>NC_071387.1:56330848-61353348 GCF_022682495.2 Desmodus rotundus
GCGGACACACACTGTCCTGAGAAAAACTTAGATGCATTTATCTCCTGGGCTAGTGCCAGCAGAATTTAAATTAAAAACAAACAAACAAAAACCTCACTAGACAGTAGGCCTTGCTGCCTCCAGTCAGAATTACCATTTCTGATGTTCTGGTGTAAGTGAGGGAGGCATACAAAGCATTTACTCAGAGCTCTGGATTGTAAGATTTTCAACCCCTGAAAATGGCAACACAAGACGGGCTGCCCACATAAAAAAAATCCCTGTGCCATCTGACCTAGTTTAGTATGCTTGCCAGCTGTCTGTCCTAAGAAGGCCACTCTAAAATAACACGGTACGACATGTGTCCTTTTTCAGACAGGGAAGAACACTGTCATATTGGAATATGTTGGGGCATTGTTGGAGAGATGGAAAAATTATAATTTACAGAGGAGAAAGGATGAGGAAAAAGTAGGATTTTACTCATAAAAGAAACTTATTTTCAGTAGCCAATGGGGCTGAAAGTAGATAGTTTCTATTTTGCTTAAATGTGCATTTTTTGTACAATAAAAATGGTAATGCAAAATAAATGGAGTTTGCTTTCTTATCTTGTCACAGTAAGTTGCTTGGCTAACTGTTAAGGCTTTTGAAACGTCCAATTTCCCTCTGTCACCCCCAACACCCATTAAGTTTGTCGAGCTGACATAATGTTTTGAGTATCGCAAGCCAAATGCTTGCACTGTTTTGAAATCGAAGTCTGAACGATATTGTGGGTGATGAATTCAGGAACACATATAAATTATAGAACTTGTTGGCCTTTTGTAAAACAGAAACACAGTCTATCACTCATATTATCCTTAGAAATGATTAGTCAATGAGCCAGACTGGCTAAATCATGAACTTATATTATTCTGAGAAACATGAGAATTTCCATATTAATTATTGGACTAGAAAATGGTGGGGGGGGAGGGGCTAATTTCTCTAGGGCATACCCAGGATCCACATATTTAAAATAACTACTACTAAGGAATGAAATATAGAGTAGTTAATATGCAACACCCTGGAATACAGAAAGAAAGTGATGTAAAAATGGGCTGAGAGTCTATTACAAACCAGGCACTGTGATCTTGATATATATTTACATAAAAATACGTGTAATTTTTATAGGCCAAAAATGATTAGTGGCAATGTAATATGGTTCAATCTAATATGTAAACTCACATAACTCTCAAAACAACTCTAAGCCACTGACGCTGTCAACACCATTCAAAGAGGAGATAAATGAGGTTCAACACATTTAACCATTTGATGCTTTTCCTACAATGTGTCCCTGCGCTTTGCCTCTGGTGTTGAGAGTCGCTGGACTCCAGCGGGTCCTGGCTAATAAGATTTGTTGTTTGGCTCATGAGGGTTTTTCTCACCTCTGTCTGTACCATGGCTGGTCGTTGTGTTCTTAACATTTTGACAGTCTGGAAGACATCTACAACTCCCTCGTATCTCATTCTTTCCAGGACAATGCTGAGTGTTATGAAGACTCCAGTTCTTCCCACACCCGCACTGTGGCACAAACAAAGGTGGCGTTACTGGATGAGATGCTCATAGTCACAGTGACATTGTCTTGTAAGTGGACACCAGCTTTCAAAATACACCATGTTTCCCCACAGCAATATGCAGAGAAAGGTGGTGGTAGGAGCGCAGCACGGCTACTCTCGGGATAACGCGTCACGGTAGCGTGTGAGAATGAATGTGGGGTGATTGGGATTACGTCTTATGAAGCAAAATGACTTTTCAACTGGGATCATCTGCCTTTTGGGGAAAATCAAGAAAACACATTGTAAAATAAAGGGAAGAGTAAATAATTATAGATTTCCACGCTTCACACAGATCCTGAAATTGTAAACCTTGCCTGCTTCGTATTTTTAGAATATGAAACAGACAAGGCGAGATAAATGGAGCACTGTCGAGTTTAATAGTGTGTGAGTTATTTCACACAGCCACTGAAGACCTGCTCAGGACGCCCCATCCCCTAGACAGACACATAAATAAGGTGTATCGATGACTCAAATTTATATATTTCTGATATGAGAAAAGAAATACTTTAACGGGGTATTTTTGTGATGGAATCATAATTCAGTCTTCAAGAAGTGGCAATGAATATCTCTCACGTATGGATTGTGTAAGGTATATATTTTTCTGTTTAATAGAGGTCTCTAACCTAAAAACGAAAAACTGGTTAAGAGCCATTTAGCTATACAGATATCTATCATTTTTAAAAGTCCAGGAGCTAAAACATCAGGATTCTTTTCACTACATTACCAAGGTTTTGAGTTTCTCTCTGTTTTCTTTATTGTTTTAAGATAATTTCAGACTCTTCAGTGCAGTAAGAGAAGAAAATTAATTCATAGCTTTTGTGTTCTTAAGAAGTTGGAGAGTATCTGGAGGTTTAGGTAATGAGGAGAACAGTGAATAATCTGAAAGATCCCTACATTTCTGGATCCTAATTAAACGGCCTGTGTAACGCTTGGGTACAGGCTGTAGAAAATGGATGGACTCATTTACTTAGGAATGTAGCTGACAGGCATATAAATAGTGTGTCCCTTTATAAACTGGGCTTTCTAAAGAGTCCTAACAAATGTTAACTGAGGCTTTAAAATCCATGGGTAGTCTTTACAAAGTAGCTGAGGATGTCCAGGGGCCTTCGAGGCTCTCTGCTAAGATGGAGTAGATGACCTTGAAGGTCCCTTTCAACCTTGAAAGTCTGTCTTAATCCTGAGAGGCTATGATTTATGATCTTTTTGTTGAATGGTCTATGTACTCTAGAGTCTTACTTATCTTGATTTAATTTCTCAAATGTAACAAAAATAGAGGTTTTTTGGCTTTCTCCCAGATGCTTTCAGGAAAATAACATATATTGGTCTTATGACTTCTGAATTATTAACTTTATCATGTTAGTTTAATGAGTTATAAATAAAAGAAGTGGTATTTTCTAGGATAATCCCAAATAACTGGAAGTCTTTACTATATACATTGTATATGAATAATATGTCATAGCATTTATACTGTTGGTGTGTTAGAAGCATCTAGTAATGACAAAAGCAGTGGGAAGTCTCTCTCTCTCACACGCCCTTATATACATATGGGAATGGCTAAAGTTAAAAATATGTATCATATAGATTCTTTTCTTTGTATGGGAAAAGCTTGAATTAGCATTTGGGCAAATTATGTGGAAAATAAAGGGGAATATCCAGGTAATTGAAGGCCAATATATATCAGCCACTTTGTCTGAACACACGTCCGTGCGCCGTTTCCCACATGCTCTTTGGTTGTCGAGAGCAAAGGATTTTGAATAACTCAACAAATTAAACAAACAAATACTTTTAAATGTGGTCTGTCTCTTATATACTACATAATGTCTGGGAAACAGGGTGCTAGGCAGGATCTCAGAGCTCAGCTGAGAAAACTGAGGTTCAGAGAAGTTTCCCTGGTGTCACAGAGCTACGCGTTGACAGAAGGGGAGCTAGAACTCAGATGTTTCGAAGCCTGAGTCTAATATGTCTTCTATCTTGAGACCCTGGGAACTATAGTACAGGTTTTTTTTTTTTTCTTGAAGCAAAATCAATTTTTAAATAAATTCTCTCAAGATTTTGACCATAAAGAAATTAGAAACTGAGACTTCAAGAGTCACTAGAATCCTAAAGTATATTTGTTCGAATAAAAATAGGTGACTTCCCTTTGCTGGAAAATTTTTGCCCAGAAACTTCCAAAAGCACTAAATTTATGGTGAGTGAGTGTTCTGAACCATTCACTTTCTATTTCTATTAACTTCAATGATATTCTGTGGAAACTATTAAAAATAATTAACTTTAAGGTGCTTCATTTTCTGAGATAGCCACAATTTTCAAACAAATTACAATTTTAACTGAGGTACCATTCTAATCACTTACTGACTGGCAAGAATTAGTATTGTCATTAAGGCTTGAAAACTATTTATAGTTTTCCCAAGAAGACAAACACTGGAGCGAGACATCTACAGAGAGTTATCAGTGTAACAGTATGAATGCAAAACAAGTAAGGAGTGATTAACTGAACAGTTATGGCGAGGGAATGTACCAATCACTCCTGTTTAAGGTGAAACAGGCCACATAAACTCGGTTTGGTTTTTTGTCACAAGAGGTAAAGTTTGGGATAAAAATCTTCCTATAGTTATTTTCCTTTTATGGAAGGAAAGAGAAATGAGCCTTGCTTTAGGTTTTACAATACATTTTTGAGAATGAAGTTTCTGTTCTGCAGATTCACTCCAAGAATCTTGTATCAACAATAAATAGGTAATAAACATATTTTCATAGTTACCATCACATTAATCACAACTGGAAACTCATCACTCCTGATTCTTAACTCACCTGCAATGGACTGAAATGGGTCCATCTTGGCCAAACTGCTCTTTCGTTTTATGGACTTGGCCAATGAAGTCAATAAATCCCTCTCCAGACTTTGGCACGCCTTGCTCCGGCCAGTCGGTGAACTGGAACTGTCTCACTGTTCGGGACTGGCCGTCCTTCAGGGAGAAAGCCATACCCGGTCACCGCGGAGGACACCAGGAGGATTCAGCCAGTGCACAGACCACATCAGCAAGCATGATCGTTTTTCCAAAAAGAAAAACAAAAGAAAAAAAAAAAGGGAAAAAGTTAGCAGCATATTTAATTAGAAACTTAGTTACACTCAGTGTCTTATCTGCTCTGTGTCTCCATTCACATACATTTCCATTGCAAATTTGTTTGCTCGCACAGCGCCCAGTCACAAACCTCATACAGTAAAGAGCCAGCTAGTTCCTATATTATCATATGTTTGAGACCCAAACTTTGTCTTCAAAACCAAGGGGGAATCTATACGCTCTAGTTCAAAAATTTCAGAACCCAGTAACTTTTTAGTATCGAAAAGCACATCCAGGCATGTCATCTAGAACGCAGCATTTGCTATTGACACAACTTCACATCTGCTATGCTTGCTTATTTCTGTCACTGTCAAGTGACAAAGAGTGACACTGAAAAGATCTGACACAAATTAGGTAGCTGCTGCTAACCTGCATGGCCCACACGTCTCAGAGGCACACAGTGTCCAGACAATGGCGGGAGTCACAAGTGTGCCACGTGACCGGCTATGCTGTTGAGTAGGAAGTCAGGCATCCCTCAAGTAGATCGAACAGATTATTAGCAAATAAACACTCCATTCTCAAAAAGGACTCTTCCTGGCTGACTGCAGGAATTAAAGGCGTCTATGGGGGGTTTAACTCCGACAAATCTAAACACAGAAAGAAAACAAGCCAGATGCAAGAGACGACTTTCTTTTCTACAGTGATTAGGCAAAATTGCTTTGATTTAAAGTATAAATTGTTTGAAAAGAAGATACTAAGGCATTTCTGATTCCTCCTGGAGTTTTACAGCATTTTTGGAAGCACAACGAAAGCAGAAGGGGCCTTCTGCTTACAGAAGCAGGAATCACAACATGCCCTTTACCTTTCTATCCAAAATCAACAGACAGAGGGAGAGAATCCAAAGTATAAGCTTAGAGGGCAGGTCCTGCTTGAAGAAGCCCTGCTCCCAATTTAAGGCCCCAAGTTGTTCCTCCTTTTCAGTTCTATATCACCTCTTCCCCGATGAAAGTTCTTTGGGTACTGGTTAGCATGTTCCCACGGTTCTGGGTAAGTATGCGGGGGGACCCTCCAAAATAAACCTGGGATTGATTTATCAAAAATTGTGTATTTATTCTTACATGTTTAAACATTAGTCACCTTCAAAGTACTCTCCATTTAAGGCAATACACCTAATGAGACTTTTTGCCACTCCTCAAAGTAGTTTTTGAACTTGTTGATTTTGATGCCTTTTAAGTGCTTCTGCTTTTTTTCTTTTTGTTTGTTTCACCTCTTCCACATTGGCAAAATGTTTCTTTTTGAGGACTCTTTTCATCAGGGAAACAACAACAAAAAAAAGGTGCTTAGGGTGAGATCCGGTGAATAGGGAGGGTGGGGCATGGGGGTCATGCTGTTTTTTGCCAAAAAACTACTGAACACCCAGCACGGTGGGGGCAGGTGCACTGTAAATCACCTCTCATGAAATGGGCAAATGCACTGAAAGATTAAAAAAAAATTCACAGACGCTGAATACAGCCTCTTACAACAATGCCAGCTGGTACCCTGATACAGATGGGTTCCCAGAGCACTCACCTGTCTGGGGAAGCCTGCAAGGGGCCCGCCCTCCAGAAGATAATTCTGGTTTTTGAGGGGGCCCCGTTGTAGACAGTCTCAGTGTTTCTCATTCATTCACACTGAGACAAGGGGATGGCTCAACTCAAGATGCGCACACATCAGCCAGCCTGGTGGTTTCTAGTGAAACGGGGTGTATTTCTGACTGGCATCATTTGTGGATGGATGTAAAACAGGAAGATCACATCAACTTTGTGAGAACACTGATGAATATGGAAATAAATGCTTGGCCCCATAACTAACTTGGTTACCATGGAAGCATGATTTACTTCCCTCTGTTTCTGGAAAAGGTTTGAAAGGCACAGGAAGGGAAGCCAGAGGCTAATGCAGATTTGTCCTCCTCTGAATGTCCTGGGGATTTCATTTCTGACCACAGTTGCTTTTATAGCAAGAAGAGGTCTTTAGCATAAACCTTACTCTTTGGAGGAGAGACCATTTGACTCCATTTATAGGGTACCTATTTAACAACATTGTACCCTCAGGTGCCAACCTGCTTTCTAAGCTGGGAAGCTGAGATTAGAAACACACTAGGAGCACAAACAGCAAATGTTATGGCAGCTAGAAAAATTATTCAATCACAGGGAGCCTATAAAAAAAAAAACACATGAACAAGTTTCTGCTTCACTGTTTCCTTGCGTATTGTGATCAGGTTTAATTTGAGCAAGTGAGGGGTGGTAAAGCAGGTGTCTCTGGCATTTACAGAGCCTGGCAACCACTCCTTATTGTTAGAAATGGTTGCTGAGTTTGCTTAGGATGCAAGGAACATTTTCACTTACATATCTGGCTTCAAATTCTGAAAGGGTATTATTATTTTTTAAACCATGGGTGGGTCACCAAGGCATTCTTACTTGGGCAATTCAAAAAAGAGACCTAGGAACTGCACGGCTGCCTTGTGTACACGGCCTTTCAGAGTGGTTAAGACTTCAGGTTTTCTGCCATTAACAGGTCTGTCAGCTGGGCCCATCAGCCTGCTAACCAATTTCTCTTTCACTTTAGGTCAACAGCCAGGGCCTCAGTTTTGGGGATTAGCAGATGATTTCTAAATATAAGGACTGGTTGAGAAAGCAGCTTTCTAGAAAGAACAATGGATCAAGTAACTAGCTTTACAGGGGGAGTTCGACTGGACCCACCCACTGTGACAGCTCCAAAGACAAAGCAGGGCTTTGGACGAGTCCCCTCTGTCCTGAGATGTGTTTGTAATCACAGTTGAGAGTGGCTGAAGGCAAGGATATTAAAGTTTATGCACAGACGTCTTACATCAGAGCTGAACTTTGGACTCAGCAATCTAGACAAGAAATGCAGACTGAAAATTACCCAACAAGGGTCGTGGGTGCAGCGCTCTCACGGACAGACAGATTAGCACACCAAGGAGTAAACCACGCCAGCAATCAAGTTAGAATGTGCAAAGCTTGTCAGATTCTTCTAAAAAAAATGCCATTTGCTCTGCAGATTTAAAATCATACCGAATTAACCTCCAAGCCCACGTGACCTAAAGGGCTTTGCAAAACAACAACATATTTACAGCCTCAAGTAATGAAGAAGTCAAGAAAGTTCCAAAGAGAATGAACCCAGAAGGTGAAGGTAAGCACAGCCAACCAATCAGTAAATGCTTCCCAGCACACACGCACCAAATGCAAATCCCAGAGTTGAGCTGCCAGATGTTGCATTTGAGAAGAAGCCAAACTGGGTTTGTGAGAACATTTGCCAGATAGAAGAAAAGTTACTCTTACCTTAAAAAAAAAAAGTCACCCAGGATGAGTGATTTCTTTTCACTTTGGGAATAGGGTCCCTGGGAAATGTTTCTTCTCCCAGAGGGGCATTTTAGATAGAGTCCTTTTCAGCTAACAATTAAGAGCATAAGACTGTGCGAACTTACCCTGGCATCTGTGACCTTGAATTCTCTCAGGATGTACTGTGGCATGTTGTACTCGGCCATGGGATCTACGACAAAGTACTGGTATCGGGCAGATCGTTCCGCCGGCCAGTATTGGTGACATTTCTCCTGAAAGGAGAGAACATTAATGTTAACTATACAAAAATGCAAATACAGTTACATCTGTCATCTAGTTATCTATATATTTCTATCTCTCATTAATGCAATTTCAAAATTCAAGCCCATTCCAATTGCATGTGACTCATTTTTTTTTTGTTTTTTGAAATACATGAGTTTCCTGATGACACAGAAATTCTGTGGTTCAATTCTTGCCCATAGAATCAAGTTCGGTACTTGGAACATATTAGGAGCTAATACACATCCATTGAATTGAATACTTGGATAGGGTAAGCATTTTCATACCTACAAGTTATCCAAATAATTACATCAGCCCTTGGACACAATGCTGGTCATGTCAATCACGTATTGCACCACCCAAGTAGACTTGCACCACTGTGGTTTGGAATGAAGAGAACCATCAAGTGTGAACGCAGAAAGAAAGCTCTCAATTGACCTGGTCCAATCTCCTGTGTCAGCTGAGGAAACCAGAGTCCGGGCAGTTTAATGACTTTGCTGTGTCTCAGAGTCAATGACACATCAGAATAGTCAAGTCAGTTTCCTAGGTTTTTTTTCTCTTTTTCCCTCTGTAGGCCCTAAGAGCTGGGTTTTAGATACATCTCTACCATTTAATTCATACCAAGAAAAGAGAGAGACAGTATCACAAGCAAATAAGGCAAAGTGCTTGCTTGCATCTATTGAAATAAGTGGGAAGTCCTCATGTGTCTCGAACACTATTTCATGTATATTTTCAGAATAATCATTTTTTAAAAGTAGATCTGAGATTACCTCAGAAAATCATATGTAACTTTCCGACACTTTATTCAGTGGTGGGTGGATGGTGCGCAAGTAAGAATTTGCCTCAGGGAAGAAAGAAAGTTATGTTCCTTCCTACAGAGAAATGATGGCACAATTGCTCAGGAAACTCCAGCTTGTCCAGAGTGAAAAGAAATAAGAATATGTTGAGAGTCAGGATGTAAGTTAAACAGGGGCATCTGCTTCCTTATGTGTCTCTGTGACTGTGTTTCACTGAAAACAGAATACTAGATCTTTCTTCAAAATACACACATGGAAGAACTTGATGTAGCTTTGTAAGTTAAAAACCAACCCAGAGTAATGAATAGCCCAAATGTTTCTGGAGTGCTCTGAATTTCAAAGAAATGGACTGGCAATCGAGTGATGGAAATGAAAATCTCATTTCTCCATGAAGTGAACGTCTTACGTGGAGACACTCACCCTGCCCATCTCACGCAGCTTGGTGAGCATCACAACGATGGTGGAATTGTGTTCCCAGAGCATCCGCCAGAAGTCTTCGGTGGTCTCTGCCAAGGGCCCCTGAGTAGCGATGTAGGCTTTCTGTTGTCTGGATTACAGAGAACGAAAAGAGCATGTGAAAGAAATCAGAAAACATTCAAAGGCTCACATTTGCTATGTAAACATCAAATCCAGTAATAAAAACTGAAAATATATTATTAATGTAATTGCCATACATTTTCGTTAAGATTATGTAATCAAATAAGAATAGTTAATGCATGTTGGGGACTTTGCAAGAGAAATTGCTTTGGTAATATTATGATGTATGTCTATATCATTACTATTTAAATTTTAGTGCAATGCTAATACTCAATTTCATGTGCCATACAGATCATGTAAGAAACAGTTGTGCACAGTCTAGCAGTGGCCAGGGGGGAGTGGGGTGGGGACAGTGGGAAGAGGGGATTGCAGGAACTAATATAGAGGACACATGGACAAAATGGGGGGGGGATGGTGGGGGAGGGAGGTGGGTTCAGCTGGGGTGGGGGGGAGGGAAGGGGAGAAAAGGCATACAACTGTAATTGAATAACAATAAAAAATGTTTAATTAAAAAAAAGAAAAAAGAAACAGTTGTGCAGCGTCATTTTGAAGATATGACTCTTACATAATCTACTGAATTTATGAAATGTGGTGCAGAAGAGCTTTTTTATTAACTCCTTCCACATCCAAACGGCTTCTGAAAGAAGAGGGCAGAAGGCCAAGTTCAACACTCCATGACTGCTTTCTCTTACCCCTCTCCAAAATAATAAAGAACAAATACCGAGGGACTGAATGTTGACCTATGCGGTAAGAAAATGCTTTGAATGGAGATAAAATTCATTCTGGCTACGAAACTAGGGCGCATGGGAATGGCAAGGCTTTGGACTGTCAGGGGAACAGAAGTACATACCTGTATCCATCAATAAAACTGGCATTGATGTAATCAGAGCCTTCTACTCCTCGGATAGGCTGCAGGCACACCCTTGTGGATTCATATGGCATAATATTAACAAGGCGATTTTTGAATTTATTACACGGAAGATTGGCACTGATGAATCTTGAGGTGTGAGCTTTAGAGCTGGCTAGACGCTGTTGAACAGATAAAAGGAAAAATCCAACGCAGATAATTTCAGCCTATGGTTTGAATGCAACAGCCCCAAGATTTCCTCTTTAGACATAAAGGTTTTGTTTACTTTAAAGCAAATGACTCTTCAAGCTGCACTGCTTTTCACTTCTGCCTAATGGACTCCATATAGCCTACTGAATTTTTAAATATGTTCCAAGAGTATGATCTCTCAGTCTAAATTAGGGTACGCAGAGCCCAAGGTCTTACTAGGAAACATGGAGTAGAAAAGGAAAAGAGGAAGCAAGGGTTTATTATAGATAGTCAGACACCTGAGGCAAAGGCCAAGGGAAATCTCGTAACTTGACAAATTTGGAAGGTTAAGGAAGTGAAGCCACTACTCAAAGACAATCCCAGTGTGACTTGCTCCTGACTTACCACATCACACCCAATATCATACCTTAAATTCGAGCTCCATTCCTGTGACATTCTCTCCTGTTTCTATTTGTGTCAGCTTCTGAATGTAGGCATACAAGTTTCTAGCTGGCACTTCGGTATTTCCACAAGTCACTGCTTCTAACAGTGCATCGTGGATAAAGATGTACTGGTCTTCTGTTTGAACCATGTAATTCCTCTGGGCTCTCATTAAAGTTACATGGCCATAAATATCTACAGTTTTTTCATGCTTTATTCTCTCTAACATGGCATCTATTACAATGAAACAGCCCGTCCGGCCAACTCCCGCACTACAAGAAAAACAAAGAGAAGAGTGTAAATAAATCTACCAGGAAACTAACGTATAATACAATTACTTTCACTATTCATATTAAGTAGGTTTTATTTTCATTAATTCTACTCATATAACTACTGTGATAGTTCTAGAACACTCTAGAGCAAAAGTATTATCAAGTCTCCATAACCAGTGGGTAGGGAACAATATACCAAGTGAAAGTTAGTTTGGTTTCAACATGTAAAAATATTCAATCCATAATTACTATACTACTTGATCCCATAACACAAATGACATTATTTTGAAACTGTTATGAGAAACAAACACAGACATTTAGGCTGTTTATATTAGAAAATATTTTTAGACCTGGCTGGTATGCTCAGTGGACTGAGTGCTGGCCTGCAGACCAAAGAGTCCCGGGTTCGATTCTCAGTCAGGGCACATGCCTGGGTTGTGGGCCGGGTCCCCAGCAGGGCATGTGCGAGAGGCAACCACACATTGATGTTTCTCTCCCTTTCTCTCTCCCTCCCTTCCCCTCTCTAAAAATAAATAAATAAAATCTGTAAAAAAAATAGAAAATATTTTTTAAATGGTCAAGATCTAAGTAGGCTATATATTTTTTCACAAAACCTCAGTCTATTTTAGTTCAATTTACAAAAAAAACACAAACCTAGTAAATCACTCAACTTGAAATATTTCATACTGTAGAAATCAGCAAGGAGCTTCTAAGACCAACCTAGTGGGAAGTATATAATTGAAATAGTAAAATGTTGTTGCGTACTAAAAATAGTACAGGGTGTTCTCAGTGGAAAAAATTCTTAATAAAAAGCAATCACTAGAGAGTGTGGGTGTGTTCCTAGTTTTCACTCCCTTTTCTTTCAGAGTTGAATATGTTTTGAAATTCCAGGTACAATTCAAGTATTCTCTGTGGGAAAACGAAAGCCTCACTCTGTGTGAAGCAGCTGTGAGCCATTTCTAAACTCCATCACTTCCAGACCTATGGGCCACTCTTCAGTTGGTGAAAACCAGTTCAAAGAAGACGAGGTAAAAGGGTGACGAAGACACGGTCTCCCGTTCCAGGGAGACAACCTAATTCACTGACCTGGATCACAGAGTCTGGTAGTTGAAACTTTGGGATTTCCTCCAGTGTTGAAAAAAAAAAAATCAAAATAATACATCTGTGTTCGTCAATCTCTAGGTAAGCCTTGTTTGTGTCTTACCAAATCCTTGGTCATGGATGTTCACCTGGCTGGGAGACGTTAATCAACAGGTACAGGTATATGTCACCACCTTACATACCAAGGAACAGACGGCCTCCTTCACACGCTCCACACCACTGTCCCTGCCATTTGTGGATCTATGTGTTCGTTTATTTGTCCATCTGTCCTTCGCTTCATTCAATGAACAATGAAGTACTTTCTAAGTAACTTAGGGGATGCAACATTAAAGATGACGTAGGTCCCGTCTTAAAGATCTCAGAGTCTGTCATGAAGAAAACACTTCCTATAACTATTTATAATATAAGAAAGGAAACGTGTTATTTTTGGGGGTGATGTGGCATTTGCACCATGGCTGGATAAACAGGAAGCAGGGTGAATTGAGGAGGCTGGAACAGAAAGAGAAGGAGCGGCTTTTGCAATCACACCGCTGGCTCTCCGGGAGCTCCTCGTGAAACTATGGGCCTAGTGAGGTGCCTGTGCGAGGAACTTACGACTCCAAATGAATGGATTTAATGAGCACGAGGGGACTTGATTCAACTTAAATGGCAGTTTCCAGTGTCAAGTAGCTGCATGGTGGTATGTGAGCATTTTGCAACAAGTAATACCTTCATTTAACTACTGAGCAGTAGAGATCAAATCCAGTTTCCACATAGGAGCCCTGATACTTGTCGATGAGGTTAAGTGGGAATATGATATAACCACTATTTAAAAATTGCTCACATCATTTTATGCCCTGTCAAGAACAAAAAATAACTCACTAATCAGAGAGTCTCTGGGTACTGATTCTCAGACTCCATTCAGGGTTTAAACCACAGCATGACATACCACTGAGATGGACTGTAAAAGACTTCTGGGACACAGACTTGGAAACGAGAGCGCATTTCTTAGCATGTACAGAAACCTCATGCGCTGAGAACCACAAAGGCCCATTTTATTTAGTTTGTTCTACCACACAAACCTGTGAAATGGTAAGTTTTTCCTCACACTCCCCATCCTGATAATGTCCGCCCTCCCATCCCCTACCTCGCAGGCGGGATTCATCACCCTGCGTGGCAGAATCCCTTGAACTGGTGGTGTCTTAACTAACACTCTACTACAGTCCCGGTGACAACGAATTATTAAGTCTGGTAGGGCCATCGTCCATAAATAAAAGAGCATCTCTCAAGAGCAGGAGCTGCATTCCTGTTACTTGGTGTGCCCTGCACCAAGCACGCAGTCAGAGTTCAGGAACTAAGTGAATGGACGAGTGATTGGCATGGGAGGCCTTCCGCAAGGAGCAGCCCATCCAGGTCCGGCCAGCCTACTGAGGAGGGACGGGATTCTCTGGTCAGTGAAAGAAGTCCTACATTTGACCAAGGTTCAGAACTGTGCAGGGATGCCTGAAGACTGCTCCACAGTCCCTTGATGAGCAGCAGGGGGGGGCAGGAAAACCTTTTGAGTCGTCCTCGGTCTCTTGATATGCCATCACATTGCCCTTACAAGAAACTCAGTAAGACTTAACCTGGGGAAGGGAGGCAGCCCCATGTTTGGTAGGTTCTAAGACTATGAATAGCTTCTGTTTCGTTTTCCATGTTCTTTCATCATCCTAATTGTGCACTCTTTCTAAATGGATACAACTTTGTGCAATTCTTCCAAGTGGAAACCACACAGTAAGCCTTATCCTCGAGCCTTGTATGTGAAATCAATTCTAGCTAATGGCAAGAATATTTTTCTCAAAATATGCACCGGAGACCATTCCAAATGTCTGGATTATGCACGGTTCTATATTATGGCAGACAGATACCACAGGATCCTGCAAAACTGTTAGAAATATCTCCAGATCCATGTGATAGCAACCTTTTCATGGTGGTAACGATGCATCTTTTTCCCGAAAAAATGAGGGAGGGAAACAATAAAATATGCGCCTGAGTCTAAATCATGAATTGTGGGAAGAAAAAAAAGAAGAGAGATTATGACTTGTGAGAAACTTAGTTTTTCTTCCCCCAAACACAGACGATTACTAGCTGCCCAGTCTGGGTGTTCATATGGAAGATAGGGAAGGAGTGACCCTTGGAACCATGTGTCACGTCCTAAGACAAAGACGTGTTGGGGGGTTTAAATAGTAGAGGTGTCCTTGAGAAAGTCACTTAACTTTTCCCTTGTTTTTCTGTTCTTCCTGCAACCCTGACAGTGATAAGTAACGTAAAGGAAGAGGCAGTTACTTCGTAGACACAAACTCCAACCTCTGACGCTGATAAGGAACGGGCAGTGCTAACTGTGGGAAAATTATGACAGGATTATCGCTGGGCAATTTAGGATTAGGTTTTCAAACTTTGCTTTAATCTACACCCTTGAGCTGCTTTCACTTTTCTCCCTTTACTTCCAATAAATCCTTTCTAATGTTGGAGGATTCTCTGCTTCCCCACACACTGGTACGCTGAATGAGATGGCAGTAAGTGCCTTGCCTCCCTCCACAGGGCGTGGTGCCCGGTTCCTCTTCCCTGCTGTGACTCACACCCTCTGGGAGCTGTCCTGAACGCATGGCGCTAAGGGTAAGTGGCCGCACAGGAACTCAAGTGCAAACTCTGGATGCTAAACTTTAGCACCAAACTTCACGGGATCGATACCACCATTGCTTCACATGGCTCTCTGTCATCTGAGTCAGCAACGATTGCCAAGCACGGTGACTTTCTTGTGGCTCACTCCTCAATAACATTCCTTTAGTAGTGTTTATTCCTAATGCAGGTTTCTTGAAAAGTCTTTCTTCCTTGGTTTCTATGAAATGGACTGAGGGAGTATGGGAAACAGCAGAGGTAATCCCTTTGGGCTTGATGATAGGCAGAGAAAATTTTATAATTATCTCAAACACAAAGTAACCTGAAACAAGTAGCACATAACATTAGCTAAAAAGAACTGTGACCCCTGCAATGGTCCCACGCACTCCATGGCGGGGTTGAAGTTCAATCAAGTTGGAAACCAAACTCAAAGGGGAGCCCTGTCATCTTCAGAAACCTACCAACACCCTTATAGACCATTCCTCAGTAATATTTTTCCCTGTGCTGATTATTCTCCTGGCTCTCTGGATTTTTCCATTTGTATGTCTTTCCCTAATTTACACACCTCTGCCAGCCCCCCAAATGTAGATGGTATCCCCAAAGTTCCATCCTCCTTTCTCTCATTCCCCTTCGTGGTTCAGCAAAACTACTGATTCCTATGCGAGAGCCCTTTCTTTGAGCGTAAGGGGAGCCCTCGACTTCCAACTGCCCTGGAGTTTCTTTAGAAGTAAAAGAGTCCCAGATTAATCAGCTTCTTCTCTGCTCAGATCTGCTCTTCTCACGCTCATTCTTTCTGTGACATTCAGGTCTAAAATTTAAGAATCAGCTTAGCCTGTGTTTCCCTCTTGCCCTGCACAATAAATTATACATTTCTGTGCATTCAACCTCTACTATTTTATTCAACTATTCATCAATGGTGTGCTGGAGCTGGCAAAAGCCAACTGTGAGGTTCTCAGACATTCTGCTCAAACAAATATGTTAAAAATAAAGATAAGACTCAAAACACACTGCTCCTTAATTATTTTACATTTATGCTCCTGAGGTGAAAAGATATCACATAATGGGGTGTCACTGAGCATCGTTCAGTGCTGTCACATCTGTGGCTTGAAACCAGCCCTGGTGGGAGACTGACACCCAGTAAGCTGGCAAATACGACCCCCCACCCCGTGGGCGGAGCTGGTCATGACACTTGGTCAGCACACACTGACTCTCCTAATTCTTCCATTCCCATCGCCCAGGGACCGACAGGGAAGTGCCTACTATTTTGTTCTTCTACCCACATTTGCGACATACTCTTTCATAAGACTGTGCAGGCTATTATCCTGCAAATATTTACTGAGTGCCTGCTATGTGCTAAGACATCAGGAAAGTGGTAAGCAAAATAAACGATGTCCCTTCCTCAGGGAGAAGACAGTTTAGTGGGGGGATTAGATATTAAATAATCATGTGAGTAAATACATGATTATAAATCGCAGCAACTGCTGTGAGCTACAAGTGTGGGGTAATGGCAGAACACATCTGAAGAATGTCATTTAGTAAAGTGGTACCTGTTCTGACTGAATCATGTTCCCTAAAAATTCTTGTTGAAACCCTAACCCCCCAGGGGACTATATTCAGAGATAGGACCTTCAGGAAGGTAACTAGGTTAAAGGAAGTCAGAATGGTAGGGCCCGAACCCAGGAGGACCTCATGAGGACAGGAAGAGACGCCAGAGCTGGCTCTCTGAGGCTGTGCGGGGGTTGGGGGGTGGGGGTGAGCGGGTGGGGGGCCCACGTGAGGACACCCCCGGCCAGTGGCCGTGTGAGGCCAAGAGGGGCGCTCCCACCAGAACCAGCCCTAACGGGCCTCTGTCCTCCTGAACTGTGACGAGATATATTTTAACCGTCTAAGGCACCTAGTTCGTCCTACTTTGTTATGGCAGCCCTAGCAGACTACTACAGTAGGGCAGGTATCATTTCGTGAGTGAAAAGGGTAAAAAAAAGCTTTGGAGGAGAGAGAATATCACAAGGAAAGGCCCTGGAATGGAAAATAGCTTTGCATATTTGAATAACTAAGAGAAAGCCAGGGTGGCTGAAAGGCAGTGAGGGGAAAAGGGCATGTTCCATAGCTTCATTTTCCATTTTAAGTACTGTTTTATCACATTTTTATTAAATATATAATTATATTAACAGCAGTTACTTAAAATAACTGCATGTTCATAAATAGTCAATAAACAGGCAATAATTATAAGAGTCATGACTGTCCCTCAGCTCCAGGCAAATCTGACGTATTTTCAGCTCCCCCACCTCTGGGCCCGAGAAAATGCAGGTCCTTCCTCCTCCTCCTCACTGTGCCTGCCTGTTGATACCGCCCTTCCTTCCGGACCCTCCTGGCTGCGCCCTGGGCGAAGGCTCTCTGCTTGGATTGCTCCTCCTTGGGTCCCTGTGACAATTTCTGCCTCTTCATTAGCAACTGCCGTACCTTGTTTACGTTTCCTGGTTAGTGTGTTTATTCCAGTTAATAATCTCCTCGAGGGGAACAGCAGCGGCTTTCTCCTGTCTCCCGCATTTGATAATTTCTATGGCAACTGCCGTGCCAAGGAAATCGAAGGTGCGCAACCCGAGTTGCAAAATTTTAAAAATATGACTTTAAACACAGGAAGCTCTCTCCTGAATCAATAATGTATACAGAAACATCCCCCAAAGCCCCCAGCATGGGGATATTTTTGATTCCTGTTTGCAAAGGTAAAGGCAGATCTTATACAGTAAAATTATGAGGTGGAAACAAGCCACGCTTACACTTTACTCCAGTTGCTCAGAAATAACCAACCTCGGGCGCTACTGGCTTTTTTCTTTCCTGAGGAAGCTGAAAGATGGAAATTCAGAGCTTTGAACTGCGTGCCAGCCCATGCGTGTTTGAATGCCCAAGTTCCCACAGCGGCACGGATTTCGGTCCCTTCCCCAGTTCACTCCATTTTTCACCTGTCCCCACGGCTGCGTGCAGCGCACCCTCAGAATGAAGGATTGCGGACCTGAAAGCAATGCATTTTTCTTTGATCCTGAAAAATTCAGCTCCCTGTCGCAGTGATAATGACGGAGCCCTAGTTAGTGGTGTTTGTTTTTCATCATTTCAACAGCCTTCACCCTGAAACACGATAAGAACAGCGAAACTGATAAACCACCCTTATTTTTATCTGTTTTCTGTCGGAGTAGTTGCCCAGCGCAGAGACAGATTTTTCTAAATAACTTAAAAAAAGAGTGCATAACCCTATGCTTCAGGCTGAGGCCAGCACAATTTAGTACGTTTATTATGTCGCAGAAAATTCCAGCAAAAAGGGAAGAGGCCAGCACTTTTAAATCAAGCCTAGCATCAGGCTGGTCCCTGTTACCCATGAAGTAAAACCAAAAAAACCCCCCAAATCTAAGTTATCTTCCTGAATGACAATAATTCAACTAAGGCAAACCAAATTATTGATGAACTTTGCCTTAAAAACAAGCCAAAACAAAACAAAAGAAAATGACTTCAGGGAGAGACAGACTATTCAACCCATTAAACAAGCGCGCCTACTAGGAAATTGTTATTACTTCCATGTTATCATTCATCCAGTTACAACATTTGTTTTCAATTTCTAAAAACATGATTGAGTTAGTCCCACGAGTTGAAATATGCTTAATGTCCCGTGATGCGATATGGCAGTGATGTACATAAAGAAAACATTAAGAGGCATAAGGGGGCTATTCCGTAATAAAATCATTCTGGGGATGTGCTTAAGAATTGGCTTTCCTGATTAATCTGGTGGAGTTTTAATGCTGACCCTTTACTGGTATTTCAATGAAAGACAATAGAAAGACAAAGAAAGACAACAGAATTAAGATATTTTACAGTACATTTCGTTGGGTGCAAAGACAGTAAAATATAGACCAAAACTCATGGTGAGTATTCCGTACATACTTCAGCTTGTAATTTGATTGGATATTATAGTTCGGCTATAACAAGAATGGCATTCATGAACTTCCGGGGTGATAAAGAAGGACATCTATGAGAATGGAGTGAGTTTTATGACTGAAAATTATAAGACTAATCATATAACTATCTTTAAACTGTGAAGTGATGTTGATATGACTGCTATTTTGAAACTTTCTGTTTTTTGTTAAATATTAACATTTAACTGAATATGCAGCTATGCTGGTTAAGAATATTTAGGGTTCTCTGCCAAAATCTGACCCCTAAGTATTTTAGTATTATGTCCTACATCATCTCTTTTACCTAGAATGATAAAAAATATATAGAGAGATTTCTATGACATAAATACTCATCTGCCTAATTGCTTTTATATATTATTTTAAAATAGAAATTTAAGAAATTGAACGAATTGCCATTGAAGTGCAGATCTGTCCATCTTATTAACCGTGGGCTACGTGAGGCTGTTTGGGAGGGCAACTGTGCGGTGCTCATTTCAAATTTTAAATTTTAAATTTTAAACGCACACATTCTTCGATGCCGCACCTTCACGTCTACAAATCTGCCACCGAGGTAGGTGCACATCTTCACAGAGTCTTAGAAACAGCTTTTCCGTGTAGCATTAGTGACATAGCAAACGCAACAGATAAAACAATTATTATGACTATGGATATGGATAAACTATGACATATGAATACCTGCTGTATTTACACACACACACACACACACACAGGTTTCCAAGAGCCCACCTAAATATGCTACAGAGTGATATAAACACCACGATGCCACTATATTTCTAAAAAGTCCACACAACAAGATTACGTATTTTTATATGATACATGGTGATGCATAGAACTTGATCTGCAAAGATATACAAATTAGAACAACAGTTACCTCTTAGTGGAGAATGGAACTGGATGTTAAGGGGGACTTTCACTGTATTTGAAGTGTTTGATTTTTTCTTTTTTTGGCAAGGACAACATACTCATGTAATAATGGAATTAAAAAGAAATATAAGATAATGGATAAAAAGTAACTATTAAAAAAACAAAAGATTGATAAACATTTGAGGCGTCAAAGAAGCAGAGGCAGAAGACGAAACCTCATTCCCCACCGTCTGTGGGAACACTGCCCACAGACGGACTCTCAGACGCCTGGGTGGTCGGCAGCTCCCTGCCGCTCACACTCCGTCCTGCCATCTGGTGCCAGGTTTTTTTTTTTCGGTGGGGGGAGGGAGTTTCAGAAAGCACAGGAGACATTATAGAGAGGAGAATGCTTAGTAGGGTTAGAACAAGTAAAAGTTAGGATGAGACCACCCAGAACCTTGAACACCCTAGAAGGAGAGAGTGCACCCCGCTCTTGTGTGGCTGCTTCTGCTGATCCAAAGTTCGCACTTCAGCAACAGAGAAGAAGCAGAGACGATGCACAGAGAAACCAACCTGAAAATAGAATGTCATGAGGACATGCTGACCTGCCAAGACCATATTTTCTTGGGGCATTTTATTTTTCCATGTTGGGTAAAGGGGGATTTCTTAAAAAAAAAAAAAAGCCTACAAAACCAAAATCCACATGGGCCTAATCTAATTTTTTTTCAAGCCTTTTGAATAAAACAAAAAATCCTCCTAGGACTTTTGTGTGATATTGGCTCTGTCCCCACATTATCTGCCAAACACATTATTCTTAAAATGTGATGATCAAGAAAAATGAGGAGGCTAATATAAAAGAACACCTGAATATGCCATAGCTGGTCTTATTTTGCAGAAGGACAGAGGAGGCCATTAGGCATGGATAGAAACAGACTCGGCTGGCCCTGATAATAGGTAGTTGACCTGACTCTGAATGACGTCGATTGAATGATGCTATAAAGTATAAAGAACTACATCATTTTCACAGAGATTTTTGTTGTAAATGGCCATATCAGCCCAGCCCATGCTCTATATTGTTTATAATGAAACAAAGTCATTGACCCCAGCCCTACGGAGGTATGTACTGCTCAACTCAAAGCCAGTAACAGTCACGTAGACTACAACAGTACAACCTGTTCAGTCCACACAGCAGGGTCACAATCAGCAACATAAGTGCTATTACTCAGGTGACCTGAGTCAAACAGAAGGTACCCCGATTTTAGCAACACTGTTTCTTTCGGCTGTTTTCCAAAGCATATGAGAAGTTTTCCTACAAAGGCAAGATACGGTGGGGGGGTGGTGGTGGTGGTTATTCTTTTCTTTTTAAAAATGCTATTATGTCCATTTAAACAGAAATGGACCAATGGTTTTGAACACTTTCCCAGAGGGTTAGCAATTGGCAGTTCCATGTTTTGTTTGGTCCTTTTGTTTGAACCCACAAGCTTTCTAAGGCAGTGAGAATCTCAGTCTCCATACGGTTCCCTAGGGTACAGTGGAGGGCCTGCCTCACTCCTGTGTATCACCCTGCAGCCCTCCAGCCGCCCTTTGTGTTGGTGTCCTCAGGGGCCTGACCTGGTGTCTTAAACTCACAGGTTTTTGAATTAATGCATCAGTACTGTTCACTGCCTCTCCCAACTCACCTGCCTACTTAGATTTTTTTGAAGGAAGAAACTGAGACTTAGGTAGGGTTAGGAATTTGACCAAGATCACATGGCTGTTACGAGCAAAGTTACAACTTGGGTCCATGTTGCCTCTTTCCCCGACTCATGTTCCCAGCAATGGAGTTTTACTGAGAACAGATGACAGTTTTCCTTAGAGCTCCCCAGATGGACCCAAAGTTCATGATTCCATCCATTTAGGCTGCAATAATGTTGGTCCAAAAGAGATATGCTGTCCAGTAATTGCTCTTTAATCATGAAACATTAGGTCCCTCACTTTATTCAGATGCACAGAGAGAAATTAAGTGGGTTTTAAAGCCCTGTCAAAAAAGATCTTCATAGGTCAATCCCAATATGGCTGCAGAATAGGTGGAAGATACGCACATCTCCTGGCACCAGACTGGATTTACATTAAATAATAGAGCAATAAACTTGAATAACAAACTGACGGACAGCAGAACAGGAGCATTATAACTAAGGATTTACAGAAGCCACATAGAGACTGGTAGGAAAGGCAAAGATCGGCAAGGGCTGGCCCATATACCCACATTCAGCAGCTGAGAAGCGGGAGGGATATCTCAGCTGCAAAAGTCATACCTGAGGATCCTGCGATCTCAACCCCACACTAAGACTCCAACCCAGGGCACTAGGGTCAGGAGGAGGTGCCATCTTCCCAGGGTCCAATTCTTATAGCACCAGCCTGGGGAATGCACTACCCTGGTTTTCCAGCTACTAGGGACACCACCCTGCCAAGCTTGAGTCCTGCAGAAAGGTCTGTTGGCTGCTCCCAACAGGGACCTTTTGTGTGCACTTTTCCTGGAGAAGCTCTAAGCAGACACTCAGACAGTCACTGAGCTGTGCAGCTTTGGAACTGGGGCCACTCCTGCTCACTCCTGCAGTCTTGGCTAGTACCGCCCCCAACTGGAGACCGTTTTGACTTGTCCTCCCAAGTCCCAATGGCCCCATTCTGCTAAACTCAGTTCTGTGAGGGGAGAAGAAGTGTTGCTCAGAGTTGGGACCTTTGGAGTGTGTCTCCCTCAGGGGCTCTTGTCTGGGACTTGGACAGGCTCTGGGTTGTGAGGCTGGCTGCAAAGCAGGGCAGGGGTGGGGTGGGGAACCAGGTGCTTCTCTCCTGCCGGCTCAGCTGGCACCACTCCCAATGGGAGACCGTTCTGACCTGTCTTTGTAAGTCCCAGTGGCCCTGCCTTGCTGAGCTCAGTCCCACAGAGGGATGGAGTGCTGTGCATAGCTGGGACCTTTGGAGCATTTCTCCCTGGGAGCATCTTGTTGGAGACTCAGATGGGTTCTGGGTTGTGGGGCACTGGTGTGTGGGGGGACCATCCTTCCCCAACCTGAGACTGCAACAGGCCCACTCTCCCAACAGGAGACTCACTTGACCTGACCTTTCAACTTTTCAGTGGCCCCGACCTGCAAAGGGGCCAGGTGGTTGCACCCAAATTGAACCTACAGTAAGCTTCTGCTGGGGCAGGGATCCTTGGGCATTTTATTGATCTGCCCTCAGCTCAGAGGTGGAGGAAACTGATACTTGTTCACAGATTGGGCTACCCCCCCACCCACAAAGGCCCAGTGATGCTGCCACAAACAGTGAACAATGAGGTGGCTCTGACAGGTAGCCCAAGGCCAGTTACACACAACATCTGACATTGACCTACACCAGAACTTGCCCAAGTGAACCCAGAACCAACGCAACCAGAGGTGGGCTTCAGACCACACTAGAAATCAACCCAAATAACCACACAAATGACACACCCAAAGGGGGATTCTGGCAGACACCAGAACGTGTTGGGAACAACTCCGTCACCAGGGGGCAGCATTAAAATAGCAAAGTGTAAAGATAAATAGAAAATCTTAAGAGCAGAGAAAGAAAGAGGTACCTATAAGGGAGCTCCCATAAGGCTATCAGCTGATTCCTCAAAAAACACTTCAGGCCAGAAGGGACTGGCATGAAATATTCAAAGTGATGAAAAGCAAGGACCGAGACTACTCTGTGAAGGAAAGCTATCATTTAAAATTGAAGGGGAATAAAGAGTTTCCCAGACCAAAACAACAAAACAAAACAAACAAACAAAAAACACCTAAAGGAGTTCATTACCACCAAACCAGTACTGTAAGAAATGTTCAAAGGCCTTATTTAAGAAGAAAGAAAGAGAAAAAGAGGAACATAGGTATAGAAAATAAAATGGCAACAAATAAGGACCTACCAGCAATAACTTTAATTGTAAATGGATTAAATGCTCCAATAAAAAGACGCAGCTGAATAAATAAGAAAACATAACCCATATATGTGCTGCTCACAAGAGGCCCGCTACAGAAAAACAGATACAACACACAGACTGAAAACGAAAGGATGGAAAAAGATATTCCATGCAGAGTGGGAACTGAGAAAACATACTTCCACAGAATAAAGGCCATATGTGACAAACCCACAGCCAACATCATACTCAATGGACAAAAACTGAAAGTGTTTAAGATCAGAATAAGACAGGGACGTCACTTTCACCACTCCTATCCAACATAGCACTGGAAGTTCTAGCCACAGCAGTGATGCAAGAAGAAATAAAATGCATCCAAATTGGAAAGAAGAAAAACTATTGTTATCTGCAGATGACATGACACTGTCTACAGAGAACCCTAAATGCTCCACCAAAAAACTACTAGAACTGATCAATGAATTCAGTAATATAGCAGAATACAAAAATAATATTCAGAAATTGGTTTTTATACACAAATAATCAACTATCAGACAGAGGAACTAAAAACCAAACAAAAATCCCATTTACAATTACATCAAAAAGAAAAATAAGCAATAAATTTAACTGGGAAGGTAAAAGACCTGGACTTGGAAAACTGTTGAAGAAACTGAGGAAGTTACAAATAAGTGGAAGCATATAGAGTATTCATGGAGATGAAGTATATCATCATTAAAATGTCTATATTACCCAAAGCAATCTATAGATTCAATGCAATTCCCATTAAAATACCAATGGCATATCTCACAGAATTAGAATATCCCCCAAATTTGCACATAACCACAAACGAACTCTAATTGCCTCAGTGATCTTGAGAAAGAAGAACAAAGTGGGAGGTATTGTGCTACTTGATCTCAAACTATACTACAGGACCACAATAAACAAAACAGCATGGTGTAGGCATAAAAGCGGGCATATTAATCAATGGAACAGAATAGAGGCAACAGAAACTAACCCACGCCTTCAGGGTTAATTAATATTTGACAAAGCAGGCAAGAATATACAATGGGGTGGGTAAAGGTAGTCTGTTCAATAAATTGTGTTGGGAAAATAGGACAGGTATACTGAAAAAAAAGAAACTAGACCCCTTTCTTACACCATACATAAGAATAAGCTCAAAATGGATTGAAGACTTAAATGTAAGTCCTGAAACCACAAAAATTCTGGAAGAAAACATAGGCAATAAAATCACAGATATTTCTCATAGCAATAATTTTTCTGATATATCTCCTTGGTCAAGGGAAACATATGGGATTATATCAAACTAAAAAAAAAAACACAGCAAAGGAAACCATTAACAAAATGGGACAAAAAAAACAAACCCCAACCCACTAAATGAGAAAACATATTCTTTAAAGATATATCTGATAAGGGGTTAATATCCAAAGTTTATAAAGAACTGAAAAAACTCCGTAACAAAGAAACAATCCTATTAAGAAATAGACAAAGGACCTGAATAGACACTTCTCCAAAGAGGACAGATGGCCAACAGACATAGGAAAAGATGCTCAATGTCACTAATCATCAGAGAAGTGCAAATTAAAACCACAATGAGATATCACCTCACACCTGTCAGAATGGCTATCATCATTAAGTCAAAGAACAACAAGTGCTGGTGAGGATGAGGAGAAAGAGACTCCCTTTTGCACTGTTGGTGGGAATGCAGACGGGTGCAGCCAGTGTGGGAAACAGTATGGAGACACCTCAAAAAATTAAAAGTGGAACTGCCTTTGACCCAGCAATCCCACTTCTGGGAATATATTTGAAGAAACCCAAAACACTAACTTGAAAGACTATAAGCACCCCTATGTTCATTTCAGTGTTATTTACAATCACCAAGATATGGAAGCAGCCCAAGTGTCCATCAATAGATGAGTGGATTAAACAACTATGGGACTTTTACAGGATGGAATTCTACTTGGCTATCCAAAAAAATAAAAAAGAAAATTTCACCCTTTGCAACAGCACGCATGGACCTGCAGAACATTATGCTAAGTGAAATAAACCAGTCAGGGAAAGACAAATTCTGTATGATTTCACTCACATGTGGAATCTAATGAACAAAGTGAATTAACAAACAAAATAGAGACAGACTTATAGACGGAGATCTGGGTGACAACTACGGGGTGGGGTTAGAGGGCAGAGAAATTGAGCAAAAAGTAAAAAGGACACATGGACAGGGACAATGGTGTGGTGCCTGGAGGGGAGGAACATATAACAGAAATAAATGGTAATGGAAGAAATACAATGAAAATTACTGTGCAAAAATAAAAAAGCAGTGAAGTCTCTGCTCTTGCCTAAGGAGATGCTTGGGGTAGGGACACAGGCAGTGACCTCTCTACACTGTGCAGTGACCTGCCTTTTAGATGACAGAGCCCAACAGAACTTGGAACCCTGGTAACTAGGCAACCACATTCTAAAGTCACCCCTACCTGGCTCATTTGGCTAGAGAAATTTGCCCCCCCAGCAGGATGTTTTCTTGTTGTCTGCTGATGTCCAGAGGCCGTGGTCTCAAAAGAGGCAGTGAGCATAGTATGTTCCGCTGTGGCTGCCACTGAGTCTGTTCTCAGCCCAGATGCCTGTAGCCCTTTTCATGCGGGGACCCGGAGGTAACACAAGGAGGCCCAGCGTGGCTGTTCAGGCCAGACCACCACTCTGATCCCACCTGAGCAGCGTCATGGCCGTCCCCCCTGCCGTATGTGTGTACAGGGGTTCACCTGGAGAGGGCCTGCCCAATCAGGAACAAACTGAGGTGGGGCTGAAGCCTGATGGGCTGGTCATGTCCACACCCCAGGTCAAGGCTGGCTGGGTAGATCTGGGGTGGGGGCAGCACCCTCTGTCCGAGGTTTATCCTGAGCCCTGGAGGTGAAACTCATTTCCCCTGGGTGGAGGTCTGTGCAGACACAGGGCTGGGCCTGATCCTGGAGCAACAGGTCCAGTGAGCAGAAGCAGCAGCGACTAGGGGTGGGCAGGGCTTGAGGCCTCTGGACTGGCTGCAGGTCACTGTCATTGAGAAGCTCAACCCTGGTCATGGAGGAACAGGAGCTGGTAGATGAAAATCCCCATCCCATCGCTACCAGTGAGGGGCAGGTGTGCTACATTACCTAGACTCAGAGCATGCCCAAGGTGACTGTGGCCACCTGGGGATTTCGGGAACCAGGGCCAGTAGATGGCCGGAGAAGGACACAAACCTTGAAGCTACACAGACTCCCCAGGCAGCTCACGATTTCTGAATTCAACCTGAAGCAAGGTGTCCATGTTAAACAAAGCAGGCTGGAGGACCTGGAGCCCAAGGAGGCAGAGCACAAGAGTGAGAAGCTGGGGGAAGGGGGGATGGCATAGGAGTGGAGGTGCATGTGAGCTTACAGGGAAGGGTCGGTGCCAGACACATAGGGAGCACCAGCAGAGGCTGGCTGGGAGCAAGACTGGCCTCTGACCACCCTCGTGCTGGACTGCCCATGGGGAAGACGTGCTGGGGTGGGTCCTGGGCTCTGGGAGGCACATGGAAATGCAGACACCTGTGTGGACTACTCTCCTACTGTATGAGCCCAAGAGGCAGAGCCGGCTCCTGCTTCAACACCTGTGGTACATCCCGAAGAGCTCCATGCAGGGGCAGACAAGGAAGCTGCTCCAGACCTGGAGGGGTGTCCACCTTCAGCGGTCATGCCACCTCCAGCAGCTACTCCAGCTGCAGCTCTGGAGCCGGCGCTGGCCTGTGCAGCATCTCCTGTCCTGACTGAGGTGCCTCCACCCCTGCCTGAGGAGCCCTCCCTCAAACCTGCCCTGGTTCCAGCCACAGAGGAGGAGCTGCCTCTGGAAGATGCAGCAGGGCCAGCTCTGGGGCTGCCTGTGGAACCTGCTGTCCTTCCCCCATGAAAATAATTTGTTTTTCCTTCATTATTTGCCATTTTTCTTTATTTTCTTTTATTATTATGTTTTTCATTTCTCCATGGTGTGATTCAGTTTTTTATATTTTATATTCTTTATTTGGGGTAGTTTAGTTGTTTTTTCTTGTATTCTTTTCTTTTTAGCCTTCGTTTTTCTGCAGTGTGATTCATCTTAAGTAATACATAAAAATTATTGTATTTTAAATTGTGCCATTCCTGAGCATGACATACATTCACGATGCTGTGTGAGTATCACCACCACTGTCTAGCTGCAGGATGTTCCGTCTCCCGGAAAGGACACCCTGCACCGGAAGTGCTCACTCTCCTCTCCTCCTGGCCAACAATGCTTGATCTGCTCTGTGTCTCTGTTCCTTTGCCTATTCTGGAGGTTTTCTGTAAATGGAATCTTACAACAGGTGCCTTTTTGTGTCCGCTCACATATTTTTGTTTTTTATCTGAAATAGCATTTTGATTATTGCAAAGGGAAATTCAGATTAGAGATTGCAGGTTGAAAAGAGAAGCCCTTGTAGTCAGTGTGTAGATAATCTTGGGATAGAGACCACTGTGCTAAGGGTGACCCCAGGGCCAGAAGCCAGTCAGCACTATTCCAAAGAAATCAAGAGGAGGGAAGACTCCCAAGCTTTTTTTTTTTTTTTTTTTTTACCAGGCCAGCATTATCCTAATACTAGAACCAGATAAAGCCACTACAAAGAAAAAAATAATATAGGCCAGTATCTCTGATGAACATAGATGCAGAAATCCTCAACAAAATATTAGGAAACCAAATCCAGAATACATTAAAAAGATTATACGCCATGATCAAGTGGGATTTATTTCCGGTCTACAAGGTGGGTACAATATCTGCTAATCAATTAATGTGATACACCACATAAAGAAAATGAAAGATAAAAATTATATGACCCCATAATAGATACAGAAAGAGCACTTGATGAAATCTAGCACACACTCATGATAATGACTCTCAGCAAAGTGGGAACGGGGGAACATACTTCAACATAATAAAGGCTGTATATGACAAACCCATAGCCAACATCCTACTCAATGGGGAAAAACTAAAAGCATTCTCCTTAAGATCCGGAACAAGATAAGGATGTTTGCTTTTACTACTTGTACTCAACATAGTACAGGATGTCCTAGCCACAGCAGTCAGACAAACAGAGCAAATGAAAGGCATGAAATTGGAAAGGAAGAAGTAAAACTGTCATTAATTGCAGATTATAGTTTAGTGTATATACAGAACCCTAAAGATTCCACCAAAACCTACTGGAACTGATAAATGAATTCAGTAAAGTAGCAGGATACAAAATAAATATCCAAATATCAGTCGCATTTTTATATCAGAAAGGGAAACTGGGAAAACCATCCCATTTACAATTGAATCAAAAAGTAAAAATAAAATACTTAGGAATATAGTTAACCAAGGATGCAAAATACCAGAACTTGGAAAATTATAAGACACTGAAGAAACTGAAGAAAATAAAAATAAGTGGAAGTATATAACATGTTTATGGATAGGAGGAATTAACACATCATTAAGATGTCCATACTACCAAAAGCAATCTATAGATGAAACCCAATTCCTATTAAGATTCCAATGACATAGTCCACAGAATTAGAACAATTATTTCAAAAATTTATATGGAACCAACAAAAGGCTCTGCATAGAAACAGCAGTCTTGAGAAAGAACAAAGTTGGAGGAATCATGCTACCTACTATGAAACTAAGGCCATAGTAACTAAAAACAGCCTGGTACTGGCATAAAAACAGATGTATAGATCAATGGAACAGAACAGAGAGCCCAGAAATAACCGACACCTTGATGGTCCGTTAATATTTGACAATAGTGGCAAGAACATACAACGGGGTAAAGAAAGTGTATTCATTAAATTGTATTGGGAAAATTGGACAGATAGATGCAAAAAAATGAAACTAGATCACTTTCTTACACCGCACACAAAAAACTCAAAACGGATTAAAGACTAAAATGGAAGACTCAAAACCATAAAAATCCTAGAAGAAAGTATAGGCAGTAAAATTTTGAACATTTCTCATAGCTATTTATATGTCTGTGTGTGTGTGTATATATATATATATAGCCATATATATATAAATATATAGATATTGATATATATCCTAGGCACAGGAAACAAACAAAAAAATAGACAAATGGAACTACATCAAACTAAAAAACTTTTGCACAGCAAAGGAAGCCATTAACAAAATGAAAAAAAAAAACCCAACAACTCACTGAATGGGAAAACATATTCTTTAATGATACATCTGATAAAGGGTTACTATCCAAAATTTATAAACAACTGAAAAATCTCAACATCAAAGAAAAAACAACCCAATTAAAAAATGGGCAAAGGAAGAACCAAGATGGAGGCGTAGGTTTTCCTCGCAAAACCAGAACTGACAGAAAATCGAACGGCAAGGAAGTCTGACACCAAGGAAACAAAAAATAAACATTCATCCAGACCGGTAGGAGGGGCAGAGACGGGCAGCCGGGGCGGAGAGGACTCGCGTTGCCGTGGTAGGACGGAGACTGGCTGGCGGAGTGTGGGACCAACAGGGCAGGCAGTCTGACCACTAGCAGACCCTGCAGCCCTACAGTCACGCACAGACAAACCAAGAGGGCTGGACTCAGAGTGGCGGAGAACAGGGCAGGAAGAGCGGCGGGTAGCACCCCGCAGCCCCACATTTGCGCACAGATAAACCGGAACGGCGGGGGAGCGAAGCAGACCACGCAACCCAGGGCTCCAGCGCAGGGAAATAAAGCCTCAAACCGCTGAGTGAGAACACCTGTGGGGGTAGGGGCAGCAGCAGGAGAGACTCCCAGCCTCACAGGAGAGGTCTTTGGAGAGACCCACAGGGGCCTAGAGCGTGCACAAGCCCACCCACTCGGGAACCAGCACCAGAGGGGCCCAGTTTGATTGTGGGCAGCACAGGGAGTGACTGAAACCCGGAAGAGTGGAGCGGGTGCCATTGCTCCCTCTCAGCCCCTCCCCCACGTACAGCCTCACAGCACAGCCACCAGCTTTACCCGGCTCCGGGGAACACCTAAGGCTCCGCCCCTTTAAGTAACAGACACACCAAGACAAAAAAAAAAAAAAAAAAAAAAAAGGCCCAAATGACAGAACACTTCAAAGCTCCAGAAAAAATACAACTAAGCGAGGAAGAGATAGCCAACCTATCGGATGCACAGTTCAAAACACTGGTTATCAAGACACTCACAGAATTGGTTGAATCTGTTCTAAAACAAGATGAAAAAATGAAGCCTATGCTAAGAGAAACAAAGGAAAATGTACAGGGAACCAGTAGTGATGCAAAGGAAACTGGGACTCAAATCAACGGTGTGGACCAGAAGGAAGAAAGAAACATCCAACCAGAAAAGAATGAAGAAACAAGAATTCTGAAAAATGAGGAGAGGCTTAGGAACCTCCAGGACATCTTGAAACATTCCAACATCCGAAATATAGGGGTGCCAGAAGGAGAAGAGGAAGAACAAAAAATTGAAAACTTATTTGAACAAATAATGAAGGAGAACTTCCCTAATCAGGCAAAGGAAATAGACTTCTGGGAAGTCCAGGAAGCTCAGAGAGTCCCAAAGAAGCTGGACCCAAGGAGGAACACACCAAGGCACATCATAATTACATTACCCAAGATTAAAGAGAAGGAGAGAATCTTAGAAGCAGCAAGAGAAAAGGACACAGTTACCTACAAAGGGGTTCCCATAAGACTGTCAGTTGATTTCTCCAAAGAGACCTTACAGGCAAGAAGGGACTGGCAAGAAGTATTCCAAGTCATGAAAGGCAAGGGCCTACATCCAAGATTGCTCTATCCAGCAAAGCTATAATTTAGAATGGAAGGGAAGATAAAGTGCTTCTCAGATAAGGTCAAGTTAAAGGAATTCATCATCACTAAGCCCTTATTATATGAAATGTTAAAGGGACTTACCTAAGAAAAAGAAGATAAAAAATATGAACAGTAAATAAGACAGCAAAATCACAGTTATTAACGACCACATCTAAAACAAAAACAAAAGCAAACTAAGCAAACAACTAGAACAGGAACAGAACCACAGAAATGGAGATCACATGGAGGGTTATCAACAGGGGACTGGGAGGGGGAGAGGGGGGGAAAGGTACAGAGAATAAGTAGCATAAATAATAGGTGGAAAAAAGACAGGGGGAGGGTAAAAATAGTGTAGGAAATGTAGAAGCCAAAGAACTTATAAGTATGACCCATGGACATGAACTATAGGGTGGGAATGCGGGAGGGAGTGGGTGGACAGGATGGAGTGGAGTGAGGGGGTGAAATGGGACAACTGTAATAGCATAATCAATAAATATATTTAAAAATAATGGGCAAAGGACCTGATGAGACACTTCTGAAAAGAGGACATACAGAGGGCCAATAAACATGAGAAGATGCTCAACCTCACTAGTCATCAGAAAAATGCAAATTAAAACCACAATGAGATACCACCTCACACCTGTCAGATGGCCATCATCAATAAACCAACAAATAACAAGTGCTGGTGAGGATGTGGAGAAAGGGGAACCCTCGTGCACTGTTGGTGGCAATGCAGACTGGTGCAGCCACTGTGGAAAACTATGGGAAACAGTACAGAGTTCCCTCAAAAAAATTAAAAATGGAACTGCGCTATGACTCAGCAATTCCAATTCTGGGGATCTGAAGAAACGCGAAATACTAATTCAAAAATATATATGCACCCCTATGTTCATTGCAGTTTTTTAAAATATACAATTGCCAAGATTGGAAGTAGCCCAAGCGTCTATCAGTAGATGAATGGAGAAAAAAAAGCTGTGGTATATTTACCCAATGGAATACTACTTGTTTGTAAAAAGAACGATAATAATACCTTTTGTGACAGTATAGATGGACCTGGAGAAATAAGCCAGTCAGAGAAGACAAATACCCTATGATTTCACTTACAGGTGGACTCTAATGAAACTAACAACCAAAACAGAAACAGACTCATAAAAATCTAGAACAGAGTAACAGCTGTCAGAGGGAAGGGGGATTTGAGGGCTGGGTGAAAAAGGTGAAGAGAGTAAGAAAAAAATAACAGGCACAGAAAACACTATGGTGATTACTAGAGCAAAAAGCTGGTGGGGGGTGTGGAAGAAGGAAAGTGGGGATAAATGCTGGCGGAAAGAGACCTGACTTTGGGTGGCGAGCACACAATGCGGTATGCGGATGATGTGTTAGAGTTGAACACCTGTTTTATTAACCAGTATCACTACAATAAATCCTACTAAAATTATCCCTTTACCTGGCTATGTATGGATTAGTTATATTCTTGTCGGCTTTAATTCAGGTAGGTAGATGGATGACTTTCATATGTGCAGTATTCATACATGCTGACCACTTACTTAGTGAAAACTGGTATTAAGTGTATCTGGAATGACATCCTGCTCATGTCCGAGGATGGGAACTGAGAGAGTGGGGTTCGCCTCTCCTGCAGGGCAGCAGCAGAAGAGGGAAGACATACTTCCGAGACTGTGGCGCCAAAGAGGTGGGAGGTGATATTCAGTAATTCAATTCAATAACTGCAAGATGATTCCTCTTCTATGTATCAATCACCATGCAATGTACCATCGTGCATTTCTGCCTTACACATCCATTCTAAGTGATCTGTACATGTTCCCAGGCAGTGCTAACACACAGATTCCTGGGTCCTGTTCAGAGATTGCAATTCAGTGGCGCTGGCACGGAACCCAAGATTGTGTGTTTCCAACAAGCTCCTTGATGCTGATTCTTCTGGTCCATTGGCCATACGTTGGGTAACAAGGATATAGAGACACTCCTAATATTTTAATAAGTAAGTGACAGCAGAAAGATGTATAAAATACACTCCTAATTATCTATGCATGTATGTATGTATGCTTACATATACATTTTAAAAATCTTGATCTGACTTAAAACTACAATGCAAAGGGGCAGGCTGCAAAGGCTATTTTCAAAAATGTAAAGTTTGTCTTTTCTTTTTGAAGACCAAAAACTTTACTATCTCCATATACTTTCAAATACATGGGATTATCCTGTAATAGAACTCAGACACCAGAAGCCCACTTTGCAAGTATTCTTTTCAAGAAACAACCCCAATGTAAGCAAATCCGACACCATGTAATAAGACCAAAAGTATTTTTCCAAAAACAGAAAAACATCCAAGCAAGAGAACCCTGATTGGAAAGACACGATAGAAAGATAACAGAACTATTTTTAAGCTGCATTGTATGACCAGGGGCACAGAAAAATAGTTGGAAATAGAAGTTTTCATGCTGATTACATGAAATCAAAATCACTGTTCAAAAGTAGCAACATTAAAAAAAATGCAGGCTAGTTTATACCATGAATTTCAGTCTGGGAATATTGCAAAATAAATTGCAGGTACAGCTGGGAAAACTCAGTGACACCCCTGCCCAGACCGCAACTATTAGGTTATAAAAATATTTTCACATTTCCCGCAGATGTCTAGATTCCTTTCTTTGCTAGTTATTTTAATTCAGAACTCATTATTGACAGCTGTTTGTTCTGATGGAACCTAATTGCTTTTTTACCAGACTCAGCTGCACACAGGCTGATTTCCTTTCTCTTATAGAGTATATTACATATAAACACAGGCAAGAAAAAAAATAACCAATTAACTAAATATGTGTGCGTAAAATGATTCATTGAGAGCACTGATCAAGTAATGTATCTAACTGCAACATAGGTCAAAGGAAATTAGAACACTTATAGCTTCCAGTATTAAATATAATTATATGGAAATATTCATAAGCACTAAAATATATAGATGATGAGTGGCAGCATCTGGAAATTTACCCTGTTATTAAAGAAACTTATAAATTACTACATTTGAGTACTCGACAGGGCATTTAATCTACTGAAGGATCAACTCAAGGATTTCCATCCGACAGCCTCTATACACAGAACCCAAGATGCCCGCCACAACTGAGCCCAGCCAGGAGGAATGTCAGATAATGTGGGGTCACTTCGCTGTGCAGATAATCCCTTCTCTGGAGGGGAGAGTTTCCGGGGACCCACCAACTCTTTTCCCTGCAATCCAGCCATGGCTGTGGTGAGCTACTTTCCCTCAGTTTACCGGAAGAGGAATACAAATTTGTTGAAGTCAAAAGCTATTTCCTCTGGAAGATTCTCTTCAAAGGCAATGCCTCATTTTAGCAGCTCCCCAAGAGACTCAGGAACAGGTTGGCAATGCTCATTCTATCTACTGCCTTGGCAGCCTCGCTCCCTGAGTCTGCACCAATTTTGGGACCCCAAGCTGCCTTTCTTAGCGGACTGGAACCCCCGAAGCGGGATAAACCAAGGGCTGGATTCAACAGAGACCACATAAGTAGCAAGTATACCGCATTTGAGAAGAGCAATAGCTCGTTTTATTTCCTCTCTGTCTGTTACAGAAATGGAGGGAATGTGGTGATCAGGGATGAGCAAACTGCTCCTTAGTAAGGAACCCATTCAAGGAAAATGAACTTTTTCTTAACATCAGGGACACTATATGGTGCTTCCCTTTCTGGGGGCACAAAGTGCTTCTGTTTGCAGACTTAATCTACCTCATATAGAGAGGAAGATATTGGGGATGGGAAGTTATTGCCCTGATAATTCTCAGGGATGCAGCATACATTTCCATTAATAGCAGACATAATGCTAATTAGAATGCAAGCCCCAGACTCAACATCCACAAGACCTTACATAATGAATGGAAAGTATCCTGCTGGGCTTGGGGCCCACAGAAATCTGGTCCATAGCCCACCCCCAGCCTCTCCCCCAACTAAGTAACAATGGAAACCATTTCACTGGGCCTTTAAGAATAATACTGCTACCTTATTTTGTTTACCGACACAGTGCTGATTTTGCCATTTAGAATTCTTGCCTGGCTTTGCTCCTGGTATTGTTTTGGATAGTGACACTTCCCCTCATGTTCCCTTATTCGTCAGATATCTACTGAGTGTCTTTTTCACGTGTGGCAGAGCTCCAGGGGAGAGGGGGGTGATGGCAATCTCCAAGACACCGTTTCGGACCCTGTGTCTCCAGTGGCGGGACACCACAGTCCAGGGAAGAAACTGCAATTTCTCCTATGGAGTTAATATTCACCATATTTGAAAAGCTTCCTTTTTTCCTTGAAGGTTAAATCTTTACTAATGAAAATAATTTAAACATAATTAAAGTATTGACTGACCTGATGAAACTATGTGCCATATTTTGCCATGTATAATGCGCTACCCATTTCTGTGCCCATTACACGTGGGGTTATTGTACCCATGGTGTGTAATTATTACACCTATGTGTAATGCACATCCTTATTTCTCCCTAAAAAATTTGGGCAAAATAGTGCACAATATACATGGCAAAATACAGTATTTTGTTTTCACATAAGCGTGACAGGGAAAGTAGTCTTCTCTGAGAGGATGTATTTTTATGAGTCAATTTGGCAAATGGAAAGAATGTGAATTTCACAGGTCCAGCAGCTGGCTCTTCACCTGCAAATTGTGTGATATTATGTCCTTCATCCTCACTGAGCCTCAGGTTTCCTCATCTGTAAAATGTAAACGCATTACTTAAGGTTGCTCTAAGGATATTGTTGGCAAAGTGACTTTTAACTAATAGTTTCTTGATAAATGTTAATTTTCTCACTCTCCTTTTCCTATGAATTAAGGATGTAGGGTTGAATATTTTACTTCAGTTGGCCTCATGGCGGGGTAGATGTGCAACCTTCATATTTTTGCACGGTTTATATTAAGGACTTATATGAATGAATTTATGAAACTAATAGTCCATTTCCTGACTTGTACCCTTTCAGAAAAAAAATCACACACAATTTCATCATATTTTAGACTTGGATGTGCTATTAGAGCAGATCCAACCCAGTGGCTCTCGAAGTGCAGCCCCACGACCAGCCGCACCAGCCGCACCAGCATCATCCGGGAATTCGTTAGAAATGCACATTATTGGACCCACTGAATCAGAACCTGTGGGGGTGAGGCCGAGCAACCTGAATTTCAACAAGCCCCCAGTGATCCTGACACGTGCTGAAGTTTAAGACCATCAAGCCAACCCAACCTCTTAAATTTTATAGATGCAGAGACTGAGCGTTGGAGAACCAACCTCAGGACTGAAATAAAATTTCTCAACTGCAGGTGCAGTGCTTTTGTGTGGAAGTTCTCTTTTCTTTCCCTTAGCTCAAAGTAGGGATTATTGTTTACCATTCCTTCATTTCCACATGCATGTAGATGTCTGTATGCATTAATCTCTACTGACGTCCATTTACCAATTTAACAACCAGCGCAAACTCGCCCTTTGCTCCCGAAGCCCGGTCTGTTGGTCACTGCGCCCGCTCTGCGCAAGGCTAGCAGGCTGTTCTCTAGGGTGTCTACGCTCTTTTGTGGTACCCCTGCATTTATTTCAAAATAACCAGGTTTTTTTAGTTAAATAATTTAAATAAGTATGAAATAAACTGATGAGCTATGGTTATAGAATAGAAGAGAGTTGTTTCTGCAAAAGCTAAGTTAACTGCTTGGGGAACACTTGCTAAAAGTGACTTGTGACAAATCACAATCCAAACAGTACTGGTGAATTAAGTATCAGTAAGACAACTGTAAATAAATGGAAAATAATTTATAAATATCTAGAGGGATTCTATACTTAAGTTATTTCAAGCCCATTAAGTTCTTTCTTTATACATTAAATACATTAAATCTTCTAACCATAGGTCATACTCAAAGTATAGTTCTTAATCCCAAATTGGAAAACTAATGAGTTAATATAATATACGCTTACGTATTTGAAGTTAATATTAACTGTACAAGATGTAACTTCCCAGGTTTCTTTGCTTTAAGCGAAGTTTTCTGTCGATGACCAAATCTTAACTGAACAGACACATCAAGGTTTCTTCTGAACGGCCTTGATCGCGTTAGACACCTTTGTGTGGTTGCGGGGAGCTCTCCGAGGGAGCGCGCACCGCTTTATCTCCATCCGCCACAGCTTGCAGCTCTGCAGGCTTTAGTCTTAGCAAACACTTATTATTTATTTATATACTTTACTGAGTGTTACCGATTGATTAAGCAGTTACACTTGGTAGTTCATGGTACTGTTTTATCACTGTGAGCCAAATTATCTTTTGTGATAGCACTTGGTAGAGGCCTTTGAGAAGTTCCCCGCGGGGGAAGGTTCCAGGTTCTGATAAGTTTCAGAAATTCCCGTTTGGAGATTCACGATGGAAATGACTATTTTGTAGGGTTGAGGAACCCTTTCCAAAGCAGCTCAACTTAGTTTACCCCATACTTACTTAACTATATAAAACAGCCCCGAGGACTCAAGGGGCACACACATTGAGGAGTATTTCAAATTTTCTGAGTGACTTGCCTTCATTTGTTCAGATCATCATTTTGTTTCCATACATTCATATTTGTAAAAACCAGAATGGGTGTGAAAATCATTTGTCAGAACATATATGGCGATAGTTGTGTGGGAAATGGTCAACACACAGACTTGTAAAACTATTATATTTTTTCTTTTGTTTTTGTTTTTTCTAAATTAGGTAGCTAATCATTACCGAATCCAACTCTGTTTTCAAAGACTGAAAGAAGTAAAGCCTCAGCCAGGGGAATGGGAAGCATTAGATGTTAAATAACTGTGGTGGGCCTATGATAAACTGAGACTTAACAAAAATTACATTTAATTTAAACATGAACGTGCTGGATAAAAATACAGCATCTTCCTGTAAGCCAAAATTTGCTAAGGACAGTTTTGGGAACGAGCTCTCCAGAGAGGGACGTGATTTTGATAGTCTGGCATCACTCCGGAATGTGACGCTGTCAGACGGTAGAGCTAGAAGAGCAGCGCGAGGTACCGACTGCAGCGGCGGGGGAGGGTCCCCGCAGTACTCATCGTGAAAATGAGACGGTGGCGATGTGGGCCCTGTTACATCAAGTCCGACCACGGAAATTCAACATTTACCTGAGATAAGGCTGCCCAGGTTATTAAAATCGCAAACGTTGAATGGCAGTTATGTAATGAGTTTCTTTTGAAAAATATAAAATGAACTGCCATTTAATAGACACTGCTGAAATGCCAGTAACTGAAGCCAGGCGATGGGTGTTTGGGGTTGGTTATACATTCTCTCTACTTTTGGGTGTTTGAAAATGTCCAAACTCAAAGTTTCAGAAAAATAGCTTCATTTCCCCCTCTAAGACAAAGCTTTTTCCAAATGTATAGTCCCTAACGGAGAGACATAACAAGGGTGTTGTTCAGAACCATTAACCTAGTTTTAACAGCTAGGACTGGACCCTAAGTATCTTATTGTAGCCAAACTGTAATATGATGCTGCTTTAAAAAGAAACTGAACACATTAGTGATAATTCCAGAACTGCTACTTAATAAGCTTGTCTGTATGGAAACAAAGGCAGAGAATTCAGCAAAAGGCATGATGACCGCCTTAGGAATTGTATCTTTGTACATTATGCATGTCACAAAGATTCACTGTAAAAATGACTTCCATGCAGAATGATCTCCTTTTCTTTTAAAGATTTTATTCATTTATTTTTAGAGAATGGGGAAGGGTGGGAGAAAGAAAGGGACAGAAACATCAATCAGTTGCCTCTCAATGGGCCCATCTGGGGAGCTGGCCTACAATTCAGGCATGTGCCCTGACTAGGAATCGAACCACTGACCTTTTGGGTCGAGGGCTGATGCTCAGTCCACTGAGCCAACACCTTCCAGGGCTAGCTCATATTTTTAAAATGCATTTATTCCTAAGCCTTTAGGAAATATAAACACAATGACAAAGGCATCCATACATAGCTCTTACAATTGACTACATTCACAGAGCTTCTTACTGAATTCTGGAAAAGGTTTTGCTAAGCTTGTGGCTTTACTACTGTGCTCTACAAACCACTAAGTTTGAGTTTAATTGAACCAAGATAACAAGTGAATATCGGGCTGTAGAGAAAATAGTCTGAAGCCAGGTCAACCATTTCCAGACACACAAAAGAGGGATGAAAATGTTAACTCTAGGTTATAAAGGATTTTTGTGGTTTGCAAGATAGTTGGTTATGGTTTTTCAAACGTAAAAACTGTAAGTCCAGACTGAGTAAGACTCTGCCCAGTTGAGCAGAGTTAGAGTTGGGTTAAGGCTGACAAAGTGAGACTTACAACATATACATGTTTATATATATTTTCAACCTTTCGACCCTCTTTACCCATTTCTTCCACTCCACGGCCCCTCCGCTTTTGGCGATCACTAATTTGTTCTCTGTGTTGTTAAGCAAGTTTTTTTTAAAAGATGTTTTTGGAGTCCACATACAATACAAGAGAGATCATAAAGTGTTAGTCTTTTCCTAAAATGATTGATTCATTATGTGTGAACCCAGTTGGGACTGAATTTAAAGGTGGTCAGAGAAAATTTCCTATTATGGCTTCCATAAAACCAAAATTTCTAATTATCATCATCATCATCATCATTAACAATAAGCATTTAATTTATCAACTTTTATGCAGTTTGCCCTTTTAGAGAGGATGCCTATTTAGTGAATGGGCACATTATTTCCCACCTACTTAGAGAAACAGAAAATCAGGCAGGTGATTTACACAAGATCTCAAAGTTTTAGGGAAGTCCAATGTCTCTTATTTTCTATATACACAATTTCTATTTCTTAGCCTAAAAGTCAAATCTTTAGTAAAAGTCATAATTCAGAGTTTTTCTTATTAGCACACTTACAAGGAAACCTTTAAGATCCAGGAGCTTCATTTATTACTTTGAATTTTTAAACTTCCTATTATGCATACCCTGTTTTAGGAAGAGTCTGTTTTTTACTAGGTTTCTAGGACATGTGTCAAACACCGTGGCGTGGTCCTCCTCTGTCCACATTAAATCTGACGACCCGGGCTCTTGATAAAACTTAGAGGCTGGCCGTTGTGACCTACTGAGGATGCATCTTTTGTATCTTTATCCTCTACACTCACTCACAGTACCCAACCTGAACCTGGTCTTAAAGGATAGTGTAATCAAAACCTGACATCCTTAAGTAAGCCAGATTCAGGCAACGGATTCAATCTCAGCACACGTCCTGCATCAGCAACCAGAGGGGACCCTGCCAACTTAGCCCTGCTCTTTAGGGTCAGAGGACACAGCGGGGAGGTGAAAAATTACAGAGAGAAAAACTCATCCTGACCAGCATCTCTTACATACACATCTGGAAGTAGCGGTGGATCCAAAACAAAACCAAAAAACAGCAGGAAATAAAGAAACTTGACTGACAATGGCAATAGATTGTCAAGTGTCCCAGATTGACAGGGGAACTTGTATTTTGGGTTACACTTGGGGTTTTCTTCTTCTTGAAGGAAATGGACCTTCCTCATCACAGAGTGGAGTAGCGAGAAATACTGAGCTGATCAACAGGGACTTTGCCGGCTCATCAGTGTCATATTTGGGCTGAAGAAAAGGTGTGACATGATGAGATGGGTGTCCAGTGGTTAGGAGATGCTACGATTTCATTCTCCCTTCCCTCCCCCTACTCCCGGGTACGTTCTGCGTCCAGAATGAGCCTTTTTGTGTGTTCGATCTCTCGTTGTTTTAAATGATGCCCTGTCTTCAGCACAGGCACCGCTGGTAAGTCAGGCTTTTATTTCAAAGGGGATTCTCTCCTGATTCTGGTGTCACATCACGCATTTCTGCAACATGAAATTCTCCGAGCAGCTGTACTTACTTTACAAACACAAATGTACCTTATTAATCTTAATTCTCAAGGCAAAGGGTTTAAAAATACTTGCTAAACATGTGTTTATATGAAAAATTTCAGAATTCTTCACAGCTGGACTTAGGGCCTACACCAGACACTGTGAGTGCATGACAGAAATAGAAGTGATCCCAGCAGATGGCATGGTCAGAAGGAAAGGGTTTGCAAGTGCAAGCAATAGCACCAATCTGACTCAAGAGGTCTGAATGGCTATAATTGTGCCACATCTACGGTAGAGCGAAGAAGGTCATTATGTTAAGAAATATGGGGGCAGATTCTTATCCCACAGAAGCGTGCTACACAAAGTGGGGGTTTGGCACACGGGCTGCTATCAGACAAATACCACACACAGTTTTTATTTTGGTTCCAGCAGAAAAACAATATTGACAAATTTCTTTCTCTCCGCTTCCTACTTTATTCAATAGAAGAGGTAACAATAGCATCTGCTGCACTTGGCTGGAGCCTGGGATGAGGAAATAGTGGATGATAAGCCTCCCAGGCATATGGCCACTGAAAAGCTCATGCAACAGCCACGGTGCTGCCAGGCGAGAGCTCCAGCGGGAGCGGCAGACCTGCAGGCTGACACTGCGACACGGAGCAGGGCCGCCAGGGCCGCGTGCAGCCATTTGCAGTGGCCTGATGTGATCTCCGCCGTCCCCACTCTCGCTCTCTCACAGCTCCAGCCACTACAGCCGAGCAAGAGGAATTTGTCTCTGATGTTCTCTCCTTCCTCTGGGTCTCTCTGCCATTCTGCTGCCCCAGCCTCGCTAACTACCTGGGTGCCCAGCACATTCAGGTTGCTCCCTGGCTACTTGTCAGCCCTTCTTACAATCAGTCTGGAAGATCTGTGGTACTTAATTGGCTCTAATACATCAAAATTACCCACTCTGACCATCTTAGTTCCAAATATAATGCCTCCTGCCATTATACAGCGCTTTCTGATTACTTTCCTAATTCACCTAAAAAATGCTAAGGAACTCTTTGATCAAATTAAAGTGAACAAAATTAAAAGGACCGTAATGCAGTGGGAAACACTTTGGACCAGCAGTTAAAGACCTGAGTCCAGCAAGAGTCTATGCAAATCTGTAAGTCTTGCTGAACTTCATTTTACTTTTCCACCTCTAAAATTAAAGAGATGGAGGGGGGTGGGGAGGAGTGATAGAGAGGGAGGAGAAAGAGAAAAGAGGAGGGAGGGGTGGGGAGAGAGGAGACTGGGAGACAGGGAAGGGAGGGAGGGAGAGGAATGGGGCGGGGATATATATATATATGTATATATATGTGTGTATATATATATATAGAGAGAGAGAGAGGGAGAGCGAGCGCATGCGCATGCAGGGGTTTGCCTGGGAAGTTTGAAATGTCCCTTCTAGGTCTATGATTCACTTATTCACTATGAGCAAATCATTCCTGGAATTTCTGAATTAAAAAAAAAAGTCTATCAACCCTAATAAATTCTAAATCACAGGAAGACAGAAAAGAAATATTTTTGAGACAGGATGAAAGGGAATTAAAGAGTACAAGATCTCCCACCACACAAGCTGATAGATATTTCAGCAAAAATAATCAGGTAGCAGTTATGAAACAAACTAAATTGATTTTCCTCCAATTTAAAAAAATTACCTATTTCATACATTAACAGTGTATTGGGGGTGGGCCGAGGGGCTTTTGCTCTTCTCATCTAGCCTCAGGAGGGAAACCCATAGCGGACTTAGACAAGCTGGGCAGAGAAGCCCGCTCAATCCAGTAACGAAGCTTCAGCAACATGGCTCTCAGTGGCGGAGTAAATGAGGTCGCAATTACTTCTTGCTTCTTGAATCAAGAGTTGGAGTCTGTTTCACCACCCCGTGAATCAGGGCTAGCCCCTGCCCCGCTTTGAGCAAAATGATGTGGCGATGGAAGTGACGATGTGTGACTTCCAAGCCTTGCTGTCATTGTCCTTGTAGGCTTCTCCTTTGATCCTCTGGATGAAAGACCTCGGGAGACAGAGGCCCAGCTTTCCCAGCCCTCCCGGGTGACTGCAAAGGAGATCCCTGGAGAGACCAGCAGAAGACCCTGCCCTGCCCCAAGCCAGCCCACGGAGTAGGGAGACACAACAGACTGTGGCATATTAATCCAGTAGATTAGGGTTGGTGTTTGCAGGCAACAGTGACTAAAGAGTTGATATATCCTTCATCTCAGAGAAGTTGCCAGCTCTGAAGGCACAGTTGTATCAGAAACTGAAATACATTACATTTAAAAGAAATGATTCAATGTTCAAAACTAACCCAAATTAAATGGGCAAAAGTAGAGAGAGAAGGCATAGTTTTTCCTAATAATCACAACTCTCAGAGTGCTCTCTTTTCAAATGTTAAAGGCGGGTTAAGCAAACAGCTGTTTAGCCTTTATCATCAGAATAGAAAAGCACAGTTAATTCTGCCCCATCCCATCTGGTTCATTTCTTTTATCTGCTTAAATCAACTCGCTAAACACCACTGTGGACTGAGGAAAGTCTTAACTACTGAGTCTTGATGGACTGAAAGGTAGTGAAGGAATTTTTGGCAGGGAGGGAAATGAAGGAAGGGAGAGAAAAAGACACTGCTCAAGCCCCATGGCAAAAGGTGTAGAAAAAAGTAAACAAAACTATTTAATAATTTCATAAGAAATTGATTTTCAGTGAAGTCTGTGATTTAAAAATGCAGAACATGATCCCAGAAATATATACCTCCAAAAATCAAAATGCGAGGGATTACACGCCCTGCAAACCTGGGCAGGGGGATCGGACATGACCCACTTTTCTTCCATTCACACAACCTTTCATCTACGGCCTCCACTACATCCTGAAAAGGGCGTAGTCACTAAGTCATATGGCACTTAAGAGCACCCCTGTGGCTTATTGTCTGGAAGTGCCAGGATGCTGGACACTCAGGCCAAGCATGAATACAAAGCAATGTAACTGATACCCCAGCAAAAAAGACTAGCACTTACCAGCCCCACAGAGCATGGCCCTTAAAAGTCCCCGCCCCCACCCCGAGGCTGCAGGTGTGTATGGTTGGGACTCCTGTTTGGCAGTAGAGTTAAGAGTCTTGGCCTGTTCGTTTGAATTCCCTAATGTGGCACATCTTTGTCTTTGAAGGGAGATGTATTTATGCATTTTTTTAGGTGCCAAAAGACATCCAGACTTAAGTCTTTGGTTTTACAGTTGGTGATCAAGATAGGGAATATTTTTGGATGATTTTCCAAGTAATCAGCCGAGTTCTCTACATGCTTTAAAAAGTAATTATTAAGGTAAGTCTCATAAAGAAGGTCTCCAAATGTTTAAAAAAGTATGCCATTCAAAGAAGTGTTTTTAAGTTTAAAACTTTGAGGTGGGTTCTTATGTGGGTGCACACTTTCTGCCACAATCAAAAATCAGTTTTGTTGCCGTATTGCAGCGGTTCTTAACCAGGGGTGATTTTGGCTCTTCAGAGGCATTTGGCAATGTCTAAAGACATTTTGTCTGTCACAGCTGTCAGGGGGTGGTGTTCTAGTGGCAGCTGGGGTGCAGAGGCCAGGGATTCTGCTAAACACCCTACAATGCCCAGGGCAGTGCCCCCCGACAAAAATCATCTGCCCACATGTTAATATAAGTAAAGAATTTTTTTCAGTGCAATCAAATATTTACTATAGTAAATTATTACAGCTAATTATTCCAATTGCACTCCTCTTCCTGGTTAACATATATATATACATCCATTTTCTACTCTTTATATAAAAAAATTACATAGAAGTCAAGCCCACATTTCAGAAACTGTGACAGTATACTTTGTTGATTGATAGTAATAGAGCCAATTTAAATAACCCCCTATTTTATGTGGGGCACAACACAATGATAAAAATAATAAATAATCATAAACTAAAAAATAAAAATAATTAATAACTACAAACATTCGTTGACTTCTTTCTATGTGGCAGGTACCTGGCTAATGATCACCTTACACATATCATCTTATTTAATTTTTATAAACAATTCTATGAAGGTCATACTGCTATTATCCCCACTTTACTGATCAGTAAACCAAAGGTGTGGAAAGGAGAAATAACCTGCCCAAGGTCACAGAGGTACTAAATGATAAAGCTGGGATTCGAACTCCAGTAAGCTGCTCCCACGTGCACAGTCTTCACCATCCTGCAAAGCTGCTGCCAAAGCGGCTTTTTGTTCTGCTAAGACCCATCTCTGTTGTGGGCTTATTTGGATAACATAAATTCACCAAAATAGAAAATGAAAGTATGATAAAGACAAAGAGGAGAAGACCCTGAATCATAAAATATGGGTTCTCACGCACACTACGTACGGGTTGGGTGAGTGGTATTCAGCCAGTCACTTGTTTCTCAGGGTCTCAATCTCCTTACCTACAGAGTGAGGACGGTAATAATGCACACCAACCACTCCTGTTGTAAAGACTGGATCAAACTAGTGACGAGAAGATGCTCTGTGAACGGTTTGTACTCCTACACAAAAGTGACCTGGGTGCTATTCTTGGGCAAGGAATGGCAAGGTGACAGTATCTCAGTTGCCCTTGAAAGGATTTTTATGATACAGCCTTGATATGTGGCTTTGAAATGAGATGGTTTCTTATAATATTGGCCTCCCTTGTCCTCTATTGCCTTTCAATCTATAATGTTTCTTTTTGAACAAATATTCCATTATATCAGGCATCCAGAATATACTTCCCAGAAATCTAAACACCTTCATTTTGAGTTTTACACCTACTGGGGCTATGGTGCAATTCTTTTTGATGTTTCCTTTGGTTCAATTATTTTTAAACTATTTCAGTGGAAGTAAGATATTTTTCTCTTATAAGATTGTTCCATGAAAATATTGCAGACCTAGCTCTGGCTAGTGTGGCTCAGTTGGTTGGGCATTGTCCCACAAACTGACATGTTGCAGGTTCGATTCCTGATCAGGGCATATGCCTAGGTTGCAGGTTTGGTACCTGGTCGGGGTGCCTACAAAAGGCAACCAATTGATGTTTCTCTCTCACACCTATGTTTCTCTCCCTCTCTTTCTCCATCCCTTCCCCTCTCTCTAAAACCAATAAGCATGTCCTCAGGTGAGGATAAAAAAATATTGCGAACCTGGCATCCTGTTTTATATCGCTATGTTGTTTCACAAATTAAGAATTTATTTTTTATGTAGAATTATTGGTATATAAGAACAGAACCTGGCATAATAGTTTTCATATGGTATAATTATTTCTCCTCACTTTAAAAATGATTCCATAAATAAGGATATAATTTGTATATTCCACCTATTTTCTTATCTAGAGATGTAGGTATTTTTAACAATCAGTCTTTCAACTACAGAAAGCTAGCTTCTTATATTACTTAATTTACACATGAAAATGAAACCCAGGTTTAAGGAAAATGTGGGCGTGCGGTTCGTACTTGTCAGCATCTCAAAACTATCACATGCTTTGGCAATACTTGTGGTCTTTGATCTAAAGAGATATTTGAATGGAACAAGAATAAAGGATGCAATTTAGAATGAATGATTAAAAATGCATTAACCAATTTCCTGTACCACTTTTAGCTCCTTTGGTCACAAGATCTTTTAGTTTTATGCTCATATGCAAGGCTTTCCAAAATCTTTTGACCTTGAGAAGGCTGTTTTTGTCAGCACTGGGTTGGCATTAGGAGTACATGGTTCTGTTACAAATATGAACTAAGTAGCTTCTTGGTTGTGCTTTCCCATATAAAGTCTAACAGTATTATGAAGATTGGATCTTAGGAATCTTTCCAACCCTAAATTGTCCTTTGATTTTTACTAGCCTCGCTCAGCGGTCCAGCGATGCTTCCGGGGCATTACTGATCCAGATCTGGCCTGCAGCTCCCATTCCTTCCAGTTTTAAAGACTGGTTTAATTCTACGATGTGCAAGATTTAAATTACATTTAGGAAGTCTTGTTTCCTCTCCCTGAAATTGTTTCATTAGAAGACAGATTCAGGGAGGTCTTGAATCTATCGCTCTTTCATATTTATTTGTAAATTAACACATCTCTCCTATGAAGAAAATATACCCCCTTGTTCCTAAAGGGGTGACATGGGTGTGACTCAGAGCTGTTGGTACATGGGTCAAGGGTTTACAACCGACTTACTGAAATGATAGCGTCTTACCAGTTACCATGTATAATGCGCTCCTGTGTGTACCGTGCACCCATGTTTGTGGCCCAAACTTTCAGGAAAAAAAATTTTGTTTTAATTTTTTAATTTAATTTTTTAAATTTATATTTAGAAATAAAACCTATTGTCATATTGCAGGGTATTATTTTGCACACAGATATTGTTATTGCTCCCTAGAGTTAGACTTTTAATGCATAAGCATAAATAAAAGAATTAAAAACATTTATATACAGAATTAGTACTACCCATGTATAGTGCACATCCTTATTTCCCCTCAAAAATTTGGGCAAAAAGTACACATTATATGTGGCAAAATATGGTATTCATTCTTCACAAGAACCAAGTATTTAGAGAAAATCAGTTGTCATATCCCTTTGGTATTAGTAGCATATAAACACAAGTTCTTCTATAAAACAACCCAAAGCCCAGGTTCAACAGGGAGAAAGGGGAATAAAATTTCTTTTTTCTAAGAGGAATACTGAAATAATATAGGAAAATGTAATACATGACCTCTATAAAATCTAAGCTTAGTAAATAGCTTGAAAGTTCTCCCCCTTTCTCTCTTTCAAAATCAAATTATACAAATGAGGAGGAGAAATTGCTTGTCTCTAGTCACGTATTACATAGGTATTTGTGACGAGGTAATGGTACGTATCCCCCGGATAACCATCAGGTCAACAAACATGCAGGAAGGAACTGGTTGGTCTCTGCAACGGAAGTCAGAGCTGCGTGTAATAATGGTGGGCACGCAAGTCACGGGCTTTGAAACAGGCCTACATTTACGAGCGGTCTGCCCTTGAGCAAATCACCTGTGACCTCCCTATGCTTAATTGTGCCTCAGAAGTAAAATATATTGTTTTGTGGATTAATGAGTGTGACTGAAAGTGTTTAGTAATACTTAGAAAACAGTAATGGCTCAGTAATTGGTAGCTATTGTGATTATGTTAAAATAATTAAGAGGTCAAAGAGACACATTCGAGCAATTACCTCTGATACAGAAAGTGAAATAAAGGCTAGAATATGGCAACGTGATGTCGGGTCGGAAAGGAAGGGCTGTCTCCTTCTGACCAAGTCACCAGGGTAGCCTTAAAAGTAAAATGCTCTCTGTAAAGGCCAGGTGACCTGGGGCACGTAATGGCTTTGTCACCACTTGTGACATCAGCTCAGGCAATTAAGGTGACCTTTCTTGGCCTCTGTTTTTCCCTTGTGTGAAATGGGAGATGAGGTTCCTACCCCTGAAGGTGACTGGGGGGAAATCAGTAACACATGTAAAACACTCCGAAGAGGGCCTCTCCATTGAGAACAGAGTATAGTTGATGTTAAGAGCTCTACACTTTCAGCTCTGATCATGGCTAGAAGCTGTTTCTATCTATCTATAGATATAGTTGTCTATATAGATAGATGGATATAGCACTATGTAGATAGGTATATAGATATATAGAGCTATACAGATAAGTATAGATATAGAGTTGTATCTATACTTAATCATGGACTAGGGGACATATGGGGAAGAACATAAAAGAGTAGTAGAAAAAGGGATTCAGAAATAGGTATAAAAAAGATAAAGACAATTTAAAATAATTAAACTTTCTTAAAAATACTCCAATATAAAGAGACACAAACATAGTCTCATGTTTAAAAAAAAACCCCACAGAAACCAAAACCAGTCTAGCCTTCAAATGATCTGACTGTCTCTGTAGAAATTCCGAAAGTGCCATAGAGAATTCGACAAACTTCAGCGAGCCGTTACTGAGCACGTACTACGGTGTAAGGGCAGCGGTGCCAGTATGCACAATCCGTAGTCCGCACCCTTTAAGATTTCAAGGCATATGCAATCTGTACAGGTGGTTAAAAATACCAAATGTGCATACAATATTTTATGAGAGAGCTCAGAGAAGAGAGTGCTTAATTTTTCCTGTGGAAAGAGGAATGAGGAACGAGCTTTAAAGGTTTCTCCAGGGTTTCACCTCCAGCGTCTACAGCATGAAGCAATTCCGATAAATGGACGCGCTGAGCTGTACGTAAGACCCGAGGGCGTGGTGAGGGTTTGGAAAACTGGGGACTGCATTCCAGCTTAGAGGCACTCAAGTTCCATTTGTTTAAAAGAAACGACCAACATATATCAACAAAGCCAGCTGAGGCCAGTTTGCAACCTTTGCAATACGCATGGGAGGTACTATTTCAGTGGGTTATGAAACGGGGTTGAACATCATCAGATAGAGAAGAATAGGTAAGATGCTAGAGTGGATGAATATCATTTGCTGAGAGCCAGAGATGGAAGTACTCAGATGTTCAGCAGGTGGCCGACAGAGTGAACAAGCAGACACAAAGCGTGAGGTCAGCCGAGGTTACAGAGGGCCACGAATGCAACACAAAGTTCCAACTTCACGTTGAAGGCATCAAGAACCACAGCATTAGTTTCTCTGTATCTTTAACAGTATCATTTTAAGAGTTCTTCAACGCTTTCTCAGGTCTTCATGAGAGTAGATTTATTATTTAAATGATTCTAACTCATAGCATTAAAATGTTCTCTGTCACTATGAAAAACCTGCTGGAATTACTTTGATGGGAAATATCTAAATTAAAAAAATCTATTAAGTATTTAGATATTTATAGACATCTGGTTATTCATAGGATAGATGGCTCAAGTAACCCAGATGATCTACGTTCATGCTGAATTTTTCTCCCAGAGCTGTAAGTCTATATATAGCTCTTAAAACTCACTCATTAATTAATACACTAATGATTTAACGTTATTGCATACTTCTGCAAACTATGCACTGTGCTAAGTGCTTTATGTGTATCATTTCATTTAATCTTTACAAAATTCTTACCGCTATGAATATTCTTACCCCTTCTGTGAAGAAACAGAATCTAACAGATATGAAATAACTCTCCAAAAGGCACAGAGCTATAAGTGAATAAGCCAGAGATTTACCCAGTCAATCTCTCTCTCCCAAGTACACACGCTTAACGTTGAGACTAAATGTGTGGCGTGAACTGACTGATAGTTCGGGTTGGTCTTTCCTCCTCCACCTGTCGAACCAGACTTTCGCTCTTAGAAATGGGGCAGACTGTACCCTCCTCCGTGACCTGCCTAGATCTTGTCTATGCTTGTTGCACAGTCTATCCTTATAATGCTCTATTGTTTATTGTTAGAATTTCTTTTATGTGTAATGACCTGGTACATTTATTACAAGACAAAACTACTGAAGGCACATGAATTGTCTCTTTTTCTGCACCCCCCCACTTTGGTCTACCACCAGACTTCTAAAACCTCTTCCACTCTCACAGGGTTTCCTGGGCAAAACGTATGGGTTTACTTTGAGTTTGTCACTCCCTCTTCAGTAAAGAGAAAATATTCAAGTCCGTCATAAGAGATATCACAACATAAAATACAGTGTTTATAGTCCAGACCCTTCTGTGCGACTATTTACGCCATGATCATGCCATCTACGATCAGAATGCCTCCGTGACTCGGCCAGCGCCACTCTCTGCACAGTTCCTTCCTGCTCAGAGATGATTTCTAAACCAGTATTTCTGGGATGCCACGAGAGCAACTGTTACTTGGAGTGACTTGAACTTGCCACCCCGTCAGAAAAATTATTATCCTGAGTTTTAACGTGCTGGTGTCTAAATAAAAGATTCGCGACAGTTTTGACGTTGGCAACGTGGACATGGCCTCCCCTAAACGAAGAGGCCGAGACTTCTCACCAGACACGTGCGGTGTCCTCTATCTGTGATCTGTGGGTGAGCACAGATCATTTCCCAGAGCTCAGTTTATGCTGCTTCTTTCCCTCATTATTTTGTAGTTGCTAACACATTTCTTCCACCAAATATACCTACTCTTGCGTTTGTCTCAATACCAGCTTCTCCAGAGCCTCAGGCACAGCACTTCCACATGTCGACAGCTATTAGCTCTGCACATTCATCTTTGTTTCCTTATTCCTCCTCAGCCATCTATCTCTCCCAGAGCCGAGTCCAGGCGATTTCACATAACACAGGGGTGTGTGCGTGTATGCGTTTTCTCAAAATAAGGCATTTAGCTATCTATCTTACCTTTCCCACTTGCCTGAAAACCTGTTTTTGGGTCTCTACAAGTACCCACCATAAAGCCTTATATTTTGCTTATGATCAACAGAGAGTAAACTGCATTTTTAAAATGATCTGTCTCTCTACCTACCTACCTACCATCTTAGTTTTATAGGACCTCACTTTACAGAAATGAGAAGCACACTTGGAGAGAGGAAATATGCTGTTATTTCAAAATGCAATGAAATATCATAATGCTATTTTTCGGTAAAGACTTCCAAGTTAGGTTTCCCTAAATTTTGTTCTAATTATTGTATACCTATAAATACACGTATGTTTATGTGTATATATATTTTACACATTTATTTATATATGTGCACATATGTGTGTATACATATCACACACACACACCTATATGAACTGTATTTTTGCCATTAGGCACATAAGGACAATATTTCTTCCACGAGCTGAAACTTCCTGTTTCCCTATCCTGTGCCAAACTCCATCTGAAAACATCTCATGTGGGATCTTCATAAGGAGGTTAGGCCTGTGCCAGACAGGGCACCACGTCACCAGGCACAGTGTGTCTTGGAGGCCTGCAAAGATGTATAACAGAGTATACGGACCGGTCAAACTAGCGCCTGTTGACACCAACAGGCAGGACAACCACAATCAGGCTTTCACGATGCAAAAGCATTTGCTCAAATTCATAAAAATAATTTCTAGTATTTCAGAATCACGCAAAAATCTGCAACACAGTGGCAGGTCCTCAAAGGTCCCTGTCCTGGCCAAAGTGGAGCAAGAGCTAGAGGATAAGGGGACACGGGCCGTGCCTCCCCCACCTCCGTAGCTACCCGCTCTGGGGCCGAACCCTACAGTCTCTCTTGTGTTCTTTTGCCTCTTGACCCGACATGGGGGTGTGGTTTGAAATCTGTGGAAGACTCTATAAGGATAGGGCCATGTTGTTATTTTTTTGTTGTTGTTGGGAAAAGTAACTGCTAGAACGGAGAGCTGCAACATTATCTTGTCTAGAATACGTGGTCCGTGGTTTAACCCTTGCCACTGCAGCATGTAGATTTTACTGCTTTTTTCCTGATCTGTCTGCTGTCCCTACCTTTTTGTGAAAATAGAGACGTAGGCTATTAAGTCATCATAGAAGTAGGCTTATGACAGAAACTTCCCTTCCTTTCTAATATGGTTCAATTTTACTTTTCTGTGCAAGAAGCCAGAGTCTCTCCTATTGGATTTACTCAGTTTACGAGTAAGTATTACGGAGTTACACGAACGGTACATTTACACGGTAATAAACAGAACGTGGCTAGATACCTTTAGTAATCTCTTAGTAAGGATACTCGAGAGGAACCCAGGAGATTGGAAGAAATCAGTTTAATACTGAAAATGTGTGAACACATTTCTGAGTGGTGATTTAGAGAATGTTAGTCAGAACTGTCTATATGTGACTTGATGATACTAATGTGCAGAAGACATCTTTAAGCGGTAAGTCATTCTCTCTGAAACATGCTTCCCTTGTAAATAGTAAAAAGCTGTGTTAGCCCCGCCCACAAGAATGTGCCCAACAACTGCCCCGCAGGTATACGACAGAATATCCCTCCACTCAGCTGCAATTCGAGCCTAATTACAAGACCGATTCTCAGTTCTTTTCTGTTTCACGTTTACATATTTAGGACCATGCGCACACTTAATTTTTGTGTTTATCTATTTTCGCTCCAAAGATAAAACGGCAGCATCAGGTATATGCATCTATATCAAACCCTTCCTGTTACTGTTAGACTAGGCATCGTTTAACCAAAAAAGGCTACCTGTATTATTTATGAAGGTATTTACTATCCCAGCGTATCAAGAAATTGGAAAGAGAACATGCAGTGAGGAGTGGCATTAGCGTTCCGTTTCCCCAGCAACCTTCTGCCTGCGAGAGAAACAGACGCTCTCAGGGCCTCACCTGCAGTGCACCACCATCGGGCCGGCGTCCGGAGGGTTGCAGGCTTTGACTCTCCGTAGGAAAGCTAGGAAGGGGGTCGGGTGCTCCGGGACACCGTGATCAGGCCAGGCGGTGAACTGGAATTGTCTCACTTCTCTCTTCTCGCTCGAACCATTCTGTGAAGCAGGAGCACCGACTGAAATTCTGTTTTCCTAGCCTCAGGTTGTAATGAGGAATAACAACATGGAAGAGCTAATGGGACAATGTGCTATCTTAATTCCTCCCCATCCCCCACCTGATACCCTTTGGGAAGACACACTCTTCAGAGATACAAAGCCCAAGCTACTTGGAAATGACAAATATTTGGCCAGGAAGATAAAATTCCGAGGTTTTTCAGGTGTAACTATCAGGAGTACTCCTGTTATATTTTACAGGAAACGTGAGTTCTCTTTCATCTATTCTTCATTTGTTGAGACTTCCGTTCAGAGACAGAGTTCCATATTTACTAATAAATCCACAAAGAAAAAAATGGCTGAGCAGTAATGGAAGAATGATTTCATTCTTCACTGCTGCCCGTGGAATCGAGATTGAAGTAAAGCCCTAAGATATCCGATCTCTGCAAAGAAGCTTTCTCTAATAATGGAAAGGGGGAAAAGGAGGTCAGAACATGAAAGGCAAACCTTGTAAAGTGCAAAGGTTCGAACACAGTACGTGGCCAGCTCCACAGTATCGAGCAGCGTCACTTGGACCAGCCCATGAGTTTCTGTGCCTCTACTGGGCCAATACTGGTCGCACTTCACCTAGAAGAAACAAGCGACACATTTAGGGCAGATGCTCATCAATTTCTCTATTGGCTTCACTTGGAGATGCTGTTGAAGGAAAACAGCTTTTCTGCATTTCATTTCATGTTGATCTTTTTCTGGCATGCATTCTTGTTATCCCAATATATGTAAATTACGGCTCTGATGCCAACATAAACCACATTTTTCAAGCTGGTAGGAATACTAAGCAGTAACAGATTCAATTTTCCTAGAGAAAAAAATAAATTGCAGATTGTTGCTGAGTAAGATAAGTAGAGAGGTATTTGAAACTTCAGAGTACTTGAAAAGAAAACACAAATTTGTTCTGGGATAGACATTAAGAATTGCATCAAGAAGATTACACGTAGGCATTGAAAGTGCACGGTAAAACAGCTAGCATTCATCCATCAAGGTTTAAAAGGCACAAGCTATTTCATCTTGAGCTATCGCAATTTCCACATATGCTTGTTTAAAGAAAAGTAGAAATAATTTGTAAATCTATCAAAGTATAATAAACAACGTAGCATTTTTTAACATACGAGATAAATGGTACTGGTATTCAAAACAAATTAAATCGGTAATGTCTAGGAAAAAAGAGCCGTCTGTTCTTTAAAAAAGTCTCAGAGGGTCATGCACTAGCAGTGCAAAGTTTAAATAATTTAAAATTTGTTCATTTGAGATGAATAATCTACACTTTCTATGTGGAGTTGAACAAAAGCACATAAAAAGTATTCAACCAAATTAGTTTAACATGCAGAAAAGAATAATTCAAGGTCTGCAATAAGCCTCAAATTTACTGTGTGTGTCCTTTGGGCATTAAAAAGCATAATGAAAAACGACACACAATACTGTACTTTCTAGTAGGGCCATAGATCAGAATATATTTACCCTTTCCATCTCAGATTAAAAGAAAAATGGGAGTATTTCTTAATTGAAACCAACTGAAATTCATTTCTCTAGGTAAAGAAATATAGTAACATCTAATATTAGGAAGCGCATATTTTACTTAAAAAATAAAGATGTGAAAGTTACAATTACTGGGATTAAACAAAACAATGAGGCATTATTATCATAGATACTAGAAGTCTTTGGCCCAGTGAATAGTATTACTAGATAATTATTTGCTTTTGTGTTGAATATAAATATTCGTAGCATGCTGTGAATGATACTGTAATTTTCTGTCTCCTAGATATAGCATCTGCTCCTCAAAGGACTTAGTCTCCTTCCACCTAGGCACTGGGCCTTCTAAAATTTCCCAAATAAGAAAAAAGGAGAAAAAACACTTAAATGTATAGTTATACAGTTAACAGAGATTGAATTCACAAAGACTGACTCCTGTGCCTTTATGTCAATAGTGAGACCACACAATCACCTATTTCATAAAAAACAAATAAAAATGGTTGACAGTAAAATGGAAAATATGTCTCGTTAGCATTTATAAAAAATATTCCCATGTTTCCTAGTGGCACAAAAAGTCTTCCCTATGTCATAACTCTATCATATGTTCTAAGTCAAAGAGAAACACCACCAGGAAAAGAAAACCCCTTAAAAACACTAATCTACTATGGTCAAGATTTAGCACCTCCGTGTTTTCTGACCGTCCATTAAAACCCAAGCCACATCTGGACAGACTTTGCCAAGGCCTCTACCTGAATGGAGCCAACGCTACTTAAGTAGCCACAGTTCAGACAGAAAAAAAAAAAATCACAGAAGTTAAGCCAAAGGTTCTGTTTTCAACCATGAAATAGATGTCAAGTTGATGTCTCACTGGAAAGGACAAAAGTGACTTTGGAGGCCTCTTATTTCAACATTTGAGAGGATGCCAGCAATGCGTTAAGTTAAAGAATCAAAAGAGAAACTCAAACTCATCCTTTAATGGTTTCGGCCAGATGGCAACCCTTTCGAATCAAAGCCAACAGATCAAATCCCAGGAGGACAGATATTACTACGGTGGGCACAAAAAGAGCAAGTTGGTGCAACAAAGTGGTCCAGGAGGTCAGTTTAATGCACTGAACCAAATTCAATGCAATCACATTTCAAAGCCGGGAATTGGTCGTCCTCAGACCTTTGGTGAGGTGAGGCAAAGGATGTAAAGGAAAGAACCATGTGCCAGACTTTAAGTGACTCTGGAAAACTGACTCCGTTATTCAGGGACTTTCTTTTCATCTACAAATCCGCTCCGTACTGAAGACGTAGGAGAAACTAAAATTTTACTAATTATTCTCATACTTCTAGTCATAAGTTTTAAACAGCAACTATTATTGGCTTAGACTGTGACTCCTTTAGGGAAAGAAACATGCCACAAAACATAGCTATAAGAAATAAATGATGTGAACACTTTTAGCTGAAAGGAAAATAAAAGCTTTTACACTCAATTTAAATAATGCACTTTAGTCTTACTTTTTACCAAAAAAAGACATTCTAGAATGAAGCTCAACTGCAAAAAGTGGGAGCAATTTTTTAAAGCAAATATATTTAAACATTGCCATTTTCTCTCAGGAAATATTTCACAAAGGGAATTTATGAAAAAATAAATCTTCTAACGTGCCCACGTGCACACACACGGCCTCAGCGGAAGGATTAGAAGGTTTCGCCGAGCTTATCGGGACAGCTACCGCTCTGCATCCTGCCTTCGTTAGGAGATACCTGGGCGCTTATTTTCTCAACCTCACTCTCTGAGTAGCCTGCACAGGTTCCATGTGGTTTCTGAGGGCCAAATTTAAGGGCTTAGATTTACTGACAAATTGTTATTTTTAAGTCTTTCATTTTCAGCCATTCACTAAACAAGTAATATCTGATTTCAACATTAGAGAGTAAGCTGAAGGTGCAGGGAGAAGAGACACAAGGGAACAATAGAAATGATTTTTCCCCTTAATTAGCTAATGTAGATGAACTCCCTCCATTTTTCTCTTTTGAAATGTTTTCTTTGACAACAGCCCCTCTCCCCATTATTTTTCCCCTGGGAGAAAATCTCGGAAGGTATTTCCAGAGAGTGTTATTAAGTGCTTGTCAGGCTGCACGCACAGAGCTGAGTGTGAGCTGAGGGGTGTAGGGGCTCCCCTTTGAGTACGTAAGAATAAGAAGGCAAGCAGAGCTCTGGAATAAGAAAACTGATTTTGATCCTTCCTGTTTGATTCTGATGTGATGATAATCAGATCAGAATCTGATTATGGACTGGTTCATGGAAAGTCTGGCAGCATCACTGGATGACCGGTAGGCTGCCTTTCTATTTCTGGGAGCCAAACCCATTGGCCTCATCTGTAAAACGGGAACAGCATCTCCAGCCCACCAGTGTTACTGTAAGACTCCAACATCATGAAACTGAATCATGAATCAAAATGGCCAGGCCAAGTAGGCATTCAACAGGTCATAGCTGTTATTAGTTATCAGTTAGGTTACGTTGCTGTGGTGGTTGTTATAAACTACCTAAGTCATTATAAATGTGAGAAAAGCTACGTTATTAATCTCGGCAGATACGCATTTAGGACATTCTGGGTGGAAGGCAAGGTGTCAGCGGGTATGGGGGACACCAAAGTGAAATAAGATGTAAGCTCTGCCCCTACTCCATCGGCCTTACTGACTATGGAGATGTGTTTACATCTGCCGGTTTTTCAAACAGGTAGTTGTGAGATTCCAAACAACTCCCTTAATGAACCTGGGCCCCCAGCTGCTGAGAGGAAAGAATGTGCCAGAGTCTGAGGTGGGAAAGGAGAGGAGCAGAACCTGCTACCCAGGCTGTGGCTTTGAAGCAACCCCTGGTAGTGTTCCTTGAGGCTCAATTACTTGAGACGGTTCAGATTTCTGGCTGGATCTGGGGGAGAATTCTTTTTTAGCATCACAGAGTGATCATCCTTACATGGTGAGCTTTCATTTCTTCACAATTATGGAAAGAACAGGTTGACCACGGCCAAGTGTATGTTATGAAATGCACCTCTTTCATGACAAACCATCAGGAGCAAGGTGATAAAGTGACAAAGCATATTCAAATGCATTCAAAAGGAAATCTAGTGCTTGGAAATAGCTGGTAGGATTTGATCCAGTCAGTCTGCTGACTACGCTTCGGCGAAATGCATTCCTTCTGGTTCCGTTTTTGTTCCCATGTGGCTTATCTTGGAAGTGCCTGGCACGTTCGCAGGCACTCAAACCCTGGAAGCCAACATTATAAGCAACTGTACTGCGGTCTAGGTTGGCTTATTTTCAAGTGGCCTAAAAGTTTGTGAAAATAAAACCTCATTTCAATGTAATAAAGACCTATTGAACGTGGCAGTGTGGCAAAGCATCCAAATTCCAGATGTAATAGACCAAGACCTCCAAGGGGTCCCAGCATTACTGATACCAAACGCAGGGGCCACATGGCAGGTTGAACAGCCTGCCTAGGACCAGATTATTTTGCCAAAGAAGGACAAAAAGGAGACAATGAGACACGGGAACCCACAACTGCTGCTGAAAGTGACTGGCAACCCGTACCTAGTAAGTTTGGGCAGAGGGTTCTCCCTCTGCTAACATCACAGAAGCATGCTAACATTCGCTACCACAAGTCAAAGTCGTTTCTGGGGGTGAGGAAATGTTAATGCACACTTATCAACTGCTATTTAATAAGGGCAAGTGAAACAAAGGAAAGTTTTAGATAAATGTTAGGATATATGTTAGTGGACAGAAAAAATTACATGCTGAACTGGTTATTTCTATATGTTAAAATGTCTCTTTTGGAAGTTTTTAAGGCCAGTTTTAATATTTTATTTTCACAATAAGGACAGAGATTATCTCAATGATTCTGTTCTAACAATAGCACCACTTTCTGCACTCAACTGATATTTAACCATATCTATTCCCAAGTGGCAAAGCTGTCTGTTTTATGTATTTCCCCTTTGCATTTGCTTTCTGCTGGCCAAGACGTAGTGGAAGATCAAGGGCAATGGAATACCTGACATGAGAATGATATAAAAGAATTGGACTACCAGTTAAGTAATAGCTTTTCATAGTAAAACTATAAAGTTGAAAGATATTATTCTTTCAATAAAACAAATTATGTATCATAAAAGTATATTGCTTCATTGAGCCATTCCAACACTTTCCAAAGCATTTACTAATTAAAAAATAATAATCCTTTTTGTTTTCTTAGTGCCACAGACTGAACGTTTGTGCTCCCCAAATCCATAGGGTGAAAACTAATCCCCCCCATGGGACGGTAATAGAAGATGGGGCCTCTGAGAAGCCAGGTCAGAAGAGTGAAGCTCTCACGGCACAGGGTTAGGGCCTCAACCCAGATCCCCGGAGGGCTCTCCTGCCCTCTCGGCACAACAGACACAGAAAGTAGACAGCTGTCTAGGGACCAGGAAGTTGACCCTCGGCAAACACTGAATCTGCCAGCGCCTTGATCTTAAACTGGGAAGATCAAGTGGAACTGTGAGAAAGAGATTTCTGTTGTTTATAAATCACTTAGTCTACGGTATTCTGCTAGAGCAGCCTGCATAGACTGAGACAATGTGTTTGCCCAAAGTTAAGACAGAAGATGCACTGGACTTTTCCAATGACTTTCCCCATTAAATTAAGAGTCATTCTATCTCAAGTGTCTGGAAATGTGTTGTAAACAGAGGAAAACTGAATGAAGTCTACCTTTCCAGTGGTTGGGTGGCACTTGGATATTAGCTCTCGCCATGTGGCTTGGGTCCTTAGGCTCTGCGCCTGGGTCCCCATCCTTCCTGGAGCAGCCCTACTGCCACCTCTTCTGCCTGGGTCTGCCCAGTGGCTGCTGTGGCCTGGCAACAGACCTGAGCCACTGCCACTGAGCAACACCATTAGACGGCTTAAAGTTTCAATAAAAAGATATTTCTATGTACCAGTCAGTCTATGGCACGTCATTATTTTGACCATCAGTAAAACTATCCTGAGCATACATCTGCCTTGCCTGAGAATAGAGACTAATCCATACTTCTCAAAACTTAAAAAAGACCTGATCGAGCCTGGGATGGCCATAAACATGATTTCAGAGAATGAGAAGGGCTTTGTAGAAAGTGATCGGGAGCCAAGTTTTATCTCCTCCTCTTGGTCCAGCTCTTTCCTTAGGCTGTGATGCCTTCAATTCACTTTAAGAATAATGTTCTGAGCTAGAGCCTGTAGGCTTCCATTCCAAACAGGAGGTGGGTGGGGAAAGAAGGTAGGAAATCCCGGAAGCTAACAAACAGTGAGAAAACTGGTGGGATTCTTTCTCTTTTATCTGACACTATGTCTGTTGACAAGAGAAAACCGAGAGTATGGAACTTGCTAGATAAGGCCCCAAACACCCTTTAGGTTGCCAACACGAGCATCATTCTTTTTGTTGCCTGTGTCCTGTTTACATTAAGTATCCAACACTTTCAAAAACAATCCCATACATCACCCAGACTCCAAAGGTAATGTTTGTACTGCCATTCCCACCATGGCTTACGGAAAAAGCAGTTTCTGTTGCCCTAAATAGGCAGCGCTTTGGGCTGCAGTTGGAGAAATTAAATGTTCAAGGCCTCTGGCACTTCCAGTTCTATTTGGAAGGGGACACAGACCTGGCATTTGAAAAGCATTTGTTCTCCATTAAACTTACTGAACCTTGACAAACCAGAGGGGCCAAGAATTAGCCTGCCACTGGCCAAGGCTGGGCCTTCCAAAACCGATAACGACAATGAAAACAATAACGCTCTCATTTATAATCTTCAATGTTTAACCGAAACGGCCTCAGGATCTGTAAAGAATCTCAGGAAAACAAGAAAACGTTTAAGCAGATCTTTCTTTGTTTTTTTTTTTTTTTTTGCTGCTTTTTGCCTGCAGTTGCCCTCTTGGCCACTGAGTCAAATGTGTGTCTGTCCTACCTTCACTCTCAGGTGGGGGACGTTTACTAAGGTGACATTTAGAGACTGGGGAGGACATAGGAAGAGCGAGTGGTCACGAGGCCAGAAGTGCTCCGCAGGCCAAACGCCAAGGCCCTACACTCTAATTCCCTAAACTATCCACACAGTGTAGTTAACAGCAGACCGGTCCCTTTGGCCTTGAGAGCATCTAAACTCCACTCATCAGCACAGACACAATTGTGGAGCAGGACTTTGCTCATCTGCTGGACTAAGATGGCAGAGGTCACGGAGCGCAAGCATTTGCTCTGCTCTGCCAGTGGGTGCTGTCAACAGGTTCTCACGATACTCTGTCTGCAAACAGAAAACAGGGCTTAGCGAGTCTGGAAATCAAGAAGAGGATTCCTCACTTCTGTCTCTAGGCTTTTACTGCACACCAGTGTGACTCACCACAGAGGACAATTCAAATCACGAATCACATCCCATTTGTTGACTGTCAAAATTTCACTCCCCGTCCTCGAGATTTAGCACTAAGTACCACCGCCATCACCGCTCTCTGACTGTATCAACTCCCGCCATGAAGCTGGCAAGACAACAGAATCAACAGTGAGTGTCAACTGTAGGCGGTAATTGAAGGCGGGCCAGTGAGAAGGTGAGAACTGGTGAGAGCCAAGTATCCCTGCACCTTTGTTAAGCCATTTCAGCTTCTCATACTAAACAAGGATGCTCAAGAATTTGCTGAACGTGAGGTTTACCTATTCCCTCTGTCTTGTGCACTTCAAGATGGGAAACAAAGTAGATCAGAAATACTCAAAAGCAGATAAGTGAAGGAAAAAAAGTGGGCAATCAACAAAATAATAGAGCTTCCCGGGCTAGGAATCACTTTGGCAAATCCTACCTGGGAGACTCCAATTCTTCAACCGAGGCTGCCAACCATGTGTCCCTGTCTCCCACAAATAACACCCGTGGAGTGGAAATCCCAGCTGTATATGTTTTCCTCTCCTACCAGTGTTTCATTTTTTCCAAACTTTTTCTTCCCTTCGTGTGGTTGCCCAAACCAATTCATGTGCTTATTGGCATGTTGTGAAACATGGAAACAATTAGAAACCACATTCTAGGGCACAGGAATGATTTTCTACAGAATCAATGAACTACGCAGAACTTGAGAGGATTTGGCAAAAAAGATGGAAACTGGGGAATAAAACCCACTAACAGTATCTCATGTCACAGTGCATTCTACAAGGCTTTAAACTGATCTGTGTGTTTCAGACAGCGATCACATTCTACCTTCAAAATCTCCAGACTTTGGCCTCCATTTTGTTTTGTTTCTTTATGTATCTGAATGAAATTCAGAAAACATTCAATGTACACATTTTCTCTTTGGGGTTGAAAACTGACTGTATACACTATCCAAATAATCTGTTAGATCCTTTCAAGGCCACATCTGAGAGGGGGTAATTGTATTGGAAAATCAAAGAACTTAAGTTTTCAAACGGCCCGCTGAAGTCCTAAGTCATACCTCACATGTATAAGACCTCTAGCCATTCAAACCTAAGAGTGGTCAGTTCTATAACAAAACACCAAATGAATTTCTATCACCTGCTAATGAACCCAGCAGCCCTTTGGGTGAGAGGGCTCTTTTCACTCAGCAAAGGTTACAAGCATTGCTGCTTTATCCACAGCAGGCCAGAGTGACCAGGAAAGAGTGAGCCTGGCATAGGCAAAACAGAAAGCTCGAAAAACCAGGAGATAGGTTTTAAGTAGAGATAACTCCCTAGCATCACCAAATAAATAAGAATGGGGAGGAAGAATGCAAAACAGAACCAAAAAGAAACATTGTATCAAGAATTCACAAACTTTACTGACAATTATTACCATATGTAACTCGTGTCAATATCACTCACTATTTTCATACTGTATTCCTTTGAGATACGGCTGCAGTGAAAGTAGCAGCCAGAATAGCCAAGGTCTGTTTGCAGACTGATAGATGAGTTTCTGCATCAGGCTCTCCGTTCTGGAGATTGTGTCCTGGGGAAAGGCAAGTGCAGGCTCCCTTCCCCACTGTTCTCAGCTCCACTCTCCTCTAGACCACAATGCACGGACGTGCTACACTGGACAGCGGGCGGGATCTGCCATGTGCAAGGACTCTTAAGAATTTGGTCAGGATTCACCGTCAACCATGGAGAAGCAAACTCATTTCATTTGGAAACAAGAAATTGAATTATTTGGAAGACAGCTTTAGGGGAAGTAAAGTTGTAATGGTAAAGCCTCCAACTCCTCTCTCTCAAGCCCAAACAACAATAGTTGAGATGCACTGAGCCGCCCTGTCACATTCCCTATCTCAGTCAATATCCACAAGAACCCCTCCATGTACGCCAAAAAGGAGAAATGAGAGTTTGAGCGATCCATTAACTTGCTCACTATTACACAGTGAGTAAGCATTAGAATCAGAATCTACACCTACACATTGGACTGTAAGACACCCCTATTTGGACCTGACATGTAGCTTCCCTTCTCTCTGATGATGACGTCCCCAGAGTCTTGTGTGACATCCCGTTATCCTTTCTTCCCTTTGCTTTTCTTCTCTCTTCCCCAGACCAATTCTTCAGTCAACAGGTACTCCTCAATACTTCTAATACTCCTAAGTGTTCATATACATACATACACACTTTCCCCCCATATACCGAGGAGATGAATATTATTTCAAGAACCTGAGCCTTAATCAAAATAATGAACTTTTAGGGTTCAGCTCTCAGAGAAGTGATTCATTTGAACTTTGTGGACCACCTCCATTTACGAGGGAGACTATACAGGCAATTCCTAACCAAAGCCAGAGCTGGTTCAAATGCCTGCTTTGAAGTTGGCTGCTGGGAATTGGGAATTCATTGAGTCTCCGGGTCAGCCCACATAACCCACAAAGTTCCTAAAGTATGGAGCTCTATATTTCAGTAACAAGTAACCCCTATTTATAACATTGTTTTTACAGCAAAACTCAACCCAAGGTCTTGTTTGAGGATCCAGGAATGCCTTGCCCTTCCCCGCTGAGACTTTAGGTGAAGGAGCCACTGCATAGCGGAAAAAACGTGAGGTGGGGGGATGTGAAGGAGAAAGCTGGAAGAACAGGTGGGATCATCCGAGGCACCAGTGCTCTGTTTAGATCCGTCTGCTGCATCTGGTCATTTCTTCTCCAGTGTTCCAGACTGCAGAACAAAGGGCTTCGGGGCCTTGGGGGTCAGGGCTCATTTGTGTGGTCGGATTGATAATGGTCGAGACTCCTCAGTGTTGGCTTATGCAGGTCACCACAAGTTCGCGTCCTGGCTGAATCACCACAGAATAAAAATCACCAGACAGCATTTTAATTGGCCTCCTTTAGGCCATTTAACAAAGAGAAAGCTAACTTGCAAGAGCAAAGAGTAATTAATGAAGGGAGGGAACAGAGGTTCCTTTAGTAACTTCCAAAAAAGTTCCTCTGTGTGAGGCAGGGGAAAAAAAGGTAGCCTGCAACATAAAGATAAACTGCAGGTACTGAAGTCACAGTGCCTTCCGCCAGGAACCGCTCATTACCATCCGATGGTGCAGTGGCAGTGGGACCCGTTAGAACTAACTTTATTATTAGAAGCAATTAGGGAGAAAGGGGGCAGAATTTCATTTGGTTATTTCAAAACAAGTTTCTGTGCATGGTTTAATGAAGGCCTGCAGTGTCAAGATAAAATGTGTGTTTTACTGAAAACAGCTTCTGCAAATGACTGCTTGTTACCAGCCAGTATCTCCAGGCAGAGCGATCCGGGAGGCTTGGATTGACACGCACGCCAAAATGTAACAGTCCAGCTGTCTCGGCTTCATGGAAGTATGGACTGATGGCGAGGCACATGCGTTCTGGATTCAGACTATGTGTCTTCAATTCCTAACGCTGCCTGGGTAGCTGAATGACCTTTGGTGACTTTCTGGAATATTCCAGCCGTAGTTTACTCATATGTAAGGTGCAGATCATAGTAGTATTTATCTCACAGGGTTGTTGTAAAATACCAATACACCTAATATATGTTAGACACCGTTATAATTATTAACAGGTATATTCAAGAACCATTTGGGTTAGGGGGTTGTTTTTAAAGAATTGGCTTGTTACATAGGGATTACCTTAAGTACAAATCAATAATAGGTCCATTTATCTCTTTTGGAGTTTGCACATAAAGATATTTGTCCTCACAGTCATAACAGTTTTTATCTAAATTTCATTTCAGACGATATTTCCATATGTCTATAGAATTCACGGGTTTTTAAAAGGATCTGATTGCTTTTTCAGTTTTGCAAAGCCAGTTGTGAACGACATCTTTGTAATTCTCAACTCCTTATCTGCAAGGTAACAGCTGGGACTTTTCGTCTTTTCTGAAGCGTGAGCTTTTCCCTTATAAATCCTCTTGGCAGCTTTTGACTCTTCCCTCAGACACACACCTGGACTAAGAGAAACTGCCATGAATTGAACTTAGAAGACCATTTAAAACACCTCGACTGTCACACAACAGATGGGGACTTGGGCTTTGGCTTCCTTTTAAATACCCTCTTTGAGCTATTGTGACCACATTGAAAGATAACTCACCGGTGGTTTCAAACTCTGCCCGGAGTAGCCCAGTCTTCCGTGAGGGTACGTGTCATCTTCAGAGACTCCTTCTTTAAATTCTCAAGGTTAAAGACTGTTTTCCATTAACTGGCTATACTATCTGCATGTTTTCCTGGGAATATATATAGCTTACCCATTATGTTTTAGCTTTGCAAATCAGCAGCATTTAACTTACGTGCCGTGCACCGTAACATTAGACCCACATGATGAATAAAACTCCTTTCTTAGACTCTAATAAGCAATGAGTCCATTATTAAAATCTATTCATTCTGGAAAAGGCTAAACTAGCAAAATACCCTCTACACATTTATGTGTTTTCTCAGCCGTGTATTAACCCACATCATTTTTCTGGCTGCACTGACTTAATTTGTGCTAATTTGAATAATTTAAAAAGAACCGGTGTCACAGAATTTTAGATCTCACATTGCACACTGTGAGAAAGAAAAAGTGCAAAATACTGGGAAGTAGATATTGGTGACTTCTTCCCAAAAGTCTGTGTGTTGTTATTCAATATTTTTGAAAATGTTGGTTCTTCCTTGAGTACTACTTTTCTTTTGTTTGTGTCGGTGGTCATACATTGGAACACGAGAGAAGTTCACTTCTGAAAGGCTCAGAAGTGTGGAAGGGAGGTTTAATCAGCGTTGTTGATGCCCATCACAACGAACGTCCGGGAGGAGGTCAAAGCTGAAGGCGAGGCCCTGAACAGAATGAGAGACGCGACACAGGGACTGCCTTACCCTGGACCGCTCTTCCAGTTTTGTCATCACGACCACCGTGGCACTCCGCTGCTCCCAGATCATTCTCCAGAAGTCCCCGAACGTTTCTGGGAGAGAGCCCTGCGTGGCGATATAGGCGTTCTGCTTCCTGTAGCCATCTATGTAGTTGGCGTTCACATAGTCACTTCCTGGGATGCCTGTAAAACAGGAATATTACTCAGCGAGGTGAACATATCACAGGAAGAAATGGCCTGGGACACAGCTTAATGGCATTGTTTTATTACTGTCCCACACTACGCTAGAGGAGTTCCAGTAATACTGTCAGATTTGGGTTTTAAGCAAGATTCAAAACAGGTCACACATAGTTAAAGAAATGCAAAGATTCAAAACAGGTCACACATAGTTAAAGAGGCCCATGGTGTCACATGGGCCTCTCTTTGGATTGTTTGAGGTCATTTACAAAAGGACAAGGTGGACTTCCAAAAAAACCCCCCAAAACCTGACTGTCCATAGAATGCCTTTTCTCACATTGTCTTTCTCCCCTGCATCAGCAAAGTACGGCTTGTAAAAGAGAATGAACAATTATCCGGTCATATTCCTCACTCAATCACTCAAAACCTAGGTAAGATACTGCCTGAGTCTGAGAAATGTGACGTAGCCTGTCAGGACAGTGGAACAGTCTTCGCGGGTTGTGCCAACAGGCGACTCACTTAACCCTCCCAGCAACTCTACGAACTAAGTCCTGTGATGATCTTCCTCTCACAGAAGAGAAAACTGAGATGCACAAAGCCTGAGAAACTTGCGCAGGCTGGCGGAGCCTGGCTCAATCACGGGTGGGCAGTCCGCTACGACTTTGTCTTAGCTTCTGCAGGGTAGTGCTCCCTGTTCACACCTCATGGGGCTGTGGTGTCACATGGGCCTCTCTTTGGATTGTGACAGCTGCTTCCTAATTGGTTGCCCCACTTCTACTTTCATCCTTTGTGCTGTTCTCCATCTAGCAGGAAAACACTTTTTAAAAACATTGTTTCAGACACTGTAACATCTCTTCTTCAGACCCAACGATGGCTTCCCCTTACACTTCAAATAAAACCCAAACTCTCAACAATGGCTACGAAGCCCTGCACTTCTCCAGACTCCTCTCGTTCTACTCACCTTCTAAACTTCTAAACTCTAGCTAGGTTCAGCTTCAGTTTTGGAAAACTGCTCTCCTACCTTAGAACTGTGCTGCATCCTGGGTCACTCCATCTCCTTCAATGGGTACAAAGTTCACCCCCATCTCAGAAGGCCTGCCCTTCATACCCTGGGACCGCAGAGTTCCCTTGGCAATTCTGTACATGGCGTATTGCAGACTGTAACTATGTTTGTTAACTTGTTTACTGCCTGTTCTGACCTCTAGACCATGTCTCTTGCATTTACCTTTCCTATTACTAGCAACAAAAGAGTAAATAATTTCCGCCAGTTCCAACATTTAATAAGTAGCAGAGCTATAATTTACTGTGGATATTCTGATTGAAAGCTTTTAAGAAAAATATAGGCAAGTTTGAGCTTCTGCCAGGGAGAGTGGCCAGAATGATTAAGGAAGTGAAAGCTATTCCATGCAAGAAAGGAATGCAAGTATGTAACACAACTTGGCAAAGGAAAACGTAGGGCTACCCATGTGTATCTAAAGAGAGGTTCAGGTTTACTCTGTCGAGACCCAAGTTTTTCAGTTCTAAAGGATGCAACTACAGAGATAGAGATTTTATCTCCAATACAACAAAGCATTTTCGAACTGTCAGAATCGAAAAGGGAACAGATTTCCTTGGGAGGTAAGGAGTTGCCAGTCCCCGGAGGAGTATCACTGACCTGGGGCGGAGCATCAGAACGTGTACATGGCCCCTTTGTTGCCCTGGGAAAACACGGGTCCCGGATTTATGGAAAAAAATACTTTCCTTGTAACGAAACATATGTTCCCAAGCTAAAATTGTTATATTTCACTGATTGCCACTTTCAATTACTTTGACTGCCTTTCGGATTCCAGTTGTAAAACTGATCCTCTCGAGAAAAGTAATGGAAGTCGGATGGAAACACGGGGCTTCGAGATGAACACATGGATGTGGAGTACCACCACCATGAACGAAAATCCTTTCGAGCAAAAAGGCTTTGCTCAGCTGGTTGTAACATTATTCATCTGTTACAGCTACTCTGAAAACAGTTGGGGTCCTGGCAGCACTTTGTTGATAAAGATCCTTTTCCTCCCTGACATCAAATTATTGTAGTTTGAACAAAGTCCTCAGGTTCCAGCCACCGGGAAGCAGCACGTCTGCATGTCCACGGGGTTCGTTTCCGAGCCCACGACAGATCTCCCGTGCAACACAGGAAAGCCCGCTGTCCAAGTTTTCATCTAGCAGCTAGCAACCTTTGAGAACTGATAAAAAAGGCTTTGGCTGTGGGCCTCACTCAGCCACCAACATACACGAAATTTTTTCCAAAATTCAAAGTGGAGAAGTCGGGGTTAATGCCCCCAAGGACACATCATCGGGGCACCGTGCCACTTCCCCGTTATCAAGGGAGACACGTGTCTGAACAATGTGTCCGAGGGCAGAGGCTGCGGACATGGGCTCACATTTAGAACAAGGGAATCAAGCCCACCCAACATTCAACAGGTATACCACCCAACAGGTATTGGGTAATGAACTGTTTCTAGACATCCTGCTCAAATTTAAATAATGAATTATTATGATTTTTTAGGGGAAACAGGTTGCTACTGAATAATGGTTGTGCTTTCCAGGAGTAAAAAAAATACAAAAATTCTGCCTGAAAACCACTGGGTCCTAGGATTAACTGTATCACAAAATGCTTTAAGAATTTGGGACTTGATATTTTGAAGACAGAAGAATTAAAAAGAAATATCCAACACTTGATAGAGCTAATTACTAAGCTGATGCTTATATCCTGAAAATACTGCTGAGGCTCCTCTTCTGTTTTGACACTTTTCTCTAAGGAGACTGTACCTGGAACGAAAGCCTCCTCTGGCAAATCCCTTACCCATTCTGGCAAAACGACATTTCCGGTAAGTTCTCTGTCACACGTCGTTTGCGACGTGGAGATGTGAGAGAGGGCTATGCTCCGGAGAAGCCCTAAGATCTAAAGTGTCCTATACTCCTAGAACCCAACATAACAAGCTGTGTAGAAAGGTGGATGAGAAAAATTTTTAGAAAGGGTGGCGGATTGCCATGCTAAAAATACCGGCCCTAGGTTGGAAGCTAAAGTTGAAAAGCAGCGTGTTTCAAGTCAATGAGATCTTAGTTTTCAATGCAAGAAACTTTGGGAAAGTTTTGAACCAACTCTGGGCACGGGGAGGCAGCGGGAAGGAAACGTAATATGCCGGTTTTCCAAGTGTCTGGTGCCATGAAATGCTTATCCTGTAGCTACTGATTGTGATGCTGCTGCTGGGAGGCTGGATGTACAAAGTCCTTTCAGTTTCGGGGAGTGACCTTCTTCAAATAATGCCTATTTGCTTATTTAATTGTCAGTTCCCTGCCTTATCCAGACAATGATTTGCATCTGCTAATGCAACACAATCAAAGCGCACTACTAATCCAAGAGAAGTGTGTGAGAATTAATCAAGTTCCTCCGGGGCTGTGATAGATGGAAACCTCACTCACACGCAGTACTGAACGAATGTAGCATTACTACACATTAACAGATTGCTTTTATTTCTTGGTGTCAAGAGACCTCCTTTCCCTTCTACAGTAACGGTGCTTGTCTTTTGGGGGGTGATGATAGGGAGGAATCATGAAACAAAGGGCATCACAAAAATGTCCACCTTAGTTTGTCACAGGCAAAAACCTTGGGGCTGTTACTGTTGTAAGAACTGCCTCTTGCAGTCAGTCTTAATGCCATTGTTCAAGAAAAAAAGGGAAAGTTGATCTTTCCTAGGAATCCACGGCCTTCTGATAACTATAAAAATAAATTCCACACATTTCCATGTATCATTTTATGCGTTCTCTCCATTTAGTAGTCATGTAAATAGTTCCAACACCAATAATGTTCATCATTCTACTCTTGTCAGAGAGAAGACTGAGGCCTGAATTAGAATTCATATTATACCAGTATTCCTCATGCATGCGTTACAGTGTATTTCATCAGTTAATGGACTCTTCGCTTGTGGTGCTTAAAAATACTACTTACATGCTTTACCCGGGGTTTGGTGTTTTGGGCAAAGTAAGCTTGGGGCTGTGCAACTAGAGTCTCTAAGACTAACAAAGGTTGTGATGAGGTGAGTGAGTGGTAGGGCTGGGCTTGGGCGCTCTCTGTGCATCACAAGCCATAGCAAAGGGCTGTTCACACAGAATTAGGCCAGTTATAGGCTCTCCTTTTATTTGCTGAGAATTGCTAGTTATGGTTTTTAGTGCAAAAATAAGCCTGGGCATGGACTTTGGGATCCACTGTTCTTTTAATTGCCTGCAGAACTTTGGAAATGTGGTCATGAGTTCAAAATGCCAGGACAACACCCTTTTTCTTCATCCAGCCATAGCAAGGACAGGAAAGGGCTTCCTGACGCTGTGCCTGCACATGTTTGAGTATTAATGAAGGTGAGGAGTCCTTGGCAAGATGAAGCTACTATGTTCAAAAGTATATTTGTGATAATTGCTGAAAACTGCCTTAAAACATGTTGAACGTTAAAGAATATACTATCTGAGATGTCCTGACTGGGTTAAAATAGGGTTTTTTTTTTTTTAAAGATTTTATTTATTTATAGAGAGAGGGGAAAGGAGGGAGAAAGAGTGGGAGAGAAACACTGTATGGTCGCCCCTCACACTCCCCCATCCCCTCCCTCACCCCAGCTGGGGACCCGGCTAGCGACCTGGGCAGGGGTCCTGACTGGAATCGAACTGGTGACCTTTTGGTTCACAGGCTGGTACTCAATCCACTGAGCCACACCAGCTGGATAATAAAGTTTTTTGTATTTATTTGAGGAGGACTAATTGAACTAAGTGGGTCAATTAAAACACAGACACACACACAACTTGCTTTGCATTTGATTTTTCAAGCCAGCAGTTAATGTTTTTGAATAATATTTCTTTTGTTGAGGAGTATTTAAAATTATAAGCTTTATAAGGCAGCTGTATGCCCTGATGTTAACTGGGAAAACAGGGCGGGAAACAGCACATGAACTATTGTGTCGATGGGAAATTAAGTATTCACACGGAGAATGCACATACTTTTGTATTACCCCACACTGTCACACGTGCCTTTTGAAGCCTTGGGGCAGCAGCAGCACCTCCTGAAAACGCAGAGAACTTGACCAGGATGCCAGACCCCTGTCTAGGGCTATTGGCAGTTCACACTCTGCCATTCGGGCAGCTGTTCAACTTGTCCGGACCTTTGCTCGCTTATCTGCTAGACAAGGCGTGTTGGACAAACTGACTCCCTCACGTCCTTTTGAGCTCTAAAGTAAGATGTCTCCCTGTGGCATTCTTAACCTTCGTGGGTTTGGGAATCTCTGTGAAGTTCTTTTAAGGTTGAGAGAGGCTTTGTGTCTCTCAGCTTAGGTAGGAATATGCTCTGATTCTCTTTCAAGCTGATTTCTACTCCTTCTACCTCTGACGTGCTGAGATTTTTATTATTATTATTTTTGGTATGACGGATACTTTATTTTTTTATTCCATTATTCCATTTATTTTTAAAAATTATTTTATTGTTGTTCAATTACAGTTGTCTGCATTTTTCTGCCCACCCCTCTCCCCCACCCCAGCCAAACCCACCTCCTTCCCTTGCTTCCACCCTCTGCCTTGGTTTTGTCTATGTGTCCTTTATAGTAATCCCTGAAAACCCTTTAAATTTTGATTAGAACCTGGTGGGGTAAAAAACAAACATTAAAAAACAAGAGGCGGCGGTGGGAGTAGGCTAGTAGGCAGTCTGTTCAGAGAAAGAAGCTGCCCTTGGACCGTGGGGGCGGGAATAAGAGGCAGACTCAGAGGGCAGGCAGAATCCCGTCCATGGCTCCAGGGGACTAATTGCTACAGTACCGTAAGTCCTCACTTGTCGCTGTCCTTAGGTTCTGCGACTTTAAGCGAACTGACGTGTAACAGAACCAACTGTATCCCTGGCCAATCGATGCAGAGGAGAGTTAAGTCCCTACGGTACCCCATCAGCACTGCCACGAGGCACTGCTGTCTCAGGACCTGCTTGCTCTTCAGAGCCGGAGACGAACTCTCAGCTGAGCGGCTGACTTTACTCCAACCCCGTGCGGCATCAAAGCTCAGGTGCGTTTATTTTCTTGCACTTCTACAAATCCTCAGTAAATTGTGTCAGAAAGAAATTGTTCTGGTAAGCCAGTTTATACCTTGTTGTAAGATAGAAGTGCTCAAGTTTGAATAGAGCACACAAGCTATGTTTTTTTTTTCCCAGAAGCTCCATGATTCTTTTTAATTGATTCCATTAAATTTTTAACGAAATTATTAAAAGCTACCTTTTATTTGAGAATAACGTGTCCTTCTCTACTTCAATACACAAAGCAAAAATAAATAAATACATAAAACACTACCTCACAACCACCAATTGTTGGTTAAGACCTAGACTGATACTTTTGCCTTCACAATGCAGGAAAAAGTGTTTACTTTGCTGACAGCAGCAAACAGAAAATAGAAAAATGTAATGTAATAAAAATGATTACAGGTAGATTTATTGAATTCCGAAGGACACAGGTTCTGTTCCCCTTCCACTGGCACTGTGGCGGCCACCCGACTGTACCAGAACTAGCAGAATGAAGGGTTTTCTTTGCCACATACCAGCCAAAACAAAGGCATCTCACAAAGCCACAGCGTGTCATTTGCCACGATGCCCCCGGATGTAACTTCAGTTTGGCAAATTGCCCTCAGTGTTTCCATAGCACCGAGGGCACGTTTCTAGAAGCATGCTTTGCTCTGTGGGCACGGCAGCTCATCACCGCTGTGCCTATTGATGAAGGAATGGACAGCCTCCACTGAGTTTGTGAACCCAGCCTCCCCCTGAGTGCTCTCCATGGTTTTCTGTACTGCTGAGGAGGCCGGGTTATGACGGCGGCGCCAGGGAAGGATGTAGGCAATTGAACTGTCCTTGAATGTATTCCAAGATTAGCTACAAGTGTCGGGGACTTATCTGCACCTCTTTTCCAGTTAGGGGGCACTCTGTCATGAGACAGAGCAGAGCACGGGCCAGTGATGCATACTTTTCAGCCACATCAGCATTTCGGTCTACTTAGTGTATGTTAACAAGTACACAATTCTGACAGTGCTTCACGCAGCACCGAGATAGTCAGAATCCAGCAAGGAGCGTGACACCGGAGCCCCGTCTGCAGGAAACTCTCGGAGCTTCCACCTCCTCACATGCAGGCAGCATTATCACGGTGCCCTCGCCCAACACCTCCGAGAGCATCAAGTAAGTCAACACATTGGCAGCTTCTAAAATACGAGTATTAGCTATTCTTAGGATCGATATAATAAATAGGAATGAAATAAGCTTATTCCTTCCTAAATACCCTACTAATGAAAAGTAATTCCAAATCTAAAAGGCCCCTTTCTAGTTTCTGTATTTTTAAAAAAAAAATCAATGGGGAGGACAAAAATAATTATTTTATAACTTTCCACCAGTGTACAACCAGTGAAGCCAAAAAATGTGTTTTGAAACTTCAAATATACAGCCCCAAACTAGAAAAAGAATAAAACAAACCCGTATTTTACTAAGCTTCTTTCATCAAATTAAAAAGCACTAGTATTAAAGAATGCACATGACCTGATGTGGTTTACACTCTGTCATTGCTGAGTCTCTCAAAGACCAAACACCATCTCACCCCGGCGCCGTGGCAGAGACGCTCACCAGCCAGTAACGCGATCTGAAGTAAACCCTCCAGTTTAACTATGTGTTTGTCTATTTTATCTTGAAAGAGCTAATCTCTTTAGGTCTGAGATTTAACATTTATTTTACTACTCATAGTATAAATCTTTCGATCTCCGGATTTGGAATCAACTTTCAGGATTTCAAGAATGCCAGGAAGAGTCTTACAATCCTCATTTTACAAGGAAGCGGAACAAGAGCCACCGCGGCAGGGGCTCCTGGCCTGCAGAACGGACCTGAGCAGGGCGCGTGTGGCCGCACACTCTCTGAAGTCAGCGCACGAAGTGTGCAGGAGTCTGCTGTTTTCGAGTGGGGCTTAAAATGTTCATCCAATTCTCACAAGGGTCCGGCTCCCCCAAAGGGTCCATGTTAAGTGTACTAAGTGACACGCGCAAGGTGACACGCGCAAGGTGACACGTGCTCGGACTAGGATCCAGTTTTCAGTCATCTGCCTTCTTATTCAGTTGTCTTCCTAACATGACTTGAAAAAGTAATATTAAACAGAAACCCACCGGAAACCCACCTGAAAGCTATTTATATGTCATTTATCCTTTGGAAAAACTCATTTTGACTGAAGACTAAGAACACAATCGAAGACCTCTAGCTCTAAGATTTCTATCGTATTTCGAAGTATATATTTAAAAATCCCTAGGCAATCTTCCCAGCCAAAAAGGCACACGTTTTTAATGACGTGTGGCGTGTATCGCACGCATTGGCACTTCCATTATCACTTCAAAAGCAACTGTGGGTCCGAGCGGCCCTTTGGAGAAACAGCACTCTTGGGCCCCACTGATTCACATATTAGAATTTTGGCTCTGGCACATACTAGCTATTAATTAGAAAATAGTTACTTGAATTTTTACTTTAACAGTTTCCTCACCTGTAAAACATAACGATAACTAGCTTTTGAGAGTGTTCGGAACACTACAGGTACTGCATATAAAAGCGACGGCAGGCACCCGCCACACAGCGGGGACCCAGACAATCACATTTGTAACTTCTCGTCTCTGTCGTTGAATTACACAGCAGTATTTTACATTTTGCTTTATACTTAGACCTGGCCAACAATGTAAAAAACACTATGTCAATATGGCTTTTAAACTGAAATGTTAATTATAATTCTACCAATAGAAATACAGTACTAGCAGCCATGAAGAGTATATTAGGGGAAAAATAAAACTTTTTATCTAAGACTGTAATCATTAGATTGAAATTTTGCTATTTATAAGGCATTGCAATAAGTTGTGTGCCACTAGTTGATATGCCTTGGTTTACACGAAGGTGAAGACACATGAACAGGTATCTGAGGGAAGGGGGTCACCGCTGGCCTCAGTTAGGGGGAGAGGCGCTTCACCTTCCGCCAACTGCAGGACTCTGGTGCATTTGAGTCACGGCTGACTCCCCCTATTGTGTCAGTGCCTCAGATTAGTGATGCCATAAAGTAGCAAATGAAAGACGAAAATGCAGTAAATTGCATTACACCATCCATAGGTTAATGCTCTGATAAAATGGCTTTTCAGGCCAAAAGTTGAGGCGGGGCCCTTGGATCCACACTAAATTACATGTCTCAGCCACAGCCTGCGACAGTGATGTGGGCCAGGGACACCCACGGGGGATGCTGGGTTCGCAAACTCTTGGAAGTTGTCCACTGTTTCATTAATATCCACTGTGGTGAAGAGCTCCAGTGCCCGCAGAGCAAAGCAAATCGGAAGAGTACAGTTCTAACTTGAGCCGTATTGCTCGTACACCGTGCAGCTCAGGACGGACCGGTTCTCCGTCTGAGCGCCCGTTTTCTCACTTCTACTTTAATGTAAGTACACTTCCTGGGCGACTCCGGATTCTACAAGATTAGGCATAGTGTTATGTTATTTTATGCACATGTAAGTATTAGTTTCCATTTAGCCTTTATTTGAGAGATGTATCTTAAGTTATTCAAATGAATCCTATCACCTCTCTTCTTCAGTAATTACTATTTCCTCGAATATGGAGGGGACCCCAATGGTAACTGGACTGGTCGAAAATTCAATTGCACTGCCATACTGCTTAACCTATAACTCAGCATCGTAAGCATCTTGTAGTTAGGACTCTTTTGAATTTATTCTGCATTTTCCCAGCTCAAATAAAATGAGCGTAATTTGGGATTGTGGCTTGAAGAGTCACTATTTTCCAGGAGTTCAGTAAGTACATTGGTGCTTATTGGTGCTGCACAGAATTCCTGATTTTTAAATATTTTTCCCTGCCATCTCTCAATGAAAGTGGTATAAATGAAGACATTTAAATGAAGATGAAGACAATACGAATCACTGTGGCAACATGCCCTTTTCTCTTTAATGTCTGTCAAATAATTCTCCAAAGTAATAGGAAGAGAGTGGCCAGGACCACTGGAGAACAAGAGCACACTAAATAAAACTTTAACCAATGTCTTCTAAGTGACTGCGCCAGGGACTCGAAACAAGCACATTAAGTGCTTGTTTAAAAATTGTGCATGAAGTCACTTAACATTTTCATACACTTGAAAAATCTGGCTTTGTGTCACCAAAGCTGCCTCTATAGCAGAAGCCTCAGTGAGTGGTTCTGTGGTTCCAGTTGCCGGCACCTTCTCTTTGTGCTTAAGGTTATAGGATGATTGCTTGGCCCCTCCAATACCTGGGAGATAGGGCTTAGGCTAAGAGATAATGCTGTTCATGGTGGGAATCTAGATTAAAGCTCTCTGTGTAGCCCGTAAACGTCAATTCAATGCTTCTAGCCTTTTGCATGACACTTAAAATTGAAAGACTTTTGATTTCTAGGTCAGCTCTAGATTTAGGGTGTATTTGTGGGCACAGAGCTATAAAAAGGCAAGTTTTAGTTTGATTCAAATGTTCTGGCTTTTCTACTGTAAAAAATAGCATAGAAATGAAATGTACATAGTTTCCAACTCTCATAATGACGGTTCGAAAAGGAATCTTCCTGTTTTTTGACACACTTTACTGTAGTGATGGTAGAAAATACCGGGTGAAGGTAAACAACAGCAAAGTGGGCAAAAGTACGGGGAGGAGTTAGTGCCGAATGACCGAATTCAGACAGAATACAGCGCCACGCGACAGCAAAGGCAGACTGACAAGTTCTCCAGGAAAGCCCTTGCCAAATGCACTCTCAATTTACCTTCCTTTAGTTTGTTTCTATAATTTGTCTCGCTTCAATGATGAAAAAAAGATTTCTCTATTTGTGACTTGGTTTAGTTTCTCATTTACTATGGCAATGATTTAAGAAGAATGAGACAAAAAAACTATTTTTTACATTTTAAAATGAGAATTATAGAGATAAAATGTAAACTCTATATGCTAATTAATCCAATTACAGTTTCTAAACAGGGCTTGAAAGAAGCAATTACCTGTTTAACACTACCCTGCTTGAACCAGTATTGGTGAAACTTTGACACACTTCACCATTTGGTCAAAGCCAAAGGGGGGTAGGATTGAGGGTGGGAGGTGGGGGTGTGTAGGGTGGGGGAAAGCGGTGGCCAGAAAATGGAGACAACTGTACTTGAACAACAATAAAAAAATTAAAAAAGAAAAAAAAGGCTAACTCTTGAATACCCAGTATCATTGGTTGCCTCAGAAGGGTATTATAACACTTTTCCAACATCAAAAATAAAATTGTCAGAGTTTTATGAAATGTACCTGTGCCACGCAGCACCATTCTGAGGACGGGGGCCACAGGCAGGTGTTTGCTCACATGCCGAAAGACAGTTCTTGTTCCCCCCAAATTGAAAATGATGTAGCGACTGCCTTCGGTGCTTACTGGGAAAGCTTTTAAACAGAGCCTCACTCCCAAACTAACTCTGGCACTGAGAAGGCAGGGAGGACTTCGTCGGACTTGCGAGATAAAGTGATGGTCACCATAGATTTCGGAAGCAGGGAAAATGGAAAGATACTTGAATAATTATAGATGGAAACTGTAAGGTTCTCAAAAGGGAAAAAAGGAGGGATACTTGAATAACTGTAGGTGAAAACTGTAAGGTTCTCCAAGGGACTGTGTCTGAAGCTGGTCTTATTTAATGTTTTCAAAAATCTGGCAGAGGGTAAGCAGTAAACTTTTCAGTCTGAAAAGGCTACAACACTCTTCTGAGTGCCAATGAGCACGTAGGTGGCATGTGGCAGCTGGCGGACCAGGTTCGCTGCTGTGGCAGAGGGACGAGTGTAAGTGACATCGCAAACCGATTTCTGAGGACAGCAAGCCAATGTGCTACCACAGCCAAAATGCCGGGTGTTGAGCATGAGGTCCTAACTGTTGTCGATACACTATGTGAGAGGGGCCTTGTCCTGGAAAGGGATGAATGGGAAATACTTTCCTCGTGAATCCTTAAGAGAAGCTAGGTACATTTGAGAAGCAATGCTCATCTTTTAGGAGGAATCATTCCCTCTGGAACGTACTCCTCAGTTTAACTGTGAGATAGCCCATAGGTCTACAGATTAGATGTAGGGGACGTTCCGATGTGCTCAATTTGTATCAATCCCCACATCACCAACCCCTAACCTTCAGACTGTCCCTAGTGGCTATCCAGACTTACTTACAAACAAGTCCCTTGCTCATTTAAAAATAACAGTTAGTGGGCATCTTCTCACAATCACCTTTTTATTCATAACCATCAGTAACCATCAGTAAATGGGCAAACTCAAACTGCTTCCCTTACAGGAGGAGTCCCCAACCCCCCACGTGGACCTGCCTGTTAGGAACCTGGCTGCCAGTGAAGCTCCCTTGAGCTCCGCTTCCAGTCCGCCCCAGCCCCACCCGTCCTTCTCCAGTCTTCCAGGAAACCTGTCCCTGGTGACAAAAAGGAAAAATATAGTGCAGTTTATCAAGTCTTTCATCAAGGGTAGAGGCAAAAAGGTAAGGAGGGACGCTTTCATGTTACATGATGGTTGATGGGGGTGGGGTGGGGAGGGCTACTGTGTGCCTGTGTATATTTTTATGAGAAATAAAAAGTGAGAAGAAACAATCGCTGAATCTTAAATAACTATTTTCGTGCACGGCTGGTGCCTAGCTCAGACTATATTGTCACGCACATAGTCAGACCCATGAAAACCAAGGTATAAATACTGTCAGAATCTCCTTACCTTCTATGGCTGACAGGAGAACCCTGGAATGGTCGTATGCGATCACATTTGCATATCTGTTCTTCGGTTTGTTTACTTCCAAATTTGAATGTTCCCATGTGAACTGCTGGCCAGGGTCAATAGACTTGAAAGAAAAACAGCACACACACAGAATCAATACTGAGTAACAGTGGATTATAGGCATTTATCACAAGTAACAAACATGATTTAGAAGGAAAACTCTGAAGCTGCACTTCATCAAGAAGATCCCAGCTGTGAAGCTGAACACTAATATAACCGGAATAACATGAAATGATTAATCATAGTAAAAAGCAGCGATAGTCACCAACATTGATTCAAATGAACAAGAAAATCAATACAGACATTCTGTTAATATTGAAAAGGCAGGCTTTATTATTATTAGTAGTATTTTACTTTCCCATTTGCTTCTCTGCTGCTGGAGTTTACAAGTTACCGTGGTTCAATATTCCTTCCCGTTCTGTGAACATAATTTTACCTTTACTCTCCCCTATTCTTTCCTATCTGGACCTAACCTCGATTTTTACATTGACTGGCTTTTCACTGGCTTCACTGGGCATAGGTTTTCCTGTTCCTCTCCTGTAGGCTTACGTGTTGGTGGCAGCTTAAAATAGTCTGTTCTGCCATATACACCATGACCAGTACCACAAGGGGATTTGTGCAGTTCAAAGGTACGAAATGCAGTAACGAAGGGAAGTCAGTTAAATGTCATCATCATCTTAGAATATTAATTTACAACCCAGTGCAGATAGGATCTAATTGCTTTTCTATTTCTATTATGGTTTCTATTTATCCTCATAAGTTATCATGTTTACAAAGTTTGCTTCATTTTATTCTTTATTTTAAAATTATTTGTTCCAATTTTTAATGCCTTTCCTTGATGCATTAGCTCAACCAGTTATCCAATAATCTAAAATAAATATTACAGATATAAAATAATATGTATATTTTTTATAGTTAGAGTAAAATCAGGAAAGACCAAATCCAGGCTTTGATTATAAAACTCTGGGAGACTTTTTAATTTTCTGTAATGTTATGGAGATCAAATCATCTTCTCTTTTATCATAGGATACTCACTTTTTAAATACTTATAATTTCATGATATATGGAAATATGAGTTCAGTAATTACATAAACATGATTTTAAATGACCAAAGTCAAGTTTTCAGAAATAACTAATGATAAATTAGGTTTATGTACAGGTGAAGTTTTTTAAAAAGTAAAGGTACTATGTTAATAGAATTTTTAGCAGTAATTTTGTGCTGGGTTCTTTTATGTGCATATATAGAACTGGAAATTAAAACATATCCAATGGCTGTTAAAATATTAAAGATGTATACATTTTGTGTTAAAGGAGTAGAGTTCAGCATGATAATAAAACTCACGAGGGTAAAAAGTCAGGCCTACTAACAGTCATGAATAGCCTCAAAACACACTGAAATTCTCAGCAGTATAAACTGCAGCCCCTAATTTACTAAGAATTTAAACCCCTTTTCCTTTCTTAGCCTATGCTGATTTATATATAAACTAGTTGATCATTAAACAGTATTCAGCAAAATAATTACCAATGCCTTAGAGTCTAAAGAATCATGTAATTAGGGGTCTTTCTAGTTGGCTCTTCCAAGGAAACTCCTCATCTCTACAGAACGTACTCTCCAAGTATTCCATGAGCTAGAGGGAGCAGAATAATTCAAATGTCTGTGCAGAAGCCTTCGGGTCAACCTTGAACTCTCACACAAAATAGCTCCATTCAGTGACCAAGACCTGACTTAAAATGTTTCTCAAATCAGTCCCAAATACATCACACCACTGCCACTCCCTAACTCCAGTCCTTTAGTACCTGGTGTCTGAATGGAGTCTCTCCTCTGAACTCTCATTCCAGTCCATTCTTCACACCAAGGTAGTCTTTTTAAAGCACAACCTCAAGCAGGTTAGGTCCCTGTTTAAGAACATCCGCGGGCTTTGGGTGACCTCATGCCTAAATTCTGAAGTCCTCAGGTTTGTAGTTAATCTTTGCATCTACAAAGATGGCTCCATAAATGGCTTGTCATAATTTTTTAGATGGATTGAACTAATACATATTGCTGAGAAAAGTTCATAAAGAGAAATCATGAAGTAATTCCTCCATATAATATGGCAGTCAAGGGCAACGTATGGAAGCTGCGTGGTCTAGTGTACCCACCTCAGCACTTGAACACTCGTTACCGCAGGGCTTAGTGATAAAATACGCGATCCTCAAATTACAACTACCACTGATGTGACACTGATGGGCATTAACTGCACAGTACGTAAGCTGCTTACATACTATTCTCTAAAATATCCCAAGAAGCTCCTAAGCTCACTGAAGTACAGTCCATGGGTGGACGATGTTACTCTCTCTGATGGCCTTCTAACTCAGACTCTGTGATCACTCGCTGAAGTGGAAAGTGCCTTAAATTTTATCAGACTGATGAAATTGCATCTGTCAACTCGGAGGCACAATTTGATGCCTACCTACATGGAAGAGCTTGTGAAAGCTGACGTAAGTGGGGCCATTTTAAAATAGAGCCAGAACAGTCATTCCGGAGGAACTGCCTTGTACATACTGTTTGCTAAACCTTTGGACTAGTCCCAACCACAGCTGTCTCACAAACCAGTGTCTGTAAGGTTAGCAGGAAGGCAGACACGCTGATCACGAGGACTAGTGACTGTGGACTCTCTGACAGAAGATGGAATCAGTAACCTACCGTGTACAGCCGAGAGCAGCTCAGCTTGTTAATACCAGTAGGAATTCCTTCTTCTTTTCTGGTAACGACTCCTTTCCTTTTTTCTAAAAGCCCTTGCCTTCCTGCTGTAATTGGGACACTTTCTGAGTTTCTGCCTGTCTCTATGCTACCAAAATTCTAATTCTTTGGTAAATGCTTGTTGCCTCTCATTTTGGCTTTTTCATTTTAGGTTAACACTTTAAATCTGGTAATGGAAACATGAGTTGTATACCACATATGTTAATATGCTTAAAATATGACCCACGAGAAGAAGACCTGTAAGTAACAGGATACTTATAATCATGGCTGCCAGGTCATCCTGCTTTACATGCAGTAGAGTGTTTAATTTTCACAAATGGTACGAGGTAGGTGCTGTTGTTTTCTCCATTCTGAAGACGAGGCAATGAAGTAAATACAGATTACTTCGATGAATCTCGCGGCCTTCTCTGTGGCAGGCACTGAGCTATTTGGTGGTAATTTGCTCACACATCTAGAATCATACATTTACCCTCAAACCCAGGGCTGCATGATTTCAAAGCCCAGCTGATGATTAATAGCTGGTAATTACGAAGCTATAACACTACTTAACTATTGAAAGGGGCACTGCAAAATGAAGCAGCCCAACCTATGAAATACACCTACACATAACTACCCTTTATCTCGCCAGTCTGAACGACATTCTTCCCCACTGATCATCCTGTGTCATTCTGCAGAGATTACATAAGAAATCAAGTTTTAAAAAGGAGGTTGGCTTCACATGGATGATAAGACAGATGGGATGCAGCTTACATTTATACTCGTTTTACACGGATCAAACAAACATTGATTAAATAATGCTGACTGGTCTTCGTGCAACACACACGCATCCATCTGTATCTACCCATCTGACTGAACATTTAACAATACACGGCACAGGTCATTATTTTGGAACCTGTCAGAATGCTGAGGGGAGCAAACTCAGTACGGAAAAATTAACTGCTTGTAGGAGAAGTATAAGATCTTTTATATTCAGGAAAAAACAACTGGTTGAGGAAAACAAAATTTTAACTATCCATGTTAATGAGGCAAAGGTATCATGGATGCATGTAATTCTTCTCAAAACCCATCCTCTAGGCTTTCCTGAGTGCTGGTGATGACACAGCTGCTTTGCTTCCTTTTCTCTTTCCCTGAGACCCTCTTAAGGAAGAACAAAAGGACCAACGTGGAGAAAGAGCAACACGGGTCTTGAGTGGTAGAGACGCTGATTTGCACTTCAGCATTATATTTATGGCCAGCCCGCTGTGACTACGTACTTTCCTATTATAAAGTTAAATGAGGCAAACCTGATATGATTAAACCCTTTTTTTTTTTTTTTTTTTGAAATAAGCCCCTTGATCCTAATGGAGTCAACATGTTCCTGCTGTTAGTATTTGGTTTGCCCAAGCCTGACTTTCAGGTATCTCTGCTCATCCTTCTGGCTCTGTTTATCCAAACGACTTTTGGGAGGATATGCCCTCCTTCCCAGCATTTAATCCAAAGTTCTAGAGCGAAAATCTCGGCCAGGTCTTCCTTAGCCTCCACTGAGGGAACTTTACAAGTTGGGAGTAAAGCAAACTAGATATTTTTTCAACCAAAAGTTGCTAATAATTATTTTGTTTTAAAAAACAAAACAAAACTATATGAGCCCTGGCTGGTGTGGCTCAGTGGATGGAGCTCCGGCCTGTGAACCAAAGGGTTGCTGGTTCTATTCCCTGTCAGGGCACGTGCCTGGGTTGTGGGCCAGGTCCCCAGTAGGGGGCATGCGAGAGGCAACCAAACACTGATGTTTCTCTTCCTCCCTCCCCCTCTGTCTAAAAATAAATAAGTAAAATATTTTAAAAACCTATATGAAATTTATATATTACATTGTCACAGAATTCATAAACAAGAATGCTACTTGTCAGATTTACCTTTTTCCAGTTAATCAATGAGAGCCTAGAAAGGCAGGTACTAGATGAATATTACGTAGCATCTAAAACTTGACCAAGATGCCAACGCACGTAACTTGCTTTCCTATCCACTCACTTGTCCACTTGGCACTTGACACACACACCCTCCCCTCTTCCGAAAGCTGCGCACCGAGTCATTCTAATGTTAACAACAGATCTTCAGCTGAATAGCAACAGCTTTGCCTTACAGAGAAAAAAATGACCAAATAGAAACCACTCCCACCATGACTTAAAGAAAGGGAAAACCTCAAGTAGACCCACATTAATGTCAAATACGCTGTATTTATGTAGTCTTTAATGTGATGGTTTGAAAGTTCTATTTTTTTTAATCAACTAGCACTTTGTCTTCAAATAGGTAAGTGGAAAAAAAAAGCTAAATATGTAACTGAAGGACTTATAGTCTTTCATTGCATTCTTGATAAAAATACTTAAAATATAAATATTTACATCCAATAATTACCATATTATGATAACTAACACTTATGTAACATTTACTGTGGTTTTTTGGGTTTGTTTTGGTTTTTCTGCTTCATATGCATTTACTCATTTTATCTTACAGAATCCTTAGAAGTACTGACCATTCATACCACAGTTCTATAGATTAGGAAACTGAGGTGCAGAGAAGTTGAAATGACTCTGTCATGGTCAAAAGCTAGTAGTGGAGAAGCCAAGTGGGGGGACCAGGCATTCTGTTCCCCAAGCCTAAGTACTTAATTGCCATGCTAGGCTTCTTCTGTGGTCAAATTTGAGATGATTCCTTGATGTTTCACACATAACTTTCAATTGTTCTCTCGAAACAACGCAAGGAAGGCTGGGGGAAAAAATCTCTGTAAATTCAAAACAAGAGAATGTTTATAAATTTGCACATCAACTTATAGTCATTAGGGAAAATTAAATCCTGATATGAGTGACCTTTTTTGATAGAGCTCAAGTCATCATTTTAAAGCAAAGCCCTTTAAATATGGTTCTACAAAATCTCAAATTCTCTGCCCCCAAATATATAATTCACATGTGTAAAGCATCACACGCTACCATTGCTGTCTTCTACTTCCTTTCATTCCACCAAGAGAAAAACCTCAAAATATTCCCTTTAAGAACCCATCAAAGAGAAACCACCAAAAAAGAGACATCCTGTTTTTGTGTGTTTTAAAACAACTAACAGAAATGTAATTATATGGAAGGAACAGACCAGTGACTTGACTAGCCAAAGTATTGGTCAGACTAACCATCCTTTTTACAGGGAACTGAACTTGCAATGACCTTATCCTCCAGAGAAACGCTCTCTTTCAACATAGTTCCCCAGCAGTAGGTTCATGTGCCCTTAGAGTGGTGTTCCCTCAAGTATTCCTAAGTCCGTTCTGAGGGTTAGAACGGAAATCTGCCACCGAGTGTGTATTCCTGCAATGGAGCCTTTTTCATTGTCATTTGTTCATATTCTCTCTCTCTCTCTCTCTCTCTCTCTCTCTCTCTCTCCCAGTTTTGAAATGGTAAATTAATATGTATCTGTTTGAAAAAGAGCCACGTTTGCAGAGTGGGGAAGAGCTATATTTTACACAATTAGCAGAAGCCTGCAATTGGCATAATGAGTACCTTCTTCAAAGAAAAGCGCATGAGTTCAGTTGAATCCGATGATGCTTTAAAACCCGGAATGCGAGGAAGGGATGGAAAGTATGCTGATGAGCGAAGTCTGGGTCAGAACCCAGGGGCTGGCTTTCTCTGTGCCCCTGCTTAGCTCGGGCGGGTCTGCAACTGGGGCCTGTTTGCTCTGTGTTTCTTTTTTCCTATTAAGGCCACTCCAGTGTCAGGTTTGTTCCCTTATTTTCTCTTATCTCCCTTTCATTCAACGTGTCATCAACACCTCCTAAATCTTTCTGTATGCAAACATGTCTCATGCAGGTCACCGTTAGAATATGGAGGACTGGAATAGAGACTTTTCAAGAGTCTCAGTGTTAACTAGTAAGTGGACATGACAGTTCTCTACCTTTAATAGTAGAAAGATGGTATAATTTACAAGTGATTGAACTGCATCAAATTTACATGTTGTCTAATGGTTCGACATGAAATTCTTATTATAACATATTATGTAATACTTATAGGAAATTCCCTAAAGCAATAATTTTTTTACTTACACTATTGGAATTGATACGTAGAGAACTAAATGGGAGAACCTGTACGTAAAGCATCCAACCCCATGAGGTGAGTAAATATTTCTGGCAACCATTTGATAAACGTTTGCTTCTAAATTGCATCTTGGCACTAAGGATGAGTTAGCTTATTTCTCTGAGGATACGATTTACTCCTAGAAGTACATTCAACTTATCCTAATTTACCATGGGTTCGAAATGATAAAAAACAGTAACAACTCAACAATAAACGCTGGATTCTTTTCAACTCGGTAGGACAATGCTACCCGATCTCTAGAACGCTTTATATGCGTGACTGTGAAAAAGATGACTTTTGAGAGATCCTTTCAAATAAGAGTTCAAAAAAAAGGAGGTAAAACTTTAAGATCTGAAGGTTTAAAAGTCCACAGATTTTTCACTAAACTCTCTTTTAATATGCTGCAACATTTTCGTGGACGCTACTAAACGTAAACCAGACCTTCCTAGTTCCCGAAGGCAGTGGTTCTGGAGGAACGATGGCAGTCATTGCTTTAATCCCAATGTCTTAGTTTCAGCTATTCACCTTCTGCATCAAATTAAAGTGAGCAAGTAATGGATGGATAGAATTGTAGTCGATGTTCTGAAACACTAGAGCTTTGTGGAGAATCACTCTACAAATATAATTCACAGACTAGGATTTCCGGTGTTATTTGGAAAAGTGAAAGGAATTACAATTTTTCCAGGCAGTTGGGGCAAAAAATGTTATTAGAAATTTATTAAACTGCTCTGACTAAAACGAAAAAGTTGGCTGAATTGGTAGAAAGTAACTGGAATGTTTATTAAAAGAATTATGTGTCGGTAACAAGTGAAAATATGTATTAAATGCAATTGATTTGCAATGTTTAACTGAATAATTCACAATGACATCTTTCCTTTCCCATGAATAACAGGGCATTAGTTTATGGCACCTAATTAACAAGATGAATGCATTTATTCTTCATTTGTACAGGCCCAAAAGTATTAAGAGAAATAACATGGTTAAAACACCTGATATACTGTTATCACTAAAAGAATAGTAGATATTTTACTTTCTTCTGCCTCTACCCGCTGACTTGTGTAAGAATATCGGAAGACAATCTTGGCAACCAAGGAATGTCTGCTTTCTCCCTGATGTTAATTGTACCTTCTTTGACACTGAAGCAGAAAATTGGGGCAATTGCCCAGTTAATGTAGGCAAAGGAAATCTCTTTCTGCCCTTCTACATTCTACCTTCCACACGTAACAATATGTCCATCGGGTTCCAAATTGGCAGAAATAATAATAATAATAATAATAAAGCAAACCCCCAAGTAGCCACATTCTCACTGTCTCCATTTCATTTGATACGAGGAACTCACCATTCAGAAATCAAGTACAAAAGTAGATTCAAAAGAAAGTAGATTAATTAATGAATGAGTAGCTTGATTTCGTAATTGTGTGAGCCACGTAACAGCATTTTACAAACAACTGTATAAAGAAAATAGGGCAGATAAATCATCCTCTTGGTTCTTGAATGTTTGATTAAGGCTGAGATTTAACTGATAACATTAATCTGTCTTTATCAAATGTGCAAATCTCTAACTTATTTTAAAAACACTCTATTTTTTCTCTGTTATTTTATTTTATATCCTGTAGATAGATATATTTTAGGCTTTCAGCCTTGCCTTGCTTGCCATTTAATAAAAAGTTTCTTCTCCCATGTTTACTTTCAGATATGAGAGGAAAAACAAATAAATTTTAAAATTGAAATCTGTATAAATACATTTTTGTTAATTCAGTCAAAGCTTTTCATATCTTTTTCCTGGTTCAGAAAAATAAGGACTCTACATCTGAAATGAAATGAGAAAATACGATGCCTCCTCCAAGTCTGTGATAGAATACAGAAAATCCCAAATGATCACTTAAAACATCCCCCCACCCCGATCCCATCCCCATATACATTTAGCGCAACTACCTAGTTGTAACACATGAGGTTCCATATGTAACTTCTGGGCGTAGTGTATGTACCAGGGACCCCTTGTTACTACTATTCCCTACAGGTAGGGCAACAGTACGATGTACTGAATACAGGCTTCTAATTACACAGAGATGATACAGACCGTCTAAAATCTAAAGTGTCATGTATATTTTCTTCTCTTTTTCATTTTACAAACTAGAAAGGCTAGAACAAATTAACGCAATCTAGACTTTTAGAGTTTAATTTCTTTCTAAACTAAAAGATTAATCTGCTGTGTTTAAAACACATATTGGTTTTATAATATAAAATTAAAGACTATTCCAGGTAAAATACATCACAAAAATGTCAGTACACTGATAGTTTTATACATTAGCCGTTTGGGGGAAAATGGAATCACCTGCGAATATCACTACAGGCACTGTCATTTTTCTGATGGTGTGTACTAAGTGTGTAGCATACAGTCGATTTTAAACTGTGTTGTAGAATAAATGACTGAAATGCATTGTAGGCAGGACATATGGCAACAACGACTTTTACCCCAGAACCTTAGAAATAGTTAAATAAGTCTCCCCTTTGAAGATGCGACTATAAAATAAACACAGATTAGAGGAGACAAGAGATATGTGTTGTAAAACCATTTTAAATAAACGGAATGGCTCCCAGGCTCACACTTGGCTGTAACCTGATTTCATGAGAAGAGAAATCCTTGACATTGGCACCACTGAAATTTATTCTAAGTGAGCACCTATACAGCTTTTGTGCCACGATTTCCAACTTACGTACATCCACTCACCCTTCTGAAGTAACACTTTAAAGGCTGCTTACCAGTCCGACAATTCTGTACAGACCCTCTTACCAAATTTTCTTAATAGCAGTGTGTGTTTGTACAAGTAACAATTTTAACACAATGGTGTTTCTTCCTTCATGTTTTGGTTTAACAGTTGTGCTTCTCAAAGGTCTCAAGGCCACCTTGTTGGGGGGTGTGGGGGGAGTGTGAGGGCCCAGACTAGATGGAAGGATTGAAAGTCCAGAAAGAATCTGCTATAGGCTGGGTTTTATCCTGGGTGGGCGGAGTGGCTTATATCCCAGTTGACATCTGCTGTTTTGGTTTACTTATTAAAGGACCACCTTTCCCTCTCAAAGTGTCCAGTTGGGGCAGCAAATTGTAAGGTCAGAGCAGACTTTAACTTTCTCACATCCACAGCTGCATCTTCGGATCAGTGAGCTTCACGATACAGCATCATGACTATCCCAGCCAGGTGGGTACGTGCACGTGGAGAGAGAGAAGGACAGGTGGCAGGTTCTGCTAAAAACTGTGCTCACGTACACACTCTACACCAGGACACGTAGGTGGGGAAAAGAGAGCAATTTCTGCAGAACAACGCTTGCTCCTGCACTCTGCTGGTAGAAGGGCGGAATCTTAAAGCCAGAATGGGAGAAGGTGGCGGGCCTGACCCCATGATTCACCCTTGGTCAACTTTTCTATGGAGCTGCATAGAGCAGAGAAAAAGGAAGAGAGCGGAACATGTGATCTTAACACACATCTCCCCGGCACCCGCCAAACCACCAATTCAGCCTGTTCGGACTGTCACTGTTTTCCTTCTTCATGGTAGAGAATGGGAGGGATGTAGGGGTGCGTGTGGCTTCTGTGTTCAATTGTGAAGGAAAAGAATAATGTTAAAGAGCTGATTTGATACATTAATTGTTCCACAGAAATAATTTTATTCCTTTTTGTCTAATATATTTTATATATTATATTAATAACCATCATTAAAAATTATGTTAAAACTACTATTAAAAATTAAGTATAATTATGCTATAATTGCTTTCTTTTTTAGTTGCTCTGGAAATGGAACCACAGATTTTTTATTGCTTGAGCATTACACAATTCAACTATCACACATGTCTTAAAAACATAGTACCTTCCAAAGTCTCAGAACATATACTAACATTTCTTTATAAAAAACTACTGTCAGGGGCTCTGGCCCTCTTGGAAAGAGGGCGGCACCCGCTCACCACAGCTCGCTGACAGGGCTGTGAAGATCACACAGTGAGCGGGAGTGAGGACACAGTTACTTCTCACGTTTACGAAACCAAGGATGAGGCTCTTCAGTAAAATGATCTTATCAAGGTACTTTTGTGGTGTGGAGGCCTGGCTTGGGGTCCCTCTGCCATCCTCCCCGACTCACATTCAACCCAATAGGCACCTTCGTCAAGCTAAGCTGGTCACAGATTCACCATCTCCCTGGAGTTAGACTTCGGACATCCTCTCAGGCACTAAACTCTAGTCTCAAAGCTTTGAAAGGAAAAACTATGTCTTTCTCCTGGGCATGTGCATAGGATAGTCATTGTAACTCATTTAATAACAGCGAAAAAATTAGGAAATAGCCTTAACATGAGAGGAGACTGGTTAAATAACTTACAGTTTGGAACTATGGAAGCTGCTATGTATCTACTGACATAAAGATGTCCTCTGTTAAGTAAAAAAACAATTATAAAGCAATACTATTGTTAAAACGTGTATATATACACACACATACTGCATGCATATATAAACATAATACATGTCTATAAGTGTATTATAAGTGTAGATATATGCAAACTCGCGCACACACACATTTCCTGGAATGTTACACATCAACGCGGCCAGCCCTGCTCTCTGGGATGTGGGTATTGATAACCTTAACTGAGCGAGGAGGCCCTTACACTAGGTGTCTTAGTGCTATGCTGTCTCCTGAGAAAACCAAAGGCCAAGCCTGTAAATGTACAAACCCCGAGGCTACACAATCAAGACCCTAAGGACAACCAATCACAAAGAGCCAGCTAGGCTTTCAGTCACAGCCAGTCAAACAGTTTCTTTTCTTTGCTTCCACGGTTTCTCTGCCATAGTCTTTTCCATCCGGCTGCTGTCATCAGGGAGCTCTGCACCTCTTCCAGTTGGGGCTGCCTGATTCTAATGGGTTTTTGTTGAAATAAAGGCATAAAATTTTAAATATGCCTCAGTTTATTTTTTAACTATAATTATTTCAACACTTTGTTATCTGTAGTCTTTCATTTTTCAATTTGTGAACATTTTACTACTTTCCACAATGGGAGGGGGTGGAGAAGGGAGGGGCAGCACACCCTCACACTGCACCTTTTATGGCATCTTACTCTGTTGGATGCAGGTTAGGGGGACTCGGCACCCTGGGGGGTGTTCTGTGAAATCCATGCCAAGTTTTTCAACGGGCTTCTGTGGTCATCTATTGAGATAAACTCAGTGCAGACTTATGACCAAAACCCACACTGACAGGACAAACACCAACTACATCTCCCGCTCCGACCTGAACAATGAACGGTACTGAGAAGTAACCAGGCTGCATTGCTTTTCACGTTGATCGTAATGATAATGGTGAGTATATACCATCATTATGTACTCAGTGTAATCCCTACTACAAAATTAGGTAGTTACTGTTATCTCCATATTACAAATAAAGAATTTGAGGCTTAGCTGAGGAGTTAAGACACTTTCCGCAAGTCACCCTGAGAAGTCTACAAAGTAGTAAAGCTGAAATACGAAGCCAGAGTTTTCTGACTTGTGAAGTCTGAGCTCTTAACCGCTGCACTCTGATGCATACACGTAAGTGATAACTCTGGATTTACTATCATCAAGTTCAATTCTTTATTGGAAAACTGTGGAAAGTAAGAAAAAGGATTAAATACCAGGTGTCTCTGTCAGTTAGCTTTAATGATAAATTCATCTCACGGTACTTCTCACTTAAAGTTTTTTTGAAGATGAAAGCCCTGCTGTATAGCTTTCTATATTGTTAGATTTGAACTTGGATTCTTATCAAATTGATAGAGTGGCATCTTAAGTACAATCTTTACCCTATATAATTAGAAACAAAGACACAGGATTTCAATCCCTCTCACTTCCACCCTCTCTCCTTTCTCCCCTCCCCCTCTCTCACTCACACACACACACCACAAAATGTGCAGAGAGAGCGAGCTGGTGGACATTCATTCTTTGGAAAAGGGCAGTTTGGCAAACATACTGAGAAGAGTGCAAGACCATCAACTCATGAATAGCAAGTCTGCACGAACAGTTTCGGTGGCTGTTCTAACGGCATTCAACGGAAGGCACTTTCACGGGATTTCCAGGACAATCCTGAAAGCTTGTCTTTAATAAATCTGTCTTCAACGAAGAAATGGATCGCCACACCACACAACCAGCCTACTGAACTCAACACACACACACAGTGATAGCAGCTGTCATCCTACATCGCCATCCTCAGCTCCAGTACCCCGTAACTACTGTGCGAGAGACGGCTCCGTGCTCAAGACGCAGGCTGCCACTGAAAGAGCGTGCTTACGCTAAAAGGATGCAGTAGAAATGAAACAAAACACAGCGGAAAGCTCACAACTGCCGTGGGCATGAGGACAAAAGTAGAGACAGTAACTGCAGTCCAAACACAGAAGCATGGAAACATGGAAACCTGAAAGACTCGCTGGCCTTGTCTTCGAAATAACATACCCAGTTCTTGGGGTAATGAGTTTGTGAATTCCAGAGCACCGATTCCACGTTTGTCTCACATTGTTCTACAAGCTTGTTTTCTGTACTAAACTGAAGTTCTTTAAAGTCAGAATCCCCGTGTCGTGTTCCTCAGTGAGCACACCAACTCAATATATATGTTGAATTGACTCCACGCAGTGCTAGTGGACAACCCTAAATTCTAGCCCTTGGCTCCATTTATCTTTGTTCATGTCAGAGGCTCTCAATTCTGATTTTCTACATTGGAATACCGCTGGCCTGGAGAGCACTTTCTTATCCCTTTTGTCTTTTTAAATCCTACCTTTCTTTCAAGGTTCAGCCCCAACCCCGCTGCCCCAGGCCTGGGGAGCGCCGTCACACGCTTCCACACGCAGCCCACCGTGCAGTGCAGTGTGGCTGGGTCATCCACTGGGCAATGATCACGTTCACCCTTGCAGCATTCTTTTCTTTTAAAGTTGTTTGAGTTCGTTATTATAACTTATCGTTTCATTTGGTGATTCTTTTTTAATTGTCTAAAACACCTCTGTTATTTAAAAAATGTAAAATTATTTTACATGCAACACTATTTTGCCTTTGTTTCAGGTGTACAGTACAGTGGTTAGACAATCGTATCATTTATAAAGTTTCCCCCAGATATTTCCAGTACCATTTGATAATGCTTAACTTCCCAACACTATTGCGAGTTCCTGAATGAAATCCAGTCTACTACATGTATTTGTGGTCTGTGGCCTAAGCCAGTACAGTCAAGTAAAAATCTTGATATAATTTTAACAATGTCAGGTCTTTGTTTGAATTTCTGTGGAAGTGTTTTAAACTTGGGAACTTTCTTTTTTGTAATTATATTGTCACCACCTGATTTAGAATGCCGAGCCTTCACATGTACCCAAAGATTGTGAAGCAGAAGGGAACAGACTGATGCATTCATCAGAATACATCCCCATCAATGCTGGTAGCTGGGAACTCACTGACGGTAGAGCAATCTCTACTGATTATCAAGACTGCTGGAATACCCGCTGGCTAAGCTGTATAGTTCACTAAAGCTGCACAAGTCGAACAAAGCCCAGAGGGTGTTGAAGGAATAGAAATGTCCCTTCTCAGATCCCATTTTGGAAAAATAGGAATAGACACAGCCTTCCTAGGGGACCTGTATATGTTTAAGTAATGTTACTGTAAAACGGACTACCCTTTTCAAAATTGAAAGTATTATTAATCAAGCCACTCAATATATATAAGCAGAATTTTATGCTGAAAAGAAAAATAAATATATTTAATATCACTTAAAATACCTCTTGTTTATGCAGGAAAACAGTAGATTATAAGCTCTGTTCTTTATTACACAGTGTAAGGCTTATTTACTCCAATTTGAGGGCATGCTTCGATACTTTAATGAGATGGCAAACAAAACACAAAGAGACTGATCAATTTTATAAATAGTAATATGAATAAAATAATAAACATAAATAACATTTTTCTAACAAATGGACCCTTTTTTTTTTACCAACAGAGGTATAAAATATAGGTATGTTACCTTAGCCGATGATTTATAAGGGAAGAAGAAAATTAGATCTATATTGTATTTTATCACCTCCTATTTCTTTCTGCAGGCATATATTTCATCCAGTTAGGGGAAACTTGGTTGATATTTCAACACAAAATACTATGCTTGATAACTGCTCCCAAAGTTAACAGAAACATCAAGAAATTCTGCCATGGAAACATAATAAAGAACAAATGCTGTCCCTTAGTCTTCTTTAACACACATACAAGTAACAGAGTAGGAGAAGGGAAACGTGAGTTTTCTCACAAGGGGTCCAAAAGTCTAAGAGTTTGAAGCATTTCTTTTTCTGTCCAAGAGACAAGCAAATATAGACTCTGAAAGACGGAGTTCACATAGCTGCGAACACTCTAACTGGATTTCTAAATCTCTGAATTTACTGAAAGTTAGAAAACCAACCCACCAAAATCACTATTCACAGGTGAATATAACAAACAGAAAACCTCTGACCGGTGTGGCCTAGTGGGTTGGGTGTCACCCTGCAAACCAAAAGCTTGCCAGTTTGATTCTGGGTCAGGGCGCATGTCTGGGTTGCAGGCCGTCTCCCCAGGCCCCCCATTGGGGCCGTGAGAGAGGCAACTGATGTTTCTCTCGCACGTTGATGTGTCTCTCCCTCTTTCTCCTTCCCTTCCCCTCTCTCTAAAAATAAATAAAATCTCTAAAAAACAAAACAAAACAAAACTCCAGAAAAATCCTAGTCGTTATTACATTGGAGGAAAACCCATAGCTGCATTATATTGGAATCCTGACAAAAATCCAGCTATTGCAGCTTTGGCCTAAACTTTGGCTAAAACTGTGAAGGAACCTTTAGACTCAAGATATGAGGGCAAGGATTAGGTATTATTCATCTTTGTACCCCCAGAGTCAAGCAAAGCACCTGGCACATAGTAAGAACTCAGCAAATGTCTGTTGCATGAGATGAACTGAATATAAGGCTGGAAAAGGAAAAAAAACCTCTAAAGAAACAGGCATTCGTGTTTGGGGAAATTCTTTTTAGAGACAGCCAGTATTTTTAGATTTGGTCTTCCATTGTTCTCAAGGATATTTGGAAGAAATGAGCAGCTTTGTTTCACGGAGTTCATTTGTTTATTCTCTAACGAAAATTATAATCCTTGGTCTGTGGCATCACAATTGGTTGCTGTGGGAATGATTACGGATCAGAAACAAAAAGATTATATCCCTTTTCAAGAGCAAATGAGTAGCAAGAGCGGAGGAAGTCTTAAGGAAACAAAAATGTTCTTTTCATGCAAATATTTTTATGATAAAACTACAGAGAGATAAATACTGGAACTACAGTCTCTGTGAAACTCGCCGGCAGATTTTAGCTCTGAGGAAAGATGATATTTCCCGCCAGAGTCAGCCTTGAGACATAAATACTCCAGATCATTTTTCTTTACAGACACTGGGTGAGTAGAAAAGGGGATTCTGCACCTAGCATCCCTATGCTGCTCTATTCTAGGCCGGGGGGCTGACTGTCTTCCCCATCTGGGCACGCAACCACCCTCAGCAGGTGATCCCCTGCACCGTCCTTTACACGCCAAGGGAGGTCCAACGACAGCAGACAGAAGACCAGTGCCCATGAAGTTGCTGTGCCTCTGCCCCCACAAGACATTTGCTGCAGCGCAGCCATACAACCTAATGAACCATCTTCATTCATAACCTGATAAGCAATACCCACCTGGGTAAGACATGCTTATGCTTGGCAAGCGGCAGACAGGTCCAAAGAGCAAATGAGGTTCCTGTTTCATTTTAAAACTTACTCCTACATTCATCACAGAAATATTTACCATGCTAGGCATAGGGATGCCCCAATAAACACGACACATTCCCTACCCTGAGGCGGCTTTACTTCTAGTGGGAGACAGACAAGTGAAACCATAAAGACTGCAGTGGCATGCAATGACATGGATTCGGCCACGGCAAGGAGCAAACCGAGTCTGCCATATACACAGAGCCAGGCACCCGTCTCACCTTACTACTGGCCTTGCACGCTCGTGCTTCCTTCAGGCTCTGGCACTGGGCATTTTCAAGCAGCTCCACAGTGCCAGTGGTCCTGCCACCCGGTGTTTACATACAGTGCGAACAGAGGAAATAGAAATCTTCACCAAAATGTAGGGCGGGGGCAAAGCTTAGTGGTTTCCTTGGTGTTTTATGATATATCCATCTAATACTCAAATATAAAGTATATCTAGTAAAGTATGCACTTTAAAGTGGTGAATTGTGTAATACATGTTTTATATCTCAATAACAAAATGATAAAAGTACATTAAGTGTCATGCAAATTTATTTTTTGCCTAAAGCCATTGTGTTTCTTTCAATAAATAAGTCACCTCTTACCAGAACCCTTGACATCTCTCTAAATTCCTAGTACTCCGTGTAACGAGGGTCCTCATACAGAAGTAAAACTTCTGCGATGCTTCCAGTGACCCTGACTTTCAGACGTGTCTCTACAGTTCTGTTTTCAGCACAACTTTCCCTTTACTCATTGGCTTCTTTTGGCCGAGGGGGCCGATCTAGAACACCTCAGCTGCTGCGTAACGGTAGACGGGAACCTGGCGGAGTCCACGTTGTCTAGGTGCCTTGAAAAGGCTTCTCTTCAGTGAAGCAACATGGACGGACTAGACTGTAAGACTTTAGGAATCCTCAAATATGACTCCACGGCAGAGACTTTATGACACTGATTCAAACCTCAGAAACTTTAGGAAAGTTTTTATTTATTTTGCAGATAATGGGAGAACCCTTGAACTGTGACAGGAAGGATCAATATGGAAGGAACGGAAAAGGAACGAAAAAGGAAATCGATGCCCGGGTGCATGGTAACACCCACCAAACGCCAGTGCTTAGCCTGCAAAATTTCATTCCCCACCCGTCTCCACTGATGACAAGGGGCCAGCTAATTACTGTGGGAGCAAAGGAGACCAAGTTCTCCCACCTTCGCTAATGCAACACCCTAACTGCCCTTAATACAGAGGGAGGCAGCATTTCACTGTTCATTAACTACGCTAATTCTGTTTCTCAATCACTTCAGCCCTGCCTGCACTCCCCAGGTACAGAACACAACAGAAGAGATCAAACCTAAGCCCACAGGGTCGTGGGAGAGACATCACCGCAAGGAGACAACAGAAAGGGATACCCGGCATCAGAAAGAATCTCATCTTTGTAACATCTACTTTTAATCATGTGCTATAATAATGAGACAAACATCATTCCAAGGTTAGAGAGAATCTGTAAAGGGCACCCAGTGAAATCACCAATATGATGCTCAACTCCTGTCTCCTAATCCAGCTTAGGAAGTTAAATGTTACTCGACATCCTGTTCACTTTAACAGAAATCGGAGCTGAAACTAAAACAAAAACAGTAACGACAATGAACCCTGAAGCTAATGGAAATAAATATAAGTAGGCAATGAATTTGTACTCTCCTGCCATCTTGAAATGTGGCAAACTTCTCATTGTGAAGTAACAGCTCCATCTTTGCAAGTCATTTAGAAGCTTTTATATGACATTAACTTGCAGAAACTTGAGAGAGGTTTTTGGATTTATGGAAGAATGCTTTAAAAACCTTAAGGGTAAATGTCACTTTATATCATTTTAATAGATTCATGAAGCTTAGTTTACTGTGGTGGACGAGTCTCCGTTCGTCATGGGCCTTACCTGGATGGCGCTGGAATCGGACCGGTGATATGAGGACATGAGGGAATTGCGTCTTCAGTTATTTAATTGTTAGGACTAAATAAGTAAGTAGACTCTGGTCTATAGTTTAAAATGTCAAGACCTGAACAAGTCAACACCAATTACTCCATACGAGAGTTAAGACTGGATCTTTGTACCTCCCAGTCCTTCAAACATCGGCTGCTGTTTCCTCTCCACTTCATTTTCATAGTGAGGTGGTCATGGTCAGAAGACAAATGCGGTCACTACTGAGGTCCGAACGTGACCCTAACACCAAGCCATGCGGGTTATGTCCTGGCTCTGCCACTTACTAGCTGTGCGGCAAGATGGACAGGTTACTTAACTTTCATGCGGTTCAGTTCGGTGCCCTCTTTGGCAACATGGGGAGGCCAATAGTGCCTGCTTGGAAGGACTGACTGAGTTAACATATGTAATGTGCTGTGAAGAGCACCTGGCACAAGGTAAGAGCTATGCACATGTTTGCTATCACTATTAACCCTGCAAAGCTTTTCTAGGCTGTGAAGCTCTATAGAGACGATAAGCATTATTATTATCATCATGCTATTAAAGTATTATGCAGTTTAATTCCAAAGGAGAAGGTATAAAGAAACATTCTGAAAACTAAGAGGAGGGAGGAGAAAAAGGAAGGAAGAAGGAGAAGGGTGGGAGGAGGAGTGGGAGGGGAGGGAAGGCAGAATGAATTAATTCGAGATCTCCGTGAGTTGGAGTTTGATGACTGATGAATGCCCACCATTAAGGAACCTTACGCAGCGAGTGAGCAGTAATGCAGTTCTGATTATGCTGCATGCATGAACTTCTCAGTGAAAGCCAAATACTCCCATTGCTGCTTCTCTGATGATTAAAAGTTTCCCAAGGCATTGCTAAACCCACAAGTTCATGTATGTCTTAATGCTTACATCCTGCTCTTCTATTCTGTTTCCCCGGCTGGACAGGGCGTCCAACAACTACTTTTCAAATAGAATGACAAACTGTTTAACCACAGTAGAAAAACCATGGCAAATACTATTGCCAATACCATTTATAAAGTTAAAAAAGGAACACATAAATAAGAAAAGGCATCCCTATGATGCAGGGCGGCAACAGGCTCTCCCTCCTTGCTCTGATCCCTGGCCACAGCATCGTTAAAATTTTGCCCCAAAGCTGTCCTCACAAGTTACATAAACACAGATGCATTCAGTCCCTGGGGTTCTCGCAGTGTTAGGAGAAGAAGCAAGAAATCATTTCTAGGACTTGAGAGTATTTCTGAGATCATCTAGGGCAGATTCCTTAGGATGTTGTCATACCTTTCAAGGGTATAATCCTCTTGCCCACTTCACCTCTCAGCCAAATGGCCCTGACTTTGCCCTGAGGTCTTGCATTTCCAGCAAACTTCAGTGGCTCTTCAACCCAGATGTTCCCTGGGAAGCCTGCCCTCGGCACTGCTCCGTCCTCAACTATCCCTTCCCCATACCCATCACGTTCTTATAACTATTGGTTCTTTTTCTATTTTTTTCTAAAACACTACAGACCCACATAGGGCAGAGCTTATCCTTGATCATTTTTGTTCGCTAGTAACTGTCAAACAAATAAAGGCATTTGAATGGTTCCTCTTATAAATAAGAAAACATATATCAGGAGAGATAAACTGTTTGTCCAGAGGCATTAAAATCCATACAGAGACACGAGGGCAGGTTTGACTCATCAGTGAGGACTTGTCCTTCTGGAAATTAATATGATTTAATTTCCAGAAAGTCCATTAGGTACAACACATGAAAAGAGCTCTGCAGACATCATAACCACCCTCCATCTTCATCACCCTTCAGCCTTCTCTTAATCGCTCTCAGAGAGCCCTTTTTTGGAAGATAGAAATGTTTTGGAAGATTAAATGACTTGTGAGAAAAACTCAGTGTTATTAAATGACTAACAGGTAGGTTATAAGTATTAAAATTCACTTGTATTTACTGTGTGCTCGCTTTGTGCAGAAATGCAAGAGGCCAGGTGCCTAACATATGAGGGAGAAACCCCCAAAACCAGAATTATCTTCTGGAGGGCAGGCCCCTTGTAGTACAGACTTCCCCCACTAGGTGAGTGTTCTAGGAACCCATCTGTATCAGTGTACCAGCTGGCGTTGTTGTGAGAGGCTGCATTTGACTTCAGTGAATTTTTTTGAAGACTCTTTCAATGTGTTTGCCCATTTCGTGCTGGGTAATTTACGGGCGCACCTGCCCACACCGCACTGAGTGTTCAGCAGTTTTTGACCAAAAATGGTATGACCCCTCCCCATTTACCCGGTCTTACCCAAGCTACATTTTTTTGTTACCCCTGATGAAAAAGTCCTCAAAGGGAAAGGTGTTGCTGATGTGGAAGAGGTGAAACCAAAAAGGCAGAACATTAAAAGGCATCAAAATTGACCAGTTCAAAACTGTTCTGAGCAGTGGAAGACACATCTCGATAGGGGTATTGCATCGAATGGAGAGTACTTTGAAGGTGACTGAAGTTTAAACACATAAGAACAAATACATAATTTTTTATAAATAAATTCAATTTTTTGGGTCCCCCTCATCTTCTTCTTCATCCCAACCTCATGAGTAGATGCTAATATCTTCCTCTTTAATAAGAGAACCGAATCACTCAGGGTGAAGTAACGGGTTCAGGGTCAAGCAGCAAACTACCAAACGGCAGAGTCAAAATATAAACCTTGTTTTCCCGACTTCAAAGCTATCTCCAGCATCTGCTGTTGCAGCCTTCTAAATGCACGCTCATCACTCTGCCCCCAAACCCCAACTTCATTTTCAAATAAAAATGAAACTCTAAACGCGGCCGCTTCTAAGTTCTTGCTATCGTCTCTTTGAAGTTAAAAGCTTACTTTGGAACTAGAGACACTTCAAGACGAATTGTTTCCTGAGAGTCTTGGCCTCCACATGGGAACAGGGAGAAAGACAATTTGGACAATGTCCAGTGACGTTGAAGGGCCAATTAGTTATGGTGAACTCGTATGAGAATAAGGATTGAGAAACAGAAAACTAGAGATATATGAGATTCCCCCAGGATGGGTATGACTCCAAGAAAAAAGAAAAAAAAAAAGAAGGCTCCCATATAAAAGATACAGAGTTTAACGGAGGTAAGGAAAACATTTGAGGTTGAAAAGAAGTAGATATAAGGACACACATTAAAAAGTCCAAATAAAAACCAGCTTTGCATATTGAGAATTTGGTTGCAGTTTGAGCTCTAACGACGACCCAAGCTCAGAAAGAATAAAAGGCTACACACGCACACACACACACACAGAGCCCCACACCCTGGTCTCGGATGTGATGTTTCTTCTGGGGTGAGCTGCTGTGTCTTTGTGTCCTACTAGGTTTGTTTGCTGCGTGCAGACCGCAGCCCACTGGGAAAGGGCTTTCTGCACCTTTGTATCTTAATTGGTGAGGCTGGTCCTTATCTGTGAAGAAAGCAAGCATCTTCTCAAATTGCCAATTGGCAGGCTCATCTTACTATAAAAACTACTCTGGGAGATTTGTCAGTAGGTGCCTTTGAGTTAAATCTGAGGTGTCTGCATTAAATGTATTCACTTTTGTGCTGTCGAAAGATGATAATAACCTATTTTCTGAGAGAAAAGTGCCTGAAAATAAGGCTTCACTGCTGATACGTCAGGTGGGCATGTCGGCTGAGAAAAGCTGCTTTTTTTTTTTACAGAAAGACATTCTTTGTTCTGCCAGCTCCTGTGGTGGTACTAACAGAGAATTTAGGTGAACTACAAATTTAGTTAGAAACTGATCCAGACACACACTTTTCTTAGTCATCTGCTGCGTGCCCGGTGCTGAGCATGTTGCCATATGGCCAACAGCAAACAGAGAGGGTGTAACGCCTGATCAGAGAAAGGTTGTATCTGAACATAGAAGACGATCAGAATAAGAGAAAGGGTAACATAGTAAGTGCTGACTGCACTGGTTTAAAAAAAGCTTGGTTTCCATTTTCTTCTATTCTTATTACTACTATTTTTTTTTTAACTAATTTCAGTAAAGCCCTAGGAGTCTGACCAATGACAGCGATGGGGAGACACCAGGGTTTCACTGATTCTAACGGGTACTTTTTTTCACATCTCTATAAAACTCATGTGCATCTCAAAACTGATGACGTCTGTTTGACGAAATAAGTAACAGCTACTAAGACACCTGAGCACTTGCATCAGGGACTCTGCTCGGAATTTTCTGTGTGTTCATTTTAAATGCCCTATGAGGTAGGTAAGTACCGTGATGGCTTCCTTTGCAGGGGTGAAGAAACGACTGGCTTAAAGTGACACAACCTGAGCCAGGGGCCAACCTCAGGCAGCCACTTCCAGGCCTATGTGCCTCGCCGCTGCTCCATACGATGTCCCTCATCATGTGGACAGTGGGGCTCGTGTGTCAAAAATATTTTAAAATGCAGGCTTTTCCCTGATCTTCTGCACTCTTCAACTTGGCAGAAGGGATGAAAACAGATCTCTGTCATCCGCCACTTGCTTACTTCAGGAAGACGGGGGAGCCACTTCCTAGAAAAATCCAGTACATTCAAACGTGGGGGGAAAATCAGGGGTAGGGGTGTGTGTGAGAGTTTGGTTTCTTGTTTGTATCTCTGTAGCGCCCGAATGAGTATTCACTCTCATGAGTTTACACGTAAATTATAAACTCATTGAAAGCAGATATGACACGTGGTTTCAGATTATGAATGCTTGCAGGTTTATAAAACAGCAATGAAGGCTGTGTGTGCACAAGTGTGCTTTGCACACATGGTCGAACACACCGAGAGCCTTCTTTTAGGGCAAATAGAAATGTTTTCTTTTGTGGTCACCGCTTTGATGACAGACAACTTTGTCCCTTCTATGGAAAAGTGCGTTTACCAGTGGGAATGAAGAGATGTCTATGCGGAAGAGAAACACCATTCTTAGCCTGTCACAGAAAAAATGCTGGGTTTTCCCAGGGATAGTCATGCAATGCAAATTGGTAAGTATGACATTTTCACAGAAAATTTTGATATAAATATTGTTCCGGTTGAAGACTTAGGTTCCTGGACTCCAAAATCAGGGCATAGTGAGAATCAAGCAGGGAAAGATTTAGGTCTCCAGAGCAGATGAGTTACGGGGCAGTGCTCTTACAACGAGAAGGCACACGTTTGCGACCTGGTTCAACCACATACTAAGGATGTCACCTTGGGCAAGTCACTCTTTTCTCAGCCTCGTGTTCCTTACCTCTGGGAAGAGAGGGTTCAACTACATGATCTCTGAGATCTACTCCTGCTCTAACCATTTAAAAATATGACTGAAGCAATGTTTTTAAATGTCTCTCTAGGTCTTGGCACCATCTCAATTTCATTACTTGTGAAGGAAATAATGTATCTTTTCTCTTTACCTATCTCATTACAGTGTTGTGAAGACCTTAGCTTAACGGACAAGGTGCCACAGACAAGCTGTTTGAAAAGAGAAGGACAGGACCCTGACACCTGCCGTGTCTCAGGCAAGAGGCTGGCGATCAGCTGCACAGCCAGGAGGCGTGAGCACGGCCACGTGGACAGCGAGCGCTCTCAGACACGTGGATGCTCAGTGGTGGAGGATGTGTGGGTGCAGAGATCAAAGCGCCCGCAGCTCTGGGGAGGCAGCGAAGATGTTGGGACTGGCCTTCGTGATGGGAGCAAAATAAACCACGTGTCCTTATGGTAGCCTTCTGTGAAACCGGGTTTCCTGCCCCTCTCCGATCACAACAGAAAAGACCGCTCCTCAGAGTAGTTTTAGCACACACATTTAAGACACTACTACTAAAAGAGCGGATGGCTCGTTGGAAGCTGGACGCCTGACAACTGCTCGTGTCTGTGTAAGTGCCTCGGCGGGCGGGGCGGACGGCGTCCAGAGGGTCATGTGTAAGTCAGCCGTTAGGAGTTTGTTAGAAAATCTGCTCCTGGAACTCTGTTTGAAAGGGAATTATTTTCTCCATTTAGACCACAAAATGTGTAAAATCTATAACGTACTGGAAGTAGGTTATATGGTCCAGAAGATTATTTTCATGGGAAACTGTACCCTGAAAACCAGATGGGAGCTGGTTTCATGTCTTCTCTAACTTGGAGGGTTTTCTTACTAGTAACCGCCGGGATGCCTTTGTGCCAGGGTCCTGACCCATGCGGGTGGAGTGAATTAACACTGTTTCTGGAAAATAAGGAACTTCTGTACATAACTGAGTCATGTACATGACTTATGTACATGAAGGAGAAGGTTGCTTCCTTCTCACTCACTCCTCACGTCACAAAGGGCAGTCGTATCAACGTGCAGAAGTGAGCGTGCCTTTCCTCCCACCAGTGCTGTGTCCGTGCTCCGGCACTTTGAACACACACACCCAAACTAAGGCCTGCTCCACAATCCCCCAATTCTCCGTCCCTCCCCAGTTTCTCCCTCTTTCTTTCCATTACACCATCGATGACAGATAAACTTCCCAAGAAACCGCCTTGTAAGCATGCTCTGTATTTTCATCATACTCTGAAAAAGCTTTTATCGTAGGATTAACTTTATTACCATTTTTTATTGATATGTCTGCTCAATGAAAGAGCATATTACTTAAGGGTAGGCATTGTAGGAGCTTAATAGTTTATTAGTTGATTATGACTATATGATATTTTATTAATAGCAATATAATTACTTCTCTGCAAAAATCTTTCTTGGGCTCCCTATATAAAAATAATCCAAACTTCAGCTACTGTTTATTGAGCCCCTTATACATATGTGTATACACACATATACATACATACATACATGCAGGTGTATACAGGCCATATGCATGTTCTGGAATCATACACATATGCACACATATTCCACATTACCTAATTCTCAAGGCAACACATTTACAGATGAGAAACTCTCATAGGAGTACGTAACTGAGCCACACTGCATCATACAATATGTTCAAGTCAAAACACAAGTCTGGGTCCAAATCGCATGTCCCTCCTAACCTCCCTCCCATCCCCTGACACTGTGAGCCTGGCGCTAAAAGCGTAGTGCAGTTCTTGGCCCTTATGGTCCAAATTTATTTCACCTATCTTCCCACCATAAACAATTTGCTCCATCGCAACAAGCCTACTTAGCACTCCCCCTACCTGCACCTATGCTGCTTTATTATGCAAAGCTACCCTCAGGGTGTCCCGCTAAAGTGCAGACACACATTCAGCAGGTTTGGGATGGGGCCCCACATTCTGCATTCCAACAAGCTCTCAGGAGATAACCAATGTTGCTGGTCTGTAGTTCCCACTTTGAAGAGGAAAGTACCTGAGCATTCTTTTCCTGCGTGCCTTTGACCCTTCCCTTGACAAAATGCCCCTCACTCCTTTTCTTCCTCCTTCCCCCTTTCCTGCGACACCTTTCCCAGTTCTTCATCACTCTCTGACCTTTACTAAATGCCAGCAGCATTCTGTTAGCATTAGGATTAGCTCCTTGTTATTGTTGTTCTTTTTTTTTAAATGTATATCTCTCTTTGCCTAATAGATATTCCTCCCAGCACTTAGCATAGTGCTCTTCTGTGGTAGTATGGTGTATAAATTAGCAGTTCATCCTTCCAGTTCGGAAGCGCCCTTCCAGAGTAATTTCCTCTCACCTGTCAAGGAAGGAGCCCGCTCTGGGCGGGGGGGGGGGGGGGGGGGGGGGTGGGGGGGGGGGTGGCGCTGTGGGCAGCCATGTCCTAATGTGTGTCTGCACAAGGAATGAGTGAGTTGGTGTTCCGAGCTTGTTCTCTGACACTGGGGGTTTGACTGGCAAGAACAACTATGTCACCTTTTAGAAGGGGGGCCTTTATGTAAATAAAAGTATGATCCAAAGCCCTATTTTATACAGGAGAGTGAGAGAAACAAGAAGCTGGCCTGTGCAAGAGAAAGAATGCAGCATCCCAAAGAAACCTGAGGGTGAGGATTCTGGAGAGGATGTCTAAAATCTCTACCGTCTCCTAGTGCCAGCTAACAGTTCTTGAAGCATACTTATACTGTTAGCCTCGGGCTCCATAATGAGCAGCTAATTTGTAACTAAATTTGTAGTAAGTAATTTATAATAAATAAAACAAACTCCCATTTATTTTCCCTTATACTGTAGTTATATAGTACAAGCTTTGTACTTTGTAGTTACTTACAACCAATCTAATGTAAACAGGATTTATGTGTATAATACTAATAACAATAATGCTAACTCTGCTGTCTATGAAATGAATCTCACATACTGGCTTTTCTGCCATCTCAGGAAATAGTGAAATGAAGAGTGGAGGGTAACATTCTGCAGGACATTATCCTAAATGAATGATGTTTCTCAAACTGAGGTCTTCAGAGCACCTATGTCAAGTCATCTGAAGTGCTTTTTTAAAGTGGTATTCCCAGGGAGAAGTTGCTTGCAAACTGTGTATCTAATGAGGAGTTACTGTCCAAAATGTGTGAAGAACTCATACAACTCAATAACCAAATAATTTGATTTAAAAATGGGCAAAGGAACTGAGTAGACATTTTTCCAAAGAAGACATACAAATGACCAACAGGTACATGAAAAGATGCTCAACGTCACTAATCATCAGGGGAATGCAAAGCGAAAGCACAATGAGATAGCACACCTGTTAGAATGACCGTCATCAAAAAGACAAAGAGTAAGTATTGGCAAGGATGTGGAGAAAAGGGAATCCTTGAGCACTGTTGGTGGGAATGTAAATTGGCACTGCCCCTATGTAAAACAGTGTGCAGGTTCCTCTAAAAATTAGAAATAGAGCAACCATATGGTCTAGTGATCCCACTTCTGGGTATGTAAGCAAAGGAAACAATATCACCATCTCGAAGAGATATCAGTACCCCCACGTTTATCACAGCATTACTTATAAAAGCCAAGCCATGGAAACAGCCTAATGGATGCCTATTAATGGATGAAGGAGTCAAGAAAGTACGGTATATATACAAAGAAATTACTCAGTCACAAAAAAGTAGGAAATTCTGCCATGTACAAACACATGAATGGACTCTGTGAGCATTATGCTAAATGAAATAAGCCAGGCAGAGACAGACAAATGCTGTATGATCTCACACATATGTGCAATGTTTAAAAAAAAAGGTGAACTCGTAGAAACAGAGAACGGATTGGTGGTTGCCAGAAGCAAGGCGTAAGAGGTACGGTAAATGGGTAAAGATGGTCAAAAGGTTTAAAATTCCAGGTATAAGATAAATAAATCCTAGGATGTAATATATGCTATGATGAATATAGTTAATAAAAATATATGGTATATTTGAAATTTGCTAAGAGAAATCTTAAAAGTTCTCATTGCAAGGAAAAGTCTGTAAACATGTGAGGTGACATGTTAACTAAACTTACAGTAGCCATCATTTTGCGATATATATATACACACACATATATACATGCACACACACATATCTATCCAGTCATTTTGTTGTATACCCTAAACTAATACAATGTTATATGTCAATTATGTTGCAATAAAGCTGGGGAAAATACATAAAATGGACGTTCCTGGTTACCGCAGCTGACCTACTGAAAGAGCATTTCTGGTGTTATAAACAGAAATGTGAATTTTAGTTAGGCTTCCAGATGTCCCACGGGCATTAGCAAGGACTTAGTTTGGCGAGACCTACACATACTCAGGCTAACAATTCACCACCTAAAGTACTGCTTTTGATAGTGATGTTAACTTTAAAGTGGACTTTACCCCCTGCATCTACACGTCATACTACAATTCTGGTAGGACTCTAGTCTCCTATCACAAAATGAAAACTCAAAGTATTTGTAAAGACCTTCAGAAAGTAGTTTCACTGATTTCTTAGGTTCCTTCTTCCAGCTGTCACTGAATCCAAAGTCTGAGCCCAGTAGTCTTGACAGTAAAGGAAGTCTGTCACATGACCTCATAATGATGCTGCGCTACAGTTTCCACCTACTTCCTCCTATTCTGACCTCAGGATCAGTGCTAACAGCTTTCATGCCTTTAACCTCTGTTTTAGTCTTAGGATAACTAATTCAGCTTCCTGCATTTTGAGAGGTCTGAGTAAACATTAATCCATAGTGATTGTGACAAAATAATGAGATATTCAAAAGTAATGTGACTTGTCTGTCCTTCATTTTCTTCATTGGAAATCAGTAAAGAAATGTATTCATGTTTATTTGAATAATAATATGTAAATTTTTTCAAAGTGTTGCTCTGCGGCCTAAAATGTTATGTAGAGCCCTTCACCCCCTTATCACAGATGAATACACACTTAAGTGTCTCCTTCATTGCTGTTAAGGCAGCGTAGAGTCGATTCCTGCCCGGGGAGCTTCATTCACAGACGATGGTCAAGACCAACAGTGAAGAGTCAGTGCGGGCTCTCACAGCAACGCCTGCTGGGGGACTTTTTAGTGGGAGCATCGCCAGCATGCCGTTCTCAGAACTACTTTCGAGGAGGAGCACTTCTGACATAATGGCTAAAGTGGCTACTAAGTAAGTGTCATTATAATATCTTTACATGTAGCATTTCTGGATAATTTCCATATTTAAAGGAGGCCACTTATTGTAGTCAGTGCATACAACTGAGATTGCGTGAGTGAAGCAAGTGTTGCCCATAGTTTAAAGTTATAAGGCAGAGAATGAATTAATGGCTTATTAACAGGTTAAGCTATTAAACTTCAATTTTTTGTGACCCATTATGTCATTCATAATCACAAATAAAGTAGCAGAGTAGGACCATGAAGAAAATATCACAGAGCAAAACAGCAAGAAGAATCCTGATAATGATAAGGAGCCAGGTAGAGAGCTGAAAGATTTCTGGTTGGTGAACACCGACCCTCAACGACCAGGTTTTTAAGTCGCATTCCTCACGTCTTTTTTTTCCCCCCTTCAAACTCAATTTGCAGCCTTAATCCCCAAATCAGAAACTACAGAAACTATTTTAAAGAACATTGCATTAAGTAAAAAAGAGCCATTATGGCCAAGAGGAAGAACAGGGAAAATATAAGAAGCAGACCATTTGATAAAATAGGGCATTTCACCATCCAAGGTGAGTTTCATAAAATTGAACATGTTCTCCTGAAGGTTTCGAACAGAATAAAAAAATATATAACTTAACCAATGAGCAAAAACAAACAAGCAAAATCCCCCAAAACAAAACAAAAATATCCAAACCAAAAACAAACAAACAGATAAAACGCCCTTTGCATTCTATCAATCTTTGACAGAAATGTTGGAGTACTCTAAGAATAAACAGCTATCCAGCTCTCAAGTGTGGAGTCGCAGGGGGCTACGGACGTGTACCGGTTAGCCAGCACAGTCACTGAAAATGATCGAACCCGGGAGGGTTGAAGACTTCATGTAAAAGTCTTGTAAAAGTCTCATGAAAGTTCACATAAATAACCAGTTCATACACCCAGCTTCTTCGTATAGTTAATGACCCTTTTGCCACATGAGGTTGGGGCTCCTCTTCGGGCTCTTGCCAAATTTGATGGGGCAGGTTGTCAGAGCTGGCAGAGACTGACAGATCATCCAGTCCAACAGCCTCATTTAAGGTTGACGTAACAGAAACCAAAAGAAGTATAACATGTGTTTTAAGATTCTCACTAAGTAAGCAGTAGAAACTCTAAGGTGGAGTTTGGGCTGCTCAGGCACTCAACAGCTTCTGTTGTTTGGCACAACCGCAAGATTTTAGTTGCACATTTTAAATCTTATGCTAAGTTAAACATGGCCTAAAAGAATAATAATGGTTCAGTTATCAACAACTCATGAATCGGTTTCAATACGGGTCCCTGTTCCAGGGGGAATACCAGGAACACCCGGTTTTACAACTTTCTTCTCGACAGACGCCATGATATCCAAAAACACATGAGTACAAAGACTTTTCATTCCCTTTCATCAGGAATTCACAAAGCACCTTTAGAGACTCTAAAATCTTAAGATGCCCTTCAGTTCACCATTGCTTCGAAGCAGGTAACTCTGTGGGAACATATGACTATCTTAATATTAGCCCTAGTATTATTTTAGACGGAAGGACACAATCATGTGTAGGCACTCACACTCCCCACACACTCTCGCAGTGAGGATTCTCACCACAGACCAGCGTATCTGGCACCCACTTGGAACACTGGGAGCTTGTTAATTCAATATATCCTATGAACGTAAAACTGGAAAAGATAAATCACCCTCACTAAGTAACACATCCTTTAAAAGTACAGCTACTTCTATGTCAGATTCGGAGTCACATTTAAAAGAAAAGTCACGGCTAAAGTTAATTTTCAACAATATGGTTAAAAAGAAGAGCGGCACAACTCTTGAAAGTACTGTCAGGTATCGACACACTGACTCACCTCATATTCCTGGGAGAACTTCAAGTTGTCGTTTGCTTTCAATCTTTCAATATGATCTGCAAGTTCCAAGATAGGTATCGGAGGATGACTAGCCATACCTATTAAGAGGAAAGAAGAAACACATTTGAAAACAAATAAAAATGATGGTAACTCTTCCAAAATATAGAAAATACGATAGTTAGAAATGGCCTGAAAGTATGTGAGTAGTAAAGATGTTTTATGTGTGAGGAAGCAGGCAGATAGTTTGGTTACTCAAAGCAGGACATGCTCTGGAAGAGTGAATTTTGTAGCCAAATGAAAAGTCACCAAGCATAGTCCCCAAACTAGCACTGCTGGCGTAAAAGAAAGCGTGATTGTGCTATGAATCAATGCGGTTAGCTAGTGGAGAAAACTGGGAGTCAGGTTTGATGTCAACCTCTGCTTTGAGTAATGACTATTATGTCATTTCAAACTCCTTCTCCTGCACTGTGTGAAATGGAAATTGTGTGGAATTAAATGGTGTAAAGTGAACTAAGAAAACAGACATTGAGAAAGGCCTAAAAGGGAAAGAGCAGTAGCTTGACAGGAAACGTAAAGTGACTTATGCATAATCAAGGAAAACTAACTTGAAGAATGAAGGTTACCAGGGTAACCGGAATCATCTGAACCTGCAAAGGAAATGATGGTGTAAATAAAATAAAATAGAACGAATTTGTTAAAAAAATGAAATGTATAGTCTCATATACTTTTATAAAGGATTGATAAAAATGCAGCAAAGTTTTACAGGATTCACTATACTTTGTGACTCAATTAAGATCGCTTTAATACTTCACAAATCTGTAGGGGACTGACATTCACGTGCAAACATGGACGCAAAGAATGGCATGCACCACAGCTCACAGACAGTCACTGATGACAAAATCAGACACCAAACTGAGTTTCAAAAATGTTTCCACTAGTAGCAGATTGTAGAGGTTGGGTGTGCAGCCTTCTCCTGGACATTCGTAAATGGCCGCACTAATGCCTTTGTGGTATTTTACCCAGGTCCGATTATTCAATGCCCAGTAAACCTACAATCTACTTCAGGTGTAAACATCTTTGTCCACTAATGGAAAATGAATCCAGGAAATGGTGACAGGACTGGAGGGGGAAAGGGTGGAAAAAGAAAGCAAGCAGGGGCAGTGGCAGGCACATCTGAGTTCAGTCTGCCAGCTGAAGATGTATCGGTTTCACGGATTCTGTTCCAAGGAACCCACTGCTAATTAGGATGATCCTCATGTCTTTCCAATGTTTTCTTTTCATATGATTTGCATTTTCTTTCTTTCAGATTAACTTTTATAAGAGTAACATGAGAAAGTATTGCTGACTCATGTCTTATAGATACAAAACCCAACTGGCTAGAAAAACTTGAACTGGCATGCCCCCAGGGAAGCCTCTGAAGCAGACAAGGAATGAGAGAGGGGCTCAAACTGGAAGCCACGTTGACATTCGGCTGCCCCGGGACTCTTTGGAGGGACTTAGCCTGTGGAATGGTGACCGTGAAGTCCACATGACGTGTGATTACGTCATCAGCATTTTAGCAATCATGCCGTTATTAAAAGTCACCCGGTAACTGCCTTTATCTCCAATGCCAAATTATCAATGGTTCTGGTAAGGTAATCAAAACACTACTTTGATTCTTCGGTCTGGACCTTTATTTTAGCATAGTGCTGTGAATGTTGGTGTGTTAGCTTTTATGGATATGAAGGTCTGCTTCCAGGTTTACTAAACTCTTACTAGAAGACCCAATCCAAAGGAATAGGTTTGCAAGTAGAAACTGTTTGTTGCTGATTTAATTATGCATTTGGGCCAAAATGTTGGAGCCCATTTCTGGAACTTTTCCATATAGATGATAGAATTGAACTAATTTAACATTCTGTGCAGGGAGTGGGTGGGGGATAGTGGTCTGATAATTAAAGTGATCTTATCCAGATGAGGCGCCCCCAATGACAAGTATGGAAATGCAAAGGCACAAGAGACTCTAGGCTTATCTGGAAATGGAAATGAAATAATGTGGACATCCATTACAGTGCTTTAACAGAGAAAATAATAGAGACAAAGATGTTTAGACCTTTTCGAGCGAATCGTGGGAGAGAGTTATTATCATATATGGACTGAGTGGTGGTTTGGCTAGAGAGGGAGGACACAGAGCCAATCAGGGAGGCGTAGGGGACTGAAATACTGCTCAAAGCTGCAAAAGTAAAGCCAGTTGGAGATGGGAAAAGTATTAGTATAACAGCAGTAGAAGACCATAACAATCAACCAAAGATGTGATCAACATATTTACTTCTGGCATGCACTGGCACGCGGTCTGGAAGCATTGCTTCGGAAGCTAATTACAGAGAAATCCGAGCAAACCTGCACTGACTTATTCCATTCTAAACTAGGAGAAAATTATATATATAATATATATGTATTTGTATGCATATATGTGTGTGTATGTAAACATATACATATATATCTCATTCAAAGAAACCGTAGCATTCAAGAATTGTTGTTTAATAACTTATCAGTATGTATCATATTATGCAGAAGTTCTAGAAGAAGTAAAAATGGCAGACTGGATGTTTCACAGAAACAGTAGGAGAGTTCTGATGGTACAGGAGAAGGAATCCCAGACTACAGGACTGTACGTGAATCCCACCTCTGGCTCTGCCATCTACTACTAGGGACAAATCAATTGTGATTAAGTGCCTCTTTGTGCTCATCTGTAGAATGGAAGTGCGGCACTAATTCTGGAGTCACCCCCCTTCTTTATAACATCCCTTTCTACCACATGGCGACAGGGCCTGTGAACGCAGGGAGCGGCAGAGAAGGAGCTCTGGGACGTGGGGCACAAATACGGGCTCTAGAAGTCATGGTGCCTTTCCTCTGAGGGGTGGTCAGCATCTGCTTTTGGCAAAATCAAAAACTATCATGTAGTTTAATTTTCTACTTTTTGAATTTTTTAAGTTTAACATCATTTTGTTTAGCTAGCCAAAAAGCATATTACTATGTATATCATGTATCAACACAAAAGTTATGGTAAAGAATAAACCTGGGGTGGAACTCCTCTAACATAAAACTATTTAGCTCACATCAGAAAATAATCTACTTTAAAAAAATATTTTATTTATTTACTCTTAGAGAGAGGGGAAGGGAGGGAGAAAGAGAGGGAGAGAAACATTGATGCATGAGAGAAACATCGGTTGCCTCTTGCACACTCCCAACTGGGGACCTGGACTATAACCTAGGCTTGTGCCCTGACTGGTTCGATTGAACCTGTGACCCTTTGGTTTGCAAGTCAGCACTCAATCCACTGAGCCACCCCAGCCACGGCAGAAAACGATCTACTTTTTACAAAATAGTGTTATATTATTCCCTCCAAACTTCTCCGTTGTCCAATGGTGAAAACAGTTTATATGACATAATTGAGCATGTTAGATACCGACTGTAGAACTAGACATGCTAAGAAAACTATAAAGTTGACTTCACTGTGGTGGCTTTTCAACCTTTTTTCCGGCAACCTCGCCATTGTTCATAGTCTACAAACCAAAGTTTTAAGAAACCAGTGTTTTTTCACATTAGCATTACTTGAGGTGTTTTAAAATTCCTTCTTTCCGACTAATTAAGTCAGAATCTCTAAGTGTGGAAGCCAGACATTGATATTTTTAAAGTTCCCAGTAATGGCTCTTAGTCCTATGGGAATTCTTAATGGGGCCCTATAAGTTCATGTATTTAATTTTCATTCAAAAATCTTATCAGAATTTATGAGAATGAGATCAGCTTTCTTCCGGTGCTACCTTTGAATCTGCTTTAGTACTTCAGCTATTATTAGTAGCAAAAAACTTGAAGAACAGATCACAACTGAGGATTCACCAGGGTCATATCATAACTTTATCAGCTTGAAGCTACAAATGCACAACATAAATGCATTTGAAAGGCACATGTTGAATCCGAGCACAGTTCCCTTTTTGAAGCTCTGATATCCAGTTAACATGAAAAATGACATGCAGTCACTGAAATCTGCCTGAGGATGAAGGAAAACGTGGCAGCTACTTTTAATAGGGTGCATATTCGCGAGGGTAATGTGATGGCGGCTTCCTTAGACGCAGTAAAACTTGAAAATCATAGCATTTTAAGCTGAGGGGTACCTTAGAGCGTACTTAGTCCAGCGTTTCCATTTTGTGAAGTTTGAGGATTCTGAAGTCCAGAGAAGTTAAATGACTTGCGCACGTTAGCCTGGCTAGTAAATAACAAAGTCTTAAGTAGTTTTGGCATCTCTGCACTGTATTCTTTCTAGAATGGCAGTTGTGACCTTCTAAAGCAGACGGTAGAGTTTCCAGGGGCTGAAGGGGCTGGGTTGGGAAGCTACATCATGGAGGCATCTAGGTGTTGCACAGTAAACCTTTCACAACGAAATGCACGTGTGCCCCTTTCCTTCCAATGAGCAGCCTTTGAGGGCTGTCCTTCATTCCCCTAGTTTCAATGGAGGCTAATAAAGAAAAAATATTTCTCTATTATATAAAAGTAATAGGGAAATGGAGAGGAAATGGCAACTAATGTTCAGCCTCAATGTCAGGACCACCTTCAGGGGTTAGGGGTGATGGAGACTGTGGAGGATGTCCAGGAGGGTGAGACCACCCAGCCCAGCAGGGCCAGAGGGAGAGGCTTTTCAGATTTTCAAGAGCAACTGAAAGCCTAGACTGCTATGTGACGTTTCCTATTTTCACTGTTGACTCAGGATTTTGTTGAAGCCCCACGGGGCTCAAAGACAAGACCTTTGCCAGTCACTTTTTGCTAACTAGACTGTGACCTCTGTTTTAAAACAGCAAAATGTTCCTTTTGTGTGTGAATGAAAATCAAAGGAGGCTGAGGGTGACAGAGCACATGCTTGATCCACGAGGCAGTGGGCTGGACAACGGGCACAGGGTGGGGAACAGGACAATGTCACTTCTCACATGGGTCGCCCTCTGACCTGTGGGTTCATCTCTTTTCCCCTTCGCTTCCACAATAATTTTACTAATTAGAAAAATGAAGCTCAAAGGGATGAAAGGACTTGGCCAGGTTATCCTTATCAGTATAACCACGGTTACATGAGGATTTGATACCAGACCTTGTCACTTCTCATTTAGGCCACTTCTCATTATGCCACGCTAAGTGGTAAGTCACTAACACCCTGGAAGAATGACAACACGCACACAAATGTGGGCCTGTGAGACCAGGCTGTCTACACAGTAACACAGAGATCACAAAGCACCCTCAGCTTCAGAAAATGTGTCAGTAACACAATAGCTTAATTGTAGAGGTATGTATGTCTCTTTCTGATGGTAGGGAAAAGGTAAAGGGAGCTGATACACACTCCTGTGTTTTCCAGTTACTTCTCCTCAAATTACTGAGAGATTCCACGACAACTTAAACTGAAGGTATATAGTCAAAATGTTAAAAACTCTAGTGTTATTTGGCAGAATGACTTTAAAAGTACTCACTTCACAATATTTTTGCTTTTAAAATGTTGTTATATTTCACTAAGCCAGTAACTTAATCAACAGTACGCTTCACATGACTTCTTTAATCTACAGAGAAATGTTTATCAAATACTCGCTTTATTTTCACATTAAATGCCAAAGGACACTTTACAGCATCACAACTGTTTTGCTAAAAGGAGTTGTTGAGGTCACTGACAGTGGTGGGACACCTTTTAGGTGTTTTTTTTTTTTTTTTTCCTGTTACTACGTATTTGCAAGGACTCGGGAATACTGAGTCTTTATAGTTTTTATAGTTTCCTACTCAACAAATTGTGATTAAGGCTGAATCGTTTCTAGTCATGGAACAGGGAAAAACTAATTTGTTCATCAAACTTGTAACTGTAGTCCTGTCAAAAATGCACTTAATTGAATTAGCAGTCAAAGGAGAAACTTAGTCTGTAAAATATTTGTCAGACTATTATATAATGTATGCACTGTTTACAATGCCCTGAATGAAATACAGATACTCTTCTGTTTACAATTTGTCTCATGGATGAAGGATGCATGAAATACGAAAGAGAACATGGATTTGTCAGGTATAATTGCTTCTTGGTGAAAACAAAATGACAATTTGACTTCATCTACAACTCGGATCATCACTGAGAAAAGAAACACGAAGAGTGATTTTTCAGGTACGTACTCGATGGCATAATTAAAACTCATTTTTTATGAAAGATTTCTCAAGAGTGCAGAATTTGGATGAACCATGTTTCTTTGTATCAGGTATTTACCGTTTAGATTCTACGAACCAAGATTTTTGAAATGTAAAATACAGAGAGAACATAGGGTGTTCTTAGCCCAGGTCATCTACCTAAGTTTCTTTCAGTACAAAATAAAATATGAAGATAAGAAAGGGCATGTCTATTAACCCTTTACCAGATGTATCAGTGAGTAAGTCACCCCACTGCATGGGGATACTTCATCAGTTATCCCATGGAGTGGGTTGTCGTTTTCTTTTGTTGATGTTTTTCTTTGCTGTGCAAACACTTTTTAGTTTGATGTAGTCCCATTTGTCTATTTTTTCTTTTGTTTCCCTTGTCTGAGGAGTTACATCAGGAAAAAAATATTGCTATGAGCAGTGTCTGAGATTTTACTGCTTATATTTTCTTCTAGGATTTTATTGTTTTGGATCTCATACTTAAGCCTTTAATACATTTTGAATCCATAAAAAGGTGGTCTAGTCTCACTTTTCTTCACATATCTGTCCAATTTCTCCAACACCATTTCTTGAATAAACTATCTTTAACCCATTGTATGGGCTTGCTCCCTCTGTTGAATATTAATTGACTATAAAGGTGTGACCTTATTTCTGGGCTCTCTATTCTGTTCCATTGATTTATGTGTCTGTTTTTATGCCAGTACCATGCTGTTTTGATTACTATGACCTCATAGTATAGTTTAATATTAGTTAGCATGATTCCTCCAACTTTGTTCTTCTTTCTTAGGATTCCTATGTGGGGCCTTTTGTGGTTCCACATAAATTTTTGAAATATCCAAAGTTTATAAAGAAAATAAAACTCAACCCAAAAAACAAACAATGCAATTAAAAAATGGGCAAAGGACCTGAATAGACACTTCTCCAAAGAGGACATACAGATGGCCAACAGACACAGGAAAAGATGCTCAACATCACTAATCATCACAGAAATGCAAATTAAAACAACAGTGAGAATCACTTCACACCTGTCAGAATGGCCATCATCAATAAATCATCAAACAAGTGCTGGCGAGGATGTGGAGAAAGGGGAACCCATCCCACTGTTGGTGGGAATGCAGAGTGGTGTAGCTTCTGTGTAAAGCAGTATGAAGATACATCAAAAATTTAAAAATGGATCTGCCTTTTGACCCAGTGATCTCACTTCTGGGAACATAGACGAAGAAACCCAAAACACTAATTTGAAAGAACATAAGCACCCCTGTGTTCATTTTAGTGTTATTTACAATCACCAAGATATGGAAGCAGCCCAAGTGTCCATCAATAGATGAGTGGATAAAACAACTATGGGACATTTACACAATAAAATACTACTCAGCCATAAAAAAGTAGAAAAATTTACCCTTTGCAACACCATGGATGGACCTAGAAAACATTATGCTAAGTGAAATTAGCCAATCAGAGAAGGACAAATATTCAATACCATACGATTTCACTCATTTGTGGACTCTAACGAACAAACTGAACCAACAAGCAAAACAGACAGACTCATAGATAGAGAGCAGGATGACAGTCATGGGGAGGGTGGTTAGGGGGATAGTTAGGGAGGGTTAGGAGGGATAGAACAAAAAGGGAAAAGGACTCATGGACATGGACAAGTGTGGTGATTGCAGTAGGGAGAGGGGCATAAGGGGAATAAATGGTAATGGAAAAAATACCATAAAAATAAAAATTAAAAAAGAAATACATGGAAAATGAACCTTGTTAGCACTGACACCATTAAGAGTACTAATGCATCAAAAGACACGCACAAGCTTTTGAAGCCCATCCAATTGCTGGGCAGGCATTTCTGCTGCTGATACAACTATTTCTAATATGTTAACTTCTTATGAGTTTGTTTTGTTTTGCACAGCCCATCAATCACCTACCATCCATGCATGCTTCAGGGCAAAACATATTAAGGTCATTGCATGAAACGAAAATGAGGCCTTTATGTTGTAACATCTGATCATCAATTTTTACATCCTTTTCCCCAAAAGATGCAAGTACAAACACTAGAGTTTAGATTTTGTTTGATTTTGGGGGGGAGGGAGGTGTGTGAGTAGGGGGTGCTGATACTAAAATAAAAGAATTTTTCAGGAAAAAGTTTTCTGATGGAAAGTGACAAATCAACCAAAGGTGGCGTGTGTGTGTTTGAGGGGACGGATTTTGCAGGCACAGAGAGAAGCGGTGACTGGAGCATCATATGACGCTATTAGTCACATGCTCCCTTACACCTTTCTTGTACTAGGAAGAAAGCTTATTTCTCTGTGAGCTGAACTTCTAAATCTGCTTTGCTGGAAAAAAGTAAAAACATGAACATGTACTGGCTATTTCTTTGATTTTCTTATACATCATCATCTTTTGACAATATTATATTTATTATAGCCCTTTGGTCCAATTCTAGAGGCCATGGCCCAGAGGAGCTACACTCTAAGTTTTTTACAGTACTAAAAAAAAACAAACCCAACCTGTAATAGGCAGTCTCTATCAAAATGGTAAATGTGCCTATACTACAACCCTACAATCACACTTCCAGGTGTCTAACACTCAGAAATAGCAACAAAGATCTGAAAGGACAGGCTCAGTACAGCTCCTGACAGTATTATTTGTAAAGCAAACCATGGGAAAGAACTTAGCCTCCATTATAAGGAACGAGTCCATACTTTTGTGATATCTGTAAAGTAGAATAACATCAGTTGTTAAAAAAAGAGATAAAACTTAATACAGTATCTTGCAAAAAGTCTATTTTTACATAGTTAAATGGTAAAACAGGAAATTTTATATAAATGTACCTATCTATAGCTCTATACACCTGCTGTATATTTTATAACTTAAATAACTGGATATCCATATAAAGAGCCTGGAAGGATGTGCATGGAGCTATAAATGGTAGATCTTTCTTTAAGGTAAAATTGGAGTAGCTATAGGAAATCTTTTACTTTTTATTTTAAATATGCCAAGAAGTAAAAATAAAAAGTGGTGGAATAAAGAGTAATTTTTTAAAGTGACTTTTTTGACTTTTCTAACTAACAACAATTTTCAAACATATGAAATATTTGACTTAATACAATGAACACCTGTGTGGCCACAGCCCATGGACAATGATTGTTAACAAGCTTATTATTAATTTTACAGCATCATCCAATAAACATGTGCTGCTTTTATAATTAAGAGCAAAAAAATTTCCAGGGTGGGGGTGTAGTCATTGGATGACTTGGAATTTCTTTTTTTTAAAGAGAAAAAGAAAAACTTGCCCCCAACCTAGGCTAATGGACATAGTTAACTTTTGTTTAATGCATAGCTCGTGTGTCGATCATCCTCACACATACCCAGTTACTGCTGCTCACAAAGATGTATGAGGCTTACTAATGGTTTCTTTTAAAAGTATCTTTTATAGTAGATATTTTCTTCCCATCCTCCACAGATCTTAGAGACTTGTACAACTTGATTAGCTGTTAATTCTAGCTCTTCTACCATATTTCCTCTTTCCTTTTCTCATTTTGCCCAATTTATTCCATTAACCATTTGAAGTGGCCAGTGTAACCTTAGCTAAATCATACCTTCTGGTGCATTTAGGTCTTTGTTTTACTTTCGTAGGTCATGGGTGATAAAGCAATGCCCCTTTAATTATATGGTCCACACTAGGTCTGACTGACCCTGAACACCAACAAATGATGATTTATTGATGTAAACCATATTCTTTTAAGAGATTAGGTAGTTCTAAATATAACTTGACTGTATCCTGGCATCTGAACCTGACAGACAAACAAACATATTCATGGGAAATACCTGCAAACAGAGGTACCTGTTCTCAACTGGGAAACTATGAGACTTCCTTACTCTGTTCAGATGCTTAAATGCCGTGCTTCAGTAAGTGACTTGACTGCCACCCCACATTTGGAAAGTATGCTAAAGCAATGTTCTCTCCCCATCCTACAACTTTCCAAAGATGGTTACACTGAAAACAACGGGTTTCTCTATCTTCACTTTGTGCCTTAGCTGAGAGACAGAGATTCTGATCTTTCATTCTTCTAACCCAAAGGCAGGTATGTTTGTGGCACTGCACTTGAGGATAAAGTTCTCTGAAGCACTTAAACTGTTACGGTACTGATTTACATGAAATCTGCAATGTGTATTTCAATGCCTTTTGAATATCTGGCAGGATTGAGGGGAAAAATTCCATCTCCTTGCATTTAGACTTTCCAACAATATTAAATAACTTAAAAAGTAAGTAAGTTTTTTTATTCACAAGATGGTTTTTAAAAAGAAATGTAGAATTCATAGAGTCCATGGACTAAGCAAAATCTTCCTTTATCTTCTGAAAGAACTACTGAATTTCAAATGGTATTGTTTGACATATTATCATCCACAACAGACCCATCAGAACTAGAAATCAATTTGCTTTCATGAACGAGTTCTGTGCTGGGGGCTGGTTATATCAATCATCGGTTTCTGATTTTACTGAAAGTCGTTTGTTTGCAGTGACCACATGAATGATTATTTCCCTACTTATGCATACCTTTAATAAACATTGCCAAACCTTCTAATGTTTGGGGATAGGCAATTACACATTCAGAGGTTTGATGTTTATAAAAGCACCTTTCGTGTAGTGAAAGGTAATGCTTTTGGTCTAAAATCCAAAAATTAAGCAGAGTCATATCATCTGCTATGCAACACCTAATACAGGATCATTTTATATCACCATCTTGGAAAGCTTGACATTATTCATGAATAAGAGGACAGGAAGAAGAACAAAAAGTTCCCTGGGTTAAACAATCCCACTTTCTGCTCTCATCCTATTGGCAAGTAAATCAGGTAATTCATAGCCACTGGCTAGAATCCATACTGGCTGAAGCAAATCGTCACATTAATATGAATTTCATATTATCAGCTGCATCTATTTCCTTTGTAAAACGGCCCAATTTTTAGGACAGCAGGCCACATGATAGATCTTGGAAGGCAAGTAGACTTTTTCAACAAATCAAGCTTAAGTGGATTGCTTACCTGAGCTAAAGGGCACAACATAATGCTTCCTAAGTGAACAACTTCTGTTCTATTCTCTTCCTCTCCTAAATCGCCTCTCTCCTTCTTCGTTCATTTTGCCCACTTCACCCTATTATCCGTGTGAGGTGAGAAGTCTAAGCTTGGTTAAACAATACCTTCTATTATCTTAGGTTCCCATTTTAATTTCGTAAACTCTTTGGTGGTATAAGCAGTGTCACTTCAATTGTAACCTTCATTGTCCCTTTCAGTGACTTATGTGTATTTTAACAGGTTATCTCTGTAGGATCCAATATTTCCACATACATTGGGACTAATTAGATTCTCAATAGAATTCTTAGGTTTGGCGGTGTTTACAAAGTTAGCCGTAAAAGTGAGAAGTACTTAGAGATGGAGGTCTCTTGGTTGAAGGCATTTCTGCTCCCTTTCTTGTAGTCACCGGCACTCTACTAAGAACCCTTTCCCCACAGTGCCCATCCAGGCTTTGCATCGATGCCTGTAAACATTCTGCTGTCGCTGGAGGTGGTGAGGGAAAGCACTCCCATCAGCTTTCTTCTTGGGGGCTACCTTTGTCTTTCCACTCAACCCTATAGTATTCTTTGGTCTCTGCCGGAAGACCAAGGCTGTTTCCCATACAGATAACACTTGACGCAGAAGCCAGAGGAAGTGGGGTGGGGCAGTGCCAAGCAGCAAGATACTGAGAAACATAATTATTTTCTCCATTTCTGCAATGTACTGCTCTTATAAAGGCGATGAGGCAACATATGTAAGAAATCATGTATGAAATTATTGCTATGGCTTTAAGATCCTCTATACAATGGTTTAGGCAAATTGAAAAGTACATGAATTCCTGAGTCCATTATTAAGAAGGTACTGCAGCCTGAAAAAGTCAGTACACTACTATTTCTACTGAAAAGGTTTACTACTCAATGCATAGCAAGTTGCCTTAATGGAGCACCGAGCAGGTGACTCAATAAGGAAGCCGCCAAGAACACAGCGTCCCTGGAGGACTTCGCAGTGTGTTCAGTCACGGTGTACATGCGCACCGTCTACATCCGTCAGTCTTTTCCACAACACGCACGCTGCAGACTTCTGGCTCCAGGAGCACTTCCTCCCAACTTTTATGCTGATGAAGGTATATTTTGCTTTTCACAGAACAATTTTTAAAAAGTCAAACCTCATTTGCAATAGAATTTAAACAAAGCCCATTTATGATAATTTGCATAACCACGTTGCAAATGCCAAATGTTTCTTTGAATTAAATAGCTACCAATTACTATGACATATCTACATGTAAAAGAGAAAATATGCTAAATACAATAAACCATGTATTTTCAATTCAAAGCAACTCATCACAAATGTGTCGTTTAATAAATCTGTGGTATACCCCGCTGTGAGTTAGAATATCCATTCAACACAATGAAAACTTCCCAACAACTGGGGGCATGATGCTGCCACGTTTTAATCAAACAGACTCCTCAGATCAGCTCCTCACTGTGTTCGTTATCCTTAGGCACTAAGACAGTGCCACTCCGTTTTATGTTTTTAGCTCTCTTTACCATTCATTGCTTGACATTCATTTGATATAAGTAAGATTTATTTAAGACAGGGAAAACAGAACTAGACTTCAATTAACTGTACTAAATGCCCCACAGCAAGAATAGTTTTCCTCTGTTGAAGCACTTAATGTTATTTATTTAAAAAAAACAAGCATATTCTTTTTATTCTCAGCCACTGTGTGTCTCCCCAGTAGGAAAGCTGAATCGGTTAGTGAGAGTCAGTATAGGTGGTATTTAAAAACCATACATTTTGCCTCCTTTTGTTTCCTTCCCTCCCCCTTCTGGACAACCCCCACCCTTCTTTCAGAGTAACATGGACACAAATTAATAGAAAAATATAGAATAAATACAGGGTGGGACAAAAGCAGGTTTGCAGTTATGAGTACAGAAAACAGTTTTTCTTGTATTATTACGTATTAATTACTGTATTATTTTCCATATGAACAATTGTAAACTTACCTTAGCCCCTCCTTGTATATTCTTTCTCAACGGGATGAGTGATGTAATATTAATCCACTATCATTTGTTCACTTTATAAGATCATTTCCAAATATGCTTCATTGAAAATATTAACTGTGTTAATACGCCCCCCAAAATGGTAGCTCTTTTTATGAGTATAGATTGTCCCAATTTGGAGAAAAATTATATATTTTTTCTCTTTTTTACTCCACCTCAGATTTGCACAAAGAGCTTAATATCTTCATGAGACTAATGTTTCTGGCAAATCTCAATAATACAGAAATAAAAGGAGACGCCCCAAACAAAGTGATGCATTCACCCCTCAGGCAGCAGCAGCTGGGCGATCAGATCTCAGTGCAGACTGTGCCATGGACAAGATGAGTCACATCTCTTACCTGGTGTTTGAAAGTTAAGGCGCCTTAGTTCTACTGGGTCTGTCGGGTGGTGTGAGGGGACCTCCTTACTGTTCGGAATGCTGCTCTTTCTAGAGTCGGACTCTGCCCTTTTCCTAAAGGGAGAAAGTAAAAATGTAAGAATTAAAAAACAAAACCCAACTGAAACAGATTTAAAAAGCAGAGAGCTATGCCCCCTGCTCCTATCTTCAGTTTTAAAATTTTCGCAGGCTGGTTTTGCGACCTTGTTCGGGTTGCTTTTCCTTGCTTGGCCTATAGTATTTCCTCAGGTCTAAAATGTTTGTGGAAGCGGATGAACTCAAAGTCCTCTTTCAGCTCTAGAGTAAAGCAATTCAGTGAGTCTGACTCTGGGCTTTTAGGGAGTGTTGATGAGGGACACTTGAGTCCTTGCTCAGCTCTTCTCCCTTACCCACTAGCTCGGTTGGTGAGAAACAGGACAGAGGACCCCTAGTAGCCAACACCAAGATTACTGCTACCATAGAGAAAAGCTCTGAAACTACTGGGCCTCAAGTTGAACAGCTATTTCCCTCAATTTCTCCTTTGTAAGAATATGTAACTGATGGCTATGAAGTGGACCTGCATTGGATTTTCCCATAAGGCAAATAAATACAGTAAGTGCATGTCTAAGGTTCCAAGTTAGCCTAACACCTGGAATGAGATTGGGACCACACAAGACCAACCCAATTTCTCTTTCAAACCCACCCCTCCCAACCAAAATAAAGGTAGTTGGCTGTTTAATGGTGTTAAGCTAATTATGATTAATAATGTGTTAATGAAAGTCAATCACAGAAAGAATGGAGAAAAAGTAATTTCACTGAGTGGTTAGTTCCACTCTCCTAATGCTCATTCAGGTATATAAACCATTAACACTGCCTTGATATAAAAAATTCTTCACACAATTCATTCTGTATTTGTTTTATTTGCTATCTGCTAGTTTTATTGAATACTCTTATTTAAAGTGTTATAATGTACTTTTAACAAATGTCTATACAAATACTGTCAGGGTTTTCTCCCTAAGATTTCTTTATTCAGTTTTTAAACACCAATGTAATCAGAGTGGTACATAACCATTTTCTGTCAGGGTGACTTAGACTAACGATTCACTTAACAAATGGAAGTCTTTTTCAAATAGCGCTTTCTTTCCAATACTGATTCCAGCAATCTCCAGGCCAGAGTCATAACCCTCGCACGTCACCCCTGCTCAAGGCAAAGGCATTCTCATTTAGGAGTGCCGCAGAGGGAACTCTCCCTTTCTCTTTTCGATATGACTGTGGAACAGCTTATTTGGGTCCTGTGATAATGGGCTCTCATTCAGTCACCCAGGTCATTCCCTGAAAGGAAAATAGTCTATCTCTGCTCATCTGTATAAAATAAAAACTCACAGGAAATGAAGGGAAGATGGATGCAAAGGGAAAGTATGCTTGCTTTGCTCAAATGCAATATCTTTGGCAAAATATGGTTGACTAAATGAATTTTCTTGAGTGATTCCTATTAGACACCTCGCTCTCTTAGACTTTGGACTGACCTGTCTCCTGATTTCTTGTTTCTACCTAAAAGTGACAGACACAGTCTTAAGACTGAAGGTACTGCCCAGGTATACCACCAGTCACAGGGAAGCAGTGGATTGAGGTGTGCCGAAGGTACTGGTAGCACCAGTTGTATGCAGTGTGAGATGGGAAGAACAGAAGAGATGAAGGGCTGGTGAAAAAGAAATGAGGAAGAAGAGAAAGGGGCTCAGAAGATCATGAGAAAGAAGGATGTGATGACCAGTTTCAGAATAGAAAACGTGGCTGTGCTTATGCTGGTGATATTTGCCTCATAACACTGAGCGATTCCCTTTACCACAGAAGATGCAGAATGTAAATGAGTTAATAAGATGTCACAGTGTGGCCTGCCAATGACCCCATGTGTAACAAACATGTAGTTGGTCTCATTTCAAATCATCCCCGTGGCCCTTCTCAGGTTTTGGTCTTTTCACACAAGTTTGCAAACATACATTTCTTTACTGATGTGCCAGACCTAACGACTAAAACCTAGATTTTTATCTCTTCTCAAAGTAACTCTACTGTCTTTGTTGCAGGATTATGGGACCCGGAACTAGAAATATCTGGACAAGAAGACAATTTCCCTCTTGCAGGTAAAGTGGCACACCCTCCTTATCTTCTTCTTCACTGAGGCCAGGCTAAGTGACACTGAGACAAAGGACAGAAAAGAATCGTCTCTACGGAAATTTAGCCAGATTTTCTCATACCAGGAAAGCTGAAAATCACATCTTGTTGTCCAGATGATTCTCAGAAAAACCCAAAGCACTGCAGTAAAACTATAATTCATGCTTATAATAAATTGGAAGGGGTGTCCTGACATTTCATAACTAGCTTCTCCTTCACTTTATCTGATCAAGTAAAATGACCTCCAAGACCTCAGACTCCAAAAATCCTAACCAGCTAGGAAAACCAGCAGTTTCAGTTTTGTTTTGTTTGGTTTCATTTGATAACCACAACATGGACATTCCAGCTTCCCACACTCTTACCGCGTTGTTTTCAAACAGAAGGGAGCTAAAATGGTTGCCATCTAATGGAAAGAATTTCTGAGAAAGGTTTGCAAGATGAAGAGTTTAGCCCTCATCAGTGATAAGAATAAAGACCTTTAAAAAATGAAATTTACTGTTGTAAAGTTTTAGATGGCATTTCACAGCTTAAATTAGGCCCAAAATATGAGCATTTAGTAACATTTTTCCTGAGCTTTCTGCAGTCTCATTATTCTCATTTTAAACTAGTAAAAAAACAAAGAATAGTGACTAGATTACCAACTTCGGATTATCAACTTTGCCTTGCCATTTTATTTTTTCTATTAAGATTATAAAACCCTAGTGCATTTCATTTCCTGCCGTGCGAAGTTGTCTCTCATGCACAGGAGTTATATGGGTGAAAAGGAAAGAGATCACACGGTCTTTCAGAGATGGCAGAAACTACTAACAGTATAAAAACGTGTGTTTGTTTGGGATGTGGATAACAGACAACAAAAATGCTGCTCTGTGGTCTAAGGAGCGCTTTATTTTTCACTTCCTCTCTCCTGGGGTAACGTGGAAAGAAAGAAAGAGGGAGATTGAGTGGAACATCCAATCTATTTGGAACAAAGATATTCAGACATAGGAGTATAGGCTTTTGGAAAAACATATTTATTTGAAATCTCTACTATTAATATTCAGAGGTATCAGTTCAAATGCTCACAGTCTGTCACTATTAGGAATGTAACTCTGCCACTACTAGTGTGTACCTCCTGGGATAAGTGGACTACAAACCTCAATTTCTTCATTCATGAAACAGAGGAGGAGGGTTAGCACATGGTATTGAACTTCAGGTCCAATTCTCATATTAACAGGACAAGAAAGTAGTGATGAAGTTGTGAAATATGGACAGTGTTATAAATGGGAAAGTAAATTCCTAAGTATATTAAGTGGGTTCAAAATATTTTCTTTTGGCTAGGAAAATTTTTTTTCATGTGTTTTTCAGCTGAATCATTGATAACTAGTGATATACAAAAATACATAAATAAAGAGGACCCTCACGGAGGTAGTAAGCTTCCTGTCAGTGAAAGTATACCCTGTTGACCAGAGATAAGTGATTTTAGGGAAAATACTGCAGTGGTGGTTCTCAAACTTTAGCACGCCTCAGAATATCCTGGGAAGGCCTGTTAAACCAGAGGTCACTGAATTTCTAAGAATTCAGTAGGTCTGGGTCAGGGGGCCCAGGAATCTGTATTTCAAGTTCCCCGGTGATGCTGATGCAGTGATCCAGGGACAACTTACTGAGAAATGGAATAGAATATCGGGAGGAAGGCAGGTTAGTGAGCACTGAGATCCCTTTCGTCAGTTTAATTTTAATCAGGAATTTATATCTAAATAATGATATAGATGTGGGTATGTAGATATGAATTAGAAGGCTAGAAGGTTAGGTTACATCAATCAGTCCATCATCACACAATACAGATATTATTAGTATTGTTATTACTATTATTATTCAAGGCTGGGAGACACGGACAGTAATTTGGAATCACATAAGCGTTTTCATTAAAACTCCATCATCAATATTTGCAGGGTGCGAACAAGCTAGTGTTCTTGTACTGAGAGGTGACCAGAGATCAAACTTGAAAGGTGACCCTCAAACAAAACAAAACAAAACAAAACAGCTAATGAGACACCTCACATTTCTCTTCTGCAGACACATTAACACATAAAAATGTTCATTTCACTTTAACAACAAAAAAAACTCAAAGACTGTTTTTACTGTCTTCTAAATTCAGCTTTAAGTAAAGGTAATCTGTTTTATCTTCTTATACAAAATTTTTCTCCCATAATCATTTTAATATCAAACTGTTTTATATATGTAGGCTTTACCCATCTTTTACTTGCCAGGTATCATCTTTTATATCCAACCTCCACCCTTACCCCCTCAACACCTGCAAAGTCTACCAAGTAGCTTATTTTTTTCTTACTGTGCATTAAAGGGGTTTGTTCTCTATTCCTCACCTGTCAGGTTTACTGCTCCATTTTAATGCAGCAAAAAAATAAAAGAAAAAAGAAAAAAGAAAGGCTAAATGTTAGTTGGCCAATGGTAATGAGTAACCATGACAACCAAGATTTAACAGTGCTCACAGGTGGGGACACATAACTTACACACAGTAGCAAATGACAGCATATCCAAATATTCGCAGGCCTCTAATCACAGAGTAAACGGAGGACATGAGGGTACATTGCTAAATAAAGCTTTTTTTGAGTATGTTAATGTCATATTCACTTTCATCCATCAATTTACAAAATATTGCCAGGATTAATCATGTTCCAGGAAGTATTTGATAGTAGAGGTATAATTTGATTTTTTATAAAATATACCATGAGAAAACTACTAATGTCCTCGAAGGGACTACAATATTATTCCATAAAAGAAATTTGTTCATTTAAAATAAAGCGTTCTCAGTGAAGAGTGAGGTTGTTTCCTTAAGGATATAAACTACTTGCATACTGCATTGAATGCACAAAAATTTACACAACTGGATAATACATCATGAGGCAATAAAGTGGCAGAAACGAGTCCTTCAAACACCTCTGACAAGTCAGGTGATCATAAATTTTTTCTCCAATAAAAGATTAAACACATTTTCAGTTTCACAAAAAGTAATACTCGTCATCATAAATCTAGAGAGCATGGCCCATCTGTATAGTGGTCTAATCCAGAAGTGTTTTGTCACCAGCCGTTGCCATGACGGCTGTTTCCTAGTCACAAAGGTGCCGTCTGTGAGCACACCCTCACGCTGCAGCCACTTCCACCTGCAACGGCATGTGGACGTACTTCCTACAGAGAGTGTGTCCTTTCCCCATAAAGGCGCAATCTGAGCACTCTCCATGGTGAGGCAAATTGCGAACTAGTCAGTGAGCTCTCAATCATGAAAATAAAGGTACCAAGTCTACCTTAGTGGCAACAAAATACATCCTCATGTTGTTAGACTATCTGGCTTTGAGATAATTTAGTCCATCTCCTTTCAAAAACAAAAACGTCACATTTAAATGGTACAAAAAACATACAAAAAGACTAATGAAAATAATATCAAGCATACAGGCTACTTTTCTTCTTAATTTTAAAGTGATTTACCAGGCGGCGCCAGGTTTTTAAAAAATCCTACTCGTATGTTTCTAACTTACTCATTTTTTAATCAATGAGGTCTTCAGTTGTTGGAAAAATCCATTCTTTTGGATGGAAGAGGACCATTTAGTGAATTATCAGTTTTACTTATTAAAAGGCTGTTGATGTTCAGAGGAATAAATACAGTGTGCAATTCACTCCCTCTTCCACAGAAATGTCAGCCTCACCACACATCTGGGGACATAATTGGTGTCAATGTCCTAGTCTGAAGGCTCTTGGAACCAGTATATTTAAATTATAGGCCTGAGAGTTTCACTGTAGCTCTTGCCAGCCGAGATGAAGGCAATACTGAGTGAGGAAGTAAACCAGTGGCGGGGAAGGGGGGGGGCAGAGTTTGTTTAACACCATTTGGCCCGTGAAAATCTGATCACACTCCTTCACCCACACTGTGGACAGGGCAGAGGAGTGGCTGAGGAGAAGAAAGGTGTTGCAGACTTAGCAAAGGGCTTTCTTTGACTGCAGCTTGGAAATACATGTAGGGTTGATTCAAAAGAGAAGACTACAGAGGCAAAGCCCACAGAGGGCCAGTGTTGGATCTGGGAAAAGCTGAAGTCTTATTTTCATCACAGCTACTTCATGGTCTTCCCATATTAAAGTCCGGGGGGTAGGCTTGAAAATTATTTACTGTCTCTACAGTATCCATTCAGGTTAGACTGGCACTGTTGCGGATGATCGTTTTGTGTAGACCATGCCTTAGATCTTTCCTGCGTCCTAGCTGACATTTTCTGTTTCCCCGCCATAGTACACAACGAACACTTCTCATCCATCCCGAAATGATTTCCCATATATTCGGCCTACAGTTTTATTTTTAAATATTTTCTAAGAATTCTTGGACAGTTCTAGAACTAATGGCTGAAACACCTTACATATGTAACAAATGTACAGGACGGATGAATATCTAAGAGCATTCAATTGCTTCATGGATCCTTTCCTGTGTATGTGGCGGGGAGGAGGGCATCATGGAGTCATATGTAAAAAAACATACACTCAACCCTGGGGGGGGCAGAAATAATAGAACACAAATTTTGTTACTTGGTGTTCGATGTTCTCATCATAGAACATTATTATGAAAGGAGTTGAATTATCTCGTCTACATATTTCATAAATGAGGAAACGGAGACCCAGCGTTCTGCCATGACCTTCCACCCCATTTAACCAGCTGGTCCCAGACCAGGGACTTTCACTCAGTCTTCCTGATTCCTAAGCCTTGCTACCATCTTATCTCTGTACATTTTAAAATCACATACAGAGTACAAAATTTCAAATAAGAAACCATTTTGTAAGATAACTTGTAACACTAAAGACCTGCCAAATATATTTTAATTTTCTGATAATTCAGAAGGTGTTTTAGGGCATTCACAAAGCCTCAGTGATATTGTTTTGTCCCTGATTATCAATGTATTGTAGTTTTACAAATTACTAGATTAAAACAAAGTTGAATGAATAGTACTGTGGAAGAGTGCTATTTCCACATGAACACAGTAATGGAAATATGTCTCAAGGTCTCGTCAGACAGCTTTACATGGACGAACCATCCACAGCTACAGACCTACTCTAAACACAAGCAGTCTTGTAAGCAGGTGTATATGATAAACAGAATTATCAAGATAATATGAGTCAACAGTATTTTATACTCACTCCCTACTCAAAGTATCAGTTATATACAGGAAATGAAATACTTTAAAAATGATAATATAGTCCATTTTAACAACCTATGTATAAACTGAAAGGCACCTAAAAGGATGAAGTATTTATTACATAATTAACCTTGCACAGAGTCCAAGCTATAAAAGACGCTATTCATTGCCCACAGAAGATTTCCTCTTGAACTGCCTCGTGATAATCAAGAGGGACATTGTTGGGTCTACTTGAATTTCAAGTCAGGAATGTTCTCTACTGCTGAAGCAGGCATTTCTATTTCAGAAATGCTTCATGGGCCTTCAGATGGTTAGCTAAATATACTTAGCGTTCGAGGATGTGTGCGTCCTCCAACAATTGCATTAGAGGGTGCTTGCGTACGCACACACTGACATGCAAGGGTTTTAACAGAGTCATAAAACCTTCAAAGATGATGCCTTTTTTGTGGGATTAGGAAAAATTGTAATGGAGTTGATTTTTTTCAGGCACATGCAAATGAAGAATGGGAAATTTGATTATAAATGTTATCAAGGTTAAAATTATCAAGGTTAAAATCCTATTTCTTCACATTTACGTAACTAACTCACAAATCTCATGCATACCTCTGCTCAGTGACCTGATTTAAGGATAGTCAGATATATCACAATGAAACAATACTTAAAAAAATAAAGCAAGCATTTCGTCCATTTTGAACAATCCCACAATGTCGCGTGATATGGTCTAGAAATGCAACTGTCAGCAAGCACATGTGTTCTGATTTGACTCCCACAGTAGGATGTGATAACTGAATACCCATTTCACTGAAGACAATTATAATCCTACTCTTGCTTTTTAATCATTGTATTCTCTTTTGGTAATAAGCACAGCACATGAACAGCAAAGGCTGCCAGCTCCTGCTTGGATTCAACCCTGATCTTCTGTTGCTCTGGGGCGTGTGGCTGCCTCCTGTGTCCTGCCCTTACCTCTTGCACAGGGCAGAGGTGATCAAATACCGTGCATGCTGGTGAGGTGCTAGTTGGGAGGGGAAGGTTGAAACCATTGAAGAAGAGGGGATTTTTGCCTTTAATCATTTGCTTTTTCAGCTCTTTTATGACATGGATAATTGAGTGATGGCAGTGATCAGGGAAAAAATGATGGATATGTCTTTCTTTCTAGCTCTAAAATAGGCTAGGAGACTTAATGGGTTATGGTTATGAACTTCTTTCTTTAAGTTGTCCTTTTTTTCCCTTAGCCCTTTATTCACATTGAAATAAAATGGAATGTAGTTTCATAAGAGAAACTTTTTACAAAAATTTAATCTTTATTGCATTTTTTCCCATTACTATTTAGTTCCCTGATGTCCCCTCCCCCCAGCAATCACCACACTGTTGTCCATGTCCATGAGTCCTTTTCCCCTTTTGCTCAATCCCTTCATCAAGGAAGTGTCTGGAAGAATATATTTTTGAGTCAAGAGAAGAAGTTATAAAAAAATAAAGGCTATTCCAGGAACATAAGAAGCTATTTAACAAAGGAATACAGTTAGAAATAATTAATGTAAACCTAATGAAGGAAACTATATAGATAGAAAAAAGACATAATGGAAATAGGATGATCAGATTAAGGATGTAAAGCAAGACTCACAATGAAGAAACTCTCCTCTGAGTTTGAAGGTTGTTTTGATGAGAGAGAAAGAGAGGGGAAAGAGGAGGGAAGGAGAGTATAAGAAGGGGGGGTAAAAAAGGGGAGCGGGGGAGGGAGGGAGAGAGAAGCAGCCCATTTCATAGCAGAGCAAAGCGATCATCAAAGAGTATTCTAAAAGATGGCACACTGCAAAGGAAAATGGGAACACAAAGTTTCATGAAATAAAACTTGAATTGGAAGAAAAGAAAAGTTGTAATAAAGGAGGAGAATTCAGAATTTAGTCATTCTAAATTTTAAGAGAATATATTATATATGTTAATTTTTATAGTTTCATATATTTATAATACTATAATTATATTTTTAAGCCAAAAAGCTTTCAGAGGTAGAAGAATTGTTAACATTTTTCATTCTGACTAAGCAGCGATATGGGGGCAAACATTTTGCTCATGTGCAAGGGATGCAGAGATATAATTTCAAGAGGGTGGACAATCAGCAAACATGGGTAGATGTGAATTATTTGCATCCTAATTGTAATCAAAGACACTAAGTCAGATTGATATTTGGAAGTATAAAACAGAGGTGATTAACAAGGATAAAAGGATAATGGTACCTCACATCCCTTTCTGGACACAAATGAGAATTCAGTATTTAAGGTGCGGAATGGGTTAGGAGAAAAGCAGGGAAAGAAAAAAGTTCATTGTCTTCCTTTTTTGCCTTCTCTAATCTTCAAATTTTAGCTGCTTTGCTCAGTTTTGAGAAATACCTACAGGGAAAATCTCAGCGCATGTGCACATCAGGGTTATGAAGTGAACGCAAATGTACCAACTTGTAGCATTTCAAAAACCATGCTGAAATTGAGCAGCCAATCATTTAAAAGAATCAAATCCAAGCTTGCATAGAATTGTCTGCTTGTGAACACACTAATGTCTCAAATATCATGCAAAGAACTCATACTATATAAAATAGCTCAGACGACAGAGGCTACGATTTGTGCATGCTGAGCAACAGTCTGTACCAAACACACTGAGTGGGATTATGAATTGTACAGTCTTTACATTTTGTTCTAACTCTAATGAAACATTTCCCAATGATTATTGGGGCTATACGGAAGTATTTCTACCAAGATTAACCAAATAATGACCATAGAAGAGTTACCAAGTCTTCAAAAATGAGGCAGCCCCCAAGACTGTAACAGAAATATTGGGCAAACCTACCTTTTATAAAGAAGAATAGCTATGACAATGCAGATGATAAAGACCACTGCAAGGACGGGACCTACAACCCAGATTAGGCCTTCTTCTTCGTCTGTGATTGGCTGTGGATCCAGATCCATTGACACAACAGGGTCGGAGTAGGGACTGGTTGCATACATCTTCTGAGGAAAAACAGAGGCTATGTTAGTTATAAACTAATGCCTTGTACTGTGTATCTGTAGCATAGAAGCCGCAAATATTGGCAACAGTGTGGATTTGACGATAAGTGTGTGTGAAACAATGTAAATAAAGAGGAGAAGCGGGGAGAGGGAAAAGTAAAGAGGCTTGGCAACCCTGTATTTCCTTATACAGGGAAGTATTCCATAATAAAATCATTTTGATGATATAAATTACTGCAGATATACTGTTTCGTTGGGGTCTATGTATGACATGCTAAATGATACTATGAAGTATGAAGTACTAGTAATTAACCAGTTGCAAAATGTTCGATGAGCATTTACATTGTGCTAATCTGTTCCATGCTATGTGAAAATCAACGGAAATATTAGCTCCAGCATTCAAGACATTACCACCTGGTTAAGGAGACCAAATTTTAAAAAGTAAACATTTATAGAGGAAAATATTAGTATTCAAATGCATGTTAAATTACGTAAGTAGTCCTTAGTACTGCACCTTAGTTAGAAAATAGAGGCCAAACAGTGGACAAAGTCTAGAATTTCAGAAGAGAGATCCAATGTTCAAGTTACAGATGCAAGATACATGAAACTGACCATATGGCTTTCCAGAACACAGAATTTTTTAGAACTTAAAAGGACTCAGCAGTTCCCATTTAATTTTATTAGTTAGTTCACAGAGGCTGGTGTGGTTGTTCCCAACTGATACAGAAAAAAGGGAACCCTTATACAGTGTTGGGGGGAATGTAACTCGGTACAGCCATTATGAAAAACAGTACTGGTTCCCCAAAACATTAAAAATAGAACTCGTGATCCAGCAATCGCACTCCTTGGCATACACCCAAAGGAAAAGAAGTCACCGTCTTGAAGAGACATCTGCACACCTGAGCTCACGGCAGCGTTGTTCACGATGTCTAAGATACGGAAACAGCCCAGGTGTCCTTGGACGGATGAATGGACAAATAAAATGTGGCACACATGTAGGGTACACATACATACATACATATACAATGAAATATTTTCAGTCATAAGAAAAGCAGGAAAACCTGCCATTTGCAAGGGTGTAGATAAATCTCCCTGGGGAGCAGAGAATACAATGGTGACTGCCAAAGGCTGAAGGGAGGAAACGGGGAGATGCAGGTCATAGGGTAAAAACCTTTAGATATAAGAAGTTCTGAGGACCTACGTTCAGCCTGGTGCCTATAGTTAATAGTACAGTATTGTGTACTTGACAGATGCTGAGAGTAGATCTTAGGCATTCTCACCACACGAAGAAGAGTTACTAGGCAAGATGATAGATGTGTTAATGATCTTGATCTTGGTAACCATTCCACATGTATATGGATATCAATCATCATTTTGTACACTTTAAATATATATATAATTATATGTGCCATTTTTTCCCTCAGTAAAGTTGGAAAAATACAGTTATCCAGTGAAAGACCAGACTGAGTATCTGTGAATTTGGTTTCCATGACATTTTACTTGGTCCGGTCCTGTTTTAGTCTACATCAAGACTGTATTCTCTTAACTCTGTCCCTTTTTAAGGTCCTGTCTTTTCCTTTTCTGACAAAGAACAATCCACATCCATGGGCCGCCCCATCTCTCCTACCACTGACTCCTCATCTCTTCTCACTCCAGCAACGGTCCAAGTCTCTCATTTGCCCGATCTAATTGCCGTTATTCAGTTCTTACCCTTCCAGACACCTTTTCTGGATTTGCCACAGTTGAGCAAACCTCCTTTAAAACTCCCTTCTCTCCTCTCTGAATTCTGTACTCGACTAGTCCCTTCCCAACCCTGCCAACTGATCACATCCTGTTGAGTTAACTGCCTCTGCATCTGTCCCATGCCAGCATTCTTCAGCTTTTTTTTCTGCTGGTCTCTCTCTTTCTCCCTTATCTGGCAAGGTCAACACCAGCGTTAAATACCAACCTCTACGCAGATTACTTTCTCACTAATGTTCCCAAACTCACAAATAAGCCGCAGACCTTCATTTCCAATTGTTTCTAAAGATCCCTACACGTATTCTCAAGTTAAGAACTACCTGTGTTATTTCTTTGCTTCCCAGATATACCTTCCTTCTGACTTGCTTATTCTTCTCACTGTCTCAGTAGCTAGGAATGAAAAACTGCTGATTTTATCTAATCTGTATCTCCCAAGTCCAACCACCCTCTTTCCAGTCTCTTGGGTACCACTTTCCTTCAGGGCCTCATTCGTGCTCGTCCAAACCACGCCCAGACTTTCTCCCTTCCTCACAGTCTGTACTGCTGATACAGTAAACCATAGCTATGAAACCTTCAGGAGGATCTCAGGCGATTCCTACTAAAACCTAGACATCAGCATCATTCTTAAGGGTTTCAATAATTTTGTTTTGAACTTCCTTACTGCATATAACATATTCCACCAAAGCGATCTTCTTGTTATTACTCCACAAACACTCTATTCTTTCTCTTTAACTCTCTCACAAGTTCTACAAGATTTAGCTTCAGAAATTCAACTAATCTTCAAGTCTCCACTTAAATACTACCTTCAGTGAAGCTAACTCTCCTGAACCAGAAATAATCAATTATTCCACAAAATGTAGGTAAAAATAATTTCAAAAACTTTAGGTAGTCCTTTATTCTTTTTTAAGTGACACTCATCAAGTTTTATTTTGTTTTTTTATCTGTATATACGTCTTCTTTTCTTTCATGAAATCACAAACTTCTGGAAGATAGGGGTCTATACTCCTTGTGTTTGTATGCTAAAAGCAGTGAGTCTCTGAATTCCCAACAAATCTTTGTTATGTAAAGTAAATTGTTCATCTTTTCAAATGGCTGACATTATCAAGGGACAGAAGAATATGCTCATTTTTTCCCCATGATCAGTAAATACATTTAATTTTTTAATCTGCATTTAGAAAATATTTGTTATGGGCATAAATTCTAATTTCAAGTGCAACAAGCTCAGTAGTCAAGCTGGAGAACACATGCCCCAGTACATGCTTGTAAACTCCGCCCCCTTCCCATTTTCCTCAGAGACTGGGAAAGAGATCAAGCAGACTTTGAGATTTTCTAATGTCTCAAAAAAGATAACAACTCAGTATATTTACAACCTGCTAAAAAGCAGATAAGAAAAAAATATGTATATGTAAAGATTTACACAAAGGACTTGACAAAGACACTGAATCTCCAAGAAACATGATTCTTCACATAAGTACAATTGTTTGTTTTGGTTCACACTTTCTCCATTTTGTGGGTCACACTCAAACTGTTTGGCAGACAAAAGTAAGCAACATTTGCCGATTTAAAATTCTTTACCAAGAGCCTTTGAGATAATAATCTTGGTCAGCAAAGACAGATACCACATGATCTCCCCTTTAACAGGAGCCTAATCAACAAAACAAACAAGCAAAATATAGCCAAAGACACTGAAACTGAGAAAAGGCCAACAGTGACCAGAGGGGAGAGGGGAGGGAATTTCAGGGGAAAAGGGTGAAGGGTTTGTAGGAATAATTATAAAGGACACATGGACAATAACGGGGGTGGGAGTGGGGGGTGGAAATGGGAGGGAGGTGGGGAGGGCTGGGGGTTGGGCTGGGGGGAAACGGCAGAGAACTGTACTTGAACAACAATAAAGTTAGAGGAAAAAAAAAATTTAAAAAATATTAATTTTGTGATAAAGCAAAAAAGAAAAAGGATTCATGGACATGGACAGCAGGGCTGTGATTGCTAGGGGGTATAAGAGGAAAAAATGGTAATGGAAAAAATAAAATAAAGATTATATATTCAAAAAAAAAAAAAGAAATCTATGTAGAGGTTTCCCCAAAGCACAGAGACCAGGAACCAGAGATGAGAAAAATGAAAGGGAAGCAAAATCGTAAAGTGACGCCAGCCCGTGGAACGTGGAATCCGTGCAGTGTGCGGGGGAAGAGAAAGGTCAGACCTTCGGTCGTTCTACACCCGAACTCCGTTGTTCTTGCTAAAAGGCAGTGGACTGGGGTGAGGCTTCTGTCTTTGGGGAGAGATGTTTTCTATGGGCACATGTTTTCTATGCAAATTATCAGTTCTCCCTTGGAGTGATTAGGTGCTTTATTAACAACCATTCATGAAAAGTAGAGGCTTAAAGGACTGTATCACTGCTAACAGTCTACTAGTGGGAGATAAGTCTCTTCTCTAAAGTAAATGCTGGCCTGAAAACGCACATGAAACAAAGTCCATGCTGTCAGCCGTGAGAGCGATATTGAGAAAGATGATGAAGACAAGGGACACTTCGGCAGATAACACATTTGGAAAAAACCCTAATTACATCATCAATGAAACAGTGCGATGCATAGAAGGGGTTGGTGCAGACCCTCATCAGTGGGGATGCGTTTACCACTAGTAAAAAGTTTGCTAGACACCTGAAACCAGGGTCTCTGACACTGGCACAACCCTCCTGCTGGCCCGCTGGGTTCTCTGCTCTACGTCAGTGGTCTGAATGTACTTTCTGAAACGTCCTAGAGCTATTTAAAGAAAATTAGTTTCAGAGATCCAAAAGTCATTTAAAAAAAAAGAAAGAGATGATTTCCAATATTCCATTAATCTTGATGTCTTGCCTTAAAACCTCCAAACTAGAACAGCGGTCCTTAACCTTTTTGGCACCATCGGTTTCCTGGAAGACTAGGGCAGGAGGAGGGGTGGGGGCCACACATAGCAGGCGGAGCTCAGGTGAGCTTCACTCAACCCACTGTGGTTGGGCTGGGGTGGAGGCTGACCACAGGCAGAGCTGGGGGAGCTTCAGCTTGCTGCCTGGTTCCTAGCAGGCTGCTGACCACTAGCGGTGGGAGGCCCGGGGACTGGGGATCCCTGAACTAGAGAGAGAAAGCATATCCGTGTATTAAAATTCCAGGAAGCCAGTCGCTTTGTTTTCAAATGACATTTTGTGTACAAAGGTAAACCAGGCAGAAAGGCCGCCCTTGTGCTTTGATCTTCCGCAAGGGAATTCCTTCAGGCACTTGAAGAGAGGCCCCACTGTACATGCTCACACCTGATGTGGAGAAATCTCTGATACATCTCAGGCCTCTTCTACAGGAAAGTGACGGGCTCAGCTGAGCTGCCACGCCTTGTCAGTTTTAGGCCCTAATCTATTAGAAAGATACAGTGTAGAATACGCATATTAAATGTTAATGTGAACTGCCACTTCAAAAGCTGTCCCCTTCCCATCGACAATTTCTCTGCCTCTTTTTAACATTCAAAGCAACTGAAGCATAAAATGACATAAGAGCAAGATGAATTACATAAAAGAAGACAACTCATTATTTAGAGTACCTTAGGAATTCTCCATTTTATTGAATTATTTTCTAACTTTCTTGGCTTTTCACTGATAAAGTCACTGGTAAATTGCTATAATTAAAGAAGCTGGCTCTGCTTGCCTTTTCCCAGACAGAACTTCCTCAGAGAATCTGAATAGACAGCACTGTGGGCTCACTGGCTGTTACAGGGGAATAAAGTATAATCGCCTCCTAAGGATATTTTCAAATACCTGCAAATGTAATATGTGCAAGTGCAGAGCTTGTTCCTATTGTAGTCACACAGGCTGATGCCCATCAGGTATCATGCGAGATTTTTTTTTTTTTTATTGCAGCCACGTTAAAAGGGTGAGGAAGGATATTGTGAGGACTGATGGCTCTCACCCTCCTATGAACATGTGTCACATCAAAAGGTCTCCGGAACCACACTCCAACACTTCGGCACTTCACATACTTGAACCCCACCTAAATGCCCTGTAGTTAGAGACACAGCCCTGTTTGCAATGAAAGCTCAGGGAGATTCGCCAGCAGTGTTCACAAAGGAGGCAGCTGTTACAACATGAAGTTGATGACAGTGCGTGAGAATTAATTAGGACGGATATACCTATGTACCCCCACACCATCATATTCTGGTGAAATGAGTGAGTTTGCCACAGGAAGTAGGTGCCATCAGAATGAACTTACAGACTCTGCATGTTCCATCACTGCCAACACGAAGAAGACATATTCTTGACCGCTCTGGAGTTGCTTGTTTGTAAACCCGCCGTAATGTTTGTCATCTCCCAGGGTGAACTCCGTGGGAAGGACGTCAAAGTGAGCGGCTATGTATGGCTTTAACTCAACTTCTCTCCCATAACGGATGCTTCTGCGTTTCCTAGATATCTCTTTGAGCAGCTTAGGGAAAAAAGTGGGAAACAGAGAAAGAAATGTTAACAATAGTCCAGCTTAATGGGAGTTTAATGGGAGAAGTTAATTCAGGACTGGGAGCAACCCAAAGGCAGTTTGTCTCCGTTCATGTGGCACATCAGCATCACTAAAAGCTCAGGTGTCTCTGGCCAATGCCTGTCTTGCTGTCAAGGGAGGAGGCTGGACTGCTACTGCGAGGCCCGGGCTACAGATACAGGATGATGGGATCCTTCAGCAGCAGCTCATACCACTGTCTGCCCTAATGACATCCTCTCAAGAGTTCATGATAACTTGTCTAAAGAAAAAAGTCAGCTTGTCATGCAGGCTTTATTGTTATTTATTAAACAAGTAGAAAACTCAGGTAAAGTCGTCTAAACTTTCAAATACTAACTTTCTACACAGGTTAGCACCATTTCAGATCGTTTCTAGTAATGAGATAATTTATAGGTTTCAATTTCCCTCAAACCTGCAGGAATAATATCTGATGACCAAGTTTTAATTGACAATAATAAATAGATACTTGTCATTCACTTCACATTTACTAGCTTGACTCGGCTCCTTGATTAAGGTACTTATGAAAACTTTATGGTAAAGTTACTGACTACTCTTGTTTTTTAAAATGGAAATGATAATAGTAAAAACCAAACTAATGGTATCTTCTTAGGAGAACAAGATCCCAGTAAAATCAAGGCCAGGCTCCTTTGACAATAACGGCTGCGGGCTGTACATGTGACAGACACCAAATCTGTATGTGAGGAGCCTGGTGGAAAACTGCACTCTCTTCCACATGGAGAATTGTAAACGTGCGCAGCTGGTTTAAAACTGTAACCTAAGAAATGTGAAAAACGGAGTTGTGGTTATATAATCTGCGCCATGTTGTTTTTGAAAAACTTTTCATTTAATACTTTCTCAAATTTTCTGTAAAATGTGAGTTTATTGATACAATTAGAATTATATGAAATCTAAGCTACTTTATGAGAACCATAGTAGATGGGGTGTAACCCATTCAGCAAATCTGGGCCATCTGATGATACATGCAGGGAAGCTGATCAATTATGCACCATTTGGGTTAAAATAAATCAAGGCCAGAAACTTAGTAGTATCTTTCAATCCTTTTGTCAAATTTAGGTTTACTCATAATAATAATAATGACAATAATAGCTAACATTTATTAAGCATTTACTAGGCACTGTTCTTAGGAGCCCGAACATGCATTAGTTCACTTAATCTGATGATAACCCTATAAAGTAGGTTATTATCCCCATTTTATAAATGAGGTAACTCAGGCATAATAGAAAGTGGCAATATATGACCAGACTCAATTGGTAAAATAAAATTACACGTAAGAGATTTTTAAACCATATTTTTGTTTACTTACTGGCTGCACAACACCAAGGAAATAAATTCAGCCGTTCAGGTAAACTGATAATCTAAAGTGTTTTAAATTCAGTTTATATGTAGACATATATAAATTTGTGCATCTGCTTTCATTAATACGGGTGAGTATGTACTTAGATTTCCTTTTCCTGATTCTTTTTACATGTTATTTTTAAAAACTTCTGAGACCACATATTTAATGCATCACTTGAAAAGTCATTACAAAGGTTATTGTTGATATGCAGCAAATAATGGTCCATTGCTTCAGAAGGACACATGCCCTGCAGATGAGCTGAGCAGCTTTTTGAAGTTGGTTAATCAGGAACATTTACCATCAATTGTTTATGTGACTGTGTCCCCTCTTCTGCTTCACTGATCAAACCCTACACCTTGATTTCATTCATATTTCAGATGTAGGCAACTGTCTCTATTCATCCACATCACTGTCATCCCATGAAGACCTCTGGCGAGGGTCTCTTTAGAAGATTCTTAGAGGAAGTACGTTAGAAAAATATATTTGAGTTTTTGGCGCTCCTTAAATCCAATGTGACCATTCATTAAGGTCAAACCTGAAAAATCAGCTCTGCCCTGTAGGTTGCTCTCATCTCCGCAGGATGCTTCCTGCGTTATTCTTTAAACGAGTCAAGTATGCTCAGATGACACCGAAGCCTGTTGAAGTTACAACCTCAAATGACCACCTTATTTCACAGCAAGCTTTTGAAGTACAACACGATGAAAAGCTTATGATATATTACAAGACTGCCCCGAATTACATATAACTAACATTTCAGGAGTCATTCTGCCCCACATCCATTTTGACTATCAATGTCTGCTCTGCCAGTCTGACCTAGACAACAGCAGCTCCAGTCTATAAATTTATTATGGGGAAGTTATCCCCAGACAAAGGACAAATGAGCTCAAAACACAATATTGAGAGTGACTCTATTTAGAAAGCCTCTTTCCATTTTTTATGGCCTAGATCTGAGGCATACATGTGGAAATCCCCTTAGGCCACCATTCTGCTTGATGATATGGTTTGAACAACTTGAATTATAGACCTTCTAAAAAAAATCACTTGGTGAAATACATTCAAGAGAGGAGCACTGCTTTGTCAAACCTGACAGTACCAAGCTACGGATAAAATTATTACAATGCTTTTACTATTCATGGTATGAACAAAAAAAACCCATGGAAAACTGTCTGCAGGGATCGGACACTGAACGAGTATGCATGAAGTGAGGTCGTAGCCCACTTTCCTTTGTTCCCCTCCACAGTGGTTACAAGATGTATTGGAGGTAATTCCAGATGATATATCAAGGGCTTTGGTTTCTTATCAGAAATAATTTTCATTTTCCAGTCAATGCATATCTTATTTCTTCCACCATTAATTCTACAATGTGGTCTCAACTATATCAGTAAGAAAAGTGGGTAACAACCCATCCTGACCCAAAGATTTTGAATTAATAAAAGTTCTTTATCAAACTATTATACAGATTAATGCACCACATCGTGTGGGATGATTAAAATGACCCTTTGTTATGGGAATCAGCAGCACAGACCCATAGAATTTAATTGCACGAAAGTTCAATGTCATATAGCTCTATACTTTAATTCATTAGCATTGCTGTGCATTCCGGAGGTTAAAACCTGGCTGTGAAAGAGAATCAGCTTCCTATTACTTACCACCCAATGGCTCCACTTATATGGAAATCTTATTATTTAAAAGTATTAGATACCATTGTTGGCCAGGATTTTAATTCCTTAAAAACTTTTTTAAATAGGTAGAAAGATTCATAGATTTTACAAACTGCCTTTTCATTTTAAATCCAAGTCCAACTGAATTTGGTAATTCAACTAAAACTGATTAAAATAATAAAGAATATCTCAGGATTAACTGATTGCAACTAAAAAATACCTTGTGTCGAAATGTTTACAGAAGGATCAGCTGGTCATTTTGCATATTTGGATGAAGAATAACTATTCATCTAACACCACAGAAAAATGATTTTGTTCCTTTATATCAATAGCAAAAATAAAATTTATAACATAAAGTACTTGACAACATTACTCGAAGCGTTTCTCAATCTGTACCTCTCCAAAGCTCGTCGTCTCACTCAACAGTGACACAAAAGCGCAGTCCTGACCCTGAACTCATCTGACTTTCTCAGCTTGGGTTTCACGCAGATGAAGGTGGTGATGAACCACACTTCCAGAGATGGCATATGCCTGCCAGAGGAAGCGACCAGCCCTTATGTGTCAGATCACTGTCTCCTTAGTGCAGACATGTGTGAAATAAACACCCCTTCCCTGTAATGCACTTAGGGACTCTTTGCTTTTCCTTGCTTTGTTGTAGCTAACCGAGGCAGGGAAAATACCTAGAAATAACAGGTTGGGCAATAATATGGGGCCACGGTTGTATTAAAATCTCCCATTTCCCCACTGCACTGATCTGAGCCAGATCACGTTAAAACAGCAAAGTCTCTCCTGCACTTCAAAATCTGAAGCATAGCCATTAACATGCTGTGGCTTTCTGGGCAATCCGGCTTAATACTTCTGATCACAGCTTTCTCATCTAACTAGAGGTAGGCAATAATTAGGTCTTATTCTTCATACTATATATTAACTTTCAAAAACTACAAATATTCTTTCTACAAAATGAGTATAGATTAAAATGTACCTACTGTTGTGGTAAGATTTTGGAAATTAAAATCATACTCACTTAACAGTTGCTCTATTTTCTGTACTGTATCTCTTCCTTAGCTCAAAATGTTGTTTCTTTTGTTTGCCCCTGAAGTTAAATACAATTTTGAGTCTGAAATCCTACCGATTATAGAATAAGGCAACCAAAAGCTAATCAGCACAACTCTGGAAGAACCTGGTCAAGAATGCACAGTGTGTCAAATGTTGAACTCTGCTGCAAAACGCAACTCAACATGTGTAACAGCTGCAGCCACCACTGCATTAATGGAGTGGAGTGTGGGATTCATAACATTGGTGATTATGTCTTTACTAACAATTCACTTCACTCCTCACACCTCTGTGCCATGTTTGACAAAGGGCAAGGGGCAAAATATTAGAGCCAACAAAGATTAGACAGGTTGTGAGTTTTATTGCAGCTTAATGTCTTTTAATTAAAGCAAAAGGCTCTTTGTTGTGATCCCGGGAGGTTAACACACCCAAAGCACTTAACTACCTGAACAGCCAGCTGACCAGCCAGCCATGCAGAAGTCAGCACCTGGATTGGACGCTGAAAGGTCTCTATGAAGAGGAGGAGGATGTTTAAGAAATTAAATAACTAATGAAAGACAGCCAACAAAGACATAGTTACCTCATCTAATTCCATTTCATCTGGACTCTCCCATGGCTTGATAAATTTCCCACGAGATTTCTTCAAAGGCACAATTATTATGTAGTAACCTCTGCACGAGAATGCGTAGACAAAAATAACATTAGTTCAGAGAGAAAAATAAAGGGCTATATCCTTAAATCTTCCACAGGCCAGTGATTGAGACTGAAGGCAAATTATGGAGATGGAGTGACTTGTCCATCAATGACAAATAACCACCTGTTTGTTCAATTTAAAAAACAACATGGGTAGACATTTATGTGTGACTTCAATGAGCTTATATGGTACTATCACCAGGGCTGACTGCTCTTTATTAGGGATCATAAACAGAGTGGGCACAGTTTGTTAGGACCCTGGTGCTGGACACATACAAGGCTGGTATATTGAAATCCACCAACACAAGCTGCTGAACCAAATATTTTCTATGACAGCAATTTACAAGATAATTTTTAAAAAGGGAAATGTAAAATTACTCTTAGCTCATACAATGCCTATGTTATGACAATGATATTTTTACTTATATATCCCTAAGATACCCCTACTTTTATTTGGATAAAAAATTAAGAGCTGAAAAATTACTCATTATCTCATAACAATTTTATAAAGATGCAAAAATGCTCCCCTTTCTTTCTACCCATCAAATTGTAAGCCTTAACATAATTATGACAGAAATTTGCAGACAATCACTACCTAAAGGCCTTCAAAATAGTTCTCAATGTAAAACGTGCATAGGAAGAGATGAAAGTAACTGAGTTCTTCAGCTGAGAATGGTTGACTAAAATTTAATTAATGTATAAAGTAACCTGTCCCCAAGTAGATATGGGTCGTTTGTAAAATTGTTTTGTAACTTCCATATAGTCTATACTCTGCTCTTGCATTCATGGTTATGCTGATACCAACCTTTGCTAGCAATTATACAAGGACTTTGCACATAAGTGTCTAATATTGGCTAACATATTCATCACTTCCTACTTCCCAGGCAGTATACTTAATGCATAATTTTATTTTGCCCCCTCAAAAATCCTATAAGAACAGATAACAAAGAGACAAATCCAGAGAGATTACATTATTGCCTCAGTTAAAACAGATATTAAAGGGATACAAACCTAAGTATATCTTAATCTTAGCAATAGTCTAGCTCTTTATTTTTTGTTCTTTTTTCCCCTTGTATAATCCAATACTTATTAAGGACTCCATAAGTTTTGTGGAGATTTATTTTGAAAATAAACACATACATACACACCCACCCACACTCACAAACTTTCAGAAGGCTGCCACACAGGGGAACGGGATGGCAGGGTGGGCACTAACATTGTATCACAGAGACCAATAGCATGCATAGGAAGGCCTCTTTCTACTCATCTCAAAACAAAACATGTAACGAACTCAGCAAACACTCTATGATAAAGAACTCTGCTTCCATAAGCAGAGTTTGGAGCTGTGATGTCCGGTGTGGGAACCAGTAGCTATGAAGTGCCTGCAATGCGGCTAGTCTGAGCTGGGATGTGCTATCAACATAAAAGACACTGGATTGCAGAGACTTAGTGTGGAAAATAAATGGAAAATACCTCAGCAATAATTTTTAATAGTGATCATATATTAAAATGATAATATTCCGGATATATTGGGTCAAATAAAATGTTATTAAAATTAACTTCTCCTTTCCTTGACTTCTACTGTAGTGGCTAGAAAATTAAAAATTTTGCACCTGGCTCTCATTATATTTGTTGGACAGTAGAACTCTAGAGTGTTCTTGTGAAAATGTGGCATCTGGAGGTATCCCTGGCCCAGAATTCAGGCTCTGCCACTAATGTGCTATGTGGTCTTGGGCTGATCATTTAACATCCCTGAATCTCAGCTGTATATCCTGAAAAATGAGAGTAAAAAATACCAAGCTGCTATCTGGGCAAGATAAGCAACTTCACACACAGCACTTAGCACAGCGTGTGCATATAGCACTAAACTAATGCCACCCAGTACTGAGCACCGAGGTGGGAGAGAGGCCTCTCAACTACCTTATTCAGTAGGCACAGGGAAATTCCCTGCCGTGCAGGGTAAAGAACTTGACAAACTCTTTTCTGCTCCCTAATCAAGAATTCAAGTCAAACCAGACGACCACGCCAGACCCATGGTGCTCTGAGCCACTGCTCACAGACTTACAGGATTGCGTCACCGAGCCATCCCTTTTCTTCCTTGCAAATGATCATGATGATCAAGGCGGATGAGGAGAATAAAGAGTTGGATTGTACGAGAGGCGCTAGTATTTTTTGTTTTGTAATCCAGAGTAAGCTTCCTCCTCTCCCTGTCCTCCCACCACCCGGAGAATTTGCCAAACAAGTCCATCATGTTAAATGAGCATGGAAAAGAATGACAGGAATGCAACTGAGCGTGCAAAAGAACACTGCAGATGTACTTGATAAACACACTTGTCAGGGACCCTCTCGCTTCCCCTACCAGTTGCACAAAGGCAGGGCAGGTTCTCTTCGCCTAAAGTAATGATAATGAACACTGTCACAGAGCTCCTATTGTCCTCATTTAGAATCTGGTAAATCAAGGTTAAGCTGATGAATCTTATTAACTTTTCTTTCTGCTTTTGCACTTGAAGTTGCCATTCTTGTACATGAGAAAAGAATCCGTTCTTTCTTCTGCAGCACTCTCCAACTATCCGTATTACTTGTGGCTGGGAGACACTGAAGAGCCTCCCCCTTGGCAATTAACTGTGTGGCTGGATATTCTCCACTGACATCTAAAGCGTTCATCTAGACTAGTCACTGTGGAGCTTGCTTCAAAGCAGCTCTTGCCCAGTGAAAGAAATTGGGTGCTGGGAGTTTAGAACTCCACGTAATAAAATGTCTTTCCTGAGTCTAAATCCATACATGTCAACGGTGTTCTCTGCAACTATGGCTTTGTAAACGCCCATGTGGTTGCCCCTCCTGAAACCTACTTTTCCCCTGAGGATACTGCTTCCCTTGCAGTCTCACAGGGTGGTGGTTTGTTCCCATGAACCTCAGAGTTAGGGTTTGGGTTTCTTTTCTAGGACTGGCCCGTGAACCGCTAGGGCTCTGAGATCCTTGAAATCTGCCTTCCCAAAGTCAACATCCTCCACTCTACCATAGCTGAAATCTGTCATTGCCTCTCTCTGGGCCCGAAGCCAAGGAGCTGAACACAGGTTGAGAGAAAATACACAGGGCAGGATGATGCCTTAAATTCATGATCGGCAAACTCACATACACTTTCAAAGCTTCCTGCCAATCGACCACAACTTCTTCAGTTACCTAGTCCTTCCATTTGACACATTCATATTTTCAAACTTTCTCCCTTGGCCTCATACCTTGAACCTCCTAACCTCCCCTGCTGCCCCCAGATGATGGCCTTATCACTTATACACTGAGAAAATGAAAACATTCAGACAAGAATTCCCTCATCTCCTATCTACCAACCTATTGGGCTGGCCAAAAAGTCTGTTTAGTTTTTCCCATAAAAGACACATTTTTCATTTTCACCAATAACTTTATTGACTTGGATATTTTGAGTATGTCATCTATTCTCTAATATTGGCTTCTAGTGGGTAGAGGCCAGGGCTGCTGCTAAACATCTCCCAATGCATAGGACAGTCCCACAGCAAAGAAGTATTTGGCCAAAATGTCAACAGTACCAGGGAACTTTGCAAACCACTTTTGACACATTCAATCATTCACAACACGTTCTCCATACACTGTACAAATCTTTTTTTTGCACTTGTTGCATTTCTACCTTTCTTGGATAATAAAGCATAATATGCCAAAAACATAGCATATTTTCTTCCATCTTCAATATTAAAATGGCTGCACAAAACCCACCAATTCTGATGTTTTTAAATGCCCACTGAATGACAGCTGCCACAATACAATCTAGCAACATTGTTTCTAATGAAGTTAAAGACAACGAAGCACTGCTGGAGCCATCCAACAGAAAAAACCAAATGAACTTTTTGGCCAACCCGATACAAGCCTACCTAGGTGCGTACACAACCGTAAGCTTTCCTTCTGAAACAGTAGAAGTACTGGCCCTACCGGTCCCATCTTTCCCTCTTAGGAAGTTCACCATACACCACACCCCTTCTCTCTCATATGTCTCAGCCGCTTCGTCCTCCTTGGATCCTAAACGTTTGCTCTCAACCTTACATAAGTATCTGCCATTTAAAAAAAAAAAAAAAGCAAGCCACATCCCCCTGGAGTCACCATCCCTCTCCGTCCTACCCCTCAGTGCCCCAGTTCTGAGAAGAGCCGCATGCTCTTGCTGTTTCTTCACCTTCCAGTCACGTCTGGCTGACTGTGCTCTGGCTCCTGCCGCATCAGCCCACCTCACTGCCCCGCCAGGGTGCTCAGCCACCTTGGGAATGTTACGCCAAAAGGAGAGTGTTTGACCCTCTTCTTTCTTGAGCTCTTAACAGAATCTGACAAAGTCGGTAAGAACCTCTCAGTCATTTTTCTCTGTATCTAACTCTCCTGGCTTTCTACTCATATTCCTCACCAGGTTAACCTTATTTCCTTAGCAGCATTTATTATCTGCAACCTGGTTATTAAATGACAGAGTTCCTCAAGGCTGTCCAAGAACTTCTATTCACTCTTTTTCTTCCTGGGAGTTCTCATTTCTCCTCGAGCATCAGTTTTTACCGACATGCAAATGATGGACAGATCCGTATCTTCAGCCCAGAATGCTCCTCCGAACTCTACAGGTTTATCCAGTTCTAACTGTATGTCTCCATTTCCATGTCACAAAAGAACCTCAAATTTATTGTGATTAAAGTAAAAAAAAATGCCTCAAAAATAAATCTGCACTTCATCTTTCCCTCTCTCATACCCAACCCACTACCGAGTCCTATTACTTCCAAACCCTGTCTCCAGTGTTCTCATCTCTCCTCATGACATCTGTCACTGCCTCGGTCTCAGTCCACAGTCACGTATCCGGATGGTTTCTGTCTCCCAACTTTCTCTCAATGTTGAGTTTAGACCCCTCCAGTCCAGTCTCCGACCAAACTGTATGATCTAAAAACAACTCGCTTGAAATGAAAGACGTAAAGAAATTGCTTCTGAAACTAGATCAGCTTTATTTATGGGTAACATTAAACTTCACACTGCTTTGCTTGTCTGACTCAAAGGTAGGCTCAAAACACCCTTTTCAACATGGACTTTAACTTTTAAACTAACAAGACAAGTAAATAACTTCAGGAAAAATATATCTAGAAAGCCCTTGACTACTTGTAAAGTAAGCTGTGTTTTCCCAATATATTACATTTAATTAGGTAAGTTAAGTCTGCCCTTCAGAATTTTAATTATATTAAGTAAAGTTTTACTAATTTTATTTAATATGTGGCTACCCAGGGGCCCAGCTCCATGTAATTACACGGGAAGGCGAGCCCTGGCCTCTGCGCAGGCCCACTGCCAATTCAGCCAGGCTCTCTGTGTTAGCAGTACGTATTAACACTCTCAAACTCGTTATTCAACTGGGAGGCCGAAATCCATTTCTGGGTTTAATGAGGAATTTATTCCTTTCATAAGTTTTGATTTTTTTTTTTTTTTTGCTATAGTCATTTGGGTATGTATTGTTTAAATAAAACTAATTTACCAGAGAAAAACCAAAACAAATTGAATGCTCCTTCTGGTTTCTATGTTTAAATTAAGGTTTCTGGGCTTAGCTCTGGGTTGTCAGAGAAGTTAACTGTCTTAAGCCTCCTTTTCCTCATTTGTTTTGTAAAATGCAGGGACAATGCCGACCTGCGGTCAGCTCCTCCCTTCACCTCTTGTCTGAATCCTCCTGGCCAACTGCTGACTCTCCAGGCCTTCCCGTGTTTCCGTGATCTGTGGCCGTGTGGCTCTGCCTGCTTCCTCTTGGTACTAAGGCTTGTCCGGGCCAGTCCTGTCGGTGCCTACTTGTGGAGTTCTTGAGAGTCCAGCAGTTGTCCTAGAAAAAACTGTCCTTGCTTGGCCAGTGAGTTCTACGTCGTGGGTAAACATGCGGGCTCTGGAGCCAGACTGCCCGTGTCCAAATCTTGCCTTTCTGGTTCTGCCACTGCGTTGCCAGAGCCAGTTCGTTCCTCTCCACATTTCCTCAGCTTTGTAATGAAAAGCACCCTTCTCGTGAAGATTACATCAGTTAATGTGTGTGCAATGTCCTTCTGAATGGCACCAAGGAAGCCCTCTGTCACTACTAACGATCATTAGCATCAACTACATGATCTTGGCCAGGCTATTTAGTCTCTGGGCCTCACTTAACTCACCTGTAAACGGGGAGAAGGATGCCAACCACACAGGCTTTTTGTGAGGCTTAAGTAAATTTTCTAGTACCTTCAGTATAGTGTAAAGCACTATACAAATTTAAGGCTTTACCACTTCAATTGACAACTTGTGATGAATGAATCATTTCTCATTAAACTTTCAGTAGACATCACTTTACTGAACTAATAGCAGCCACACACACTTTATAAAGCAGCTTTGTAAGCCATGCTTCCAAGACTGTCTTCTTTTGTAAAAGAAGAAAAAGTAGAGAATCTGAAAGCAAAATTAGTATGACCGAAGAAATTTAATATTTCATAAAATACTCCTCTTCTACTGTTTTCATAAATATAAAATGGTTACTGTGAAATTAATTTATATTGGTGTCTTCTGGCAGTTTTTTCTCTTAGGGTAATCTGTGTGGCACTTTTTTTTTTTTCCTTACCACCCAGAGTAAAATCTGCCTCTATAAAGTCACAGAAGTTCTGTCTGTGACCACAGCTTGCTACTGAGAAACCATGGGTTTGCTACATTTTCTGACCAGCACTCTGCCTCCTAAAAGTATTCAAACACAAGGCTGAACGGCTACAAAATTCCTGGTACCAGAACCTGCTGTTTCATGAGAAATGTAGCCTTTCCCTGAGGGCGCACCTCTGCTTCTCCACACAAAAACCAAGTGGAGGCCTAATGCAGAAGCAAGAAACTATGGCTGCACTGCATTTATGAGAGACAAATTCCTTTTTTAACTGGCGAGGAGTTGGGGGTAGTGATCAGGTCTCCCAAGTACCATGGCTGGAAATGAGAAAAGCATGGTTTCTCTTGATAAACAAAACAACCCTTCAATCACCAAAATTGCATTTTACTAGAAAACAAATTGGAAGCATTTTTCTAGATAGCTTTTACCTAAATAAAAGTTAGCAACGCACACCACAGCTCTGGAATCAATTGTTAGCTCCCCGTATTCCATTCATAAAATACTGAACAAAAAGCTACATTCTTTTACTTCTTTGATTTCTACACTCGCCAGTTACTACAAGTGGCAGGACATGGCACACAGAGCCTTGTAATTTGTGACCATACCACGTGAACCCACCTAGAAGGAAGGATGGGTAACTATGCTATAAAAAGTCACCCCGATGTAAATTATCTAAATTTTGTTGTTGTTGTTTTGCTAAGTGGAGATCTGCTTTTTCATTTCCTATGATTCTGATACTTTTTCCATTCAAGTACTTTTCTTAGTTTTTTGCTCTTTTCTTATTTAATCTTTATTGTATTTTTTGTCCCATTTAGTCCCCTTATTACCTCCTCCCCCTAGCAATCACCACACTGCTGTCCATGTCCATGACTCCATTTTCCTCTCAAGCTCTTCACCCCCAACCATCCTCTTCCACTAGCTGTCATCTGCTCTCCATCTATGAATCTGTCTGTTTTCCTTGTTACTTCAGTTAGTTCGTTAGATTCCACGTATGAGTGAAATCATATGGTATTTGTCTTTCTCTGTCTTATTTCACTCAGCAGAACGTTGTCCAGCTTCATCCATTCTATTGCAAAGGGTAAAATTTTCTTCTTTTTTTAACAGCCAAGTAGTATTCCATTGTATAAATGTCCCATAACTGTTTTATCCACTCATCTACTGATGGACACTGGGCTGCTTCCATACCTTGGTGATTGCAAATAACACTGCAATGAACACAGGGCGCTTCTGTCCTTTCAAATTAGTGTTATGGGTCCCTTCGGATGTGTTCCCAGAAGTGGGATTGTTGGCTCAAAAGGCAGATCCATTTTTAATTTTTTGAGTTATCTCCATATTGCTTTCCACAGTGGCTGCACCAGTCTGCACTCCTGCCAACAGTGCAAAAGGCTTCCCCTTTCTCCACGTCCTCTCCAGCACTTGTTGTTTGTTGATTTACTGATGTAGCCATTCTGACAGGTGTGAGGTGATATCTCCTTGTGGTTTTAATTTGCATCTCTCTGGTGATTAGTGATGTTGATATCTTTTCATATGTCTATGGGCCATTTGTGTGTCCTCTTTAGAGAAGTATGTATTCAGGTCCTTTTGCTCTTTTTTATCCCCACAATGGCTAGCATATACTTTTGAGAATCTTAATTCATTTCGAGAACATTTTTTCATAATTTCTTGCTTTTGTTTTGTTTTGTTTTCTAATGGTCTCTTTTCTTTGTTACCAACTCTTATCCCTTTTCCATGATTCCCACTTGAAATACAAGAGGAGGAAGTACATAAATAAAACAAAGAAAATCTAAACAAGCTAAAGAAAAACACTAAAAGACCAGATTCCCCAATAATTCTCAATTCATTCAGAAGTTGGAAAATGAAACAGTAATGTCTATCAAATACTACCAAGCCAATTTGGTACATATCTACTAAAATATTTGTTCATATAAATCAAATCTTGAAAAGTAATGGTAAATAGTACAGAATACACTATACTCTTCATCTTCCGATTGCTCTTTTGCTAAATAGTGCATGTTTCAAAGGGTTGAATTTAGAGCCCATATCTTTTCCATGTTCTTTCATTGTTTGCAACTATTTTACACTTTCTAAATCTTTTTTATCCTTCAAAACTCAGATGAGATATTAGCTGCTTCTGGATGGATACCTTCCCTGACACCCAAGTCGGGCTAAAACTCTGTATTTATGTGTCCACAGTACCTGGCAGTACTTAACCCATTACATTCACATTATCTACCTTCTGTATCTGTTCTCCCACGGTGACATAGGGCTTCATTATCTCAGTCATCTCTCTATTCCCAGTCCTAGCACTGGAGATACAGTGTGAACAGAATATATGTTTATTGGATGGCAACTAAAAAGTCTTAGTGGATGGTTACGACATGGACAAATAACAAATGCTAGTCTTTATCTTGTTTATGCACTATCCCATATGCTGTCTGTCCTCTTACTATATTTTTATTTGAGACAGACAGACAGAAAGAGAGAGGGAGGAGAGAGAGAGAAACTTCAATTTGTTGTTCCACTTATTTATGCATTCATTGCTTCTTGTATGCGCCCTGACCAGGGATCGCCCACAGCTTGGCGCATAGGGACAATGCTCTGACCAACTGAGCGACCGGGCCAGTGTCCCCGCCCCCACTCCACGAGCCAGGTAACTTCACATCATTCATTAGGCCTCAGCTTAGATGTTGCTCTCTCTAGGACCCCTTCCCTGAATTATTAAAGCAGGATTGGGAGCCCCTCCTGTGGCCTTCCTTATGTATCTAATCTTTGGTACCACAGGACTCCACTTCAACTGATTTCGTACTTGTCCAAACTCCCCAATGAACTGTGCTGTGTAATAGCGATGAAAAAGTCGGTGTTATTGCCCTTACACACTGCATGGCACTATGGTGAGAGATCAAAAACCATCCCCAGAATATTTAGACAATCAACGGATGAATATAACCTCACCTTCATATTAAATTTTGTTGGAATAACAATTGTACAATATTTCATTCTCATTTTCAATTTTATGAATGATAGCCAAAGAAGAGTAAATAGAAATGTAGACCTTGTTTTTCAGTGAATTTATTTTAGTAAGAACCTTTTGGAATTTCCATCATCTGGCTGAAATCCTCCAATTATTTTATCAAGTAAATAATAACAATGCTTTTTCAGGAAAGCTTTTTTTAAAAGATTTTATTTACTTATTTTTGAGAGAGGGGGAGGGAGGGAGTAAGAGAGGGAGAGAAACATCAATGTGTGGTTGCCTCTCACGTGCCCCCCACTGGGGACCAGGCCCGCAACCCAGGCATGTGCCCTGACTGGGAGTTGAATCAGTGACCCTTTGGTTCATAGGCCGGCACTCAATCCACTGAGCCACACCAGCCAGGGCCAGGAAAGACTGTCTTTTGGCTGAGTCTAAAGTGGCCAGATTTATCACACTCTCATAAATTTCACAAATGGCAGTAAATTGAAAACTTATTGTTTATAATTTTACGTTTTCACAGCTGATTTTTTTAGTCACATGCTTCAAAGTTTTCTGGAGCTTTGAAAATTGTCTCACTCTACCCATATTCTTAAAAATTCCTTTGCTATGACCCTGGCTCAATTCCCCTAACGTTCTAACAAGCTCTTCTCCATGGCCTCCCTCCACCTGCTCCCTTATTCCTAACGACTGAGACCTGTACTGTCGGCCTTTGTTTCATACTTTCACTTCACTGTCTCAGTGGTTCTCTCTCTTCAGAAAACCGCTGCTGCTCTGTTAGTGCTTCCCAAATGCCTACCCTAATCCTAGTCATTTCTTTAAGCCCACATCTCTAATTAGATACTTCCCTGATACCTCAATGGAAAATACAGACAAAATGAAACTCATTAATTTCCTCTTGATTGTTCTGTTTTACCCTTTAGGACGAATGGCAGCATCACTCATTTTGACATCCGCACTCTAACCCCAGAGCCATGTATGATGGATTTCTCTGCGCTGATCTCTTCAATGAAGCAACTTCTAATTCCTACCGCACTACTGCTCTGGTTTGCGTCTGCATAGATCCACCATCACCGTCTTCAGAATCTTTTTACTTGCCCAGTGTCTCCTAACTACGGGATGACTTCCCAACAATTCTGTCTATGCTGCTCCAATTCCCACTAACGTATACCTTCAGGTGCCACGTTCCCTAAGAGCTGTCCCAGTGATCTCACTAGCTTGCCACTGAACATATAGGCTCCAGGAGTCTACAGCTCTATAGGGGTGGGAAACAGTAGGGTTACAGTTGTTTATACGGAAAAAGACATGCAGGCTATGATTATTACGATAGCTTTATTAATTCCATGTTTCACATACTCATAACTGCAAACCTCCTTTTGCACACCCCTGTATGTATAAATGCCTCTAGTTGGCCTCCAAATCTTTCATAGCAAGTTTCATCTAAACTTGATTGTGTAAGATAGAAGAAATGAGAAAGGATCTAGTCTTATCCCAAGCAGAGAGCACATACAGTAGGCACTTAATAAAAACTTCCTAAAATGGGAAAAGGAAAACTTGGTTATACAAATAAAAACCTTCAGGGGATTCTCCCTGACTGCAGAACACTGTCCCAGCTCTGAGCACAAGCTGGCTCTCACACACCTCTCTCGCCGCGCTTGAACAAGCACTCCGGGCTCCAGCCTTTCAGAATCACTTGCTTCCTGGACTCATGGGCTTTTGCATATATTCTCTCTCTCTGATTTTATTTATGCCTCTTATTTGCCCTTCAAGATTAAATTCAGAAACTTCTTCAACCCACTTCATTTTGGTTTGGCTGCTCTTAACATAAGCATAACTCTATCATTAATACGTATTACATCCATTTGTCTGTATCCTCCACTCGAAGGCAAGCTCTTTGAGGAGAGGATAATGTCCTTTGTATTCTCCAGGGCCTACCACAGTACTCATAACTTAATATACTTCACTGAAAATACTTTTTTTCTTCTACTGGCTATAACCAATGAGCAATTATACTGGCTATGTCTTCTCTCGGCCGCAAATAACTATATACAACCAACAAACTACTTAACTGACTGGGTTTAATTTTCCACCGCAGGCCCATGATTTCTATACTGTGCTCCATCTAGTCCAGAGAAACCTGAATTTTGAACTTACATGATTTTTTCCAATGTCATTCTGAACTTTAACCTTTGAAATATTTATCTTTGAGCACATATATCAAATTTTAATGTCATACAGTGTTTTTCCTTATCTAATTCATCTCAGTTCTTTTAGGCTTATAGTAATTTGTCAGACTTCCCCACCATATCTTGCCACATATTAGAGTCAGTCAACTATTCATGTTACTCTACCCATGATGACATAAACTCCTTTATACAGGACCACGTTCTGTTTGCCATTCTACATTCCTAAGTAACATTTCTCCTGGAACACAAGAAACATTCAAAGTGAAACTAACGAGAATCTGTAGGACAACGACCACCAGAACACGGTGCGACAGAAAGTGCGTAACAAAACTCCGAGCCTACGCAGAAGGAGCTGCTGCTCTGTGTACAGCAACATACTCTTTTATAACTCTGTAATGCTGAGATTTCACTTTCTTTTCTTTGCCTATGGGCATTTCTACCCCTCAGCGCTAACTCTTCAACCAACTTACTTTATATTCTCGTTTGCAGGGACTGCAGGCAGTTGCACAGTGATCATGCCATCCAAGTTGGTCTTCCCAATGAAGGCAGGCTTGGTGCGTAGTACATCCGGTGCGGTCTTTGCCGTCACCCTGTGCTGCAGCCCCCCAGCACTGTTCCCGCGATTCGTCAGCACGAAAGAGTATGACTTCTCGGGCTTCAGGTTGACAATTAACTTTTGTGTAGCTCGACCATCCACTTCTTCTACCATTTTCCCGTCATCATAGAGAATCTAGGGGGATATAACCAATCACAGAGATTTGGTTATCAGAGAGGCAATGCATATTTTCTAAACTCCTGTGCTTATAGAAAATACCTACCAAGTCAATTCTAATTTGGGGTAATCCCTAAGTCAATAAGTATTCATAAATTCTAGAGATTGCATCAATTCTTCATTTAGTTCTTACTGTGTAATGATACAATGGTTATAACTCTCGCAAAAGTGCACGAAGAAATGCACAGTGACTTTCCAGTATTTGGCTGGTCAGTTGTATGTGCAGGAACGGAATGTGTGTTGAAATGCTTTCGGTTCGCGATGTGTTACACACATCGCTTTTTTCTAAATGTTTCCATTCCCGTTCCTAAATAAAATTTAACTTTCAGGAATGTTCTTCTAGTCTTTATTTCATAGACTTGTACTTCTTGCTAGCATCTCTCAATGGAGTTTAAACTCTCAGCTAGAGTTTAAAATGTGCAAGGCATTCGGGCCAATAAACAATTTTTACAAATCGGTTGCATTATACACAGGTAGAAACCACACAAATTTCATTTTCTGCTGGAAAAACAAAAACACCAGCTTAGATCTTTAAAGTGTAGCTTGGAAATACTAGGTCACCTACAGAGTAATGCCAGCACCGGGCTGGGGCTCCTGCCCCCTCTCTGGAGTGGAAGGGTCACACTGCCGAGGTGCAGGCCCCATCTATGATGTGAAAGCCACAGACGAGCCTAGCAGGTCCATGTGCCAGACTCAGAGCAGTCTGAATGCTTTGTGGGTGACTTACCCAGCTGAGCCGCGCCCTGCACTTTTACCTGTGATTGCTTACACGTCAGAAAACAACTTACTTTGAAAGGCATGGCAGAATTATAATTCTCTGGAATCTCCCAAGACAGTAGCACTGAAGTCTTCATTACAGCTTTGACATGAAAATTTTTTGCAAACACTGCTGGAAAAGGAAAAACAGTGTATTTAAACTACTCCTAAGAGCCGTGACCTGTCCTCTTCCACCACGGGCCACAGAGCTTAAGCTAGATGCTTTCTGCTTTGATCAGAGAGAGAAGTGTGATTTGCCTACCTGTTCAGAGCATTCATTTAAATACCTCATTCTCATCAAGATCTCTCCTTTCTCTCCATTCAGTCAACTAGATGGTATTTTCCTTACCTGAGGACATTGGGGTGCTGTCAGCCAGACTTGCGTGGCATTCTATAACTGAAATCTAGTGCGTCCAAAACATATTAAGTTTCACATACTTTACCTTTTTGCTTTTGCTGAACCTATTAATATGAATGGGTCGATCAGTTATTTATAGCTTCAAAATACTGATTTCCAAAGACTGATATTCCTTTAAAGGAGGAAGGCCATAAGCAGACAAATCCTACCTTGATCCACAGGCAGTGTCCTGAACTGGACACTGGGACTATATGGCCCGGGCCCTTTGCTCGTGTGAGCACGTACTTTTACATCGTATGTGGTATCTGGTTTTAAGCCACTGAGTGTCATAGTGGTGTCAGCTGGAATAATAAGCTGCTCCATTGGAAGAAGAGGGATGTTGATATCCCTATACAGAAGGGTGTACTTGGTGATAATGCCATTTCTCTCTGCCAGGACAGGCGGTTGCCAAGACAACTGGACGGAGGTTGACGTGGTGCCTTCTGAGCGGAGGCTTTGAGGGAATCCAGCTGGGACTTCTTCTGGAACGGAAATCTCCTTCACCATCTCCTCCCCAAAGCCCACTTTGTTTCTGGCTGAGAGCCTGAAGACGTAGGATGCTCCTTTGTGGATGTCTGTAGCCGTGAAGTGATCTTCTTTTTCGGAGAACTCAAGAGTAGTGAGCGGCTCCATATCCTTCCGGCCAAATTTCAGTCGGTAGCCCTGAAGAGGTCCAAATGTGTCCACAGGGGGATGCCACTGAATGAGAGCAGTGTTCATCTGAGTGTGGCTGATCAGAAGCCGGGGCTTCCCTGGAACTGAAGCACACAGGATGCGGTGCTAAGACCGGCTTGCATGGATGCTCATATTTCAATCATTGCTGAGCAGAAATACCAGCCTACAGCCATTCCCATTTCTTTATTAAAAAAATAAATAAAAGGCTAATGCTTGATCTGTGTACCTTTATGGCAATATGCTCCTTCCTCTACTCTGTTCAGGTAGGGTCAACTACTAGAGTTTGATATTGAACACAAAATGGGAATAATTAAAATAATAATTTGAGGGAATATTTTAACATCTTCATACTTCACAGTTTCATACAAAAAGGTTGTGGCATAGAGAAATGGATGAGCAAAAATTAGACAACCCGATACAGCTGATAATAAGTGTAACATGTAATTATTGGTAGCATGCAATGTACCAGGCACTACGCTAAGAGTATTTACATGTAGTATCTCATTTGATTTCCATTCCTTTCTCCTGACTACATGCTCTGATTAGTTATCATCTTTTTCTATAATAGGAAAGGAAAACACAGGGGGCTAGAACCCTGTGCAAGGACAGGTGTGTAATAAGTGAGAAAGGTATAATACAAACCCTGGTGTACCTGGATCCAATTAACTACATTGTTATGTTGCTTGTAAGTTTCCAAAACAGTAGTTCAAAGGAAAATTGCTTTGACTTACTGTGGATTTAATCTGCATTTTTGTCTATACTTTACTATCCACACCAGTCGTCCCCATTGAGTTCTTCATCTTTAAAACAGGAATTATGTTATAACCTATCCCAAAATCTTGTTGTGAATATTAAATGAGAAGAGGCACATGATAGTCTTCACACAAGTTTTATATTTCATTAATATTAATCGTAATTATCAGCAATTAGAGTATTAACCTTTTATAACAAGGGGCTAGTTTCCTGTAAGTACATAATTTATTTCTTTTTAAGTTACATGTTTAGATATGTAAAGAGTTCTAATCTACTCATTCAATAAATTATAACTAATTTTTTAAATTTTTACTTACTGACTTTTTACAGAGAGAGAGAGAGGGAGAGGGAGAAAGGGAGATTGGGGGGAGAAGGAGCGATGGGGGAAGAAGAGAGAGAAACACTGATTTGTTGTTTCACTTATTTATGCATTCATTGGTTGCTTCTCGGACGTGCCCTAACTGGGAACCAAACCCACAACCTTGGTGTATCGGGATGATGCCCTAACCAACTGAGCTACCTGGCCAGGGTCTGTATTTTTTTTGTAAATAGAAAGCAATTATTCCTGAAATCTACAGAGAAGAAGAGTAGTAAACAACACAGAGCCAAAAGCTTCTTTGGGCATACCCCAAATAGGGGAGGAAGAAGAGAATCCGCGGAATTGAAACAAAGCCAACAGAAAGAAGATGCTGGAAAGGCAGGAAAGCTTATACTAATGAGAGACTGGCAGTGAAAAATAGTACTGTGGGGAGGTAGAAAACAATAAAACAAATAAGCAACAACAAAGCTAGAAAGCTGATGAGACAACACATAGAATATTAACCTCCGTAAGGACCTGGCTAACCCGCTCATTCTATACTTTAGAAAGCCGTAACCCCTGTGGCAGCATGCTTTGCCCAAGAACACGTTCACTGAGACCGCTGTATCCCTCACCAATGAAGCAGTGGTTTTGTTTCACACGCTACCGTGGGTTCCCTCAGCTAGCCCACGACGTGTGGGAGAGGAGTTCCTGAAGGTTGTAATGGCCACTATGTACGTGGATGCTGAGGGCCAGCCCAGGGACCAAATCAAACCAAACCAAAAACTGTGTACTCGTTGCTTCTCAGGAAAATACACAACCAGAGATCTTATCAACTAAGAAATTCTCAAACTAGAGCCCAGTCATTAAGTTAGAGTGTGTGAACTATTCCATTTACAGTAGTCCTCCCTTATCCACAGTTCGACTTTCTTCACTTTCAGTTATTCTCGCTCAGCCACAGCCTGAAAACATTATATGAAAAATTCCAGGAATAAATGATTCCTAAGTTTTAAATTCTGAGTGGCCGTGATGAAATCTCACGCTACCCCACTACCTCCATCCTGCCCAGGACTTGACTCGCCCGTGTCTGGTGTCTCCACGCTGTAGGTTAGTCACTTAGTAGCCAAATCCACGATCAGACTGACTGTCACAGCATCGCAGTGCCTGTGTTCAAGCCACCCTTGTTTTACTTAATGCAGCGGCCCCCAAGTGGGAGAGCAGTGATGCTGGCGACCCAGATATGCCGAGACAAGCCCGAAAGTGCCTCCTTCGAGGGAAAAGGTGGGTACGGTGCATACAATAAGATACTGAGAGCGAGCACAGTCATGTAACTTATTTCAGCGTATTGTTAGACTGGTCCTATTTTATTATTAGTTATCGTTAATCTCTCACTGTGCCTAATTTATAAATTGAACTTTACCATAGGTATGTATGTATAGGAAAAAATATAGTATATATAGGATTCAGAGATCTTTTTGGATTCAGGCATCCTTGGGGGTCTTGTAATGTACCCCCTGTACATAAGGAGGTACTACCGCATTTTTATTTTAAATATATTTAAAATTATTTTCCTTTTAAAAATCACTTTAAGTCCTGGCTGGTCTGGCTTGGTGGATTGAGCTCCAGCCAATAAACGGAAAGGTCACTGGTTCGATTCTCAGTCAGGGCACATGCCTGGGCTGTGGACCGGGTCCTTGTTTGGGGGGGCGCATGAGAGAGGAAACACTGCTGACACATTGATGTTTCTCTTCCTCTCATTCCTCCTTCTCCCGGTTCCTAAAAATAAATAAGTCCTTTAAAAAATCACTTTAAGATAGACATTGGGAGGCATCCTTAATTTCCCTTTATGTGTGTGTAACATTTACACAATTTGCCCATCAAAATGTCAGTGATGTCAAGGATTGAACACTTGAGGCTCTGCTGAAAAAATATAGAGCTTTCAGCAGAAGATACATTATTAGGAAACAAAACAGTTGAAACTACTGGGTAGAAACATAAGTATTAAGTCTCAACATTTTATAGATACAATATATGTTATTAAACATATTTATCAAAAACTTTCTAAAATTCTGATTCCAATAACTGTATGTACACTGTTTCTATAAGATGCATGTGAAGCTAGAATAAAGGAAACACTTCTAATATTTTTTGATTGAACCACAAATATAGTTTCATTCTAATAATATTTATCAGCCAAATAGGAATATGTTTTTATCAGCTGGAATTTCACTTCATAATATTGCTGTGGTACAAATTTGGAGACATATAATGGACAGTTAAAATTCCAAAACAAAAACAAACTGGCCTTATAAAAAAGTGCATTATTCTTCTGGGGCAGTCGAAGCTTAGGTTGGCTACTGTCTTTTTTGTTCGTTTGTTTTATTGCTGGCATGCCCTTTCTTTATTTGGGGATATACACGCTGCGGGCTTAGAATCATGGGATCAAGTAATGCTCTGGAAATAAGACTGTCTGTTCTGACCTGCTGATTTCCACCCCTGTGCCAGGAGCATCTCAGTCTGCTCCCCATTCAAGCCCACAAGGGTCATACTCCTGGCAGAAGTTTCACCAAGCCTGAAAACTATTGAGATAACGAGTCTTGAAACACTGAGATACAAGAGGTGCAAATTAAAACCATAATGAGATACCACCTCACACTGGTCAGAATGGCTGTCATAACCAAAGCAACAAACAACAAGTGTTGGAGAGGTTGTGGAGAAAAGGGAACCCTAGCACACTGTTGGTGAGAATGCAGACTGGTGGAAAACAGTAGGGAATTTCCTCAGAAAACTAAAAATGGAACTGCCTTTTGACCCACCAATTCCACTGCTGGGATTATATCCTAAGAACCCTGAAACACCAATCCAAAAGAACCTATGCACCCCAATGTTCATAGCAGCACAACTTACAATAGCCAAGTGCTGGAAGAAACCTAAGTGCCCATCAGCAAATGAGTGGATCAAAAAAAACTATGGTACATTTACACAATGGAATTTTCGCAGCAGAGAGAAAGAAGGAGCTTATACCCTTTGCAACAGCATGGATGGAACTGGAGAGCATTATGCTAAGTGAAATAAGCCAGGCAGTGAGGGACAAATACCATATGATTTCACCTTTAACTGGGAACCTAATCAACAAAATGAACAAGCAAGCAAAATGTAACCAAAGACATTGAAATTGAGAACAGGCTGACAGTGACCATAGGGGAGAGGGGAGGGGATAATGAGGGAAAAGGGTGATAGGTTTGCAGGGACAATTATAAAGGACACATGGACAATAAACAAGGTGGGGTGGAAACAGGGAAAGGAGGTGGGGAGGGCTAGGGTCATGGGGAGGGGTGGGATGAAAAGGCGGAAAACTATACTTGAACAACAATAAAAAAATGTTAAGAAAAAACCCACTGAGCTACACAAGTAAACAATTTGAGAAAGAAAGGAATGCTGTGCCAGCTAGAGAAAGAATCCCACCATCGCCTCAGGAGAGGCCAGCCGTATGAAGGGAAAGACTAATATCTCTAAAAATGTGTGAAGAATAGAAGCAGTTCAAGTTGGGGTAAGAGTTTTGGGCATTTCATCCAAGTAACAGAGCAAAAGGGAAAATAAATGCAGAGAGGTCTACAACACTGCATATATGGTTTTAAAGAATTATCCACATCTCCACATATTAGCGATGAAACCCATTTCATTTCTGATTTCCAGACAATTTATGCATAAAACACATACATCTATTTACTTTGTGCAAAGACTTACTCAGTGGCACACAGGCATTTGGGTGGGAAAATAAAGATAGAGATGCAGGGTCTATGGCCTCTGATCAATGCCTACTCTGGGGGTAAAGGAGGAGATGCAGTAGGTGGTACTGTATGTGGAGTTGGCTCAAGGTTTCCAGTGCCTTAAGGCTACTGTGTGGACCACTTTTAAAGGTCATCCAGTAGTAGGCTCAATGGTCCTGCTTACTTCGAAACAGGAACAGGAGAGTTGGCAAGATGAAAGAGTCTTAAATAATACTTCAGGAAAGCAGGGAGGTCATTTTTAGTAATGGCTCAGTGAACATATTAGAAGAACAGAGAGAGCCCCGCTGCCTAGTAAATATGCTAACTATAAATTATGTCACGACATATGTGTAATCTCTCCTCCCTTTTGCTTTCTAATTCTTCTTATTCCCTTACTAGATTCCTCCCTATTAAATGTCTTTTAGAACTTCAGAAGTGATATACACGTGTTGCGCCCTTTCCTTCTTAGCTGTAACAATCACAGGGGATTAAGAAAGGCACTCAGTCAGTCCCAATGGCTCTAAATGGAGCGTCAGCTTAACCTAGCACCTAAGAAGAAAGAATTGTAATTGGCTGGCCTAAGCCTATTGCATCCAAATTCCTCATGTCACAGTCATTTTTTCTACAGTCCTTAAACGCAGCTGCTGGGTACAGTAGTGGAATTTATGTACAAATAGAACAATGAACTGGCTGATTGCCTTACATCTCAACTTCATGCCGCAGACCAAATTGTATGAAACCGGACAATGGGGGAATTAACAAAGAAACTACAAAAATGTCACAATCACTGCAACATAAAGCCAACATTTTATTCAAAGGTGTCCCTGAGCTTACATGACTCTCACGTGGATTGCTTCAGTTATGGCCAGTACGTTTTGTTTCAAAGATATGATTGTTTACAGATTTTAGAAATAATTTATTATACATCAACACATCCTACAATTAGGAATTTTACTATCAAAATAAGATTTCACAAGAATTCCTGAATTTTCCATGGGAGCCATTACTACATACCCTTATAATTGTGGGTTATTAAAAGCTCACATGTGTGAGATACACTTCATAATTTTTCATAGTCACATAAAAATAAGGACTTTTTGAAATAGTATATGAAAACAAAGCAAAAAAAATGAGTTTGCCGATTACCTGTGGATAAACCATGACTGGGGAATGCTTTTTTTTACTTGTAGTTTGACAGGAAAAAAAACCACAATAAACTACAGATTTACTCTAAAAAGGATTATAAATCTGGATTCTCCCACCTCCAACCCAGGCTCCTTGGGAAGGTTCAAGAAAATAAATGAAATAAATGTGCAGACATCTAAATTATAAGTATTCCCACCTCAATACCTAAGTCTTCATTGATTAATAAAGATCTGAAATTGTGAATGAAAATTCCAAAATAATTCTACATATAAATAAGACCAACAATTCTAAATAATTTTTTGATGGTGACTAAAAAGTGATGAGCTACTCTTTAAAATAGACAGTAAGATAGACAATATTATTTATTCCTTTCTCTAACATCCACATTCTTTGGCTATAAGTTCTCTCTCTTTTCTTCCTCATCTTATCGGGAACAGGACTTGGATGCTGTATGTGATGTTTCAGGCTTTACTAAGACACAGTTACAAATATGGGTGAAGGAGATCACTTTCTTTCATTCTGGGATTAAATTTCATGGGTTTAGCCTTGGTTGTCTACATTCAAATAGAGGCTGGTTCCGTAGCAAGACAGTGAGCGCGCCCCCCGGTGAACATGTATTTCCTATGCCTGGCAACAAATTAGCTTGATACAAAGGTATTCTAAAAAAAGAGAAAAAAAATCCCAGAAGATTGTCTTGAAGGATGCCATCTGTAATCCTGCTGCCTGAGGCAGTTCCAGGTGGCAGGATGTGAGGCAAATCTTATGACATTTAGACAAATCTGGCAGTGAGCATGGTACCCAGGAGGGTATTCACCACCACAGCTGTTCTTTGCGTTACGCCTTTACGTAGAGGTATGTTTCTAAAAAGTTATGTGAGAAGTGATTTTGGGGGAGTAAATCAAATCACACTTTCAGTGTTCCATAGGAGAATTCTATAGAAAGGACTGGAGGAGAATCCTTTTGTAAATACTTCTTGATCTACTGGTTCGACCATGCCAGGTCTTCCTTCACGCTGGTTTTTCCTACTGTGGCCAAAGAAATGCTAAAGAACATTGAGCTTTGGAAGACAGCAATCTGAAATTTAGCCTTTTTGTTTCCTTCATTCTCTCTGTTCCCTATCTTTTGTGAAATGTGTCCTCTTTAGAATCCCCATAGCAAGGGGTAAGGAGGAGAAAAGGACAAAAAATAAAACTAAGCCAACATGTAGCTCCAGGTGGCAGCTCTTTCAACAGGGTTTGTTGTGGGGAGAGTCTGAAGCTACTGAGTGACTTCTCTACCTAGTTGATGTGTCCTTTGAACCCCATGGGACTTGCTCCTTCAGATCCCTCAGGCCTCAGCTCTAACAGAGAACTGTCCCACAGAGAACTCCAATTTTTCTTTCCAATATAACTCCTAGGGGCGGCCCTACCCTCAGTGTCAACATGCCTTTATTTTTCAGTTCATCACGCACTCACATTGTATCATGTACTAATTTGTTCACTTGTTAATTAGCTAGTCTTGGTCAGAAGATAAATCGCAGGAGGACAGAGTTGGTTTTGCTGATGGATGTATGCCCAGCAATGGGAATAGTGCCTGACATAATTAATACATGCTCCAAAAATACTTGTTCAATGAACAGTATATATATAATAATATGTACACACACACACACACACACACACACATACACAAAAGTAGTGGACCACAGCCTTTTTTCCCCCTCTGTGAGATGCCACCCATCCCATTTGGAAAATTAGTATTACTGTCACCCAAAGCATGTCCAAGGTACACATATGCACAGATGTGGTTACCTGCTCCCGTGGTGGACACCAGTTTTGGCTTGCTGCGAGCACCGTCTCCTTTGGTGGTGTAGGCTGTGACAGTGAGGGAGTAGGAAGTTTCAGGCTGTAGCCCAGAAATAATCATGTCCTGAAATGACACAGTAGAATGACACTGATTCAAAACATGCTCTGAATGCTCGGGGGGAGCAACATCAAGGCACCCGTTTTCGTTGCTGTGCATGCGTGAACATTCGCTGCAGCCATGCTGAGCACTGGAAGTCTCATGCTTGGAGCTCATGCTACGGGTCATCCATTCCCATGCTGACAGTGGAGCGGGGTGGACCTCCTAAGAGGCAGCTCTAAGGGAAAGTAGGTAAACACATAAAACCTAACGCCAGACCGCCTGAATTCTTGAATTTAAACCTGCTTCCCTTTATTTATTAGCTTGGTGTTCCAGGGTATATCAGTTTATCCCTGTGTGCCTCAGTTTCCCACGTGAAAGTAGGAGTAATAAGACGCCACAGGGCCACTAGAGGACTAAATGGGTTATGTCAGGAAAACAGAACTATGCCTGGCTCACAGTGAGAAATCCATAAACTAGCTGTTATTCTATGCCGGCAGCTCTCCATATGCACCAGTATGGCCTGGCCCACAGACTGCTGATGGGGCTGATGCCAACAGTCTGTTTATCACCATGGAAGTATTTTGCCAAATGGCTGATCTGCGGGACCTAGACATCCTGAGAGCCAGAGAAGTTTCTTGGGACTCAAGACACATACTACTTAAGGATAATTTTCTGTTCATCTGAAGAATTTTCTGACCTAAAACTGAAGAACAGGACTTATTCTACCGTATCACAAATATGTGTTCTATTGACTCTGATTGTTTAGAAAATGTTAACTATCACCAACTATTTATCAAAACTCTCAGTTTTGTCTTAGACTAAGGGCCCAAAGTTGTGGTAGTTATTAAGAATAGATGATCACACAACTGTTCTTCCAAAGTGGAGGTTCCACGTTTCTTTAAACAGTGCTGGCTCGGAATTTGTCCCAATACTTTCTTTAGAGCCACACCCCCTCCTACAACAATTAAAAAAACCTTTCAAATTTTTGGTACAGCAATGTTGTCAAAGTAAGTGTGACAAATTTAAGAAAAGAGACAATGTAATTGTTTCCGTATCTAAAGACAATGCAGTGGGAGTCTGGTGAATGGGCTGTTCTGTGCACGGCCGTAACGGGCACCACGGAACTCGATTGTTGAATCTGGTCCCAAGTATGGCAGCTTTTACAAGGAGCTTTTCTCAAAAAGGTAGTTGTGTCATCAATTTGGAAATTCAAGGATTTCGGGTATCATCTTGAAGAGCCATTGGAAATACTATTCTGTAAGCTAAACAGACTAAATTTGGGAGTGAAATTTTATTTTTCGGAACTTGGAATGTTTTCACTAACATTACAGAGAATATACAAACCAAGTGAACCACCTGAGAGTGGTGTTTTAAAGTGTGACAGATAATAGCTACTCCAAAAATTATGATGGGTAAATGACATTACTGTTTTCAAGGTCCCCTTTCACATGCCACTGGATTGCTGCTGAAGGCGGGCAAGGTGAGAAGGGAAAAAGCAGCAAGGTTTGGTTCTGTCGCCCGCTTGTGTGGCAAGAAATTTATATACACTGAGCCTTGTACGAGTTTCTCGTTATGAAACTGGGGTTAATGACACGTGTCCTTCCTCTAGCACCGGATGTGGCAGGATAATGTAAACAATGCGACTTGAAATTGCCAAGCCCTCTGTGGCGGTATCATCTCAGCCCCCTACTTCTCTCTCTGCCTGGGTCACACCATCTCTTAGGCTACACTTTCTTTCTTAAGCTGCAGGTGTTCTTCCTAAGGGGTTCCGTACTCTCTGTGGGTTAGTGTGGTTGACATCACGGCCACAGTTCCTCCCTCTCTTTGTCTTTTCCTATCCCAGCTCCACTCGGCTTCTTGCCCCTGCTTATTAAAGGCTGGCATTACTGGGACTTTGGTAGCAGTCACTGGTCTGCATTTCTCTCTAATCCAAAACCAGAACCAAACAACTGCATTCATTTCCAAACCTTTAAAGGCCTTTTTTATGCCTGTACACTAAATTCACTTCTAGCCCTGACTTCCCGGGAGGACTCCAGGGACATACACATCGTAAATATCTGCTGGACATTTTCCCTTGACTGTCACCTGTCACCTCAAGCTTAGCTTAACTAAAGTGTACATGTCATTCCCAGAAGCAGACTCCCTTCTTTACTTCCCATATTTTAGTGAATGGTGGAGCATCTTCAAAACTTAGAAGTGACACTTTGATCTTTTTTTCCTCCTCAAATTCTTAGCTAAAGTTTTTGTCAATTCTTAAAGATATTGATCATAACCATCCCTTTTGCCATTTCTGCTTTCTCAACTCTGTTGAATTTTTATTTCTTAGTAAAAGAGCTTTTTTAATTTGTTTTTCTATTACTATCTTTTTTCTCCCTAGCCTCTCCACTAAGTCTGCAGGTAATGACCCATTCAGTAAGACATGAAATCAATTTAGTCAGTCATGACCAGCATTAAAAATATACACACAGACACACACATGCACGTGTGTACACACACACACATACTTGAATGCAAAACATTACAGTTTACATATATTTAAAGGTAAGGTACTATTTTGAGAAACTTTCAAACACATGCATTAGTCATGACATGTAATGCATTTCTTACTATGGGTCGTGGTCAAAGCACTTTATAAAATACTGCTATACTACTGATTTTCAACATTATATTAGAACTTATTTCTGAGCTATATTTAGCACTAACTTAGTAACCTAAACCCTTTATTTCTGTCAAATTAGCAAGCTCCCTGTTACCCGGCTTACTCTTGACTGCCTTGACACTTTCCTGAAATGTACATCTTCCCTAATCACCTGGGCTGTGAGCACTTAGAAGGCAGGTGTCACATTTTGTATCCCCCTCTGTAGCTTATATATCTATAATTAGCTCTTAATAAATAACATAATCCACTCATTTAAATCTTTTTAAAAACTCCTCACTGAGTGAGATACCTTCTAGTTCTTTGCCTGACTCATGCAAGTTCACTCACAGTTGGATGGGTACAAGAGAGAATTGCCAGTGCTAGACAGAGTTAATTAGTCCCAGATCTAGTCGAGTTTTCCGCTGAATATGTAAGACTAGAGTAGGATTTAAGAGCCGCCTACAACATAAAACGTTGACGCCTCGGGTCTGTGATGTCTCCACCTTAAGCATGTCTCCTCTAACTATGTCACGAGGCAGAGTTAGTAGCAGCCACCGAAATAACACGAGCTCACGATATTTCTTATGCAATCAGTAGCACCATGCCAATTTCACAAAACAAAGCCAAAATACAACATGTATCATGTAGTAAAAATAATTTAAAAAAATTGTTAATTCATGCATTGAAACAGTCATGACATATCACAACTAAGTGAAAGAGGAGTATCAGGAAAAAATAAGCATTTATAATATTTTGACAAAGCAGTCAAAAATTACTCACATGTTCAGTAGTATCATCAAATTCCCACTGATTGAGATTAAGAAGGTTGGGAAGGTAGAAACAAAATAAAAAGAAATGAAGAGAAATTTGTAGACTAATAAAAGCAACGATGGCCTTGTTAGATTAAAAAAAAAAAAAAAGCAATTGTACCAGTGTGTACAATAAAAGTCCAAGGAGTATAAGTGGGTTATGTTGCCACTTTCATTCTCAATTTTGACCTTCATTGAAAGGTCAAAAGTAAATACGCTCTGTATTGTTATCACTAAAACCAGCTATTTTCCATTGAAATAAAGCAAGAAGGCACAGCACAAAGCTAATGCACACTACTTTGTGACATTTATTTTCACTTTTTCCTTAAGTTACATGGTTAATTCAAGTCACTAATAAGATTAACTTCTCAGATTAATATTGAAATCCAATGGCCCTGGTGAAGTCCTGCAAGACTTAATGAAATTTCAATGAGTAGTCAAAGAGAAAATAAGAGATGGGAGAAAAAAGAAAAAAGAAATAAGACAAAAAAAACAACTCAAAGAAAATCAGCAAATTAATCAAGAAAAGTCAAAATAGAAGAGAGGAAAAAAGGTTGAGTGGCATTTAAGGCAATGTTGTATTATATCGTTGCATTAACTACCATGCTCCCAATAAAAAGAACGGAACTAAGTTGTTCTACAACGCAGTGTTATCTAAGAACGGAAGAACAGCAAACATGATGTCGTTTTCCCACTTGCAGACTTACACAATAAGACGTAAGTGCTGATGGCTTTATTTTGCATTATGAGAAGGTTCTATTTCACAGGCAGTATAAATTAAATATTTGAACATGCAAGTCAGTTGTCCTTTTCCAAATCTAAGGGACACTGTGAATCCTGAACCACATTTACAGACGTGGCCTCTAAACCCAAACCGTACAACTGGATGAAAGGTAGAGTAGTTAGCCACCAACCCAGATCTCTTTATTTAGAATGTTTCAAGACTGAAGCAAACATTAGCACTTTTGTAAGTCGATGACCTCAAGACCTGGGATAAATACTTTCCTTAGAGCTACAGAGATATTCATTTGCCTTCTTATATTCATTGAGACAAAGATGCAACCTTTGGCAATCTGGAGCAGTGGTTCACAACTTGGTTCATAATCTTCCTCACTTTCACATAAAACAAGAAACCTTGCATTGAAATGTTTCAAATTTTCACAAATATCATCCACTGCCATGCCCAGCTCATTTGCTGGATAAGCAAAGCACTTCCCTATTCATGATACCCCATCAGTACTGAACCAACCATAGGTAAGCTAGTCCATGGGTTACGTGTAACCCCCACAGGGCAGTAATTGATTAAAGTCTTCCTCTCCCTTTTAGAAAAACATGACATATGATTTATTATGGTACTACCTTTGAATCACTACTAATTTATGAAAAAAATGGATGCTCTATTTTAAACAACTGATTACAAAACCAAATTATGACTCCATATTTATAAACCACTGCCTTAGGATCAATTTCTCACACACTCAATTAATACTTTTCTTAACTTGGCTCAACATGGGGACCCCATTTATTCCCTGAAAAACTCTTAATTTTTATCATGGTCATTATCTTCATTTTTTGGGAAATGAAACAATTCTTTTCATCAAAAACATAATTTAATAAAGAGGTTCTAAATAAAATACTATATATAAAATTTTATATATAATACTAATTATATATAAAATACTGTATATATTTTCCTGAATAAAAATGTCTATTTTCCAGCAGGAAGTCTTATATTTAGAAATTTGATCAACTTAATCCTAAGTATTTTTTTAAGTTTATTTTCTATAAAAAAATAAATTTATTTATTTATTTTTTAGAGAGGAGGAGGGAGAACGAAGGAGAGAAACGTCAATGTGTGGCTGCCTCTCACGCTCTCTCTACTGGGGACCTGGCCTGCTGAGGCTATAGACCCCTTCTGGGGACCTAGGGCATGTGCCCTAGACTGGGAATTGAACCCGTGACCCTTTGATTTGCAGGCCGGCACTCAATCCACTGAGCCACTCCAGCCAGGGCTAATTCTAAGTAGTTTTAATACAGCAGAAAATAGATGCTATTAGCAAAACTGCTTCTTAGAATTCTACCCTTTGATTTGATTAAATCATTTTTTTTTAAATCAGAAAGGCAAACTCAGATATAGCTATAGAGACCTGAATATCTGTATTTTCAGAAACAGTAACATGTTTTTAATCAGATGTGTTACTTCACTACTATTTATTTCCTCAATTGATGGCAACCCAGATTGAGAAGGTATATACATTATCATGTTTTAAAAACAAGAATTTCGTGCAGGATTTTTTAAAATGTAAAAAAAATAGTTAAAATGGGACCCAGTTGACGGCACAGAATAGAAAAAAGGTATCAAGAAAACATAGGTATGTAATTTTGGAGGCTTACCTGTGCATCAGCCAGCATGACGTCCTTCAGCATGGGCTGGCCCTTGGGCTCACCATTTTCCATCCTCACATAATGCACCTGGTATCCTCTTATCTGGCCATGCTGTTTATTGGGCACAGGTGAGCGCCACGAGACTTTAACAGATGTTGAGTTGACAGCCTCTACCTCGACTTTGCGAGGAGGACCACTAGGAACTGGAACAATATCATCGGATAAAAGAAAATTATAGGCACTTGTCCCACCCAGTCAGAGCATTTTCTTTACTTAGTTTTTCTTTCTTTCTTTCTTTTTTTTTTTTTTTTAATGGGCAGACCCACTATGTTTCTTTTGTGGAATACAGACATTTTCAACCAATGAAAATGCTCAACCAATCTGCTCTACCTTTCAAGAAAAGATCAAAAAACATGACCAATGCCAAAAAAAAGTATGGAAGAAAAAAAGAGTATCAGAGAAATAGAAAAACATGTAAAAAATGTACAAAAGCCAAGGAAGATGCTTTGAGGTTCAAAGCATTAAAGCACAAAGAGGTATAGCATTGAAATAATAACAAAAACTGCTTGTTGATTGCTGTGTGTTTTTTAAAGGTTTCTTTTTAGCAGAAAAAAAAAGATTCTTGATTATAGGAATTTTCTTCTTTTTTTTCTCATATCAAAGGTATTCCATACAACAAATGCCAAAAATTAAATGTCGAGCATCAGTGCTTCGGAAATATGCAAGACAAAAAAGGCAACAAGAAGACAAGAATGCTTGTTTTTAAAAGTTAACTTCAAAATGTAAAAGAAGTGACTACAAAAAGCCACGAAAAATGCAGAAGACTTTAGATGGAGGTACAGAGGAAGAGCCTGGATTGCAAAATCATAGGAGCAAACTGTTCTTTTTAAAGGGAAGCAAATTACTGTGTTGAGATCGAGAGAAAAAAAAAAAAACAAAAAAACAAAATGCCCAGGCCGGAGTAAAAAGAGGTCTTTGGCAAAAACTATTGACGTTAGAGCGATGTTGGGTAAAAAAAAGATGAGCAGAGAAAAACGGGTTACTGTTAGCCTATGGAAAGACAGCAGACCGAGACTGTGTGGAAGGGAGCAAACTGACGTGGCAGAGGCAACATACCATCTTCATCGGTTCGAATCAACACGGACAAGCTCTCGGGGCCGGGGCCGACATCTGTGTGGGCTGTCACAGTGATCCGGTACTCAGTCCATTTTTCCAGCTGTTCCAAAAGGTATTTGGTAGTGTCCGAAGGAATTCCCAAAATCTCGTGAGCTTTGTCATCTTCTCCATCCACTGCAGTATACTTGATGGAGTATTCAGTAATAATGCCATTCTGTTTTTCCACTGGTGGAGGCTGCCAACTTACCAAAATGCTAGTGGAACTTGGGCTGGTACAACTAATGTCTTGAGGAGGAGCTGACGGCTCTTATTTTGGTAGTGAGTTAAAGGAGGGTTTGAGTGAAAGGACAGGAGTGGTTGGAAAAAAAAATGATAAAACAAAAGAAAAGGCAAAAATAAATAAACGAACATTAAGGGCAACAAAACGAAAACAAGGCTTTGAAACTTAAAATAAAATTTTAAAGATAAATTATATACCTTGGCTTAGTAATATGAATAAACCAAAAGCAATGAATAAATGACCAAAAATAAACATTAAGTAATGGGTGGGGGGAATACGTGAACATGAAACCTTGAGATGATAAAGCCTCCAATAGCGTTACCTACCTGCAATTTAAATTCTTCTCCTAAACCCATCTCTCGGTATTCCCCAGCCCTACTATACAGACTACCCAACTTCAAAAAAGCTGCAAGTACTGCAAGATTTACTACATGAGCAGCTCGATGAGGCTTCACAGATGCTGTTTCAAGCTTTCATTTCTACATTCTAGAATGAGGGCAATTCATACACAGCATTCAGTTGTGAAAGCAGTCGTAAGTGGGAAAAACTGCAATAACTACTAGGCACCCTTCCACCAACTCCATTTCTTTAACAGAAGACAAATAAAAACCCAGCAAACATAAAAGGGTTCCCTCTGACTATCTGAAAAGATGACTGTGCCCGACCGACCAGCTTTAATGGGAAACATTAACTGAACATTGACCATACCCCACAGAGCGCGAGCATGCAGAATCAATAAAGGGTGGGAAGACGTAGTCCGAGATTTACCTACCGAGAGTAATGTCAGGCTTGTTGATTCTGACTGTAACTTATACTTACCCTACATCAGCTTTCAGCTTTTAAAAAAATTATAACTCTTCTTGAGACACCATTGCTAGTGAAGAATTAGATTCCACCAGCAAATTTTGGTAAAATCAATAATAATTATCTATCGCTTACAAAATGTAACATAGCCATTAAAAAAACTGTTTAAAAAATCCTGAGAACCATCTTTCTTTTATTTTGTACACAATTCTCTTCATTTTCTGTATAATTATTCATATAAAGTAGTGTTGACAAAAGAGTTAAAAGATAAGCTTTCCTATTGCCCATTCCCAAATAAACTGGTCACCTTCTGAGCAATTATTTTCAATTAAATTAATCAAACATATCATTATTTGAAAAAATTAAAAAGCAATAAAGACCACTGCAGTGTTATCATAAATTATTTTTAAAGTTAATAATACATGTTCCTAAAAAAGTCAAACAAATGGGGTAAGACATACATAATACATATATATTTTTAAGACAATATATATATGATACCATGAGCAAATCGTTTCTAATTTTTTGTATATGAATATGTAGTTTGACTTTGCGGATCTTTATATTATGTGATGCCTGGTTTATTAGATTGTTTAGACTATTATTAGTCTTTATGTGTCTTGTGTTTTTCATTAAGGTCAATCAAAAGGAAAAGCTCTCTTTACTAATAAAAAGAAAATTCTCATTGAAAGCCTCATAAATTTGGAATAAGATTTGTAAAATCACTAGAATATCATTTTTATTGATTCTGACTACAGGTTCTTGTATTTCAAATTATAAAACTAATTTAAATGCATCATCATTATTCATAATAAATTGGGTTATTCATTTAACAGCTAGGACTCATTTGTAATTCTTTCTAAAAAACTGATTTGGTTTTTATGACATTGCTACTCTATTCTTTGAATATATTCAACACCATTTGAAACTTTGAGTTTAATAAATAAAGAAAAGATAAGCTTTTGGTGTGCTTATAAAAAGTTCATTCTGTCTCTATGTACGTACATATGTATATACGTATGCAAAAAAGTCAAGTTTGTAAACCATGCAAAATATAATATTAAAGCATGTCACATTTCTTTTGATTAAATATCTGATTTTAAGAATTATCTTCTACAATAGGACTTATTAGCCTGCCTGGAATTCAAAGCAGACATGAAAAACTGCATTTACATACTTGAGATTTGAAAAGAAAGACAATTTTATGGGAATAAGCTATAATCACCAATGGATTAAGCACAGGAACCTAATACTTTTCATATGAATAATTATGTTTTGAGAAAAGAGAAGGAAATGATTTTTTATTATCGAAAACCCGGAAAGATGTCAAGTATCTTAGAAGAATAAAATACAAAGACTTGCTTCTATGGAAGGAAATTAATCTTTTAAAATAGATAAATATTATGTATGTTGACAGGTCTAAAAATTAGATCACTACAGCATTCTCTTTACAAAATTTAATGCATTTCTATTATAGAGATCTATTGCATGTCATTATATCAAAACCACTTATAAAATATCAAAAATTAAGGAAATAACTCCATAAAACTATTCAACTCAAAGCAAATGGTCATTTAATAGACTAATTATGAAAACATTAATAAAGATCAAATAGTATTATAAGCCACCAAACTTTGCATCAGAAACAATCTCCCATATTAGACTTTATAAAAAACAATCTTAAAAATCTTCCCTGGACACAATGAACCCCCATTGTGATAAAGACAACTATTCTTTATAGCAACAGTTCCAAAAAGATATTGAACCTGAGGAAACAAAATAAAATTTAGGATTGCAAATGTACTTGTGATTATTCCATTGTTCCTAAATTTTTCCAAATACAGATTTGCTGTGAATGTTCCAAATTTCCACATATACTCCTGGCAGAGTTAATAACAAACTAATCGCAAGAGCTGAGCCTTTCTCTGAGTAGGAACAAATACGTGAAATAAAGTGTTATTTGTTAGCAAAGTTAAAATCTGTGTGCTTAAAAAATGTAACAGTTTGGTCTTCCAGATGCCTCTTTAGTTCGCTAAAGCCCTCCTCTGATGGTTATGCAGTGCTCTCCACCTGAATTTTGCTTCAGAGCATTGAAATTCATTAAATGGGCCTTGATTTACCTCCTCTCACCCATTTTTCTCATCTCTCAATCTCTCTGACGGTCTTTCAATTTAGAAAGTGGGAGAAAAGACTCTGCTACTTGGACCAAGTTTGAACACATGGGTGGTGGTTGTACTCTAATCCTCAAGTAGGATATTGGCATAGAGACTGCTGACTATTAAGAATATCAAGTAGCAGCTCTGTTTGCTGGTAGGGATAGTACCCGGCAACACCTCCTAGTGAAAAAAAGGGCAGAAAGCAAGCAAAGAGAGACACCTACTTGACTGCATGGTTCTAGCTGATATTTCCGTTGTAGAAGCACCCAAGCCTTGCGGAGAGCGTGCAGCCAGACGAAAGTAGTACAAGCTGTTTGGTTTCAGCCCTTGCAGTCTGTAAGATGTCCCTGGCTCAATGGCAATTCGTTGCTGTGGATAAGTAACAAGAGAATTTGGTCATCTCCATTAAGGTTTGGGCAGGTATTTTTTATCACAATGCCTGTCATCAAAAAACCACACACAGAACCTACAGAACATCAAGGACACTACCAGGGGAGTTATATGATGAAAACGGCATTTAAAAGGCAAGTTCCTATAACAAATAAGGCAATTGGAATAAGGGTGGCCAGGGATCTTTCTCACGATGACACAGCCTCCAAATGCATTGGATAAAAGGGAGATTGAGAGGCCTTCACCCACGGATGTGCCGTGACAGGGCCCACAACAGAAACTGTGCCCAACACGTTCAATTTCACTTGAAGAGATTTCAAGCTCACGTCCTGTGATCTTCTGCAATTTAAATGGGGACAAAGAAAACACGGCCAAAAGCAACGGCAGAAACTGGTGTACAGTTTGTCTGCGACTACTATAAAGGAACTAACGCTGCCAAGGTCTGGGTCTCATGGGATAAAAATCAGATGTCAGTTACTAAAGAAAGCTGGATAATTCTATGAAACCTAGGTTGGTTTAAAATAATTTTAGAACATTTTTTCCCTTGGGAATATTGAGTAAAGCTACAAAAATACTCACAAACTTTTCTAGAACTTTTAACATCATAAAGGACTTCTGATATAAAGTTTCTCTAATCAAATGCTAAGATTACTTTTCATGCTTGAAGTTTGCCTTTGTATTCTAGCAAAAATATAGCTGCTTATTGGTAATAAATCTCAGATTAAACAATTAGCCTGCAGTAAATCTTAAAATACATGCTAATATATAATCTAATATGGCATAATCAATCTTAGGCTTTTTATCACATATTGCTTGCTGTTCACACAAACAGAAATCAAGAAGAATTCAAAAATAAAGCCAGAGAAAACATCCTTAGGTTGTTCTGGCTCGAAACTACACAAGCTTTTAAAAATTTGAGATTTACCAAATAACAAGAAAAAAAGGTATTCCCTTAAAAACAACTGTGAAGCAGAGTAGGGGTGCCAACATTTAAGCACCCACAGCAGCCTCAAAAATCGGCCCCTCTCTTTGCTGTTTTTCCTCTATTTGTTTCTCAGCTGGGTGGTGGTAAGGACTTGAAATAATTTAATGCTGATTTATATCTTATTAAAAACACAGTTATAATATGAGTACCTTAAGTTATATCAGTATTATATAACTTTTTAAGTGATTAATTTACATGGGCTTGGTCAGCTAAATCTAAAAGCACTGCATTTAGAAACTGGCCTTTGGAGATTCTGCTCTATTCAAACAGGTAATAAAATAGAAGTTTACAGTAAACATTAATTTACTATAGCATACAAAATGATGACCAACAAGTTAACTGATAACATTTCATTTAGTGTGTGAGTGTTTTAAGAAGTATTCCTTGTTAGATCCTAGGGCAGCTTTAGCTTTCTGAAGATTTTTTTTAAGATGAAGAATGCTAAGAAGTAACATAAAATGGCTTATGTGGATTGAGTTTCCACATACAGTTTTACTAACATTTTGTACAAATGTTCCCTACTGGGATTTACAATAACATAATAAACATATTCATTACTATAACATATTCCCTTTCTAAAGATGTTAGGTGCATCTTAATAACTGATTTCTATAACCTATTTAAAGTGCACCCAAGAGACGGTATACCCTAATGGTTAAGAACACAGATTTTGAAACTGACTGCCTGGAATCAAGTTCTAGTTCTTTTATCCAGTAGCGTGAGACTTTAGGCTAATTTTTTAAACATGTTTTATGTGCCTCCCTTTTGTGACATGTGAAGTAGATTAATAACATAGGTGGTCCAACCCACAGCACTGATGTATGGATTAAATGAGTAGATATGAAACCCTTAGAACACTGCCTGTTAATGTATTTATTCGTTATTCAGATTTTTGCTTCTTTTCAGTGACTATCAATAATTTCTAGCCTTCTACAATCTACTGCATAACATACTCAGACTTTATTTTTTAAAATGTTTTTAAAGGTTTTTTATTTTTATTTATTTTTAGAGAGGGGAAGGGAGGGAGAAAGACAAGGAAAGAAACATCAATGTGTGGTTGTCTCTTGCATGCCCCCTACTGGGGACCTGGCCTGCAACCCCGGCATGTGCCCTGACTGGGAATTGAACCAGCTACTCTTTGGTTCGTGCTCAATCCACTGAGCCACACCAGCCAGGGCTCAAACTTTATATATACTCACATGCATATCATAATTTTGGCATACAAATAAACATTTGCTTTGGGGTACCTTTCTCTAAAACCAGTTTGAACGAGTTCTTCTACTCAAAATCCTGGAGCTTGAATGCAGAAGAGAAAAGAAGTCCCCAACTCCCATGGGGTGTTTTAACTATTTTATAACCTGATACTTCTATAAATAATTTGGAAACTTAAATAGAAAACAGTTCCAATAGGGCAATATCTGTTTTGTTTTGCCCTGTTCCACAGCAAGTCTCCAAATACCCTTTCCACTGTTTTGGTTAAGTGTCTTTTGATGCATAAATCTCTTCTACCAAGGTCCTCAACAGACACATGGCCTTTTACAGAACTTGGGTAAATACACAAAAGCAGACCAGTGACCCAGTGCAGTGACTAATTCCAAAGGTGAGAAACACGGTCCTACCTCCTCTCCATGCTCCCCATCTTTGTAGACCAGTTCATAGTTGGCAATGGTGTCTGAACGTGGAGGTGTCCAAGAGAGCAAAATACTTGTTTCAGACTCAGGTTCTGCTTTGAAGTTTAGTGGCTGCCCTGGTACTAAAAACAGGGAGGCAAAGGAGCTTACTATCACCATAAATATGCACGAGTTCTTTCATTAGTGCATCTGTTTGAACCTTTCAAAACGTGACCACATGTATCATCAGCTTAATAGAGTGCTAGGTCTTTTTTTTTTTTTTTTTTACAATGTCCAGATAAACTTGTGTATATAAAGCCCATTTTCCTCCTTTAAGGAACAAGGTCAATGTTATGAATACTATCCTTGTCCTTGAGGGGTAGGATATTTATACAAGATACAGAACTAGCAAATATACAGGGTCCAACACAAATAATGCCCCTTTCTTTTATTACAAAATCATAAGCATGTAATTCTGTAACATAACGATAGCACACTCAAGCATGCCATATGACATTTTAGGTGAAATGCTCAAATTAAAACTATAAATTATTACACCCATATTATTACCCTACGAACCACACTCAAGCAGGCCTTAACTTCTGCCGGACCCTGTAGAATATATTAGTCTCTGAATTCAATTTTGCATATAATAAAATTATTTACTTCATAACGTTGTACATAATCAGTGAGATGATTTATATAATGCATTTTGTAATTAATATTGCCTAAATCATAATGAGTGCTAAATACATAAAAAGTTATTGCCATTTTGAAACTAAATGGGAATTTATTCTCTAGCATTGCATTTAACTTTCAATGTTCACACACCTATAGGCTACCAGAATCACTTAGCATTTTTTTCTTACCTATCTACATTTTAAGAAATTGTTGCAAAATGAAGGGAGATAAACTATCACTTACAAATAACTACTTCTAATCCCTCGATAACTTCAAATGCCTTAATACACTAGACCCAATATTAAATTTAATATTGTCCCTAGTGATAGGGAGCTAAATTACTACACAAATTAAAAAGTTTATAGACCACTTATTATCAAAAATACACTCATTTAATATACTAAAATGGGTAGAATCCATACCTCTCATATTAGTCCTGTAACTCATGCAATAGACAATTTGAAAGGGCTGTATGTCAGATTTGAGAACACTTTACTCAAATGTTATATTACAGTTAGTTGACTAACCCTGATGTCCAAGTTAACACCTAATTCCCATCAGGTCCTCCATCTACTATACGTGGCTAACACACTGCAGGGCATCACCGGCAGGCCTAACCTTACCCTGTTCTTCCACAACGCCTGCTCTCATTGGTCGGTACCCATGCTTTGAAGGCCATGAAAATTTTTGATCATAAAAAAAACTACCTAAATTTGATTAGGTGGTTTTGACATACCCCTGATATTGTGGCATGTTTCAAAGTGCTATAGCTAAACAGATGTCCATACTTCTACAAATTCACTTGAAAATTCAGTGTTTATTTAATAAAAAAAAATCAAGGACAGTGATTTGTACTTCATACCAGAGGCAAAAAAAAAATCTAAAGCATTTTTGGCAAATGAGCATAAACATTCACAAACATGTAAAATAATGTAATTTGTAGCTGATGTATAAATTTAAGTTATTAAATAATACTTGAACCGTCATTTTCTTAAGAAACAAGATCTTTGGAAAGACATTCTTTTTGTAATCATGTCTGTGTAGTATGATTTAAAAACTGCCTTTTGTTTAAAAAGAGATTAAAGTCTAAAGGGACCTAGCAGAATGGTTCCTGGGATCCCTAGTTAACCCCTCATTCCAGTCCTCCCTGTTAACCTGTGCGTCTGTGTGTGCGCGCGCCTGCGCATGTGCAGCCTGCACGCACACAGGTTTGGACGGGTGCTTAAGGCTTCCTGTTTCTAATTCCATTCATCATCTTTTCTCCCTTTTTGTATCACAGGCCTTGAGATACTCATTAATTTGATGCCTCTGGGAATGTACTTTCTGAACAGGGTAACAGCGTATTCTTTATATATTTTTTTAAAGCACCTGCCCAGTGGGTGACCTAACACAATCGTTCAGACTGAGACAAAAGAAGATAAAAGATCAAGAGCAAGAGAAGGAGCAACAGAGGGAAATAAAAAGCAAATAGGCAAACAGGAAAACAAATAGCAAATGTATTATTCCTAAAAGAGAAATACCAAAAACACTGGCAGCAGCAGCCATGGAGGCCCAGAACCATTAGACAGATGGGGAAATTACGATTGGATTCTAATATTCACGTAATGGGAGGGTTTCTCAGGCTAAAACTACACACAGACAGACACACGCCACACACATATGCGTATAATCACTTATTTTCTCTAGTTTTATTCCCTTTTTTCTTCCCCCATACTTCCACAGGTCTGGGAGAGAAGAAAGCCTGTGCTAACTCATGATTTAAACCAAACCAGAACACAGCCAGTACTGTCAAGAATTTAAAACACGGAGAGTTTTGAAGGGCGGCTCTCAGGATAATAACTGCTTGTTACGTATTTCCCCCCTGCCTAATTCTACTAATAAATTAAGTGACACTGATTGAAAACATCTTGGAAATCTAATTAAGTTTTTCTTACTTAAACTGTTTACTTTCTACCTTTTAATTTGTCTTGAATGAATCCCCGGTAGGCCTCCATATTTCATCCCTGTTTAGTGACACAAACCGCGTGTAGTTCTCCAATGCTGTTTGGTTCCATTAGGAGCTCACTCCGAAGTAATGAGTCAAATGGGCACGTCAGTCTCAGAGGGTGTACTGTATTTTATTCCTGAACAAAGTAGTGGCCAGGTGACTTCATGGAACGTCTCTTAACACTAATACTTAAGGGGATCTCCTCCTCTGCTTCCATGGTCTCCCTCTTTTGAAATAATTTGCAGGATAATTTAATTAAGTAGATTTTAAAATGGTGGTAGAAACATAAATGCCTAGAGGTGTCAGGCAGGCCACTAAGATGAATGAGTGCAGAGGCCACGTGGAGCCTGGGACCCGTGGAGACTGCCCGGCCCGGCCCGGCCCGGCCCGGCCCACCTGAGGGAGCTGGTGAGGCTCAGCACCAGGACAGTGCTGTTTTTTGGAATATGGGCCCAGTCTTGCCCGAGCTTCTGATTTTTCAACACAAGTTGCTAAGATACCTTCTAGGTAAAATCTTACATTTTTAACAATTGGAAATTAACTTAATTGAAGTCATTTGAAAAATACTGTACGGGGCTAACTGTGCCTGCAGATGGAATCCAGCACGTGCACTGGTGTTTGAAAAGATCTTTATGTGATGTCAGGCTCTGTGCTCACGAATGCCTCAGGGTTGCCACTGCTCCGGCTTTCATGGGAATGGAGAGTTTACCTACAGCTACTGTCTCCTCAGGGTTCTCCAGTCCTAGTCGAAACAACAACAAAGCTGAGGCATCAAAGGAAAAGAAAAGAGCTGTGAAATTAATGGATTTATTTTGATGTTCCCCAAACACATGTGTCCTAATGATGATAACGTATGTATATGAACGAACACTTCAGGGGACCGCAAACTGTCATCTTTATTTTCTCTACAGGGAGACACGGGGATGCTTCATCATCTGACAGCTGGAGTTTTATACCAAATACCGTGGCTCCTGAGGTTCTATTAGGAAATGTTAATAGTTGTGTTTTATGCCCGCTACACAAGCACACATATATGTAACATGTTTTAATGCTGTCACAGTCTTTATACCTCAAACTTACTAGCATTCACTTTTTGTGTGTCTATGTCTACTTTATTTTATTTAAGAGCTTTTCTGTGTTGTAGCATTTCCCTCACCAATTACCTGAACATAAATTTTATGGGAAGCTCTGAAGTTCAGAGTAACTCATGGGCAAATAAAAACAACCCAACCAGAAACTTACGGGCAATTATTCCATATGAAAAAGGGGAATGCGATAATATTGACCATAAACCAAATTTAGGATTTAGATGTAAAAAGAAGAAATTAAAGTAGAAATACAATTTTTTCTTTAAAATTCTATGTAAGAGATCCTTATATTCTGTAAAGTGGTGTCAAGATTATATTCTTTTTCATTTACTTATTTAATACCCAAAAAGAAATATAAGTATGAACTATCAGCTCTCATAAATAAGATTATAATCCCATTGATAAATGGAAAGTATTTGAGCAGCAGTAACATTATACTCTATAAAAATATCAGAAGGCAACCTAAAGACAGAGAATGGAGAATAAATAAGAAATGAAGAAAAAATCTGCAGGTCATCTGAAATGCTGGTAATATTGGAAGAGATCAAGAGCAAAATGTAGGGTGTATCTCTAAGGAGAAAAAGGTTAGCACATATTAAATAACTGAACTGCCACTTCATCTAGCCATTTATAAATATGAACTAGTACCAGAGACTAGAAAGCCTAGTATTGCCAAAACATCCAGTACTTTAATAAGGTATGTATTTCAAACTATGTGTATCTAGCATATTGATAATTAATTGAAAAACAGTAAAAGCAACAGCCAGAATTATAGTGGTAGTAAAACAAAATTCCAAACAAGGAGTCTGCTTTGTAAGTGCCACGGTATATCATGGACAAAGTAAGTACTTAATACATAAGCACCTGCACAAATCTTACTTTCAATTGTCATTAAGTATCAAGAAGAAAATGTTACATTTTATTACAGCTGTTATTTACATCCAGAGCTCCTTTACTCATTTGTAAAACTATTTAGAGAAACCATTTAAATTGGGCTTGTCATTTTGGCTATTGGATGTCAGTCTTTTTTAGTTTGTTGATATAGGCATCCTGTTGACATACACTAATAAAATGATTTTTTAAAAGTCCTGGAAATGTAAAGTACAATATCTCTAAAAGTAGTTTTCTACTTTAACAATTTTGAAATGCCCAGAATTTGTAGAATTATCTTCCTCAAAATGTTTAAAGTTGGTAACACTCATTAGTATTCAGTTAGAAAATGTATATAATTCTTTCTTTCCAAACCTACATTATTAAGCTATACAAATGTAAGTCAGTAGACTTTTCCCAAGAATCTATTAAGTATATAGAAGAATTAGAGGTCAAATATGTTTTCTAAAGAAAGTTCAAAAAAAAGATGTTTAAATTAAAAAAGAAATTTAAAAGATTTAGAATGCCTCCGATTAACATGAACATCAAACAACATTCATTTTACTGCATTAGGTTTAAAATGTAATTTATTACATTTCTTTATCAGAGTTTCATTTGCAATTTTATAAAATACATAGTTACCCTAGATCAAAAATATACAAATTATATCAACCCTCCACTTATATTAATATATTAACATGAGACAGTAATCTTAGATAAGAACAAAAGTGATAACTTCCCTCTTAAACTCACTTTGTTACTAAACACTGTTTCCTAAGGATCTGATTTTAAACAAGAATGGGAATGTGAGTATCAGGGAATTAAAAATACCAAAAAGAAATGAATACATTTCAGATATACGACACATAAATTTTTTTTCCCTCTCTGTATATGAAATTAAAACACACTTGAGAAATTCATACACATTATTAATTAGTAAATTCTCATAGAGAAAAAGTAAAATTGCAGGGAAAGTAATCATGTCTTTAAATTTCATATAACCTGACCAAAAGAACATTTCCTAATGGTTTATGATTTTTGCTTAGCAGTGATCCCAAGAAATAGCTAGTCAGCAGCAAGAAAAAGGAGCAGCTCAGCACTAATTATATCGGGATCTCACATCATTGTGTTTGGCAGTTATCCACTAACATCCAATGGCCTTTGTTAATTAAGCCTACAGTACCCATCAAATCATTGTGCTATTTTGGAAGATTTTTTTAGCCTATTGATCTTGGCAGGCACAAGTCATTATGTCATCATATATCGCCTCAATCAATGGGCATTAAAAGTGCAACTATCATGGAAGGTTCTTGGAAATATCTCAATGTATAAAATGTCTAGAAGAGATTGGGGACAACTATTCTAATACACTTGTGACCCATTCATCTAGATTTTTCTAGTTTCAGAGTCCCTAGACTACATTAATTCAATTCCCCTGTCATAATACTACCTTCACTGAGTTATGATTTATTCTACATTTATGGCTGCTGGTAATATAGAAAATAAAAACAAAGGTCTATTTAAACATCAGTTCTATATCTTTCAATAAACCGTGACCAAAGGCATGATTGCCTCTTATTCTGTGTTCTGAACATAAGGATTCTCATGACTCCCAAGAATGCTTATGTTTTAGTTGAATTTATTTCCAGAAACTATTTGGTTTCTGGAACAAAGATTAAACAAAGTTATTTAGCTGAAGCTTTTTGTTATCAGAAAAGGGGTTATAAAACATTATAGGTTTCTGTGTTTAAATCTGTGGTTAGAAAAGTTAGAATCAAATTTCGTGACTGAGTATAATAACCTTTTATAAAAAAGGAATTCCCTTCTACTTCTTTCAGATAAACTTATTTTTTCATATCTAAATAGCTTAACACACTTTTGTACTGGGATAATAGCCACCTCAAGTATTGCAGAGATACATTATATATAATCCTTAAATAAAGATATGAATAAATGACTACACTGTATTTCCTATCTCTATTCATTTATTGAACAACTCGTGGGCACAAAAGCCTAGTAGGCATTAAAACTATCACATTTGCAAATTATTAATTAGAGAGATAATGGTGTTCAGAAGTATCTAGGGTACCCAGATTTAAATTCTGCTTTGCCATTTATGACCCAAAGCAAGATCCTAAATCTTTTTATTTTCTTTGATCCTCAATTTACTCATTGGCAAATGGGATAATTCCATATCAATCTAACTGGGCAGTACGGATACATGCAAAGTTCACAGCAGAGTGCCCAGCACATTTTAGCTCTTATGATTATAATGATAATTTACATTACTTGTTAAGTTATAAAGCATTTCTGTCTATTGTCTAATCTCTAGCTCTGTTATGGGTTTAAATGTCCCACAAAAGTTCATACTGAATCCCTAACCCCCAGAACCTCATTATGCTACTCTATTTGGAAGCAGGGTTGTTGTAGAGGTCATGAGTTAAAACCAGGTCATTAGTTTGGTCCTAACTCACTGTGACTGGTATCCTATAAAAGGGGGAATTTGGACACAGAGACATGTACCAGAGAGAATGACATATGCCACTGTAGACAGAGAGGTCAGGGTGATGCTTCCACAGTGAAGGAACAGCCAAGATTGCCAGCAAGTGCCGGAACCCCCTCACAGCTCTCACTGGGAACCAATTCTGCTGACACCTTGATGTTGGCCTTTTAGCCACTAGAACAGACAGGCAGTGAGTTCCTGCAGTTTAAGCCACCCAGTGTGTGGCGTTTTCGTGACAGCAGTCCAGTGAAATGAGTGAAATCCCTAATCTCTGTGAGGTGGTTATCATTTTAGATGAGAAAACTAAAGTTCAGAGAGATGAAGTAACTTGTCCAAGGTTCACAGTCTTAGACTGTGATGCAATCCCTGATTATATTACTCCAAGACCAGGGATTTCAAAAATAATACAGCCGAAAAATCAGAAAAAAAGACTAAAAGTGGATTATAGGGATATATTCTCCTCATACTTTCTTGTATCTTTGGATGGTCCTGGAGCTGCTAAAACAGTATAAAACAATCTCAATAACAGTTGACCACTTTCAATCAAGGAAAAGAACAAGATTCACAGATTTCTGTATTTTCCAATGAGAAACATATAACAATTGAAGTGAATCAACAGTATTTTTCTGTATATTAATATAGCAAATAAATGCAGAAGAACTGCAAAAGTCAAGTAGGGGAAACATATGGATGGTTTTAGTGTAATTGTGGTCAAAGGTATTTTTATAATTATCTTTCATACCACTCAAGAAAATTGTAAATCCATGAACAAACCAGCGAGAACCAAATAATGGTATGGAAATGCAATACAGCCCGTGTGGCTGTAACTATGTCCTGAGGTTCCTAGTAGCCAGGGCAAATGGCAGACATAGTCATTGATTCACAAAGCCCATGACATGAAAGGAAGTCAGTGATTAAACAGTTTTATCGAATTCTGATACCTGAGAAAATTCACTAATTCATGCCCAAGATCACCAATGAGTTACATACCTCTAGATTACAGATACTAACTCCAATAATATGATTCTTATAAAATTATCAGAACAAACCAAGACACTCCTAGCTTGACCCAAGTTTTAGAGGAGCCAAGGCTGTAAGGAGTCAAATGAATAGCTCTCAGATGTTCAGGAGTAAACTGTAGAAGCAAGCTGCTACGTTACATTCCTAACCCAAGTCAAAACCCAGCACTTCAACTCAAACATCAGAGAGGTTTGATTTGTAAAATAAATAAAAATAAAACCACGTATGAAAATAAAACCAGTGGCAATGCCAACTTTTTCTTCATAAAAGAGTTTGGCATCTGCTCCAATGCCCAGTAAAACGAATGAAGCAGGCCCTAACGTGTGATCCTAGATCTTGGTAGCTGTCTTCCTTCCCCCAAGGCCATACAAAAATAAAAAAAAAACATCAAAAATACATTGGGAGAATATTTATTTTTAAGCAAGTAGCTTCCTGGCAAATATAAGCCATTTAAATATCCAAGGCCTTGACAGATGGTTTTATTTTCAACTTTATGTTCAACTATCCAATCTTTCATAAATTAAATAGCTGTTGACACTATTCTCTTAGCATATAAACAGGAATGGTTCTTTTGTTTCCCAAGTGCTGCATGGAGGATGCATTCATCCATGTCATACAGGAAAGTCTTCAAGTCGTCTGGGTACAAATGACGAGGACAGGATGTTCTATGCATCATCCCTGTACTTACACGATTATTTAGTCTCTCGGGTGTCTACACCTATTTCCTTTCCAGATGCCTTATCTGAACCCCTCACTTAGAAACTCTAAGTCTCAAAAATTAAAATGTATAACATCTTTGTTCGTTTTTTTCCTTCCCACCTGTTAGCATCAACTCCTCCCTCCTGCCCGGCTCCCCATCCACACCTAGACTTACCTCCTGTCTGAGTGATCACTTGTATGTCACTCGAAAGAGGACCATCTCCAATTGAGGTAAAAGCCAGGACTTTGACAGAATACGTTTTCTGGGGCACTAAGTTGCCAATAGTAGTGATTTGGCTGTCAGCTACATTGTGTTTCATCCAGTTGTTGACGTGCTGAGTGGGATCCATCGTATAATAAACTCTGTAACCTTGGATCTGTCCGTTCGGCTCCTCAGGTTCCTTCCACTGCACCAGAATGGTGGTGGAACTCAACATCCGTGCTTGGACGTCCCGTGGGGCACTGGAGGGCGCTTGCTCTGAGGTCTGCGTTAGCACGGGCTCACTGGGAGGCCCACGCCCGATGTTATTAACGGCGACAACCCTGAATTCATAATCTGAGTAGGGACTTAGTCCAGCGACACTGTAGCGTGTGGTCGCTACCCCATCGATTTCTTTGTAAGGTTCCTCAGAGTTTTTAGGTTTATGCTGAATGATGTAGTAAGAGACAGGCTCAGGGTTCCCAGAGTCCCACGTCAGTGTGATGCTTGTGGCTGTGCTCTCAGTCACCACAGGAGTTCCTGGAGGTTTGGGTAAGGCTTGGTGCGGGTGGAGGGAGAAAAAAAAGATAGTCAGTACCCACCATCTCTAAGACGTTTTAAGAGTCCATAAACTCTACTATTGAAGTGACAGAATCATACATCTACTACACATTTAATTAGAAGAAATTACAGCAAAGAATTGTGTTCTACATGCTCAGGGAAGTATGCTAAGGCACGCATCCACAACAAGTCCCGTTTTACTAGAAGGGCGTCACAGCACTGTACTTTGGGGCTTGTGTACAGATCCACCCCTTACCAGCCGTGTGATTCTGAATCTGCTGCCTTACCTCGCTCTGCTTTCGTTTTCTCATGTGAAAAACAAGCAGCACTGTGTGACTGGAACTGTACAGGTGGGTAACTCTATTTCATGAGTTTGCTCTGGTGATTGATGACCTAATCCAGTAATGCTCTTAGCATGTATCTGGTACCCTCAAAAATATTATTTGCAATTATTACTATTATTATAAGCTTAGCCAATTAGCCACTTGCTTTAAGGTATAAATGACATAACTAAATACCAATAAATGTTGAAAATAATACATTGAAAGTATTTTAGAATACATTGATTTGATATTAAATTGCTATGGAAGAATGATATCCATATTGTTTTCCAGTTGTAAGACATAAGTAATATTATTATAATTTTCTCATCAATAATCTAACCAAGATGTTGAAATAAGAATAGTAATTCTGAATTAATTTCAAATTCATGTTTTTACTTTATATTAAAAAATGCTGAAGAATCTAAATTAAAACATATTCACAAGTCACTTTTTAAAATATTATGTAAGAAAAGATAAAGGAATTAAGCAAAAAAATAAATCTCATAGACAAGAGTATCGTGGTTACCAGAGGGAAAGGAGAGTGGGGGGAAGGAGAAGAGGGTATGGGGGGCATAAAAGGTGATGGAAGGAGACGTGACTTGGGGTGGGAAACACACAATGCAACCTACAGATGATGTGTTACAGAACTGTACACCAGAAACCTACACAATTTTATTAACCAGTGTTGCCCCAATAAATTCAGTAAGAATAAAGTATTATTGTAATAGTATGTATTTTATATTCCCCACCAGTAATACCTGAATTACAAATATTTGTAATTAAATCCATCTTTTAGAGATCCAGTTTTTTTCCTTTCAGCAGAAGAGCACAACTGAAAATGCCGCCAATTGAGAATCCAAACCCTCTGCACCGGTGGCCTCATGTGCCTGTCTCTGGACAACGACTCCCAAAGGCACAGTCATCAGGGGAGAACACACCACCAACTTTTGGGAGACAACTCGGAAGGTAACACTCACAAATCGGCCCTTTCGTACCCCTTTTTCCTTGTTGATATGAAGGCAGAAAGTACAATACTCCCTAGAATGACAGCTTTTCAAGAGCAGCAGACTAAATATCCTCCATAGTTAGAACTCTGCCTAGCAGTGGAGCAGGTTTGTCATTCATTGTGAAATGACCTACTGAATAAATGAGTCAGGACTCATTCTCCTCACTCTCTTCAAGCTGCTGTTTTTGTGTTGGTTCACTTTTTGCCTTCAAGATTCACCCTTACGTTTCATTTACTTTTGAGGTGAAGAAGGTAGGGAAATAGCAAGAGCCAGGGAAATAAAGATAAGAAGTTGAACACGATATTAGTTTAATGTGACTCCTGCTTTTGATCTCTGAAGATTTCCAGTAAACCTTCACATATTTAAAGCTGAAATGTTTATTATGAGAAAGGTGATTATTATTTGCACATCACTCTAAGAAGCATAGAGCAGTAATATCTGGCTAAGAGATTTTACTAAAAATAATGAAAAGGATATTTGTTTAAACAATCTGGCCTGTCATTTTTTAAGGAAGTAGGTAATCCATATTTTCCCTAGACTTCTTTCTGAATTTTTAAGGCAAGTAAAAATATTGCTAAGTCACATTTATTGTAGAGTGTGAAATTTGTGTCTGTTATGAATGGATAAGTATGTTTAATACAGTTAAGTATATGCAATATATTGTTACTATTTTAAATGGTTTAACGTTACTGATGGTGTGTACCTTTGTTCTCTTACCATCTGACTGATTTTATAAGGCATATATTTGATACATATGCTTGGTTGGAAATACACCACCAACAATAACAATGTATTTTGCATTTCTTAGGAAGGGAAGATAATTTGTGTTTATTTTACAATCGTTCCAGATATCTGCAGAAACTTCAGGGCATCCTCAGTCTGACCTATTTTGCAGAAGTGTTTTAAAAATCTATAAACACTGGGTAAAAACAGTACCCTTCACACACTCACTTTTTTCTCTCTTTGATTCAAAAATACCTGTGGAGTATAGTACTTTGGTTATATTTAGTGTACTATTTCAAGGACAGAATATTTCTTGAGCACTTCACCAATCCAAGGTGAGAAGGTAAAGCTAAAGGAATACAAATCCACTTGCATTTTGATTTTTAATGGTGGGGCCCATTAAAGAAATGAAAAGGATCTATTATTTAACCATGTTAACTATAACTTTCTTTTCTGTTTGTCTTCAGTATTTTTGACATTCAATACAAGTTATTGGGGTTTTGCTACCATGTGACTCTTATCAAAGTTGTGGATTAATATGAAACTTGCAGGCTGCAGTCCTCCCGTGACAGTCGATCGTGCCCAGCATTCCTCATTCTGCCGGGGTAGTGCCTGGGCCCAGCTGGCTGGTCAGTAGTTTGATGATCACTGCTTCTTAGGCTGCCAATACTTTTGGGAGAGAAACTGCTTTCATATATATGTGTACCTTATGTGGTACCATAGGCTGATTAGACTATGACAGTGAACAATGAACAGATTCCCTTTAGAATTGCGAGGACAGTCTTTACAGAGGCGTCAGTCAGGTGACTTGAGGGAAGCCAGACCCTCAGAGTGTGAACCACTGAGCATACCTTTGACAGTGATCTGTGCTATTGCTTCGATGACACCCAGTGTTGACATGGCAACACAGGTGTAATTTGCCGACTGTCTTACATCATTCAGTTCTAGGACATTTCTTCCTATTGGCATATCGTCTTCAGGTGTGAGGTCTTCTGCCCCCAACATCCACTTCACATAAGGCATCGGTGACCCCACCGCCACACAGGTGATATTAACACTTCCACCTGGCATGATTTCATGATTAGTGGGGGGGATAGAGAATCTTGGTGGGACACGACGAACTGGAACAAAACACAGGGGGAAATGATAAAATATACAAGGCAAGAAAAATGGCTTGTTAAACAGATGACATGCACTGTACAGACAAAATTAAACAACTGGGACATATTGTGGATTGTCCAAAAACAAAACAAAGAAAAACTGTGGATAATACAGACCAAACAAGTGTGGTATGTGTATACACGCAAAGAAATTATTTAGTTTGGTCACTGATATCTTAGACACATTCATACAAAAGCTGATTCAGACCTATAAGGGCCCCACAAAGAAACTATCTACAAACTAAAATACACAAACATCATGCATAAGATAAACACAAAACATATACATACATGCATATAACAATGATTCTATGCACTCATGTATATGCGAAAAAGGGGACTGGAAGGTCACCAGCAGGTTTAAGTTGGGTATCAAAAACCAACCACCGTGCTGTGTACTTCCAGTTGCTGGGAGTGTACGTGTGGAACCACACTGTTACATCCAAGCTCCGGAAAACATCATCGAGAGTACAGAGGAAGTACAATTGATTTGCTTTCAGACTCGGAGAAGATGCAGCCTCCAGACCTCACACTAACACTGGGCCGAACACAGAAATATGTATACATATCGCATCACGGTCACAGAAGAAGAAACAGAGCCAACGCCAGTGAAGGTACCAGACTGAGTCATGCCAGGCATGCACAAGGTGATGTCTCAAGGCCCATGCTGAGGACTCTGGGAAAATGTCTGGAATCCAAGACAACCGTGACAGCAGAAGGAACAGGGTAAGAGAACTAAACACAAAGGCAGAACGTACAGTTCGGTGACTGAGACGGGAATTTAGGGGATGAGAGGGTGTAAGTAGGAAGATATTAGATTAAGCTAGGCCGTCAAAGGTCAGGATTGCAAATTTAGAAAGGGAGCTGGGTATTTGACATTCAGGATTCCATTCAGTTCATATCTAAGGTAAGACGACACAGACGATGACGACAAAATGTAGTCACAGGGTTTTTATGCCTATGTTCAAATAGAGGGAGCGTCTAACGCATACAGTGGCACATGACATTACGAAAAGAGGCCATATTGAAATACCACGACACAAAAAAATTACCAAGCAATTACAGTTCAGTGTTCCTGCTTCAGATAATCTGCATGTTTATGTGTCAAGTTTAAGTACACAGTGCAAGGAGAGGGTAAGAGACACAGGTTTCATCTTGGGCTTTTATTGGCAAAAGCTTACACCATGAGTATTTTAGGTCAAGAGGTAATCGTTAGGAGCATAGCTTAAATACAGATAAGAAAGTGATGTTTTTAAAATCATAAATCAAGTAATAAACAAACAACCTCATAACCCCAAGAAGACAATGAATGAATAATTCTGTCTGTCAACTTTTTGGCTGCACTTAAGGTTGAGATAAACCTCCGTTGATTGGAGAGGGCTCGCTGCGATGGCCTCACAGGTGATTGACAGGCATAGGGAAAGTAACGAGAGAGCTAAGCATGCCTCCTGCAGCCAATTCACAGGTTACACAGAGCAAGCAGGAGCCAGTGGAGACTGTGAGGTGTCAAAGAACATATCAAGAAAAACGGAGGACAGTTTAGTCTTCATGCTTGGGATTAGGGAACAACTGCAAAGTCATTCTGTGGGCAGCAGGCACCCTTGTAAGACAGAAATTAAAGGTGGGGCGGGAGGTGGGAGGAGTGGCGCAGGAAGGAAAGCAGGAACACTGACCAAGTTCACTGGACCTGAGAGAGTGAAGTGTGACCCGTTACCATGCACCCAGGGACATTCTCTCCCATCATGCACCGCAGTTAGATACCACCAGCAAGCACTGGAAGCCACAGCCAGGGCATTCTCCGCTGAAACATACCATTAACCAAAAGAAGACCACAATGCAGCTACATTCATTTCATTTGTATTCTTTGTTATTGGTTTAATTAATAGTTTTGTAAGGTGGGTAAAAAGTAAAAAACACACCAACCTTCTCGCAGCTCTGAGGGATGTAGGGGGTTTGATGCAGAACACAATGAAATGAGGAAAGGAGAAAAACAAGGGAAACACAGAGAGAGTAAAAAGGCCGTATCAAGGCTTTCAACTGCTACTTGAACATTTGTATTCGCTCTAGTTAACCCTTCCAATCTAAGCTAAAAGTTAGCAATACCTCACAGGCTGACACGGTATTAGAACCAATAGCTAGCATCATTTTGAAATTTTTCCATCGAAGAAGGTACACATGCCTCATGCAGCAAAGGAGGTTGCCACGGTGAGGAAAAGGTTCAAGGGGCTCTCAAAGAATTTGGAGAAGAAACGGTTTTCTTTACACTCTCCCACCCTAGATGCCAGAGAGCCATAGGAGAAAAAAACAACCCCACAAAAACAACATTATCTCAAACAAAAATTTCAAAATCAAGCTAGATATCTTCCTAAGGGAACCCGCCCTATTGTAACTTAAAGCCCTCTCAGTCTCTTATCTATACCCACCCCCACCCATGCCTCTTGTGGTTATTCACAGACACGTAGAACTGGGATAAGAGCATTTTTTACTGGACAAAAAATACTACAGGAACCGGCTTTGGAAACTCCAGGGGAGAAGAAATACTTCTTTCTAGTTGAAATGAAAAGCACAGCCATTCATAAGCTCAAAATTTAATCATTTCTATTTCTTATAAGAAAATATGAAGATATCCTCATTCATTCTTGTCCCCAAAACAACTAATCTTTAATGAAAATATAATCAGTGTTCCATGTCAATCAAAAGACTAAACTTCTGAGAAAGTCAGTAATTAAAAAAAATGTGTGTATATATTCACATATATATGTACATACATAATAACGTGTTTATAAATATGAAAGTATAAAAGAAGGAAGAGAATACAATTGCTCTATTTGCATGTAGCACCTTTTTTTCTTTTTTAGAGTGAGAAGCTTTATCCTTACAGCTCCACAGCAGAGGTCCTGAAGACACAAACACCTTTTATGCTTGGAGTTGCACAGGGAACTGATTAGTAGCACACCAAGCAGTTATTTCCGGGTTGAAAAAGGAAACAGAAGAGAAACAGCAACAGAAAAAGAAGGAAAAGAAGGAGAAAACCTCAAACAAATGCCAAGCACAGTTCAATGCAGTAAAAACAGAAATCAAGATGTAAAAATGCACAGATACTTACAAACTTCAAGCCTCAGGATAGGTTTTATTTGAAAGTGGTCAAAGTTTTTAAATGACATATTTACACTTGTTAAGTCCCTACTCACTAAAATGCTTCAGCTACTGTAAATGTTAGCAAATCAGCTTGTTAAATCCTGACACAATAACACAGGTGCTGTGGGTGTCTCAACTCTCCCTGAACCTGAACGAAGAGGCGATGCCAGGGTTATGTCATTCCTACCTCTGACATATAAATTGGCAGGGGCGGAATAGCGAGTGCCCGCGTTGTTGGTGGCAACACACTCATATTTTCCTTGGTCAGATTCTTCACTCTGTTCGATCTGAAGGGCGCCTGTATGGATATAAAATATATTGCCAAAGAGATGGTCAGAGAAGGCTTTCTCAGTCCAGAAAACTAAACCTCTTAACAATATGAAAAGCCCTGCAAAGCGAAGGTCCGCTCAACGTCGATTCAATCTCTTGCTAAGGTGCACAGACAGAAAATGATGTGATGAGAAAAACATATAGAGATTATTTTTTTTACATCATCAATGCTAGCATAAGAAAACAATATCTCTTTTCCCAAGTAAGAATTCTAGTCATAATTAAACACTCTTATTTCCTAGACTAATAAAATGAAGATGGGTGAGACTGCTTCAAGGAAGTATGGCTTTTAAATAAAACAAAAGATTAATTTTTGGTTTTGTTTTGTTTCATTTTGGTATCAAAAGTGGCGCAAAAGATAGGTATGCTCAAAAAAACCAGGCCGGGTTTTCAAGAAAGTCTTCTGCTGAAGAAAGCCAAAAATACGCAGCGAACACAAAAAGGCTGCACAAAGCAAAAAAAAATTAAAATTAGTCATTATGTATTATGAAAATATTACTTAAAGAAACAAAACTCCCTTAAGACATGCAGATTTTTAAGAAAAGAAAGACAGTTTGCCACAACTTACAATCATTGATTACATTTGCTGAAAAACAAAGAACAGTTGAATTAGAAGGTTTGTAAAAAGTTAAAAAGCAAGGCCTGTGCGAGCGAGGTCGAGCCAGCCAGCCGTGGCTCGAGGGCCTCCAGACGGATCCCCTAAGACACCCGTCAAAATCCACCAGTGGGATTAGCAGTGTGGTGTCACAAAACCCCAAGAAAAATGCAAAACAAGAATTATACAAGAAACGAACACTGAGTCAAAGTATGAAAAACCAGCAACACAACATACCACCAAGAATACTGAGCACCTTTTGTTTCCATAGCCTGAAGGACAGAAGATCCAAAAATCCAGAGGCGAGTAATCCAAGAAAAAAAGAAGTGGGGGACAAAAGCATTGCTGTCAGGTTGTAGGCGAGTGGGAGCAGGTGGACAGGGGAGTCATTCTCTGACTTTTAAGACAGTAAGAGAAAAAAGGATTGAAGAACAAAAGCAAAAACCTTTTGAAAGATAAAGACAAAAAGCAGGCGTTCCAGGCTGTCTTCTGCATGTCTGGCACTGTTCTCCAGACCATCTTGGCTTTGGTCCAGAACAAGAACAGCTAAGGAAGAAAAAAAATGATCTTTTTTTTTCTCCGGTTGGACAAAAAAAAAAGGAAAAAGAAGAAAAAAAAGAAAAAAGAAGGAAAAAGGAAGAAGAAAAGGAAAAAAAGAGGGACAGATGGTACGCTGTGACTGGTCTGTGGTCTCAAGACCTGGATATGCTTTCTTTGAAGCATATCACAACTGAAATAATCATTTTCATAAAGAAAGAAATGAACAAAACAAAGAGAAAAAGAAAAAGGAAAGGAAAACTCACAACATGAGAGTCACCAATCATAACCGAACAGTACAGAGAAAACAAAATAAAGTTGATGGACATTATCGGAATGATGCTGAAAACAAGACAGAGATGACAGTGATGGGAGGACAGAAAGAATGAGTAAGATCATTCTGTGAACGTTAGTTCAGCACTCTTACCTCTTATTGGTGTACCACCTGGGTGGATAATATGAATGCAAATAAGATTAGAAAGAAGAAGCATTAGTACGAGAAGAAGGAGGCTAGGGCTGGGGAGAAGAATTAAATTAGATTTACAGAATTAAATAAGGTCTTAAAAGAAACTTGAATTACTATATTGGTAAAACAGGAATATATTAGATAGTATTATTAGATCATAAAAGCAAGTTGCATTACACCACAGAGGGCAAAGACCACAACGGGCAGCGCTGCCTTTCTCAGAGCAGCAACTGAGTTCTTAGGTCTGGGGTCATATCGGGTCAGAATTTATCTTATATGCCTCATAGTCTCAGAAAAAATAAAATGGACTAAACAATATTTTTCAAAGACAATTTAGAAAATACTGGCTAATCTATTTAAGTATATATATAGATATACATATATATATATACTGTCACAGGAAATGTTGAAGACTAACTAAATACAAACACTTGATTGGACATCTTATACCACTCATTGTGTTGCACTTGTGTGATCTAACTTGCGGACTCTTTCCTTTCTCTATACAGTGTCCTTACGAAAACAGTTCTGTGTGCGTGTGCGTGTACGTGCCACTACGGAGGTCTGGTGTCTACACTGACAGTTAGTAAAATGCATGCCATGCATTTTATTAATAATAATAATAATAATAATATAATCTGAATATGGAAATTAGTGGGGGTGAAGTGCGCTTCAGAACTAAGCACTTACCAATAGATTCTGGAGATTTAAATACGGAGAGAAGAAAGACAGCATAAAAATATTATTATATTCCTTATAATTTGGTACAAATTTTTCAGAGTTAAAGCTTTATATACTAAATCATCTATGTTACATGTGAATAATTAAGTCTTTATTTACAATAACAATGCTAATCTACACATTTCTGCTGACAACAAGCAAAAAGAGGCAGTTAACAAGACGCTTTAACATCACAGGACAGGTCAAAAGCTGAGAATTCGGGGAAGACAGGCAGTTAAACAGCTCAGAATTCTATATCAATATTACTACCAAAGCCAAAGTAAACCGTTTATTAGTAAATGTCCCTGTGAAATTACCTAGGGACAGGCTCTAAAATTTAAGAAATTTAGAATTATCTCTACCTTTAGTTTAAAGAGAGAAAAGGAATAAACTGGAGATGGGGATGGGAGAGGGAGAAAAAGGCAACAAGGAGAGAGAGAGAGAAAGCGGCAAAAGCTGGAGTCTACACCAAAAGCAGACTTCTGTAGGTCCAGTCACGGGAGGGCTCACAGGCTTTCAGCGTGTGCGCACACTACTGTGGTTAACGTGTACACATGCTCACTCACCACAGTATAATAACAGCAGCATTAATTTAAAAAATCCCCTCCTCTCACTGGTGCTTTGTAAAAGACTTTAAAAAAACCACATCTGGTTACTCATGAGATAACAGCAGTTCTGTGTTTTATGTACTAGTGGAAAGAAAGTAGAGGTGAACAAACTTACTAAACTTTGGTATTTTGATGAGTTCAAATGTAGAAACAACAGAGAAAACACACATTAATAAAATTGAATCATTTTAGTGTTTCATATGAACATTTGGGTTTTTAATGGATATAACCATTGGAACTCCTTGCAAGTTCTGAATGAAGTCCAATGTTGAAATAAATTTGTTTCAAAAGAAAACAGTGAAAGAAGAAAGAAAGAGAAAATGGATCCATCAAATACTGCGGAAAAGCAGTAAATTAAAAAAAAATTGTCAAAAATACAGTCACAGCAGTGAGCAATGTGGATTAAACAGAAGCTGCAGAACACACAGAGAAGAAGAAAGACGGGCTCTGAAATAGGCTATGACATCACAAACGTGGACAACACATTAAATAACAGAGAAAGAGAAGAGGGAGAAAAATCAATACCTAAAAATTAAAAATAAATAAAATTAAGTAAAAAAATAAAGAGAGAGAAAGCTAAAAAAAAGAATTACTAGGAGTTTGTGGAAACAGTAACAAGACCCTACCTGATCGTAACTGCTTAATACGGCCATTGTTGTTGCTTGTGTCCACAGGTAAGAAATCCTTAAACCAAGTGATTTCCGGGTCCGGATTCCCACTGGCTGCACAAAGCATGGTGGCAGTGCGTGTGCGCTCCACCACCTTCAGCTGTGGGCCCATGTCGATGGTAGGGAAGCCCCTGGGAATTTGATCCTCTGCAAGACAAAAGGTGATACATCGTTATGGTAACAAGTCAGACGCCCAAGATTACAGCGATCCTGCCCATTGATCTTTTCCTTTACCGAAGTCGGTATTTGATGAAAAGCTAATACAAACCAGGCAGCATGGCATTATTAGACTAGGATACAGTCACAGTGTTGTTCCCGGCCGGAAGAGTACACAGTCTGAGAGGCCAACGCCTAGCAAAGAACACGTGTGATAAAGACCATGCTGAAAGGGTGCCCAAGGCCTGCAGGGATGAGTTGAATTGGCCAGTTGGAAGGGATCATCACCAGTATAGGCTTTAAGACAGGAAACTTTTCTTGAGGGAAAACCCTGGGATCCGAGCTTAGCAGGTAGATGAAAAAGCAAATGGTTGGCTGGGCTAACTTGTGTTCAATTCTAGTATTCTTTTTTGTAACTTTCAAGTAAAACTATGTATATTTTTTCACAAGTGTGATATTCAACGTAAATGAATTCTTTGGTGAGAAATTTCAATTAATCAGAAAATTATCTGAGAGTTTTCATTTCCAAAGGAAAAAAAGAACAAAAGCAACTCAAAAAGCAACACCTTAGTATAAGAAAATACTTTTCCCCATTCAAGAGATCGGCACCATTTTTGGTCATTAAATAGTTGAAGTTTTTAAATTTTGAAACTTCAACTCATCTGCAGTTCACTTCTCCGTACCCCATATCAAAATTGCCCCAGATCTTAGATCTTGAGAAAATGAAGTCCTCTGAAACCCCCAAGCATGACCCACACGCCATCTCTTCTGGCCAGCGTCAGAAAGAGGTGTAAGGGGACTAAATGGTAACGGGAAAAAATACAAACAAGATTTAAAGAAGAAAGATATTCTACTCAAACACTTAAGGGAATGTAGTTATATTGGTGATAATTTCTAAATTACAACTCGGCTGTTTGTTTGAAGACCATTTTGAAACATTTTGACTTCCAATTAGGCCTGATGTTAATTTAATCAACAATCCCTGGTGATTTCTGATGAATTTTCATGAGCAGCAATTCCAAAACGACTCAAAAGCACAAACACCAGTGAGTCGAACATTAGAAATCATCAGGTGTGACACATGACTTCTCCTTGAACGGCTTCCTTCTACAGTTTCTGGTGTGGTCCTGTGAGTCTTGTTCACGTTTAAGTGAGTTATAATTTCTAGGGGAAAGGCTCCATTTTGATGCCTCCGCTGTGTTCAGTCAAACCAATATGTTCTCCACTGCCCCCCTCTCTAACTTTGGGGTAAACTCAATCTCCTAAATCTGACCAGCAATGTTCTTTTAAATCAGGCCCCAATTTCTCTCATGGGAAGTTTTTTATGCCCACACTGAAATTTTCACCATCTCCTCCTCAGAGCCACCATAGCAGTGAGGACCTCCATCTGTCTTGCACTCACTGTTCATTTCGCATCAGTGTCTCTCTCTCTCTGCCATGAGTTATTCCAGTCTCATTGTAACGATCAAGCTGGTCTGGACTGTCCAGTTGTAGGAGAACCTCCAGTATTTCCAAGTCTAAGAATGAGTACATCCCAAGGATTAAAAGAAGTTTTTCTACTATACATAGTAGCAAAGTACTTCTGATAGTTGATCAGAAAAATAGTTCAGGAGTAGAGAGACTTTTGAGCGTGAATAGTGAAAGAATGTTAAAATACTACCAAAGAAAAAAGCTCCCAAGAAAGAAAAGGTGCCCTGAACACCCAGTCCAGGTTACTGCCGGAGAAAATTGACGGTCTCATAGGAAAAAGTGGAGACTCTGGCTCTCGCAAACCGAGATTTGTGACGGACCAAAAGAAGAAGCTGAGGCAGGTTGACAGATGAATTCCCTAGAGAATATTTTATTATCCCACCATCTAGTTAGGGCTAGAGATTAAAATAGTTATAAAATTAGTTAACTTCAAAGGCTACATTTTACTGAAGCTGAAAGACAGGGCTCTTCTGAGGACGCAGTGATACACTTTATTTATCTGAGTGCTTACACGCTGTCAGCTAAGCAGAGGTTCACAGCGGACACGCGTCAGAAACAGTGGTTAAGAATGAACTCTCCAGGTGAGTTTTTAGGGCCCCAAGGGGATGCTGAAACTCAGAAATTGAATAAAGAGTATTTTTCAAATTAGGCTATGCTCATTTTAATCTATTCCACTATTTCATCAAGCTGTTCTTTATGGCTTTAAAGGTTTTGTCAGTGATTTTACATCTACAGCATAGTTCTTTTGTTATTTTGAAAAAAAAAAAAAGCAGAAACATCAATAGCTGTTGTGCCGCACACAGTGTACCATTAAACATCTCACTTGGCAGCTATTGACACAAAATGATTCAAAGGATAAAAAGAATTCACCTCAAGTGTTCCGAAGTCAACTCTACTGCCTTAGTCACCTACCAAAGAGTTGCTAAGACAGTTCTCAGATTTTGTTGTAATTTTCCATATTTAACACAACCAGCTCAGGTCAGTAAGAGTCAGGTAGGGGTTCCGGAGCTGTCTCTGTATTTCCCAGGGCCTCGCACCCGCCTCCTTGGTGGTTCGCTAGCTCCCCGGTCCCATTAGCATGCGTCGGCATGGCTCTGCCAGTCATTGCTTTTCCTCTCCCTGTTCATCTCTCTAAAGAACCAAGCCAATATTCTGTGCCCATCAGTGGCAAGGGGCAAAGACCTAAGTAAGGTAAGCCACTTACTCAAGACTTACCAAAATTCTAGAATTAATAACCACTTATAAGCAATGAAGTCCTCACTTGGGGAGAGCTGACAAAACTGACTTGTGCCCCATGGAAAGCGGGCTAATACAACTGCATGTCCTTTCCTTTCTTTCCTGGCTCAAAAGGAACACTCCAGAGCTCCTTTTCATATACACGAGTGTACAACAAAGATCATCTTTCTTGCATACTAATCAGACAGAGAATGTAAAGAGCACTGCTTTCTTATTTTTAATAAGGGTAATTAAATTCTATCCTTCCCCCTATGCACAGAACCTCTTTGAATGCACTTTCTTCATTAAATTTTCATGAGAAACATCACACTTGTAACAGACTCAAAGAGCTGGGGCAGTTATATGTTGACAGTTGTGGCTTCTTTCCAGTTTGACTGTCAGGTATTTGGCAATAAAACTCAGTATTCAACATAAAACAAACGGTGGAAATAATGAAATTTCTAATTGGAATGCTTATCTCAGTGGGTATAGTTTAGAAGATGTTAATTGCTTTTTTTTTCACCCTCTACATTTATTAGTGATTTATATAAAACTGCCTAGGCCATTTGATGATATCAATTTTGATAGCTCATCAAATGTTGGGTACTGGGGACTTGGGGAAAAAAAGCAATACCCTCTATACCTTAACCATATAAGCTTTTACAGGAAAAAGTAGCTATCAAAAGTTAACAAATTATCAATATGTTCGTAGCTTTAAACTTGTACATGAGGTGAGAAAAAAAACATTTTGTCCTATTCATTAATGTGCTCATTAAGCTTTAAAGTGCCTTACTTATCACTGTTCCATATTAATATTCAATCATGCAGAATTAGCTATTAATTCATCAACAATTTAAATCAGACTTGACCTTCACAAAGCCATTTGGTCTGTCATTTTGAGAGGCCATTAAAGGGCATATTACTACATACTTGTGCTTAGTGAATCATAGAAGTCATACATATTTTGTTTGGAATGGCAGCTATAATAGGCCTGGAAATATAGCACATTCTTTAAATCTGTTTGGTGTCTTAATGAAATATGCTGATATGAAACTTACAATTCCATTAAAGAAAGAGAAAAATGAATGTCAGCGTTTTCCAGCGTTAACATCCCATTGCTATAGAACTTCTATGAATGACCCCTGACCTATCTAGGACTTGAATGTACAAAACACCCTGATGTTGTTTTGCAGGGAGTCATGCTTTAGATGTCTGTGAACGATCAATAGCTTTTACATAGTTTTTTCAGTAAAACTAATTTCATTGTTCATCCATAAACAATTTAATGATGCTTTTACTTTCACTCCAATTGTGCAAACCCTGAACCTCACTTGTTTGATAAGACACTACAAAACTAAACTGCTGGCCAAGGCCTCCTTCCAAGGTGGCCCCAAGCAGTTCTTCCTGCCTAATCTTGCTGGGACTCCAAGTGAATACAACCAGGGTGGTGGCTTTGCCTCTGGTCCCAAATGATCTAAAGGAGTTTTCTATGAAGAACTGTTTGTCATTGTTCCACATCCTCAATTTTTCAGATTTACAGCAAAAATTTTTATGAAGAAGACTCACGTCAATTACCCCAAGAGCTTGCTTTTCTAAAAGCAGCATTAACCGATTTGGCAAGTAGACCTGATCATGTAGATGTTATTGACAATATAGAGAACTGCCATTCTCGCCAAACTGACAATAAAGCAAAATCAGACTCTAGAGAAAGAATGAGCTGTTTACTGTCCCCACCCCTTTTAGAAAACTTATTCCCTTCGATCACTTTTCTGAGTATCAAACAGTTCATAGTGGCTCCTCTTTAAAAGTTCTCACCTCGTGGTCTTTGTAAATCCCCGTTACAGTCAATGGGTACGCTTGAACCCATAGACCCCTGGAAGGCAGGGGCCTACGTTACTTGCTTTCTAACCACCACAGTGTTCAATAAGCACCTGCAATGAGACACATGAAGGGAATCGGCGAACATTTCAGTGCTCACTCATATTGTGTCTCTCAGTTCCCACTGTGCTTATTTAATGCCACTCATTTAGCAGTTAATCATTCTTTAATTGTTTTGTGACTAAAAATTTGGCCTCTCCAAATTTGAACATAAGTTTAAGAGGCAAAAACTATCTTATAACCTCTTTCAATTTTTTAAAAGTGTCTTAAGTATTAGACTTACAGATTTACAAAAATAGTTGTTAATAGCCATTTTCTTTATTTTTATACTCCTATGCTTTATTTATCTAGACAACAATTTTCATCAATTGAGATCTATGATTTATACTTGGTTCCTTCTTTAATTTGGTGCAGATGCCGCACTAGAAACATAAAATTCAGTTACTGCCTTTCCACCTTTACAGGAAGGCTTCTCTGATACATTGGCTTTAAGTTCCTACAAGTCAAAACTGCAACCACATAATGAAAACCTTACATGAAAGCACAATGAAACTGAAAAGAACACAATTGAATATGGATCTATACTCTGCTATCCCACCTTTAGAATACTGTGATGGAATTCTTCATGTTCAAATTAATAATAAAACCCCAATGAATCGCTCAGTTATATATTGAGGCAAGCACTCTGGGTCTTCTTCCACGGACAGGAGCAAAGATTTTCAGTGGCTGCATATCTTACAGCTTTAGGTATTCACTATGTAATCTAGCGAAAGCAGAAAAGGTTTGTTTCTTTCTCTGTTTTCTTAAGGATGAAGGGACTAAGGGAAATTTTCATTAACATAAAAAAGTCAAAATGTTAGATGGATGACATGAAGAATATTTTCTGAAATAAAAGCGTTAGACCTTTTAAATATACTGAAAGGCAATGTATTGTGCTTTTAGAGAAACGGTACTAACCTATGCAACAAAAAGTCAGTGTGTTTTATACCCAGTAAAATGTGAAAATTCTTTTGAAAAATTTAAGTATATAGGTCTAAAGATGGTCAAATAATAAAGTATTTTTATGTTTATGAAAATTTCATTATATTAAAAGAAAAGGAGCCTTTAAACTATTAGTTTTAAAAATCTACAGGACAGTCAATAAATGGCATCATCATCCTATAGATATTTACTGAAGACCTCTTTTGTGCCCGGACTGGGCCAGACACTGGGTATGAAGTAATCTAGAGAATCTTTAGGTTGTGATGAATAGTATCTGCGTGGTAATTAGATTCTTCGTGAATAAGAATAGCACCCAGCTCCCAGACAGGAGGGTTGAATGAGACAATGAATTAAATGTGCCTAGCACTGCCTGGCACCAGTGCCTGGCATCTAGTGAAATATTCACTTACTCCAACCCGAGCTCCCACAGTAGATTTAAATAGAATAGAGGCATAAGACTCTAAGGCACGGTATAACAAAAGCTGCAGCAATAAACTGTAGGTGGGAAAGTACTGTACGCAAGCAATAAAAAACAGGGATTATCTAAACACGCAAGTGAATTTAGAGGGTAGTATCTTGTCAAGTAACCTCTTCAGAGCTCACAAATGCCCTCATTTCTCTCTCTGAACAAGATTTCTAGACTTTTTGATTAATCTACAACATAAAAAGTAAATCTGTATTGTAATGTGACTTGTTCCCAAAAGCGAACTTTGAAAATAGCTCTAAATATTTGGAACAGAAAAGCTTTGTTGCAAATGACTGAAAACACTAAAGCATTTGGGCCTTATAAGGGTTCCTTGAGATGCAGGCAAGGGTGGCATGATTTTCTGTAGAAACTATGGCTTTCTATAGATATAAAACAGAGACTCAGCCAAATTAAGTATTTGTTTCAGGTCATACATATAGCAAAAATAAAAATAAATCTTTTAACACTAGATTGGGTATATGTTTATTTCATCATGTTTCCTCTATTTCAGTTGCTGTTCTTTGAATAAAACTTTATTAATTGGAGAGAGAAAAACATTGATTTGTTGTCCCACTTATTTATGCATTCATTGGTTGATTCGTGTATGTGCCCTGACCAGGGATTGAACCTGCAACCTTGGTGTATCAGGATGATGCTCTAACCAACTGAGCTACCCAGCCAGGGCCTGAATAAATAAAACTCTTCACTGAAGTCAACCCATAAGAGAAGGCACAACAAAAATAATTTGAATATTTAATTATTTTTTATATTTTAAGTTGAAAGAAGTAGAGACTAAAGTTCCATGGAGATAATAATTTTAAAACAGTTCTACATTTAAAAAATCCAATGTTTGATACATACCAATGGGGTCCTCATTTGTTTAAGAGTTGGCCCAGGGAAAGACAGAATTCTGCCACGTATGCTAACAAATCAAACATGGGTGAGAAATGTGTGAAACGAAAGAGTGTAAAAGGATGCTAAATATCAAATAATTTCCCTAGGAAGTTCAAGTTCAGTGCTATGTTTATGTTTTTAACCTTCTGTAATTTCTAATTAGTTATCTAGGCAGTGCTTCTGCTCTGAGCAGACATCAAAATACAGTACACAGGCCAGAGAAGTACACATGAGTAGACTCGGCATATCAACTCTCTGACGTTAGGCCACAGCGGGGTGGGACCAGCCAGGGCTGCCCCAAACAGCTTTGTCTAAGACGACAGATCAGTGTCTCAGAGGCTAGATGGCCCAGGGCTTGCTGGTTGGAACACGCTGCTTTGTTGATGGGCAAATAAGTTTCCAAGGCATTATCTTACAGAAAAAACTGCACTATCAAACTACAAGCAAGGGCCATTTCTTTCCAGAATAGTCCCTGAAAGGGGGGTGAGGGTGGAGAACATGTGTCAGTCTTTCCTTGAAGAAAACAGTGTAAATAAAGCTTTTATTTTCACCATTCCAGATGGTGGCAGGGTGTAATTTGTACTGTTTTGACATCATGACCATATTATTCAAAATCAATGCCCCTGAAAGTGAATGAATAAGGGACTGAAAACAGAAAAATAAGAAGAAATAAAAGCTAAATCAATGTTTTCTGGCAAAGTTGGTCTCTGGGCTATTATCAAAATGATATTCATGTGAGTAAAATTGAAAAAATACATAAAGTAGTTTCTAATTTTAAGTCAAAGGCTACTCAAAGTTGGAAGGAAAATATCTAATGCAGGAGAAAACTGTCAGTTAGTAAATGATATTTCAAATGGCATATTTAATAACATAAGATCTGGCCCCCCAGCAGCAATTATGAACAGATACAATGACTTTTTAGTCCCAGATCCTCGTTGTAAGTTACTGGGTACAGACGGTATGCTTGGGTTAATATGGCTGTCCATCCATCAATCAGAGAAGCTTTTATTTCAGAATGGAATTAGGTGTCTCTTAAGGGCAGTTACTGGGTACAAGAGTCTCCAAAGATTTCTCCTAGAATTATGCCATGCAAGAATAGAAAACTGTACATTGATAAACTGATAGGAGCCTCATTAGCAGCTACTAAATATTCTGCATACTAACTAGATAACCACAGAGCATTCCAGAACAAAGCTACATTTTCTGAAATATTCGTCACATGTTGAAGAGGCACTCTTGGCACAGAATGAAGCAAACTTGTGTAGAAGCAATGTATGCAGTTATGCCACCAATCATGAACTAATGTCTACACAGCAGAACACAAATCCAGTTAGATTTCATTACCACTCGTCTGATTGTGGTGGCTGCAATTTCACATGGCATTAACTCAGTTAAACCTCTCTGCTATGAGTGCTTTGCCTTAGCAAATGATCACGCTCTTTGTGATTCAAAATTAGATAAATTCACAGTGGGGGGAAGTGCCCTCTCCTACCTAGAAACACTATTCATACTTGAATAATTAAGTAAATATTTATGCTTTTATTCCCTCCTCAGGAATGCAAATCTCATTAAGATAACAAAATCCAGTAAAAATCCACTTTTGCAAATCTGCTTTCTATTAATTTATTTTTACAAAAAAGCAGGTGTCATGGTACCCTGTACATCATCCAAATTTTTGTCTTATTTTGAATATTAAAAAATTAACCACTTTAAATAAATTTATATTTAAATCATAATATGACTTTTTAAGAAAAAATAAAAACAAATATGTACAAAGGAGCTAAAGTTCAAAAGTTAAACCCCTGTGTTCTCAGAAAGAGAGACAAAAGCAGAAAACAGTAAACACAGAAGGAGAATCGGGGCTGGCCCTGCCTCTGCTGTGTGCTGGCTTTGTAAAAGTTAGGGATTCTAACGGACTCAAGTCAAAGTGGGCCAAGCAATCATCCTGGCTGCTCCACTATATTATGGTGAATGTAAATAAAAATAAAAATTTTAAGCCATCTAATGTTATAGAAAACAGAAAACTAGAATGGACTTTATGGTGAGCTGGAATTGCAGGTATTGGCATGAACTCATGGTTTGTTTGTTTTTTAAGATTTTCTTTATGTTTAGAGAGAGGGAAGGGGAAGGAGAGAGGGAGAGAAACATCAATGTGTGGTTGCCTCTTGCAAGACCCCTACTGGGGACCTTCCCAGGCATGTGCCCTGACTGGGAATTGAACCAGCAACCCTTTGGTTCATAGGTCGGCATTCAATCCACTGAGCTATACCAGCCAGCGCTCAACTCATGGTTTTTAAAAAACATACACATTGACATAGAAATGAATGTAATTGTTAATGAGTGTGCATACACACATACATATCCTCTCTTTAGATAAACTGGACAGCAATGGTCACACCTAGCATCTAGATCTTTTTTCTAAATATGATTCTCTACTAAAAAGAATCAGAGCTTCTTGGAGAAATGGCTGATTCCATACAGCACCGGGACCATGAAAGTGTAAGACGTACCTAGGATATCTGTTGTATAGGAAAGTACCCAACAAATAACAGAGACATGTTAAAGACAAAAATGCTAGCTTAACAGGGTTCTCATTAGCCAAAAGTGGGCTAATATGAACACCAGAATTTATATATATGTACGTTTTTATACACACACACACATGTATTGACAAATTATAACATACTGAATAAAATACAAAGACTTGAGCCCATAAATGGGTGAATGGATGAATACTGAACAGTTTCAGAAGGAATGGTATATTTGCATAGTCTCAAAGTAACACCTCATATTAATCTATTAAATATAATGGAAAGAGTAACTTTATAATAGAGAAGGCTCACAGAAATAACATTGATCAAAATATCAAAGTTAACATCAATAATCAGATCAAAATTATGTGTTGAGCAAAACACAGTATTTTTACTTCCATGATATTTGCTATAGACTAAATGTATGTCCCAAAATTTACGTTGAATCCTAGGGCCTACTGTGATGGCATGGCATAGGAGGTGGGGCCTTAGGAAGATGATTATGTCACAAGGATGGAGCCCTTATGAATGGGATTCCACCCTATAAATGTGGCCCCAGAGAGACCTCTCACCCCTTCCATATAAGGCCACATACAAAAGAGGGTTCTCTGTGAGTCAGGGGGCAGACCCTCACTAGACAACAAAAGTGCCAGGGCCCTGATCCTGGACTTCCCAACCTCCAGAACTATGAGAAGTAAATTGCTGTTTATAAGCCACTCAGTCTATGGTATTTTGTTACAGCAGCCTGAACAGGCTAAGACAACATTACCGCCACAGATCCATAACCTCCATGGGATCAGGAGTAAACATCAGCAAAACATCTCAAATGACAACAGTTTTACAAAATAACCACCTTGTTATGTTCACAGTTATCAAGATGAGCAATGTCAAAGAAAGACTGGAGAAATACCAGATTGAAAATTAAGGGCAAAGTCTCATCCTGAACCTCTGAGGACAGTTAGAGAAACTTGAATAGGGACGACTGCTGAAATGTGGTCTGAGGCGGATGGGGTGTGAAGGTTACACACTACGATGCATTAGTGTTTACTTCCTGATGTCGGTGGCTGCATTGTAGGTAGGTAGGAGAACGTCCTTGTTTGGAGGAAATACAGTATTTGAGGGTGATCATGGGATCAATTTTCCTTCAAAGGGCTGGGAAAACCAGTTCTTTGTATTGCAATTTCCACTTTTTTATAAGACTGGGATTGTTTCAAAATTTAAAATCATTTATAAGTAACTCATTATAATTATTTTATATTGTCATGAATAAATGAGACTGTAGAAATCTCTAGATTACCTTATTAATATCTAAGTTGTTCAAGAGTTATTCCCAAAGCTTTTGGTTAGTTGGATGTACTTAGGTATTTTTGTTCTGACTCTGAAAAATATCCCCCCAAATACGCTTCCTGAGATGCTCTCGAACACCAAGTCTAATTAAATGACATTTCAATTGCTATCAAATTCATACTATTGTTGATAATACCATAGAACTGTTAGATCTGAAAAATATAAGTTCTTATAAAATTAAGACTTACAAATATTTCATTAGCAAACCTGAATGATGAACAAAAGCAAGTGATAGGTCACGAGCAAGGCTCCAGCTCATGAAAATAAGATGTGGAGAGATCAGCACAAAAATTTACATTCACACTCTTCATTTAGAGATGTGCAAACCTGAGACTGATAGACCCCGTGTTGTCTCTCTAAGCATCTGATAAAGCCTGACATAGAAAAATGAACTTTTTGATGAGCTCCCTTCCAATTAAAACATCATTGACTTAAGGCCCAGAATACAGTAACTTCAGGAATCTAAGTGTTGGTTCCTAACGCATGCTCTTGCAATTTCTCAGGGGCAATCCACGCTCCCCTCTAGCTTTTCAGTTCTCCTCCCAGACCCAGAACAGAGTAAACAAAATGCTCATTATCCCGTGGTCTTTAATCGTTTATGGGAGTGGGGACAGGAGAAGCAAGCACAAAAACAACGTGACTCACACCTGTCTAAATAATTTTTTTGACAAGAAATTACACCATTTTAATCCATCCCGTAGCATTTCTCATGGTTTGAAAGGCAAACTGTGATGGTTATTTGTTTTACTGCAAGGAAGAAGACAGATTCTGAAAACAGAGGTAATAACAGTTTTCTCCAGGAGAAATAACAAAGATCAGGTCTGAAAACTCCAAATATCATATATAAATTATTTCATTATCTAGAATAAAAACTACCAGAGCACAAAAATAAACCTTTAACTGTAACTTAGGTTTCAAGAGTGTATTATCCATGGAGGTAGGAAATTTCCCCTAAATACAAATAATTTTCTTCTTATATGGCAAAAGTGAGCCTGAATTTAACACCAAAGAATTACCAAGTGGAGTTTATTTATATTTGTCAGTGTATGAGGCTTTTTCTGAAAAGTCTTTGGAATCACAAGCTGTCAATTTATGAAACTACCCAAAAGAAACATAACTATGATTCTGTTTTCAATTTTTGAACTCTCCTCCCTCTTTATATAAGCTTATTTTTAAAAATGCTTTATTTTAATGAAAACATAGGGTAGGAATTTATACAGTATGTTTTAATATATCAAAATATTAATACGGTACTCACCAGGAGGTCAGACATCTAGAAAATAACGAGGTAGAGGAAAAACTACCAAAAAATACCTGAAATCAGCGCTCAAAATTACATACACGCATAAATCTCTTTATCCTTTGCTGCTAAAAGGGGTGTCAGTCCTCTACATGCAAAATTCTAAAGGCTTGACTTCATGTAATGGTAGCATAAACTCAGCAAATTAGGAAAAAAAGTAGGCGAAGCCTGAGGGAATTACATGAAGGACTGTGGTCTCTTTCCTAGGAGCAACCATAAGGTAAAGAAGAGTTGTAAAGGCAGAGGTAAGTGTGTGTATTAGGAGGGTATGTTGCTTATCAAAGTGCCATTTTCAAAAATATCCTTTCAACTACAGCGTGAAAAATACACTGAGGCAGGAAAAAAAAGGGGTGCGGAGCAGAGATAGAGAGGCCATTGGGGGACTTGTTAGCCCAGTGGCAAAATAAGGGTAAATTTCTATGAGGAAAGTAGTGAAGTAGATGAGAAGTTGAGAGTTGAGAATATTTTTTTAATTTCAGTTTTATTGAGGTATAATCAACAAATAAAATAGTAAGACAGTTAAAGTATACATCATGGACATGACTTCATATACATATATATTATGCAAGTTGAAAATAATTTCAAGATCCAATTTGTAGGGCCTGGAGGTATTCTGAGGACAGAAAATGAGGGAGGATTACCAGGGATAAAACTATGTGATGGATTTGTGTAATGTACTTCCAGTCACGCCTTCCCCTCGGGAACAATGCCATACATTTGGTGTACCTATGTCACAGATGCCGTGAGCCCCGGAAGCCTGGACTCTGTCTGTCTTTGCCTCACCAGAGCAGCCGCTCCCAGGGTGGAGCATAGCACCAAGTACAAAGTAACTACATGCCAAGTGAATACTGACCCACCTTTACCTTCAGGAGCTGAAAGAAGGGCTGGACTATTAGCCCATTTGCTTCCTTGTGTGTGTCTGAGGGAGAACGCAAGGAGGGACGGCCTCTGTCCACACACGTGAGCTCGGCACTCTGACCCTGGACGTGCCAGGGGTTTCCTGAGCACCAATCTAGAATAAGGTGCAGATACCTTTGGATTTAACCATTTTCCCCAACAACAGCTCAATTCCTGCAACCTGAAGACAGTGGGCATGGCTGAGTAGTTCCCCTTTAGCCAGAGAAGGGTATCCCAGTCCATGGCTTCCTGAATAAAAGGGAAATCATCTGAGCTGGCTTCCTATGAAGACATTAAAAATCTCTTTAAAGATAACTTGTGGCTGTTGCATTTAAGCATGCTACATGCCAATTAAACAGACACAAGTTTCCAATGACAAGGTATTCATAAGTGATACAATAGACCTTTCTCTCATATGTGGAAAACAACCCAGAGTTGTTCATTTTCATTTAGTTGCATTAGACTGACATATTGTTATAAATTTAGGAAACATACAATCTATAATTCTTAACAAAATGACAGCAACCTGACAGGCGAAAAAATTATAATATCTCAGCCTTGAATTCACTGGCACAGGGAGCCAACATTCCCCACGGCCCCCCCCACAGCACAGATAGTTGGTACGTGGACTGCAAGACCCAGGCTCCTGCAGCTGCCCAGCGATCACGGCTTGAGGCTGCCGAGTGACGCGCACACCACTAAAGGAATGGAGAACGTGTATTTCAGCCACGGATCCCTACAATAACTCATGCTATTGTAGGTGTTGATTGTCATAAAGATACAATAATGAGCAATACAGCTTTGAAAATACACACGACAGGTTTCATGGCAAATTCTAATCAAGTGGCCAAATTTTACAGGTTTTCAGGAACTCAGAGGAACATAAAATGTAATAAAAAATGTTTCCCGTTGAGAAAAAGTCATTTTTCAATTTACTTTTTTTCTGTCGCAGCTCCTCCCCCTTCCATGATGGGAAGACTGGGGCTGCAAGCCTGTGGACTCCTGTTTTCTGGGAGCATACCTCACGCATCACATGAACTTAGCTGTCTGAATCCTGACAGACCCGCTCCTTGGGCAACAGCATCCAAGTCACTCAATAAAGCCAATCTTCTTCCCCCCGGTGATTTCTATGTGACGTTCAGGTATACATACAAACTCCTCCTAAAGCCTGGCCACTGCACTTTCCTGACACGCGGGGAGTGAGGTTCTAGAAAAAAATCTTCCTGGGATATCAGTTTTCCTGGTAAGTTTTTAATATGATAGAGATTTAAGAATATTCCAGCACCTACTTTCATATCTTTAAAAGTTTCTGTCATCATTTGTGAGATGAAAAAAATGCAGTGGAAGAATCAGAACTACGTTGGCTAACTCTCAACTCTCTTTTACTCCCAGACATTTCTTCCTTTATATATGAATCCGTTTCCTGGCAGGGAGAATAATATTTGTCTTAGTAGTTAAATCCCGCCCATCGAGAAGCCTACTGCTTTGTACAGACAGATGGTGACACATTCCAATCACTTGACTTTCAGTTTTTCTATCTAACCCGGGGCAGAGTGCATCAGGGGTGCGTGGGCCCCAGCATCCCTACTGTGTTTATGACTAAATCGCTCTCCTTCTGGGTTATTCTTCAAAAGGCAGATGCTCAATGAAAAATTTCTCATTAAAACTATTTATGTATTGTTTAACATGAGATAATTCAGGGGGTAACTGCCATTCTGATAAAACATGTATATGGCGCTGGACCCTAGAGAGAGTAAACTATAGCAGATTTCATTTATGATAAAACCATAGTGACTTTTTTTTAGAAGAAATGGCTATGCAGATCAACTAAAGCCAAAGCTGTGCTTTTTGGTAGATATTCTGAAGTGTTTAATCATTTCCTGTGACTGAATCTATATAGACATCACCTCATTTGTTATCAAAGTTCATATATTATAACTGTTTAATCAGTTAAATTTTTACAAAGACCTTTTGTTTTCAATTAAATGAATGATATAGATACTTGTTTATAACTTCTTAAAGGATTTTCAGGTTCAAATGATTATATTTAGACTTTATGGCATAGATTGGTAGTTCCCTGACTTCCCATTAATCCTGTTTAAGAAGCGATCCAACATACTTCATATATACTAAGGCTGAAATTACGGGTGCTCCCTTTGTCCATCTCAACGTAGAGGGTGACTGGCCTATCCAAACACATGTTACTGTCCTCCTCAGCTTTCTGAAGAATATGTACACACTTGGCCTTCACAGGAATCAATGTTCAAATCTGCAACTCCACTCTACCAACCACGCAGCTGTGCTTTCATCTCTGCATAGCAAGGATCTCAGTCTCAAACTGATGGACAAAACTTTCACAGCTTGGCCGGAGAAGCAATCACTCCACATAATTAGCTGAGTAATGGAGTCTCATCCACTCTTCCACATAATATAAAAGTGATCTTTCGGTTAGATGGTCAGGAACCACGACTATTTTCTGTTGTCTACTGGAAAACTAGTTTTACTAAATTGTTCTGGAGTATAACTCTCCAGGTCACAATGAGGGACTTCAATAAGCAATTGTCTTATGTGTTTAAAGGGAGTTAAACATGCATTATGATGCAGAGAATTTCTTTACAATAGGACACTGTCTTCATTATGAAGAACCAGGTGAGAAGTCTTTTTTCCCTGGTTTCAGTTTCAGGAATAATCATAATTTTTCTCAAAATGTTTAATTTATAGACATTAGTCATCTGTGTCATAGGTTTACTCTTCCTCATTTTCAGAGCTGTTAGAAGATGTAAAGCTAAAACTCTGCTGTACCGCTGGCACAGGCAAAGAGAGAAGTCCGTGACACATGTTCAAACTTCACTCCTAACATCAACTTATCTTACTGCAATGCTTTCTTGTTCCACCAGTGCAACATTTTATCTCATAACTGTTACCGTTCCTTTGTAAATGTATCTCTGTCTGAAGGTGATAATAGACACAAATATACAAGTATTGTAAATAAGATCTTTCAAAATATATAATGAACAAAAGAGCTGATCTCCAAGATGTCAAGAAATGTGCAAACCAATCCACACTGCCACAGAGTCTAGGAGAAATGTGAAAGTTAGGATAAACCAAAACCAAGGTGTTACAGCAAGCTTCCTAGAGAGAATGGCATGAACACTGATTCGGTGAACACCAACTTGAAGGAAAGATGAAAGGAAGAAGGGATGGAGAGAAGTATGAGAAGGCAGAGTAGCTTAAGTGTTGTATTTCTTTTTCAGGTAAATCACTTTAATTAATATATTCAGCCCATAATAAAATTGAATGAAGGTGTCTTCTGTAAATATATAACATACTCAGAATGTTTGTATAGAGCACATTCTTATGTTACTTGAAAAAATTACATTCACATATAACATTAACTAGCAGTACTATTTCTTCAATTTAATAAACATTTGTTACGTGCCTCTCGGGCTCTCTACATCAAACGCCAGCACCTGCAGGGTCCAAGAACAGTCCCCCAACAGTCTCACAGTACGATGGTGGACACGTGCATGTGAACAGAGGAAACCTGTGTAAGAGTCAACTGCTAAGGCTGCACAAAGGGATGCGTGATGAATTTGGCTGGAGGTCGTGAAGCCAGACCTAAAAGCAGGAGGAGAATTCTGGTAGACAGGAATGTGTTAAGGACTTCAGCTCAGGGAAAAGCGTGACCGAGGTGCAGAGGCGTTGACTACATGGTAGCTTTTGTCTGAAGTGTGGTCTCTGGTTGGTAGCTTTGCTCTGGGGATAGGGTTAGGAGTACAGCGTGGGAAAATGTGTTGACGCGTGATGTGGAGACGGTCAACAAGGTCCGAATGTGGGAACCCGGGAGGGCTGTAGGGTTTATTTGGCAGGAAGTGTGGAGATAGATATTTTTTGAACCAAGAGAGTAAGAGGAAATCTTTCACATTCTAAAACGTCATCTTTGTCAAGGGAGTTTAGGGGTCCGCAACGAAGAGCAAGGTCAGTTAGAAGGTGGCTGTATTCGTTTCAATGCAAGTTAATGACGTGCGTGTTTGGATTTGATTCCTGGAAGAGCATGGAAGAGAGGAAGTTAGACACACATTGGAAAAATGTTATGAATATTAAGGAAGTATTCATTTTATTTAAGGGGAAACAACTGGGGTCTCAAGTTTCTAGTTTCCTTGCCTCTTGGTGAACAGTTGTGAGCAGACAGGGATGGATGATGTCATCTAGTAAGAGAGACAGAAAGACATAGGGAGCACTCAAGGTCTGGAATACAGTTTCGAGTATCATTCACATGACAGTGACAGTTAGAATCACGTGGATGGATGAGATGACCCAGGGAAGAATTTACAGTGAGAAGACTATTAGTAACAACCAGATTTAAGCGTTTTAGCATGATAACTCCCCAAAGTAACTCTAATTTATTTTATGTAGACTTAACTCAGTATATCACTTGGAATACTTTACCATACTTTTCTGAAAATGAAGTAGGCTATTGACAAATACTCAAGTATTTTTTCCATAAAGTGACACCTTTGCTAATTTCTATTAAATAAAAAAGTTGATGGGAGTAATTACATTTTTAAGGGTTACAGACCTTAAACATAGATAAAAATGTGTGCATATTTGCCTTGTAAGGATGGATATGGGAACACAACACAAATAGAAACCTCCAATGTTTATTTAGGATATCAAGCCAACTGTCTTTTACTTTTTAAAATGAAATACACAATGGTATTTAATATTATTCAATGCACATTGGTGACTAACATGAAATCTTAGCAAACTAGCACCTGAAGGTGTGACCTAGTTACCCTGACAATGGCTACCTACCAAGAGCTGACAGCAAATATCATAGTTTATGGTAAAATAATGTATATATTCCCTCAAGACTGCCTTGCTCTATTTCTTTTTCTATATAACGCACACACCCTCCTAAACTTCATAAATCCATTGCCAGATAAAGTGACGATGACAAAAGAAAAAAAAAAGATTCCAAAAGAAGGATGCCGTTCTCAGCTCTTGCTTCAATCGATGACATCATGCAAAGTAGGTGCTAATGTTTCAAACACGTCCATTTAGCTTATCTATATTCAGATCTCTGTCCACATACTAATCCCAAGTGAAACATCTGAAAGGCTATTAAAAAGGGCCATTCAGGTTAATTTAGGAGTGCAAGACTAATACAAACATCACTGATTAACCTGAACAAAACCAAGCTCAAAGCAGAAACCCTAACATGGAATCATTCAGAGTTGACGGAAACAGATGGCCTCTCCACTTTTTATTGTATATCCAGAATTTTGAAATATTGAAGGATTAATCTATGTTGCTAAAAAGTAGTTCTCTGCACACAAAATTGTGTTCTTCATGTTCTATAGGCTTGTATATTGTTCTGGTATTTACAATAAGATGCCTACATTCCCAAATACATATTTTCAGAGAGGCCTACATGTCCATGTACCATTTTAGCACATGCAGTTTACATGCATACGGTGCCTTCCGCAGCTGAAGAGCTGCAGCAAAGACTGTAATGCATGCATGGTGCTCAGAAGTAGGTATGCCATCCAGTACCTAGTTACCACTGCTCCTGCCACCCTGTATGAGGCAAAAAGGAAAGCAAAAATATAGCCTACAATACATTCTGTGTAAGTAGTGGCTCTCAAAACTTATTTTAAGTCCAACTACATTTCAGTTGGCTATCTGACAATCCGTCTGCTGGAACGCACACGTGTGTGTGTATAACTGAATACATGTTCTCCAACACAATTTGCGGTAAAATAGTATCCCGTCTGAGAAGACACCATATTTTTCAATCACTTAAATAAAGCTAAAGCTTATCAACGAGAAAACCAGAAATAGAATATTATGTAATTTATACTAGAGAAAACACACCCTAGGGTTTCTTGCAGGACACACTGGCCACGTGGTCTAAAGAGCTGACACTGAGAGCTCCTGACAAGAACACCCAAGACATCTGTATCTGCTGCTCAACAGTTCTGCGAATTTAGCCCTTAGTCACGTCATTTAAACGAGAGAATTAGGAAAGCAGCAGCACCTGAGCAGAGTATGAGAAGAATATTTCTTCCATGGGCTTGACTTTGAAAGCGAGCTTATTCTGTAGCTGCCATAACAATTATTCACCACAGCCGACAGCAATATCAATTCTGCCTAGAAAGTAAGGTTGAATAAACTTTAATCCTGGCATGTCTTTGATACATGGGTGGAAAAGCTCCTCGAAAAGTACCAGGAAGACTGTAACTTGAGGATGGTTTTTGCTCAGCAGAGATCTTACTCCCTTTGAATATTTTCTTCTCTTTCTTTCCTAATTATTCCAAAAGGTTCAGTTCCAATGACTGCTAATCTCTTTCTTAATTGATCTTAACTTCCTCATAATTTATAATAAAAACATATTTTGTCATTACCTTTTTTCACAATCTAGACGCTACATAAGGAAATGTCTCCTTTATATGATTATTCTCCATCAAGTGACTTTCAAGGTTTTACAATTTGACTCATTGAATTCCATCCCTGTCTCTTCCATATCACATCAATTTCTTGTTTTCAACAATAAAACCCTCATTATCATAGGTAAGAGAGTGAATGCAGGTCTTTTTTCTTTTTCCACACTTTTCCATTAAAACTAAACAAACTAACAACAACAAAAAGCAAAGACTAGTGACTCCTAAAAGATTAACAAAGATGCAAGACTGACAATTATTCAGCAGCCTGAAGAACCAGTCATTATAAATGGCTTCACATTCCAACTTGTGTGGGAGTTTTGACCATTTTCAATCAGTTCACTGTGAAGGAAAATCATTAACTGGCATTCTCTGAAAATCACTAACAACATCTCTGCAGAATTTGTATGTATAATAATTCAATTTTCCAAGCATAATGAATATCCCCCAAAAGTTGACTTTGAGTGCCACTCAGAGCAACGACTCTCAACTGGGAACACACATGCACAGGCTTCACTGAAGCACCATCAGCAGAGTCAAGCCCTGGAACAGACCAAACTAGAAATGGGATCCAGCCAGCCTGTTCCAAATAGAGAGAAGATCACGGGTTGAACTAATAAGCAAAGAAGTATAAAAAAATTATGCATATTGGGATTTGGGTAGAAGTTCTCTGATTGTATTTCAGGTGTAGCTAAGACCTAAACTGAAGACTAGTGGTAATACCAACCCCCACCTCACTACTTATTTTAAAACACGCTATCAACAAACTGGGCTGACAGGTGATGGAAACATACACCTCCTGGCAGGGCTTCTAAGAGAAGATGGAGCTGACCTATTACTAATAATGATACCCAAGGGACGCCACATCCTATCCCTTGGGCCAATCCCAGATCTCTAGAAGACAGGAAGAGAAAGAAAAGTCAATACATACTCAGAAAGTACAGAGTTCTTCCTCTCAGGGAGAACTGTGGTATAGTTTGGGGCATCTGTTTGAAGGGGAGAGTGGTAGCAGGTTTCTCTTCTTGCTGTCAGCATCGACCAGTATAAGCTAGTTTGAGAGAATGCTACTTGTGTTCCTTGGGTTTGGTAGCCACTTTGCTCTCAGAGTGCTGAGAAAAGAAGTCCCATTCAAGTTCCTGGAAAGCAGATGGAGGCATTCCTACCAACCCACAACCCTGTACTCCTCAGAGGTGGGAGACAGGCCCTGGGGCATTCTTGCAGCTTCAGGAGAAGAGCCACGGCAATAAAGGTGGGCCAAGCCACAGGACTCTCAGCTAGAGATGGGGCTGGGCAGTATGCACAATGGCAGGACTGAATGCATAAGACTATCTGTCCCTGAAAAGGTCAGGTGCCCTGTTGGAGGCAAGAGCAAACCAAACATGAACACAAGAATAGTTAGCCCTTCATCTGCCCTCCATGGTAGATGGAAAATGGCTATAAACTCTGAAACAGAGTTGGCCACATCACCTGCTTTAGATAGTGACACCAGTAAATGTGATGCAAGCAGACACTTGGCATGTCATTGGCCACTGGGGCTGCTCTTATGAACCTTACAGCAGCCACTCTGGGAAGAAACAAAAAAACAAAAAACACTTCCAGAGACATGTGGCCTAATTGCCTCTCTTCACCACAGACAGCCTGCCGACCTCCAGATATGTGAGTGAGCATATTCCATCATTATCCAGCCATCAGCTCCTCTGCTGAATGACCGCAGATGCATGAGAGAGCAGTATGCATTAGTCAAGCTGGCCCAGACTAGAATAACTGCCCAACTGAACCACATAATTCGAAGAATTGTTAGAATGGTTGCCATGTTAATCTTCCTGTAACCAAGAGCTAGGCCAAACACAAATAGCTTGCTTTACACGATTTAGTATGTCTTCCTACAAATATCAACTGAACTCTGATCCTCAATCAACTTAAAGAAGCCACAATGGTTTTTCTTAAGCTGTTTCTTTACAAAAATAACAGAAGACAAAAAGAAAAATATAACTACAGAAAGCCCTCTAGGGAAGCAGAAAATAGTCTCTGTAGAGTTGCTCTAACCTTGAACAGTTTGGAACGGCCTGAACAATGGCCCTGAATCACCTTGTGTGGTGCAAAAACAGGCAGCATATTACTTTGCTTTAACTTATTTTCTGGAGGGTTGAACAGATGAAGCACATTAATTCCATTCTGAATTATCTCAATACTTCATTTATCAACCATTTGCTAGACTCATACTCCATGCAAACCACTGAACTGCCTACAAGGAGAAAATTGTGATAAGTAAGATGGAAATTTAGAAAAGACATGGGAGAGGGGAACCGAGTACACCTTCAGGACAGGTACAAGGCTGGTCATTGTAAAATGTATGATCTCTTTTGATGGCCACAAGACCCTGGAAGATTCCTCATTCTTATGATGTATTAATAGGCTCAGTGAAAGTACATAACTTGTTTTAATAACATGTGACCTTGTTGTCAGCCTGACAATTCTCAGTCAAGTGAAAAGCCTCAGTTAAGGAGATGAGGAGTATACTCTACAAGAAAGAAGATACAGGGGCTCCTGAATCTTCTTTCATACAGAGGGAGAAAGAGCACAGATTACAGCCAAGAAGGGGAGGATTACAAAAGTAAAGCTTTGTTAACAGGGAAGATGTTGACTTATGCTTTAAATAAAAGAAACAAATCTATTGTTGGAAATGGGATACAAATATTTTGTTTTCACATTATAGAAATGTGAAATATGTAGAAAAATTTCAAGTGTAGAAAAATAAAAAATAAAACAGGAAAGTAAATTTCTTGTTCACTTGCTAAATATAGCCATGAACAGCCTTTAGCCATGAACTTATGTTGAGAGTGTCCTGGGTACAGGGCACTCAGAGAGGCGTACGAATAGTCTAGAAAAAAAGCAGCAAGTGGTTTGGTTTGACTGACAAAGGAGACATCCAAAGAGCAATGGTGACACCTGTTCTCCAAAAGCTTAAAATATGGACATTGAATGATAGGCAGGCATTTAATTCACCTCAGTAAAGCCCACAGTTGGTTAGCCTAGGTATACACTGAAATAGACTTTTGTGAAGGTTATGCTAAAAAATAAAGTTAATTCTGAGACAGAACTTCATTCATTGTCCAATAAATATTTGTTTATTTTGACCTGTTAGATTAAGTACTACAGAGCAGTGATTTTCAATCTTTTTCACTTCACGGCACACATATTCTGCAGCACACCAAAAATATATTACATTGTTACCAAACTAACAAAAAAATAGGTAGAGTTTTGATTCATTGATACTAGATGGCTATTGTTGTGTTGGCTGCTGTCATTTTTTCATTGACAATCTAAAGCAAAGGAGGTTGGTGCCCCTGACTAAATAGTCAGGTATTGCGTGTATTAAAACTTCACACCAGTCAGAATAGCTACCGCAAACAAATCAACAAACAGTAAGTGCTCGTGAGGTTGTGAAGAAAAGGGAACCCTAGTGCACTGTTGGTGGGAATACAGACTGGTGCAGCCACTGTGGAAAACAGTATGGAATTTCCTCAAAAAACTAAAAATGGAACTGCCTTTTGACCCGGGAATTCCACTGTTGGGATTATACCCTAAGGATCCTGAATCATCAATTCAAAAAAACCTATGTAACCCAATGTTCATAGCAGAAGAACTTATAATAGCCAAGTGCTGGAAGCAACCTAGGTGCCCATCAGTAAATGAGTGGATCAAAAAACTGTGGTACATTTACATGATGGAATACTATGCAGCAGAGAGAAAGAAGGAGCTCCTACCCTTTGCAACAGCATGGATGGAGAGCATTATGCTAAGTGAAATAAGCCAGGTGGTGAAAGACAAATACCATATGATCTCACCTATAAGTGGAGCCTAATCAACAATACAAACAAGCAAACAAAATATAACCAGAGACATTGAAATAAAGAATAAACTGACAGTAACCAGAGAGGAGGGGGAAAAGGGATAATGAGGGAAAGAAGAAGAAGAGTCATCAAGCAACATGTATTAAGGACCCATGGACAAAGCCAAAGAGGGGAAGGATTGAGGGTGGGACAGGGGAAAGTGGTGGCAGGAAAATGGAGACAACTGTACTTGAATAATAATAAAAAAATAAAGTAAATAATAAATAAATAAACAAGTATCTTGTGGCACATGGGTAGGAAATCACTGATACAGAGGTACAAAGAAATATATGAAGCACATTTAAGTTCACATACCTCATAACACACCAACATATTTGTGTTTTTATATCTTTTTTCAAAATCATCTTCACAGACTTAGGTACGGTGAGAGTAAACTCACTCAGGATCAAAATCCACCATCTTGAAAGAGGTCTCTGCACCTATGAGTACATGACTTGGCCACTGAGAAATCCAATTGCTTAGGTGGAGATATGTATCTACACATACATATGCGTACATACATCATTGTTCTTTCAAGACGGTAGCTTTCAATGTGCTAAACCTTGCTATACAAAAAGAACTCCCAGAATAAATGCAGATGTTCTCTAAAATCTAAGGCTCAAAGAGAAAAAGAGCAACAAAGACTCTTATTTGGTAACCTCTTATAGTTTAGTTTTGGCAAGCTGAGAATTAATGTAAAAGATGTTACTATAGTTATTTTCAGAAAGATTTTTATTTTAATCCATGTGAACTTCCCCCTGGAGGATTCAATGTGAAATCCTCAACCCAAATTTCTCAGAGGAAGCACTGGCTTTGACTGGCAAGAGCATCATGAGCCTCGCTGCCATCTGGTTAAACATCATCTTCCTTTGGATACCTCCCAAAAGTGGGATTTTATTTCTATTCCAGACACAACTTAGAATGCAGCTTCCAATGCTCAGGAAGAGACCGTGAGGCAGTCAATGAAATGTCAACTTTCTAGAGGCAGAGTCTACACACGCAGAGAAGCACTAGGACAGAGTGCAGATGGATGCAATGTGGGCAATACATAACACTGAAAAGCTCACCACTTGATGAAGTCCGAGGTCCATCCTAGATTTTTTACTGTCACCTTTGGGGCAGCTGGGAAATACAGACATGGGACAGAGCAGACTCAAATCTGGGAAGACATCTGACACTGAGCAGGGACAGATGGATGTAAAGAATGTGTCTTGGCTGATCTGGAAAGAGCATGCTATCATTTGGGAAAACATCTGGGCTGTTATATTGTTTTGCAGAAGAGGAGGCAATAATTCTAAGGTTTCTCACCCTGTTTAAGACTTCTGTTATTCTTCCACTACTCTGTCGCTGGGGAAGCTAGAAATGTGTTTGAAAGTCACTACAAAATTAACGGCATTTGTGTGTATATGTCTAGTTTCTTAGTCTGCATTCAACTTTACCACGTGTAGAACATATGTCACATCTAAGCTGGGCCATCTTTGGTTACTCGCTATGGGTCCAAATTGAAATTCTGCTACAGAACACCCAAAATAAATTTACCCATGAATGCTTTTCTAACAGTCTGTGGCTGAATGTGTGATACATACTAACCAAAAAAAATTTCATCTGAGCCCAATAAATAACTTTTAATCCTTAGAAATGAGTTAGACTATATACAATATTTTTTAAGGCCACCAAAATAAATCATATGAAAGGCAGAGATTATCCAGCCAATGCTAGTTACATGTCTGTATGTATATATTTGTAGGGTTTATATTTCTTTATATCTATTGGGATACGTACGCATTTTGTTTTTAATATAATCACGCATTTCCTTTCTGTCCAAGAAATCGCACCTTCTACATACAAGGGTCTGCAACATTTGGGGCCACTTTCACTATGCACTTAGTTTTCACTATGCCCTTAAGTTATGCTCCTGGTTTAGAATGCAGGAATTGATTTTTAATAAGTATAAAATTATAAGGGTCCAAACTTGAGAAACCTGAAATTAAAGCATCTGGATTGGTAAGGGGGCTGAAGGAGACGATGCAGGTCACAGAGCCGAAGCCACGTCTGTCACTGACCATACGAAGGTGAGCAGCCAAGTACGTTACAAACGCAGGCCAACCAAAGGTCCCAAGGTGACCTTCATATTTCTACGTTTATATTCCTTTAAATTCCTCCCCTAAAAAAACAATAGGTTGCTTGTTTCCCACTAGCAAAGCTTATAGCAGAAGCTGAAGGTTAGGAAATGGTCTGTGGTACAGGAAAGAACGGGCAGCAAAAGGAGGGGCGAGGACAGGAAACGAGGCTGCAGTGGGAAAAAGTGAAAAGATGGATGCAGCCTGGTTGTATTAACTGAGGTGCAGGGGAACCTGCTCCATGGCTAGTAGTAGCCTTTTACGTGCCCTGGATACACTGAAGGTTTCTGCCTTTAGGCCATTAGGGGCCCTTGGGAGGATGGGTAATAAGAGAGGCCTTAGTGCAATGAAGAGTGTGCCCAAGACTAGTGCAGTGCCTGACAAGTAGCAAGAACTCGGAAAATGGCTTGGTTTGTCATTAGCAGCCAAATGTATCTATTTTAGTCTACTGTATTAAAAAAAGTTATTTCGGAATGAAAATCTTCATTTTCCCTTAGTTATAAAATTAAGCTTAGTAATTAATAAATTTGCAAAAATATAAAATATATTTATAATACACGTGTGTTTACACATATATGTGAAGAATAAAGCTAGAAAATAAAAGGAAATATCACCATCCTCTTATGCTTACTAAGTTTTTTTTGTTTTTTTATTTCTATTATGCTACTATTTTGAATTTAGGAAATACTTTATAATTAAATGTGATTCCTGAAAAAAAAGTTAATGTAATTAATCTATTATTTCTGGGACAAAAAATAAATGACCCTTGGTCTCTTCTACCAATTTTAAAATAATGGAAACATGCTTAAGACAACGATAAAAATGAGAGAGGGGGGCAGGGAGGGTGGAAAAAGCAGTCCTCTTCTTCATAGTGAAGTTTGACTGCCCTGCACTTTATGTGTTGAATACTAATCATTTTCCTAAGAGCAGTAATTAGCTATTTTTCTGAAGCAAATGTAGACAACTTGAAGATACTTCATCTTCATTTGTTTATCATTCAGCCTCAGAGGGTAAAGTAAACAAGAGCTGAATCACCTGTTCTATTTCCCTTCTGGGACTAACATCCGAAGAGCAGTAACATATCATCCCCCTCTGTTCCTCCCGAGAGGGCATGGCACCTGCCAGCCCAAGTCACACAGAGGTGCATGGCTCCCCAACCTCGGGTTCTCCATCAGGCACTTCCCAGAGAGCTTCAACGGCCTGTGCATCCTGGGCCTGCTCTGATGGAGAGTCCAGAAACAGCCTTTTAATGCCCGGTTTTCATGTCCCTGAAGAGCACACAGTTTTCATGACACAAAAGAAAGGGTAAACATTTACAACATTTTTTGATCTTCCATGTACCGTATTTATTCGGACTATAAGATGCACCCAGGTTTTAGAGGAAAATAGTAAAAAAAAAATTTGAAGCAAAAAATGTGGTAAAATATTTAATAACATCCTTTAAAGCAGAAATACTTTTCTGCTTTGACATCTTTCCACACTTACGGTAGATTCAGCAGGAGACTACGGTACACTATTGTATCTTTCTACAGCAAAACACAGTAATGACAGAACTATCAGCACTGTGCCCTTCATAGTGATGGGGGCACCGTAGCTGAGAACATCAGTGGGTGACGCACTGTTATGGGGGGATCTGCTGCCGACACTGTTGTGGGGGATCTGCTGCCGACACTGTTGTGGGGGGATCTGCTGCCGACACTGTTGTGGGGGGATCTGCTGCCGACACTGTTGTGGGGGGATCTGCTGCCGACACTGTTGTGGGGGGATCTGCTGCCGATACTGTTGTGGGGGGATCTGCTGCCGACACTGTTGTGGGTATCTGCTGCCGACACTGTTGTGGGGGGATCTGCTGCTGACACTGTTGTGGGGGGATCTGCTGCTGACACTGTTGTGGGGGGATCTGCTGCCGACACTGTTATGGGGGGATCTGCTGCTGCAGGGCCACAGGTTGTGCAACACTCTTGTCTGGGGACAGCAGTTTTGTACAACCTGTGTGGCTCTGCAGCTGTTGCCAAATTACAGCTCCCATCATCCCAACCTGTCCAAGCATGATGGGAGTTGTAGTTTTGCAACAGCTGCAGGGCCACATTGACAGGTGACCCGGCAGTGGAAGTTGCCTATATGTTAATGTTAATGAGGGGAGGGGCACACCAGTCACGTGATGGAGGCACGTAGGGGCACCACAGGCTTTCTTCTCCTAAGGTGCCTGTACCCTCCTCCCTAGCACTACAGTATGCTGCAGCAGGGACTCCCCTCCTGCCTCCCTTGCTTCGCACCACTGGGACACCCCCTCCCAGCCCAGGGCCCACAGCATTGCCCCACTCCTGCTGCTGGCTTCCTGCAGCGGTGACCCTGCTCTTGCCTCCTGTGACCCTGCCCCACCCCCCTCACCCCCCCCACAAGCCAGGTAAACTACATTTGGACTATAAGACGCACCCCCATTTCCTCCCAAATCTGGAGGGGAAGGTGCATCTTACAGTCTGAAAAATACGGTAATCATTACTTTGCACACATGCAGTGACAAACTGAAATGCAATGCAGACAGCCACAAAATAGTGTTTGAGGTTTTAAAAAAAATATTTAAATAAGAAAAGGTTCAAAACACGGTCATTTAATGATCTAGTAATAACATTCATAAGAGGTACAAGTGCTTTCAAAAGCAGAATCATGGGCATGGGGTTATATACAATCTAATGATTATCAGGTTTTTTTTCTATTAGTTTTAAGCCAATTTTTTTTCTCATTGATGTGACTCAATTCCTAATTTTTCTTAAAAAATAATAGGAAATGAGAAAAAATAAACAATAATTCAAATGCTTCCATTGTATCACTATAAAATTTTATTCAATGTAATGGTTTATCTTTTTAAAACTTGTTTAGGGACTAGATTCATGTCTATTTTACTTGAATAGAGAAAACAGATTATTTTTCTTAAATACTATCCTCTAGAGATCCCCAGGATGAGGACAATGTAACAAACTGCAATCATAGAGGACAAGAAACTGAATACTTTCACTCCCCCATTCCTGCACACAAAACATGCTGGCGACAGTTCTGTTAGAGCAGGCAGTTCGACAGACATGAGCAGAGTCAGTACAACGGGCCAGGTATAGAAGGTCACCGGGTGTGTAGCAATGGGAAAACAAGTATCGTAGGGTGGGACCTTGACCCCAGAATGACCTTTTCTCCCCCAGCATATTGCTGGTCATGTGCTTTAGAATCCCTGACCATTCACGCTGCTGATCATGCAGTTCAGACTCTCCCCCAACATTTCCTCCCCTGGCATGTCCATAGATGTGTGGTAGACCGCTTAAAAGAAGAATAAGGGGGCTGGAGAATCATCTCATATGACTCCCACAAAAGCCCTTGTATGACCACCCCGTAAGCATTAAGCCCTTAGACAATGAGGTTCTGACACACATCAAATAATCTTAGTAACAAAGCTTGGTCTGTTGACCACGGAAGCCAAGTTTCGGTCAAACTAGAGATGGCATCTAGGCCTCAGTTGAGTTTCAGCTCCAGGACCAGAAGAGTAGCAAAACTGGACAGAGCAACACCATGGCTGACCTCAGGACCAGCTGAAATGATTAACGACTCCCCTACCCTCACGCAGACAAATCAGAAACCACACCCTAGAAGGACTAACCTGGAAAGCTGATAAATATTCCATTGAAATCCTGTTCTGAGGTCCTCACCTTTAGGAAACAGGTAAAAAGCCCTAAGAGAAAGGACCCAGCATGCCATTGCCTTTCCTTCCCCTTTTCTTTCCTCAAGGGGCATACCTTTGCTTTCTTTCTCATTATCTCCAAGGGCACATCCCCCACTTTTTTTTTTGCCTCTGAAACTTGTTTCCTGAGTCCGCATGGCCTAAGTGGCTCACTTCTTATACTTCTGTGACTTTCTAAATAAATTTTTGCTTGTATTTAAGTTCTTTGCTCTGAATTCTACTTAGCCAGATGCAAGGACCTAGATCTAACTCCGCCGTGACATCCAGCGCGATTTTCTGTTAACAGTCCCAATACTTAAAATTTCAGCCATAACTTTAAGAAACGTGCTGTAAAGCCAATTGCACAGAACTCCCTCCATCGCATCTCAAACTAATGTCTCCGCTGACTGTTGAACCCATCGGTTTAACTCTCACAGCTGTAATTTCCAAGAACCATGAGAACTCAGCTTTAAAGGATAAAGGATTCCCTTTTGACTTTCAAAATACACATCCAATGTAAACGTAAGGCTTCATAAGGTGTCTCTGTCTACCTAGAGCAATGGACGTAAATTTGTGGTATAGTCTTTATTGACAACTTTTCTGTATCTCCAACAAAGTACCAATGCATTGGTTCCACCCCTGCCATCTTCAACTGGTATCATGAACAGGAAATTCTTGGGCAAAGTCCATCTGTAGTTAGCAAGCAATAGAGCTGAGTGTCAAGGGAGATGTAAAATTAAAACTAATGCTACTTCTCTTTTTAATGAAGAAAGGATTATGTTTTATGCATGCCTTAATTTGCATAACAGTAAAAATAAAGAGTCATCATTCTGCTTTAAGGATTACAGATTAAACAGATTTTGGGAATCTCTCAATAAGTCATAATCTCTATGTGTAAATAAACCAAGTTAAAAAAAGATATGAATATTTAAAATCTAAGCAAGTCATGTATTTGTACATAACAAAGTTTAAAGCTTTGTTGGTAACAAGGCCAAATGCAAAATGGGGTATTGGAGAAAACAAACTAGAAGGTCTTTCATATGAAGAGTAATCGACATGTAGTTAAAGTGGGCAAATACATGTATGTGTATGTAGATGGCTGTCTACCAACTCCGGAAAAGAGCTGAACAGTCTTTCAGTGAGCTGCAGTCCGATGATGGGGCAGTACTAAGAATGGATACACTTGTGCAGTTTTTACTTTTGTACTCCCCCCAAACATCAAACAAACAATACCCTTTAAAGACTTCAGATAAGCAGTAGTTTCCCTAAGCGATGTAATACTTACCACGCTGTACCTATAAACTCAGCATAAAATATCTTTCTACAAGTGTTAAGCATTGCTTAAGAAGATCTCCACTGGTAAATGGATCTGTCTTTTGTGACTTTTTGGTTCATTGTTGATAGGATTCAGATGATCAATGAGTGCTCTAGAGAGTTCCCCTTCTGTTGACACTATGTAGTCATGGGGAAACATGGATTCAGGTGTCATAAGTTTACCACATTTACAAAGTCTTAAGGAAGGAATCCTTCTTTATAAACGCAGAATTGGAAAGCAGTGTTGGCACTGTTGTAAATGGTAAAGGTAAATGTTGAATTGCCTAAATGTATATTTTGTAATCATCTAAATGCTTTCAATGCCCAAGCTATATACTCAGCAAAACAACTGCTTTAAAAACTATGCATTCTGGGAAAGCGCCCCACTCGGGGGTTAGTTTACAGAGTTAGCACGTTTTCTTAAAGGGCCTACTGCTGACCCACACAATGGGGAATAACCTGTATCAAATAAAACTGCTGCTCAAGGAAAATCCCAGTACTTTATACATTTAAAGCAACAGGAAACTCCAGATGAAGCTCTATACCCCGACTGGTGACAGTGGCAGACAGCTCCCCATTTTCCCACTTCGTTAACTAGTAGAGTTTCCTATAGGCATCAATCAATTACAGGCTTGATCAAATAATTCCACAAAAGTACTGAGGGCTCGTTATGTGGGCTATCAATTCTCATCCCCCAATTTACTTGGTTTAGTCAAACTTTAAGCTAAATCCACACTCTAAAATATTTATAAGGATAGAATAAAAGATTTACAAATTATTAATATTGTTCCATATGCATTTTTCTTTAAATTTTAAAATTTAAATATTTTTAAAACTATCTCACAAGTCTGTGGCTCGATTTTTTTATTCTCTTAATATACCTTTTGAAGACAAGTTTTTAATTGGGATGATATTCACATTATTAATGTATTCTTTTAGGAATTGTGATTTTGGGGTGGTACCTAAGAAGTATTTCCCAATCCAAATCATAAAGATTTCCTCCTGTGCTTTTTTTCCAGAGGTTTTATGATTTTATGATGTTTTGCATTTTGTTCTGTAAGTTAATTTTTTAAAAATATTTTATTTATTTATTTGTTAGAGAGAGGGAAAGGGAGGGGAAAAAGAGAGGGAAAGAAACAGCGATGTGAGAGAGAAACACCGAAAGGTTGCCTCTCCGATGTGTCCTGACCGGGGACCATACCAGCAACTGAGATATGGATCCTGACTGGGAATCGAACCTGCGACCCCTTGCTTTGCGGGATGATGCCCAACCAACTGAGATGCACAGGTTAGAGCTGCAAGTTAATTTTTGTATCTGATACAAGGTATGGGTCAAAGTTCTTTTTCTTTTTGCATATGATACCTTTTCTACAATCATTTGTTGAAAAGACAGGTGCATGGATAATCAAACTGATATGCAATAAAGTACTATTGATTAATAAAAAGAAATTAGCAATTGACATACACAAGAAAGATCAATGTTAGCCTGGGGAGTGTCAGGGCCAAGCTAGGGGTGGGAGGGCCAAGATGGAAGGATTAAAACGTGGTAAGAGTTTCACAGGTATATACATGTCAAACTTATCAAATTGTCAGTTTTACGTATTGCAACTTATCATGTATCATTATATCTCCATAAAGTTACGTACTAGATATGATGTGTGTATCACACACATACACATACATGAGACGTGTTTCAACAGTCTCCTCTTTCGTAGATAATATTCACAGTGGAGTCATTGTTCTTGACAAGGCAAGACTGTCCGGACAATTCTATCATCCAAATGAGTGTGTAAGTGTGGTTGGTTGGTTTGCATGTTTGCTTATTGGGGGGGAAAACATCTGAAGAAGTGTTTAAAAACATTTCTGACCAAAGCAATATAAATATCTATTATCCAATGAAACACACATTAATTTCCCCCATACTTTAGTTACACCATTAATGTTGAAGTCCAGAAAAATCACAAGATCAGCAAAAATTAGCAACTGGTTAAATAAAAATCATTGGCAAAATTTGTCTCTAAAAAATATAATAGAGTCTTCCCTGAAAAATGACTTCAAATGAAGGCAATTATGAAAGTAGTTACATAGACAGAAATTATTTTAAAAATCAACATAAGGGCAAAAGATCAGAATGTAGTGGTGAGATCTGCTCCCTACTAGTTGAGTTTTACGCCTAAACACAGTGGCTTGGAGCACAGGGAACCATGGTGACACACACGGGGCTCGGGGAAGGGCCGGCACTGGAGCACTCGGGAGGCAGCTTGCATGTGCAGAGCAACAGCAGTTCAGAGAGAGATGGACCCTGAGCTTACAAGCCTTTCTGTGATCCCCCCGACTGCTACTGTAACAAGGAGCTGTTCCCCAGAGTAGTAATTTCCTATACCAGTGTTTTTATGTGAGAACCACATTCGGTTGCTTAAGTAATAAGCTATTAATTCACTACCCATAAAAAGGATGAAATTCATTTTCTCATCAAATATTAACTGCAGCGCATTGCATTAGACTTGAAATTAAAATGTAATTCCTAAGCATGAGTAGTGTTCCAGGAAGCACTTTCCTCTCATATTTTTCTCTCCTTGACACTTTATATTTTAAATCTATATTGCCACCATCTAGAAAATACAAATACTTTTTTAAAACACACTGGGGATACCATGCTTGACCTAACAAAAATTCCATAAATAAGAGTACGTTAAATTGTTTAGTCATCAAAAGAAAGAGGAAAAAATACAAAATACTTAGGTTTTTTCCATTCAATATAATTTTAAATTGTTAAATCCACAAATATGTCAGCTTTATGGCTAATCTTTATGGTTTGTGTAATGCACATTTCAGAAATAACCAAAGAATTAGGGCTAGTTAATCACTGCATTTTTATTGTTAATAGCATTAATAACAGAATTATACCTATCTGAAACCATAGTAAAGAGTGAGGCAAAAGTAAATTTACAGTTGTGAGTATGCAAAACACAGAGCTTATTTTTTGTATTATTATTTATTAATTAATGTATTATTTTCCATGTGACCTGTAAACCTACTTTTTCTGAACCCTGCATATGAGTGTTACAGAAATAGAAAATGCCAGTTCAACTGTTGTTTGTATAAGGAGGAAAAACAAGAGAAACTTTATGAGACTTCAGGAATCTTCAGACTAGTTTTGAAGGATTACAGATCATATATGTGAAGGTTAATAAACCAGGGCTCACGGGAAAGCTGGCTATAGAATAAAACCACCAGTGCAACAGGGATTGAAAATACCTCCTCTCAAAAGAAATGCACTGAATATAAAACATATATAGAGGAGGTTTCATTTATGGACTAAAGCACTCTCTTTGGCAGGGGCAGTTTTTAAAACCACTGTTACAAACATATGAAAAGGGCTATGTGTGGGCGAATTGCTTACTCTGGTGTTTAGGTGTATTTCTACTTTAAGAAGGAAGTCAGCCAAAGAATTACTGCTTGGGAATCTGTAGGAATAGCTGAGCCTAGTCTCCCTTCTTTTTTTTTTTTCTTTCTTTCTTTCTTTTTTTTCCCCCCAATCATGTTCCTAAAAATAAGACTGGGAATTTTGGGAGTCGTGTTCTTTACTTTGCTCTTTGACTATCAAAAGCTGATAATCAAACCCTACTATTTTCATGCTATCCCCACTGCAAACCACTCAATGGAGGAGGCTGGTTTTCCCTCATGTGAGCTCACTGTAGCCACATTTCTATGTCTGAGCAAGACAAGGTCTGAAGGAGCAGATCTGAGAAGACCCCCAGTAAGTCTCACTAACTGAAGCTCCCTGAGGGCAGGGGCTGTCCAATTCATCTTGGGCTCATCAGTGGCTAGCACAGATCAGAAACATGGTAGGTGCTCAGCAACTCTTTGCCAAGTGAAAGGGGAAAATAATTTGCAAACTTTAAGAGGGAAACTAATTATGAAACATAGTTCTAGACCCACCCTTTTGAAAATTCCAAAGCACCCTAATGGCCAAATATTAAGGTTGTATATATAATACTTCTCAAAGTTTCCAGCCTCAGCACTTCCTTGGGTAGATGGTTCTGGTCATCTCAGTTCTGGGTCTTCTCATCACCCAGAAAGCTCTCTCTCAAAGTATGTTTCCATGTCTCCCTTCATATAAGCTCCATATAACCACCTCTTTCAAATACTACCTTCTTCAATAAGCCCTTCCTGTTTATTGTAGTGGTGGTAATTTCTCCCTTTTCTGAATGGTACAATATTTTGAGTAGTTTTTTAAAGAGTGTTTCACACTGATTAAAAAAAACCCTACAAAAAATAACCACAAAGCAAAAGCAGACATGTTTCATGATGAATTCATGATGAATTTGTTCTGCCTACGCTGCTCTTACTCTTCACTCATTCTATTCCTGCTGCCTCAAATATTATCACCAGCCCACAACCCTGCCCCCTCCCTTCATATAAATATTCTTTAAAGATCCAGCTAGGGAGTCACTTTCTCAAGAAAAAAATCTTCCTGGACTTCCTCCTCATCTCTAGTACCTGCTCAGTTAAGTGCCCACCTGTATGCTTTCATAACACCGTGAGCATTCTTCACTCGGGGTGCTACAACTGTCTGGGGAAATGATATCCCCCACTGAACTGAATCCCTTGAGGAAAGGAATAGCACCGTCATCATTATGATATTTCTAGTAATTTGGTAGGTTTCACTACCATAGTGGCTGCTCAAAATTTCATGAAGAAAAATATTTGTATTAATGTAATATTTCCTGCATTGGACTTTGAGTTCTTTTAAGTCAAAAAAATTCCTAATTCAATATTCTTGGTACATAATATGTACTCAAAATGCATGGTCAACAAATGAATGAATCATACAACTTTTAGGCTGAAAGAAATCATAGATTTTTTTTCTGATTCATATTTAACATATTTGTAATTGAGATATATATAAAATTTTATGTGTTCATTTTTTTCATTTAATATTATAAAATTAGAATTTTTTATTCTGTTAAACAATCTTTACAAACATCATCTTTAAAAACTGCATAATATTCCTTCCAGGAGATGTGCTCCAATGTTCAATAATAAGAGAAAAATCATAGAGTTTTAATGCAACCTCCTTCTTTTACAAATGAGGTATGATCAACAAGCTAAGTTACATACATTTATTCATGGCAGGAGTCTTTGGATTCTAAACACAGCATTCTTTCTAGTACACTATGACATTTTAAAATGAATAATTGAATGAACAAATGAATGATTAAATTAATCACTTCTGAAGGCGAAGATGTTAAGCAGTCATCACTGACTAGATATTTAGAAATGAGGCCTTTGTTTCATGGAAATTTAACAAAACCCACTGCCAAACTTTTTAATGAATTCTCCTAGGATGTATGAAGGGTTGAGAGTTATAGGCAATCCTTTAAAATAGAAACAGGAACATGTTATTTTCAAGATTCTGCAACTGAATCATTAATAATTTTAAAATCTGATGGGCTTTTGTTTAATCAGCACAATCTTTCACATGCAAGTGTTCTGTACTCTGTGCACATGTTAAATTACAGTTAACATCATTTATCAACATCACAGGGAGTCAGTCCTTGGGTCTGAAAATCTTGAAGGTATTGCGCTAGGACCAGGAATTTCATGGGTAACAGAAGATCCCTCTGTTGCTCCCTGCTAGCAGTGACTGCAAAGCACTGCACCAGCAACCTGAACATTATCTGTCAATAGCAAAGACTCGGCCTTCATCTCTCTAGAAACTTACATTCCTATTATTCCTCAATCACCTATGAAAAAAATTGGTAATTACTCTGCCAGACACATCTGGGTTAAAGGAAGTTTGGACCAAGTGGTTTGGAAAGGGCCATTTGGTAAAACACAAATAAGAAAACACACCAGCCTGACTGTCCCCTTGAGCAGAGGGAGAGAAAGGTCAGGGGCATGTTTCTCAGGTAGGGGTGATTATTTTCTAGACTGCTATGAGATTCCCAGATTATTTTTAACCTGCTTATAATCACTAGTTCTAATGATTCTTGATTCAAAAGCCAAATGAAAACTTCTAACATAAACCTAAGTTTTCCCCAATTATTTTCTTTTAGAGGCACATAACAGGCTCTACTATACGTAGAATTCAGGGGAAATGTTAATGTTAGAGAGCTTCTGTAAATGTTTATCTTTTAAATTCTAGGTGCTTCCTAAAGTAAATAGCATGGTAACAGTGGCCTGCTGCTGACTTTCGTTCATCATCAGCCCAAACCCAGTGCTGGATGCCGCAGTACAAACACTGACACCGTGTCTGTTACAGAAAGAGCTTCCCAAGCCTAAATTCAGAAATATATCTGACCTAGACAGAATAATGATCTGTCAATATTTTACCTTTTCCCCTAGAAACTTCCCTTTCTACTGCGAGAAGTCTCTCTCCAAGACCAAGGAAACATGTCTTCAACCTTGAGAGTCTCTTTTAATCTACGTAAGTGAAACTGTCTTCAAGTGTTCCCTAAGGGCTTGAGATCGCCTCTACCCCAAGGGGCGCTAGCTCTTCAAGCCTCACAACTTCCAGAAGAAAGGGCTATGACACTACCATTACAGGAAGTGAGACCAATGTCTTACAGAGACAAGCCCCAAATCCTACCAGGCTGTCAGTTACCCTCCACCTGCTTAGAATCATGGACCTGTGGAAATTAAGGGTAAGATGAAAACTATAGTCTTCTATTACAGACAGACAAAGACAAGATCTTTATTAACCTCTCCTGTTGAAAAGCTCTCTTTCTCTTTAAGGAATATCTGAAATAACTTCCTATAAAAACTAGGCGAGGAGGAATGAGTGTTCCAACTATCAGTCAGCTCCCTTCCCCACGACCATTGGTGTGTCTATAGTCCCCTTTATCTGGTGGTGATTAATTTTCAAAGCGTAAAAATGAGAAGAATCACACCTTACAGCTTGGCTTGTTCACGCTTTTTGATATATCAAAACTGAGCAGTCATATGATATCCTTAAGAGAGACTTTAAAGCTCTCAATATTTAAAAGAATTCCCTAAAAATATCTTACAAATCTCCTTTATCAAAGAAAGTTTGCTTGTTATTTTTATTTAAGGATGTTATTAACTTGTAAAACAAACAGAAAAAAAAATCACACGCTACTAATCGGAAACATTGTAAAATTCCTACTTGAGTTATAAATTCAAGATGAACACTGACAAAAGAGACTATTTGAACATTTTCTCATATCCAATCAGAGTCCCAGATTGGGAAACTTTGAGATATAGAGCTCATATTTCTAATTTTACTAAGATTCATATATTTTTTAAAAGATTGCAACAAATATGCTTCTCAGAAAAAAAAACTAAGCAATTTATACTTTTGTTCTTCCTTTTTTCCTTCCCTATCTGCCCAAATTGCTGATTTCCTTCCTGTTTATGTATTTACATGGATCAATTTCAAAAACAAACAAAAAATCATCTCGAACAAATGAGTTTTGATAAGTGTTTCATTCTATTGTTGAACTAGTGAATAAAACCAGAAAGATCTTAGCTCTCGCTGCCTAAAACATGCCACACGTTCCCTTCTCACCTCCAACATCACGCCTCTTGCATTAATTTGTAAAGGTCTGCAAATTTGCTTATATGATTACATAAAAATACTCTCATTTTTAAAGGTTGTTAGTTTTAAATTTTCTGCTGATAATGAATGATGTTTCAAACTAAAGATACTGCTTTAAATAAGTGGAATGTTTTTAAATCAACCCAGAAACACATAAAATACAATGAAATGGGTTTGATGATATGACAGTATGGTACACATTCTTAAAAACGTTTTGTAGCTTTATCCAGCACAGATCTTATATTGTGTTGGAATAAGAAAAACAGCACAAAGGAAGTTTTCAGAAAGTGACTCCGTAGAGCTTTGGAGTAAGGGAGCCACATTTAAGAGCTGCCACTGTGGGTGGAGGCAGCTCAGTCGAATCAACCTTAAATAACATTATAAGAAATGTAACCTTAAAAAGTCAATCTGTATATAGTGGGGTCCCCCCCAAACTAGAATCTAAACACTTTTAGGACAGGTTCTGCAAATGATTCATAGTGCACTTGACCCTGTGCTTTCTTTGCACATAACAGCCCCTCCAGCATGGGATTCTCGGTTGGAAAATACATGGACAGGTGGGGATGACATAAAGAAAAAAGAAGGAATAGTGGCCAACATTTTTTAAGCAGTTGTTACATTCCAAATAGTGTGTTAGGCCCCCCCTTTTTTATCCTCACCTGAGAATATGCTTACTGATTTGAGAGAGAGAGAGAGAAACATTGATGTGAGACAGAAACATTGATCAGTTGCCTCCCCTACATGCATCAACCAGGGATGGAACCCACAGTCTAGGTATTTGAGCTGAACGGGGATTGAACCAGCAACCTTTTGGTGTACAATGCTTCAACCACCTGAACCACCCAGCCAGGGCTGTGCTAGGCCCTTTTTATACACTAGTGCTTATTTCTCACAGAACCCAGGGTGGTAGTTATTTTATATATAAGGGAAAGGTGGAGAGGGAGGAGGGGAAGGAAGGTGTGAGGAGGAAGTGACTTGGTTTAACCCTGTGTCTCCCTGGTGAGGAAACTGAAAGCACGGAGAGTGACTCCACTGTGGCTAATGGCAGACCAACAGCCAAAGTGATCCTCTGACTTAGGGTCCAGCGTTTTCCCAGTTTTCATTACTGATCTTCAGTGGAAATCAATTAGAAGAAACCTGTAAAAGTCTGAGAGGCAACTTCCTGCTTAGAACCTTTATAATGATGGGAGAGACACTGTGCCATCCTGAAAATGTAACCACGGAGACCAGTGGATCATTTTCCTAAATAGACTCACACTCAGTACTGAGGAAAGGTGCCTACTAGATAAATGAGCTTGTGTACTTTAAGTCACATTAAACATAAATATGGAACAAAATCTGGTATATATAGTTTTGTCACTATAATTCTGATAGGGATAGGTAATAAAGTAGGAGAAAACTATTAAAATATATTGTCAATTTTAAAGGAACAACAATTCATTTGGCTAAATTACAAGATATTTCATAAGGCAATATTTCAGTGTCGGGAAAATAAACTAACATTATGGACTATTCCACCTGTCTGAAGAATAGTTTTCTTCCCTCGTCCTTTCAAAATTTTCAAATATAACATACGGTATTTTCAGACTGTAAGACACACCGGACCGTAAGACGCACCTAGGTTTTAGAGGAGGAAAATAGGAAAAAAAAAACCCCGCTCCACCACCGCTCCCCACAGCCCTCCCAGTGAGCAAGCCAGGTAAGCTCCATTCAGACTATAAGACGTAACCCCATTTTCCTCCAAATCTGGGGGGGGAGAAGTGCATTTTATAGTCCGAAAAATACAGTAATTCTTTGATATGTCCGTTCTTTTTTCTTTCAGCACCTATTCTCCAGCCACCTGCTGTCACTGCGAACATAACAACAACATGCAGGTGTGGGATAGGCTGGCTTGTTGGGGGAAACTCTGCCGGCCACGCAGCAGTAGCTGCAGTGCGGCCACAGCGACGTAAACAGACGCTGTCCTCTGATGTGCGGTCTCCTGTAAGAAGCGAGGCGACTACTCCTGAGGCAGGTACCTAGTCCATTAGCATCACAACTGGGAGAGCAGGTGAAGAATACGTACATGATAATATGTGACTATTAAATAGTGCGACTCTTTCTGGCCACTGAGATTTTTAACAATGGTGATAATAGATACACTAATCATAATCTATGAGGCTTCAATAATATGCTGTCTGCTGTACAACAAACTCTTAAAATCTTGAACGGATGTGCTCCAAACCAAATTGCAAAACAAATAAGCCGCCTCCTAATGTTAAAGGGTAGTTTACATAGTTCAAAAGCAACAACTTAATAAAGATGCAGGAATCTCATAAGTGTCTGGGTTTCTTTTAACAAAAAAGCTTTCAAGAGTCAGTCAGAAACACTGACAAAGCGAAAACACTCATGCCCAACATGTTGTGTAAAGAATAGTAATAAATACATTTAGGGGAGGTGGATTTTAATAATAATAACAACAAATTTTGTTTTCTTACCATGGCTGCCCGTGAGGCACATTCTTAAGTTGACTTGCGTGACTGTGGCTATTTGTCAAAACTCGCTTCATCATTTACAGTCTCAGAGTTCTTTTCCTTTTAGCTCAGTGTTGTGATGGAATCGATACAAATCTGCTCTTAAAATATCTGTCTCTGACCTGTGTTTGTTTTAAGCTGCATCATTCATAATGGTGATGGATAGGGAACGCTATTCCTCTTTGTCTGCACAGAGCGCCACAGCATCAAAAGCGCATATATTTTATGCCCAAGGTCAGAAGAAAATTAATGGATAAAGAGCTAGATAAAATACAGTTCAAGCTGAACGGGCTGAGTGAGCTCTACAGGGTACAGACCAGGCAGGCAGTACAAAGCCCATTATACTTAAACACTCGTGAAGCATTTCAAAAGTGGAATCGTTTCCACAGGCTAACGCATAAAAGCATCAAGCTCTCTCCCGAAAGCACCAGGCTCCCGAGGAGAGCCCACAGGTACGCACACCATCCTGCTCGCAGGTTTCTGTAGCACAGTCCGTCTATCAATGTTTACCTTCAGCAATAAGCCCGTTTGGTATTTATTACTAAGGTTAGACAAGTAATGCTTTCTTGCCATCAATAAACTTCTCTTTTAAGGCTTTCCTACTAATACTATCTCTACCTCTCACTGGCTAACTCTGCCTGAGGGATACTGAAGAGTTTGAGGTCAGCTGGTTCTGACAAAAACAAAGCTTTATAGTAAACTGTTCCCCTCCACTTTCTGGAATGTTCCACTTCAGACATCTAAATGTCAACAAACTAAGTAGAATTTAAGAAAAAAAAATACTGGGAGTTCTACTATCTAGCCTGTAGCATTCTATAAATATCATCCATGAGGACTTAGCTTATACCACCTGTACATAAACATACGAACATAAGCATCTTGAAGAATTAATCAACTCAAAACCAATGGTTTTCTTCACCTACCTTCCTGAGGAGAGAGGTATTACCTGATTGGTGGATAAAGAGCAATTAAGCAAAGTCATATTGTAATTTAACCTAAAAACCTCAGCTTTAGAGTTAGAAAACTAATATTTGATAAAAAGACAGTGAAAGGCTCCTCCCTTTTGTTTATTTTGTTTATTTTGTTTTGTTTTTAAGGGAACTCATGGAAACAGTCGTAATTTGCTCCCTATAATAAAGCCTTGGACCCTGTGAAAATGTACAAGGAAATGCTTCTAAAAGCTGAGGAAATTGCCCACTATCTCTGAGAACACACTCTGTTAAGATCTATCAACATAAAGTCAAAACTCATCCACAGCATCGAGAGAGGAAAGTTTCTGGTGATAGTTCTTGGTCATGGTCTCTTTCAGGCCGATTTCATGGCACAAGAAGGAATAAAATTACGAAAGAACTAAAGTTGGCAAAAACAAAAATACAGTGTTCAGGGATTATACCAAAATTAAAACCCAAATTCAACAATCTAGGTTTAACACTGAAGCGTCAAATGTTTTCCCCACATAATTTATAAATAAAAACAGGTAGTATTCACTGGACTCTTTTTAAAAATACAACAGGCAGGTTCTGGATGTCAGTAACACTGGCTTGAATTAGCCACTGATTAGGTGTGACTTTAACCATACACTCAATCTTTTTACTTCAGTTTCTTTGTCAGGAGAGAATCTGTAAGGTCTCTTCCACCTAACAAAGGGCAGACCTCCCCCAAACCTGCTACGATATGCTCTTAACACAAGCAGCCCAGGTTTATGATCTGAGGGGGAGGTCTTGGCATTTCAATAGCAGTGAAGAGAGGAGATTTTCTGCCCCAGATCCGTGGAGCACCAAAATATACAAAATGACTTCAGGAAAACTCCTCATTTAGGGAAAAGCAATTATGAGGAATTTGTAAGAACTATGAAAATATTTATTAAATGGTAACACAAGGCTTAAATGAAGAGTAATGGTCTAAAGCTAAAAAGGAAAGAAATTAAGACTACATATCACAAAAAATTCTGCAATAGAGTAAATCGTAAGAGAAGTACCTGAGTCATCCTCATTAGAAGCTTTCAAAAACAGGTAAGATGAAAACCTAGTCGGGGTAGGGGCTGGGTGGAGGTGAGCAAATGGGTAAGAAGGGGGACAGCACTAAGAGCACAAACAATAAGATACAATAAAAATAATAAAAAATAAAAACTACTCATGACACATAAAAAACAAACACTTGAATTACATGTGTCACTCTGGTGTGAAAAAATATTTAAAGGACAATGTAGCAACATTCCCACCATTTAACAGGAATTTTCATATTTTGCATATCATTTCTACATTTTTACATATTCTACATTACATCGTTATTAAACACAGAATAATGTCCATAATGGTTTGCATGATGTTTTCACATGTATCATAAATATTTCCAAAGCTTCATCATTTAAAGTTAAATTCTAAAACCCTGTTAATATTCAGTTATTGGCATATCATAGTTTATTATTTTAGTTGAGTACATTTAGATTAGAATTTGTTGCCATCATAACTCCCCCTATACTAAGTATTGTCGTTCATGAATCTTTGGCACCTTTTGAATTATCTCTTCTAATTTAAAGTCCTGGGACTAGAAACACCAAAGAATATGAGTATTTTATGCCTCTTGCTATGTATCACTACTTCTAAGGTCACAGGTATGTTATGTATGAATGGATGACAACAGGGGTTACCATTCCAACATGTTGATAATTTAATGTTAAAATTAAATATTAAAATGTAATTCAATGTAACATAATGTTAAAAATCTTTTGCAAATATAAAGCAATGATTAAATAATTTTCATATCTTTGATCACTAGTGAGAGTAAACCTTTTCTATGAGTTGCTTTACTCATAAAGTTGGATGCTTATTGTTTCTACCTTTAATTTTTAAAGAAATTTTAACAAGGGGTCTATATTTTCATTTTGAACAGCCTCTCAAAATGATATAGCTGGTCCTTGGTTTATTGTTTTGTTGCTGCTGCTGCTGTTAACACCCTTCGTTTTTTGGGGTTTTTTTTTTACTATCAGGTTAGCATATGTTCCAAAAATTATGTATAAAATTGTTTTTCATCCTTATGCAACTTCAGATAACTCCTGGTGCTACTAAATATATGAATATTTAGTTGTGTTATAGATTTAACCTCCTTAAGCAAGAAATGAAATGACAAAGAAGATAGTCATAAATAATCTAGAAATAGCAGACCATTTCAATGGAATGAAGAGAAGGCTCAGTTCCTAGAATGTCAGGCGACTGGGGAGACCCTGAATCACAGCGCACAGAGACGCAGGCGCTCTCCAAAGCCAGTTCTCTCGGGTCCGTGGGAATCAGCCAGATAATATTAAAAATGGCTAACTGCCAGACTAAATACATTTTTCTCACTTCAAAATATGTGGAGCCATCTTTCTTGACTATTAACTCTATCTCCAACCTTCATGAAAATTGCTTTTTTCTGTATCCTCTGTCTTTAACATGGAAATGATAAAAGTGCTTCTCTCTCCATTAAAAAATATTACATAATTTGTACCACTTAAATATAAAGCCTTAATAGAAGGAATTATAAAACATTTCTCTCAGTTCTGCATTTTTCACCTATGCTGAATACTTTGTAACTACTGTTCAATATTATGATTAAAATACAAAAGAGGGTAATTTTTACACTTTGTTTATATTTCAATTCTAGTAGAATAATTATAGAATTCACATGTGCATGAGTTTGGCAGGAAATAATTTCTCTAATGAATATTTTAGCCTGCATTTAGGGGTGAGTACGGTAATACTGTCGTTCTTCCTTATCTTCGCAGATGTCTGGTGGCGCTGGCAGTCCCAGACAGCTGGCCCAGGCCTCCTCAGCGCGAAACCATTTTTATCAGAGTCTATTCCTGCTTCTGATTCCACCTCAACTCCTATGCAGACCTAGTAGTAGCTACCGATACAGCCAAGGGCATGCTATACCGTTCATCTTTTAGTCTTTCGGGCTGAAATCTGTCTCAATCAATCTCGTTCAGAGGACTGAAAGAAAATGGTAGTTGCTGGTTAAAATGGCCAAAATCATCATCATCAAAATATTAATAATTGATATGAAGATGAAATAACATTCTACTGGCACTGTGAATCAAGAAGATGACATTTCAAAAGAATAAAGTCACTTTAAAGGTTTTAATGTGGACATTTTCTACTTCTATAGTTGTTACAATAGCCCTGCCTCCTGCAACACATTTAAATGGGCATTTTAATTAATGATGATAATATTTAGAAGGCTCTAAAAATTGCCTTAACATTATTAAATAAGGAACTAAATAATATCAAGTGGAATTAAATAGTAAAATGACCGTGAAAGCATTGTAATTTCAGCATTTTGAAAGCACCTAGGAAACACTCAACGTACTAGGTATCTTTATGTAGCAGAAGGAAGGCTAAATTATTATTCTGAGAGAACGAATATTTGTCTTAAACATTACAGATATTTTGTTAGTACTTTAGTGCTCAAGGCAGTTTCCTGGGGGCTTCATTCCATTTTTCTCTACTCGGTGAAACAAATATCCATCTTTAGCCAGACTTTCGTTCTTCCCCCAGAGCTATTAAAACTCAATTAATTGCTCAATTAATTGCTGATATCATTTAAATGACTCACTACTGAACTCCAAACAAACTTATAAACTGAAGTGATATGCTGATTCCCATTAAGTAGTCACAGATTTAAAAATGAATTTAAAAAAGAATGTGAAGGCCTATGAAAGAAAAGTACTTTTGTTAATTAAAAAATCAATATTCTATAAAGACAAGCAAACACAAGTTAATCCAGCCTTGGTATAATGTCATGGGGATAATCATGTCTTCTATTTTACTCAAATGAGGTGAACAGATCACACCTCACCCTAGGGCTTGTAGAACTGTTACTGTAAGGTGAGAAACCCATTCTGTAGTTTGCACTGCAAAGAGGTAGATCTGACTTTTAATTCAACAAGAAGTTATTAAAGTTGGTGCTTATACTATGTAACTCATTTACCAAGAGTGAGCTAGCTTTTTCCTGAAGGTAACTCAGATTGAATGTGAGCATGTGAGGGAGGGAGAGGGAGAGGGGGAGAGAGAGATGATTGTAAATTTGTATACTTCGAGCAGGGCCTAACTAAACTTAGTTTTCAGAGCAAACACACTCAAGTTCTGAAATGCTCACAAATGTCTCCTCACTCCCCAACACCTTACCTCATTTTCACAGAAAAAGCAGGGATTCAATTCTAAGAGCACAGCAAACTCAGAACAGTTCCACATGAAGTAGCCACACGCACTCATATACTGATGAAGTTCTTCTCTGCTACTCTCCCTCGATTCTCCAGAATAAACTGCAGGCTGCAACGACCCCACCATGGCTGCTTTTGCCAGATGACGGTAATCTGGACAGACGTCTGTAAGCATGTGGCTGCAGAAGAGGCTTTTCTTTGGTGTGTGTGCATCAGTGAAGCATTTAAGTCCACAAAATGTCCATGAAAATAAAACAAGTAAACACATGTTTTGTTCAAGAATAATGGAAAGAAAAAAAAAACCCTGCTCAGTTTTTCAAAATGAGTTTAAGTTGTGAGTACAAGTGGCAAATGGTTGCGATGAATGTGGTGTTTCTAAGTTGTAAATACATTAAATAAAATTCATTCAATGCTACAGTGTGCTAAACACCGCGTAAAGCACGGCGAGCCATGGTTCCTCTTAGCGCCGAGCTCTGGGCTTGGATCTGCTAGACGAGAAAGGTGCTGCAGAGAAATGACTTGGGTCAGCTTGTATTTACACACGAGATATCCCTAACAGCTTTTAGATCCCCAAATGTTGTAATGGGTAGTACTTAGTATGCGAGCAGCTAGGGGGAAGATAATGTGTGCACAGATTATTTATCTGTCTTCTAATTCCAGATCCTGAAATGGTGGGAGATTATTGCAGGCTTTTTTCTTTCCTCTTAAATATTAATGTGCACACTTTTCAACCAACTGTTGGCAAGTAATACTAGCAGTGATTCCTGATTCTATCGTGTTTATAAAAAATGCCAATACCTATAGTAACTATAAAAATATGATATTAAGTTTTGTTATAGTGCCATTTCCAACTTATTGGAATAATAATTCTACATTTCAGGCAAGCTTCCAAGACAAACTCATACTGATATTTGTAGGAGGAAATGATGATTGCTCTTCGGTCATGATTTGAATTTTTAATGATTAGCTATGATATATTATGTTCTTTCCAATGCTCTCTAAAATTTCAGAATTTAGTTGTTTCCTAAGTAGTATCATAAAGTCAAATTAAATACAATTCTGTAGACTGAGGCCATAATAATTAAATTGAGGTCACGTGTGGTTCTGTTTTGTGTCTAGATAGATACAAGTATATAGAATTTTTTTTTAGGTATATCTACATCTATCTATAGCAAGGCTAACAGAGCAGCAAAATAATCCATATTTTCATACCCCCATCTTTGTTTTCTAAACATATCTAACTGCATGATTCACAGAGTGAAACACAAAATAAATGATTTCCCACCACTAAATCTCCACAAACATATTCTACTCCCTGTATGTCCAATCTCAATACACTCCACCTCCAAGAAGACAATCCAGAAAGTACCTCCAGTGCCTCTTCTCCCACAGCGGTAACACCCCACTGCTATTCACCCTACCTTTTCTGTCTCTCCACATCGTTCTCCTGGTCAGCCCACCCCCTGGTCCCGAGAATAGTCTAAACCCTCAGAATTTATTGTCTATTTTTACTTCAATACTGAACTCATCCAATCCATTCTTTCTCTGCACTAAAAACATTTTAAAAAGGCAAATATTTTAGTAGGGTTTTCCTGATTCAAATCTTTCTTCAAAGCCTACCCCAAACTCTCCAGCTTCCATTCTTTAAGACTTAAAGAATGACTTCCATTCTTTATGACTTAAAGAATGACTTCCATTCTTTATGACTCCCCTTCTCCTTTATGACTTGCACCCTGAATATGAACTATATTAGAGCTCAGTGAGGAAACCACATTGCCTTAGCATATGCTCTCTGCCTGGAATGCCTTTAACTTCTGTCTGCTTGGAGAACTCTGAGGGATCTCTCAGGTCTTAGCTCAAGTGTTACTTCCTTTTACGTGCCTCCCCTAACTTCTCAAGTCAATGGAGGATCTGCTGTCTCTTTTGGGAAGCACCTTCGACACACCTGTCTTTCACATTCAGTTTCAATGGTGTGAAAGAGGGTCCCAGAGCACAGCCTCACTATCACTAGGAACTTACTAGAAGTTTATTCTCCTCCTGGATGTTGAAATGAAATAAGTTGAAATTAAAAAAAAAAAATCTTGGCATTACTATTGAGATATAAAGTCTGATTTTATTTTTTTAATTGTTTATAAGTGAGCATAGTATCATAATCTGTAGCTGGTTCCTGTGCTAACTTTCATTATTTGTAAATTGTCAAATGACCTGAAAGAAAAAAAAATGGTGACCCTGGCCTATTTTTTAGTCTTAGTTTCTTTATGGGTAAAGAGTTTGGACACGATGACCTCTTTGAATTCTAAGTCTAAAATAGACTAAAGAAAGTGAGGACAGTTTCAAAAAGGAGTTTCGAAGAGTTGGACAGTAGTAGCCAAGAAAGATTTGTCAGGTGGTGAAAAGACCAGAAAGTTAAATGGCAAGTGGATGTACATGTTGAGAGGAACATAAGATATTTGCTGAGACTGGACAGTGTTCAGAGTGGGAAACACTGTTGCTGAGGTGGGCGGGGACCGGGACGCCATGCTAAATAGTCTGTGTGATGTCCCACTGGTGAGTCACCCGAGGTGTGAAAACAAAGTGTCCACGCGATCGAATTTCACTTCTGTGTGGTAGTCAAGAACGTTCATCGGTGTTGGGGGGGTTACAACAAAGCTCCGAAGCAACTCCAGAAATCTGCAACAAGACAATCACTGTACAGAGAAAAACACATTTCTGTCTTGAACAAATGTGTCCTGGTAACATATTAAGACAAAGTATATGAAATATGACAAGTGCTTAAGGGAAAGTGTTACCAGTAGCAGTGGACATGAAAAAAGAAAACAGAAAAAACTAAAAAAGGATAATGATCAATTTATAAAAGATGAAACAAATTAAGAATAAGCCAATGAAGACTGTTCAGCTATATTCTGAACCAGGAAAAATTTAACAAAGAGATATCACTTCATACCTATAAGACTGGCAAATTTAAAGTTCTGACAAATCAAATTTTGTCAAAGATATGTAGAAAAGATAAATCTTATTTATAACTGGTGGAAATCTAAATTGAGATAATGATTAGAGACACATTTGGCAATACCCAGTAAAGTTGATGGGCTTTTGTTTATTTTATTTGTTTTACTATTTGATTTCATAAATTGAATAGGTCAGTCTCTGGAGAATTTCCCCCTTATCTAAGAAAAGAGACACATGTGAGCATATCAATTACAGAACTGATTGGAACTGGAAACAATTAGAAACCACCCAGATACTCATTAACTTAAGAATGGATTAATAAATATAAGTTATTAATTCAACAAATACTTAAGGCAATTAAAAAATCAGTGATCTAGACCAGCGATTTTTCAGCCTTTTTCATGTCATGGCACACATCAGCTACTAAAATTCTGTGGCACAGTAAAATTAGTTTTTTGCTGATCTGACCAAAAAAACAATAGGTATAATTCTGATTCATTCACACCGGATTGCTACTGTTGGGTTGGCTGTTGCCCTGTTTTTATTTGACAATCTCAGGGAAAGAAGTCACTGCCCCTAACTAACTAGGCAGGTCTTGCATGTTTTAAAATTCTTGTGGCACATTCGTTAAAAATTGCTGGTCCAGAGGACAGCTTTCGACATGGATAATTTTCTTTTTACAAATTTGATATCTATGTTTCCATATAACTGGGTTCTTTAAATCCTGCACATTTTTGGTGGATATTTTATTAAAAAGTAACATTGAGCAAACAAACTAAGTGGAAAAATAATACCATTTATGTGAATTATAATACCAACTTATGTAAAGTTTGAAAACCTGAAAAACTATGGTGTCTACTAAAACTATGGTTTAGGGCACATACATATTTTAGGAATACGAACTTTCACAGAGGTAATATATACTGAAATCAGGATAATTTTTTTCTCTGATGAGGGAGGTGGGAGAGGAAGAAAAGGAAGAGGATGGACAAACTATGCTTTGTTTTGTTTCTTTAAATCTGAAGTATGACACTACAGAAGGATTTAACAGGTTTCTGTCCACAGTGTTATTTTCTGTACTTTCTTAATTTCATACTTAGAAAGTAAAGTTCACTTTTACCAGTATCTCCACAGCAAATATATTTTCTATACCCACGCACAAGATTCATTTAACTCTTTTTGCATCCTATCAGTGAGAAAACGAATCCTTTACTATAAACAACATCCTTTGGTGACATCCCGCAACCAATCCCTGGACCACTGCGTGCAGAGAAAAGAGTGTGGAGTCCACACTGGTGCTGGTAGCCCTTGATTCTTCTGCTCAGTGACTGAACCCCCTCCCCCACCCCAGGCCAATCCTAGAGTTTTCTCAATCATGTTATCATTGATTATGACATTCTTTCAAAATGTTAGTATTCCGGAACTCAGGAAAAATTATATTCTTTTATTATTGCTAAGAGAGAGGACGTTATTTCTATCATTCATGCACTAGGGCTTCTTCACATATTTTACTGCTTTTGCATTTTTTCCCTTGATAATTACAAGTAGAGATTCAGTTTCAGGGATCTACCCTCAGCATTAAGTAGTAAGCTGTGTGCAAATATAGCAAATATCACACTGTTTCAAATAACAAAGCCATTCAGTACCTTGGGGCTCAAATGAATAGAAAATGCTTGTCATGTGAAATATTCAACACTGATCATAAAATATTCAACTGAGGTAGACAACTCTAGAGTAGAGACTTTTTATAAGTTTAACTGTAGGGTTACAAAAGGGAAGCAAAGGAAAGGGAACATGTGAAAAGGTGCTTGATGATAATCTAGAAATAGCAGGGAATTGCGGGGCTGCGTGGTGAGTCAGTTCCACTCTCCTGAGTCAGTTTCTGTTGCTTTGGCTCCGACAAGGTTTCATTGCTGAATTTCACAAAATAGCAGTCACTCTATTACTGGTGGTCTTTTAAGCCACACAGACAAGATTTTCTCGGGGGACTGGAGAGTCTCAGGTGTGAATGCCTCGACATAAAGACAGAGGCTGGATGCCACTGATATGTTATGGGACCGGTGGGATTGAATTTCATTTTGAGTCACGTCACTGGTTCTGTTGGCGTGATTCCTATGCCCCACATCCATCACCTTACGCTGAAAATAGTCCTAACATCGACAGGCCCATTTGCATGACAGTCTTTACTTGCTTGAATGGAATGTATATAATCTGTTAAAAGCACACTGATTTTTGTCATTTTCAAAAGTTACTGTAGTAAGTGAAAATTCTAAGTCCATTGATTAAATGCTTGCAATGCGCCAGGCACGTCAGAGTTCTTGGCATTATTTCATTGCACTTTTCAACAGCTCTGTGGGGTGGGCCATATCCTCACGTCATAAGCCAAAAAGCTGTTATAAATCCAGTTATTCGATATCTACCTGTCCTCTCTGTGCTATGGTTTCTCCACCCATCAAACAGGGATTAAAATTTTATGGTAAACAATTACATTCGAAAATAAGTTGGAGATACAATATTAATAGGTGTGAGTTTTTAAATTAATTTACAATGCCCTGTGGGTTAAAAAGAATAGGCTATGTAAACAGTATTGACTCTCCTTCAATGAGTCCCCTCCAGCCCCTACTTACTCCCCTCCTGAGCCCCACACCTCTGGGGTGGGCACCACCCACCCGACACGGGAGCCTCCCGGTATTCTCGGCGGTGTGCCGCCTCCTCCAGACTGGGACTGAAGGCAGCTGTCCTCCAAAAAGCAAGGGGGCTTACAGGCTGACTGGGTTAAATCATTCCAACGTAAATATTCAAAACAGTGAGAACCCGAGACGTGCCAGGACGTCTCAGACAGCCAGGCCGGGTGGGGGAAGCGGGGGAAGCGGGGAAGCCACCTCATGGACCCAACTCACTGCAACAGGCAGACTGCTCCCACCTGTGGTCACCGTCCCTCCCTTCGGTTTCTAGTGCTTCCCACATGTGTGCCCACAGTAGTGCTACCCCTATATGTACAATAATATCCTTTAGTAACAGAAGATTTAGAAATGCAGTCTTAGACATAGAATTCAAAGAGGTCATCTCGTCCAAGCTCTCCACTTTAGCCATAAAGAAACTAAGACTAAAGGATATTAAAGAGGGCAAGGGCTCAGGTTGTTTTTATTTCAAATAATAAAAGTTACAGGTTACAAGTAATAAAAAGTTACAAATAATAAAAGCACAAGAACCAGCTATAGATGATACTATGTTCACTTCTAAATGATTAAAACAATAAAAATCAGACTTTATACTAATGCCAAGATTTTTCTAATTTCACTGACTTTGTTTCAACATCCAGGAAGAGAAAAAACTCTCGTCGGCTTTTGCCACTGTTTTAGTTAAACATATTTGTGAATATGAAATTACATAATTAAAACTAATTTGAGTAAAGCTAGTAAAATATGCTCTATTTTCATATTCCTTATCATTTCCTCATCATATAAAGTTTAATGGAAAACTAAATGAGGGAGGGAATCGAATTAAATTTAATAGACTAAAAGTTCTCTTATATCCCTAAAGAAAAATAAAGGCATTGTTAGTTTTGCAGAACCTTGACCTCAATGGCCCTGGAAAGCTCAATGTGGTCCTTCCTGCCAAGAACCCAAGAAATCTGAAACACGTGTTACAGGAACGTAACAAACCACTTAGTGGGAAGGGGCCAAACTTAAACAAAGATCCATAAATAAAAATCTCCACTGAGGCAAATAATTCTCAATATATGTGTTTCACTGATGAGATGAAAAGCATAAACCCTCAAAGATGTCAACAGACACTTGAAGTAATCGAGTCACCAGAATTAAGCAGCTAATAATAGCCTTTTGCACCCCAGGCAGGGTCAAGTGCCAACAATCGATCGGTGATTGGGCGCATCTCCCCCAAACGCACATGGCTCCCCCGTGACAATTTTAGGTAAACCTGATCTTTGACTATGTGGTGTAATTGGTCTTCGTTTAAGGATTTTCTTTTACTGTTTCTTCTACTCATGGTAGTGAAAGCCACCAAAGCTAGGCTAATTTGCATTCTGAAATTTCATTCTGTGTTTTTATTTTCCTTTAGAGGGTTCTTGTTACAGAAGAGCTTCATTAACTCAATTAGGCATGATCCAGTGGGCCGGTACAAATTAGGCTAGCCACAGTGTCTTCAGAATGGACAAAAATAAGAAGCCAGCTGTAGGCTTCATATTTTGAAGGAAATCGTACCAGCTGACATTTCTTTGTGTCAGTCACATTAAGCTCATGGCAACTGAAATAACCAAACTGTGTTCTGAAAGCTGTATTCTCTAATGCTACAAGAGATATAAAGGATACACCAGTGGGAAAGGGAATAAAGCATATTTTTACCATGAATTTCTCATAGGACTTGTTATCTCCTTTACTATAGAAATCATTCTTCAGTGAGAAAGTGTATTCATATATCCATCTCTAACAACTAGTGCTGTGATAACCTGTAATAGATTCCATACACGTTACATCTGAAAAACCAAGTACGAGAAACTGTCTACAAGAGAAGCTGTTTTCATTATCCTCCTCCAGAACACCCCCCCCAGCCCCTCCCATCAACCCATAGAAGGAACCCATGAAACCAGATTCTGCCTGGCCTGAGAAGACAGGAAGTTGCTGATTTTTTTTTGGCATCAGTTTCTTCATCAACCCATAGAAGTAATAATAACCATCATTCTTTTGAAGAACAATCTTTAGACAATGTATTTATCCATAAGAATCACCTGAGTAAATGTTAAAGCGATTCTTGGGCCACATTTTAGACCTACTGAATCAGAATTTCCAGTGAGGCGCCTAGGAATTTTTTTTTAAAATACAAGTGATTCTTACTGAGTTCTTATATATTAAAATATGAATAACGTAAAAGCTCTATAGGAAATTCTAAGTGGTATATAAGTGTATGAAATCAACATTATCCAGAATAAGAATTTCAACTACAAAGGATTATTTTGAGGAAAAAATATTATTGCCAGGAATTTATTTTGGTTAACCTTTACACTGTGAGGCACAGCTGTGCTAAATGAACCAATCAACCCACCGACCAAACAAGTGCTTTCAAGAAAGTAAATATATACCCTCTGCCTTTGGGATCAGTACCTCTCACCTGATAAACACCGAATGCCCACATGCCGTACATTTAAAGCAGTAAACTACTGTAGGTAGAGTTTCCATGAATCCTGGGACAGAATAAGAAACAAGAAAGTGTAATTGCAGTTCTTTTCTGACCTGTCTCCTGACTCTCAAGAAACCTAAGAGAAACTAGAAGAAAATATGAAAATTCTCCAACTTAATTCTAGTTCTGTGAATTAACAATGTTGAAAATAAGACGGTGCTCGGAGTAGGAATCTACTGTCACCATAAGCTATTTGTGACTTGAACACCAGCACATGGAGTTCAGAACACAATCTGATTTCTGCAGACAACAGTGAGTTCCTAGCAGGGGTTGTTCCTTCCCAGAAACCTGCCTTGGATGGCGTCCTGGTACTTGGATGCCTTGGCATGTCTGCCACCTCAGAAATCACTGCAGTCATGCTTCCGTTTGATTGAGAGGCTTGACACATCCCTCTGATTCCTGAACTGTGCCCACACAACCTGTTACGACATTTGCAGACTACAATGAACGTTGCTGAAGTCTCGTGGTGGCTAGCTGCAATTTCCAATGTGCACTTGCCAATTTCAGAAGTGCAAATTAGAAAGTTCTTGGAAGAAAATCACATTGGAAACAATAGAAATCGTGTGCTTGTGGTCGATGAATAATGACTCGTCACTGGTGACAAAGGATTACTGGAGTTATGAGGATTGATTTTCACAAACTGAAGAGAGCCATACTTAAGGGTATATAGATATTATACAGTCATAGTGAGCTGCAATTAATTTTATAAAGGCTCATAATAGAAACCAGATGGTCAAAGTGTCGGAAACAGATATAGCCTTCCCTGAAGCTATGCTAGAAAACAGCTCAGAAATTTTTAAAGGACTAGAGTCATTGATACCGCATCAGAGATCTGCAGGGGTGACAGAGCGGGGGCTTTTGGGAACAGTAGGCCTTGTTTGAGAGGATGAGGATGCCCTGCAGGGTATTTTATCTGCAGGACACACTTACAGGCGTGTGCTACACCCGAAAACGTGGGTGTGTGGCAGACATATCAGAGGGGCGGGCGGTATGCTGTGTGACGAGCTTCAGTCTTTTCCATTGATGGACGAGGCATTCACCAATTTTCCCATCTTTCTATTCCTAGAGATTTTATTTCCACCTTTAAAGCCTATAGCTGCTTTTTCCTACCCTCACCCAGACCCAAACCCAACAAAGTTTCTATGTTCCCCACAATTGGTGTGAACTCAAGGGATGTTTTCACACAAATGAATTATTCAAAGGAACTCTGAAAGTTTCTTCAGTGTGAGAGCACAGGTCGCAAAGGCACATGAATAGTAAGTAAGGAAATACTACTAAAGATTTACATCAGAACTTAATAAATTAGAGACCAAACAATAAGATAATCTGGATAAAATTAAGTTTTCTTTTGATATTGTTATTAATTGCCAGAAATAACCAAAATGTATTAACTCACCATCCTAGGCATCCCAAGTCCCATGTGGACCTCACTGGTTAAATCAAGGTGTCAGCAGAGCTGCATTCTGTTCCCGAGGCTCTAGGGGAGAAACTGTTTTCTTGCCTTTTCCGGGTGCTGGAGGGTGCCCCCATCTTTCAGTTTGTGGCTTCCTGCTAGCTTCAAAGTCAGCAAAGGCCAGGAACCTTCCTCACACTACACCACTCCAACACTACCGCCTCTGCCTCCCTTTTGAGGTCCCTTGTGATTACAGTGACTCACCTGGATGACCTATAATACTCTCTCTATCCTGGGTCAGTTGATTAGTAACATTAATTCCACCTGCAACCTTAGTTTCCCTTTGCCTTTTAAGGTACCATACACGTTCCAAGCACGAAGACCTAGGCATCACAACCATTACAATCAAAGTCTATTTCACTACCGCTTTGCAGATGGGTGAGCTTCTTTAAAGGAAGACACGCCTGCCACTCCAGCACGCAGACTTCACTCCTTCTCATTTGGCCTTCAGTGTCTTCTATGGACTGATCCAAGGTGGTTCTTTTTTGGCAGGCCTGCTTGAATTTTCAAAAGATAAGTGCTTGATTGCAATCAAAATCAAACAGAATAATTTATGGAAAATGGAAGTAAGGAGAAAGAATGTGAGAAGCGTGGAATTTTTCCAAGTAATTTAATTGGACATTATTTAAAGAATTTCTAAAGAACAAATTCATAAGGGCAGTTAAGTTGGCTAAAGCACCAAGTCTGAGAGTAATGAAAAAGTTCTATTCCTCGAGCCTTGGGAGGAAACAAAATTGTACTAACAACCTCACTTACATTCCATGTCACAGAATTTCAGTTCAGGTACAGGCTATACTCTAAGTCACACTTTAAAGTTGAACCCTGTATTCACGATATACACGATATTCACGATCTAAAGAGCTAGTTGGTCATTAACAAACATGAGCTCAATTCTCTTCCTCCCAGTTGGGACTTGGGATTTGGCTGGGACTTGACAAATTTCTGGGCAGAGGACAAAGAAATTTTGGACAGCTGGTTGTTGATTTTACAGAATAATCCAAGTCCAGCCTTGTAATATCATCTACTTATCAAAACAACTTTGAGATGAAACACACAGGGTCAAATAGTATTAAAAAGTGACTTCAACTTAGAAATTCAAATTTAACAGAACTCATTGTGACAATTTAAAATAAGAGGTACTTGAACATACAGACCTTCAGCTAGACCCACTTGTACTGATGCTGAACTCTTCCAGTTTAATGCAATACCTTCTTTCTAGGCTCTGCCTGACGCTGAATTTCTCAAACAACTACTCAAACTCAAAAGTAACCCCCCCAAACACGATCCCCTAACACCAAACCTGGCTTGGTCATGTGTAATAGCCTTCTTCCCTTAGCAGAATGAACTTTAAAACCAATGTAAGCATCCTGTGTGGCGAGGATAATAAATGACGGTGTGCATGGCTTCTAAAAAAGTAGAATTGACTCTTAGGTGAGTGACTGCTGGTCATGCACAAGCAAGGGCTTGAGTAGCTCTGGGAACGTGCATAGCTCCTCATTTGGAGAGTAGATACATCGAGGACTGAATATCGTTCGTCTTGATTGGAGTCAACACCAATGGAATGCACACTGGAGACATTGCCTCTCCTGAACTCACAGCTCTTTGAGGTCAGCCACATAAGGAGACTTCCTGAGGTCTCTCCTTTATTCACGCAACAAAGGTTGCACTGCCTAGGCCACTGAGATGAATGGTCTCTTTACCATAAAGATTACTGTACTTGAAAATTTTGGCGTATTGAGTGCCGAAATGATAACGCATAATTATGATTCAACATGCTAAGTGTTAATGGAGCTATCATATAGAGGTATAGATTCAACAAGGAGGCCATAGGCTCTACCAAAGGAAGTCAAAGATCTGTGGCAACAGTTGAGATGAGGTTTGAAGGATGGATAGTATTTTGGCAGAGAAACTGAAAAGAGGATAATAGAGACAAATATCAAAGCAGTTGGGAATCATAAATAAATATAGTGCATTTGGGAAACTGAGGATGGTTTTACATGGCTGGTGTGAATGTAAGAAAGAGAGAAGTAGCAGAAGACAAGTCTGGGAAAGAAGGTCAGGGCCAAAGAAAGGGCCTACTTACTCTCACTAATAAAGATGTTTTTGGATAATCACACTCCCCAAAATGTCAGAAAATTATACAAGAAACCAAATGCTCAATTAAAAGCATCTGACTCAGAAAGGTTCTTGCATTAGTGATTATTATCTTTTGTGAGGTCAAGTTTTGCTACGAACACCACACAGTAAAATTCAGCACCTGATACGGAAGATGCTTTACTGTTAATTCACATATGTCCGTGGTCTCCCTGGACCACTGGGCTTGAACGACTGGGGAATCAGTGTGGGCAACCAGTTCTTCAGAGCTGGGGAACGTTCACTCTCTGTATCCTGTAAGCTCATCTTTGTTGTCGCTGTTTTTACTTTCAAGTAAGAAGCAAGTTTCCAGACTTCAAGATAGTAGGTATTACTTGTATATCTTCTCAGAATTATACTAAATCTACCTTATAAACTCCTAATTCCTTGGACAATTGACAGGGAAATACCTTGAAAATGTTGTGAAGGAGGCAGTGTTATTTAAATGGTATAAATGCCTAGTTACACTCTATTTCTTATTGATGTGAAACACTATCTTGAAATATTTGAGTTTTACATCTTTAAGAAGAAAAAATAGATTTTCATTAAAAGAGCTATTATAGCATTTTTGAAAAATGCAACTTCTGGAAACAACAAATATCTATTCATTAATAAAATGCAATTAAAAGAAAATAATTGAGTTGGGCAAAAATCCATTATACTTTTTCTGTAAAATAAAAGGCAGATGTTTCGTTTTCACCAATGACTTTATTGATTGGGATATTTTGACTGTGTCGACTATCTCCTGCTATTGGCTTCTAGTGGGCAGAGGCCAGGGGTGCTGCTAAACAACTCCCAATGCACAAGACAGCCCCACAGCAAAGAAGCATTTGGCCACAATGTCAATAGTACCAAGAACTTCACAAACCACTTTTGACACACTTGACCAGTCACAGAACCTTCTCCATACACTGCACAAACCTTTTTGTGTGTTTCTGTTGCATTTTTACCTTTCTTATAACAATAAAGCTTAATACACCAAAACTATCTTCAGTATTAAAAAAGGCTGCACAAAAATTCATCAATTTTGGTAAGTTTTTTTTAACTGCCCAGTGACGTGACAGCCGTCACGATACAATCTACCAGGATGGTTTTGAATGAAGTTAAAGCCAGCCAAGCACTACTAGAGCCACGGTATGGAAAAAACCTAGGCTTTTCGGCCAACCCAGTGCTTAAATATATATAACTACTGAACTTGTAACAAATATAAATATATATACACACATATGTAAAATATCATATACATAAATAAATAATAGTACCTGGAAATTGAAACACATAAGCTACATTTCATAAAATCTATATTAAAAGACAGGCATACCAGTATAATATGTAATTCCTATTTAAGCTAGTAAATCCAAATAAAATAATTATAACTATTATGGAAAAGTACGGTTTCGCTCCATGAAGTATTGGGAAACCCAGTAAACTTCTGATAGGTTTTGTTTTCAATGTAGTGTGGGTGGACTCCATTTGGCACATTTATTAAATGGTGCAAGAAATTTTTAGTTAAATATCTAACAGGATGTCATCTTGAAACCTCATGTTCCTATATTACTGTGCTGTTAACAGAAGCAGCTTGCGAAAGATTTATGGCTTCTATTAATTATACTAAAAATATGGTAGATTTGCTCAAAAAATCAATTGTAACAGGGACAAGCAAGTGTACTTTTTAATTACAATCATAAATTACAAATGACTGTCATTATCAAATTTTTCTTTTTATTTATTCCCAAGTAAAGAGTTAAGTGGGAATTTTTCAATGGCTTGTTTTCCCAGGTCTAACCGTGGAAGATCACTTTGTGTTAACAAGCAATAGTACGGTGTGCAGGGATCCACGTTAAGTCGGAAAATTGGAAAGAAATGAGACAAAACATCAAGACAAGAATAAGTTCAAATATCTACCTTTCTGTCTAACCTTTTCATAAGTTTTATTTTCTCACCAGTCGCCTTTTAGTTCAAGGAAACTTCCTACGTCCCCACTCTGCATGACTATGACTGTGGATTCTGTTTATATATGTGTATAGAAACCAAGAATTGTTTCCAGAAGGAATTCAGCATGGCTTGCATTTATATAAACAATATAAGAAAAGGGCAAGAAAGTTAAAAATTGGGGGTAGAAACAAGAACAAAGAGAAAATAAGAAAAAATTACATTAAAAAATGCATTCGAGTTTACATTTATATATACATTTCAGATCTCAGAACATTTTTGTTTGGCATTAAATCAATATCAATTTCATGCTCACTGACGTTCCCACACAGCCCTGCTGCATCATCCAGCATGGCCCTGGACACCGTGAACCCGAGCCACAGCATCGCCTGTATTCCCAAGACTTATGTGGCTTGGCACAGCTACAGAGTCTGAGTTGGTAACAACACGCAGATAATTCTTTTCACTCTTCATTAAACTCTTGTGACAAGTATAATCCATTTCCCCAGATGTTTTTTGTTGTTTTTTTTAAAGATTTTATTTATTTATTTTTAGATAGAGGGGAAGGGAGGGAGAAAGAGAGGGAGAGAAACATCCATGTGTGGTTGCTCTCATGTGCCCCCAACTGGGACCTGGCCCACAACTCAGGCATGTGCCCTGACTGGGAATGGAACCAGCGACACTTTGCTTTGCAGGCCCATACTCAATCCACTGAGCCACACCAGCCAGAGCCCCAGATGGGTTTTTTTTATTATTTTAAAGAAAAATATTCCCATTTTTTCCTGAGCCAACTTGTTTAAAGACACAAAGGACACATCATAATGAAGAAAATTGCAAATAATTTACTAAATTTTTATTAGTAAGATTAGTTACTTAAAAGTACGCATAGTGTTTGTCTATTTGTTAATTTATTTTTGAGGCAGTGTTACTAATATCATTAGTCATATTTAAGATCTCTCCTTTGGGGAATAAAGAAAAGAGAGACCGTTTTATCTCCTTAATAGTCAAAGAAGGGTTAAAACATACAAATATGCATGGAAAACAGGCTGATGGGGCCTGGTGGGTGCTGGAAATATTGGGGGGCACTGTAAAAAGTATATGATTGTCTAACCACTAAACTGTACACCTGAAATGATCATAAAATAATATTGAATGTAAACTGTAACTGAAAAATAAAATTGATAAAAGAAAATTATATATATTTCAGAGATTAAACCCTTGTCCAATGTATCACTGGTAAATAGTTCTCCCACTCAGTGGGTTCCCTTTTCAATAAACTGATGGTTTCTTTTGCTGTGCAGAAGCTTTTTAATCTGATGTAGTCCCATTTGTTTGATTTTTCCTTTGTTTCCCTTGCCCTAGGAGCTATATCGGCAAAAATATTGCTGTGTGAAATATCTGAAATTTTTCTGCCCATGATATTGCTGCCCATGTTTCCTCCAGAATTTTTATGGTGGTGTGACACATTTAAGTCTTTTATCCATTTTGAGTTTATTCTAGTGTATGGTATGAGCTGGTGGTCGAGTTTCACTTTGGGGCATACTTGTCCAGTTTTCCCAGCACCATTTATTGAAGAGACTTTTCATTGTCCAATATTAATTGATCACAAAGGCACGGATTTATTTCCAGGTTCTCTACTCTGTTCCATTGATCTATGTGTCTGTTTCTATTCCTGCACCAGAATTTTTCAATTACAGTGGCCTTATATTATTAAAGTTTGATTTCAGGCATTGTGATCCCTCCAACTTTGTTCTCCTTTCTCAAAATTGCAGAGGCTATTTGGGATCTCTTTTGGTTTTATATAAAGTTTTGGAATATTTGTTCTACATCTGTGAAATATGTCATTGGTATTTTAATAGGGATTGTGTTGAATCTGTAGATTGCTTTGGGTAGTATGGACATTTTGATGATGTTAATTCTTCCAATCCATGAACACGGTATATTCTTCCACTTGTTTGTATCTTTCTCAATTTCTCATACTACTCAACATGAGAAAGATAAACAATTCAATCAAAGAATGGGCAAAGGACCTTAACAGATACTTCTCCAAGGACGACATACAGATGGCTAATAAACATATGAAATAATGCTCATCATCACTAGCAATCAGAGAGTTGCCAATTAAAACCACAATGAGATACCATCTCACATCTGCCAAAATGGCTGTCATCAGTAAGTCAACCAACAAGTACTGGCGAGGATGTGGAGAAAAGGGAACCCTAGTGCACTGTTGGTGGGCATGCAGACTGGTACAACCATTGTGGAAAACAGTATGGTGTTTCCTCACAAAACTAAAAATGGAACTGCGTTTTGACTCTGTAATTCCACTTCAGGGAATATATTCAAAGACTCCAGAAACACCAATTCAAAAGAAGTATGCACCCCTATGTTAATAGCAGCACTACTTATAACAGCCAATATTTTGAAACAGCTTCAGTGCCCCTCAGTAGATGACTGGATAAAAAAGCTGTGGTACATCTATACAATGGAATACTACACAGCTGTAAAAAAGAAGGAATTCTTACATTTTGTGACAGCATGGATGTAATTGGAGATTATTATGCTAATTTAAATAAACCAGGCAATGAAAAACAAATACTGTATGATCTCACTTATAACTGGAATTGAAGGAAGAAAATAAACTTACAAGCAAAATACAGGGTCTGGCACAAAAAATACCTCTTTTTAATTACAAAATCTTTTATTACAAAATCACAAGCATATAATTCTGTAACATACCAGTATCACACTCAAGAATACCATATGACATTTTAGGTGAAATGTTCATATTAAAACTATAAATTATTACATTACATTATTATCCTATCAACCACAGTCAAGCAGGTGTTATTTCTGCTGGACCCTGTAGAATGAATGGCACAGAAAGAAGAACAGGCAGACAGCTATAAGGTGGGGGTGGGGGAGGTTGCAACTGGTTGAAAAAAGGTGAAGGGTTTAGTCAAAGAACATACGTGCAGAACCCATGGACATGGACAACAGTGTGGGGACAGACTGTGCACAGGGGGAGCGGAGGGGAGGAGGACAAAGGGGGAAAAACCAGTACAACTATAATAGCATAACCAATAAAAAATAGAACAAAAAATAAAAATAAAATTTTTAAAAAGCCTGGGAGAGTATCCACCAACATATTTATAGTGCTTATCACAGAGTCACAAGATCAGAATAATTTTAATTTGCCTCTTTACTTTCCTACATTCTCCAACTTTTCTACAATGAGAAATAATATCAAAAAAAGAATAACCAGTATCTGAAAAAAGGTTAAAGTACTAAAAAAATACTATAAGATGGAATATAGGATCTGCCAACATAAAAACATAGTAGTCTGCTTTATTGGACCATTGGGAAACTGGCTAGAAATATGTTCCTTCTATCCAGTCATATATTTTATCCCCAACAATTCTTCCCTAATCATCCAATAGCTAGCCCAGCTCACTTTTCAGAGTGCCATAAGATATCCTCCACAGGGAAAGGAAGAGGACCTCTTACTGGAAGAACCATTGCAAAGAAAACCAACTGTCTGACCTTCGCGGAGAAATGCCACCTCCCATGCAGTTAAAGCAGTTGGGTGAGCAGGGCTGGAATTATTCACTTCAGGTCTAGACTCTTTAAAACCTGGAGGCAAAGATAGCAGTAATAGTTGGGTGTAGGTTTTTGCTCCTTTGAGAAAAAAGAGAAAAAGGCTGGACTTCAATTGAAAAGTTTTTCCTTTATTTTAGGGTCCTAAGGACAATGGGATGTGAAGACACAAAACAGTTTAAGTAAAAGGTGGCTATGAAACACTTTTTCCACCTACAAAACTGGTGTAAACAGTAAGACTGAAAAACTGAATAAATTCTTTGGATTATTGTTGTTTCTCAATTTCTACACATAAATTAATAAAATACAAAATAAACACAACACAAAAGATTTTGAATTATTTATATTTTCTCAGCTTTTGAACTGTATAACAGAAGCTATAACATTTACATTTAATTTGTAATTAGTGTTTGAATCAAGTATATGCTCTTAAAGTTAACATAGTAAATATGGTCTTTTGAGAATAAACTGCAGTATGCATAATGTATTTCAATATTGCTAAATTAAAAAGAGACTTGAGATGCGTGCAAAAGAAACAGTACCACCTTATTTGCATTTCCTGAATATTCATGTTCAATTATTACTCCAAATTAATAGGCCCATTTTAAAAATCCATGCAAATTTCAGCTTGAACTGCATTGTTTACCCCCATTTGGGGAACACTGGACCATTATGATTTCAACTAACTTTATCCTATTGATGGTGTTCTTCCTATTGACTGGTGGTGTGTTGTTCTTTTTTTATAATAACAAGAAATTAATTGAATTACAACTTTTAAAATGTATCACAATTTAAAAGTGGGACTATTTTAATTTTATTCTTAAAACTCATTCTTTCAAAAATGTACTTCATTTTTCAAATAACAAAAAAAAGTTAATCCATAAACAGGCAAAGAAAGATGGAATGATACCAGTGGGCAAGTTCTTATACATGGAGTCTTAACAAGGACCTTGAAATGTTGTCTTCTGTATCACATGAAATTGATTTCCAATATGAAATAAGAAAACGGACGCAGGGGAGCAAAAGCATGTCCTGAGGTCTTTCTGCAGTGTTTGATAGAATACAGATTTAGAATAAGTTGTTGACTGATGGTGTTTTAACACAGTAAATTCTTAAACTAAATGATCAAAAGCACATACCATCAGTGATGAAAATAAAACCTTAGAAAATCATTTATTCGTTAATTAGGTCAATCAGTCAGGAAATATGTATCAAGCTCCTATTAAATGCCAAGCATTGTATTAGGTTTAGGAATCTATAGATAAAACACAAGAAACCTACCTTTAAGGGATCTCAGTGAAGAGAAGAAAGGAATTAGAGATATTGACAATGGTGATACAATGTATACATGCAAGAGAAAGGTTAGTATGTGTCAGACCTCCAGCTCTGCATCCAGCCCCAGACACTCAGCAATGTGCCACGGAAGATTCAGAGCAAGGAGGCACTGACCATGAAGGGAACTCCCTCTCTACCCCTCAGAGGCACAATATCCCATAAGCTGTTGCAAGGGCAGTAAGGGAGCTAGGTGTCTTATGTAAATAATCTTGGCATTCCACCCTTTCAATTAGGCCAGTATTTCTAAATATGAACCTGTTAACATGCTTCCGCACAGTGTTTTGAATGTGTATATTTGTAGAGGCACAAAGGCCCCTAACAACACTGACCTGCACCTTCCTCTCTGTCTACGACTGCTGGGACTCAACACCACACTGGCTGGAAAAGCCCGGGACAGTGCCTCTGAGCGGCAGCTCTGTACAGATTTGGAACAGCAGATGAGCTGGGAGGTGGGGGAGGCAGGGAACTGATTCTTACATTCAAAATATTAGATGATAATGCAGCAAATTAAGAGTTGTTAATTAAGCTACATATCACATAGGTGGCTTTCAGCTGTTACTGTTTATTGTTCTTTGCCTATGACTCTTGTCATCTAATATAAATTGACTATGAAGTGTACCAGGAATGAGAATACCAGAGACTATCCTTTTATGAAATGATAAGCTCCTTGAACTTCCTGGAGAGATAATATACAAACACACACACACACACACACACACATGAGGAATTGGCATGTTTTATCTGTCATGAAAACAAGAGTTCTCTCTTCAACCTCTCCTTATGATATCCCCACGTGTTCAGACACCATAGGACAACCTTAAATAGAAAAGACTATCAATCTGAATAAACTAATTGGCATTAATGCTCTTTCAGAGTCAGTCCCACGTCCAAACCAAGAAATGTATGTAGTGCATGTGTGCACAGACTTGGATGTATGTTTGCTTATCTCTATCTTTAGCAGAGCTTTAACCACATCTCTGTGTCTATGCATCTATGTGTATTTCTCTTTAGTCAAACCCACCACTGAATTATTTATATTATTTATAAATAATAATATGTTATTTATTTTTCTCAGATTGCTGCCATTGGAAGATACATTCCACTAACACTGCAACAAAATATAGCACCTGAGTCTGCCTTAATAATTTTTTAGATTTAAATAGCATTTGTAGTTATAAATAGCATCATATTACCTGCAAGCCGAGTGGTAATCTACGGAAAGGGCATGGCAGTCCCTACCAGTCCGTCCCTACCAGAAACTAATCCAACTGCACTGACTTTGGAGCTTTCACCATTTGTAAGTTGCTTAATTGTCTCAGTAAAATCATTCATTGCTCCTTGCAAACATTAGCAGGAAACTACACAGACAATTATTAGAGTAAGTTAAATTTAGGTCGCTTTGATTGTAATTGCCATGAAAATAATCAAAGAAAAAAATCCACCTTTCTCAGATACTATACTTTACTTAGATTGCAGTTTAAACTCTTGGTAAGGGTGGAAAGGCTGGTGAGTGGCCCGATAGACAGTTTTCTCCAGTCATTTATTTCAAGACTATTTACTTTATATCACCAGAGCTTCCTCCTCTTAAAATGTTTGCTTTCTCACTAATTTTTCCATGACCAGAATAAAAAGAGAGAAGAACCTTAGCACTCCAAACCACATTTCCTAAATCAAGTACTTCATATATTTGTCACAGAGATACTATCAAATACAGTCACCAAAGTTCAACGACAAATTAGGTGATTAATCTCACGTACAATATAAATCCAATGATGGCTGTCACTTGTAAGAGAAATTGACATAAAAAAGACATATCCAAATGCTTCTATATTCTGACATGATTATCAATAAATATATATTGATTAGAAATACTCTGGGTACTCTGGAGGGAAAGGGAGATTATACACAGTTTCCCAATGCAAATATTGCATGGATGAGTCATACCGAGACCATACTGAAATCCCGTAATGGAAAGTCCAACAGATTAGAAGAGGGACCACTGGTGTGCGTGAAGGGTGCTTGCACGGTTCTCTGTTTATGATGGTAACATACACTGTGAATTTAAGAGTTTTAGCACTGAAAGATATTGTCCATCAATGTGCATCAAAGTCTCTACTACTGTCCTAAAAAAACCTAAAAATATCCACAATTTAATCTTTCACTGAGCTTGTGCTCTCTTCCACCTTCAGCTTTCAGAATATTCATTTCATAAATTAGAAAATAATATCCATTCATTGACAGTGTACTATGCATCAAGTCTACTGTAAAGGGAGAAAGCCCATAAGATGTAGTCTCTAAACTCAAGATTCCCTCAAGAAAGTGGGGGAGGCTCGAGCAAGAAGAGGTTAAAACAACAGTGGACAAAAGCAGGGCGTGCCATGGTGGAACCCGTGAGGGGATGAAGAGATGTTGGAAACAGCCAGGGAAATAATATACAAGCTGGATCTTTTTCAGAAGAATGGCAGATTTTCAATCAAGAAACATTAATTGCCTGAATGGAGGGATGAAAGGGAGGGTGGAGAAGAAGGAGCACTGTGCTAAGACAGAGAAATGTGAGGGAAGAGCACGCCATTAGAGAATGGGGAGGATTTCTGTCTAAGGGGAGAGCACAGAGTATATTTCATGAGACAGTCCGAGCCGCGGCTGGTGAGGCACCCCTGGGCAGTTTGGATCTTATCCTATAGGCACCGGGGGATGATATCAAAGTTAGCAAAACATGAACAGATGCCAGGAACAAAAACCACATAAGACCTCCGGCAAAAGTTCCAAAAGCGATAATGAGTCCCTTAGCTAAGTCAGCCAAAGGTAGGATAAAAAAGGAGATTGAGTGGAAGGCACATTTGAGGTAAAACTAACAGAAGCTATTGCATACTTAGATCTTTGGAATAAAGGACAGAAGAGAAATCAAGGAGGACTATAGGTTTTAGGCTTATGAAACTGGGTGTGTGGAGGTTCCATTAACTGTGATGGGAAATACAGCAAATCAGAGTGAAAATGAGTTCAGTTCTTAACATGTTTACTTTGAGATTATGGCAATATGTATTTAGGAGCCAATATCCAGTGAGCTATTGGAAATACTGGCTGCAGCTTAGGGAAAAAAAATAATGATCCAGGTTTTGGTCCCTGAAGTCATGGAAACAAGTGATATCATACAAAAAATACGGGCAGAAACCATACAGTGAGCCCCACGGGCTAGACAGGACCAGTTGAGGCGCAGGAGGCATGGCTAGCTAATCAACTTATTTAGTATCAATGTCAATTGGTTTCTGAATTCCTAACTTATTTTAAAAACAAAACAAATCTACTATCTTTCAAACCTATTATTTGATTCACTGTAAGTCACCTCCAGCCTGTCCAAAACATGCCATAGCCCATACTCACACCAGCTCCCACAAGTCAACTCTTCCTCGATCAACCAGTGCAGTAAGAAAGCCTTTACCAATGTAGTATGTCTTAGCAGACCTTAAAACACTGAAATTGGAACAATGCAGAGTGAGTAAATTCTGAAGTTTATTAAATCTGACAACTTACTATTTATGTAAGCTGAAAGTGCTAAGCCTAATTGGACATAACTATTGGCTTAGGATTAATGGGTTGGGGATTTTAACTTCATTGTCTTAGTTTTGCCTGCTCTTTGAACTCACTTGATTGAACTAGGGAACATTACGGAGAGCCACTTTCTTTTTTCTTTTTTTTTTGATTTTTTAAATAATATATTTTATTGATTATGCTACCAGCTGTCCCATTTTCCCCCCTCTATTCCCCTCCGCCCTGCACACCCCCTCCCACCCACATTCCCCCCCCCCCCGTTTAGTTCATGTCCATGGGTCATACAGATAAGTTCTTTGGCTTCTACATTTCCTATACTATTCTTAACCTCTCCCTGTCTATTTTCTACCTACCATTTATGCTACTTATTCTCTGTACCTTTCCCCCTCTATCCCCCTGCTACTCCCCTGCTGATAACCCTCCATGTGATCTCCATTTCTGTGATTTTCTGTTCTAGTTGTTTGCTTAGTTTGCTTTTGTTTTTGTGTTAGGTGTGGTTAATAACCGTGAGTTTGCTGTCATTTTTACTGTTCATATTTTTTAATCTTCTTTTTCTTAGATAAATCCCTTCAACATTTCATATAATAAGGGCTTGGTGATGAGGAACTCCTTGAACTTGACCTTATCTGGGAAGCACTTCATCTGCCCTTTCATTCCAATTGAAAGTTTTGCTGGATAGAGCAATCTTGGATGTAGGCCCTTGCCTTTCTTGACTTGGAATTCTTCTTTCCAGCCCCTTCTTGCCTGCAAGGTCTCTTGAGAAAGGAGCTGACAGTCCTATGGGAATTCCTTTGTAGGTAACTGTCCCCTTTTCTCTTGTGGCTTTTAAGATTCTTTCTGTTTAATCTTGGGTAATGTAATTATGATGTGCCTTGGTGTGTTCCTCCTTGGGTCCAACTTCTTTGGTAGTCTCTGAGTTTCCTGGACTTCCTGGAAGTCTATTTCCTTTGCCAGATTGGGAAAGTTCTCCTTCATTATTTGTTCAAATAAGTTTTTAATTTGTTGCTCTTCCTCTTCTCCTTCTGGTACCCCTATGATTAGGATGTTGGAATGTTTCAAGATGTCCTGGAGGTTCCTAAGCCTCTTCTCATTTTTTTGAATTCTTGTTTCTTTGTTCTTTTCTGGTTGAATGTTTCTTTCTTCCTCCTGGTCCACACCGTTGATTTGAGTCCCAGTTTCCTTCCCATCACTCTTGGTTCCCTGTACATTTTCCTTCATTTCACTCAGCATAGCCTTCATTTTTTCATCTAATTTGCAACCAAATTCAACCAATTCTGTGAGCATCCTGATTACCAGTGTTTTGAACTGTGCATCTGATAGGTTGGCTATCTCTTCATTGCTTAGTTGTATTTTTTCTGGAGCTTTGATCCGTTCTTTCATTTGGGCCATTTTTTTTTGTCTTTGGGTGCCTGAGCCACGAAAGGTTAAGTGCCTAAGGAAGGTTCTGCTGAAAGGACTGATGCATCTGACTGTCTCGGAACGTGCAGGTAAAAATACTGGAAGAACTTGTCCCCGTGTAGAAAGTCTACCCGCATCCACACAACTGCGGTTCCTCGGAAAAAAGCCCGTTCTCAGTGGAAGGGATCACTGCTCTTTTCTTTCCAAGTTTTCCCTGGAGAGCCACTTTCAACATTACCAAAACAACTACTGAGATGACCTGAAATCATCGGGTGTAAGAATGTGGGTTCTTCCATTTCTCAAAAGGGAAGAGCTTCAGTGATGATCACTGGAAAACAGAGGTTAGATTCAGAAAACCTGGGTTCCAACTCCAGATCTGTTAGTTACTGCGAGACTTTGGGCAAGTTGCCAAACCTGTCTCCTCACAAATGGACACGACGTCAGTCATCCGAGAGTACCGTGAGGATGAACAGAGAACGTACCTCAGGCAATTGATGCATGTCGGTTGCTGGTAACCCCCGTGCCCTTTATGCTTCAACAGACACATACAAGTCAGAGAGAGGCCTTTCTGCTCATCTCCATGAACTTCAGCAACATAACACATTCTACTTAATAGTTGTTGATCATTCCAACTTCTATGACAGTTGCCTCTAATACAATTGGTGACACATAATTAAGAAGCATTAAGGAGAGCCACAGCATGGATGAGTCCCGTCTTGAGGAAAAAGGGTGGTGCAGAGTATACTGTACCATCCTCAAAAACCTGAAAGTATCCTTCTCTCCACTTCCATTTTATGCTTCTTTAAGTCAGAGAACAATGAATGGGTCATATACCTGGCCAAAATCTCTATGAAGAAATGTCTTCAGGAATTCCTTTTCGGGATATAGCAGTGGGAAGGAGGAAGGGGGTTCTGAAGGGAGGAAAAGAAAGGATGGGGGAAGTGGTGTTCTACACACACACGCTCAGAAAGAATACCTCGTGCTAGGCAAACAGCATGCACCTGCAATTGGAGAATGCTAATAGCAGCAGGCATCTGAGAGAGATCACTTCAGCATAGCTGTCTCATTTTATAGAGAAAGAAAATCACTTACCTGAGAATAGCATCTTCCATGGGTCTCTCTACCTAACCAGTGATGAGATGTGAAGTGTATGGAAAGATATATGTCCTGCATCTGAAGGCATCGAGAATGCAGGTCATAACATATATAAAACAGATGAAGTGAACGTTCAATTTACTTCCACGGAGTAAAAAACTAATTCTAGGAGGAGGGAACCCGACCCTGGCCAGAGAGACGCCATTTAGTGCACCAAGCATTACTGTGTGGTACTTGATATTCTGAATGCACCCAGCCCTCTCCCCTTCCTCCCAAACAACTCCCTCTCCTGGTCCCACAGCATCCCACTAAATATCATTTCTATTTTATTTGCATCTAAAAGACCACTTTACTATCCACATGATATCATTGCCTTGTTTACCTCTTTAGTTGTTACAATGTACATTTCAGGAGCTTTTACTCAAAATATTCACAAAGCATGTTACTTGGACTATGATTGAATCCAGGTTAATAAAACTGTTTTCCAGGAAAGCTCCTTCACTTAGGGAGATTGGGGGATGAGGGGGATGGGGGGATGGGAGAGGATAGTAGTTTTGGTGAGTAAACTCTTACCTGAAAGCTTAGTGTCAACAGAAGCCTAACAGAGACTACAGTAGAGTGACTCATGAAAATAATGATAAAGTGACTGGGAAGCGGAGTGGTCCCTGATTATGACGCCAGGTCCAGAGGGGGATGCCCAACCAGCAGAGTACTTCTGTTGCCAAAGTAGGGCTCTTTAAATAACACAGACAAATACTCATTTCATTATAGTGAGATGCAAATCTAAGATCTGTAATTTACAGGGTGGTACTAAAAATAACTTTAAGGGATAGTTTCATGTTAGGGTTGACTTTATGAGAAACAGCTATTATTTATTTATTTTTTTTACTGCATGTTCAGGTACAAAGTATAACTTGATGTATCGTTAACATGCAGAGTTCCTGCCACACTCGGGAGGCAAACATCTGTAGCTGCAGAGTATCAGGCCTCACACTGCATTGTAACCCAGGGCCCCAGGACAATGGGTTGGTTATGTAACTCCACAGACAGCTCACAACAGGATGTAGGATTTCTGAAGTGTTCTTCAAGATTTCCAGACTCTCGCAGAGAATGTATCTAACAATTACAAAGTAAGTGAAGAGCTTACCATTACCTTATTTTCCTGGACTACACAAATAGTTGAACTAAATAATTCCAGCCTTAAAGTGAAATTTGGAGGCTCAAATTATCCAGTTCAGATCTCATATATATGAGAAACGGCATAGTATAAAATTTTAGCAAAATTATTTTGCTTATGCTAGGAGAGGACTAGATGAGGCGTGTCCAATAAGGAATTGGGGTAGGAGGAGCATGACCGATTTCCAAACCCTGTAATGCTCTTAGAAAAGCATCACCGCACTGGAGTTTAGGGCCATCCAGTCACCCGGAAAGGCACACACTCCTCCTTAAACCACGCGTATTCTCAGAGTCACTTAGAACCATTCAGGGTCCCTGACTGAGCCTCTGCCCTATCTTCTTCGGGCTTACCTTCCCTGGCAGCAGGGCGTGTGGTACCTCAATTAGCTGTCCACATTTGCCAAATTAGCCAGAATACAGGAAAATCTCCACTGAGTTTAGTGAATGACCAGTGATCCCCATTAGAACAGTGGTGGCAGAGGAATGATGTAAATCAAATTTTTAAAAATACGTCTAGGAATAAAAAAGGGAAAGAGAAATATTCTCATGATTATCTGAATTCTGGAGGCGTGAATACGCATTTTTCGTCAGGGGTCTTCATGCGTCAGACCACGTGTTCTACATGGGAAGAGTAAGTGGTCCAAAGGGAAAGAGCCAGCATGAGTCAACACTGCTGAGTCATTTTGCATATCAGTGAGACTCCGGAGAGACTTCTGAATGAAGGAACCAGAGGAGAAACAGGAGTCTCAGTATTTTTCAAGTGGCCTAAAGTCAGAGGACGGAGGACATCTGTGGGCGAAGCCCATGGTAACCATAGAAATATCATCAAAACTCTTAAAAAAATAAATTAAATATAAAATTACAAATAAATAAATATCAAAAATGAAAAAAACTCTCCTATAACATCTTATCTCATCTTAAAGTAAATAAGAATTTTATAGTCATCTCCTCAATAAATCCAATTGGATTTCAGTATTAAAACAATGCTTTGTCCCCTACATCCCTGAGTAAAGCTGACATCCCAGAAAGACGAGCCACGTTAACTGAACCACTGCACAACTGCTTGGCGGAGGCCAAGGCGCGGGTATGTGAATATGGCAGCACTGGACTCCATGGGCTGCGGGTCCCTTTATGAAAAGGTCAGCAGCAGAGTGCCAGAGAAGGACGTGGCTCTGATGTCTGGGTTGCTTTAAGGTCAGGCTTTCCTTCATACTTTGTGTTCAGGGCATTCCACCTCACCTTTATTTATACATCAGTAGTCTGTGCATCATGTGGCCCATCCGGTAAAATTACTATGGGAATAAACAGAGCTAATATGTAACAAGTAAGTAACGAAATGCCTGGGGAAGGTGGCTTTTCAATGTGCACGTGGAGGCCGGTGCAACTCGGTGAGGGCCCCTGGTCATCCGGGAGAGTCTACAGCCCACGGGCAATGCAGCACCCCTCACAAAACGTGGCACGTAAAGAGCAAAGTTAAATAAAAGCCTCCGCTCAACAAGTAATCCAATACTGATCATCACTATTTAACTCTATTTCATTTTACTAAGAAACATTTAAGGTTGTGGGCACTAAATTAACCCATAATAAATGGTTTCTCAATAATTCATAGAAATAGAAGAGACTCTTGAATGTCTTGTTTTCTTATTAATCACTTAACATTTTCCCTCTTAGGAAACATACCTATCCCTTCCTTATACAAATAATGTAGGAAAACATTTCAGGATATTTCCCAAATCAAAAATTCACCTACAAATGTAGAATAAGACAAACAGCTTCATATTAAGCTCTGATTATGAGCTGAGCTCCCAAGGCTCACTGTAACTCAGGCTCCTCATTAGCAAAGTTGGAGATAAAAATTCCCTACCTAACCCTCAGGACCTGTATTGAGATTAAATGAGTTAATATGTAGAATAAAGTGGCTTATAAGTATAACAACAATATGCATGTTAAGCACTGTGGCACAGTAGCACTGTTTTTGTAAGCCTCTTATTCCTTATTATTAGTTGTGTGGGTATAGAACTTTTTAGACCTCAATTCCCCATCTATTAAGTAGAGATAATACTTCATAGGATTGTTACAAAAAGCAAAAGGAATATTTTTGTAAAGCACTTGATACAGTTTCTGGCATACAGTAAGCATTCAAAAAATGGGGGCAATTGTCAATTTTAGTCTTCAGAAGAAAAATAACTGAAGGATTGATAGATTTAGGGGTTTTCATTAACATAATTTTGTCATTGAAATTATTATTATTATTATTATTATTATTATTATTATCATTATTGTTATCATCCTCACCCAAGAAGGGAGAGGGGGAGGGAGAAATACCAGTGTGAGAGAAACATGTGGACCAGTTGCCTCCCATACACGCCCAGACTGGGAACTGAACCTGCACCTTAGTACGTGCCCTGACCAGACATCGTATCTTGCAACTTTTTGGTGCATGGGATGACGTTCCAGCCACCTGAGCTACCTGGCCAGGGCCATTTTGACACTTAGCATGGATTCATGGATGGGATCTAGACACCAAGTCCAGTGTCTTGTCCATACCACTTGGTCTCCTACGGATGTCTGAACTCAAGCTAAAGACGAGGGCTGATGGCTCCTTCCCCTTTTCACTTCTGTTAGGCAAAGTTAAGGTTTAATCATCCTGCATGTGCAGTGACACAGCACTGTGTGTTGCACAAGAACTGGATATGTATGCTGAGCATCACAGAATGGAATCGAAAGCAGTCACTCAGACGTATTCAGTTTAGTGGCACCGTGGCGAGTCGCTGCTCTGGCACACCACTGTGGCTCCCTTCATTATCACGGACGTTATTCCATTTAGTCTAGTTCTACTGGGTCATTCCATTTAGTTTTTAAAAGAGCTTCAATTTCCTGGCATTTTTTAATTTTCCATATAACCATTTCATTAAACTATATATACATCAGGAAGTGAAAAAGTAAAAACAAGTTCTAGAAAAATAACTCTATAAGTCAATTGCTGCCGTTCTGGAAGAAAAATTTTGTAAGATGAGGTAATTACATTAAAATTTTCCACATTAACACCCATGATGGTTTTATATTTTAAAGTTGAAATATGACCCTTTCAATCTAACTTCATGATTTATTCTTTGTTGGACACTCCATTCAAGTGTCTTATGAAAAAATACATGAAAGATCACACTTTCATAAGTAAAATCAATGTAATTCCTTACCTATTTGTCAATGAAAATACTTTTCTTTATAATAATATGATACCTATAGAGTGAGGGGAAAAGCAGGTTATTCAGTTCAAAGACGAAAAGCCCAAAGCTAAGTTAACTTGACTCTGTCCAAGCCGTTGAAAATATATTTTTTAATTATCACACATATTGACAGAACTGCCACATTTTTATACAGAAACCACTAGAAGGTGAAGATATATAAGATACTAGAACATAGAACAGGGTAAGGGTGGAAAAAATAGAGCAGAAACAGCATTAGGCTGTAACTTTCAAAGGACTAGTTTTAACACTGTTAACTAAGCCATCTGCTATCTAAATATCTTATAAAACATATTTCCATTATGTAATTCACCCAGGAAAAATATGTATATGGCATGTTCTATTGTTTTAGTTTTGTATGTTTTACCACATAAATTCAAAGAACACTGAAGAATATACATGTTTTTAAAAAATGCCAAGGTCATCCCTGACTGGTGTGACTTGGTTGAGCATCATCCCACAAAGAGAAAGGTCACTGGTTCCATTCCCAGTCAGGGTACATGCCTAAGTTGCAAATTGGGTCCCTGGTCAGGGTGCGTACAAGAGGCAACTGACAAATGATTCTTTCTCACATGGATGTTTCTCTCTTTCTCCCTCCTTTGCCCTCTCTTTAATAAACACATACATAGATACATATTTTAAAATGCCAAGGTTAAGTGCATAAATTTGGGTCTATGAGCAAAGGATACATTTGGGAGCAGTTCTAGGGATAGGTGAGGGGCCTGAGATAAGACTGTGAATTTTGAAAATATATCACAATTGGAAAGTGAAAACTCTGCTTCATTAAGGTGTTGGTAGCAAAATAGAAAGACACAGAAAAATACAAAGGCCATTGTGTAAACTGTGATGTGGAAAAACATAGGTCAGAAAAGACAAGACACAGGTTTGAGACCAGGACAAGAGTGGAAGGAAGCCCAGTGGGGCTGATGACCGATGTAAGAATACAGTGTCTGGGAGGGAAGCTTACTGAGGTGGGAGGACGATGAAAACCGCTTCTGGGCACACTGTGGCTGATGAAATCATACAGGTATCCAAGCGGAACTATTCTCAGCCTTTCTCCAGAAGGAAACAAGGTTCCTCAACTTTCCTGCATGCTGCAGATGCAGACACATAAAAGGGAGGTTGTTTTCCCTGTAAACTCTCTCACCGGGACAATAAAGTGCAGGTTCACACATTCAGGCCATCAGGCCGGAGTTCCATCTTTGAAGGAAAACAAGATAAGTTCTGTGCCCACAATAAAACCTCTAATCAGCTTTGGGCAGGTTACCGCAGACAATGGCTAACCCAGGCAGGCCTGCCTCAGTAGGAAGCATGAAAGTCTATAAAAATCAGTGCTGCAGTCTCTCCTGTTTGAGAAAACCACCGAAATCAGGTCCCTGCACCTTAGTTCTTCCAGCAGATATTGATCTGGGATAATGTGGAAATCACTGGGAGGTACAGAGCTAGCCTGTGCCAAGTGCACGTCTGTCCCACAGATCACGGATGGGTCCCAAATTAGTAAATACTAGGAAGTGTGTTTCTGTTAGAAAATCAACGCCTGGTACACTTACACTGAGAGGCGGTTGGCATGGTTTCCTGAAGGCCTCATCTTCACTGCGTTAGTATCTGAGGTGCTACTGGGTGGGACGGGAGGCCCCATTCATTCACGGCCACTTGACAAGTGACAGTAGTCCTCAACCTCAAATCAAGCATGTACTTTCCCGTCATTGCTATTACACTGTCTGAACTGAATTCCGCAGCCTTGATACTATTCGAACCAAGGCATTTTATCTCTGTACCAATTGATTTATACATGTTTAAAGGTTTAGGATTTTCTGTTTCTGTAACTCTCTGTGTGCATTTCTACGGCCGTTACCCAGTGCTGTTTACGCAGGAGTGACTGGCAGAAAGGGACAGCAGCTGTCTGCAAGTGGGCATCGGTGCTTTAAAAGAATAGCATTAATGATTCTTTTTCTTCCATCCTTAATGTCTCTGTTGCAATAGAGTTTATTATAGAAGTCAATTTAATTGCATGTTTGTGTCCTTTCTCTTTCTCAGCTACAAGTGTCTACATAATGTCTACAAAATAACTCCTGAAAATTACTGTAAAAAGACACCAAACACCAAGAAAAGGCAATTTCTGGTTAAAAGTTGTATCAGGCAACAAGTCTAAGTGAATCTCCAGTACATGTGAAAAAATTCATTAAAATAACTTTTCAAGAATTTGTTAATGAATAAGTAATTCATACTATTATGAAGTAGTATTTTCGAAAGATTGCAGCTCAGATACTTTCGTGACATTAATCCTTGAATAGCAGTTTTCATTTTATCAATCTCTACGTATAATCGACCATACTGACACTAGTTTGAAGGAAACTAAATGTACTGGGCGACAATCCCAACGCAATCCTACCACGTGCATTCAAAAGGTACCGAATGAGAGTGTTTGTAATGCGCTCTGTGCTGGGACTACATGAAACAGCCGTTAACAATGGAGTAAACTGTAGTGCAGACAACGAGCCTCGTAGTGGGGAATGTGTATGTCCTGACACGGAGAACGCAGACAAGCTACCGTTCTAGGAATGCGAAATCAAACTGCATAACAATCCATGTAATACAATCCCAATGGTTAAAGCAAAACCGCTTGTAACTATAACCGCACATGGGTGTGTTCCACAGCCATTAAACTACAGTATATACTGAAAAAGACCCAGAAAGGCCTGCAGCAAAAGGCCACCTCTGAGGAACGAGGTGGTGAAGAGCCTCTTTCCTTGGTTTAGTTCTAGATGGTTTGAAATACTTCCAAAGAAAATGCATTTATGTATCAATTATGTATGCTTCAAAATTTAAAGGAATAAATTAAAAATAAAAATGTGAGAAATTCACATATTTTCTATAACAGACTATTTGCATAGTTTAACAATGATCTCCAGTGTGATTACTAAAAATTACGATAAATGTCTAAATCATGAAATACTCTATGATTAGCAATAGCACTGATAAGACTTGTGACAGAGTATCAGATATTAAAATTTACAGTATGAAAAGGAGTATTAATCTAACATCAACAGCTAAAATTTCAAATGTTTATATTGATCACAGAACCCTAAGATTTCTTCAATTAACAAAGGGTGTATATATTACTTATACCTTGTGTGTGTGAGGGAGTGCTTTAGTCTGTGACATCTAACATGTAATAGGTATTCATATACATGGCTTTTGAAAAGAGTGAATAACAAAAGCAAAAATTATGTACACATTAAAACAAAGTTGCAAGGCAAATGCTTCAAAGGAACAATTTGCATTTTTTTCATCTCGGCAGCCTTGTCCATTTCTGCAAGAAGAGAGGAGAGAAGAAAGAGGTTTCGGTCCTATCCCTGACACTGGCTCTTAGCGTGAGACACTACAGCACACTGATAGGCCTCCGTGTTGGGGAGCAGAACACTTCGACCATCCTGAGATATACTGCAGTTGGCAAATTGTTCCTCCAGTGATTCTTTTTTTCCTTTACAAATAATTTGAAATGGAAACTTATATATATTAATATGTTATTAATATATATAATAGTATCCCAGAATCTCTGACGTCATCATACGGTATTTTTTACCCAAAGCTTCAAACCCTTCCTTCACCAGCAAACCCAGAAAATTGCCCTGGTCATTTTCAGGAAGCTGAGATCATTCCAGAGTTCTTCCTGGGATCAACCCAAAACTCTGCCACTCTCTGATCCTCAGCGGGCTGTCGGAACTGACACAAAATGAGTCTCATCCCTCTTCTCCATGACAGTCCACAGAGGCACCCACCAGCTTCATGACTGGTTCAGTTATTTTTCTTAAGCCCCGGAGGGACCAGAAGAATTACATTTCCACATTCCCAGCCCAACTGTCTTCTCTGCAAGAACTTTCTTAAATGAATAGTCTTGTCTTGTCAGGAACACTTCCTATCCAAGGCAGAACATAGTTATTCCCACATAATTTTTAAAGCACAGTAACACTGAAGTCCTTCACAGTTTGATGAATCTGAAAGGCAATTCACCAGATATGAGTGTCTCTTGTTTAGTTTTTTGATACTACCTTATTACCTGTACTATTCTTCTCTTTAGACGTAAAGATGATACGAGTAATTCGTTACCAGTAAATGCGATTTAGGTTGTGTTTCCAGAAGCGCTAGTGGGGTTGCACTGACTGTCTGCAAACCTGTCCTGCCTTCCTCCGGGCATCACTAGTAACCTGTGTGGTGTCTTGTCAGACTGAGTGCAGGCAGGAAGTCTCTCTGTGGGAACAGAACTATGCCTGGGCACAAGATGATCAAACCTCTGAACTTCTTAGTTTCATATTGCCACAACTGCGTGAACGGGTCGCTCTCTCTGACCTCTGCGGGGAACACAGGCTGGGCGACACACGTGTTTCTGCTGCTCTGTGAAATGACCATGAAAGTGCCGTGGGTATTGATTGGGTTATAAGTAAATCTTAACACATTGGTGGAGTCATGAATATGGTATTCATTAGGAAGGGCAATCAATTCTGTTAGAGAAGATAATCACTTAAACAGCGTAGGAGCAAGTCAATTCTGTTTCGCACTTTTTAGACCTCTACAATGTAGGATTCTATGACTCTCTCATACCCTTGCAAAGACAACTGCTGTAAAAGAGTTTATGAAAGAAAAAAGAGGGCGTCACATCTCCTTCCATCACCATTCATTGCCCCCTTGTCCTGCTCCTCCTCCCCCCACCCCCCTTTCCCTCTGGTAATCAGATTCTGTCACTTGTGTCTGAGTTTTTTTGTTTTTATTTTTGTTTTTTTTTGTTTGACTTAGTCCCTTCACCCAGCCCCCCCAACCCCTTCCCCTCTGGTAGCTGTCAGTGTGTTCTCTGTATCTATGAGCCCATTTCTATTTTGTTTTTTTAGTTTATTTTGTTCACTAGATTCCACAAATGAGTGAAATCACATGGTACTGGTCAGATGGTGAACACATAACACAATGCACAGATGATGTATTATAGAATTACACCCCTGAAACCTATATACTTTTATTAACCAATGTCACCCCAATAAATTCAATAAAAAGTTTTTAAAAATATGGGGGACCAGGGCTCTGGAATTTTTGGATCATGAGCTGTGGGATGTCACCACATGCATCAAATCACTTACTGGTACAATACTTCCTCTGCCTGTCTGTGACAAGTGCAAGACGGTGCTAACAATATCCAGTTCTGATTAGTCTTGTATTTCCCAAACAATCCACACAAGGCAGTGCCCCTCTCCCCTCCTCCGCCCCCCAAAAAGGACCTCTTACTTTCCCACTGTCTGAACTAAACAAGCTCAGTTCACTTTAGAGGAAAGGACCTCTATCTATTCCTATCCTTGGGGTTTCTTTGCTTCTTCTTTTGTTTGGCCTGCTAATTCTTTCTCCATCTGGGGGAAGAGAAAGACTTTTTCTTTAGCTGCCTCTTTCACTGCCAGTCAGCTTTGATAATGTTCTGGGGGCTTTACGAAGAATGCCATTTTAGACATTTTAGGCCACTCTAACTCAGCTTAGCCACGGAAGCTGAGCACAGCTGAAGAAAGCACTCAATTAGTAACTCCAGCTTCAAAGGCTATATTATTCTCTCCTCAATACACATGTGTAACTCCCATTAGCATTAATGGGAGCTGTGGGAGCTCACAGCTCAGAGATTATACCTCCAAGTCTGTTTGCTTGATGAGCACGCAATTAAACCTTATGGCCCGAATTTTTCTAGGAGGGCAGAGTAAGTACACTGAGTACTCATGCAAAATCAAGTGTGCTCACTTTGGGAAAGTAAGGTATCACCTCTATTTAAACATGAAGAAAGCTACCCAAATTAGGCCTGTTTTCATTTCATTTACCTTCCTAGATGTAGACAATGGCCTTTCATGGTGTCTTGGGAGAAGTGTCACTCTTCCGTTTTAAGAGTTTAGTTACATGTTTTTATAAACTTTAGTCCACATCACCCAAAAAACCATTCTCAGGGGTAACAATATCCAATTAGATGGAGACCACCTTAGGTGAATTTCCAACACACATAATCTAACGCATCTTTTCCTGTCTCCTACGTGATAGAACCTCAAGTTAGGGAAAAACTGAGTTGGCATTTTAAAAATTGATTTGAGAGGAAAATGCTCTCCACAAATAATAAATTTGTTCTCACTGAAAAATAATAATTTTCACTCCTTTACCTCATTCTAGAGATTTTCCAATAGTTTTCAACATGGAATCAATACGTTGGAGAGCCTCAGTAAATTATCAGTGTATGTTAGCAAGTCCGTGCCACAGTCACATTCATACTTCTAGGGAGAAAATAATCCCCACTGATTTTGTGCCATTTAAAACAATTAATTTTCTGCTGTTCACACAATTTCAGCAAACTTCAAAGAAAAGGTTATGAAGCATAATCTTGATATTTTATAAAGAAGATTTAATCAAGCAGATTCAAAGTTAATGATCTAATATTGACACATCATACAATTCTTTCTACCATCAAACATTACATTCAGATTTTCTAATTATGTCAGAAATTAAGGTTATCTTAGGTATTGGACCGTAAGTACGAATCAATCGAGTTGTAATGAGCCAGTGAACTTGTCAGAAAGACAACAGTGTTCTCACTGAGCTTATAGGAATGCTGAGATGTCAGGAGACTTTACAAATTTTAACCTGGCAGATGAGCTAGGTAAAAATTCCACTTTTAAAATTTTCATCAAACATGCCCTCTTCTTAATATCATGTTTGTACTTACTATTTAACACCTTGCCTTAAACATTTGATAGTAACTATCTCTTCCTGGAATTTGAAAGCTGACTGTTAAAGAATGGAGCATCTCAAAATTGAACACAGCAGACCTTACTTCAGATTTTATGAAAGACTGAACAAAGAAGCATAAACATAGATGAGACACACACTAAACCATGGTCTAGGGTTAAGAGAATTTTAATGATGGTAAATGTGGGAAGGAATTCACCATTTCTTAGCATAAAAGATTGTAGATTGTTTCTGTCATACCCAGAATCTGACCTATAAAATTAATAACTACTCTAATAGAGATAACCTAATTTCACAGTATATGCTGTACAAAGAGCTACTTTCAAGTAGAGATAAAGACTGTTGATGTTATTGCAGAGGGTCCAAGCAGTTTCATTCTTAGGGTTTTTGTCTCTGAATGACGCTCGCTAAGCACACTAATAATTCAGGCGTACTATTTATTAATCTTGCTGGCGTGATTACATCCTCTGTGTTCCTGAGACAACTCCCTTCACCAGCAAATCTGAAACCATCCAGAACTTCCGCGGGTACACAGCCACTTCCTTGTTTAGATGTTAAATACTTGGTTATGCTCTAACTGGAGAGTATCAAGGTACACAATCACACTTATTCAAACACGCACATGAGCACTACCATACTCTACTTTCTAAAAACTTTTTGGCCAAAATATTATTTTTAAAAATCTTTTTTGTCAATGATCCCTCTTTATAAAAGAAATACATGTATTTCCATCTGAGAATTCATGAAGTTTATGTAAGGCATAAGATACAGAGTAAACTGATGGCTACTAATGACAATGACCTGAAATATACGTGGAAAGAAGACAGAGACAGAGGAAGAGAAAGAAAAGGAAGATGTCTGCCCAGTGTCTCTGATAAAACCTCGTGTTTGGAGCCCTCATCTCTGATCTGAGGGAAAGCTGAAACTTTTGTACTTCTCAGTAGAAGGAACTGCAGTATCACTTTGGATAAATGTCTAATGTCTGCTTATGAAGTAGATATGCAAAACCTAGTATATGGAGGTCATTTATGTCTATTCCTGATTCCCAGGCTACGTGTCCCTGGACATGTCACTTAAGTGATACCAACTAGGAAACTGTACTCACATATTATTTCAACAAGTATTTTAATGACTGGTCCAGAGCACACCTGTTAAGTCAAACACAATCCTTCCCCACATGGAATAAGCACTATTTTTTTTTAAAAAAAGCTATTTTGTATTTTTTATTCTTATCCCTTTAATTATAAAAATCCAAATCATTTAAATTAGAACAATAGAAGCCTTGAAGCATTGAAATAACAAAACCCTCAGTGAATAAACTTTCATAAAATAGGCATTTCTATATGTGTATCTAAATGTATGCATAAAAAGATGAATTTAATTTCTTCTCTTCATGTTCAGGCTCTTTTGCAAAAGTTGCCATTAAAATGCTCATCCGATGGGGCAATTTCAGCATGGAACACACTCGATAGGAAACAACTAATTAGAGAATTAAAGATGTGCCTTCCTGAGTCTTCCTGCTTTTTTTAAAATACTAACTTTGAAACTGGTAGGCTTTCCCACTTAAAGCCCTTGATTTCAAATTGCCATTTCTTTTTACACCCAATTAAATTGTCAGTGTAATGAAGAACTGTCCAACTGAGTAGAACTGTGAGGATCTTCTCGCTGCTGCTTTCTGAAATCTTAATTTGCAGATGCTTTTGCCTAAAGTAAGGATTTTTAAGCCACATCCTCAACAACAGGACTGTAAAGCTTCCACCAACCACTGCTAAGACAGTCAATGAAAGAAAAGTTGCTTCATGAAGTGGCCCGTGTGGGCTACAGTAAAGGGGTATTTTCCCATAGCAAACAGTGCTCTGGAAAGATTACCATGTCCCTGATTCTCTGATACAGATTTTTTTAAAAGACCACATATATGAATGGCTTAGCTTTCCAATTAGCTCAGCGATTCTAGTAACTCAAAACTTAACAAACAAAACTGCCTCTGGACTGTTGATTTTCATAACAATGTGATGTGTAAAAAGACCTGCATGGTGACCGATGATTCTCTGGACAATTCCTAATGAAGGAGAATTACTTTCTTGTCAGATTATCAGACTGTTGTCAGAAGGGATCTCAGTAATCTCCATCAACGAGAGCAAGTTATGGGGTAACAAACACTGTTAGTGGACAGAAAATAGGGTTTGGAGTCAGAACACCTGGTAATTTTCCACATTCAAAATCTATGCTATTCAGATCAAGCCATTTCTGAACATTGGCCCATGAACTCACAGTGCCTCCTCAATGCTCACAGATCCTCCTTTTAGTGGTTAGTCAAGTATTCGCAGTCTTCCCTTTCAGGGGTGAGGACCTCTCTGTGTCTCGCAGAGGGAGTGCTTACATACTAAAATCCACACATCTGCAAGGCTGGTTTGCATGCTTCGTTATCCTCCTGCCCCCAAGCTTGCAAAATGGGAAGAAGCTAGTAGGTTCAGTAATGGCTTGCACACTGAGAGGAGAAATCTGAAGGTCTTTTAAATAATCATGTTATAGACAAACCCTTTATGGAAGCAGCCCCAACCACTCCTATCCCCTTCCTCGCCTCTTCTTTGATACACAAGAGAACATGTCATTCACGGAGAATCGGCTCAGACACTGATTTGGGGAATTTCTGTAAATAGTGACACCAAAATTTAGAGCTAGATTATATTAAAATAAACTGAATGTACCGCTAGGCCCATCCAGGGCTTTGGAAGGTGCCATGTAAGAAGGGCCCTAACACTGAAGCTTTCTCAGCAGCAGAGTTAAGTCTGTCTCTACCTCTACTTCGCACCAGACTACTTTCCCTTCACTACCTCCATATAGATTTTTCTGCCACTAGAATTCGTACTATGGTGGTTTGGTGAGAATCTGTGACTAAGGAAGCACCCCTGGAGGACACGAGAAGAGCGGCCCCTGAGCTTAATCGACATTGTTTGCACGCAGTTAGCTAGGTTTACTTAAAATACATCGGGTCGACATTTTCATCATTATGCTGTAAAGTATTTTTAATTTTAACTATACCTGTTTGTTTTAAGTTATCAGAGCTGTATTTTAAAAATATTGATAGGGAATTAAGACAAGACTACCCCGAACTCCAGTTTGGGAAGCATTTAATGTCCTCTTTGGCTTTTGAAGTGGGTATATGGTAAATTATTTTAAAGAATAACTTAATTCAGAGTGCTTTGTTCCTTCCAGGAGATGATTTATCTCTTTGTAAACTGAGATGAGGGAATCCCATTTGCTGTCGAGGCAGTGAGTGCTATCTTCATTCAAGCATCTTTGCAACAAAGATCAATGGGACCCCCAATAAATCAGCCATAGCACTTGAGGTCCATTTACAACAGGTTTGGCAATACCTGGAAATTCAAATCTACCATAACATGTCATGATATGCATAAAATCGGAATCTAAATTAAAGGCTCTATAGGGTAAAGGAAGCTAACCCAAGTTGTTAGGCCTCAGGAACTAACTGTTCTAAGAATGTTCCTGGTTTGTAGTATATGCTAATTAATGACTTTTCTGTAAGGCTAAAAATATCTAAACTCTCATTTTTAATAACTAAATACTTTATTAGAAAAGTCAGCTTTGCCTAATGAAATCTTCTGAAGGAGATGTTTTAAGGTATTTTATTAGTACACTTTAAAACATGTCCTCTATAGGTATGCTCTGTCATCACCTGGAGCCAAACGGAGGCGTAAAAAGGGAGAGTACAGTAACAAAAACTCCTTTTACTATTAGCTGGGAGAGAAACAAATGGAAATATGACTTTTAAGGTAATTACTTAAGTTTCTTTTTTCAACTGCATCATGTTTTCTCAAAACCCAAGCAAAGAGTACCCAAAATCTTCTATGACCAAAATCTAATTTCCTTTCAGAACATTTATAATCATCAGGGGGAAAAAAAGTGAGTTTAATTTTTCTGTCAGTTGAAGCTTCATGTGTCAAACTAACTTTACATTTCAACAAACCCTGCTGTCACACTGGAGGATCAGGGAGACACTGGTCTCACGCAAGTACTAGCTTAGCAAGGTGTAAGCTGAATACTGTGGGTGCACTTCTAAAAATAGACTTCATTATCCCCATATATTAGATTTATCGCTGTCTTGTCAATTTAACCAAAATTATGGTTTCCTGTCAAACAGACATTGTAGCTTCCTTGAATACAGGGGGCGGTAACATCTTTTCTATTTTTTTATTCCCAACACTTAGTAACAATCCCTGGCATAGAGAAAACCCATGTTACCAAATCAATAAATTCATGAGTAAATATACATTGTTTCTCTTGTGCTGTGTGCTTATGCTAGATGTGGAAACCATAACCACTGTTCTGATTTTTTAAAACAAAATCTTAAACGAAGTACTTCTGCATGAAAAAAAATATTTAGAAACTTCTTTGTTCAACTTGCCATTTGTTCTCTCTGTCAACAAATATTTACTGGAAATTTACAACATGCCGAGTACTGCACGGCGCGCTCACTCTTGAGCAGAACTAAGCGCTGCTCTGGTGAAACTTCTAGCCTAAGCAAGGCCGTAACTCTGCTGAGGGTAACAGTAAAGTACACACTATTTGTCCTAAGTACATTCCCTAATCACTTACGACAGGATGGCATTCAAATTTCAAGTATTTTGCAGAGCCCACAGGGGCCAAATGCTGGCTACACATCTGGGAAACAAAATTATTTAGTAGACAGGCAGACGGACTTAACACCTGTAAAAGAATATGTTTTCCTAGCCTTAGAAAGATGGTTCGGCCTATACCAGAAAATTCTGCTTGACAAATGCAGTAGTGCCCTTTAATCAAAATAATGCAAAATTACCTATTGATAATTATAGTAACAGCACCAGTAGTAACGATACGGATGATGATAATGATAATCACCACCACAACTCGCAGTTATCAAGTGCCTGGCACTTCGCTAAAGCTTTATGTAGATCATCTCCTGCAATCACCTCGATTTAAGGCAGCAGGTCGTCTGATAGCTCCCCTTGACAGATGAAGAGGCTGACGCTTAGGTTAAGAAATGTGCACAAAGCCACAAATCAAATAGCGCGGTCAGGATGTGAACCTAGATCTATCTGTCTGGTTGCAGCACCTGAACTCATAACTATACCTTCCACCACCGCCTACACTAAAGGCGATAGCATAAATAATTTAAAAGACAGATATGAAAACAAACAAGCAAAAATCATTTCCTATTACCTCTTTAAATGTGGAACTGATACATAAAATTGTCCTTCTTCTAAAATATATAACTAATGATGCTGCATTTTCACAGGCATTAAATATACAATTCAAGTTTCATTTACTCTGTGACCTAGGATAGCAAAGACGGAATAGACCAGAAATCCTATTTCAAGTGTGACCCTCGTTCTAAGCATCAACTGCCTGGTCCTAATGTCCAAGCATTCTGAAGACAATGGAAATGTGTGTTAAAATAACATTAAACACAAATGTAAGGAAGAAAAAAAAGAAATCCTTGATTTACATATTAAAGAACATTGCCACAATAAAGGAGCTAAAACCATTTCAAGTAACTTGTTAACAAATGTGTATTCAGATTTTCGTACCAACTTACTTTCATGTGAAAAACTGATCTTCAGTCCCTTGGACTAAGCAATGTTTTGTAAACCACAGAAAACTTGTCCAGGATGTTTGACCCTCCCCTCCCATCACCATAGCCATGGATTCATTTGATACACACTTACTGAATTACTGTGAGCCAGGCCCTGTGCTGGATCTGGGGATTCAGCAGTGGGAAGGAGGGCCAGACCAAAGAGCTCAGCCTCAAAAGGATGATGAAGGGAGAAGGAAAAAATTGACATTTTCCAGCAACTTTTGTGTTTGAGTCACTCTGCCACATGCTTTATACATGTACGTCATCAATTTCTAAAAACAATCCTAAAAGGCGGGTAGGGTTATCCTCTCCTTTAAAGATGAGGAGCTTCAAGTCCAGACTGAAGTAATGTGCCTCATCCCATGCAGGACAGAAGCACTGGACTGTTGACATGCACCCATGCCCATCTGGGTACAAAGAACAGTCTTCTTCCCCTGCGTTTCCCTCTGTCTCACTGTCTCCACTTGCAGTGCTTCAATCTGCCTGCATTTTCGGGTTCTCAATCATATCTCCCTCCTACGGTGACCACGGAAACAATGGTCCCTGGCGTCCATCACACGTGAAGTGAGATTAAGTCTGGTCCCTTCCTGCATGGCTTGTGTCTACATAACCACATCTCTGTATCTCTCTTTATATGTATACATTTGTTTCACAAATATTTTTTGGGTGCCAGCAAATACGAGGAATATTTCTGGGTCAGAGATACAAACTGTAATAGTGCTTACACACCGAGGGGGGAGGGGGAGGGGCACGTAACTGTGTCAAGAAATAGAGTGTATGGGAAGTGCTATAAAGCAAATTGAACAAATCACACACATATACTATATACATGGCACGTAAAAAAAAACAAACCCAAAACATAGTACAGCCCTGGCTGGTGGGGCTTAATGGTTGAGTGACAGCCTGTGAATCAAAGGGTTGCTGGTTCGATTCCCAGTCAGGGCGCATGCCGGAGTTGCAGGCCAGGCCTCCAGTGAGAGGGGGTGCATGAGAGGTAACCACACATTGACGTTTCTCTCCCTCTCTTTCTCTCTTCCCCTCTCTAAAAAATAAATATATAAAATCTTAAAACAAAACATAGTACATATGAAAATATACCTCCCCAAAAGATGTTGGTTTAACCACACAATGTATAAATATTGATAATAACCAACTTTATTAAACACAGTCTTTACTTTTCTACCATAGTTAATTTTCTCATTTTCTGATAAAGGAAAGATCTATAGTTACCCTTGGAATTAAACAAATACGCAAACAAAAAGCTGTGTGCATACCAACCTAGAAGGGTAGAAAATATCTGACAACTATTAACATTGACTTGCTAGTCACACTCATGATATACAATTTCATTCTTTTAAACAGGTATGCTGGTGTTACACTCAAAGAAACGTAGCTCTCTGGGAAACCCCACACCGAGATCAAATTTATCACCTAAACACACATACATCAGGCATATGGGAAATAAATTCACAGGTGTACAACTGTGTCCAAAATCTGTTAGAAAAAATCCACTATGTTAAAAAGCGAAATAATATAAATTTAACAGATCAAGGGTGGGAGGTGAGGATGGCTGGGGTGGGGGGGCGTGGTAGGGGAAAAATGGAGACAACTGTACTTGAACAACAATAAAAAATGTGAAAAAAAGAATAAAGTTTAAATATATAAAATAAACTTTATAGACATAAAAAGAAGGGCATGAAAAGTCTTGAGATGTAAATTAAGACACAAGCTTATCTACATAGATCACAGATGAGGTAGTCTTTAAATCCTGCTACCTTTAACAAAATAGATTAGGAATACCGGAATATATATCATAGTATTTGTGTTTAATGTAGCATTAATTCACAAGTCATTGTTTCCTAACAAGATAAAATAAGTTACTTGATCTTCTAAGGAGAAATGTAATTTGGATTTTGATAATTAAACCCTAGATGAGGCATTTGGTATATCTAGGGCCTACATCCCAATAAATTATGCATGCACAACTTTTAAAAGTATATTTTTATTAGTAGCTTAAAATAAAACCAATTTTGAAAGCCAGGAAATTGAATTTTTAAGAATTGTTCAAATTTTATCAATTTGAAAGCCAACCTAATATTCAGTTTTTTAAATATCAACATTAGTTATGCTAAAGGACTGTGAATGGTTTGCTATTTTATTTTAAGTACTTCAGTAAACATCTTTGCAAATTTCAATGCATACAGAAATGGTCTATGTTAACTTAGCCACCTGATCCCTGCTTGTGTGGTTTAATCTCTTTCGCCAATAAAATATGTCATTTTCATTTTTTTCTATTACTGCTCTTTTAACTTCTCTATTCTGAGCGACCACGATCTATACCCACTTGTGATGCTTAATTTCATGTGTCTACTTGACTGGGCAACAAGGGGTCCAGGTATTTGATCAAACATTATTCTGAAGGTTTCTACGAGGATGTTTAAAGATGGGATTAACATTTCAATCAGTAGACTGAATAGAGCAGATTGCCCTCCCTAATCTGAGTGGGCCTTGTCTAATCAGTTGAAGCCGTGAATAGAACAAAAAGAATGACCCTACAGCAAGTAAGAGAACCCCTCCTGCCTGACTGCCTTCCAGCTGAGACCCTGGCTCATTCAGGCCTTCAGACTCAAACTTGGCTCTTCCTGGGACTCAAGCCTGTCAGGCTTTGGACCAATTTCTAATTTTATTTTTTGGTAGCCTGCCATTTCTCTGGAGATCTCTAACTAATATACCACCCACAGCTATCACCAAATATGTATCGATTTCTTACCTGCATTAACTATGTTCTGAAGGTCTATCCCTAATACCCTCTCATACTAGCTATACCTGATAAAAGCCTATAAATCCTTCAAGTCTCAGCTCAGAGGCCTACTCCCTCTCATAGTGCATCATCAGAGCACTATTCTCCACATCTTGCACACCCAGAGCCCGTGAGCACTATTCTTTCTCATGCTTGTCTAACAACGTTGCTCTTCCAGGACAGCACCTTACCCAGGTATCACCCTCTTTTTTGAAAGTTTGCCGTAGGTCACTTCACTTTTACGAAATACCTACATTAGTACCCATTTTGCTAACTGGAAGAAAGCCAAGGAAGCTTTTTGCATTTACGAAAAGGTGAAAAGCTAAGCAGTGTTCAGCAACTGTTGTGCAGGGAGCTGAAAGAGGCAGAGAGAGTGGCCCCGCCAAGCTCCTTCCCTGGGAACTACAGGCAGCCTCTCTGCATCAAGCTGCTGCTGCTTTCAGCTGTGACTGGGAGCATCTGTGCTGTATCTCGATTTATTCCGTGCATCCCTTAGTGAGATGTGTCCTAAAGAAACTGCTTCTTCCCTCTACACCATTTCACCTTAGGGAAGGTTTCCGAGGAAATCTCTACTTTTGGATAATGAGGGAATCCTGTACATCAAAAGTAAATATTTAGTTAGAATACGTGTCACAATATAATACAGTGAAACTGAATGAAGATCTTAGCTGTATGACCAAAAAAAATCATTTCAAATTTTCTGGTCCATGGTTTCTTACATAAAAAATAGATTAGACTAGGTAAATATGAAAATTCCCTCCCAGCTCAACATTTCTACAGCTCTATTAACAAGTCAATCAACAGTAAACATGCACACAACTCAATAATCATTTTTAAATTGATGACAATAATATTTTAATAGGAAGCCAAAAGAATACAGTTCTCACTTATATGCAGTGACTTACAGGTGCACTCCCTCTCTCTGCGCCCTCAGAGGACAGGATCGCCGGGGGAAAACACAAGAAAGGATGATTCAAGGAAGCAGCATGCATCCCCAACCCAACGGTCCTCACAGACCGGTCACAGGGGACCAGGCTCAGCTCCCAAGGGCACTTTTGCCCAGATATTAGCAGTTTTAATGTCTCCCCTAAGTAGGATCTCAGTGCACTTGTCCATTTGGGCCCCTGTCTTTGTGAACGCTGGCACGTAGACAGCAGTTCTTTCTAAGGACTAAGGATTAGTTTCTGTTTGACGATATGACTCGGCCCCCCACCACCTCTTTTTGGCATGGAAATATTGCACAGACAAAAGCTTTATCATGTTGGTACCAATTTATTCCAAGTACTCAACTATTTTATAAGACTCTTCAAGTCACCTTCCCGCGGTACCAGGGCTGTCAGCAAGCCTGTTCCTGTTGGCCACCCTTCTTTCATTGCAGTCTTTCACAAAAACCCTTTTGTGTGACAGTCAGGCAGCTGTGCTTTGTTCTTTAATGTCCCTAGCATGGATCCCCAGCCGAGACCACTATATAACATAAGCGGCAAAGTACCATTTTCACAGCGGGGACAACTGTGTTCATCTTCAAAAAGGGGCATTAATAAAATGAGACTGTAATGAACATGCTAATTCTGATCACAGGGCACTGCGCAATGACACAGAGAGTTGACTGCCTTCTCCCTGAAAAATTGCAGAAGTTTTTTTTAACAACTTCTGTAATGGCTTACATTTTTTTTGAAACTGACATATTATGCAAACACATCTCTCCATTTCCCAAAGAAATGCCTTCTCTGTCTCATCCAACTGCTCACTGTGTGTTTTACTATCTCAGTAACAGTCACCTTCGGGGAGCATACTTTTTCCATGTTACAGGAACTGGCTTGCTGAAGCAGACATGTCATGGAATCACGGAAAGTGAGCGATGGGCGATCTGAGTGACCCGGTCCCTTCCCTGTGCACGTGAGGGGGGAATCCAAGGAAACAGGACAGTCAACAGACTGCTCGAGATGCCACAGCCATTTGGGGACAAAGCCAGAGATGAAACTCAAATTACTAGAGATTTGCACTTGAGGACTTTACATATTATCTTATGTCTTGATGATGATTATTCATAAAGTATGATGCATGTATACAGAGGAGGTACTCAAATATAAGTATTGCTTCATAATATAGCTGTAAAACTAGGTAACTAATTCATCTCATTTTTGGTCACCAAAATTTTTTTTAATTTTTATTTATTAAGTTTATAGAGAGAGACAGGAAGGGGGAGAGGGAGAGAGCTCTGCAGTCATCGGTAGATTCTTATCCTCGCTCTGACCCGGGATGAACCCAGAACGGGGGCTGTGGTGACGACACTCTAGCCACCTGAGCTTCCACCAGGGCCAGTCACCTACCTTTAGACAATAATTTTTTACTTTGCATGTGTTCTATGAGCAAACCTGTTTCCTACGAGTAGACAAGAGCAACAATGTTATATACAGGGTGGGGCAAAAGCAGGTTTACAGTTGTTCATATGGAAAATAATATCATAATTAATAATAATACAAGTATAAACTCTGTCTCGTGTACTCACAACTATAAAACTACTTTTGCGCCCCCCCCCCAGTATTATGTCCCATTTCATGTTAGTGCAGGTGGTGGTTTGGGGGCCGTGCTATTGGGAACGAGCAAGTACTGGAAAATAATCCACTGAACTTAAAAAGAAAAAAAAAAACATTACATGCCGTTTTGGATGACAACAAAATGTGTATTTTCTGATTTCATAAAAAAGAATAAATTCAAGAACATGACATTTAGTCATATAATCAGAGGCAAACTCAATTACATTTTCTGTAACTTCTCTTGTAGAATGGGAATTATGTGAGCAAGAAGAAAGAACTCTCGACATCTTTCCGCTCGCCTAAAAGAGGCAGATGTTCCTTGGCTCGCGCTTACAGAAAAGTCTTTGGATGGTGATATTTCATTTTCCCTGCCCAGTGGCTGATAATGTATCTGAGAGAACATTTACATCCCCAGCTAGCATTGCAAAAGTTTATATTACAAACTGTCCTCCTGATATCTTTGGTCATAAAGAAATTATGACCAGTGAATCAAAGATTCAGGAAGAAGCAATTCCCTCTAGATTATGCTTCCTCTTCTTAAAACACTCTCTCTGGTCCTACTCTTACCTCTCAGTGAAAGTCTAATAGCCAATCCAAAGCCCTTAGTAGAAATCTACAATTGGGTAGGGCTCAGCCCTAAATAATCTCTGAGTGACATCCGAGGCACTCACTTAGAGAGAACTTCACTTAAAGTTCTGTTGGGCAGGGAAAACACGTGGTATGATAGATATGCTCAGCATAAAATGCTACAGGACTAGAGAGCTGGTAGTTGCTTATTTTCACAGCCAGGGCCACCACCAAAAAATAAATAAAATAAAACCACCTAAAAAATGAGGGAGAGGCTGTAAGTACAGCAGCTAAATCTCCCTTTTCCCACTACTTCTTCTATAAACTACACTCTACAGTTTACAAGCGGTAATTGCCCAGATAGCTCATTCCAGGGTGCGTTCAGCCCAAGCTTGTAGTTATCCTTCCTTATGAAAACAGTTTTTCAGAGCTAGAGTGATTGAAAATGAGCTACAGAGGGAACATTTTCCCTGAAACACTCCCTTCAACGCACATGGGTGGTCAGAGCACTATTTCAACATCTCCTGCATTAGCCACCCAGGTCAGATGTTTAAATCTGCAATTAGTTAGGTTCTTTAGTGGCCTGTGTGAAATAAATTAGTGATCTCCATCCAGTTCACTTAGACAAAACCCATCAGGGCAGTTGGCACACGTTTGACGTGGTCAGCAAAGTGGGGAAAATGTAAATGACCATGGGGACCACATGGGCACCTGATGAGGGCCAAAGGCGAAGCAGTCTCCACCCACTGCACAGCCGAAGGTGCGTCTGCCAGGGGCATCTGTAACACAGAGCTACTCACGACGGGTTCAAACCCATCAGGTGTGATACGAAACCCTTCACTTTCATTTCATTAGCTGTGCACGCCGTTCACATTCTGTGAATGCCAGTTTACCATTAGGACATTTTCAAAGGATGCTTATTAATAGAATTATCAAGTTATTTAAAAATTTTAACCAAAGAAGTAATCTAAGAAACAAATACAATTTCCAATCCCACTGATTTCATCCTACATGGATATACGAAAGCATTCTATTTTAAGGTTATGTTTAGACTTCTTTTCCATTATCCAAAATACTTTTGAGTTTTTCTCATGAAACATGTCCAACATTGCTAAACTTAGTCTTTAAAAAGATAAGATTTGACTATTTTACTAGAATCATAAATTTTCATACAAATGTACTTACATATGACAGATATCCCCATAGAAAGTCAAGATCATATTAAAATTTTCAAATGTATTTGTTTTATGTGGGAGCTAGTTGGATATAAGCAGATGAGGTTGGGGAACCCTAGTCAGCTGAGAGGCAGAAAAACATAAATGCATGTAAATGTTCACATAAAGTGGTATTTTCCTCCGACTTCTTGTTAGTGTCTTCACCAAACACATAAAAAGTAAGTCAAGCCAAAGACTGTCATTGTTTCCTTTTACGGAATTTGTTCACAAAACTCAGAAGGCAAAACAAAACCAAAACACACACAAATTTTCTGATAAGTTTCAGTATACCTTTGTAATACACTTTCCAAATCATACCCTAATCTACCCTAATCCACCCTAGGTGAATAAGTGAAAATTAAAATGTTTAAAAGATCAACAAATGAGTTTGATTTTGCTTCAAAAAATGGTGCTACAATTTTTAGACCTTGTATCTAAGTTTATGTGACTATATGTGCATATTAACATAGGTACATACTTCTTGTTGTTTGTATTATAGCATGTATAACAGTCTCTAGGGTTCCTTTCAGTTCTAAAATATGGCTTCCAACTCCCGTCTGCTCCTTTTTTCCTAATGTCTGATTCTTGTTTGGCAGATTGTACTCCTTCCTATACCCTCTCAGGTATTTAAAATACAGTTCTGAAACCCATTGATAGGGTTCAGTTGTCTGTAGCTCACAGACTGATTTCTGCTTTCACTGGTTGGGCTTCCTGTCCACTGTGAGTGGGAACTGGCTTCCATGCTCTAAAACTGGTGCCTGTGAGCCCACCTGGGTGTGAGTGGCCTTATCTGGGTTTTGTGCCATGGGCTGGGGGTGTCTCGGAGAGGCGAGTGCTTAATGGCTGCCTTTTCCACCCTCTACGGGACTCACTGTTTCTGACCAGCTTTCATGCTAGCTTCTGGGTTCTGAGTTTGGCACTGTGGGAAGAGCACTAGAATGCTCTTTATTCTCAAAGCGGATCTTTCTCCTCTTACTTCCACCTTATTTCCTATAGGCCTATGTCCTGCTGGAGAGATACAACTCCAGTCCTAAAGCATACAGTCCATTCACTTATTCTCTTGGTTATATCTGCTCCAAGATTCTCTTTGTTTTCAACCTCTGGAAATTTCTTTCTTCTTTGCAAGCCTAAGCATGCATTTAACCTTATCTTCAGATATTTCATCAACATCTCTATGTGTTTTGGGGGGGGGGCAGAGAACTTCCTATATGAACTGCACTTGTCATAATGACAAGAAATATAGCTCAGATCTGACTTGTTTTTAAGCAGCATTCCACTACAAGCATTTCAAGTACCTATATTCAGTAGCCTAATATGTCCCCTGAGACTAAGATGTATATTATTTAAAACATATTTCAGTGTATACATGTAAATAATTTAATTTTCTAAGCTTCCTGGATTAACTAATTAACTTTGGTGCTACATAAATAGATCTAGAAGAAAATGATTTTTGAATTTATAAAACATATAAAGTTAAATAAATCCCTCAATGGAAAGAAAGTAAACTGGAGGAGAAATAGTCTCAATCCATATATGTTCCCCCTATACTAGATTCAATCCCTTCTTTCCAATTCCCTTCATTTTTAAGAAAGTTTGTTCCTATAAGTTGTACAATCAAGCAAAATGAAGTTAAAAGCAAATCAAAACAAATAAAAGTGTGTGTGAGAGAAAACCAGACAAAGGCACGGAAGTTAGCCTGGAAATGTCACCAACTTGGCAAGCCAAATCAACTAACGTTCTTATTTCTACCCACGCGACTGAATTAGAGACGCAGCACAGTGTTAGTAATCATATCCTTCATTCTCCAGTGCTGTCATTCTGAAGGACGACCAGCGAGGAGACACCCCGTACTGGAGATTTGCCACGTCAGCCACGCTTCAGGCAAACTGCAGAAGCCACATAGCCGATTCACTTTGCATCAACAGGTGCCAGTTCAAGAAATACAAAAGACTGACATAAAAACACACTTTTGACTTAAAGAACAAAGGTGCCTTTCTGGGTTTTGATTCCTCTGCTTAAGAGCAACACATCTGTAGGTAGAGAATGTTCCTTTAATTTTACAAACATCAAGGTCAGCATCGGTAATTTGTAAAAAGCAGTCGCTCACTTCGGTATGAAATCTCCACACACCATGTTAACACGCAAAACAGTAGCAAACCCTGTTTTCATTCTAGGTTCTCTACCAAAATCAAAATGATAATTGAAATTCAAAATCAGCATTTCCTTGAGATTTTTCTTCTCTCCCTCTGATTTGCATTTTCAGTTCTGCTGAGAGAAGGCACCTACTGTGTATTTAAAAATCGAGTTCTCATAAACATTTTATTTCAATTCAATTGCAATTTAAGTGTCAGGACAATGCTGCTCCTTCTGATGGCTCTATGAAAGAACACCTGGGACACAGAATTTCAGGAGTGACACGAGCAACAACCTTGCACTTGAGTACTTACCACGTAAAACTGTGAGTCTGGTGGATACACTTATTTCTCCGACGTTATTCGAGGCCACACATTCATAAATGGCCTCATCCCTTGGAGTCCGTAAGGGCTGTATTCTGAGAACTGATCCAGATCCATCGTCAAACTCTATTACCTATTAGAGGAAACAGAGCTGTCACAGGTGTTGTTACAATTGCTCACCTCCCCGCTAAACCTCTTGCTGAAGTGGTGAACCAGCCTTCAGGCCCAGAATAAACTCAGCAGCATTCTGAAACTGAATTTTGATGCAGCGGTGAAACAGAATATTTGGGTTAATCGAACAAATCCACTGAATGAAGGGGAAAGACATGAAACTACATATGCAAAAAGGTAGGTTACAGTCTCTGCTGAAACCCATCCAGGGTTTAGTCACAAAAATACTTTGGGAGGTTTTGTCTAGGGCAATTTGATCCTATCAATTGTGCTTCTGTGATGGATGAACTCAAATTATTCTGTCTCTTTAAACGTATATGCACATGTGGATCCATTCAATAATTGGACTGTGAGGTGCAGAAATAATGCATGCCGCTGCCGATAGCTCTTCTGGTTTAACGTGTCTCAGCCTGAGCAGTATAGATGAGTGAACCATGAAGAGAACTGCATAAATCTAATACTTAGGCAGCCCAAGAGCCTGATGGCATGCATTAATTTTGCCATAAATCATTCCAGTGTTTGTTCTAGCTTAGCATTTTCTGCATTTTTAGGGCATTCTTGCTGTAAAATGGAGGCTTGCTTCACCAGGCAGAAAATTAATGCCCTGAACAGGAAGCCCTGAATTCACTACCATTATGAACTCCACTCGGAGAGAGTCAGCAACCCTAAGTTTCTATCAGCTAGTTGAAGTACTACTTTTAAACAGTAATGATGATGATATTAATAAATACTTATTCAAAACAATGGAGTCCTCCACCTGTCTTTCTACAACTATGCTGAGTTCTTCCAGCTGTTCACGGAGATGCTGTGCTTTTTTCATGCATTTCCTTGTGAATAATACGTGCATGAGGTTGAATTATGAAAAAATAGAGAATGCCTTTACATATATTTATGGAATGTACAGTCCCAGATTTCGTGTATAAGTCTGTATGCTAGCATATGAAAGAGGTGGAATATTTTTTAAATATGTCCACTTCAAGTCTTCCTGCATTCTCTTTATGTTGGAAATTCACAAAGACAGCCAAAATGTCCCACTTCTCAATGTGCCACAATTTGTTTTCAACTCTATTAATAGGCACACATTTAGATGAATCTACTATGCATCTTGAGAGTTTCAGTTGTAAGAATCTTTGTCAAATATGCCATAATCTTTAAAAATTATTTATGAGGCCCTGCTTGGTACGTCTCAGTAAATTGAGTGTCAGCCCGTGAACCAAAGAGTTGCCAATTCAATTCCTACTCAGGGAACATGCCTGGGTTGCAGGCCAGGTCCCCAATAGGGGGCGCATGAGAGGTAAACATACATTGATATTTCTCTCCCTGTCTTTCTCCCTCTCTTCCCCCCTCTAAAAATAAATAAATAAAATATTGTAAAATTAAAAAAATTATTTAGAAGTATCCTACCGCTTAATGAGAAGAAAGATTTAAATATCTTTAATAACAATTTAAATTCTGATTAATTGTTACCTGTCATTGCGTGCTTACTTTTCTGAACTATTGCCTAGATTTGGACCTAAACTCTTAACAACAAACATTGCACCACATGTTAAAGCTGGTATTGCAATTTTGGATTTGAACCCTATTTAATTCCCAGTATTGAATGATGTATACCTAATCTAGGCAAGACACTGTATTTAGCACTGGAGATATAAGAGAAAGCAAAATCAGACTTACCCCCTGCTTTCATTGACCTTATAAATGAGTGAGACCAAAAATAGCCATGTATAATGTTATAGATATTAAAGATTCTTTACCGAAGACATGATACCATTTGATGAAGGAGCTTTGTGTAAAAATAAAAAGTTTTCCCTGAATATATTTACGTGACCCTCATTAAGAATTATGTGCTAAACAGTGTTCATGCTTTCAGTGTTTACTATTATAATTTAATCCTTGTTACATGATTTTGTTAAGAAGCCATCATCATTAGCGAGCATGATATCAAACTTACTCTTTGAAGAAAAAATGATCGATTTCATTTAAATTTTTTAAAATATGCATCAAAGATGTGCACACACATCGTTTTCTACTAGATGTAGGAAATAGTCCCCAAAGATTATTTAAGATAATTTTTGTTTATTTTCAAATCACTATAGGTCTCTGATTTCAAACAATTAAAATTTTTCATTTGTAAACCACAGTCCAGATTTTAATTTTTACTATTGTAATTAATTAGATTATTTGTGCATTTAGACCATTTATCACTCTATAATTACCGGTGAAAAATAAATATTATCAAACAGTTCTGAACTTTGTAGTCACTATGTTTCTTTTATCTAGGAATTGCCTCTACTTTGCCGATTTGTGAAGAAGGCCATCGAGTATGAGGAAGTGAGTTTTACACTTGGAGGTCTTCGTATCATCTAATAACCAAGCTACCCTCTTCATGTCTTAAATTACATCATAATATTTTGTGTTTCTTTCCAAAATTGTTCTGTGTAGCTTAACACCTATTTTTTTCTCCTCCAGAATGAGCTAATTTCTAAACCATAAGGCTCCTCACAAGTACCAAAAAAAATCTGCATTATGTTTCATCATTTGCATTGTACTGAGCTTTCTTAAATAAAGAAAATCAATTCTGCAATAGACTTAACTGCAATATCAACCTGGTTGTGTATGTTTCTTACAGAGAACTACTTTATAATAACACATTGGAGCAAATTTCTCACTCTAGTTCATGCTACTTGTAAAACACAGGTGCAGTGTGGACTGAACAACTTCATTTGCTGCCCAGTATCCATCCCCCTAATTCCTGGTCACAGGAACAAAACACAGCTCCCCCATTCTAAGCCATGGGGTTGAATGGGACTGACTTCATTCCCAGCAAGAGGTAGATTCTAATTAACTTAAAGAGTTCCATCTGGCTGTCCACACAGATTGGTTTAGGGATGAACATGTGACTCAGCAGGAGCCAATGACATAGAAGAACAATGGCATAGGAAGAGTCACATATCCTCTAATTTCGGTTATGGGAGGATGAGAGACTGCATCTTGCAGTCTTAGGAGAAAGCATTCTGAGGATGAGCCTAACAGAGGCATGCTGAGAACACTAGTTGAGCCTTGGTACAAGCAGAGACAAAGTCAGCAACCTGAACCCCCAAATTCCCTTTCTTTAAAAGCCATTAACATTGGATTTTTCATGGCATGTAACCTAACAAATGCCATAGCGGAGGGATCATGACGCTTCGTAACAGAGTAAAACAAGCAAGTAACATTCAAACCACAGGCACAGCAGATACATTCTTCCCCCAGAGAAACAGAACAATGGACCTAATACCTCAAATCTCTGATTGCTGACTTTCTTTCCTTTTTTGTTCCAGACAATTTTAGGTCTTGGGTCTCCCGTAGCTTGGCAAATGAAAGAGGCAACTCCACCAGAGACCCCTGTCTGGTCAACAGGAGTTCGCGTAAACCTTGGAGGTGCTGAAACAGAAAGAAATAATCACAATTAGAAGAAACATTAAAGCACAGATTATTACCCCACTACCACAGCTCGCCCCCTTCCCACCAATACCTACATATAAACATACATACTTAAATGTGCCAGGCTTACAAAATTAGAAAGGCAACTTTTACTTTTGGGGTAACTGAATGGGGAAGGGGGTAACTTTCTGGTCAAGTTCTCAGCTCGTGCTTTTATTGCTGAAATGTGTATTAAGGCAGAGATCCAATAACATCTGAAAAGCAAGATCACACATTAATTTTTATTACCCAGTATTAAAAAAAATCCAATTTGTCCTCTGTAGGAAAATGAGCTCATCAATCAAAGTGAGTAAAATTTTAGCTCTTTGATTGGATGCCGCTATCGGGACACTGCCAGAAAGCAGCATTACCACTGCTAAGCCATTAAAATTAGTGACATTTAAGAGAACTTCTAGGAAATTTTAGAGAGACAAGAAATATAGCCCTGAATGAGAAGGTCTGGCAGGAAACAGAAACGGGACACATGGTGAAGTGACTCTAACTCAGATACTATGGGCTGCCTTACTTAAAACTTGACTCCACATTTACATCAAAGAGCAGTCAAGAAGCCTCCAAAGTCACAGCAAAGAAAAAAGATTTTCTGTTAACAAAGATGTAGCGTTCAAGACTCCTAAGCTTGAAAGTCTAGAATCTGGAGGCTTTTTAAGTCTTCTGTCTCCTTTAAGTGTTTGTAATATTTACCATCCCCTAAAAATTCTACTTATTATCCATTTTGTGTTTCTAGATCTAGAACTCTTTTGTGAGTCATATAAAATACCGAAATATCCAATACTATAGGAATTAATGGTGATGAAAACCACGGCATAATGATGAAACACCACGCAAATAGTAAATGTTACATCTTAAAAGTCTTTATATGACATGACAGATGCTTATGATTGATGATAAGCCACAAGGGTACCTACCACACAGAAACGTATGTGAGGGATGTAGGATAATAAAGTAAAGCCCCCCAAAAGAAGTAACAAATATGCTAAAACACTATTGATGGTGGTTTGAGAAGAGATATTTTAATTATTTTTCCTATTTCTTTACATTTTTCTTGCATCCTTGTGTTTCTAAAATTATGTTAGAGTTGGGCATTTTTTAAACTCAAAAAACATTTTACTTTTCCATTTTACTTTCAATTTTCTTATCCCTAGTACAGCTTTCTCTTCTCTTCTGTTTTTCAGTTGTATGTTACTGAAGGATGGTTTTAAGTAACTATAGGTACCATTTATTTTGGAAGCAATCCTTAGACTCGGTGAAAGAGGACATAACAAAGTTCCTCACTATGTGCTCATCTCCACTATTTCCTTTGCCTTCCCTGTCGCATGTTCCCACGTGACTCTCCTCCTGGCCTGCTGGTGGGTTCTGACTCTCTTCTCGGTTTTCTTGGGAACCAGAGTCCCATCAGCTCCACTATTATGATATGTATCACTCTGGTGGAGGTGGGAACTTTTTGCCTAAATTTCCTGTTTCTTTACTGTAAAAATATGAGGTGTGAAGTAAATTATTTCACAGCAATCCCTTCATATTTAACATTTCCTAGCTTAGTGTGGTATTTCCACGACAAGGGAAGGGAAGGAAAGGAGAAGAAAGGTTGAGAGGCATTTTTGCAATGCTACTGCTGGGAAATGAGTTTTCACCTCATCAGCAAAACCAACATATTGATAATGAAACTGGTGGCAACACAGGTCCCTGTGTGTTCAGAAACATTAGGAAAGAAGCGGGCTCTGCCGACCCTGCCAGGCAGCACACTCTACAACATCTGGGGCGAGCGGTACAGACTAGATGATTACCAGAACTGTGGGGAGAACTTGAAATGATTTGAAATTGACTAACAGTGAGAGAAAAAAAAAACTGTACATTGATGTCACTTTTCTGAAAACAAACAAAAAAGGAATTAGAAATTTTTATGTTTATTGTTTTGCTGTTGCAAACAATGCAAATTGATAATAACCGCATACTTGTCAGCATCAAATATGGAAAACATAATTATGCAACTAACATTCTTAGGCAAGTGCCTTGAAAACACTTAAATTAAATGCTACAATACTGGCATTTTTAAGTACCTTCCTTTTCAAAGCCCTTAACTTGAAATAATTAGCCCTGAAAAATATCAATTTTAACAACCCACTTTCCTGTTTAAAATTTCCTGCAAGAATATGTGAATGGAGTAAATCATATGAAAATGACTATGTACTAATTAGAAATTAAGTAGTAGAATAAATTAAACAATAAAATTAAATAATAAAACATAAGATGCCATTTTCATGGTACTAAGATTTTCTTCCTTTTTTTTAGGGGCTGGGATCTCATTTCTCATAAGAAAGAATGAAGGAAATTTGAGGGTTTCGATGAGTTGAGAACAGGCAACGGCTCCTGGAGCAAGTTCTTCCTGAACAGCAGGGACACTAAAACACCAAATTATTATTAAACACAGAAACCTTATTTCTAAATGGAAAGCATACAAGGCAAATTCCCATGCACTTGGGGAAGGGGTGTAACTTGAACATTCTAATGTTCAAGAGTGTTTCTTCGTTTTCATTTTCAGGTCATACCTTGAAATTTTCATGCTAATATTGACAAGCATAATATCTGCCAAAGATATGACCACTAGACGTTACTGTATAAGTATGTTACTTCTGAAGATGAAGTCAAGTAATGGAAATAATAAAAGTAACCTATTGAACTGTGAAAAATTTGTTAAAATAATCGGAATCTGTTTCGGATTTGTGACTGTCTTCTTAAATCCTACTACCACGACAGTGACTCAGTATTCTGCCACGCGGCATCCTAAAAAGGATCCTTAAATTTATTCTTTAAAAACAACAAAATGAAAATGATCACACTACATTAAAAAGGCACCACAATGGCTCAGCTGGTTGGAGCTTCATCCCGTAGACCTAAGAGTCACAAGTTCAATTCCCAGTCAGGGTCCATACCCAGGTCGTGGTTCAATCCCCTGCTGGGGCACGTATGAGAAGGCAGCCAATTGATGTTTCTCTCTCACATCGACGTTTCTCTCTCTCTTTCTCTCCCTTCCTCTCTCTCTCTCTCTAAAAGCAATGCAAAAAAAAAAGAGCGACCCATGGACATAGACAACAGTGTGGAGATTAACTACGGGAGCAGAGGGTGGGCTGGGCAGAGGAAGGCAAAGGAGGAAAATTGGCACAACTGTAACAGAATAACAACAAAAAACTTTTTAAAAAAGTCCTCTGGTGAGGATAAAAAAAGGCATAAGTGCTTATATACATTTCTTGTTTATTTGTTTGGTTTTTTAATATGAAAGACATTAGCCTTTACATACAAGAAAATCAGGACTTTCTTAGAGATCGGATGTTAATTTTTCCCCATTTGTGTACAAAATCCAAACCACATAAAAAATGGCATCATTCTACTAGAAAAATTTAAGATACTAGAAAATAGACTAAAATCTTTTCAGTAAGTATGTTTGTTGCATAAATAATCATCTTGGCAGGTGAAACTCTAAGACTGATATTGTCAGTGCTGGCTAGGCAGCTAGCCAAAGGAAAGAGAAGAGAGACAAGACTCAACTTAATAACTGTACCAAATGCTCGAGGCAAGAAAAATCTTTATTCTCAGAGGGGTAATAACAATCAGAGCACCCACTTCCGCTCCTCTGCATCTCAGCGTTACAAAGGAAACTAAATGAATTTTCTGCTTCCTTTCATCATGGATACTGGTCAAATTTAAGTTATGCTCTGAAGATGGGAAGAAAGAGAAGATAATCCAAGTAAAAACATAAAGCAAAAACTTCTACTCCAATCATACCATAGGACAGCCTCGGGTCTGAATAATGAAAATACCCAGGTTTATCTCATAGATGCAACCATCAAAATTACCCTTGGTCTAAGAAAAAAAAGAAATAACAAGAGTATAAAGATGGGGAAAAAGTCATTAAAATGTTACAGTCACCATATTTAGAGGACCTTCCATTACTGTAGCTGCTATTTCTGCCCATCTAAAGCTGTCAGCACTGTGCTTTGCAAAAATGCATTTCTGCTCAAGCTGGTTTTGACAAGTGAGGAATATGACCTTTTATTAAACTAATGCCAGGCACTGCAGAGGTCAAATTACAGTTAGACCCAGAAAGTCTATTTTCTACATGGAAAATAGAGAAGCTAAACATGCATATGAGTCAGAAAAGAGGCATGGCTGATATTCTAGAACATGTCCACCATGCTCACTTGCTGTTTCCAAAGGCCACGTTCTCAGGATGCACTCGCAGAGCAGAGAGTAACTCCAGGAATCTGGCAGATTATTATTTCCTACACAGGTCGAGGGGAGACACACGCTGCTGGCTGATTTTTACTTCTAAGAGGTTAGGTTGTTTCTTAATGTGTAACAAATATAGAGTCACTTGGCTTCTAATAATGGTAATATTTTGATGTCATATCAGATTTTAAGTTGCTAAGCTCTCTGAAGACAAGGTGATAAGACCAATGAGCACTTTTGGGTATTAAATTTAGGGGATAGAACCAACCAAGACCAGCAAACTGCCTTGACCTCCCTTAACAAATTGTTCTGTGGAGGATGATATCCTGCCTTTAGTATATTACATTAAATAGGGCTAGGCATTAAGGGGAGAACCATGGAAATCTACTAGTGACATCCATGCAAAAAGGAACTTAGGATAAATTCTTAAAGGTTAATCGGACAATTCAGGTTTGCAGTTACTTGACTGAACAAGTGAGAATCACTTACAAGATATTCACAGAAAGGCCCTCACGCTACAAAAGTGAAGAGAAGAAATGAGGGTGCCATTTGTCTAATTTGATTCTAATGAATAAGCTGCTTCAGCAGTCATCAAGGAAATTTGTTGCATGGGGAACAAAACTAACAGCATGTAACTAATTGGCTTTGTTTCTTTCAGCTGATTAACATTACCTTAAATAGAGAGTTTTGTTTTTAAAGGGATATTTGTCGTAATCATGCACTTAAAATCTTTTTTTTAAAGATGCATCTTTAAAAAATGCTGATCAATTTAACTTTTTAAAAATTTTTATTGTTATTCAATTACAGTTGTCTGCCTTTTCTCCCCATCCCTCCACCCCACCCCAGCCAAACCCACCTCCCTCCCCTGCCTCCACCCTCCCCCTTGATTTTGTCCATGTGTCCTTTATAGTAGTTCCTGAAAACCCCTCTCCCCACTGTCCCCTCCCTACTCCACTCTGGCTATTGTTAGATTGTTCTTAACTTCAATGTCTCTGGTTATATTTTGTTTGCTTTTTTCTTTTGTTGATTATATTCCAGTTAAAGGTGAGATCATATGGTATTTGTCCCTCACTGCCTGGCTTATTTCACTTAGCATAATGCTCTCCAGTTCCATCCATGCTGTTGCAAAGGGTATAAGCTCCTTCTTTCTCTCTGCTGCAAAGAATTCCATTGTGTAAATGTACCACAGGTTTTTGATCCACTCATTTGCTGATGGGCACTTAGGTTGCTTCCAGTACTTGGCTATTATAAATTGTGCTGTTATGAACATTGGGGTGCATAGATTCTTTTGGATTGGTGTTTCAGGGTTCTTAGGGTGTAATCCCAACAGTGGAATTGCTGGGTCAAAGGGCAGTTCCAGTTTTAGTTTTCTGAGGAAATTCCATATTGTTTTCCACAGTGGCCGCACCAGTCTGCATTCCCACCAACAGTGCACTAGGGTTCCCTTTTCTCCGCATCCTCTCCAACATTTGTTTGTTGACTTGTTTATGTTGGCCACTCTCACTGGTATGAGATGGTACCTCATTGTGGTTTTAATTTGCATCTCTCTGATGGCTAGTGATGCTGAGCATCTTTTCATATGTCTCTGGGCCCTCTGTATGTCTTCCTTGGAGAAGTGTCTGTTTAAGTCCTTTGCCCATTTTTTAATTGGGTTGTTTGTCTTCCTGGAGTGCAGTCGTGTGAGTTCTTTATATATTTTGGAGATCAGGCCCTTGTCTGAGGTATCATTGGCACTTAAAATATTGAAAGGGGAAGGTCGATAGTGCTATTACTGACACTAAGTGAGAGGGGGAAAGAAAGTTCAGTAAGAACATATAAGTAGTCCTGGCTCCAGGCCTCAGCTTCCTCCCTAAAAGGTGGCTGTTGAATTGCCGGAACTGTCAACTGAGCCCATCTCTGTCCTCTCTTCCTCTGCAAGTATCAGGGTGGAGGTCAGGAACAGGGCTCCTGGGGCTGGGTGAGAAATGCAGAGCATAGGAGACGAGTTGGGGGTGGCTCTAAGGGTAACAGCCCTGTGTGAAGGTCTAGGGGAAGAAGAACTTTTGTCACAGGGTTTTGCCTCCTCTTCCAGCCACAGCACACCCTATAGCCACTGCCCCAAACGTAGGGAGTGGCCAGAGTGTTTGTGGCTGGTGGATTTTATGCTATGATTCAGCTGATGAATGAGTAATAGCATAGGGAGGAGAGTGTCCCTCAGATGGGAGCACAGGGCAGAAGAGGGAGGTGAGCTGCCATGTAACTGTGAGGAGGACCAGAATCACGGCACAGACCTCAGGCTGGACTGGTGTCCATGCAGACGTTCGACATAAACTGGGAACTGTGGGGGCACCTATCCTGCTCCGTGGGACCCGAAGAAGGCCACCACTGATACCCACAGTCAGGCCACACCTTCAAAGTCAGACTTCATGTTGAGTTATTGCTGGTATTTTCTTCTTCCTACAGCCCTCAAAACAATTGATTAGCCTTAAATTTTGATTTAAGGAGCATCATATTTCAAAATGGGATTAAAAAATAATTTCTCTTCAGTGAATTTCATGCACTGGACTGAAGTTTTATATATCTTATATGTGATATTTTCCATAGTCCTGCAAGACTATATCATTATTCCAATTTTATAGAATTATAGGAAACTCGACAGCACTATAGAAATTTGTAAGTAATGGAGGAAGGAGGGAGAAAAGAAGAAAAAAAAAATGAAGGGTCATTGACGATAAGAGCAAGCCATGGACTTTGAGCTCATTGTGAAGCCCTGACATCTTCACCGTGCCAAATGGAAGACGGCAAGGGATAAGGGTGCCGCGCAGACAGTGGGGTATAACTCAGTCTAGTACAGATTTTCAAATCTGTTTTAGTTCATTATAAAACATATACTGACTGTTTGCTCAAGGGTTTAGCTAAGTACTTTGTATGGTATTACAGCAGTTACTTTCCACTAGTTAAGAAAGTTCACCAGAATGTTCTTTTCTAATTCCCAAGAGGCAACTGAAATTTGGAATAAATCAGCTATGATGCCTGGTCAACAAAAATCAATGCTACAAAATTTATAAACAAATTACATAAGCTCTAAGTTTAGTAAGTAGGATACTTTTGTATTATTTTACATATACTTTCAATTTGTTCACGATGGAAAAAGATGGATATCCCATTAAGGTGCTTGATGTTAATTTCCTCTCTTCCTTTTCAAGGCATTTCCATGACATTCTATGCATGTCTAGAGCAACAATTTTATTAAGGCTTCAACTCTCAAGCCTTTGAAAATGCCTACGAAAGCATTCTCCCATTGAATACACAGACGCCTATACCTATTAATATTTAAATTGACAAAGGATTGATATGTACACTGACAAAAAGAAAATTATTAAGATTATAAAATCCTAAAGATCTGACTTAATGATGTCTCATTTCTCTTTTTTTCATATTCATAACAATAGCTATGAGACTCTTTTTGAGCTGGCCATTAGGATCACTTGGGAAACGAAAAACATATACACACACACACAAACTATAGGTGTTCAGACCCTACCCCAGACCAATTAAACCAGAAAATCAGTGGGTGGGGCTACACAACCAATTTCAAAAATATTCCAATGCTCATCCAGGATTAAGAATCACCGACTGATACCATGATATCTGTACCTTCCCAGCCACTCTGCCCTGCTTTGTGTGTGTATCAGCTACAATCAATTTTGTTCATTACCATTGATCCCTTTCCTTCTATCTTGTTCTTTGAGGTTTTTTTTTTTAATGCAACTATGATTAAAGCTCTCTTCTACTCAAAACAAAAGCAAACACAAATAAGTAAGCTTTAATAGCTCACTGCTGGCAAATAAAACCAGAAACTGAGTTTGGCCTTTACGATCTTTCAGGACTGCTGCCAACTTCTTTTTCAAAATGTGTTTCTACTATCACCCATCAAGAACCCAAAATTCCCTGCCAGGATGCCTTTGCACATGCTAATCCCTTGTAGAAAATGCCTTCTCCCCCACTTTTGGATTTGTGCAATTTATCCACTTTCACCCAAATTAAATATCTTGAAGTCTTCTTTGATTCTCTCATCTTGATAAAATCTACTGTCCTTTTAACTCTCTTATCACACTTGAACTTCTCTTATGAGTCAGAACATACTATATTTTATTATAGCTGTTTTATGCACAGGTATTTCTCTTCCTCCATGTTCACTGAACCTTAAGAAAAGAATCTGTGACCTGCTCACAACTGAAGCCCCAAGTCTTCTAGTCACACCCAGCACAGAGAAAGTGTTCAATGCACACACGGACTGGATAAAAGCTCCCGAAGTACTACAACCTGTAATCCTTGGCCACACACATGTGAGTATTTAGGATAAACAATAATGTTGTAAACATGACTACACTGCATGTATTTGAGTTACATTTGCTTATAGCTTGGTAAATCAGCTGTAGAATGCAAACTGTACATAACATATATTGATACTGCAAAACACTGATGTGACATGGTGAGAGACTACTGGATCCACACCACGCCTAAAACTGGGAAAATGTAGCATAGCGCATCACAGGTTCATGCATTTATTTATTGTGCAACTGAACTCAGGAGAAGGATAACATACTACAATGGACCTCATCTCTTTTATGAATAACATGTCACCTCATTGTTATCACAGAGCTCTCCTCCACCCTGCCCTTTTTGTGCTTCTTATTCTTAAGTAAAATGAATTTATTTTTCTGATGGTACATATTTATTGTACATAAATTAGAAAATATAAGTAAAAGAATACATTTTCAAGCATTCTAATGGTGATCACCTCCAAATAATTTTTAAGATCGCTTCCATGCTCTTTCAATACATACGTTTCACAAAAAGATTACACTGTGTTATTATTTTATAGTTTGCATTTTAGTTAAAATATATTTTCATATCTTTTTGTCAATACACACTTAAATTGAATATAATTTTATATTATTAAGCATGTAGATGCATTTTAATTTACTGTTAAATATGTAGGTTGTTTCCAACTTCCCAGTATTATAAAATCTTTCAGTGGTTATTCTTATAATAATTACACCCTTGCGTAAATTTACAACCCGTATACAGGGGCAGGCAAAAGCAAGTTTATGTTGTAACACACATGAATAATAATTAATAAATAAGCAGATAAGAATAAACTCTGTTGTGTGTTCTTACAACCATCAACCTACTTTTGCCCACCCTGAAGGTATGTGGTTCATTGCTATGGGTCAAATTCAAAATGTATGACCTATTTCTATATGTCTAATTACTGGATAAAAACTATACTTTTTAGAGGCTTCTTATACAATATTTAAAAAATGCTAAAATAACTCATGGATTCACAGCAGAAATAATTAACAGAGTATCCAATTACCTAGACCACCACTGATAATACTAAAAATTATCACTACTTCACTGGCCAAATTTTTATCCTTTTTAGCTAAAGAGAAGGGATAAAAAGTGGAGGTCAGAGGGTGATCAGCTTTTAGGAAGAAATTGGAAAACCCACCCCCCAAAAAAGTCCTCTTCAAATACTCCTCAAATGTTGCTGTTTCCACTTCCACTGGGACAGCACAGTGTAAGGGGAAACACTCAGTGGCGAATATGAATAGACCAATGGAGAAAGAGAAAAAAAAGAAAAAGAATTTATAGAATGAAACTTTTGAAAATAGTACTTAAATGTCATGGAAATTAATTTTCTATTTAAAAAGGTCAAAACATTCAAGTTCATTTTAGTCTTTCCAATTGCTTTTTAAAAATCTTGTAAAGGTGAAATTTCATATGAATCAGTCAGCTGATAGTAGTTAAATAAATTTCTAGTTTATCTCATTTCAAGAAACATTAATACCTGGGTCATAAACACTTGCTTTACAGCAGTAAAAGTTGTACGGTCTCACCAGGTCTCACCACGATAACTTTTCATTTAACAGACAGCCAGCGATGCTGCGACCAAAGCAAACAATCCCCTACATTCACTGTGTCTGGGATATAAAACTCCTCTGAACTACTGGCATGCTTCGCAAGACCAGCCATCTGTTTTGGTATAAGACACTCATACGAGCCACTGGGTTAGTGACATAAATTTCAAAAGGACATGCCAGTGGTGTTGAATCACCCTTAGAAACAATCTGTGAAGCCATTCTTACCATTCCTTATGGCAGAGCCACTCACTCCTAATGAAAACATGGTATCAGCAGCACCATTCAGATATTAACTCAATACTTTACACTTTAAGCCTCTGATTTGCTTACTACCTACTTATGCATTCAAAATACAAAGACCGTGCATCTGTTTTCATTCAATAGAGTGATAAGAGCCCTTACACTGAAACAGATGAAAAGTCATGCCTTTTCCCAGGCTCATTCAGTAATGATGTAGGCAAATGGCATGATATTTATTGGCTTTTTTTGTGTGCCCTCTAAATGGTAATATACTCACAGGGCTACTTAACACAGACACTGTATTTGACCAAAAAAAAAAAAAAAAAGAAAGAAAGAAAGAAAAAGACAAAGAAAGGAAGGAAAGAAGGAACAAAGGAGCTCTACCCACCACCCATCAGCATCTTTTGTACAGTTAGTTTTCAAAGCGGATTCATTTACACCATACTCATTGCTAATTTACTCATTAATCATAATTTATCACATCAGATGTGCTGATCATCATTAGAATTAATCATTTATTCTTCATTCAAACCTGCTGCTTATCATGTACCTGCAAATTGGATTACACAGGAAAGGTACTGGCTTATTTGAAAAGGAACATGAGAGCAGGTATAATTGAAGTGACAAAGGAAAAAAAATGACATTTTTGTCATTTTTTCTCCATTTTCCCCCAGTTTTATGTTACCAATCTCCAGAATATTGATCCTATTACTTTTAAAGCACTTTAATGTATCAACTATGTGAATTTTGTTTTATTATTTTTTAAGGAAACTAGAGAGACAGGGTCTACTGGCTTTACTTTAAACACCAGCAACAACACAAAGAGAAGCTCTACTGATGTGACTCTAAGAGCTGAAAGGCTGTGAGCCAACATGAACTGTTCTAGCGCCTGCCCTCTGACCAAAGTGAGGTGTTGCGCAGTTGGCAAAAGCCCAGACCATTTCTTGTAAGATAGATCCATCTTCTAGGAATACACTTTTTTATTCCGTTCCATTGTTTATGCTTTGACAGTTGTTCTAGGAATAATTTGACCACAATTTCTCATCTATCGACTCCACACTGGTAGGTTAGCGAGGTAGCTAACATATTCCCAGTAGCTGTAATGTGAAGAGGTACACGGGCACGCACACGTGCACACTTTCAGTGAGTTGTAAAACAGATTATACAATGGTGGTCAAATGTATTTACTGGAGAAAAAAGGACTACCATAAGAACACCTTGTGTATGGACAAAATAGCATCTCCATAGAGATGCTGTTCTGCTGTGTCACGAAAATGTCTCACCTCAAATAGAATACTGTAGAGAATCAGCTGCCTGAGTTTTTATTACAACGGCAACTACAAATTATATAGAGAACTTTATAATAAACATGGTAGTATTTCCTAAAGTACATAATTATTATCTTTAAAATAAGTAATATTATGATTTTTAAGTGTTTTCAGTGATGAAACACTTGAAAATTTTATTATTTAAAGATATTTCCTTGCCCCTGGCTGAGTGGCTCAGTTGGTTGGAGCATCGTCTCAAACACCAAAAGGTGGCGGGTTCGCACCTACCTGGGCTGCAGATGTGATTCCTGGTGGGGACATGGACAGGAGGCAACCAATGCATGTTTCTGTCACCCCGATATTTCTCTCTCTCTCTATCCCCCTTACAACTTCTCTCTCTGAATTTATCCTTGGGTGAGGATTAAAAATATCTATTTCCTTTGGTACTCGGTGTTTTATTTTAAGGGGTATTACCATGCGTTAGTGAGTTTGCAGATATATATGGATAATGGAAAAGATAAGTGCAAAATAATTTTTAAAATACACTTGCCTATATACCAGTTTTGTTTTAGAATGAAATGATTAATGAAAAGCTGTATTTGAAAAGCACCCAGTACTATTCACATCTGGACCAATACTCTGCTAGAGATCATAATACTCTAAGGTTAAAAGGCTCCTGTCATAGTTTTGTTCTGCATAATACCTGGCATATTGTAGGCATTCAATGCCTACTAAAGAAAGCATAATTATTTGGGTCATATGGATATTTTATGTATGTATCTATGTCCTCCTAGAAATTTTCCACTAAATTTAGATTTTATTTTTTAAAGTCACTCATCTATTTACCCAAAGCTCTAAGGAAAAAGCATTTGGCAATGATTTGTAGCATTCCAAACAGTCTCATTCGATATTAGGTAACTATTAGTACCCCCCCAATTGTAGGGTAATAAAAATATTCATTTTCTGATATTCCTCCAACTGAATATATGTAGCAAGCAAAAGAATAACATTCGTTTCACATATTAAATGTATCCTTTCTACCGGAGCTACTATAAAGGACACATGGGCAAAATCAAGGGGGACGGTGGGGGCAGGGGGAGGGAGGTGGGTTTGGCTGGGGTGGGGTGGAGGGATGGGGAGAAAATGCAGACAACTGTAACTGAATAACAATAAAATTTAAAAATAAATAAATAAATGTATCCTTTCTAAAATAAAATAAAAATTCTGTACTAAAGTCGAGAGAAACCATCTGCATTCACACGTGCAAGTTGGATATGGTGAAAGGGTTCCATAAGCTGTAAACTCTCTGTGAGTTTCATCTCGCTAACTATGATTGATCTCTACATTCCCGAAGAGCGGCCTGACACCCGCCTATTCTCAAATTCTACCCAGTGAGCTATTTGGGGCACAAAAGATGGGAAGCATGACAACTGGTTCTATGCTAGGGTTGTGAAGTCATGTACAAGCAAGCAATGATAATAATAGATAATCACCCCAGGCCATTGACTGGCCCTGTCCACACAGAAAACTCAAGTTGACATTAATTGGATCCTGGCATGGAGAGAACAGGGTATAATTCCTTGGTTAGCAGATGAAAATAAACCTTTAAGAATCTTTAATAAAATGAGCCCTAGATGGAACAGAGTGTAATGCAATAATGTAACTCGCACTCTTTTTTTTTCTCTTTCAGGCTCCATCTCCATAAAATAACCCTATCAGCATTTCCAGGACAGCATGTTAAATCTGAGGAGAAAATGTCACGTTCTTGCTGCCCGTGAACTGACACAACACACAGCACTACAAATTTAGAAAGCCAGCAAGAGGAGGCGGAAGGAGCTTTCTTTCCCATCCTCTCTGAATATGTTATGCTGGACATTCCCTGTGCTCCCATTTTCCAAGTAACATCAGACTTAACTACAGAAATGCCCATCTCTCCTTTTCTTTAAGTGAATTTGGGTAACGCTGGGACCTAGAGTCACAAGGTAACACTACTTAAATATTCTGGAAAGACTTTTCCGTTGGATTCCCTTTTAAATACCAAGTCCCTAATCTGTATCCCTGCGCAGTGCAGACCCGGGCGCCAGTCCACGTTAGTGCAGATGACGCTGCTTTTGCAGAGGTACACATTATTGGAGCCCCAGGAGTACGGGAGGCTTCCAAAACAGCATAGACAGTGAAGACTTTTACTTACCTGCCAACTTTTCCCATCATTCTCTAATTTACAGCTCAGGGTATTAAGTTAAAAAAAAAAAAAAAAAAAGGTTTTTCCCCATAGGGAAAGAACCTTTTAGAGGAACCTGCAAATGAGATTTTAATTATACTATTTACCAATATAGACTGCACACAGAAATAAACTGAACCATTCCTTGCTTTGTTTTTTTCCCCAATTTAACTGTTAACAGGCAACATCATAGCAATTTAAGTTGGTTTTGTGGCAAATTATTAGGACACTTCTTTTAGAAGGAATATCAACTGATAATTACCGCCCTGGAACATGGCTATCGTTCAGAGCATAAACAGAAGCTGCGGCTGACAGCCGATGGGCCCTGCCCCCTGCTATCCTTGGAGCACATCTGTGGATCCCCAAGCCTCTTGCCAGGCTGAGGCAGGCTGCAGCCACGCCTTTCATCCAACAGGGCTGTACGGACCATGTTATGCTGAGCCCAATACGGTGACACCATATTAGGACCTCCTGCAAGGTTGGACCTAACTTTAGATGCTAGAAATGCCATTTTAGTTATTAACAATTCCAATCGTGCAGTAACACCAGCTTTGGCACCCTTCTGAAATATCAATGTGTAACCCGAAGCACTTCGAGTTCCAGACACATGCCTCAAAGTGTTTTGTTAGTGACCACAGATCGCTTTGAAAGGAAGAAAATCATTCCCTTGTATTTGTGTAACAGGAACATTTGTGAACATACGCCAGGCCACATATTGAGGATCTGGGTGAAGTTAATCTTCCAGAATTAGAAAAAGTGCCTTTAGATTATCCTGGCTTAAGCCTTTATACTCAGTAGCAAATGAAAAGATAAAACCTCCAGGATGCCAAAAACTGAATGATACACTCTACCTCTTCCCATGAATCACTAGATAACCTACTTACAGTCACTAATTTAATCAAAGGAAACCTTTTAAAGCTCTCTGGAGCACCTTTGTCAAATTTACAGTTGGAGGTCTTTGATAACCTAGTGAAAGTCGTAGCTGCTTTTTGATGTGAATCAAAAAATGCTACTAAAGTAGATCTCCCTTCAGGGTTGCTGTTTCAGAGGGGAAAAGACAAAAGAGGAATCTAAACGGATGGGCTGCAATTAATAATTAAATATGTGGCAGTTATTTTTACTCACTAAATAAATGGCCTTTGGGGTTGCCAGTGTGTCTTTCTAAGCGGGGGCAGGGGGAAGCTATCCAGAAAGACAAAACCAGTGTTTAGAATCTGCAAAGCAAAACTAAATGAACAGCATTTGGGAATATCATCATTATTTTTTAAAGGGCCAGGAAAAAGGCTCTCCCTCCTTCACTACCCAGCCCAGGGTTCTGATGGTCAAACTGCTCCCAGCTGTGCTCTGCACACTCATTCGCCCTCAGTCAGTTCTGCGGTGCGCGGCCCTCCCTCCCCATGCTGAATGGCCGAGCCTCGCCTTTGAAATCACAGCTCTGTAAGCACTAGTGCCATAGCAAATTCATGATCTACAGCCTCAACAGGACCCCGATGTCACCTATCAATCATCCTCCCATCTTTTACCACTTTGCAGAAGTCTGCCCTGCATTGACCTCTCACCTCCAAGAGATCGATGCTCTTGCCTCCTACTTCATCAGAGAAAAATAATGCCATCAAGCGTGAACTTGACAGCAGCTCCATCCTATTTGCTGAACAGCAACTTCTAATTTGGAAACCATTCTTCCCTTGAGTTTATGCTGTCCCAGAGCAATTGCTTCACTTTGTGTTGTGGATCCCCTTCCCGTCTTCTTGGGCACCTCACTGTAGCAATTGTCCCACCTCTACACACAATCAACAACTCTCCCTCTTTAATGGCTCCTCCCCCTGAGAACAGGCAGGGGTGTCGGCCTCACAACTGACATCTTGGGTCGGATTGTTCTTTTCACGGGGGCTGTCCTGTGCATTGTAGAAGGTCAGCAGTATCCCCAGCCTCTCTGATTTAGATACCAGTCAACACCCTTTCCCCCTGAGTTGTGACAAGAAAACACTCCAAATGTCTCCTGAGAGGACATTTTACTTTCTAGCACCAAAAATACTGTACCCCAGGAATCTCCACAGTCCCAGATGGCTGGTGACCCTAATTCAGACATCACCAAGTCAACTTCTCCCTAATCCACACTACTCTGTCCCTTTTCAGTATTCCAACGGCTGTACACGTCACATTGTCTGTAACTGCTTGGTTCGCCTTCTTTCTCCCCTGCTACACTGTAAGAAAACAAAAGGCATTTTGTGTTCTGACTGTAGCAGGCAGCTTTCTAATATTACAACTCTAACCAAGGGTTGTGCCTCAACTGAAGTTTATTGATTTAACAGTGATTTCACAACATTCAAGCATATACCTTTTATATAAGAACATATTTTGACTAAGGCTAACATTCAGGAAAAAAAAACAAAGAAATTAGTCACCTACTTATACATTTATTGAGGAGTTATTTAACATGTTATAATCTATAAATATAAGCCAATGTAAATATACGAAGATTATACACCTTCTACCAACTTTACACACTGCCAGAAATGTAAATATATTTTTATTTCTTCATAAGCATTAAGGGTTATAATGAAGAAAAAGTACCTTACTAAAACAACCAACAGTTACCCTTGGTAAAAATAAACTTAATACCTGAATATGGTCATTGGTTTCCTTTCCTATGTACTTAAACTCACCTTTGGATTTTAACCATGAAGATGGTAACACCATTCGAGACCATGAACTTGTCAGTTCTATACTGGCTTTTCAAGTTGATCTCAATATGTGATATTAGTTTTCTCTTTCTAATTTTTCCTGTGAGTATCTTAATTTTTTTTCCCTAGAATTTTTCCCCCTCGTATCTTAATCAATCTTTCCAGTAAGTTTTTTTAAGGGCAAAATAATTTCACATACTAACACATAGGACAATATGAATCTATTCAAGATTCTTTAGCATACCTTGGAAAGATAATTAAAATTAGATTAATTATAAGCATGTAATGAGAATAAAATTAAATGATTAATACCTAGGAAGAAACCACAAGTAAAGAAAGATAAGAACGTATTTATCAAAGTGACAAATACAGCCTCGTTAAGAAAGCACTCAATTCAATGGTTATCCAAAAATACGTGAACAGTTTTGTACATAAGAGATCCCACCTGTGTTCATCTTCCTCAAACCCTAAATAACTCACAAAATCGATCTTTGCTTTTCTCCCCTGCCTCTGTGGAAAAACTTATTTTTAAGTATGAGTGGAATATATACTTTGATGGCAGAAAAGCTGATGTGCCTTTTTGGCTAGAATTTATTGTAATTTTGGATTGAAAGAGCAAAGCACTCAACAATATAATTTGCTTCAAGCAACACAGTGGCCCTTCATGCCCCGAATTATAAAAAGCATTTTCTGAAAATAATGTGTCTTGTTTTATCTACTTTAGAAACGGAAATTCTAAACTTTGCATTTTAAGCAACAATAATATAAATATGAACATATGCACAAAAAAGAGGATTAAAATCTTTGAAAGAGTTAATGATGAATAAGCAGATCTATTTCAGTCACCAGCAAACACCCTGAATATGCCACATGCAAGATTTTTTTTTTATAATCTTCACATTTCTTATACTCCCTGGAACATGACACTCTTGGCTATTTCTACCTCCATGAAATTCTTTTATTTTTTAAAAATATCTCTTTCACCCGTTTTGATTATATTATCACATCTTTCTCAGGACTTGCTTCTCTCTTAATTAGTTTTATTAAAATAGACTCCTCACTTCTGTCTTCCAAACTCACCCTATCCATTTAACTGACAGTGCTATTCAGTGAAAGCACAGTTGCAATCAGGCCATGATCCTGCTCAAGAATCTTCAATGGCTCCCTACTACTAATGACTTAGTAAAAGCTCTGTTGAAAGGATTACATCATTGATTTACCTGACATGACCTCAACTCTCACTACTCACATAACATGTCAGACTCATTAAGATTTTTCTGGTAACATTATAAATATATAACAGTTTACTCCAATATACAGTCCTCAGACACCTGAGGGGCAAATCACCTCCTGTTGCTTATTAAAAATGCATATTCTGATTCCCTGTCCACCCCTGAATTACAATGTCAGAGTAAGGCCTCAGAATTTGTGTCACTAATGTCCCCAACTGATCTTTAAGCATACTGACATGTTCATGTATTTGTTAAAACTATTCCATTCTTCTGAAATAATTTCACAGAGACACCTGGTTCTTGAGAGTCTATCCCCCTTCAAACCCATGTCAAATGCCCTTGCCCGGGTGAGAGCTTTTCTGATCCCTCATCCAGTACAGATTCTAAGGACTTCATTGTTGCACCTCTCTCATGGCTAGAAGCAGATGTGCCTTGACCTTAAAAAAGCTTTAGCTTCTGGACCCTTCACTTGCTTAGAGCCCACATGTCACGCTGGCACGGTCAATTACTTTGTAACATTGGCAATATTACTGGGTTGAACAAAAAGTTCGTTTAGTTTTAGTTTTTTCCCTACAATGGCTCTAGTAGTGCTTAGTTGTCTTGAACTTCCTTCAAAATAATTTTGTTAAATTATATTGTAAAAGCTGTCATATCAGTGTGCATTAAAAAACCCCATCAAAATTGGTGAATTTGTATGCAGCCATTTTAATATTGAAGATGGAAGAAAATACACATTTTCAGCATATTATGCTTTACTATTTCAAGAAAGGTAAAAACAAATGAAATGCAAAATAAGATTTGTGCTGTGTATGGAGAAGGTGCTGTGACTGATGGAACATGTCGCGAATGGTTTGTGAAGTTTCCTGGTACTACTGACATTTTGGCCAAATGATTCTTTGCTGTGGGGCTGTCTTATGCATTGGAAGATCTTTAGCAGCAGCCCTGGCCTCTCACTAGAAGCCCATAGCAGGAGATAGCTGATATACTCAAAATATCTAAATCAAGAAAGTTATTGGTGAAAGTGAAAAATGTGTCTCCTATTTTACAGAAAAAATGTATCAGACTTTTTGGCCAACCCAACATTTCACTCCTGATTGCTTCAACACCACTCAGACCTCCCCTCATACAGAGTCATGTTAGAGGGGTTAGAGGCAATTTTGGGGATCCAATTAGGGAAGTTTAATTGGGATACATTTAGTTTTGATGTGATGGAATATATTACTGTAGTTCACAATTCAATGATTGCTGGCTGTCTGGTATAGGAACAATTTCTAGGTCTACTCTTGCCACTTACTTTACCAACTCATCCAGCTCTTTCTATAAGGACGCAAGTGACAAATTGGTTGATGCTTGTCAGAAGTTAAGAGAGTATTAAGACCTGTCACTGTGCACGAAAACGGGAATGCCCTGAAGTCTGACAGCTATCCATCACAGAAATTATCACATTACCAATAAAAAAGTCGTAAAACTAAATAAAAGTTTCCGAGAACTCAACTTTAAAAAAATGCAAACTTTCACCAACATTGCAACAGGGATGACTGAACTACTTTTCTGTCCTCCATATGGGAAATGGTTTTACAAAATTGGCACATGAAGAAGCAATGAAAGAATATAACTGAAAAAGAAGGAAGTTACTTTACAGGTATGGCAAGGAGCTAATAAATTATTATATATTTTTCTGGATTTTTCTGGGTCTGTTGGCTTTCCCAAAATTTATAACTAGCGATTTATTTTCTCATTCTGAATGACTATTAATTGTTGACACTAATAGTAAACTTAGAAGTCTATTTTTTTTCCCTGAAAGACAGGCAACCAAGTTGTATAAGCTTAGGGTCCCCAAACTCTACACCCATCCTTGGTCTTGGTCTTAAAAATGATCTGCATAATATCAAGTTATGCGCCCTTATCTCATGTCTCCTCCAAAACTACTCACAGTAGAAAGACACACTTCTTACCAAATGTTGTATCTCCTGAAGAAATCAGCATGACGGTTTTTTTTTAAAGGCACATAGTCTCTCATAAAAGGCCTAGTGCAGTGAACTGATTTATTCCCATAATCATATTAACTGATAGATTTTACTTCAGATTATTCCCCGTAATGATATTTGACATTGTCTTATAACACTTTATAATAAGCTCTCAAAGACTTTCTAAATTTAACAGATTCATTGTCCCTTAGCCAAGTTCTTGTCAGCAAAATATTGTCTTTTTTTATTATGAAAAGGAACAGTTTTTTCTTTGATCTCTTATCTAAATATCTGAGTCAAAAGAATAATGCAGAAAATATAAGAATAAAATTGATTTTCTTCTCCATTACGTTGGACCCTGCATGTTACCTAATTATCACATAATACCCGTAAGTAATAGTAGTAGAGATTATAGGACTTAAATCTCTATGAGGACTGATGTTTTTCTTATGCCTACTGTTACAGAAGTTTGTATACATCAAAGAATCTAATTTAGTTTTTTTTTTAACCCATAGTATTAGCAATAAATGTCCATTATTTGGAAAGCCCTCAGGTGCTACCTGAGAACCAGCATGGACTTCCTCAATAGCATTCCCTGTGTCTTATCAAACTGCTCTGACTTTTCCCAATAAGAAAAGTTTCCGCAGAAACAACATACCAAGAGCTCCATGAGTAGGTCCTAATAAGTTAACTATCAAGAAAGACATTTTTCTAATAATATCAGTAGCCAGTGCAAGTCATTTTTTAAAAATGATTTCATCATTTTCTCTGAATGGTCAAATTTCTCTCATAAGTATCCTCCAAGTTCCACAAAATGATGTGAATTTGCCCCTGCAATTACGTTTGCATTTTTTTTAGCATCTGGGTAAAAAACACCTTTGAAGAAGAGAGGTGATGACAAGTCGGAAATTCGCCTCTTTTGAATTTAGGTGGAAACACTGCCCTGGTTACAAAGGATGCGGTGGTCTCTTGTTGCTACTGGAGAGCACGTCCTTCAAGAAGCTGTGAATGCCCAAGCCCTTCCTTGCTATTATGCTGCTGATATCCAAAATGGTCAACAGAGATCAGTAACAATGCAACAGATCTCCACACAACTAAATGATATGCTAATCGTGCCCCAAAATATAGCTTATTGTTCATTTTTGCATAGTGTCTGCAATAATTATTCGTGAACTGATTATTTTCTCTCCAGGCCTTTTGCTTCCTTCAGCAAATTCACAACTAAAAAAAAAAGATAGAAGAGACAAAAACCAAGATGGGATTCATCTACCTTTAATTAGCCTCCTTTTACAAAAGATGGATGAAGATTTTGGTCAACCAAAGAGCTGCTGGGTCTCTGAGGGACTACAAGGAAAGGAATTTTATTATAGTTGTTCAACCAGAACAGGTGTCACTGGTGAACTCTACCTAGACCAGCGTTTGCCCACTCCTCAAGACTCTAGGCCTGAACCCTCAGCCCCGATGGCTTTCTGCTGAGCTCTCAGCCCACCATAACACACCAGGAACCATATCCAGCTTCTAAACCTTCAGAACAATGGACCCAAATTCAAGGAAGTTCATGGCCTGATGTCCTCAGATGCTGAAGATTATAAATCCTAAATTTCTCTCAAAACTTCAGGTCCTGTCTAATGCTAAGGGGTTTTAATTTAGCTTTCATTTTTAGTTAGAACCACATCATTACTGGTTTTTATCACTGTTCTTAGCTTACTAATAGTTATTTTTTATTTTACAATGGTCTTAGAGTTTCAGAAAAATGTTATCTTTTGCCCGAGGCATAGTGTAGATTATGTGTATTTTGCTACCTAATTATTTTTTAAACTGTAGGTCTTATTTTTTTGGTGATATAAAATTATTTTAGAGAGTTAGGGTTTTCCATCTTCCATATAATTTTCCTACTTTTGAATTCCACTGTTTTAATTATCATCAGTTCTTGTAATCGGTATTTAGTTTTAGAAATTTTTTTAATAATATATTTTATTGATTATGCTACTAGTTGTCCCATTTTCCCTCCTCTATTCCCCTCCGCCCTGCACACCCCTTCCCACCCACATTCCCCCCCCCTTTAGTTCATGTCCATGGGTTATACAGATAAGTTCTTTGGCTTCTACATTTCCTATACTATTCTTAACCTCCTCCTCTATTTTCTACCTGCCATTTATGCTACTTATTCTCTGTACCTTTCCCCCCTCTCCCCCTCCCATTCCCCTGCTGATAATCCTCCATGTGATCTCCATTTCTCTGATTCTGTTCCTGTTCTAGTTGTTTGCTTAGTTTGCTTTTGTTTTTGTGTTAGGTGTGGTTGTTAATAACTGTGAGTTTGCTGTCATTTTTACTGTTCATATTTTTTATCTTCTTTTTCTTAGATAAATCCCTTCAACATTTCATATAATAAGGGCCTGGTGATGATGAACTCCTTGAACTTGACCTTATCTGGGAAGCACTTTATCTTCCCTTTCATTTTAATTGCAAGCTTTGCTGGATAGAGCAATTTTGGATGTAGGTCCTTGCCTTTCATGACTTGGAATACTTCTTTCCAGCCCCTTCTTGCCTGCAAGGTCTCTTGAGAAAGCAGCTGATAGTCCTATGGGAACTCCTTTGTAGGTAACTGTCTCCTTTTCTCTTGTGGCTTTTAAGATTCTCTTCTTATCTTTAATCTTGGGTAATGTAATTATGATGTGCCTTGGTGTGTTCCTCCTTGGGTCCAACTTCTTTGGTAGTCTCTGAGTTTCCTGGACTTCCTGGAAGTCTATTTCCTTTGCCAGATTGGGAAAGTTCTCTTTCATTATTTGTTCAAATAAGTTTTCAATTTGTTGCTCTTCCTCTTCTCCTTCTGGTACCCCTATGATTAGGATGTTGGAATGTTTCAAGATGTCCTGGAGGTTCCTAAGCCTCTTCTCATTTTTTTGAATTCTTGTTTCTTTGTTCTTTTCTGCTTGAATGTTTCTTTCTTCCTTCTGGTCCACACCATTGATTTGAGTCCCAGTTTCCTTCCCATCACTCTTGGTTCCCTGTACATTTTCCTTCATTTCACTCATCATAGCCTGCATTTTTTCATCTAATTTGCGACCAAATTCAACCAATTCTGTGAGCATCCTGATTACCAGTGTTTTGAACTGTGCATCTGATAGGTTGGCTATCTCTTCATTGCTTAGTTGTATTTTTTCTGGAGCTTTGATCTGTTCTTTCATTTAGGCCATTTTTTTTTGTCTTGGGGTGCCTGAGCCATGAAAGGTTAAGTGCCTAGGGCAGGTTCTGCTGAAAGGACCGATGCATCTGACTGTCTTGGAACGTGCAGGTAAAAATGCTGGAAGAACTTGTCCCCATGTGGAAAGTCTACCCGCATCCACACAACTGCGGTTCCTTGGAAAAAAGTACGTTCTCGGTGGAAGGGATCACTGCTCTTTTCTTTCCAAATTTTCTGCCTGCTGCATTCCTCAGTTTTAGAGTAATTTTGAGGATGTCTTTGGGGTTGTCTAACCAAAGGCCTCCCCCTGAAGCTTCCAGTCAAAATGGCAGTGCACCAAAATGCTGTGCTTGGATCTTCCCACAACTGCATTAAAATTACAACTAAACTACGGAACAACCATCATTCAGATCCACCTGAAATCTAGCTGAACAGAAGTCCTACAGCTGAGGATATAAAGAAGAAGCCACACAGAGACTGGTAGGAGGGGAGAATAGCCAAATGCCACGCCTAATTTGTGGATGTTAAAAATTGGAAGGGGTATCTCAGATGCACAGGTCCCCCTGAGGAGCCAGGGTTCCTAGCCTCACACCAGGTCTCCTATCCCAGGGTTCCAGTGCTAAGAAGAGAAGTCCCCATAACTTCTGGCTGTGAAAGCCAGCAGAGACTGTGGCTGAGTGAGAGAAAGCCTCTGGGGTCCCAGGTGTTCCCTGTAAAGGGCCCACATACAGACTTACTCAGACTCACTTGCTCTGAGTTCCAGCTCTGAGGGAGCAGCTCAAACAGTGTCAGGGACAAACAGGGAGGAACTGAATTGTCTGGTGAGGGCTGGAGGGACAGCTGTGTCCCACGCAGAAGTGCTGGCAGGGGCCATTGTTCCGTTGCTGAGCCCTTCCCCTACAGAGCCAGCAGTCAGGCGCCATATTCAAGTCGTCAGCAACCTAACACTGTTCACCCCTCCCAGGTGATTCTTGAGAACCTGTCCCATCCACCTTAGAGGCCTATCCAAGCCACTTACATTGACTTTTCTATACAAATGACCTCTCTTGGCTCATGCTTCAGACTTTCCTACAATCTCTCAAACAAGAAGCATCTGGCTTCAGCATACCCTCTTGTAAGACGCTCCAGGCCTGGCAGCCGGTCTTTTGTAGTTTCAAGTAGCAGTCATCTGCAAATCACTCTGTAGCTCATGACCAGTGGACCCAGCAGGACACAGCCTGTGGCAGACCTTGGCCTGCACCTCCCAGATGGCCTCAGAGCCAACATACCCAGTGGACGGCTTAAGACCACACCAAAAAACCACCCAACAACCTTGACAAAGGACACACTCAAGGGGCAAACTTAGCAGGCACTGGAGCCCTGCTAAAGGGAGTCCTATTCTCTGCGGTCAGCCCCTGCACAGCAGATTTTCCGCCACAGTTGGCCTGCAGGTAAATCCCTCCCACTGACATGCCAAAAGCATTTAAGACTAAACTAAAACAGGCAGGTGTACACACCAACATGGTGGCAGGGGACAGCATAATTGGAGGACCCAGATTACATGACTGGGCAGGTTGTGCCACTGGGCCTACAAGACACTTGCTACATAGGGTCACTCTAACAAGACTGGGAGGCATAGCAGCTCTACCTAATACATAGTAACAAAGTGAAGCAGCCAAAACGAAAAGACAAAAAAACATGGCTTAAATGAAAGAACTGAAGAAATATGCAGTAAAAAGAAAATTAAACAAAATGGACAGAAGCAATCAACCATATGCAGAGCTCAAAACAATGGTTATAAGGATGCTCAATGAATTTAGGGGAAGAGTAGATGAACTTAGTGAGAACTTCAACAAAGAGATAGGTACAATAAAAACAAAAGTAGAAAAACATAAAAAAAAACAGTCAGAAATGAAGAATACAATAACAAATGGAGAACACATTACAGGGATTCAACAGCAGAGCAAATGAAGAAAAGGATCAAATCAGTTATCTGAGAGATAGGGAAGCAAAAGATACCCAATCAGAACAGCAAAAAGAGAAACAGAATTCAAAAAATGAGGATAGTTTAAGTAATCTTCAGGATGATTTCAAGAGTCCAAACATGTGCATCATGGGTTGCTGGAAGGAGAGAGAGAGTAAGGAATTGAAAACCCGTTTAGAAAAAAAAATCCCTAACCCGGTGAAGGAAATAGACATAAAAGTCCAGGATGCACAGAGAATCCCAAAAAAGATGAACCCAAAAAGGCCCAGACCAAGACAATCATAACTAAAATGCAAAGGTTAAAGACGAAGAGAGAATCTTAAACGTAGCAAGAGGAAAAAAGTTATCTGCAAGGGAGCTCCCATAAGATTGTCAGCTGACTTCTCAACAGAAACTTTGCAGGCCAGAAGGAAGTGGCACAAAATATTCGAAGTGATGAAAAGCAAGACCTATGATCAAGATTACTCTACCCACAATGGCTATCATTTAAAATGGTAGGATAAATAAAGTCATTCCCAGACAAAAAAAAAAATTGAAGGAGTTCCTTACCACCAAACCAGTATTATAAGAAATGTTAAAGGGTCTTCTTGAACAAGGGAAAAAAAAAGGTCAAAACTATGAATAACAAAATGGCAATGCTCCAATCAAAACACACAGGGAGCATCTAATCCATTTGCACTGATAACAAAACATGATCTTACATATACTGTCTACAAGAGACTCACTTCAGAACAAAAGACACACACAGACTGAAAGTAAAGGGATGAAAAAAGGTATTTCATGAAAATAAAAAATAAATAAATAAATCTGTGGCATCAATAATTATACCAGACAAAACAGACTTTAAAGCAAAGGCTACAACAAGAAACAAAGAAGGATCCAGCAATTTCACTTCTTGGTACTCATCCAGAGAAAATCAAGACACTAAATTGAAAAGACACATACACCCATATGTTCACGGCAGTATTATTTACAACAGATGAATGGATAAAGAAGTGGTGCCTACATACAATGCAATAGGACCTGGCCATAAAAAAGAAATGAAAGCTTGCCATCTGCAACAGCAAGGATGGAGCTAGCGGGGATTATGCCGAGTGAAATAAATCAGACAAAGAAAAATGCTGTATGATTTCACTTACATGTAGAATCTAAAGAAAAAATAAACAAAGAAACAAAACATAAACAGATTCATAGATACAGAGAATATTTTGATGGTTGCCAGATGGGAGGGGGGTTGGAAGGATGGGTGAAAAAAGGTGAGGGGATTAAGTACAAATTGCTGGTTACAGAATAGTTGTGGGGATGTCAAGTACAGCATAGGAAATGTAGTCAATACTATGCATGGTGTCAGGCGGGTGCTAGATTTATCGTGGTGATCACTTTGTAAGTTATCCAAAAGTTTCATCACTGGGTTGTACACCTGGAACTAATATGATGTATGTTCAACTTTAATTGAAAAATAAAAACTTATTTTAAAAAAGGCATCCACTTATGAGTTATAAAAATTACTAAACCAGTAAGAACATCAATCTTTTACTAATGAATCACAACAAATAAAAGGAGGGGAAAAAGAAAACAAAGAATTCACATTTATTAAGCCACTACTATGTCCCATGAATGTAACAGGACTTCATAAACTTGAGCACACTGAATCTTCACTACAGTCCTATGAAGTACGAGGAAGCTAAGTCTATAAACAAATTGTCCACCAGATCAAACCCTATTTCATCCTTTGAAATTACCAGATAGTCATCATCACATTAATTTGCATCTAAACACCAATAGTGTCTCTTACTGCTGTACAACCGATTTGACTGACTTTACATAAGGAAGGCAAATGTCAGAAAGGGGACCTCTGATGCTGTGCCTTTGCTGACCTGAAGACAAAGTAAACTCGAAATACAGACTGATTTTAGCAAAGGAGTGTGTACTATAAAACAGTATGTTCAGTATGTTTAGCAGTCTTCTAGACGGCTCTTTCTTCGTCAATCATGCAGAGGGTACTCCTTTTTTTACCCATTAAATTCCCTGAAGATAAGATGGTTCATATAAAAAGAAGAGAGCAAAGCTCGCCCAGGTTTGAAGTCTCTCATCTCCCCCCGCCCCCCAATAAATAAAGGCTCTCTAATCAATGCCGACAGTCTGGCTACCAGTTTGTGAGGATAAGCCACGTGAAACCATGCAGGATTCGCGCTGGCACACACAACTGAGAATCCACTGTACCCTTCACGAGCGCCTTACGGACAGTAAGTTCCAACTTCTGGTTTTGCTTCCGTGGAGTCTGCTTCATCAAAACAGATCGTCCAAGTCTTATTTTTACGAACATCCATTCTTCCACAAATTTCCACTTGAGAAATATTGCCGTAATGAGAATTATCAGTGACCTGCTTTTCTGAAGAAATAATTGACAACTTTAAAATAATTAAGAAAAGATTTTCTTGAACTAAAATGGTATCCCTTTAAACTAGAGGGATAGTTTATTTTTCCCCTCATGAGGAAAAAAATATCATTTTGCAGTCTCCGTAGTTTGAAAACTAGTTCACCATGACAAATTACAAAATAAATAAATAAGTCATTCTAGAAATGTTTATATTGCTATCCAATAAAGTCCAAAGGAAAAAATACCCAGTTTCAAGCCTCTATGCTTTCATTTATATTATTCCATCTACTCATGTATTTCCTATCCATATCCATTTTTTTTTCAAATCTAAATTCTACCTAAGGGGTATTTTTAACTTAAAATACATTTAAATGGGATAAAGCGTAAAGGGCAATTTCAATCATAGCAAATGCAATGAAGAATCAAAGTGCAAGACTGTTAAGGAGAATGGCAAACTCAACCTGAATGGTTGGAGCATGAGACGCAAATACATACCTGAAGAAATAATGGAAGATGAGCTAAGAAAACAAGGCTGACAACTGCGCTCTCATTGTTCACCTGTCCCCAAAGTCTGCTACACGATCCAGTCACTTCCAAGTAATGGCTTTTTCACCCAGGAAAGAGACACTTCATTTCAAGCGATCGACTGAATATTCTTTCTCAATACGTGAAATACAAGATACCAAGCAAGCCGGTCACTGGTCAGCCATCCTGACTTAGGACTTTTGTAAGGGGAAAAGCTCTCGAAATTGATGAGACATAGAAAGGCAGAGATGAAGGGAATGGCGCCATCCTCTGAAGTAGACATTTCTGAATGGGGAGGGACAGGATAGTTATGAGTCTCGGGAATCATATTCCCATTTTTGGTAACCATGGCCCTTGAAGGTGCTAGAGAGATTTGAAAAATAAATTTTTCCATAGTGTTCTGAGACATATTTTACTCCCAGAATCTTAGAGGATTATACTGGCCAGATGGTGGCTACAAGGCCAGAATCGTCATGAAATGTTCCAACTCGAACTGACTTAAGACAGGAGAAGTTTCACATATATTTTACAAGGCAAAATATTACAATATCCCATCAAAACTATTCCAAATTCCACCCTTTTGTTATCACTGTGACACTCACTACTTTTAAAAAAAACATATAAATAAAAACCAGTAGAGGAAAGGGTTCTAATCCGCCTTTTCCAAGGATATATTTCCAAAGGTTTTGATTACTTCTAACTTATTTAAACAATGTTCTGAAGAAGCAAGTTATATAAATTTTAAACATCCAAGATTCCTAAATGTGGGCTGTGAGAACACAAGAATACAGAGAGTAATTGCTTAGGTGAACCAATGAAGGAAAGGAAAATTCACACAGCAAATGCGGGGTTGCTCACAGTCACTTCATTTTAAGGGGATCTGTCTAACCACAAAGAAGGGCTTCAAGTTTGAAAATTTTCTGTGTAAGTCATTACATGTAACATCAAATATCAATCTCCTCTATAATTACTAACATTTATTTTTGTTCAATTATCATATTGGAGTTTAAGGAAGAGTATTCTGATGGTGGGGTAAATTAGGAAGCATTCACTAGAGAGAATGAATGTAGAATGATAACATTTGAAGGATACCATACTAATACCATCCTTACTGTAGGGACAAAACTGTTCAAAATAATGTCATCTAAACTGGTGCAGGCATCATGGGCTCCTTAGGGACTCAAATGTCTAACAGTCATCATTTACTAATGAGTCATGGATATGTTTTCCAGAAAGGTTTTTCAAAAAAGCAAGCATACCCATATTCAGTTTCCCCAAATATTAACAATATTTGATTGAAATCTTTCTAAAATGTAACATGCACACGCTCTTTTATTAGACAGGGACTAGCAAAGTGAACTTAACATATCTTTACAGTTTGAGGTCATCGTTTTGAACTTTCACTCTGTGAGATACAATAATACAAACCTATGTCTACTTTTCCGTTTTCGGTCATGTATTTAATGACATATGTTTACTTCTCTTGCATTTGCTCAGACATATACCTCCTTCTTCCCCTGCCTTCAAGTTTGTGGTTTCTAAATTACACTGCACACTGGATTTACAACTAAATTACAGAGCAATCTCCCTGAATAACCAAATGAAGGTCAGCTGAACAGAAGTATTATAACCCAAGATTTACAGAAGAAGGCACATAGAAACTGGTAAGGAGGGCAGAGACACAGAAAGGGCTGCCACCACCCACACACCCACGTGAGTCCACTGAGAAACTGAAGGGATATCTCTGATGCAAAAGTCACCCCCACACCAGGAGCATGGGGTCTCAGCGCCATGCCAGCATCCCCAGTCCAGAGCACCAGAGCTAGGAAGAGGAGCACACATAACATCTGGTGGTGAAAATCAGTGGGGATTCAGTCCATCTGGGAGGGAAGTGAATCTGCTACAGACCCAGGCACCATCTTCCCAGGGTTGAGCACTCCTATTGTTACAGCACCAACCTGGGGACTATACTTCCCATTCCTCCATTAGGGACTCTGTCCTGCTGAGCTCCAGTCCTGCAGTAAGGTCTGCTGGCAGCACCCAACAGAGACCATTAGGGTGCTCTTTTCCTGGAGAAGCTCTTGGCAGAGACTCAGACAATAATTGAGCTGTGTAGCTTTGGAAAGGGGGGCATTCTTCCCCTATCCTTCAGCACAGGTAGTGCCCCCGCCCACCTTTTGAACCCCTTGGCCTGTTCTTCCATTCCCAGTGGCCCTGCCCTGCTGAGCTCAATTTCACAGGAGGATCTGAGCACAGCACAGAGCCAGGACCTTAGGAGCACATTGCCCTGGGAGGCTCTTGTCTGGGACTCAGATGGGCACTGTGGTGTACAACCCAGGGCACTCTTGTTTCCCCTGTGATCTCATCCTGTGTCACGCCCACAGTGGGAGAATCATTTGACCTGTCCTTTCAAAAACTGGTGGGCCCTCCTGCTAAGCCCAGTCCTGCAGCGGGAATGGAATTTGTGCAGAGCTGGGAACTTAAGAGCACAGCTCCCTGAGAGAGCCTTGTAAAGGACTCAGACAAGCACTGGGTTGGTGTACAGTTGAGGGGAGAAGACATTCTTGGCCCTCAGGCATAGTCACTGCCACCCCTAATGGGAAACTTTTAATCTGTCCTCCTGAATCTCAGTGGTCCTGCCCTGCTGAGCTTGCTCCTACCAAGCAGCCAGCAGGCTTCACCCAACCTGAGCCTATGAATCACTTCCTCTGGGGAGCTAAGTACTTGAACAGAGACAGAGTGGGGTGGTTTTGTAGTGGGGGGCACTTTCCTCCAGTGAGTGCCTGACTGTATTGCCCCTAGGCAAGAGACCCACTAGCCCCATCCCACTGGCACTGGTCACCCTGTCCTACGGAACCTGTGCTGTGAAGAAGGGTCTGTGGGCCGCAGTAAGCCTGGGCGTGCTCTACAGTCTACCGCAGAAGGCAAACTCAGGGGGTTGCAGTGTGGCCGACAGGAGGGAGCAGACCACAGGGTGCACTGGAACTTTTACTGCTCTTCCTCCAGCTCAGAGAAGAAGGCTGACCCTCGTACACAACTTGCCCATCCACCCCATACATACCCAGGCCCCAGGAAGATAGCCACAAACAGAGAATTGTGTGGTATCTCCAGGCAAGTAACATCTGACATCAGCCTACATTGGAACCTTCCTAGGTGAACCCAGAACCAAAACACCCAGTGGTAGGATTCAAAAAACACCAGAACTCAACCCAACTAACCACATAAGCAACATACCAAAAGGGAGATCTATGTAGGTACCTGACTCTGCTGGCAAACAAATCCACTCAGGGAACAGTAGCAGCTCAGTGGCTCATACACTGGGATGAAAGTCTATCCTGACAGTCAGGCACCCTGAGGGGCAACTCCACCCATGAACAAGCCAACAGCACTCAAGAAACAACTGTAAGAGGAGGGCACACATGACCCACGCAGGAGACGTTCCAGGAGCACCCAGATGTGATCCAGTGATTTGGAAGACTGTGCAACTGAGCCCCACAAGACACCTACAACATAAAACCACCGTAACAAGTTCAGGAATCATAGTAGACCTACCTAACACACAGTGACAAACACAAGAAGGCAGGTAAAATGGAGAGACAAGGGAACATGCCCCAAATGAAAGAACAAGAGAAATCCCTGGAAAAAGAATGAAATAAAATGGACGCACACGAATTACCAGATGGAGTGTTCAAAACAATGATTATACGGATGCTCAAGGACCTTAGGAAAAGAATAGATGATCTCACTGAGAACTTAAACAACGAGATGGTAGGCATGAAATAGTACATGGAAACCATAAAAAAAAACCCAACAGTCAAACGAAGAACACAATATCAAAAATGAAGAATACACTAGAAAAAAAATCAACAGCAGGTAAGATGAAGCAGAAAATACACTCAGCTATTTAGAGGATGAGGTAACAGAAAACACTCAAACAGAGCAGCAAAAAAAAAAAAAAGGAATTTAAAAAAATGAGGAAAGCCTAAGGAACCTCAGTACAACATCAATCGTAATAAAAACTGCATCATAGTGGTACCATAACGTGGAGAGAGAGAGCAAGGTATAGTGAACCTGTTTGAAGAAATAACATCTTAAAGCTTCTATAACCTGATGAAGAAAAAGGACACAGAAGTCCAGGAAGCACAGAAAGTCCCAAACAAGATGAAACCCAAAAAGGCCCACACTAAGACACATAATAATTAAAATGATAAAAGTTAAAAATAAATACAGAATCTTAAAGAATATCAAGAGAAATTGAGTTAGTTACCCCCAAGGGAGCTACCATTGGGCTGTCCACTGATTTATCAACAGAAACACTTCAGGCCAGAAGGTGTTGAGGTGGCATGAAATATTCAAAATGATGAAAAGAAAAACGACAACCAAGACCATTCTACCTAGCAAGGTGAGATAAAGAGCTTCCCAGGCAAAAAGAAATCATAATAATAACAAAAAAAAACTAAAGGAGTTCATTACCACCAAACCAGTAATGCAAGAAATGTTAAAGGGCCTTCTTTAAAAAGAAAAAAATATACATATGTAAAGAGAAATACAGTATTAAGAATAAAGTTACAGGAGTTCCGGCCAAGATGCAGGCATAGGCAGAAACCCTGCACTTCCTCGCACAACCAAAAGCAGGATAACAACCAATCTAAAATCAATAAACAATCAGAAGCACCAGAAAAATCAAATGACATGGAACTCCAACAACCAAGGAATTAAAGAAAAAAAATCAATCAGAACAACCAGACCGGTAAGGCAGAGGACTGCGGGCCGGGCAGCGGAGAAAAACCTGGCAAACCTTGGGATCAGGGCTGACTGTGGCTGTGTGGGCTGCTCCAGCGCAGCTGACTTAAGGGGAAACACACTCAGAGTTGATAGGGTGGTTGCTACATTGGGAGAAACCCCCAGTCTCACACAAGAGTCCAACTGAAAGTACGCTAGGGACAAGCAGGTGAGCTGCACTGTTCCCTCTCTGGCGCCTCCCCAGTAGGCAGCGCCACAGTGCAGCAAAGAGGTTTGCCCTGCCCAGGTGAAGATGTAAGGCCCCGCTCCCTTACAATGTATCAGGGGCACCTAGACAAAGAAATAGGGCTCAAATGAAAGAACAGAGCAAAACCTCGGAAAGAGAACTAAACAATGAGGACATAGCCAACCTATCTGATGGAGAATTTAAAGCCCTGGTAATCAAAATGCTTACAGATCTGATTGAGCTTGGTTGAAAAGTGAAAAAACAAATGAAAGATACCCAAAATGAAATAAAGCAAAATATTCAGGGAATCAACAGTGACAAGGAAGGAAACAAGAACTCAAAACAACGATTTGGAACAAAAGGAAAAAATAAACATCCAACAGGAACAGAATGAAGAAACAAGAATTCAAAAAAGTGAAGAGTCTTACGAACTTCTGGGACAACCTGAAATGCTCCAATATCCGAATTATAGGGGTTCCAGAAGGAGGAGAACAACAGCAAGAAATTGAAAACTTATTTGAACAACTAATGAAGGAAAACTTCCCTAATCTGGCAAAGGAAACAGACTTCCAGGAAGTCCAGGAAGACCAGAGAGTCCCAAAGATGTTGGACCCAAAGAGGAACACACCAAGGCACATCATCATTAAGTTACCCAAGATTAAATATAAAGAGAAAATCCTAAAAGAAGCAAGGGGAAAGAAGACAGTTATCTACAAAGAGTGCCCATAAGGCTATCAGTTGATTTCTCAAAAGAAACCTTGCAGGCAAGAAGGGGCTGGAAAGAAGTATTTGAAGTCATGAAAAGCAAGGACCTACATCCAAGATTACTGTATCCAGCAAAGCTAACATTTAGAAGGGAAGGGCAGATAAAGTGCTTCTCAGATAAGGTCAAGTTAAAGGGGTTCATCATCACCAAGCCCTTATTATATGAAATGTTGAAGGGATTTATCTAAGAAAAAGAAGATAAAAAATATGAACAGTAAAAATGACAGCAAACTCACAGTTATTAACAACCATAGCTAAAACAAAAACAAAAGCAAACTAAGCAAACAACTAGAAGAGGAACAGAACCACAGAAATGGAGATCACATGGAGGGTTATCAACAAGGGAGTGGGAAGGAGAGATAGGGGGGAAAGGTACAGAGAATAAGTAGCATAAATGGTAGGTAGAAAATAGACAGGGGGAGGGTAAGAATAGTATAGGAAATGTAGAAGCCAAAGAACTTATATGTATGACCCATGGACTTGAACTATAGGGGGGGATGTGGGAGGGAGGGGGTGGGCAGGATGGAGTGGAGTGAAGGGGGGAAATGGGATATACTCTATCCGGCAAAGCTTTCATTTAGAAGGGAAGGGCAGATAAAGCGCTTCCCAGGTAAGGTCAAATTAAAGGAGTTTATCATCACCAAGTCCTTATTATATGAAATGTTAAAGGGACTTATCTAAGAAAAAGAAGATAAAAAATATGAATAATAAAATGACAACAAACTCACAACTATCAACAAATGAACCTAAAAGAAAAGTAAAACAATGAAAACAAAAACTAAGCAAACAACTAGAACAGGAACAGAAGCAGAGAAATGGACATCACATGGAGGGATTTCAGTGGGGAGTGGGAAGGGAGGAATGGGGGGGGGAGGTACAGGGAAGAAGAAGCATAATTAGTAGGCATAAAATAGATGGGAGAGATTAAAAATGGTATAGGAAACAAAAGACTCGAAGAATTTATATGTACAACCCATGGACATGAACTCAGGGGGGGATGCAAGAGGGTTGGGGGTGCAGGGTGGAGGGGGAATAAGGGGAGAAAAATTGGGAAAACTGTAATAGTATAGTCAATAAAAAATACTTTAAAAAATAAAATTACAATAAATAAGTACCTATCAATAAGAACTTTAAATGTAAATGGGTTAAATGCTCCAATCAAAAGACATAGGGTAGCAGACTGAATAAGAAAACATGACCCACACATATGCTGTCTACAAGAGACACACCTCAGAACAAAAGATACACACACACTGAAAGTAAAGGGATGGAAAAATATATTCCATGCAAATGGAAACAAAAAGCTGGGATAGCAATGTTGATAGCAGATAAAATATACTTCAAAACAAAAGCCTTAACAAGTGACAAAGAAAGACATTACAAAATACTAAAGGGATTAATCCAAGGGACGGATATAACCCTTGTAAACACACATGCACTGAAGCAACGAATTATATGAAGAAAATCTTGGAGGACATAATGGCAGAGAAATCAACAGGGATGTAGTCATAGTAGAAGATTTTAGCATCCCATTGACATTAATGGATTGAACTTCCAGACAAAAACTCAACAAGACAACAGCAACCTTAAATGACGCACTGGATCACATGGATTCAATTGATATTTACAGAACATTTCACCCCAAAGCAGCAGAACACACATTTTTCTCAGGTGCACATGGAACAGTCTCTAGTATAGACCATGTTAGGGCACAAAACAAGTCTCAGTAAAATAAAGAATACTGAAATCATAGCAAGCATCTTCTCTGACCATAATGGTATGAAACTAGAAATCAATTATAATAAAAAAAAACCCTGGAAATGTTCAAACAAATGGAGGCTAAATAACACTTAGGAAACAATGAATGGGTCAACAATGAGATCAAGGAAGAAATCAAAAGTTACCTTGAGACAAATGAAAATAAACACACTACAACCTAAAATCTATGGGACAGCAAAAGCAGTCCTAAAAGGGAAATTCATAGCATTACAGGCCTATCTCAAGAAGCTAGAAAATTCTCAAAAAAATAATCTAACCTTACACCTAAAAGAACTAGAAAAAGACCAACAAACAAATCCCAGAGTAACTAAAAGGAAAAATATAGATTAGAGCAGAAATAAGTGACATAAAGGCTAAAAAAACAAAACAAAACAAAAATCAGTGAAACCAAGAGCTAGTTCTTTGAAAAAATAAACAAGATTGAAAAACTTTTAACTGGATTCATTAAAAAAAAAGAGAGAGGACAGAAATAAATAAAATAGGAAATGAAAGAGTAGAAGTAAACTAATAGGCACAAGAAAAATACAAAGGATTATATGAAAATATTATGAACAGCTATATGCCAACCAATTGGACAAGCTGGGAAAAATGGGTAAATTCCTAGAAAGATATAACCTTTAAAACAAAATCAGGAAGAATCAGAATATCTGAGTGAAACAATTAAAACTAATAAAATCGAAGCAGTACTCAAATGAATCTCAGCAAACAAGAGTCCCAGGGCTGATGGCTTCACAAACAAATTTTACCAAACATTCAAAGAAGAACAAATACCTATCCTTAACTTATTCCAAAAAATTCAAGAGGATGAAAGGTCACAAGCTTATTTTACAATCACCAAGATATGGAAGGAGCCTAAGTGTCCACCAGTAGATGAGTGAATAATACAACTATTGGACATTTACACAATAGAATATTACTTAGCCATAAAAAAGGAAAACTTTATCCTTTGTGACAGCATGGATGGATTTGGAAAACATTATGCTAAGTGAAATAAGCCCATTAGAGAAAGACAGGTGCCATATAATTCACTCATATGTAGAATTGAACAAACTGAACTAACAAGCAGAATACAGACCAATAGTAGAGAGCAGGCTGACAGCTATGGGGTGGCAGTTAAGGAGGGAAGGGATCAAGGAAAAAGAAAAAAGGACACACAAACATGGACAACAATTTAGCGATTGTGGTGGGGAAAGGGTATAAGGAGGATAAATGGAAAGGGGAAAAATACAATAAAATAAAAAATGTATGAAAAACAGAAGATAAGTCACTGCCCTTGTGTGAGGAGATGGCCAAGTAGAAGACCCAGGCAGGGACCTCCCGTCCTGATGACAGAGCCCAGTAGAACTTGGAACCCTGGTAATCACGCAGCCACATTCTAAAACTGCCCCTCCTGGGATCTTTTAGCTGGAGAAATTTGCTCCGACAGGATGTTTTCTTGTGTGCCAGAGTGCCAAGGCCATGGCCTCAAAAGAGGCAGCAATGATAGTATGTTCCACAGTGGCCACTGCTGGGTCCCCACTCAGCCCAGACACCTGTGGCCCTTTACATGGAGGGACCCAGAGGTAGCACAGGGAGGCTCAGGGCAGTTTTGTTCGGGCCAGACCACCACTCTGATCCTACCTGAGCAGCCCTATGTCACCTCTGTGTGTGTGTGAGTATGTGTAAGGGGGTTCATGTGGGGAGGGCCTGCTTGAGCAGGAAAGACTGAGGGGGTGGTCAGAAGCCTGGCAGGCCAGTTGTGTTCACACCCCAAGTCAAGGCTGGCTGGTTGGACATGGAGTGGGGGCAGTGCCCTCTGCCCGAAGTTTATGCTGCACCCTGGAGATGAACTTCATTTCCCGAGTGGAGGTCTGTGCAGACACAGGGCTGGGCCTGATCCAGGAGCAGAAGGTCCAGTGAGCAGAAGCAGCAGCGACTAGGGGTGCGCAGGGCTTGAGGCCTCTGGACCAGACGCCTGTCACTGTCATTGCAGAGCTCAACCCAGGTCATGGAGGAATGGCAGCTGGTGGATGAAAATCCCCGCCCATCACCACTAGTGAGGGGCAGGTATGCCACATCACCTAGACTCAGAGAAGGACAGAGGTGACTATGGCCACGTGGGGATCTGGGGACCCTGGCCCCATGATGGTGGGAAAAGGATACCATCCCTGAAGCCACCTAGGCTCCACCGCCAGCTGACAATTTCCATCTCCAACCTGCAGCAAGATGCCCACGTTAAACAAAATGGGCTGGAGGACCTGGTGGTGAATGTGCACATGAGCTTATGGGGAGGGGTCACTGAGAGACTAACAGAGAGTGCCCAAGGGACTGGCCAAGAGCAAAGACTGGCCTCCAACCACCCGTGTCCTGGACTGCCCATAGGGAAGAAGTCCTGGGGTGGGTCTTGAGTTCTGGCTGTGTCCTATCTTTGGGGGAGCATACAGAAATGCAGGCACGTGGGTGATCTTTCTTCCTCTCTCAACCCCAGCACCAGCCCAGGAAACAGAGCCAGCTCCTGCTTCAACACCTATCGTTCATCCCAAGCAGCCTGACGCAGGGGTGGACTAGGAGCTGTAGAGGTGTCCACTTCCAGTGGTCATACCACCTCCAGCAGCCACTCCAGCTACAGCTCTGGAGCCAGCGCTGGCCTGTGCAGCATCTCCAGACCTGACCGAGGTCCCTCCACCCCTGCCTGAGGAGCCCTCCCTGAAACCAGCCCTCATTCCAGCCACAGAGGAGGAGCCGCCTCTGGAAGATGCAGCAGGGCCAGCTCTCTGAGCCGCTTATTGAACCTGCGCTCTCTCTCCCATCAGAAGAAATTGTTTTACCTTCATTCTTTGACCTTTTTCTTTGATCTATTTTATTTTATTGTTATGTTTTTCCTTTCTCCATGGTGTGGTTCAGTTTATGTTTTAATTTTTATTATTTGGGGTTCTTGTGGGGTTTGTTCTTCTTTTCTTTTTTCTCTTTTTAGCCTTTGTTTTTCCATGGCGTGATTCATTTTACGTACTAAATAAAAGTTATTGTTTGTATTTTAAGTTGTGTCATTCCTGAGTATGATACGTATTTATAATGCTGTGTGACCAACACCGCTATTGTCTAACTGTAGGACGCTCCATCTCCCCCAAAGGAAACCCTGCACCAGAAGTGCCCACTCGCCTCTCCTCTGGCCCCTGGCCGCCCTCCATCTGCTTTCCGTCTCTGTTCCTTTGCCTATTCTGGATGTTTCCTGTAAGTGGAATCTTACAGTAGGTGTCTTTTTGTGTCCATTCACATAATTTTGTTTGTTTTTATCTTAAATAGCATTTTGATTATTTCAAAGGCAAATTCAGATGGATTAGAAAGAAGTCACAGGTTAAAAAAAAAAAAGTGCTTGTAGTCAGTGTGTTGACAATCTTGAGGTAGAGACACTGTGCTAAGTGTGGCCCCAGGGCCAGAAGCCAGTCAGCACTATACCAAAGAATTCAAGAGTCCCAAGCTCATTTTACAAGGCCTGTATTATCCTAGTACTAGAACCAGATAAAGCCACTACAAAGAAAATTATAGGCCAATATCCCTGATGAACACAGATGCAAAAATCCACAACAAAATATTAGCAGATCCAGCAATACATTAAAAAGATTATACACCATGATCAAGTGGGATTTCGATAATGCAAGATTGGTACAATATTTACAAATCATTAAATGTGACATACAACATAAAAAATGAAGGCTAATAACTACATGACTATATGAACAGATGCAGAAAAGCATTTGTGAAAATTCAGCACCCATTTATGATAAAAACTCTCCACAAAGTGGGAATAGAGGGAGCATACCTCAACATAATAAAGGCCATATATGACAAACCCACAGACAGCATCATACTCAATGGACAAAAACTAAGCATTTCCCTTGAGACAGGAACAAGACAGGGATGTCCGCTTTCACCACTGTTATTCAACATAGTACTGGAATTTCTAGCCACAGAACTCAGACCAAAAAGAGAGAGAGAGAGAGAGCATCCAAACTGGAAAGGAGGAAGTAAAAACTATTAGCAGATGATATCACACTGTATATAGAAAACCGTAAAGACTACACCAAAAAAACCAAACAATACAATTAAAGAATGGGAAAATGACTTGAATAGACACTTCTCCAAAGAATACATACAGATGGCCAATAGATATATGAAAAGATGCTCAAAGTCACTAATCATTAGAGAAATGCTAATTAAGACAGCAATGAGATATCTTCTCAAAGCTGTCAGAAAGGATATAATCAACAAATCCACAAATGACAAGCATTGGCAAGGATGTGGCAAAAAGAGAACCCTCGTGCACTGCTGGTGGGAATGCAGGCTGGTGCAGTCACTGTGGAAAACAGTATGGAGTTTCCCCCAAAAATTAAAAATGGAACTGCGTTTGACTCAGCAATTCCACTTCTGGAATATATCCAAAGAAACCCAAACACTAATTTGAAAGAATATACACATCCCTATGTTCAAGAGCCAAGACTGAGAAACAGCCCAAGTGCCCACCGACAGATGAGTGGATAAATATGTTGTGCTGCGTTTTTCCAGCGCAACACTACTCGGCCCTAAAGAAGGGAGGAGATCTTTTGTTACAGGTTGGATGGACCTGGAGAGTGGTATTAAGCTAAGTGAAAAAATCAGTCAGTGAATAACAAATACCATACGATTTCACTTATATGTGCAATGTAATGAACGGATAAACTAACAAAACAGAAACAGGCTCATGGATACTGAGAACAGACTGACAGCTGTCACAGGGGTGGGGGTTAGGTCTGGGTGAAAAGGCGAAGAGATCAAGCGTCAAATGAACAAATGAATGAATAAAACACAGACAACAGTGTGGTGATTGCCTGAGAGAAACGGAGAGGTAGAAGAGGGTAAAGCGGGGTAAATGGTGGCAAAAAACAACTTGACTTTGGGTGGTGAGTACACGATGCGGGATGCAGATGACGTGTTACAAAGTTTATAGTTGAAATCTATATGGTTTTATTAATTAATATCACCTTAATAAATTCAATAATTAGTTAACTAGTTAATTATACTGGACAGAGTAGAGAGCCAGATAAATGAAGAAAGTATGTTAATGAATAATCAGTAACCTAAACCCAAGCAAAGGGGCTTTATTTTTGCTGTTCACATAAGTGAAGGCTGTATGTTTGTTTTATTTTTCTGTTTTTGACACAGTGTGCCTCAATTCATAACAATGCTCTTGAGAGTTAAGCCCACCGGTGGTAAATGGCTGGTCAGATGCATTAAAAGAGATAACATCCATCTAAATTAGTTGGAGTCCATGAAAAGCTGTCTCTCACACTCCGGTCTCCTGTTACAGATCTGCTCCTGGTTCCTGATCCTCGGCTCCCATGTTCTGCTTCGTCTCTGTCATTCTCCCCCAGCAGGCTTCCAGCCTCTCAGTGAACTTCTGACTTTGACCCTGGCTGACCGCCATTATTCCACCTCTGAGACCACAACCTGACCTGGGCCTGTTCCTTCTTCGGCAATGACTTCACACACCCTGAATTTGGTCCTGCTCAGCAGCCCTACATCATGCCAGGGACATTAGTTTAAAAACTAAAAAAATAGGTAGGCGTGTATATGCAAGTACCCTTGGCTTCCAACTTATTCCTTTACCCTGTTAAGTCTAATTCTTTGCATCATCTTGGAGGATGTTCCCCAGCCCTCACAGCTGTCCTGGACAGTAGCTGCAGTGAGCAGTATGACTCTCAGGAAACTAACCTTCACATGGGATCTTTGAGCTCACAGAATGCCACCATCTGTGTCGCTTAACTGATGATACACACACACGCACACACTGGCTAGGAAGGGGGTTATATCATTTCCATTTTATTATGCACATTATGTACAGGCTTGTTGCTCTCAAGTCACACAATTTTATAGCTCTACTGCAGAGTCTCAAATTCAGATTCTGTCCAGAAATTCTCTGTCCTCCATAGCAAACCAAGCCCCTATAAGCTGAGGAGACAAAAAGGCTGTGAACATGAAGAGCTACCTAGCTATTTCGTGTTCCTGGACCCAATTCCAATGCTCGTAGGGGGTGGGAGGAAGGGGTGGCAGCTTCCACACACACACCACAAGCAATTCCCTGGACACCAGTATGGTTTCCAAGAATTCAACTCGATTCTGACACTATCTACCCAGAGATAATGTCAGATTCCACTTCGTTGTCACCTGTGCTTCTGACCAACTGACTATAAATAACATGTTCCCATGACGCCCTCCTTGGATTTAATTAATTTGCCAGATTATCTCCAAGAACACAGGGAACCCATTTACTTGATAGGTTATCAGTTTATTATAAAAGTATATAACTCAGGAACAGCCAGACGTAACAGATGCAAGGAGAAGGCACGGGAAAAGGACTCAGAGTTTCCATGCCTTCTCCAGATGCCCCACTTCCCAGTACCTCCACCTCTGCACAAGCTCAGAAGCTTTCTGAAGCTGCCCTTTGTGGTTTTTTATGGAGGCTTCATTACATAAGTATGATTGATTAAATCACTGGCCAATGGCGACTGATTTACTCTTTAGCTCCTCTTCCCTCCTAGGCAGTCAGGTGTGAGACTGAAAGTTCCAAGCCTCTAATCACATTCCTGGTTCCATTGGCAACCGGTCCCCATTCTTAGGTGGGATCCAGAAGTCACTTCATTATCAAAAAGACACCATTATTGTTCTCATCACTTAAAAAAAAGTCTGTGACAGAAACAGGAATGAATTTACATATGTATATAATGAATTTTATATATGTACATATGTATATATATAAAACTAGTGTGGGCACTAAGGAGAATCACACCTCAATCTAATCTTTAAAGAAAATTCTTAAGGAAAACTCTTTTTCGTGATGATCAGTTTCAGTTCAGTCCAGGAATTGAACTCACTGTTGTAAATTACATTGAAAAGATCTCAAATATTCAAAATCAGTCTCATTTCCCATTATACATCATAACTAAAGGTCTTACTTATAATGCAGGCATTTCCGCATCTAGGACAAAGGCTGTATTATTCCAACGTATTGAGTTACTGGCACATAACTTTGTATTCTTAAGGGACGTTTTAAAGTTTAGAAACAACAGAAGTGTGAGAATATAAAATGTTTGCAAAGAAATAAAAAGTCCACTTGAAAGATCAACAAAAGCAAGAGGAAATGTATTATCACTTGTTAAACAAAAAGTAAGAATGCTAGTAATTTTACTCCACTTATTCTGTGTCTCTCATCTTTAAATATTTGGGGTGTGGTATAACAAAAATAAAAGAGAAGCAGAGAGCAAAAAATGGCAATACCAGCAGTAATTTTACCCTATTATTACCGTGCCATATGTTGAGAAAGCAGGATAGAAACATTGATTCATATTCTCACAGTTATTTCCATGTTTATGTTTTGTCTCTCCAACCACAAGCACTTACTGAGTATTTATGAACCATGCAGTTACAGTAAGGTAACAACGAACAGTTTCCTCTGGTTAACTCTAAAACTTCACAGGATTTTGTATGGTAAACTAAATATGTGACAATTAATTATGAACTTAGCTTACAATATGGTTTACTTGAAATCTAAAGTAGAACAATCACTTAGGAGGATTCTATGTTGTTTACACAGGTCGGGTCCGGGAGATAACACACAACTCTAGTCTTCCTGGACTCTACGGAGCTTACTGCAATTGCAGACCGCTCCTCAGGGCGCTGGCCCCGCTTGGGAGAAACACGACAGTTTCATTCTCTGCTTTCCTCTCCTCTCCTCCCCCCAATGTTCACTAGGGTTCTACCACCTCCTTCCCCATCCCCAGCAGCACGGCTAATTTTGTTGCTAGCTTTGGGCTCCAAAAGTTGAAAGAAAGACTCACAGGGCAAAGATTAATATTAAGAAAATTGTAAATTCAGTAAATTACCTTGGTCTACAAACTTGGAAAGTAGTATTATCACTGTCTGTGGCAGAAAATTCTGCTCGACTTGTAATTGTGAAAGCAGAGTTTAACAGAGATTTTATTTTGATAATATAATGTAAATATGATGATAGTATACTTGCTTAAGTAAAATAAAAATATTAATTAAAGTGTTTACATCACAATTAGGTCAAGTGTAAAAATATTAATAAATATATAGGAGACTTCTAAAATCCTTGCATTTCCCTAAGATTCTTGTAGCTCCCTGCCACAAAAGTCACTCCCTGATATTTCACACTTCCTGTAAGTCTTTTCAGATGCTATGTCCAAATGGTACTTTCCATGATCTCTTCTATACGGCCAGGATCCTCATTTTTATTAAGACCAACCCAAATCATCTGAAGACAGAACACTAGAACATAATATAAAACCATCTGCTTTGTAACCACTCCAAACTTTCTCTAGAAACGTGGAGAGATTCAAATATTTGCAACCGTTATCAAATAAATCCATTTGAGATTCACATCCACATCTGAAACTTGATAATCCTAAACAAGTGACCCCCCACATTCTATTTCTTCCAGGGTCTAGTTCCCATGGTGTGCACCTATCGACTGTTCCGAACCGTATTACCAACCCTTTTCACAGTTCAAAACGTCCTCGGGGAATGAAGCTCTCTTCTTACAGAGATACGGTTGTCAGTGCTGCCCACCTTTTCTTCATGGAAGACAAGTCACCGTGTTAAGCACTATGGGTACAAATATGAGGCAGCTACTGTCCCTGACCTCAAACAGCTCACCGAGCAGCAGGGGAAAATACCCCTCTTTATAGTGCTTGTGCCTTGTACATGCAAGGTCAGCCAAGCAGCATGAAAGCCACACCTGCCAATCAATCTGTATGTTCCTGGTGGGCAAAAATCCCTGGGTCTTATACTTCAGGACAGCCCTTGTGTTAACAACCTATAATCCTCCTAAATGTATGTTTCCTGAAACATAATCGTGACTTGCGTTGTACGTATCCCACACCACATTAGGCTGGTCTACAATTAGAAGCTGCTTGGAAATATTCCCCTACTCATATTAATATATAAATATAAATATTTATATTTCTCACAGGTTTTCACTGAATTTTAAATTAAATCTCTTGTGACCCATGGTTATATCACAAAAAAGGTGCATTTCAGCTTAATGAGGGGAAAATTAACTGCACTACTTCTAAACATAATGGAACTTCGAAGACATAATTCAACAGGCGCAGTGTGGGCAATTTCCGCCGATTGAACGCAACTGAATTGAATGATTAGGTAGAATACAAAATACTTCATGCTTTCTTAGCAGAACACTAAAATCTATCAAAATGCACCTGAATTTTGTCAGACTATAGCAGTTAGAGGAAAGCAGGGGGAAAAAGCGTCTGCTTATCCTCAGAAACTAATTGAGTTTGGATTTTTCTTTATTTCTTTATTCCAGGTCCAGTTATTCTCCAAGCCGTTTTAAATTGTAGGTAGATTTTTGTTTGTTTGTTTGCAAGGTGTCCTATCACTCTCAAGAGCAGAACAAATGTTAGGCTCACTATGACGCCCCACCAAAATGCAGCGGGCTTTCATCCTCTCCCAGTGGCCTGCCTCAGCTTCCCTCCCTTCCTGTGAAACTAGCTGCATTTCATCGGGGGCGGCGTGATGTCCAAACAGAACTGCGTAACATGGAGTTAGCTTTCAATGAAATTACTTCAAAAGAGAAAAGAGAAATAAAAGGCAGCTTCTGTTTCTCATGAGTTTATCCTTTGAGAGCTAGTGAGAAGAGTATAGCCTTCCTGAATTAGAAAGAAAGCTGAACTGTTAAGTCACTTACCTAATTAAAGATCAATGGCAATATTATTACACATTCATTCTACCCATCTAACACAGAGCTGTTGTGTTACCTTCCAGGATGTGCTTACTTCTAAATCTGTTTGCACGCTTTTCCTATTGTCTATTCTTGTATTCTCTTCAAGGAAGTGTCTGTCTACATTACACATTGTAACAAGACTGGCAGCCCCTATGCAAGAAGGAAGCAGCTTGAATTTAAGCAGCAGTGTTCTCCTCTTAAGATTTCAACATCCACAGAAATAGCTTATTGTAATGGTGTCATTGCTGCTCTGTAGACTTGTTACTATGTTTGTGGGAGTTAATTATCTGATAAGATACACTGTGGTTATTACTGTCACAAAAAATGTATGGGTATATTTGTTAATTCAAAGTGTTCCATTAAAATAAAGCACGTTAACTAAAGAACTGAATAATTATTTCCCGCTAATTATTACTGCACAATAACTTAGACATTTTATAGCTGTGCTTTTGTTCCTAAATGAATTACACTTTATATTTAAAACTATTAGCATTTATAGTATTTTATTCCAATATTTTTTCGTCCATATTTTTTATACTTGAGGCCTTAGTTGAAAATCCGATATTTTAAACAGAAGTGTTTTTCTCCCTGTTCTAGGAAAGTGTCAACATTTGAGCAAATCATTAAACATACTAGAACCTACAACTCAAAGGCTGATTATGATTCACTTCAAATATTTTAAGTGTTAGGTCAACATTCAATGCAGAATGAAATTAAATGCTTTGTGCAAAAGAAGGGCAAGAGATTTCCTTGTTATACTTTCCATTTCTGTTGTTTACTAGGGATAAACCATACAAATCTTACATGAGAGGGGGGAACAAAGAAGTTTTGTAAATGAAGGTCATGGACTTAAAGGAGTTGACGTGGCTCCCTCACAAAGCCCTGCACTTGTCACTGTCACATAAAATTCGAGCAGTACCAGTGGAGCCAAATGTTCCCCCTACACAGACACTGCCTCATGCGAAAATACCTATAAATCTGCATTCCAAGACAGGTGGAAGGGAAAATGCATGCATCCCTTTAGCCAACGTATCTGCAAATTTCTAGGTGACAAATTTATGAAAAAAGAGGACAACACTGTACAATACACAAAGTAATATCTATCATTTCTAAATCTCAGTAGTTTCCAAAATACTGCATATGCTGTGCATTCTTCTCTAAAGACATCTATCAGGCCACATAGTCCTCCTGCGGAATGAATGTTCTGCCCACTGGATTAACAAAGCAAATCATTCTGGCCAGCTATGTTTTCCACCTCAAACTGCTACGCTATGAAAAATTCTGACTTTTTTCAAAGATGTTACTTATTTATTTTTAGAGAGAGGGGAAGGAAGGCAGAAAGAGAGGGACAGAAAGATCAATGTGTGGTTGCCTCTTGCACGCCCCCCTGCGAGGGTCGGGAGGACCTGGCCCGCAACCCAGGCATGTGCCCTGACTGGGAATTGAACTGGCGACCTTTTGGTTCTCTGGTCGGCGCTCAATCCACTGAGCCACACCAGCCAGGGCAAAAAATCCTGATTTCTATTGTCCACCTAAACTACACATTATCTATAACAACGTTCCTCGTTATATGCAAAAGTAATGGGGGATGGCAGGACAGGTCTTTTAGAAAAATGGACAATCCAATTTTTTCCATATTGTTTTCAGGGGTGTCCAACCTGTGACCCATGGGCTACATGGATCCCAGGACGGCTGTGAATGCAGCCCAACACAAAATTCTAAATTTACTTAAAACATTATGAGATTTTTTTGTGTGATTACGTGTCAGAATGTATTTAATGTGTGGCCGAAGACAACTCTTCTCCAGCATGGGCCAGAGACACCAAAAGGCTGGACACCTCTGGCTGAAGTCCAGTCCTTCATATACCACAGTGTCATGCCTCATCAATGTAGTTTCAAGATACAAATGAAGAACATATTTGGAACACTAATCAGAAAATAACAAGAATCTCAAGAGTAAGTTGATTACCTTTATTTAAATTTTTATAAGTGATAAGATGCCCACTGGCTACTATGTTGCTGAAGCAAAGATGTAATACACCATCTGGGAAAGCGATGCTCATTTTGATTGACCCTTTCAGCACTGGTTCACGCAGGGTGATCACTACCGATGAAGAATGAGTCTGAACAAAGCCAAGTGTTAGTTTGTTGTTTATAGTAAAACGTGTTCTTTAAGACAAGGTAACACCTACTCTGCTAGTTTAAAAGGGCTTTATTACTAAAAAAATTAGGCGAGTATTCAACTTGCAAACCAGGCCAAACTAGACAGTTTCATTCTGATTACATGCAGATAAATATAGAGACATGTATGTTCACCATGGTTTTTCATGTACTTTCTTTTTAAGGAAACTGCATGATTAAGCCAAATTGTTTTGTATAGCATTGAAAAAAAACACCCTTCATGTAAAATAAAATGTTTTTCCATCGTAACTGATACTTAGAGACTACACCAAAACATACACTCTGGACTTTACATGTTTAAAAAGTCAGTTATATAAAGAAACAGTAAGATACTCGTAAGCAATTACACAATCATACAAATAATAATATAAGGCAAAATATTTAATAACTTTCAAAGTGCCTGCATTGCATTAAGTGATTCATATCAACTCTCTTTCAATTAAAACTCACAACTTGACCATATCAAAATTCCAAGTGCAATTTTCACAGTCTCATAATTATGTCTAAAATCTGAAACTGAGAACAAACAATATAAAGTATCCCAGATATTAGACATAGGTCACAGTGAGCAAGCCAGCACCATGTGGGGACAAAATATACCTGCAACTGGGACTGAAAAACGTCACAGCAGGGCTTACTACCAGCACCCATCAGGATCTGGCCACCCCTTCCGCAGCTGCTATGAAAAGAGGCTCCCGGAAGAGCAGTGACGAGCTTTGAGGGGAGTTCAGTGTTGACAGTAAGAGTCTGTTCTCTCCGCTCTCTAAGGAAGAGGGGAGGGAGTGATATGATTTCAAAAGAACAGGAACGCCTGCAGGCAGAGAGACCTGGCTCGTGCCTGCGTTGGATGCCCAGAGCTCCACTCTGGTGGGGCCATCACCAAAAGACTGAGGTGAATTTCACGGACAGCTTCCAGGAAGACCACAAATATACTGGGTTGGCCAAAGAGTTCATTCATTTTTTTCTCCCCTAAGATGGCTCTAGTAGTGCTTAATTGTCTTTAACTTCATTTGAAACAATTTTGTTAGATTATGTTGTGGTAATTTTCATATCAGCGTGCACTTTTAAAAACTTAACAAAACTGGTAAATGTTTGTGTAGTCATTTTAATATTGAAGATGGAAGAAAATATACATTTTCAGCATAGTATGCTTTATTTCAAGAAAGATAAAAATACAACTGAAACTCAAAAAAGATTTGTACAGTGTATGGAGAAGGTGCTGTGACTGACCGAATGTGTCAAAAGTGGTTTGTGAAGTTTTGTGCTGGAGATTTCCTGTTGGACGATGCTCCATGGTTGAGTACACCAGTTGAGGTTGATAGAGATCAAATTGAGAACAATCAATGTTATGCCATGCGGGAGACAGACAACATACTCAAAATATACAAATCAATGAAGTTATTGGTAAAAATGAAAAATGTATCTTTTATTTCATGCCAAGAACCATACAGGTATTTCAGCCAACCCCATAGGACCTTGTCCATTGTATCCCCTCTCTACCACCACAAGTCCCCTAGCATGCATCTCCTGAAGGCTGGGGTGGACCTGTGCAGGGAGACTGGTGGTCACTTCTGCTCTAGAGATTGCTGAGGAGGTAAGACTAGCTAGGTATACCAACCAGCAAGACTGAAATGGATTGTGGTGAAGTGTGCCTGGGAGACAGATGTGGAAAACCTTACCCCTCAAGTTCAGAGGGTGTAGAAGAAACAAAAACCCTAGTATTTTCTGTTCTCTCATGAGAAGAGACATGAAGGTTGGCTGACATGGGCTGTGGGGCTGCCCAAGTCATCTCCAGGACAAGTGGCGGGAAACTCAACTCAGGGAGCACATACATCAGAAACATCCTTTAGGGTAGAGTAAATTTCAAGAGTGTGGCTAGAGCAACAGGTTTGTTTAAGAGACAAATAAATTATAAACTGGGAAAAGTAAGTATGGGTCATCTAGAATGCCAGGTTAAAGAAGTCCTAAAGGTGGTGGACAACAGATAGCTCGTGAAGGTGGAGCGTGAACAAAGCAGTCTGCAGGTGGAGAAGGTGAGGGAAGGCCGCCGCGCATGCCAAACACGAGCTCCGCAAGTCCCTGTGGAATTAGTTCCTTCTTCCTCTCTCCTTTCTTGCTTGCTTGTACCAAATAAGTTCAGATTACTGAAAAGGAGGATCACATAGGTAGGTGTACGTGTTTTCTTATTTTTTTTCAGTTTATTAAACAAGATCTGTGAATAAATTATCCAAAATCACTCATCTAGGTAGCAAAGGAGAGGGTTACTCTTTGAACTCCTGCTATTCTTCTCTAACCCACTGGTTTGGGCAGGAAGAGAAGGAATGAAAAAAAAATTTTTTAAAGATAGATTCAGTGCCATGATGGCAGGAAGGCAATAGATCATCTGGCAAGGCGCTGCAGAGCTGAAATTAAAGGTGAGGTTCCGGGTCTGTGCGTGAAATGCACAGGTGCAGAGGGATTTCAGGGGATGCGGCTTGGAAAGGACCATGTTTCCGCAGTTAGAAGATAACTGGTAAAATTGAGAATACAACTCAGCTGAGTTTCTCTGGAGGAAGACAGATTGAAGGGAAGTGGGTGGTGAGGAACCACGGCAAAAATTTCTCGTGTGAGGACAAACACAGCCTGTGTGTGTGTGCACACACGTGTACGGGCGGTGTGGTTTTTCTTCACATTGTGGAACGCAGACAGTTCTTACTCCAATTCTAACTATGCAGAGGTGTTTGGGAAGTATCGTGTTTAAAAATCAATCAAAAAATAAAATAACAACAAAATGGAAAATAGTCTAAATGAATAATCCCAAATCTGAACTACTTAATTTGGTAGAAAAATGATACAGTACTTCTAATTTAATTGCAAGATATGCAGGCTAATATCACTGAAATGACATTCACTAAAGGAATTTAAAATGCTACTACAGGAAAAGGAAAGTGAAAGGCATAGTAAGGAGCAAGACGTGAAAATGTATTTCTGAGAAGGTGAAGGACAATAGCAGTAGCGAACACACGTTGTCCAAATTAAAGGCAGCAAAGGGAACGATCACTTGCCCAATATACAGAATATATAAACATCAAAACTGTTTAGAAAATGGATCCAGAAACATTATAAAAATACATTCTAAAGTCTAGTTTTTAAAAAATACCTAGTCAAATATTTTGTGTACAGGAGTTTTCAAAATATCCATATTGAATATGGGTATGTGCTCAATTACAGTCATATAAAATATTATATTTAATTTAAAGGGTCGCATATCTAAAGAACAATCTCCAAAAATTATTTTCTACCCACCTACTGCTTGAAGAGACCATTTCATTCAAAAGCTAGCAGCTTACAACTTTTATAAAATATTCCACACATCTCTTTGTGGTTCCGTGTGAAAAAAAAAAAAAAAAAAAAAAACTGTATCTACCAAGTACTCAGTTTTTAAGCCAAGAAAACAAGGAGCATCGGACTGAGGGGGCTCTAATGCCATTGCAGCCCACCTGGGTAAACCAAAACCTGACTAGGAATGCCCTAACGTTACAAAATCAAAATGCTAAGGACGACCAATCATAAGCAGCCACCCAAGTTTTCAGCTATTGTCAATAAAATGATTTCCTTTCTTTGCTTCCACTTTATGTAATTCTTTCCCCCACCCCCACCCCTGTCTTCTGTTAGTTAGAAAGCTCCTAATTAACCATTTCCTGTTTAGCAGTGCACAATTAGGATACTTGCTCACAAAAAAACTCCTAAAATTTTTAATATGCCTCAGTTTCTCTTTTAACAGTTCCTAGCACTATCTGTTCCAGACCCTTTGGAAACATTCATGGGCAATTTCAAAAAGGCTGGTCTAACACTGGCAAACCTGCATTACTCAAAGTGCTATTCAAACAACCATGCAAGGAAGGCAAACATCCAACGAATTCCTAAACATTCAAGGGGACAAAAATCTTACAAGTTTTCATCTGAACTAAATTATCATTCAACAGTATTCTCCTCAAACTTATCTTAAATAACCTACATATGTTGTAACATTTCGTATGTTGAAAGGTCTTGTTCATGACAATTTAGTCAATCTAACACTAAAGAAATCTTTAATGCAACCTTTTTGATTTAAGTTACTGCTAGATCTTCTCACTACGTCCATTTCTTCAGAGACTTGAAACTTTTACTGGGGCAGAAGCTCTCTAATTAAACAGAATGAGCTTCAAGTAGTTTATGGAAATGGTTTTCATCATTTGATACCAAAGGCAAAATTAAAGGGAAAAAACATTACCTAAATTAGACATTAATCCCCCCTCCCAATGAAACTAAATATATTTGCAAAGCATATGGACTGGAATGTTCATTTCAACTCTCCAACTTTGTCTGAAATTGTGATCCTTTCAGGAGTATTAGGGTGCAAAAGGAACCCACCCATACTGACAATGGCATACTGGAATGTCTTATAACACAAATTTAACTCTGCCTTCTCGCAATTACTTAATAATTTTGGTTTTTTGCATCTTAAAAAATTAAAAGGAAGTATGCAAACTTAAAAACTAAGTAATTATGCTCTAATGGATAAGAAAGCACCATTTCATACTTAAGGAAGTCGACCACGTCTCTGAAGGCGAGATCCTTTTCAGATAAATACAAGGGGGGACATAAAAAAAAACCCTGGAATTATCTTCTGGAAGGAGGGCCCCTCGTAGTACAGGCTTCTCCCACAAGGGGAGTGTTCTAGGAACCCGTCTGTATCAGTGTGCCAGCTGGCATTGTGAGAGGCTGCGCTCAGCTTCAGTTATTTTTTTTTGAGGACTCAACACATTTGCCCATTTCGTGATGATGGGTCATTTACCAGCACACCTGCCCACACCACGATGAGTTTCCAGCAGTTTTTGAGCAGAAACAGCATGACACCCATGCCCCACCTTCCCTATTTACCCCAACTCGCCTCAAGCAACTTTTTGATGTTCCCCCAGATGAAAAAAGGCCTGAAAGGGAAACATTTTGTCCATGTGGAAGAGGTGAAAAAAAATGGCAGAAGCATTAAAAGGCATGGAAATCAACAAGTTCAAAAGTTGTTTTGAGCCCTGGCTGGTGTGGCTCAGTGGATTGAGCTCCTGCCTGAGAACTGAAAGGTCACTGGTTTAATTACTGGTCAGGGCACATGCCTGGATTGTGGGCCAGGTCCCCAGTTGGGGGCATGTGAGGGGCAACAGATTGATGTTTCTCCCACACATTGATGTTTCTCTCCTTCTCTCCCTCCCTTGCCCCTCTCTAAAAATAAGTAAATAAATAAAGCCTTTTAAAAAACTGTTTTGAGCAGTGGAAAAAAAATCGCCATCTCGATAGTTGTATTGCATCTAATGGAGAGTACTTTGAAGGTGACTGAAGCTTAAATACGTAAGAATAAATACACAATTTTTTATAAATAAATTCTGGGGGTTTTGGGGTCTCCCCTCGCACATTACAATGCAAACTGATTACGAAATTTTTAGTTAAGACTCAACTATGATATCCACAGTTAGCAAGTGAAATGAAAACCTTTGTTTTCCAACACTTAAATTTTTAAATTGTGTGTTCGTGTGCATTTTCACAGGCCTTAATCCTCTTAATCTTTTGGTTCTACTTATGCCAATTAAAGACAATAGATACAGCAAATAAATGTCACTTAAAAATTCATATGGAAAGAAATCAGAAACTCCCATCTGTTTCCTGTACTAAAATGAATTTATCAAACATGTGAACTTAGGTATTTTTAAAAAGCACTTGATATTTACTTCCTATTAAGATTTCTTTATACATCTTATGATGGAGATTTCAAGCTAATTCATCCTATCTAATATCTGAGTTTTGGTCTTTGCTAGTTATCATGTCATTTCTTAAAGTCTTTCTCTCTTTGATACAGAGTAGTTGCCTTCAGTTTTTTCTTAAAGTTAAAATTTAACTGAAATGTAAGTAAAAAGCACATGAAATGAGGTTTGGAGCAGTTGTGGCACCTCTCACATTATCACCTCTTCCCCCACCCCGAGCTAGAGTCTGCTCCATCTGCCTAATTATAAGCTCACAACCCTCTGGGCGGTGACTGACACTATGTTCTGCACTTCACTTAGCACATTTTTCACGCTCCATGAATTATTAATAACAGTAGTAATAAAATATACTTTTCTTAACGTAAAGGAAAATATGGACATCACAAACGTCACTTATTCACGCTCACTTTTGTTTTCTAGAGGATGCATCCTGGAGGACGATCACTCAGGCCATTCTGCCTCTTCTTTTTACTCCATGTTAATTCCCCTTCATGTACTTCATGCCTTTTTTTCTCTGTTTTAGCCTCTCCTTTCTTTGCCCCCACACCCATTCTCTCCTCCTGAATGCCAAGCAACATCAGTGTTTTTTTCACTTAGCTGCTAAGGGAAATATCTCTGTTCATTATGCTTAATTAGCATAACTTTTTACAAAAATAGGGTTTCTCAGCCTCAGCACTCTTGACATTTTGGTCCGCACCACTTTTTATAGCGGGGCTATCGTGCGCATTGTAAGATGCTTAACTCCAAAGGAGACCCACTGTAACAGGGTAAAATTATTCCTTTTAGTACGGCACACTGCTTGAATTAATACAGAGTAAAACTGTGATGAATAAGAAATGAGAATTACATTACACTCCACACACATACACACGTCCTAAAAATATTTTGAGTGTGCAGTCAAGCATTTAAGAAGCCTGAAGTTAATACAAGTAAGAATAAGTAAAACTCTGACACTGAGGATTTTTGTGGTGAAAAAAAAATTAGTCGCGCTACTTTACTTATGAAAGCTAACCTGAAATAGAGCTCTAAGCAAAGAACTAGCCATGATTTAATACTAGTATGTCTTAATATCCAATTAAAATAAATCCTTCTAACAGCACTTTTATAAAATCACTTAACTTGTTAAAATATATAAAATGTTTGGCTCCCCTGAGCTACATTATGATTAAGGTACATTTAGAAATGAAGAAAACGCTTCTCATTTCACAAGGTCACGGTATTTTTCAAAATGAGCTATACTTCACTATTTTCCAAGATTTCTTTGCTTCCTTCACTAAACTAGCCAAGGTCCCCCAACTTTGAACTATACAATAAATCTGGAGATTGTCAAGAAAAACTTGATCTTCAATGTATTAGAAGGGCCTTATAAATTACAACCAAAACAATCAATGTACATTCATTTTTTTTTTCTTTTTAGGTTTTCTCTCCTATGATCAGTGAACATGTATCAATACCAGCTTTTTTTTGTTTTAAGCACTAGCCAAGAGAGCATTATATAGACATCCTAGATACTGAGGTCTTACTGGAGGCCTTACGAGGTAAAGTTTAAGTGCTTAGGTTCTGCAGTTTTCTCATTCTGGGTCTGAATTCCAGAGGCCAATTCCTCAATTTCTGTGTGACCTTGAGCATGTTACCATCTAAGCCTCAGTTTCCTCATTACCCAGGGTAAAGGGTGATCATGTTTGTACCTAGTTCATGGAGTGTTAAAGTTGAAATGCAAAGGCTTTAGGACAAGCCTTGTACACAATGTTTACAGGTGTTAACTAGTATTCTGTGCTATTGATGCTGAGTTGGCTTCGACGTCTGGCAACCCTACGAATGAGTGATGTCCACAATATCCTCAGCTACCCTGCTCTGCTCCTACAGACTCGGGCCTATGGATTCTTCTATAGAGTCAGTCCATCTCATATTTACTTTTCCTCTTAACGGCTGCCTTCTAGTTTTTCTAGCACTTTGTGTTTTCCAAAGAACCCTGCCCTCTCAGAAGATGCCCAAAGTAGGACAGCTTCAGTTTTGTCATTTTTACCTCTAGCCATGTTCCAGGCTTACTTTGCTCCAGGACCCACGTGTATGTCTAAATCATACTACAGACACATTAATCAATGAATGTGCTTCAAAGTCAATAGTTTCTGACATGAAAACTGCGCTCTGTCCTTCCCAAATCCGTGTCTTCCTGCACTGTTTTATGTTGTCCTCCTTCACCAGGTTTAGGATGGAAAAATCCTGGCGACCCTAGTTGCCTCCACCGTGCTTACTACCCCCACTTCCCATTCAACAAACAAGGAAGCCCCATAACTCCGACAGTATCACCACTGACATTCCAGAAACTATGCTTGTACATCCATCACCTCGTATCACCTTCAGCATCTTAGACCTTATATCCATCACCTGTTTTCATCCCTACTGTCCTGGTAGCCCCTCTTCTTCTATGCTATGGACAATTATAGAAGCTTCTAACTCATCTACTTATAGCATCCCTACTCCAGTCCATCCCACACAGTAAAGCCAGAGGATTTTTTTTTTTGTAAAAAAACACATCAAACTTCGCTACCCTACATGGCATACTGTAATGTGCCCCCTGCTGCCAGGATGAACTCCAAAACTCAAGAGCATAAGAAACAGGACTTCAGCCCTGTCTCTCTAAATCATTCTGCTCCACAGAGACCTATACGCCAGCCAGAGCAAACTACCTCCAGGTGCCTGTGAAGTGGCATTCTGCCAAACACCTCTGTGTTTTAGCTCTGCCGACTGGCGCATCACTCCCCATGAAACTGTCCATTGAGCTCACCTCCCAAATCTTTAAGCCTCAATGGAATTTGTTGACTTTCTGATTTATTAACCCCATTAAAACTTATTGCCAGACATTGACATAATTTTATTCTAGTTTTTGTTCAAAAAAAACTATTGGGTGCTTGGCATATACTAGGCCCCAAAGATATGTTTGTATAAAAGAATGTTTCAATGAATGAAACAAATGAGTAAAATGCATATTGGGGAAGTTAAGAAGTTCCATTTTGTTTCGAAGGGCCATGATGAACAAAGGGATAACCAAACGGCGTTTTTTAAACGGCTCATGTATGTAATATAGCCATAAAGAATATTGCTTTTTAACATAAAATGAAAGATTTACAGCATGAAACTTACTTTCAAGTTCTATCTTCTCATTTCTAAACACAAACTCCCAACAATCCAGATGCCGTAGCCAGTTCTGTTCTTAGAAACCAGCGAAACTGAGGAGGGAAGTCAACCACCACTTTTGTTCCAGCACGTCTGACTTCCCTGAGACACGCTGTAACCCTCCCTAACTTGTTAGCAGACCCTGGCACCACAAGCACTGGGAAAGCATTTGGGAAGTGAACAACACATTTATTTAGTCCGAAGATGGATGACTCAGAGGGAGGGGGCGGAGGAGGCAGTTCTATTGATCGAGGGTCTCGGGGCCTCCTGGATCCGAGCCTCTGCTGGTCACCACGCTCTTTGTGGGTGTGCCAGCCTGCAGGCCACTGTGTCCCTTTCTTGCTGCCTCCGCTGGCAGCTTCTCTGTGTGACAACTTGGAATCCCAGCAGTGAAAGTGTGAAAATAAAGCACGGGCAAGCATTTAAATGGGAATTTCAAATTGTAGTTATTATTTTTTTTTAAGTTTTGAATTCATTAAACACCCAGAAAACAGCTTCCTTGGTAGGGCTCATAGACAGGGGAGAAAGAATAAACCAGGACAAATTAAATTCAGCCTTCCTTTCATACCCATGCTCTTCACCACCCTGACTGTCCAATGACCCAGGAGTCCTGGATTAATTGTTCTCACTCAAGTTAGCATCAGCTATTTGACCTTTTCCAAACAAAAACTCCCCAGAAGTTAATATACACCCCATCAGACTGACGTTTCTTTTGATATGTGCTTTTCCTCTTTAAACAGAAGGGTAAAAAACCTCTTTTGACATCATATGAAAGGGAAGAAGGCACACTCCCTGTTTCTTCATATTCAGTTCACGTTTGTCTGTTTGTCCCTCTGCCACTCTCTCTCTCTGCACCCCGCCCCCGTCTTTTTCCATGTGTCGCTCAGAAGGGGTCCACAGTCTATGTTCAAGGAGGGGGAGGGTGAAGGTTACAGTATTCCGATCCATGTTTGCTTTAAGTAAGATAAGCTTCCAGAACAGAGGTGGAGTATTACTATCAATCCCCATCCCCTAAAACCCTTACCAGTACAGACAGGTCTGAAAGGCACGTTGTATATTCCAGTGCTTTGGCAGAATGGAATGCTGCATGCACAAAATTATGTGTATGTGGGCAGAGATGCATTCGAATACATGGCACATTTACACCCATTCTAATGACAGATAAAGTTGATGGCATGGTTTGGAACCCATTCTCTAAGATGTGGGTTAGAATGAGGCCTACCAGCTAGTAGCAGAAGTCATTTCAACAACCTAAAGTAAAATGCCTTGGTAAATGGGTTAAATCAGGCACATAGGTATGCGCTGACCACACTGCCCATCAAATATACTGAGTGGCTCACGTCACAAAGACACGAGAAACACCATCTTGGTGGTCTCCGAGTTAAACTGATGACTTCGCTGGAGGCGCATGGAGGGCTGGGATGGAAATTGGTATGTGGAAGACCAGAAGATAGTAGCACAGGAACAGCAACTCCTGTCCTCAGCGATCTTCTAAAAGGATTCCATCTTTACCGGCAGAAACCATAGTGCGTTCCTTCTGAGTTACGAGAATCCCAAAGCTATCAATTCTTACCCTACTTCTAGCAACATGCCACCACCTCAAAGCAATTTTTCCATTACCATGCAATTTCAGCAAATCACATTTTCTTAAATTGATTTCTGACCTGGAAATTGAGATGTTTAAAATTGTTCTCCAAATTCTGTTTCTAAAATTGTTTCAAAATTTCTGTACTTTCCACAATTACGAGAAAAATAAGTGAGCCATGATGGCACCCGCTCCTTCAATGGGGTCATCTTTGCTACCCAACAGAATGAGTTCAATAGGACGTCCCAGCACCATGAAGGGGGATGCATGAGACAATTTTATATTCAAAACACTGCTAGTATAGAGGGTGTCTCCATCCCCTGAGGTAAAATTGCTCAACACATTCTCTTTTAAAGGGCTCGCAAATTATGTTGCTGAGAAAACACGTGGTTTAGAAAATAAATATTTACGACCAATACTGAGATTCAGAGGCAAAGAACAAATGATGGTATGATGTTCCCTCCAATGAGACCTCTGCCACGACTGAGATCATGGTCAAAGCAGGCTTCGTTCTGCATTTGCTCTTCCAGCTGCAGAGTCTCCCTCCAGCACAGTTCTTACAGCCTCATCTCTGGATGGGCTAGGAGTGCTGGCTGAATGAATGTGGCGCAATATGTGCGCTTTAGAGCATTCAACTTAATAAAATGTTCCCGAATTTATAAATTACTGATTCTAATTACCAATGTCTTACATTTTATGCTGCATGACTATTAGAAAAAAAGATAATCAATTGGCCAGGAAGCAAATTAATCTCCTTCAAATACTTAGTGTAGCCCAGTATGAGGAAATTAAATGCAGTATTGGAATATGTCTTATAAATTTTTTATGTTAAATAATATGGCTCTGTTATTTCTACTACATAGTCAGAAATATATCAGTTAGAATAACAACTTATATGTTATAAAATCAACTTAATTAATCAAAGGAGAAATAAAGAGAAAAGTTAAAAAGAGAAATTGCTGTAGAAGCTATAAGAAGCATGAAGAGCTAACACTGGAAAACCAATGTTGAAAAAAATCCAGTTTTCAATTATACCACCTGTTCCTCCTTGAAAGCTAATTAAAATACTCCTTAGGAAACATAATCTTCTACAACTTTAATTAAATCCCTTTCCTTCTTTCATTCCTCAGAGCAGAATGGACTACAGCTCCCAGGATACACTTTCTCGCTAGGCCGTGGTGTGTCTGCTCCCTATCGAGTCTCTCTTCCTGACATCAGGAGGGGCTGCCTGCCCACCCGTACATGTGCAACCATGAGATTAAAAGCCTATTAAAGGCATGATTTCAGAACTATTAAATTCAACAGTAATTTTATATTTACACATGCATATCTCTACATCGTCTATAAAAAGGGTGGACAAAAGCAGATTTATAGTTGTGAGTACGCAAAACAGTTTATTTTTGTATTATTATTTAATAAATACTGAGTGATTTATTTGTATTACAACTTTAAATCTACTTTTGCCCACCCCTGTATACATACACACAAATATATATAACATATATACACATCTATATATTATACAGAGATATTGCATATAACATATATCTTATTTATACTATTAAGCTAAATATAAATACTATATATAAAAGTCCCAGAACAAGTTGTGATATACATCCGTTTGTAAATTCATTGTTTGACATTCAGAACCAGTTCTTCCTGGAAACCATATTACACATCCCCAGGTTAGCCCACCGAGTCTTACAAACACTACGTGTAGTTGACTCACAGGCCCCACGGCACTAACCGGGTGTCAGGACCCTGGAAGAGGAAGTCGTGCTGTAAAAGGAGGAGGGCCATGGGAGATGGGCAAGGGAAGAGCAGGAAGAACATGTCCTCCGGTTTCCTCAGTTCAAAACTTCCAAATCATCATTGATTCCCAGTCAGGGCACATGCCTGGGTTGCAGGCCAGGTCCCCAGTGGGGCGCGTGCGAGAGACAACCACACATTGATGTTTCTCTCCCTCTCTTTCTCTCTCCCTACCCCTCTCTAAAAATAAATAAAATATTAAAAAACAAAAAGAAATAATGTAGTTGGTGAACACAAAAGAGAGAGAATGGGTGCAATGAGTTGCACATATTTTGGGACAGGTTAGTGTTGACCAGCGGCCTGACCAAGAAGCTGCTCACTTGAGATGACCTTGCTGTTTCCTACTTTAACCTTTCTTTTATAAAATTGTTGTTCAATTACAGCTTTACTTTAAACTTTCCAGTGAGAAAAGCACTGTAGCTTTCAAAACTTTATTTCTCAATCTGCACGCCGCACTCCCCACCCCCACACTTATATAGACTACACAGGGAAGATTCTCCAACAAAGAGCAGGTGAGCAGCCGAAGGAAATGGTGGGGCAGGACTCCCAGCCCTCGAGAATGAGTCGACCACAGGTAAGTTAGTTTTAATAGAGACCATTGTAAACATTCTTTTAAAGATGACTTAAAATCGCCTTCCTGGCATATAAATTCATTTTCCCATCGTCATGTTGCCTTCAGAAAAATACTGAATACAAAAGGCAACAGAAATACTCGTTCAGTGACCGCCCTGACACGATACTACTGCTTTAGTTACTGCGTTCTTGGGGCTCCACCAGTGGGCTTTAGAAGGCGCTAGACCTTGTCAGTATAGGACGAGGCAACGCGCGACTTCCCCAAAGCTCTGAGAACATTTCCCCACAAAGCCTGTTAAAATATATTTTTTAAAAGCCTTAAATATAAACATAACGCCCCTTCACTTACCAGTATAATGTGTATGTGTCATATTCAATGGAGCAGCAAAATGGCAGTAAGATTACGCTTGTCATTTAGTAGAGTCTGGCCCACAACAATGTGTAAAGTATACGTGGTTCATCTAAACACTATAAAATGCATTATGTATTAGGCCAACAATAGTGTTTTAACACTAGGAAAGCCTAAGTGAGAGTGTACATGTATATATGAAGCCCATCAGTGGTACTCTGACTGCTGCAGGGACACACATGCTTGGCCTGACAAACAGAAGCTGACAACAGGAGCTCCCACAGAGGAGGCTTGAACTTGGGCTTTAAATAATTAACAGCCGTTTCTCCCCTAACTTACACCTATGGAAATTTCTCTGTCTAAGCCAAGATGCTACACAGTCTAACGACTGATTTGTAGAGTGCTTCTCTTATTAGAACATTGAGCAGAACAATCGCATTTACTAAGGACAGTAAAATGGGACCTGTCTGCATGAGTGTGTTCTCATTGTGTCAGAGGTCGGTGATACCAAATCAGGAGGTGTTTTAGTTCTACTGTCTAAGCGCAAGGAACAGGCATTCCTCACTTCCGTTCTTCTCCGTTAGGCCCGTTACGGTCATCTTGAGGCTGTCAGGTCATTGCTTGTTTTTATAAGGAAGCTTTTGCTGTTGCCATTCTGGTTTTAGTGTTTGTTTTTAGCATTCAAGATTATGATTTCCAGGCTTTAAAAAAGAAAATGTCTAAAGGCTTTTAAATTTTGATTCTGAAAAGATTAGTTTTCACCATAATTCCAAAAGAGGCATCTCAAATCATTGCTTTAGTAAGTTTCCATGAGTTGACACAACATAATTTTTATGAAGGGACTATAAAGAAAGAACAGCAAGTTTGGAAGAATGGGTGGACCTAGTTCAAGAAGGTACATCACTTTTCCACGTCACACGTGAAGCTGTAATTTCCATACATTATGATGGCTCTCCAATGGGATGCCTTCAATGGTATTCAAATCTGACCTTGCACTCACGATTTGTCACATTTGAATGCCAAATTTTCAGAAACACAGGGGAAAACTGGGACCCTGCAAGGTCAGCTTCTTTGAGAAATGGTACTTCAATTATTGGAAAAGAACCTGTTTCATGGAATCATTCTGGGCCAGAAAAAAAAGATTAGACATAGACAGGTATAGATATAAAAGTATAGATGATATATACATATTGATATGGATATAAATATACAATTATACATATACACAGGAAGGGAAGGGGAGGGGAGGGGAGGGAAGGGGAGGGGAGGGGATTTCACTAGCCACCCATTGCCTACAAAACAGATTACTTTATTCAGCCTGGCATTAGGGAGCCTCCATATTTAGCTCCAACATGCCTCTCAGAACATATCTCCATGTATCATCAAAAAGGGGGAGGGCAGAGGAAAGGAGGAAGAGGAGGAAACAAAGGAGCAGCAGAAGGAACAAAAAAAAACTAAAACATAAACTACTTCTTGATCCAAACTTTACCTTTTGTGACAGCATGTATGAACCTGGAGAACATTATGCTAAGTGAAATCAGCCAGTCAGAGAAAGACAAGTACCATATGATTTCACTCATATGTGGAATCTAATGAACAAACTGAACTAACAAGCAAAATACCGCCAGACTCATAGATAGAACGCAGGCTGACAGCAGCTCTGTGGGTGGGGGGGCGGGGGGGTGAGGAGGGTGAGGGGTAGAGAGATTGAGCAAAAAAGAAAGAAAGAAAGAAAGAAAGAAAAGACTCATGGACACGAACAACAATGTGATGACTGCGGGGGTGGAGGTGGAAGTGGAAGAGGGGATGGGGGATAAATGGTGATAGGAAAAAAATTATCTCCTTATGGTAAATGTGTCTTCCAAAGATGTGCACATCCCAGCCATAAGCTTTCCTCCCACTGATGGGGGTGTCCTATTCTCTCCTCTTTAATGTACGTGGGGGTTGAGGCTGCCCTGAGTACCAGGGTACGCTGGAAGCGATGCCTGTGGCTTGCAAGGCTAGGTCATAAAAGGATGCAGCTCATGCCAGCAATTCTCCTGGCAGTTTCTCCTCCCCTGCCCCTCCCCACGGCCCACAATCCTGTCTCAGAACGTGTGCTTTAGGGGTCCCGAAACAGGAGTTCATCGTTCCAACTAGTCTGAAGCTGCCATGCTGGACAACACTCATGGAGAGGCCACAGACAGAGCAAGAGAGATGTCCCAGGGGCCGGGACTGGACCAGTCCCCAGATGTTCCAGACGGCCCAACGTCAACCAGCAGATGTGTGACATAAGCCTTCAGATTATTCCGCCTACCTCTTTTAGAGTCTTCCTGCTATTGCCCAAGATACTGTGGAACAGAGAAAAGTCATTTCCACCACGCCCTGTCTGAATTCCTGACCTACAGAATCTGTGAACATAACAGATGTCTTTTTAAGCCGCCAAGTTTTGTGTAATTTGTCAAACGGCTATAGTAACTGAAACACTCCCTCCATGCTGTGTTGTCAACAAACCCGGTTGTTTGTGCAAACACATCTATTACATGCCAAGAAATGTATTTTGTATATTACTACTTCTCCTTACAACCATCTTGCACAGCATTCTGATTTTACAGATCAGGACTGCAGGGCCCAGGGAAGCTAACAACCTGTCCACTGTCACACAGTTGAAAGGTGGAACCAAAACTGAACCCAAGGTTCTTCTGACTATAAAGCCCACGATCCTGATTCTTTCATTAGTTCACCCTGGAAGTACACACTGCAGGCAAATCCATGATGCTTGGTCCCAGCTACCACACTGGGCTCAGGAAATCTAACCTCTTTCATATTCTACCTCCTCAACCAGCCTCAATCACAGACACTGAATCATATCATTTACTGACAAACACTAAATTATAGTTATTTCTACATATGTTGAAGTAAAATAATAAGAATTAGATAGTTCTGTTAAAGTTGATTAACAGGGAAGTATTTAGGAAGAAGAGACTTATTCTGAACAATATTCAAGGTGCCTGCTGTGTTTTGATTTTAAGGATTCATATTGCACTTTGGCAAAAGTGATCCTATGAATTATAATTACATTTATTTATTTAACAATGAATGTGCTCATTCATTCAAAGAATGTCGCTGCTCTCTGTGGGCACATGCTTGATATGCATGTGCTCAGACAATATTCACAGACTTGAGGGTCCTAGAGAGAGAGAAAGTGATCAGCTTCCCCCAGTATGAGGTTGGTTTGAGTAAATTTCTACCCCTTTGAAGATGCTTTTCTGGGAATGAACTGTGTTTGCATCAGACGCTGGGTGTTAGACTGCCTCGTCCTGATATTTTCAAGGGCAAAAGCATTACATTTTTATTCCAATGGATCAAGCTTATAAAAAAGCCATCCTTATATTCTGGAGCCTTCGAGAGAGAGAGCTTTTCTTTGGTAGTGAATGAAAACAAAGGCAAAGATGAAAGGGATCATTTCTTGAAAGAAACAAAAAGGCCTGTACAAAGGAATGCATAAATGTAGAAACTCGGGGGGAAAGGTGCGTCGTACTTGGACTGAGAGTGGAGAAGAAGGAAGGCCCAACAGTCTTCCTTTACAAATATTAAAGTTTGGGGAGAAAAGCCACTTTTGAATGTTCCATGAGCAAAACTGAGTCTGGAGCTTGGAAACTTTAGTCACCATGTTCCCCTTCTGTCGGGTTCCAGAGGAGCTCCGCTGGCCCCTCTGCACGGGGCCGGGGGGGGGGGGGGGGGGGGGGAGAGGGCAGGTACTTAGTATGAGGTGCCTGTCTCAAGGCAACACGCACATCAGGGATAATTTGGAAACGAGCCAATATTTTGGTTGTACATGATGTCCATTAACTGGCTGGGCTGATTTTTAGCAAAAATGACTATTTTAGAACTGACTGAGCGGTTGACTGGTACAAGCACTGTGCAAGACTAATGACGTAGAAAGGAGGTGATCGAAAATATCAAGCAATAATAAGGCCACACAAGAGGAACAGGCCAATATGAATGAACCAAATCCAATCACATCTTCATTTTCAGACCGAAATATTTCCCCAAACAGTACCTTATCATACCTCAATCATAAGTTGCTTTTTGTTTACAAAAAAAATACCAATGAACACCCTGTTCCCCTTTATTATGTCATAATTCTGGTCTGCTTTAAAAAAATAAAAGACTCTAGCCAATTACACTGTTTTCTTTTAAATTCTAGTTTCAGTTGTTTTCAGCAGCTCATTTTAAGAAACATCTGTCCAATCCGTCTCTTGGGAAGATGTTTAAAAAACAAGTGTTCTCATTTGAATTCTAAGGGACACCCCCCTACGGGAGATGGTAGTCCTTTGAGAGCAAGCAAACACTATCGAAACATTTATAATCCTTGAACTTCTTAATCAACTTCAATCTACAGTGCACGAAATGACCCAATTTCATAATCAATCACAAAACAAACTGTCTGCTTCCCTGACGCCTTCTAGGACATCATGTTGTTTCCGTATTAGAAACGTAAGTATTCAGTTACAATTAGTCTTGAGGCAACCTTGGTCAAGCATGAGACTGGACCGAGAAAAACTCCAGATTGAATATAGCTAACCTGGAATATGAGTTATGTGAGACTGTGTACATTACACACGAGCAAACCCATGTTAGATGTGCATATGGAGGCAGAAGGTGAAAATTCTCCAAGGTGAGGTCCACAACACAGGACTGTGTCGTGAAGAATTAATGCACATCCTAAATTCCACTGAAAGGAATCCGAGTAGGTTAATAAATACCTGTTACATTGTAGACATGGTGACCTACATTACAGATGCATTATCGTCTCTAATTTCTACAACAATTTCATAAGGTAAGATACAGCCCCATTTTAGAGACGAGTGAAAAGTGAGTCAAAAACCTCAAAATGTGTCCATGGTCACGTAGTTACAAATGGCAAAGCCAGGGTCTGGACCAGAGTTGTTTTGACTGAGAGGCCAGAAACTCAGTCCTGTCAAGGGTCCCTGCTAGTAGAAGTAAGAAATAGCACCAAAGTGAGAAGAAAAATAAAATGGTATCTGTGATTTATTAAAACCACACAGGACAAAGAAAGCCAAGAAAAGTTTTGATACATTTAAAAATAACTGCCGAAGCATAGGTTAAATGTAAAAGCTAACTATTGAGACTATATTCTATCAAGACAGAGAACTAAGTAAAAGTAGATTAACCAGACCAAACCTTTACAAGTTTTTAACATCTCTGCGAAGCTAATGTATAAGATACAGTATTTCCTCTGGGAGATAAAAGGCTGTGTAAGATTGGTTTCTCACTCTTTTGATTGAAAGAAAAGTAAATTAAAGTTCTCCTGGGAGACCTTTCTTACAATTCCAAAGAACAAGAAACATGTTGGACACATTTCTGAATGCAGCAAGTGCTAGCCTCTGCTCAGAAATACCCCGTATATATTGTTTGCTCAATCAAATCCAGCCCTAAGAGTTTACAGGTTTAAGGAAATATCAGGAATTAGGGCAGAAAGTGAACAAAAACATATTGTATCCTGCATTTGGTTTAAAAGTGCTTTCTTTCCAGGTTTCCCCATTTCTTATATTAAAATTTGTCATGGCCTGTCTCAAAACTCTGCCAGAAACTTATGAGGGATGAAAAACTATCTTCTAATGGAGTCTGAAATAAAACTATGGCATTTTCAAAAGAAAACCAAGATGAATGCCCTGTTAAGGAGAGTTCAGCAAGGACGAAGCAAACCATATGTTCCAGGTACGTGATGTAAACCACATGGTCTAAGGGGCTCCCTGCACTTGATGGGCTCCACCTGAAGTGCCAACATCAACAAACAGCAGTGTTCACTGTGGCCGCTGCCACAGCCAAGGCCCACGGAAGTGTGGGCTCTGTGAGCCTCAGTCTCCTATTTTTAATGTCAAGCAAGAAAACTGGCATGGTTGAGCACGATGCTGCTACCCGAGGCAAATATGTGGAATGAGGAAAAGGTAAAGATTAAGTTCTGAAGTAAATACTAAAGAGGTTCGTAGATAAAATAGAAGAGTCTAATCTTTCCCCAGCTGCTCTCCTTTTCTCAAGGTGTATCTTACGCTGTATACACTAGATACACCCTGGGAACTTTACACATGCACGTTTCTCCGGCAGGTAGTCGGTGAAGCTGTTTAAGAGAGGCCTGGATTCAAATCTCTGCTCTTTGATTATCTATATATGTAACCTCTTGAAAAATCAGAGAAATAGGCAATTGAGCAATATCACTTTTGTGGTCTTTTCATATTCTGGATGACTGCAAAATTATTCCTTTTTACAATAAAAAGCTCACTCTATAATGATCAAATGAGAATTCTTTGGTTTAGCAAGGGCAAGGGTTTCCTTTGCCTTATAAAACAAAGAAATCATCCTAATCCATTTATTTTGCCCTGCCCAATAAATTGAAAATGTTTTATAATGTATCAAGTTTTCATAAGCAAGGGATAAAAATGTATTTTTATCTTTCCTTTATTTTCTCTTTACCCTTCCCATTCCCCATAAGCCACTACTTCTCTCAGTAAGTGCGTGAGATCAAAAGATAAACACCGAGTTATTTAGATATGTGCTAAAAAGGAAAAAAAATATAACATCGTATCTAGATAGAAACACATTATGAACAAATAGTGACTTTAGTTTTTAAAGTGGAAAATATTTAGTAAAAAGAGAGATACTTACAAATGGATAGTTATTTTACTTTATTGTTGCGTACAAAGTGCTCCTTGAAAAGGCACCGAAACTGAAGCATCTGGCAGTCTGCTTGCACAGACATCGTGAATTCTGTCTAATGGAGCTGAGGGTGTCCTGGATTCAGGTCTCTCGTTAGTCTGGTGCTATTAGTCCCCTTGTGCTAAGGGAATCCAATCATAGCAAAGGAGATAAAGAGCACAGCTTCTGAATTCCACAGTTCAAATCCTGGCTCTGCCTCTTACTTTTTAAGTCTCAGTTTTATTTTGCCACCCCAGAGGGAGCCTCCAGTGATACTAAAACATACTTCATATATTCATTATAGGATTTCAATTAGATGTATGTCTACAGCTTTGAAAACAGCATCCAACATACATTAAACCTTAAATAAATCTATGCTGTTATCATTGGTAGGGATGGTGCTATTGTTATTAAGACACTGTAACACATATTTCTCAGGTTTCTTATTCACACCACATGGGCCACAATGACCTTTGAAACTGATACGTTCTTCAAACCGAATACCAAGCTATGCATCCACAGTAACATGAGATTAGGAGAGATACCCAAAACAAGCATTCAACGAACTACATTCCATCTCAGTGTTCTCATCCACAAAATAAGTGGGCTGGTCCAAATAATCTCCAAAGTCCCTTGCTGGTCTACATCTTTATTATTGATCCTTTAAACAGATTTGCCCAGATTCATATCATCAACATGCATGTTAATGCATTTGAAGGATCTTCCAAATTTTAGAAGTCAGGGCAGGTGAAAGTGAGACCTGGGTAAAACAGAGGCACTTCAAAACTGTCGATTAGAAACACGATAGATTCAGTAATGGTTTCCATTCCACTCCTCCTGAACAATGGAGCCGTCACAGTCTGGCTGAAGTGACTTAGAGAGTGATCCTTACAAAAAACATTTGTTAAATTACAGCAACAAAATTCTCCATAGCCATATTATAACCACGGCAAAAGTGGATAGGAAGATACAAACAAAACCAGAGTGTGACTGAGAAGGACATTTTTTTTCTCCATGCTGATTACTTCACCGTGTGCTGCCAAAACTTACTGTAGTTGTCGGTGAAATCAATGGGTGTCACAGACTATTCGGTCCCCTCTCCTTTACAATACTGTTGTTTTTGTACACACTGCGTAAAACAAGAATACTTATTGGAATAGAACTTTAAAAATTCCTGTCCTGGGAATCCTAAGTCACCCTGCAACAAAATTTGGTTATTTTTTCACATACATAAGTTAACATAAACTTCTTCTTTAAAATACTTAGACCTCAAAATAAATGCAGCAATTTATTAACAGGTGCTAATTTATTCAAGACATCACATAGAATATTTTCATAAAATATAAAAAATGCTCTAAAAAGAAGATAATAAGGAAGTTATGAAAAGGAAGGTGGAAGAGGGTATGGGGGAATAAATGGTAATGGAAAAAATACAATAAAAATGAACTACTAAAAGAAAAATATACATTCAACACCGTTAGTCATTAAGTAAATGAAAAATAAAGGCACACTGTGATATTACTATAAAAAAAGAACAGAAAGGAAGAAATGTATGAATTTCACATTTGTTCTGAAGAGATGTCTGGGATATGAGCACATTCTGAAAAAGTATGAGTAATCAACTGGTAAAATTTGGGGGTAAAAAACTTTTACTCAAGTTTGAAGATAAAAAATTTATTACTTTCAATATTCAAAATATACCTAAGTCCTTTTTTTTCAATTACTGAGGCTTTTTTTAAGAGTTGACAATTTTAACCTTCTCTGAATATTTAGCAGACTTTATAATAAATTGAAAAATGAATTTGACTTCAATGTTTTCTCCTTTCTCTTTCCACATAAAAAGAGGAATTAATGAAAATTTTACAAATCTTTAAGAACTGAAGGAAAATTACAAACCTTCCCTTAATTAAGAGTCCAGAGTGGAAAACAATTCAGAAACCATTTGGGGGGAAAGATTTTAAGAGAAAAATTAAATAAATTTTCAGGTAATTATTTATGACGTCAGCCCCCCAAATTCCCCATGGCCATAGCTCTAAACTATGTGCTCTCTCATTCGATCTGAGAAGGACCCAATGTAGACAAGAGGGAATGAAATAATTTGGATTAAAGGGGTATTTTGTACAAAGGTGACCACTACTAGTTTCCCCTCCCCCACGCCCCTCTCCTTCAGGAGGAAACAATTCTGAGGGAAGTGTCTGGAGCACGGGGGTGGGGGGGGCAGGGGGGGACTGCATAGGAGCAAGGGCTACATGCGATTAATTAGTTACACCTAGCTCCAATGAGGGAAGGAGAGAACAGCGGCAGTGACATGTAAAAAAGGGAGGAACTGAAAAACTCCCCCTGGTTGGTCAAAATGTCTATACATTTTGGAATTTCGAAAGTCTTGTGGCATCTTCATTACATGAGAATAGTACTGGATTTGAAGGTGCTTTGCTTAAAAAATACTTTTGTACAAACAGCATTCTAAACTACCTTTGAAGTTGTAAAATAGTAACCAGATTCCATGAAGCCGAACAATTTTTACTTAAGTATTTGCCAGCTTACTTAAAATAACTTGGTCACGACTTCCTTTCACATTTTTATTGTGATGTGATCAAATAGGCCTGTAATCTAATACTAACTCTCTACCAAAAGCAACTTTGTGCACCTTTATTCCTTCCTATTAGTCCTACCTCATGCCAAGAATATACTGGCTTATGTTTCAAAAATGAAAGCCTTGAAACAGTGCCGTTCAACTCATAATCATGTTGTTTTTCCTTCATACTTCCTATTTCTTACCTTCTTTTGCATGTCTCCTGGGCCCAGCACTGTGGCATCTGCTTCCTGGATCACTTTACTGTTTTCCTTTGGAAGGCTCTGACTCCACCTGAATGGTATGGAGGTAGTCCCCTCGTTTATTTGCTTATATACCAACCACACTCCTTCAGAATCTCAAACAGCTTTGCACTGATTTTTTTTTTTAAATCCTCACCCGAGAACATGTTCATTGAGTTCAGAGAGAGGGCAAGGGAAGAAGAGAGGGGGGAGAGAAACATCAATGTGGGAGAAAAACACTAATCAGTTGCCTCTCATACACACCCGCACTGGGGACTGAACCCACAGCCTACGCATGTGCCCTGACCTGGGATCAAACAGGCACCTCTCCCTGTGTGGGACAGCATCTAACCAACTGAGTCACACCGGCCAGGGCTGCTTTGCACAATGTATTAAAAAAGATACAAGATTTTTACTCATATAGATGCGCAATATGAAGTAAAGGAAATACATTAGACCAAGGATTCAGAAAGTACATTGACTGCCATAATAAACAAATCACAATCTCAGTGACTTGATGCAATAAATCTTTTGTTTTTGTTTTTTTTAATTTATGTCAGTCTAATGTGATTTTTAGGTAGGCTTTGTTTCTTGTAGACCTATTTAGGAATCTCAGTTTCTTCCACCTAGTGGCTGCATCATCCTCTATTCCCCAAAACTTCTACTGGATCCTGTACCTTGAGCCAATAGAGGTGGAGACAGAAAAAGCTTGTTGAAGCCACCCTCTATTCTTCAACACCTTCGCCTAGAGGCAGCACAAATCCATTCCACATCATTTCCAATCATATTCCATTAAATGGACACATCCAAGTGCGAGTGGGGAATTTGGTGGAGTGGTATGCTCATGAATAAGAGAACGTGTTAGTGAGCTCTAGCGATCTCTATCATAAACAGCTACTCTTAGACATAAGCTTTGATTTCCAAGAATATAGCATATTGATGTTTGCCCTGCATCAAAAAGCTGTTGTGAGGATCAAGTAATAAGGGATGTGAAATACTTTTAAAACTGTGAAGGGCTATGTCAATGTGGCACGCTGGCCTGTAGACATCCTCAAACATTCTTTTTTGGACTTTTGAGAATCCCCAAATTCATAAACATATAAACATTTTTATAGGTTTCAGTCCTTCTGCTAAACCGTATTTCCAACAAAAAAATCTTTATGGTTTCACACTGAAGATTAAGTTAAAGTTGTTTCACTTGTTGATAGTTGTTTTCATAAAAAAAGAGACAGTTTTGAATATGTCTCGAGTTACCGTAAAGATAATCACAAAAGATAAATCAAGAAGCAAGTTTTTGAGAGTAAATTAGGTTCACTACTCAGCTGCAGGTCCTGCTCCAGGTTTAATACAAGCAGGACTGAGATCCAGGCTCAAAAGGTTAGCAAAATAAATATTACATGTCATGGAACTATGAGGTAGCTTAAAACCAGTCCAAAGTGCAAATGGCAGGACTATGGCCGTTAGGCCTATGGGTTGATGCTCTTGGAGTTCCTGAGAAACTTGCTCATGTCTTCCACATCTACAGGTCGAACATAACTCACAGATTTCTTCATTGCTTCCCAGTTCACCACGCCATCTCTCACACACACTTTTCAAGCAGCTCTGCAAAATCTGGTCTCTTCCCTGAAACCTTACTCAGTTAAATAGCAGGACACTTCAATCTCCCCCTTGTGGTCTGTGGCTCTGACAGTTTCCTGCATGGGACCATTCGCTTTCACCTCATAATAGACACATCCTTCTTCTCCATGACCCCCTTCCTCAATCAGAGCAGACTGGGATATCAGGGAGAACATGGGCAGGACCTGCAATCCTGTTGTTGACTAGGGACTTAAACATTCACCATGTTTTTTCCTTTCCCCAAATTCTTACTCTTCACAGGCACATTGCAGGACTGAGGAAATAAAGGTGGTTATCTTCCTCCAGGAGCTCCGACTACGTGAGGGGTGCATATCAACTGAGTGTCCACACTCAGTGTGAGTGAGGGAATGGAAGTCTGAGGACATGCTCTGTGGTCATGAGGAAACGCAGCGTGCTGAGTTCAGTGAGCAGTTTCCACAGAGCAGGGTTATGAAACTGCTTTGGGTGCATTTGTGTCTCAGTTGCTGAGAAATCCCGTAGTAAAAGCAAAACAAAAAAGCAAAAGCAGTGTCTCCACACTCAACAGAAGACCTTGTGTTTCTTCGGTACGTGTGTGTAAGGTGACACTGTTCTCAATGTTCTGCCCATAGCGCCCAGGTTTTCTGAAACACCAAGTGGGGAAGGAGTGCTCTGGGCTTACGGGGTGGGAAGACCAGAAAGGATGCAGACGTCTTCACAATTGAAAAGTAAATGATTTTTGCTTTTCAAAAGCATGTGGAGTCCATCTTTCTAGGCACAATTTTCGGTATACTCTTCTAAAGGAAAGTCCGTGTCATTAATATTCTAGTGTTTGTAAACACTAGAGTGTTTTATGTCGATTTTAAGTTGATTATGCAAATACCTGGATATTTTACCTGGACATGAAAAGACCTAAAAATAGCAATAAAATTTATTTAAAATAAGAGAATGTAGTTACAACACATAACTAATAAATGCTTAATTCTGGATGAAATAATTTTCTAGAAAAAGACATAAATTACCCAAATGAACTTAAGATGAAATGGGAAACCTGAATAGAAAATAGCCATGGGAGAGAAACGGAAAAGCTGATATTTTTTTTTCCTCCTTTGGCAAAAGGAAACGATACCCGCAGATGTACCCGATTTACAGAAGCCTCTGACCCCAAAGCAAACTGACACTGATAACTCGCACACCTACAGCAGCTTCGAGAGGGAAAGTCTGAGGGAAAATCTGATTTGTAGTCAGTCCTCCTGAAATATAAACGTTCAGGGAGTTGGAATTTTTCCTAGAAAAGGTAAATTAACAAGAAAAATATTTTAGGTAGGATCTAAACATGTCCAACTGGCAAAAGATAAAAATGACAAAAAACAATACATTTTCTTCAGGATTGAAAGCACTTGTTTCCTGCATGTGCCAAGGAAAACTATTTACTTTTGCTTCGACATTTTTACATAAATTCGGAAAACAAAGCAAAAATCTCAAGTTTAAATTCTGACTTCTTTTTCAGCTGTGAATAATAAATATCTATTATTTGTTGGTGTTGGCAGCCTATATACTAGCTCTTTTTTTCTCTATGTTTAGCCTTCAGAGCTGCTGAAATCTTAAAATGTGTAGCTTTTTTGTTGATTTCTTTCTCTCTCACATCCCAGAGGGTTGGGATGGTAAACTCCGCTGTCTTCTTTAGTTGACCCAAAGGCCTTGTATCTGTTAAAATATTCTGGGCTGAATGTTTTCATGGGCAGAAACCCACTAAAAGTAGTTTAAATACAAGTATGTTATTCTCTCACGTAAGACCTGAGACAGGGTGGCTCACTCAGGACTCCAGGACAGCACCCAGCACTGTCCTCTTCCACCCGTCCGTCCACTCAGCCCTTCTCACTGTGCTGGTCTGCTCTTCCCGTGGTCCTCAGACGCCTGCAGCAGTTCTAAACGCCACACGCCGAGGAGACTCCCGGGAACATCGCTGTCGCGCAACCCTCTCTTGTGAGTGAATGGGCCCTTCTGAAAAGCTCTCCAGAGGATTTTCCAATTTTTATTGACTTGAATCCGATCACATACCTGTGTTTAAGCGCATTACTTAGAAGGGAAAGTAAGAGCACTACTTTTTTTTAGAACAGTGTGACTCACAACTTAAGGCCCAGGCTCCCCTGGCACACACAGACATTCAGAATGAGGTAAATAAAATCTGTGTTCTGTTATTATATTAGCAAGCAAGAAGGAACTGTCTACCAGACAGGCAACCAACAACGTCTGTCATATAGTCTATTTGTCTGCATAGGCACTAACACACATCCACTTCTGTTATTAAAAGTCATTTTCCTTGGCAAGTCAGTTGCATAATTGCCTATAGGCAAGTTTGGGTAAGTGATACACATTTTATTCTATTTTCTCACTAATCTCTGATCCATTGAACTGTATTTTAAATGTACAAGGGATGCTCACAACTTATGAGAGCCTTCAGTTGAAGATATTTGTCTTAGAATATCGACTTTTTAATTAGAAATAACTATACATAAATAGGGAAGTAATGCATGCATGGCCATTTCCGACCTTTCTATTCTCACGTCATCCTGTTGAACTTTGGACTCATGTACCTGCTCCAGACCAAAAGCTAGATCATATCAAATATCACTAGCTTTGTAGTACACTTGCATTTTCTATTTGAGCCCTTAAAAATTCCATCGCCCCATCTGACCTATGAGAGTAAAAGTACAATCCAAGAGGCATTCCAGAAAGCGGATCGGCAGCGATGTCTTCAGAGGCAGTAGATCTCAGCTGGACTGTGGACCAAAGCCCATCCTCATGGTAACTTTCTCAAGGTAGCACCATAACCCATTAGAAAGGAGACACTGGAAAAAAACCAAGAGATTTGGCCTCTCCTGTCCTTGCCCTGTAAAAGGGTTACCGCGGTGAGGCCCATTTCTCTCTTCTCACATATTAAGGGCTATAATACCTTAAATGCAATCCACCTCCTTCCCACTAATTAACTGATTCATTCTCTCAACTAAAAAAAGTACTTATTGAGATACTTCTGCCAAGCACCACATCCGATTCGAGACATGTGGAGAAAAAGACACAGTCCCTACAATCCTAGAGTGAAGGAGAGAAGCAGTAACAGAGTACCAAAATGTGAAATGATAGGAAGGATATACGGATGGTGATGAGGGAGAGGACAGAGCTTTTTAGGATGGTTGACAAAGAGGAGCAGATGAGAAAGAATGAATTAGGTTAAAGAGAGCAAGTCACAAGTAACCGGATGACCGTGCGATTAAAATGCAGGCGGAGAGGAACACAGGTGCTAGATCATCAAGGCAAGGTGAGAGTTTTCACATGATTCAAGTTAAATGCAGAGTTTTTAATGATTCCATGAATCCAGACAGATTGTCTCTGCTGTGGCGGGTTCTGAGAACGACAAAAATGTGTTCTTGTGCTAAGTATCCCTGCCAAACTCATCACCCAATATTGCTGCTACAACCAGAGGTGTGTAGAAGAAAGAGATGCTTCCTTGAACTTTCCAATAACTGTTTCTTCATTTTAGTTTGTTTTCGCTTTCTTTTTCAAATCCAATTGGTTACAAAATGCTCTTGGAAGCATGGAAGCAACAATAACACTTTGTAGCCTAGCAGAATTACATTTTGCTCCCGTTCAATAAACACAGGCCTGTTTTCTAATATGTTTGACTTTCTGACAAAATTTAGAGTTAGTGCCCAAGGAAATCGTAACCATGGAATTAGGGTCAAAACTGAATAAAAGAGTTGGTTGAAAATGAAAGGATGAGTCCCATTTTGGGGCACTGACTATACTTTGGAAAGAGAAAAGGGGAAAAGGGCTTTTAAGGATCCTTCTTCATGTACCGTTTTCAGCTTCACAAACAGAGGAACGTGGCAGCACAGTGAGGCGGGCCATGGCCTTTGAAGTGCAGATTAAAGCATCCATTACTCGGCGGGGGTTCCAGGCTGCACACCGGAGGCTCCTTTAAAAGGTCACTCTGTGTGTGCACGTGTGTGTCTGTTTGGGGGGATGCAATTCTGCGGGCCAACATTACTGACGGGAAGAGTACTTTCTACCTGAACTAACGGGTAAACGTAGAGGATTATTTTCCTTTAATCGTCCATCCTTTACCATAAATCACATAAACTAGCTAATTACATGTGACCATGGGTGGCTATAAACCTTTGAGGTCATGGACTGTATCACTCTCATCCTGCTCAGTTTTTGCTGTGAGTGACTATCACCATGTCCACACTCAATATATATTTGTGAGATTTTATTATGTAAAATTGTGTATGCATGGAAGGCTTCAATTAGTTTTCAATTTAAAGCATGCAGTTTTAAATATAACTCACAAAAAAGCAATGACAATCGAAGAGGATCATATGATTATTATAAAAATTGTCACGGTAGCATTTATAATAGCTACTGTATGTATATTGAACACCTACTATATATTTGATGTGTTATCAGTGCTTTACTCAAATCTGAGTAAGTGCGGTGGTGTATAAGAATGTGTACATTTTGGGAAATGTAGGTAAACATCAGGGACAAAGGAGTGGGGGGATGGAAGAGGGGAACAGAAACTGTAGCTGTAGTCACAGGGGAAGCTTTTCAGACAGGATCGCTGGGACAGCTTCAGGGTGGTAAGCACATCTCATATGAACTGTGATACTGGTGGAAAGGTGACGTGCACTTATCAAGGAGTAGCTGGATCTCAGCCTCCCTCAGCCATTTCCTGTCAACAGTTTTGTCTGTGCTTGTACTTTATTATCCGGCTTTACTTAGTGCCCCCAGAAAACCACAGAAAGATTCTTTTTATCATTGAGCGCAGGAATGCTACCATGAGCTTATGTGCAATTGCATCCTGAGGAGATTCTACACCTGTGGCCTCACATTGAAACAGCCTGAAAACTGTCCTCAGGGAGAGCATGCAGCAATATTCTGGAGGAAAAAAAAAAGAACTGGACTTTCTGTAAGGAACTAAATAGGATGGTACCAGTCTGCTTGGTTTGGGATAGTGCCAAGCAACCCTTTGTTTTCTCTGCTTTTTCCTGTTTAAATGTACTCAACCAATACCTTATCACTCCTCTATAACTACAGAATCCTCCTTTGTAGTCGCCAAAGGGATTAACCTAAAAAATCCCAGAAGGAAACTGAAGCAGGCCCTGGAGGTCCCGGAGTGCTCAGGGCAGAAAAGGAGAAACCACACTTCACAATTACCAAGTATTGGTGTAATGACGGCTGCTCTCGAATTTAGTATCCATCTGCCGGACATTATTTCCAAATCTTCACTTTTTTGACTGCAAAAGGATTACACACCCTTGCTCACGTGCATGTGACTGACACTGTGTCTGTGGAGGCAGAACACACCTCCCCATCACAGGCCTGGCCGTGTGACTTGCTTTGGCTAATGGAATATGGCAGGACATACCCTGGGTCAAAGCGGAGGTTTCAAGTGTGAGTGATAAGCTCAGCCCAGTCTCTTGCTTTCATTTCTCACCATAAGAACTCAGCACGTGCCATCAAAGGACTGTTCCCTTGGTCCAAGTACCGAACTGAGAAGACACCCAGGAATTCACAACCGCCAACCCATGGCTGCCACATGTGGTCATTACATAAATGATGTGATTGCAAGCTCTGAAGATTCAGGGGCTGACTGTCCCACCACACACACTGTCACCACGATGTTCATTAATAAGACACTGTAATATTAAATTCACAGATGTTAGTTTCAAACTGAGAAATCGGTTGGTTGGATGTGATGACAGAGGTAAGAGCAGGAGGGAAAGCATCGCATGATCTGGCCCTTCTGCCAGAATCACAGGTAAAGGGGTTAAATCATGGGATGACTTACAAATGTGCGTATTTCTTGAAACTCCTGAGCCTACCATTTGGCTTACAGGTCACTAATCCATCTTTATAGCTGTGCTATAGAATATCATTGCATTATTGGTTTCCATTTTATCTGATACAATGAATGGTGTTTAGTCACACTTTTGTCCAAAAAGGCTACGTTTAGTAAAACTTGGCATTGATGTGAGGAGAATTTATGCTTACTTGGAAAGCCTTCCTTAACTCCCAAGTGATCTTTATAGGAGAGGCCACAAACTCAAAAGACTAACAAAAACACTGTGACGCTGATAAGCATCATCTGCAAACCAACCTGGATGCTCATAATTCTGGGCACAAACCCCACCTCGGGGCAGTCCTTCACGAGTAAGCGCATCCACTTGAATGTGTGAATCTTGTTTTCTTTGGTTAAAGGGTGATTTTCAAACACCCTATCGGAAACTTTGTTATCACAAAATATATACCACTTTTTCATAACTCCTAAAAATGAAAAAAAAACCCAAACAAAACAGAATCTGTGGCCTTTTAAGTACAATTCTAATAAGTAATGAAATTCAGATGACCTGTATAATGATTCCCCATTTTCTTTATGAAACCTATCAGTTCAATTCTTTGCCTTTGGGACAGATGCTGAACAGTCGTTCTGGCAAATTATTAAATCAAATTTCTGGGTTTTGCAGGGCCTTTCAACATATGCCTGACAGAAAGATGAGGCAGACAAGGAAACCCTCTCAGTACACTGCATAAAACCAAAAGTAAAAAGATTAATTCAGAAAAGAATCTAAATAGATAGTTAGTGTTCTCAATTACACAGTATTAAACTGTCAAATTTAGGAATTTTTTTTCATATCCTTTAACCACCAGAATGAAATACCACTAAAATAGGCCATTTAGAATACATTTAGTAGCATTATTTAACAAAGAAAAAGGGAAAATAAACTGAATTCACTGGACAATGTTTGAAAATGAACTTAGGAAAGCGTACAGAATTTAAAACCAGCGGTTTACGATTTGAGCTTCTACTTGGTTGAGTGAGTTACACGAACAGTATTTCACATTCTGACATGAAGGTTTACTGTACTAGATAACCAAAAGGTGTAGGAAATGACTTCTGTTCCGAAATGCTATCCATCACATTGCTACAGTACAATCTTCATTGACAAGGAAGGCCAGGAACATGGCAAGAAAACATTCGCAGACTTTGATAATATGTTGCACAATTAGGAAGTACGTTTTACATTAAAGTCCAAAGAAAGCAAAAGCAAGAGTTGCTTGTCGTGACAGAAGCAGGAACTAAGAACGGCCATTTAGTAGAGCCCGATTAATGTAAGCATTTAAATCCTCTACGGTGTGGTTCCCTCTCCCTCATGTTATTGACAGAGCCCCCTTTCGAATGTCAGAGACACTAGGAGCTAATTCCAAAGGTTACAATGGCTAAGTTCTTCAATACGGGGCATGCAATGATGGATCAGCAATTTCTTCAGTGAAACGTCATTCCCACTATCAATGTTTTTAAAAACCCCTGAATTATCCGATGCACCATTTCAAATAGTTTTCCTGTTTCCCAGATATTACTCACATTTTTTAATCACTGCATATGACATTCTGCTGGTGTATATCTTAATAGAAATGATATAATTTTATCTTCATTCTACAATCTTACTTGCATTTAAGAAATTGTGCTGCCATCAGTAAAAATGTGCCTAGATTACTATGTACTGTATTGTAGAAAACTCTCAAATTCCACTTGGAAAAGTCATTAGCCAACAGAAATCAAAGGCAGCTTTCCATTTCAGGACTTTCAGAATGATCAGGAAACTGCTTTATCAACACATGTACTTAAATTCATTTCTTCCATTGAATGCCTCCCTCTGCAAAACGGGTTATTCAATTACATGTTTCCATAGCACATGGAGGTCAGGCATTAATGGCAAAGATGTATTCACTGTGCTTTTATTATTTCTAAGGAGTGAGAAAAATAATACATTGTATTACAGAGCTTCAATCATAGTCAATGTTTTCATTCAATTTAAAAACAGACAATTGAATCTACACAGAGAGGATAAAATGAAGTACACAGAGAGGATAAAAAACCTTTCCATGTGGAGTAATTAGAGAAAAACCCTTAATTTTAACATCACTAAATAGTGAACAACACAAAAACCAAAAAACCAGAGTTGCATTAAATACGACATATCACTTTCAAATAACCTTTAGCCAGTGTTTGAGGTGCCAGAACACTAATTTTGTTTATTTGAGATGTCTCTAGCCTATAAATACCATTGGCTTTTTGCCCACTAACAATTTAATATAAATTAAAAAGAAAAACACAAAAGTTGGAGGTTTTTAACAAAAGGAAAGTTTTTCTTAGTGCCATAATTTAGGAAAAGGAAGAAATAAGAATCAGCTGTCTTGGAGAAAAACAAAGTATGCAACCCTGGAATGGTAAAATAACACATTTAATATTTTAACCTAAACATTGTAACAATAGAAAACAAATGTATCTAGGTTGATTCCCCCAACATTCCCACTATCTGCCACTTATCATCCTTTCCTTCCCACCTTGCAATGCTTAATTCTTATAGAATAAATTCCCTAACTCCAAATTATTTTGGTTTTTAAAACGATTTTAATTTTTTTCAATTACAGCTGACAAACAATATTATGTTTCAGGTGTACAACACAGTGGTTAGATGTTTATATAATTTATGAAGTGATCTCCTTGATAAGTCTATTACCCACCTGATACCATACATAGTTATTACAATATTATTGACTATGTTCCCTGTGACTATTTTTAATAACTGCCAATTTCTACTTCTTAATCTTTTCACCCTTTTCACCCAGCTCCCCCACACCTTCCCATCTGACAACCATCAACTTGTTGTCTGTATCTATGAAAATGCTTCTGCTTTGTTTTTTAAATTCCACCTATAAGTGCAATCTTATGGTATTTGTCTTTCTCTGTCTGACTCACTTCACTTAACATAATAACCTCTCGGTTCATTGCTAAAATCTCTGTACTAGCCAAAGCAATCTACAGATTGACTGTGATCCCTATCAAAATGCCACAGACATTTTTCACAGACCTAGAACAAATAATCCTAAAATTTACATGGAACCACGGAAGACCCCAAATAACCAAAGAAATCTTGAGAAAAAACAAATTTGAAGGGATCATACTACCTAAAACAAAACTATGCTACAAGGCTATAGTAATTAAACCATAAAAACAGAGACATAATCAATGACCCAGAATAGAGCCCAGAAATGAACCCATGCCTATATGTTCAATTAATCTATGACAAAGCAGGCAAGCCCATACAATGGGGTAAAGGGTCTCTTCAATAAATGGTGCTGGGAAAACTGGGCTCTCTCTCACACACACACATACACACACACACACACAGAAACTACAGCACTTTCTTACACCAGATACAAGAAGAAATTAGAAATGGACTGAAGACTTAAATGTTAGACCCAAAACCATAAAACTAATCAAAGAAAACACTGGTAGTAAACTCTTTGACATTACTCTTAACAATGCTTTTTTGGGTATGCCTTTTATATATACAAAAGAATATATAAACAAATGGGACTACATAAAACTAAAGTGTTTGTTGAACAATGAAGGAAACCATCAACAAAATGAAAAGAATGAGGGAAGATATTCACCAATGATACATTGATAAGGGGTTCATATCCAAAAAAATAAAAGAAACTCATATAACTTAACACCAAAAAAAGAAATCTGAATGAAAAATGGGCAGAAGACTGGAAAAGACACTTCTCCAAAGAGGACATACAGATGACAAATAGACATATGAAAAGATGTTCAGTGTTACTGATCATCAGAAAAATGTGAATTACAACCACAGTGAGGTTCACCTCCCACCTGTCAGGCTCCCATCAGTACACCCACCCACACAGACAAGGGCTGGCAAGCAAGCGGAGAAAAGGGAACCCGCGGCGCGGTGGCACGCAGACTGGTGCAGCCACTGCGTTAACAGTGCGGAGGGTTCTCAGGAAACTACAAGGGGAACTGCCTCAGGACCCAGGGGTTCCACTTCTGGGTATTCATCTGAAGAAAACCGAAACACCTCCAGGTTATCCGAATCTACCTTAATGCTCTGATGGGTTTATCACAACACTGTCTCGGTTACTCCCATCGAAAACCGGATATTCCTTACAGAAACAAAAAATTGTTTTCAATAAGCTATATGTACACGTATTTCTATATTTTATTTAAGCCTGATTACAGATTCTTTCAAGAGATACATTTTTAAACAGACTAAAACATGATGGTGAAATCATTTCCTGGTAGCCAGAGTTTATTTATTTATACACTGTTTTAGTAAATTCATTTATTTATTTGGCTTTATAGCTGATGGAAGGTCCTGGCAGGCATCCTTCAAAAAAAAAAAAAAAGTTCTCTTCACTTTTTTACATAGATTTATTTCACTCTGCTACTTTTCATAGTTTCTGGCCTCATCTGCTTTGCACAGTTTTCCATTTCTCTATCATCAATCCGTCACTTACTTTTTTCTGAGACCTGTCTGTGTGGGTGAGGGGTTTGTATAAGTTTACACAGGACAACATAGTTGCCAGATAAGCATTTTAGAATTGTGTGTAAAGTCAAAGAAAACGGGCTCTGAATGAAAGTGCAAGAGGGTTTCAAAAAACAACAGGCAGAGGGGCACTGGTGAGAGACCAGACCATGACGAAATTTGTGAGGCTTACACCAATCGAGACTCTGAAAAACTATTTCGATCTCGACAGACGAAATATGCAGGGAAGTAATATACAAACTGTTCTTTGAAGAGATCAGAAAAAGAAGGAAGAAAAATGATAAAGTGATAAAGTCTACTTAATTTATCAAGCCATGTTCATGCCCTGATTTTATATACTTGTATCTATCAATAAACACTGTGATACTTAAAAAAAAAAGTCTAGAGGCCTAAAGCCTTAAAGGGTTCTTTTTGTGTTAAATGAGTACTGATGATACTACATCAGAATGATTCTGCTTTGAGCTGTGCACGCTGAGGATGAATGGAATGAATGCTTCCACACTCAGCATTCTCTATATTCTTCTGTTCCCTTAAACAAGTAAGCTATCCCCTCTCCTTCATTTCCAGCACTCCAGCAGCCCAAGTCTCCCTAGTGTCATCAATGTCCCCTAGGTTACCAAAGCCAATGGACACTTCCCAGACCCCTCAATAACATCTAAGAGCATTTCTCCTCCAAATATCCATGTATTTGGCCCCTAGAAGACAATTCTTCCCAGATTTTCCTCATGCTGTATGGTTTTTCTTTCTCTTACCACCCCCACCTTTCCCATGTATACCCATCCTCTATAAATAGAGGGTCTCCAAATGTTAGCTCCTGAACCCTGGGTGTTGCTTTATTCTCTCCTTTGGTGATATTTCCTCTCCCCATGGTTCTGTTACCATTTATATGCAAGTGACTCCCAGGAAATTAACTTCAGCTCCCAGCCCCTTCTCATATGTGGATCCACATATCCAGTTGCTTATTTAGCATTTCCAATAGGTTATTTAAGAGGCAGGGCAAATCCAGCATGTCCCAAACCAAGCTCATGATTCTCCTATCTCAAAAATACCGCCAGCGCTCCATTAGGTGTTCACAACAGAAACCAGGGCAGTCATCCTGGACATTTCCTCATCTCTTGTCCTTTCTGTCTGATGAAATAATTTACTTATTCTTGCTTATTTTACCTGAGTATTTCTGAAATCCATCCACTTCTCTCCTGTTTCACAGCCACCACCATCATCCTTTCTCACTGTGCTCAAGTGTACTCCCCTTGATAAACAGAGAGTTCGCCTGGCAACCCAGGTCAATATTCCTCCACACCAAGGCCAGCTAGGCTCAGGGGTGGCTGCCCTCGTCCTCTGGCCCCATCTCCTGCAATTCTCCCAACACACTCCCAACTCCAGACACACTGGTCTTCCCTCAGGAACAGAGGTGTTTCTGAATGAATGTCTGAAGGAAGGGAGGAAGGAAGGAAGGAAAGAAGGAGGGAGAGAAGGAGGGAGGGATGAGTGAATTATAGGGAAGGAGCAAAGGAGAGTGGCAAAGTGGAAGGGAGGGAGGAAGGGATACAACAGGCTTACAGCAAATTAAAAAGAAAATCTGCTCTAAAACCAGGAAACTGGGTCTGAGTCCCGGCTCACTATAAACTTTAAACCGGGCATAATGTCTCCCCCACAAGGGATGTAATGAGGATTAAGGAAGGTAATGTGTGTAAAATTCCTCTGTTTACTGTAACAAATAGAATATGGAAGTTTAGGACATATAAAATACCCCAGGAGACTATTATACAGATAATGCAATTTAGATCATAAAAGGACGTGTATGTTCAGTGGTTCTCAGTCTTTGTTATTCCTTCTCTACTCTTCACTAGTCATAACTATACAAAATTCATTGTACCCATATAAAATAGATTACAACATTCTCTTATCAATGCCTCTCATTACTCTCTGATTTCCAATGAAAAATCTATAAAAAGCTCAGCCATTAACCTCTCCCTATTCCAAAATTCTCACTTTGTGTCCTTCCTGCAAGCAAAACATATTAGTTCTCTTAATAGGTATAATCACTTCCCTAAAAATTATTTTGAGACAAAAGTATTTTTTAATTTTAAAACTAATACAAACAGAATAATAACTATAAAAACAAATTCCCAAACGTTAAATTATCAACAAATAAAAGTTTTAAATGTTAAGATATTTCTGATTACTTAGGAAACATCATTTTCTATTTCTGAGCCCTCATTTCCTCGTCTCTTCATTACATAAAACAAGAAGCAACAGCAAAAAGAAATATACAGGATCGATCTGCTTTCTAGGTTAGAAAGCAATTTAGCACACATGATATTATGCCAAGAACATTGAATCATACTTTATCACTCACGTAAAAGAGGTTTAAAGGAAGCATATGTATGTCTAGAGAGAAAATGTCTTATAATTGCATATCCCCCATTTCATGTTTATTGGATGAAACTGTAGCCAGAGTAAACTACCCATGATATACAATCACAATTCTCTAGGAGTTTCAGTAATGGCAGCCAGGATTTATACTTGTTTGCTGAATTTTCCACAAGCCGAGTTGTCTGAAAGCTATGTCAATAATAATAAAAATGACTAATTCTGATTAGGAACATTCAGGCTGCATTATATCCGTATGTGTCAAGTGCGAGCCAGGCATTCATTTCAGGCTGTGTTTGCTGCCTTCCCATCGCTATCATGTCAACCCGACAGGCTCAGAGCTCAAACTCGTCCAAAGAACTGCCAGACTCAGTTACAGCAAGAAAAAAAAGTCAATTATGAATTTCATTACTTCCACAATTCTCCTCAAGAGGAACAGAAGAAGGAAAAACATCAAATAAAAAAAAAAAAAACAACTTCACAACATTGAGGGGATCTAGATAAAACCTAGCTTACCATAATTCTTCTGAAATTAGATATAGAGTTTTGAAATTTATTCCAAGCTAAAACAACTTCTTACTGCCTTACCTTCTCCTTTGTTTAGTCTGATTCTAATGTTACTGTAATTATTGGATTAGTGATTCATTTGAAAGGCCAACTTTACAGACTTGAAACAGCTTTGTGAAGGCATCTCATATTTCAGCACGTGAAGACAAGTGTTCAGGGTTTTTTCAATTCACTGGAAGCCCTTAAATTCAGCATCTTCCCTTCCTTTTCCCTCTGCCGCTGAGGCAGCTTTGAAGTTTATATTAAAAAAAAATCAGATATTTAGGAAACAGAGATCATCCCAAGGCTCTGAACTTGAGTGAGAAAAAGCAGTGCTCACCTCAGGAGCACCGCCGCACAAGACTAAAGACGTGTGGGCATCTGCCAGGCGAAGTGGGTGCCAGAGCCCTTTGATGGAAATCCACAGCCTCAGAGAGGTGCCCAAGCAAAACACAGCAAACAGTGAAAGGTAATTGCCAGAGGCAAGGTTGTCTTCATAATGGATTGCACATGCATGGTTTGCCGTCCAGTGTTAATTAACCACGGGCAGGTTGGAACTGCTTCCTGATTTCACTGAGGTGCGTCTCCCAAGCAGCACCTATGACCACAGGCTGGCATCATCCTCTGTGCCACTGTCCCCACTAAAAGGGCAGAGTAAACCCCACACTTTTTGACAGCACAAGACACCATAAACGAAGAGGTGCACGAAGAGCTGAAATGGCAGTTTTTATGGGATTAAGCAGAAAAGCACTGACTTTTACTGTTAGAAGGGGATCAGCTTTAATCAATTAATGATTTAATTACCTAGACTAATTAACGTAATGAACAACAGCAAGCCTATAATTAATTAGCTTTATCCAAACCTTCTACTTTGAGAATAGGACCTAAAGGACAACACTTTTGCTGGGTTTCTGCAGTAAAATGCGTGGTATGTTAGAACAAATTAAGGGGATGTGGTCCCCCACTACTTTGAGCAAGAACACAAGGTCACTCAAGTGATTCTTTGGTGAAGGAGGCTTGTGGAAAGGTGTTTCCTGGATAGGCGGTGGATACTTTAACATTCCAGCAGAAGTGCAGTTTGTTTGTTTGTTTGTTTGTTTGTTTAGAGCTGCAGATTGTAAAGAGAATTATGTCTCTGTAAAGCAAATAGTAGACCGAACACAGAAATGGGTCCCTTGGTCATTCTGCTTCTGTAATTGCAGTCATTTCAAAGTAAGTACACACAAATATAAAGCCTTTGAAAATCTATCAGGCAGTAGCACTGATACATTGTTCTTGGGGCAAAGTGTTCCTTAAATTACTTAGTATAGATTTTATAAGAATGAAGCACAAACAAGAAGCAAGGAATCAGGGGAAGAGGGTACAACCCTGAGGACAAGAGTAATCAAAGTTCTAGCCATCCTCTCTACCTTCTAATTCTACTTTGGAATTTACGAGTTATGGCCTGATTCCCTCATTATTTTGGGTGTTCCTTAGAGAGAGAAACCTCATCCTATTGTGTTTTGTCACGGGCCCTACATTCTCTATTATAGCATGATCAACTATTATTACCTAGAATAAATACTTTTAAAAACTCTTCCCTTAAGCCAAAACAGACAAGGCAGACCTGTACTGTAATCTGTTCCACTCACCACATCCCTCAGTTTACCTAGCTGGATGTACATTTCTCTCTCAGAACAAGACTGAGTCATAATTTAGGCTTCCTTGTGCAGTGCTTGCAGTAATGCCTTATGCTTACAGAGGGCGCTCAAACTTACCCATGGATGAAAGGGGCTAGACTTTGTACCTTACAGACTAAGCCAGCTCTGCACCAAGCAAGAGAACTGATTCAGTTTCCAAAAGCTTTCTGTGGCACCTCTGAAAGGAAGAGTGCATCTCAACCCAACATCATGGATGCTCTCTATGGCATTTACATCTGTTCTCTAATAAGCCAAGCAGTTACTAAGAACCTACCAAGTTTCAGGCAATGTGTAAATGCACCTGGAACAGGGAAGAAAACATCTAGACCCTAATGGGAAGGTACATCTATACAACCAAATAGAGAAATCAAAAAGAAAAAAAAAACCAAACATGACTAGAGTTATAAAATAAGTAAAATGTACTACGGGAGCACGGGATAGGGTTCCTTCAAATTCAGTAAAGACATGGCAAATATCCCCAACCAGTGTGGCTCTGTCTGCTGGACATCGTCCTCAAAGCGAAAGGTTGCCAGTTTGATTCCTGATCCAGGCACATGTCTGGGTTGTGGGTTCAGACCTCTGTTGACCACAGGTAACTGGTGGATGTTTCTCTCTCTTTCCCCCCGAAACCTCCACCTTCTTTTCTCCCTCTAAGATCAGTAAACATATTCTCGAGTGAGAATTTTTTTTAAAAGTTCATTTCCTGGAACTTTATATGTGAAGGACCTTTTAACACTGGTGATCACAGAATTATTCTCAGTACCTCCATCAGGTCACTAATGTTAGGCTTAGGGTTTAGATAGAAATGAAAATTCACCTTGGTAAGCATTTTGTTCATCAAAGTACATAGATTTCAAATAATATTTCTACTTGGATTAAAAAATGTTTAAAAACCATGTCTTCTTATGCTTGATGTGAAAATTTATTTATTTTAATGTAAAATACCTAAACTAACCAATTCATAATACTATTAAAGTCATTTCATACTTTAATTCAACAAAATTGATTAAATGGTTGTTAGATACCACTTTAAAACATTGTAAAAACACACTATCAATATATATCCACTATATTTCATCAGCAATATTAAATAATTGCCTTGGTAATTAAGGAAACTCATTTAGTACTAGTGCTGGTTTATTCAAACATGTAATCACACTCTGTAACTAACAAGTACTCCTTTTAATCACATATATAATTATTAAACTATTCCTGAGGAATATAATTAGCCTATTACAAATATATTTCCATCATGACTACTTAAACCTCAGTAAGTGCACCTTTAAAAAGGCCTGGTTTAATTAGCATACAGTAACCCTCGCCTTGAAATAAAATTAAATCCTTAAGAGAAACAACTAATTTGAAGCATAATCTTATATTACTTAAATATAATTACTAAACCTCGCCAAGTAAAAATAATAAAGAAACCCCTCGAGAGCTGGTTTACCAAAAATACAACGACCGCGTGTTTCCGAGCATTAGTCCTCAGCCGCGATTACACCGGAGGACCACCTGGGGAGCTTTCCTAAAACGTTAGCCTGGGCCCCGTCCACAGAACGCTGATTCAATTCATCGGGAGTAGGGCCCAGACATCTGTGTTTTTTGTGATTTTTGAAAGTCCACAGAACCACTGCACCGGAGACTGATTAAAATTTATGTTTCCCTAGTCCATAAATGTTTATAGCAGCTTTATTTCATAATTGCTAAATACTTGAAACAACCCAGATGTGCTTCAACCAGTAAGTGGATCAACAAACCGCGTACACATATATACAGTGCAATGCTACTCAGGCAAAAATCAATTGATTCATGCAACAATATGGAATAATCTTAAACGCATTTTGCTATAAAAAAAAAAGTTGGACCCAAAGGCTACACAGCAGGGTGGTGTGAAGAATTTCTAGGCTGTGGGAACTGCAATGTTCTGTAGTGGTGGATACTTAACTCCATGCATCTGTCAAAACCCACAGAACTGTATGCCACAAAGAATAGATGTATTGTATATTAATTTTTTAAATCAACCAGGAAGTGCCCTGGTGGGCAGGGGTGGAGAGGTGGGGGAAGCGATGGAATGCAGACTGTGACAAATCGATCTAACTGCCTTCCAAACGTATCGTGTAACTCGACTGAGGAGAGGGGGAAAGGGCTGGCCTACGTAATTCTAGAAAATAATGTTTAGACTAAATAGTATAAGGCTAAACACAGCCTATTGTAACAGCACTCTCTTGTTCTGAAGGAAAAAGAAAAGTCATTAACAAAAATTTTGTCATTTCGGTAACAAATATTTTGATTTGCTCTTTATCAGTTAAATTGTGTGACCATCTCATAACAAACAAGATATTCTTAAAATTGGAAAGGTTTTGTAAAAATCTTTTACTGTTGTTATTTTAATCACTGTCTTTTTTTTTTTTTACTCTTTTGTTTGTTTGTTTGTTTGTTTGTTTTTGGTGGGGGCTGGTGGAGAATACTGGGCAGTATAACAGTGACAGGCTTCCTGAAAGTGCAAACGTGGACGGAGAGCGCTTCATGGATCCAGAAAAGTGAACACATACAAGCCAAAGGCCAAGTTAGTTGAAAATGCAGCAGGGCGAGAGGGAGTCCCAGCAGGGAACAATCACTGTATTTGATCAGATAGCCGGTCTTCTAGTTCCTATGTACCTTATTCTACCGTATTATGTCTTTCACGGTAATAAAATTTCAATATGTAAAAACAATATTGACTTTTTAGAATGAGAAGAATCTCAGAATACATAAATGCATTCTTAGAAACCTGTGTGTATGGTTTTTTTCTCTCTAAAGCAGGATTTGAGAGGATTAAAAATTAAAGACATAAAATAAACCTTGGCAACTGTTCCTATATAACAAATAGTCCAGTGCCACAATTGCAGACTCATACAAACATTTGATATAAACTCTGGTATCTGTTTTTTTCTGGAACTCAGTCCTATCTTGTCCATCTAAAATTGTCACCCACTGCCACATGGTGGGAGAGTGGTGGTGAAAATTACTAAGGACCAACCTGTGAGGTCCACAGTGTCGGGCACAACCTTTGTACCAGTTATCTATCAGAATGCTGCAGGCCGGCGTGTCCTCCTGAATGTACTACTGGCCATAATAATGAACGGTCGGTCCTGTGTTTACAGCCGGAGGAACTATGAGTAGATCAGATAAGAACACACAAACATAAAGAGATGGTCTGCATTATCCACTTTTTCTTTTCCATTCATTTTTTTTGTACCCATGGAAATCTATAATTAAAATCTAGTAAACTCCTATACATTCCTTAGAATCTCAGCTCACTGTTGCTTCCAGGAAACCTGACCTCCCAAACAGGTCAATTCCCCCCATTTGTAGCCTCTGTACCACACCCTCTCCTTTTAAGCCTTTACATTTGTTCCACCTATTCCCCTTGCTATTGTTAGAATGTGCCGAGCAAGCTCCAGTCTTAGGGTCTTTGAACTGGCTGTTCTCACTGCCTAGAACGCTCTCCCTCTCCCCCTCCATTAACTTCCCACCTCTTCCAAATCTGCTTAAGTGCTAGATTCTGAAGGAAGCCTCCCTTGACCTTACAACCACATTTCAAATTGAATCTGAACCCCTAAACACATGCTCCCGATTCCCCTACTCTGGTCTTTTACCCAATAACACTACCACTTTCAAACACACAATATACTGTTTATAATTTGTATTGTTTATTGTATTCAGTATTCTATTTCCTAACTTTGAGTCCTGAGAATGGGCCGTTATGATGTAAAATTTCTGTTTTGTTGTTGTTGTTTTACCTTGTTCTGTTTTCTGGAATATTCCAAAGGCCCAGAATAGGAAGAATATTTCTGTAATAAATGAATTTCTCAAGGTCCATATATGCAAAATATTTGGAAAGGAAATGGGGAGGATGCCCAGGCTTCAAGGACCTGAACATCTGTGAATCAGAATGTGAGAGCCAAAAGAATTCTGGAAGAAAACAGCCTTGTGTAAATTTAAGACAAAGAATTAAAAGGCACTGGCAACTAAGCAGAGAAGAAATACCAAATCCTACACCTACATCTACCAGTTATGAGCCCCTAATCATTTTCAGGTACCTCAGACACCACATCACAGTGAATCCTCAAGAAAAAAGTACACAAGGTTCGTAATCCTGTTTTACAGATAAGCGAGCTAAGATTAGATTGTAAACTAAGGGCGTGTGCCCTGTATTCTTCTTCTTGCTCACCCATTTCCCCAGCTCCCAGCAAAATGATGGCAATTAGTAGATCGGAACATATACTAGCTAAATTAAAATACATATACTATGAGAAGTTAATAAACTTCCCTAAGACCACTCCTCTAGTGAATAGCAAAAGACAGAATTTGAACCCACATCTTTTTATTTAAAAGTCAATGCTCTTTCTACCATTCCACAAGTCTCCTGAAGAAAATTATGAGACATACATGGACCTATAAAACAATGCAGCAGTAGAGGTCAATTATATATATCAATAATTTTTCAGGGCATCTCAATACAACGGATGGAAATATATAAATTGATATTTCTGACAAGTGTCACCCAAATAATGAAGCAACAACCATACTTCATTTGATCGATTTAATATTAAGAACTGAAAGGCACATTCTAGAGTACATTCTATCAAAATGGAGAAAGTAAAAAATTTTAACACCAAATCTTCAGTCTTCATACAATTAGGATGTCATTTTCACAGAACTACCTTCTAACCCGGACAGGACCTGTGAGTAAAATCCTGTGTTCCCCCAGCTACGCACTAGGGCAGTGCCCTCCTGAGCACCAGCCTTGGAAATGCTAATTCACTGGCTGAACAACTGTCCAGCTGGTCTTTGTCTTAAACATTCTGAGCTTCACATTGGGTAGCCAGAGCAGCCCTGGAGAGAAAAAGGAGCTCCAGCAACCAAGCTGACTTTATTTCAGGGGGTGGTTGAAAACAGGAGGAGACAGAGGCAGCCGGTAGCCCCAGCTTCAGCCTATTAAAGGGGCAACCTGCGGTCCTTAAACCTGGTATTGTTAGAATGTACAAAACTGGAAGACAGGGATTAAATGAGTAATTTATCATCTCAAATTCACATTCACCAGAACTATTTATGTAATTGCAGTTAAAGTCCTTTAAATTTGTCCTTCTGCTTTGTATTTTAGTGTGAGAGATAGCAGGTAATGAAATCCATTCTCTAATTCACTTTCCACAAACAGAATCAGCCCAAATGTTTGCTGCTGGTGCTTTGTTAAAATTTCTACTATTGTAAAACCACAGAAAGGGCTGGAAACTGCAGGGATTGAGAAATTTTAATTTATTTCAATTCTACAAATTTCTTCTGAGACCCTACACAGACAGTGAAAACATGCAATCCCAGAACAGATCCATTCCAAAGATGTTTTTGCTTTGTCCTCAGTACTGTTATTGCCTGACAATTTTTATTAATAGTTCAAGGCAACGTGTAAAATTACAGGATGGTTCAAATATAAATCTGGATTTCAAGGTTCTCTAGGAAGTCCAGAATACCCTGGGCATACATTTCCAAGTGGCAACACAAGGCTGGATGTTGCTTCCCTCGTGAGATCCAACACAAACTTTTCTAACAGTTGAACTGGCTGCTTCAATAATGAATTTTACTTGACTGGCCACTGAGGGCATTGATTTTGCTACCAAAGCCTGTATTCAAGGCCCAGTATTCAGAAAGGGGAAGGAGGCAGGATCTCAGATGAGTGAAGACACTTTCCCTGGGCATGGGAAATGAGAATGTTAGCCAACCACTAAAAGTAATGTATAGAATCTGTGGCAAGTGTTAGGAGAGACAAAAAAAAAAGCATAATAAAGTGCATTAGTTGTATTGGCAGAGGAGAAACAGGGTGGGAGAGAAATACACAAAGAAGCTGTGCATGCCTGTCTAGCTGTTCCCTCTATGGCTCGTCCAGCATTTACCAATTCAATAGGTCACAAAATCCTGCCAGTTTGTAATCCTTTTGAATAAATATTTTATCTGGAACCTCTCTGTCCGAGAAGCACAAACACACTTCAGACACTCATGACCCTTCTCCTGCTTGAGTTGACAGCAGTCTCTCACCCTCGAATTCATCCTTCAAACAACTGTCAGGGGTCTATTGAAATTATAAGCTAGACCACATCACTTCCTAGTTTGAAAGTTTTCATTGCTTCCCTTATAAGTTGCTAAGATTGGGCTGTGCTTCAGAATGAAATAAGGAGCATTTTAAAAATGACCCATGCTTAGTCCTTACCTTCATGTATTTTGACTTAATTGGTCACTGTGGGGCCTAGACAGCTATATTTTATCTCCAAGTGATCCCTAAGTATCATCAGGAAGAGAATCACTCAACTACCAGGCAAGCTTCAAGCTCCTTAGCTTTGCCTTAATGCCTTCCAGAATACTTTGTCTCCACCCTGCCTGTTAAAATTCCCTCCAAATTCCAACAACAAGTTGCTACCGGCAACACTTTGTGCATATTGTCTACTATTGCATGCACTTGCCTGTACTGCAATCATCTCTTATTGCCTCCTCCACTATCCTGAGAGCAGTGACGTAGCTCCGTCCTCTTATCTCCAAGTGTCGGAGACATAGTGGGCGCTAAGTAAGAGCTGCCAAAGACCTCACAAAAGATGGACCTGGAAGAGCAGGTAGAACGTGGAATGGTAAAACTGTGCAGTCAGAAAGGGAGAAGGGACAATACTAGCCAAGCTGGAAAAAGAGAAAACACCTTTTGAGCTAAATAGAATGTTGGTGAGTATAAGTAATTGGTGAAAGCTTCTTTTAAGCCACCAAGTGGAGCCTAGTGGCCTGAGTAAATACACCAAAGGGAAGTGAGCCAATTTACTCCCTGCCCAATGGTGGTGTCAGATCCATTTGTTAAACTGCATACTCTAGAAAAAATAGATCCCAGAATACAAGCAATTGTTTTTTCACAATTTTCATAATACCCTTCCTGTTCCCATCTCTCACTCCAAATCAGAACAATTAAAATGCAAAAAGAATTATGCATTTTGCAATTGCTAAATGGACTTTTTATATCCCTTCGCTGATGTAGTTCTGATGATTTCAGAAACAGTAGCTAGCTTTCCACAGTAGTTTCTGCTGCTCACTTCAAATGATTCATGCGGTGGGGCTCTCATTCTTTCCCTTGAGATTTTGCTCCATAGTTGAATAGACTTAACCATTAGTCATTTTCCTTCATATTCAGCCAAGATCTTTGTTTAATCTAATTAATGTCTCCATACTACTCTAAACAACCTCCATCCATAGAGGAATATAGTTATACCCTTCATACATTTTCAGAAACAAGAGACTTCGACTAGCTGCCAGGACAAACTGGCGATAGTTGGTTCTTGAAATTTTCCCATGTGAGTCAGAGATTCCAGTTGCAACCAATTGCAAACCATGCCCTTTCCATGCCCCATCAAGAGTTTTCAGTTTGCTAACATCTCGGATCACAAGTGTTATTTCTTAGCACTGCTACCGAATTGATGGTGTTTTCTTGTTAGAGTCTTATTTGCTTTTGATTTTTAAGCACTGAGGTGGTGCAGATACATGTGTCCCAGAAGGCCCTGTGATGTGATCAAATTCCCCATGAGCCTCTGCTTTGCCTGCCTCTATGAAACCGGGATCAGGCTTCGATACCCATGATTACAGATCCTTGTTGCAACATTCCCAGCAGATGTAACACCTTTCAGCACTCTTTTCCCTTATATTTAAGATGTTCACAACTTCAAAATGTGAGGTTCACAGTGCAACAAAAACTATCCCACAGCTGATAAATTATTCATTTTTTAGGAGTTTGCTGTTTGAAGTGGCACTAACGGCCAAGTACCTGAAGCAGCCCCAAAAGACATGAAGCACAGTAACATGCAAAGCTTTTCCTGCATAAATTGTAAAGGTTAAATGCTATTAAACATCTGTTTATCAAGAGATGTGCTCCTTGAACTTATTTATTCTAATTAATCTGCTCCTACTAAACATGAATAACAATGCAAAGTGTTAAAAAGAGGCTAATCAAATGCATCTCCTTCTCCTAACTAATCTTACCAGGTTAAAATAATGTCCTCTGCTCATCAATACTCTTCACCTTCTACTGTCTGGCGGGAACCTGTGAGTCAGGTCAAACGCAGGGGTCGTCAAGCCATGGACCTCAGACCGAATCTAGCTCCCTGCATATGTTTGTGCATGAAGTTGGATTGGAACACAGTCACTCCTACTTATTTATGTATTATTGTCTGTGGCTGCTTTTTTGCTATAAGGTAGTGTTGAACAGTTGTGACAAATTGTATGACCCACCCTACATAGTCCTTTACAAAAAGACATATGCTGACCTCTGGTCCAAAGGCATGCGAATGTGTAACGGTTTCAGAATTGTAGCACCGGGCAGGGCTTTAAGTAATATATATTACTGTGTTTACTCAAAAGGGACTGCCTTTCAATGATTGTCTAGAATCATCTGTGCTACAGAGAAAAAGTTATAATAAAGCAACTTCAGCTCCAAGGCTGCTCCTCAAGCTGGTAGGTACTTCATTTTGCTGACAATCATTACCATGTGTTTCAGGATTCCATTGCTGTGTTTCAAACCAACTCCAAACTGGTTTAAGGCAAACATTTCTTTGCACAGGATTCTGCAGCTCAGGCTTCAGCTGGGCGGTTTTTCTCATCTCACTTGAAGTCACTCACATGTCTTGTAGTCATCGGATGGAGGCTGGAAGCCAAGATGGCTTCGCTCACATACCTGGCTCTTCAACTGGCAGGGCTTCAGGACATGTGGGCTCTCTGCATTTTTTCTGCCATGGGGACCCTGCAGCAGGCTGGCCAGGCATCTTTCTATGATGACTGAAGGTGCCACAGCATGGAAGTGGAGGCTCCCTGACTTCTAAGCATTAGGCCCAGGGCTGGTGTAGCATCACTTCTGTAGCACTGTATTGGGCAAAGCGCATCAAGGGACCAGCCCTCATTCGAGGTCAGGGGAACCTGACTCCACCTTGGGAAAAGCTGTAAAATGTTTCAGCCATGAATTCCTACCCACCACATCATGTACCTCCTGAGGACGTGATAGAATCTGAAGCCAGATCTTACTGATAACAATTTAGAATCAAATTGACAGGCAAGAGCAACAAAGAAGCCTAATGGAAAATGAAAATTATTTATAATAAAACACTGGTTGCAGAGAGAGAATGTAAAATGTAAAATTTCCCCAATCAATAGAATTTTTTTTTTTATTGAAACGGGGAGGGGAAAAAAGCCGTTCTAAAAGTCATTCAGTGCTTCTCTGTTTCTTAAAGAGTACGTGAACTGTGGACGGGATACACTGTTCTCCATGACTCTGAATCCTCACTCCCACTATCGGTGAGGTCGCTACGCAACCACAGTGCAGACGGCCCGGGGCCCTCTGTGCGCATGCGCGCTGCTGAGCATTTTTGTGCACCCTGTGCCTGGGGTTTTTAATGTTCTGTCTCCTCCCTGGACAGGAGTCTGAGAGCTAAGTTCTAGTTCTTTCTCCATTACCTATTCCTTTCTTTTTTCCAGGCAGGTCATCTGTTTGACCCTTGGTTTCCTTTGTCTGAAAAATGGTGATAATGAAATGTATGCTCCTAGAATATTCAAGGAGAAAGTAGATTTCAGATATGAAGTGTTTAAGTAATTATACAAGGGGTAGGTGTTATGGCATCATTGCAATGAGATAAAACTGGCTTGTATTACTAAAATAAGGTAAGATGAAATAAAACTAATATATTAACAAATTAATACACTGTGAAATAAGTAGTTAAAGTACCAATGGCTGACACTGAGGCAGGGCTTTACTCTGTGCGAGGCATAGTTCTAAGCCCCTGACACTGGTGGATAGTTAGCCTTCCCTGCAGCCCTACCCCCACCATGCCGCACGCACTCCAGACAACAACACTGAGACACGAAGAAATGAGGCAATCTGTTTCTGGTTCTGCAGACACTGACCAGAGCTATGATTTTTCCTGGCCAACTTGTGAAAGGTCTGTTGTATTTCTGACAAAATTTCACCCTTCTAAGCCCCCACAGAAGTCAAAGGGTCAGTAGGTACCTCTCCTAACCTCTGCCCTAACATCCTGCTCCAGAGCTTATACACCACCCGTGGTTCAAAACCAGAGGGTCACGTGACCTAGCTTGTTCTGCCCCATCCCTGCTCCCCTATCCCTTCTCACTGGCTTTCTTCCAGTCTCCTGGGCCTTCCTTTGTCCTTTCAGCACACTAGGCTCCTTCTCACCACCAGGCCTTCGCAAAGCACTGCTCTGCGTGCCCAGGGCTCTGAAGTGCCCCCGTTTCACGACTGGCCCCCTTCCATCATTCAGTCTTAGTGTCCTGTCTCACTCAGCAATACCTTCCTTCACGTAGAGGAAGGAGTGCCCTGTCCCCTCCCTTTCCCCCACCATTACTCTCACAGCACACCACCCTGTTTTATTACCTTTGCAGCACTTATAACCATCCCAGTCATACTGTTCATTTACCTGCTGTCCATGACCTTGTCTGGCTGACCTCACCTCCCTCTCACCTCCACATGTAGCCCCACTCCAACCAGAATGGAAGTTCTGCCATTACAGGCATCAGGATCTGGCTGTGGTGGGCACCGAGCAGGGATTCACTGAATGAAACATTACTTTTAACTTCAATAGTGTGATTTAACTTTACTTTTAAAGGAAACATATAGATATTAGAGGGGCTTCCTTTATGTCAACCTGAAATCAAGATAATTTAAATACAGGGGTGGGCAAAAGTAGGCTTATAGTTGTATGTAAAATGCAGAGTTTATTCTTATAGTATTATTTATTAATTATCGTATTATTTTCCACATGAACTGTAAACCTACTTTTGCCCACCCCTGCACATGAAGGACCTGTTTGGTGATAAGTAAATAAAAGCAATTTACTATCCTCTCACTCCTTTATAAGCATCTTAAACATTTATTTAATAATAATAGTGAACAACTAAGGACAAAACTGCTGTGTATGTAGTGTTACAGATTGGTTATGCTTTCTGCATGTCTAACTCAAAAGCAATGTATTATATGTTGTTCTTTTAAATTGAAGATGTAAGTAGTTAGCATATTTTAATGTCACATTTAATAACTACTGTGTAAAATATCTGTCACAATACTGTTATGATATTGTAAAACCCATTACAAATCGTAAAGTAAATTTAAAACTTTTTTCAGAGATCAAACCTCAAAATATCTTTTATAGTAAGGTATTAAACTTCACTCATAATTTTACATTGATTTTGGATTCCATGTTTTTGTTACAGATTTTAATATGAATTTAAGCTCAAAGAAAATTACCTGAACTTGACAACCAAAAATTGGGGTTGTAAGAAGGAGCAGTGATATAACTTGGGGGGGAAATAATGCCATGCCTCCCCCCAAAAAGGTACTTGTATAGCATTGTAGTAATGAGTAAGCAGGACGTGTCTTTCTGGCTTGGATTTATCTTTCTTTTTCTGTGATCGTTTATTCTAGTACAGTTGTCCCAATTGTTTCCCCTCTGTGCCCCTCAACTCACATTCCAAATTATAGTAATCTCTTGGTGGCTCAGGTTTTAGGAGAACGTACCTTCACAAAAGTCAACTAAAACTATTTTTCATGTGTCAAAGCAGTCTCCCTGCCCTCCACCACTCTGCTGCCCCATTCCCTGTCTTCTCCGTACATCGTACATCGTACATCCAACTCTTAACAGATCTCAAGGCCAATCTCACTGGTTAGGGCTCCAAAGCATTTCTCTACCCTGCAGCCACACTGATGTTTTTAAATGCAAATCTCTTTCTGTCATTCTCCTAGCTGTTCTTAGGATAAAAGCCAAGATCTTAAACCAGGATCTAGGAAGCCTTGCATTAGCCTGAGTCTGCCACCTTGTCTAGCCTCATTGGAATTCTCTCTCCTCCTCACTGTCTGGGATGCAGTCCCACCCATTCCTGCAGTCCCCAGAGCACAGTGGGTTGCCCCTGCCTTGGGCATGTGAGCATGCTCTTTCTTGGACTCTAACAGCTCTTTCAGCTGCAGTCAACTTCTATTCATCTATCAGATAACTAGCTCAAAAATCATTCCCTGAGAGCTATGCACGTGATCAAATTTAAGAGAACTATATACATCTTTGAAAAAATGAGCCCAGTTGGTATAAAAACTGGTCAAATCTGTAACTGACTTCCTGATTACCGTATTGCCATTATGTAATATACTATTATTGCGGAAGACTGGGTGAAGGGTACACAGAAATTTCTATAAAAGTTTTTACGTTCTTTTAACTCAAAAATTATTTCAAAGTAAAAAAATATCACTCCTTCAGGAAAGCTTTTTTATTACTCTTCTGAATGGATGAGGCACTTAGCTCCCCATTTTCTTCCTTTATAACACTTACCATAGTTAGAAAGTATAAGATTTTGAGATTAACATTTCACATTAGCCTACCCCACTGGACCTGAAGCCTTTTAGATACAGGTTTCGCATCTCTATCTCACCCATGTATCCCCAGCAGTTAACTCAGTGCTGGGCACAAAACTGTGTCCAATCAACAGTTTTTAAAGGGACTATTAAACACATGAGTGAACCAATCGGTCAATGTCCTTTGGAAGCACAAATGTAATAAAGATACATATTTACATTTTTTAAAAGATGCCACTCAAATTATGAAGTTAATGGAATAATATATGTCAACAAAGATCTATAGACAGATGTCTCTAATCTGGAAGTGACGCAAGCTAATAAGAAAAAAGCATAATAGCAACTAACATTTAGTGAACATTTAATCCTGTTACTCAAAATGCTTTGCAAGCAGTTTTTTATTCAATCCTTATAATAACCATATCAAGTGCATGTTTTTTCAATTTGCATTGTACAGATGAGAGGCACATGGAGATTTTCAACGTACCCATGTTAAGAGTATATAGCAGAGGCAGGATCTGAACACGTGCACTCCAGGTCCTGAGTCTATATTTTAAGGACTCCTTCCTGCCTGGAGGTAAAGTCTGAAAATACTGCTTGAGAAAGTTCTGAAAAAAGAGCTATGAATTCTGAAAACCGAATAGAAGCTGATGTGAAACCACACTTCTTTAAATATTTATGTCTCCATAATTTTGCACAAAACTTTTCATGCGAGCAAGCACGCGCACACACACTTGCGTGGTGACTGAATAAATGAAGCGAGAGCAAACTGAGGAAAAGAGGGAAGACAGAATTAGAGGTAAGAGAACGGGTTTCCACAAAATCACTTTTCTCTTTGATTCTTCATTTCAAGATGGATGCTGTTTGAAGGTTTTCTGAATGAACCGAAGCCAAATGTGTAGAAGAGAGGGTTGGCTCCCAAACAAACGCAGGCTATTTGACATAAGTCACGTAAACAGTGGCTACATGAGGAAAATAAAAGACCCTAAGAATGTGAAGAAAAAGAAATGAGGAAATCATAGAACAGAGTAATCAGTTACCACCAGGCTATTAGCAATCACAAGAAGTAATTCACAAATATTTTAAATATTATGGCATCCTTCAAGTTTAGGGCCTCTTCATGGAGATCAGAGATAACAAATGTCATACTTTGGATTTAAAAAAAAAAAAGGAAATCCCTCTACACTCAAAATGCTTTGAAGTTTACACATTTGTTGATTTTGAGACATATTCTTAACCTTACTAGGTAGATACAGCTCTGCTGGGGGCAATTAATTCAGAAAGCCTCAGAACACTCTGTAGTGGGGCACAGGGATCAGTAAAATAGCTGGAATAGTTTCCTGGCTGTAGACAGCTGGATGCTGCTAATGTAGCGACTCTAAAGTGAGGGAAGGAGAGGAGGAAGAAGCAAGCTTTTTATTTTTGCCACACCCCTGTAAATTCAGAGAAAAGGAAAACAAGGAAGAGATTGATAAACACGGCAAATGAACTGGCCTTCTCCCTGGACCCCTCAATGTGCGTGTCTATTCTAACTGGCCTGAAGAAACCAACACAGTTTCCTTAAGGGCTGCGCATACCAAAGGGAATCTAACCCAAAGGCCAGGTTAAGCAGTGAGTCATCTTCCCCTTTTTAAATAGCTTTATTGAGATATAAGTCACTCATTATATAGTCTACCCAATGCAACAATATTTAGTGTGTTTATATTCAAGTAGTACCATCACCCAATCTAATTTTGGAACATTTTCATTATCCCAAGCAATTAACTTTTTAAAGGATGATTTATTGGTTTGTGATAGAAATACATACATACACATCCAGACACTCATAATCTAAGACAAAACCAAAAAGACACTTTTAATGAGACATGAGGGTTCTCACTGTGAAACGGCCCTGTCTGGTGAGAGGTATGTACTTTGATAACCTAAGAAAGTTCCTTTCCATTCCTAACTCCATTTTGGAAGATCTAACTATTTCACTTAGGCTATTTCTCTGAAGGTATCATTTGCCCTACCCTTCAATCCACTCATTTTCCTTTTCCTTAAAAAAATTTTTTTTCACAGAATAATTTCTTACCACGCTTACCTCCATCTCTAGCTTTCTGGACCACTGGCCCATATAATACTATATTTGCTTATAGGAAATATCTACACCCCCACCCTCTGAGAAGCTCAAGCAAGTGCATTGTAAGACGCAACAGAACAGAATGATGAGAACACTATCCATTATCCATTACACCAAACCAAATTAATTTTAAAATAGTAAGTCTAAGAAAGGACTTTTTATAAAGCTTAACTGAAGCAGACATGTTTCACAATTTCCCTTAATTTTCAGCTTTGTTTCTGGACCAACAGTTCATAAGAATCTCTTATGTTTAGGGCTTTATAAAGAAGCAAGCTGGGACTTTAACATGCTGCAAAAAAACCTGGTTTATCAACCACTTAAATTTTAATAATATTTAGGTCAACTGAAAGAATTCTAGCACAGTATTTAACACAAGTGCTCAACAAAAACGTTAGCTAAATTTTTTTGAATAATGATATAATAACATAATATTTATCAAACACCTACCATAAGACATCTGATCTGTATATTACATTAACTCACTTAATCCGCAGAAAACTCAAGAGCAGTGCCTGTACTACACCATCGGCATCATCATTAGCATCATCACCATCACCCACATTTTAGGGCTAGGGAAACTGAGGCAAAGAGCATACATATTATGCTCCAGACTACAAAATGAGAGCCATAACTGACTTCAAAAGTCACTTTCTTAATCATGACCTTATGGCACACATCAGGAAACACAAAAGGGCAAAGTGGTTATTTTACAGCACAGATATCCGTCCACTCTCCAGTGACAAAGAAATATAGACAATCTTTAAATACAGTGATATAATACCAAAGAGGGGAGAAACTAAATACTTTCAGATGGGATGGAAATATAATGAGTTCATAGGGCCTACAGGAAGAACTCCTTAACAATAAGGAAGGAAAATGCAGGTGTATTCACCATCAGAGATTTAAAAAATGGCAAAAGGCAACAGGCAGTGGATGAACAAGACCATTTGAGGAATTAAACTACCAAGAGTTAGGATTCTAATAAGATCCAATAAACACTCAGGTCCAATTACAGAGGCCAAAGTGTAAACACAGGTCCAGAATGTAACGTTAACTGGTGATTTCATTAAAGTGAAACCAGTTTGATGAAAAAAGGGGCTAACAGGAGCTTGCTGGCTTGCATCTAGTTAAAAAGTAATGATTGGTTAAAAAAAAACAACGAATGCTTAATGTGAAATAAAACTAACAGAAATCAGTATGAACACTCAGCCAAAAGGAAAATATTCACCCCAGGATTACACTAATATTACGGAATGTAAATTCCTCATGAGTTTGCATGCATGTTATTGCATAATTGACCTCAATCAGACTGCTGCCTACACGAGAAAATGGCTGGTCCAAAATGAGGAAGAGCTATTCCTAGTGCTCAAACAGGAGTCACACTTAATCTTTCCCGAGACCAGAGCTCTACCATGTGTACATGCTTTCAAGAAACAAGCAAGATCATTCGGAGCATTTAAGACATAGGAATGCAAAGAAAGAAGATCATGCGCACACTTAGACTGAACAGTGGGGACCTGTGGGGCATTTTAAATTGGCAGTGGCAGAGACTACACTGTTCTGCTCAAGAAGTATTATCACAATTTTTCAACTTGGATTTGAACCAAGGCTCCTAACTGCTCTCCTACTTAATGCAGCATCACACCTAACACTTTTCTAGGGCATTCCACGGGGCAGATTATAATCCTCACTCCTCCGTTCTTTGGAATTCATCATTTCAAAAGGCAGTGAGTCGGAACACATTAAATTAACATTGTAAACTAGAGTGCCTTCTTTCCATTCCCTAACCCTTTATAGTCTGGTTCTTCAAAAGTGAAAAAAATAATTATTCCATAGTTCCCAAATTGCTCTGAGAGCCACTGTTAAATTTTCAAATATATCTCCTGATCACTTGTGAAAATATAAAACACCTTTTGTCGAAAGGAAAAACAAATATGGCTAAATGTACTAATGAATATAGAGAAATACATCAGTGACACAGGCAACGGAAGCCTGAAAAATATTATCTTTACGTGATGGTGAAGAAAAAAAATTTCTTCAGTGCTAACAATATCTTGATTTTTATCGTGTTTTAAGAGAAGGTGATGGATGGCACAATTTAATGGGTTACAATCCACATCCTATTTTAAACATTCTTAGTGACTAATACGATGTCCAACTCTACCATGTGCTTTCATATACCATGGATATCCTCTAGTAGATTACTAAGGGTTGTTCTTTCTTCTTTTAAAATGTACAGAAAAATGGCTCATTTTTTCTCTTTCACTAGGAAGGCTCAGGTTAATTTAAACACGCTATTCAACAATGCCAAATGAATCTGTTAAAGTGAAAATATACTAAATCAAGGCTGAGCAGACAAGGGCAAACCAAACAAAATTAGTTTGCAAAGAATAAGCCTGTCCCCACACTTTAGTTTCAATAGGAAGAGTGAGAGAGAATGGATTTTTTTCAGGTTACATCTTGAGGTTGAAAACTGCTATCACATGAATATATAACATAATAAGTATCTTAATTTAAATAAAAAATTGCGAACCATGCCTTCGTTATTTCTTTTGTAAGACTCTATGGTATCGGCAGTGGGATGAAAGAGGAGAGGGAGAAGGGGAGGAGCAGGAGGAGATGGAGAGGAGCAGCAGGAGATGGAGGGGTGGTGATCACTTGTCGTGTATTTTTAAAACCATAATTTTGAAAGAATGTATTCCTACATGCTTGACATAGGCCTGCCACTTCCTACCAAAGACTTAAACAAAAGAATAGGTACTCGGTAAAAGAACATTTTTACTTATCTGGAAGGAAAACATGGATAAATAATTATATTTAATAACTAAAAAAAAATCTCTAACTGCAATTTGATATTACAGTGGGTTCCCAGGGTCTTCATATGCTTCTGCCAAAAATTAACAATTGTAAAACAACTTACTTTTTCACTCTAGCCAAAACAGAAAAATAAAGCCATATGCCTGATTTCTTTAAACTAAATTTAGATTTCAACTTTAAAATAGATTTTGACATAGAGGGCTTTAAAATAACAAGAGCATCTTTCATTTGGGTCCTTTCCCAGTTAATTATTTGCTGGCATTGTATGAAAAATTCTTTGGCTTTACTCTAAACCAACACTCCCAAGTGCTAATTGGGAAACTATATACATTATTAACCAGAGAATGTTGTGTTTAAAACATGCGTGTTCCATATGTATCCTATTATTAGCATTATTCTTTTCACTCCTGGAAAGCTCTCTTTAGAAAACCGAGCTTCTATTTAAACAAAGAAATTGGCTGCTGTTGAGGAAATTCTTGTCAAAATGCAATTAGTAGGTAGGGGCCAACACGACATGGGACCCTTGTCTTCGAAACATCCTTAACATGAATCAGATTTAATCTCACTGAAATAGTCAGTGGAGGTAAAAGTTAATGACTGCAGATGTCACACATTTTAATAGTACCAGGGGGCTCCCTATGGGAATGGCCAGCCCTTACATGAGTTCGACCACTACGGAGGAACCAGACATGCTGTGAGTACAAGCCACAGGCATACCTTTTTCCAGGACTATCGCTTCCAAAAGGCCACAGGACAGATGGGAAAAGAAACGTATGTAAACAAGGTGGACCTAATGATTCCCTAATTATGAAGGAGATACGATCTTCTCATTAATTGGCAAGCCAACTGACCACAATCTCAGTTTAATAAATTGAGCCCAATAATCCAAACTTTGGAGTCTCTACTCAGCAGACTTCTCACACTTCCACACCCTTCATCCAGCCACAGGTTCGTCAGTTCTGCTTGATTTGTTTGAACACTGCACTCGACGACAGCTGTCGGAAACCGTACATGGGAACAGCTGCTATGACAGCTACAAGGGGCTTGGAAGTTTAACTGCGCTCAATGTGACATTGTGTGTTTTTTCTAAACATAGAAATATCCACAAAACTAAAGAAATTTCTAATGGGTCTGAACAATATCTGCTTATTGGCAACACCAACTGGTTAACCCCGGTTTGAGTTATATCGTTGCTCTCAAAATATCTTTGCCACCCGATGGGTAAGAGCATAAAAAGAAAAAGGGACAAAACAGTAGGAGCAGTTAGAGGCACCAAAAAGGAAGGGGGGCATTAAGAGAGAGAGGAAATGGTAAGGAAGTCACATCAATAATCTCTTTCAAAGGCTGGCTGGTGGCCAAGGAGGATCCCACAGTGTCTCAGGATTTACTTCCAAAGGAAACGTATTCAGAGGCCCTGAGCCTGGTGCCAACTGCAAACAAAACCACTCATTACGGTCACAGCCCCCTAGAGCAGGGGAGAATGGCTTACTCTCAGCGTCCGCGCGCAGGAAGAAAGCGAGGAGCAGCAGCAGCGGCCTGGCGACCCGCACCATCCTGAGCCCGGCGGCAGCACGCGCCGGCAGCTGGGAATCACTGCCTCTGACGCCGCAGCAAGTGTGTCCGATCTGAAATTTCAGCTGGAACACTTTCAGAGCCTGGAAGGGGAGAGACAGAAAAGAGAGGGTAGAAAACACAAAGGCGGCTTAGATTCCTCCCTCTCTTCCCCTTGTTCCTTCACAACCACCATTGAGAGACACAATCCATTATGAATACACAAGAAATTGTAACCATGATGCCTTTGTATTAGGAAGCAAATAACTGGGTTTGTACAATGGGGCAGCCCTAGCCTCTCTTGTTCCCATTTTCAGGCCATCCTAAAGCCAACCACCTTGAATTTCACTCTCTGCTTTTGCTACCTTTTGGGCAACACTCTACGAGAAGAAACTGTCACTTCTTATGAAACATTATGTGAGTACATCAGTGGAAGAAAGCACACCAATGCTGTAAGAGAAATTTAAGAGAGGCTCCGCTGTGCAGGATAAAAGTCTATCACTGACAGAATAATGGAAGCTGCTTTCTTGGCACCGGGTGAAATGACAGGGCTAATTCAACTTCTTCAGCCAAGCAGTAGAGGTTAGAATTTCTTACACTACCGCATTTGGCTTCCTCCCTGAAGGCACATCAACGTTCAAGTCTAGTTTGGCTTCAATAAGTCAAAACAATAGTTAGCATGAGCCACTTTGATTTAACAGGATTTTTTATGCCTCCTGGGCAAATCTTCTATGTAAAATCAATAAGCCACAACTATTTTTAGAGAACCTACTGCATGCAAGGCATCAGAGATGCCACATAGCACAGCACTGGGAGGTACAAATGAGTCAAATTCTGTCTTCTGTGACTTTTCACCTTAGTAGGGAAAATAAGACAGATACATCAGATGACTAGTACAAGTTACTAAGTTGTTCAGTAGCAGGAAGGAAAACCAAATAATGCCATCAAAGATACAATCAAGAATGGCATCCTAGAGAAAGCAGTGTCTCACACTGCATGTTGGCATATAGGTGGGACTTCACCAAAAAGAGGGAAAAGCATTTCAGGAATTCTATGCAAAGGTAGGGCAACGAGGGAGGAACCTTGGGGAAAAGGTGAGCTGCCTGGTGAGCTGAGCTTCCTCAAATGTCTGTGCATCAGAACACTTGGGAGGTTTGTTGAAACAGATAACTGGGCACCACCCCCAGAGCTTGTGATTCAGTAGGTCTGTGGTCAGGTCCAAGAATTTGCATTTCTAACAAGTTTCTGGATGATGCTGATATAGCTGGTCTGGAGACCTCACTGAGAAACTGGGTTGGCATGATGGATCCATTAGGAGACCAAAAGAGGAGAAGGCAAAAGAAAACAATTCTTTGGGGGGAAAAAAAGTCACAGAAAGCCTGTGATACCAATCCAAATCAACAAGCCTTTATTCGGCAAACCACAAAGAAAGCTATTTAATGTTTCAGAGCCGAGGAACAACATGCACCTAGGCTCTGGGAAGATTAACTGACAGCTGAATGTGGGATGATTTAGAGAATGCCATTAGGCCATAGCAGGAGTCCCAGGTGAGAAGCAACACAGACCATGAGAGTGATGGTGGTCCTGGTGGGAAGAGAAATAAAAGGGAAGCGGTACCTGGCTTCAAACAATAATTTGAAGTTTGACTCTTTAGGTGATGAATAATTATTCCTATAGAACCTTGAATAAATCTTGCAGAGCATCTTTAAAGTAGACTCATGAGAGGGGGGGGGAGAGAGAGAGAGAGAGAGAGAACAGTGAATGCTATGACTTCCTCTGTCATTGTGAGAAGAACATGAGAATGACAATCAGAATTTGCTTCCAAAATGAATCGGTGTATCTTTAAGTTTTCCACATTGAAGTATTTGCAACACATACAAAATTTTTGACAGGAAATACTAGAGCTATCCAGAAATAACCTAATCCACTAAAATAACCTTTTTTTTAAAGTATTGTAATGCAGATCTTATACTATCTTTTCTGAAACTGAGCTAGAGTATGAGAATAAAATTTTTTAAAGATAATTATCTTTTTCATTACTCTGCATGAGTGGTTTGAATGCAGGGAAGATAAAACTAAAAGGAAGAGGGGAATCATTCTAATTGCCATTCCACTAAATAGACTTTTTTTCCTTTGGTGTCGATTTGTGGGTGGCACTAGAAGCATGCTGTACACTGAAACACGTCTACTTGCAACCAAAAGCTAGCCAGCTGCTCCAAATCAGCTATTGTTATTAATCTTATCTGGAAAACAACTTATCGAACAGTTCACAGCTATCAAACGTTAAACTCTCCTAACATCACAGAAGTGCTAAAGGAATCAGCTTCCCGGCCCCCCGCCCCTTTCACCACTCCCATCCTCATGCCAGCATTTCTAATGACAGCCACGTCCAGGCGACATCAGTCCTGTCGGACTCAATTTGTGTCTGGGCAAGCGTATCAGAGCCAACTGCTCCATAATGACGCGGTGCGATCACAGAGATGGAGATGGATGAAAGGCTCTCTCAGGAAAGAGGTGATTTGGCTTTTCCCCCTACTCCACTGAAGTGGCACACGAAGACCAAATTCTTCCCAATGAGCCTACAAATGTTACCTCGGTTTTGGAACAGTGACAGGACCTAAGAAATGAACACACGCGCACACGCAGACACACAGATTTATATATAAATGGGCTATCCCAGGCAAAATGCACGACAAAAGGAAATCAGAGGTGTGAAGATAAAAACCTATTCCATAGTTCATTCCAGCCAAACTCCACTCTGCGTCTTGTTCATTACATAGAGACATTGCCCAAAGGGAAATGCTGGTGTGCATATCAGTAAGGTGACGTTTAAACTGTAGCGCAAAAGTGGGAAGTAGGTTTTTAAGGAATCATTTATATTAAAAACAGTGAGGATAACGAATATTACAAGTAATTTCATGAGCCTAGAGAAAAGATTGCCAGGCCCTCTCCATGAAAAGAGCAAGAAAAGGGGTTAGCAGATTTAACTTACATCGCAAATGACGCTGCTTCTGTCCCACCGCCCTCAGCAGAGGCCCACTTTCTGACTTGTATGCGCCTTGCCCTCTGTGCCCCCCATTAACAGGAGCGTGCACATAAAAGTGAATTCCTTTAGATGAGCTTAAAGTAAATTTAAAAATATTTAAAACTCTCTGGTTTCTCATTGCTCACAGTACAAAGATCTTAAGAAATAATAACCTTGTTGATTTCTAATGAGCTGAATATCTACTTTCGTATTTATGTGCACATGTGGTTAGAGAAGCGGACGGCTCAGAGGGCCAGCGTATGTGATAAAACTTGCTATGGAACAACAAACGTACACGTGCCTAAAAGCCTGAACCCATCACTGCTCCAAGGGGTCATTAAGCTGACACCTCCCCAACTCTTTATCTTCAGCTGCACAGTGAAACCTTTTCCTGTAATAAGTATGTTCACATTCACACTGATATGTATGTTGCAGGAGTCTTTCAGCTTTCTCTTTCGTTGACATGCGTTTCTGTATATTGTATTATAGTAGGAGAAAAAAGGCGAAATGGAGCCTTTCTTCTTTTAAAAATATTCTAAGAGTCCCTTAGAAAAATCAGTGACTATAGGTGTCATGTAGGAAATAAAAAACAAGTGCGGAGCATCTTATTGTACCAAGAAGCAAGAAAGCTGTCAGGTTCTGCTAGGTTACACTGAAGAAGGAGCAGAGGTGACGAGGCTCCCATCACATGCAGAAAAATATGAGTGGCAAAAAGGACAGTAACCGCAAGAAACTGAAACACAACCTATTGAGTCCATGAGATCATATTTTTCAAAATAATTTTAAACAATTTTATTGGTTACCCTAGGAGAAAGTTAAAGAATCAGATCATTATTTTGAAAAAAAAGAGAAAGGGAAAAAATTAAGCATTTAAAAAAATCTCCATAAGAATATACAAAAAAAGTGACTGCTGTCACTAGAAAATTAGTTATCATTGTTTTTCTTTCAACATTTTCTTTCTTTCTGTCATATAACGACCCCATACTCTGTATTCTAGCTATATTAGAAGCAATGATATCATAATGGTATTTAACCTAAGCACCTACGCATTAAATTGGGGAGGATGGTGAAGTAAGGAGGAAGTGCCAAAATGCTGTGGCTTCTTTTCATCAACTTCCCAAATCAATTAGGCCTCTATAAATCAATAAGAACAGATTTCCAATCATTGAAGAGAAACAACCATTTGTACACAAAATATACTAGCGGGGCTGCTGCAGCTGAGGCTACAAGGGCGGAGAGGCCTGGGGTCTGTAGCAGGCCTGGTGGGGGCTTCTGAGGGGCCTGTGAATTCCCTGGGCCCTCACTGTACAGCTACAGCTAAAGGACACACACACACAAATGAGGGAACAAAGTCAACTTTCAGCATTTCACTTATTCATGAGGATTTCCTGAGAGGAGGTTGTTTCTAAATACTTTCATCCTGGTCTAGGACAGGAATCCTCTGCATGGTCCGCTGTAACTTCCTGCAGGACAGAAATGTTCCTTATCAGCACTGACTAGTGCGCTGACCATGTTAAACACAGTGTGTGCAAGTGGGGAAGTAAATATTTTCCCGTGCTTAGATTTACGGTGAAATATCCACCTGTGGCTAGCAGCTGCCCTCCTGGGCAATGCCAACTATTGCTATGTGTTCCAACAGCCCTGAACAGCGCAGCTCGAAAAACAGTCTAGGTTGCTGGGTGGAGGTGGGTGAAGTGGGTGGGGCGGGGCAATGGGAACATCGGCAATCGTCAACAATAAAGATAAAGTTTTTTAAAAAAGTCTAGGTTTCTGGCCTGGGCACTTAAACAATGAGGTAGAAACCCTGAGTCCTTGTGGTCCTTGGCTTCCTAACAATCAGACTCTGGAGATTCACTGAATTATGTGAGGAAACTCACTTCACATTCGGGTCACTCATTCCCCCATCCCTGTCCCCAACCATCCAAAAATAACCATTCCATTTTAAAACCTATTTCATAGAATGCAAAGGAAAGTCAATAACTGGAAGTATAGAACTGGAAAACATCCAAACAGAAACACAGTAATTAAAAGAAAAAGTGGTGTTTCATATCATAGCAAGAAGAGTTCTATTCCCACTACTGCAAGTCTGTGCGGGACATAACGAAAATGGGAACTTCTGACATCAAAGGCATGCCACCGTCCATAGATGAGAAAGATAAGCCCACTTCAACACGTGCATGTGAAATAATCTGTATGTTTTTGAAATGGCCACATTCAATTAATTAATATCTGGGAGGATTATGAAAAACATAGTTTAAATACACGCAGCACCAAAAGCTTCAGTTCAATTATGATAAACGCTATTGAGGCAAAGAAGGGCAACAGAACAAGGTTATTAAATTAAATAAAACACTGAAAAAATAACTGCAAGTCCAATACACCTCTAGATAAAATACTCAAAACTAAAATATATAAAAAGTTATTTTCATATAAGAAACTCAAAACATCTCAAATTTTCATACACTTTCACATAATAGTACATCGTATCAGAAATTTCACATTTTTTCTATTTTGCCTAAACATTGTTTCATCACAAGAAATTGGGGGGGTGAGGGAGCCAACAGGGAGTTTATGAGATATTATATATAAATACAAAGTAATAACTCAATCGTCTCGTTTTTGGCTTTGGCTACAGCTAAATATGAAAATAGTAAATGACTACAAGTAAATACACATAATTCTTTGGAGAAATCAACTGAATTATGAGAAAAACTGAAGAGAAAAATAATATTTATCAATATGGATACCATAAAAGACTCTTTATATGTTTAGTTTTAATATATACAGAGAAAAAGCCAATAAATAGGCTGTTTTTATATAACAAGATTCATTTTCCAAGTTACTACCAATGGCATCTCTATAAAATTTCAAATAACTTTACATTTGAGGTACACGCAAACATTAGTTACTTTCAGAAATGGCAAAATGACATTATTAAGTTTGATTGTTTCTTTCTCCTTTGGGAAGTAAAAATGAGGTATGCCACGAGAAATGAACAGATAGAAAGGAAAAAAAAACCTCATCTCCCTGCCTACCTATTTTTTCCCCTAAAAACAGAACTATAATTCTGATTTGAAAAGCGGGATAGCTTTAGAAAAAGCATCTAATTTCTTTAAACGATCATTGCATGTGATAACTTCAATCTAGTTTTATGTGACACTAGTGGAAACTTGCAGTAGAAATTTAAAATGCAAGCCTATTCAACACGCTGTTGGGACTCTGCTATTTGTTCCATTTTTCCAAAAGAACATTTTAAAAGTGAGGAACTGATCAATCTCACCAAGTAAAGACAGATATGCAACCCAGTCCCTTCCTACCCAAACTACAGAACACAGATTTTATTATTTTAATCTTTGGGTGTTTGTAAATGGATAATGAAAGCATCATTCCGAACTCATTATACCTGATTTTCTTTTTCCTTATCTAAAAATCAAAGGATATCTCTTTTAAATGCATGCAATATTTTTATTGTTTAAAATACATTTGGCTTTTAAAGTATATTATAGGTAATATGGTTTCACTTAGTATTATTCACATTTTATTTGCTTTATTTACATCAATATGTAATAGAAATCTAGCAATATGAGATATATTTTACTTACTGTGAAAAGTAAATTTTTAAAATCATTTTGTGGAGAATTTACCACTCCACCAATGATTATTTTCTTCCTTAAGATTATTTTCAAAACAAAATGAGGAGCCTTCTAACCATTTTAAATACTTTATTACTGGAGCTCTAACAGAAACAGACTTTGCCTACTCACAAGCAGTTTATCTACAAGTCCCTCCTCAGGGTCATCAGAGCTCTGGACCCGTGGCTTGATTTCCCCATCCCCCTGGTGACATCTGGCAATGTCGGGAGACATTTTTTGTTGTCATAATATAAAAGTCTAATGGCAACTTAAAGGTAGAGGCCGGGAATACTGTCCAATATGCTACAGTGCACAGAACAGCCCTCACGACAAACACTGACCAGGCTGAAATGGCAACAGTGCCAAGGCTGGGAACCACTGTCCTAGAACAGTTCATTAATGTCAAGAAAAAAATTCAAACTATAAAAAGAGAATTTTCAAGGCCTGTTTTAGTTCATTGTTTTCTGAAGCCATCGATCTTAGGTGTTTCTAGTGTAGTTTTAGTACATGATCTTGAAACAATTGAATTTCTGGGCACAGAAGTCAAAACACTGTGGATGACACCCAAGTTTCCCTTTCTGTCCTAAACGAGAACTGCAGCTGGCATGCCTTAAGGGACATTTCGTTCACAGGCTTCCACGACATAAAGTAAATATTGTCACCAATTTTTAAAAAATCTGTTAAATGGGTCAGACGCGGCACGGACGTGTGTCAGTGACTAGATGAGTACATGAATAGATCAGGTCCCCATCGCTCATCACGGCAGCGCAGCTCTTGTCTTAGCCCAGGAGAGAAACATTCAGTTCCAAGGAATGTGCTTTCCAGTCACTGCCAGCAACAGAGATAGAGAGTGGAATGGTGAGAAGCCATCATGAGCAGCTGGGAAAGGTGGAATTAAAGAATATTCTCTTCATTCTCCCAGTTTTGAGCTCATGACTAATCCCATGTTTCTCTGAATGTCTATGAACAACATTCAGAGTAGAAAAATTACAAAAACCAAATGAATGATTATTAAACCAAATAGAAATGTAATCTAAAGAAAGGTTAGAGACAACCAATAGGAATTACAGATAATATACACCCCTCCTCTCCCCACCTGTACATCCATTTTATTCAGTTATATTGCACTCTGCTTTACTGTTAGGGCCGCCTTCACATCTACCCTTCTCCTTAAAAAAAAAAAAAAAACAGACTGATAAGAATCAGAAACAAATTAGATCATCTTGGGCAGCCCCCTCATTTAGCAGACAATAAATGAAGAAAAAGGACACAATGCAATGAATAGCCCCAGGATACACATCTGGTTAGTCTCAGGAGAGGGTTTAGAACGCAGGCCGATTTTCTTTACTACTAGCATTCTGCTTCTATCATGTCTATATAGTAGAGCTAGCTAGCTTTGGTGAATAAAACAAAAAAAAAGAAAGAAAGTTTTCTCCTTTAATGGGCATAGAAACAATATAAGAACTGGCCCAATTGAAGGAGGAAAATATCTTAAAATTTGAGTGTAGAAAGGAAGGATAAGAGAATCTCAGAAGAAAAAATACTTGACACTGTCCTAAATGGAGAAATAATTCACAAATGAAAATTCATCTAATGAGTCAAAAATTCTCCACAGGGTCAATCTTTAACTCAGTAACCATTATTATGTACTTAAGTATTTAAGTCAAGAGATTATAGCTGTGCTTGAAAGTAGAAATTATTAACCAGGAATAGACTTTTTAAAATTCTCACATTAGTAATTGAATTAGTAACATGCAAACATGTTTATACAACCTTAAGGCACATTTATTTTGTATATTACTACTAAGTACTCTCTTATAAAGTTTTTTCTCTTTTATTTAAATTTCAGCAAGGATACAGGTTAACTCATTGTGAGTAGGTAGGGCTGTGTTAGATGGTGAATTCACAGATACACAGGACAATTACCCAGGTGGAAAGATACCAGCCCCAGTGCACTTTATTATAAAATTGCTAAGGGCAACAAGCCATATTGAGAGAAGAAATGAAGACACACCATATTTTTCAAAAGCAGGTGGCATTATATAGTGATCTGATAATAAAGTACAAAAATTTCCTGCAGCAATAAAAGCACTATGTATTTCCCATACCAAGCTGTAGCAGTCTAGCAGTGAAAAAAATATTTTTCCCATAGTTACTCTTTCAGAAAAATATATTCGAGACCTCAGGAAAAAGACTGTAAAATACTGTCATTTTTATTATACTTCTATAAAATACTCAAACAAAATACCCAGTGTGGATATCAAAAAAAGTTTAAAGTTTTTAAAACCTACTTGCAAATGAGATGTATCAATAGTAATCTTCTCAAAACCAAGTTTTCTAGAGATGGGTGGTAATACTAAATGAATGGCCTACACAACTAAAAGAAAAGGAAATGATGAATAATAACATCAACCAAACTTCTCTGCTGGATTCAGGCATGATCACAGAGGCATTCTGAAACACAGATTTTTATGTTCCAAGGTAGGGGAGTAGCCAGGTGTAGACATGGGTGTCACCCCTGGGGAGCTAGCAGGAAGTGGGGCTGGCAGGTAGAAAGGACAGTGCATGCTGGGAGGGGCAGAGAGGAGAGATACCTAACTATTACTTTGTCGGGGAGCAAATTCCACATTAACATGCCATCTATTTAGGAATGTCTGCATTGTTTTTGGTATGCCCAGTGATGTTGAATATATTAAGCCTTTCTTTTATTACGCTCCTTTAATATTTTTAATCACAGATTTATATGTTATCATATTACCTTGTAAAACATTCTTTAAAAGTGATACTTCAAGAAAATATGCTAACATCCTCCCACAGAAATTGTCACTAGAGTCAAAACTACTCATAGCATAAATCTTCATCATTTTCAGATTTCACATTGGTGGATACATCCCATACATAAATATGGTGCACACAGGTATTACAGAAACATGGTACATGCTTTAAAATACATGTGAAAATATGTATTTTATATAAACATATATGTGTATATTTATATATGTATATTTATATGTATTTATATATTATATATATATCTACTATGCAATTAATAAACTAAACATATTGCCAAAAAATCTTAGAAATTTTTAAAAATAAGATGGAAATAAACAGCAATAGATGTTCCATAAATTTTTCCTACGCCACACAAATCATTGGAGGTCCACTGCCCTAGTTATTCTGCAATTTGGATTTTTTCACCTATATTCCAGGTGACAATAGATAAAAGACCCATTTCCCACCAACCCCCTTCTGGAGTTAAACCCGAGCTATAATCACCAAATGTTAAAGGCTCTATGTGACAGCTAACGGCAGTGTGATGTAACACCCAGAGGAGAAAAGACTTTGTTGTTTTTTTGAGATCTGCATACAATGCCCTCGTTTTATAATTGCAAACAATGTACACTAAGATAGAATAACTTCACACATCAACTGTGGTTTTGTTTTAAAAATGAATTCCTTCATTCTTTTGCTCCATGAACATTTTTTTTTATCCTCACTGAGGACATTTTTTCATTGCTTTTTAGAGAGGGAGGGAGAAAGAGAAACATTGATGTGAGAGAGAAATATCGACTGGCCGCCTCTCATATGGGCCCAGACCAGGGATTATACATGCCTGGACCTGGGATCCAACCCGCAACCTTTCAGCTACAGGTTGACATTCCAACCAACTGAACCACACTGCCCAGGGCTGGGTGAATATTCCTGAATAGCAGGAGACACAGCAATGTATGAAACAACAAGGTCCCTGATACATCCTAGCGTGAGGGGACAGAAAAATGCAAGTTATTTACCAAAAAAAAAAGTTAACTAGTAGTGCTATAAAGGAAATAAGGTACTGAGTAGAAAACACTTGGTCTGCAGGAGGCTTTGGATGGGTTAACAGGGAAGAGTGCTGAAGAATGAGGTGGGGCCCAAACCTGAGAGACTAGACAATGTGCAGAAGAGCTTTCCAGGCTAAGGGACAGACTGCCCAGGGCAGAAGCGCAGAGGCAGGAGTGAGCCGGGTGTGTCTGGAGCCCAGTGGGCCAGGCAGAGAGCGCCAAGTGGTAGGCCAGGGAAACAGGATGGACCGAGGCGGCACAAGGCCTGTAGGACACATTGGCAAGACTGGATTTCACTTGAAATGCAACAGGAAGACACTGGCAGGCTTCATGCTATGGAAGACGTGGTCTGATTTACACCCAGATGACTTCTCCGGAGGCTGTGCACCAACAGTTTTAAAAATGCCATTCTCCCTCCATCACCCACCCCGCTCCAAGTCTCTGTAGAGACTTTCAATCCATTAATGTGGACACGACCATTGTTCTCCACTGTCAAGCCTTCAACCCTTCATGAAAGTCTCTCAGTTTCATTTTCAAGAATCCTGTGGTCATCTCCCCTTCTCAAATCTGTTTAAATCAATCAGAAATAACGTGTTGCTTTTTAATGTTTTAAACTGCCATTCTCTGTTCCTATACGGCAACAGGCCCTAGAACACAGAGAGGATTTTTCCCTTTTGTAGCCCAGGGCTCTCCCACAGAGAAGTTTAACACACTTTAGAATTTGCACTTGAAAAGTAAGTACCCAATGTTAGTTCTCATTTGCGTTCCTGAAAACTAAGAGGGGAAAAAAAAATCTGCTTTCATGTACAAAGAAACGCTGGGAATACCAGTTCTCTGTGGTCATACTTTTAAAGCTGTGATCCCGGATAGGCTTTCTACACACACGTTAAAAAAAAAGGTTTAAGTTTGGTACATCAAAGTCTCGTTTTGACCCTTTTAAACCTTGTAATGTTAGCAGTGATACTAATACCCAATAGAACACTGGCATTCAGACTATTAGGGAAAAATGGCATTGCCAACAACTCAAAAATCCTTTTTTTCAGGATTTAGAAGCTAGGTCCTGCTGTGAGTCAACTGCTGGCTAGCTTCCAAAATTAGCGTTTCAGTCTTAGTTATCTTTCACGTTTCATCCCTTAGTCTTCACTCCAGGACTTCCTCCATTATTAAAGCAAGGCTTTTAACATCCCAACAGGAAGTCATTTAATTCCTTACTTTTTCTTATTAGTTAGCTAAATAGACTTAAAATACCAGTGCGTAACCTCTAACTTAAAAGTACATGATAAAGCACTACAGTTTGTTAAATGGGGGGAAGGGCTTAGAAGGTGACCAAACCATGCCACCTTACTCTGCACGTCAAAAAAGGAGTCTATTGCCCCCTCTGGTTGGTCTTGCCACTTGCCTTGGGCAACAGAACAGGGCAGAAGCCAGTTGTGTGTGTTCTGACACTCTCAAGAAACCCAAGAAATCTCAGGAATCAGCTTTTGCATGCTCTTTTCCACTTACTGATCTTGGGTCCCCTGTCACCACCATCATTTAAATAAGCCCAAACTAGTCCAGTGGCAGGTCTGAAGGACCCAGCTAAGCCATCTCAGACCAATCATTCCCAAAGGACTACAGCTAACCACAGACCCACGAACAAGCCCAGCAAAGATCAGCCAAGTGTGGCCCGCGACAGCAGAACCCCCTAGCTGAGCCCGGACCAAACTTCCAACCTAGAGCACTGTGCGGTAAATAAATGTGTGTTGGTTTAAGTTACTAAGTTTTTAGATGGTCTGGTATACAGCCAAATGCAATGACATCAAGGGTTTGAATAGTTATCTAATCTACTGACAAATAAAATTTTTTAAATGTATGTTTTCTTTAGTGCCTTTCCCCACTTTAAATATTCAGGCAATTTGGCTTCTTATGGCTGCATCTGAATTAATGTGGTCCTCTTGACAAGAATCAATAGTAGAATCACTGTCATTAACTTTCTGATTATTAAGTAATGTATTGTTCTGTGATTTAAGAAAATCAGTAAACTGAAACTTTTGGGGCCTCTTTGCCCCTTATTTCACTTACACATACTTTCTTACACGTAGCACAGAGAGAAACTGTTCTGCAAGTGTTTAACCATTGGCTAAAACCACACCGCACGATGTTCCCTCCTCATGATGTAACTGAAGTGACACAGTGTCTGAGATCTCCGTTGATCTCACGAAGTGCCTGACAGGTAGTAGTCAGCATATTTTATCCCCACAGATGCTGTTTTCCTCAAGTCGTGTCTGCCCAGGGATGAAGCCCACAGTTCAAGTTAGGTTAATAATCTAAAAGCAGGGAAGTTTTTACTCAAAACTTTGTGAAGGAATGACATTTTGAGCAGCCCAGGTGTGCCCCTCAGAACAATTTCTGGTTGTGTGCTGGATGTGTCTGTCCTTGGAGAGCAGCTAGTCAACCTGACCTTTACCAGAATGTACGAAAAAGTAAGAAGGTATGATGAACAAAATTAATAACTGAATTAACAAGGTTGCTAAATACACAATGAGTATTAAAAATCACCTGTAGTATCCAAAGCAATGAAAAAAAATAAACATTTTTAAATGTGCTATTCACATCAAAAGTATTTCAAAAACCTAGAATAAATGTAACCAAAGCTGACAAGATTTCTATAGAAAATTGCATAGCCCTAGTGCCCAGCACTAGCATAGCTCTGCCTCTAGCCTCTCCTCACACAAGGGCAGTGACCTCACTTCCTGATAACAGCCCAACAGAACTCGGAACCCTGGTAGCAAGGCAGTTACATTCAAAAACTGCCCTACCCAGCTCGCCTGGCTAGAGACATTTGCACGGATGGGCTGTTTTCTTGTTTTCTGCCCGTCTTCCTAGGCCATGACCTCAAAAGAGGCAGGAATGATGCTGTGTTCCTCTGCGGCCACTGCTGGGTCCGTTCTCAGCCCAGATGCCTGTGGCCCTTTTCATGGGGGGACCTAGAGGTAACAAAGGGAGGCCTAGGGTGGTTTTGTGCAGATCAGGCCACCACTCCCATCCCACCTGAGCAGCCCTATGACTCCTCCCCATGTTTGTGTGTATGTGTAAAGGGGTTCACCTGGAGCTTAAAGAAGAAGAAACCAAGGGTAAGAAGTTAGGGTGGTAGGGTGGGATGGGGTGGAGGTACATGGGAGTTTATACATGGGGGGTGGGCAGAGGTAGGGGCTAGACATTCAGGGAGCACCCACAGAGGCTGGGCAGGAGTGAAGACAGGCCTCAGACCACCTGTGTGCTGGACTGGCCGTGGGGAGGATGTTCTGGGGTGGGTCTGGGCTGCAACTTCTCTGGAAGGCTCTGGCTGTATCCTGTCTTTGGGGAACACATGGAAGTGCATACACGCAGGTGATCTTTCCTCCTCTCACAACTCCAGCACCAGCCCAGGAGGCAGAGCCGGCTCCTGCTTTAACACCTGTCGTACATCCCTAGGGGTCCATGCAGGGGCAGATCAGGAGGTCACTCCAGACCTGGAGAGGTGTCCACCTCCAGCGGTCATAACCTCCAGCAGCCGCTCCAGCCGCAGCTCTGAAGCCAGGACGCAATTGTGCAGCATCTCGTGACCTGACTAAGGTCCGTCCACCCCTACCTGAGGAGCCTCCCTTGAATCTGCCCTGGCTCCTGCCACAAAGGAAGAGCCACCTCGAGAAGATGCATCAGGGGCAGCTCTTGAGCCACCTGTTGAACTTGCTCTTCCTCTACCCCCAGAGGAATTTGTTTTACCCCCTCCCCCTTGACTTTTTCCTGTTGTCCATGGTGTGATTCATTTTAAGTAATAAATAAAAGCTATTGTTTACATCGTAAATTGTGTCATTCCTGAGCATTATGTACATTCACAATGCTGTGTGAGCATCACCCCCACTCTCTAGTTGCAGGATGTGCCATCACCACGAAAGGAAACCCCTGCACCAGAAGTACCCACTCCACTCCCCAGTCCTCAAGCCTCTGGCCACCCCTGATCTGCTTTCTACCTGTGCTCCTTTACCTCTTCTGAGCATTTCCTATAAGTGGAATCTGATAATAGACGCCTTTTTGTGTTTGCTCACATATTTTTGGTTTTGTTATTTGAAAGGGAAATCCCAAACAGATTCGAGATCAGAAAAAAAGCAGCCCTTCCAGTAAGTGCGTGCATGATCTCGTGGTGGAGACGCTGTGCCGAGTGGGGCTCCAGGGCCAGAAGTCAGTCAGGCAACAGCTGGCTCCTCCGGTATCCGAAACAAAAGCAGCAAAAATGCAGAAATCTGGAAAGAGAAACCACAAGCTAGGGGGACAACTATGATAGCGTAAAAATTAAACACAATAAAATAGAAACTTTTAGATTACACATTATATAACAGATTATACATGCATTCCTCAGATCACTTCTATTTCTCTCTCTAAAAGAATACATTGCTGGACTTCTGGTCAAGATGCCCATGGAGGTGAACACGGCTTGCCTCCTTGCACAATCTCATAACAATTACAACTAAACTATAAAACAACAGTCATTCAGAACCATCAGAAGTCGAGCTGAATGAAAGTCCTACAACTATGGAATTAAAGAAGAAATGACATCGAGTCTGGTAGGAGTGCCAGAGATGCAAAACAGGAAGGTGCCACACCCACGTGTGGTGGATAGAAATAGGGAGGAACAATTCAGGGACAAAGGGTCCCAGCCCCACACCAAGCTCCTCAATCCAGGGCTCCACTGCTAGAAAGAGTAGTCCCTGTAACTTCTGGCTATAAAACCCTGCAGGGTTTGAGGCTATGTAAGACAGAAACTGCTAGACTCCCTGGCAGTTCCTCTTAAAGGGCCCATACACAAACTTATTCAGACTCCCTCCCTCTAAGCTCCAGCACAAGGACAGCATATTGAAAGTCACCAGAGACTTAGAAGAAGGAACTGAACTGATCAGCATCAGCACAAGAACTGCAGGACAGCTTTCTCCCAGACAGAAGCTCTGGCAGAGACCACTGTACATTTTCTGAGGCCTCCCTCCACAGAGCCACAGAGACGGCAGGTGGGTACTATACCTGAGACTCCATCAATCTGGCTCACATTATTTGCCTGGCCCTTGAGGCCCTACCACACCCAACTGTCTGGCCCACCCAAGCTGTTTCCAGGAGCTTCTCATATGAATGGCTTGTCTTGGCCTATGCTTTAGATCACAGGTGGCAAACAAGGCCCGCAGGCTGAATCCGGCCCTCCACCTCGTTTTATCTGGCCTGACACCTTGTTTCTACCTAGCAGAAGCACCAAGCTCCTTGCCCCTAGTTAAGGAGTAGTTACATTTATACAGTCCTAAAATTACATTCGGCCCTTTGACGACAACCATGAGGCTGATGTGGACCCCAGTGAAAATGACTTTGACACCCCTGCTTTAAATTTAGATCGTCCTAAATTCTCTCAAATGAGCAGCATCTGGCTTCAGCAACGCCTGTAACTCTCACTAAATTGATCCTAGGCCTGCCACTAGCAGCAACTGGCCTCGCATCACAGTCTGGCCTCACCTCCAAGCCCACAAGTAGCAAGTCATCTACAGACCACTTTGTAGCTTACACTGTATGACTCGAGACAGAATGTAGGCAGTGGCTGACCTTGGACACGCCAACATAAATGAAGGCTCAACTACAACAGGGTCGTGGACACAGCCATACAGTAGGAGCACCTCAAGTACCTAGCTTGGGTGATAGAGGTGGCTGTGCTGTTACAGTACCCTACAGGACACCTACTATATCAGGCCACTCTACCCAGCCTGGGGCACATAGTAGCTCTACCTAACACACAGAAACACACACAGGGAGGCTGCCAAAATCAGAAGACAAAGAAATATGGCCCAAATGAAAGAACAGAACAAAACTCAAGTGAAAGAACTAAACAAAATGGACAAAGAAGTTACTAGTCCACAGTTCAAAATACTGGTTATAAGGATGCTCAAGGAACTTAGTGGGGACCTCAACAGCATAAAAAATATCCACTCAGAAACAAATGACACACTAATTAAAATAAAGAACAATTTACAGGTAATGAACAGTAGACTGGATAAAGCTGAGAGTCAAATCAGCAATTTGGAACAGAAGGAATCAAAAACGAACTAATCAGAACAGTGAGAAGAAAAAAGAATCCAAACAAATGAAGATAGTGTAACAAGACTCTGGGACAACTTCAAGTGTGCCAACCTTCGAAACATGGGGGTGCCAGAAGGAGGAGGGAGAGCAAGACATTGGAAACCTGTTTGAAAAAATAATGACAGAAAACTTTCCTACCTTGGTGAAGGAAACAGACATACAAATCTAGGAAATGCAGAGAGTTCCAAATAAGATGAACCCAAAGAGGCCCACACAAAGGCACGCCATAATTAAAAAGCCAAAGGTTAAAGACAAAGAGAGAATCTTAAAACCAGCAAGACAGAGAAAGACAGTTAGTTACCTATAAGGGAGCTCCCATAAAACTGTCAGTTGATTCCTCAACAGCAACATTCAGGCCAGAAGAAATTGGCATGAAATATTCAAAGTGATAAAGACCAAGACTATTGGTCAGCAAGGCTATCATTTAAACTGAAGGAGAAATGAAGACCTTGCCAGACATGAAAAAGCTAAATAAGCTCATTAACAGTATTACAACTAATGTTAAACCTTTTTTTAATAAAAAAAACACAATTAGAAAATGGCAATAAATGTGTACCTATTAAAAAGACTTTAAATATAAATGTATTAAACTCTCCAGTTAAAAGACATAGGGTAGCTGGGCCATGCCCAGGTAAGTTAGTTATATAAAATGTCATCCAATATGACATGGTAGCAGGTTTGATCTGTGGTCAAAACACATACAAGAAGCAATCGATGAATACATAAATAAGTGGAACAACAAACCAATCTCTCTATATATATACATATATGCACATGTATGTGCACACACGTGTGTGTATATGTGCACACACATGTATATATGCATGTACACACATGTGTGTATACATACGCACATGTATATACACGTGCGTGTGCATGTATATAGTTCTTTGTCTCTAAAATGAGTAAGCAACAACAACAAAAAGACACAGGGTAGCAGAATGGAAACAAGACCCATATATTTGCTGTCTACAACATACTACCTCAGAACAAAAGACACACACAGACTGTAAGAAAAGGGATAGAAGAAGATATTTCTTACAAGTGGAAAAAGAAAAAAAGCTGGGGTAGCGATATTTACGTAAGACAAAAAAGCTTTAAAACAAAGACTAAAATAAAAGACAAAGAGGGACATAAAGGGATCAACCCACGAAGGGGAGATAACTGTTATAAACATCTATACACCCAACACAGGAGCACCTAAATATATAAAATAAATCTAGATGGGCATAAAGGGAGAGATTGACAGTAATACAATCAGTGGGGGATTTTCACACATCATTGACATCAATGGACAGATCTTCCAAGACAGAATATCAACCAGAAAAAGTGGCTTTAAATAAAACAATAGACCAATTGGAGTGAACTGACATTTTCAGAGTATTTCAACCCAAAGCAGCAGAATGTATTGAAATACAAAGGGTTATAAGAAAATATTACAAACAACTATACCTCAACATATTAGACAACCTGGGTGAAATGGGTAAATTCCTAGAAATACACAATGTTCCAAAACTGTATCAGGAAGAACTAGAAAATCTGAATAGACCAATTACAACTAATGAAATTGAAGCAGGAATCAAAAAACTCCCAGCCAACAAAGACCTGGACCAGATGGCTTCTCAGGTGAATTTTACCAAACATTCAAAGAAGAACTAACACCTATCCTTCTCAAAGTATTCAAAAAAATTAAAGAGGAGGGAAGACTCCCAAGCTCATTTTATGAGGCCAGCATTATCCTAATTCCAAAACCAGATAAAGAAACTAGAAGGAAAGAAACTTATTGGGCAATATTCCTGATTAATGTAGATGTAAAAACCCTCAACTAAATATTAGCAAACCAAAATCCAGCAATACATTAAAAAGACTGTACCCATGATCAAGAGGGATTTATTTCTGGGACTCAAATGAATTAACAGAATACACCACATACACAAAATGAAGGATAAAATTTATATGATCATATCACTAGGTATAGAAAAATAGCATTTGGTAAAATCCAGCACCCTAATTTATGATGGAAAAAAAAAACTCTCAGAAAGTGGTAATAGAGGCAACATACATCAATACAATAAAGGTCATATATGACAAACCCGCAGCAAACATCATACTCAGCAGAGAAAAAGTAAAAACATTTTCCTTAAGACCAGGAATAAAACAACACTCAACACAGTAATAGAAGTCCTAGTCACAGCAATCAGACAAGAAAAAGAAATAAAAGGTATCTAAAATGAAAAAGAAGAACTGAAATTGTCATTATTTGCAGATGACATGATACTACACATAGAGAATCCTAAAGATTCCACCAAAAAACTACCAGTACTGATAAATGAAATAACAGGCTATAATAAATATACAGAAATTGCTTGAATTTTTATACACCAATAGTGACCTAGCAGAAAGAGAAACTAAGAAAACAACCCCTACAAACAATTGCATTAAAAAAAAAAAACTAGGAATAAATTTAACCAAGGAAGTAAAATACCTGTACATGGAAAATAAGACACTGAAGAAAGAAATTTAAGAAGATACAGATAAATGGAAATACATACCATGTTCATGGATAGGAAGAATTAGCACATTAAAATGTCCACACTACCCAAAACAATCTATAGATTCAATGTAGTTCCTATTAAAATACCAATGGCACTTTTATAGAACTGGAACAGAAAATCCAAAAATTTACATGGAAACACAAGAAAACCCAAATAGCCACACCAATCTTGAGAAAAAAGAACAAAGTCTAAGGTATCAACACTCCATGATATCAAACAATATTACAAGGGTATATTAATCAAAACAGCCTGGTAGAGGCATAAAAATAGACACATAGGTCAAAGGAACAGAACAGAGAACTCAGAAATACCCCCACGCACATAAGGCCAATTAATACATAACTAAGAGTCAGGAACATAAAATGGGATAAAGACAGTCTCTTCAATAAATGATGCTGGAAAACTGGACAGGTACATGGGGAAAATAAAAAACCTAGACTGCCTTCTTGCACCATATACAAAAATAAACTCAAAATGGATTAAAGACTTAAATCTAAGACTCAAAACCCTACACCTCCTATAAGAAAACATACACAGTAAAAATACTGAACATTTCTTAAAACATCATGTTTTTCTGATATATCTTCTTGGGCAAGGGAAACAAAAGAAAAAATTTAAAAATGGACTATATCAAACTAAAAATTTTTGCATAGCAAAGGAAAGCACCAGCAAAAGGAAAAGACAATCTACTTAAGGAGGGAAGATACTGGCCAATGCCACATCCAATAGTGATTAATATCCAAAATTTATAAAGAAATCATATAACTCCTCACCAGAAAAAATAAACAATCCAATTTAAAAATGGTCAGAGGACCTGAAAAGACACATCTCCAAAAAGGACATACAGATGGACAACAGATATATGAAAACATACGCAAGGCCACTGATCATCAGAGAAATGGAAATTAAAAACACGAGGTATCGCCTCACACCTGTCAAAATGGTTGGCATCAATAAATCCACAAACCACAACCAGTGTTACAGAGGATGTGGAGAAAAAGGAACCTTTGTGTACTGTGGCTAGGAATGTAGCCTGGTGCGACCACTGTGAAAAACAGTATGGAGTTTCCTCAAAAATTAAAAATGGAACTGCCTTATGACTCAGCGGTTCCACTCTGGGTATACACCCAAAGAAACCCAAAACACTAACTCAAGTGGATATCTGCACCCCTGTGTTCAGTGCAGCATTATTTATAACAGCCAGCCTACAGAAGCAGCCCAAGTGCCCTTCAACAGAAGAGTGGACAAAGCAGTGGCAGTACATATATACAATCGAACTTTACTCTGACATAAAAAAATGAAATATTACCATTTGCAACAGCAAGGATGGACCTAGAGTATTATGCTAAGTGAAATAATTCAGTCAGAGAAAGACAAGTACTGTATGATTTCACTTATATGTGGAATCTAACGAACAAAATAAACAAACAAACCAAATAGAAACAGACTCATACATAACAAAGAACAGACTTGGTTTCCCAGAGCAGAAAACTGTCACAGGAATGTACTTCACAGCATAAGGAATACAGTCAATAGCATTGCAATAATTATGTGTGGGGTCAGGTGGGTACTGGAAATACCATGGGGGACACTTTGTAAAGTACACGATTGTCTAACCACTATGCTGTATCCCTGAAAATAATACAAAATAATGTAGACTGCCATTGAAAAATAAAATTCAAATTAAAAAAAAATCAAGGTGCAAGGAAGATAAATGCAAAGACATAGAGTTTGCCAAAAAAAAAAAAAAGAAATTATTTAAAGGTTACTAAGTTCTACCATTATAGTGGAAGGAGGAAAACGAGATTACAAAAAGTTTGAATTTTAAGTATACTGGCAAAGTGGCCTAAGAGTGGAAACATGGTCCATTATCCCTTACTTCGCTAGAGAGCTATGAACTACAGTCCCAGAGGCACCATTAGCAGAATCACAGAGGGCCAGGTAAATTCAGATACACAATTTAGGTGGATTAAAAATGCCCATTGGGTAAAAAAACTAAATGAAAGTAGGTAGGGTGAATAAGACTGATGACTAAATCTGTTTTAATGTCCTAAACCATAGAAGTTTAAGAAACATATATATTCATTCTTTTTATGATATATACTCTATGAATATATTCATTGTTTTTATAATATATATTCTCTTTATAATATACATAAATCTTTATATTGTGTATGTCTTTATAACAAAATTTGTATGGGAATGATTTCCCCACTGAATTAAATACATCAATATAATTTTCAATATTCTTTGTTCAGCATTCACTAGCATTATATCATATCAAGTCTTTATTGAGGCAAGAGAGATTCAAGTTTAAACACTAAAACAAGAGTGACTTTCACATTACTTTTTTTTTTTGCTAAGTATACAAAATGATCCCTATTCTTGTTAGGATTATATCAGTAAAATTGCATACATTACCTTCGTGGAAGTTCTGAAACCTCTGAAAAATCAGCGATGTTGATAGCACACAGAATCACAACCCAAATAATGATGATAATACTAATTGCTCCTCGCCATAAATTCTTTATGATTTTTATAATTCAATTCAAATCCTATAATTTCCTTTAATGACATTATTTAACAAATAATTTGCTCCTCAGGAGCATCTTTCTGGCAGAGAGGGAAGAAAGGAGTACAGCCTGACCTATCACGCCGCCAGATAAACGGGCTTCTTCAACAGAAAACCTCTTCCCAAACTGGTAGCCTGCTACCACATGATGAGTGCTCAGGAAAGGAAATATTTATGGGTTTTCTCCTACCTTCTGACCCTTGAAATTAAAAGCCCTTTCTCCACCTCCTCTGTTCCAGTTAACCCACAGGAAAAATGTCTCCCTTTACGGCAGGGAAAAATTTTTTTATTATTCCCAGATATATAGCTACATAAAGTGACCCAAAACAAATCTTCCCCAAACAACTTGCCTGCCTGCCAGTGGTGAGGAAATACACAGAATGCCGTGGGACGAAGGGTCACTAGACTTTGTCACACCCACTCAACAACCCTAAGCATGAGACAGAGGTCCTTTCCAGGATGATACTGACCTGCCCAGGTAGTTCTGCAGGCTGTCCAACGGTTCTCCGTGGCTAACAAACTACTTGAGGCTCGAGGCATGCTCAGCATCCTGGCCCAGGAAGGAACCCAGGTTTCCAGCAGTAGGCACCAAACAATCAGGTTGCCTAGATATTCTGCCAAAGATGGCTTCAAGCTAGGTATGATCTAGAGCAGAAAATACTCTTCCTCTCTGTTCTTTCTTGTTACATTTAAGATAGCAGATTGTACCACAATCAAAATATAGGGCTTCAGTCACAAATAACAATGACAATAATTATGCTTTAATGTTATCTATTATAAATAGGTATGTAATATAATAGGTAATATAACGTATTGCTATAGACAACATTTATTGTAAAAAATAGAAAAGGAACTGCACACTTGAAAGAAGGGATTGTCCCTCCCACCCCCCCAAAAAAATTGGCAGCCCAGTAAAAATGATTTCAGATTTCTGTATTCTGGAACTGCAAGAGAATAATTTTCTATTGTTTTAAGCCAACAAGTATTACGGTAATTTGTTTCAACAGCAACAGGTAATTAATATGCCATACTTAAGTTCTCAGTGCCGTGGCTAGTGTATTGTTTCCAAGCTGCAAATTAAAGTTATTTGCATTAACTACATAAATAGTGGTTACAGGAAAAAAATAAATAAACTCTACTTTAAAGACAAAAAATAGGCACAATTTCCTTTTGGAATTTTTATATTTTTGAGGGCAGACTTTTTTTCTTAGAGGGGAATGATAATTACCATTCTCTTATATCAAACAAAATTGTCCCACTTAAAAACAAGATCATAAACACGAACAAAAGTAATGATACACGTTTTATAAAATGCCACAAAACACATCTTCTGTTATTAAATTCCTTCTTTCCAGCTCACTAAGTATAGTAAATTCAAGGCTGAACAAATTTTCTTGATGATTATTTTGTGATAGCTAATGCTTTCTAAATGTCACAGTTTTGAGGGCTCATTAAAAATTATTGGGGGATTGTTTCTTAATAATGAAATGCAAATATTAAAAGTAAAGGGAGTGTTAATTACTTGAAATATGAAACCATTTATGGTATTTAAAACAAATTAGAAACACTCTGTTCTCTAATTATTTCAGGACTGAAGTTCGCTGGGCATAAGGCATTACATTAGACATGGCGCATATGTGAAGCACGCCTTGTCTTCTCCCTACTCTACGTATTTTACTGTGCTGTGAGCCATATGTTTCATTACAGAGGGTGGTATGAAAAGGCTATGGCAAGACAGGCAAAGTCTTGATTCAGAGATCAGCAATACAGAAAGGCCTCTTCATTAAAAACACATTATTGTTTTGCTTCAAGGCATTTACCTTATGTTCCCAGTAACATCCTGAGAGTTTAGAGATTAAAAACATCTGGGTTTCAGGCATTAAGATTTTAGGGATCATGGATCTCACACTAAAAATACTCAAAATAATGGGCTGTTTGGTGAAGACAGGGATCATGTGATGAATAAATTAACATATAATCATTTAATGTTTAAACACATCTCATGACTGGGCATGAGGACACACAGGTTAAAATTTTTGGTTCTTGTATTATCTGCTATTTATACACTAGGCAAGCTCGAAGATATTATCAAGCTACCATATAATTTTATTTAGCAGTTTGAGTCATGTGGGGATGATAAAATGATTATCTAGCTTCCTTTTAGGGTCAGGAAATAAAGTAAAATGCCCTTTGAGCTAACATTATGACTCTCACCATTACTAAATGTTAAGGAAAGTTGAAACACTTGTGGTCTTTTAAAGATATGAACAAACTCTTTGACCCTCCTTCCCTCAAGAGGTAGAATATAATTTCACTTCCCTTGAGTGTGGACTAGACTTTGTGATTTGCTTCTAGCAAAAATATCATGGAAGAACTTACAGGATGACTCTTTCAAGATAAAGTTATACAAAGACTAAAGATTCCGACTTGAGTGTCTCTCTTCATATCTCTCTCTCTCTCTCTCACTTGCACTCTCGCTCTCTCTCTATCACCCTCTCTAAAGGAAGGCAAATGCCATGTTCTGAAGACGCTCAGGAAGACTACGGAGGGACTGCCGTGATGAGGAACCAAGGCCTGTCAGCAACACTGTAAGATTAGAAGCAGGTATTCTGAGTCTTGCCACATGGGTGAGCCTAGAAGCAAATCCTCCTCCCGTGAAGCCTTTGGCACCTCTGGCCAAAACCTTGACTATAACTTCATGGCAGAACCTAAATCAGAATTACCAACCACTCCCATATTCTTGACTCACAGGAATTGTGAGGTAATAAATTTAAACTATTTCATTTGGCATAGTTTGTTACACAGCAGTAGGTAACTCACTATTGGAACATGTAATAAGAACAAGCTGTGGTGGGGCAGGGGAAGGGTGAGATAATATGTCCTTGTCTCCAAAGTCAAGGTTATGACGTTTCCATTGTAGGATACTGGGCAGGGTCACATAGCTCCCCCAGATCCCATTTTTTCATCCACACAAGAAAGATGTTAACCAAAATAATTTCCAAGGTTCCTTCTGGCCATTAAAATGCAGGACTTGAAGCTGTGAAGAGGCAGCTTTAATCTTGATGTAAGGAGAGATGACCCTTGGGACCTTCTAACATTGGAAGCTGCCTTCCAGCCCCCCTTGGTGGAGAAAAGATTGGATAAGCATTGGTGCTGCAGATAATTTATCTAAGAACCCAAGGATACCCATATATTTACTGCAGCATTCGTTCACATGGCAAAAATCTGAAACAATCTGAATGGCCATCAGTGAGGGCATACTGTATGTTTCATCACGGAAGGGTGGTCACGCCCTTCTCTCTTAAATGAAAAAACATGCTAGAGATCTCAAAGTCGGCCACACATTAGAATTATCAGGGATGACAACAACTACTATTATTACTATTATTATTATTATTACTACTATTATTATTATTCTGATGCCCTGGCAATGTTCCAGACTAACTACATCAGATTATCTGAAAATGAGACCCAGGCATCAATATTTTTTAAAGCTTGCCAAGTGATTGCAACATAAAACCCAAGTTGAGAACCACTCATAGAATTGTCTAATTTGAGGGAAGGAGGGAAGGTGGAAAGGAGGGAGGGAAGGAAGGAAGAGAGGGAGGGAGGGAGGGAGGAAGGAAGGAAGGAAGGAAGGAAGGAAAGAAGGAAAGAAGGGGAGAAGAGAGGGAAGAGGGAGGAGGGAAGGGAGGCACACTGATATGTGTATAACTGTCCACGTATAGAAAAAGATACTAAAGGAAAATATCTGTAACTAACAATAGCAAAGATTAGGGTGAAGAGATAATTTCACCTCTTAAAATTTATACAATGAATATATATTTCTACTATAATTTTAAAATTTATTAGGAAAACATTTCAGAAATTTTGCAAATAGCTACCATATATGGAGAACAAAGACAGTTATTACTTTGTGGCCTCAATTTATACCTTTAAAAGTCACTGAAACCTTAGCTACAAAGTGACAAAACATCCAGTTGAAAGAGTAAAATATTTAAACAATTGTTTAGCTAACAATGAAGAAGACTACCGGCTGTTTGTTTTTTTTCCTTAATAAATTATTTTTCTCTTAATTGTGATGACAGGAAGTTATAATCTAAACCCAGAGAGTAAAACAGAAAAAAATATAAACAAGGCACAGAATTTAGAATCTAGAATGGATATTAAAGATGAAGTATTATGGCTTTTAAGATATTAAAAAAAACTGACACACCGAATAAAATAGTTATTATTTAACAGTTTGAAAGGGACTTACAAATAATAGTAAAGTATTATTCCCAGTGTATAACCATTCTGTACGAAAATGCTATACAGAAATGATGCATTGTCCATATTTCAGGAATGTTTTTGTACACAGTGCAGGAAGGCACAGGGAGGCATTTGTCCAACAGAAACCATCTAATCCTTTGTGTTAGAATAATGCCCAATTTTATTAATGACATAAATCAGCCAAGGATAATATATGATGTAATAGTTGAAATACTTATATGTATATTTAAATGCCCAACATCAAGCAAAATGCATAAACATGACGAAGAAGGTTGACATCATAATGTTTACTAGGAATTATATTAGGAAACGTTTCTGTGTCTAATATTTGTTTGAGCTCATTCAGAATTTCTTTACTTAGTCACCCACCATTTATGTATCTTGTTAGCTCACAATGCCACCGCTCTGTAAGCAGTGGTACTGGGAATCTAGTGGAAACTGCGGCAGCACAATTACAGGTGGGTGAGAATGCTATGTGCTCGCTCTGAGTTTTAACCTGAGAGTGTTTTGGATAAAGAGCATCACCAATCAATACCTAGTGAACATTCATGGGGTACATTATTTGGCCTAGGCAGCTGCCAGCAAAGGCATCTGTAGTTGTGTGGCTCTCCCTTCTCAAATGTGGTGGAAAACTGATAAAAATCTAATATGATAGGTAAAAAAAAAAGATGTTCCCCAATACTCATTTGAATTCCAACTGTAATGAAACAGGTTTTCTTCTAAAAACTAGCTTTCGGCGTGAAAAGGAAATGGCTCCACTGTGAGAATCCTGGAGTCAGAAGGACGGTTTCCTAGGACTGGCACTACATCTTAGAAAAGTTTATGGTTTCCTTTCCCTAAAAAACTAAAAGAAAAGAGAGAATTTTTCTTGTAGTTTAAATTCATAATTTTTTTTTATTTTGAAAACATATATTAAAATCTGACCCTAGTCTCCCACTCCCAGTGCAAGAATACCAGTAATGACAAGCTAGTCAACATCCAAAGTGGTAAAAAATGGACACTCGGATCAACTGAAAACAGAAAGTAGTCTGCAAAATATTAGTGTTCTAAGGTACCGATGATTAAAAACAGTTTGCTTCAAAGCATCTTCTCAATGTGGTATGACAGTGCCCGAAGAAAAAGAAGATTAACTGTCTATTCTAACTCAACAAAATAGTAAGAAAAAAAATAAGGAGATGATTTCTTCAAAGAATGAGGAAATATGTGCTATGAGCTTTGTCTATTTTCTATTCAAGGACAATTCATTTCCTATCATAAAATACGATCTCTCTGAGCTGTGCAACACGAAAGCTGTCACGATTATGAGACATCAGTACGGGCACGGTCAATTCCTCATTCTCGAAGGCCGACTGAGATTTCCCTGAATGCGAAAGGCTCCCCTTCCCAGAGAAAACCCCAAAAAAGATCTATTTGAGTGTTTAGTTATTTTTTTACATGAATACTTTCACAGAAATATAGATTACATATTTTATATAGTATACATTCTACTAGTTATTTTGATACAGTATTTTCCTAAAAATATTCATTTAAATGGACAAAAATCTTTAAATATACCAACTCATTTAAAAGATAAAACACAACCAAAATCTGAAAACTTTGATTTAATCAGCCTTCACTGAGTTGAAAAAATATTCTTATTGCATATTTCCTTTGATAAGTTGTTATTTTCTATAAACTCTCACCATTTTAACTGGATACATTGATTTGCATGTTGTTTTTCATCAATATTTTCCTAGATTTTTGTAAAACATTTCCCATTATAGAGGAAAACCAGGCCTAAATACTTCTGTGTGTGTGTGTGTGTACACAGTACTAGAGACCATCAGTGTACTTAGTGAAACATTCAGAGTTTAGAGTCAAGGAAAAGTGTTTATTCTTTTAATACAGAGAGTCTCTAGCTTAGAATGGCTCAACTTACCATTTTTAAACTTCACAATGGTGCAAAAAATGAAAAGCGTTCAATGAAAAACATACTGCAAATTCTGAATTTTGATCTTTTCCCAGGCTACCTGTACGGCTACCTGTACGTGCCACAGTGCTGTCTGTGATGTGGGGCAATGGCAGCGCTGCGGCTCCCGGCCACCTTGCGATCTGCGGGGAAGCAGCCAGCAACTGAGTGCACTGCGCTGCCAGTGTTTCTTAGATACTTCCTTCTGAGCACACTAGAAGGAGGCTAGATTAAACCAGTAGGTTAGGTGCACCGAGTGCATTGTATTGTATTTGCAGCTTACAGTGGGCTTACAGGGGCATAACCCCGTCCTAAACAGAGGAGCAGCTGTGGATCGGCTAGCAGTGCTTTACCGCAAGTACTGGTAAAGCACGAAGTCTATCTTTTCCCACTAGTGACAGGTGACGAGTTTAAGCCAGAGTCATAAAGTTATACTTAGACTTATAATACATATTCAGTGAGAGTTAAAGACTGTATCAATTTCCAGGGTAAATCTGGTCCCTGATTTGTCACTGGGGAATTTGTGGGGTGAGTCCAGGAACTGGGTATTTGTTTTGTGTGCAAAAAATGTGTGAAAAATTGCTCAATGTTCCAAAGTCCAAAAAAAAAAAACAGTATCTAGTGAGTAATTATGATAGAACAGTCTCTTCAAATTGCATGTACACACACATATGTTCAATGACGAGCATTCAACATGAGGAAGAAGAACGAAGTGGCAGCCACAGTTGTGAGTGCCGTGTGGCTTGCGACACCTCCTCAGACATCAGTCATTTCCTAACACTACCTCATGAACCAGCCCAGCCCAGAGTACGCTGCTCAGAGAACTGCGGTCCGAATTCACCAGAACAAGCAAAGCTCAACCATAAACCCCGGAAACAGGCTGTTCTTCCTAGTGCTTAATGAATTAACCAACATTTGGAAATGCCAGGCTTTAACAATTACTAACCACTGAAAAAATACTATTTATTCCTTCTTGAAAGAACAACAACACAATCTGATGTAAAAATTCTCTTCTTGTTTTTTTCTTAATCTCTATGTTTGGAGAGTTTATATTGCTAAGGCTTCAATATGACAACTTGTTTTTATCCCCTCCAATATAGTGTTCATCTCAGACAGTGTACTTCTCATCTCAAGAAGCACCATTTTGGTCTTTTTTATATGTACGTATTTCTACTTACCTTTCTGAATGCATAATACAGTTTCAAAATTGTTTTAGTGCACTTGTCTGCTAACTGTAAGATCAGTGGCAATTATGAGTCAGTTTTAATTGATTGATTTTTGATTTCTTATCATCATGGGCACTATTTTTCTGTTTCTTTTTATGCTTGGTAATTTGGGGGGGGGTATTGGGTATTTTGTATTTCTATAAAGATTGCTGCTTTTTGTTTTGGGATGTGGTTAAGTTTCTTAGAAACATTTTGATCCTTTTGGGTCTTTATTTGAAGATATATTAGATGCGATCAGTTCAGCGGTCAGCCATTTTTCTCCATTTCTGAAGCAGAATCTTCCTGAGTATTCTACTGGATACCCCATGAATTACGGAGTTTTCCTCTCCGGTTAGTAAGAACAGACACTGCTGCCAGCCTTGCACAAGCTCCAGGGATTGTTTCCTTTAACATTTTTGAGTTGTTCTCTCTTCAGCCTCAGGTAGTTTCCTCACATGTGTTTGCTGGTTAGCACTCTGCTGAACATTTGAGGGGGGGGGGGGGGGGTTCTGAAGATCTCCAGAGCTCTCTCCTTGTAGCTTTTCCACCTCCCGTGTCATGTCCTGCCAATTCTAACCGTCTTAGTCCCCCCATACTCTCAGCTCCATCCCCTCACCTCGAGGACCACACCAAGTTCTCACTGGTCCCTTTCCCTGTTCCACCTCCTGGAAGCTCTCAAAGCAGTAAGCTGGTGCAAGCCCTGGACTCACAGGCTTCTCATCACTCAGGGGTCGCTGACCTGAATCCCGTGATGTCCACTGTCTTGAAGACCATTGGTTAACATATTTTCTGTGATTTTTCAGCTTGTTTCAGGTAGGAAAATATATTGGTCTCTTTTCCCACTTACCCAAATCTGAGGTCAGAATTATCTTTTCACAATTCAGTGTACCTCTTCTGGTTAAAACACTTCATTAAGTTCCCGCCATTAAAATAAATTCCAAGCTTCTTACCTTGATTTAGAAATTAATCTCATAATTTAAGCCCTGTCTACTTTTCAAGGTAATCTTTTGTCACTTGCTTTCAATAACCATATCTCACAAATAAAATAATGGGAGTTTCACCCATACAAAATATTCTTTCAGTACATTTGCACATGCTGTTCCCTCTGCCTAGAACTCTCTTCCTTGCATGGCTGCTGAGAAAGTCCTATTCACTCATAAGTAATCAACACAACCATGACCTTCCTGTGAAGCCTTCCTTCCCTGCCACACTTCCGGCCACCCGCTGCCCCCTCCTTCACTCCAGCCCAAAGAGGAGTTACTCAGCCCTCCTCAATACTCAGAGGACTCTATCGTTCCTGTTCCTATTATGCCGTCCACTACTGTGTACCATAACTATTCTTTAAATATTTATTCCCAGTTATGACCTTGGACAAGCTCCTCAGAAACGTAAGTTTTCTCATCTGTAAAATGGAAATAATACAGGGTACCAAAGAGTTGGAATGCATAAGATAACTTTATTTCAACACATACATTCATTACATTTTCAACTAATAGGCCCAACCTGGTTTTCCTCACTACCAATATGTTTTTGAGATAACATACCTTTAAAAATCATTTGGGTCCAACTGTTAAACTGAAGAGCATGTGATAAAAATACTACAGAGGAAGTCTTAAAATAGGACAGACCTCCATGCCTGTGAAATGGTGGAATGATAGAGACAACAGTGAAGAGCTGACAGGACCAAGCTGTATGGAGCTTTCACTGGTTAACGGAAGTGCAACAAGAAGATCACACAAGAGTAATCAAACTGCATGTGGAAGATGACTCCAAATTGAGAAAATCTATTCGACGTGCACAATAATCTGGCTATTGGTAACAGAGACATTTTGTTAGTTGGTGATATATTTTCAACTGGAAAAATAATAAATCTAAAGGGAGAATCGGAGTTCCCCAGCTGCTCTGTATTGCAGGGGAAGAGAGTGGAGGGGAGTGATCTTTGGTGGTGAGTCATGGCCAAATCTCCACTAGCTGCTTTGTCCACTGAGGCCTTTTTTTTGGCTTGTTTGTTTGCTTTTTTAAACTCAACTGTGAACTTTAATTGAGTCTTGGTTGGAAAACAACTTTACGAAACAATTCAAGAAAAAAATTGGGAAATTTTCATATGAACTCTACATATTCTTTAACCCAGCAATTCTACTTTAAGAAATTTATCCCAGACATATAGTCACATAAATACATAGGAAAAAAAAACAAGAAAAGCTTCAAAGCCATCACAGTGAGAGTTGTTCAATGTAGGTATAGTTATGTAGTCACTGACACACATAGCAAACTCATTTGTACTAAAGTGACAAGCTGCCCAAAGTAAATGTATTATCAAGCACTACCAAAAGCAAACTCTAGACATTATTATGCTTTGATACTATTTTTGTTTTAAACAATCTTCAAAAATACTGAAAAAAATTAAAAGGCTATACTATAAATCATAAAATTTCACTCACGATATACACTATAGGAGTCAATCCTTCTACAAAGCATGTATTACTTCATAACTTCAATTTTAAATTTCCCCTTCCCCTCCTATGCTTGCTAAGAAGATACATATAACCAAAATTCAAAACCTAAAACTATAACATTTCTAGAAAGAAAACATAGGAGAAAATCTCTGGACTTTAGTTAAGGCAAATTTTCACAAATACCACATCAAAGTATTTTTTTTTATAGTAGTTCAAGTACAGTTGTCTCCATTTTCCCCTGCCCCACCCACCCCCCTCCCACCCTCAGTCCTACCCCCCTTTGGCTTTGCCCATATGTCCTTTATACATGTTCCTCGAAGACCTTTGAACAAAGAAAACACTCTAATGCCCCTTAGAATTGATTAGACTTCTAATCAACTCATTATATGGATATTTAAAACCCATACCTGGGGTGGGGGAAAGTCTCTAACACTTAAGAGCAAAACAGCAGAGAGTGTGGTGCAATTTTTAGAAAACATTTAAGGGAAGAGGGGTTTTTTTTCCCCCCCTGATATGGTCTATTTAAGCTTTGTTTACTTTCTCAGCAAGAATAAAGGCCTTGGGCAACATTTAATTAAAATGCTCCCTAAGCTTTCATGCTCTCTGAGGCAAGAAGACTGGGGACTCTGAGCTAGTCCTCTTGCTGTGGACCAAGAGAATGAGGATGGATAACTCTGAGCCCCCTACACAATACATAGAGAAAAGTCATGCTCCTGGAAAGGCCAATTACGTTAAGATGCCATACATAGTAGGTGTGGAATATATGAATCCTTTGAATTAGGAACAAAAAAATCAGGAAGGCCTCAGATACATATTCCTTCTTTTATTTCAATTATAAACTACTAACTTCTAAACTGCAATAATCAGTAGGAGTGAAGGATTAACTTTTATATGCACAAATTTAGGCTAGAAAATTCCCAAATGCTGGTAGTAGCTAAAATTCACGGAGATCGAATTAAACAATGATTAAGTGTTGAAAATGATGAGTTAAAACAAAAAGAAATGAAGCTTTTGTTTTGTGATGTTTTTGTCTTGTTTTCTTTTGTTTGGTTTTTAAAGGCAGACAATAGCGAATGTTCACAGACAATATCATAGGATTTCCTTGGTTCAGTAACTAAGTAGGCTTAGAGAACCTCCAATGGATGACTGATTGAAAGGACTGAATACTGATTTGGGGGCAATTCTATAGTGAGGTCTGACCATGGGCCATGGGCCAGCCATGGAACTGTACATAGGCCTGGTTTGCTGTGGGTAAAATGAGATGTTGCTGAAATTAAACGAGACACTACAGAGAATAAGCATTCGAGGAAACAGCAGCACCGATGGTGATCATCAGACACATTCTGCAAGATTTCTCTGGCAGCAGTATCTGTGAGACCCCCAAACAGGAGAGGCAAGCGGCAGGGGCTCCATTTAGTGAGCGATGTCCTTAAATTGTTCTGACAGGCCTCTATTTTTTTAAGTAAGTCCCACCCTTTAAATTATCATTTAAACTGTCTAATTAAATTAATGTGGTTAGGAAAAATTTAAACTGAAGTATTATTGCCTAACTGGCTAACAAATTAACATAACTGTCCTTTATATTTCCTTCTGGGGAAAAACATGCATTAAAGAGAAAATGACTTCAGTGCAGAGCAGTAGTAATTAATTAACAACAAGACAATTTTACATAACCTTGCAAATAGTTGGCATGCCTCCTTCTTTAACGTGTAAACAAAGATAATTTTGTTGATTTTGTCTTCTATCAGAAGAAATTCTATAACTCAGGAAGGATAAAAGAGCTAGTGTTTTTATTTTTTAATATACCTAAAATTATCCTGAGAGTGTGTTTCTTATTTTGAGCCAGTCATACCTTAATATATGTAAGTCATTCCAACATTTAGCCATGGCCTATTAATGATGCACCTGTAATCACCAATAGTATAGACGGCAGTGGCAAAAGAGAGATGATCATAAATTAATTTTATTGGAATTCTATTTACTGTACTTCCTGATTTATATACTCCTCCATTCATTTACTCTCAGACTTTAATGACTGGACCCAAGCACAGTGTATAACAATTGCTTTTCATCCAACTGTCATCTCACATAAACTCCTCCCCACAACCCACCACAAAAACATCCTCAATGGCAAAGAACTCTCCGAGGCCATTCTGAGGCATGGACCAGCCCACAGATGACGTCACACATTCGGTTTACTCGATTCCCTAGAAGATGGAATTCAGATAGGCTGTTGGATTTAAAAATTCTGTATACACGTGTGTGTGCATGCATGCGCGCACGCACACACATGCACACACACACTTTGGGGCAGCTTGATACCACAGGCTACACCCGAACTGATACACAATTTGTAACAACTCTGCTACAATAAGCCAAAATTAGTAATAAAAATTATTCCTACTTAAAGCCTGAGATAATTTGACCTTTTATTTTATTTTTGAGACAACCAAGTTCCTTTTCTCTTTGATTTGTCTCAGGCCTCAAGTCAGAAATGGTTCTTGCCTGGCCAGTAGGTGCTATATACCAGACAGCCCAGACTTCTCTGAGTGCTGAGGTGTCCTTCTGCCCTCTGGGTAGGACAGACACGCATCTGGGCAGATTCCGGACCCCGTGCCCGGCCAGCACTGGAGCTGACTACCTGCTGCAGGGCCGCGAGTCTCCCTTTGTTCTCACCACTGCTCTAGATCCTGGGCCCTGACTTTCCGGCTCCATACAGCAAACTCTACTCTGTTAATCAAAGCACCACATAGTGCCTAGAATACATTTACTCCACTGTTCATTCGAGCTTCTACATCAGCCCTTCTACTAGAAACAAATGGAAAATCAGTGCCTAGAGGAAGATCAATAACACTACAATGAGGTGGGGAGGGAGGGCACGGGGTTTGGGGACCACGCGGACTCAGCCAGTCTGGGTTTTCCCACTTACCCACTCGGGGACCTTGGGTACAAGACTCATGCTCTCTGAGCCGCAGTTTGATCCTGTAAGAGTGGAGATAATGCAGCACAGACCTCAGATGACCGCTCAGGGGATACAGTGGCTGACACATGGAAAGAATTGGCCACCATGGTTGGCACATGATAAAAATCTATCTGATTACCACCCAACGGCAACAAAATTACTACTTTTCAAACGCAGTGAAAAGCAAGAACCTCATTCTTATTACACTTTTACTCCAAATTCTTTAAATATCTATGGTTGATCCACTCTGAAAAGGAAAAGTAAAGGAGAAAGGGACGCCAAAGGGGAAATCAGAGGCAAGGCCTGGGATAAAGGTAATAGATAAAAGGTGAACTAGTCCTTTTACACCAATTTGAAAAGGCAGTAACGCACATTCCACAAGAGAAGACAGGTAGATGGGTGGGTGGGTGGATGGATGGATGGATGGATGGAAGGATGGATGGAAGGATGGATGGACAGATGTACAGACAGACAAACACTGTAAGGATCTGCTTAAAGTATGTTAACTAAAACATAGAGTGAAGCAACTTTAATTCATTCTGCCTTTTCTGTATATAGTATATACATCTTCCAGTTCTTTTCTTCTTGGAACCTCTTCTACCATCAACAAAGGCAACCATGACCTCTCTCAACCTTTCCTTTAGTGAGTATCACATCTCCTCTCAGTCATCTCTCAGCCCTTCCGGCTCACATGTCTTCAGGGCAGACTGGCATGCTGTCAAGGGGGGAGGTGGAGGGGTCAAAAAGAGCTCCAAAATCATGTGTATTTTGCGGGCGGAGTTGGAGTTTCCTCCTCCATTTGGGGATCATATAAAGCTAGCATTCACCATCAGAGTGTCAAATACATCACTACAACTACAAATATCATTATTACTAAGGCCCACCCCCACACAGAGCTCAAGATGCCACTGTTTCCTCAGTCGTTTCAAGGTTCCCATTTAATCAGCATAGTAAACAAGCTGCTAAGCCTCAGGCTGGTGTTCCACAGACTCAGCCAGATCATGGGGTTTTGTGAATGCTGCAGACAGCAGGGCCAGAGAAGGCATATTTGCTCACACATTATGTTGATTATTATTATTCTTTGTCCTAGGGATACTTCTTGGACAGTGATATGATAAGAGATGCCATTTATCTTACAAAGACTTTGATTTCATTGGATTTTGATTAGCTATGGTAACAGGATAAATTGAATAATTACTATTATTAACTGTAACATTTTTTGAATCTTACCCCACAATGTAACATCAAAAGCCTCGTGAGGGGGAAGCTAAGGTGTCAAATATTCAAAGTCATAATAAGCCTCCGATGCCCCAGTTCTGAGAGTATCTGCAAAATATCTTCCTTCTGGGAGAAGAACTAAAAATAGCATTTTCCAAATAAATGGAAATAAAGCTACTCTAAATTCACCAGATGGATCATAATTATAGACATAAAATTATAAAGTATAATACTTGGTGTTCAGTAAAATTTCTAGAAAATTATTCCACAAGATTAGACCACCTATTCAAGAAGATCTCACTTGATAATTTTAGGGACTGTTTCAAACCCAGCCCTTTCCCCTTGAGAGGAGGTGCAAACATGGAAAAAAATATTCCCAAAGTATCTATTCAGAGCTCCACACTGTGCTAGGTGCTGTAAACATAACAAAGAATTAGAACATTGTTGCTGGATTCCAGTTTATAATCTAGTTAGGAGTCTCCTGAGGTGATATGAGACTAGGTAATGTCCTCCTCAGACACGAGAAGAATTAATTTTTGTCCTGGAGGTGTCCCAAGACAAAGTATCCATGGCTATCGCAGCTGCCCCAGGGCGCTTTTATCCCTTATCTGAGGTACCTGAAGTGACCTCTGAGACAGGCGGACACCTTAGGCTCTCAACTGGTGTGCATTCCTAGAAAACATACCAGAGTCTCGGGCAAGGCCTGGTAATCTATTTTAAATAAAAATGCATAGTCATGTGTGACCTTTATGGCCAAGAAATACTGTATTCCCGAGAAGCCTGAGATAAATAAATAGAAAGTAAAGCATCCTTAAGCCCCAGTTTGTAGATGCCAGAAAAGGAAGGAGATCTTGCCAGAACTAAGCCTGGAAGTGGTTGGATACGTATCAATTGCGGCGGTATGTTTGCCTACAGTATCTCCGGGGCCTGCTCCTCACATCACAGACTGGTGATTGATCAGCTGTGGTCAGACACTGTAAGTATAAATTAACCTGCTCCAGTGAAAAATGCCCACGGGAACCATTACTCTGAAGAAATCTTCTCCTCGGCTTTTACTGTAACTATCAGTAGAATTCATCGGAGGGTAAGGGATGGTTAGCTCAGATGTCCCAATCATTTTTTCAGTCCCTGATTAAAGATTCTGTAGTTTATGATCAGCCAAATGCTCCGCCTTGGTACACCTTCAGACTGAAAAACTAGCCCAGGAAATACAATGTACTGTCAGCAGCTGGCAATCAGCTGTCAAGAGGTATGTTGTTTATCTAAACAATCTTAGGGGTCAAGCGCTCCTTTTTAATTGACTTTGGCGATTCCTCTAGGAGGCTTAGAGACTGTATGAAGCCCATGGTGTGGAGTCTGTTTTAATCCATATGAATTAAAGTTGTCAGCTCCAAGGAAAATACCCGTAGGAGATAAAGGTATTAAGTGAAAGAGGAGAGACACAGACAGGAGATCGCATCCTAGCTGGGAAAAAGATATGTTGAAGTATTTACCATAAATGGAAGGCAGGTTTTTCAAGTGAGAGTACAACTAATTAGTATAGGAAAATAGAAAAAAAAAAGTATTACACAAAGCACTGAAGTGAAGGAATAAATAGTCAACTTCTGTATTTTTCTACGAATTTTTAAACTTTTAAAGGTCACATAGAGCACTATGCTAATATTTTGCAATAATGGACTCCAGGGCAGTGCTTTAATTAAATGAATTCCAGAGCTCTCTGAATCTTAATCAGACTGTGCAGGGGATGTGGAAGGTCAGGCTGTTGAGCAAATGATGCAAACTATACTTACACATTACACTGAACACCCTTTTGCAGAGGTTCAGTGCGCCCTGTCCAATGTCCTAACAGTCTCTGACAAGGTGAACATTCCTTCCACTTCATTCTGAATGTCTAAGAGGCCCAACAAGTGGGTCAGCTCAATGATCAATCCGTGACTTTCTAGTCGGTCATTTTGTTTATTTGTTTTAAAAGTATAATTATTTTCTGAGGACTATTTTTCAACAGATTCCAATATTCGGTGGTTCTTCACTACTCATAATGGCTGTAAGATATTTTCATATTTATATGGTTTCACTGATTAAAGGCTCTAGTTCATAAAAATTCCAATTCCTTTCTTAAACCCAGACAGAGTGCTTATATCACAACCTTTTCTTTTTCTTATTTAATCTTTATTGCATTTTTTCCCATTACCATTTAGTCCCCTTACCCCCCTCCCCCAAGCTCATGGACATGGACAACAGTGTGGCGACTGCTGAGGGAAGGGGGCACTTGTCAGTCATTTTTAAAGCTTGGTGTTTGCAGTTGACATCCTTGATCTCTTTCAATGCTATGACTAAAACATACCCAATATACTCTTCAAGGACAAATTTGAAGAGAACCCTCCACCTATCTGGTGCTGAGATGAAGGCGCATAAAAACCTAAATACTTTATGCTTTCTCTTCATATGAAATTCAACACCTTAAGTAGTCAGAAAACAATCTCCAAAGAGGTAAGCAGTGATGTTTTTTCCTTGAAACAGGTTTCCTCCCTAACTCTGTTTTTCTCGAGCCAAGTGAATCTCACCAATCCCAAAAGAGACTCAATTTTAGGCTTAAAGTCGATAGCCCACCCCCTGAAGATCGAGCAAACTACAGCATATCAACAAGAGCAACTAATTAAATTAAGACAACTAATAAAAATAACATAAATGAGTTGTAACGATGAATGGAAATGTTCAAAAAGGAGTCCATTTTAAAGTCAGAACACAAAAAGTACCTATAAAATGATTGTAATTATGTTTTAAAAAGTGCATTTGTACATTGACATTCAAAGTGAAAGCAGAATGTCATAAGTAGAACATAATACTTAAGTTATTTATTTCCCACAAAGTTGAAGACTTTTTCCAGCATCAGTAATTTTCTGGATGTCTCATGACCATTGGTGTTTCCTACGGAGATCAAACTGAGAAAAAATAAACTTATCAGCTCCTGCCGATTTTGCTATGTGCTAGATTCTGGCCTAACACTTTACATTTGCTCTTTCATTACCTCTCAATAATTACTCCATAGGTTAAATGCTATTATTTAGCTGCACTTTACAAATTCGGAAACCGAGTCTTGCTAAAGGGATATAATTTGCCTAAGGTGACACTGTGGCAGAGGCAGGAATTCAGCTTCACCACACAGGGCTCATTCACACCACGCTGCTTCAAGGTGAAGTGCATCCTTGCTTGAGAGTGGCCACTGATTTGGTTTCGTACACTGTTAAGATGACGAATGGCTCGGTTCAATTCTAATATTGCAGTGCTGGTCCAATGATTGGTTTATATTGTCATAGGGTTTTCACCCATATTTTGTTCCTTTAGAAGTTTTCAGTGCACGAAAGCAGATAAAAAAGACATATTACTCTCCCAAAAAAGAAAAATAAAAAAAGTTGAGAATCAAGACACTTCAGTATTTATGTTAACCCATTAGCGCTATACATCCTAATACACCTTAAGATTTTTTATTTTATTCACGCATCTGACTGGCTTGGTATTTCACAAAAGGTTTGTGTTCCTGACCTCTAAAGATAATTCATCATATATCCCAATGCTTTCTCATTTGAGCTGTAAAACAATGAATTAGCGACAAATCCCCCACTCTTTGCCCCTTCAGCCCTTGGAGTTTAACTCCTCTCACATTACAGTATTTATTGAATTTCCCAGCCAAACGGTGTTCTGCTCCATAAAATTCTGACAAGTGGACTCTGCCAAGCTAATAATGGCTTCATTCTGCTGAAATAAACTTATTTCACTGCAGCAAACAAAACGACATGACCTGGAAAGGTTATTTTTAACTGGGTAATGACTCGGTCCCAACCAAGCATTTCTCTCAAGGTTTCCCATCTTAAATAACTTATATTTCTTAAATATAAATGCTATTATGTGTGTTCCTGTCTTGTCAGTCTCCCACAGCCAAGGAAAAGCAGGCATTGTCATTGCTTTTGGTATTTGATTTCATTATTCAATAATTTGGTCGGCATATTAAACTACCCCCAAGGACCCTGGCAGAGAGAAATCTGCCAGAGAGCTTGAAAGACAGAGAGCACAAAGGAGCAAAGTCCCTTTAAAGTAGAACCTGGTTTTATTGCCTTTTTTCTTTTAATTAAACAGCATCAAAAACTTTCAACTCTGCAAAACTTTCAGTGTGCCTCTAGGAGGGAGCTTTCTTATCTCCCTGTTTTTAAAGCATGAATAAATTTTGCCAAGAATGCTTAGCCTGGTTCCTAAATCAAGGTACGCCAAGATAACTTTATCTACATCCACATTAGTTTACATTTCCTCCAATATCTTAACCTCTCTGTACCAGAAAATATCTACTTTAAAAAGTCTGAAAAAGCAAAATAGACTTAAATTTTCCTCCCGACTGCTTGCTTCCATGTTTTATACTTTTCCTCCACATCTTTTTTTCTCTTGCACATCAAGCCCCTCAAAAATAAACAAATGAATAAAAAGAAACTGCTATGATAAGGTCAATTTTTTCCTCAAGCTCCCAATGACCAGGGACTCCGGAGCACCGATACAACAGCTGGGATCTTGTACCAACGTGCTGCACCCTGCCAGGCCTGCCTTCTGAGACTAATAAAGGAGAAAACCCTTGACAGCGGACAGCTGGGCTGCTTATGAAGCTGCTGGATAGAAGTGACTAGGCCTCCCCTCCCCCACCCTAAAGAAGGGCTCCGGGTCTAGACAACAGAAAGGCACAAGAAATTTGTTCAGGGGAGTACATATTTCAGAGAGACTGAAACGAGGAGATGAGGAGGAATAGCAGGAGAAGGGGTTCATCAATGAAAGAGAAACCCTGCCACATTGAAATCGGACAGAGATACCACAGACGTAAGAGTTTCAGGGCCGCCTAACTTGTAACTTTGGTGCCAAAGGAATCACGTGCAGGTTCCAGTCTGGTCAGGATCTCTGACACAACACTCAAGCAGCTAGAAATGGAGTTGAACAACAACCTTTTCAGTAAATTCACGGAGTCATGGTTCTGTCCAAACCACAAGTAAGAATCCTGAATACCCTTCCGATGATCTATAGGTGGTATTCACACTCGCAGTAAAACAAACCAGTCTGAATGGACCTACCATTTCTTCCTGCCACTCCTCTGCCTCGGTATCAAAGTCCTTCGTCTACTGGGTTTTGGCTGCCAGTGTCAACTCCTCCAGTCAAAGCCACGTCAACTGGCTTAATGAGCAAAGTGGCTTGGAATACAACCACACTGAAATGGTATAAGTTTACGGAGGATAAACAAGAAGTGGTCATGCCAGGCTTTGACTGAACCTTGACCTCACTGAACTTAGAGGGGCTTGTAGAGTTAAGGGGAAGCTAGATTAACTGAAGTTATAGTCAAAATAGGGACAAACAAACAGGAACCAGCAAAAGCATAGGAACACAGGAACTCTCCCATAATGTATTACAAGATTAAAAAAATACAGTTTCTATGGCTAGTAAGGAAACAAAGGCTATTAAATCTTTTTCCTGAATAACATGTGCACTTTAGATTGTAAAACAAAGTGATTTCTAACTGCTACAGATGGAGAACAAATGCCAGACAGGAAAGAGTCTGAGAAGCCTCTTAATTTGAGTGTCTGTGTGTGTGGTGCATATACATGTTCATCAGTAGTGGCAACACAGACACTCAAGCGGATATGAAAGAAAAAGGACACATATGATACTTTAGTACTACTATGGTAAATCACCATGACAATTATAAATTAGGGACTCAGAAAAACTATACCAGTTCCTGTTTTAAGTACAACTTTAGTTTTCTTAAATGGGAACAGTCAAGTTAGAAATTTTCAGAAACTTCCTGCGAACTTATCCAAAACAATTGCTGAGTTTGGTCAACGCTGCGGCCAACCCCGCGTTTGCACACACGGGGCACAATCTGCTTTTGAGAATTGTCCCAGACAGACATGAAAAGGAAAAGTCTGGAGCTTTATACATGAATTCCCAGAAAAACAAGTGGATGATTTTTCATTAATAACTAGAAAACGATTCCAAAAATGTCTGAATCCAATATTTATCTTAAGAACATCCACATAAAAAATATTTATTTCAATTGTGACACCAAGGTTTTGGCTGAAGGGATACGGCATGGTGGCAACACCGCTGGGGTGGTGGGGAGTGGGGGGAGGGAAATGGAGACAACTGTGCTTGAACAAGAATAAAAACAGTTAAAAAATAAAAATAAACAGCCCAGAACTTACACATTTCTGTAACTGTTGCAACCTTTACCATAGCTTCCCTGGGAAGCTAGATATTCATGCTGCTTAATCAGGACTGTTCTAACAATTCAACATGTCTGTTTGAGAACCATCATCTTCAAGCCTCACTCAGCTTCTGGGTTCTCTCCTTGAGCAACAGTAATATGGAGTCAAAGCTACTTTGATGAACACTACTTCGTCAGTGTTAGAAATAGGTACCAAGCCTCAAACATCTCACATTCCCTTACTTATTAAGACACAACATGCTCCCCTTTCATCTTAAAAAGTCCTGCCTTCAAATCTTTCAGTTGACACGATCATTTGTGTAACACACACACTTTTCTAATCTACTAACGCCTAAAACAGAGGTGTACACAGTAATGCATATTGCTTAAAAAAAAAAAAAGGATGTTGAATAAAGCCTAGATCCATCTGGAAATCTTTCAATCTTCATAGAAAACCATGTAAAACATCTAAAACTGAGGAAAGGCAGGTAAAGAAGAGGAGCAGAAAGGTGTGGTGGAGAAAAGAAGGGGGTGGCATGGGGCAGGGAGGAAGAAAGAACAGGAGGAAACAAGACAGAAGAGGACACGAGAGAGGTACGTATTAGGTACCCCTGAAAAAAGAACGTGTCCTTCCCTCAATTGTTGCAAGTATTCCTACTCATTCTGCCCTATGACATGAGCCCCCAAGCAACCTAGCACAAGCTTCCCAGACTCCATCGCCTCCCTGCCAATGGCTGATAATTTTACTTACAAGTTCACCCTATAAAAAGAAAGCATTTTGCCCCCTAGCTATACAGCCTTTTTCTTTATTGCTCTTTTTTGAAAAATTCTATCTACAGTGCCATTCCCATTTAAAAGTTGCATTTTGGTAACTTTGAAAAGTAAATGATAACTTTGAGAAGTTACTGTCTGTCATGAAAATATTTCATTATGCCAAAATAAAGCAAAATTTTTTTTTCTCAATAACAGGATGTATTGAAAACATTCTGTGCTTAATCACATCTGTTATTCTGCATTCAAAATTCATTTAAGATAATTCAATTAACAAGCAAAAAGATTATGAGTAGCAATGATTATGATGGAAAAAATAGCCACATACCTTTTGGTTCACATAAAAATAATATTCTTGAACTTAGTCTAAAACATTTTACTTCAATCAACAAAAGAAATATTATCATGGTGTAAATTAAGAAGAAATGCCTATACTGATGACATTTCTTACCACTCGAATGAGCTATAATTGCTTCAAATTCAAAACAAATTTTAAAAAAATATTGGGACAAATAGCCTGAGTCAAACCACTGTTATATCACAGTAAACACAACACTGAAGAAGAGAACTTATATAGTAACCAATTATGTACTCAGGAATTGTAACAAGGTGGAATATAACTTTGGAAGTTTATGGGCTTTCTAATCATTTGTGCAGGTAAAATGACTTACATATCATAATGTGCTTATATTATCAATTTAATGTTCACTGAACATCATCAAAGTCACATTATTTTCATAAGGATAACTATCTAGCTATACATGCATCATAGTTCACAGCAGACACAGGCACAGAAATGAGTCATTTCAATTATCACAGGCAGTGCCACGGGGCCTTTGTAGCAGAGGAAGTCAATTGATGCCTAAAGAATTCAAGGAAAGCTCCACCACAGATGCCATTTTAGAGGCTGACTCTCAACTAGAGGCTCTATAGGTAAAAGCACAGAGAGCTATGGACGTATTTTACACCTAACTCAATAAACTGTTCATCCAGCAAGTGGCCCAAAAGCTCATCTCTTCTCCTCATCAGCCATATTCCACAGCAGCAGGCTCCATAATGGACCCAAAATGTGGCATTAGAAATTTGGGACACATTTGAAATAGACTCTCCACAGTAGTTGGATATATGATATGTGAAGTTCAATAACCATAGTACCCATCGCCTGCTCTGTAGAGAAATACATGTAAATCACATATGCAGACAACAGCAGAATTCTAATTTATTCTTTTAAAAAGTGTTTATTGATTTTAGAAACAGAGGAAGGGAGAAAAAGATAGAGAAACATCAATGTGAGAGAGAGAAACACCTATCAGCTGCCTCCCATACATGCTCCGACCAGGGATCAAACCTGCACCCTAGGTGTGTGCCCTGACCAGGAATTGGGCCCCCAGCCGCTTGGTGTATGAGATGATGCTCCAACCAACTGAGCTACACTGGCCAGGGCTCTAATTCATCTTAAGGCTATATCCTTTTCTTAAGGTTCTGTGAACTATATAACCACTCTTTTTCGTTGTTGTGGCTGTTTGTTTGTTTCTAGGTGGTTCAGGTTGAGGTTCTATTACTTAGAACCAATTCCACTGGGCATGTAAGAGGTGGTTATATATTACGAGAGCAATTATTTTCACTGCAAGGTAGCTTATTAGGGGGGCATGAAATAAATGTAATAGATCACAATCAGAAACATTTTCTTTTTCTTTCTTCTTTATTTTTAATTGAATTTATTGGGGTGACATTGGTTAATAAACTGCTATAGGATTTCGGTGTACAATTCTATAATACATCATCTATATATTGTACTGCAGTTCACCACCCAAAGTAAAGTCTCCTTCCATCACCTTATCTCCCCATTACCCTCTTCTACTTCCTCCACCCTCCTTTAAACATCGTAAAAGAAATGCAGTAACACAAAGTTGGCAATCCATACTGGGAGCAAAAGGAAATTAAATCCCGTCCTCACACTATATACAAAAATCAATTCTAGGTGGACGGAGGATCTTAATGTGAAAATTAACACTATACAGCTTTTGGAATATCTCTGGAGCTGGCGAGTAGGAAAGGATCTCTTCAACAAATGCAAAACAACTAACCATAAAGGAAATCACTGATAAATTCGACTATATTAAAATTAAAATATCCTTCATCCAAAGATACTATCATAAGATGAAATAACAAGCTATGTATTGTGAGAATACATGTATGCAACACATATAACCGAGAACGGATGGTAAGCAGAAAATATAGAGGACTGTACAAATCAGTGAGAATATGGTGACAACCCAATAGAAAATGGGCCAAAGACTTAAACAGGTGCTTCACAAAAGATGATATCCAACAGCCAATAAACATCTGGAAAGGTACTCAATTCCATTAGCATAGAAATGCAAATTTAAAAACCCTTAAGGAGATACTACCACACATTGGTCAAACTGAGAAAAAATTATAAGACTGACAACAAGAAGTATTGGCAAGGATGTAGGACAACAGGGATTCTCATGCATGTAAACCTGTAAAACCATACAAGAAAACAGTATGACATTATTTAATAAGGTTGAATATGTGCATATCCTATCACCTGGAATTTAGCTCTTGGGTGCATATCATAGAGATGTGTATTTATGTACATCAGAAAATATATAAGAACAATCAAGGCAGCGATATATATAAATATCCCAAACTGAAAACAACATAAATGTCTATCAATTGCTGAATGGATAAGTTGTGGGATATTCATACAATGGAATAAATAGTATATACCAGAGAGTATGAAGAAACTGTAGATAAAGGCAAAACCATCAGGCAACTGTTACAAATATAATGCTGAACAAAAAAGTCACAATAAAAAATTCATGCAAAGCATGTGAAGTTTGAAAAGAAGAAAGCAACATTATTTAGTGATGCATCATAGGCAAGAAAACTATGAAGAAAAGCAAAAATGGGAGAACCAAGATGGCGGCGTAGGTAGACACACTGCGCCTCCTCGCACAACCAGAACTGACAGAAAATCCAACGGCAAGGAAGTCCCACACCAAGTAGATAAAAAAGAAACATACATCCAGACCTGTAGGAGGGGCAGAGACCACACCGGGGCAGAGAGGACTCGCGTGGCCATAGTGGGACCAAGACTGACAGAGTGTGGGACCAACCAGGCAGTCAGTCCAACCACTAGCAGACCCTGCGGCCCCACATTCGAGCAGATAAACCAAGAGGGCCGGACTCAGAGTGGCGGAGAACGGGGAAGGCACAGCGGCGGGTAGCACCCCGCAGCCCCACACTTGCACACAGTTAAACCGGGACAAACAGCGGGGAGCGAAGCAGACCGTGCAACCCAGGGCTCCAGCGCAGGGAAATAAAGCCTCAAACCTCTGATTGAAAACGCCCCTGGGGGTTGGGGCGGCAGCAGGAGAGACTCCCAGCCTCACAGGAGAGGTCCTTGGAGAGACCCACAGGGGCCTAGAGAGTGCACAAGCCCACCCACTCGGGAACCAGCACCAGAGGGGCCCAGCTTGATTGTGGGGAGCGGAGGGAGTGACTGAAATCCACTGGAGAGTGGATCGGGCGCCATTGCTCCCTCTCGGCCCCTCCCCCATGTACAGTGTCACAGCACCGAGACCAGCTTTACCCTGCCCCAGGGAACACCTAAGGCTCCGCCCCTTAAAGTAACAGACGCGCCAAGACAAAAAAAAAAAAAAAAAAAAAATGGCCCAAATGTCAGAACACTTCAAAGCTCCAGAAAAAATACAACTAAGCGAGGAAGAGATAGCCAACCTATCGGATGCACAGTTCAAAACACTGGTTATCAAGACGCTCACAGAATTGGTTGAATCTGTTCAAAAACCAGATGAAAAAATGAAGCCTATGCTAAGAGAAACAAGGGAAAATGTACAGGGAACCAATAGTGATGTGAAGGAAACTGGGACTCAAATCAACGGTGTGGACCAGAAGGAAGAAAGAAACATCCAACCAGAAAAGAATGAAGAAACAAGAATTCAGAAAAATGAGGAGAGGCTTAGGAACCTCCAGGACATCTCGAAACGTTCCAACATCTGAATTATAGGGGTGCCAGAAGGAGAAGAGGAAGAACAAAAAAATGAAAACTTATTGGAACAAATAATGAAGGAGAACTTCTCTAATCTGGCAAAGGAAATAGACTTCCAGGAAGTCCAGGAAGCTCAGAGAGTCCCAAAGAAGCTGGACCCAAGGAGGAACACACCAAGGCACATCATCATTACATTACCCAAGATGAAACAGAAGGAGAGAATCTTAGAAGCAGCAAGAGAAAAGGAGTTACATACATGGACTTCCCATAAGACTGTCAGCTGATTTCTCCAAAGAGACCTTACAGGCAAGAAGGGGCTGGAAAGAAGTATTCCAAGTCATGAAAGGCAAGGGCCTACACTCAAGATTACTGTATCCAGCAAAGCTATCATTTAGAATGAAAGGGCAGATAAAGTGCTTCTCAGATAAGGTCAAGTTAAAGGAGTTCATCATCACCAAGCCATTATTATATGAAATGTTAAAGGGACTTATCTAAGAAAAAGAAGATAAAAATATGAACAGTAAAAATGACAGCAAACTCACAGCTATTAGCAACCACACCTAAAACCAAAACAAAATAAAACTAAGCAAACAACTAGAACAGAAACAGAACCACAGAAATGGAGATCACATGGAGGGTTATCAATAAGGGATTGGGAGGGGGAGAGAGGGGGGAAAGGTACAGAGAATAAATAGCATAAATGATAGGTGGAATATAGACAGAGGGAGGGTTAGAATAGTGTATGAAATGTAGAAGCCAAAGAACTTATAAGTATGACCCATGGACATGAACTATGGGGGGGGAGTATGGGAGGAAGGGGGTGGACAGGATGGAGTTGAGTGAAGGGGCGGAAATGGGACAACTGTAATAGCATAATCAATAAATATATCAAAAAAAAAGAAAAGCAAGAATGAAGTTACTGTAAAACAGGAATAGTGGTTACGTCTGGGGGAAGGGAGAGGATGTGATGAATGAGATAGACACAGTGAATTTCTACAGTGCCTAGAACAGTAGGAACATTAGTGTTCAAGCACTATAAAATGTATTCACTATTTATACAGCTACCACCCTGGTCTACTCCCACCTGTACCAGCCCCCTCCACCCCTCCTACCCCATCACCACCATCTAGCCACCCTTCTGTCCCTCCTGGTTCCTACAGAGGCCAAATGCATTCCTGACTAGGCTCCTTGCTCTGGCCCCTCCCTCTGCATGAAATGAGGATGCCTTCTCCCGAAATGAGTTAACTCCACGTCCTTCAAGTCTGTGCTTCTGCTCCACGAAGCCTACCCTGACCACCCTCTGTAATACCACAGCCCTCTCCCCACACTCACCAGCAGTCTTAATTCCCCCTGTACTGCTGTACCTTTCCCTCTTTCCATCACCTTGTAATACACGATTCAATCTACTTCCAGTACACTTACTATTTATTGTACATTGTCTTTCTCACCAATAGGACTTAGCCCCAGGTTAGGAAATCTTGCCTGTTTTCTTCACAGATATATTTACAATGCTTTAGATAGAGCAGGTGCCTCATTAAATATTTAAGTACATAGAGACTATCGGGACATGTCTTAGTCACATCAGAAAATACATTTTTTAATTTGGAGTAAAGTAAAAAGGTTGCAAGCTATTACATGAAAACATGTAATTTGTATGCTATATGTTTAGTGTGTGGGGAAGGGGAAAAGAGTAGCATTTAATAAATTTATTTTTGAAAATAAATGTAAAAATTGAGTCCCTCAATCTCAGTAGATGAATTTCAAGTGTTCGAATGCCACATTCGGTTAGCAGTGACAATACTGGGCGACGCAGACATGGGACATTTCCATCACTACAGAAAGTTCTAGTGGGCAGTGCTCCTGTAGACAATAAACCGCTGTCACTGAACTTTAAGCTGGAAAATAACAAGATCAGATCGGGGTTTTCTGAAAGCAGCTGGCAGCTCTGGGGAGAATGAATTAAAGGGAGAAGAAAGGAGAAGCTTCGGGAGGCCATTTACATGGCTACTACGACGGCAAAGGGTGAGAGACAACGACAAGTAGCAGGGTGTAGACAAGGGGCGAACTTAAAGGAACTGAGGGAGAAGCAAGGAATGTGACATGACGGAGGATACAGACTAGCTAAGTAGGCTACTGGGGAGGAAAAGCTGTTTTTAATGGATGAAAACTGGGCAGGTTAAGCAGCTCTTTTCACCCAGGTGTTTTAGAAAGGTCAGGTCAAAAGGCAAAATGTGTGTTTCAAAGCCAGGGAATGCCTGCAATGGATGTGCAGACCCTCGTCCCTTCCCTAACAGTTATCTCAGATATGAGATGGAGTAAGGATCCGGGACCGAGGAAGTAATGACACAGAAATAAGCGAGGTCAGGGCATGTGTAAAATTATCTGTGGCGACCATTTCTTAAAGGGAAAAAAGAAAGGCCACTGCTTTAGTCCATCTGTAGGCAATGCCAAATGACCACCCCAAGAACTCTGTCAATATAGCACAGGCTCACGGGCAGGAAGCTGACAGGAGAACACACTGGGCTTTGGACACAAGATTTGAAGCCCTCAGGACCTTCCTTGGTAAGTGGGCCCCAGCCACCTATCGTACTGAGGGCACGGGGATTGTTACTTTCCTTCTGAAAGTAAGATGATGTCTCCACAAACTGGATGCCAAAATGAAGCTGAACGTCATCCACAGGGAAAGTGAGTTCCAGAACACACACATTAAAAATGATAATAAATGCAATCACCTTCTAGATTCTACTTTACACTGAACCAAGGTCAGTGGCTTATGGAAATACTAACAGCTACCTTAGCTGTCCTTCCTAATGGATGGCAGAAGCACTTATAATGGAGGTTGGCACTCAACTTTGGTTTTGAGGAAGGCAATGAGGGGGTACTGGCACCACTGATTTAAATCCAACCTTTTTCATTACTGACTTAGAGTCATTTGATTTTAGTCAAACCTGCCCCAGTTGAAAAAAGGAGCTCTTATCAGCTTTTCTTTGTTTGATCACAAAAAATAGGATGTTGCCTTTTGAGGATATCAGTACCCACTTTACGTGCACTTAAAATTTATTACTATAAAAAGGAGGAGCAAAAGCAGAGTAAAGACCTCTGGTCCCTATGAATAGAGGTGCTTTCCTTTCCCATCCCCTCCTTTTCTCTTCCTTCTCCCCACTCCTCACTCGCAAATGCTTTTATTTTTTTTCCTCCTTTTATTACTCCTAAAAAGAAACAGTTCCTTAATTAACCCTCACATGTCTGAGCTATTTCATATTTATGAAGTTCTTTTGCATCCATCATCTCATAAGACCCTCACTTTGCAAGCAGTCAGTAGAAGTGCTGAGGAAACTGAGACTCAAGAAGTTAGTGACCAACAGAGGATTTATGTCTATGACAGCCAGTCCTAAGTTGACCCTCAATTATCCCTGCCACCTGGTACTCACATACTTTGGATAGTCTCCTCCCTCCACAGGGCTGCTCCAATAGCATGCAGTATTATGATGGTACGTCACTTCCACAATTAGGCTATAAAAGACACAGCAGCATGCACCTTCTTTCTCTCTGTCTCTCTCTACACACACACACACACACACACACACACACACACACCCTCCTTTCTTCCCATTCTCCCTCTTCCTCTCTCTCCACTCACTTTGGAGGAAGCCAGTAACATAGCCACTCATTTGTGGAGTGCCCAAGCAACAAGGAATTGAGGGTTCCTTGAGTGGAGGAACTGACAACTCTTGTCAACACGTACATGAGTGAGCTACCCTGGAATCAGATCCCCTAGTCCCACTCAAGCCTTTGGATGACTGCAGCCCCAACTAACAACTTGACTGCAGTTTCATGAGAGACTCTGAGCCAGAACCACCCAGCTAAGTGAGCCAATAAACATGTGCTGTGTTTAGCTGCTAAGTTTGGGTTACTTTGTTATATATCAATGGATAACTATTATTATGTCTAAGTTTTCTCTTCCTACTCTACCAAGCGACACCTGCATACATGCCTACACACAACTGTGGTTCCAGACACTTATTAAATATTCTACTGGGCATGATGTTCTAGAAAGACAGGTCAGATGGACAACTTCTGCATATATAATTTAACATCATGCAGATTCTAGAGCAGAAAGAAAATGAATTCTAGAGCAGAAAAAATTATACAAAAAGCACTTGTATTAAAAATACACCAGGTCTGTGTGCTTGTATTTTGAGTTCATTTGGAAACCTGTAACTTGTCTAAGCTCAGTCTTGAAACAGAAGGCTACCCAGAGAGAAGAGGTTTGGTTGGATTCGGGGTTTTGCCCAGGGATTCTAGGGGGAATTACCAAGAGCTGAAGTTCTTCAAACCCCAGCAGCACAGCTGGGATACTGATATTGAATCTAGGAAACTAAGGATATGTCTTGTTTGAAAAATGTGCATCACATATCTACCCCCTTGTGTATGTGGAAAGGCATCAGGAAAAGAAAGGTGGGAACAAGTGAAAAAACATCTGCTATCAAAAGCCACTTACAAATGATCCCAGCAAAAGTAAATGTGAATCATCTATACTGTAGAGCAGATGGAAGGACAATAATTTTAATTTATGGGGGGTGCAACTGAGGAAGCAGAGGTATAGAAATAAAATAATACTCAAGCCCATTTCACACCCTGCTTGGTTAGAAGGTATGTAGAAAATCACCTGTTATCTGTATCCAACTACTCTAAAACAGTTCCAAATAATTACAGTAGACTCTCTAATGGCATTTCCAGTCTATCGATTATTTGACAGAACTCAACTTTCAGGACAGCAACAAAATTTCCCCTAACATGAAAAATAAATTATAGAGTCGGGTTTTTTTGTTTTAACTTCGCTGACCTGCCCCACTGGGACTCGATAGAAAAGAACAAATGAAGAAATAAGCTATTTTAGATGATAGGCAGCAACAAGGCAACAGCTCAGGATTTGGGGAGAAGGTGTGTCAACTTACAATTGTGCAAAAAATAAAAAATAAAATAATGACCAAATAGTCCAACTGTCTTTGAAAAAACAGCCAATGACTGACAACATACACAGGAACATAAGTCAGTGTTTTGCATTATGGATGAATTATTTTTGACTCAACCTTAGAACAAAGCTGCTCATCTTCTCAGCATGTACTTCAGTCTCTTGAATTCATAACATCTCTTAGCCTGGAGGATGGAAACGTCTTACATTTTTAGAAGTTGTTTAAATATTTTACTAGTATTCCTTGGGCACAACCATAATGGGAAAACATTACTATTACCAAGAACTGTGTTGATTTTTATATGATAAAATAGCCTACTTAGGAATTACAACAAGTATGATAGTGAGTTAATTTCACACACTAACACAAACAATACATGGGTCACTGGAATGAATGATGAAAATGTTTAGGTTGTAGAAATGAATAATATCAATAGATATTTTACACATCACTATCTCAGCAATATTTTAATCAAAGTCCATCTAAGGATAAAATGTAATGTCCTCTTAAGAGAGTCAATATTTTAGGGTTAGAAAATTGTTACAAAATAGGTTTCTTGAAGGTCAAATGAATGGAATACTAAAGTCAAATTACCGACAGCAATCTCTGATACTATTCACTATGTGAAACCTAAGGATGGAGACGTATCTTCTTAACACACTGTTGTTTAAAAAAACAAAGTCAAACAAAGTATACAGAGAGCATTCACCAAATTGCATGTGAAGAAGGTCAAAAGGCACTTTTTATCTCCTATAGTTGTGCGGGGTATCAAAAAGCCTTTAACTTTGGTAAAGAAACAGACTGGACGAAATTCGTGCCAAATGATGAAATATGGTAGCAACCAGGTCACCTTTTGGTGTCTGGCAAAAACAAATCATGTTCAGCCCTTTATAGTAATATATGCGCCCTGTCAGGAGCCACCGCAGAAACCATCATAGGCCAATGGATCGCATATGATCACATCAGTGGGGGAGTAAGGAGGGATGAACTGCGTTAATTCTTAATTGCCAAGATATAAGGAAATTTTAATAATATTGGAATGTAACGTTTTAAGCTTCAGGGAGGGATATTTAAGTATATAAGAGTGAACAGTATTTTATATTCAATAATAGGAGCTAGTGAAGGCCACTGGAACATTTGACCTTTAATATTAATACAGAATGTTCTCAGCAGGCTGGCACTCCGCTATGAGAATGGTCTCACTAAATTACAATGATCCGCATTTAATAATACCTCAGAGTAAGTGAATATTGCACTGCCAGGAATATTTATTAGTCATCAGAGTACTTGCAACTATGAAGTAGAAATAAGGATTTAACTGCTCCCCCCAATATTTATCAAAAACTTCCAGATTTTGACTATATTAACTTAATATAAAGCCATAATGTAACACATCAAATTATCATGTACTTGATAACATAAGGCTTTAAAGAAAGAGTATAACTCACATTGCAGATTTGTGTAAGAGTCTAAAAACTGGAGGTCTGATTTTAAGCTTGAGAAATTCAAGTTTTAATAATCCGGAACGAAAATTGCCAGCAAGTTGAAATGGTCATAATTAAATCGCCCAGAAAATAAAGAACAACAGATATTTCTGTTGGTAAATTAGAAGTCTACAACTCAAAGGAGCTTTCTGAATAATTAAATAAGAAATTCAATTCAGATTATATTCAGAACATTTTAAATGTTAAGTATTGTCTTCATTCTAACTGAGGGAACCCAACAACCTGTGCAACCTCCTAACTAGCACACGGTCAGACTACACTGCAGCAGTTCATGTCCTGACCATCTGAGATACACTGAAACGTGCCATGACGTGTCTTTCTTAATATTAGCCCATGTTCAGGGGACGGAAAGCACACAAAATTTGATTGTCATCAAATAAATTCAAGTTGCAAATGAAAGTTAAATCCTAATATGATTGTGCTGTGGCCAAGAGATGTACTCCCCAGCTGTCTGAACTGTCGCTGTAATATGCAATCACACGGAAACCTCATTCAGCCTTGAGTTCCAAAGTCTTTCACCATCAATTCACTTTCCAAAGCTATCAGATAAATGCATTACCTAGTTTTGAGTTAAGTTTATTCTGTGTCAACAAAGTCTCACAGTGGTGAAACAGCCTAAAAGGAATCGTGATGACACGCTAAAAGGACACCTGAGCGGTTGGTGACGCCACTGCCCAGAGCCTCTTTCTGCACCAGTACAGGAGGACGGACACCTCCCAGTACCCGGGTTTCTGTTTGCTTGTCCAATGCCTCGCTTTCCTGCACACTCCGGGGGACTATGTCAAGTCACCACATTTCTGCAGCTCTATCTCACCAGCCAACCATTCCATGTGATTTTCCTCTCACTGATCTCACAGGGATCGAAAGCTCAATCACTTATCCCACTGTGCTTTGTATTCAAGATACTTGTGTATTTGTCTTCTTCTGCTAGACTGGGAGGGTCCTTGAGCATGGAGGATGTGGCTTTCCGTATTTGTACTTACTCTTTTTGGCATCTGAAACAGTGTAGACGCTCAGAAAATAAATTTAACCGAATCTTTCTTTCAAGAGGGATGGAGTTGGGCCCAAACGAAAGTTGTATAAAATATCCTCATACTGGGATACATGGAATTCCACACTTCATCCTCCACAGAATGGAATTCTTTCCCTTTTGGCTTCATTAATATGCTAATTACAACATTTTATATATCTCAATTCACTTAAGCATCAACATTGCCTTTTTATTCTTTGGTATTTCTTTTTCTAGTCAACTCTTAATACGTTAAGCCTTTAAATAAAGTAATTGAACAACACAATGATATAGGATAAATCCTGGGATCATTAAGCCCAGTTCTCCATACATTCTTCAAGAAATATGAAGATAATAATCACTTTAAAAACTTTTTAATCATACCAAGTGCCATCCTATCATTCTCTGTACCAAGAATGCAGATAATGCTGCTTTCAAAGAGGGATTATTTAGAGAATGCAAATCTAACGAATTCTGGAGTTGCTGGTCTAAGCATAATAAATCAGCAGGCAAGTTCTGATATTTACAAACAGGAAGCAGATTATAAATGGAAGATGTTTAAATCTACCAAAATCACTCTGAATCATCTTTAATAAAGAGCAACTTCCCACTGCATTCTAAAGCTGGCATAGCAAGTTAACTAAAAGCTGTGACTTTTTTACTCATTCATTCATTCAACAAATTAAGCATCTACTCTATGTTATGAATCATTTGTGGGGGCTGCAATGCAGCAGTTAATGCAACAGGCTCTGCCCTCCTAAAGTTTACAGGTAGTTAAATATATTTAATCTACAATACTGGCTCCTACCATTACTTCACTAATCATACATAATACAGCTATTTCAGTCACGAACCTCTCATTGATATAAATTTCTACTCTTGGTGTAACTAGCTATGAGTCAGAGCATCTAGGTTCCAGTCTCATTTCCGCAGTGCAAGTACCTTTAAGAAGTCACATAACACCTCTGCCAGAGTTTCATGGATAAAGCTGGATGAATGAATTACACCATTTTTTTTACCGGGTTATTATGAGGCTTAATAGAAAGATCTCATGCAGTGATAATGCACTGAACATATATAAGCTAGATACAGTACTAATTTTGCATGTATTGCTTTATTTAATACTAATTACAGTCCTAATGGTATTGTTAACAAAATATTCTTACTATCTACATGTCAAAGGACATACATATGTGTAAGAAACGTACCTTTCCAGCTGTTGTGCTTATTTTTAAATGAACACATTCATTTATGTGTACATATTATCACCAATAGTCTGGTAGCAATCACTGCATAGGTTCATCTTTCTCAAAGGTTTGCCTCAAGAACCCCCGCGTAGGTGATGCTGGATGGTGTTTCAGTCCAGCTGTTTGGTTGTGGACGGCATGAAAAAGCACCCCTGCAGCCACCTCACAATCCGTTGGGCAGGTCTGACTCGGGGTGGTCCCTCCAGTGCTTTAAAGTCTCCCAGCTGGAGGAGACCAAGAATTGTCCAGTTTGAAAGATATAAACACTGAACAAGTCACCCCAATGAAAAAGGAAACAAAAGGGAGGCATTTGATTGAAAGGCATTAGGGGAGATGGAGGAAGTGTTACTTTGCAAGCTCTTAAGGTCTTTAATGCCAGCAAAGATGAAACTTAACTTACATCTCTTCCCCTAAATAAAATTTAACAATCGATCAAGTTCAGAGACTTAGCAACCAACTGAAAACTCCAGCCTTCCCAGCGTCTGCCCTCCTCATAAAGATGGCAGCAGATGCGGCCAGCTTCCATGAACACTCAACCTCCATTCGTTCACGTTTAGAGGCACTCTGTAATAAATATCCCTGGCTTTTATTGACTCTACCAGTTCTCCACAGAGAAACTCTCCTTCCTTAATTGCCCTTTCAACGTTTATTCTCTCCCAACACACACACACACAGTTGTGTTTAGCTTGTTTTCAGTGTTTGGTCCCCCCCACCCCCGAGCTGGAATGAGACTCCCATCAATCCAGGGTAGATTTTCCCAGACTCAATTTGTTTTTTGTTCATTTTCAAGCAAAGAATCTTCACAGTTTTCCAGGCAAATAAAAATAGGATTCTATTAGGAATGTAATATATAGTACTGTACCATAAATTTTTATTGAGGACGGTTCAAAAATGTGCATATTCACGAGGTTACAAAACAAAGTATAGAAGCACAGGGACATAGACATGTAATCAAAGAGCAGCCATCACTTCATCCCCGCCCCCCTTCTACGCATACGTGTGTCCGTATGCATGCATGGATGTCTAGTAAATGCTCAACATCGAAAGTTTTAATGATTTTAATTATTTAATGACTTAATGTAATTAAATATTTTAATTATTTCTTGGCTTACTTTTAAAAATATATGCATATTTTATTTTAAAATTCTTTTTCATTTTATTTCTTGTCTTACAACGTTGAGATGTAATCGAAATAACATTGCAGAAGTTGAAGGTGTACAACATGATTTAACAGACACACACATTGTAAAATGATTACCACAGTAAGGTCAGCTACCTTAATCCTCAATCAACTAACAAAATTACCATTTTTTAAAAATGTTTGTGGTGAGACTATTTAAGATTTAATGTCTTAGCTACTTTCAAGTACACAACACAGTATCGTTCATTCCAGTCACCATGCTGTGCATTAGATTCTCTAGACTCACGCATCTTATAACTGAAAGTCTGTACCCTTTCACCAATATGCATCAGTTGTAAAGTGGGATTAACAAAAATTTGGCTTATTTTGCAAGGACTAGACATCATATATGTAAAGCATAACACCTGGCTTTCAAACAAATACTTGCTCTCAGCAAGTTTTCTCTTGCTGGGGTCACAAGACCATAACAGTGGTTTCCGAGCCACACACACAAGGCTAAATCTAGGAACAAAAACGCTCTGGAAGCTGTTATTGACTGATACAGTACTTACTAGTTCTCAAATCTTGCTCTAGTTAATAAACGTCCTCTTTTCCCGTAGTGATCATTTTGCCATTTTCTTGAGAAAATTAAAAATGATGCTTGGATAATTATTTCACTGATGTTTAGGAACCACGTGGGGCACTGTGAATATATTTCACTCGTTTTGATGGTATTGAGTGAAGGTTGCTCAGTGTGCCTGCTCCTGTCCTAGTGCTGTCTCTGCCACTGTGTGTCACATTGCTTGGTCTCTCTTGAGTCTCAGTTTCAGCCCCTAATAGTATTATCACAGTTCTTTGCACTCTGCAGACACACTGGAAAATGTCAAGAATAAAAAGGAAGGGGAGAACAGGGGAGGGGAGAGGAATCTGAACGGAGACAATTTCCCCCTACTTTCCCTCTCAAATGAAATAAAAGAAAGGGTCATAAACATCCTAAAATATTATTTGTTACAATCTGAAACTTTTAGTCCCCTCCGTAACTGGAACCAGACTGCATTAGTGGTTAGATTGCTGTCTTATTATACTCTTATTATACTTAGGCTTTCAGAGACCTGGCTCTTCCAACTACCCGTACTCACAGATTCATAGTGCCTTACTGTAGAAAGAAATACAGGATTACTTGAGTCAACATTCCCCTGTACCCTGTTATGGATGAGTCCATTGGAGTTAATTGGTGAAGAGCCTGTAGGTCCAAATTTGAGCACAGAAAACAGTATGAAAACCTCTGCTCAGACACAATGTGCTCACTGTCAGGATTTGGCTGAAAACCGGTCACACCCTGCCAGCAGGATGTTCCCCAAAGTGGTGATTATTTCCAACTACGAACTCTAATTCCCTCATTCTAGGTGAATTTGTAAGTCCTGAGGATATTCACATTATTCAGAAAAAGCCCAGACAATGCAGAACTAACATTTGGGAGTTATATGGTCTTGGGGAAATTACCTAACTTCATTCAGCCTCAGTTCCCTCATCCTTAAAATGGAAACAGTAATTACACTTACCGCCCAGTACAGTGAAGAGGAATAAACAATATAGTACACGTAAAGCTTTGATAAACAGTGAAGATTCAGTCAATGTTAATTATTATTGTTATTCATGAATAGGTGTGCACATCTGCAAAATGTCTGTGAAAAAATTTCCCTTCTTTTTTTTTTAATTTGAACAAATGCACACCATAGCAGGAGTAATAACATATACCGCAGTTACTAGCTTACCCTATAATTTAACTACCCAAAGAAATAAACAGTTTATAATGATTATTAAATCAAATGGAATTAATTTTGCCATTGAGAAAACCCAACTCAACTGCAAGATCTTTGACGCTCTTTCAGTAATTTATTTTTTTCAGATCCTATTAGCAATTATATCTCATAATATTTACTTATAACCTTTCAGTTCTTTACATCCATATTTGAATTATAAAATTATGAAATAATCTTTGGTTGGTCTATTTATAAACACAACTTTTTTGGGCAGAAAAAGGAATAAAAAACCTACTGCCAAAATGCCATGTCAAAAATCCATTTATTGCTAAAAAATATTCTAAGAAATAGGACAAATGCTTGCTCTTTTCACATTTATTAGTGTTTTTTCCCTTGTATGTGAAACCTACCACTTCTTTTAAAGAACAAAATCCCAGGCACTTTCAAACCAACTAGAGAAATATGTGACATGAACTTCCTTTTAATCACAATACTCTATTACTTCAATTTTTTCCAATTCTACAGACCTTGCTCCGTGGCTGCCTTGCCATGTACTGGAGATACAAGAATGGCTGAGACATGTCCCTTGGCCTCAAGAAGCTTGAAGTCTCGCAGAGAACACAGACAGGTAAGGCCACCGAAATAGACTGTACTGGCCAATAAGACATTTTAATACCTCCCAGATTTGTAACATCATGAGCTTTCCAAATTTGAAAGGGAATCCCGATAACTGTACCCAATCAGAGACTGGTTTTCTAGTTCCAGTGTAACAGAAGGAGAAGATGGGGAGGCTCAGAAGGGACTACATCACCCTGATGGTGGAAACGTCCACTAGACTTCTGTTCATTCAATGAGACCTGTGCTCATCGCATCAAAGTCAAAGGATAAGAACCTATATTCCACAGATACCTTTCGAAAAAATAAGAGTGAAGTAAAAAACAACCAAGATCACTTTCCTTGGGGGCCTAGCTTCATTTAATTTCACAAAAATTCTATGACGTTGGTATGGTCCAAATTATGGTAGGGACACTAAAGCTCAGAAAGGCCGACTAGCTCAAGCCCTCAAAGCAACATCACGGGGATTAAAATTCACATTTTCCCCACTTGGAAGTGCAGGCTAAGTAGTCTATCTCTCAAAACTCCACATCCTTGAAGGCATCACGGACATCAGAGGAACCCATCTTCAATACCAGACATGAACATGTCATACAAGCCATCTTTATATGATAATCATGGTGTGCAAGCCAGTGACTTGTCAATTTTAGAAAATGACCATAAACTTGCATTGTAATAGAAACCAATAGAAATGTGAATAGACAAAGACAGAAAATTCTTTTGGATGTCAATGCAATGACTGCATGTACTTTTTTTTTTGGTATCTTAGGTGATAATCAGACCATTGTAATATGTACATAAACATCACACATTCATGTTCAAAGACATAAAATGCTGACAACACTACCAGTGAGTTATTTTTAAAAATTCAAACTACAAACGTGTTTTTTAAAAACTTAGAACCTATATTTATGTGTAATGAACAGACTGAAAACTACCTCTCATCAGAGCACTTGTAGAGATTTAAATGGTACCTGCTACACACAAAATCACCCTATCCTTTTTTACATTACCCTCGCTGAGGCATACAGTTTAAAGAGTGCATGCTCTGAGATCACCTGTAAATACCAAGCAAGTACTGACAAAGTCTTTCTGAAATTAACTGTATATGTTTAAGGCAATCCAATATTTTAATTTCACATTTTGGCTGGCGTACGAGATGATATGATCATCACTCTCCTTAACTAACACACTGAGGTTCTATTTGCACTTCCTTATGCATTCCATCTGATTAAAAGGGTTTTGATAGAAGAGATATTTTGATTACTACTAAAAACATATTTTAAAAACCATTTTGCTCAAATGAAGTACTCAAACAAGCTTCCTCTACCTAGTTGCTCTACTGAGATCTACTGCAATAGTGATGGAAATATATTTGCATGGATATAAATTAGTCGATGGAAATAAAAACCTACTTCTGTCACCTGAGTAACGAGGACAACTGACATGCAGGAGCACCCATGAACCGCCTTTGTTCTATCACAATTACAGTGACAAAAATATTTATGTTAAGGAAATAGCTGCTGACAGTGAAAGGAGTGGGAAGTAAGGTTTTAATGATGAAATTAGAAGCTGTGAGCATTCACAGACTACAGTTTATCAGAGATACGAACCACTGCACCTACCCAGTCAGCACTAATGAACACTATAATCACTATAATCAAACAAACAAAGCAACTACACATTAGAAGAAAATCGAACTATTATTTAGAAAGTTTCACTAGATTTCTGTGTGGGTAATTTTATTTGTGAATGGCTAACAGATTTAGAATAGCTTTTTTTTTAAGGATTTTGATTTTTAGTATGGATTTTTGTCAGAACTCCTTTCATATCCTTATTATCCTCTTTTTAGATAAGTTTATGAAATAAAACACAAGTCTTCATAGTCCTTCAGAACTTGATCTTACAAATGATTCCAACAAGTGTGGTCTGCCACTTTATTGAGTTTTGTTTCCAAGTCACAGTTTTCCCGTTCTACCTTACAGAGGTACCTCCCTTCACAAAATATACAATGGAAGGGGCAGCAGTGGTATGGGGAGACACAGAGGCTCTATGGGTCTGAATGAAATCTGTGTTCTAGCAAATATTCAAGTTCACTCTAGCACGTATGCATTTCTACATAAATGAGAAACCTAAAGCTCAAACTGTGCTTGGTGACACATTTGCTCTACAAAATAAAAATTACCTGCTTTCCACAGGAGGTGGTGAAAGTTTCCAGTTGCTCCCCTCCCCCCAACCCCCGCTCCTCATCTTGGACACTGCTTTAAACCCAGCAGCATCATCTGGCTTTGTCTCTTTTTCTCTCACCAATATCCTGCTCACATCTCTACCTGATTTGGAATTTGGAAGAACAAAAGGGTTTTTAAGTGAAGGATGGCACCATACAGCCAGGAAAGGGGTTTCTTTAATTAAAGGAAAATGGTGTGAGAGATAACTAAGAACAGCCACTGTCCTGCTTCTGCTCCCTCCCTTCACCATCATCCTCTCCCTTGCAGACAATACATCACCATCTTTTATCACAGTAAGCGCTTCTGGGAAAGCATTATGTCAATTTTGGATTTACTCACTTTAACGTGACTATAACACACCAGCTACACACAAAATTTACGTACCAGTAGAATTTTAAGGTCCTGTATTGTATATTTTGCTTTGCTATCACAGAGAAACAGAGAAAGAATATAACTAAGGACATTATCTATAACAAACCCTCAGTGCATCACAGTAAGCCCCAGAGATAACTCAATAATCTGGTCGACCAGCTGGCCCTCTGTAGTCCTGTAAAGCTAACCCAGGAATGCGCATAAACCAGTAGACTCATTTCAAAGTAGCACACAATATTTCTAACATTGTAAATCATTGTCGACTCTTTCTAAAACATGAAATGTTGTAAACCGATGTTTTTCAAAGGACCACAAGATTCAAATTCAAATAGGATGTTTATAAAAATTTCAATTCCTAGGATGCAGACTGGACTCCCTGAATCAGACCCTAAACATGGAGCCTAAAAACACGCATTTCGAAGAGCTCCCCGACGCTTCATGTGCCAGTGAGTACCACTGATCTTGTCACTAGCAGAATGTCTGCACTGTATGAACACAAACAGATGAGTAGCACTGAGACATGGAACCGCAGTGCCCACGTGGCCAGGTTAGCAAAAGCAGCTCCGAGCCACGGAACAAAAGAATGCAATGGAAGTCGGAGACCACAGTCCGGTGAAGCTAACCAAGAACCAAACTAGTTGTTCCATTGTTTGGACTGCAAACCAGATTTCCGAACTCTGGTTCATACCCATTCCAGCTTCCTACACTCCATCTGTCTCTACAACGGGAAAGTTTGGAAACTCTGAACTTTACACTTTAATTTTCAAATTGTTTGTGTATTCAAATTACTGAAAGAATACCACCATTTTATGTTTATACAATTCTTTACGAACCAAAAATTGTCTCCAAGTTTCTTACAATGCCCTGATGCGGCAGTGTAAGGTCGCCAGTGTAGGGATTCGCACTTCCGTCCTGGAGGTGGGAAAATCGAGGTTTACAGTGTTGAGAGATTTCCCGTCGTACAGACCTAAAAGTGGAGTCAGTTAGTAATCCAATGCAGACAATCATTCTCAAAGCTCAGACTTCCATTCATTTACACCTCCCTGAAATTTGTATAAATCTCTCAGCTCAAACACTGATGTTTTCCCACTCCTTAGATTTAAAAATTTAGTTCTCAAGGCTCTCTTCCTGAAACAGATTTCCTCTCCTCAGCCAGTTTCCCTATGCACACACCTAAAACTCTGTGTGGTGAGTACACGTTCTTTCAGCGACGTTTTAGAAGACTGCCGCAGGGAGGTTTAACGTGTGTGCGCACCCAGCAGATCTAACACTGCTGTCAAGAGAACCGGTGCTCGCTGCGTTATCAGTTTCGGCCTGATAATTTGATATGACGGGTGTGAGGTACAAGCTGCAAGTCTCCCCTTCTTAAAACGATAATTGTGAGCCTTTATTCTTCACCAGGAATATCAAGGTCATTGTCTGGATCAAATCTAAAAGGGAGCTTCCATCAACAGATGTCAGAGCAGATAGGCACCAATTTGACATGCTCTTGCAGAACTATCACCTGCTATCAGAGCTGCTATGACAGCTGTGTAGTAAGACAATGTAGGCCAATTCTTCAGTGCTCTGGGCCCCAAGTGCCCCCCTAATGGGTATGACAAACATATGCCTCACTGCCACACAAAGGGTATTTATTACTGCAGGGCTGTGGTTGGGTTTTTTTAAATTTTATTTTAATTTTTTAAAGATATTATTTATTTATTTTTAGAGAGAGAGTAAGAGAGAGAGAAAGGGAGAGAAACGTCAATGCGTGGTTGCCTCTCACGCACCCCCCACCGGGGATCTGTCCCTCAACCCCATGTGCCCTGACGGGGAATTGAACCTGCAACCCTTTGGTTCACATGACGGTGCTCACACCACTGAGCCACACCAGCCAGGGCAATGCGGGTTGTTTTTATTACAACCCAACTAAGTGTTGATAGTCATCGTTTTTTGTAATTGATGGAAAGCCAGAATTGCATAACTCTATTGAATGACTATCCTTTAGCACAGTGTGACGGACTTTAAAAAGAAAAAAGGAGACTGTCCTTGCCAAGCAGCTCCGTTGGTTAGAGCGTCATCTCGATACACCAAGGCTGTGGGTTCAATCCCTGCTCTGGACACACACAAGAGTCAACCACTGAATGCAAAAATAAGTGGACAACAAATGAATGTCTCAATCTCTCCCTTTCTCTCTCCCCTCTTCCTCTCCCTAAAATGAATAAATATATTTTTTTAAAAAGGTAAGCTATTGTACACACCTGCATGAACAAGATCCTAATGAGATAGGATTGGCTTTGACATGATGTTATCTTCGCCATACAGGGCCTGATTCTTCTTCCCTGGCCAGGCCCTGATCTCTTTTGAAAGACTCAATGTAAATGTTATCCCGGGTCTCAAGCTTCCCTGCTTCCAGAACCTAGCAGGTATTTAAAGAGAGACTCACTGGAGGACGGTGAGGGTGGAATGAGGAACTCAGATTACCGCATTTAATCAGCAGCACCCCTGAGTTCCAGCTGACTGCTGCTGCAGGGAAACTGCTCTCAGGGTAGCAGGTCTTCGGTGTTTCAAAAAGAATGGGAAGTCCGAAGTTCTACTTGCCGCCCTCCATGTTCCAAATTGTGGCAATGTTTTGTTTTGTTTTGCTTTTGGTTTGTTTTGATTGCTCTAAAGGTTAGAGGTTGAGACGGGTCGCTTATTTGGGGAATGATTCCAAGAATCAGGAGACAGGGAAGTGAGGCACGGAAGGTATAAAAACCAACCGAGGGAGTGTCGGTGAGGTCCCAGGGCCTCAGAGACATGACGCAGAATGGTTCTCAAGATCTTCCCTGTGGATGACGAAGAGCTGGGGTGTCAGACCCCCCGCTCCTGTCCTTTGTCAGTTAAGGATTATTGATGGGGGCACTAACTCCCACCCGCTTCTCCGTTGTGCCTGCATGAAGTGCTGAGTGGCTTCCTCAGTTTGGGAGAAATCCAGGCAACAATTGTGTCTGAGGTGGGCTGCAGCCAGAGTTCATGGAATCACAACTGGGACTGAAACCAGAGGAGAGTAAGGGGATGCAATGCAGGGCACCAAAAGCAACAACTACAGCAACTAATAAGATTATAAACATAGAGCAGGTCAATCAATTAATGGGCCCAGGCCTGGTTGGGCTCATGCACTTCACCTGCTTTTCAGCTTGAGGCATGCCTTCCCTGGTGACCCACCAGAGAAAAGCCCCTTAGAAGGAAGCTTTCCGCCCACCTCAACATGAGCATTATGCCACCAAACTGCATCACTGATGGTCAAATCTATCAACCCTTAAACTGTGAGCACTCTGAGGGAAGACTCTGTATCCTGTTCATTATTCCCAGAATCTAGTTTAAAGTAGATGTTCAATAAAAACCTACTGACTGAATTAGTCCACATAAAAGACTAATTAGTGTTCATGAGACTGAATAACCAAATACAATTTTTAAGAGAGCTCTGTTAGCTACAACTATAACCCAAACACCATCAGGATAAACAGTCCTAAGGTCACTAAGGAACGAAACAATCATTTCTTAACTGTCTCAAGGAGCCCTATGACTCAATGTCGTTAATCACAGGCGAAGATGAACTTTGTATCCTGCAAAGGCTACACGGCTTCAACTGTCAGAATTACATGTTCTCAACATATGTCCTTTTTCATGTTAATAAAAAGGTTTAGAAAAATTATTTTTCCCCAGGAAAAACAAAACAGTAATAATTCAATTTCATCATCATCTACTACAGAAAGTGAATTTTCTTTACATGTGACCTAGAAATTCACCTTCTTTCCCATACAAATTTTACCTTGGTATTTGTACCTTCCTGAAAGGTTCTCACAGCTTTTCATTTGAAAGACATCTGGTCTGGCTGGGTCCTGAAGACTGAGACCTAAGTGACAGATCTGCAGATTCAAGTTGTAGAAAGATCAACACAGATGGAAAGACTCTGGAACATTCCATGAAGATAGTGGATCCCCTTAAACCAACTGATTGGGTACCTCAATGTAAATAGCAAAACAGGCTGAATGTCTCTACCCTACTTTTGACACATGAGGCAAACACAGTATAAAAACTAAGTAATTGTTAGAAAGAGACTAATACGCAATGAAAATATGCCCAACAGACTTTCATTCTTGAAAAAAATTACACAAATGTGTCCTGCATCACAGAACTGGCAAATATATATTTGTTATATATGTGTTATGACATAAAAATCACTCGTGATATATAAATTTTATATATATATATGAATTATATATGTATTTATAGGAGGTCTGTCCAGAAAATGTCCAACCATTGTTACTATAATGAGAACAGTTTGTGCGACATCACTGTAACCTGGCAGCCAACAAAAGTGCACTGGAATGCACTTGTGTGAACAATGACAACTTCACTGTACTAGTCAGTGGGGGCGGTAGATGTCACTGATTGAGCATGTGTGCTGTGTGGCCATCGCACTCAAAATGACTGAGAGAATAGAGCAACAAATCTACATCAAATTTTGTGTTAAGCTTGAACATTCCTCTGTGGAAACTATTCAGATGATTCAGAAGGCTGCAGCTATGGGCAACTGGTGACTGGCAGCTTCATCACAACAATGTAGCCACTCATGCATCACATCTCATGCAGAGTCTTTTGGTAAAACATCAAATCACCCAGGTGACTCAGCCCCCCTACAGCCTAGATTTGGTGCCCTGAGATTTCTGCCTTTTTTCAAAAGTAAACTCACCTTTCAAAGGAAAGAGATTTCAGACAGTCGAGAGATTCAGGAAAATACGATAAGGCAGCTGATGGTGACTGGGAAAACTGTGTGAGGTCCCAAAGTGCCTACTTTGAAGGGACTGAGGCATCACTGTCCTATGTACAATGTTTCTTGTGTCTTGTATCTTTTTCAATAAACATCTCTATATTTCATGTTATACAGCTGGATTCTTTCTGGACAGATCATTTTTATTTTTTAAAGATTTTTTTATTTTTTTACTTTTTAGAGAGAGGGGAAGGGAGGGAGAAGAGAGGGAGAGACACATCAATGTGTGATTGCCTCTTGTGCACCCCTTACTGGGAACCTGGCCTGCAACCCAGGCATGTGCCCTGACTGGGAATCAAACCACCGACCCTTTGGTTCACAGGCCAGTGCTCAATCCATTGAGCCACACCAGCCAGGTCACATATTTATTTATATTGAAATTGGTCTGTTCAGAAGGTATCCATCCATGTAATATATTTTTTTAATTATGCACACACACACACACACACTCATACTCATTTATATTTATTCTGGGTTGGCCAAAGAGTCTGTTTTTTTCCATAAATACAAGACACAGTCTTCATTTTCACCAATAGCTTTATTGATTTGGATATTTTCAGTATATTGGCTGTCTCCCGCTATTGACTTCTAGTGGGTACAGGCCAGGGGTGCTGCTGAACATCTTCCAATGCATAAGACAGCCCCGCAGCAAAGAATTATTTGGCTACAATGTCAATAGTACCAAGGAACTTCACAAACCACTTTTGACACATTTGATCAGTCGCAGTACCTTCTCCATACACTGCACAAATCTGTTTTTGCATGACAATTGTGTTTTTACCTTTCTTGAAACAATAAAGCATAACATGCCGAAAATGTTGCGTGCCTTCTTCCACCTTCAGTATTAAAATGGCTGCACAAAAATTCACCAATTTTGATGTTTTTTAAATGCACACTTATGTGACAGCTGTCACAATACAACCTAACAAAATTGTTTCAAATGATTTTAAAGACAACTAAGCACTACCAGAGCCATCGTATGGAAAAAAATGTAATGAACTTTTTAGCCAACCCTATATATATGTGGGCATATATATTTATATTTTTATTTATTTGTATATTTATATACACATACACAGTTTCCACATAATTGCTTTTAAAAAATAAAAAACCCTCCTTTGGTAATCTTATGCTCATCAATTCCTACATATTATTTTCACTGTTGTAAGTATGAAATGATTTCTGTTGATTATAAAACTCCCTACTAGATCCTGAAAAATTACATGAGCAAATCCTTTCGATATATCAACCAAAAGAGGTAAAGGGTGTAAAATTTTTGATGAGAGCTCAATAAACTGACTTCATTCTAATCTTCCAGTCTTGAGTCCATGTTGACCTTCAACCTGTTGTTACAGGAGCCAGTCAATTACCAAGCAAGGTGATAAACATTACAAACTCTTGGGAGGACTGAATGGGGCTTGAAGGCTAATAGAATATACATTTTTAAAGAAAGTTATGGTCTAGCTGCACACAGCTTCAAGAAAACAGAGTGCTGAGTAATAACTAAGCATGGTGCAGACCGAGTTCTGTCAAAATAATCAGATCTCCTTTGATGGAGTGACTAGCCCAGTAGATCAAGGGAAAGAAGCAAGAGATGATTTATATTTGGATTTTAGCAAAGCTTTTGATTCTGTTCCTCATGACATAATCATCAATAAACTGAGAAAACAGGATCCCGGCTGCATAGCTATGAAAGGCAGGAAGGTCATGCCTGGTGAAGAGCTATCAATGGAAAAGTGTCAGCCTCAGAGGGAGCATAACAAATGGGGTCTCGCTGTGGTCAATTCTAGACAGTGCGCTGGTGGGCATTTTTCATTAATTACCTGGGTGTGGAATAATTAGCACCACCATTAAATCTGCATAGGAGACCAGACTAGCAGGAAGAGTTGGGGAAAGGGAAGGAAGGAGAAAAGGGCTTGTCACTAGCCATTGAGGAATACAAAATCAGAATTCAAAATGACCTTGAAAGTTTGAAAAAGATGCTACAAACAATTCATTTCAGGGAAGCAGTACGTGCCTTCTGAGTTAAAGGGCTATTTTTACTCATTTGATACATATACAAGAGATGCTGTGCTGAGTTCCAGAGTTACTTTGTAAAACAAGACAGATTCTGGTTTCTAATGTTACAGAAATGATCTGCTTATTGAGGAAGACCATTTATAGGAATGACAATAGAGTGTTGCAAATTACAGTAACGACAGTACTTTGGAAGACTTCTGGATCCTGTCCCCCCGTTCACCCTGTCTCCCGCTCTCAGTTAGTTACTTCACTTAGATGCTTTCGTAGTTCTTCCAGCCTTCCCTGTCACAGGACACTGTAGTGCAATTGGATTTATTTACTTGTCTGCCCTCTAAACTTCCAGTCTCAGAAAGGGCATGGGCCATAGATCACATGTCCTCTTGAATCCTCAAAGCAAATCACCTGACATATAATGGATACTCAATACTTACTGATTTGGGACTGAAAAGAAACTACACACATGCAAAGTGGGTTTCATGCAAATCTCAATGTATACACTGTCCTAGAACTCAGGAGTTAATGCTCTCAATACAGCCAGAAAGTCAAGGTTAAAAATTTAGAGCAGGGCCTCTTCTGCATGGGTGGTACTTTTATATGCATAAAAGGGAGAAGCACTGCATAGAATGAGTGAGGGCAGAGGGCGAAGACTAAGCAGGGACGCCTTGATGAAGAATGGCTTTGAATAAAGACAAGAGGGGAGCTTGAGAAGGTTGGGAGGGATCCATAGGGAATGTTCGGGGAAGCTGGAGAGCCAGGGAAGGCCGACCACCTGAAGCTGAGGCCCAAAGAATGTCCCAGAAACAGTGAGATCAGCAGGTCCAAAGGCATCAAAGACATTAAGAAAGAAGAAATCCCTGGAGAGGGTTTCCTGGATGACACAAGTCAGAGCATGTTGAAACTGTGAGTGAAAATAAAAGATGACGTCCAAGAATAGCGACAGACAAGGGCACGGGTTCGGAGAGCATAAAACCTACTGTGGCGCAGAGTATTCAATGGTCCAAGTAAGCGTGAAGAATGAAGATGATTAAGAAGAGGAGTTATTAACTGGAGGGGTGGTGTTCACATATAGGTACGTACAACTAGTAAGAGAGTGCACTGAGTGTACAAAAATAATAAAGTTAGAAGTGAAATTCTTAACCTTAACAGTAGGGGAGGGCTTTCCTGATTGAACTGAAAGTTCTATTTACGTGTGCTTCTATGTAGGTTTCTGGGAAGAGTGCTCATTTCAGTAAATAGTAACTTAGAGCAAATAAATAACTTTTGTCTGAAACTACCTCTTCTACTCAATAAATTCTGTTCTCAAACATGGCCAACTCGGTCTCAGCTTTCTTGTGTCTGCAGTTCTGTTGGTGTGCAGGAAGTGTCCGACCCACACGTAAAGGTGACATCACTTTTTGGAATGGACTTGTCTTTCAATGTTCCCTTCATTTTTACTAAGGGAAGGGGCAGTGAGAGAGCAGTGTGGAAACATGAGGTAGAGGGAAGCACTCATTTGAAAACTCTGCATCTGATACAATGTTTCTTAGTCCTCAAATCATGTTTTTTGTGGCTTCTACCATCATAAACCTAATTGGTTTATCTTCAGTCACAGAAAATGACATGCTACTGACAACATGTATTTTCCCAGAGAGTCCACACAATCCAAAATACACACAATGATAAATATTTGAGGTAAGACTCAAATATGATTCAGTCTTTCCCATAACTGTCACATCAGATAACTTAGATTAAAAAAAAAACTGGTGTAAAAACTGAAATGAACACTCAGAAGTTGTTACAAAATTTTGAGTTCTAATATTTACTCATCAAAATACAGCAATAAATCTAATATAATCACCTTGTATTACTGTATGTGAATTTTGTTACCAATTATAACAATTTTGTTACCAATTTTGTTTGAGGGGATGTATTACAATCTTTAAAATGCTCGTATCAGTAAGAGGTTATATTGTTATTTTTCTCCAACCTCCTGCACAGAATTATTCCTAAGCAATTTTTAAGTAACTGTAATACTAGAACCAAGAGTGTTCAGACAATTCTTTATTTAAAGCCATTAAGTCTATTTTAGAGTATGCGATTCCAAGGACCTAAACAAAGGGGTAAAAATTTTTTAAAAAATACAAATATGTGGCTTATTAGAAAAGCAGCTATAATAGCCTTTACTGCTGTTAATATTGAATGCACAAGTGAAATAACCATTAGCTTGGTTCACCCACTGGAAAACGCCCTATGGTGGTACTTGACTGATCCCATGCATTTTTGTACACAATTGCTGTGCTAATGGAGCAGACATTTACCCCATAACAAAGGAAACCTCCAATGGAAGCCTTAGGGTTTAGAGTAATTCCAGAATACCACACCACCATTAAGGATTTTTAAGTTAAGCCCCTGCTGATCTATTTGTTGGTTAAACCCTTCTGACTCCTCAGAACAGCAACATCACCCACAGGACAAATAATTGATAAATTGCAGAATTTCAAACAAAGATAAAAGAGGAGTTAAAATCCATAACAGACATTAGCTTTAGGAAATACACTTAATAGAATATAATCATTACTCTAGATTCCAGCTTTTCCTTTGTACGTTTCAAAACAGAAAGGTGTGTGCAAGAGTCCTATTATCACAGCAAACCGAAGAACGGAATTGGCTCAGCTATGGAAAGAATGAGATGAAGCAAGCAGTCTTTTGATTGCTGAGGATAATCTATAAACACAAGGCACCACGTTGACCCTCGAAGTGATCTTTTCTCACATCCTCACAAGGGATGGCAAGCCAGCTATACCGTTATAGGGTACAAAACAGCATTTAGGAGAGGTTCCTAAAGGAAATCATTCTTCCATTCAACTGTGTTGCCATGGTAACCAAACCAATCAAGCTTCTTCACAAAGGCTTTTATGTCAAGTTCTGTTAGCAAACTCATATAGAAAGTATAACTCAACTGAATTAACACTACATTTGTTACCTGATTAGAGAGAGGTGAAATGCACAAAGTCTTTCAAAAATTAGAGGAATATGTACTCCTTCCGTATCAACATCTTAAATTAGTCAAGTTCAGTCTTCTTAAATAAATAAAGCCTTTTGAAAGCTCTCCTTTTGGAAGAGAAAAAGAAAAGGAGTTTCACTGGCAGTGCTTGCCCTTTCTAAAATGGATTCTTTCCCCACTTTCTAGAGAACACAGCAAGAGAATTCTTGCATCTTGCTGAATCTTTTAGTATTATCTCTTTGCAAACCCATGCTTCAAATACATTCATATTATAGCACCCAATGTAAAGGGAAAAAAAACCTAGCATTTGCCGCATAGCATTTTGAAGCCAAACAGAATAGCTGGGGAAGCAACACGGACCCATTGCATCAAAGGGCGTGTTCTCCAGCATGGCTTGACGAAGCTGCGATATCGAAGAGAGCCTTCAATTTGAAGGCTGTTGTATCTGCGAATGGTTTCACACTGGGGCGACTGCATTTCTACAGGACGTACCTCACCTTAGTTAAGTTTTCCTATCAAAAGCAAAACAGGCACTATTGAATGAAAAGCTTTAGTGAAGTTAATAATTTGACACTGAAGAGTCAATGAATTTTACAATAAAGTATCACTCCATATTGAATAATATGGAGTAAATCATCCATATTCCTACATTTTATTTTATTTAGAAAAACTTAACAGAGTTCTGTGCCCTCGTCCTATATTCCATGTTTGTAGAAAAGACACCTTATGTTACTTTCATAGAATATAAATGGCAGAATTCTTAAGATGCCCAACAAGCAAACTGATTACAAAAGTAGCCAGCACATGGGTCAGCCTCTCCACTAATACCCATCTTTAATTTCACATAGGCCTTGTCATTGTCCTGGACTCAGTGGTAGAATTTCAAGATTTCTGATAATCAGACTTGGCTCCAAAGCACTTGACAACTGTGACTAGGTAGAAAATAATAACCAAGATAACCAAGTGGTCCCACAGGTGACAAGATAAGATGTTGGACCAAATAAAACTCAAATGACTTGCTCATAGGTTTTTAAGAGGCCAAACATTATTAATGACATTAACCATACATTTGGTACACATCACTCTTCCAAACTGACCACCTGGTTATGATCCGAGGCTCTGACAGCTTAGTGGGAATATTTTTCAAGGCATATTAGCTTGATTTCAATTGCAACTTTAAGTTACAGTTAAGAAAATGTAAAATACTATGTAACTGAAGATTGTCCATTTTCATTTCTAGGCTTTCAATATCAATAACCAAAAATGTTAATCTAAAACTTCAGAAAACATCACACTTTATTGGTTTTGTCTTTAAACACAAAATTACACACCTAATACTAAACAATGATAGCACTTTACATTTGTGTGGTCACTTGAAAATTTACAGTGTATACTCTATGCCTGGTCTTATTTGATTCTTTCTTACAGTTCCAGAAGATGCGCAGAGAGACAATAGGGGAGAAAATGTGGCTTAATTAGATTTAATAACTCATTTATTTATCATGCTATCTTTCATAATAACTTTAAGAGCAACTATTTAGTAAGCAACCATCATAGGCCTAGTATTGTCCTAGAGCTTTTCTCTTCGTTGTTAATATGTAAGTCCATATTATCATATGACTTATATGTAACATACATCACACACGTACACACCTTCAGTTCTCACAATAACTTTGAGATGTGATGGCTATTCTCATTTAACAGATGAGAAAACCGAGGTTCAGAGACATGAAGTAATCTGCCAAAAGCCACCTAGCCAATAACACCGCTGAATTGTCATCACACTAATTTGCCCTACAGGTAGACCAAATAACCACATATGCTCCCTAGAAGATCACTAATATATATATTATTATTGCTCATATAACATTTATGACATTTACAAAATTTCAGACAAATTGTTAATTTGGCTTGAATACTTGAGATTTTACCTTCCAGGGATACATTTGGCCATTTTTATAGCAATATGAATATAACCATTCTAAATACAGTGTTGCTTGCTCTCGAAACAGATTTAAACAGTTACTTTAGAAGAGTTCCCCTGTTTTCACTTAGAAGAATATGAGCAAAAGGACATACCCCACTAATTGCAATGTTTGACTACTGCGTTAAATACAAAATATCACTATACCAGAACAAGGCACAAAATGCTAGGAAGTGATAGTTCAACGAGAGCTGAACCTTAAAAATAAAAAGACAGAACTACTCTCCTTAACCTTATTAGAAATAAAAGATCTATACAACACCAAGCTTTCTGAGTCCTGACCATTCCACTGCTACTAGAAAGTTACTGCTCGTCCAAATTTATCACCTATTTGACTATTTGAATAAAAAAGAATATATAAAAATCTTTCTTTTTCCTTTGCCTTTTCTTTTCATTTTTTGTACTTTGCTAAGTACTGAGAAAACATATTGAACAAGACATTGTCCTGGGCTGAAATTTAGAAATATTCATTCATTCATTCATTCATTCATTCACTGAATACATATAGGGTGAGACAAAAGTAGGTTTACAGTTGTGAGTACACAAAAAGTTTATTCTTGTATTATTACTAATTATTGTATTATTTTTATATGAACAACTGTAAACCTTCCATGGCCCCACCCTGAATCTGCTTGCCACCTATTTGAGATACCAATGACAATCAAAATGGAAATAGTGAGATACAAGAAATATTCTGGATTTAGATCTCTGTGTGTCCCGTATTTGAGTAAAGTCTTCAACAGAACATTTTATATATTTTTTGCTGATATACTTTACTGTTAGTTTGTTAATTTACATTTTCTATCAATATCTCTCTCTAATATAAAAGCTATTTGGGAAACTTGCAACACCTGTTAACCCCCTACATTATATTTTAACTGCTTTCAATAAAGTTATCTAGGAGATTTTTAGTTAAGGTCAGATTCCTTTGTGACTGTGAAGTTCTTGATAGCGGGGGTTTCCAGACGATTCTTTCACCTGTCATATGAGCAAGAGAGCATAAAATGAGACGATCGCATGTGGACTCACCTTGTGCTTCTTGTCCACACACAGTGAGCTCTCGAAACCCGCTCATAATAGAAGTGTGACAACAACAATCATCAACCCCTCAGCAACTGCGCTGAGAGCCCGTGCTTCAAGACTCAAAGTGGCCATTGCACGGCTTTTGGGGAAGCATTTTAGACATTCTGAAATTTCGTTCTCTCTCTTTATATTAACAGAAAAAAGATATAAATCAACATATTTAATAACAAGAGATTATGAATATTTGACAATACATTACATATTTTGTATGTATGTATATTTAATACAACCTCCTGTATGTATATATAATACAGGTGCAGTTATGTTCATTGCACAGATGTGGAAATCGAGACACAAATAAATTAAGTAATAAGTAGAAGTGTGCTCTAAAATAATGATACAAGGTACAGTTTAGTAGATATATAGACCATTAAGATAGCTGTGTACCATAACCGAGTTTTATGAGCTGTACATAACTGTATATGCTATGCCTTTACGTGCCTGACGGCACAGTCGGTTTATTACACCAGCACCACCACGGACACACGAGTAATCTGTTGCACTATGACGTTAGGATGGCTGCGATGTCACTAGGCAATAAGACTTTCTCAGCTCCCTTATTAAGCCGTGGGCCCACCTCCACAGATCTGGTCCATCAATGACGCAAACACCGTTATGCGGAGCATGACTGTAAGCTCATTACTGTAACATAATATGATCATATTCATTAGCTAACTAGAAAATGTCAGAATTGAAATAAAAAATTCTATCTCGCAGTGAAGGACTCCTTGAAGTTAAGATGCATGTGGACTAAATGCCACAGGCACGCGCCTTCTGTGTGTGTGTCAGTCTCTGGGCCCGTGCTGCATTACTTGGAGTACAGTCAGAGAATGTCCTTATTTTACCTTCCCCCATCCCTTCAAAATTTACTCAGTGGGGGAAAGTTTTACTCTGCCCCTTCTATAAAAATTCAAGCAGTCCAATTATTAGTACTTTTCTAACCAATGAATACCGTAATGACCAACAACGCCTTTACATCACTACACACGGTCTCAGATCGGAAATTAGAGGCCTCAGGTAAACATATTCGTCATGGTTTAAACATTCTGGTTAAAGCTACTTCCTTTTCCCAGCTCAGTGCACTACAGACCAGCATCCAACAGAAAAACACCTGGTCTTCTCCCATCTACTCCTTTCTGACCCTGTCTCAATCCTCTACTCCTCTAACAGTTCACCTCATCTTCTGAACCACACGGGTAAAACAATGAAAAGGAGGAAACCCAATGGAGGTAAGAAACTTCCTGTGTTGACTGCAGTTGGTAGCTGACCACATGTTCTCTGGGTCTGGCTAATTCTCTCTCTCTCTCTCCCTCTCTCTCTCTCTCTCTCTCTCCCCGCCCCACCCCCTCTCTGTTAGTACACTCACACATTCATGTTTCTTCACAGGGTGCTCATCCTGGGAGCTTGTCACCCACTCTACTTAATGTGGGTGCTATACTCTCCCCCACCCAGCACTGACTCCCTCTACAGTCCCTAGAATCTGGAGTAATTTCTGGGGAGGTTCATTTTCTCTCAGCAGCAATCTGAAGAGGGCCCCAGAGGGTCTCAGCTCCTTCGTACAGATGGCCTGTAGCCTGTCCCCAAGAAGCACAAATGGAGGAGGTCAGATCTCATGCAGTGACCTCTTCTTTTGTCCACTTGGTGGTAAATAGCTAGCAGGTCTGCTCTTACCCCTTTTAGGTTTCTAAGTGGGAATAAGGACACTGGAGATCCATTAGTTCCCTTCAACTTCAGGAAACATGTTAAGTTTGAATGATGCTCCATTGAAAGCTTCTTTCCTAATTGGCTTAGTCAAGGTGGAAGGAAAGGCACCTTACAGAATCGCTCCTGTCAAACAAGAACTGGCTTCATGAATCCCCTCCTTAAAGCCCAGCCCTAAAACTACTTTCCAATATTTTTTTAAATGTGTCGCTCAGTTTGGAATCTGAAATTGGTATCTGGTATTTGGATCACAGCCAAAGCTATATTTTAATATCTTTATCAATATGCTTATAATCAGTCCTATAGGTCATTGAGATGTTATCTGAATTAATTTCAAAATTGATTTCAAATGATGACTTAATTTCGAGCAAGATATTTTAGACACTGGTATTCTCGTTTTAAGAACTAAATGCCAATTATGGACATACCATTTTAAAGGAAATCTCTACGACTACTTTTATTTGGATAGTTTACATTTATTACTATTTGTCATTAACAAAACTGTCCTAATGAATGTGTCAGATATTCAGTAATCAGTACACTGAGCTCTTTTTAAAGAGTATTGGAGAATAAATGTTCCCATCATTAATCTTAAAATAAAATGTATTTCTTTTGCAAAATAATGACTAATAGTTATTGAAAAATCATTAACAAATTATAGGGCAAATTACTGCAGAGATATATATCATCCTCAAACATGTTCTAATTTCCCTTAGTCTCCTAAGGGAAATGAGATTAAAATCTTTATATATTCTATGATCACTCGAGTTACAGGATTTGTTTCCACCCCTGTGGAAACATAAAGGTCACTGTAAAAGTGGAAAAGATTTTTTTTAATTGTTTTTGTTTTCTTTTGCTTGGTAAGCATTTTCCAGCTTCCATTATTCCTTAATGTACAAGGGGCTATGCCCCCGTTTTTATTCAGTGCCAAGTGAAGTCACTGCCGATTTTTACAACAATCCAGGACATCTGTTCTCTTTGACTTTTGCCCTTGAAACATTTATCCACGCCCTGGTAATGCCTGTTAGCCAGGGTCCTCGTACCCTAACTGCTTTAAAAGCAAACATAGACTTAGAACTAAAAGGCTATGAGAACTGGGAATAAAATGTCCAAGTGCGAACCCATATAAACATGTGTTATGGCAGAGAAAGTGCACTTGAAATTGTGCACAGCCAGGCACTCACGACAATTTGGAAATTCTCTGGGAGAGAGGAGAACTGCTGTGTTTATACCCTGGGTGCAAGGTTAAGAACATAGTTACTGAAGAGTAAAGTTGGAATACTACCGCAAGAGAAGGGCAAATCATGATGATTGACTGACATAAAATCACCCTAAAAGGCATGCATTTGCTTACAAGTGCAGCATCAGTGGTAACAGTAAGTGACACTGCGGCAGGCAGGCAGTCAGACGTGAGCAGAGGAGGGACGATGCCAGGTCCAGAAGGTCACCAGGGTGCAAAACTGGGAAAACAAGGACCTTGGCCAGAGGGTGACCTTTCCTCCTCTAGCATGTAGCTCGGGTCATAGGGTTCAGACCCTCCCCTGACATGTTGCTAGTATGTGGTAGATCCCCCTAGAGGAGGAACGAGGTGCAGGGGAAAGGCCTCTAGGACCCACATACAAGCCCTTGCACAACCACTCCCTTAGGCATTAACCTCTTAGATAACTTCTAGGCCTCGGCTGTGTTTCGGCTCCAGGCCCAGAAAAGCAGCAAAACCAGACAAGCAACGCCCTCTCCCCCACCCTCCACCTCAGGATCAGTTACAGTGCTAATGACCCCCTGCCCTAGTGCCGGCCAATCAGTGGAGACTGAGACCCTGAAAGGACACACCTGGAAAGCTGATGACTATTCTATTGAGATCCTCACCTGAAACTTCACCTAAATCCCCGCCCTTAAAAGCTCATAGGACAGAGGGCCCAGGGCCCTCTCCCTTTTGGTAGTGTGCCCCGTCTTTTCCCTACCCCCTCCCTCCTTCCCCCTCTCAGACACATCACCTTTACCTTCTTCTCTCCTAAGCTCCAAGGACCTTTTCTCTTGCCTCTGTAATTTGTTTCCTGAACCCACTGCTTCTACGGCTAACTTCTCCTACCTCTGCAACTTTCTAAACAAACTTTCTCTTACAGTTTCAGTCTCGGGTCTAAATTCTTTCCTAGCCAGGACTCAAGTACCGAAGTCGCTGAACCAAGGTCCAGTTTGACCACACTGGCCTAACACCTGGGGCTACTCTCGCCACCACCACCAATAATAAATGGTACTCTTTGGCATCTACTTGCATGATGCACGAATCCTTATAACCCTCTTTGGGGGTTATAAGGTGATATTACATTTTATTCCTAAATTACACATAACGGGAGTTCACAGAGGTTCAGAGACATGCCCAAGGTCCCACCGGTGACAAGAGAAAAGAACTCGAATCTGTCTGTTCAAGTCCCCAATCTCCCAAACCGCTGCACAAGCTGCAGTCACTTTACCTTAAGATAAGGCAATGTAACAGGTTCGAGTGCAGAGAGGATGAACAGATTTCTGCTCCTCTCAACTAAATTCAACATTCACACAACCCACACTGCGATCTTTCTAAAATAAATTTCTGGTCAGATCAGTCCTATGTAAGAAATCCTCCAATGTTTTCTACCACTGAAGAAAGAACAAATAATACTCCAGTTAGATTACATAATACTCAGTGTTCTACTTTCATCTTGTTAAACCTAACAGCCTACTTCGCCCAGCCTCCTCTTCTCTCTTGGTGTTACACTTGCCATACTACCATGGTTTTCTTCCCACCTCATGGGCTACACTTCCTCGGGCTCCTTAGAACTTTCAGCTTTGCCTTGACCCCTAGAACCTTAGTGTCCCACTGACTCTGAGTGATTTCATCCTTTCCCACATAGCTTTACATTCCTAAGATTCTCAAATGATTTATTTCCATGGGAACCATACCTTTGATCTACAGGCTCAGATAATACTTAGTCCCCCTCCCTCCTTGGATGATTCATGGGCACAGCAGAGAAGGGGAGGGGTGGAGCACACCTGGAGTGCCCAGTGCTGGTGAACAGGAAGGCTGTGCCACTGGGCCCTATAGTACACCTACTATACAAGGCCACCTCCCTGGAAGACATAGCAGGTCTACCTAATAATAGAAAAAACACAGGGAGGCTGCCAAAATGAGGAAACAAGAAACATGTCACAAATGAAAGAACAGACAAAAACTGCAGAAAAAGAACTAAACAAAATAGAAACAAGCAATCCACCAGATGCAGAGTTCAAAAAACTCATTATAAGGCTGCTCAATGAACTTAGTGAGAACTTCAACAGTATGAAAAGATTCAGTCAGAAATGAAGGATACATTAACTGAAATGAAAAATTATTTACAGGGATCAACAATAGAGTACATGAAGCCAAGAATCAAGTCAGCAATTTGGAAGATGAGGATGCAAAAAACACCCTATCAGAAAGGCAAAAAGAAAAAAAAAAAGAATCCAAAAAATGATGATACTTAAGGAGCCTCTGAGACAACTTCAGGCATACCAATATTCTCATCATGGGGGTGCCGGAAGGAGAAGAGAGCAAGGAATTGAAAACCTATTTGAAAAAATAATGACAGAAAACTTGCCTAACCTGGTGAAGGAAATAGAAATACAAGTCCAGGAAGCACAGAGTTTCAAACAAGATGAACCCAAAGAGGTCCACACGAAGATACTTCATAATTAAAATGCAAAAGATTAAAAACAATGAGAGAATCTTAAAAGCAGCAAAAGAAAAGCAGTTAGTTACCTACAAAAGAGCTTCCATAAGAATGTCTACCAATTTCTCGAGAGAAACTGCAGGCTAGAAGGGAGCAGCAAGCAATATTTAAAGTGATGAAAAGCAAGGACCTACAACCAAGATTGCTCTACTCAGTAAGGCCATCATTAGAACCAGGGATAGATACAGTTTCCCAGACAAGAAAAAGCTGAAGGAGTTCATCACCATCAGACCAGTATTACATGAAATGTTAAAGGGTCTTCTTTAACAGGAAGAAGAAAATAAACAAAAATATGAACAATAAAATGGCAATACATATATATCAATATTGAATCTAAAAAAAAAAAAGCAAAATAAACGAACAAGCAGAACAGAAACAGACTCTTATACAGAACTTTTTGACAGGTGCCAGATGGGAGGGGTATCGGGGAAATGCGTGAAAAAGGTGAAGGAATTAAAAAGTACAAATCAGTTGCTGCACAATCACCATGGGGATATAAATTACACCCTAGGGAATTTAGTCAATGATATTCTAACAAGTATGTAAGGTGTCGGACAGGTACAAGAGCTATCAGGAAGTTTACTTAGAAAATTATATAATGTCTAATCACTGGGGTGTACATTTGAAAGTAATATAATATTGTATGCTACTATAGGTGAAAAACAGAAATGATTTTTTTAAAAAGAAAACAAAAATTAAATAAATAAAAGAGGCCTGAAATTATATGGAAGAGTATTTTTCTTGAAAAATCTACCTTTTTATAATTACTGTATTATGTCCCAAAGCACATTAATTGGCATTTATCACCATCCTCAAAATAGTAAGATGATTATAATACACTCAATATGTGTTGGGCCCTGTTTGATCTATGTTACTAGTAAGTCAATTATTGAAAAAAGGAAGCATATTCCATAAAAGTCTACCGGTTGCAAAATCCACAGATGAAGGACTTGTTGCAATGATTATGAAGTACACAGGACTGATGGAAAGAGAGTAATTTCTCTCTTCAAAAGACATATTCTTTAAAGCTGATAGTACTTAAATAATCATATTTAAATCTGACTGTGTTAGTAGTACTATTGGACAATCAAATACCCAAAGTTACTGTGGAATGTAATAGTTGCTACAGAATTAAGACCACATGTTTCTGCGGAAGTTGTAGAGCTTGTCCATTAATTTGGGGAAAGAATAACCACGGTACTGAAATCACTGCTTAAGAAATCCCCAAACCCCACCAGGGTAGACTGTTACATTAGTTTCCCAATGAAAAGTTATTTTCTATAATTGATTAATTATTAGTGATGCCTTAGTAAAGATTTCTCAGTAAATAATGTTAGCATTTATTATGAGGTCTATATTTTTAATAATATGCTTCAGAAGACACTATAACTAGGTTTCTTTCTAAATAATTTTGGTGATCCAGCTCCACAGTAGGACACGCACTTAGAAAGTCTGTGGGTTTAGCAGGGACACTTTATAGCATTGAATCCGACCCCTACACTTTGCAGATAAGAACACTGAGGTACAGGCAGTTTAACTGTTTGCCAAGTTTCATAGGGCTTAGTAGTGACAAAATCTGCCCTAGAAACTGTGTGCAGATAATAATAATAAAACTAATATTTACTGAACATTTACCGCGTGTCGAGCATTGGGTTAAGCACACGGGGGTGTCATTTTAATTACTCTTCCCGGCAACCCCAGCACAAAGACAGGCCATGCTATCTAGGTGGGGTTAAATTGCCGTGAACTGGACAATTATCTACCTCTTTCCCATCAACCTGTGTTGTCTGAGGTTCAACTCCGTGTTTTCATAGAAAATGTTAACAGTAACACAGGAAGACAAACTGACATTAAATTGTGAATAGCATGTTGCCACTATATTTCAATGACTTACAATTCCTTGTTATTCATTGTAACTAAGAAAATACGTACTCATTGGCGAGTATATGAGTGTAAAAAGGGGTCAAGAGGGCGGATGAAGTAGACTTTTTCTATAGTATCGTCCTAAATATTAAAAGACCCCCACCTAATCAATATCAGTCTATGGGTAGCACTTAAGTGTATTTTTTACTCACCTCCCACAAACAAGGTACGAGGTGGTCCAAAATAAATTTTCCTGCTCTTTGAAATTGAGTTTTGGAAACAAACACATTTTTATAAGCATTTGACCTGTTTTGTGTTCACAGTTCACATCTGTACGCCAGGTTACAATCACATTTTAGAGACGATGCTGCATCAACAGCATTGGTGTAGAGACTGGGCCTACACCAGCTCCCCTGAGGGAAGCGGCGTTTGGGAAGGAGCCTGAAAGCCCAACTGCACCGGGAGGGACGGGTGCGCACAGCTTCACCGAGTTTGCTGAATTTCTTTCCCTCTCCCTGGAGCGCTGAGTGGGGTCATCACAACCACAGGCCTCGGCAGAACACCAGGCTATTTCCATGTGGTAAGAAGGAAAGAAGGCAGGGAGGGGAAAAAAGGGAGAGGGGAGGGAGGGAAGGAGGGAGGCAAAGCTACTGACCCTGCTTATTAAACTCAATGAATATGCCCCAAGCCAGGTGAGCCCAGAAGTTTGAAGCCATCAAACACAAAAAGAAAACGGTTTTGTTTTTCCTGATACTTGAGAGTAAGAAGCAGAGGAAGGGAGCAGTTTCTGTCAGAGACTCCCCTCCAAAATTTTTATGAACTGAATCATGGGCTTGCTCCACATGTTCTCATTTCTGATCATTATCACTGTTGGGCCCTTACCTACTGAATCCTAGGAGAATGTCCAGAAATGTTTAACTCTGAGTTAGTTAAAACATTAAAACAATCTCGCTTACTCTGTATCAAAGTGCACTTGGCTTTCCGCCATGAGACCATTAGGAAGCGACACTAGGCCTATGTTATATAGAAAGATGCTCAGATCTGAACTAGAAATTATAAAGTTCACATGCAATTAAAAAGAAAAACCTCCATCTAATTCAGTAAAGCAACCCGTTTCAGATAGTAAGGGAAATGACAAGATGAGCAATGTTTAAGTTTGCTAAACTTACCAACGCACACTAAATCTCTCTAAATGTAAACTCAAAAGTTCGGAATCAGACACACCACCTCCAAATATTCACCCCAATATTCACACAATACATGTCTCCTTCAGTCAGTCAGAATGAATTTGGTCATTCTGGAAAGGCTTTGCTGTTCACCTCAACACTGCATTTCTTCTATGAGTCGACTGTATTGCAAACACTACAAAGACATCAGAGGAAGTTTCATTTACATACACTAATTTAGCAAAAATTGCTTCCAAATAGCAATGTGTTACAAAGTCCACATTCTATTTTTCTTTAGTGCTTTCTGACAGTTAGAAATGGATACAAGTTGGAATTTACTTGTACCTATTTCCTACTTAGTAATGTCCGGTAAAATCATTCAAACAGCACCACGGATAAAAGGCAGTAACAGAAAGTGTTTGCAGTCTTCTGTGAGCTAATAATGTGCACTGGACGCAAACGATAGCCGGTGATTAAAATATACATCTATTTATATGTATATAATATTTACAATACATACACATGTATGTATATATATTTCACATAGATATGTATAATACACATATGCCTGATGACTCCTAAGATGGTCCCTACATTGCAGGTTTCTGCAATGCAAATGTTATGTAAAATGATATGCACTGATCCAGTAATCCCCAAAGCTTCTAATATATCTTTAATTTACCTTAATGGAGAATTGCTTTGAGAAAAATCCTGCCCGACATAGTGAGATCTGACAGTTGGTAACAGTGTGTCTCTGGTCGTGCAAGCAGAACAACAACAACAAAAAAACATCGTATGTGAGGTGGGTGGCAGCGAAAGCCACCATGTTTTCCAACAAATAACACTTCGCGATTTGAAAATTATGAGGAAAATAGGCAATGAATTACAAGGAAGAGGGAAAGTCAATTGCGGTGATTACCAAACAGCCACACATTTCACAAATGGCTGACTGCACCGGGCCACAACACACTGCAAGTCTGTGAAACAGAAAATTAACCAGTGTTTGCACCCACGATGTGGGTTTTGTTAACAGAGTGATTTTGATTAAGTTTATGGTCACGTTGCAGGATCACAAGACTTCACAAAGAGGATTACTTTAAATATAAAATCTTTCAACTGTAAAAATAATCATGTCTGATGGAGGCTGGATATTTAATATTTCTCTGAATCAAAGTTATCACTCTCGTTCTCTCCCTTTTTCGGATGGTCCAAGGCTTCCTTTTTTCCGTGCACTGTGCCACGGCCCACACCCCACGCCAAAGAACGGAAAAAATCTTGACTGAGAAGGAATCCAACCCTTCACTTTGTATTATTACTCTCATAAATTTAAAATCCACTGTTCGTTATCCAGAGAGCTGCATCAAGTAAAGGACATTATCTTCTGTATTCTTACTTTGCTCACGTTAAAACAAATCAGTAAAACAACTGACTTGATAGTTTCTGTTTGGGCCCTGGAAATCTCAACAGCGGTAGCACCTCCCCAGCCACACAGCTTCCAGGGCGAAAGAAGGACGCTGGGCGGGGGCAGCTAAAGACTGAGGTAGCAAATTTACAGGCTTTCTCTTCTGACTTACTATCCAGGAGGATGGTGCTAAAGAATTAATCTTACTCTACAGTATTCTACTACCCCTCAGCTCCTAAGAGGTTATTAAGCTTGATCCGAACATGTGACTTTTGAAATTTAGGCAGAAGGCATAGCTACTTCTGAAGATCTAAGCCTGATACACAGTAAGTGACCAGCAGAAAGTTGGAAGAAGAATTGAGTCCAGTAAATGGACATAGCTATTGTAAATGGTAACATTAATTACTTCCACTTATTCATGTATCACTTCTGGAGGTACTACATAAAAATTCTCATTATCCTCTAGATACCATAACCAAAATTCAAGCATGGTGATTATAGCTAATACTGTATGATATACTTTAATGTTGCTAAGAGACCAGATCTTCAATATTTTGGCCACAAAAGAAACAGCAATTATGAAGCTAGGATGGAGAGGTTGGCTAATGCTGTGGTGGTTACAATGTTGTGATACAGAAATGTATCGGATCTACACACCGCACTCTCTGACCTTACTGCACGCATGTTGTATGTTGGCTGTATCTGAACAAAGCACTAGAAAAAAATTAAAAAAACAAAAAGTTTTAGGATGTAACCTGATAGACATTTACTGAATGGATGATGCCATGTTAACAAGCACAACTCATAATATTAGAGTCATTCATAATATCCTAAAGCTGAGTGGAAAAATAATTTGGTATAATATTATATATGAAATATAAAATGTGAAAGTTTATTAATTTGCATGACTGGGTTTCTTTGTACGGATAAAATGTATAAGAAATTCAGTTATTATGCAAACTATTTGTCAAACATGTGATCATCCTTTGTAATTTGCCTGTTCTTATTTACTTCAGAAATGTTACAAATTAGCCGTTCATACAGCAAACTTCTAAAGATTTATATAAAAGGGAAGACTAATGGCAAAGGTAACAGTAATAGCATCAGTGCTAGTAAAAAGTGCTTTACTTATTGAATATTTCACATGTCAGGCGCATTACTCTATAAATGCATTATCTCATTTAACATCACAGTAACATCTAATAGGTAGGTAGGTGTCTCTATCATCCCTATTGCAGAGAAAGGGAAACTGAAGATAAAAGGGCGTATACAGCAGGAATTCAAACCCAGTCCACCCAGAGGCCAACCCAGTGAGCCAAGACATGCACAGGCGACCATTTCTAAAAGACAGTCATCCCATCTGGTTCCTTCTTCTATGGCTGGGAGCAAGACATTAAAACTGTAATTTCTCAGATTTCTTCCTATGTAAAAGAAGGCAGAAAAGAACGTGAATACAGTATCATTTTATTGCTCAGCCATTTAGTGAGTAACTCTTGAATTGATGTGGGGTTATTCAGAGCAAATAACAGCTTAGGCATGGCTGGTGCTTTTGCCTAAAGGGGTGGGCATACCAAACTGAGGAATCTAAGTGCATGGAAAGGGTTAGACATATGATCTGGGTCATGCAAGGCCCCTGAGTAGAAGTCAGTCATCAGGGAAGGCAGGAGCCTAGGCAAACATTCCCGTGGGGCTCCCAACACCAGATTCAGAGTCTGCACAGCAGAACCAGAGCTTTGCCAGGGCGCGGTGGGGGAGGGGTGCTGGTGAGAAACCGGATGACCGCTGGCCCTTCTGCCTGGTCAGACATCACCTAGGCTCCTGGGGACCAGCTGGAGCCAGGATAAGATCATAAAGTACTGATGGATCTCTCCCCGCATCTGAGGTCTGCATCAGCTAGGGTGCTAGGAATGCACCCTAGCACCGTCCTGCCTGCGGGTGTCACGCACACTCACTGGTGTCTCTCTGCGGAACTCTTCTTCCCCAGAAGGTCACCTCCTCAGAGGCCACCCTACTTAAAGCAGCACTGATCCCACCCCACCCCACACACTGGTCACTTTTGATCTCCTTTCCCTGCCATGGTGTTTTTTTCTCCATAGTGCCTGTCACCATCTCATTCATTTTACACAGTTTGTGTATGTATTTACTGCCCATCTCCCCACTGGAATAAAAGCTCCGTAAGAAAACCATCCAACCATCCTGTCTTTGCTGTTGCCTGTTTCAACCCCAGTGTCTGGATCCATGTCAGGGCCACAGGAGAAATTCCATGCATATTTATTTAATTAACATACAAATAAATTCCAAGCCAACATTGTCCAACTGCCTTTCCTAGACCTGGGGTTTTCCTTTTTCATTTCCTAGACCTGGGGTTTTATGTGCTGCTACATGCTCCATTATATCAATTGAGACTTGGTAAATAATAATAAATATAATCAGTGACCTTGAAACTTGTGAATTAGTTCAGGCGTAAACAGTGCTCAAAAAGCAGAATTTGAACGTTTTGATAGTTTAATAGAGCAATGACAAAGCGAACTTCAAGATATGCTCTGTTTCACAAAGCTGGGAGCCGCAGGCACATCCCTAAAAGATCAGAGTGATTGGCTAATCACTGAACCCAAACTCTTCTTGGATTGTTTTTTCCTGATTAAAAATAAAAAGGTTTATGTCAGGAAAGCTACAGAACAACTGCTATGTACCAAGTATATAATCAAACTCCATCCCTACACAACATATAGGAATCAACTTTTAAACTCTCTCACGGTATATAATTCTTAAAGTAATTGAAAGGGTATTAAAACTAACCCAGTGTGGGCCTATAGAAAAATAAATATGAATAAACAAACCAGAAACAGATCTTAAATCTTAAAATCAGTTCAAATAAGATTTTTAAAAGAAGAACTACAAATATTTGGGGAAATATAAACTGTTCAGTTTGGGGATAAGTACTTGGTAATTTAAAAAAAAAATCTACTTAGAGCCGTGCCCATTACAGGAACAACACGTCATGTGCAGATTATTTGAAGGTGAGAATATCAAACTCCATTATGTCCAGGTTACACAAGATGCTTGAAAATACTTCACTTCTAAAAATCAACCTTTTCAAATTCAACTTGAACTTAATGTATATACTTCACTCATTTTATACAACTTTCTAAAACATCTGCTTGAGACAAACAAACTAAAATCAATAGTTACGACTAGCATCAGAAAACACTAATTAAAGAAAAGCTCTTTAGTTCAGCAGCTTTTTCAAAAAGTCTTCATACATATAACTCTTGTTTGTGAATTTCTAACAGGCTTTAGTTATACTTGTTTCTGGAAAACCAGTATCTGGTTTGTATTCTGGAAACAAATAGAATGACGTTTCATGGTTGGTCAATATTTCCAGGGACTGCAACGTCCACCGCAGTGTCAGGGTCACTTGCTTGACTGACAAACAGAGAGAAAGTGATTAAAAAAAAAAAGGAATAAACACGAGAAAAATTAGATTGATATCTTACAAAAGGAAAAGACCTCCTAGTTTTAAATGTAATAGAAATAATAATATAGAAGCAGATCAACAATTTTGACTATGTAAAGTTATAAATTAAAAGTACATATGTGAAAAGGATCACTAAAGACCAATGAAGAGACATAAGGTGCATTTGTTACAAGCAGGACAGAGTTAATAAGCCTAAAATATGAAGAATATGAACTAACAGAAGAAAACCTGGAGGCAATGAAAACGTAGAGACAATTTATGTAACAGGGATAATCACTTACAGGCAAACATTAGCAATAGATTATCACTTCAGTAGTTAAAGAAATTCATATTAAAACAATAATGAGGCAGTGTTTTGTCCATTCAATCAACAAAATGTAAATGATATTTTCCCAAGTGACCAAGAGAAAAAGAAACCAGTATCCTCCCTCCATATTGGTGGCATTATCTGCACACACATCCCTTCTAGAACACAATTGGGCAACATGTTTCAAGAGACATAAAAATACTCATATCCTTTGACCTAGCGATGCCACTTTTATGTATCGATCCTATGAGAAATAATGCAAAATGTAGGAAAAGCTCTCTCAACTTAAATGTTCCTCCAGACGCTGCATTTGTACTACTGAGATAACCGGGGGAAACAAAAATAATAATGTCCGACAATAAGCAACAGACACATCTGGTCGGTATCATATCAGGCAGCCACTAAAGATTACAGTCACGATGCAGCAAGACGGGAGAAACAAATTTATGTTAAGATGACAAAGTACTGAATAGCGACCTCACTGTACAGTATGAAGGCCCATAAAATTTACTCAAGTCAGAACAGTGGGTTGTTTTCACAAGACAGGATTGTAAGTGACACTTTTTTCTGTTTCTAAACTTTCTATACTACTACTTGTATGACTGTAAATGAGAGGAATACAAGTTGGGGCACAGAAAAGTAAAAGCAGTATGACTTGACCGGTATCCTAGCGCAGTACATTGGAAAAGCTGCTTCGGGCTCATGTTTTCTCGGAGACGGCTCCACTGCCACCCAGCTACCTTCTCTGCTCTGCCACTTGTCAGACACCCCCGCGCGGGGAGTTCATCTCCTCTCTGAGTGTGGGCCACCGCTGGGTTCAGCATTTAATCCAGCGGGCCTATAGCTACACGCATTTAAAATACTAACATATAAACCACACTTCTGAAAACCAACCACGCTCGTCCTTTCTTCCGATAATTAAACAAGTAAAAATGATTAATTGCCCTTTTAGTGGACTTAGCAACCCTTTGACACCAAGTACATATTAACTAAGTGCGGCACTGGCTCCGATACTGCGTCTTCTACAGTGCCTGTAACAACATACACAAGAGACTCCATCAACGAGGGTCAGCCTCATGCCTGAATCACCGCGTCACCTTAACTGACAGTTCACAGCCCCCTTTGCACAAGGACAAACTCCAGCTCTATGTCATTGCTGAGAACACTGTAAACCAAGCCTGCAGTGTGGAGTAGAGGAGACGAACCATTCAATCTTTCTGTGGCGAAAATGTGGGTCTTTCACGTAGCTCCCGCCCCATCATAATATTCCCATGACCATCAAGACTTAGATCTGTAATTACAAGAGGAAACTGGCTTTCACCTCAGTCACTGACAGATGTGGTACATATAACCACAATAAAAAGCCAGGACTTGAAAGATGAGACTTCGCAAGGGATGAACGTCCCCAGGCTCTAGCGGACTAACTGGCGCGGAGCGGACTTTCCACGTTTCTGCCTTGTTACAAGGGCTGCAACAAGGGAACGTGGTGAGCATGAACACCTCCATCCTCGTCGTGAACCTTCTTTGGTACGGAAAAAAACCAGACAAAGGAATTTGTTCTAACAGAAAGAAAATCAAGTTTTTTTCCTTTAATTGAGAAATTTTCTGGGGAGGGGGTGGGAAACATAGTCTACGGATGGGAGCAATCATCAGGTCACTATGCACCAAAGCACCCTCAGCACTGTGGATGGACAATCCCTTGTTCCTCATGAAGACTGTTCTTTATTAAAGTCACAAGTATTGCTCAATATGCAAATTGATCGTATTTCTAACCAACTGCATTTAAAACTCCTTATCCCTCAGAAACCTTTTGTTGCTAATTTTGGTTATAAAACTGGAGGTTCATATTCACAAAGAGAGTCTCAGAACTGATTAAAAAAAACAAACAAACATCTAAATGTTCCTCCATACTTTCTAAAGCATATTTAAAACAGCCCTGACCGGTGTGGCTCAGTTGGGCGCCATCCAGCAAAGCGAAGGTCACCATTTCAATTCTCAGTCAGGGCACATGCCTGGGTGCAGGTTCATCCCCGTTGGGGCGGAAAAAAAGGCAACCCAACCTCTCTCTCTCACATAGGTGTTTCTCTCCATCTCTCTACCCTTCCCTTTCTCTAAAAATAAATAAATAAAATCTTTACAAAAAACATTTTTAAAACAAAATAACTTCTTGATACAACTATTGTAACAAAGCAAAAGAAAATCTACATGCAAAATCCAAAGACTGCAACTAAAAATAGTAGGATCTGTGGTGTTCCCTGTGGGAGGTGATGGAGACAGGATGTGAGAGGAACATAAAAAGGCATTTGGCAACAATTATCTCAGGTTTTGTGACCAAAACAGAGACTGGTTGGGAGAAAGTAAGGCCATTGTTTCCAAGGAATTGTGACAAAGTCTTTTAGCTTGTATCCCTCCTCCTTTCCCTGTTTATTACAGCTCTGCAGAAACATTAAATTGAGCCTTTAACCCTTGTCTGGGAGGCAGCGAGGGTGTGGAGAGGTGGAGAGTTAAGGTAATGACTTAATAGTGTGCCTCCTACTCTGCCTGGAATCCACCCGCCCCTCGGCCCGAATTGTCAGGGATGAGTCTGGAGGTCCTCATCTGACCCAAGATTTCTCTCAGGGACTTTTAACAGCTTGTTCTGATGTGCACTTGCCAGTGTTAATATACTGTGACACTGGATTGGCATGATCCCTGACAAATTCAAGAAAGGGCAGTAGGAAACACACCACGAGGAGCCCGGGCAGTACTTTTGCATCCCCAGGATTTCCTGCAGGCTTCCTTCCCTCTTGCCCATTTCAGCCAGGCTAACAAAGATGACACATTTGCTCTGCTCTGAATATGGAGCTTGAAGACATCAGACCCACCCAGTTTGCTTAGGGCAGCCCAGTCTACACCTGCTGTCCATTAAGGGAATCACCATTCACTCTCATGGCATCCTATTTAGATGTTAAATTAGATGATCGCCCTGCAGAGCCAGCCCCCTCTTTCAACCACACGGCCATTCCTCAATCATTCTCACACAGCTATGCAGTGAAAATGGCTGAAGACAGACAAATATCACTTGGAAAACATCAGAGAAGTGTCTCGAGGATTTCTGAGAGGGCATGAGGCAGAGCTGATGGTACTCAATTTGCTCCCATTTCTCCACGTTGAGCAGGAACAACAACAGTAAGTACGCATATTTGTTAGACAAAAAGCATAGGATCTCCTATCCATTCTCCTTCTGTGGGTATGTATTTCTGAGACACGTTGTCTTTCACTTACATCTGCCAGGTACATTCTTTCCTCCTAAGATTAATGGGTACTCTCAGCACGTAAATGCTCTATTTTTATTTTATTACGTGTGTAACTCTGAAAATATCAAATGATATTTCAGACTGATCAAGAAGACCAGTGCTGTCCAAGAGCGAAACAACAGAATATTCTACATCTGTGCTACCTGTGGCTACCAGCCACTTGGCATGGAGCCAGCACAACTCAGTTTATATTTAATTTTAATTAATTAATGAGGAGATCTTGTCTCTTCTGGTTTATAAAAAAAGAAGTTGTCTCCTGGTTTTCCTCTTGAGCTTGGTGAGAAAAGGCAGTAGATTTCTCTTCACACTTCTGTCTGCCACAGAACCCTCCACCCTACCAGGAAGAGCCTGGCAGTCTAACGGGCCGCGTCAAGTACGGAGAGGAGGAAGGGCTGGCTGGGGCGGTGAGGTCTCTTCAATTCTTAGTCTTAGTTTCCTCAGCAAAAACGGTGTGAGGTTTAATGTTCTTTCTAGCACCTTGGACAATTTCCCATTCACTCGCAGAGAAATGGATATCCCTACGAAAAAGAAGCAGCCACTGGGGCCTATTTTACACACAGAAACTTGTTTTGTTTTCATCAATCAATACGGAGACACAGTGTCATTTGTCACTCTGGTACCTACATGATCAAAAATAAAAGAGAATGTTTAAAATATCTAAAAGATAACTTAATGTTTCCCTTTACCTATTAGTAGTACCAGGTTTCATATAGGGTTGTGGATGCAAGCTTCTATCTGTCTATATGCTTACTTCATTATTTTTCCCAATTCTAGTTGAAAAAAACATTTCTACTGTATAATCAGATGCCGGCATTGTGCTCTGCTAAACAGTGAAGACCCTTTTGAAAAATTTACACAATAAGAAATGGTAACACGCTTTTTAAATATTTATCAAAATTGCTAAACACATTTATATTACTTTTACCTAGCATATATTCTTTAGAATGAAGAACAGTCACTAAGTGACTAGTTTGATATACCCCTCAAAGGGCTCTATCATATTTTAAAATGCCTCGAAATAAAGTATCATTCAGAATGAGGCCAGGAATATGCATATTTTTTTTAAAAAGTTCTCGTAGAAGCTAACCATCTGTACAATAATCCATTGTCTGCTCTACCAAGGTGATTTATTAAAGATAATGAAGCATATGATTTAATAGCTGCCACAAATCCTTTTTCAAGTAGGATGGGTATAAATAATACAAAAAGATGGTCCAATAATAGCCAAATCCTCACCTAAGAACTAGTCTATATGCTAGGTCACAGGAAATTAGATGAGCTCCATTAACTGCGGAGCAAGCGAAGTGTAGCTGGCCAGGCAGTGAAGGCCCTAACCACCCTCTCTTATTCCAGTGATTATTATTATTTAGTGAAACCTGTAAGCTCCACTATCGTGGTAGAATTTGGGTGCCTTTGTCCATATGACAATACAAAGGAGTCCTATTGGAAATAAATATTTTGCCAGCACCAATTTTCCAAAATCTTAAAAATCCAGATTATCTTCCTATTTGTCAGTGCAAATTGTACTTGATGTGTTCCGCTCACCTTTGTATTCCCACAGTGCCTTGCATTTAGCAGAGTTTTAACGTATGGCACTTTAAAGAATGAATGCGACAGTGGCAGAAGAGGCGAGTGAGTTTAAAAAAATGAGGTCTCCTTGCAGGAAAAAGCATGCAATTCTCTATCCCTGTGAGATCTGATTCTAACACTTACCATCGCTCATGCTTTTGAGTTTTGATGGCCAGTTGTCAAGAGGTTTGTTTTGTTTTGTTTTGGCAAAAGTAAGTCAACTTAGGCCACCTTCCTATATGCGTGGAAAAAACAAGATCATACATTGTTTGAATGAAAGTGTTAAAATATTAGCTCCTGTTTGCAAACTAACACCCTCCTCTCCTGGCTATCCCTGTTAACATTCAAGGCTTTACAGGGCCTTACGAAGCCAGCGAGACAAATTTCTAATGACAGGAAATGAAAGCCGTCACACATGCCAGCTGTTTGGCATGAAAAAAGACTGCCTGGCTGTGTGTGCCCTACAGACACGGCACAGCCACTCGCAGATAAGCTGGCACTGCCAGTCCTGCCCCCATGTCACCCAGCCAGTCCGTCTAAAATCAGATCAGATGTGACAAATCCTGGTGTTCAAGTACTACTGGGCTGCAGAAAACGTACATGGCTCAACATAGACAAGGGGCCTATGTGTGAGACATATGTCACCTTCTAAAGAATGCATGCTTCACTAGGCACATTCACCACCAGCATATTTCCACATGGCGGTTCCTACCGCTCTTGTTCTTGTGAGCCTGGCCTGCCAAAACAGAGATCAATTTTATTAGATACCATTAGTCTCCGTTAGGGCGGTCATTTGAATAACAACAGATTGGCAAGTATAAAACTAAGGCACCTGTTGTACATTTGGCAGCCTGAATGAGGCCTCTTAAAACGAAAACAAATACGAGCTATAATCATGCCAGGCAATGGCTTTTGGTTCGGTAATGACCATGTGTCAGAATTAAGTGCATCTGGGAATTCTTGCCACAGCCAGATGTAAAGGCAGATTTGTCCTGTCTGGTGGCATATGAGTGAATACACACAGTATACTCAGATTTGGCTTTGTCAGGGTTTGGAGGGAAACTAGGTAAATGGAACTTAACTCAAATAAAATAAAGTTAATTACAAAGGAACGCTGACAATACTGCCATAAGCTGAAGAGTTAAATATTAAACATAAGGGTGGTACGATTTGGGCCATGAACTACCTTCCCTCTGGTTTTTCTAGGCACACTGACTTTGCTCACAGAGTGGTCAACACCAATGTTCCAATGCTGAGCCAGGCGGTGGGTTTGGGGCAAAAGATACCACGGGGAGTAAGACATGGGCGTTGGCCTCAAAGGACTTGGTAATGAATAAGACCAGTAACAAGAAATTACAGTGCATTAGGATAGAAGCTATATGCGGAATGTATCCGAGGTTCTTCTAGAGCTTAAGAGCTATCCAGGCTTGGGAATTTGGGAAGGCTTTCCTAGAAGTCAGCTAAGGTAATACCTGAAGAAAGAAGTGAGTCAGGCAAAAACGGGACGGGGGAGGGACTTTCCACTTGGAAGGAGAGAAGGCAAGCTCAAAACCACAGAGGGAAAGGTCAAAGTACTGCACCTGGGAAACTGCGAATACTTTAGTGTGGCAGGAATGTGTGTGTGTTGGGGATGGGGGAGCGGGAGGGGAGGAGCAAATGAATATGAGGACTGCAAGGTGGCAAGTGACAAGACAGGGAAAGAACATCAAGGGCCAGGTGACTTTTGCTGCTTATTTCAAGCTTTATATGGAGGGGAATGGAGAGCCATCAGGATATTTAAAAGAGAAAGATGACATGAATCAGAGTTCAGTTTTGCAGAGAGACAGCTATCGTGAGTTCCCACCTGAACGGTGGGAACTCCAGGGGCTGCAATCCAGGCAGAAAATGACGGGGGCCGTGCCAACGGACACTGGCTAATATATTAAAAGGTAGTGAATATTTGGTTGAAAGAAAGCTAACATTTATTTTGGTATACTTGGAATAGCAGGAGATCATTTGGAGAAAACAGGTTTTAAATAATAAATGTAAAATCAAGATTTAAGTTATATATTCTTTTTTTGGTAAAAATAGATCAAATCCAAGCTGAGTCTGGATAATGGTAAAAATCTGATTCAAAAACACTTCAGCAATCATTTCTTAAAGTAGTCCCTGAATATGCATAGTAACATTGATCAAATTTGTCGTTCTTAATTTATAACTGCTATTATCAAAAAGCCTTCATTAAGAACCTAACTGAGGAGGAACCCTCACTATGGCCCAGCACAGGTCATACACCCTTCTCCAGGCTTCCCGGAGGTTCTGCTTCTGAATTAACTCACAGGAAAATAGGGCTAAAGCAGAGAGCATATGCATGTGAGAAGCAATCCAGGAACCTGGGCAAAGAAGACTTCATTGTTGGCAAACGTACGTGAGCCCCAGCGACCAAAGCATTTCCCATGTGACTCTGTTTTATGAACCATACCTGATTCGAAACTTTAGGATGTCTTGTTGCCAGAGAAAAAATAATTTTCCAAATCAACAAATGTAATATCCTGTATTATATTATTTATAAAACCATAATTAATTAGAGATATGTCTCTGAGCCCTGACAAAAAAAGGAAAAAAGAAAAAAGCTGAACCTTTATGAAATACGTCAAATGGGGGAAAACTTATCAAGTCATCCAGCTGTTATTGATAATGAAATTAACAGGTGAGCAGTGAAAATATAGTATTTTTAAAGACATTATAATTGAAAGAATTCCCCAGGTGAAATTGCGCAGGGCAGGCTGCCAATAAATAGAATGCATACATGTCAGTCACTTGGCAGAATTTCAGTTCTCTGACGGGAAGATGCTCTTCAGATACCCCTGCTGGTTCTTCATTTCTCTTTATGAAAATCCTTACCTATTGGGCAGCTAAAAAAATGTCAGGCTTGGGTGGAAATATTTGATTTAACCCCTTGTGCTCCAGGATCGACCCCAGCACTCAGGCAGTTGTGGCACTGGCCTGAAAGCAATTTTAGAGTTAGAAGGCAACCGCCAAAAACAGTCCAAAACACTTCAGTAAAAGTAAATAAACATAAAAGAAGGAAAAGAAAAAGAAAAAGAAATCAGTGCCTCAAGTCCCAAGCAAAGCAAGGAATCGAAGAGACTTTTCAGAAATTACAGCGGCACAGCCTGTGTAGTGCGTAAGATTCTTCCTGTACTTGGGTCAAGAAATCACCGTGTCATTGGGTGCACTTGCCTAGTATATGAGAAATAAATTTTTTTTAAAATTCATGTCAGACACAAGAATATATTTAAGGGTTAAGAATGGAGTGCATAAAAGTTGGGGTTGTGATACTGGTTGATTTAAAATTCTGGCTTAAATTTCATCTTGATTACCTATGTCTAGCTATGCAAACTTGAGAAAATTCCCCCTTTATGCTTCAGCTTCCTCTTGGTGATAATAAAAGCATCTGACTTGACCTAGAGTTGTTTTGGAGATTAAACATAACCCTGAAGATAAAGTGCTATGCAGAAAGCCTGGCACATAGTAAGTGCTCGGGAAATTTCAGCAACTCTCACTATTATGACTTTACACGCCAATCACTATTACTGTACTTTTAATGTCAAGAAGATTAAAGAAAATGTGTCCTGAGCATCATCAGAGGTTTCAAATGAATATTCTTCACATTCATGACTTCAATAAATTCAACTCAAAAAAAAAAAAAAAAGAGCATAGCACTTGAGCTTAGAATTAGAAAGTGAGAGAATAGTAATTAGGAGGATTTTAATGAACACAAAGTTAGGACAGCTGGCTAAGGACAGAAAGGAGATTCCAGGAACAGAACTGGCTGAACCAGAGAGGCAGCAGAGGACAGAGTCTTCTCTCTGAAGGCAGGATGTCTGCCACCTCAGGAGCGCAGAGCACCTGGGGCCACAATGAGAGAGGCGCCTGGACACACAAGCAAGGATCTGACTGCAGAGAAATCCAACTGCTGTGCTGAGGATTTAGCACTTGAGTGCACAGACTTGAGAAAGTTTGCACTTCAGAAAACAAACATTTTGAGGAAGAATTGAAGAGAACTGAGAAACACAAAGGGCACACAGCAAGCTATGCATGGTGTGCTAAGCATCTCAACAACATGGTAAGAGGGCAGAGATGGAAACGAAGTGATAAAAGTTATATAAGATTACAGGAATAAATCTAAAAAATAAAAATTGGACGGAGACAAGAATGAAAGCAAGGAAGGAAACAGAAATGACACCAAAGTTTCTGGAAAATTTATAATGAATTTATCCAGAGATAAATCAGGTGATGAGATACTAACAAAAAAGAAGTAGATTCGATTACGGATAAAAGATTATACTGAGTTTGGGATACAGGAGGGGCTACTATGTCTTAACCATCTAACAAGAAATTTTTTTAAAAAGTCAGGTCTGGAACTCCAGAGAGAAGTTAGAAAATTTAGTTTGAAGGTCATCATTATAGAAATTATTTCTTCTATGAGAATTGGATAGGAGCATCCCAGTAGACAATATAGGCAGTGACCTGAATACGGCCATTGATTAAAGGACAATAAAAGAGTTGAGAATGGAAATGAAGACACAGACGCCAAACATCAAATGAATAGGAACCAGAGTTGATGAAGAAAGTGAGAGTGAAAGAGGGAACTCAGACAGAAAAAGTTCTGTCCATAGGACAGTTCTGTCCATAGGAATTTATTCCCCTAGCAAAATACAATTCCCTTCTTCCACCCCCCCCCCAGGAGAAAAATGTGAACATTATTTCTTGGCCAGTAACTAGATTTAGAATAGATAAGACATTTCCAATCAATGACTACTATTCCCAATTATCTAAATCTTGATAGATTCATTTAAAATGAGATACAAAAGCATGCATCAAAAAGTCACACTGAATAATTTTAACTAGAGAAGTCAAAAGTGGTAGCCATATTCATTTCTCTCGTAAAATCCTTTAATAATATTTCAATGAACTTACTATTACAAGTAGTTTGAATATTTTTCACAGGGAGGCCAGGGGCTACTTGGGCTGCGAGAACCACTAGTACACGCTCATTATGTCCCTTTAGCTGGGGTGAATCATGGGGGGAAAGGTTAGAGTAAAAAATTATTTTAAACATTGAAAACAAATGTCTTTTTAACCTATAATGGGACACTGGATCAGTATGAGATATATCTAGTCTAATTTTTCCCTGTGAAATTGCACTGGAGGATCTTAGGGAGAGACAGAAGGCAGTAAATTCCTATCCTCCATCAATACATTTGACCTCGGAGCAAACCCCACAACTGGGTACAGGCACCCGCCATCCATCATTGCTCCTGAAACCTGATCTTTCAGAGAAGGACAGCTGCACTGGGCCAAGAACTAAGGAGCTTTCTAAGATGCCCTGCCACACAAGAAAAAAAAAGCAAATTCTTTCTGTTCCTATTTTAATGGAGTGCTTTGCTAAACATGTCTTGCCCTAGACTGCAGCTCCACATCCAATATCACCAGGGATCTATAAACACATTCTTAACTTTTAAGCACATTTTTCCTTTTGTAAATTCTAGGTAAAATCACTTCTAGCTTTTGCTTTAAAAGCATTCTGAGATAAATAATAGACATGGCATACTGATGTGTCCAGACTTCATAAACGTGCTGGAAAGGAAAGGCAGACCCAGCGTGTGTGGTGAATACAGCATGCACCCAACATGGGCGAAGCTGGGCGAAGGTGCACAAAACACCCACATTCAACAACTCGAAATGTTTGAAGCCAGGGAGTAATAATTTATAATGAATAGCCAAAGAGAGCAGAACTCTATCATAGAAATTAGTGTCATGAAGTATAGAATTTTCATTACGTGACTCCTAAATCCAGAATTTTTAAAATTTAAAATACAAAATAAGATAAATTATTATTTAATTGGATCTTCATCCCATTTATGGTTATTCTCTCCATTTTGCAGATGATGAAACTGAGCCCCTGAAATGTTATATAACTTCTCCCAAGATTCCAGAGATAAGTGACCCAACTAAGGCATGAATTCTTTTCTTCTTACATCAAGTTGTTGATGTATGTCTTTTTTTACTGCAGAAGAAGAAGAAAGAAGAAAGAAGAAGAAGGAGAAGGAGAAGAAGAAGAGGTAGGAGAAGAAAAAGGAGGAGGAGGAAAGGGAGGAGGGGGAGGAGGTAGAGGAAGAGGAAGAAGGAGAAGAAGGAAGCCAATTGACACCTTGCAATCTTTAGCTTTATCATTATATATTGGATTGGCCAAAAGTCGGTTACATTTTTTTCTGTAAAATAAAAGACACTTTTCATTTTTCCAATAACTATTGATTGGGATATCTTGATTATGTCAGCTATCTCCCACTATTGGCTTCTAGAGGGTATAGGCCAGGGTGCTGCTAAATATCTTCTAATGCATAAGACAGCCCCACAGCAAAGAATTATTTGACCAAAATGTCAACAGTGCCAAGAAACTTTGCAAACCACTTTTGACACATTCGATCAGTCACAGCACCTTCTCCAAACACTGCATAAAATGCTTTTTTGCATTTCAGTTGCATTTTTACATTTCTTGAAATAATATGCCAAAAATATTGTATATCTTCTTCCATCTTCAATATTAAAATGGCTGCACAAAAATTCACCAATTTTGTTTTTTTTGTTTTAAATGCACACTGATATGACAGTTGTCACAATAGAATCTAACAAAAATGTTTCAAATGAAGTTAAAGACAACTAAGCACTACTAGAGCCATCATACAGAAAAAAAACTAGTAGACTTTTTGGCCAACCCAATACCTGCTCAATTAAATAAAATTAACTAATAACTGACTTTCAATTAATTGTAAAATCAGTCCTAATAGAAAATTTTAGTTAACAAAAGGAGTCCATTTACTGAAACTTAAAAAAGAAGTTTCCTGTTAGTTGTGACCTAATGATCACAGATAATCATTTTATATATTTGAAAGTACAATTTCAACTAATCCCAAAGCAATGCTAAAAAGCACTATTTTCTAAATACAACTCACAAATCTCAACTTAGTTAGCTACTGGCACATTAAAGAATATGGCTCCAGGGCTGTTTCAGAAAAAAACATACACAATTAAGAATTTATAAATTTAATCAGTCTCATGAAACTGACAGTTTCCGATGTTTAAATCCAGTAAGTGGCAATGTGGTAAAGGTCACAATGCTCCTGACATTGTTTTCTGAATGTCAAAGTCAAACAGTGGTTGTGGTCAGTGAATTCAAAGAACTAGGAGCAAGCCTAGCCTCAGATGGCAGCTTTTGCTCTTATATGTTGTTATAAATGCTGAAGGAACAAAAAAGAGCCTGCCACCTAAGAGCAGCCATTTGCAAAGGAAAGCGTAGCTCGCTCACGGCAGGTGGAGAGTGAGGAACATTGAAGTTGTCTATTTGGCTACTGGTCCACCTATCTACTGGCTTACAGACAGAATCGGTTGCCCTAGCTTTCCAAATGGCCGTTTCTTTCGTTTAATGTACTAATCTATGAAACATAGGGATTAGATTTGGGTGACAGTAGAGATTGAAAAGCTAAAAAAAAAGTTTAGTTTTGCTGTTAGTAAAGCTACAAGAACTGATAGGATCCTATTAAGTATATATCAGCATCAAGTAGAATATAATGGCCAGAAAGTGACTGAATGAATTACTTTAAGAAGAAGAGGCAGAACACTGCACACATTGTTTTAGTGAATTTCTTTTTTCACCAACAAGATGCCTCGAGAAGTGTGGCAGTGTACATGGACACAATACTTAAATTTCTGTAATGTCTAAATCTTAAAAATATTTCATAAAGAAAATGTTAGGAGAGGAAATGCAAACTGACTGTTGAAGCCGTGAAGCGAGCGGGTCATATTCACTGAAGGGAAGCGAGGGACACAGGCCTTGAGTGTGATTCTGTGAGATATGCCCTGTGAGAACGTTACTCCACTACGGCTTCACGACAGCGGCAGCGCCATGACTTCATTACTTGGGTCACACTGAGTCAGAGACTGTGCTAGCACAGAAGCCTTTGCTCTTTGACCTCCCTGGACTTATGACGCAAAGAAAATGCTGAACTTTTACACGGGAGGCTATAATTTCATATAATGAACAGTCAGTGAGCACAAGCCACATATTCTTTTAGCTAGCTATCTTTCTTAAGGGCTTAATTGTGGAGAGCTGAAACGTACTTTTAAAAGAGGTCGGGGAGGGGAGGGAGGATTGTCAAGCTAAGCATGATTTTTTAATCAGTGTTACCAAATCCTAATTGGAAGCAAATGAGATTATCCATATAGAAAACATATCCCCAAACAAACCTATTCTTTGGCAGAAATGTCACTATGCTATGAAATTACGGAAGCTCAAACAAGTAACATTTGTAGGGACGAAATGTACTGACAAATCCTTTCTAAGCAATCTTCTTCCACATTATCAGATTTCTTCAGCTGATGTGCTTCATACAAATCCTAAATCTTGTAGGTCACAGAAATAACAACTCTTCTCTTTGCTTTTTCTTGGCAAATCATTGACAAATGAAAGAAAGTGTTTTTAAACATTGACTTTGCTTGAGGCTGCAAGTTGCCTTTGTGCCTTCAAAAGTAAGTAGCTTTCCTAAAATATTTTTTCAAAGAAACCAAACAGCACAAAAACAAGGTAAATGACTCCATAAAGCAATAAGACACTCAGAGCAGACCTAGCTTAAAATATAATTCATTTACTCACACTAAACTTTTCAACTGGAGAATACTGTCCCTTTAAGAAAATAGGAAAAAATAAAACATCTTTGAATAGTCTGGAAAACTGAATAATTACATCTTTATATTTACCACTTCATATATCTGTTTTTATAATACAAATCCTAAGAGTATTTTTTTGTGGTCACGAAGCTGAGTATACTACATCACAGGTAAAGTTTATTTTTGAGATTCCCAGAAACTTTTGAGATTAAAAAGGTACACCCAAGATGAAAGGTTAAATGTGTAGCTTTAAAGATGTGAGACTAAAAGTTTGATGCTCTTAGGATTATAAATTAGAACTCAAACCTCACACAAATGAACACTGAAACTGAAGAAGGGTGGTTTAAAAGCAAAAGCACCTTGAGAAAGCCATCTTTCCTGAAACTGCCCTTTTCACATGTGATTGTGGTAATGAATTCTTGTTTATCCAGAGAATCCTTTTAAAAAGAGAATTGTTCAATGGTTTGATAAATCAAGTTTGGTCTGAAGGAAATCCAATATGTAAATACCTATAGTGTGCTCTTTTACAAACAGTCACCCTTGCCAGATTGAAAAACTGAAAATCAACAAAAGAACAGTGTAAGTATACTTGACCTTATTGCCTAACGTCTATCAAGCCTGCCACGGCTGGTCGATTTCAAATTTGTGAAACTGACACTTAAAAATGTATAGAGCATCTTCAGTCCAGGTCCCTCAAGTGCTGACTAAACTGTAGTCACAGCCTCAGATTCGCCTTCCATACTAACTTGCACAGCACTTACAAAGCCAGCTTAATCACACCATCAATCTCTGACTATACTTTCCTTAAAGTAATTCTGCTTCATTTATCTTTTAACCCTACATTATGCAAATAGCATTCTTTATCAATCCAATAAAGAAAAGTTATTAATGTTCCTACTTGTTTATCCTTGACATACACTGAGAAACTGGGATCATATATGAACTTGCACAAATACCTCTTCTATGTTTCACATTCTATATGAAAAATCACCCTTACACCAGCACAGTTTTAAGGAAGTTCTAAACGATGTTTTTGAAAAACCCTTCAGTCAATGTCTATGACTAAAAACAGAGCATGAGTTAATAGGTTTAAAAAGACAAAACAAAAACTTAGGGGACTGCCTACTTGATTTTTTTTAATGTATCTCTAGGAAGGGTTTGCATATGCCATACAAGGGTATCTCCTGGACATAAGAACAGTTATACAGGCCCCTAGTGGCTTACCAAATAGCAGCAGATGAGGGGATTCCAATTCTTAGTTCACGACTTTGAGATATGCTGGCTTTAAACGGGAATGTCAATCTTAAAAGGCAAATCAAATCTTCGCACTCAATACTCTAAGCAGTTTTACTTTCATGGTTATTTACCGAAACACATACATATTAAAACAGATCATGGCATTTCATTACTTTAATAACTACAACTGCTCTGGTCCAAGAAAAATTTGTTACATAACCGTCACAAAAAATATTTAATTAATCCACCTCTTTACATGTCATTACAAAAGTAATATATTACTCATACATATTAAAATATATCCAAGAGACACTTCTTTTTGAATCCTATTCCTCTTATACTATAGTACTCAGGGGTTTAAGAACAGATGATTACTATGCAAAGCACTCACTATTTAAATGAAATATAGACACAATCTGAATGCCGCTTTTGTAATGGCATAAATTGAAAGGTATTTCCCAACAACAGCCAGTGATAAACCTCACAGGGGAGTGCACCTGTTTTAAAAGATCTACAATTAATAACACACCTTAATTCTCATCCCTCTGCTGTCTTTCCTTTACAAAAGAAAATTCCAGGAAGGCACATGTACAGCTTCAAGCAATTTTTAACTGGACACAATCTGACGGCTGAATTCACGAAACTGACCAGCTTGTCAATTTCACACTTTGAAAGTACTATAATAGCTGATAGCATGAGGGTGAATTTAAGAAATCTGTCACAGAATTGCTAGCTCCCTTGAAAAGCAAGGAACAGTACATAATTGCGGGAGGTGGGAGGTAAGGAAATTTTCTTTCTATTGTCCCTTTAGGAGGTTTAGTTCAAGAATTCGGACATCTAGCATTGACAATTTATTTCTCATGCTATGTCAATAAAATAATATCTACTGTGCATATAACAGAATGTTTTCAAAATAAGTAGAATATCTACTAAGCATAGTCCTGAATATCCTCCTATTACCAACATAACAATCTTTAAGTTAGTATCATCTACATATTCCTTCAAATCAAGATATTTCAAGTCTTGGTATCTCACCCTAATTTTACACAAGTTGCATGGTGGGTGTGTACACTTTGAAACACAGATAGAAGAGCCAAAATGGTCACAAGCATCAATGGGTGGACTAACTCCCAGTATGCTGCTACGGGGTGGTTGGAAAGAACAAACCGAAGGGGAAGGTCCACGTTTGTGGATATGGTAGTCCAGCAAATGATCTCGTCACAAGCAGTTACTGGTCTCTGAGAGGCTCAAAATGTATGTGCTACATACACTCTGTTAAGTTGCTGGCAGAGTGTCTGTGGGCATGTAAAAGAAAAAAAAAACTTTAAGAGAAAATACAGGGGAGAGGTCCCTCAGGAATCCTCCTGGATACCTAAGGCACAAAGTGCAGATTGGTCTGGGGGACCACTTTAAGAATTTTAGAAAACAGAGGAGGCATTGAGCAAGTCCTGTACTGGGAGACGAGCTGAAACAATACAAGTGGGTTGTGATCGTCAGGGGTCGGGAGAATGCAACTACTATCCAGAATCCTGGAACACCCAATTAATGAAAGCCAAGCTACCACTTCGTGTTCAAGATTTTGTTGTTGAAGCAGATGAAAACTGACTTCATTTACTAATGCTTCTAAATGAAAATCAACCTCGCAGATAAACAATACAAGTTTTCTACATGCCTATAAAATAGCTACAGTAAATGGACAGAAAAGCAAAGAACCTGTCCATGGCTTTCTTTTTACATTGTTCTCCTCCAACTTGTACTTCTGATTATAAAGTCTGCGTTCCCTTCCCTATGGAATAGTGTGTAAGCACAGCTGATTCCCATAGCAGAACGAGGAGCTCGGATTCTGCTACAGAAAGGACTCCAAAACAACCCCCCTCCTGCATGGCTGCCGCGCAGATTTTGATTCCTGCTATTTCTCCTTCTCCCCATTAGTTCAGAGGAAAGAAAGAAAAAGAAATCGCCCCCTCACCGTAACCAGCCCTCCTTAAACCAGTCATCATCGCAACGTAATACAAATGCGGTGGCAGAATTCCTGGGGAGGGTCTGAATTGCCCCACCGCTCCACCATTTCCCCAATACTACGCCCACCCCAGGAGGAGAGCGCGGCGTCTCACAAATGCACCCAAACACCTTCAATCTCTTAGAATTGCCACTCTCCCCGGTCTGAGGTTTTAGGCGAGAAGCGAACCGTGCAGGGGAGGACCTCTGCCCAAGGAGGTTGAGAGGAGCAAACTGTGCGCGCTTCGGCGCCGGGGCGCCGGGCTTACGGGCGCGGGAGAGTGCAGCTCCGCGGGGAGACGCGGGGGCGGCCGGAGCCGGCTCCGGGCAAGCCCTGGGAGCGAAATAGGGAGCGCTCGGTGGGGAGGAACAGGTCAGCTTGCGGGACTCACCTGGTCATGTTGGCGCCGGGCAGCCACCACCGTCTCCCGAGCAGCCAGCAGTACTTTGCTCCAGCGCCTTTGCGCCCCGCCACGGCCGCGCAGCCCGCGCCTGCCCAAGGCACCGCCTCCGGGCGCCCAATTTAATCCTGAGGAGCGGCGGCCGCTGCCGCGGGAGCCCCCTTGTTCTCTGCCGCCTCCCGGCCCTCGTGCGGCCAGCCCAGTCCAGAGCGAGGAAGTGGAGGAGAGTCAGCAAGTGAGTCCAAAAATCCCGAAATCCAGCATCCAAAGGAGCGCGTCCCCCGCCCTCCCTCCACCCCTACTCCCTTCTCCTCGCCTCCGCCTCCTCTTCCCGGGCCGTCCTCCTGGCCCTACAGAGCCCTCGGCTTCCGCGGCGTTTTCTCCTCCTCCCGCTCCTCCCGCTCGCCCTGCGCTCGCTTCTCGGTCGCCGCCGCCCGCCGCTGTGTGTCTCCTCTCCCTCCTCCTGCTGTTCTTCCTCCTCCTCACGCTCCTCGTTGCTCCACCGCTCGCGGCTGGGGGGTCCGGGGCAGCGTCTCCTCTCCTCCCTCCGCCTCTCCTTTGCTCCTTCCTGCTGCTGCTGCTGCTTTTAAAGAGGAGTCTTTGGCCACAAATAGCAACTCGGCTGCCCCCCTCAGCGCCTTCCTCCCCTTCTCTTCTTCCCCCCAAAAGTGAAGCGCAAGCCAGAGGTAACCAGAAACTGAGGCTGGCGAAGGATGGGGAGGGGAGGCGGGGAGAGGGGGTGAGGCGACGCCTGCAGACCGGCCTGGGCAGAGTCAAGGGCCAGGAGGTGGGATGGCCAGTCCAGCCCTGTTCTTGGACCTGGCGTGAACCTGGTGGTTATGGTTGGAGGCCAGGTAGTTTGTTGGGGAAATTAAATGAAAAAGCTTAGTAAAGTGACTGGAACAGCTTCTCTCTTTGTTTCCTTTTCTAAAATCCTTATAACGTGCTGGGGATCCCACGGAATCGTGGTGCCCCAGCGCTGAGGGATTGTGTGTGCGCGTCGCCAGCTGGAGAGTGTGAGTGTGGGTGCGCCGCCAGGACGCGGGCAGAGCCAGGCCCGCTGCACCCGCCAGCGAATCCCTGAGTCTCCTGAGTCTCGACCACTGACCCAATGAAAGGTCCAGAAATCTGGGCGAAGGAGGGACAGGCGGACTGGGCAAAGAAGGCGCACCACCCTCCCTCCTCCTCCTCTACGTCTCCCTCTCTCTCTCTCCTCTCCTCTCTTCTCTTTCTCTTTCTCTCTCTCTTTCAGGAGGGGGGAGGGGGCGGGGTGACGTCACTCCCCAACATCCATCCGCCAGTCCAGAAAAGACCCTCTTTAACAAATTCACTCATCTCCTTAGAGATGCACACCCGGGCGCTTCCTGCTCTGCGTCCTGGCACATGGCAGGAAAAAATGCTGGTCGCGCCCCCTTTCAAGCAGTTGTAATAATAAAGGAGCGCGCCTTGATGAGACAGTTTGTGTCCACCTCACTTCACCTTGGCAGTCTCATTTGAGGATGCTTGTGGGATCTACTTTGGAGTCAGAGAGTAAGAAAGAGAGTATGGAATCAGTCTTGAAGTGATACTCTCACTTTGCGTCCATGCTACTTGCTTTTCTGATCTTGGAAATGCAGTGATCCCTGCCTTTTCTGAAGGACACCATGAAACCAACCGTCTCCCTAGACAAGCACCCAGTTGTTGGGCTACACAAGCGCCACCCTTAGAACACACTGTGTGGACTGCTAGCTAAGAGGGAAATTTTAACCTTCACTCCTCCTGGGATCTCTAGTATGTGTACAAAGTTAGAAACTAGCGGGAAGCCACCATTGGCAATTTATTGGCCTACCAAAATTTTATTATAAATTTGGTCAAAAAGGTTAAATAAAGTAAAGGCAGGGCCTCCAGCCACTTCCCTCGCTTAGTCTGTGCCCAGGCCAGTACATACACACAACACTTACTCCGACAGGCCGGAGGATGTGTTTGACAGGGCAAAGGTAAGCAGACTGCCTTCGATTCAGCCTCATGAGCCAGCATCCTGACTGTTGTTTCAGGCTGCCCATTCGTTTCCACCCTCGGCATGCTGTGCGCCTGAGAGGCACTGAAGGATTGTTCAGTAATCCTCTGCCCGCTCTGTGCTCCAGAGATAAGTCCCAGAGTTTTGAAAGGAGTCTTGCTAAATGCAGGTTAGTTTTCCAACAGTTTGAGGGGAGGTGGGGAAGATCATCATGGCATGACTCTTCCTTGGTCTCCAGACTTTTTTATGACAGGAGGAATCGCAAGGCCGAGCCGGTACACTGGACACCTGCCCCCTGTGCCCTACAGATGGATCCAGAAGTCTGAGCATCCACACGGGGATTCTCACTCAAGGTGTAAACACTCATTTGGCTTTCTCGTTGCCATGTCTTCCCCCATAAACTGATGAGTCTCATTTTCCTCTTGCAAAGTTGGATACTAGAGGAACAAACAAAAGTTTTTAAAACACTAGTATTCCTCTGCTGCTGCTTTTGGTAGACAGGCACACATACCTCTGTCTAATTTAAGAAGATCTGACCAGATCTGACTTTTATTTTAAAAGATCCCAGCTGGGACATCTGACTGCTACCCGATGTACATAGACATGACAGTGTACCCAACTGGCAGCAGGTTAAACTAGCTGGGGAACTTAGTGATCATCTTTACCAAGGTGAGCAACAAGCAGGTGGGAATAAATCAGAGGAGACAGAGGACAGTACAAGTAAGTGACACAAGCCCAAAGACCCAACTTTCCTGACACCATGAGGTCCTAGATGGCTCTGCCCCACTGCAAGCAAACATTTCAGAGGAGGAATTAGGGGTGGGAGGAGGTGGACAGAGAGGCTGCGCTATTCTTGTGCAAAAGAGGGCTTGCCCTGGCTGGTGTGGCTCAGGGGATGGAGCACTGACCTGCAAACCAAAGGGTCACTGGTTTGATTCCCAGTCAGGGTACATGCCTGGGTTGCAGGCCAGGTCCCCATTAGAGGGCATGCAAGAGGCAACCACACATTGATGTTTCTCTCCCTCCCTCCCTTCCCCTCTCTCTAAAAATAAAATGTTAAAAAAAAAAGAAAAAGTAAAACTTAAAAAAAAAAGAGGGCTATACTGCTGAAGAAGAGGAGACAGGAAAAAGAGAGGAGCTGAACTTTCTCTGCATCTCTGAGCAGAGGGGGCAATGAGACTGCAGCCCGATGTACATGTATTAACACTAATTCAGAACTGGTTTGTAATAAAACAGCACCCTGTGGCTTCGAATATACCCCCGAGTTATGCCATTTGGAGATTTGAAGTCAAAGAGTATCAGAAGTGGGCTAGTCATCTGTTGACATCACTCCATTTTACAAGGAGGAAAACTTAGTCACTGAGAGATTAAGGTAACCCAAAATTTGGTGATAGAAGCAGAAAAAAACCCTAGATATCATAACCCAAGGTCCCTCTCCCCCTAACTCTCTTCCAGTTCTAGATCAAAAAGTTGATTTATTTTCCGTTTATCAATGAGCAATAAATGCAGGGTATTTTAAGACTATAAATACTTACACGAAAGAAAATAAATGGGACTAGACATTCTCTTAGTTCCTTTCCAGCTCTAACATTCTGTGATGAATAGCACACCGGAGCTTTGCTACAGCACAACCCCCTCTAGTGCATAATTCAGCATATGATGAGTATGAGTCTATTCTGGACCCCATCCAAGAGAGTTAGTTCCTAGAAGTATTCAGAAGATTTTATTCTCGTCTATCAGGAAGCATCCTAAAAAGAGACTAAAAATAATCATAATGACAATAATAGTAATCATATGTTATGCTTGTATTATGTACTATAAACATCATGTTGTTTCAGTGTTTTCAAAAGGCACCTTTGGTGGGTCAGGAATCTAGGGGGTCATGACTAGGTTTTCCAGCAAAAGAAATGAAAGCAGGAAGGGAAAGAAAGAAGAGTGTCTTCTATGGACTAAGCACTGGTTGATGAAACATGTTTCAATTGTGAAGTTAGTGATTAAAGGAAAGTTTCACAGTCACTGACTCACCTCCAATCCTAACAACTGCCCAGCTACAAAAGTATTATTAGATCCATTGCATAAGTGAGGAAGCAGGAACAGAGGGAGTACGTTATTTCAGCAAGCTGACATAGCTATTAAGTGGCCAAGCTAGAATTTTGCACCTATATCTGTTTAACTTCAAATCTTGTGTTTTTACTTCTATTCTAATTATGAATTATTAACTAAGCCATTGAGTAACTGTTGCTGATCACATTTTCTTTCGGAGGGCTACAGTTTGCATTAAATGAAGTTCAATGGAAAAACACAACATCGGTTCAAGCGACGTGGTCTGAAGACAGCGAATAGCTTAGTAAGAGTCAGAAATGAATATCTGAGACCTCTTCTGTAGGTGCTAATATGCTTCACTAATTTGCTGGTAAATGCACAAATAGAATAATAATAGATAATTATACTCAAATGACTTAAATATCAATCTCTATAGGTGGTATCATGTTTTCTCGAGAAAGGTTTTTAAATTTAATTCATACAGCAGTTCTCAGTAGCCTACTGCTTGTCCCAACACAGAACTGGTACATGAGAAAGATTCTTAAAAATACACACATGTATATACATAAAACAGTCCCTAAACTGAACAATAGTTTAACTGATTTGGGAACACAAGATACACATATAAAGTAACCGTACTACACTATAGTCCCACCTAAATTGTGAAGAAGGAAGCCGATAACTTGGGCTCTGTGCCGATTTTTTGACTTGGTCCCATAAACCCTACAGTACCATGGCAAGTTTAGGAGCTGTTTTCCTATCCTTCAGATTTGAAAGCTCAAACATGGGACTAAGAGGTGACTGACATTGTCTAATCCTGGTCTTTCTGATTCCACTACCCAAAGTCTCTTTGCAAACAAGTGGGTTTCTCGTAGAAAAGCAGATGGTTACAGATTTTGAGACACACTATGCAAACATGTGCACTTTCCTTAATTTGAAAGAAGTGCACTTTCTTTTTCTACAGGGTAGCATTTCTTGTTGCTGTGGGACAGCACTGTTATCTTAAAGAAAAAAAATCCACATCTCCCTCTAAAAAGGGGCCCGGAAAAGCCACGCTCTCTACCCTGAGTGTTCAGTTCGGCTGCTGCCTCTCACCCTCACCTGCAGTGTGTAGAGGACGTTATGGAACGGTGCTATTTTCCATTGGCTCTGCTACTGGAGATTACAGCATGCGACTGTGACAAATGGATATTCCCATTAAGTTCTTTAGTAGAGTGGGACATTCCATTAACCATTGGCACTATCCCAACCAAGTGAAACATTGGGTCATTTTTTTTCTTATGAGCAAAAAGTAAGGGAGAAAACAAAGGATATACTCTAATTACCTTTCCTATTTTTTTTGTAGCATGCATTATGCTAGCCGTATATTACAATTATTTATAATTAATATATGACAAGCTGTCAGCTAAAATTTAACAGGCGATTTTTCAAGAAGTCCCATTAATTCATACATTAAGCAGTGGGTTTTCAATACTTCCTAACAACAAAAGTGTTTGTTGGTTTGCTGTTTTAAACGCATTGTGTTTCAGTGTTCAGAGGCCGCCTATCTTTATAGATTTGCAGCATCTTTTAAAAATATAAAGATTGCTAACAGAAATGGGTGCTTTGTTAGTGATATAAGAAATAAGCATATTTTTGTCACTTTAACCTTTAAATGCTAATGTTTTCACTGAGGAAACTAATTTGCTAGTGTTTATTTTTGAGTTTTAAACTTTGATGATTTTTTATACAGCTTTTAAATGATGTCTTGGGTGGAAAGGCAAAGCCGAATGGAGAGGAAAGCAATTGCAGTTACTTATGTCCCATTTACTCTTTGTACCTTACCCTAGAGAATTTTGAAGTAAATGAATATTTTAAAATACAGAAAAAGATTAAGAAGTCACCAGAAAGCTAGTAATTAATCACTCAATAGAGGGGAAGTCTACGGAGACCAAAAACTGATGAAGCAACCTCTGTTTTGCTGAATGGCACAAGAATGGAGACATGATGGAAATGAAGCACAGGTCGTTCTTGGGAGGGGTATCAAGATCCTTTAGTAGGAAAAAGCATGCTTTCAGTACCTATAGAATGGCAGTGTCATGGGACGCAACCAGAAATGAAGTTTAAACTCCTATTTTCTTATTGGTTCCATGGCCAACCAAAGTTTGCACAGTCATTCCCCTCTTATCCACAAGGATATGTCCCAAGACCCTCTCATTAGATGCCTGAAACCACAGATAATACTGACCCCTGTATATACCATGTTTTTTTCTATACATCCATATATTTTCCCTTCAGGGAAGCCTTTTATGGCTTCCTTTGGGCATATCCAAATCACCAGCATGACTACGCTAGAGCTTTGGGGTGATTATTAAGGGGCCACTTTGAACACAAACACTGCAATGCTGCCACAGTTGACCTGATGAGCAGGACGGCTCCATGACTAACGGCAGGGCTATACAGAGTGGACACACTGGACAAAGGGACGAGTCCTGGCCCAGGCAGGTCGGAGCAAGAAGGGGCAGGATTTCATCAGGATACTCACAATGGCACATTCACGTATGAATTGCTTATTTCTGAAATTTTCCATTTAATATTTTTAGACCAGAGTTGACCATGAGTAACTGAAACTGTGGAAAGCAAAACTTTGGATTAGGAAGAACTACTGCATCATTTAAGAGAATGATAGAAAGGTAAAGCCTTGCTTAAAATTTCCTTTGTGAAAGGCTGGCTGTTATCTTTCCAGAAAGACTAGGACATGCCGCAGGATGTTAATGACTCAGGATCAGCTACCGTAGAGGGTGCCGAATGTCCTTCATGAAAGAGTGTGCTTCGAGATTCAATAGTTAGGAAGGGAGAAAAGGGGGGAATAGAAAGAAGGAAAACAAAAGCAGGACAAAAAGTGAGTAAGACATCTGTGCCCATCAACTAAGTTCTATTTTCACATTTTTAGCAAGGAAGTCATACAGAGTCACGAAATCATTTTTAAAGGGTCTTTCAAATAGGGTTTCAGAAGATGATTTTTAGAAACTCATTCAGAAGCAAAATGCCAAGAAAACAAGTTGATTTTCATATAACAGGGAGTATATCTCTTCACAAAGTCTGGGGATTATGAATGACCAGTGACATACGGGTTCTTTTATCCTGAACCGCGACCTCAGTTATGAGACTTCGGCCTGCTTCCCAGAGGCAGCAATGCCTCCGAGCATCACTGTGGAAGCTTTCATCCACGTCAAGAAACAGTTTCCACACAGTGAACGAAGCAAAGACATCAGGAATGCTATTTTTCAGCCATTTTTTGAACATTTCCCTATCTTTGTCTTCTATACTTATTTTCAATTATATCACTTAACAATGTCTACTGAGTGTACATACTTAGTGCAATCCTCTCTCTCAGGTATTTGAGAGCAGTTTTATGTCTGGTTGGAGCCAAAAGCTCTTACAGTGCTTTGGGTGCTACGGGTACTCCATAAATATTTAAGGAAGTAAGGGAAGGGACAGATGGAGATAGGAACAGAGAACGTGGAAATGAATTGATTGTAAATTGCCCTTTTTATGTGAAATATCACTTTCTTTACAAAGATTTCTACAATCTCCCAAGTAGAATAAATTTGCCCTGCCTCTGGTCTCACATTCTTTTTTTTTTTTTCCTTCTTCTTATTTCCTAGCCTTTGTGCTTTATGGTGTACAGGGTGGGGCAAAAGTATACATATGTTTACAGTTGTAGGTGAAACAGCTTATTTTTGTATTAATATTTATTCATTATTGTGTTATTTTCTAGACAAACAACTGTAAACCTACTTTTTGTCCCCCCCCCACCCCGGTATATTGCACCCTGTTAAGCTCTGGGCATCTCCACACTTTTCGTATCACTCTCAGCAAGCACCGAACCTGGACTCTCAGCAAATCTCTGAAAGATTTCTGCCGAATGGTTGTCAACAATGGATGGTAACATGGACTCGGATACCACTGTAGCTATTCAGATGTCACTTTAATATTCCCTCTTATTGGGCCAAAGCTGAAAGGTACAGTGACCTAGAGTTTGGTCAGAACTAGGCCTCACTAGTGAAAACACAACAAAATGTCCCAGACAAGAAACAGTAGTAAAATCTGAACATGAGTAGATGGATTAGTAGTTCCACAGAATTCTTAATGAGAGTAATTAAAAAACTTCTGTGTTTTCCTACAAGAAGTCAAAATAATTGATCAGTTTAGTAGAAAATAATCCTTCATACTTCTGACTGGTACTGAAGTTTTCATTTTTCGCTAGGCATTCACTAAGGTGGACATTTGTCTCTAAACATTTTTTCTTTATGGTCATGTATTATTCCAAATCATCCTCATTTTTAAAGTTCATTGGCTATATCTCCAAAAGGACTAGTAACACCGAATAGGTCCAGCAAAAATTTTGAGGGGCAAAACAAACTATTCTTTCCCTTAAGTATGATTACTTTAAACAGTCTGTTCAAGTCAGTGATTATTTTATAAATGTAGAACCACAAATCTTTCTTAGTTTTTAAAATCTGTTTCTAATTCTTTAACATCATAGTTTTTCTTCCTTTTTTACCACTAAAAGCCCATCTTTGCAATACAAATGTCTCTACTGTTCTTTGTACCAATACAATAGTATTTTTCATATATTCTTCTACTTCCAATCTTTTTCTGATTGGCCCCAATCCATTCACCTCTGTGCCCAATTAGCTCTAATAAAGCACAGGTTAGATTATTAATTTCCATATTGAAAAAACTCAGTAGTTTGTGATTACCGACCAAATTGAGCATAAACATCCCACCAGCATTCAATGCTCGCCACGAATGGGATGGTGCCGGACCCCATTTTCCACTCTCCATTTGCACCTCTTTACTACCAATGCCCTGAACTCCAGTCCATTGCATGACTGTGCATTTCCCTTACCCAGCTGGAAGGTTTTCCTATGATCAACTATTTGTTGAATTCCACCCATTCTTTAAGGATCATCTCATTAAATAATTGTTTTTCTTCCAATTCTTCTACCTAGATATGAGCTTCCTTTGTAATATCTGATTCTTCAAATCTCTCTTATGCTAAATAAACATTCTACTGTTGAAGGATGAAAGATGACAGAACGCATTCACTGCCAAGATGCATTCCATAGCTAATTTTATTGGTATCGATCCACGTGCTACGAATATGAGGATGCACTGGCTCGAGTCAGTAGGAAATTAGGCAGATGTATGTGTAATCACACCTTGAAAGATTTTGTGTCCCGTGACTATGTTTGGAAAAAGAACAAAGGAATTCCGAAGATTCTATGTTAAGACCTATATGAAGAGCAACAGACAGTGGAAGCTTTTAGCAATTTTCTTTTTCCTGCCTTCCTTCCTTCCTTCCTTCCTGCCTTCCTGCCTTCCTGCCTTCCTTCACAGCTATGCTCATTACCCATGAAAGGAGATGAGCCAACCTAGGACTATTAACAATCTTTGCCTCCAGGTAGCACAAAGTCAGATCAAGCCAGGAAGCTGTTTTTCCCTGCCTTTCCTTTTGCAAAGGATCCAGTGGTCAGACATCTAGAAGCAGTCCTGAAAATGACATTTGGCACCGTGATTTTACTTTTGTCCCTACTGCAGGGGCCCTCCTGCCTGGCATGTCTCAGACTCTAGGAAATATCTTACCTTGTACCAAGTGGAGGTAAGAAGGAACAGGGTACCTACTTTATTGTTCCTTTCCATTCCGCATGCCCCCCACCACCTCCCCGCCCCCCCCCCCCCCCCGCAATAGGCTATGTTCTAAGAACATGGATGTCAAACTGCTCACTTCAGCCAGTTCTATGCTGGGTAAAGTAGAAGTGAGAAATGAGAGCAAAGGCTGAAAGCTATAATAGTTTTATGTGATTTAATCCTTCCTGAGCCATCTATAACACACCTGCCTTTTATTAAAGTTATATTTATAGTTGTTTTTCTCATTCCTTCCCTGTGCCTCTGCCATAGGCCAAGCCCCATATATGTTTCCAAATTGCAAGATTATAAAATCTTTAAGAGAAAGACTGGGTCTTAATCTTCTGTGTGTCTCTTGTATGCCTGCAGAATCTCCTGTACAAAGAGTTCATGAGATAATTTGGTTTAACTGGATTTTTTGGATGTCTAGAGATTTCTTTGAAAATAATGGGAACTGTATATGGCACAAGCACATCCCAGTTTTCCTGGTTTAATATATTCTATCATATTGTCCCCAGGGAGCATACTTGCATTCATCAGATCGGGCATCCAAATATTGGACCACTGAACCCGTATAACAGTGGCTCGCAACCCTGGAAAACTTGTAAAATATATGCCCAGAGCCCACTCATATGGACTGAATTGGATTCTGTGGGAGTGGAGCTCTAGCATAGTTTTTATAAAGCTTCCCAATGATTCAAATGTTTAGCCAAACTGGAGTCACCTTGCTTTATAGCTCTAAGGAAACACAATTTGAAAATCACTAGACTAGATTATTTCTAAAATATTTTTGGACTCTAGCGTTCTTTGTGCAAGTCATCTTATTTATGTTAAAAAATAATGACTTTTGACTGGATTTCATTTTTAAGTAGTAACTAATACATGAAATGCAGCCCAAATTTCGTGTACCAGCATGGTGTTTTTAGCGTTTCTTTCTACTTGATTTTCACGTATGCCCATTCATCCCAGGGCTCATGCAGTCAGGCCTCTACTGTGAGCCAGCTGTGCACGCATAAGTCATTCAAAGAATGTGTGCTCTGAGCAAGGCGCACATACTAAGGGAAACCCTTCCACCCAAACACAGCAGAAACATCCCCTAATTACCTGCATGCCCTGCAGTACAATTAAAAAAGGAAGCAATGCCCGCAAAGCAGCCTACATTCCAGCCGCCCATTCCCAAATAAATCTGCAACTCAAAGAAAGAAAGAAAGAATCAGGAAGATTCAGCGGGTCCCCTCTTTGGTAACGGTTTGGAATGAAGTTTTAATCCCAGTGTGTTATCTACAGTGTTAAATCAGGAACTACAAAATGACCACTCCTGGGAGAGAAAGATGTGCTCACAAGTTTTTGCTTAAGGAATTCAGTTTCTTGGTGAAGTCTAATAGTAGAAAACTGTCAAGTATGCAAACTACACAACTATAGAAGACTTCTTTTGTTTCTCTCAGAGTTCTTAGCACATTATCTAACAAACACAAGGAACACTGTCCAGGCCATATTAGTTCAATATTAGCATGTATGTGTCACTCTGCAGTTCACAGAGTACTTTAAGAGACCCATCTCTTTCAAGACTTCTAAAAGTTTTGTGGGTAGTACAACGGCCGTTTTATAGACGTACCAGACCCTAGATGCTGTGTGTGAGAACCTCTGGCCTAGTTCCTCGGAGTCAGAATTTTTGCAAGCTTTTCAGGTAATGCTGAAAACCGCCGTGATAACTCAATTCACATTTATTGCTTTGTTTGTAGTGTTCCTAGGAAAATAACCTAGTACAGCTGAGCAGAGTCTAGCATTTCTTAAGAGGCTAGCTGCCTTTCACTAGGATTTGCTTTTTTCTTCCATACTTTTTAAAAGGGGGGAAAAAAGATTCACAGGTGGCACTATTTTACCTAAATCTACAAGCTTTTAAATTCTGCTCTGCACAGCTGGCTTATTCCAACAGTTGTCTTTGCTTTGAAGGAAGCTCCTAGCTTCTGGCATTAGTGGGGCCGGTTGGGGGGCGGGGCAGCTTGAATCCTACCAGCTTTCCTTCTGGCCATAACTGAGGTCTTAACAGCCTGCAGAGACCACAGGCCTCCTTCAGCAGGCAGCAGCAATTACATGAATTTACTGGACATCATAGAGGAACCCCACAGCCTTCTGGGACATTTCAGTGGGATTCAGCATCCTCTTTGGGAGCCTACCAGTTCTAGCTGTTATACTCAGGAAGAGACTCTGCCGTGAGCTATTTGCATTGCTTTGTGTCTTTCTCCATCAGTATGAAAAAAAGCCTTAAAAGTAAAAGATATGCTCTCAGTTACCCCTTCACCCAAAAATTACATTAAAACATCATAATAGCTACCTTGTAGAACTCAACTCATGTAGAACTTGGGGGGGGGGAGTCAAATAGACCCCTCTATAAAATCTTTAGAATAAAACTGTGGATTTCAAGGAAGCAGACAATGTTATTTTTTACCTTATAATTACTCCTAATCCATGCAGAGACTGGAGAGGAGAGGATTTTGATTTAATGTCTGGAGTGAAATACAATTGACTGGAAACAAAGAAGCGAGGGGGAAACACCCTAAGAAATTAAAGGAAAAGAAAGTGTGTGTCAACCACCCCAATCTTCTTGATTCTCAGACTTTCCAAATTCTTTTGGCTTACCACCCCAACCTCAGTCATACCCTCTTATTGAACAACCCTCCAACGATTCTGGTTACAGTTTCTGGGAAATTTGTTGTCTGTCAAAAGATGAGAGGTTTCAGAGAGTTTGGCATTTTCCCTCTTGGGCAGTAGAAAGCCACAGGGGTTACAAGGCACTTCCCTCCCCCATTCCCTCCCTCTGCAGTTCAACATGCATCAGGTGCTGGACCTTTGACCTTAAAAAAAAAAAAAAAAGACATTCCAAGGAGGGCAGGGAGTGGAGTGGATACACCCAGATCACCTGACATAAATGACCACTCTAGTGGCTCAGAACTTCACCCTCTGTGCAGAGAGGGCCTCAAAGTGAAAGAGATGCTGAGGAGAAAAAAGACGTGGCAGTTTGCTGTGTCTCTGTTCAAGCAGAAGGGTAGGAAAGCTTATGCCTTTTAGTTCCTGCCTGCTAAGAAGAGGAGGCAGCCGGCGGCGGCAGCAGTCCGAGTTGAGACCAGTAGGTTCCTCCTCCTTTCCCTCTGTTTCATCTTGTACACGCTAAACTCCCAAATAAGTGCGCATGTCGCTAGGTTCCTAATTAGAGTGTTGGCAATGCCTGCTCCCTTGCTTTCAATTCCATTTATACAATGTTCCCATCACTCTTTTGAAAAGCCCTGGGAACATGTTCAAAACATACAACCCAAACAAATAAACTGCGTAACCTAAGCCAAACCCACCAAAAACTGGACACCCCGTACCAATTTGGAAAGCCTCCCCGAGAGGTGACTTAATTGCAATTACAGTCTCCTAATCAAAGGTAACAGAGCTGAAAATGGAAAGTTTTTATGTAAGCACCTCATCACCAAATCAGCTACTTAAGATTCAATGGAGTAAATTTCATCTTGAGTGATGTCCTTAGAAAGCAAACCATGTAGGAAGGAGTTGGGTCCCTATGGGGAGCTTTAGGGTAGGGTTAAACTTCCGCAGCATTTATTATTTGCAAATGCTGAGAAAGAGTTTATATTTAGAATTAAGTTACTGATCTATCCAGTGATTGACTTTTCATGGCCTTAGGACGTACCTTTGATAGCAAAATTCCTGTCTGTCATTTTCCCCTAAAGCTGACATGATCCCAGCAGTGGAAGCTGCGTGAATGAGGCCATGATAAGAGTAAAAACTTCACCAAAGGGAAGGACTCCAACGTAGAAGAAAAAAAAAATTGCAACAAATTATTTTTTTACTTTGTTATTGCAAAGCAAGAAAGAGCTCAACAAAATTCAAAAGTTGGTGTGGAATTTCTCCAACACAAAAGAGACAGAACTGCCCGGACGCACTGCTCAGAGCAGGAAGGAAATGAGAGTCTCCGGCTGGCACTTGGGGCTGGGGTGCCCTGGGAAGGAATATGTGCCCTGCAAGACCTCAACCGGCGGCGATGCGCTAGAGCGACAGTGAGGCCCTAACGTTCTTGCTTCGTTTCTCCGACAGAACAAACCCCTCTAAAGTCGGCTCAGAGCCCAAACAAAAAGGGAAAAGTTTATAACAAGTGGTACCACCTGTGCTTCTGTCTCTGCCTCGCCAAAACATTTCCTCTCCTGGGTATTCCAATGGCGGTGAGGGGTGAGGAGCGTGACAGCCAGCCTGTGAAGAGGAAGGCAGTTCCAACTTGGAGCCCACACGGTGAGCGGATTCTCTTCCTCTGTGCGGGAGGAGAGATCAGCAGGCTTGTCTCCTTCGCTCAGGATCCACGGCCTGTGATAGGATCTCCCATCCTCTATCAAAAAGGCTCTGTCTACAGGAAAACAAAGGCTCTTCTGCTCAGTGTTGTTCTCTCGCACGACTGCTTTTTCCTTTAACAGTGTTATAGTGTTACAGCCTTTGTAAAGCTCAGGGTTGTATGAGAAGCACAATAAAAAAAGCAGCTTTTTTATACAAGTTAGTATTTTGAACATAATTATATTTTTCTCAGTCTTCTTGATGAATGAGGACGTTTCGAACGAGGGGTCTGCACAAAGCGTGATGGAGTAGGAAAGAAAGAAAGGCCCATCACCCAGAATGTGACCTGCATTTATGTAAATCTTCTGGATACAAATTACTATTTTCCTTCACTTAAAAAAACCTATCATTCTTTCTTTTATTTATCTTTAATTTGCATGGAAACCATCCAGGGACTGTCCACATTTTTTGCAGAAAGAACACATTTTTCAGTACAGGAGGCAGCATTTGCCAGTACAGCAAGAAACCAGCCAAGTTGCTCTGGAGGAGTTAAGCAAGTACATTTCAATCAGGACTCAAACAATCCTTGGCAACCAATCAGAAAAACAAGTCATCGTTGCATTAAGGAAACCCTCAAATATGAGTGCTGTCGGTGGAAAAGAGAGATACTCACCAACAGAAAATGTTTACTTGAAGTGAGAATTATTTTACGGAAAGCACTGTGAGTTTTGGAATGCTTACAATCTGTTCGGATTGGTCACTGTGTACAATGTTACTGCAGCAATATGCCCGAAGACTTCTAATCTGTCTGCCTAGTGGAGCAGGTGGCGAGATCCTCCACTGAGCTGTTGGCTCCTGGAGGGCAGGGACCGGGTCTTATTTATCTTGTGTCCCGTGCACAGTATCCTGCTCCTCAAAGGTAGTCAATAAATATTGAATGAGAGAATCTTTATACACACGGCCACACTGCCTGATCCCCTGGCATAAAATATCTCCACCTCCATCAGCTCTGTCCTGTTGCCCTGGCTTTTTTCTCTTCTGAGTGATTATTGCCAGCTGTCGTGGTATATGTGGTTGGTTCTATTATGTGTTTATTATTTCTTTTCCCCAACCAGACTCTACGTTTCCTGAGGGTAGGGATTGAACGGGTTTGATTTCCTATATATCCCTACCCTAGTGCCTAGGACGGTGCCTGGCACCTAACAGGTCAGTTACAAATACGTGGTGACGTTTGAGTGAGTACATATGTGATGAGTGACTGGTATTCTCTGTCCCTCTGATCTTTTATTCTCACTTCACCGTATCTATTTCATCTTCATGAAGCCTGGAAATTATACTATGAACTTCAATAAATAGTAACAAAAGGACGTTTTCTTCATTGTATAGGTGGTTTTTTCAAAAGAATGGAAGGATCAGATCAGGTCTTGCTGGTCTCTGGCACATGCGTCTACCAATCTTCAGAGAAATGTAAGTCACAAGAGATACAGAAGCGAGGGAAGCAAGAAACAAAATGATCTCCTGGGGACCATCGGTGGTCGACTGCCTATGAACTGACAGGCCCGCACTTGGGAGCAATAAAACACGTTTGTGTCCATCTTCTAGACTCTGTGCGTGCACCTCATCATTAAAACATTACATGAGGTTCTTTATCGTCCTGGGCAGCGTCTTCATGTCTTTCAGACTTTGAGGGGCAAAACTACATCTTATCTAGATTTGAGTTCTCTTAATACACCACTTTTAATCTAGGGTAAAATTTTAATGATGTATGATAATATTTTGCCTCTTGGGCATCTCTGGACCGACCCCACATGGGAGAGAATCACAGTTCCGAACATTAATAATGTTCCCATTTTACAACCGCATTTAATGGCTGATAAAACCAGCGACTGGAGGTTCAGTGTTTCGCTGGCGTCTCACATGTGGTGGGGCATTCTAGTGAACATAAAGTCTTCAACTGCAGACTCCAGGTCTTATTCCTTCCTTTGCAAATCAACACAGAGCAGGACGTGTTTGTTCCTTGTAGATGCTCATCATGTGTGATGACAGTTAAACAGACTTTTTTTTTAATTCCTAATTTGGATATCACCACATGAATTGGGATAAATAGGAAAGTGGCCTAGGTGCCGAGATGGACTCCGATGACTGGGAAAGGTCTGTCAGTGTCCCTCCCACGATTGCCCTTTATTCCACTCCAGGCCTCCCCTGAGCACCTCCTAACTCTCCACCGTGATCCCAATCCCCTCAGGTACTTCTGGCAGCAACCCACTTGTTTGCCTTGCTCTCCTAATGAATGTTATCTCTCCCTTAATTTATCATAGTGGAAATTGCACTGGAGATGAGAGACCATAATCCCTAGCTCTGTTAATAGCCGTGTGTCATGAGGCATGTTGTAAAAGTCCCCAGAGTCCTCATTTCTTTATCTGTAAAAGAGATAATGACACTTACCAGTCTACCTAATCATAATGATATCCCACACTCTACATAAAATCATGTGCTTGAAACTTCCCGTCTCCTAGGAAATGTTTAATAAATGTCTAGGATACAATGTCTCAATGTTTGTGCTGATCTAAATTGGTGATTGTAATGAAACTTTCAAAACAGAAAAATGAAGGCCATTTTTTAGGGGATGGTGAGAGGATTCCTTCAGGTGGAGCAAGGGAGGCACGGGGAAGAAGTGGAAGATTTAGGGCCATGATGAAGAGTTTTCCCATGCTGTAGATACAACCATACATCGACACACTGAAGTCAGACACCCACTGATGAACTCAAGATACAAATAGAGGAGAAACCCCCCTGAAGGTTTGGGGGTTGATTAAATGAAAGAGCAGACTGCCAATCACTAAATATATTAAAATATACTATGATAATCTAATTGCTCATGTGTCTGGCCCTTTCCAGTAGTGATGAGAAAGCTCCCCGGGAGTTCTAGTACAATCACAATTAACGTCATTGAAGACTCCAGAATGAACTTAGGAACCCTTTACTTGGTTCTATCATGACACAGTTCATAATATTTCTAAGACGTGATGACCATTGACAAGCCTGTTTCAAGGCTAAGGTGAGCATCTCAATATGTGCTTTCAGAAATGTGCAGCAGGGACAGGGGGTTGACAGGTGTGAAATAAGCAAATCTAGTTGCATGGATGCTGATATATGTTATTATGTTTAACAGTAAGCATTACCTCATTTCCTTAGATAATGCTTAACACCTGTCATGTATCATGACTATAGTGTGATTAGAACAACAGGTTCTAGACTCAGAGTGGGCCGATATCCTGGCTCAGCCACTTACCGAGTAGCTTTGTGTATGTGCCTTAACCTCGCTGAGCTCCACTCTATTTGTAAAAACTAAACACAATTTTACAGTTGTTGTGAGACATGGGGAAGATGGGGGAGGGGGGCAGTCACAGATTTCTTATGATGCTGAGCCACCGAATTAGCTAATCCTGAAGTCCTATCCCTGGATTTCTTGTGAGATAAAGTGTCCTTATTGTTTAAGGAACATTTTTTGTTGGATTTCCTCTTACTTGGAGCTCACAGTTTCCTAAATAGCACGTTTCCTCTTTGCAATACTTCAATAAGTGGGCTTATTTCTGTAAGAGAACAGAGCACCAAACTGGCCTGATCTTGTGGCTTCTACCACCTTTGCTCTAATGTTCTCCACCAGGTTAACCTAAAGCAAGAGAAGCTGTGTGAGTGTGGCTGTATGAGTGTGCATGTGCGTGTGGCTATTTAAATAACAAAGATATGCTGAAAAATTCACTGAGACTAGTTTTATTAACAGTGAGCTCAAGGTATATATTGGGGAATAGTCTTCAACTAGATGAGTCGATGAAAAGCCCGTATTCTACGAAGCATCAGTTTACCTTTCTCTTTAACCTTTGGAAATAGACCAGAAACCTGCCCTTTTATGGGAAAACTCTCATGAGTCCTGAAAACTCCTTATGCCTCTAAACCTCTTTGGTAATGCCCAGGCACTCTAATATTACAGGATAATCACTTTGCTGCAATATCCTTAGAAGAATTTGGAGCTTTGTCATTTCCTTGTTAAAGGTTCCATTGCTCCTGGCAGAAACCTAGTCAGAAAGAATTCATTGGTTCATAATTCTAAGTTAATACAATCTGACCATTTAAATCTGGGAAATCTACTTGCAAAAATAACTCAGAACATTTGGTGTTTCTTAAGGACCGCAGGAAAGTTTTATTGAGTCACATGGTACCTTGAGCAAACAAAGATTAGTTTTAAATATTTGACTAAAAACTACAAGTATGTTTGCATGCATCTTTCAAAGTTACAAAGCTGAAGTTCATGGCCTGATATGTGGCCAAGGTAGATTGTGTTTTAAGTGTGTCCTTGAAGGTCCCTTTCCTTTACCACTTGCTTCACATTTTAAATAATTTGTATTAGCCACATTAGGTCAGGAAACAGCCTGGGCCTTGTTCCAAGAAGGCAAACGTGAATAACACAGGGTAATTTCTGTGTCGAAGTAATGGTTGACTAGAACGTCATGTAATCTACCTGAGTAGGTAAACATCTCGTTTTTAGCTGTTTCTAGAATTTCATGAGACGCTGACACCTGGAGACTTTTATGGTGGTAGTTTATCCTATTTTAAAGGATTTTAGACTGACAATAAGTTAGCTTATTATCTTAATATTTAAATAGACTTACATATTTTAACGAGCAAGTTCTCTTTTGTTATTTTGGTATTTTTGATGACTTTTTCCTGACAATAGGTCAAATTATAAAAATTCACATTTGCATCCACTGACAAAATGATAAAAGTTTATCAGGAAGAAAATGCAAAAGAACTTTCAGATTTCAGTTAAACTTGACATTTTTTCCCAGCAACATTTGCCAAGAATGATAACCCTCAGTGACACTATATTCACCATGGAGACGGGCCAATAGACAAAGTTTCCAGGGGTCATCATTTTGTCCTTTGCCCCTTTAGCATTTAAGCACTGCAAATAAGCATCTCCAACACTCCCCAGATAATTCAACTCCCGCTTCATAAACATGAAGCCCAGGAAGGGTGCTGGATGGAACGCGAGGCATCTACAGACCTAACTCTATGAAAGGGCTCCATATGATCTCTGAAAATGACATGGAAGGAGAGTCAAATCCCTTGTTTGTGGGGTAAATGGATGGGCAATGCCCTTCGAAGCTGTCCTGAGTGTTTCTGTTTTTTCTGGGTTGACAATAAATAAAAGTGCTGGGTGTGAGTGGGGTGTGAGTAGTGGCAAACAGGGCAATTGGGTCCAGGAGACTTGGCTGTGCACTTCATTGATCCGTTCCTTCAATCTCATTCAGATCTCCTTTCATTCATTTAGTCAAACACCTGCTAAGAGTCCACTGTGTCTCTGGCATTCTGCAAAACACTGAGGGTGAAATAATGAGCAAAAACGGACACAGTCTGGCCCCTGGTCCATTATCACGGAGCTCACCGTCGGCTCTGATGATTATTTTACCTTTGTACATCCCTTTATAATTACCATCCACCTCCCTACCCCAATTATGAGTAACAGACTTCTCAAACATTTCTCAGCCTTTTGAGGGAAGAATAGTATTTAATTTCAATGATTTAAAACAGATTCATACATCTTAGAGCTCCTGTGGATTTCTTTAATTTTGGCATGACAGCCTTCTAGCATTCAAGTTCGTTAGACTTTGATTCAACTTTACTCATAGAGACAGAGATGGAGAGAGGCTGGACCAGAACTGGAAGCCACGGCTCTGGTCATTCATTTTCAGAGACTGCTCCAAATGCCCCTCATGTGTCCAGATAAGTAAAATGTGTACTGAGAGAAGAGTCGTCCTTCTAAATCACAGAGGATGAGAAACCTATTGACAGAGAGTGAACCTTTCTGGTCTCACGGCTTAAGTAAGAATTTTCAAAGCAAATATTTTCAACCCTCCACTTGTAACACTGTTTACAGAGAAAATACACCCTGTGTTTGCTTTGGGGTCTGGAATGTAGTCTTCCAAATAAAGGCAGGGGGATTCCTGGGTGAAAAGACGGTCATTTTTCTTAGCCATATCCCTGAGCAACCCCAAGTATCTTCTGCCAGTAACACCTAGTGATATTTGGTATAAGCTGGGATAGTGGCCACATGGATTATCATTGAATAAACAGTACATGAATGGCAACTGTTTGAGAGGTGAGGGATTTTAGATCCACAAGCTGTCTTTTTTTCTGAGCGAGGCCTCAATACTCGGCCTGGCTCCCGCCCATTCAGTGTTATCGGTAGAAATCACCAGCATCCTGTTCTGTCTTTTCTCTTCATGAAGATGATGAGGCAGCACAGCATACAATCGACTTCTACTCACTGAATTTAATGTCATTATTTTTATTGCGCACAATTCTAACTGCTCAGGGCTAACTCTGTTTAATCTGAGCGTGAGTGCTGGGAGTAATGTCATTACTGCAAAGACAGAAACGCGGTCCACGCACCCTGCAATTCTCTGGCCCTCACCTCGTGACTGCGGTCCCTCGTCCTACAGCACTGACAAGAAGGGATTGTTTATGTAGATAGCAACCAATTCACGTGAACACAAAAAAGGGAATTAACATATTTTAATGTATTTTGTTTCATTAGCCTAAGATAATATTTCTAAGGGCATAATATACAAAAGGGATTAGCAACACACTGTCCTCCTCATTAAAAAAATGATGTAATTGTTTATTTCTTCTCTCTTTTACTTATTTTTTCAATAATAGTTATCAAGCACTTACTGTATACTAGGCATTGGGCTGCAGTGGAAAAGGCATCAAATGGATTCTCTGCTCTCATGTAGCTAAGAGTCTAGTGAGAGAGATCATTCCTGAAAAAGTGGCGTATTTATCCAGTCTTTATAAATTCACACTAAAATTTAAAGGATACTTTGGTCTTAAAACAAATTCTCCATGAACGTTTTTGTGAGGTGAAGCATTGACGCTTAATATGTCTATTTGGATCAGTCAGATGTACCCGGCTTCGTTCAAACTAAACACACATTTCCTCTCAAACACGACCACACCGTCCTTCTACAAGGGTTCCGCAAGTGATGATGATGTCCATATACACTTCTTTCGGTACGAGACAGTAAGGGAGCTGTAGCATATGTCACAACCTATATTAATATATGTACAGTGGTATAAATTGAAATAACACACATGTAGACACCTAAGCACAATCCAATGTTTGTGCCTAACTGAAAGTGTGAGAACCTAGTGTAGCAGGAGTGAGGGGTGGAGACACTGGGGACAGAGTTCAGAAAAGCTCCCAGTACCTGGGTCTTCAGCACTCATAGTGTTGACCAGAGAAGGAAATGGCAGAGAAAAAGAATAAATTCACAGAGAATTAAAGATTCATCCAGCCATAGTTTTCTTAGTCACCTGGTCATTCCTCTTATGGAAAGAAAGCCTTGGTTCTCTTTCTAGACATTTTCCTGTATTCTTAATGGGCTCCTTCCTGTCTTCTTCCTCAGAAAAACAAGGAAAAGATTAGGAAGGCACCATTCACCTTTCCCTCCATGAGCCAAGGTGTATACTGCTGGATGAGACTGGGCACTACTGTTCCACAGGCCAGTAAAAATGTAACAGAGGGAGGGGAGAGGCCCTGCAGCCTGACCATCATTCCACAGAGGCCACCCAGAGCGCACATCAAAGTGGTCTGGTCAGGGCAAGGACCAGCAGTTTCTTCTATTTTTCCTTCTCCTCTTCATAGTTTCAGGAAGGGGGAATGGGCACTTGAAGAAATGTTATTGACTCATTGACCAAAAGGAGAGAGGTGGCCCTTTCATTGTATCTCTCCTTGATTAGATTTATTTTACAGTCTCTCTTCTTAAACTTGTAATTCTGAAAAAGGATCTTGAAAATGGTCTCATTCAACCTCCTCGTTTTAATGATTAAAAACTGTACATAAGAATAGTGAGGTAATCTGTTGAAGAGCACACTTCATTAGGGGGAAATTGGGACCAGAAACCAAATCTTCTGCCCTACCTCCAAACATGGAAAGCGATTGAGAATTATTCATACCTGGTTTGAATCCGGGTTCTTAATTATATCTGTGTCTGTTTCCTCTGCATAAGAGGCACGATACTACTTTACAAATAAGTTTTGGGAAATAAATAAGAAAATACCGTATATGAAAATCACCTACTAGAGTACTGGAATCTTTATAGGCAACCATATTTTAGTACCTTTCTCCTTCTTCACACAACAAAAACCATGCTGCAAGAGTTGTTAGAAACAGTAATTAAGATATTTTTGAGCATGACTTCTGAAGCCAATCTGAAATAATGGACACAGTTAATGAAAGAGACACAGGAGAACCGACTGAACACAAACACACACATGCATGGTTTTCTCCCACAATGAAAAATGGCTGGACATTTGAAATTCCTGATAGTGCTTTAATTATACTGATTATTAATAATGAATACCACTATTGGAGCACGTGCTGTGTATCAGGTATCAGCCCCTTAAATTGCATACATTAATTCTAATTCTGGCAACAGCCCTGTGAGCACTTCACAGATGATGAAACCAAGAAACATAGTGGTTAAGTAATGTTGTTACCCATGGTCTAGCAGCTAGTCTAAGGATTTAGACAACAGCTAAAGAAAATTTCCAACTCTCGTTTGTTCCATACGGAATCCATGGGGAAGGACGATTTTGTAAAATGCTTGCCAGTACAAATGCCTAGACACTTAAATCAGCAGCTCTTCTCCTTTGATACGCAATGGGTGGTGCTTCTAGGCTTAATCAGTCAGGACCATAAAGCTGGGTAATTTAAAAATTGGACAAAGGGCACAGATGATGATTTTTTTCAAGCACACACCTGCTGGCAGCTATGAGTAACTATTCTTAAGGTCAGACTTAATTGGACTTGGATCTAAATGAACTCTGACATGTTGATTGTTCACTGCTTGAAAGTAGAGGGAAGAATAGTGCTGCGGCGAGGGGTCAGGTGCATAGGGAGTGTAAGTTTCTCCCTATGGTTTTGAAAATTCCCCATTGAAAATTTTCTTTTATTTGTATCTAGCATTTTCACTTTTAACGTAACTTGGGGAGTGCACCATTTCAGTCTTCTAAGTGCATCCCAAATACAAATCTTCTTTCCTAACAGATTGGGGTTCTATAGCTTCTAGACTAGAGTCAGTCCAGTGACGACTTTTAGGAGCCTACCAAAGGCAGCCAAAATGCTTAGGGTTAGATAGTCAATTATTTTCTTCTGCAGAATTTTAAGAAAGAGAAGCAGGTAATCTTATAAGTGACAGGAACTCTAGGATGAATAGGAGTGAGTGAATTGTCTGCTCTACCCAAGCTGTATTTATTTTACCTCTGTTAATTTCCATAATTATTATTCTGACTTTATCACAAGTACAATTCTTATTCTTCTTTTGTCAAAGGAGCAATCGAGGCTTAGAGAAGTGGACACACTCATTTCATGCCATGCAACAGTAAATGGCAAAGTTGTTATGTAGAGGCTGCCTCTGTTTGATCCTGGCAGCCAGCACTCCAAGCGTATGGCTGGGCTGACACGGCAGGTTAGACATCGGGTGAGACTCACAAGGAAAGGCTTCCTGGGAAAGTGGGTCCTGAATTGCAAGACGGTTAAGAAAAAAGATGTGGCTTGATTGCCTCTGGTTATTGATGTCCAGCCTCTGAGAATGTGGCATTGGGAAGGCGGGAAGCAGGGGCTGGGCTTAGTTGAAGTGGAAGACACAGGAAATAAGTAACCCAGAGAGTAGAATAAGTTGAAGTAAGAGGAGAATCTGAAAGATTCAAGTGGTGGTTCTTTGAGGTTGGAGCTGGACCAAGTGATGAGTCTAGAGACCGGTCTGTGGATGTTCCAACATAGCAGGGGAGCAACCATAGAACAGTATGGGGGCTTGGGAGTGGGAGGGAGCCGACTAGTTGGTAAAGATCATTTGGCACATTAAAGGTTCCGGAATGGAACTATACCCGTTTGATTCCTAAAAGAGAGTACTGTTTCTGCAGTAAGTAAAGTGAAATGCATGAGAGAAATGATGAGCTTGTACAGAATGGTCACACTTTAATAAAGTTCCCTCTGCTTGTTTCTATAGCTCAACCTATATGTTTTTCACTTTTCATTCATGCATCATTATTTCATTGAACAAGTATCTGTTGAGGGTTCACTGTGCGTCAGGCTCTCTGTGGACACGGGAGTTTCCACAAAGTACACTGGAATTACAATAGCATAGCAGGTCTGCATGAATGAAACAAAAAGTTCTCTCTTGGATTCCAGCGAGGACGATGTTGAGTTCACAACCACTGAATCAATGATGGAGAACACAGTGTCGGGTTTAAGTGCTTTTGAGAATGAAACGGGGTCAATTAGAGTGACTCTCATATTGCATGTGAAGTATGGATTGTGATAAATAAAATGGAAACAGATAAGCCTGCGTTCTGAGAGGGAACAGATTAGGAAATGTGGATGAGATTTATAATGATGAAAATAGTTTCCATTTGGGGACCCTGTACTTCTTGATGGTGCTAGATGCTTTTCTTATTCACCAGTCTGCACTACGGCTCTCCAGAGAAGTTACTATTACCCTCATTTTAGGGATAAGGAGTATGAGAACCAACCATCCATTTGTCTGGGACTGTGGAGTTTCCCCACGCAGAGGGCTTTCAGTGCTGAAACCGGGGGAGTGCCAAGCCCCCTGGAGTGCTTGATCGCCTTAGAGGAAAGCGAGGATCTCAATGTCGCAAGTCAAGGACAGAATCGGCACTCGCCCCCAAGGCTTCCTGGTGCCCACCCCGTGTCTTTCCAGTCTCAGCATTGACTCCGGCTGTGGAAACCCCGCATTTACCAATATCAGGTCGCATGCTTTCTATAAATAAAAACATGACGAGCTTTATTTTTCTTTAATTTTCTTAGGTTTCTTGACACATTTTATTTCATGTATTAAAGCAGCTGCATTATCTGCGTTCTCTTTCTCCCCTTAAGGTTTTCATTACTGACACCTATGGACGATCGAGCAGACCTTTGGTTTATGTACTCCGTCAACACAGGAGGAACATATTTTTAGAGCAACACTATTTTTTGTCTTGCAGGGATTCAGTTATAATCCCGAAGGTGCGTGGTAGGAAAGGACTCCAAAAGAAGTTGTGTCTACAAGAGACTAACATCTGGAAGAAAATGAAATGAAAAACAAAAGTCCAGCTGTTTTGTCCATAAGCCGAACACATTGATATCTGGGGACATCTGGAGAGTTGTTGAACTTTTAGATTTTCATACAGATGTTCAGTGCTATACAGACACAGCCATAACTACACGTGGAAAGATATGCATAATGGTATTTCGCTATGTGATTGCCTTAGGGAACCCCTTTATAATGCTAATGTCTGTGGGCAGAATGAAGGCGTCCTACAGGTTTATAGTGTTACAGCAATTATATTTTATAGCATATGGTTATTATGTTCCAGGACATATATTTTGACCCAGATAGCCATACTATGATGTAGACATTATGAATTTTGAAATTAGTTACTTCATAGCCCTTTTCTTTTTAAGTTCTAATTGGTTAAATATAAGCAGGAAGAGTGGGGGCATTGGCTGAATTGCCCAGGCTTTTCAACTTTAGAATGATGTCACATTCTAATGAACGATAGTCCCAGACTGCCACTTACTGTGCAATGGGCACTGTAAAGCACCGTTTGACTGTCAGGTAAAGCAGCTGCATTGTCTGCATTTTGCCGAGTAAACAGACTCTGCACCGCGCAAGACTGTTTGTTGTTTGCTCACGTGCTAGCGGTTAGAAACTGCTCAAAAACGCGAACCGTACACTTTCCTACAATGCAGAGGTGGTGCGGGAGTGTGCTGCAGTACTTGAAGATATACACGCACAAACCGCACCTACCTGTTGAATATACTGTCTGCTGCACAGCAGTTAATGGATGCTTTGTAATGCCTAAAAAGTAACATCAAGCCTTAACTGATTACTTACTATGCACTGGACACTAGTTTAAACATTTAAGGTGTATAACATTACTTAATCCACTCAGTCATCCTCTGAGGTGGCTTTATTATCCCAGTTTACATATAAAGTAACAGAGGTGCCGAAATGTTAAGTGGCTAATCCGAGATCATCACAATCTAGCATACAGCAGAAGTGGCTTTCAGACCCAGGTTTGTCTGCCCCCCTAAGCCCATGCTATTAACCATTACACTCTGCTGCCTCTTTTCAGAGCATCTGGTGGCAGACATCTAGCATTGCCAAGGCCCCCGGGACGGGTTTAAGACCACTGTCAAGCAGACATGTACAGATTGCTTTATGCCTATTTCATTAAAAACCTTTTGGGCAGTGTTCGCAGCCACCGTTGCCCTCTAACGCCAGCACCTCCTCCGGCTTGCCAAGCTCCTGCTGAAGGAGAAGGGGGGTAGTAAAGAGGTCCCTATACTATGGCTCGTACAAAGCAGACTGCCCCCAAACCGCAAATCCACCGGTGGTAAAGCACCAAGGAAGCAACTGGCTACCAAAGCCGCTGGCAAGAGTGTGCCCTCTACTGGAAGGGTGAAGAAACCTCATCGTTACAGGCCTGGAACTGTGGCACTTCGTGAAATTAGACGTAATCAGAAGTCCACTGAACTTCTGATTGGCAAACTTCCCATCCAGCGTCTAGTGCGAGAACTGCTCAGGACTTCAAAACAGATCTGCGCTTCTGGAGCGCAGCTGTTGGTGCTTTGCAGGAGGCAGGTGAAGCCTGTCTGGTTGGCCTTTTTGAAGACACCAACCTGTGTGCTGTCCATGCCAAACGTGTAACAAGTATGCCAAAAGGCATCCAGCTAGCACGCCGCGTACATGGAGAACATGCTTAAGAATCCACTATGATGGGAAACATTTCATTCTTTAAAAAAAAATTCTCTTCTTCCTGTTACTGGTGTTCTGAATGTTAGATCTTTTTTTCCATGGGGTCAAAAGGTACCTAAGTATATGACTTCAAGTGGAAATAGGGGACAGAAATCAGGTATTGGCCATTTTCCCATTTTCACTTGTGTGTGAATTTTTTTAAATATAAATGCAGGGACATAAAGCATTAATGCAAGTCGAGGTGTTTCAGTGAACAAGTTTCAGCAGTTCAACTTTACAACGATATTAATAAACCTGTTAAATTTTTCTGGACAAGGCCAGCATTTGGATTTTTTTTTAAACAAGTAAATTTCTCATTGATAGCAACTAAATGCTGTTTGTAGCATTTTTATCATTCAGTAGATTCTACCCATTCACTATACTTTTCTGAGTTGTCTCATACATGTATGTTTTTAATGTTATCCATCTTCTGTGCTATTCCTGCAAGTTTGCTGTTAAAATACATTAAACTATATAAAAAACCAAAACGTTTTGGCAGAGAGGCGCTGACTCAGGTACCTAGGTGGAAGAAGTACACGTTTGTTACACAAATCCCACCTGCACACATGTAAAATGACTCAGTCAGTGGGTTAGCAAAGGTTGTTTTAAGCCAAATGACACCTGTAAAGGAAAGTTATGTTGTGGCTCTTTCCTTTTAAAGCTGTACTTCTTACTTAACTGGCCCGGCCTGTTGCAAACATTGATGTGTCATAAAAATTACGTTGCCTTATAAATCACATCTCTCCTGCAGGAGATTACAACATTTTTTATAGCCCATCTGAACCTCTTGAAGCTTTGTTTCTTCAGAACCTATTCCTGTTACAAAAAGATGAGATTTTTACTTCAAAGGGAGCTGTTATGAAATCTACACTTGCAGAAAACAAAACTGTCCCTTTAAGACTTTTTTAAGGGTTGATACCTCACTCACTTTCACAACTACTGTTTAAAAATTCACAATACACATAAAAAAGAATCCATCTTTTATGATATTGCCACTGCTGATTTCCCCATGTAGGAAAACAAATTGCAAAAATCGTGTATCAGCCCTTCGATCTCAAGTTTCATTTTTTCACACTGGAATTTACTGGAACTCAATTCCTAGAAAACCACAGGTTTGAAAGCACTGAATGTGTAACACATTATACGTACCCACACAGACAGGGACTGTGAGCAAAATGGTTCCATTCGTCAATGTGAAATTTTAAAAGGAAGAATAATTATGCTACTCATTATTTCATAGAATAATCAAGTCGCATTAGTTAGGTTGTTTTTGCTTTTTAAAAAATACTGCTCATCAAATGCCACATGAAAGGCTATGTTTACCCACCAACATAATAACACCTTTCATTTACATGGCCATTTATCATTTCCAAAGTGCTTTTACATTTATTATGTAATTGGGTGATATCATTTGGACACTTGAAATTGGATCCCAGACACAGTCCTATAACTGTCGTCTGAAGACTAAATTCAAGGTAGATATGCTTTCATGGCACTGTCATTATTAAAAAGGTAACATAAAATAATACGGTTCTAGTTACAAAGAGGTTCCAGACAAAGAAACAAAAAAGATGAAAAACAGTATCTCATCTCACCCACTGTGAAACAGCAGTGACATTTTCAAGAGGGGCTTTTGTTAAAGGGTTTTTCCCACCTGCGCCAACTAGAATCTAACAGTCCACTCTTGTAAGATTAAGTGCTTCACCTTGAGGTTTCCTTTTTTTTTTAATGGTTGCTTCTAACTGTGGTGCCTCACCTTAGATATAAAGTATCACCTCCAAGAGATGAGCTAATAGTGTGTATGAAGGAGCCTCTACTGGGAACTTCCATGAGTGAGAGGCACAATCAGGGAATACCACGGTGATGCAAAACAGTGCAGCCAAGTGGAGAAAACACAGAGTAGGAAGTCAAAATGCCTTTGATTAAAATCCAGGCTTTTCTGTTTACTAACATGAGAGCTTGGAACAGCTCATGAAATACCTCTGAGCCTTAGTTTTCTTATTTCTACGATGGAGGTCATAATATCCTTTCTTCATAGGATTATGGTGAATGTCAATTGTAATATTGAATGCGAACAATTAGTTGTGCTCCAAATAATAAAGAAGTAGATTCGCTGCCCATTTATTATTAAACCTGTGTCGTTGCTATTTCCGTATTCCAGGCACAAACCCAAAAGTGTGTGGACCAAAGAATGTATTTTGGTGGAGCGAAGAGGGGGAAAGAGCTACAGTCAGGATGGTTTCCTGGATTGTGGCATGAGCATCTAGATGGTGATGATGAGATATTAAATAAAACCAGAAGGAGAAGGAGAAAGAGTGAGAAGGACAGTGTTGGGGGGTGGGGGAGAGATTATATTACATAATGCATTTGTCTTGTTCAACTCTGAATCTCTAGCTTCAAGCAAGTTCCTGGTACACAATAGGCAATATGATAGATGTTGAATTAATAAATGAATGAATAAGCAAATTACACATTAAGATAGAGTCACCCAGCCTAATTCAATGCCTATGTTTAAATTGGATATATTTCTGGCCAAGATGGAGGCATAGGCAGATATACTTTGCTTCCTCACATAACTAAAAGAAGGACAACAACAATATTAAAAACAAAAACCAACCAGAACTGCCAGAAAATCGAACTGTTTGGAAGTCTGACAACCAAGGGGTTAAAGAAGAAACATTCATCCAGACCGGTAGGAGGGGCGGAGACAGAGAGTCAGGGTGGAGAGGATGCGTGGCAAGGTGGTGTCTGGAAGACCGGGCGAGGCAGCAACTGGTGATCCCACATCTGCATGTGGACAAATGGGGAGGAACAACTGGGGAGTAAGACAGATTACGAAACCCAGGGTTCCAGCGTGGGGAAATAAAGCCTCAAAAACTCTGGCTGTAAAAACCTGTGGGGGTTGTGGCAGTGAGAGAAACACCCAGCCTCACAGTAGAGTTCGCTGGAGAGACCTACAGGGTCCTAGAATGTACACAAACCCATTCACCTGGGAATCAGCACCAGGAGGGCCCAATTGGCTTGTGGGTAGCAGAGGAAGTGACTGAAAGCCAGCTAGAGCCAAACAACCATCATTGTTCCCTCTTGGACCCATCCTCCACATACAGGGCACAAGTCATCTACATGGGTTGCCCCGCCCTGGAATTACCTAAGTCTCTGCCCCTTACAACATAACAGGTACACCGAGACAAAGAAATATGGCCCAAATGAAAGAACAGATCAAAGCTCCAGAAAAAGATCTAAATGACAAGGAGATAGCCAACCTATCAGATGCAGAGTTCAAAACACTGGCAATGAGGATGCTCAGAGAAAAGGCTGAGTTTGGTCACAAAATGAAGGAAGAAATGAAGGCTACACAAATTGAAGTAAAGCAAAACATACAGGGAGCCAACAGTGAAGAGAAGGAAACCAGGACTCAAATAAATGATTTGGAACAAAAGGAAGAAATAAACATCCAACCAGAACAGAATGAAGAAACAAGAATTCAAAAAAATGAGGAGAGGCTGACGAACCTCTGGGACAACTTTAAATGTTCCAACTTGTGAATCATAAGGGTGCCACAAGGAGGAGAGGAAGAGCAAGATCTTGAAAACTTATTTGAACAAGTAATGAAGGAGAACTTCCCTAATCTGCCAAAGGACATAGACTTCCAGGAAGTCCAGGAAGCCCAGAGAATCCCAAAGAAATTGGACCCAAGGAGGAACACACTAAGGCACATCATCATCAAGTTACCCAAGATTAAGGATAAAGAGAGAATCTTAAAAGCAGCAGGAAAAAAGGAGAGAGTTACCTACAAAGGAGTTCCCATTAAGACTATCAACTTATTTCTCAAAAGAAACCTTACAGACAAGGAGGGGCTGGAAAGAAGTATTCAAAGTCATGAAAGGCAATGACCTCCATCCAAGATTTCTCTATCCAGCAAAGCTATCATTTAGAATGGAAGGACAGATAAAGTGCTTCCCAGATACGGTCAAGTGAAAGGAGTTCATGATCACCAATTCCTTATTATATGAAATGTTAAAGGGACTTCTCTAAGAAAAAGAAGAAGATCAAAACTACAAACAGTAAAATGACAACAAACTCAAAAAACTGAACCTAAAAAACAAAAATGAACTAAGCTAACAACTAGAACAGGAACAGATTCAAAGAAATGGAGATCACATGGAGGGTTATCAGCAAGGAGGGAGAGAAGGGTGGATGGGGGTAAAGGTACAGGGAATAAGAAGTATAAATGGTAGGTAGAAAATAGACAAGGGGAGGTTAAGAATAGTAATAGGAAATGGAGAAGCCGAAGAACTTATATGTACAAACCATGGACATGAACTGAGCAGGGGGGGTTGCAGGGCAGAGGGGGATAAAGAGGAGAAGAAAATGGGACAACTGTAATAGCATAGTCAATAAAATATACTTCAAAATAAAATAAATAAATTGGGTATATGTTCAAAATAAATATATTCCAGAAAATATTCCTATAAAATATGTAAATATCTATCTTGGCATTTATGCCCTTTATCAAGGGCAACAACAAAAGACTTGCATAGCATTTCAGATGAAGTGGATTAAGAATGGAACATAAAGAAGAGCAACATTACCTAGACAGGTTAGGAAGCGGCTCCTTTTCCAGGTGTAACATGCGAGGGAGTTAGAGGCCTTACTTTTTCCCATTTCACATTCATACTTGTCTAAGTCTAAGAAGTCACTGGTCTTTGGCAGAGATTTTGTCAACGAAGTTCATAGTGCTTCCCTTCACCTCTCCTTGGAGACTCACAAAAGACACAGCTGTCTCTAGGTGGAATTAATCTCTTGGGCCAGGGTCAAATCAGCAGGGCAGTGTGGTTTTAAAAATGTGTATTAAACAAAGGGTAGCTTGGACCTTTGTTTGGAAAGATCTTTATTTTCATGCTCTTATTAGGTAGCCATTTCCGAATGACCTTAAACATCTCTATTCCGAGAGCGATCTTCATGTCTGTTTTGTGCTACACTGGACTTTTCTTTGAGAGAACCCTGCCTTCCATACTACTGGAGGCAAGCACATAATCTATCTGCTATTTAAATAGCCCAGCAGTTTTCCCGGGGACTCTAGGAGTCAAGGTGCGACTGTAATTGCCTATTCTCATTTGTCACTTGACTGTGAAAGCAGGTTCACATGCCATAGCAGCGGGTCACTTTGGACAGACAGCTGCCCATCCCAGTGACGAAAAAGAGGGCTTTTCATTCCTAGACCAGGTTCAACGGTTTTTGAAGATTACTGATGGGGTGGAGTTTATCATTTTAAAGTGGAACTAAATAATAGGTTTTACTGAAGTGAAATTTATTACTTTAAAATAAGGATCAGGGTCTTTGGGAAATCAATTAGCCCTTGTATCTGGACAGACAGGGTGCTATATGCCTCGCTTAGAACCTCTCTGCTCTGGATCAATCTAACATTTCTTTCTTTTTTTTTTTTTTTTTTAGGTCAGCATTCTTTAACACGCATGGAGAAGTGAGATCTTTAAAAGACAATGCTAATACATATAGAAGCCATTAGTTAGATGCATGAATTAGTTGCATACAATTCAAAAGTAGCAAGTTATGATTCTGGAAAACAGCAATTTCTTCTTAATAGGTAAGCCCCACAATGGCCTGGATTCTATGCCCCTGCTGTTTACATGTAGCAATAGAAGCAGGATATACTCACACATTTTCAGGACAAGATTGGGCCCAGTCCTGTGTGGATGGTGCCCTTTACCAGAAGTGAGGCCCTGAAAACATTTATTAGCAATTGTCAGTCACAGAGTCCTAGAGACCACCTGAAGCAAAAGCACATCACCGTCTGAAACCCCCTTGGGATCCAGCAGTCTTGCTGGTAGGCAGATTCAGGTGATCTAAGTAAAAGCATGTGTGTCCTGTGGAATTAATTTTATCCCCGCTCTTCCATGTGGGATAACACCCTGTGATTATCTGTACCTTCTCAACACCCTCTTGTGACCTCTTGCTTTTCCTAGTGCATTCACACTCTCCCCTTTCCTTTCCCTCACTTCCTACTTTTCTCAGTGTATGGGGCTTGAGGAATGAGAGGGAATGAATGGAATTCCACAATGGACATCATCTCCTCCTCTGCTGTCTGCAGCCCTAAGAGGGGTTCAGTGTGACTGGCGCCCCCATCCAGGCTGCTGTTTCTCAGCTTAGGGCAAAAATGTTGTTCAGATCAGGGTAGAACCCCTTGATTTCTGGGAAAAGACTTCTCCAGCAGGAGAAAATAATTTTTGCAAATGGATAGGGAAGGCAGCGAGGGACGAAAGTGTCCCATTTTCATTACCACAAACTCTGAACCGGTGGGTTAGAACTGAAAGAGAACCCAGGGAAATGCTCACCCAATTTCTTGATTCATTCCACAAATATTTGCAAAGATTCTATGTTAGGCACTGGGGATACAGAAACGCAAATCCTTCAGAATCTCTTATAGTTAATTATCATGCAATGGTTGACTGTGTGTGTGTGTGTGTAAGTATATTATTGGCTGTACATACCAGTTCTGAGTTTGAGAGGAGGGGGTACTCTTACCAGGTAATAGTTATGCAAAGATGCAGAAAAATTAAAAGCCACAGATCATTTAATAAATGAGAAAAGAGTATATGATGAAGTAGAGGCACAAGAGTCATAGAATTCAAGTACGATGAGGACAATAAAGTGAGTCATAGAAATTAATGTCACTGATACTCTTGACGTCCACTTCAGTGGAATAGTAGAGTTCAACTGCAGAGAGACAGAAGGGAGATGATACATAGAGTAGGGGGACAGATAAGGTTGGATGAATTAGCATTGTATTGGACTGCCGTCCCCTTTTGTTAATTAACAGGAAAGGGAAGGAGATAAAAATCTGTATTGCCACCTGGAAAATCTGCAGGGAAAGTGGAGCAGGAAGCTGAATGCAGGGAAGGAGGAGTGCGGGTGGCGATGGGGGCGGGACAAATGCTTGTGGACCAATAGAAAATGACATGAGCAAAAAAAGCCCATAATGCTGGACATTACTAGCCATCAGATATATTCCATTCCACCCCCAGAAAATTGGCAAAAACAATAAGAAACCAGCAAACATACATAAATCTGATCATTCCAAGCGTTGATGTGTGTGAAGTGGGATCTGTTAAAGTTTTCTGCTACACCTGCTTTGAGAGCAATTTGGTGCTATGCAGTGAAGGTGAAGTTGTACACACTCTCTGACCAGACATTGCGCTTCCAGGGATGCACAATGCATAACCTAAGTGCTCATTGACAGGATACAAATTTTGAAATGTAGCGCATTCAGTGGGCCACTATCCAGAAGTGAAAATGGACTAAGCATACATGTAGAGGAATGGAAAACATATCTTTAGCATAATATTGAGGGAGGAAAATCAAGCTGGAAAATAATATGTATAGTAAGATTCTACTGATATAAAATTCAAAGTACAGAAAACAGTTTTATATATCATTAATGGATACATCTATTTATGTAGAGTAAGTAAAAAACAATAGTCAGAAAGGATAGCTCATCATGTCTTGTATCCCTAACACTTTACTTTGTAAAATAATTGAGGAGATATGCAGGCGATGGAATGCCACGCAGCACTGAGAATCGAGGGTCTACAACTAATACACGCAACTAAATGAGTGGATCCAGCAGATTTCACTTGCTTATCCATGTAGTTGAGCAAATGAAACCAGAAACCAAAGAGTACATAGTGTGTGATTTATACAAAAAACAAAACCAAAACCAAAAGGGCAAAGCCCACGTATCTTGGTCGGTGGGGCAGGACCACAGACCCCCCTGTGGTGATGGTGGTAGGGACGTAGAGTCTGTGAGGGGAGCAGAGGGGGCCTTCTCTGGTGCTGGTTAAATGTCTTCTTTCTTGATCTGGGTTCCAGTTATACAGGTGTTTTCAGTTTATGAAAAAATCATTGAACTGTCCCCTTACTAAATGCTTACTTTTCTGAATGCATGTGTTGTATTGCAATAAAATGTGTAAAATGCTATTGGACATAGAAAAAATTTTGAGGATAGTATGACAAATTGGCATTATTTGCTCTGGGTTGATGGGTTCATAGGCATTTGCTGTTGTTTGTAATACTTCATTATGAGAAAAAGAAACACAGGAACAAATCAAATGAGGAGCTGTAGATAGGAGATGGCACCAGTTGGCAGTGACAGACAATGAGACACAAAGCCAGAGATCACAGTAGATCTGTTGCGGCAAAACCAAAACCAGACTCCAGGCCCCTCACTTCTCACTCCGGTTTAGGGCTGTCGTCTTGCATGTAAGTTGTCACGGGCTTTACATTTTCAATGTTTATGTTGGGCGCAGATTTGGCTTCGGTCTTTAAGTCTTGCGTAGTGCCATTACTCTGTGTCAATAGCTCCATTTGTCAACAATGAAAGAACTTTGCAACCCTCCTGGTAGCTGTTGATATTTTAAAACATAGAGTTTGAGGTAAATGAAAGAATGGCCATGCGTCCTTCTCTGCGTTTCAGACTTTCCCAGAAAAGGGAGACGAGACCACACCATGCCTCTACGAGATATTATTTTCTAAGCAGCAACGGGATAACATCAGAGTGCTTCAATGAGGGTCTGGCATTCTCCCTCTCTTTGGTCCTCAGAATAAAAGTGTAAGTCAAGTTCAACACTATTAGTGAGTAATCTGTACTCACTTTCCCTGTCCTTATGAAAACAGACCAAGTTTTATTTGGGGAAGTCAGTGATAGTGTGTTTTATTTTAAACATACCAAGTGTTTGAAAACTCTCTCAGATAATGAAACCTTCCAACACTGTGGGAGATGTATCAGCAAAGTCCAAGAGTACTCATCTCGGCCCCAGTCAACAGAGAACAAAGGGCCCTTTGTGGCACTCCACATGCCACCTACGCATGCAGTTTCTGTGCCACTGCCCTCCCTTACTGCTCAGATGACCCCAAGGTGTTTTGTCCATGTCACTTCAGCACATCACACTTGATTGCAGAATTTAAGGAAGACAAAGAATACTGTGAAATGTGACAGACACCTCTGGACTTCAGCTCATTGTGTAAAGATGGATGAGAAAAGCCTCACAGATTTAACTCTTACGTATCTTGAAACCAAAGCAAGGAGGGAATGATGTGTTTCATGTTAAAGTTGGACATTTCCACCAGACAGAAGTTGAACAGCCCAAAATTTGTTAATTCCAAGGTTCAGCATGTTCCTGAGAGCCTGTTAATATTTGCTGCCCCCTGTAGTTTGCTCTTGTAAAATTTCTAAAAAGAAATCAAGAGAGCTACCTAAAACTTTGGTTGCTTTTCTTCTTCATCCTAAGCACTTGTGGAATTTTATTCCCTATCGTTTTTCAGTGCAACTCCGTAAATCAGAATGATGACGTGGGTGAGTGGGGGCATTTTTCCTGGAGCAGTCACGATTTCATCGAAGGGAATAAAGTGGGGACATGATTGCCTTTTAGACATGTAGATTATATTATACAGAGAAAGCTGCTCAAATAAATCTGATTTTCTTTAAAAAGGCAAAGGAAGCATCTGTTTATTAAACTACTTTCTCAATTTCCCATTGCCTTCTGAATTGGTTGTGGGACATGATTGCCTTTGTCTCCAAGCACAATAGCTTCTAATAACATTACGCTTAAAATAATATGGTAGAAAAGTACAGACTCGTGGTTTGTTCATTCACTGAAACTAATATAGATGGCAGAAATTTTACCCAAGCTTAAAATAGCACATGGAACACTAGGAATTTAACAGTGGCTCAGTGATGAATGAAATTTCATTATAAAGAATCACAATCTAATATCTAACTTTAGTAAAACATTTAGAACTAGTTATCACCATGCACAAATGCTAGGAAAAAAGGGTAATAAAACTGTTTACTCTAGCAATAGATTAATGAAGGGAGTAGGTGATCCTACGCTGATATTCATCCCATAGTCTCTGTGATGTGAATGATTTTAGGTTTAGTTTTATGATTCAATTGGCCTGCGTATATGTAACTCCCAGAAAGATTATGGAAGGGTATGACTAATTTATACAGCGCTAAGGCGTCCCTCAGACACACGAAACATCTCCTTTAGTTCTTTAGAGTCTATATTATAGATTCAGAATTGTTTTCACCACAAATGGATCAGGAAATTAATGCAGTTGATCCTTGAATGACGGGGGGGTTGAGGACGCTGACTCCCTTCCCAAGCAGTTGAAAATCCATTTATATCTTTCAACTGCCCCAAAACTTAACTACTAATAGCTTACTGTTGACCAGAAGACTTACCAATAACATCGTCAATTAACACGTTTTGTATGTTATGTGCATTATATAATGTATACTTACAATGAAGTAACCTAGAGAAATAAATGTTATTAAGAAAATCATAAAGAAGAGAAAATGCATTTATGGTACTGTATCTATTTATTTAAAAAAATCTGCATGTAAGTGGACTTGCACAGTTCAAACCCATGTTGTTAAGGGTCAACTATAATTTCGATCAGATTGGCAAAAACACAGGAATAGCTATGGCTGTTCTGAGATCAGAACAGATTAACTCCGATTTTATGTAGTTAACTGAAGAGAAATAAGTAATGCCACTTTTTAAAAATGTAAAAACAAAATAAAACAAAGGTTTTAAATGGAGGAAACTTTAATATGCACAAAATCCTGTTAAATTTGTGATGATAAATCTTAGTTGTTGATGATCAGTTTTATTATGAAACAATTTTATTATGAAACTCAGAAAATATAACCATATTTCATTTTGGGGAGGTAGCAGCAGAGATCAAAATCCACCAGTCAGGAAATGCTTGTGAAATGTTCTTGGGCTCCCTGCTGTGGAGAGTAGAAAGGACACATAAGACCTGGATGCTCTTCCTGAGGTGCATGAAGACTGACTAACAGCTAAACAAGTGAAAAGATAGTAAGTATTTGAGGACTTTACAAGCAAGTGCTACCTTTTTTCTTAGAATATGCATGAAGCTGTGATCCAAGCTGGGCTGGGATTTACATAGGCAGAAAAGTGTAAACTGAAGAGACTGGAAAGTGCTTCTGGAGTTTGAAGTGTGAAGTCAAGTTCGGAAAGAAGATGCTCTACACCAAGTTTGTCTGCTGCAGAAATAGACACGGAAGACACAAAAAGATTTTGCACCTGGCACTGAAGATTTCTGATATTCCCAAAGGGGTCCTCGATCAAGAGCTACTCTGTTCCAGGAAAGCAACACAGACGGCAATTTTGTGGTGAGGCGTACCTCAAGGTGGACCCAAAACTCAGTATCTAGCTGAAACTACTCTCATAGGTCCCTGATGAAAGGGCCTGCCCAAGAAAGAAAAAGTCTCCTCTGGGAACCTGGTAGAGATTTTGGAGCCTTCAGAGGTGGGCGTACACACTGTTGGAGAGAATGCTGAGTCAGATGACAAAATATTTGATTCTAGCTCTGTCACTTTCTTACTGTGTGAAGCTCAAGCTGGTCCCCAAACTTCTGTAGTCCTCCAATCCTTTATTTACCATGTGGGGATTAGTAACACCCCTTCTGTCTGTATCATGCGACCATGGTGGAAAGTAAATGAGAAAATGTAGATAAAATACTTTGTAAACTATAAAGTGCTGTATAAATTAAGGGCTGTGTTCGAGCTTGTGGTCAACATGCATGACACGTTGTCTCTGATTGATGGACTGAATCATGGCCATCAAAAGCCCTCTCCCACTCTTCTCCATTACCCCACATCCATTTCTAGCTTCCCTGCACTAACCCGTCCTTTTCAGGAAGCTCTCTACCCTTATCCATGGCCAGACTTACTTCCCCTGCCTTCAACTCTGATGCATGATCTCTACCACCTTATCCACTTTAACTCATGTTCGCTCCTGTAAACGAAAGGGTTGCGCCTCAGTTGCATATAAACTCCTGAAGGAAAGGAGCCTTCATTTTTACTTGTAAAAAGATGCCAGCACTCTCCTGTACTTGGACGCAGAGTTGAAGGACACTGAGGGTCCAGGGAGAAGGACAGAGGAAAACTTCGTGAAGACTGATAGCAGGGGCAAGCTGGCAGTTCCAGCTCTTTTGTGGACATGTTTTTGAATTATTTATTTAAAAATTATTAAATTATTAACTTTAAAATGAAGATGATAATTTAGATCTCCATTATCAATGGATTATGTCAAATAATTGAAAAACAATAGAGTTAATAAACCTGGTGCATTAATCTCACCCAACCTGTAAACCTAGAAAATGGCATTCAAAAAAGAAACACATAAAAGAGGTTGGGTGAGATTTATATTTTCTGCATCGAGTCAGCTAACTGACTATCTAATCCATATGACTGAGGCAAGGATAAAATCTTGATGCATTTTTTTTTCAATTCTCAGAAACAACCACTTACCTTTTTCCCCACAGATGACATACCTTACTCAATTGTTGATAACCCTGACGTAATGATACACAATGAAGAAAACTAGGCATTATTAGACAGATAAGCAACCTGTGAAAGGCCATTTTAAGTGGAGAAATAAAGTGCTGTATTATACTATTTAACAAGAGACATTTGTTTTACATATAAGAAGACTACTTTCAATGTTTCCATCAACTAAATAAAAAAAAGCCAACTATAACTAAGAAAAAAAATTGGCAATAATGTAATAGAAACAGAGTGTTTAATTTCACTTTGTAAAAATTCACTGTTTGGGATTATCTGCATCAGTGATCCACCTATCAAATGTCTTCCTCCAGAAACTCCTGTACTGAAACATGTTTCTCCCTCTCTCTCTTCAAAGGTGCTGCCTTCTAGTACAGAGCTAATGGAGAGCTAGGCAAGATGAAAAGATTATTTATCTGCTGTGTGGGGCTTATACAATCATCTGGCATATGCTTGAAAGAAGTCTAGTCCAGGAGCATCATAATTATCATTCTGAACCTGGGTCCCTCGAGTGGTGTTTCTCTCTTAATTTACAATACTTTACAGGCCCTCTTGAAAGAAAGCAAGTTGAACATGATGGACTTTGTGTTTCTGTAATTTAAAAATTGACTGTGCTCTCCAACTTTAACTTAAGTGGTCGCACGATTCAAGAAAATGGGACCGAGTATCTGTAGCTTTGTTGTTGTTTAAGTGAAGACCAGCACCTCCCCAGCCTCTGAGTGTGGGGAGAAAGTAACCTCAGCTGATACTGACTGGGGTGGCGGCAGTAAGGACTCAAAGCAGAAATTTGCTGGGAAAGTGCTTGCAAAACAGATTGCTTCCACTTTTGCTCTCCCCACCCTGCAAGTGGTGGCTGTTTCATGGCCAGAAGCAGTTGTGGAAAGTTGTTGAGGTTGGTTTAAAGGAAACAGCCTGTGTTTAGACTGGAGTAGATGCTTGGAAGCCACAAAAGGGAGCCGTTCTCCTTTCACTAGCATTTGCGATGTGTCACCATGGGGATCGCTAAATATCACCCAGATGCTAATGTGTTCGTGTTTTAGGTGTCCTTGTGGGTGAGGACTTGGCAGGCGGCATGGGGCCTTAAACAGTAAAATCGGAGAAGTTCATCCTGTTAAAGTCTAGACATCGAAAGAGCAATAAGTGCTAAGGTTTCCGAATGGGAGCAAACAAAGGATTTGGAAACAGGAACCTTCATGAAAAACAAATCCAGATTCTCCTAAACATACTTGGACACATCTTTCTTTTTGAGTGCATTTTTATTCCTTTTTGAAATATTTTACTAGGATCTTCGGTGAATGTAGTCACTCATCAAAACATTACTAAGCATGGCAGGGTCCTATTCTACCTGCTAACTGTTGGCTATCTCGAATGCAGTGAGTGGACTTATGTGACAATACTATGCAAGTCATTTGTTAAGAATGTCATTTGAGTAAAATAACTAGGTTCAAGGAAATTATTATGGAGGAAAACCATCTTTAGGTATTAATAAAGACATATCACTTTTAATGCATCAAAAATGTATTCTTAAAGGTGGCAACAGGTTATCATACCATTAAAATGTGCAAAAGAATAGAGATGTTGACTTTTCAAGAATACAGCAGCAAAAGAACACTTTAGACTTTGCTTAGAATTTGCAAGCCTCCTAATTGCCTATCAGAAAACCGTAGTAATTTAAGAAGCACAATCATAAAATAAAAGCAAACACAGACTTCATGTTGTAAACTGAGTGGCTCACGCTATTTATTTTGAGTGATACTATTATTAATTTTAGAATAATCAGTCCTCAGTCCAGGCCACTGTTTGGCCACAGTTTGACCCTGTAAGGTGATGCTCAGCGAGTTTCCAGTTGTCATCATAAAGGTGCATTTCAATTGGTTGGGGATGGCGATGATGCTGTTTTAACAATAACATAACATGAGTGCTACGAGGCCTGTCTGTAGAGTCTTCCAAATGCAGAGAGAACACAGTCGTGTTGGTAAGTAATAAACTTAATTAACACAGATACAAATGAAATATGGGAGAACATCGTCCCAAAGACTCCATCACTGAATCGGGTTGCAGTTATAAAATAAATGCCTGGTTTACCATAAGGTTTCCAGCAATGCTTCTATTTTGGACTATGAAAACTGAAACTGGCAGCTTTATATAGTCCCTTTCAACTCTGATTTTTATTTTTGTGAAATAAAAAAATGCCCTGCTAACATTTGTACAGGTAAGTGACAATTAATAGTGTTGATATCAGCAAGTGTTGTCAGATTGTAAAGGGATAGACAGAAAAAAAAGAGGAAAATCACACTGCCAGGAGACACGCAAGGGGGGAGTTAGAACCGATACTGGAAAGGTCACAAAACACGAGGAAGGGGAGGTTTTTAGCGGCCTTGATGGCTTTGCTGGCAGTCAGTACTTTGTGCGCGTCCCCGTGAGGAAGCCAAGCACACTGTGACACAAAGCCAACATTTGTGTTTTCTGAGGCCATCTGATTGTCTCTGGTGGATAAAAACTTGAGCCCAGGTGGACACCTAAACTGGCTGGGAAAAGTTTCAGAAAAGAGAGAAACAAGTAGCTCAGAAAAGAGAGAAATAAGATGATAGCAAAGATCCCTGTCCTCAATGATGACAGGGGAAAGGACACTACTCATAAATATTAATAATAATGGTAAAAACAATGATCCATTTGTAGAGCTCCATTTAATTTCGCACCTTTGTTCTACATCTATTCTTTCTCAATACCAGCATGAGGTAATAGGGCGACAATTCTTATCTCCACTTAACAGATGACAAACACATACAAAATGCTTCATGACATGTGAGTAAGGGGCCCAGCTCCCGGCAGGAAAATACTGCAGTGGCACAGTTGAGGCTGGAACTCAGGTGTCCTGGTTCCCACTCTTAGTTCTTCCCGCACTAGTATAACCTAACCCAGAAAATGAATTACTTAAAACCGCTTTGGAACTGGATCTTTTTTTTCATTGTTTCAAATCAGCACGTTCTCATTCTAGATCTCCTTGCTCTCCTGGGTCTGACTTTAGAGCCCCCTTTCGTTCTTTCGGTCACATTCAATATTATTTTCAAAAATACAAATGATTATATATTACTGTGATTTTTAGATGTGTTTCTAAAAAATAATCATACTGCTGATTCTCATGTGTGTAAAAGATACAAAAATCCTTTCCTGAAATTACAGATGAAGGCAGGCACAAGCACCATCTCTATGGCTCCATATCAACAATTCTAAGTCTATACAATTCTCTGAATTGCAATTTTCTTCTCTGTAAAATGAAGGATTCTGATTTAGTTTATCCATATGACCCCACACATACTTTCCATTCAGCTGTTAATTAATTCCTATATTCCTACATACTACCCATCATATATTTATTCATATATTACATTAATTTAAATATAATTTAACCTTACCTCTGAGTTTCTGGGCTTCTGTCTGTGGTATCGCCCTGTGCTAGACTCCTTTGCTCTTCCCAGTGTGGTTGGTGGACCAGCAGCATCACTGTAACCTGGGAGGTTGTTAGAAATTCAGGGCATCATGCCCTAATCCAGATCTGCTAAATTATAACATGCATTTTCAAGAAGATGTTTGGTGATCTGTATGTACTTTAAAGTTTGAGAAATATTGAGATCACAAGCTTTTGGGAAGGAGGAACAAGAATTTGTAAATCCGTCTATATGACACATAGCATATGGTGATTTAGACACTCATTTGAAGTTAGTTAGAATTTCTATCTCTATTATGATTTTTCAGAAGGTAATAGTAGTAATGAGGAGCTTAGATATTTTATTTATTTATTTTTCTTAATCCTCACTGAGGACATTTTTTCTTTGCTTTGAGAGAGGGAGAGAGAGAAACATCGATGTGAGAAACATTGATTGGTTGCCTTCTTGTATGTGCCCTGATGGGGATTGAACCCACAAACTGAGTATGTATCCTACCTGGGAATCAAACCTGTGACTCTTTGGTACATGGGAGGGCATTCCAACCAACTGAGTCATACTAGCCAGGGCTGGATATTTTATTTTTAAAAAGTAGTTATTGAAGTCTTCACAAGTTTTAAGGTAGTAATGGAAAATGTAGTAATTAAGAATGAGGATCAAAATCTGGTTTTGTCTTAATTGTCTTGAATAAGGAGAAGTCAGATAGTGAACTGGTCTTATCACATTCAGGAATCCAGACACACTGCAGAATTAGCCAGAAGAATCACAGTAAGTGGTTTAGGGTTCTATCTGATTCTAAAACCTAGTCACACTCTATTATCCTAGGCAGCTGACTGGTCGAGTGACTGGTAGAGAAAAGTAACATCAGAAACATAGACAAGGAAAGGTCCATTATTGCCAGAATAAAGCATGGAGCCAACAGTTCGTTATTAGGTACCCTATTAGTCTTCCTTTAAAGTATTACCTGTCATTCAATGAATCTTTATCGAAGTTATACATCCTCCCACAGAGAGGGGGGAACTATATTAATTTGAACTATATTAATCATTTTTCAAACTTTTCAAATTAAAAAAAAAATTCCCAACAACAGCAAGGGTGAAAGTTGGAGTATAAGTAACAGTTCTTACATTAAGTATCCCCAAACATTGAAGAATAGTTTTGTAAACCTCTTTAAAATAAAAATGAATAAAAATATTTCAATGCTACATATTAATGAATTATAGTAAGGAATGATCTTTGAGTTCTAGCTTTCTTATTAGTACAACTAGCTGAAACTTTTGATTTTCTACCTTAAAATTTTTTGTGTGTGAAATTTGATTGTTGTTTAAAAAACTGCTCTGTAAAGCAATATGCCACAACTGAATTGGGCGAAGTTCATGGTAATAATAGTTGATCTAAATCTTATTTTAAGTTTCAATTATTTATATATTTCTGTCCCTTCTGATTACAAAAAAATGTTTCAAAGCGGTTTATCACAGTAAAATTTTAAAGCAACAAGCCTAAAATTGTCCATTCATGTGTGTGATATATTACATTTCAATTATTTATTTTCCTCCAACGTTTTTATTTTGAAAAATTTCAAGGCTACACAAAAATGGCAAGACTACCACAATGAACACTCATATCCTCTTTATCAATTGTGAGTATTTTGCTACCTTTGCTTTATTGTTCTTTCTTTCCTTTATTGTGAATGAGTTGTGAATTAGTTGCAGTCATCATGTTTCACACTTAAATAATTCAGTATGTATCTCCTAAGAACAAGGGCAGTCTTTAACATAAACAGAGTAAAATTATAAAACTCAGGACATTTAACATAGATATGATGCTATTATGTAATGCATATCCACATTTAAATTTCCAATTTATAACTGCATTTTTCTCAATCCTGTATCCAATGAAAAGTCACACATTATATTTAGTCGGTCACATTCAATATTATTTTCAAAAATACAAATGATTATATATTACTGTGATTTTTAGACGTGTTTCTGAAAGGATAAATGCACTTGTTGTGAAACTTGTTGTGAAATGACTGTATACTTACAATGCATATTTTCATAAAATTGTGGAAATAATCAATGAAAGTTATTGGTGGTATATAAACAAACCATATTTCCCCACAGAAATGAGCACATACGGGCATTTTTGGTGTGCATACACACTAAAATAGGCTGAGGATACAAACTCAAAACTTCGCAAGATTGTAAGAAAATAAGGCCACAGTTATAAGAAAAACTCATCGAGATTTAAATAACATGAAAGGTTAGAATGGTGAGGAGGGAAAAATTAAGTTGAACATTGCCTGTCTGTAAGGTCATCCTTTATCAACCATCTCCTTTAAATGGGGGGACAAAGGTGGAGATGAAATTAAAGCACTTAATGTTACGTGCAAACCAATCCAGTGTTTATGATTAAAGCAAATGGAGTCGTTCAAAAGTAAAGGATTCTGTGGTGATTTTAATTTGACCACAGTTTGCATTTCTGTTCCTGCTTTCATAGATGTGTGTGAACTTGGCCTTTCCCTCAGCCTTCCTCCTACTGTCACTCTCTGGTTGCCCTCAGAAGTGTTATTCTTTCTGTGTATAGCCTGGCCCTCCAAGTGTGCTGAATTTTCTTTGAATGTGTGAAGAAGGTGGAGGCCTGGGCGCACAGGTCAGAGAATAAAGGACAAGCCCATCCTCCTGTATTCCTTCCTGGACTGGCCCAGGGTAATTTGTCTTGACATAGGACATTGCCCGCACCCTGCAGGAGGGTGGCCTAACAAATTTATTCACAATGACCCTGAGGAAACAGATCAAGGCTGTGTTGCTAATTTATACCATGCATTATCGGATGCAAAAATAACTGTTACTCTAGTCCAACTTCATTTGGAATTCCACAGTTTAAGTTTTTCAAGTTTAGTTTTAAGCATGCATAATTTAGTTTTGTCTGTGTGGGTAAACCTGTATGTCTGCAGTTTGGAGAGACAATGACAAATCTTTCTTAAATGCAATAAATGCAACACGAGCATGATAAATTCCATAGCTTTAAGGACCTAGCCCCCAAATTTGGTGACTTCCCTGACCAGATGATGACTTTCAACCTTTAAAATGCTGTTAAGACTAATGTCTTTTATTTTCTCATCACAATTATGGCTTACAGAAATTTAAAAGTTAGAATGGTAGAAGAATCAGTACTCTTTTTCTTTTTTTTCTTTTTTGGCACTTGGAGCAAAATCACTCTACTCTAGCTTGCCCCATAATTCTTTTACAACTTACTTGAGTGAACTAAGAACAGAACACGCTGAAGACAGATAATGTCTCTATCATTTCCTAGCAGTGTAACTTTAGGGAAGTTACTTTGTCTTGATTTAGCTCGGTTTTCTCATTTGAAAAATGAGAATAAATGATCTGCCTTACAAGATGATCAAAAAAGTAAAAGATTTAATGCTATGACACGAGGAGAAAATAACTGACCAACAATATTATTATTGTTTATCACTATTACACAGTTTTCCTAACATATTACATTATAAGAAACATTTAAAAATTAATCAAGACAGCATCACCATTCTGATAGAATAATAGGAACAATCCTTTATAAAATAAAGTGGGACTCACAGGCACCAGAGGGGTTAATAAGTCATCTCCCCCAAAAACAACAATGAAATTGGTTGGGAATATAAAAATTAACCAGTTGAGAATCAATTAGTCGTGAAAAGTACTGAAGTTCAGGTAAGAACAATGGGAGTCTGTCTTTCCATTGGGATTCCTTCCATTCTACCTGTTTTCTCCACTCCCCCACAGTTTGGTTAGAATGGTCGCTCTCCTAGGGCACAGCTGTCTGGTAAGATCGGGAGGAGACAGAGGGGGTGGGAGAAAGAGGGGAAGGAGAAGGAAAAGACAGGAGGGGAACAAGAGGAGAGAACTTTGACACTCACTTCAAACCATGCACAAAAAGCAACTCGAAATTTATCATAGAACCAAATGCAAGAGGTAAAACTGTAATACTTTTTGAAGGAAATATAGCAGAAAAGTCTTTGTGACAACAGATTAGGTAAAGATCTCTTTTATATGACACCCAAAGCATGATCCATGAAAGGAAAAAAATCAGTAAGTTCCACTTCATCCAAATGAAAACTTTCTCTCTCCAAAGTGCCATTAAGAAAATGAAAAAACCAATGGGCCACAGACTGAGAGAATGATAGAACATATTTGCAAATTCTATTTCTGATAAGGAACTCATAACTCATTAAAAAAAGCAAGTCAATTAAGAACTGAGCAAAAGAATTCAGTAGACATTTCACAAAGAAGATATATGAATGGCCAATTAAAAAAAAGATGTTCAATGTCATTAGTCATTATAGACATGGAAATTAAAACTACAGTGAGATACTATGATCGCCCCACTAGAATGGCTATAATAAACAAGAATGACAACAGCAAGTGTTGATGTAGACATGGAAAAAGTGGAACTCTACATTGCTAGTGGGGATGAAATGGCACAGTAGCATTGTAAAACATTTTGGCAATTCTCTGTATAAAGCTAAATATAGATTTAAATATAGATTTTATCAGTTAAATATAGATGACCCAGGAATTCCATTCCTAGGTGTCTACTTTAGACAAATAAAAACATATGTCCATACAAAAATGTGTAGGCAATGTTCATAGAAGCATTATTCTTTTTTTTAAGATTTTATTTATTTATTTTTAGATAGAGGGGAAGAGAAGGAGGTAGAGAGGGACTGAAACAGCAGTGTGTGATTGCCTCTTGCGTGCCCCTTACTGGGAACCTGGCCCACAACCCAGGCATCTGCTCTGACTGGGAATTGAACCTGCAACGCTTTGGTTTGCAAGCCAGCACTCAATCCACTGAGCCACACCAGCCAGGACTAGGAGCATTATTCTTAATAGACCACACTGGAAACTATCCAAATGTCCACCAACTAATAAACAGAGAAACAATATGTGGTATATTCATAGAATAGAATCCTATTCAACAATAAAAAGAAGCAAGCTATTGATAAACCCTATGACATGGATGAACCTCGGAAATGTTACAAAAGTGAGAGAAGCCAGACACGAACTCAAAGGAACTCATATAGTGTAATTCAATTTATGTGAACTTCCCAGAAAAGGCAAATAGAGATAGAAAGCAGATCAGTGGTTGTCTGGGATAAGAATGGAAACAAACTGACTAAAATCAGAAACATTTAGAGTGATGGAAATATTCTAAAACTTGTAGTAATGAGTACAAAACTATACATTTATTTAAAAAATTGAAATGTATACTTTTAATGGATGGATTATGTGGTATGTAAATTATACCCCAATTTGGCTATTAAAAATGAAGGCAAATTCTACTAAAATCAAGAAAATGAATTAATTCAGAAGATGTATAATTTCTTAAGAAATATATTCGTTGTATAACTAAATTAAGTAAAATGAAAAATAAATGTGGAACTGAATTTAAATCTTGGTGCATACATTTCTACAGAAACCAGATCAAGTTACCCCGGTTAAAGGTCGGTCTCCCAGTTCGTGAAATCAGAGACGTGGGTGCACGCATTCCCATTTGAAATCATTATTGCACAGTTCCAACAAGATATGAAAGTGCCTTGTAAGCCATAAAACTCTACACAAATGCTAATTATAATGATGATGATGTCACCTGTCAAAGAATTATTTTTAACAGTCTGTTTGGTTCTTGAGCTTAAAATCTTTGTGGTCACATGCCCCTGCCACTTTGGGAAGCTCAATAACATCACCGTTGTAATGTACTTTGCCCTCCTTCAAAATAAATCCTACAGAATTTGCTTTGAAATATACAAACAATTTCATGAACATGATTTGATCATTCTATAGCACATGTAGTATAAACTTTAACAGGTACATGGTTGCAAGTAATTGGCAAAGGGATAAAAAGGAAAATACCATGTATTCCATAAATATTATTTGTAAGACAAAATGTGTTTCTTGCATTTGGAGTTACTGCTATTCTTAGAATCCACCCTCGTAAGACATATTGCTGAAGGCATCCCTCTGGTAGATGTTCACAAATACATCAAAGGTAAAAAAAAAAAAAAGTATGTTGCAATATCAATCTGTTTTTATCAAGCCTTAAAAATCAAGCAAAGTATATTATTTACACATGAGAGGTTCTATTCTGAGTCTGCATACATCTGGCATGGCTCATATTTTTCCTTAATTAAAAATAAGTATTATAATGAGTGCCTTCCATTTAATTGCTCTATATTGGTAAGCTTCTGCCCCCAATTTAGGAATATGTTTAGCAAGAATGAGGCCCTCGTTAAAGCATACTCTGCCTGTCCCATCCCCATGCCCTCCCTTTCATCCCTATGTTTCCCAAGTGAAGAATGACTAGAGACAGTGAAGAAATCAATGTTGCTGATGTTCTGAAGCCGTAAGTACTAATGGGCACCAGTGAGGAGGGGAGGCCAGAATTACTCAGGCAGAGTGGGTATGACCAGCTTTGGAGTTAGAATTGAATTAAATCCTGGCCATTCTAAGTATTACCTGTTCATTTATTCATTCATTCAGCAGACATTTATTCAGTGTCTACTTCTTGTCAGCATTGTGCTAACGTGTGTCAGTGCAATGGTAAGTAAAAAGGTATGGTGCTCTTCTCACGTGGAGGTCAGTTTAGTCAAGGATTAACATGCTCATTGTACAATCAGACTAATGAATGTAGACTATACCTAATAGTAAGTGCTCTGAAGGAAAGGAGCATGATTCAGGCAGTGGCATACCTAAAGATTTGACAACTAGAGTGGATCACTTTTATTTATTTAAAAAAAATTTTAAAGGATTTATTTATGTAGTTTTAGAGAGGGGGAAGGGAGGGAGAAATAGCGGGAGAGAAACATCAATGTGTGGTTGCCTCTTGCACACCCCCTACTGGGGACCTGGCCCACAACCCAGGCATGTGCCCTGATGGGGAATTGAACCAGCAACCCTTTGGTTCGCAGGCTGGTGCTCAATGCACTGAGCCACACCAGTAAGGGCTCAAGTGGATCACTTTTAATCCCTCTCTCTTCTATATGACAAACCTATTTATAATTTTTTTAATGTTCTAATTACTAATAATTGCTATTTTAGTCAATCTTTAATTTTGAAATAAACAAGAGATGGTATATTTGAATTTTGAAGATATTACTCAAATTAAGCAAAATACTTTGTGTGAACTAAATTTGTTCTTTCTAAACAAAAATATTACACTGCTATTTGTGCTGTCTTGCCACTTTAACTTTTACAAACAGAAATAACAACTTCAACTGCCCTTACAAGATTATAGAACTGAAGTAACTAATTTTTTGTCTGTTTATAATTACTGGGCTATCATTGTTATTTAGAATGTACTGTGTAAATGCAGAAATGTGTAGTACAACGGGAGCTAAGACAACTCTGTACTTGAAGGGAGTCATAATGCTTGTGAACCATCGTGAACTTTTTCAACAAATGCCCACGGTGAGGGCTGACAATGTCATGGGGAATTCTCTAAGTTAGCTTCCATAGAGAATACAATGCTTACTGAAGAATAAATTTTAAAAATACATATTAATTGTACATACATATTAAAGCTCAATAGTCATCACGTCAATTGTTGAGAACTTAGACCAACAAAAGATTTATTCAGGCAAGACATTGTTACTGGCACAAGGCACTAATAAAAAGCAGAGTAGCATTTTGTGTGTGTTATTACTGTCTTTAAATTCTCTACAGACAATGCATGTCTTTATTTCTTGCACCCGGACAGAGTACTTCTACCATTCTGTCCTGGCTGAACCACGGATACAATGAGAGCTTGTGAATAACAAAAGGACCTGGATCACAAGCCTTGAGCCAGACTCCTGTCTGAGAAAACGTGCCCGTGGCCCTGCAAAAGGTTCAGGGGGCCAGTGCTGGAAAAGCAAGGAAGTAATGCGAGCGCAGTGAGAGCAGGCTGGGGAAGTCTGTGCGGGAGACTACGCACAGCTCTGCATGGCATATTCAGGATTTTGATCTTTATCCTTTGAAGGGTTTTTTGGTGGGGAGGAGGTGGAGATGGTAAGGAGCGATCATAATCAGATCAGTATTTTGAAAAGCTCACCCAGCCACAGAGAAAGCGATTAGATGGACCCAGTGTCAATGGGTGTTAAAGATGCTACAACACTAGCTCTTGGTGACAACTAAGTTGAAATCCGGTGGTTCATGACACCAGGCATTTATAGCAAGTAAGATAAACAGGGATTAGTGAAGCATTGGATGTATTATATCAGTCAGGGTTCTCCAGAAAAAGAGAGAGAGAGAGAGAGAGAGAGAGAGAGAGAGAGGGAAATGGATTGACATTGCTTTATTCTAAGGAATGGGTCACCCAGTAATGAAGACTGACATGTCCCAAGATCGGCAAGGTTTGCCAATGACCCGGAGACCCACGAAAGCTGATGGTGTACTTCCAGAGTTCCTGTCCAAAAGCTGGCAGGTTTGGGGCCCAGGAAGAACCACGTTTCTGTTTGAGTCCAAAAGCAGGAAAAAACCCTGATTTCTCAGCTCCCTGCACGCAGACAGGAGAAAACTCCCTCTCACTCACCGGAGGGTCAGCCTTTCGGTTCTATTCATACCTTCAGCTGATTGGATGCGGCCGGCCCTCATTAGGGAGTATCAGTCCATCTACCGATTCAAATGTTAATCTCGTCTAAAAATACTCTCACAGATATGCCCAGAACAAAGTGTGCCCAAATATATGAGCACCCAGTGGCCCAGTCAAGTTGGCACATAAAATTAACCATCACACTGAACACAGGGTTGAGGGAGAGGGGCGTGTTTAAAGTTTCCTATCCTTGTGGTTTGCACAGTTTGAGAGCTGGTTGTTGCCCTTACTAAGCTAGGGAGCACTAGAGGAGCACCGGGTTTTAGGCCAGGATCAGAAGTTTCATTCTGTACTTACTGGCCTTGAGGTGGCTTAGCAACAACTAAGTGGTGTATCAGTGGACACACGATCTGGACTTAGAAGTTTGGTTTAGCATGAGATGTTAATAAAAGCCATAAGCAAAGATAGAAAAGGCAAAGAAGAGTTAATATAGGGAAGAGAAGAAGGCCTAAATCAGTTTTGGGGAATTATAACATTAAATGTATAGATCAGGAAGATAATCCTGCAACAAAGGCTGAGAATCACCGTCAGAAAAGTAGTGGGCGCACCATGGAGAGTATTGGATAATGGGGCTTCAGGTAGGAGGAAGGTGGGGGGTGCTAAGGTGAACTGCGCCCCTCGCCGAATGTGGAGAAGGGAGAAGGACAAATGAGCAGAGAGGAACTGGCAACAGTGTGTGGACAGCTTTTAGAAGAGTTTGCCTATGAAAAAGAGCGGAGAAACAGGGTTGTAGCTTACAAGATTCTCAGTGATGTAGTTGTAAAACTATCCTTTCTTTCTTTTTTTTTTACTAAACCTAGTGAAATCAACCACCTAATATAATCAGGGGATAGCAAGATATATCACAGTGTGCTCGATAAATGTGTTGGATGAATACATGTCCTTGAATGCCTGATATCATCCCTCTGGAAAACCATGCATAACTCACGGCTTTACTGTTTTTTTATTGGAAATGATGGGCTATAAAATGCAGTATATTATACATAATGAATTATAATAAACATATATACATATATATCAATGCATGTACCATATGATCAAGCCTTTCTTGTAAAATCTGGGGTATCAATTATCCAAGGCACACTGTACACATAAACCACAGGGTTCAGGCAGATTCTGCAAATAATTGTATTCTCTTTATGAGGGCTCTGGGGACAAATACTTCCCTTTTTCTGCAAAAGGATAGACTTGTTTTATTGTATAGGCAATGGGAATGACATTCCTGATTGTGTTTTTCTCATCACTTTGGGGCAAGGTAGCTCAGGGCTAAGCTGCGGTCCATTTGCACCAATCTGAAATAAGAACCTCAAAGCATGATTTTGTCTACCTGTCTCAGCCCTGTTTTTTTTCTTAACTTTATATTCTTATCACTCCAATTTTTCTTGTGTTCTATGGATTTTTACAATATGTCTCCAAATTTTAAAGCTATAACAGGGTATACACAATAAACAAATAATCCTAGCAGTTTACAGAATTCATAAGGATGCACCTTTAAGTGTGTTGCTCTACTTTATACTGGAACACAGAGTTGGCTTCATTTCACGCCTATAAATGAAACATTTGGCAAAGTGGCATGATTCCGATCTCAAAGTTTATTGCTGAGATCAATTGATGAAAAGGCAAAAAGGGATTTACAGTTTTACTTTAAAGGTTGATTTTGCACCTGTGTGAACATGTGGGCCCACTCTCCCACCACACGTGAGTAATTGTTAAATGAGCTTCTCTTTTTGAGGATGAGAGGTGTATTTTTAATGAGCAGAAGACATTAAAGGGAGTTTGGGGCCTCTCAGAATCAACAGCGTCACAGCAAGCTTTCAATTAGGGGACATCTGTTGGGGATACAGGGGAATCTCTACCCAAAGTCAGTTGCTAATCACATTCACCTGCCCAAGCAGCCAGACAGCCCCATGCACTGGGAAAGGTTGCTTATATCCTCCATGCTCAATCACACTGCATTAAGTGGCCACCTGGGTAATGTGCTAGTGCACACCTGCTGACCTGCTCCACCTAACGAAACGTACTGAAATGAAACTCCTATACTAGACAGAAAGCAGAGCCTCCCTGGCCCGGAGAGGGAGACAGAACAAGCCAAGAGGAAAAGACCCAAGACTGGAAGGACATAATGAATTGTCAGGAATTCAGCATTAACTTTGGGGCCTGTTCTTAACATGTTCCACTGTCCTTTCACAGTGGATTTAAGGGATTCTTATCCCTGGAAAAAATTCAGTCTTTTCACTTTCAGTACAATAGTGTTTAATCTGAATCAGACCAAATAACAACCCAAACTGTAGAGGGTGATACCAAGCAGTACTTTATATATATACATACATATGCCCACATTTTCTGGGGGGGAGGAGTTGATTGCTTTTTTCCTATTTTTGGAAATAGATTGTACATTTTTCTTTTCTGAATTTGTTAAAAATGCTTTTCCTAAAACATACAATTTTTCTTAATTGGATGTCAACTTTTGGGATAGAATATTGCATATTTCACATTCAAAGTTATAAGCAAAGACTAGTTTATAACACAAGACAGGTTTCCCCCACTATCTGAAAGTAGGGAGATACTATGAAGTCTTCCCTGAGCCTGAATAGCATAAAGCATAGGAGCAATTAGCCATTAAGTTATGTGGGAAAATTTTTGAGCATTCCCAGACCCCCCAAAAAACCTAAAACATACCAAACATACTTAATTATGTCCAGTTTTACACGAAGCATATCACCTTTATGAGCTCTCTTAGGCTTTTCTGATGCCTTAGGACACATCTCACTAGCAGATGCACAAAATAAATCTAGATAAAGCACAGATGCTCACAGGCACACTTAAAGCGATGGGGCTTGACGCTGAGATGCTAAGTGTACATCCAAGGGAAGGAGCTTGGCAGGGCCGCTCTTGCTGCTCAGGGTGCATGATGTCTCCATAAAGCCTACCCATAAATGCTGCAAAACAAATGCTGAACACTATTTTCACTTCTTTTCTCCCACAAAAGCGAAAATCCTCTCTGGATTTCATTTCATAGTGAAAATTGGTACTAAAGTAGGTCTTTTGTAAAGAGATGTGGCATAAAGTGAACTTCGACAAGCAGCGGATACCTGCACTGTAGATCAAATTTTCTGTACATGACCCACTGTGTTCCTACAGCCACTTGCACTGTTATTTTCCTGTCTAGTACAGGTCGTATTTGTTATTCTCTCTCTTTTTAAAAAAATCAGGATTATTCTGTTGACAAACCTCAGAACATCTAGGAAGTTCAAGCCCCCAAATACAATGCATCCTAAGGAACATACGGTTTATTTCTAAACACGTAAACGCACACAGGTCCTTCCTGTCACTTCGTTGTGCTTTCTCTGTAGCGCTGTAAAGCCGAGAAGGAGTGAAAGTCATTATCTAGGTGCTGCAGACGAAGAAGAAATTTCAGCCTGAATTAAGAACTTTCTAAATTCTGCTGGTAAAACTCTATCTAACAATTATTCATTTATTATCCAGTTCACTCTGTCTGTTTGGACATAATCATATGTATACACAGACATATATACACATACAGACATACATATGTATATATACACATCATATATTTACACATATATACAGGGATGGAAAAAAGTAGGTTTACAGTTGTAATACAAATAAATAATGTAATAATAAACAATAATGCATAAATAAACTTTCACATACAACTGTAAACCTACTTTTACCAATCCCTGTATATATAGACAATAATTTCTCTTAAGAAAGCAATGAATTTTAAAGTTAAAAAAAACCCTGACAATATCTGGTTTGGTCATATTTTATAGTTGAATCAAAATAATTAATAACCAAATCGAGCTCTTCTCTGAAGCACTTATGTGCAATCGATGCATTGAAAAAGAAAAAAACATGGAAACATACTAGAATAGAGCCATAATTCCCAATAAGCTTCTCTATTTTCTGACGAAGATAATCAGTAAGTAGATCACTAAGGCATCTATTAATCATTGTCAATTGTGACTAAGTGGAGGTTCTGATTGGCTGCTCACAGATACTAAAGGACACTAGAGAACCTGTGGAAACAAAATCCTTCCTTCAGTAAGATAACTGCTGGTTAGAGGCACAAAACATCTTTAAATAAAAAAGAGAAAGGAAATAAATCTTAAGATATAAAATGTGTAGATTCTTCAGCCAAGATATTAGCTTGCGAGCACTAGTAACATTTAATGCAGCATTCTAGAACAATGCAAAGAAAAACTGATGTAAGAAAATTAACACACGTAATAAAACACTGTCTCAAATTACAATAAATAGCCTTCTCTGGTGCACAGCTTCATGGACTATATTTACAGGTGCGTATTTCTGTTTGATTATCTGTATAATGTTACTCCTAGCCGAAGGGATTTTGAAAATGTCAGTATCAATGTTGACAGCTAAGACAGAAATATCAGTTACTACTAGCAAAACTTTGATAGTTTCTTTAATGTTTCTATTATTGTTAGTTGACAATGTTCATATCTTTCCAAAATTAGTTATCTAGGTTATTAAATTTTAAGTTTCATTTATCACACAAGGCATTATAGTTCTTTCTAAATTTTGTGCCAGAGAACTAGGAGCTTTAAATATAGGAATAAATGTTGGCTGCAGAAATATTTAATTTTGATACTCAAGTGATTCCAGTAACTCCCTTTGTCATTCATTTCATTCTTCATTGTATCTCCCTCAAAAGAAAAATGATGGTGTTCCTTTTTCAGAGAATATACTGATAGCTTGGCTGAATGCAATTTTGGACTTCAATTCCCTGATGTCAGGTAATGGACACGAGGTAAGACAATCTAATTGTCTTTCCCAGGTATTTGGGATTGAGCACAGCCATTCTAGTCTGTCATGGTGTTGAGTGGGGGAGATATTTGGGGCCATGATGTGTATAGAGAAAGGGAAGCCTACTGGGGAGCGATAGAGAGATTGGGATGAGAGACCACGTAGTCCCAGAATGAGAAAGAGATGGAGAGAGAAAGAATCTCACTTTGACCCAAAGAACTTCCCAGGCACAGCATGGCCCCTTGAATGACCCACTTGTACTTCCTACGCTCCTCTGTCATGAGACACTTTTGGAAGTTTTCAAGAAAATGCTTTTCTGCTTCTCCTCAAGGTAATTAAATTTGTGGCATCTGTATCCAGATCATCCATCCTAAGACACTAGAGATGCCTGAAGTTAAAACCAAGTTATTTGCTCACTCTTTACTATCTATCATCACCTATCTATCTATCTATTGATATTTACAGTAGCCATATCTTTGGGGATGCAATTTACTTTTCTAGACTCTGTTTAGTTTATGCTTATTGTGGCTGTGAAGCTGTAACTTGCAGGTTGGAGAACTAACAACAAAACCTCCTTTCGTTGTGATGGCAGAGACCAACCCCAGTCACTGCAGAGAGTGTGTGGCAGGTGCAGTGTGTGAGCTGGGCGTGGCAGCGTGTCTATGAAGCAGACAAGTAGAAGAAGGACTAAGGTGATCTTTCAGTAAATACTCAAACTGGAAGCTATTCTTTTCTTCTCAAAGCAGGAGGGTCTAAAAAACCTGCCATTGAATCTCTGAGGCTGTTCACCGGCACTTTGGAAGAGACTCACACAATCCCAAGTAGGAACAGGTTGATGAAGTATAAAATTGTAATAGGAATATAGGTATTTGCCTCTCTTGTAAGCAGAAATTCTCTCTGCATTACAGCCTGAACTTGCTTACCCACACAGATGACTGATGACCACTGTCCAAATTTGCTCAGCAGATTTGCTTGAGGGGCTATTTTAAAATGCTGATTCCTAGTATCTTTTTCTAGACTTACTGAATTTGAGTGTGTGGGTGTGAGGCTCATGAATCTGTATTTTTAAAAAGTTATCCCTTGAAATTTCGATGTAGTAAATCCAGCCTGATCTGGGGGAGCCACAGTCTTATGCAATTAATGTTCAAGCTTTGGTAAAACTAAAGTTCAAAGAGATTTATTATGGACAAAAATGAGATGTGGATCTAAATCTGGACAAAGAAGATGGAGCATAATCAGAACAATGCAAGGGAAAGTTGGCCCAGAACCAAGGCAGATACAAAACCAGCCTCTCTTCTGTATGGGCCAGCACTACTCTACAGCTGAGAAGGGATTAGTAGTTATCATGAGATTCCTGCTTTCAACCACAGGTGGCAAACACAGGGCCCGAGGGCAGAGTCTGGCCCTCCACCTTGTTTTATCTGGCCTGGCACCTTGTTTCTACCCAGCAGCTTTTTCTACCAGGCGGCAGCGCAGAGTTCTTGCTTAACTGTTAAGGAGTAGTTACATGTATACATACAGTCCTAAAATTACATTCAGTCCTTTGAAGGCAACCTCGAGGCTGATGTGGCCCCCGGTGAAAATGAGTTTGACTCCCCTGCTTAAACTATCATATATAGTACATATTAAATCTTCATGTTACTTACTTAAAAGTATGTATTTGTGCATTTCATTTCCCTCAATTCTTTTGTTTTTGTTTTATTTTCTCTATGTGGTCTAGTATTAATAACTGTACTATATTCCACCATCTATAAATGCACCCGCATTTTTGTGTGCATTATACACGAGATTATTATACTCATTATTATACCCATGGTACATAATCATTATACCCATGTATAATGTGCATCCTTATTTTCCCTCAAAAATTTGGGCAAAAATGTGTGCATTTATATGGGGCAAAACATGGTATATGTTTTTGCTATTGTTATAAAAATCCTGAAATGGGTGGACCTAACTGGTATATTTTATCAATATGAAAACTTTCAGGAGAAAAAGATCAATAGAGGTCATTCCTTACACAATGGTCTCTGAAGGGGGAATGCTCCTTTTTTATGCTTTACCTTACACACACAGATGCACACACAGAGGTGCACAGAGGCACCCCGATGCACACTCACACTGACTCACACACAGGCGCACACATCTCTTTGCTCAAGCCACTTCCTTTCTACGAACAGATCAGAGAGATTATCAGGAAAGTTCCTACTTCTTTAACAAGAGTCAGAATAACATTCCGTGTTCTAAATAACTCTCATTTATTATCTTTGCCATCAACTGCATGAAAACTAATTCAGAGGCTTAACAGGAAGGTATGAGAATTGGAAGGAGAATGGCCACTTGTGCATAGCTATTTAACTCCTAGATGACTTTTTTAATTTAGAAATTGCATATAGCCATTTAAAATAATAACATGGCTTAACAATCTTAAGTCTTTTTGAAACAACAACAAAACATAGGCAAGTTCTCCAAATGGCAGTCTCTTTGGTAGTCTGTTCATAAATTTATGGTACCCACTGAGAGAAATAAAAGCCAATACATGTGAGTCTACATGCCGGTAGATGTAACATTGCTCTAATGTAGTCATTGTGTCCTTTAAAGTAATGCGGTGGGTCATATGTGACTTTTAATCCTGCATTTTTGAGTAAGGCATTGCAAAATATGGAACATGCAGTCTTGAATCCTCCATTGTTTTAGCTTAAAAAATCCTTTAAACTATATTATATCATACACATAGTTAAAAGACTGAACTGCTTATAAGTTATTATCATTTACAAAGGGAAGAGAGTCATTTTCTAAATTTGGAATGATAGAATATTTTAATTTTATTATTATGTCTACTATTTGTCTTAATAAGGCGCAGTCCCAGGGGCCAAAGCTACTATTAAATCCAGCACTCTCTCATCACTCTTATGATTCAGTGTCTTCTTAGAAAGGGAGTTCCTTAAGTAAGTCTATAATAGTGGAAAGGATTAATGGGCAAACTACCAACCAAACACATTTATTTTACTAATGCAAAAAGTGTTCTTAATTTTTTCCCTAACAAGCAGTGTTTCGATTCTGAATTCACTGAACTTATGATAGCTGTTCAGCTCTCTGCGTGGTACAAGGGGAGGTAGAAAAAACAAAACAAAACAAACAAACCCCAAATCTCATCCTTAATGGGATAGAAAGAGGAGCCATTTATTAGATACTTCCTATGTGTCAAGTTCACTGCGAGGTACTTTCAGCACATTGCATCCTTTTGTGGAATTTAGAATTTATTTGGGGAGGCAAATACATCCTTGTAACAATCAGGGAACCAAAAGTGGTACTTAAAGTTTACCAGCCTCGCCAGCCTTTTCTCTTGTCTTAGTTTCTCACCACCTCAGGTCCTTGGCAGGTGGGTCTATTGAGGACTGTCCTTCAATAGCACAGCCATCAACTCCTCCCTTGTAACTGCAGAACTGATCTTGCCTGGGGAAGCCAATCCTAAATGACTCCTTGCTCCATTCCATTTTTTCATCCCCACCCCACATTCAGTAGGGCATACATGAGTCAGCCACCCAGATGTGAAATAGGATAGAACATATAGTTCTTGACATGTTTTTCTGATTTCTTTTGTTTTTAGAGATGACAGCACTTAGCATAAATGAAATTTCAGAAAGCTGGATAACCTGAATAAACCTTTGAAGCTATCCCGCATGACATGGCTGCTATCGGCTTATGTTGCTGACAATGGTGGACAAGAACACTGTGACTTGTCAGGTCGCATGTGTTATTTTCCCAAAATTCTTTAAGACATCCAGAGAGTTTGGGCAATAAAAATAAAGCAACTCTTCCTGCTTAGTCTTCTCACGACCGTGTAAACAATGGTACTCTCCCAGGTGTTTATCCTTGTCTAATTCTCTTCTTACACTACCTTACCTCTGCGTAATCTCATCCGTTCCCTGGTTCTGATTACTTCCTCTCTAATGATGCATCCTAAGTCTTCAGCTCCAGTCTGAGGCTTTTTCTGGACACTCAGACCCGCACATACAACTATGTATTGGTCATATCTCTACGTAAAAGGGTGGTGTAGGATGGAAATGAGGAGAATGGGGAGTGCACATTCTACTTGCCAAACCTCAAAGACATGCACATATCAGAAAGGTGGGAGTCAAAAGCACAGAAACTCACCTACATAATTTCTGATGCCTAAGGCACAGCTGTCTTTGTTCTGACAGAGTAAAAAAACCCAACGAGATAAAAGAAGCAAAACAAAACACCTACCACTACAACATTTAGGTTATCTGTGCTCTTCAAAATATTTTTTGTCTACATTCAAATCTGCGAACACCACGAACTCAACACAATATATTGTGTCTAAGGCAGTAGTAGCTGGGATGACGTCCTCACCTTGCCCTTTCCTTCACCACCCCTCCCACATTTAGGTGCCAAGTTCTTTTCCTCCCACCTTTAATATATCATATTTCTTTCTCGCCCTCCACCCTCACCATTAGAGAACTATTGCCTTCGTTCAAGTCCTTCTCAATGTACTAACTGTTCTATTGCAATACCTTTCTAACTGATCTCCTGCTTATAAGTTTGTCCCTGTTGAATCCCTTTTTGGATAATAGAGTAATAACTGTTTAATATATTCCAATGGCTCTCTCCTTTTCAAACCAAACCTCCTAGTACTTAGAATGACATAAAATGAACTTTAGGACTGGTCCTGATATAGATTGATTGCTCTGTTTTTGCCATGTCTCCCCTCACTCACACATACTAGTCATTCCCAAGCTTTTTGCAGGCCCCTTAATGTGACATTGCCCATTTCATCAAACCGCATTTGCCCAGAGTGCATCTTCTGACTGCAAAGCATGACCTCGTCCCTGCTGCCCAGATTTCACCAGATCACCTTCCACATGTCCTTCAAAACTCATTTCAAATGTTACTTCCTCTGGGAAGCCCTCCTTGACCAACACAATCTCTACTGGTTTCCCTTTCTACAATTTGTTAGAGAAGCATGCTGACCTCAGTAAAAATGGTAGTACCAGCAGTAATAATAGTAAAAGCTAATAGTTATTGAGTGGATTTTAGGTTTCAGGCATTGTAATACCATTTTTATAAATTTTGCCTTTTAGTTTCTAATACTTTATAGAGAATGTCTGTCCACCTGATAGTTTCTCCCATGAGACTCTAAAAAGGAAGGTTCCCTTATGATTTTTTTTTATTCTTAGAGCCTAAGTCAGTGCCTTACTTACTAAATGATTAATGCTCAGAAAGGCTGTAACTATGTTCTTCATGGAAAATTTCCAGATTCTCTCTGCTGGAAATAATCACTCTGAGTCTGAATTCCACTTTGACAGGGTTTGCATTCCTTCCTTGCTTATATTAAATATTTTCACTTATATAACTTGGCTGCCCTTCATGCAAACTATGCAGTTAGCAAGTGGCCCCTTCTTTATCATCCCTTCTGACAATATCTCTCAGCAGATTCCAAAATCTTAGGAATTCAAGTTTTAATGTCATTCAAATCTTCCCTTTCTGACATTTAAAATTTTAAATATTAACACTACCTGAAGTAAGAAACACCATTCAGGCCCAGAAAAGAATGATGAATATGTTTAGATTTCTTTTTTTCTTAGAACACAAAATTTTAGTGTTCAAAGAGAGCAATGCAATCATGCCATCCAATCTCTCTTTCCTCCATCCCCTCCCTCCCGCTCCCTCCCTCTTCTGTCTCTCCTCTTTTTTAATAGAGAAAGAGACTGAGGTCCAGAGAGGTTTGAATGATTTGTTCAAGGTTACAGAGCAAGTTAGTAGCTACGTTTAGACCACCTCTTCAGAATAAAGAAACCAGACCAAGTTGCAATTTAACAACTCGAAGCCAGGTTCCCACCACACTCTTCTCTTCTAAGATATACTTTGATATTGGCTAGTCTTTTTCATAAAAGAACTCTTTTATGATTTTTTGATCATTTATTCCTTTGTTATATCAAATTTAAGCTTTTGTTCTGAATGTTTTCAGAAGGCTTAGCTGCAGCACACATAAATGTATTCTATCACTGACACCAAAAACATGCCTCTCAAATTCACTGGGAAAGAATGAGTTGACTCAGTTTTCTAAAGCGTGTGACTGATTTCCAGTGAGCTAATGGATACCTGATATAGTTATTCTAACCTAATATATTTTTTGAAGTGAATACAAAGTATTTTAATGCATCTCACTACAGGAATATTGGGCTCAGAGCCACCATTTGATGTGCTACTTCTCTGTCTTTCAGCCAAGTCTATTTCTGTTTGATACACTGACATCAGAAAATTCCAAGGAGTTATAGGGAGATAAGAACTTTATACTTGATAGCACTTGACCATCTGTAAGAAAAAAATGTGATGCAAGCTTACATCTTAAATGCCCTTATCATTAATGGTCAAAAGCTTTAAGGACTTTAATAATAATGACCTACAAACCTGGCATTCCTTACGGCAGGTTTTCTACATTAGTGTTATAGGTGGACATAATTTGGTCTTCACTTTTCATTTCAGGAGGAGAATGTTTCTTTAGCAGGTGAAGTAGGATTAAACATTTATTATGCAAATAAAAAGCTAGCAAATGGGTGAAAAGTTTGGGTGTAGAGCTTTGGACGGAAAGCTTAGGAAGGCCAATGGGTTTATCGCTCCAGCCTGCTTTGGCCCCAGTCATCATCCAGCTTCCTCCTCTGACCACCGCCCCCCGCCCCCCGCCCCCCGATGTGCAAATGGCTAAAACTGAACTAATGAGGAAGGAAGAGTGAATTGGCTACAAATAAAAGGTTTGTTGATTGAGAAGATATAACAATAAAGACAAACAATGAAAAGACAGAAACCTCTTTGGTGCTAGGCAATTAACGTAAAAATAATACAATAAAGAGAAGGCCCAATCCTCTAAATTGAGTTCCAACCTGAACTACCCAATATCAGGTCCAAAAGATGTAAGTTTAGCTGGTTCTGATATATCCAGTAAAATATTTGTGGAATTTAAAGTATTGGCAAATAATAGATATTAAAATAATCATCCAAAGAGAAAAACCTATTATTTTTTGTCTTCAAGCCCTTAGAATTATCCTGAGATCCCAATGAACCCTGAAGAAGGAATGCTTCTTTGTAGGCAGCTCCATCTACCACAAGCCCTGGAGGAGAAGGCATTTGAAAATCTACTGTTTGTTTCACTTGGGAAACCCTAGTGCTGGGAAGTTGCATGAGGCTTAATGCTCATATGAAATGAGAAGTTAGAAAATGATATTTTTCAAAAGTCGTTCCAAAGAACAGGATAATCAGTCTTACTCTCTGAGTAATTTATTCCTCTGCTCATAATTGTTCTTTTCTCTTTCTTTCCAAAAGTAGGCACAGCACTGTCCTTTGGGGTTACGTCACCAATCTGAATAATGCCACCAATCCCCGTGTCTGCAAATGTTGCTGGAAGCCTCAGTGCATGATGTAAATCATGAAACTAAATTTTGTATTAAACTTTCGATGCAGCTTCTGTGGGGGCCAGGCTCTTGGCTACAGGGCTTGACATTTTACTCCATCAACTCCCAGAGATGTGTTTGTTATTCCCTCTGCTGCTGACACATTATCAAGAATGACAGAAGGCCTTTCCAAATCAACTGATGAATGCTTGAGAGGAAGAGAACATCCACACAGGGTGGGGCAAAAGGAGGTTTACAGTTGTATGTGAATCAGAGTTTATTCTTGTGTTATACTTACTAATTGTATTATTTTCCATAGGAACAATTGTGAACCTACTTCTGCCCCATCCTGTATAATTTCTTAGCTATCCAATTATGTAAGACCAGTACTTTAGTGTTTGGTGATGTGGCAATTATAATTGTCTTAGTTTTCAATAGTTCATCTTTAAGAAAGACTTGCTATGAGGAACCAGAAAGTTCGATGACTGCTTACATGGAAGAGAAACAATCGCTAAGTGATAGGACTGGAACTCTTAAGTTTAATTTGCTTATGGCAAAATATTCACAATCATGTGATAGCACTGGCTTAATTTCAGGGGTCGGTTGGAACACACACATGCAGTTTTCTCATTAGATCTCAGTTACAACTTATTGCTAGATATTCAAATGATAAGGTTAAACATGGAACAATTAAAAATGGTTTCCTGAACACCATGCCCTTTGGGATCACATTAATCTGAGGGAATGAGAAATTAATGGTACTGAGCAATTTGGATTTTACTTACTAATCCATTTTTATCAATTCATCTAGTGAGGGGGGCATTTTTTTTGTTCATTTGTTTTTGGTAACAAGTAAGAAATAAAATACTTGGATAGATGTTACATACATTACCACTTTCCAATGGTATATATTTCTTCTAGTATTAGAGAATACAAGTGGTTGTATTTCTTCTTCATCATAATTTATGGGCTACCTGAGAAAAAGGTCGATTAGGTCTGTTGTGTTGAATAACATCTTAAAAAGCCCTCCACTTGAGACAGCCACTGTACAATTACTATGATCGCCTTATAACATTACAGTAGCCATGGAAGTATAGGATAAAAGAGACAAGAACACATATAAAAGTTACATTTAGTCACACACAGAGGAATGTTTAATTTCATGTAAGTTCACATCAGATTTCCTCTCCTATAATGCCACACTTTCAAAATCAATTTGAGTACAATAAAAATAAGCAGAGATGATGTTTTCAAGTTACCTATGATTTGCATTCACAATTACCCTCGTTCATCTAGAAAGAAACGCCCAGCTGACTGTCTGACACCAATTTGAATGTTGTCCATTTAGGCCTTTCCACCCTCTCCTCTGTGGAACTGATGGTGTAGTGTTTCCAGCAATACCAGGCCCTCAGAGAGGCCCCGTTCCCTTTCAGCTTGCCACGTCCCTCTCTAACCTTGACTCCTCTCCCTTGCTAATTATTCAAGACTCAAAGTAGCCATATGTAAAAGGTTTGAACTTTGAGACTCTCCTCCTTTCCTTAAAATATTACAATGAAATAACTGTTTTTGTTTTGCTTTTTTGTTTCTTTCTTTCTATCCATTGTCTTGGCATACATGGAGAGGAGAATTGAAGGGCCAAAAATCTCATGGCTAGGTTATGTTAATCTATTCTCTGATTCAAGTGCTAAGTACAGACTTAAATATGTTATTTTCCACTGAAAATTAGGTTAGTATACCATCCGTTTTCCTTCCTCCATTTCCCGAGTCCCCATTACGTACAAGATGCTGTGGAGTATATGGATGGGAGAGATAGTGAAGACGCAGGATCTACAGAAGTAGGTGATTGAATGGGTTTTCAAGGTCTAAGTGTGTGTGTGAAGTAGAGAGAGAGAGAGAGAGAGAGAGAGGAAGAGGGAGTGAAGAGAAACATGAAAAACATAGCTAGGATTGCTGTGCTAGGTGAAAGATGGTGCCATTTACTAAGACATGTAATATAGGAGGCACAATATATTATAATTCCATAATAAATACAGCAATAATGTAGCCAAAATCTACCCCCTTAATCCCAATATCAAAAAATCAGTCCTGTTGGTTCATAAATATCCTAAACTTTTCAATGTATGTCTTGATTTATGGTTTGGGAACACATTTACTCATAATATTTATTATAGCACAGAAGTATTTAGGTACATGTGGGTGGGTTCATAATGGCTGGTCAGTAACATGCTACTGTTTCATGTGTGAGCATTTCAGCGAGGGACAAAGATGAAGGCTGTTAGCATGACCTTTCTTAGGGGACAAATTTTCTCAGTACAAAGGGTCCACTATGAATAAAAATATAAAAATAATAATAAAAATAAATATTGTTACTCTGAAGATTCTAATCTCTCCCCAAAACATTGACTTTCTGAACAAATTTTCTACAAATCAAATTTGAGTTAAGCTTGTAGAATCTTTCAGTAAAGACATTAGCTTAGTTAGCATGTTAATTAAGACAAGTGCAATGCCCTCTTACCTTCATCACTGTGTATAATTGTGTGCTCCACATTTATCCTGCGCACTTCTATTGCATAGGATCTGTCCACCTGAGGTTGTGGGTACCCATGTTCCTGCCATAAAATTCCTGCAGCATGTTAAGAATTACTGGCCATACTGTAATCAAAACAGCCTGGTACTGGCCTAAAAACAGACAGACAGGCCAATAGAACAGAACAGAGAGCCCAGAAATAAACCCAAGTCTCTATGGTCAATTAATTTTTGACAAAGGGGGCAGCAGTATAAAATGGAGTAAAAATAGCCTCTTCAACAAATGGTGTTGGGAGAGCTGGACAGCTACATGCAAAAAAATGAAACTCGAGCACCAACTTACACCATACACAAAAAAATTCAAGGTGGATAAAACACTTAAATATAAGTCGTGACACCATTAAAGTCCTAAAGGAGAACATAGGCAGGAAAATCTTAGATATTTCACACAGCAGCATTTTCACTGATATACCCCTACAGCAAGGGACATAAAGGAAAGAATTAAAAAATGGGATCTCATCAAAATAAAAAACTTCTGCATGGCTAAAGAAAACAGCATTAAAATAAAAAGAGAACCAACTGTATGGGAAAACATATTTGCCAATGATACCTCAGACAAGGGTTTAATCTCCAAAATATATAAAGAACTCACACGACTCCATTCAAAGAAGACAAGCAACCCAATTACAGAATGGGCAAAGGATTTCAACAGACACTTCTCCAAGGAGGACATACAGAGGGTCCAAGACATATGAAAAGATGCTCAGTATTGCTAGCTATCAGAGAGATGCAAAATGAAACCACAATGAGATACCACCTCACACTGGTCAGAATGGCCATCATAAACCAATCAACAAACAACAAGTGTTGGAGAGGATGTGGAGAAAAGGGAACCCTAGGGCACTGTTGGTGGGAATGCAGACTGGTGCAGCCACTGTGGAAAACAGTACAGAATTTCCTCAGAAAACTAAAAGTGGAACTGCCTTTTGACCCAGCAATTCCACTGCGAGGATTATATCCTAAGAACCCTGAAACACCAATCCAAAAGAACATATGCACCCCAATGTTCATAGCAGCACAATTTACAACAGCCAAGTGCTGGAAGCAACCTAGGTGCCCATCAGTAAATGAATGGATCAAAAAACTGTGGTACATTTACACAATGGAATTCTACGCAGCAGAAAGAAAGAAGGAGCTCCCACCCTTTGTGACAGCATGGATGGAACTGGAAAGCATTGTGCTAAGTGAAATAAGCCAGGCAGTGAAAGACAAATACCATATGATCTCACCTTTAACAGGGGCCTAATCAACAAAACAAACAAGGAAAATATAGCCAAAGACACTGAAATTGAGAAAAGGCTGAGAGTGACCAGAGCGGCAAGGGGAGGGAATTTCAGGGGAAAAGGGTGAAGGGTTTATAGGAACAATTATAAAGGACACATGAACAATAACGGGGATGGGGGTGGTGGAAGTGGGAGGGAGGTGGGGAGTGCTGGGGGTTAGGCTGGTGGGCGGAAAGGCAGAGAACTGTACTTGAACAACAATAAAATTAGAAAAAAAAAGAATTCCTGGCCATAGGGTACTTATTTATTTTTTAAGGCATGTAATATGATTTTGATTGTACATTATGTGATTAAGGATTTAGAATACTGCAAGGTCTTTTGGAATCTCTTAAGGGGTGTAATAATGTTGCTTATATATATGCTGATGATTTAAGTCTATCTTTTATTGCTGCTGGAAGTCTTTCTTATCCCATCAGAAAGGAGGTACTTTCCCTTGCTGCCACTGACATTTATTTGAAAAGCTTATTTACGTTCTACGTTATGCATTGCTTGCAATGAAGAAAATACTCAGAAAAAAAAATAAAGTCTCTAGAGTTATCCCCTAAAGCCTTTTTGGATTGAAATGGGAAATAAGTACTTCAAGTAGATAGGTAGTTAAGTGGACAGACAGATGCATACTCTTAACTTCAGTTCGAAAGATAAGAAAATAAATTCTGTAGCATTTAATGTGGCTGTACCACTTACTGTGACCAAGGGTTATTTTCCCTCGATCAAGAATAATGAAAATAAAATTTATTGAATTGGTAGAGCTAATATATTATATTGTGTTAGCTCTTCATGTATATATCTATGGGTGTTTTATATATATAATATGTGGAGTTTTCCTTAAGAAAAATATATGAATTAACATATATATATCTTTGGGCCTCTTTTAAACAGAGCAGCAAAAAATTAAGTTAGACTAGGCCAAAGTATTAGAGTTTTAAACTAAAATCAGAACTGTATTTCCGTATTTAATTAATTACAAAATTTCTGTATTTAACTAATTACAGAAAAAACTTGCCAAAAAAGAGAGAAAGGAGTGTGAATTCTTGTAAAGGCAAATGTTTAGAGACTACAGAATTCCGTCTATCCCCATCTCAGTCCATTAAGAGCTGGGACTCTGATTTGTTTAGTCCCTGAGAGCTTGACTTGCATCTACTAGTTTCTTTCCCCTAAGACTAAGTTTTACTGCTCATACATTCAGTCACTGGCTAAGGCTCTTTGCGGATCTCTATGCCTGATTCTTCAGCATCTCCCTCTGAGTTGGGAACATCACCACCACTGACTAATTTAAGACCTCGATGCAGTGGCTGACCTGCTGGTTGGAGACCCTCTCCATCTTTCCCTTGTCAATACTTCTCTGAAATAAAGGTGACCTCAATACCCTTGTGCCTTAGACAGACTCTGTCGTCTCTTCTCAAAACCACCATTGCAAAATAATAACGATGGTGATCCTGTTCACCAGGCCAACCCTATCCTAGGGACTCAAGTTGTAGCCTAGATTCAAATTCCCTTGTGCCCAGTTTACACTGATTCTAAGACTTAGTTCCTTGAAAAAAGAAAAATAAGAAAAAGAAAATAATAGAAAGCTTCTGGACTGAAGTCAAGGGTTCCATCTGAAGGGCGTCATTTGTGGAGCTTCGCCTGACCCTCCCACCAGGCCAGGGTGCACGTGCCCTTTCTGCTCTCTGTTCGCAAACACCTCTATTCCACCAAAATAAAAGTAGAATAGAAGGCTGATTACATTTATCTCCTTAAGCTTGTTAAATCAATGAGGAAGCATTTATTAAAAGTTTCAATATATAGCAACAAGGGTATGTAATATAAATATACATATAAATTAAATTATACATACATGTGATATATCTATATAAATCTCTATATAATTTTTTAGAAAAAGGAGGTTGTCTTTGAGTCCTGAGTCTGATAATCTGAGCTTTGAAGCCTCAAGTAAGTAGCTTAATCTTACTCATTTCATTCTCCATTTTTATGAAATGAGAAAAATAATTCCTACCGTGTTGTTGTGAAGACTGAGTATGAATTTGAAAGGGTAAATTCAAAGTACTGTACTAGTGAAAAGTAATAACATTATATTTGACAAAGTGAGTAAAGTTAAAACAATTTTAAGAGAACGTTACCTGTTTGTGAGTTAAGGTAGATAAAATAAATTGAACAAGAACCCCAACAAAAATAGGGCTTGCTTAAAGGACTTTAATTAAATGGTCAATATGAAACAGATAATAAAGGTCTCAATTCAATCGGCTGGCACCATTTTGATCAATTACTGAAATTAGTGTCCTCGTGTCTACTTTCCCCATTGCCAGTAATATATTTTAACAATATATTTTCTTCCGCAATTGTTAGATGAAAGCTCTTTTATAAAGCTGGCCTGAAATAGGCACGTTACCATTTCTGGCCCCTACCCCTGCCTCCTGTTCTTATGACAGTGTTACTGTTCACCTGGCCGGTGACATGAGCATTAGAATTTGATTTGGTGCACAGAGGACACTGACCAGCCTCCATCAGCAGCCTGGGCTTGCTGTCAGTGACAAGATGAAACACATTACTCAATGTGATGAGAAACAAATCCTCAGAGGGAAATTAAAATAGTGGTGGTTTCAGATTAACACCAAGGGAAGGCAAGGTAAGGCAGGAAAATTCCATTGTTATTCTTAAAAGAACTACACCTTGATTAAATGTAACACCAACATACAATAGTTAAAACATTTTTAAATAGAAAGGAAAAATTGAAACTCGGCCTTAGCAACTCTGATTTCCTTCTTTTCTTTCTTCTGTTTTAAATTTCAGCTTTATTGAGGTATAATTGACTAATGAAATTGTAAGGTATTTAACGTATAAATCATGGTGTCTTGAGACAAGCATACATTGTCAAAGGATTTCCCCCATAATTAACACGTCCATCACCTCACATGTCTTTCCCTCCCTCCCTTGCTTTTTTTTTTGGTGAGAACATCTAAATTTCACCCTCCTGGCAACCTCAACCATAAAACACAGTGATGTCATGGTCACCATGCTTAACATCAGATCCTCAGACCTACTCAGAGCTGAAAGTTTGTACCCTTTTACCAACCTCTCCTATTTTCCCCACCCACTGCCCAGTAACCCGTTTTCTACTGTTTCTGTGAGTTTGACATTTTTTAAGTGATTTCTTTCTTATGCTTGTCTTTGATCAGCCTGTATGTGTGGATTCTGGCCTTAAGTTTGCTTATGAATAAATACATCAGAATGTCTAATTCTTTCCTCTCCATTTCCACTGCTGTCATCACTTTATTATTTCACATCTGGCCATTCACAGCAATACATCCTGTTCACTAGAATATTCCTAAAGTGGGATTTTCATTATGACACTGTCTTGCAAAAAAAAAGAAGGAAAGAAAGAAAGAAAATCCTTATTAGTAATGGATTCCGTAAGGCCCATGCTGCATACCCCAGCACTCAAATTCTGTCTCAGCTCCCATCACTCTGTCTTCCAGCAATCACTGATTACCTGGCAATGTGAGTCCACAATCTCATTTGCATGGGTGCCCACACATACCACACTCATCCTGCCGCTGTGCCTTTGGACACACTGTTCCAGCCGCCTGGAATGCACCCTCCTTTCTTTAGTATAGATGATTGACAGGACCCATACTTTTTGCATCCTTCACAATACTTGCTAGATTAGATGCTCCTTGAGTCACTTGTTCCTGCTCATGGAACGAGCAACCCAGAGAACAACAAGAGATGAGCAGAGCCACAGTTCTGGAATTCGGGGGAACATAATATGTAACATGTTAGAAGGAACTCAGAACACAGCAGATACACCTGACAAGGGCTTCCATTTTGTTTGTTTGTTTTCTAGTGTGAGCACTATTTGTAAGAATAATTGTAAAAACAATTACAAGATAGTGTGTTAAGATTTGTTTCTACCATGGATGGAAACTAATTGGTAGAAAAAATATATTGAATGGAAAAAGTTATTTGTGATATTAATATTGTATTCTTATTTTCAAGACTACACTTCCCCAAGAAACCACTTCCTAGTATTTCTATGAAGACATTACCAACACTACTCCCTGGTTCATAGCTAAATCTGCATGAGAAGCCTTAGTAGGAAAAACAGTAAAAACACAGCTGGATTAGTCATAAATAATAATCATTTCCATTCACATAACACCTTTGAAAAGGTCCCTAGAATTTTACTAACTTTTAAAATCATGCATCAGATTTTAAATGCAAAACATCCTGCTAATGTGATGTTGAGGTTACAAATTTAAACACATTGAGGTCAGCAAATGTGAGAGGTATGGTTCTCATTACTACATTATCTCAGCCGCATAAGCATACTTTATTTTTTTTTGTTAAAAATTGATATGTAAGAGTTCAACTGCTACTGAAAATAATTATGTCACTCTGAGTGTTTACCGTGGATAATTGTAAACATTGTGGGATTTCTGTCTTCCACGTGTTGATGTTTTGAATTAGAGCATAAAATTGCTGCCAATTGAATTTTGATTTTGCCTGGGATCATAAACTGAATGAAAATGCTGATCTAGAAGACAAATAAAAATTGGATCTGCTCACCTTGCTTACTTCAGTTTGCCCCTTCCCAGAGTCTAAGAACAAATGGAGGCACAGAAGGGAGGGTGGTTCTGAAACTAACACTTATTGATTGTCTACCATGGCTGAGGCACTGTGTTAGGTGTTTTGCCAATATTAATGCATCACATTTATGGCGATTCTAAAAAGTAGTTACTACTGTATCTATTGTACGAATGAGTAAGTGGAAGCTCAGTCAGATTAAGTGGCTTGGCCAAAGTGAAATTACTGACGCGCAAATCTAAATTTGTTAGTTTCTAATGTTATTGCCACTCTTCTCACTAGATTAGGTGGGAGGAGAAACCTACTACGTATCTCTACAGACTGCTTACCTCTCTACAGACTGCCTGCCACTTCCTCAAATTAGCGTCTTAATTTAGAGATTATTCATGTTGAGGAGATAGGCTGTAGGGTTACAAAAAACCTAGGACAAAATTTTAAGCACAAAGTTAAGAGTTTTCCAACATATTCCTCACAACTGGTATCCAACACTTTAATTCAGAAACATATGGCGAAGGGCATGTGAGTCCAGTTAAGGAGGAAGCTGTGGGGCAAGACCATCTGCTTATATGCACCAGTTCAGTCACCTTCTGGGGAAAAAGAGCATGATACAGTTTATCAAACAAGTTGTCACTGTACGAGGGAGGAAGGTTTTCTTATTTAATAGATAGAGGGATCCATAGACACTCTCTCTGTAGTGAAAACATATTTTTCAGATGGCAAGACGAGCTATAGCATGACAGCCCACACACAGCTACACAACTGTATAATGAAGCTTCCACATTTTTCTGATACACTGAACTGCCCAGAATCCTACGTACTCACCAGAAGTCACTAAAAGTTAGAATCCTGTTTTTTTTGAGCTAGAAAGACTCTAAAAGCTATTCCTTTTCCATTTTCAACCTCTTAGAGATGTGAAAACTTAGGTCAGAGAAGTTAGTTTACTTGTTTAAGCTAGGAAGTGTCAGAACCCACACTAGAACCAAGGATCACTTATGCAAATTTTATCTCCAGTGTCTGGTCACAGCAAATAGATTTTGGAAGATAGTTCAGAGTTCCAACTTGCTTTGCAATAGTTATTTCAGGAAAGATTTATAGTTGACTCCTATTCGGGAGACACTGGAAGCACTCATTACTTAAAGATAAACTTTGGAGTGGTTGTATTAAGCCATTCATTTAGGATGAGGGTGGGTGTGTTAGGGGTTTTGGGGTGTTTAGGTTTACAGAGGAGAGAAAGACAGAGGCAGAGGAGAGATACAGAGGGAAAGTGACATCTACCTGAAACATGTTCTTCCCACTCCTGGTTTACCACGTTTCCCCAATCTTCCTCTTACCATCTGGCCATTCCATCTTCACCACTTCTACTAGACCCTCCTCCTTTTCCAGTCCTATAAGCAGGAGCATGTCAGGACTCAGTGTTCAATCTCTGTCTCTTTCCTCCTTACCTCTTAGGCTGTCTAATAGCATCCCAATATCACCTGTAGGCTGTTAACTTTACATTTATAACTTTAAGCACTGAACTTTCTACAAAAATTTAGATTCATGTAGCTAAAAATATGATGACAGTTCTACTTTGTTATCTAGAAGCTATTTCAAATTTAGCATACCCTTAACCAAATTATTAATCTCCCACTTCTTATCTCCTATTTCTGCATTGTTTATTGCAGTAAATAGCACTACTATTCACCCAGTTGTGAAGGCTGGAAAACCTGAACACCTCTCTTTCTTCCCCATCGCACATCCAGCCAATTAGAAAATGCTGTCTGGTCTACTTTCACCGTACCTTCAAAGTCCAATTGTTCTTGGCACTGTCAGCACAACAGCCAAGTCCAGCCACCATCACCTCTTGTCTGCACCGCAGTAAGAGTCTGCTAGATGGTCTCCATGCTTCCTCCTGCTTCCTGCATTGTATGCTGTGCACATCAGTGAAAATGCTCTCCCGCTCTAAATCCTCTTATAGGTTTTTATCACACAAAATAAATTTCAGCATCCTTATCACAATGTACATTATGTTCCTACTTCATTCAGGTCTATCTCCAAATGACAACTGAAAGGCTGTTCACAGATAGATGATAGGTATGTAGGTAGGTAGGTAGGTAGGTAGATAGATAGATAGATAGATAGATAGATAGACAGATAGATAGACAGATAGATCAATCTTCCTTTGCTTGCTTCATGAGGTTGGGGACTTCACTTGTTTGGTCCACTTCTATATGGTACCAACTTCTTATAAACATTTGTTGATAAAACAGACTGATAATGTTTGTTTGTATGTATCAGATTTATGGAACTTGAAACATACAACTAAAACTTTAGCACGTTAATATCAATGATTGTAATTGAAATATTCTCTTTTATTTACACTGTCCCATAAAAGGATAGCCAGGACTATTTTTTTTGAATTGCCATGCAGGAAGTGTTTTCAGTCTTCACTCTTCAACCACATCAACTAAACATAAGTATGAGTATTGAGCTTATATTTAGCACATGCCTGCATACACATATTCACATACTCTGCCAACCCCAAAAGTGTAGGTTTATGGACCTTTATTTAACCCAAAGTGGCTTTAGAAGAACTGCGTGGTGATCATGGGGGGTTCTATATGCCACAGAGCTGCAAGTGAAATAATCCCAAAGGTCAAAAGTAAGCATCAAGCTATTGGAAGACATAGAGTATCTTCACATAAAAGAAAGATATTCTTCATGTGGTTCTTAAAGATGTTGAAAAGTGAGATTTTCACATAAGATTCAACACTATGTAGAAGTGATCATATGGTGAAACAATCAAGCTTGGTCAAGGAAAGAAAGAAAATTAAAATAATTGTAGAAATCAAATTTGCCCACCCTCAATATGTTGTAACCCGAAGTTCCAAGATTAATATAAGCTATCAATATGTAAGCAAAGGTGTCCTGGCTGGTGTGGCTCAGTGGATTGAGTATCGGCTTGTGAACCAAAGAGTCACTGGTTCGATTGCCAGTCAGGGCATGTGTCTGGGTTGTGGGCCAGTCCCCAGTTGGGGGCGTGTGACAGGCAATGATACATTGATGTTTCTCTCCCTCTCTTTCTCCCTCCCTTCCTAAAAATAAAAAAAAAATAAATTAAATATTTTTAAAAGGTGTAAACAAAGAAGAATCAATTGAACTGACACTGACCCCCATTCCTGAGCAACTTTTAGTGCCTGTTAGGGTGGACCTACGGCCCCACCCTGTTCGCAGGTTCAAAAATGTGTGGTTGCCCTTGCTCCACTCTAGGGATTGTGAAATACAGAACAAAGGTGATGCTTTACAATAGCTATTTTTCCTGACAAAATGTGTTTTTAGTTAGTGTAGGAGATGTATAGGATCCTTTGGGAGCTCATTCCAGAGATGACTAAGCAGTCTCCTGGTGTACATGTTTGCAATGTGTGAGCAAGATGTGTGGATTTCACATAGGTCCCTCCCGGAGGAAGGACCATTTAAGCTAAAGGAAGAAAAATGCCCAGGTAGAGAACACACGCATTGGACTTGGATATAGAGAGCTCTTCCAATCAGAGGGAACAGGGCAAGTTTTAAAACTGATGTAATACTAGTTAATATACAAAGAAGTACTTGGTCCTACTCTTAATTATTTTGCTTTCTGTTTTTTTTTTTTTATAAATTTGGTTAACTGCTTAGGATTTCTTCATTAGCTATACAATGTGGATAAAAACAATGGCCTCACGGAACCATGTTTAAGATTTAATTAAAAAAATAAACAACAGAAATAAATAAAATGAATAATCTGTGTAATAACCACATTATTTTTAAAAACAGCTACCAAAGTTGAGTATTACTACAGATGCAAAATTCAGACAACCACTCTTTTTTTTCCGGTTCATCTTCTGTAGTCTTATGAAAAGCTAATGTTCACTCTGGGCTGTTTTACTTTAAAAAGGATGATGGAAAATTAGGCAGCATCTAAGGAAAAAGCAATGAGTTGATAGAGAGGACCCTTCTTAAGTGGATAAATAAGTTTGCATTATTTTGTCTAGAAAACTAAGAAGAATCAATTGAACTTACACTGGCCACAAGAGATGGTGGAAGAGAGAGAGTATAACTCTCTTAAAAATATGAAGGGCTATTATTAGGAAAATGTAGGCCAGCTGTGCTTTAGCTCCTCTGAGGTTAGAATAGAAAAAGTTGGCTGAGCTTGTTTAAACATTTGAAAGAAAGCAAAGGTTACTTATGGATTCCTGGAGACAGGAGATGGGCTGTCTTCTTAACAGATCCTGAGATACCATCTGCTTGAACAAACAAATACTCAGAGGTACCCCTTCAAGCTCTTGGACTCAATTATTCTAGTATGACAGCCACTGGGTAATTTGCAAAGGACAGTGGGAACACTCATTTGGAAGACAATCACCTGCATAGATCCTTGCTTTCAGCGAAACGGAGGTGCCCTTTCCTGAGTTCCCTCTGAGGTGTGCTCCAGGTCGCAAACTTGCCCTGAGCCTCTCACAGAAGGATGCTCTCTTTGTCTGAGAGGCTCTTTCTGGCTTTTTATTGTCTTCCATACAAATTTATTTTCAAAACACAAGCAAAAGGACACAAATCTTTTAAATTTTTCATTACTTTTTGAAACATCAGAATTTAAAATGTGTGCCTTTTAATTTAAAAAAAAGTCTTCACACACATCTAACTCCTATAACATATATAGTGCAAACTCGTTAAATCATCTCAAATGTAACTGTCCTTTGCTGAAGAAAAAGAGAAACTCATGTCTTAGACCTATATATAGCACTCATTTGCATATCTCTGCATATATATACACACCTTATTTTACATTAAATCTGTCTCTATACTATTTATATTTATACACATTTGCAGTGCCCAAATATATTTGGCCGTTTTAGAATTCTACTGATTACTCTTCAGAAAGTACTCTTAAAAAGTTATACTTGGTAAACTTTGGAACAAAACTGAATTATAGTGGGAATCCTATACAAATACTCAATCTTTCCAACAGCAATAAATTATAATTTCAGAAACATAAGGTGCTGACCTCCCAGTGTGAACAGAGTAGGGGTGAGTGATGGGGATAAAGCTCTTGATTAGAAATGTTTTTCTTGAAGAATAAAGCGTTTATGTAGGAGAACAGCCCTGAATAAAGTTGATCACTCCCTGTTGCTTATCCATATAGAGCACAAGATGATTTCTCTTCAAGGGAAGAAAGAATGAAAAATACAAGCTCACATTTGGACTGATACTCAAAGTTATAAATGTTTAATGCACTTGATGACTACAATTTTACAGTGTTTTCCCTTCTAAAAAATAAAAACCTGTATTTTTTTTTTACAAAGAAGGAGCAAATGAACAATCCTAAAAGTGAAAAAGCATTATTTAATTTTAGAGTATAGAGGTGACTAGTGGGGTATGTGCAAATTGTTTTGAAAATAATAACAATAGCACACTGCTTAGACTGAATTTTATCTTTAAAGTGAGGATCAAGGGGTGAAGCTCTGAAGCACGCTTCACAGTGAGGGAACAGCTCTCAAGCTCCTGGACTCCATCAGCCACGACAGAAGCAGAACAGTTCCTTCATTTAGTCACTGCCTCCCTCCCTCTAAAAATTCCAATAAAATACAGCCTACAGTTAGGAGAGAGGATTTTCACAGAAATTGAACTCACCATCATCTTCCTCAGTGGTTCTTAACCCTTAACATAGTTTGCTTTTAAAAAATACCCATGCTAACACCTCCAATTAAGACAAATTATTCAGAAGGGGCACAAATATGAGTATTAAAAAACCCTCCGTTCTTCTTGTATGCTTACTTTGTTATTTAGATTCAATTTTAATACCAATGTATTTATTATTTTATTTTTCATAGTTTTGATCTTATTTTTCTTAAATAAATCCCTTTAACATTTCATATAACAATGGTTTGGTGATGATAAACTCCTTTAGAGACAGAATGATGGATACAGGGAGCATTATGATGGTTGCCAGGTGGGAGGGGGGTATGGGCGAGTGGGTGAAGACGTGAGGGAATTAAGAAGTACAAATAGGTAGTTACAGCATAGCCATGGGGATGTAAAGTACAGTGTAGGAAATGGAGCAGCCAAAGAACTTATGCCCATGACCCATGGACATGAACATTGGTCTGGGGATTGCCTGTGGGAGTGGAGGGTGCTGGGTGGAGGGGACAAAAGGGAAAAAATTGGAACAACTGTAATAGCATAATCAATACAATATAATAATAATAATAATAATAATAATAATAATAATAAACCTCTGCAGGTATTCTCACATGAAACTAGGACTGGGAACTACACTGACACTCCCTTTATATATCCCTCCTTTATTAATGCAGTAACAGTAATACAGTCCTATAGGCTAACGATTTAAGCCCTGGTCACCCATTCCTTGGCTGCTCACTAATCTCTTTCCCTTCTCCATAGTTAAATCCTTTCCATGTTATAACAGCATTATAATAATATTCTCCAACGTTGGCTCTCTTCTGGCTGGGTCTTTTCACAGGGATCTTCTACAGACATAACTTTCATCATTTTGTTCCCTAAATATGACCCCCAAATCTTCATTTGGCTCACCCTTCTTCAGTAAAAACATTCGAAGTTCTTAAATAGACCATTCCAGGACCTCTGTCATCAGGTGCAGATTTTCTTTCCAAGTTGGGAGTTCATCATTTCTCAGCAGAAATCCTCAGCTCCTTCTGACTGTACCTATAGTCAGTGTTTCCTGAACACCTCACTCAGTCTTACCTCCTTGGATTTTTTCTTCTGTTCTCTTCTTGAAATGCTGACTCTCTCTGCTCAACCCAAATCAAACCACATCCATTTTACATCATAGCTCAAGTACCCCTTCCTAAAGCATTTGTCATCACTTCACTGCCTTTGGTAGTTATTTTCTGCACTATATATTTTGCTCACTTGTTCTCCCAGTGCCATTGTGAGTTCTTTCAAGGCAAGCCATATGTCACATACAGCTCGGGGCACTTTGTACAGTGTCTCACACATAGTAGGTACTCAATACTCATTTGTTAAAGGAATGTAAAATGATTAAATGGCACAGAACTAACATGATCTCATATCTTAGTGGCTTAATGCTGAGTATGCAAGTGCTGGGAAGCGCTGTCTGGATTCCAGTGCCAGAATTATATTTATGAGGACATATGGAGGACAAAACAGAAGGGAATGCTACGGTCCAAGATGGAAAAAAGTCATTCTCAGAAAAGAAGACCATTTTTAACCTTAGAGTTCATTTAGATCTCCGAAAGATCACATACAAAAAGGGTGATGGAAAGTAAATCTTCAGCATGGAAGAACCAACAATTTCATGCCCCTTAAAAATGTAATGCTATTCAAATGTTCCATAAATAGACCTTTAATCTTTGTTTCAATTCAACAACTTGAGTGACCAGTCAAGATCTCTCCATCCTGTTGGTGTTAAAGGTGTTCTTTCGAATATGAGAGGGGAGCTAGAATGTGCTGTCACACAGAAGAAACTGATTTATTTGGAGACCCCTGACACCTCACTCCTTTCCTTGTCCTGCTTACTACTTGTACCTCTGACTAAGCAAGGAGGATGTGGAGTCACAAAGGCTTCCTGTAATTTTCCCTTGCAAAGAGAAGTTCCAACTTTCTCCCAGAATGAATCCTGATTTAGATACAACATTTGAATAATCTTTAATTTTTTAAAGCAGAATGTGAGAGTAATATTGGTGCAATTTCGAGCATGGAATGGTAGTGGACATTGCCCTCTCATCTCTAGCCATTTAGAATCAGGAATAGGATGCCCAGAAAACCAGTCATGAGACACATTCTCCATGTCAATGGTTGATCCAAGAACCAGGTTGTAAGCCAATGAGCTTTTCTCAGTCACAGAACGTATTTCAGAAATAGGCACAGTGGCTGTATTGGAGCCAACGGGATACAAAGGGAAGTGAGTCTAGTTATTTCAAGGAAGACATTTTCTTACTTTTAGCAGAGATTCACAGAGCAGAAAGTCTCTCTTTCTCTCTTCCACTAGACGTGGCTGAGGAAGCATGTAGCTAAAGCCATCCTACAACCACAAGGGAACAGACCTAGGCGCGAAGACAGTGCCATGGCTGCTGTCTATGGAGTGAGGTAGATCAGATTCCTCAAAGCCCACTCTGCCTTCTGGCTTTCCCACTAGGTGAGCCAATGAATTCCACTCTAAGTAAACAGTTTGAGTTTTCTATTATACACAGTCCCAGGTACCATAGTGATAGGATGGTCATGGAAACTGAGACAGATCCTAAAGGAAGGGCACACCTCATTGCAAATGCCAAACTCTCTCACTAAACCCAAATGTATTTGCTTTATATTGTCTTGTTTTGATAATGGTTACTACAACACTGGTGTCAGTATGGAAATGCCTTCAATCATTAGTTGTTCAAATAATCACTGAGCACCCACTAGTAAAAGAGTCCAGAAGATGAACACTGAAGAAGTACTTATAGGTGCTTAAGTGTTAAGAAGGAAAGCTGGATACCAAGGAAACATATAATAGAGGAACAAAGCTATGATGACAGAAGAGATTCCTGAGAAATCTGCTTCTATCTAAAATTTGATTTGAGTAGAGCAGAGCTTGGGGAGAGTGGGAACTGGAGGAACAGCACATGTGGCATCCAGGACAAAAGGGAGTGTGGCATTTTTGAGTACCTGGAGATCTCAGCTGTGCAGAGTGGGAGGAAGAGAGTAGCACCGAGAAATCAAAGGCCTTGGGAGTCCTGGTGGGCGCCTTGTGTTTCACCCAGGCTTGGAGCATCACAAGTGCAAACTCCAGATGTAAGTGACAGAAGATTAACACCATTCTAACTACTGACATGTTGTAATTGTTTAAAGGAAAGTTTGTATTTATATGTAGAAAGTTAGGAATTCATGTTGATAAACGAATCACATGATTATATCCATTGGAAGGCAATATTATTTCCTTTCAAATCCTCCATTAAGCCAAATGGATAAAAGTTTCATGATCTTGAAAATTTTTGAGTGCTTTAGAATATCGCAAACAAATGTTTGCTCCTACTGCATGTAGATAAAGCTACTAGAGCACTCTCAGTTTTATAAAGTTACCCGAGTTTGGGTTTGGAGGTGAAAGCGTTATTCCGCGAGCATTTATTGAGCACCTCATCTATCAGGCGGAGGGTGTGCTTCGCCTCCTATTCTTTCTCGATTGTGCTGTACACACGGTCATTAGCTACTCTGCACAACAGTTGATTTTATAGAAATTGCAAATGCAGGGTTACAGACACTCTTCAGAAATTAGACTCTATTTAGTTAAAATCCACTTGAAATTTACTGTCTGTGTCACAGGTGGCATGTTACATAACTTCTATAAGCTTTAATTTCATCCTTTGTAAAGTATAGACAACATTGGTTCTATGTCATAACTTTATTCTCAGAATCAAACGAAATGATACTTATTGAATACTATGCCTGCAACAAAGCAAGCAGTCAGAAATATTAAGAATTATTAGCAGTAGCCATTATTTTCAATCCATAATACATGTAGAACTATCAATCCATAAGGGGAAGCAGAGAAATGAAACAGCCACTGGGCTGCTGCAGCTTGGGACATCAGGTGTCTTCAGAAAGGGAAGTGGGGCCATTAGCAGAGACATATACTGAAGTGCTGGGCTTTGAACATGCAGCAGGATCACTAAGAGCAATACAGGAAAATTCTGTTACGTGTACCCAGAAACCTGAAATCCAAGATTTGAAATGTAGTCAGAAGGCAATGGAAGAGGCCGGGTTTGCTTTTGCCAACAAGAGCAAAAGATCTGGCATTAAGGTGTTAGAGAAAATATTGGAACTGGCCCAGCTGTATTTTAAAGAGCTGGTAGCCCTGAGGCAAGGACCCTTAGTCTGTGGGAGAATTCAAGGCTTGACAGAGACTCTGGCTAAAGTCAGAAGATCTGCTTGGTAGCTTAATCCTGACACTCATAAACTACTGATTCTGAGCAAATTAAATGTCATTTCTATGATTCAGTTTCCTCATTAATAAAATGGGGATAATTCTGTCTGGTTTGCTCACCAATATCTAGTAAATCTTTATCCTGTTCCTGGAGTTGCAGTAAGGAGTCCAATATTAACAATCAATTATATGAGGCACTACATTGTAAGACGAGACACCATCTTTCACAAATCATGCATAAGGTTCTGGAGAACCCAGTGTGGAAGGAACACCCATGCTTACCCAGGAGAATTAAGGAAGACTTCATAGAGGAGGTAAACCATAAGCTGACATTTGACACATGACTGGGAGCTTTCCAGGTGGATGGGGGAGGAAAAAGATAGTCCTTCCCGAGAGACAGGGCAAAATGTACACAAAGCACAATGGTATCTTTGTGGATTGAGTCAGAAACAAAAGTTGCAAGCTAGTCAAGCCAAAGGCTGCTTGAGGTCCCACATTCTTTTCCAGTGCCATCACGGTCATTTCAGTTGCAGAACGTGTTGGGAAATGACTGACCTTGATCCTGGAGTATTCCTCCCACTTGGCCAGCTTCCGCAATTCATTCAACTAGGTCAGAGTTAGCTTTGCACCTGCAAATGTCCTTGCCCCTCGTGGCCGGCAGTGAGCACACTGTGCTCTGACTTCTACATTCATTGTAGTGGCCCTTCTGCATCAAGGTTGTGGGTATTGACTGAGCATCTGATGGGGCTGATTGCATCATTGCTGCCCTGTGGCCGAACAGAAGGTTTCAGTTTCCACTGCCTGCTAGGCTACCTATCCCTTCTAAGCAGAAATATTCAGATGAAGAAACCCAACTGTTACTATAATTTTGTAGATGTAAAACATCTGCATGTGACTTTGTGGCATCTGGCACCATTTGACACACGCAGAATTCAGTGCTGCAATTTCAATTTCTCTAAGGATGCCACGTGACGGTCTAGGAAACATTCATTTGCCATGACAGCACCAGAGAAGCTGCTTCCAAGCAAGCTGAAATAAGGAAAATTACATATTGTGCAGAAATAACTACGTAAGAGTATATATGAAATGTATTGTGTGAGGAAAAGTCTAGTCAAAGAAATGTCAAATTACGCAATTTTAGATCATCTCCCTTTGATATCAAGATGGGTTCTTATAAAGTACCTTTTATATTACAGAAAATAAAAAAGAGACTTTTAAAAATTTCCCATTCATTTAATAAACCCTTACTGAACACCTGTTATATGCTAACTGCCCTGATGGACAGTGGGAATTAGACAAGACTCCTTCAAGGGAGGAAAGAGGTATGAGAACAAATAACTCCTTGGTAAGAAGAAAGCAGGCATTTCCACAGGTGTTACTTCCTTTGAAGAGCCTCTCCACGCGTTCTGGGGAGGTGACCAGTCCGGGCGCCGTGTCGCTAGACAACCCTTGCAAGTCAAGAAGGGCGGCGCATGCATCAGAGAGCCTAACGTATGCCACCAGGGGACTTGCCCACCAAAACACGCAGGAGACTTTGCTTCTTTCGAATGGGTCGCTAAGGTGGGAAGATGGTACTCTGGATGTCATTTCGGCAGTCACATTCCTCAACACAATGAACAGAGCCGAGAGAGGGGCGGGGGTGAGTACAGGAGTACAGGAAAGGAAGGGAAGAAGGAGAAAGGAAAGGAGAGAGAGGAAACTACAGGGAAACCTTGTGACATGATTTGAGCTTTGTAACAAGTGTGCCAATAGCCTCATTTTTAATATTGATTTTTAATTTAATTTGATATTAATTAGAAATTTATTTCCTTAATTGATATTTGAATGTGGGGTATTGCAAGAGTCATATTTAAAATATTGAATTATCCTGGTTGAAGAAGGGTGAAAACAAGAATCCATCTCTCCTTGATGAGGAATTTGGTTATACTCTAGTAAATAAACTACTTAATCTACACCTATTACATTTCAGGGCTCAGGCTACCAAAGGTTGAACTTTGGAACACTGGTACAAGCTTTATTCGAAAAGTGTGGCATCATCCAGTAAAGTCAAGGAGATTTGTGTATTCTGTGAACCAGCAATTGACCTCTTATGCATCGGCACATAAGGATACACGCACAAAAGATTTCCTAGCAGCATCGTTGGCAATCGATCCAACCTAGAAACCACAATTATTTATCAAGGGTAAAATGCATAAATAAATATACAATGGGATACTACACATCAGTAAAAATGGATGAACTATATACCTAAGAACGTGGTACAGTCTTACTATCATAAAGTTGAGTGGCAGAAACCAGACACAAGAAATATACAAAATATAATTACATTCATTTACAGAAAAAGATATTATTTGGGGGTTAGCTGGTAAAACAATAAAGAAAAGCAAGGGAGTGATGATTAAAAATGCTAGGACAGTAATTACTTCTAAGAGGGCTGGAGCAGTTTGAGATCAGGAAATAACACATGAAAGGCTTCGGGGTGTTAATAATGTTTTAATTTTTAAAATTGATGTTATTCCTAGAATTTCATTTTTACAAGTTTATTAAAAAAGATTTTATTTATTTATTTTTAGACGGAGGGGGAGGGAGGGAAAAGAGAGGGAGCGAAACATCAATGTGTGGTTGCCCCCCTCTGGGGACCTGGCCTGCAACCCAGGCATGTGACCATGTGGTCTGGTGGGAACCAACCAGAGACCCTTTGGTTCATAGGCTGGTGCTCAATCCACTGAGCCACACCAGCCAGGGGTACATTTATACAAGTTTTATGGACTTTTTTTGTATGTGTGTTATATTTAACAGTTAAAAAGGAATTAAAATTAAAAAAATGCATTATGACCAAACGGACTTGGTTAAGGATTGCAAGAAAGATTTGATCTAGAAAATCTATCATAATAATTTATCATAAAAATTATTACAGGAAAAAAATCATGTATTATCTCTATAGGTATATCCATAAAATTGTCTAAATTTCAACAGCTATATATGATTTAAAAGGAAGCACCTATTAGAGTAGGAAATTTGATAAAGGTTCTATACCAAAACCTAGAGTAAACGTTGTGCTCAGTGTGGAAAACTCAGATAACTTTCCCTTTACAAAGAGCAGCAAGACAATGAAGCCCATTATCATTACAACTGCTTAGTAGAGACCTGGAGGCCTTGGCTCACTCTACAAGAAAAGTAAAATAATTAAAAGACGGAAAGAAATGGAAGAAAGGAGATAAAAGTTTTATTACTGGTGAGTGAAATAAACACCTGTCAAGAAAATCAGCACAATTAAATTCAAAGTTATTGTTTTTGTTTTCTTGTTGGATACAAGATCAGTGTTCAAAAACCAATAGAATTTTTGTCCTATCAACATTATTCAAAGTGAACATGTAATTTCAGTAGTAATAAAATTATACACTATCTATGAATCTAACTTAACCACGAGTGCCTAAGATATCAAAGGAGCAAAAATTTTTTTCTCTAATAAAGAACATAAAAAATCTAAAAAGTTAGTTTTTTGTGCCTTGCTCTTATTTGGGATTACTAAAAAATAAAATAAGTTTAATCCCCTAAAATTTAATAGAATTTATTTAAAATTTCCCCTGAAATTAAAAGGAATAATAAGCAAAATTTTCATCTGGATGATTTTTAGAACTCAGTGCCATTCTTCTAAGGTGAAGGGATCAGCTGAAGAGCATGTTTGCAGAACCCAGAGACACAGACAACAGTGCGGTGACGGCGGAGGGAAGGTGGGTTGCGGCTGGGTGGAGCGGGCAAGGGGGGGGAAATGGGGACATCTCTATTAATGTTGACAACAACAAAAAACCAAAGTAAGAAATAAAATAAAATTTGTATAAAAGAAAAAATACAAACAAATAGTTGATTCCTTAAAAAAGAAGAGCAAAAAGTAGATATTTGCTATCTCAGATATAACATAAAAGCCATAGGAATAAAACCAGCATGGCTCTGGCTTTGGCTTAAAAAACATCCAAATGAAATAATAAAACTCAATTGTGAGTTTAGTACTCCATCTTTGAATAGCTGAAAATTCCATATCTGATAACCAGCCTGAAAAATCAATGATATGAATGATTTTTCTTAGTATATGGTATTAATAAAATGAATTTATAATACATAGAAAATAAAGCTTCATTGCTACTGAAACATGTATATATGCATACATATAATATATAAACATATAAGAATATATAAAAACATATAGTATATATAAGGCATACATATATGCAAATATATAGACATTTTATATTTATATAAACATATATAAGCATTTTTATCATATTAGCTATATATACATGCATATAAATATATCTATATATATGTACATGCAGGTACTTTTCTAGATGCTTTTTCATATATTAACTCATTCAATTCTCACAGTAATCCTGAGTCCACCAATATTATTACCTTAGTTTATATACAAAAACAAGTGTATAGAGGTTGAATTGTTCAAATTCACCCAGTTAATAAATGAAGGAGCCAAGATTGTGATTTCAAATACTGTGGGTTGCAGTATCTCGGTCTCAATTACTACCCTATGAGAGTAAAATTATAAATGTAAGAGTATATCTTTATGATCTAGATATTAGGAAGGACTTCTTAAACAAAATTCCAAAAGCACAAACACTAAGGCAAAGAAATAATGGACTTTATAAAATAAGAATAAAGACTTTATTCATCAAAAATTAAATGGAAAAGTTCACAATAATATGATGCATTGGGACATAAAATTTAATTTCTAATGTCTAAATTTAACAAGATTTATAGTTAGGTTATCAAGCATCTCCTGTTAATTAATAAGAAAAAGATAAAAACTCACTTGAAAAATAAGCAAAAAATAATGGCCATTCCATAAATGAAAGGAAACCCCCCTGAAGAAAAACCTTACAATCAACAAAATGATGGCCAAATCCATGTAGTTACAGAAATGGAAATTAAAACATTGACATCATTTTTTACTCATTGTATTGACAAAAATTAGAAAGCTGAATCATGCCAAGTATTGGCAGTGATACAAGAGCCCTCATTAAATTCCTATAGATATTATAGACCGTGACAGACTTTCTGGAGGACAATCTGAAAGTACTTTGGCAAACAGAGAATATCCACAGGCTCTGTATGACCCAGCAATGCCACTCACGTCCAAAAGGGTTCATTACAAGGGTGTTCATCAGTAGGCTGTCTACGTTAGTGAGGCGTTAGATGCTGTCTAGCTAAATGTGCCAGCTTCATACCAGAGAATACTGTAAGTCAGACAGATGCAATACACAATGTACACACAACAATATGGGTAACATTGTACATCGATGCTGAGCAAAAGTAGTAAGTGACAAGAAGATGTACGAATGAAACGCATGAGAATGATTGCCTAATGATGGAGGGACAGCAATGAGAATGGGGAATGAAGATACAAAGGAATAAATAAATGGGTGAATGGATGAGTAAAATCAACCAATGGTGACAATGTGTCATCCTTTAGAGGGATCTGATAAAATCCTACTTTTTGCCACTAAGGTCCATGAAAAGGAGAAAAAGCAATAGAAGGGCAAGACCAACCTGCACCTAGACTTTATGGAAAGTACATTCTAAGATGGGAGATAGGTATTCAACTGCTAATTACAACATCACTTTTTAAATTGCTATTTTGATACATGTTATGATGGAGGAAAGCATAGGGGTATTACGAGAGCATAGTAAGGTGTAATAAGGTGTAAGAATAATTAGAGCATATCAGTCAAATAAAAGACATTAGATGAGTATTTATGAGATATAATAAGTTGCACTAGGAGTTAGTCTTATAGTTCTAAGAGTGAGAGATGCATGGAGTTGCCATGTGTTCGGCGTTTCACTAGAAATTCTAGAACCATTTATTATTTCTCTGTGAGAACTTAATATTTGTTATGAAGTTATTTGAGCATGAATGCTTTTGCTTATTCCCTAGGCTAATGCTATGGGCTTACTGGCATAGTTTATATGTTAAATAAAAAAGTTTATATACACAGAACAATATCAGAACTGTACAAAGTAGAGATAAAAATAGCATTGTTTTCAAAACAGTTGGTTCTAGATAATATTTCTCTGATTGAATAATTCAGACTTGTGAGATATTCTGCATAACCAAGGAAAGAGTTCATCTTCCAAAAGATTATAAAAGGTCAAGCATCTAAAAATTATTTAAAGAAATAATAAAATTAAAGGAATTATAAATACAAGAATTCATAAATTTAATGAAAGAAAAATAAACAAGAAAACAATAGGCTACCACAAAGGACATACAAGTTGAGATTAAAATGTTAAAATATGATCTCACCTTTAACTGGAACATAATCGACAAAAGAAAAAAACAAACAAAATATAACCAGATACATTGAAATTAAGAACATTGTAACAATAGCCAGAGGGGAGTGGGGAGGGGATAGTGGGGAGAGGGGTTTATAGGAGCTACTATAAAGGACACAAGGACAAAATCAAGGGGGAGGGTGGAGGTGGGGGAGGGAGGTAGGATTGGCTGGGGTGGGGTGGAGGGATGGGGAGAAAATGCAGACAATTGTAACTGAATAAGAAAAAATTAAAAATAAACAAAATGTTAAAACAAACCAGAATTATAATAACTAAATAAAAATCTACTTTAGAAGTAATAAAACTGACATACAGAATCTCAAGTCAGTGAAGTATAGGAAAAAAACCCCCTTAGAATCTGTTTATAAGTAATGCCTACTTCACAGACTATTATGAGTTTTAAATAAGTGGATATATGTAAATATTTTGGATAGCATCTGGTGCAAAGTAAAAGATCAGCAAATATGATCTGTAATTATTGAAAATCTTTTTTTTAAACTTGAATCCTTCAGTGTATATCTTCTTTTTATTTATTTATTTAAATTACTTTATTGTTGTTCAATTACAGTTGTCTGCATTTTCTTCCCACCACTCCACCCCACCCCAGCTGTAATTACTGAAAATCTTGAGAATATATTTTTAGATTTCAGCAGCAAAACAGCAGTTTTCTTTGACTAATTTTCATGGGGCAACCATCACAGCTAACGGCACTAATGAGATGACAGATGTTGAAGTCAAACAACAATAATATTAATAGTGGCTCTACCTGTACAGAATCTTTACTATGTGGCAAGAATTTGATGTATATTATCTCATTTATTCCTCATAAAAATCTAAGAAGTAGGTCCTGTTATTGTCCACATTGTGTACATAAGAAAAGAAGGACTGAGAAATAAGCCACTCTCAACGTCACACAACTTGCAGGTGACGGAGGTGGGTTAAAACTTTATCCCTGCCAGCTCACTGCTGGTTTATCAAGGTTGATTTTTCATTTTATTTTATATCGGGGTCAAATAAAACATTGCCTTGCATACTTTAAAAAAACTAAATTCAATGCAATTATATTAAACAACATACAATTATGTGGCAAGCTATTTTAAACAAAATAGCTAAAAAGATATTTAAGTGGCCTAACACGATACAACCTTATACTAGAGACAGTTCTGATGGCTTTCTCTCACTCAAACACTAACTGACCTCACGTATACTTCTATAGCATTAATTATACTTTATTTTATGCATTTTTACTTTTCAAAGTGGTTTTATTATATTTTTAAATTAAAAATTGTATATACTTAAGGTAAAAACAGGTTTTGATGTACCTATACCCCAGTCAAGCTAATTAGCATATCCGTCCATGCATTCTTGACATGTCTGTCTCCTTGGTAGACTAATACAGGGCCTGGTATCCAATAAATGTGTGTTGAATGGATGTTGAAATTTTAGCTGAGGACCACTGATAATATATCCTAAAGCCACTACTCAACAACTGTATTAGTGGTGAATAACATATAAAAGAATGGCAAAAAATATATAATGAAAAAACCTATTCTGATTTAAAGGATTTTCCCTCAAAAGTAATGAAGACATTTAAATGAAGGTGTATATACATTTTAATAATCTATAATCTTTACAGTTAGGAAGAATTAATGCTGAAGGAGTAAAATAAGGAAGGGAGGAAGGGAGAAAGGAGGGAAGGAAATATGGAAGGAAATAGAGAAGAGAGAAAGGAAAGCATAAAAACAGAGAAAAGAAGCTAGATATAAATATTCATTGAATACTAACTGGTAATCAATGATCTTAATACTAACATATATCACCTCATCTACTTCTTACATCAAGGCTTCATGGTGGCAAATGATTTCCTTGTTATGACCAAGGACACTGAGACCATGGCAAGTTTAAAACGTACAGCGACGCTTTACACTCAAGTTCAGATTTCTATTCTATTTTGCAAATTTCCCAAGAATATTTAATGAGTAAAAATCTACTTATACTGGAATACTGTCTTGAGAAATAAATATATACAGGGGGCAGTGTAGGGGAGAGCAATGGGGAAAAGATGGGACAACTGTAACTGAACAACAATAAAGTAAGTAAGTAAATGAATAAATAAGTAAATGTACAGGGTGGGGCAAAAGTAGGTTTACAGTTCTGAGTACACGAAACAGATTTATTCTTGTGTTATTATTTATTAATTATTTATTATTTTCCATAGGAACAACTGCAAACCTACTGTTGCCCCATCCTGTGCTGTAGATAAAATGGTGACAACATCCAACTAGGAAACACATTCCTATTCCAGTTAACTTGGTTTTGGATGCACCAAGTTTTTAGAGATCGTTAATAAACTAGTGAATGGAATTTGTTTCTTTCTGCTTTAATTTGCAGGCATATTATTCTTCATTGACTACTCCAGGGAAAAGAATCCTCGGAGAAGCAGAAAGCTATTACTGGGAGAAATGTCCATCGTGATTCATATCAAGGAAATTGCCTTTTTTATTAGGTCCCTATTACTACAGTCTTCGCTTTTCCAAGATCAGAGGGGCTATTTTTAGGGTGGCACCTGTTGCCATCAGTTGGAGAACAGCCATTTCCCTTCACTGGACTGTCTGATTGGCCACATATATTGTTTTCATTTATTTGTCCCTTTTCACCCTCTGCTTACTTGATGCCACATATAACCAGCTTTAGAATCACATTACAAGGATAAATATGCAGGCAGGAAAAGGGCCTATATAATGGCATATGCTGTGTACCAAATGAGATTTTGTGGGGGCCATTTAAAGCAGCTCCATAGAAAAGTTGATGAAATAAATGGACTTATGTTCTGTGTGTATGTGTATGTATCCACTTTGCCTGTATAAAGTACTTAGTGAACAAAAAAACACCACGAGGTAAATGGTGGTGCTGAAGATGATGACTGTAAAAATTACCGAGTAATCATTCTGTTCTAAGAATGGCACTAAGCACTCTCAACTCTGCCTTTCAGCTGAAGAAACTGAGGCCCAGTGAGATTAGGTAACGTGTGTAAACCAGGTACATTCCATTTAAAGGAAAGGTAATAGATTAATTACATTTCTATGAATATATAATCCCAAAATAAGTTCTACCTTAAGCAAATCTATTTATATACAGAATATATAGTCAAAATATTCATTGTATTCAGATTTTTTAAATTTAAAATTAATGTTATCTTAATGACAATTTCAGAAAAATGTAGGTTTTTTTTTAAATCTACAAAAAATGTAAAGCTGAAAGTAAGACCTACAAAATTACTTAGTTTGATGCATGTATTTATCCAGTATAATAAACATTTTGGATGAATATATGACTGATGTTTTTTAGGTATCTTTAAAAAGTTGTGAAGGTCTCATATCTTACTTGAAGAAAAAATTGTAGAAGAGTATATTGAAAAGAACATACAAATATACATCTAAACTTGATATCAAATTATAAATTTTATCTAACTTACTTTTTACTTAGTATTATATCATCATACTTGAGCTTCAAAAGCATGGTTTTCAGTGGTTGTTTAATAATCTGGTACTTACTTTGCCATACTTCAAGCAATCCTCTGCAGTTGTACATTTGCTTTGCTCCCAACTTACTGTTATTACAAAAATTACTAAGATACACTTTTGCCTCACTTTCAACTATTTTCTCAGGATACAAATAAGTATTTTTTTTCAGAACAGTTTCCATGAATGAAAGATTTACGTGAATGTCACTAAATCTCGTTTCAGTTCAGCTCTCTCTCTAAACCCTGACTTCTTTTTGTTCTTTAGATTGCTCCCACTATATCGTTGGGTTAAATTCTTTGAGAGCCAGGGTAATCACTGCTATTAGATTTGAATCTTTCCCTAGAAATTAGTACAGTGTTTTGCGCATAGTAAGTGCTTCAGAAATGTTGTTGGATTAAGTAAATTAGTTCATGATTGAACTAGGATCTAATTCATATTTCCAATTATGCCTAAGTAATCACCATCAAACACTAGGTTCCATATGCTGTTTTGCAGCACCAAGTTAATATGCAAAATGACTATTTGAGTGATAATAATTTGGAGTGCATTTTAGCTAGTCTTTTCATAAATAAAATGTAAAAGCATGCATATGAAGATCATTCCCACTGCCAAAACAATTTGTTTAATCTGGGCTATATCAAGTAGTTCCCAGACTTAAAACAATTGTATAAGATTGTCAGTTTAAAGAAATGTGTTGTCTAATTCAGTTTTAAACATATGCTATTCCTTTTCCTGTACTGGAAAAGTCTAACCATGGATAATATTTGATCTATTTTGCTGACATCCTACACATAGCCTGAATTATTTTTTAAAGATTTTATTTATTTTTAGAGTGAGGGGAAGGGAGGGAGAGAAACATCAGTGTGTGGTTGCCTCTCATACATCTCCCAATGGGGGACGTGGACTGCAACCCAGGCATGTGCTCTGACTGGGAATCGAACCAGCGACTCTTTGGTTTGCAAGCCAGCACTCAATTCACCAAGCCATGCCAGCCAAGGCATTAATTTTAATAGCCAAATATGATTTTCCTAGAGTATTGGGATTGAAGAGTATTCCCATTCTTTTGCTTTCACTAGGAGAGTGGCTAGTAGCCAAAATGGAAAAATCTAAATAAAGACACGGTCAGAGATCATGAGTGAAAGAAAAAGGCAAAGCTGAGAATTAGCTATGAGGGAGAAAATTCTATGTAGCAATCAACAAACTGATACAACTTGGTGGCATCTTACCTGTTTAACTTTTGTTATCCTGAAAGGTACATGTAAAATAGAATACCTGCGAAATCCCCCAACCCCCCCACCAAAAAAAAAGAAGAGGATATTGTTGATTTTGTGGAGTACTTAGAGCACGCCCTTTGCTTGCCTGTAAAGATGAAAGCGAAGATGTTTCCTTTACTGTGGGGATAATATTCCCATTTATATATCTATACCTGACTTTTCTTCTAAACTTCAGTTCTACCTCTCCACTTGACTGTTGGACATCCCTACCTAGATGGCCACTGGCTCTAAAAAAAATAAGCATCCAACAATGAGCTATTTTTCTCACTTCATAAATACACATCTCCTGAGACAACTTCTGCTACTTGTCCTCCTCAGCATCCGTAAATGATCAGTTACCCAGCCTTGCTGATTCTCCAGTGGAAATGTCTCTGTCCCTCTTCTCCATTCCCCCGGTAGCTTAAATCACTCGGGCCTCTCCACTGGTTTACTTGACTAGTCTATCCTTCTCAAATGTCAACCTTTGACAAAATTTATCCTGCTCACTCTTGTTAGATTCATAGCTTAAAAATGCAAGTTGGATCACCTCACTCCCTAATTAAGATACTTTGAAAGCTCTCAGACTTTCCTAAAGATCTGACCCGGAATATACCACCGTCTACGGTCTGCCTCGACTTTGCATTCCCCACTTCTCCCACTCTAGCTCTCTTCCCCTACCAGTTAGTCTACACTCCATTTCCACCAAACCACTGGCTATTTCCTATAAGGTTCTAAGTGCCCTTGTTCAAGCTACCGATTCTCTTTGGGAAGTTTTCATCCTGTTGAACTCTCAAGGTCCTGTTTCAATGCCATCCCAAAGAAACTTTATTCTTTTAAAAAGTCACAAAACAGTTTTATCTCTACTGCTCCATAACAAGGTGAAAAACTTATTTAATTAATTATTTCTTAGGAAGTAATTTGTTTTACTGGGCTACTTAGATAGAAAGTGAGGCTCCAAAGGCTTGTTTTGGAGGGATATAATGAAGGGAAATTTACACCAATTTATCAAAGAAATGAAGAGGCATGTAAGGCAGAGAAAGAATGCAGGGAGGGAGAAAATGAGCAGGAGGATGTAACACAACAGGGTCCCAGAGAAAGGTGGCCAGGAAAATATTCTTGGTTATGAATATCTAATATTCACCTTTAAGTAGTAAACAACTTAAAAAACAACTGTTGTTTTCTGTACCCATAAATGCCTTGGGTGTCTTGTATTATTTTGTTTTAACATAAGTCAAGGAAAGGAATGGCATGATGCAGAAAGTAGGGAATAACTCTAGGAAATGAGACATGTATGAGATGAAATCCAGAGAGAGCAGAAACTGGGAGGCAAAAGTGAATTTAAGTTCACAAACCCTTAGTAATTAACTTAAATTTGGGTCATAGAGGGGTATTCTTGAAATTCCTACGTGGTGTGGGAAAAGAGCTTAAGTTGAATGTTCTGAATTAGAAAGAGCAGGGTAACGTTAGCTGAGGCACAGACAGCGTCCTTCCTAGACAATTCACTTTCTGTTTGTGTTATGGTTATTGCTATGTAAATCCCTTATCATTTCTAAACATTAAATGTTCACCTCTGCAGAAGTCACCTTTGTGCCTTCCATAAAGTTTAGCCTGGTAACTTCACATACGGGTTCTCAATTAATATCCACTGAATGAATGAATGAGAAACTGTAGAGGGAAATTTAGGTGCACAGAGTCAGTTTATCAGGTTACCTTTGTGCAAAATCGAGAAAGGCCATGTTCAGGCAGCCCCAGACCCATTGGCATGAACTGGTGAAATGTCCAGCTGTACCTATATGGACCTGATTCAAAGTAGGGGATCGAGGGGGCATCAGGGACTGGAGTTTAGCTATACTTCTTCATACCTCCTGTCTTGGCGTGTGCCTGGAACAGGTATAACCCTCACAGCCCTGGGTGGCAGTCTTGGTTAGAATGAGAAAGACAAAGAGCAATGGAGGAAAGAATTGTTACCACTTTGAACCTTAAGTGATCTGCTAAACGAGGTTCAGAACATGAAAAGTTTCTGATCGGAGAGAAACAAAAGCTAATATGTCTTTCCTGCTCACCTATACTGCTTGCTAAAGATTCCAGACAGTAGCTACTACTTTGCAAGACAGTGCAGGTGTAGTTATTTAGAATTGGCTTTGAATGACATTAATTTCAATCTACTGAGGCTGTCGTCTTTGTTTCTTTTTTGTTTCTTATGTTTATGGTTGTGGTTATGTTAGATTACAGATTCTTACGAAGCTGAAAAGCTGAACTTTGGCAACAGACTCAGACTTGTAATTCATTTTGTTTGTTTCCTTTTAAAGGTTAAGAGCAGTTCAGCTGTGCACACGTACAGGCATACACTAGATAAGACTAAAGTCCTTTAAATTCAAAAAAACCATTTTTCAAAATTAGTTTTAGATAACTTTTGAAAGCCTTTACAGCTAATGAAATTATTCTGAAATATCCAGGCATTCTCTAAAGTATTCCTAAAGGACTGGAGAATAAATCTAACAGATAATAACATCATGACATAAAGTCTATTAGAAAGCAACATCAGGTTTCTAGAAATTTTATCAACATTCTAAAGAATATTAAAATTATCTGAGGAAAGTCCCTGTAGACAAATTGAGAGTCATGTTTTCCTAAACAAAGGACATTTTTTCATTAGAGAAAATGGCTCTGGCATTCCATTAAGAAGAGACTGGGCAACAGCGTCTTAAACATAAGCAGCCCTGAATCCTCTCCTTGACTAACAGACAATCACAAAGACTCAACCTTATGAAGGTGAATTCTCTGCTAATAGCTATTTCTCAAAGCAGATCTCTGGGGGCTCATGGTGTAGATTTATAAAAACATACAGGGCAAAGGGTGGATCCAAACAGGAAATGAAAGAGGCCATGAACCGATAACATATGAGTTTTTGCAGGCCAAAATTCCATTGTAGAGATTTGTATGGAGAAAATGGGTATAAAACTGACATTGACATGAACCTCAGCATTATAAGCATAGATCTCCCAGGAGTCAAAGCTGAAAGCTCCCATAATGTCCTAGCAGCAGGCTGAATTACTTGTCTCCATCAACTTGCTAATGGAATTTCCTATTCTTTTCTTTTCAAGAGCCAAGTGCTTTCAAAATCCTGATCTAATATGTGGGTTATTTGCCACCTAAATCAGTTTATAAAATATAAAATATATTTTGCTCTTCATGGAGCACATATTTCTGTGCTGGGTACTTCTTAAACAGCTGAGCATAATAAAAGTATTTTTTATTACTACTGACCTCACTGCTTATATTTTCGTAAGAAAAGTTGTTAATGTAGGGACAATGTCTACACATTAAACAGGAGAGACTTATTAGTGTGCTCAACAGTATTCCAAAGCGCATGCTGTCATACGATTCAGCTCCTTTGTTTGAATATTCCTGAGCAGGTATCATTAGTTAAGTCAATGTTTACATTTTTCAAAGCAGGTGCATGGCCACTGAACTTTGGTTTTAAATATTGTGAAAAGAATTATGGGAACACTTGTAAAATATCCACTATGCTGGGAAGCCCTGTGGGGTGCCGAAGTGGCACACCCGCATGCAGCAGTCCAGGGCTTACGTTCTCTGTTAATGAAGAAGCGATAGCTAATTTAGAAAACCATATGGCCCAAAGGAGATAGGGCTGGGCACACATAATTACGTTTCGCACCTTCAATTTCTTCTCCTGCTTGCTACTTACAGGACTTTTTGAAGAGTAAATGAGATAATGTGTCTACACATAGTATGTAAAATATTATGAAAGAAGGTAATATGATTATTTGGTTTTCTTACTACAATTTGGAAAATAGTCTATGCTTGGTATAAGAAATATACTGAATTGAGGAATAACGTTAAACTCACTTGTCCTTTTAACGTTTGAAATTTTTTTCTTCCCCTTGGTTTTCTGTTGACTCTCCTGAATCATTTAATCTCTCCAGAGCAAAAGGCAGATCACTTTTTAAAAGTCTTAATATTAATTAAAATTAAAATCTAAGTAAGAAAGTTTGTAATTCATCAGGGACAAGGTAAGAAAAAAACTGGTCAGCAAATGAAAATAGTAAAAAACCACAAATGGCGGTGAAAATAGAGATATTTTATAATCAAATTAATAGCTGAATGTAATAGTTTCACATGTATGGGGAGAGGAGGTTAAAAGGATAAACTATTATTGTGCACTTAACAAATTGTACATATGATCTGACTCAGCACTGAATGCTGTTTAAATCAAATGTACATATCCCAATCTCTCATTATAGAATTTATATGACCTTTCCTTTTATTGTATTTTCTGGCTTTGCCCCAAATCCGATGCATTAGTTGCTTTTTGAGGTTGCAAACATATAGATTCTAAACTTTAATTTGCTGCTTTCTATAGGCCTCAAAAGTGAAGTCCTCTTTGTTTTTTGGCCTAAAATGACCTTTAATCTTAAGCAAAGGCTTCCCTGGCAATTCACTCCTGAAATCATCATTTTAACCATTATAAATGGGTTCTCTTACATTTATAGGATGATTTTCAAATATAACATTTAAGTATGATTCTTATTTCATTTTTAAAAGAATGAAAATACTACCTAAAGGGAAAGGACAGAATAAAACAAAACACTCCAGAATCATTGTCTTTATCACCAATTCTCTGCCTCCTGGGATAAAATGTTTCTAAAATTATTTCCATTTTACCAATCTATTTAATTCCTCTCTGCAAGTTCACCATTTTCTTCTTCTGCATTATCATTCATGTGTAGCAATGACCATGTCTTTAGACTATAAATATTGCCAAATATTTTACTTATTTTCCTCATAATTTTCACAATGTACAGGACTACTGATATTCAGAAGCTCTTTTTTCTGACTATTCACTTGCAAATCACCAGCCAGTCAACATTACGTTTCTGGCTCGCAATATGACTTCGAGAAGAAAGTATAATCTCTCTAGACAGGGGTACACACTAGGGCTGACATTGCCCATTGTTGAAGCGAATCATCAGTTAACCTCACTTGCAATGAGTTGAGCCACACCATGTTCTAGTGCTCTGTAACATACTGTGGACAAATCTATTGGATGTGACATAATTTTTCTTTTTGTAAGTCATTTTTTATTTTCTCTAGTCTGTTTTTATCGTGCGTTATTTAATAGCTTGAGGGATTTCCATCACATGTAATGTTGTGACTAGTAATAACTAGATGGCCAAAATTAACACAATATACTATGGATAAAATCTACCTCCTTTACATTATAAAAATTCATTTGATATTCCCACTTTAAGAGAGACTAATGAAAAACATAATCCTTTATTAGGAGTTGTAATGATGATAACTTCAGATAGATAGAGGAAAATCTTCTGAAGTGGCAAATCTCCTCAGTTCATAGCTTTTCTCTCTTATCTCATATACAATAATTACATTTTCCTGTAGTAATATCAAAAATGTCAAGTTTTTACTGTTCAAGTACACCACACTTGACATCTGTCTCTTTAAGAAAAGATATTGTTTATATTTCTCCTGGGTTTAGGAAATGTTATTTATTTTACATGCTTTCTTCATCTTATCTTTATTATAACTACATAAATCAGGTCTTATCAATGCTTTTTTACCTGTGAAAAAAGAGAGGTTCAAATAAATCAACTCATAATTTAATAAGTGATATATTTTACTCTGTCTGAATTCAAAGACCAATGTTTTAAAGTTCCAAATGAACCTCTTTCAACTGTAAATATATTTTAAAATAATGGTGGGCAACCTCTACTCCAAACATATATTTATTATATTTGTGTCCTATTTAATATAGAATATCAGTTAAAAAGTATATTGTGTATTTTAAAGTTGATTTTAAGAAGGAATTACAACAATATAATAAAACAAAATAATACAATAAAAATAATTTTTATTAAAGTGAATTAGAATTTACCATTCTAGTATCAAGAACTGTGTAGACTTTAGCCCTGGCCAGGTGGCTCAGGCGGTTGGAGCATCGACTTGTACACCAAAGGGTTGCGGGTGGGACTCCAGGTCAGGGCACATACACAGGTTACATGCAGGTTTGATCCTTGGTTGGGACACACACAGAAGGCAGCCAATCGTTACTTCTCTGTCACATCAATGTTTCTTTCTCTCTCTCTCTCCCCTGCCCCACCCCTTGTCCCTCTGTCTCTCTCTCCCTCTCTCTCAAAAATCAATAAGAACATATCCTTGGGTGAGGATTAATTTTTTAAAATAAACTGTGTAGATTTTATACGGTAATTAGCAATTTTTAATGTGTCCTAAGAGGAAAGGTGATAAGCAGAAATGGATCATTTCCTTAAAAACAAATAAATACAATGAATATTTCAATGATAACTTCCAGTTCTGATGGCTACACTTCCTCTTCAGATATATTGACCTAAAAAATCATTTAGGTTGAAGTATAACACAAAATGATAAAGGACCACACTGATGGAAGCCGAAACCTAAATTATGAACTGTTCTGAAACATACAATAAATTCCTTTGGATGTGAAGACTTCTAGAAGCACAAGCAAGCAAGCAATGGTAAAATCCATTTTCCCTCCTCCTTCTCAGGCACGTTAGGCTAATTCCAGAAATAAATCCAGTCCATTGGCAAGTTAACCTCTTACTCTTGTTACAGAAGCCAGCTGCAGCCTTGAGTTGAACTGTTTTCTTTCTCCTTGGTCGTAGTCCTTTCCTTAGTGGCTCGGTATTTATGATGTCACTTAAGGGATTTATGTAGGATAAGAATGTGCCTCTAAAAGTTATTCATTTTACAAAAGCTTGGATGGAGGGATCATATATTAAATATTTTTACTTCTTTTAATGTGGATTTCTTTTTCTACTGTGGTACATTGTCACTCCTCTCATAGTTTTTTTTATTTTTAACATTACTTACATAGGACTTATTTAATTTGGGCTTTGGAAATGACTGAAATGAATTGGATGAAATTTATTTTTGACTTATTTCATTCTAACTTTTTCTGCAGGCTCATTTTTTGGAACCCAGTTCAATGGGCTGAAAGAAAAAAAAAATTCTTCAAAAGATAGACTTTTTTCCCTTGTGTAATCAGCAATGCAAAATTATAAGCATGGACATGTTTACTTTAAAATGTTTAGATTTGGAATATATTTCATTTAGACTTCTAAAAGCAGACAGAACAGCTTTCTTACATACTAAGAGTATACTAAATATATGTATACATATGTAAAGTATTGCTAATAAATACTGTTTAGTGGCAGAACTGAATGATTGGCTTTCTTGTGCAATATAAAAATTTGTATGTCATATATCCTTCTGTGAAATTACAAGTTATTTTGAATAGATTCTCATAGTTAATCAACCTTTAATAAATTATTGAGCAACTATGATCAGCGTGGGTTGGTTAATATAGAGTACAACAGCAAATAGTAATAACAGGTAACATTCACATAGAACTTACTGTGGGCCTGGCTTTGTTCTAAGCATTTGGCTTATTTAAATTGTTGAATCTTTCAACAGTTCTGAGTGCTGCATGGTTGAGCAAGTTGCTCAAAGTGATACAGGTGGGAAGTGGAAAAACTGGAATGCATCTTCTGACAGTCTGTTTCCTGAGCCCATACTCTTAACTAATGTGTTTTAAAATTCATTAAAAAAAAAAGCCATTAGACATTGTGTATGCCTTGATTAAATGTCTTATTTTTCAATAATATCTAATGAACTGCTAACCTGAGGTTAACAAAGTTATCGTATGCCTAGTTTAAATAAAATATTGGATAGAACATTATGTTCACATAAGCAAAATTTCATGACAAAGTCAGCAGGAAAAATAAAATAATTTTCTTCTATTTAGCAAGAGATGCTTTTTTTTGTTCTATCATTTCCATTATTTCTTTTTCTCTACTATTTCTATCAAATATTACCTACAAAATTTGTTTATAGTGTTCAATTTAAAATATAAAACTAGAGTTTTGAGGATGTCAGTAAAGGTTTGAGAGATATTTGTAGTTCAGTTACACAAGAATCGGTCTGTGTGAGATCCGCCTTTACAGCGAACTCTGTGATTAAACCAGAGTTTACAACATGGGCTAAGAGCAGAATCGTTTTTCCTTGTGCTACAGATGTCTGTCTCTCAACTTTCTATGAACTCTTCAAAAAAGATCCAAACATTACTGCTTTTTTGGAAAACCATATCTAGACTTTGATTTCATTTTAATTTAAATAAATATTTTCTATTTATGAAAGCGATATAGAAGCATTCAGAAAAGTCAAAATATGAAGAAAACAAAACTACTTATCTAAATCAAGAGATAATGACTGGTTTCACTTTGTATAATTTTCTTCCCATATTTAAAATAGAGGCTCTCTGCTCTTCTGTTCAGCAGACAGCAGCGTCTTCCTGCGCAGTGCCAGCAGCCTCAACCCTGAGACAAGATGGTGAAGATTGGAGCGAACGGATTTGACCATACTGGGCACCTGGTCACCAGGGCTGCCTTTTACTCTGGCAAAGTGGACGTTGTCACCATCAATGACCCTTTCATTGACCTCAACTGCATGGTCTACACGTTCTAGTATGATTCTACTCATGGCAAGTTCAAAGGCACAGTCAAGGAGGGAACAGGAAGCTTGTCATCGATGGAAAGTCCATCTCCATCTTCCAGGAGCAAGAGCCCACTAACATCAAATGGAGTGATGCTGGTGCTTAACACATTTTGGAGTCCACTGGTGTCTCTACTGGCTTGAAGAAGGCTGGGGCTCACTTGAGGGGTGGGGCCAAGAGGGTCACCATCTCTGCCCCTTCTGCAGAGGCTAAATATTTTTATATGCATATTGGGTATTAATATTTCTTTTCCTGTGCATTGCTTGCTTTCTAGTTTATGTTTGTTACTGGCAATCTGAAAATCATCACTAATAAATAAACCATAAACCCATTTCTCTTAGAAGAATAAGACCTCACAGAAATTTATCTACATTCAGAATCTTTCTAAAAAATTACTTGATATTCCTTGTTTACTAAAGGGACTCTTACAGGAAAGACATTTGTTATGAATTTCTTTGCCATTAGTGGTATTAAGTTTCTGCTGACATATTTCCCCAGATGTGAGATGGCTGGCCAGGGCTGAAGGCGTCTGTGAGTGTGTGCTTGTGAGTGTGTGCGATGGGGCAGAATGGGCTTTAGTAAATTGGCTTCTATAAGATAGAATTCATTATTGTGGCTTTATTAATAGCATCCTCTCATATGAATATTTCCAGCAGAAATGTGCATTTTATTTTAGTTGATAACACAATGATTACTACTCAAGTGCAGGGTATATCATTTCTCACTCCATTTCATAATTTTAGAAGAGAGGACAAAAGTATGTATGAAAGACAAGAGAAAGAAAAGGGGTGTTTGTGTGTGTGTTAACCACCAACATTTTTGATTATATAATGATATGTGCTATACACAACAATAAATGCTAGTGTGTGTGTATGTGGGTCTTTGTGTGTGTGTGTGTGTGTGTGTTCATGTGTACTAGTGGTTTAGACTTGGGATGACACACAATAGTGTGAATAATGTGAACAAATGGGCCATTATTCAATATGTGTACTGTTTTAGTAAAAACAGTCAGATAAAATTGTACAGGGTAGGCTGGTATAGGTAATCACTTAATCAGGACAGCTACTTAGGAGACACCACAGACAGGATTCCCGATATGTGGAAATGTTTGGCAAATGGAGGCAGTGGAAGAGGTAAGAAAAAGATGGCTAGGGAGATATTTTAAAGGAAGAAATACTAAGGTTTTGAGGAAAAATAAATACTGGGGACTCAGGGAAATGAATCAAAAGAATCGCTCAGTCAGCTTTTAAGAATGATGTTGATATCGCTCAAGAGAGAGTAGTTAAGAGGCAAAATAGTATTTGTGGAGGAAGATAAAATTTAGATTGCTATGGTGAATATTTAAGTGAAAATGTCTAACAGGAAGTAGGTATATCTCAGGTGAATCCAGATTAGAGGTCTATTTCGGAATCCTCAGCCTGGAGACCAGAGTTAAACAGTAGGTCTGAGTAACTCTTGTAAGAGAAGTGCAGGGAGCTGAAGACTGAGCCATAAGTGGCAGAAATAAATCAGATAGGGCAAGTGAGAGTGAAACAAGCCAGTGGGAGAGAGAAAAATGGAAAATTCAGATAGTTCTTAAGAGTAGTACAGTTATATGATAGGAAAACATTATATGGAGGTAGTTGTAGTCAATATTATAAAAATCAAAGATTTTCTACAGACTTCCGAGGAGACTGGCCCAAGAAAAGGCGGCTTTTGGTGACGGGGCACGAGAATAAGAAACCGCAGGGATGTGAAATGCAGCAAAAGGAAAATAGTCAATAACATTGTAATAACTATGTGTGATGTCACAGGCATACTAGACTTGTTGGGAACGCTTCATAAGTTATATAAATGTCTAATTACTGTGCTGAACTAATATGGAATGTCAACTGTAATCTAACAATTTAGACATTTAAAAAAATTAGAAACCAAGTGAAGATAATTTAATATTTAAATAAAATAATTTACCTACCATTGGCCCTGTGTAATTATCTTTAATATATTAAAATAAATATGGAGGCCAATTAGTGTATTTTTCTAAATCCTATTGATTGTTGCAACAACATCTGTTAGAGATATTTTTTCTTTAGAAAAAACTGTATGAAATCCTGGTTTTATAATAAAAATTATGGGTTAATAATGACATTTTGATTAGTGTCATTTTTATTATTAGATAAAAATATTTTTATTTAATGACTGTATTTGTCTATGTGACCTGGAATGTTGTTATTGGACATAAAACAACTTTTAGCAGCCCCTTTAATGATGGATTTTATTTCCAAGAAGAAATCTCTTCTATTAATTTACATAAAAATGGTATAAATGTGTAATCCCTTTGTTTTCATTAACATTACAGATAATTGTTTTTCTAGTCCCCCCCTCACGCATATTTTCTTATAAGAAGAGTTAAATTTTTCTTTTTGTGTCTCTTTCATTGCATGAGGTTTGTTTTCACTTGTTTATTTTTGTGGCTCTAATTGGCAATTTAATGTGCCTTTAACTTGAAGACAAGATGACATCAACTTTTTCTTCTACATAAAATTGTTCAAAAGAAGTGAACTCAGTCCTCAGCAGTATCAGTTTAGGAGGAAGTTGGGGAGTTCTGGCCAAGATGGAGGCGTAGGTAGAAACACTTTGCTTCCTTGCACAACAAAAGGAAGGATAACAACCAATTTAAAAATAAAAAACAACCAGCACTGTCAGAATCAAACCGCATGGAGCTCCTACAATCAGGCAGTTAATGAAACATTCATCAGAATGGTAGGAGGGGCAGAGATGGACAGCCAGGTGGAGAGGGCTTGCAGCAAGGCAGAAGACTGTGCGGGCAAGGTCGGAGGGTCAGGGGTGGGGGTGCTGACTGATCTATTGGGGAACTAAAGACTTAAAACCTCTGGCTATAAAATTCTGTGTGGGGGGGAGGTGCAACGGTGGAAGACACTCCCAGTTTCACAGGAGAGGTCCATTGGGGTCCTAAAGTGTACACAAACCCACCACCTGGGAATCAGCACCCAAAAGGGAACAATCTGCTTGTGGGAAGTGAGGGAAGTTATGGAAAGTGGGATGAGAGCAAAGCAAGCAAGCAAGCAGCATTGTTCCCTCTTTGACCCCTCCCCAAATACAGCGCCACAACGCAATGAAGTGGGTTACCCCACCATGGAGAATAGCTAAGGCTCTGCCCCTTACAACATAACAGGTACGCCGAGATAAAGAAATATGGCCCAATGAAAGAATGATCAAAACACCAAAAATAGAACTAAGCAATGAAGAGATTGCCACCCTATCAGATGCAGAGTTCAAAACACTGGCAATGAGGATGCTCACAGAAATGACTGAGTTTGGTCGCAAAATGAAGGAAGAAATAAAGGCTATACAAAGTGAAATAAAGGAAAACATACAGGGAACCAATAGTGAAGGGAAGGAAACCGGGACTTAAATGAATGATTTGGAACAAAAGGAAGAAATAAACATACAACTGGAACAGAATAAGAAACAAGAATTCAAAAAAAGAGTTATCAGTGGAGTGGAGAAGGGGGAGGGGGGAGGATGGGAGAAAAGGTACAGGGAATAGGAAGCATAATTGGTAGGCAGAAATTAGACAGGAGGAGGTTAAGAATACTACAGGAAATAGAGAAGCCAAAGAACTAATATGTACAACCCATGGACATGAACTAAAGAGGGGGGATTGCTGGAGGGTGAAGGGGTGCAGAGAGGAGGGGGATAAAGTGGAGAAAAAAATTGGGACAACTCTAATAGCATAATTGATAAAATATACTTTAAAAAAGAAGGCAATTGGCATGTATTAATGAAAACAGCTTCATTTAGAATTGGAAAAACTGAGTTCATTTTTCAGTACAAGAATATTTATACAAGTTTGTAGTAATATTTTCATGAATTTCATAATATTAGTGGATATCATGAATAAGACTGGATTTTAATCATTCATATCTCAGTTTATTAATCTATAAAATCATACTACTAAATCACACTCCATGATTGTAAAGGGCTGCAGAAGTATAACTGATGTTTAAGATGACAAAAGAGAGCTCACATTAAAGAAGTGACTTTTACTTGTAATATGTTTTAGTTTGTTTACCTTACACTCTAAAGGTAGATGAAGTACTCCTAAGAATTAGGAGTTATTTGGCAGAAACCACGGAACCTTGCAAGGAAAAACATTAAGGAAATTTTTTTCAAAACTATTTCTTATTAAAGTGAAATCATATTGCCAATATGAATTTACTTCTACATTTTTAATTACAATAGTTAAAAGAAACTTTTTTATAGAGGCTAAGAATAAAATAAACTGTTGAAAAGAAATTGCAACAAAAATATTAATTTGGACCTCACTCAGGATTTGGTATAATAAGGGCAAGTTTAGACTTGCTTTTTGTCCATTATTCATGAAGTATTTGTCAAGTAAACCTAACGTTGCACCTCCATGCATACTGAGAACAAGTTTACAGAGAAAACCCTCGGTCAAATTCAGTTGGCCTATGAGACTTAAAGATCCCCTGAGAGAGGAGAGTTAGTATAATAACACAGAAGAAATGAAACAGCCTAGAAACAGCCCGTGCTAAGGGATTACATGTTTGTTTTAATTCCTGCATTCCTATAAATGTTTGTTGATGGGGCTGTTTGTGGTCTTCATCTTTTTACACTTCAAACGCTCTCTAGTATTGAGATTATAGGGGACAAGACCTATAGTTTGGTCTTCCTGCAACTGTAGAAAGTTATTGACTGGCTCCCACGTGTTTGAAATATTCATCTGAGAGGAAAAGATCATAGGTTTACAGAGTATGTGCTCCCATTTAACAGCTAAAATGCAATTCACAAAGAGCAGGGCCTGAGAACTCGTCAACAGTGACCCCAGTAATGCCCGGCACACACTAGGGGCTCAGTAAATGTTTGAATGAGCACCCAGTGTGGTTTCATTTATTCTCATATTAATCTATTCATGTTCTTGCCTAGCACAAGACACCCTCAGTCCTGCGTGAGGGACGGATATACCTGCACATTTCTGGTCACATGTGTGGGAATAAGATGAAAAACGCAGGTGAATAGAGGCCTAGATCATTCCACAAAATGGATTGAGGAAACTATTTCCTTTAATTTTTTTTTTTTTTTTTACTTGAAAGGCTTTGAGTACACATTAGCTCTGTGCAGTAAGCTTGGTAGGGTAATTTTAATTAAGGTAATTTTGCCCTGTCCATTTTAAAGTAGCTAATTACCTATTTGGTAATTCGTAATACAGATTTTGGAAATCTGCCCATATTCAGAGAATACTTGATTACTTATGTCCCTCAATACCTAATTTCTGAGGCTATTTCTAAAGAAATAGTGGTTAGCTAGGACCGAGCACTGAATTTTAATGTTTGTTTAATTAAAAATAAACCCAACCAAATAAAAAATATTTGCAATAGTAATCTAGGGCTACGGTTTTCAGAATGATAGAATCAGCTGTGAATGGCGTTCTGGAAGGGGTTTGAGAAAAAGAAGGTAGATGGTGAATTTATAGCTCAAATTGTCTTACATTGTACATTTACCTTCCTCTGATGAATATTTTCTACTTTGGGGCCTCAGACAAGGAATATAATATCTGATCATACTGTTATTGCACACAAACTTGCTGGTGGAAATAACTCAGACCCAGTATGGAGACAGAAAAAAGAAATATTCTGAAATGTCAAGTATCAACATATCAAACTGTAATAATAAAATGAAATTGAAAAAGCAACCTCCACTGCAAAAAAAAAAGACTTTTTCACAATGGTTATTCCATAGTTGTTATCTTGTCTATAATTTATATTATAATTCTGAAGTAAAGAGTGTGCTGAACATTTGTTATGAGTTTATTAGTACCTCGTATGGAGGTTGGAGATGAGGGCAGGGTGAGGAGCAGGGGGGTTGTGGGGAGATCAGTTAGCTTTTGAAGAACCATAATTGGGAGTATTCCCAGCAAAGTGGTTTTTTTGAAGCCCTTACTCTAGAGAGGCTGCTACTCTGAGACCTTCGGTTATTTTTACCTCTAATCCACAGCAGAGGTTTGGTTATTTAGCACAACGGATACAAGACATAATGTATTTGTGGTGGCATGGGTGGTTTTTCAGATACAGTATCAGGATTGCTAGAAATACATAAGCACTTGGAGTCCAAAAACCCAGGCCCAGGTAAATATTCTATAGAATATCTAGAGAATATTTTCCTGGGTAAATTTAGGATTTTGATTCAGTCATTTGTTTAAAAGTTCATTGGATGCTTTTGTTTTCTGGCATTGACTAAAAAGTTAGCTTTAATGCAAATACTATAAGAGGGCCTAAAGGAAGATTTGGGACTTCATCAAGCGTCCAGGTTATATGTTTCTTTTCATGCCTGCATTCCTATACATGTTGGTGGAGCTGGTTGTGGTCCTCAACTTTTTTCACTTAAAACATTCTCTAGTAATGAGTTTATAGGGGACGAGACCTATTATGGTTTGATCTTCCTGTAACCGTAGAGAGTTATTGCCTGGCTATCAAAATCCAGTATGATTACTAGGTAGCCTTAGGTAATCTTGTGTCAGTAATCAGTCAGAGGGGAAGAATTTGCCTTCTGCCTGACTTGGAAGCACAGAGAGGTGCTTATTTGAAGTTTCACAGGTATGGAGCCGGGGCCACATGTGTGATGAACTTAACTGCTAAGGCTAGAATCTTTGTCCACTGCTTACAAGCTGTGTGCCCTAGCTGAGTTTGCCTAACCTTCCTATGCTCCCATATCCTCATCTGTAAATGGGGTTGATAATAGTATCTACCTTGTGGTATTGTTTTAGAAATTAAAAGGATTATATATGTGAAAAATTTGGAGCAGTGTAAACCGTGAATTGCAGCCATTATTATTATTACAAAGCGAAAACACGAAGACTGAGACTTGTACTCTCCGTCCTCTGCGCGGCATTTCCCCAGTAAGAATTCCACTGGAAATGTGTTCGTTTCCACTTCACTATCTTTCTATAATGTGTGCATAGTCTGAGCAGGACTGACTGGGTAATCAAATGACTAATGACTTACTCGAATCAAAATTTTTCTAAAATCACCTGAGATAATTTTATTTTGCTGATTATAGGGAAGAAAATCTCATATTGCCTAGAATAATTTCGTTCAGTGATGCTCAATACATTCTGTCAACTTTATTGCTCTGCTTTATTTTAAGCAAGCGCTGATGAAGGAAGGGTTTCTCAGACTCTTCAGCAAAGATATTTTCCTTAATTTACCAAATGTTTATTAAGTGCTTGTTGTGTCTTTCCTACCCTGGTGGACCCCCAAATGTATACAGCTGTTTATTCACAATAACTAGCAGTAGCAGGAGAGATGCAATATGAACACGAGCAAATGGCAATAGATGTATAAGTGATACTGGCTAAAGGCATTTAGAGGAGGAAGTGTCATTGCATCCCATCAACTTTGTGCACAAATATGGCATTGGTATATGTGGAAGAATTCATGTAAGGTTTATTCACAAAGTAGGGCTTAAGCAACTCTTTGTAAATCCTATAGGATTTAGAGGGGCTGGGGAGGGTGAGATGGAAGGGAGTTTGATGAACTTGAAGATAGTTCCCCTCTAGAATCAGCTCCCTCTCCGTCCCACTCTCTCGATCAACCAACTTCCCCACTGCTTTAAATGACTTGCTTCATTTTGCATCTTCACTAAGATTCTACCAAGAAGGGATGTACTTGAAAGGGATACCATGATCTACTTCTCACATTGCAGTGCGGTTGAGTTGGTTGTGTTTGTAGGCAGTGCTTTTAACAATGTCTAGCACAGTGCTTGGCAGGCAGTAGAAGTCAATGAGGACAGATTTCCCTTATTTAGTTTATTTAATCAAATAATTTTTAAAATCTCAGGGTTCATTAAGTTCAATAGGACAATTTTTCAAATAAAGAAGGGGAATGGAGAAAAGCAAATTTAAAAGTATGGAGTCATTTAGGAGATGGAGAACTTAGCTGGGGTACCAAAGTTGGACATTTGAGGTAAGCAGAGGACAGCAGGAGTACACTACTTGCCTGAAGAGCAGGACAGGAATTTTGTCAACGATAGAAGATCAAAACAAACAAAATAATGAGCAGATGTTGACAAACTAATTAGCTTTTTTCATACTAACAGGTATAATGAGAGAAGGCACGGCAAGGGATGAGTAAGTGAGAGTGAAGGTGTCATGCTGGATAACACGGAGAGATAAATTTGGAAAGGTAGCGCTGTTCTGTGCTGGACTGTGGAGCACCAGGCTGGGGAATTTGGTGTACATCACACATGCAACAGGAAATGCCCTTGGTTGCTCTACTCACATCACACAGCTAGAAATTAAACTAAAGAGAACATGTTGCAAGGATTCTGCTATGTTGAAAGATGGTGATGGTGGTATAACTCTGAATCTCTCCAAATCTGCCCACCTACCATCCTCATAAGTAGGTAAAGCAATTAAGAAAGCCTCTAGATCTAGCTACCAGACAGAGGAGACACGAGGGTGGAGAAACATGTTTAACAAAACCACTAAGATGTAATAAGAAAAATTCTATATGAAGATATATAATATTCTTTAATAAACATGTAGAATTTTTTTTTAAGTAAGAGAAAAACTTAAGAGACTTAGCAGACATAACAATAAAATCCGATGTTTTAGGTAGGGAAATTTGAACATGGACTGGGCATTAGATAATGTTATGTAATTACTCTATTTTATTAAGTGTGATAATGGCATTATGTTATGTTTAAAAAGTCATCTGTTAGAGACACACAAAGGTATGTTTATAAGATAAATGTTATCATGTCTAAAATACAGTGTAAAAGGGTAATGTTTTCCCCACCCTCATGTTGGGGATAAGAAACAAAGATTGTCAACATACTGATAAGGCTGAAATGTACTGCTGGGATGAGGATTTTCATTATTCTTTCTTCTTCTGAGGATGTTTAAAAATTCCACAGTGGGCCAAGCTATTCTTCAATGCAACACACAAAGATGTACAAGGCTTATTATAGAGCCTTAGTGATTTGACACCTCTGCTCACCCTCTTGGGTGAGTATTATTCAAGATGGTGTTTCCACATCACTTAATACCCAGAATATTCACACAGAGACTTGAAATCTGATTCTACTGACACAGAGGGTGCCACTGGCTACTGTTTGATCACCAGAGAATACAAGCAGAGCTAAGGCTCAGCAGTTGCAGGTTTTGTAGTGATATATATTGGTTCCTATGAAATTCTCTTTAGGGTGCACATCACTATTTTGTATCTTATGATGCTATGAATGCTGTAAAGGCCATTCTTGTGAGTTGAGGGAGCAATGGTGATGTAATGTGACATTATAGAGAGGTCTCAAAAAGAAGGAAAACCTCTTTCCTTTATTAAACATATATTTTGAGACAAGGGTTCAACACATTTGTCTGGTTAATAATTGACCACAACGAGATAACACTATATACCTATCAGAATGGCTAAAGTGAAAAAAAAAAAAAGAAAAACTAATGGACAATACTATCAAGCATGGCTAAAGGAATTCAAGAGTATAGCCACTTTGGAAAACTGTTGGCAGCTTATTATAAAGTTAAACTACAAGTCAACTATTACACTTCTGTTAACCCAAGGGAAAAGAACATATATTCTCATTTAAAAAAAACTGTATTGGAATATTCCAGCAGCTTTTATTTATTATTGCCCCAAAATATTGAAAACAACCCAAAAGACTTTCAACTGGTGAAGGCTAAATGAACTGTGGTATATACAATCATACAATACTACTAAGTTAAAAAAATAAAAACAAAGTACTGATACACACAATAGCATTATTGGATCTCAAATACATTATGCTAAGTGAAAGAAGCCAGACGCAAAAGCTACATATTGTACATCTGCATTTAGATGACATTCTGGAAAAGGAAACCACACAGAGACAAGCAGTTCCTGACACGGGATAGAGGCGGAGGGAAACAGCAACTGAAAAGACGCTTGCAGAAATTTGAGGAGTGATGGAATCGTTTCATACCTTGGTAGAGGCAGGGGGTCCATGACTATATATGTTTGTCAATATTCAGAATGTACATTTAAAAGGGTGGATTTTATATATGTAATTTATACCACTATAAATCTTATACATTTTTTATGAATGAACCATAAAAATAAACTTTAAGGAGTTCTTTTTTAGTACTGTATCTAATTCTCATTTCTCTTCTTGTTTTCTTATTTTTTAAAAAGGCTTAATAGCTGCATAATATCATCATTTGGATGAACTGTTGCAGGCATAACAATTCTTTTATTTAAGCATTTAAGCTTTCTTTTCACTATTATAAATAAAAGTTGAATATAAAAATAAATGATCTATGGTATTATTTCTTCTCCAGCTGTGTTAACATGGCTGGGAGTATTTTGACAGTGCTAGGTAATTGATATTCCTACTTTTCTTATGAACCAGGACTTGTAAATTCTACAGAAACAAGAAAAATATGCTCAAAATAATCTTGTTAATTTTGAGAAACGTCGTAGATTACTATTTTTGTGACCAAAGTTTGTAGATCAAGCCATGTGGAGGGAAACGAGGAGGGGAATGCCGACAGTTAAAGAAAAATAAACCCTCCCCCAATATGCAAACAGTCCGGTTATACTGGGGTTGAAGCATTTGAGAAAACAGAATAAATATTTCACGAGGTTTCATTTCCTGATCAGAAATATTAATTACCATATGCCAGAGTATGGCAGCTAATTTGTTTTCTGGCCACGTTCCACTTTTATGTGTACTGCAGGCTTTGTGTGTGTATAACTTCACTGTACTAATGGATCTATAGCAATGGCTTTGTGTAGGAGATGTTTCAAGTATGGAGAACAGTGTAGATGTCTTCACTGATTGTTTCGAATTCCACCACTGGCTGTGAGTGTGCAGCTGTGCTCTGAGTCACTCCAGATGCACGCCCTCTTAGAAGAGCAGTCCTGCGACCCTCCAAACCTCTCAGAAGGTGTTTAATCAGGTAAATCCCACATAGCAACAGCACCATCATTTGACTTCTTTATTAACATAAATTCTCTCTTTTGTAAAGCCACTTTAATGTACAAAGGTATGGGGTAATCTCTGGATGAAGATGGGCAGGTAGAATGGAGACAGGAGACTCGGAGATAAAAACATATAAAAACATAAAAGTAAAGTCAAATTGTAGTTTATCTAAAGATGCTTGTTTTCACTTGACTTTATGAAGCTTCAATCTATTAACCATTTTTTTAAAAACCCGCATTTGCTGTGGACCTGCACAACTAGGAAGAACATTTCTTTATTAAGACTCTCTGTGTGTCTAAGCACTTTTTAATGACCCCCATTGCCGCTTCACCATCTGGACACCTGACATTTTAAAAACAAACATTTCAGCATAATTGAGAAATTCTACATTTGATGGCTATTATCTGGTCTACTGCTAAACACACAGGCATCCCTCACTCCACCAAATTAAACCTTACTAAGCAGAAATATCACATACAGCATATCAGCATGAGTGTATTATAAAGAAAACTTACCTTAGGAAACCCTCTATACCAGTGAATTTGAACCGGTGTGCCACGGCACATGGGTGAGCCCCAAGAATTTTTGAAACATGTGATGCCTGACTATCTAGTCAGGGGCACTGGCTTCTTTTCCCCTGGACTGTCAAATAAAAAAATGACAACCAACACAACAATAATGGTCCTGTGTGAAAGAATCAAAATTAAACTTGGTTTTTTTTTGTCAGATCAGCAAAAAATATATTTTTGGTGTGCTGCAAAATTTTAGTAATTGGTTTATATGTGTCACAAGGTGAAAAAGGTTAAAAATTGCTGCCCTATACCAATAAGAGTGATGGTCTCACAAAAACCAAAACATGACAAATAACCTGATGGATTTTGGCCAGAAGCATACGCACAATGGAGAGGCCACAAGGAGATGTCACCGTCACAGGTGAGCCATAACTTGCCATGCAAACAGCTTCGGTGAAGAATGCTAACAAATGATCCATCCAACGAACAGCCACAGTTATTCTGCCTTGTAGTACCTTTGCTAATACCCCCTTAAAATGCCATAGATTGTGAAAAATTTTAAAGAGTTTACATTAAAGTGCATCTTTTCATTATGAAGTATTTTTGATTCATGCATCTATCCACTCAACATAATTAGCATAAATGTATCACATACAACTATAAGCAAAGTACGGTTCTAGGTCCTGCGGATGCAACAATAAGCAGGACAGACAATATCCCTACATCTTTGGAACACCATATCTCACCTGGGGCCTGGGAGAGGAAGTAGCAGAAGGTTGGAGCCTTTAGACTGTATGTGACTTTGTAAATTTCCTCTTTTATAGATCAGGAAACTGAAACTCAGAAAAACTGAGTGACTTGTACAAGGTTATGTAACTAGTAGGTCATAGATACGTCATTGGGATCTAGGACTCCAACAAAATACTTTTCTTGCAAATCAGGAAGCTTGTGTCAAACAACAACCTCCTGCCTCTTTTGTTCCAGGCACTTTGAGATAAATGGAACTTCAAGGCCTCTTCCGATTCAGTACAAAAAATTCAGGATCAGGGTTCAAACATCAGAGATTTAGAAGGTAGGAGTACCCAGGGCCAGGAGATTCCACCAGTATCATTTCAGCTGTTTTAGAACTTTGATAGGTATTTTGGACTACCACTTTGAACTACATTGCTCTCATGGGAAAAGCACACTCAGAGTTCTAAATGAATGATTCATAAATCAACCTTTGAAGTTATTAATCTACTACCTCTGATTTTTAACTCTCTGGTTTCCTAAATCTACTTTTCTCTGCTAGTTTTCATCTCATGTCATCCTGAGTAAAAATAGAAACATTTTTCTTATTTTATTGTTAATACTCCTTTCAGAATTGTTCTCTTTCAATGAGTACCTATCTAGTTTCTGTCCACTTCTGGCATGCTGTAGTTAGATTTCTATCAGTAGTGTCCTGTGTGTGTGTTTGGTAGTGGGGAGTTCAAGCCCCTATTAACACAACATTCTGGAACTCTAATAAAATTACTCTAATTATCAAAACTAAAATGTTTCCTTGCTACCTAAGGATTATTAACAAACCCTGATTTAAAAAGTATCATACTATATATTATATAGAAGATAGGATATTTAGCCCCTTCAAATGAATTGAGAAATAATAAGGTAAAATGGGAAACAAAGTGTTCAATATAAAGAAGCATTTATGACAAGATTTTTAGAAAAATAATATTTGCAGATTTTAATATTAATGAGGAGCTAAAGTATATTAAAATTGCTATGTATGAGGTCTGTCCAGAAAAAGTCCAACCACTATTAATGTAACGAGAACGGTTTGTGTGACATCGATGTAACCTGGCAGCCAAGGAGAGTGGACTGGAATGCACATGTGTGAACAATGATGACTTCACTGTACTAGTCAGTGGGGGTGGTAGATGCTGCTGAGTGAGCATGTGTACTGTGTGGCTGTGGCATTCAAAATGACTAAGTGAATACAGCAACGAATTTGCATCAGATTTTGCATTAAGCTTGAATGTTCCTCTTTGGAAACTATTCGGATGACTCAGAAAGCTGCAGCTATAGGCAACTGGTGATTGGCAGCTTCATCACAACAATGAAACCACTCATGCATCACACCTTGTGCAGAGTTTTTTGGCAAACATCAAATCACCCAGGTGACTCAGTGTCCCTACAGATCAGATTTGGGAGCCTGTGACTTCTGGGTTTTCCCCAAACTAAAATCATTTTTGAAAGGGAAGAAATTTCAGACCATAGATGAGATTCAGGAAAATATGATGGGGCAGCTGATGGGGATTGGGAGAATTGTGTGAAATCCCAAGGTGCTTATTTTTAAGAGGATTGAAGCATCATTGTCCTATGTACAATGTTTCTTGTATCTTATATGTTCTTCAATACATGTCTCTACTTTTCATATTACATGGCTGGATACTATACTGAAATAATTAAATAAAAGGCAAGTAATGATGAAGTCATTAATTAGTCAACTCATACTAAAGATTGATTTGCTAATGATGACTTCATCAATAACAGTGAAAAGTAAAATTAATTATTCTATTATATAAACTTACTTTTGCCATTTTTGGAACTTATACCTGGTCCCTTTGTAATTAATTATATGCCTATAGAAGTTGAGAATTTATAGTACAGAAGTGTACCTTTTTAATAGAATTCTCCACACCTTTATGATGTCTAATATGTGTTCCGTGTCATTTTTGTATATAATGAGATTTCCTTTTCTTTCTAATTTCAGTAATTTACTTTTTTGGCTTTAATGTGGTACTGAACTTCTGCTTACTTCTTTGTGCCCAAATGCATGTCTTGATAATCTGCTTAATATCTATTCTCTCCAGGACTGGAAGCTACTCTTGTTTGACAGGCTCTTTCTGAAACCTGGGAGCTCTTGCCTGTATCCCATCAGGGAATGGACAGCAAAATGCATTATGTGCACACGAGGAGGTTTCCTTGTGTGACATCCCTCCTCAGATTTTCAACGTACTTCCAGTGATATGTTTGATCCAACTCGTACTGGTTTGTAAAAGCCTGTTGTTAAATATTCAGGAATTTTGTGAATGGGTCCCTAGCTGGAAATCAGTCACAGTAAAAGTATTTAAGCTAAAGAAATAATCAAATGATTTTTACTCCTGGAGATTGTTCATCAGTATAGCACTGGATCATTGTGCCTTTCAGAATATATTAGGTGATTATGTTTAGAGCCCCCAACCATGACCTATTTTTGAAATATTTATTTTATATCACATGCTACTGTTTCTTGTTCCAGTATTTTGAGCTGGCATGACCATAAAGTGACTACCTCACCCTCATAAGTCAGTGTGGTGAGGGGTTCTAGCTCAGCTTCCCCTATTCTTCTGTGCACAAGTGAGGTAAGAACAGCTGAGTCTGGCCCTGCAGACACTCTGGGCAGTCTGTCCTTCCCCTCGGGTCTGTCCTTCTGTAACCCAAAGCCTCCTTCTGCTGGCCTCCAAAATACCAAGTTGGGATAAAAGACTAAAAATATATACTATCTTTTTGATGGAAACATATTTTGACTAAGGTTCCAGGAAGTACACACTTCAAGGGACATTATCTAAGACATGCTGGTCCCATGGCGGTGACTGTCGACTGGATCCAAGTGTGCGTTTTGAATGTTCCTGTTTCATGTCAACCCCAGAGCCAGCTCCTTGACTCTAGTGTGTGTTATTTTCGGTGATGGATACGAAAGCGTGGTAACAGGCAGAGGTCAGCTTTGGTATCACCATTAGCAAGAAAGTTCGTTGTCTACTTGCTTGGTTAAACTGAAACTCCTTAATTACATCTCCTCGACTAGCATGTGTTTCGGATGGGCCAGCAGGAACTGGTAAAATGGCTCGCCACCTTTTACCTTATTTATGAATGCTTTAACTCTGTAAGCAAAATCAGAAAAAATCACAATCTCTGAATGCCTAATCACCTTTTAACATGCAGGGACAAGAAAATAAATGAATAAAAACCTTCAGACAATTTTGTAACCTTTCAAACAAGCCATCTTCTTCTTGGCCTATGGCTACTGCACCCCTAGACAGACCCGGGCTCTGGAGTGTCGCTGTCATGCCACCAATCACCTGCTGCACCGCAAAGAGAAAGGCTGAGTATGCATGCATTTCGTAGTTTCCCTTTAGAGGAAGCTTCATGTGCTCTAATGGACTCTGATACTTTACACACCATTGTTTTGTTCTTTAGGAGAATGCAAGGTAGAATGATATTGTCAACCAAAACTCTCCAAATTAATATATGTTTTGATCAGTAACATTATTTTTATCCATGTAATCTATCATTAGGAAGCATCCAAATTATTTTAGCCCATTTTAAAATTTAAGAATATGCCACAAAAATCATTGAAATATCTCTAGACCATACATGAAATATTTAAAATAAATTATCATATAAAATTAAAATCTTATTTCCTTATCTACCTTTAACATTTCAAACATCTCAATATATGACTTGTTGGGCTATATAATCATGACCATTTTAAAGCACCTTTCTGCTCTAAACACTCTGGAATCCTAAACTTTTGGCACAAAACTCTCTGAGGCTGTTCTCTCACTTGGCTGTTGTTGGATAAGATGATCGAGATCCGGAATGACAGCATCCCACTTAATTCTTCCCAAATGTTTCCCTTCCTGACATTCTTTAGTCATATGGATCATTCCCACTTTTAAAAGGTGCAAAATGCTATGGAGAAAATAAATTTATGTTTGGATGATATAACCACACTGGAAATTAGGAGACAGAGTCCAAACTGCCTGTGTACAAGAGGTAGGGTTGAAAATCAAACCTCCCCTGAAACCCATAAAACTCATCTCTTGGTGGAGCAAGAAGAGAGGAACAAATTAATTAAATTACTCTCTCTAAGTGCACTGAGCTGAGCCATAGCTCAGATTCAAAACACATGTGCATACGAGACAAAAAAAATATGGGCTTATTTTTAATGCATGTTTTGTTCAATTGAACAGGGCATGGGGAAGCCAAAAATGAGCTCATTTTCAGTGCCATTTGCATTATCTGCCAGGTGTTAAACTCATTACAGACCATAGCATCATTTGCTGGAATCATCCATTCCTTCATTAGACACACTCTCTGTGCCCTCCAGTGCATAGATTTTGAGTGGACTTTTAGGAGGTAAGATCCAAATAGTTCTGTTATGGCTAAGGTCTGTTTCCATTCATTAAAATGGAAGCAAGTTCAACTAAATAGGGGACTTTAACAGTAAGCCAGCTAACAATATGTATTGACCACTTTCTATCTTCGCAGATCATTAATACACATTTTAAACAATGCAGAAGAAATGAAAAACTTGGTGTGAGTCCCAATTTTCTCTTCTATAAAGTGAAGTTAAAATGGCAATTATTTTCCTTGTCTGTTGTGAGCACAAAAAATAGCATTTGTATGTAAAAGTAGCCTGGTGAATGGCGCATTATAAGTGTTTAAAAATAATACAATTTTTGTAAAGAATAAATTTATAATTCTCATAAGTTAAGATAATGTCTAAAAAATGAGTGAACAAAATAAGGAGGTATGGGATTAATCTACACCCTGAGTGAGCCACCCAACATTACAGGTCATTTATAAAGGTGACTGCATTACACTCTCCCAATCTTCTTGGTAAAAGTCATCTATAAAGATCTGAGTATAAGATGGACCAGTAGACAATTTCTGCTGCTCTCAGCTGTACAGGATGATGGGATTGCTCCCAAGGGCACCTCTGAATAAAGTTCACTTTATTATTCCGTAATATATTTCAGCAAGCTTCACTGGCAATAACCATGACTTTCTTAAATGAGAGACACCCTTTCTTCTCAAAGGAGCAAATCAAGATTTCTTATCATAATTGGGTATGTCTGAAAGACAAATTCGTACCTCTAACTGTTCAGTGGCTGGACTCATATGCTAGACCAGTTAACAAGCTTCACTAAGCTTCAGTCCTTGCTGTAGAAAAATAAAGCCATACCTTCAATGAATATTTGGGAAATAGAGAGCTCTAAAATTTCCTTAACCAGAGAACTTTTGGGACCTTCTATCTGAACAACCAGGACTTTTTTATCATCCTCACTAATTAAGTAACTTTTCATCTTCATGGAACAAAATACATCCATGAAGCATAAGGTGGCTGCTGTTTGGTTTAGAAGGAAGCATAGTGCAACTGATTCAGCAGCGACTTCTTTTTTTTTTTTTTGGAATTTATATTTCTATTTTTAATGTTTTTTAAAAAAATTTTATTGTTATTCAATTACAGTTGTATGCCTTTTCTCCCCATCCCTCCACCCCTTTCATGTCTGAAACACGCGAATGTAGCTATCAAAAGAAAGACTGGAGGTGTATCCGGCTGACGTCGTCCTATGATTTTCAACATTAAAGTCTGAATCTATCACTCTAGATCGTCCTATAAGAGAAAGGCTATGAGAGCAAATATAATGGTGCATAATTTACAGATCTGAATTCTCCTCCTTTTCCCTTCTTGTTCTTATACTTCTCATTCTTCTCAAGAATGAACAAAACATATTATTGTAAAAAAGGAATTCTGTGTTGGGAAATAGACAAAGCAAGAGTCACCCACCCCCAAGAGTCATAAGTATCCCTTGGTATTTATGAATTCAATTTTCAAGGCTAACGCTATTCTGAAGAGTTCTCTCTCTATAAGAGGCTGCTTCTGGTTAAAATGGAGATTGAAACTCCGTATTTGCAATTCCCTTTAGGTTTTAATTACCATATTTATTCACATAATCTACCTGTTATTTTTACCCTAAAATTGGGAAAAGATATATAAGCAGCTGCCTACTGGTCTAATCATTAATTTTAGGAAGCATTATTGATATTGTAAATCCATCTCCCTGATACTTAAAAAAGCCTTATACTTTATCATAGTAAGGAGTCAACGGTACAATTAATTGGGGTTTAAATGACCATATAGACTTTTTTTCAATATGTCTTTTCTTTCCTATAGCAAAATACTCCTATTTAACAAGGCAGTATTTGCCTATAAGAAAAAAAAGGAGAAAATTGATTTTTTGAAAGATTGGTTGGTGATATTTACATTTAGTAGAGCAGGGTAAAAGAAGACAAGCAAATCTAATGGCGTTCTCTTCTTCTACCCCGGCCTATAGCAAGCCGAGGTAGAAGAAGCTGACTGACTGCTTGTAACATTTAATGATTTTGTCTATTCGTAGTAAGAAAAAGTCAGTTCATCTAATGGTAAACCCTTCTGACTTCATGGTTGTTTTAAAGCATAAGATTAAGAGAAAAAGAAGAGAGAGAGCATACATTTTCACTCACAGACATTAAAGAAAAAGAAATGAAAAGAGAAATTAATTTTTAGTTCAAACTATGGGTAAGGTTGGAATTAGAAGTATGAATAGAAGTATATGGTAATGTCCTTTAGGGGAACATAGAAATTTGATTCCAATAGACTTCCACCCTCAACCACTGGATTTTGTTTTCCCACACCATGTTTTGCTTTAACTGCCAGCTCCTAAAATAGCTCAGGATGCAGAAGGAACGAAGAGAGTATAATCTCTATCACCCTCGAAAACCTCTGTAAGCAATAAAATCTAAGGGGAAAAAGTGTGCATATTATACAAATGTATCTTCCTTTGAAAAATGCCTTAATTTTTAAAATGTACTCAGTTTTTTTAATGTGCTTGGCCTTATTTTCATTCTAAAACAGGTCCAATAGACATAAGCCTATCATTCTTTCCTTTTTTATTTTTTACTTTATTTTTAATTGAATTTATTGGGGTGACATTGGTTACTAAAATTATATGGGCTTCAGGCGTACCATTCTATAATACATTATCTGTATACTGTATTGGGTATTTCACCACCTCCAGTCAAATCTCCTTCCATCAGCACTTATCTCCCCTTTACCCTAACCATTTAGAATTGTCTACAAACTTTCCATGAGCTCTCAGAGACATTCATGCCTTTATGGTCCTAATCTAATCTGGACCTGTTGCTTTAGATGTCAATATATAACTCCTGTATTTTCTTGGGGCTTCCTTTCACCTCTTTCCTGTGTTTGGTCTCTTATTTATTTGATCTTTGTTTTATTTAATGTGGTTCATTGCTAAGTGTTTCTCAAGCATGTTGCCTGTCTAAAATTGTCTTTATTACAGCTTCATGCTTTATTGATAGTTTGGGCGGATATAGAATTCTGAGTTGGAAATACTTTTCCCTCTAGAAGTTTGCAGGTTTCTTGTCTTTTAGCTTCCAAGTATTCAATATTGTTTTGAGAACTACAATGCCATTCTTATCCTCACTCCGCAGTATGTGACCCGTGATCACCACTGCCCTCTCCACTGCCTGCACTCCTTGGGTATCCAATCTGCAACTTGACAATTCTGTAATTGCCTGTGATGTGCATCACGGCAGGTCTTTTAAAAAACCCATATATTGTATAGCCATTGGATCCTTTCAATCTGGAGAGTCATGTCTTTTACTTCTAGGAAACATTTCTTTTGTTATATCTTTGCTATTTTCATTCTTCGGATTTTATATGCCTCTTGTTTTAGAAGTCATTTTAGTCAGATATTGTATACTGTAAATTAATGTCCTCATTAAAAATATTTTATCAACCTTTACTCTTGTTTTGATCATTTTCTAGGAGATTTTCTCAACTATATCTTTCATCTCTTTTTGTATTTTTGTCTGTCTACTGTAATATTTTAAATATCCAGGATCCTTTAATGTTTCTCTAATTGTTCTTATTTATGATTTGTATCTTTGTTATCTTTTATGTTGAAACTGTTACTCATACATCTGGTCACCCTTGACTATCTGAGTGGCGATAAGAAGCTGCTATGGGAGTCCTGCGTCAGTAGGTGTGTGGTTGGAGGCTTCACGACAGAGTAACAGGTAATCGGATAGTTTTACTTAGGAATAGCAAGTTGGTGTCTAAAGAGGATATTTGAGTTTCTTTTTCATGATTTCTGACCAGTGCCTCATCCCCAGGCTTCTTTGTTTTGATTGTCTTGATTTGCTTTCAATTTCTCTAAAGTGTTATACCTCTGCCCTCCTGTGGGAACAGGTGAGAGGAGGTCCCTTAGCTTTGTATAGGTAAGGGAGGGATTTGGTGATCTAAGCTTATTCTAGAGACTTTCAAACTGTCGTGTTCATTATCAATGCTAAGCACATTGTTCAAATACCTATATACCTGGTGAGTCCAAATCCTAAGGTTCTCCGGGTTTCTCAGAGTGGTGGTGGTGAATTATTTAAGCTGCTGTCACAATTATTTAAGCTGCTGGCACATGAGTTTCAGATTATCTACTATGCTAATTCATCCACTTCCCATCTTCCAAAACTTTGTTGACACTTCTGAATTATTTTTATCCCTCTTTGTATTATTGTACTTTTAAATTTTGTTAACTAATCTATTAGAGATGTTTCTGAAGGAAGCAAAGATAGACTTTAAGTTCCATATGTCATGTTTTACCAGAAGACTGTAGGATATATTTAAATACATGTTGATCAGGACATGTGTACTATTATTAGATTTAGTTTTCTCATTAATACCTAATGCCACAGTACCACCCAGACAGAACTGTTGTAACATGATGTAAAATAGGGTTCAGTTTGAATGAGAGCTTCAGGGATGAGAGTTGATGTGGTTTTATTAGCCATATGATGTTAAAGTATGAGCAGGAATTACTGAACTTGAAAGTTGAGTTTCTAAGAAGTGATGACTTCATTTCTACTCATCAAGATAAATGTTTTTACCATGTCATGTTATTCAATATTTCTTCTTTGAAAAACTATTCAAAATAATAATTATACTAATATGTGAATAGTAAAAGTATACACAAGGAAAATATTAGAAGAAACTTCTAGTTGAATCTTCCTTTTTCCAAAAAAAATTATTTATTTTCTATTAAATCATTTTATTTTATTTTAATATGATTTTTTCACATATATTAAACTCTATATTGTCCTGAGGTCCCCAGGAAGTTGCTGTAAGTGAATTATGCATATGTAGGTATAGGTGTGTGTTCTGTACCTGTGATACAAACACATGTTTTGCTCTGCTCTCATTTAGTATTTTGCTAAATAAATGAGACAACAAATTTACTTTCAAATCATATTTACAATAATATCCCTTTGAGAGCACAGCATTACTATTTAGAAGTGGAAAACATAGCACACAAGTATATGACATGCACATGGATGCTTATGGATTCCTCTTGGCTAACTCTGGCTAAAATAGTGACATTAAATAAATATGGTTTTTATATTATCTTTGCTAACTGTATTTCCAACAATTTCAAACTACAAGTTATGATTGAATTAACAAATAGTATTTTTTTCTCTGTTTTAATAATAAAACATACTTTTGCATTCTGGAGTTCTTTCCTCTTTCTGACTAGAAAAGACGTCAGTGAAAGTTAGAGGTAAGACTAGATAGTGATATAATCTCCCTGATTTCAAACTGGAAACCAAAAGATACAAGTCCTATAACTGACTCAAATGTTCACCCACGTTCCTACTTAGACCATTCTGACTGTAGTAAGCATTATTAGGTTGATTCCTTTTGCTTGATAAAGTGTCAAGTGGTTCTTGCAGCTGGAAAACATTATTCTAGACTTCTCAAGTTTTGTCTGTGGTATAATTAACTTATTCATAAGTTATTTGGAGTCTTATAGGTAGTCCATTGGCAATAGAAATAAAAATTAGATGAGATCCCTACCTTCAAATTGTTCTCCATACTTTGGAAAGAATAGGCATATAAAAACATCATATGGTAAAAGGGTTATTTATTAGAAGTTATTTAGAGTCCCATGGAGCTAACTGAAGGAGGCACAGGTACAAGTCACGGCACGATAAGAGAAGTCAACCTTTGGGGAAGCAGTGTGGTAAATTTAGTAGTACTAAATAAAGTACAGGATGTGTGGAAGTAGGAGTAGGGTAGAGAGATAAGGCTAGAGATGGCGGAGATTCCTTCATGGAAAGCATTAAGAAGTTCGTGCCTAAGCAGGAATGAGACACAGAAAAATCTGCATTCTAGAATCATCATTCTGGCAGTATAAAAATTTTAGATGAGGTTTGAGTCTTCATCCATAGAGACGAATGTATCCAGTGAAACAAAGGGAACAAATCGTACAAACACGGACGATCCTTTTTATAGAAGAGCTACGGAGACAGCATTTTCTGGGTGAGGCATTGCGCTCTTACTGACCTTGGGCTGAAATTTCTTATCCGAAGTCATGAAAGTAAGGGTAATTAAAGTCAGTTAAAAATCGAAAACAACATCATTAAGAAATCAAGAATTTTTAAAAATTTGCCTGAAGAAAACACATGTGATTATTTAATAAATAAAAAGACAAGATTACAAGACAGTATCTCTTAATTTTTGTTAACTCTTTTTGATGCCTAGTTATCTTCTGTTTTAGCTAACAAAGCTACAATCCATGATTGACTATTGAATGACCCATTTCCTTTCCAATACTTAGTAAAAATCCATTCTAGAGTCTCCAATCTGGCAAATCTATAAAAAAAAAGGAGGGCATAAACTTAGCATCTGTTATATCATTGGCCTCTGGTTTTGAAGAGAGAGAATGTATAAAGAAATCACATGGTGAAATTCTGAGTTAAAATATTCCAACCACTACTTAATATTATTTTTGCAATTTTGGAAAGATCACTACCTGGCCTCATTAATAATATACTGGGACTTGCTGGATATACAATTTCAAAAAACGTTATATTACTATAACATTTTAAAACTCTGTAAACTCTTATTTTTCTTTATCTTTTACTATATTATTAGTGAGGAAAGTATCATGTCAGATAAAAATAAAAAAAAACAATTTTCCTGCCCTGGCTGGTGTGGCTCAGTGGATTGAGCTCCAGCCTGAGAACCAAAGGGCTGCCAGTTCCATTCCCAGTCAGGGCACCCGCCTGGATTGCAGGCCAGGCCCCCAGCAGGGGACATGCAAGAGGCAACCACACATTGATGTTTCTCTCCTCTTTCTCCTTACCTTCCCCTCTCTCTAAAAAAATAAATAAAGTTAAAAAAGAAACAACTTTCCTTAAGATAAATTTTGCCACTGTGCTCAAAGGAAAAATCTTATATAATTGTAATTAAAGGAAGATACAAATGCCTAGTCCTTGGCATAATGCCTTTAAAAAATAAGCTATTTTTAAAGATAAACTACCAAAAATCAAAACCCATGAAATCAAGCTAATGTGTGCATAAATATAGTAGACCTCTGTATAAAACTATAAGTAATTTCCTCATTAATCTAATTGTTATTTTGGAATTATTTTCCATTATCCTCAATATGTTGTTTGACATGTGCAAAACACTGTTTATATGTACCATATCAACACCACGACAAGAGATTACCAGGAATATCATCTGCTTAAGAAATAAGACAATTAGGAATTAATGAAAATAGACATCCTAAGTCATGCAAAGGCTGAACTTAAACCCAATAGAATTGAAACATTAGGTTCTATAACTTTTACAGTTCTAACATTAAGAGCTAAACAATCGACAAATTTCTGTCATAATTTTCAATTTATAACTGGAAGGGAGAAATCATTTATAAAGATAAGTCATTTGGCATAAAGAAAAAAAGGAAACAATTTTAAGCATTTGTGTGAGTATTTAGAAATAAAAGCAAGTTGATGATTTGGATTAGAGTTTATAAAATTTAGATATAGTATATTTTAGTCTCTCCATTAAAAAAAGTGGAGGATTTCATTCTGTAAAGTATGTGCGAATTTTGAAATATTCTAGTGATCTCAAATCTAGGCATAAAGCTTTTTTTCTTTCTTGCATAAAGGATGAAAAGGCAGATACAAAAATGGTAGGTAATAAGCTATAATTTATGGCAACCTTCAGAAATTCTCTCCAGATTTCGGCTAGCCTTCTTTCAAGGAGTTAACGGAAGTTTCGCGTTGATGGGGGGTCTGTGCGGAGGGATCTTGTGTAATGTTGGCTCCTTCTATTCCTTGGGTCTCCCTCTGAGGAAGACTTGGAGTAACAAATGTGTTCCCAAATTGGCCAGCTTGTAGGAAGATGGAAACTGTTAGGGATTGCCTTGGAGGAGACTGTAGTTATCAATGTTTAGAAAAACATTTAAGATTTCCACAATCTCTTCGAAAAGTTCTGAAAGGAGGTTAGAATATGAATAAATGAAATATGTGATTAATGCAGTTCCTAAGGCAATGGTAGAGAATAACTGTTTCAATATATCTTTGACCAATATTCCCCAGGCATAAAAGGAGGAAACTGATAGAAATCAGATCATGGGTAAGTCAGAATTTTAATAAAAATAGGACAAAACTGTCCACAACTATCTTTGAATTCTGATACACGCTGACATGCTATAGGATAATCCCTGCTTATTCCTCAGGATTCATTCTTCAACCTTCTCCCACTTGCTCTGTGCCCCGTGAGCTCAACATTCATTTATATCATCACCCAGGCTCTCTTGCCTTGTAGCTTCTAATCGGTTCAGGTGACGTGAGGCACCAGCAGAATGTTAGAAGGTAACAGAAATTAGGAGTTACGGTATTAGTTCTTCTTCTCTACCTGATAGGGCACAGGTTGCTTTTCTTAGGATCAGGTGCTTGTTGGGTGGCACTCTTAAATAACACGCATCTCTCTGGGTTCTGATAACCTAAGCCCAGGCATGGAAGTCACTCCAGTTTTAGTTATCCCAGGATGCTTCGCTGTCTTTCAACCTTGTCTCCCCCTTTGTAAATAGTCACATTATCACACACTACTCATCCCTAAGTGTGCCATGAGTTTTCTGACACAGTTCTGACCCACACATTAGATTGCCACATGATCATTGCTACTTGCGAGAAGGGTGAGTGGTGGATTAAAAAATGTCCCATGTTCATTACATAATGGACAAAAAGGGGGTCCTCAGTAAGACAGGTGGATGAAAACATTATTTTTAGAGTTCAGTGTTTTTTGTCATTTATTTTGGTATGGAAAGAAAAGATCTCCCTTGAATTAGTGTTCAAGGTTTGCCCTAGTTATAAATTGCTATAGTGTGCATCCTGGTTACTTGAGAAATTGCTTCTCTTAAGCAGAAAGTGGCAATTACGGTCTGTAGGGGTGCTCAGAAATAGTATCTGTTTTTGAATTCCAGGAAGGCATGAAAGTGGGGTGTTTTTCGGGGATCACCAGATGTGGCTGTTCCAATGTTACATCGTCTCAGATGTTCCAATATGCGGTTCCTCGGGGGAACAGCTCATAATTCATCTATTATTTTCACATCCTAGAAAACTTGTAAGCCTGGAGCTTTTGATTTAAATATTATAGAATTTAGTGCTTATGTGAGAAAACACACCTATGGACAAATAGATGGTAAAGTGGTATTAACTTCAGCATATAATTACATAGTATGTAATCACCGCTGTGGTTGTTACAGGCCAAACAATAGCAGGCAAATGATGTGTTCAATAAGAGCAAACTGTGTTATTCAAAGGCCTGAAACTCAGAATGCACTCAGCAACAAAAAGAGGTTCAAATGTTATTCTTTGTCAGAGTCGCTAAGAGTACATTCCTGTGTCCTGAGATTCAGCTTCTTATAATGGGAACTGCTGTAAATATGGTGCTGCCACAAACCCAGCGTAGTGACAACCCTCCAGCTGCTTTACATTTTCTTTAGTAAGACCAAACTGAAATATTTTTTTCTCTAATATGATTTTAAATTCTCGTTCAAAGTTGGGATTTTAGGACTGCCCCTGATATTGGTTTTTATAATAATACCTGCTTGGTAGACAGACTTTAAGGTGGTCCCCAGGATCCCCTCCTCCTGAAGTCTATATTACTGTATAAGCCTGTCCCCTTGCATTTAGACAGCACCTGGGACATGCTTCTAACCAATAATATTTGGCAAAGCTGATGGGATTTCACTCCCCTTGTTATGCTGTATTGTATAAGACACTATCTCACTATCAGACTGGCTCTATCAGCTAAAGGCTCTATATCTCTCTTGCTGGCTTTAAAAAAAGTAAGGGGCAGTGTTCTGAGAGGGCTTATGGAGGGACCATGAGGTGGTGAACTACCGGGCAGCTGCTAGGAGCTGAAAGAAGCCTCCAGCCAATGAGCAATAGGAAGCTGGAGCCTTCACTCTGAAGAGTCACAAGGAAATGAATTCTACCAGCAATCTGAGTGAACGTGGAAGAGGGCCCATTGCTGGTTGAGCCTCCACATGAGAACTAAGCCCTGACTGACATACTGATTACATCTTCGAGAAGATCCGGTTAAACCATGCCTATACCTACCCATAGAGACTGTGAGATAATAAATTCGCATTGTTTTAGCCACAGAGTTTTTAGTTATTTGCTACAGAGCACAGTAAACAGATACACTCACCCAGTCCAACTGGGACAAGTACTATTCACAGTATTTGATACAACTACAAGACATAAATCTATTCACTCAAGGGAGTTATGGCAGGCGGTTTCTAATATGTATGGCTAAAAGCATCAAACAAGGTAAGATACTTTCCTTTCACACAGATATGGGTAAACTATTTACAATGTCATGACTATTCTACTTTAAGCAGAATTTATACTGTAGTATCAAAATTTTTGTCCATTTCCATCAATTAAAATATGATGTCATATGTATGTGTTTTTGTCATTCTGCCACCCAGGATAAGGAATCACCATTATCTGCCATGTGAGGGTTTTTGTCTCTGCCCTTACATCATGTGTGCATGTAACATCAAGCAGAAGAGAAAAACTTACAAAATTTCACAAAACTCAGCAATGCTAGAAGAAAATCTGTGACTTGCTTTAACTATGCTCACCTCCTCTGTATGGTTCCACTTTCAGTGCATTGCTGTTGCCGGAGCCACGTGACCTGTGTTTGCCTTCACTGTCCACTAGCCTATGTTGCCAAACATCCTCAAATCGCTCTACTACAGCAGAGCCCTTTGTGTGAACTTCTTGAATAGAACAAATACAACATGTCACACTAACAGAGGCCGAAAGAATGGGAAGTGTAAGAGAGAAATGCAGAGTCGGAGTTGTACACCGGGTTGCCGAGATGTCTCCCAAGTACAAGGTGTGGCGCCTGGCCACCAAACCCCTTACACTCAACTGAGCTGAATAGGATACATCTCCAAACAGAAGGCGCAAGCTGAGCAGCTGGCCATAAGGTCCCTGTTTACCTGGTTCAGTTCAATGACCCCAACGACTGAGGGCTCATCAAAGATCCTGTCACGCAGGACTCTTTGGGCCTAAGCAAGATCAGCAAATGTCTCTCTCAATTTCAGACCCCCTCCCAAAACCTTACTCTTAGATGCTGTGATTGAATTGAGAACCTGTTCTTCTGATATTACATTTTCAAGATTAACAGAGAGAGGAAAGAAAAACTTATCTGGAATGGAAAATTGGGTTGAACATTTAACATTCATGTCAAGTCTGGCAATGATGACCATATGTATTATTGTTTAAACATATCTTCTATTAATCTTTTTAAAAGAAAGAATTCAGACAGTGTAGATACTAATTTCTAAAAAATTCAATGTATGATATATTTGAAAATTCTTGCCAGTTCTGTTTCTTCATTTTCAATTTTGGAGGCTTTAGAGACTTCGCATCAAAGTAACAAAAGAATGGCTAAATTCTGATTATTGTACAGAGCTTCTGCAATGATAATTAATATTTGGGGCCACTGACACTTGAATTAATCTTGAAAACCACTGTCCAGGTGATAGGGACCACGAATGTGCTGTGCAGATAACATGTAGCGCCACACCATCATTGTCGTGTTCTATCTTTGATCATTGATGATGGCAAAGAAGCGATCACTTATCAGACAGAACTAATAATAACAGTAGTCTTCAAATAGGAAAGGATCCTTAGTCACTTCTATGTTTGGTAAGAGCCCATTTTTAAAGAATAATGGGTTTCTTTCCCTGCTCTAAAGGGCACAAGCAACAGGCATCCTTTTCTTCCTTTCCCTGCCACAGAGTAGGCAGCACTGGAACCAGTTCATTCGCTATCCTGCAATAGCCTGTTTGAATACTAATTTTTTCCAAATGAAAGTGTGTAGTTCTAAGAGAGTTTAGAAAACATACAAGCATTAATACTATTGCCCATTTAGAAATATATGGGCACTGCAGACAGGGCTGACTCCACCCTGAGCCAAATACCCAAACTGACATCAAAATTCAGGGGCCACCCTGGTGTCATAGGCCCTGGGAGGTGCTCATTATGATTTTTTCTTAGTGGTGGTGAAGGGGCCATTGCCAGTATTGGTTCCATTACGGGGGTCCAACTAATTCAACTGCTCCTTTCCTTTACAGCAGGGCATGGCAGACACCCTCGGGGCCTGAAGGAGTCAATGGATAAGCCAGGTTTTCTAGGAAACATGAATCCTTGTTAGGTGCTCCTTGTAGTTTAGCCAGCTTCACTCTGAGGTTGCATTCGGTGTTCCCTGACTTTTGAACTCTTCCTGGCTGCTGCGCTTTTGCCCCCTTGATGACTTCTGATCCTCATAATCAGTAGTTGTTGTAGAAAGTGAACATTTTTCCATAGCAAATAAATTGTAAGCACTATGTAAGACTCACAGGGGAACGATGACTCTCTTTGGAAATACAGAGACAGCCATGCAAAATAAACAACTGTTTGGTCCATTGCTATTTCTTCATTTCTCTCCAGAAGCATTTATTTGAGTTTCATGAGCAAAGCTGATATTATAATTAAAGCTTCCCCATGATCCCTAGATGACACGTATTTCTCACAATCCATGGTCATGTGCTTACGTTGCACAATTTAGATTCCTTCTTTTGTGCAAGACTCCAAATGTTTCTCCATAAGCACATGTCTGTTTCTAATTGTGCCTTGAATACCATCCAGTAGCTCACCTTTTCCCTCTGAACTTTTCTATGCTTTAAATCCAGCCTTAAAAAAAGTATAAAGGACACCTATGTGGTTCCTTAGAATGAATAAGATCATAATCAACTCAAAAGAAAGCATTATACTTGTCCAGAAATGCCTTACCAGAAATATTCCAAAGAGGAAATAAGTGTGTTTATCCATGGTGATAACAGTACAGCTGCCTAGCAATCGAGTTAACTTTACTGTCATCTTTATCAAGCAGTATGTTTACAGTGGAGACGATCTGAGGAAAGAGAAATCTGTTTTGTGGTATCAGCACAATGAAAGCATATTTCTAAACACAGTCAGCCTCTTGTTTATGAAACAAAACGATGACTACTTAAAACACAGTGTTTAGCTAGGCATAAATTATTTAATGTTTAGAAATATCATAACACATTGAAGGCTCAATTACGTCCACTTTTCTTGAAAATTACTTTTTTCCATTGTTTATTCTAAAAATATATATAGAATATAGAGTAGTTCATTGAAAGGGGGAAGAGACCTTGTTATATAGTCTGAACATGTGTATAAGTGTGTGTATGTATGTTGGTGCATGTGCTTATGAATGTGTGTGTGTGTGTGAAGGAGCTGAAAGAGAATTATTTGTTGAATTTGTTCACTAGTCTATTTAGGATAACTTGTCTAAAAAAATAAAACAGGTTTATTTTAATTAAGTTAATTAGAAACACAATTATTTTTTAGTTAAATAATTAACCAATCATTTTGGAGACCCATTTTTCTTCTAACAGCTTCTTTTTTTCTTATAGACATTGAAGAGTCTGGTGTCTCAAAGGGAATGTTCAATGTACATTTGGACATAATAATTATCCTCTTGTCCGATTTCAGCAAGTATACTTAGACCAAATGAAATGAACCACCGATTTCATACCAGCAGCAGAAAAGCAGGGACATACAGAAAGAAGGATCTTTGGGACTTTGTTAAGGAGGGGAGGAATTCCAGTAAGTAGAAAGAAACATGGACCTGGGACTTGTCTGCTGAATTATCATAGGAAGGCAGATGAGGTAGATCTCAAAGGCACATGCAAGAGGACTTGAGGTTGATTCTACTGTCAACTGGCCAAGTAGGAAAGAGTTGCAGTTTCTGTGTGTGTGTGTGTGTGTGTGTGTGCACGCACGCTGACTAGTGCCTTCCCATATTGCTTGTCCAAGGCACAACACTGAGTTAGTTTGACTGTCTTACTACTTACTCTTTCAACAGTTCCCACCTGCCTTGGAAATAGCAATCACTTTTGATCACCCTCCTCTTTTCCATCAAAGATTTTGTCTACACAAATGTGGATAAAATCACTATGATGATATTTCTATACATATTGCACTAAGGAAGGTAGCAGAATATTTTGTAATGTACATATGCTGCAGAAAGAACTCTGAGTCCCAATTCCAGCTCCTTCCCCCCCACCCCCAGCTAGGTGACCTCAGTCATGTTACTCAGCTTTTCTGGGAATCCTCTGGAAATAGAGGCAATCAAATATTCTTTACAAGAATTATTTGAAAATTATATAGGAAAATCTATGTACAACCACCCAGCCTCGTGTCACCAAAATATAGGAGAGGGCTCTGGCTTTATTCTGAGGAATGCAAAGCACCAGAAAGCAGGAGGACATTTCTCAGGAGCCTGAAGGACTTTTCCTGTACTCCAGGTAATGAGCCATGAAGGGGATGACAAAAACTTTTTAAATGGTAAGTTGATTCACCCCTCAAATACATTTTTTAATGATAATGTTGATTTACAAGTACACACGCAACACCTGCAACAATCCTTGCAAATTCATTGTGTGGCTTACGGGATTTCAGACTGAAACCTGTAAGAGCTGGAACCCAGGTATCACCAGTTATGCTATTCGTAATGTTGACCAAGTTCCAAACACATTCACATTGAGAACATGTTCAAATGCCATAGCAATCCTGTGAGTAGGTAGTATTATCCTTCTATGACAATGAAACCATGGAGGTCCAGGGTGAATAGGTGGATCTTCAGGGCGGTGTTGGGATTTCGCAGAATATTTAGGAGTCAGAGTCAAGGAGTACTCTCTACACTACCACCTTGAACTTCGCTCTGTGGTTATGAAGAATATTAGATGGTAGTCTATAGGTGATAGCTATGTGAATAGTGGACCATAAACAACCAAAAATATTTTTCCCAAGATACATAAATTGTTGAGAAGAAAGAGACCTCTTATTGTGGTGATACATGATTAACTCATAATTGCCACCAGAAAAACAATGAAAAACACAATAGCCATAAACCTAAAGCCACAGTTCCCAAGTTCTGCTAAAAAAGAATTTTTACTTATTTGTATCTTTATATCTATAAAAGAAAGTTACCGTGCTGAAATCTTCATCATTTGTGCTCCGGGATAGAAAAACTGTCAGCGCTACAAGGTTCCTTTGTAAAGCTGTACATTACAGTGAGATTAGCACCACTATTAACCTTTCCTTTGCCTACAAATAGCAATTACAGAATAACTGCAGGATAAATCTAGGGCTTTGTGTCCCTGAATGTAGAAGTAATTTGTACTGTTCTGACTGTAAATTTCAATTGTTTAACATATGCTTTATGTAGATTAGAAATACATTTTAGTGATTTATTTCACCTCTCTAAATGCATGCTTTTTCCTTTTTTAGAAGTCAAGTGATTTCAAGAGTAGAGCAGGTTGAGAACACTTGTAAGAAAACTTGAAGCAAATCGAAAAACACTTCCTTCATTTAAGCATGGCTTAAATTGGGCACGAAGTAAGATTCTCAGACCATCAAAAAATTATAAAATGACATATTTTTTTTCCTTCAATGAAATAGATAAAAATATTCAATGCTCCTATTTTTTAAACCATTCAAATTTGAGTTTTAACTAACTTGTCAAATAAGTAGCAAAACTCTAAAATGGGACTTTCTCACTCTTTTACCACTTACTCTTTTCTTTCTCCCTTTCTCTCAATTAAACCTGTTATGTATCTTGTTCCCACCTCTCTTTAGTTTCCAGTCTCTACCCTTTTAATTTGTTCTACCTCAATTTGCTTTCTTCCCAATGTCAATAATGAAGCATATGTAATATATTTGTTTACTCTCTTTATTCTTATGATGATCTGCTTTCTTCCTTATTATTTTCATTTCTACCCTTACTCATTTGCTTTCCTTTTGACCATTATTCTACCTGCTATTTTTCTTATTCCATTAACTGATCACAGCCCACCCCCACCCCCTCCACCTGCTACCATCCAAACCCATCTCATTCCAACACTGGGGGTAGATCTGACATTGCCCAAACTCAGGTGCTGAGTCATGGTTCTACAGGAGGTAGGTTTGGAGACTTAAATCAACCATTCATTTACTTATTCTACTGAAGTAAGAATAAGACAACTATAGCAATATATTTTTCAAAATATTACCTTGCAAAAATTCCCTCTATGAATTCATAATCACTCAAGACCGTAAAAACATGCCCATTTCTTTGAGCATGAAATTTTACTCCATCTATAATGTCTTTATGTTTATATACCATATAGAGAATTCATGTAAGTTTTTAAAGCTTCTGAATAATCTGAAAGCATTGAAAATTGTCTTTTATTCCTCATGCTCCATAATAAAATCATTAACACTTTTCTCAGACTATGACCTATAGGACTAAAGAAATATTATTAAGTAATAAAACAGAAACTTTGAAAGATTAACAACAAGAAAATCTCAAGCATGCTTTAAATCTTACCTGTTCTTTAGATCCCACAGTTGCTCAGCACACGTCTCCCTAAACAAAGAAGAAATGTGACATCAATTAAAATGTTGCGATAATGATGCTATTAAAATACTGCTCATTTAGGTGATGCATGTTTGTATTACACAGCTGGTGGAAAATGTCAAATTGCAAAGAGAAGTGAAATTAATTGTATTTTGGCATTTCTCTTCATAATGATTTTGTAAAATGCAACTTCAAATGTTTCTTTTAAAGCAAAAGAATCAAAACATGCTATGATTATTCTGAGAAGAAAAATGACAGTTTAGAATATTAATTCATTATACTTCATAATCAAAAGCATATATAATCTAAAATAAAGAACATATACTGTAATCATCAAAAATTAAATTTTGAAAGTTCTGTTGGAAAAGTCTTCAAAGAATTCTTACAATGCAATATATTTCTTACATTGTAAGAAATTCCCTTGCATCGTTAAGACTTAGTTCCTCGGTAAACACTCTCTTTGGTAAAGCCCTCTCAGTTGCTTTAACTAACATCAGATGGTCTCTAGCCAAACACAATCTCCCAAATGAAGGTGATAATGTTAAAAAAAATAGAAAAATCTGGGTTTTAAAACTGAATGGAGGCAAAGGCTTATTAAGATTTAATTAAAAACAGAAATTTAGTTTTAATATTTTTCTTAAAGTTAAGAAAACAGAAATTCAGTTTTAATATCTTCTTAAAGTTAAAAAGATACCAGTCCATGGAATTGTTCTAGTCTTTCAAAAGTTTCACAAGCTCTTCCCCAAACTCGACAACTATGCTGGCATTTTCCCAGTGATTGGCATTAAACTTGCTCACCTGTTTGTTTGTTTGTTCTTTTTGTAAGAGTTAAACTAAAAGATATCGATTTAAACTCTCTGTGAGTAGTTTAAGGAAGGGGATGCATTAACACATTTCAATAAATTTCTAGAAAATGCCAACTTATTTTAAGTGAAATAAAGCAGATTTGTGGTTATCTGTACACGTGGATGGGGAGGGAGAAAGAGGCACTAAAAAGGCCATAATAAACTTTTGGAGTTTGTTATCTTGATGGTGGTGTTGGCTTTACAGGTATATACATATGTCAGAACTCATCACATTTTATGCATTAACATGCACAATACATGTCAACTATAGTAAAGCTCTAAAAAACAAGTAGAAGCCTATGTAATATATATTTAATGTAGAGCATACACTGCTTGATTAACTCACTGGAAAATTAATGAAGGTTGTTATTGCAATTAAAAAAAATTATCTGTATGTTATGTGATGACCAGGATTGGGAGAGGAGGCTTGGACCCCCGTCTCGGCAGCGCAGGTAAAGGATGTTGTATTATTCGTGACACAGTTAGTAGGTACAAAGAAAAGGCCTGTTGAGGCACTGGATATAAAAGGAGGATGTAGTAGGGAATCAAGGACGACGGCCAGGTTCTGGTTTGAGCAGCTGGACACACAGTGCTGCCATTTCCTGAAATAGCGAAGAGTAGAAATACTAAAATTCAAGAGGGAATAAGAAGAATTACATTTTGGACATATCATTTGTGAAATGCCTGTGAGACGGCCAAATTAAAATGTTAAGTTGTTAAAGATTTCTAAAACTAAGAAAAAGTTTGAAGTACAAAAATACTTATGAGTATTATCAGCATGTGGATGAAAGTGGGTGGTTCTCATGAAACGGAGGCCAATATCATTGAATGGGAGTACAAAAAGGAACCCAGAGCCAGAATGCTACCTGGCGTATTGCCTTGGGTAACTATATCTCTCCTGCCTCCTCCAAATAACCAGAATGAGGGTGAAGAGGAGGTCTGTGAGCAACAAACTAATTATTTCTATCTTCCTTAAAGGCTACTTTGTAAAATTTATATTTTAAATACTACAATATACATAGAAAACAAAAATATGATATTTTAGTAAATTAAGCTAACCTGCTCCCAGTTTAATCTTGAAATTATCCTGAAAGGCTCTACAATGTTTACTTACTTCATAGGTTTATAATCTTATAGTCACCTCACCTAATGTACCTCTCTTAAATAATCTTGATATATACTCTGTTATGTAAAAACTTAAAAAATCCAATTAGAAGTGAATAATAGAGCTTTGTTAAAATTCTCAAAAAGAAAGTGAGGGACAAATACCATATGATCTCACCTTTAACTGGAACATAATCAACAAAAGAAAAAAGCAAACAAAATATAACCAGAGACATTGAAGTTAAGAACAATCTAACAATAGCCAGAGGGGACGGGGGAGGGGGTAGTGGGGAGAGGGGTTTTCAGGAGCTACTATAAAGGACACATGTATAAAACCAAGGAGGAAGGTGGAGGCGGGGGAGGGAGGTGGATTTGGCTGGAGTGGGATGAAGGGGTGGGGAGAAAATGCAGACAACTGTAATTGAACAACAATAAAAAAAATAAAAATAAATAAAGAGGTTTAGAAATCACACACACACAAAAGAAGTCAAAATAACTTGTAGAACCTGACAACATGTACATGGAATGTGGAGGAAAACCTGTGATATGATTTGTTGAAAGTAGCTGGAAATTCTGTACCATTATGCTCTATATTCAGCAGCTCTTACATACTCATAGTATCAATCATAAAAACAGAGACAATAATTTTGATATTATAATTTATTGTTATACTGGGAGAATAAACCAGAAATTTTATGCCTGGTATAAATGGTGTTCTTTAAAGTAAAGCTTAGGTTGAAAATAATGTGTGGTAGAGTTAGTTTTTTTTTTTAATTTTAATTTTGTATTGTTATTCAATTACAGTTGTGTGCCTTTTCTCCCCATCCCTCCACCCCACCCCAGCTGAACCCCCCTCCCTCCCCACCTCCACCCTCCCCTTTGATTTTGTCCATGTGTCCTTTATAGTAGTTCCTGTAATCCCCTCTCCTCACTGTCCCCTCCCCACTCCCCTCTGCCCATTGTTAGATTGTTCTTAACTTCAATGTCTCTGGTTATATTTTGTTTGCTTTTTTCTTTTGTTGATTATGTTCCAGTTAAAGGTGAGATCATATGGTATTTGTCCCTCACTGTCTGGCTTATTTCACTTAACATAATGCTCTCCAGTTCCATCCATGCTGTTAGTTTTTTTAGTTTCCATTTGCTTTGAGCCTAGCTGAGATGTTGGGGAATTATGTAACCTTGCTAGATTTTTGTTTCTTCATCTGTAAAATGTAAATAATACAAACAACTTCCAAGGGTTTGGGTGAGAATATGCAGAATAAAATTCACAAGAATGCTTGTGCAATGCAGAGTACTAGGGTGCACTACAAGAATAATAATGAGACATCCTGTCTAACGGTGGCACCTGATAGTGATTTTTTCTTTAATCCTCACCTGAGGATGTGTTCATTGATTTTTAGAGAGAGAAGAAGGGGGAGGGAGAGACAGAAAGAAAGAAACATCGATCAGTTAGTTGCCTCTCATATGCGCCCTGACCAAGGATGAAATCCCTAACCAAGGTGTGTGCCCTGAGCGGGGATCAACACCACAGCATTTTTGCTGTATGGGATGATGCTTCAAACAACTGAGAACGTGGCCAGGGTTGATAGTGATTTAATTTTTATACTGTATTTCATTCACATGGAGTTTTCTGAGTCATTGATAAGGTCTAGAAGAAATAACATCAACTCATCAGATGTTGATGAAAGAAACTAAATGAAAGAAACATGGAATGACAAAAATTGTGTCCACTTTGCTGCCAGGAAGCTTTCGGTATACGTAATGAAAATGAAGGGCCTGGTACCTGCGCACAGGGCGCTGCATGGGCTGAAACACAATTCCGAACGTGCTTCCGCCAGCGCTCCCATTCCTGTCTTTATATTTAGTTCTTTTCTAATTGGCTTTTTTTTTTATCTGTTCCCTGTGATAGTGTTCATTTACTTATTATCTACCTGTGATTGAAATTAAATCATTAATCATCATTTTGTAACAGTTTCATTTATATTTTTTAATAAAGATAATATTTTTACAAAAATAGTTCACTATTCACTGTTGAAACTTTTCCAAGCACGTTTAACAAGTCATCCGTGGCCCTACCACTGTGTGATAACTGCTCTTGCCTTCTCGCTGCGTAGTCCTGCAGCCTCTTTCTCTGCACTAACAGAGTTCAAAAGTCTAGTAATAGTGGCGTGTTGCTCCTAGTTTTTATTTACTTTTCCAGGAATATTTGAAAATGATATGAGTTATTTTCTACAACATTTTTAGGTACTGCACAGTTATTTTAAATTTTCATTTTATGGATGAAATGTAACTTGTTAGACCCACCAAAAGGCCGTTGTCAGGTTTTCCCCCCTGTATCGGCAGCCCTGAGGTAAAAGTCCTTAAGGCCAGATATTTGCATGAAGCGTGATTACTTCCTTAGGATGAATTACTGGATTCAGTCAAGCCTGCACGTGAAATTACAAAAATTATAATATCTGTTGCCAAATTGCACTCTAAAAGGTTATAACATTCAACACTCCCACCAGCTAGATATGAGGGTGCCTCCTTCCTCACACTGCAGCTAATAGGAGATATTGTCATTTTCCAATTTTTACATTTTTGCCAGTTGTATGTTTTATGGTTTTAATGTCTATTTCATTGGTTATCAGTTGGGTTGAAAAATTTTTTATGTTTTTTTATTTATATTTGTTAGTTTCTCAAAGGGTCATATATTTTGCTTGGTTATTTATTAGAGCACGTGTCTATGGTATAATCACTTCTAATAACTCCTTATACATTAAGGACATCAGCTATAAAAATGAAGATCTGATTAAGAAGACCAGTGATGGCTTTAATATTTCCAGGATTAACATATGCCAAAGATTATCCTAAAACCCAAGAGAAAGTTAAATAGCTTTCTTAGTTTACTGGGATGCAAAAGTGATGACAAGTAGATGAATGAATTTAAGTTCTGCATTATGCTTCTTTTTTTATTACTCCACTTTCATTCAAATTTGAATCAATGTTGCTTTCAGTTTATTGTTGTTTAGTCCCTCACAAAAATGTTTGGATTATTTATTGTACATCAGTATATTTTTATTCACTGTATGTCTGCTGTGTTTAACTTTTTCTTTCCCTTGAAACTGTGTGAACATGATTTTCATTAATTACCCCAAAAGAATTAACTGGTGTAACCAATTTTTTTCTTGACATACTACCCTGTATTGGAGGGCTTACTGATGCAGCCAAAGTTAAGACAAGAATCACTTACAGTCTCACCGTTGTACAAGGTTTTCCTGTGTCAGCCAGGGCGCTAATGCTTCGCCCTGCTGCTGGCTTCACTACAGACAATGTGGCTTCTTTGAGGCCAGCAGATAATCTCAAATGTAATAAAAAGGGATTCATAAGCAGCTGCAAACTTCTCTAGGCTCAACATAGGTATACTTATTCAATAATAAAAACTAAAACAATTAGGAACTCATGTAGCTTCCAAGAGTGTAAACCAGCTGATGCTGATTGGTTAGCAAAGAAGTGCGCCATGCCGATAACAAGAACTGAAGTGAGATATCTTACATTACTGTAGTGCTTCATGATCTCTCCACTCTCTCCTGTGACCCTTACCGAGCGGTAAGGAAGACACTGTGGTGAGATTTAAACACTGGGCTTTGTAGACAGTTTACTTGCAACATGATCTTGGGCAAGTCAACTCATCTCTGAAAAACACCAGCCTTCTTTTCAGTTAAATAGATATAAAAAAAGAAAATGATACTTATCTTTCAGAGCTGTTGTTTTGAAAAATACAATGGATTTTAGCACAATACTAAAGGGATTCATTTACTTATTCAACACATACTTTGGAGCATCTACCATGCATTCTAGACACCAGGAATTACAGTTTGAAGGAAAATAGGTTCCTGCTCTGATATAGATTATATGATAATTACTAAGTTAATAAACAATGAAAGTGGATAGACAGATGGACAAATAGATGAGAAAGTGGACAGATAATGTCAAATAGAACTAAGTGCTATGAACAAAATAAAACCAAATAGTGTACTGTACAGGCAGGGTTGGACAATAGTGAATAGGGAAGTCAGAAAAAATCTGTCAAAAGGGGATAATTTGAACATAGGACAGCCACGTCAAGAGGAAGGGGGAAGGCCTATAGGAAGGTCATGTATGTGCAAAGGCCCTGGCGTAGGAACAAGCCGTATTGTTTGAAGAGCACAGATGTGCCCGGCGGGGTTGGAACTGAGTGAGCCAGATGGAGCCTGGTGGGAGAGGGGCGGGAGCCGAGGTGTAAGGCCAGACCATAGATTACATGGGGCTTTGTTGTCATGGGGAAGGGTTGACCCTGGCAAGCTGTCATGGTTATAATGATGATAAAGGCAATAAAGATCAAGTTGATTACCAATTCAACAGTTTAGAAAAGTGTCTTTTCTTTTTCTTCCCTAAATGCTATGTAGCAAGCCAGTCTCTGAGTCTGGGCTGCTGTTCACTATTCGGTTCTACTTTGTGTTTTGTTACTGTCTGTGGTAGTGGTGGTGGTTTTTCACCTCTTAAGCTCAAAGTTGATTACTACTCTTAAACTGTTTTTGTTTCTGTATCTTTCCTGCCAGTTTTCCGCATTGATTTTAGTGCTGTAGAAACACTTACAAGCTTCAACAGGTTTATTTAGGAATTACATTTCTGAAATTCAAACTGCTATATTTTTAGTAAGAGCTATAATTAATAGATACCTCTAGGGATCTCTCATTCTCTACCTACCTCATACCCCAATCTTCGTTTCTTTACATCAGATTCTTTCTTACACACATATTTTAGTGCTATCGGGGTGGGGGGGTGGGGGACACAAGCTCCATTGATGTTCTAGGAAGGAATCTCTCTTCCAGAGAGCTTTGTCTCCTAACTACTCCTTTTGCCTGTTTAAGCTACATCTGCTTGAACACCACTTTCTTTTTTACCGATCAGGGCTTTTCTTCTTGACTAGATACTCCACTCCATTCTCCATCCTTGGCTTTGGTGCCTGCTATGTTTGGTGACCTTCCTATCAATGTTTCAGGCTATACCTCAGCTTTCCCACACAGCCTTTGGCAAGTATCACCCATCTTGCCCAGCCTAGTTACTACCCGCACCCTCCAGCTTTCCAGTGTGACTCACCAAATGTAACTGTCAACCGGGGCAGAATTTGCTTCCCCTATTGATACTCTTTGCCAACATTTAAATAAATAATGCCCTTAATAATAAGAATATATACATAATCATGCATTTTCAAGTTAGGTTTCATCCATTCGACAATAGATGTTACATGGAAAACTGATTCTTACAAATGTATATGCACACTATACAAATATTCAGAATTAGTTACAGTTATCCAGATGTTCAAAAGATATTGATTGAGTTTCAGATGCATTTTTTTCTAAAGTACTCTTGTAAATATTATAAGGTTTGGACTTTCGAATCAGGCTTTTTAGCAGGAAGACTGTAATATAATTTTAAGAGTTGCTATGTGACTTTCAACCAAATTAGTTTCCTTAGTGTCAGTCATTGTACTGTATATTTACATCTTGAAATCTTCAAGCTTCAAAGGCTCTCAAAAAAATCAGAATACAAATGAAAAGTCTTATCACATTTCATGAAGGTGGTCTGGGTTGTAAACAGAGAGTGAACAGGCCTGAAGGGAGAGAGAGGTGTTCAGTGAGAGCATAATCGGACGGTCAGTAGATACAGCTTTCCCTTATTTTATAATTTATATAGGATCTGTTTTTTCATACTTACACTATACTTTTATAATATGTTAAACTAACCACCATTGGCCTGTTCACAGTTTCTACCTTATCTAAAGTAGTAGTAACATAAATTAATTCCCCATAATGAAGGAACTATAAGCCACGTTCAGCTTCTTTACCCTCTACACCAGGACTCATTACTTCAGTCAGTAATTCTTCGTGTGGACGCTCCTCCAGCACTCCTGATGCATGCAAACACGTAACACACCACTGCATCTGTCAGTCCCTGAGACAGCACTTGCTATCATCACCTTCAAACAGAGCCGCTAAGCAATTGTACAAAACCTCCCTATCTCAAAATGATGTTGGAGATCCCTTATCAAATCACTTTTTTCAACACGATCTTTTATTAAATCTTCTAAATTTGTTTCTGAGAATTCTCCATACTGATAATATAATCAGACAATATTTGTTAGAGCTCACTGAATTATGTCTTCCATAACATTATTATACTCACTATTTTTCAGATATCAATATTCACATCACTTCATACACGAATAAATCACAGAGCTAAAATTATACTCGTTTCACTTGACTTCCCATTTAGTGTATGTTATTCTTCTATGTTTGATATTTCATTTATTCTAAAACAAAAATAAGAAAATAAATTTTCACTAACACCTATAAAGTTAAACTTAGAATTAGTAACAGTATAGTGTGGTATTACAGACAATTGATGAGTATATAAGTTGTTGATTATATATATATACCGTAAAGTCTGTATATGCATTTTTATTATAATAACTTCATACTATGATCACTCTATTTACAAGGCACTGTGTGTTCTCTGTGAAAGGCACTTTGCTAAGCCACGTGGAGGAGAGAGGGAAGTACCCATCCTCAAGACATGGAGAATCTGGCCAGGGTGCAGTTCTCCTGCATTCACTGCAATAAGTAACACACAGGGTGCCAGCTGCACAGTATTGCTAACACCTCTCGCGAGATGAAATTATAGTCTCGTAGTGGATAGGGAAATCTACCCAGGAGAGTTAAAACTTCAGCTGGGAGATCCTTGAGATACTATCAGTTACTGATTAGGTTGAAAAAATGAAGGATGTAAGGGTAAGAGTATGAGCAGAGAATGGAAATGGGAAGCCCAGGGTATATTGTCCAAGGCAGCCGAGAACTTCCCTGTCCAATATGGTAGCACTAACCACATATGGCTTTTGAGCAATTAATTCAACTTGTGGTGAATTTGAACTGATTTTATGATTCAAAGACTCAGTAGGAAAAAAAAGTGAAATATCTCAATATTATTAGTCATTACATATTGAAATTATAACATTTTGGGTATATTGGGTTAAATATAATGATGTTATTATTAAATTAATTTCACCTGTCTTTTAAAGTATTTTTTAATGTGTCTACTAGAAAATTTAAATTACATATATAGCTTATACTGGTGGCTTACATTATATTTCTATTGGTCAGCATCAAATTATTGAGTAATTGTTAGAAGGCTGAGCTTATTAAATATGTATTTTTAAGAAAAGTAATCAGGCTAAAAAGTGGTAACTAGTTAGGAGAGGCAAGAAACTAGAAACACAGGAGGTTCAAAGGCCTATACATGAAGTGACAAGGGCTGAATGAAGTGGGTGGCAATGGGGAAGAGATGGCACAGCAATCAATATGTTGTGTTTGATTACTCTGGCTCAATGAAATAATTTTTTTGGATTGTTCCTAGTGCCAGAGATATTATAAAAGAAGACTATCAGAATAATCAACTCCAGTGACAAGACATGGAGTTAGAAAGAGGGAGGAATGATATATGCCTGATATTGTATATTCTCCCAGACAGGGAGGATGATGACGCACTTGGTGGAAGTGAGGAATTTGATAGGGAGACCTGTTTTGCAGGGAGAGGTTTTAAAGTCCTGGAATACATTATACAAGTGTAGCTCTGATGACGATTAATCTGTTGATGGAAGAAGAATGGAAGGAACAGGTAGATGGCTAAGTCTCATTTAATGGTGTATATCAATGCGTAAATGTACTTAAGAGTTTGGTAAAATGGAACTGGAATTCAGGGAGGAAATGGTCAAATTGATCATTGAGATTAGACAACCATCTTGGCAGAATTGAATTGAATGTTGAATTAAAGGGTGATGCGATGATTTCAGGTGGTGATTTTTTTGACAGTTCAAATGCAAAGCCAAGAATTAAACCATAGAGAATACTGCTGTATGGAGGTTGGAGGAGGATGTTCTACAAAGAATATAAATTGATCAGTCATGGAAATGAGAAGGGAACAAAGGCAGTGTGGGATTGTGGAACCTAAGAAATTAAAAAATATATATCAAAAAGCCGGAACCAGTCAACAGGAGAAAATATTTCAAGAAATGTATAAAGGAATGTAGATGGCATTTACTATTTAGCATCAAAATATTACCTGGCAAGAATCCAATTATCAACCATGAAATCTAAGAAAAACCAGATGTCCCATGGTCTTTCTGTCTTTGGATCACATGGCCCAGGCTTGAGCTTTTCCCCAGATGTGTTTTCCCTTTTCTCATTCTCTAGGAAGCATGCCTCTCCCATAAAACCTCTCCTGAATAGTGTCAGATTTACTGTTTCCTGTAGCATTTATTAACTGCATCTTCAGTCCACACTTATCACAGACTGCCTAACATTATCTTCTTTGTGCGTATTATTCCTTCTGACTCCAAGGCTATGTTTTTGGTACTCCACCTGGCTGCCTCCCTAGGGTTGTCTGTAATGTTAAATTATGCCATGAATAGAGAAAACAGCTGATAAAGCAAAAATCAGGGCAAAGGCTAGTAGGAATACTTGGCCTGGACTACTGAGAGTCACAGTGCTCCCCCAAACTCATAGGTCACCCTTGGTTTTTCATTTCTCCACCAGTTTTTATTCTTTGTTTCTCTTTAAGGGCCTTAAATGATGTTTAAGAGTGGAACCCACATTCATTCATTCATTCATTCAACAAGGCACTAAAATATTTAGAAGTTTATAAAATAAATTAAATATGCATCCTGCATACCCTCAATTGGATGAAATATATTTGATCCACTTTGAATTAATTTCCTTTATGAGATAATCTGAGATCTAAATTGCATTTTTTGAATGTATATATTATTATATACATGCTCACATGTCTCTCTTACCCACTTGAGTAAGGGATTCTTGAATGTGAGAATTGGTTATTTAATACCTTATTAATATTTGTATTTTTAGGGCTAGGTTGTTCTCGGCACTTCGTAGACTGTCAATACACGTTTGTTTAATGAATATGTAAATCAACAAAAGTATGAATTTCTTCCTGAAGGAGCTTACAGAATGGGCCAAGAAGACAAAATATGTATGTAAGTTAACCAGAGTACGAATGGCAAGGAGAAACCTGACAAAGAAGTACTCAGATAAAAACATATTAGGGGTTAATGGAAAGAAAAAAAAAGTCTCACACAGTGGTGGGAGAAGGCTTGCTGGAGAAGCTAGCATTTGCAGGGTAGAATTGGAATGGTAGAAATGGGGCATATTCCTAAAAAGAACAGTATCTATTGGCCCTATCAAAATATTTTTATTCCTTCACCTTGGAGACTTCCAGCCAAGATGGAGGTGTAAGTAGGTACACTTTGTATCCTCGTATGACCAAAAGAAGGACAATAACAAATTTAAAAACAAAAAATAACCAGAACTGCCACAAAATCGAACTATATGGAAGTTCAACAACCAAGGAATTCAAGAAGAAACATTCATCCAGACTGGTAGGAGGGGTGAGACGGGCAGCTGGGATGGAGAGGACATACAGCAAGGTGGTGGCTGGAGGACTGGGCAAGCTGGCAGCTGGCAGAGTGGGTGGTCCCGCATTTGTGTGTGGATAAATCAGGAGGAACAACTTGGGCGTGAGATAGATCACATGACCCAGGGTTCCAGCACAGGGAGATAAAGCCTCAAAACCTCTCACTGAAAAAAACCTGTGGGGGTTGAGGCAGTAAGAGAAACTCCAAGCCTCACAGAAGACTTCCTTGGAGAGACCCATAGGGTCCTAGAATACACAAAACCACCCACCTGGGAATCAGCACCAGAAGGGCCTAATTTGCTTTTGGGTAGTGGAGGAAGTGAGTAAGAGCCAGCTGAGAGCTGAGCAAGCAGCATTGTTCCCTCTTGCACACCTCCCCTACATGTAGCACCACAATGCAGCAACATGTGGTGAATACCTAAGGCTCTGCCCCTTACCATGTAACAGGCACACTGAGACAAAAAAATATGGCCCAACTGAAAGAACAGATCAAAGTTCCAGAAAAAAATACAACTCGTGATGAAGAGATAGCTAACCTATCAGATGCAGAATTCAAAACACTGGTAATCAGAATGCCCACAGAAATGGTTGAGTATGGTCACAAAAAAAGAGGAAAAAGTGAAGGCTATGAAAAGTGTACAGGGAAAATATACAGGGAACCAACAGTGAAGGGCAGGAAAACAGGACTCAGATCAACTGTTTGGAGCAGAAGGAAGAAATAAATGTACAACCAGAACAAAATAAAGAAACAAGAATTCAGAAAAATGAGGAGAGACTTAGGAACTTCCAGGACAACTTTAACCATTCCAATATCTGAATTATAGGGGTGCCAGAGGAGAAGAGGAACAGCAAGCAACTGAAAACTTATTTGAAAACATAATGAAGGAGAACTTCCCCAATCTGGCAAAGGAAATAGACTTCCAGGAAGTCCAGGAAGCTCAGAGAGTCCCAAAGAAGTTGGACCCAAGTAAGCACACACCAAGGTGCATCATAATTACATTACCCAAGTTTACAGATAAGCAGAGAATTTTAACATCAGCAAGAGAAAAGAAGACAGTTACCTACAAAGGAATCCCCATAAGACCATCAGGTGATTTCTCAAAAGAAACCTTGTAAGCAAGAAGGGGATGGAAAGAAGTATTTTGAAGTCATGAAAAGCAAGGACCTACATCTAAGATTACTCTATCCAGCAAAGCTATCACTTAGAATGGAAGGGCAGATAAAGTGCTTCCCAGATAAGGTCAAGTTAAAGGAATTCATCATCCCCAAGCCCTTATTATATGAAATGTTAAAGGGACTTCTCTAAAAAATGCATCAACAGTAAACAGATCAAAAATGCAAACAGTAAGATGACAACAAACTCACAACTATCAACAACTGAACCTAAAAAATCAAAAACAAAAACAAAAACAAACTAAGCAAACAACTAGAACAGGAACAGATTCACAGAAATGGAGATCACATGGTGGATTATCATAGGGGAGGTGGAGGGGAGAGAATGGGGGAAAAGGTACAGGGAATAAGAAGCACAAATGGCAGGTACAAAATAGACAGGGGGAGGTTAAGAATAGTATAGGAAATGTAGAAGCCAAAGAACTTATATGTATGATCCATGGACATGAACTAAGGGGGGAAATGCTGGTGGCAGGGGGTTACAGGGTGGAGGGGAATAAAAGGGAGAAAAAAAATGGGACAACTATAATAGCATATGAATAAAATATATTTAAAAATATTTTTATTCCTTCATCTTTATTAAGGAAACACACCTATTTTTTTTTTCATTGTCTGGTGAGTTTTTACTTGAACTCCTGTGATCACTTATTCTTTACAAAAAAGTTTTTCTTTTTCCATAAAAAAATTCTTACAATATGTAGCCGCACAGCCGGCTTTTATTTTAAGGACAACGGCATTTTTACCTCCTGTTTTGTGTGAGGGTCTGTGGGTTGTAGGAGATGAGAAAAGAGATTCCCCAGCTGCCAGCAGCCTAACAAATCCCCTGAAAGTGATGACTGCATCCGTTTTTCCACCCAATGCCACATTCCGAAAGTGATCTTTCTGAAAGGAGTTTTGCAAATAGCTGCTGCTTCTCAAAACTACAGTTGTGTTTCCTGATGCGGCCACGGCTGTCTCTGCGCTGACGCAGCTGCCAGCACGCACCAGCCTGCCTTTGAACTGTTAAAGATTATTTCATTCCCAACAACAAAGCAGCGTTCTACAAATGCAGAGAGGCCTTGTTTCTAATAAGCGGAAATGGACGAAACTGAGCAGTCATGAAGTAGAAATGATTATGAGGTGGGGAAATGGAACAGTGACTGCCCCTCCTCTGTCGGCAATGCCCTCTAAGACGGGGTGATGCCCTGAAAAGATACGCATACATAGGGCTGGGAAATGAGTACTAGGAGGAAAAATAGATACGCTTTACACGCCGTGACATTTTCTGTACATACAATGTGCTATGCTGGAAAGACCTCGGGTGGGACAAGGTTTGGATCCCGGTTCTGCTCCTTATCTTTATCAGGTTTTTCCTTCCCTCCTTCCTTCCTGTCCTCTCTCCCTCTCTCCCTCCCTTCCTTTCTTTGCTAATTTGCTTAACTTTCCCAAGTTCAGATTCCTGCAAATGAAGCTTGTATTAATTACTTCTCAGTGTTGCTGTGAGGCTGTTGAGATGTCTATAAATTGACATCGATAATGTCTATAAATCGGTATGAACCTGGTGGGTTCATACCAATGTCAGTGTCTTCTCCCTGTTGTGTGTGGTGGGGAGAGGGGCTACCACACCTCTCTGTAAGGGACTTCTTGGACCAGTGGATTCGCTTCAGATTAGTGTTAGGACGTGAGTTGAATTATCTTTCACTGGGAATGTGGGGCCAATCATCTGCCATCTGTAGTTTGCATCAGGTACTTATCCATTCCTCGTGGCGGTGTGTTTGAATGCTGGGATAGGCACCTGTATCCTTTCCCTCTGCTCTTCATTTCTTACTGGGCTCATGAGACACAACTTGGCAGTAATCAAGTCAGTGTTTTCAGACAAAAATTCTCCTTTTCCAAGGATGTGACAGTATGAGAAACAGTAAATGTTATTGTTGTAAGAAGCCTGGGAAAACATCTGATCCAAAGTCCTCATACAGATGAGGAAACAAAGGCCTAAGAACTCGCTCACTTGCTCAAGATAATGGCCGGGTTTGGATTAGAACCCATATTTCTGTTGCTCAGCTCAGGGAGCTTTCCAATTGTCCCCCTACCTCTCAACCATCCCCACACCTCCCAGACAGAGGCATCTTTCCAACTTTTTCAGAGCACACAAGCACAGTGAGAACACATACCACGTTCAAGGACAGACACTTGAGATGTGTAAAGGGATGGTTCTGATTGCAACTATCTTATGGAAAATACTAGCAATAATCATTTGGAAGATTAATCTTCCTTCTTTGATCGGCAACGATTCTCTTTTTTAGCACACGTGGATACGCACACGATTATACACGCACAAGCACAACAGTTCTGTTTTCCCTTCGGATCAGTTAGTTGCCCAGGTGGCCTCATTTAGTGACTGCACTATCTCTGTCATGAAGCACCCTGACTTTCTGTTGTGGGGACTGCAGTATGCAAATTGACTGGAGTCAATGTACCTGATTTTCTAAATTGCCTCCACTGTAACAATTCTCCAGCCGGGTAATAAGCCATTGAAATCAAACAATGGGATTGATTACACATTCCTCACTCTGGGGAAACTCCATTAGTTTTACCTGAATAAAAACTGCAGAACAGGGCCCAATTTGGGGTAAGTAGTGTACAAAATTCTCCAGGAAGCACAGTAAAAATAAGTTTGAAAAAGCTTAACCATTACTCTTTAGCCACAGGGAATATCAAGCAAAGAGAGTTTTATTTACAAGTCACATAAAAGCATGCTTAAGTGAGTATCACTTGGTGCAGTCAGAATTGACAAAGCTCTTACTCTAGTTAGGCTCTGGGGGTACAGAGTAGGCTCCAGGTTGATCCTAGAAGCTCTATAGCCCTATTAGAAATCAGCATAGCGAGCAAGTCTATAGCTTGAGATTTTCCAGTTTCAAGCCACAGACAACTAGTAGTTGGGAGACCTGGAGAAGAATCTATCTCCTAAATTGCTAGCTGTTTGATGTTGGGTAACTTATGTAACTTTTCTGAATCTCAGGTCTCTGATACCTAGTTTGGGCTTAAAATACCTGTCCTACCTGTTTCCTGAGATTTTTCTGAGAATCAAAGGAATCCACAAACAAAAAGTGACTTGAAACTGTTAAGCGCATTGCTACTGCAGGGGATTTGTCTTATCAAGGCAGTCATTCTTGCTGAGTTGCGCACAGTTTTATGAGATAGAGAGCTCAGCCACCGGTGGTGTTGGCCTTCTTCTCCTGACCTAAACTCGTACACAGTGGATGCAGTGTAGTCAGATGTTGTGGTCAGATAAAATCCTGTTCAAATCAGTCTCCTACGTACTAGCTCTGTGTCCAGTAGCAAGTTACCCACCTGTAAAATGGACAAAGAAATAATACCTGACAGAGAATCAACAGTGCAGTACACAGGATGTGAACGCCATGCAATTAATGTGACTTGTTATTAGTAGCAGAGAATGACTGCAACGTGCAGGAATGTTCACACGTGCATTTTCCTGAACCAAGTGAATAATTTCAGTGCCTGGTGTAGTCTGAAACGTGGGCTCGAGATATTCAGGTGTCCTCTTAGCCTGAGAGACTTCTGAGGACCTGTAAAAGGACTGATATGACATTGTGGCCTTTGGGATGAGAGTCTCTAGATTGTGAGCTCCTGGGGAGTAGGATTATGCATGTTTGCATCTCACCAATATTAGTATTCCTAGTGCCTAGCATGGAGGCTGGCATATGACCAGATGCTCAGTAAACACTTTTGCATGAATAAGAAAAGAAACCTTTGGCTTATGTAAGGGCAAATAGGAGCAAACAACATGAGTCTTAACTCCTTTCATTGAAAATATGGGAAAAGATATCCCTTCCCTTCCCTCCCGTTCTGTCAGAATATTTACCTTAGAAACATGGAAGTTTAAGTTCTTTCTCTGTTTCTTGGAAATGTATGTTTTTAGAAATTAAATAAGCCTTGTATTAACATTATAACCTAGGAGTATCTTTCTCAAGGACTTGACAGCCATCTTTTTGAAATGTAAAAAATCAAAGGAGGCTGTGTCTCTGTCTTCCAGTGTCTGTGGGAAGGTAGGACCTAAATATGGTGGGCCCCTTGCTCCAAGATTTAAAATTATTTCCTGTCTTAAAGATGCAAGTTTTTCAGCCCCCACTCTCATCCCATTTGGATAAAGCCGGTTAGCTAACATAAATGGCCACCCAAATCACCAGGCGAAGTTAGAATAAATGATGCACGACCAATAATGCTGTCACGTCCTCTTACTTGAGGCCTTGTTGTTTATCATGAAAACACATGTGGATGAAAAAGTGAAACTGGAAACGTCAGCATTCATGCTTCCCGCCACTACCAGAACCAGGAAGTAGAAACAAGGATTGAATCTTCATGGGCAACTTATTCAGAGGCCAGTGACCTGAAAGCGGGTTATGTACCCTAAAACCCATCTTAACGTCTCATCTCAAGCTGATTTTTTTATAAGGCGAAGAAAAGGGTAGGTGAGGGGTTTGGAAAAAAGGTTGATCAGATAAAAGTTGGGCACAATGGTTAAATTGCTTGTTGACCTCCCTGAGTCATGCATTCCAGTTGCTGGAATAACAGCTTTCCACAAGTGTTAATCACTTAAGCCTCTCAACTATAGCTGCAGCTAAAATCTTAAACTCCTGACTTCCCCTATCAAAAAAGGCCCCAGAAAACTCAGAGGAAGCCTGCATGGTGGCCTTAGCAAGCTCAGTCTACGCCTCAGTTGAACCTGCCTGTTGTCTTTTCACATCTCGGATAACGTACCTTTGAAATTTCAGAGTACTCATGTTTTCCAGACCCCTCAGGGTGCGTCCCCTGCACCAGAGCATGAGACCACAGGACCCCTCATTCTCACCTGGTTCCCTTCATCCCATTTCTATGTGCTGTAAATGTTAATTATTAAACTATCCTGTACCCAACAATGTAGAAGTATGTGTCTCTCCATTTTGACTTTTTCTCTAATCCCAGAGATTCCCCCACTTTCCTTTTTCTTGCCCTCCTCAATCAACCATCAAAGGATTGCATGTAACCCTCTTTACACCTCCCCCTTTTATTCTAGTGTATAAAGTAAACTGCAAAACTGCCATTCTCCAGAGCATTTTCTCAACCTATTGAGATTTGGCTTCTTGGCAGCTCTTGTCACTTTGGTTCCAATAAACTTGTATGAGCTCTCTACAGGTTGAACATTTCTTAAGTCAACACATAAATGTAATGGGATGAATCTGCTTGGCTATATCAAAGGGAGAAATTTCTTTTTAGACTTTGCAATCTCAGTTACTTGGTTCAGATGCACATCACATTTTAGTTTAATCCTTATTCATTAATAATGGTGTTTTCTTTTAACTCTATTACCTTAGTGAAGAAGATTTGTGGGTTGGGATATTTTTGTTTGTTTTTAAATTATATTGCCCCTACATTTGCTAAGTGGAGTATCATGTTTCCCCATCTAAATGGTATCCGATGTCTATGGAGATAAAGAACAGCCTTATAGCAGCCTGGCTCTGCTATGCTCTGTATTAGACAATGAACTAGCTGCATTTTTCTAGGATCCTTCATTTTGAAGCTACCAGGAGTTTTATTATTAAATTGGGAATAAACAGACTGGAGTTCTTGGCACTTCTACCTGAAATAGACACAAGCCCAATTCTTTACCTAGTTTCATAAATCTGTTGAACAGATTAAATGGGAAACACTGAGAAGGTATGAATCATCCTTACTCTTCCTTAGGAGGTAAGAATTTTGAAGACTGATAATGGCAGTTTAAATGCTACCATTCTTAACTAATTTTCTGTGTAACTATAAACACTCAATAAATATGCTTAGCTTTTTTAAAACTTAACTAGGTTATTCTTCATTTGAGTAAGATTTAAGAGTTTTAACTGATTCAGTCACTAATAAAGATTATTCCTCTTGTGCCACTCAAAGAAAATTCTAATTCACTAAACATAAATTTTCATTGCCCTCTGGCTAGATTTGCCTTTATTACTTGAAAGTTGTCTAAAAATTAAAAAATGTTTGGCAGTTTGTATGGAAAGTGGGAATTTCCAGTCTGTTCTAAACAATGAAGTAAATATTTAATGATCTGCTAAATAGAGGAAGAGTTTAAGACAGTTTAGCACAAATGAAATAAAATGAGTAAGTGATGATATTGAGATAAAAGGAAAATAATTGTTAAAAAAACCCCAAAGGTCTAACTGTTTTAGCCAAAAGGAATGTAAGGAGACATGACCACTAAATGTAATGTGGAATCCTGGGTGGGATACTGGAACAAAAGTACATTTGGTAAAAACTGAGGAAATCTAAGTGAAGTGGTTTTTCTAATTGCAATATAATTAAACGTACCATTCTAATGGTGGATGTTATATTAGGATAAAATGATTGTAAGGTACAGGAACTCTGTGGGGGTTCAGGGATAGAGCTTGACAAAGACCTGAGGCGAAAATCCTAACATATCTTATTTGTCTTTGTAACCCTAGGAACAGCACAGTCTATCCCAAATAAAGTTTTTGTTTAATATTTACACTTAACCTTCTCCTGTTAGCCCCCATTTCCTACGCCTCCCCACCTAACATAAACATCCCACTCTGTTGATAAAATCAATGCCTCTTGGTTGAGCCTGACCCATTTTTTTTATCCTTAACCGAGGACATTTTTTTTTTCATTGCTTTGAGAGAGAGAAAGAGAGAAACATCAGTGTGAGAGAGAAGCATGAATTGGTTGCCTCTCATACACACCCTGATAGTGAATCAACCCTCAGTCTAGGTATGTGCCTTTACCAGGAATCAAACCTGCAATCTTTCATTGCATGGGATGACACTACAACCAACGAAGTCACACCAGCCAGGGCAAGCCTGTTTTGACAGGAAAAATGCATAAAACACAGCCTATACCAACTGTGGCCTTTAGTTATTTTCTTACAGTTCAAAGAACTGGGATGATGGCAGTGTAGGCAGACATGGCTCGCCTCTTTGCACAACCACATCAAAATTACAAGTAAAATAGAGAACAACCATCACTCAGACCATCAGAAATCTAATTGAATGGAAGTCTGACAACTACAGAATTAAAGAAACCACACCCACACTGGCAGGAAGGGAGCAGATGCAGAACGGGCTGGTGGATAAAAATTTGGGACAGATATCTCAGGAGTTCCAACTCCACATCAGGCCCCCTGGCCCAGGGCTCCAGGACCAGGAATATAAGTCCCCACAACTTCAGCAGCAAAAACCAGTGGGGATTGAGTCAGTGGAAGAAACTTCTGGATCCCCAAGCAGTTTCTCTTAAAGAACCCACACATGGACTCAACTTCTCAACTCACTCCTTTTCAGCTCCAGCACAGGGTTAGCAGCTTGAAAGGCACCAGTGGTATTATACAGGGAGGAGATGAAGTGTCTGGCATCAAGGTGAGCAGAGGCCATTGTGCCTTTTCTAACCTTTCCCCACAGAGCCTGAAAGCTGATGCCATATCTGAGACTCTGTCAACATGGCTAACACCCTCTGACTTGCCTTGGAGAGTCTGCCCCACCTGATTTACTGGCCCAACCAAGCTGCTTTTCTATATGAATGGCTGATCTTGGCTCCAGCTTCACTACTTCCTAAATCCTCTCAAACAATTAACAGCTGGCTTCCCTGAGCCTGAGGCCCCAAAATAGCAGCAGCCAGCCTAGATTCACAGCTTATCTTTGGCTGACAATCTCCAAGCCCAGCACAATTAGCAGCCATCTCAGATTGCTCTAGAGCTCAGGCAAGGTGGCACTGGGAAAAACACAGCTGGGGACTGACCTTACCAGCACCACCCAGGAAACCTCAGAGCCTGCACACTCAGTGGGCAGCTATAGACCACGTCAGAGCACCACCACCCTGCTCCAGCACAGCTGGTCAGTGGTCACAGCCAATCCTTGGAGCTAACTGGCCTGGGTAAATCCCTCCCATTAACCTGCCAACAGTAATCAAGGCTCAACTACAAGAGGAGGGTATACTCAGCCCACACAAAGGATGCACCTTGAGTACTCAGCTTGGTGATAAGAGAGGTTGTGCTACTGGACCCTACAGGACACCTACTACATTAGGCAACACTACCAAGATAGGAAGTCATAGCAGCTCTACCTAATACATAGAAACAAACACAGGGAGGCTGCCAAAAGGAGGAGATAAAGAAACATGGCCCAAATGAAGGAACAGACCAAAATTCCAGAAAAAGAGCTAAATGAAATGAAGATAAGCAAGCTATCAGATGCAGAGTTCAAAACACTGGTTATAAGGATGCTCAAGGAACTTAGTGAGGACCTCAGCAGCATAAAAAAGATGCATTCAGAAATGAAGGATTCACTAATTGAAATGAAGAACAATTTACAGGGAAATAAATGTAGAGTGGATGAAGCCAAGAATAAATTCAATGACTTGGAACATAAGGAACTAAAAAATAAAAAATCAGAATAACAAGAATGAAAAAGAATCCAAATAAATGAGGAACGTATAAGCAGCCTCTGGGACAAATTCAAGAGCTCCAACACTGACATCATATGGGTGCCAGAAGGAGAAGAGAAAGAACAAGAAATTGGAAATCTATTTGAAAAAATAATGAAAGAAAACTTCCTTAATTTGGTGAAGGAAATAGACATGCAGATTCAGGAAGCACAGAGAGTCCCAAACAAGATGGATACAAAGATACCCACTCCAAGACACATCATAGTTAAAATGCCAAGGTTAAAGATGAAGAGAGAATCTTAAAAGCAGCAAGAGAAAAGAAGTTAGTTTCCTACAGGGGAGTTCCAATAAGACTATCATGTGATTTCTCAAACTTTGCAGGCTAGAAGGGATGGGCAAGAAATATTCAAAGTCATGAAAGCAGGGACCTACAGCCAAGATTGCTCCACACAGCAAAGCTGTCATTTAGAATCGAAGGGCAGATAAAGAGCTTCCCAGACAAGAAAAAACTAAAGGAGTTCATCATCACCAAACCATTATTATATGAAATGTTAAATGAACTTATTTAAGGAAAAGAAGAAGATCAAAACTATGAATAATAAAATGGCAAAAAATACATATCTATCAACAATTGAGTCTACAACACTAAGCAACCAGAAGAACAGAGACAGAATCATGAATACAGAGAGCATTTTGATGATTGCCAGGTGTGAAGGGCATGTGGGGGAATGGGTGGACAAGTGAGAAGATTAAGAAGTACAAATGGGTAGTTACAGAATAGCCATGGGGATGTAAAGTACAGTATAGGAAATGGAGTAGCCAAGGAAATTATTCGCACGACACATGGACGTGAAAAATGGTGGGTGGATTGCCTGATGTGGTGGGGGTTGCTGGGTGGAGGGGGGGAAAATCAGGACAAGTGTAATAGCATAATCAATAAAATATAGTTTAAAATAACAAAGAACTGGGATGCTTCCAACTATCCTTAACAATGAAAGTTAAATTGGTTTGAACTCCAACGCACAAAGATTTATTCTCCCACAATGCAATCTGCAAGACTGGCAACTGGGTTAAAAATAAAATGTTATCTCCACAATGGTAAGTCCCTTTAATAAACCTATTAAAATCGGGAGGTAATTCATCCTGTACCTTGTATCTGGCATTAAATCTAGGCCAAGTTCAAACTAGAGAACATAACAATGCATATGTTAGGACAAAATAACCCCCAAAGTCAGAGTTAGAATGGACCTTAGAAACCATTTAGTGCAGCACCTTCATTTTATGGATGAGAAAACTGAAGCCAGGGGAGGTTACCTAGTTTGTCAAAACCCCTCCAGCTTCTGTGTTTGTATGTCATTTTATCCCATTACAGTGAAGAAGGACTAAAGTAGAATACAAAAAAGAATATGTAGACAATAGTTTGTGTTAGTAAACATGACCTTAATGTTTCACCAGTTAAAATTAGCTTCTCCAGGGAGGACTTTTTAGAAGTGCTAATTCATAAATGTGATAGATGGCAGAGCTAATTCACTCAAAGGCAGAACATGCTTACATGTTATTATGACTTCAGAGCTCTGAAGAGGGTTCCCTGCTCTAAAAATTACTCTCCCAACTGCCAACTGGACTCAGATTTCTTTAGAAGGCAACACCAATTCTGTTTCCATAATTAAGGACTTAAGATAAAAACATCCTTGGGATGATTCCTTTTGTTGCTTCCCCTTTAAAAGGGTAATCAGGTGGTAGGTGAAAGCTGACTAACAAAAAGGGCCATAGGAAAATCCAAGGATCATTGGAGATTTAAGCATTGACATAATTTAGGAAGAGTTGTGCAAGTTTTACCAGGGCCAGTTCCTTAGGAGGTCTAATTTCAGGGTGCCTAGGAGCACAGTGAGAGCCGGCACTGATGACTAGCTAATAACAAGCAGGTACTTCGGAGGCAGGCGCATTTAGTGGTATATCCTGGCTAAGCTATGTAACTTCTGGTGAATCGATGAGCTTTTCTGAGTTTTAGTTTCATCGTCTATAAAATGTGAATAACTTCACAGAATTGGGTGAAGGATACGAATTCATAAAATGTTTGAAACCCATAGCAAATGCTAAACACATTTGTTTCCCTTTCTCTTTCCTCCATTCTCACTTCTTATTCTACATCTGGATACAAAATCCTGAGGACACCTGTTTCTAAACAGTCACAGAATGTAGGGTGAACAAAAGAGGTGAAAAAATATTTTGACTGGGGAGATAGAATGTAAGAAGGCTCTGTATGTCTGATAGGAGGTAAGCAGGCAGGAGGGGAGACAGCTAGCTGGGTAGTGACCAGAGAACAGTGTGGTCTAGGTTACCCGGCCCCTCAGCTTTCCTCACTCCCAGCCATACCCATTTCATTTTCTTCACCAAAGTCTCTTCCACTGTACTTTTAATCACTCCCCAATGAAATGATAGGGCCTGTCAAAACTGAACATATACAAAACTACCACAATTCTTTAAGTGGGACTATTTCAATGTTTATTCATTGAATTTGATAACTATTATTCTTATTTTTATTTTAAAAGTGTTTCCTAGGAGTTCTGGCCACGATGGAGGCATAGGTAGAGACCCTTTTCTTCCTCACACAACCAAAAGGAGGACAACAGCCAATCTAAAATCAATAAACAACCAAAAGCACCAGAAAATCAAACTGCATGGAACTCTGACAACAAATGAATTAAAGAAAAAATCAACCAGAACAACCAGACCAGTAAGCCAGTGTACTGCACGGAGGGACTCAGAAAAACCGTGGCAACTCAGGGACCTTGGGGGTGAGGCTGGCTACCAAACTGGACAGGCTGTGAGGCAGGGGCTGACTTAAGGGGACTCAGAGGCAGCTGTGGGCTACGGCAGTTGCAGCAGTAGGAGAAGCTCCCAGTCTCACATGAGATTGTTGGAAAGTGTGCGAGAGACCAGCAGGTGAGCTTCACTGTTCCTTCTCTGGCCCCTCCCCAAAAGGCAGCCCTGCCCTGGTGAACACCCAAGGCCCCACCCCCTTACAACCTATCAGCTGTGCCAAGATAGAAATATGGCCCAAATGAAAGAACAGAGTAAAGCCTCAGAAAGAGAGCTAACTGAGGAGATTGCCAACCTATCTGATGCAGAATTTAAAGCCCTGGTAATCAGAAAGCTCACAGCTCTGATTGAGCTTGGTTGAAAAATGAAAAAAAACAAATGAAGGATACCCAAAGTGAAATAAAGCAGAATGTTCAGGGAACCAACAGTGACAGGAAGAAAATCAGGACTCAAAGGAACAATTTGGAACAAAAAGAAAAAATAAACATCCATCAAAATGAAGAAACAAGAATTTGAAAAAATGAAGAGACTCTTACAAACTTCTGGGACAACCTGAAACATTCCAATATCTGAATTATAGGGGTGCCAGAAGGAGAAGAGGAAAAGCAAGCAATTGAAAACTTATTTAAACAAATAATGATGGAAAACTTCCCCAATCTGGCAAAGGAAATAGACTTCCAGGAAGTCCAGGAAGCCCAGAGAGACCCAAAGAAGTTTGACCCAAAGAGGAACACACAAAGACACATCATCATTAAGTTACCCAAGATTAAAGATAAAGAGAGAATCCTAAAAGAAGCAAGAGGAAAGGAAAGAATTACCTACAAAGGAGTTCCCATTAGACTATCAACTGATTTCTCAAAAGAAACCTTGCAGGCAAGAAGGGGCTGGAAATAAGCATTTGAAGTCATGTAAAGCAAGGACCTACATCCAAGATTACTCTATCCAGCAAAGCTTTCATTTAGAATGGAAGGGCAGATAAAGTGCTTCCCAGATAAGGTCAAGTTAAAGGAGTTCATCATCCCCGAGCCCTTATTATATGAAATGTTAAAGGGACTTATATAAGAAAAAGAAGATAAAAAATATGAACAGTAAAATGACAACAAACTCACAACTATCAACAAATGAACCTAAAAGAAAAGAAAAACAACAAAAACAAGAACTAAGCAAACAATCAGAACAGGAACAGAATCAGAGAAATGGACATCACACGGAGAGATTTCATTGGGGAGAGGGAAGGGAAGAATGGGGGGTGGGAAATGTACAGGGAAGAAGAAGCACAGTTAGTAGGCATAAGGTAGATGGGGAGAGATAAAAAAATGACATGGGAAACAGAGGACTCAAAGAACTTATATGTACAACCCATGGACATGAACTAAGGGGTGGGGGGGATGCTAGAGGATGGGGGAGAGGGCAGGGGTGGGAAGAGGGGGAAAATTTGGAAAACTGTAACAGCATAATCAATACAAAAATATTTTAAAAAATAAATTAAAAATAAAAAACCTAATAAAATAAAATAAAATAAAAGTGTTTCCTGCTAGGAAATGTTTTTGAATCCTTACTGAGTGCCACATACTTCAGGCAGGGGTGTACAAACTTTTGGCATCTCTGGGCTGCACTAGAAGAAGAGTTGTCTTGGGCCACACATTAAATACATTGTGACATATAATCACAAAAAAATGGTTTTTTGTGATTAACATTATATGTCATAATGTTTTAAGTAAATTTATGATTTTGTGTTGGATCATATTCACAACCATCCTGGGCTGCACATGGCCTGTGGGCCACAGGTTGGACACCCCTGCAATAGAGAGAGCGAGAGCCAGAGAGAGAGAGAGAGAGAGAGAGAGAGAGAGAGAGAGAGAGAGAGAGGGAATGTTGAGAGACTCCTACCTCACCCCCAAATATTAAAGTAGAAAATAAGGAACTAAGGTAAGATTGCTTTTTGAGAGTTAGACTATGAAGTAAACATAAAGAACCCAAACATAGCTATACAAATTCTATACATAAATGAGCTCTATAAATACATAGCTATACAAAGTTATACTTAAATAGAGTGCCTCTAGGCTAAGGCCTAGCCTGGTACATAATTAAAGTTGTGTGTGTATATGGAGAGAATGTGTCTTACAGAAGGAGTGTTACCAATAAAAACATAGGATGCCATATGATCTCACCTTTAACTGGAACATAATCAACAAAAGAAAAAAGCAAAGAAAATATAACCAGAGACATTGAAGTTAAGAACAATCTAACAATAGCCAGGGGGGAGTGGGGAGGGGATAGTGGGGAGAGGGGTTTACAGGAGCTACTATAAAGGACACATGGACAAAGTCAAGGGGAAGGGTGGAGATGGGGGAGGGAGGTGGGTTGGCTGGGGTGGGGTGGAGGGATGGGGAGAAAATGCAGACAACTGTAATTGAATTAACAAAAAAAAATTTTTTTTAAACCCAACAAAACATAGGATGCTGAGAAACTAATGTCGATAGTTTCCTCTTCAGGGATCGGCATCACTAGATCCAGACCCAGGCATCAAATCCATTTTGCAGCTCTGTCGCTGCAGTGAAGGCAGTTACACCTAAACGCTTAGTTTGAAAACCTCTCAGCATGTAACCCAGGACTCCACAAACTGAGGCCTGTGGGGCCAAAGCCAGCTCACCAGCCTGTGTTTGTAAATACGGTTTTCTGGAGAACAGCCAGGACCGCTTGTTCAGGTGCTGTCAATGACTGCTTTCCACCACCACAACAAACTTGAGGGGTCACATCTGCGACTGATCGTGCCTCACCTGCAAAGCTGGGAGTCTTTACTCTCTGGCCCTTTACAAAAAAACTCTGCCGAGCTCTGATAATTCAGCCAACTTGCCCTAATTTCATCTTCACCAATCAACCCTGTGATTCAGTATTTGTTTATTTGTTTGCTCCTGCACATACTTCATACTGGGAGAGAGAGAACTTGCAGAGTAGTAAGTCAGTCTGTTGAAAGCTCTACCTTTTTATCTGTTATGGTAGACGCTCTGGGTAAATTGATGTTTGTGTACCTCAGTGGTGGAGCGGCTGGCCTGGTGCCCACCCCCGATGTACTGTCACTTGGCTTTGTTCGCAGGTCAGCGCCTCTTCCCTGAGTAACTTTGGAACCCACAGTGCATCTTTTTCTTCTGAGAGCAGTTTTTCAAATTCCCACTTTACCGATGAGGAAGCTAAAATTTAGAGGGAGGAAGAAAGAAAACTAACATTTACAGGCTCATAGCTGTTTACTTTGTAATGGCATTTAATCTTTACGAGCCCACATAAGAGATGTCAAACTGAAGTGTATATTTTCACAAATGTGGAGTCAGAGGCTTAGAAAGGGTAAGACCACATGAATTTGTTAGCAGAACCAGGATTTGAAACCAGGTGCTCAGACTTTTCGCATGACCTATACTGCCTGGCAGAGTCTTCTGTCGCTAAGCTTAAGAAAGCAACACCATATGCCTTTGTCTCTTCCTCCCACTGAGGTGTACTCTTGTTCTTTAATAAACACAGATAAAGTTAGAAAATCCTAGAGATTTTAAAGGTGTAAAATTTTAAAACAATTCCTGAACACTTATATTGGAGTACAGAATCTTAGCCAGCTACTTTACATATTCTTCTATGCGCTTGCATAAAAAAAAAAAAATGGTGCCACCACAGCCTGATGCTCATAAATAACAGTTTCTGAAGACTTTTTTTTTTCAAAACTGGTTTTGTACTTGAAGTGATTTAAATGTCGTTCGTTGAATTCATTGCAGCAAGAACATATTTTAGTATTTCTAAAAGCTGAACAGAATGGAAGGTTATCTATAACATGAACATAATCACAGTCATAATATCTGTTTAAAATAAAACACTAAAAAGAATTAAATGTTCCCTTCAAGCCAAACTCGAATAAATTTTGACATAAAATAGATTGTAAACCTGCAGTTCATGTTGCTCGCTGAGACATCCTTTAGGAGTCCAGACCTCTGAAAAGCTTTTGGCTGTTTTTTGCTCAGTCCTGAAGGAAACCGGCCTTTAGAAAGAGCACCGGTGCTGCCCTCTCACACAACGGCTGTGAGCTGCCCTCAGCTTGATTTGTGCCTGTTCTACCTCAGTATGCTTGTCTTCTTACTGAGACTGAAAATTCTTAGGTGGCAAAATGGATCTTGGTGGTACTTAATTTACTCCTATTCAGATGGTGGGTATATCATTAAAATATTTGCCAATGCGTCATAATGTTCTAAGATAGGATTTTAAACAAACGATCATACTACTCGAAAAGAAAATAATTCAAAAAGAAAGCTCTAATGTATAAATAATTCTTTTTTCTGGTTACTGCTAGTTACTTCCTTCATTTTTTAAATTAGGGACCCAGAAAGAAGCCCTCATAGGTCATGGACCCAAATGAGTAAATACATTGACAACCAGAAGTCCTTTGGAAAATTCTGGTCATAGAAAGTTAGCCCTGGAAGGCCCCTCTGAAACCACCTAATTCAACCCATTATACAAGTGCATTCCATAGACCCTGGAAACATTAAGTGATGAGCTCAACGCCACGGAACTTACTGGTAGAGAGCTGGGAGGAACAACTAGGTCTTGAGAATCCAAATCAATCTTCTCTACTGGCTCTCTAGGAAAAATAAAACTCTACATTTCCTTTCAAATTGTTTCAACCAAAGTTCTCTAAAATTCAAGAAGTTATTCTAGGTCTCCTTAGTCTTGGCAGAAAAGGGACAATATATTTTTTAGGAGACTGTAGGTGTGATAAAAATCTGATTTATCCTGGCTTGAACAGGAATGGGGGAGTTTATTGGCTCACACAACCAAACTGTTCATGGTGCTGGCTATGGATGAACAGACCTAGAGGTTCAAACACCATTGGGATCTCTCTTTCCACATCTTTCATCTTTGCTTTTCCTATATGCTGGTTTACGCTCTTCTGCTGGTTGTCTCTGTGAAACTGGAACCAGAGCTTCAGGGAGCTCTAGGTTTCATTCTTACAGCCTCATAACTGAGGAAAGAGAACCCTCTCTGCCAGTATTAATAAGGAAAATCCTAAGGGAAAATGTGGATGGGCTCTAATGAACATCGGGACTGACTACTGTGGTTGAGAGATTGTTACTGGGACAACTCTAGCTGGAATCATGTGCCAGGAACTACAGACTAATAAGACTGAAGCTCACCTCCAACTCACATGTGAAGTGTGAGAGACTTCCCTAAGGAAGTGGGATTAATGTCACCAGAGCAAGGAGAAAAGATGTGCTGGGCAGTCAAAATGACAGGTGTTAGATGAGAAGTCACTGAGACTTACTTCACTCCTAGAGAACATACTAGGCACTTAGTGATTTTTTATCCTGCTCAGCATCTGGACCTTATTCCTTCTTTTAGGAAGGCATACATCTTATGAGCCTTGGTGGAAGGTATAAGTCATTTTCTACTACTTATTTTATAAAGAAATTGAAAATGCCAGATACTTGGTTCTCAGCCTCCCTTGTAACTAACACAGAGGAACTTGACCTGGATTCAGTCAAAGTCCTGGATTTTGAGTCAGGAGTTAGTGACACCAATAAGTCAGTTCACAGGCAATAGCAGCCACAGTATCCAGTCTGGGAACAGTAGCAGCAGCAGGCGATGCCAGTGGGGCATTGGTACTTAAGGGGGTAGCAACAATGGTGTCCTAACAAGACCAGCATTGTAGTCTGAATTTGGACATGATCCTGCCTGTTACTCAACTTCATTTGTTTCCGCATGATTCTGAGCCTGCTTCTCTATTTCTCTTGGTGTTACTGAGTTCCCAGTAACTTTACAACAAATCAATTTACACTTAGTTTCTGTGGCTCACAGCTAGGATACAAAAATACTCATGTACTTCAGTGTCCCCAGCACCAGAAAACTCTGGCATCTTCCTGGGTTGTTGAGAAACTTAATACCACTCCTCTTTAGATTTTGATTAATGACTTGTCCTATATTAAGTGTAGGCTGTTTTTAATACTTGATGTTACTTACATCAATCTATGTTAAAAACTTCCAAAAGCATCTCCATTAGTATATGGCATACACTGGTGGATGGGTGTCACCATTGCCAAATACTGTGGAGTTCAATGTTTCTCCTGGATTTCAGTATCAGGAAGACCTCAAAGTCACCATTGCTTCTTTGTTTGTCTCATTCAGTTCTGCTAAGGAAATGTTGTCAATAAATAGTTCACTTTCAAATAAACTCTCAGGCAGAATATGCCATTTCACTTTTCCCTCTATTTTGTGACCATACTCAACTGAAATCAACAGTTTGGAGCAGAAGAAAGAAATAAACACTCAACCAGAAGAGAATGAAGAGAAAGGAATTCAAAAAAATAAGGAGAGGCTTAGGAACTTCCAGGACAACTTTAAACGTTCCAACATCCAAATCGTAGGGGTGCCAGAAGGAGAAGAGGAACAGCAAGCAATTGAAAACTTATTTGAAAAAATAATGAAGGACAACTTTCCAATCTGGCAAAGGAAATAGACTTCCAGGAAGTCCAGGAAGCTCAGAGGGTCCCAAGGAGTTGGACCCAAGGAAGCACACACCAAGGTGCATCATCATTAAGTTACCCGTTTACAGATAAGCAGAGAATCTTAAAAGCAGCAAAAGAAAAGGAGACAGTTACCTACAAAGGAGTTCCCATAAGGCTATCAGCTGATTTCTCAAAAGAAACCTTGCAGGCAAGAAGGGGCTGGAAAGAAGTATTTGAAGTCATGAAAGGCAAGGATCTACACCCAACATTACTCTATCGAGCAAAGCTATCACTTAGAATGGAAGGGCAGATAAAGTGCTTCCCAGATAAGGTCAAGTTAAAGGAGTTCATCATCCCCAAGCCCTTATTATATGAAATGTTAAAGGGACTTACCTAAGAAATGCATCAACAGTAAACAGATCAAAAATGCAAACAGTAAGATGACAACAAACTGACAACTATCAACAACTGAACCTAAAAACAAAAACAAAAATAAACTGAGCAGACAACTAGAACAGGAAGAAAATCACAAAAATGGAAATCACATGGAGGGTTATTGGTGAGGAGGGGGAGGAGGTAGAATGGGGGAAAGGTACAGGGAATAAGAAACATAAATGGTAGGTACAAAATAGACAGGGGGAGGTTAAGAATAGTATGGGAAATGGAGAAGCCAAAGACCCATGCAAGACCCATGCACATGAATGAAGTTTGGGGAATGATGGTGGGAGGGAGAGTACAGGATGGAAGGGAATAAAGGGGAGAAAAAAATGGGACAACTGTATTAGCATAATCAATAAAATATATTTTTAAAAAAGAAGGTGAAAAAGAAGAAAAAAAGAATATGCCATTCCACCCTTGAAAGAAAAATGGTCTGATTCCTAATTCCTCAGAAGCCAATAGGAAAATGAGCAAGGGGAAAAACTAAAAGTTCAATGATAGAATTTCAAAGCTGAGGCAGCATTTAATTTAAATAAGAACTAATATAATGGGGTAATATTGTCCTTTAGAAGACTGATATATTAGTGGTATAACTGTGTATCTTAAATTGCCACAAAGAACAGTAAGAAATAAAAGTTGCTTTTAATAAGATAACATGAGCTTCCAGTCTGTTTCACAATTTAAGGTGGAAAATAAAATTTAGACTGGAGTTGCTAAGGAATGATGGGCAACTGTTGCTAAGGCTGAATACCATCTGAAAATATCCAACATGTCACTAAAGGATTATTAATTTATCTTCTCTCTGGACTGAGTTTGTTTGGGGAAAGGACGCATACACATGGTTGCTAAGGATGGATGCCATTGGCCCCTGTGACTAGCCCATGTTAATGTACCACAGATATCTAAGCAGGCTATTGCATGTGGTGTGTTGAGGACACTTTCACAGCAGACTGAGTGAAATGAGATTTCTCACTGCCTCCTAGAAATACATGAGCTGTGTTTAGTCACTCATTTTGTGAACACTAACAAGTTCAGGCATTACTGTCTCTTTCAGGGCAGGGCCAAGTGTAAGAAGAGTGACTAACAATAACGATAACGCTCTTAAGTAAGTGCCACACTTTAGAGAAGTAGATCTTAAGTTGGAATTTATCAGGACCTATCAAGTCATTACAACTAACCGTACTAGAAACTTCAAGGCATTTTCCACTGAGGGAGCATATATGGTAATTACCTTTTAAAACATTTTCTCTTGGCTTCTTCTGCTTTTTTCCTTTTAGTTTTACGAGGAGCTAATCATCAGTTAGTAAGAATGACTGATATCTTTGAGCCTAGAGAATACCAATGAAATAGTCACTTTGAATATATTGCCATAATTACTTATTAATGAGCACTGCCCAAGATAGCACTGTTCAGACCATTTGCTGAGAAGTGCCGAGGACAATCATTCTGCTTATCAAACAGAATCAAGACAGTAAACAGAAACAAAAACCAAATGAGTCAAGTGAAGGCTCTTGATGTCAGAAACATCCAAACCATTCAAAAAATGATACTAAAGAAACATGATCATCATTTCCAACCAACTAACTCGATATGCTCTGTTATGGCCCAAATTAGGAGCCTGGCATACACTCTACAACCTAGGGGATTTGAGAGCATCAGATGAATCACAAGTGACATATGGGAGCTCATTAAAGGAAGGTGAAGTTATGAGCACCCAGGGGGCTTGCTGGAAATCAGAGCTTTTTAAAAGTCGTGTCAGGGGTCAGTCATACTGATTGGAGGATGTACTTCATCTCCCTTAAAAATAATCCATTTTTCTTCTCAGTTATCATGCTATTTGAGTGTTGGCCGTTACTGCGAATTTTTAAGATGGGAGTGTGTAGTGGCAGTGGGTGGAGGGTTGTGACTTGATTGATTTTGATAGTGAAACAGTAAAAGCCATTGGAGAATAAGACCTCGGTGAAGCCTTCTTCTGCTCACCCCAACTTCAAGGTAACAGTTGCAGTGGCAGGAGCAAGGACAGCCTGTGGAGGCTCCTATGTTGTGGCAGCATGTCCGTAAGCTGAGCTTTGAATGACACATTATTTCCGCTGTGCACCCCGATCTATTTTCTGCCTGACTAAGCTTATAAAGCTCTGCATAAATTGTCCCTGTCAGCCTGTTCCATTATCCTGTGAACACAGTGTCTTCCTGTTCATTCCTTCAGCCAGTAAGCACCAGCTGTTGGGTCCTGCAAACATTTTATGTTAAAGAAAAAAAGAGAAGTAGATGATCAGAAAACTGTAAAAACTGCAGAATGTTTGAGATATGCAGATGCTTTAGGGTGGTGAACATTTGACCTGCCTAAAAGAAATGATTAGGCCTCCATCAATCATCGCACTGCCGAACAACTCTGCTGAGATCGGTGGATCCCGACGCTCCTCAGCTGCCTCGGTTCTGCACAGTCTGTAAACTAATCCAGTTTGTTTGTTATGTGCTAAAGGAAGGCCAAACTCTGGGCTTGAAAATATGAACAAAGATGCAATTATGTTAACTAAGCACTCTTGCTTTATTTTTATATAAAAATGCCACAAACTTTATTATGTATAGTTTTCAGCTTCAAAATCAAGGTGGAAGTCACTTGATAATGTCTCTGTAATTACTTGAATGCGTACTTCATGCCTCAAATACACAGGAAAGCTACTTGTTATAATTAGAAGCTTTATAAATACATAGTTTATACAAATTGTGGCTAATTCCTTAACTGAAATGCCAGATTCTTGCCATCCTACTAGGAAAGATAGCGTATAATATGTAATTCAAACCATAGATCAAATGGGAGATGTGATTATAATGCAAAATTTTCTTTAAAAAATATTGGTAGCTGCTATCCAGAACTGAGTCATTACTGTTTCTGTTTGGAGACTTAATTCAGAACATATCTAGAAAAACAACTCACATCTACACTCCAAACAGTTTGAATAGAACATTTCATGCACATTCTGTTAATAACATCTTCTTATTCATTTTCTTGCTAATCTTTAGGAGGGATTGAAAATGAATAAAATAGATGATGATACTCTGTAACAGGGGCCACAAAACTTTTTCTTTAAAGGATTAGATAGCAAATATTTCAGGTTCAGGGAATGAAGTCTCTTCTGTAACTACGCAAGCAACTTTATACCGGCAGTGGAAATAGCACCTAAAACCTGAACATGGTTGTATTTCATAAAACAATTTACAAAAATTGGTGGCCTGAGGCCGAAAGTTTGCCACCCTCTGCTCCTTACCACGCATGTGATAGCCTCTAATGGAACACTGGTCATCATTACTATCCTCAACATAGTTTATGTTTCTTACTTCCTTTCAAAATCTAAAGTCTTAACAGCTTTCTCCAGGGACCTTCAGCTAGAGACATAAGCCTTACTGCTCCAAGGCATCCAGTGGAAGGATTCGGTAACTTCTCTCCTGTGCTTCTTTGGAATAACTTTGTAGGATCCTTAGAAGTACTACAAGAGTATGCAAATCGTTTTCTGCAGGGCTTAGTTTTCTCTTGGGAATGCAAGAAATGGTGTTTTATCAAAACTATCTGAAGTACAAAATATGCAGTTTTGGTCTGTAGTGACCCCTCGGGCAACAGTACTGAGACAATCATGTAAACCAAACTCTTTTATTTGAAGACGGGTGAAATTAATAGCAACATGTGTCTTTCACTTCTGGTTCACAGAGCTGCCAAACTCACTAGATTTAAAATATATTAAATATAAAAAGCATAGCTCCAAAGTGTAGCCTATGGGATGCAGGGTTTATTAGGGGAATAAGGACATTTTCAAAAGTAATAATATTTTAAACTTGATTTGCTGGTAATTATGACTATCATGAGTGGGCATTTGAAGGGTGGTGTGAATACATTGGGCAGTGCAGGGGTTGGGGGCGTTTGGAAGCACGCCTGGAGAACTTACAGGCAGACCCTATCTAGCTCTCTAGTAAAAGTGGAAGAGAACCTAATAAAATCACATGGCCCCATTCATATTCCCAGAGTACTCTCAGGTAATCCAAGTCCTGATCTAGATTAATTTAAAACAGTAATCCTATTTTAGAGATTATAGCTCCCAGTCATTAACATCAATACTACACAAAAAAACTGAAAGACCCCAGGACTTGGAAATTGGAAACAACATAGACCCCCAACAACTTGGGGATTAGAAATCTCTTTTTGAAGCCCCTTTGAATGAAAGGTTCCTATATTGCTTCTCGGTTTTATCTAGGAGGTAGCAAAATGTGGTGTGAGGCTTTGCAAGATGAAGGCAGTCAGTCACACTGAGCTGGGAGCAGAGGGCGTGTCTGCCTGCCTTAGCTCCATCACGGAGCATCTAAGCACACTCATGCAACTCATTGCATCACTAAGCCCTCATCTCCAAAGTTATGGAAAATATTGTTCTGTCACAGAAGAAAAGCATAAATGATACACCATGCTTGAAAACTTCTCGTTACCATTCTCTCCTTGATATAAAGCATTGCCCAGGGTATCAACGAAACTATAGGGTCCTAACACTGCAAAGTATCCTCGTATAATAGCTTCGCACTAGAAGTAAAGGTAGTGAAGTTCAGAAAAAATGTTAAGTCATACAGTTAACAGGAAATGATAGAGCTACGACTCGAACCATGGGCTTTTTTCCCTTTTCCAATTTTATTACATGGTCTCCTAACACTCAAAGACAATTACTGTGTTCATTGTCCCTAAATCCCAAGGATAAAATGCTTATTATTTTAAAATAGTAAAACAAAATTATATTAGTTATATAGAATTCATTAATTGGCACTACGTCTATTTTTTTTTTTTTTTTTTACAATAAAGGAGATTTGGCCTTCTGATTCCTAACCAGGGAGTTTCTCTGTGCTCTTATGTAGTGCCCTAGCTATCAAGGTCAATCTCTGATACATATTCAATATTTAACAAATACAAAGGGGCAATAAATAAAAATTATTATGAAACAATATTGTGAATTTATGAGGCATAATAGTTTTGTAGTTTTGTTTGTTTCTAAGCATAAAGGGAATTTGTTTAAAATAGACCCCATTTTATTAAAAAGGAAACTTGGCCGACACGCTTTGCCTGAAATGTTTCATTATGCAGTACAGCATGTTTATTCAGGTGCAAGTGTACAGAATATTGCATATCTCCAAATACATTGATCTAAATGCAAATGCAGTTAAATGCAAAACCCAACCTTGGTGTCATTTGCTTTTACATTCTGCCATCAAAATTTAGAGGTATTCTTTTTTGATTTCTTAACATAGAAATCTACACATCAACGGCAATTCTAGGAAAAGCTTATAAAAATAGAGGTAGAACATTTGAAAATCATATGCCCAAACTATTCAGAAAGCTTTTTGTACAAGTATGGAATATAAATTAATGTTTAATTTGTGGCACAGTCATTAGAATAAAAAGAGATTTGATAGCTTCTAGAGATCATAATTACAGAGAATTTAAAGATAAAAGAAGGGCAAGTGACTTCAAGTCTTTAGCTCACCCAGTTGTAGGACTGACCAAGATGTTTCCTATCAAATTCATTTAAATCAAATTGTTTGGGGGTAAATGGTATGTATGCATTTAAAAGGTAACAGATTTTCTGTCTCTTCTTTCTCTCTCCCACCTACTCAAAATTATATATTCTCCATTTCACTGCTCTATTGCCACAAAACAATGCCATAATAAATCTAAAATAAACCCATCAAATTTGCAATCTGGGCAGGGGAAGTAAATACTAGTATCTCATTTTATAAATATGAATATTGAAATCCTATAAGGCTGAAGGACTTGTCTGTGACCCTACTGGTAGACTGAATCCAGGATCAGAACTCAGGCATTCAGTGTCCCAAACCACTGTTCACTAGAATATACCGTATGCATATATGCCACGCTATAAAGGAGCCATTGACTCCGTTATCTACACTTCCTTTGGAAGTTGCATTAGCAATTTGATGCCAGTGGAGGCATATGCTTCTTTCATGGCAATGCAACATAATCTTATTAGGCCGAATGAAGTAATACTGGAAAGAAACAGGGCCTTTCTAGCCAGCTGGCTGAGCGTAACTGCCATCTCTCCACTGTCTATAGCAAATAATTTCACTTGCTGGATATTTCTGGCTAACTCATTCAGGTAATGAGCTAAGTGTCCTTTGAAATAATTTTACAAAGTGAATGACATTTTCCAACTGGGAAAATATGGTATCAAGAAGTATTTCCTATTCCCTAAGAGAGTAGATCTTAAATGTCCTCATCGCACACACACACAAATGGTAACTCTATGAGGTGGTGGATGTGTTAATTAACTTCATTGTGGTAATCATTTCACAATAGATATGTATGGATATTAAATCATCATACTGTGTACCCTAAATAGATATAATATCCATTTGTCAATTATACATCAGTAAAGATGGGAAGAAAGTTTTAAAAAGGCATTTCCTATAGAACAATAAACTGTATACCTTAGGTATATGTATACAACCCAAATATATTACATTTTTATTTTTGAAGAATACTATCATGTATTAGGTTGAACATCTTGTAAAATGTTTGAATATCAGCAATTTCATAGTTTTTAACATAACATGGTGGTTCAGAGCATGGGACGTGGTTCGGATCATAGGATGTGGTCACAGAAGGCTGGAGGTCAAATTCTGGTTTCTACCACTTAGAGTTGCTATGTGATTAGGGCTGTTAAGAGACAACCTTTATAAAATTGTAATGTGAGCGCCAGTCATGTAGTCAGTGCTGAAGAAATGCTAGTTGCTGTGACAGTTGTTAACGATGACTGTTTATGATGATGACTGTCTTGTCAGTGTGGGCTGTTGTAATACACTGAGCGGCTCAAACAATAAACATTTATTTCTTATCGTTCTGAAGTCTGGGAAGTCCAAGATCAAGGTAGTGGAAGATTCCGTATGTGGTTCATAGATGTGTTCTGCTTTCTGGTCACAGAGGTGTATCTTTTTACTGTGTCCTCACATGGAGGAAAGAAAGCTAGAGAGCTCCCCGCGGTCTCATTCATAAGGGTGCTAATAACTCTGAAAGGCCCTACCTCCTAATACATCACACTGGGGGTTAGAATTTGAACATATACATTTTGAGGGGAACATGAACATTCAGTCCGTGACAGTGATAATGATGATGAGAACGATGATGTGAAGATGCTGATAATGTCTTTTCAATCCAACTAACATGTCCTGGTTGAGTCAGTGGGCTTGCAGAGTTGATGTGTTTACATGTCCTCAATACCATGGTTACAGAAAAAGGAGAAACAAATACAGAACTAAATTGGGTTATGTTGTGAATGAAAATTGGAGGCTACTGAAAGGATGATTAGTAGGCTAGGTTTATTGACAGACTGAGTTGAGAAAGTAATTACGTTTTATCCATGGTAGAATCACTTGTTTGCATTGAAGCCAATATCTAACTTGCTAGGTAAATAATTTTTATAAAAGGCATTTGGTCAGAAAGGATCCACTGTTAATTTCTTTATTAAAAGGTCAATATTACTCATCAAGTTAAGGATAAATTTGGCAATATTATAATCAAAACAAGAGATTTTTTTCTTTTCCTTTCTTCCTTTAGGAACAGAGTCAAACAATAATAACAATGATACAAATTCAAGCTAGTAGAACATGTGTCAAGCATCCAGAACATGTGTTAAATGGTCCAGACATTGTGTGAAGCATCTATGTGTCATCTCATTTAATTTTCACAAACTTATGAAAGAGGTTTTGTCATTATCTCAATTTTACATAATAGAAAGTTGAGGTTCAGATGAATAAAATCATGCCCCACATTCTCTTAAAGCTGATAATGAGTTCATTATATGGAGACATTGGTACCTTGTTTAACTTTCAAGAATTTAGACAAAATGTGTATGAAAGTATATGAGGTCTCCTTAGGAACCTAGCAATTCACTGATACCATTCATTAACTACTCTTTTTTTTCTTAAAAAGTAAATTGAACTAGTAGATATAAAATTATTATGTCTTTTACTAGTAATCTTTTGCAATCCCTTCTGAATTTGGTCCTGTGTGATTTGCTAGGTCATGCCTCATACAAGTCCTTAGAAGGAGTCTTTGCCATGGACTGGAGCACAGAAGGCCAAAATCTGATTGATGGCGACAACAGATATTTTCTCACCCCGTCATTCAGGAATTTCCATGAAGAATGGTCCAAATTCATTTTGAGTTGGAAATGTTCACTATTACAGGCATACCTTGTTTTGTTGCACTTTCCTTTATTGAACTTTCTACAAATCAAAGGGAAGATCCTCCACCAGCAAAAAAAGAAAGTGACTACTCTCTTGATTGCTATACTAGCTTTATTTCAGTGGTCTGAAACTGAACCAGAGTATCTTCAAGGCTTATATACTGTAGTTCACTTAAGCACATATTTACTCCCGACATACTAACAGCTTTGTCTTTGTTACGTGATCTGGTGATTCAAAGGTAAGTAAGAATAGACCTCAGCTTATGAAGAGATCTATAAATAAGCAGGATGGTCCAAAGATGATTTCCAGATACTATTTTAAACAGGGGTGGGCAGAGTGGGTTTGTAGTTGTTCATGTGAAAAATAATACAATAATTAATAAGTAATAATATAAGAATAAACTGATTCATGTACTCACAATGGTAAGCTCACTTTTGTTCAGCCCTGTATACTCTGCTCGAGTTGTGTAAGGGAATGAAAAGGAGAGACTGATGAAAGTGTCCTGAAAGAGATGATCCCTGAGCTGAGTCTTGCTATATGATTAGGTAGATGCACATAAGCATGTTGTTCAGCGTGAACTATTAATAAAAATAGGAAAATAGAGCAGTTGACAATATCAAGTGTTTTCAAGGGCCAGGACCTGTCATACATTGCTGGTAACAGTAGACATTGGTATTTCCATACTGAAGAGCAATTTGGTAATATTCAATAAAATTGCTAATGCAAACATGTGATGATAATATTTTCTAGGTATATGAGGTCTGCCCAGAAAAAGTCCAGCCATTGTTAATATTACAAGAACAGTTTGCACAACACTGATGTAACCTACCAGCCGAGGAGAGTGGACTGGAATGCACATGTGTGGACAATGACGACTTCACTGTACTAGTCAGTGGGGGCGGTAGATGCCACTGAGTGAGTCTGTGTACACTGTGGCTGTCACATTCAAAATGACTGAGCGAAGAGAGCAATGAGTCTGCATCAAATTCTGCCTTAAGCTTGAACATTCCTCTGTGGAAACTATTTGCATGATTCAGAAGGCTTTTGGGGACGATGCAATGAGTGCAGCACAAATAAAAGTGTGGTACAAATGCTTCAAAGATGGTTGAGAATCCGTTGGAAGTGATCCACGTTCTGGAAGGCCTGCAGCAAGCAGAACACCTGAGAAAGTTGAACACATACGGGCTGCAATCACCAAAGATTGGTGACTGACAGGGCAAGACCTAGAAGGTGATATGAGGATTCCAAAACCTACTGTGTCCGAGATCTTGATGCAGGATCTTGGCATAAAATATGTTGTGGCAATTTTTTTCCCACAGCTTCTGCTCCCTGAGCAGAAGGAACATTGTGCTGCAGTTGGGAGAACACTGTGAGGTCCCAAGGTACCTACTTTGAAGCGGACTGAGGTGTCATTGTACTATGTACAATGCTTCTTGTATCTTGTATCTTCTTCAATAAGATGTCTCTATTTTTCATATTAAATGGATGAATACTTTCTGGACAGGTGCCCGTACATTGAGATGAACTAATACTTGCCTGTCCAAGAAAACATGTATGAAGATATTCATTATAGCATTGTTTATAAGAACCTCAAATTTGAAATACTGGTGTTCATTAATAGGTAGAAAGTTAAATAAAATGAGATATATTCATACTATGAAACATAATACTCAATTTCAAGGCGATGAAGCAGATAGGTCTCAATATATGCCAATAATGACAAATATAAAACCATAATGTTGACTAAAAACCTTGCAGAATGATAAATACAGTGCACTACACTTTATATAAAACTGGAACAGAGCAATGCTTTATAACGGTGGATATATGTGTGTGTGTGAATATGAATGTGTATGAATGCATCCATAGCAACTTGTAAGAGCAGACAACAGCTTCACAGCAGTGGTCGCCTCTCAGGTAGAGGAAGGGTAATAGAGTGAGAACTGGAGTTCCAAGGGGACTTCAGTGCTATTTGTGGTGTTTATTTCCTTTATTTAAAAAGCAGAGAAGAGGAATATGAAAAAAGCTAAAAATTGTCATATTTTAAAACTCCAAATTGTGTTTATAAACATATCTCAAAATGAAATGAAACATGAAATGAACAACACAGAAAAATAGAGTGAGCCAAGGAGATGGATGGAATACCGAAAAAAGTTGAACTTAGGAGAGGGAAGGTATCCAGGCAGTGGGAACAGTCTGGGCAAGCACCCAGAGGTGTGAAATAGGCTGTTATGTGTAGGGGACACATGATTCACTATGGCAGTTTGAAGTGTGAAGTCGGTGGGAAGTGGCAGGGGAGAAATTTGATAGGTAAACAGAGAGACTATGGAAGAGTTAACACACTTGGGTTTTATCTGTGGGTGTTGGGAAGCCTTTGGGGGTTTTAAGGAGCAAAATGATTATTAGATATATATTTCTAGCAGATCACACACACGGCAGCTTACAGATGATTTTGAGGTTGTGAGAGTTATATTAGGTTCCTCCAGAGAAACAGAACCCATAGAATGTGTATATATGTAGAGAAGATTTATTTTAGGGAGTTGACTTACAAAAGCAGGGAGGCTGACAAATCTAAATGTGCTAGATGCCTACTGAGGCTGGAAACCCAGAGAAGAGGACCTCTAATGCTGTAGTTCAAGTCCAAAGGCCACCAGTCAGAGAAAAGCTAATAATGCAGTTCAAATTTGAGACCATTTATTGACAGAATCTTTTTTGCCAGGAGAGGGGGGCTATTCAGACTTTCAACTGATTAGATAAGGCCCATCCACATAATAGGGGCAATGTTCTTTACTCCAAGTCTACCCGTATAAACGTCAATCTCACACAGAACACCCTCACAGAGACATCCAGAATATGTTTTGATCAAATATCTGGGCCCTGTGGCCTAGCCAGTTTAAAAAATAAAGCTAATTATCACAAGACTGCAGGCAGGAAACTAATCAGAAAGAATAATTGTAATAATCCATGCTCCTAATTTAGAGCCTCAAAACATAGTAACTCCCTGGCCAGTGTGGCTCAGTTGGCTGGAGCATTGGCCTGCAACCTGAGAGTTGTGAGTTTAATTCCTGGTCAGGGCACATACCTAGGTTGCAGGTTCAATCCCTGGTCCTCATGGTCCAGGTTCGTAAGGGAAGCAATCTATCAATGTTTCTCACATTGATGTTTCTCTCTCTCCCTCCCTCTCTCCCTCCTTCTCTCTCTAAGGCAATGAAAAAATGTCCTTGGGTGAGGACAAAAAAAAAAAGATTAAAAAGAAAACATAGTAAAAGTTGACTACATGTGTTAATTTGAGTTGATTTTATGGGTATTTTATTTTCCTTTTTTAAATTGTTATTCAAGTATATTCGTCTCCATTTTCCCGCTGCCACTTTCCCCCACCTCCCACTCCTTCCCCTCTTTGGCTTTGTCCGTGGGTCCTTTACACATGTTCCTCATGACCCTTCCTGTTCTTCCCCCATTATTGCCCTTCCTGCTCCCCTTTAGTTACTAGGTATTTTAAAAATCTGATGCCATACTGGGTGCTGTAGGCCTTAGAAAAAAATCTGACAAATTTGTTTTAAAAACCTGACACACACAAATACATATGTATGCACATATGTGTATACATGTACATGTATATGCCATACAAGTTGGTGTGGCCGACTACACCTTCTCAGTGACTGTGTGCTCCCATCAGCGTCATTTGGAGAATGTTCTGCAAGTTGTTTATTCCTCTGGGCTTCTCCTTGTGCCATTTGTTTTGTGATCTGATGAACAGTTTTGATTCATAATGTCTGATAAAATGTACCAGTGCAGGATGCCAATCCCCCCAAAGAAAGACTCACTGTTGAGAGTACTAAATGGAAATTAGTTGTTCTCTAGATCTATAGACTTCAATAGTCAGAACAATCTGCCAAGAAGATAGACTGACCATCTGTTAAGTCCACCCTACATTGACCAAAGAGAGCTAACTGTTCAGGGAGTAACATCCACGTGAGAGAAGATGAAAAGTGTTAATAAATTATGAGTGATCAGAAACATCATGTGTCTCATCACAAGAAATACAAAGATAATAAATTTAAGCTCTATCTTTGAATGATGCTAGAGTTGCAAAAATATTTGTAGACAGTTGCGCTGGGCCTAGGAATTCAAATCCTGCAATAACCTGCGTGACCATAACGTCAGTGTGAAGTAAGTGCTGACCACCTACCGTGTGCCGTCTCCTCGAGGGAATTGCTGGTATGGTCGTTCTCAGAATTAATCCCCCGGTTCTTTCTCAATCTGATTATATATGTCTTCCAGGAGAAATTTATGCCAATGAACATTTTCACCTCTTAACAAAAGAGAGGCTTAAAGCATCCAAGTACTATTTTACTTTCGTACTGGGCAGTAAGGCTCTCCAGATTTTAGGTTGAATAAAGTTTAAGCTTATAAAACATCCAGTGGCACTCAATCTTCTCAACCGCCATTGCCAAGTCTCCACATTTTGGGTAAAAGCATGCACTTCATTGAATTTTGTCCTTCATTGTTAGTTATTTGACAATGCAAATCTATTTATTAAATCATGTTTATTATATCATCTATTTTTATATAAGCAGATTTATAGTAAGTATGTTGGAAATAAAAATAATGTCAGGATGATGTTTCCTTTGACTGCGATATCGACCTTTTGCACAGAGTTCTGTGTGCACTCGCTCCACCACTTACTTAGTGGGTGATTTGGGGTAGATCACTTACGCTTTCACATCCTCAGCTTAACATGTGCCTTTGCTTCAGGAGGGATCTGTTAGAGAGCAGTTGTAATGATTAAATGTTCATGGAAAGCTCTTCATAAACCTTAATGGGCTATGCTATAAATACAGTTAGCTTTATGGATAGTAATCTGATTGCAGAAAATAGAGGATCACATATTCTAATAAGTAAGGATGTTTTTTCTCAGTATATCAATGTACACACTAAAATGCATTCAAAAGACTCTCCTTCCATAGGCTTAAAAGCAGTCTATTTTTCTAGGGACTGTTGAGGTTGGCATTTTTCATTCCTCCTCAGAATCAGAGTATAGTTGAGCTGAAAGGGACCTTGGAGACCATCCAATTCAGTGCCTGCAATAGCCTCCCTCTCCCATTTTACCATAATGTAAAATTTAATGCGAACATAAAATACAACTTTCTGGATGGTTTAAATGGATTTCACTTTAAACACTATATGTTAAAATATATTTAGATTCTACTAGGACATAAATGAAGCCTGAAATTCAAGAATAAGAATAAAACTTCCTAAGGGATTTTTTTTTTTGTAAGTGAAGAATGAAAAGGAGTAAAATAGAAAGTTGTTTGGTGTCTCTGACATGTTACTGCAATAATGTCTGGTAAAGTGTGTCCATATAAAAGAGATATATGACCACTATCAAATAACAGCAGGGAGGGATGAGGGTGAATGAAACTGTGGAGAATGTGGAAAACATCAATGATTTCCTAATTCCCTGTTATCTATGAGCTGATTGGTCACAGATAAAATGCATAATTCCATCATTTTTCCAGTGATGTCATACCTGCTAAACTGAGTTGCTATTCCCCATAATTAGTTGAGGTATATGAAAGAAGTGAAAAATGCATATAATATTAGCCTAAGAAAGATTAGAGGTAACTAGGGGTATAAGTATTTTATAGAAAAATAAGCATAGGCTGAATAAACAGCTGTTATACCTCACATCTTCCTTTAATGTTGAATTTCCCAATATTTTCAAAAATGTCAATGCTCTATGATTTACAAAGACTATCCCAAAATAGTCTTTGGAATAGGTAAGCACAGAGACTACAGAAGAGTTAAGGCACTTGGGTTTTATCTGTGGGTGTTGGGAAGCCCTTAGGGGTTTTAAGGAGCAAAATGATTATTAGATATATATTTCTAGCAGATCACACAGACAGCTTATAAGAAAAGACATTCACAGGACTCCTTAAACACATATCATCTGCTTTATCATGTTTAGAAAGAGAAATGTTGCAAATAAATATTTAACTATCAAGAACACAATATAAGGGGCAACAAGTGCTTGCGCTCATGACTAGTTTTTAAGCAATATGTTTTATGATGGACTTAAAGCCACCCATCAACTAGGAGAAGCAAATCAGAGTAAGGCAGCATTTTATGCAATGTTATGGTCCATGAAGCATAAAAGGAGCAGTGATATTCTGTTTGGGTTCTAACTGGTATCAACTAAAATTGGAGTAGCCAGTTCTCCTGGGGACATAGCTCAGAAGATAACTTTTATACAATATAACACTGTGGGCCAGAGAAATATAAGGAGTGTTCCTCTAAGCAAGGAGAAAGAGCATCAAACCTAGAGGAGTTGTGAAAGAAGAAGTTACAAAGTAATGAATGACGGTGAGGTTAGCTTTGCAAAAAGAAGACAGCTTCCTCTGAAGATGAAGCAGAGGAGCAGAGCAAGAGGAACCTGTTTACAGTGGAATTAAAGGTAGGTGCCCCAAACATTTTCATTTGTAGCAGAGAAGATTTGATGGAACTTAAACCAAAGAACTTTAATCATATCTGTAGAGAGTGGGCCTCATGCTTAAGGAGATGAGAGGAAAAATTCTTGGTGGCCCTGGAGCGTTGAATCACTTTGGAGCAGTGGCTGTGAGTCGTGTAACAAGGGGGATATGTGAGGACAGAATAACAAGGGTGCTGGTGAGCTCTGAGCACCCAGTTGATGTTAGCATGGAGACAGTACGTTGTCACGAGTCAGAGAGGAAAGAAATTACTCAGCACAGTAGCTCAGGGTAGGCAAGCAGTCAACTACAAGATCCCAGTGTGGTCGGTATTGAAATGATCTGTAATTGGATTGAAGCCAGACAAGGAATGAGTGACTCCAGAGGGGGCCTCAGAGATTATTAGAAGTTTGACAAGGGATGGAAACTGTGAGGGGAGGCAGGCTCAGACTCTGGATACAGGCAGAGAAGGGAGACTCTAGCCATAGTAAGTTAAGTTAAATATCAATACTAAAAAAAAAAAAAAAAAAAGCAGAAAATAACCCATGGAGAAAGAACACTCAATGAACACATCTGAAAATTTAGAAACAGAATGATAATAAAAATCCAATATATAAAATGTTGTTAGTTGCAGCTCAAACCACTCTTAGAAGAAAATTTTTGTCCTTAAATGCCTTTATTACAAAAGAAAAAGAAAAAGATGAAATGTAATGATACAAGAGGTAGGAAAAATATCAGCAAGGTAAACAAAAGTATATGATGTGACTTTATACATACAAAGATAAAATAATAATTAATAAATACATTTAGCAAGGTTCTTGAATATAAGGTAAATATACAAAAATCACTTATAGTTCTAAAAATATAAAATAAAATAATAAACTATGAGAAACAACTTTAAATTAATAAAAATAAATCCATAAAATAAATAGAATCTTTATACATAAAGTATAAAATATTTTTGAGAAAAATTTAATACTTAAATAAAGGAGTAGACTATGTTTATGAATTGGAAAATTCAATATTATAAAATGTCAACTATCCTCAAGTTGCTTTATAAATGTAATGCAATCCCAATAAAATATACATATTTGTGTGTTTATTTGTCCTGTGTACTGTTGGAACTTGATAGGCTGACTTTAAAATTTATATGAAAATACAATGGATTAAAAATAGCTAAAATATTCTTTTAAAAAAAATTTTTATTGTTATTCAATTACAGTTGTATGCCTTTTCTCCCCACCCCTCCACCCCACCCCAGCTGAACCCACCTCCTTCCCCCACCTCTACCCTCCCCCTTGATTTTGTCCATGTGTCCTTTATAGTAGTTCCTGTAATCCCCTCTTCCCACTGTCCCCACCCCACTCGCCTGTGGCTATTGTTACAATGTTCTTAATTTCAATGTCTCTGGTTATATTTTGTTTGCTTTTTTCTTTTGTTGATTATGTTCCAGTTAAAGGTGAGATCATATGGTATTTGTCCCTCACCGCCTGGCTTATTTCACTTAGCATAATGCTCTCCAGTTCCATCCATGCCATTGCAAAGGGTATAAGCTCCTTCTTTCTCTCTGCTGCCTAGAATTCCATTGTGTAAATATACCATAGTTTTTGGATCCACTCGTTTGCTGATGGGCACCTAGGTTGCTTCCAGTACTTGGCTATTGTAAATTGTGCTGCTATGAACATTGGGGTGCACTGGTTCTTTTGGATTGGTGTTTCAGGGTTCTTAGGGTATAATCCCAGCAGTGGGATTGCTGGGTCAAAGGGCAGTTCCATTTTTAGTTTTCTGAGGAAAGTCCATACTGTTTTCCACAGTGGCCTCACCAGTCTGCATTCCCACCAACAGTGTACTAGGGTTCCCTTTTCTCCGCATCCTCTCCAACATTTGTTTGTGGATTTATTTATGTTGGCTACTCTGACTGGTGTGAGATGGTACCTCATTGTGGTTTTAATTTGCATCTCTCTGATGGCTAGTGATGCTGAGCATCTTTTCATATGTCTCTGGGCCCTCTGTATGTCTTCCTTGGAGAAGTGTCTGTTCAAGTCCTTTGCCCATTTTTTAATTGGGTTGTTTGTCTTCCTGGAGTGGAGTCGTGTGAGTTCTTTATATATTTTGGAGATCAGGCCCTTGTCTGAGGTATCATTAGCAAATATGTTTTCCCATACTGTTGGTTCTCTTTGTAATTTGGTGCTGTTTTCTTTAGCCATGCAGAAGCTTTTTATTTTGATGAGGTCCCATTTGTTTATTCTTTCCTTTATGTCCCTTGCTTTAGGGGACATGTCTGTGAGGATATTGCTGCGTGGAATGTCTGAGATTTTCCTGCCAATGTTTTCCTCTAGGACTTTTATGGTGTTACGACTTATATTTAAGTCTTTTATCCATCTTGAGTTTATTTTCGTGTATGGTGTAAGTTGGTGATCGAGTTTCATTTTTTTGCACGTAGCTGTCCAGATCTCCCAACACCATCTGTTGAAGAGGCTGTTTTTGCTCCATTTTATGCTCCTGCCTCCTTTGTCAAATATTAATTGACCATAAAGACTTGAGTTTATTTCTGGGCTCTTTGTTCTGTTCCATTGGTCTATGTGCTTGTTTTTATGCCAGTACCAGGCTGTTTTGATTACAGTGGCCTTGCAATACAGTTTGATATCAGGTATTGTGATCCTTCCTGCTTTATTCTTCTTTCTCAAAATTGCTGCAGCTAGAATAGCTAAAATATTCTTGAAGAAAAATAATGACAGAAGAACTTTATCATATATCATCAGTTACTTTAAGACTCCATTAACTAAAACTGACATTATTTCATGGGTAGAAAAATGATCAATGGACATAATAGTGGCCAGTAAGAGACCCAGGCACATAGAGATACCTGACGTACAACAGAGCTGTGCAGTGAGCAGTGGAGAAAGGAAGGTCTTCGTAATAAATGAATTCTGGCCTCTACATCACAGCATAAGATAATCCTACCCAGAAAAATTTAATGTTGTAACATTAAAGAAGACAAAATAGGTCTACACAATAATATATGAGAATAATTTTACTATCTTGGAGTAGAAAAAATCATAGACACAAAATACGTAAAAATTATAGTATAATATAGTACATAAAAGATACATAAAATACACAAACACACAAGAGTTTTAAGTAAATGAGACTTTACAATAATGTGAATTTCTGTTCCTCAAGAGTAGTTAAAAAAGTTAAAAGGAGAGCTCCAGGCTCAGAGAGGGTATTTTCAACACATGTAACAAAGAGAACATGCAGATCTCCCAGGAATCGTTAAGGAAAGATAGCTCTCTAACAGAAAAGGCGGGGCAAGAGGGTTGAACACGTAACACCCAAGAGGCCAATAAACACATGAAGAGGCACTCGATGTCATTATTACTGAGAGAAGTCACGAGGAGATACCACAGTCCACTCACCATCACTATAATGGTGAACATTAAAAATCATTGACATTTCATATGTTACGCATGTTAGTGAGCATGTGGAACAACTGAAATGTTCATCGACAACACAATAAGAGAACAACTCATGGAACAGTCCTACAATGGAATTTTACTCAGCAATAAAAATGAACAAATTCCAGGTAGTTGCAAATGTGTGAAATCTCACAGACATATGTGTAAAAAGAAGTGAAACACAAAAGAATGCATACATTTATTAAAGTTTATATATACGTTTTATACAAAGTTCAAAATCAAGCATAACTTAATTCTGTTAGAAGTTAGGAGAGTAGGCAATTGGAGGGAGAAGGAGAAGGATCATAATTGGAAGGGACAAAAGAAAGTCATTTAGGGTGGTGGCTACGTTCTCTGTCTTGATTGGAATGGTGACTACGTAGGGTCTTCCCTTCGCAAAAATTCCTTTACCTGTACCTTTGCTTTGTGTACTTTTCTATGTGTGTGCCACATTTCAACAAAAAAACTGAAAGAAAAAAAGAACGTGAATGGAATATTTGACACTATTTCTCCTAATTACAATATAATACATTTCTAATGCAATTTCCCTCTTCTAGTGCAGTGAACAACCTTTTTCAGACATGTATGTACCTTGGATTCTAGAATCTTGTTTAAGCAAAATGGCAAACATGATGATGAGGGCTCAGGAAAACAATATTGCATGCATTACAGTTATTCAGCTTCAGAGCAGGGACCTGGGCGCCTCCCCCCTTTTGCCCTTTGCCCATCCATGCACAGCCTGGGCCCGCTCCTGTTTGTACGGCAGCCTGAGGCTGTTCATCAGATTATTACTCAGTTTCTCTACCCCTAACATGTAGGTGGGAATATTCAGAGAAGGACTGGAGGAAGCTCAGCTCCATTAAAAATACTAATAAAAGTAGAACATCAATTTATTAAATGAAAATCCTCTGATCTGTTCACTGTAGCAAACAGCTGTTACTCTGTATCCTACTGTGGGCCTTGGGACCCAGTGACACTAGCAGGTCTGCCTCTGTGCACATTTCTCTCAGCTGCTCAAATAAACAGCTCCTGTCTCTTCCTGTCGAGAGGCAGGGTTGTTCCTAGTTGTCAAACTCAAATAATCCCCTTCAAACAGAATCCCTGGCAAGTTCAAAGAAAACATGCCAAACCTCACTGCTTTGGGGGATAATGGACACCAAGAATTGGCTGCAAGAGCAGAAATAGAAAGATGCCTTTGAACATGAAACATTAACAAACCAAGCATTATTACAAATCTTTCTCCCGGAACCCATGACCTTTCCCCCCAAATTAACTGCAATCCCTGGTGCTCTAGTTCTCCCTTTTCTACTGAATTCATATTCCAATACTTGAAATTCACATTTACTTAGTAGCATAAAATTTTACTTTTATTGTTTTCAAACTATGTAAATATATACAATGTAACCAAGTCATAAGATAAAGTAGGTAGGACTAGATGTCCAAACACACTTTGACCCTCATTCTAATATTAGGGGAGATATAAAAATATTAAAAAGCTGATAATGCACAAATATTGTATGAACTCTGTCTAGTCAGTAAACAACTATTGGCCATAAACAACCAATACAGATAATTTATCTATATACTTTGTAACTGATAAAAGACACTGATTTTCTTTTCAAGATTTGGAAAGATGTTTTTCAATCCCTTGTCAGTTATTACATTCTTTTCTTGTATCCCACAGACTCCACCCCTACAGGAAGATAGACATTATCTATCTATCTATCTATCTATCTATCTATCTATCTATCTATCATCTATCTACCTACCTATCTACCTATCTCTGCTTCAGAAAACAAGGTCCATCATTTAACTGATTTAGCAGGCAGGACTGAATGTCGGTTTCAGTGCGTGAATAACATCAATAGTGAACATAGCACAAGTGATTTAAAATGGCATGCTACTGTGCAAATGTTATATGATTGCTTATATTCCTCATTTGATTCCTGCCTTTATCCACACTGAATTTCCTGACTTCATTTTAACAGGCACCATGCAACTTATTTCCAAATCCCAGGCAGCTCCTAAACTTCAGAAATAATTGATTTCTACTTATCTCACAATAATGTTTTAAGAATAAATGTGATAACTTGCCAAAAAGCATTTGAGTTCATTAGAGAAAAGGTACCATATAGGAGAAATGTGATATGACAATGGCTGTGGGTTTCACATGGCGTCCGAGCCTTACATTTATCTCGGCAGGAGGTCTCAGGCTTTTCTGTCAACAGAATGCCAGCCTTGACCCATAGGACCCGTGACAGAGAGGTACACCTGGATGAACATTTAACTAGGAGTCAGGAGCCCCCAGTGTTTGCCATGGTTCTTTTAATTAGCACTGGTAAATTTTTATAAAACCCTGTACCTCTCTGGGCATCAGGTACTCCATCTTTAAAACAACATAGAACTAGACACTACATGAACTTAAGGGGTAGCTCTCACCTCCAGCCTTCTGTAAATCTATGATTCACTGTGATCCTTCACACTTAAGAAGGTTAAGAACTTGATCTTGAGAGTAAATAACAGGATGACGATGTAGGAGTGAAGGTTCTACCTTCACTGAAATGCATACTCCCATCAAATTATTTCAATTTCTCTTTCATGGTGACTCAATATGATAAAAGCCTTCCTTTATCCTGCGCAAGCTGACTCTCAATTACTTCACCATATTTATTTCCTTCAAACTCACTACATTCTGCATCCTTTTTCTCTCTCACTATTTTGAACAGTTGTCTCCTCAGATAGAATGTAGGCTCTGTGTTTACTGCCGAGTCTTTAGAATCCAGGGCAAAGCCTAGCACATAGAAGGGTTTAAAAACATGTATTGGGTGAAGAGCTTAATGTAAGCCAAAACTATTTAACCAAGTGTAGCATGAGGCTAGATCTGTTTAAGAGAATGATATTTAATAAACACTAGTGTATGGAACACTTTGTTTTCCTATATATTCCAAAAGGACAGATTATGTGCAGAAATTGACCAATAAAAAATGTGAGGGAGTTTTCCCAGTCTAACTCACATTTGTCAGATCACTGGCTTAAGTATGATGAGATTTTGCAATAATTCAAGGAGAATAGTCCTCTATTTTGTATGACATGACATTAATTGAAGAGAAGCTTTTGTTAATCCTAGAGTGGTTACTTCTACTGACTGGGACTTGGTTTTAAAAAATATACAATTGAGATGCAAATTTTCATCAAAGTTTGCTGAGTGTTTGAAGCAGTTTCATTTTGTGCTAATTACATAACATAATATACAAATTGCTATATGTTATCTTTTGGAAAATTAATTTACATAAATGGGCATAAAAGAAAATTTAAGGCTCTCTCCTCCTGCTGTCCGATAGACAGCAGCATCTTCCTGCGCAGTGGTGGCAGCCTCAGCCCTGAGACGCGATGGTGGACACCGGAGTGAACGGATTTGGCCGTACATCTGGTCACTAGGGCTGCCTTTTACTCCGGCAAAGTGGATGTTGTAACCATCAGTGATCCTTTCATTGACCTCAATGACATGGTCTACATGTTCCAGTATGATTCTACTCATGGCAAGTTCAAAGGCACAGTCAAGGCTGATAACGGGAAGTTTGTCATCAATGGAAAGTCCATTTCCATTTTCCAGGGGTAAAATTCCACCAACATCAAATGGGGTGATGCTGGTGCTGAAAATGTTGTGGAGTCCACTGGTGTGTTCACCACCATGGAGAAGGCTGGGGCTCACTTGAAGGGTGGAGCCAAGAGGGTCATCATCTCTGCCCCTTCTGCGGATGCCCCATGTTTGTGATGGGTGTGAACCATGACAAGTATGACAACTCCATGAAGATTGTCAGCAATGCTTCCTGCACCACCAACTGCTTGGTCCCCCGGCCAAGGTCATCCATGACAACCTTGGCATTGTGGGAGGCCTCCTGACCACAGTCCATGCCATCACTGCCACCCAGAAGACTGTGGATAGCTCCTCTGGCAAACTGTGGTGTGATGGCCAAGGGGCTGCCCAGAACATCATCCCTGCTTCCACTGGCACTGCCAACCTATGGGCAAGGTTATCCCTGAGCTGAATGGGAAGCTCACTGGCATGGCCTTTCATGTTCCCACCCACAATGAGTTGGTTGTGCATCTGACCTGCCACCTGGAGAAAGCTGCCAAATATGATGACATCAAGAAGATAGTGAAGCAGGTATCAGGGGGCCTCCTTAAGGGCATCCTGGGCTATACCGAGGATCAGGTTGTCTCCTGCGAGTTTAACAGTGACACCCACTCCTCCACCTTTGATGCTGGGGCTGGCATTGCCCTCAATGACCACTTTGTCAAGCTCATTTCCTGGTATGACAATGAATTTGGCTACAGCAACAGGGTAGTAGACCGTGTGGTCCACATGGCCTCCAAGGAGTAAGAGCCCCATGGACCACCAGCCCCAGTGATAGGAATAGAGACCCTCAGCTCCTGGGGAGTCCTTACCCCAAATCGATCCCACAACACACTGAGAATCTTCTGGCCTCCAGTTTCCATCCTAGATCCCCTGAAGAGAGGAGGGGCTTAGGGATCCCTGCCTTGTCATGCACCATCAGTGAAGTTCACTGCACCCCCCCCCCAAAAAAAAAAGAAAATTTAAGGCATAAGAAATGGCTTTTAAAAGTATTCTCAGCATCTGTAACTTCAACAACATGCAGGTTCTATTTGCTATTGCTATTTATTGTGCACATCTATTTTTAAAGATCCCAAGGTTAGCAGAATTAAAAATATGGATATCATTTGCATTGCTCCAGACCACTGGATCACAGAATAGCAATTTGTATATAGGTCATCAGGAATTTTTATAAAGGGAATCTGCGGTTGTATCTTCTGTAGTCAGAGAATTCACTGTTTCATGATGTCATTTCTCGGGTCACTCTTGAGAACTGATTGTCACACAATGATTCAATCAGCTGTTTGATTGATCTGATTCAGTTCACCCATGACACCTGGACCAAAACATTTCAAGGTCAGGTTATTTGTGTCTGACATTGATGGACATGTCATGCAACATCAAGGAATAAAAGAGTTCAGTATATTTAAAAACTCCCCCACACCAAATACATTTCCATCACTTTCCTTAAAGATAACTGGGACTGTCTGAACTGAATAATGTTAGCTCACTGATTTCATTTGATAGCAGTGTTTGGTACGGAGTTATACAGTTCATGTGGTTAATACTCAAAGTATTGAAAATCATCATGGTGCTAACACTTCATTGAAGAATTGCAGTTTTGTGTTCAAGTGACCTGAATGTAGTGTTGGGGAAAACTGTCTAACATCAAAGTGAGCAGATAGCTTGTGTAGCCAGACAACAAGCACAGAGATATAATACAATGCTATCCAATTTGACACGTTTTAAAACAAGTCTATATAACTGTGGAGGGGCCTTAGATCATCCTTTGAACAATCGGTCCCAAACATACTTATTTTTATGTATCATAACATGTGTTAAAGTGTTCATCCCACTAATATCCATTGAGCATTTGATACTATGAATCAGGGAATCTTCTAGGAGCCGGGGATATAGCATGATATAACTTATACAAAAATCTCTTTCTATTGGAGCTGAAATTCTACTGGGCAGAGGTAGATAATAAAGGTATTAAAATTAATTAAATAGTATATTAAGAAGTGATAGTGCTATCAAACAAATAAGGATAGGGTGGGTGGGAGTGCCTTGGGGTTGGAAGATTCAGTTTTAAATAGAGAGACCAGGGAGCACCTTGCTGAAGGGTGACAATGCAAGAGACTAAAAAGGCTCCATTGGTAGGGAGCTGTGCAGCAGTGGGAAACTTGCTCCCTGCAGACTGAGTAGCAAGTGCACAGGCAGGAGGCTGGGCTCTACGTGACATGTTTGAGGAACAGTAAGGAGGTCAGCATGGCTGAAGAACAGCAGAACAGGGAAGTAGGAGGAAGCTATGAAGTAGGTTGTGTAGGACCTTGCAGACCGTCACAAAGACATTGTCTTTTACAAAGGCGATGTGACAGTAATGGGGGACCGTGAGCAGAAGTGACACTTCTAAGGTGACTGACAACATCTGAATTACAGTTTAACAGACTTACCCATCTCACCATGAGTAAAAGTGGCTTCAGAGTAGGATGGAAGAGATGTGTTCAGTTAGGATCACAATGCTGGTGGCTCGAACCAGAGTTTTAAACCATAAACTGCTCATCTGCCAGCCACACTTCTCCTCCTTGAAATCATGCCTGAATGGCTCTGGAAGGTCTCAAGAGTTATTCTAGTAGTTCTCACTAGTGAAGTCTATTTATTCCATTATGTAATATAATTTATAAATGTAGTCCATTTAACCTTATTATATCTAAGTTTTCTTATTTGTTAAGTGGGGTTAGAAATAGTGCCTAATCCGTTGTTTAGAATATGCATGTACTTATGAGAAGCTATAGTAATTAATTAAAACAATACAGTATTGACATGAAAAGAGACACATAGATCAATGGGGCAGAATAGAATACCCATAAATAAACCTACACATGTGTAGTCAATTAATTTATGACAAAGGAGACAAAATATACAATGGGGAGAAAGACTCCTTTCAACAAATTGGTGAGGGGAAAACTGGACAGCCACACCCTAAAGAATGAACCTTGACCACTGTCTTACCCCATATACAAAAACAAACTCAAAATGGATTAATGACTAGAATGTAAGTATTGAAACCATAAAACCCATAGAAGAAAACATAGGTGATAATTTCCTTGAAAAAGGTGTTGGCAATGACTTCTTGAATCTGACAGCAAAAGCAAAGGAAACAAAGGCAAAAAATAAGTAAGTGGAACTGTATCACACTAAAAAGCTATTTCATAGCAAGGAAAACATCAACAAAATGAAAAGGCACCAACTGAATGGAAGAAAATATTTGTAAATCATACATCCGATAAGGGCCTAATATCCCAAATATATAAATAACATAACTTAATAGCAACAAACAAACAATCTGATTAAAAAATTGGCAGAGGATCTGTGGACATTTTCCCAAAGAAGACATACAGATGTCCGACAGGTACATACAAAGGTGCTCAACATCACTAAGCATTAGAGGAATGCAGGTCAAAACCACAATGAGATTTTCACCTCATGCCTGTTAGAATGTCTATTGTCAAAAAGAGAAGAAGCAGCGTTGGAGGGAACGTGAAGAAAAGGAAACTCCTGTGCCCTGCGGGTGGGGACGCAGACTGGTAATGATGCCACTATGCAAACCAGTGTAGAGGTTCCTCAAAGGTCTTTGGGACTAGAGTGAGTGAATTTGGAAGAAGAGAAAAGGGGTTAATTTTAGGAAGTAAAGTTGAAATGGAAGAAATATGTTTCATTTTAAAATTGTATGAATGGAATGTAATTATGAGAAACTCAAAGCAAGCAAAGTTATTATGATGCTACCTTGTTAAATTACATTCCTGGTTTGTTGGCCTCTTACTGAAGACTTCAAGCCAGCAAAGTTATTACCTCTCTTATTAAATGACAATTATTTAGTTTCATGTAGTGATTAATGTAGCACCTGACTCAGCTCCTAAATGACCGCCCTGAATTGAGTTTACGAAGGCAGTGCTTGAATGTGAAGATGGAAGAAGTGTGTGCATCTCTTAATACAAATTGCTCAGGTAGTCTGCACACCTGATTCCGGCAGCATTGGAAGACACGGTGTATAAAATGAGTTCGCTGGAGCAATGCCAGATTCAACCGCCCAGCTGTTGTGCAATGTCAGTGTGAGGATCATCTGTTGCTTGTTATTTCACCAAGGAAGAAAAAGAATACCTAAATTAAAAATTAAAAAGAAAAAGCCTCCTCCCAATTGTCTGCTGGAAAATGCAGTTTAAAGTAAAACAACACTTTATTGTAAAATGTATCCCCGCTGATTCTTCCATAGACAAAGTCCTTGAGGAATCAGTCATCTATTTCAAGTAGCAGCAGAGCTTGGGAGCTGAGCTGAGCTGCATAACTCTCAGCTTTTTATTTATTCACAAGGAAATCTTGACTTAAATCAGCTAGACTCTACCTTGGCTTCACTTGATCATCTAGATTGACACAGGGGTTAGAGAAACAATTTATGCAATTCAAAGGGGCCACCTTGCCTAAGAGTAAATCAAGGTGATTTTCCTAAGGCAAGTTTTACATAAAGGGTCTTGCGCTTCTACAAGAAATAATGTAGTTGTCCTCTCATTGCTTAATGGAGGTATGGGAACATTCTCATGATAAATTATTACATATCTTCATTCTCATTTTTCTTTGAGTATCAGTATCTGTAATTGATCCAAACAATTCAAAATTATCAAGTTGATTCAGGCAGCTTTAGCAGAGTTCTGAAGGTGCTCTCGTGCAAGAAGTTGAAAGTTGAGGCTAAATTCCTCTTTGTGTTGACTATTTTTTTAAAAAGGAGGCAAAACCCACTTATATAGTTTTTCTTGATTAGTTGTAATCTTTTAAAAAAACAATAAAAGAAATTGAAATTTTGTACTTAAGCTTTGGCAATTTCAGCCATAAGGACATATTGTCTGCTCTTGCTCCCCGATTGAAGCCTCAGTTGATCCCACAGTCATTGCATTTTGGCATTCTATGGAATCTTCAAACATTGCTTAGGTCAAGACTTGTATTTATCTTTATTTTGTAGTGACACACTTAATGTGTTAAGCAACCAGTCCAGTTTGGCCAGATATTACGTGGCAGAGTTAAGGCTGGAAATCAGGGCACCTTCGTGAGGCTTCTTGTGCCCCTCCTCCTATAGCACCACCTCTAAAGAGATTGGTAAAACACGTTTCATCCTTTCTGTGGGGTCAGATCCTATGGCGGCTCCCCTAGCCCTTCCTTACGTTTCCTCACGCCTTATGTTCATGCCCCATAAAGCCCTCCGTCCTTAGGAGTAAACAAGACACATAAGTGCGTCCAGTAGATAGAATATGGCAAAGGTGAAGGAATACTGCAGATATGAACTTTGAGTTTTAAATTATTTAATTCAAGTGACTCAAAAGGCAGATTATCTGAAGGACGGCCTTAATCAGACAAAAAATATACAAAATAATGTAAAATTATGCCCAGCAAAGTGAAGAAACACTATAGGATAATACTAATTTCACCATAGATATAGCTTGCTACTGTACCACATGATGTTTAAAGTGCTTGAAGTAGATTCTTTACAACTCTCAGAAGGATATAATATCATTTTATTGCCCCCTTTTTTGAGATTGGTAAAATAAAGTACAGTTGGGGTTAGGTAACTTCCTGATGTTACGTAGCTCCCGACAGCAGAGTTGGCATTAGTCCTCTGCAGTCTGCTTCCAGAAATTCCCACTGAATCACGGAGCTCCATGCCTGTCTGGATTAAGTGTTTGTGTAGTATGTTAAGTACTGGTGTTCATGTATTATGTATTATGTATTGAGTGCTTCAAAAAATAGAGTATTTCCATTGACATACATTGCTGGGAATTAAAGTCAATGTTATTGTTGAAGAAATTTTCAAGGACTACAAATGAGCAGCACCCAAGAGTGTTATTTTTAAGCAGAGGTAGTGTTCAGCTTTTGTTCCTAACAATGGAACACTTACAACGGGATGTGGGCAAGGTTTTCAAGTAGGACACTTGATGAAAGAGAAAGAGTATCATAGCTGAAGGATTGTTTTTCTACGTCTCTCACCAAAAGGATCATTTAAAAGGATCTCTATATCTCTCAAAATATCAACATTGTATTTTCTCTAAAGCAGATGTATTTCTTAGCCACTATCGTACACATTTTTAAAGTCTATAGGGTGGATGATATGTTTAACCAACCGTTTCCAGCACATCAAAATGAGGATGATTTTTTTCTCTGAAAATATTATTTTTAAAGCTTCTCTCATTTGTCTTGCATAAACACAAAACATAGGTATTGATTAAAGTGTATAATTCACTAATTTTGTAGTTATTTCATTAGAAAACAAAAATTCTGTGGCTGTTCATAGCTTGAGAAATCTATTCTTAGCGACTTTTTGGTCAACACTTAGTTTAAAGGGAATTTCTCCTACGATAATGGCATTGTGCTGATCAAGACTGAGAAGAAAATGGAAGCATGCACATATTATTTATCTTTTAAATTATTTTACAACCACATAAATATTCTACTCTTGCCACTTTGTGCAAATATTTTGTAATGATAATGTCCCACGTCTCAGAGAAAATGTTAGTGTCAGCAGAGGTAAACACGCAGCGTGCTCGTTCTTGCTTCGAGGTGTGCACCGTGCCCCTGGGAGCTTTGATGGGTACTAATGGACACTCCTTACTTTTGACCCTTAGGTTGGAAATAACTGCTTGTTGTTATTTTCCAGGAAGAATAAAAATTCATTCTAATCACTTTAGAAGTCTCAGGGCTTTTCTCTCCTTATAAATAGACAAATAAATGGCTGCATTAGCACTTGCATTTCAGTGTGAGCTGAGGACATTTTAAAATGTCACAACTCAGGGTTAACACTCGCATTTTTGACATTTGGCCTTCAGATTTTTCTCCTTAATTGTCTGTTTGCCGCCTCATTGCCACAAACAGGAATGTAAGGTCAAGTGCATCTCTTTTCCTCATTGCCATAAGATATAAAATCCAAAAGTTCTAAATATTTCATATGTTGTGGGCAACGAGACTTTCCCAATTTCTATACTAGTTTAAACTTTTGAATACAGGGAGGTTTTCTGCTCAGGCCAACACTGCCCCCAGCTAGATTGTCAGTTAGTTGATTCCAACCTCAGGCTGCTCACTTATTAGCAGATTCTGGTGGGTTTGTTTTTCTGGACTAGTGGAAACGGTTTGGGCTAGCCTTACAAGAGCAAATACAAATGCAGCCGACACGCAGTAGTGTGCTGTTACGTAAGAGATCGAATACATTGTCAAGGTGATAAAGTTAAAGGTTAGCTGACCGCTATGCCTGGGACTTAGGGTTTCTTTTAAAATCAGGATCACTTCCAGAATGGCACTGGCTGAACTAAAGAATGACCTCCATCCACAATGTCCACTTAAGAGGTGTAAAAAATATTCTACATCTAGGAGCATGGAGCATTAAAGTTATTGCTGGCTTATACCATCCGTTATGAATAATTATTTGATGGTGGTTTTAACATAGAAATGTTCAGTTTAGTCCAGAATTCATGCTGTTTTTTACCCAGCCAACAAACCTATATTGATAATATTTTAATAAGTACGATGCTGGGTTCATTATTAGGGAAATGAAGAAAAAAAGTTGCTCCTCTCAAAAAACGGAGGAGGTGAAAGACTGACTTCTGTCTCCCATGCCGCCCTTTGTATATGATTTGGCTTTTGCTTCCCCACTAGGTTATTATGACCTTTACAGACCATTATAAGGCCCAGAATGCACACTAAATCCTTAGCTGCTTTCCCAGGGCATCCCGTATTGAAGCCACAGTTCTATCCTCTTCCTCCACCCCAGCTATGAAATGCGGTTTTAGACTTTTCTTAGAAAATATAAGTGGCTGAATTCTGGACTCCACCCCCTTGGTCACAGCTGAAGTGACTAAGGTTGGGCCCGTATCCCAAGGTTAGAAATTTGTAAGCTGAATACCAGCATCTGGTGTGGCTTTGAGCAAAAGCTTTGTCCTATTATGGACAGAGATGACTGGTTAGGTCAGTCACAGACTTTCTCTGGGGAACCTGAACCAGTGAAACAAAAAAGCTGACTGTAGCCAGCAGAAGCAAAGAGAGGTACAGCGAAAGATGGTACGTAGGGATCATTAGCAGCTGAGGCTCTGAATAAACAGACACACTAATGCATAAAAGGGAAATAATGAAATGCTGTCACTGTGGCTGAAGTGATAGAGACAATGACAACTCACTTTTAAAAAAAAAATCGAATCAGAGTAAATTTCTGGAAAAGCAAAAATCCTGGACTTCCATTATCTCTGAACAGGCTATGCAGCTGCTCCTGGATCTTATTTCTCCCTTGTAGTCTTCTAATAAATATCCATTATTTAAGGTGAACTTCGTGAGTCCCTGCCCCTTTCAAATGAAAGAGTCTAAAATATTTCATTACTACAAATGTGCAAAATAGCTACAAGGTGCCCTAATGAGTTACCAAAGCAGAGTATAGGTCCCTGACCATGAAAAGTTTGTAATATCATAGTCAGAAATATGATGTGCATTAAGGAGAAGATAAATCACAAAATATAAACATAGAGACATGATTATGATCCATGCTTGATCATTTCACAATGATTTATAGATAAATCCAAATGAGGGCAGCTGTGAGAGGTTCCTGAAAGCAGCCACTTTACCCTGCATGCCCGGGAGGGAATGTCTTCCTGTAGAGAAATGTGCATGGCGCCTCGAGGAGGAGGAACTCGGACACAGGACTGACAGATGGAAAATTATTGATACATGTTTTCAAAGAATATATGAGAGAATTTTAATTAAGTGCCAGCCAAGTTGCAGATATCACACTACATTTATACTCTCACATATATAATCACATACACAATACCATTTAATACTTATGAAAACTATGGAAAGTAAACATTCTAAACTCTAAAAATTAAAAAAAAACAATTGAGGCTCAGGGAGTTTGTAGTGACTTCCCCAAAGTCAAGTTTGAAATTAAAAATCATTACATCCTGTCTCTAAAACCCACATCATTTTATTTTACCAATATGCCTGCTCTTTACTCAACACAGACCTCTGATGTCTCTGTTCCTCTGAACCTTCTAGAAAGAAAATTCCAGCTAAATTTTAAGTGTTGTCAAGGGAGGGACTGTCTCCACTTAATAATATTGGGTCTGGTCACGCAGTAGGTGGTCAAAAAATACCTGTTGAACAACTGCTTTAAAGGAGCTTTACTTCACAAACATTATTACAGATTACCCCAAATCAGCCTCGGCTATGCAAATGCAGCTTTGCTTGGCTTTCTGCCATTGCAACAAACCGAAGGTTTTCTTCCATTTTTTTATTGTGTTATTTTTCCATTAGATTTAGTCCTTTAAGGGAGTCCTTAAACTCCCTTCCCCCCTCACAATCATCACACTGTTGTCCATGTCCATGAGTCCTTTTTCCTTTTTGCTTGATACCTCCATCCCCTCCCTCCCTTCCCCTTAGCTGTCTTCCTGCTCTCTCTGAGTCTGTCTCTATTTTGCTTGTTAGTTCAGTTTGGTCAATTAGATTCCATGTAAGTGAAATCATATGGTATTTGTCTTTCTCTGACTGGCTTATTTCACTCAGTGTAATGTTCTCCAGGCCCATCCATGCTGTTGTAAAGGGTAAAATTTTCTTTTTTTTATGGCCAAGTAGAATCCCAATGTGTAAACATCCATAGCTGTTTATCCACTCATCTGCTGATGGACACTTGGGTTGCTTCAATATCTTGGTGATTGTAAATAACACTGCACTGAACATAGGGGTGCCTATCTGCTTCGAATTAGTGTTTTGGGTTCCTTCATATATAATCCCAGAAGTGGAATCACTGGGTCAAAAGGCAGATCTGTTTTTAATTGTTGGAGAATCTCCATACTGCTTTCCACAGTAGCTGCACCAATCTGCATTCCTACCAACAGTGCAGAATGGGTTCCCTTTGCCTCACCCCCTGCTGCCAGCACTTGTTGTTTGTTGATTTATTGATGATAGCTGTTCTGATAGCTGTGAGGTGAGATGCAAATTCACGTAGAACTTAAGCCTGAGGGCTCCAGAGACCATGTCTGTATTGGAAACCTGACTGCCACTTCATAGCTGTGATGATGGAAGCAAGTTACTCAACGTTTTAAGTCTCAGTTTCCTCAACTGTAATGAATTAATAATAGATAACATGTTAGGCATAAATATTAAATGAGTTAACATTATGAAATATTTATAACAGTATCAGAAAAATGATAATCACTCAAAAAATGTGAGCTGTTTTGAAAAAGCCTCAAGGGGTTTTCATTCAATATTACTCCTATTTTTGTCCTTTAGTAAAGAGCAAGCTTTTCTCACATTGTTTGTGACTTATAAGATGTCACAGCCTTGGAATTTGGCTGTATTCATGGGAGGGGGGATTTTGTGGGGAGGGGTATTCCTGTCTTGAAAGGCCTGACACAAGTTAATATAATGGGGGGCCCCAAAACCACACACTTATCTTCTGGGGGGGCAAGCCCCTTGTAGAACTGGCCTCCCCAGCTAGGTGAGGGTTCTGGGAACTGATCTGTATTAGTGTACCAGCTGGTATTGTTGTGAGAGGCTGCATTTGGCTTTAGTGAATCGTTTTGGAAGACTCTTTCAACGTGTTTGCCCATTTCCTGATGGGTGAGTTATGAGCACACCTGCTCACTGTGCTGAGTGCTCAGGTGTTTTTGATCAAAAACAGCATGACTCCCATGCCCCACCCTCCCATTTCACCTGATCTCACCCCAAGTGACTTTTTATTTTGTTTCCCCAGTTGAAAAAAGTCCTCAAAGGGAAATGTTTTGCTGAAGTGGATGATGTGAAATCAAAAGCAACAGAAGCACTAAAAGGCATCAATATTGACATGTTTAAAAATTATGTTGAGCAGTGGAAAAAATGTTTCGATAGGTGTATTGCATCAAATGGAGAGTACTTTGAAGGTGACTGAAGTTTAAACATGTAAGATTAAATACACAACTTTTCATAAATAATTTCTGTGTTCTTGGGGTCCCTCTTTGTAAATATCATACTTTTGAGAAAAGCCTTATCACTTCTGGTCAAGAGGCAGTATAGGCAGACATGGCTTGCCTCTTCACGCAACCACATCAAAATTACAACTAAAATGTAGAACAACCATTATTGAGAACCATCAGAAATCGAATTGAATGGAAGTCCAACAACTACAAAATTTCATTCATCCAGACTGGCAGGAGGGGTGCAGATGGGGAGTGGTCTGCTCCCTAACCCATATGTGGTGGATAATAATTCCAGAGGGATATCTTGGGAGTCCCAGCTCCACATCAGGCCCCCTGACCCAGGGTTCCAGGGCCAGGAAGGTAAGTCCTCCAAACTTCTGGCTGCAAAAACCAGTGGGGATTGAGTCAGTGGAAGATACTTCTGGAGTCACAAGCAGTTCCTTTAAAGAACCTTTACATGGACTCACTTTCTCAGACTCACTCCCTCTGAGCTCCAGTATGTGGTTAGCAGCTTGAAAGGCACCAGTGGTATTAGATAGGGAGGAACTGAAGTATCTGGCATCAAGGCAAGCAGAGGCCATTGTCCCTATTCTGAGGCTTCCTCCCACAGAGCCACAAAGCTGACAAGTTGGTGCCATATCTGAGACTCCATCAACCTCACTGACATTGTTTGTCCTGCCTTGGAGATCCCTAGATTCCATCCCACCCAATTTACTGGCCCCTGCTTCACAACTTCCTAAGTTCTCTCAAACAATCAACAGCCGGTCTCAGCGAGCCCCAGGCCCAGCAATTGCAGCAGCCAGCCTAGATTCACAGGTTATCTTTGCCTGGGAATCTCCAAGCCCAGCACAATTAGCAGCCATTTCAGATTGTTCTAGAGCTCAGGCAAGGTGGCACTGGGAAAAACACAGCTGGGGACTGACCTTACCAGCACCACCCAGGAAACCCCAGAGCCTGCACACTCAGTGGGCAGCTATAGACCACGTCAGAGCACCACCACCCTGCCCCAGAACAGCTGGTCAGTGGTCACAGCCAATCCTTTGAGCTGACTGGCCTGGGTAAATCCCTCCCATTAACCTGCCAACAGTAACCTTCCAAGGCTCAACTACAAGAGGAGGGTGTACTCAGCCCACACAAAGGATGCACCTTGAGTACCCAGCTTGGGTTATAAAAGAGGTTGTGCTACTGGACCCTACAGGACACCTACTACATTAGGTAACACTACCAAGATAGGAAGTCATAGCAGCTCTACCTAATACATAGAAATAAACACAGGGAGGCTGCCAAAAGGAGGAGATAAAGAAACATGGTCCAAATGAAAGAACAGATCAAAACTCCAGAAAAAGAGCTAAATGAAATGGAGAAGGAAGTCTATCAGATGCAGAGTTCAAAACACTGGTTGGAAGGATGTTCAAGGAACTTAGTGAGGAGCTCAGCAGCATAGAAATGATCCAGTCAGAAACGAAGGATACACTAATTAAAATAAAGAACAATTTACAGGGAAGTAAATGTAGAATGGATGAAGCAGAGAATCAAATCAATGATTTGGAACATAAGGAAGAAAGAAACAAATCAGAACAAGAGAAAAAAGTACCCTCCCAAAATGAGGATAGAGTAAGCTGCCTCTGGACACTTCAAGCATTCCAACACTCACATCATAGGAGGGCCTGAAGGAGATGAGAAAGAGCAAGAAATCGGAAATCTACTTGAAAAAATAATGAAAGAAAACTTTCCTAATTTGGTAAAATAGACATGCAAGTCCAGGAAGCATGGAGTCCCAAACAATATGGATAAAAAGAGACCCGCTTCCAGACACATCATAATTAAAATGCCTAAGGTTAAAGTTCAAGAGAGAATCTTAAAAGCAGCAAGAGAAAAGAAGTTAGTTACCCACAGGAGTCCTCACAAGACCATCAGCTGATTTCTCAGCAGAAACTTTGTAGGCTAGAAGGGATTGGCAAGAATATTCAAAGTCACAAAAAGCAGGGACCTACAGTCAAGATTGCTCTACACAGCAAAGTTATCATTTAGAATCAAAGGGCAGATAAAGAGCTTCCTAGACAAGAAAAAAACTAAAGGAATTCATCATCCCCAAACCATTATTATATGAAATGTTAGAGGGACTTATTTAAGAAAAAGAAGAAGATCAAAACTATGAACAATAAAATGGCAATAAATTCGTATGTATCAGCATCTGAAACTAAAAAAGAAATGAAGCAAACAAGAACAGGGACAGAATCATGGACAAAGAGAGAGTTTTGATGGATGTCAGATAGGAGGAGGGTGTGGGGGAATGGATGAAGAGTTGAGGGAATGAAGAATACAACCAGGTAGTTACAAAATAGCCATGGGCATGTAAAGTACAGTACAGGAAATGAAGTAGCCAGAGAACTTATACACATGACCCATGGACATGAGCAATAGTGTAGGGGTTTGTTGAAGGAGTGTGTGTGTGTGTGGGGGGGGGGGTACTGTGTGGAGGGGCAAAAAAGGAGGAAAAATCAGTACAATTGTAGAACATAATCAATAAAGTAAAATTAAAAAAACCTCAAACAGAATAGAAGTCTTTTGTAAATGGTCAGATAGGAAATCTTTTAGATTTTGTGAGGCATGTAGTCTATGTTGCAAGTTACTCAACTCTGCAAAAACTCTTGTACTGTAAAAACATTCACAGGGCCACAGGTAAACAAATGAGTGTGGCTGGGTTCCAATAAAACTTTATTGACAAAAACAGATAGTGGCCAGATTTGGCTCAAGAACTACACTTTTCTGACTTCCATTACCGACACGATAGGCACAGTTCTCAGTTAATGAGTATGCAGCAAAGGCAAATACTTCTCTGAAGTACCTTAAATGTTGCTGTTTGATCAGGGCCAGACAGTTTAAACTTTATGACTTAAGTTTTTCATTTATGAGTCAGAATAAACACTCCATACATCTCCTTAAAGGAAAAGACTCTACCAACTCTTTGTATGCAAAGGCCTAGAAATCCCATGTAGCAAAACAAAAATTATTATTCTGTTAAGATCCTTTAAATTTCCCCTCCTTTTCTCCTCAATGGAATCCTTTGCCTACTTAGGTTTTCGTCTCCCACCTTGTCTGACTAATGACTTTGAGATTCTGTGACATGGAGTAAGTAGAAAAGGGTCCTGGCAGGAGGATGCGATGGACATGCTTGTCAGGGATGAAATTTGTGAAAGTTTCCAAAGTGAGAAACGAGAGAATATCTATAATATAGTGTATATAATAGGTGAGGAGAGTGGAAGGAAAACAAAATAGTGATGCTATGGTACATTTATTCATTTTACTGTCTTAAAATTTCTAAGATAAATGTTTATTTCAAATTGTTTTTGATTTTGAGCTGTGGTCTTTAATCAGAAAATCATTCTGAGACTGGGTTACATGGGTCATGGCTTCTTAAATACTACATATTTATAATGATGTTAGTATTTCCCCAAGTTGAGTAGCGAAGATGCCAATGTTATTTAGGCTGTAATGGTTATTTATATAAGCCTGCATTTTGGTTGAGGGGCAGCATCTTCAGAAAAAAACAACAGTAGTCAGAAACCTGGCACTTTTATACAAACCAGAAAAACATTTCTATCTTCAAAAGTGGTGTAATACTAATTAATGATGGCTCTTGAACAAAGACCCTATTTTTATTCAAAACATCACCAATTTCAATTTTCCCCTTCTCAGTTGAGTTGCTGCATAGTTAAAATAATTCTTAATGAGTTTTTGATTATATCTTATTTCATTGACAATACTGAGAAGTTAAAGATTTTTTCCTTATTAACACTGGCATTTTTTTCTGGAGGTCTACATTTTTAATTGATCTCCAATCACAATATGATTCTGATTCTTATTAAAATTTTATTCATTAAAACACATTTTTAGTCTTGCAAATGTTTCTAACACTCCAATGGGCTTGTAGGAATTCTTGGTGACTTCAGTATGGATACCTGTCTTCCCATGATTAAAAATGCTCCTCATCTCCAGTATCAACTCTTAAAACTAATTTTTATGGCAATAGTCCTATTCAGCACCTAGGACAGTGCTTAACACACTCATTATTTTTGGAATGAATAAGTAAATTAATAGTCTTGGAGAATGACTCAAATATATATCTACCTGTAACAATTACTAAATTTGCATAGATTCCCAGTCTCTCTTTTCTCTCTCTCTCTCTCTCTCACACACACACATACACACACACACACACACACTAAACAGCTTAATAGAACAAGCCAATGGAGTAGTCTATGATCCATTGGAAAACTGAGCTCTCTTTCAGGTTTAAAGAAAATGGGATATTGTTTAGTCTCAGGATTTGTCTAGGTATTATTTACCATCATACTATCAGTTGGGTTTTGTGTGGAGTGTGAGAATAAGACATACTGAAAACTCTAAATTAAAATATTATTTTTTCCTTCTTATCTCTCTAATGCCACCTTCTATCTGCCAGTATTATACATTGGTTACTGAATATCTCTGCAACTTTCTTTTTTCTCAGTTTGCCTTTGGGATTATTATCCTCCTGTTAGAAAGTAATGCCTCTTTAGAACATTCACTCTTAAATGAAACTTTTATTTGCCATGGGGAAGGTTAATAGTGTTTTGGATGAAAACAAAACACTAGGCTCACTATTGTTATAAACATGCTAATGTTAAACCACTATCATGTTCTCTTATGTCTCAGAAATAATGAACCTTTTTCAAATGCTAACAGTATTCTCTATTGTAGGGCAAAGGTCTTCTCTACAGATAATACTACCTGGAACTAAAGCAGACATAGATATTAGAATGGTGATACTTTATTCATGACCATATGCTGCTACTGATTTATGCAAGATATTTATGAATTTATTCCTACTTTCTTCTTCTGTTTCAATGGATTCATATCATTATTATTAAAAGTACAACATGTAATAATCAGATGATAAGTTATCTGATATTCACTGATTGATGTATTCAGCAGTTACTCTATAGGTCTTATCCTGTATAGGCATGTGGAATGTCTTCATAATAAAATGTGATTTATAAACTAAGTGTAATAGCTATTCTATTCACTTATAATGTTTATTACAAAGTTATGATTTGAAAATATCAGAAATAGAATACTTAGAATAAATCCATAGTAGAGTAAAAAAGACAATGCATCTGAAAATAGAGTGAGACAGACAATTGATTTAAAGGAAATATAAACTTCATAAATGTCTATTGAGTTCATATTATATACAATGTGCTTTAAATATAAAGGTGGTTAATACTCTAGAATTTAGAAAGACAAATTAAAAGTTATTGTGATTGACACCATATCAATTGTCATCAAATATAAATTTCCCAGCACACCAATTAAAATATAGAACTTTCAGACTAGATGAAAAACTGGACTCTACTATACGCTATTGAAAAGAAACCTACTTTAAATAAAAGTACATAGACAGGTTTAAAGTAAATGTGAAGGAAAAGAAATATCCTGTAAACCTCAATCAAAAAATTGAAGTGGCTATTATATTATCAGGCAAAATAGGCTTTGGAACATGTATAAAGAGAGGTACTACATAGTGGTAAATAGGTCAAACCACCATAAAGATGTAACAATTCTAAATATATAAGCACCTGAGAACAGAGCTTCAGAATGCATGAAGCAAAAACCAATATAACAAAGGAGAATTGGACACACCTGCAATTGTAGTTGAAAACTTCAGCACTCTACTCAACAATTGATAGAGCAAGCATACAGAAAATCAACAAGTATTCAGGAGATCTGAATAAAATTACTAAGCAATATGACCTAGTTGGCATTTATAAAAAAAACTCTACCCAAATAACAGCAGAGTACACACTACTGTCAAGGGTCCGAAGAATATTCACCGTGATGGACTATATCCTGAGGCATAAAAGGAGCCTTAAAATGTAACAGAATAAAAATTGTGTAAAGAATTTCTTTCCATAAAATATGAAATTAGAACTCAATATACAAATTTTTAAATCTAGAAAATTCCTCGGCATTTAGAAATTAAACAACACATTTCCAAGTAACCCATGGGTAAAATAGGAAGACCCAAGGAAAATTAGAAACATTTGAATTGAATAAAATAGAAAATACAACATATACACTTTTTGAGATATCATTAAAGATGTAGAGAAAAATTTATAGCATTAAATGTTTATTTTAGAAAAGAAAAATGTCTCAAATCAATTATCTAAGCTTAGTTTCTGTCTTAAGCAACTAGAAGGAGAGGAACAAGGGAAAGGAAAGAAATAATAAAGATGAGAACAGAAATAAATAATATGCAAAACAGAAAAACAATATAGAAATGAACAAAACCAAAAAACAGTTCTATAAAAAAGATTTAAAAAAATTGATAAACCTTTAGCCAGACTGACCAGGTCGGGGAAAGAAGACACAAGATCAAGAATGAAAAGGGGAACGTGACCACTGAACCCCCAGCCATGAAAAATTAGCAAGGGGGCAGTAAGCTCAATTTAATGAACAAAAATTCAGCAATTTAAATTCAATAGAGTAATTCCTTCTAAGACACAGAATACCAAGGTTCACTCAAAAGGAAATAACTTGAACAGTCTTATGTCAATTAAATAAATTGAATTAGAAGTTCAAGCCTTCAGACAAAGAAATCTTCAGGTTTAGATGACTTCCTTAGTAAATTCAATGAAATATTTAAGTACGACAACAAAAACAATTGTACCCAAATTCTTCCACAATATAGAATAGTAGGGAACACTTCCCGACTCATGTTATGAGGCTAGTATTATACTGATACCAAAATTAGACAAAGATACAACAGGAAAAGAAAATTATAAACCAATATCCTTAATGATCATAGACACAAAAGTCCTCATTAAAATTGCTAATGAAATCCAGCAGTGTATAAAAGTGATATTATATCATGAAAAAATGGGGATTTTTCTAAAGAATGCAAGAATGGTTCAACATTTGAAAATCAACCAGCAATTGATGTCAACATCCATTCATGGTATAAAAGCAAACAACCAAAAAAACCTGTCTCAAACAAAGCATAGGAACTAATTTTCTTTGCTAGTAGATGGTATTACAAGAAAGCCTACACCATTCACATTTAATGTTCAAAGACTGAAGGCTTTCTTCCCAAGATCAGAAACCAGGCAAAAATGTTTGTTCCTGTCACTTGTAATCAAAGTACTAGAAGTCTTATTTTGTGTGATAAAAAAGGGAAACACACACAGAGAAATAAAATGGTCTTTATTCACAAACAACATGATACTCTACATGGAAAATATGAATATATATATTTATATATACATATATAATGTAATTAAATTATAAATTATAAAATTAAATTATATATAATTTAACTAAGTTCATGGTTGCTGAAAACAAGGTGAACATACAAAAATCAATTGTATTTCTCATTATAAGATGTCAATTATCAACAAACTGATCTATAAGATTAGGTACTGCTGTATAATTAAACAATGTATAAGGGACATTAATGTGATCAGAGGCAAGGGCCAAGGAGGTCTCCGGGTCTCTGTGTGGTAAAGAACACGTCTAGTGAAGATACCTGCAAGGTTCTGAGGCCCTCTGCTCTCTGCCTCCTGCCGTGGGAAGTCTTTACAACTCCCAAGGGACAACTGTGACCCTCCTTCACTGTGGAATGTGACATTATGATTAAAGTCAAAGTGTTGCAAATTCTTTCCACGTACTAGTTTCTACATTGATTAGAAGCTCCTGTGTGCCATGACACTTTTTACAATTCTGTAACATCACATGTCAACTTGTAGGGAACTATATAACATATAAATAAATTATATTTATAGATGAAACTATAAATAATTTTTGTTCAGAACAGCAGATTAACCCCAAGTATTTCAGTTTAAATGCCTCTAGGATAGTAAATATACTTTTTCTAAACTGTAAAAAAAAATTTGCAAACCAATATGATGCGTGATGGTAGGAAAGTGTATAAAATGCTGTGGAAGCTCTGTGAATGGCGCCATAATCGTCTGTAAGAGTTCATGTCAGCAATGAGCTCCTAAACGTCAAAATTACTGCTCATCACTTACCCAGTTTCCCTGTTGCATCCCACATTGCTGAAAATATTATTCATAAACTTAAATTACTTCACAATATTTGAAAATAGGGTGTTTTCACATCAAAATAGAGATCTCTTAAAAATCAGAAAATAAGGCAACATTTGGTTTGCATGAATAGAGGGAAAAAATTAGGTGGGTATGACCAATATTTGATACCTACACATAAGATATATGTTCTGGATTTGCAGAAAACAGATATTATGTTTTTGATTCCTGCCGTGGTGGCTAAGCACTTGGGGAAACCTGTTTGTCCTGAAAGCAATCAGTACCAGCACTGTTTTTAAGAGATTCAGATTGGAGCCTGTGCCGAGTGTGGGGGGCTGCACCTGGTACTCCGGAGTAGACCTGGAAAGCACTCAGAAGTTGGTAGCACACCGTGGTTCCTGATACAGCAAGTGCAAATACTCTGTGAGGGAAATGGTCGGAAAATAAGTCTCTGCAGGTCTCCTGGGGAGAGTGCCAGGTGGTACCTGCACAAGTAGCAGGTTATGTGAGCACAGGCCCTAATTACGTTACAGACCATCTTTTCAAGGATATTTGTATAGCAAAAAAGCCTTCAAAAAGATGAGATGGTGTCTCCCTAGGGATTAATGGTTCTGTTCGTATATTATGTAGTATAAAAACGGTGATCTCTCCCATTGGATTATAGGACAGGCATGCTTACTCATCATCATAAAAGAGTTCAGTTCTCTCAGCTCAAGGTTTCTGTCACATAATCCACTAAATAATCAGGTATCTCCTGGCCCTCTTCCCACACACCTCTGAGAATTTGGACCTGGGAATTCTGCCCAAGAAAATGGACTGATCCTCTGGTTACTGCTATTGCTGTGAGAAATAAAGTCCTTTGTCTCTGATCCAGGACTGTTATATCTTCTGCCAGCATCTATGAAACTGTGGCCGGGTAAATTAATAGCTTGCAAGTAGGGTAAAATGTCAGACCCTTCATAGTGCTAGCCTTTTAAAGGGGCAAGTGGTTGTAACTATTACATTCAAAATGCATGTGCAATTTGACCCGGGCATTTTGTCTTTACGTGTCTAACGTAGAGCCACGTTCTCCCACAGGAACAAGGGCACACTAGGACGCTTACTGCAACATCGTTTGTACTAATATGCACACAGGATATGTGTGTATTCTAATAACAAAAACTAAAAAAATCTTAACTTATTCATGATATAGCCAAGTCACCACATAATAGTTGCACTGATAAACAAAATATGACAAATTCAGTAAAAAAAAAAATAACAGTGTAAGATAAAGCAAATACACACAAATTTTAAACCATGATAAAATAGGTTTACGTTATGCAGTTAAATACAATACAGCTTTGTGGCTGTTTTAAAACACAACTTAAGTTTTAAATTATATCATTTGAAATTAAAAAATAAACTACTACAAAATGAAATCAGCGTTTTGAAAAATCACTCAATAAGATCACTGATATGTTTTCAAAGTAGTGCTACCAAATGACCAAAAGATTCTTCATCCCTCCTATGTTGATTAAAGGATAGGACATCCAAAAGTTATATGAAATGAGCCCAATCTATGCGTACTTGGGTGGAAAGATTTTCTGGCTGTATATTATGTGAACAAAAGCATACTCAAGTGATGCAAACTTCAGTGATGCTTCTGTTATAATACCATGTATATAAAAATATCTCTAGTGATCAATGGCTTTTATTTACCAAAATTGGTTGGATTTTAAAAACATCAATATCTTTTTGAAAGAATATAACACACTCACATGCTCATTGCAGCATTATTTACAATAGTCAAGATCTGGAAACAGCCTGTGCCCATCAATAGATGAGTGGATAAAAAAGCTCTGGTACATATAACCAATGGAATATTACTTGGCCATACAAAAGAAGGAAATCTTACCTTTTGTGACAGCATGGATGGATCTGGAAAGTATTATTCTAAGTGAAATAAGCCAGCCAGAGAAAGACAAGTACCATATGATTTCACTATGTGGAATCTAATGAACAAAATAAACTAACAAACGAAATGGAAACAGACTCATAGATACAGAGAACAGACTGACAGCTGTCAGAGGGGAGAGAGGGTGGAAGTTTGGATGAAAAAGGTGAAAATATTATTGAAAGAAAAAGAAAAAGAACTCATAGACGTAGACAACAGTCTGGTGATTCCAGAGGGAAAGGGAGTTGGGAGGAAGTAGAAGAGGGCACAGGGGGGATAAATGGTGATGGAAGAAGACGTGACTTGAGGTGGTGAACACACAATACATTGGACGGATGATGTATTATAGAATTCTCACCTCAAAGCTATATAACTTTATTGATCGATGTCACCCAATAATGCAATAAATTAAAGAATAAAATTTAAATGCAAAAATTCAAAACAAAAAAATTCAATTCTTAGGGATTTCCAGTTGTATAGCTTGCAGTGGCAACACAATAAAGACAGACTTCAATGATAAAAAAATGTAACAAACAGTCGTTATCCATTTATCCCTTCAAATTCACATTCATCATGGTAACCCATCTGCAATTGCCTTCCTTTCTCTTCCCTTAAATGCAAATGTGCTCTCTCACTTCCTGATCCTGGTCTCTGTTCCTTTGTTCTATGAATATACTCATTATTATCATAGTCACCATGATTATTTATTTTAGTTATTACTATTTATACTTGTTATAAATCTGAATACTTGCAATATAATCATCATAATTATTAATGATGATTACCATAACAATTATACTTATGATGTCCTGATGATTTATATAAACTCTTGACAAGTATGTGACTCTTATATGTTATATCGACAAGTATGTGACTCTTATATGTTATTAAAGAAAATATAAATTGATATAACTATTTTGGAAACAAGTTTGAACATATTCTGTAAAGTAAGTTATTTGAACAACTTATTAGCCACCAATTCTACTCCTGAGAAGACATACATTTTCACCAGAAAAAATACACAAACATGTTCATAGTGTATTGTCCATGTTATTAAAATACTGAAAACAACCAAGATGTCTATAAATGAAATGATGGATGCATACATGGTGATACGGTCAGACCACAGAGAATTTATGTAATAGTGTGGAAAAAAACCACGAAAATATGGTTTCATAAAACAGGAGGGATAGTTCTCAGAAACATAATTTTGAATGGAAAAAGCAAGTGAGGGATCATGGAGAATATGATAATATTTTAATGATGGTAAAAACAAAAATAAAATTGTGTGTGTGTATAAACATGTGATAAAACCATAAAAACGATACGGTGGCAAACAGAAAGCAGTCCATGTACACACTTGTTGGGGACAGGTGCTGAAAGGGGTAAGGAAGATCATCCACGTAAATGAAACTGTGCTGGGGATGTTTCAGTTCTTTAATTACGTTCTTATTCACGATTATCATTTTCTTATTTGCTTCATAATTTATAAATATATAAGCAAGAATATGTATATTCTTTCCACATGTATCAAAGTATTATGCACCTATGTGAAAGTATCTGACACGTCAGTAACCATATTTGCATTGAATAAATGTTTATGGACTGTATTTGTCTTAGTTTTTAGAAGTTATGTTCCAGAGAGAGACCTTAAATTCTGCCTGGTGGGGCTTTTCGTTTTTGGAGGTAACTAACATCGTCTGTGTCAAAGCCCATGTGATCATATGCAAAGCAGGATGACAGTGTCTTCCTGAGTACCTTTCAAGCAAGCAGTAATATTTGCTTATAGGATGACTTTCCACATTGTCAATTAAGGTTTTAAGAATAGAAATATGCCTTACCAGGAATCAGCATAGGTGCTACTGCTGTGTAATGGAAGTGAGGATTATTTTTTTATGGCCCATGGTTTCTATGAATAGAATTAACCACACACCAATTATCACTTCATTGAAAGGATAAGTCACTGTGACATCTACAGCTGAGATCAAACTCATTGCTTTTGCAATGCAAATTAATTAGAGTTGGAGGAAGCTACACCGAAGGGCTAGGATGCACTGCACATTTGAAAACGTACTTCACGCAACTGGGGTAGGGGATGGGTTCCAGTTACCATAAAATGTTAATATGCAAGTGCTTTAGACGAATACTTTCAAAATAACAGCATTCAAAGAGCCATAAAAAGCATCCTCTTTTGTGATGACTGTAATTAAAGGGACATAGAAACTTAGCAAGTACATTATTTATTTTTAACTGGTAAGTGGGCTCTACAAAAAGGATTGTCTTTACTTTAAAGTGTGTGTTCCTGGGTGGTGAATAAAGAAAGAGGGTTGGCTTCTTACCAAAGTTCAGAAACGTATCAGATAAATATGCCCACCAGCCTATTTGGACCCAGCAGTAGGTATTGCCATCTGCTCCCAAATATGCCTGCAACCGTGTAGCTCTTCCATTTTGGCACCAAATTCATGGGAAAGAGCATGATGTCCTAAGATATACTGATTTCTGAAAAGAGCCTTGAAAATGTGGCACTAGTGACACAGTGGTGTAAATAGCTGGGTTTACTTCAACAACTACTGTTTCTTTGGGGGAACACCGATGTCACAATTCCTCTTCTATTCCAGGACAGGGTGACATGACCAAGAAAATTTAACATTCTATTGAAATAAGCAAGGAGATAGAACATTGCTCGGGAAGATGATCACATTTGTTTGTTTGTAGCAAAGCAAAAATTTGATAACAAAAATGAGTACTATTTGCATTTTCACAGGTAAGGTAAAAAGTTTTGGGAAAATAGCAGCCACATTCTGAAGGCAATGTTCCTGTTTTGCTTTCTGGGATGTTTCTGGGCAGGTCCATTCCCTTTTTCAACATTATGTATTGACTGTCACAGATATAAGAATGTGTTTCAGCCCTGGTTGGTGTGGTTCAGTGCATTGAGCACTAGTCTACGAAGCAAAGGGTCACTTGGTTTGATTCCCAGTCAGGGCACATGCCTGGGTTGTAGGCCAGATCCCCAGTAGGGAGCATGCTAGGGGCAACCACACATTGATGTTTCTATCCCTTTCTTTCTCCATCCCTTCCTCTCTCTCTAAATAAATGAATAAATAAAATCCTTTTTTAAAAAAGAATCTGTTTCAACTCATCATGACATAATGTATATTTCCTAATCATAAGGATTTGTTTTCACATATTACTTTGATTTCCAAATTGTCATTTGTACTATGTATATATTCATTCATAGCAATGATTGCTTAAGAATTTGCAATACATTAATTTGATTCACATAAATATAGTTTCATTGATATAAAAACAGGGTTTTGTTTTTAAGTTTTTAATAATACCCAAGTATTTAGAAAAATAAAGAAAAAAATTTGAATCATAGAGTATCCAAGAAGTTAACAAGAAATTTGAACCCATTGGCCACCATAAATGAAGAGAAAGTAGAGAGCAGGAGAACAAGAGATTCACCAAATGAACAATAACAATTCAGCGAATAAACAACTAGGACTGAAGAAATACTAAAGTGTCTTTCAGAAAGACTCTAACTTAAAAAGATGGTTCAGAATTCAATTGCTGAGTGAAATTCAGTATGTTAGGTAGATACCCATTTTTCATTTTCAAGAAGAGAGAGAGAACATTATTTACAGAGCGATGATGCTCTTGAATGAGCAGAAGAATTTTTCTGGCAGCTCTATAAAAATACACCTGCACAGATACGATTAGCATCCTTACCTCCTATAAAATCAAGGAGGAGGATGGGAGGGGATTCTGAAGATACTCTTGATGCATTAATGAGGCAGCAGAGCAAGAAGGGATGATAAAACCAAAATGTCTGCACAAGATTGTCATGAGTGACATTTATAAAATAGAGAAACTAATTAGAGAATTATCTTCTGTAGCACCTGATTAAAAAAATCCTGAAGCATTAAAACCATGTCATCACCCTCAAACAACTTGAGAAGCTAAAGACTTGAGACAACATGCTTCAATCACTTATGCATATTACCCCACTCAGTTGTTCCTAAATAAACATGTAACTAATCCAAAAACACACTGAGGATATTTTTACTTGAAATCTTAAGGTGGTAGGAAATTATTTCTGGACTGAACATATAGCAAATCTTGTTTCAACTATTTCAGAATCCTGGGGTTACTAACAATTTATACACATTTTTAATCCACTATCCTGAGTAATTGATGAGTTAAATACCAACACTGCTGGATATGCCAACAAGATTTAAGGTTATATTTGAATGGTATTTAAAAACAACAACAAAACCACAACTCTTCAGGGTTGATTTGATTTATTGCTTACCATGAATGATAAAAAAATCTATCAAGACAAAAATTATACTAATAAGCATTTCAAAGGCAAGAATATAGGATCTCCTTTTAAATTTAAATATTTGCCTGGACTTATATGAGATTAATGAAAATGATAGCTAGAGTTCTTATCACACATGCTTTATAAATACCTAAGTTATAACTGCTACTCAATTTTAAAAGTTTTTTAATTTAATTTTTATTTTTAAGAGAGTCTTATGATAGGATATTTCCTGTCATCCAGATAAGAAGAAAGAAGAAATTATGATGTGCCTCTATTTTCTTTTAAATTTCCCAGTCTATGACCACCAACAGGTAGTGCCTGAGTAGGAACAATGGTCTAGGCAGAAGAAAGTGGCCAATTTGAACCAATGAATCAAAGTCTTGCTGCTGGAAACATGGCTTCTTCCAAGTCAATCAAAGGAAACTGCCAGCAAAGGGGTGTAGGAGGAGGGAGGCTTCAGCTACTTGGCATTCACCAGTCTGTAGGCCAGCTCTGCTCCAAGAGCCCAATCACCATCCATCAGCATGATAACACCTCACTCTCTTATTGATTCTGGGTTGAAACACTAGCTTTCCCACCATGGTTATTTATTACATAGAAAATTTAGCCCATGTGGAAAACATTTTCTTAAAAACATAGGCTACAGTGGTTTTACAATGTGATTATATATGGATGTTACTTACTATAAGTGATTTTGCATCCACTGAAAAAATTAATAGTTTTAGTAAATTAAGTTGGTGGTTTTCTCTCAGTTTTTTTTCTCACCATTCTGAGAAAAATAAAAATGATGCAAACAAAAAATAACTATAAAAACAAAGTTTGTGAATTGCTAAAATTTTTATTTGGAGGGGCTGGGTAATTTTTAAAAATCTAATCACAGTGAGGTACCATCTCACACGGGTTAGAGTGGCCAACATAAACAAATCAACAAACAAATGCTGGAGAGGATGCGGACAAAAGGGAACCTTAGTGCACTGTTGGTGGGAATGCAGACTGGTGCAGCCTCTGTGGAAAACAGTATGGAATTTCCTCAGAAAACTAAAAATGGAACTGCCCTTTGACCCAGCAATTCCACTGCTGGGATTATACCCTAAGAACCCTGAAACACCAATCCAAAAGAACCTATGCACCCCAATGTTCATAGCAGCACAATTTATAATAGCCAAGTACTGGAAGCAACCTAAGTGCCCATCAGCAAATGAGTGGATCCAAAAACTATGGCATATTTACACAATGGAATTCTACGCAGCAGAGAGAAAGAAGGAGCTTATATCCTTTGCAACAGCATGGATGAAACTGGAGAGCATTATGCTAAGTGAAATAAGCCAGGCGGTGAGGGACAAATACCATATGATCTCACCTTTAACTGGAACATAATCAACAAAAGAAAAAAGCAAACAAAATATAACCAGAGACATTGAAATTAAGAACATTGTAACAATAGCCAGAGGGGAATGGGGAGGGGATAGCAGGGAGAGGGGTCTATAGGAGCTACTATAAAGGACACAAGGACAAAATCAAGGGGGAGGGTAGAGATGGGGGAGGGAGGTGGGACTGGCTGGGGTGGGGCAGAGGGAAGGGGAGAAAATGCAGACAATTGTAACTGAATAAAAATAAATAAATAAATTTAAAAAATGAATGATACATTTTGAAATTTAAAAAAAATCTAATCAATATTACTTTCTAATGGTTTATCCTCAGATACGATTTGAGGAAAAAAGCTTTAAGAGAAGTCTTATAGTCACATAATCACCCATTAATTTCATCATTAAAAGTGGTGTATTTGTTTCATTGAGCAAACTTCATGGACAGCATAATGATGCTTTGTGAATTATCTCAAACCAATGCTTTAAAACATATAGCCATATGCCTAAAAAAAAAAGAAAAAAGAGTTCTGTGGGAAGTAACCTCACAGGGTGATCTGATCATAAATTCCTAACAGGACAGATCATGGTGGGTGGTAATATTCCAGCTTGGTAACCCCTTTGGGGAAGGACTTTAAGCCAGCCCTGTCCATTATTCTTGCACACCAGGGTTAATGCCAGAAGTGATACTCCTGGGAGGGGATTTTCTCTTTCAAGAGAACACATAATCATGCTAACTATCCTGTAATCCAATTCCCACCTTGCTTTCTACAATGCTCCTACCATTCATTCCTTAATATCAAATGTATAAAAGAAGCCACAAAACTCTTATTTTTGGGAGGATTTGAGATCTTTCCCCCTAGCATATGTCATCAGTTTGACTCAAATAAATGCTTATAAAATTTTTTTTGTAGGTTTGGACATTGTTACCTTGATATTCATCAGGCCTCAGCTTGAGTTAGATTGGAAGAATCTTGGTAAGTAATTTTGGATTAAAAGAAAATGTGAAATAACTATGTGATAAACTTACATATATTAAATGAAAATGTATTATTTTAAAGAAAATAATCACCCCAAATAGCTCTTGAATTAAATTTCATAAAAATTATATAAAACATCTTTTTTTATTTGTTAAAGAGTAAGTTTCTTTTTTAGCACACCCTGTCAACTTCCATTAAAAAAAACAAAAGAAAACAAAACAAATCAAAACAAAAAACTAGCCCTGGCTTGTGTGGCTCAGTGGATTGAGTACCGGCCTGATAACCAAAGGGTCTGCAGTTCCATTCCCAGTCAGGGCCCATGCCTGTGTTGTGGGCCAGGTCCCCAGTAGGGGGTGCATGAGGGGCAACCACACATTGATACTTCTCCCCCTCTCTTTCTCCCTCCCTTCCCCTCTCTCTAAAAATAAATAAATAAAATCTTTTAAAAAATGCAAAACTCATCTGCCTGGGCATCTCGCTTCCTGTCATGTTGTCAGTTTGGCTCAAATAAACTCTTATAAAAATTCTCTACAGGTTTAGACAATCCTGCATTGACAGGGGTCTCAGCCAAGAACTTAGAAGAGTAGAGGAGATATTAAACCTTCCCCTACATAGGCCACAGAGTGCCTGTCACAAGTATTCAGCTCTGCTGCTGGGACATCAGAGCAGCCAGACAATAGGAAATGAATGAGCATTGGAACTATAAATTCATATAATTGGCACATGTTAGAAAGCATTATTTTTTTTTGAAAAAATATCCCAAACACTTACAAATGTATTAACCATTCTTAGATCATACATGGGCTCTACAGAATGGGCGGTGAGCAGATTTGGCTGGTAGACTATAGTGAGTGTGCCACTCCCTGAAATGGACAATCAAGTCCCTGGGTACACACACACTCCATTCATACTCAGGTAGGTGTTTTGTGAAGGCTGTTTGGTGGTAGTAAGGTTTCTAAAATAGTTATTTCTAAAGCCACTAAAACCCACTGTCGTTTTCACTGAATGCCCCTACTGTCGACCCAAACAAGTGCTATAAGAACTATTTTAGATAGTATCTGGTTAGGGCCTTGTGAAATAGGGGCTTGAAAATAAGTTTTCATGGTGAATTGCATTGAATGATTTGGTGTTCGGTGTCTACTTACTTTCCGCCTCACTGATATCAAATGACTCATTCATTAATTTATTCACTTAGTCATTCGTTTGTTTATTTTATCATTCTACTTTAAATGTCAGGCACTTTCCTGAACACTGGAGAAACAGGTGTATTAGACATGATTTCTAAACTGCAAGAACATATAGTGGCTGTTATACAAACAACTAATGTCTGGGTTCCACTGTGATAACAGTGAGATATGAGAAGAGAATTCCCGGATGCCATGGAAGACAATGGATGCCTTGGCAAGGCAGAGAGTACAGTGAAGATTTCAGAGACAAACCTGCTGGGGACATTTAAAGAAGACAACATGTATTGCCAGTAGCCTCTGATAACACATGTGCTATTTATTTACACAACGGTGTGCCAATTGCCTGCATATTAGATAGTTATAAGATTTTAAGAACAAAAGGTATTTTGCCGGTAATCTATTTGGATTCTCAAATTCAATTAGAGAAAAGAATGACCCTCCGAGGAAAAGGTAGAGGCTCAAGGTCACCCAGTTCTCCAGAGGTGTCCTTATTAATCTTCAAAGTTCTTCAGTGGCAACTCAGTATTGTTTCTACTGTACTAAGCATTGCTTGCCTCTTTCATAGCTTTTTCCTAGTTTTACATTTTTTATTCCCTCTTTTATATGCAGATTCTCTAAGTCAACTTTCAGTACTCTTATCTTTTTTCCAGTGATTCCTTAATGACTGTAGCTGATAAAAATTGAGAAAATGAAATCATAGTGCTCAAATCATGTTACTTTTTGGAATTTTCTGCTGATTTGAAGTAAAAAATACAATTACCTCAGCTCTCAGACCCAGCATATTATGTTCTTAATTCCAGGTTACTCCATAAATTGCAATTATCGTCATTTGTGTCTCTCACAAGATTATAGGTGACTGAGTACTTCATCAACTAAAATCAGAATTTCCCACGGCACAAAACAAAACACTTGTGTAATGATCTAGGCAAGTGGATTAAACATGCTGAATGAGAGAGCAGACACACTGAAAACGTTCAGGGGATTATCAGTTTAGCTTTTCAAATCTGTTCAATGAAAGTGAAATTGATGTGGCTCTGCTTAGGTATCAGAGCCATTTTGGGGTTTAAAATTTTGCATTTCTGACTTCCTGCTCTTTAGGTCTTGCACCATTTTAACACTTCTGAGCAGGATCCACACTCTTCCCTTACCTTCCCCCCTCACCCCAGTGATGGATGCACACCCTCCCACTCCACTCAGGGTTCTCCTGATACACGGGGGGTCGGGGAGTAGAGGAGGCATGCAGGTTCCTAAGGCAGGTTCTCTCTGGAGCCACAGGATTCTAGAGTTTTCACCATCATTTAGAAAACATATGGCTAGGACACCTGGATGAATTTCAAGGGACTAAACGTCATAACTACGACTTCAATAGTTCTGTGTGAAATGTTGCTCATCATCTTGACTGTTATTACTCGGGGGTCATTGTTACGTTCTAGGGCTTCAAGCATATTATTTCATTTAATCTACACAGAATCCTATAAAACAATTACTATTATCCCCCATGCTTCTCAAATCATATCTGCAGAGCAGGGAAGGGCACAGAATTTGGATGTTAAACTTATAATAGTAATATCAATAACAATAAAAAGTAATAATGGGTTTGTGGTACTTACTATGTTTTAGAGATTCTTCTAAGTGCTTTGGTACTTTACATGTGTTAATTTATCTAATCTACCCAGCATCTGTAAGAGTTACTATCATCATTTTGAAACTATAAACTTAGTTACACAATGTGCTTAATGGCAAAACTAATAAATGGCAGAACAAAGTTTTGAACGTAGACAGCCTCACTCCGGAGGTCACGTACTCACCCACTACAAGGCACTGTGAGAGAAGCCCTCATAAAAGGCAGCCAGTGGAAGGTGTTCATCCTTACTCCCAAACTAACTTCCATAGACAACACATTCTCATGTGCGTGGCCCTACCGAACTTTAATAAGGGTATCACTTAACAAAAGAACTCAAGTCATTGAGCAAATGCTATGTTTGGTGGGCTAAAGGTTTATTTAATATAGATATATTTCAATACATGATGACTGTTTTCTCCACTTCTTTTGTCCTGACATCTGTGCCTTACCCATCCCCATGGACAGCAATTACTATGTGGTCTTCTTATTCTACTTGACAACACCTCTGTGTAGAGAGTGATGATCTGTGTAAATTACCTATCTGTCAATCATCTATCTATCTATCTATCATCTATCTATCTATGCTTTGTGCTAATTTCATCTATACCCTGTAGGAGACCTATTGGTCTAATTGACAGAATACACTCTAGGGATAGCTAGCATTTGAAATCTCCTAATCAGAGGCCCACATTCCAAAGGTATGTACTGTAGTTATCTTTATCTCTAATATTCTTGTCTGATTAACATAAGAATAGCATTATGGGTATGAGAAACCATTTTTCACTACCTGTATGAGTGAAAGAAATATGCAGGCTTTCCCGACCTTGTAGGAATGAAGCGTAAGAATCCAGAGACCAGGTTACCTATGTCTTTTGAATGAGGCCTAAGGCCAGATTCCCAGTATATTTGTCACCACACTAAATCTTGCTGCTAGAATCTTTGCTGCATAAGCTTCAGGCAAATCTTTCACACTGGTGGGATCAAAACCTGAATAAGGAGCTTACAACTGTATACTCATTTGCCAGTGAAGGCATGTATGACCATCCTTCTGTTAGCCTTGCTTTAGTGTAATGTGGTTACAGAAAAGGACTTAAAACACTTCCCTGCTTCTACTCTTGGAACTTTTATTTAGCATAAGGACCCTAACTGTGAATGATGCACGGCCTCAGATCAGTCGGCAGCAGTTGCAAGCACACACACGAGTGCACATGCGCATGCACCCCCCCACACACACACACAGGGGAGTGGTGACATATACGGAATGAAGCAGGTGACAGAACGGGGCTGCCAGCTGTTTATACATGGGCTTATTTGTCCTTGTCCCTTAGGTTGGAAGGTTTTTCATCCACAAATTCTCCTGAATTTCTTACTGGTGAGCAAGCCATTTGTCTTTTGCTCCAGAGATGGTAACACATTATTTATGACCCGCACTTAACTACAGTTGTTCAGACCCCTGTCACCTCCAGGACTGATGGTTGGAACGCACTCTACTTCAGTCTGCCCCCTTCAGCTTACATGCCTTTATTTGTTCTTTGAAAGCTTGTGCTGTGTATATTTCATGGAAAAATCTGGTTTAAGTGCTCTTCCTTTTACTTTTTATGTGTGACAAATGTTCAAGCCACTTTTCTCCTTCAAAATTTCCATCATTATTGCCTTTTCCCTTTCTTCTAGTGTGGCCATGCTTCTTTCTCATGTCTTTAATATAAGAAAGCCATTTAGTAAACAATGTAATAAATACTTCTCCAAGCCCTTGGGGCTTATATCATCCAACACTGTTTCTAAGCCTTTAGAGCTATGGTTTTCTTGAGTTATAGGTTTTCATTTAAAATTTATGTTGTTTGCTTTTGTCTATATGAATTAAGCATTTTCCTCTCAGAATGGTATTTCTTTAACTTTTTTCCTTCTTTCCTTTTGTTTTTATTTTTTTCCTCTGGATTTAGCCATAAACTTTTTCAACTAAGAGTGATGATATCAGTGTTGGCTGAGTAACTCAGTTAGAACTTCGTCCCAATATGCGGAGTTTGTGGGTTTGATCCCCAGTCAGGCACATACAAAAATCAACCAATGACTGCATAAGTAAGTAAGTGGCACAGCAAATTGATCTCTCTCTCTCTCCACCCCCTATTTCACTCTCTAAAATCAATTGGAAAAAAGAGTGAAGATATATTGTAGACCAAACAAAAACCTTCATTTGACCCAGTCCAGAGTAAATAAAATACTTGCAAACACTTGTGTTAGTTTAGCTAGACAATGTTATGCTGTAGCAACAAATAGTCCACAGTAACAACAATGGTATTGTTTCCTGCTCATACAAAGTTCACCCAAGGTTGAGGGAAAGTCTAGGATCACTTTCCTCCATTCAGTGACTCAGGGATCCTGGCTGCTTTCATCTTGTGCTTATATCACTTAAAATACTTAGCCTATATTTACTCCATATCAGTGAAAGAGATGGAAGGTCATCCAGTGGATCTTTAGTGCTCCATCCATATTACTTTTCTTTATAGCACATTGTCTACACTTAGTTAGCAATGCCTGCTTATCTGCAATGGCATTATGAATACTAGGTAAATAGTGACTGTCTCTGCCTAGTGTTTCCATAGAGGGAGACCTATGTGGCTGCTGAGGCCCTCTAATATGAATGTTACTCAGAGCAAAGAAATTCTTAACTCATCATAGTTAAGATGTATTGTATCTATTGTTCAGAGTTAACCTCGTAAGTAACTGTCATCTCCACTTAGAGTTATATGGGACTGGCATCCCATCCAACTCAACTCAGTTTCTCTTTCTCCATCCCAATCCTTGCAATGTGCTAAATAAAGAGCTTTAGTACTTTATGCAATAGTCTGCCTCTTTCTCTCCTTTAGGCAAGAATCATAATGATGTGGGGATGGAGTGGGAAGATTTGGTGAGCTCCTGTATTGGAGGCAGTAAATGATTAGGGAACTCTTCTAAGCAGACCTCTGTATCTATAAGATTGTATCCTGCTGTGCATCAGCATCTTGAGAATTTTAAAATAGTTTCTGAACTCTGAAATCTTGCTAAGCTTGTTATACCTTATCTATATCTATGTACAGACTAAAAGCAAAGTCCTTAAAATGCAGCATCTGTGGATTTTTCTTTGACAACTGCAGGAAGGAGAAGGAAAATCTGGGATGCTAAAGACTGATCCAGAAGACAGGCTCGGCTGTCAGTCAGGTCTCTTCCCTGTTCTCTCACTGTTGCCTATGAACCATTTGGTCTTGAGTGAGTGAGTTAGCCTCTGAATCCTTCTGAAGTGGACATATGAAGCCCCACTTCAGTAAGGGCCCTGGAAGGGTGGCTCAGTTGGTTAGAGCATTGTCCCAATATGCCAAGTTTGCAGGTTTGATCCCCAGTCAGGGCACATTCAAGAAGCAACTGATGAATGCACAAATAAGTGGAAAAATAAATTGATATTTCCCTCTCTTCCCTCCACACCTCTTGCTCCCTTCTTCTCTCTCTTCCCTCCTTCTTCTCTCTTTAAAACGAATTTAAAAAAGTAAGCTAATGTATGGTAGCAGTACATGCACTTAGCAGTAAGCATTCAATGAATAATGGCTATCAGTATAATTGTTAATCTAATAACTACAATAATTATTAACACAGAGGAGAGGAGAAGAGCTACAAATAAACAGAGAAGACAAGCTAGACCTAGAAGATCTCCCGATTTTAGTAGTAGGAAGGTTTGTAAAATATTTCCTGCAAATATTAATATTTTATTAATGACAACACAAATATTAATGACAGAGTTTGACGTTCCAGAGATTTGAGTCCTGTTCTCACATTCTTCTTGGTTGAGATCTTTCCAAAATTTTCTTCATCTTTCTGCTAATAGACGTGAATAGAGGTGTTTAATGCCAATGTCTAGTTTCATTTTGATTTTACGTAGAGTTGGTGGCCTTCCTGATATGAGGGGGAAAATCCGAGAACGTGCCAGACACACTATAGCAGGAACAACTGTAAAGAAAGCTCAGATGCTGAGAATCAATACGTAGATTGAAGATGAGAGAGCTGTTTGTGTTGAGGCCACAGACACAGAGAAAAAGCAATGTGTGGTGGAGATCTGGTGAGAGTGGACCCAAAGAGCTCGGTACCCCACCAGGGCTGGCATGTGGACAGGACAGGTGTCATGTTCCTTATCACAGCAAGGAATCTGTTAGCAGATGAATAAAATAAATTGTCCTCCAATCTCAAAGTCTTTGCTTGAAATATGTTATTACATGTCCATGTAATAATTCAGTTCTCAAACTCAGTTCTTGGCCCTCTCTCCATTTCATTCACTCTCAATACTGATGACACCCAAATCAAACCCCTCACACAGCTGTCTAGGACCATTGTCCTCAAAGGATGGTCTCCGGCCTCTCCAACATCATAGGAAACATGACAGAAATGCAAATTGTTGGACCTCACTTCATAATCAGAAACTAGAGCTGAGAGCCTGAACCTATGTTTTTCTCAGCCCTCTTGGCGATTCTGAGTCACACTGCAGTTTGAGAGCCATTCTTATGGAATATGTCACAGGTTACTCATACATCACAGTATGCTCCCGGTGTAACTTGTCTCTCTTACCCCACTTCTGCTGATACACCCAGTTCCACCATTCTTACATCAATGTCTCCTCACGGCTAGTTGCTCGAGCACAAATTTGAATTTGTCCTCTTCTCCTTTGTCACTCCTCAGATCAAATCACCAATTATCTGAATGACTCTCAGATGTACCCCTCTTCTCTCCCTCTGCACAGAGCTCCATCCTCTCAGCCTGCACTATTGAAAGGCCCTCTTGCTGAACCACTATTTTGTGCCGGCCTTTGTGTCAGGCCAGAGTCAGCAAACCACTGAATGCAGGGTACATTCTGGTCATTTCTTGTTCTGTAAATGAGGTGTTATTAGAATACTGACACACTCATTTGTTTACATATTCTCTTTTGCACTATGACAGACTTGAGTAGTCGTGACAAAGACTGTATGGTCCACAAAGTCTAAATATTTGCTATATGGCCATTCACTGAAAAGGCTGGCGGGTCCCTGTGCTAGACACTGGGTGCACATGCAGAGAAAGATGGATGCCATATGTGTCCTCATGGAATTTTCAGTCCAGCAAACAAACACCTGGAAGATACAGTGAGCTACCTCTTTATCTGTGTCAGGAACATCTGACCTAGCCTGGGGGATCAAGGAAGGCTTTGCAAGGGAAGTGAGAGGAAGCTGAGTTCCAAAGGATGCGTGGCAATTCATCAGACAAAGAAAAAAGGAGAAAAGTGTTATAGTCAGAGGAAGTAACTTCATTCATTCATTTGTTCATTCATTTATTCATTCATATGATTTCTCTCAGTACTTGGTGTAGTCCTCAGTACATTCTGCTTTTCTTTTTCTTTTCTTTTTTTTTTTTTTTTACATTCTGCTTTTCAATGCTGCTATTCAATGATCCAATAATCATTTCACAATATCTCTTTAGAGCAGGAACCTACAGATTCCTGCCTTTCTAGAAAGTTCCCCAGGTCACAATGATTTCTAGTTCTAGAATCAGTTAGACACAATGTAGCAACAACAGTGAAAACATTCATTTTGAGTACCCAAGACACTCCACATTAAAATGAGAAATTTCTTCCTGAAACCCAATACATACCTGTGGTGTTCCCAAAGTGACTATCAGATTGCATTCTACATCTGCTAACAAGTGACCTGGAGAGAGTATTGGTGCGACAATTTTGCCCATGGGTCTGTGGCAAAATGTGTATGCACCGCTGGTTTTTCAAGGCAAGTCATCTGAGATATCTGAAATGACTTTCATTATATGTTCCTGTTTTCCCACTGAAAATTATTTTTCTCTTTATAGATATAATTAAGGACACATTTTTTAAATCTTATAAACTCAAGAAGCTGTATCTGAAATAATTATAAAGGCGTTTACTTACTTTACTTTTTCCTCCCTTTTTATATTGTAAATACTGACTTAAAAAAATCTCTCTTCATCAAAGACAGGAGCTTCAGAAGCATTTTTCCTTCCTGTTCTGGGAGAAAAAAGTGCAAAAACAGGGGCCCAGGCCACTGTCATTGAGAGGTGAGACTCGGACAATTTGCTGTAACCTTCCCTGCTTTTACTGCTGCCTCCATCTCAGGTGAAACACATGTCCCATTCCCTTTTCTGCTTACAAAGCCATACTAAAATAATCCCACCTGTTTGAAGCTGGCACTGATCCTTTTTGGCATGAAAAATGGAGACACTGGGACTGTTAAAATGTTGTCTCCTTTTCCAGCATGTTGCTGGCTGCCCTCCTTCAGCTAATAACTCGCCCCCATCCAAATAGTACCTTTTCACTTCAGGCAGGGATGTCTTTGGATGTCTAAGAGGTAGAAATAGTTAGGGGATCTGAGAGACTTCTTAATTTCCCCTCTCCAACTTCAAACATTCCTCAGGAGTCAGATCATTGACTGCTGGCTGCTTTTTCTCCTACACAGCCGCTTTCCTTATCGCCAGCATTACTTTCAATCTTGTTGCAGATCTAGCTGATTAAAAACACTGGCTTTGAGAAAATTCTCTTCCTTGAAAGTCAATGCTTGCAGAAGATTAGGACTATTTATATTGTAAGGCACTCCCTTCAAAACCTCTGGTGGCTTTACTCTCTTGACTGATGCAAACCTCAACTAATTCTCTTTATCCAGATAATCCACTCGCTTCCAATATTCATCAAATGGCAAAATGAAAAGCTTTTAAGAAAGAGAATAAATGCACAGGCTTAAAACCACACAGAATTTCAGTCTTAATAAAATTGTGAAAGAAATTATGAGAAAATCAGGGCTCTGAATCTTATTTCCAATGAGGCAACTTGGAAACAGATAAAATCCGTAAGTCCGGAGCAAACATGTTTTTACCTCTTGAATTACTTTAGCAGATCCTTGGGTCCTGAACTTTTGATGAGGAAAAAGAAATGTTTTTTTTTCCTCCCTGATAAGATTGTCTTCAGAGAAATGACCCCAATCTGAGTTCCTGCTTTTCCCCTTTCTTTATATGTGTGGGATTCTCCATTGTGTTACCTATCACTCACACCTGAATTCAATTCATTAGATATTTAATAGGCAGAGACCACACAGAAAGTACTAACAAATATGATATCTATAAAAAGGGGAAAAAATCTTATCCTGAGGAAGTTTCACTATTATATTCAATAGTAAGGATACATAGAGTTGTTCTGAGTCAGGGCCAGAAAAACTAAGGGAAGCTAAGAGATTCAAAATCAGTCTTTTCCAGGATTCAATCGTTCCTATAATAGCAGGAGAAAGAAAATGTGGTGAGGAATTCCATTTCTAAATGTAAGAAGTTATAGTTGAGCAGATTTTCCAGACCGCCTATAAAATATGTGAACTGCGAGTGCCGTTAATCACGCCTCCCCATTTAATCCTCTGTGTGGCGGATGACACGCAGACTGACCCTACAGGGCTCTCACATTTGCTGGAGTTCACCTCTAGGGACTATCCAGTATTTCCCAATTGGAAAAGTAGTACAGCAGTTCTGTCCAAGAGAGTAAATAAAATAAAACAAAGCCTCAATTTTCTTCATAGATGGCAATGTACTCTAGTTAAGTGTCAATTAACTTAGTATTCATTAAAAAAAAGGTCTGGTGTTTGGAGGAAGAGAATACGAGAAGAAAGAATTGTTTAGGATAGGAGCTAGCAAGTTTCTTTCCCAGGTTTCCTCTGTATTTTATGAATGGGCTGTTTCAGGCAAGTGAAATAAAAGGGTGAGGATCATTGTAAGAAAGCAAACAAGAGCTCTAAGCCACACCCTATTGACCTGAATTGTCAAATACAGAAACCTTCACTGAAGCCCAGTCAGTGCAAACAAAACCAGCAGACCACCGGCCAATCACGTCGCCTGTAAGTTCTGATGCAGATCACTCGGGTTTCCTCAGAGTGGTTTGGATGCACACAGGAGTGGGTGTTGATGGTCAAACAGTTGAGATGAGTGCATTTGTGTCTGTTGTGTGCCCGGGTATTTGATAGCTCCGTAGTCAAATAATGAATGTGCTCAGCTGTAAACTGATAAGGTTCCTCTTTAGGATTGCCCTGGGAAAGTCCTCTTACACGGAGAGAATTCTATTTGGGGCTTGTTGAAATAGAAAACCTCAGGGGGAGCATTTGGTCCCGTAGATAGGTACAACCTGAAAATATTTGAATAAAGGAGGGAGAGTAAGCAGATTTCATCTTGGCTAAATATTTCTCAACCACATCAACAGCAGGAATATTGACATTCCTCCAGCACCAATCCATAATCTAAGCCCTTGTGTTAGAGAAATTCTCACCATCCATTCCTGGGGATAAAAGATGCTTGACTTGCCTTCCTTTCCCCCACAAATTTAGAAGACAGACCCTGATGGAAGAATTTTACCTGCTCAAACACAGTAAGGGAAACCCAATAGAAAGGTTTTTCCTAGTCTTTGTGTAGCGAGGTAGATGGTTGGCATTAGAGGGAGATGGCTTTGCCGTGAGCCTGAGTTGATTCACCCACGGGCCTTTGGCACAGTCTGAAAGCTGTGCTCTGAATTACCGTGTGAAGTCCTGCCTCTGTACAGGTGAAGGCCCCTGTGCAGATTATAGGGCTATTAGGGAAACGTTTTCCTTCTGAATTTGTATGTAAACTCTACTGAGCTCAGGGATCAGCGTTGTTTGTAGGCAATTGTGTGTTTATGAAATGGCCTATCTACATCTCATGCTGGTAGGTGGACTTTAGAGAGGAGCAAATTTAGGGTGTCCAAACCTAGCTCGGATTGCTATCTTAGACTGAAGTGTGGAACGGTTACCTTTTTTGCTTGTAGTCTATGGTGCTGTTTCAAACTAAAATACTTTTAGATTTTGGTAAATATATTGCTGGTGGTTAATCTATGTTTTGCGGGGGAGGTGATTGTTTTCAAGTCATCTTTCTGATTTTACCTTAATAACATTGTACGCAGATTACTTGCACATGAAGGCTCCCCTACACCTGGAGGACAGGATTCTTCAAACGTGTCTTCTTAATACCTTATGCTTTTCATTTACAGCATTTGCCACAGTTTGTAGTATGAGCTTGTGATTGTAGAAGTAACCCAGAAGCACAGCGTGCTCACTCTGGGCTCCCCAGCACTTAGTACAATGCCTGGTACATAGTAGGGATTCATTACATATTTGTCAAATAAATGACAAATGCCCCTGGGGTTGGTGAGCGTCGTGGGGAAAAGCTTATTGTTTGAGAAACAGGGCAGACATGAGCCTTTCTCCTTCCTAAGTACATTAAAGAATGTTAGCTCTTGAAAGAGGGACAATGCTTGGACACTAAATACAAATATTTTTAAGTGACTTTTGTTCATGAATTTTTAGCATGTTATAAGTAAGTGCAATCGGAGCTACAATTATTATCTATTTCCAACTGAGAGCTCAGGAAATTAAATTTTTTTCAGGGCGTGTTGTTCAACTTATACTGAAGTCATTAAATCTGTTAGATTTGTAAAATGCAGCTCCATTATGCCTTAATACTTTCATTAACATCTTGTTTTATTTATTAATTTACCATTTTTAATAACTTTTAACATGTACTTAAGCATAATAAAGTGATTCAAATGAGATAATGCACACGAAATGGGGACATCTCACAAAACGCTCTGCACGCAAACTATTTTAAAATTATTTTATAGTTGAGAATCTCACTAAGTACCTTGCCCAACCCCAGTTCAGAACTGGTGACCAACCTGAGAAGCAAGAGCTTTTCTTATTCAATTACACTTTGTCTTTGTACATGCCTGGAACCGTGCCGCAACGCAGTTATTGAATAGAAGTGTCTTGAATAAATAGATAAATAAATAAATAAATAAATAAATAAATAAATAAATAAAAGAGTAGAAACCTGGGTTTTTCCAGAACAAACTGAACTTGGGGAGTTTTATTTTCATGTTAATGTTTCAAAAAGCCATTTATAGCTTGAAACTAATTATAATATTATGGGTAAAAATTTCTTCGAAAGTAGATCAGTGTATTAACCTTGAATACAATCGCAGAAGTAAAGAAAAGAAAGGAAGAAGAAGCAGTGCACTGAGGTTTTGTGGCCTCTGAAGTTTATATAATGTGGGGGTCCCTCTTGTCAGAAAAATTTTTTTTAAAATTATAACCATAAATTTGGGTACCAGTCCTTAGATGGGGCTGTGCAGGAAAAGGCCCGAAGCATAAACTTCAATATCTTCAGGCCGCATCTGCCTCTTACACCTAGAGCTGAGAAGCATCTCGTTTGGGTCTTTTGGTTGTTGCGAAACCCAAACAACAATTGTTATAGCTTTGACAATAGTTCTGCAGGATTTAAAAGCTGAATTTCACCATAAAGGATTTACATATGTTTTTAGCAGAAATGATATGCTAATGAAAATACTTTCTCAGTTATTAGCTGACCGAATGATCTCCCTGAGAGTACACGGCAAGCCTGATCCCACAGCTGCAAGGGTTCATGGGGTCAGTGAACAGACTCAGTCCATTCAGCCCCACTTAACTGGCTGTTCTCTGCAGAAATGAAAGCGAGGATATAAATATTCTGCCTAATTTCACACTAAATGCACCGTGATTTAGTACCCAGGCACTTCTTAGTCACACATTTGCTTCCTATCTACCTTCTAGGAGAGTCCATTACCACTCTCTATGTCAAGAATCTAAAAGTTTTCCCAACTCGCCAGAATGAAACTAGAATCTCCGGCTTCGTTTGTATCCTCCCACCATTATTTATCATCAAGGAAGTGCAAATTCAAATCACAATGACGTGTCAGCTCACACCTGTCAGAATGGTTATTGTCAGTAAAGCAACAAACAACAAGTTCTGTGGAGGATGTGGAGAAAGGGGGCCTTTCTGCACTGTCCGTGAGAATGTAATTGGTGCTACTATGGAAAACAGTGTGAGGATTCCTCACAATACTAAAAAGAGATTTGCCTTATGACCCAGCAGTTCCACTTTGGAGTATTTTTTCCAAAGAAATCCAAAACACTACTTCAAAAGATATACGCACCCCTATGTTCATAGCAGCATCATTTACAATAGCCAAAATATGGAAGCAACCTAAGTGTCTTCTGAAAGACGAATGAATGAACGTAGAAGATGTGGTATATATTGAAAATGGAATATTATTCAGCTAAAAAAAGAATAAAATCTTTCCATTTGTGATGATATGGATGGAGCTAGAGGGTATTATGCTAAGTGAAATAAGTCAGACAGAGAAAGACAAATATCAAATGATTTCACTTCTATGTGGAGTTCAAAGAACAAAATAAATGAACAAAACAGAAACAAACTCCTAGATACAGAGAACAAATTGATGGTTACAGATGGAAAGGGGGTAGAAGGGCTGGATGAAAAAGGTGAAAGGGATTAAGAGTACAAATTGCCAGTTAAAATAAGAGTCATGGGAATATAAAGTAAAGCATAGCGAATATAGTCAATAATATTATAATAACTCTATGGGGTCATATTGATACTAAACTTATTGGGGTAATCACTTTGCAAGTTAAAGATCTAATCACTATGTTATACATCTGAAACTTATATAATACTGTATGTCAACTGTAATGTAATAAATAAAAACATTTTAAAAGCTATACAAAATGAATTGAGAATAAAGTCTTAAATACATAAAGTTGCAGCTTCCCTGTCTTTAGATGACAGGGTCATGCTGGTGGCCGGAAGTTATCTGGAAGCATGGGCCACGGGTAATTGAACAAATAAGGTGGTTAGAAAGCAGTGAGTCCAATAAACTGTGCCCTTTTGAAATTTTTTTCATAATTTTGATTCCATATGATCAGCAAAGGATGATGTGCTCATTTTACCTGAAAGTAAATTATGAAAGCACTTTATTTTTTAATAAAATGCAAACTAACACTCCCATTACTTCTGACAAAGGTTATGCCCATGAAATCACACTACATTTTATTGCACAGTTACAAAGGAAAGCTAGTGGGCCTAAAACTGTGGTAGTTGATATGAACATTATTTATCTATTGGGAAATTAAGGTTCACATATTTCTATGCCACACTGAAAGACCTGGACACTCAAGTTAATGTAACGTTTTCTGTAGTAACATGAAAAAGACTCTACCAAAACTGTGCTTTCCATAGTACGGCACCCTGGGTCCAAAGTTCAAGACAATTAGATTGAAAACCAGATGTAGGTTCAGAATCGTAGAAATATTCTCATAAATCCATTTACATTGTAAGAGTAAATGACAACTGGACCAGTCTTTGTCATATTTTATATTTCTAAATACTCACATGTGAAATTTGTGTTTGGGACATAATGATTGAAGCCACAGCATTTTCCAAACTATGTTCTGTGGAAGACTTTTCCTTGAAGGATGCCAGTAGGTGGATACCTACTGAAGGTCCCATGGTCTGCACAGCTTGTGAGGAGTCTGATTAGACGCCTCTCGTGGAGATTCACAGTGCACATGGGAGCCTTTGAGAAGTACCGGAGTAGAGAAGTATTAAACTGAAGAAAAATTCCCCCCCATTTCTTTGAATAAAGATGTTATGTGGCTTGTTAATAACATCTTGCAGAACAGTGTCCGGGGGGACAGCAGTTTCGGAAATGCTGAATCAGTAATTACAAGGAGACTATGAAGATATATGCCATTAAGCACTTGTGATACTTTAGAAATATCTAAAAAAAAATCCTCCAATGAACTCAGCAGCACTGAGGCAATCTGCCTCATTAATATAAATTATCGCTCATTCACATATACATGTCTGAGATTTGGGGCAGTGTAAAAATCTATTAAATATCAACGTTGTGAATGCTCCATTGCATATCAATGCTCTCCATTTAGATTTAGGCCTAGATTTTTCAGCATCTCTGAAATGGACAGTATTCTAGAAGTTATCTAGACAAATGTTTCTCAATCATGAAATGGAAATCATCTGATAAGAGTGGTAAAAAAAAATCCAGATTACCAGGCCTTAATTAGGCCTGGGGAGCCTGATTAACTTTAGAATAGTACTGTGATATTTGTAGCTTAAAAGTTCCTCCAGAAATTGTTTTCTGAACCAAATTTGGGAACTACTGTCCTAGGTGCGCTTGTGTCACTAGAAACTCTGCTGCGCTGGAAGGGAAAGATAACTAGAAGCTGGCGCTTACTGACTGCTTATTGAGTGCCAAGCACTATACTGAGCACTCTTATGAATTCTTTCATTTCATTGTCACAATATGCTGTGAGGTAGAGTCTATTATTATTTGCTTCTCTTGATGAGGAAAAGGAAACTTATAACAATTACATAATGCCTTTAAGAATCAACTTTTCAGTTCAAATATTTATTAAAAGGTCAGGACAATTTCTTTCATAGTAAATAGAACCTGAAGAAAATGTCATAGAACCTGTAATTATCACCAACCACATAAGAAAATGTGATCTATGTTTTTATTTACTTGAAAATTTCCATCCCTGTAAAGATCTTGACCAGATATATTTTGGTTTGAATACAGAACAATATTGTTTGACCCGTGAATTACTGCAAAGATTCTTGTAGACTATAAAACCAAGAGATATTCAATGGATATCAAAATAGTCACTATCACCATTTATTTAATGTTCCTAGAAAATTATTAAGTTGAGGGACACCCCTCTTATCACTCTGCCCACTGGAGTTATGCTAACCATGTACCATATTTTTGGGACTATAAGACACACTTTCCCCCCAAAATTTGGGAGGAAAATGGGGGTGCATCTTATAGTACAAATGTAGCTGACCTGGCTCGCTGGGGGGTGGGGGGGCGGTGGTAGAGCGGGGTCACAGGAGGCAGGAGCAGGATGACATTGTTTGCTTCAAAATTTTTTTTCCTATTTTCCTCCTCTAAAACCTAGGTGCTTCTTATGGTCCGGTGCATCATACAGTCCGAAAAATATGGTATTTTAGAAAACAAAAAGTGGATGGCTGGAAAATGCTTTCTCTATTAACAACTGCGAACTTCACATGTCACTCAGTGACACTTGGTTTCCTGAGACCTTCCAAGAAGATGATGTTTACAGAAGAGTCATTGTTACCTGTCAGATATTATTTCTGGCTTTGCTGATAAAGAGAAGGGACACTCATACAGGGTGTCGTCTTAGCAAATCTGTATCTACATGGGGTTACTGTAACTTTTCAAAATAAAAACATTAACATATATGCATCTATCTACAAAAATCAATCATATTTATTTAGAAGAATGTATATGTGATAAAAATTGCTGACTAGGTAGATATCCTAAATTCATGAACTGAGTAAGCCGAAAGCTTAAAACCATTAGGCGTTATTCTATTTTTTTTCCCTTTTAAGTCAAATCCACGTTGGATTTTATTTTGGATTCTTTGCAGCACAAACATAGTTCTAATTAAATGTTTAAGAAGACTTTAAGCTTGAAGGTTTCTAAGCACTCTGCCATTCTGAAGTGCTGTGATACTTGCTACAGTATGTGGCAAGAACATTTGCTTAGTTGGCTCAGCTGCCCAGAGAACTTTGGATTGAGAATCTCTGTTTCCTGTTTAGCTACATTCTGTTTCACAGACACAGACTGTACCCATATCCCAACTGATGTGTATGCCAGTGCATGGGGTAATGTAGGAACGAGAGCACAAACAACTCTGGGAAAACCCTCTTTCCCAATCCCTGGGTAAACAATGCAAACCCAACCCCCTTCTCAACAATGAATCTTTGCATATGAAAGGCAACCTATCATCATTATACAGTTACTGCCATTTATTTTAAAAGAAAAAGTTCTCACAGGATGCAACATATGGACATGAGATTACTACTCGGTAAGATATTTAAATTTACTTTTCTTCTCTATTTCTTTTTTTAGCAAGCCTGAAATCCATGGAGAGAAGGAGAAATGATAATCAAAGCAGGACTGTTCTGTTCAGGCAGGAGAATCCTCCATTTATAGTAGAAGAGAGCCTGGCATTTAACAAATCCTGAAACACTGAAATTGTCACTTTTCATTAGATTTTGGGGCAATCGTGTACACACGTTGTCATGCTATCTGTGCCATGTAGGTCTAACTCAGGTGTAAAAATACAATTCTGGTGTTAGAAGCCAGGCTGCTGGTAAATACTAGCACTAACCTCCAAAATGCCAGCATATTTTATTACAGTATAATGAGTGGCCAGAGAGGAAATAAAGGCAGGGCCCTCACCATTGCAGTCTCACAAAGGACTTGATACAGGAGGCTAAAAGCAAAGGAAGACATGTAGTACGTGATCCTGACTAGCAGTCCTGGCCCTGGTTTGATAAGACTGCCAGACATTCCGAACAACATAAGCAAAATGATGATAGTGCGGGGAGGAGCCCTTGGAAGTCTGCATGTCTCACATCTCCTAGCTGGGAAAAGGAAAACATTGAGACTGTATATTCATCACAAGCCCTGGAAAGCGGGGAAAGGAGGGCCTACAGTGCCCAAAGAAAGGGCTCCTAAACAACTTTGGTTAACTGCCTGCCTCCAGTTAACAAACAGAATCTGCAGCAAGATAAGGACTTGCTCACAGACCCCCATATGTATGTTTGGGGAGTCACGTCTCTGCAGGGGGAAAGCTGGCACCACTTCTCTTATCACTCAGTATGCAACTCCCTGCCCCCATCTCGCCAACTGTGTAAGTCCACAGAACAAAGAACTTGCTTTCTTCTCTTGTCTCTTTTTGCCACACAGGGGCAGCGGGTGCCCTGGCCACTTGGCCTCTGGTCAGGGGGCCCCTGGCCACCTGCGTTCTAGCCACCTGGGTGCTGGTGACTCAGCCTCTGGCCATCCTGCTCTAGCCACCCTTGCTTTTGCTCTTCCACTAGAACTCAGCACTAATAAACTTTGCTTGCACATTAGTAAGCTGGCTGATCTGTAATTTTTTACTATGTCAGCAAGAAGAACCAAGTTTCTGGGAGTTTTTCTCGTAACACTTTCCTCTTCAGCAGACCACATGTGTCCTTTCCAATGTTCCTCAGGCATGGCACAAGAGCATCATTTATTGAACTCTTCAATAGAATAAGTCCCATAGGAACTATTAACTTGAAGGAGACTGCCAGCTACATGTTGTATACGGTCATGGGCCTTGCTGCAGTTCGGATCGGAAAGCTGACGCAGAACTCTGCTGCCTCAGCTACACACAATCAGATGTGTCCCGAGAGACAAACATTCTTTCAATGGCATCAAAAAAGCCGTATCTTGTTAGTTAAGCAATCAGCCAATATACTGATAAAAAGTGAACACATGATTCCTTACCAAAATTAAGGATTAGAAAGCAATTACACTTTCAAGAGTGAAACCTGAGTTCTTCACGACATAGAAATACAGCTTGCTTTGTTTTAGGTCAATTTACACTAAAGAATATTTCCTGAATGAATGGAATAGAACAGTTTTGAAGGGTATCCTCTAGTAAACAAATGCAAATTTAGAAAAAATGAAAGAAATTACTTTTGACAAGAGTCCAACATAAACATCCGCAAATAAATCATGGTCAGACAAACTGAAGGGGTGGTAGTGGTGTGGGGAGTAGTGATGTAAAATAGGACAAAGAGGGGACATGGAGTATACCTAAGCTAAGGCACACCGTAGACAAATAAATTGATTAAGAGATAGCTATTGGTTTATGTAGGCATTTTATCTAAAAGGTGGGATTTGGGGAGGGAACTACCAAGACTTCCTAGGGAATTATTATGACTTGTAAACAAAGCAGAAAGCAAGCATGGGGGAAATGGCGTTTCCCTGCATATCTATGCACAGGAACCAAAGACACTTAGTCATATCAAAGTTACGTGTGCATCAAACATGAGGACATGTTATGGCATAGGTGTCTTCAATGCAACAGTAGACATTTTCTTGGGTGAGTTATTAGATAGTAAAAAATATTTTGATCATGTCTGAAAAAAAGAAGTATGCCTTCTAGTTTATAAAATAAATACTCATTAAGTGTTATTTACATACACCAATAAGATTATATGTATAAACACACACACAAACACAAACGTATGTGTTTCCTTGTCCCAAAGTAAGAATCTCAGGCTTTTTCTAAATAACAATCTTAAAACAGATTCAGAAAATACTACCATATAATCAGAATATTTATTGATGCATTTCAAGTATGGTTGGTCAAATGCAGACTGAAATTAAGCCCATAGCAGAGGGAAAGAGTGGCCATAATTGCTACCAAGACAATTATAAGGCCGAAAAAATCAAGTGATAATAAAATATCTGCTCTAAAATTGTCCCTTTTTAATAAAAAGAACTAACAAAACTAAACTATTCAGCTCAGACCAAATCTGACTCATTTGATTCCTGGTGAGTAGATCTGGTGGCTACTATTTCAAGGCTCATTTCTTTTTGACCTCAGATAATAAAGTTAAAATCAGCCAGTTTCCATTCAGCCTTGTTGCATTGTCTGCCAGTTTATAAGGCTTTATGTTTGCATTGAAAATGTTATAGGACAAAAACCAAAAAGCAGACACAAATCTGGGCAGTTTTCCCTATTTTAAATGGATTTCCAAGTGTTGCAAAAGTTGCCAACCACTGGACATATTTGATAGCAGAAAATAACCCAAACACTGAAAATCTCTGTCACTATGTTGTTAATTCCTTCCTTATGACAAAAACCTGCTGTACTGGGCAGTGTCCCTCCTTCTCTCCCTCCCTCTCCAGCACTGCTTCAAAATCCTGAGTGCTAGGCTCTCATATGCTTCTCACAGTCTAACTGGAGGAGACAACTAAAGAAATATTAAAAACATAACATACCATGAGTCAGGATTTCGCTACAGTGTGGCAGCATCATTACTACAACTGTCTCCTTAGACAGTGGGTCCCTCCTAAGCAGCATGGTCAAAGGGTGTCACGCTGCTTGTTGTAGAAGCACCCTGCTGTCAGAGGAGGGACACTACTTCTGCCATCAGAGCCATTCTGATCAGCCATCAAGACTCAACTCAGGATCATCCTAATCCCAAAACCAGATAAAGACACAACAAAGACAGAAAACAACAGACCAGTATCGCTAATGAATGTAGATGCTAAAATCCTCAACAAAATATTGTCAAACAGCACCCAGCAATACATTAAAAAGATCATACATCATGATCAAGTGGAATTCATCCCAGGGATGCAAGGATGGTACAATATTCACAAATCAATAAACAAAAAACATCACAGAAACAAAATCCAATTTAAAAATGGGCCAAGGACTTGAACAGACTTGTCTCCAAGGAGGACATACAGAGGGTCCAGAGGCATATGAAAAGATACTCAACACTGCTAGCCAGCACAGAGATGCCAATTAAAACCACAATGAGATACCACTTCACACCGGTCAGAATGGCCACAATTAACAAATCAACAAATAAGTGCTGGCGAGATTGTGGAGAAAAGGGAACCCTAGTGCACTGTTGGTGGGAATGCAGACTGGTGCAGCCTCTGTGGAAAACAGTATGGAATTTCCTCAGAAAACTAAAAATGGAACTGCCTTTTGACCTGGCAATTCCACTGCTGAGATTATACCCTAAGAACTCTGAAACATCAATTCAAAAGAGCCTGTGCTCCCCAATGTTCATAGCAGCACAATTTACAATAGCCAAGTACTGGAAGCAACCTTAGTGCCCATCGATAAATGAGTGGATCAAAAAACTGTGGTACATTTACACAATGGAATTCTACCCAGCAGAGAGAAAGAAGGAGCTCCTACCCTTGGCAACAGTATGGATGGACCTGGAGAGCATTATGCTAAGTGAAATAAGCCAGGAGGTAAAACAAGTACCATATGATCTTACCACTAAGTGGATCCAAATCAACAAAACAAACAAGCAAGCAAAACAGAACCAGAGACATGGAAATAAAGAACAAACTGACAGTAACCAAAGCGGAGGGAAAGGGGGGAAACAGGGAAAAGAATGGGAAGGGTCAAGTCAGGGAACATGTATAAAGGACCCATGGACAAAGACAATGGGGTAGGGGAGGACTGAATGTGGGGGATTGGGGTGCATGGGGCAGGGGAGACTAAAGGGGTTTAAATGGGGACAACTGTAATTGAACAACAACAAAAAATGTTTTAATATGCTTTCTTTGCTCACTAGAAATAAAAGGACTCAACTCAGTGCAGGAATGACCTCATGCAGAGGCTACCTCTGGCTTGGTCTCCCCCACTCCATTACCAGTCTGGTTCAGTTAGACTTCCGTCCCACAGCATCGGGGCTTACCTCTAACTGAGCGTTTTCCCTCACAGTGCTGTAACTAATTGTCTGACCAGTGAAATGTTCCCTCTAGACTCTGAAAGCCCTCAGGGCAGAATGTCTATTCTGCCTTTCATTGCAGTTTCCCAACACCAGGCAAGATATCTGGCACACAGTGAGTGCTCAAAAAATACTTGTTGAATGAATTCATTCATTAGTAAATAGAGCTTCCAGTGGAGAATCACTGAAGTAAAGGATTCATCTAGTATTTCTTGAGGATGTACTATGAGGCTAGCACTAGTCACAACGATACGGCAGAAAGATCCATGTCCTCATAGAATTATACTGTAAGAGAGGAGACAAAGAAATAACACATACATTGTGATAACAGCAATTTAAGAATAAAGAGAATGATCGAAGACTGATTGGGGGAGAGCTGTTTTAGATGATGAAGGCTTCTGTGAGGAGATGACACTTGAGCTGAGACCTGAAGGATGAAATGGAGCTGGTCAGGTGATGATGAAGAGAAAATGGTCCCGGAAGAAGAGACGGTGAGTGTAACAATGAGTAAAAGTTTGAAATGTCCCAGGCATGGAAAGGAGGCTAGTGTGCCTGGAGTAATGCTAATGAGGAGATTAGTAAGAGATGAAATTCAGTATGTAGGCTGAGCCAGTTTACAGAAGACTTTTCAATGAAAGCTACAAGTTGGAATTTTATACTTTAAACAGTGAGAAACCTTTATAGAGTTTTAAGCAGAAGAGAGATACAAGCCATTATTTATTTCAAATAGATATACAATACTGTTATCAAAGATATACAATACAAAATACTCATGCATTGAAGGCAACAAGACAGGAATTAGGGAAAATAATTAGGGATGAGATGCAAAACACTGAACAACTTTTATAGCCTCTGATACCTATCACTCAGAAAAGTCACCACCCAGTCAGAATGAACATTGACCATTAGGCTATAATATCAGAATATAAGTGACTAGTTGGTTAATTCCATAGCATACAGTGAGATGTATGGGTGGCGTGCACTAGGAAGGACGAAGAGAAGTGAATGGCTATGAAGCATAGTTGGAAGGTATATCTGAAAGAACTTGCAGATGGACTGGATACAAAGGGTACTTAGACAAGGGAGGGAATCTCTGGTAAATGAAACTGGAGGGACTGGCTAAGCAATCCATGATATAGATGTCTGTTTCATTTTGATGAAGAACGGTCAGTAGTTCTTTTTTGAACCTGATAAATTTAGGTCTCTTTATGCCGTTCAAATGACTGTCGTAAGTAAGTGACAGGGCTTCCGCGTTTGAACTGAGTGCAGTGATGGAGCCTGGAGATGTGTGTTGTTAGCATTTAATCAAGCTTCTGGAAGAGAGCACCTCTGGGGAGAATAAAGAATATAAGTCCAGAGAAAACAATCCAAGGAGGATGAGAGGGAAGGCCTTCGGTACAGGAGTTGAGCAAGAGACAGCATCCTGGTTGTCTCGTCTCTCTCCTAACTTTGCCAGAATTTGGTTGTTCCAGAGCAACTGCTCAACAAAGCTCTACATTCACTTTGGCACCTTCCAAATTAGCTGCCAATGTTGTTCCAGATCTAAAGTAAATACATAAACTCATCGATATAGTTTGTTAATGATATATGTGGACATGGCAAATATTTTACATGTGTTTATTTAATCTAGATGCTTTTACTTATGGACACAACAGATACTGGATCATCAGCTTAAAACATGTACTGGACTATGATGCTTTGGCTATTTCAATTTTTTATGAAACTCAAAAATGAAGACTATTGTTAAAAGGCCTTTCTGAATATAATATGTACCTATAATTCAAAATATTTCAGCTTATTGGTCTCCTTTTTACCCTCCTGATCCATACTTTCATGCACAGAGACCTAAACACACACACACAGAAATAAACATGCACGTACTGTCTAATTATTAGTGAACAGAAGACTTGGGGTCCTAATTTAGAATGGCATTTCAAATACCTATATTCTAATTCACATTCTTTACAGCATACATTTGATTACACATTATGTACAATAGCACCATGGGCCATTATTTTACATATTTTGATGTGAAATGGTGCAATTATTGGCAAACGTTAACTTGCTCAGGAATCTAGTTAGCATGAACAGATCTTGGGTTTCTGAGTATAAGTCTATTCATGCAGCTAATTGTAAAACATACATAAGTTTTCTAAATGTTATGACTTTTTATTATTTTTTAAGATTTTATTTATTTTTAGACAGAGGGAAAAGGAGGGAGAGAGGGAAATGTCAATGTGTGGTTGCCTCTCATGCACCCCCTACTGAGGACCTCGCCCACAACACAGGCACGTGTCCTGACTGGGAATGGAACCAGACCTTTTGGTTCACAGTCCAGTACTCAATCCACTGAGCCACACCAGCCAGGGCTAAAGGTTATGATTTCTTAGTGTTAAGGTTTATAAACATGTGAGGAGATTGATACCAACCAAATAATTTGAAGAACTTGGACAAGTAGATAAAAAGGACTTCAGACTTCCGGTAAAGAAGATACTAATTAAACGGTGGCGTGGCGGCAGCTGCGCTCCTGCGGGTCACACGGCGCGCACCAGAAAGGGGGAATGCGCAGGACTGACACCTTACGGAGAGCTGCAGTTTTCATTCTGGTGTGAGCATGATTTAAAAGTTACGAATCTTGAGTTTTAAAAATTGTTAAATGAAACATCATTTATTTAATTACAGATGATATTAAGGAACTCACACTAAGTAAATATTTACTAAACAATACAAGAGTCTATTTGGGAAATTGCTGCAGCAGCTTGGTTTGCTGCTTCAACATGTGCCCACATCAGCCTCACTTAGTGAGGCGGCTGCTCTTCCAAAGAGTCGCTACACGAGGCTTTATTTAACCGTGACTTACACGGGCAAGTCCTGCTACTGAACTAATTGATTTCCCTTCTCCTTTTCTTATTTACATATTTAATTACATGTCTTCTCTTATTTACATATTTAATTAATTCCTCCCTTATCTTCTCCTACCCTCTTCTAACAGAATCACAGACAGTCCCAGTGCTCTCAGCTTCTGAGAGCTGGTCTGTCTTTTCTTTCCTGATAAGGTTTTAAGATTCCATGCATCACTAGGGGTAGCATTCGAGGTAGCTGTAACACCCAACAAAGCTAGGCGATACCTACATCTAACAAATACCCTATCTCAGTAGCAATTGATTGGATTACTTCTCAGCCACAGTCTTTTCCCTTCCATTCTGTAACAGATCTGCTGCCTGACTACACTCTATTTTCACATCAAGGCTGCCTTTATTTGCCCAATCAGCAAATACTTATTATGAATTTATTTACAGTCAAAGCAGGACAACATAGTGTTTAGGAATGTGGACTCCCTAGTTTAGATATCGGCTTCACCACCTGCCAGTTGTTTAACTCTGGACAAGTTACTGAACTCTCTTCTTCAGTTTATCCATTTGTAAAATGTGTACATTGATAGCATCTGAGGACTAATACGATTTAAGATACATTAAGCACTTAAAAGAGTATCTGCTACATAGTAGGCTTTTAATGTTATACATCGCTATAATTTTAATTATTATAATTAAGATGTGCTTGTAGAGTTCACATTAAGTAAGTGTTAGGCATACATTGCTAAAAAAGACAATCCTTCCCTGAGGGTAGTTTTAGGCTGGCTGGGGAAATGCATATATGATACAGATAACTTGAAACTAACGGGTGCTTTTATAGGCATTAAGTCCAGATCTTGGAATATTTATTTTAAACATAGAAAAATTGCTGATGGAAGATGATTACTATAAAGAACTAAACATTTACTTCTAATCTGTTTGTAACAGAACATCAAATTTTTCAATAAAAATTAAAGAGTTTCTCCAGATGATTTTCTCTGGAATTCCAAGAAATCCTGGGAACAAAATCATTTCAATTCTTTAAGAGTTCCGTCTTTCTGATTCAATGTGTCACTAATTTAATGGTTTCTAATTCCAGCAAAACAGGGGTGTTGTATTCTTTGTGAAGCCAAAGTGTTCCAGTAAGTTCCCCAAAAAATCAATATCCAGAACCAAAGTAGGAATACTGCATACACAGTTCTTATTATATAGTAGTATTTGCTTTCACATCTTTCCTACAGTCCGCACTGTACTGTGATTACCTGACAGTCTTGGATTGAAAACAAAGGAAAGTAAATGTTTGATTGAGTATCTTTTGGGGTTGCTGAGATACATAGGGTTGCTCATTTTAATGAGCTGGCCTCAGCAAGTGCCAGTTTTATGATGATAGAGTTATACTCCACTTTATGCATCAGTAGTAGGCTCCAAATTGCATATAAATCAAATCTCCATTTAAAAGTAGTTTGTTTTTAATGGACCTTATGATGAATACTTCATTCTATCATCATTTATGTTTGCAAATTTGAATTTTGTCACTTGGATTTTTTAAATGCAAGATAAACCTTTTAAATAAAAAAATACATCCAGTGATTTTCTGGGATGGAAGAAAAATCTGAAGATGAGAGGGAAGGGTGAAAAGAAACAGAAAGTTTGAGGTAAGGATACATAGGTTAAATCCTACACACGCCAGTCTTTTTTTAAAAAATTGAGTTTATTGGGGTGACATTGGTATGCAAAACCAAACAGGTTTCAAATGTATAGCTCAATAAAACATCATCCGCACACTGTATCATATGCCCTTCACCCCAAGCAAAATCTCTTTCTATCCCAACTTTCCCTCCTTTGTCTATCTCCACCTAGCCCCCACTCCCTCTGGCCATCACCACACTGTTATCTGTGTTTGTGTTGTGTATATATGCTTTTTGGCTAACGCCTTCACCTTCTTTCATCCAGTCCCTTAATCCTCCACCACTCTGACAGCTGTCAGTCTGTTCCATGTGTCTATGCCTCCATTTCTATTTTGTTTGTCAGTTTATTTTGTTCATTAGATTCCGTATATAAGTGAGGTCATATTCTATTTGTCTTTCTCTGCCTGGCTTATTTCACTTAGCATTATAATCTGTAGGTCCCTCCATGCTGTCACAAAAGGTTAGATTTCCTCTTTTTCACAGCTGTGTAGTATTTCAACGTGTAAATGTATCACAGTGTTTTTACCCACTCATCTACTGACAGGCACTTAGGCTGTTTCCAGATCTTGGCTATTATAAATAATGCTGCAGTGAACATAGGGGTGCATATATTCTTTTGAATTAGTGTTTCAGTTTCTTTGGACATATTCCCAGAAGTGAAATTGCTGAGTTAAAAGGCCATTGTAATCAGAAGAGCCTGTTTCTGGCATAAGAACAGGCATATAGCCCATGGAACAGAACAGAGAGCTCAGAAATAGACCCACATCTTTATAGTAAAAAAATTGATATTTGACAAAGGAGGCAAGAGCATACAATAGAGTAAAGACAGTCTCTTCAATAAATGGTGTTGGGAAAATGGGACAGGTATAAGCAAAAAAAAAAAAAAAAAAAAAAAAGAAAGAAAAGAAACTAGACCACCAACTTATACCATACACCAGAATAAACTCAAAATGATAAAAGACTTAAATGTAAGTCATGAAATCATAAACATCCTGGAAGAAATCATAGGCAGTACTATCTCAGACATCACTAACAGCAACATTTTTGCTGATGTATCTCCTTGGGCAGGGGAAATAAAGGAAAAAAATAAACTAATGGGACTATAGCAAACTAAAAAGCTTCTGCACAGCAAAAGAAGCCATCAATTAAATGAAAAGGGAACCCATTGAATGGGAGAACATATTTACCAATGATATATCTGATAAGGGGTTAATTTCCAGAATAAATAAAAAAAGACTTCTACAACTCAACACCAGGAAGACAAATAACCCAATGAAAAATGGGCAAAGGACCTGGATAGACACTTCTCTAAAGAGAACATACAAATGGTCAATAGACAAAAAAATGCTCAATGTCACTAAGCATAAAAGAGATGCAAATTATATCCACAATATCATCTCCCACTTTGCAGAATGACTATCATCAATAAATCAACAAACGACAAGTGCTGGTGGGAATGCGGACTGGTGCAGCCACTGTGGAAAACGGTACAAAGTTTCCTCAAAAAAATGTAAAAACCCCAAAAAACCTTATACTGGTCTTTTTAATGACTTCTTATTTCCCTATGCTTTTTCTAGTAGAATACATCTTAAATTTTATTTCAATTAGTGCTTTTCATTTCAGATATTAGTTTTTGTAAAAGAACAAAAATATTTTTTTTGTAGATAACATGTCCAGAAGTCAATGATAACTTGATTGGAAACCATTGCCTTTTTATGGTCCATGCAAATGTGTACCGATGAATCAGTAGACAGATATGTTACAAGTATTGTTTATAAAACAAGGAGTTCAAATAATAAAATCACATGGAATAGATTGTAGGGGTGGGTTATTATCTTTGTGAAAACTCCCCACCATACTATATACATATAATATATTTTATTTGCAATAACTATGGAGATATTAGCATTTTAGAGAGAGGTATTTGCTAATAGTCACTTATATTTTGCTTAAGTATGAATACCATGTAGTACTACTTGAAATTAATTGAAGTATCAATATATACCTAAAAAGTTTCTTTGTCAAAAAATTCTTTCTAATATAACTATCATGCATGAATAGCTAATTCAAATACTTATTAGGACCGATGATTAACTGTGAGAGTTAGGTACCAGTGGGGATGTATATATACATATATATAGTGATTCATGTAGTAAGATGGATTTCTTATTATAACATCAAAATTTTAAAAACATTGCAAAGTTAGCGAGATAAAGGCCTTGTGGGTTTTTCTTTAATTAATTTAAAAGGCAGCTGCAAAATTTCTCTCAGTTGAGCAGGACTTGTTTAGTCTACTGAGATTAAGAAAGGGCCTATCATTTTGAATGTTATGAATTTTTCCAAATCCTTCACGATTCGGGTTAAGCCCATTTGTGCCATCTGTAAGTGCGCAAATTACTACATAAAATACTAGTAATAATAATAATTTGTATATCATTTCTTGCTTTAAAAGTCTGTGTTCTGAAATACTGAACTGGATGGGACATGGTCCAAACCCGAGCCTACGATAATGCAGCTGGAGTGATGTGTCTTTATTTCACAGAAATCATACCTTCTTGGGAGACACAGTATTCTCATCCTATTAAAAATAAACAATATTGAAGAATACGTCCATCTCTTCTCCAGTTTAATTAAAGCGATGTTTGATTTTAATGCTTCATTGAATTTACTTTGCCCCTAACCAAACATGCAGTCATAATTAAATTAACCGTAGGCAATGTTGTGGATTGCAAATCCTTTTCTTCCCACACTTCAGGGAATGAATGTAGTACTGACATTCTTATTTGTGTGCAAATATATAGAGCTAAATAATATTTTTCACCAAAAAGTGATATATGATTTTAAAAATACCATACCAAAAATTAGAATTCATTGACATTGTGAATAGATTGCATAAACAATAAAATTATTTTTTGACATAAAGTAATGTTAATTTTTTCATAGAAAGTAATGAACATTTTTTCATTTTTGGTATATGAAATAAAAGGCACCTTTTTTTTACTTTACAAGTATATTTTATTGGCTATACTGTTACAGTTCTTCCAATTTCTTTTTTCCTTTTGCCCCTCTCCACCTGGCACTCTCCTTCCCTCCAGCGATCCCCCTCCTCTTAGTTCCTGTCCATGGGTCGTGTGTGTAAGTTCGTTGGCTTTTCCCTTTCCTGTACTATTCTTGAAAGCCCCTGTCTATTTTGTTCCTACCAATTATGCTTCTTGATCCCTGCACCATTTTCCCCTTTTCCCCCTTCCCCCTCCCAGCTAATAACCCTCCAAATGATCTCCATTCCTATGATTCTGTTCCTGTTCTGGTTCTTTGCTTAGTTTGTTTCTTTTTAGATTCAGTTGTTGATAGCTGTGAATTTGTTGCCTTTTTAATGTTCATAGTTTTGATCTTCTTCTTTTTCTTAAATAAGTCCTTTAACATTTCATGTAATAATGGCTTGGTGATGATGAATTCCTTTAGCTTTACCTTGTCTGGGAAGCACTTTATCTGTCCTTCCATTCTAAATGACAGTTTTGCTGAATAGAGTAATCTTGGTTGTAGATCCTTGCTTTTCATCACTTTGAATTGAATATTTCTTGCCAGTCCCTCTTGCTGCAAAATTTCTTTTGAGAAATCAGCTGACAGTTTTATGAGAACTCCTTTGTAAGTAACTCTCTGATTTTCTCTTGCTGCTTTTAAGATTCTCTTTCTATCTTTAACCCTTGGAATTTTAATTACGATGTGTCTTGGTTTGGTCCTCTTTGGGTCCAAATTGATTGGGGCTCTCTGTGCTTCCTGGACTTGCATGTATATTTCCTTTTCCAAATTAGGGAAGTTTTCTTTCATTATTTTTTTCAAATAGATTTCCAACTTCTTGCTCGTCCTCTTTTCCTTCTAGCATCCCTATGATGGGAATGTTGGACTTCCTGAAATTAGCCCAGAGGCTGCTTATACTACCCTCATTTTTTTTTATTCTTTTTTCTTCTTGTTGTTCTGATTGGTTGTTTTTTGTTCCTTATGTTCGAAATCATTCATTTGATTCTCACCTTCCTCCACTCTTGTGTTGTGACTGTTCAAGGCTGGACAGGTTCACAGGATTTGAACAGACAGAAGAATTTTCATGGAGCCATTGCTATGTCTGACATGACTTTATTCATGGGTAGGTGATCCATGCATGCTGCAAACTGTGTGTCCCTGTATGTCACTGCATGTCACCTGTCCCTGCATGTCCCTGTGTTTCCCCCAGCAGGAAGTCCCTAACCCCTGTATATGCTAAATAAATATGAAGCTGGCAGGAAGCCAGGATACATGGTGTAACACATCAAGATTCTGAGCATTCAAGCCCACTCAAGGCTATGGGAACAGTTTATCAGACCCTGTGTTAAGGCTATGAGAACACTGCTTATCAAGCCCATTCTTAAGGTTATGAGAAACTGCTTCCCTTAGTTGCCCAGACATCTGGGTGAGGAAGCCAGACTGCCTCCATTTACCATACAACTCTATTGTTGTTATCCTGTAATTGTTTTTTATTCCAATTAGTGAATCCTTCATTTTTGACTGGATCTTTTTTATGCTGCTGAGGTCCTCACTAAGTTCCTTGAACATCCTTCCAACCAGTGTTTTAAACTCTGCATCTGAAAGATTACTTATCTCTATTTTGTTTAGCTCTTTTTCTGGAGTTATTATTTGTTCTTTCATTTGGGCCATGTTTCTTTGTCTCCTCACTTTGGCAGCCTCCCTGTGTTTATTTCTATGTATTAGGTAGAGCTGCTTTGACTTCCTGTCTTGATAGCATGGCCTAGTGTAGTAGGTGCCCTGAAGGGCCCAGTGACACAGCACCCCTTGTCACCTAAGCTAGGCACTTGAGGTGTGCCCTTCCTATGGGCTAAATACACCTGCTTCTCACACTCTTGTGGTTGGGCCTTGGTTGCTGTTGAAAGATCAATGGGAGGGATTTACCCAGGCCAGTCAGCTGCAAGGATTGGCTTTGGCCACTTACCACCAACCTCGGCCCTCCATAAAGGATCAGCTGTGCAGGGGCAGGGTGGTGGTGCTCTGACGTAGTCTGTAGCTATCCACTGGGTAAGTAGGCTCTGGGGTTTCCTGGGTGGTACAGGCCAAGGTCAGCCCCAACCTGTATTTTTCCTAGGGTCACACTGCCTGAGCTATAAAGCAATCTGAGAAGTGTGCTACTTGCACTGGGCTTGGAGATTCCCAGGTGAAGCAAAGCTGTGAAACTGTTTTGGCTGCTGCTAGTGCCTGGCCTGGAGCTCCTGGAGTCCAGCATTGCTTGTTTGATAGTTCTAGGAAGCTATGAAGCCTGAGCCAAGACCGTTATTCCTATGGAAAAGCAGTTTCGGTTGGCTCTTAAGTTGGATGAGGCGAGGTCTCAGAGGATCTCCAAGGTAGATCAAACAGTGTTATTATTAATCAAACATTAATCTAACACTAACCTCATTTTATGCAGAGTTGTTTAGGTTGATGGAATCTCAAATATGGCACCAGCCTGCTGGCTTGTGGCTTTGCAGTGGGAGGGTTCAGAAAAGGGACAACGGTCTCTGCTCTCTATGATGCCAGACACTTCAGCCTCCCTGAGTATGCCACAGGTGCCCTTCAAACTGCCACCCCTGGTGCTGGAGCTCAGAGGAAGTGAGTCTGAGTAGGTGAGTCTGTGTGTGGATTCTTTAAAAAGAAATGCTTGGGGCTCCAGAATTTTCTTCCACCAATCCTCACTGGTTTTTGCAGCCAGAGTTTTAGGGACTTATCTTCCTGGTACTGGAACCCTGTGCTGGGGGGCCTGGTCTGGGGCTAGGACTTCTCACTCCTGAGATATCCCTCCTGAGTTTTCATCCACCACACATGGGTAAGAGACCAGACTGTTCTGCATCTCTGCCCCTCCTACCAGTCTGGATGGACGTGGTTTGTTTAATTTCTTAGTTGTCACACTTCCATTCAATTTGATCTGATGTTTCTGAGTTATGGTTGTTTTATATTTTCGTTTTAACTTTGATGTGGTCATGCAAAGAGGTGAGCCATGTCTCATATGCTACCATCTTGACCAGAAGCCAATGCCTGCTTTTTTTAAGCTAATCTGAGAGCAGTGATTTCAACAGAAGATATTTTATTAATTAATGTTATTCTTAGTTCATTTCAAATCATGCAATTAAGGTTACTTTTAGGGGCATTATAGGGTTCTTTGTCTAGTGGTTCCTGTATCAGAACATGTGGGAGAGTGCATGTAAAGTTCAGATTCCAGAGCCCATCCTAGAATCACTGAAAGAGAATTTCACAGAGGTTTGCCTGGGGACTGCCTGGCAGATTGGTGGGAATAGACTCTGAATGTTTGAAGACTCCTTCCTAGCCTTTTCTGATAATGTTCCAGACTTGACAAGTTTCCTCTAATTTATTTCACTAATGACCTCCTCCCAGGGACACTTATTTTGCAAACCATGGAACTCTATATACTAATCAACATTATTGTCAAATAGATAACATTGATTCAGCATCCACTTAATATAGACTGACGCATTCATTCTAAAGAATTAAGAATTAGGGTGTATTGAAAGAAAAGCAAAGGTGTTCTAGAAAAACAAATTATAAGTTAAAAAAAGGTAGTGTGTGGGTATGTTCATTTTTTATCTCTGGCCCCTAAAACACTGCTCAGTGACTTGCAGATGTTCAATAAATAATTTCAATTGTTAAATGAAAGTCTGTAGAGTATGTTATCACAGAAAATAGAGGTAAGAAATACATTCACAATATAACCAACTATTTGAGGCTCCTCCTGTGCAAAGGCAGAGCACTGGCTCATATAAGCCTGATTATGCTTTACCTTGAATTACATTAATTTGAGATCACATGTCTGTGTTAACCAGACTGTAAATTCCTTGAGGGTAGGGGAAGTCATGTCTGGAATTTAAATTTTAACTAAGCTTAAAGAAATGTAGTGTTTTGCCCAAATTCTCAGCATAGCTGAGATAGGGGACTCATGTCTGTCTACTCTGCTTTTATATGTTGGACTGGAATGATTTTACACTTCTTCACATCATCCCTCCAGCACCTAGTACAATCCTTTGCACGTAGTGGAGACATACATTAAATATTTCTTGATTTATTCCTTCCTATGTGATCATTTGGTTCACTGAAATATACAACTTCCTTAGTTCTGGAATGAATTATTTGAGTAAAACAGACAAAATCCATGTGTGTATACAGCATCTGAAGACATTCAAGATGACAATCATTTTCCCTGCCATGGTGCCACCGTGAGATCTTCACGTGACTCTGACTAGCTCCTACTGCTCGAGACAGCTCTGGAGACAGAAGCGAGGCTGCCAATGCTTTACTTCTCTGCTACACACCCAGGAGGACACTAAGCATAATGGAAGACACTAAAGAGAGAAACAACTGGGTTTGAATTTAATTACCAAGACATGTGACATTAATCTAACACTAAACTCATTTTATGCAGAATTGTTTGGGTCACAATATTGTAAAAATATGCCATAGATTAAAAATTTGGCTATTAGTGACAAGTTATGTTATTAGAAATTATTTTAATACATTTTAACAGTTTAAATATAGAATATGACTTCGTCTGGTCATAACTAGAAATATTCATACTGAAAAGGAAGTTTTCTAATCTTTCCCCTTATTTACCATGGCTGAGTAGATATTTCAGAATAAGTTCATTAGCTTATGACAGACTTTTAAATATAGTGGAGAAAACTGTGGAAAAATTTTTAAAATGAATTTGTCTCTATCTGACCATTACATATGTGCATACATATCTACATACATGCACACACATACACACATACAGAGCAATTTTTGAAAACAGTATTTCTTTTGGTAATGAAACATCTCTATTAAATTTGTAAGGTAATGTTTTGATATCTGTAGGTGAATTTTCAGCTCTTACAACCTTACAAAGTGTTGGAACGAGTAAATTCACTGTGGCAAGGAGTTGATGTTCATATTAAAGGGGAAAAAAGTGGCAAGGACTAGGATCTAAAGTATTTTAGTTTCACTTTGATTTTTAAGCCTCTCATTGACATCTGTTTTTAGTAATGTTAGTTTATATTAAACTGTACTATAAGATTGTAGCATTCTATAAGACATTTTCCTTTCAGTTATTTACATATACAAGTTAATAAATAAAGTTATAGATTTTTAAAAAAGATTTTATTTATTTATTTATTTTTAGAGAAAGGGAAGGGAGGGAGAAACAGAGGGAGAGAAACATCAATGTGTGGTTGCCTCTCTCGTGCCCCATACTGGGGACCTGGCTTGCAACCCAGCCATATGCCCTTACTGGGAATTGAACCAATGACCCTATGGTTCACAGGCTGTCACTCAATTCACTGAGCCATACCAGCCAGGGCTAAAGTTATAGATTTTTATAGAAGGAAATCCAAACACTTTAAAATCATCATGGGAAGTCCTCTGAGTACATATCAGATAATGGTGATGAAACTCAATTAATGGAATACCCCATATATGATAACTAATTGGATTCTAGGAAGTAAAGATTAGAAGGAGAAAGACTAGCAAGTCTAATAATAATATGTGAAATTAAAAGTAATTAATTTGCATAAAACAATTCTCCCTGGGTGAAGCAAATTTTCTAAATCTTAAAATTTTTTAAATTTTAAACCGTTTACAGTGCCTCCATTTAACTTTCTAAGGTTTTCAAGGATGAGCTAGTAAGTTAACTACACATTCGCCCTTGCGGGTAACTTCCTTGAACAAAAAAGGCCAAAAATCAATCCTTATTGTTCTTGTCTATTTGATGAGTTTAATATAAATGTAAAAACAGAATGGAACTGGGGAATAAATTTGGGAGTCAAATATCAGTATTGGAGTTTGTATATTTTCAATTTGTAAAATGCCCATCTGGTGTTGCTTTTAAGGTGTGCCACTGGATAGGGGATTTATTCTTTCTCGGGCTCACTCAAGGATAAACTAGATCTCCAGGGGCAGTCTAGGGAGAGAGGTGATACTTTCTCATTGTTTACTGTTTGATCTTTAAGTATGAAACACCATCTTTTTAAAGAAACAGTCTCAGAGCTGAATAACATGATTTTACTTGCTCAAAATGTAATTTATTGCTAATGGAATCTCAGAAAAATATTTCCACAGTTTATGAAATGAAGAGTCAAGTAAGTAAGGCAAATTGCTATTGAAGAGTAAGTATTGATTCTCTTATTACAATAAGTACACTTCAATTTTGTATATGGAGTTTTATTTCTATTGTAGCAATAATTTATATGTAAGCCTCAAGTTTTCTGTGTCACATTCTTTGGCCTCTGTTGTGTTAAACCAGATGTGACATCTGTGCCTAAACTTCCCATTCTTTCGCTCTGCTTTGAAAGCCTTAATGACTACATGCTATCGAATCTGGTCTTGAGAAAATAAGAGCTACCAATAACTTGCTTGACAAATTTTTGCAAAAACCTTATTTACTGTGTCCTCACATTTCTTGTCTGAACATAGGAGTATATGAGGCTGACCCGATGGATATGTAATTCCCTGTTTGCCCTAATATCTCTGAGGGTATGAAGCTATTGTCCTTCACTCTCTATAGAATAACCATGAGTGCTTATTGAAATCTGCCCCTTTTCATTAAATGTTATGATCAAGGACTGGAGTTATGTCCCAACTAGTTGAGTTGACTTAATATCACAAAATTTAAACAAAAATGTTAAGCAAGGAGGAATTAATCTTTCCTTTTCTGTGCTCTGACAGTACACTACGCTTCTGTTGAAAGTGTGTTATAACTGGATTCCTGGTGCATGAATCTATCTCACAAGACTGGAAAATTTATGATGTGAAGGGAATTAAGGAGTTCTTTATCTCTGTTATATCTGGCTCCAGCTCAGGTTTAAATAATACCATCTTCCATTTCTTGAATATTGCTCTTGTATATAATATCTTGCCTCTCCCCCAAAAGAATTCACAAAGTAGATCTCATTATCTTATTTTGCAGTTGAGAAAACAGGCTTAGAGATATTTGTTCACTTGCCAAAAACGACACAGCTGGCAAGGGGTGGGGCTGGGCCATTACTTAGATCTGTTTGATGCTAAAGACCAAGCCCCTTCTCCTATGATAGGCTTTGAATTTTCAAGACAGATGAATAACACCTGTTGAATGAAATGCATTTTTTTTTCTGGAAACACTGCGTACCTACAAACTTTATCAAGTGTGACTGTTTGATATGAAAACTAAGAAAAAGAAATAAGCAAGAGCAATTAAAGTACCCACTTTCAGCCTCAGCTTTATCTCCCAAATGGAGCTCTCACATTGAGACGTGGTCAGAGTTAATTAAGTGCAATTATGTAATGTGAAATCACTTATGTGTATGGCATAGACAAGCTCCCAATAACTATTAGATAAAACCATCATCATCATCATCATCATCATCATCATCATTCTTTAGTTCTATTTATACATAAAGCTCAAATATACCATGAAGAACAGGCAGTTCTTATTTTTAAAATGACTCTACCAGAAATTCATGAAATCAGAAAATATTTCTCTGTAGTTGTTTTAAAAGTGACTTGTCCAGGAAAAATTGGGACAACTGTAATAGAAAAACAGTAAAAATTTTTAAAAACTGACTAGTAACAATTTTCCATATCTTTTACCTTAATACATGCTGTATCATTTAAAAAACTGTGGAATCTCCATTGTGCGAAGAGATGACATCCTCATTTGTGTGGGAGGGAAAGGCTAAGATCCACAGCTTAAAGGTATATCCCTTAGCTTGCTTTTTACCAGCTGTGCATCATGAGTCAATTCACTTTATGCCACATATTTTAATATAGATCTAGAATTTTAACATGAACTATATAAACAAGTCTAAATTTTAATAAGCATTGATAACTGTGCTGAAAAATGAACAAATTAGGCTGTTTCGTGTTTAATGCTACCAGTGTAGGCTGAAGTAACTAATAGTTCTCATTTACTCAATATCATATTTGGTTTTTATAACTAGAATAGGCATTAAGCAGTAGAGTGATACAGTAATGATGTTTAGCTTTATTAAATTATCTTTACTAAGTTACTTGTTCAAACCACAGCCAGAAAGTATGAGAACCAGGAGAGGCACCCACAGATCTCAAATCCAAATTTGGTGCTCCTTTATTTTACAAGATTATACTGGCAGACTAGGAGTTCTTGATGAATTATCCTAAACGTAGGAAGATGCTTATCTGCTAATTCAGACAAATTCCTGTAAAAAGGCTATAAAAGAATATAAAAGAACAAAAAGGATAAATTTATAGCATTCTAATACTCTCATTGTCTTATGTTTTTTATTTGTTAAGGGATGGGGGTATCTGGTATAATTGTATGCCTGTCTCCTGCTGTCCTTGATGAAGAGGGTGGATTTTTTTTTTTAAAGTAAAAGGTTGGTTACAGTCATGAAACCAAAGTCAAGAAGCAGTTTGTATCACTGAAGAACACGTCTAGACTATTAGAAGGTAAAGACAAAAAAGCTCTTTAATAGAATTTGAGTCACTGTGTAATAATATACTTGAAAAAAATACCTTTTTTCTATTTCCCAAAATGTAACTAAATGCGGTGATTTATCTTGATAGACAATGCTTCACCCTATTTTCTCCTGCGCCGCTAAATGCTCAGTGTATGTGTACACAGCACAGGCTGATACCCCACTGAGGACCTGCGGAGCCTGTCACCAGCTCTTACCCAAAATGTGTGATACGGGGCCTTTGAATCTGAAGACCCTTGGATGTTTTTCAAAGGCTGAGCCTGCCATTCTTTTGTACTTCTCCGATTCTGTTACCAAGAAGAGACGCTCAAAAAATAAGTGCTGAAAACCATTGTGACAGAGGCAGTGCTCCCTGTTCGGCTCTCATTTCCTTGACTTTCTGGGCATTTAGCGTGGGTATGTTTTTCAACTCTCCTTGTAGTTCGATGGGGTCATATGCTTGAGCATCAATGAAATGTGAGCAAACTATATATAATTCAGACCTGGTACTTAAATTTTCTGAGTACTGGATTCATCTTTGCCCTCTCCTCTCCTTTTCCCTTTCCCACTCTCTCTCCCTTTCTCTTATCCTCCCTTCAGGTAAAGTCTATGAAGGGAGGAGAACCGAGGCAGGGCAGAACCGAGGTTCTTGAATGACTTCATGAAACAGCACTTCTGAAACTTGCCCCAGACCACAGCATACCCAAGTAAAAACTGTTGGTTGTGTTAATCCAGTAGATTTTAGTTATTTGTTACAGCAGTTAGTGTCCTCTGATTTACTTTAGAATTAAGTAAGCTCTTTTATGGATAACATCACCAGCATCGGAAATAATGAGCCACAGAGTTAGTTTCTTAATTTTCTAATGTAGTAAAATGTGACTCCACATTTGGGACAAAATTCAGTGTGTTCTATGATTTCCCTTAGTCACCTATGGGAACTATGGGTTATGTGATTTAGGGACTGCGTCTCCTGCTTTGACCAATACGGACTGATGTGCACAATCAAGAATGAAGAAGCCCTTTGTGATCCATCTGTGTGTTATATACAATATGTAAATATAAATAAATTTAGTTTAGTGAATGCAGTTCTGGGGAAAATGTAATTCTGTAGCCTGGAATACCAACTTGATGGTTGAAGGTAGGCCATGGGCAGTATGAAAGATTATCATTCATAACTGCTGTTCTCATGTCTTTCTCCTAGGGAGCAATAATTTCTCTCGGTAATGTCTGCAAGGCATGTGGTTTGATTGCTGCCCATTCACATCCATCCTCACAGTGATCATCTCAGTGGGAGCTCTGTTAGGGAATTAAAATGGGGTGCTGAGGAGACTTAGTGATTCAACGCTTCAGCTTTTTCTTTGTGCTTGTGGAGACCGCCTGCAGATCCACAAAACAACTGTGGGCTTTGGACAGGTGCTATTTGAATGCAGGCCCATTACAATTTAAACTCCTTAAAGGCAAAGCTCAAGAAGCCCTAGAAGAGTAGCACAGCAGGTGTTCGGTGCTGCCTTCGGAGAACTCTGCTGCTCCCATCCTTAGGGACTCAGACGCAGGCCTGGGAGAATGACTGGTATAAGGGACAAGATGGGTGGGTCGAAGGACAATGAATTGCAGTTTCTCTAGTTGCGAAATCATCATGAATTTGAGAGATTCATTCTTAATAATAGATTTTCTTTATAACACCTTGAACTTGATACTGTTACTGAAGCTGTGATGGGTATGTGGGTGTCATCAGCAACTGCTATGAAATCAGTGCTTAGAAATTCTGCCTAAGTTAGCAGGGATTTGGCACCCAGCTGTCTCTAACCTGACCGTGGTACTTTTAACACTTTCTAGCAATGGTCACTGCATCTTTTCAGCTTACCAGATGCTTTTGCTTCTATACAACTTGATGTACAATGAAACTGCAACGTTTCTCTGAAGTTTCACAGTAGCAGAAAAAACAAGAGAATTCAGAATTTCTGACTTCTTTTAATTGAGTTTTCCCTGGTGGTTTATATTTTCAAAGTATTTTTGCATGCTCTACTTGTCCTAGGTATAGTCTGTTTACTTCTTTCATTTTGGCTCTTCCCCTTCTGCATCCTGCTCTAGTCCTGGGAGGTTCACTGAGAGGGGCCATGGGGTTGGGCTTCCTGGCCCCCGGCTTCCTGGTGACTTCAACCGCTGGCCGAAGCAAAGACAGGGGTGCTTGGCAGGACTGACTGCATTGCTCCCATGAGTCTGAGCACCTTGGCATTTTCTCTCCACACAGCTCTATCTCTGGGCTCCGGTGCCCACTTCTTCCCCTCACATCTTCAGGTGGTCACACTTCACTAACCCCTTCGACCCTACTCCTCTCACCTTTACAGATAGTCTCTTTATTAAATCCCCACAAAATCCTAATCAGATCACGCCATTTGACTCTGAGTCTTCCACCTCAACCATCTCATTTGATGTTTATGTCAATTGTCTACAATATTTGCCCCATTTTATAATGGAAGGATTTGATACTTTGGAAAAGAAATGATTTGCTCAAGGTCACAGAGCTCGTCAGTGGTTGGCATTCAGCAATTTTGTCTTGTATGACAATGTTTCTTCTACCGCCCTGCAGTGCCTCCATTTATTGTAATTATTTAATCATGGTAACCGCATCAAACTGAATACATGTTGAACTAGTTATCACCTTCTATTATATTTTACAGGTGAAGATCCGGCATTGAAAGAGAGCCCTTTTAAATGAAAATCACTGAAGCAAATCTCTTATGGTAATGTGGATGTTAATCACAGTAATTTTTAAAACAGTGAATGATTTATAATGGCATAATTAACAATCACAGGAGTTCATCACAACAAGGCTCTCTTTGAATGTCTTTAATATTGAAAGTTTAGTACACTGGACATTTCCAAATATTGTGTATGATGAAAAAATAACTTGCTCAATAATTTGGTAGTGAATTTTGAACAATCGACCCAATTTTAGAGGAGGGAAGAATTAGATACTGTCAGCCCTGGTGTGAAAATTCATTCTTCTAGGGTTTGAAAATGAACATGTTCATCTATTATTAAAAAATACTTGACTAATTGTATCAAATGATCTGAAATAAACAAAACTGAATTTATTTCATGTAATACCAGATTTTGTGAGGTTTTCTCATGCGATCATTCATCGAGAGGTGTAAAGAAATTTTTTCCCCTCCTAGGAGCGGATGTTCTGTGTGTGGAGCTAGCTGGCACTTTCTCTCTAAGGTCAACTCTTTCAACATGATAGAGTCACCTCGGCAATGAAGCTGGCTGTCCCATAAACAAATGTGGGGAGTATTTCCTTTCCTGAATCACGGCTCCTGCTCATGTGTCAGCATTAAAGTACACGTTAAATAAAGTGAAGTTACAGGAGAGGGAACATCCCACTCTGACAGCTTTTTGTTTGCTGTTTCTGCTCTCTCACAACACTGGTGGATATGCGGGCTCCTGTGATTTACAAAGCTGTGCATTCTACCTTGTGATGGCTGCAGTGGTGTTGAGCTGCCTTGAAGTGATTTACTGCAATTTGTCACTGTTTGAAACTGTTCCAAAATAGTCTGCTGACATGTACTAAAGAGCTTTCAGTGAAATCTGAAATGGTTCATTTGTTATGTCAACTGGAAACATTAAGTGATATCTGAAAATCACTGTAAGATTTATTGACGTGATTTGAAATATCTGTTAATGGCAATTTGATATATCAATAAAAGTGATATTGTCATGAAAAGCATAAGAAAATCTTTTCATCACATCTTAAAAGTATTCATATCATGTTACGACTATAACTATACCACTTTATCACTTGAGAAATCTATCATTTTAAAGATATTCTGAAATTTGACAAGCAATGTTTTAAAAAATATTTGCAGGCAGGATTATTATGATTTGCATAGTTTAATATCATTCAAAGCCATGGGCCTGATAGCTTGAATGCCAGATATGTTACTAATGTAGTTTAAAGATGTAGCTCATACTGTGTTTTTCCGTAAGAATTTAAGCTTGTGTTGCTATGTATCATATCTATGGGGGCCACTGTGAATCACTTTCCAATTTAGTGAACACACAACTTAAGTAAACCAGATAATTTATGTGTTCTATCAAATATGGGTAAAGCTTTCTTAAAGTTCTCTTTGAGACCACTGCCCGTAGAAAATGAGTAAAAGATGGTAGGTTACAGGCTGTGTACAGAGAACTTCCTATGATTATTGTTTATGATGGTTTTCCTTGGGAGAAGAGAAAGGCACTGAGTTTCCTTGTGCTTAGATATTAAGTATGCTTTTAATTTAGAACATACAATAATTAAGGATACCTCTGAATGAGCTGACAATGCCTGGTCATCAGAATAATATAATTTTTAAGCTAAATATAAATGTTATAAATGAATTAAATTCTACTCCCTTTCCCAAATATGAAAATATGCTACTGGACCAATAAGAATAGGAATCTGACGTTTTAGAGAGAATCGTAGGAGGAAATAACTAGAGTATGTCTTCATGTCTAAGCCAGGTTATGGGAAGTCAGCTGCTCTGGCTTGATGTCCGAACTGGGGCTGAATGCAATATAATAGAACTGAGTCTCAGTCAAAGATCGGGAATGTGGCCATGTACTTCTGCCCTGTTCAAGTTGGTAAGATGGTCTGGTACCTGTGATTTTCTCTCAGGGAACAGGTACTTGCCAATAGAGCCCAACAAAAAGCAAGTCACATCTAAGGAATGGTAATGAACATAGCCATATATTTCCAATCAGTGCCACCCAAAGGAAGCCACCTTGATTGAGCATGCCCTGCTCAATTCCGCTGTGATGTAACTCCAACCACCAATAGACTTTCCTCTAAAAAAGGAAAACTACCCACTCTTATGAGTCCTCAGTTATGTCAGACCATAAATATGGCTTAAAGAGGGGTTTTGATGTGCAATTTCCACACATCATAATTCCTCGTGCTGAAGAGAAGTGAACCAGAACATCATGCCTGTTGAATTCTGTGACTGAGATTGTTATTCTTGCGTAGCTACATTAGACCACTGCTGTGCATGGCCAAAAGCAAATTTGTTAAATTTTCTTTTATTTAATTATAGCTCAATATATTTGGCTGGTGTAAGCTGGTATTTCTCTAAGTGTGACTCATGGACCAGCTAGGTGAGAATTACCTAGGGTACCATTTTAAATTAAATCATTAGGGCCCTGGACCTCTTCAGTTGGAATCTCTTGGCTGAGGCTCAGGAAGGAGCCTGCAGTTTTAATAAGAACCCCAGGTAATTCTTATGAACACTGAAATTTGAGCACCACTATTTAAGACTTTTGCCTTCGATTAGGACTTATAGTCACCACAAATAGATCTTCACAACTAATTTATTTTAGAGCTCAAAGGGACTTTGGAGATCACCTCATTCAGCATCCACATACTTAAATGAGATGTGGTTAAAATTCCCAAAAAAACCCCAACTTAATTATTTCAGTGAGAAGCCAGCCTTCCAGACAGTTTCTGATATAGTAGCAGAAATAACTATCATTTATTAAGGGAACAAAAATATGCTTGGTTAGTATTACGGCATTTTTACTAATAAAAATAATTTTTAGACATAGCAGAGTGATTTTAAAAGTATAATTTATAAACTGATGGGCAATACTAATACTGTGGTCACTTAGTTCAGCCAGTTTTTAGAATAATAACAACTAAACATGCATGTGGAATTGGCTATTGCAATAATACTGTTATTCAAAAATATTTTGACTTAAAGGTTTTTAAAAATTGTTTTGGGTTGATTCTTTAAAAATTGACAGGTGTGTAAATTCTTGAACCCATTGTATATATATGGATGTATATTTAACTACCATCAATCTGTACATAATATTAAGTTAATACACAGTGAATATGAGATTGGACCATTTTAAAAGGAAGGATCCTTATTTTCTGTTATTTGATTCTATTAATTTCAAAACTGGTTTCCCCAACTAAGAAGTCTTCTCAGGCTCTATTACTTACAGGTTTCTGGAAACTCTAATAATGATAAATGACCCAATCTATCAACTGGCAAAATTATTCTTTGGAGTAATCATAGCAACTGGAAATTCCAACTTTTTTTTTTTTTTTGTAGTAGAAGCGAGCCTGCTGGGGGCACTGATAATGTAATCAAACACTTTTTGCATGAGGTCTGTACTTGCCACTTCCATGGATTTTGGGTCTGAATGTTGTGCTCATTCTCCCTTCTTAGAACAATATGGGCAAACTATGGCCTGTACATAAAACCCAGCCCATAGCCAGATTTCGTGTTGCCATAAACTAAGAATGTTGTTTTTCACATGGTTTATTTAAATGGTTAAAAATTTAAAAAGATTATGTTGCATCATGTAAATGTTATGTGAAATTCAAATATCAGCGCTCCTAAACGGAGTCCCATTGGAAACTTGTCAAGCTGATTGGTTTGTCTGCTGCCTGGTTGCTTTCACGCTCCAACTGCAGACTTGAGCAGTTGCTGGATGCAGAGACCGTACAGCCCACAAAGTCAAATACTGTCTGGCTCTTTACAGAAAACGTTTGTGGACTCCTTCTCTGGAATAGGGGTTTGCAAAGTGTATTCCTTGGACCAGCAGCATCAGAGTCACAAGAACATTCGCTATTAGAAATTGCAGCCTCATCCCAGACGTGCCTAAACAGAAATTAGGGAGAGAAGGTGGGCATGGGGATGGATGGACTCAGTGTTCCGTGCATGAGAAGCTTTCCCGTTGACTCTGCCATATGCTACAGTTTAAGAACCATTGCCGCCTAGGGTGGGGGCTTGTTTGAAGGATGCAGTAACCAAAAGGTATGTGAAAAGATAAGTTCATATGCACATGAAAGGGTTATGACATGTATATTTTATATTGCATTTGCAAGGAAAACACACAGACATGCAGAAGAAAATGAGCACGGTAAACATTCACTGTTGCCAGAGAAAGAGCTGTTGGTAGAGAAAAAAGTGCACGCTTTGCTTTAGGGGTTACTTTAATTTTAACAGGCTTTATAAAATTACCTCAGAGCAGCTTTGATAAATCAGGAAAATGAGATGGTAATCTTTCTAGAAGCTGAATCCCAGTGGTACTTAAAACGGCTTACCATTTGGTTTATATAAAAGAAAATACAATATGCTTCAATTACATACATATGAAGCTAAAGAACCCAACCTGAAATTATATGGGGAAATCAAATTGACTTCAACAGAAGGGAGAGAAAAAAACCCACAGCTTCTTTTTGTAGAAGAACCTGAGCCTGATGTCCTGTCATTTGATCCACACATGTCATGTACACCAAGTGCTCACCCCCATATGGCTGACAGTTTTCATCTACTATTGAAGAAGAGACTGCTTAGTCCCAGTCGGAACTAAAACTGTGGGGACAGATGAAGATGAAAGGAGGCATGGAGACTAATCATTTAAAAATAAAATATAACGAAATAACCTAGTCTATGTGAGGTTATTGCTTTGAAAAGCTTACTAAAGAAAACCCTTGAATGGTTCTTAACATTCCATCTAATGAAATGAATGGCTCAATGTACCATTCCATCCTCATTCAGTGATATTTATTTCAGGATATTAATGAATATTTAATTTCAGTTTTATTTACTAGCACAATAAAACCTGAGGTGATAAAAATAAGAAAATGATATGGTTACTAAAGCCAGAACGAAATGCTGCAGTTAAAAATGGAGATTGTAGTTGAGGGGTGTAGTCTTAGCAGGCTGGCCGACACTGCTTACGGAGAAGCCCATAACCGAACCAGACAACAGGTTTAGTTTTCCAAAGAGCTTTGTAAACTTACATAAGAAACTCCATCTTCTGTTACAGACGAATGTCTCAGCTGAAGTAGTTAAAAGCTCAGCTTTTGCAGTCTGACTGTTTAGGATGGCGTCCCAGCGTAGCCTGTTACTACCTAGGTAACCTTTGGCATGGTGCTAAATTAACCCCCCCAACTGTTGTCTATCAAAGAAGAGAATGATAACATCATCAACCTCATGGAGTTGCTCTAAGTAAGAGATGAGAAATCCATATAAAGCCCCTACCCACTCTTTGTCACACAGTGAACACTCAGAAGTGATAGCTATTGTGATTATCATTGATAATTGTTAATCACTTATTTGCAAGGTAGTGGTGGTAATAAGGGAGGGGAGAGGCGCTGTCAAAGATTATTCAGCTTGCTCAGAGCTCTCTAATAAAGCAGATCAGATTGCTCACTCAACTTCTTTTCTGGATCAGCTTTGGGACGATTTAGCAGTCCTCTTCCATAAAAGCTGCTTTGACAACCCGAGTGTGGTGACTCCAAAGAGAAAGCTCATAGTTATACCTGGCAACCACTTCATCAAAGACTGAGGTCAACCAGGTTAAGAAAAAAAAAAAAAAAGCCAGACTCTATTCTAATTCAAGTGGATGATAACAACTTTCACACCAGAAGAAAAGTTTTGTTTTTTTTAGATTGTTTGCTAAAATATGCAAATGGAAACATTGTTAATAAAGCACTCTTGTCCGTATGCCTTGACCCGTAAATTCCAAATCTGTTTCCACCTTGTGGTGAGAGACATCTGGAAGCTGCCTCCTCCCTGCTGTGCTGTTCTGTCCTAAGGGTGAGTTGCTGAGGCAGCTCGAATATCTGACTTCAGTACACATTCGTGATAGAGCATTTCTGCTTAAGAGTCTGAGGACAGAAGGCTTATTATAAAGAATGAACACTGGAAAATCTATATACAACCAGCCCACTGTGTATGAAGACCCATTTTATAAACACAAGTGATAACACCTTGCTCTGGAACAAATGTTGCTGCCCATCACCAGAGCCATTGACACTTGATCCCCAATTCATGGCACAATTGCAGGGATAGGTCCAGACAGTCACTCTCTTTTTGGAAAACATAAAGGTTGCTTTCTATTGTGTGTAACGAGCAGAAATTATTGTGACCCCAGATATGTCCTGTCACAGTAATTTACTGTCAGAGGTTACAATTAGTGTTGTAGGAAGTATGTGGGAGAAACCCCAGTACGATCAATCGGTACCTTCCCAGAGTCGCATCGTACAGGCAGCAAACATTTACTAAGCGTATATACTCTGCGCTAGGCTACATTTGGGGGACACAATGGTAAATAAGATAAGCTAGTCTGTCATGTCAAGGAGCATAATCATCTAATCAAAAATATATTTTATATCAAAACAAACACTGGCTGATATGCTATGGCATATGGACATGTTGAATGTATGTTTCTAATAAAACAAGGAAGTCCAACTCAGTTCTCCCTGATGGACGTGTTCACGCCCTTCTGCCATAGGAATACTTCAGTGGAAAAAAACTGAAAAGCAGGATTTTTATGCAGTTGGAAGTACTTGCTGATTAAACTTTGCAAACAAGATCACGTGTGACCACATTTTAAATATTATCACCAGACCAATGCTTTACCTCTCTGCACCATTATTATTGAGTATTTCCTCTTAAATCAAAGACAACTACCCTCTTTTAGGTACAGGACTGGCTCCATTCCTATCATTCTCTTCAAATGTTTTCATTCTCTCTTCTGTCCTTATCTGGGACCTTAATGAACTCTAGTCCTTCAGAGTCCTGGTTGTTTTGGAGAGTCTGGGGCTTTTGTTTGAGCATTTCCTATGCTTTCCCTCCCTCATTCTGATATTAGCATCTCAAAAGCAGGTGATAATTCACACTCACTAGTCTCCCAGGCTTCCTGAACCCCAGGAGCTCACCTGGAAGCCCAGGTTCCCAGGTGCAGTGGCCTCCCGGTGTACTGCCAAGACCTGCAAGCAGACATCTGGGAGCAGAATAGCTCACCATCAGTTGGACTTGAACTTCATTCTGAATGAAGAACTGGACATGAAAGGGTTAAAATAATGTGTTTTGTTTAACTGAGATAACCTTCAAAAATTTGCCAGTCAAATACCAACTAGCAAAACCTCTGAAAACATTCTCTATTTTTATTTTCCTTTGAAGAAATCATCGTGGTAAATTAATTTTAGAGGCGATTAGAGAATATATTGTAGTGTAAAATGCTTTGGTTGTTGATGAGACAGGGTTTTTCCGTTCTTCACAAGATGGTGCTTCGATAAATCAGAGATTGCTCAGTGCCTAAAGAGGCACACTGTGACAGTTTTCATTTCAATGTGACATAAAGAGGCAAATGAAGAGGTACTCCAGATCACACTAGGGCCGGTTTGGTGATGGTGCCCATTGTGTGAATAAGAAGCAGGAAAGGCTGTTGTTTACTAACAATGTGCTCATTGTTTTCTGATCCACCTGTGACAGTAACTTTTTCTTCAATCACTTAAGGCCTAAATTTGATTGGAATCTTGATGCTTATAAATAGTTGGATAAGTGAGAAGTAACTCGGCCAACAAGAAGACCTCTTTAAGAGGAAATGCACTCTGCATTTTTTTTTTTTCTGTTTTGATGACTTAGGCTGTGTCCTTCTGTGTGAGAGCATTGGGTATGAATGAACAGCTGGTCCCAGATTCATCCTTACTCATTTGCATGCACCAGTTAATACAATCTCCATGTCAAATCCTTTCACCGAGCCTTTTGGAAAATCAGGGCCATGGCATAATCCATGGGTGTCTGATTTGAACACATATGTACAGACGTCACCTCTGACTTCAAATTTCTCTTTTGATGTGCTGTTTATCTTCATTTTAATATGTATAACCCACTATTCTGTTCTATATATCTAGATAAATCATCACTGAAAGTAAATATGGAGCCCTTTCACTCCTTGGTTTGCTTTTAAGCCTTAAGGGGAGAATTATGGTGTTCATACACGGGTTAAGACAGATTCTGGGCTTCTGATGGAGTGACTGTATGAGAATAATGCTAAAGGCAAATATGCAAACATATAATTCAGCAAGAAAGGAAAAAGGAGACATCTACCAACCTTATCACTGGGTGGCAGTGGTAGGGACATAAATAGTGCCAAATGAATGGCTTAACTGTACTTTTTACATTTAAGATATCGCCGTGGCACTGTGGGGAAGAGTCCAAGAGGCTGATCTCCTTTGTCTCACCCTGGTTCCTTTTGGGCCTTGGGCAAATGGGCCAACACTGATTTTCAAGGCTGATCTCATCTTTTCTGGCTGTTGAGTAGACTTTGCACTTCAGTTGATGAGGGCATATAAGAAATGAACCAAATAAATTGCTTGATTAGAATCTTCATGAACCAGAACTGATGAGAGGGGCACACATTTGCTTGTGAATTAACAACCAAATACATCTTTCTGGGGCTCGATGCTGACACACATATTTACATTCTCCCCACTGTGTGCCATTCACTAATTATGAACCTTGGGTTTTTCCACTTTACAGGTTTTTTGCACCACCATCTGGTGTTTGAATATTGACCACGCTTCTTTTGCAAGTCTCATCTTAGTCTATAAATGGCATCCTGATGAGAAGAACACTGACTCTCCTCCTAAGCTTTAAGGAATGTGAACGAGGAAACTCAGCCAATTATTCAGCCTTTTTTAAAGTCAGTGTGATTGTTATTTCTTCAATAGTATGAGCTTCTATTACCACAGTAAACAAATAAATATAAATTCTCCTTAACTAATAGAGAGTATGAACGAAGAGATAGTTGATAGTTTTTTAAATATATTTTATTGATTATGCTATTACAGTTGTCCCATTTTTTTCTCCCCTTTATTCTCCTCCACTTTTCATCCCCTTCCCAACAGCATCCCTCCCCCTTAACTCATGTCCATATGTCATACAAATAAGTTCTTTGGCTTCTCCATTTCCTACACTATTCTTAACTTCCCCCTGTCTATTTTGTACCTACCATTTATTCTTCTTATTCCCTGTACTTTCCCCCCATTCTCCCCCCTCCCCTTCCCCACTGATAAGCCTCCATGTGATCTCCATTTTTGTGATTCTGTTCATGTTCTAGTTGTTTGCTTAGTTTGTTTTAGTTTTGGGGGTTTTTTTAGGTTCAGTTGTTGATAGTTGTGTTTGTTGTCATTTTACTGTTCATAGTTTTGATCTTTTTCTTAGATAAGTCCCTTCAACATTTCATATAATAAGGGCTTGGTGATGATGAATCTATTGTTTTTTGTAAAGATAAAGTTATATTTAGCTAGAATGGAATAAGCTTACGTTCTTGTGACTTTTCTTTCTGGCTTACAGGTGGCTATCTTCTTGCTGTATTCCTGAGTGGTGTGTGTGAGAGAGCTCTCAGGTGTCTCTTTGTATAAGGATAATAATCCTATTAGATCAGCTCTGCCTTATGACCTCATTTAAATGTAGTTACCTCTATAAAGGCCGTATCTCCAGATATAGTCATATTGGGGATTGGGGCTTCAATATATGACTTTGGAGGGAACATAATCATTTAGCCTGTACCAGTTACAGAGTATTATTATAGTATAACATTATATTCATATGTTACTGACAATCATCTCAGTTCTTTGCATCAGTTCTCTCTTAAAACAGCACCAAATAAACCAGAAAAATAAAAAAGAGTGTATTCTGGTGTGGGCATTGAAAACAACAAAACTACTCTTGTTTATGTGGCCATTCTTATTTTTATACCATTTTCTATATTTATGCCAATATAAATACTCCTTTCCAGCAGAAAATATTTTGTATTAGGTAAAATGATCAAAGTCAGTACATTTGAATTCATATAAGTTTTTACTGTTAAAAAAACAAACTTATTTTGTCTTTTGTGTTTGTGTGAACACATGTGTATGTTTGCAATAGAGATTGCACAGATTTTTTTTAAAGCCTTCCCTGTTGAGTACAGTCTGATAAATACAGAAATGCAAGAGGGTGATATCCAAAATCAAATAATGGGATCCAGAAACACAGAGACAAAATCAGTTATTATATAGTCTGAGACGATTATTGCCTTAGCATATATGCTTACTTGAAAACACGCCAAGGAGTCTTTTTCTCTTTTGATTTTAGGAATGGGTAATGTATTGGCCTTTTTATTTTTAAATGTTAACATTTAGTAACTAAACTGTTATTTTAAAAAAATAAAATTGTGTGTTCCCATCCCAGATTGTTTTCTTTGTACCGGAATTGGATCACGATGTGATGAAGCTCATCATGCAGACACGTTGTCAAAACAGGAACAGCAGCCCTGGAATACTGCAGTTGAGGGGACACTTACGCTTGTTGAAGGGGGGCAGAAGAAGGAAAAAGGCAAAAGAAGGGCCACTGCAAGTTAATGTTCTCAGAAACAGTTCTGTGGCCTACCACGTTGGCACACATTAGCCAAAATCTTGAGATGGGTTGATTTGAGGGAGAAACCAACGTGGAGTCATGGTTGGGGTTGCTTCTCAGTGTAGGACCTCTCAGTATGATTGCACATGTCTAACATAACACTCCAAGCAAAGACAGCACTGTTAGTGCTGCATTTACCCTAAGAAAAAAACTTTTTTTAATGTTTCATGTAAAGGTACTATACAGCCTAGTGGGGGCTCTGAATCCATGGCTAATCATGGCCTGGCATCGAAGCCTATTGTAAGGTCAGGAGTTAATGTAGTCCTGGTGATATAGCTTGAACATAGTTTGAAAACAATTAACTTATTTGAACAAATATAATGATCTGATTCATTCAGACCCTTTAAAATGTGGGCATTTTCTTCCTGCACAATCATGCAGAAGGTGAGTTCCCTGGCCCCTGCCTGTCTTTTCTCCTGGTTCAGCTTTCTTGAATAGAGGTTTCAGGATTAGTTCCCACCTTAGACATTGTAACTTAACCATTTTTACTGGAAAAAGAAAAGCAAAAATCTTTTGCCCTGGCTTGGTGGGTCAGTTGGATGGAGTGTCGTTTCAGATAGCAAAAGGTTGCAGGTTTGATTCCCAGTCAGAGCACATGTGCAGGTTACTGGCTTAACCCTGGTTCGGGGGCTTACGGGAGGCAAACAATTGATGTTTCTCACATGAATGTTTCTCTTTCTTCAATAAATAAGCATATTTTTTAAAATTCCAAAAAATCTCTAAAACAATTTTCCTACATGCTGATGAGGGATGTGATTTAGCCTTAGACTTCCATTTCTAAGTGGACAACATTTATTCATAGTTCTTGTTTATGTGCTTGTAAAATAAATATCCCTTTTACCTGAGGCATTATAAGAATCAAATATTTCATTATGACAGAGGTCTGAGAAAAGCAATATTTCTGTCAGATATGTATATGTCTTACATTAGTTTTGACAAACTTATGGTTATATTCTGAAGCTCTTGGAGTTATTTTAAATAAAAATACCTTCAAGTCCATTTCTGAATCCAGGAAAAGTAATTTTATTATTTTTCTTGCCAAAATTTCCATTCTTTACCTTCTGAGATATTTATATTTATCTTAACCTTTATGTTAAAGGTCCCCAAATGGTTTTAAAGTAAGTAAATTTATGTCTGCCATTAAGAAAACACTTTTGAGAGACTTCTGTTCAAGGAAGAGGCATAGGTAAGCACACTTTGCCTATTTGCACAACAAAAAGGCATTAAACTAAATCTCAAAATAATACCCAGAACTGTATTATCAGAAAATTGGATAGTATGGAAGTCCAGCAACCAAAGGTTTAAAGAAGCCACATTCATCCAAACAGGTAGGAGGGGTGGAGATGTGGAGACGGGGTGGAGATGCAGAGATGGGGTGGAGAGGTGAGGAGACATGGTACGGCATGGAGAGGCAGTGGTAGTGACAGGACAGGCAAGGGTAGCTCCATATTCACATGTGGTGAATATAAATCAGGAGGGATACCTTGGGAGCAAGCAATCCCAGCCCCAGGCCAGACTGCACAGTCCAGGGCTCCAGAGCCAGGAAGATAAGTCCCCATAACTTCTGGCTGTAAAAACCAGTGGGGGTTGGGGTGGCAGAAGAAATTGTTGGATTTTCAGAAAACTTCACGTAACGGTCCTGCATGGTCTTAAAACGTACACAAACCCACCAACTCTGGGATTCAACACCAGGGCAACAGCTGGGAGGATGCCAGTCACATATAGGAGTGGGTGAAATGATGGGTAATGGGGCAAATGCTGGGCAAACCCCCAGAAGCCAGGCAGTGGCACAGTTTCCTCTCTGAGCCCTCCCCCCACACAGAGCCACAAAGTGGTGAATGGGTTGCCTCATCCTGGTGATTACCTAAGACTCTTCTCCACACAATTTATAGGTGCCTTTTTGACAATAGGCCACCCTACTAAGACAGGGAGTCAAAGCAGCTCTACCTAATACACAGGAGCAAATACAGGGAGGCTGCCAAATCGAGGAGACACAGAAATATGGCCCAAATGAAAGAACAGAACAAAACTCCAGAAAAAGAACTAAACAAAACAGAGATAGCCAGCCTATTGGATGCAGAGTTCAGAACACCAGTGATTAGGATGCTCAAAGACCTCACTGAATATGGCAACAACATAAAGGAAGAAATGAAGATTACATTAAGTGAAATTAAAGAAAAATCTACAGGGAACCAACAATGAAGGGAAGGAAGCCAGGATCAAAATCAACAATTTGGAACATAAGGAAGAAATAAACATTTAACCAGAACAGAAAGAAGAAACAAGAATTCAAAAAAATGAGGATGGTATAAGAAGACTCTGGGACATCTCCAAATGTGCGAACATCTGAATCATAGGGATGCCAGAAGGGGAAGAGGAAGAGCAAGTAATTTAAAACTTATTTGCAAAAATAATGAAAGAAAATTTCTCTAATTTGACAAAGGAAATAGACATAGAAGTCCAGGAAGCACAGAGAGTCCCAATCAAGTTGGACCCAAAGAGGACCACCAAGACACATCATAATTAAAATGTCAAAGATAAAGAGAGAATATTATAAGCAGCAAGAGAAAAGCAGTTACGTACCTACAAAGGAGTTCCCATTAGACTATCAGCTGATTTCTCAAAAGATATTTTGCATTCAAGAAGTGACTGGCAAGAAATATTCAATTCAAAGTGATGAAAAGCAAGGACCTGCAACCTAGATTACTCTATCCAGCAAAGCGATCATTTAGAATGGAGGGGAAGATAAAGTGCTTCACAGACAAGGTAAAGCTAAAGGAGCTCATCATCACCAAGCCATTATTACTGAAAATATTAAAGGGGCTTATTTAAGAAAAAGAAGATCAAAACTATGAACATTAAAAAGGCAACAAATTCAGCTATCAACAACCGAATCCAAAAAAACACCCCTGAAACAAAAACAAACTAAGCAAACAACCAGAACAGGAATAGAATTATAGGTATGGAGATCATTTGGAGGGTTATTAGCTGGGAGGGGGAAGGGGGAGAACGGGGGAAAAGGTGCAGGGATTAAAAAGCATAATTTATAGGTACAAAATAGAGAGCAGCATCTTAAGAGTAGTATAGGACATGAAGAAGCCAAAGAACTTATATGCATGACCCATGGACATGAAATAAGGGGAGATTGCTGGCAGGGAGGGGGATACTGGGCAGAGAGGGGCAAAGGAGGAAAAAGTAGGACAACTGTAATAACATAATCAGTAAAATACACTAAAAAATCAAATCATGAAAAAAAGAAAACACTTTCATGTAGATATCAATTAAGAAGCACTCTGAACTTAGAAATAAATTTAGCTTTGAAAATGGTTTTAACCAACATATATTTAATTAGGCTAATTGTTTGTAGGAATAGCCAAGAGATTATCACCAAATGTATGGCTCAGGAGATTTGAGGGAATCTATTTTAAAGATTCCTAGTGGCTTGAAATACATTTTTCTCCCATGAAGATCCATAGCAGGTGTTCCAGATGGTGTCATCTTTCACTTGGACCCAGACCTGTTCTATTCTGTGGCACTATCTCATCAAGAATCTAGTTCTTCTCCACCTAATAGATCAGGGAGGAAAGCGCAGGAAAAATATACCTGATTCTTAATACTTTTCCTAGGTAGTGCCACTCATCACTTCTGTTCATGTTCCATTGGTGCAAATAATATGGCGTATCTAGCTGTAAAGGGGCTGGGAAATCTCTATTCCCTGCCTAGGCCACCGCTGCTCAGGAACAGCTCCCCACTGCTCTGCTACATGGTGGTTCACTAGAGCCTGTCTGCATATTTTTGAAATTTTAGATGAGGATAAGTAGCAATGATATTCATGTATTAACCTCTCTCTGTGAGAGCATAAAGAATTAGTGGTCATAAGATATAACTGGAGAGCTCACTCTTCCTTTTCATTTATAGGATGCTTTTCCTTCTATTTACGTTTAATTTGCTAATGTGATCAGGAGCTGAAACGAAGAGAACGTGTAGTTCTTATTTGGGCTCCAAGCCAGGCAGCTTAGCAGCAGAGATTTAATTTTTACATTTAATTTTAATTAAAATGAGCAGCTAGAGATGTAACAAAATTCAAGAAATGGAAATTAAAAAATAAAATAAAATCCTGGGGGGAACACACACTTGAAGATTTATGCAGGCTTCTGCATGAGAATAACAGTATTTCACATTTTTGTCCTCATATCTATTGGTGATAAAGACACAGCTGTACACTGACATGTGCGGTAAAATTATAGATACATTTAAAATATGTTTTAGATAAATACATATGCACTTGTGTATCATACTACACTTCATTTTTAAATGGCAAACTATGTAAAGCAATATAACAGTAATGGCAACATTACTGCATAAGCTACACACATGTATCATAATTAGCTAAAGGTTTCAATTTTTCCATACCTTTTTCAAAGGGGACACAGCTTATTAATTTATAGCAGAGTCTTAAAAGGCATTTCATTTTGAGATCCTGCATCTTGAATCCTAAAAGAACAGCAGGATAACATAAGAAGGGGCTGAGCATTTGTCAAAGGAGAAAACGTGAAGGCCAGGCCTTTAGAAGATCTTCAACTATTTTCTTGCCAATATCTGAGCATCCAATGCCCAATTGTTCTTGATCACTTTGTGCAAAAACTCATCTACAGTAAGAGTTTTTCCTTATGCACGCACCAGCGCTGCTGAACTCTGCTGTACACTGCTCAAGAATGTCACACAAAGGGGCAGTCGGTGCCAAATGCACTCATGATTGTTAATCTTACCCAGGCTCTCAATAGTGTCTGTGAACCCCATGAGCTTTCCATTATATCACTTCATTCCCATTTCTCCAAGATACTATGTCAAACCTTTCCGACTCTCCTCAAATCTCTAGCTCATCCATCTCCTCCCCCAAGTTGAGAAGATTACTTAAAATCACTAGAGAAAAATTCTTGGACTTTTTACTGTTTAGGCTACAAGCTGCATCCATCTTTCCCTTTTTCCTGTTGGTTTGAAGAAGATTTGAATTTCCATCTGTATAACTGATCCACTATCCATCTGAACTCTGGAATCTTTCCACTCTAGATTTTTCAGAAATACAGTAAATTCCCCACCCTCCAACTGCTCGCAACTTGAATTTCTCCTTCACTTCTGGATGCGTCTCACCAGAATTTCATTAAGTATGGTTTCCCAGCAATACAAAGGGGGAAGAAAAAGGAAAGAAACTTTCTTCAATGGAAATTACCTCTGCAAATCTCATCTTCCCTTCACAGTCAAAACTCTTGAAGGTGTTATCTATTTTTCTGTCTCAATTTTCTGAATTCATCCAATTTTATCTTTTTCTTGCAATATGCCACTGACCTGGGTCACGAGTGCTATCAATGCCTATATACTGCAAACTATGACCACTGTTGAGCTATCTTGCTTGACTTCTTGGCAGCATTCGATGCTGTTGAAGTCTACTCTTCATGAACCTCTACTTTCTTGCCTCACCTGGTAAAACTTTATCCTGGTTTGCCTCTTTTCCCTCTGACTTCTCCTTATTTTCCTTTGAATGTTGCTTTTGCTATACTTCTGCTTTACACATTGGTGACCTTCATGACTCAGTTCTAGTCTTTGTCTCCACCTTACTGCTAAGGATTTATTAAGCTAATCCAGGAACTCTGGAAATTCATCTGCTCCCAAAGCTTCAAAATCCATTGGTAAATTGATGACTCACAAATCTACTTTTCTAGCACCAACTTCTTTTCTAGGCTCCAGTTCTGTGTGCCCGGATGGTTACTAAACATTTCCACATGTATATTTCATAGACACCTGAAGCTTAATATGTTGAGAGATGCACTCATGTTCTTACTTCTCTTCTATATTTAATTCTCCTCTTGTGTTCTCTATTCCTTAAATGCTACTACCACCTACCCAGGGCACCTCTGACATCTAGTAAATCACCAAATCATTTAGATTATATTGCCAAATTGTTTTCTGGCTACTACTCTTTATTCCTACAGTTATGATCCATGTCCAAGCAAAAGCCTTCTCCTTTCCAAATGGTTGCCACCTCTTCTTAAGTGGCCTTTCTTTTTTTCAATATCTCTCCTCTAATCCACTCCCTACAGTGTACACATGAGAATATGACTATGACATTCACCTGCTTAAAATCTTTTACAACTTTCACATTGCTCTTACAATGAAGTTCAACCTTGAAACATGTCATAACCAATCAGATCCTTCATGATCTGAACTTAGTACATGTGGCAGCCTCATCATGCATGCTCCATCGCAAATTCTGTTGTCCAGGCATATTGAACTTCTTCCAATTCTTTAAAATAAAACTTGCTCTTGCCCACCTCTGAGTCTTTGTGTCACATTTCCCTTCTCTGAAATATTCTATAGCTCTCCTCTTTTCTGGTTGATTTCATTCATCCTTCTATTCTTAGGTTATATTACTTCCTCAAGCCGACCTTCTTGGATTCTTGGATTAGCTGAATAAATACTTCTTAAACATGTCTTCGATATTGATATATTTCTCCTATAGTAATTTTATGCTTTATTATTGTTGCCTGTTGTATTAGTTTCCTCTTGCTGCTATAATAACCATAAACTTTGTAGCTTAAAAGAGCACAAATTTATTATATCATAGTTCTGAAGTCAGAAGTCTAAAATGGGTCAGCAATTCTGTATTGCTTGTGGAGGCTCTGGGAAAGAATTCATTTGCTTACATTTTCATCTTCTCTAGACTGCTTGCATTCCTTGGCTCATGGCCCCTCCCTCCACCTTCAAAGACAGCACTATAGGCTCTTCACATTTCCCTCTCTGACTTCCGTTTCTGTCATCACATCTCCTTTTCTGAGTTTGTCTTTTCTGCCTCTCTCTTTCCCTTCTAAGGACTGTTATGATTATAATGGGCTCACCTGGATAATCCATGATAACTTCTCCATTTCAATATCCTTAATTTAATCACACGTGCAAAGTCTCTTTTGTCAGGTAAACTAACATGTACCAGGTTCCAGGGACTAGGAAGAAGACATCTTGAAAGAGAGTATTATTCTGTCTCCCAAATATGTTTAAGTGTCTATTTTTCTTATTAGGTTTATGAAGTCTCCTTTGTCCCTCCCATTATGCCTGATGCCTAGTGCAGAGCCTGGTCCATGAGAGTTGTCTACTACATACTTTAAGAAAGAGTTATGGTTGTGATTTCAATTCATTTATCCATAGATGTAGAAATAACAAATGCATGTACCATTGAACAAGTATAAATTATGAAATACAATAAGAAAATGATAAAATATAATTGCAAATAGTCTTTTTTCCCCTATTCTATTGCCCCTTTATATTTTTTTCATAGAAAATAGTTTTTTTTCCCCTGTCCCTGAATAAAAACGCTGGCAGGCATTATTGCTTCTCTGTCTACTTACAGGTATTAAAACAACCTATTAAATCACAAAACACAGTTTTTAATTCCATAATTAAAATGTACCATTCTTGAATATGTCAAAAATCTGGGTGTCCTTTTAAGTTAAATTGCTTTTGCTCCTCCCCACCATATCTTGCTTAGGGATGGAGGGAGGAGAGTTAAGTGGAATAAAAGGCATTACTTGCCTGAATCTATGGAGGTGATGTGATTTCAGTAATCTCTGGACTGTGCAGATGTTGAAAGCTGACTCTCGTGTTCATTCATGGAATATTGGAGGACGCCCCTATCAGGAGCGCTTCATCAGGAGCACTCTTCATACCCCGAAGGTTCTTAGAAGTCAGCCTCACTCTCTGTTCACCCTTCAGCTGAACTGCTTGGGAAAGTTAAGCATATCCCACTGCAGCTTCCTCTCCTGTGTGTTTCAGAAGTGGTCCCAGGCAAATGCTCATGAATCCATTGTTCTTATAAACTCTGGGGGTATCATTAAATGTCTGCAAACCAGCCACCTCCTCTGCTGCAACAGACCACTTTAGACAGCTTCTTGCCCATAGACTTCTTAGGCTTGGCTCAGATACTAGTCCACTATGTCCACTAAACTGAAGGGTTACATATTAAGTTCCCTTTGTAGTCTTTTTAAAGACCCATTGATGTGTGTGTGTTGGGGAGAAGGCATTCACAAAACACCTGTATGCAAATAAACCCTCTACAAAAATCCTCCCTCCAAAATGAACAAACAAAAACCAAAATCTACCTAGAGATGTGAGAGATTTAAAGTTATATAGCTGGACTGTAGGCACCTATTTTTGAAGCCCCCATCACAGCCTAGAACCTTACTTTTGAATATATGTCCTAGCTGAGTACTAAGGATGTGCCATGGCACTGAGTCTTGTCTTACCAACCCTTCAACTCAGTGAGAATGGCCTTAATCCCATCTTCACTCTAGAGATGAAGAGACCAAGGTGCAGAGACATTAATGTGCTGAAGGTCACAGGGTTGATAAATAGTGGACATGAAATTCACCAATAAGAAGTACAAATCTAGAACTCATGTCTCTTCATATGACAACGTTCATCATAATTTCTTTGTTTAAATATCCATCTTCTATATCAGACTGCAATTTCTTTTATATTTTCTTCACAATTCTTAAGAGTAATGATCACATATGTCTTAACACTAATGTAGTTCTCAGTTTTTTAAATGCAACACAAGATAGTATATTGCTTCATATGTTATAGAGGGGGGATTGATTTTTTAAAGTTAATAATAAAAACAAACAAAAAAGGCAAAGCAAAGAAAAGCTTTCATTTCTTAGGTTTTTAAGAAGAAAGAGATCCCACAATGTAAAATGCCTTTACTATAACAGCTGATTAAAAATAAGAGAATGGTCCATTGTTTTGGGTTTTTTTTTTTTGTCTACAAGAGACCAAAAATTAAGTTTATACTGAATTTCACACTGATTTTACAAATGTCCATGAGGCTGTGACCAGCTGCTGCAAGAAACAGGCTGCTGTAATTATCGCAGAGATGTAACTGGAGTGGCTACTGTCAGGCTTCCCTTTCTGAGCTTCATCTCACATGTTAGTGTACAAAGGGGAAAAAAAAACTACCCTTCTTTGGAGTAGACTTTTATCTTAATATCAGTTACTGGTAACTATTATTTACTTTGTATGAGACACCTTCCTATATTTGTTTTCCAACGCTGTAAGCTTTAGAAGAATTAGTTGATATTTTGACAGAAAAAGTCCAAAGGTAAATATAGTGGTTCATTTTTAACTTTATGCTCTATTTTTTACAAGATAAGAAAGTACTGTATTTACTAAAGGGTGAAGTTGAATAAGATCCAAAATCATTTCTCTATTAAAAGTATTAAGTACATCTTTTTAAAATTAAAACTTATATTTATTTTTATTGACTTTGTTTAAGCAAGTAGAATGAAATTAATGCCTTCCTGAGTCTCTCAGTATAAAAAATGATGTATTAAATTGAACATGTGCTTTATTTTATGAAATGCCACTTACTTAGAATACACTGTATTTGCTGTGAATAATGCATACTTTTTTTGCCCAAATTTCTGAGGGAAAAGTAGGGATGCACATTATACATGGGTATAATGATTACATATCATGGGAATAATAATCCTGTGTATAATGCACACAAAACTGTGGGTACACATTACACATGGCAAAATACGGTATGTTTTTACTATGGAGCCAACCACCGGATGCCATAAAGCATATATCTACATAAACTCATATCAATGGAAACAAATATGGATACAATTATATTGACCTTCTAACTGAATGTTACCATTTTGTCTAATACACTGTTTTCTTAGCAAATCTTAGACTCCCTCTATTTTTCTTTAACTGCTTTCATCCAAAAGTTTCATGATGTTTCTAAAATTTTATTTTACTTTCTAGAATCCAAAAGACACTACTGATAATATATACTTGACTTCTAACTAACTCTAGACCACATTAAAGGTCCTAAATTCAGTGTCTCTGCTGCAATGCTAAGAGGATTTTTATACTTTCAGTGTCCTTTTGGTTATTAATATGGCAAGTTTTTGGAAAGAAAATATAAATCCCAGGACTATATTCCAAGTATTGGGCTGGCCAAAATGTCTGTTATGTTTTTTCCATAAAATGAAAGACACAATTTTTTATTTTCTCCAATAACTTTATTGGTTTGGGCATTTGGAGTATGTCAGCTATCTCCCACTGTTGGCTTCTAGTGGGGAGAGGCCAGGGCTGCTGCTAAACATCTTTGGATGTATGAGACAGCAAAGAATTATTTGGTCAATACTACCAAGACACTTTGCAAACCACTTTTGACACATTTGATCAGTCACAGTACCTTCTCTATACACTGCACAAATCTTTTTTTGTGTTGCAGTTGCGCTTTTACCTTTCTTGAAATAATAAAGTACACTATTCTGAAAGCATTGCATGTTTTCTTCCATCTTCTATATTAAAGCAGCTACACAAAACTTCACCAATATTGCTGATTTTTTTAATGCACAGCTGATATGACAGCTGTCACAATACAATCTAAGAAAAATGTTTTGAATGAAGTTAAAGGCAACTAAGCAGTACTAGAGCCATCATACAGGAAAAATATAATGGACTTTTTGGCTTACCCAATACTTTCCTTTAGTTTGTCCTAATAAAATTAGGAGATTAAAGTGAAATAAATTTATGCTAATTTTTCCAATTAAAAAACAATGAACTAGACTTATTGTGGTGATCATTTCAAAATATATACAAATCCTGAATCATTATGTTGTATATCTTAACAAATATGAAGTTATATGTCAATTGTATCAATAAAAAATGAAGATCAGTGCTTGTAGAGAGACTGTGTCTATGGATTTGGTTATGTTGCTGGTTAAAACACACCCCTCAGATACAGGTGATATAAAATGTACAGTTGTGTTACTATTTCTTTGTGTCTTCTGCCAGATGTACGGGAGGTTCTTTTGTAATTTGCTTCTTAGTTCAAAAACAAAAATGTATGAGCATCTTTAACTTCCTTGAGCTAGCTTTTAAGATTTCAAGTTAGATACATCATAATAGTTATTTGCAGTTTGAGAGCTCAGAGTCCATGTACGCCCAATCCAAAGAATCAACAACAGCGGCACAACAAAGGTGCAAACTTCCTGGTTAGCCTAAAGAAGAATCCCTATAAATATGCAGCCAATGGCTCTAGGGGGGGAGCCCTTATCTTGTCAGTAAGATCTGCAAGATTTGATGGCTCTGCCTAATGTTTGTTATTTTACAAGCACTTCAGATCCTGTGTGTTTTTATATTTTTATGTATTTATGTATTTATTTATATAGTGGGATTAAAACCGAGTGAGCCATTACACTTTAAAAAAATAATTTAAAAGTTTTTCAGTTTAAAATGTGGTTATTTATTTACCCAAGTAATAAATATACCTATATTTTATTATGTGAGATTGGATCAAGGAATGCCCAAACAATATCAGAAAGGTAATTTTAGATCATGTTTTTAGATTTCTCAGGGAGTCTCACACTGAACTAAATTATTTTCCTGAAATCCATATGCTAAAAGTTCATTAAAGTTCTTGTTTAAAATCATGGCAATGGGTAAGATCCTTTGTCTTTCAAATTCTCACTTATGTTAGATTTCACTGTGGTGTCACTAAATAAGACAAATACTATATGATCTGACCTATAAGTGGAACATAATCAACAAAACAAACTAGCAAGCAAAAATATAACCTGAGACACTGAAATAAAGAACAAACTGACAGTGACCAGAGGGGATGGGGAGGGGGATTGTGGGGGGAAGAAAGGGAAGAGTCATAAAGGAACATGTATAAAAGACACATGAACAAAGCCAAAGGGGGTAGGATGGAGGACGGGAGGTGGGGATGGCTGGGGTGGGGGGAGTGGTGGGGGGAAAATGGAGACAATTGTACTCGAACAACAATAAAAAAAATAGAGTGGGCATTTTGATTTTAGGGGGAAAGTCTTTAAATGAATCTTTTGGTTTGTCTGCTCATGCCACCTCATTAATTCTAAATGGTGTCAGTCAGTTGAGTCTAATAGCTGTGAGTGTTACTACCATGGTCAGTTCCAAATTACAATATTGATTAATTGATTGTCTTCTTCCAGTTGTGAATTATATTAGTGCTGGCTCAGGCAGCTTGGCTTGGGGCCAAAGCCTAATTTTCAATAGAAGGCAACAAGCAGTTTCACTGTTTCACTGCTGTGGTTAAGTGGATGCTTAGGAAACAAAAAGCTTTGGTTAGATGATTTGACGAAAAGGAATGTACTAGATAAAATGAATATGCACTTACTGATGGTCCCTCTCCAATACAGAGAAGTAAGTAGGAAGAGAGTATCAAGAATTCATCATTTCTCAACCTCAGACTTCCAAAACAATCTTCAAACAACCACTGGAGGATGAGAGCAGGAGGAGGGAAACGTGGTCCAGAATGATAACAAGCCAGCTTCGGGGAATTAGGTCCATTCAGGAGAAGCGAGGTGTCTGTGGCACTTTCAAACCAAGCAGAAGCTAAAGTGGGTCATGGATACCCCTACATCAGCGATTTTCAACCATTTTCTTCTCTTGGCACACCTAAACTAATTATTAACATTTTGCAGCACACCAAAAAGTATAAATTATTTTTTTCAGGTCTGACCAAAAAACTGGCATAATTTTGATTCGTTCACACTGCACAGCTTTTATTGTGTTGACTATTCTCTCTCTCTCTTTTTTAATCTCAAAATCTAAGGGAAAAGAGGTCAGTGTCCCAGGCTAAATGGTCAGGTATTACATGTTTTAAAGATGGTTGCAGCACACCTGTTGAAAATTGTTGCCCTACATCATAATAGGTACAGCTATCCAGGGAAGCTTGAAGAGTAGCTGCCAACCATGACATCACTTAGAATCCTATCAGCTTACAGAGTTGAAAGACAGCACATTGCCAAGTTGAAACAGGCACCCATTTCGTGTTAACTCTGCTTTAGTGAGGAACATGAAATGGATGGGTGTGCTCATCATTGATTCCTGTGCAGTGGGAAAGCTGCACGGGGCATTAAGAGGTTAATAACTTTCATAGATCCATAACTGGTGTTTGCTGCCAGATCAATTCCTTTTCTCTATAAAATCTGAAGGAAAAACTGGTGTGGGATGGAGTAACTCTGATTATAAAGTTATATTCATATTAAGAGGTATTTGAAATCAATTATTGGTCTTTTGTTCCCCCACCATGAACAAAATAATACTTGATTTCACAGAGAATTAGAAGGAAGAAGCTTTCTCCCTCATAAAGAGAGTGATCGTGAAAAATAAATAAATAAATAAATAAATAAATAGATTAATTCCAGGGGTCCTACATTTGAAAGCTTTGAAATCATCATTTAGACAAGAGTGGTAAATGAAAGTTTATAAATGGGAAGACATTTGTGAATATGTAAAGAGCATATGTCACACTGTCAAACATGCTAATGCAAATTAGAATTTTGTAGAGGTATTTGATAAAAAGGGGAGAGAGATTGCAAGTAGATGTCAATGAGGAGAAAGTCACTTTTCTATAAGTGGTACTAAGGTCAAGATTATTAAACACATACTATTAAATATATATTAAATATGTATTTATATATATTCCTTAATAGGAGCTATGATATAGCCTCTTGCCATAGATCATATAAGGAAAGCTCATAGACTAAGTTTCTACAAAATACAGAGGTATATTAATTATTCATGGCTTTCTTACTGATCTGGAGTACAAACAAGGTTAGAATGAGAAATGCCATATATTTAATACTTAAAAAATATTATAGGCTATGCCATTTTAGAGGCACCAAGGACACTTTAGGGGGATAAGAAATCAAGCATCATGCCTTCAGGGTGATCTGTGGAGTGGTTATTACCCTGGTTAACTTAGGTAACTCACACAAGTATGATATAACAAACCCAGTGTACCAGCAACTTGAAAAAATAAACGCATACCTTAATGGATGTAAAAAAGTACTTCGGTGTTAATGTGGAGGGTAAAACTATGTTCTTAGCTCCTCGTGGAAAGGATGCAAATATAATCCATTGTGGTACACTCCTCAGCACTCAGTAGAGACTCTAGCACAAAATGGGGGCTCCATGATTATTTTTGAAAGAAAGGATGCCTAAGAATATAGCCTTTGAACCAACTTTCTGTCAACGGCAATAGTTGGATAAAAATATACTATCTTTAAAGGGACAGAGAAATAATGTCATTAATAAGGTAGTAGCAAATATAAAGTGTGGGACATCCCACTCACTAAAGTATAGCTAGTTTTCCATCTCCCCATGCCCTCTTCTTACCAGAATAAATTTGACTCACCCTTAGACGCAGACATAATTTTCATCCCTGCAAAAGTAGATCCTCACCTGTTTGGGCTACAAACCCCTGTGGTCCCCGTGTTTTGCAAATATTTGCACTCTCCCGTAATTGTTTATTTAATTGGCTCTCCATCGTATATGGACTAGCAAAGGGTTTGGTCCATAGAGTTCTACGTGGTTCTTTTTGTTAGTGTAACTTTTGACCCTTCTTTCCCATAATCCACATCTCATTTGTCTGCAAATCCAGGTTGCCTTACTTTCAAAGCAATGCCTGCCCACAATTCAACCACTTCTCCCACTTCTACACCTATAATTTGGTCTACCTCTTGCACATATTATTGCAGTAGCATCTGTCCTAGTACCTGCCACTCTCCTTACCCTGATTAGTCAGTTCTCAACCCAGAAACCGGAGGGATCCTCTTAAAATCCTGTAACAAATCATGTCAGACTTCTATTCGAAATCTTCAGTGAGATGTCATCTAACATAGCATAAAAGTCAAAGTTCTTACTAGGAACTATGAGGGTCTTCTTTTCTCAGACCTCTTCTCTTTGTATTTCTCCTAGTACCAGGCACTCCAGCCACACTGGCGGAGCTTCCTCCTCAGAGCCTTTGCACCTGTTACTTCCTCTCTATAGAATGGTCTTCCTCCAATACCTACATGACTTACTCCCTTACTTTTTTTCTGAGTTTCACTCAAAAGTCACACTCCTCAGTTCCAAATTTCTAAAATTTCAATATTACCATTACCTGACAGTTTAATTTCCCTTCTCTGCTTTAATTTTCCTATTAGTACTGATTCTGGGCCTGATACTCAGCAGGTAGGATGGACTTCTATTCTGTGTGGCTGTGTATACATATTTGATGAGTTGGCACCCACTTTCATTGGTTGTTAAATATTTTAAACCTCAACCCTATTCATCACTATCTAACACACTCGATACTTAACTATTTCTTTTTACCATCTGCCTCCCTCACTCTAACAATAGTTTTTGTTCAACACTGTATCACCAGCATCTGAAGCTCCGGTCTGCTATAAGTACTCAACCGATATTAGCCTGTGCAAGTTTCTGCCTTAAAAGGTACTACAAAATATTGCTATACTTATTTGCTTTTATGTTGTCTCTATGTAATGGACTGTGAACTCCTTGAGAGAAGGTAGCATTTATTGTTTAAGGGAGGAGGGTTAATTGTATATGACTGGTTAATTCAATAAGTAGATGAATGAAAAAGGACTTTGTACATACCTACAATTACTCATTTATGACATACAAATGATCACAATTATATGTTTATTATACTTACTCTAATTAACAATTCTTATAACTTAGGGCTCAAAATATACTCCCTGCCTGTTTCAGGGAACTCTACCCTCCCTGTGCGCCCTGTTTTGTTACTTCCTTCTCACATATTGCCCTTGACCCAGGCAACTCTCTCATGTTCAGTGCAGTCCATCCTAGGCCCCAATATTTATTCACTGAATATTTAAGAAGTAGGTGAGGTACTAGCAAAAACTCACATTATTTAGACGTACAGAGGCAAATGTAATGGGTATAGCTTAGGTGCCAAATTCTGGAGATCACACACACACACACACACACACACGCACCACTTTTTATCTATCTATCTATCATCTATCTATCTATCTATTTATCAATCATCTATCTCTCTATCATCTATCTATCTATCTACCTATCTATCATCTATCTATCGATCATCTATCTATCTATCGATCGCTCATCTATCTATCATCTATTTATGCAGCTATCATTTGAACTCAACTCCGGGTGATTTTTATAGTTGAGTCCCCGATTCCCTCACTTTCAATGGCAGATGTATTATCATGTATAAAGCATAACTACCTTATAATTTATGTTACACTCCTTGTGTTATTCTTGTGTCATTATGAGCCCCAATTAGACTTAGATTCTTTTGTTTTATCATCATGACTTTCTTAAGCAACTCAGTCCAAACTGTAGACTTTTTGATAATTATGATGATAATGAAAGCAAACACTTATGTTTAATCCTATCAATCTTGACTTACCAATAGTAAAAAATGAACAAACCAAGTTAAATATCAATATATAGTCCCCCTATTTACTGTAACCCATGTGAAAAATACTTTTGTTGATACATAAGCACAACTATACAAAAGGCACAATTAACTTAAAAAGCCAAGAGTACAGTGCTTAGATCAAGAGATAGTCGAAGCTTTCCACAAATTTATGGTACTCTCCAGAGTCATTTGTCACACTGTGTTTAATTCTAGGCATTGACCTGAAACATTTTCTTGATGTGCTAGAAGGAGGCATCAGAAGATGCAGTCTTTGAAAGTAATGTCACAGAAGGAATGCTTGAAGGAAGGATGGATATTTTGTATAGATAACAGAAGACTAAAGGAAGAAATAGAGTCAGGTAGATTTTCTACCAATACATGACCTTTCTTGCAATTATAACTGCCCAATGATAAAAGTGAGGTTCAGGTATAACTTTAATTAGAGACTGGCTGACTGTGTCACGAGGAGGTTTCCAATAGAGGACTGAACTGAGTGAACTTCCCTGGTCTTTATGTCTTAATTTCTTTTCTTTATTTTTTTCCATTAGCAGATAATATTTTTAAAAAGATTTTATTTATTTATTTTTAAAGAGAGGCTAAGAGAGGGAGAGGAAGATCAATGTGTGGTTGCCTCTCGCATGCCACCAACTGGGGACCTGGCCTGCCACCCAGGCATGTGCCCTGATTGGGAATTGAACTGGCAACCCTTTGGTTCACAGGCTGGTGCTCAATCCACTGAGCCACACCAGCCAGGGCCATTGGCGGATAATATGTTTTAAATGCAGAGTAAAAACACCTGAGTCACAGATACACTACCAAATATCTATTTGATATTAGGCAGCTCATTTATCTTCTCTGGGCCTAAATTTATCATGTACAATATGTGGCCTGGAGTCTTGAAGGTATATTTTAATTTGATTGTTCTCTGACCATACTAATGTGGATATACTGAATCAACCTCTAAGTCTACTCATGGTGAAGAACTGGTACAGTCATAGACTTTTGAAACTGGAAAGCATTTAGTCAACCCCCATACAAGTCATTAGATTACACTTACTACCTTTCTTACACTTGCTAGTAAATCATTTTAATAAGTGTTTTAAATGCTATGTACATAATATGAAAGTTTTGGTTATTACTTCTGAATGAAAAAACATAATTCGCTCAAGTAGAAATATTCAGAGAACATCCTGCTGAGTTTTCTTCCAGTCATACAGTCTGCACACACAATTAACCTCCCTTTAATTGGATTAACTTATTATTTTCCTGGAACTTTCAAAATAATAGTGTAATCAAAAATCTCTAGTACAGACCTGAATATGTCCCTTCTAGGTGTACTGTTATTTATTTATTTATTTATTTATTTATTTATTTATTTATTTTTTTGAATTCTTTTTTTTTAATATATTTATTGATTATGCTATTACAGTTGTCCCATTTCCCCCCCCACTCCACTCCATCCTGCCCACCCCCCTCCCTCCCACATTCCCCCCCCATAGTTCATGTCCATGGGTCATATTTATAAGTTCTTTGGCTTCTACATTTCCTACACTATTTTTACCCTCCCCCTGTCTATTTTCCACCTATCATCTATGCTACTTATTCTCTGTACCTTTACCCCCCTCTCCCCCTCCCACTCCCTTATTGACAACCCTCATGTTCTAGTTGTTTGCCTAGTTTGCTCTCGTTTTTGTTTTATGTGTGGTCGTTAATAACTGTGAGTTTGGTGTCATTTTTACTGTTCCTATTTTTGATCTTTTTCTTAGGTAACTCCCTTTAACATTTCATATAATAAGGGCTTGGTGATGATGAGCTTCTTCAACTTGACCTTATCTGAGAAGCACTTTATCCTCCCTTCCATTCTAAATGATAGCTTTGCTGGATATAGTAATCTTGGACGTAGGTCCTTGCGTTTAATCTTGGGTAATGTAATTATGATGTGTCTTGGTGTGTTCCTCCTTGGGTCCAGCTTCTTTGGGACTCTCTGAGCTTCCTGGACTTCCCGGAAGTCTATTTCCTTTGCCAGATCGGGGAAGTTCTCCATTATTTGTTCAAATAAGTTTTCAATTTTTTGTTCTTCCTCTTCTCCTTCTGGCACCCCTATAATTCGGATGTTGGAACGTTTCAAGGTGTCCTGGAGGTTCCTAAGCCTCTCCTCATTTTTCCAAGTTCTTGTTTCTTCATTCTTTTCTGGTTGAATGTTTGTTTCTTCCTTCTGGTCCATACCATTGATTTGAGTCCCAGTTTCCTTCTCATCACTATTGGTTCCCTGTACATTTTCCTTTGTTTCTGTTAGCATAGGCTTCATTTTTTCATCTGTTTTTCGAATAGATTCAACCAAGTCTGTGAGCATATTGATAACCAGTGCTTTGAACTGTGCATCCGATAGGTTGGCTATCTCTTCGTCGCTTAGTTGTATTTTTTCTGGAGCTTTGAAGTGTTCTGTCATTTGGGCCATTTTTTTTTGTTTGTTTGTCTTGGCGCGTCTGTTACTTTAAGGGGCGGAGCCTTAGGTGTTCACCGGGGCGGGGTAATGCTGGTCGCTGCGCTGTGATGCTGTACGTGGGGGCGGGGCCGAGAGGGAGCAATGGCGCCCGCTTCACTCTCCTCCGGATTTCAGTCTTTCACTCCGCTACCCACAATCAAACTGGGCCCCTCTGGTGCTGGTTCCCGAGTAAGTGGGCCTGTGCACACTCTAGGCCCCTGTGGGTCTCTCCAACAACCTCTCCTGTGAGGCTGGGAGTCTCTCCTGCCGCCCCAACCCCCAGGGGCGCTTTCAATCAGAGGTTTGAGGCTTTATTTCCCTGAGCTGGAGCCCTGGGTTGCGCAGCGGTCTGCTTCTCTGCCCGCCGTTCGTCCGGTTTATCTGTGTGCGAATGTGGTGCCGCAATGTGCTATCCGCCATTCTGCCTGCCCCACTCTCCGCCACTCTGAGTCCGGCCCTCTGGGTTTATCTGTGCAAATGTGGGACCGCAGGGTCTGCTAGTGCTCGGACTGCCTGAGCCATTTGTCCCACACTCCGCCAGTCTCAGTCCCGCCACAGCCACGTGAGTCCTCTCCACCCCAGTGCCGTCTCCGCCCCTCCTACCAGTCTGGATGAATGATTATTTTCTGTTTCCTTGGTGTTGGTCCCCCTTGCTGTTCGATTCTCTGTCAGTTCTGGTTGTGCGAGGAGGCGCAGTGTGTCTACCTACGCCGCCATCTTGGTTCTCCGTACTGTTATTTATTAAAAATAACTGAAATCAGGGTGCCTTAGTAAGCAAATCTGGTTTGTTTCTCACAAATAGTGCTAGTCAAACTTTATAAACAATTTTTAAAATCAGATAAAGAAAACTTAGTATTTCTGACTTCCTTCATGATGAAATTCCAAGCACTAACCAAAATTCTAGAAGTTTACACTTAATGTGAACTATTTATAGGCATTGGCATCAGTCTTTATATTAAAACATGAGACTACACAGCATATAATCAAATGTTATCATACACAAGAAACTAAATTGCACTTTGCAAAATAAGGAAAACACTAGGCTATGAAACAATAATATTATGCTCACCCCACATAGTTTTGAATTTCCAAATTCAGGTATTTTAGCAGTTTCTGGCTAGTGTTAGCCTGATCCAATTAGGAAAAGTGACCATGACAATAAATGAAAGAGACAGCTCATTTAACCAAATTAAGTAAACTTGGTCAATAGGCCAAAGGCAAAATGTCTGAGACTTTAATTATAGATTAGTATACTCATCATTAACAGTATCTTAGATGTCCCACAGTGATCTCATTCATCCATGTGTTAATTGTCAATGGTGGTTTTTTTTTTTTTTTTTTTATCATTCATTACTTTTAGACATTGGGAGGAACACAAAGACGAGTAGGAAGACATAGGCGCTCCTTTCAAAAAGTTTACAATCTAGACACTTCAGAAGGAGCTGGCAGAGGAGTGGAAGCCTTATACTTTTGCCATCTAGTTAGGTGGTTTTTGATCTCTCAGCTAAAACCAATCAAGGATCATCTCAAAACAGGGGCAACTGTGATAGCTGAAGTCCCACCTGGGTTCAAATGGTGATACTAGTACCAGTTGTGTAAATTTAGGCAAAATATTTAGTTTCCCTAGTTCTGAGGCCCCTCACCCTAACATGGAGATAATTAAAGTATAGACTTCAGAAATTTACTATGAAAAGTAAATGAAATTATATGTGCAACGTGCTTTGCACATAATATGCATACCAACAATAGAGGTGAATATACTGAGGAGATAGGGAATACACTAAATAAGAAAGCTGCCTTTTCTTTGGCAAGATAAAGAATTAAACGTTTTGTCCTGTGCTAAGAGTTCGATGCCTGCGTGCATGGCTGATGACACGGCAGTCGTGGACCACACAGCGAGCAGAGTTTCTGACGCAGTGCGTTGAAGCAACAATGCTACGGGAGCGGGCCACCTCGGGCAAATGGAGAAGACAGTCTGGGGGAAACGGTCAAACATTCAACACTGAATAAAGGACACAAGGGAAAAAACTATACTAGGCTTTACCCAACTGTTTGACCGTATGTCTGATGATATTTTTGCAGACAACATGGAGAAGACACGATTGGAAAGAACTAAGTAGATTTGCTAAGTGGCAGAGCAACCCCTAAAAAGACATTGAAATGTGTAAATATTAATCTGAAAGCTATTTTTGGACCTGATTCAGGGCATTGTATTTGGTAGAGTGGAAATATGATAAGACTTACAAGTCAGAAAGGTTGAAGTTGAGATGCTCGCTCTAATGCTCACTAGCTGTGAGAGGCCATTGCCTCCTGGACCATCAGCTCCTGCGTCTGTAGTGGGAGGATATGAGGACGGCGTGTAGAGCCTGTCGCTTTATGCATGGCCCATCCCAAGGGCTCAATAAATAATATCAACTGAGCTAGTCGGGCCGCCTAGTAATATCAATAAAACCATTCTTACCGTTATTTTCATTTCATTTGGTGATGAGATGAATATGGTTGTAGAATTTTATTTCCATTTTTTCTTATCATGGAAATACAGGTAGACAAAAGAAGCATTTGATCTGTACTTTATGGAAGGGTTAGTTATGCTTTTTCAGACCATGAGAGACTGTGTTCTATGATTCAAGCATTTATCTGTCTCTAGAAGGCGAACTTCTATAAGGTATTGCATGTTTCCACATTTAAACATGATTAAACGTGGCCAGTTAAACTCCTGATACTCCAAGTTTTAATAAAATAATAATGATAAGATCTATAACCTATACTTCCCCTACTATATGCCAGGTACTGTTCTAAAGCACTTTCATATGTGAATACATTTAGTCTTCACAACATACATAGGAACAGGGTAGTATGATTATCTCCATTTCTAAGTTGAGAAATTTCAGATAAACATATTTGAATAATTTGCCTAAGATCAAATAACTAGTAAGTAGCAGAGAATCCAGACACATCTAGGTTTAGAATCTATGTAATTTGCTCCTTATAATAGAATTAATTTGTTTTGAAGAAGCAATCTCATCATGGAGGTATATTTGAAATATTTCTATAGGCACTAGATCAGACAGCAATAGAACTTAAAAGAAAATAGAAACATGATTTCTAGTATTAGTTCTATGGGAATAAGTACTTTGGATTTCAAAAAAATAAAAACATGTTTTTAAATTAACTCTGGAATATAATGTGCTCAGAAAATGGAAACTGACTCTATACAAAGTGCTGAACCATAAAGCAGAATGATTAAATTCTTAAGGGAGTTATGAGCAAAGACATAGGAGTTTAGAAAAAGATATCATTTTGACTGGAGGTATCCAAGAAAGCTTTATGATGATGGCAGTGAATCACAATATGTAAAGCAGAAACAATTGGAAACCAAAGGGGAGATAGCCTGAGAGCCTAAAATAAATTTACTACAATCGCCTTACCACGCATGTTTGTTTGTTTAATTCTTATCTAATTTGACTTCAAAAGCATCATGGTTTCTAAAGGAACTTTGTGTACTTTTTCTATATACAGATATTTCCTTTTTTTTCTTAGGGTTATAAGAAGCATCAACCCAAAATTTGGGAGGTAATATTCTTTCCATAAAGCTAACAATGCAACATTTTTTAGCAGATAGGAGTATTTGAATATGCTAGGAACTTTTAAACTTTGTAAATTTTATTTATAAAATTTGTACTTCAGAACATCAATTAAAATAACGAGTTTATATTATAATTCTTCACAGAATTTTTACTAGATAATAGTTTTAAATGATGAGGCAATAGATCAAATATCTTAGCATAGGAGTTACTTATTTTGTGGCATTATCATTTTAGGATTAGAAGCACAGTATTAAGATGCAATAAGCAAGGAAAAAATACTTGGTACAGAATTTTATCAAAAAGTATTATTATGATTGATGAAATGTTTATCTTAGAGAAAGGATATGTAAGGTAACAAAGCTGTGTTAAGAGCAAAATATTTGTTGCAAAGTAGTGAGAACTGAACGCATAACATAACTGTTACTGTTTAACAGAGATTAAACATTTTAAAATTTGCTAATCTGTTTTCTCACTTTATTCCCTCATTAACAATAAATAGCTTTGTAGCTTCCAGGAGAACCAAAATAAAGTATGTAGGCGAGACCACCCCCGGGGGCTAATAGTTTCATGGCAGCAGCAGCTAAATTCAATCAACATTTAAATCTATAGACATCTGCTACTCCAGTTCAAAACTTTAACCCATTGTGAGATTTCCCACACGTTCATGATCCAGACCGGAAAAATAGATCCCTCACTGACACACCATTTCATTGTTACTCTGCTGGTTTGAGTATGTGGTAATCCTATTTGTAAAAGAAAAAACTGGTTATGCATTGTTAAGGAGAACTCACTCAATATATTTTATAAGAGGAATACCAGGTGGAGAGAATATAATGAATGTGTGGATATTCTGTGTATCTGCCCAAACACCTGAACAGTATTTGTTGAGTGCCAACTATGTGTCAGGCACTATATTAGGTGCTAGGACCCAAAGCAGGGAGGGGTTAGCATGTGCTGTAGACTTACCTTATCTTAGCCACTGTGGGTATTTTCAGATATAGTCCCTGGCCTCAGGAAGTTCAGAGCCTAAATAGAAAAAAATCAAAAACTATTTTAAAAAATATTCCAAGCCTTAAATTTTCTTCAAGATATTAAATTTCTTCTATCTCCTTTTTTAAATGAGGGAATGAGAGAGAAGGAAAAGCAAGAAAGTTAAAGAGAATCTGGTAAAAATGGTGTGGTACAATCTTTCATTGAAACCCTGAAATGTCAAAAATCAACATGGACATTTCTTCACATGCTGAAAAGCTGTGGATACTGACTACTCATTAAAATTTTGACTTTGGGCTTTCATATCTAGCAAAAGTGGCTAAACTGCCTTTTTACAACATCTATTTCATCAAGTCTACAGAATGTCTTAGTTTGTTGCTTCCTGAAATTACCCAATGCATTTCAAAATTCCCATTTTGTGGTCTTTATGAAACTTGATGCCCCATAAAATATTAAGGGAATCACTTAAACACTGGCTAAAGCAAATCCTGGTCTGTCCTTCTCTTCAGGCTACCTAGAACAGAAGAATTATAAATTTTCTAAGCAGTACATTTATGTAACAAAATCTCACTAGTAATTTTTTAAAGTCCACAGGTCTGAAACATATAAAAAGGCACTGTTTTAATTCCTCCACAGAATTGTTTTACAAAGTTCAAAGCCTATTGTCACGATTGTTTGTAGAATTGCTTCCCTCTGCCTAGGCCATTTTTTGTCAACTCCTTTTCACATGTTCAGTGCATCTCTCATTCAGTTCCCAGGGAGGCTATCATCTCATGTAGAAAGCCCTCCTTGACATCTTGTCCCCTCCATGCTTTACTTAGGTGTAGCTCTTCGATGCTGCGATGTCTCTGTGTACTTCCTTATCACATATTATCAGGTCAGCTTGTGTCTCGGAAACAGGCTAGTTGTTCATCACACTGCTTCCCTTTTCTACCGGTTACTGAGCCAGACTACATTTTGTAGACAATTGTGAGCATGAGACTAAATTCTTTACAATGCACTACAGCTAGATACAAATCATGCCACTATCAGGCCAGGCTTAAAACCATTTTACACATGATCCTTCCTTTGATGTCCCCTCTCTATAGGTAGAGTCCCTGAGAATCTAGAGGAGAAAAGATGTAGAAGATAGCAAAAACCTGGTCCTATAGCTACATCTCTCAGTATCGCCCCTCATCCCCACTACTAAAGCCTGTTCATACTACAGTGTTAATGGCCAACCATCACCCCATCCTGATTAGGAACATGTGCTGGCACTGGAGTTTTATGGAAACGAGAATTAAAATTCATTTATTTATGCCACTAAAAATGTTGGGTGTTACTTACAGCACTTAACCTACCCAGACTGTGACAGTTTGATTTCTGCCATTAGATTGTAAACAATAGTATCCTCACAACGACTGGTTTTGTCTCCTTGCAGGTTTTAGCTTTGCCCCTGACATGATACATGGCACGTAATGACCATCTCTCTACTTTCTAATAGTTTGAATTTTATAGAATAAAATGTACCATGAGATTTTCATAGGAAATACTATTCTAAATACAATTATTTCTTTGGGGTGAAATCTAAGGCTTCATCTAGCACAGGCTTCAAAATGCTTTTGGGTAGATACCTTAAAGGTAGATACTGAGTTTGCTCAGGAGTTCAAAGCAAGTGGAAACATAGAACTATTTTTGCAAAACTGTTTTTGTAGACTTCTGTTTGCAGGTTTTAGTAAGATGGTGTGAACATTGTAAAACCTTAGTCAGAACAACAGACTTAAAAGTTCCTTGATGCAGTGATTTGAAATGTCCTTCGAACCTCCACCTCCACTGCAGATTTAATGCCAAGGAGAAAAATGAAAGGTAATTTTCTTTCCTTTTCAAAACAATAACCAATCACAGAACTCAAGACCTTCTGCTCTTCTCATGGTACAGTGGAATTGTTTTTGAAGTTTAGACAAAAATAGAAACATCCAACAAGCAACATTGTCTCAGTCAGCGTGCCTCCATGTATTTAGTGCAGGCGCCCCTCATTCTTCCGTTATTCCTACAGAGTAAACAGCAGTACGAACTGACTCATCTGCAGCAACCACCTGTTTGAGGTCACTTCCAAAAGGGGTCTTCACACATCTCGCGTATATGTTGTTTTTACTATTATCCATGTGTTGGTTAAATTTACTCCTTTGTTGGCAGAATCTAACTTTTGGACACATACGTTGAGCCCTGTTTAAGTAAAAAATATAGGGAGAAGATGGTCAGATCTTTTCGTTTCCTCTTAATTAAAGGAAGATTCTTCTGTAGGGCATGTAGCTGGCTTTTAACCTAAAATAAAAATCCCCAAGCATGGTTCCAACTCAGCTACATTAATACTGAATGACTCCTTTAGGCTAGATTTTATGGTAGTAATAAATCTGTAGTTCACTCTAATCAATGTTAACATGTAATTTTCCTTGGCGGAGCACTTGTCTCTTTTTTTTAACTTTTGTTTTTTATTGTTGTTAAGGTACAGTTGTCTCCATTTACCCCCACTGCTTCCCCCAACCTCAGCCATCCCTACTTCCCACCCTTGATCCTGCCCCCCTTTGGTTTTCTCCCTGTGTCCTTTCTGTTCCTGAAAACCCTTCCTCCCCTTGAGTATCACACAAGTGCATGGTGAGTTTTCCAGTTGAAGCCATTTCTTAAAATATTCAAGACATGAAGACAACTCTTCTACTTCTCAGTTCCTGACAAAGCTATCTTTCCTTTCTGAGTACAAATATCAATCTGATGACCTGTTGATCGAGGGGAGGAAACAACAGAAAGTATTTAATACCAGCCAGAAACATTAAAAAAATAAATTTTATCTAAGCCATCCTTAATATTTAGGTCAATTGGGCTTTCTGCTGTGGTTTAAGCACAAATTATTAAGTTTCATTTTGTTTTCTTTTTTGAAGGTTAGGGAAAAATACTCATAAATTCTCATAAGCAGAGAAAGTGGATGTTTGGAAATTGATTTAGCCAAGTGAGCATGTTCCAGCTAATACAATAGTGTCATATGCCTGATGTGGATGAGAGAATCAAAAGAAAAGAAAACTGTTGTAATAATATGAGTTCTTTTATTTCCATGATTTATGCTGAAGTGTTGACTACTTGTTGTGGCTGAGAAATTGTAAGAGCTAAGGTCAGTAACTTTGGAGTGCAGAATGAGCCATGGTGATATGTGATCTGGCCTGATACATATTATAGTACAGACATACCTAGGAGGTAATGCTGGTTTGGTTCCGGATCACTACAATAAAGTGAGTAACACAACACAGTGATTCAAACAAATTTTTTGGTTTCCCAGTGCACATAAAAGTTATTTTTACACTGCACTACAGTCTGTTAAGTGTGCAATAACTTCATGCCTATAAATCCCATATAGATAACTTAATTAAAAATACTTTATTGCTAAAAAATGCTAACCATCATCTGAGCCTTCAGTGAGTCATAATACTTTCACTGGTGGAAGATGCTGCCTTGATTTTGATGGCTGCTGACTGATCAGATTGGTGGTTGGTGAAGATTGCGGTGGTTGTGGCATTTCTTAAAATAAGACAACAAGGAAGTTTGCCACTTAAATTGACCCTTTCTTTTATGAATGATGTCTCCGTAGCACGTGATGCTGTTTGACGGCATTTCCCCCACAGTAGAAGATTTTTCAGACTTGAAGGCAATCTTCTCAAGCCCTGCTGCTGCTTTATTCATTCAGTTTATGTACTTTCTAAATCTTTTCTTGTCATTTTCAAAAATCTCTATAGCATATTCACCAGCAATAGGTTCCATCTCAAGAAATCACTTTTTTTGCTCATCCATAAGAAGGAACTTCCCATTTGTTAATATTTTATCATGAGATTGCAGCAATTCAGTCACATCTTAAGGCTCCATTTCTAATTTCAGTTCTCTCTGTTCTTTTTCCAAATCTGTAGTAACTTCCTTCATTGAAGTCTTGAGCTTCTCATGATGATTGGGAGTCAACATCTTCCAAACTCATGTTAATGCTGATATTTTGACTCATTCCCATGAATCATGAATGCTTTCAGGGGAATCTAAGATGGTGACTCTTTCCTGGAGGTTTTCAATTTTCTTTGCCCAGATCCATAAGAAGAATCTATGTATGACAGTTATAGCCTTACAAAATGCATCTATTTCTTAAATAAAACTCAAAAGTTGAAATTATTCCTTGGACCATGGGCTGCAGAATATATGTTGTGTTAGCAGACACAAAAACAACATTACTGTTCTTATATATCTCCATGAGGGATCTTGGGTGACAAGATGCACTGTAAATGAGCAGTAATATTTTGAAATAATTCTTTCTTTTCTTCTTTCTTTCTTTCTTTCTTTCTTTCTTTCTTTCTTTCTTTCTTTCATCTTCTTCAGCAGTAGTTCTCAATAGTGGGCAAATATACAGCAAACCATGTTGTAAACAGATGTGCTCTCATTCAGGCTTTGTTTTTTCATAGAGCACAGGAAGGGTATGTTTAGCATAATTCTTAAGAGCCCCAGGATTTTCAGAATAGTAAATGAGCAATTGCCTTCAACTTCAAGTCACCAGTTGCATTAGTCCCTAAAGAGAGAGTCAGCCTGTCCTTTGAAGCTTTGAAGCCACACTTTGACTTTTCTTCTCTAGCTATGAAAACCTTAAATGATATCTTATTTCAGTATAAAGCTATTTCATCTGCTGAATGCATTGAAAATCTGTTGTTTGGTAGTGTAGCCACCTTCACTAACTATCGTAGCTAAATATTCAGAGTAATTTGCTGCAGCGTCTATGTATCAGGACTTGCAGCTTCACCTTTTACTTTTGCAATGGAGATGGCTTCTTTCCTTAAATCTCATCCATCAACCTCTGCTAGCTTTAAACTTTTCTTCTGCAGCTTCCTCACCTCTCTCAGCCTTCATAGATGTGAAGGGATTTAAAATCTTGCTCTGCATTAGGCTTTGGCTTAAAGGGCTGTTGTGGTTGCATTACCTTCTATACAGGCCACTAGAACTTGCTCAGTATCAGCAACAAGTAAGGCTTTTTCACTTTCTTATTTTTTCTTTGTTCATTTGAGTAGCACTTATAATTTCCTTCACAATGTTTTTCTTTGAATTCACAACTTGGATTTTTGGTACCGGAAGCCTAGCTTTTAGCCTATCGTGGCTTTCATCATGTCTTCTTCACTAAGCATAATCATTTCTAGCTTCTGATTTAAGGTGAGAGACACATGACTTTTCCTTTTACTTCAGCACTTAGAAGCCACTGTAGGGCTATTAATTCACCTAATTCCAACATTGTGTCTCAGGGAATGTGGAGGCACAAGGACAATAGAGAAGTCCAGACACACATTTATTGATTAATTTTGCTATTTTATTTGGGAATGGTTTGTGCCTCCCAAAATAATTGCAATGGTAACATCAAAGATTGCCGATTCCAGATCACCAAATAATAAGTTTGAAATATTGTGAAAATTGCCAAAGCATGACACAGAATGCAAAGTAAGCAAATGCTGATGGAAAAATGGTGCCAATAGACTTGCTTTACTCAGGGTTGCCACACACCTACAATTTTTACATAAAATAAAATAAAATAAAATAAAATAAAATAAAAAACAATATCTGTGAAGCACAATAGAAAGGGGTATTCCTGTATTTACAGAAGTTTTGAAGGTTTCCATTTACTTTGGTCATAAACCAGCACCCCACTGAAATAAAAATCTCATAAGAAGCCTTATATTTATTATTGTTGTGTCAGAAAAATATCTTTTATTTTATTTTATAAATGGTGATAGTTTGAGTCAAATCATCTATATTTTACATTCTGACTCATAAAATATGCTTTGGCCCTCTTCACTATTTTTATCTTTGCTATGTGGCATCCCCTCTGTTATAATGTGAAAACTCCAAATTTTATTAATGACTCATGACTATATTATATGCAACAGGTATATTTTAATTAAAAATACTGCAAACAAAAAGTTCCACAGAAAAGCTAAACTTTAATTTATATGTGAGTGTGATTTGTTAAATAATTCTATTTAAATTAGGAAAAAGTTTTCTTCATATGACATTTCTCCCTATTACTAACCCTATTCTAAAGCACCAAGCCAAAAAAAACCCCCCAAAAAACAGAAGAAAGGAAATCTGGATTATCAAAAGAGTATGTCATTTTAAAACAGGTTCTACATTAGCACAAGCAATTGTGACCTTTTAAAGAGGTCACTTTCATTCACCTTTATTTTAGATTTTTTACATGTTTTACTTTAGTCATTGTTCTTAAATTTTCATAGATTCAAATTTATACTAGATAAGAAACCCTAGGTAAGTAAACACCAAGGAAAATATAAAATACGAAATACCTAAAAGTATCTATCTTGCAAACTTGTCAAGTCCCTATTTCATATGTAAATCATACAGTAAAAGCCAGGAGAGACAGGGAAAAGAGTGTGTATTTAAGCTTTGTCTGGTCAGACACATTAGATCCCTAAGTAGTATATCTTTCATATCTTTCTTTCTTTCCTTTCCTTCCCCCCTCACCCCACCTCTTTCCTTCATTTTCTAATGTCATAATACATATGTGTGTGTGTGTGTTCAATAGATTGAATGGTTTGGGATTTTGTTAACTAAATAACAACAAATCCTACCTTAAACTGTGTTGCAACTGACAAAGACCCTTAGGAAAAATGTTCTACAATGATGAGGGTTACTGGAGTATAAGATTTTCATAACATATATGGCAGGATATAAAAACTGGGAACTTGACTGTGCCTCTCATCACTAAAAAATGAAAAGGTTTTTTTTTTTTTTTCAAATTTGTGTGTATTTCCACATGGTCCCTTTAAAAAAAATGAGCAGGACTTCTTGGAAGCCCAAGTCCTTTTATTAATTTTTTATATCAAAATATAGTGCACTTATAGAAAAGTTTATAAACAATGATATATGAAAGCAAATGTCAGGGTTTCCTCCACCTCGCTCAAAATATATACAATATTTCTAGTGTTACAGAATTCCCATGCTCCTTCCCAATCCCATTTCTCCCCTCCATCAGTAATAGACAAACATTATCTTGATTTTTAACCCTATAGTTTTAGAGCTACCTTGCATGTTATATAAATACATGGGTGAGCAACAGTAGACTAATAATAATAATACAATATTACTAAGTAATAATACAAGAATAAACTGTTTCACATGCTCACAACTGTAAACCTACTTTTGCCAACCACTGTATAATCATGTATTACATTATTTTGTGTCTGGCTTCTTCCCTAACATTGTGCTTACTGGCTTTATTCATGTTGCAGTTTGTCAGTATCATCTGAATATACCACACATTATATATCCATTCTATTGTTGATGGACATTAGGTCATAGCCAGTTTTGAGCAATTATAATTAAGGCTGCAATAAACATTCTTGTAGATATTTCTTGGTACACATGTTGTATATAATGAAAAGTGAAATTGCTGGATCATCTGGTACACATATGTTTAATTTCAGTAGATAATGCCAAACTGTTTTCCAAAGTGGTTGTAGCAGTTATACTCCCTGCAGCATATAAGCATTCCTATTGTATCACATCTTTACCAATCCTTGGTAGGGATATTGCTTTGAAAATCTAGGTTAGACCAGTGAAGAGGAGGTTGGGAATGAAGGCTCGAAGTGGCAAAGGGAAGAAACCTGAGCCGGGGCTCAGAAGACTGGTAGAAAATGATGGTTGGGCTGGGAGTGGTGATGACTTGAATGTGACTTTCCAAGCTTTCCCCTGAAAATAGGAAGATCCATGAAGGGGTGAGGAGTCTAATGAAGAACATGACGTTCAGTGAAATTAGGAGAGTGAAAATCAACTGAGCAAAAGAGTTGCAGTGCAAAATCAACTTTGTGTGTGCGCTGGCAGGGAGGGAGGTGATTGGAGTCTTTTCACAAGCAAATCAACAAAACCAACATGTAGAATATAAAAAATGTCTTTATATGTGAGAATTATTAGAAATATTTTGGGTGGTAGATTAAAGATGAAACACAACCCAAGAGTATAAGTTTGCCATCAAGAACCATTTCATATTGGTATGTTCTATACTATGTCTTAATTCTCCTTGTTGTGATCAATTTTGAACCTGTATCTTAGAAGAGATGAAAATACCATCCCACTATTTTCAGATAGGACAATTTCCCATAGGTGTTTACTGAACTTTTTTAGTAAGACAATGTTTTATAAGATAATTATTTTATAATTATCCTATAAAAATGGTTTTGAAAAAATATCCTCTAGAGCCAGAAATAATAATAGCATTTTATAGTTGGAAGAGATCTTGGACAACATCTAATTAAACCTCATTTCACAGGTGAGGAGGTCTAGGTGCACAGTTGCCCAGTTCCTCGATTAGGTAAGGCAGTAGTTAACCACAGATGTAGAAGAATCAGGCCTTGTGACTGGGAAGATAATCATCATACATTCATCTTACTCCAAAAATTTTTTTAAATTTGTCTTGATTTTCTTTACCTGGCCTATTTCTATATATCTGTCAGAACTCACCAGAATCCATCTACACTAAGATGTCCTCTCTAATCTTTTTCTTCAAGTCTGTGAGGTGTCTCTAGTATGTCTTAAACAACATTTTAATAATAATTTCTATTTTGCACTTATCTATATGTTTATCACGTTGCCCACTATGTTGAGAAATCAGAAGGTAAGGAAGAACTGTTCTCTGCGTTTAGTTTTTTAGCATTTTACATAAACCTTGCATATAATAGTAGTTGGTAAATATTTGCAGAATGAGTTAAATATCCAAATTTGGCCTATAATCATTTTGGTATATACTTAGGTAGAACTGAATTATATAACTGTACCCACGTTGTTAGTGTTTGGGGCTGTTCATTGATATTTATGTTCCTGTTCTTTTCAGGTACGTGATAGAAATGTACTTTCCTCTTCCTTTAAAATTAGTGTGGCCCTGCTATTTGAGTAGCAGTAACATGTGTCACTTCCATGTAGAACACTTTAACAGCCAGTGATGAATGTCCTCTTCCCTCCAACCAGTCCCAGTGGCCTTGGAGACTTCCTGAGTGAGGACAACCCAAGAAGAATCCTTAGTCAACTCATGATGGACATGCATATGACTGAGAAATAAAACTGTGCTTTTTTACCTCACCAAACTTTAGAGTTGTTACTGCAACAACATAACCTAGCATTTTGCAACATATTGCAATGGGGTGAGACTTTGGTGGCTAGATGTGGGAGGGCCATGAACCATTTGGGTGCAAGAGGTGGACTGTGGTAGAAAGCTTCTGAAATGGATCTCATCTAAAATGGATCCCCATCTCCCGACATTTAAGGGCTTGTGTAATTCCCTCTCCATGAATGTGGGTTAGACCTAGTGACTTGCTTCTAACAAAAAGAATACTGAAAAAGTAATGGGAGGTTGCTTATGAAATTAGATTTTAAAAAGATCGTGGCTTCCTTTTTGCTCATCCTCTCTCACTCGTTCATTCTCAGAGCACTTGGTCTGGGGAAAGTGAACTGCCACGTGGTGAGCAGACCTACGGAAAGACCTATGTGGCAAGGGATTGATGTCTCTGGCTTATATAAGGAAGTACCTGAGGCCTGTCCACAGTCAGTGAATGAGCTTGAAAGTGGACCTTCTGAGCCCTGCCAAAAGCCGTGCTGGTATAACGGAAGTATATTCTCTTCCATTTAGACTTTGAAACGACCCAGTCCTGGCTGACACCTTGATTTCAGTCTCATGAGTCAGTCTGTACAACAGGCACACAGCTACACCACCTTGATTCATAACCCATAGGGACTATGAGATAACCACAATTTGTTTCAAGCTGCTACGTTTTGTGATAATTTGTTACAGAGCAATGTGTAATGAGCACGCTTTGTATTTCCCCATGTAAGTATAAAATACTGACAGGACAAATACATTTAACATTGTCAGAAATGTCTGATGATAACCACAGCTGAAGTCGAAGACAACATATTAATTTTTTTCTTGTTATTGTTGTTTAGTTTTTGTTTCATAATCATAAACTTAACTCTACAATCCAGCTAGACTTAGAAGGGGTAAGGAAAACATGGAACCCAATGAACTGCGGTAAGAGCACGAAGATTATAGCACATTCCAAGCAGATGGGGGTGAAGGGGTGCCCTCCTGAGCTACAGAAGGGATGGGCTGGTGGTTAAGATAAGACACGAGTCAAGTTTATGAGAGTTGTCCACAGTCAGCAATGGTGACCTTCTTGCTGGTCCTGCCATTCCTGGACTGGTAGCGCTCCATGGCTGTCACAGTGTCCGTGCCGTCTTTCACCAGGTGGAAGACCACATGCTTGCTGTCCAGCCACTCGGTCTCCGCAGTGCTGATGAAAAACTGGGAACCCTTGTGTCGGGTCCAGCATTTGCCATGGACAAGATGCCAGGACCTGTGTGCTTCAGGATGAAATTCTCATCATCAAATTTCTCCCAGTAGACAGACTTGCCTGCCTGTGCCATTGTGGCGTGTGAAGTCACCACCCTGGTACATAAAGCCCTGAATAATTCTATAAGGCAGGAATTTTATAACCATATCCTTTCTCCTCAGTGTTCACAGCGTGAAAGTTTTCTGCTGTCTTTGGAACTTTGTCTGCAAACAGCTGGAAGGAGATGGGGCCTAACGGCTTGCCAGTCGCAGTGATGAAGAACATGGTGGGGCTGACCGTAGCTGGGAGCCGGGAGATCCAAGGTAGTAGTGGCATCTGCAAGGCCTAGTTTTTTCTTTAAGGCAGCATTGCAACATGGTTATATGTTGTTAGTGGATATATGAATCCAAAGTCATATGAGAATCAAATTTATATTTTAGTTTGTTTGAATCAATTTATTGTATCAAAGATATATAGATATGGGAAAGGATTTCTAAGTATAAATAAGCTATAATTAAACATATAATAGTGATCAGCATTTAGGATTCTAGGAAGTTAGGTATTTTTGTATCTCTTTGATTTTTATAGGTAACAGGAAACTTGATTTGTACATTAAGGAGAAACATGGGTTATATTGGACCATTTATATGCTGCCCTGACATAAACTGACTTCTACTTAAATAGCTAACCCAATTCTTGTACTGCTTCTGGGGAAAAATTATCAAAATATGATCAAAGGAGTGTAGGGACAGTGTGGGACTAGGGCTTTCAGGCTATTTTGAATCATCTGTATCTCAAAATGAGGGCAAGCCACCTATTCTTTTCCCATAGCTATTCACTATCAGGAATCCAGGACAGTGTCTGTTCAGTAAATCAGAGAGTTAATGCTAAATTCTATATAGCAAAGATGAAAAAAAAAGCTGTGAAAAAAATTAGAAAGTGTTTGAGAGACAGCAAGATTGCAATTCTCACATGAAAAAAATAAACTCATGTGCTGAAAAATCATAGGATGACCTTAGGATAATACAGTAAAATTTGACCCCCCCCCCAAAGGAGCACTGCTTAGGTTTTAGCTTAATAAGAAACTTAAAAGATAGGTGTGCAAGCTATGAGAAGGTTTTTCCTGGGTGAGTACAATTGTTTTCACATGTTTGAAGTCTACCCTGTTAGAATCTCACCAGGAATTCCTGATGAATACTGCATTTTGTGTGGAAGCAACAATTCATAATTTCCCATTATTCTTGTTTGTTACTACAGAAGACTCAGTCTCAGGGGGCTTTAATTACAATGATGAGACAAAGAATAAAACAAATAAGGAGTCTGTTAAATGTCTGCCTGAAACCAGAGCGGCACCACTTAATATGAAAGACTCTTCAAAACCAATAATGAACTAATCATCCTTTTGCAAGACTGATAAGAAAATGAAGGCGAGATGTAGATTTGGGAAAACTAATTTACACTGGAGGAGGGAAGGAGGGAGAAAAAGAACGACGACAGAAAATCAACTGTTAATAAATATTGGAGACTGCAGGGAAGCCACAGATAAGCGACAGCACGTGTTGCCCCAGCTCCAACAGGGCGATCATCTCTCTGAGAAGAGAGGCTGAGGAGCACCCCCCGCAGGCAATCATTTTGCATTTTATATTGTTTGAAAAGAGCTTGATTATTTTCTTTGAATGAAACCAGATTGATTCACATTTACCTGTCAACAGAATATCCTTTTTCTCTGTTTTGCCTGTCTATTTAAAGGCGTATGACCTGACTAGAAAATTCCACAGACAAACCTTTCATTAGATGTAAATAAAGGATCATGAGCAGCTAGGTCATTTTTTAATGATTTTTATTGGTGTTTAATTAAAATCCACTACCTGATAAATGTGACTGATATTTGCAGTAGCAGATTAATATCATGAATATTGCTTTACTCAAGGTCAGATGCAAGCTTTAAAAATCATATCCACAGGGAAAAATCCAAATATGAAAATGATAATTATGTTATTTGAAATATCATTTAAAATGAGAACAACATAACATACAATTTCTTCTGGTTTTGTAAACTCATACAAATATTTAAATATTGCTCTATCAAGTGCATACAGATAAAAGGCATGTGTAAAGACAAACTAGAAGGGAGCAGCTTGTCAACTGACCCACATGGGTTTGATTTCGCCTACTGAAGTAGGGAGCTGGATTCCCGAGCTGTAGCGGGACAGTGGTTCTAAAAGCATTTGCACAGTATTTGCCCATACTACACATATAGTACATATTACTAAAGGGGGATAGAGAACAAAGTGCTTCAGGGGCATCTAAACATTTGGGTTATAGTTTGCAGCATAGTCCACTGGTCTGAAAGGTTGGAGGCCACGAGTCAAGGCCATGTTTGGCCATTTGCCAGTTATATAATCTTGGATGAGGACTTAACATACCTGAATTTCCATGTTCTCATGTAGAAATTAAGATAATAATCTACTTTTAAGAACACACACATGGAAGTTGTTGTTGTAAAACTCACAAGCAATCCAAAAGCTGAGTAATTGCTATTAGTTTATTACATTCTAAGATGTAATATACTAATCCCACGGTATTTTTTCTACTTTATGGGACACAGAATAAAATTTGATTAAATAGCCATGACCCTGATCAAGTGTGAACTTTGGATTCCATCCATCAGTTCATCCATCACCCATTTCATTGATCATTCAATATATATTAAGCACCATTGTAGGTAAGTCACCAATCTGGTTGATCTGCAAACATCAGAAATGAAAAATGCAGTCTCTCTGCCCTCATGCATCTTATAGTTTGATGGAGAAGTTTATCTCCGAATATACTGATGTTCATACTCATTTTCTTTTATAAGGCACGTTGGCTCTTAAGTCAGACAGGTGTAGGATTCTAATCTCACTATTTTACACATTAAGCCATTTTAAGAAAGTGACTTTTATTTCTCTAAGCCTTATTTTCCTCATTAGTAACATATATACTAAAATAGTACTTCATAGGATTCTTAGGAATATTAAATCATGCACAAAAAGCACTTATTTAGCATAGTGCCTGGTATGTAACATGTTAAATAAATAAATATTCTCTGGCTTGTAATATGTGTTAAATAAACAAATATTAGCTATTTTCCTTTGCACTTTCTCTTACCCTATTTTAATGTGCCTCTTTCTAAGAAAGAGAAGGAGCTGGCCTGATGCCATCATTCAGGCCTTGGTGTTGCCACCAGTTGGCCTGATTCTCACAGCTAAATCTCGGTCAACGTGTATAATTTCATAGGACATCAACATCAGACAAGGTCACTCTGACCAAGACAGAGCTGGTTAATGCAAGACCACTCCATAATCATGTCTAAAAAAATAGACAAAAACATGAACATCATCAAAATTGAAAAAATGAACATATGAAAAGATGCTCAGCATCACTAGCCATCAGAAAGATGCAAATTAAAACAACAATGAAATACTACTTCACAACAGTGAGAATGGCCATCATAAACATATCAGCAAACAACAAGTGTTGGAGAGGTTGGGGAGAAAAGGGAACCCTAGGGCACTGTTGGTGGGAATGCAGACTGGTGTAGCCACTGTGGAAAACAGATGGAATTTCCTCAGAAAACTAAAAATGGAACTGCCTTTTGTTCCAGCAATTCCACTGCTGGGATTATACCCTAAGGATCCTGAATCACCAATTCAAAAGAACCTATGCACCCCAATGTTCATAGCAGCACAGTTTACAATAGCCAAGTGCTAGAAGCAACCCAAGTGCCCATCAGTAAATGGGTGGATCAAAAAACCATGGTACATTTACACAATGGAATACTATGCAGCAGAAAGAAAGAAGGAGCTCCTACCCTTCGCAACACCATGGATGGATCTGGAGAGCATTATGCTAAGTGAAACAAGCCAAGTGGTGAAAGAGAAATGCCATATGATCTCACCCATAAGTGGAACCTAATCAACAAAACAAACAAGCAAGCAAAATAGAACCAGAGGTGTGGAAATAAAGAACAATTTGACCGTAATTAGAGAGGAGGAGGGAGAGCGATAATGCAGGGAGCATCAACATACATGTATGAAGGACACATGGACAAAGCCAAAGGGGGTGGGTTTGAGGGTGGGAGGTGGGGATGTATGTGGTGGTGGGGCATGGGGGGGGTGAAAATGGAGGCAATTGTACTTGAACAACAATAAAAGAAAAATTATGTTTACAAAAAAAATTGAAAACTGACCAAACATTCCACATGCTGGATAATATAAGTGACCAGACTATTGATTCTTTACTAGTGACAGCTTTAGCCTCACTTGGTCTTACCTCCTTCTAGGTAAGAACAAGATAACCAATTGTAGAGTTATCCCTACTTTCTGGCAGTGTCTAATCCAGGGCAAAGGCCCTTATCCTTATATTCTTTCCCAAGGCAATTAACACAAACCCAAATGCTGTATAAATCCTGACACCCTCTTACTGGAATCCCCCATAATTCTCCATGCTATATATGCTCTCATGCTGCAAGAAGCAATAAACCCAACTTTTCAACTACAGGTGTTTTCCTGGGGGGTCTTTGGCTGGGTGTGATGATACCCCTAACCACATGACACCTCTCGTCTCTACATGTTATTATATTTTTTCTCTGTTTAATTAATTTCATATTCTCCTCTGACTTACATTTCCTGTCACCACTCCTTTCATGGTCATTGCATGAATCAATGTTCCCTTTCTATATGTCTACTTGTTTCCTCCCTCCTTCCCTCCCTTCCTTTCCTTTCTTCCTTCTTATTTTCCTTTCTTCTTCTTCTTCTTTTTAAATACAGCTGCAGCCCAGACAAGCTTCAGGAAAAAAAGAATCCATTAGACAGGGATCGGGGAACTGCATAGCATCACGATTTCTTAAACTCGAGCAATAAGCAATCTAGGAAAAGAATAATTTCAACTTTGTGCTGCACTGTGTGAGAACACAGGAAGACTACAAGGAATTTCTGACTTCATACAAGGGAGTAAAAGTATGCATTTATATGTGCTTATATTTTAGTTATGAATCTTACTTTTCTTATATCTGGTTGAGCTTCCTTATTATTTTCATTTCACTTAGATAAGTGCCTTTGTATTTCTTCATTCTTTCATAGTTTCCAGTGCATGATTCTTAGCTCGTAAATACACACATGCAATTAACTGGGTTGAAAATATATACCATAAAATCACAGTGAACTTAAAATGTAAATTTTGTTAATTCTTCTACCCTACCCTGAGTAGTCATATAACATTATAACATTTCACCAGAAATTAGCTCTCATGTGGGGAGTTTTGTAGCACTTTGTCAAACAGTTTTAAATTACTTTTTAAGATTTGTCTTTCTTTTATTCATTTATTAAACATGAAACCACTTAGAAGTTATAGGTCTTTTACGATAGACAAAGCTGCTGGTAGACACATGAGATGAGAAAGCAAACCATTTTTAGTTTTCTCTTACTCTAAATAAAGTCAGTCTTGAGAATTTTAGTTAATTTCTTCTCCATAAATATTTTTGGCGACTCAACTTGGAATGTCTAAGATTTTGTACTTCAATGGGATAGAGTTACTGAGGGAAATGAACCCAAATGCAAACATATGGGGTTTGTTTTAAGCTAGTCTCAAATTTCTGCATGGTCTAAAATAAAAATAAACTGAAGAGAAACCTTATGATACTATTGGGTTGCGGGTGCCCATAATCAGTCTTATCTTAATGGAAAGTATATGATTTACCCCCCTGGTTAGATGGCTACAGTTTAGCTTCCAAAGTCTGGAGGTAGAACTTCTTACTTGCTTCCTATCTGCATTCTATTACAGGAGGTCTGCCTTTGATTCTAAGGTCAGGCCTCTGGCCTCCAGATTCACCACAGCTTGTGTGTATTTGAGAGAACTTCTCAGCTATGGAAGGAGGATATACCTTATGATTAATTGTTTATGTAGCACCAAAGGTAGGTGTTGGATAGCAGGTCAAGGGTTATCTAGAAGGCGCAGGTTGAAAGTTGGTTAAACTTGAAGGGCTTCCCTGATAGTGAGTGAAGAAGGAGACATAATATTATCCTTTTGGGTAAGAAGGGAAAGAAGAAGTGATAACTGTTTGTTGTATCTAGAATACACACACACGCACACACACATATATATATATACACACACACACATACACACACACACACCCTGACTTGTTTTATATCTATATAAAACAAGTTGGTTTCTCAAGGAAGGGCTCTGTGTGCTGTACTAATTCTACTGTTGGGATAGGGAGTGATTTTAGAAAAGAAAGAAAGAAATACCTTTAAGCACATTCCCTTATTTAGGGATATAGTATGACATTCCATTGTGAAAAACACCCATTAATTACTTTAAGTAAAATTGCTAATCCAATTGCTATTCTTGTATCCCTATGGCATGTACCTGGGTCCCCATCCAGAAAACTCAGAGGTGATAAAATACATGCATGCTAGTGGAATTCACCTGCAGTGTTTTGCTGCTATAAAGCATTAATTAGAGGAATGAAGACAAGAAGACCAGAACCAAATATAAATTGTGAAAATTGACAAGAGTATCATAAACAAGACTCAGATCAACTTAAACCTAGAGAAATCTTCAGCCACAGATCACTTTGTTGAAAAGGTGACTATCAATGAGTTAAATAGTATTTGAAGAAAGCATTTCAGAAATACGCCAAGACTGAAGAGTTACAGAACATTTAAGCTCTATAGGTCAACTCCTTAAGAAAAGGTAAAGCAAATTAAATGTAACTTAAGGCCTCAACAATGATTTTATTAAAAATAATGCTAAAGTAATTTATATATACATATACTTATAGATATATACTTATGTCTATTTATCAGCTATGTCTGTATATATGTACATATGTATGTATCATCTATCTACCATCATCTAATTTTTAAGCCTAGTAATAAAACTGGATGGCTTTCCTATGATCACTGGATTTGGCATTAGGAAACTTTCTTTCTGATTCCAATTCTCTTTTATAGCATTGTGGTCTAGCAAGCCCTTGAAGCTTATTTTCTGGTTGTAAATTGGCAACACCAATTTACCTATACAATATTTACCACAGATATTGGCCACCACTGGAACAATAACAACTTTATTACAAGATCTGATGTCCTAATCAGATCAAAGGGACAGTCTAATAGGCCACTGGTGAGGGATAACTTCAACTCCCATCCTCGAGAGCATTGAAAATGAGTTGTACTTGCTCCTGCAGGCAGCCATCTTGCAACTCTGAGGGTGGTAGCTTGGCAAAAAAGCCAATATGAGGAGGAAGGTAGGAGGAAGGAATCATATAGAATTGGAGCAGAAACCCTGATACCCCAAATTGGGAGTCTTTCTGCTCTCTGGACTTTTTGTTACACAAGTAAAAGCAGTTCCTTATCACTTAATTGAGTGTGAATGTGATAGATTTTATGTGTTGCATCTCCTCATTTCCAAGATGAGCACTATCCTCTTTATCTGCATCAAGCAGGTTTTAAATCCTGTGAATGAAGCCAATTTATCCTTGTTGGGCCCATTGATGTGCAAGGCACTAGTCAGTATTTTACATGTGTAATCTTCTTTAACCTCACAATGTCCTCACTTTACTGATAGGGGAATCAGAGGGGGTGAACAAACTTGCCTAGGGTAGCACAGGATTTTAATCAAGATTGTCTGGTCACAAATTTCACAAGTTTTCCTGTTTTGATTATACTACTGAGCAAAGCCATTGTAAATCTTTAAGGGAGACATCCCTAATTGGTAGAGGTCTGCTAAGAATGAATTTTTAAAAGGTATCAAGAAATGCCCTGGATAATTATCAATGCCTTTACATTAAATTAAGTAATGACGGGAGAGGGGTGGCAGTTACTTTATCTTTCTAACAGAAACTGGAAAAACCTTCAGAACAAAGAAATTATTCAAGCCTCCACAAAACCATCATTGATTATACTTCCCCATGTGGTTTCCTATTGTGGAAATTCTTTCCTAATTCAAGAGAAGCTATTATTAAAAAGCTAATCTCCTCTTATATGAAGAACAGTGTACGCTGCCATATCTCAAATTGTGTACTAAACACAGCTTCACTGACGGGCTAGAATAGCAGGACTATTATCAAGTCATAAGGGAAAAGAATAGAAATCTCTGAATAAATATAAGAAAATGCTTATCACAAAAGTGGCTTATTTAACTCCAAACAGTGACATCTTCAGCAAAGCATTGTTCTCTCTTTTTGTAAGCAACTTATAAAATTGTCAGATTCTACCACACATATGTCAGGAGCAAGAAGAAAACTAAAATAAATGTTGAAAATGAGGAGCATAAAAAGCAACGCTGAGCTGAGTGGAAGGAAACAGGAGGATAGGAATTGGAAACAAACTCTTGTGTCTACATTTTGGTGTTAAGGTCCTTCTTATTTTTACCATATTGAAGAAAAGAATGGAATATGTTTGGTGAAACAATGTATATGTTGTAAAGGTGTAGCAAATTTTAAAATCAATAATTTTATTGATTCCAATTTAATTTTGACCAGTCTTTTTAAGAACAATGTAAATATTAATTAGCATGCTTTTAAGTAATAAGATAATAGTATAGAATATTCAATGATGAATAGAGTGTAATATTGTAGACTTTGAGATTAAAAACAAGGAAAGAAAGAAAACATTGATTTGTCATTATAGGGTTATGATTAGGCCCAAACATCAAACTGCTCTAAAAGACTTTAAAATATATATATATATTTCTAATTAAAATAATTTGCAAGAGTCTTATGATGTTAGCAATGCATTTAAAAGGTGAAAATAACGTTCTATTATTTGAAAAATAACAAAGAAAATAATTCTGATTCATTTAATATAAATAAACTGATTCTTTGAGGAAGGGACTGATTTTGAGGTGATATCCATAGCACAGTCATTAAATCGTTTTACTGGTAGTCATGAAATGCTTCCTCATAACTGATGGCAGAGGAAACAGAATGAGGAGTTGTGGCATACAGCAAAAAGGTTAGAATGAAGCATCTTTACTCTCAAGGACTTTTTTGACTGTGAAACCCTTACACCTGTGATTATATAAAGAATCAGAATGCATCGAATGTACTAAGGGAGATGTACACAAACTTTTGGTGGATTCCAGCGCAAGAAGTACTCATTTTCCAGTGGCAGATCAGAAAAGGCTTCATGCAAGAAATTCCATTTGGATGGACTTAAATAGTGTGCTGGGTAAGACATGTGTAAATGAAGATCCTGTCTGTGAAGAGACAAAGCTAGAAAATCCTAGAAAAATTTTGGTGGAATCTCCTCACTCCTTGTTCTCTACTACAACATGAATTTTATTGTCAGATTTGTAGCTTTCTTATAGTTCTACAGATTAGTCAAAAGTCTCCATGCAAGCAGGTTAGAAATTAACTATGTACTTCCCTCTAACAGCCCTATATATTTAAACGTTTTCCATTTTCTTCTGGATACCTTCCAGCTTAAGCAGAAGACATTAAAGGTGTGTCTGACAGCTGTTTTTCAGTCTTCTACTTAGGCCATCTCAATCTAGAAACAATGATTATACTAATAGCTATGATTTATTGAGCCCATCAAGTATACTAAAGTATATTTACATACTTTATCCAGTTTAAAGTTCAAAAGAATTCTGAAAAATCAGATGAGTTTTTCCCCTTTTACCAGGAACTCAGAGACGCTAGGTCATGCACTCAAAGTCACCCAGCTGGTACGACGTAAACCTTGGATTTGATTCCATTCTAAAGCCTAGCCCATTGAAAGCCACACACTTTCCATGGTGCTTCACCACACACCCCACAGGAATTGCGATCTTTCTGTTTCTCACATCGTTATCTACCAGCTCTATCCTATTAGAAAACTTGAATGTATTTCTTCCTATCCCTCTATAAGTTGTTATTTCAGTCTATTAAATACCATTTTAATTACCCTCTCAATCTGACTGTTACAGTTCAGATTCTTATTACATCTTGCCTGGGCTGGTGCAAAAGCCTCCCAAGCATTCTTTCTGTCCCCAAGAACTTCCTTCCCTTAATCCACTCTCTCCATCTCTGCCACAGTTATACTCCCCTAAAAACCCACATTGGATTTTTAAATTTTCTTCTTTACGTATGTTGCAGTTTCTAATGCACCCAGCAGGTACTTTTTTGGACTTGGGCAAATAATACATGCTTTAAAACAAAGAAGAAGATCTTTGGAAATAATTGAAATTTTTATGAAGAAATACGACTCTTTCAGAGTAGTGTTTTAGAAATATTAATTTGGCAACAGAGTATAAAGGAAATGAAGCCATAGAACCTGGCATTGTCTGCTCAGTAAACTCTTAGTACTTACATGTGGATAAAAACAGGGACGATATGTCTCTGATTTGGGGATCAGATTCAACTGAGAACACAGGCTGTTGCCCTGTGTGATCCAGTACCTTTCTGGGTCAATGCAGACTCATACTGGTTGCGTTACTGCTAAAATGAATGCTGTGCATGAGGGAACAGATGTGAGTTCATCATGTGAGCTCAAGAACAGGGACTTTGGATTTCTAATCCAGCCTGATACCCTGTTAGCTTTGGGGAATTGACTTAGTAAATCTGCTTTGCAGAAACGTGGTTAGTAAATATGCGTAGGCCTGGTTTCATTAGTTAATATGACTGATGCATCCAGAGAGCACAGTTTTCACCATAAACATCTCTCTCCAAGTTATTGGAGTTTTTCCTCTTCCCCTAGAGTTCTCTTCATTATCACCACAAAATTAAGTCCATACATGTATTGATAATGTTCATCTGCTATTGAGAAGACTGAATCAGCTAGTTTAATTCATTTATATTTAACAAAGCTTAGTTCAGACACTTTAAAGTGATTCCTCCCCTCTAACTATCACTGTGGTCTCAGTTCTGTGGGTAACAGTCACAAGGCCTTTGTTTCCACCTACAGAATAGGGGAGCCCTACCGAGTTCTGGCTCAATTTCGGTAAGATTCACAGATGAAACATTATGTTGTGTATGTTTGTGTATGATGTGTAGACCCAAACATCAAGTCAGTCAATTTGACGATGGTTTTACGTTGGTGGCTTTGAGTGCAGTTGGAAAAATATAAATAGTCGATAAGGTTTTTGCTCCGTTATAGCTTAGTGAAAATAAATTTGGATATGGATTAGCTGGAAACTGTGCTAATAACACAGCAATCAAAAGAAACCTTCAAGAGCCATTACTAAAATATTATTATTATTATTGTTGCACAATAACATATGGAATTGGGGATTTCAGAGTTTGTAAGGTGACTCATTGTTCTTGAAGGAGCATGTCAGGATATACATCCTAAAGCGTCTGTGTCATGTAAGAAAAGGTAGAGTGTGTGTCTATGGAAGAATGCAAATTAATTCAGAGTAGCTTTGTAGATCTCCAGGGGTGGTAATTTAGTCTAATGGGAACTTAATAACTCATATTAAACACATTATTAATCTGATGCTTTGCTTACAGTAAATTAGAACCAGTGAAATTATAAATCACTTATTAAAGAAAAAAAGAGTATCTTCTTAAATTGAATTTGAATTTTCTTTCACTAAGAAACAGCAAGTAGGGAAAATTTGTGTTGTTTCCCAATGAATTCCAATCAAATTTTGAATTCATGTCAGAACATTAACTAAACATATTTAACTTAGACAACTCAAACCAGTGCCTCTCATATAATCACATAATACTGTAAATATGAGGTAGGCACTTTCCCATTTTGTACTGAACTATATACACTGACTTCCTTTTCTTATTCTGGATGAGCAGGGATCATGTGTGTTTAATTCTAAATGCTTGGTAACACCTTGCTTAGGATCCATGCACAATTATTTCTAATAATACTATAGCTATGAAAGTATTGCAAAATTCATATTTGGCATACATTATTACTCCATAGAAACCTGTAAAACAAAGCATCATTAAGAGAGTTTTTTTTCTTTATATTGTCCAAGATGGCACAAACCAGAGTTTTCCTCATACCAACTATACATTTTTAGACCTTTATTATGAACTTGAGTTTCTGTCATTATGCTGATTCACTGATATTTCTGTCTGATGTAATTGTAAAGTCAATAGAACATGACTTTATATTCATCCATTGTTTTATTCATTCATTTACTCACTTATTACAAAAATAAAATTACAGAGTACCTACTTTGTTCTGGAAACCTGCACACAGAGCTGTGAACTAGACAGAGTTCACATCCTCGTGGCTACTTTATGATGAGTGAAGCAAACAATCAACACAATAAACAAATCATGATGTCAGTTGGTGCTAAGTGCCTCGAGGGAAGAGCACCATAAGGGGAATAATGTGTATGGCAGAGGGTGGTCTTATTTTTTTTTTATCTTTGGCTTTCATGGAAGGCCCTAGTGATATTTTCTTCCTAGCAGAAAGTGAGGGAGTGAGCCATGGAAATACGTTGAGGAGGAGCATTCCAGACTGAGGGGTTGGAAAATTAATATCCTTGTGGCTAGAAGAAGGGGAGCTTGCTCACAGACAACAGGAGACTGGTGGTGGTGGAGCTGAGTGAGAGCTGGCTGGGGCAGGCAACAGAGGCCGAGGTCAGAGGCAGTGCTGGAGGGCGGTGGGCCAGGTACTGGACACTGTACAGAGCAATCACAGGACTTTGTTTTCTACAGCAGGGGTCTTTGGAGACTCGTGAACAGAGGTATGATATGATCGCATGTACTTTTTAAAGACCACTCTGGCTATTTTGTGAAATTGTACTGGAGTGAGGGTAGGGTGAGGTGAGAGAGCAGCTGGGAGACTGTTGCAGTCATGCCCGTGAGACAGACTAGTTCAGATCGGAGTTGAAGTCATGCATTTGGAGAGAAGAGGTAGGATTCTGGATATATTTAGAAAGTAGAACCTAGAACTGATAGGAATTGGTGACAAAGCCCATGTGCTAACTGAAAAAAAGAGAAGAGTCAGGGATGACTCAAGTCTTTGGCCTGGAAAACCTAACATGATGGAACTGATGTTACTGACTGGGGGAAGTCTAGAGTGAAGAGTTAGTGTGTGGTGAGAAATCAGGAGCTCCATTTTGAACTTATTACATTTTAGATACTTAACAGACAACCATGTGGAGACATGGATTAGATAGTCAGACATATGAGTCTTGCGTTCCATGTAGAAGTCGGGGTCAATGGTGCCAATTTGGGAAGTGTCAGTGAATAGATTTTATTTCCCTAAAATATAAATACCTCCTAAAATTAGGGGAATATGTTGACTGTTCTATTAAAAATGGGTTAGAAAAATAAACAAGTTCACAGAAATAAATATAAATGGCTCTTGACTCTGTAAAAATGTCCAATCTTGCTCATAATAAGGAAACCATAAACTAACGTTATTACATTAACAAAAATCCAAAAAATTGACAACATACAATGTTTATGAGCTTTTTGAAGATATACTTTGTGGAGAGACACACTCTCTGTTACATTGCTGGTAGGAACTCAAAATGTTACAACTAATATTTAGGAAAAATTTGGCAACATCCAGCCACTTTAAGTCAGAAATTCCAATTCTAGAAATATATCCCCAAATACACTGGTGATATATACACAAAGCTCTTTCTTGTACCTAATGATATGTACAAAATATATATACAAAATACCTAATGATATATACACAAAGCTATTGTAAGAATATTTGTGGTAGTTAAATACTTGAAAGAACTCAAATATCCATCAGTAGGGGATTGGTTGAATAAACTGGTGTGTATAGTGGAGAAGCACGTAAGTGGGAAAAGGGTGAGAACTACCTCCATGTACAACCACGGAGCAAACTTTGTAGCATATTGTTGAGTGGAAAAGTCAAGGGAGAGGCCAATATATCATGTTCCATTACTCATCTAAGAAAGAAGGTTATATGACTCTATGTATCTCTCTGCTTATATTTTAAAAAATCATTTGGAGAACAAACCATAAATAAAGGGTTTTAAGTTACTAATAGAAAAAGATAAGGTAGAGGAGAAATGGTCGCGCGGATAGAAATAGAAATTAAATTTATTTTTACATTTTAACCGATATAGAATAAATTAGATAAATGTTTGATCTGTTCCCTTTATTCACCAGTTTGTTTTGATTTTTCCACTTTGAAATTATGTATTTTATGTAATTACAAAATTAAATTAAACTTAATAATCCCTAAAATTACTCTAAAAATTGGCACTAAGAAATCACTTAAACACTCTGAGGCTGTCTCCTAATCAGTGATGTTAAAATGTTGAACTACAAGGTCCTTATGCTACAGAATTTTTGACATGTATCAAAGTCTTAGTAATTATATTCTTAATAATAAATAATTACACATCGCAAATGTTGTAGAATAACAAAATAAAAATTTTTGGTACTTACTTTCTCAATGGCCCTTTGCTGTGTTTTGCATGTATTATTTCATTTAACCCTCACAGCTACCATGGAAAGTATCAATGATTTGATTTTAAAACTAAAGCTCCTCATTTCTAGGCAGGCTGACAAGCATACCCTACCATCACACAACTACTTGAGTGCTTCAGTCAGCAGGACTGAAACCACTCCTAGAGCATTTTAATGTCTGTGCTCTTGCTGGTGTTCGATGCTGCCTCCTCAAGGTTAACGAACCATACAATTTTAGAAGTACACATTTTTGCTTCTTAACATACTGGTTAATTATGATTCTTCATTAAAAAAACCAAAACAAAGATGCATTCTGCCTGAAGACCAAATAATTATTTTGCTGTTTTAAGTAATAAGGGTGATACTCACATTGAGAGGGATAAAAATATTTGTACTTTAATAATAATATCTATCCATCATTATTTATTTGGTGAATCCCATGTTTTTAGCCATGTTCTTATTTAAAATATTCTACTAGCACATTTGTAGGAGAAAAAATATTTAAAGTTATCTGCCAAAAATTATTGCTGAACACTAAGAAAAATAAGGGTTGTATCGCTAACGTGTATGAAATGTCCCCTGCCACCCTTAATTCTCTATGTGATTTTCCTGTATGTTCAAATAGTTATTTATGCTACTTCTTACTTTTTTCCAGACACTTTTTAAACTTTCCTATTGTTCCTCCTTATGGTTTAGTCTGTTTGTTTACGATTTGAGATTTTAAATCTATTTGTGGTATATTTTTGCAAAAGTACTTGGGCCAAATCGATTGAGCAGCAAAGCAAATGTTTGTTTAACTGCTAGCTTGTTCATTCCATTTAAAAAATACCTTCCACAGACAATCAATAGAAAGCTGAGAGAAAAATGTAAGAGGGAGAAAGAAACATGGCTTGTTGAGACATCAGCGTTTTGCAAACTTAGCCGAGGCCACTCACAGACTTAATGAACATGATTGGACGGTCAGTTAAGGAGCTGACGCACACAAGAGTTCCTGTAACTGCATATCAGTCCTCCTGAGAAAGCAGATGGTGTGTGTACTCTTTTGTGACAACATATTTCAACCTCTACATTCTGACACAGTTTCTACTTTGCTTTTAGGAAGTGTGTGTGGTGGAAATGACACCAGAACAGGGGTTATATCTGGCTTCCCTTCTGTACCATGCGCTTTGACATAAGTCACTTGACCTTTGGCTTTACATGTTCACTTTAAAACGAAGGATTAGTCTGCAGGTTGGTAAGCTTCCACAGGTTCTAATTTCTGTGACTATGACCTGTCTTTTTAGGTCAGATTAAGATGCTGATTAAAATTTCAATTATTAGCCCAGGCTGCTGTGGCTCAGTGGACTGAGTGCCAGCCTGTGTTACTGGGTGGATTCCCAGTCAGGGCACATGCCTGGGTTGCAGGCCAGGTCCCCGGGTGCATGAGAGACCACACACTGATATTTCTCTTCCTCTCTTTCTCCCTCCATCTAAAAGTAAATAAATAAATTCTTTAAAATTTCAAATATTACAACAATTTTATTTATTAAGTGAAGATGAAACAATGTCCTCAAAATCCTAAATGAGACTCTTAAGAGAAGTTCTCAAACTTGTTTTTTCAAAGCAACTGAATAAACCGCTGTATGTAGTGGTTTCAGATTCTGTTGCAAATCTTACTAGAAGGGATTAACTTTACATCTTTTTAGCTGAACTCATTAACTGAGAGGAGTGAATCTTTTAAGTATCATTAACTAAGAAGTGGTTGGGGGTGGGGGGTGCTCTGAGAAACCTGGTGCTATTTTAAGGCAACAGGGAAGATTTCTCCATTTAATGCAAAATATAGACAAATGTTTACACAAAACACAGGGTGGCCCCAATATTTGTGCACAGTTATGAGTATTTGAAAGCATTGTGTTCTAAATTAAATGTATTATGTTTTAATTAATTTAAGAAAATTTAATTTAAAATTACATTTGAAAAACCAAATGCTGCTGTTTTCCTATCTTGTTTTGTAAGAGACCATCATTGATCAGGTCGAAATGATTTGAGGAATTCAGTTGCATTCATTACAAGTATGTCAGGAAGGTAGGGATCTTAGTTCCTCTGTATTCAGATACACTGACACATGGTGGCAAAAGGCACTTCATATCCAGCAGAGTGTCCCTAATGTTCCTGTGTATGGGCTCACTTTCAAACCCGACAAGCAGATGAAAGTGAAGTGCTAGGCTAGAGGACACTGAAGGAGAACTGATCATTCTTCTCTTCACAGCACAGCTTGTGATTAAAACAATGTATCCATACAAGACAATATAGGCGCAGGAAAAATGTAACAGATTCTAAGCGTTCCTTTTCCTTTTCTATAGCAAAGCCTGTCTCTTGTGTAGCTTTGTTTTCTAACTAGGTGCAGTCTTATTTATACTTTTATTTGTTAAAGGCCTAGTCACATTCCTGGAACATTTTCATCTTTTATTTCTTCTGTTATAAGAATAATGATAGCAAATATCTAGCAGAACAATAGAGAAATATAAATATATTGCAAAGCTTACCATCCCCCAAACAAAATGGCAACCATAAAAGAACTCTCCTTCTCAAACCAGGAGTGTTGCTGCCTCCTGCTAAGGAGAAGGCAAAGTGTCCAAGATATTTGTTGATGGGCATCAGGCCTGTTCCAGCTGTCAACAACACAGCTGCTGGGTTTCCTTCTGAGTGATCAGTGCTGCAGATGCCCCCCAGCTAGTATGTTCCCCGATAAGGTCCAGTGGAGAGCTGCAAAAGAGCTGAACGCTTGGCTTCTAATAGCAAATGCAAAACCAAATTTCACAACAAATTGCGTCTTCAGCACTGCCTGATGCCATACGATCAAATGGGCTGAATTTGTTCTAGTCCACTAACTCAGAAGACATCATGATAGAACAGTTTCTGTTGATGATTGTTAAATGTTAAAGCAGTTAAAAGAGAAGAATTTTTTCTTTTAACTTCTAGTACAAGGCAGGAGGATGGCAGAGGGAAAGCTGATCAAGCTTATTAGAGCTGCTCAATTAGAAGAAAGCAAGTAAGGCTATTTAACATCTTCTCCAGGGTGAAATCTGTCAGTGAGCCCTCTCCGTAAGTCTTTTGTGCACATTTTTCTTTTTACAATTTTAAACTTGGAGAGAGAGAGATAGAAAAGCCAGTATTTTATGTAGTGTATCCATTGTTTTTCAAAGTCCTGTGTAAAGCTACATTATAGGCAAAAGAAATTAATAAGTGCATTCACATATACTCACTGTGTGGTTGGCACTATAGACATGCGCTAACCAAACAAGCCCCTTACATGTACTAATATCATTACTTTTCACAGAGGAAGGAACTAAGGCCCAATGAGGTTAAGTGACTTAACCAAGAACACACACTAATAAACGGCACAGCCAGAATTTAAACCAGCCCTTCTGTGTTCAGAGTCTGTGCTATTGGTCAGTATAGTCTGCTACCTCTTGAAGTCATACTACTTTGATATATATTCAGATATCTGTACTACTGTTTGGTCCAGTTTCTTGAGAATAAGAGTTTCAATGCAGAATCCATTTGATGAGTCACTGTGTATTAATGATAAGTGTAATCGGTTCATTGTAAAGGAAAGTTCTTTTTCAAATCATTCACTGTTGGGAAATGTTTGATGCCGGCCTTCATGTGTCTCTTCACTGGCTCATTAGTTGTGGAAGTCATGCCTGATAGTAGTTCAAGCCGTCGCATGCAGTGGAGTAGTTACATACTCATCCTTGTTAGTAGAAAAGTGACGAAGCTACACGAGAATTGGACTTGCCACTCCGCCACTTACTGACAATCTCTCTCCTGAGTTCTAGAGAAAAATATAAATACCCTGTCTACTGCACAGTTACTATAAGAATCAATTGTGACGACATGTGAAAATATATTACAAAATGTTAGGCATTACAGTGGGTGGGAACGCTAACTGCTGCAAGGGGCTAGGCAGGCTGGGGGAAACGGGGGAAACCCTCCTGCTGCTGGAGGAACTAGACACCTCAGGACGAGCAGAGGCACCGCGAAGCAGAGAGTTGAAATAAAGGAGGCAACTCCTCAGGGGCTTGTACAACCCGAGAGGTTAATTCAATACAATTAAGTTAAAGCTCTTCTTTGCAACTGACAATTAACACATGTAGCTGCTAATGGCTTTCTTCATTCAATCATTCATTGATTCATCGATTCATTTAAGAACCTTTCATGAAATCTATTTATCAAGAATCGTGCTGGGGGTCAGACCATCACAGCAGGAAAACAGCACAGCATCTGGAGGAGACAGAGTAGTAAATGGAAAAGTACTGTACACTCTCCTAGGTTAGGGACATGCACTTTCACAAACTTTTAGGTTTTAGGTGACACCTTTTCCTCTGCCTTGACTGTCACCTGTATTACATATGGGCAGTACATGGTGGAGTGGTTAATAACATGTACCTGGTGTCAGCTTGCCTGAATTAGAATCCTGATTCCATTCCTTTTCAGCTATGTGAACTTGGGGGAGTTACTAACCCTCTAGATTTATTTTATTCACTTCTTCAATGGGGGTTATAATAGAACCTCCCCCACAGAGCTGTGAAAACTACAGGTGCTTATGCATGCAAAGGGTTTAGTATAATACTTGGGGAATAGAAATGGCCAACAGATGTTAACTGTCACGACAATAACAGCAAGGCTTTCCACAGTCACCTGGCGACAAGTCTTAGCCACTTATCTCTCTCAAACTCAGTTTCCTCCTCTGTGATATGGGGCTACTATTAATACCTACCTCACAGGGTTACTAGGAAAAATGAAGAATCAAATAACACAATTCTGGGTTTAGGAATTTCAAATGCTATGCAGAGTCCACTTTCTACCTGCCATTCCTACCTCATCTCTTCCTTTTCTGACCTCAAAGAAAGAATAAGCAGATTCACCACACTGCCATTGTCTTCCCCATTCAGAGTGATGTCTGAATAGGCAACGGGCAAGAGCAGAGAAAGCTGAGAACAAATAAACAGGACTGAAAGAAACTCTGAAGGCAAACATGGAAATTAAGGAAGTTCTTGTAAAACTTTAGCCTGACCGATGACTTAGATGTAGAAAAATCCTTGGTTTCCTTTCTGTTTTGTGCTTTATCTTTCATGTTCTTCCGACTTTTTAACTTTTATTTTAGAATAAAGCAACCTTCTCTTCTTTATTGAAATGTTAAGAAAAAAACTTCCTAGAAACAAACATACACAGTAAGTTCCTTGATACCGGTCTTGGTGAGGGTTTTGGATTTGAAACCAAAAGAATAAAGGCAACAAAATGATAAATAAATAGCAGGACTATATCAAATTCAAAAGCCTTTGCCGAGAAAGGAAAGCAACAAAAAAATGAAAGGGTAACCTACTGAATAGCAGAAATTTGCAAATTATTTATCTGATAAGGAGTTAGTACCCAAATTATATAAAGAACTCCTATAATTCAATAGCAAAAACAAAGCAAACAAACAAAAAACTCACAATCCAATAAAAAAATGGGTACAAAATCTGAATAGAAATTTTTCCAAAGAAGATATACAAATGGCGAACAGGTGCATGAAAAGATGTTCAACATCACTAATCAATAGGAATATGTAATTCAAACCACAATAAGTTATTTGCTCACACTTGTTAGAATGGCTATTATCCAAAGGACAAGAAACAATAAGTGTTGGTGAGGCTATGGAGAAAAGGGAACTCTTGATCCACTCATTTACTGATGGACACTTAGGTTGTTTCCAGCACTTGGCTATTATAAATTGTGCTGCTATGAACATTGGGGTGCATAGGTTCTTTTTGATTGGTGGATCAAAAAACTATGGTACATTTACACAATGGAATACTATGCAGCAGAAAGAAAGAAGGAGCTCCTACCCTTTGCAACACCATGGATGGAACTGGAGAGCATTATGCTAAGTGAAATAAGCCAGGTGGTGAGGGACAAATACCACATGATCTCACCCATAAGTGTAACCTAACCAACAAAACAAACAAACAAGCCAAATATATCCAGAGACATTGAAATTAAGAACAATCTGACAGTAACCAGAGGTGAGGTGGGAGGGGATAAGGGGGGGCAGTGGGGAAGGACACAACTATAAAGGACACATGGACAAAATCAAGGGGGGGGTGGAAGAGGGGACAGAGGGGGGGATGGCTGGGATGGGGGGAATGGTGGGGGGGTAAATGCAGACAACTGAACTTGAACAACAATAAAATAATTAAAAAAAAAAGAAAAGGGAACTCCTGTGCATTGTGATGGGAAAGTAAGTTGGTAGAGCTAATATAGAAAACTGTATGGAAGTTCCTTCAAATATTGAAAATAATATGACTGTATGATTCAACAACCATATTCTGGGAACATATTCTGGGAATATATTCAAAGGAGATGAAATCACTGTCTCCAAGAGATGTCTGTACTCACTCATATTCATTTGAGTATTATTCCCAATAGTGAAGACATGGAAACAACCTTAGTGTCCATGAATGAATGAATGGACAAAGAAAATGCGAGATATATATTATATATATGAACCTGCCTGGAAAAAGTCCAGCCATTGTGTATATAACAAGAATGGTTTGTGCAACATCAATGTAACCTGCCTGCCAAGGAGAGAGGACTGGGATGTGCTTGTGTGAACAATGATGACTTCACTGTACTCGTCAGTTGGGACGGTAAACGCTGTTGAGTGAGCATGTATACTATGTAGTGGTTGCACTCAAAATGACTGAGCAAGTAGAGCAATGAATCTGCATCAAATTTTGTCTTAAGCTTGAACATTCCTCCACAGAAACTATTTGGATGATTTACAAGGCTTTTGGGGACAATGCAATGAGTGCCGTGCAAATAAAAGTGTAGCACAAATGCTTCAAAGGTGACCGAGAATCTGTTGAAAGTGATGCACATTGTGGAGGCCTGCAAGAAGCAGAACGTCTGAGAATTTGAACGTGTGTGGGCTGCAATCAACAAAGACTGACAACCGACATGCGAGAACTAGAAGCTGATCTGGGGATTACAAAAACTACCATCTGAGATTTTGACACGGGACCTGGGCATGAAACGTGTTGCGGCAAAATTCGTTCTGCGGCTTCTGCTACCAGAAGGAACATCATGCTGCAGTTGCTAATGACTTGATTCAAACCTCTACCAATGAAACAGATTTCCTCAAGAAGGTCGTAACAGGAGATGAATGGTGGGTCTATGGTAATGATCTGGAAATGAAGGTCCACTCATCCCAATGGAAGTTGACTGGTTCTCCATGCCCAAGGAAGGCCTGGCAAAGTTTCAGCAAGATCAAGACCATGTTAACTGTGTTTTTTTTGTTTGTTTGTTTTTCGTTTTGATCTGGAAGGTATTGTCTATCATGAGTACGCCCCTCCAGGCAAAACAATTAATAAGGAGCACTACCTTAATGTTCTTTGTCAGTTGAGAGATGCAGTACAATGAAAACAGCCGCAGCTATGGGCAACTGGTGGTTGGCAGCTTCATCATGACAACACGCCCACTCATGCATCATGTTTTGTGCAGAGGTTTTTTGTGAAACATCAAGTCAGCCAGGTACTCAGCCCCGCTACAGCCCAGATTTGGCACCCTGCGGCTTCTGGCTTTTCCCAAAACTAAAATCACCTTTGGAAGGGATGAGATTTCAGATCATTGAGGAGATTCAGGAAAATACGATGGGGCAGCTGATGGCTACTGGGAGAACTATGTGGGGTCCCAAGGTGCCTGCTTTGAAGGGGACTGAGGTGTCACTGCCCTATGTACAATGTTTCTTGTATCTTCTTCAATATATGTCTCTATTTTTCCTATTACATGGCTGGGTACTTTCTGGACAGACCTTGTACATGGTAATGGACATTAACCAGATTTATTGTGGTGATCATTTTGTAATATATACAGATATTGAATCATTATGTTGTATACCTGAAGCCAATATATTGCATGTCAATTGTATCTCAATAAAAAACAGGCTATAAATAAAATAGAATTCAGTATTACCAAAATGTATGAATTTTCCAAATCTCCTTTGAAGGCGTGTCACCATGATCCAGTACTCTGGGGAGCACACTCTGACCATAGGTCCTCAATGGTCCAGCATTGCCTTAGCTCAGCCACTATCCTCTTATCCGGGAGTGCAGGTGCTACCTCTAACCTTTCCTCTGTGTGTTCAGGGCTCCGTCTGCACAGCCACCTTTCTAAAACACAAATTTGCGTGTAGTACCCCCTCCTAAAAATTTTTCTCTCATTTCCAACAGTCTTATAAAGTCTGAACTCCTTATTCAAATGTTTAAGGTTCTTCAAAGTGTAGCCCCAGCCAATCTTGACATAACTGTTTTTGGAATCCCTTCTATTCCTCTGTAAAACCTCATTCAGACCAAAACTCCACCGTAGCATGACAGCCCAATTCCTCTTTGCCTTGTTTGGTCAGTACTGTCTTTACATGTTTTCTGAAAGACTACAGAAACAGATCCCTCTCTGAAGACTTCTTGGTCCCTTTCTCTATTACAGAATTAATACATAAGTTGACTCTTATTTCTTGAGTGTAATAGCTCTTCCTTCATGTTGCTAGCAAAGCATGCATTCCAGTATACGAGTTACTCCTTGCATATTCCCTCTGAGTCGGAACCCTCTGGGTCCCAGGAATGAAACATACACAGACCTGTTTATGGAAAACCTGACTCCAGGCCTAAAACACAGCAGGAGCTTAATAAACATTTGTTGCATTGTTCTGAGTAAAGAAAATAAAGTATCTTTGGGAAATTGCTTGTTTCATTTTTTAGTTCTATTGGCCATTGTTGATGTTCTCAAAATGTCATATTTTTGTCACCTTTTGGTTTCAATTGATTCAGTTATTTATTTTTTTTAATTACTCCTATGTGACTCACAGATCCAGGTGAGGTGTAGATGGGCTGAGAACATTGCTTGATGCTCAGTTTAACTTGTTTCTGCCTGTCAGACTTCATTTTTCAAAGAAGTTTCAGTGCTAAAACAAGAGTAGTAGCCATGAGCTTAAAATCTCATCATTGCATTAAATCCTCCACTTGTCCTCCTCACTAGCAAATTATATTTAAGTCTCATTCTGACACGAAAGATCAAATGAAGTGTCTTTCAATATGAGCATGTCTGGTAATCTTGGGCACAAAAGGACCCTGGTGTTTTTCTTCCTGAATGGAGGGCTGCTGAATCAGGCAAACTGAAGCTAAGTGCTCAGGTAACATGCATAACCGGGCAGACAAGGCTGCCGAGCATTTTATTTACAACAATAACAAGGACTTTTGTCTGTGGTGGTGTTATCAGCAATATTCTTCTGGTCTGGGAAAACAAGCAAAGAAGGGCTTTCTTCACTGGCATGAATGCTGACCAATCTACTGCTGGGGGTGGTAAGAAACACCGGCAGAAAATTCCACCCCATGTTCTCCAGAGGCAACACTGCAACCTTGCTTGGGCATCATCGTGGCACTCCCTTAATACAAGGAGCCAAATACGCCTTTTAGCTACATGTCATTTGTGTAACACAGCTGTTAAATAGCAAAATGAAAAATGTAAACCTTGTTGAGTGAAAATTCCACAAGGGAAGGAAAGAAAGGGTACTTTGATACACAGTTTTTCCACTAAACAGGGTATCTCTTTTCATATCTTGTGTGCCAATTAAAACACATTATATTATTACATATGCATAGGCATGTGTAAATGTCCCCATTTAGATTTTGATTTAGATATATTCATAAGTACAATATTGAATGATAGAATTGCTGAAAATAGAAGTTCCTGGGTTGATATAAAGGATTTAAAAGTTTTTAAAGATGTTAAAATTCTGTCCAAAAAGATTACTAGAAAATAAGTCTCCAGATGTACAGACTGACATTGTACATTTGATTTTGTTTCCAGAGATTATTCTGTTTTAAAAGGAAAGAGAAAGGATTGTATTTCAGGAACTGTTTCTTTCAGTAAATATCAAATTTCACAGATGTTTTAGTCTGTAATGATAATGCATCTTCTGATGTTTATTAAATTAAAGAACTTGACAACTATAAAACTAATATCAAAAGCATGTTCTTGAACATTTGGCCCATAGATAATAATTCCTTAAAAGTTTAAAGTAGATGTTCAGTCTATATTTAGGAGAAGACATAGAAATAAATTTGAAAATTCTTCCCAATAGTTTTTTCATTATAGAATAAACCTATTTATATTGGACCAGGCAAAAGATATGCACTATTGAACAAAGGGAAACCATCTGAATGCATTAAGAGTAAAAGTTGTATCAATAATGAACTTCAGCCCTCACTGATGTGGCTCAGTTGGTTGGGCCTTGTCTCACAAAACCAAAGGTTGCAGTTCGATTCCCAGTCAGGGCACATGCCTGGGTTGCTAGTTCGTCCCTGGTCAGGGCACTTGTGAGAGGGAACCCATCAATGTTTCTCCCTTACATCGCTGTTTTTCTCTCTCTCTTTCTCCCTGCCTTTCCATCTCTCTAAAAAATAAATACAGAAATAAATATGAAGAAAAACGATGAATTTGAATCTCTGATAGGAAAACTGGATACTGAGCACAAGTACAACTTTGGAAGAATTTTCTCTGGAAGAGGAAGGTAGATCAGAATTCTAACCTCCATCCCAAGGGATGCAACAGCTCTCTGCACCTGGCACAGAGTCTGGCTGACAGCTGACTGTTCCAGTTCTACAATTCTCTGTGGGAAATGGGCCCCTGCCCCATTTTCAGCAAAATACTGCGACAGTGGGGAAGGAGAGATTTTGGTTCTTCATTAGTTCAACAGGATATGCATTCTGCATTTTTTTCATCTATTTGATGTGGACTTTTCAAATGGTATGTAAACTCATATTTAAATAAAAAGACCATATTTGAAATACTCTTGAAAAGCTTCGAATCTGAAGGACTTAGATGTAAGATATTTTTTATAGCCATGTTATTTAACAGATCCCTCCAGCTTTTTTCTGAGGAGGTACCATGATTTATTTCCCTGACACTTGCGGATTGATGGCTTGTCTATGAGTAGGAAAGTTGGGGGAGGTGAGCACTGACAGCAGCCAGGACGGCTGCCTCCATATTTCAAGAGATGAAAGAGCCATGGTAACAGCCTCTAGTTATTCCTCTCCCTGGTCAAAATTTGGGGTGGGAGGAGGACATGGCAGAGGCTATTGCGCTCAAATCAACCAAGTAGAACTCTTTAACTAGTCAGCTTGGGATCCCTACTCTGGGTTTTAGGAGGCTGTTTCAAGTATTGACGTTGGTAATATGAATAATGTAGCAATGAAAGAAAATTAAATGCATTCTTTGTTAAAGTGAGAAAAGCATCACATTCAGTCCAATTGATGTTGATACAGCCAGGCCAGAACTTGTAGCAACAGTTGAAAACTTGACTCTGCCCAGGTTATATCAGCTTCCTAATCTGTTCATTTTACTTCTTCAGGTGATATGTGGAAGTTAAGAAAACAAAACAAGGCAAAGCAAAAACACCAACTGCATAAGTTTGCTCAGATTCCTGTAACAAAATACCATTGACTGTGTGACTTAAATATTTATTTCTCACAGTTCGGGAGGCTGGAAATTCCAAGATCAAGGAGCTAGCCTATTTGGTGAAGAGAGCTTTTTTCCTGGCTTGCAGACAGCTACCTGCTGGCTCTGTCCTTCATCAAAAGAGAGAATGAACTCTCTTCTTACGAGAACACTAACCTTAACGTATCGTGGTCTCACCCTTACAGCTTCATTTAACCTTAATTACTTAGGTAATGGCCCTGTCTTCACATACAGTCATACCAGGGGTTGAGGCTTCAACATAGAATATTGGGGGGACAAAACTGAGTCCACAACAGCACAAAACTGTAAAATATCTGTCATGTGAGTCATAAAGGAAAAGCAAAGTAATAATACAAGATTCTAGCGTACTGCTCCGCAAAGGCTGTCCTTGAACCGGAGATGTTGTCATTTCCTGGGAGCTTGGCAAAATCTGCATTTTAACAACATCCCCAGAATTTTAAAGTTTGAAAAACAGGGTTAGGGAATTCATAATAAAAGCAAGAGTTAATTTGTCCATTGTGTTAGAATTTCCCCCATAGTAAAACTGGGAAAATTATTTATTGTAACAACATTAATAGGAAAATCTTGGTCAGAAAATTAATTAGTATTATTTTTGCTATTGTAGATAAAATTAATCTATTGATTTAATTTCAAACCTTGACATTTTGTGAATATAATCTATGATAGACCATTAGATTCCTTGCCAAGAAAATTTAGAAAAAACTTCCAAGCTTAGACATAAGCTAAAACTTTGGTTAATTATATCATTAGCTTAAAAACATGCTATTTGTCTCTTACAAATGCTTTATGGTTAAAAATGGAATCATTTTAAAAATAAATAACACTTTAAAGTAGGCATATATTTTTTACGATACAGAGAGTGAGACATTACTTATAATGGAATTTTCAATTATGTACCATTTCAAAGTAACTTTTAAAAATGTACTCCATAATGTCAAAAATGTAGAATTATACCCACAAAGCTTAATATTTTGGCACACTCCTAGAAAAGTGTTTAATAAATCAAAAACCCTTCTTACAGCTGACATTTATAGGCCCCTACCATGTATTTCCTTAATGTGCTGCCTGAACACTAAAATGAATGAAATATGCAAGAGAATACAATCTTCTTTGCCAATAAGAAATAAAAGATACACTCTACTCTTATTATTTAAAATATTAACATTAAGAGATCACTGAAAATATCAACAAATATTTTTCAGATTAGAGTCTGAGGTGAATAGCAAATAGAACTAACACACTCCCATAATTCATGAGAATTTGAAGGGATATACTTTAATGTTAGCATGTATTCTAGATTAATTTTATAGTCCAATATTCAAATTTATGCCTGAACCCTTAAAGACTGTGTCATGAAAAAACATGGTAGATTAGTAATGGTATGGCTTGCATAATCATTAGCTAAACTTCAACGAGTATATAGTCTATGCTGCTAAATCATGACTTTTCCTTAATTCAAATATATTTTGGCTTATTTTACACCTGAGCTCAGTGAAAAGCTAGAATAGCTTTATTCATAAGAACCATAAAGAAGACTGCGACGTGATTAATCACTGCTACAGACCTCCTCGCTGATCTGTAATGTAGCCCTACATAAGCAGGTATTTTTAGAGGGGAGTACCTGAGCTGTAGACCTGGGTGGGGAGGGGGCACTGACAGGGCACCACATACTTCACGCGATTGCGCAGCACACGGCCCAATGTCTAATCCCTCAGAAGTGTGATTATTTCATGAAAACCACACCCCACTGAGCTGCCTTACTGCTGTTATAAAAAACCTTTATTATACGAAGCTCTTTTGTGCTGTAAGAAGATGAATTCCACACTTTAGAATGTTAAACAGCAGTTTCAGCAGAGTTCCGTAGTTCACACAGATTAATCTACCCCTTTGGAATATTCATGATTCAATCAGAACGCTCTCTAAGTCCTGGCAATTTTACCATTGTAAAATAAACTAGGTACGTTCTGATGAAACAGCCTGTGCCTGGAGAATGCCTTCATTAGTTTTCTTAAAAGTATTTTATGAATTCTGTGACTATCAAAGAACATCTCTCTATGAAAGCTGACTCAAGCCCACTAAAGCAAAATTGGTATTATTGAAAAACTTGGTACTCAAGAAAAGCAGGATAAAACCAAAACATTATGAGGCAAAGTGCATTGACAATGCAAATCAGATGCACACGGTTTAATTATAATTGTGTATTAACTGGAGAACCGGGGATTGTAAATGATGTGTTTCTGGTGAAGAGTTCGGCATTACATATTAATTAGCTTTCTATTTTTATTCGCTTACTATCCAGTCCCCTCTCCTACACACCTGGTATTGTGCCTTCATGACTGAGATGAATATTTTGTATTCAAAAGATCATGTTTATGTATATTAAAAGGCAACAAAACTATTACACATAACTAATTTAGTTCTACTAATCTGCATATTTTCATTTGATTAGCAGATTGTTTTGGTTTTGTACAACAGCAGAATATTCTATAATAGCTATTCAAAGATTAGATTTGGAAAGGATTGAAGAGTCCTTCAAGTCTCTCACTCTTAAAGAAGAGGAAGTGTGTGTGTGTGCAGGGCGGTGTGGGGGTGGTGGCTGTAGTCAGTGACTCTAACACAGACCCTGCCTCTAACTGTGCTACAATCAGGAAGAAGCTTAGATACATGGTTCCTATCTCGGTACAGTTTACAGATACCAGCCACCTATCAGTTTCAAATTTTAAAAAAAATCATTATGGTTGTTGGACACTGTGTGGGGGAAAATGAGGGAAAGGGCATTTCAAGTGACCTTTTCAGTTTTCAATAGGTGGTTCTCATTGTGCAAACGGTATTTCTAACACTCATTCTTATTTGGCACCTTCTTTCCAGGTCTGCCTCTGACTTGGCTCAGTTATTGACATTCACGTATGGTTTGCATTTGTAACTTTGAAAGAAAAATTGCAAATGGGGGCCATGAAATATCTCTGCTGTGGTTCAGATGTTCCAATGATATTCACAATGAAAACTGGGGGATTTAAAGTAAGTCATTTGTAATTATTAAGACATATATATTAATTATGATTATATTTATATTTCATTGTGACTTAAAACAACTTATTTAAACTGGCTTACCTAATTTATTATATTAACAACTATTTTAACAGATACGACACTTAAATTTTCAAAACATGTACTGACTTTTTTTGTGTTTTCCAAAGAAAATGACATTAGTTTATTGCCTGAGTTTCTGGAACCCATATAATTTTTCTTAAGGTGATTATCCATCAAAATAAACTGATAGCAAAAGGATTTTGCTAATTCATGTGCTAATTGCTGTTCCCTTTCTGCTGCCTATGAACCAAAATCTCTCAAAGATATTTTCCCCCTAAAATCTGTTGGCTAGATTTGATTGCCTTTTAATTTAACACTGACTTGACCGGCTGAATCAGTTAGACTCATTTATAAGTGTATACTGACAGCTATTTTAACTCAGATCCACAGGAAATGTTTTTATTTTGCCTTTTTTCTAAGAAAGGCCTTGATTAACATAATGAATCTTTTTGATATGAAATGCATAGTCTTATTAAATTATTATAAGACAGCAAAAGAAGGGGAAATCTGGACCACGATGGAGCTTCAGGGAAGGCTCCTACATGGTTTCACTTCTTCCTTTTGCCTGTGATTAGCTCACCTGATTTATTTACATGTCATCTTTACAGAATGGTACTATGTCATGAGGGAAATCACCTGACCAGGTTGAGTAAATCATACACTGGACTAGCCTTCATGCCCTTATCAAAAGCCAGCCACTAAGAAATATGGAGCCTCTCTTTGAAAGGACGCAATATAAGAGGATGAACATGATGAGTGAAAAATCTCTCACATCTAGGAGAAGAACAGCTCATGGACGTTGCTCACAGCAAGTACACAGGTGAAAAGACTAGGTTCCCTGTTCCCTTCGCCCATGGGGGGCCCCTTTCCCATACATCAGTCAATGCCGTCAATCGTCCTGCACCAAAAGTGGTGCTTCCCACAAATCAAAGCTCTTATTAAGATATCATTAGCAGAAACTTCCAGAAGTCATCTTCCTATTTAGGTGATGGAGCAATGAAGAATTCTAGATGCTGAATTTTGAATCATTTTCATGAAAGGAGGATGGGAAAAAGGCAGACTGTAGGGAAGTCAATAGAGAATTCTGTCCTGTGAATGCAGATCACAGAAGAGAAGCAGAGGAAAGAATTACGAAGTTTTAATTGTGCCCATTCCAGCCAAAACCAGATCGCCGTGGGTACGGAGGAAAGCCATGATCCAGCAGCATATTTGTGCACTTCACTTAGCCTTGCCACCCTCAAATGAGCACTAATGCCCCCTTTCCTTCCCAGGCCCAGACAGCAGCAGGCACAGGTGACACTTTCTTCTACCTCAGGGGCTGATTGCTGAGGAATATTTATGGTTCCCTCTTCTGGAGTTCCAGGGTCCTACCCCACACAGGAAAATTGTAAGCCGATTGGGAGAAATTTGTCTATATCCAAAAGTAAACTGACTTTAGCTTTCTAGGATATTATTAGCATTTTAATGGTTGCTTTACATGAGATAATTAAAATGGGGAAAGAATGCTGGCCATCTCGGGTGCTATCACAGCTCCATTTCAGGATTAGAAGGCACTTTCAGAGAAATCCAGCAGGCAGCTGTCTGCTTCTCTGTGCAAAGGACCAGTCGGGTAGGAAATGCTTACTGACTTCACATCTAAGCTATGATTTCGTAAAAGGCAAAAGATTTATACGATCTGAAGAGAAACCAGAGTATTAGGCTATGATTCGGGTGAAGAATCTAATATCAGGGCATTAAGGCAATTTTTACTTTTATTTCAAAACTGTCTATTTCAGGGGTCCCCAAACTCTGGGCCACAGACTGGTACCAGTCTGGGCCTGTTAGGACCTAGGCTGCACTGCAGGAGGTGAGCATGAATGAGATGCACTTGAATCATCCTCGAACAGTCCCCTCACCACTGTGGAAAAACTGTCTTCCATGACGCCAGTCCCTAGTGCCAAAAAGGTTGGGGACCACTGGTCTATTTAATGTAGACATCTTTTCTGGCATCCCTAGCTGTCTCAGAAGACTCACTTTGTTTGCTATTTTGTTATTTGGCTCAGAAATATTTACTTTTACATTATGGATGCTACCAAAGCAGTTGGAATGATAATTAAATGGGGAATGGAGGCTATGGGGATGGGGGAGATGAATAAAAAGGGAAGTAAAAGTGGATAAAGCCTAGCCCTGGCTGGTGTGGCTCAGTGGACTGAGTGCCAGCCTGCGAACCAGAGGGTCGCCGGTTGGATTCCCAGTCAGACACATGCCTGGGTTGCAGGCCAGCTCCCCAGTCGGGGGCATGCAAGAGGCAACCACACGTTGTTGTTTCTCTCCCTCTCTTTCCCCCTCCCTTCCCCTCTCTAAAAATAAATATAAATTTAAAAGATAAAGTAAATTTAAAAAATGAATAAAGCCTAGCCAAAAGAGGAGAGCATTGTACTGTTTCCAGGATTTGTCTCCCATTTACAGAGGAGTAGTTAGATCTTGGATCTGGGATGAAGGGCTTGGAATGAGCCTCGCTTTCCCCGTCTATGGAGATGCTAAGTGTTTTAGCCATATCATGGGGTTGACATGAAGAACAGCTGAACTGTGAGCTCCATGGTGGGAGTGACCTCTTTATTTATTTATCCTGTTTATTAGTGTAGCCTTCACTTAACATAGATATCATATGGCACTTTATAAATGTATAGTGAACAAAAGACACGTTCCACAATCAAATGACAATAAAGCTATAAACTAGTTAGAACAGAGAGCTACACCAGGTAACAAATATTAATATATCTAATTTTGACTGCAAGACACTAAAAAAGCACTTTTTTCACAGAGAAGCTAGACCCTCTTAGATATTTCTTATACTTCATATTTGTATAGCGTATTACTTTTCAAAGTAGCCTCATCATAATATACTTTTACTCTTATAAAACCTCTGTAGTGTAGATTAGGAAACTACTGTTAATTTCCATTCTAAGGGAATTCAGTAAAGTAACTTGATCGAAGACATCCCTCTTCCCACCCCTCACAGCAGTACAACATAGTCATATGGCAAACTTCCTTATATAGTTAACAGGCTCTTGAGTAATTTTTTTCTACTCCTATATCCATATATGTCACAACCCCTCTAAGATCCTGGTTTTACATAGTGGAGTCAACAGCAGTATTTGAATGGCATAAGAAAAGATTGAGGTTGTTTGTTTATTTTTTTCCTCCAATGTGAAAATTAAAACCTCGACTTGGAGCTATATATACAGTCATACCTCAGTACTTGGCTTCAGAACTCGTCAAACCCTGCACTCACTGCATCTTGGTGAGAAAAAATGTTTCAGCACTGGGCACTTGCTCAGGACACGCCGCACTTGCTAGAACTTGTATGAGTCACGCTGCTGCCAGCCCCCACCCCCAAGAGAAAATACTTCATCATTTGGTACTCGTTGGTTTGCACACTCCTCGGGAGTTGCAGACCCAACTGCTGAGGTACCACTGTATCCTGCTCTGAAATCCCACTGACTCCCTATCCCTAGCTACATCCCACTGGTTTGATTTTCCACATTTTGTGGTAATTGTGGTGGTTTAACAAGTAGTATGTCCACAACCTATTTAACAATCTTCCCTTCAAGACTTGGAGGCTTGAGTGTGGGCTAAACTTAGGGACTTGCTTCTAATGAACAGAATAAAGCGCAATGATTATGTGTGACTTGAGGAGAATAGGTCTTAAAAATGTTCTATTGCTTCCTTCTTGGTCATTCTCTCTCGTGAATGACTTGCTCTGAGGTGAGCTGGCTCACCAAAGGAAAGGCCCACATGACAAGAAACTGAGGGATCCTGCCAACAGACGTGTGCATGAGCCATCTGAGTAGTGGATCCTTGAGCTTCGCTCAAGCCTTCAGATACTGGCAGCCCAAGCCAAGTCTTGATTGCAACTTAATGAGAGATCTTGAGTCAGAACCACGCAGCTAAACTGTTCCTGAATTCCAGGGCCATGAAATGGTGAAATAATATCTTGGGAGCAATTCATTATTCAGCAATAGATAATTAATGCCATATTTTTTCAAGCTTTTCTGTTTCTGCACTGAAAGAATGTGGGCCGTTTATATCATGTAATTTGGTCACAATGACTGAAATTTCCGGGTATGAGATACTGTACAGTAAAATGCTCAAACCATAAATATATTGCAGAATTAATTTTAACATGTGTATATAGCAACCTGTTTATATCTAAATGTATCATTTGCCTATACACATGTTCAATTGTTTAAATAATTGGTAATCATACAATTCTGAATGCTTAAGAAAATACATTGATTCTTCAAGTTCAGATATTCATAAGTATGAAATTCAATTAAATAGTATATGATCATGTTTCTTCCTGAGTGTCACTGAAGAAGTACCCAGGGGAATAAAAGTCAAGAAAAAAAATGTAAACTCATTTTTCTTTATAACTACATCTTATTGAATTATACACATATATGTGAAGATATAGTATGTGTGTGTATCTATGTGTGGTGTGTAAGTGGTCAAGCCTAGAAATGAAATATTAACATGAATTAACTCTTCTGTTTTTCCGTAATATTCATATCCTACCCAATTGTTCCAGTAGTGATACCACATTTTGTTGCTATACTTTCATTTTCAATATAATCATCTTTAAAAAATTGATAATATTCAACTCAAAGGGACTGCCCCTTTATTTTTTTAAAAAATGTTTACTTACATTGGATAAAGCAAAGAAACAGTCCTATAACTGATAAGGTTCTGGACTTTAATCAAGAATCTCTCCGTTTTAAGCCAAAGACCAATGTAATTATTGGAAGGCTACGGAGGACTCAGAGAATGAATGGAGGAGGCAGGAGGCCGTGCGAGATGAGAACAGGAAGAGCAGCAGTGGCCCATAGTGGAAAGTCTGGTAAGCCGGTTCCTCCTGTGATGGGCAACTTGTAGCCTTTTCTCATGTCATGGCACCTCCCAACCAAATCTCAAAGCCCAACAAGTATCTTTTAGCCAAGCATAGGTCACGTGTTCTTTCTTGGTGGTACCAGGATGCTGGGAGAAAGAATAAGGACCCTTTGACTACTATAATGGTTGGCAAATAATTGAGTTAAATCTCACAGCAAAATCACACATGATGGAGGGAAACAATTCCCCGAAAGCAAATGACACTAAGTAGGAGAGACAAAGCCAGCTTGGCTGGCAAAAAATGACTGATATCCTTCCATTGTGTCTTGATTGACTCCTATGAGAGAAAGAACTTTCACATGCCAGTGAAGCCACAGAAATGGGAAGAGACACGAAGGTAAAGTTGTAAAGTTACAGGAATACAGACACCTCACGTTTGATTCAAACACTGCTTATAACATTAAACATACAAATTACAGACATTTTAAAATGAAGATAGGAAATGAGAATATAAAATGACTAAAAACACTGGAATCGTGTTGAAATTTACTTTGTTAACAATTATCCTTGTGATACAAATAAAATATATTTAAGCAATAGCAATATATTTAACTTTACATGTTAAATCATAATTAAGAGACACTATCTATAATCCACTGGTTGAAAAGACTAAGGGGGACAAATCTGCATCTTTTATCTTATAAAAGATTGTGGCCTGGGAAATTTAGCCTGAGACTACCATCTTTTGGTGGGTAATCTAATTAAAACAACCCATTCTCAAAAACTAATCTTGGGAGCTAAGGCAAACAGATTTTTATCACTGCATGGTGCTCAGCCCAAATGTAAATCCTTCGAATAGCCATTCTTAAGCTTGTTTAATCTACTAGGTGAATTGAAACTTGAAAATCCTTGTCTCCCTGATTCTTATCTATGAGGTGGTGGGTGGTGATCTAACACCTCAGAAACAGGTAAAACGCCTGGTTTTCTTGTTTTGGTGGCAGGCTTATATCTCTACTGTCCGATAATATAGGAGAGAGGAAAAGAGTAAAAAAAGATGGTTTCATTACAGATGTCAATTAGATGTATTTAAACTCACAGACAGAATTCCACCCTTCTTTCCCCCACAAAACATTTTAACACATAGGTATTAAATTTACCTAATTTTGTATCTTAAACTCTTTGGCTAGAAAAGCCAGATTGGAAACATAATACCGTTTCATGAATGACTAGAGTATACTACTGACTGTGAAGTTTATTTCTGATACAACCTGGAGTTTTACAAGTCTAAATCTTTGAAGTGATGTAATAAATGGGGGAATAAAGAGATTAACAAAATTTTGAGTATTCATCTATACAAATTATGTATTTTACTTTGTATATTTCTATATACAAATTATACAATTATATATAGTTAAAATACTAAGACTTTCCAAATAACTAAAAAATTACACTCATTTTATTTTCCTGTGTATATTTTTTCCAGTTACTTGTTATCTCTATTATTTAGAGAGGAATAACCAAGTTAAGTCTAAGAATTACTTCCTATATCTGATAATCAGGCCATTACTTCTCACTTTTTTCTTTCTTTCATCACTGTTTCTGTCAAGAAAACTGGTGCTATGTTAAGTAACATTATATTGTCCAAAACTCTATCTCCTTTTTTATTTCACACTCTTCACAGTTCTATTTCACACTTTAAAAAAAAAGTACATAGTCCCAGCAAGGGCACCACTTACCTGCACATTACTGCGCGGTGGAACGAATGTTGCTGTGTAGAATAAATAGGTCGAGACCCTTTTGTACGCTCAGCTTGCAAAACTGAATTCTCTAGCACGTATAGTGCATTATGTACATCTTGTCCTTTAAACTGCTGGGAAGGATTCTCAATAGAGTTTCACAAAATCAACTATTAAGAACGAACTTGTGGAACATCACCTATTGCCCCTGAATTACATGCAACAAAAACAATCAAGTTTTCAAATATTCAAGTACTAGAGAACTATGAATCTTCCTCTATGTACCATTGTTACATTTTCATTCAATTATTTCATTCAATAAGCCAGCAACATTCAATTTTATATTTAATTATATATTCAATATTATATATATAAATTGATTATATATCTGATTCAATTTTATTAAAGTTTAACTAATTCATCATAAGAAAACCTACAATTACAGATTGTTATCAGTTATCAAAAGATCACTCAGTGGCAAAAAATATAAAACACTTTACTTTTTTACAATGTTTATTCTGGCAATTTCATAATACAAGTTTTTTTCTGTAAATATTATAATAGATACACTAGCCAATAAATTGCATTTGTTGCATATTTGACTCTGTGTTTTCAAAATACCTTTTGTGTAGTTTTATAGATATATTAACAATATAGTTAGATCAACCCAAATGAGTTTTACTACTTTTTATATACAGCTCCTAATCTCTACACCAGAATGCCCGTGCTCAACCACTACATGCCGTGTGGAGTTAGACCACTGCCATATGTTTTATTGCATCTGCATCTCACTTAGTAGGTTTGGTTTATGGCTATTTACATTATTTATTTTTAATCTATTACAGGTAACTCTTGGGGTGGAATCTTTCTTCTTTCTTATTATATCTCTCATAGCATACAATAGATATTGAGTTAATATGTTGAATAAAGGTGTTGAGTAAATGGAGGAATAAATGAGTTCCTTGGTGGTTTTTAGCATCACTAAAGTTACGTTTCATAACATTTTAAATTATCTTGTTAATAATGATTTTACAAGTTGCTTAGAAGTTTTCTAATGTGAAGGCCACAGATAGTAAGCAATGGGAGAGACAGATATTAGTTAAGAGCCACTCAGTGGCTAATGCTACTAGTATTTTAGTTTGGTCTTACAGCGGTTATAGCAAGTGGAGTTTATCTTATACTCATCTCTGATTATTAGTGACCTGGTACTCTGTGTCGAGAAGGATTCTGAGGCTGTGGATAAATTCAGTATGAAATAGTCCTGTACACCATGATGCATGCATGCTATGGCTGAGGGAAAGAGAAATCCTGTTACATGTGCTGGGACTGTGCCATCCCTTAACTTATTTAAAGGAAAAGAGTGTCCTTTGAGCATTGTAAATACAAAAGCACAATTCTATCAGATTTCACAGATTTAAGTGCCTGCTGGGACCATGCAGGTAAACGCCACTAAAGAAGCTCACGAGGGGACTGGGCTGACTGGAGAGGAATCTGAGCTCTCCAGCCCTCAGCACTGGCTGGCCAACTGTATTACAAATCTACAGGCTCATGTGATCGGATGCGGAGAGGCCAAAAGCAAGATTTCCCTGGGGAAGTCTCCTCATTTCCAAATGTTGGCAACCAACTCAATTTTCAAAAAATAGTATCCAGGTCAAATTTTTTAAAAGTCAGCATATTATACCTCATAAACTTATTTGGTTTCTTTCTCTTTCTCTCTCTGTCTCTGCTTACCTCTAGTTTTATCTCTTTTTCTCTCCCCCCTTTCCTATATTGTCCAAATTGATTTCAATATTTAGAATCAATGGCCAACATCTGAATTCTATATTTTTAATAGAGAGAATCTTCATGGTGGACTCCTGTCACTGTCTTTGTCCCAGAAAAGGCAGCTTCAAATAGCCCTTTGTTGCCTATTTTGTTTGAAGGTGATGAATCTCTATACCTTTTACAGATCTTCTTAAAGCAAAAGGAAAAAACCTGAACTTCAGCATCAAAGGAAAAGATCAAATATTCTTTTAAAATTCAATAGTTTCAGGTAATCGAATTATAGTTCTTTTGAATTAAAAACATGTTTTATCTTAATAAAGGTCAGTAAACAAATAGAAAAAAATCAAGAGGCAAAGCATTTTTGGAAGAAAAAAGCCTCCAAATGTTTTGATTTCACTTTAGGTATTATTTGAATAATTACAGTTCAGTCAGGGGACATCATTTTTATCTAGACCAATATTTTGCCTTGCGTTTACCTTCTCCCAGAAGAAATCCCAAGCACACTGTTAACAGCTGTGTAAACAAATTCTTTAATACATGGTCACAATGCTGAGTTGACATCCTTACAATTACCAAAGGCTCTAGGGCACTGGCCGCAAGCAAGTACACGTGTGACTTCATATTTTTCTCTTTTCTGAAGAATTGTTTTCACCCATCCTGTACTAGTGCTAATAGAGCTTGCTGACCCCAGAGCAAGAACACCTCACCTGCAAAGGAGCGAGGTGTTCTTGAATTGTTTGCATGTAAATATTAATAACAGTCGAACTTTATTAGCCCAGTAAATCTCTGAGGGTGTAAGTCAGGCAGTTTGACCACAAGCTGTTATAACCAGGTCAGATGAGGAATGTAAACGCTCTGCCACGACCATGTTTCTCAACTCTCTGGGTTTTAACACGTACCCCCAACTGAGCCAACGTTAACGTTCATGACCTGGTGTCTCCTTAAACAGCAGGTGGAGACGCGGTGTTCATTTTCCTGGAGTTTATTTAAAGTCTTTCTAGTGTGCACTGAACTGGTAATGTGATCTGCATTTCAATGTCAGAAAATTTCGCCTGTCTCTTGAATTGACTTAGAAGCTCCTGATCTTTAGGGAATTCTGCATTTAGGGAAATGAAAACTTAAAAAGCAGCAAAAACCAAAAGAAAAATAATAACAACAACAACAAATACATCACTGGCAATAAAACAAGTGCCAATTCCTAGGACAGAGGCTTGTAAAAAGTCTATCATCTATCTGTTTACTTAAATCATTGATTTTTATCATTGGATCACAGGTGGATGAAAACTCAGTTGGTAGGAGAGCAATCAACCTTCCTGGTTAGGAAGTGTGAACCAGTTTAGGAGATTGACTATATTTAAAATTGACCTCCTCTCTTCTTTCATCATATCCAACGAGCTCTGAAGTGCTATTTTATCTTTTTACTTTTTGTGTTTGGAAGATAAAGAGATATCTAGAATCAGAAAACCTAAATGCCAGATTTGGGGTTGGGGTTAATACGCAGGGCACTGTATCAGGGATATGTCAAATCCAGCCTGGGGATTGTCAGGGTCACGGAATCCAGGGTTGTGATTCCATTTCAGATCTATGTCAGGCAGCCCTGCTGAGCACCACTGTGACAGGGACTGGCACGGGAACCCGGCAGCATGTAAAAGGGCCTCTGGTGGCTTCCTGTTACTCACAGGATCAAGTTCAAATTCTTCCCAGGATATAAAATTCTCTTATGACATGACTTCTGCCTACTTTTCTAGCAATATCTCTCCTACCCAGGTCATAGTCACACACGTCCAGGCACGAACAGCTACTTGCTAGCAAGCTTCACAGCTCTATGCCTTTGCACATGCTGTTCGTACTATCTTGTAGCTCCTTCTCTTCCTTCATGTTGAAAACTGCTACTATTAATTTTTAAGAACCAGTTCAAGGTTCTGTTTCTCTATGAATTGAACTAGAGCCGAACACTTTTTTTCCTTTGGGCAAATACTGTATCTTGTATATTGCATTGTTACAGATTTTGTCACACTGTATTGCTATGTTTATTTTTCTTGTCTCTCTTCACATAGACTGCGAGTTCTCTGAAGTAAGCAGTGTGCCTTCTTTATCTGTATCCTCAATAAATAGCATAATGAGGTGCTTCATACATTTTCAATGCTCAAAAAGTAATTGTTGAGTGAAATATTTAAATAAATAAGCAGTCTGGAGGCAGCTTCTCTAGAAATACATCACAGACTGCTGCAGTCTCAGCCATGCCCTGGGTCGACCTGGTGCCATTTTTTTGTCTTCTTTTCCCCAATGAAATACAAAGTTCTACTCAGAAGGCCTTCACGAAAAAGCCAATCAAATCTGCCCATCGCCTTCACAAGCTATATACACTGCCTTCCAGGATTACTGTAGCTGAGATTTTTTTCTCCCTGAAAGTTAAGTTTTCTGTGGGGGTCTTTGCTTGCCACTAAATCTGGATTCTAGGATATTCTATGCCATCACATTTCTCTTAGGGGACCCTGTCTTTTAGGAAGAAAACTGACATAAATCTGAAATCATTTAGAAAACAAATGTAAGGACATTAAAAAAATGAGAATATTGGCATAAGATGCTTATCAAGGAAAATTGGATCTTTGAGACTGAAAAGAAATAGAATAATTATAAAATTTCTAAAAATGAACTACTGTTAGATTTCCAAAGTAAGACAGAGAGAGAGTTGAGAATGTCCAGCAACAACATCCCCGAACTCACACTTCGTATCTGAATTTTTGGAGAACATACTGATTTATTGACATTCGGGTGTGCTTCCTCCCAGAGTAAATGCTGGTAGCAAGGCAGTCAGGGCTCGTGATTCCCCCATAAGATCTAAAGTACTTGTCAGTGCCATGGGCATTCGGTATAAATTTATTCATTTATAAGAGCTGAAGTCTTTATTACTTGACTTTTTAAAAGTTTTAAGTTGCTGGCATTGGGTCTAGAAATTATCATTTTTTTCCACAATAAAGATTTATTCAGCCAAAATATCAGTGGTGATGAGGTGGAGAAACACTGCTATAAACTGATGTTACAAAATATGTACTTGTTTGAGTTAGAGTTGATGAAATATTATTCTACTAATTAATGCATAATTGCTCATTAAAATTTGTTATAGCTGTAAGCTGGCATTTCATTATTTTATTGGATCATATTTTTTTTTAGCCTAACTGCATGTGTTTTGAAAATATGTAAGTAGGTAGCCTTCTCTCTCTGCTTTAATGAACTCCTCAAACTGTTTTAGTTTGAGTGATTTTGACATGTTTGAAATTTGGGTTCAGAGCCTGCTAGAGTCCAGGCTCCTGCCAGAGCATACGAGGCAGTGGGAGGGATTTGAAATGAGGAGCTGCCATGTTGGTGCTCTGTCCTCTGGTGAAGTGGTCCTGATGCTGTTGCGCTTCAGTGTTTGAGTGAAGTCATGCTGTATTTGTTTCCCAGGACCGCTGTAACAAGTTATCGCAAATTTGGTGGCTTAAAACAATAGAAATTTATTATTTCCCCTTTCTGGAGGTCAGAATTCAAATATTAGGGTATCAGCAAAACCACACTCTTTGTAGAGGCGTTAGGGGAGAATTCGTTGTGTGTTTCTCCCAGCTTTTGGTGGTCTGTGGCCACGTGACTATAATCTCTGCTTCTGTCTTCACACGGCCTTCTCCTTGGTGAGTCTTTTTTAAGGACACTTGTCACTGGCATGGGGCCCAACTGGATAGTCTAGAATCATTTCCTTCTCTTCTGATTTTTCATCATATCTGCAACGACCTGAACCTAGGTAACAGTTTTAGGTCCCAGGGATTATAATGTGGACATATCTTTTTGGGGGGCAGGGGCAACCATTTAGCCTTTCTTTAGAAATTCTCTAAAAAAAGAGAATCCTTTTTAAATAAAGTAAGTCTGCACATTTTCCATTTCCTTCTTTCTTTTTTGGGGCTTTGTAGTTATGTTATTTGAGTATGTTTTTAGGCTATGTTTGAGACTGGTTTTAGAAATACATTTATTTCAGTGAGAAGCTTTTTATTTCTGTCTTTTTTGTTATGTTTTTGGTTAGCTACCTACGGAAGAGTTATAGTTTTATTCATAATTAACTGTATTATTTGTAGATAGACATGTTTTAACATGTAGTGATGGCCCTAATGGAAGATTCGCTTTCATTTCTGCCATAAATTATGTGTCACTTCATATAATATATCTCTCAATAGTGAAAGGAAAGAATCCCAAAGATGAAGAGGATTTGGAGTTGGTTTCACTAACATTCATGATTAACATCTGGAAGCCTTAGAAGTGATTTAGGACAAATATCAGCACATGTTTCTTGTTGGATAAATCTCAATGGAAGAGACATACAAACATTTGAAAATAATTCACTGCTTTTTTATAACAGTCTTGTAAAAACCTGCACACTCTTATTCCTTTTTCCCTTTGTTCATACATACAATTTCTGGATTTGGGTTCTTCCAATAGGAGACTCCCAAGCAAACAAATACTCCTGAGAATTTAATTTCTACACCTTATATGGCTGTTGTGAAAAAATTTCTGATTTACTGTGGTGTTAAATCTACTCTGCAATTAGCATTACTTCAAAAAGTAAGCCTGTAAAGTTCTAACAGTGATCTTTTTCTGATGCTTCCATGATACAGATGTACTGCTCCATAAAGAAAAAAGCACAAGTTAGTTACATAATGCAACTGCACTAAGTAAATAAACAAAGCTCAAGGCAAATACAGACTAGGCTTTGCTGTGTGCAAACATACCCAGAAGGAAAACAATGAATGTCTGTAGTTCAGTGCCACTAGGGCATTAATTAGCTTTTAGGGACACAAAAAGAATAAAAATATGTGTGCTTTGATTATGAACTCATTCAAATTCAGTTCTCATTAATGCTGATTTATGTCCCCTCATCCCAAGAACTGACTAGTCTATATGAATCATTTTTTTAAAAAACCTATTTTCTTTTTAAACTGACCAGACAATATTTAATATTTTCTCTTATTTATAGCTCAACTGAGGATAGGTTAGGATAATAAGAATACCTCCCTATAGCCAAAGGACTAAGATCTGTTTTCGATAACCAGGCAATGCTTTGAGATAGTTTTAGGAAACCATTTTGAAGCAGGGTGCAGCCAAGAGGAGGGCCCCAAGAAGGGATTTGTAATGGGGTCCAGAGCTCAATGTGTCCAGGAAATATTAGAAAAATATATATAGAATGTCCTCACCCCCACAAGCCTGAGCCAGGGGGGATGGGACACATGGAACAGGGCCATTCAGAGCTGTTTTGGGTAGCAACAGCATTGCAGCTAAGCCCTGGCATGGTCATTTAACATATCTATAACCTTCAACTGTTTTCATAGATATGTTAAATAGTTGTGGCCCTGCTTTGAGCCAGGGGGATGGGAGAGAATTCCACCCTAGATGGGACTGGGAAGCAACTCCCCCTGGTTACAGGGCCAGCGTGAGAGCTCGGAGATGATTGGCTCCACGCGATGGGGCCACACCTGCCCAGACTTACTATGGCAGCCCAGTAAAGCTGGAAGAATACGGGGATGCAGGCAGGTGTAACTGACTGTAGGGGGAGTAGGAAATGGGGCTGCAAAGGAAGAGGACCAGGAGGTTCTGAAGTAAATAGGGGGCCACACGGTTCTGGAGTGAATAGGGAGGACCACAAGGTTCTGAAGTAAACAGGGGGCCACACGGTTCTGGAGTGAATAGGAAGGACCATGAGGTTCTGAAGTAAAAGGAGGACCACAAGGTTCTGAAGGAAAGTAGAGAGGACCACAAGGTTTTGGAGTGCTTCTTTTTGCCACACGGCTTAGGCAGGAGGAGAGACTTTGCCAAGAAGAAAAGGGGAGAAAGAATTCTTGCTGGTGGGCTGTGAGAAGGTGCCACATGGCTTTGGATTAACTGGAGATTGCAGCAGCCACACAGCTGATGGTGCCAGGAGCCTGAATCACAGACTTCTACTTCTTTTCCTGAGATACGGTACCCCGGACTGGGCACAGGGAGAGGGAAGGACTGTGCATCTGGGGGTATTCTAGAGGACTTTAATATCTTAATGAAGACATTAAGTCATTACTCTAAGTTTGTGTAACTTTTAAATAAATAATTTCTTTCCTTTTCACCAGTCTCTGGCATCGAGAGACGTCTTTCCTCTGGCGGCGGGCATTTCGAACCTAGCAGGTGTGTGTGTGTGGGGGAACCTCCAGAGAGAGAAAGGGTGGATCCTTTCTGTAATAATTTATCGTTAACCATCCCCGGTGCTGCTCTGTCACAGTTTCACTGACACTGAAAAACCCTCAGTGTGATGCTAACGAAGAGAATATCCACAATGTTGGACAACTGTCTCTCCTGTCCTATAAGCAGTCATGTAAATAGAATGGTTGGATGGCACGGATGGGCTTATAAAGAGAAGGTGAGAGTAATTAGCCCAAAGTACTTTATTTACACAAACAGTGTAACTCATTATAGTCTACCACCAAGTAAAGTTTTGTAACAGGGAAAGGTGATGGTTGATTGTAAAATCTAACCAGTTGTCTACTAGGAGAAAAAATGCCACAAGGGCCAGGATTTTGTCCATTTTGCTCACTACCATGTCCCCAGTACCTAGAACAATTCCAGGCATATGCAAGATTTCTTTCAAATATTTGTTAAATAAACATTTTAAAGTGTTAAACATGAGGGGAATGAGATATATGCATATATTCTACAGTATAAGTCACTGATTTTGGCAGAAAGTAAACTGTTTCTCAAAAACAGTTCAGCTTCCTATTCATAATTTTCAGTTAGAAAATGTAACACCCCACTTGCCTGGCCCACATACCCTTCGTTGGTCTTGAACCCCTTGTTTGACTCCATGATTCAGTTAGAAATGTCCAAACCTCTGCTTCCAAGAACTATGTACCTTGGTAAGGTTCAAGGAAGGTGTGCTTCACTCCTTTGTTCTTAGGATTGAAAAGGCTTGAAGAGCTCCCTCCCTTCCCTGGTGCAAAGTCTCCCTCAAGGGAAAACACAGCTTCTTGAACTTTAGAAAGAAACTTCAAACTTCACCCAATTAACATCTTCATTGTTGACAGTGAGAAAAAAAACAAAACAAAACAAAAAGCTGTATCAAGAGAAGAAAGGCAACTTGTGTTGAGAGGCCCTGGGAAAGAGTGACAAAGGCAAGACTAAAGTTCAATTCTCTTGCTCCTGGGTTCAAAGACCACAGAGAAGAATGACAAAGACAATGCTGGTCTTTGAAATTACAGAGGAAAGATCTTAAGCCATTCAGTTGTTGGGCAAAAGCTACTGAAGAACTCTGGAAATGTATCCAAACCCTGGAGTCCTTCCTCCAACTTCCCTTACCGGGCCTCCTTGCTTCCCCTTCTCTTTGACAGCATCTACATTCAGGCTCTTACCTTTCTCTGTTTCCTTTTTCTTGATTTTTTCTTTATCACCACCAGAGGATTCTAATATTCTTGCTTAAGAGATTCATGATCCTTTAATCCAATCCTAAACACTGACCTAATAAAAAAATCTAATTTTTTCTCAAGAGCACACTTGAAAATGAAAATGAAAATGATCTGACACAATGTTTCAGCCAATGACTGACAGATCTGGGACTGGAACCCAAGTTTCTTGCATCCTCATCTAAGTTCTTTCTATGAGAAGACTCTATGAGAGAAATAACAATACCCTAATTTAAGAATCCCAAAGAGGGATAAAATGACACGATTAAATTGCCATTCTGTATATGAAAATTGGTAATGTTCCTGTCCTCTCTCTGTCTACAGAAGGCCCCACCTGCCTCTCCATTTATAGGATGAATCCCCAAATCCCCTTGGTCTGTTGTCAGCTTCTACATGCAGGGGGCCTTCTACAGTTCCCTTTCAGGACTGCACTGTTTCACTTACCATGCCCAGAACAAAAAAGCTCTTTACTCTTCCTTATGCCCCAACTCTCCAGGACAACAATGCATTCTTTGAATCTCTCTCTCTCTTGCACTTGGAAACATATTGGATATATAAAATATCCAATAAAAATTCCTTACTGTCTCAATCGAGGAGGCCTAGAGGCATATGTTGTCACAATGAAAGGACAACAGAGATGATTTAGTAAAATCTCCTTTTTTGATACATTGAAACAAAATTCTGGAGGAGATAAGTGACTTTGTCAAATTTTCCAGGTGCTATGAAGAGCTCTAAGAAGGAAGAAAGAGAAAGGAAGGGAAGTTGCTTTATATGACCAGTACTTATAGATAGTATATCATTGTGTTTCCATTTTACACAATGAGGATATGGTAGTAACACAAATCGTATGAGACATAATTTGGGGACGGAAGATATGGTTTCTATTTCCCAAGCCCAAGCTCTTAATCATTAAACCTATTTCTCTTTAATTTGAAGAACAACATAAAGGTAAAAAAAAAAAAAGCCTGAAGTTGGTTTATACATGATATTATAAAATCTCTGTGCCAAGGCAAAGAAGATGGCAAACTGGCAGCAGCATTAAGGACAGGTGTCTTAAGAGTTTTTCTGAAATTGTCCTTTTGGTGGTAACGGAAGCCTCTGTATTAAAAATACATACACACATATACATTATCTATATCTATATCTATATCTATAAAATGCTATTATAGGAGCATTTACTCTTACTTTTAAAATAATTTGGCTTTTGGCAACAGTGGTAATAAACGTTTAAAGAGTGAGGCAGGGTATGAGATAAACTAACATATTAATTATCTTATATTACATATGTGCACACATATATGCATACTTTTTAAAAATGATAGCTTCTAGATAAACAAAACAGCCATAAACATTACAATGCCTGACAGCTGCAAAAATGAGAACTGAAAGTGACAGTAGCCAATACACACCAGGCTAAAGCATGTAATTTACATCTTAGTGAAATTAAACATACTATAATAGCTTGCTTCTAGGCAACCATACTATTAAATTTGCAGGAGTAGTTTATGACATCATCTGAAACCCCAGGATACATATTTGAAGCTGGCTATTATGGTTAGTAATCTATATTGCTGTTCTGGTTAGTTTTTTTCATTTAATTCATTGCAAGTTTCTATTAAAAAAATAAGCAAATAGCAGCAGTTGAGCATGCTGTTTTTTACAAAAGCTGTTAAGCCTCAGGCTGCAGTGATGTCACATTCTAGAATCAGTAATAATAGTTTATATTGGAGAAGCATTAAGAGGTCAGAATTAAATTGAAAGGTACAATAATTTAAGCACTTTTACAGTCAATAAGCATAGTTTTGGGAGGTTTTCTAACTCGCCTTTCCTTTCCAAAATGTTTCTTAGGAAAGACTGTGCAGTGGTAGAATAACAATAAGACCTCCTGCTTTTTGTAATGGGTCTGTGTCATTCAGCAGCAATCCCAACCAAATATACTGTAATAAGACCACGGCAAGTTTAGACTCTTGTGGAGGCAATGTTAAGCATCTGTGAACTTTTACAAATGTTTCCAATATTTTGTGTGTAAATGAATTTTTGGAGGTGGAAAATATATATATATACATTTTTTCAAAGGGGACCACTTTCCAAAGAGTTTCTGGACCTTGTTCATTGCAGCAGTGATTCTCAAAGGAACTAATAAAAATTCCTCACGTTATTTCAATAAATGAGAAATTTTTATTAGTTCAGTGCTTGGGGTTGGGTAAGAGGACACAACTCCCTTAGACAAGAACATAAGAGTCATCTGGTACAGAGAGAAAGGATTTATCAAACGACATGATCCTTTCTCATGCCCACCACAAGAGATTTAAAAAAGCCTCCCCCAGCCCCTGAGGATCAGGTAGGTAAAATGACTTGGCAAAAACTTTTCGACCAGGGATTGATTGCCAGATCTGGGGCCAGAACCTGGGCTTCTTGTCTCACAGCCCCGGTTCTTTCTATTACTGAGGAAGAGAAAGACTCATAGAGGGAATGCGCTTAGACATGGCGGGAAAAGACGACGGGTGCAAGGCAGTACTGAACCGGCTACACAATTCCCTTTAGAAGGCGATTTAGACACAGGCTTAACAGGCCATTTTACCTGGAGAGTCTTTGCAATTATGATGTGCCCAGTTTTTTTCCTCCTTGACTCAATGAGTGTATCTGCATGTGTAAATGTAAGGCCTTAGAAAACTGGAAGTGAAAGCGGAGATGTTGTGCTACATGTTCAGGGTCAGTCTGGCCTAAATCAGGTGACCCGTTACATGGTCAGAGTGAAGAAAGCCCACCTGATCTCATACATCTCATTGAACAATTCAAACACTCAAAGTCCATAGGATAGTACGACCTTCACTAGACCCCAGGAAACATAATGGTTTTGCCATTAGAGCTTTCCTCTTTGAATCAAAATTTAAACTCCAAATGATTATCACCAATAAGCAACCACTAGCAGTGAATTTTGATCAGATGAAGAGGAGAAAAATTGTTCGAAGAACTGTATGCTGACTAGCACACATACACTTTTGGGAGATAGAGATCTGGGCCTAATGTCCCAAAACAGGGCAGTCAATCAAAGGTCACTGAGTGTCTAGGGAAGATGGACTTAAGAAAACTGAAATGAGGAAAGTTTAAGGAAAAACATCACCAACCTATAGCTTGGCTACACCACGTGTTAGTGACTTTTGCAGAGCTGGCCTCACAAATGGTCCCACACATTTGTTCTAAATATTCAGACTTGAACAGACAGAGAATAGAAGGAATACCAAAAGAGAAGCCTGTGAGAAAAACTATTTTCTGAGCTTGAGATGACATTGTAAAATGTATTTTACATACCTGTTATACATGCAAATTAGGTAAGTAGATAAAATCATCTGCCTCTTGACTTTCAAAAGTGAAAAAGGGTAAAAGAAACCAGCAATTTAATCCAGAGCACTGGACTGAAAAGAAGCAGACTCCATCAACCAAAGCCCTGGACTCGAAACGAGGAAACGCAAGAACATCAGAGTGAGGCACGTGATCCTGGCTCTAGAGACTGCGGTAAAGGGAATAGGCTGAAAGTCATGGTTCAAACAGAAAAAGAAAATGCTGTTTTCTAAAATTACTTATTTCTTCCTCTAGGAATGCAACTTCTTTTATCTCTTGCATGAGGGAGAAAGCAGTTAAAGATAGTTTTAGCCAAAAATGTCAATACATCCAATAGTACTTCAGGGAAAACTATCATTTTAACGTTTCTTTTTAGGCCAGCTCCCCTGTTATCCTTCACATTGTAACAGGGTGCAGCCAAGAGTGGGGCCCAAATAGGAATTTATAATGGGATCCAGAACTCAAGGTGTCCAGGAAATATTAGAAAAAATATATAGGATGTCCTCACCCCGACAGTCCTGAGCTGGGGGAAGGGACACATGGAGCAGGGCCACTGAGAGCTGTTTTGTATGCAGCTAACCTCTGGCATAGTCATTTAACATATCTATAACCTTTAACTGGTTTCATAGATATGTTAAATAGCTGTGGCCATCCTTCTAGCCAGGGGGATGGAAGTGACTTCTACCCAAGATGTAACCAGGAGTCAACTCCCTCTGGTTAAAGCACCACTGAGTGAGAGCTTGGAGAAGATTGGCTCCATGCCATGGGGCCACCCTGCCCAGGCTTACTATGGCAGCCCAGTAAAGCTGGAAGAATATGGGAATGCTGGCAGGAGTAACTGACTGTAGGAGGAGTTGGAAATGGGGCTGCAGAGGAAGACTGGAGCTGGGATTTAAACCCAGGCATGGCAGCCACACCCGGAGGAGAGGACCAAGAAGCTTTGGCAGAGTAGGAGGGGAGAACCCCATGGCTTTGACAGGAGAGAACCATGTGACTTTGGCACATTGGGGACCCCATGGCAGTGACAGAGCTGATGGTGCCGGTAGCCTGAATCACGGACTTCTACTTATTTTCCTGAGAAGTAGAAGTAGGGCAGAGGGAGCAGGAAGGACTGTGTGCATCTGTGGGTATTCTAAAGGACTAGTATTTTAATGAAGACATTAAGTCACTACTCTAAGTCTGTATAACTTTTAAATAAGTAATTCCTTTCCTTTTCACCAGTCTCTGGCATTGAGAGACGTCTCTCCCTGGCTGCAGGCAAGGCGAACCTAGTGGGGAGGACCCCCAGGGGGAAAGGGGGAGTCCTTTCAGTAATACTATATCATTCACCCTGCCCTGTCTGTTCTATAACAACATGACCTTTATTCTTTCTCCAATTTTTATTGTTTCCTTATTTGTATTTGAACGAATGAGGTTGGTGCAAAGATGTTATTGTTGAAACTTAGCATGACTTGGTTTAAGGGCATTGTGAAGTGCTGAGTGAATATTACAGCTGTACCAGTTGATACACAAAGGGAACTTTATCAGGAACATCAATGAATAGAGTGCACTATCACGGGTGTAACTGATAGCAGACTATGCATTTCATGTATTCAGTGACAGTCACTTTCCTTTCCCCTGCTCCCCTTCCTGTAGGATAAACGGTGGAGAAATACTGGGCGTGATGCTTCTAAGTCTGGCCTGAAGCACACTACGATCATACTGCTCTACACTGCAATGAGTAGAAACCCAGAAGCAGCCCACGGATGAATCACTTAGCTAATTCTTTGGTATTTCTCACAATTCTCTTTTGCATGCAGAATTTATTCTTTAATAGCCATCAGTTCCAAAACTTATGTTTGCAAAAGCAAGTGAATTGATTAATAGGTATTTTATACATCTGGTATTTTCTCATAAAAGACTGAAAAACTTATTTCAATTATCATACCACCAACAAGGATGCAATCTGTTCTCAAGGCCTGTTTACGAGTGGCTGCTTTGGGTAATGGCTGTTTTCTTAGCACGGGAAATGAAATATAATATTATTAAACAGAGATATGCAAAATGAGGTGTCAACTTATCCATCTTCCTGATGTTTATAGGCTTCATTGTTTAGAATGTTTACTTTATTTTATGGGACCACACATTAAAATATCTCCTATTTGAAAGGATCTAATTTCTTTTATTCTGGTTTTAATGTCATTGAATATTAACATTTTCAAACTTGTACGCAATCAGCTAAGAAAACCTGTGGTAGGTACTATATTAATTCCATTTAGATAAATGTGGCATAATGAGAGAGACAATGAAAGTGGATATTTTTTCTTTGCATAGGAAAAGAACTGGTCTTTGCCAGAAGGATAAATGATTTTCATAGAGAGAGCCCACCTGTGATAATACGAGGTAGGATAGTGGTTGGTGGACTACAAACCTCCAACAGCAATCAGTGGGTGTTTCTCTGTGTGTCTGTCTGTGCCCATGCATTTCCAAAGAGAGGGGTATGAGAATCAAGACTGTGAATGGAAATAATGGAACTCAGTTTTGCAGAACTTCAGTACAACCATTGAAAAAGTCCAAATGTATTTGTTTTTGGTAAAGTGTGGTTCCTCAATTTTTCTACTAACTTCAGTGATCTCTTTGAGAGGTGAAAATGAGAATGAAGGAACTTTTCCTTTTTTTTTTAAAGAATCAAAACATTATTTCAACAGATTTCTGGAAATTATAAATACTGTGGAAGTAGAGCAATTGTCACCCAATGTTTGTGACCACTGTCTGGTAAGTTATTTAAATTCTCTGGGCCTTTGTTGCTCATAGGTCTTAGCCCACAAAAAAGAGTAGTAAAAAAAATGAAGTTCACTGTCATTTTGGTTCACTAGTTTATTGTAAAAGGATATAACTCCGGAACAGCCAAACGGAAGAGATGCACGGGTCAAAGAATGGAGTAGGGGCATGCAGCTTCCAGGCTTAGCCCCCGTGCTCCACTCTTTGTAAATCTCTAAGTGTTCACTAACCCGGGAGCTCCAAGAATGAACTTTTCAAAAAGGTTAATATAATTGCTTGTTAAATTATTATAATTTCTATTAGTTTCCAGAAATGCCTGCTATTAATAAGCAGACCTACTTGTAGATAAAGGGCAGCAAAACATTTACTAAAGGAAGGAACAACTTCACACAATACAGGCTGTAGAACTTTACAGAGACTTTTCCCAGAAAACAAAATCCTCACCTTGCTGGTGTGGCTCAGTGGACTGAGTGCTGACTTGCAAACCAAAGGGTCACAGGTTTGAATCCCAGTCAGGGCACATGCCCGGGTTGCAGGCCAGGTCCCCAGTAGGGAACGTGTGAGAGGCAACCACACGTTGATGTTTCTCTTCCTCTCTTTCTCCCTCCCTTCCCCTCTCTCTAAAATTGTATAAATAAAATTTTTAAAACAAAAGAAAATATAAAATCCTCACATGTGAAGAAAAGAAAAATTAAAATGGGGAAGAGATATTGTATCCCATAGTGTAATTCCTTGATGATGATTTAATGTATACTCTAGCAATGACTGGACCATGGAAATAATTTTAGGATGAGAAAAATCAGCTTTTTAAGAGAGCCTATAAATTAACATCATCCAGTAGAAATACAGTGAGAGTCACAGATGTAATTTAAATTTTTCCAGTATCCACAATAGAAAGGGTAAAATAATGGAGCAATCTGTTTTAATAACATATTTAATTTAACCTAATATATCCCCAAATAATATAATTTCAATATGTAACCCATTTCAAATTATTGATATTTTACATACTTTTACATATGAAGTCTTAGAAATCTGATGTTTATTTTCTACATACAGCACATCTGAATTTGGGTCAGTCAAATTTCAAGTGCTCAATCATCATATGTAGTTAGCAGCAACCATATTAGGTAGTTCAGCCCTAGATTGTCCAAAATAAGCCTTTCTGCAGAGAAATGAACTGGAAATGGGCATCAATATATATCAGTGAAAAATAGCCCTCCTGTGGAAATCAATGAATTCTTGCTGTCATTACTCACTAAGTCAATAATTTCTAGAGCTAAGATACATACAGAAAAATCAGAGGAACTTTTATAACAGAATCTAAATATTTGTTTATTTTTAATGGCACATTTCTTATTGCAATCATCTCATATAAGAACACAAAAAAAACATTCTCCATATTGACCTACGAAGCTACTCTTTTGAATTATCAAAATGAATCTATTCATTAATTAATTTCTGCCTTCTTCATTGAGACAATTCTACTTTTAAATATCATCCGGCTTTGAATTCTTAATTTTGGAGTCATAGACTTAAACCCATTTATCCTTTCCCCAGAAAAATGCATCTATATGATACATATAAAATTTTATATGTAATTACACTTTAATATGATTTCAGGGAGTTCATTGAAACTCTGATGTGCAGATTAAAGGAAATGACTTGTCATGAAGTGTGTGTGGAAGAAAGTGAGTTATAATCTGTTGAAGACTGAATTTAGACAAAGTGTAGTCAAACGGTCTGTGGACTGATTGTATTTTGATGGGCTCATGAAATAATATTGTCTTAAATGGCCCCAAGAAATGACTAGTTATTACTACAATTTCACCCTTTTTTAAAAATTTTATTTATTTATTTTTAGAGAGGGAGAGAGAGGGAGAGAAACATCAACATGTGGTTGCCTCTCGTGAGCCTCCTAATGGGGACCTGACCTGAAACTCAGGCACGGGTCTTAGATTAGGAATTAAACCAGCAACCCTTTGGTTGACAGGCCAGCACTCAATCCACTAAGTCACACTAGCCAGGGCTCACCTTTTTTTTTTTTCATTGTGTCTTCTGTTTATGTTTTATAGGTACACATTGTTTTCACTCTTATTCTATATTTTCAGAATTGCATATCTCCCATGGGTTTCCCATAGGAAACTTGAAGGAAGCATCATGTTCTTGGCCCCCTTACTCTCACCTCAAACACATGGCAAAGTAGTTGGTTAATTTAGATGGACTGAATGAAAGATTGGCTGGATGAATATAAAGAAACAACTATGGTACATTTGTCTGCCTTCAGTCAATAGTGTTTAACAGAACCATTTTGAATAAATAATTGCATATTCCACTCTAGCAACCCTTGGGAAGCCTTTGTGTAGTTATTTTTATATACTGCGCCTTCATAAAAACATCATACTCTTGTTATTTAGCTCCCAGTAAGTATGAATTTTTTCTCAATTAATTAATATGCATTGTCATTTAAATGTATCCAGTTGCATTTAAAGCTGTTGTATTGAACTTCTCATCTACCAGTTACAGTTCTGTAACTTTGTGGTTAATTTGTCCCAAGGACCCTGTGGAGTATATGTTATTTGTCAATAATTCACCTACTACTATTTTCAATTTTTATTTAGGTACTGAAGATTCAACAGCAAAACTATCAGTTAAGATTTCTGCCTTAAGGATATATATATTCTAGTGGAAGAAGCATGTAATAAACACATAAATAAATAAACAAGATAACCACAGATTGTGATAACTACAAATTCTAGTGGAAGAAACATATAATAAAGTAAATAAATAAACAAGACAACTACAAATTGGGAGGGGAATAATCAGGAAGAGGAAAGTAAAAATATTTAGATGAGGGTGTCAGAGAACTTCTCTCTGAAAAGGTGGCATTCGAGCAGGAGATATGGGTATAATAACAAGCCAGCCCTGGAAAGAAGGGCAGGAAGAGGGTTCCAGGCAGTGAGAAGAGCAAATATAAAAGTCCTGAGGTGGTGAACTAGGGATTGTGTCGTGCTGACGTTGGAGAGTTAGGAAGGGCCAGGACAGGACAAAAGCTAAAGGAAGAATTTGATTTTAAGAGTGAAGGAAAGTGATAGCAGGGGTTTAGTCAGGGGAGCCTGAAATGTAGAGCAACATGTGGATTCAGAGATAGCGCTTGGAGATGGCAGTGTCATGAGATGATGGTGTCTTAGTATAGGTGGGTGGCAGGAAAGATGGAGAGAAAACTTATCATATTTGAGATAAGTTTCAGAGGTAGAACCAACAGAAATTATTAGTGGAATAGACACAGGAGATACAGAAAATTAGGAATCAAAGAATATTCTAGGCTTATTGACATGAGTGTTAGCATGGACACTGAAGTAACTGACCAAGGTAGGGGAGACTGTGAGATAAAAGCTTTGAGTGTTGAGTGGCAAAGGGTCAATTTTGACCATATTAAGTTTAAGGTGCTTTTGAGACTTCAGGGTGGAGATATAAAGAGGAATGTTGTGAGCTTCCGCGACTCAAAGCCCAGAACTGTAAACTGTTATGCGCTATAAACAGAGTCGAAGTAAGGAAGAGGAGAGCCAGTATTCAAACAGTAATCTTGCATCTCAATTTACAGTAATTCCCTGAATGTTTCAGAAGAGCAACTTTCAAACCTTCATTACAAAGAACTGAAGGAATATTTTATTCTTCAAATTTATTTTTCTCATGTTAAAAAAAAGGAAAAATCCCATCTGTGAATTTTCTCATTTTTGTGAACATGGTATAATTTTCAATGAATATTCATCTTCTCCAAATTTCTAATTAACTCTTTGTTTTTCAGATTTGTATACCAGTTATAAATAGAAGATAAATATGGCTCATATTCTGAGTGCACAGCAACATGTGAAAAAAACCTTTGAAAATATGCTATGAATTGAATTCATTAAATCTAATGGGTGTAGCAATTTAATGAAGCACAAATACTAATTAAATTATTAAAATATGGATCGCAAATAGTAATTAAAAAAACTGTTGCTATGCAACTCAGAGAATTTCTATAAACAGTCTGCAAAACCACATTGGTTAAAAATGCTGGTATTTCGCCTTGACCTTTTGTAATCAAATATGTTCTGAATCTGTGTTTCTGAGGCTAACATTAAATGGAATTCATGGGTTAAAAAAAGAAAATTTAGGATTTGATTGGGTTACTTCATATCTTCAAAGGTTATGTGCGAGGAGTTTAGAAGTCCAAAAGTGAAAATCATGAAATACACATGGAAGAATAGTAAGAGTTGTTTAGAGGCTTCATCAAGTTTAAGTATAGTGATAAAAATCTATCATTCGGTTTTACTATTTATTTCATCAACGTGGTAGCACTTTATAATAGAGATAGTTTAGCACAGGATATAGTTTTCTAAAGTCAAAATTTCTTTTGCCAGTATATCTATTTTTTCAAACTGTCAGAGAATTAAATGTTGGTCACAAGTTTTAAAACGTCTGCAATGTACTCAGGAAAATTGTACTTGAAACTATTCGTACCCCAGAGGGTAGTTTTTGCAAATGGAAGGAATGGGTTTTTAAAAGTCGTTCTCAGAAGGCCGACAGTGGAGGCAGGCACTGAGGGCTTGATATGAAGGTCCACGTTAATTCCAAATGTCTGAGTGAGGGCTGAAAGAAAATTAACCTCCCATAGGAAAAATAGAGTGGCCGGTTAAAATCTTGTGCAATCCAAAATAGTGCCAATATTTCAAAACTACATTTAACTACAAGCAATATTATTTGAGTGCTAACTTAATATTAATGGGAAACTACTAGGCCTCTTAATCAAAGATACCCAAATTCTGGTCATTGAGACTACGTCAAACTTGGAGCAATAAAAGCACCTATGGGCAACCTTAAATGAAGGTGAGAGGTGGTTCCCAAAGCCATTAACCTTGCTGTGGTGTTCAGTAGGTGGAAAATACTACGTGGATGCATATGAGCCTCAGATTTTTTCACTATAATATTTCTGAGCTACCACCTTCCTGATCATCAGGCTGCCTCCTTCTGTCACTGCCTATTTTCACAGAAATCATTTTCCTGCACCTTGAACTCACATTCTGCTTATTCTAACTTCACCTGCCTGGCAAAATCTTTCTCATCCTAGCAAAAGTAAGTACTGTAGCCATGGTCCTCAAACTCAGCACCATGACACCTTGTGGGGCTACAGTGAGCTCTCAGAGGTGCCCTGAAACATTTAGCACTTTCAAGGGAAACACAGAAACCCTACACAAACTAATCAGCTTGAGGTAATCCACAGTTTCAACATTAGACAGGTCTCTTTGCCTTCTGATAATGTCAACATTTTTGTGAAGCTTGGCCTGGCATTGCCATGATCAAAAGCAAACACTACATGAAGTGGAACAGGAAATGCGAGTAGCAGCATCCAGTCTGAGTTCACGTTCTGTGCTGTGGAAGAAGTGCAATGGCCAACAGGGGCACACATCCCACTGGTAACTGTGCTTAAGAATAAGATGCAAATGTTATCCTGTCAATATACAGATACTCTTTTTGCAAACATCTTCCAAGCTTTTAGGAAGTAAATATCCATTGAATTGTTGGCACCTAACTACTGAATGAGTGGAACTGTTTGGCGTAGTGATACTGTGAAACAATCACAGACATGAAGGAACGTAGTTTGGATCCTCTGCTCTGTGGTATGGCAAGAAATTTGTTACTGAAATTGTGTAGCTGTGCAATAATGACTTCTTGAGGTAGCTGGATGCATACATATGCATATTTAGTAAATCTTCAAAAGCAAACTTCTTTTTCTTGTAGCATCCATTGAATATAGAAGAAAAAGTTGGCATCTACATACTATGCAAATGAAATTTTCTTTGAAAGAACAGAACTGTGAAATTACTTTAATGCTTTTATCAGTGCAGATATCAGAGGTCTTCAAAATACGCAGCATGTGAACAAGACCATTTACTCAGGCTGTCTCCCAAACAAAGTTTCTATGTAATCCAGTGGCTTAACACATCTCTAAGTGACCTAACATGGATTGGAACTTGAGCTGTTTGCTAGTAACTCACACACGTGGAAGCGAGAGGTTGCAATGGGGTCTCATCTTCCACTCTAAATCTTAGGAGTTTGTATGTATTCCTGTTCATCTCCTCCCTTAGTTTCCTCATTATATTCCTTATAAGAACATTCTCCAAGTCTTTAGAAGTTTAGCAATACCTATAAAGGAAAATTTGCACTCCTTAATATGGGATTCAAAATCTTCCATGATTTGATTTCAGCCAACTTTTCTTACCTTCCACCCTGTCATACCTTCCTACAATCCCATAATTCAATGAAATGAAGCTATGTCTTGTCAGAACAGGTCTCCACCTCTATCCCTGTACACAACTTTTTAAATTGTTTCTTCCATCTAGGATGCCCTTCTTCTATCAATGCCCTGCTTTTTCTAAGCTTCTGCCCAAATCCTCATTTACAATGCTTTTCTCCTTTTTTCCTGTCCTTCTCTAAACTCCCTTTTCATTCTTTCCCCTTGCACATGGTGTAGCATATACACAGTCTGTTTCTTATTATGTTTGCTTTACCATGTGACTTTCTTTATACTCCCCTTTGATGTTTTACGTTTCATTTATCCTTTCCAGCCACACTAGCTTCACTACCTCACATCCTTCACCATCTACAATTTTAAACACTTGTGGTAAATGACCACACAGAGTAGATGCTAGACCAAGAGTTACTAGATTATATTGCAACAGTTTGCGCTATAACCAACATGGTGACTTATAAAGACTTAAGGTGTCAGATCTCCAGGAGTCATTCTTATTTAATAGAGACCCTTACAGAGGTTATCCATTTATCCCAAATCTTGCTGTTATCCTTTCCTTTCCTTCAGATTTGGGGAGTCCTCAAGCATATCTAATCTTTCCCTTTCACCCTCTGTTCCTAACTTGAAAAAACTTGAATAAATTATTTAGTCAGAGAGGTGGATCATGGTTTGAATCTGTAGTGGTCAAATAGACTAATTTGTGAGTATCTTAAAAATACATATTCCTAGGATGATTCAAGTTATACAGAATCCAAACTTGGTGAATCAACATTAGTGGTTACTATTGCTATAATTAAACCAGTATTTCTCAATCCACAGAACACCAGTCTCAAGGGAGATGCTCATAATATTCTTTAAATTAAAAAAAATCCACTTTTGAATAATTTGGGGGAATACTCAATGTTATCTATCTTTCTTAGAGATTCAGAATTTATATGAACATATAACATCAACCCATGAGAAATCCTCCAACCTAACTTATTTAGCCTTACTCAGATTTCCCAAACTGGTTGAGCTAGCAAAGCCCCTTCATTTCCCCAGATAGATCTACTAACATGTCATGCTCAGCAAAATTGAATTTGGGAAATATTTGCCTTTGATCCCTTTTAATCATGGATTTTGCCAATTTCAACTAGGGAGGTTCAATTGAAAGACAAAATCAGGATAGAACTTCTATTATAAAATGTGGAGTGTGTGTGTATTTTCCCCAAGAATGGCATAGAGTCACTGCATTCAGTGATAGAGGGCATTATGAAATGAAAAATATTTCAGGACCCACATTGAAGAGGGTGAAACTATTCTCTTGCTCTTATATGTCTCAGGCTTGAAACCCATGTCTGGTTGTTCTGCATCAAGTTCCATTAGGCAACACCTGCTGTTAAAAGCCTACATTACCTTCCCTGGGCTGGGATGGTCTTGCTCATTAGCTCCAACAGTAGAATGGATATGGTCACCAAGATAAGAGCTGCTGCCCCTGGGAATATTGTCTTCCAGCCTCTGGGTATGCTCGAAGATCAATTCTAATATGTAATCAAATGACCCATCTGTGTCCTCTCTAAAGTGTGAATTAGTGCAGGCACTCATTACTCTCCTCTCTCCCTTTAGAACAAACTGCTTCCCTCCAGAACAGATTGCTTCTGACCACGGTGAATGAAACAACTGTGTGAGTGCATGTGTGTATGTATGTCTGCATGTTTGTGTCCATAAAGGAAGAACGCTCCCACTACACCAGAATGTCCCCTGGCCGTGAAGGAGATTGAGCTGTGCAAGCCAACCGTGCCTTATGCTCTATGGGGGTCAAAAGCAATAAGGAAGAGAACACCTCAACTGAATTTATTACAATAAATTTCTTGGGATAATAAAAGACATAAGCTCAACTCTGGAGGGAAAATAGGCTACAGCTCAGCTAAATGCCCATGTCTAATATTTCTCTAACTGAAGTCCTGCCAGTGGGACATTTTGGCCAATTTAGTAATTTCATGAGGGGCAACGATTTATATGTATTTGTGAACTTAATGGGCGATCCTCACCTCAGTCATTTTCAGATCACACGCCTTTAATGTGCTGGTCTCTCCTTTGAGGCATGTTCTCTGCCTAAGTGCAAGGGAAATAGGATGTGTTCTTCTAATCCCTAATTCTATTATTTCACTAACTGGGTGGGGGGGAAATGAGTCGAACCAATATTTCACAGCCATTGTAAAGAAAGAGACTACTTTCAAGTTTCTGAATGTATCATTCTCTATTTCTGCACGTATCATTCCTTTTGCCTGTAACAGTCTTCCCCTCACATAATCCAGAAGAGCATTTTTAATAACTCTGTATCTTTGGAACTTTTTATAATATCCAAGGAGAGCTGAGCACCCTGCTTTTGCCTCCTCTGTCCTTAGTACATGCTCGTTTACCTCACTTACCAAACAATAATTTGACTTCTTGCCTGTGCTTCTGTCTCTCCCCCTAAACTCTTAAGTATTTTTATATATGTTATATTTATTTTTAGTAACTATGATATTGTCTGGCTTAATAAGTATTCACAAATATTTTTTAAATTTATTCTACCAAATATCTAAGTAATTGACTTGATATGTTTATGAATGTCTTCTATCTCTACCAATTAATTCATGGCTGTCTCTTAAAATGCCAATTTGTAAGAAGTTAACATTTTTAGAACACTTTATATTCAGGAGGTTACACCTCAGTATCTGGTATTAATGAAGTTGCCAAAGTAAAAGGAAATGTTGTGTAGTTTTAAATAATGCATAATCACATTTCTACTATTTGAAATAAAAATGTACATATTTCTGAATCATAACTGAATATATTTGTATATGAGAAATTACTTCAGGAATGTCATATTATCTTCTCCTAGATAAATTTAGATTGTGAGTTTGTAAATTTAGACTTTAGAATTTTGTTACTCCTTACATACTATGAATTCTAATTAGATTGGTATAAAACATTAAACATAATAAAAATTAAGTTTATAAATAAAAAACTTCATGTTTACTCAGACTTATCAAAAATATGGCATTCCACCCCTGAAGTTGGCAGTTTAGGTATACATGGCTCACCTCCTCATCCAACCACATCAAAATTACAGCTAAAATATAGAACAACCATTATTTCTACAGAACAGTCAGGAATCAAGCTGAATGGAAGTCCTGCAACCACAAAATTAAGAAGACAGCAATGAAATTAAAGAAGAAACCATACTGGGACTGGCAGGAGGGGTGGATACATGGAATGGGCTGGCTCCACACCCATGTGTGGTGATAAAAATCGGGAGGGATATTTCAGTAGTGAGTGATCCCAGCCCCACACAAGGCCCGCCAGCCCAGGGCTCCAGTGCCAGGAAGAGAAGTCCCCATAACTTCTAACTGCAAAAAACCAGCATGGTTTGAGGCTGTGGAGGACAGAAAATGATGGAGTCTCAGGGAGTTCCAATTAAAGGGCCACATACACACTTACTTGGACTCACTCACTCATTCAGCTCCAGTGTGAGGCAGAAAATTGAAAGGTATCAAAGACATATGGGGGATAATGGAATTATCCAGCATCCGGACAATTTTCCCCCAGACAGAAGTGCTCACAGAGGCCATTATTCCTTTTCTGATTTCTCACCCCACAGAGATACAGAGCCAGTAGGTGGGTGCCATATCTTAGACTCCAACAAACTTGATCATGTTTTCTGCTCCACCCTGGTGATTCCCTGAGGAACTGCTCCACCCAACTTTCAAGCTCACTGAGCCTGTTTCCAGTAGCTTTTCCATACCAATGGTTATCTTGGCCCATGCTTGAGATGATCCTAAATTCTCTCAAACAAGAAGCCTCTGGCATCAGCAAACCCTGTACCTCTTGCTAAGTTGCCAAAGGCCTGGCCCTAGAAGAAGCAGGCCTTGGTTCACACCTTTGCCTCACCTAGGCACCTCCAAACCCAGCCCTAGTAGTTACCATCCTTCTGCAGGTAACTGTAGCTTATGATGTGTGACTTGGATGGAACATAGTTGTTGGCTAACCTTGGACATTCTAACAGCAATCAAGGCTCAATTACAACAGGCGGGTGTGCACAGTCCACATGGTGGACAAACCTTCAGTACCCAGCATGGGTGATAGGCGAGGCTGTGCACTGAACTCTGCAGTACACCTACGATATTAGGCCACTCTACCAAGCCTGGGAGATGTAGCAGCTCTGCCTGTTACATAGAAATAAACACAGGGAGGCTGTCAAAATAAGGAGACGAAGAAACATGGCCCAAATGAAAGAACAGAACAAAACTCCAGAAAAAGAACTAAACAAAATGGGACAAGCAATCTATTAGATGCAGAGTTCAAAACCCTGGTTATAAAGATATGCAGTGAACTCATTACCTCAACAGCATAAAAAAACATTCAGTCAGAAGTGAAGGATATACTAATTGAAATAAAGAAAAATTTACAGGGAATCAACAGTAGAATGGAGGAAGCTGAGAATCAAATCGGTGATTTGGAATATAGAGGAGTGCAAAGGGGAAAAACTGTGACAACTATAGCATAAACAATAAAATGTAATTAAAAAAATTAAAACATTAGGTTCTATTCTATGAATAAGTTTAAGGGTTCAATTCTAAAAAATCTATTCAAATTAATATAAATACATCAATAAATTAAAGAAGAAAAACAAAAAATATGGCATTTTTATTTTGTATTTGTGGCTATACAGAATTAATTTGAATGAATGAATTAATATTGAATGAATATTAAACATATTGATGAATATTAAACAACTATGTTGCTTCATTATATACACATCTATCTGCAGCCCTCCCCATATGAAACTATACCTATAATAAAACATGAAAAATGATGAGTGGTAATGAATTTTCCCATCTGGAGAAGACTCTGATCCAGATGGATTTACTAATGAATTTTATAAGATGTTTAACCAACCTTTGTAGAATATCCTAGACATGTTTGATTACTTTAAATTATCAACATTTTTGGAACTATACCACTATGGGTTTTCAAACTAATCTTTATTAAGTGAGAAGGAATGCTAAAATCCAGAAATCCATGTTTTTGAGAACTTCACAGCTTTCACAAAAATTCTAAAGACACATTTCTTTTCTGCTGGGTCCCAGTGATGAAGCATTTTTCATTGAACCATGGCTGGTGTAGCTCAGTGGACTGAGCACAGACCTGAAAACCAAAGGGTCTCCAGTTCAATTGCCAGTTGGGGCACATGCCTGGCCTGTGGGCCAGGTCCCCAGTTGGGGGCACACAAGAGGCAACCTCACATTGATGATTCTCTCCCTCTCTTTCTCCTTCCCTTCCCATCTCTCTAAAAATAAATAAGTACAATCTTAAAAAAAAAGTATTTTTCACTGAAAAGATAAATTCAGGTCAAACAGGTGGGGAGAATTCACAAACTTAATTTGCATTAACTTTTACTGTGTTAATAAGGCTGTTAAACATTTATTTTGCTAGAATACATGTCAATGAAGGTGGTTCTGCACTTTCCACAATTTGTTACAGAATTAGGTGTTTTATACAAATAAAAAAATAAATGATAAATAATTATCAAGTACTAACCAAATATAATGATTCAAAGGCAGCCAGGTGAGATATCATGCCCCAAATTATTTATTGAATCAGTTTTCTCACATGTCTGAAATCTTGCAATTAGGTACTTATCCATTTTAGTAAAGTTTCAGCATCTTTTGAATTTCGCTCTTATTATCATGGCTATTAAATTGCATGCCATGCTAATTTTAGAGATGCAGCTGACAGTATTCTTACAGATGGTGGGAAACTCATCACACCACGTGTTCAAATTGTAAGAAAAAGAAAATAACCCTAGCATAACAATATCTAGGTGTTAGCGAAAGTAGGTTTACAGTTGTGTGTGAAACAGTTTATTCTGTTAATTATTGTATTATTAATTATTTATTATTATTAACTTACTTTTGCCCACCCCTGTGTTATTTGTAAACTCTTTTTAAAAATTTACTTTATTAAAAGTTAGTACAAATAGGATATTGTACCAAATCAAGGACATGCACATGTTAATGTAGGATGATAAATTTGGGAGGTCAGGAGCATAGATGATTGGGAGCCCATCAGAGGTAGAGGGCTGTTACTTGAGCGAATAGAGGGCAGCATGTGGGAAGTGGCTGCCCTGCAGAAGGCTGTAAGGTAAAAAACTAGTCAGTGTCATGAAAGGTCCATATGGTTTAGCGTCATCAGATCTGGCTTCTCTGAGTTTCCATTTCTTCTTTTATAACATGAAGATGCTAATATTTACCTTAAAGTATTATTGTAAGGATTAAATAACTTTCTGATATGTGGAAGGCACACCTAATATTATATATTCCTCTCTTACACATGTACACACAGAATTTTGATGGGAGCAGAGAAGGTTATTTGCAGAACACTCTACCAGGTCAGATACTATTTCTTTGTCACAGCTCTTTGCTCTTTTCATTGTTTGTTGGCACAAAATAAACCCTAGTTTATACTTACACAACAACATAGCAGGAAAAATATATATTCACTCATTTATAAAGTCAAGGAAATATATCACATCAGATGGTTGACTAAGAGGTTAATGTTTATACAGAAGTTTACATTTTGACCATATTTTGGGCCATGATTGTAAGGACAGCTATAATTTCCATTTTCACATTAAAAGCTGATATTAAAGCCATTTTGACTGTATATATGTATGCACATATGATTAAACGCATACATAGAAACCATAAAAAACAGTCAGAAATGAAGAATACAATATCTGAAATGAAGACTACACTGGAAGGAACAGGTTCGATGAAGCACAGGACTGAATCAGCGATTTGGAAGACAAGAGAGAAGAAAACACTCAATAAGAGCAGCAAAAACAAACGAAAAAAGAATTAAGAGAAATGAAGACAATTTAAGAGAACTTTGGGACAACATGAAGCATAACAATATCCTCATCATAAGGGTACCAGAGAGAGAAGAGCATGAAACAAGGGATTGGAACATATTTGAAGAAATAATGACTGAATATTTTCCTAACCTGGTGAAGTAAAAAGATATACAAATCCAGAAAGCATAGAGAGTCCCAAACAAGATGCACCTAAAGAGGCCTACACCAAGACACATCATTAATGAAAAGGCAAAAGTAAAAGACAGAGAGAGAATCTTAAAAGCAGCAAGAGAAACACAGTCAGCTACCTAAAAGGAAGCTCCCATTAGACTGTAAGCTGATTTCTCAACAAACATATTCCATGCCAGGAATGATTGGCACAAAATGTTCAAAGTAATGAAAAGCAAGGACCTATAACCAAGGCTACTTTACCAGCAAGGCTATCATTTAAATTTGAAGGAGAAATGAAGAGCTTTTCAGAGCTAAAGGAGTTTGTTACCACCAAACCAGTATTAAAGAAATATTAAAGGGTCTTCTTTAAGAAGAAAAAGAAGGAGGAGAAGAAAAACTAGAAGAAGAAGAAGAAGGGGGGGGGAGAGGAGGAAGAAAGTAGAACATGGTTATAAAGAATAAAATGGCAATAAATATGTACCTATCAGTAATCACTTTAAATGTAAATGGCTTAAATGCTTCAGTCAAAAGGCATGGGGTAGCTGAATGCCTAAGAAAACAAGACCCATATATATGCTGCCTACAAGAGACCCACCTCAGAAGGAAAGACACACACAGACTAAAAGTAAAGGGATGGAAAAGATAGTTCATGAAAACTGAAATGAAAATAAAAGCTGGAGTAGCAATACAAATATCTGACAAAATAGACTTTAAAATAAGACTATAGTGAGAAACAAAGAAGGGCACCACATAATGATAAAGGGAGCAATCCAACAAGAGTATTAACCCATCTATGCACCCAACGTAGGAGCACCTCATATATACAGCAAATGAAGTTGGACGTAAAGGGAGAGATTGACAGTAAAACAGTCATAGTAGGGTAATTTAAGACCCCATTAACATCAGTGGGCAGATCTTCCAGACAGAAAATCAACAAGGAAACAGTGGCTTTAAATGACACACTAGATCAGATGGTTTAATAATCAGGGGTATCCAACCTGTGGCCTACAGGCTGCATGCAGTCTGGGATGGCTGTGAATGCAGCCCAACACAAAATTGTAAATTTATTTAAAACATTATGAGACTTTTTTGTGATTATCTGTTGCAGTGTATTTAATGTGTGGCCCAAGACAACTCTTATTCTTGCAGTGTGGCCCAGAGATGCCAAAAGGTTGGACATCCCTGAATTTTTATTGATATCTTTAGAGCTTTTCACATGAAATCAACAGAATATATATTCTTTTTAAGTGAACAAGGAACATTTTCTAGGATAGACCATGTTGGGACACAAAAAAGTCTCAATAAATTTAAGAAGATTGAAATAATATCAAATACCTCCTACCATAATGGTATAAAACTAAAAATCATTCACAAGAAAAAAAATGAAAAACACATGCAGACATGGAGGCTAACTAACATGTTACCAAACAACGAATAGGTCAACAATGAGATCAGGGAAAAAATCAAGAGAAATCTTGAAACAAAATATGAGAACACAAAAATCCAAAAATCTATGGGATATGGTGAAAGCAGTCCTGAGAGGGAAATTCACAGAATTACAAACCTACCTCAAGAACAAGAAAAAAGTCAAATATCTAACCTTACACACAGAGGAACTAAAAAAGAACAACTAACAAAGCTAAGAGTAGAAGAAAGGAAATGACAAAGCTCAGAGAAAAAAATAACAAAATAGAGTCTAAAATAAGTACAAAAGATCAATCAAACCAAGAGCCAGTTCTTTGAAAAGATAAACAAGATTGACAAACCTTAAACCAAATTCATCAAGAAAAAAAAAAAGATAGAGGATCCAAATAAATAAAATTAGAAGTGAAAACAGACAAGTAAAAACTGACTCCATAGAGAAAATAAGGGATTGTAAGAAAACTTTATGATTAACTATATGCCAATAAATTGGAAAATCTGGAAGAATTGGATACATTTCTAGAAACATACAATCTTCCAAAACTGAATCAGAAAGAATTAGAGAATCTGAACAGACACATTACAATAAGTGAAATTGTAGCAGTAATTAAAAAAAAAACTTCACAAAAAAATTTTATAACACAGTCAAAGAACTAACACCTATCCTTCTTAAATTATTCCAAATTTAAGAGGAGGGAAGACTCCAAAGGTCATTTAACAAGGCCAGCCTTATACTAATTCCAAAACCAAATAAAGACACTAAAAAGAAAGAAAATTTATACACCAATATTCCTGAAGAACATAGGTGCTAAGGTCCTCAAAACAATATTAGGAAACCACCCTGGCTAGTGTGGCTCAATTAGGTGGAGTGTCGAACAAAATAAAGGGTTGCAGGTTTGATTCCAGTCAGGGGACATATATAATTTGCATGTTCAATCCCTGCTTAGGGCAAGTATGAGAGGCAACTGGTCAATGTTTCTGTCTCATATTGATGTTTCTCTCTCTCTCTCTCTCCCCCTTGCCCCATTCTTTCTAAAAAATCAATGAATATGTCCTCTGTTGTCGATTGAAAAAAAAAAAAAGAAAAAATATTAGCAAACTGGATCCAGCAATACATTAAAAAATCATACTCCCGATTCAGGTGGGATTAATTCTGGGATGCAAGATCGGCACAATATCTACAAATCAATTTACATGACACACGGCATAAACAAAATGAAGGATACAAATTATATGACCATATGTGACACGGATCCTGGCCCACAGGATTCTGTGTTGTGGTGGCAATAAACAAATACACATGGACTACCGAGTCCCATGGAGGAGAAGGGACAGCTCGGCCACTCTCTCAAGAGGAGAGAGCCTCTGAGTGCCTCAGCCACTCTCTCAAGAAGAGAGCACCCCCACCCTTGCCTTGACAGGCTTTTATTGCTTTTCTGGGCACATTACATTGAGGATGATCCTCATTTACTATGCACATGTTCCCTTTAGGAGGTTACAGAAAACAAAGAAGAGGGTGTTGCTAATTACATAAAAGGGGAAGGATATTTGCAAATGTAAAGGGAAAAGTGGTTAAGCTGGTTACACTGGTCCTTGGAAGCTTCAGCATAGATTTTAGGAAGTTACTTTAAAGGTATGCAGTAAATGTTTGCTGCCTCAATTCAGGGTGGGGGAGTTTTAGCAAGAGCAAGTCTCATAGCAGCCCAGGTACAATGCAGGCCTGATTCCCCACGGGAAAACCTATCCATAGACGTGGGTCCTGCCTGCCAACCTCACTCCCCACCGGCTTTTCCGAGTGGGGGCTGGGCCACATTTCCCACACATGGAACAGTTCCCCATACATATCAATGAAAAAAAAAAAGCATTTGACGACTCTCAGAATGGTGGGAATAGAGGGAATATATCTCAACATAATAAAGGCCATATATGACAAACCCATAGCCAACCTCATTCTCAATGGGGAAAAACTAAAAGCATTTTCCTTAAGTTCAGGAACAAGACAGGGATGTTTGCTTTCACTATTCATACTAAACATAGTACAGGAAGTCCTAGCCACAGCAATCAGACAAAAAGAGGAAACAAAAGGCACCCAAATTAGAAAGGAAGATGTAAAACTGTCATTAATTGCAGATGATATTGTACTATATATTGAGAACCCTAAAGATTCCACTAAAAACTACTAGAACTAATAAATGAATTCAGTAAAATAGCAGGATATAAAATAAATATCCAAAAATCAGTTGCATTTTTATACACCAATAGTTAACTATCAGAAAGAGAAACTGAGAAAATTGTCCCATTTACAAGTGAATCAAAACAAATAAAAATGAAATAACTAGGAATATAGTTAACCAAGGATATAAAATACCAGTACTTGGAAAATTATCACATTGAAGAAAGAAAATTATCATGTTGAAGAAAGAAATAAGTGGAAATATATACCATGTTTATGAATAGGAAGAATTAACATTATTAAAATGTCCATGATACCAAAAGCAATCTATAGATTCAATGCAATTCCTATCACAATACCAATGGGATATTTCACAGAATTAGAACAAATATCCCAAAAGTTGACATGGACCACAAAAGACCCCAAATAGCCACAGCACTTTTGACAAAAAAGAACTTAGGTAGCATGGAAGAATCATGCTACCTAATATCAAACTATTCTACAGGGCCATAGTAACTAAAACAACATGGTACTGGCATAAAAACAGATTTATAAATCAATGAAACAGAATACAGAGCCCAGAAATAAGTCCATGACTATATGGTCTGTTAATATTTGACAAGGGTGGCAAGAACATACAATGGGGTAAAGAAAGTCAGTTCATGAAATGATGTTTGGAAAATTGGACAGATATGTGCAAAAAAATGTAACTAGACCTCCTTCTTACACCATACACAAGAATAAACTCAAAATAGATTAAAGATTTAAATGGAAGACTAAAACCACAAAAATCCTAGAAGAAAATATATGCTGTAAAATCTTGAACATTTCTTTTATACACACACACACATATAGGCAACACACACATATATACACACATGCACATATGCATGCATGCACACATATAAGCAATATATATATATGTATATATATATATATATATACACACACACACATATATATATATATATATATATATATCTGGGCAAACAAGTAGAACAGGAACAGAATCACAGAAATTGAAATCACATGGAGGGTTATCAGTGAGGAGGTGGAGAGAGGAGAATGGGGGAAAATGTACAAGGAATAAGAAGCATAAATTGTAGGTACAAAATAGACAGGTTAAGAATAGTATGGGAAATGGAGAAGCCAAAGAACTTATATGTATGACGCATGGACATGAACCAAGTTGGGGGAATGATGGTGGGAGGGTGGGTGTAGGAGAATAAAGGGGAGAATAAAGGGGATAAAAAAAATGAGACAACTGTTATAGTATAGTCAATAAAATATATTAAAATTTCAAAAAAGAAAAATTATATGCTGATATCCCTGATGAACATAGATGAAAAAACCTTCAACAAAGTATCAGCAAATTGAATCCAGCACTACATTAAAATGATCATACACCATGATCAAGTGGGATTTATTCTGACAATGCAAGGTTGGTACAATATCTACAAGTCAATTAATGTGATTCACCACATAAACAAATGAGGGATACAAATTATATAATCATATCAATAGATGCAGAAAGAGGATTTAAGGAAATTTAGCACACACTTATGATAAAAACTCTCAGCACAGTTAGAATAGAGACAATATACCTCAACATAATAAAGGCCATATATGACAAACCCATAGTCAACATCATACTCAACTGGGAAAAACTAAAAGCATTTTCTTTACAGTTATGAAAAGTACAAAATTTTATACATCAAAAGATACTGGCAACAGAGTAAAGGCAACCCTACAGAATGGGAAAAAATATTTGTAAATCACATATCTGATAAGAAATTAATACCCAGAATATACAGACAAATCCTAAAACTTAATAACAAAAATTTGAACAACCCAATGAAAATGGGCACAGGACTTAAATGGATATTTTAATAAAGTACATATGTAAAAGTCCAATAAGCATGGAAAAGGTATTTAAACAAGACTGATCATGAGGGAAATGTAATTTAGAACTATAATGAGATACCATCTGAGTCCCATCAAGATGGCTGCTTTAAAAAAAAAAAGTCTTGGCAAGGATGTAAAGAAACTGGAACCTTTGTTCACTGTTGGTGAGAATGGAAAATCATGCAGCTGGTGTGAAAAATAGTCTAGAGGTAACTTAAAAAATTAAAAATAGAATTCCCATATGATTCAACAATTCTTCTTCTGCATATATTCCCAAAAGAATGAAAAGAAGAGCCTCAAAGAAATATCTGTATACCCATTTTCTTAGCAGCTTTATTCACAATAGCAAAATGTGGTAGTGATCCGCATATTCATGGAGAGATGAATGGATAAACAAAATATGCTCTAGGAGGATGGACCCCCCCAAAAACCAGAATTATCTTCTGGAGGGGGTCCCCTTGTAGTACAGGTTTCCTCCATTAGGTGAGTGTTCTAGGAACTCATCTGTATCAGTGTACCAGCTGGAGTTGTTGTGAGAGGCTGCCTCGGGCTGGAGTGAATTTTTTTGGAAGACTGTTTCAACGTGTTTACCCATTTTATGATGAGTAATTTAGGCACACATCTGCTGACACCACTCTTGAGTGTTTAGGAGTTTTTGACCAAAAAAATGGCATGACCCTATGCCCCATATTTCCTATTCACTCGATCTTACTCCAAGTAACCTTTTTTTTTTTTTTTTTTTATTCTATCCCCAGATGAGAAAAGTCCTCAAAGGGGAATATTTTGCTGATGTAGAAGAGATGAAACAAAAAATGGCAGAAGCACTAAAATCATCAAAATTGATAAGTTCAAAAACTGTTTTGAGCACTGGCTGGTGAGGCTCAATGGGTTGAACACCGGCCTGTGAACCAAAGGGTCACCATTTCGATTCCAAGTCAGGGCACATGCTTGGGTTGCAGGCCAGTTTCCCAGTAGGGGGCGTGTGAGAGGCAACCACACATTGATGTTTCTCTCCCTCTCTTTCTCCTTGCCTTCCCCTCTCTCTAAAAATAAATAAAATCTTTAAAAAATTTTTAATAAAATCTAAACTAAAAAACAACTGTTTTGAGCAGTGGAAAAACAGTCTCTATAGGTTTACTGCATCAAACGGAGAGTATTTTGAAGATGACTGGTGTTTAAACACAGTAAGATAAATGCACAATTTTTAATAAATAAATTCCAGTTTTTTTGGATTCTGTCTTGTATATATATGATGAAATATCATTCAGCTGTAATAAGAAATTCTGTAATTTAATTCAACCATAATAAGGAAGGAAATTCTGAAATTGTGCTACAACATGGATGAAGCTTAAGGACATTTTGTTAACTGAAATAAATCAGTCACGAAAAGACAAATACTGTATGATTCCACTTATGAGAAGTACTTAGAAAAGTAAAATCACAGAGACAGAAAGTAGAATTGTGGTTGCCAAGGGATAGGTTGAGGGGGAATGGAATAGAAATAAAATCAATTAAAAAAGAAATGGAATCATATAGTGTATTACTATATACTATATATATTGTATACTATATATACTATATATATATTAATAGCAGCTTTATTAATAACTGTCCAAACTTGGAAGCAACCAAGATGTCCTTCAGTAAGTAAATAAATAACTAAACTGTAATATTTCTAGATAATGGATTATTATTCAACACTGAAAAGAAATATGTTAGAAGGCCATGAAAAGACATGAGAAACCTTAGGTGCATATTACTAAGTGAAAGGACCCAGTCTGAAAGTCATACTGTATGATTCCAACTGTATGACATTCTGGAAGGCAAAGCTATTAGAAAAAATCTTTGGTTGCAAAGGCTCCAGGGGAGGGCAGGATGAACAGACAGAGCACAGAAGAGTGTTAGGATTGTAGAATGGCATATACATGCCTTGATACATTAATCCGCATCCAAAGAACGTACCACACCGCGAGTGAAGGCTAACTATGGACTTCCGGTGATAGCAATGTGCCAATGTAGGTAGACCAATGGTAACATCTGTACCCCTCTGGTGTGCTCGACTTTCCTATGAAAGCAAAACTGCTCTAAAGCACAAAGTTCAGTTTAAAAAGTTAAATAACAGAAAATAACAATTTAAAGTTCAGAAATTATTCTATTGTTAATTAAATCTTGGACATATGGAAACATTCAGATGGCTTACGGTTTTCTGCTTTTATGTAACTATTTGAATTTGTGTAAATTCAGTTCCCATATCTGGTTCTTAATGTACAAATTACCCTACAGTTTGTTCTCTTGAATACATGGTATTTATTATATGATACGATATTACAATGTACTCTTTAAACATAACTAACTTTAGAATTTTGATTTATATATCTTCCCACCTAGCAGTTAAAAGAGATAATAAATGTGGTCCATTATTTGTCTTCCTTTAGAAATAGTTGAAGACCAAACATTGACTTTGAATTTTATAGCCTTGATACAGCCAGTAATTATGGTTAAAGCCCAAATAAACTGCCCAAGACTAAGTAATGTACAAATTCAAGCAAGGTGGTTTTAAATTTCTTCTAGGAACACATTCTAATTGTGTCACTTTAGTAGAGGCAAGTAAGTATACTTTCCAGCAATTTTGACTATACTATTCCATATCAAAATCGAAGAAACATTCTTTCACAGGGGACAATATGTACTCTCATCTGACTTATCTTGAGGTTAGAATTAATGGAGTGAAGGAACCTCAATCTTCCTCTAAACCCGGTGTGACATCCAAAAACTTGGGTTATGGAAGAATACATAGGAAAGCTGCTCCTTCTTTGCTTCATTTCCTCTTTATAATTGGACCTCTGGGCAGTGAAATAAGATAGGATGGCTTGATCTGCGCTTTCAGTGTGAAGATGAGGTACAAAACATCACTTTCTGCTGAGGTTATGCTAATTTTACTTCCAAGACCCTGATAATTTAGTTGTACAATTCATCTTCTATAGTGAGCAATGTGGTAGATAATTCACATTCAGAATTAATTACCATAAATCAGAAGTATATTCATTGTATTGCTCTGAGATCTTTCATTTCCCAGGAGGAAATGTCCTATCTGCAAATGAACCCTTTACAGGTTCAATTATGTCTTCTCATTTCTTTTCTTTCTCAGGCTCTACATACCATCGCTAATTTAGTTTTATATTTTCCTTTATACAGAAAGTATCTAACTGCTAAGAAGTAAGCCCAATTATCACTAGTGACAGAACAAATAGAAAAATGAGAGTGTTCCTCAAAACTATCTGATTAGTTTTATGTTTGCCGCTGCCTTTTCCTTGTGACCATTAGGTTCAGTGAAGTGAGCATCATTTTAAATTCATCACTGAACAAAGAAAGAATTTTGACTGAGACTTAACAAAAATTAAAAAAATGGTTTCTTTCTACCATAAAACGATTCTTGCCTCTGCCTATACATACATGTTTGTAATTGTACTGCATTAATCATAGGGAATATCCTGGAAGTATATTGACTCTGTGTGATAAATAGCCAGTACTGAAGAATTCGTAGTACCTCATGATTCCTTTACCAATATACTTACATAGAGGAAAACTGATAAGCAAGAAATAATTATAATCTACTTTACCATTGTCAATTTTTTTCAAGTTGTGACTTTTCAGAAACAACCAGACTTTACATCTGGAAAAATAACAACTATGATACAATTTTACTGGCACACCCTACCAGATTTCTTGGCATTTAACAATAAATGGAATATCTCTAATAGTAATTAACCGAGACAATTTTGGTTTTTTTACTTTTGCAAGTAATGTCCAGGATTAGACCAGGGAATGTATGATATTCAATATAAGTAAACCTAAAGTAATTCTTTTGTTGGGTTTCATCCTAACTTTCAGGTCTACTTACGCACGTTCCCGCAACTGAGGCCACCCCTGTCCTGCGAGTCCAGCTTGGCGGCAGCACCACAGCTGAGGTGATGATGTTTATGGGTCCTGGTCCTGTCATGACCTCAATTTCAAAGAACGCTTAAAACTTTTTGAACCTAACATGATACTAGAGTCATAAATAGGCTCCTGCCATGGTTACCAGTTTCATTTTTACTTTCTCTTCTTCATGCCCTGATGGTTTTGCAGTCAGATGCCTCCAGAAGTTATTAGCCTGAGACTGTTAATAAAACAATACTAAATGACCCAAATTTGCTAGCCCCCTTCTCCCACCAGTGAAGAAATGTCACGGATACATTCCCCCAACATCATCTTCTTTCATTTCTCCATCAGTTCATGAGTTTTTGAAGACAAAAATCTTGAAGTGATATGTTTAGTCATTCCTCATGAACATGTTTTTAGCATTTAAATTTAAAGGTAATATTGAAGATGCAGATAGTTTTGCAGAGAACAGAAAGCTTATAGATTTCAGGGATAGGACCTTGACACCAATATTAACTAGTTGTGTGACACTTGATCTCAATCTCTTTGAGCCTTGAATGTACTTTCTTTTAATGTGGATAACAATGTTTTTGTAAAAGAGCTTTTGAAGAGTATGACAAATAGCATGAGTGCAGGATATAAACTCAACGAGTATCAGTTCTTTACCTGCTCTTTGCTAAAACAAGTATTTGACAACACCAGGCTAACAGAACAATATCTGTCACATATGACTGTCACCCTTAGGTGGATGAGAAAAAAAGTTCAGTTAGTCATAAAAATAACATTCCATATCCGTTTTTCACTACTAAAGTTTAATTTTAAAGTTTAATATAAAATCTTACATATTTGTCATAAATAGTTTTGAATTTGTTTACTGAATAACATACCATTGTTTAAGTGTACTCTTTATTTTTATTTTTTTTCAGGGATCTTAGGCTTTATTTATTTATTTATTTAAATGTATGTAAGGGTTTATTTATTTATTTTTTATTTTATTAAAAAAATTTTTTTTACTGTTATTCAGTTACAATTGTCTGCATTTTCTCCCCATCCCTCCACCCCACCCCAGCCAATCCCACCTCCCTCTATTATTTAAGTGTACTCTTTAATAATAGAAACCTTTCGACTGTTTCACCTCTTTTCCTCTGTATGTTCTCAGAATAGTACTGGTCTGGTCACCTTCTCTCCAGTCTTAAAGGAAGACATCTCACTTTTCCTCTAAATTAAAGCATCCACCTACCTCATATACTCCTCCATCAACTTATCCTCATCTCCTATAATGCTAACAATTTCTTCCACTCTGACTTCTCTTCAGTTCACAAAGAATGATCTTGACTCACTTATCCTATAAATATTTTTTTCTCAAACTAACACCCAGTCCTTTTCCTCTTCTTTACCACCAACTACTCGGAAGAATAATCAGTCGACGGCCCACGTTCTTGTGCCGCCACATTCTGCCTTCTGCCCCGACCATCCTATTGCACCTGCCCGTGCCGTCAAGCACAGCGTGTGTTGCTAACACTCCTCGTCACCCTGGCCATTCTCTCTCTGTCTGGGCCACTGACTTCTCCTTGTATGGGGAACCACTAAGTGTCAGTGTTTCTTATGACACTTAGTTTAATTCTCTTTTTTCTCTGCATCTCATAGATGGAAGGAATGACCTCATCTGCTATACTGGCTTTAACTACTTTGGTATGTAGATAACTATAAATGTGCTATATATCTGCAAACTGACCTCTCTTCTCAGTCCACAGGATATTTTCCATTTCCAGGTCTGCTACAGGCCTTTTACACTTACCATGCTCAAAACCGAACTCTTCCCACCCCCCACCCGATACTTTCCCTCCTACAGAATTCTTTATCCTAAATAACGTTGTCACTGTACACACATTCTCTGTGGTAAATTCTTTGGAGACACAGTGGGCATTCTCTCCCCTCTTCCCTCCACTCCTCATTTAATTGGTCACATTTGCATACCATTCTACTTCAGGCACATCTCCTGAATTCTGTTTCCTTACCATCTTCGTGCTACAGACTTATGTCATTATGGCAACTATTACTGTAGGCTCTAAAGGGTGTTCTGTTAAATTTTATTCTACTTCTCCTTCTTACTTCTATAAGAACTATTGAAATACATAAATAGATGTTATTAGGTTCTTGGCACACCTAACACTCCTGCTCTCTCTCGTGTAGGTAAGCATACACTCTGGTTTGCTCATGATAGTCTTGTGATAGGTCTGCTGTCTCAGCTGTGCACTCATTTGTGTCATCAAATGAGTCCTAGTGAAGCCATCAGTTATGCTATTAATAAAAGAGCAGAGAACAACTCCGTCGGCATCATTTGCATGGCCCTCTGTTTATAATCTTGCCTCTACCAGCATTGCAATCTCATCTCTATCACTTAGTCCCACTATACAACCTAAACTCCAGTTCTACCAAAATTATCACAGACATCATAATGCCGATTCACAACTGAGTCTTTACACATTATTTCTTTTGATGGGCATGGGTATTCTTAATGATTTTTTCCACTTGAAAAACTCTCATCTATTTCTCAAGATCATTCAAATGTAACATGCTCTGGTGAGCCTTTCCTGACTCCCCAGACCAATTAGGTTGCTCACATTTCTGTGATCCATTGGCTCCTTTTCATTCTCTTATTTTAATCCTAATCACATTTTATGGTAGTCATCATTTGCACATCTATATCCCCTACCAAACAGTGAAAAACTTAAGGGAAGGGGCTGAGCCTCATTCATGTTTGGTCTCTCTGGGCCTAGCACAATGCCTGGACAGTAAATGCTCAAAAATTCTGAACAAATGTTAAACAAAGGGGCTGAACACAGATGGGGAACTACTAAAAATTTTCTTGGTATTTTAAAAGTTTTTAGTGTAGAAACTTTGGCAAAAACAATGTTTATATGCCATTCTCATTTAAAAATGACCTAGTCACCAGGTGTCTTTTTACTGTATGAACACTACACTTTCCCCTTCAGAAATTATTATAAAGTGTATAATTAGCACAATAAAAATTTAGTGTTAAATCATACAATGTGGTAAAGTTTGCAGCTTTGTAGGCTACTTTATAATTTCTCCCTCCAGCCACCCTTCATGAGGACTAGTTATATTAGACATACAGGGAGAAATTATTCATAACATTACCATATATGTGGTGGAGTTATGTTTAAAATTCAAGGCTTTGAAAGTTTTCTGTTATTTTGTGAGTCTAAAATTCTGGATAGAAATGGTGGCTAAGCCTAAGTTACATTAATGAAAGGGGTAATCAAAGGATCCATGTGGAACAAATTTATACCTAAAAGATTTTTATTTACAGTAATTTAGAAAGAATCAATAAAATAACATGTCATGTTGAAAATACTCCTGCGAAACACATTTGTACGTCTGATTTTCACATCAAGATGTGCCTTAAAATGTATCTCAAATCATCCAGTAGACTAGAGTTTAGGAAAACACCGTGACATGCATCTCTGGGAAGAAGGAGTTAGAGCGAGCAGTGGTGAAGGGGCCCGCTTATTTGTTCTCAACTACTTTAAGCACGTCTTTATTCCTTTATTTATTTCTAATTTTAACTTTCCCCTCTTCTTCTCAAACTCAAAAGTGAAATGTTAGGAGGCAAAGTAAGGCTGCTTAGTTGAAACCTGTACTGGTTAAATATGGCGTAAAACTTACCATTAAGATTTTCTAGCTCTTTCTCAGCAACTCTTGGCTTTATTTGGACAAAGATTTGAAGAGTTAGGTCAAATCAATTTGCTTCTTCTCATCTCAACATTATGTCTTATGACATGTTTTATGAAGTTATATTTTTTTCCTCATTATATCTTCAAAGATTGTACATTTTCTCCAAAATTTGACTTTTTGGAGTGATTTGTGAACATATGCAAATTTGTTTACACTCTGATCTGATTTCTTCCACTGGCTTTCCCCGCTGGTCTTCTATCTAATGGGTAATTTAAAATCAAAGTTTGTGTACTATGAATACCTTTTTAATATGTAAGAAAATGTTCTTTCTTCACAAAAATTGTAATTTTTAGATTTTTACAACATTCCTCACAGTTTTTACCATTTAGACTCCCATCTGGAAAAAACCCAATTTTTAAAGAGATTATGTGTGTGTGTGTGTGTGTGTATAATTTATATACATATTCAATTGTATATGATGCTGTGCTATGTTACATAAAAATCACTCTAGCTACTCCCATTCTGGACCTTCTTCAGTCATAATATCTCTATACTTATACTTTCTTAAACATTTTGATATAAACTTTCCCAGGACAATCATCATAATGAAAACTTTAAAGTTATATACAAATCTGAGTATCCCTACAGGCATCACCTAGCATTTCATCTTTATTATGGTATACTTGCATATTTCAGAAAAAAATGAGAAAATATTTATAAGCAATAAAATCATCAAACAGTATGATGGCTTCATTGCTATTGTTAATCCTAATTGATTAAGGGGTATTTAGTTAATTACCAAGATTATTGTCTGGCAGTAAGGTATAATGTGCTTGAATTTCATAGTTAAGTTAAATGTATGCTTTCTATTTCTTGGTAGTTATAGTTGTGAAAGTAGAATTCACTGACAAGTTCATTGGACTAGCAAATAGTGATCCTCTAGAACACAAATGCAAATTAAATTTTAATTTTAAAGTGGTACATATTTCCTGTTACTGATTAGTTTATCACCTTCCATTATAAGTTTGTAAAATTGTCCTGCAGATATATACTGATCCATATGCATCACAAAAATAACTTGATTGATAACACTGATGAATAGCTAGCAACTCATTCTTCATGTGTCAAGCAGCAAAACTACTAGATAGTTATTAACCATTTATAAATCATTAATCTCATTAACCATTTATTAACTATTTGCATTTTATAAGTATGCTTAATTACCACAATTCTTAATTGTCATGTTAGGATGCCAAACTAAATTAACAACTTTTTATGAAAGCTCCTTGAATCAAAACATTATGATTAGTATGAACAATAAAAGTTAATATTTGGAAGTGATTAATAAACATGGGAGATTAGTTTCATAACTTATTTTCCCTGTGATGAACATTATAAGATCATTCATTCAGTGAGTCAAGAAATGATTTATGTAGTGTGACAAGCACTCCTGTGTGCTAGCTACAAAGCACAGTCTTTGATATCAGTAAGTTCATACCATAATGTTTTAAATTATGAAGTACTCATGGAAATCATCCAGTACTTTCACTTCATTTCACAGCGTAGAAAATTGAAAACTAAGAAGGTCTGGTTACATGATATCACACAAATAGTAGCAAATATGACTCAACAGGTTATTCTCTTTAGCTACAAAATGTAATATTTCTCCCTAAAATATGGTTGGTATCAACTTCTTAAAAATACAAACAGACGACCTAAAAGGTTAATATATACTGTCAATTTTCTGAGCCATATACATTAACTTTTGAATATATAATCACTTCTTACTAGAATAATATGATAACCCTGAATTATGATTAGTGATATTTCTGTTATTATCCAGCAATAGCCTTTAGAAAAGGAATCTTATACTTTTCTTCAAAATATGGAGTCTCTTATAAGATGGCCCTTAATTTAAGTGACTTTTTCTTAGAATTAAGTGCAGACATAAAGACATTTCAGGATTTCTTGTTCTGAAAGAAGATGCCACCAGCAGATGAGTAAATAATTGGCTTCCTTGAATAATTACTGGAAAACATCTTAACCTTTTGCACTGGAAATTCATTAGAGATTTTGAGTAGATTTTATCATATCAATAACATAAACCAACATTTCACTGTGTTCCTTGGAAGACCTGATTTTATAGTGTGCTATAACTTTGCTAATATTATGTATGAAATTTGGGATACATTAGAGTAAGCTATATTGTTTATACAATTCATATAAACTCTCTCTTCCATTGGTTTATTATCTCAAGGATAATTTGTAATCAAAGTTTATTTACTATAATTACCTCAAAAAGTCAGAAAATGTCTCTTCTTTGGGAAAAATAACATAGTTGAAGATTTTTATAGTATTCTCCCTCATTTTCTATATTTTTAGATTTCCAGATGGAAGAATCCTATCTCAAAGAGGATTTGTGTGTGCGCGTGTGTGAATATATTATAGTATATATGTATATAATTGTCATGTATTATAAATTTATTGATTTTAAATTCATTTACTTAACCTAAGCTATCCTCTATGACACTTCCTATCCTCCATGTTTTCTTTTCTGTAGAGGTTTTCCAATCTGTCAGGGAAAATGAATAAAGTGAAATATGGAATTTAAATCCCTACTCCATCTTCACTGAAGACTCATGAAGCTTTGCCTTACCTATGAGACAGGGGCCCGTTCCTAAGTCAGAACAGATTGAAGACACAATGTTGGAGGAGGGCTTTGTGAAAACATCGCCTGCTACTTAGACACACAGTGTTGATCACGTATTGCCCTCTGTTTTGTATCTTCCACCTCTCGCTCACCACCATCTTATTCACTTGAGATACCTTCAAGTTAATTACAGCATAACTTATTCTTTACCTCTATGCTGTAAGAGAAGGCTTCAAGGTCAAGAAATTAAAACCATTTGTTCAGGGTCACCTCTGTCACTTTTCTGAGTATGTAGAAAGCCTTAAAATTTACCGTTCAGTGACTAAGAAAAAGTAACATATAATAGGTTTTCTTCTTTTAGTTTATTTAGAGGGCATTTGAAACCTTTTAATTTTAAACTAGTTTTAGATTTACACAAAAACTACAAAGATAGTACAAACAGTTCCCATATATCTTACATCCATTTCCCCCCTATTATAATAATCTTAAATTAGTATGGTACACTTGTCACAATTAATGAACCAATGTTGATGCATTATTATTAAATAAAGTCCATAAAAAAGTCCTTTTTCTGTTCCAGGATTTCATCCAAGACACCACATTACATTTAGCAGTGACATATTCTCAGGCTCCTCTTGGCTGCAGGAGTTTCTCACTCTAACCTTGTTTAGAAGACTTTGACATTTTGGAGGAGTGTTGGTCGAGTATAATGTAGTATGCCTCTTTATTGGAATTTGTTGAATTTCTCCACTCTAAAGCTACTTTTTGACTCTCCCTTCACATAGTGCACACTTTGGAAAGAAGTCACTATAAGCAGCCCACACAAAGAAAGTGAGGAGTTATGCTTCACTTCCTTGAAAGCAGAGAATCTAGGTAAATTTTTAGAATTCTTTTATGTAGGAGAGTTATCTTCTACTTATCTGTTTATTCAATATTTATTCATATTAGCAAGGGTTTATAAAAAATTATTTTGTACTGAAGATCATAAATTAATGCTATTTCATTTTGTTGAACATATTGTGTGTTCCAACCTTGGTTATGGGGAGCTCTTCCCACTGTCCTTTGCCCCTTTGACATGCTCCCATCGCCAAGGGTTTTTGAGCACTTCCTCGCTTTGTTATACTACAACGCACCCCAAGGTTGTCTTGTGTATTTCCTGCTCCAGTCCAAGAATTGTCCATTTCACTAAGTGGACCTTTTTATTGAGAATGCTATTAGAAACCAGATCTGGGAGCTAGGTGTGCTCATTGTTCCAAGGTGGTGTTGTTTCTAGGACCTTTCAGCTGCCAGAGAAAAGAAGTGTGTTTGCATATACTAACCCATGCAATAGACATCCTATAACTATTTCTGCATGCGACCACCTGTATTTATATTAAGATAAACCTAAGTTCATATTTGAAGAGATAATTTTTATATGAAACCCTATCCTCTATTGCAGAAGTTCACATTTAAAAATATGGTGAAATAAGGCCATCCTGTATTGGAATACTCTTTTTTTCCCCAGAGTCACCAAAAAAGTTTTAAATTAAATAATAGTCAATAAAGAAATCAAATTCTAATTAGTAAGTACTTGTACCAGTAAACCTTAAGAGGGTAAATAATATATTATTCAAATCAAAGTTAATTTATATAAATGAAAAAAGTGATGACATTTTTAATTTTGTAAATATGAACTTTGTGTTTCACAATGGGACATTGAATCGGCAGAAAAAAGGATAACATGCCCTTCAAATCAGATTTTAGAGAAAACCTATATATTTTGTATAAGGTTTGTATAATAAATAAGGCAAAAGTTGCCCCTATTCTGATTAACACCTTCCACTGAAAACAATTTTTTAAATATTTGTAAAGCTGAAAGTTAAATTACATCAGAAGAATAGTGTATATACTAAAAACAACATAAATAAAATGAGTGTATATTTCAAGCTTACTCCATTTTTTCTGTATTTTTTTCTTCTGGAAAAATAAAATTCTACTGTCAGTTTTCTCACATAAGAATATAATTTATCACTGTTACTTAAAGACATACACAATGCAGTTCTAGGTATTTTAAAATAGTTTTTGACAAGAAAATAGTTGTTTTAGAAGTATGTGAACAACCAAATACCTCTGAAATATATACTCTTATTAGAGTAGCTATACTCAAACAACAAAGGTGAATGAGTCTTGAAGGAATCTCTCTTTCTTGGATTCTCATAAAGGGAAAACAATGACTTTTCTCTCAGGAGTATTTATATTTTATTGTATAACCAAATGGTATTGTGTGCCATGAAATAAAATAGAAAAGCATACGGCTTACTTTAGATGGAAGCTGATTCTTACAAACCTTTGCTCACAGTCACAGTTTAGAACACTCCAGCTTGTGGGTAGCTGTGGTACCCGAGAGGATGTAGGCTGTGGTTCCAGCGGGTGATGGAAAGATACTACTCCCCTCTAAGAACTGCACGCAGCCCATTTTTATGCTGGAAAGCCTCTCTTACTAGCACATTAATGTTTATGCTTTTACTACTCATGAGATTGGATTGAGAGTCTGGAAATCAAATTTGAAATTTTCCTAATATTAGATGGCACCTCGGTTTTTGTTTTTGTTCATTTTTTTATGTATATTTTGCTTTGTTGGTAGTGAAGACTCAGATGACCTCATCAGACACATTCTCAGCTTTATGTTTAGTACCTAGAGTATTAGCCTTCCAATCATGGTCAGTTAATGGGGCTTAGAGTTATGAAACAAAATAAATTCTATGACTAACAAAATGGCTATAAAAATCTCTAGGCTGCTGGTTCTGCACCATGAACTTGTGCTCATATCAGACTTCAGGTTTATATTCTGAGTTTACCATTTTGACTTTATGTCTCCTTGGGACAAATGTTCTTGCAAGACCTTTAATTATTGTACTGCCAGTGGAACCTAGGAAACGGACGCCATTAACAGTCTTGCCTGGATAATTAAGAAATAAGTTCAGTGGGATAATTGCTCCATCATTATTTCTCTTTTCCTTCTGACAAATTAGAATGTTTTTATAATTGAGTTGACCATATGTTCAAATCTATGCAATTAAAAATGCATTGTTTTAATTTAAAAATGTACACATACACACACAAACTATGGTCATTTCCTCCTCCTCCTCCCATACCTTAGTCAAGTGATGGTGGTGGGTGAGGTGGGGTTTAAGTCAATTTCCAATCAGGGTTATGGGTCTGTTTTGCCTTCACCTGCTGGGATTTATGTCTAGGTCAGCAAATAGAGAGAACATGAAATGAAGAGGACTATGGTTTTAAAATATAGCTTTGATTGTTTTTGACACTGTACATAAAGTTTTGGGGTTATCCTGTTGCTTCCCAACAGGCTCATGCAGGTGAATCATAGAGATACAGGAAAGAATCCAAAGGCATTTTACATTGCCTTCGATTGCGGTGGCAGGAGTCCTAAAGCAAAGCCTGCACTAAGTGATGTGGGAGGTTCTAGAAGATATTAGAATGTAACATGAGACAGCGCCATCTAAAGCACCTGGTGTTAAGGTCTTTCATAGGCAGCGGGTTTTAAGACTTTCACAGATGTTCAAACCTGTGCACTTTTAGGCATACGACTTTGAGAACATGTATTTCTGCCAGAGGTCAAACACACTGCGTGTTAGTGGCTCCTCCTAGTTTAGACCTCAATGGCATGAACAACACTCAGCAGCAGTCTCTCTGAGTTTCTCCAGAAGTCACCTGTCACCTCCAGAGACTCCTGGCCTATTACTCAAGATTCAGAAACCCACTGCTAATGACGAGTCTGGAGACAGACTAGGTTTTGTGGCGGGGAAAAAGTAATTTAAAAAATCTGTTTTCATCTTTTTGCCATCTTTACAGGAGAGAAAATGCAGAGATAGGCATATGGTTTGAGGTTTTATGAACATGAAGAAGTAGAATGAGATTAATGAAAAATTGGAATACTGGCAAGACTTGCTTTCTCCCAGCATTTCACTAGAAAGTCCTTGACATGGATTAAAAAGGTTAAACAGCAGAGGTACCAATATCCAGTACACATAGCCAAAGCTAATCAAGGATTCTCACTTGTTATATTTTATTGAATAACTACCACAAAGGTTTACAGATTGGAAGAGGGAGTTATTTCAGCTAGTTTCCCCAGAAATATATAAAAGTGATTAACCCTGATAAAAGAAGTTTAAGTAAGAGCTAGATATTCATTCTTGCTAACTATTGTATAAATCATCAGAATGCTTCATGATCATAAAAGATAATATAACTCCATATTAATGGCTGGGTAAGAAATTTTAGAAAATGTCATTTTATCGATAAGTAGAACAGGGAGAAATACTGGACAATTCAAAGGGAGAGATGAGGATAAAGGGTTAATATAAGCATTAGATGATTAAGGTTAACACAGGTCTTGGCAGCGAGACAGCTAACTTCTGTCAGGTCCAGGTTTAAGAGCTTTGCATGTAGTAAATCATATAACCCTGGACTAGCCCTAGAAGCACTCTTCTATTTTACAGAATTTAAGAACTATTTTAAGTTTGGTATAGATATATCCTAGCATAATGCCTAGAACATAGTAGATGCTTAATAAATATGATTAAGTAAATTAGTGACTTAGAATGTGAGAGACAATGGATGGATGGGCACAAGACAACTCCAAGTTCTTAATCTTGGGAACCTGGGAGAGTAGAAGTGTTGCCAATAGAAAGACTGAAAAAAAGTTTAAACTTGGGAAGTTGATCAATTTGGTATTACACAAGTTATTGATCTAAACAAAAATAGAGTTTAAAGAAAAACAAATGCAAGCAGAGTTTTATGTTTTAATTCTTTTGGTTCTCAATGGCATCTCCTAAAATGCTCACTGCCCCTCACAGAGGAGGCAGTTGGGGTGCGTGCTGACTACTGGGATTGCTTCTTTCTGATCCTCACAGACACATCTTTCCTTCGTAACCTTTCATTTTTAAAACAGATTTAATTTCTCCTGTACTGAGTAACTCTTAATGGTGGATAGAACATACACAGAAAAATAAAAATTTATAGTAGTGCAAGATACTGGATTAAATGTGTCAGAGAGGCTAAAGGAATATTTAATTATAAAATGTATAATATCCATTTTCATTGACTTTTTGGAAGGTTGCAGAGGGAACTTGAAGTGTTTCTCAGTGCTGCAAAGATTATGATAACCAAATCAGCAGAGGAGCAATAAAGTAGCTAAAGCAGGAGGGAAAAGATAAGGATTACTGAAGGGAAGACAGGAGCACACAGGAGAAAATTCCCTTAGCAATGAGCTGTCTATACTTAATGCGTCTCTTTTTCAAAATTGTCCTGAATTATTTACACAGTGAATAATTAGAAGCCAATCCATTAGCTGTTCAGTAGAATCCATGGTAAATTTGTATATAATAAAACTTATAAAATATGATTATATAAAAAGGCAGTTATTAATCCTGCCAGCAATACCAGCTTAAAAAATGTTCCCATTACAATGAGTATGAAATAGAAAGTAGCCTATTTTTCTTAGTAAGAAAGACTTAAATATGTTTGCTAATTAATATACTTTGACTAAGCTTCACAGTTTTTGTGCCAAATTCATTATTACCCTAATCACTTCAGGTTCTACCATAATTATAATGTAGACCATGACTATTGGCAGATGAAGATTATGTATGGTGAGAAAAGCTAATTGTGTCTCCAGCAAATATAAGGAAGTATGCGGTAAATCTAATTAGAATAGCAAATTGATTGATCACCTATAGAGTATATTAACGTTGGTAATGAATACAAGATTTTATTACTTCAATACTAGTTAATGGGTGAAAAAAGCAAATGTGCAGGAAGGTAGATTTACAGCAGTACTTATCAATCTGAGGCAATTTTGCTCCCAGGATCTTTGCAGGGTCTGGAGACATTTTCACTGATGGCCACAATGTGGGGGAACATGTGTTGCTACTGTTACCTAGTAGGTATAATAACGCACAGCTCAGCCTCCATGAGAAAGCGGGAGTCCCAAACGTCAATAGTGCTGCACTTGAAAACCCTGATTTCCAGCATGGATTTTGTACGGTTCTTTGTCATTTAATTTCCCTCATTTGGGACCCTTTATATATTATCATGGACTTCAGATTATATCTAATAACTCTCAAAAGGACCAACCCCTCCCCCTTTTGAAAGATGACATGAGCAAGATCATCCTTATAGGTCTTAATGACCATAACATGATGACCACAGTGACTTAGTGTCCAAGATATTTTGCTTAAAGGTGACTCGCTATTAGTTGGACCTATTTTCTCCATTTCACTTTTAAAACAAGATAGGATGGTGTCTGGGACAGACATATACAGGTGCTGAGGACAACCTATGTATTCATGACCTCGAGTAGTGTCCTCAACCGTTCACTCACCAGCCTAACTGGAAAACTCAGATCTAACCCTGTTTATTCATTGTCATTTTGTTTGACCAACTTAGGTCTAAATATTCCTCCACAATATACACATAGTTTACCAATGATGTTCTCTGCATGTAGCTCAAACTGAAAACAGACAAAGACATTTTCGTGTCTTTTTTTCTACTGACATATGATTGTTTTTATTTTTCACTTTAGCACTGTTTATTTATGAATCTGTTCATTTCTGTTCACCTCTCTGGACACTGTGCAATGTCTTCCCAAGTAGACTTGTTTCATCTCGAGCCTTCCTTCAATCCATGTGTCACAGAACATTTTGAATGACCTTTAAAAATACTCGTGTGTGCCCCGCTGCTTAAATTCACCAAGTGACTCCCATTATAACTGGGATAAAATTCAAGCTACTTAAAATGACAAACAGTGTCAACTAAATGATCTGGTCCCTGCTTCTCTAGCACTCTCATGTGTCTCAAGCTCCTTCTCAGGTTAAGGTGTCACATGGACACTAACTTTGCCCTTCCTGTCTTAGAGGCTCCGAATCTGCTGAGTCGTATCTCTACGTAGCTCTTCTTCATCATTGTGATCTTTGTATAGACGTCATTTCCCATGCAAGTCTTCCCTGACTTTGCTCATTTAAAACTAGGGGTCCCTGCTTTAATCTCTGAGTTTGTTATTTGTAGCACAGAGTATGTAATTATCCATTTATTTAATAAGTGTTTAAATAATATACCTCTCCAACTAGAGACTGTACACTCATTAAGGCACCGATATTATGTCAACATTGTTCATTCATGTCTTAACTGAGCCCAACACAGGATCTGGCACAAAACAGGCACTCAGTGAACACAGAATTCGTTAGTATAATTTAAGACTATTGTGATTAACTAATTAACCTTTGTCATTCACAACAACTAATATAATTTTGTTATCTTGCCATATTCCATATACAAGGAGGACTGATCTTACCAATCCTGTGAGAGACTTAAATATGCCTAATTTTACAGATATGTTTAGAACTATAGTCTTTTTAGATTATATTTTATTGATTATGCTATTACCATTGTCCTGATTTTTCCCCCTTTGCCTCCCTCCACCCCCACCCCCACTCCTCACACTCCTCAGGCAATCCTCACACCACTGTCCGTGTCCACAGGTCATGCATATAAGTTCTTTGGCTGCTCCATTTCCTACACTGTGCTTTACATCCCCATGGCTATTCTGTAACTACCTATTTGTACTTCTTAATCCCCTCCCCTCTTCACTCATTCTCCCTCAACCCCCTCCCGTCCTCTTAAAATATATTTTCTTCAGACCATACAAGATAAAGTTCTTGAAGATGCTTAAAGATGGATGACCTAATTAGAAGCTATCAAAGCTGCAATCATGCCGGCTTTTATCCAAAGACTGCCAATTGAGATGCATTCCATGTCAAATAATCATTAGGCAATTTGCCTATAGCATTAAAATGGTTAGTGAAGAAACATACTTAGTTATTCTAACAAGATACATTATAAAGATGGCACTTAACTAGACTGAACTAAAACCAGTCAATGAGACGTATAGCAGTGGGAATACATTTTGTAATTTGGGAGTTTTGTGGGACTGCATCAAACTGCCAATTCACACTTACCTACGGTTTCTGTTCTATATTTACAGAACTGGTTACTTTGAATCTTATGCTCACCATTTTATTTTTTTTTCCCTTGAAAGCTGCCTCAATTAAATCTTACTTTTAATTAAACAATAATCTAATTTGTCTTGATTGTTTAATGCATTGGGAATAGGATTTACTAAAGATAGAACTTTCATCTAGTTATAAAATTATATTACGCTAATCAGTTATTTTGAAGAAATGATCTGCTGTCATGTGTCCAGTAGACCACTTTTATTCATAGGAGCTATTCCCCAAGCACTTTCTACAATCCCTAATTTTTTTTAGCACTAAAAAGTCATCGTTAATAGCTAGGCAATGTCTAGGAGGAAATAACAACAAGAGTAGAAGCTCAGTTTGAAGTATATATATTCTATTTGTTATATTGATTCATTCACTATTTAAGGTCTACCTACTTTACATCAGCCTAGCATGGCCATAACTAAAAAAAAAAAACCTATCTTTAAAAAATTGATAAATTGTTAACTATCATGCTCTTTTGTATTACTTACGCATAGCTTATAGATTCCATAGGTCATCTATATGGTTATTTAGACCAATCCTATGGTCCTAGAAGTCATCAGGTTGAGATACAAGGAAGACTGATTTCCATAGCAATTGCTAAGAATTTAATCTTTTTAATCTCATTTTTATTGTTGTTTGTTTCCTGAAAATATGCCATGTTGTTTCCTTGTGGCTCTACCTGCCAGGAATTATCTCCTATGACCTTTGGCAAGCTCAAAAGAAGCTTGGAAGACAAATATTTTCTTATTGCACACCTGGTCCCATACTGTACATGCCTGTGGTTGACAACCATCTCTCTTTGATAGAGATGATCCATTTTTCTTTTGTCTTTCCCCAATCCCTTATGCAAACCATGTGAAAAAATGGATGTAGTGTATGGGACAAAGTTCATAAATTTATTGCTTGCAAGCCTACTGTAACCTCATTTTTTATCATTTTTCCAGTTTTATCCTTCTCCACTCTCTAAATTCCACTTCATGTTCTAGTAATATTGATCCACCTTATTGATTTGCAACCTGGTGTCTTTCCTTGTTTCTATACTTTGCCTTAGCATTCTTCCAAGGACTTCCATTTTTTTTCCAATTGGTTAATTTTGATCCACCCTTCATGACTCAGCTCAGGCATTAGCTCTTCCCTTGGAAACAGTAACCAATTTCTTGTAGCGGTATGAAGTAACTTCCCTGCAAATAACTAGCTCCCTGTGTAAACACTATCACTGAACTTGCCACACTGAATTGGCATTTTTAGTTTACACATCTGTTCTTTTCCTTCGATGATATGCTATTCAAGGGCATGGCCTACCATACTGCATGGCAGTAAATATTCATTGGCTTAACAAAAGAAAACACTGTCTTTTCTATTTTTAAGTATAATTGCAAAGGTGTTAGCACACAAATTATACCCAAAACAATAAAAGAGATTATCTGGAAGTAAACTCTAAAAGATGCCACACTACAGCCTACTATTAGAATAAACAGACTCTCTTTGCCTTCAATCCATGGCTTCATTTTCCTATTTTATACATCAATAGATACTATTAATGATAATAATAATAATAAAAAATTGCTTTGGGATGCCATTTTCAAATCCTGCAAGACAATTGGTCTTATATAAGATTTGAAATTTTAAGATGATTTATGGGGAAAATCAAATAGGATTGACCATAGTAATATACTATGATTAGTGAAATAGGCTACATGTATATTATATATGCATTTTCTCTTTCTTACTTTCTCAACAATTCTTTCTCTAAAAAAACTATATTGCAATAACACTGACTTTTTAGATCTTTCAATACATGATTATATTTTAAAAAGTCTTCTTACAAAATGAAAAAATCTTCTGTGGTATGATTAAGGGAATTTTACTAAATGTTTTGAATAAGTTTATCATTTGCAATTAGATTCAATAAAAATGAGAACTGTCTACTACATGGATTTGAACTGAGATTTTAATGGAAACAGAAGAGGGAAAAGTTGGAAGTACATATCCATGTTTCCTCAGCACACAGTACCTGGCAGAATCCCGGAGTAAATCAGAGATCCAGAATTCACTCACATGGTCCCAGATGGAAAGTGAGAATAGTGTTCGTGATGAAACAAATGAAACAAACATTGGCTACTTCATGCCCCTCATTTGTAAATTATGTACATAAAAATGGAAGTCAATATTTCTTCTGATTTAACGATCCACTCAAATTTTCCTACCGTGAATACTTTCAAACAGTTAAAATGACATATAGTACTATAGGTCTTAGAAAAATCACGTTTGGTCCACTTATTTCTACTCCAAAATTGTGCTTAAGACAGCAAAGCTTTTCACTTCTTTTAGCTATCACTTCACAGTTTAAAATTAATCAATGCAATTTAATTATAAAACAAATATTTCATGTCTACAGTGTTCCAGGATAACTACCTACTTGGGACAAATCAGCAAACAAATAAACAAAGATACCTGCCCTCATGAACGTGTAATCTACAGGGTTACAAACAATAGTTTTGGTAAATTAGTAGACTATAATTAATGGCCTATCGTAGAGAATGCTTGTTATGGAGAAAGAAATGAAGAATAGGGCTAAATGGGTAAATAGTACATGAAAAAAAATTCTAAAATTTTGAATACAGTGATCAGGGTAACCTTTAAAAATATATGACATTTGAGCAAGATTTGAAGAAGGTGAGGGAGTTGCCATTTGAATGTTTCCTGAGAGATCTTCTTGTATTCTGTACATTTGCTATTTTTATTTCATGTTTCCTATTTTAGACTTTCTTAAAATATCTGTTGATCTCTAAAGATTCACTTACATTTAAGACTAAGGGACTTAAAGCATTACATATGCTCTGTGTACAGGGGTAGGGCTTGCTGATAGGTAGAATTAATATAAGTTTGATAAAGCAGCAAACCACCCTTTCTATGGAATAGTCGCACATACTAGCATTTTATTTATTTTTTGTAGGGTGGTTTGGTTTTCTTAGAGAAAAAAAAACATCTCTCTATACATATTCCTGGCCTTGGCATAAGCATGGCTGTTGGCTTTCTAATGGACAAGGGAACAGAGCTGAGACCCCTACTGTTCATTTACAAACTTTATCTAATCTACACCCTTCAATATTCCCAGTGTCCTCACATCCAGGGACTTCCTCAATAATTTTCCATGAAGGTAGGTGAGAATCCACTGTCTCTTACAGATCTCGATTGGAATAGTCACTTGGCTGTATGGGAGAGGATTTTATATTCTAGGGATCTAGCTGCACTTAAACAGGTTTGTCCACCAGTTCTTGTATTTTCAGTCCTATACTTCACTCTCACCTTCCAGGGCCTCTGGTCCCTTCAATTCCTGAGCCTTTCTGAGAATCTGCTGGCAAATCAACCTGCGTGCCATCTTTACCTACTCTTCCTGCAATTTCAGATTCTTTTTTCCCACTAATTCAGTTAACATTTCTCAGAGCCATTTTCCAAAATTATGTTCATATCTTGTCTACCTGTAGTTTTACTTTCTATTCTGTCATTAAAATGCTAATAACATATTAAAAATTATTTTATAGTAGTATCTGCAGGGTTCCTTGATGGAGCAGCAATAGATGTGTGTTTAATCTGCCATGTTCAACCAGAGGTCTGTACAATTCAATTCAATAAATATTTATATGGGTTCTATTTATTCTGAATCACTGTGCAAGGTGTTATTGGTAATACATAAATTATTAAAACAGGACTTCTATGCTGCAAAGTTTCAGAACTTAGTGTGGGAGAAATACACACACTTATACCACACTAACTCATACCAGATTAATAAAATACAGTGTATTGTGTTGAACTGTGCCCTCCTAGATTCAAGTCTACCCAGAACCTGAGAACACAGTGTTATTTGGAAAGAGGGTTTCACAGATATATCAAGTTAAGATGATGTCTGAATGAATAAGAATGAGCCCCAAATCCAATAACATATATCTTTATAAGAGAAAGGCGAGGGAGACTTGGAAATAGAGACGCAGAAGAGACACAGGGGAAAAAGGCATGGGATGATGAAGTCAGAAACTGAAGTGACACAACTACAAAACAAAGAACCCCTGGGGCCACCGGAAATGGAACAGGCATGGAAGGATTCTTCTCTGGAGCTTTCAGAGGACCCAAGGCCCTGCTGACACTTGATTTCATGTTTGTAGTCTCCAGAATGTGAGGGTATAAATTTCTGTTGCTTTTAAGCCACCCAGGTTGTGGCATTTTGTTATGGCAGCCCCAGGAAACGAGCGCATCATCACGCAGTACAAAGTGAAGGAGGAGAATGCAAGGAGTGCACAGCTCACCACAAAAAAACGTCGGAAAGATCAAAACCTTTGCATTTGTCCCTCACCGCCTGGCTTATTTCACTTAGCATAATGCTCTCCAGTTTCATCCATGCTGTTGCAAAGGGTATAAGCTCTTTCTGGAACATAATCAATAGAAGAAAAAAGCAAACAAAATATAACCAGAGACATTGAAGTTAAGAACAATCTAACAATAGCGGGGGGGGGGGGGCAGTGGGAAGAGGGGATTACAGGAACTACTATAAAGGACACATGGACAAAACCAAGGGGGAGGGTGGGGGTGGAGGGGGGTGGGTTCGGCTGGGGTGGGGTGGAGGGACGGCGAGAAAAGGCATACAACTGTAATTGAATAACAATAAAAATTAAAAAAAAAAAACCTTTGCATTTACTTTGGGTCAAGTGGAAATTCTACAAGTTAAAATGGGTTTGATATTATTAAACTATATGCAGTTCTTGATTATTTAAGGTCTGATTTTTCCGTGATAATTGCTAAAATGAGGATTTGAACACATCTACATATTTACATTTTATAAATCACCTCTTTTCTCAAAAATAATCATGGGTAACTTCTGAATATAATTGAGAAAATAAAAGCACACATATTTAACATCATGTAATCATTACTTCTTAAACAAATTTAAATGGCATTACAAGGCATTCTTGGCACATGCATTTCCTTCATATCAATAGATGTGGCCTTATTATTTTTTAGCTGGCTTTCTAACTTCATTAACATTGAAAATAACTTTTAAAGAAGTACTCTATTTTACTATTATAACCCAAATTGCTACCAGGATTATCTCAGCTAAAGCAGGAGTAATGGTTTCCGATTGTGTGTGTGTGTGTGTGTGTGTGTATGAGTATCTTGGAAATGGAGATGTATATTTAAGAAATTGAAGTCTAGAAAGGGTCAAATCTTGTTTGACAAGTTCTAAAGGCATTACAAAGAAAATGAAAAGTGCTGGTGATATAAGATTCAAATTGTTAACATTTGTTGAGCAATTACTTATGAATTAACCAATCTATCAATAGAGAATTGATGCTCCTGAGACAATTCAAATAAGCTTTGCAATCTAATTTTAAAAATTTAACCAAAATTCGCTTATAGGTGAGATCACATATTTGTCTTTCACCACCTGGCTTATCACTTATACAAGGAAGCTGACCAACAAAACAAACAAGCAAAATATAAACAGAGACATTGAAATAAAGAACAATCTGACAGCAATCAGAAGGGAGGGGGAAGGGAATAATGGGAGAAAAGGGGAAGGGTCATCAAGGAACATGCATAAAAGACATATGGACAAAGACAAAGGGGGGTAGGATTGAGGGTGGGAGGTGGGGATGGGTGGGACAGGGGAGAGTGGTGGGGGGAAAATGGACACAACTGTATTTGAACAACAATAACAAAAGTAACATAAAATAAAATAAAATAAAATGAAAACATTGAACCAAAATCTTTAAGGAAGATATACCAATGGAACCAGCTATGGTTGCAAACACATGGCCATTAGCTGAAAATTGTTTCCATAGAGAAGAAAACAATTTCATTCATCACTTATACGACCGAACATTTCCACTTGAGTGACTCACAATATATAATACAATAAAACAGTTGGTTTGGTTATTTTTTGGATGCTAAGTACATACTAGTGATTCTCTTTCTCAAGCTTATAAAGTGAAAAATTTTTTTAAAATTTTATTCTAAAATCCTGTAGCCTCGCCCAAAAGTGTATTTTAGCTTACTTCCAGGCCTGTGCCTTCTCCTGGATTCTGTTTCTGAGAAACTGAACTATGCAAATGCTAAGATAGAACTGAAAGTCGTCCTTAGCTCTCATTCACTCCTAATATCCAATCGGTTGTTGAGTCCTTAAACCATTAGCCCTGTTCTCTGTTCTACCCACCACTGCTCCAAGTTTGACTCCATGACTTCTTGACAAGATTACCAGTGCAATCTCCCTGGCCCTCTATCCTAGGCAATTCTCTGCACTGCTGCCAGTACGATCATTCTGAATTACAAATCAGATCACGTTAATCCTTGCTTAAAATCCTTCAGTGCTCCTCATAACTTTCGGAATAAAATCCACCCTCCCTTACTTAGCACAAAAAGCTCTTATGATCTATCACGTGCGAATAGTTCAGCATCATTTCCCCAAACCTCATCACACTCTCTGCTTGCTCTCATGGCACTAAACCACCAGATCGCAACCTGCCGGCATTCTGTTTGTACCATATCTTTGACCAGGGTCTCTCCTTAAACTGGGGCTACGCCTCCTCACCATTTTTGATAAGCTGATGATGAGTCACTCTGCCAAACTTCATTCAATGTCATCTCCCTGGTGGGTTTGTTAGCTTTCTAGTTTTATCCTAGCCAGTTACACATCTTAATATTTGAGCTTTCAGCCTAGAAACAAATTAAGAAAATTGGAAATTTATGACTATGGTGTCTTTAAGTAAATTTTACTCTTAACCATATATAATCTAACTTGTGTTAGATTATTTTTAATGCAATCCTTGATGCATAGCAGCTAAAAATAGTGTTTCAGAGCATGGCCCCTGGAACCAGCCATCCTGTGTTCAGGTTCTAGCACTACCATTTGCAAGCTGTGTGATTTTGGACCAGTGCTTCTCTAAGCATCGGACTGCATACGATGCACTAACTGACGGCAGGAGCTCATATTCATTTTCTTCCGATCATTACTGACTTTCCTGATGTAAGTCTTAGAGCTATATTCAAAAGGGAATAGGTTTATATGTACACACAGTCAGTCTAGATTTTACATAATAAGAATTGAGAGAATATTGCTGTGATGTGTTAAATATCTGCTACAACCTTTGGATGGCAAAAATACTAATAAAACTCAGCACCATCAAATGTTACACTGCTTACTGAAGCATCATTTCTTGAAAATAAATTACTGGAAAGAGAAACAAGAGATGGACTTTGTGGTGAGATTCTCCTTTTGTAGTTTCCCAACTGCTCTCCCCAGGAATAGAGCCAATCCACTAGAAACCGCTATTTGCTACTGGGTGGTTATTTGCTGTCTTAGCTTTATCAGCATAAAGAATCCAAGGAATAGATTAAAAGCAATTTTATCTTCTATTTAGTTGCAACTTATTAAAATACACATTTAATTAGAAGTTTATTTTTGTAGCTTAAAGTTATTAAAATGGATATTTTGATGCAATTTAAAACATAATATATTCTACAGATGAAATAATATTTTGTGTTGAATTTTTATCACATGAATTTATTTAAACTACAAATTGTGAAAAACTATGAAGCATGCTGGGTTAATTAGCAGTAGATAGCAAAAATATCATTACATGTTATTCAAAGTAGAGTCTTCAAACTATTTTGGTGAAATTTATGTACTAGCACATTTTCCAGAAATATGATTTAATATTCACTATGTGATATAAGTTAAGCTGAATCATAAAATGAGACACTTTTTTCTTCTTAGCCTTTATGAAAAGCACAAAAGGAGAGAGTAATAATAATATTTTAAAGTTTTCTTAAACAAAAAATGTGTTCCCATGAATTACACATTTTTGAGATGTAGCCCTGGGATGGCTCAGTGCCCTCGCCCTGTCTGTATCATCTGTATCTCTGCTGTGCTTTTCCATTCTCCCCCCAAACCCAAACCCAACACAAACACTCAACTTTCCCAAGAACTGTAGATGAATACTCAAGAAACAATTGTTCATACTGATGCTCTTAAAAAAAAAAAACAGAACATCAGGTTTCAGGAGAATGTTACAAGCCAACATTAGGTGGTAGCAATAAAGCAAAAGCTTGTCGGCTGCTAGAATCGTCTACCTTCCCTTACATCATAAGTCCACCTGCTTGCCTCACAACGTATATTCTAATATTCATACTTCCTGGTTCTGATAGACCTTCAACAAGGTCTTTGGCAGAGAAAGCAGGAAAAAAGTCCCAATATGAAGTCTACTTAATGACCAGTTATTGCATACCTACTATGTGTAAAGCACTTTCGCACATAGTATCACATTTATTTTTGGGTGATAGATCCACTTTTTATAGAAAAATAAATAATCCAAGAAAGTAAATAATTTAGTAGCCTTAGCAAGTAAACATTAGCACTAGAAATGAAACCCTTGTCTATCTGAGTACAAGTTTGCATAGGGAAAATGGGAAAAGGCAAATGCCAGTAATTATTAGAATTTATTGCACATTTTGGTTGTTTTCACTAAAATATCTCAAACAACACTATGAAGTAGATATTTTCATTTTAATTTCAAAGAGACACTAGAGCTTCAGAGAGAAATGGAAGACTACAGAGACTTGAGGAAGCAGCATTGCTCCCTCTCAGACCCCTCCCTTGTATAAGGTCACAAGGCTAGAAAGTGGTTGAGAAGGCATTTCTCCATGTCAAACACTAAATTGTTATGCTGCCATATAATAAATAATGTATAGAATCTCAAAAGAGGTGCAAATATGCACAGCTACTGGGATGTTAACAACCACTGGAAACACTTCTGGCCAAGATGGAGGTGTAGGTAGATACACTCTGCCTCCTTGTACAATCAAAAGAAGGACAGCAACAAATTTAACCAGAACTGCCAGAAAATCAAACTGTATGGAAGTACAACAACCAAGGGGTTAAAGAAGAAACATTCACCTAGACCAGTAGGATGGGTGGAGACGGGCACCCAGGGTGGAGAGGACTCACAGCAAGGCAGTGGCTAGAGGATCAGGATGGGTAAGGCAGTGGCTGGCAGAGTGGGTGGTCCTACATATGCATGTGGATAAACTGGGAGGAACAACTGAGGAGCAAGACAGACTGCACAACCCAGGGTGCCAGCATGGGGAAATAAGGCCTCAAAACCTCTGTCTGAAAAAATATGTGGGGGATGAGGCAGCAGGAAAAACTCCCAGCCTCACAGGAGAGTTTGCTGGAGAGACCCACAGGGTCCTAGAATGTACACAAAACCACCCATGTGGGAATCAGCACCAGAAGGGCCCAATTTGCTTGTGGGTATCAGGGGAAGTGACTGAAAGACTACAGAAACTTGAGCAACCCACATTGCTCCCTCTCGAACCCCTCCCCCACATACAGTGTCACAACACAGTGAAGTGTGTTGCCCCCCACTGGTGAATACCTAAGGCTTCGACCCTTACTACGTAACAGGTACATTGAGACAAAAAAAAAAAATATGGCCCAAATGAAAGAACAGATCAATGCTCCAGAAAAAATAGAACTAAGCAATGAAGAGATAGCCAACCTATCAGATGCAGAGTTGAAAACACTGGTAATCAGGATGCTCACAGAAATGATTGAATATGGTCACAACATAGAGGAAAAAGTGAAGGCTATGAAAAGTGAAATAAAGGAAAATGTACTGGGAACCAACAGTGAAGGGGAGGAAACCGGAACTCAAATGAATGGTTTGGAGCAGAAGGAAGAAATAAACATTCAACATTCAGGACAGAATGAAGAAATAAGACTTCAGAAAAATGAGGAGAGACTTAGGAACCTCTGGGACAACTTTAAAGGTTCTAACATCTGAATCACTGGGGTGCCAGAAGGAGAAGAGGAAGAGCAGGAAATTGAAAACTTATTTGAAAACATAATGAAGGAGAACTTCTCCAATCTGGCAAAGGAAATAGAATTCCAGGAAGTCCAGGAAACTCAGAGAGTCCCAAAGAAGTTGGACCCAAGGAAGCACACACCAAGGCACATCATCATTACATTACCCAAGATTAAAGATAAGGAGAGAATCTTAAAAGCAGCAAGAGAAAAGGAGACAGTTACCTACAAAGGAGTGCCCATAAGACTGTCAGCTGATTTCTCAAAAGAAACCTTGCAGGCAAGAAGGGGCTGGAAAGAAGTATTCAAAGTCAAAGTCATGTAAGGCAAGGGCCTACATCCGAGATTACTCTATACAGCAAAGCTACCATTTAGAATGGAAGGGCAGATAAAGTGCTTCCCTGAGAAAGTCAAGTAAAGGAGTTCATCATCACCAAGCCCTTATAATATGAAATGTTAAAGGGACTTCTCTAAGAAAAAGTAGAAGATCAAAAATATGAACAGTAAAATGACAACAAACTTACACTATCAACAACCAAACCTAAAATAACAAAAACATAACAAACTAAGGAAACAACCAGAACAGGAACAGATTCACAGAAATGGAGATCACGTGGAGGGTTATCAGCAGGGAGGACCACAGAGGAGAACTGGGGAAAAGCTAGAGGGAGTAAGTAGCATAAAAGGTAGGTAAAAAATAGACAAGGGAAGGTTAAGAATGTAGGGAAATGGAGAAGCCAAAGAACTTATATATATGAACCATGGACATGAACTAAGGGGGGCAATGCTGGTGGGAGGGGGGGTGCAGGGTGGAGAGGAATAAAGGGGGGGAATGGGACAACTGTAATAGCATAATCAATATAATATTTTTAAAAAACACTGAAAAATGTTAAACAAACTGGACAAAATCACCTGCATACTTCAAAAACAAAACATTTGCTTCAGTGTCTTTCTATTTGCTTAGTTTTGAAAGTTCCCTAATTCTAAATTACGATTAACAAGATACTCCCAAAACCTCTGTTGCAGACAAAATAAGTAAAGGTTATTACCATTTTACTTAAGGAGAATTTAGAAGAAGGATGCTCTTTCTTGCATGTGATTTTCTAAACTTACCCCATAATTAGCTGTAAAAATGAGATTAGAAACTCCTATCTTTGACAACCAAATTGTCTCTTAATCTAAGCTGCTATCATTATAAAAACTTAAGGCTTGAAGGTCCACCATTGTTTTAAATGGAATACAGAGGCAAAGCGATTATTCTCTATTTGAAAAATCACTGGAACCAACTGACCTATGGCTTTTTGCAAGCGATTGTGTTCATTGACTGTACCCTAGGTAGATGAAAATAGAATGTATAAAGTAATTAATTAAAGCCTAATCAGTAAACAATGATCCTAACCCTGCCCATTAGCTTTTTATCCCAGTGTCAATAATAGGGTCTAAGACACATTACGAATTACAGCTAATTGTAGTGAAATAATTTGGAATTTTACATTGTTACCCTCATTTATTCTCAACAAAGGAAGTGTCAGTTTAATGGCCTAAAAATGTGTTTTCCAATTAGAGAAATTTAAATCCCTTACATTTTCTTAGTGTCTCGTATCACAAAAATCAAATTCAATTTCATTTGATTCCAAAGGTTTCATTTAATCCTTCAAACAGGTAAGTGAGATGTGGAAGACCAGCTTTACTGTCCCACTTAAAAATGGCAGAAACCGAGGGTATGAGAGTTTAAATAATCAAACTAGAATGTGAGAGCATCCAGAATTGCAACTTGAGTCTCTTTGACTCCAAAACCATGTGGATTCAATGCATAAGATCAAGAAAATTCCAGATTACAGAGGATTTTAGAAGTTGCTTAGCCAGCATTGAGATTGGTGTTTACATTGTATTTGAAAAGAGAGCAATACAAGACTTTAACAGAATTGTGTAAAGATAATCTCTCTTTTGGAGCATTTTGGGGTAAGGGTGGAGCAAATTCAGAGAAAAACTCTTCTCCGGGGTTGTACAATTGAGGCTGGATAGTAAGAAGCTAAGAAAATTCCTTGGCAAGTTGAATGGGGAAACTAAGACAAGATAATTAAACAAGGCCAAACGATTTAAACAATTTATAGCCAACTAGTGAATTACAAGACCTTATCTTACCTCACCAATGACACCTGAGAGCAGATGGTTTATACCTCTCCTCTCTAATCAGAGAATAAATAGCATAAATCACCCTGGCCAGGGAGATAGGTAATGGATACCCAATCAGTGCCATTTTTGCCAGCCAAATCCAAGGGCAGATGAAGTCACAAGAACTAATAAGAGATACCTGATTAGAGCTAGACAGATCCGAGATGAAAGTAAAGCAGTGAAGCTGACCAGAGGATGATCCCAAACTCCCCTAATATGCTCATTATAATGAGCATAATATTAGCATATTAAAGAATGCACCTGGAAAGCAGAGGAATATTCTGCAGAAACCCTCCCCTAAGACCTCCCCTAAGATTCCTGCAGAAAAGAGATAAAAACCCTAAAGACAAAGGATGCCAGCTCGGGCTCTCTCTGGAGTATGCCCGTGCCTCCCTCCCCTCTCAGGCAGGCATCTTTACTTTTCTCTCCTAAATTCTAAGGGCCTCACTTCTTTCCTATAATGTTTCTGCGGAGCCAAAGCAGAGCACCGCGTAGGATCTCTCCTGTTACTTCTTCTACCCTAAGTCCTTCCTTTGTTTCACTGTTCCTTGCTTTAATAAATGTACTCTCCAGTCACCTGGACTCGTGTTGTGAAATCTTTCCTCCATGGAGTCAAGAACACACACACTGCTGGCCAGCCCGAGGCTGACCCTCTCCAGGCCTTGTCCCTTTACAGTGACACAACTGCACCTTTCAAATAGTCTTGTACCTGGAAATAAAGTATTAGCATAAGTAGAAAGTACAGACCAGGAAACCTGACCTCTGATTTTTCCCAGAGAGAGGTTGAGAGACTGTAGGATCAATGTACAATCTAGTCTGCAGCTGCTTCTGCTCTAGTTGTCAGAGAGCAGTTTAAATCTCTGCTCAGCACAGTTAAGTCTTTAAGTCTCTCTCTTAAGGGGAATAGTGGCAGGCACCAACTGAGGTGTAGGAATCAGGAAGTGAGGGCTTAGCTGTTAGCCCAGCACTGGTTCAGATTACTTATCTCCGAATAAAAACCTTCTCAGACTGGTGCCTCAATGCACAGAGAACAGCAACAATGGAATACCAGCTGGATAATCCATTGGAATGGTACCTAGGACATTCTAGGAAGATTCTTATATCTTTTTAATCCTTGTTCAAAATTATTTAGGATTTGATTTTATGTGTTGATTTCTTTGTGTGTGCAGGCAGACAGACATGCATGTGTGAAAAGACACCTATCAATGTATCTCTATAGATTCTTTTACATTCTCAGTGCATTGGAAAGTTCAAAATCTAGGCATCCGTTAGCTAGTTAAATAAGCAAAGAAGCTGTTTTACAAATAAGAGAAAAACGGTTTATTTCTCAATAATATTTCCTAACTATTATCAGCGCTAGCATAATTTTCATCATTATTTGTTTGTTTGAAGGTGGTGGAGTTATTGGCATGTGCATTATTAAGATAGTCTGAATATAGTAATTTTCATAATGAGATTTATTGTACACGCCTCCTGGAATAAAAAGAGGACCGCTCTGTTTTAAAGCATTTAAATGGCTGTAGGATAGTGAGATTCTATTATTTTTAATGAAACTAAATTTGTATTCCGTTCATTAGAATGCTGAATAAGTTCAAGAAACAAGTTCCATTCTTATATCACTTGAAGAAGTGGTGGTATATGAAAAATTCAGTTTTGTGGTGTCAAACTCATGGATGGAATTTAAATGAATATAAATTAATAGCAAATGCCCCATCAAAGAATGGTGATTTTTTTTTCTGCAGTTTTTGGTAATTCATGATTTCATGGCACATGTCCCAGCTTGACAAAATTTTATCAAATAAACGTGGAGGAGCAGCTAACATTTGAAAGGTTTAAAATGCTTCCTATTTTCCCCTCCCTTGTCTGTGCCTAGTGTGGTGTTTTGCTTGTGGTAGACATGTGATAAATGCCTGTTCAAGTAAAGCAAAAGGGTTTGAAATGCAATGGGGCTGAGTCACAACATGATTGATCAATTTGTTCATAAACTCTGAACCGGTGTCAAAATAAATGCGTTTTATTTTCATTCTCTAATTTACCAGAATTAATCTAAAATATCTCTAGAGCAATTTACTCTGCTTTATTTACTTATTTTTAAATATGTTTGAAATAACTGATGAGATGCCATAGCACAGAGAACCATGGCAACCTCCTATTTTGTGTGTTTGGGTCTCAGACCCCAGTCAGATCTACGTGGTAGTTTACTTTGTCAGTCTCAGCTTCCTGGTCTGTTGTTTCTGCTCATTCCAGCTCCATGTAGAATCTTCCCCCTAGATATGTACACCTCACCTAGACTGTATTTATTTATTTAAATTTTAAGTAAGGCCAACTAAACTCGACAGAATTTTGTTAATATTATACCACATCATTGTACAGTGAAATTGATCTTTCCCTATTTTCTTCTTTGTATTTCTTTTTAGCAGAAAAAGTAGAGAAACTTAACTTCACTAAGCTTGCCTAATTATAAGATATGGCTCCTGCAACTTCTTGCATCTTCATCTACAGTATTTTCTGCTTTTATCTACACAGATAAATTAAAAAGGGACTACACTCCACTGAATTTGTTCAATGGCACAATGATTGTATATACATGGTGGGGAAAAAGTAGGTTTGCACTTATTTGTATGGAAAATAATACAATAACTAATACATAATAACGTAAGAATATATTCTGTGTTTTGCATACTCACGGCTGTAAACCTCCTTTTGCCCACCCTGTGTATTCATAATATCTCTGTGAAGCACATTCTACTATCCCAGAAAATTAAACCATGTTAAATATTCATCTTGGATTGCCAGGTAAACAAAATGTATAATTGGAATTTTAGGAGCTTTCCCATCCAATTCCAAACCCTGTGTTCTTTCTACCATACCAGGTGATAATTCAAAATATTGTTCTATAATAGGGTTGGATCGGTACCTAACCTGGTAAGTTCACTTTCTGGTCAGTGCTTTTTGGGTTCTTCAAACACATCGACTACATTGACTTACCGGTCATGCTAGATGTATTTTACTTTCATCCCGTTATAATCATAAACATATTTATTACTATGGAGTATTCCTTTGTAGTCCTTCACTGTCTGATAAATAAGAAGAAAAAAACTCCAAGAACTAATTGAATCTGGGGTGGAATTCTGAAGTTATTTATTCTCCTTCAGATAATTTTCTTTATCATTGTGACAGGCACATTCTGCTCGCTACTGAAAGTGAGCTACAGAAAGTCACATGAAGAGTCACCACACACACTGAACTTAAGATGCAGACAGTTTGCTTAGTAAATTTCCTCAATAGATATTCTAATTAATTGATATGTATGTCTACATGCCTTTTGAATCTTAGAGATGTTCCCAGAAACAAGTTGACCAACATACGGGTTCTGCCACAAAACTTTATGTTTGGCACACACTCCTGAGTCCCTAAGAGTCCTGAAGAAAATTTTATATATTGACAGTCTGTTACAATGTGTTTACTCGGAAATACCCTTCATTTATAATTTTATACCACTATGAAGCACATTATTGTATGGAATTTTGAGTCCACGGAATTCTTACGTGAATAAACGCCACCCTGTCTTTGTCTGTGAATTGAAACTCACTATTACTACTCCAGTGTAATACCTGGCAAGTGAACAGTTTTGTAAATATCGACTGACTGGATTGCTGATACATTTTCCAGGTTAGGAAGATTTGAAACTCTGTTATTAGAAAATCTATTTTACAATACATGTAGTTTCTGAAACAAAGTTATCCTTAGGTTAAAACAAGACTTTTATTAAGGCGGTTTATAGATGAATTAAACAAGAAATTGTTTGATCCAAATTGAAAACAAAACAAAACAAAATCTAAAGACAGTGTTAGTGAAATACTCTTTGTGACTTGTACAGACAAGGCAAATTTTACCACTGCATGAATCTTCCAGTGTGGTTTTGTAGGGGAGGGATATGATAATAGTAAAACAACACAATCTACTATGCCAGTAGTCTCCCAATAATTATAACGTGAAATTAAATGAGCACTGTTTAATCTATGGAATGATGCTTAGACTCATATATACATAAAATAACATTAAGTAAAATAACAAAACCAATCATGGATATATTTACCAAATTGTAGCCACCGTATGGGCAACAATTTCCCCAGGACTCTCGGGAACCAGTCCGTGGTCCTTAGCTGCATCTTTGGGGACTGACCTCTACAATCCCTAAGTACTTTTGTCTCCCACTCGGCACCCTGAAGTCATCAAGAATAAACTCTCTGTCTCTAACATTAAAAACTACTATAAAGGACACATGGACAAAATCAAGGGGGAGGGTGGAGATGGGGGAGGGAGGTGGGTTCAGCTGGGGTGGGGTGCAGGGATGGGGAGAAAAGGCATACAACTGTAATTGAATAACAATAAAAATTTTAAAAAAACAAAACAAAACTCATTTACACCTGAATCTGCCTTCATCTCTACAATGTTGACAAAACATTCCTCTCTTTTAAGACAAATCTCCCCACTGTTCTTGATCTCTTCTTATTCACATATATTAATCTACAGCCTTGTTTATTTTCTGTATCAGTGACAATTTCAATGTCTCCCTTTTTACTATTTCATTTCTTACTTTCGCATCTAAACTTTCCTACTCTTTCACAACTGGTAATCACCCAGGTCCTGTCCTCTACTCACTTTATAGACTTTCCAATGATGGTACCATCCTTGCCCATGTTTAGCCCATACCTGTTTACTGATGAATTCGTCTAGCAGCTGGGTCTAAAGACCCCTTAAGTCAACCACCTGCAGAATATCTCCTTTCTCTTGGATGATTCACAGGCATGTTACACTCAATATTTCCAAAACACAACTTATGACTCTTCTTAAAACCCTCTTATTCTCTCTGAATTTTCTATGTTGGTAAATGCAGTCCAACAAGCTTTAAACAAGGAAGTAATTCCTCATATCCTCCTTTTCTTTTACCTCCTTTCCATAATTAGGAATGAAGTTCTGAAGCTCTGTCCATCCCACCACTTAAGTCTTACATCTGCTTTTACAGTATTGCCATTGTCTTTATCATCTGCACTAACCAGTCTTCTAGCTCGTGTCTCCACATCCGTCTTGACCCTCAAAAGTATGTGCTTTGCATTGCTGTCCACAATATATTTAGAAAAATTGCAATTCTGATCACCTTATTCCCTATTCTTCAACCCTTTGATACCACCTCACTTTATAGAAAATAAAGAGTAAACTCATTCACCCGATGAATGAGACTCTATATACTTTGGCCTCTGCCTTAATCTCTAGCTCATTTTTCAAGAAGGACACCCCAAACCAAGCTATTTTATGCCTTCATGTTATTTTCCCAGTGATCCTATACAAAGAAAATATGGCAGAAACAACCACATTGCTTCAAAAAATATGTGCTTCCCCTTCCCTAGCACAGAGTTATCCCTGGGAAATGACCCTGCATTTAGTCTGACAATGTCATAGTACTCACCAGTGGGTTGGAAGTGAAACTGGTGTATGCCACTTTTGAGTCAGATCATTAAAGGCCCATTGCGCCTTCTCTATGCTTTCTCTTTCCCTGCCCGTATGCAGAGAACACTGCATTCCTAGGGGAAGGCACAAGGCCAAAGAAGCCTGAGAAAGTGCATGGAGAAAACCGTCTGCCAATAAGAAGTCATCCACTTTGGATGTTAGTTGAGGCAGATACACACATCTGTTGTGGTAGGCTACTAACATGTTATGCTACACTATAGTTAGTGTAACCCTAATGATACAGGAGACAAAATGAGTCAAGTAAAATGGAATCCCTGGCATCTAGGAGCTCTCAGTTTAGTTGTATAATACTTTCTCATAATGTTAGTCAGTATAATTCCTAATAGTTGTATAATATTACACTTAGAGTACAGGTCATCATGTATTCGTTTTCTTAATATCAGATATTTCATTTCTAACTTTTTACAATGACACAAAACAATGATTAATAGCTTTGAGTATATCATTTGTTTCTTTTTCTATGTTGTTGCCATAGTATAACTGCCTGGAATAAAATTGCTGATCAAAGGTTAAAAGATTTAGATGAATTTTGAAACTAGGTTTGATCCCTATAAAAGCCTGACTCATGAACATATCTCTGAGTTGGAAGGGTGACTGATTCTAGGAGGTTGGCTTTTTAAGACCGTAACATTGATATACAACATTAAAGAACCATTTTTATTTAATGAAATAAAAATGATTTGTGGCATTTTAAAAATCAAGCTATAATATCTCCTATACTATATGAGATATAAAAAACCTTCTATTTACTGAAATAAACCCATCATTTTCATAATAATTATCTTTTAGGTAAGAAAAAAAATTATTAAGCTCAGTAATCTTGATCAGTTACATTATAACAGAGATGATCCATAGTTTGGGATTAAAAAGTGATTTTGTCTTAACACTTGTTATAAAAGGTTCGCCACAATTGATATGTATAAATAGGAAACAGCTTTGCAATGTGCCATGTAGAGGCCAGGGAGTAGTAGATTTTCTTGCAATGTCTGCATTTACTATGATATTCACTAAAAGTCAAATAAAGTTGACAAGTGAGATTCTAAAATTTCCAAGAAATAATCATAGTTTTATGAAATAACATTATTTTGTCTCTTCTCACTTGTAAGAACTAATTGATATAAAGAGACCAATACATTACAGAAATGTAATAACACTAGTATGTAAATATTTCATACCTCTTTGAAAAAACACGGCCTTTTATTTTTTTCTTTTCTTTTCTTTTTAAATGAATTTAAAGGACTTGAAATAATTCTTTATAAATACAGATTAAATTTCAGGATTTGATAAAGATATTTTGATCTCTGATTGTGGTCTACTATTAGAATAGACTACAGACAGTATCTGCATAGTTTACCTTTTGGATCTAAACTGCTTTTTATCATAAGGTAAGATTGTGAACAGCAGTTAGAGATGTGCAGAAGCTCATGATGGAGGTGAACTCCTAGTTGACTTTCAAATGCGGTAATAATCAAGGTGGGTAAACTCCGCTCTTCATCCCGCCTGATAGCGTCTGGATTCATGCGTTGATTTATGCCAGCTCAATCTTCTGACTTTTCATCAAGATGTTCAATAGACAGAACCTTCATTATGAACTATAGTTTTCTCTATCATTACAAGAAACACAAGTTAAGTAAGCTTTCCTCAAACAGCAGTGATTGCTTTCAAGTTCCTGCACATGCTGTGGTAAGCTTGATGAGAAGGATTGATTTATCACTTTTAACTAGATTCTTAATCTGCAAATCAATAAAAATGTTTCACTTCAGCCGTGGTACAGGGTGAATGAGTCACCCTTGAAAGCAGAGTGAAGCGATGCTGCCTTTCCACCTTTCTTTAGGACGCTCACACTGCAACTGTGGGGGTTTTTTTTTCCCCTCTCTGCTTGGATTAGTTGATAAACTCCAGTGCTTGAGAGTGCCTGAAATCAGCCTCGTTTCTCCATAAATCGTCAGGGAGAGGACGTTAATCTACTATGAGTGTTATTTTAACACTGTTGTTTTCTTCGTTATGTAAGGAGAATGTTAAAACTAAGACACTCTATAGCTGGCTAAGTAAATAAATAGGTCAGTAAATAAACTAAATAAACAGTGCAAACACACAGGACATGGCCGACACCTTTGGAAGAGAGATGTGGAGAACATTTCCTGCCAGTGTGACATTGTTTCTTGGGTTCGGGATCAGTAAACATTTTGGGAGTTTAAATACTGGGCAGTTAGCTTGGTAAAGCCTACCCTACAGTGAAATTAAAGCACACAGGCTCAGGTCCCCACCTGTGGTCTGCTCTCCATGCTTTGATAAGGATGCAGTAGATTTTAAATGCCTCTTCTTCAGTGAACCCTCTTAGGCAGCTCCGAGGTCTCTCATTCAGTACTCAGTAATTCCAGAAAGGAAGCACAATGGCCTCAACAAACATAGGATAATTCTTAGAATTTTTCTAGCATTAGTGATGATTAAGACAAGAACCCCTGCCCCCCAGCAATTTTCTGTATAACACAAGCATTTTGTGATTATTTACACTTAATTTGACAAATCTGTAATCATTGTTGAAACAATTGAATTAAGTAACTGCATGGTTTTTAAAGTCCTTAAAAAAAAAGACCAGTGGTGGCATTTCCACTTCAATTATATTGCTGATACAGAACATAGCAGCTCCAAATTATAGCAGGTGAGAAATCTGACTTTGACTTTTGAAAGCTTTCGAGAAAGTACCCTTATATTTATCCAAATAATAAAGTTTCATTTGAAAAAGAATAGAAATTGACTCAATTTTAGGTAAATAGGATTTCTTATTTTCTTTATTTTAAAAAGTGCTACATTTAGGCTGTATTTCAACTAGCTACATTGCCAAAGGGGGTAGGATTGGGGGTGGGAAGTGGGGATGGGGGGAGTGGTGAGAGGCAAATGGAGACAACTGTACTTGAACAACAATTAAAAAAAATAAAGAAAGAAGCCATATTGTCTTTTTCTTTCTTCTTCCTTTTGTTCTTATTTTTCCAAGTCATTAAAATGACCATTTCTTACTAATCTACTTTTCTTCACCCACGTATCAGCGTCCATAGACAATGCGGGGAAAAGTTGAGGTGAGACTGCACACTGTATTTTTCCTTAAAAGCTATGTTTGGTGAGAGCCCCCATCCCGTGCGGGATGAAACTTACATTTAAAGAATTAAGTCTATTGATGAGAACCTCCATTTAAAAATATATCACTCATCTAATGATTAAAATAAAGTAAGGATAAAAGCAGGAGAAAAAAAATCAAACCTTGTTACAAATGTTTGGTTAGTGTTCCTGGCCCTGTCAGGGACATCTTTAACACACACTGAGGGATGCCACCTTTGTCACCCTTCACCATGACCTTCCTGACCTTGTTACACTGCATGGACTCAGGAGAACTTCCTGGTGGCCAAAGAGCAAGTGTAACTCCAGACCACATACATGTATGTGATTTATGCTTGTATGTTCAGGTCACAGCAGGGTGGTAGATATGTGGTGATTACTAAGTATAGTGATTTTTAAAAATTCATAGTGGGAAATCTCTATTGAAAATATTTTCAGGGGGGGAGTGGGGAGGGGACAGTGAGGAGAGGGGATTACAGGAACTACTATAAAAACACATGGACAAAATCAAGGGGGAGGGTGGAGGTGGGGGAGGGAGGGGGGTTCAGCTGGGGTAGGGTGGAGGGATGGGGAGAAAAGTCACACAACTGTATTGAATAACAAAAAAAATTTTTTAAAGAAAATATTTTCAAAGTGTGGAAGTATAAATGCTCATGTATATAAACACAATATATGGGCTTGAAGATATGCCACAAAGAGTTTATTTACTACAAGGCCTAAGAAGGAATGTGTGCCACTTATTGACCCTAAGAAGACAGCCAAAGCATAGAGACCTAAACTTCTTATATCTTATTTTTCATCTTCTTAATCCAGTCAGCATTCCAAGGAAACACTTGCATCATATATCACATCCTTTTACCTCTAAGGGTTTCTATTATTGTGTTCCCTTCCTTCACATGTTCGAGGAGCCATGGGAAGGTTCCTGTTTATCTTCAACTACCTATACTTTAATTAGATTGGGAAGTTTTATTTTGTTCAAAAGCCAGAAATATTCTGTCTATCTAAATGACTTAAACAGGCTTCCCCTTTAAATAAGAAAGTAGAGACACTTCACGCCTTTAATACCTGTTAATTAACAAGATGGGCCACAACTCTTCAAGAAATTCAAGCCAATGATTATAGCCCCTATGAAAAGCATTTTATAATAATTCCTAAGAGCACAACATTGAGTTACACATTAACCTCCCTTCATTCATTAGACGTCTTCTTGTAAAACTTGTATAAGATGGTTTTCTTCTCGTGATTCTGACTATAGGTGGCACATATACCATTTGCACCCTAAAGAAATTTAAAGCATATATCTAAGGCTCGAATGCACTGAAATATTCTGTTTTTGTTACAATGCAGTTTGAATATCTGATTCTTTCATAAAATCACAGTTAAAAATAAAAAATAGTGGTTAAAATCTTTAGCTCCACAGCTTTCACATTTCATTTTTCCAGCATTTAGTAGCTATGTGACATTAGCAAAGTACTTTATTTTCTCCTTCTTGGGTTATGCATTTGTACAACAGGAACAATAGTGGAGTCTCTCTCATGTATTTGCTAAGAGGATTAGATGAAATAATTCATGTAAGGTGCTTAGCACACAGTAAACGCTTAATATATGCCATCTGTTTTACTAACTATATGGTAATGATAATTAACTTGATCTTGATCGAGACACTTTACTTCCTTTATTAAAATGTGCATTAACCCATCATCTAATATTTGTTGGCCTGTCACTCTGGTAAGTACTGTGGTCTCAAAATTATTTTCCATGAACAATTATCAAATCCTTGTGAATTCTGGCTTCTTGAGGCCTGAATAGTTAAGCAGCTATTTTAATTATGCAAGGCTCCAAGGGTAGAGACAAACTCCTGAGTTGGAAAACGGACATGCTTCTGAGTTCAATCAACAAATGGTATGAAAGATACTATAGCCTAAAAATGTTTTAAAATACTGCACGCCAGTGAAGGGCCGTATGGCTTTCATCAGTGAAATCTGTGGCCTTCATATACTACTAGAATTCAAAATGATAAATGCTCCTAATTACTAGGTATTTATTTTGGGCCAGAGATTGTGCTAATGCTTTATATACATGGCTGCATTTAATTCACAGTTTTCCTATGAGAAGAGTGTAATTATTATTTTACAAACAAGGAAGTTAAAGTCCATAGAACTTAAATAATATACTTCCAAGGCAAAAGCTGGTGGCAAAAGCTGAAAGTTGATGGTAGTTTATAATTTAGACATGTCCCTGTACCGTGCTACCTCTCAAATACCTATCCTTATGAAGAGTCCATTCTGGTGTCATCTTGCACAGTCGGCATATGTACCAGTATACAGCAGCAAAGGTTTCGGAGTCACACATTTGCCTGGCAGGACCTCAGCCATGTGACTTGGGTCACTGCTCAGTTTTAGTCAATAAGTAAATCTGTATAAAGCAAGGTGAACACTGTAGGTTCTTGGTGTTAGAGAATTTACCATTTATGGTTTTAATTATTTTCATGTAGATTTCAAGGGTTCACAGACTCTACTGATTTGTAATTTGGCGAGGTGGCAGTTGGAATATGTACTGCCACAACAGCATGTGACTCACTTAGAAAGTGTGGAGACCTCGCTGGAACAGTGTCTGCATTTCTACGTATTATTTTACAGTATTTCTGTGCACAGTTTACTTGCACAAAGTAATTTTTAACAAGTTCTATTATGATAGATCTTTTAATAGAAAAATTACCCTGTCAAGAAAACAAATTATTAAAGTGGGTCTGAAAGAATCACTCAAATTTTTCAGTCACCCTTGACTGTATTTTTTAAAGCATTTTGTTATTTTGAATATATCTAGATGGATTGGTCTTATGAAGCTGTTAGTGTATCACAGATTAAGATCTGAGTAAGAGTTTTGTGATTATACCAATCATGGTTACTCTGTTAACAAAATGAGACATGATAATCTGTTTTATCTGAAAAGAGAAGAAAACCATACATGGTTAATCAAATCAATAATAATAACAATGTTTTCAAACTACATTGAGATTTACAGTTTTACTAGACATATATATGTTTAAATTTATAATTTAATTTCATTCTTGACACAGCCATTTGAGATAGGGGGAATTATAGTCATCCTAACTTTGAAGGTGGAAAAAAATGATACTGAAAGGTGGTAAGTAACATGCCCAATGCTGATAAATTAAATCTGATTCAGATCACATTACCTAACTCCAAATTCTGTGCTTTCATTTTAATGATTTACTTTACTAAGATTTGTTTTAAAGATTGTAACCAGTATTGATATTTGAAACAAAATTGAGAACCACTGCACTACTCTTATCTTACCCAAACCTACTTTGTTAATACTAATGATAATGGTGACTGTGAAGACATCTGATTTCATGTTAGCAATCCCATATGCACTTTTCTAAGTGAATCTCTCAGTAACTCTAATGTAATAATTAGGGCTCAGGAAAATGAAGCGCAGAGGAAGTGTGTCCTGCTGAGGGCAGAGAGAGGAGTGTACTCAGAAAGCCATGTCTTTCATCTCTGGGTAATGTGATCTTTCCACTCCAAGCATCCCTTTACTGATAATAATAATAATCTAATAATTAATTTGGATATGAGAAAATGGGTTAGGTTATATAATTCTAAAAATATTTATGCATTAAGAAAACATTTTTAGTGGTTAGAAAATTTTAAAAAACCCTCAAAGTATAATGGAAACTTCAAAGTAATATTTGCCGTGAATATAGTTTTACCATTTTGCTCATTTTATTAATTAAGAAACTGAGATTCAGGGAGATTGAGCAATTTTCCTAAGATTGCAAAACTAATAAGTAGGGAAGAAAATCAAGATTAGAAAGCACACATTTGGAACTTTAATCATCTAAATATAAAATCAAGAAAAACTTTAAGGAGGATATAAGTTATTATAGAAGCAAAGTTTGAAAAATGGGAAAAACATGAAAGCATTGGAAGTACTAAAAAAGTGCAATGGTGAGATAAAGACAAAATGAATCTTGAAATAAATTGAAAAATAAATGCTTGGTGGGAGGGAGTAGGAGAACCTAAAGGATAAATATCCCAGCATCCCAAAAGATAAAGAAAACAACAAAACTATTTTTCATTAGTGAATGACTTTTATACCCTGTTCCATCTTACAAAGATGTAAAGACATTGAGCCATTGCTTTAAAATGAGTTAATAGATCTCCAAAATACAGAAAGAACTCACATGACTCCACTCCAGGAAGACAAATGGCCCAATTTAAAAATGGGCAAAAAACCTGAACAGACACTTCTCCAAAGAGGACATACAGAGGGCCCAGAGACATATGAAAAGATACTCAGCATCATTAGCCATCAGAGAGATGCAAATGAAAACTACAATGAGATACCACTTAACACCAGTAAGAATGGCAGTCATAAACATATCAACAAACAAGTGTTAGAGAGAATGTGAAGAAAAGGGAACCCTAGTGCACTTTTGGTGGCAATGCAGACTGGCGCAGCCACTGTGGAAAACAGCATGGAATTTTCTCAGAAAACTAAAAATGGAACTGCCTTTTGACCTGTCAATTCCACTGCCAGGATTATATACTAAGAACCCTGAAACACCAATTCAAAAGAACCTATGCACCCCAATGTTCATAACAGCACAATTTACAATAGCCAGGTTCTGGAAGCAACCTGAGTACCCATCAGCAAATGAATGGATCAAAAAACTGTGGTACATTTACACGATGGAATACTATGCAGCAGAAAGAAAGAAGGAGCTCCTACCCTTTGTAATAGCATGGATGGAACTGGAGAGCATTACGCTAAATGAAGTAAGCCAGGTGGTGAAAGACAAATACCATACGATCTCACCTATAAGTGGAAACTTATAACAACAAAACAAATAAGCAAGCAAAATATAACCAGAGACATTGAAATTAATAATAAACTGACAGTAACCAGAGGGGAAGTAGGAGGGGATGATGGGAGGGAAAGGGGGAGGGGTTTTCAGGAACACATGGACAAAAGAACACATGGACAAGACCAAGGGGGGATGGGATCAGGAGAGGGGAGTGGGGATGGCTGGGGTGCTGGGAAGTGGTGGGGGAAAATGCAGACAACTGTACTTGAACAATAAAAAAAAAAGAAAGAAAAAAAAAGGAGTTAATAGCCATGAGCATCCCCCTCTCTTCCCAGAAGCTAATTACCTTTTCAAAAAAGGCCCGTTACCAAGTAGCAGTGGCTTAGTCACAATTAAGTTGGGAGGGGTACATGGCTTTGGGAATAAGTCACAAAGCGAAATGGATAAAGTAAAAGGGACTGACTGCCCTGTGTTTACTGGAGATGTCAATTTATTTTAAAGCATGAAGCTAGTCTGCAGTTTAAATTATTAAACACTTGGCATAGACTCATTTACGTTGAGTAGAAGCAAAAAGATTAAAAAAGAAGTTCCACATGAACACAGCAAGAATGTAAATTAAATCTGCCTGTCGCAGAGTCCCTCAATGCTACTTCTTTAGGAATATGCCCTGCTCTGGTCTATTTTTCTTGATAAGCAATCAGAGTATTAAACATGTTTGCTGTAGAATCTAAAGTTACCATAATGGAAACAGTTATTTGACTTTTCTCCAGTAATTATTTTTCCATCTTGCCCTTTCTCATTAAATCATTTATATTTGTAGGACAACCCAAGAAACTAAATGGTGAATTTATGTTTTCACAGAAATTTGGAAGAATTACATGAAAATATATGTAGCAAACCTCAGAATGTGAAATAAAATACTTTAAAATACCCATATCCATGATGTATAGTAATGATATCTTGTATTTATTCTAGTTTTGTTTCTATTGCAAGAGGTTAACTTTAAGACTAGGCAGAAAATGAGAAACTTGGGCAATAATAACAATAATAGTAATTTCTGTGGCTGTGTAACCCAAGAAAAGAGTTCAAGAGTAGTCTTATTTTTTTCCACCAGAATATTATATTTCAATTGTCTTTTTACATCATAGAATGTATGCTAGTATGAATATACTTTGTAGTTTGTATTGAGTCAAAATAATTCTATTTTTGGTGATCTAATGTAATATTTCTCAAAAGTGTATGAATTTTAGATTAAGTGAATGTGATTCCAACATGACCAATAAAAATGAAGAAATTAGAAAAAAATAATTGAGTTTTTAAAACTGAATTTTTATATTCTATTTACTGGAACTAATTATAAATAGGTAGAATGATGAAATTTTGAAGAGGGAGGAATGCTACCAAAGAATAGAATGTGGGATGACACATACTAAATTTTCTGTATTAAGATGGCAAATAGAAAGATGTTCCACTTCCGTGAACCATTCTTAGATATATTTTGTTCTACTAATTTTCACCAGGCTCTTCAGGACACAGCCAGCTTCATGCATGTTAACGTAAAAAGATTTGCATTCATATTCTAATTATATTTCTTCAAACTAAATTTCTGTTCTGTGGTCCAGATACTTGAACATGTCTTTGACTTTACACCTGTCATTTAAATGTATGGTCTCATATTGAAATACCTGGGCAATTATGAGCAGAACTTGTTCAAATTTTATTTTTCATCACTTTGGCTAAAGTGAGGAGGGCTAAGGGTTGAAGAAGAATAAACTTTGACACTATGAGGACAACACACATTATTTCTTTCTCTTTTTGTGTTTTCAGACCATTCATTCCCCAGGTAATACTAAATAGCGGCTCTGGGGAGAATTAGCTACCCTCTTGCTAAACCGCCCCCAGTTGTGCAAGGAAAGTCTCTCATCCGCACCTGACAACAAGAGGAAGCGTTCTCTCAGCTGGCATTATAGAGGCAGAATAATAAGGCTGGCTTTGTTTGCAAGTTCATGCCAAGAAAAATCTCCACTTCCCCCAAAGAAAAGACTCATCTATTGATGAAAGTCTATTTTCCCTCATCTTTTCACACCTCTGATTTTTTTTTTTACTTTATTAATGCTAGGAGAGCCTAGATTCCATGTCCCTCACACTGAGGAAACAGTAGGTAGTAGATTACATCCATGAAAAACATTTTGGATGATGACATTGGGGTTTAACTAAAATAATTTAATGCGCTGCAATTTATTAACAATTGCTGCTATTCTCTGCCTGAATATACACAAGGCAAAAAGTGGGGGTAAGTAAAGGCAGACACCCTCAGCTCAACCCCACAGCGTGTTTGCTTTCAAGTAAAACAAACAAACAAACAAAACAGTAATTCTTCCATCTTTCATGAGAGAATGAGCAAAAATGAAGAGGGAGTGTGGCAAAATGACACTTATTACGTGATTTCTATGACAAACTGGAAAACGTGCAGTACCCCACTCTGATTTCGAGGCTTGGTCCTCGGTAGCTGTTTCATCTTCTAAAACAACTTCATGTTTCAGGCTAAACCTTTATTAATACAGTTTAATGTATACCTTCTATTCCCAAACCATTTTTCTAAAAATTAAAATTTCCATTTCTAGGAGGAACATTGGATAGTACAGTTCCATTTATTTCTTCCCACCTCCTCCAGACATTAAAAACTTTTTATCAATGAAATCAAGTACAATAGCCTTTGGTGATTTATATTCTACACATTAATTGAAATAATGACTTCATATGCAGCAATTTTAATGTATGGCCATATTAAGGAGAAAACATGTATTCAATATGGAAACTAATAGTCAAATAGTAAATGCAATACAATATTATTAAAAATTTGTTCAGTACATCTTTACTCTTTAATTATATAAATGCATGTTGAGCTATTAATAACATATATTGATCCATTTTTATTAAATTTTGACAAGAAATTAATTTTGTCCTAGTCTAAGCAATACCCTTAAATGGAACCAAACTCATATATGGTATTGATTTCAATGGAGGGAAAAGTCATTACATTTTTGCTTAGGGGAAAAAGTATAATTATCCATAACCTGAATTTTGAAAAATTCTAATTTACTTTTTTCTAGAAAGAGACATGGGGATATTTTAGTAATATTGATTTATAGATAATCTGAAACAGGATCATTTTGGGAGGGGAGACGCACTGTAAAAAGAAATCTCTGATTTCCTTGTAACAATTAATGGAGAGTTTTGCCTGTACTAGGCACTAAGTAAATGTCAGTGAATGGAATACACTGGGTGACTTGGTGGCGTGGAATGGATGACCTGGTCCAGCTAGCTAAGGTGACGGTCTAAGGAAATGTGGAGACCAGGATTTGGGCTGGAACGCTGTCATGTATGAGACAGCTCTAGGGACAAATTACTCTGTTTCTCCCACAACCACAAGACATTTCTTCACATATGTTCTGCATCTGTCGTTCCAACACCAGCTTCTCTATAGTCGCTTCTCCCTTATAACTAGTTTACACTTGACTTTGGTTAACCATTTCTTAGGCTCTATATTTTATAGCAATCTTAATGTATCTTAATGTATCATCCTGTCCTCCTCTACCCTGCTTACAACTGACTGAGTTTTCTATTTTATAATTAAATATTTCTCAAATAGTAACATAATTGCCTGACCCGTTTTGTTTGTTTGTTTGTAATTCATAGGTCATGCATCATTGGCAGGACCACCTGCAGATTTATTTCTTTGGATTAGATGCCTGCCTAATCCCATCAGTTGAGACTGGAGGAGTAGAGCACCTGCTTTGTCAGATGAGTTCCCTTAAAAGGCAGTGCTGTTTGATCAGGCAGTATGAGGTCTCTCAGGAGAGAGAACAACTACAAATTGATATCTGATCAATAATAGGGGTATGCTTTACAAATCAGAAACCAGAGGATTCTTGCTAAGATTTTTAACTGAATCAAGTCACCATGGCTATCCAGCACATGTCAATAACTTTCATAGAATAGAATTCTATGCCTGTTCCCCACTTCACACCGTTTTCACACTTAACTGTCAGTCACTGAATCAAATCATCTCAAACAAGTAAGAACAGGGACACAGCAAAAGAGGGGCATGCACAGTAGGGGCTGTGCTATGGTTTAGGAGATCATCCATCAGGTTGGACATGCAGAATAATTAGCTCATTTTGATATGCTCGATCTCGTAGCAACTTCTCCTGGGGAAACCAGAGGGAGCGTTTAAGGAAAATTAATATGACCTTTAGTTGTTGCTTAGAGAACAACTCCCCTTCTTTCTTGTCTGCCAATGGAGGGTATAAAAGGCTATGCTAATTACATATTTGTTCCCTCTCTGTGGAGTTTACCTGACAGATAGTCTGTTCACATGTAGAGATCAGGGGGTTTAGTAAAGAAAATGACAGAGAGCAATTTGCAGAGGAATAAGTTCATGCTAAAAACTACTGGGTATCTTTTGTATCAATCTTTTATTTGTTTTTCTTTCTCTGAGATGACGAAAGCCATTTAGGCAGGTGGGGAGAGGGTCAGAGTGTAATTAATTCCAGAAAGAGTAGGTAAAGCATCCTTATTTGTTTTTCATATCCAGACACAAACACTCACAATGCAGATGGCTAGAGGTATTTATTCCTCAGACAAACAGGTTGATCTCTGTGCCACATAGTGTATTCTTTTATCTAATTGCTATCAATAACTGAAAACAACCACATAATGTATTGAAATGAATATGTAAAAACAGATACCTATTACCACTCTGTACCAAATATAGAAAATAAATGCCATTTTAAAGGAAAGAAAATGTGTTCTGTTTGTGTAGGATATGAAATCAAAATAAGAAATTAAAAAATAAGAAAAAAACTTCTTTTATACTGAGCCTGGGAGTCTTTCTTCAGGACGACATTCGGTATTTTTTAGCAATGCTAAGGATAGAAACAACCAGCTCTTGAACTTTGAATTGGTTCACAGCTGTGCATATTCTGAGACTGAAATATGGAAATACATTGCTACAGAGGAAGGGATTTTGGGGGAGAGGTGAAGGGGGTAGTTGTGATGAGGTAGTTGTGAAATTAAACCCAACCTACTCTAAGTAAAATGAATTACATATGGAAATTCAATTCCTGATATTTTCATTGGCTGGGTACATGTGCTAGATTTCTAAAAAGAACTCTTATATTTTTCAAAAGTTTCATGGTAAGGAAGCAAAACTGACCTAAAATGATTTTTGATGTTTTCCTGTTATGAAAGTCTGAATAAGACACTGAATCAAGGCCATGTGGGGCCCTTCAAGCATTTATTAAATGTGTGTGTTCTTGGGGAGGGACACAAAAGAAGACCACATTTCTGCCTACCAAGATGTTTAAAATATACTTGGGAAGGCAAGAGTAGCACATCTGAAAGAGAGATGATATAGAATTTGCTGATAATCAGAAGAGAAAGATTAATGGGGCTGAAATAATAAGAAAAGGCTTGATAGATAAGAGAGAATAAAGGCTTGAAATAGTGATGAAAGGTAACGCAAAGCCAGAAAGAAGGCATTTAAGGGGCACGTGTGTGTAAAATCCACAGGGCAGGGATGTGAGCAGGTGTGGAGGAAGGGAAAAGGACGGAGTAGAGATGGGAAAAGCACGGCTTGTTTAGAGAGAGTAAGAGATGTGACCCTGAAGAAACTGAGGTGTCCCGTTGGACTGTTTGGAGAAAGCTACAAAGAGAGCGCTGGTTCTACAATACATAGACTACTTGGAACCCGGGAGGTGCGTATACAATTCTGCAGTACAATTATAAGCGGGCACATGTTGAGGGAAGATGAGGGTCGGGGAGCAGAACTTGTCACACAGTTAAAAAGTACTAGTTGGTTAATGTAAAGAAAGTCTAAGACTTGATTCCAACTGTCTGACCAACATGCTATATAACGTAAATATGTCACTTGGTTTCTTGACTTGGTTCACAGACAGTTGATGGATACTTCCAATTCTAATATTTACAACTATATTGTTATATATTCATATGATGTCAAAAACAACACTAAAGAAAAATATTAATTTGCTTATATGGCTAAAAAATAAGTCAGGTAATTAAGATAATGAGAAATTCTAATGAATTTGCCACCTGTATCTTTAAAATAACACAAAATATTTAGATACCTGAGCATCAGTGGTGAAGGGGAGAAAACGTTGATAAACTAGAATATTTCAAAGTCCTTTCCATCCTCTAAGTCAGAGGTCCCCAATCTTTTTGGCATCAGGGACTGGTTTCGTGGAAGCCAATTTTTCCATGGACTGGGTTGGGTGGAGGGATGATTCAAGCACTAGCATTCAAGCGCACGACCTGCTGTGTGGCCCTGCTCCTAACAGGCCACAGACTGATTCCGTCTGCAGCCTGGAGGTTGGGGGCCCCTGCTCTGAGTTGTTTATTCCAACTGAGGAGAACCTCTGTAAGAAGGAGGGACTGTGACCCACGCAGTCTAGGCTCCAATGGTGCCTGGCCCACAGAAAATGCTTAACCTGGGCAGTGTTGAGAAAATACATCTAACTGCGTATGCCCATAATGCATACTTTGATTTACGTTTCATTAATGTTTTAAAAATGTATTAAGCTCACTCCAAGATGATCATTTAATAATGATTCTTAAAAATAAAACAGGCACAATTTCAGCAGCACCTTACTTGAGGAACCTACAATTAAGACAGCTCATATACCAATTAACCAAGGAACACAAGGCACATTGGTGGAACCAATCAAATAAATGTTTATGGTGAGTGCCAGTGATAATCTGGCAATCAGCCTTGGGGGGAAGGCCACAGTGAGTGCTAATCCGGTTCACAACTGCTATTTTGTTTGCTACAGTCTTGTGAGTTTCTTGTTAGCTTTCAAGGTGTTTGGGGTACCCATCCTATGAGTGAAAGTCTCCAAAGTTTGGGTGCTAAGTGTGGGGTCCAAATGCTTCACTCTTTAGGGAGATGCTAGGAGTTGGAAGTTCCCTCCTGACTGTATGGCACTGTGCCTGTGGCGGGCTTCAAAAGCAAGTGTGTGTCCCAGTCTTTCCTAGCAGTTCTGACTTGGGTATTTTCTCAATATGGAGGAGGTGCTCAGTTGGTTTCTGAATTTCTTTCAGAAGTAATTGCACCAAGTGTAGCTGCTGTACCTTGGTGTGTCCCTGGGAGGTGGGAGTTCAGAATACACCTATGTTGCCTTCGTGTTTGACCTCTCTTCCTGGATATGTTTGTTCACAATTGCAGAGAAAACACAGATTTTTGAAGGTACTTTTAGGATAAGTAAATGATACTAGTTGAGAAGTCAACATAAGATGCCTATCAATATGGGTGTATGTGTCAAAAGGTAGTCTCAATAATTTTAAAAGAAACACTTGTGAAGATGGAATAATCAGAAAATTGGAAGTAATCTTGTGATTCATCTAAAAAATGAGGAAAAAGCATCTTTTTTAGTATGAGGGGGAAAAATGGTAATGGAAAAATACAATAAAAATGAACTATAAAAAACAATAACCCCACTAGTCTATACATTTTTAAAACCCACTCATCTTGTAGTCAACTACAGTTTTTAGACTAATATTAATATTTCATAAATTAAAAAATGCATCAACTGAAAATTTGGTTTCTGCCTCATATTCTGGTTTAGCTTTGCCATTTTAGACTCAATAAGCAGTTTGAAAAGCCTTAAAAAGTCATTGTCATTCCTGATTGCAGTTCATACTAAATTACACACAGAATTTCATTCCCATTGAATTCCTCATCACAAATCTGACCATTCTTCCATAGTTAGACTTTTTGGTGAAGGATAAATTCTGAATATTAATACCAGAAAATTGGAATTAGAACAAAGAACAAGATGGAAGGCAATTTTGGAATCCATTGTTAAGTGTTTTTAGCTTTATAGAAATAGAAATTATTCTCTATTATGTATTTTTATGGATAAACAGTCTATTTACAATAGCTGGCAACAAACTCATCTTGTCACTTGTTATATTTAAGATATTTTTCTACTAAGTCTTCTTGAATTGGTCTTCCTTGAAATAGTTTCTTCAATATGGTACTTATTTTAAATTAGTCAACACAGAGGCCTTAGGCATTTAACATGAAGTAAAATAATAAATTTTTTGACCAAAAGTTATGCATGGTGATCACATATTCAGTGTTTCTTTTACTTTGTTATCCCTCTCTCATTAATTTTGAGCATAAAAAACAGGTGAGTTGGATTTTGCAGACACCTTAATTCAATTTTTTTTTATTTTTTACAAATGAGAAACCAGAAACTTGTAAAAAGTAGATCGTTAAACTCGAAGGCAAATTGGAATTTTGTGACCAAAAATACAACTAAGTGTCCAATAATATCTAATGTGTCCAAATCCATATTAACCAAGTGTTATAACATTTCATAATATTAACAAGGCCTCCTATAAACTTGGGTAAAAATCCCTTCCATAAAAAGTATGATAAACCAAAGAATTTGGAAATATAGGGAAAATGCAGAAATTCAAAAAACAAGAAATTGAAGACTTACAAATTTAAGTCTAGAGAGCTACTTGAAATTTCAAGTTGTATATAGAAAAGATATAAATGTCATGGTAATTTCATTTTCTAAGTTCTCAGTAGGAGAATGCACATATAAAAAACACATTAAAGATATCACATACCCATACATTTTCTTTGAATTCCATTATCACAGGAGAAGTATAAAGATAAAACCTCTGTAACTTCTTTATTAGAGAAACTAAGTCAAGGTTTTGATGTATCTTTCCTCCAGAGAGCTGTACAAATGTCTGGCTTTAATGCTTTTCTGGAAAGAATGTGAAAATGTCAGTCATAGAGACATGAAAGTAACAAACATATTATTTCAAGGGCAGAATCCCCTGCGTATGTGCTCTGGCCTTGGAATAGGATGTCACTCTATCAACTTTTGGACTCCCAATGAGGAACTGTGGATTATAAACTTCTCACGGGAAATATGGCCTGAGGTTTTGCACCCTGCCCTTGGTGTCCATCCAGGTGATGGTGGAACTGATGATAGGCTGCCTAAGTATTTCGTTACTTCTGCACCAACTTCTATACCTTTTCTATAGCCCTAAAAAAATAAGGATAACTGTTCCAGCCTGTATTAAATAGCCTGTATTACACACTGGCAGACAGTTAATAGTGGTTAGTGGATAAGGACAATTATGCTGTATACACAGAAAGTATATGTGCTCCAGATAGAAATACACCAACCTTTTTGGAAAAATAAATACCAATGAGATATAGTATAATAATTATATTATGCCTTACATATATGCCTGCTGGTTTTAAAAATAAGCTCTTTTAAAAAGCCCTTGAAATATACACTTTAACAACTGTTATGTCATGAATCATAGTTATGAAGTTACTTGACTTTGAGTCTCACGATAGTTGTGTTAGTGACACACTTCGCAGTGAGAGCTTGCTGTTGTAAACTGCTGCAGCCATTATTACTCTGTTCATTGACACTCATATTTTCTTTTTATAAATATCTTTATGTAAACTAATCGTTCTTTGAATGCAAGATCTATCTATGAGTCACTTTCATGCAGTTTTTTTTAAAGAAAATACACTACCCAAAAAACATCTATTAAAGGGAATATAGTAGGCAGCCCTGTGAGTCACCTCACGGCTTCTTTCCCAAAGAACCTGGAAATAGGGAAAGGTAAGTGTTTTGTGAAAATGAAATTATGACAAAAATAAATAAGGAACTAGGACAGAAATATGTGATCAACCACTGAATGACAACGTCACACCATCTCCCAACCAAGATAACTGTAGAGACACTATTGTTATGAGAGTTCGGTCATCAGGGACAGTGGGGAAATGGAGAGTGTGAGACAGGTCTCCGCAGTGCGTGTTCTCCTCACAAAGGCAGAGGGTGATCTGCCCAGGCCTGTCCTCGGAAAGGATGTATACATCAGTAACAGGAGCCATTCAGTAATCTCATTCCTCTTATTCTTATTTTTTGCACACACATGGAAAACTCCCAGTTACAATTTTATTCACAGGTAGCCAGGGATATTTCCTTACAGTTTTATATCTCATTTTAAATTAATAAATTAAAGTATTAATTTTATATACTAGTTTCTCTGAATTTGCTTAAATTAAATCAACCCACAACTGACGGAAAACCTGACAAGTGAAATGTCTAGATGTGCACATTTGAGAGCTAGGACTTGTCCTATAGTGACTTGGCCAAAAAACAAAACAAAACAAACAAACAAAAAACAAAGTCATTTTGTAGAAATTTCTGGGCAGCCAATTGACTTTCCTTAAGGACTAGCCACTCACTTGACAATGTCCCTTTTCATTCAAATTGATCCAGTTAGGACATCCGTCACCAAGAATATTAGAAGATTCCCCATCAAAGGTAAAGACTGCCTGTCTCGCAATTTGTGTTTCTGACCTAACAGGTACTCACTCAATAGCTAAGGATTGTTATGATGTAATTGAATGCAAACATAAGTCATTCTAAAGCTGCAAGGTATTATTTCTTTATATAGGGTTGGCGAAAGTAGATTTACAGTGTTTAGTACACAAAACAGGGTTTATTTTTGTATTATTATTTAGTAATTATTATGTCATTTTTTTCCATAAAAACAACTGTAAACCTACTTTTGCTTACCCCTGTATACTTTTCTCCAAAGAAACAGGTATTCTCCAAAGAAACAAAGAAAAAGGTATTAAGATCACATAACTTTAATCAAATGCTGAATACTTATTCAGAGGACGATTTTGTTTCATGTACCAATTACTACGTTCCAATCATAAAGTACATCAGAAAATACAGAAACAAAGAGCCATTGAAGAAAAGCTGCTAATTTCCTGTTTGTTTAGGGTTCATCAAAGCCTCCTGAGAAGTGCTCAGAAAGAGTGCAATGAATCAATCTAATGTTACATTTCTTGCTACATCCTATTCAGAAGACAAAGTTCAATAGCATATGGGCTTAGTTGTCTATTCTTTGTTAAGAATTCCATTGCTAATATGTTGTCCCTCTGGCACTATGTTCTAATTCAGAATGTAGCAAAATGGACATTTAAAATAGGTGTTGGAAAAGAATATTTAAACATTGATTCAATTTGAATATTAATGTCCAGACACTAAAGGAAACTACTTTAGGTCTTTAGGAAAAGTTTTTTTTTTTCATGCTTATGCTATTTTAATTTTGGAAGATATTCTACTTTTTTGATCAAACTGATAGAACATTATAGAAAAGTCAAATTACGTAAAGATTCTAAAAAATTGTTAGTAAAAAATAAAATTTCCTAGCTTTTCAGCATTTCTTTCAAATTTTTAACATCTGAAAACTCCTTGTTACTTCAATACTTGTTTTCAAAACTTATTCAAGGGTGCTTTACTGAAGATATTAAATGAGAAAAATGGCAAGTGTCTTGTATCTCTAAGGATGATGTGCTGTGCTGACAAAGCTACAGTCAAATGATCATCTCTTCTTTGGAGCTATAAGGGAAAAGTGCCAGCGGCAGGTGCTTTTCTCTAGGCATGAAACACAGGACCTGTAGCTGAAAATGCATGAGAAGGTGGTTTCTTGTTATCGCAGGCAGCATGTCAAGAGCTAGATCAATAGTTGAGTGTTCAGGAATATACTAAAAGTTTATACACATGAAGGGGCCTTTATTTGATCATTTTTAATTGGACAAGTTCTATACTTAAGGGACCTTTATTTTTCAGTGTTTAATATCTCCTTAAAACAGAAAAAAGGCGTGAGTCTATGCATTAACAAAACTCTTGTGGTTTCAAAGTGCTCACTGGTCGTAACAAATGAGAAGTAAAAATGTTTTAGGGCTTCTGGCTTTGGGCATTAGAGAAAAGTACAGCCAACTGAATATAATTTTTAGATGTTCTTAGATGTTTACATAGTATATTTCAATTTCATGATGACTTTACTTTTAGTTTAAAGAAATGAAAGGATCCTAAAGCCATTGTCTTAAACAATTGTATCTTGGTTTTGAAATTATGATTTATAGAATAATAAGGTGGTCATAACTATACATGCAACCCCTTTTAATTGGTTTATACTTGTAACCTTTATTGCAAGCAGCTGACTTGTTACCAATGAAAAAATAATTTGACAGGCAAACAATTAGTCAAATACCACTAAACAATCAATTTGTCAGAATTTCTTCTGTATTATCTAACAATTCCATTCTTTCCTATTTATTTTTCATCTCCCCTCCTCCCTCACCTTCTTCATTCTGTTCTTAAACATTTGCATTTGCATTACTTAAGCTGGCGTTAAGTTGAGAAATAGCACTGTGCCATATCCATTTTCTATCCTACAGTAAGTGCCCGGCACGAAGTTGTTGTTTAATACATATTTATTGAATAAAGAAATAAAAGGTATGTATCAAACAGTTGAGCAGTTTTATTCAATTATTTCTAACAACTTGATTGGCATGAAGCACTTCAAATACCCAATGAACATTTGCTTAATTGATTGGTTGTTTCCTCAATAGTTTAAGATCATTGACTGTCACCCCAGTTAATTATAGCAGAATGAAAAATTCTAACCACTTTGAGGCTATAGCTGTGGAACATCTTCATAAAAAGTTTTAGTATCAAATTAGAGTATAGTGGGTATAATTATATTATTTGTTTTAGGTCAGTTTATATCAATATATATAACTATAAATATGAAAATTAAAAAAAATTGCTAATCTATTTGGAAGTCTTTTATCGGCAGCTAACATACGTTAAGTGTGTAGACTGTATGCGCATACGAGTATATCTGAAGAGGAGAGTGACTGTGAGAAGTCATTAGGGACACAGTGGCTCAGAGAGATAAATGCACTCTAGGAAGGAGTGAGAAATAGCATATTTAACTTGCACTAAAGCATGCTAAAATATTACTAAAGATAAAGGAACACTGACTGGGATGATTGATCAAGATGGAAGGAGCCAGTCAATAATCAATATATGAACAAATGCCTCCCATTCAAAAGAGGAAAACAGATGTTACATAAGTCTCTGAATACTACACGTATAGAAGCAAGTGTATGAAAAAACCAAGAGTATAATATGAAGAAACTAATTTATTTTCTGGGAATATCGAAGACTGCTTTAGAAGGGAGTTATATTTGATAGTATTAATCTCATTTAACCTATTAATTATACTTATTATGCATCACAAAGAAATAGTTCAAATGTAAGAATGCCATGGAATGCTGTAAGTAGTAGTTAACCTGAAGTGTATTATCCAAAGTCGTTCAGTTAATGGGATCGATCCCCATGTAATACATTAATTACTGCTAAAAACTTGGTGGGTGTCTGATCATACTGTGAGTGCAAACAGTGTACAGAATTTAATATCTCTTAGGACTAAAGAGCTATGAATTAAACTGGGTTGGCCTCAGCTGGAAAGCTGTTAGACATATCATGGGAAAATTATTATACTTCCTTACTAGTAGGAGTTAATGCCAGGAGAATAAACACATGATTAATGCAGACATTCAAAATAATTTTTTTGGCAAATAAATGATTTTTCTTGAGCTAGTAGATTCCTGGATAAAAAACGTACCTATCTAACTATGACAGTAATTCTTTAGTGTCAAAAACGGTGATATTTGGACAAATTTTGAGGCTAGACACATTCAATTTTTCTAGCAACATATTGTTTACAAGTTTTATTATGTTCAATATAGAATGAGAAATGCATATGAAATCTTTTCCTATTAATAGATATACATAAGCATGTTTTTAAAGGAAAAGTATATAATTGTCCTTTGTTTTTCAAATCAAGAAAGGGAGAATAAAGCAAATAACAGGATCACAACCCATATTACAATTGTAGATTGTGGTCATTTAAGGAAAAGATGGTATTTCTGGCTTTCTTCCTGGCCCCACAGGCCTTTTATCCTTGCAGCTATTCCATTTAACCTCCTCCGTCCATCTGTGAGTGCGGCTTGATGCAGGGCCCTGAGATGAGTGTCATGTTAGGCAGATGGGCCTCGAAAAAGAAGCCCTTTGTCAGAAACCCTTCACTCACTTGCTGCTCCACTGGGAACTCATTATCTCCCCAGGGCCCAACCATCGGATAGCATCTCATCTTTTCCTTGTGAACTCCAGTTGCCACTAACTACTTTTCCATTCAGTGCTCATGCTCCCAACAGCCGTTAGCACTAGGGCTTTGGCACGTGGCCAGCTGATGCCAGATGGCCATTTGTGGATTCTAGAAGTCTGGACTTCCACTTACTGCTCTGCACACCCATTTGAATGGATATTCTAGGTTGGGACCTTGAGTTTAGATGTTAGGTAATCGTACTTGTTCCCAACCTGACTTTGAATGCATCTGATTTGGAAAATAATCTCTGGAGTAATAAATTCTGTTATTCTTTCCTGGATTGTACTTGCGAAAGGAAAATAATGTGTGGACCAGAAGAATTCTCAAGGAAACATTTCAACATTTTTTTAAAAAGGAAGTATTCCAGTAGCTTGAAGATGATAGTAATATTAAAAAGTATCCTTTTCAGTAATGAAAAGAGCCCTGGTCAGTGTGGCTCAGTTGGTTGGAGCATCATCCCACAGACCAGAAGGTTGCAGGTTCAGCTCCTGGTCAGAGCACATGCCCAGTTGGGGCATGAACAAGAAGGCAATCAATCAATATTTCTCTCTTACATTGTTGTTTCTTTCTCTCTCCTCCACCCCCCTTCCCTCTCTTCCTCTCTCTCTCCAAAAGCAATGGAAAAATCTCCTCTGGTGAGACTAATAAATAAATAAATAAATAATGAAAAGATTGGGTGATATGGCCATGTGCTAGGCAAGAAATACTATACTGCTTTTTAGAGCTCCCACACTCAGAATATTATAACATATACTTCTATGTAGTGTGCTCCAAGGCCTTTGCTTATTTTACGGCCTTTTACTTGAAACTTAGAAAGAGGTGGAGGAGATGAAAGTAAATTTGTATAGTATTTTATTTTATAAGATGATGATAGATGGTTGCAGAGAAAAGCAGGGAGAAAAATGCAAATAAGAGCAATATTAGTAAAGAAAATCCATTCCAGGGGAGAAGTTCAATGCATATTTTAGCTCTGCACTTTTTAATTTGGTCAAAGATGTAGAAGAAACATAATTTATTATGTTGGTGGCAAAACAGTACCAGAAAATTACTGGCGACTGAACCTTGGTACTGGAGTTCTGGCTAAGAAAAAAATCAGAGCCAAGATTCAAACACAAGCCAAAGTTTATTTAGAAAGTCACAGAGGTAGAAGAAGTAAACCAAGGTAGAAGTGAGTTAGCTGGGCTGTGTGGGCTTAGGAAACAAATTACAGAGCCAAACGAAGGGCCCTTGGAGCTTAGAAGAAAGAAAACAAGGATTCATGTGCTCGGAGTAAGGAGCGGGAGAAAGGCTCAAGCATGCTTCAGAGAAAGGGCCTGCTTCAGAGAGAGAGTGTGTTGGGGAAAGAAGGTGGGGAGGGGGGCAGGGGGGGTGTAGGCAAGAGCCTACTGGAGAGTGAGCTATGCTGGGTTCTCTGGTGTAATGGCATTTAAGGGTGGGGATTTTAGGGAAGGTCCTAGGGGAGGATCTAAATAGAATATTCATCAGGCGTGTCCTTCCAGAGTGAAGGTCTCTAATGATTGGTCAGCACTAGAGGAGGGAGTCATTAGTCATTGCATTGGGTCCTGACATCAGCCATGGCACCACTCCATCTGGTTTTGTTGCTTTTCTGGGCCTGGAGCTGAAGCACAACTGAGGCTAAATGTCATCTCTAGTTTGACCAAAACTCTGACTCTGTGGTCAACAGAACCGAAGCTTTGTGCCTGAAGCTTAGCTCCTAAGATTATTTGATGCAGGTCAGAACCTCATTGTCTTGAGGGCTTAATGCTTAAGGGAATGCTTGTGTGAGGGCTTTTATGGTGGTCATATAAGGCTATTTTCTTCCCCCCTTGTTTTTCCTGTAAGGGGGTATACTTCATGATTAGTGACATGACAGAGAGGAAAGGTCAGGGGAGGGTCCAAACTGCATGGCCAGCCTTATGAAAGGTCGGGGGCTAACCTCATGACCAGTGATATGCTAGGGGAAGAAAGGTCACCTTGGGGGTGAGGTCCTTGCTTTCTGAGTTTTGGCCATTCCCAGGTACCTGGGTTTTTCCACCCTGGTGACATTCCATACCTGGCCTATGGTTCCTCCTCTGCTCATGCCCGTCAATCTGCCTACTACAATTTCATGCATGCAGGAGGAATAGACTTGTTGCTTAAAGAAAAAGCATGGCTCTTGGGGGGGATACTGAGTCCTGTGGAAAACACTTCAGGAATCTTGACACAGTATTTGCTGTTTAACAAATTTTAGTTACCTGAGTATCCACCACAAAAGCAGTTCTTAGAAATTGCATGTCTGACTTTTTTTCAATTTATGTTTGAGTCTACACAACCTAACAATATAAGTAACTGCAAATATCAGAGTTTGATGTGATGGAGAAACTATTTTTTCCAGAGTTAATAAAGTCAGATAAAATGTTATCTTTAACAAGCCTTGCTATACAAAAATTCTATTGGAAAATAATGAACAGGAGAGCCTTTTTTTCCTGTGAGGATTTCAGGTCTACTCCTACTGTGAAATGAAGTGAAACAAACATACGCCCTTTAAAAATACAGATGAAATGAAAGGGGGAAGGATGCTTCTTTCTTCTGCAAATTTTAAACTAATGGTTATCTCCTGTGTTACGTTATTTGTGGCCCAGTACCAATGAGAAAAGATAGGCCATCTAAATTCCTGAGAGAGCGTTTCAACTTTCTCTTGGTTATTTAAACTCCTCCTACTTTTCTTCCTACTTAAGCTTGTACACATCAATGATATGTATCTTAAGGTGCCATAAACATGTCCTAGATTACCAAGTATGCTGAAAATGCCCATCTCTCAACTGAGCACACACATGAATTCTGTGAATAATATGTTTTTACACGGGTAACAGATCTGAACAACTTACATGAAAAATGTTAACTCACTTTAATGAATGAAATATGTGTGGGAGTGTTGTATTGTGATGCTTGTGTTCAGTCTGGATTCGTGCCTGAAATTCACAAATGTAGGTAGAAAGATTGGAAAGATCTCCACAAGCATGATTTTTAGTTAACATTTTTATCCTTAAAACCAACTTAAATTAAAAAAAAATAAAAGTTCAACATTTTATACGGTAGACACAATCAAAAATAGGGCCAGTGAGTGACCTGAATATATTCAATATTTTTTAATCTGATGAAGTTTCACATTTTATTCAAGAAGCAAAGTGTTGTTTAACAAATGAGCAAATATATGTATTTGAACCATACTATAATTATGAAAAAATGAGATATACATGTGGTTATTTTTTATAGTAATAATTACATACGTATGTGTGTGTGTGTATTTTTACCAGTGAGAAAAATCTTTGTAAGAGTTAGCTAGAAAGCCAGAGAATATTCTAAAGAAAACTACTTTGTTATTAATAATAGGACTTGGGGAACTGGTGGGGAATATATAATAATGGATAAAATTATATCCTAAGATTCATATATTTGGAATTGGTAAAATGAGAAGCCACCCACTAGAAATCCCAAGGAACTCTTGATTTCCCAGACAGAAAAGTGGTTCCTCAAAGAAGCCTCTTGAAATTTTTGACTCTCAAAGTGGAATTTTACAAAAGCTAATTTCAGGTCAAAATATTCACGTGAACTACCATATAGGTATTTTTCAATACTGGTAAAAACTTGCATTTAGATATACTTTTTCTTAACTATTTAAGTTTTGAACTCAGTTAACTCAGTAATAATATCTTCTCTAATCCATGGGCTACCTCGAAGAGCTCAGTCTTCCTCCCCTGCACGTGCCCCTTCAGTGGTTGCGGCGCTAGGTCTCTGGTCAGCTACACAGGATGAGCCGTGGACAGACAAGGTCTAGGGGCAAAGGCTTAAGTCTGGGTGATGGCTGGGAGGTCACATGCTAGCCATGCACCTTGGGCCATGTGTTTGACATACAAATTCCCTCATAAAATACATCTTTAATATTTTATTATACAGATTTTTAAAAACTGTCTTCTTATGGCGCAGCCACTGTGCAAAGCAGTATGAAGGGTCCTCAAAAAATTAAAAATAGCACTGCCTCATGACCCAGCAATTCCACTTCTAGGTATACGGCCAAAGAATCCCAAAACACTGATTTGAAAGAATATGTGCACCCCTGTGTTCATTGCAACAGTATTTGCCATAGTCAAGGAGGTATGGAAGCAACCCAAGTGCCTATCAATAGACAAGTAGATACAAAAGTGTGGTACATACATACAGTAAAATATCACTGGGCCATAAGAAATGAAATCTTGCCATTTGTGACAATGGTAAATTTACTTTTTTTCTTTTGCCAAGTAATAACAGATGGACCTAGAGGATATTATGCTAAACGAAATAAGTCAGTTAGAGAAAAACAAATACCCTATGCTTTTACTTACATTTGGAATCTCTAGTAGAGTATAGATGGATGGACAAACAAAACAGAAAGAGACTCATTGCTCCACAGAACAGACTGATGGTTGTCAGCGGCGGGGAGGGCTGGGGGACTGACTGCAAAAGGCGAAGGAATTGAGAAGTATAGATTGGTAGTTACGAAATAGTCACGAAGATGTAAAGCACAGCACAGGGAATGTAGCCAATGACTTCGTAATAACCATGTGTGGTGCCAGTTGTGTGCTGGAAATATCAGGGGGAACACTTCGCAAAGCACATGATTGTCTGACCACTATGCTCTACAGCTGAAACTAATACTAAATAATATTGAATGTAGATGGTAATTTAAAAAATTAAAAATTAAATAAAGAAATCCAAACAGTAATTATATATGGTACATATATAATTTTCATCAGGTTAAGAATTGATTTCTTGAAAGCGGCTGGTCTGTATATTAAATTTTAACCCCTGGGTCCTCCCACCTGGCTAGACTAGCATTGAGGCTAAAATAATGATGGTTTGGGAGGTGTGTTATCTAGATCCAAATCTTGATCCTTACAACTTCCAGTCCTACGGATCATTGCAAGTTATTCAAACTCTCTGTTCCTCAGTTTTCTTCTCTATGAAATGGGAACAATAATGATACCAACCTCGAATGGTTATTGTAAGTATTGGACAAGTTGATAAAGTACCTAGTAAATAGAGCATCATTACACAGGTATTTCCACTATTTCCCTGAACAGTGGCTTTATAACATTTCAATGTACTTCTACATTCATTAAATCCAGCTTTATGATGTCAGCAGTAGAACTCTTTCTCGAAGTTGCATTTCAGGTGAAAGTTCAACATACAAAGAAAATTCTTCTCTCGAGGAACGCTAGAATAGAGGCTATTTTTGGTAGCTTCCTCATCTATCACCATGAAATCCTCCGGCTCCCCAGAGTACAAGCCGTAAATAAATTTCTTAAAAACAAATCTAAAATGTGGGATACATCTCCGTATCCACAATGTCCTCAGGTGGCTAATGGAGTCAATATTCTGTTATCTGGTGGTGACTGCATAGATGGCATTTTTAATGAAAGAAAAGATTCCTCCAAATATTTAAGAAAGAATATTATATGTCAGACACAAGCTTACAAGAAATAGCAACACAGGAGAGTCAATAATCACTTGGTTCACATATAATAAAGTTCAAGCTTGAGAATAAGTAATTTTTTAAAAAGCAAGCAGATATTAATTAATGATAGGGATGTATGAAAACCATACAGAGTTATTACCATAATAATTATAAGAAGTAATTACTAACACCATTAAAAAGTCTATAATATAATTATAATTACTTATTAGTGATGTTTAGTTCTAAAATGTGAAAAGATGGAAGACTTCTTTAAAGTCACTTAAAATGCTCAGGATAAGTGTATAATTCTTTGGTTGTTCTTAAACATATATATATATATATATATATGAGAGGGGACCCCCCAATATGGAATTTATTTATAAACAGTGTATGTATTCTTATATGTTTAAACTTCAGTCACCTTCAAAGTACTCTCCATTTGCAACATACCTACCAAGATGCTTTTTCCACTGCCTAAAACAGTTTCGAACTTGTTGATTTTGATTCCTTTTAGTGCTTCTGCTGTTTTTTGTTTCACCTACTCCACATCAGCAAAACACTTCCCTTTGAGGACTTTTTTTATCCCGGGAAACAACAAAAAAAAGTCACTTGGGGTTGAGCAGGTGAATAGGGAGTGTGGGATCAGGGGGTCATGTCATCTTTGGTCGAAAACTGCTGAACACTCAGTAAGGTGTGGGCAGGTGTGTCATGAAATAAGCAAACATGTTGAAAGAGTCTTCAAACAAAATTTCACTGAAGCTGAACGTAGCCTCTCACCACAATGCCAGCTGGTGCACTGATACAGATGGTTCTTAGAACTCACCTAGCAGGGGGAGCCTGTACTGCAAGGGCCCTCCCTCCAGAAGACAATTCTATTTTGGGGGGAGTCTCCCTCGCATGCCTATAAAGGACTTTATGCTATTTAATTTTGTTTACCTCTGTTCTTTATTATATATTATTAAATATTTTTAAACCTTTAATCTTAATGTAAGTGCCCTTCCTGAACAGGCAAAAAATGATTTTTACAAATAAACTCCTGTTTTATATATTATTTATACATATACTTATATCTGTATAAACCTTACCCTTCTGAGTTTAGTCTCTCCCTTTCTCTTTCTCTCCATATATATTCTCTCTCTATACACACACACACACGTATATATAGTGTGTATATGTGTGTATCTCTATATGTATGTATATATGTGTGTATATACATATATATCACCTCTATACATACATACACACATACATGCACATAGAATATTTATCCCAGATGGTGTTCTTCTAACACTGTCTTTAAAAGGAAGAATAACAATTTCTATTCACGTCAACATTATATGAAATTATGTTTTTATTTTATTTTTTTATCCCTCAGGGTAAAACCGTTTGCTGAGTGGCCCTTACTGTTCATGTTGACAGGGGTTGTATTTCTGTTAAGTCTGTTTCAGCTATAAATTCTCATTTTTCTTTAGCTATTACAAGCACTGGCAGGGAAAGAAGCATACATTACCAATGAAGTTCTTTCACTACAAGTATGTGACTATAAGTTAAATATATTGCATCAGGTATTGAGGAAGCAGGTGAGGAGTTGATTAACAGTGCATCTAAATTCCATTATTAACCGGTCAGGTTGCAATGGCATTCTTTTGAATCTTGGACATTGAGGTTAAGTGCGAATAGTGTTTGCTGAAAATCACTTGCAGATCCCTCACTCTGGGCAGGCACTCCACAATGACTGGTTGAATCAAAATCATCACTACCTCTGACGCCAGCACACCGGCATTGCTACGAAACTCCCTAAGTTACTGTTACATGTCCTTTAGACACATACAGTGATATCAGTAACCACTCCTGTCTATATAGTGACGGCTTTTTTTTCTATAATGTATCACAATTTTTTTCTATACATATCACAAAATTGGTTACTTCTGTTTCAGCATGCATATTCAAATATGCTTGGTTTAAAAAAACCAAAAAACCAGATAATCAATCTAGATAGTTGATTGAGTTTGTTGTTAATGCACTCTTTCAATGTTCTCCACTGAACAAATAGCATATTTGAACTTGATTTGGTATCTGGAAAGGAAATAAGAATGTTATGTGTTATATGGGTGAGAACAAATAAGACATTCTGTTGCTCTCTTTGGGTGATCTCGATTCACTTAAAAAATCATCTGGTAAGATAACTATAATGTCTTAGGCACCGAAAGTTGTGACTAGAAAATAGTTTTCTACTTTAAAAACAAATCTCTTGGCTTCACTCCAACATTTATTTTCAATAAATGCTTAAGCATTTATCTTGCAGCAGGAGACCATTACCCAGTCACAACGTTCAATCCCTTGACGCTATCTCTTAAGTAAAACTGCAACGTTAAGAATAAAGGACTCGCTGATTGAAAGAGTGTGTTAGTATGCAGGGTGGGTGAAGAAATACTGTGGGGAAAAATCGCTATTTAAATTGTCATCTGAAATGCAAAAAGCATGGTTTCTTCTGTTCAGACACACTGTATATTGGAGCTTGTGGTAAAGAACTTGACCAAGTGAGATGCCTAGGAAGTGAATATTCTGGTATTTGCTAGGTTATGTTCTGTTTGTATAATTTAATCACTGAGGTAGTTGGTGCTGTACATGGCCTCTCTTGAACAGTGTGATGCAAGTTCATGTGGTTTGTGTTAGGGCTGAGGAGCCACACTCACCCTAATTAAGGTTCATTCTTCATGAAACTTCCTTCATAGTGTAAGAACCAGTGTATGGCTTCTATTCTTCCAACAGTCAATGGAGATTTGGGTCTCCCTAAATTTTAACCAATTCAGTAGCTAACCCTATTTTGACAGGAAGTGGTTGCTGAGATGATCAGTGTCTAAGCAGATATTCATTATCAGATTTTTTGTCTGTATTTTGTAGCCAATCCTATTATGATGGAGGCATCACAGTATCCTTGAGGAAAAGAAAACCAATACATCAATGAGGATAGAAATACATTTAAGGAAAAAGAAACTCTTCCTAGACACAGATGAAATTATATCACTGCTCTGCTGAAGTATTTTACTTAACGAACACCCTGACATCTGTTAACTTCTGAAGTCCCTAATATAGAATGGCAAGGTGCTTCTTAACATAGAATTACACGAAATATCAAAGGCCAGCTTAAATGTACCAGTCAACCCCTTCTTTGGCAAGGGTCTCTCAGCTGGTGAGCAAGCTTACTCCTACCCCTCATCTTGGACAGGGACCATAGGCTGTTAGTTTTCTGTCTAACATCGGGAATACTGCAAACGAGCTTTAAGACAAGTTCTCTTGTCTCCCAACAAGGCTGCCACCCCTGTTCGAATAACATAGAAGTGTTTCTCAAATAACGTAGAACTTACATTTGTGAGTTTAGAACGTCATTCCAAGCATAGTAAATTTAACTTTCTGCAGGTTGACCTGTAAAGTTGTAATTTTATTCTCTTCCATTTATTTATTTATTTATTTTGCATACTAAAGTTTGAGAATCACTGCCTTATAGCTCTGTTCCTTTTTTATTTTCTCCCTTTATGGAGTCTGTACTCATCACCTCCAGTGGTACTGGTCTTTCCCTTTCCTGATTTCTAGATCACTTTTTATAGCACATAAGTGACGCCTATCTCATACTTCTCTGTGCTATATTTATTTACATATATGTGTGATCGCCTTCAGAGATGGGATCAGCATCTCTCATATATTAGCATTTCTTCCACACTCTGCCTAGAGTCCAGCATGGTGTAGAAAGCCATTGCACAATCATAGAAAAATGAAATGACAGCACTGTCTGGGTTCAACATTGAAACTGCAAGGGTACCCTGAGGTCTGGGCTACCCAGCATCAATACAGCTGTTACCTCGTTTCTTGCAATTCCTTTTCAGAAGGCTCCTTTCAGTCATACAAATTCGTAAGGAGGAATTGATAAAAAGGTGCCCAGGAGCAATGCTGCAAACTGTGAATCCAGTGATAATCTATAAACATCCACATTCTTTGGGACAGTCAGGATGGTAGCTCTCAGGCTACCATGTTTCTAGGACAAGTCACTAGGGGGCGTGAGCAATGGGGAAGGAGGTGGGACAACTGCAACTCAACAATTTAAAAAAAAGAAAAGGACTTTTAGACTCTCTTTGGGAAGCAAACCATAACCATGCCTTCTCAGGTGCTAACTCTCTTGATTTTGCAGACAGTTCAATGATAGGAGTTAGTAAACCAAGGTTGATCTGGTAAGATGACAAATGTGTTATTTCTAAAGTGTAAAAATTCTCAAAGGTGCAATAAGACATAAAGAAATGGTCTAATAAAAGTTGCCAAGACCATCATCAAAAGTGAAGAAATATTATTCCCCCAAACATAGCCTTATACTAAAATATAAGAACTAGTCTACTGGGGAGAAAATGCAGACAACTGTAATTGAACAATAAAATAATTAAATTAAAAAAAAAAGAATAGTCTATTAAACTCCTTAGGTATTATTGTAAAGATGCTTCCATGGGTAATGTCCACCAAAAAATGCAGAAGCATTCCTCCGAGAAGCCATGGCGAATATCTCTCATTTCAGTAGGAAATCTTAGACCAAAGTCTTAGCTATTCTGATCTGTCTTCGGACAATTAGAGAGCCCAGAAGCAAATGGGCAGCCTAACTCTTACAAGTGCAGAGGTATATGACATGGATTTCGTATTCTAATTTTATTTCTGGTTTATTTGTGTACCTATGGTCCCTTACTCTGACTATCTCAATAGTTTTTTTACATCCTTTTTTACTATGTGAACCATTTGTAAGATTCTCCAAACCTTTGTATGCTGGGATACAAACAGTGTAACCCCAAATTATCTGCTCCTTGCTCTGAGTCAGCAGTCTAATTCCTTCTGGCTGGTGAACGGAGTGTCATGGTCTCATTCTTCTATTTTAATTCTAATAGAAATCGTTCATAAATATCTTTAGTGATAAAAATCCTCATATATTTGCCTCAGAGAAGAACCAGCAGGACATCTGCCCAGGGCTTCACTGTGGTTATGACCCTTTCATTTTGAATATAACACTGAAGATACCAGACTTGAAAAGAAATTAGAAAAAACAATATAGTATCATCTAAATCAAGCAGAAATCATCAACTTAAACTATAATAAATGTCGTTACAATAATAAAAGGAAAATGACCTTCAGGTGACTGGGTAAGCCAATCCCAACCTTTTAAGATATTGTTTGTTTTTTTTTTAACTGAGAGTGTCCAGCTGTCACCAAAAAATGAACTCTGATGATCTTTCAATTTCAGTGTTCAGGGGAATTTTTTTTAAGCTTACAAAGTCACTTCTGTGAAGGCTCACAGGACAACTGGTACCCTAAAGTCCGTTCTCAATTACCTTTGGCATGGGAGACAGGGTTACACGGGAATTTGTTGACAATTTCCAGACACCCCTCAATCAATTCTCTCAATATCTCCCATCACCAGGCTTTTCTGAGAGGGGCTGCTAACAAGAAGCAAAATATACAGATTTGAGCAGGACCTCATTTTGCTGGACGCTTGCAGAGGAAACTGAAATTTCTAATTACATCTTGCAGAAAATCAAATATGAACAGAGGAAACAGGTAAACCAAACACAGTATAGCCTGCGCTGGGACATGCACTGGAAGAACTCAGAATGATTCAGAAACATTTGTTGAGCCTTCCTAGAAGGAAAAGGAGAAACAGATAAAGGTACTTGGGAAAGAGGACACAGTCACTGTGCATTTTATGTATTCAAGTTTTCCAATACCAAAGGATATACTACCTAACCTCCTTTAAAGTATTAGGTGAACCTCACTCGATGAGAGGTCTATCAGTCAGGGAAGTAAAATATAAAGCCTAGGAACATTGCAAAAAATAGTAGTCAGTCGAGCAAATCAAGCACGTTGGGAAAAACACATGTTGGCTGGAAAATAAAGTACACTGAATAGCTTGTGTTACTTTCGCCTTTCAATTTATGAAGAGCTTGTGGGCTGCTAATGTCTCAAAAATGTATTCTCATGTGTGTATGAGCAACAGACTCCAAGGCTTAAGAGTGCAGGCTGTGGAGCTGGTCCGCTGGGTCCCTGGTGTGGCTCTGCGTACTTGGTTAAAGTCTGCGGACCCGTTTTTATATCTGTCAAATGGGCTGTGTGAAAATTAAATAAGTTAGTCTGACATAATTCAAGTTCAATAAATAAGAGCCATGTTATTCATATAAGAATGCTATCTTAGGGAAAGACGTCCAATAATGCTGCTGACAAGATAATCCTTGAAAATTAAACCAAAACAAGTAAATCATTCTAACAACAAAAACCCTTGCATATGCTCTCAGTATTAAAATACAAGCCATACTGTCAAATAAAATTCTAAAAAGTAAAGTCTATTTTTCCTCCTTTGTCAAGAGTTTCTTATGAGGCATATCAGAGAAGTCCACAAATAGCTATTGCACATTCTTTTCACTATTTATACGGAAGTGGCCATGCTCCCCCTTATACCTATTTTTCTACACTTAGATTTCTGCCCCCTACATGATGATACATCTTTGAGATCTTCCCCTGCGGGCACAGGCAGTGCGCTCTCACTTCTTAACAGTTGCGTAATCCTGCACAGTATAGATGTAAAATAATTTGTCTAACCAGCTCTTTATTGTTGGAAATTTAGGTTCTTTTGGTTGCTGATAAACACAAGTAATATATCAAAAATTATTTATACATCACTTAGAGTATTTTTTTGGAAAAATTCTTAACGCATATAATCATAGCAGTGAACTTTTCAAATCCAGAATATGGACCTCTTAAAATATGATATTGTAGAAACTCCTTCCAGAGCTGTAATAGCAATGCACACTCTCAATATCATCTGAGACATCATGCCTGGGAATTACCCAAACTTTCAATTTGGCCAGACTAGTCATGTAAAAGTTTATTAAGGCTGATTAACATTGTAATTTGATTTTTCTATGCTCGATAACAAAAAGTAATGGTTTGATTACAAAATATTTTGTTTTATTGTCATTTCCATAAAAATATAAGCATGCTAAAATTGTAGTTGTTATAAAATTGGACATTTTTGTTTCTACTCATGGAAGAAGTTTCAAATATCATTTCCCTACCTTATGACATTTTTATGGTTGAGAATAGTTAACATCCTGAATGCAGAAACTGTTCTCCCTATTACTTTCAAAATATTTCTTTCTTTCTAGGGTTAATATACACACAGAGAGACACAACTACACAACTACACACAGACATACACAGATGTACACAGGAAGCCCTCAACTATCAAGAAACAGAACACAGCTACTGCAGTGAATATCACCCCATGAATTACTATTTAAAGGAAACCTAATAGGTTAAGAATTTAGTAAATTTTCTGAAGTATGCTAAAACATTACCAATGTAAGATAAAAGCCAATAAGTGAATCAATGATATTTTATGTGTCTCTCTCAAAAGATCAGATTTCTCAAATTGGAGGTTACCCATTAAGTTTCCCTAATAATGTATATTTAATACCCAAAGAAAATTTATTAAAAATTTACCCTGCAATATAAAAAATACCTCATTTGTTTTCATGAATTCTGCATTTACTCAGTTTCTGGAATCAGTCAGGAGACAAACTCTCCATTCCGTTGCCTTCACACAACACAGCTGGCTAGTTTTTATTTGTGAATCTCAGTAGGCTTCTAACATATTTGGAGAAAAATGTAGCCAACTTGGAATAATTCTCCAAATTTAAATGTAGGGACTTTTTTATGAGCACGGCAGGTTAATGATCGCTATAAATCATGCCTATGTATTTCATATTAGAGTATCATAGTCTATAGAAATTTCTTGATTTTTCAGTATTTTAAAAATTGTAAATGTTTGGGAGAGGTATTTCTCTCTAAATTTGTAGGAAAGGGGTTGAGAATAAGTCACATATGTGAAGGGTAGGAGCAATTCTCTGTTACTTCATGATTTGAGTCTTTACTCAATGATTTTTACATAATGATTTTTCTACAAAAGAAACTTATTATAATTCTAATGTATATAAAAATAAGATCCTTTCTATTTATATTGCTTTGTGATATGTTATTATATATATGTTAACATATAACATATGTTATATGTTAATTAATGTATCCTACAATTTCCCAATTCTTCAAAATTTTAATGCAAGGATAAATCACATGGGAGACCTCTGGTGGCCAGAATAATGCTACTACATTTTCACTATCGTTCAGGCTTGGTCAGAGAAAGGCTCTCTTTCAAATTATAAAACTTATTTGACATCTAATTCATATTGATATACTTATAGCATATTGATTTAATTGATAAGTCACATATTGCTAGTGCATTTTAATGTCTGTCACTAAACTCATGTTTCATGTACATAATTTAATTCACTATTTAAATTGTATAAAATATTATACAATATTTTGTATTGCATATGAATTTATATTCTATATGAATATAGAAACTCACAGATTATCTTAGGCCCATAGTATTATTGAATCATATAATTTTATAACAGGAATAAATCTTAGAGTTAATTCAGTAAAATTCCTTCATTCAGTGAATAAGGAAATAAAGTCAAGGTAGGTTAAATGCTTTGCATGTAGCCATGGAGTAATCATTGGGAATGCTGAGTCCATTAGCTAGAGCTCATTTCTATGCATTCCAATGAAAAGTACTCTGAAAATGTGATCATTAAACTCCGCTTCAATTTATTTTCTAGTTGTTGTCCATGATTTTTTTTACTTATGTTTATTTTACCTTTCTTTTCATGATTTTTTAAAAAAATCATTGCTTCTGAAAGCATTTCCAGGTTAATACATAAGCATCAAGTGATTTGCAATTTAAAAGTAAGGCTGAGGAATACAAAGCAGAAACAAAACGCAATAAATATATTAGTTTTCTATTGTTGTGTAATAGATTACCAGAAAGGTAGCAGCTGAAAACAATATCCATTTGTGAGCTCCCGATTCTGGAGGTCAGAAGTCCAGCATGGTGTGGCTGTTCTCTGCTCAGGGAGTCACAGGACTGGCCTCATGGTGTTAGCTGGGTTTGGTGTCCTCTGGAAGCTCTAGGGGAGAATCTGCTTCCAACCTTACTCAGCTTGTTGACAGAGTTCTGTTCCTGTGGCTGTAAGATTGAAGTCCCTCTTTTGGCTAAGGTGTTGCTCTTGGTTTCTAGAGGCTGTTCTTAGTTCCTTGCCACATGGCCCCCTCCATATGAAAAGCCAGCAATAGAGATTCCCCTTGTGCTAAAATCATTAACTATCACACGCCGACTCTCATTTTTAGGAAGTGCCTATTTCCTTTTAAGAAACTTCTGTAATAGTGTACACAACAAAAATAATTTTTTTAAAGAAAAGAATTGACTTCTTTTTCACAGAGGACTTTTCCTACTGGTGAACTTATAAGATAAAAATATTCTAAATATCCTCCTAGGAATGACAATCCATAAGTCTTTGTTGACTGACAAAAAAAGAAAAAAGTGTATATGTTCACAGGGCTGTTTATAGGTCAGTATCACCCATCATAATTTCGTTTTCTTGAAGTCATTTGTGCAATTCAACATACTGTAATCATGGGAGTGATTATCCGCCCTATTCACAAGTTCTGGGACTGAAACAGTCGTGTGTGTGTGTGTGGGGGGGATGTGCATCTTGAGGGACATTTCAGAACTCCCTCTACCACAACCAGATGAAGTTTTCTTACGGAGACGCACCTCAGTGAAGGCAAGGATTTTCCTTCCTTCTGCAGGTGCCATAATTCTTGTATTATCTCAACGTATAATTTAGCATTACAACAGAGATTATGCACTAATAAAGTCTTACGATATTAAACTATACTCTTTAAATTTATTAACTTTTCTAATGAATTTGTAAAAATTCCTGCCTCTATGGAACTCAGGCTCTAATGAAAAGAAAGGAGTCACAAACGGTTAATATAACCCATAAGTAAACCATCCAGTATACTAGGAGGTGAAAAGTGCGGTGCAGTGACAGTGGAAGACAACAGAGAGATCGGGAAGAAGAATTCAGGGTATCAGGAGCGGGGTAGGTGTGTAAGATACGGAGAGTGTTCCTCACCAGGGAGTTGAGGTTTGACAAGGACCTAGAGAAAGCGATGGAGTTGTGCACAAAGATATCTGGGGCGGGGAACTAACCCAGGTGGAAGGAACAACAAGTGCAATGGCCCGAAGGCGGGATCCTGTCTGGTAATTCAAAACACAGCCAGCAGGGATATGTGACTGCAGTGGGAGGAGGAAGGAAAAAGAGAGGCAAGGTCAAGAGATAATGAGGAACCGCATGTCATGGTGTCATTGCAGTCTGGATAAAATGGAACGCCATTGCAGGAGGGTGACCCATGTGACCTAAGTTTTAGAAGGACCACTTTAGCTACTCTATTAAGAATAATTGTAAAGGATTCAGAGTAAAAGCAGATAGACCTTGTAAAAGTCTACTGCTGAAATTCAGGCTAGAGATACAGTGGCTTGGACCAGGGTTTTAGGAGTGGAGGTGGTAAGCATTAGATTCTGAATACATGCTGAAGGTAGAGCTAAGAACATGTCTATTACGTTCAATTGTGACATATAAGATAAAGAAAGGAGCTAAGAATGACTTACAAGTTTTTAGTTTGAATGGATGAGTAGACAGAATTGCTATCACTTGAAGATGATGATGGAGAAGGTGAGAAAGGGGAGGGACTTACTTTTTGGACACGTTGCATTTGAGGTGGCTTTTAGATATCCAAGCGGATAAAATAAGTCAAGTAGTCAGTTGTAGGTGTGGAATTCATGGGAGAGATCTGACTTGAAAATATATATTTGGGAGTCATTTAGAAGACTCCCAAAAAAGGTATTTTAATGCAGCGAGACTGGGTGAGAACACAAGGGAATAAGTCAAGGCATAAAATAGAAGAGAACCAGCGACCGAGCCCTGGAGCACTTCAACACTGAGGGGTCAGGAGATGAGAAAAAACAAGGAAAGGAGGTGACAAAGAGAATCCAGGCAAAGGCAGGAAGAAAATGGTGTCAGAAAGAAGGAGTGATCGACTGTGTCCTGGGCCACCGATAAGATTAAACAAAGTGGGCTCTGGACTACACAGTTTGGAGCATACGGGTGACATTGACAAGTTTTGATGGAGTGATGGTGTGAAAAGCCTGATGGGGGTAGTTTTAAGAGAGAAAATGAGAAGAGAAATGGCTGAAAATGAAAAATGAGCATAAACAACAATTCAGGAATTTCACTGCAGAAAGAAGTCAAGAAATGAGGAGGGGGAAGCTGGCAGAAAAACGGGCTCATTGAAAGTTTGGTTTTTTTTTTAAATCTTAGAGAAATAATAGTATGTGTTCATAGTTACGGAAACAGTCTAGCAGAAATGAAAAGCTGATGGAGGACAGAGGGAATTGTTAGAGTGATGTCTTTAATCAGGTGGCCAGGAGCATCTAGTGAGGATTATTCCTATTGGATAACAGTGGTCTTACTGTGTTTCTTGTCTCTTTCAAAAACCACCAGAACCTGTGTTATAATAAACCAATTTAATTAAAAACACATATTTAAAATCCTCACAGAATTTTTATTATTAATCACATGGGTGCTGCTACCCCTTGCCCATAGGTTTTACTAAATACACTGACTTCAAGATATCATTTTCTCTATTTCAATCACATTCAGAGAAAGTGAATTGTGTTGGTAGCGGCAGTGAGGGCAGAAGAAGGGTATTAGTAGAACTAATCACGTTAATCAGAACATGCTCTCAGAGAACCCTCGTGTGAGATTTAGGAAACTCAGTTTTGGGCCCCAAGCACCACTGACTAGCTCTTCTACATTTGCAAAGTTAATTCTCCCCCTAGGTTTCATTTTCATTACTTGAAAGAAAATACATTCTTTATATGATCTCTAAGTCCCCTTCTAATAAATTCAATACAAAATCATTCCCTGAAATCATACTATGCGTAAGAGGTAAAATATAAAGCTGGCAATTTGCAGCTAGTGAGAAAGACGGACTTTTAGTTAATTAACAGAAAATGAGAGACACACAAACCTATAAAATAGAGTCAAGTAACAAATACAAGGCATCCAAAAGGAATGTGGCTCTTAAATGCAATGTGTACTGTTCTCCCTTTCTGTTCTCCCTCTCATTTGCTCCCGATTCTCTTGTGCCTGAATTCCTTTCTGATTATATATTTGAGAGATTTGAAATTAAGTAGTCTGTTACTTTAACAGTTTTCCAGCAACTGGCTGATTTATACACCAACAAAATCTGGTTTCATAAATACTGCAAGAATATAAGGATAATTGGAATGGAGGCTGATGTGAATGAATTGTTTCCTCTCTGTGGGGATTTGTGGATATCCGATATTAAACTTATGTGGAGATCAGTTCTTGTTTCTGCCCATGCAGCTCTGAATTTAAACCACATGAAATTCATTTCAGGTTATCCATTTCTTTTTTCCTAAAGGTGTGCAGACTTCCAGTGACCTTGTGTCACAGGGAAGGGACTTGCATGCTGTCATTAGGTCTGAAATGAGGCAAGATGTAGGGCTTGGGGAATGCTTCAAATGGCTTTAGTTTCTATGCCTGGGAAATCATTTACAGGTCTCTCTGCCGCTTCCAGAATACATAAAATGTGGGCAATAATCTTAAGAGACAGTAGAATAATCAGTGGACTTTCTAAGTATTGAATGAAGAAAAGAAACAAAGTGGTTAAACACAGTTATTTTGGCCAAAGGAACTTCAATATAATAAATCAGAGGTCGTGCCAATCAATACTTTTTAAATTCTGAAAAAAGTGTGGAGTTGAGAGGGCAACAGTGCAGACTACTTTAGGGTGACCCTGTCTCAAGCAATGGGATACATTTGACATTATAAAGGTAGAATACATATATTTATTGATTGGATTTGATGATGCGTTTTTTTTCTTTTTTTTTAGGTAACATCTTTACCTGGTACAACCATTTCTCTATTTATTGTTACCTTTCCATTCCATGACTCTCTGGAATCTGTACTTTCCTAAGAGGTAAACTACTGCTTTGCTGTTTAGCTGAACTTTTTCCTTCTTTCTGTGAGCAGACTATGTAGAGAAAAATGAGATTTTCTGGAAGGATTTATTTTTGCCATTTTATAAGTAAGGAATTAAAGCAGCTTTCTGACCACACCTGCTAGGAGATCTGTTGTCCAAAGAGCTCTCTGAAATAGTACATGCTCCTATTCTTTGCATTGTTGCTCAGGGTATTTGCAATGTTTTCAAAAATACACCAAATAGTCATGTGTATTTTTTTCTACATTTAGTTTTGAACTGGTTATAATCAGTTTATTGTCTATTTAGATATAAAGATAGACCAAATTCATTTACATTGTACGATGTACTTATTACTTTTTCAGGTATTAAAATAATTTTATTTCAAATAGCATGTATTATGATTAAAACCATAATAGTATGATATAATGAAACCAGAGAAAGAACACATACAGATATGATTATGTGTGTATCTATCTTTATAAATTGTATCATCTTTATTGTATTTTTTCATTATCATTTATCCCCATACTATACTACTTTAATACATATTCCTAGAAACACTTTAGCTTAAGTTCATCCAAGAAGAACTTGGAAAGGCAGCTTCTAGGAAGGTCAGAATTAAAATAAATGTTAACTTTTGCTTTTGTAGAGAAGCTTTAGAGCTGCAGCCCTGCTATGTGCCCGCTCACCATGCCGACAGTCACAAAGGAACTGATTGGCTCCCGTGATCCAGAAAGCGATTTGTCCACCGCTTAGTTATTCTTATCTCACAGTCACTGCAAAGACTGCACAAGACGGGTGGAAATAAAAAGTACATGTTGAGAAGGGCCTGTGCCTGAATCAGATTCAGACTTTGTGATTAATCGCACACCTTCACGTTCCGAGTACCACTCATTAGTGTCATTAAGCTGCTTGTCTCTTAATTGCATTCTTGTGTAGGGAACTCCAGGCAAAAATGAACCAGCTCTGAAAAGCCCACAATCAAAGTTGATTGCGTCTAACCTTACCGTCGCACCTCTATTAACCTACAAGCTGTGTGGGTAGGACTTACAAAAAGCACTTCGTGAGGAAAAATGTCTCCTTCAGATTTTGCTACCCTTGCATTTATTCTGAATTTTCTGGAAATTATGAGGTAGGATTGCTAATAACCCCTGTCATTATCTCAAACTGTGAATACTGGTTGTCATTTTCAGAGTCAACAGATGTTGACCTCAGGGTGGCAACTTTTCCTTCATTGTATGAACCTAATCAACATTATATTCTTCAGTTTTCTATAAAATGCAATATCCAATTAGAAAGTAAGCTTTGCAAAAACAAAAGGTCTAGGGTTAAAATCTCATTTAAGCTGCATTAGGCTAAATGTGGCTTTGGGCTATTTGTATTAGCTAAAGCTATTTATGATTTCTCTAAAGGAGAGGAAAGGACACTTTGGGGACTACAGAAAAATTGATTTAATTGTATGCATGACTTCACATTCAATTTCTATAAAAGTAGCCCTTCATGAAAGGTTGTGAAGATTTTTGACAATATCTCCCTTTTTGTCTCTGTGCTGATCTTCTAGAAACACTGTTTGCAAATATAAAGCTAAATTGTCAAAGACACAGCTGTAACACAGTTCTGCAGTATGAATGGGGTGCAGCAACTATTACCTCCCAAAGTTAAATTGAACTTGAATTCCACCAAACCTAGTCACTATTCATGTGGAAATGTGCTATGAATTCCTGAACCTAGTCAGCTTTTTGTGAAACTAATATCTTCTTCCAACTTGCTTCTAAGTTCTTTTTTTTCAGATGACTTTACCAGTCAGACTCCATTAGATGTTCGTAATGGCTTAAAAGCCATTTGATTCTGTTTGATTTTCATGTATCCATTCACTTATTTATTCAGCAAGTATACTGAGTGTGTACCATGTAGAGACAACATGCCCGGCTCTGGTGAAACAGTAACAGAAGAATCAGACCCTTACTTTCACAGCTCTTACTCACCACCAGAAATACAGACAGAATTCCAGTTCAACATACCACAATCACAACTTTTTATACACATTTTTCATAACCTGGCTCCTATAAGGAAAACACATGGAATTTTTAGCTCCTATAATGTACTAAATTTTTAATTCATATAATAACCAAATTGCTGAAGCTTCCTTACTAGAGACTAGCTAAAATAACACTGTTTCTGAAATTAAGTAATAATATATCGCTGAGATTCCTGACACCCAATGCAACAAGGGAAATGTGAGATCTTTTGTTTGAGTAAAGAAAGTAGGTAGTTTATTCAAAAAGCAAATACCATCGTACTGTTAAAGACTGAGATAAACATATTCCATATGGAAAGGACATTGCATTGGGTGCCAGGAATCTCAGGGACATATTTAGTATTTAATTTCAGAAACAGTGTTATTTTATCTAGTCTCTAGTAAGGAAGCTTCAGTGATTTGGTTATTACATGAATTAAAAATTTAGTACATTATAGGAACTAAAAATTCTGCCTGTTTTCCATGTAGGAGTCAGGTTTCATAACAAAAATCATTATGTTTTCAAATGTGCTATTTATCGTAGGTATACACTATTTAGATTTTAAATTGTCCTTTAATGAAAATCATTCTAAAAATCTGACAGTTTGATAGTTTTCATTTTGGGCATTAGACAGCTGAAGAAGACTATTTCCTGCAAACTGACAGTTGTGTGATGGGGGTGGGAGTGCGGAGTAATGACTAGCAAAGCCAGAGAAAAAAGGTAAACACTGGGCAGTCTTTTATCTCAGGGTAACAAGGACGAATCAGAGGAGAAAAACCTGAGTTGATGAAACATTTTAGCTTAGAGTTGGGAAAGATTAGGCAAATAAGATCTCATTTTCTAAAGTAATATGTATAAATTTTAAAAAGTTATATTAAATTGTTTTTTAAAAATAATGACTAGTTGAAGGTCTAATCATTGATTTAAGAGGCTAAGTTTGTGTTTGGCAAGTTTGTTTCACCTTTGGAATGGGTAAATTGGGAAAATATCCCGAGATACAATGAATGATGAAAAAAACATTACAAAAATTAGAAATATAAACATATGAGATGTAAATAATATAATGAAATAAAGTTTTAGTGCAGTACTAAATAACCAGGTATTATAATTAATATAAAATAAGTGTTATTTAGCAATTACAGGTTATTGTATTAGTCTGTATATTTTCTTTAAATAATGGTAAATTACTGCTTGGTTATGAATAGCTTCATAAATTTTAACAATAGATATAATAATAGGAAAAGATTTCTAGTTGTGTTATGGGAGGCTGTAGATTTGATAAGCTATTATTTAACATTTTTCACTTGGTTGCAGAAAAATACAGATTAAGACAAAGCACTAAAGTAACATGTATAAGTCATTGTTAGAAATTACCTTAAATTCTATAAAATGAAGTAACCAGAAGGAACTTCAGGACAAAACAAAGATGATCTGTTAATACCCTGATGCAGGACTAAATATTTTTAGTCCTAAGGTTCTCAGCTTATTTTATAAAAGGGTGATTTCCAGAAAAAAATTAATTTTACATATTTAAATACATTTTATTATCTTTCATTGGAAAGATGATTATCTGAGAGCTACTCTGTGTGTCAAAATGTTTACAACTAAATTTTGGTGGGAACTTAGATGCTTTTAGTGTCCTTTTTTCATATAATCCTTACATCAAAAATACCCAGTCTTCCTTTAGATTCATCTTCCTTATTATCAACAGATATATCTTTCAAAAATATCTATTTGATCATGTTATATTGCTGCTTATTAATATTTAGTGATTCCTGATCATATTATTTAAAGACACTTAAACTTTTGTTTTAAACTAATATTATTTTATAGGACCTATATTTTGTCCTTTCTAGCATTCCTCAATTTTATAACTAATTACTTTTTAAAATATTGTTTTCTAAACTGCATTTTATTTTATGACTCCTGGATTTAAACCTAATGCCGATCTTTTAAGATTAAACTTAAATATAACCAGAGACGTTGAAATAAAGAACAAACTGACAGTAACCAGAGGGGAGGGAAGGGGGAAAGCAGGGGAAAGTATGGAAAGGGTCGTCAAGGAACAAGTATAAAGGACTTATGAACGAAGACAAAGCAGGGAAGGATTGAGGGTGGGGCGGGGGGAAAATGGTGGTAGGAAAATGGAGACAACAGTACTTGAACAACAATAAAAATAAATAAATAAAAAATAAAAGTTTCTCATATCTACATTTCATTTATCTGTTAGTATTTGGTTTATATAATAACCACTTTGTCAACTACATTTTACACAATTTATTGAGTGCCTACCATGTGTGAGACACTCTTCCAGAAATCAGCATACAGGACTGACCATCGACCCCTCCTGGATTTTCTTTGTATAGTTGGATACCTACACATCTACCATCATGATTCATAAGCTCCCTTGGAAGAACCAACATTTGTCATTCTGGTGTCCAATCACAGAGAGTTGACCTGGGAAGGCAGCACATGCTAAACTGGTGGCTATTATGTTTCATGATTGAATGGAATTAAACAACTAATATTAAGTCACTTGAAAAACTTTCTCTTTTATTTATTTTTTAATTTTTTAAAAAGATTATTTTATTTATTTATTTTAAGAGGGGAAAGGAAGGAGTTACAGAGGGAGAGAAACATCAATGTGTGGTTGCCTCATGCACGGCCCTTCTGGGGACCTGACGTGGCCTGCAACCCAGGCATGTGCTCTGACTGTGATTGAACCCACAACTATTTGATTCACAGGCCCACACTCAATCCACTGAGCTACACCAGCCAGGGCAGAAAGGTTTCTCTTTTATATTCCAAACAGATGAAGGGAGGCAAACATATAACTGGGAAGTAAAATCATATTAAATATTTATGTAGCATTTCTATACTTTTTCCTCAAAAGCTTCCTAATCAGGCATTGGAGAGATATAGTATTAAATTCTTCCTTTAGTATTAATAAATATATAGGTATATAAAACATAAATACATATACTTCCATCCTAGAGAACATATTTATGGTTTTTCTTTCTGCTTTATGAAGAACCAAGATTACACTTTAAAATATTAACCAACGACAAACAACACAGTGTGGTACCTACAGTTCAGGGAAGGTAGAGTTCAGGGATACGTGTGACAGCAAGAATGAGAGCAAGAATACCTCTGAAATCTGTAACTTAGGATTTCCATGATAAGATGATAAATGTATTATTGATTATCAGGCTTAACTTATTCCTTTATTCTATTCTAAAGGAGTAGAATAAACTGATATAAAATTTTATGAAGAATGTACTTGTGAAGAAAAGTAATAAGTAGATCAAGTAATTATAAGAAAACATTTCTTATAGGATGTGTAAAATGATCAATGATGATAAGCTTTGCTAATGAAATATTTTTAAAGTTTTCAAATTAAAAAGATATAGTTATAGTTTACTAAATGCTATTCGACCTCCCATTTCACTATGTTTTTCTTGGAAGTTCTGGCTGCAGAGAAGAATTATCACCAGTAAATCACTCTTCTTGTTGTTGTTGCTGTGTTTGTAGCCATGTTGGAATTGGGTATAAAACATGATTTTTGTTCCCTTCTTTTGTCATCCAAAATGGGGAATCACAAGGCCACAACAACACTGTAAAAGATTGCTAAGGGGCAGGAGAGGATATAGTCATATTTAACGTCATCAATATTTTAGCCTAAAATTATATTATCTTCAATTCTTTAAGTATCTCTCAATTACAAATAAGTTACCAATGAAATATGTTATTCTGCTAGCAATTTCAGATAATTTTTCTCACACTGCATTACCTTTTTGAGGTTCTATATCATTTACTAAAAGTCTAAAACAATATTTTTGAAAGAGTAATTACCACTGAAATTCTGGGCATTAGGAAGACATAGTAAAGAGTCAGAATTTGAATCCCAAGGCTGTCCTTGGTAAGCAGATGGGAGCTGTTCCTGTCAGATCTCTGGAGAAGTGTTCAGACAAAAGAACAGCTCTGATTTCTCAGGTGCACAGAGGGTATCAGAGGCTCACATCTAACAGCCTAACTCTATTTTGCAAAGCAATCTGAGAAACACTAAACTGCTGTTATAAGAAAAGGTGACATTTGTACCACGGAATTATTTTGTTGTTTTTTGGGGGGAACCTAGAGTAGGACAATGGGGGTCAATTCTCATTCTCTCTCTCTCTCTTTCACATCTGTCATAAGAGAACTACTAGCATCCTTGAATGCTCAGTAGGCCAAATGAAGAACAACCAGGAGGCTACATGACCTAAAAGAGAGATCACCCTAGAGAGATCAGTAATGTAAAGTGATTACATTACTGAACACATATTAATGATCTTCATTTAGAACCTGAAACCTATTCAGCATGAATCCTATTTCACGGTGTGCATTTGATTTGCAGAACTCTTTGCCAAATTTGACTCTAATATTTTAAAAACTGATCAAGGTCCATGCAATGAAAATTCAGATCTACATTTATATCCTACCTCTCCCATTTGCTGACTGTGTGACCTCATAAATTTGCTTAATTTCACTGAGACTTAGCTTTTTCATTTTTACAGTGGCAGATATAGCTTTGACTTCCTGGGATGTTGTGAAGCTTAAATGCACTGATATGTGGAAGGTATGACCACGAATCTGGCATAGGAAAGCCGCCGAAGATACTAGCAGTCCTTTCATTCCTTGTTGATTCTCATCCTTTCATCTACTACAGCCTCCAAGGGATGCAGCCTGTTCCTGTTAACTGAGCCACTTCCTGTAGCAGGGATTCACACAGTGAGAGCTTGAGACTCAGGTTCCTAGGAGAAATATGAGTCCTGGAGGGAGGGTAGTTGGAGAAATAAATATGGTACTTTGAAAAAACCCCAAAGATTATTCTCAGGTGTCTCACTAAATGAAGAAGGAGGTACTAGAAATTATACTAGTGGACTATCTCAAGCTCAAAGTAATAACATTATATTCATAAATAAGTATAATTAATGTCAGCTAAAAAAAGTTCATATGTTTAAGGTATTACAAAGAGTGCTGTGATGGATTTATTTATAAGTGGAATTGCTTGGCTAAATGGTGATGCACATTGTCCATTTTGATAAATCTTTTAAAATTGTCCACCACAACCACCTCAAAAAGGAACACCAGTTTACAGCCACAACAACATGATATAAAGACTTTTTTTCCTCTACATCTTTGTTAGCACTTATTGTTACCTATCTTTAATTGCTACCACCACCACCACCACTCCTCTCTCAATCTGACCACTTATGTCCTTTGGCCAACAACTTCTATTTCTGAGATTGATAGTTCCCAGAGAGGCTGAATAGTACAATGGTTAAAAATGTGGACTCAGGATTTAGGCTGCCTCAGTTCAAATCCCTACTTTCCCACTTCCTGGACACGTGAACATGATTCCTGGGGCTTCAGAATCCTGCAAAGATTGGTGTGACAGTTTATTTTTAATGAGTTGATTAATTTATATGTATAAAAGAGTGCCTAATACCTAGAAATCCTCATAGAAATGTTTATTAGTATTTACATTATTTACCTATTGCCACTGTAACAGATTACCATAAAATTAGTGGTTTAAAAAGTATTGTTACAGTTCCAGAGGCCAGAAGTGGAAAATTATTCTATGAGGGCTAAATCAAGAGGGTCATGCGGGCTAGCTCCTTCTGGAGACTCCAGGAAATAATTTGTCTTGCTGTCTCTTCCGACCTCTGGTGACTGCCAGCATTTCTTGGTTTATGGTCACATCTCTGCTTTTGATGTCACATTGCCTCCTCTTCTTCTGTACTAAAATCTCCCTCTGCCTGGCTTGTATAGGGACCCGTGTGATTACTGTGGGGCTCACTAAGGTGAGGCAGCACGATCTCTCCATCACAAGACCTTTAACTTCAATCACATCTGCAAGGACCCTTTGGCCATATAAGGTAACATTCACAGATTCCATGGATTGAAACTTGGATGTCTCTGGGGGCTTCACTTCGCTTATTTACTATAGTATTTTTTAAAACGTTATATTGGAAAGATTGCAAATTTTTCATCTATTTGTTGACTATATGTTGTGGCCACTACATTCTATCAGTTAGACATAACACAAATATTTTTTCCCAATTTGTCTTTTATCTCTTAACTTTTGCTCATGGTAATTTTCATAATACAGAAATTTTAATGAGTATATCATTTATGACTTTTAACATCTCTATCAGAACAAAATAAAGAAAACTGGCATATTCACATTATAGAATAGTATGCAAACATACAAAATTAAGTAGATCTAATATATATTAACCCACAACAATACCCATAAGTATTGTTAAGTGATAAAGGTAAGTCACACATTTTATGTAAGGGAAAATTACATCGTGCATATGAAAGGCTCTGAATAATGTACTCCATAAGTCTTAGTATTTCCTGTGGTGGGGAGGTGGGCAGGATTAGGAGGTCAAATAAATACATTATTCCTTTTTATTTTATATTAATTCTATTTAAATTTTTAAGCAATAAATACCATCATATATTTTTATGTAATTAAATTTGAAACAGGGATATTAAAGTCAAAAGAGAAGCATATTGAAATTGCCATAGAATTTTAGAGGAAAAGATAATTGATATTTTCTGGGAGAGTTGAAAGAGGCAACGTTTGGAAAGGGAAAACAGATTTGATCACACAACATAGAATAGGAGTGTGTTCCAGGAGTTAATTAAATTTCATAGGAACAGAGCTGAGGGAGGGTGTGACGGCCAGTCTTACGTGTTCACTGGACTGGGCTGAAGAGCATCTGCAGCCAGTCAAACACTGTTTCCGGAAATATCGGCAAGGCTGTTGCCGGAAGCATTTGTATCAGGACTGAATAAAGGAGATGCACCTTCACCAATGAGGAGCTCAGTGTCCAGCCTGTTGAAGGCCCCAACAGAACAAAGAGGTGAAGGCAAGGAAACTTCTCTCTCTCTTTTCTCTAGTTAGGATGTGCATTTTCTGACCTTGGACAAGGGAGTTCCTGGTTCTTGGGTATTCAGACTCTGAGAAATACATCACCCATCCCCCTGGTTCTCAGGTGTTAGACCTCAAATTGAATTACACCACAGTCTTTCTGGGGTCTCCATATTGCAGGGGGCATATGGTGGGACTTCTATGCCTCCATGTGAACCAATTCTATACAATATATAAAATCTCCTATTGGCTCTTTCCTCTGCAGAATCCTGACTACTACAGAAAGCAATAAGGTTAGGTAAATAAGAGGAAATAATGATAAAATATTTCATCTGGATGAAATCTTAGAAGGCTTTCATGTAAGAGAGAGTTTAGTTATTCTTTCCAGGTTAAGGACCTCAAAGCCTAATCACTTGTGGAAAGTCACTGACTGCTGAGAGTATAGCCAAATTTACCTACAGTCTTTTAAGGCCAACCCATGCATAAGGGAAAACGAGACACGGGCATATTAAAGTCCCATCTGACGTAATTTTAATCTTCCATTGGGTATTCTCATCTTCCAGTCTCCTAAATATTCTCATCGTCTTAAGACCAACGATGAAAAAAAACAGTATTATGTATATGCTGACTGACTATCAAAAAAACAGTGATAGAGGAGATGTTAAAGAAACTTAATCTGTCTTAATAGAAAAGATTTTAAAAAATGAATATCATAAGCAAAAGTAGCATATCCAGATCCAGAGAGTGATGTAGTCCTGTTTTTAGTTCCTAGAAATTTTAAAAGATATTAGCACCAGTTAGATACAGACCTATAATCAAACTTAACCCTTTTGTGTGTATGTGTATGTGTTTTATTTATTTTTTCACTATTTTATTGTATTTATTCCTCTTCCACCCTCTTCCACCTTCCCCCTTCCCCCTTCCCCCCGCAATCACCACACTCTTGTCCATGTCCACGAGTCCTTTTTCTTTTTTTTAAATCCCTCCAACCCCTAACTCTCCCCTCCCAGAGCTGTCAGCCTGCTCTCTACCTATGAGTCTGTCTCTATTTTGCTTGTTAGTTCAGTTAGTTCATTAGATTCCACATATATGGAGAAAGGAGAACCCTTTTGCACTGTTGTACTGAGAATGCAGTGGGAATGAAGATTGGTGCAGCCACTGTAGAAAGCAGTATGGAGATAACTCAAAAAATTAAAACTGGATCTGCCTTTTGACCCAGTGCTTCCACTTCTGGGAATATATCTGAAGAGATCCAAAACACTAATGAGAAAGAATATAAGCACCCCTATGTTTATTGCAGCATTATTTATAATTGCTAAGCTTTGGAAACAGACCAAGCGTCCATCAGTAGATGAGTGGATAAAACAACTATGGGGCATTTACACAATGGAATACTACTAAGCCATAAAAAAGAAGAAAATTTTACCCTTTGTGACAGCTTGGATGGACCTGGAGAACATTATTTTAAGTGAAATAAACCAGTCAGAGAAAAACAAATACTGTGTGTATGTGTGTGTTTTAAATAAAACTTAAATAAAACAAATATTTTGGTCAATAGCATTATACTATATCACACTGACAAAAAATGAAAATGTCTGGTCCACCCATACTCACAACGGCATTATTCACAATAGTCAAACTGCAGGTACAACCAAAATGTCCATCGATAGATAAATAGATAAACAAAGTATGGATGTGGAATATTATTCAGTCATAAAATCAAATGAAATTCTGATATATACTACAACACAGATGAACTTTCAAAACATTCTGCAAATGAAATAAGGCAGAACCGGAAGACAAACATTGTATGATTTGATTTATATGAGCTATCTATAACAGAATACTCAAATTCATAGAGACAGGCAGTAGAATATTGGTCCTGTAGTAAGGGCTGCAGGAAGGGGTAGTGAGGAGCTATATTTTATATGTAGGGAATTCAGTTTGGGATGATGAGGAGGTTCAGAAGATGCACAGTGATGATGGTAGCATCACAATGCGAATATACCAAACACCACTAAATAGTATACTTTCAAATGGCAGATATAGTAAATTTTATGTTATGGATATTTTACCATAATAAAAAATAAATGAAATGTCTGAGAATTGAGAAGAGATTCTCCTGGTAAATAAAATGATATTAAATCATTTTCATAATGTAATGTGCAAGGAAGGAGAGGTTGTGTAAAGATAGAGCATCTTATCATTATTAGATCTTAGCATTTTCTTAAACTGTGATTCTTCTTGATTATATCATATATTTAATTGCTGAAAACCTTTAAGTAAACTCTGTTGGGTGCATAGGCTTGAAAAAAGTCTTCATTCAAAACTTTTTTTCTATTACAATCAATAGGTATAAGATATGCCAGATTGTTTTCTTCCCAGCTGTCTGATGGGCAAATAATCACTGTTGAAGGGGTATTGGCTGAAGCTTGAGCTGCCTCAGTTTCAGCCTGCTATGAAATTTGACTTCGGTTGTAGACAACTTAATCTGTGATTACTGAAAAACAAACCTTCCCCCATTAATCAAATTATATTTTTAATTTCAATATGTGTGTGCAACTATTTTGTGAGATGCATTGACTTAAATAGTGGTTATGACTAGGAATTAAATTTCACCGATGAGCCCAAACCCGTTGCATAGCTCAAAAGAAATTCGATAGTAAGTTTTTAATTACTGATATCCTACTGAAATTTGTATTCAATAAAGAGAAATATTTCCTAAACACTAAAAAGCTTTAAGATATGAAATGAAACAGTCTGTGGCTTGAAAATGAATGTAGTCTTAAAAGGAAGAAAACTTAAGGGGGTCATGTTCAAAAGTCTTTAATAGGCCTAAAAGAATCCCTCGCATCTCTCATTAAGACGTGGTATGTGATTTTGCTCACAGACTTGAGGATGAAACACGAAAGCCAGGCTCCAATGAAACCTCACATTACACACGGAATGTAATGCACAGATAACGCATTGTTCAGTATTCTGTAGTGATCTCAGCAATCTCACCTCAACAGAGAGTAAGCAAACTCCATACATAATACAGGCAATGAGGCCAAATTTCAGATCTACCCCCTAGGAAAAATGAAATATGACATTGTTTCTAAATCTCAAGCTAAAAGAAGAGTTTAGCCAGAAAACTGAAGCTGTACTATGTCAACATGGTTCTTTAATTTCAAAAGGAGCTAAAACATATGGAAATCTGATCTAATTATACATTTTTATTGGGTAAACTAACCTTATACACACACAGATAGTTTTGTATACACACATACATGAACTCAGTGTCTTTCTGCGTTCATTATAGATAGCAGAAGTGCTGTATGAGTAAAGTAGTGATCCTCCATAAACAAAAAATACTCCCTTTGCTAACTTTTCCTGTTATCATAATGCCACAGATGTTTTCCAATAATTCTCAACAGATTAAATGTATCAAGTGAGCCCCTTATATTACAATGTAAATATCTGTTAGTTACCATCTGAGAAACAAGTAATAATGTTATTAGCTAATTTGTTGAGTATTCACTATGTACTAAGTATGTCTAAAGTGAAAATACGACTCTGGAAGCACAGCACTAATATTAATCCAATTGCATACAGTAATGAGGAAACAGAAATTCAGAGATATTGAGACTTTTGCTTACAGTCGAATGGCCAGCAGAGTCAGTATTCAAATTCCGGAGCCTTTGGTATTGACCACCCCCAAATTGTCTTCAGGTATTACCTCACTACTGACTAATAACAGCAACTCAGTTAAAGGGACAAATATTAGGGGCAGATGAAAAAGAAGGATGGGGTGGAGATAAAACTAACTTAAAAAAGTGAGAGAAGTGGCTCCAGATGACACGCAGTGGGATGGTGCCCATTAGGCACAATTTTTAAAATATTTTAACCTTCATGAACAGTGTGCTTCCTTCACTTCGAAGAGAAATGTGTTTGAAAGTCATTGGTGACAGTGCTTCTAATAGTTGAGTGTGTTCTTATATTTCCCTTCCGAGTCATCACCAGACTCTCTTTCTATATTTCCAGGACCTGAAAATCGCAGTTTTTGTGCCAAATAACTTTTTACACAGTGCTAATATTTTTCTTTTGTGATTTAACATGATTTACAATCTTGTGCTAGTATATGACTTTCATGTATTTCCGGTATGATTCCCCAACTAGATTATATAAATGCTCTGAAGAAAAATGCCTTAATTTTCTTTATATTTCTCCTGGACCAAATGCTTCATATACATTAAGTACATGATATTACAAATATTTGAGATTCTTGTTACAAAATACTTAAGCAAATGGCAGAGTTACAAGAACCTGAGTCTTCTCAAACCTGAGCGTGTATCCTGAAGACACAAGTCACCACCTTATAACCTTAAGAAAACTAGGATGAAATGATTTTTGAAAAATACCAATGCAACTCAGCGAATTTAGGATAAAACCAGAGAACTTAAATGACTCGCTCTTAATCACTGAGTATTTGAAGGAGGCACTGCTATATTTGTGAACTTCTTTTTTTTCTTTTGCAGGGGGCAATGAATATGAGAACTTTTATTTTTAATGTAAAAATAATTGAAGAAAAATACTACTATTTAATATTCAGATTGAGATGAGCCTCTAGTCTGGGTCCGTATGCTGTATGCCAGTACAAGAAGTACCCGGCGAGGAGCAGGTAGAGGGTGGACCGTGGTATCTGCACTGGGAGATTGCTTTAGGAATATTGCCACATATCATCACTTACATAAAGTAGGTATACAGAGTAGATTACCTGATACTAAACAAGCTAACCCTCACAAAATGCACTTGTGACTTATAACAATCTACTCTGAGGAACTGAGGATTCGAAGTATCATATTTACTACAAAAAAGGAAAAAAAAAAAGGTACAACTAAGACCTTTCTTCTGCTCCTGGCATGACTCCTTAAAGTCTCAGGAAACACACTGTCAAAATCAAGTGACTTGGCCATGGGGAAATTGGGAAATCAGATATTGGCATCTTTTTATACTTATGCTTAAATTTATCTTTATGAGGCTTTTTATCAAAAGCTTTTAGGAAGAACCTTAATTGTATTTCTTAGTCAAGATATGCCAACTTATGCCATAGTGATAACTGGGCCCAGACCTGAAATAAACATTTATTTCTCCCTCATGCTATACTTCTAGAGTCCCAGAACCAGTCAGCATGGTTGTTCAGCTCTCCAAGGTCACTCAAAGACCAAGACTGATAGAGCAGGCATTTCTGTGGGTCCAGCACCTTCCTCCAAAGAGCTTACCCAGTGTAAAAACATCAACAGTGTAAGACTGCAACACCGATCGCCCTGCCGAAGCCTCAGTTCTTGCAGTGAAAATCCACAACGTTGCCATTTAACATGTAAAATATGTACCTTCCAGGGCCTTGGCACTTGGAACAACTTTTCTAATTAAGCAACTCCTTGAAAATAAATAAGTAGATTGTTTGACATTTTAAAATTGATTGCTTTTTCACCTTGGTTGCTACTATTTCTTGTAACTTGTAGTATAGGTTGTTTGTCAATACTGTACAAAAAAATGAACTCCTTTTTCACGAAGTATTACTATTGGGACTTTCCAGTATGATTAATTTTGTCATCACTAATTTTTTCATACTTCACTATTTTCTTTCAGATGTTCAGTGTGTTTCTATTTGAAGATGTTGGGAAACAATTTCTGCATTGGATGTGACATTTAAACAATAACACCCTGTTAAACAACTGTGAATCCTGAAACTCTCAAATATTTTAAAAAGCTGCTCACAGTATCCCTCACAATTCATTGAACAGGCATGCATTCCATATATCATTTCTTTAAACACAGTATTTCAAATTTTGAAGCATTTATTCTTTTTTTCCTCAGGTGCTATCTGGATGATTGGAATTTTATTTCCTGACTTAAGCTTTTGCTTGAAGTCTTCCAGTACAGGTCTTCCAACATAATGCCATAATGTAGACATAATATCGACATAAAAAAGAATAATGAATCTACATGTTCTGCCTTCATTTAGCTAACATCCCCATGTCTGAAAGCCTCTAAAATTGTTTGGCATTTTCAACTATTTTCATTTAGACTCATACACACTGTGAAGACAGCCAGAGGTTTCAGTCAAACACTCATCCTCCACAAATTTTCCCCAGGATATAGATATTTTTTCTCCCTTTGATCAACAGCCTTCAGACACAGTCCCAGAGAGAGAGATAAATGAGAGGGAAGTGAAAAAAAGTGAGAGAAAAGAGAAGTTCTAGATGATCTTATACTAATAGCTCAACCTGCTTGCAGATTTTGTCTTCACTTTAAGTCTAACATACATCGGTAATCAGCAAACCCATATTCTCATACATATTTTCAGGGAAGCATGTGAAACAAGATTGGAAGTTCTCTCAGTGAGCACATATTTCATCCCACAGGGCTTCTCTCCTCCCTGTACCTATGCTGTGTGTGTGTGTATGTGTGCCCAGACTTGACAAAACTTAAAGTGAGTGTGGACGAGGGGAATGATTATTCCCAGCATGCCAGCTGAGGGAACAGTCATTCAGCAAGCCACCTTTCTATGCGTTTTATTTACATGGACCCGTGTAACAACTTTGGAGTGAATATACTTTTGATATCAATTTTCCATTTGAAGTCACAACTTCTTAATTAAAATGAAGAGCCCAGAGATGCACAAAAAGTATGTGGCAGAGGTGTAGTCTTAACCTGTGATTCCAGTTATATGAACCTTTAAAATATGCTGTCAAATGAAACAATTGTGACCACCCACTAAGGGCCTCATTGCATATATGTCCCTTAGCTTGTGGAACAGCAGTCTGAAGAGATTTTAGAAGCCCGGTGTGGCCTTCTTTGCCTTATAAGAAGCAATTTAACTCAGGGAAAATTTTAGCTAAAAGAAAAGAGGGAGGGGAAGTACTCGTGTACTCTGAGCTTAGTTGGAATTGACTTGTATGGGACCTAGTTAAAAGCTTAACTACAAAGATAATTTTCAGTGTTCATTGGTAATGCCAGGTACCTTCTAGATTTCCTTAATCCTGTCTAAGTGACTGATATGAAGTCTGTGAGCCCTGGGCAGGAATTGGGTTAGCCAAAAAGTTCATTCGGTTTTTTCCCTATGATGGCTCTAGTAGTGTTTAGTTGTCTTTAAGTTCATTTGAAACAATTTTGTCACACCGTATTTTGACAGCTATCACATTAAGTATAAATTTTTAAAAAACATCAAAATTAGTGAATTTTCTATAGCCATTTTAATATTGAAGAAGGAAGAAAGTACGCAACATTTTTGACATTATGCTTTATTTTTTCAAGAAAGGTAAAAAGGCAACTGAAACACCCAAAAATAGATTTGTGTTGTGTAATGGAGAAGGTGCTGTGACTGACTGAATGTGTCAAAAGTGGTTTGCAAAGTTTCTTGGTAGTGTTGACATTTTGGCCAAATAATTCTTTGCTGTGGGGCTGTCTCATGCATTGGAAGGTGTTTAGAAGCACCCTAGACATACTCAAAATATCCAAATCAATAAAGTTATTGGAGCAAATAAAAAAAGACTTATTTTACGGAAAATGCGTAATGGACTTTCTGGCCAACCTAATACCTTAGCGGCTCAGGTAGCACGCAGGTATTTATCACGTAGGGCCGCAGAACTGCTAATCAGCCTCACACTGAAACAAAGAGGTGCAGCACGGAAGCAAGGTCTCCAAATCTCCCTGGCAGATTTGGAATATATTTTAGTGGAGAAGACCCTGCAAATAAAAGACTTTGGACGAAAGGCCATGTGGGGAAAAGGAATGGTGGTTGCAACAGGATTCCTAGAGACTTCTCTGGTGGTGAGACTTCTAGAGATAATTTAGTCCTCTTAGAAAGCAGTCAACCACTTAAAGACTGAGAAACATTTTATAGCAGTGATTATAAGAATTTGGGGAGGGAGAGCTGAACAAGTTGCAGTACAATGCATTTTAATAGCAAAATAATAGAAAAAATTAAAAACTTCCCTTCATTTCCTAAAAACAAAACCTCTATATGCAGAATAATCACACATGTATTGTAATTGATGTTTCACGTTCATTTCTTAATTAGGTCCCCTGAATAAAACAAACACACACACACACAGAAACCAGAGGCGGGAATCAGGTTACAGGTCTGAGGCTTCATGGACAATTGCCTCTACTGTTCAAAAAAGGAAAAGGGAACCAAGGGGCTGTCTCTGGCTCCTGAGTCCCAACACAGTGGAGATTTGCTTTGTCAAAAGGAACTACTATAAAGGACACATGGACAAAACCAAGGGGGAGGGTGGAGGTGGGGGAGGGAGGTGGGTTCACCTGGGGTGGGGTGGAGGGATGGGGAGAAAAGGCATACAACTGTAATTGAATAACAATAAAAATTTTTTAAAAAAGGGAGAAAGGGAAAAATCAAACAAAACCAAAAAGCCCCACTCTTCATGCACCACCCACAGGCTGGGCCTCTCATGAATTTGTGTCCTAACAGAACTAAACTGAGAACTAGCAGGGCACTCTGGCTGCCTACTTGTTCAATGTCAGGAGGTACCAAGGACTTTAGGAGTCCAAGTGCTAAGGCTGATAGGAAGTATTTGTTTTTTATTTTTCTCACCTGCATAGTCAAAGACAAGGCTAACATTTGAATGAATATGGTAGAATAGTACAATGAACGGAACACAGTATTTCAGCAACTGCTTCTCTAATACTTTCAGTACAATCTAGTAAAGACTAAGAGTTACTAAGGTGAAGGGTTTACCCTTTCTAGCGAAGATTAATTATTTTAATAATCACAGTTTATCAGATTTGTAGAGTGAATTTCTATTACACATGTGGAAGAAGAGTTTGAGTCCGGTGCCTCTCACTTTGGTGAGCATGTGGAATTCCCTTTCTCTGGATTGTCACTGACTCACTTCGAATTTAAAGTAAAGTTGTTGAGGACATTTTATCTTTTTCCCCTTCACACCTAGGATAAAGACTTTCTGTAAGTATCACGTGTCCACTTTAAGTAGGTGAACATAAAATATGTTGTCCATGCTAAACACTTCTGAGACACTTTTGAAAGTAAAAGTACAAACTATTATTAATATATCTACACATATTCATAATTACTTTGGGCAAACAGACATGAACCGTCACTTCCAAAGTGAACCAAGCTGTATAGTTATCTTAGTTTTAAGTATCAACCAGATATTAAAGAAAGGCAATAGTAACTAATTCCAAGGATTTATTGTATAACTAGTTTTCAGCCATAGACCTGTTCTCATATTAAGGGTTATGAAGAAACAAGGTTCAAAAATTGCATTTTAACAGGGAGGTCTTAAATATGCCATACTAAAACTGACACAAGAAAAAATATTTTATTTCTCTAATTATAGGAATTAGTCCAGAAAAGTGTGTAGCCTATGTACACTAATTCATTTGTTAATTTCTCCAAGATAATTTCGGAAACACTCAGAAAAGGATAAATTAAAAACTGGCTTTCTGAGATAATGACTCCAAAGGGATGCAATAACATTGCCACTCTTGTGGAGAAACATTTCAAAGTGCGGAACTTAATTAGGATCATTAGGGAGAGTCAGTATTGAACAACAGGTCTCAGCATGAAAAAATGTATATGTATATATATATTCTACTTTTTCAGTTTGTAATGTGAGTCTACAGGTTTCTCTGTGACTTCGGGCAAGTAACAAACTCTCTGTGTCTCAGTTTTGTCATTTATGAAGTGGATATACAATAGGACCTTCATTCTAAAGTTGTGAGGATGAATTATACCATATATGTTAAACATGTAAAATAGGGGTGATACCTAACAAGTGTGTATAATGACTGTCTATTGCTCTAATTGTGTTCTCTAAAATAATAAAACTCAGATCATATTTTCTAAAAATTTATCTTTAGTTGCAATAACTTTCCGTTTCACCTTCTTTTCTTTGCCTCATGTAAAATGACATTTAGCAACCACTGGCAAACACGTCAATATATCTTTCTCTGTATTATTGCTGTAAAGATGGTTATTTTGTACTGTTCCTAGCATGCAATCATCCTAACAGCTAAGAAGGAAATCCTTGGATTAAAAAATTCGAGATGATTCATTTATTTTTTTGTTCCCTTTACTTGATTTCTCTTTTCACCAGCACAACAATTAGTTACCGAGTAATTACCTGTGCCAGGGGTTGGGAGTGCAGCAGGAAACATTCCGGTCAAAATCACTGCCTTCCTATAGCTTCTATAGATTGTAGTAGGAAAAGCTGGACACATATCCACATTTATAATGTGCATGGTGGTAAGGACTCTGGGGGCAAAAGAAAACACAGGAAGTGGGATAAGAAGAGGCAGAGGTGGGAGAAAGAGCACTGTGGTAAGATGACATCTGAGCAGAGACTTGAAGGTCACAAGGAGAAACCACTTGCAGTTGTATCAGGAAAGTATTCCAAGGAGAGAAAACAAGTACAAAGGACCTGAGGCCTGAGATTGCTTAGCAGATTCCAGGGCCAGCAGGGAAACCAGATTAGCTGGAAGAAGTGATTGGGTTGGGGGCAGGAAGAATGCCATAAAAGACCAGGTCAGAGAGGAGGCTGGACTATGGGCAGCCTTAAAGGACTTTGACTTCCATTCTGAGTAAGATTAAGAGCCAGTGCAGGGTTTTAAGCAAAGATCCAATGAACTTGAAATACAGTGGTGCTTAGATTTTTGTGTTTAAAACAGTTATTGAGAGACAGGAAAACAAATTCCTGAGCTCCCTGAAACTCCAGCCCACTCCCAGTCAGTGGTGGATTCCATCCTCCAGGTTCTCCAGGCTCTCAAATCAGTTTTCTACCATCTCAGAGTCTTCAGAGGACAGATAAAAAAGATAAGCAAGAGACTGGGCGAAAAGTAAGGAGGGTAGGTTTTGAGTTTTTATTCTTTTATACATTTCTTGCCTTAGGACAGGTAAAAGAAAGAAGAGAAAGAAGAGGTAATTCCTGGAAAAGTAGGTCTCGTTACAGTTTCTCAGACAGTCACAGCTGCCTTAAAGGAACAACGTAAGCAGCTAAGGAGGGCAGCAGCCACAGTCTTACAAGTACTGAATTTCCTGGCTTTACCATGTAGTTGCTGTGTGACCCTGGGAGAGTGATGTGATCTGGGCCTCAGTTTCTTCATCTGTAAAATACGGTAAATCTGCCTCACAGGCTGGTTCTGAAAAGTAGGTGCCTTACATATAATAAGCAAATATAAGTGTTGTTATTGTTAATAATAACAAAATGGGATTTATAATAAGATAGTATTGCAACCAATACTATCTTATCATAAATAAGAAAGTAGATTAAATATACTAATTGATTTTTAGATGCACCTAATTTTCAGGAATGTTAAAATGCTAATAAAATATGAAATAGATGGAGAGTTTATAATCAGAAATATTCTATATATGCCACAATTTTTTTGCTTTCCCTTTTGGAACAAACCTCAAAATTGAAGGTGATTTCACACATAAAACATCACCCATGTTTTGCATAAAAGGATTTGTGCAACCAGTTTTCAAAACAATAGGCTAAAAATACTCTGATTTTAAATGATGTTGATGCAGGGGAAAGTTCATCTTTAAAATGACAGTAATATGATTACTGAAGATTTAAAAAATTGAAAAAATATTATTTGACTAATAGGTAAAACATGAGATCCAAGAAGTAAGACTATTTCTGCCATAAAACTGCCTTAAATTAGAAACCAAAAATTATGTATAGGTGTGCCAAAATATGACTGCTTTAGCAAATGATGAATTTGCATATACAATGATTTTAATTAAAGGTATCCACTTGACTGCACAATTATCTGTTTGAATACACAAAATATTATTCTGTACATATGAATTCTAGTTTGTACATGTATCCGATTATTTTGTTGTTGCAACTTAGCAATCCCTACTTAATAAATGGGGACATTAGTTCTCCCTTTATAGCAATACGGACTCAATGTTTATTGATGAGTGAAACAGGACTCCCTGGACAAATACGGGAAATGGATCCTGCTTCTACTCCAAACAGAGGGGAATGCTACTATACTTCCACTCCGTGCCACGAAAAAACAATAATCATGTTTCCTCACAAACATTTTTGTGCCTTTCTGTCTTCTTACTTGGAAGTTATTCAAAAGTTGAGAAAAGCTGGTACACAGGGAGAACCCTTGAGTGAGCTCAATGTGAGTTCACTTGACTTCCAAATTGTTACCCCTAAATGATGGGAGCTGGCTGTTGACCCCTACTACTCTTAAGCAATAGAGAAAATTGAGAGGTAGTGAAAAGTACAAAGTTTATAGTCCTAGAGCCTAATGTTCTCTGTGGAGCTCCAGGAAATAAAATAGCCTACAAAACAGTGAGGCAAAACTCATATTCTTATGGTCTTGTTGGGCCATGAAGATTCTCCTTCTCCTTGGCCTGACGTGAAGGTGGTATGGTGGAGTAGGCTGAGAAAATTGAAAAACATAATAATAAAGCTCTGGGTAAGTGGGTTGTTTGTTTTCTGAATAACTCACAGGCTCATTGGACACACAGCCATTCAAAATCCAAAGTTATTCACAAATTTATTAATAGGTTTCTCTACATATACGTGGGTCATTGGCAATAGTAGGAGCCTTTTGCCTTTTGAATCCTACAGACTCAGGGTTTTTTTCTGCATGTTTTTGGAGTAAGGCTTGAGGATTCTACTGAGATCCACTGTGCTAGTCTAAGTAGATAACAATGTCAACACTATCCCTCCTGTAGTTCACCTGCATGCAGAAGTGGTCTTGTGAAAATGGGATCCTACATTAGGACACTGAGTGTGTAAATAGCCAGAACTTTGCCAACTATGCCTTGACTCTATTTGATAATTAGACAATAGAGAAATCATTTCAGGAGTTTGGAATTCTTAAAGTTTGAACCATGCCATGCACCTCGGTATTGAATTTTCTATAATAAACTTCCTATTGAGTACTTAGATGTTCTTCCTGTTTTTAAAATCAGCTGAGGTCAACTTTGTCTATGCTGTCTCCTCCACAATTCTAACTGGCCTGGGCTCTTCCAGTGTTCACTTTCAATATCTCTATGGAGGGAATGAACTATAAAAAGTAAGAGCACGGTGGGTCTGGAGTCAGCCACAGCTGTTACAGGAGATTGAACCATGCCTCTAGGTATTCTTCCCATATTTCGTTGCTTCCTATACTGACTCTGGGATTTATCATTTCACTCATTTTGACCATGGGACTTTAGCAAGCATGTTGCAAGGTGAGGCATTTGAGGTGAGGACTGCCCCTTGGAATACTCCTTGGAACTGAGCTGCATAATTTGTGAAAGCCTAAGATAGTCTTCTAGAGAAAACAATCGTGTGGACAGCCTACATGAGGAGGACTCGCTGTGCAGAAAGAGGGACCACAAGGAGAACTGAGACCCCCAGTTAAGCTCCTGTTGAATGTAGCCCCAAAAGTGATCCCAGCCAACATCAAGTAGAGCAGAATTACTCCCCAGTCACCCTACAGAATCACGAAGGATAACTAATGGCTATTTTAAGCCACAGAGACATTGGGGTGGTTTGTTATACAGCAATATATAGGAGTCGGCAAAAGTAGGTTTATAGTTGTTCACATGGAAAATAATATAATAATTAGTAAATAATAACATAAGAATAAACTCTGCTTTGTGTACTCATAACTGTGTACTCACTACTTCTGTCCACCCTTGTATAATCAATACATGTTGGATCAAATTCAGGCTCCATTACTTGTTTAGCTGTGTGATTTGAGTGAATTAAGTGTTTTCATCCTCTAGCTATGTGATAATTCAACAGAACTGAATTATCCCATAGAATTGTGAAACTGATTAAATAAAATAATAAATATAAAGAATTTAGAACACCTGAGCCACAGTTAAAGTTTAATAAATGGTAGTTGTTACTACTAACTTCATCCTCTCAACCATCACCATCACTATGACGGTCATCACCACCACCGCCACCAACGCCATCACCAACACAACGAACATTGCCAGCAGCACCTTCCCGATGACATCTAGTGCTTTCACGGTGCCCTCAGTGTGTGCCGCCATGGGGAAAATCTAGTTTTTTCTGTTAATAGGATTTTTTTGTCACAAATACACACAAAACTTCTTTCATTATTACTAATGGTGATATAAAATAATAAAAATAACTCATTTAGGTATCTCTTCACATTATTTCTTTATATTACTAAAGGAGTAAAGAGATTTGCTAAGGTCATGCAGAATGCAAATGGAAAGGTCATATGTGAATCCCGTATCTTTCTGCTATGAATTCTAAGGTCTTTTAAACAAATTCTGACTGCTCTGTCTCCTATAAGAAAGAAATCTTCAAAAAGGCTGATATTTTGCTGTGCTTACTGCTCTATTCCTAGAACCTTGTATGTGGAAACTGTGCCAGAAATATTTGTTGAGTATATGAATCAATTGATGATTAATTGGTAGTTGAGCAGAACAGGGGCTGTGGAGCCATGAAGCCTGGGTTTGAATCCCAATGCAACCACTTACCCACTATGTGGGTTTGGGCAAGTTAATATTCCTGTGTCCTGGTTTTCTTATATATAAAGAGATTAAGAATAATGGATACTATCTAGGATTGTTTAAGTGCATATGAAACACTCAAAACACTGACATATATATAGTAAGCACTATGTAACAGTTAGCTATTACTATTATTTTGTTATTATATTGAGCTCTATTTACATATGGAATAGTATATATAAATGTTAAAGAAGAGGAATACATATGTTTATTGAAAAAAGCCCAGGAAAGAAGGTAGTATGTGGTCTAAAACAATTATTCTCCAGTTCTGTCTGTAATCGCCAGGGAGCTAGCTGAGGCATCAACAAAGATGTCAGGCTCCACCCTGAGACTCTGAGTTAATTGGTCTGGATGGGGTCCAGGTGTAAGCTAGTTTTTTTTAACTCCCCAGGTGATTCAAACGTAAATGCTGAATGAAGAAACATTCATTGAGAGGAAAGAGTTTGAACAGAAAAATTCTGAATTGATTTTAGAATTTCTACTTCCTTGGCTTTCTCCAGGCTTCTAGAGAAGTCCAGATTCCAGAAAGTCTGACATATTTCCTTATACAGCTGAACTAGGCCCTCCTGGCTTCATTATTCATGTTAATTGAACTAACCTGCCTAGTATGACTTCTACTGTGCTTTCTTGATAATCTCCTTGGTATCTGAATAAGCTTAACAATTAGACTAGATAACATTCTTGATATCAATAGGAATGTGTTAAAAAAAAAACCCAAACTAGTGACATTTTAATGTTTTCAAGGCAGAAGTAAAGTACTTTCAAGCAAAGCAAAGATGATAACACCTACTTATGGTTAGGACTCTCTAACTTGTGAAAAATAATACGAATGGAGTCACTTCAGAACAGAATTTGGGGAACTGCCTTGCACGTCTTATTCCTCGAAGGTTTGGAATGCTAAAGCTGGTAAAATCACCTTTGGACTGGGCCTAAAGCAGCTGTGTATCTCAGACAAGTGTTCCCAAAGCTAACAGGAGTCGTGACTACAGGGCTGGAAATTGAAGACATTCTTTAGAATTACCATCACTTTGTTAGCTTATCTGCATGTATAAAAATTCCTTCCTCATCTTATTACCACCCATAGAAATTCTTTTCTTCTATTCATGTAATTGTCCTCCTTCCCTTTCTCATAAATACTCCTTGCCTTCACCTCCTAGTCCGAACACTATTTGGGATTCTGCCTGGAGCACTGCTTCCTAAATAGCTATCATTTGGATCTCAAATGAAAGATGGTTGCCTTTCATGATGACCTCTTAGTTTTAGGTTAAAAAGCCCCTCGACCATTGATGCTTGTAATCATTGGACTACTGCAAGCTGATGATATGATTGCCTTTGGATATACTGCAACCTTAGAAAAGCAGTTATTTACTTATTTTTTCTGGTAAAATCTTACATCTCATTTTCTTGGAATTTGATGCAAACAGGTTGACTTGCTCGATCCTTCACATTTACCCTGGATGGGTCAGTTGATGAGAGGGAATGCAGATCTGGAGGCTAGCAAGACCCACTTCTTTTTTGTGTGTGGCTGAACTAACGCTGTGCATATTTTTCCTAATCTTAAAATCAATCTTTACATAGTAAATCAAATACAAATTAAATGCTTGAGATGTCTTGACTGAAACTCCTTGAATAGGATGCAAAAAGAGAGGATCATTTATATAGTGTCTTGCTATTCACAGTGCAGTCCATGCGGCTTTGACATCTCTTACATGCTTACAGAAATCCAGACTCTAGAGCCATACTGCAGACCCGCTGAATGCGAAAATGCATGTTAACAAGACAACCAGGTGATTTATAGGCACGTTACAGTTCGAAAAGCACTAATATAACATGCAATAAAACTCGACTTTTCCTCCAGCATTTGCTCTTTCCTGCATAACACCCCATGTAGCATCCCATACAGTTGTCCATTCCTCCTTTTTATCTTACCTCTTTGTAAACTTTTCTTATACCACAAACTTTTTCCTATCCTCTTACTAACCATCTCCCCACTCAGGCCGTATCTTACTTCACCAAGCCGTCTACTCTATGCTATATAAAGTCATTCTTTCATAACCTTTTTTCTTATTGCAGTTGAATAAGAGAGAAAAATGGTCACATTTTCTCTCAACCTACTCTAAGCTAGAAAAATCTCCAGGAAGGAAAATGAGTAACAACCTGATGCACTTTCCTTATAAGTCTGACAATATAAAGACAGTCCATGAAAATACCAGTTCCTGGTAGAGTAAATACACAGATATGTGGGTTTATTCTTTCAAGATAGAGACAAAAGGATACCAACTTATCCAAAATGAACTAGATTGATATAAAGTACACCCACTCATCTTAGTTTTCAATGAAAAATTATAATAATCCAAGGCAATTACAAGTTGACATAAATCCTTTTTATTCCTTTGCTTCTTGTAAGAATAATAGAGAAAAAAAATCATTTGTGCCAGTAAGTACTAGGTATTTCACTATCAATATAAACACTAAAGTTATTTTTTGTAACTATTTAAAGTGTGAAAACAAAATATTACTTTTCTAATTGATAGCAATTTTGACTGGGAGTTTGAATAAGTGAAACATCTGTGAAAACAAAACAAACATCTCCATTGACAGAATCTGGTTGAAAACTTAATTGTCTAGAAACAGAACACCCTAAAATGCCAGATGGATTGCCCTGGAAAAGAATTCCTTCCTTCCTTCCTTCCATCAGACACCATTGCAGCACATATTCTATTACTGTTAGTGTCGGTAGGTAGTTATTGATGAGAAGGGGGCAACGGGAATTAGATATTAAACTTACACTGGGAAGCTAAATCAGATATTAGGACGGTGTTCCATTAAGCTTACTAAGAAGCTATAGCATTTACAGACTCACTCACACACTCCAGCAGACTGGTGACCGGAGATTCAGTGTTCTCTCCCTTAAAGCAGAGTCAGGAAATCTCCCAAGGGGTATTTCTGGCCCAGTACTGGATTATGGAGTTATAAGGAGAGGAAAATTCCTCTGCTTGGCACATGTGCAGTAGAAACCAGATGACGTAACAGAACTTTTTGACATGCATAATAGAAATCAGGATGGTACAAGGGGAGGTTTACCTACCTATGGACACGTGTGGTAAGAGCCAACATGGCAATATGAAGGGGCAGAGAATAGCCTGGGAAAAATTGTAGAGGTAAACAGATTGGATAGAGGGTGAAGAACACCAGTAGGTCCCAGAAAAGGATTGGTCAGGGGGAGGGCCCGACTCAAGTCCAGGAGGATACAGGAAGTTGGGTTGGATCATTTGAATAGCACCTTGACCATTACTGAGAATGAAAAAATTATCTGGAGGATTAATCGAAGCTTTGGGGCACTTGATCATAGAGCTAACTTGCCCTCTCTGTCCCCAAGAGTGTACTATTTCCCTTAACCCCAATAAAATCCTGCCACCGTGTTTAAACTTCACACATGTGTTGTTTGAAAGTCTTTTCTCTCAATTCCACAAAAGAACTCATTTTCACCAGTAATATTACTACCATTATTATGTTTTTTCCATAATATTTAGTAACATATTTTCTTATCCTAGATGGAAAATCACAAAATAGAAGTTCCTGAAAGGATCAGTCACAGCACATTCATAGCAAGGAAAAGGAAACTGTCTTTAAATTTCTGCTTCTCGATATGATCATTCAATTAAAATAAAGTTGAATTTAATCAGCTATGAAACTAGAAAATGAAAATCAGCCTGGGTGCACATCATGACCAGATCGCTAATGCCTCCACAAAACGAGGACAGAAAAGACAGAAACATCTGCTTCTTTGAGCCAAATATCTAAATAACTTTAAATTTCTTTAAAAGATGCTCTGCTCCCATTGAAGGTATGACCATTTGGGTGTTTTCTCAGGGTCACCCCTGGGGAAGTGGATGGTGCATGTGACATGGAGAACATTTGGAAAAGAGTAGCCCTTCCTAGATTTCTGGTGTACATGTGCAGGAGACTTTGTCATTTCCAGTCTTGGCGAAGGGAAGAGAAGGGAAGGGAAGGGAAGGGAAGGGAAGGGAAGGGAAGGAAAAGGGAAGGGGAGGGGAGGGGAGGGGAGGGAAGGAGAGAGAAGGGAAGAGGAGGGAAGGGAAGAGGAGAGGAGAGGAGAGAAGAGAAGACAAGAGGAGAGGAGAGAAAAGAGAAGAGGAGAGGAGAGAAGAGAGAAGAGGAGAGGAGAGAAGAGAAGTGAAAGAGAAAGAAAGAAAGAAAGAAAGAAAGAAAGAAAGAAAGAAAGAAAGAAAGAAAGAAAAAGAACGAGAAGGAGAGTGGGAGGGAGGGAGGGAGGGAGGGAGGGAGGAAGGAAAGAAGGAAGGAAGGAAGGAAGGAAGGAAAGAAGGAAGGAAGGAAGGAAGGAAGGAAGGAAGGAAGAGGGAGGGACAAAGAAAAGGGTTACATCCCTGAAAAAAATTCAGCCTCCTTTAGGACATGTCTGCCTTTGAGTCCATTTAAGTGTTCACAGTTTTATAGGTTTTGTAGGCAACATAAATCCTTTTGGATCTTAGAAGGAAAAAGCTTTCTATGCAGATTTGAGAAGAAAAAAACTAACTTACCACAATTGTTCAGTTAATTGACAGGCACCATCATCTGAAACAGTAAAAATGTATTTTGATATTGCAATCATAAAGCCACCAAAAACATCTAAATTGTCTTCAAACACATTTTGTGAATGTACCTACAAAGCAAAATTAAATAAGCAATAAAAATACCTTGTCTTATCTCAGTCTTTTAGTTACTTCAAATGAAAGTGTTTTATCCCCACCATTTAAGGTCCAAATTAGTTAACTCGTTGTTTTTTCAAGATCTTTCATGTACACTCACTGGAATAGGCATATATTGCACCAACATTTTCTTCTAGTGCTTGAGTTTAAAAGGTAGGCAGAAGTACAGGGCCACTGTATACTGTAATCTTGGTCCTGCCATGAACACAGTTGTGGAATACTTAACCTAGTACACAGTTTTAATAGTGCCGTATAAATCACCTCACTGAGCTCAGAAATTCTGTTGTCTATACCTCCTGCCAAAAAAAAGCTAAAGTATTTAGCATAGTGTTCAGTGGCTTCAGTCAGCTGCCTCTACTCTACCTTCCAAAGAATCTATGCCACGGTTCTCGAAAGCATCCTCATTTTACCTTTCAGATTTATTTCCAACTATTTTCTCTTGTGTCCTATACTCACACCATATCTTAAACACAACTCTCTTTGTTAAAACAATAGTTTGGTTTACCCCCTTTTCCCTGCCTCAATATTCTTTCTACCCATTCCTTAGGGCCAGGCCAATTAACCTCTCTTCAGTGAAGCTATCTGGATATCCAGAGAAGGAATTACTCTTCTCTTTCTAGATGTCCCCTCTGTAGTTCGTACCTCTATTACAGTACTCATCAGATACTGTCTTATGCCTTGACCCTGTCCATGTGTGCTGATGAAGAAGACTGCCTGCTATGCTTTTGTTGTGGGAGAGGTCCAGAAGATGGTGGTGGAGCTACAGGTACATTTAATATACAGATAATGTATACATTTTTCTTCTGTTTATCTACCATCCTTTAAGAGAAGAGTACAGTTGCATTGCACATATTTCTTGCTGAATAAATATTGAATTTCAAAGAATTAGTCATATCCATTATGAGTGGAGCATTTTTAGTTTCATAAAAATAAATCAAAAAATTAAAGTTAAAATTTTCTTCTATTGTTAACTGACTTTTTAGACAAGTTCTTAAAGCTTTTTGTATCATATAGGGAAACATTATTTGTATATTTAAGATTTTTATAGGTTTGAATGTTGCACAGAAAGGTGACAGTACTTAGTGGAACTCTATTAGCACAGCAAGTGTTTGAAATTAGTTGTCTTGAGGGAAAAATGACATATTTGCCTTGAACCATTAACACAGTCACCCCAGAAGCAAGAATGAAATTAGTAGCCTTATCTTAAAAACAGATAATCTATCTTCTTATGCAGACTGAAATTATAACTGCTTTGTTGGTAACTGTGTACAACCGGCCAAGTTAACTATGGCAGATGGGACTGTGACAATACGAAGCATGCAGGTGTTCCACACACTCATAAGGCCTCATCCTTTATTTTCCTTCTGAGTCTGTCATCACTTTAGGCTTCAAATTTTTTCTCAGATGATTATAAATTGGCTATCCATTCATTTTATTAAAGATGTATTTTCATATAACATATTAAATATTAAGAGATATTATTATTGAATTACTCAATAAATTTTCAAATTACAGTTGGTTAGAGCATTAACCCGATATCCCCAAGATTGTGGGCTTCATCCCTGGTCAGGGCACAGACAAGAATCAACCAATAAATGCATAAATAAGTGGAACAACAAAATGATCACGATCTCTCTCTCTCTCTCTCTCTCCTCCACTGTTCTCTCTCTTAAATGGATTATTTAAAAGATGGAGTTTTGCTGACACGTGATTGGAATTGCCAAAGAACAGGTCCAATTAAACACTCTAGTTCTTAGCACCAGCTTGTCAATAATTTATCATTTCTAGCATGTTCATCTATCTACCTCACTGCCTTTATCAACTCAAGTTTTCTTTCTTTACTATTTTGCCTGATACTTTTTCATGCCTTTTTTCATTTGCATCTTGATTAAGTTCTGGGAATTGCATCACAGAATATGAAAACCCTTCCGTATAAAACAGACAACTTACTACATGGGAAGCTAGTGGACTGAGTGAGGAAAGCAGATCCTATCAAAAACTTGGAAGCTTCTGTGTTGATCCCAGAGATGCTGGCAGGAGTGTGGGAATAAAGTCACCCCAAATAAAATGCTTTATGGATAGCACATGTACCTACAAAAATTTTCTCTTTAAAGAAGTTTTGTGAGTACCCTTTCATATGCGAATTGATTCAAATAACAATTGCAATTAGCCATTCACCTCCTCCTATTTGACCATTTAATTTGCAAGAGTCAATTTTCTATAAAAGGACCATGGAGTTTGAGTGCAGGAACAGAACACTAAGTTGGATATCATTCTGATATTGTAATGTTATGATATGTGAGAAAATAAAGTGAAGAATAAATTAAATATGCATCATTGCTTTCCTTGTATATCTATACTAGGCAGGTGGTAGGAATAAGCCAGCTATTTTTGTTTACTTGTGGAACCAATTATAAAAATAATTATGAAAAACAAATGCAAGTAGGTAACCACTCTCAGTATAGAAAGCCATTTTAGTAATGGAATTCTTAAATTCCCATAATATCATTGAAATACATACATGAATATATAGTACATAAATATTAAATGAATTCTATCTCACTTTCTATTGTTCTGACACACACACATTATACACTTGTACGAATATAGAAGATACATAGATGGTCAGAGGAATTCTCTTCTTTTCTAATGTTATCAGATTTCTCTTTATTTTGGCATTTCCTTTCTTCATTCCCTTTTCTTCAAAACTCCAGTCCTTTTTTTCTAGCATAAGTCATGAGCAAATCCGGGGCTTGGACTGAAGTGTCAGAAGATGAGTGGTAACAAGAAAAAAAAATGGGATTGGTATGACTGAGCCTAACTATGTATATCCATAAACAGCCTAGAGCCTAGAATAGACTTTCTTTGTAAAAAGAAGGAAGGCTAAACATGAGGTCTTACTTTTTTTTCTCCTGAACAAGTAACTCTTACTTCATTCTTAAAGAATTGTGAATTCTTTATCATTATTCACAGAGCTAAAATAAAAACACAAATTAAAGTAGCTCCATTTCAATAAAAAGACACATCAAATATTGTAAACTGACAACAATCTTACTTCAAAATATTTTTTGGAAAACTGGATATAACATAATAAATATTATTTGAAATTCAAAGCTGAATGAAATATATTAAGAGAATTTTCAGTGGTCGAAATTGAAGCTAAAAATAGAGATGACATAGATTTAAAGATCTTTTGGTTCTATGTGGCATTTATCAATCTTAGCTAAGAGCCTTGGGATTTCAAGGACAAGAAATTAAAAAGTTTCTCTTGAAAATAGTACTCAGGATTGGGGTTTGATTAATAGCATTGACAAGATCAGAGAAATTCCACAGAGAATATTTAACAACAAAGAATTCCTGGGTGTGTACCACTTCGGAAGGGTGGACATTGAGAAACCACAAATACGTAAAGCCCTGCTAAGCAGGAACTGAAACCCATAACCAGAAAACACAAGGGGAAATTTTGATTGAGAGTCAGTACAAGAGTCAAAGAGCAAGATTATAAATAGCAAAACATTCATATAATTGCATGTCTGAACACAGATTATAAAATAGTTGTTTAAAATTTTTTTAAATAAAAGATGGGAGAAAATATTTGAAAGAAACAAGATGTGTTAAACAGAACAAGATCATTTCCAATGAGTATCCCTTATAATTTTTAAAATAAAAATATAATCATTGAAACTAAGTAAATAAACAGATATATTAAACACAACTAAAGAAAGTTAATAGAAATATAGAACTTAAGAAATTATCCTAATTGCCAGAGAGGCAAAGATGAAAACAATTATGAGAGAGCATATGAGACATAAAGATTGAATGAGATGATCCAACATATTTGTCTAATAGGATTCAGAAAGAGAATGGGAAGAAGTAATCTTAAAAGAGTAATATATGAAAAAGGTTCAAGAATTGTGATAGCCCATAAATATTGTTATATGATATTTACCTATATATCTATATAAATCTATGTCTCTCTCTCTCTGTCTCCAGGAAGCTAAATAAATCTCAAACAAGATAAATGAAATTAAACCTACCCCACAAACAAACATAAACACAAACAAAGATAGCTAAAGGACAAAATAGGTATTTAAATTGAAGCAAATTTGGTTTACAGCAAACCTTTCAACAATAGCAAAAGATATAAGACAGAAGAATCATAATGCAAAGGTGCTGAGAGAAAATAACTTACAGTATTTTATTAATAACCTTACCTATCTATATGCTGATTTTTTAATGAAGGTTAAAAAGATATTTTTAGACAAAAACCCCAATATTTGTTTCTACTACATACTTCTATTGAGAGTAATCTAAAGGATGTAATTTAGCACTGGCTGAGTGGCTCAGTGGATTGGAGCATCACCCAGGACACCAAAAGTTTGCGGGTTTGATTCCTGGTCAAGGCACATACCTAGATTGTGGGTTCAATCCCCAATCAGGTGCATATGTGGGGGCAACCTATTGATGTGTGTGCTCTCTCTCTCTGCTTTTGTCTCTCTCTCAAATCAATAAACATATCTTCAGGTGGAGATTTAATTAATTAATTAATTAACATAATTTAGCAAAAAGAAACAATTCAGAAAGAATAGTGAATAAACAAACTGATGTAAGTAGGTAAATATAAAAAATCAATGACTATAAAAACATAAAAATATAGTAATATCAATAATCAATTGGGGTAAATTAAACCAAAGTGACTAAAAATACTAGATTCCTATAACATGTACAATGCTGGTGGAAGGGGTTATAAAGTATTATAAATCTCTTATTTGGGAGAAGCATAAAAAATACTAATTAGCTTTATACTTTGTTCAGTGGGTTATGAGCATTAAGATTTAAAGGCAATAACAAAGAAAAAAAGGAAAATAGAAGGTATAATATCCAAATTGATTAAAAAGAAAAAAATAACTACAAAAAAATATACATAGTAATGGTAAGTTAAAAAACACAAAACAAAATGACACAAGTAAGTACAAACGTGGTATATCAGTAACCGCAACAAGCATACTGGTTTGCAAACTCCAGCGTTCCCCAGGTGCAATCTGAAACTGGCCCCTATACAGGAGGACTGGGAGAGTCTGAGGGGACAGGCAGGCCAATCCAGATTGGTTAGTGGCAGCTTTAACCAGCAAGGCAATTTACATGTGAGGCTTCTTTTGGGCAACCACAAAATGAGTAGAGTTCTGCCCCTACCTGTCAGAATCTTAAAAGTTTATGTAGAGCCCTTAACTGGGTTCAGTCACGTATAATGTCCCAATGGCATCAATAACACATTATTCTCTCAAGGCTGCATCTTTGAAAAGGCTCTGGAACATTCCAAGGGGAGGGGAGGGGATGAAGAGTCTCTCATTGCCATGCCCTGCTCAAGGGTCAATGGGGCAATATGTCCTCTTGATGATCTCCAACAAATGTTAATGAACTCGATCGCTAGTTAAAGACAAAGATTCTGATACTCTCCTTCCTCTTCCCAGGCTCTACCCTTCCTAATCACTTTCTCATGTCACCTACTCACTCTCCTCCCAATTCCACTGAAGAACAGTCTACATGTTCTCCGCTGACCTGTTTTCAAAACACACAGAGCCATCTCACAGTTTTTTAAGAGCGTCTACTTCTAGAAGCAGATAGGAAAGAAGTAGAAGACAGTGAAAATATAAATAGCAAGGGATAAAGCCCTTCATTTCAACTAAAGTAAGTTTCTTGTCCTGGTTTTAAAACTAAGCCCCGAATTCAAGGAATCCACCCTCCAAGAGGGCCCAAGGACATGAAGGATTGTTAGTTCCTCTAGATTTTCAACTTCCTCCAGAACACAAAAGGCTATAATGTTTACTTTTTCATTCCCTCTTCCATCCATTCTTCCTCTTAGAATTCGAGAGCAGCTGCCTGCCTGGTCACTCTCCACACCTCCAGGCGCTTACATAGAAAGACTGTCCTGTTGCTCCCTGACCCTTCATTAAACATTTCACATTATGAAAAATATGTCAACCATGTGATAAATGCCATCAACAATTATGTAATATTAAGAAAAGAAAATAGTGGGTTAAAATAAAGAAGGCACACTTTATTTTTCTTAAAACTCATTTATTAAACAAGTATGTCAGCATCTGCTGTGTGCTGGGCACTGTTCTAGGCCCTAGGGATACAGTGGCAACCATGTGGACATGTTTCTGTTTCCTACTTACATTCTTGCAGTGTGGAGAGGCAAGGCTGAGGAAGACTAAAAGCAAGGACAGAGATACCGATGCAAAGTACATATTTTCAAGCAATTAGTGAAATGAAAGAAATGAAACAAGTGATGTGGCTCAAAGGAGGAATAGTGTTGATTGGATGCTCAGGCCCGAATAACACAAGACACACAAGCAGGAGGATAGAATGTTTATGTAAAGGAATAGTGAACACGTAAGGCCTTGTGCAAACTTACATGCAAACGATAGGAAGGCCAGCACCACTGGGGTCTAGCAAGCAGGAAGAGAGTGGTGAAAGATAAAGTAAGAGAGGTAGGTGGGCACCAGACCTTAGAACGCAGCATAGCAGGCCATCGCTGAGAAGTTTGCATTATATTCTAAGGCCAATGGAATTCGCAGAGCACTTTAAGAAGTAGAGTGACTTCATCTGATTTTATTTTAAATGTGCCTGTGGCTACTCTGGAAAATGGAAAGCAGAGGCAGGGGTAAAAATTCACAAGTCAGTTTTGAAACTTTCCCGGAAAGAGCCTATGGCAGTTGAGACTAAAGTATAATTGGAGATGGAGAAAATTGGATGGATCTGGATGGCTCTGGGATACATTTTGGATGTAGAGATGACAGGATTTGGCAATGAATTGGTTATGGGTATCGAGTTAAAGAAAGATAAAAGAAGATTGCTGGTTTGGGATTTTAGTAACTGAGTGGGTATTAGTCACATTTACTGAGATGGGCAGGACTGGTTGAGAATGTAGGTGTAGTACTGTGTGCATCAGCTGCGGTGATTCTATATTAGGCTGAGGTGATTCTCAGTGATGTGAGCACTACTGTCAAGTAGGAAGCTGGAGGTGGAGATCTGTAGTTCAGTGAGAGGTCGCACATTGGGAATCATTATCATAGAGAGGGGATTTAAAGGCATGCGAATTGGAGAGTGGGTCGGTAAACAAAGAGTGGAAGGCTTAGGCCATAGCCTCGGGAGTCCCAATATTAAGAGTGACAACTGAAGACAAATCACATTCAAGTTCTGTGGGGTTTATCTGGAGAGTGGTATTTAACTGATTTTTCTTACCAAGTCCTTAATGTCACTTTCTGTGTTAGGTGCCCCAGTGAACAAAATTGATTTACACCTCCTCTGGCTTATGGTTTACATTCCATAAAACCATGTCTCTTTCTCCAGTATTTCTGGATTCATGATAACATTGCCACTTAAATGACCTGACAATTTCAACCTGTTCTCTATACCAGTACTAAGCATGTCTAACCAATCTCCTTTCATTTCCTCCCAATTCCTTTTAAAATCTAAAACTCAAAGGTTACTTCAGTAGGAAAAAAATAATATCATGATATTGTTTTTCATTGAACTACACGTTTCTGGAAGAGGAGATATAACAAATTCGCAGTGTAGTTGCAGCTTAATATTGTTCTTTTTACTTTATTTGATCACCCCCCCCCCCCACCTTTTTCTTGCCAGTTATAACTCAGCAACACGAGACATTGCAATGACTTGTTCAGAAAGAGCGATCAGGGTGATGGACTCTCAGGTCCTCGAGTGTTACAAGTCACCACAGAAGTTGCAGGCAATGCACAACGTAAATCTAACACCAGTGGAATAGACAAAGCAAAAATGAAAAAAAAAAATCATTAGAACCCTTTCCCCCTAAGGAAATATGGAGGTACACAAGATAGAAACAAATTTCACAAGCAGTATCCTGTTCCGGGGCGTGGATTGTGACGCTAGCCTGGGTACTCTACCTCACATTCAACTAATAAGATTGGCAATTCAGGAGCCCTGTTCTAGCAAATCATAGTTCAGGTTTGTGCAACATGAAGCTATTCTTTCCTTAGTCAAAATAAAGCCATAAACAAAATGTGTTCTTTGGAAGATCTTAACACGGTTGGCAGAACTGAATTTTTATACTGTAATTCTGGGGAGACAGTTGCTTAACAAAGTGCATTTCCCCCCTTTTCACCCATGTCTCTGTCTAAATCATTTTTTCTAACAGTGAAATCATTTTAATGTAGCCTTTGGAAATCATACTGATGTTTGTCCTTTGGCTTTTTTCTCTCTTGAGATAATTTTTAATTTGCTAACACATTGAAAACACCACAGCTTTGCATATTTTTTGCATATTTAACCTGTCCTAAAATACAGCAAATTTGTCATTAATTTTGCTAGCTTGTACATTATAGAATATATTCTTTTATATTAAGAATATATTCTTTAGATAACTTTGCTTTTGAATATGAAGTGTTAGTGTAAAATTTACCTTTGCACTCTATTTAGAGTAGTGAAATATGTTGAGAAGACTTGATAGCTAAAATAGGATTTGAAGGAGAATGTTCACATAGCTAAGAAGACAGATGTTTTTGAGATATATTAAAATTATCCTCTGAAAGTTGACATTATAAAGAAAGAACCAATCATTGTTCAGGACATTGCTTTGATTTGGGGGTAGGAGCAACTCAAATCAGACCTTTCATTGTCACTTACTCTGAAGTAGAAGCCTTAGAACATTAAACTTGAAGTAAACACTGAGCTATGGTTCTATTCAATAAATAAATAAATTGAATGAATAGAATAAGTAAGAGATGGGAAGAGAAAGCTGTGTGATAGAGAAATATAAGACTTTTAATTAATATTAAGAAAAATGTGATTCTATAAAACAAGAAAATCTATAGTAAATAGATAGTTTTCAGATATATACATCCCTGATGTCCTATATTCCTGGTTGTGTCTATAGGCCCATTTCTTCAGTTTCTCCATATGAGAGCTGTAGAATCTGGTCTCTTGGTGGGAGTTTGAGGAAATGTTTTAATATGTAAATATTTCCACTAGAATCTCTGTCTACTGTTCCTATCTATTCCCCCAGTACATTCCTCACAATTAATACGTGCTTGCCCTCTAACTGCAAAGTTTGTTCCCTTCACCCCTCATTTCCCTGATTTCTACTTGAGGGTGAATGTTCTGGCATATAACACAATGTTTCTCATAGAGTTCATTTCAGGTTCTTGGTACATCCTTTGCTCTACTGTGAATAAACCCATTTTTTCCTATAAAGTTCTAATCTTTCACTAAAATGAACACTTCAACTCAAAACATTTACTCCGCTTTTCAATGGTAGTCTCTTTCCCACCACCTCTACAATTCTAAGATGGTAAGGAAAGAGGAAGAATTTGATAAACTTTTGAGTTTTCAATACCACTCCCAGAAGTAAGATGACTAAGGCAAGTCTGTGAGAGCACAAAGCAGGTAACAAGATTGAAAAAAAGAATGTTTGATTATAAGAGAGACCTTGCCAAAGCTGAATAATTAAGAAAGGAGTCCATGAGAATGGAGAATGATTAATGTGCAAGTCATTAGGGGAGATAAGGTGGGAAAGGGTTGAGGAACAGAGACACTGAAAAAATATCTCATGTGAACTCTTCTCCATTTCAAAATGTTCCCTTTATCATTCACTTGCTCTTTTTCATACATTTGTTGCCCAGGAAGCCTTAGGCCACTTTTATACCTAGCAAACACATGATTGATTGCAAAGTCTCAATTAATGTGGCTTGATTTTGAAAATTTTTAATGATTGCACATACTTTCTCCTTTTAACTCTTTTTTTATTGTGTTCCAAAGCAAAGGTATTTTTCTGCTACTTCTGTATTTTAATGCTAAAATCTGGAGTTCTACTGCTAGAAAGACTAGATTTGAATCAGGGCTGCCAAATTCACTTATTAGGTTGCCTAGTTTTTTGGTAGAGTCTGTAGGGTTTTCTATGTACATTATCATGTCATCTGCAAACAATGACAGTTTTACTTCCTCCTTTCCAATTCAGATGACTTTTATTTCTTTTTCTTGTCTGATCACTGTGGCTAGGAATTCCAATATTATGCTGAGTAGAAGTGGTGAAGGTGGACAGACATCCTTGTCTTTTTCCTGATCTTAGCGGGAAGGCATTTAGATTTTGTGTATTGGATATAATGTTGGCTGTAGGTTTCTTGTATATAGCCTCTATAATGTTGAAGTATCTCCCTCTACTCCCACTTTGCCAAATGTTTTTATAATAAATGGGTGCTATGCCTTATCAAATGCTTTTTCTGCATCTGTTGATATGGACATGTGATTGTCTTTAGTTTATGTGATGCATTATGTTTATTGACTTGTGAATATTGTACCATCCTTGTATCCCTGGGATGAATCTCACTTGATCATGGTCTATGATCTTTTCAATGTATCACTGGATGCAGTTTGCCAATATATTGTTGAAGATTTAGTGTCTATGTTCATCATTGATATTGGCTTGTAGTTTACCTTCTTTGTTGTGTCTTTATCTGGCAAGGGTCATAAAGGAAAGAATAAACAATTGGGAGGGACTTCATCAAAATAAAAAGCTGCATGGCCAAAGAAAACATAAGCAAGATGAAAAGGGAACCAACCATATAGGAAAAATACAGTTGCCAATGATACCTCAGACAAGGGTTTGATCTCCAAAATATATAAAGAACTCACATGACTCCACTCCAGGAAGACAAACAACCCAATTGAAAAATGGGCAAAGGTCCCAAACAGACATTTCTCCAAGGAGGACATACAGAGGGCCCAGAGACATATGAAAGGATGTTCAGCATCACTAGCCAACAGAGAGATGCAAATTAAAAGCACAATGAGATACCACTTCACACCAGTCAGAGTGGCCACCATAAACAAATCAATAAACAACAAATGCTGGCGAGGTTATGGACAAAAGGGGACCCTAGTGCACTGTTGGTGGGAATGCAGACTGGTGCGGCCACTGTGGAAAACAGTATGGAATTTCCTCAGAAAACTAAAAATGGAACTGCCTTTTGACCCAGCAATTCCACTGCCGGGATTATACCCTAAGAACCCTGAAACACCAATCCAAAAGAACCTATGCACCCCAATGTTCACAGCAGCACAATTTACAATAGCCAAGTACTGGAAGCAACCTGGGTGCCCATCAGCAAATGAGTGGATCAAAAAACTATGGTACATTTACACAATGGAATTCTACGCAGCAGAGAGAAAGAAGGAGCTTATACCCTTTGCAACAGCATGGATGGTACTGGAAAGCATTATGCTAAGTGAAATAAGCCAGGAAGTGAAAGACAAATACCATATGATCTCACTTATAAGTAAAAACTGGTCAAGAATACAAATAAATAAGCAAAATATAACCAGAGACACTGAAATGAAGAACAAACCGACAGTAACCAGAGGGGAAGGTGGAAAGGGGACAATGAAGGAAGGAAGGGAAGAGTCTTCAAAGAACATGTATAAAGGACACATGGACAAAGCCAAAGGGGGTAGGATAGAGAGTGGAGATGGGGATGGGTGGGGCAGGCATGGTTGTGGGAAAATGGAGACAACTGTACTTGAACAACAACAAAAAACATTTTGCCACTAGCTCTATGGTCTTGAAAAATTTAGCAAATTACTCAAACTTTGTGGACCTAGATTTTCACCAATGGGAATAATGATACTTATTTCATAATTATGTGTACGTATTAGATAAGCTTAGCATAGAGTCAGCTATGAGCAGTGTAATGAACTTCACACAGTGCTATTCCTCAGCCACTCCTCCTCCTTCTCCTCTTCCTTCTTCTAGTTATTATTTCTAACATGTCTCTAGCATCTCTTTTATTCTCTCTTTTTTTTCCACCTCTATCCCTCCCAACTCAGAAAACAAGAACTGTCCAAGTTCTTGGATTCATCTTGTTGTTACTATTCTGTCAGACTTTTCTTTGGTTATTGAATCCATTACTATATCATCATTTACAAAGACAAGACTTCATAGTACACATAGCTCTCACCAAATCTTCTTTTCTAACTTTATTTTCAACCTTTATGGGGACTTCTCCATCTAGACATTTGACTTCTCATAAGTCAATATTCTTACCTGGCACACAGCCTCTCCCTCAATTTGCCCGACTTTTACTGCTCCTGTCATCCTCCAATCTAATTCTGAAGATCATCGTGAACTTTCTCTTTTGGTGCCCCCATACACAGTGAATTAGTTTCATCTTCTTTTTCAATCTTTACTATCTCTCTCTTTTTTATTTCATCCTCACCGTCATGATTTGAGCTCAAGCTCTCATTACGTGACTTCAAGCACCACAGATTGACCGATCTGTTTCTGAAATGTAAATCATAGGACATGTCTGACTCTGTGTCTGGATTTTTCTGCTCAGAAGTATGTCTGTGAGAATCAACCATGATAATGCAGACAGCAATAGCTTGTTTATTCTCATTGCTGTATGGGGTTCCAATATATGAATATATCGTACAACAACTTATTCATCCATTCCACTGTTGATGATATTTAGGCTGTTTCCACTTTATGATGATTATAAATAATGGTACTAAAACACACTTGTACACATTTTGTGGTGACATACAAACAGTTCTGTTGGATATACATACACATAAAGAAAGCACAAGCATCAAATACACAGATAATACATCTTTATCTAAATAAGATTGGTTACCTCTGAGTGGTGGGATATAAGGAAAATTTTTCCTTATTCTAAGTTATCTATAATAAAAACAAAATTTGGAATTTGGCATACCCTAGTTATGTAGAATGTGAGTTCTGACATCAAAAAGTCTGACTCAAATTTTACTGCCACTATTTACTTATTTTTTAATCAATTTCATTACGATTTTATTTTAAATGCTAATCTTGCTGAGGCTCAGTTTCTTCATTTCCTCATCTGTAACATTAGGGAAACATAGTATCTCCTTCATAGGACTGACTCAAGGAATAAATTACCTATTATATGTAAACTCAATGTAGTGTCTGGCAAAACCCAACCCTTCAATACATATTTGTTAAAATTATATTATCACATTTATGATAAGAAAAGGCTGTTTTCTCTTGCCTAACTTTTGTCTTCCAAAATCTAGGTGACTATGTGGAAGAATGTATAGTTTAACAATTTAAACATTAGAGGAATCAGAAGAATGTTTATTTTCATTGACATTATAAGCACAAGGTCGCAAACTTTCTGGACAGGATGAACTACGTGGAGGTGGCGTTGTACATATGTGAACTGAAACCACCAAAGCGACACTGGCAGTAGAGAGAAGAAAAATGCAGGACATTCACTGTGTCAGTGTACTGACCGAATCATTACCGATCCCTTTCATACTTCTGTTTTTGTTTTTTAACATCAATAAAGAAATTATTATATGTGGAAATTGATCATCACTTTCTTAAAATTTTGGATCAGCTGATGACTACACTAACTGAACTAGAAAAATCTCAAACAAGTAAAACACTGTTTATAACAAAGCATTAAAAAATCACAAGTATTACAAGTAATTTTTCTAACCCATATTGTTCGTCTATGATTATAAAATGTATGCGTTGTGTTTACAAATGTGTTTTTATTGAGAGTTGTACCTACATTGTTTGTTCAGGGACCCAGAAAATTATAATAAAATGAAAACTTAACAACACTGTCAATTTGGGGATTCATTTCAATTAAGAAAATGAAAATAAAAGAATAATTTTCATCAACTTCTACTTGTTTTTTAGTAAATGCTGTGATAAAATGTAAAAAGCAAAACATTATTATACTAAGAAGCATTATGTTAAAGAAAAACAGAGATTCGGGGGTTTTAGAAAAAGCCTAACTTGAAAATCAACACCACTGTTTATTAATATTTGACTTCTGTTAGTTTTCTCATCTGTAGAAATAGATGATTGTTAGGATTAAAGAAAATAATGAATATTAAACAGCCTCACACTCTCTGACACAAAATGGGTTTTCAGTAACATTATGTTTTTTCATCCCTTGTGACTCTATTATTAAAATATTTTATTCTAATTAATAGAAATTTCCCACTTTTGTTATTTTGTTTGATTCATTAGAGACTTTTTATATCACTCAATATATCACAAAATAAATTAATATTTATCAAGAAAGTAGGAGACTATAACTTGCTTGACCAAAACTTAGATACAGTTATTATCACTTTTCTGACATGAGCCTTTACCCCACTCTAGAACAGTCCCCCCTAATGAGGCTAGGCAGTGTTATTCTCATAGTAGGCTTTCAGATTTTAATACAGGCATTAAACTTGTCTCATAGGTTATTTCACAGTATTTCTGTAAAGTCAGGATTATTATACCTATTAGTGTTTCATACACCTGTGCACTCCTGTCATAGATATAGTCATCTACAATAATACACAATAGGAGTTTATAATTCATCACTGAACTTATCATATGGGACTTCCGGTCATTTTGTATCTATTTGAATGCTTTGCTGTAGTACGAGCTTTTCCAAATCCGGAACTGTACACTTGGGCCACAGTTAGCAGTGTTGCCCAGTCAGCGGATGTGGAAACCCTTTACCAATTCAAATATGCAGCAATACTAAATTAAGTATATATTTTTTAGAACCATAAAAATCATGAAACTAATTCAAGACCAGTTATATCTGGTGGGTTCATGGAAGCACATTTCAAAGAGATCTGAAAGAAGACTATCACAACTGAGAACATGTAAAATTCTACAGAAAAAGGCCCTTCCCTGAAGATGAACTCACACTATAAAATCACAAGCCACAGAAGTAAAAGAAGAAAAAGGAACAATCAGCAGATGTAGAAAGTAGACATATTTACATTCCAAGTAATGATAGATAAGCCCAGGACTGATTACTTCCAAATTTTAATAGAGTCCCAGGGAAGCAGTTGATTTTCAAGTTAACTGGATGACTGGGTCTCAGATATTTTATTCCATATATAAACTCATATTTCAAGTAAGTAAATCATAAGGTTTCAAGTATTTTATTATCAGCATAGGGGATACAGTTATAATAAAAAGAAAAGTCTCTGCCTAATTTTGTTCCAAATCAAATATTGTATTCAAATGTATGAGAAACGATTAAAATGCAATGTTTGGGTCTCACTGACTACCATCTTTTGCTACCTGCAAGAGGAAAATATTAAAATGTAAATAACTCATTTTTAAAAATCTGTTGTCAAGCATATTAGTCAGGTAATATGACACAATGGAAATTATAGTAAGGTTCACTAGGCGGCCTTATACAAATTCAGTAAGTGCTCAATTTCTTTAAAGACTACATCAGTTGTTTAGATTAATGAAGTAGGCTTCTAGGCCAGAGGTTACTGGCATAAATCATTACAGTGAATTATGCAGTCAGTCCATATGGTATTTCAGTAATGGGTGCTTGAAATTCAGTACACAGCTTTGCTATAAATCAAAGGCAAAAATTACATTAAAAGAAAGTTCTGTGATATGAACTCTGAAATCAATGGAAATGCACAATAAAAATAAGATACATATAGCTATATATGTCAAAAGAAAAATGATTTGTGACACTGCCATTCATAATTCATATTTTTGTTTCCTATGTCCAGCTTAAATTGGTTTTTTTTTCTACAGGTCCCTTTTCAGGCACAGTTAAATTTAATGTTCACGAACATTCTACAGTGGGAAGAAGGCCACATGTGTGATCCTTATTAAAAATGTAAGAAGAGCAAAATTCAAAATAGCCTGAACCTGAATAAGAAAATCTTCAGCTTGCTTGTGGAGGTATTTGGGGATGGGGAGATGAAAACTATTTTTGGGGAAAAGAGAGAGAGTATGAATGGAAAGTTTTGTGATGAGGACAAATAAACACAGACTCACATACACATGTCCATACAGCCTACTGACATGCATGCACACACGTGTGTGGGCACATACATCCCCCCCATTCACTCAAAATATTCACAGCTGGAAATTAGAGAAGGAACGGGTGCTTCTCAGGAGGTGCTGCTGAAAAATTTTCCTGATGTAAATGGGGCCTTGTTACGATCATGAAGGAAGAATAGCATTTTAAGAAATAGCAAGGAAATCAGAAAGCATTTTATGCAGAGATTACTGTAGATAAAGGAATAAATATTATCTCAGGAAATAAAATACATCTCTAGTGTGTACAACAAAGAAGAGATAGAAAGAGGAAAAGATATTCCCTCCTTTCTTACCATCTTTTCTTTCTCTCCTTTCCTCTCTCCTTTCTCCCATCTTTCTTTCCTTCCACAAATAATTACTAAGCCTCGACACAAGGTTCTGGGAATACAGTTGTAAAGAAAACCTCTTTCTACCTTCAAAGAGCCAGAGTGGTCCAACCAAAAACAAAAAACAAAAAACACGTAAATCAATCATTAGAGTACCATGTGACAAACTCATCCTGTACTGTGGCACAGGAAGGAATTTGCCTGACTATCAATAGCTGCAAGTATTGATACGTACTAGGAAAGGCATGGTTAAGTTAGGATGAGCCTGGATAAGCTACAACCTAAATGGTCAGGTGGAGGAGTTCAGAGGTGACAGGGTAGGAGGAAAACAGGAAGCTATATGGGTTGTTCATGGAAAAATCGCCATAAACAACCATGATTATGGTTAGTTGAAGTGCATACAAACATACACATTTACTACTCCAGACTTGAGTATTTAAAATATGGTACAATTATTAAAAGTATCATTGACACACTTCATGGGCCCTCCCCCCAAATGCACGCTTATATAAGTGTGTGTACATACAAATAAGAGACACATTCAGCAGATTTCTGTACCCACAATCATTTTATGAGCAGACGCTTCTGTGATGAACTGAATGATGTTCATTGACCTACATTGTGGCTTAGAATAACTGGAGGTGCATGCATACCTTAGTCAAATGAAAAGTAGGCCAAACATATGTGTTTACTTGTTTTTACCACAGCTGAGAAACCTCGTGTGTGTGTATGTGTGACCATAAAAATAAATATACCATTAACCTAAAAAGAGATGAACCATAAGGTAAATTCTATCAAAATACACATGAAAGAGATTAAAAATTAAACTCCAGACTGGAACACATTTGTTCCTTTTCAATTCCCAATAAAGCATTCAGATACGCAGTCCCTGAGGATGCACGGCTGGGCTGTCCTTTCCGAGATAATCAGGGTCCGAGTGAGGACAGAGACTTTTGTCTCATAGAAATGTGCCTTCTACACTAAATCCTAAAGGCAAACTAATTCCTGAACTAACCAGGTATTCTTTTCTTTATGGTTGTAGGTTTGTGTAGATATAATCCCCATGAACATTATCATTAACGTCTAGAACTGTCTAAACAAAAGCAGCCAAATTATAATTTTTCTCTAAAGTATGGTGAGGTGTCATACAATGCTACTCACTACATGGGTACCACTGAGATCTTTAAACCTCAAGTGGAAGGGGCCTATTGCTTGTCTAAGAACAGAATGAGGTCATCTTCTATTGCCAGGTTCAAAGGGAGTGTTTGATGCCAGTGGAAAGGTGTCAAGCAGGCAACTTCCATGGCCTTTGGAGTGGTAAATGGTGAGAGTGCCTACTTTTAATATTTTCAATTAAACAAAAATTTCACAAAACAAAGAATTTTAACACTATGCAGAAAAAGAATCTTAGATAATTAAATGTGAGTGTTGGAAAAGGTTTTCTAGGCAAAAAAATAAAATACTAAAATTTTAATGAGTTGATGGCCCTAGAGGAAAAGGCACATATAAAATTCCTTAGAGCAGCGATTTTCAACCCTTTTCATCTCCTAGCACACATAAACTAATTACTAAAATTCTGTGGCACACCAAAAATATATTTTTTGCCATTCTGTCAAAAGTAGATACAACTAACTTTTATTCACTCATACCAAATGCCTATTGCTGTGTTGGCTGAGGTTTTGTTTGTTTGTTTGTTTACGTGACAATCTAAGGGAAAAGAGGCCAGTGCCCTTGACTAAATAGTCAGATATCGCATGTTTAAATATCCTTGTGGCGCACTGGTTGAGAATCGCTGACTTAGAGCAATACTCATTTTACAGGTGAAGCAACTAAAGCCCAGAGAAGGTAAGAAAACTATGAAAGGGCCACACAGTGAATCCATGTCTGCTGACCACTTAAGAGTGTTCTATCGGCCAGATCTGGGTTTTCCTAGAAACAAAGAGTACAGGGAAGGAGAGATTATACAGCAAAATTTCAGATCTAACTCATTTTTATCCCCAAATCACACAGATACTACTACTTGTTTTTTTCAGATTGTTATTTGTTATTTTGGGGGGAGGCTAGAATTACCTAGAATTAATTTCTGGTTCATAAATAGAAATTTGACCCACTTCTATATGTTAATGAATATACCTTATTTCATATTAAACAAATTCATTTTTTCTAAAATTAATGTGGGTTTGTGGCAGGGAACAAGTGTCATATGATAACCACTCAGCATCTCAAATACCCTGGCCCATTGCAGTCGATGCTTAATTTCATGTGTATATGGCTTCCTATCACTTTACTTTGTACTGCCCAAAACACAGCCGCTTTGGCTACCTTCCCGGAATCCAGTCCTCACAGGCCTGGGTACAGATACAAACTCTCATTTCCTTAATGCAGTTATTACTCTTTCCACTCATTCCCTCCTTAAGCCATTTACACATTTTTTTCACATTTCTCACAGTCCTGTGTCACTCTTGTTGAAGCTCCTATCATATCCTAGTCACCTCAGAAAGGTAGTTAGCCTCTCTTACTCCATCAAGTCTAACATCCGCCCTCCAATTTTCTTCTTCCACACCTATATACCCCTGTGAAAATATATTTTTTGCTTTCATTTATTCCTCTCAGAGAACCTCACAGACTTCCCTGTTGTTATATACCATCCCCAAAACAGTATTAATTTTTTGCTCCGTAATTTCAAGTTTTAGTAATAAGATAAACAAATAAACAGGTAGATTCTGACAGAGAAATGTGTTAGCAATCTCTGGGACCATTTCTGCATTCTCTCAAGACCTGCTGAATACAGCACCTTAAGTCAGAGAAATGAACCTCATTAAGGATATTTCAGAAGAAGAAAGACTAGTCGAGGGATATGGTTTTGGCAGTGGGGCTTAGCAGTGCTCTTCAAATGATCAGACACTTCATTTGGATGGAGGGGTGAGAATCTTGTCCAGCCATTTATATGAGGAGGGTCATTTTTAGCAAACAAGTTTGAAATGCCTGCAAACATTGGATTTTAAGTAATGTTTCCCTATTTAGTTGGTTACTCTAAAAAAATTATTTGCACATATGAAATGAAAGAAAACCCTATTATAGTAGTCTATGCTATCAGGCTATGTATCACTTTCTAAAAGAATATCCAAATTATTCCAGATATAAACTCTCTGTTCAGATAAAAACTACAACTCAACACACACACACACACACACACACAAAATCAATCAAACAATCAAATTAAAAATCAGTGGAGGACCTGAACAGACACTTATTCCAAGAAGATATAAAAATGTGCCACAGACATATGAAAAGATGCTCAACTTCACTAGCTATTAGGGAAATGCAAATCAAAACTACAATGAGATACCACCTTACACCTGTTAGAATGTCTATTATCAACAAGACAATGATAACACATGTTGAAGAGGTTGTGAAGGAAAAGGAACAATTATTCACTGGTGGTTGGAATGTAAACTGGTACAGCCACTATGGAAAACAGTAGGGAGGTTCCTCAAAAACTTAAGAATAGTGTTACCATATGACTCAGTAACCCCTCTTCCGGGTATCCACCCCAAATTTTGAAAACATTTACTCACAAAGACATATGCACCCTATATTCATTGCAGCATTATTCATGGTGGCCAAGACATGGAAATAACTGAAGTGTCCTTTTAGATGATTGGATAAAGAAGATGTGGTACATACATACAGTGGGGTACTACTCAGCCATAAGAAAAGATGAAATACTGCCATTTGTGACAACATGGGTGGACCTTAAGAATATCATGCTAAGTGAAATAAGTCAGACAGGAAAAAGTCAAGAATCATTTGATTTCACTCATATGTGGGCTATAAAACTGAAAGCAACAAAGGAACAGACAAGAAAAACAAACAGAAGCTCAGACACAGACACCAGTATGGTAGTTACCAAAGAGAATGGGGGCAGAGGAGAGAGGGTAAAGAGGGTCAAATTTATGGCGACGGGAGATGGTTTGACTTGGGGTGGTAGGCACAGAATGGAATATGAAGGTCCTGTGTCATTGATGTGTACACTTGAAAACTACATGATGCTGTTAACAATGTCACCCCAATAAATTCAATTAAAAAAAGTATTATGGCCATATTACCTATTTGTTTTCTAAGTGAAATTTAGTTGCAATCTTGTCTCTGCCCTTTTTCATTTTGTGACCTTAGTCAATGTATTTCGTTTCTTTAAGCTTTGATTTCTTTATTTGTAAATAGGGGAAGTAAGGGGAGCACATCTGCCTCTGGATTGTTATGAGAATTAAATTAGATAACACTTTGGAAGTACTTAAACAATCTACCTGGCACATATGGTCACTTAACAAATGACAGGTTTAGTTATGAGTTTATGAGTTTATTTTAGTTATGAGTTTGTCCTTTACAAGTAATAAAATACTCACTAATATCAATGTGATTTTGGAATTCAGGAGTCTAATACATATTTATGAAATTGAAAAAGAAAATTTCCAGGAAAGAGTAGAACTTTTCCTTAAAACACTCTTCTTTTTTCTCTTGCTTTAGAAATCATTATTGCATAGCCATATTGAGAATTCACCTCCTTTTATTTAAAACAATGTTTGATTGGATTCAAACCATCTTCTGACATCTTCTTATAGGACAATCCAAACTCTTCAATTATCTTTTTTCAAATACATCAGGAAAACTATTCTGAGTGTCTGAAAGGCCATAATTCTTTTTCCTTAAAATTTTGAATTCCATCTGATGAAGTTATTGCACCTTGTGGAGAAGCACCGTGTCACAGAAACAATAGCTTAAATTAACCTCTTACTGCCTTCAGTCAGGTTCTTTCTTTTCCTTTATCAAAGTTAATTTAATGCCTTTGAAAGAAGTAAGACTGGCAAGAATGGAGAATTAAGGTCTTTACATCACAAAATAGATACTGACTAGAATAAATAGCAATATTCTTAAAATTGTTGGCTATTACAGAATCTCAAATACATTTAGGGAAGGACGGCCTTGAGGGAGTGGTGGTAATTGAGTCTTCCCGGGCCATTCAGTCCATGGACACATTGTAGGGATGATAATTGAAGCTATTCAGCACGGTGAGTGTTGGTTTTTAATGTAAAAAAATCACTGTCCTCATCTTTTGGATACATCATATAGCAGAGATTGGAACCACTGTGTGAAATTAAATGAAGGAAAAGATTTTGCCAGGACAATGACCCTCAAAAGTTTTAAAAGATGGAATTCTTATCAAAAGCCATTTTTTTATTTAATAAATACTTATTAGATAGTTACCGTCTGCCAATTTTTTTCCCTTTAGGCACTGGGAATAACCAGTTATGATCCTGCTTCCCTGGAGTTTAGCGGAAAGGGGGAAACTGTGAAACAAAAGAACGTGTGAGAATGTAAAAGATAATTACAGATCTGGGGGGGCCTCTTGGATGTATGACCTGTGCAGGTCCTCCTTCCAAAGGGCTGCCAACTTCACTTAAATGCTGGCAATTGCCTTCCTGAAATTCTTAGTAGGTTTTTTTTTTCTTTTTAACAAGGGGCCTGCATTTTTATTTTGCACTGGACTCTGCCAAATAGGTAGCCAGTTTGTTCAGCTAGTAGTAAGTGCTATGAAGAAAATGAAACAAAGTAATGAGATAGAGATAGTCAGGGATCATAAATAACAAAGCTACTTGAGAAAGGAATAAAAATAAAGGTCTTTCTTGAGAGGTGACTTATGAGCCATAAATTACAATATTTACTAAGGTAGTGGATCTCACTCCCTGACAAAACTAAATTTGTTTAAGCAAATTTAACAGATATTGATTTAACACTTACTCTGGACCAAAAGCTGTCTTATTACTCTTTAAAGACTAGTAGGACACAATTCCTGGCTCCGGTAAATTGGGATTGAAAAAATAAAGTACACAAGTCATTTTCAATATGCCCTTCAAGGGAGTTACTCAGAGATATGGGGATTATTCCAGAAGTGGAAGATATTACAAAGTTTAGGGGCACTAAGAGAAGCCTTTTCAACCAGGGAATAGGATTTCTTTGCCAAAGTTGGCAGGGTGTTGGCAGGGTTCAGAAGCCTTCTTTTCTAGGCAGAGGAAGCAGTATAATTGAACCTCAGAAGACCAGCAAGAGTGCCTATGAGGGTACCAGAGAATAATGTTTAAGTGTAGCTCCAGTGCAGGATGGATGTACAGAAATGCTGAAGAAAGAAAAGGAAGGAAAAAAGGAAGAAAAAAAGAAAAGAGAAACTGGTGCATTATCTCCTGCTTTTTTCTTTTCACTTTTACCTAATTAATGTAATTGCTATCAGGATAAAGTCAAATTTCTTTGTGTGGTGGTTAAGGCCCTAAATTAGCTGGCCTCTCTTCCTCTCTGCTGCCATCCTTGTCTTTTTTAAATGTCCACAATACTCAGCTACCTGGCATGTTCTCCCTTTTCTCCAGGACGTTTACATGCTGTATCCTCTCCCAGGAATGCTTCTCTTCCTTTATCCGTTTCTCTCAGTCCTTCATCTATGTCATTTACATATGATGACCATGAAAACTCCGACCCTGATCAGTCCAAGGACTTTCTCAAAGTCACACAGTGAGCAGCAGACCAACGCCCTAAACCAGTTCACGTTAGTTCAAATCTGGTGCTCATTTCCTGTATTTTTGTTTCACCAATTTCTGATCATCTCTGGGAAAAGATTCATTTTTTTAATCAATACCATTGTTCTCAAAATATATACCTTGCTACCCTTAGAGTTTCTGTTACTTTTCCCTTTATTGATAATGAATGAATTTTCACTAATATCTTACTTATTTCAAATAAGATCCCAGAAAGCAGACAAATAAATAAACAAAAATCTGATACACCCCACCGTTTACAAGGATAATCTTTACGTTGTGGATCAGTGGGGCTACTACTGCATTTTCTGGAGGGAAATCGAGACAACCATGTTCATGTATCACTTGCTTCAACCATAAAGTCAGCACTGTCCTTTCAAAGTCACTTCAGAGAAGCTGCCACAGACAAAAGTTTAAATAGAATGTTAATCTGCCTGGTAAAGTTAAAGTTTTAATCTTAAAGTCTGGGCTAAAGTAAATTTAGATTGATATATATTCATTCCATAAACATCAATAATTTTCTATTATGTTAAACTTAATCCAAATTTCCCATGAAAACAGCAGATTCGGGTAAAAACCTCAGAAATTTAGAATCTATCACAAATGTACTTAGTTTGTATCTCTGCAAAAAAGCAGCTGCAAGTTCTTGCTAAGAAGGAAAAAAATCAAGTTCATACATTCTCATTAGCTCTTACAAACAATTAGCACTTACAGACTCAGAGGAGGAGAAAAAAAGAATCCTGAGGAAAAATTGGATTAAAACAATTATACTGGCCTTGAAACTTGATTAAAAAGCACATAAACTATCAGGAAGTGGCATATATTTGCAGTGCTATGTAACATGCTCCTCTACCTTAAAAAAAAAAAAAGACAATTGAATTTAGGAGGTCACCTAACCTCTGCAAAACTCTAGTTTCCTCAACTATAAAATGAGGAAACATCAGCCTTGCCATTCTTCAGATTCGTGTGCAGATTAAATGAAATAGTCAGTATGAAAACACTTTGAACATGTATATACTAATCAAATATAATGTGACATCATTTCATATTCAGAAAGGGACATAAATCCTTCAACTTTCAACTGGTGAAAAATTCCCTTAGGTTCTCTCTTTGTCACTTGAATTTGTTGCCTAGCCTTCAATGTTCTTTTTTATCCTTTCCACTGAAAATTATCTAAAAATTCATTTCTTCCATGAAATGTTCCCTGAGACCAAAGTACTTGATTATTTTCCTCTCATTAAAAAATTCTTATATTAAATGTGGATAAGATAATCCTTTCAAATTGCCATTTGCATCCAGCTGGCAAGTTCTTTTTTAAAATTTAATTTTTAATATATTTTATTGACTATGGTATTCCAGTTGCCCCAATTTTTGTCTCTTTGCCCCCCTCTATCTGGTACCCCTCATTCCCCTCCACCAATCCCCCCTTAGTTCATGTCCATGGGCCATGCACATAAGTTCTTTGCTTCTCCATTTCCTATACTGTTCTTAACACCCATCCTTGTTTATTCTGTACCTACCAATTGGTACTTCTTAATCCCTGCATCTTTTCCTCCATTCTCCCCTTTCCCTCTCCCAAATGATAACCCTCCAAATGATCTCCATATTTATGATTCTGTTTCTGTTTTGCTTGTTTGCTTGGTTTGTTTTTTAAATTGACGAGTTGTGAATTTATTGCCATTTTAATGTTCGTAATTTTGACTTCCTTTTTCTTAAATAAGTCCCTTTAACATTTCATATAATAATGCCATGGTGATGATGAACTCCTTTAGTATTACCTTGTCCGAGAAGCACTTTATCTGCCTTTCGATTCTAAACGACAGCTTTGCTGGACAGAGCAATCGACAAGGGCTTTTGCATTGCCTCCAGGCGCAGGGCACGGTGCTGAGCACAAGGATACACTGCTGGAAAGTCTGGCTGGATTTTCTATTTATCCACCCTGTTGATTATTCATAGAATATAATTTGTCTTGACTAAAATAAACCTTTGCTAGAGGTAGGCATGTGAAAATTAACTCACACCAGAGAAGACACGTATATCTCTGGTTATATAACTGTTCAGGTTTCTCCTGCACTTTCTAACAATGACAGCAGCCTGTCATTAAACGAACCAAGGTTAATATCTGACATTTCCTAGCTATAAGCTCTACAATTTGGAAAGTGAGCTCGTTACTTTGTTCCTCAATTTCCTTGTGTATAAAATAGGGGTGGTAATACAAACGAGTTAGTGCAAATACTACTGGCTATGGTTATTAATGTCTACATCAAAGAGTGCTTGAGTGCCTCATTCATTTACCCACTTCCATATATGGATTAAACATAGTCCTCCTTTTGAAGACTTAAAGTGAAAGCAAGTCTATAATTCGATCAGTAGTAATGAAGATATATTTGAACCAGACTGGTGTAGGAGGACAGGGGAAGAAATTATTAATTATACATGGAGCTTTGGAAGGAGATATGAAAGAAAAAAAGCTGTTTGATTTGGGCCTTTGCATGGTGAGCAAGACTGTTGTAGTAAATAGAAAAAGTGCGGTGGAGAAGAACAGAAATTTGCAGAGAAGCAGTTAATGAGCACTAGTGTTTAACTCGGCAGAGTGTTTTGTGCAAGAATCTAATGAGAACACATATGTGAATGTGCAGCAAGCATATCCTATTGTAAAACTAGGTAAGCTCAGCTTTATTAATTCTAATAATAGGATCCTTATCTAACACAGATTATATAAATATATATATATATCACCAAATATTGCTTTATCATGCATCTATAACATGACATATACATTGAAAATGAAGACTTAGTTTTATTGTCAAAAAGAGTAATATATTCAGATAATTAAAAACTCTATCAGATTGTATCAAGCTGTTCCTAAGCAATAAAATAGGAGTAGTTTGTTGTAAAATAGTTTATCATCTATTTCTCCACTAATAATTGAAATTTTGTAGAGTTATTTCAATGAATCTTCAAATAGTTATTTTCTAGTTATTTGATAAATAAAAGTAATATCATCTTATCAATTTCAAAAATAAAAATCAATGTAAAAAAGTTCCCCAAACTGGGAAGGTTCAAGCAGCCTAACATTTTGCATAGAAATGAACACATTTCGGAAATATATGGATATTATTTAAAAACTTTAACAACAGCAGTATAGCGCCCTTTCTCTCTTCCTAGTTTTGGTGGTATAACAAAAGTAACAACTAATTTATTGATTCGTGGAAATCGCCAAGGATTTTTCACAGATACATCAATATCAACACATAGTAAAATGACACCTTGTTGTCACAGATGAGTTCATTCACAACAAGAAAACACTTTATAAAGATGACTGCAGAAAACTAATTGAAGAACAAAATAATTTTAAAAAAAAACATTTTTTTAAAAAGATGACTGTAAGGAAAACAAAATTTAACGTTCAACATGTTTGTAATCAAAAGTTATGAAACATATTAGTAAAATTTAAATGTAAGAAAAAAGTGTTTTATTGGTGAAGAAAACATTTTGCTTTGTTTTCAACAACAGAAAGTTATAAATACCATTGAAGAGCACATAGCATTAAAATAATCCCAATGCTAATCTAGAACAGAGATAGAGCTTTCATAGGTAACACCTAACTGCTGATGGCAAGGGAAGACAGGTACTGAAAAAAGGGATTTTTCTTGTAGTAAGTCTGTCCACAACCAGGTTTAATTTCTCCTTAAAATACATATAATATAATGACTATGATACCTTATAATAAAGATTGTGATTTTATGTGTAAAATCCAAACAGCAATAAAACTTCTCCTCACACAAGTTTAGCCCAAATGATAACTTAATCACTGTTATGTTTAACAGTATTTAAAAAAAATATTACAATATTTATTAGTTACAAACATAATAAAATATTAACCAATATTGCTTCATAGATCTGATATGTGAGCTAATTTTGCTTTGGTTAATAAACAAAACATATTTAGTAAACTCTTTTAATATAAAGTATATTTCTTTTTTGTTGCAAATGAGTGAAAAAATATTTCCATTTTTGTGAGCAAGTAACTAGTACCATATCCCCTGTTTGATCGTAATGGGCTCTATCACACTTGGCGATAGTTCTTAAAGCAGTATTTCTAGACCACTAACATTGTATTTTAAAGTACTTACTTGGACACTTAGCAATATACATTAAAAACCATATATGCAATGAACTTTGGATCTAATATTTTATCAGGAAACCACCAGGTAATTATGCAAATATGTACGTACACTGATATTCAGTGCCAGGTTATTTGTATCACTGAAAGCTGGAAACAACCAAATATCTCTCAAGGAGAGACTGAGCACATAGTGTGTGCAACTCAGCACGTGTATGACATGCAACATCACTACTACGATAATGATGCAGCTCAATCTTTATGACATGAAAAGATATAATACATTAAGAAAAAATAAGCATATCAAACTAGTGATTTTATTTTTGTATTTATGTATTTGTATATAGTATAAAATACTCTTTCATATATACACATAATTTGATGAACTATCTAAGAAATTGTTTGCAGTGATATTTTGCTTACTGGTATAATTTTTGTGGTATCTCATTAATATTTAAAGCCTTTCAAATGCTTCCATTTGGTAATATAAGTCTTTGCCTATAGTTGATAAAAAGCATAACTTTGAACACTTTACAGCCCTCAGAAACTGTTATATTTAATGGACAATTGTACATTTGTAAATACGCAACTACTGATGTTTACACAGTTGATGGTATAGCCTAGAGTGGCCCCATGCGTAACAGATACAGCCAACCACAACGGGTCAGCTTATCTATTGCCTTTTCTGATATTGTGACTTATAAGAAATATATATTTCATCATTCTGATGACCAAAATATATTTTTCATATATATTTGGTCTTCGTCCACAGTTCCTGGCTCACAGCTTCCAAACTCCTAGGAATTTCTTAGTGTTGAGTGTAAGAAAGATCTCTTTTTGATGTTAATCAGGTGGCTTTTGGAGAGTTCCTAAGGATGAGTTGACAGTGGACCCAACCATATGATTAGAGGGTTGGAACTTTCATTCCCCTCTCCCGCATCCCATCCCACTGATGGGAGGGAAGATAGCCAGAATGTTCGACCAATTGTCAATGATCAATAATTTAATCAGTCATGCTTATATAATGAAGCCTCCATAAAACCCCCAAAGACTGCATTCACAGCGTTTCCAGGTGGGTAAACATATCCCCACTGGGAGGATGACACACTCCAAGTCCATGGGGACAGAACTACACTCTGGACCCTCCCAGGCCTTGCCTTGTATATATTTTCATCTGTCTATTCATCTGTGGCCTCTCTTGTTTTCTTTAATACACTAGCAAACGTGATTCCCTGATTTCTGTGAGATGCTACAGTAAATTAATTGAACCCAGGGAGAGAGTCCCTGGAAAGTCTGATCTGTAGTTCTTTGGTCAAAACCACAGGTGATAACCTCAGCTGCAGCTGGTACCTGAAGTCCACTGTGGGGGAATCTGATGGGACTGATCCCTTAACCTGTGTGATCTCATGCTATCTCCTACTATCTCCAGGAAGATACTGTCAGAATTGAGTTAAATTGTAGGACAACCAGTTGGTGTTGCAGAGAATTGCTTGATGTGAAAGAAAACGTCCATGTATTTATTTAGTGACCCAAAGTATAAGAAGTGAAGTGTGCTGTGTGAATAGTAAGGGAGACACATGCAGGGAAGAGACACACAGTAGGGAAGAACTGGATTTCTTTCCCACACAAAGAAAGGAAAACTGTGTTTTTCCATTATACCCTTAAAAAGTTATAAACATGTTTTTCTATAATAAAAATACATTCATTCTAAAAAAATCTAAGCAGTGGATAATTATTTCCTCTTTCAATAAATTTATACTAGTTTAGTATAAGACATAAGCAAATAGTAAGAATGTGAGTAATATTGAAATAGCAATAATAAAGCATTAAATATGTAATTCTGAATCTTTTCTTTCTCCTTTTAGGAATCAGGAGAAATGCTCAAAGATTGGGCAAGCCATAAAATGTTTCTTTACATGAGTATCTAAAACTTTAATTACTTAAAATGTTGTTTAATTACTTAAAAAGTGCCTCACTTGTGGTACACCAATTTCAAATGCCACAAAAATGTTTTCTTGTATTTTTTTCCAGGGAAAAGATAATTTGAGTTCAGGAATATAACTCATGCCTCTGACTCAGAAATATACCACTTGGGATTTAATATTCTTTTTCACAGAGATTTTCGCACATTATTTTATAGCGAACATTGAACTAGCCAAAAGGTAAAAATGATGATAACTGAAAGAAAACATTCATAACACACAATCACTTGTATTCCTATTAAAACTTTGTTGACAGAGCAGTTAATAGGATTTGGCACTGGCCACCAAGCCATCAGTGAACATTCTTGAAACATTTTTGATACTAGTCTATGGGGAAAAAAAATAAGAAAAACAAAAAGAATGTAGAGGGCACCAGAGTTAAAGTAAAAATAGTAGAAAATGTGAAAAAATAATGAAATCCTTTGATAATTAAGACTAAGCATCTAAATCACCTGTTTGAGAACTATGTCTGTAAAAATGTATTGAGTATGTACTACTGCTTGGCGCTGTACTCACATCTCTGAAGCCACTGTTTTGATCAGTATTCACAAGTCTGTGAGATAAATGAGTTTATTACCTTAATTTTACAGAAAAGGAAACAGGAACAAACAGGATAAGTGTTCTGCCCCAGGTCACACAGCTAACTTTCTAGTTCTGTAGGATTCCAGAATCTTGGTTCTCAGATACTAAACTATTTGAATAAAGGGGTGTGAGGTGGTATGAAAATATGTTGAATCATTTCTATTTCTGTTGGAAGTAGAAACTGTTAGAATAAAGGGGTGTGAGGTAGTATCAAAATGTAAGCTGAATTATTTCTATTTCCAGCCATGACAGAGTATCTTGGTTGGAATAGGCCCAGTCTCCTGCTGAGATTTACTAGAAAATCGATACAAAAAATTCATACACACAAGAAAGCATCATTCTAAAGACACTACAGAGTGCTGAGATTTCTGGATGTTAAGGCCAAGATCTTGGAGATAAGGGAAGCTCATCAGAGCGTTGGCTAATTTCTTAAGTAACTATCGGCTTGAGACTCAGATGTCTGCTGCAACCAACAGAAGCTGGCAGTGCCCTCGACCATGTCGGACAGGTAGGGAGATAAAAATTGGGGTTTATATCAACCAAGGTAGCTACAAACTCAGGATCAAGATCCTTCATAGAAGAGAGGAGCACAGGAGTGAACCTAGTCCTCTGAGGAATTTTTGTTTTTGAGGCCTTTGCAATTCCTAATAAGGCAAACAAATAAACAGCTGAAAAGTTGGATAAAAATGTTGGCAGCTTTACATTGTTTAGGACTAAAAATTGAATTTGAGACCCATTGGGAAAGAAAAAACTTGATAAGCACCCGAGGCTGTCAGTTGGGGGTCCCCTTAGCGTGTACTCTTAAGTAGAAGAAACAAACAAACTAGACGTAAGCTGAGACATAAAGTCTGAGAACTCCAAGCTCTAGTCTGTGCAGTCCCTATCTGGATGGAGGTGGGGCCTCTGCAAGGTAATTAGGTCAGATGAGGGAGCAGCCCCCCGTAATGGGATTACTGTCCTTAGAAGCAGGGGAGGAGAGAGCGGAGCTCTCTTTTTCTCCACCTTATGAGGCCATGCAGCAAGAAGGTGGTCCTCTGAGTGAGAAAGCCCTCACTGGTCAGCTGACACCTTGATCTTTGACTTCCCAGCCCTCAGAATGTGAGAAATAAATTCATATTGGTTAGGCCATCCAAATGCATGACATTTTGTTATGACAGCCTATGCTGGCTTATTAAACATTAAATATTACTGGACATATCAAGAAAAAGTAGCATGAGTAAAAAGACAACAGAAACAGACTCAGGTGATCCACAGGTTGACGTTTTAAGACATTTGTTTAAACTAAATGTGATTTAAGTTGTTCAAGGTAGCAATAAAGAGAATTGCGTCAGAGAAATGGAGTCTATGAAAACAATAAAATAAAAATTCTAAAATATAAAAATGCAATAACTAAAATTAAGAGCTTACTATATAAGTTGACTTAACAGATTTGAAAGGGGGTTGGTGGCTTAAAAGGTGAGTAAACAGAAAAATCCTGATTTACTGGACAGAAAAAAAAGAAAAAATACCGAAGAATAAAAAGTGCAAATGGGACACAGTGAAAAGGTCTAACGCACTTGTAACTGGACTCCTAGGGAAGCGGATATGTAGTGCACCCGTCAGTTCTCCCCTTCAGGAATCAGGCACTCATTCTCCCAGGTACTGGAAATGCTGACAGCCCAAGCCTCTTGCTACATCCTGTCCTCCAGATTTTTCTGAGCCAAAGAGACATATCCTGCCCAAGGTCACTCGTAGTCTTTGAAGGTTGCCCTTATCCAATGTCTGACTGATGCTAAGCCATAAATGTCTGAGCATGGGAAGGGACATCCTAGCTCCACAGCCCCCCTTTGGAATTGGCTGAGGCCTTCATTGCCACTCCCCACAGCCCTACTCCTCCTTCTGACCAATCTTCCTTCCTTTGTAACGCTCACACAGATATGGGCCCTGAGGACACTCCTCAAGTCCTCATCTCAGGATCTGTTTTTTTGAGAAATTGTCCAAAAGTTGTTGCCTAAATTTTGCCAGGAAACAGACACCAAAACAATATTTTGGAGTTGGGTCACCTACCAGCTGGTCGGCAATGAGAAATGCATCCTTGGTAGAAGGTGAAATGTAGGACAGCCCATGGCACACTGTGGCAGTAGGAGAGCTCCCTGGTGAGCCAGGATGGGATGCCAGGAGAAGAGAGCCCTTCCCTAGTATACAACACTTCAGGGTTTGAGAGGCTGGAGGAACTTCTTATTATAAAGACAATAGAATCAGAAGATTCTTGCCAAGTATCAATGATGCAGTGGACAAAAATAAAGGGTGAGGAAGATTAATCAAAGTCAGAGGCCTTCTTTAACAGCATACTGTCTGTCTTTAACAACATGATTGTCTATCTTGTCTAATGAATCTACTGACAAAGTATTAGAACTAAAAAGTTTATCAAGTTTACTAGATACAAAGTCAATATAAAAATTGTGTGTGTGTGTGTACACTCATATATATATGTGTATACACACACACACACACTTTCAGACAGTCACATATATACTACAAGGCTGGCCACTAACGATTTCTTCATCCCTGTATACATATGCCTATCTGCCCATCAAGCTGAAGATTCTTGAATATAGAGGAATATCCAGTCTTTTGAATTAGTGTTTTGGGCTTCTTCAGACATGCACCCAGAAGTGGAATTGCTGGATCATAAGGCAGTTTCATTTTAAATTTTTTGAGAAACCTCCTTACTGTTCATTGCAGTGTTATTTACAATAGCCAACATATGGAAGCAAAATGTTTCCATCAATATTAAAATGAATAAACTACTTGGTCATAAAAAAATAACCAAATCTTAACATTTGTGACAGCATGGATGGACTTCGAGGGTATTATGCTAAATGAAGTAAGTCAGTAAGAGAAAGACAAATGCCATATGAATGAATAGTAGAAACAGACTCATAGATCCAGAGAACAAACTGATGGTTGCCAGAGGGAGGGGGGTTGGAAGACTGGGTGAAAAAAACAAAGGGATTAAGAAGTACAAATTAGTAGCTACAAAATAGTCACAGAAATGTAAAGTATATTACAGAGAATACAGTCAATAATATTGCAATAACTATATGATGCTGGGTAGGTACTAGAAATATTGGGGGGAACACTAAATTATATGATTTTCTAACCATTATGCTGTACAGCTGAAACTACTACAGAATAATGTTGAACACAAACTGTAATTTAAAAATATATATTTCTGTCCCCCAAAATACAATGAAGTGGTTAACTAAAAAAAAAAAGGGGGTAGATTCTTTTTGCCCTCCATTTAAATTTGGGCTGGGTATGTAACTTGCTTTGCTTTGACCAACAGAATGCAGCAGAGGTATTGTTCCAAGATTCCGAGCGTAAGCCTTACAAAGCCTTATACAGCTGCATTCATTCTTGGAGGTCAGCTACTAAGAACAGACTCTTGTTCTAAACTCCCTAATGTTGACAGACTACATGGAAAGAGTGCCAGGTCCTGCGGAGCAGAGTCGATGCATCCCCAAGGACAGCCAGCATCTAGGCCCCATGGAGGCCATTCTGGATCCCAGAAGAACCACAGCAGCTGACCTCTGAGGAAGAGACAAGCCAAACATGCTGAGCCCTGTCAAAAGCCCTGACCAACAGAATCCTGAGCAATAAAATGGCTGCTTTATAAGCCACTAAGTGTGTGTGTGTGTGTGTGTGTAAATACATGATGTCAATGAAACAGAACCGAGAATTCAGAAACAGAAGCTCACAATGTGGAAGCAGGGATGTGAAAAAGGTATGTTAAAAGAGATACAGGTAAGTGCCAACCATGGCATAAACTTACATTACTAAACTTCATGTTTGAAATCACCTTGAACAATAAGAATATGCAATCTTTTTTAATCCTTACCCAAGAATATGTTTATTGCCTTTGTAGAGCAAGAAGAAGGGAGAGAGAGAATGTGAGAGAAAAACACTGATTTGAGAAACATCAATCAGTTGCCTTCTGCATATACCTCAACCAGGTATCAAACCCACAACATAGGTGTGTGCTTTGACTGGGAGCCAAACCCACAAACCTTTGGGGCATGGGATGACACTCTGACCAACTGAGCCACCGGCCAGGGCTGTATATACAATTTTTAGCAAAGAAGCTTCCTGGAATACTTCTCCATAAAAATTCTATTTCATTTGGCTATGACAATCATTATCTTGAATTAACAATAAAATGAATTTCTTCACCACTAAATTTAGAAACAAATATAAAAATGGTGTTCAGTTGATTTTGTATCTTTTTAAAAATATATTTTATTGATTATTACAGTTGTCCAAATACTCCTCCTTTTCCACCTCCACCTGCACCCCCCTTCCCTCCAGCAATCTTCCCCTTAGTTCATGTCCATGGATCATGCATATAAGTTCCTCAGCTTCTCCATTTCCTACACTATTCTTAGCATGGTCTATTATAGAAAAGGCACCTATAAATTGTTTGGGGCAGAGCCTTAGGTAAGTGTCAGGGTAAGGCAACCTGCTTCACTACTTTGTGGCTCTGTGCTGGGGAGTATTCAGAGAGGGAACAGTGCCACTGCTTGGCTTCTGGAGGTTTGCCCAGCACTTTCCCCATTTCCAGTCACTTCTCCTACTTCCCATATGAAACTGGCACCCTTCCAGCTGTTGCCCTGGTGCTGAATCCCAGAGTGGGTGGGTTTGTGTACATTTTAAGTCTATGTGGTCCCTTTAAACAGAGTCTCCTGAAAATCCTACAATTTCATCCACTGCTCCAACCCCCACTGGTTTTTATAGCCAGAAGTTATGGGGATTGATCTTTCTTGCTCTGTAACCCTGGGCTGTGCGGTCTGGCCTGGGGCTGGGATTGCTCATTCCCAGGGTATCCCTCCCAATTTCTTTCCACCATTCATGAATGTAGGACCACCCATTTCCCCACCACTTCAGCCTCTCCATGCCACACGCATCTCTGTACCTTTCCACCTGTATCCGTGACTCTGTCCCTCCTACCCATCTGGATTAACGTGACTTCTTTAAATCTTTGGTTGTTGGACTTCCACACAGCTCGATTTCCTGACAGTTCTGGGTGTTACTTGTTTTGAGATCTAGTTGTAATTCTTTCTACGGTTGCACAAGGAGGCAAAGCATGTCTACCTATGCCTCCATCTTGTCCAGAAGTCCCTAAAATGGTGTTCAGTTCATCTTTATGTAATCCTAATGGAAAGAAAAGTAACACACCAAAGAAAATTGAAAGAGAAAGAAAGACTGAAACAAAGAAGGGGCAAGTGGTATATAACATGTATTTTATGAACTACTTTAATCATGATCAGTGTTTATTAAATTAATTCTGAATCAAAGTAGAGGTGGAATGGGATTAGCAATCTAGCTAGATTCCTAATCCCAGTAAGAAGGAGACTTTCAGGGACAGACAATGACTTACAATTTTTGAGGCAGATTGATTTATAATTTGTACAGTTTCAGTTGACCAAGTATTTGACCACTTTTACTTTAAGGTTAAAATGTACTTCACTTGCCTAATTAACATGGTGAGCTAAAGGAGTTAAAAGACAAACTTATAATTTAAAAAATGATTTATAAACACTTGGTGGACATTTTATTGTTTGCAGTCCAATACATCAGTTTGAAAAAGGGCAATATTGATCCTACAGAAAAGAGCATAATTTTGTGATTTTCTAAAGAGCTTTTTAAATTTAGTTTGCAGCCCTCTTTGAGAGTCTTTTGTTCTTTTAAATAACATTGAAAAGCAAATATATAAAGAGCAAACTTATGTCTCCACTTACAGGGGAAATCCCTAGTTGAAATAGAAATTAGCTATCATATTTAGGATTTTACAAAGTGAGGTAGTATGTATGGACTTTCTAAAATATGCTTTAATGAATGATGATGCTATATGCTCTAAAGAACAATACTTTAAACATATCGAGGTATCAGTTTATTTTGATTTCTTAAATTTCCTGTGGTATCACAAAGAAAGGATTATAGCTAACACTGAAAAGAGGAAGTAGAGTTTCAGAGAAATCAGGAAATCACTATAATTCCACAGTTTTAAACAGTATTTTGCTTTCAAATATTCATTAGGGCATTCCTCATATTCACAGACAATTGAAATAATCACTGGAGTAGCATCAGAGAAGCATAACATATGTGTGTGCCTGACTACAAGAGAGAGTGTGTGTGTGTGTGTGCAAGGGAGAGAGATTGAGAGAGAGAGAGAGAAAGAGAGAGAGAGAGAGAGAGAGAGAGAGAGAGAGAACGAGAACAACATGTATGTGTATGTGTTAGGTAAGGCACACAAAAGTTAGGACAAGGTAGACAGGGGCATAGGGTAAAAAGGAAAAAAGAACAGGAGAATCTCCAAAAGAAAACACACACATTATCCTTACAGATACATTTTATTGACAGGCATCCTACAGATGTGCTTTCGGTAGGACTTAAGATGCCTACATGCTTAAAACATATTTGAATCTCAGCAGGCAGAAGTTTACTGAAGCTTATTGAATTGTTGACCCTGGAACAGTAGAAAATCAGTTTTCTTTTCAGAGCTGAACTGCAGTTGGATCTTAATTATGTTGATGATTTATAAGGGGTAAAGCAGATGCACTTTTCAGGAAACTGGTTAAGTTTAAGGTAGCTTTAACAAGAAGACTTATACACATAGGTTACTCATTCAAAGAAATTCACAAGGGACCCTGATAAAATTTCCTTGTTTTGCTTGGATTTACTTTCTTAAAAAATAATTAATCAGGGAAACCGCAGGAAATTAATAAGGAAAAATATAATTTTTCTTTTAAATTATACGTGTCAGAGCTCTTCTATGCTACCCCCTAATGTCCAAAGAGTCAGTAAAAATTAAAAGCACATATATGTAACCCTTTGAGGCAAGTTACAATATCTCACAAAACATCTTTAAACTAACAAGTAAATATCTGAAAAATATCTTGATTATTTTTGAATATTTATGAAAGGCAAAATAAAAACATGCCTTTTAATTTTAGTGCCAAAATATCTACTGCATTTGAGGCCACAACATCAAGTCACCAAATTGGAAAATCTTTCTGGAAATTTTGATGTTGAACAAAACTGGATCTGGTAGATGCCACCTTCTGAAATTCTCAACAATGTAATTTGGCAAAAGGTTTGGTTATTTTTTTCCTTAATCAGCTCAAAAAAAGTAATTTTCTTTCTTTTTTTATTTGGGTTGACTAAATAGAGAGATAGATGCCCTAGCTGGTATGGCGCAGTGGGTTGAGTGCTCACCTATGAACCAAAGGGTCATCAGTTCGATTCCCAGTCAGGGAACATGCCTGGGTTGCAAGCCAGGTCCCCAGTTGGGGGAGTGCGAGGGGCAACCACATATTGATGTTTCTCTCACTCCCTTATTACCTCTCTAGAAATAAATTAAAATTTTAAAAAACCAAACAGAAAGAAAATTCAAGATTATTTGCCTAGACAATAAAAATTATAATTGTAAAATTTTAGAATACTGCTTTACAGAAGGCATTTTGGCAGTCTTTGCTTCTGTGTATAGTCAACAGTTGGCTTTGTGTGCTGAAATATAGGTTTTGAAGAATGAAATCAATAAGAAATAAGAGTAAATACAGTTTAACAATCTGATGAAGTAACAATACAAGGCTGGTGTCCTGACATAGCGATGGTGAAAACTGAGAAGCAGTTCACACCCTTAGACAGTGCATGTGCTTTTTGACTTGCCATTTTTTAATAATCCTGGTTGTCTTAGTTCCCTACCCACCATATTTATATTAGCTATCTGATCCTAGAAAGTATTGAACCTGAGAAATGTTATGCAATAATTGTGTTTTCAAAATCTAGTCAACATATTTCATCTTTGACATAAACTAGCTTGTTAATAAGTAGTATTTAATTTTAGTCTTTTTTTTTTAACATACCATGAGACAGGTTTAGTACTACTGTTGAAAACAAAGAAATAGAAATTAGGTGCCAGAAGAGTCAACATTCGAGAATACAAGGTGTGGATGATCTTAGCCTTGGTGTCCTATGGCATGTCTTTGCTCTTGGTGATCTTTCCTAATTGTTCCATTACTGTCCTTCCAAGTCTCAGCCTTCTCTAAATGTCTTGGCTGCAGTCTCTATTTAAATTGATGACTGAACCAAGGTAAGCAAAGTCTTTAACAATTTCAGTGTCTTCGTTGTCTATGTTGAAGTTGTGTTATTTTTTTCTGTGGTAATAATTTTTGCCTTCTGATTTTTCAAGTTCAGTCTTGCTTTGGCACATTCTTCTTTCACTGTCATCAGAGGTTGTTAGTAGTTGGTAAAAAAAAAAGCTTCTATCCCTTAAGTGAACAATTCTGAGGTGTTTTTCACCTTTAAAAGGTCTCACTGTAATGAGGCACTGTTGTCCTAATGGTGGCCAACTAGCTAACTCACCATTCAGTAGGCTCTCATTCCTTCTAGGTTTCACTCCTTCCAACCTGCCACCTCTTATTCTCTGGGACCACTTCCTAAAGTAAACTACCTGCACGTAAGCCCATTCTTAGGTCCTGTTTTTCAAGGGAAACAGAATAAGATACTGCATAGGTTGAATCCTTTAATTAGGGTATTTAGCTGATACTGGTTAGATAGAGACTCACTGGTAACAGATAAACTCTCCCTAACTTCACTCTTAATTTTGGATGGAGATTATAGAAGCATTTTGAAAGAATTCCACTTAATTGCCTTGGTGAGATACAATTATTTTAATAAATTTAAATATATTAAATATGTTAATAATGAGAACCCTCATAAGAAAATGCATGTGCATATTGTCCCTTTGTTCAAAATATTGGATTTCAGTGGACCGAGAGCTGAGCAAGTGGCATTTTTTCCTCTCAGACCCCTCCACCACATACAGCACCACAAGGCAGCAAAGTGGGTTGCCTTGCCCTGGCAAATACCTAAGGCTTTGCCCCTACAAAATAACAGGCTTGCTGAGACAAAAAAAAAATATGGCCCTAATGAAAGAACAGATCAAAGCTCCAGAAAAAATATAACTAAGCAATGAAGAGACAGTCAACCTATCAGATGCAGAGTTCAAAACACCGGTAATCAGGATACTCACAGAAATGGTTGAGTATGGTTGCAAAATAGAGGAAAAAGTGAAGACTATGAAAAATGAAATAAAGGAAAATGTACAGGGAATCAATGGTTTGGAACAGAAGGAAGAAATAAACATTCAACCAGAACAGAATGAAGAAACAAGAATTCAAAAAAAATGAGGAGAGGCGTAGGAACCTCAGGGACAACTTAAGGTTATAACATCTAAATCATAGGGGTGCCAGAAGGAGAAGAGGGACAGCAAGAATTTGAAAACTTATTTGAAAACATAATGAAAGAGAACTTCCCTAATCTGGCAAAGGAAATAGACTTCCAGGAAGCCCAGGAAGCTCAGAGTCCAAAAGAAGTGGAATGTAAGGAAGCACACACCAAGGCACATCATAATTACATTACTCAAGATGAAAAATAAGGACGGAATCTTAAAGCAGCAAGAGAACAGGAGATAGTTACCTACAAAGTAGTTCCCATAAAACTCAGCTGATTTCTCAAGAGAAACCTTACAGACAAGAAGGGGCTAGAAAGAAGTATTCCAAGTCATGAAAGGCAAGGACCTACATCCAAGATGACTCTATCCAGCAAAGCTTTCATTCAGAATGGGAGGGCAAATAAAGTGCTCCCCAGATAAGGTCAAGTGAAGGAGTTCATCATCCCCAAGCCCTTATTATATCAAATGTTAAAGGGACTTCTCTAAGGAAAAGAAGAAGATAAAAAATATGAACAGTAAAATGACAAACTCACAACTATCAATGACTGAACCTAAAAAAGAACAAAAAACAAAGCAAACAAGTAGAACAGGAACAGAATCACAGAAATGGAGATCACATGGAGGGTTATCACAGGGGGGTCAAGGGGAAAAATGGGGGAAAAGGTACAGGGAATAAAATAGGTACAAAATGGTAGGTACAAAATAGATGGGGAGGTTAAGAATAGTGTAGGAAATGGAGAAACCAAGGAACTGATATGTAGGACCCATGGACATGAAAAAAGTGGTGGTGATGCTGGTAGGAATGGTGGCACAGGGTGGAGGGAAATAAAGGGGAGAAAAAAATGGAACAACTGTAATAGCATGATCAATAAAATATATTAAAAATAACTCTTGCATTTCTTTAAAAGCAAAAAAAGCTGAATAGACTCAGCCTTTGATAACATCAACTTTTGTAGAGGGCTACTTTGGTAAAGCATCAGAGATACTTGGCCACCCAGAGACTATAACTATAGAGGTGGACAGAATTAATGGTAACCATTAATTAATACTGGTGATTTGTTTGTTTAATTTCATTTTATCATCCCCATAATTTAGGAAGTTGGTACAATTATTAGTCCATTTCATATATAAGAAATCTAATTCCCAGAGTGGCTAAACACTTTGTTCAAAGTCATGCAGCTTGTGAGAGGCAGAAAAGGAGTCCAACCCAAGCAGTTCAGCGCCAGAACCCAGCCGGCTGACCATCGTGCCCCTGACACAGGAAAGTCACTGCAGCTGAAGCCCACACCTCCAGTCTCTCCCAACAGTTATTTTATCGTGCGATCTAGCGGTCATACAGTCCCTACAGCTTAATTTAATTAAACTACACACTATAATGCAGTTTAATTATAATACATTACATATAAATATTAAATTAGAATCCTCAGTCTGACTTCACAAAAAGTGGAAATAATATAATCACTTTAGACCCTAATATGTTACCAACTTTATCTTAACTTATACAGATTTAGCTTAAATCTATCTAATTTGTAGACCATGAAAATTTTAGTTTATTTCCTTTGGTTTGTTCTTTTGTTTTACCTTGTTTTTGTTTATTTCCCTGTCTGTATATCAAGGTTATTTACATACAGTAAAGTGCTGCCTAGGGAAGTGAAAAGGTAGAAAGAGCAATTAATTTGCATGGTAAGGAAAAACAGTCAATGGCCCTGGTTCAAAGAGGATATGTAACAGAGTCAATGAAATTTGCAAAAAGCAATGTCATATTTCATGCTTGTCCTTTCGGTAGTATGTTCCGGACAGCAGTTGCCACTGATAAAATAAGCTCAGATAGATTTTTTTTAAAGTCACTAATAAGACAAAAGCCACTTTCTCAGGCCCTCTTTCCTGGAGCTAGCTGGACCCCATAAAGCATGATCGACCCTATTGTTTCATGAGCCTTTATCCCCAGTGTTAGAAAATTACTGGAAGTGCCCTGAAGGTGCAGAGGCTCCAGGAACTTTCCAGACAGGACATACTAGACCTGTGGACATACAAGGATGGCCACACCCTGCACACAAAGATAACATTGAAACAAGCTGCAGCCGAACTGAAACATCCTGCTCTACAAGCACCCAATTATCCAATAAAAACTCAAAGCCCTAACCCCTCAGTGCTGCTGGTGCCCGTGCTGGTTCCCATCTCCACACCTAGTCCCTTCCCAACCTTGGGAAAGTAAAAATAAAACCTTTACTCTCTGCACCTTCTTGTCTTTGTGAATTCTTTCACAGCCCACATCACCAATCACCCTAATGGTCACCAGGGAATGATGCATTCAGCAAAATCTACTTATCAGAGATAGAATGTTATTTTTCTTTAAAACAGTATATCCCCGATCTGTCTTTAAGATATTCTGTGTACACTAATCCATCCATAAATTCATTCAATATTTATTGAGAGCTATTATGGGCTGGTTTTCTTGAAGTAGGAGACTTCAAGAGGGAAGTAGAGACAAACAGATAATTATAATAATGTGTTCTAATTGCAATAATTTGGCAAGAGTAAGGTTAAATAAATCATAAATATGTTTTAGCATGTTGGTTTCTCTGAGTCGGAGTTTAAAGAGCAGAATACTTTTAGGGTCCACCCTGGGGATTGGCGGTTCTAGAAGGGAGAAAAGGAAATATTACGGGACTGGGCAGAGTGAAGTCAGGCTGTTTTGCCAGCCTGACATCAGCCTCAGACAGCCCTAGAGGGAGCTCTGGAGCTAAAGTCTTCTGTCAGACTTGCCCCCACATTGGATCAAAATGTCTGGACCTGTGTTCTTCCCTCTTAGTGGATCATTACTTCTGGCTCACTTCTCCGTGGGAAGTTTGAACTTGAGTGAGGTGGCTCTCTGGAGCCAAAGTGATACTGAAGGTGCTTCCAGCTGCAGCCTTGCTGCTGACAGGCAGGACCCTAAGCATCTGGCAGCAAACTCTGCCTTGATGGGGCCTGGGTGACACATTATTACATTCATCGCACCAGCTTTTGATAGGGCTAAGTGTAGGAGGCCAGGAGTTAGGAAATAAAGTCCTAGTGTAGAAGGAATGAAGCTTAAATTAGAAAGATGAATAGGAAGAAGTCAGGTAAAAAAGGAGGAAACAAACTTTCAGCCGAAAGAAAAAGTATCCGTGGACAAGGACAACGGTGTGGTGATTGCAGGGGTTAGGGGTGGAGGTGGAAGAGAGTAAAAGGGGGATATGTGGTACTGGAAAAAAAAAACTAACTATTTAAAAAATAAATAGAAGATAATGCTCCATAATAAGGGAATACAAAATATTTGGTTTAGTTGGAGCACAGAGTGCAAAGACTTCAAAAGGCAAGAGGCGATGCTGGAGAGAGAAGCTCCTGGCAGAGTGACCCATTCCCTGCTATCTATCAATGAGACGCTAGTTCCAGGAATAACCACGGCTCTTTCCATGACGACATATGTAAAAGGGTATCTATATTGAATTTTATACTAAAATATGAATCAGTGTGGCCATTTTAGAACAATTTAGAGTTAAAATAGGATAAAAAGCCCCCTTTTCCAAAATGAGTAAATTTGTCCTTAATAACACTTTTAAATATATATGCCTAAATATATAAAATACATGTATATAATATATACAAATAAATACACTGCTATTAAGCTATCACTCAACCTTTTGAAAATGATATCTTGTTGAGAAATATTTTTGATAGCAATAAAATTGCTTCTACTGAATCTATCACCTACATGTTACAGAATTTTAACAGTAACAGGGTGTTTCCTTCTGTTTGGATTCTCTCTACCAATTATCTGAGATAAGTAGTGGGATATATTTCAAAATATATTTTGTTGGAAATATGCTTCCTTGCAGACCTTGCGCCCAGGGACCGGTATTTTCTCTCAGTTAGGATTCTGCAACGCCACTGGTGTCTTCTGATTTTATTATAGCCACAGTTTCTTTTGCCTCAGCTCATTACAGAGACAAATATCCGTTAGTGACAGGTAACTTTTCATTCTAATGCGCCTGTACTACTGATGTCTGGGCCTCTGCGATATTCTATTTTGCACCTGAAATTAGTTTCTGTGTTACAGCTCTGAATGTGTGATAAGAAAAAAGATACAATAATTTAGATAAACTCCACTAAATGGCTTGACTGAAAGAAAGCCAAAATGAAGGTATAAATGGCTGAAGTGATTAAGACTGCCAAGTTCTCTGGGGTACTGTGAGAGAATAAAATAGCTGATGAATTATTATTTATCCATGAATGTGAATTTGGGGGGATTTAATTAAAGATGTCCTATTACAGTTTAAAGCCCATTTACGCAGTAAATCAAGAGCTGCCATAGCAGAGGATTTTGCCCCCGGTCAGAAACTGGATCTCCAGCCATATTGGAAAAGGGCTCTTTTGAGGTATCTTTAATGTTTCCATTTAGTGCTTCATCCTATATGTGAATACAAAAATAAAGAAAATATTGTTGGAGTAACTGTTTCTTTAAAGAGTTTTTGAGGTATTGCATGGTGTGTGTTTATATATATCCACGTATAGTATGCATGTGTTTATCCATAGCCATACATGTATATGTACATATCCATACATATGGATGTGCAGGTGTGTATACATATCTACATGTGAATTTTTGTGATTAGTGACCAGTATTCCTTATTAAAATGGTTTTAAAAACTAAAACCCCAAAATGTGCCCACCAGTAGAATTATGGTATTATAGGAAAAAACTGAACACGATAACCAATAGATTTTAATAATGTGAACATTTTATATACGTTAATCTTCAATCCTTAAGGAAACTTTACCTGATATGACTAAAACATGGTGAAAATGTCACATGGGTTAGCCAAACCATACCAAATGAACAAATAATGGGCATAGAGAAGGCCTTATAGGGTCAACTTCCTTTATTTTTTGATTCTGTCCCCTAATTATAATTACAATCATTACATGTACACTGGTACCTCAGAGACTAAACACAAACTACTACTGTGTAGAGGATTAAAGGGTCACAATTATTTGATATTCCTCATAGTGAAAGGTGGGGTCTATTTTCCTAGCCTTTGAACCTGGGCTGGCCTATGGTGGCTTTGATTAATAGAATGTGTGACAGAGGTGATGCTGCACCAGACCTAGGCCTAGCTTCTAAGGGGACTGAGCTTCTGCTTTGGTCTCTTGAGTCCTGGGCTGCCATGTAAGAAGTCTGACTACTGTGTTATGAAGACTCACCAAGGTGCCAACGATGTTAATAAGGCCATTTTGGATCTTCTAGACCAGCCCGGTTCCTAGCTGGTCCTAGATGCCATCCAGGCCTCAGAAAAAGTGTCAAGTTGAGCTCATTCTGAGGTTCTGGCCCACAATGTTAGGAGAAAGACGTTGTTTCAAGCTATTAAATGCTAGAATACTTTGTTGCACAGCAGTAAATAACTAAAATAACCTTGGAAGACAGAACATGTACCTATTACTGACTTCTCAATTCATAGTAACTTTTTGGTCAACTGCACATTATGGTGAGTTCTCTAATTGTACTGACAAAATAATGCCACGTTGATTTTATCTTCAAGGAAAATCAAGATTTGACAGTTTTGACTAAATAACCCCAATTGGTCAAACACCGGTAATATTGACACTATTCAATATTTATAGAGCTTTGCTGCCAATTTATTGCTTTTATTTATTAGAATTTTAGTTTCATTTTTTAAAGAAATCAGAGACCTTATAGCAAAGGGTACACTAATAAAATTTATCAGGTGAATATAAAAAGTACCCATGTTAATTTTTTTCAATTAATTTATTTTCCAATTAAGCTGACAAACAATATTATATTAGTTTCGGGTATAAAACATAGTGATTAGACACTTATACACCTTGTGAAGTGATGACCCTGCATCCAGTACTCACCTGTCCTGTACATACTCGTTACAGCATACTGACTATACTCCCTGTGCTGCACTTTATATCCCTGTGGCTGCTTTGTAACTGTCAATTTCTATGTCTCAGTCCCTTCACCTATTCCACCCAGCCTGCCCCCACCCCCACCTCCAATCTGGAGTCAATCAGTTTATTCTCTGTATGTATTGGTTTATTTGTTCGTTTGTTAATTTATTTTGTTCTTTTAAATTCCACATATGAGTGAAATCCTACCGTATTTTTCTTTACCTGACTTATTTCACTTAGCATAATGTCCTCTAGGTCTACCCATGTTGTTATTTTTTTCTAAGGCTGTTATTAAATATAAATCCTTCAAAACATAGTCCCTTCTAAGTTTTCCCATGTTTAACTCTTAGACCCAAAAGACTAAAGCTATGTTCTGAGGTTTTGTGCCTTGTATTTAATGTCTGAGTTAGCAGATGCTCAACAAACTGGTAGAATGAATTAACTTGATGCAAGTGGCCAGTCTACAATAGTGAATACAGATGTTTTGGTAGACATGACAGTATTTTCTTCATTACTAACTATCATTTTTAGCCATTCTAAGGAGACTTTCTGACCTCAAGTAAGACAGGAACAGAAGTTACAGGTGATAAAAAGCAGAAGAGCATTTTTTTCTTTTCTTACTAATCTAAGATCTCAAACATTTAATTTTAGAAACAGTATATCTCTTCAAAGTTTCTATATGTTATATAACACATTGTTCTTACAATACACAAATTATTCTAAGAAAAGGAAATTCTCCATTTGAGACCTATTGCTATGTGTTGCTGGGTTTCACTAAATTCGTATGTGAAAGGACATCATTAATAACTTTATTTATATAAGTTATTTAATAATCTATATCATTTATTTTTATACTAATAAATGTAAACAATTATATCACTTTATGATTACATATTATATATTATTTAATAGTATATGCTAATTTATGGTGCTTGCAAATTAGGCCCCATGTTACAAATATTTGATCCACACAAATGTTAGACTGAGCATTTAAGCACTGGAGTTGGACATTAAATACAAATTTATCCTACATTCTTACTCTTGCTTCTGTGACCTTATTTTCTCTCTCCTTTACTCACATCAGTTGACAAAACAACTTTAAGTTAAAATTTTGCTTTATTATATCTATCTTTAAATACTATTTTAAGAAATTAATAAATGAGATAAAACAAACATATAAAGAAATGAATTGGCCTTTAGCATGACAATATTTTAAGGTTTTTATACTTGTTAATATTTTATGTTTAGTTGATCATTGTTCCTATTGGTATTATCTTTTTAATTAGAGATTAATCTGGATGACATATACAGTAAGTGAAAATCTAGCCCATTCATCTCTGCCTATACTGCAACCCTAGAACCACATAAAATGCCTCTTAATCATACGTACCCTGTGTGCCCCATGTTTATGTCTGCGCATGAACCACACTAATTAAAGCTAGTCTGCTTTCTATGTCATTGAAGAATTAGCAACTTTGAAATCTAGATAAAGTGGTTCACCCTTTCTACATTTTCACCTCATACATGGTTAAGCCTTAGAAGCAGCATTCTAACTTGTCATCACATAGTTTCTTCAGGTCTTAGGCAGCAGAGGGGTGTAGAGAAATAGTATTAGTTTTGGTGTCAGAAACTCCAATGCTGATACAAGTTCCAATGTGTAAGAACTGAGTCATTAACACAGGTATACAGACTACTGTTTGGACATAAGAAAATAAGAAAAAGAGCTCAATATAGCAAAGTTTTCCATGAAGTAAAATCCACTGAATTTGAAGACCTATACTTTAGGAAGTGTGAGAAAACTACTGATGAATATACCTGATTAATATAGATGTGAATATTCTCAACAAAATATTTGCAAACCAAATTCGACAGCACATTAAAAAGATAAGAAAGATTTAATCTGGAATGCAAGGACACTTCTGTATATTCAAATCCATAAATGGTATGCACTGCATTAATAGAGTGAGAGACAAAATTATATGACCATTATCAGTAGATGCAGAAAAAGCATTTGACAAAATAAAAGCCTTTCGTGATAAAAAAGCTCAACATTGGGTTCATAGGGAACACACCTAAACACATAAATGCTATATATGACAAGCCCTCAGACAGCATTTTAATCAACCATGAAAGATTAAAAGCTTTTACTCTAAGATCAGGAACAAGAGTGCATACTCTCACTACTCCTATTCAATATAGTACTGGAAGAAGTCCTAGATACAACAGCCAGGCAATAAAAAATAAATAAAAGTTATCCAAGTTGGAAATGAAGTAAAATGTATTGTCTTTGATTGAAAATCGTATGATTTTATATAGAGAAATTCTTAAAGAGTCCACCAAAAAAAATGTTAGCACTAGTCAAATTCAGTGAAGAATTCAAAATCAATATGTAAAAATTCTATACAGTAAAAACAAATTTTCTGAAAAAGAAGTAATAAGAAAACCACATCATTTTCAATAACATCAAAAACAATTAAATATTTGTAAATTATGTATCAGATAAGAGGTTAATATCCAAAATGCATAAGGAACTTATACAACTCAGTAGTCAAGAGCCAAACAATCTAATTAGAAACGAGCAGAGGAACTGAATAGATATGTTTCCAAAGAAGACATACGGATAGCAACAGACACATGAAAACACCTCAACATCACTGGTTATCAGAGAAAAGCAAGTGAAAGCCACAGTGAGATATTTCTCACATTTGCTAGGGTCAAAAAGACCAGAGCTAAAACGTGCTGGTGAGGATGTGGAGAAGAGGGAACCCTTGTGTCCTGTTGGTTTAAATGTAAACTGGTATGATTTCCCCCAAAATTCTACTTTTAGGTATGTATCTAAAGAAAATGAAAATGGGATCTGAAATATCTGCACTCTCATGTTCATTGAAGCGTATTCACAGTGGCCAACATATGGAAACAACCTAGGTGCCCACCAATAGATGCATGGATAAAGAAAATGCAATGTAAATATTTACCACAAAATATTATTCAGCAATGAGAAGAAATGAAATCCTGCCATACGCAACAACATGTATGAAACTTGAGGGCATCACGCCTAGGGAAATGAGGCAGGCAAACATTATGTGATAGCTCTAATATGTGGAATCGAATAAAGCTGAACTTCTGCAGACAGAGTAGAGTGGTGGTTACAGGGGCCCAGGGGTCGGAGAAATGGGGTGATGTCAGTCAAAGGGCACAGAAGTCCAATTATAGGGTAAGTTCTGGGAATCTAATGTGAAACACGGTGATTGTAGCTAATAATGATTTATTATATACTTGAAAGTTCCTAATAGGAGATCTTAAATGTTTTCACAGTGAAAAAAGATAATTACGCAACGCAATGGTCATGTTAGTTACTGACATGATGGTTGTCATTTCATGATGCTTGTCTGTCAATCTCGCTGTACACCTTAAACTTACACTACGTTAAATGTCAGTTATATCTCACTGAGCTGGAAAACTGTACCACAGAAATAAATAAATAATAAACGACCCATTCATTTTAGATGCTCTCCTTTCTATTTTTATTTATTTACTTGTTCATTTATTTAGGGGGTTAAAATATCATTTTATGAAAAAAGGTTATAAAGAGGATATTTTGTTATATGTATATTTCATATACAGGGTCTGACAGAAGTAAGGCCTGCTTCAGTGCGTTGGTAGGGTAATAATATGGATATAATAACTTATAGTTTTAATTTGGACATTTTGCCTGAAATGTCATATGGTGTGCTTGAGTGTAATTCTGTTGTTACACAATTACATGTTTATGATTTTTTAATAAAAGAGTTTGTAATAAAAGAGGGGCGTTATTTGTGCCAGACCTTAGGAATGACATACTATAGGAAACCTGTCCGCGTGGTATGGTGAATGTAGTCCAGCCCCTGATTCAGAAGATGGATGGGGAGCGAGGTCAGCACACAGGAGCCAAATCCGCGAATCTGTTTTCCCATGGGGAATCAGGCTTGCATTGTACCTAGGCTGCTATGAGGCTTGCTTTTGCTAAAATTCCCTCACCCTGGATTGAGGAAGCAAATATTTGCTGCATATCTCTAAAGTAACTTCCTAAAATCTGTACTAAACCTACCAAGTATGGAATGTAACCAGTTCAACCACTTTTCCCCTTGATCTGCAACATCCTTCTCTTTGAAGTAGTTAGCAATATTCTTTCCTTTGTTATCTGTAAAAGGTAATCACCTACAGCGAAACTGTGCATAGTAAATGAGGAACATCCTCAACGAAATGTACCCAGAAAAGAAATAAAAGCCTGTCCAGGCAGGGGTTGGGACCCTCTCTCATTCAGAGAGTGGCCATGCCATCCCTTTTTCTCCACAGGACTTCCGTAGTCCATGTGAATTTGTCGCAGCCATAACACACGGACCCCGTGAGCTGGGGTCCACATCAACATACAAGGGGGGCCCAAGTAAAACCAGTATTTATACAAAATTGTGTATTTATTCTTACATGTTCAAACTTCAATCATCTTCAAAGGACTCATCATTTGATGCAACACACCTACCAAGATGTTTTTTTCACTGCTCAAACAATTTTTGAAGTCATTGATTTTGATGCCTTTTAGTGCTTCTGCCATATTTTGTTTCACCTCTTCCACATCGGCAAAATGTTTCCCTTTGAGGACGTTTTTCATCCAGGGAAATGAAAAAAGTTGGTCGGGACAAGATGGTTGAATAGGGACGGTGGGACATGGGGTCAACCATTTTTGGTCAGAAACTGCTGAACACTTAGTATGGTGTGAGCAGATGAGCTCATAAATCACCCATCATGAAATGGGCAAATGCAATGAAAGAGTCTTCAAAAAAATCCACTGAAGTCAAACACAGCCTCTCACAACAATGCCAGCTGGTACACTGATGCAGATGGGTTCCTAGAATACTTAGCAGGGGAAGCCTGCACTACAAGGGGTTTGCCTTCCAGAAGATAATTCTGGTTTTTTGGGGGGTATATATATGCATATTTTTGATATTTGCATATGGCACCTCTAAGGTGGTTCCCCAAACAAAACAAAAAAAACAAAATAGAAAAGTATGTTCACAAAGTCAAATTATGGTAGATTATCCTTAAAATTCTCTTAGAGTAACAATCAAGATTGACTCAAATTCATAAAGCACTACTTGTAAGCAGCATTCCTTCCTGGTGTTGAAGTTGTAATAGTGTTGTAAACAGAACATCTCTTTCCCTGATAAAATAGAGAACAGAGTAGTGTATTTTACCTTCCCATTATACCTCATCCCTGTGGCACACTTAACATTTCTGTGAGGAAAGACATTCCACTCTCAAGATGCTAACCTGGGTCTGTGCCCAACCAGCTTCACACTCTCAGAGACTTTCCTGTGGTTTTAATATCAGCAATCAAAGTGGCTTTTGGAAAATCACTCAACCCATCTGGGCCTCTATTTTGCATTAATTTATTGCTTCGATTCCTCTATTGAGAGCCTTTTATTGAGCATCCAGACAATATTATTGTCAATGGTGACACAGTGTGAAAAAAATAAATAAAAATTTTTATCCTCACAGGACTTCTAGGGGAAAAAACAGTCAAAACAGCTAGAAAAATATGTCATTTGGTGACAATTACTATGAAGTGTTGTCATGGGTAGGGATTCCACTTTTAAATATGTTTGTGATGGAAGGCCTCATGGAAAAGGTAGCATTTAAGCAAAGACATTAAAAAAATGAGACAGCTAGGAGTCTGGGGGAGGGATTACTCAGAAAGGGGCAGACAGGTCCAAAGGTGAGGTAAGAATGTGCCTACCTTGTTCAAGAAACTGCAGGGGGGCCGGCATCACTGAAGCCCATTAAAAGAACAGACAGAATTTTTCTTTTTTTGTGTTATCCCTGCCAGGTTTTTATATCAGGGATATGTTTGCCTCATTAAATGTGTTAGGAAGTATTGCCTCTTCAATATTTTGGAAGAGTTAGACAAAAATAGCTGTCAAATCTTTGAATGTTCAGTAGAATTCACTAGCGAACCTATCTCATCCTGGACTGTTTTGGGGGAAAGGTTTTTGATGATTGTTTTAATTTCCTTTATGTATATTTTGGTCTATTTAGATTTTCCAGTTCTCTATGATTTAGTCTAGAATTGTTATATATTTCTAGGAACTTATTTATTTCTTCTAGGTTATTGAGTTCAGGGGCATATAGTCTTTCATAGTATTCTAGTATGATCCTTTGTATATCTGTGATCTCTGTGGTAAATTCCCCTCTTTCATTCTGGATTTTGTTTATAAGAGTCTTTTTTTGCCCCCCTTAGTGAGTCTAGCAGAGGTTTGTCGTTTCATCAATCTTTTCAAAGAACCAGCTCTTCCTTGTATTATTTTTTTTGTTTAGCCCTTTCCTTATCTATTTCATTCAATTCTGCTCCTTTATTATGTCCTTTCTTCTGCTGACTTTGTGATGCTATGTTATTTTTTTTGTTTAAGATGTAACGTTATGTTGTTTACATGGATTTGTCTTCTTTCTTGAAATAGGCCTGTCATGATATAAACTTCCTTCCTGAGGCTGCTTTTGTTGCATCCCAGAAGTTTTGATAAGTTGTACTGTCATTCTCATTTGTCTCTATATACCTTTTGATCTCACCTTTTATTTCTTCTTTGACCCAGTTATTTTCTAATAATATGTTGTTTAATATCCACATATCTTTGGGTTTATTTACTTTACTTTTGCTTTGATATCTAATTTCAAAGCATTGTGGTCAGAGAATATGCTTGGTATAATTTCCACCTTGAATTTGTTGAGGCTACTTTTGTGACCCAAAATATGGTCTATCCTTGAGAATATTCTGTGTGCACTGGAGAAGAATGTATCATCTGATGTCCTGGGGAGAAAGGCTCTGTAAATGTCAATTACAGTCATTTGATCTAATGTGTCATTTAAGGCCAATTTTTCTTTATTGATTTACTGTTTGGATGATCTATCTAGAGATGGCAATGGAGTATTAAGGTCCCTAACTATGAGAATGTTATGCTAAGCAAAATAAATTAGTCAGAATAAACTAAGAACCATGTGATTTCACCCATGTGTGGGACATAAACTGAAACTCAAAGACACAGACAATAGTATGGTGATTTCCAGAGGGAAGGGGTTGATGGTGTGGTTGGGGGGAGGAAAGGGGGACAAATATTTGGTGATGGAGGATAATCTTACTTAAGCTGGTGAACACACAATGCAATATACATATAATGTATCATTGAAATGTACACTTGAAATTTATATGATCCTATTAACCAATGTCTCCCCCATAAATTTAATAAAAATAAATATTAAAGAAATAATCAGCTGAGTGGAAAAATGTAAAGTCAGGGAGGTGCTCAGGATCAAGGCCAGATAGGGACTGGCAGGTGTGTTTGCTTTTATTTCTATTAGATAGGCTGTCATTGAGAGGTTTTAAACCTGAGCTGACATGTGTTTTAGAAGGATTACTCTGTTTGCGTGAGAGGAACAGACTATGGGGAAGAAAGAGAGAAGCATGAAGACCAGGTAGGAGCTCCTAGCACTTAAATCAGGGTAGCTACAGTAGAGGTAGTAAGAATTAGTGGAATTCTGGAAAATAAAAAAGGATTAAACCACATTTATTCATGTATTCAAAGATCATTTAATAAGCACCCATCAGATGCCAGGCCCTACTCTAAGAATGATACATATAGTAAGGAAGAAAACAGAGGAGCTCTTACTCGTAATGGTCTGATATGTGAGAGAACGTTTTAAGATGTAGGGCTGCTACAACATTCTCAACAAAGTTCAGAGGCGTGCAGAAAATTTACTCCTTTCAGCGGGGGAATAAAAAAACACAAGCACATGGTGGCATAGAAAACAGGGTGGCTGGTAGATGATGTTGCTAATAATTGCCACATCTTCCATCAGCATTTCAATAAGAAGCCAATGAAAAAGGGGCATGGTGTGTCTAAAAAATGTTAATCATCCGCACAGATGTCTGCTCTTTCTGAGGAATTCCTATCCCCACTTTCAGCTTTGCAAAGCATGTCTCTTTATGGACCATGTTATTAATGAAATGGAAAAGAATGTGCAAGGAAGCCTGCTGTTGTCTGAAATTATCTTTATTTCTATACTGCCACTGGCAATAACTGTCTCCTCTCCAGAATCCCGGAACAGTGAGTTCTTTCTTCACCAGATTAAAAGCAAAAACAATAAAAACAAAACAGAACTACAACCACAGGAGGAAAATAATTTACCATTATGGAATTATGCTTTTGTTGTTGTATTTTGATTTGGGGAGATGTGTACAACTTTTCAACAATTCATTTTAAATAATCCAAGATTATCAGTTTAGTATCTGCTGATTAAGATAATTCCCAATGTCGCTTATTATTTCAAACAATATGTCGGTGAGGAATAGGAAAAGTTGTAATTTTCCAAGCTAGCAGTATTGAGTTCTAGCTGTCATGTGGATGTCACCTGTGTAACAGCAGGTTATAACTGCCTGGGAAACTGAGAGCATATAGGGACCTGCTTTGAAGGACTATGGCCTTTGTGTAGGGAAGTCATCCAGGTCCTATGACGTCCTCCAATGCCCACTTTATCCAGAACCAGAGTCCTTGCGAGTATACAGGGCAGAAGCAGAAGCATTCCAAACTTTCTCATTTATAACGGTCTAGAAACTTAAGGCTAAAATGCTTCACAATACATGAATATATATGTTATATATACATGCATATATATGTATATATGTATGAATGCATATATGTAATACATGTATGTATATAATATACAGGGTTGGAAACAAATAATCCCTCTTTTTGATGAAGTTAAGAACAATCTAACAATAGCCAGCGGGGAGTGGGGAGGGGACAGTGAGGAGAGGGGATTACAGGAACTACTATAAAGGACACATGGACAAAATCAAGGGGGAGGGTGGAGGTGGGGGAGGGAGGGGGGTTCAGCTGGGATGGGGTGGAGGGATGGGGAGAAAAGGAATACAACTGTAATTGAATAACAATAAAAATTTTAAAAAATATATTTTATTACAAATTCATAAATATATAAGTCTATACCATAACAATATCACACTCAAGCGCACCATATGACATTTTAGGTAAAATATTCAAATTAAAAGTATAAATTATTACACCCATGTTATTACCCTACCAACCACACTCAGGCAGGCCTTACTTCTGCCAGACCCTGTATGTGTGTATATATTCAACCTGATTCATTTTATAAACATATGTATTTTTCAATTTCTTTCTCTCTCTCTCTTTTATCATTTTACCAGTTCTTAACAAAAGGTGATTGTCAGAATTACTTTTGGGATTTGGTATTAAAAAGGATATATGTAAATTCTTATCCTACTTATGGATATTATATTCAGTAGATGTAGCATAAAGCCTAAGCATTTCCATTATAAAACATCTCCCAGAGTTTTGTTTCTGGTAGTGTGGTAGACTTTTTACCTTGTATGATTCTCTTAATGGAAACAATTTTAAAAGCTAAAAAGATTGATGGGAAATATATATATTTAAACATAGAGTAAATGTATGCAATTATATAAATGTATATTTAATATATGCATTCAAACAGTCATACATATTGTTTTGAATATATAACTTAGCTGGCAAGAAATAAAGAATCTACAGATATAAAAAATGAAGTGAAAACAGAAATCCTGAAAAGTTAGTAAATGCCAAACTCAGCATTTACCCTCTCGTTATGTCCAAAATTTGGTAACCCTGAGCTTCTGTTTTGACAAATTAAAGTACACAGAAGATAAAGCCTAAATTTTACCCATATGGGGAGTGTATTAGAAAACCTCAAATAAAGCTTACACCCCAGGAATAGCAACTCAGTATAAAGTTTAATGCAAACTAAACACATAAATCTATGGAAGGAAATCCATTTGTCTTGACTTTGACAATGAACAGAATAATAAAAAATTTAAAATGAAAACAAAATAAATTCCCCAGGTTTTCATAATCACAAACTATGATACATATAATTCTTCAGTCTTTATTTAAATTTTTATGCTATCTGGTTTAACATAACCCATCAAAAAATTAAAGTAGATTCTAGTTTGGTGGGGTTTATTGGTAACTGTGCAATCAATGGTAATTTTCATTGAAGTAATGCAATTTCAAAAAGGCCTCGTATAATTTCCCCAGCAAAAATTCCCCAGGAAAATGAAACTGCAGTGAAAAATCACAAATAAATATGAGAACAAGGCAGCATGAATAAAGACAAGAAGACATAAAAGAGGGGAGCATCAAAGACCAAGACTTATCAAAATTAACAAATCAAATTAACAAAGCAATTGTTATGTTTCATGAAAAATTTGAAAAAATGAGACAGATGAATCAATAAAGTACACTTAAAAATAGATATTTTAGAAATAAAAATATAAAATAATCAATTTTAGAAATTCAGTAACATGTATTAAATTTCAAAGTAGATACAACTGAATATATTAGTTGTATGAGAAGAAATACAGCCCAGAGAGAAGAGATGGAGCATTTATGAGATGCTAAGACCTGTTACAATAATATGTTATATCTATTCAAATTTCTAGGAGGAAGTAGAAAGAATAGAGTTACTATTTGAATATATAATAGAAAGAAACTTCACAGAATTGTTGATTACATGGTATCTCACACACAGAAACTCAATAAATGTCTAGCAGAATTAAAAAACAAAACAAAAACAAAAACAATACCTAAAATTTATAATAATAAAGCTGAGCATGCAAAATAAATAAGATCTTAAAAGTGGAAAAAAGATCAACTCAAAATGTGGTATTTAAATAGCTAGCTCTCATAGTATCAGCAAAAAATGGAAAGCAGACAATGGTAGCAGAGTATTTTGAATTTGTTGATAAAATATAATTAAAACCCCAAATTCTATACCCAGTAAAAGTACCTTTTAAAAATAAGAAGGAAATAAAGTTTTTACTACCAACCATTTCTTACTATAATAAATTTAAGTCAGAATAACTTTCCAAATTGAATATCTAAAATATAAGAATGAATGATAAACAAAAACACTTGTGCATATATGGCTATATCTTAATAATCATGAAAATATGCATCAGTAATGAATATGGTAAATTTGGGGGTAAAATAATACATAAAAGAAAAAACTGAAATTAAGAAAAAAACTGAATAACAAAAAATTTGGCTTAATCCACTATAAGTGGGGAATATACCACAGCATTCTTTCTCTTAACAAAAGGATCACTCTCCAATCACTCTTAAGTCACATTTCTCTTCATAAATCATTTCTTTGACTCATTATTTTGATACCCGATTTAGCAGGAATATAGACTATAAGATCACTTTGGTAACTGTTCACGGAGTGGGACTCAAGCATCTGAATCTAGCTTACACCCATTGGTGTTACACATTCTCATTCAGTTGCCTCAGCTGAAGCTAATCAGAAAAATCCATCCTCATGTACTGTTACCCCATGACGACGGTTTAGTTCTGAACTTTTCGTATATGTTATAGTTAGCTACACTGTTTATCTTAGCACAAACTAAAGTCAATAATCAGTTACATAGTATAATTTTAATATGACGTCCACATATCCCTAAAAGAAAATAAAAAATAATAATTTATTTAACATTTACAGTAGAAAATAAAATTTCTTGAAGACCATAAGGCTACTTCTAGTCCAAATATTATCTGCTGAACATTAAAATATAAGCACAAAAACTCTCTGTTTTGAATATGGACTTCATATGTTTTGACATAAACTTTAATTTTGTGTGAAAAATATCAACTGAACCCTCTTTGAACTTTATTATTTTATGTACCCACTGGAAATTTAATACCTACAAGGTCTGGGTTACTGATACATCTTAATAACCGCCCAAATGAAATGGACACTGATACTGTCATTGAAGGAAGACTTTCGAATCTTCTGTCCTGCATTGCCTTGGAAAGTTGATGGTATTTGCAGGGCATACTTGCTGGTGTAAGCAGCTGCTCAAACATCTTTATAAGCCATTTATTTTATCCTGTTACATGTTCAAACTCATTTTATGATCATTACACTGGTTTGCATATTACATGTGTTAATAAGTGAATTATTACTTTTTAAAAAAACTAAAGCAGCATATTTAGACTTCTAAATGATTCACGGAATCTAAAGGTTAATGTAATATTGTGATATTTTATAAAAGTGATAGAAACCATTTCTCTTTCATACAATGCTTATAAAAGTGCATTTTAAAAGTACAAAGCAAAATGAAACATGATCTGAAAATATTAAAGTTTATAAAATAAAAATGTGTTGTTTCAAATCTACCCCTCAGTTTCTTTTTTTTAATGAGAGCAAACTTGTGCTTAATGAGGTATTCCTGTAGAGTACCCATTGCAAAGAAATGTAGATGCCAGCCTTCCTTTCTAGATTCTTGTCTTAGCACCAAAGACAATGGTTAGTAACTACCAATGTGGAGGGAAAAAAAACTATTTTAAATTTAAATCTAGTGCAGGGATATGAGAGGTAAATGTTTATTTTTCTCATCAAATAGCTTAAATAAATATGGATATATCTTAGTAACTACAATTCATATAAACTAAAACATGAGTTTCTTTGAATTAATCTGAAACCTGAACTGAAAGGAAAAGGAGGTTATAGCAACTTAAAGCCTTGCTATAAAGGCCTCAAGGGCCCTTTGCAACAGCATGGATGGAACTGGAGAGCATTATGCTAAGTGAAGTAAGCCAAGCGGTGAGGGACAAATACCATATGATCTCACCTTTAACTGGAACCTAATCAACAAAACAAAAAGCAAACAAAATGTAACCAGAGACATTGAAATTAAGAACAGTCTGACAGTAACCAGAGGGGAGGTGGGAGGGGATAATGGGGGACAAGGGAAAGGGTTTTCAGGAACAACTATAAAGGACACACAGACAAAACCAAGGTGGGGAGGTGGAAGCAAGGGAGGGAAGTGGGATGCCTGGGGTGGGGGGAGTGGGGAGGGGCTAAATGTAGACAACTGTAATTGAACAATAAAATAATTCAGAAACCTAAAAGAAAGAAGAGTAAGTCTGTGCGTGCAGTGTTAGTCTTCAACCCGTCACTGCTCCATTTGCCAGTGTACAGTCCTCCACAAGCCTTGCTGCTGAAAGGGTCTTTCTAGGACTGCATTTCTCTATGTCTGTCCAGATTCAGTGTAACCCTCTTCTCCTTAAAATTTTAGTGACACTCACTTTTTATGATTTTATTATCTATACTTTTAAAAACAAGTATACAACAGATTCTTTCAGAAATAACTAGGTATGAGATGTTCATGGGAAATATGAAACTATTTTTAAGAGCATATCCAAACTTGAACCTTTTAAAATTTTTATATATTTCCAGTGGTGAGCTGGCAAATGATTGAGAGCTGGCTTGCCAAGGAGAACCCCCCCCCCCCGATTTTTAGTATTTGCCCATTTCTATGAGAAAATACTCTTACTGTGGTCATTTTCAAGCTACCAGCGTGAGGTCACCGAACATGACGTTGCGGAGAGGTGAGGGCCGCTCATTCTTGCGGCCCAGTGTGCCGCCGCCCAGCGCACCACCGCAGTGCGCGGTTATGCGGCAGCTATGGCTGTGATGATTCCCAGAGTACTACAGAGACATATAAATACTGAGTTATGCCTTGAATAAAACTTTGTAATTAAACTCTGGTATAATTAAACTCTGGTATAATTAAACTGAATTCCCTGCTGCTAATCAGAAATTCAAATGTTTCTATTATTTCACTAAGAAAGCTGAAGATAAGCTTTGTATAATTGCATGTGTGTTAAATGGGCAAATAAAAGTTGTCAGGAACCAAAACTAAAAACATACAATATATTTACACAATTCTAATCTGTAAGGTTATATAGTTTATCTTTAACCATATATATCTGTGTAGCTATTTTGTTATTTTTACGTGATAAACATGTTGTGAAACTCAAAATTCCCAAACATTTACTTAATACCAACTATATGTTATCTCCAGTCTAGATGTTGGGCAAAAAATGACTGAAACAGACATAAATACTCTAATAAATATTATATCATACATGCTAATTATTGGTTGTTAAATGCATAGAGAGAAAAATTTTTTATTGTTTATACCAAGTCTGTATAATCATTGCCTAAGTGAGGAATTTGAAAAAGAGATCCCTACAAAACCAATCTATTCCATTTTCAACAGAAAAAAATATTGCATTTTTTCACATCTCTTCCCCATTAGTTAGAAAGAGGTTTAATGTGCAATGCTAAACATAAGGGTATTAAACATCTATGTTTTGTTCTTCTCAAAAGGTTAATTTCCATAAATGCAATATTATCTGGCACTAGCAGGAGTGATTAATTTAGAATTGACATTCTAAGTAACACCTTTTCTGTTTGCCAGCTACACTGAATGACTTTGAGATCATATATATATATATGTGTGTATATATATATATATATATATATATACACACACATATAAAAATTAAATAATTAGATCTTTCATTGCTATTCCATGTCTCATTATTAATTTGTTGAAATTTAATATACAGAATATATAACAAGTATTCAGTGAATGAAAATTGCACATAGATGTAATAGTAGATAATTATAAGTTCCTGTAATTTCATGTTTACTTTTATATTCAATATTATACATATTTAACAATATCAACAGTGCAGAACTTTAACAATACTTCCAAGTGACAAGTTAAATAACAGGTGTGTGATTTTATTGCACAAAGATCACTTCAAAAAATCTGTACTTTCTCCATGCTCCCTAAAAGGTTTATTAAGATTGATATTATCATTATTCAGCTGCGTTTCCTGAAAGCACAAATAAAGATTCCAATAACTGAGTCAGGAATATGGAGTTTTCTCAAAGAAGTAAATCCTAAAGTTACTAGATTTTTCAATATAAAAAAGTAAAAGAACAAGGCATGGGCTATAGAAATGACACAAAATTTCTATCTGATTTCTCTATAAATATTGTAAAAGTGAGAAGCTACTGTGAAATAATTTCCCATAAAGTTCAAACAGAATAAATAATCTCGAGTGGTGGCTACCAGAAGTGGGAAGGAAGGGGTCTAGGCATGGTTTAAACTGATCGTCTTGCCAAGAGTGCTCTTTGGCTGACTGATCAAGGCCAACCTTGACTGATTCATTAGGTAAATGTTGCCAAAATCCATTTACTAACAGCCAAGTATTAAAGAAAATAGTAATCCAAGTCTAAAATATATTTCCTTCAAATATTAAAAATAGAACAAATTTAATTCCAAATCAAGCATATACTACAAATTCAATTATAACGAATAGTCCACATGTAACCACACTTTAAGAATGTAACTCAGTTCTAATCATCTCTTTGGTTCAATCAAACACTGGACTAAAGGCCTTCCAGTAGAGTGACCTGATTATTGAAATTTACAAACATCTCAAAATGTTTGCTTTTTAAAAATTGTTTAAAAATTTATTTTATTGTGGCAAGTGACATTAATTGTTAAAGGCTCTTAATAGTTGAATGCTTCCAGGTAGTAATTATGACTTAAAATATAGGTTAAAAAGCCATATAAATTGCTTTAGAATTCAGTTCCTCCCCCAAAACTGGTAAATGACAGAGAAATACTTCAGCATTAGAAGAAAAACTTTTACCTTTCACACCAGTCTCTGCCTCTAGAGTTTGTCTTTTGTTGGGAGCAGGCAGCTGAACCTGACTCTGGTTCAGCAGCATTATGTCAGCCCAGAGTATTTGTTTCCCATGGGGAAGATAGCAGACCACTATTACTCTAGATTATATCCCTATCGCCATCACTGGTAGTGTTTCCAAAGAAGTTTGTACTTAAAAATCATTGTAAATATGGATTAATTATGAAGAAAAATATTTCATAGACAAGCATTGTATCTTACTATGATCTTACATGATATTTATTCTAAAATCTTTTGTAAGACACTGTGTTTTTAAGGCATTTTGTGTATTTAGCCAGATTTTACTCAGATTAAAATGTCCATGCTACCCAAAGTAATCTATAGGTTCAGTGCAGTTCCTATCGAGATTCTGATGATGTTTCATAGAACTAGAATAACTATTTCAAAATTTTATATGGAACCACAAAAGGCTCCACATAGCAACAGAGATGCTGAGAAAGGAGAGGAAAGTTGGAGGAATCACACTATCTAATGTCAAATTGTACTATAAGACTATAGTAATCAAATCAGCATAAGATTGTCATAAAAACAGACACAATGATCAGTGGAACAGAATAGAGAGGCCAGAAATAAACCTACACCTTAATAGTCAATATTTGACAGAGGAAACAAGCACATTCAATGAACTAAATATAGTTTATTCAGTGACGCTGTTGGGAAAATTGGACAGGTATGTGAGAAAAATGAAACTAGACCACCTTCTTATACCACACACAAGAATAAATTCAAAATGGATTAAACTTAAATGTTAGACCTGAGACCATAAAAATCCTAGAAGAAAACAGGCAATAAAGTCTTAAAAATTGCTCATAGCAATATTTTTTTCTGATATGTCTCCTCAGGCAAAGAAAAAATAGAAAAAGGGGACTATATCAAACTAAAAAGTTTTTGCACAGCAAAGGAAACCATTAACAAAATAAAAAAGGCAACCCATGTAAATGGAGAACATATTTACCAGTATATCTGATAAGGGGTTAATATCCAAAATTTATAAAGAACTTATAAAACTCAACAGTGAAAAAAAATCCAATTAAAAAATGGGCAAAGGACCTGAATAGACACTTCTCTAAAGAGAACATACAGATGGCCAATAGTCATATTTAAAGATGCTCAACATCACAAATCATTAGAGAAATGCACATTAAAACCACAATAAAATATCACCTCACACTGGTCAGAATAGCTATTATCAATAAATCAACAAACAACAAGGGCTGGCAAAGGAGAAATGGGAATCCTTTTGCACTGTTAGTGGGATTGAAGATTGGTGCAACCACTCTGGAAAGCAGTATGGAGATACATCTAAAGATTAGAAATGGATCTGCTTTTTGACCCAATGATCCCACTTCTGGGAATATATCCAAAGAAACCCAAAACACTAATTCAAAAGAACATAAGCACCCCTATGTTCATTGCAGCATTATTTACAATAACTAAGATATGAAAGCAACCTCGGCATCCATCAGAAGATTAGTGGATAAAACAATTATGGGACATTTACACAATGGAATAGTACTCGGCCATAAAAAAGAAGAAAATTCTACCCTTTGCAACAGCATGGATGGACCTGGAGAACATTATGCTAAGGGAAATAAGACAGTCAGAGAAAGACAAATGCCAAAGGTTTTCACTCATATGTGGAATCTAATGAACGAACTTAACTAACATGCAAAATAGAGACAGAGTCATAGAGAGCATGATGACAGCTATGCGGGGCAGTTAGAGAGCGGAGGTGTTAGGTAGAAGTTAGAAAGCGTGGAAGGAGGAGGAAGGGTGAAAGAGTACCCATTGTTTTTAACAGAAAAGCAGCTCTAAATAATTTTGACTAACTGCCTCTGGTCAAGCAGCTGTGTCACAACGGATGACCACATGTTGCCTGGAGCAGAAGGTAAGGACTGAGGGAACAGACCCCTACATATGCCAGTGTTTAGGTGACCATGTCCTCCATGGGGGAAGCATGTATGATCAGCACCACTATTATCTGCTAATCAATAACTCACATCTCCTAATATCATACTAATAATCACCCCACCGCACGAATAGTATATAAGTCTTCAGGACTAAGGACCTGGGGCCTACCTTGCCAAGCTTGGCAAGGCCTGTTCTCTCCCTTGAGAGTGTACTACCAAACTCTGCTGGCACACTACGTGACTTACTGATCCATAGTTCTTTACTGTGTTGGCAAGGAGAACCGAATTTTCAACAACAGAGAGATCAAGCAGAAAGGAAGAAGGACTCATGGACATGGACAATAGTGTGGTGACTGTCAGGGAAGATGGTGGTATAAGGGGGATAAATGGTAATGGAAATAAATAAATAAATAAATGTAAATAGTAAAGCCTTAATTCTTACAATATTTTCATAATATAACAATTCCATTAAGGTATCGTCTAGCTATGATTCAAGGGGTGGAAAACAAAAAACAAGTAATAATATGACCCTTTAGTAAATGTCAATTAAATACATATAAAATAGGGAAAATTATTTTTCTTAGGCATATTCACTGTAATAAGGAATATAAAAATATTTTTGTATGTAAAGTATTAAGCTGCCAGGTATAAATCTAGGATAGTGCCACATAAATATTTGCTCAAAAAGGGTTTTTTGTAAATTATTTTAATGATGATTTAAAATGTTATTTTTCTGACCAGCTATGCATGACAAAGTGTACATGCCTTATTTCATAATATATGAAAAACTGAAAAATATTTTGTGATTGAGAAGGAGGAATATAGAATCTTTAAATAACACTATTAAATACTCTGTGTGTAAAGAAGTTGGTTGTATTCTTTATCCCCAAACTATAACTTTTAAATTAATGTAGAAAAATCAATCACTCTCAAATCAAACAGAACAGATAAATCAAGAAACATAAAAACACTGACACATGAGGTATAATCAGAAGGGGGGAAAAGGTGTTTCTAACTGTTCTGAGGGTATTTGAACCATCTGAAAACATGGTGAGAGCTAGAGCTCTATCCACTAAAATACATACCCGTATCCCAGAGGTTCTGTAAAACTGCAAATGTCAGTGTTATTTGTTGAGAGCTGTGCAGCTTCATGAAAGCTGTCAGCCTCTAGGTTAGGAACCCTTGGCTTAGACCAAGGATCCAGACCGGGGTGAGAGTTGGATGTTAAACTCTAAGGCTGCTAACCTGTATAGAAAACAGGAGTGTGCAAGACAAACCTTGTGTAATACAGAACCCCAAAGAGACCAACCCCTACGAACTGCTTAGAAGTCCCGGTTATACAGATTTTATGGGCTCTGACAATGGCCCAGTCTTCCATGAAAGTAAGGGCACCAGCTTTGCCTCACTGTTTGGGTTATAAAGCCTGGTTAATTCAACCAAATTTATCAAAAATTTTGCAGGAGAATAAAATTATAGCTCCAAGACCCACTAGGATCTTGGAGAAAAGAGGCCCACTGCCTAGTTATGCCAGTCATGTTAGGAAATGAAATCCAAAAAAAGAAACCCTGCAATCCAGAGGTTGCTATCAAATGATACAAGCGGAGCCTCTTTCCCACTTTAGGCAAAGAAGCAAATGCTCTATGGTTCCAAAGCACCTACACTCTGCCTTTGCAGATTGTTACCACTGAGGAGACCACAGAAGCTAGTCAAATGCAAATACTCTCCTGGTGTGGCTATTGGTCTTTTTGTGTACAGCCTGTATAAGGATCGACAGTAGTCCCCTCAGGCTTGACCCTGTCCCAAGAAGTGAGAGGGCACAAAATCAGCCAGGTGAGCAACTGTACCACAGGAAGGCTGAGCACCAGGTAACCCTGGGCCCTGTTAGAAGCGCTTCAGCCAATGTGCCAGTGGATGTAGATTCTGACCCAGGGCTCATATCCCTTTACACTGAATGGTAACAATAGAAGTCATGTTTAAATAGGTCACTTTTTCTTTTTACCATGCCTCAAATTATATTACAGACAGAACGGCCCTCCCAATGTAAGCAAATGAGACCTATGTTGTTGGCAGGCTTGTGCTCTGATGATCTTACTACAGTCTTAATGGAGTGACCTCTGGATTGTAAAGCTGCCATCTACAAAACATCCCTCTAGTTAGCCATCAGTGTGCCCAGAAGGCCTATGCATTGTGACTGAAGTCCCACAAAGCTTGGTCACAGACCTCGTGCACTCATTTGCAAGGGGTACCTCAGATGATCTGAATGAAGCTCACTGAGATTTCCTTAACCTGAAGTAGAGTGCATGCTTATACTTCCATCCGGAGCCAGACTTCTGGCATGTATTCTCAGAATTTGACACCAGCCTGGAACTCCTACCCTTCATGGATCTCCCCTGCAAGGCCACCCTCCCGCTGACTGGCTGGATCTCCTCTGCACCAGGAGAGAAATGCATGACTGTGCTGTCTGTCAACCTGGACGCCGAGTTGCAAAATCCCTCCAGTGGATGGACTCTGAGGTCCCTATAGGATACTATTTTTATAAAATAGCTAACTGCTTGCCTTGTGAACCTTGCCTCGATAAAAACACTTGCAAAACCTTGAGTAAGTGCCCTGCCAACTCCCTGGCAGCACCCCATACCATTTTACCTGTATGGCAAACCAAGCCATTTATTCTGAATCACACTAGCCACAATGAGGCACTTCTCTGCAGTACCTCTGGCTTGACCTTTTTAGATCCCAAGGTTAGGGACCTCTTGCTGTCATGATTGCTGCTCTGTGTACTAGGTTACAAGTACTGCCTTTACTTTCCACCAGTTGCTTTTCACAACAGACCCTACTCCCCACATTACTCCCACCAGTGCTGCCAGCACCTCTTCAACACCCAAAATTGCTACCTCTTCTCTCCACATCTTTTTCATAAGCCCCTCCCCGTTGTACACCACAACCCTGTTCCATAGTACAACCATGTGAACCAGATTTAACAGACCAAATACACCCACACAAAACTCCAAGATAGCAGGCCAGGCCTTGCAAGCAAACTGATATTGGATCTGTCACCAAGCAAGGCCAACCATGTTATTATCTCTGATGCAACTATTCCTAGTGACCAGCTCCTGTTACAAGTCCTTCCAAAACACTTCAGGACGTATTTAAGCTTAAAAAATGCCTTGCTTATTTTGGTTTGCATTGAACACTCTGGCCTTGCCCCAAAGCACTCCACAAAAAGCCCCCAATAAAGACCAGTCCAGCCATGCTCGGGGTCTCTTTGCCTGCACACTGCCTTGATCTCCCTGGGTGGCCCCTCGAGGCATGCCCCCTACCTCCAACAGGGCCTGTGAGCAATAAATTTTCCATTTCATTTTCCCTTGTGATCTTTTGTTGAACCTTGGCTTACCATCTGACACCACAGGGCTCTACTTAACAAATGCCACTTGAACAAAGTCACAACAAGGTGCCTGGGGCCTTTCCATATGCTCCCATCCTAATTCTCAGCTTGACATCTTACTTTTCAGGTCTCCGTTGAAATATTACGTCTTCAGCCTCTCTGTCCATCATAGTTAAATTAGGACCCTCACCTCACTTCTCCTTCCAGGGATAGTTTTGAATAATTACCTTGTTTTAATCCATCATAGTATTTATAATTCATTAACTTTGTTACTTCTTTATTGTCTGTTCCCTAATCATAACGCCCATATCTTGTTTATTATAATGCCTCCAATATGTGGGGCAATGATCTACAAATAGGAGACTAAAAATTTATTTGTTAGATTAAAAAGAATGAGTAGCTAGACTCTGAAAATCAGAACAATGAAGAACTTCAAAATATCTTCCACATTATAATTTTATTTCAGGCAACTTTGGGGATTTTTACAAGGAAAAAAAAAGATTTCAGGACTAGAGTTCTAGAATTTTAGTAATTTCTGCCAGTGAATTATTCAGCCAAGAAAGAAACTGACATTCATTTGAAATGTGAAATAATAGTCCTCATTTGTCATAGTCTTGGTTATTCATACTGATGTATTTGTAACTGAAAGATTTTGCAGAAAGTTTCACCAGAAGTCATTATTATAAAATTATATATTTAAAGCAGCTAATATGCATTTAAAATTATTTTAGACTTAAGATACATAGATAAACTAATTCAAATCTTTAAAAAAGTTGTTAATTTCATCAAAAGTAGAAAGAATACAAAATAACCCAGCAACAAACCAACGCAACAGGACTCTGCCAAGGCGCCTTCTGCCAGTGATCTGTTTACAGATCCTTCTCCTAGACGTTCGAGCCCTTTCTTTTCCTCCTCCCTCTGATCTCTCCAAATGAAGAATTATTTCAGCTTCTCAAGAACAAATAGGTTTGTGACCCTAACAACCTCAAAGGAACAATAACAGCTCCCACACACTGGGAGTCTAGCGACTGATAGAGCAGATGACAAACACAGATGGAAATTTTGCTACTTTCCTGGGATCTGTGAATGCTAAACATTTAGAAACACATTCTTCTCTCTCTGCCACCTCATCTTTACTAATAGTTCTTGCCAGCTGTTGCCCAGGAAAGAGAAAAAAATATGATTGTATCAATTTTCTTTGTTATCCCTTGTGCACTTTAAAGAATTTAAATATGATTTTCAGACACTATGCTTTAAGGAACTGACTACTAAAGAAGTAAATAAGATTGTTTCTGGCATCTAGTTTCCCAGCTGTTCAATAGGAATGGAACCTTCGTGGGACTGTCGGATTGATCCACAGGTACCAGTGTTAATTCAGCTTTCTGCCTTGGCTATCTCAATTGTGAGGCGATTAAGCTGAAGGATTAAAGCAAAATTCTTTTAGAATTTGTTTTAAAAATCACGCAGCTGGAAATAAATAAATCCTTAAAGTTTAAAATTACTGAGACAAAAAATAGCAATGACAACAGAAACAGAGCTAAAAAAAGAGGCTACATTTACAAAGTCCAGAATTTCCTTTACTCCTTAATATATTTTTCTCTTTGCCCTAGATGATGGTGGGTGGGAGGGGGGGGTGTGGGTGTGTGTGTGGGGGGAGGCAGGCAATGCAAACCAAAACAAATGCAAAAACAAAAACAGACAGAATACATTACTAGGGTTCTTTCCTATCATCTACTTCCTCTAATTTCTGAGAGAAAATGGAAAATTTACAATTGAAAGAAAATATACCAAAAGGAAAATTGTGAAAGTTTGTTTTTAATCTTCCTACATCTTATTTTTTCTATATTTTATGTATATTATTCTTCAGTTTCAAGCTGTTGAAGTATAGGAACAAAGTTATTAAGTTTTGCCTAATGTTCAGCTCTTTGTGAATATATGTTTCTCAGGGTTTAAAATGAAGTGTTTTGCATGACTTGCCTGAAGTCTAACACAGTAAGAGACACACTAATTAGTATGTTTTATTATTTGGAGGCATGAGGGCTTCCATGTTGTCCCCACTTTCTCCAGCTCTTAGTGTAATCACCTCAGCTTTGGAGACCCTACCAAATTCCGTTTGTCAGTTGCTTTCCACCCTGCGAATCCCATTCACCAGCTATATAGTCCATTGGCATAAAACCGGAGTTTTAGCAACAGTATCTTTCAACACGATTATTCTCTCAATGTTTCATGTGTTCTTTCTTATCCAGGTCTTAAAGATGACAGCACAAAAGTGACCTACACTCCTGACTTCCTTGGGCTTGCCCCATGGGATGGTAATGAAGCATGTCCACTGCAGGGTCTCGAGCAATTGTGCATCAAACATCACTTAGTTATTTTACCTGTTTTAGGGTAGGTGCACAAAGTAGAGATTACATCAAAATGTCTTGTGAGATGATAGCATCTTGGTTAATTTGAATGGTGTTTTCTGTATTTATAGACTTACTGGCTGCAGAGAGATCTTCTGCCCCAAAGGGCTAAGCTCTGGCTCTTTTTTGTTTATTTCCTCTGCAGCTTGTTTGCCGTAGGCTCTGCATGGTTTAGGCCCGAAGCTAAAGATGCAGAATTTTACCTGGTAATCATCACGACGTCAGCTCAAACTTTTTTTTTTTAGTAGAGGACACAGTCTATCTTCCAATAAAACAAAAGCTCAATAACTTACAAAATGTGCAACTCTTAGAACCTCCAAATTTTACAATAAAAGAAAAAATAACTTTTTTAAAGATATGAAAAATGTACAATGGAACTGCTTGAGCATGTAATAAACCCTGCTTTGGCATAAAGCAGCATGGTATTTAATAAGGATAAGAGCCAAAACATATGGCAGGTTGGGCCTTTAGTCAAGTATAAAACATAACCATACTTATGAGTAACATGTAAATAAGATCAATATAAATTTTAAAAAGTGTCTATACAGAATGCACACGGGATTCCAGCCACATGAAAGACACAGGAACTTCCCACTCTCTACAGGAGAGTTTAAAGCACATTTCCAAAGTCCTAGTTCCTGAGAATAATCCCCTTTCTCCACATCTAGCCCTCCTCTACACCTAAAATCTAGGCTGTAGGGTTCTGGTACTAAAAAGAGACCAAATATCTGGTAATGTGAGATTCTGCTGGATGAAAGGCATTATAAGCTGTCATTTCTTAGCAATAACAGCATTGTTACATCCCAGAGCAAATTTCTTTGGGAATCAAGGCAGAATGTCATTAGTTAGGCAGCTGGGTGTCAGTGGAACACTGGAGTTTAGCAACTTTCTCCCAGATCTCAACCAGGCCACAACCATTGCAATGAAAACCAGCTACAGTGACTACAAATCATACTCTATTCCCAAAGACTTCACAGTAATACGAAACCCCGCACCACGTATAGTGTTTACACACTAAGACATAAAACAGCTTCTCTTCTTCCCAGGTCAGTGTTCCAAACAAAATTACTTATATTGATCATATCTCACACTTATTTAATAACACTCATTTGCAGTGAAATAGCAGAGTACAAATCAGTGTAGATAAAGGTAAATTAGAATGCATTAGAAGGTTTATATAATTTAATTGAAACACAGGTAATAACTGATAAGTTATTTTGACTTAATTAAGAAACTGTATTCAAAAGAGAAACCTGGGTTTCACGTTTATTTTGCAAATCGGTGACCAAGCCCTTTCCATTTTACCTTTTTAAGAAATGTGTATGGTAAGAGGTAGAGCTCTTCCCTACTGATAGACAGTTTATTCAATAGTTCATCTGTTGTCTACATATTGAAAATACTATTTTTGTCTTGAAAGTACTTATTTTTGTCCCAAGTGTTTGTTTTCTTGCTTTTGCTGCTGGGGCTGTTCTCCTTTCAGCCTGATTTTGCCCAACACTTCATCAGCTTTACATTGCTACAACTCACATTGTCTTCCCCGTCTCCTCATTCTCCTTGATCTTCAACATGGTCTTTGCTAATGTACAATTTTTAGTCCTGCCTGTAAATTTTAGGATTAGCATGTCAAGGGCTGAAAAACAAGTCCTGTGGCAACTTTAATAGGTTGCATGGAATTTATAGAATAACTTGGCAGAAGAATTGAATTTATATATTCCTGAATCTTCCCATCTCTATATATGATGTATCTTTTCACATCACAAAACTCAATAGCTTAGAAAGTCTTCTATAACTTTTAATAATTTTAATTTTTATAATGTATACCTTTAATAAATTTATTCTCAGTACCTATTATTTTTATTTGTATTCCCAACTGGTTGTTGTAGATATAAAATAATGCCACTAAATATCGGATAGTACATTGATGTTATGTCCACCACTTTCCCTGAGTTTTGTAAGTGGACAATCACATCATGTACAGATGGTGACAGTTTTATTTTTTCTTCTCAAACCCAGTCCTTCTTAGTTTCTTCGTCTTTTTTGCTTTGGCTGAACCCTATCATAAGAGTTGAACAGAAATGAAAATATGTCTTATCTCTTATAGATAACTCTGAGGTTTGCTGTAGATTTTGGTAGCCAACCTTTATTTCACTAGTGGAAAAATAATTTCTTTTTTATTTTTAATTTCAAATAGTTCCTTAATTTACTTTTTAAAATATCTTGAACAGGTGTTGACTTTTCTGCCTTCATTTAAAAAACATGTATCATTTTTTCTTTCATCAGTTAATGTGGTTAATTACACTAATAGACTTTCTTAGATTAAACCACTTATCTTCCTATAACCCCATTTGGTAACCATTGTAAAATGCATTCATATACTTGGTATGACAATTTTTAACTTCAATATCTTTATATGTAGTCATAGGGCGATTGGCCTGTACTTTTTATTTTCAGTAATTGTTGAATTCTACTATCAAATGTTACCATCCTTAGAAAGTACATAGAGGATAAACTCCCCAAATTAGATTCTGCAATCATTTCTATTTCTTCTGGAATTGCCTTTGGCAATTTATATGTACTTAAAATGTTCATTTATTCTAGGACTTCAAATATGTAGGCAAAAGTGGTGTATAATAATCTCCGATTTTCAAAACAATCTCTAGCACATCTAGAGTTTTCTCTCAATGTGTGTATGGATAATCAACACACACTTACACGAGTGCATTCATGTGTGCTTGTGTTTTTTCCTTCACCCTGATCTTTTTTATATCTTATGCTATTTCTGAATTTCATCATTCTTTAGCTTACACTACTATTATTTTTCAAACAAAGTAGAAGACAAACAGTCTTAACATTTAGTCTTTGTATTTCATAAACATGGACTTAGATTATGGAGTTCCCTTACTTATTGTTTTAGCTTATGCTTCCAGTATTTTTGTTTTTCTTTACTTCAAAATAATTAGGATTTTTCAATTGTAATTTTCAACACATAATTTCTAAATTAAATGTATTGGGGTGACTTTGATTAATAAGATTATATAGGTGTGAAGTGTACAGTTTCATGATGCATCACCTGTATATTGCACTGTGTGCTCACCACCCAAAGTCAAATCTTCTTCCATCATCACATATTTGACCCCTTTATCCTTTGCTACCCTGCAACCTCCCTTCCTCTGGGGACCATCGATTCTTGTCTGTGTCTGTGAGGTTTTGTTTTTGTTTGTTTTTCTTGTTTATTCATTTGTTGCCTTCAGTTTTATATCCCATGTATGAGTGAAATCATATGGGTTTCAACTTTTTGTCTGATTTGGTTCCACCTTGAAGCTACATTAACCTAAATTTTCAATTCAAATTAAAGAAGAATGAAATATGGCAGCATTCTCCACTGCCCTAATAAACTGTCATGTAGATTGGGTGGGTATTCAGGAGATAGGAATTGGAAATAAGTGTGTAAGTCTCGTTCATCATTAGTATGGAGGGACTGGAATCAACGTGATGGTACCTTGCTGTCTCAAATAGTGACATGGTTCATGAGGGGAGGTTTACAGTTAGACAAGATCAAGCTGTTTAGATGTAATGTGAAAAGGTATATTCTTCTACCATAAATGATTGTTGGGATGGGAGCTTGCAAATGTCTTATAGGTCAGAATTCAGATGGGTGTAGTCATCTACTTATTTCCATGAGTTATTTGTTGTAATGTGTAGGTCTTAGGATCTCACAGGAGGACTGATAAATCTATAACATTTCAGTAACTTTTAGTACTTTGTGCTTCAGTGTCTCTGCATTTTTTAATCTTTTCTTGCTTTCATAGTTGAAAAGTAACATGCCATTACTATAGAGATATTTTAATTCACAAATTGACTATGTATGCATGTATGTCAACATATAAGTATATATGGATGTATGTGTGATATTTATATTAATGAAGGTCAAAGGAAGCAATTGGATCTTCCCTGTAGCTGAATTTATCACAGTGCTAATAGTGATAATGACAGTGGGAGCACTTCTCATAGGGGAACCTACAAACCAATCATATTTCACTGATGACAACTACAATCATAAAATTTCAACTTTAAATAATAAATCAAATTGTTGACATTTTACCTAAATCAATACTCTTCTCATTTCAAAGAAAAAATGAATACTCCCTTAAGAATATTAAATAACTTATTAAATAGAACTAAGAGACACAATAAAAAAAGAAATGTCAAAATTGCTATATTTTACAATTACCCTTATTTATTATGCCCTTATATTTCTGACCAAGTTTTCTAATTTCATTAGGTTCTGATTTTCAAATTTCATTGCAGGAAATGTATTGCTTCCATGGACTGACTTTGAACAGTTCAATTTATTTTAACCACTTTATATTTTCTTCACCAAACTTTTAGCCCAGTTGGAATGCTCTCTAGACACTGACAAGTTATATTTAATGCGAACATGTGATTCAGTCAGACAGCAGTATGGCAGCCATGCTTCCAGTGTTAAGTATTTGGATTGTCACATCTTATGTTTTAAAGAGACGAGTTAATGTTGAGATTTACATTGTAATGGTATTTTGATCACAGTTTTACTTCAAAAATCATATTTCTTATAAATAAAAAGCATATTATAATTACCATAAAATTTTATTCATAAGGTGAAGACCATTAACATATCTATGTATTAAATATTTTATACACCTATTTGACAGACATAAGATGGTGGTCTATGCCTAAACTTTAATTTATATTTTCCATCCTGTCTCATTATTTTAATTACAAAAGTACATGTCTCTTTTGCAAGTTAATAACACACGGGCATATAAAGAACTTGATATTCATCCCCACACCTCAACCTCTAGCCTTTTTCAGTCGGTTACCTCTTAAGATCTCTAATTTTAATCACTCGAGGAGGATTTTTTCAAATGGTCCCACAGCTTTCTAATTATTTCTAGTTAAAATAATGATTTTAAGGTTGAATAATGTTCAACAATGATGAATTATCACTGGGAAGCAGGTGCTAAACAATATTTACACACTCCTGGAAAACAACTCAATCTTAATCTATTAGAATTCTACTTTTTAAATTCAAAAGTCCTAACCAGCTTAGAATCTTGGAAATTTTAAGCTAAAAGGGGTCTTTTCAGTTCGTCTTGTCCATTCTCTTACTTTTAAGCAAGAAGAGATTTAGACCAACAAACATATATTAAACATGAACTTTGGATATTTAGTTTTGTTTGGTGAAAACCCCAGCAAAAATATTACACAGTCAACCTTACTACCTTTAGGGGTGATCTCATCAACTCTCAAATGTCTTGATTACATAATACAATTTATGTTCATTATTTTACATTTTCAACATCCAGAGGAGATAGCAAAAGCTATAATAATGTAAGGCTTGCATTTAACTAGAGTTAACACTCAAAATGTTTAACAAGCAATATGGCATGGACAGTGATCATCCAAAACAAATACCGCGAGAACGCTGTCAATAAAAGGGAATGACCACAACACAACCTGCACAGCCTTATTTTTTTTGCATGCATCTTTACAGGAATAGCAGCCTCTATGGAGGACCTTGACTAAAACTCTGCACTAGCAGACACATTTTCCAGTGGTAGAAATCTCCCTTAGATCAAGCAGAAATAGATTTTTATTTAGTTGTAAAAACTAGAATAATGCTAAATTTATACATGACTGGATTTAGGGATCAATCAATGTCATCAAGACTCAATCTGTTATTCTCTCTACCAGCCTTGCTTACTGCTTTTCTGAATCTAAGCACAGGCAGGGTCTCACAAAACGGTGGTCACACGTCTCCTCATTTTTACTGCGAATATCACACCTATGAGTTGATAGATGCTAGACAAATAATGCCCAGATGTTGGTTTTCATTAGAATAGCACGGGTGCTGGTTGAAAATGCCTATGCTAAGGTTCCGTGGAGATTTGGGGTTACTAGACTGTGACTGAGATTTGGGAATCTAAAATTCCAGCACACAATCCAGGTTTCTCTGATAAAGATCAACAAAGATCATAATGCTTGAGAAGCAGATTGTGGCCTATGCTACACATACTGATACAGTCATAGTGGTGGTTTTACATTTTTTAAAGCAATGGCATTTCATTGAGTGAAATCTTTGTATAATTCCTGTGTATTAAAAAGAGAAAAGCAGAGCCTCATTGGTCATATATTGTGCCTACCAATCAGTGAAAGGGACACTTATAAACATTAGAACTTACAATTAGAACCATAAGATAACTTAGGAATATCTAGTCAAACTGTCATTTTTCAATAAGAAAACAGGCAGAGCAATGTCGCGTGATTGCCCAAAGCTGCATCGTGAGCTAGCTCTCAAAATAAGGATTTCCAGTCTAGTCTGTTAGCGCCTAGAGTGCCCATCTCCTAATTTCTTATGATGCAGGAATTCCATATATATTAAAAAAGAGAAAAATATATAATTTTTATTGGATCTTGAGAAAGTAGCAGCTCAGCCAGCAGATATTTTAATTCACTTTGTCCATTTTCCTTCTCAAATGTTGAATTACGTGATATGAACAAGTCAAGCCAGCGGCTTGTTCCCAGTGAAGGGAAGAGAGACAATTCATAAATAAACAAATAAAGGTTACTTGAGGGTGAGGACTATAGTCAGTTTTGTAATAACATGAATGAGGTAATGGGTTAAAAGGATAACTGAGAGTAGGGGCATTTAACTAGATTTCATTTTAGCTTACGCATTTGCCTCCTCAGCTTGATAGGAGGCTCGTTGGTAGCAAGGACCAGAACACATTCATCTTTGTTTCCCATACCTTAGCTTGTAGCCTCTAGAATATCACAGATGAGTACAAATGTTTGTTGAATTTCCATATATATAAGATTGTTTTGCTCGTAGTAATTAGTATACTGATGAGAATTTGACTTTTTATATAAGAAGCATATAATAACTCAACTTTTATTGAATTTATTGGGGTGACAGTAGTTAATAAAATTATATTAGGTATTGGGTATAACTGTCAAGTTTTGACCATCTTTATAACATTATTTCTAAACCATACAATAGCAATGCAAGAAATATATTATGTACTTGTAATTTTTAAGTGAGCAATTAGGTAAATGTTTCAATAATATGGACTAGTGGAAGAGTCAGTCTTTGAACTTGGGAGCCTATGACTCCAGTTTTCATTTTATGCACTAAAGCAAATTATTCCTCAGTATAGTACTAGTCAAATGTAAATTGTTGCCACTACTACCTTTGGTTCTGATATGTACTCACCTCTAACCATAAAAGTAGGAATTCGTCATGGGGATACAACCCGTGTTGGAATTGATAGCTGTTGTCTGAGGATTCCCATGACTCTCCTAGGTAGGACCACTCCATAATTTATTTTACAAATTGGGACTTTTTGAGGGTAAAAGGAGGCATTAATAATAATCATGCTGTGACAATAGGAGCAAATCAAGACAATCTCAAGCAAAGGAAGAAATATCCTTACTCCACTCAGAGGGAAAGCAATGAGAAGTCAAGCTTTCTAAAACTCTGAATGTTCATTTTCATGTTCTATTTCCTTTGCTATTCATTTTAATAATATGAGGCATGTATTTTTTATCTTCATTCCAAAGTTGAGGAGACTAAGGTACAAAGGAGTTATAACAATGATCAGTAAGTTAAAAAAATGGTATTTGCGGCCCTGGTTGGTGTGGCTCAGTGGATTGAGTGCTGGCCTGTGAACCAAAGGTCACTGGTTAGATTCCCAGTCAGGGCAAATGCCTGGGTTGCGGGCCAGGTCCCCAGTAGGGGGGCATACAAGAGGTAACCACACATTGATGTTTCTTCTCATTTTTCCTAGCCTTTCCCCCATCTAAAAATAAATAAAATCTTTAAAAAATGATATTTGCATAATGATATTTGAGGGGGCACCCAAAACCCAGAATTATCTTCTGGAGGGTGGGTATAGTACAGGCTTCCTCCTTCCCACATGAGGTGAGTGTTCCAGGAACCCATGTGTATCAGTGTACCAGCTGGCATTGTTGTGAGAGGCTGTGTTCAGCATCAGTGATTTTTTTGAAGACTCTTTCAATGTGTTTGCCTTGAAGACTCTTTCAATGTGTTTGCCTGTTTCACCATAGGTGAAACACAGCACACCTGCCCACACCATGCTGAGTGGCCAGCAGTGACCAAAACAACATGACCCCCATGCCCCACACCCTCCCTATTCCCCTGATCTCTGCCCCAAGTGACTTTTTTATTGTGTTGTTTCCCCAAATGAAAAAAGTCCTCAAGGGAAACATTTTGCCAATGCGGAAGAGGTGAAACAAAAAATGGCAAAGTGCTAAAAGCCATCAAGATTGACAAGTTCAAGTGGAAAATAAAGTCTTGATAGGTGTATTGCTTCGAATGGAGAGTATTTTGAAGGTGAATGAATTTAAACATGTAAGAATAAATACATAACTTTTTATAAATAAATTCTGGCTTTTTTTTTGTTCCCCCTCATATTAGACTTGGAGACATATTTTTATTTCTGAGTACCAAAATAAATAAACAACCAAATAAATAAATAAATAAAATTGATTTGGCTACTAATGCAGTGCAAAGACTACAATGAAGTTAATGAAGATGATGGAAGGTATGTTATTAGAACTCTACATTGTCATTACAAATATTTCAAATAATAGCAAAACAAATCAATGTCAGAGGAAGAAGAATTATCTTGCTCAGTTTTTGGTGGTTCTCAAATTGGATTTTATAGACTCCATACTAGCTTTCAAAAATTTAGGTTAGGGAATGATTTGTGTGTCTTCTAAAAGCTCTCAGAATTGATAACCAGTACTGGTGTAAAAAAATTAACACAATAATGAAAATATGACATTTATATTTTTACCATTTATGCATCATCCTAAAAAATTTACCATTCTAAAAAATTTAGGTTTATGGTTGTTCATTTCAATTTTCTAAAAGAGTTTGAATTTCATTCTTAGATTATGTATCAGCAGTCTTTAGTTCTGTGAAGATTTAGGTAATGAGTAAACTGATTGGATAAAAACATAAACAGACAAGACATTTCTGTATGGGCCTCTCTAATACAGATGAGACTGGCTCTATAGATCAACAGCATGTGTATCAAAGGAGGCACCAACGTGTAATCAAGGACCACATGAGTTTAGGCAGTAAGGAAGGAAATAAAAGGACTAAGAAGCATCTTCTTAGTTCTGGAAATGCCTTTAAGGTGTAGGATTCTGACATTCTGAGAGGTTAATAGCTGAATAACAACAATAGTAAAAACTAGAACAATGTCATTAATCATTTATGGAGTCCACATCATGTATTAGGATAAGTACTAAGCACTTTGCATTTATTAACTCTAATTCTCACAACAAACTTCCGTTTTGAAAACGAGAAGAGTAAGACTGAGAGTGGTACGTAAATTTCCCCAGGTCACACACCTAGTGAGCACTGGATCTTAACTTAAAGTCTCACAGTTAATTTTCTGTCCCACCCCACTCCTTCCACCCCAGTTAGTTACATGTTCATAAAGCCTAATGTTTTTAAATGCTATGTTCTGAATGTTGAAAAGCAATTTTAAAAACTCAAAATAGTTCACGTCTCTTTTTTTGTTGTTGTTAAGTAAAGATGATGCTTAAGTGTAATCCTCAGAGTTTTGTCCCTGCTATAAATAAAGCAGAAGTGTAGGTAAGTTCGATCTGGTACTTGCTTATGTGGTTAATTTTTTATTCATTTTTACATAGTTGGGGAATAATTATTTTTCAACTCCTTGTCTGTCATAGTGACTACAGTCTAAAGTTTGCAGGATAATTATAAGACAAAGACAAAATATGTATTATGTAAAAACATTGGTTTTCAAAAAAAATAAAGATACAGATGTGGCTTCTTGGAGTCAGGGAACATATTCACACAATGGTGCATAAGATCCACGGTTTCCACATTCGCCTTTCTGTTGGAATGTGTGCTTCATTCAGCACCTTCACACCATTCTTCTTCTAGGGAAGAATATTCACGTTTTTATCATTTAAAAATATTCCTTATAAGAGGGATACACAATTGTGTCTATCACACACCCACACCCACACATGCCTCTCGCCTTTAGCGTCATGAAACATTTCTGGCATATTTCATTTCCATTTCCAAAAAGCAAACCAAACTATTTCAATGCCCTGAGAAAATGTGATAACTGATAAAAACATATGCATGTTTTCAGTGGATTTTATGAAAATGAACTTAGAACCATTTCCATATAATATTAGTTATCCGTTATTGAGGGCGTCACTCTTTACAAACATCATTTAATTCTCTGACACTGTGAAAAGGTAGGTAGTATTATTATACCAATTTCATAAAAATAAGCCAGTGAATTTAACTTACTTTCTTTGTCTACATAGAAATCAATTGAATCAACACTATTAAACATTATTATATACAGTTCTTCCAAAGAATAGAAATTATTTGATTGATGGCAATAACTCTTGTTTTATAGATTAAAAGCTTTAGGTAATTGAGTCAGTGGCAAAATTGAAAACAAAACTCCCGTTTTTCCCCATTTGTGACCTTCAGAAATATACAAATGATTTGGAAAACATTGCAGTTTTAAACACCCAGGAAATATAATACAAATTTTCTCACAAAGACTATTGCAAGATTAGAGAAATATCAAATGGATATTTGATATATAACTTAGATGATGAAAGTAAATATGATAACCTAGAAATATTATTATACCATGGACTGCTAAAATCATAACTGTTTCTCTTTTTATGAACAAAAATAATGATAAGAGTTTGATGGTGAAAGAATATGGGATCAATTGTACTACCACAGAACTTTGCTTTCAAAAATACTGCCCACCAAACGTACTCCTGGGCACACTGAGAAACTAAAGACAATCATATGCTTCAGGGATTAAATCCATCAGTCCAAGAAGGGTGCATGAACAAAATGTTCACACTGGAGGAAATGGTGGTTGGTGACATTCACACCTTTTTCAAATGTATGATTTGAAATCTGACATTAAAATAGCTGTATTTTCTCCCTTTTTCTGCTTGAGACGTTGCTCACAAGTGGGACATAGGCAGACTTCTTCTCTTAAAGGAAGACATGCACTCAGTTAAAACTAAAAGTATCTTTGAAATAGCTCCCTTACAAATTAAAAAAAAATTCTTTCAGATCTCAGAATACATGAAAAGTTCATGAATTCATGAATATGCAAGGCCATGGAGCTGAGCTGAAACACCAAGAAAATAGTGCAACATTTTAAAGATGAAATTTAAAAACTATTAGACTTCAAAGTTTGTATTGATGTTTGCAGTGCTTTTTATCTTTTCCTCTTTTCTTTATTTCCCACTATTGCTCCAGCTCTAGTAACATATTTTCTTCAACAGACATTGTGTAAAACCCATGTAAATATACGCCATGTAGTGTGTATAGAGCTGTGGCTATAGAAGACCCACCTGTGTTTAAAACGTTAATAATCATTTGAGGAGCTAAGTCTGACATCCATCAGTGAAGCAAGAAAAGTAGAAAGCATATGATAAAAAGCTAAAACAAGTAGTATATGGATTAAATGTAACATAATACTTGAGAAAAGAACCGACTTCAAAGTGTTGGTAAAATCCGAGGATGATTCAGGGTATTTACAGGCTGTCTTCGTATGTCACTAAATGAGTCTACTGCTTGCTACCAGAGTCACCTTGGGCAAGTCATTCTACTTTTCTGGGCCTTAGTTTCTTTAGCATTTGAAAACAAACAAAAATGCCTATATGGCAAATATTACTTTAAAAACTAAATAAATTGGTATAAATTAAAGGATGCACTCAGTACATACTTCCATGATGATAAAGATTATGATAAAAACATTTAGTTAAATGCTGAAGGGTAGAATGTGGAAAGGACAGAAGCAGAAAGGACGTAGACAGTAAGGAATATAATGAAATATTTTAAATATTTACCACCAAGAAAATAATTGGACTCGGTAATGTGGAAACTGGAGGGTATTTAAATCTAACACAGGTGGGTTTAACTGTTGATTCTAAAATTTATTAGTTTGTTGACAAACAATTTAAATAACCTTGCTGATCCTCAGTGTTCTCATCATGAAATACAGGGATAAAGATACCTACATCACAGGTTTACTTTGAAGATCATATGAAAAAGCAGCAAAAATATCTGTTGTGTTCAGTAAAGCTGATTTATCATTAGGCAAAGCAGGCGTAGTGCCTAGGGCCCACAATGCATTTAGAGGTCCACAGAATGCTTTAATTTTATGACTTCCAAGACCAGAGGGGAAAATAAACATAATACTATATAATAATTAATTTAGCTTGGCACACACATACACACACATCCATGAGGTCTGGCCAGAAACAGTCTAGCCATTGCTAATATAAGGAGAATTGTTTGCATGACATCGATGTAACCGGGCAGCCAAGGAGAGGAACTGGAATGTGCATGAATGAACAATGACAACTTCACTCTACTAGTCAGTGGGGGGCAGTAGATGCCGTTGAGTGAGCATATGTACTGTGTGGCCATCTCATTCAAAATGAGTGAGTAGAGCAATGAATCTGTATCAAATTATTTCATTAAGCTTGATCACTCCTCCACGGAAACTATTCAGGTGATTCAGAAGTCTGTAGCTCTGAGCAACTGGTGATTGGCAGCCTCATGACAACAATGTACCCACTCATGCGTCATGACGTGTAGAGTTTTTTGATGAAACATCAAACCACCCAGGTGACTCAGTTCCCCTACAGCCCAGATTTGGTCCTATGACTTCTGGCTTTTCCTCAAGTTAAAATCATCTTTGAAGGGGAAGAGATTTCAGACTGTTGATGAGATTCAGGAAAGTAAAACAGGGCAGCTGATGGAGATTGGGAGAACTGTGTGAGGTCCCAAGGTGCCTACTTTAAAGGGGACTGAGGTGTCATTGTCCTATGTACAACGTTTCTTGTATCTTGTATTTTCTTTAATAAATGTCTCTATTTTTTATATTACACGGCTGGATACCTTCTGGACCAACTGTGTGTGTGTGTGTGTGTGCATGTGTGCATGTACACACTCATATGTATACACATATACATATATACATATATATCCAGGACAGTTGTAAATGTAATTTTTAGTATTTTTAATTGAGAAAAGGCCTAGTTCAGGCAAAAACCTACAGCCCACAAAAGTCATTATGTAACACTTGTTTCGGTTCTATTCTTTCCCATTTTGCCCCTAGTTGACAAGGGATGGCTGGACCGAGAGAATCACAGAAACAGAGTTTGAGCTCTCATCCAACCATGCCTGAAACCTGATAGCCCCGTCCTTAAGTTTATATAAAAACATACACTTCATCATTTAATCCAATTTTCATTGTGTTTTCTGCAACCCTAAGTATCCTAATTTATATTACAACTATTAATAAAATCTGTACAACTCAACATTTCACTTTCGCCATATCAGAGATGTCTCCGTCAACATTTCAATCCAATTAAATATTGACAGAATAAATACAACACACAGAAATAGCTGTGTGTGATCAAAACAACTCTTAAAGACCATGATCACAGGAGTGTGGGTTCAAAGAGGCTTTGGATTTAAAGTTAGCTGAAGTAGTTATTTCAACATTTACTCATCCTCAAATATATGTCCAGGTATATGACGAACAGGAAATCTTATTAAAACCCACATCTATTACTACTTGGTAGCACCTCATACCTTGCAAGAGGCTCTCACTCTGGCCAACCTGCCTATACCATCTCGGTCCCTTCTTCACGTCTCTTCTTGGTGTCACGTTAGCCCCACACAGAAGGTGCCTGTGCCTCTCAAAGCTCCCTGAAGATGGTTCTTTGGAGAATTTGCACTATTGCTCTTTTCCTTCCTTGTCCGAATGCTTGAGTAGAGGGGAGGCCAGCATAGTGCTAAGAAGCATCTCCAGTAAGGATGTTTTAGCTTGTCACAGAAGTACAAAAAGGACTACAGCTCAAGCTTTAGTGCCTTTCTCTTCTCCTGAGGTCATTAGCTACAATTATTAAATGCCAATAGTTCCAATTAGCATTAAATAACACTTCAGTGTTTCTTAGCCTATATTTGTTTATAAATAGAAATTACTCATATGTATGTAATATGATTAAGACTATGAAGAGAAAATTAGGGCTGCCCCTTAAGACAGCATTTTGTTTTGTTCTATATTTTACTGGTTGGATTTAAATAGCAATCCCACAATAACACACAAGTAATCATTAAACTTCTACGTGGCAGGAAGTTTAACAATCAAACGCCTCTGAAATTTGAACCCTACTCTCTCTCCTTAAATCGTGTCTTAGCCACAGTCGGCAAGATTATTGGCAACCTGCGTATTTATGTGTTGATTTTTCTTCTCCATTTAAAAGTGATTTTAAAGTCTGCATTTCTCTGATAAGGAAAAAATCTGTTCTTCAAGAAATTGATATCTAGGAAAAAGATCCATCCTCTGAAAGCATTGTGGCACAGTAACTGCTTCTTTGTTTTAGAATCCACGCATAGAACGCGACAGCAGAGAGAGCTGAGAGGGACCAGTTTGACTTTTAGTGATAATGTGGCCACAGGCGCATTTTTAATTACCTCCTACATCGCTTTCCTCATCACCTGTCACTAGCAATCTCATACAGCAGGCATGTTGCCCGTATGACATTACAGAACACAGTTTAGCGCTATTTAGGATGCCTGTAGATTGACGAATGGCTTCACCTCTTGTGTGAAGACAACTGAGGGAGTCAACAAACCTAGAAAATTAGATGCCAATCATCTTTGTAACCTAGAGGTGAGGAGCAGCTTGAGTAAGGTAGGTAAGAATATGGTAGTTTGCGGCATTAGTGAAGTGGCGAGTGCTAAAATCACTGTAGTCTAGAGACAAATTAGGCAGAGGAAGCTACTTGTTGGTACTGGTTGAGAGATGGGGAGAAAACATGACATTTGGGAATTTTCCTCTCTCTTAGAGGGTGTACAGAATCCTCATTAACTGGTAGTCACTGTGATGACACCCAAGAATTGAGAAGACCCTAGAAAATCTGGGCCCAAGGGATTAGCAACTCGTTTCCTGGGTTTATGGCATTATAGCAAAAGGGAGCAATGCTTATTTTTAAATCGTGCTACAACCCTGTCTGTAAAGATTTCCTTCCTGATTGGTTAAGTATAGAAAACACCCACTTCTCTGAGGTTAAAAAAAGACACTAAAATCCTTTTTGTGCATGTTACTACATTTCTGTTATATTTATAAACATGATATTTTTAAAACCTTATATTTTCTTAAAGCCCTAGTTACAGATCTGTGTTTAAGAAACCAACACACAATTTATGGTCTTTACTATCGTCTATGACTGGTCAATTTTTCTGCCCTTTTTTAAAACTCGTGACCAGCTACATTTTATGTTACAGTGAAGAAAAGTATTTAAGCATTAAAAATAAATAATGGGTTAAAAGAGTTTAATTTAATCAACCCAAATGCCAATTAATAGGTAACTGAATTTTTAAAATATGGTATATTCATATAATAGAATATTTTATAACAAATAGGAAAACTTTCTGGTATATATATTAACCTGCTGAATCTCAAAATCTTCATGTTGAATGAAAAAAACCGGTCACAAAAATATACATACTGTGTGATTCCAGTTACCTGAAGTTTAAGAACATAAAAAATTAAATTGGTGATAGGATCCGTCTAGTAGTCTAGTAGTTATCAGGAAAGGGTGTTGGGTTCTTTTCGGGAAAGGAAGAGGCATAAGGAAATATAATTTATCTCGATCTCGGTGGTGGTTACATGGATATGCATGGTAACATATGTAAAAATTTGCCAAGCTGTACTTAAGATTCATGTATTTTGCTGAGTGTAAATTATACTTCAATTAATAAAAAGCATAACAACATAACTTTCTACTATGGTTTACACTGGCTAACGTTCATTCACCACTTGCATACAATACATCTTTTAATCCTTACAGGAACTCTTTGAAGAAGACACGTGCATCACCCATAGACGTAGACACAGTGTAGTGATGGCCGGAGGAAGTGGGAATGTGAGGGGAAGGAGAGGTGGGCAAAGTGTTGGGAAATAAGGACATCTATAATAGTGTAAACGATACAAATGTAGAAAAATGTCTCGTAAAAGTGAAAAAAAGACACAATTATCCCGACTTTAGAGGTGAAAGCAGGCAAAGGAAGATACAAAACTTCCCAAGGTTTCATAGCGAGGCCATTGCAGAACTAAATCAGACCTCAGACTCTCTGGCTTCGACACCACAGTCTTGACCCTCCGGATGCACGGCCTTCCTCTATCGGGTCCCCGTAGCTCTGGTTTTAATTTACAGAGGAGCTTTATGTAATAGAATACAACAATGGCGTTGCAGAGAAAAACAGTCATTAGAAGCATCGAAGCTATGGAAATTGAAAGCAAAAACTATCCGTCCCTGCATTTCTGGGCTTTAAATAACTTTCAGTTTATGAATTATACATACAGATGTGTAATGCTTTTAACTGTAAATATCACAATGTTCCCCAAAGGGCATTCGAGATAAGCCGCTCGCCTGTTGCAGTTTTTGAAAGATCAATGGATGTTAAAAATGTGTGAAACAGCTGTTGTTTCAGTACTTCTCTACCCACTTTTAAAATAATCTATACTACATTATCAGAGCACATTTACATGTCCTGAAAACAAATATTGCAGCTAAAACACAGGAGCATCATGCGTTATCCCAGACTTAATCTCTCAGCATGGTTTACAAAGCAGTAAAATATGGCACTGTAGCTCTAAATAAAAATTGGTTTTACATTTCAGAGTACTAAATTTACTAAAATGCAAAAGAAATGTTTCAGAATAAAAAATAATATATACCAATATAGCTAGTTAAATAATTATGAACAAATCGCCTCTAGATTTATTTGTACCATTCTTAAATTTGTTAAGTAGTTGGCCTTGCATTAGGATGTTGTTTAGGTTAAACTCATGTCAACATTTGCTTCGGTGGGCACCCCCTGGGACTCAGGTACCCACATTAGCTAAATCTGGCTCTCGCTGTTCACTCCCTCATAATTTTGAACACTTTGATTACCGCATGGCTCTTTTGCAATCTTTTTACCCTGAAGTCCCCAGTTTTCAGTCTACATTTATATATCTATTCCATTTTCCTCCAAACTCCGTCTCCCCTGGTTACTTGACAGCTAATCTGGTCTCTTATTTAACAACGAAATAAAAATAATTAAATAAAAATTTACTCAATTTACTGCCATAATTCCACAAAATTTTCTGCCTCCTTCCCCATCATTTTCTTCTTCCCTCCTCTGAAGTGGTGCCATTCTGGTATAAAATTTATTTCCCAAACTTTACTCTGGACCTATTTGGTCCCTGCCTGTCTGTCTCACTCAGTGGGTTAGTCTGAGTTTACTGTTCTAGATGTCCCACTTCCCTTTCTCTGCCTGCTCCTTCCCATTAGCCTCTATACCTGCCCTAATCTCTCTCTCTCCAGATAAACTCTCCCTTGGATTCAAGTTGTTGTGTGACCTATCAAGGGTACTTCTCAACATTCCTTATCTTCACATCCTGAAACAAGGATCTATTCCCAGTCTGCTTCAATTTCCCTTTCCTCCCCGAGTCTGCACTGGAAATACTATTCTCAAAGCATTAATTCTCCTATACTTCCAATGGATATTTTTCATTTCTTTCCTTTCTGATTTTCAGCATTATTTGCTGCTTGTGGACAGCTCCCTCCTTGACATTTTTTTCCTTAGGTTTTAGATACAATACATTCTCCTGGGTTTTCTCTGTAGCTAAATAACATCTTAGCATTTCTAGATATGTTTTTCCATGAAGTATTTTAAAATATTATTTGACCATCATAATCTCACATTCTTGAGTTCAGCTAACTTCCTAGTTCAGAAGCAATAAAATCCCCAAACCAAGATGAATTGCCAACCTGCAATTAGGTCTTTAAATAAACACAATGAGGCAAGTATTTCAATTAACAAATGTATATGAGATACTGGTGGGAGTTAATGTAAATGTCTGGTAGGTAGGATTTGATTTACCAAATTACTTTTCTATTCTATAGTTTGGTGACATTAAAGAAACCATTTTAAAAATAGAATTGATGGCCCTTCCCCTATTTCCCCCCATTATCCCATCAAGGAACATGTATAAAGGACACATGGACAAAGCCAAAGGGGGTAGGTTCGAGGGTGGGAGGCAGGGATGGGTGGGGCAGGGGTGGTGTGGAGGGGTGAAAATGGAGACAATTTTACTTGAACAACAAAAAAAAGTTTGTAATATCCCCCAAAATAAAATAAGATGGTAAAAAAATAGAATTGGTATTAAAGTCTCTTTTATTTATTTGTTATGTTTCAGTGACACACTTTGGGGGAGCACCTGATCATTGTCCCCTTCAACATGCATTGACCCAAGCCATGTGTGTTAAATTTATTGCCCCAGTTATTCTTAATTAGAATATTTCCAGGCAATTCCTATTTTGACTGATTTTGGTATGAACATTTTTCCATGTTTCATCTGAGTAGACAATTGGTAGAAGATGTTTAATAAAAAGTGGGAATAGGACTATTATCTAATTTACTAACATGTGATACCATTTTTATGCCTCATCACCGGGCTCTGCAACCCCAGCACACACGCACACTCATTGAAATGGGCACTATCTGAAATAATGGAAGCTTAAGGGGGTCTGATTGGTTGCGTTTCATGCCCTCTTCATAACGGCAATGGATAAATTGTTTCTCTGTGACACAGTTTCATTGTGTGTCAAATAGGTATAACAATCCCTCCTTGTTTAGAGTTGTTACAACAGATGGCACAAATGATACAGCATAGCCAGCTCTCAATATACATTACCAAGTATATCAAAGCGGCAATGAAGTTTACCCAAAACAGTGGTGGCATGATAGACTGAGAACACTGAAGCAGGCATTACTGTGGCTCTCAGGTATGAAATTGGACTTTTAGTTAGAACCTTCATGTAAGAGAGTCTCAGTTTTCTTATCTGTAAACTAAGCAGGTTAGGTTTGATTATTTCAAAGGTCACTTTCACTACTAATATTGGATTTCTGTGTTACAAATAACATCTTCCATTTGCCTGAGATGGTAGTTCTCAATTTCACCCATGCAAAGAGATCTTATGTGTGTTCACTGGAGTCCATGAAGATGTCAAGAAACAGATGACTGACTTGAGAGAAGTCTAGTCTGCTAGCTCCTTCCGCATAGTAGGGCCCATCTCTGTTCCATTGTCTTAGTGGTATAGTTCTAGGATTTCACATTAAAAATAAATGTAGGCCATTGGAGTGGTGTTTCATATGAAGATAAGGGTTTTTATTGCTTAAGATCCCTCACATATTATGAAATCTTCTAAGCCAAGTATGAGTGTTGGCATAAGTGAGGTAATGCCCAAGTACAGGCTTCACAGATAGAGCTGTGACATGTAAAGATCCGGAAAGATAAAAATTAAATCCATGCTGAAATTTAAATCCAGGTTATACACTTGGATTCCACCTGAGGTTTAGATTTGATAAATTATCATATCTCCGCTCAGGGAACTTTCTCCAGAGCCTTTCATTCCCACTTCACTGACATTTCAGCAAACAGTACTTAAGGAGTGGATGTGAAATTCTCCTCATTTGGCCTTCAGTGGCAATCAGATTCACTGAGCGGGAAAAATAAAAAGTTTTAAACAACACATACAGTATAAGGGGAAATTAGTTTGAGGTGCAGAATTTTATATAAATATTTATTTGGATAATTTAAATATCCCATTAGATTTGTCATTCGGGAACATCATGGCACTGATTTGAGCCACAAAGTGATACACAGATAGAATAATAAATGTGAGCACACGAAAATGTAGTGAATAATTATACATAGGGGATTGTCTTTGTGGTGTGCTTAATTTGGAAGTGCCTATTATAAAAGAAATGTACACTCACACAGCTAAAACAATACCTTCATATCCATAAATACTTGTCTTTAAACAGCTTATTCTTATATTTTGTCTGTTTCTCTAACAATTGTTTCCCTAAAAGCTCAAAAAAATAGCTTTTGTAGCCATCCTTTAAGATTTGGGGAAATAGAGCTAAATTATTTTCTCAAGGCAACTTAGTAAATCAATAACGTGCTCCAACTAGAAGAATATTCCGATTGTTTCTCTTCCGGGACAAACCATGGCCCTGAGATCCCAGAGCACTTCACATACTTGTCGTAATGCTGACAAAAACACGCGATGCAACCAGTGCCTGGTGCTACCCCCCTCTTAGTGGATGAGGAAACCACTTAAAAAAATCGAATAACCTGCTCAAATTCCTGTAAGCAGCAAAGGACAATCATGAATTCTGACTGCTGATTCGGTGTATTTTTCACTATTCCACTCTATCATTTCTCATATTTTCTGCTAGTAGACACAATTTAAAAATATATATTAGCTGAATTCTATTTCATCAAGTGAAAATTTATTGTTATTAGAATCTTGACCAGATGACACCACATGTTTTTGAATTGTGTTGGTATGTATAAAAAACTCATTCATCTTCAAACATCTAAAAATAAGACACTAGTTTTGGAGTGAGATTAGCTTTACTTTAAATGGTATTCTTCTAACAGTCGTTTGTTAGTGAATCAGACTGGCGTGCAGGCAAGCACTGCCCACAGCAGGCACTCAGAAAGCCAGCCTCGTCTTTCTCAGGGCATACTACCTGCTTTGTTCGAGTCCGAAAGTACAACAAGTGAACAAACACTGACACGGATGGTGTTAACACACTCTAGTGTGCAAACTTTCCCAATGAAAAACAATACACTTTCTCCTTTCATCTGACGCTATCTCATAAATAAAAGATAAGAAGGTAATGAAGTACAGTTTGTAAACACTAGAGCCAAATAATAACTGCTGGTTGCTGATATACTGCAATGAAACTGATCCACACCAAGCAAAAGTGATGCTGCAGCAATGAACATTAGGGCAGAAGTATACTTAATAAAGATGGTGGGCCTGTCCCTTGAATAGTAATTCTTATGTGTATAGCCTTTATTTAAAAGAGATTTGCACAACTATTATTTCACTGGGACTTTCAAAACCTATTAGAAACTCACATTTCCTCCATTTCTCAGGTGCTTTCCCATTCCTGGTATTTTTAGCTACCTTTCATTCAGGAGCTGTTTTATGAAAAGAAATAAAACATTCAATACAACCATCTAAAATGAAAGCACAACCTCTTTTTCCAACCATGACAGAGAAAGTGATACTGGACTTGCTGTCTTGGTGTGAACAACAATAAAACTGCGAGAGTCACAGGGAGCAAATATTACAGGTACTGGACAACAAACAGCTCGGGGGCCACACTTTTTGAGGAAGAACAAAATGGGTGTTCTATATTTTCTTAGATTACTTGCTGGGAACCTTTTTCTGATGGCAGGGGAGGGAGGTAGAGCCCGAACCACAGCAGTGTCATTGAGTTGAGAAGACAGATACCATCACCCAGGTGTATAGCTACTAGGGTAGCTGGATTGGTGGCTAGAGTGTGCGATCAGAGAGCTCTGCTGATGGTGCCACTGAAGTTTGTCCAGGACTCACGGTGGGCCCCTGGGCTGTACGTGAGCAAACAGACCGTCACCACCAGACATGCTAAAGGAAGTTCACTGGGCAGCATCCCAGATGGAGACGTGGATCTATAAGAAGACCATATTTATGTGAGTAAATTAAAAAATGACTAATTTTCTCTCTTTTTTAAAGTTTCTTTAAAAGACAAATAACTGTTTAAAACAAAAATAATAAAGCTGTTTTTTGAGCGTTATAATAGCTGTATCATTAAAGCATTTGACTACAGCACAAGGAATGATAATAAATGGATTGATGCTGTTTTATGGTATTTATATTTTATGGGAGGTTGTTCAAGATTAATTCTAAGTATACATTGATAAGTTAAGGATATACATTATAATCACTAAAGCAACCATTAATAAACAGCCAATGGACTGGTTAAAAGGCTAGTTAGGAAATAAAATGCATTACTGAAATATGTACCCAATTAACCAACCTCATACAGGAAAGGAAAACAGAGCAACAGATAGTTAAAGGGACAAAAAAACAATAAATATCAAGATAAAAAGTTTAGATCTAATTATATGAATGAATTACATAAAATGTGAATGGATCAAACCTTTCTATTTTAAGCTGAAGACTGCCAAATTGGACAAACAAGTAACATTTAAAAACATTGTTTTAACAAAGTAACAACTTAAATGTAAAAACACAGATTTAACACAAAAGAGTGCAAAAAGTAATTGCATGCAAAGAGTAATTAGAATTAGAAAAAATAGCCTTCAAATGAGGTAGTGTTACCAAATATAAATGGGGAAGTATTCACTAACGATAAACAGTTAAATTTATCAGGAAGACAAAACAATCACAGATGTATATCCACCTAATAACAGAATTTCAACATATATAATACAAAAATGTCTAGATTAAAGTGACAAATAGATAATTCCTCAATGATAAAGATTTTAATTTTTATTTAGCATTTCTGAAACAACCACTTACTCAAATAATCAATACATATATTACATAAATAATTTTGATAGTTGATATAGATAATACTATGCTCAACAATTAAACATGAAATATTCACCAAAATAGACTTCCTACTGGAATATAAAATAAAACTCCACAAATTACAAAAGATTGAATCTTATGGGGTATTTTCTGACTTCATAAAATAAATGAATAAATGAATAATAAGTGAATAAAAATAAGAAATCAGAAAAAGACCCACAAATTTGGAAATAAAATAATTCTATACAATCCTTGAGTCAAAGATGAAATGACAAAGAACCCTTTTTTTAAAGGCACAGGAAATTTGGTAGGACAACTCTGAAGAACTCATTTGGAGGGAGCGTCAGGAAACATTAGGTCTTGCTGTTGGGAGTGTAAAATGATACGACTATTGTGAATGAGTAACTGTCACTTGTTTAGGAAGTGTATGACTCAACAATTCCACAACTAGATATTTAACCAAGAGAAATAAAAACATATGGCCACAAACAGAATTATACAAGAAGTTTACAGCAGCTTTATTCATAATAACCCCAAATTGTAAACAGCCCAAAAGTCCATCTGCAAGAGGATGGGTAAACAACGTGTGGAATACTCATGTAATATTTATAAAGAAGGAGTCAGCTGATGATATATAACAACACATATGCAGTCTAAAAACATTATGTTGAAGGAAAAAATCTACACATAAAAGAACACACAATATATAATTCCATATATATACAACATTAAAGAACAGGTAAAACTATTCTATTCCATGGTTATAGGAATTAAAACAGAATTGCCTGTGATGGTGAGGACTGACCTCTGAGAAGGGGCTCAAGAGAACTTCCTGGGTGGTAGAAATCTCCTGCCTTGATTGAGGGTGTGGGTATCAGATGCATATATTTGTTAAAATTCATTAAAGTATGTCCTAAAAACTGTATTTCACTGAATGTAAATTTTTGGCTTTAATTTAAACAAAGATATACATAAATAAAGTCATAGGAGAGACTTGGGTGGTAGTTATTTGAAACATATCTTGCCCAATTTGTCATTTTCGGTAGATGCTATATTCTGAAGGTCATTCTTATTTTAGTTACTATCCCTCAGAACATTAGCATTGGGTTTTGTACAGACCAGACTAGTTTCATTTCTGGTACATACACAAAGCAGGTCCTCTTTTATATTTCCCTCCTTATTAGCCATGTGGAAGTACACCGCACATTTTGGATGCAATGGGTGATCCATGGTAAAAACCTAACCCCAAATTATCATCGGTTTAATGAAACGATTTGTTTTACACACTACATATCCCATTCATATCAAACAGGGTAAAGGTTTGGTCCAGGATGATAAAAACTGCACCAGCTTCTAAAGGTAGCGTATCAGTACATAGCTTCCAGGGTCACAGAGAGTATGGAAATCTCATAACCTATCCCAGAAGTAATGCTTGTCATTGGTTAGGGTAGATAGTGTTACCCTAACACACCGAGTTAATACTGCGGCACATCTGAATTCGCTTTCAAAAGGTGGTTGTTGCCTTACCCTACCATCTGAATGCATACCCACACACAGGCAAGGACATGCACACCCTAGACAGGTATCTGAATTGCTGCTGTGGCAGCCAGACAATGTACCTCACAGACCCTTAGTGCAACAAATGCACGTCCATCTTAGTGCACATCCATCTGCCGTGCTTCGAAACTAGTCCATTGCTTCATTTGCTATGAGAACACACCACTCACAGGCTGCTCCCAACCAATAACTGAATGGAGCAGAGATCCTAAAAGAGAACCATTACTAAAAGACCCTATGCTCCTTATTGACAGACCTCAGCTCAAAGACCCCTTAGGCTGGCCAGCAGTCCAAGGCACCTGCATACAGACTTCAAGGCCCCTCTGCACCCAGGGTCAGATTTATATCAGACTTTGATGGCTCTTCTTGACTTTTTTGACTTCCCTCCTATTTTCTTTCGTATAAGTATTTTCCATTAATAAAATCTTTGCACATTTAATCCCGTCTTGGCCTCTTGTCAGAGGGCCTGGACTTGTAAAAATGGCTTCATTCAAGGGTAGAACAGCTGACTTTAAAGACGATACAATTAGTCAATAGAAGATTCATTTCCCAATTCTACTCTTTATCAGCTCATTTTACATTTTCACATAATTTTTCAGTCATCTTAATGTACTCTGTCATAGGAACTTTTTTCTCTCGCAAATGTGGTTAGTGTCATTTTTCAATACATAATCTAAGCAGGTAGAATTCAGTGGTCAAAGATATGTTCAGCCTGACTTCAAAGTATTCCTAATTCTGTAATGTACTTCATACTAGATGTAGTAGCAGAGAAATTTACAGCTATTCTATTTTCTAGTAAATGAATATTTTAAGTAACTTCTTTTTGGATATGGTTCAAGAAATAAGGGATATATCTCTTTTCAAGAAAATGACCACATTCTGGATTCTAGAATGGGATTCTATAATGGTGACAATATTTTATCTAGGCATGCTCCCACAAGAATCCAAACAAAAATAGAACCACTATCTCAGGAAAATGACTTTTTTTTAGTGCTCATAAGTTAATGTTTCTGAAAATATAGTTAAAACTGTTATTGGACTTCTATATGTCTTTAAGATTCAAAGAAGTAACATATTTATAGGATAAACCTAACTACTCTATGTTTCTTTCTAATACAGGGCTTTAAAACACAATGATTACACAAAGAGATAATTATGAACAGACATCAAAGTCTTTTTTTAAAAATTATTTTGTTGTTTAATTACAGTTGTCTGCATTTTCTCCCTATCCCTCTACCCCACCCAAGACAAAAGCACCTCCCTCCCCTGCTTCCACCCTCCCCCTTGGTTTTGTCCATGTGTCCTTTATAGTAGTTCCTGAAAATCCTTCTACCCACTGTCCCTTCCCTTGTCCCCTCAGGCTATTGTTGGATTGTTCTTAACTTCAATGTCTCTGGTTATATTTTCTTTGCTTTTTTCTTCTGTTGATTATGTTCCAGTTAAAGGTGAGATTATATGGTATTTGCCCCTCACCACCTGGATTATTTCTCTTAGCATAATGCTCTCCAGTTCCATCCATGCTGTTGCAAAGTGTATAAGCTTCTTCTTTCTCTCTGCTGCATAGAATTCCATTGTGTAAATACACCACAGTTTTTGGATCCACTCATTTGCTGATGGGCACTTAGGTTGCTTCCAGTACTTGACTATTGTAAATTGTGCTGCTATGAACATTGGGGTGCACAGGTTCTTTTGGATTGGTGTTTCAGGGTTCTTAGGGTATAATCCCAGCAACGGAATTGCTGGGTCAAAGGGAAGTTCCATTTTTAGTTTTCTGAGGAAATTCCATATTGTTTTCCACAGTGGCCTCACCAGTCTGCATTCCCATCAACAATGTACTAGGGTTCCCTTTTCTCCGCATCCTCTCCAACATTTGTTTATTGATTTATGTTGGCCACTCTGAGCGCTGTGAGATGGTATCTCATTGTGGTTTTAATTTGCATCTCTCTGATGGCTAGTGATGCTGAGCATCTTTTCACATGTCTCTGGGCCCTCTGTATGTCTTCCTTGGAGAAGTGTCTGTTCAAGTCCTTTGCCCATTTTTTAATTGTGTTGTTTGTCTTCCTGGAGTGGAGTCTTGTGAGTTCTTTATATATTTTGGAAATCAGGACCTTGTCTGAGGTATCATTGGCAAATATGTTTTCCCACACTGTTGGTTCTCTTTGTAATTTGGTGCTGTTTTCTTTAGCCATGCAGAAGGTTTTTATTTTGATGAGGTCCCATTTGTTTATTCTTTCCTTTATGTCCCTTGCTTTAGGGGACATGTCTGTGAGGATGTTGCTACATGGAATGTCTGAGATTTTCCTGCCAATGTTTTGCTCTATGACTTTAATCGTGTCACGACTTATATTTAAGTCTTTTATCCACTTTGAATTTATTTTTGTGTATGGTGTAAGTTGGTGATCGAGTTTCATTTTTTTTTTTGCATGTAGCTGTGCATATCTCCCAACACCATTGGCTGAAGAGGCTATTTTTGCTCCATTTTATGCTCCTGCCTCCTTTGTCAAATATTAATTGACCATAGAGACTTGGGTTTATTTCGGGGCTCTCTGTTCTGTTCCATTGGTCTATGTGCCTGTTTTTATGCCAGTACCAGGCTGTGTTGATTACAGTGGCCTTGTAATACAGTTTGATATCAGGTATTGTGATTCCTCCTGCTTTGTTCTTCTTTCTCAAAATTGCTGCAGCTATTTGGGGTCGTTTATGGTTCCATATAAATTTTTGAAGTGTTTGTTCTATATCTGTGAAATATGTCATGGGTACTCTAATAGGGATTGCATTGAATCTATAAATCGCTTTGGGTAGTATGGCCATTTTGATGATGTTAACTCTTCCAATCCATGAACATGGTACATGCTTCCATTTGTTTGTGTCTTCCTTAATTTCTTTCTTCAGTGTTGTGTAGTTTTCTGAGTACAGGTCTTCTACCTCCTTGGTTAGGTTTATTCCTAGGTATTTAATTTTTCTTGTTGCTGTAGCAAATGGGATTTTTTTCTTGATTTCTGTTCCTGATGTTTCATTATTGGTATAGAAAAATGCTTTTGATTTCTGAGTATTGACTTTGTATCCGGCTGTTTGGCCAAATTCATTTATTAGGTCAAGTAGTTTTTTTGTGGAGTCTATAGGATTTTCCATGCACACTATCATGTCATCTGCAAAAAATGACAGTTTTGTTTCCTCCTTTCCAATTTGGATGCCTTTTATTTCTTTTTCTTGTCTGATTGCTGTGGCTAGTACTTCCAATACTATGTTGAATAGGAGTGGTGAGAGCGGGTATCCTTGTCTTGTTCCTGATCTTAGTGGGAAAGCTCTAAGTTTTTGTCCATTGAGTATGATGTTAGCTGTAGGTCTCTCATATATGGCTTTTATTATGTGGAGGAATGCTCCCTCTATTCCCACTTTGTTGAGGGTTTTTATCATAAATGGGTGCTGTACCTTATCAAATGCTTCTTCCATATCTATTGATATGATCATGTTGTTTTTGTCTTTGCTTTTGTTTATGGGGTGTATTATGTTTATTGATTTACAAATATTATTCCATCCTTGCATCCCTGGGATGAATCCCACTTGGTCATGGTGTATGATCTTTTTAATGTATTGCTGGATGTGGTTTGCCAATATTTTGTTGAGGATTTTTTCATTTATGTTCATCAGTGATATTGGCCTGAGGTTTTCTTTCTTTGTTACGTATTTATCTGATTTTGGGATTAGGATGATGTTGGCTTCATAAAAAGAGTTTGGGACTGTTCCATCGTCTTGAATTTTTTTGAAATAATCTGTGGAGGATGGGAGTTAGCTCTCCCTTAAGTGTCTGGAGAATTCTCCTGTGAAACTGTCTGGTGCAGGGTTTTTGTGTGTCGGAAGTTTTTTGATTACTGTTTCAATTCCCTCAGGTGTTATTGGTCTGTTCAGGTTATCTGCTTCTTCTTCATTGAGTTTTGGAAGGTTATATTTTTCTAGAAACTTGTCCATTTCATCTAGGTTTTCACACTTCTTGGCATATAGTTCTTCATAGTACTTTCTTACAATCCTTTGTATTTTGGTGGTATCAGTTGTAGTTTCTCGTCTTTCACTTCTGATTGTGTTTATTTGGGTCGTCTCTCTTTTTTTCTTGATGAGCCTGCTTAAAGGCTTGTCAATTTTATCTTTTCAAAGAACGAGTTCCTGGATTCATTGATCTTTAAAATTATGCTATTAGTCTCTATGTCATTTAATTCTGCTCTGATCTTGGTTATTTTCTTCCTTCTACTTGCTCTAGGCTGTCTTTGTTGTTGTTCCTTGAGTTCTTGTAGGTGTAGGATTAGGTTGTTTATTTGAAATGTTTCTATTCTTTTTAGGTAGGCCTCTATCGCTATGAACTTCCCCCTCAGGACTGCCTTTACTGTGTCCCATAGGTTTTGGGTTGTTGTGAGTTCATTTTCATTTGTTTCCAGAAACTTTCTGATTTCTTCCCTACTCTCATTCTTGACCCATTCATTGTTTAATAGCATGTTATTCAATCTCCATGTTTTTGAGTGTTTTGGGGTTTTTTTCCTTGAGGTTTGTTTCTAGTTTCAGTCCCTGATGGTCAGAGAAAAAGCTTGATATGATTTCAATTTTCTTGAACTTGTTGAGGCTTGAACAAACATCAGAGTCTTAAATCTGGAATATTCCCTATATCTAAGCAGGTGGGGAGAAAGATGTGAGATAGGAGTATCTTATAATTTAAGGATATAGGCCTGCTTCCCCAGATTCACTATACAAAAGCTTAAGTGGTAAAAACAAGGATTTAAGTTCACATGGAAAGACTCTATAAATGAAGGTGAACTGGGTTAAAATTAATCTAGTCTTACTACACTTTCAAAACCAGCTTGGCAGTTTTCAGAAAGTCTAGAGTATATAATCTACATAAATTTAAAAGAAAAACAAATGACCACCTATATAACTGACTCCATGTTTATAATAGATTATTTTATGCAGTGGTTTCCAAATTTTTCCACTCATACTAAGGACAAAAGATATTTGTAATTTTAATTTGAGTCAGAAATACAAGAGGATTTTTAAACTATTATTTTAAAGGGAGAATGTCAGAGAAGCAGCATGTATTACATGGTTTAAAAAGACTTTCAGAGTAAGGATACTTATTCCATGGAGATTAGTTGCAGCGAGTTGGGTCCTGTCAATCTTTGGAGTTCTGCATTTACATTCCTCCCACTTTATGATTCTAAGATTGTGTCCTTTGTATGGGCCTCATGAGGTAGACAAAATTGGCAGGTTTATATTTAGATAATGTCTTAAAGATAAAAGAAACGGACTGGAGATGAGTGTATCAGATTGTCTCCAGATATCCTTCCCCACACATTCCTTTTGTATTTTTCCCCCAACTACATTTGGAATGTACAACTGGAGATGGCTTAGACTAACCTGGATGACAGTTGAGGCTATCAATATATTTTTGCAGTAAGACGCATTAAGAAGTTTTCTGGAGCAATGAAAGTTTCATGGCTCTGGTATGACTATATCTACAGTGTTCTTTGGAAGCATTTCTTTGTTGGATCTTGAGAACGAATTGACCAGAAGAAGTTGAGTTGAAACTGAGAGTGGTTAACAAAGAGTAAGAGTTGGAAAATAAATAATAATTATGTTTTAATACCACAGTTAGTTGACTAATCCATCATTCTACTTCTAGAAGTTAATTTCAAGCACATACTCAGGTCCTGGATGGGTAGCTCAGTTGGTTACAGCATCATCCCAGTATGCCACGTTGTGGGTTTGATCTCCCTCAGGACATGTACAAGAATTAACCAATGAATTCATAAATAAGTGGAATTACAAATTGATGTTTCTCTCTCCTCCTTCCTTTTATTCTCTAAAAATCAATAAAAATTTTTACAAAATATAGGATGCACTCAAAGATTATCATCTTAGTGCTGTATATAATAATCACCAAACATTTCCTACCCCATTTTGAATCTCCTCTGAACTCCAAAAACCACATGTGTGTGTGTATATGTGTATTTTTCCCCCAAGTCATTTTACTGGTGGATTCTTCTACCTGGGACAACTTGCATCCATCCCTGACTTTCCCTGTTCTCACCTCCCTTTCTTTGCCTAGCTATCTCCTATTCTTCAGGATTTAAGATATAACTACGTCTGTGGAATCTACCATGAATTAACCATTATGGACTAGGCATCACTGGGGGGGGTCCTCCCATGTGCTCTCAAAAAGTCTCAGTGTAATCCTTTGTTACATTTACCACAGTTGATTAAAATCGCCTCTTTGACATATTTTCTTATGCTACTAAGTTACTATTTCCCAGATTATTTGCCTGTTTGACCTTAGATCTCTTCTTTGTCCTTACTCTTCTGTATTCTGTGCCATAGGAACTGCATTTTCCAGGGTCACTTACTAACTAGCTTCCTAAGACTCACTAACTAGAGACTAGAGAGAAAGAAGAAATTAAAACCAGATAATTTCCCCCTGCCTTTTTTTCCTCCAGTGGCCAGACGTTTTGGCAATTGCTGAATTTCATCTGTGTGTGTCTCTCCTGAGATCACCTCTGCCTCTGTGGTCCTACCACCTTCTGTGAAGGTCTTCACATTGGTCCCCTAGGGGTGGAGCAGCTTCCTATTTTCACTAATCCACATTTCCTCTCCAACCGTCTCAATGCTTTTGTTTTATACCATGTTCTTATATTAAGGTTCTTCTGCTGGAAATTCCTAGGATAGTATCTTGTTCCTGACTAGATCCTGAAAGATATAACTATAAACACTTTGAAAGTAGAGAATATTTTATTCTTTTATTCTTCTTAGCAATGAGCACAAATATGTTAGGTGATCACTAAATATGTTGAATTAAATGAAACTGTGCTTTATAAATCAAATTTTTGAATAAGAATATGAATATTTAAATTAAGAGGGATTTTAGTTGCTTTGATGTTTGAAATTATAATTGTATCTGTCAAGACATAGTCATTTAAAAATATGTAGTTTCAAAAAGAATATCATGCTTTAATAAGTATTTGGGCCTTTATTTTTAAATAATTTACTATTATCCATTAAGAAAGTAAAAAATTATTTTTCTTTTTCTAGAAAAAAAATTATTGCCAGGCATTCCTCCTCATTGCCTGCCCACCCACTTGCAGCATTATCTCTTCAGGCGCAATTCTGTGTCCTTGAATTATCACATCATTAAGCAATAAAATTAAAAAGCGGCAAACAAATATATTTATTTTTAAATCTGAAAACAAACTAAATACCCTAAAATTTTTACTCATTTTACTTAATTGGCAAAAATGCCCCAGAGCAAGGAAAAAAAGTTAAATATTGCTTGGTTTTAATTACCTCCATTTTATTTTCTAATTAAAAATGGAAGAGGAAAGCAGCAGGACCCCTGGGAGCCACTATAGATAGCAATATTCTGCCAAAATTAATAAAGTAAAGCAAAAGGTCCAACCTAAACAAGGCTCTTGTATAATACAATTTATGAACAAACACCATAGCAAATGCTTTTTCAAAATATGTGCATGTTTTGGAGACAACGTTTTGTGTCTTTGGCTATTTCTAAGATTGGACTTGGTTTCATTTCATTAAAAAATATTACACTGTCCATCTTGAAAAACATTTATGACTGTGTAATAGGCTGGGATACTTGCCAAGTATCCTCATCCTCTGTGTTACAAAGTGAATATGACATCACTCATGGGCCTTGGCAAGCTGGTAACATGCAAGGCAAAGCTTTTGACATGGAAAAAAATATATAGTAGGAAAACTCTAATTCAGCTGTTGCCTGGAAGCACATAGCTAATGCTAGGTCAATGAATCGGCACCAGATTTTCAACAGCCAAGTGGCAAGATAATTTGGTGCCATATAATGAATATGCTGAGTGAAATATTTAATATATACTGTCTCCATAACCAAAAATAAAAATCAAGGTTAGTATAACTCTTTGATGATAAAGGGAAAGAATGTTTTTTTTTCCTGAAAATTCATAATTGTCAAAAGCTAAATAAATTAAAATACAGCAACAACATATCCCTTGCTTTGCTTTAAATCCATATGATTTGAATTCGAATGAAAAAAGTAAGGGATTACATGCTCATCTACTAAAATTTTCTAAAATGTTTATTATATCTTTAAACATATATTGATATTTTTAAAATTTCCATACTTTATAATTTAGACAATTATATTTAATACCAAGACCCATTCCATTATTTTAGATATTTCTCTAATGTAGGGTAAGTGCTAGAAAATGTTGACATAAAGCCAAAGTTAAACCATTTTTTAAAAAACTGTAAGTTTTCCCCAATGGTCAGCAATCAGATTTGACGTGGAAGACATACAATTGCCTTCACCACCCCTTCCCTGTCATACATACGGTAAAGAATCTAGAACGCAGACCGTAAATGTGACCTCCATGCAACTCCCATCCCGGAGACAAAATCACGACAAATCTTGGAAGCCAGTCTCAGCCTAGTTTCTAGAGAGATGTGTGTTTCCTCTCACTGGAAGTTTAACAAGAGAAGCTGCTAAGGACTTCCTGAACTCATGATCTCTCTCTCTTATTCAAATAGACCCTAAGTGCCTACGGATGACATAATTACATGATTAGCTATTGAAAACACAAAAGCTATCACTTTAATTAGTATGCATGCTTTCTTCTGACAGAATAAACGTAAAAATCAAAGATGATTGAACAGGTGATTTTTTCTATTTTTCTGGGGACATGGATCAGGGCGTAATAGTTATTTTTAAAAGACTTCTTAGCAAGGAAAAAATAATGTTTTAAAGAGATAAACTATTCTTCTGAAAAGGGAGAAGCATTATCCTCACATAAAGTAATAGTCTTTTAATCAAGAGAGTTACTTCTTACTAAGTTGCTACTATTTCTTTCCCTTTACAGAGAACATCTAAGGTGTTTCAGTGATAAAAGTGCAATTTTGCTTTCCAATCAAAAAAGTTAATGCTATCTCTTCTCATCTCATTAATCTCTTTTTGGCAAATGTATACAAGGATAATAAAAATCACTGCATCTTTTAATCATAGGGGATTCTTTATTACAATTTCAAATGCTAGGAACTGTGTTAGCCTCCATTGTTCCTGTGCCCCACAGATTAGACACGACTATATTTGAGGGCACGAAGATAATATAACTGACTTTGTCATTAGGACCCAAAAGTCCATTCTAAGATTAAAACTTGGGTTTTTGTTATTCTCTTTAACAGTGCAAGGCCAAATCTCTTGCTTTATAGTGAAAATAAAAAACTCAGTAATAATTACTAGTATCATTACTAATGAGAAATATAAGACCTGTTCACACAATCCTTCAAAGGTAAAAACAATTCAGGAAATGAACCTCTTTTACTTTTAAGCAAATGATTTATTTTTTCTTTTGGAGCATAGATGTGTTACTGGCCAGTACATGTACAGCTGAACTTTAATTAGTGATCTCACAAATCCTAGCAGATGGACCGAACTTCTAATCCACTAAAATAACACAATAGTGTATTTCTGATTCACTTCCTATTAGACAGTGTCAGTAAATGCCCGAGATATACAATGCTGCATAAACTCTAACCAGGACTTCAAGCAAGTATAAAACAAAGTGAAGAAGTGTCTTCACTTTGGTAAAAACGTGTAAGTGCCGAAGTATTTTACATAGTATGAAAAATTAAATTTTCAGTTTGTATTAATAGATTAACTTTTTGTTTTCTTCCATGTGTTACCAAATTGATTATTTTACTATGCATTACGATTTAGTTGACCATATTAAAACCACTTGAAAGAAAAAGAAGATGTTACTACTCAAAGTGTTTGAGAAACAGATCATTGTATTATAAAACATGTTTCTATATGTAATCCAGTCTCATACATTAGTATTTCTCTTTTTAAAAAATGTAAAACATTATTCACATTTATTGCATTTAATCTCTAAGCACTTGGCAATAATCTGGTGAGGATATATAATACAAACAAAAACTAAAATAAAACTCAGTCTTATTTCTGGAAGATTAGGGTTTTTCCTAAATGTTACTACAACTCCCTCGCATCATCTTTCATGAAACACATAGAAATGCAGGATTGGAGTAAATAAACATTTCTTATCTAGTAGATAATACCAAAGAGAGTATTATCTACAACTATTAAAGAAGAATGAAACCTTACTGATAGTTGGGAAAGGAGCAAAATACTACACTTGCTCTTGCCTTTTTAGGAATTAAATTTCACCTGCCAGTTTCCATTTAGTGTTTCTTCCTCAACGGGTGGATGAATGTTGAAGGCAGAAGACAGCAGAAACAAAGTTTTGCAGATAAAGGCTAAAATAATGGGAGTCGGGCCTTTAAAGAAGCCATAGCCATCTATATTGCATAAATAAACGACCTCACTTGAGACCCCGGTTTTCCTGTCAAGTTCAAGCCTGTCATAAGCAACCCAAAGCATAGGTCCCTTGTGTGTGTATGTCGAACATTATGAAAAGGCTGTGGCCCTCATAATTCTTCCTGGTCTGTTTTTGGTAGATGACAGAAACAGATATTCCATTTTTGGATTAGGAAGGAATAGTTCACTTCTGGAATAAAAATTACCTCCAGGTGAGGGTGCCATATAAGACTCACTAATACTTCAGCCTGACTATATTTAACAGATGATTAGGGTGAGGAATAAAGAGACCACACTGAGACCTTCTGATGGAATACAGGAGAAGCGGATGCACAGGGTTCTGCACAGTTAGAATGATCTGGGCAGCTGTATGTGTAGAGCTAGTGTGTAAATGCCTAAACAGGAAGATGAGGATTAAGACACAGTGAAACTACTTTCAATTACACACATTTCGATTAAACTGCTCAACTGTACAGAGTTCACCAAAATTCAAACAGGAGAAAAATTACTGCCATCTGAGGAATGCTGTGATAATGTCCAAGTCAACATTACAGAGTCCCATTAACTTCCTTATATTCTATTTTTAGAAGAAATTGCCACATCATACGAAGTCTGTCCAGAAAAAGTCCAACCATTGTTAATATGACGAAAATGGTTTGCATGACATCCATGTAACCTGGCAGCCAAGGAGAGTGGACAGGAGTACATATGTATGAACAATGATGACTTCACTGTACTAGTCAGTGGGGACAGAAGACGCCATTGAGTGAGCATGTGTAGTGTGTGGTCATCACGTTCAAAATATCTGAGTGAGTAGGGCACTGAATCTGCATCATATTTTCCATTAAACTCGTACATTCTTCCACAGAAACTGTTTGGATGATTCAGGAGGCCGCAGCTATGGGCAACTGGTGACTGGCAGCTTCATCACAACAACGTGGCTACTCATGCATCACATCTCCTGCAGTTTTTTAGTAAAACATCAAATCACGTAGGTGACTCAGCCCCACTACAGCCCAGATTTGGTGCCCTGAGACTTATCCCAAAACTAAAATCACCTTTGAAAGGGAAGAGATTTCAGACTCTCTATGAGATTCAGGAAAATACATTGGGGCAGTTGATGACAACTGGGAGACCTGTGTGAGGTCCCAAGGTGCCTGCTTTAAGAGGACTGTGACATCATCATCCTATGTACAATGTTTCTTGTTTCTTGTGTCTTCTGCAATAAATGTCTCTATTTTCCTTATTACACGGCTAGATAATTTCTGGACAGACCTTGTATTCTTAAGGAGAAATGAAATAGAATTGCCTACTTCAATTTTCATCTTTCCTCTGACATAGAAAATTTAAAAATTGAAGCCCTTCTCGGTACCTCACTGGTAAGTTTTCTCTGAAGATTTTCTTAACCTGGTTCTGCTCCTCATGACTGATGGAAGTCTTACACCCTGAGGTTCTAAAGGCCTTTGCGTCACCACAAGAAATAGGTCCATCTTGAAACTAAGTCTGCCGTGCCCAATTCTCTCCCACTGAGGGCTTCCCAGGAAATTGCTTTGCCTCATACTTAACTAAATGCTTCTTTGTAAACTAGTAATCAAGGTCTAGTTTGGGTCATGTTTATTTGCCCCAACCTTTATCAATACACACGGTCACAACCATTTTATCATGCGGTGCCTTCTGCCTCAACATGGCATTCATATATCGGATAACTCTTGTCTGATCTGCCTTCTCTTTCTGTCATGCTGAGAAGTACTGAAGTCCTCCCATTTCAAGTCTCACTTAACCAGTTTGGTGGCTTGTTTTTATTGTTTGTGGTAAGGAGCTAGTGCAGAAGCCTTTTCTAAATACTTCAGTCTTGACTGTACCTGCAGCTCTCGTGAGTGGGCACCACCTCACAGGCCAGCGTGTTAACATTGCTTACCTCGTTGTTTACGTGTAATGTCATATCCAACTTCCCGTATTTTTAGTATCTATTTAGTCAAATGTCTCTCGGATTTTTTAAATGCCTGCCTAATAAAATTGATAAAACCCTGAAAAGCTGATCAAAGAAAAAAAGGAATAAATAAACACATTCAATTTAATTTAATCTTAAAATGGTATGTTGCCCCGCGCAGAGCATGAAGGTAACTAATTTCTAGTGTCCAGGTTGTCCTTTCTTCATAGAAAGGTTTTTAAAATGTATTATGAGGAAGAAAAAGATCTATATGCACAAAGATATTCTATGTACCACAATATATGAAACAGAACCGTGGAGATGGAAAGTGTACTCTTGGGGACGGTGAAAAATGAAATAAGTTACATATGTTCTACAATTATAATTAGAAGGTAAAGAATAACATGAAGAAATGAATAAGGTAATAGTAAACCTTAAAAAATAACAAAATTATATCTGTGCTGGTTTAATACTTATACCCACAGGCACACACATATTTATTAAAGACTGATAGAAAACATGGAAAAGAAAAAGTTTGATATTCTAGTGATAGGAAAAGGGTGAGTGTGCTCCCTTTTCTATGTCCTTTGTTTTTGTCATAATCTATGTGCACAGTAATTAAAAACTGAAGGAAAAAATTACTGAAAACAAAATCATACTATGAGGAAGTCAAATATTGAAACCAGCTAATTGTCATGAGAATACCTACTATATTAGACTTCTGGAAGAGCAAAGTCCAAATAATTAGGTGAGTGCTGAAAATGGATAATTAATTTATTTGCACCCAAATGCAAGCACTCAATTTTCGTACAACACTTAGGCTTTGTGCTTGGCCTTCATTGTTCCTGAGATAACATGATGATACTCTCTTCTAATCTTTTAAATTTAACATTGATTTTCCCTCCCAGTCTCCTTGCACCACTGCATCTTATCATTTAGATTACTCCAAAGGAAAAAACAATACCCAAATATAAACAGGAAAGAGACTAAAGTCCATATTAACATTCTAACTATATTAATATTCAATATATTTTAACTCCCACTTATAGTTACTTAAGTAAAAAACATACAGTAATTTGAGCAATAACACTATTTAGCTTTTGTTCTCTTGTGAGGAAATGACCCATAACTCTCACAGACAGGCAGCTATGAAGATTATGTCCTTGCATAAACTTGATCAAGAACAGTTGGAGTTAAACAATATACTATTGAGAACACGTTATAGACATGATTTTAACATTCACTCATGGAGACCAAATACATGGGGGATGTCACTTATAAGATTATAAACTTGTTTCAAGAAATATATATTTTTAGGTCCCTGGAAATTAAATTACTTCAGTTCAATTAATCTACACTAGTAAATAAGAAGAGTGATAGACTCAAACAAAATAAAGAGTAACAAGCTATTCTATCATTCCATCAGCCAAAACGATGACCAAAAAGTAGTAAAACAAATGGTATAAATATAATAAACAAAGCCCCAATGAAATAACTGAAATAAAATTAAACAATAGTAAATGGATCAAGAGTCAGAATCTAAAAGCAGTTACGTAGGTAAAAATATTAGTGAAATAATTAGAGGTATTCATATATTATACATTTTAGGAATACTAATGTATAATTATGGTTGCTATACTATGAAACACTCAAACATGTATTCATTTACTCTTATAATTTATGGGGAATTGTGCTAGGGGAGAAGAAAAAGAATCCAGGAGTTTTAAGGAGTTTATCTAGCCCCTTTCCAATTTACTGTATAGTTGGAGACAACATAGACAATAAAATATGATTAGTACCTAAATATGTTTGTACAGGGTAGGAGAGATTTCTGGTAATAGCCGTGGCTAATTTTAAAATTTAGTAGAAGAATACACTTTGCTATGTGCAGACAGGCAAGAGAAAGTGAGACAGACATTCTAGGTGAGCAAGAAGCCCAGGCGAAACCAGAGAGATACAGAAAAGCTAGAGTTAATTAAAGGTGACCCTTATCATATAATAGCTCGGTTTTTATACCACTATCTTTTTAAAATCCCGTGCTAATAAATAAACTTCATTAAATTTCTTCCTACACTCACAGAAATATCGAAAACACCTGGAGTATTAGAAACATTGACTTGTGGCTTGAGATCTCCATTGAAATGTTAGAGTTCCATTTGCAAAACATCGCAAAGATCTTATTGAAATTAAGGGGCAAGAGATCATTTAGAAACATCACCATATATATTTTTTTCCCATGGGATTTACTATGCAAAGATTTCCAGAACCACTGGTGTATATAAATTGGTAATGACAATTTCAAAACATGTGACCCTAATTTTGAAAGTAATTCAAAGCACCTGGGCTCAATAGATAATACTTCTGTTTGTTACAGAGAAATTTACCCAAAAGAGAGCTCTTCAATCTAAATTCCTTCCAACAACTGTGAGTTTTAACCTATGTTGAATATGTTGAAAAATACTTTAAAATTTAATTGATTCTATTAAATTTAATAAAGTATTACTTTTTATAGTCAATACAAAACTGTATATGTGCTTAATAATTTTTTGATGAAAGTTTATCCTTTCATAGTTATAAGTTAAATATTCCAGAATTAATGATTATACTCATACAACATTAAAATTTTCCTTACAAAGGCTTGAGTTGGGATTTTTACTTTATGGAAGCAAATTAGGTGGTAGGTGGGCACCAACTGTCTCTTCGTAATACTAAATCATAAATACAAGTTAGAGACAAAGCAAATCATGAAAGTCTTTTTATACAAAGTTAAGAAGATTGAAATTTATCCTTAAAATGAGGGAAAATTTTTTTCATATACAGATAATCCTTTTCTAGATTGAGGAAAATATTCATACTGATAAAATATAGTAGCATTGTCACAAACTTTTAGGTGGCTATAATTTATAAATGTACATAGTAGGAGATAGAGTCTGCATAATTTGTTATATAATGAAATGTATAATAATTTCACAATGTGACTTTTTAATAAAGCTTAGTGGGTTTGGTATGCAGAAATGTGTTTTCTCGCAATACAAATAATTGTGGAAAATATTGTACTGATTGCCCTGCAACATGGTAAAATCCCAAGAACTGAAAAACCAAAGAGATATTAAATATTTTAATCAGGACAGGCATGGTTCCCACAAGCAAAAAATTAAACATGGCCAATTTGTATAACAGAGTTTTAGAACAATGCATGCAAGTTTAGTAGAACAGAAGAATGATAGGATTCTAAGAATTAAGTAAAGCTTAAGAAAAATACTATGCATTTGAGTATAGTTGTGTCAGAACGATTCACTTGGGAGTCAGGTAGTTGCTTCCTGTTCAGTCCCCCTGCTTTTACATCACAGCTAAAAATCATTTTATAAAGTATGTCCCTCCCTTGCTTCATCGGCTGTGTACTCACCATCCTTGAATACAAATGTATTCTATCATAAACAATGCATTTTTCTTTTTCTATACACCATAAATTATTTTGTAAATTTCAAAATATTAACATCATATAAACTATGACAGTGCAGATAATCCAGACATAAACTACTCCAAATAGTCCCCATGTGTTTGCAAAGTCAGATACCCCTAATAACCATGACTTAAAAAATAAAAATATTTTAAAATATATTTTGAACTGTATGATAATGAAAATAGTACCTAGCTAAATATGTAAAATATATCTAAAAGGAAGTCTAAAAATAAATTACCTCAGAATCCATTAAAAAACAGGAAAAAAGCATAATGAACTCAAAGAAAGTAGAAGATAAAAGCATAAATAAAATAGAAAAGCAGAGATAGAATTTACACAGATACAGGTTGATTCATTGAAATAACTAATAAAATTGATAAAAGCTTTCAAAGCTGACCAAAGAAACAAGAATCAAGGCATAAATAATCAATATCTAGAACAAAAAGGAGCCTTAGCTATTGAGACCACAGACATTAGAAAGAACACAAAAGTATATTATGAACTGTATTCAAAGAAATTGGAAAACTTAGGTAAAATAAATCCCCAGGAAAATTACAACATACCAAACTAAGAATATCTAGGAATAAGTATAAAAACAGAACACAAAACCACTGCAAATAAAACTATAAAACATTGAAAGGAATTACAAAAATACATAATAGATGGAATTATATGATTCATGGCCTAAACGGCTCAACATTACTAACATATTTATTCATCCCAAAGTTTTATATACATTCAAAAAACCTTATCAAAATTCTAAAAATAGTTTTTTTGAAACTGGTCAAGTGTGCTTTGCAATTCATGTGAAAATGGAAAGGGCTGGAGGAGCACTTGCTTTACTCATAATCATGTCTTATTATAAAGTTACTGTAATTAAAAAAAACTAGTATTTGTACTTAAAGAGAAAAATAATGAAAAACACCGAGCCTGAAAACAAGCCTGTGCAAACACGGACACTTCATTTAAAAGAAATTGCACTGCAGAACAGTGAGAAGGAACAGGGTGCTGGACCAAATACACATTCATAGTTTTTAAAAAAAGAAACTGGTTGCCTATATCATCACACAGAAACTTGTTAATCACAGATTATTATAGATTTGAATATAAAAGGCAAAACAATTAGGCTTCTATATTATCATATTAAAATAATTCATGACCTTGATGTTTTCGTAAAATTTTCTTAAACAAGACAAAAACTAACTAAAGATATAGAGAAGCAGTGATAACTGGTCTATCTTAAAATTCAGGTATGATGTGCTTCCAATGACACAATAAGTGAGGAAAGGGAAGAGTTATTTACACTTATAAGTATCAAGAGGTTTGTATCTAGGAATATCAATTCATAATAAAAAAGATATTTCAAATAAAAAGTGGAAAAATACTTGCAAATAGTTCACAGAAGGGATATTATCAAATAGCTAATAACACAAAAAGGTGTTTTAATCTTATTAGTAATCTTATTAGTAAATTAAAATCAGGTTAACATAAAACTATCTGCCCAACAGAATGGCTAAAATTTTGAAACAAAACAATATGCATGCTATTCAATGTGCAGAGCAGTAAGAACACTCCCACATGACTGGATCAACCGTTTTGAAAAAAACATTTGACGTTACCTACTGAAATAAATATATGTATATCTTAAGCCCCGGTAATCTTCTCCAGACAGAAATGGAGACATGTGTTCACTAGGAGGCAAATACAAGAACATCCAAGTCAGAACTGAAGCAAATCAAACTTAGATTTATGGGTCACATAGTGCAGCAGGGAAAGAGTAAAAAATACTTGAAGTCAGTTCTTTTACTTTCCAGTCACATGACCTGGAGTCACTATCCAAACTTTCCTGTTATACTGATAGTTTCACTATCCGCACAAGAGACATCATCCCCCCCATTTCAGTGTTCATGTGACGGTTAAATGACTCCCTGGTCATGTCATGATATACTAGGTGAGTACGTGAGTTCTTAAATGTGTTTGTTACATTTAAAATTGGCAAAAGCTATAGGTTTTGTGTGCCTTTAACTTCTTAAATGCTTCTCATGCAAGGTATCAGTCATTCAATCAAATTGTTTAAGTACTTATTTTTTTTGTACCTAGCCATACAAGAAAGGAAATTGAAGTAAAGGTTTTTGTCCTTACCTTAATCTACTTTACCAGACAGTTATGATTTCTGTTAAAATTTAGTGTTTCCCATTTATTTTTATATAATGTTCTCTGCCCTAGAGACAGAATTTTTTATATTTAAATATAAAAATAAATATCTAGGAATGATATACATTGCATAAAAAACAAAACATGGGAATGAATTTTAGATATATGAAGATACTATTATAAGATTCTATGTACATTTTAACCTATTTGCGCACAGTACATGAATAGTTAACATATGGAAAACACATTTCCATTAAGCTGAGGAAGGCAGATTTAAACTTAATTTACATATTCCCATACATCATGTGTCTTTTGTATTTTCCTGACTGGAGAAATAACTGTCTTTTTCAACTCATCTGTTTAACATTTCATGCTTGTTTGTTTGCTCCACAATAACTTTCAAAGGCACAGACTAATTTTGAAGAAATCTGGTCAACAAACAGATATCAAGATACTGATTATTTTCTATTTTTGCTGTAGTCCACTATCTTGAAAATAACTGGCAGCCAGAAAGACCTTTTATAAGCAAAAATTTTCTCCAATATTAATTGAATGTCAATAAAACTTTCAATGTCAGCATAGGTTACAGAAATATGGGATTTCACTGATACAATCTACAAATCATAGAATCTCGGGTTTAGTACTGGTTAAGAGGGGATTTAGAACTTCATAACTATTGAAGAAACCAAGAACCAAAACCTGTATGTGTTCTGGCTGCCTGAGATGTTTCTGGTTAAGACTGTGTCTGCTGAACAAGGAAGCCTGTAAAGCAAATATGAGTGAGGAGGTTTGGAGTGGTACTTTTTCTCTTAGCTTTCAGTTCCTAGTCTAAAGTCCAGCATATTTCAGTCCCTTCTTGATACTTGATCTTCCACCTCTGCTGTTTAGGTGCTAACTTGTAAACATTTATAGTCTGATCACCCACCATTTAGCCACTTGATTTTCAACCCACAAGGAAAAAAGACCTTGAAAAGGCAAAGGCAAGAGAACCTGCCATACTGTTGTTTCAAAATTTCCCAGTTATGCCATCTGCATCTGGAAGCTGGGAAAAACCTTAGTGAGAGAACTATGCTGGAAAAGTGGCATAAAAGTGTCTGGTCAGAGCAATAAACTGCTCTACTCAACAGCATGTTTAGAAAAGTGAATAGTAAGATCATGTCTACAGATACAGGGATGTGGCTGTCTATGGTACTAACTGCATTGCAAATAGAGCCTTCTTGTTTGGTGTTGCTTTTAGGCTTATAATCATGACAAGATACCCAATATCTGTTTATTCCAAAATAACATTGCATACTAAGAAACAAGTTGACAATGTCTGAGTTAGATCTTAGTTGTTTTATTTTAATTTCTGTTAATTCACTATTTAACTAGTATACATATTAAAAGTCAAGTTCAATCTTTAGCCACAACTCATAGGTGGAAGTGAAATAACAATAATAATAATGTGTGTGCTAGAAGCATTTCTAAAGGGAAATATCTAGACATGATAAAAATATAACCCATTTAATCAGATATTAGGAAAAAGGTAAGTATAGCTACAGTAAGTGCTTAAAAGAACACTGATGATTGTGTTGCTGGGCAACCCCAGAAAAGCTTCAAATTGCACTATCAATAAACAATAACAGATTCTGCCCAGTAAGTATCTTAGAAAACATAGGATCTGAATTGTATCCCAGTGCCTGAGCATCAAAAAAGAAAAAAGCCAAGGAAAACCCTTCTTTTCTGTTGGTGTAATTTCTCGCCTTCCTCTCTCATTTAAAAAATAAAAGTAAAAAGAAAAAAAAGTTTTCATTGGATTGTAAATGCCTGAAAATAAAGAGAAAAGCAGTGGAAAGTTTTGAATTCTGAAACGTGAAGTTTTTCAGATTTTTGAAGCAACTAGGGTGAACAGCAGAAAACTCTTTGTGAAACAGGGAATGCCTCCCACTCAGCTACCAATCTCTGGCTAAAAAGTCCCCGGACACATGGACTGGAAAACTTAGCTACCTTGCAAAAGAAACTCGATAGAGAAGGAGGAAAAGCTTAACTGCATAACTTTCTATCTGTGGAAGATAGCATATACATGGCAGAAAAGAGAACTACTACAGGCATGCCTATATTGTGCTCCAGGTATTGATTTTTTTACTAAGTTGGAGGTTTGTGGCAATCCTGCATTGAACAAGTCTATTAGTGTCATTTCACAATACTTGTTCACATTGTGTCTGTGTAATATTTTGGTAATTCTCATAACATTTCAAACTTTTCCACTTATGTTGTATTTTTATGGTGATTTATGATCAGTAACCTTTGATGTTATTATTGTCGTTGTTTTGGGACACTGCAAACCATGCTCACATAAGATGGCCAACTTAATTAATGAACATTGTGTGTCTTCTGAATGCTCCACCAACCAGCCATGTATCTCCCTATTCCTTAGGACACAAGATTTTAAAATTAGGCCAATTAACAACCTTCCAATGGCCTCTAAGTGCTCAGGTAAAAGAAGGAGTTCCTGTAGGAAATTAAAGGTGTTACTCCAGTGAACCCACAAACAATAACAGAAAGAGCCTCATTGCTGATATGGAGAATGTTTTAGTGGCGTGGATAGAAGATCAAACCAGCCACAACCTTCCCTTAAGTCAAAGTCGAATGTAGAGCAAGGCCCTAATTCTCTTCAATTCTATGAACACTTAGAGAGGTGTGGAAGCTGCAGAAAAAAAGTTTGAAGCATTGGAAGATAGTTCATGAAGTATAAGAAATTTGACTGTCTCCATAACATAAAAGAAAAATGAAGCTTCAAGTGCTGATGTAGAAGCTACAGAAAGTTATGCAGAAGATCTAGCTAACATAATTATTGAAGGTGGTAACCTGGCAAAACATATTTTCGACATAGATGAAACAGCATTATATTGGAAGAAAATGCCATCCATTATTTACACAACTAGTGAGGAGGAGTCAATGCCTGGCTTTAAAGCTTCAAAAAGGACAGGCTGGCTCTTTTGTTAGGGACTAACACAGCTGGTGACTCTAAGAAGAAGCCAATGCTCATTTACCATTCTGAAGATCTTAGGGCCCTTAAGAATTATGCTAAATCTACTCTGCTTGTGCTGTATAAATGGAAACAGGAAGCCTGAATGGCAGCCCATCTGTTTACAACATGGTGCACCGAATATTTTAAGCGCCCTGTTGAGACCTACTGCTCAAAAACAAATCCTTTAAAAATATTGAAAGTGGAAAAGTCGGCATTTGTGCTGCTTGTCACTACCTGAACCACTAAGAAGAAATAAGGATTGAATCTTTATGGGTGGTTTATTCAGATGCTGGAGATCTGAGAAGGCAGTGGATCATGTACCCTAAAAAAAACCTTCTTAATATTTCATTTCAAGCTGACCTTTTTATAGGGAGAAAGAAAGCATATGTAAAGGGTTTGGAAAAAGGTTAACCAGATGAGCGTTGCAGGCCAGCAGTGATTTTCCTAGTTTTTATCTGTTCATCAACAATCCTTTATCTGCCTCTTGGATGTTCCCTCCCCGGAACACAATGGTTCAGGTACCATCTCCATCATTTCCAGACCTCTGGGGCACAAAGGTTGAATTTTTTTTGACCTCCTGCAGTCACATAGGTCATGCACTACAGTTCCTGGAATAACAGCTTGCCACATGCATTAATCACTTAAGCCTATCAACTATGACTGAAGATAAAATTTTTAACTCTTGAGTTTCCCAAACAATATTATGGCTCATTGACAATACACTTGTTCACCCAAGAACTCCAATGGAGAAGTGCAATTAGGTTAATATTACTTTTATGCCTGCTAACACAATATTAATTCTTTAGCTCATGAGTCAAGGTGTAATTTTGACCTTCAAGTCTTATTATTTAAGGAATATATTTTGTAAAGCTATAGCTGCCATAAACAGTGATTCCTTTGATGGATCAGGATGCACCATGCTTTTTTTAAAATTGTTTATGCTGTTACAGTTGTTCCACTTTTTTTCCCTTTTCCCAATTCCACCTAGCCCCCTACTCTCCTCTCCCTTGGTCAATCCCCAGGATTCACCATTCTGTATACCCTTAGAATGTTTTGTGGTCCATCAGAAGAAGCCAGAATCATCAACATGAACAGAAGCTTGGAAGAAGTTGAGTGCAGCCCTCTGGATGACTTTGAGGGGATTAAGATTTCAGTGGAGGAAGTAACTGCAGATGTGGAAGAAAGAGCAAGAGAACTTAGCACTGGAGCCTGAAGATGTGACTGACTTGTTGCAACCTCATGATAAAACTTTAATGGATGAGGAGTTGCTTCTTATGAATTAGCAAAGGAAGTGGATTCTTGAGATGAAATCTACTCCTGGTGAAGATGCTGTAAAGATTGCTGAGATGACAACAAAGGATTTATAATATGACATAGCCTTAGTGGATCAAGCAGTGGAAGGGTTTGAAAAGATTGACTCCAATTTTGAAAGAGCTTCTACTGTGGATAAAATGCCATGAAAGAGCATGGCAAGCTCCAGAGAAATCATTCATGAAAGCAGAGTCATTTGAAGAAGCAAACTTTATTTGTGTCTTATTTTTAAAAATTGCCATGGCCACCCCAGCCTTCTGCCGAAGGCTGCCCAGCCAGCAGCCATCTATGTGGAGGCGAGATTCTCCACCAACAAAAATATTATACCTCACTGAGAGCTCAGATGATGGTCAGCATTTTTAGTGATAAAACATTTTTAATTAATGTGACATTGTTTTTTAGATATAATGCTATTGTACACTTAGTAGATTACAGTACAGTGTAAATATAACTTTGATATGCACTAGGAAACCAAACCATTCCTGTGACTGGCTTTCTTGCAACAGTCACTCTACTGTGACTGTCTGGAGCAAAGCCCCCACTCTCTCTGAAGTATGCCTGTACCGATTTTAGAAAGTAACCTGAATTAACCACAGTTTCTTCATGTTATTAAAGACATGCCTCTCACAAATCTTTCCACAACTAAAAATTGGCAAAAATCCAGAAAAGCAATAAATGTCAAGGTTTGAATATAATTTTTAAAAGAAAACGTTGCTTTTTTTTCCTTGAGAACAATATATTATAATAAAAAAACACAGTGGATAATTGCTACTTTAGGCAAGGATTATATTTAATTACTGGTAATTTTTCTTTACTGTCTCTTGGCTGATATCCTCTTATATGTTATTTTAAAAAACTAGTTACCACAGGCATATGAAGAATTACAATTGCTAAATATTTATGTTTCCTGCAAATCGAAGGGGAGATACTTGATTTAATTCAATAACACACATTGGTTTCATGAATTGAATGCGATTTGCTAAGGGCTTTTTAGTGGCAAATAAATGTATATTAGATTATAGTGTATTTAATCTTTCTGTGACACAACATATTTATCTAACTACTGTTCTATTTATCTCTTATGCTCAAACAGTTCACAAGCGTTTTCCCTGTCCCCACAGCCGCCTGGCTTCTGCCTTCCCTGAAACTGCCCTTGTTAAAGTTCCAAAGCAAATTGTGAAGGACTGTTTTCAGTTAGACGCATTTACTTGAGGCACTTGATTCCCATGATTGCTCTTTCCTTAAAATTCTCTTCTTCAACTTCTGAGATAACGTCTCTCCTGGTTTACCTCACATTTGTTCTCTGTTCTCTGTTCTCTGAGTTTTCCTTCTCCGCTCATCCCTCAGATCTCATTATTTCTCAAAAGAGACTGCATTTGCTTTTTCTTTTGCAACAGTCTCAACTGAACCCTCCGTCCATGTCTTTCAGATGGTCTACTTCAGGAGTGAGCAGGTGACCCAAGATGGGCCACTTTGAGCATTTAGTCTCCTTAGTCACAATGATCCCTCTTTGCCGAATGGACAAATGATCCAGGGCAGTCAGTGTGAAACAGGATCAGGATAACTGTCTGAACTGTGTGTTTCTCTGGACCTAAGCTAGGAAAGAGCCTCTGTTTGTCACCAGGAGGAAAGAGCCAGCTTGAAAATAGAGCAGCGATGGCAAAGTCTGGCTGGGAGAGGGAGAGAGTCCGTTTCTTAGAGGTTAATATAGGAACTCTTGGATCCAGCTGTGCCTGACAGCTGTACCAGGGTTTTTACTCAAAACTGTTTCCTTCCTTCTCTGCCTTCATCTTCCCCCTGCCCCCTTTCTTTTACTCAGTCTCAAAATTTGAAGTAGTTCAACAAACACGCCCGTGTTCAACCCTTCACCATTACTTCTCAAGTTCTGTTTTGTTTATTTAAATATTCTCTGTAATTTTCGGAGATTAAACTAGTGTCTAACACTGATAACTCAAGTTTTCTCCTAATATATATCTTTCCCTTAAGTATATTCCTGCCTATCAAAACTCTAGTGGGATCTCCCACAGGTCTCTGAAATGTAACACAGCCCAAACTAAATGAGGTCCCCCTCTTTTTCACAGGCTCATCTTCTAATCTGTTTTCCTTTATGGTCCTTCCTATCTACCTTGTTTCTGTGCCAGGGATGATATTTTATGTACTGGAATTCCTAACCAGAGCATTATTTCTAGCATTTTAAAATTTCTTGATAACCACAGAAATGTTAGAAAGGCTATATTCCAAAAAAATTCAATAAAATTATGTTGCTAATACTAATTATATTAATATTTATTGTTTTACACTTTGGCAGCTAGTGTTTTAAGTATGTTTCATGTGCTACATTATTTCAGTTGCACAGATATTCCATAGGTTTTGAATCATTTATGTAAAAATATCCAAGCCCAACTAGTACTAGTACTCATACTTTTCCTCTGCCCAAAACTGTGGGATTATTAGGTCCTATTCCTGGAGATTCCAGAAACACTACATTGGCCCCAGATATGTGAGAACAATTCCTCTTCTATTCGCAGTCATTTCTCTTCATTGTCTCCATGGCAGTATCTTTGCTATTTTATTACAATTTTAATGGCTTTATATTTTGTACTATGTATTTTAAGTTGGTTGCTCACAGAAAAATTTCAGGCTTGTTAATCATTTACTTTTGGATTCAACTTGGTGGACAGGAATGCTTACAGAAACTGGATGTCAGGAATAGGCCTCATATGATTGTGCTTTGGAAGATCTGGGTGTCTAGTCCTCTCTTGGACATTTATCTTTAATCATCTTATAGGCCTAGACATTCTGTCCTTTTTCCTCTGCAGCCCATATTCCTGCCTTTACCCACAAAACACGTTAGTGCCTATCATTATTTTTATGGGCAGTAAATGTGGCCTATGTGCTTTTTTCAAAATGTTGAAACTTATTAAATTACAAATAAATAACACAACACAGCAACCATAAATTAGAGTGATATTTCACAAGTTAAATGGAAAGTATATCCTTAATAAAATTCATGTTTTTCCCTATTAATTTGAGAGAGATAAATTATTAATACTTAGATATGAAAGCACCATATGGAGAAATTGACAGAGCTGCATTTGTTAATGAATTCTGTTCAAATAAAGATTAAATCATAGGTTAATCTGCTTAGAGATATAAAGAGAAATGCTTAATATTCACATAGCAAATTGTAAAAATGAGCTGGAGAAAGTCAGTTATAGAGACTTGTAAACAGCTTGAAGACCTATATGTAATAAATATTGCTGGACCATATGTTTTGGGAAAAAAATGTTATTGTATAAAACATACATGCAGGCAAGAGTATTGAGCACATTAATGTTTAACAAATAATTTAAAAGTATGTGGCCATGTAAACACCATTTAGGTCAAGAAAAAGAACATTTCCTTACTCTAGAAACTCTCAGTGTGCCTTTTCAACCACCACGCCTCACACTTATCCTGCTGAGAACCTTATCTGAACTCATGGTAATAATTCCTTTGTTCTCTTCATTTGGTTTTTATCTAGGTACACATCTCCAAAACTGAAGTTTAGATGTGAATATTTTTGAACCTTAAAAAATAAATCACATTTTATGTATTTGCATGTATTGCCTCATAAGTTAAATTTATATTTGTAAGACACAGTTGTGTTTTTGAGTGTGATTGTGGTGAAATTATTTTCATAGTTCCATAATATCATATTGTAATAACAATAGCACAGTCAATTGATGTAGAACATTTGGACTCTTTTCCCCCTAATTTCAAACTGTTAGCAATACTTTTCCAAATATTTTATTCACATATTTGGGTGTACATGGACATGAGTTCTTCTAGAGTATTAATGTAGGCTAAGTCATAGTTTATGCCTTATCTTGATCTTACATAGCTTAAGACCGCAGTGTTTTCCAAAGCAGTTATACCATGGCATTACATAATTTAAAGACAAAAATTTTATTCTTGCTTTATAAATGGAAACACTGTGATTTAGGAAAACTATTAAAAAATATAAGCTATAGTTTCTCTGCAGATTTTTTTACTATAAGTCAATCTAACTCCAAGAAATAATGGACAGTTCTCGCGAATACATAATCACAATTGGCCTATAATTGGACTTAATTTTAATGCTACAATAAATTAGTAAACAATGGTATTATTCTTATATTTTTGAGATGTAATTTTCACCTGAAAGCTCCTTCTAAAAGCTGTAATCAATGATGTGAGCATCTAAACATCTTTCTTTGTGACATTTCTAAATGGATTAAACTAGATAATTTTTCAACATTCTCATAATAATGAGCATGTTTAATTCTACCTGATTCCTGAAGATTTGAAGTTTGGCCACTTAAGTATAATTTACAATGCTCCATAAATCTGTAGTTTTTATTTTAACTCAGATGTTCACTTTTATTTTTATCAGAAAATTCCTTCGTATTCCAGTGAACTATCATTCAATGATTGAATCAAGGATTTCTGTATATGTATGTATATATATAAATGTTCTCAGTAATATATTTATCTCACAACATTTTTGGCTAGCTGTGTAAATAAAATATTCAATGAATTAGTCTATTAAAATTTCTTTTGGCTTGATAGCTGATTTAGTATAACATTTTGATCATTTGTTTATGCACATGTGTATATTAAAATGATTAAATCAAAGTCAAAGTTTTAATTTAACCTTTATGAAAGTATGGGTTATTCTCTTGAACAACATCTAATCTACTTAAATGGATTCCTTCAAATGTTTACAGTATCCTATGGTATTATCCTTTATGTGCACTTCTAAGTAAAACCTATGCCTAACCATTATGTATAAAATAAGGTGCATTTCATGATACAGAACTTAATGACAGTGAGAAATAAGATTAAAATGTTCTCTCCTGTCTACACACCATTTGAATCATGGGTACTTGTTACAGCACCATGTCACTATCTTGTCAGTTGTCACTGCCTGTTTGATACTAACTGTCACTTCACTGGAAAATAGCATTCCATTTAAATATTTCAATCGAAAACTTGCTGGAGATTTAGAAAATCAGGACACTTTTTCCTTTGCCTACCAATCACATATCAGAATGACTCCAAATTTCTTAAAACTGTTTCTGTTTTTGTCTAACACACGATTGTCTATTTTTTTAAATCTTTCATCTTTCATGTATAACTCTCTCAAAATTATCTTTCATCTTTAAAAAAAATTATATATACTATTTTCCAATAGAAGGTTTATTTCTTACTTCTAACGTCGATTGTTTAATAACTATCAAATGAAAGGCTGGGTGAAATGGTGACGGAGAAATTCAGAGGCGGTGAATTCAGAGAAATTCAGAGAAATTCCTGGCTTGCTTTAATGACTGTAGACTCTGACCTGGGCATATAATAAACAGGTAGCATGAATGAGCATTGTGTATGTGTACAGGTAGTAATGTTATTAACTCTTTACATTTGTCTTTCTCTTGTACAATGAGGGTTTCTTAAGGAGGGCCTTTACTTCACTCATTATTTTTTCATCCCAAACACTCGACAGAAGTTCAACCTACTAGCAATAGATAAATGGCTAATTCTGAGGGAGTGAATTAAGATACAATTTCTAATTTACTTAATGGTTTCCAGAGATGACTTTCAGGCAGTCTCTATCTAAACTTTTCTTTTTATTTTTAGATAGCCATTGTCTATAAGGGATTCGCCCATATTGCATTGATATTAGTCTTTAGTCAGAATGATCAAAGAAAGGATTTGATTAATTTATTGTGCTACAGTTTTTTATTTTCATGCTGTGGGTATTTTATTTTGTTTTGTTCTGTTGCCTTTTTTAATTTTTTGCCTTCTAATGAATGTTTCCTACTTTAAAAGATATATTATTTGGTATTGCTTTTTTCTTTGAATAAAATGAATAATATGTGGAATGAGCTTCAGATTTTACAAAACTTAAGTCCCTTTAACTTGCCATATTGAATTCAATTGTTTTGTTTCTCTGCCTTTATAAATCCACATTCATGTTAATGATGATGTTATCCTTCAGCCACTAACCATACAAAATGTATGAACACCATACACGAACTCTGAGCAAAACTCAGAGCATAATTATTAAGATTCTGAGTCTTAATAATTATGTATATGTGCTTTTTGGGGGGAAGGGAGAACAGTAGAATAGAATATAGAATGCAAACTGATTCAGAGTAATTTTTCTTAGTTAATGTAGCTTGCAAAAGTTAAAGTACACTTGCTTATACTCATCTCTTAAAAATTTTAAGTTCCAACTTGATTCATGATAAATAAGTCTTTTATAAAATGTCTCAAACTCATAACTTTTGTTAAAATGATCATAAAATTGCTGAATAAACCCTCAAAGTAACTAAAAAGAAAACACAGACACAGACAGAGAAACATACATTAAATAAATAGCCATAAAATCATAGTTTATGGCATCAAAGAATTTAAAACCTGAAGTAAAAGGCAGTTCCTTTATGAATTGCTGATCTCATACATCTTGTTGCTGTGTTAGTCGGTTTGCTTGTGAGGAGGATCATTCTGACAGCTACAACTTGTTAATGTTTCTCTATAAAAAAATGACTGGAAATATTGTAGGTTATTCTTGTGATATGTTTGACATTTTAGCAGTATTATTTATATACTACTGAAAGAATGGGGACACAGTAAAATAGTTACATATTCTTTATTCACCAAAATTTCTCATCCTCAATTACCTCCACAGTGAGATCAATGGAATTTCTCATTTGACTTTGTTCAGAGAGGTAAAAATCAACCCCTATCCTAACCATCAACTGCATAAAAACACACCTGAAAAAAAAGGGGAGGGTAAGAGAGCTCAAGCAATAATATTAATTGACAAAGGGAATAACAGCTTAATAAGATGGTTATCACATACACAAGAAATATATTTGCATTATATATCTATTGCTTGCATAATATGCAAATATTATAAACACATATACAATATGTATCACTTATATTATATATACATATACTCTTAGTGGTATGTGTTAGTCAGGAACAAGTGCTCTATTTTAAATGTTGGTCCTAAATAACAGTGCAAGACATTTCACTTTATTTGCTATCTGAGTTTCGTCCTGGAGCAATCATTTTGAGTTTGCTGCCTAAAGAAAGAAATGAGCTGCGGTTCCCATGTGAACAGTTAAAAAACAGGAAGAAGAACGTGCGTGTGAGTTTCCCGGAAACCTCTCTGCTGTCCTCATTCAGGAGCACTCCTGGTTATTATGCATTCCTTGTCATTTTGCATTTTGCCTTAAGATCTAGGAATCAGTGTATATGATGCTATCTTGCAAGTCTGGCTGTAATTCGGGTTCCCTTCTCCATTCAAAGCCCCCAAAGGCAAGTATTTATTTGTGCAGCAAGTATTGCTGGCGCTGACTGCTGGCCCAGGTGCAGAGATGCAGCTGTAAATACCATGATCACATCCCCACCCTCATGGACTGGCTAAAGACAGACAAGGAAATGGTCAAACAAAATGTAAAATACAAATGGCAACATCTATAAATATTAAAAAAAGATATCTTCTTGATTCCAAACGGCCAATGTCCGTAGGTGCAGTCCTCTGGACTGCTCTGTGGGCCTCAGCCTCGTCCTGCAATAGATGACTCTGGGGATTTGCCCACAGAAATAGGACTTGGGTGTGTGCCTGATTTATTTTTGAAAACTTTTACTGAAGATGTAAAAGATGTTCTACTTTTTGTTTTTCACTTTTATAAGTCAAAGTATTTTGGATGCTGTGGATTAGAGAAAGCCCAGTTTTATACTATCTGAAAGTGTTAAACTCTACCACATGCTCTGAAAATATAGTATGACATTTGAAATTCAATTGATAGGCCCTGAACCTATTTTCATCTTTAATTTGCATGTCAGTTCGTGTTTCAAAATTAGTGTTGAAAAACAAATGCCCAGTGAATAAAGCTCAGAGGAGCATTGCTGTGTTGCTGGAATACTATTTTTTAGTGGAGCAGGCTCTGAAGAGCCTATGCAAATACATTTAAAAACATATTTCTTTTTAAAAAGCAGCAAACATGGTAAAATATATACAGGGTCTGGCAGAAATAACACCTGCTTGAGTGTGGTTGGTAGGGAAATAATATGGGTGTAATAATTTACAGTTTTAATTTGAACATTTTTACCTAAAATGTCATATGTTATGCTTGAGTGTGATATTATTCTGTTACAGAATCACATGCTTATGATTTTGTAATACAAGATTCTGTAATAAAAAAGGGGCATTATTTGTGCTAGATCTTGTATACAAGTATATTTCCTTTTAAAACATAAACTCTTCTAAACACTCATAGCTTACTATTTTTATCAGAGTTGAATGTGGGAGAAAGAAAGGTCCACATTAAAGAGCCTGAAAGGGGTAGAAGAAACCATTTTCAGAAGGGATTTCCTGTCTGTATAGTCGCCAACCAAAAACCACGGACCGCTTACATGAGAGAGAGTTAAATTGTATGTAATGGGGGAGAGTGTGATAGAGGTAAGGAAGAACAGTAATTCTAAATCCTCCAAGTCCACAAAATCTTTCCACTTTTCCTATAACATTTCCTATTTGATTATGCCTGTTAAGCTGTTCCTAAGAAAAATTGTGTTCCTAGTCAAGAAAGCAAATGCTATTTCAATATAAATATTCAGCCACACATAAAATGTGCTGATCTGATAATTGTGAACAAGGAGACTGGTTACACATGCACTATTGCTGTTACTTGCCTCCTAAGAGATAGCAAGATAATTGCTTTTTGTGCTTCAGTAATATCCTATGCATAATATTTCACTTGCTGCATTATTTTATAATTACCTATTTCTGTGTGTTCTTCCCTGTTAGAGGACAGGGACTCTGTTTTGTTTGTTTGTTTTGTCTTATTTTTAGGACAGGGACTCTTATTCGTCTTTCTGTTCCCTGTACCTATCTTAGTGCTTTTACAGAAGCCTGGCACACAATCTTTACTCAGTATATGACTGTTTATTGGCAGGTTACCTTCCTCCACACAATATATTTTTCTTTAAAGACTTCCTAAATAGAATTTGCTAGTTAAAGGATAAGAACCAATCATTAATAATTTGCCTGAGAAATGAAGTTTTGGATGGCATAATGCGAATGGTACAGTACTATTCATGTTTCTGTTGAAAGCTTATAAACTCTTTTAAAATTTCAAATTATAATCTGAAATGTGAAAATGATCCGTCAAAGATTATCAAACCCACTGAACTGAACAGAGCAATAATGTCAGCACCTTTGCCTACCTCCCCAGCCCGGAGGGTTTGGAAGGTAAGCAGCGCCTTCATCATTCTGGCATTCTATTTTAGTCTAAGCCTCCATCAGAAGCCTGCTAGGGCTCAGTGCTGATAACAAAGCACTATCGCGTCTCACAGTGACAGAGCACAGTGACATATCAACACGGGGACTTAAACGAAAAGCCCCTTCTAATTTAACTGGGAAGCTGCTGAAGTTGTATTCAGCCCAGCACTCTTGTTTTCAATTAAAACTTTCTTGTAGCAAGAGAAAAGTTTGGCATATCCTTTCCTTTTTTGAGGCAGTTATGGAATTAAGTGCAAAGAACAGTATAATGTAGCGTAGAGAAGGCCCAGTAACAGCCAAGTACATATCAGCCCTTTTCATCTACTAATTGCAATTCCTATGGTTCAATGAAAGTTTTATCTACAACTCATGTTGCTAAAAGAATCTTTTCTTTCAATACCACTGTTCTTCGAGGAATGTTCTTCTGATACATACAGTGTATGTGGCAGCAAATGGGACATGATGTATCAATTACTGAGTACCTGGTACACACCAGGAACTAGCAGTATGGGGCCAGGGGGCAGGAGGTTCAAAGTTGTGCTATTTCATGTAATTCCTACTAAGGCATATAGTGCAGATATGACTAGTTCATGTTTTGTTTACATAGAAAAAGAAACTCCTGACCAAAGACATTAAGCAACTTCTCTATATTCGCATACATAGTAAGTAACAGAATTGGGAGGGGGATGAGTAGACATCATGTCTTATCAGTCTTGTGTATTAGCTAAAAATTTTGCTAAAATTTGGAAGTGGAGAATTATGGGTAACTTTAACACATTGACATATTTTAACTTCTTTTCTTTATTCAATGGTGCTTCCAAAGTGCACTTTCCTTAAATAGAGTTCTTGAAACATACTTAGCCAACAGTCTTTCCTAGAACAACTTAGCAAACTGCAAATTTTGGATAAGAATCTACAGCACATCTTAGAATCTGCTTTTGAAAGATGCATGTGTCTTTTCTTACTTTAAGGCATAGTTCAACATAACTTTCACTATTAACTGGAGAGATGCGGTCAGGACACGTTCAGGTATCACCCATGTCCACTTTATGCTGCCCTGTGTCAGGCATTTCTCTCAAAATTCAGTGCTAAACAACAACAACCAATTTTTGCTTTTCTTAAATAATTAACATTTGAAATTATATATCTCATGGAAACTGCAAGAAACTTCACCCATTTCTCTTGAGCCACTTAGAATCTTAAGGCCAAGTATATTAAGCATTTTTGATAACCTTCTGGAATTTGTTGATTATTCTTAACTTTAACTTTAGGTTGATTTTAACTAAAAAGTCTCTGTGCATCATTAATTTATCCTCATTTATTCTATGCTGCTATATATATTTTATAATAACCTATATGATCTTTGAAAATGATGTGTGTTATCAGTAAGAAAAACCTTAATAGATTTTGGACTAGAGTCAAAGGAAGGGTGTAGACCAGACTTCTGGCTGCATTTTCTTGCACCATTAGATCATAATCATAGTATCTTTTGAAGAATTTTCTCGTATTTGGTGGTGTTTCAAATCACTAAACTGTAACATTAGGTTTTCAGATTGCTATCAGTAAAAGAATAGACTACCCTCCTTCAGGGGATAAAAACCATCATTACTATTGATGTAGAATAATTTTAGACAAATACATGAGCACAGCACCATCTAAAATTTTGGAAGAGGCATTTCCCTTTAGGGGTAAAACAAGTTTCTGTCAATTTGCCTCTGAGACAAACATTAAGTACTATATCTACATCTGTATCTATCTATCATCTATCTATCTATCTATCTATCTATCTATCTATCTATCATCTATCTATCTTTATCTATCTATCTTTATCTATCTAATCTATCTAGATTATGCTGCTTCCTTGATGCTCAAAACACATTTTTCTTCAAGAAAATATTCCAGTGGATTGGCTCCACATCAAATTCCTATCTTCTTTAAAGTGGCAAGAGTCAGTCTGCCATCACTTGATAGATCAAAACTTGGACCAAAGAAGGGCAGCCATATGGCACCAAAGTCAATGACACCGTGGTGCAAACTGGAATCGGGAATCCGCAGATGCCAAGAAGCAGAATGCATAGTGATGTGTGAGTTAATACAGGCAGACAAGAATAACAATATTGATGCACTTTTAAATTGACATTGATACGTCTAAGTCAATGAACAGTTATGGAATCATTCTCATGCCCCGCCCCCCCCCCCAAAAAAAAAGATGCCCTCAGGAAAGACTGTAAAAAAGCTTTGGTTAAAAAAAGTCAACTAGATTTAAATATACATTTAAATGCATAATCTTTTTTTTTTCTTTTGAAACATAGTAACCAGACTGACATTACAAATGTCCCATAAGTAAATAAGTCAATCACTAAGCAAATACTGAATGTTTCCCAATGCTATATCCTGCTCTAATCTCTGATGATAGTGCAAGTAAGTTAACTACATTATTGTTATATCCTTAGGTTCACGGGTAGGGAGACAGAATACAAAATGAGTTAATGTACAAGATAAGTAAGTACGATGAAGAAAACAGTACAGGGTGATGTAATAAAACAGTGACAGGGAGGGGAAGAAGTTAGCTGCGGCAGAGTACTCAAAGTGACCCATTTTCTTGAGATTTGAATGGGAGGAGTCAGTTACGAGATGACATGGGGACAGAATGTCCCCTGTGGAATCAATTGCCTGCAGATACAAATGCCCTGAATGGGGAATAAGCTTAGAATGTTTGCATTCGGAAGGAAGGCTTCTGCGGCATGAACAGAGTGAGTGGAAAGAAGGAGGTGGTGGAAGAGGAGAAGAGGAAAGACATCTTGACAAATGGATGGCTTCTGAGGCAAACTGCTCTTGTCTCACCTGCTCTTATACTAGCAACACTTATCTGGACCTATGTTACTCATAAGTCCTGAGATGAGTTTTGGAGTCCCTCCAGTTCCAAAATATCTCTTAAAATACTTTTTTTTTTTTTGAGTTCTAGTTATTCTTTGTATTTTTCCACATTAACTATTTCTGGCATTTAGAAACACATGGTAACTGAAAGGGTTAAAGCATCTACCTGTGTTAGTAGTGCACTGAATTTTTAAACCCCAGAATAAAAATGCATTCGTAAAATCAGTTTTCCCAAAGTGCTCACTGCCATTAACCAGGAGTGTTGTCCATTTTTGGAAACTGCATTAAACTCTTTTAGGATGTTAGGGTGCTACTTAGTAAATTGCTGCTCTGCTTCAGTGGGTATGAAAAGCATTTCCAGTTAGCTAAACTCTAAGCACATATAGACTATAGGAACCAATTCACATTTAGGAATCTATTTTTTAAATCTGTGCTTTCCAACCTTTTCCCAAATGTCACACCATTACATTCTCATTAGTAATATTCCTCAAGATGGAATGGGTATTACCGCCCAAAAGGTGTGCATAATTTGCTCTCTTTTTTTATTATGAGATTCACCCTGGGGTAATGGGCCCACTTTTTATTATCCTCCCCAAGAATCTATCATCTAAAGTTATTAATTATACTAAATAAAATTCACTAAGTTAAAACAATTTCTTATTTTTTTTTTACTATGGTGCTATTAGCACTGTTTTATGACTTTGGCCACTTACTATTTTATCGAGGCTAGTATCTCTCAGCCAGCATTCTGAAACATGCTGGTGTAACATTATCAGATGAGAGATGTGTTGGTTACATATCGAAATATTTAACATTTTTAGTGTGCACACACTGAGGGTTGGGCACTGTGCTTGGTGCTGGAGATAAAACTGTGAGGTAGAGAAAGAAAATTTCTATGTTGTGGAGTTCACAGCCTCGGATGTTATGTGGAACTGGAGCTAGGAGAGTGTCCATCAGTAGATGAGTGGATAAAAAGCTGTGGTGTATTACACAATAGAATACTATGCAGACATAAAAAGAAGGAAATCTTGCAACACCATGAATGGACCTGGAGATTATTGTGCTAGGTGAAATAGGCCAGTCAGAGAAAGACAAATACCATGTGAGCTCACTTATATGTAGAATCTATGAACAAAATAAACTGAGGAACAAAATTGAAACAGAGGCATGAATACAAGGAATAGACTGACAGCTGTCAGAGGGGAGGGAGGAGGAGGGAACTAGGTAAAAGAAGGTGAAGGGATTAGCCAAAGAACATATATACATAACCCATAGTTACAGACAGCAGTGTGGTGATGGCCAGAGGGAAGGGAGCAGGGGCTGGGTGGAGGTGGGCAAAGTGGGGGAGGGGTGGAATGGGGACATTTGTAATAGTGCCAACAATAAAAATAAAGTTAATATATGTGTAAAGGCATAAAGATTTAAAAAAGGTGCTACTGTTTTTCAAATACATGTAGGTAGTTTTAATTATAAAATGGAAATTCATTTAAAATTGAAAACAAATTTAAAAGGAATGAGACTCTTGATAAACACATTAATGAAATTCTAATCATTAAATTGAGCAAAACAAACCACATGCAAAAAACCCCGCATATTTTAAGATTCCATTTACATGAATTTTTAGGAGCAGGTGAAACTAATTATGGAAAGAGAAATCAAGATTTTGCTGTTGATGGGTGCTGGAGTTACAGAATTGGCTAGAAATTTGTACAAAAAACTTTCTAGAGGAATACACATGTTTTTATCTTGCTTTAGGTGGTTATTTCAAGAGTATATATACCATACAATTACCAAATTCATTGATCTTAATATATCAATAACATAACAAAATATAATTTTATTTTATTTTATACAAATTATGACATAATGAAGATGAACTATGTCCCCCAAAACTCAATTGATAAATTTAGCTCTTTTTCCAAAATAGAATATATTTAAGACTATACTTTGGTGATGGATAAAGGAGATACAAATAACTTGCTGAAATTTTTGCAAGTCTTGCAGCTCTTTGTGTTTCACAGATAGGCCCAAGATAAAGGCCATTAGCCTTGAACATAACAGGACACAATGAAAAAATGAGTTACAGAATAAATGAGCCTTGGTCCTGGGCTGCTTCTACTTTGTAATCCAGTCCCTACTACAAGAGTGTATACTTGATTTTTCTAAAGGGTTACTTACTTTAAAACATGAAAGTAGTTACTCTAGTGAAATCAGAAGACTATATGTTTATTTTCAAGTAATTTGTGTTTATTAAATGTGCATTCTTAGAAGCTACCATTTTCCAGAGCTCTTAACATTTTCCTTGAGTCCAAATATTATCAAGCAACTGTCAGATTAGAACTTCCACCTTCAATTTTTAAAGCTATTCCAAATGTCATGAAATTGGACTTAATCTCCCTTGTAGGAAATGCATCGAAGCTACTGCCCATATCTCTGAGATATACTTCAAAATAACCTTGGTGTGAATTGAGCTGGTGAGTAAATGGTGAGCATTTACAAAGCCTATTTAATATCAGCCTAATATCAAACTGTTTCTTATGAAACTGTCCTTCATTTTATTTAAACTTGTAGGTTTTACTATTTTCCTAACATTTTTATCCTAAGAATCAAATATATGAGAATGTGCTATTAACCATTTACAATATTAATTTGTTATTAACTGATTGAATTAAACATGTATTTTTAAGTTTGCTTATGTCAAAATATCTTTTATTCAATAAGGGATTCCAAAAGTTTTATTCTTCTTAAACATTTTCAGTTAGAGCTCGTTGCCATTTGTTAACTACAAGACGTGGTTTCTTAACTGTATTAAGGTTTATATCTTCAACTAACACATATTTCTTTCAAATACTCTATCTTGATAGGTTATATACCTAAAGCATTATGAGGACTATATGCCTGAAGTATTATGAGGACTACTTTTGAAATTGATCTTTAGAATTGTTCTTTTAGTCTTGTGTCATTTAATTCTGCTCTAATTTTGGTTATTTCCTTCCTTCTACTTGCTCTGGGCTGTCTTGTTGTTCCTCCAGTTCTTGTAGGCATAGGGTTAGGTTGTTTATTTAAAATGTTTCTATCTTTTTTAGTTAGGCCTATATCACTATGAACTTCCCTCTCAGGACTGCCTTCACTGTGTCCCATTAGTTTTGGACTGTTGTGAGTTCATTTTCATTTGTTTCCAGGAACTTTTTGATTTCTTCCCTAATCTCATTCTTGACCCATTCATTGTTTCATAGCATGCTATTCAATCTCCATGAGTTTGAGTGTTTTTGAGTTTTCTCCTTTGAGGTTGGTTTCTAGTTCAGGCCCGTGTGGTCTGAAAAGATGCTTGAAATGATTTCAATTTTCTTGAATTTGTTGAGGCTTGCTTTGTGTCCTATCATGTGGTCTATCTTTGAAACTGTTCCATGTGCATTTGAAAAGAATGTGTATTTTGCTTCTTTGGGATGAAAGGTTCTATATATAAGTTAAGTCCATTTGATCAAGGACATTGTTCAATGCCACAATATTCTTGTCCATCAAAATCCCCTACTGTAATTGTGTTGCTGTCTATATCTTTCTTGAAGTCCTCCAAGATTTTCGTTACATATTTGGGTGCTCTTATGTTGGGTGCATATATGTTTATGTTTATATCTTCTTGATGGATTCTTCCCTTGAGTATTATGAAGTGTCCTTCTGGGTTTCTTTTTATGGCCTTTGTTTGAAAGTCTATTTTATGTAATATAAGTATTGCTACCCTGGCTTTTTTTCCCTGTCCATTTGCTTGGAATATTTTATCCCAATCCTTCACTCTCCGTCTGTGTAGGTCTTTTGTTCTGAAATTGCCTTTGGATTAATTTTGAAGCACAAAGAACCTAACTTTAAAATAATTTAATTAACCAAAAATATGATATTAATCTGGATACAATCTTTGCATACATGCAAATTAGATCCACATGGTCTTTTTCAATGCATATAAATAAAATTTTCTTGGAAAACACACTTAAAAATTAGTTTGCAGAGGCAAGTCAGATAAGAATAACATTATGCATTGTATAATAAAAGTTTTATTTTATAATTTTATTTTTGATATTTTACTTTATTGTATTATAGTTTAATTATAATAAGAAATTACAAACCATGCAGTAAATTCTAGTCCATAGTTCACATTTCTATTTAAGATAAGTTTCTGACTAACTCCAAATAACTTTGGAAGTTTCAATTAACCTAAATCTCATGTTATTTCAAGCAGAATTAAGCCCTCTTTCATTTGTTGTGGATTCATATGTATTTTTCTTATTTTATTTTGTTTTTCATTCATGTTTTAAATTTTTCTAATTAATGGCTATTTAAACTTTTCCCTAGACAATTTAGAAATAACCTCTTTCATTCATTTACTTTTTTAATCATTCATTTTTTAAATTGTTATTCTATTACAGTTGTCCCAATTTTTTCCCCTTTGCCTTCTCTTCCACCCATCCCACCCCCTGGCTCCCACAGTCAATTCCCACACTGTTGTTCATATCTGTGGGTCATTCATACATGTTCTTTGACTAATCACTTCCCCTTCTTTCCACCATCTCCCCCTACCCCCACCCAGGTCACTTTCAGTCTGTTCCATGTTCCCATGCCTGTGGCTCTATTTTCTTCATTAGATTCCTCTTATAGGTGAGATTTAATTTAAAAAAATATTGTACTTTTTCTATTACCATTTAGTCCCCTTGTAGCCCTCCTCCTTCAAACACCACATTGTTATCCATGTCCATGAGTCCATCTTCCTTTTTGCTTAAACTCTCACCCACCGATAGCTGTTATCCTACTCTCTATCTGTGAGCCTGTCTCTGTTTTGCTTGTTAGCTCAGTTTGTTCATTAGATTGCACATATGAGTGAAATTATATGGTACTTGTCTTTCTCTGACTGGCTTATTTCACTTAGTATAAACTTCTCCAGGTCCATCCATGCTCTCACAAAGGGCAAAAGTTTCTTCTTTTTTATGGCCAAGTAGTATCCCATTGTGTAAATGTCCCATACTTGTTTTATCCATTCATCTACTGATGGACACTTGGGCTGCTTCCAGATCTTAATGCTTGTGAATAACATTGCAATGAACATAGGGGTGCTTATGTTCTTCTGAATTAGTGTTTCGGGTTTCTTTGGATGTATTACCATATGCAGGATCAAAATGCAGATCTGTTTTTAAGTTATTGATGTATCTCCAAACAGCTTTCCACAGTGGTTGCACCAACCTGTATTTCCACCAACAGTACAAAAGAGTTCCCTTTTCCCCATATCCTTGCCAACACTTGTTTGTTGATTTATTGATGGTAGACATTCTGACAGGTGTCAGGTGATATGTCATTGTGGTTTTAATGTGCATTACTCAAATGATTAGTGATTTGAGCATCTTTCCATATGTCTATTGACCAACTATATGTACTCTTTGGAGAAATATCTATTCAGGTCCTTTGCACATTTTTTAAAAATGGATTGTTTGTTTTTTTAGGTGTTGAGTTTTTTAAGTACTCTATAAATTTTGGATATTAACCCCATATTAGATGTATTGGCAAGTATGTTCTCCCATTCCATGGGTTGTCTTTTTATTTTATTGATGGTGTGCTTTGCTGTGTAAAAACTTTTTAGCGTGATGTAGTCTCATTTGTGTATTTTCTCTTCTGTTTCCCTTGCCTGGGGAGGTATATCAGATAAAATATTGCAATGAGCAATGTCTGAGATCTTACTGCCTATATTTTTTTCTAGGATTTTTAGGGTTTCAGGTCTAATATTTAAGTCTTTAATCCAGTTTGAATTTATTCTTGTATGTGTTGTAAGAAGATGGTCTAGTTTCATTTTTCTGCATGTATCTGTCCAATTTTCCCAACTCCATTTACTGAATAAACTATCTTTAGGCCATTGTATGTGCTTGCTTTCTCTGTCGAATATTAATTGACTATAAAGTTGTGGGTTTATTTCTGGACTTCTCTGTTCTGTTCCATTGAACTATGGATCTATTTTTATGCTGGTAACCATGCTGTTTTGAGTACTATGGTATTCATTTAATTTCAATGTTGTTCTTTTTTAATCCAATATTATTTAGCAATATTATTTTTAGCACTTCTTTATTTCCCATTACTAATTATTTTCTACAAGTTACCTTTTTTGTATTTAAAATCAGCAATGTCCTACTTTGAAAATGCTTCTTTTTACCACCGCATTGTGTGTTTTAGCAGTAATAATAATTGCTACATTTTATTGACTACTTATAATGAGTCAAGTACTGTGCTAGGTGTTTTATATTCATTATCTTAATCTGCAATGAAAGTTTAAAATTCTTGAGATTTATAGAATATACTAAAATAAATGTCATAGAGATATTTGAAAACATTGTTGTACAATGAGGGAGCATAGAAAGCACGAGATAAATAAGGGAACCTTATTAAATAGTGATGTGAACAGATGTTAAGAGTTCACAATCTGAAGTTGGTAAAATTTTTGTCTGAACCCTAATGCCAGGCCAGAATAAATCCGAGGCCAAGTTATTCAACCTCTTAAAACCTCAGAACCCTTATCTTTAAAACGTGAACAATTATAGTCTACTTTAGACTGCTTGAGGATTTATAGGTAAAAAGAAAGTGAAATAAAAATATTTGCTGAGTAATAAAATGTGATTTGTCATCAACAGACAGGTACTTCAAAAAATAATAAAGGGAATTCTTCATGCTGATAGAGATACTATAGATAGAAATTAGAATCTAAATGAAGGAAGGTGACGGCTACCAATTATAAATAACATCTAGGACAAACCAAATGAATAGCAAAACTATAAACATAAACTCAAATTTATCAGTGATAACATTAAATGAAAGTAGACTAAAATGTAGGTTAAGCCCTCAGTTAAAAGCAAAGGCTGTAAGAGTGCATGATAGAGCAAGATGCAACAAATAGCTGTTTATGTAAAATACTGTTACATAAAGATACAAACAGGTTAAAAGCAAAATGATGGTAAAAATTACACCTTGCCAGTGCTACTCATGAGAAATCTGGAATGCTGAACTGGACAAAGTTGACAAGGGAAGAAACATTACTAGAGACACAGAAGGATATTTTATAACAATAAAATGGTCAATTTATCATGTAGACATAACAGTCCTAAATGTATACACACTTCAGAGAGCTTTAAAAATAAATGAAGTGCAAATTGACAATGGAAAAGGGGAAAACAGAAAATTCCACAATCATATTTATTCTTTTTACTTGTTTCTATCAATTAACTGAAAAAATTAAATTTTAATTAGAATATAGATAATTTGATCAACACTATCAAATAATTTGACATAATCAATATTTTTAGAACACTATACCAAATAACTTCAGAATATATCTCCTTTTCAAGAAAAGCATAGTCAACTATCTTTGCAGTCTTGGACCGGCAAAACAGTTATGTAAGATACAGAAAGCAAAAACTTATAAAAATATTTTTAAAAATTGAGCTTCCTATAAAATTGAGCTTCCTAAACAACTTATAAAGTTCTGCTTATTAAGAGATACTGGTTAAAAATAAGTAGATAATCTATAAGAAGAGAGAAAATTATACATAACACATAAACACGTAACAAAGGCCTAGATCCAGAATATGTAAATAACTCCTGAAACCATTCAAAATACAAACAACCTGATTTTTTAAATTGGCAAAAAAAGTGAACAGATTCTTCAATAAGGAAACTTTCTGAATAGCCAACAGGCACATTAAAAAGTGTTCAACAATATCAGTCATCAGAAAAATGCAAGTTGATGTCACGGTTAGAAGACACTACAAGTCTAATCTGAATGTATAAAATCAACGAGACTGGTATTGCCAACTAGCAGTGGGCATGTGTTAAATGTCAACATACCCTAGGATCCAGCAATCCTGTGTTGGTACTTACCCCCTATACTGAAAACATGTAACAAAAATGCTGTTACAAATTATACCCAAACCTATGTGCTGTACTGACTTCGAGAGAGCTGCAAAATGATTCAATGGAGGAGCCATTCAACAAATGGCACTGGAGCCATTTCACACATATAGGCATAAAAAATAGTGAACATCAACTTAAGTTTCAAAACATATTAAAATTACCTAGAAGTGCAGCATATACTTAAATATAAAACATAAAGAACAACTTTTAGGGTAAAAACACACTGCCTTGGGGGCCTGAGACTCAGCAAGTATTCTTGGAGATGACACCCAAAACATGACCGATGAAAAGAATATTGATAAATTGAACTTGTGATGCTTGATATATTGTGTCAACTTTACTAGATTATGGTGACCAGTTGCTTGGTCAAATGCCAATCTAAGTGTTAAGTGTTGTATTTGTTAGAGGTGATTAACACTTAAATCAGTAGATTTGTAATAAACCACATTATTGTCCATCATGTGGGTGAATCTCAACCAAGCAGCTTATAGTCTTAAGAACAAAGACTAGATATGTGTGTATTTTATTATTTAAAATTTCTCTGGAGAACCTTAATAATACAGATTTCATAAAGACTTTTTGCTTCTGAACTCCCACATGATATATAAAGATAATCCACATCCTGGGAGAAACTATTTGCCAATCACATATCTGTCAAAAGGCCAGATCTAGTAAAAATAAAGAACTCTCAAAATCATCAGTAGAAAAAAATCCAATTAGAAACTGAGCAAAGACATGAACAAACAATTCACAAAGTACGGTATAGAGATGGTGAATGTGGGTATGAAAAGATATTTAATGTCATTAGTAAGTTATAATCACAATGATACAGCACTCTACACTGATCCACGTGGGTGGAATAAAAACTAGCGGTAACATCAAATGCCGACAAGGAAGAGGAGAAAGCACTCATGCACTTGCTAGCGTGCATGTAAACTAGTACAGTCTTCTGGAGAATGGTTCGGCACTTTCTTATAAAACTAATCGTGTAACTACAACCCAGCAATTCTACTCAATACATAAAATCTTTCCATACCCAAGACAATGAGACCTTATGTCCACATAAAAAACCTGTACATGAATGTTTGTAACACCTTTACCTGAAACAGTCCCAACTGGAATCTGCCCAGATGTGCTTCAACAAGTAAATAGTTAAATAAATCGAGGCACATTCATACCTCACTTCAGCAGTAAAACAAAAACGAATCCTTGCTATGCACAATTGGATGTATCTCCAGAGAATTATGCTGAATGAAATAAAGCCAACCCTAAAATGTTATACATCACATGATTCCGTTTATATAATATTCAAAGGGACAAGATTTTAGAAATGGAGAGCAGATCAGTAGTTGCCAGGAGTTAGTGATGGAGGGCAAATTGAAGAGGAATGTGCGTGTGGTGGGTTATGTAAGAACAACATGAAGCCGGTGGTGTTGGAATGTTAAGTATCTTGATTGTGGTGGTAGAGTCTCAGCCTACACAGGTGAAAAAATAGCATGTAATAATGCACACACACATACGTACATGATTACAAGTAAAACTGGGAAAATATGAATATGATAGGTAAATTGTATCAATGTCAATATCTTGGTTGTAATACCATGGTATATTTTTATAAAATGTTACATGGGGGAAACTGTGCAAAATACGCAAGGGATTTCTGCATTAATTTTTATACATGCATGGGGGATGTATAAGTACCTCAACAACAGTTTCAATTAAAAGACATAAGAATGACCACAGAAGCTTTCTTCACAATAGGCAAACACACTGGAAACAGTAATTGATATATAAATTGCTATATACCCAAAGAAATGTTACTCTGAAATAAAAGGGAATGAACTAATAATACACAAAAAACATGTTTGGATCTCAAAACCATTTTGCTGAGTAACTAAAGCAAGTCACGAAAGATTTTATGTCTATAAAGTTCTTCCACAGACAAAACTAATCTATGGTGGCAGAAAGCATAACAGTAGTTACTTCTTGATGGAGCACCAATGGTTGGGAAAGGAAGTGTGGAACTTTTCTGGGTTGGTGGGAATATTCTATATATTCACAATTACAATGGAAGAAGCATTAAATGCTTAATTGCAAAATTTTATAAATCTGACAAATTGAGCTGTAAAGTTTACAACTGTTAGAAATAGTATTTAAAGTAAAGGTCTCTAATTATTCAGTAGGGCTAAAATAGTTCCAGTTTTCCAATGGTGGTAATAGGTAACATTGTTTATACTTAATGTTTCATCAATACAAGTGCTTTCTTATATACCTAATAGTACATAAGTAGAATGGTGCTGGAATAGATATAATTATGTATATAAGATATTAAAATAAATGTATCTAACACATGAGTTGATTGGTGATGTATTCAAAAGCTTTACAAAGATATATCAGGTCAGCAAATTTGCTCCGCCTCTACCTATTAGAGTTCTGAAGGTTTCTGTGAAACTGGATGTGAATTCAGAGAACAGAGGCTGAGGATATTACACTCATGTTTGGTTCTATGCAGTTCTTACTATTTCCTCTGCCCTCCTTGGATTTGCCTTCTTTAATTCTGTTAGACCCCATTTTGCTGATAGGTGAGTACCTGTGAGTCCTATTACACAAACCCAGTGAAAAACGCTGGACATACACCTGCCCTAACCAAGTCTCAGCAGTCTCCACCAGCATGAGGCACAATGATCCAAGCCAAGTTATGTATCTGCCAGTGGTCTATAAATTGGGGTGTTGCTGAAGGATAATCCAGAGGGAAAGAGTGACTAAGTGGGACAATGCGACCTTTTCTTAGGGAGTTTGAACTTAAGACATGCAGAAAGAGGCCACTCACAGTTGGCAAAGACAGAAAGAAAACAAGTCTATCTGTCTATCATCTATCTATATCTATCTATCTATCTATCTATCTATCTATCTATATCTATCTATCATCTATCATCTATCTATCTATCTCTAGCTAATCATGTATTTAATCTACTAGCATCAATCAAGAGAGAGGAAGTAAACTGAAGCTGTGAAGCAAAAGAAGCCAAAAAAAAAAAACCCCAACAAATCAAAAAGATACAGAAGCTTAACTGCTCATCCCCATCACCTGGAAGGCTTTCTAGACATGTGGATCTGATGCTCTATTTCAGAACCTTCCTTAAGTTTCAGGATCATCAATATTCATAAGTTTGGCTTCTCTTTTTTAAAAATATATTTTTTTAGTCCTCACCCGAGGATACATTTTTTAATGATTTTCAAGAAAGGGTAAGAGAGGAAAGAGAGAGACATCAATGTGAGAGACAAACATGGGTTAGTTGCCTCCCATACCTGTCCTGACAGTGCTGGACCAGGGCTCAAACCCACAAGCTTTTCTGGTGCACAGGAAGATGCTCCTATCAGCTGAGCTGCCAGGCCAGGACAGTATCTCATCTACACCTGATATGAGACAAGTATCTCATATTTACAAATAAAGAATCTAAATGTCAGAGAGATTAAATAATTTGCCTAGTCCGTCTGACCCCAAAACCCAAGCTCCTTCCATTGTTCCATGAAACCTCTAAAACAAAACAAAATAGACAGAAACAGAAAGCAGAGAGTACAGCAAAAAGAGGAAAATCATTTTAATTTGCAGTCATAGAGTCATTGCTTTGACACTTGTGGAAAATTATCATTATCATTTGCTAAATTCCAAGTTTCATTATATCTCAAAACACTAACTCCGAATCTCTAAACAATGAATCTCTAAAATGTTGTTACTTCGAACAATGATAATTTTTGAATCAAATCTTCAGAAATACTGAATATCAAATAACTTTATTTAGTTCTATTTTATAATTTAGTTCTGCTTATTAAGTTCCTGTTTGTAGTAGGAGCTCCTTAATTAATGTTCAAATACTTCTCTGTAATGAACCCACCACAAGCTTGTTCTAGACCTAAGAACACTCTGAGATTTATCTACTAATTTTCAGCGTTGCTCCCTGAGCTCAAGGTTAGTGCTTAAGAAGGCTCTAGAGATTCCTGCTTTTTTGTGAAGCAGGATTCGACGTGACACGGATTCCTTGCAAAGGTGAATGCTTCATTTGGCTGCTTGCTTCACTTGCTAATACAGTGGAAAAGTTGTCTGCTGACAGTAACCGGTGGCAGGTGTGCCCTCGTGCTGACAGCTGTGGTTCTGACGTGGATCACGGGCAAGCTCTGCTGGCCGAGCTCGAACATCTGGAGCGTTGGTCTGATTTCAAAAGCCAATTTGTGTGGACTGTCTTCTTCCATTTCAGAAAATAAGAGAAGTTCTGGACACTGGGGTCAAATTTGCATGGTGGTATACAACAATTCATTAGATTTCTCCTTTGTTAAATGTGGGCACGAAGGCCATGGAGTATACCGACACTTCTAATGTCTGGAAATATTATTTTAAAACAGGTATTACAACTCTTTGCTTTTCTTGGAATTTTCTTTAATAGTTTGAAAGCAATTGATTGGTAGAAAAAAAACTAATATGAAATCCCTAGAAGTTTGTTTCTGAGAAATTATTATACTAGTTTGTATATAGAGTATTTTAATATGTATTGAATAAATAAATGAATCCGATTTATTATTACTTTCCAATTTTTTAAGAATAACATCCATTGCTAACACTTACTAAATACCATTCTGTTTCTTTATTATTGTACAAAACAATTAATGTAACATTTTACAGAAATGTCCTATCTTGTAGTAGCAAATGATAGCACTCATTTTAAAAAATGAGGCTACTCAAATTCAAAAAAATTAAGACAACTGCCCAATCCCCATACATAGGAAGTAGAAAACAGAGATTCTGTCCCAGGTTGTGGTGCCAAAGACTGTGCTCCTTCATTGTGTTTTATGCTTCTAAATTACATTATGAATATTCTGAGCTTGCAAAATTTATGAAGTTAGTAAGGAGAAGATATAATTTTTCTTTACTATCAAGTAAGTCCAAATATGCCAGACCATATTGTGGGCAGTAAAGAACTTCCTATCAAAATAGTCATGCTGTGAGCCATAAATGCCTGGAGATTTTCAGAAAAGTGAGGCTTCAGGTGCTTAATATGTTTCAAAATTTAATAATTATACCTAGGCTAAAAAATGTAAATATCAGTCACCTAATTGATAATTACCGGACCTGGTGAGAGTGAGGAAGACAACTGACAGCCCCAGGCACACAGCTCCAACAACAGAGCTTACCTGGGGAGTTTTGTCTGCTGCTGATGCTGGGGCTTTCTAAGGAAGTGAACTAGACCCTGATGGGAACATGGTGTCTGAGGGTTAATGCCACTTTGGACATTCTGATATGGATTAGATAGAAAAGCTAAATTTGAACCTCTTCTACTTTTTCATATTACAGTATCTCAAAGGAAAGTGGGCAAGAATTCAAAAATATTAATTGCAAACTCCATTAATGTGCTCGCATGGGTATATGAAATACAGGAAAGCCTACGAAGTAATTTATCTTCGGTGTTGTGCCAATAAGGATGTGGCTTCTTCTAATTCACATGCCAGAGAATGTCCATTCAAATGGTATTTGAGCATTTTATGGGTGAGCGTGTGACTAATGAGTAGAGACTAATATATTCATCTGCCCCAACATTATCAAGATCAGAGTATTTATTTACTGGTACATACTGTGACAAATGGTTGTGTTTTAATATTTTTCTTCGATCTGACTCACTCCTTTTTTTAGGTTACACTGGCAATTATTTAGAAAACAGTCTTGACATGATTTTTAAGGGGGGCATGTCAGACACAAATAGTGTTAGGGTTACCTATTTTGAAAGAAATGTGATCGGGCACCGCCCAAGAGAAAATGAACACTCATACCCACTCTGGCACCTGAACATGTTGGTTGCTATTTGGCATCTGAAGAAATTACCCATGAAATGAATACTTGGGGCTTGACTCATTAGGATTCAGCTCCAGTGTCTTCAAATGAACAAGAACCTCTACACAGATGCTGAGAAATAGGGACAGAGAGAACTGCAGAGGAAACAACACTTAACTGTGTGGAAAATACAGGTTTAATGGAATTTGCTCCATAATACAGATTAGGAAGGGATGACTACAGGTCAACAAGGTTATAAAGTCCAAGCCAAAAGACTAAGTACATATAATTACTCAATAAAATAAAGTCATTTAGAAAAAACATAAATTTTAATTTAATTCTCTGTTTATAGTTCACCACATTCTCTATTACACAAATTTTATTTTATATCTATAATTTAGCTATAATGGTTTGGAATTTTTAGTATTTATATGCAGAGAAAAATAATATACTCAAGACATTTAGACTCAATTCTAAAATTAGGTCTTGTGTGAAGACAGTGGATAATGTGACACATTCACAGTTTCGAGTGTGAGTTTTTAGAAGGCATATGTAGCACTGCCAACATACATTGTATTCATTTTCTGTAGACTACTCAATATATGGCATTGCTAATTTCTTATGCTTCTAGAACAATTTCTAATGTAATAAAATATTTAATTAGGGCAGATATATGGGTATATTTTATGCATTATTTTCCTGTGTCAACCTGTGTTTTCTCCATACTCATTGAACCAGTAAACCTTCCAGATATCACCCATGATTGACTGGGTTCAGTGGGATGAGGGAGAAAGTTGGTGTTTATAGACTTGGACGAATCCAAACACCCCCAACTAGCAATTGGATTCATTGTACTGTAGCCTCGCCAAATCTGCTGACATATACATAAACACATACATAACAATTACACAATAGTTCATACAGTATCTAAATCTCAGCATCACTTGGGATGAAGAACATCTTTTACCAACTGAGTTTTTGTATTTTCTTTATATTTTAGAGACAGATTGAGTTTGGTATCTCATAGACCTAGTATTATATAAGGAACTACGTTTTGTAGATTTTTTTAGGTTACACAATATATCCCAACTCCATGTGTTCACCCTTACACAGGTGAAAGTAAACATTAGCTATGCAAAGACACTCTATTATATGAGAAAATCATAAATGTGAATCTAATTGCCTTACAATATTATAACATCAATATTTAATAAAATAATAATATTAAAAGTAAATGTAAAAACTAAGAAATGTTTGCAAAAGTTTAAAAGGTTGTCTGCCTTAAAATTTGCATGTAGAAAAGTAAATGAATAGAATATCTGTCTCCTATTATATTTGATTTTTGAATCCTAACTAACTTGTTTATATGGACTTATACTTGTTAATGTCCATAACTATTGTGAATAGATTGTAAACTCTTAGAAGACTGGACTGTATTTCACTTTTTGAATATAACTTCCTCCAGTTTTATTGCCTAGTGCCTTGCTGTTGGGAACTGCCCTGCCTGGTTTCAGAGGCTGTAACCCCCCATGGTTAAGGCTGAGTCAGAGTTGGGACCATAAGCCACGAAGGAGACAAAACTTATCTCCCTGGCAGGGTTGCCACCTCTGCCTACTTCACCCTGCTTGGCCCTGAGCTTGACCAGTTAGCCAATGACGGGTAAGAAACCTCAAGGGAGGATCAACCTAAGACAGGCTCTAGTCACCAGGGATAAGCTCGCAGGGAAGGACTCAGGGGCTGTGGAAAAAGGGGGTGATGGACCCTCGACCCTCAGCTTTGAAATAGTCTGAGTCCTCATTCTGTCTGCAAGAAGTCTCCTAATCTTGGCTGCCTTACTTCCTTTGCCTGACTCAAGCCTGAAGCAATAACAGAGGGCAGTGCAGTCCTGTGCTGGGAGGGGTGGATTCCCTGGGGAATCAGGCCTAAGAAAAATATGTACATTCCTGTGAAACCTACTTAATCTGTACCCTCAGCTTAAAAGATAAGGGTCCAGACCTGAGATGAGTCTGGCACCTAAAGTTTTATGGCCTTCTGGCTGATTGGCTGTAGCTCAGACTAAGCCCTGGAAGTTCTCTGTAAATCCTGTATTGTTTAACCCTTACTGCCTGACAATGATTGATGAGCTTTATCTGCATTCCTATGCCAATGAACCTAATAAAAGCCCCTGGAGAGAGAGGCTCTGGGCCCTTCTTCTTTGAGAGATTGGCCACCTCTCCTTCCCAAGCAGATCATGTCTTGGTAGACTTATTCTTCATCCATGGCAGACCGGGGGGGGGGGGCTGCATTAAAGCCCCCCAACACCTTGCAACATTGTAAATAAGCATTTTTTTAGTTCATATAAAATTGGTATGTAACATATATAAAATTCAAGTGTGCAAAATTTTAATTTTCCATCTGTCAGATAGTGTTATACACTACAAAATGATCATCACAAAGTCTAGTTACCCATTTTCACCATACAATTAACCCCATTCACCCATTTCTCCCTCCCCAGCCCTCTGGTAACCACCAATCTGTTCTCTGTTACCTATGAGTTTATTTTTGTTTGTTTGATTTCTTGTTTTTGATTTAATTCCACACGAGTGAAATCATCCCATATTTGTCTTTGTCCATCCAACTTATTTCACTGAGCATGATACCCTCAGAGTCCATCAAATTGTCACAAATGGTAAAAATATTTCATCCTTTTTACACTGAGCAGCATTCCATTGTGTGTGTGTGTGTGTGTGTGTCACACATTCCATGGCCCGTGCATTGTAAATAATGCTGCTATGAAAACAGGGCACATGCATATTTGCGTAAATACTCAGAAGTGGGATAGATGAATCATATGGTCATTCTGGTCTTAATTGTTTGAGGAATCTTCCTACTGTTTTCCATGGTGGCGGCACCAATTTGCATTCCCACCAATAGTGTACCAGGGTTCTGTTTTCTTCACATCCTCTCTGACACTTGCTGTCTTTTAGTTGATAGCCATTCTAGCAGGTATGAGGTAATACCTCATTGTGATTTGGATTTGCCTTTCACTAATGGTTACTAATATTAAAGACTTTTTTGTGTACCTGTTGGTCATTTGTACATTCTCTTTGGAAAATTGCCTATTTTCCCCTTTCCAGGTGGTTCAGTTGGTTGGAATGTCATCCTGAACACCAAAAGGTTGTGAGTTCAATCCCAGGTCAGGGTACACGCTTAGGTGGTGGGTTCCATCCTGGATGGGCAAGAACAGAGGCAACCAACTGATGTTCTCTCCCACATTCATGTTTCTCTCTCAATCTCTCTCCCTTCCTTCCTCTTTCTCTCTCCCTTTCTCTCTAAAATCAATGAATGTATCATCCAGTGAGGATTTTAAAAAGTTATCTATTCAGGTCCTTTGCCTATTTTTAAATTAAATCATTATTATTGTTTTTTGCTATTACGTTTAATTAGTTTCTTATGTATCTTGGATATTAACCTTTCACCAGGTGTGGTTTTCAAATACTGTCTTCCACTCTGCAGGCTGCTTTTCATTTTGCTGATGGTTTTTTTGCTGTACAGAAGCTTTTCTTTTTGATGTACTTCTGCTCGATCATTTTTCCTTTTGTTGTTTGGTCTTTTGGATCATACCCAATAAATCATTGCTGAGACCAATGTCAAGGAAGGCAAGGATGTGGAAAAAAGGAAACCCCTGTGTACTGCTGGGAAGGAAAACTGGCACAGCCAGTATGGAAAACAGTATAAAGGATCCTCAAAAAAATTAAAAATAGAACTACCATATGACCCAGCAATCCCACTTCTAGGATGTATCTGAAGAAAATGAAATCACTATTTTGAAGAGATTTCTATACTGCCATGTTTATTACACCATTGTTTACAATAGTCAAGGCATGAAAACAACCCATGTCTATCAGTGGATAAATGAAAAAATATGATATATACACACAAACACTGTTCGGCCGCAACAAAGAAGGAAATATGCTATCTGCAACAACATGGCTGAAGCCTGAAGTCATCATGCTAAGTGAACTGTCAGAAAGAGAAAAATAAAAACAATATGCTCTTATGTGTGGAATCTAAAACAAACAAACAATCATAAAAACAAACCAAGCTCATAGGTACAGAGAACAGATTAGTGGTCGTCAGAGGTAAGAGTTAGGAGAGAACAAAATGGGTGAAGGTGGTCAAAAGGTACACGCTTCCAGTTATAAAGTAAATAAGTTATGGGAAGGTAAAATACAGCATAATGGCTACAGTTAATGACACTCTATTGAATATTTGAACATTGCTGAGAGAATACATTTTTAATATTCTCATCACATACACACACACACACACAATTTTTGCAACTGTGTATGGTGATGATAACTGCATTTACTGTGGCAATCACTTCGCAGTATATACATATATCAAATCATTCCATAATACACCTGAAATTAGTATGTCAATTATATCTCAATTTAAAAAGAACATGTAGTACTAGCTCAATAAAACCTTAAATGACTGACATCCAGTTTTCACATTGCTTCTATCTTGTATCTCCTGTTTCCTTTTAACTATCTTAATCTTATATAATCTTATAAAAATTAAGAAAGATAAAGATAATACTCAAATATTTATTAAAACTTATTACCAGTAACACTAGTAAGTGGTCTCATACAGTGTAAAGGATTGTCTAACTTGGTGACTTTAAAAAACAAGATATTTAGAGCTCCAGTGGCGCAATCGGTTAGTGCACGGTACTTATAAACAAGATATTTTGGTAATTTTCCTTTCTCTTTGACACTCTACACTTGTGTTTTAGGCCCACTAAATTCTGCCTTGATATGTTTTAGTCAGGAATCCTTCTGAATTGACATAATATGCCGTGTTTTAAATTTACAATTTTGAAGACTGTAGAAATGGAGATAAATTTCTTATGGGTGAAATGTTTGAGTTCAAATGAGGAAGAACTGCCTGTTGTGCATAATTGTATTTGCATGTGAATCTGTACAAGCACTGGAAAGGAAAGCGTGAAATGCCTGTTTATCTTGATACTTCAATATCTACACCCTAGGATGATGGATATAATTAGATGCTTTACTTCTGTTTTTTATGTTATTTTTTTCTTACTTTTATACTTGTTCTTAATATTGCCAAACTATTTTTATAAAGATATGAAAACACTTTTACATACAAGAAATAAAAAGAAAATACTTCAAATATCCAGAGATGTCAAAAACAAATTATGGGTCTCCTTGTTTTTTAAATTAACTTTTTATATTTTTTCTACCTTAACATATTCCCAGAATTGTACATATTATTCATCTCTTTGTGCAATTATGAAAACAACCAAATGTCCTTGGTGGAATCAAAAGAGATTAAACTTTGGCCCTGCTTCCCGGGATTTATGTGTTATGTGTTACGGGTTAGAGCTGTCAAGGATGGAATGGAGAGAAATGAGATAAACGAAAATGACCAAATAACCCTTCCGAAACCCCTTGGTTGATGGTGTCATCTATAGTAGGAAATCTATAATTTCATTTTTCAGCCCTCCAATAGGCCAGAGATGTCAGATGGATTTATAAATATGCTATGATGGAGACAGAATGAATCATTTATTGGCTGCCTCCTCACTTGTGACAACTCAAATGTTATGCTGTTAGGAACTGCTTTTCTTTCCTAAAGACTTGCTTTCCTTCCCCACTGATTCCATCTTGGGATATATTTTCTTTTCCAATACTGTCTAAAGAACTCATAATTGACTAATTTCATTTATAAATGAACAACGCAAACTATTCTTATATTTTAAAGACTGATTTATACATATATGAGTCTTTGAATTCAAGGAGATACAATAATTCTCACATGTTAACCTTTTCAGAAACAGTGATATACATGAAGATAAATTATAACAACACAACCATAAGAATTTTATTTGTTTGTTTAATATACATTGAGATTAAATGAGTTACTCAAGAACACTTCAATTAGCAATGATATTGTGAACAAAATGTTATACCTTATAGATTATTTTCTATTCTCTTAAATTCATCTTTCTTGATTAGAGAATTCAACCCTTAGAAACTATATAATGGCTCGCCTATGGTATCAAGATACACAGGATGATTCTTCCTGGAAATTGATTTTATGTAATGATAAATAAACATTTTATGCTAAACAAAACCTGTATATTTATGATATAGACTTTAGATTTATCAGAGGTTTAAAAGGCTAAACAACACAAAATATAAAATTAGCATGATTTTAAGAGATTAAATTCCATGCAAATTATTTTCTGTAGATTGTTCTTTGTAGGTCAAATTTTGGAGTAGGAAAATATTTTGACATTTGTGAGAAATTTTGAGAAGCATTTCTCTAGGTTATCTTATTTCTAGGCTTACTTTATTCTTATAGAAAAAGAAAAGAAATATCCACTCATTTGCTCGTTTACGTACACTGACTGTAACACCATTAGTTGCATAGGCACTTACTCTATCAAACATGTAATAAACCTTGCTTTACGTCAGTTGTTATAGGATTCAATACAAAAGCAGCAAGAACAACAAATTTACCCTCAAAAATTGTGAAGTCCGGTGCGGAGGGAGATCATCAAGTGAATGTAAAACCACTACATCATCAATCGAATACGCATATGCTCAAAGCTCAATGGGAAAATGAAAGAGCAATAGGTAACCTGAGGACTCATTAAATACTTCAAAGGGACAGTGAAATATATCACAGAAACTTAAAGAAATGAAGAAAGAGTAGCTCCTTTCCTGTCAGTCACATATGCATGAGACAGTCAGATACCAGGGACAGTTTGGGGAGAACTGGCTAGGGGGAGCGGGGAGGTGCTACTGGGTGGGGGTGGATGTTGTGGTGTTGAGAGAACAGCATGGCCCAGGCAGCAGCCCGCAAGCAAATGGAATATGTATGCAGGTGGCGGTAGAAGGGAATAGAGCTGAACGATTCAGCAAGAGACCATGTTGTTAATTGGTATACTTTTAAATTATTTTCCTGGAAAAGGGTAGTCACTAAAGAATTTGGGGAAGGGATGAGCATGTAAACAACAAGAATTGCCTACTTAGTATTTTCCTATCCTTGGAGACATTTTGTTCTGAAGTAGACTTACAGTTTATCTATTTGGTATTCAGGGAATATAAAAATATTCATCTACAAAGAAGGTAATATACCAACAAAGCATAATAAACATAAGAGATACCACTGAACGCCTGGCCAAGGACCATTCCTCCTTACTGAGGAACTTGAATTTTTAAGTTCTTTCCTTCCATGTGCAGCCTTGAGCTTCTGTGGAAGCAGGGCACATTTTCAGAAATAGAGGGTAAGCATAATTGGGCTAAGCCAATAGTAATTAGTTCTTTTAGGCTGGGTCATATGACTCATTGGATCAATGAGATGTGAACAGCTATTTGCTGGTAGTAGGCAATCAGGTGGGGGTTTTTTCAGAATAGCTTCCTTAATCTTAAAAGACAAAACAAAGGGATCAAAGTGTCTTTTCTTCCACTGGGTATGGTGTGTCCGGTTGGGAAACCTGAAACTACGGCAGATGTCTTTCCATACTGAGGGGAGCTGGTTAGGCACAACCCTATGGCAGGGGACAGAGTACAAAGATAGAAAGAATCCACTTCCTTGATAATGTCAATGAACCACTGAATTGATCATTCATGGAACTGTACAGCTTTTTACCTTCTTGTACATAGGATAATTAATTTTTTTTTAGAGTTTAAGCAATTTAGTTTTCTGTTACTTGTTGTCAAAAACATCCCAACTCACATAATAAGAATAATTAAATTTAAAGCCTGAAGGGATTCTAAATTCACAACAGTGCATATCGTCCTTGTTTATATTTGAACAAAGGATGGACCCCCCCAAAATAAATGACTTATGAGGTCATACAATTAATTATAAACAGAATCAGACTTCCTAGAATCCACAAGTATTCTAGTAACTTGTCTTTTACATATTTCAGTTTTATTTCCACAAGAGTACTCTCTTACTTGTATAAATTCATCCAGCAGGGCAGTGTGTGATGAATAAGTGCGTGGTGAATGCCTGACCAAGAGTATGAACCCTTATTCTCAGCTTTTCCCTGGTGGTAAACAGTTTTGACATTAACCATCCAAATACGACAATGTGGATAATATATGCACTTACATACAACTCAGGGATACATCCCTTGATAGATACACAGGTTTCTGCAGTTGCTTTGCCGTCTTTATAATATTATCCTTCCTTTCTTTATCATCACCAGACGTTACATTTCTTAATCCAAGTTATTATAAAGTCACTCTAAAGGTTCCTCTGATGGGCAGTTAGTTTTCCTGAAGTGACAAGGACATATACAGCCCCGAGAATTTCCTATATGACAGCCCCTTTGTACCTAGAGAATGACCATAGACCCTGTAAACAAATTCCCTGCAGGCTCAGTCAACTCAGTTTTAAGTTTTTGTTTTCCAACACTATCACAATGCCTAATTCCCACAGACGCTCAGTGTATTTTTTTTGAATTAATAAAGGTATGAGCAGTAGAACATGGGTTATGTATGACAGAGTTTGGGGAACAAAAGAGAGAAGACAGCAAATATGCTGTACAGAGGTAGTTGAGAAAATGGATTTTAACAACTTTCTCATTTTGTTAGGTACTAAATTTAAAGTAAATTTTGTTAGGTACTAAATTTAAAGCAAAATTTTCCTTCTTAATTTTTAGTCTGCCCTAATTTTATCTTCATTAAAAAAACTATCTATTATTTATCTATTTGTCTGAAGTCACATAATGTTCTAGTGGTTTTTAAAATACAGGGTCTGGCACAAATAACGTCCTTTTTTATTATAAAATCTTTTATTACAAAATCATAAGCATGTAATTCTTATCACATAACAATATCACACTCAAGCACATCATATGACATTTTAGGTGAAATGTTTGAATTAAAATGATAAATTATTACACCCATGTTTTTAAACTGCCAACCACACTCAGGCGTTGCTTCTGCTGGACCCTGTGTATTAGTATAATGAAATTGAAACCACTAATTAAATAACACAACAATTTCTACCGATCAGAAAGAAATGTATTTGAAAAGAGAAACTCGTTCACAAAGTAAAGATTATTTAAGAAAACACATTTAAGTTTCAAGTTCAAAAATAGGCAATCACCAAAGATTGGTACCAAGTGATAACAGTGGCAGTTTATTAATAATATGTCATGTAAAGCTGACATGTTAGAAGCTGAGTTCAGTTCAGCTTTACAACAAAATTCCATTCATTTTATTGCTACCAGAATTAGATACATTCTATTGAAAGGCTTTAGTAAGCTTAAATATGCTTTAAAGCTCTTTTTTTCCAATATGTTTAGTGCTTTTCCTACCACCTCATTATCGAAAAGTCAAATCGACAAAAGTCTAATCTTGATTCCTGTAGATATTCATGGTATATCAAACAAGGAGCAAGATAACATACACATTTTTATACAGGTTGATAAGCTTGTCTTTGGACAAGTGAAAAAGTCTTAGCAACTAAATTACTTGTTGGGAACAGGGGAAAACTTCGGTGTGGAAATAATATAGAGCAAGTATTAAAAGTTAAGTCTAGGGGATTCACAGATAATTTATTTAATAGGAATTATGTGTTAGTCAGATAGGGACAATGTATTCAAAGGTGTAAAGAGAAGATAGACCATATGTATTCAGACTAAAAACTTATGGTGAGACATTTAATAAGTAAACATCACCGGACCAGTTTTTCACAAATATTACTTGAAAACGCCCACCAGAAGTCGCACTTCATTCTTTCTATGTACTGTCCAGCTCATTAGGCCAGCATTATGTCATCACCTAAACACATTTTACACGACTGAAGTCAGCCTCAGGCGTCCACAAATCTGCAGACATTAAGGATTCGGGAAAGATGGGCTAACAGGCATGTGAACTACCCCAGCAGGGACAAAGGATCAAATGGCTGGGTATAGAATTAACTGAGCTGGGTTCAGAGATTTCGATTTAGGATTTGGTGTGGCAAGTAGAAAAAAAAAAATATGTAGTACATGTTTTGTAAATGTGTTGAGTTAGAGTGCTAGTTTTCATCTGTCAGATAGTTAAAAATATTTTTATTACTTAATTCCGAGGCCATAATTTTAGATTCAGTTTTCTTTATTGCAGGATGGAACCCTTTTCCAAATGAGACTTTAAATTTTCTTTTTAATTTCACAATAAAATATAAATGCTCTTGAGAGATATCCCACTTGAATATCCTTCATTCAAAATATTAATCATCAGTTAGTGATATTTTAGCTCCTACTCGCAGATAAGAGTGCAAGAGAAGAGGGAGGGCAAAAGGGATTCCAGGAGGTAAATAAAAATACTACCAAAGATAAAATTTTTCCATGAATACTATTATAAAATTAAAAGTGTGAGTGCATGTGTATTTTTCTTATTATTTGGAGAAAGCATTTCATAATAATACTAGTTAACAACTTTCTAAGGAGAATATCTTTAGAAATTCAAAAGAAGAATAAAAATAGAAGTCAGTCACTCTGTGCTGTAACCATGACTTAACAATCCAATTAAGCCATGAAGGGTTATCTATTCTGCTTTTTCTTAAGGGCCCAGCAAACCCTCTGCTTTCTTAGAGTATGTAATAAAGCCCTGTTTTCATTTCTTACCTAGTTTTATTTTTACAGCTTAGAGAATCATGTTTGGGGGGAGAAAGGGCTGTGTAGCACCAGTGGTGAGGATCCACAGGTTCCACAGTAAATGCACAAATTCCTGTTTGAAGAAAGAGCGCACCAGAACGAGAGGAGGAAGATCAACAATGGACAGACCTGCACTGTCCTCAGCAGCCCCCCTTTCCTGTGCTCCCCTTTCTCAGGAGAAGCAGCACTTCACATTCCCCTCCTCCGATCTCTTTGTTCTTCTTTCCCTCTCCATCCTTACATAAGCCTCTGCCTGCTGAGATTGTGAAGATGGGCTTTCGAAGACAAAAGTCTCCCTATCTGCATGAATTGCTGGCAACTTGAAGAAATCACTTTCCTTGTCCTCAGTACCTGTCTCACAAGGTTGGCTTTTGCCCTGACAAGTAGCCAGACCTCGGTGTTTGTCTTTTCATGGTTATAGTGCCTCAGTTTCCCCACTTCTAAATTTACATAATGGAAAATAGCTATTTCTAAAATTTCAAGTACAAGGATAAATTATTTTAACTGAGTTTTCATAAATATTGACTTATGATAATGGGCAAAGTGGTTTAAAGTTTATTCATTATATGAATGTAAACAAAAATTTTAGCCAAAATAAAATTTCTTTCCTCTAAAATGTTCTGAATATCAAGATGAGCACAACTCCAAGAAGTTGAATTTATTGGCAATATATGTAAATAAAGTTTTAAAGAGAAAGTACTTTGTGTTGGATTTAGACAAGCCTTCTGGGAGCATTAATGACAAAATGAAGATTGTCAACAAATCTGTAGCCATTAGTTTCCATGTGGTGAACAGTCTTCATGTGTGTGTGTGTATGTGTGTATGTATGCACACATGGGAGCCTGGGACTGTATTTTCTCTCTTATTTCTTACTCCTTAACGTATAATTGGTACTTGGCTTTTAGGAAAGTAATTAACACACCAAAACCAAAAAAGTGTTAGCCTCTTTCTGAGATGTTGCTTAAATGATTTATTTTTTCTTTGTCTCACATTTCCCCCCAATTCTGCTTTGTATAGAGGAAACAGAATAAACTTTGGGGTCTAATATGTGAAAAGATCATTGATATAGTTTTAGGTCTTAGATTTCTATTATATGAGGTACATCTCATAGAGATTTTGTAAAGATGAAATAAAATAGTAAGTGATTAGTTTTAACTAAGTACTTTAATACTAGAGTTCCCATTCCCCCCTTATTACTGCCTCTTCTTCACTTTTTTATTATTTGTTTTCTCTTTGCTTTGCTTTTCATATAAGAATACTGTGGTATATGTACACAATGGAATACTACTCAGCAGAAGGAAAGAAGGAGCTCCTACTGTTTGCAACAGCATGGATGGAACGGGAGAGCATTATGCTAAGTGAAATAAGACAGGTGGTATAAGACAAATACCATATGATCTCACCTGTAAGTGGAACCTAATCAACAAAACAAACAAATGAGCAAAATAGAACCAGAGGCATGGAAACAAGGAACTGGCAGTGACCAGTGGGAGGAGGTTAACGGGGGAAAGATGGAAAGGGGCAAACCAAGGAACATGTAGAGAGGACTCATGGGCACAGACAATAGGAGGGATTGACTGTGGGAGCAAGGGGTGGGTGAGGTAGGGGAGGGAAATGGGGGAAAAATTAGGACAATGATTGAATAACAATAAAAAAAGAAAAGAATTCTCTTCTTCATTCCTTTCAAAAGCAGTATCCGAAAGGTGATGTACAAACAACCTGCAGCAGAACCACCTCGGAATTTAATTCTTATTAAAACACCACTTCCCAGGCTTTGCTTCAGACGTACTGAACCAGACACCCCAGATGGCAGGGCACTTGAAAAGCTGTACTTTAACAAACTTGCTCTGAGAAATGTCCTACATGCTAAACTTGCATACGATTGCTCTAAACCATTATGCTTGCACAATGGTTTAACAGTTCTGTATTCTTATGTTCTAGCACTTCTTTTCTAAGAAAATCTTAATGATAACTGTCAGGCTGCTTTCTAAATTTGACAGAGGAAAACATAAAAATGGAAAACGGAATCAATTTCACTTGGATGGGGATGAGAGTGGGAGCACTTTATGGAAAAAAAGGACTCACTAGAAACCGATGGTTGACTCTACTTTTGGTGGGTTTTTTTGACTTACATTCTGAATTCTTTGTATTCCTTGTCACTAAATACTAATAAAAATATTGCTTTTCCATTTTTTTTAAATCCTAATTTTAAGAAAAAATATCTTAATATGCCATGGAAATAATAAAGGAAGAATCTATGGTTAAGATTATTTTGCCACTGTTCTCTGCAAACTTGAGCATTTAAATGACAAAGCAACAGTATAGTGAAATACATTTTGTATTTGTTTGAATTTGTATTCATACAACTATAAATATTTCTCACTTATGTTTTTTAAGATTTTATTTATTTATTTTTAGAGAGAAGGGAAGGGAGGGAGAAAGAGAGGGAGAGAAACATCAATGTGTGGTTGCCTCTCAAGTGTCCCCCACTGGGGACCTGGCCTGCAACCCAAGCATGTGCCCTGACGAGGAATCGAACCAGTGACACTTTGGTTTGCAGGCCAGCACTCATTCCACTGAGCCACACCAGCTGGGGCTTATTTATATTTTTATACATGAAAGATAAAACTATTCACTATAGTCAAATGAATATAACATACATTTCATATAAAGGTGATGAATTTCAAACTACAGGTTCAGTGAATGAGATAAAAACATATACATATATTGTATCCAGTTACATGAAAGGAACTCTTAAAAATTATATTATAATATTGTCCGGGTCTTCAGTTTTGTAATTATTTTCTCAAGGTAGTACACAAAATTTTGATCTAATGGATGTAAAATACTTTGCTAAGCAGTATTTTAAACTCATTTTTTTAAGATAAATTCACTGAGACTGGCTGGAAGAAATAATATTACCTTTAATTTTCCAGTTGCCCATTCTCAGACACTGTAAGTTTATCTTGATTTTTTTGATAAGCAGAGAGTAACATAACCTTTAAGAACTGAGCAATTATTTTTTTCTTTGCAATATAGTTTTAGCAAGCAATAATTATTATATGGACTAGCCCATACCAGAATTAAAAAGAAAGGTCATAGGCAGGCCATAAGAGAAGTCTGAACTCTCATTACTCTGGCAGTGTGTCCACCAGCATGCACTGGTTGTTACAGGAGATGTACCCTCTGATTTGAAATGTTGTCTGTCAGCATGGACTTTCTAAACCTGCATCATCCTAAGCAACAGGCAAGTGTTGCCTTCCCCTTCCACTATACTCCTACTTTATTCTCAAATGATTTTGTTCCAATAATGTTTCCAATGGACTCTTGAATGTCTGCTTCCTTTTAAAATAAAGTCTCTTTTATAAATAGCAAAAAGTGCTTTCAGGTTTCTTTTCTGGTATAATTATACTGTTTCAAGACCAAATTTAAAGACTCTGTTATCTGTCAGAGAACATAAAAATAGGAACACCCAAGGGTCTTAAAATGAACGTTTTCTGTTACTTCCTCTACTTGATACAGAAACATACAGATGACATTTTAAAACAATTTTTGACTTTATCAACAGTTTTCAAGAGAGTTTTACATTAGTTTTACATTATTACTATTGTTGTTACGATTATATTTCTACCAAAGAGAAAGAATAATCTTGTAAACCAACTGGATCACACAATTGTAAAGGTAAGCACATAGTCACATATATTGATGTAGTCAATATCCCAGTTTGTCAAAATACTCACTTAAGAAAAAACAATTTCAACATGGTAAATAAACTGTAAAGATTTCAATGGCTATTTCTTGGACAAATCCAATGGTCCTTTCTTGATCTTGTTACTATTACTGTTATCATTATCATTTATGATGAATTAAAAAATCATTTAGGAACTATTATAACCCTCCCTTTGAGAAATGAGGCAGAGTAGAACTAACTACCTCGCCCAAATTATTGAAGGAGTACATGGCTGAGCTGGAATTTGAATACAGGCCTCCTAGCTTGAGAAACTACTCTCTCCCCTCTACTTCTCTGGTTTTCCTTCAATTTCTAAGCTCTATTGGTTTTCTTTCTATTATGAAAGTTGCTCATTGGCATGATCTCAAAAGCCACACTCAAAACCATGAATTCCAAAGGCACATCTGCAGGCCTTTATCCCAAGGCAACAGTTTCACATGCCTAAGGGTGTCCCATTGACACTTGTGATAGTTCTCGACACAGAAGTGTTCTCGTCCTCTCCTTGGCATATACACAATTGCCTTGATGTATGTGGCTCTAATTATTTCAAGGCACAAAGAGAATCACACTGTATGTACCAGTTTTTTAAATTACTGAGATCCTGAAAGTTCTGATTCACTTAAGTAAATTTTATGACTTTACTCTATTCTTTCAAAACTCTCCTTAAAATAAGAATGGAGGTTTTCGCATTTTTTTCTTGGCCAGTAAATCATGCTAATGTCTTAAAATCACAGATGATATTACAAAACTTTTGGAAACCCTTTGTAACAAATTCACTGTAACTCTATTTACTCAATATTCCATAAAGAAAAGCCACAAGTCAGAAAGGATGTGCAATCATGGCCATTTTTCTGTTTGTTTTCTTTGCCATTTCTCCAATGACATTGGCTTTCCCTTGGACCTTAAGTGGTTCTCACCATCAGAACTGTGTGACACCTCTCTAGGTGCTAAAAATACCTTGGCTCTTCCCTCATGACTGTGGGAAATCCTTCTGTCTAAAACACAAAACTTTCCTACAGTAACTAATAAACACTTACAGGAGAAAGTAAAGGAAGAAAGGCCCACCTAGAAGTAAATATAGAATGTAGAGTCCTGAGCTATCAACTATGACAGATCAGCAAGGCTGTCACCCACTGTCATGGTTTCCTCTGTTATCCTTCAAAGGAGCCTAAAGTGGACTCACAGCCAGCTCTCTTTGGAGAGAATAGATGATGGTTTTTTGCAAGCACAGGATAAAATAAATCTTTCTTCTTTTTTGAGAATCAGGAGTATTTGGGCAGAAGTCTCAGATGCTTCAGTATTTTCTCAGGTTTTTTATTATCATTATTTTTATGTAGAGTGAATAAATATAGCATCATAAAATTCTGACGTCAAAATATGTTAGTAATCCTGTTGTCCACTATCACACATTATAAATGATAAACTGAAAGCAGAAGGCCACACTCCCAGAAAATCTTATTAGAGGAAAGCATTCCCCTTATCTGCCTTCACTACCAAGCAAACCTCATATTCTTTCTGAGACCTAGCTCAAATTTTACCCCCACAAAGGAGGATGACTTCACAGACTCCTGTGGGCATTTATTATTATCCTAGACTTCCCTATCACATTTGCTTCATATCTTTCTAATAGGGTCTATCATCTCTGTTACACTTCTCCCTGGTTGTGAAGCCTTGAGCAAGCTTCATATTTTAATCTGTTTTACCAGAAGCAACAGTCTGCCTTCACAGGGTTACTGTGAGGATTAAAAGAGATAGTTATCAGATAATCATGATAAAGGCTTTAGCACATTGCCTGGCACATTCTGCATGCCCAGTAAGTCTTCCCGTTGTTGGGCTGACTTACACATCCACATACCCTTCTCATCACCAATCGGAGAGGTTAAACATGAGCTTTTGGTCTATCTGTAGTGCAGCGATTGGCCCTGTGCTGTGCACACAGTTAACTTTCCATAAGTCAGTGTGGAACACGTTAGAGAATGAATGTTCTCCTATGCTTGGTCCCTGGGGAAATTCTCCCTCCATGTGCCCTTCAGACTGGGCATCGTGATCTTTTAATGCTTTGTGTATATATTCTTAACCAAAATAATTTCCGAAAGTTCGAAATAAAACAATGAACAAGCCAGTGCTTTTGTTATGTATGTCCTTAGCAAAGTTACTTTTTTTATTCCTTGAGAAATTTCATACCAAGTTATATAAGTGTGTCCTTCTTTGGTTTCTCAAGAAGAAAATGAAGTCCCTCCCATATATATTGGATTTCATCCTTAATTTATATTCAACCTTTTCCTTATGCTTGTGGTTTGACCTGAAAATTTTGCGGTTATATCTCTATTTCATGCGTGGGCAAATGTTCTAGCAATAGCATCCAAAACAATTTTGCCTGGTAAGCCTTTTATAAAACATTTTACTTGATATGCTTGAAATTTATATTAGAAGAAAATGTGACTCCCTCACTTAATATTATTTTTAAGAAACAATAAAAGATCATGAATAAAATTAAATTTTATGAATAATTTGAAGTGAACAATATTACTTAAATGATTGCATTGAAAGATAAAAGTGTAAGTATGGTAAAAATATAGGTATGTGTGAAAATGAATTATAAATTTTGAAAGCTATATCTATGAAATAAAAAAATAATAAAATGTTCTCAGTGATAAATGTATTTGCTATGGCAAGCAGACTCACTAAAATAATGATGGCACAGTGATTCCATCTCTATACAGATTTATATTCTAGTAGAGGCCCAGATCCTATGAATATGGGAGAATAATCTTATTAATAAAAAACATGTTAGAATCTCTTGGGATTAAATGTAAACCTCACAAAGATTGTTGCTTGAATTTAGGTATATGTTGATTATAAACATCATCACTTATAATAAGAGAGAAGAACACTTTACTATCTTAACTCTTTGTTTCAAAGACTTACTAAAATAAAAAGCCCACTTAGCTTTCATTTTCATGTCACACTTCCAGGGTTGCTGGCATAAAAATTCATTTTACTCATCTGTACTTATAAAACTACATTGTTTTTAAAATATTATTAAATGGTATTTTTAAGGTGGAGGCAAAGGTAGTGGAAAGTGGATCTAAATTATGCTACTTCAGAATATTTAGGGAATCTATAATCTCTCTCTCTGCTTCTGTCACAGACACACACACACTCCATTAACACCTATAAATATAAATATAAATACCCAGTATAATAGAAACATCAACAGATTAATAATTATTCAATCTGTCAAAAGTTGCTATATATTTTGGAGTGATAATAAATCAGCTTCCTCACACTTTCCCCACCCTCCATATTGTTCCATTTCCTCTTGCAATGATACAGATTATTGTCCATTACAGAGCACCTGACAAGTGTACTGGGAACCAGCAGCATCTCTATATCACATTTGTATTGATATCTTTATTATCCCTTGTGATAATTTACTTATGGGCTAAAATACTCATGACCTTGTTTTGAGCAGATCATAGAAACATCAATTTTTTTAACTTTTTTTTATTGTTGTTCAAGTACAGTTTTCTGCCTTTTCTCTTCACCGCTCCTGACCACCCCAGCCTTCCCCACCTGCCTCCCCTGTTTCCACCCCTCCTTGTTATTATCCATATGTCCTTTATAATTGTTCCTGAAACTTGTCAATGTAACTTAAAAGTATATTTACCTCTTTGAATCCAGCAAATAATGTATATATTACTCAAAATTTTTTCAAGATAATATGGTGTCCATAAGAGCATTATCTCTCCTCATAACCCACTAGATTGTAATAAGATGAAATAAATGAAATAAATGCTTGAAATAAATGCATATTCTGGAGTGTTTTACATTGAAGAGAATATATTTCCAGTTTTATAATTATATATTGAAATAAACTCATTGGATATACCATTACAATATGTAATAAGAGATTTTAAATAAACATATTAGCCTATTTATTCGAATGTGAGATTGAAAATTCAATATATATAAGTGATAGATAAAATTCTGAGATAATTAAAGTTTTAATTTTGTAGCTTTTACCATATCATAATTCTTCTGCTGCCAGCATAAATTATGGTTATCATGGGTAAAGAGGAGCTTTTTAAATGAGAAGCCACATGATTAAATGCCAAGTTTTTCCTTTATCTATTAACTATAGCTATTTGCTGATTTCAAGATTATAGTTAGGGATGTGCTAGATTTAAACTCAGATCTGCCAGAGGTGAGGATCCCATGACAGGCTCCTCTCCCCTTAAAGGCAACATTCAGATCTGCCTACCGTGCCATCATAAAATACAGTCCTGAGTCGTGAGGCCGTCTGAATCAAAGGCGAAAAATTCCTAAGATCAAATTGCCATGTAGAATATGTCAGAATACAGGTCAGAGTGTGTTATTGCAGATGGAGGTAAATTGTGATATATTTCTGCTGCTAATATATGAAATAAGGCAACAGGGATTGCATGCTGCCAGGACAATTGGACGACAAGCAGTTATCCCACCTTCACAAAAAGCTATAAGGAGGAGCAGGGAAGGTGTGGTTCCCATGCTTTCAACTTTGCCAAAGCCGTCAGGTGTGAATGTTTAGAAACCTCTTTCAAAGTTAATCAAATGAGGGAAAATGCTGTTTTCATTTCTCCCCTATCAGAATCTCTCAGGCTGAGAGATATGATTTTCTAGAGAAGATAATAGTAATGACAGAAGTTTATAGAGATCTTTCAATTTTCACTTATTTCAGTACATTTGTCCCCCGATATTGTTTCTACTTTTATTTATGTTCAACTATAAAAGATCATGTGAAAGTTAGAAATTCTTAGCTGAAGTAATATTTTCCCATGTTTCCCAGTTGTCTCTTTAAAGAAAACCCAGCCTCTGCTACCCCTTTCCCTCCAGGTACTGTCCAGATCTCACTATGGACTCATTTTAGAATCCCAAAGATTGCTGGAGTCTCTGGTATTAAATAAATAATCTCAGCCTCATTCTGTACATTGCTTAGGTCCCAATAATTACCATATGCTTCACAGCATCAATTCATACATGTGTCCATAAACATCAACCCAGGACCTTAGTTCTAACAACGTGGCTTGCCAGACCAGTGGCTTTAATGAATTATTAGAAAACCCACTATTGAACACTCATTCCCATTTCCTAATTTGGTTTTTATCTAAGGTAACAATTGCATTCAAACCTTGAGTGCAAAGAGGTAAGACAATACATCAATCATTTATCTCATATGGAGTTTACGGATTCTTCTACTAGAGCCTGCCTCCCAATTTTACCTCAACCAACTCAGTTGTAAATGGTCTTGCTATACAATGAACTGCTCAAATCTACGACTCGTGTTTGTCGTCTCTTTTTCTTTCACCCTCTACATTCAGTCAATTATTAATTTCTTTAGGTTCTGTCCCCAGATTAGATCATAAATCCATCTCAGTGACCCCATGTGGTCCAGGCCATCACATCTCTCTCGCTGGGAACTTCCCAAAGGCCTCCTCCTAAATGATCTTCCCACCACTAGCATGACTTCCCTCTGATTCATTCTCCACAAAACACAAAATGGATTACTACACAATTTTGCTCAAATGCATTCGATGGCTTCCAATGGCATTTATAAAAAATCCAACATACTTATGGTCAACTAAGTTTACCTCATCTCAAGCCCTTATCTTTTTCATTTCTTATGCTCTGAATATAGGATCATTCTTTTAATTTCATGAACATTCCAAGCTCCCTTTTCCTCAAATCCTAGAAATCTCTTTAAATCCCTCCCCCTCCTTCTCCATTCCTTGATGTGATGAACTACCTCTTTTCTTTATAGTATTGGGTTGGCCAAAAGTTCATTTGCCTGTTTTTTTTCCCCATAAGATGGCTCCAGTATCACTTAGCTGTCTTTAACATCATTAGAAATAATTTTGTTAGATTGTATTGTGACAGCTGTCATATCAGCATGCATTTAAAAAAACATCAAAATTGATGAAATTTTGTGTAGCCATTTTAATATTGAAGATGGAAGAAAATGCACAACATTTTCAGCATATTATGCTTTATTATTTCAGGAAAGGTAAAAAAGCAACTGAAATGCAAAAACAAAGAGATTTGTGCAGTGCATGGAGAAGTTGCTATGACTGATTGAGTATGTCAAAAGTGGTTTGCAAAGTTGGTGATGAAGAATTTTTGCTGGACAATGCTCATTGGTTGGGTATACCAGCTGAAGTTGATAGCGATCAAATCGAGACATTAATTGATAATCAATGTTATAACACATAGGAAATAGCCAACATACTCAAAATATCTAAATCAATAGTTTTTGGTGAAAATGAAAGATGTCTCTTTTATTTTCAGAAAAAAAATAAATGGATGTTTTGGCCAACCCAATATTAGCTTGAAATATCAATTCCTGTTCCAGGTATTCTATATTTGAAAAAGGTTCCTTTGTAACATTTATCAAAATTACTATTTATTTTGTGTTTTTTAATCCATTTTTCTCATTAGACTGTAATGTCAGAAAAGATTTGTCTTGTCTGCTCCCCCATTGTAAATATAAGTAATCCATCTTCCTAGCACACAGTAAATTCTTCACATTTATTAGTACAAAGACAGAGAGAGAGAGAGAGGGAGAGAGAGAGAGAGAGAGAGACAGACAGACAGACAGACAGACAGAGACAGACAGAAAGACAGAGAGAGAGAGGAAGGAAAGAAGGAAGGAAGAAGGAAGGAAGGAAAGAAGGAAGGAAGAGAGGATGGGAGGAAAGAAGGGAGGAAGGTTGGAAAGGGGTTGTGTTTGAGAAAACAAATATTTGATTTGGCAAAAGCAACCCAAAGTTTCTCTCTAATTCCTGTACAGTTGATTTTCTGGATAGGAACAATTATAGAACATCTGCTATTGCCAGAGAGTGTGCCAGGAACTAAAAAATATTTCTATTTTTCAGGGAGAAAAAATCATAACAGTCTACTTGTAATAGTTCAATGAAAAAATATATATCATTGAATAGGAACTAAAAAATACAGACAATGTTTTTGTGTTCAGTTATTTTATTCAAGTTCAATCTTCATTTATATCACCAAAACTTCTTAGTTATGTTTTTTTTCTGATTGAATTTTACTTCTTTTTTGCCTTTTCTAAGTGTTTATGCTCTTAGAATAGAATTTCACTGCATAATTCGGCCTCTTAATTTGGGGTTCAAATAATTTATAATAAAATATTTTATATGTTTATAATTCTTAATTTTCTATAATTTTCCTTCATGTAATGTGCTAATCACATGTCTTTGAACATTATTTTTCCCAACCTATGTTATCTCTGAACATAGAGTATATTTAACTGACATCAAGTACTTGTATCTGTGGTCTCTGTCTGGATATTTGGCCCTTTAACTGTTATCTTCTTTCAGGGACACCTCAATGAATTAAATCCTGAAGTGTTTACCTGTACGACCTGTGCTGTATCTCCCAGATGAACTCATTATTTAGTTCTTTGAAATGGCTAGTGGAGGATCAGAGATGGCTACTCATGTTATGTAAAGTCTTGGGGCTGCTCTTCAAGACACCTTTCTGTGTTTCACCTTGTTCCTCCTGCTTTAATTATGCCACAGAGACTGGTATTTTAGTAGAAGTGAAAACTCACCTAATTAGCTTTTAATTAGTAAACACTTTATATATTTCATCGCTTTGGCTACCTAAAACAGACAAAAAAGTCTAAAAGAAAAAGAACAGCTCTGATACAAATCTAATATTATTTAGTTGGCTATTGTACTCACATTGTTTAATTTATGAGTCACTCTGAAGTCAATGAAATGACTTGGATTAAAGAGCCAGAAATTGAAAAAATAAACAGTCTAAATTTGACATGTGCATATTGAAACTATTGAACTTTCCATTTGAAAATGATTATTTAATTCCATTGTATTTTATTACATCTTTCAAATATTTCAGCCATTATGGAGGAAACTGAATGTTTTTAAATCAAGATGATTGCTTCGAGGGGAAACACACATGCAATTCAAAAACTATGCATAAGACAACACAATCCATGACAAACATTCACATTTGCATAATTGACTCGGAATTTTAAGGGAGAAATAACACAGATTTTTATACATCATTCCTATCAGGCACGAAACAGGTAGGTGATGTACTGCTCTTTGTTTTTCATTGAAATTTACACACACACACACACACGTAAATCACAAGGCAATTGAAATCTTAATGAAACACATATGATAATATCATGTAGTTAACCCCATAGACTGTATTTATCATGGTTGTTACATTTATGCAATTTATTAAACATAATATTTGGAAGCAACTCAATAGATTTTAATAATTGATAAATAATTCTATTGAATGCCTAAAGGATAAACTAATGTTCAGTTTTTAAATGATTCTGTAGAATATTTATTCTGAAGACTTTGAGTTTATGTAATAATATATAATGAAAATAGTCATAATACATTTATGATTAAAGTCAGATATTAATTTCTATGGTGAATGCTTGTTTCAAAATAATAGCCATATAGCTGACTGTGGTGTGTGGCACTGGTAGTGGACAATGCGTGAACATGTGTATTAACTCCATAAAACACTAAATATTGCTTAGTAATAGCAACGTTACATTATTAAATAAACTAATATCAGTGGCTTCCTATTTATATGTTAACTTCACAATAAAATGATGAAATATACACAATGATGAAATAACTACCACTAATTAAAATCTATACAGCTAATTATATTAAATGCAGAAGATAACAGCGTAGAACAATATCTTTAAAATGTAGTAATCATATATAAAAGCTTAAACAATAAGGTTTTAGGAAAACCATAAGAAAAATATCTTGACAACCATGAAAAAGGCAAATATTTCTTAGGACAGAAAAAAATCTCTAATACAAGTAACAAACCTAATAGAGTAAATTAAAATTAATAATTTCTATTCATCAAAAGATGTCATCAGGAGAGTAATGAGAAAATGCACTGAATGATTTGAAACTATACAATATAAATATTCAGCTGTGTACTAGTAAATGTTTAACAATGAGTCCTCCAGAAGAAAGAGTAGAGCCCTGTGTTTTGGTGTATGCCAATGTACGTAGTATAAATATTTCTACCATGGCAGATTTCAGACTACAAAGCTGCTCTCAAAATTCTTGGTGCTTCAGCAGTCTGAGCCAGTTCCAACGTATTACTGCACATATCTAAAGAGGACTCAATACCCATTATATATATCCAATATTGGGTATATATGTATTTCAGTATATATTAAACAGGGGTAGGTAATGTAATTAAAAGAATGGATAATGTATTAGAAAAAGTCAAAATATACAGGCACATCAAAAAAGAGAATATCCACATGACAAATATTCGTCATAATCATGACCAGTAAGTATAAAAACAAATGTTTAATACCATGAGGCTTCAAGATATTCATGTTAAAATATCCCAACACACAGGTCAGATGGCTAAACCATAAGAATGAAAAATTCCAAGTGTTAGTGAGTATATGGAGCAACTGAACTCTCACATCCTGCTGTCAAAAACTGTTATGACCACTTTGGTAAACTGTCAGTATGTATTAAAGCAGAACATGTCCTATGCACCCAACAGAATACATGCATGTGTTCCCTGAAAGTCATGTTCCAGATGTCTTTGTGACCACTATTCATAACAGCTAACGTCTGGAAGCTACACAGGTGCTTATAGTGGAAAGAATCATAATTCGGCATATTCACACAGTTGACTACTATACAGCAGTAAGAATAAGTGATTTACAACGGCACATAGTCTTGCAAATGTAATGAACACAAGAAGCAAAGCAGTACTTACTATATGATCTCATTCATAAAATGTGAAAAAGGAGGGAAAGAATCTATCCTTCTGGAAGACAACATCATGCTCATCCTCTGTGGGTATAGTTCACTAGAAAAACAGCAAGGGAAGGGGACTACAAGGTACCACAATGTTTTATCTTCGGGGTTTTTAATTTATGTGAGCGCGAGTGTTACGGGAATGTTCATTTTGTGATAACGCACTGAGACTGCACTTCGGACACGAGCAATTCTCTCTATTATGTTGATATATGAAGATTAAAAAGATTGAAGATGATAGTACGTTTTCTAAAAATTTTGTCACATTTTACAAGTTGAAATGGCTTGTGAGATAAATTCATTTAGGCATATTTATGAAATATAAGCTAAAATTAAAAAATACTTCTTGGGGGTAAAATTTGCTTCTAATGACACTGCTTTTAATAATTGTTTGTTGAGTATCTCCAAGTGTAACCAAAAAGTACACCTTAGAGTTCCTGGAGGTGGTAGTTGCCTACAGTCACCTAAACAACTTCTTCAAGAGACATTTTAATAATTTTGTATGAACAAATCAACAGGAGTTTTAGTCGATTGCCTTTGTATTTCCAAGGATATCATTTTCCCCAAAATATAAAATGAAAAACATGCCCATATTACCTGTATTTTGTGTCAATTACAATCTAAATCTTTATCATGTTTACTAGTAAAGAACAGATAAACTCTGAAAATTGTCTTATGAAACAATAATTCATCAGTTTCACAAGCAAATAAATTTATATTTTCTTATAATCTATAGTATTCAATCATAAGTGTAACCCAAATTTACATTTTTACAAATGTTATTGAATGAATTTAGCAAGTATGAAATTAACAAGTATGTGATGCCCAAAATATCACTTTAGAGTCATTGGTTATTTTTTACCATTTCTATTACCACACTTACATACTTTACTTTCAACTCTCTCAAGCTCTAAAATAAAGTTTTCATAGAAAAACTCATTTTTGATAAATCTTAACATGGGATAAAATAAATTTTGCTTTCAATAACTCCTTGTCTCTGTTCATTGGCATCAAAGAGAACTTACTATAAAAATTTTATTATATAATATTGTCATTCACATATAAAAACTACTTTACAGTGGTATAAATCTTTACCTTTCTGAATGATGCATTCAGATTCACTTAGTGACCTATCAAAAACTATATCGAATGACTATATTACTATAATATACCCAAGAACATAAATATTTTGATAGAAATTATCACATAGTTTCTTCAATATTGATGAAAACATATGGTAAAGTATCAGGTGAATCATGCAATTTTCTTTACTATTACATTTACCAAACACTGTCAAGCAGATAAAGAAAAAATCTCTAAAATTTAGCATATGAATCATAGTCTTACCATAAGCTCACAGGTTAGGAATTCACAAAAGAAAAATCACCACCCTGAGACCTAGAAAAATACAATCACAAACATTCTCTATTAGTATTGGTATTGCATTTTAACTCAAGCACCATAAAATACTAAATGGTGATTCAATATTATGGAAAATTACAGTATATGTGTAATTAATATACATATAATTTAACAAATGATTTTGACTATAATATTTGTCAGAAATAGCATTACAGTTATTCCGCTCACATGAAACTATTGTGATGTAAGATTAGTTACTCTAATTTGGGATTTTAATGCAGGGATGACAAACAAGCCAAAGAATTCTTATTGTCTCTTTTGCTTTGAGATTACAGTAATTGAATGACACAGTTGCAAGCAAAATGCATTTTGCATACATTATTTTAGAGCAGATTCTCAGTTACTTTGAGTGTCAACTATATACACACCCATGTACACATGCAAGTGTGTGGTTATCATAGTATAATCCTATTTTTTACCTTTGTCTAATATGTTTTAATCATTGATAATATATAACTCTCAATGAAGATAAATATTCTGTCATAATATTAAAGACTGCATTGTACCATATAGTTCAGTGTACATCTTAAATTATTTAAAATATTTACTTTACCCACAACATTACATGACATCGGTTAACACTAACGTGTTTAAATCAAGCTATTTGGTTACCAACCCATATGATCATATTGAACAGCTAATGTTCTTTCTAAAACCTCATTTTGACGCAGTGGTAATTTACCAATCAAAACATTTATTAAGCCATTAAATTTGCTTATTTCTAGGCAGATACTGTTCTATATAAATAAAAGAAGGTGATTGAAGATTTACACCCTACTCTTAATGAAGAAATTAGTAATATTTATGGACCCTTTAGAAACTCCTGAATGACTTGTATATAGGTAGGTGTTCTATTGTGTAATACATTGCAATGTATTTAATAATAATTGAATGTATTTCATGATTTAAGTTAATGGAAGAGAGCAACTGTAATATTCAGATTGCATCCATTATGTCAATGCCTTAATGAGTGATGTTATTTCTTCAAACAAGATGTTTAGATAAAGTTTTCTCAGATGTCTGTATATTAAATTGTTCCATCAGTTTTCTACTATAAATGAAGAAACCATTATATAACAGAGTTTTCTGACAAAGAAATGATATTTAATTCTTAGGAGAGATTATTATACGTGAAAATTATTCTGACATTAAAAAAGAACCACCTGAGGAATTAAATAAAAATTTTCTAATATGATTGTGATGAAATGTTAGAGGAAAACAAAATTTCACTATTACTGAGGTTTAAACATTCATATTAATATTTATTGTTCTTACTCTGAAAATTGAAGTGCAGGTGTAGAGTCAGATCTTTAGTACTGAGTGCTCAGGTTATTTTTGTCAAAGTCACTGAGCTAATTGGTGGCAGAAACTTGACTGTACTCTGATTCTCAGTCCATTGTGCTTCACTCCAGGTATTGGCCATTGCTCCAGGTCTCCTTGTTCTCAAGTTGGGAGACACAGTTTAGTAGCATCAGTAGAGGTCTCCACTGCCCAGTCCTTTTACAAACCCCAAAGCACGTGGATTAACCTTGTGGGCCTCCCCAGTTCATTTTTCTACTGTTTTCTGCTTTCATTTTCCCTGCAGGAGCAAGGAGTAATAAAATGACTTCTGAAGATCCACTTCCTACCAATATTTGTTAAAGAGGAAGGAAGCCTTTTCCAAGAATCTAGTGTGGTTTGCATACCCATGCTACAAAAACTCAATCAAGGCATTATACTGACCTGCCCCTCTGCTCTCCTTTTCCATCAAATGGTACATGAAGCTCAATTTGGGGCAAATGTTAAAAGGTTGAATGTTAGAATTGACAAGTGGTCTGAGTCAAGAAAGGATACTGAGTACTGGGATGCAAAGAGGAAAAGCCAATTCTAACATGATATTGATAAGGTAACTATTTTTAGGGGAGAGGTTTGTGCTATGTTATTAAACTGTCAATGATATGGTGACAGGGTAGAGCTTTGTCCTTGAGGCATTTTGGGAAATTTTATTTCATATAATAAAATTCTACCTAAGTGAACTTTATCATATATACTTCTCTTATATGTACAACTCATCTTTGGTTGAATAGCCATTTAGAAAGAACTTATGTTAAGCCAAGTAACCAAACTTCAGAAAAGTGATTGGTGATTTTTGAATTCTAATACCCCAAACCTACCATGTGAAAAAAGAAAGGTTTCATAGTAGAGTTTATATTAACTGTAAATTGCTTGAAAAGTTTTACTTGAAATAGTATTCTTATAAATTAATTAATGCCATTAATGAAAGAGTTTATTGGATGTGACTTGGCATTTGGAGAAAGTCATGGAATTGTCATTTTAGTTGATGATTCCTCTGCCTACACCATTAATTTCTTTGACTAAATGTACATGAATAGTAAATAAATTAAAACCCTTCTGGTCTTATAACTTCAACATATTATGATTAATTTTAGATAGTCGCAGCCCCACAGTGCCCAGTTTATTAAATATTTAATTAAAATTTTGCATATTTATCAAGCATGCTACTTTCTAAAATTTTCTGCCAGTAAATTAGAATATATAAAATTTTGCAAAATATGTACATTTTATGTTATGTGCACAATTTTTGTTATAGGTTATGAAAATGTTTGTTTTTGAAAATCAGATACCTTTCTATTCATTTAGAAAAATAATTTTTTTTTAACTGAACTCATCTCAGAAATAAAAGCCTTATAATTGTAGGCAACATGTTTGGTGAAAAAATGGAAGACTGTTTCAGTGAAACCTGGCGTATTGTAAACTCTCAATAAATAACTAATGAATATCTAAATGTTCCAATAAAGAAATAATTTCTGGCCAGGCCCTTAAGAAGAAACCTATCCTAGCACCTTTATGTGAGAGATTTTACCTGAGCTCAGTAATATCCAAACTTTCTCAATGTCTTATTCGATATCTAGATTCTTTCTTTTAAAGCAGATCTTAAATCCTCAGAAGGTTGGAGTGAAAGTAGTGATGGTTTTTGGGACTATCAACTCATCTAATGATTAGGTAATCTATGTAAATCTATTGAGTAACTATAACATGCTATATAATGCCAGGTTAGTAATTTACTTATCCAACAAATATTTATTGAGCAACAATGTGTCAGCTACTACTCTATTAGAATATGAGTTTAAAGTGATGAACAATATATATAGAGAGAGTTATGTCCAGCCCATTGATATTGTATTTAATCCTTTTATGATGTATCACCAGCATCAAAAGCCAGTAGACATCCTGCTCTAATAATCTATGATCTTCTAAGGGTTGCTCTTTAGTTATTCCAAACTTTAGCCTACAAGCTTCAAATAAGTTCAGGTGGGTTTCACACTATGGCAGAATATTCTTGTTATCCCCCAATATCCATCTTACCTTATTTTTAGAAAGAGAATGCCTGCTTTTTAGCTAGTACACGGACACTTGGAATAAGGCTACAATCCTTAGTCCTGGTGCCATGAGACTAAATTTTGACAAAAGCATGTTTGTGGAAGTGGGGTAAGCAAATCTAGAAAGTGTCACTGAATATAGAGAGTATACCCATCTTTGTCCATTTTCCCTATTGATTTCTGGTTAGAATGCAGAATTAATGCCTGGAGCTCCAGCAATAATTTTGTGTCAAGAAGGGATACAAAACTAGTCCCCTCCCCTCACTTTCCCTCCCCTCCCCGTTCCCTCAAACTCCTACGTAGAGTAATAAGATAGGAAGAGAGTGAATCCTGGACAACAGAGAATGTCATCTTAGGTTTGGGTGGATTATCTCTTGAATGTGAGTAAGAAATGAACTGCAGAGACAGAAAGTAAATCAGTAGTTTTAGGGAATGAAGGGCGGGAGGAATGGGAATGACCGCTGATGGGTACAGGATTTCTTTCTGAGTGATAAAAGCATTCCAATATCAGATAGTGATGCTGGTTTGACAATGCTGAATATACGGAATCCACTGCATTGTGTACTTTGAAAAATTTTTCAAAAGAGCTGAATTTTATGGTGTGTAAATCATATCCTAATAAAGCTATTTTTAAAAAGTGTGCCTTATATCACACTTTTTATATCACACTACGAGTTGAATTTGATAGCTCAAATAATTTGGACACATTTTTACTGTGCTATAAAATTATGTAAACATATTCCTTGGGTGCTCAAATTTGTCTAAATTTATTAATTTTCCACAATGCATTAACATGCTTTATATATTAGGGGAAATGCAAGTAACAAAAGTAATAATCGCTGTTCTCCGTAATCTAAAATCTACTGAGAAAAGAGGGTATTGGTGAATCAACACCAAGACAAAGCATTAAGCTCCCAGGACTTTTGTGAGGATTTCAGTATATAATTGAAAATTATGTGAAAACTACTATATAACAAAATGCATTATTAGAAAACCACTATATGCTGAAATTTGTGTTTTAACTGTTTGGCAGTAGTGCCTTTGAAATCTTTGCAACTGAGTATCTGTTTGGAAGTTGTGCTTACAAAACACCAAAATGTGAAAACTCCTAAATAAAGTTTTATGCTCAATGAAGAGGTATAAAAGGGACTTTTACAAATATTTATGGTGTCGAGTAGATACAGAAACAACATTAAACAATCCATTTTGGGGTCAGGGATTTACATCTTAATTTAAAATGCATAGATTCTTATGTTTGGTACTTTGATTCCTACACATCACTCTCCTGAAAAATGCCTCTCCAAATTATTCAAAACATTGAAATTTTGTAAAAGTATTTCCTGCTGTGTCAGTGTGCTTGCCAACAATAACCTTGAACTCTAAATGGGTGTATCGCGAAGAGATCGTCCAAACTCTTTTATGAGTGACATGTCATGATTTTCCTAAATTGACATTCGACTGATTGGTACGGCTTTGAAAAATAATAACGCTTATCGTAAAAGTTGCCATGTTATAATTACCTATACACTTGAGAAAAAATTACAATTGTAAATTGTAACTCCCAGCATAGTATAAGATCCTTTAGTTACTGGAGACAGTTATACTGGAAAAGCTGTAAAAATGTGTGAAAGTTCACAGGGTTGGTTTAACCTTTATGTAAATTAATTGGTTACTATAGTGACGTTCATTTTCATGGCATTTGAACTGTTGCAGGCGCTCAGATAAGCTTTGGAGCTTCAGTTCTGTGACTGCCATTATGACTATTAGATCCCTATCCCTCCCTTGTCTGAAAATAGATAGCGTATTTGGGCCTACTGACTCTGCATGGTTGGCTAGCTTAATAAACCCCTGGAAAGTATCCCGCATTCTTATTCTTTTCCTTTTACCACTTTCTTGCCAATTATCAACTCAGAGGCAAAAATATAATATACAGCAGTACCTCTCAAACTAAATGCACATACAAATCACCTGGGATACTTAAGAAACTATAGATTCTCATTGATAGTTCTGGACTTGTTAGAATCTCAGGCCCTGTCGCAGAAATAGGAATCAGAATCTTCATGGTAGCAATATTGACAAGGTTTTCAAAAGCTTTCTAAGGCACAGCTGCTTTTTCCCTAGGATGAAATAGATAATCATAGATCATGTTGTGTGAAGTACCCCACTTCCCTGTCTTCCACACTAATCTACCCCCCCCACCTCAATTAGATAATATTACATAAAATCCGCTCAAGGTCTAAGCTTTGAAAAGAAAGCTGATACACTGAAATGTTTGCTCCCATTTTTTTCTTTGCTATGCTACCACTCAACTAGCCCTTTGTGTTGTTCCTATCTCATCATCATTATTATCTCTCCACAGTTACCTAGCCATTACATTACATTAGCCACTAAGGTGAAATATTCCCAGTCCCACCCCATTCTACACCTACCCCCCTCTCTCCTGTGTGATAGAACCTGCTCATACATTTGTACATATTTTAAAGAGATTCATATTAACGACTTCAATGTTTCCATTCTCCATTTTAAAAATACATGTGTATCTTCATCCAAACCTAGGAACGAATTCAGCCTGTATCAAACCTAGGATCAAATTTTAGCTGTATTACATTTGGTCAATTATTTAACTTTTTGAGGTTTCAATAATGACTATCGACCATAATAATGACGATGATCACAAACACATGTAAGGATTATAAGTATTACAGGATTTTTCAAACATCGGTCAATTTAAGTTAATCCTCCTAACAACCTTCAGTGGTAGACACTTCCATTATATTAGTTTATAGATAAATTAACTGAGAAACAGAGCCAATAAATAACTTGCCCAAGAGCACAGATCTAGTCAGGAGGCAAATCCGCTAATGATACAGTCTTATCCACTATGAGAATTTAAATGAGGTGATGTAGTTGAAGTGCCCACTCTGGTGACTGATTTCTGGTAGTTGCCCAACAAACATTAGTTTGCCTCCTTCTGACTGAGTATGAGTTATCCCAGTGCTTCTCAAACTTCAGAGTACAGCAGAATGGCTGCAGGGCTTGGGTTTTTTCCCCAGTGTTTCCAATTCAATAGAAGAGTCAAGTCCCCAGATTTGCATTTCTGACAAGTTCCAGAGGATGTTTCCAGAGCAGATCTGGACAGCCCGCTTCGAGAACCACTAAGTCCGTGCTCACTCAACAGGATCACAGGTATCCAGTCTTGGGCTCTGAGAGCTTAGAATCTAGTAAAGACTCTGTTTTGAGAACAAGTAAACATTTACATAGGCAAAATAAAAACAGGACACACAGATTAGTTAGTAAATTAGAAAGATGACCATATGAGCTATTTACATTTTTAATAATCAAGTCTGGATAAAATGTATGAGTAAAAACCCAAATGGAAATAAAAATGGAGTTGACTAAATATATAGGCCAATCACTTACTTACTGCGGGGTATTTGCATGTTTCTACAGCACCATAAATGAGAATCATACTTCAAATCCTCGCCTCTAATCTATTTTTTCACTGAGCAACATGTCACACTCATTCTGTATGTTCTTTTACCATGTGAGCTTCACAAGAGCAGTGATTTTTCCTTCCTTTGCTCATATGTAGCAAGTGCTTAGAACAGAGCCTAGCATGCAGAGGGGGCTCCTTAATGTTTCTATGTCTCTCATTATTTCTTCTGATTAAGAGGAATTACAGAATCAAAAGGTATGGGTGGTTTTACAGCTTTGGATTGGTATTACCAAAATGACCTCCAGCAAGAACCAAGAACGTACCAGCTCCTACACCCACCGCCCCGCGGGCTCATGCCTCTTTCCCTGACTCATAAAAACTCCCTTGTAATTTTTCCAATAGTAACAATTACTGCTACATGTGTTTACCATATGTTGTTTCTCAAATTTTAATATCTCTAAAATCAAGATGCATATCCAAAGGAGTAATTTAGCTCTATTTTTCTTTTTGTAGAGCTCTATAAAACAATGATTTGTCTTACAATTCACGGCATTCGAGTTTCAAAAAAATAAAAATCCAATGACACTTAAATCCTAGTACTATGTTTGTGAATACTAGTCATAATCACTTCAAAAGCTATCTAGTGCTGTTAAAACATTTTGAAATATCACTGTAACACTATCTGCTTCATGTTGTCATATATTGCTGATTAACTTCCTAAGAAATATACTATTTTCCATGGGCTGAGTGAGGACTCGGAAGTCACATGACCTGTCATAATTGCTACAAATCAGTATTATTTGTCCTATATTTAAGAGACATAGAAGTAAAAGAGACATGTTACCGGATTTAAATGAACAAACACTTTTTAAAAATAAAATATATATTAGGAAATCATGAAAAAAACTTAATATAAATGCAGCCCAAGTCTAATTTTTCTATGGAAGAAATGTATAAAATCTTTAAGAGGATTTCACTGAATTTATCTGTCTCATGCTATTTTGTGCTGTTTTTACTCTTAAATATTAAATATTAATCATAAAGCAGATAAAACTTTGTTGTGTGCTGTTTCACTATTGTATAATTTTCAACATGTTATATCTTTAGAAGCAAATATTTCTGTACCTAATTACCTAGAAATGAGAAAAATGAAAGTGCATGGATAGTTTCAACTGACCAACAAGCGTAATAAAGTGGTCAGCTTCATTAGTAATAAATACATAAAAATATGGATACAATTTTATCACAAAACTGAACATATCTTATTTGAATGCAATATTAAAATTGTAATATTAAAATTCTTCTAAGACTCAGTTGCATCAAAGGGAGACGCAGAGAGTTCATTCTGGTTACAAGGATTAACTGATACAATGCATGCAAAGCTCCTAGAAACATCCTGGCTCAGAGCAAGTGTTAAACAAATATCACCGATGATGATGATGTTGACGGTTAAACTGTTTAGAAAATAAGTATGTGCAGCTACTCTAGGTTTTCTCTGTTTTCACTTTTACTTCTATAGTTAACAGTTGGAGGATACATAATAGTAGTGGTATAATTGCCCACCTTCCTAAATTTTACATGTGCGCACACACACACACACACACACACACACACAGCTTTTCTCTGCAGCAAAAGGAGCAAAGAATGTAAATATGTATATGCACACATAAGTGTACACCTAATATTATATCTACATTTTCTTCTGTGAAGGTTTGAATATCGAGCAATCTTTCTCCTTGAAGAAAGGGTACAAGATTTTGTTATTGTTTGATTTAAATAGTCTTTTAAGAACTCCAGTGAAAGAATATGAGAGAATGGGGTTTGAGGCCAAAAGGGGCACTGCTGAAGGAAATGCTGAGGATATGGGGGCGTCATTCCACATTACAAGAAGTTAGAGGACAAATGCCAAGTGACTGAGCATGGGGGCATTCCCAGAGAGCACCCCAAGAGCTAAGAGAGGTTTTTTAAGAAGAGAGAGCACCCACCATCCTGAAAGTCAGACCTAGCACAGAACCAAAGTAAGGGTAATAGAGGAAGTTTAGTTACGTTTCATTAGCCACTGTTCAAGTGGGAATCTCTTGGCCTTCCATTGTCACCTGGAGAAATGCTTCCCTTCCACAGAACAGCACAGCGCCCACTCACTGACTGTGAAGGGGGAGTGATACTCTTGTGACTCAATTCGGTACCTTTCCATTCTCCGGGAAGGCATCCGCTACCCAAAGACTTAGGACACCTGCCGCCTGAGGAAAAAGGTGGCTGGAGCCCTAGCTATCCACTGGTATGGTAGTACAGGGTGGTGCAGTTACGTCCATCTGTAGGTAAGGACGGACAGCAGTTAATGATGCAGTTATCACAATTCTATGGTATCCTGGCAAATAAAACTGTCAGTTCAGTATGGATCAGCCGAGAACACAAAGGAAGAACACTTGACAATATAGATTAAAAAAACAAAACAAGCACTCAAGGATAAAATGAGTCAAGACAATTTCCTTAGACATAATGTTAGCGTTTTGTCAAGAGGGGGTTATATAATGGAGTTAATACAAATACAATTCCTGTTAGCACATCAAAAATATATTTTTAAGTTCTCTCTCTTTTTTTTAATCCTCATCTAGAGATATGTTCATTGATTTTAGAGAGAGAGGAAGACAGACATCTGTGTGAGAAAGAAACATCCATCAGTTGCCTCCCATACATGCCCTGACTGGGGGTCAAACCCTCACCCTAGGTATGTGTCCTGACCAGGAATAGAATCTACAACATTTTGCATATGGGACGATGCTCCTACCCCCTAAGCCACCCAGCCAGGGCAGGCTTTTTCTCTTTAAAGTGTGTGTGATCCTGTGAGCACACATGTCCTTTAGAACAGCGGTCCCCAACATTTCTGGCACCAGGGACTGGTCTGCTGCTAGGGTGTTGGTGACCCCTGCTTTAGAAGACTTTGTGTTTAACTAAGAAAAAAATATATACTTAGTTAAGGATAACCATAGTATGTATATTTATGCATGTGCAAAGGAACACATGTATACATTATTTATCATTATAAGTATATGTATATATAGTATTTATTCTAATATTTGAGTCATATGTCAAGTTAAAAAAATAGGGAACATTAAAGTTATCTTTCATGAATATTTTTGAGCAGATAGGGCAGATAAAATACATAGTACGCCAATACAGTAATTACTGAGAAATAATTCTCACCTCAGTGTTGTACATGTTACACATGTATGACATGAATACATAAACATCTTTATATATTCAATCAGTCAGAGGTATCCTTTGCATTTCCTTAATTGTTCTCAGAGAGATAATATCATACTATATTTTTCCCATTATCTACTTTATAGAAACCCATATATTTTTTTATTTAGGGAGGTATTATAATTAATACACAGACATTTTTTAAACAATTACCATCACCTAATATATTGTTTGTGATGTTTGCCTCAAATATTCTAAGACTAGCAAAATGTACGAGAATTGATTGATTCCTAGTTTTATTTTAGATGGTACAGTGGGAAATGAAAAGCTAAAATAATATAGTCTAGGATGTGGTTAAATATTAAAGACTATATTGTGTGTGTCAAACTGTATTTTTCAAACTGGTATCTAAATTGCTTAATAGAATTATGAACATGTATTGGACAGTGAATTGAACTATTATACTAATATTTGGATATAAAAAATGTAAAACACATTCTGCCCTCAATGTAAAATACCTTTCAGAATTTTAAATTCAAACATACAATGTTATTCACAAACCACAAAACTCCGTATACAAACTTAATCATTAACAAAATTGGGCCCATTGTTTTGGCAAGGCTATCTGCTCTGAAGAAAACCGATGGGTCAAGGAAGAGAAGGCTTTGAGACTGAGAAACAAGTAAGTAGCAGGAGTGGAGATGAACTGACTTGCATGGCAAATTCCCAGTGTTCTCTGAAAATAAAACTTGAGTTAAAGCTTTAGAGATTTCTAAAGACATTTCATTTAGCTTTCTTAGAAATAAGATTTTATGAAAGTTTATTTTATTGATCTACAATGTAATTCATTTTGTCATTATAAATTAAATACAACCCAAAATTTCAATGTTTGCTTACTGGAACAGAAATAAAGTAAATTTCCAATATGGCTAACTATACCAGTAATTATACCTGAACCCATTCTGAAATATACCTTTTCATGTAAATTCGTAGCAACACAAGCCTATAGCAGTCTCGTACTGTGCAGGAGCTTAGTATGGGAACATTACAAGTGAAATGTTCAATGTATCATTGCAATCTTTAATCCGAATTATGAATTGGAAAAGCTTGGCTAAGATATTCTAAGTGAGAAGTTGTTTTAAAATTAGCATATGTATATTTTTCTATGCCATGTTAACCAATGCAAATTAACAGGCTTGCTCTTCTGTATTCAAACACTAACAGGTGTGATTATTCTTTAAATTAGTTCTTTACACATAATTTTTAAAGTTTTCTATGCATTTACATGCAAATAATATAAAAATAAATGTTTACTTATTGATTTTAGAGAGAGATATCAATTTGTTATACCACTTATATATACATTCATTGGTTGATTCTTGTGTGTGCCCTGACCTGGGAACAAAGCGGCAACCTTGGTGTATTAGGACGACACACTAACTGAGCTACCTGGCCAGAGAAGACAATGGTAGTTTTAAAATATGTCTATTCCCTGTAAAATATGTCAATAGGCTTTAAAATATCAAATTCTTTTATACTCCTCCCTTCAAAGGTTGATCTTAGTATCCCCATCCTTGAGTGTGGGCTGAACTCAGTGACTCATTTCTTATCTATAGAATGTGGCTATAATGATGGTGTGTCATTTTCAAAACTAGGTCACAGATGACATTGGGCACCTGCTTTGTTCTTTCTTAGATCTCCTCTTCTGAGAGGAAAACTAGCTGCTACATCATGAGGACACTACCGTGGGCCCACATGACAAGGAACTGAGGCCTCTCACCGATAAGCAACACCAAATTGCCTGGCCTGTGAGTGAGTCCCTTCAGAAGTGGATTCTCTAGCCCTGCAAGCCTTCAGATGACTGCAGCATAGTCAACATTGTCAGTAAAACTTTAGGAGAGACCCTGAGCCATAGCCACCCAGCTAAGCTGCCCCTGGATCTTAGAGCATCAGAAAATGTGTGAAATTATAGAAGTTTATTGTTTTGTGCCGTTAAGTGTGGGTAACTTGTTGCACAGACATAAAGATTAATATAAAGGAGAGGGTGAGGTGAGCAAAAAATAAAATTACAATACAGGGGTGAGCAAAAGTAGGTTTAGTTGCGAGTATGCAAAACACAGAGTGTATTCTTGTGTTATATATTTTTCTATATGAACAACTGTAAACCTGCTTTTGCCTGCCCCTGAATGATGTTTAAAGCACTATAATAATACAGTGGTGCAAAGAGAAATCAGAAATCAACTCTGTCAGGAAGAATCAGGGAGGTGGTATTTGGATTGGATAAAATTTGAAGAAAAAACAGGAATCACTCCAGGTGCAGAAAGGCGCTTTTTTGGGCAGAAGACTCAAATGAAAAAGGTATGGCAGTCCGAAGAAGCAGCCTGCCTAGGAAACAGCAGGGAGTTGGGTGCACAGGTTGTTTAGATGCATCTGAAGCCTGGCAGAAGAGTCTGAACAGTGACATACAGGTCATGCATTTCTGGCAATGAGTGAGCCTGCATGCGCAGAAGAGGTAAAGTACTCAAATGCAGCACTTGAGCCCAGGAAATACATTTCTTCTTAACCATATGTATTTTCTACAGAACACGTTTCCAAAGACTCACTGATTTCCATGATAAAATTCCATCATAGAGAAGTCCTTTTGCATTCAAGGATAGCTACATTTCTTTTTCACAGTTTGGGGATGCTCATTTCCTACAACTCTCAGAATATAGATTATGTAATCCAACAGTTATGCAGCACATAATATGTGCTGGCATATTTCTAAGTGCTTGAAAGATTAACATAAGCCTGTGGGCTAAGTGTTACTAGTACTTTTGTTTTAAAAATGGGGAACTGAGGCACAGATAGGTTAACTGATGTTGTCAAGATTGTCTAGACAGTGAATGGTGGGGCCTGGGTTTCTATCCAGGCAACTGGGCCTCCGGGTTTTTCTCTTTACCATTGCATTTTGCCGCAACGTTTCCGCTACACTGAAGTTTCAGCAAAGAACTCCCTATGTCAATTTCACAGATGAATTTCCCCATGAACTCTCAACTTTTCCATCTTGAAATAACATGTTTTATAACAAAATGGGTTTTACAAAATAGTAATCCTATGAGATAATTGGTGGGAAATAGTGAAATAATGTTGGGAAACCAAGACACCAGAAAATTTTCTTGGGGATGAATGACAGATGTCAACATCTTTAAAGCTCTGAAAATTCACACAAAAACAAAGTCTATTAAATTGTTTTTTAAAAATCAACATTATGACCTATTTTACTCTACTGAGTCATTTTCAATTGTTTTCAAATTGATCTGGGGTATAATGCTTCTAACTGCTCGTAACATGTCACTGACAACTCTTTGAGAATTGTTAATCAAGAATCAAATGACTGAATCTTTTACTTATTAAAATAGGCTTAACCACTAAAAACACCACTGTACACAGAAAAAGCATCCCCACTAAGGATACATCCTGGCTCTGAAAAACCTCCTATTTGAAGGTACTATAAATGACAACACTCTTTGACCAGCAAGCAGAATTAACTTCCTTTTGTTTTTTTTGTTTTTTTTTTGTTTTTTTTGGATAACAGAGACTACCTTGTTTCTCCACTTTCTTCTTATTCCTAGACCTGATATCCATCTTACCCCATGATTATCCCCGACCCTCCTTTCGTCCTATGGCCCCTTCTAAGCACTGCTCCTTACTTAGTCACAGCTCAAGCCCCTTCTGATGTTCTGACAATTGGAAACAAAAGTGGAAAGTCAAACCACAGAATCCTGAGATGAAATTAAAATTAAATTAAAATGAACCTCGGCATCTTTTAGTCTAACCTTTATCCAGGTTAAGAATGAAATCACTGAAACCTCAAGAGGTTAACTAATGTGCCCAGGGTCATGGATTTAACAAGGGTCAGAAGTTGTTTTGAAGCAGTCGTTTTCTGCTTGCTGATTCAGTGCCCGAGTAGGCTGTGGTATGAGCACCAGGGAAGAGGGTGGGAGATAAAATGGAGTTCTGCCACAAGTGCAGGATTTGAGCTGTCACTTGGCTGTTAGGACTTGTAGTTCCATTGTCCCCATCACTGTCTCAATACCAAGAGCCTCACAACTAAGGCCCCGGACTCCACCAAGGTACAGACATGCAAGGATACAACCAGAGGGAATACCAATTTAAAAATGGCTCTCTTTCCTCCAGGTGGACCGAGCCCCACCTCAGTGCTGGATGAACTAACTCTCTTCTTCATCCTCTTGGACAGGATTCCTTGCACAACCTGCACTACTGTATGTGGTAGGAGGAACAAATAGCAGAAGTGGGGTGAGAAGAATATGAAAGGAAAGAGAGGAAAGAAGAGAGGGAAAAGCCTTTTGTTTTATTATGTTTTTTCTATCCTGAATTCATTATTATTAGAAATTGTCGCCTCCCTTCAAAATTCCAACTCCAAATGTGGTTTCTTGACCTTCTAAATTTTTAAAAAGATTTTATTTATTTATTTTTAGAGAGAAGGGAAGGGAGGAAGAAAGAGAGGGAGAGAAACATCAATGTGTGGTTGCCTCTCTGTGCACCCCCAAGTGGGGACCTGGCCGGAAACCTAGGCATGTGCCCTGACTGGGAATCGAACCAGCAACCGTTTGGTTTATAGGCCAGCACTCAATCCATTGGGCCACACCAGCCAGGGTGCCCTTCTAAATCTTAAGTAATATATTTTATTTTAAAAAGTCATTTTAATGAAATTATTAAAAATAATAAAAAGTTAATGATATAAAATATAGAAAGTTATAAAGAATAATTTTATAGGCAACTAAGTAGAACTTTTTATTAAGTTCTTTTCAGAACTTTTGAAACTTCTATTTTTCAAAAGACAATGTTTTTATAAGCTATATAAATTTATATCCTATTTTAATTTTTTCATAGTATGTATATTTTTAACATTTTTGATAAACATACTTTTAATGCCTCCCCATCACTTATTCTGCATTCGAATGACTCAGTCCCTCTTGTGGTGTCAAGAAAGAGGTTTGCACAGAAGTGAACATAGGTTTTAATGTTGGCTTCATCCTACTCTGCTGTGTTATCTTGGCAAATGACTTTTCTGAGCTTTAACATTTTTTGATTCAAAGGGACCCCCCTACCTGGTATTTAGCTTCTCACGATTCTCAGCCCTTTGAACTGACAAATGAGAGTAATAGTCCTCTATTACCAGGAGATACGCACTGCTAGCTATGGGTAATAAATCCCCTCCCCACCAGAAAACACTGCATATTCACGTGGGATGAGGGTTTGAGTATTATTCAGTATGTATGCCTCCACACAATGGAAAAATACATATTAATATAATCAGCAATATACTTCTAGAATCCTGTAATGGGTGACATTTCCTGAGTGGTTAACAATGCTGAACACCACCCCTGTATTAACTCATTGTGTCTCATGACAATGTAATAAATTAGGAACTCATATGATGCCCATTTAGAGGACAGGAAGACTGATTTGTAGACAGAACACATATTTCATACAAGGCCATTCACTCCTGTAGTAAATGTCTGAGCAGGAACTTCAACTGATTCCATTTCAAACCTGAAGTCCACGCCCTTAACTTTGAGTCTTCGGTGCCCCCTTGGGCATCGCTGAGGCCCACTGTGAGAAGCCCAGCTCCCCGTGGCCAGGTGAAGATACAGCCCTTTCTCCAGTGTCTGTATCTTCCCACTGGAGCTTTTGGCCATAGACTGGTTCTCCCCATTTTATCCTGGAGGTACCTCAATTTCTCTTTGTTTGCAATGTCATTGTCAGTTATTTCCTTAAATTTATCTTCTGATTTACTGTTTTTCTCTTCAGATTTTACTCTCTAGGCTTTAACCCATATTTCTATCACTTCAGTCATTACAATCAGCATTTCTGGGCCTTGTGTAAACTTGAAAACATCTGTACCTTTCTCTACACTAAAAATAAGCAGCTGGAAAACACAGTAAGATATATGCTACCGTTCACAATAGAAAAATGGCTGTAACATATCTAGTTGTTAATTGAATCCAGGATACTCAATTAAGACTTTCTGAAGAAAATTATGAAACTCTATAAAATGATATTAAATACTTGAAGAAATTGAGATATATATTCTATTAATGAACAGAATTATTTGGCATTGTTAATTGCCCCAAATTACCCCCTTTGCTCTCCGTGCTTGCATCTTTGACGGCATATACAATGCATTCTAAGTCTTAGCAAGTGAGCTCCAGGTGAGTTTTCTTGAAAACTGCAGTTTGTCAGGTGAGAACTGCTTTTGTGTATGGGATACACAGACTAATTAAGTGAAAAATATAATGATGTCACAGAGGTATGACAAAGAACAGGAACAAGAAGACTTTTTAGTTAAGTTTTTTATAACACAAATTACTTGAGAAGATAATGAATTTTTAGGTAGAGACTGAATAATGGCAGGAGAGTACAATGGACAAGTTTACATAGAAAACTTAGATCCCAGTATGTTTCTTTTCTGAATGATGAAAAGACACAAATATAATAAACTCTCATCCTCCCAGGATACCACTTGTAAATCACCATTCATTCATTTATTCTTTTACTGTCTGCCACTTGGCCCTTATTTTAAGATTAGGCATATCACGGAGAATAAGTGTTCTAGTCTAGCATGCTAGCATGTGAAGAGAGTCCGTGGATTCAGTGTGAGAAGTATATAATAGGATCTGTGTTATTGTAGAGGGAGGAGTGATGAACACAGTTTTGACATCTGCCTGCTTCTTCCTATCTGACAAGAGGCCCCTACAAAGAACATCAACTGTTTGATGAGCTCCCTTTAACTGTTCTTTCTTTCTAGCTTATCCTCAGGCTGAATCTCACAAGGCATGGCTAATATTCTATAACACAGCAAACTGTTCATCCTTCTTATTTTATTCACTGGCTGATAACTTAGCTATATAAAAAAAATCCCCTTTGTACTAAAATTTAATGAATAGTCCCTTAGCGTAGGGGCATTTTTTCCCTTCCTCACAAAATCTGAACTATCTTTCCACATTTTATCAGTTTATCTTCCAAATAGGGGCTGTGATAAAGATATTTCAGCTAGTGATGTTACAAACTATTTTTTTCCCACTTCATGATACATTTGGTTCTTAGGGTGACTTTTTTCCCCTAGTTCGTGGTGTATCTAAATCCACCTAACCACTGTAATAAAGCCTAGATATTTTAATTGAAGAATGGCTCAAAAATATGAAAGCAGCATAATAATGGAAAACAAAATAAAATAAGCAATAAGAACCTATCAACAGAGCAAAGACAAAATATGGATATTACACATGGTAAATACACTGAGGAAAAATATGCAACTTTGTGTCTATATATGATTCAGAATTTGATAATTTATTTGCCATAATAATGTTTGAGTTACAATTACTTTTGAAAAAATTTTTTTCATTATGAGGTTGTAAAAAAGCAATTTATACTTAAAGAAATGTTCAGTCCAAGGTAGTACTTAACATTGATAGCTAATAATCCTCCAGAGAATGGTGACCTTGACCTCTATACTCTATAGCTAACTATAACCTGGAAACTGCTTGTGGAGTCATATAAATAATAGTATATGGTTATTGCAAAATCACAGGTTCACTCTTTCATCCTAGAAATTAATTATGCACAATCTATTACTTTGGAAAGGATAAAGTTTGGGATATTTAGATAGGTAATTGAATGCCGGGCTCATAGTTCAAAATTCAGATCTTTATTCTTGATACAAGATTTCCATTCATCATAAATCTATTTATTGTCTCAGGAAATAACAAGGACTGTTTTGTGGCAGAAACTGTTTTAGACATACCGTTAAATAGAACAGACGAGGATCACTGTCCTGGGGGGTGCTGTGCTATAGCAGGTGGAACGAACAATAAATCCTAAATATAATAAGGGTAAACAATGTAGTATATCAGATGGTAAAAAGTGCTAGGAAAAACAAACAGCCGAGGTTAAAGGGAATTTGGAATCCTTGGGGTATAAAGATTGTAGAGAACAAATAATTATAGGATCTTTGCTCATTATAAATCTGTGGATTCTACAGAGTGGAGCAAAAGTAGTTTTACAGTTGTGAGTATGTGAAACCAACGGTATTCTTGAATTATTACTTATTATTATATTATTTTCCATGTGAACAACTGTAAACCTGCTTTTCCCCTACCCTGTATACTTCATACCACCACATGGGTTGGGCTTTAACTGGTCGAGAATTGGAGGATTAGTAGATACACACATGAGTCTTCTTCCGGAGAGATAGTCTATAACTTTCATTAGACATTTACATGGATTGTGTTCCAAAATAAAAAAAGTAACATTTTCAATATTTTGTTTTTCAAAAAACTAGATGACATTGCTTTTTCCTTCTTATAACTTTTAGTTTTATTAACAATAATCATGGGAGTTAGGCTTTTTGGAAAAGGCTATATTATTGCCGTGTTAACAGTTGAATCTGAGAAAAGTAACTAAATAAATAAATGATACAAATAATACTGGTTTCTTCTTAAAATTTACCCCTTTTTAATAGAAAGATAAAAGAGACTTAGAAATAGTGAATGTGATCACAATTACAGACCTCATCAGTACATTAAATTTCTACATTTAAAACAATGGTCATTAAACACAACAACCAGAAAATGTTCAGCACATGATGAAACAATAGCTAATGATGCATTCTAAGCAATGGTAATTTTATCTTTTGTAAGATTCATTGCTCCACTTGTTTATATCTAAAATGAGAATTATAATTCCTACCTCAAAAGACTGCTACAGGAATTAAATGAGGTAATATATGAGGTATGTCTGGAAAAAGTCCAGCATTGTTAATATAAAGAGAAAGGTTTGCATGACATCGATGTAACCTGGCAGCTGAGGAGAGTGGACTGGAATGCGCGTGTGTGAAGAATGATGACTTCACTGTACTAGTCAGTGGGGATGGTAGATGCCATTGAGTGAGCATTTATACTGTGTGGCCATCTCATTCAAAATGACTGAGCGAGTAGAGCAATGAATGTGCAGTAAATTTTGTGTTAAGGTTGAACATTCCTCCATGAAAACTATTTGGATGATTCAGAAGGCCTCAGCCATGGGCAACTGGTGATTGGCAGCTTCATCACAACAATGTGTCTGCTCATGTATCATGTCTCCTGCAGAGTTTTTTAGCAAAACATCAAATTACCCAGGTGACTTAGCCCCCCTACAGCCCAGATTTGGCACCCTGAGACTTCTGGATTTTCCTAACACTAAAATCGCCTTTGAAAGGGAAGAGACTTCAGACTGTCAATGAGATACGATGGGGATACACTGATGGTGATTGGAGAAATGTGTGAAGTCCCAAGGTGCCTACTTTGAAGGGGACTGAGGCGTTATTGTCCTATGTACAATGTTTCTTGTATTTTGTATCTTCTTCAAGAAATTTCTCTGTTTTTCATATTACCTGGTTTGGATACCTTCTGGACAAACCTAGTATATGTAAACACATTCTACATTCAATTCCTTCTTTTTCTTTATGGATAATGTGTACCTATGATTTTCTCATTATTTCACAAAAAATACATATAAGACTTTTTGCTATGATGGAGTCTTCCTTGACGTATGGTTTCTCCAGTGTTACTATATCTTAATGTTCTGTAGATAATCTTTAAAATGTTTCTTTATCGACATTAACTGCTTTTCCCCTGTTCTTCTCTCTTTTCATAATGAAGACCAAAACTGCCAGTCAGTTATGACTGGTTTCTTATCTCTCCTCACAATGTATTTTTAAGAGAAGGAATTAGCGTGTAGAGTTCTAAATAATTTGAATGATAATTTGTGTCATCCTGGAGAAAATTATTTTTCGTAAGGTCCTCAACTTGGCTGCTATGTTTTGGAAGATTACAAAATACATGGGGAAAAAAAAAGAGTAGGGAAAAATAGATTAGCTCCCTTAAAGGGAAAAATTCATAATTGAACTTAATCTGTGAGCACAATGATTAAGGTTAAAATGCTGCAAATATTTGCTTAAAGGGAAATTAGAAGAGGCAATGTGTAAGTGAGAGTGCGTTGACCAGGCGCTTCTGGAAAGGTGAACAGAAAGGTTGACCATGTCCTGCAGGCTGGGATCGGGATGCCGTTGTGCCGTCTGGGTTAGGTGGAAATGAGTAGTGAGATGAGCTCCCACACCTGTTGCATGGACATGAACAGGTGACATTTGGGCAAATAAAACAAAGTATAAATCGGGCTGAACAAACTAAAGAGCTGTAAGAAGTTTAAATACCAGCTTCAATATTCAGCTTTGGTGTCCCAAGTTTAAAAACTATGAGAAATAGAAAGTAAAGCTTATATAACCTACTAAATATATAGTAATCTCAGAAACTTAAGAAGACTAAACATTTCCAACTGATACCAAGTAAGACATATGAGTGATTACAAAATTTCTGTAAACTATTTATTTAAACTGAAAACTTTATAGCATTAGTTTGGTTTATATAATTTTGCTTTAATTTCTAAAATTTCATTTTTCTGCTTTACCAGGAAACATAAAAGTGTGTTATTTGACATTTGGTCCCAGTTTTCCAATCATTAGCACTCAAGTAAAAGAGCTATACTACTTGATGAATACACGTGAACTATGCACCAGCATCTCAGTGACAAATCCCAGACTGTAGGTATAAGGACCCAATTAAACAATCTCAATGCCTGCAGTGAATTCAGTACTATTTCCGTGACAACACATACTGCAGAAATACTGAATTAACCCATTAACTGAATAAGTGCTTTCCTTTTAATTTATTAAAATGTAATAGGAACAACCTTGAAAATCAAATTTCACTTGTCATAGTTAAGATTCAATTTGAGCAAAGGTATATTTAGACTTTATGAAGGGGATGTTTGTCTTTTGTAATCTAAATGATTTGTGTATAGAATAAGAGAGATCAGAGGAATTTTAGTTCTGACTATAACATATAAATGCATTTATGTGTTTTAGAATGAATGTTTTCTGTTAAAGAAAGATGTTCCAGCATTAGTATCAGAAATCATTTTTAACTTAAAAAAACTGTAAAAATTCATTATGTTCTACAAAGTGTTCTTTGAACTGGAAATTATGCACTGGTCCTACCTATAATCACATTATTACCATACTTGATTTTATCAATACATAGCTCCTTTTTTGGAGCTTATTTTACTTAGAAATTTAAATCATGTCTATATGTATGAGTGACAAAGTTTTAAGAACATATACTTGACAAGGTCAAATGAGCCATTTCCATGGGGGAAATTTTACATGTCTTGTCTTTGAGCAGATACCCTGCAGTTCTTCAGTATACTACCAAAGGAAAACAGCCCAGAAGAATGTTTGGTGACCAACAAATACTCATAATTCACAGAAAATATAGATTCCAAAAGAAACTAAAAAACACAAACAAAAACTTGGTAAGAAGAGATAGATGATAACGATTTTCTTATAAACTTCACAATCTTATTTCAACAAGAGGTTGTCCCTGATATTATTTAGGTAAAATCTACCACACCAGAGCTTATTTTCAATTGTAAAATATATACTCATAAATTCAGTTGTTGCTTTTTCCTTTTAAATCTATTCAAATGGAACTTGCGCAGCATTCTGTTTTCATCAAACAAATTTCCTTCCCTTTTGCCCACTATTTTCACATAGTTTATACACAGAACCTTACCATAATATCACTGAGATTTTGCTGAAATTTTGCACTAGACAATGTGTTATAATATTTTCTTTATTGAAATAAAGTAGAATTTAGAGTATAATTGTTGAGTGCCTATTATGTATAAGCCAGTATGCTAGAATTGAAGAAAATGCTAAATGGGCAATTTAAAGAATTTCCCTAGATCCGTCTAATCCCTAACCTATATTGTCTAATGTCATCGGAAGCCATGATCTATTTACATTAAAAAAAAAAAAAAAGCCTAGCAAAGATTTGCAGCATTTGCTCCTTTTATTTAAAAATTGTCAATTTTTAAATAAAATGTTAGCTTATTTGTGTGTGTGTGCCTTATAAAAAACCTGGCTCCTCAAATCTGTGTTTTCTACCCTGTATGTTTAGCTAATGATATAGATTTTACCATACAGGCAATAAGGAACCACTGCACATATATAAGCATGCAAATTAGATGATGCAATTTTTGGTTTTGGCTATCAATATAGAGAATGAACTGGAAGGAGTTGAGACAAGTTTGGAAGAACAATTAGGAAGTCAGGGCAATAACACAAGGGGAAGAACAATATGTGAAAATTCTTTTGTAAATTTGAAAGTTCTTACAAATGTTATTATTATTATTAGTGAGATTAATACTTCTGATAATTAAACCTCTTTGGATTAGGTACAAGAATGAGCTGCACTAGAAAGATTCCCTATCATAATGGGATTTGTCATAATGAGAGTTTTTTATGTTCTAAGTGAAGGCCAAAGTGCAAAACTAAGCTCCTGCATGGCTGTTCTGTACGACAATGGCCCAGCTGTCTGTTTAAATAACTCATGCTAAAAAGGAATCTGCTATTATATCGATGCCTCTTGGTACTGTAGAAAACCATCTAAAACAAGTCCATGGAGTCTCTTTTAAAAGAGGGCTTTCCATGTCAAACAAAATTTTCCTAGATGTAACCTACTTTAAATAGAATATAAATCTCCAATTTGCCATTTGCTATACAGATAACCAAAAGAAATATAGGTGTCATTACACATGATCAAATTTACTATTAAGTGACTAGCTAGTAGACTTGGAAAACTGTACATCCTTTATCCATGGAGATGTCATTAAAAACAGATCCTAAAGCTATTTCCTGAATTTCATTTTTAAATCAAAGCACATTTTCATTATCCAGTTCTGTCTCATTATCGTTAGTTTAGTCTCAATGCAATAGCAACTTCTTTAAAGCTTATTGTATGTTAGAATAAAATCTGGGGACTTTGTTTTTTTAGCTTTAAATAGCTTTCGGGCATTTGCTCCCTTTGTTCCTGCCCACCCCTGTGTCCTCTGTTATGAAACTGTTGTGTCACGTGGCCAGTATGGAGATCTCCCAGTATTTGAGAGGTTAGGCTTCAAATAATGTCTGTTAATTTTAGAAGAATAGTTATGAACCTATACATTAAGCAAAAGAATCTCTCATCATAAAATTTTGGGGAAGATGCCCTAATACTTCTGAATTGTAGCCTGCAGCAAGGGTTAAATGTTGACAAAACCTACCGCCTGGGGAGGGTAACACAAGCCTCCAATAGGGTTGTCCAACTTTTGGGAGTCTCTGGGCCACACTGGAAGAAGAAGAGTTGTCTTGGGCCACACATTAAATATATTGAGACAGGTAACCAAAAAAAAAATCTCAATCTTTTAAGTAAATTTACAATTTTGTGTTGGGCTGCATTCCTAGCCATCCTGGGCTGCCTGCGGCCTGCGGGCTGCTGGTTGGACACCCCTGCAAGGCTGTCTGACGTCAGAGAAACAACTGAAGGCCATACTAAAACATAGATTGAGACAGACAAAAATAATTTCTTAAGGCCAAACACACATAGATTATGTATGAGGATTCTCCCAGCATAGGCCTGGAGGCTATACTTCTGAGAAAAGTATTCTTCAATGGTTAAGACAGATTAAACTACCAGGAAAGCTCATTTTGGTGGAGAAATCCGATTCCTCAGCACTACTATAAAAATGATGTGTTTCTGCCACGTACAGCAGCATAATTCAGATAAATTTAACCTCAAATGAAAACTCTCCAATGCAAAGCACATGACTGATAACACTCTTTATACAGACCGAATATAATGGGTTATTTATGTATGCATATTAAAGCTCTGTGAAGGTGAAAATTAGAAGAGTAGCGTTTTAGTGATTTAGACCAGAAATTGAACAAATCATCACACTGGAATCTATGGTGATTGTTGGGCATTTCCGTTTTTACTTATGGGTCTTTAATCTGAATAATAAATTCTTTGTAGCTGTGGAGGAAAAGGATGCCATGCACTACATCTGACGAGCTCATGGGAGGCCTGCCTGGTGGCCCTTATGGAGACCTAAGTAATCACATAGGATGGAATGAAAACTTCTTAACTAAAAGCAAGTCGCGGTGGGTAGTCATGTTCCAGGATAGTGTCTTTCATGACAAAGGTCAATCTTTACCTTAACTGAGTCTGTCTGTGGTCTTTTTGCATCTAAGGTAACATACCTATGCCATGTTAGAGTCATCCCTTTTCTTCAGATGCCTCAGGGCACAATCTTCCACCAGAGTAGGAGACCACAGGACCCCTTGTTATCTTGGAAGCAAATACCATCTCTGTGTATGGCAGGTGTTAATTATTAACTCTTCTATACCCACCAATGTAAAAGAAATATGTGTTTCTCCATTTCATTCTTCATCCATTCTCACAGATTTCCATACTCCCTAACCTACCACCCATGGATTTCATGTAATCCTCCCAGGCAGCTCCCCCCTTCAGCCCCCATTATATATCTTCCTCTGATTGTAATGTATAAAATAAAGGTTTGGACCTTTCTTATGTTGACATAGAGAAAATCATATTTAAATGTTTTAGTTCATATTATGCACTGGACACTATGTGGTAGAAATTTAGCTGAGTTTATTGTCAAAAGAGATTTTAGGAAGATAAATTATTAATACAACTTAGAAAAGCCCAGGCCCAAAATGGCCTTATTCCTGCTAAATGCCCCTGACGCTAAACCTGGATTTAATACCTGATCTAATGGCAGTCTTAACCTCGCCCAGCAACAGGATCTGAACCAACCAGTCGGGAATTTCCTGGTCAAGCACTGTAAAGTAATCTGTCACCAGGACCCTCTCCATCCTGCACAGAAAGAAGCAATCTCCGTGATAAAAACCTTTCCATTATCTTCCCCAAAAGGATGTCCCGGCCCCCAGATAATCCTTTCTTTTCTTTTGTTAATATTCCCTGGTCCCACCCTTTTTCCTGTAAAAACCTGCGATTTGTATAAACCCCTAGGAGTGCTCTTCCAGTTGCTGGGTGGGAGGCTGCCCCAGGCACTTAATAAGGCCAATTAGCTTTTGAAATGTACTGGGTTTAGTTTTGGCTTTTAACACTCTCTATTCTACAAATGAGGAAACCAGCTCAAGGTCACACAGCTACGGTGAGCTGGGATTTACTAGTTTTCATTCTGACTACTGTGTCAAATGTCCCTTAAGAAGCAAAAGAACAAAAGTTTGTCTTATTTATTTTTTTTTTTTGGCCCCCAGCCATGCTATTGGTTGTCTGGTTTTGCTGCTTCTCTGGGCCAGAACTGGAACACAACTGAGGCCTAGATGTAGTGGTTGCAGGTCAGAACCTCCTTGTCCTGGGGGCTTAAATCTTGAGGGCTATTTGCTGGGCCCCCTTGTTTGTACCCCCTCTCAGTGGTCTAACCACAGGAGAGGAACCTGCCAGGAGAGGAAAGGTCAGGGCAAGGATTGAACCACAGGAGGGGTGATGTACTAGGGGAGGAAAGGCTACCCTGGGGGCAGGGTCCTTGTTTTCCCACTTTTGCTCCTTGCTAGGCAAGCAGAGCTTTCTGCCCTGGTCTCTATCTGCACCTGGCCCATCATCGTCCTTGCTTTGCTCATGTCAAAATGCCTACCATAGCTGTAAATCTCCGGAAACTGTCCTTGATGGAGAAGGCAAAGACTTAAATCTGAATAACCACCCTTGTTTACTGATGAAGGGGAGTAGAGATGCCACCCCAAAATATGCCTCTTTAGAATATTGATTATTTTAATCTCTTCCTTGCTTTCTACTTACAAAAAATCATTATAGAAGGCCTGTTCTGGAAAGGAGCCATTAACATAGATAACTATAGTTTAATACAAATTAGCCATGGTAGACAGGAAGGAACCAGTCAAGGCCTCTTTGATCAAAGTCCTCTTTCTGTCTCATTGTCTCTAGATGTCCCGACAAACATTTATTTATTAAACATTAACTCTTTTCCTCTCCTTGTGAATTATTCCACTTCCTCCTGCAGTCCCAGACCCGTCACTGGACAAAGGCCTGGCCCTGAGAGGATCTGCCGAGGGCCAGCTGTGTGTGTGGGTTCTTGACTCTGTGTAGGAAAGAGTCTATAACATGAGTCCAGGTGATTATGAGGATCCATTTGTTGAAGTTGGGGACGTTAAGACAAAGAAGGGCTTAGCATAAAAGAAGCAAGAGGAGAGCCTAGGCTGGGCTGCCTGAGCTCACCAGGAAGTCAGAGAAAGGGGGCCTTAGGGTCAGGTTCAGGGGATCAGCCTGGAGCAAGCTGCCAGCTTCCCCTTGGCTTAGAGTTTAGGAGACTCAGGACTGTGAAGAGAGAAGTGGAGAATAAGGGAGAAGAAATTGCACAGGCTGCTCCCCAGAGGGTGAGCGTACATGCCGGGTCCTTTGTCTTGAGGCTTTGATCTCTTTCTTGCAGGCAGGAATCTCAGGGGAGGATTTCAGCAGAATATTAATCAATTCTCCATGTGTGCTCTTTTGGGGCCATGGTCTCCACTGATTGGTCAGAGGCAGGGCAGGGGGCCTTTAGTCATTGCAGGTGGTTCTGGCCTTCACCCACATGGTTTTGCTGCTTTTCTGGGACTGGAGCAGAAATACAACTGAGTTCTAGATGTTATCTCTGAGGAGGTGACCTTTTGTGTCTGCCTGTAAATTGCTAGGCCATTGTGTTCAGCTGTCCTAGTTTCCCTGGTCAACTTGTCAAGGGATTTTCCTAGCTTCTTACTATCTTGTCCCTAGCTCCTCCTTAGTCCAAATGACATATATTCCTCATGTTGCCTTATTGTCTTTGGGATTCTTCATGTTTATATGAATTACCTGTGCATATTTATTAAATGGGATTTTCTCCTGCTAAATTGTCTTATGCCATTTTAATTATTTGAACAGGTATAAGAACCAGGAAGAGAAGGGAGGGATTTCCCCTCCCCCATACTGCACTTAGTTAACCTTCCATAACTGGTCCTTACACTGCCGCATCATTTGTCTTTAGCTGCAAATGATGCTAAAGGTGATTGCTTGGGCCATTTCTAGGGGTTACTCAGTTTTCCTGAGTGTCTGCTTTTCTTCTGCTAATCTGTCTTTTATTACAGGGGGATCTCAGCCAAGAACCTAGAACGGTAGAGGAAATAGTATTTTCCCTTCTTTACAGTGGCAGATAGGTAGCCTTTGAGAAAATGAGAAAACAAAAACTGCTGGAGAGGTCCACCAATCAGTGTTGCCCTAAGAAACATCAAAAGGTAGTGTCAAGATCCTTTTCCTGCAATGGGAATATTTCTTGCAGTATGCCCTACATATCATGGTTAAAACAGGGTAAATATATACTCTCAGTGTAAACATATACTTCCAAACTAGAAGAGAAAGAATTTTCTGGGATTTTAGTCATCAGTTGCACCCTGCAGATCCCTCATTTGTATACAAGCCACCTTGGCAGAGTAGAAAGAGTTTGCATTTTGAAGAGCGATAGATGTGGATTAAATACGGATTAGAATCAGACTCTAGGGCCTGCCAGGCAAAATGTCTAATTATTATGAGACTCAGAATCAAACTGACCAGGTTCAAAGGCCAGCTAATCTGTTTCCATATCGGAAAAATAGATATCCTAATAGTAGCTACCTCGCAGGCTGACATTAGTATTAAGATGATCAATTCATTTGACGTACACAATATGTTTACTGGATGGTACTTACAAAGGGTTAATTACTATTGTTTTCTTTTATTACTAAAATAAATAATCATTTTTAACTGTAAAATTGAATAAATTAGGTAATGTATGCAATTTGAAAGCATCTGGAGCATGGTATTTAACCCCAGCTATACTTCCTCTTCATTAAACCTACCTTTATGTAAATATTATAATAAAGTCTTTGAATCAACGCTGTCCCATAGGGGATACTTTTCCATTCTTAAAGCTGGGTGGGTCTTCAAGTCAAGCATTCTCTGTCCCAATACCACCTTTGCCGGGCATCCCAGGCGGAAGACTAATACAGACACCACTTCTTCCCCGTGGCTATGCAATGACTAGAATATAGACATGTACAAAAAGAAAATGCCATCCTTGAGGCTGCTGAGATGAGCAAACCCTGCTTCACATTGTCGATGACATGGAATTCTTCCATGTCTGCGTTTTTGCCTTGCCCTTACTAGGAATTTTAGGCCTGTCCTCTGGTGACAGCTGTGGCACACAGGCTGACAGCATTTAACTGGCTCTATGGTTTTTGCCCAGAGCTTTATCAAGAGTTTTAAATATATTAGAAGAAACAGAGTTTGCTTGATGCCTTGATAGGTTATTCTAAACATAACTGTCTAAGAATTACCATCTTCCATGACTTCTCGCCTTGAGCTTATAGTTACTAGGACTTGGTTCTTTTGTTTATTCTTGTTGTGGGGAAAAACAGCCTACTTTTGTTCTGGTTCTTTATTTTCTCTATTTACTTTTGAGATGCTAGGACATTTTGATTAAACCTAGCATTCCAAATTCAAGATTTTATTATTCATTGCATTTTCTTTAAAAATTAGACTGTAGATCTAAGCATATGCATTGCTTAAGAAGCAAGGAAATTGGATGGGTGATTTGTGCACATATACTTAATTTTCCTATATGGTTTTGTAACTGTCCATGACATTTATGAACCTACGTTGATTTATTATCAAAAACGATTTTTAAAAGTTCAATGATTTTACAAGCAAGCACATATTTAAAATGATAAACTTAATATAGAATCATCTGATTGAACATTAATAAACTAGACTGAGGGGGTTTCTATACACACACAGAGAAATTCAAGCTTTCTTTAAAGTTTTCCCTAAACAAAAGAACCTATGTCAAGAAGAGTAAAACAGGTGACAATGTGAAAGCTTCATGAGCTTGAACTTCCCTGGGGAAAACCAAATCCAATTGGTTTGTTGTTTGGTACACTCAGCATTTTTAATAATTAGAAAATTTTATATTTGAAAAGTAGAATTTTAATTTAATTAAAAGTCAGGAAAATCAGGCTACTACTCCGGATCAGCAAAAGTAACAGCAGAAGCTCAGTACTGGCTGTCCCTTGGGCTAAGAGCAGCGCGTATTCTCCAAACGCTTCTCGGCCCCCTTCTTCCCAGCCTTCTCCACTCGTTCATGTTAGTAGTCTAGTCTCCCTACGCACTGGTGCTTGCACCACTGACTTAGAGGTGCCACGGTAGACGTGCCCAGACCTGACAATCAGCAGTGTATAACCTGCTAGGTAAGGAGCCTTCAAGAGGTTCTATATTGTAGGTTATTCGATAAAGTAATGGCCATAATGCCAGTGAGAATAATTACCCACTGAGTACTTAAACAACTACACATTATGCAGTCATTAGACAGGATGATTTCAAAAAATGACATGCAAATATGAAAATTATTTGGTTAAATGACAAATCACACGTGCAGATCATACAGTTGTAGGCAAATGAGTTGTATTACAAAGAAAATTCAGATTGGATTTGCACTATCAAGGCATTACTCTCAATGGATGGACAGTCACTTAGGATTTGACTGCTCGGGAAATCAATTCCAAGACCTAAGATTCGTATTTGCATATTAATTGCAACTAGTTATATTTTTGCTTTTTTTTTAAACAAATTAGTGAGACCAGTATGCTTCTTTTGCATAGAGGGAAAAGTAAAATATTTTTGTGTAGTGTTGTCTGAAGTTTAAGGTGCAGAGAGATTGGTTGAATGCTTGAAAGGACTAGGAGTGTCCAACCCATCGCCTACGGGTGGCATATGGCCCAGGATGGCTATAAATGAGGCCCAACACAAAATCGTAAGTTTACTTAAATCCTTTTTTATTTTTTTTTTGCTTATCAGTTTTCATCAGTGTGTGTGTATTTAATGTGTGGCCCAAAACAACTCTTCTGCTTCCAGTGTGGCCCAGAGACACCAAAAGGTTGGACAACCTTGGAAGCTCATGTTTATTTCTAAGATTTATAAGCAGAGTACAACATAAGCAACATTTAAGTAGCATAATTGTTATTCTGATATATTTTTGCATTTTTAAGTATCTGTATTTTGGTACCATAAAAGTCATTCTCAATATAGGTGGCTGGAAAATAAAGAAAGGTACAAATAAGAAAATTCAAATTATTTATAATCTTGTTATCAAAATTTTACTATGAACATTTTTGAAACTTTTGTTTATGCTCCTGTTCCTGCTAAAACATGGTATGTGAGAAACAGGGGCTTCTACTCTGCTCACCAACATCCTCAAATATCTAAATAGCGCTTGCTAAAACAAACACACAGGTAAGCCCTCCAAAGACATCGATTGAACATGTGATTTCAAAACGGGGATTCCCTTATATATTAAATTTTGTGGGTTCTAAAAAAAAAATTTAACATCATATTGATAGCATTTTTCCCTGTTTTTAAAGTGTTCTAGAAAAGCACCTTTTAAAATGGCTACATGATATTCTGTACATACTTTCTACTATTGAATATTTAGATTTTTTCCAAATTATTAACAACTTCAAATTGCGTCAGTAAACATCTTTGCACATAACGGTGGTTACTTGAGACTGTTCATGATAGATAAATGACAAAAGGAAAAAATGTAGATCAAAATACAACTTTATTTAAAGTGCTTGTTCAATATGCCACACATCTGTCTCCACTGTAAGGGAATCGAGTATTTATATTGACCACTAAATTTTTGTAAATTTTATGGGAAAATAAACGGTATCTATTTGTTTTGAGGTGTCATGACTTGATTACTGATAATGCTAAATATACTAACAACATTATTTTTAATTGGAAATATTGCTCTAAAAATTTAAAAGAATATCCAGTGTATAAAATATTTGGTATAATCTATAGAAACATAGGCACATGAAGTCTTTTGCTTTGTAACTGTATTACTGGTACTACATTAGGTCATCATGGTTTCAGAACATGCATGTACACATGCGTGTTGTTGTGCATGTATCAACTGTACATTCATTAACCCACACACATATATTAAATGTCTGATACACATATCCAATTGACTAAAATGTAATTATTTAAGAATAAAAATGTTACTGTTAGTATAGTATTTTGAAGTGGTATAGAATACTAACTCCTGTTCTACCTTACACTTTGAAATATATTTATGCCTCATTCAGATATCTTTTATACACACAAACTTTGAATTGGCTAAATATTGCATTCGCCAAAAAGTCCATTTAGTCTTTTTCTGTAAAATAAAAGACACATTTTTCATTTTCACCAAATCCTTGGGCCCCCTTGAGATGACTCTGGCCCCAGCCAACAGCTCAACTGACCTCCTAAGAGACCCTCAATCAGAGCCACCTAGTTAACTCTCTCCTGAATCTGGGATAATAAATATTTATGTTAAGCTGCTGTGGTTTGGGTTAATTTGTTATGCAGGAATAAATAACTAATATCTTCCTTCAGGAGTCATCTTTGTGAAATTTTTCTGAACTCAGTTTTTTTTTTTTTTCACTTAAGCTTCTATAGAACTGGGTATTCTCCTGCTATACAACAAACTTCTTAAGGACAAGAATGATGACTCGTTTCCCCCTAAATATTTTACACATCAACATGTGTTTTTAGCACTTACATGCCAGCATCATAGTAAAAAGGGTCAGTTGTAACATTATTTGATTAGAGAAAAATATATTGAGTTGGCCAAAAATTCCATATGGTTTTTTCCTTAAAATAAAAGACATTTTTCATTTTCATCAATAACTTTATCAATTTGGATATTTTGAGTATGTCAGTTGTCTCCCACATGGCATAACACTGATCATTCTCAAGTAATGTCTTGATTTGATCACTATCAACTTCAACTGGTCTGACCATGGAGCATCATCCAGCAAGAAATTTCTAGCATGAAACTTCACAAAACCACTTTTGACACGTTGGATCAGTCACAGCACCTTCTCCGTACCCTGCACAAATCTTTTTTTCTGCATTTCAGCTGTGTTTTTCCCTTTCTTGAAATAATAAAGCATAATATACCAATAATGTTGTATATTTTCTTCTATCTTCAATATTAAAATAGTTACACTAAAATTCATGAATTTTGTAAGCTTTTTTAAAGGTTTTATTTATTTTTAGAGAGAGGGGAAGGGAAGGAGACAGAAGAGAGAGGGAGAGAGATATGGATGTGTAAGAAGATCATTTGCCTCTCACATGCTCCCAACTGGGGACCTGGCTCACAACCCAGGAATGTGCTCTGACTGGGAATCGAACCAGTAACCTTTCAGTTCGAAGGCTGGCACTCAATACACTGAGCCACACCAGCATGGGTGATAAGTTGTTTTTTTTTTTAATGTCCACTGATATGACAGCTGTCACAATACAATCGAACAAAACTGTTTCTAATTAAAGAAAATTAAGTGCTACTAGAGCCATCTTATGGAAAAAAACAGAACGAACTTTTTGACCAACCCAATAACATCTGCCTTAGCAATTTCATATATGGAAGACTTGACAAACACTAACTACCTTCATAAAAACTTAAATATATCAGGTATTTTCAAAAGCAAAATTGAAAAAAGAAAGTTATATTTTAAACTTTCCATTTTGGGGGTCAAATTTATCTATGTTATTTTGGTAAATTTTCTAAATATAATGTATATACATATGCAAATAAACATATAACAACATGTAATATATTTGAATGTATTTATTTAAGATTCCTTTTCCCTTTCACTTGGAGAAGGATATTTAATTATACCTAGCCTCAGGGGGTTGGGTGGGGAAGCAGTATAAGCTTTTGCGGAACAGTTGTAAAGGTGGGCTTGACTGAGTGCTCACATGGAAATAGCCCAGCCTGGAAGGACCCTCTCTGTTCAAAGAAGCCCTCTGCCCTGCCAGTCCAGGACGCAAACCTGTTTGCCGCTGGCCCTCTTTCAGACTGAGACTGAGTAACCAGAGGCAATGTGTGTCTGTAGCTGTGATCTAGTCCCTCTGCAGTGTACACCTGTTGTTTTGCTGAGGCCAGGTTGGAGTGAATGTAAGAATTCAAAGGGCAAGTCAACAGCAAAATTAAGTAAGTAGTTTCTCCTCACTCATGATCTCTGCCTCTGTTTGACTTCCTGTCCCTCCACCTCAAGAGTCAAGATGCTGAGGAAATAGCCCGTGATCTGCTTCAGCCAATTATCCTAAGACAGTAATTACCATAATCTTTCACTAGAGTATCTAAAAAAAATAGAAAGATGAGAAAATCAAATCTGGAAGCCAAGGAAAAAAGGGTGACTGATTCCTCAGGGGCAGCCTCTGCCTAGACCGCACTGATTCGTGCTGATGTAAGAAGCACTGCCGCTGTGTGATCACGCGTTGAGCACTTCATTTCTCCACCAAACACTTGGTTTAAATATGCTTAAAAATACTGAGAGACCTTTTTCTTGGACCTCTCAATGGGTGATTACAGTTTAATAATCAGACCTTGTAGAGAACAGTGATTCTCAAACTTTGCCCTACATATAAAAGCATCTGTCACTATTGTTAAAATGCAGGTGCTGACTCCGCAGGTTTGGGGCGGGGCCTGAGATGCACGTTTCCAAAGTGCTCTCAGACAGGCCCCGTGTTGCTGGCCCGTGCACAAGGCTGCAGACTCTATGTATTTAATTTCCTAACATTGAATAATTTGGTAAACTGTATGTAAATCATTCTAATTTAAACTTAGTTTTAACATGCTTAGAAGTAGATTTACGTAGGTAGTAAAGGTAATTATGTTAGTGATAACTAAAATTTAATATAGGCAATTTTTTAGTTATTAAATCCTCATGTTAGTATTTTAAGCATTTTCCTACTGTGAGAAAATGTTGGCTTGTGTTCTGAAGATAACTGCCTTCATGATCATTTTTCCTGGGTCTGGTAGATGGATAAGAATCCTTTCTTTTGTTATCTAGTTTTCCGTTTGATTTTTAAAGACCGTGTTGTTATAGAGCAGTCTGAGGTTTAGAGCAAAACTGAGAGGAAAGCACAAAGATTTTGCATAGAACACCTGAGCTACACTGTCATGATCTCACTCACCAGAATGTTACATTTTCTACCAAGGATGAACCTGCATCGACATATTACAGTCACCCAAAGTACATTGCGGTACACTCTCGGTGTCTACATTCTGTGGGTTTGGACAAATGGATGGCATACAGTAACTCCCTCATTATATTATCATACAAAGTATTTTCACAGCCCTGAAAAATCACTATTCATCTTCCCCTCACAGCACTTGCAACTTTTCATCTTTTTATTGTCTCCATAGTTTTGTCTTTTTCACAGTGTCATAGAATTGCATGGTCTGATAGCTCATTTCTCTTTAGCACTAAATAATATTATTTTGCCTGAATGTTTCAGAGTTTACTCATTCATTCACCCACTGAAATTCAACCCACATCTTGGTTGCTTCCAATTTTGGCAAGTATGAATAAAGCTGCTAAACATCAGTGTTCAGTTTTTTTGTATGGACATAAGTTTTCAGCTCCTTCGGGTAAAAACCAAGGCGTGTGATTGTTGGATTATATGGGAACAGTACGCTTACTTTGTAAGAAACCACCAAACCACCTTCCAAAGTGGCTGTACCACTTCGCATCCCCACCAGCAATTTATGAGCGTTCCTGTTGCTGCACAGCCTCGCCAGCATTCGGTGTTGTCTGTGTTCTAGTCATTGGCCACTGTAACAGGTGTGTAAGGATATCCCATTTTTGTCTGAATTTTATTTATCTGATGACATATGCTATGGAGCATTTTCTCATATATTTATTTGATGTCTATATGTCTTCTTTGGTGAGGTATCTGTTAAGGACCTTGGCCCATTTTTTAAATTAGATTGTTTGTGTTCTTATCATTGTGTTTTAAAACTTAGTTGTATATTTTACATAATTGTCCTTTATCAGGTGTGTCTTTTAAAGGTTTTCTCCCAGTCTGCAGCTTGTCTGTCCCTGCACCGAAGCCACGCTGTCCTGATTATTGCAGTTCATACAGTAAGTCTTGTGGTTGAGTAGCAGCACTCCTCCAACTTTTTTTCTTTTCCTTCAACACTGTTGGCCATCCTGCGTCTTTCGTCTCTCCATATAAACTCTAGAATCATTGTTTTCATATCCATAAAATAATTTGCTAGCATTTTGTTTGGGATTGCATTGAATCTAGAAAACAAGTTGAGAAGAACTGAGATCTTGACCATGTGGAGATTTCCTATTTGCAAACTTGGAATATTTCTCCAATTATAGGCATGCCTCTGAAACATTGCAAGTTTGGTTCCAGACCACCAATAAAGTGAGTCACCAATTTTTTTTTTTTTGGTTTCTTACTGTATAACTGTATATAAAAATTATGTTTATACTATCCTGTAGTCTATTAAGTGTACAATACTATTAAGTCTAAAAATGTATTTACCTCAATTCAAAAAATGTTGCTTAAAATTGCTAACAATCATCTGAGCCTTTGGTAGTCATAGTCTTATTTTTTGCTGGTGGATCTTGCCCTACTGGCATCAAAGATCACTGATCACAGATCACCATAACCACTATAGTCATAATGAAAAAGTTTTAAATATTGTGAGAATTTCCAAAATGTGAACAGAGACAGGGAGTGAGAAAATGCTGTTGGAAAAATGGTGTGGACAGACTTGCATTCTGTAGGGTTGCCACAAACCTCAGTTTGTAAAAAGCACAGTACCTGTGGAGCACAATAGGTGAATCACGGTAAGATGTGGTTTGCCCAGGTTTCGTTCATCAGGGTTTTGTGGTTTTTATCATACAGATCTTGTACATATTTTGTTAGATTTTCACCTAAGAATTCCATTTTGGTACTGTTAATTTAAATGGTATTATGCTTTTAATTCAAATCTTAATTGTTCATTGTTGGTGTATAGAAAAGTGATTGATTTTACATCCTACAACTTTGCTCTAATAACTTACTTAGTTCTAAGAGGACTTGTTTTTTTTTTTGTTAACTCTTTCTGATTTTCTGCAGAAATATATCATCTGATGACAAAGACAATTTTATGCCTTACTTCCCAATCTGTATACATTTTATTCCTTTTTCTTGCCATATAGTACTACTAAGGATTTTCAGTATGATGCTGAAAATAGTGGGGAGAGAAGCCATCTTTACTTTTTAACTGATCTTAATGGGAAAGCTTCAAGTTTCTTACCATTTAGTATAATGTTAATTATAGACTTTTATAGACAGGCTTGACCAATTTGAGGAAAATTTCCCTTTATTTCTAGTTTACCAGGAGTTTTTATCATAAATGGGTGTTGGATTTTGTCAAATGCTTTTGTGGCATTTACTGATATAATCATGTGACTTTTCTTTTTTAGTTTGATATGATAAACTATATTCATTGATTTTCTTTCTTTTTCTTTATTTCTCATTATTTTTTTTATTGTTGTTCATTGATTTTCAAATGTTAAACCAGCTTTGCATGCATGGAATAAATCCCACTTGGTGGTGGTGTATATAATTCTTTCAGTACTTTTTTTGACTTAATTTGTCATTATTTTTCTGAGGATTATTGCATGTATATCCATGAGCAATATTAGTCCATAGCTTTGTTTTCTTGTATTTCCTTTGTCTGCTTTTGGCATTAGAGTAATGATGCTGGACTCTTGGAATGAACTAGGAAGGTCATCTATTTTTGATTCATTCTAGCCTTTGTTGTGAGTCACTTCATAAGGTTTACAGCAGGATTTTCCAAATTCTCCTCTTTTCAAGCCCAGAAACTATAGATCATCTCTTTCACTAATCCCTAATTTTTCTATTAAGTTAGCTGTAGGGTTAAAATCATAGTTATTTGGATCCCACTAATTTTTTGGTTTGTTCCAAGCACATTTTCTCTTACACTCTTCCATGCTAACCATGTGTCATGGGCTGGTAATATGCACATGAAATGAGAATGTCGCATTCTCCGCCTCAGTCAAATCTACTAAATTAGAGCCTATGTTTTGTAAATACTATTGGCGATATGAGTGAACATGCAAGTTTGAGAAGCAGTGCTGTCGACTCTAACACCTCTGCCTATAAAGTATAAATCTCTCCTTTGGACCTGGAGTAAAAAATATGTTGAAAACAAGTAGGAGCTCTGGCGACAGGTAATTATTCAAATCCCAGCCCTTCTGCTTCTGAGATGATTCTCTTAAATAGGCAGCTCAACAATTCTCACTTTTTCATCTATAAAATGACAATAACAACACCTCGTTGCTGTAATAAAAAGTGTAATGAACATATAAAGTACTCAGTACAGTGTGGCATCTGCAAAGCATCAATTGTTCATAAAATTATTATTATTAGGGCAGAATCAGTTAGAGGAATGAGAGGTTGTGCTTGCCTGAGATTCAAAGTGATTAGTTGTAGATCTTTGTGAATAAAAGCTGACCTGATAACCAGGGTGAGTCACTGTAACCATGTGACTTTGTCATAATATAGCAATTCTCAGCAGTTCAATTAATTGTATATTTTTAAGGAGTCTCAGTTTTCCCCTGGCATCATGCTCAGCATAGTAATTTTTATATTATTATTTTCTCTGAGAAACATTTTTACGTAGTGGGGAAAAAACTGAGACCCCTCTTACAACAGGGCAAAATAACATAATAAACTGTTTAAAACCAGGGTCCCCAACTCCCTGGCCACGGACCAGTACAGGTCTGTGGAGGGACAGGCAAGAGAATGAAGCTTTGCTCGCATTACAGCCTCAGCTCCGCCTCCTGTGCCCCCACACCCTGCAACTGCCTGGTCTGGGGAAAAATTGTCTTCCGTAAACCGGTCCCTGGTGCCAAAAAGGTTGGGGGCCTCCGATTTAAAATATATATCTTAGTAAAACATATTAAATGAATCATTACAAGATTTTAAAAAGTCATTATAGCCTATTGTGGAAATTTTACATGGACATTGGATAGGTAAATTATGTTTAGGCAGTTTTCAAAAACTGGATTTTTTGATTCAATAGACCATAGCATCTTTTGATGTGCTATTTTGTAATTCATTAAATTATTTTCAAGCCTATGCATAGCTACTATAATGCTAATCAATTTTCACGTTTAAATTATCAACTAAAGTTACATCGCATGTGTGTAAGCCAATTGTTCACATAAAAATATGCACACACACACTTAGAACTGAAAGACCTATAGAAGAATATTTGCACATATTTTTCCACCGTTGTGATTTCTAGATTATCTCCGTATTTGTTAGGGGTATCTGCTACATCAGTTAATCAATTTATTGCCTCCAGCTCTGAATGTACTCTTCAATGTAATAAGAACAGAATGTGTTTAAGCATTTCTCTTTACAGTGAATATCGTGTTAAGCTTTCTCATCAGCAGTTGTGGGGGGATACTGTAGGAGGCAGAGCCTTCCTACTGTTTTCAGCAAAATCCAGAAGAGTCAGCAGCCTGGGTTGAGGACGTCTAACAAGGAACTATTCAGCAGCCTGTAGCCCAGGGTGAGGTCCTTTAATCTACTTACAAATTCTTTGTATTAATCTGCTTCTCTTTAACCTATTGTATGGTATCTGTCTTCTGATTGGACCCAGACTGCTAACTTGGTTTTCTATAATTAGAAGTGAAAGTTCTTCTAGGGATTATCTGCATAACCCATACACATGGATGACAGTGTGTTGATTGATGGCCACAGGAAGGGGGAGGGGGCTGAGTGGAGGTGAGCAAAGGTGGAGGAGGAAATGGGGGCATTTGTAATAGTGTCAACAATATAAATAAAGCAAAAAAAAGAAAGGACTACTATTCAATACTTGTTGTGAACTATATGCCAGGTTCTTCACAAATATTATCTCATTTAATCCTCACAAAATTATTATGAAATTGTACTTCACTTTATAAATTAAGAAACTAAGGGTAATATTTACAGCAGTTTACTCATGGTCAAATAACTGACTCAAACTTCAAAACCAGTCTTCTCGTAATAGTATAGTTGTGTTTATAACTACTATTTTGTGTTGTAAACATCCCTAAACTTAGCTAAATATCTAAGGATAATTCACTTTTTTGAATAATTTATAAACATAATATTTTACATAGACTAAAATTAAAATGTTTCTAGAATATATTATACATTTTAAGTTTACAGAACATGATCTTTGCCCTTTGAGTTTTCATGGTTTCTCCATACTGATAGAGTGCTATCCTATGTCTTAAGAAAAAAAAAATTGCTGGCTTCAGAGGAAAATAGGACTGTCAGATAGATAGTAAATGGGATGCACAATTAAATTTAAATTTTAGGGCAATAATTATTGTTTTATTAAATGTATGTTCTAAAATGCATGGGACATACATATACACATAAGACTACCTGAAATTCAAATTTAAATTTGTGACCTGTATTTTTATTTGTTAAGTCTGGTAGAGATGATTCCTTTTACCTGTTTCTAGGTCTAGAAATTCCTGTGATCTTATCTAGTTCAAAATGAGCTACAAACAAAGGCAGTTTATCTAGAATTTAATCACATTTTCTAAACATAAAATGGTAAGTCTACTTCCTTTTAAGATTCCTAGAAGATCCTAAGGAGATTCTAATATCTAAGTAGATCCCTAATAAGACATTTTTGTTCATCATATCACAACTTCTTATCTCATCCATTAGAGCTGGTTAAGTTTTAAGAGGTGCCAAAACTTGTTGGGAATATATAAGGTGGGGGGCAAAACTGGAATTATCTTCTTGAGGGTGGGCCTCTTGTAGTACAGGTTTCCCCTGTGAGGTGAGTGTTCTAGGAACCATCTGTGTCAGTGTACCAGCTGGTATTGTTGTGAGAGGCTGTGTTCAGCTTCAGTGAATTTTTTTTTTAAGAGTTCATTTATTTATTTTTAGAGAAGGGGGAAGGGAGGGAGAAAGAAAGCAAGGGAAACACCATGTGTGAGAGAAAGATCTATTAGTTGCTTCTTGCATGCCCCCAAATAAGGACCCAGCCTGCAAGGTAGGCATGTGCTCCATCTGGGAATCAAACCAGCAACCCTTCAGTTCACAGGCTGTCACTCAATCCATTGAGCCATACCAGCCAGGGCAGCAAATTTTTCTAGACTCTTTCAATGTGTTTGGACATTTCATGATGGGTGATTTACAAGCCCACCTTCCCACACTGCACTGAGTGTTCTGCAGTTTGTTGGGTTTTTTAAAGTATATTTTATTGATTATGCTATTAGAGTTTTCCCAATTTTCCCCCCTTTATCCCCCTTCCACCCTGCCCCCCCAAGCCTCCAGGATTTTCCCCCCACACTTAGTTCATGTCCATGGGTTATACATATAAGTTCTTTGAATTTTCTGTTTTCTATACCATTTTTTATCTCTCCCCATGTATTTTATGCCTACTAATTATGCTTCTTCTGCCAGTACTTTTCCCCCTTATTCCTCCCTTCCCCCTCCCCATTGAAATCCCTCCATGTGATGTCCACTTCTCTGATTCTGTTCCTGTTCTAGTAGTTTGCTTAGTTTTTGTTTTTGTTGTTTTTCTTTTCTTTCAGGTTCATTTGTTGACAGTTGTGAATTTGTTGTCATTTTATTGTTCATATTTTTTTATCTTCTTTTCTTAGATAAATCCCTTTAACATTTCATATAATAAAGGCTTGGTGATGATGAACTCCTTTAACTTGACCTTATCTGGGAAACACTTTATCTGCCCTTCCATTCTAAATGAAAGCTTTGCTGGATACAGTAATCTTGGATGTAGGTCCTTGCCTTTCATGACTTCAAATATTTCTTTCCAGTCCCTTCTTGCCTGTCAGGTCTCTTTTGAGAAATCAGCTGATAGTCTTATGGGAACTCCTTTGTAGGTAACTGTCTCCTTTTCTCTTGCTGCTTTTAAGATTCTCTCCTTATCTTTAATCTTAGGTAATGTAATTATGATGTGCCTTGGTGTTTATTTCCTTGGCTCCAACTTTTTTTGGACTCTCTGAGCTTCCTGGACTTCATGGAAGTCTATTTCCTTGGCCAGATTGGGGAAGTTCTCCTTCATTATTTGTTCAAATAAGTTTTCAATTTCTTGGTCTTCTTCTTCTCCTTCGGGCACTCCATTGATTCAGATGTTGGAACCTTTAAAGTTGTCCCAGAGGTTCATAAGTCTCTCTTCACTTTTTTGAATTCTTGTTTCTTCATTGTGTTCTGGATGGATGTTTATTTCTTCCTTTTGTTCCAAATCATTGCTTTGAGTCCTGGTTTCCTTCCTGTTTCCTTCCTGTTGTTTCCTATGACACCCATTTCCCACCATCTCTATTCACCTGACCTTGTTCTGAGTGACTTTTATTGTTCCCTCAAATGAAAAAAAAGTCCTCAAAGGGAACCATTTTTGTGATGTGGAAGGGGTGAAACAAAAAATGGCAGAAGCACTAAAACACCAAAATCTGTTTTGAGCAGGGGAAAAATGTCTTGATAGTTGTATTACATCAAATGGAGAGTACTTTGAGGGTGACTGAGGTTAAACATATGAGAATAAATACACAATTTTTAATGAATAAATTCTGTTTTGGGGGGGCTCCCCCTCATGTGCTGATATATGACTATATAAATAATTCCTTATCAGGTAAGAAACCAGACAGGAAATTTAGGATGACTATTGTTAATCTTAGCCACCTATTAATTTTCCTTGTTATGACCACAAACAGTCTTCCTGACAAGTTGCAGAGGTGTTGAGAAAGATGCTTAATTGCATGCAACACCACTGACTCTCCAATACAACTGCTGCCACTCAGCAGTTCCTCATCACCATGGGTTCCTGTTCACTCCAGTCTGTCAGTAAGCTCCTGAATTCAAACTTATCAACAGAAGAAACTAATGGTGACTTAACAGCATCTCCCTAATCTTCAGCAATAAGAATTTCATTTTTGTCATGGCACACATTACCACCCAGCTAGCACACTACATTCTCATGCCTTTCTTGCAACTATGCATGACCACAGAAAAAGTGTTAGTCATGAGATGCAAATGAAGGGGTCCTTAAATGGAGGGAGAGGACCCTTCTTTGTCCCTTTTTTCCTATTGAGTGGTATGAAGATGTAATGACTAGAGCTTGACTAGTCCTTTCAGATCATGAAGCAGCCTGTGAAGGATGGTGACAAAGTAAGGTAGAAGGAAACTGCACTGATTTTGATTTTATCGAATATCTTTTATGTACAAGAGAAAATAATTTGTTTTGCTTGAGCCATTGTTAATCTTCTTTAACTTTTTATAGGAAGCTGAGCTTAATCTTAAAAGATACAGCACTTTATCTGGTAGTTTTGTCATTTTCATTTTCCAGACTTGCTTGGCTAGAAACAGTGAAGTTCCTGACTTTATATGCAGTAAAAGAAGAACAAGAATGGATAAACTCCTCAATGGAAAGGCAAGTAAGACTCCGCATAGCCAGTTTGTCTGAAAATTAATTCAGATTGCCTTCATTAATTAAAAGCGTACTACTGAAGGTGCAGTTATAAGAATATAGTGTACTGACCGAAGAGTGTACATACAGGTGTACACAGGGTATTATGGTAATAAATGGGAGAATCCTGGACACAGACTAACTAATAGAACAGTAGTGAAATGTTCATAAAAGTGTCCAAATCAAACCCTGAAAACTAATTAGATGTTTGGTTGAATGGAGGAAAGAGTTCTGGTAATCTGAACATCCTGTACAAAGATAAGTGGAGGCAAGAAATCATGACACTTCAGAGACACAGTAAGTATTTCTGTAAAAGCAAAACACATTTGAAGGGGGGTGGGGGGTTACAACTATAGTAAGAGATTTAGATGGATATAAAACCTTCTAAGCTTTGGTAGAATATTTACCTATTTTTTAAATGCTAGAAAAGAATTTCACAATTTTAACTGTTTTAGAAATATAATTCTGTATTAAGGTTGGAGAATAGAATGGAAACAGGTAATATTGAAAGCAGAGTAAAAATGTCTTAATAAAAAGACTAGCTATTATCATATGTCTTTATTGTGATAGGTACTGTCCTAAGATTTTAGTAAGTATTGTCTCTCTCTTCATAATTCCAAGCCCAAATTGAGATTTAGTAAAATTAGGGGATTACTCAAGCTACTAGAAACTAGACCCTAAACCAGATTTATTATGACTCTATAAATATAGGCTCAAAAACTCACACAGGTCGATAGTGACCAGAGGGGAGAGGGGAGGGAATTTTAGGGGAAAAGGGTGAGAGGTTTGTAGGAACAATTATAAAGGACACATGGATAATAACGGAGGGGGGGTAGAAATGGGAGGGAGGTGGGGAAGGCTAGGGGTTAGGCTGGAGTGGTGGGAAAAGGCAGAGAACTGTACTTGCACAACAATAAAATTAGAGAGAGAAAAAATTTGCTAAGAGAGGGGCATCCAACCCATGGCCCATGGGCTGCATGCAGCCCAACACAAAATCGTGAATTTACTTAAAACATTATGGGGGAGGGGGGTGGAAGCAAGGAGGGAGGTGGGTTTGGCTGGGGTCGGGTGAGTAGTGGTGGGGGGAAATTGCAGACAACTGTAATTGAACAATAATAAAATAATTTAAAACAAACAAAAAAAACTCATGCAATAGCATGGTATTTCATTATTAGCTACATCAAGAAACAGCTTTGCCAAGTAATACAGGTGAGGACATAACTAAGTAGTGGCAGTGACAGCAGAAGAACAGATGAAAGAGATGTTAATTAGAAAGTTAATATCAAGGAGACTCAAGATAGCAGAGGACTAAGTGGAAGCTACACTAACCACCTCCCAAGACCAAACTGTAATTACAGCTAAATTAAAGAAAAAGCAGCCTGAATAAACAATTGAACACTAGCTGGAGAGAAGCCTTATAACCAAGCACATAAGGAAGAAATCACTTTACCACAATGAGACTGGTAGGGCGTATAGACACACAAGGGGGCTGAGCTCCCACAGGAAGCAGCTGAAGTTCCGAAAGGAATATTTCAGCAGCAGGGGAGTGGGGATGTTCATCCTGAAAGTATGGGGTCTAAACCTCAAGATAACTCTCTAGCCTACAGCACCAGACCTGGGAAAGGAACCCAAATAACGTAAAGCTGTGAAAAACAGCAGGGTTTCTCTCTGCCAAGAAGAGATGGCTAGAAATGTAGAGAGCCTCTTAAAGGGCCAACACACAAAAATTTTGATTGCAAATACTTACCCTGGGCTCCAGCAGGGGGAGGGCAGAGTGAATTACAGATACTTGAGGAGAGTCTGGGGCTAGTGACTTTGGGGAGACAGGTGAAGGATCAACCACCAGGAACCCTGTTCTGCATCATTCCTCATACTGCAAAGGCCATCTTTCTCTAGCAGATTGCTCCTCTCCAAGTGGCATCATCTGAGGGGAAGCAATACCCCACCCTATGGAGCTTCAGACAGGCTGCTGAGTACTGTTGGAAACTATATTAGTGATTGAGCTTAAGAGCAATGGCAAATCTGTGGGAGCTTGGAGACTTTAACTGATCCTCTCCTGGGCCCAGTGCTGGTAAAATCTAGCCTTGGTACATAGCCTGGTTCCTTCTGAACACAAACAGGCCCAGCAGAGGAAGTCATGTGCTATGGGTTGCTGATAGCTCCAAACAGGTTGACCAAGGCCAGTCACAAGCAACATCTGACAAAGGCCTACACCAGAGTTTTTGTGGATCTACCTGATACATAGAAACAAATACAAAGATGCAGCCAACATGGGAAGACAAAGAAAAAGACCCAAATGAAAGAACCAGAGAATTCTTCAAAAGAAAAAGTAAATGAAATGGAGGCAAGCAATTTATCAGATGGGATTTAGAGTAATGGTTATAAGGATACTCAACAGTGTGAAAAAAGAATAGAAACCATAAAAAATGATGCATCATAAATAAAGAATGCTATATCTGAAATAAATAATACACTAGAAGGAATAACAGTAGGTTAAATGAAGCAGAGAACTGAATCAGCAATTTGGAGGACAAGGTGGAAAAGAAAAACAAAACACCCAGGCAGAGCAGCATAAAGAAAAAAAAGATTTTTAAAAATATGAGAAGAGCTTAAGAAATCTTTGAGATAACGTGAAATATAACAACATTCATATCATGGGAATACCAGAAGGAGAAGAGATTGAGCAAGGGATCAAGAACCTATTTGAAGGAATAATAACCAAAAACTTCCTTGATCTTGTGAAGGAAAATGTTACACAAGTCAGGAAGCACAGATAGTCCCCAACAAGATGGACCCAAAGAGGCCTACACCAAGACACATCATAATTTACACAGCAAACTTTAAAGAAAAGGAGTCCTAAAAGCTGCAAGAGAAAAGCATATAGTTAACTACAAGGGAATTCTCATTGGACTGGCATCTAATTGATTTCTTAACAGAAACATTTCAGGCCAGAAGAGAGTGGCATGAAATAGTCAAGGTGATAAAAGCAAGCACCTACAACCAAGGCTACTTTACCCAGCAAGGCTATCATTTAAAATTGAAGGAGAGATAAAGAGCTTCACAGACAAGAAAAAGCTAAAGGAGTTTGTTAATACCTAACCAGTACTGCAACAAACATTAAATGGTTTGCTTGAAGAAGAGAGAAGAAGAAAAGAGAAAACGAAGATGGACATAGCTAAAAAATAAAATGGCAATAAATCATATATAAATAATCACCTTAAATGTAAATAGCTTAAATGTTCCTACCAAAGTCATGTGGGAGCTGAATGGATAAGAAAACAAGACCCATCTGTGTGTTGTCTCCAAATGACACACCTCAGATCAAAAGATACACACAGATTAAAAGGGATAGAAAAACATATTTTATGCAAATGGAAAGGAAAAAACAAGCTGGGGTAGCAGTCCTTTTATCTTACAAAATAGACTTTAAAACAAGGCTATAGTAATAGACAAAGAAGGACACCACATAATGATAAAGGGAACAATTCAACAAGAGGATACAACCCTAGTAAACATTTACACACCCTCATAGGAGCACCTAAATATGTAAAGCAAATCTTGATGGACATAAAGGGAGAGGTTGACAAAAATACAGTCATAGTCAGGGATTTTAACACCCATTGACTTCAATGGATAGATCTGCCAGACAAAATCAACAAAAAAACAGTGGACTTAAATGACACACTAGATCAAATGGATTTAATTGATAGCGTTATAGCCTTTCATCCCAGTGCAGCAGAATATACATAATTTTCAAGTGCACATGGAACATTTTCTAGGATAGACCACATGTTAGTTCACAAAACAAGTCTCAATACATTTAAGAAGATGGAAATCATATCAAGCATCTTCTCTCACCACATGCTATGAAACTAGAAATCAACCACAGGAAGAACAATAAAAACCACACAAAGTCATGGAAGCTAAATAACATGTATTAAAAAATGAATGAGTCACAATGAGATCAAGAAAGAAATCAAAACATACCTTGACACAAAGGAAAATGAGGACATGACAATCTAAAATCTGTGGGACACAGGAAAAGCAATCCTAAGAAGCACATTTATAACATTACAGGCTTATCTAAAAAAAGAGAGAGAGAGAAAGAGAAAAAGCTCAAATAAACAATCTAACTTCACACTTAAAGGAACTCGAAAAGGAACAAAAACAAAGCCCAATGTGAGTAGAAGGAAGGGAATAATTAAGATCAGAGCAGAAGTAAATGAAATAGAGTCTAAAAAAAAATTACAGAAGATCAATGAATCCAAGAGCTGGTTCTTTGAAAAAATAAACAAGATTGACAAACCTTTAACTGGATTCATCAAGAAAAAGAGAGGACCCAAATGTGTAAAATCAGAAAGGAAAAATGATAAAAAAGGAACTGACCCCAAAGAAATACAAATGATGATACAAAAAATATTATGAACAACTATATGCCAAGAAATGGAAAACCTGGATGAAATGGATAAATTCCTAGAAATATACAATCTTCCAAAAATAAATCAGGAAGAATCAGATTATCTGAATAGACAGATTACACCTAGTGAAATTGAAGCATTAAAAAAAAAAAAACCCTCCCAACAAACAAAAGCCCTAGACCAGATGGCTTCACAGGTGAACTTTGCTGAACATTCTGAGAAGAACTAACATGTCACCTTCTCAAAATATTTCAAAAAATTCAATAAGAGATAAGACTCCCAAGCTACTTTTTCAAAGCCAGCATTACATTATTCTAAAACCAGATAAAGACACTAAAAAAAAGGAAAGAAAATTTTAGTACAATTTCTCCAATGAACATAGATGCTAAAATCCTCAACAAAATATTAGCAAACCAAATACAGCAATATATCAAAAAGATCATACATACCCCATGATCAAGTGGGATGGATTCTATGGATGCAAGGTTGGTACAACATTGGTGAATTAATAAATGTGATACTTCACATAAATAAAATGAAGGATAAAAAACCGTATGATTATATCAATAGATATGTTTGACAAAATCATTTGATAAAATCCAGCATCCATTTATGATAAAAACTCTCAGCAAAGTGAGAATAGAGGGAACATATCAAACCATAACAAAAGCCATATAAACCAAACCCAATGGCAACATCATACTCAATGGATAATAACTACAAGTGTTCCCCTTAAGATCAGGAATAAGACAGGGATATCCACTTACACTTCTCTTACTCAGTATAGTACAGGAAGCCCTAGCGATAGCAATCAGAAAAGAAGAAGAAATAAAAAGCATCTGAATTGGAAAGGAAGAACTAAAAATGTCTTTATTTGCAGATGCCATGATACTGTACATAGAGAACCCTAAATATTCCACCGAGAAACTACTAGAACTGACAAATGAATTCTGTAAAGTAGCAGGTTACAAAATTAATATCCAGAAAACAGTTGCACTTTTATATGCCAATAATGAACTATCAGAAAGGGAAACTAATATAACTGTCACATTCATGATAACTTCAAACAGAATAAAACACCTGTGAATAAATCTAACCAAGGATGTAAAATACCTGTACTCAGAAAGTTGTAAGACACTGAAAAATAAATTGAAGAAGACCCAAATAAGTGGAAGCACATACCATGTTCATGAATAGGAAGAATTAGCATCATTAAAATGTCCATACTACCCAAAGCAAATATAGATTCAATGCAATATCTATCAAGACTTCAACGATGTATTTTACAGAACTAGAATATTTCAAAAATTTCTATGGAACCACAAAAGGCCCTGCATAGGAACAGCAATTCTGAGAAAGAAGAACAAGGTTGGAGGAATCACATTCCCTAATATCAAAATATAGTATAAGACCATAGTAATCAAAACAGCATGGAACTAGCATAAAAACAGAGACTTGCATCAATGGAACAGAGAGCCCAGAAATAGACCCACACCTCTGTAATCAATTAATGCTCAACAAAATCAACAGAGGAAGCAAGCATATGCAATGGGCTAAAGATAGTTTATTCAATAAATGGTGTTGGGAAATGGAATATGTGCAAAAAAATGATACTAGATCACCTTCTTATGCCACAGAAAATAATAAACTTAAAATGGGTTGAAGACTTAAATGGTAGACCCAAAACCTTAAAAATCCTAGAAAAAAAACAAATGCAATAAAATCTTGGACATAGCTCATAGCAATGATTTATATGATCTATCTCCTTAGGCAAAGGAAACAAAAAAAAAAGAAGGAGGAGGAGGAAGAGAAGAAGAATTAGAAGAAGAAAGAAGAAAGAAAGAAAGAAAGAAAGAAAGAAAGAAAGAAAGAAAGAAAGAAAGAAAGAAAGAAAGAAATGGGACTACATCAAATAAAAAGTTATTGCATGGCTAAGGAAACCATTGACAAAATAAAAAGACAGCCCAAGGAATGGGAGAAAATATTCACTGATACATCTGATAGGGGATTAATATCCAAAATCTTTAAAGAACTTATACAACTCACCACCAAAACCAAATCACATTAAAAAATGAGCAAAGGACTGAATAAACATTTCTCCAAAGAGATCATACAGATGGCCAATAGACATATGAAAAGATGCTCAATGTTCATCAGAGAAATGCACATTAAAACCACAACAAGATTATCACCTCACACCAGTCAGAATGGCAATCATCAATAAATCAACAAACAAGTACAGGCAAGGATGTGGAGGAAAGGGAACCCTTTTGCACTGTTGGTGGAATGCAGATTGATTCAGCCACTGTGGGAAGCAGTATGGAGATACCTCAGAAAATTAAAACTGGATCTGCCTTTTGACCCATTGATCCCATTTCTGGGAATATATCCAAAGAAATGCAAAGCACTAATTCAAAAGAACATAAGCACCCCTATGTTCACTGCAGCATTATTTACAGTTGCCAAGATAGGGAAGCAGCCTGAGTGTCTATCAGCAGATGAGTGGATAAAACAACTATGGGACATTTACACAATGGGATTCTACTCAGCCATAAAAAAGAAGAAAATGTTACCCTTTGCAACAACACAGATGGACCTGGAGAACATTATGCCAAGTGAAATATGCCAGTCAGAGAAAGATGAATAGCATATGATTTCACTCATATGTGGAATCTAATGAAAAAACTGAACTAACAAGCAAAATAGAGACAGACTCATAGATAGAAACAGCTTTGGGGGAACATTAGGAGGTGGAGGGATTGAGTAAGGAGGAACAAGTACTCATGGACAGGACAGCAGTGTGGTGATTGTGGGGGTGGGAGTTTGGTATAAGGGGTATAAATCATAATGGAAAAAATACAATAAAATAAAAGAAAAAAGATTCAACTGATCTTGATGTGGAAAGGGTAGGAAATAAAGAAAAACATCTTAATTTTTGTCAACTGTTCTGCTTAAGAGAGAAAATAGAAGAAGTGAAAGGTGAAGAGGTAAGTTCTCTTTGGAACATGATTTATGTGGGATTCCCATTGGATAGTAAATATAAATATCAAGTAAGTATTGACTATACATTTCTGAAACTCAGCAGATAATTTTAGGGTGAAGATGTAGATTTGGAAGTCATAACTTTCCAGATTATACTTGAAACCATGAATGTAAATGGACAAAAAGTTAAATGCACAAAATAAAAAGATAGTAAAGTAGACTCGGGAAACCCCTGAGAAACATTGCCATTTAAAGAACAAACAGAGGAAAAGAAACCTCTAAAAGGACCTGAGATTACATAAATTCCTCTTTCTACCAAAGAGGTAGAAAAACACAAGTGTAGAATCCAGGAAACAGAGAATATTTTCAGATTGAAATACCTCATAGAAAGTTAGAAAGAGAATGAAAGGTGTGTGCTTTGGAACTGGGGAGGTACATTTCACATCATAGCTGTATGTGCAAAAAATGAGGAGGTACAAACATTAAGCAAAAGAATGCTTTCAAGATGCTTGACTATGAAATGTAAAATAACCCCTATAAAGTGAGGTAGGGCCAAGAAGGTATTCGGGATTGTTTTAGTACAAGAAACTCGAAAATGTTGATGTTGAGACATTTTGAGAACTAGATGTTTAAGATACAGGAGAAAGGGAATAAATGAGAAAACATAATTCTCAAGAGGACAGGAAGCTTAGAGAGGGTGTTTCAAATGGCATAAAAGATGGTTGAACTAAAAGAATTTTTAGACTTGGAGATTTTTCTATCAATTTTGGCATTCACTAATATTGACTGATCCTACCTGCTACTTGAATCATATATATAGAAAGGGGGATGAAGAGATGAAGGGATGGTTTACTTTCAAAATGTACAGTTAGCATCATTAATGTTGTATGGTCTCTTGACTTTGAAGTCCCTCTAAGAGACACTTACAATTGTCTGTGAGCCATAACTCATATTTTGGAATTTCTGACTTCCTACTTGGTGTGGTGTCCTCTAGGTAGCAGATGCTAGTAAACACACAGACATGTTTGTACCAGCATAGCCTTAATGACAAAATCATAGAAAGAGAAGGGTGCACACACTTTACACCATAAAAGAATGTGGATACCTACATTCAATTACACTATAAGCTCATTGAAGCCAAGAACTATGTCAGATTGCTCTTTTAACTATTAATCTATTCTTTCACACTGGGCGGGTGCTTAATTAACATAGTTTGATACATTCATCCTTAGCTAGTGTACTGGGAGGTTTCCATACCTTCTTTTACATATGAGTTGTATGTACCTGAACTGATTTCTTCCAATCTTAAACTAAGGAAAATAAAATACAAGCTCTCTATTATTGCACAGTGTTCCAAGTGTCTATATTTCTCATTGTCTTTTTACTGTCTTTGTTTTCATTTACTCAACTCTTTTCCACCCCTTGTAGTTTTCAAATTTAACTTTTCTACATAAATTTGAAGACTGTGACCTAGCTTACAGTGGAACAACTCCTTTTCACAATTTTGACAAAATTAAAATGTTTTGATTTTAGAAAAGAAAAACATTGTCTCTGTGTTTCCTTCTGAGTTTTGAGATTCAAGTGATCACATGGTGCTTTGTCATTAGCTACATCAGCAGTTAGCTTTGCCAGGTAAGGTTGCTAGCTCTTCTAAATGCAAATTAAAAGAGAAAAGATATGGGAGCAAGGCATTAGCATTCAGCGAAATGATGTGGTACATGGTCAACAAGGTAAAAGCCTTCATTGCAAGCCAATGACAAGTTATCTTGTCACCAGTATTAAACTACAGCATAGTTCCCCTTGTGTTGAAGTCTGTGGAAGGCAGGGATTGGGGTACAAGGGGGGATAAAGAACCTCTCAATAAATAAGGAATCAGTACCCTGCCAACAACCACAGAAGAAGTTTTAATGTCTGTGAGAGTAGTCACCGTCCTGGCTGTGATGATGTGAAGGAAGAGGGGTGTAACGCTTGTATCTTTCAGCTACGAACACTTTCGGCAATACGAAAGAATCCGCAGTGCCCTCTTCATTCACAAAGGACAATATGATTATACGTTACTGAACAGTGGATATTAGGACATCTCATCTATTTTTAGAGTTTTATTTCTTGTTCATAAAAACATTCCCATTTATCTCATCCTGAAGAGCACGCTTGAACTGAAACTGCCAGTGAGTCTCCACATCCCTCATCCTATCTCATTATAGAAACACTCATAAAGACACAGTTTTCTCCTATCAATAAATATGTTTGATGATCCAGAGAAGTTCTATGTAATGCATGCAGAAAAATGGAGTCAGACTGTGAGATAAATTAGTACGAAAACAACTTGAAGTGATGAGCCTGCCCCTGGATGCTTTCTGGTGTGTGTGTGTGTGTGTGTGTGTGTGTGTGTGGATGCTCAATGTGAACGCAGAGTGAGCAATAAAGCCCATGGGTAATAACCATAAATCCCAAACAGGTACCACCCTTTCTTAAGACAGTTTTAAACACCTTGAAAAAGAAGACTGTAAGGTGCTATGAGCTTTTAGAGGCATTATATATATATTTTCCTACATTAAATGTGTGATGTGGAGGATGGTTGGACCAGGTGGCTTTTCCTGCAGCAGACTCAGCTGGCAGCTCTGCGCAGAAACGCAGGGTGCGCTGTAAACACTGTTGGTGCCGCCGCCAGTGCTTCAAACAGCCCCTTCTCATTTTCTTAGCTTGGATTGGTTTTATTTTTACAACATAGTCCTATTAAAGCCTTCTGAAATCTTCCAGCCAAAATGTGTCTCAAAATACAGACTCTACGTGGAAAGTATTCAGGAACAAAGAATAATTGAATGCGACTTATTTATAGGAGAGGGAATAAAAAAGGGCTGATGGTTTTCAAGTAGACCATCAGGTCTGCTGTATTCAACTCTTATTCTGTTTAGCACTCATTAAATTCAGAATCTGAGGTACTGACTGCAAGATAAATTGGCTTATTTTCTGCTTTTCATTTTTTCTCACACAAAGACACACACACCATGATGTCAAACCGTTATGTAGAACTGGACACATTGTGTGGACAATGTCACACAAAACATATCTCCATCAGTATAATCTAGATGAAACTTTGATTAATATAGAGTTGATTAAAGTTCTTTTTTTTTACTATTAATTATTTTGTATCATACATACTGCACAAATAAAATACCACTACACCTTAAAGGAAAAAACTGTACTAAAGTATTTGTCAAAAAAGAAAAAAAACAACCCTTTGAGTTATTACTGAATTTCTGATATGTTATACATTCCATGGACCTTATATTCCCAAAGTCCACTGTTACTGTCAAGTTTGGAGATTTCTGGGAACCCATAAAAAAGTTCATCCTGTCCATTTTGAGTATTAATAAAATATATTTATAGTGTCCAAATAACAAGGATACAGCAAGGCAATTTTTAAGGATAACTCTACCACAATATGCATTTTACATACTTGGCAAAGAGATTAACTCTGCTCGGGCACCTCAGGACAGGGGTCTTGATTACTTCTGGCAGCTTCACCAATTATTTACTAGCTACTACAGCTGGAAGGAAAAAGATTCTACAAACTGAGTAGAATGTCATTAGCACGTGGCCCCAGGCCCTGCAGCTTTCATGCCACAAAGACAGACAACATATGCCTCCTTCTATGAAAAATCAGACAGAGATATCCACTTTGCTCTCCTGCGGTGTTAACATACTGAGTGGGGCTGGGGAGACCTACATATCTCTATAAAGAAGGAAGCACTTTGGAATTATTGGCACATATGTTGCCTTGACTACTTTCTTTAACAACTTTCACAAAACGCATCCATGTAGTAATTACATATGAGGCAATATATTATTTTTGTATTTTTTTATTGTCACTTCTCTGTGCACTTACCACATTAAGAACACCTAAATATTATCTTGAAATTATGTTTTTAGTTTCCTAACACCTTTGTTAGACTTCATGCTCTTTGGAAGCATGGATTATACACAAAGTGCTTTTTCCAGTTATCATGTCCATTTATAACAGTCTTTCTGTACATCCCTTTCTCCCCCACCCTTTTCTCTCTTCTCCCTACCTCCCCCTCGATAGATGATATAGATATAGATGATAATATAGATTAGATATAGATATAGATGATATGGATAGATATAACACCACCTGTTTGAACTGTAGGGGCTCACTTATATGTGGGCTTTTTTTAATCTTGTAAATGGATAACATAAATTGATAATATCAATAAATATAAGTATATTGACAATATCAATGAATATACAGTACTATAAATGTATTTTTCTCTTCCTTATGATTTTATTAATAACATTTTCTTTTTTCTCACTTACTTTATTATAAGAATGTAGGATATAATACATACAACATACAAAATATGCATTAATTGACTGTATTATCGGTAAAGCTCCCAGTCAAAAATAGGCTATTATTAAAGCTTTTGGGGCATCAAAAGTTAAACACTGATTTTCCACTATGAGAGGTTTGGCACCTTTAACCTCCAAGTTGTTGAAGGTCAACTATGTATCTATGTGTCTGTTTTATCTAGGTAGGTAGGTAGGTGGATAGATAGATGGATCGATCGATAGATAGATAGATAGATAGATAGACAGCCCAGTGCATGACAGCCCCTCATAGAGTGCTGAAACAATGAATCACTGGGTAAATGAATGAATATCTTACATTTCCCTGTTTCTACTAGCACTTCTGATTATCCATTCGATTAATTTCTTGGTAAATACCAGCACTGCGCCATATTCTAGGATACAAATGATAAAGCAATCAATTAAATGCCACTCCAGTGTGGTCCAATGACCCGCCTCCTGCCATTTGGAAGCTTGTTAAAAGTTCAAATACCTGGGCTACATCCCAAATTTACCGTATTAAAATCTCATGTATACTGAAGTTTGAAAAGCACTCCAAAGTAAGTTGACAGTTTTCTTGTAAAAACAATGTATTAAAATAATCATTTAAGAAGCAGTGCTTCTTATGACCACTCTAAATTTTTTTTCCCTCTGTACTTCCTCTTAGTTATAAATTTGGTAAAACTAAAATTCAGTAGAAATGACTAAGAAAAACATGTAAGTGAAAGTTCAAAACCAAGGTAAATATTGGACTAGTTTAGTGGGTCTGAAATTTTATAAAAAGTTGCATTTCTAGAAATATGTTTTCATGAAAAACATTAATCATTAGAGAAAATCAGAAGAGATCCACCAATAATATGGGGTGATAAAACAAATGGTAATTTGTGCCCTTATATAACTATGGATCTATAAAACATGAAAATACTTATTACCAGTAATAGCAAAAGCAAACCTTAGTTCATTGAATTATGGATTTTCATTAGCTTATGATACATTAAAAACATGCATATGTTTTAATATAATATTTATTATTATTATTATTATTAACTCTACTATTCTATTCTCCTCTGCTGGTTGACCATTTCTATTATTCTATATTCTATTAATTGGTATTTTTAACTACTGTCATTGTTTTGTAACTTCAGAGTTCAGTTTACTCAAACTTAATTCAAACTTAATACATTCATTTTAAAAGTCATCACTATAGAAGCACAATTTACAATAGTCAAGTACTGGAAGCAACCTAAGTGACCATCAGCAAATGAGTGGATCCAAAAACTATGGTATATTTACACAATGGAATTCTACGCAGCAGAGAGAAAGGAGCTTATATCCTTTGCAACAGCATGGATGGAACTGGAGAGCATTATGCTAAGTGAAATAAGCCAGGCGGTGAGGGACAAATACAGTATGATCTCACCTTTAACTGGAACCTAATCAACAAAAGAAAAAAGCAAACAAAATATAACCAGAGACATTGAAGTTAAGAGCAATCTAACAATAGCCAGAGGGGAGTGGGGAGGGAATAGTGGGGAGAGGGGTTTTCAGGAACTACTACAAAGGACACATAGACAAAACCAAGGGAGAGGGTGGAGTTGGGGGATGGAGATGGGTTTGTCTGGGGTGATGTGGGGGGGAGGGTAAAAAATGCAGACAACTGTAATTGAATAGCAATAAAAAAATGTAAAAAAAAAGTATCGAAAATATAAAGGCATGAGCTAAACTTATAAAACTTGAAAAAAACCAAATGTACTGACACAAATAACACATGAATAAGACTTTTATGAAATTGTATTAGGTAAAAAAATATTTAGACACCAAGCAAAAGCTAGGAATTGGGGTTGTTTCAAAATAAACATTAATGAAAAAAAAAACTCATCAGGAGAATAAGGTTCTGGCTCAAATCAAATAATTGTAGAAACAAAGCCTCTTGTCTGTTGACCACAGGGAGGGAATTTTGATCAAAATAGAGATAACATCTAAATCTGAGTTGTGTTTCACTTCCAGGCCTAGAAAAGCACCAAGACCAGGCGGGGTGATGTTGGAAACAGCTGTGGTGACTAATTACCCCGTACCCTAGGGCTGAAAAATCCCTGGAACCACAAGCCTGAAAGGAAACACCCAGAAAGCTGATGAATATTCAATTGAGGTCTTTTCCTGGGACCTCCTCTAAAATTCCTGCCCTAAAAGCCCTTAAAGCCCTTAGGATAAAGGACCCAGAGCATTCCTGTGTTCTCTCTCTTCTCTAGCATGGCTGTGCCTTACCCCATCCCCTTCTTTTCCTAGACATGAATATCTTTGGCTTTCTTCTAAGTTTCAAGGGCCCTCCTTGTTTTGCCTCTGTAACTTGTTTCCTGAGGCCATACAGCCCAGCTGGCTCACTTCTATCTCTGTGACTTTCTAAATAAAACTTTTGCCTGTATTTGAGCTTTGACTCTGAATTGTTTCTTAGCCATAACTCAAGTACTGAGGTTGCTGAATCCAGGTCCAATTGCTGGTAACATTCTGGTGCTGTTTTATCGCTACCAAGACAAGAACAGATTTTGAGAAGTAAAATGAAATGACTCGCCCAAAATTAATTATCTCTTAAGTGATCATAAGGACAAAAGTTCTGATGCTGTTACTGCAAATTCATTATTCTCTCTATAAAATCAAAACTATATTGAAGCTGGGTAGGTGGAGTTTGAGGAATCAATGGGATAAACAAGTTTAATGACATAAAGTTTACAACAACAAATATTAATTTAATATTAATTTTAGCATAACTGGGGAATATGGTAAGATTCAGAGCTTTCCACAATTCAAAAAAAATTTAAATTCTCCTTTACAGAAGAAATGCCAAGGCCTGTCATAGATTTTTAGTCCATTCCTCTGCCTGATTTACTTGTATTCAACTTATTTGCTATTTATGTTAATAATGTATTATTTGTTGCTGTGATGAAATAGCTAAAGAGAAATGAAATCAATTTGAATCAGTTTGATAGAGTTATTTTATAAAAAGTAAGCAGTATTTTGCAACAGTGGAAATTCACAGCTTATTCAGCTCTTCTCAGTGAGATGGGGTTAGAGGGCGAAGTAACTGTTAGTGAAGTGAAAGACAAAATCTATTTTACAAGCAACACTTAAATTGTTATGTGTCGTTGTTAAATAATTAAACCCTGCCTCTTTCTTTCAATAGAGACTGCAGGAGACCCTGGGAGAAGGGGAGGTTTCCAAGAGAGGTTAGAGGGAAAAAGATGTGTTGGAGAGAGAGAAACAACCACTAATTACATTTTAAAATATGTGACAAAAAGGGTAATTAAAAAAATACAAGCAAAAAAACTGAGACATAATAAAATAGGAATAAAAACGTTGCCATTCCAAAGATATTTTACTCTGAACAATTTTTAAAGACAGAATTACTGCCTTCCTTAAAAAATACAGAAAGAAACAAAAGTCCCCAATTCCAACATCTTTCTTAGCAATCTTCATTAAAGAGGCAAATACTAATAAGGATTTAGTAATCCACTATCTTTCCAGATTATTCCAGGATTATATAGTTGTTTTATAAAATTTATATGCATTTCAAAATCACAGTATGTGTGTATATAGATATGTATAGATCATATATATATTTCTATGGATAAACATACATGCAATTTTATGTACTTTTACATGTCTGTATGTACATCTATGTATATTTAACTAAATTTACTTATTAATTTAAACTTTTAAAAACTATATATGCTTGATGGTATACTGCCTTAAATCCTACTTCCTTTAGTTCAAAGTGGTTTCCTTAGTTCTTCTTAGAGAAAACTTCCTTTTAAAATTATTCAAAAGAACTTCCTTTACATCTTTATTTTTGTACTTGTACTAGGATGTTGATTTACTCTAGAATTTTGGGAGCCGGTTATACTCTCAGCTAAGGTCTACAGACAAGAAATTAAAATTACAGAATAATTTACCTTTTATGTTCCAAGACCCCCTAATTCTGGCGCACAGCCTACTTTGGAAAGGGCTTACTGTGAGGTGACAGATCAGGGAGCTGGCTCTGGCACACACTTCCTACAAACTCCCTGTCCCTGTGCCCCAGGGGAAGAAATGGGTTGCTTCCCAAATTCATAGTATTGGAGGGAAGGTACTTCCAGAGAAATCGCTCAGAGCAATTCCGGACCTTACAAGAAGACAGCGTTCTGTTTTTCAGCAGGTGTCTAATTAGGCAGCGTCCTCACCTCCTTGGGTTGGTTGGTTCCTTCTCACAAGAGCAAGGAGATAAGAATGCCTGGGGCCTGAAAAAGGCAGTTAAGCCTGCTGCCTGACTTTGTATCTAGTTCCAGGAAAGTAAGGAAGATTGCTCCTGCGTGCCCCTGGATCTGAGAGTTATTTTAGGAGGAGGCTGGACTCAGGGGCTACCATCTTTCTGGGAGACACAGGCACTGAAGGAGAAGGCACAAGAAGAAGGTCATCCAGAAGCAGCAGCAGCGGCGGCCTCATATTCCAAAGGGAACCGGGTGGAGGTGAGCTCCTTTTATGAGGACAGTTTGGGAGTTGCCACTCATTGTCATTTAGGTCACAGACAATTCGCTGGACATTTGTCTTGGATAGCAAAGAAGAATTTATCTTTAACCATTTCCTAAGAAGATACTTTTCCTTCATTTAACAGAGGAGAAGGCAAGGGACAAATTGTCTCTAAGGTGCAGCCCGCACCCCACTTTCTCCATACCTTCTGCTCTAAGTCACTGGAGCTTTAACACTGGCCATCAGTTAGAAAGGGGGAGGAGTAAAATACAGGAGTAGAAATAGATACAGTTATATAATGCTTTTTTATTTTCTATATTTTGGGGGCAGCCGACTCTAAAGAGCAGATATGCAGATATCACCCTAGCTGGTGTGACTCAGTGGACTAAGTAACAGCCTGTGAACTTAAAGGCCACCAATTCAATTCCCGGTCAAGGCACATGCCTGGGGTGTGGGCCAGGTCCCTGGTTTGCAGCATGAAAGAGGCAACCAAACTGTATTCCTCTTGCACATCAATGCTTCTCCTTCCCTCTTTCTCCTTCTCTTCTCCTCTCTCTAAACATAAATAAATAAAATATTTTTAAAAATTAAAAAAAAATAAAGAAGCAGGTATGACTGCCATGATTTCAAAGCAATAAAAACCTACTAAAAAGATTAAGACTTGGGCATTTGTAATCATTTGGGCAAGAGTTTAAGTCCCAGTTCTGCTACTCCATAGCTATGTGGTCTTATACAAGTCACCTCATTCACTATAAAAGAGTAAAGTCACTCTAGGTAGACTTTACCTAGAAATTTCTATTTTTATTCCCAGGAATAAAATTCTACAAATCTATGAAAACTAACATGCAGCAAAATGTAGCTGAATGAACGGCCTCAGTCACAGGATAATCTTCACCAATGGTTCTGCTGGGCACATGTCTACTGTATGTAGAGAAGCTACAGACATTATTCTTTCTAATATCAAGTTTGATTCATTTGGGTTAAGAACAGAATGTAACAGTTTTCCTTGGCTAAGTCTTCTATGCAGCATTCTTTATTTTATATTCTAGGTTTCTTTTCTTATTTTTAAAAAATAGTTTGTAAGATTCTGCAAGTTTAGACTTACATTAAGAAATTAAATGCAAACCATGTAGGTTCAGCCTCATTCCTAACACAAGCAATGCCAGGTAATTTAGTCAAAGGAGTAAGTTTTCATCTTTGTATTCTGAGTGCATCTTCTTCTGTCTGTGTTAATGACACTAGACACAGCAAAGCACAAACACTATAATCTAAAATTAGTAGGGAACATCATTCTACAATAAGGAAAAAAACAACAGAGCCTCATTTACACCAAAGAAGCAAACAGCTAGATTCGGCCAATTGCTGGGCAGTTAAAACAAACTTCTAATTATTAAAAAATATAAGTAATTGGAAAAATAAAATATTACACTTCAGTAATAGTCCAATGCTGACACTAATCCTCAGCAATTAATTCATCAAAATGATATAAAAACTGAAGTTTATAACAGAAATAGAGTTAGATGAGTAAAGGGAATTTCTGAAAACATTGCAAGACAACTGCTCCCCCCACCAAAACCAAAAGATATTAGGAACAAATTAACACTTTCACAAAATGTTGGCTTGCAAGCTCAGTTTTTGCTTTGACATGCCCTTTGTTATTACTAGAGCTCTACAACCACTGAGTAGTCCATAAACCCGACCTCAGGGGTTTCACCTGGAGGCTCCCGGGGTGTCTGCTCCAGTGGAAATGAGACCGTTGTATAGGTACAGATAGAGATTAAGATATAAATGTGGTACTATGAGAGACAAGAAGGTTGTGGAAGATTTCCAGAAGATGTGATTTTGAACAAGGTGTTGATGAATGAGAAGGAATCAGTAGGCTTAAGGGAGAAAAAAACAAAACAAAACATTTCTTGGAGAGGGAAGAAGAGCCAAGAAAGAGAGGGAGTCCTTGGGATGTATAACCAGTTTGAAAGGTGAAAGAGATGAAAATAGAAAGAAATGCTATGGTCAGTGGGCAAATTCTGCTGAGAAGTTTGAGCTTTATTCCACAGACTGTTAAGAGCTACCAAAGATCTCATCAACTATAGTTGGATGGAAGAAAAAAATTACTTTTATCCTCCAAGTTTCTATGGCTGAGACTAAAAATTAAACTGATATAAAACATATTAATAGGAAAAATTGCACATTTTATTTAACATTTTTATGTGCATGTGGGAGTCTTCAAAGGAAAATGAAGACCCAGAGAAGCTGTGAGGCCCCAAAAGTTTTATACTTATTTAAACAAAGAACAATAAATCGTGGGAATGTGATAAGGCAAAAGAGTTTTGGCCAGAGCAGTAAATTACGGACCAGTGACTAGTATATATACGGGGGAAACTAGTGAAAGAGAAGGGATATTTTAGTAGGTTTATTTGTGGAGATTAACTTCCAGTCTCTTGTGATAAGAATGTTCTGTCCCTCACACAGTGAGGACATCTTTCTTATGGGAAATCTTATGAGCTACTTTTAATTAGAAAGAGGTAGTCATAGAAACCTCCTTGTATCTTCAATTTCTTAGGTCCCTTCACCTTAAATTATTTGATATGTCAAAACAACATATTTTTGGGTAACATGTTCTGAACCCCTCCAAACTATTCCCAAATATGCATTATTTCAACATAACACATATATTAAGTCCTTCATAGCCATTGCCTATAGGAAGTAAAGGTAAAGTTCAAAGAGGTAAAGGAAGATATAATTTATTTAAAACCATCAAAAGTGAGAAGTGCCTCACCCTTTCTTAATAGGTATCTCTGCCCCACTTCCTCAGCACAATCTGATTTATGCAAACTTATCTTTTTTCTAAAAAAAATTATGATTATAAAGCTTCCTGTAGGTTAGAGGTTATCTTACATATAGTTAAAGGGTGAGGCACCATGAACTTGGAACAGGAGGGAATCTCTCCCCAAATCACAGGCACATTTTTGCATAAGACCATCTGCTTGTCATTTAGGAAGTCCATTTTCTTTAAGAATGTTCTCAGAATAATTTGCATTGTCTTCTCTAGTGCAAATCATTAGCATAAAGACACATTGTGTATATACAATGTTCCCCACCCAAACAACCATTCACCAACAGATCACTAGGTCAAAATCTGGAGTCTACATGGCTGTTACCTTTTCTGTTTACCTAATTGTCTCTGAAGAAGAAAACACTTCATCTAAATTTGAACCTTTAGAGTATAAACAGATCTTAATATTTTACTTTATTTTTACTTATTTAAAGGATGCTAGATATTACCAGCTAGCAATGCATTCACCTGGACAAAAGCAGCTTCAAGTGTGTGGTAAAAATATCTAGAACTTTATAGAATGATGTTGTGTATCAAATTAATATGTGCCAAAATTCTGCCTATGAATATATTAGAAACCTAGGCTGATTATACTCAAATTTCTGTGAGTATTAAAGTACGTAAAAACATCTAATATTGTTACTGATAAATAATAGCTAGTAAATATATGTTAGTTTCTTTATTTTCTTGATATTGCTAGCATAATCTATTATATAATTAAAATAAATTTACATATCAGAATTTCATATTCTTGACATCAACTTTCTTTTTTCTTCTGTAATATGAAACTAGTTTCCTTTTTTCCTGTTTTGTTCATTTCTATATCCTTAGCACCCAGAACCAAGACTGGTATGTTGTTGCTCAATAAATAAATATTTGTTGAGCAAATGTAAGAATAGTCCCAAGTACAAACAAAGATTGCTTGCTACTTTTGAAGTCTCAAACTGCTTACAAACGGGATCTCCTAGAACACTGATTATTAGGGCTTGAAGGTATAAAAAAAAGAAAAGAAAAAGAGGACAAAACGTCTAGAATTAAATATGGCTCTAGTATAGAAAGAAGACAGTATAATTTTATTTAAAAAAATTCTCAACCTTATTCGTTAACCTTGTTTTGATGCCTTAATGTACTTTTTATCTTTTTGTTAAAAAAATGAGGCAGGGAGAGGGTCATTGGTAATAGTTTTAATGCCAGAAATATCTGAGCAACTAGAAGACTTAAGCAATGGATTAGAAGAATGGTAATGAAAACATTAAGGGTGATCATATCAAATAAGAGTGTGTATATGTGTATTTCACTATTTGAGCAATCAATTTGCTAATTATTTAATCACACAATTGCTTTACCATCAGAGAAAGGAAACACACTCTTACTCATCTTTCCCAGATTAAAAAAAATCATGTTTTATATGAACACATAATAAAATAACTTTCACAGCAGTAGTTTTTGTCTGGTCAAAAGATATAATCTAAAAAAGAGTTAATTCTAAAGCTCAAAAACCATTATGTTTGATTTTAGAGTGGATTTCTGTACATACTGCATATATACCCTCATTTGAATGGGTGTAGAGTTAAGCACATAACTTCCCACTGTGTTAATGGGAACTCTAAGTACCAGTTCCCACAGTGTGGGGATTACAAGATACTTTTATGTTGAGTACTTGTGCTATTTTGAATGTTAGCTACATTGTGGGATAACCATTCAGGAGGCAAAATTGTGTAAAGCTGTAGGATGGAAAGAGGGGATTTAAAATGAAATGAGGAAATGTGAAACACAGATGAATGGATGGATTAGATAACATTTGATGTTCAACAACATATTGAGTAAATGATATTCAGTGTCTGAAGAAGAGAACACATTTTTATTTCTAAAAAGTAGATTAGAACAACTAAATGGTGTTCACCTATTTTAGCTAAGAAGGACATTTGTATCCATGCAAATTGGAGTAAAGTTTGTCATTCTTTAAGATATTAGGTCATTAATAGGAAATGAGGGAGAACAATCCTTATGATATATTTGAGAGATCTATGCTTTCAAAGTATATTGAGGGCCCACTGTGTGTTACAATGCATTCTAGCAATTTGCAAATGGAAAATTCTGCCTAATGATGAAATGCCATGCACCCTAGTAAGACTTTTTTTTTTTTTTTTTTAACTAAGAGTACCTCAGGGTAGTGCATGGCTCCTCCACCGAGTGCTCTCAAACTTAATTAGAAGGTCCTGTGCTTTGAATGGAAACAGCTCCTGTGTTGGGCACTTAATATTTTCATCAGGGCCAAGAGAGATTATTTTTCCAAATTCACTGAATTCTGGTGACAGTGATGAGCTGCTTGGCTAGGCTCTCAGAGAATGGAAGACATTCTCCAGGCTTTGGAGCCACAGGGAGTTTTGGAAAGCATTGATGCAGTACCTCTGTGCCCTGTCTGCCTTGTTGCTACTTCTTTTTCATGCTCTAGTACTTCTTATTCTGCAATCTCAACACGAACCACTTCCCTTCACAACCAGTTCCTTCAGCAAGTCCCAAACCCAGAAGTCACTGTCACAACATCTATTTCCTTGCTCCCAGAAACAGCCCCCCCCCCCCAAACCATATCCAATCCATCTCAGGTCAAGTTTGCCTTCTAAATACTTCTTATTTTGATGAAGTCCCATTGTTTATTCTTTCCTTTATGTCCCTTTCTCTAGGGGACATATCAGTGAAAATACTGGTGTGTGGAATATCTGATACTTTCCTGCCTATCTTCTCCTCTAGGACTTTTATAGTGTTGCAACTTATATTTAAGTATTTTATTCATCTTGAGTTTATTTTTGTGTATGGTGTAAATTGGTTGAGTTTCTTTCTTTTTTTTTTTTTTCGTGTAGCCATGCTGACCCCCAATAGCATTTGTTCAAGAGGCTATTTTTACTCCATTTTATGCCCCCCCTTTGTTGAATATTAATTGACCATGGAACTGCCTTTTGACCTAGCAATTACACCACTGGGATTATACCCTATGAATCTGGAAACACCAATTCAAAAGAACCTATGCACCCCATCGTTCATAGTAGCACAATTTACAATAGCCAAGTGCTAGAAATAACCTAAGTGCCCATCAGTAAATCAGTGGATCAAAAAACTACAGTACATTTACACAATGAAATACTATGCAGCAGAAAGAAGGAGCTCCTACCCTTTGTGACAGCATGGATGGAACTGGAGAGCACTATGCTAAGTGGAATAAGCCAGGTGGTGAGGGACAAATACCATATGATCTCACCTATAAGTGCAACCTAATCAACAAAACAAACAAGTGAGCAAAATATAACCAGAGATGTGGAAATAAAGAACAAACTGACAGTAACCAGAGGGGAGGGAAGAGGGGGATAACGAGGAAAGATGGGGAAGGGTCATCATGGAACATGTATAAAGGACCCATGGACAAGACAATGGGGTGAGGGGGGCGGGAACTGAATGTGGGAGGTGGCATGGCTTAGGGCAGGGGAGAGTAGTAGGGGGAAAATGGGGCAAACTGTAATTGAACAATAAAAATAAATGAATAAATACCTGTCATTCCACTTCCCTACATTTTCACCACCAGTAATCAAGTCAAAGCAGTATCATCTCTCGCCTGGAAAAAAATCTCATTTTTCTTTCCTTATTTATTTTTTGTCCAATTTACAGAAGGAGTGATAATTCTGTGACTCTCCGTTGTTCTTTGGCTCTTCATCATCCAACTATAGTATATTTTTCACAAGTTCCTTACTCTGTCTGAAACACCTCTTTGTCTGCTCCTTGCTCATTGAGATGTTCTTTATTTTCTTGGTCTCTGCTTAAGCTTCCTTAGGAAAATCTTTCTAAACATCACATTTTCCTAGTAAAGACTTTCTAAGATGGTATAGGACACCTCCAAATATGTAATTTGTTATTAGTTTCTGCCATTTATTAATCTCTGCAGCAGACATTCAGTTGATTCTCAATATCCATATAGTCTAAAAATAGTCTAAGCCAATTATAATAAATCCTTCCCACTTTCCCAATGAGGGATGCAAGAATATCTATGTTCCTTCAATTTAGACAATGAGATACAAGAAATCTAATGGAGAATTCTGGAAAACTTGTCTTCACTTCTGTGACAGAGACAAGAGGAGAGACAGTCTTCTTTTTTTCCCTGGACATTTCGAGTTTGGTTATAGTCTCTGAAAGTTCAGTAGACAAATTTTTACCTGCTTGAGGATAAGCTATCACCAAAAATGGCAGAATAAAGAGACAGAAAGTTTCTGGATATTTAGTTATGTCACTGGGCCATTTAATCATTTAAACTGAAATCATTTCCTACATCAACACTGAGTTTTATAATGTAATAACTTCCTAATTATTAAACCACTTTGTTTGGAGTCTGTAAGGTCCGTACTCCATGAGTGTTTTTACTCATCATTTCAATACTGGAATCCAGCTCAGTACCTGCTATATTATTTTTACTCATTAAATATTTTTTTAAGTATGGATAGATGGCTGGATGAATACCAAAATTTTTCTGAAACAACTCAGAGGATACTGTTTTCTTTTTTCCTTCTTGCTTCTGTCTATTCTTATCCATGTGAACAGTTACTTTTGTTTCTCAAAAGGCAGTTTCACTCTGTTCATTTCCCTATGAGCAGACTGTGTTTATATCATCCATCTGAAATACGACATACTAGAAAATCCTTTTGCTAGTCTCTGGCCAGATAGAGAATAATAGATGCATTATTTCTCTCACTCTATTGAGATCAGTGTTTTATAAATGAAATTATGCAAGAAAATTATTGTGAAGCTTTCGAAAAATATATGTACCTTGTGCAGCACCCTTCGAAATCCTGGGGTGATGGATCAGGTGTGGTTTATACACAGGCATTCCACTTTTTCAGTGCTCTCTCAAGTAACTCCGATATGATATGCTTCCAAGATTAGATCCACTGTTCTGTATACTAAACTTCTGTTCATTCAACCTAAATTTGCATTAAAACTTAAGGGATCCTTATATTCATCCTAAATTTATTACAGCTTGGAGAAAGAACCTCACTGTTTCTTCAAGAAACAACAGGTTGCAGAGTAAAGAGAAATACGCTTTGTTCTGTAGAATGTGAGGAGTCAATCATGGCTTAATGACAGGAGCCTCAAAGAAGGTAACAAGTTTGATTATAAGGACCAAGGCATTTATTTATGTTATTTGTTGCCTCTTTTTTTGGTAACCGAACCTTGAGTTCTTCTTAGAGACCTGTCCCAACACTCTCAGTCCATGGGTATGAGTAGAGATAACCAAACCTTGATCCAAGGGCAGTAATGCAGTGTTTGTCAGAATAAATCACCACACCCTATTTCTTTCTCCAGAATGATGGGTTTAATGAGGTGCATGTGGCCTAACTATAGTGAATGGAGTGTACTATGAACTGTGCTAGGAATGCTCAAACAGTGGCTGGCACCGTTTCCCGCAGTTTTTGAAGCTGAGCTAATGTGAGATTCCAGGGCATGTGCAGCTATTTTATGAATTTAGGGCAGAAAGCCTATCTACAAGCAATGAGGCAGAACTGAGACCATGAGAGAGGAATAAAAGTCCAATGACATTGTTTTTAATCTCTATATTCTGCCATGCCCGGAGCCTTTGTACTTTTCATTTAGTTGAAGCAATAAATCACTGTTTCACTTGAGACAGTTTAGATCAGGTTTTCTGTTACTTGAAGCAGAGTCATAACTTGTCATAACTCATATAATGAAGAAGGGCTTTTAAAGTTATTAAACATATTCACACACAAGGTGAGTCCTCAGGAGGTATCAAGCTTCTAGCCATTGAAAAGTTCTTATTCCTGCATTAGGCAAATACTTGAAAGGGGTGGTTTAAAATGGACCAAGCATCAGAATGGTGATTGGTCTTGATGACATTTATGGGGCTGGGAAACGGGGGTGATCCAAGGCAGCAATAAGTCAAAAAGGAGCAAATCTTAAGGGGATGTCCTTTGGCCCTGGGCCATCTGTCTGATCCTGCCATTGCTAAGAGGCTGTTGTAAATTATGGGTACTCAGGGCAAGTACATTATATGCCAGGCACTGCTGGCACGAAGTGATTTGAATTGACTGATCTGGTCTGAGTCAACTTAAGATCAAATCCAACTGGCTCGCTGCCAAAAGAAAAACTCTATGTGCCTAACAGGATGTGATGCCTCACACATACAACGCTGGATCAGCAGAAATTACTAATGATTTTGGCAGCCAACCTGTTCTGTGTGGTAATAACAAGCACTATAGCTTTAAATAGCTTTGTGGAAAAATGCAATGGGGCAGAAGGGAATTGCAATAGGCTCCCTGAACTATTCTGTTGATGTTACTAAGCAAATATAGCTCCTCGAGTTGTTTTTGTTTCATCAAAATCATGATACTCCTGAGTGTTGGCAAGGAAATATCAGGTAATGAGAATGCAGTGTACATGCCTTTTATCGGCTGAAAATCTTTAATTGTAATTGCAGCATGTAATGGTTTAATTAGTTGTCTAAGTGACAGGATAGGCTCAAATCCTTCCTAGTGTTTTGCAGAAAACAAAAATAAAAGATCATTATGTTTCCATAAACTTTTTTTTCAAATGAGATGACAGGCAGACAAATACAAGAAAGGGATTCATTTTTAACCCCAGGAACTGAGCAACTCCACAGCTAGAAATGATAAGAGAACAGATTATATTAGCACTGAGATAAGCATGGGTTCTAAAAACAACATGAACAAAGGTAAATAATAAGCACCAGATTTTAAATAACTCAAGGAACTACCTAAACATAGCATTTGCTTCCTGAATCCTAAACACAACCTCACAAGACAGGTATTATCATCCCCCTTTTACACATGAGATAACTAGGGCTCTGAGAACCAAAGCGATGCACTTAGGGTCACACAACTAGTATGCTGTAGGAGCACACTGTGATTGGCTCTAGAACAGTGATTTTCAACTGGTGTGCCACAAGAATTTTTAAAACATGCAATACCTATTTAGTCACAGCACTGATCTCTTGTCCTTTAGATTGTCAAATAAAAATCTGACAACAGACAAGACAACAATAGCCATTCAGTGTGAATGAATAAAAATTATACCTATTTTTGTCAGGTTGGAGTTATACATATATACAGTGTGTGTGTGTGTGTGTGTGTGTGCGCTGCAGAATTTTAGTAATTACTTTGTGTGGCCATGAGATGAAAAAGGTTGAAAATCACTGCTCTGGGACACAATCTGAGACTTTGAGACTTCAAAGTCCATTATTTTGTTCCTAGAATAAAATGCCTTCACCTGTCTTCAAACCTTTAGAATACTGCTTCTCAAATTTCTTTATCAATATGAATCATAGAGAAGCTTATTAAAATGTGGGTTCCCATGTAAGAGAGATGTCAACTGGTAGTTTATGGAAGAAGCTAAGAAATTTATGATTTTATACTGATTCCTCTGGGGATTTTGAGACAGGCATTCCTCGGGCCACATAGTCTAGAAGGCCTGTTGCAGACGTGTGTGGGACAGAATCCTGGGGACTTTTATACAGGGACATCACACAATGAGGATTCTAATGGTATCTTGACGATGAAGTGCAACACGTAAAATCACGGACTCATACTTAATCAGAACTAGTCACATAGAAGGCTCTAGGCTTTGTAGAGTCCCATTAAAAAAGAACGATCACTAAAGTCAAATTGGATTTGTAACTCCAGGACTGTAAAGAAAACAGCTTTTTCATCTATACTTGCCACAGTGGAGAGGGTGCTATATAGAATGCGCAGCTCGAATACAAGAAAATACTTTTCTTCATAAAGGAAGCAAACGGTGCTCTAGGCAACTGTGGTTGATGGATGTGATAGCCTATCTTTTCTTTGCATTCTCGCCTTGTAAAATTAATCCTGTCTTGTCTTTTAAACATATTATAGAAAATTGAAAGGAGAATAAAATTAACAAAGTCTATTTTTTCTAAAGTAAAAAGTTTGAACAGCCCCACTTCCTTTGTCTATCATGATATCACTGGATCACTGCCAAATCAGGAGCTGTGATTGTTCTTACATAATAGTGCCTTTTAGTAAAATATAAAGCTGCTTTTCCCAAAACTCACATCATGAGTTCCCAAACACAATAAGTGCTAGTTTTCTAAAATAGATGTTTTACTTTGGAACCAATATTGCCTTCGTTTTAATGACTGTCTGCTAAGAAATGATCTCAGTGAAATTTATATGCATTTCAATATTCTACAACTATTACCATTGTAAAAATTCTGTCTACTTAGCAATTCTGTTCAAATTATTAAATTTAACAAGAAGTTTATGTATTGCAAAGGTATGGTTTTTCAAAATGTTGGTCTCCCAAGGATTATTTTTCCTAAATTAATGTATTTCACTTTATTTAAGATATATAAAAGTGTTATTAATAATTACTTTTAGCCATATAAATATCATATAGATCTCCTTGGAATAACAGAAAATGTGTATAGCTGGAGTCTTATTCAACCTTCTTGACATTTCGGATTTACCTTCTGTGAGAAAGGAGCAGGCTTTAATCATGAGGGATGGCTGGAGCTGGGAGGGGAAGAGAGGGAATCTGCGAGAGCAAAGCTTTTGGTTTGTCTGGGTATTTGATTTAATACAGAAAAGAACAAGTATCAAATATGCTCATTCATGATGCTGGTACAATCTCTGCCTCTATGCTTAGGTGTTTGTGCTCTCAGAATTACCATTTTTAAATTACTTTGTCTGCGTAGAGATTTACAAGCCAGCAAAAACAGCCTTCTATATCTTGTATGACAGTTGTGGAGTAGTGGAAATAATGAATATAGTTTTCTGTGAAGGGCTTGAATCTTGACTTTTCCAGTGTGGAACCTTGGATGAATTACTTCATTGAATTTGTTTACTCACCTGTAAAATGGGGATAATACTTATTTCTAAGAGGTGTTCTAGAGATAAAAGAATATAAAATTTGAGAGTATTTAAAAAAATTTAGGAAGGCTAATTAAGCATTCATCTTATTTTTTTTGAATTGTAAAAATTATCAGGTTTCAACTACATATTTTTATTTCCTTATATGACATATCAAATAATCAAAAACTTTTGTTATTAACTTTTCAGTATTTTAGCTTAAGAATGTAAGCTGTAATAGATTCTAGGATTTTGGGAATCTTTGAATAGTGCTATAAAAAGTATAAACTTTGGAATCAGACCCATCCGGACTCCCTATTTTCTGGCTTTTTTCTAATTGATATTTTCTTTCCTTTTTATTTTTTCATTTCTCCCTCTGCATAATTGAAAACTATATTCTCTACAGTATCTAATATTTTAATGTTAGTCTTTTCTATTTTAACACTCATATTTTTGTCTTTTTCTGAACAATATGAAGAAAACAGTATCTTAATGCCAACTACTTTCCATCAAAATTACATGAACATTTTGTACAGTGGTTTTTTTTTGCCTCAAATGTCTACTATATTTTTATTTTTATTTATTTTTATTGTATTTCTTCCACTGCCTTTTAGCTACCTTATAGTATCCTTTCCCCTGCAATCACCACCCTGTTATCCATGTCCTTTTACATTTTTGCTTGATCCCTCTACTCCCTGAACTACCCCCTCCCAGCTGTCATCCTGCTATCTATGAGTTTGTCTCTATTTTGTTTGTTAGTTCAGTTTGTTCATTAGATTCCAAATATGAGTGATATCACGTGGTATTTGTCTTTCTCTAACTGGCTTATTTCACTTAGCATAATGTTCTCCAGTTCATCCATGTTATTGCAAAGGGTAAAATTTTCTTCTTTTTTATGGCTGACTAGTATTCCCTTGTGTAAAAGTCCCATAGTTGATTTATTCACTCATCTACTGATAGACACTTGGGCTGCTTCCATATCTTGGTGATTGTACATAACATTGCAATGTACAGAGGGGTGCTTATGTTCTTTTGATTTCTGTTTTGAGTTTCTTCTCATAAATTTACAGAAGTGGGATTGGTGGGTCAAAAAGCAGACCATATTCAATTTTTTGAGTTATCTCCATGTAGCTTTCCACAGTGACTGCACCATCCCACAAATCTACATTCCTACCAGCAGAGCAAAAGTGTTCCCCTTTCTCCACATCCTCACCAGCACTTATTTGTTGATTTAGTGATGATAGTCATTTGGATATGTAATTCTGGTTTTCATCTGGATTTCTCTGATGACTACTGATGTTGAACATCTTTCCATATGTCCATTTACCATCTATATGTCCTCTTTGGAGAATTGTCTATTCAGGTCCTTTGCCCATTTTTTAATTGGGTTGTTTGTTTTTTGGTATTGAGTTTTATAAATTCTTTATAAATTTTGAATATTAATCCCTTATCAGTGAATATGTTCTCCCATTCTGTGGGTTGTCCTTTTATTTTGTTGATGGTTTATTTGTTATGCAAAAACCTTTTAGTTTGATGTAGTCCCATTTGTTTATTTTTTCTTTTGTTTCCTTTGCCTTAGGAGATATATCATAGTAGTAAAAGTACTTCTATGAGCAATGTCTGAGATTTTACTGCCTATGTTTTCTCCTAGGATTCTTGTGGTATCAGGTCTAATATTTAAGTCTTTAATCCATTTTGAATTTATTATTATGTGTGGTGTAAGAAGGTGGTTAGTTTCATTTCTCTGCACATATTTGTCCTATTTTCCCAACAACATTTATTGAATATGCTACTTTAGCCCATTGTATGTGTTTTCAGAATCTACACTAACATCTTCCCAGGATGAAACTGAAATTACAACTAAATTAAAGAAAAATCATACTGGACAACCCATTGAACACTAGCCGGAGAGAAACCTTATAACCAAGGACATAGGGAAGAAACCACATCCCCACAATGAGACTGGTAGGGAGTGTGCAGAAGGCACTGCAGGGCTGGCGTGGATCCCAGACATTGCAGATGAAGACCCTGAGGGATATTTCAGAGCCTGAGGTGTTCCCTCAGAAGTGTGGGGTCTAACCCCAAACTGGGTTCCGTAGACTATAGCACCAGGACTAGGAAAGGTATCCAAATAACATCTGGCTGTGAAAAGCAGTGGGGTTTCTGTCTGACACCTAGAAATGCAGAGAGACTTTTAAAGGGCCAACACAGAAAGTTTCATTTGCAGCCACCTACCCTGTATTCTGGCAGAGGGAGAGTAAGGTGGACTAGAGACACATGAGGAAAGTCTGGGGTTGGTGGCTCTGGGGAGAGAACTGAAGGAACAGATGCCAGGATCCCTGTGCCAAGTTATTCCCCACACTGCAGAAGCCATCTTTCTCAGGCAGAGCACTCCTCTCTGAAAGGCATCAGCCTGAGGGGAGCAATAGCCATACCACAGGAATCACTCTTGCCCTACTGAGTACAGCTGGATGTTGTTATTCAGTGATTACGTCTAATAGCAAAGGCTGATCTCTGGTAGCTTTGAGATTTTAGCAGACCCTCCCCTGGGCCTGGTGCACAGCCTGGTTCTTTCTGCACACAAACAGGCCCATCATAGGGAGTCACATGTTGTGGATTGCTGATAGCTCCAGACAGATTGACCAGGGCCAGTCACAAGCAGCATCTGACAAAGGCCTACACAATAGTCTTTGCAGATCTACCTAATACATAGGGACCAATACAAACAAGCAGCCAAAATGGGAAGACAAAGAAACAGGCCCCAACTGAAAGAATAAGAGAATTCTCCAGAAGAAGAACTAGATGAAATAGAGGCAACCGATTTATCAGATAGAGAGTTTAGAGTAATGATTATAAGGATACTCAACAGTATGAAAAAAGACAGAGAAACCATAAACAAGGACCAGTCAGAAATAAAGAATGCAATATCTTAAATAAGTAATACCCTGAAAGGAATAAGCAGTAGGTTAGATGAAGTAGAGGATCAAATCAGCAATTTGGAATACAAGGTAGAAAAAAACAAAACACCCAAGCAGATCAGCAAAAAGAAAAAGAATTAAAAGAATTGAGGAGGGCTGAAGAAACCTTGGGACAACATGAAGAATAGCAATATCCACATCTTAGGAATACCAGAAGGAGAAGAGAGTGAGCAAGGGATCAAGAACCTATTTGGAGAAATAATGACCAAAAACTTCCCTAGTCTGATGAAAGAAAAAGACACACAAATCCAGGAAGCATAGAGGGTCCCACATAAGATAGACCCAAGAAGGCCTGCAGCAAGATGCATTGTAATTAAAATTGCAAAGCTTAAAACAGGGGAGAATGCTAAAAGCTGCAAAAAAAGAAAAGAAAAAAAAAGCAGACAGTTAACTACAAGGGAGCTCTCATTTGTCATGTAATTTCTCAATGGAAACATTTCATGCCAGAAGGGATTGGTATGAAATATTCCCAGTAATTAAAAGGCAAGGAGCTAAAACCAAGGCTACGTTACCCAGTAAGTCTATCACTTAAAACTGAAGGAGAAATAAAGAGTTTCCTAGACAAGAAAAAGCTAAAGGAGTTTGTTAATACCAAACCAGTACTGCAACAAATGTTAAAGGGCTTCCCAGAAGAAGAAGAATAAGGACAAGAAGAGGGAGGGGGAGGAGGAGAAGAAGAAGAAGAAGAAGAAGAAGAAGAAGAAGAAAAGAACAAGGAGGAGGAGGAGGAAGGGAAAGAAATAGTCAAAAAATAAAATGGCAATAAATATATATCTATCAATAATCACCTAAATGTAAATGGCTTAAATGCTCTGACCAGAGGTCATATGGCAGCTGAATGGATAAGGAAACAAGACCCATCTATGTGTTTTCTCCAAGAGACACACCTCAGATCAAAAGATACACACAGACTAAAAGTAAAGGGATAGAAAAAGATTTCATGCAAATGGAAAGGAAATAAAAGCTGGGGTAGCAGTCCTTTTATCTTACAAAATAGACTTTAAAACAAGGCTATAAAGTAAGAGACAAGAAGGACACTACATAATCATAAAGGGAACAATCCAACAAGAGGATACAACCCTAGTAAACATTTACACACCCTCATAGGAGCACCTAAATATGTAAAGCAAATCTTGATGGACATAAAGGGAGAGGTTGACAAAAATACAGTCATAGTCAGGGATTTTAACACCCATTGACTTCAATGGATAGATCTTCCAGACAGAAAATCAACAAAAAAACAGTGGACTTAAATGACACACTAGATCAAATGGATTTAATTGATAGCTTTATAGTCTTTCATCCCAATGCAGCAGAATATACATACTTTTCAAGTGCACATGGAACATTTTCTAGGATAGACCACATGTTAGGACACAAAACAAGTCTCAATAAATTTAAGAAGATGGAAATCATATCAAGCATCTTCTCTGACCACAATGCAATGAAACTAGAAATCAATCACAAGAAGAACACTGAAAAATACACAAAAACATGGACGCGCAGCAATGTTATTAAACAATGAATGGGTCAACAACGAGGTCAAGGAAGAAATCAAAAGATACTGTGAAATAAATGAAAATGAGGACACGACAATCCAAAATTTGGAATACAAAGGAAGCAATCCTAAGAGGGAAATTCATAGCATTACAGGCCTATCTCAAAAAATAAAAAAGAAAAAAGGGAAGAAAAAGCTCAAATAAACAATCTAACTTTACACTTAAAGGAACGTGAAAAAGAACAAAGAAACAAAACCCAAAGTGAGTAGAAGGAAGGAAGGAATAAATATAAATATATATGCTAAATAAAATATATGCTAAAAGAAACATTACTAAAGACCAATGAATCTAAGAGCTGGTTCTTTGAAAAGATAAACAAGATTGACAATCCTTTAACCATACTCATCAAAACAAAAAGAGAGATGACACAAGTAAATAGAATCAGAAGTGAAAGGGGAAATAACTGACACCAAAGAAGTACAAAGGATTGTAACAATATATTATGAACTATATGCCAACAAATTGGTCAGCCTGGACAAAATGGATAAATTCCTAGAAACATACAATGTTCAAAAACTGTATCAGGAAGAATCAGAGAATCTGAATAGACAGATTACACTGAATGAGACTGAAGCAGTAATCAAAAGACTCCCAACAAACAAAATCCCTGTACAGCATTTTTACCTACAGTGTCTCCTTCCTCACAAAGGGAACATTGTTATTGCTGTTGTTGGTGTTAGTTTAGAATATAGTTGATGTTTATTTATATTTAGACCCAATATTTACAAACATCTCTACTTACCAAGATGCTTTTCATGTTAGCCCTTCCATCTGGATCATATTCATTCTACCTAAATTACGTATTTAAAATTTCAGTTACAGAGGGGCTGTGGGTAGTGAGTGTGTTATTGTTGATTTTGCCTCTGTTCTTGAAAGAAATTTTTACTGGGTCCTATTAGGGCACAGATATCTAGGTTGACAATATTAGGTGTTTGTGTCCGCATGTGTGTGTGACTGTTTTGCTCAGCACAATAAATTACCCTTCCACTGTCTTTCAATTTCTATTGTTTGAAAGTGTTGAAAGATCATTTAATAGAATATCAGTCATTTGAAAGAAAGTTGCTTGTTTCTTCTGGCTACTCTTTAGAAATTCTTCTTATTTTCTTCTGATTTACTTATATGTCTGGATGTGTGCATTATTTTTCTGTTTACTGAGATCCACTGTGTTTGATTCTGCTTCCTTATTTTGAAGCCCAGGTTAAATATGAAATTCTCCCAAGGACATTAAGCTTACTTTGCCAGTCTTATATGCATACCACCTATAACAGACAACTTTAAATTATTTTTCTATGTATGTATAATGTGAATGTTGGCCCAAATTAAAATTTGGCTTGTGGTCATAAATTCTGAGTTGGAGACCTGTCTTCCCCTTCACCCAAGGCCAAGGTCAAGACATTAAGTTTTGCTTACAGGAATTCTCTGAGCAAAGGGTTCATTTCTTGTTCACCCTCATTGTGAGAGTAGACCTTTAGTTTTCACTTTATATAGAACATTTCCTATTAGTCTCTTCAACTTGGGCAAACCCTAGATTTTAAGTCCTATCTCCCACTGCCCAAAAGACATTCAAGCAGGAAGCTCACAGGAAGGGCTCCTGAAACCCTAAGGTGGAGGGTTTCTCTGACACAGACTTCACTTCTCAGGGCTCCTGGATTCCTTTGTGTCCTTTGCACATCACTCCCATTGTTTCAGCACAAAATCTATTTTGTAATAATTTTTTACAAATATGTTTTAGACATAGTGCTCTCTTCACATCTTCAAGTTTTTTTTCCCTGCCAGCATGTCCTTCTAGTTATGAGTGGCATGTTTTTTTTTCCTAATTGTCAGTATGTTGATTCTGAAAGAAGTTTGAGTTCTATGTGGTATTTATTTTTAATATATAAAGATACATATTTAATGTATGTCTCTATATACTTATTATCCAAAATAATTTCCTTTTGACTTATATGCATCTATGTACAAGTCTCTTATAGAGGGTAATTACTAGGTAAAATATTGAAGTATAGATATTTAGAGGCAGAGAAAATATTGAGAAAGCACCCTGGCTGTTGTGGCTCAGTGGACTGAGCGCTGGCATGTGAACCAAAGGGTCGCCAGTTTGATTCCCAGTCAGGGCACATGCCTGGGTTGTGGGCCAGGTCCCCAGTAGGGCACACGCTAGAGGCAACTGCACATTGATGTTTCTCTCTCTTTCTCCATCCCTTCCCCTCTAAAAATGAATAAAATCTTTAAAAAGTTTTAGAAAGCATGTAGACTGAACCACCTTTGGGCAGTGCAGAGACTTGCCTAATAGTACCAGTTAGGACTTGAATTCAATATTGTCTGAATTGATTAATGAGGTCCCTTTTATGTTTCTTTATGTACAAACCAACTCTAAATCTAAAGGAATTTTTGCCATATTGTAGTTTGTAAACTTGACTCTATTTCTCTATTTTTCTATTTCTAAACTTTTTACAAAAATTCAAACTGACTAACTGAATAGCCCAAACTCTCAAATAAGCTGTAAGTGGGAAATAGAAATGTGAAATCCCTCAGGAAGGTATTACTCATGATAGGTACCAAACAAGCAAAGTATAGGTAACAATAATGAAAACTAACAGCAGAAAGACAGGTTCACAGAGGAACAAATACAGTAGTACAGGGAGAGAGACCTGCCAAGCAGAGGGGCCTAGCTGGTAAGGTCTGAATTTTCCAAGTCCCAAGCATTAGCCAGGGGAACTGGGAAACAGTTTGAGAGGAAGTAAACAAGCCAAGACTGAAGTATTACTTAGGGCCTGTAAATAATGAAAGTGAAACTATATACCAGATAGCCATAGATCAATAAATTTTTAAAAGACTCCTCTCATTTCTTACATTCTGATCTATTTTATATATTATTGGAATACATTAGAAATTTCAATATTATGTTTTTCTACTATGTCACCAAAAGTATTTCTAGAATACAGAAATTTCTTCTTAAACTACATATTTTACTTTGAGGTAAAAAAACCCCAAAACAAATGTGTAGTGTATCAGTAAAACAAACAAAAAAAAAGTAGAGAAAATGTTAATGGTAGCAGCGATTATAAACTAAGTTCAATGGCACTCACTTATCTATAAATATATGAAAGGAAACATAGGTAATTACATAATCTTAAAGTGGAAAAGAGTTTTAAGCAGAAACCATAAAGAGAAAGGGTTGATAATCTATATTTAAGAAGCAGGAAATAGAAACAAAATGTATATCCACACTAGGTTAAGTGAGATTAAATCATGTCGCAACCTCAGATAACTAATTTGTTTGCCACATTATCTATCACCATATCTGAAATTCTCGTAATTGGAGTCATTCATTTTGTACTCATTAATGGCATGCTACCTTGAAGCAGGGTAATATCTTATGCTCACATGCTAACCACAATTACAAATATATTTATTTGATTATCCTGTCAGAATTACTGTCAAAGTATAACATTCCAGATTTAAGATGAAGGTTTTAGCTTAAAAAGTTTTCACTTTGTACTATAATTTGTGTGTGTTTGATTAGATTTTTTTATTTTTTCATTATTTAGAGAACACTTTATTAGTTTCTGTAGTCAAATCCATGTAGATTAAGACCTTACACATTTAATACAGTGTGTTACCTCTGTGCAAATGAAAAAATCATGCTGAACATTTCTAGACCAATATGGCTATTAATTTCTGTTCAATGCCAACCCTTCATGTTACAGTTGGGACAGTTTTTCCAAAGATGATAGCACAGCTAATGGACTATTAACTAAGGACATATGGTATCTGAAGTGATAAAGACAAATTAGACTTCTAGTTCCCTTACAGAAGTCTTGAAATCTATTATTATTTTCAATAGAAGACATTTAAATGGTACTTTTGGTCATTTTTTATTATATATGACTTCTTATTTTTGCTTTGATGTGGCTAAGATATTACAGACCTCACTTAGAACATGATGAAAGGAAGTTTAGGGTTACAAAACTGAAATCTTACAAGGCCACTCTCATAGATCAAAGACTTCAGCTGAAAATAATGGACTAGATTCTGATAATTCACTCTTACAAAGGAATGTGCCTTTTATACAACCCTAGGCTACATTATAATGCTTCTTAGTGATATTTTGTAATTAGGCAAGTAATAGAAATGAAAGATTTTTAATAAACCTATTGTCCCTTAATCTTAATATCTTCAGTAAAAGTAAGAATTTCTAGAATCACTAATATGTGGCATGTATAATTTCATAAGTAGTAACATGTTTAATACTCTTCAAAATTTTAAACCCTTGAGTTAAGTAATGATTTTAATATGAGAAATACATAAATCACATCTATACACATATGATTAACTACATACATGCAAATAAATTATATACACAGATTAACTACATACATGCAAATAAATTATATACACACACAAAGTAATTCATAATAATACCATATTAAATTGGTAATTACTTGTGTTATAAACACTATTAAGAACACAGAATTAGGAAGTAGGTGGGAGCAGAGTCCACTTCCCCCTGGACACAGGTGAAACACCTAGCCTATCTTCTGGGGTATAGGACGAACAGCCAATTGTATTCCAGCATATATGAAGATTGGAGACCAAAAGTTATAGAGGACATTGCAAAATCAGATGGTAAGGAGAGTACTAAGGACAGTAAGTTCCCTGGGACCAGTGCGGGGACCAGGGCTGCTGCAGATCCAGGCCCGGTGCCTGCCGGGTCTCCTGCAAGATTCTTGGGAGAGAGCCAGGCTGGGCTGTGTGAGAGGCCAGGTGCTTGTTTGGACCAGCGGGCTTAAATACGAGGAATTTTTCAAAAAGAAAAAGAGAAAAAGCACTCTGTGGCTGTTTGGGGAATTCTCCGCAGCAGCCGCCTGCCTCCTGCACCTCTACCCTCACAGCCCTAGGGTCGCTGTGCACCTGATCCTGCAGCCATGTCTAAAGCACCGGGATCGGAGCACCTGCCACCTAGCCCCTGTGCCCAGATCCCTGCAGGGCCAACTGGCTCTCTGGGGGAAGGTGGAAACACCTCACAGAGGGAAGCTGCAGGGCTCAGGGAGACGGCAATCCCCAGAAAGACTTGACTCTGTAGGGGGTTGAACTACCCAGAGAGGGTCCTGAGAGTCCCTAGCATCTAGGACAGCAAGAGCAAGAAGGTGGTGTGTGAGTTGTCCCTAATTGGTGCACCTCAAGGAGAGCGCAACTGGTGGACTAAAGGCCTAGCCTGGGCGCAGAAGGGCACTGAGGAACTGGGATGGAGGCTGGACAACAGCAAAGAGTGTGGCTCAGGAAGGGAGAAAAGTGAAATCAACACCTCCTCAGCCTGAGGCAGCCAGGAAGACCAGTAGAAATGGCTTGACCGATTTAAAGTCAATGGAAGGATTTAAAAAAAAATTCCTTCTTCCTTTCTATCCTTCTTTCTTTTTTTCTTTGTTCCTTGTTCCTTCCTTCCTTCCTTCCCTTCCCTTCCTTTCCTTTTTTATTCCTTCTTCATTCCTTCTTTTTTCTCCTTTTTTTCTTCTTCTCCCACAGGTGAGACAATAAAACCTGGAACTGTGAAAAGACCAGTTAGACCCAAACACTGGTCATCCCAACAACAGAGACAGTGAGACAAATTTCACTTTGCTACTCCAGAGAACTTGCAAGGTGGGAGCAGTGAACACCAGTACACCTGTTGGAAGAGGAAACCCACCAACAAAGGAGCCCCCAACAGACAACAATGGAAGAAGGTGAAGGAGGGAGTGGAAGCCACATTATCCTCAATCAAGGACCAATCTGGAAATACAACTAAATGGTGGAGCAAGTACCCACAATGAACAACTGAACAAGAGCAAGACAGAATCCACAAAACCTTGTACACACAGAAGAATCAGCTGCAACACAACCTGTCCACATCTGCACAACAGAATACAAGACATGGTGGACGGAGTGACCCTCAGTTAACCAGCTGGAGGGAAGGACCCAACAACAATCAAAACCCAAAGACATACAGAGAACCAACATAAATGACCCCAAGACCAGTGAGCTCAGGAGATTAAGGAGACTGCACCACTAAATCTCACAAATGTTCTACCATAGAAGTTCACATCATAAACCCAGGGAGTTAGAACAGATCAATTTAAGAAGCTGAGGCTAATAAGAAGTCTCACAAACAATGGGAAGACAAAGAAACAATCCCAAAATGAAAAGAAAGGAGGAAATCTCAGAAATAATGCTAAATGAAATAGAGGCAAGTCAACAATCAGATAATGAGTTCAAAGCAACAGTTATCAGGAAGCTCAACGAGCTCACAGAGAATTACCAGAAACTACAGGGAAACTACAATGAACTCACTGCAAACTATATCAACATGAGAAAGGAAATAGAAACTATCAACAAGGGCTAAGAGGAAGTGAAGAATACACTTTCTGAACTGAAGAACACAGTAGAAGGAATCAAAAGCAGGCTCGATTAAGCAGAGGATTGGATCAGTGAGCTGGAGGACAAGGTAGAATAAAACATCCAGAATGAGCAAGTAAAGAAAAGGAAAAGAGGCTCAGAAACCATGAAGAAGGATTAACAGAAACACAGGACAACATGAAATGTAATAATATCCATATAATAGGGATACCAGAAGGACAAGATGAAGAGCAAGAATAGAAAACCTGTTTGAAAAAGTAATGATGAAAAACTTCACTAATTTGATGAGAGAAAAAGTCACACAAATCCAGGAAACACAGAGTCCCAATCAAGAGGAACCCAAAGAGGCCTACTGCAAGACACATAATAATTAAAATGGCAAAATTCCAAGACAAAGAGAGAATCTTAAAGGCAGCAAGGGAAAAAAAAACAGGAAGTAATGTACAAGGGAGCCCTGATAAGGTTAGCAGCTGACTTCTCAATGGAAACGCTCTAAGCCAGAAGAGAATGGCAAGAAATATTCCAAGTAACGAGAACCAGAGGCCTGCAACCAAGGCTACTTTACCCAGCAGAGCTCTCACTCAAGATAGAAGGCCAAATAAGGAGCTTCCCAGACAAAAGAGGTCTAAAAGAATACACCTCCACCAAATCAGCTCTTCAAGAGATGCTAAAGACACTGCTTTAAGGAAATGAAGGAAAAGAGAGAGAGAGAGGAACACAGGTACAAAAATACGGCAATGAATAAGTATCTATCAATAATAACCTTAAATGTGAATGGATTAAATGCTCCAATCAAGAGACATAGAATAGCTAAATGGATAAGAAAGCATGACCCACACAAATGCTACCTACAAGAGACCCACTTAAGGACAAAAGACCTACACAGACTGAAAGTGAGGGTCTGGAAACAAATTTTCCAAGCAAATGCACAGGAAAAAAAAAAAGCCGGAGTAGCAATACTCATATCAGACAAAATAGACTTCAAAGAAAGGGCCATAAAGAGAGACCCAGAAGGTCACTCCATAATACTCAAGGGAAGAATCCACCAAGAAGACATAAACATTGTGAATATATATACACCCGACATAGGAGCACCCAAATACATAAAGAAAATCTTGGAGGACTTCAAGAAAGATATTGATAGTTGGAGATTTTAACACCCCACTGCCAAAAATGTACAGATCTTCCAAACAAAATATCAACAAATATTGTGGCATTGAACAATGCCCTAGATGAAATGGACTTAACTGATATAGAGAGAACCTTTCATCCCAAAGAAGCTAAGCACACATTCTTTTCAAGTGTACATGGAAAATTTTCAAAGATAGACCACATGATAGGACACAAAACAAGCCTCAACAAATTCAAGAAAATTGAAATCATAGCAAGCATTTTTTCTGACCACAAGGGACTGAAACTAGAAATGAACATCAAGGGAAAAAAACCCCAAACACTCAAAAACATGGAGATTGAATAGCATGCTATTAAATATGAATGGGTCAAGAATGAGATTAGGGAAGAAATCAAAATGTTTCTGGAAACAAATGAAAATGAACTCATAACAGCCCGAAATTTATGGGACACAGCAAAGGCAATCCTGAGAGGGAAATTCATAGCGATACAGGCCTACCTAAAAAAGACAGAAGCATTTCAAGCAAACAACCTAACCGTACACCTACAAGAACTCGAGGAACAACAAAGACAACCCAGAGCAAGTACAAGGAAGGAAATAACCAAGATCAGAGCAGAATTAAATGACATAGAGACTAAAGCACAATTCTAAGGATCAATGAATCCAGGAGGGGGTTCTTTGAAAAGATAAACAAAATCGACAAGCATTTAAACAGGCTCATCAAGAAAAAAAGAGAGAGGACCCAAATAAACACAATTAGAAATGAAAGAGGAGAGATTACTACAGACAACACAGAAATACAAAGGATTGTAAGAAATTACTATGAAGAACTGTATGTCAAGTAATTTGAAAGCCTAGATGAAATGGACAAATTTCTAGAAAAATGTGATCTTCCAAAAGTGAATGAAGAAGCAGAAAGCCTGAATAGACCAATAACAGCAGACAAAATTGAAGCAGTAATCAAAAAGCTCCTGACACACAAAAACCCTGGACCAGATGGTTTCACAGGAGAATTTTACAAAGCATTTAAGGAAGAGCTAACTCCTATACTTCACAGACTATTCCAAAAAATCCAAAATGATGGAAGACTCCCAAACTCTTTTTATGAAGCCAGCCTCATCCTAATCCCAAACAACAAATAAAGAAAACTTCAAGCCAATATCGCTGATGAACATAGACACTAAAATCCTGAACAAAATATTGGCAAACTGCATCCGCCAATACTTTAAAAAGATCATACACACCATGACCAAGTGGGATTCATCCCAGAGATGCAAGGGTGGTACAATATTTGCAAATCAATAAATGTAATACATTATATAAACAAAAGCAAAGACAAAACCCACATGATCATATCAATAGATGTGGAAAAAGCATTTAATATGGTACAGCACCCATTTATGATTAAAACACACAGCAAAGTGGGAATAGATGGAGCATTCCTCAATATAATAAAGGCCATATATCATAGACCTACTGCCAAGATAATATTCAATGGGCCAAAACTAAAATCTTTCCCACTAAGATCAGGAACAAGACAAGGTTGTCCACTTTCTCCACTTCTATTCAACATAGTATTGGAAGTTTTAGCCACAGCAATCAGACAAGAAAAAGAAATAAAAGGCATTCATATTGGAAAGGAGGAAATGAAACTGTCATTGTTTGCAGATGACATGATAGTATGCATGGAAAATCCTATAGACTCCACCAAAAAACTGCTTGATGTAATAAATGAATTTGGCAAAACAGTGGGCTACAAAGTCAATATCCAGAAATCAAAAGCATTTTTCTATACCAACAATGAAACACCAGAAACAGAAATCAGGAAAAAAATCCCATTTGCTATAGCAACAAGAAAAATTAAATACCTAGGAATAAACCTAACCAAGGAGGTAAAAGACCTATACTCAGAAAACTACACAACACTGAAGAAGGAAATCAAGGAAGACACAAACAAATGGAAACACATACCGTGTTCATGGATTGGAAGAATTAACCTAATCAAAATGGCCATACTACCCAAAGCAATTTATATATTCAATTCAATACCTATTAAAGTACCAATGGTGCTTTCACAGATATAGAACAAACATTTCAGAAATTTATATGGAACTATAAACAACCCCAAATAGCTGTAGCAATTTTGAGAAAGAAAAGCAAAGTAGGAGGGATCACAATATCTGATATCATACTGTATTACAAGGCCACTGTAGTCAAAACAGCCTGAACTGGCATAAAAACAGGAACACAGAGCAATGGAACAGAACAGAGAGCCCAGAAATAAACCAAAGTCTCTACGGTCAATTAATTTTGACAAAGGGGGCAGCAGCATAAAAGGGAGTAAAAATAGCTTCTTCACCAACTGTTAGGAGAGCTGGACAGCTACATGAAAAAAAAATGAAACTCGATCACCAACTTACACCCCACACAAAAATAAATTCAAGGTGGATAAAAGACTTAAATATAAGTCATGACACCATTAAAGTTCTAGAGGAGAACATTGGCAGGGAAATCTCAGATATTTCATGCAGCAGTATTTTCACTGATGTGTCCCCTAGAGCAGGGGACATGAAAGAAAGAATAAACAAATGGGATCTCATCAAAATAAAAAGCTTCTACATGACTAAAGAAAACAGTATTAAAATAAAAAGAGAACCAACCATATGGGAAAACATATTTGCCAATGATACTTCAGACAAGGGTTTAAACTTCAAAATATATAAAGAACTCACACAACTCCATTCTAAGAAGACAAGCAACCCAATTACAAAATGGGCAAAGGACTTGAACAGATACTTTTCCAAGGAGGACATAGAGGGTCCAGAGACGTATGAAAAGATGCTCGGTATTGCTAGCTATCAGAAAAATGCAAATTAAAACCACAATGAGATAGCACCTCAAACTGGTCAGAATGGCCATCATAAACAAAGCAACAAACAAATGTGGAGAAAAGGGAACCCTAGTGCGCTGTTGGTGGGAATGCAGACTGGTGCAACCACTATGGAAAATAGTATGGAATTTCCTCAGAAAACTAAAAATGGATCTGCCTTTTGACCCGGAAATTCCACTGTTGGGATTGTATCCTAAGAACCCTGAAACACCAATCCAAAAGAACCTATGCACCCCAAAGTTCATAGTAGCACAATTTACCGCAGCCAGGTGCTGGAAGCAACCAAGGTTCCCATCAGTAAATGAATGGATCAAAAAACTATGGTACATTTACACAATGGAATTCTATGCAGCAGAAAAAAAGGAGCTCCACCCTTTGCAACAGCATGGATGGAACTGGAAAGCATTATGCTAAGTGAAATAAGCCAGGCGGTGAAAGACAAATACCATATGATCTCACCTTTAACAGGAACCTAATAAAAAAACAAACAAACAAGCAAAATATAACCAAACACACTGCAACTGAGAACTGGCTGACAGTGACCAGAGAGGGGAGGGAAGGGAATTTCAGGGGCAAAGTGTGAAGGGTTTGTAGGAACAATTATAAAGGACACATGGACAGTAACGGGGGAGGGGAGGCAGTGTAACAGGAGGGAGGTGCAGAGGGCTAGGGAGTTGGGCTGGGGTGGGGAGAAAAGGCAGAAAACTGTACTTGAACAACAATTAAAAAAACAAACACAGAATTAACCAAAAACAGCACCTGAGCATTCCAACTAAGTTGTGCAAAGTTCTCTCATTAGAGATAGTAAATATTATTCATCACACAGTTTTTCATCCCCACGTTTGTTGTTCTTTTTTTCATCCTCACCTCAGCAGGTTAAAATTATCTGATTATGAGGCCAGCTAAAACCAGCCCAATGTCAAAAGCAAGACATTGCTAGCTGAGATCTACAAGTACAGGAATAAGTGGCATACACATACACACATCAGGCTTGCGTGCTAAGTATATAATAAATTACTTACTCTCTTCAACAAACACTAAAGACATGCCTATAGAAAAGCCTAATAAAAATTGGTCATAGCAATGACTTTAAAATATCCATAAGTAATTTCATGTGATTTGCTTTAATACAGAGGATGTGTGTACAGTGTATTTAAGAATGAACCTTTATCAAAAATAGCTACTTTTTAAAAACTGATGCCTACAGTATACTCTAGTTATCCAAAATGTTTGCTTAGGGCCCTCTGAAACTGGGATTATAGTTATTCTAAACCTCTTTGACTAGTTTTCCTTATCTTTTAATGGAAATCATATCACCCACCTCCAACATTGCTATAAAAATCATATGATTGAGAGAATAAGAAGAGAAGCCATAGGAAGGGAGAAAAATATTTGCAGAAGACACATGTGATAACAGACTATTATCCAAAATATACAAAGAACTGTTAAAACCCAAGGATAAAAGCATGAACAACCTGATTAAAAAATGGGCAAACTCATGAACAGACACCTCAACCAAAGAAGACCTACAGGTTAAAAGTAGGCATATAAAAAGATGCTCAGCCCTGGCTGGTGTTGCTGAGTGAACTGAGTGCAGGCCTGTGAACCAAAGGGTCACAGTTCAATTCCTAGTCAGGGCACATGCCTGGGTTGCAGGTCAGGTCCCCAGCAAGGTGTGCACAAGAGGCAACCACACATTGATGTCTCTCTCCCTCTCTCTCCTTCCCTTCCCCCCTCTCTAAAAATAAATAAACTCTTAATAGAAAAATAATTTAAAAAATTAAAACATAAATAAAGAGATGCTCAATGTCACATGCCATTAGGGAATGGCAAATTAAAACAATGAAAAACACTGACAATGCCAAATGTTGCCTAGGAAACGAAGCAACAGGACTTCTCATTTGTTGCTGGTGGGGGTGCAAATGTTATAGCCAGTTTGCAAGACAGTTTGACAGTTTCTTGCAAAACTAAACATATTACGATCACATGATCTAGTAACTGAACTCCTGGATATTTACGCAAATGATGTGAAAACTTATGCCCACATAAAACCTGCACATAGAAGTTTAAAGCAGCTTTATTCGTATTTGCCAAAACTTAGATATCCTTCGGTAGGTGGTTGAATAAACTATGGTATTTCATACAACGAAATACAGTTTAGGGCTAAAGAAAAGAGCTATTAAGCCATGAAAAGATCTAGAAGGTTGATAATAATGTGTCAATGTAGGTTTACCACTGATAATAAATGTACCACTCTGATGAAGGAAGTTAATAGTGAAGAAGGCTGTGTAGGGGCAGAAAGCATATGGAAACTCTGTAATTTCCCCTCAGTTTTGCTATATACCTAAATATTCTCTAAAATAATTAAGTCTATTATAAAAAATTAAAAAAATATTAAAAAGCCCAACTAAACAAAAATATACCAAGAATTTATCACTATGTCTGGTGTCTAGTGTATACTTACTATATGGTAACTATATTGAATAGTTAAAAATATTGAATCCTAAACACCTAGAAGAGAGCCTGACATATAATAGATGCTTGAAAAATAGTTTGACTAAGTAAATGGACAAAATATCTAACTTCTGGCTATTTTATATCAAAAATAAAATGAAATTAAACATTTATAATAAAAAATGATATAAATTACCCATGATTTCAAATTTTGCTCTCTAGAAAATAAATAACCAAGGTGGTGTGATGCTTATAATTTCATCCTTGTCTTTTTCTGGCAGAAATTTTTCTTCTAGTAATACACTATGAAAGGCATGTGGAGCAAACATTGACCTGGGTCCATAGGTTTCCACACTGCAACATACCAGTGGGCTGTCATCTTCCCTTTGATAGTGGTTGAGGCCACATGCTTCAGCATAAGGCAAACGCATACCCTCTCATAAAGGATTCCGTTGGGCAGTGCAGCATAATACAGTGGGACATTTCCCTCTGACCTAAGCAGAGGATGGAACTTGATCACCCTCCCATATTGAATTTAGGCAAGTGGAACCATTTGACTTTCATGCTTAATTTCCTTTTGAACCTTACCAAGTCATTTGCTTCCAGAAGTATTCCAGCAGTACTTTTCATAAGACCACAATTCTATATTTCACAGGTGCTGTCATCTTTTCATTTAATGATGTTAACTTCAGCATTATTTAAAGGAAACCACCTCTCCAAACAAATTAGAATATCCAAGGCAAGTCAAAGAAAGAATCTGGTGCCAAGTGTTTATTTTTAAAAATATCTCATCTTAAATTAATTGATGAGTATTTGCCTTTCATTAGTATGGCCTAATTGTTATGTGCTAACAATACTTTTGCCCTGCAAAAATTTTCATGTAATTTATAAATGGTCAAAGGGAGAATGATAGCAGAGGGATCATAGAAGTACCGAGGCATAGTAACATAAGGTTTTGGGTTTATTTGAGGTCATATTGTAAGCCATAGGAGGGTATAGAGTGGAGTGAGTGGCATGGTTTAATTTCTATATTAAAAGGGTCATCTTGTCTCTGTGGAGAATAGACTATAGAAAGGCAAGAATAGCAAGTGAAGGTGTAAGCAGCAACACAGGTAAAAGGTTTTTTTCAGTGTCCAAGCATGAGATGATGGTGGCCTGGTTGGACGAGTAGTAGAAATGGTAAAGATGGTGAGATCTTGAATATAGTTTAACTGATGGTTTTTCACAAACACTAGGTGAAGCTTGTGATTGGGATGTGAGATGTAAGGAAAAGAGAAACCAAAGTAAATGTGTAACTCTATTACATATAATATGCTTTTAACAGATAGTTGTGCTAATATGATTATTTATGTATGCATTCTAAGAAATTAACACTTTATCTGGGTCTTTAAAAAATCCACAAGTTCTTGGGCTTCAGATATTCAAGCATGTAATAAACAAATTGGTTTCCAGTGCTTCAACTTGCTCATATTCCCACACATATACACATTATGTGTAGAAAGCTGACAATCTCAAAACAACTCAAATAACCTCATAGGATTTTTCCCTTCTTTCTGTTACAGTAAACACAGCCTGATTTAGAAAGTTCTAATTTCACCCATCTGGGGATTCACTACCTTGCTATCATTATGTGTCACATTTAAATAGTGACTTTCAGTAACTAAAAATTTAAAGAATTCATGTGCATCTTCATAGGGAAATAATATTTTATTCAGGAAATTAGTATCCCGTTACTAACTTTCCCAAAAGAAGACACCTACTAAGAAAGTCTCCACGGTGGCTGAGCTCAAATTAAACGAACAAAAACAAACACAAACAAACAAACAAAACACCCCAGAGCCTAGCAGTCATTTCTACACAGAGGTTCTCAAGCAAGCTGTGGTTGAGGGAGAAGCCTGTGCTAAACTGCCTGCCTCTGCACTGAAGTGCCTGCCTGCACTGTGTTTCTGCCATCTGAGCCAGCCCTTAGAAAGGAGTTCCTGGAATTCTATTTTAACCAATAGGACTGAGGCTTTCCCCATCCAATTGGAGCTGTACAGCTACAACCAATCAGAGAGGCTCTATTCTGACCAATCAGGACAGTGCCTTTTGGACCAATCAAACTGCAAATATTTGGAGAACTCATGTGCATGATCACAGACCAATTGGGGACCAGGGGTGAGGACTTCTAGCCATATGAGCCAGCTCCCCTAGGGCTCTGAAAGCATGCTTTCCCTTCCCACTGAAGACGTCTTTCTGGCAAAACTGAAATACCAAAGATGTCTTGCTGGAGAAGTAGAGCAGACCAGTGCAGGCCAGAGCAGACTGGCACAGAATGGAAAAGACCAGCATAGCACAATGCTATGAAGGAGCAGAAAGGACCAAGGAGGAGCATAGCAGAGCTGTTCATTCAGAGAGGGGTCTGGCCCCAGGCCCTCCTGGGTTCAGAGCTGCCTCACAGCCATACTGTATCACAATTGAGCTGTTTTGCACTGAATAAAATTTCCTTCTTCACCACATCCCAAATTGGGAATTACTGTTGGTGCTACATTGGCACTGACAACTACTGGTTGGTTGACATGTGTAATGCCTAAATTAAATACAAAATGTATGCTCTGTATTTTCAGTGGGAGGCTACTCAGATGTTTTATAAAGAATCAAGAGGGACTTGTCCCTTTCTTATCTCTACACACACTAGTTTCTAATTAAGACCCAGTTTTACATAAATGATAATTAAAACTAATTTTATCAAATGCTCTCCAGTAACCAAAAAAGTATTGTTTTAAAAACCAGCCTTTAGAATGAATTAAATTATCTGTATATTTTGAAAAGTGATATTCAGTTTGTATTCAGTCTCTTCTCTCTTCAAACCCCAAATACCCTAATTTGAAAAGTCATATGATCCCCATGTTCATTCAGCATCATTTACAATAGCCAAGATATGAAAGCAACCTAGGTGCCCATCAACAGATGACTGGATAAAAAAGAAGTGGTACATATATATATCTGAATATTAGTCAGAAAAATGACATTTTACTATTTGTAACCACATGAACGGATCTAGAGGGCATTATGCTATGTAAAATAAGTGAAATGTGATTTCACTTAAATGTGAAATCTAGAAAAATGAAATAAACACAGCAGGAACATACCCATAGATACAAAGAACATTTTGATAGTTACCAGCTGGGAGGAGGGTTGGGGGGATGGGTAAAAAATGGGAAGGGAAGAAGGACAAATTAGTAGTTACAAAATAGACTTGGGGATGTAAAGTATAGCATGGGGAATATCATCAATAATTTTGTAATAACTATGTATGGTCAGATGGGTACTAGATTTATTATGGTGATTACTTCATAAGTTATATAAATGTCTTATTACTATGTTGTACACCTGAATAGTACTGTATGTCAACTGTAATTGAAAAAAATATTTTAAAATATATTTTTCAAATTTTACCTTTATAATATTTCAATTTTGAAGCAATTTTATTTTCTATGGACAAATAATGGCTACTATTTAACAATTATATTAAGGTATGCTATCATTAGACAATGTGGCATGCTTATAACTTATTCAACCTATATGGAATACGTATGTGTGGAATTGTTTATATCTGCCTTTCCGGCACTGCACGCTTCGTGAAAACAAGGAAACCGTTCTGACTTGCTTGTCATTATGCATCTAGGTTTCTGTGCACGAACTAAGTGTTCAACAGGACTTGGAGAAGAATAGCAATATGATATGATTTACATTTTAATCATCTAAGGAAAGAAGAGAAAGGGGAAAGAAGGAAGGAAAAGACAGAAAAAGGAAGGGAAGTAAAGGAAGGGAGGAAAGGAGTTAAGAAGAGGAAGATGACCCTGTGGGAATCAGGAGATTTGAGAGTTTGTTTCAGCTCTCTAAAAGGCTTATATATATATTTACACATGCTATTTATATATAAATATAAACTATAATAAATAGTAATATAACTGTAAATATAAAAATATACATTATACATAATAGTAAGCAATATATATACACATGCACATACAACACATGCATGATATATAATATCTGTAATTATTGATCTAATATAAAGTATATCAATGCCCAGTTTTACAAAAGTAGTTAAATAACACCATCCTACATAATAAAATACAAGGGAACATTCCTCTGTCTGGGAGTAAAGAACTGTAGTACTTTTAATACTTCATATAGTTATAAAATACCTTGAGAGCCTGGGAAGGCTTTCTCAGCTCTAATATTTATATGTATTTTTACTGAACCTTCTATATAGAGAGTCACAAGAAACCTATTATCTAATTACTATGAAAGTGACATTCAACTCTAAGTGTAGTAGAAAAAAAGATTGTTCCAATATATACCTTAGGTGGTTAAATTGGAAAACTGCAATTGCATTTCCCCAAGAAATGTAATCATGATCGTTTCATTTGCAACACATTACTGCTACAACAGTGATAGGCCTCTCCTTAAAATATCCTGTGCTATAAATAAGCAATAATGTATGGGGAAAACAATCAACAAGAATATGAGAGCTGAGTTTTGCTATGGTATACCTTATTATTGCATTTCATATAGAGCAATTGTGTCTTCTTCTGTTAAAGTATCTGGATAATATCAGCATGAAAAGGCTAAACAATTTCAGTCACCACATCAATAAATCCTGTATGTGAAGATAATATGTACCATACAAAAATTTCTAAAAGAAAAAATAAAATGTCCTAAAATAATTAGACCACACAAACCTACTGAAAATGTGTCCTTTTTTAGAATACATAAATTAATCCACGGATGATCCAAGGCATTTAAACACTTGGGTGTAGTGTCTTTCGTATGATGCTCACCTTAATCTGCCTTGTTTCATAGCCTGTTGTGTGCCTGGATTTGAATTTTTCATTGGTTAAAGTGACATAATAAATGTTTCACAGAATGATAGATAGACATAGATCGATAGATACTTAGCATTCTCTTCTAATGTTTTTAACAGTGTAAGAGCTGATTGAATTCATACATTAGATGTCAAGAGCAAAGTTTAAAGTGCTGTATCAATCAATTCTATAACTGTAGTGTTAACTAGAGTTGGGTAATTTTAAATATAAAGTTTTAGAAACTTTCAGAAATTTATCTTTTACTGATATTATATTATGCATATTGGTGGAAGAGAGATTTTAATTATATTACTTTAGATTATGTTAACTAATAATTTATTTTAACAAAACCATATCTATGTATAGGCATATAAGCATGTAAGATAAGGCAAGCTGTGAAGTTGAGAAGGAAAGCGATGAATTATTTATAAAGAGTCCCCTACACATCCTGTGTTTAAAATTGAAAGAAAAAATTAAAAATATGTAAGTCCTAAATATTAATACATTCAGAAATTATTGACAGTGATAACCATCTATATGCTTGACAATTGCTATTGAAGCATAATTATTGATACACATATATAAGAATCTTTTTCTGAAGGGTAGAGTAAGAAGAACCTACTTTTCATATGTCTTTAGCCTTTAAGAATTACTTCTCTTTTCATATATTAACTACATTTATGAACTATGCAAGAATTCAATGCTCATAAGAAACCAGATTTGACATATATGTTCAGACATGCAAGTAGACCAGCTCTTTGCCCATTTTAATCCTAATACAAGGGTTTCAAATTTAAGCATTCAAACTAAATTGAACTCTATAAGGTCTATCAACTTCACCCACAAAGCTCTTTTGTTAGACAGTTCTATCAAAAGTTAGACAATTCGTTCTACTAAGAAAAGAACTGATCAGTAGAAAAAATAAATTGTATCCTTAATGCATGGACAGATCACTGGGTTACTGCTAATGTGTTATTAGTCAAGCAGAATCTCCTTTTGTGGGAGCCTCACAGTCCATGTCATAAACTGATTAAAAATCAGTGAACAAGTACCTTCTACCTTTGTTGTATATTAATGAGAAACCATCTATCCCAGAAAGTTTTACTGAACTAGTAACCTTTAGCTTCCTGAAGCTAGAGCATATTAGAGCTGTACAAGCACAAAAAAATTTTTCCCCTTTTCTAAAATATAGAAAATTATATTTTCAAGTTGAATTTATTTCAATTAGTTAAAAAACATTTTAATATTTGATTGTCTGTTTTCATACTCAATTTCTGATGCACGAGCAAGTAACGAAGCAGTATTGTCCTCTTCATGTGTGCATATCCATTCATACTAGGCAGGAGGAAAGGGCATTGTGAGGGGTGGGAGGCAGGGAGGGAGATAGGGTAGGTGGAAGAGAGGGACAGGAGGGACAAAGGAGGGAGAATTTTCCAGAAAATGACAGTTATAGAAAATGGTATTGTGACTCAAAAACATGACTAGCCAACTTTCCAATAATGGATAAAAGCCTTAAATTGGGTTATTTAAAAACTGTAAATGGTCAATGGACTTACAAATTATATATATACACATATATACACACACACACACTCATTGTTTATTAATATTTCTAATCAACCTGTTGTTTGAGCCATATGCACTTTCAAAATAGTTGCTAACAAGATCATGTGAGAATGGACATTTTTAGTGAACAGGCAGAATAGATTATTTTCCTTTACTATCAAAAAATATATACATTGTCACTGTGATACAAGTGCTGACCAATCACCTAGAAGCAATAAATGGACAATCAGCCAGTTGGAGTAGCTGGAAAATCCTGCAAGTGCCCATTAATGTGTCTCTGAATCATTTGTGGTGCTATCAAGGTGTAAATTTCCAGCATGTTGGCCAGAAATAGTTATTCAGAGGTCCATGGGGTGGGAGTGATACAGAGAGGTGTGATTGGATCACTGGGAGGAGTAGGTAGGGAGGGTCAGTAGGAGGAGGTTGCCTGAGGCAATGGTAAACAGTCTAGGCTGGGACTGGCTGGGAGACTGAATGCCTCCAAAGTGCATGAAATAATGGGCCAGAAGATCTAAAAAAGAGGGCACAGGCAGGCTCTCCGGCCCTCCTTCCCCGAGGATGCCAGGATGATCATGCTGCAGCCTAAAGGACAGTATTTTGGATGGGAAGGAACTCCAAGCACAGCCTAGGATGGGCCCGGCCTGGCAGAGAGTGGCAGGGTTATTCCTTGGGTGTTCCAGAGGGGACAAGCTCTGATGCAGAAGCCTGACATTCTTCCAAAACTGTGTAGCTTTTGTGTTTTATGTTGTCTTGGTTTGTAAAGTAACCCTATAGAAATAAGGTAATTAAAAATTAACAGGAGGCAGGATAGAACTCAGGTGTTTTAAAGAGTTTAGCCTTAATTATAGGCCTAAGTGATTAAAGCTCTAAGTGAGTACTGTGTGTGGAAAGCTATTATCCCAAAATTCTGTAGCTTTTGAATAAAGACTCCTTTTCTTTATCACCAAACCTTTGATTTTCGAGTTTTTCCTACGGGGTGGCAGTGGGTAGCAGGATACTACTTGCTGTTCAGTAGGAGCAGGGGGAATCTGCACTTTGTCAAGTATCTCGCAGGACTTTGCTGCAAGCAGTCTGGGGGTTCTGCTTGGCAAAACATTCCCTTAGCCATGGAACACTTGCAATTATTTCTATATAAGGATTTATGGCCGACATAGATTATTAGAGCAACCATCAGTAAAACAAAATTCTTATGAAATGGGGACTGTTGTCCTTTTCCCAGTTCAATATCACACCTAGAATCACAGGTCCTCAAACTCAAATAATAGTTTGCTTTGTCAAAGCTAAACCAAAATGATTCCCATATAGCAGGGGTGTCAAATTCATTTTCATGGGGGGGTGCCATATCAGCCTTATGGTTGCCTTCAAAGGGCCAAATGTAGAGCTCCTTGCCCCTAGCTAAGCAGTAGTTACATTATACAGTCCTAAAATTACTTTCGGCCCTTTGAAGGCAACTGTGAGGCTGATGTGGCCCCCGGTAAAAATGAGTTTGACAGCCCTGCCATATAGTTTCTGACAAACAAGCCTTCAGGTCTCTCTCATGGAAAGCAGAAGAGGCTCTTAAAACAAGAACTGATCAGAATACTGAAGAAAATAAATTCCAGTACCATTTTTTTTCCTTATGCAACACTATTGAATAATCATCTGAACCCGACAATTTATTTCCTGAATGGTCTTCAACAAGACTTCACATTTCTTCTCTAGAATTTTTTTTTAAAGTTTCAGAGGATTTTGCTTATTTCTGAAAATTTTTGCTAATTATAATATTCAAGTCTAAGTTAGGTCTGATTTGGTCACCCCAAAACATATAATATTACAGTATATTTTATTAATCCTTAAACACCTTCTTAATTACTATTGCCTTTTTAATACATTGTTTATCTTTTTTCTTCTAAATGGTCCAATTAAGTTTTGATTGGCTTTTTTCCCCTCTGAAATTATAAACTAACTCTTATCTTCTTTGCTCTTAATAGATTTGTTCATTCAGCATAAAGAGGAACTCAGCTGTACTAATCTCAACCATAAACTTGCCCCTGGCATTTGTTGTACTCTAAAGGTATTTGTATCTATTTACTTATTATTTTCTAAGCCCTTAATTAGTTCAGCTAACTGATTTTCTTTTCTTCTTAGATTGATAGAATTCTGTAAATCGAGGACACCAGTGTCACTAGTGGTTCCTATAAACTGCATTCACTTTCTTCTGCATCTCTCACCTTATAAGAGTTTATTCTGGGAGGCAATATGCGTTTGGAGACCAATCTTAAAAAGTAAGTCTTGAATGACATTTTGATTCACATATTTCTTTGAAATTAACTCCTGATTAGCTGCACTAATATAAAATGATAGTAAAGTTGTAAGTTAGTAGCAGATTTTTTCTCTTTTCCTGTTTTCTGTAATGTAATAAGGGGCAATTTTAACTTGTCACAACTTCTGAGGTAGACAAAAAACAATAAATAGGGCTTCTATTTCTACAGTTGATAGTGCCCACTGTTCCTGAATGGTATGGCATTAGTTCTGGACCAAACACAGGTAATCCCCCTTCTATTACTAAGGCACTGATAGTATAAACATAAGAGCAAAAGATCAAAGTGGTGCATCAGAGTTCTTAAAACCGTATGTGAATGCTTTAGAAAAAAATGGATGAGTGCTATTTTTAAGGCTATTTTTAAAGTAATTTTCAAAATGCAATGTAATTCTAATGTGTGTTTGAAGTATTGGAAACAGTTTTTCAACTTGTCAAGTATCAAATTTATTGAACTATCAGAAAATAAACTTTGCCTTAGCTGAACATTTAAAAATCTATAAAGTTTTTATTGTATGTTTGTAAGAGTTAAAACCTAAATTTTCATAGATACTTGGCCAAATTCAATTAACATCAGTATTCTTCCATATCATTTTTATAACTGAAAGTTGTCCATCCAAAATGGTGAAACAAATAATCTTTATGATAAGAATTTTTAAGATCATGTATATGAATATTAAAGTCATCATTGACAATTTAAATATTGAATGTATTTATGATTACGGTCATGTGTCCATTAAGATACACTTGCAATCCAATGACATTGTCAACTGCAGTATTATTAACTCATTCATCATAGCCCTTTATAAATGTTCTATTGGTCCTTTCATTTTGATTTAGCTTATTTTCAACATTTCACCAGATAGAGAGAACTAAAAAGTTCAATCATCTGACAGTAAATTAGAGTAATATTTGACAGAGAATTGGAATCATTTGTGTTGAACTGAAAATGAATATAAGACACCATAAAAGTGTGTTTAATGTGGAAGAGCTAAAAAGCAACAAGGCCAGAGTAGCTGAGCAGAGAGACTCACAATTGCTACAAATATGCCTGCATGAACCACCCAAACCAAAGGAAACTATGATTAGGGAGTTTTTATGGGATTTGATGGGAAGAATAAAAATTGCCACAGTACATTAAACCATTAGAACTTGTCAGGGGTACATTGGAGAGAGTAAGACAACCTTTACAGTCTGTGTACCTGCTGTGAAAAATGAATCATCTCAACTGATCACTATGGGGGAGGAGATGCTGTTATTAACAGGTTATGAGATAAAGCAAGATGAATATTACTTATTTCAATATGTAAATGATAGAAAGCAGATAACCTACTTGATTCCATATTATAACCATAATATAATTATCTGAGAATAGTTGCAAACCCAAATATGCATAATTTTTAGTGAAGTCCATTATCTAGATTAAAGACACTTTCTTAATAAACTTGAAAATATAATAGATAATTTACAAAGAGCAAAATTTTCTTTTAAAAATTAAATTTACCCATATAGGTGGACTCCCACCTCCCACCAACCTCCCACTGTCCCCAGTGCCACACATACACATAAATACTAACACTGCACTATATAAAAGAGGATACCATTGATCTAGGAATCCTGAAACATGAAGATAAATTCATACCTACAAGAGAAAAGTTAAGCAAAGATGCTGAGTATATAATCAGTCAATAAAAACTACCTATAGAACAAATAAATCAAAAAGCATAACTTTAAAAATAGAGACCATGTGCCACCAATGGAAAAAGACTCCAACTATAAGTCATTCTGGCTGAAAATTACAATCAAATGAATCATTCTTCTGTGGTTAAGGAACAATTTACAGAGGAATGTTTTAAATAATGTCACAGGATGGCATCAGCACTCCAACTATGGGAACTTTTACAAATAGGCACTCAACAAACATAAGCCGGGCCAGCCTGTTGGGTGTCCTAGATTCTCCAACCTTGTACTGATTAACATAGTACTAAAAAAATGATAATAATAGTGACAAATAACTAAAATTGGGAGGGACTGATTTGCCAATTCAATTGTACTTCAGTGACTCAAAGATGTTTTGATTAAAAATGAAATGAAAACAGACTGACAGAGGCCAGAGGGGAGGAGGGAGGGGGATAATGGTGGAAAGGGGAAGCGATTAGTTAAGGAACCGGGGTGAATGACCCATGGTCATGGACATTAGTGTAGGGATTGACTGTGGGAACAGGAGGTGGCCTGGGCAGAGAGGGCAAAGGGAAAAAACAGGGACAGCTGTAATAGAATAGCAATAAAGAAATGAAAGTGTAAGAAACATTTATTTCTGGCAATCTTTCTGGAAATCCAGAATTTTCTCAATACTTTTCAGAATAAAAAAATAACAGGAGTAAAATAGTATGTTTACTCAAATAACAAAATTGATGTAAGATATGCAAAACTGTCACAAGAATATTTGAATACATCTTTTGCTTTGGAATATAGAACAATTTATGTTTATTTTTGTTAAAAACAATATTTTTGAAATAATATTTTCCTTTCAAATTTTCTAAGATAAATATGTTATCAGGGAAACAAAGAATACTGCTAAGATTAACTTACATTTTATAGTTATATGACTTTTCATAGCTTCTCAATCTTACAGAGATATTTTATTTCAAGTAATCCTACCAAAGTAATTTTTCACCCCAACTCTTTTTCCACTAAAATGATAAAAATGCTTTATCTTCTGTGATCTATAAAAAGATACATAAATTTTCTGATTTTCAGGGTTGGAATGTTTCAAAAATGACACTCCAAAGTATCTAATTCACATTTAAATATATTGCTTTGGAAATTAGGAAATAAACAGAAAGGCTCATTTTGGTATCATTTGTGCATCAAGACCAGAAATGATAGCATACTAATTTGTTTTCACAAGTTGCTAGAATTATTGCTTGTTCTAGATTTTAAAAAGTTTGTAACACAAATTATCTTATTACAATATTTGATGAGTTTCTACTAATACAAAATAATCTTATATTTAGTCACAAAAGTGATAAATTCAATAAGTAGAAAGATATTTTACTACATATTTGTGTAAATGATATAAAGAAGTATACTGGATATTTTGTTTAAGGTTTTAGTTTCCAAATTTACTTACATATTTTTATTTCACCTTTTCTTCATAATATTTGTGATAAATATACCACATATATTCTCTTGCTGTTGTCTAAATATTTTTAATCTGAGGAATTGATGGCCTGATTGAAAGCTATCATTGATTGTAGGAATTATTATAATAAAGGTGGCTTATAAACTATAAAAACTTCACCCACAACAATGTGGTCAATTATTATTAATTATTAAAACATTCTGTTAAGATAATCAGTAAACACCATTCAAAGTGAAAATAATGGGCTAAAATGGAATGTGTCTCTTTTTATAGTCGCTCGTAAACCTAATTATCATCTGATTAAAGTTTACCAAAGCAAATAGACCAAGAACGGTTAGTATACAGCTGTAGAAATTATGCTCTTAAACTAAATTTAAACAAGTAAAGGCAAAAACATGTAAATTATTAGAAATAGTTATTTGGAAGAGCTGACTGGCCATTTCTTACTAATAAAATATTACTTGAAGACCTGCATACCCAGGTATCTTGAGTTACATCCACCATCCCTTCCTGGGATCACGAGGAGGGAGGGATGTAAATACCTGTTTGGGTGTTAACTGTTGCAGCAAGAGGAGAAAATAAAGCATAGTTTAAAGAAAGCATTCTGCTGCTTGAGCTGGCGGACTCCCTGCCAGACCACAGAGACCGTCTACACTCCTCACACATGGCTGAGTTGAAGGAGTGCAGCTCTTTTTCCATCTTCTTTGAGCTTTAATATCATGGTACAGTCTCTTGCTTCTTGCAGCCTAAGGGCCCACAAAATGTGAGAGGAAAGGACACAGGACTTTAATCCTTCAGTCCTCCCAGCTAAGCTCCGGCAGCTATTGAGGTAAGATGCATTGGTTGGCTTGGCAGAAGGGGAAAAATGTGTTACTGTGAGTAAGAGTGAAACTAATAGTGTAGTAATTGATCCCTAAAGCTGTTTCGGAGACCTTAAATGTTGTAGTTCTGTCTTTATCGAATGGCTATTAATGTTCTGTGCTAGCTAGAAAGATCCCAATGCTTTCAGGATAATATCTAAATAACCCACAAGCCAAAGCTTAATAGATATTAAATAAACCAGGTCACCACGACTGATATAGCATAATAGAAAGAGAATCAGGAAAGTTGCCTGAAAGCACTGTGTTAGAGTTTGGGCTCCTCCACATAATAAATGCATTACTTTGGGAAAATTACTAAATTCTGGGCCTCAGTATTGTCATCTATACAATAGAAATATGTCTTTAGTGATGTGACCTTCACAAGTGTTTTGCGTGTGGAAAATAAATGAAGACTAGAACAGTCTAGCATCTAGCACCTAACAACTGTAGAGCTGTGTGTGTGTGTGTTGTGCAATTGAATACTTCACTAGTATGTATACTGTATTCTAATAAAAGTGTACCTACTGATTTGGTGTTACCAATTATCTATTGAGATTGATGACTCTAATATATTGTTCTTTCCATAACCTCATTGCAGTCAAAGTGACAAAATTACTCAAAATGATTTAGCCTGGTGTTTACATATAACTGGATGTTCGTCTTCTCCATGACGCGTTTCAAAGCCTTAGCTGATTCACAGAAGGGCATGTCAGTCACCAAGTGGTACACCTATCTCTGTATCCCCTTCTCCTTTGATCTCTCTCCATCTTCATCATTTCAGCAAAATGTGAGTCACAACACAGAAGTGGATCCCAGATGTTTTACATCACAAAGTTAAAAAAATGAGAATATAATTCATGACCTAAGTTTATCACAATTATCAGAAATATTAAAGAGAACTTTTAAAAATATATATATTTTATATTTTAAAATATGAAATAATTTGTTTGTATAACAGAGAATTTGCTACCAAAAAATTTAATAGGAAATACTGGTAAAGAATAAAAAATATCATCTCTTAAAATTGAACACATAAATCTTTCTGAGTCTCTCACTATGTTGTTCTCCTTCAGCCCTTTTATAGCGAACTGCTAAAAATGTTGCCACAAAGCAGCATTTGAGAACTGCTACTTTCCCTTACTTTTTAAATATGTTATAGATAGCCAATTACATATACCAGAAATGGAAATACTGATCAAAGCGGATTTTTCTATTTACTTGAATCTGGAATACACTATTTAAAAATTAATGCAGCATTATTTACAATAGCCAAGTGCTGGAAACAGCCTCAGTGCACACCAGTAAATGAGTGGGTCAATAGCCTGGGGTACATTTACGCAATGGAATACCATGCAGCAAAAAGAAAGAAGGAGCTCCTACCCTTAGCGACAGCATGGATGGAACTGGAGCATATTGTGCTAAGTGAAATAAGCCAGGCAATGAAACACAAATACGATATAATCTCACCTATATGTGCAACCTAATCAACAAGACAAACTAGCAAAATAGAACCAGAGACATGGGAATAAAGAACAAACTGACAGTGACCAGAGGCGAGAGGGGCGGGTACTCACAGGGGAAAGAAGAGGAAGGGGCAAGTCAAGGAACATATATAAAGGACCCATGGGCATGGATAATGGGGTGGGGACTGACTGGAGGGTGGGGGTTAGGGGTTGGAGGTGGGAGGTAGGGGATGGAAGTGGGTGGGGGAGGGGAGAGTAATGGGGGGGAAAGTGGGACAACTGTACTTACACAACGATAAAAACAAAAACAAATTTAATTAAAAATAAAAATTAAAATTAATATAATAAAAACCCTCATTTACATATATTTTCAAAGTATCTTTCTGTTGTTTTTTTCTCAGGTGTGAAGTCTTTTTCTTGGTTGATAGATTGTTTTCTTCATCAACTGTGTGTTCTTAATTTGAACTGAATCATTATCTCAAAGTATGAGACATTATATATATGAATGAATATGTTTCTTGATAGTTTCTTCCCTTTCATTAGCTTTTCTTTTTTTGTAGTCTCCTAACATTCTGGGTAAACCCTACCCGCTCCTCCATGTAATATTCAGTTGTAATAAAACAAATGGCTTATAAAGATATGATCTCAATACATGACCCTACTGAAATATGGTCTAAACCCAGCATGCCACCAAATGTTGGCCCTTACTGTCTCCTCTGCGACCTTTCCCCCCCCACTTTGATATCTCTTTTAATGAGATCATCTGAAAAGAAGCAAGCACAGTATGAGGCTGGGAGGGATTACTTGCACTCTCCTTACATCTTTTATCTCTTTGAGGAAAATTAATCTGTTCCATGTGATCCCTGTACAGCAAGCAATTTTAATAACAGAAAAGGGAATGTTGAGTTTAGCAGTTGCTTTAATTAAAAGGCAATCACCAGAGGGTTGATTTCCTAGCTCCTTCTTGACTTACAAACAGAAAATAATTGGCACACAAAAAACAGCAAGGAAGACAATGCTCAGGACACAGAATCTGTTGACAATAAGAAAGAAGTCATGCAGTGACATAATCTATGTTTATATAGGGGATGCTGTATTTATGTCTATTTCCAGTTATTAGCATTCTAGAGCTTAGCAAAGACATCACCTTGAACTTTCTTCCTTGTCATTACCCATTCTCTGTTTCTGACAACTGATGAGAGTGACAACCTCGTTAAACTGCCAAATACATAATTTGCAGAGGCTCTAACTCGCCAGCCCCTGGATAACAGCAAAGCAACGGTTTTACACAAACATGGCACTGATCTTAATGAAAAATTTGTTTTATAAGCCAGGTTGCTGGCATGTCAACCTCCTTGAAGTCTGCTCTAGCTTGGGGCAAAACTGTAAAATTAGAAGATGAGAGGGGTAGGATTAGGTAATCTTTTAAGACTCTTATAACCTGGGTTTCTCTGGTCCTATAGCTGCAGCATCCTCTTCCCCACACTCCTAATGATATACTTTTTCTCCCCCCCCCCCCCCCCCCCCCGCAATGATCTTCCCTGATATCTTCTTTAGCCAAGGTCTGGCACAAATAATGCCCCTTTTTATTACAAAATCTTTTATTAAAAAATCAGAAGCATGAAATTCTGTAACATAACAATACCACACTCAAGCACAGCATATGACATTTTAGGTGAAACGTTCAAATTGCTGTCCATCTCATGTGAGACATTCACGTACCCTACCAGCCACACTCAAGCAGGCGTTACTTCTGCTGGACCCTGTATATTGAGAAGGTTTACATTTTTATCAGCAGCTGTCAGGATCTGTGTTTAAGAGGTTTTCAAGGAACAAGAAGATAATAGATTTTTTTTTTAGTTCTTGTTTTGATAGTTGCTGTTGTTTTGTTTGTTTTATTTCTGATAGGAGAGATCAATTCCAGATGGTGTAGAGTGGGGGGTGAACGTGAGCCTTACAGAGCACTGAGGCAGGAGGAGAAGGCAGGGAAGGAGGTTACTAGATGGGGAGTGACACTTGAAAGTGTCTGGGGAGGGAAGCCCACAGCCAGGCACAGTTGGAGTGTCCCAGAGTGTGCTCAGGAGCTAAGCCATTGTCTAGAAGCCACCTATCTTTCCCTCCAGCAAGAACTTTCCTCTCCAGAACTCAAAGTCTTTTTAGAAATAGTTCTACAAGCACATCACCTAGGGACTGTTTTGCATGAATACTGCCTCTCAGTTTCACATTTGCTTAGTTCAGGAAAGCCCCACTACCTCATCGCTCTGGGGAGAGACTGGTCTGGAACTCTAGCGGGCGGGGGTGGGGCAGGCCACTGGAAAAAAGCCTGAACTGATGAGCAAGGCATGGGCAACATCAGTGACAGCCTAATTACTGTCTATCAACATAGATATGTTAGGAATAGAGTATAAAATCAAACATTCTCTTAAGACTTGAAAGAAATATAATGCTCTGAATAGTAAGTCCTTTAGGCTAATGTCCTGGAATCCTTTTGAAAACTGTTCCTTTTCTCTACCATTTGGTGGAAAGATTTGAAGCACTACATTAGGTAGTCACTGAAATTATAAAAGTTATATTCAAGAAGTTAAATGAGTTGTTCCTAATTCAGAAGTTGACCACGAAGTATTAGTGCTTCTGAGTTGAAGGGGACCAGGAAAAAATTACTAGGGATTGAAGAGTAGATAGGTTTTCTTTGGAAGCCTAGATACGAAGGTTATGGTCAACCCAGAACTCCATCAAGTAAAGAGCATGGATTCTGGCATAAGGGTAGAATGTGGGGAGGCCGCCAGCCCCTGGTGAAACAGACTAGTGAGGGCAGACACGGTACAACAATAGACAACCAGAAACAAAGCAACGAAACATATGTTGTTTCCCTACTTACCAGAGCAACTCCAGAGCAACGACGCACATAAAGAACAACAGCCCTGGTCCACCGTAGAAAAACCCAGAGAGAGCTAATAAGAGTTTCAGTGCAAAAAAAAATGTTCTTGAAAAACCAAATAGAGCTAAAAAGAGTTTCAGTAAAAAACCGCATTTTCTTGACAGGGATATGTTTATAATGATATATAGATAAAACTGCTACATTGTTCTTCTACATTTTTGTGCCTATAAGTTTTAAGAAAAAAAAAGTTGGGGGCAAAAACAGAATGTAAACTCGAAGGAAATAAGATTTATCAGTGTGCCGTATTTTAGCACTGAATTTTAACAATCACATGAAATGGGAATCTATGATAAAACTAAAAAAGCACATACAGCACAAGCTAGGCATGCACCTAGTGTTTTTTTAAAGATGGTAGTGTGAGATATAATTATGTAATATATCTTCTTACATGCATAAAAACCACAAGACAGATGATAGAAAATCCAAAGGTAATTACTCATTTTAACACGTTAATGTTTATAATTATACAAGTATCTTTGGGTTTTAAGTTACAGACTACTCTAATTTTAATAGCAATTATATGACCTCTGCAACCCTTGCTGACAGATGCAAGGATGAACAACATTAATGTTCTTGGATAGAGAAAAAAATGTTTTGAAAATGACAATAAGAACTCCTTATTTGTAGCTTAAAGGGTTTTTTTTCTTTTGTATGTCTAAAAAGCTGTTTTCGCAATCCCGCCAGCGTAAAGGTCAGATTCTGCCATCATCATTGAAGAGACTACTCACTCCTGGTTCAACAAGAAGACAACCTGTTAGACATGCAGAGTTAGCCAAGAAAGGCCACTTACTGCTTTGTATCACTCGGAATCAAGTGTTCTTTCAAACAGCTAGAATAATCAAAAACGAAGCTTCTAAGTGATTGAACACGATTCATTCATTTTGCTGCACCGGTCAACATGACACTATGAAATATGGGTGATGTTATCACCATCCAGTCCCCAGGTCCCACCGTTTATTGTTGGGTGCATTTTCATTCATAACTTATTTGGCTAAAGACATTTGGTAAATTGGATGTTAACTTGATAGATCAGTACCCTCCTAAAAATATGAGATGAATTTCTCCTCCATGGCCTCAGTAGATTTCTCTTCGCCACCCGATCCAACTCGAAGAAAAGATTCTCCCTCTGCCTGCCACAGTTGCATAATTTTTAGCTGGCTATTGAGTAAAAACGCTTGTGATGAGGCAGAGTAGATAGACGCAAACTCACTCTTTAAATATTCAGTAAATGCATATTTAGACCTATTTCCTTAACAATAGATGCATCTCCTACAAGTTATTTTTCTCTGCATTTAAGTATTAGACCAATCTTAATGCATGTCTTATTTTTTCCTAGATTGGGTTATTTGTTCTACTTCCGGCATTTATTTCACAAGTGCTGGCCTCTTCAGAGCAGTACTGAATGAGTGATTATAATCAGGTATTTAATGTCACACTACTGAGATTTTAATCTGTTCTCTGACACTTAATAGCTATTAATCCTGGCCATGTTATTTAAACTCTTTGTATCAGTTTCTTCCTCTCTAAAATAATAGACTATAATTCATAGTGCTGTTAAGAGTCTGCTTTGATTTGATAATTTGCAGTCCATGTCCTTGGACCACAGTGGAAACTTCAGGATAGCTATCTATTATTATTCAGCAAAAATCTTTTACTTTTAATTTTTAGAAATGGGTTTTCTTTAAAACATACAAAGGACTTTAGGTATATAATTCTCTCTGTATTTTGGTATTGAATCATGTTGGTTATAGTTCTTACAAACTGATGAGAAATGTAAAAATGAAACCAGTTTCTAGCTCATACACAAAATTCTTAGATGTGTAGTTATTTTTATATGCTACATAATATATCATTTATAGTATTTAGTTTCTAGCTCTCGCTTCTTTAAAAGAATGGAAATATAATCCACACATATGCTCACACACACATAAACACAGACTTAAAACAAGAAGAAGCTTCCCAAATGCAAATTCAATAAAAGTTCAGTGGATTTAAAATTGAGAATAAAGATATTTTACTTTAGAGAAAACTATTATTTTCACATTCTATTATTTATATGATTTTAAGTGTGTAACTCCTCTGTTACTTAAGTATATATTTTGAACTTGGTTTACTTCTGGTAATATTTTAAAATATTAAAAAAATGAAATCTTATAAATATCCAAATTAGAATATGCTAACACCTTCACTGAATTAATGGAATAAGGAAAATATTGTATGTCTACTGATAGCTTAGCTTTAGAGTAGAACTGTTGACTTTTAAATCTTCCATCTTTGCCTCGGGGGGGAGTGATAGTGAAGGAGATCAGAACGCTTCAGCGGCCAAATTTCATAGGTGGTTTCAGGAGGATGATCAACGCTATTTCTAAATATACTATTTTAAAATTTTAGTAGTTACAGGTCTCCAGCTCTTAACTGTCATTTGTCAGTAACTGATATGTTTTCTCTTTCTCAAAGGAATATGAAAGGTTTGTTTTTATTTTATCTTATTGATAAAACAAAATCACCACCTAATTGTAAGCCAAAATTCAACTGTTTTTGGAAGCACTGAAAAATACATATGTTATATTCTCTTTGTATCAGTTTCTTCCTCACTAAAATAATAGACTATAACTCATAGTGTTGTTAAGAAGTTCATATATATGGACATCTAGAATTTTTAGAAGGTATGCCAGTGATATATGTATGTATAAACTTATTAAATATTAGGGAGTGTTTAATTAATTTCAAGCTAATATTCTCCTAAGTTTTGCACTTGGGGAGCTAGACACTTCATTTACACTGGATTCTTTTCAGTTTTTATTTTGTTTTCATTTTTACAATTGTTAAATCTTATATTTTACCATTTTGCCCATCTTAATTTTTTTCTCCTGGATATTATAGTACTGTATACAACCAATTTCACTCTGACCTCAAATTCAATCCTCTGTCATCTCATCTTCTGAGGTGTGTGTATACAAATTATTTTTAAAAGGTCTACAATTGAACTTGTCTGTCTACTACCATGCGTAGCACTTCAGTGGTTCAATCCGACCAGTATTTACTGCTCCGACTTACATTTTTCAAGGGTCTCTCTGACTCTATAGTCAGATCTAAAATGATAGAATAGACAATATATATACATTTATTAGATAATCTATAGATTATTGCCTACTCTCAATAAAAGTCTAAACAGTGGCTACCTTTGGAATGGGGATACGATGGGAAGGCAGCAATAAAAAGGCTTCTGAGGTGCTGGAAAATTCTGTTACCTGGAAATGGGTGTTTACTTTGTAAAGATTTATTGATCTATATACTTCAGATTTCTGTACTTTAGTTTATGTAGGTTATACATCAAGAAATGTTTACAATAAAATATATGCACATAGCATGTATTTATAAGGGTTAAAGTGGCTAGGCATACCTATGTCTATAACGAATAAGAATGCTACTACCTTGGAGTAAGTCATCAAACTTTACTGACAACACAAATGAAACTTTGAGAGAAGTGCTTCTTAATCAAGAGCTATATGGTGACTTCCAACATGCCTGCCCTTTTGTTCGATGCTACAGGAAACAGAAAGATATAAGAATAAAAAGCAAAGGAGTAAGACATTAACCCTTCCTTCCCAAATCTCCTTCTTCGTTACTAGGTCATGAACTCATTGAGCTCAGGCTGTGTTATTAATCTCCGTATCCTAACACCTAGCACAGCAGTGTTGAAAAACAGTCACTAAGCAAGTGTATAATAAGTGAACCCAGTGGAAAGAGAGGGTGGGATACACACATACGTAACAAGCACACAGATCTAAACAACTTTAATACCACCATAGACCTATGATTTCTCAGGAAATAGGGAGAAGCTGTGTTTGAAAACTTGAGACACTAGTTGACATAAATGTCACAAAAATATGGACTTTGCTAAAATGAGGAAATGTGGTCTGCTGAAATAAACTTTACACAGGTGGGAGAAGTAACTTGCTTAGGTGACAGGATAAGTGGAACCCCTTTGTGGAAGCTTGCATAAAGAAGGCTTCATCCTCTCAAGCTGCTTCTTGGGGCTTCCTGAGGGTAAACAGCCTTCGACTGTAGGAAATAGTGGTTCACAAATGCCAGGTGCTTCCTATGTGTTCTCTGCTCCTCAGTGAAATAAACACCATTGTAGAATAAAGGAAAATTTTCATAAAGTTAAATGTACTTAGCTGAAAGAAAGATTTTAAAAAATTATTATGCAGCCTATAAGATGATATTAAAATAAAAAGAAACCCACATCCATAGGTTTTGCATACATTTTAAACTTTCCAAGCTCCAGAAATATTTTATCCAACAGGTAATTTAAAACTGGGCTAAGGAGCCATGTTGTTTTCTGTTTTAAGTGTTTGATGCTATATCCCGAATATTGATAGATAGATGGTAGACGGTTAGATAGATAAATAGTAGATAGACAGACAGACACACATGTACATAATACCCTAGTATGAAATAAAACTGTGAGGCAAAAATAATAAATGTTAAATAGTCAAGTACAACTGAACTCAGTTCTTACATGGTAAAATAAATATTATACTAAAGTGCATCACTTCTATCCTTTCACTTGAGTCGTTTAGTACTAACTGCGCAGTGACAGGTAGCACAGCTGTAGGTGTCACTGTCATTATTACCCACAACTCCTTTGACCTTTTTCTCTGCCTTTCTTCCCTCATCTGCAACATGAGCAAAATCATACAACGTAAGGTCCTACAAATTAAGTGAAATACAGTATTTTCTTTAAAAATCCTATGATAAATGTTTGAAATAGTATGAGAAAGTAATGTTAATTAAATATAGATGTGCTCTTAAGAAGACCAAAGAGTAATTGATTTAAAAAAATGTGGTAATCCATGAAGCCCAAAGAGAGGAAAAAGCCACTGTAGGCAAGCTGGGCAATGTGAATGATTAATTGTAATGTAATCAATTCATTTGTTAACTTTTCTGCTACAGACTTATGCAAAAGTGAAAATCAGACAAATGGTAAACATTTGCTACTGCTCTGCTGTGCGTTCTTTTTATACAAACACCTATTTTTAGCAAGACTTTCTCTTGGCTACTATGAAATATTCTATTATCTTCTACTTTTATTTACTGCCCGTGAAAAGGGCTACAAGATAGTTCCCATAGTAAAAAAGAATCTAATTTGTACTTTAAAAAAGAACCTATAATTGTATAGTTTGAGTGTGGTTATCATGTTAGCAGTAAGGCTTAGTTCTGGTTCTTGCATTTTTGTTAAGCTGGAATACAACCAAGTACAACATTTTTGTTCCAGGCAGATGGCTTCTACTGAGTCCTGTTTTCACACGCAAGAACACATTGAGAATTTGCTGATAGTCAAGATACTAAATACTAAATACTTCCATTCTCATTTTATTCCTGGATTATTAGTCACCACTGATTTACATTTCAATAAAATATTTTAATAACTCTTTAATTCAGCTTAATCTACAATTCCTTTTTGTTCCTTTTCCTTCCAAGCAGTGGAATGACCGAACCATAAAATCGAGGTCTCCATGGGCCCATCCTCAGGGCGTCGGGATCTTCGTGTCTGTGATGTTTAAGAGTTCAATTAAACTAGAGCTGTGAAATGAACATCCTCTGCTAGAGGCTTTTTTTCCAATATCAGCAACTTAAAATATCCCCTTTTGGGAAACGCTCGCTTGGGAGAATGAGGTTTCTTTTGATCCACTAAGTGCTGTGGAAAGGTCACCACAGCAGGGCTTCCATTTGCTACCAATCCTGTTTCTCGCACCCATTGAATCAGAGGGACAATTAAAGTTTCAGCAGCTGACAATTCTCTATTAATTAGAACTAGAAGAACAACACCATGAAGTACAGGTGATAACCATAAATCAGAACAATTAGTCTGTCTAGAAAAGCAGCAGGATCAAATCAGAGTCACTTTACGAGCTGCTCATTTAATCTGGGCTTGCCACGTTTTCCACCTCTAGTGAGATAACCCTCCAGGAGGAGTTTGGATCCGACAAGTACTCATCCTTCATAATTACGTATTACTCCAAGGAGGTATTGGTATGCTGATGTTTGCTTTTTGTACAAAAAAAAATTGGATTTGAAGGGAAAAAATGGCATTCAAAATCTTAAACTCCCTATCATGTCTCATTTGAATCCAGAAAAAATGATACTTAAATTGGAAAAGACAACAATGTATATTTTTCTGGTGATTGATATTGATTGAGACTAATTATTATGTATATATTGCCATTTTGCTGTAATACTGGACTTGGGAAATACATTAAGCTCCTACATATACATGGAATTATTTTATAATTATTTTTTTAAATGTCCCTCTAAATCATCACTTGAAATCTCTTTATTTTCTCAGATTCCAGTGCACTTCTAAGTATGGAAATGTGTATTTTGAGTGCATATAAAGTGAATAATAACAATATACCAGATAATAATTTTATACCAATGTATGTCCTTCTGTAATATGATAATGTACCCATTATCCAGAATGTAGATATGCAAAGCATGCTACAGGACTTTGAAGAGAATATGAAATCTAAATCTTGCTATCAAAAACCTTATGTTAGTAGGGAAAATGACCTGTTTACACAAATAAAATGTAAGATTAAAATGATAAGTATCATTAAGAGATAATAAAGCAAAGAGTAGAAAATTTCAATAATTCAAGTAATATACAATATTCTTAAAATAATATACCATAATTCATTTATATATACAGTATATAACCAATTCTTATTGTAGATATGACATAACTCCCATAACTATTATAAAATGTTCTTATTTTCTACCTTTAACTAAGTTGTGGAAGTTATATCCTATTTTTGTTTTCTATTAAAACTTCCAGTACACATCAGGCAGTATTCTAAGCTGTTAGAGTACAAAGATGAGTAAAACATAGTTTCTGCTATCAAATAACATAACTAACAGAAAGTTACAGATATAAACAAACAGTTACAATACTGAGTGTTGGCAGATAAATAGACGTATATACAAAGAGCTACGGGAGCTAGGAGGAAGGAGTGCCTGATTCCCACAGGAGAAGCCAGAATAGCTTTCTAAACACCTTGTCATGAAGTTTGAAAAATGAGTAATGCTGCTCAGGTGGAATAGGCTGGGAGAACATTAAGAAATAGAAAACTGCTCACACACAGATATCGAAAGATACATTTTACCTGTTCGGAGAAGAGCTAAGGAGTTTAGCAAACAGCATAGATATATACAGAGAATATTAGCAGATGAGTCCCACAACAGTGCAAAAAGAGTATTTTATAATATGATAATATGATGATGATAGTTATATCTTTTATACAATAAGGAGGCATTAAAATATAAAATTATTAATGCAAAAGAGATTTGCTTTATAGAAAAATCACTCTAACAATTCCCAGAGTGGATGAGAAGCAAAGAAGCCAGAGACAGAGACCAAACAGCCTGGAAATGTAGGGGAACAATCTGGAGACTGTCTGTCCGTACCTTTGATTATACTAAAGAGCAAGTGATCGGAGGCTTTAAATGCCACAAAAGTAAAATTTAATACAAACTGGAGTGTTGTATTATTTGGCACTTGCAAAGACGTTGCTGACCAATTTGTGTTTAGCCAGTCACTGGTCTTCCGAATGGTAGAGAGGGGAGGAGGAATAGGAGACACGGAGGGAGATCTTGGAGAGGAACAGTAGACAGGATTTAGAAATTCATTAGGCCTGGAAGATAGTTCATGAAGATGGAAATCAGCCAAATAACTCCTTTTCAGATGGGAAGGATGAGTATGTTTTCAATGCAGTTTGGGAGTCCACACAAAAGTTTTCAGAGGGAAGAAGTTAGGTTTTGTTTTGTATACATACTGATCAGAAGTTAGTCGAAAATTTAAGTCTTGTACTGAGGACATTTATGGCAGTTATTTGAATGAAGTGATAGGTGAACCATGATGAAGAATAAATTATGATAGAAAGGTAGAAACTTTCAGTATTATAATAAATAAATCACGGACATGTAACGTACAATGTGGTAACTACACTACATTGTATATTTGAGAGTGGTTAAGAGAGTATATTTTAAGAGCTCTTATCACACACACAACAACTGTAACTATGTGTGGTGATGGATATTAGCTAGACTTACTGTGGCAATGATTTCACCATATATATATATATATATATATCTATGAAATTATTATTTTGTATACCTGACACTAATATGGTGTTACATGTTAATTATATCTCAATAAAACAAAACAGAACACATTCACATTGGGGGACAGCTCATAAATGAGAGGATAATCTAAAGAGCAAACTTTGATCATGTTTATATTTAGAGAGTTGGTGACAGAAAGAAGCATGTAAAGAGAGTGACAAGATAGAGAGAGCTGTCAAAAACATGATTATCCTGGGAATGAAGGAAGCACAGAGATTCACAGCAGACTTCTTTTAGAACAGGTGTTCGAAAGATGCCAACCAGACAAAGAAAACTTCTACATTTGATGGCCACAGGTTATTAGTGACCTGTCAAGGGAGCAATTTCATCATCGACTGGAGTGGTGCTTGAGGGGACAGACTCCAGGTGAACAGTTAATAGAGAGAAGACAAGAAAATGTAGTTAGTAAGTTTACACCACTTTTTGAGAAAAACACTGATGAAAAAAGGGAAAAGATCAAGTGTTTCAGAGAAATGTGTTTCTTAAAATAGAAACTCCACTTCATTATTCCATTCATATAGAGAGGAAATGGAGAAAGCAGCTTACTTGAAGTGGTAGTAATGATTGTTTATAGGCATGAAGATGCAAAAAAGAGAATAATCAAGATGATATTAATTAGAACACTTTGTGACTAGAATAGTGTAAGATTTACAAGAAACCAAGAAGAATGAGAAGATGACAGAATGACAAGGACTCAAAAGTCTCCATCTCAATTTTGGTGTACACCATAAAGCCAAATTAGTGCCTTCCTTTCAAAAAGGTGCATTACATCCTCCAATCTCAAACTTTTACAATATCCAAAATCATTCTGTTTTAATACTATTTGAACATTCAAAACCTTGGTGTTCAAAGTGTACTTCATATACCAGAAACAGCATCATCAAGTAGCTTGTTAGAAATGCAGAAACTTAGGTTCCGCCCAGACTTAAGGAATTATCATCTGCATTTAAAAAATATATTCAGGTATTTAATTTATATATTATGTGAAACATCAATTTATAACACATTAAGATAATATGTCACCATTTACATATGTGTGGCTGATGATTTTGTTATCAGCCACACATATTCATGGTTTCATCCACTCTACTGTTGATTTCCTGTAAATTGTTCTTTATTTCAATTAGTTATCCTTTATTTCTGACTGGGTCTTTTTTATGCTGTTGAGATTCTCACTAAGTTCACTTAGCATCCTTATAACCAGTGTTTTGAACACTGCATGTAGTAGATTGCTTGTCTCTATTTTGGTTAGTTCTTTTTCTGGAGTTTTGTTCTATTTTTTCATTTGGGCCATGGTTTTTGGTCTCCTCATCTTGGCAGCCTCCCTGTGTGTGGAGGGGTTTTTTGTTTGTTGTTTTGTATTTTTCTACGTATCAGGTAGAGATACTATGTCTCCCAGGCTTGGTAGAGTAGACCAGTGTAGTAGATGTTCTATAGGGTCCAGTGCCATAGCCTCCCCTATTAGCCAAGCTATGTGCTCAAGGAGAGCTCACCATGTAGGCTTGTACACCATCCTGTTGTAGTTGAGCTTTGATTGATGTTGTCATACCCAAGGTCATCCACTATCTGTTTTCCATCTGGAGTCACACAGCATAAGCTACAAAGCTCTCTGCAGATGGCTTAGAGTTCCTCAGATAGGCCGAGCTGTAAACCCAGGCCAGCTGCTGCTATTTCTGGGCCCGAGGCAACTGTGAGTGGCCCGGGGCAACTGTGGGTGGTACAGGGCTCCTGGAAGCCAGATGCTGCTTGTTTTGAGAGAATTTAGGAAAATCTGAAGTATGGACCAAGGCAAGCTGATGGAAAAGCCACTGGAAACAGCTTGGGGGCGACCAAAAGTTGAATGGGGCAGGGCATCAGGGAATCACCAAGGTGGGACAAGCAGTTTTGAGCCAGGTTGATGGAGTCTCAGATATGGTTCACACCTGATAACTCTGTGGCTGTATGTGGGAGGGCTCAGGAAAACAACAACAACGGCCTCTGCCAGCACTTCTGTCTGGAGAAACCTGCCCCCCACCCCAGTTCTTATCCTGATGCAGGACAATTCAGTTCCTTCCTGTATGTCTCTGATGCCTTTCAACCTGCTGTCTCTGTGCTGTCCCTGCTGTCTCTTGGACTCAGACAGAGTCCAAGTCTGTGCATGGGCCCTTTAAGAGGAAATACCTGGGACTCCAGAAGTTTCTGTCTTCCACAGCTTTAATCCCCACTGGTTTTTATAGCCAGAAATTATGGAAACTTATTTTTCAGCACTGGAACACTGAGCTGGGGGGCCTGGTGTGGGGCTGGGACCCCTTTCTCTTGAGATATCCCTCCCAATTTTTATCCCCTCACATGGGTGTATGACCAGCCCATTCCACATCTCCACCCCTTCTACCAGTCTTATATGGTTTTCTTTTCAATTTCACAGTTGTAGGACTTCCATTCAGCTTGATTTCTGATGGTTCTGAATGATGGTTGTTCTATCGTTTAGTTGTAATTTTCATGTACTTGTGCAGGGAAGCAAGTCATGTTCCCCTATACTGTCATCTTTTCCATTAATTTCTCTTTTTTAAGGCATGATATACAAGTTCATCTTATTTTTGATAATGTTATCAGTACCACTATTCCACTGGGTTGTATTCTGTCATCCAAAGGACTACTAAAATTGAGATTTATTTGTCCCCATAATTAAGGGCTCGATATTGCTATGCTTTGAAATTCGTGTGCCCATTAGAGTATTCTCCAATTGCCACTTTTTAGTTCTCAGGGATAAGCGCCTACCTGTAAGAATTCTTTGTCACCCTCAACTATGCCCCTTTTTATTAGTAATATGGAAGAAAACCATGTAACTAAGCTCATTAGGATTTGCTCAAAAGTAGGAATAGGGAGAATGAATGACACCGAGGGAGGTTTCCCTATAGGAAGTGGCACCATGAATGGAAAGGGCTGAAGTGTTGTTTTGTTTTTTCAGCTATAGAGTTTTACCTACTTCGGGGTTATTGAGTGGATTTGAGATAGTCAAGTGATATAAGGGATTTCTGGAAAAGGTACACTTACAGAAATCCTGAAATTATTGGGCCCAAATTTATTACAGAAAGTCCTGAAATTATTGGGCCCAAATTTATTAATTTTAACACATCTGCCACTGAACACTCAGACACGTATTTCCATTTTTCCCTACCTGAAGCTTCTCCTCCAAGTTACAAGTCTCTGTTCTACTTTTGCTGGTAAAGGTAGGAGGAAAGGGAAGGGATGAAGGAAGCTATCACTTGTAGGGTAACCCTTCACTGTCACACATTCACTTAAAAATTTTGTAGAAAAATTGCATAATACCTGACTTTCTAAAAATCTAATTGAGGATGCCACTTAAATGACAAGGTACATTTAGTTAAAATTTCACTGAAAATTAATAAAAACTACAAGTTTTTAAAATTAAAATTTTATTAAATTGCATTTTTCCTCCATTTTGCCAATCCCAGATGAGTTTTGGGTACACTCCAGGTTATACAGCATCAATTATACCATTAGGTTCTTGTGAACAGTAATTATATCTTTTCATGCCTATACTCTTAATTTCATGAGTGAATATGTGTGAAGCATTTAAGACCTTACAAAATATTTTGTTACTGTAAATAAATTGGCATACAAGTTGTAAGGGAAAAAAGTGTGGTTTTGCAGATGTTTCAAATACCAAAACAAAAGAATGCATAATGTTAATAAGATATGAGTAGTCGTGAATGCTTTATAGTCTCTTAACAACTTTCTAGATTCCTGTTGTATTTCTATCTTGTAGGTTGTATATTCTGTATTGAAGCATTTTTCTCATTATTTATGCACTATCAAAATTTATTTTACTAAATGTCATTGCTAAAAGGTCATCAACTAGCATGACTTTAACTTTCTCAATCATCTCTATCTCACATTTGCAATGACAAAATTATGTGCGCCCTTTTTCACTGTGGCAAACGCTTACACCTAATGAAATTTTGCATGGAGACCTGTATGCAGGTAGCCTAAACAAAACCACCACCGCCACCACCACCACCACAACAACTACACCTAAAAATAGATGGATGCATTACTATAAAACAAGAAACATAATGAACTATTTTGATTTATGATATTCATTTACATTTCATATAAGCAATCTACATATATAAGACAAAGCCTCGTTTCTGCTTTGTTAAGTATTACATTTCAAATTTGGGTGTTCCAAAGGGAAAGACAGAACTTGGGTAATGTAGCAGATCATTTCTGTCTAGCAGAAACAAAGTTTAAACACACTTTTAAGGGTCAGAAATAAAGGTACTGCTTTTTCTGTGCTGTTGCCCTCAGTACTGCCCTCAGTACCATCGACACAGTTGCAGTCATTTAGTGACACTTCAGAGATTTAGAGACATTTTGTCTACATAGGTTGACTTCCCATGTTTATGTATGTATGGATGCATTTGCTCCAAGAACCTAATTCTTGAATTCAATTAATAGATTATTGTTCTTCTACATTTTACACGGATTTGTGAGAACATTTATGAAACTATCTTCTAAACTAGAGACACTGTGGTTCAGTAGAGAATGACTGTTTGGCACTCATCCGGCAAGTGAAAGCTATCTCTAGATAGATTTTGTTACCATTTGAATAAAAAAGTGTAGGATAGTTTTCTACTGACATCACTCTCAATGCCATTTTATTAAGTAGAATGAGCTGAGTTTATCTGTAGAGCAAATATACTTTAGTGCTTATAGTTTAATGTCTTTGATGCAGAGGTATAGAATAAATAGGAAGGCATGTGGTACTCCATATTTTCCTTTTGCAAACTAAATCTTAAATAAGGTTAAGTAACTTAGTTTATTTAAATAGCTAATCAATAGCAGATTAGCCAAAAACCCAGAACTCTAAAAGTAAGTTTTTAGCTCATTCCATACACTGAGTTAACTATAATGGGGACAGTGATTTAAAAACATAGTAAAGATTTAGGCCTGCAACAACATAACTCAATTCTTAGTAAACAGAATTACTTGATCCAAGTACTTGATTCCTGACCATGAATTGAGAAGTAACTCAGAATGCATTTAAAGCCTTGCTTCTTTATCTCAGATTACTCTGACTACATTGTAATATTTTGCATTGTCAATTTTAATGAGTTTTTGCATTGTTTTGTTTTTATTGTTAATTTAAAGGTCTTGTAAGAGAACTTAGTTTTATTTACAAAGGAAACTTTTATTTTGCAATTTTTTTTTAGATTAAACAAAACTATATCATTTTAATCTTAGAAGACCCAGGAAGTTGTGTAAATTATCATGAATTAATACCTATCAGGAGTTATATATACTAGTATATATGTATTAGTCAATATAGATATATTAGTTGATATAGAGAAAGCTATATTAGTTAATATGTATGTATATATGTATATATAAGTTAACATATGTATATATTTATATAATTAATATATGCATAACAGGTGTATATTGATATGATGGAAAAGTTTTGTATCTATCTACCGTATACCTTTCAGTGGATCAATATAAAAATCTAGCAATAGCAACAAAAAAGATAAAAATAAAATTATATTTCAAATCATAATTTAGACAGCTTGTTATTTTATTTCAAGGATTGATTCTCAGAGATGTTTCATATGCTGAGAATAAAGGACTTTTAATGGGTTGGCAAAAAACTCCATTACATTTTTTTCCGTACAATGGCTCTAGTAATGCTTAGTTGTCTTTAACTTTACTAGAGACAGTTTTTTTACATTGCATTGTGACAGCTGTCATATTAGCATGCACATAAAAAATATATCAAAATTGGCTAGCTTTTGTACAGCCATGTTAATATTGAAGATGGAAGAAAATATATAGCATTTTTGGCATATTATAATTTATTATTTCAAAAAAGGTAAAAACACAACTGAAATGCAAAAAAAAAGATTTTTCAATATATGTAGAAGGTACTGTGACTGATCAAAGTGTCAAAAGTGGTTTGCAAAGTTTCTTGGTACTATTGATATTTTGGTCAAATAATTCTTTGCTGTGGGGCTGTCTTATGCATTGGAAGATGTTTAGCAGCACCCCTGGCCTCTACCCACTAGGAGCCAATAGCAGGAGATAGCTGACATGCTCAAAATGTCCAAATCAATAAAGTTATTGATGGAAACAATATGGAAATTTCAGCATCCATGAGACAATGGCAACGTCTACACACAATTATGGTTCTCAGAACTGGTGGGTTGTTATTGCATGTGGTAGGTACAAGCCACCAATGTCAGGAGACATCCTATTATACACAGAATAGCTTGAAATGTCAGTAGTGTGGAGGTTGAGAAACCCTGGTGTACTCAAACAGCTCTCTTATTGTGTGTTAAAAGTGAGATAGATTCACATTGCCTAAATAATTAGGACTGCTACAGAATCGTGGTATAATTTCCAAACTAAAGAGCTATATCCACCTATATAAAGAATTGTTCATTGAGAAAGTAAACCAGCAACAGTTCCCGTGGCACAAATACTGTCAATTTTGATACATGAAGGTAGATGAGTTTTCCTTTAGAATTCAATCCAGCATTACTGTTTTGAGATCTTGCATCAGAGTAGCAAAACACAAAATTCAAACAAGGTTTTCATTCATTTTAAACTTCAGAACTAAATTTTGAGTTTATATAGCATTAGAAACCAAATACAGAATAATATAGTAAAATAAAATAATATCTACTTAATTTTTTCATTCTGATTTCTATTATTGGTGAACATAAATATAGTAGCCACCTGGATGAAAAAATACATAACAGCATCATTATTTGTCACTTTTTACTCCTTTTCAAAAACAAATTAAGCCTGCATAAAAAGAGAAACACTACCCTATGAGCAAATATTCCTCCTCAACTAGTCAAGAAAGGCACTCCAAATTATTAGAATGATCAATAGCACATTTCTGCTTGATAACATTCCTGTTCAAACATATTGCCATTTTAAACATACACATACTCTTCAAACACTGCAATGGTTACTAATTAGGTTGACAACCCCCTTTTTTTTTTAAGTTTGTCCCCAAATAATTCAAATTTCTCTGCTCCATCTGAGTACTTAAAAACTTTAAGAGGAGTACCTAAAAAATGCATTGAAAGTGTCTATTACTTAATCTATCTTTTTAAAACTTTTATAATACATTCTTTTAGGCATTTTCTGTTGTCATTGGAAGAGTATGTGATTGCTATAGTGACAGAAAGAACTGAAAAGAAGAGGCAGATGATGAAAGAGCAATATGCAATACACTAAACATTAGTCCCAATCTTGTTCACCACGACTTGTTCAAATCCCTGAAAAACAGTCCTAATAGTCAGTACTCATTAAGCCAAGCATAAACTTTTAAATAAAATGGTTGTAAATGGGAAATATTATTCTACTTGGTAAATGACCCATTGTAGTGATGTTCTTATTTGCTACTTTAGAAGTAAAATACTCATAGCCTTGCATCCTATTTCTGCCGGATAAACTCAGACACAAAATGTTATTAATATTCATTGTTTAAGAGCAAAGCTTAAAGACAAATGTTTCTTATATGTTCTTGAAACAAGACAGAATTTCTAAAAAAGGGAAAGTTAGTATGAAGAAAGGAGACCATGGTTCTGACCAGTGAGGAAAGTTGATATAAGATGCATCAAGAATCTTACTGGTCTCCTTATATCTCTAGATCTCATGCTACACATCACGAAGGACAGCAAGAAAAGTGAGCCAAAACTGTCCTTGATCACTTACAGTGAATGAAGTGGAAGGGTGTCACAACCAACAAGGAAACAATTAGAGAATCAAATCATGTCAAGTGCAAAATACAGGATTCAAGCCATAAATTAATGTAGTCCAAGGACAAGAGAGATTAACTTGTGGCACTTTAAAGCATCATAAAAGAACTAAAACTCAGTAGGCCTGTGACAGGATGGCTCACTTCAGGAAAAAAAAAAAAAAAAAAAAGATACAGACTTTACTAAATTACTCTGTCTCACCAGAGGTGAAGACATTATATAAACCATTCCATTCATGTTATTTTTTCTTTTCAATTTTTTAAAAATTGATAGCCTTTCCATAGACACAGGAGAGACTGGTCCTGCACTCTATATACTCTAGAAAACATTGTGCTACACAAATCATTGCTTAGACACTTCATCATATAATGTGACATTCTGGAATATTCTGCTGCACTGGGAACTACTGTAAAAGTTTATAGTGGGGCCAGATTACTTGTTGACTGAGCCATAGGGTACAAATGCTACAAATTTAAGGAGCCACCACAGGAAAAGTAGTCGAACTGTGAAAGAAACATCAGCACCTGGCAGAGTCAGGGGAGGGTGCACCACAGGCCTACACAGCTGCCATCTTGCCAGGGCCCATTCACGCTCTTTTCATCATGGAAACAGTAGGATACACAAAAACAAAATACTGGTAGAATAAGATGTTTGCAGGTTTCAATAAAATTATGGCCACATGTCTCCAATATGCAGGGCTTTGATGAGATTTACTGTATTTCACCATGTGTAATGTGTACTCACTGTTTTGTGTGCATTATACATGGGGTTATTGTACCCATTATTATGCCCATGTACAGTATGAATTCTTATTTTTCTCTCAAAAGTTTGGTCAAAAAAGTGTATGTTATACATGGCAAAATATGGTAATTTCATGGTCTTCCTCTTCAATCAAAATTTCCTCTCCCAAGTTGTATCAAAGTTGTTTATAAGTTCTGGGCACTCTCCATAAAATTTCCAACAAGTATATGACCCTCCCTACTTCTACCCACCAGCAAGCTGAATTTCTAATAGTCTAAATTGTATATTCGAAATAGGATGTCTTGAACCTGAAGTAGCTTATGGAGAAATATAATGGTATAATGGGACAAATATATATTTTAAAATGGATGACCCATTTGAGCAAAAAATTTACTGAACAAAATTTAGCATGGAAATAGTGGGCAAGTTGCCTCAGTGGAGCTTCCTATAATAAAGCTAATATAAAGTTGTATGTTTTACTCCTAATTGATATAAATGCCACTCTTAACATAGGACTACAGCATATGCTCTCTCCCTATAGTGATTTTTCAGAAGAGGATCACTGGATTAATATTTTCACATAGAAACAGAAAAAACTGCTCTACTAAATTACTGCAACACTACATACTAATGCAAAATTAAACTGAAAATTGCAAGAATTGATGTGGGTTTTATCCATAGTCATACAATTCTGGGTGAATGTGACAATTTTAAGAACTCTTATGGCATGAAGTATATTTTGGTACATACATATTAAAATGGAAATTATAATGACAATAAGAATACCACTTAATTTGTTTAAACCAGTGAATGAAATATTTTTCAGCGATGGAATTGAGACCACTAGCTAGTTCTTTGCAAAAAAAAAAAAAAAGAAAAAGAAAAAGAAAGAAAGAAAGAAAGAAAAGAAAAAAACCCACAAAAAACCAAAAAACAAAACTATATTACTTTGGCATGCTTTGTGGCAAAATTAATTAATATTTATCCAGACTTCTGGCCAAGATGGAGGTGTAGGTAGACACACGGTGCCTCCTCGCACAACCAAAAGAAGGACAACAACAAATTTAAAAACAAAAACAACCAGAACTGACAGGAAATCGACCTGGATGGAAGTCCAACAGCCAAGGAGTTAAAGAAGAAACATTCAGCCATACCAGTAGGAGGAGCGGAGAGGACTCACAGCAAGGCTACCGCTGGAGGACCAGGGCTGGCAAGGTGGTGGCTGGAGGACCAGGTGAGGAGGTGGCTTGTGGACTGGGTGGCTCCACATTCTTGTGCAGATAAACAGGAAGGAACAACTGAGGAGCCAGATAGACCTCCCAACTCAGGGTTCCAGCACCAGGAAATAAAGCCTCAAACCTCTCACTGAAAACACCTGTGGGGGTTGAGGCAGAAGCGGGAGAAACTCCCAGCCTCACAGGAGAGTTCGTTGGAGAGACCAACAGGGTCCTAGAATGTGCACAAATTCACCCACTGGGAATCAGCACCAGAAAGGCCCAATTTGCTTGTGGGTAGCTGAGGGAGTGACTGAAAAATGGCCAAGAGCAAAGCAAGTGGCACTGTTCCCTCTTGGACCCCTCCCCCACATACAGCCTCACAGTGCAGCCACGTGGGTTGCCCCGCTCTGGTGAACACCTGAGGCTCCACACCTTATTACCTAACAGGTGTGCTGAGACAAAAAAAAAAAAAGGCCCAAATGAAAGAATAGTTCAAAGTTCCAGAAAAAATACAACTAAGCAATGAAGAAATAACCAACCTATCAGAAATACAGTTCAAAACAGTGGTTATCAGGATGCTTCAGGAACTCACTGGGTACTTCAACAGAATAAAAAACATCTAGGCAGCAATGAAGGTTGCATTATGTGAAATAAAGAAAAATGTACAGGGAACCAATAGTGACAGGAGGGAAACCAGCAATCAAATCAATGTTTGGAACAGAAGGAAGAAAGAAACATTCAACCAGAACAGAATGAAGAAAAAATAATTTTAAAAAAAGTGAGGAGAGGCTTAGGAACCTCCAGGACAACTTTAAACATGCCAACATCCGAATCATAGGGGTATCAGAAGGAGCAGAGGAAGAGCAAGAAATTGAAAACTTATTTGAACAAATAATGAAGGGGAACTTCCCCAATCTGGCAAAGAAAATAGACTTCCAGGAAGTCCAGGAAGCCCAGAGAGTCCCAAAGAAGTTGGACCCAAGGAGGAACACACCAAGGCACATCATCATTAAGCTACCCAAAATTAAAGATAAAGAGACAATCTTAAAAGCAGCAAGAGAAAAGGAGACATTTACCTACAAAGGAGTTCCTATAAGGCTATCAGCTGATTTCTCAAAAGACACCTTACAGGCAAGAAGGGACGGGAAATAAGTATTTGAAGTCATATAAGGCAAGAACCTACATCCAAAATTACTCTATCCAGCAAAGATATCATTTAGAATGGAAGGGCAGATAAAGTGCTTCCTGGATAAGGTCAGGTTAAAGGAGTTCACCATCATCAAGCCATTATTATATGAAATGTTAAAGGGACTTATCTAAGAAAAAGAAGATAAAAAATATGAACAATAAAATGACAAAAAAACTCACATCTATCAACAAATGAAACTAAAAGAAAAGAAAAACAACAAAAATGAAAAATAAGCAAATGACTAGGACAGGAACAGAATCACAGAAATGGAGATCACATGGCAGGTTATCAGTGGGGAAGTGGGTGGGGTTTAGAGGAGGAAAGGTACAGAGAATAAGTAGTATAAATTGTAGGTAGAAAATAGACAGGGGGAGGTTAAGAGTGGTATAGGAAATGGAGAAGCCAAAGAACTTATATGTATGATCCATGGACATGAACTAAAGGGGGTGAATGCGGGTGGGAGAGGGTGTACAGGGTGGAGGGGAATACAGGGGGGGTGGATCGACTGTAATAGCATAAAAAATAAAATATATTTAAAAATAAAAATAAAAGAGAAAAGGATATTTATCCAAAATAAAAATAAGACACTAAAAATACAAAAATAAAATACAGTGAATTAAAATGGGAACATTTCCTAAACACAGCATTAAAACCAGAACCAACACAAGAAACAGCTAGCAAATTTAACTGCATAAAAATTTTGACTGGCAAAATACATGATGAATGCAGTTAAAAAACAAGGCAAAAATCTCTGAATGTTTTTTAAAAATATATTTTAATGTATAAGAGCTTTTACAACTCAGAATTTTATAAAAATCTTGTTGAAAAATAGGTGATGGAGCTAAATATATAAAGCAAATATTGGAGCTAAAGAGATATATACAGCAATAAAATATTTGTAAGGGACTCATGTACTCAAGTTTCATTAATGTATAAATGATCCAGATTGAACATCAGTGAGAAGACATTGACCTTAAACTATACATTAGAACTGATGAACTTAAATATATACAGAACATTCCATCCAAACACAACAGAAAACACATTCTTCTCAAGTGCACATGTAACAGTCTTCAGAATTTATCATAGTAGGTCACAAAACAAGTCTTAATAAATTTAAAAAGATTGAAACCATATCAACTATCTTTTCTGACCTTAATTGTATAAAACTAGAAATCAATTTAAAAAATTGAAAAATATAGAGATATGTGGAGATTAAACAAAAAGTACTGAACAAATCAAAAGAGAAATTAAAAAACATCTTCAGACAAATGAAATTGGAAATACAACATAATAAAACATATGAAATACAGCAAAAGCAGTTCCAGTTCATAGTGACTAATACCTACATGAAAAAAAACAAGAAAAAACCTCAAATAAACTAACTTTACACTTCAAAGAACTAGAAAAAGAAGAACACATGAAGCCCAAATTAGTAAAAGGAAGGAAATAAAGATCTGAGTGGAAATAGGAAGACTAAAAAGACAATAGAAAAGATCAGTGAAACTAAGAGCTGGTTCTTTGAAAAGGTAAACAAAATTGACAAAAATTTAGCTAGACTAACCAAGAATAAAAGAGAAAGGACTCAAATAAATAAAATTAAAAATGAAAGAGGAGAAGTTACAACTGATTCAATAGAAATACAAAGGATAAAGAGGCTATTATAAAAAAATTATATGCCAACAAAGCAACAACCTAGAAATAAATGGGTAGATGTCTAGAAACACACAAACTTCCAAGACATAATCATGAAAAATAGAAAATCTGAACAGACAGATTACTAGTAAGGAGATTGAATCAGTAATCAAAAACCTCCCAACTAACAAAAGTCCATGACCAGATGGCTTTACTGGTAAATTTTAATAAGTATTTTAAAAAAGAATTAATGTCCATCCTCCTCAAACTCTTCCATTAAAGAAAAATAGAAGAGGAGGAAATACTTTCTAACTCATTTTACAAAACCAGCATTACCCTGATATCAACAAAAAAGACAAGTATGGCAAAACAAAACAAAACAAAAGAAAAAGAAAATGTAAACCAATATTCCTGATGAACAAGGTGGGGTGGATCGACTGCAAAATTCCTTCAAAATATACGAGCAATCCAAATTCAATAACACATTAAAAGAATCATATACAATGATCAAGTGATATTTATCCCCAAAATGCAAGGATGGTTTAATGTCCACAAAAAAATGTGATACACCTCATTAACCAAATGAAAGAAAAAAAATCATATGATCATCTCAATTCATGCCCAAAAATCATTTGACTAAATTCAACATTAATTTATGAAAAAAACTCTTCACAAAGTGAGTATAGAGCACAGGTGGCAAACACAAGGCCCGTGGGCTGAATCTGGCCTTCCACCTTGTTTTATCCACATGGCACCTTGTTTCTACCCAGCAGCAGCGCGGAGTTCTCATTTAACTGTTAAGGAGTAGTTACATTTACACAGTCCTAAAATTACATTTGGACCTTGAAGGCAACTGCGAGGCTGATGTGGCCCCCAGTGAAAATGAGTTTGACACCCCTGGTATAGAGGAAATGTACCTCAACATAATAAGGGCTGTATATAAAGGGCAGGCCTTGTTTTGATAAAGGGAACAGGGTACCAAAATAAATAAATGAAATAAAGTGAAGGCCATGTATGGTAAGCCCACAGCTTGCCTTAACATAACATCATACTCAACAGTGAAAACCGAAGAGTTTTTCCTCAAAGATCAGAAACGGGAAAAGGTTGTCTACTCTCACCACTTTTATTCAACACAGTATTGGAAGTCTTAACCACAGCAATTAGGCAAGCAAGCAATAAAAGGCATTCAAACTGAAAAGGAAGTGGAACTGTCATTATTTGAAGATGACATAATATTGTGTTGGGCAAAAAAAGGTTGTTTGATTTTTTCCTCCTAAGATGGCTCTAGTAGCACTTAACTGTCTTTAACTTCATTTGAAACAATTTTGTTAGATTGTATTGTGGCAGCTGTCATATCAGCATGTAGTAAAAAGAAATCAAAATTTGTGAATTTCTGTATAGCCTATTAATATTGAAGATGGAAGAAAACATACAACATTTTCAGCATATTGTGCTTTATTATTTCAAGGAAGATAAAAACACAACTGAAATACAAAAAAGAAAAAGGTTTGTGAGGTATATGGAGAAGGTGCTGTGACTGATGGAACATGTCAAGTGGTTTGCGAAGTTTGGTGCTGGAGATTTCTTGCTGGACGTTCCTCCACGGGTAGAATTGAAGTTGATAGTGATCAAATTGGGAAGTTAATCAAGATCAACATGATGCCATGCAGCGGATAGCTGACGTACTCAAAATATCCAAATCAATAAAGTTATTGGTGAAAATGAAAAAAATGTGTCTTTTATTTTACAGAAAAAATAAATGGACTTTTTGGCCAAACCAATACTATACATAGAAAACCCTAAAGACTCCACCAAAAACTGTTAGAACTAGTAAACACATTTTATAAAGTTGCAAGATACAAAACCAATAAACAAAATGTGTTGCATTTTCATACACTTATAATGAACTAGCAGGAAGAGAAATTAAGAAAATAATATAATTTACAATTACTTCAAACACATGGACATAAAGAACAAACTGACAGTAACCAGAGGGGAATGGGGAGGGGATTAATGGGGTAAAGGGGGAGGGTCAAGCCAAGGAACATGTATAAAGGACCCACGGACCAAGACAACAGGTGGGAGGATTGAATGGGGGTGGTGGGGTAGGGCAAGGGAGAGTAATGGGGGAAAATGGGGACAACTGTAACTGAACAATAAGAAAAAAGAAAAAAGAAAAAAGCATAAAATACCTAGGAATAAATTATCTAAGGTAGTGAAAGACCTGTATAATGAAAATTACAAGATACTGATGAGAAAAATTGAAAAAAGATTGAAATAAATGGAAAGATATTCCATTATCATGGTTTGGAAGATTTAATATTGTTAAAATGTCATACCACACAAAGAAATCTCAATAAAATCGCTATCAAAATTCAATGCAATTTTTCATAGAAACAAAACAAACTATCCTAAAATTTTCATGGAACAAGAGACCCTGAATAGCCAAAGTAATTCTGAGAAATAAGAGCAAGACTGAAAGCATCGTGCTCCCCAATTTCAAACTATATTACAAAATTGTAGTAATCAAAACAACATGGCACTGGCGTAAAAGCAGACACTACATCAATGGAACGGAACACAGAGACCAGAAATAAACCTACACACATATGGTCAATTATTTATGACAAAGGAGCCAAGAATATATAATGAAAAAAAAAAGAGTATCTTCAATAGATGGTGCCTAAAATGTTAGATAGGCACATGCAAAAGAGTGAAATTACCACTTTCTTGCACCATACACAAAAATTCACTCAAAATGGATTAAAGACTTGAAAACAAGACCTGACACCAAACTCTTAGAAGAAAACAGGCAATCAGCTCTGTGACATCAGTTTTGGCAGTGATATTTTGGGCTTGATGCCAAAAAGCAAATAGAACAAAAGCAAAACAAATAACACACAAGCAAAACTAAAAAAACAGGTGTGACTACACTGATCTAAACATCTTCTGCACAGCAAAGAAAGCCATTACCAAAGCGAGAAGGCACCCCACTAATAGGAGAATATATTGTAAATCATATATCCATGAGTTAATAACCAAAATATGTAAAGAACCCATACATAAGTGAACGGTAATTTTTTTTAATTTGATTAAAAATAGGCAGAGGATCTGAATTTTTTCCAGAGAAGACATTTAGATGTCCAACAGGTACATGGAAACTTGTTCAACATCACTAATCATCAAAGAAATGCAAACCAGAACCACAATGATATCACCTCACAGCTGTTAGAGTGGCTATGATCAAAAAGATAAGAAATAGTGTAGAGAAGAGGGAAAACATGTGCACTGTTGGTGGGAATATAAATTGGCATGCCACTATAAAAAAACAATATGAACTTTCCTCAAAAAAAATAAAAATAGAACTACCATATTCGCCAACAATTCCACTTATAAGTATTTAATCAGAAGACACTGAAACATGAACTTGAAAACACATAGGCACCCCTATGCTCATTGCAGCATTATTTATAAAAGCCGAAATGTGAAAACAACCTATCCATCACCAATGGACTGATGGAGAAAGAAAATGTGATTTCGTATATGTGCACACATACAATGGAATATCATTTAGCCATAGAAAGAAGGAAGTTATGCCATTTGTGACAACATGAATGCACCTTGAGGGCATTCTGCCAAGTGAAATAAGAGTTGGACAGTTGGGGTTCATTTCTAGAGTCAAAGGACACACACCTGTTTCAGATAAAACTAAAATGATAGAATATACAACACGTTAATACTGAACACCCTCAGCTTCAAAAATAATTTAGATACAGATACTAGACACACAATGGAGAAAAATACATCACAGTATTAAGAGGACGTATTTGTTTGCAACAATGAGCTCTTTCACTCCAGTATGAAAAGGAGGTTATTTTTAAAACCCTATGCCAAAAAGATGTTAAGCAGAGAACCGAAAAGTTGAAGGCTGTTGTAAATAGCAAATTGAACAGATTTTGTAATTCTATATAAAATAAAACACTTTAATAATCACACAAATGCTAATAAAGCTTTTTAATGAGTTTTTCTTTCACCATATGGATATATAAAGCACACTCATTTTCTCTGTTACTTTGGTGGTCATTTTATCCTGGATTTTACAAGTTCAGTTTTGAAAATAAAAGAACTAAAAGGAATAATTTAAAACTAAAGTGCCCTGTGATCCCAGGGGAAAGTTTTACCTTTAATAAGGAGCAGCTAACTCTAGCCCTTTATTTGTTGACAGTTGTAGGGTAATGAAAATAAGCAGCCAGGTTTTTGTGGACAGAAACAATTATCCTTGGGATAGTAAACACTTCCTTTTGGATTATCCAACACTCCATTTATACAAAAAACATGAGAACATAGAAACTACTTGATACTTTTGTAGTAATATCGTAGAACTCAAAAAAACAAAAACAAAAACAAAACAAAACTACAACCTAGTAATGGGAACACTTGGGAAAAAATATATGTTTTTTCCCCTGAGTAAATCTTAAGTATAAATTGAATAATTTCTAACTTCCCAGAAAATATGCACTGCAATACTGCCTTACCTAACTGTGGGGTACTGAGAGTTGGTGTGAAACCCCTGCCACTTTGAGGAATTCTGCCCTTTCCTATTACGGAGGATGGAAGATAGCAGCATGCATTTTACACACATAAAATGCTTTTGTAGTATGTCAAGGAATATATACAAATACAAAATAAATATTTGAGTTATCCACTGACATTATAAAAAAGTACACCAAATATTTTCTTTCATAAGAGAACATGATCTCGCAAACATGAGTATGAAACAAGATCAAAATTAAGGACAAAATGCCATCCCGCTGTCAGGGTTTTGACGCTCAACTCTACGTTAACTTTGTGAGAATTTAAGAAGGCATCTGTAACTGTTTATTCAGATATAGGGGCTGGATGAGGGTGAGCCTTTTTATTTAAAAGAGATCAGCAGAGTTAGAAATAATTTTGGAAGTAATTTACACAGAGATTCATTTCACCTATGAGAAAACTGAGACTTAGAGACTTTGAAGTGTCAAAAGTCACATAAGAAATCAACAGTAAAATTGGTCTACACTCAAGTTCAAGGCGTACGACCATGTTCCTGGAGAACAATATCATTTCCATAGACATATTTTTCCAAACAAAGAACAAGATTTATTGTTTTTAAGTTCTTATTTGCTTAAGTATATGAAGGTAAACATCTTAAATCAAGACAAAATAGAAAGTTGCCACAGGATTATGAAATAGCCTCAATTATGATGTCCAAGATTTTCCTTATTAAATTTTAAATTTGTAAAGTATATGCTACAGCACTGCTACATGGGCAAAATCAATACTCTAAAATAATAATACCATGAAAGAAATCCCCTAAAATTGATGCTTCTAAATGTGACAAAATGAGAAGATAGGAGGATACTATTTTTAATGAGAAAAAAGTCTTTTTTAAAGTATATTTTATTGATTAAGCTATTACAGTTATCTAATATTTTTCTCATTTTTATCCCCCTCCACCCAGGATCCCCATTCCCTCCAGCATCCCCCCACCTTTGTTCATGTCTGTGGGTCATACATATAAGTTCTTTGGCGTCTCCATTTCCTATACTATTCTTAACATACCCCTGTCTATTTTTTACCTACTAATTATGCTTACCTCTTTGTTTTTTAAGTATATTTTATTGGTCATGCTATTACAGTTTTCCCAATCTTTTTCCTCTTTATCTCCCCTCTACCCTGCACCCTGTGTACCCTCCAGCATTACCCCCCTGCTTTAGTTCTTTGAACATACAGAACATATAAGAACTTATAAAACATATATGTATTTTGGCTTCTCTGTTTGCTATACCATTCTTACCCTCTCCCCATCTATTTTATGCTTTCCAATTATGTTTCTTACTCTCTATTCCTCCTCCCATTCTTCCCCTCCCCCTCCCCACTGGAAACCCTCCATGTGATCTCCATTTCGCTGGTTTTGTTCCTCTTCTGGTTGTTTGCTTAGTTGTTGTTTTTTAGGTTCAGTTGTTGATAGTGATGAGTTTGTTGTCATTTTACTATTCATAGTTTTTGATCTTCTATTTCTTAGATAAGTCCCTTTAACATTTCATATAATAAGGGCTTGGTAATGATGAACTCCCTTAACTTAACCTTATCTGGGAAGCACTTTATCTGCCCTTCCATTCTAAATGATAGCTTTGCTGGATAGAGTAATGTTGGGTGTAGATCCTTGCCTTTCATGACTTCAAATACTTCTTTCCAGCCCCTTCTTACCTGTAAGGTTTCTTTTGAGAAACCAGCTGATAGCCTTATGGGAACTCCTTTGTAGGTAACTCCCTCCATTCCTCTTGCTGCTTTTAAGATTCTTTCTTTATCTTTAATTTTGGGTAGCTTAATGATGATGTGCCTTGGTGTGTTCCTCCTTGGGTCCAACTTCTTTGGGACTCTCTGGGCTTCTATTTGCTTCTCCAGATAGGGAATTTTTCCTTCATTATTTGTTCAAATAACTCTTCAATTTCTTGCTCCCCTTTTTCTCCTTCTGGTACCCCTATGATTTGGATGTTGGAGCACTTAAAGTTGTCCCAGAGGTTCCTAAGTCTCTCCTTATTTTTTTGAATTCTTATTTCTTCCTTCTGCTCTAAACTGTTGATTTGTGTCCAGTTTCCTTCCCTTTACTGTTGGTTCCTTGTAGATTTTTCTTTATTTTACTTTGGGTAGCCTTCATTTCTTCCTTCATCTTGTGACCGAGCTCAGTCAGTTCTGATTACCAGTGTTTTGATCTCTGCATCAGATAGGTTGTCTATCTCCTCATCACCTAGTTCTTTTTCTGGAGTTTTGATCTGTTCTTTCATTTGGGCCATGTTTCTTTGTCTCGGCACACTGTTACATTATAAAGGGGTGGAACCTTAGGTATCCACCAGGGCTGGGAAACCCTCTTTGCTGCATTGTGTTGCTGTCTGTGGTGGAGGGGTCAGAGAGCAGGAAATGCCACTTGCTTGCTTTGTTCTAGCCCCACTTTCCAATGAACAATTCTGTGAAACAGGGAGTTTCTCTCGCCATGGCAGCCTCTGCAGTATTTTACAGATAGCTTTGAGTCTTTAGCTTCCCATTCAGCCATCCCCACCTCACTCAGTGGTCCACTACCTTGCCCTGTGTCCTCTCAGCTGGGCTGCCTGTCTCCCATCTCCATCCCTCCTATCAGTATGGGTGAATGTTTCTTTAACTCCTTGGTTGTCAGAGTTCCATGCAGTTTGATTTTCTGGCACTTCTGCTTGTTTATTGTTTTTAAATTGGTTGCCATCCTTCTTTTGGTTGTGCGAGGAAGGAAAGTGTTTCTACCTATGCCTCCATCTTGGCCAGAACTCCAAGGGTAGGTCAGTTTCCCGTTCCCACTTCAGACTGGGGGTTTCCTCATTGTTTGTCATCAGTGCTGCTCTTGGGTGCCTCAGGCAACTATGCTTCTTACTTCTCAATAGGCATCAATCAGAACAAAAACATGTTGCAGCAAAACTTGAATCACATGTCTTTATTCTAAAGGGAACACATGTCCAACCACTAAAACATGATTTATCTTTCACTATTAAGCAGAATTTTTCACCTTAATATTCTATACTTGGCAAGAAAATAGAAAAAGCCTTTGTTTTGCTAAGTGCAGTAATACTACTGTAGAAGGTAAATGTTAAACTTAGCTAATATCTTTGTAAATCTGACTTCAAGATTCTGGAATGATGATTTCATACATTTCAATTCTTTGCACAGAGTTTTTAAAGAGATGAACATTGGGTTGGCATTCGTTTCTGTCAGTTTCTCAGTTGTTCGTTGCTCAGGTCATTTCTTAGTTCATTGGAAGGCGTATTAATCAAATTAGTACTAAGAATTATAATATTAAATCACTTTAATACACTGGAAGGTGGAATGAAAACCCACCAACAGGACCTATGGACAAAGTCAAAATGGGGAAGAATTGAGGGTGGGAGGTGGGGCTGGCTGGGGAGAGGGAAAGTGGTGGCAGGAAAATGGAGACAACTGTACTTGAACAACAATACAAAATAATAAGAATAGAAAGAAAGTGAGGATATTTGGTAAGATGCAAAGTAAAAAAAAAAAAGAAAAGAAGTCACCAACACAGACACAGAAAACAATATAATCTAAACTCTTACATAAAATTTTGCACTGTGAATACTAAGCAAGACATTTATACACATAATTTAAAGCATGATTTTGCTTATTTCTATGCATAAATGTTAGAGAGGGAGGCATATCAATATACTTATATGACTAGATTTTAATGTAATCCCTTTACTCAGGTTTCTTGATTTCCATTTCAGGATAGAAAGTATTCATGATCATTCACACACATATTGATAGACAAAAATGTTCGTGTTTTCTTCTTTTACAAGAAGAAGCATTTGAGAAGCTTTCTGTGGCAAATCTTTCTGTGAAAATTAATGGAAAATTATAGTATTTCCAGAAATTGCAATTTTTAAAAAAGAGAATTATTCCTTTTAAAAAGGCTGAAAACAAAATGCCTATATTTGAAACAATGAGATTTTGCTACTGGTACAGTGGTTTGAGTAATATAGCAAATCCACAGCTGCATATGAAACATGATTTATTTGACTTGTTTGAATTTTGGGTCAGAAAAATAAATCCTACACTGTGGTTTACGATGTACTCACATCTCTATTTAACTGAGCATTGATGTGTCATAGAATAGCAAAAGAAAAAAATAAAAAGAAACATTATTCCAGAATTAATGTTCTATTGTGATCTTTCTCAGAAACCTCCTTGGTTATCTCTTCAGTCCATTTGACATTAAAAAAAAAATCCTCACTCTCAGGGATCCATATGATAACACTGCAATTGCCACGCACATGTAGCAAGCCTGTATGTCTCCTACACCCAGGAAGCAGTGCACATTTCCAGGTTATGTAGGGGTCCCAGAAGCAAGGATAGAGTCTCAGGTGGGACTCTCATTCTGGGCTAGGTAGCCACTGGCAGGACAGGGTAAAACCCTCCACACTTCCTCCTACTAGCATAGACTCAATTCTCATAAAGTCCACACACGTTGCCACTTACCACTGTTTGGTAACTTCAGGAAGATGCTATGATTTCTTATAGTGTGATTTTTAAAAATAATTTTGAGTGTCTATATGGCTTATTTTTAAATTTTACTTAAAGGAGCATATAGAAATCATGTAAAAATTCCAAGCAATTTCATTGACTATGGCAAAAGCTATCTGTATACATATCAAAAACATAAATATGTATGTATGATATCATACATGCCTGAAAATCAGTGGTCATTTTAGGGATAATGCTATAAATGTGTTGATAATAGAACTACATCTTTTGGTGGAAAGATTTAAATAAATAAATAAACTATACATATTCTAGGACTAATTTATCTAATTAGAAATAGTCAGATACAGGCAAAACAAAATATTCTGTGTCAATGAAAAACACAGAATAGGCAAAAGGTATTTCCTTGACAGTGAATCAGTATTTCTTTATGAAGATGATGATAAACAAATGTATATAATGTCAATGACAAAATTTATGCCTAATTTTTTTTCTGGAAAATTAAACATAATATGTGATATTGCCTTCTTTCAATAACCTTTTTGTGTTCCCTGTTCCTCCTTTATTTCTGGAATCGTGAAAGATTTTGCCCACTATATATCTCCCGCTGACATAAAAAAAAACCCTACAGATTTTAATGTCCCACAACTATTACAGACTAGAAAACGGATGTGATACATGAAAAGGTACTTTCATATGTTTTAATATAGAAGTTTATAGGCAACTTTAAAAAACCCATATTTTTTAATACCAGAATTTGTATTACAGGAGTGGTTTCAGGCTGGAGAATGATTCCCCAAGTGAAAATGATCCCTCACATCCTTCTCAAAAACAAAGGGAGAGAGAAGTTGAAAGGGCACCAGCTGCAAATCAAAGAGTTTCCTGGTATCACATATATTGTTGAACAATAATTTTAGAGGTCTAAGTACCCATGATATGGGAAGTAATGTAGAAGAACAAATAAACAATAATAAATAGGGAGTTATAACATTATTTTTTAAAAAACTATTAGAGTAGTATTTCCATTTTGGTGAACACCTAGTAAAGTACTGCTTGACTTAGGACAGCCGGCCAGATATCAAGCAGGGAATGCCATGCTTAATTAACCAACAGATGTTCTTTCAATGCATTGTTACTAGGATATATACTTCCAGAAGATTTAGTAGAATCCCTATTTAAATTGTTTTCATTAAAACATTTATTAATATTTTACATCAAGTGAGAGCAGCTTTTTAAAATTGTAGATGATTTAACTTCCACTAAAATGACACTTTTCCATGTAGTCCAAATTTGAAACTTACAGGGCTCAACTAAGGATGGTTATTAGCAAATATGTGAGTTCTATGTCAGTCAGCCTGGGAAGCAAACTAGTAATGTAAACTATTTTAGCTCAAGGCCAAGGAAGTATGTTTAGAAACTAGTAGTCTCAGCAAAATGGAATGGGCTGTCTTAAAGAGATTTTTTGAACTCTATCCTGAAGGTGAAATTAGGTGAGAGGAACAGCAGATACAAGGATAATGGAAATTGTTGAAGAAATGTAACACTCAAGTTGTATTGAATTCCACAAATAATGACTCTATTCTTAAAATCTGAATAAATATTATAGAGGTAGATTTTAATGTCTCATAACCAGCTTAGAGACTATTAATGATTGACATGAAACACTTCATGAGGCATCATTTTTTGTACCCCCTTCTGTAATAGCATTTTTAAATCTTTTCAGCTCCAGGTAATTGTATGTATTTATTTTTGATCTGCAGTCCTATATGTGAAGAAAAGAGATTGTCTTTAATTAATTAACTGTTGTAGAAATGATGTTATCAGAAGGTTGGTGGCATTTAAATTAGTGCATATCTTAAAAAGTAAAAACAAGATGGCATACAGAGATTTTCACTGTAAAAGGAAAAAAAAAAAAAAAGAACCACCAGACATGGAGGGAATATTGTTTTAGATCATTCCAAAAACTCGAGTTAAATATAGATTATTCTGAGCACCAAACAAAATTAAAATATTTGAAGACATGGAGACTCTTAAGTGAGGAAAAGAAAATTATTTTTCTATGACTTTTAATATAGACTGTTACCTAATGCTAGTTAAGGTTAAAGGATGAAAAGTACTATTACAGGAATGCTGTTCATTTTTCAACTGGAAAATGTGTCATTTTAAATTTAAATGCATGCCTTGTATTTTTCCCTACTTTATGTTCTTTGTTTCATCCAAAGATACTTACTTAGTATCAGGATTAGTAAGTGAATAATAGCTGATTTTTATTACAAAATTAGTACAGATTTTCACAAAGCTGTTATTTAGGCGACCCTTGTTGCCTGCTATGCCAAGTACCTCAGATTATTAGGTGATAGTCATGCAGAACAATGTTACAGTGTAAATAAATAAATAAATAAAATCACCAACATATACTTTTGGAAACATGACTTCAGATTTCCAAATGACCCAAACACTACAATGTCCACATTCCTAAGAATCATTACATTTGTTTGGTCAAAGATTACAATGCTATAACAAAGCAGCCCCACCCCCAAAATCAACTCACTAACTTAAAAGAAAATAATGTACATCTTGTTCTTACAGGTTGGATGTGGAAGGGGGAGACTTGCCACAGGTCAGGTGACTCCGAGGTCCAGAATGATTTACTCTTGTGGCTCCGTTATCCCCAACTGATGCCCCCTTCTGCAGAGGCAGAGAAAGACTAGAAAAGCATGGAGGCTCTTCACCTCTTCTGCCCAGAAGTGATATACTTCGCTTCCACTTTTCATTGGTTGGAAGTAATCCCATGACCCCATCTAACTGTAAGGTAGAGGAAAAATATAAACCCCTTTATGCTCAAGAGTGAAAAGGCACCCAGAGAGTAATGTGCACTAACAATGTTCCTCATACTATTCTTATGATTTCCAGTAAACTGCTATCCCAGCAAGTTAAAGGGATACAATAAAAGCCCTAAAAAAATGCTCAGAAGTTTAATTAACAGTAACTTTCAAAAAAATGAAAGCATTGCAATTATGCAAAACACATAAAATGACAGTCCTTGAATGCCATTGTTATTAACTAACCTCTATCAGATTGTTTGCACAAAAAAGTTAATAAGTTGTAGAAAAGTGAATGAATAAATTAAATGATGAGAATATAATTACCTCCTTTGGTCTCTGAATATGTGATTTATATTCACATAATGACAATTTATATCATGCTAGCATACTAACAGTGATACAATGGCAGGCTTTCCATCCTATCAAATAACTGCAGGTACAAAGATTAAATCTTTTTTTTAAAGAAGGCTTTAAAAATTTATAATGTAAAAAATCCTGATACATTGAATTAGTAGGCTTGAAGTTAACATAAGTATTGATAAAAATGATAATGGTCACCCATCCATACATCCATCTATCCAACTAGTAATTATTGTGCTCTAGAAGTTATGAAAAAGACTGAGTTATATAAAGAATCATGGGATAATAATCATGAGGTGGGAAATATTTTGGTTTAATACAAAATATTAAGCAATAATAATAGCTAACATTATACTTCATGTACTTCAGGCTTGAAATTCTATTTGTAAGCATTATCTCATTTAATTTTTAAAAAGATTTTATTTATTTATTTATTTTTATTTTTACTTATTTTATTGTTGTTCAATTACAGTTGTCTGCATTTTCTTCCCACCTCTCCCTCCCACCCCATCCAAAGCCACCTCCCGCTCTTGCTTCCACCCTCCCCCTTGGTTTTGTCCATGTGTACTTTATAGTAGTTCCTGAAAACCCTTCTACCCATTGTCCTCTCCCTCCTCCCCTCTGGCTATTGTTAGATTGTTCTTAACTTCAATGTCTTTGGTTATATTTTGTTTGCTTTTTTCTTCTGTTGATTATGTTCCAGTTAAAGGTGAGATCATATGGTATTTGTTCTTCCCCACCTGGCTTATTTCACTTAGCATAATGCTCTCCAGTTCCATCCATGCTGTTGCAAAGGGTAGGAGCTCCTTCTTTCTCTCTGCAGCATAGAATTCCATTGTGTAAATGTACCATGGTTTTTTGATCCACTCATTTCCTAATGGGCACTTAGGTTGCTTCCAGCACTTGGCTATTGTAAATTGTGCTGCTATGAACATTGAGGTGCATAGCTTCTTTTGAATTGGTGTTTCAGGGCTCTTAGGGTATAATCCCAGCAGTGGAATTACTAAGTCAAAAGGCAGTTCCATTTTTAGTTTTCTGAGGAAATTCCATACTGTTTTCCACAGTGGCTGCAGCAGTCTGCTTTCCCACCAACAATGTACTAGGGTTCCCTTTTCTTTGCATCCTTTCCAACACTTGTTTGTTGATTTGTTTATGTTGCCCATTCTGACTGGTGTGAGGTAGTATCTCATTGTGGTTTTAATTTGCATCTCTCTGATGGTTACTGATGCTGAGCATCTATTCATATGTCTCTGGGCCATCTGTATGTCTTCCTTGGAGACGTGTCTGTTCAAGTCCTTTGCCTATTTTTTGATTGGGTTGCTTGTCTTCCTGGGAGTTCTCTATACATTTTGGAGTTTAAACCCTTGTCTGAGGTATCATTGGCAAATATGTTTTCCCATACTGTTGGTTCCCTTTTCATTTTAATGCTGTTTTCTTTAGCCATGCAGAAGCTTTTTAATTTGATGAGGTCCCATTTGTTTATTCTTTCCTTTATGTCCCTTGCTTTAGGGGACATAATCTGTGAAGATGTTGCTGTGTGGAATGTCTGAAATTTTCCTCTAAAACTTTTATGGTGTTATGACTTATATTTAAGTCTTTTATCCACCTCGAATTTATTTTTGTATATGGTGTAAGTTGGTGATCGAGTTTCATTTTTTTGCATGTAGCTGTCCAGATCTCCCAACACCATCTGTTGAAGAGGCTATTTTTACTCCAATTTATGCTTCTTCCCCCTTTGTCACATATTAATTGACCGTAAAGACTTGAGTTTATTTCTGGGCTCTCTGTTCTGTTCCATTGGTCTATGTGCCTGTTTTTATGCCAGTACCAGGCTGTTTTGATTACAGTGGCCTTGTAATACAGTTTGATATCAGGTATTGTGATCCCTTCTGCTTTGTTGTTCTCTCTCAAAATTGCTGCAGCTATTCAGGGTCATTTATGGTACTATATGAATTTCTGAAATGTATGTTCTATATCTGTGAAATATGTCATTGGTACTTTAATAGGGATTGCATTAAATCTATAAATCGCTTTGGGTAGTATGGCCATTTTGATGAGGTTAATTCTTCCAATCCATGAGCATGGTACATGCTTCCATTTGTTTGTGTCTTCCTTAATTTCTTTCTTCAGTGTTGTGTAGTTTTCTGAGTATAGGTCTTTTACCTCCATGGTTAGGTTTATTCCTAGGTACTTTATTTTTCTTGTTGCTATATCGAATGGGATTTTTTTCCTGTTTTCTGTTTCTGATGTTTCATTGTTGGTGTACAAGTATACCTTTGATTTCTGAGTATTGACTTTGCATCTGGCCATTTTGCCAAATTAATTTTGTAGGTTAAGTAGTTTTTTGGTAGAGTATATATGATTTTCTATGTACACTATCATGTCATCTGCAAACAATGACAGTTTTGATTCCTCCTTTCCAATTTGGATGCCTTTTATTTCTTTTTCTTGTCTGATTGCTGTAGCTAGGACTTCCAGTTCTATGATGAATAGGAGTGGTAAGAGCAGGCATCCTTGTCTTGTTCCTGATCTTAGTAGGAAAGCTCTAAGTTTTTGCTCATTGAGTATATGTTAGCTGTAGGTTTCTCATATATTGCTTTTATTATGTTGAGGAATGCTCCCTCTATTCCCACTTTGCTGAGTGTTTTTTATCATAAATGGGTGCTGTACCTTATCAAATGCTTTTTCCACATCTATTGATATGATCATGTGATTTTTGTCTTTGCTTTTGTTTATGTGGTTTATTATGTTTATTGATTTGCAAATATTGTACCACCCTTGCATCCCTGGGATGATTCCCACTTGGTCATGGTGTATGATTTTTTTAATGTATTGCTGGATGCAGTTTGCCAATATTTTGTTCAGGATTTTAGCATCTATGTTCATCAGCAATATTGGCCTGAGGTTTTCTTTCTTTGTTATGTCTTTATTCAGTTTTGGAATTAGGATGATGTCTTCTTCATGAAAAGAGCTTGGGAGTCTTCCACCTTCTTGAATTTTTTGAAATAATCTGTGTAGGATATGGGTTAGTTCTCCCTTAAATGTGTTGTAAGATTCTACTGTGAAACCATCTAGTCCAGGGCTTTTGTGTGTCAGAAGCTTTAGTTATTGGTCTGTTCGGGCTTTCTGCTTCTTCATTCAGTTTTGAAAGATTATATTTTTCTAGAAATTTGTCCATTTCATCTAGGTTTTCAAATTACTTGGCATGTAGTTCTTTCATAGTAATTTCTTACAATCCTTTGTATTTCTGTGGTATCAGTAGTAACCTTTCCTCTTTCATTTCTAATTGTGTTCATTTGGGTCCTGTCTCTTTTTTTCTTGATGAGCCTGCTTAAAGGCTTGTTGATTTTGTTTATCTTTTCAAAGAACCAGCTCTTGGATACATTGATCCCTAGAATTGTGCTTTTAGTCTCTATGTCATTTAATTCTGCTCTGATCTTGGTTATTTCTTCCTTCTACTTTCTCTGGGTTGTTTTTGTTGTTGTTCCTTGAGTTCTTGTAGGTGTATGGTTAGGTTATTTATTTGAAATGTTTCTGTCTTTTTTAGGTAGGCGTGTATCACTATGAAGTTCCTTATCAGGACTGCCTTTGCTGTATCCCATAAGTTTCAGGTTGTTGTGAGTTCATTTTCATTTGTTTCCAGAAACTTTTTGATTTCTTCCCTAATCTCGTTCTTGACCCATTCATTGTTTAATAGCATGCTATTCAATCTCCATATTTTTGAGTGTTTTGGGTTTTTTTCTTTGGGGTTGGTTTCTAGTTTCAGTGCCCTCTGGTTAGAGAAAATGCTTGTTATGATTTCAATTTTCTTGAATTTGTTGAGGCTTGTTTTGTGTCCTATCATGTGGTCTGTCTTTGAAAATATTCCATGTGCATTTGAAAAGAGTGTGTTTAGCTTCTTTGGGATGAAAGGCTCTCTCTATATCATTTAAGTCCATTTCATCTAGGGCATTTTTCAATGCCACAATATCTTTGTTGATATTTTGTTTGGAAGATCTGTCCATTTTTGGCAGTGGGGTGTTAAAATCTACTATGATTGTGTTGCTGTCAATATCTTTCTTGAAGTCCTCCAAGATTTTCTTTATGTATTTGGGTGCTCCCATGTTGGCTGCATATATATTTACATTGTCTATGCTTTCCTGATGGATTTTCCCTTGGTATTATGAAGTGATCTTCTGGGTCTCTTTTTATGGCTCTTCTTTTGAAATCTATTTTGTCCGATATGAGTATTGCTACCTCGGCTTCTTTTTCCTGTCCATTTGCTTGGAATATTTTTTTTTCCAACCCTTCACTTTCAATCTGTGTAGGTCTTTTGTCCTGAGGTGGGTCTCTTGTAGGCAATATATGTGTGGGTCATGTTTTGTTATGCATTCCGCTATTCTGTGTCTTTTGATTGGGGCATTTAATCTGTTTACGTTTAAGGTTATTATTGCTAGGTATTTATTCATTGCCATTTTTTTCATGCCTGTGTTCCTCTCTGTTTCACTGGTTTTCTTCCTGTTCTTAAAGCAAACCCTTTAGCATCTCCTGCAGAGCTGGTTTGGAGAAGGTATATTCTTTGAGGCTTCTTTTGTCTGGGAAACTCCTTATTTGGCTTTCCATTTTAATTGAGAGCCTTGCTGCATAAAGTAGTCTTGTTGCAGGCCTCTGGTTTTCATTACTTGGAATATTTCTTGCCATTCTCTTCTGACTTGGAGCATTTCCATTGAGAAGTCAGCTGTCATCTTATCAGGGCTCCCTTATATGTTACTTCCTGTTTTTTCTCTTGCTGCCTTTAAGATTCTCTCTTTGTCTTGGAATTTTGCCATTTTAATTATGATGTGTCTTGCAGTGGACCTCTTTGGGTTCCTCTTGGTTGGGACTCTCTGTGTTTCCTGGATTTGTGTGACTTTTTCTCTCATCAAATTAGGGAAGTTTTCCATCATTACTTTTTCAAACAGGTTTTCTACCCTTGCTCTTCTTCTCCTTCTGGTATCCCTATTATATGGATATTATTATGTTTCATGTTGTCCTGAGTTTCCCTTAATCCCTCTTCATTCTTTCTGAGCCTCTTTTCCTTTTCTTGCTCTTTCTGGGTGTTTTTTTCTACTTTGTCCTCCAGCTCGCTGATCCAATCCGCTGCTTCATTGAGCCTGCTTTTGATTCTTTCTACTGTGTTCTTCAGTTCAGAAATTGTATTTTTCATTTCCTCTTGGCCCTTGTTGATAGTTTCTTTTTCCTTTTTCATGTTGATATAGTTTGTAGTGAGTTCATTGTAGTTTCCCTGTAGTTTTTGGCAATTATCTGTGAGCTCATTGAGCTTCCTGATAACCAACGCTTGGAACTCATTATCTGATAGTTGACTTGCCTCTATTTCATTTAGCATTCTTTCTGAGACTTCCTCCTTTACTTTCATTTGGGGTTTGTTTCTTTGTCTTCCCATTGTTTGTGAGACTCTTCTTGTTAGCCTCTGCTTCTTAAATTGATGTGTTCTGACCCCCTGGGTTTATGGTGTATACTTCTATGTTAGAATACCTGTGAGATTCAGAGGTAGAGTATCCTTGATCTCCCAAGCTCACTGATTCTGCTCCCATCTCTCTCATCACCATAGTCTTTGCAGCAACCAGCTCAGAAATCAGAACCATGACTTCTGGAGTTTCCAGATGAGGAAGCCAGACTCAAACTTCTGAAGTAATCAGCCCAGAATCAAGATTAAATCGTATTTTAATCACTTACATATTAATTTTCTTAAGGATGGAAGATCAGGGTTAGTTGTCTAATTCATGTAGAATGGGATTTTATTATAAGCATACTGAAGTAACTTTTCTTTAGGGAGGCATCTCAGTGGAGTCTTTGGAGTACTAGAAATAATATTGGAATCTCAGCATCATGGTTATCTCAGTAACTGTAGATGAATTAATTCACCTTTCAGACAGTGAGTCAGCTTAGCTCTAAAGTGGTGACTAAATGCATGCCTGAAAGTATGACTGGAAGGTTGAAATGAGACTACACAGAAAAAAAAACACTTAGCATAGCGCCTGATATACAGTGAATGCTTAAAAGTACTTACTCACTTCAACTGCACATAACTGTGCATATGTTATTATTCTGACCTCTTAAAAGATCCAAACTCCAGGTAAAGAAAATAAAATTTATGAATTGGAACAGATTGTTGAAATTGCTCATCCAGATATAAAATTCAGTGAATCATAAGCCTTAAACACATTATCTTATATAAGTTAAAAATACCACAATAAGGCTTTTTGTAAATATTTTCAACTTCAAAGTGGGCAATGTTAGCTATTTATATTGAAGTGGATTTTTATTGCTGGCACTTAGTTCTAGAATACATATTTTTTTAGCTTGAGAGTTATGTGATAATAAAATAGAGAATATTTTAATTTATTTATTTGGTAATACTTTGCATAATATCATTTGCATTTCATTATTATTGTGGTTTGAATCTTACATTTATTTTCTTTTCTCTAAATTACACTCTAAAAACAGAGTTTTATGGAGTGTAGCATGCAATTCAGCTTATTTCAGATAATACTATTAATCATCCTCCATATTCATGTCATTGTTTCCTTTAAAAATCATAATTGTATATAGAATTCTATATGCATATATAGAAACAAACAATTATAGAAATAAAATTTTAGGTTTGGCCTTTATAAGTGTAGTTGAGATTCTAAATAAGTTACTCACTTCAAAATATGTCTTGGGGAACTACTAAACAGAGAGTTATATGTCAGGTATGTTGCTGTAAACAGTACAAGATGACATTATTACCTCATTTAACACACTTGCAAAAGTGCTAAGTAGAAAATGTACAAACAACATAAGGACCTTAGAACGTGTAATAGTGAGTTTAAAGTAAAGTGCTTCATCATCCTGAAAATACAGAATTCATGGAGAAGGGGAATCAAACTATAATATTTTAAACAATGAAGACTTCCAGGAGAAAACAGGAATTGACTTGGCCTTGAGGAATGAATAGAGAATGACTGTTCACCAAAGTAGAAACAGGGACAGTCGGAGCTGTGAGGAGAACTGACCAAAATGACCAGCTTTGAGTTTTCTTGGTATGTACTCAAGGATGGGACTGAAGTAGCACAGAAAAGTTATGAGAAGATGACCAGAAGGTATTAACTGAGAAACCCTGAGGAGCATTGGAGTGTGAGGCAATGCAGAGGACCAACAAACTGAACTCTCATAGCCCTCCCACTCGGACACAGCCATACCAATGGTTAGTAGAGAATGGTGTGGAAGACCGTAATGCCGTGATCTATCAAGGTGAAATTTCATGTTACTCTTGGCTGGGTATTCTAGGGTGGACGGAAGTTGAGGACTGCCAGATTACATAAGAATAGGAATCCATGCTAGAATGTACTTTATAAAATTAAATAAGATAAAATATGACAAATCATGTTCTATAATCATACATAGGTTCAGAACATAGTAGGATTCCAATGTACGAATTTGAATGTAAGCAACATTTCAAGAATATTTGAAGAAAAAGGGGGAACTAGGTAGAGTCTAAAATGAATACAAAAGCTGTTGTTTGGAAAAATACAGCTTAATAGGAAAACTTCTACTTCAACCAGTGTATTTTTTTTTGTTTGTTTAATTAAACAATATATCTTCCCCATGGCCACAATATATGTACCAGACAAATACCTCTGAACTCTAAGTTTTCATGTGGAAAATTTCAGTGCCTTCAGTGTGTTTCTAGTTCTATAATATGTAAACTCTAATACCAACAATGTAGCAATAAAAAACCTGTTAAAAATTCAGTTATCATGTTCAGCTCCTCTCTGGTTTTTATCTTGCTATTGCATTTGATATTTTTTAAAAGGAAATTTCTCAAATTTATACTCTCTGCATCTTACCTGCACAATCTTTCTTATCTCAAGCTCGTTCAGTGATTTTTATTTCCTGAATAAACACACACTATCCTCCTTTGGAATATTCTCCTGACCCATAAAGTTATCAGATCATCCCACACAGGTTAAGATGAAATTGACCTTCAGGTGCTCTTATGGTTCAGCCTCCAAGCATGGAAATGAGGGGATAATTAAGAAAAAGGATTGAGCCTGAAATAGGAAGAAAGCTATCTTCCAAAGATTCAGGGCAAAGGAACCAAAAAGACTGACAATCCTACAGAGGAATGCATCTTACCAGATCTTTGAAGTCACCAGATGATCCAGGAGTCCAAGCCTAATAAAATACAAAAATAAGGGAGATAGAGGAAAATAAAGTTGTTTTAGTTTCCTGTTTTAAATATATATACTAAAAATTTTAAATTCTATAAATTATCATATTTATAAGCATTGCAGACTGATAAAATGCCTTAGGATATCATTTTTAGGTAAATTTTAACCTAAATTGAAGTGTTTATTTAATCTCATATTATATTATTAAAACAAAGAAAGGATATACAGGCTACATCCTGAAAATATGTTTCTAGTTATTAAGAAACCATACAGTTATTCATATTAAATATTTAAAGAAGGGAGACTCAAAAGAAGGGAGACTATTATTATTAAATATACTTGAAGTCCTCTAATTTTTATTATATATATTTAATTTTCTTATGGACAAGGCAAAGCAAAGGTATATTTTTAAAAACTTTTCACATTTTGTTTTCTGCCTTTACTGGCTATCAGAGAGTAATTAGTTTTTGCTTTGATGTTTTTTTTTTTTCCTTTTAGTCCCTTTATACCATTCCCCTCCCCAACAATCACCACACTGAATAATTTTTGAAAAGTAAAATCATGGAAGATATTATGATAAAATTTTTTAAAAAGTTTTAATTTCCAAAAATTATATTAAAATGCAGACTCCACTTAAACAAGCTTTTGAAATTCAAAGGAAAGGCAATATCTGAACAGTACACATCCGCGAGACCCAGCACCTGCCACAGGAAGCGAAGCTTTTATAAATGTTGTCTTGTGTGACTGCACTGGCAAACATTGTGAGGACTTTGGCAAATATGCCTGCCTGCCTGTGTGTTTGGGCGGAAATATTGAACTTCTAACATTTATTTTCATAAAATACAGGATATTTTTAAAACTTATTATGACCACCTTTTCTTTTTGTCTTGGGAATCAAGTTTGAAACTACATAATGTTTGGATAATAAAATACCTACCATTCCTTGAAAGAGAATGAAGAACACAGTAAATGCGAAGAGGAGTTGACCCTGTGTGTGTGACTATGTATATAAACATGCGTCTGCATCTTTTTCTCTGAACATTTAAATTAGGTTCCTGACCAAAATTATATACATAACACTAGACCACTACTAATTGGCAAAAACTGTCCAGAATGAATCTTAAAATTCTTTCTCTAGGACCTTGAATTATTTGAGAATATTAGCAGTTCACTTGAGAAGAGTGGATTTTGTTGTATTATGATAGAGATCTTTAAATTTCCTGGCCAGTCTTTACAGGTGTAAGTGGATGGTTTGTCTCTTGGAAGCCTGTGTCCCTGGATCTTAGTTCTGTTCATGAGAACCATAGAGAATGTCTGTTATATTTTTTCTTTTTTAATAATTTGGGTTATTTTTCTGTTATGAGTTATAAAACACACAAGAAACTTGCAAAAGTACAAATGTATATAACTTAAGAAACTGTCAAAAGTGAACGTTCATGTAATTACCATTTACATCAGGAACTAGAACATAACTAACACATAGAAGCCCATAGCTTGTCCACATATATACATAGCATATACAAGCATATATATGTATATACTCCACACATACACACACAGATATACATACCATATATACATGCAGCACATATAAAAGCATATACATACACGCAGAGTTGGAAGCCACTTGCTTACTTCCTGTGTGGATGCTAAAGCACAAGTCCAAACCAAAACACACAGCACGCGAGGCAACACGGATGCAGGTGCAGGGGTTTGTCTAAGTGCAGCACAGTGCCGCACATCCCTCGTTCTTTAGCGTGGCTTATTGACTAGGCATCACCAGAGAGGGACAGCCCTTTGAACGTATCACGTAATGGCATCGAATGTGTTTGTCTATGTCTTCAGATATTTCAGTCATCCTATAACTTTATTTTACCTTATGTCTGAACTAATATAATTGGAATCATACACTTATTTTCTTCTATGTCTAGTTTCTTTCCCTTCGCATCATGTTTGTAAGATTCATCTGTCTTGTTGCTTGTAAGTATAGTTACTTTTCATTGCTCTGTAGTATTCCGCTGGGTGAACATTATACAATTTACACATTCAATCCTCTATTGGCAGCTGTATGGATCATTTCTATTTTCAGTAATTATGAATGATTCTACTATGAGCATCATTTCATACATGTATATGTACTTCTGTTGGATATTTTCTGGGACTAAATTGCTACATCAAAACATGTGCATATGTTCTACTTTAGCAGGGTTGCTAGTGTTGCACAAATTCACCAGAATGTATTTCTATTCGGCTTAATTTTAGTCATTAATTTATTGTGTCATGAAATATGATTATATTTTTATTCATATTTCCTTGATTGTTGAGTTTTATTGTACCTCATATATTAGTCATTTATATGTATTCATTTAAGAATGTACTTTTCAATTTTCTGTCCATGTTCTGTGGGTTGTCTTCTCATTGATTTGTGGAAATGCTTTATGTATCCTATATATGAGTTCTTTGTTGCTTGTGGTTAAAACGTATTACCCACTCCAGAGCTCAGACTTGTACTCGCTGTGCCCTCTGCTGCACATTAATTTTTAATTTCACTAGTCAAATTTAGCTATCTCTTTATTTTATTTTTGTGTCCTGTTTGCTATACAAAATGATCATTGATTTTCTTCTCTATTTTCTTCCAAAAGCTTTGTTATGATGTGTTTGCCTCTCATATCTAATCCAAAAATCTACCTGAAAATTTATGTCTTGATTAGTGTGAGTTGGTATAAAATTTCATTATTATCCAAATTAACCCAACAAAATTTATTGAAAATACCTCAACATCCCCCCCTGCTCTACAATGCTTCTTTTTTCATGAAATAAATGCCCATAGATGCTAGGCTTTGTTGCTAGATATCGATGTATTCCATTTAACTACTTGTCTGTATCACACTGTCTTACTTTAAGTAATATGGAAGAAAAGGGGCCACATGCAAAACCTGACCAACTCGGGCGGCCTGTGTGCCAGCCTTACAAACTCAGAGACCTGAAGCACTACATAGGGTGGTCTGAAATTAAAACTTTCTTAAGGCAGTTCACAGTGGGTAGTCATGTCCTAGGCCACTATTTTTCCCCAACAAAGGGCAGTGTTCACCTTACCTGAGCCTATCTGTTATCTTTTTGCATCTATGATAATATATCTTTGGGATGTCAAATTTCCATTTTCCAGACCCCTCAAAGCATAGGCACCACACCAGGGGAAGACCACAAACCCCCTCATTATCATTATTGTGTTAATCATTGACTATTAAGTATTCTGTACCCACCTGTGTGAAAGTACCTATCATTTTACATTTTATCCAATGCCAGAGGTTCCCTCCCTTCCCCCCAGTTTGCTTTCTCCTGCCTTCCTAATCTATCACCAATGGACTTGTAACCCCCTCATGCCTCCTCTTTTGATTGTACTGCATAAAATAAGGTGCTAAAGTACCATTCTTCAGAGCATTTCTCAATCCGCTGAGAATCTGCGTCCCAGCATTGTCATCAGTTTGGCTCAAATAAACTCACAAACATTTTCTACAGGTTTGAATGTTTCCTACATTGACAGCAACTTCCTGAAACACCGTGGTATCAGGTAGAGCAGGCCCTTCTACCTCTTCCTTCATTAAGAGTTTGGGATATAATTCACATAATATAAAATTCACCACTTTAAATTGTGAAATTTAGTGGTTTATAGTATGTTCACAATTTTGTGTAAACATCACCACTATTTCTAGAACATTACTAATACCTGAAATTATTATTGGCAATCGGTCCCAATTCTCCTTTATTAGCTCTTCTGGCAACCTAGAGGTGTAGACACTGCTTCTATGGACTTGCCTATTCTGGACATCTCACAAGAATGGGGAGTCACAAAATTTGTGGAGATTTGTGTCTAGCTTATTTCACTTAGCATATTTCCAAACAGAATAGTATTCTATTCTTATGGCTGAATAAAGCGCATTTTGTTTATCCAATTATTAGCAGAGGGTTTTCTACTGTTTAACTTTTTGGCTATTATGAATAATGCTGCTGAAAATTTGTGTAAAATTGTTTTTGTGGGAAAATATGTTTTTAATCCTTTGCAGTATATATTTAGGAGTAGAATTGTTAGCTTATATAGTAATTCTATGTTTAACTGTTTGAAAAATACCAAACTATATTCCATAGTGAGTAAAACATTTTATATTCCTACCAGCCATGCATTAGTGTTACAATTTTTTTAAAAAGCTGGGGTCATTACAGTCAGTGAGTGTACTTTCATTGTGTTTTTAATTTCTTTTAAAAACTCAGTTACAGTTGACATAAAATATATTGGTTTCAGGTGTACAACACAGTGATTAGACATTTATATAACATGAAGTGATCACTCAGATAACACCGGGACTCACTTGACACCATGCACAGTTATTACAATATTATTGACTACATTCCTGTGCTGTAATTTACATTGCTGTGACTATTTTTATAACTGCCAATTTGTACTTCTTAATCCCTTTACATTTCCACTCATTTCTCCAGCTTCCCTCCCATCTGACAAAAATCAATTTGTTCTCTGTCTCTATGAGTTTGTTTCTCTTTGTGGTTTTGATTGGCATTTTCTTAATGATGAATAAGGTTGAAAATTTTTGTGTGGTTATTGTCCATTACTATATCATATTTGGAGACATGTCTATTTGAATCCTTCATCCACTTTTTAATTTGGTTGTCTTTTTTATTGTTAAGATCTCATTATTCATTTTATGTTCTGAATATTAATTCCTAATAAGATACATGATTTTCAAACATTTTCTCCCTTTCTATGGGTTGTCTTTTTATTCTGTTGTCTTATTTATTTCAGTGATGTAGTATAATTTTCTACTAGAGGTTTTGTACCTTTCAATAGATTCATTTCTATTTTATATTTTTATGACATTAAACAGTATTCCTATTTTCTATTTATCACTTGAATATAGAAATACAAGATATTTCCTACTGGCTGTATATTGAGCAAACTTGATAATATGTATTAATATATTAGATTTTAAATATGTTCACAATAGTGAATAGAAGTGGTGACCCTGGGCATCTTTCTCTTGATCTGAAAGGGAAAGTTTACTAGTAAGTCCGATATTTGTTGTAGATGTTTGGTAGATATCATTACCCTGAGAAAGATTCTTCTAAAAGCTTTAGTTATACAAGTTTTTTAATTATTAATTACTTTAATAGGTACATGATTATTTATATTGTCTTGTTCTTTCTTGTCAGTTTGAAGTTATATTTTACTAGAAGTTTATTTTATTCAAAGTTTTATTTTTTAAAAGTAATTTCTAACATCCTTTCAACATCCTTTTAGTATTCTGGATTTGTAGAGATTTGACTTTTTATTACTGATATTAGTTATTGTTGACAACACTCTCCACCATCCCCTTTATTTTACATTTGGTCAGGCACATCAATATCTTTTGCTTTTATTAGTTTATACAAAGAACCAATTTTGGTTTTGTTGATTCTCTCTATTTTATGTTTGGTACAATATACAATATAATATTTTTCCTTATATTACCCCTGATTTTCATTACTTCTTCTTCTGTATTTGGGTTAAATGTATTGTTTTCCCTCAACAACTTGAGACAGATGCTAATAACTGATTTTCTGTCTTATTCTTTTCTTTTCTTATATGTGCATTAAAATGTACTTCTCTCTAACTTTGGCTTTAGTTTCATTACTTTTATTCATTTATAAATATATTTTTAACTCAAGAAGTATTCCAAAATGTCTGTTTTAAGTTTCCTAATATCTGGAGATTTTCTAGTTCAAATTAATTTGTGCACAAAACACTTACTGCATAATACATTGAAATTTGTTTTATGATTCAGCATCTGGTCAATTTTTACAAGTTTTCTATGTGCACTTAAAAAAATAATGTATACTATACAATTGTGTACATTGCTCAATATACATAAATTATATTGAATATGTTAATTATATATTTTTTTGAGATATTGGAATATAGATGTTATAATCTTCCACCATGATTTTGAGTTTGTCACTTTTTTCCTTTTAGCTGCTTTATTTCATTTGTATATATTAGGCTGTGTTGGAAACTGCCCTGCCTGGTTTCAGAAGCTGTAACTCCCCATGGTTAAGGCTGAGTAAAGGACCTGGGTACCCTAAGCCACCAATGAGACAAAGCTTCTCTCCCTGGCAGGGGCGCTGCCTCTGCCCCCTTTACTTCTCCCTGCTTGGCCCTGAGCCTGACCGCTTAGCCAATGACGGGTAAGATTCCTCAAAGGAGGGACAACCTAAGACAGGCACAGTTGCAAAGGGGCCCTCAGGGAAGGACTTGGGGGACTATGGAAAAAGGGGGTGACGGACCCTTGCCCCTCAGCTTTGACATAGCCTGAGTCCTCATTCTATCTGCAAGGAATCTCCTAATCTCTTGGCTGCCTTACTTCCCCTACCTGACAAGCCTGAAACAATGCCAGAGGTGGGTGTGGCCCTGTTCTGGAAACGGTGGGTTCCCCAGTGTGATCAGGCATTAGAAAGAATGCATAAAATCCTATGAAATCTACTTTGATAATACTCTCAACTTAAATAAGGGTCCAAACATGAAATGAGTTTGTTCCCCAAAGTTTTATGGCCCTTTAGCTCTCTGACCCTGACTCAGAATAAGCCCTCATAATTCTTTGAATGTTACCTATTGTTTGATCATTACTGCCTGACAATGACTGATAAGCTTTACAAATACACCCTATATTCATTCCTATGCAAACTGAACCCAATAAAAGCCCATTGAGGAACAGGCTATTGGCCCTTCTCCTTTGAGAGATCAGCCACCTTTCCTCCCCAAGCAGATCCTGTCTTGGTAGACTTATTCTCATCCATGGTGGATGGGGGGCTCTGCAGGCAAAGCTCCCCCACAAGGATACATTAAGAAATACATACAAATTTAGAATTTTTGTATCTTTCTCTTCAATAGAAACTCATCTTATAAAGTGGTTCCATTTTATCTCTAACACCACTTTTGTTTCTAAGTTGACTTTGTTTGAAATTAATAGAAATGTACTAGCATTGACTTTTCTCAATAAAAAGAGGAAATTACTTTAGTAGAAGGAAATGCATGTTAACGTAAATACACAGGTTAGTCATCTCACTAGTGGAAATGACCAGCTCTTCTAGGGAGAGATGAAGACAACTTTCACTGAGGTGAATATATATTCCAAACAAGAAAAATGCCATATGTAACAACATGGATGGCAATACATTCTTTGTAGCCAGGTTTTGAAGTTCATGATAGAAAGAGATATGACCAGTATTTGAAGACCATTTAAGAACGGATTTGAAAGTCTTAATAATGACAAGACTTTGGGAGTTTATTAGAAATATGAAGATAAAGCAGATAAAATTTTGGAGTAGGGTTATGATGCCCTTAATTGAAATGAAACAATCTAAACATGATTGTTAGACCAATGTGAGAAGTAAAATGTTAAATGAATGGTGTTTTAGAATCCTATATGTTGTCTCATTGGGTCATTCTAGTACCCAACTAAACATGAAGATCTGGAATGAGGAGAATGTTATAAACTGAAGATACAAATTTGAGATTTACCAGTGTTATAGTGAATGATGAAGCATGGAAGAAATGGATACCACAGTGATGAATGATAATGGATGCTTAGGGGAACATTGACATTTCTAGAATAGGCTGCAAAAACATAATAAACAGAATTGGCCAAGAAAATTAAATAGATGTAGAAGCAAGGAGTCAGGAGCCAAAAACAAAGGGTGTGAGCAATGTAAAATGTTCTTTAGAGTGTTCCAAGATGAGGCAAACAGACACTTGGTCTTCATTACTGCCTTTAGAAAGAGACATTTCATCAGTGTGTTGAGATTAGAAGCTGAATGCTTTGGGTGCTAATGTTAATTTAAAGATATTTATGAGAAGTTAACAGAACATATCATTCGCTTTTTTCAATTTTGATGAAGAATGAAAGAAAAGGACAGAAACAGTGTTTGAGTATAATGATGGAGTTAGGAAAAGTTAGCTCTTGTTTATGTACAAGTTATATCAAAACTCTGAGGTCATCCCAGAACCTCACTCATATTCCTAGTCAGCCTTGAAAAACCTGGCAGGCTTATAAGGACACTGTATGTGATTCTCCTTTTCTTCTCACACATATATGTAACATAAAGCTTTTATACAATACCTCCACACTTGGGTTTCCATTTAGATATGTACCTTGTAAGTATCAACTCTTTTTACTCCTCTACTGGTTTCTTTTGATTAAGGTATGTACTTCAAATAATGCTCAGTGGTACCTGTGGTGTTATCTTCATCTATATTTGCTAAAATTTCAAGTTTCCTTTTTATGTTATACATACTCATTATACTGGTATATAGAGGTACAAAATCAATTCTATCGTTACTATTCTTCTTTAGTTTTTTCCAGATAATTACTGAACATAATGGTACTTCTTTCTATTTGCTTCCCACTATTCCAAATGGTGTCCATTTTAGACATCCATTTAAAGAAAGTCAGTTTTCCTTTCTGTTAAGCCCTTTGGGACATTCTGTATCCACATATGTTTATTTCTCAGTCCTCTCTGCACATCTCATGTTCAATATAACCTTAGAGGATATCTCTTAACAAATAATTATGACTAAAAAAATAATGCATGCATGAACAAAACCATTTTATGAAAATGGAAAGTCACCTGACAAATGCATACTTCAGATCCTTCAGAAGGAGGTAGCCATGTTATAAAGCTGTGAGTACTAAAACCGAAAGGTCAATGTTTGTGTTCTGAGTCTGCTTCTTCTGTGTTATTAATTCAGACAATTTATCTATAGTGTTACCTAATCTACAGAAAGGAGATTTTAATACCTAGTTCTTACAGGATTGCTGTAGGTATTAAGTAGGTATTCCTATGAAGAAACCTAAAGCAGTGTTTGTGCCAGAGTGAAGGCTCATAAGTTTAGACAAACCTGAACCCAAGATGCAGTCTGTCCTTCCTAAAGGTCCACTTCTTTGGTACCATAAATAATGATCTATTCCTCAACACCATCTGTGTAGATAGCTGCTCACAGCTCCTATTATTTTCCCTTTCAAAGTCATAAGTTCTAACTGGAAGAAGAGTTGAAAACATCACACATGTTATCCCCCACTCACAGTCATGCTGCTTGTACCCAAAACTTAAGTCACAGAATACATATTCTATAACTCCTCTGACTGAATAAATTGCCCTCAGAGAAATGAAGAGTGGGCTTGACATGTCTGTTTTAGGTCTCAATTATTTTTTATTTTATTATTTCTTTATTGAATTGATTGGGGTGACATTGCTTCATAAAATTATATAGGTTTCAGGTATACAGTTCAGAGGGTAAGAGGGTAATTAGTGGTAATGGAAAATTCAATAAAATAAACCATTAAAATAATAATAATGTATCATCTATATATTGTATTTTGTGGTCACCACAATTCAATCTCCTTTCCATCAATATTTACCCCCCTTTACCCTATTCAACCTCCCTCCATCTGCCTTTATGTCTACTAATCACCATACCGTTGCTTGTGTTTGTGAGTTTTCCTTTTTGTTGTTTAATCCCTTCATCTTTTTCACCCAGTCCCCAATACCCCTCCCTTCTCACAGCTGTCAGTCTGTTCTCTCAATCTATGAGTCTGTTTCTATTCTGCTTGTTAGTTTATTTTCTTCACAAGAGTCCACATATAAGTGAAATCATATGGTACTTGTCTGTCTTGGACTGGCTTATTTCACTTGGCATAATATCTCAAGTCCATCCATGCTTTTGCAAAGGGTGAGATTTCCTTATTTTTCATGGCTGAGTAGTATCTCATGGTACAAATGTACCCCAATTTATTTATCCACTCATTTACTAATTGAAACTTGGGTGGCTTCCAAATGTTACCTTTGAAAATAACACTGCAATTAATATAGGGATGCATGTATTTATTAGAATTAGTGTTTCAGATTTCTTCAGATATATTCCCAAAAGTGGAAATTTGGGTCACAAGGCAGTTCCATTTTTAATTTTTTGAGAAACTCCACTGCACTGCTTTCCACAGTAGCTGCACCAATCAGCATTCCCACAAAAGTGAAAAAGGGTTTCCATTCCTCCACTTGTTGTTTGTTGATTTATTGATGATAGCCATTCAGACAGGTATGAAGTGATATCTCATTGTTGTTTTAATTTGCGGTTCTCTGATGATTAGTGACTTTGGGCATCTTTCATATGTCTTTTGGCCATCTGTATGTGTTCTTTGGGAAGTGTCTCTTCAGGTCCTTTGCCAATTTTTTAAATTGGATTTTTATGTTAAGTTTTATAAGTTCTTCATAAATTTTATCATATGTATCATTAATAGATATGCTCTCCTATTCAGTTGTTTCTTTTTAAATTTTGTGAATGGTTTCATTTGCTATGCAAAAGCTTTTTAGATTGACATACTTCAATTTGTTTGTATTTCTTGTTTGTTTCCCTTGCCCAAGATACACACACACACACGTACATACACATATACACATGTATACACATACATATATGTACATGTACATATATACACAGGTGAATATATTCATATATATGAATGAAATATATATGTTCATATGGATGTATTCATATATATATATGAATGAAATGTCTGAGGTTTTACTGCTTATAGTTTCCTCTAGAATTTTTATAGTTTTGAGTCTTCCATTTAAGTCTTTAATCTACTTTGAGTTTATTCTTTTGTATGGTGTGAGAAGGTGGTTTAACCCAGAATACCAATTCATAAGAACATAAGCAACACTATGTTTATTGCAGCATTATTTACAAAGGCCAAGATATGGAAGCAGCACTAGTGTCCATCAATGGATGAATGGATGAAACAACCACAGGGCATTTACACAATGGAATGCTACTCAGCCATAAAAAAGAAGAACATTTTACCCTTTGTGATAGTATAATGGACTTGGAGAACACTATGCTAAGTAAAACAAACCAGTCAGAGAAAGATAAATACCATATGGTTTCACTTATATATGGAATCTAATGAACGAAATGAGCTAACAGAGACTCATAGATGGAGAGCAGATAATAGCTAGTTGAGGGGGAGATTAGAGGGTGGATATATTGAACCAAAATGAAAAAAGACTCATGGACATGGACAATAATGTGGTGATTGCTGGAGGGAGGGAAGTATAAGGAGAAAAATGGTAATAAAAAAACACAATAAAGATTATATAAAATTTTTTCAAAAGAGCTAAAAAGAGAAGGGGGTCTAGTTTCATTATTTTTCACATATCTGTCCAAATTTTATAACATTTATTGAATCAATTATCTTTACCCCATTGTATGTTCTTGTTGAGAAAGGTGTTCAAATTAGGGACTTTTGTCAATCTCCAGGAATTTGACAATGAAAGAATTATACTGTTCATATTGAGACTTTTATACCAAAGGTGGTATTGTCTGTATACTTATGCTTTAATTTATAATTGATAACATGGCTGATAATAATTTGAGATGGGGATATTCAGCTTGTGTAAGAAATCCCAAGTAAAGAGAATCACTAGATGAAGAATGTTGAGTTGAATCTTCTTCCTCACACCTCTAGTTTCCTAAGTGTCCACTAGAGCAACCCACGTGCCCTTCTCCCTGCTCTCCTGATCCCAAATTCTGGCAGAAGGCATGGAACTCGTCTTACTCAGCCCCCTTGGGCTTTTGTCTCTCTCAGTGCCTGTTGTTCTCTGTATGTCAGTCTAGTTTCCTGTTGCCATGTGATAAACTTAGAGGGGTCAGCTTGGTCCTTTTGAGCCAAGCCACTGGTGGTTGTGATATGGGAATGACTAAATTGGAAGGTCTCCTTAACTCAGTGGTGGGGTATTGATCCTATTTGCCTAAGCATTGAAAACCACATTTTCTAATCATCTTTAAAATAAAACTGGCTGTTTGATCTCCACTTGTCTATTTCTTGGGTCTTAATTCTGAATTGATTCCAAGCTCAATACGGGGAGAACAGGGTATTATTTATTGAACCCTAAACTCCAAAAGCAGTGAACATAATAAAGTGTGGGCTGGCATTATCAGCTCAATCTTTGCTTAACAGTTTTAATTCTTTTGAAGACTCTATAACAAGACAATAGTCATCATACAGTCTAGAGAATGTACACACCCCAGGGCCAGTGGAGGAGGTATGTCTTTTTATTAATAAATCATTATTGTATGTTCTAAATTCTTTTTTTTTTGAGGAAGGAAGGCCTCAGGAATGGATTTATATTAAAAGAACACATTTGGAAATCTCATGGGGCAAAAGTTAGGAGACTATATTTATTAGAGCAACTCTGTTAAGTAATCCCTCCTCCCTCTATTCTCCCTCACCCACTGGGTAAAAAAAATGGACAAAAAGAAGTTGAATTCAGTTAAATTTGTATAAGCTAAAGTCACTTCAACTAACCAGCAATCTTTTCTTACTACCTACATAAGAACGATAAGGGTTGCTCGTAGACTGACGAATGCATGTGAAACAACTTTTACAAAAAATGTATGGGATTTTGGAAATTAGTATTTTAATTGATAACAATGATAAAAAAATCAGTTTTTGTATGATTAATATAAATCTGTTTTATATAACCATTACTCCTTGTTTACCAACTATTACTGATACAAATTGCAAAGTTTCTGCTATTATGTCAACTTCCTTTATTCAAATCCCCAAAGCATAAGAAAATCAAAGGTGATAATTATTTAGATGTTTAAGTGTATTCTAACAATTATATACTCCATGTATCTATTATTGAAATGCTCATAAATAGAATAATTATGACACAGAAAAAATAAAATACATTATGTTTGCTTTTCTTCAATTAAAAAGAAAACAAAAAAATATGGCTGGAAATAAAGAGATTAAACTTCTACTCTAAAGAGGTTAACAATAGCCACAGGAGAGTGGGGAGGGGATAGTGGGGAGAGGGGTCTTTAGGAGCTACTATAAAGGACACAAGGGCAAAACCAAGGGGGAGGATAGAGGTGGGGGAGGGAGGTGGGACTGGCTGGGGTGGGGTGGAGGGAAGGGGAGAAAATGCAGACAATTGTAACTGAAGAAAAATAAATTAATTAATTAAAAAAAAAGACACTTGGACTAATTCAAGGGGGAAGGTGGAGGTGGGGAAGGGAGGTCGGTTCTGCTGGGGTGGGTGGAGGGATGGGGAGAAAAGGCACACAACTGTAATTGAATAACAATAAAAATTTTTTAAAAAACAAGGAAAAAAAATAAATAAAGAGGTTAAAAGTCTAGTGTATAGACTTCTAGTCTACCTAGCACCAACACAAAGGAAAATAGATTCCCTGGCTCAGACACAAACCAAGGTGCCTGTACCACAAATGATTTTTGCTGAAAAAACACAGCCTTAAACTACTTATCCCTTCCTTTTCCCCAATCCTGCATCAAGACTTCCGCTTGTTTCACTGTAACCAATCTCAGTGTTTTTTAGAGCAAAGGGTGAACATTAACTGATTCACATTAAATATGTGGAGAGCTAGTACCCCTTAACATCCCACAGAGGTTTGCATTTAAAAAATATGTTTATTAACAAGTAAGTTCTCAGTCAGAAACATACCAGGAATCCTAAAAAAGTGAAACATTTCCAACCACTGCCAAGATATTTTGGGGTAAAATGCCATTTTGAAAAACTACTGGAATAACTGGGATTGTTTGCTAGAGGAGCCTGAGATGTCCTGGGACTCAAACGGCCAATGGAAACTTTACTATATACCCCATTCTCTAAATTCAGGTATTCCTTCCCCTAGTTCCTGAAGTCCATCTGCTTTCTTCAAAGGCTCAACGTTCTGCCTTGTTCATTTCAGTGTAAGATATCAAACCAAGGTGCTCAGGCAGGGCCACCTTGATGGGGTACCATTAGTTTCACAAACACTGAGTGTTTAAAGACATTAAAACAATGGTCCCCCGTCCATGGCCTGTTGGGAACCAGGGCATGCAGTAGAAGGTGAGTGGATTAAAGTCAAGGCAGCGGCTGGGCCGCAGGGAGGTGGGGAACAGGTGCACACTGCAGTGCCTGTGTGGCCCACACAGGCCCCACCTCGGCTATAACGATCCGTGGCTTCCAGAGCAGCCACCGGGACTTCTCCTTCGGGCCCTGGAAGCTGACAGCTGCCAAGACCCACAGCATGAAGTGGGCGGACATGAAGAAGTCAGCTGATGGATTGCATATGCCATCCCTCCCTGAAATGGTGTTCAGAGACATTTTAAGAGTCTAGCACTGTTCCAGCTTTGGAATCAACTTCAATGCTACAGATGCTTTAAGAAGTAAACAACTACCAAGGAATGCTCAAAGTAGCCCGTGCAGAAGAGTGGCGGGAAAGCAGGATGGAGGGTGAACACTCCAAGAAGGTTATTAAACCACACGATTGGACCTATACAACAAGTTATAAGGGGACATTACTTGGAGATTCACTCAAGTTAAAGCTTGTACCTACAACAGCTCATGTAGATACAGAGAAACTGGAAGCCAATGAACAGATTAAGTTTTTTGAGTTTTCCTGTTTGAGGATGAACTTCAAGTCTAAGTGTGAAAATTAGAGGAGTAATTCCTTCAAGCTTTTTTCTGCTGCTATGTCTGTTGTTGTTTGTTTGTTTTTTGAGAATTGATGGAGTGCTTATCAGGACGAACGACATGAGACTTCACGACAAGGCAGACAAGACCAACATGTTACGAGAATATACATCACTAGAGAGCAAAATTGCTAATTTAACCCATGTTCCGCCTTCCTTCTTTACTGAACCCAGTGAAGTAGCACAGTGTTTACTGATCAAGGAAACAGTATGTGAGAAGCTAATATTTCCAGAAAGAATTGATCATAATCCCACAGACTCAAGAAAATGCACACGTGGAATGGAATGTATCATACCGCATGCTCACCATGGAATCTCATGGAGACCTCGGCTATGTAGATGGGGTGTCTACATTTTTATAATGAGAATTAATTGCCTTGCCTACATGCAGATTTTCAGTAGCCTTAAAGGAAAAAAAAAAAGATTGTTGCAGGCAAAGAATAAATAAATAAATAAATAAATAAATAAATAAAATCAAAATGGGGTATCCTGATATTGCTACGAAAGCACTGAAAAGCCTGCTTCCATTTCCAACATCTTATCTTTGTGCAGGAAGGTTTTCTGCAGTGGCAGCCACCAAAATGAGATCACAGAGTAGACTGGACATAAGCAACACACTTCCGGTGTCACTGTCTCCCATCACCCCCAGATGGAACCGTCTAGTTGCAGGAAAACAAGCTAAAGGCTCCCACTGATTCTGCATTATGGCGAGTTGTATAATTATTTCATTATATATTTCAGTATAATATTAATAGAAATAAAGTTCCCAATAAATATAATGAGCTTGAATCATTCTGAAACCATCCCCTCCCTTCACCCAGGTCTGGGGAAAGATTGTCTTCCAGAAAACTGGCCCCTGGCGCTAAAAAGGTTGCAGAGTATTGCATTAAAGCATAATTGAGAAATAATGGAAATGCTATGCCAGTTAATTTTGATCTTTCAGTGCAGCTCTTCATATATCTGCTGAAGGTTCATTGTCCCACTCATGCCATAGTAGTTGAATGAAATATAAACACACACACACACACACACACACACACAGTAAAACAGAAAAATGTTCCTGGGTGCTGTTTACCAGTTTCCCATTAAGTAAATATTTAACATTTAATAATCTTTTTACAAGGACGTCACGATATTAAACTTCTCAGGGCTATTATGTACATAGATATCCCCCAAGATAACCTGGGTCTGGGCTTTGTATGTGTTTGTGTTTGCTTTTTAATCCCTGCTCCAGCCTGGATACCCGCCAAGAACGAGTTGTGACAAGTGCAGACTTAGTCCCAGGGCCATCGATAAAACTTAGATGCTGTCAGTGTCGCTCAGTTCTCTACACCACCGAAAACTGTGTTCAAAATGCTTGGTCCCAGGGGAATGATATACCTTGTTTTCTTTGTCAGTGCCAAGATTATTTTATAGACAATAAATAAAGGCATCAAGTGTAGAGGTGAACCCCAGATACACTACTGGCTGGTTTTGTGACCTTAGGAAAATTAATTCAGCATCGTAACCCTAGTTAACTCATATATAAAATAAAAATACCTACCTGTTATGGATGGAATTGTGTTGCACCAAACATGGATATATTGTATTTGAAGAACTAAGTCCTTGTGCCTCAGAGTGTGGCCTTATTTGAAAATAGGGTATTTTACAGAGATCATCAAGTTAAAATGAGGTCTTATTGAAGTAGAATGGGTCTCTCATCTGGTGTGACTGGTGTTCTTAAAGAAAGAACACCACATGAAAAGACAGGGGCACAGACAGAACACCACGTGAAGATGAAGGGGAGATGAGAGTGACACATTGCAAATCGATGTGTTCCAGAACTGCCCCCAGAACACTAGAGGCTGAGAAAGAGGCATAAAGTGACTCTGGGTCACAGCCCTCAGGGACAAGGAGCACTGCTCACACTTGATTTCTGACATCTAGCCTCCAAAACTGTGAGACAATAAACTGGCAGTTAGGTCACTCAGTTTGTGGTACTTGGTTATGGCAGCCCTAAGAGACTAATATACCAGCCAACAAGGTGATTATGAGGTTTAAATGAAATGATTTGTAAAACCTCTGTCGTAGCATATGAGCACTTAATAACTGTACTTGAACACCAATAAAAAATTAAAAAAAATAAATTTGCACTCTTCACACACAAAAAAAGATGAGCCCTTAATAAATTATCAGTAGTGGGATCTTTTGAAACCAGTTGGTAGATTGTACAAAAACTGTATTTGGTTTACTCTTCATTTCTATTTCTGGAAATTTCGAAATCAAAATATCCTGGTGCTACAGCATTAGGGATGAAATTGCTAAGAAGATAAATCTCATGTCAGTGTTTGCTAATTGTTTGAATCCCCTGTAAATGGTTTGGCAGGAAATGAGGTTAGAACACTTAGTTAAATTGAAGTTTGGGGATTATCTGTGAATTTAAAGAATCCATGCCACTTTGGCCCCTATTAGCACAAATAATTGAGAGGAAAATCTTGCCAGCTATGCTTTTCCATAAGGCTTACTGTGGACTCACATATTTAAATAATTCATTAGCGACTTAAACGGTGCTATGGACCAACAGTAAAGGACATAAGAGCTACTCTGAGACCTTCATTTTGGAGATGAGCACATTGAGGGCCACCGAATTGGTAATAAACTCAAGGTTAGATAGTTTACATTGGGGGGAAAGTCTCCTAACTTCACGTTGAAAGTGGAGTGTGCCTTTCAGGATTTTGTTATTTTCAGAATTCTTCAGAGCACTTATAAGTTGTCAGAAGCCTAACACTGCCCAGGGAAGCTTAATTTAAAACCAAGATTGTGGGAATTCAGATCCACAGAGAAGAAAGTAAGTTATAACATTTTCAATAAAGAAGGCTCAAAATTGTTCTTGGGGAACAGAACAGTAGTGAGGACAGAGGGCAATTATTTTTACACAAAATTATAAGCTCTATAATACATTTAGAGAAATTTTTGACATTGTTTAGAAGATCCATTAAATGTGGCTTGGCAGGACCTTTCTAGGACAAGTCATTACAACCCTAAGTGGTATTTGGAAATGTGGCTACCTCAGATTGAAGTCATTTGCATTATATTATAAAGCACTTAGGATGCGAGGACCATTAAGATCACTGGGATGGCTGAACTTTGGCCCACCACATGATTTTGCAAACACAGAGTGTCCTCGTAACCTGTTTAACAGCTAACCCCACTTAAGTTAAAGCAGTCTGTCCTCTTTCACCTCTGCTATGCTCAGCTTTCAAGTAGACCTTGTAGGAAGAAATATCAGACTTTTCATACAATAAACTTTGTTTCATTGTTTGCATTTTTCACTTTGGGTGATTATTTTGTATCTCTAGTCTTTATAGGACATCTCCACGTTGCCTGCCCTAAGGATACCAGTACTGTATGTAATTGAGTGGCCCGGTTCAGAATCTAATCCAAAAAAATCATTCAGTTTCATGGTGTGGCTTCATAGCCCAGAACCAGACCTTTTCGAAAGACACTCCATAACACCAATGCAGGGATCCCTCTGGACAACATATCAGTTTGTATTATGAAGTGAATTATGGCTGTACTCACCAGAGCTCATCTAGTTAAGTGTCTGTCAGTGTTTCCATTATATTTTGAGGGCCTCTAAGTTGGTTGCAAAAATGCCCTTCAGGCTGAAGCATACAAGGCCAGCCTAGGAAATGAGGGCTGCCTTTGTTTAGTTTTACTATTTAAAAACAGTAGCTCTATTTTGTGGTTTACTTATATATATTTTTTAATTTAAATTTCATTTAAAAATTACAGTTTGCATTCCATATTATTTCGTGTTGGTTTCAGACATGCAGCAGAGTGGTTAGACAATCACATATTTTACAAAGTTCCTCCCTGATAATTCAAGTACCCTCCTGACACCGTACATAGTTATTACAATACTACTGACTTTAATCCCTAAGCTGTACTGTACATCCCCAGGACCACTTGTAACTTCTAATTTGTATTTCTTCATCCCTTCACTTTTTTTATCCAGTCCCCCAACTCCCCCCAACCCTTGTCAAATATCAGTCTGTTTTCTGTACCTATTATTCTATTTTAATTTTGTTTGGTCAATTATTTTGTTCCTTAGGTTTCACATATAAGTAAAATTATATGTTATTTTTCTTTCTCTGTTTGACTTATTTCATTTAGCAGAATACTTTCTAGGTCCAAACACCTTTGTGCACTACTCTTGGGAATGCAGACTGGTACAGATCCACTATGGAAAGCAGTAAAAATATTCCTCAAAAAATTAAAAATAGAACTGCCTTATGACCCAGCAATTCCACTTCTAAATAGATATCCAAAAACCCAAAACACTAATTCAAAAGAATATATGCACCCCTATGTTCATTGCAGCGTTATTTACAGTAGCCAGGATATGGAAGCAACCCAAGGGCCCATCCATAGACTCGAGCAGGGGTGTCAAACTCATTTTCACTGGGGCCACATCAGCCCCGTGTTGCCTTCCAAGGGCCAAATATAATTTTAAGACTGTATGAAAGTAACTACTCCTCAACAGTTAAGTGAGAGCTCAGCGTTACCGCCAGGTAGAAACAAGGTGCCAGGCTGGATAAAACAAGGTGGAGGGCTGGATTTGGCCTGTGGGCCTTGTGTTTGCCACCTGTGGACTAGTGGATAAATAAGTTGTAATACATGCATACAATCGGATATTACTTGGCTATAAAACATAATGAAATCTTACCATTTGGAACATCCTGTATGTATTTTATCATGAAGAGAGAGCGGCCTGTTTATCTCAGTGAACGTGGCTGCCGGAATAACAATGGCTCTAATGTGGTAAGCTCCTTGTGCAAAAGGTCTTATATCTGGGTAGGACCCACATTGTTCGGCATGGAGGATGCCAAGGCTCAGACAATGAGGGTTATCATGTGAGACAAATGTTCTCCAAAAATTACAGATGTACTTATTAGGTCTCTAAATGTGAAATTCACAGACCTCCCTTTATATTTTGGATGGGATAGCACTACATTATGTTTAGGGTTTTCCTCTGTTCTCCCCTTTCCATGCCCCTATCCTTTCCATGAAACCCTGTAAAATCTTGCCCTTACTACCAACTCTGTTGCAAATTCCCTAACTTATGAGGAGACTTCCCCAACTTTCTCAAAGAGGCTCAGAACTTTTTTCCCTAAGTCACTTTGTACCTAACACCTATCTATAACATAGCAATTATTATACATCACTTGTCTGTGTATGTTTATCAGACTGCACAAACTGAGGACAAATATTCTGCCTATTTTATTAGCACAGTGCTAGACATATTAAAAATGCTCAGCAAATATTGGTTGAATGAATGGTGGGCATAGTGGCAAGAACATTCAAGGGATGAAAAAGTCATTTTTGGAAAGGACTACCTTTAATATGATTCCCTGCTTTCAGTTTTCAACCTTCCAGAGGATATAAATTCTCATATGCCCCATAATGAATAATCTCCCAGAAAAATTGAATGACTTGTAAACTCTTAGAGGAAGTGATATATGCAACAGGATTTGCTGAGGAAATTACTGATCGAGGAGCTAGAAGATGAAGTGTTTGTTCTGACTTAGTCACTGACTCTGTGACCCTCTTCAAGTTACTTAATAGCTCAGTGATTCAATCTCTCTGAAAATGATGATAAATAATATCAGTTCTTATCTGCTTCTCAGAGATGTTTATAGGAAAATGTGTTAGAACTTCAGAGATAGCTTAAAGAAAAAACCTAAACAAAATATATGAATTAAATATTGTTATATTGCTATTATAGACCATATACTATATAATAATTCAATATAAGCAGTGGTGAAATCATAGTAGACTAATTAAATCTATAATTAGGGTATTTGATTCTTCCACTTGTCAGGAGCAGTTGGACTATAGCCATTCTACAAGAAGTGGAATGAGTAGATCGCTCCCTCATTTCTGCATTGCGGGACGATCTATGTGATTATTATGACGGATAAGCTGCCATGTTCTACCTGAATTACAAAACACATTTTCAAGGAGAGGAAGTAAAAACAATTACAGATGATTTTAGAGAAAATGATTGGAAGAAATGATTTATTTTTTAAACATGGGCTTGCAAACAGGCTCCACACTGAGGGCTATAGAGCTCCCAGCGTTTCCCAAGGTGGAATCCATGACTCAAATGCGTCAGTGTGATTTGGAGCAAGGAAACCTGCAGATTCCTAGATTTCAATGTAGACTTAAACAATAAGAAACTCGGGGGTGGGATCCAAGTTCAGTAAGTTAAGTACAGTCTGCAGACGATGCCTGTGGAGACATGCAGGATTGAGAACCACTGCAAGGGCTTACATCCTTTGGGTCAGGAGGCAAATGAAGAAAAGTATAGATTGCAGAAAGTCAGGAGCAGGGAATTAAACTTTGCTGTGTAGTAAGGGGTGATAAACTCTCCTTTCCCTTTAAATCCACATAGTATGTTATCTTTTGTAAAGTTTTCAAAAGAATTACAAATTTATTGTCTAATCCTATTTAGGGGGAAAAGATTTGGGGAGATTAAACCAAAAAGAGAGGAAGTGGGAGTTGATAGCTCCAGTTTGCTGTATGTTACCCAGGTTCAAGAATAATTTGTATTTATAGAGAAAAGGGGGACTTCACAAACTCATCATTTTTTTCTTCTGTGGACTCCTAGAGGCAAGCTAACCTGCTTCAAGTTCACAACACTTTGATATGTTTTTTTAAGTGTTTGTCCTTTCAGCGATTATCAAAACACAGTGGTTGCATTGTATCTCTATAACTAATATATACAATTTTACTGCTTTGTTTCTGTTAGTAAGATAGCACAATGAGATAGGAACATTTCAACAAATTATGGAGAAGAATACAGAGCAAATGAAAAACACATGAAGTTTTAATACAGTGTGGCAATTACTTCTCTCATTCTGGTGAAAATTCTTCTACAGCTATGTACTCACTGGTTCTATTTATAGAAATTATACCTATAATTACATGTACATATAGTTGCATAGATAAGTATAAATATATGCTTATATGTAATTTATATTGTATTTTTACATGTTGTGTTGCAATTTGCTTGTCAGTGCCAATGACACTTTTAAAAATCTCATCATCATGAATACCTGTGTATCAACTGGAATATAATTAGACTGCGGTCAGACCTCCTCACAACTGTTTTATCTACTTTGATCATGTACTGAAGAAAATTATCCCATATCCCCTATTCATAAAGCCACTCTATTCCTCTTATTTTCAGATCAGGAATTCCTGGAAACTTCCTTTCTTCTCTCAACACCTCCCTGCCCTAACTTCTACCTCGAAACCACGTTACCACAAACCTCACGTGGAAAGACAGAGCTAAACATGGGTGCTAGTTGTGAGTCTTATGGAGCCCCAGAGTTATGGAAGATTCATGAACACCTAACTAATCCAAGGTTTGTGGCTCCTCTCTCAGCCTTTTCATGTTCTGTTGCCTTCTATCTGCATTCCTTAGAGTGCTTTCTTGAATATTTGTTCCCTTAGGTGCAATAGGTTTAACATTTTATTTAACATGTATTTTAATACTTACAATGTTCCAAGTGTACTTTACAGATCATTTTATTGGAATCTTACGACAGGCATATAAAGTAAAAGCCATTCCTGCTTGTATAGAAATACTGAGGAGATGAGTCTCAAGGAGGGCAAGTGGACTGTCCCCACAATTTATCACAGTGGAGTTGGTGGGGTATGCAGAATTGGGGTGCAATGAGTGAATAGGGACAGTGGTCTCCTTTGGGGGTGATGAAATGTTTTAGAACTTGGTAGAGATTGTGAATACATTGCTAATGCACTAAATTCCACTGAAATGTTCACTTTACATGATTAATTTTATGTTATGTGATTTTTACCTCAATTAAAAAACAGTGGAACATGGAATCAAACCCAGTCTGACTCCAGAGACCACACTGTAACCATCACAAAATACTGCCCCCAGTGTGGCTACATTGGATCCAAATGTTTTCTGGATCAAACAACATTAATAACTTTTCACTGCAGACATTTTCAATGTCTCTATCATGCTGCTAAGATGCTAAATCTCCCACAGGGTGATGTGGTATAAAGAGGGGTGGTGAGTATTGTTTCTCACATTGCATTTTCCATGGAACCATTTTACCTTGAGCATTTCTATAAGAATGTGTTTCATAAAACATCTTTATGGAATCATTGTTTTCTTCAAAGCTCCAAAAAGAATGTTTATTAGAGGATTATCGTCACGTGGATAGTCTATTTAGCACATCAGCAAGATGTCACAAGAATTCAGGCAATATAACAAACATGGGGCCATTTGCTGGAATTCCCTTTATGATCATTTCCTTGGTACTTGTTCATCATAGAAAAAAAGGGGCAAGGAAACCATGCAATCATATCTTTTATGTTCTATCTGAAAACATTTAATATTTACTTTTTAGTTAAGTTTTAATGTAAATGGAAACTCTTCAATGTGTGCATAAGACTCCTTAAATTTTATTATAAGCACTGACTGGTGTGGTTCAGTGGACTGAGTGCCCACCTACAAACCAAAGGGTAGCCAGCTCAATTCCCAGTCAGGGCACATGCCTGGGTTGAGGGCCAGGTTCAGTAGGGGGCACGTGAGAGGCAACCACACATTGATGTTTCTCTCCCTCTCTTTCTCCCACCCTCCCCCTCTCCCTAAAAATAAGTAAATAAAATCTTAAAAATGTTATTATAAAACAAGATATGTAGGAGTGTATACATTCGGCATCCTACAATTTTAGCACACCAGCTTCTGGGTTTAAGAAAGTCTCTCTTAAGCAACTGGAAACAGTAACTTTCTGAATTTGAATTTTAAAAATAGATGTTTCATATAAATTTTGGGTTTTTTTTCAGTTGTTTTCTTTGTAGGGAAGACAAACAATTTCAACAAAAGTTAAAGCAGTTGGAAATTCAGAGTAATGATTTATTATACAGTATTTATTTCCTCTTTAATTGAAACCAGTTTATAACCCAATCCTCTTATTCCCCTTTTCTGTATTAGCCATCACAATGTCATAGAAAGAATGTGGGATTTGGAATCAGTCAAAACTGAGTTGCCCTGACACATACTTATTTATGTGCATTATGATGACATTTCCAATGTAGACATGGGAAGTCTCACTCTGTAGAATTTTCATAAGTACGTAGACGTATATGTGGACCTATCCTTCCCAAAATATGTAAGCCCTCTTAATCATCTCTCTCATCACAACCTAGGATTCTGTCATCATTATTTTAGTTTCACTTCCCTACTTACACAGTCTGGAGCCCATGTGAAGCCATCTCCTGGGTTCTTGCAATAGCACTCTCTAATCATTGATCTCTTTAGGTCATTATTGCCAACTTGGTAATGTTTACATCCGGATCATTTCCATTACTGTTTCCTTTAATGAACTTCTAGCATTGTTGGAGAAAAGTCCTCAAATAATCCTGATTGGGTGGATTGCAAACACAACTTAATATACCTAGTTTGTATTTGAACTATTCAAATGTCATGTCAAGAGGAAAAGTGGGGGGAAAATCTACATTTACATGTCTGTATATATCTCACACTCTCCTATACCAAACAATTTTCCTACATCAAGAAAATAACACTTCTTTTCTTATAAGAACACAGACATTCATTGTAGGCTCTCTTCCATTCAACTGACTTCTGTGTGTTTTTTATTAATGTTTACTTTTAATTTAAGGTGACTTATTTATTGAGGCCTACAGGGAACCATGCGTATCCTCATATGTGAAGTCTGTGACGTGGTGACCTGTGATGGAGGCTGATGAGGAGTAAGGGTAGATAGAAAGAGGCCAATCCTTAGCCAGATCTGGCACTGTAGGTAACTATATAGGAGCAGCCCTGAAGAAGTGTTCTGAAGAACCACCAGAAGCGTGGCTTTGTAGCATGTGGGCTTCAGCTTCATGTAAAATACTGAAGACTAAAGACAGAGCAGCAGTTACAACCAAACGAGAGTGGATAGCCACCTGCCAAGGAGAGTTATATATGGAAATATTGTATTCCTTCTCCCTCTTCTGCTCCCACCCCCAAAAATAAAAACAGGGAAAGAGAAAGGGTTGTGAAAAAGCAGAGCTGTATGGTCTCTTCCACTGATTTCTTCGCTACCACTCAGCCCCACCCCCAATATATTCAGAGCAACTAGAACATCAAGGCTAGGCTGTGGCCAGGCAAGGGGAAGATCTCAAATAAATATGAGGTTTAAACTTTTAAAATAATGCTAAATAATTATTAACAATAAAAATAACACATTTATTTTAACAATACAAAGTGACTGAAAAGCCTTGGAATCCCCAAATGTGATAAAGGTAGCAAGCACACCACCCAGTAGGAAAGTGAGTTTGCCAGAACATGGCAGGTAGTGTTTAATGAAAAAAAACATTGTATTGTTTTCTACCTTTAGTATTTCAAATTCTTCTGCCAAACCTATTTTGATAATCTCCAGAGTAAAATAATTTTCAAAAATCACTTTTCATTTATGTTTTTGAGCAAGCAGTTTCCTTGCTCCTTTTGCTCAGCTGTTCTAGTCTTAGCCCGCTCCACTGCGGCTCTCCAGCAATAGGCATAGAGTCCAGGCTGGTATTCAACCCACCTGTACTGACTGGCTGTACTGGTTATTAAAACAATGAAATACTCATATACAATCGGTAAACAGGCATTGAGCAAACCCCTCTCACCCCCACTGCTCTTACAGCCTTGGCATTTCCTCCAGGTGCCCCCATAATCCAATAACTAAAGGGTCACTGCTTGTCCAGCAGGGGAGCCTCTTATTCTCTGTTCCACTGAGGGGACCTCAGTGTGGTTTGTACCCATATTGTGTTAACTTTAATTTTGACTATAAACCCAGTCTTTAGCAAAAAGATCAGAAAATTAGGCAGATACCTTTAACTAGTCAATGACTCTCCTGAATTATCAATTGTTACTTGACCACAGGATGCCCTCTGTTGACAAGCATGCTCCAGTCTACTAGACGTTCAGATATTGATTCCTTTCCTTCTCCTTCCACTTGGTGTTGTACAGGTTAAACTCCCAATATTGCCTGCTTTACTGGACTACTATGGTTTTATCACTAGACTTCCCAGATAGTGGATTTGCCCCCTGGACTGAGCTTTCTTCCAGTGTCATCTCCAGAAAGACCTCTTTACAAAATATCTACGCACTTCCTGTGGGTAATCTGAGTTCTAGGTCATAGCCTAACCAAGTCTTTCCTCTTTCCCTGTGCATATGTCACACACCAAAGCATAACCTTAGTTTTTCCACTGGAAAAATTCAAACATCTGCCCTGGCTGGTGTAGTTCAGTGGATTGAGCACAGGCCTGTGAACCAAAGGGTCATGGTTCAATTTCTAGTCTAGGGCACTTGCCTGGGTTGCAGACCAGGTCCCCAGTAGGGGGCGCATGAGACACAACCACACACTGATGTGTCTCTCCCTCTCTCCCTCTCTTCGCCGCTCTCTAAAAATAAATAAAATCTTTAAAAAACTCATACATTTTACTGAAACTACTCAGATATGAGTGATATTGAAAATCCATGATACATGAGAAAGCTTTAGAGTTTTATATAAAATTTCAAGTCCAGGGAATGGGAAAAAGACTGACTTATTAACATACAGTACCATTTTTGATGGTCAGGGACAATTCTCTATTTCAGGGACTTAAAGTTATCCTCCAAGATCTGCTCCAATATCTTCTTGACTATCGAGTTATTACTATATTGATTTCTCTCCAGGGCTTCAGACTTACATGTGCATCTGCTATCTGACTATCTACCTGTCTGGACTTCCAAATAAACCTCTTCATCTTTTCCACCATCTCCACTCAGCCATCATATAGTTGATGTATGTTGATATATATATGTATATACATGTAAATATATATGTATATACATGCACATATATGTAAACATATTCACATATATTCAAAAAACTATTCATAAGAGCTCTCAAAACTCAACAATATAAAAATAACCCAATTATGAAATATGCAAACTACATGAACAGACATTTCACTGAGAATACGTAGATGCCATATCAGCACAAGAAAAGATGTACAAACTCATTAGCGATTAGAGAAATAAAATTTAAAATTACAATAAGATATCAGTACACATGTATGAGAATGGCTAAAATAAAAAAACCATGACAGCATCAAATGTCAACAAGGATGAACAGAGAGAAGACAGGTGTCATTCTGAGGCCTCTTGTTTCGTGGCAGCCACTATCTTGGGTGGGCTCAGGTGACTTCTTGTGTGTATGGAGAACAAGTGGGAAAGAGAGAGAAAGAGCAGGAGAGACTCTTCTTATAAAACCACTAATCCCCTCAGATCAGGAACTACCCTTATGTCCTCATTTAACTTTAAGTGCCTCCTAAAAGCCCTAGCTATAAACAGTCCCCCTGGGGCTGAAAGCTTCGACATATAAATTTGGGGAGGATGCCATTCAGTCCATAGCAATTAGTTTCCTCTGCTCTATAACAAGGTACCACAAATTTAGCAGCTTAAAACGAAACACATTTGGTGTATCAGTTTCTGTGGGTAGGTCCAGCCATGTCTTGAATTGTGTTTTTGCAGTACTGCAATCAAAATATAAGATGAGGCTGGGTTCTTATATGAAAGCTTCACTGTCAATACGTTGACTTCCAACCTGTATGGGGAAAATATTTCTGTGTCTTCTTTTACTCTCAGACTCACATTACTTCTGACACCGGATATGTGGGTTTTTGTTTTGTTTTGTCTTACACTAAACATGTGTCAGATACCAACTAGGTGTCCTACAATTGAATCCAGCTCTGACACTAACTGGAGTTAGCACAGATCCCACAGGTTAGAGACTCAGTCTCCTAAGACTACCAGCGCCTCCGCCACTCCTCCACACACACATACTTCAGATGCCAATCCCAAATCCAGGTTGTTACCTGAGCTTCTAACCAACCAGCTGTCAATCATAGGTTCCCATGACCCTCTCCTCAAGTTCTATTGGTAGAGTGGCTTATAGGACTCAGAAAAACAGTTTACTTATTAGATTACTTATTACAAGGGATCTGAATAAACAGCAAAAAGAAGAGATATATAGGGTGAGGTCCAGAAGAGGCCTGAAAACAAGGACTTCTGACCCCAAAGAGCTGGGGTGTGCCACCCGCTCCGAACGCAGATGTATTCACCAGCCCATAAGCTATCCACACTCTATATTTTTGAGATTTTAATGGACACTTTATCATGTAGGCATGATTGATCATTAACTCAATCTCCAACCCATCTCTACTTCCTGAAAGATGGGAGGAGGGGCAGAAAGTTCCAGGCTTTTAACCATGTGTTGGTCTTTTTGGTGACCAGTTTCCACCCTGAAGTTATCCAAAAGTTAGTTCACTAAATCAAAGGATACCACCCAGCAAATTCTAATGGATTTAGGAGCTCTGTGCCAGGAACTAGGGGCAGATAAATATACATTTATTTAATTCTCACATATATTCTTAAGTTAGTGGAAGAATTTATTTTCTTATGACTGTAGGACAGAGGTACTCAATCTCTTGCTGTCTGCCAGCAGAGGCCATTCTCAGGTCTTAGCGACAAACTAAGCTCTTAGAGGCTGCCACACTTTCCGCCCATGTAGCCCATTCCATAGACCCTCTTGGACTACGGGCAGCTTGCTTCCTCAAGGCCTGGAGAAGCGCAAGAACTAGTCTTCTAATAAGACGTAGCCTTGTATAATATACTCACGGGACTGCCATTCCATCACATATTTGCCATGGAACGTAGCAATCCCAGGAGTTATATCATTTCACCTTCTCCATATTCTAGTGGTTAGAAGCAAGTCAGAGGCTGGTTCTGCCCACACTCAAGAGGAAGGCATCACACAAATATGAAAATCAGGAGCCAAGAAAAGCCTGAGTAGGAGCTATAAGAGTATGTTTACCATGTTCATCATATGTGATGCGAAACAATATCAAAGTTTCAAGAAAAACTAAAAACCACATCTATACCTACTACACAGAGATAATCACCTTTAATCATCCTGGATGTGTTTCCATTCCTTTTCTGCATGTTCTCCTTGAACCCTATCTCCTAACAAAAGCACATATAAATGCCTCTCTGTGTTTCTGGGTGTTATATAAACATATGTTTAAAAGCATATGTGTAAGGAGGTAAAGTATTATAATACTATTTCACAGTTTGGCTTCCTTTTTTAGAAACACAATCTCTTTTAATAAAACCCTCCAAAATAATTAATTTTTATAATTAAAGTATCATAAATAGTAATTTAATTTATTCAAGTTTCCCTATTATTTAATTTGTTTCTCATTATTATATTATAATTAACACTATGTTAAACACCATTACACATCAATCAATCTTAATCCTGTAAAAATAACCTAAATTCATCTTAAAGCTATACCTTCAATAACAATGTGGGAGGATTGCACTTCTCAATTTCAAACCCATACCTTTATTACTATCATCTCTGTCTTTGTTCAAATGATAGATTCCTAACTGATTTCCCTGCCTTTATTCTTAAGATCTTCCCACCTTTTAAGAAGGCTGAGTGTTAACCCCTCCGGGAAGCCAGATTGATTAAAATGACTCTTCTGCACGGCTCCTTCACTGGCACCTCTCCACTGCAGTGTGTTACCACATCGCGTCACAATTATGAATTCAGACTGCAGTGCCCTGCCAAATGCCACCTCTATTCTGACATTACAATCCTCTTGAAGGCAGAGAACGTATCTTTCTTTTTTGTACCCTCAGCACCTAATACATTACAAGACACACAGTAATTTCCCAATAAGGAAACTGAACCAAACTATTGAACTAAACTAAGATATTTTGGGTATGCTATTGAAGGGTACTTTTTCTAAGCCGTCTATGTTTTACAATGCAGTCTTCCATCTCTGAGCACAGTAAGAAAGCCTAAAATTAAATGAAAGACAGTACCCACTCTCGTACAACATAAAGACCCTTTGTATCATGTGGAACTCTTTAAAAAAATAACTAAACATAAAAAATGATCAAGAAGTTTGCAACAAGTCTTCTTTCCCCCCAAATAGAGTGCCACCCCAAAGATAAAGACAAATGTTACTGCATATGCTTACCTAATCAAAAACATAAATGTATGTTACAGTCGTTCCTCATCTATTCAAATAATGATCAAGATGATTAGTATGTTGAACACAAAATCCAACTCATTACAGGAATGGAAAGGAATAAAATAATATTGTTTCAGCATCTATTCTGTAACAAGTATAAGAGGCGCTCTATGGTAAATATGCCATACGTCATTTTAATACCCACACAACTCCTGTGATAATTATACATAAATTAATTTTATATTTGAGGTAGCCTGCCTAGGATTCCATCATTGTTACTTCATGACAGAGTCGCCCTTTAATCCCAGGAAGGTCCGGTTTCAAAGCCGTGATTCTCCCGCATCTTCACACCATGAGAAGACCTAGTTTTCAGTTCATTTCCAGAAATGATGTTTCCTCACAATATCAGGGAGAACAGCAGGCGCAAGGTTGAGACTGCACAGCTACGCCAAAGCAAGATTACTTGCATGGTGCTATGTTTGATTTAGTTTCCTGCCAAATGTCATGCTAAAGCCCTGACACAACAGAGATTTGTGCCTGGAGCCGTCCGCTCCCTGCCGGCCAGTGCGCCTCAGCTGGCGTGTTTCCTTTGGATACTCTAAGTCACGCCAGTCTCCACATGGGGACTGAAAATGATGAAAACGAAGATTATGTTAAAAATGGGATCAAGACAAAATCTGGGAGTGTTGTTTCAAATTTATATATTTAATTAATTTAATTTTCCTGTGTGTTTCCATTTTAATATCTCAGAAAATTATCCATGTATGCATGAAGATATACTTATAGAGTACTTTATTTTTTCTTATATACTTATAAGAGTAACATGGCAGAACACACACAGTAGGTTCTGAGTCAAATTTAAATTATAGATACGTGTATGTAAGTACATTTCCCAAATATGTCACATAAAATAGAATAGGCAAGAATTACTACTGATGATAGCGTGTATGTCCACATTTTTCTTATACCGTAAACCAACTCCCAACTTCTCTTTTAATACATAATGACCACGTCATGCAGAAATAGAAAGAGTGCTGCCTTACCGATTCCTGTATGGGTTTGGAAAGACTCTGAACAGGATAAATGATCTAGGGAGGTTTTAGAGAAACTATGCAGGCATTTCTGAATCTATATGATATTTAACTACCTCCAGAGAAATGACGACAAACCTCTCAGGACCTTATCCTAGATCTCACTTAAATTACTTAAGTGCAAACTTAAACATTTTGTTTCTTCTGCTTGCTACTTTACCATAGAAGGGAACTGGTTTTAATCGTTTCTATATGCAAAACTCATTTCATCAGTCTTTGTGTTTCTTTGCCACAGTCCCTAAGAATCGTTGTTCTTTTGGTCTCAACTCTGAGTTCCCACTATATGCATTTTATTTATCATATATATTTTCTTTTCAGCCCCCTCTTAGGAGTCAATGTTACTACTACAATTCGTAATCTTTGTTTACATTTTTTCTTTTTTAAAGTAGAATTCAATTTTGAAATCATAGGCCTCATTGTGTTGGCTTTGTGCCATCCACCTTACCTTTCACATAATGCATTTACATGCTTGTTACTTGGCTGTGCATATTTATTTTCCTGCTTGTTTCCTTCTTTCAGTTGATTTAGAACTTTAAAGTAATTTCACTCTCTGGTTACCCAAATCCTACACACTCTAAGTGGCTCTTGACTGCTAAGTTAATTCACTTATACTCTATTTTAATAATGCATTAATCAGACCATCAAAGATTATGATAAACACCTTCCATCAACCTTTGAATAGGCAGTTTCATTGTTTTTCTTTCAAGGGCATTAGTGATAGTCGTTATTTGAAAATAGTTTGTATGGATGGATTAAGGCTTTCTGTGTCCAGGCAATGATGTGCATTTGATAATCAGATTTTTAATTCTGATATTTTCTCACGGGTATCATATTTTTTCCAGATGAAAGTGTATATATCATTTATATGAATATGTACTATAATTCCCAATAACTAAGCATGTGACAGTAATATAATTATTGTCAGAACATTTTTACACTTTACTCATGGAGAAACTTTCAAATGTATTTAAAATGTGCATACCTTTGTCCAAGGCACATCCTGCTGTGGTCTCAGGACAGGAACCTGACATAAGAAATAAATATACACTCTTATTAATACACTTAGTATAATAAACAGGTTGAGAAATACAAATATATAAAGTTAAAACAAGAATATAATTTACGCCTCAACCATTGCTCATATGTGTCTGCCCATTAACTTCAAAGGATGTTCTATTTTTTGCCTTATTGGCTAAACTTCATTAAGAAAAAAAGAGGAAAGGAGAAAATATTCTGATACACTTCCTCATCTATACCTCCAAAGATGCTTTATTCCTTTATGTCTTGAAATAAACTTATTTTTCCCTAGAAAGACATATAGAAACAGATTCAGTGCCTGATACATGAAGGCCAATTTTAGGCAAAAACTCAGATATCAAAAATTTCAAAATGTTCAAAACAGGAAGATGAAGAAGCAGGTTAAATAGATTTTATGATGATAAAAGCTTTATGATATTTGTTCATCAAAAAGTGTCGGTAGAGCACCAATTAAAGTTAACACAGCAATGATGTTCCAAATTTTCAGGCAGTGAAACTAGAATGTATGTGAGGGGAATAGACTAAAATATGTTCAAGTGAATGTCAGTGCTTTAAAAATCAAAAGAGGATAAAGAAACACGTATTGCTGCACTAAAGCCCAATATTTCTCATTTCTTTCTGATTTATCATTCTATTAGATGCAATGCCACATTTCCAAATAGGTTCAGAGACTCATCTACATAAAAGCTCAGATCTAAATCTAAGAACTCTCAATGCAAATGCGATAATACTAATTTCAAAAACTTCAATTAATGTAGAATAAAAGAAGCACTCACTTTGTTCATATTTTTTGGCATCCTATCTGACTGAAATTTCCAGATGTTTGGGAAAAATCAGGGGAAATAAAACCTTTTTTTATGATCTCTATCCATAGTTTGGAATAGAAGCTTTGGCATGGATGATAAATAGCATCCATAAAGTAGAAATAAAAATAACCATTTCTTCCATATTTAAAGTTCTCAAGCTCAAAGCAGTTCAGCTCTGGACGTCACTTGAGTAGATAATCAAGTAAACTGGATTCCAACTACGAATTAGGGGATTCCCTCTGTTACACCAACACGTTTGAGAGTCCCCAGGCAATAGGAGGAAACCAAACCTTCAGGGGCCCCGAATGTTCGCTCAGCCATTGCTAACGCGGCGCAAACACGCGTGCGCAAGCACACACACTGACCTAAGGGGTTCACATAAGGTAATGTCTAATGGCAGGGTTTTGTTGCTTTAAAGTCCACACACACACAGTCATAAATGTAGGCCCAAACTAGACACTTTATACTTCCTGGTTTTCAACGTTGGTCCCTGGATTACTAGCCAACATGGACATCAGACAAACGGCATAACACTCTCTAAGCCTGTTTTCATTTAAAATGAAGTTGTTGTAAAGATTAAATGAGTTAATACAACCAAATTGCTTAGAACCCTTCCTGGGACAAGCGGTCAATAAATGTAAGCTATTAAAAACTACAAAATATTTGAAAAGGAAAAATAATTATTCAACAATTATATTCATAATGTTCTCCAGGTCCACCCATACTGTTGCAAAGGGTAACTAATGTTTTCTTCTTTTTTTACAGCCAAGTAGAATTTCATTGTGTAAATGTCCCATAGTTGTCTTATCCATTCACCTATTGATATACTATGCTAAGTGAAATAAGCCAGTCAGAAAAAGACAAATCCAATGATTTCACTCATATGTGGAATATAATGAACAAACTGAACTAACAAGCAAAACCAAGACAGACTCACAGTTGGAGAAAAGATGACAGCTAGTGGGGAGGGGGGAGGTTAGGGAATGGAGGGATTGAGCAAAAAGGAAAAAGGACTCATGGACATGGACAACAGTGTGGTGATTGCTGGTGGGCGGGGGTGTAAGGGGACTAATTTGTAATGGAAACAAATATAATAAAGGTTAAATTTTAAAAATAATACTCAGTAATTTTGACATTTAAGCAAATCTTTTAATTGCTATTTGTACTCTACTATTCATCTCTCAGTGTGAAAACATTGGTTTATATTTCTTATTATATTTATGTTCACACAATTACAATTCTGTACAAAGTAATTGAGAAATATATGCATGGATGTCAAACTTTATTCATGAAATAATCATCAGATAAATTAATATAAAAGTGGCAGGGTTTCATATATATATTATATATATTTTATAATGAAGCATTTTAAATGGTATTTAATAAGTATAATTCTATGTTCTATGTTTTACTTGTGGACTGGCATGAGATAGAGCAACAAAAAAAATCCTCTTAAGTGACAGTCAGGCACTAAAAGTTCTCCACAGAAGGAGCAAGAACCCAGTTGTCTAATAGCAATGGGGGTGGAAGTATGGGACGAAAAGAAAGTACACAACTCTGGGCAGTGTGCGTCACTGCCAGGCTCTAATGAAGTTATCACAGAAAGACACGGTATCAGCAAAGTCAGAGTTGGACTCAGAGAAATCAGACAATCTCTAGCTTCCAAAATCTCAATTTCTTTATCCATTACAATAGCCAGGGCTTTAAATGTAGGATTAAGTTCACTAGCTCTGATTTTTCTCTTAGGGAAATACACCCTTATAATGAGAAAAGTAGTGGAAAGAAAGGATGGAGAAAATACACTTATTTTTAAAAATTGGTTTAACTCAAGCATAGACTTGAAGAAAAATGACTTGAGAAGAGAAAATGAATACATCATCATCATTATCATTATTATTATTATTATAAATGGAACTAACAACAAAGGAAAGAAAAGAGATAAAACAATTGAACACCTATAGCATCAATAAGAAAAGTTGCAATGTCAAACCTGAAAAGTGGGCAGTATTTTTGGTAAACTGTTTTCTGGTCAGAAGCTGTTTTATGGATCCTGCGGTGATGGGAAAGGGTGGGTGGTTGTGATGTGTCCACACTGATTCAATGTTTTGACTCAAGGATCTTCTACCAGCAGTAATGTCCTTCTCCCCCTCACAGCTCCCATCCCCCGCCACACACACTGATGGGGGGACTTCGCAGTTTCTGCAGACATTTCTGGTTGTTACAGCTGGGGATGAGGTGCAAGTGGCACTCGTGGGTAGAGGCCAGGGGTGCTGATAAACACCCTACAGTTCACAGGACAGCCCCCTCCCTAAGAGAGAATCATCTGGCCCAAAATATTAATATCATAGGAGGTGAGATCCTTTTACCTTAGCCCTTCACCTACCCTCCCAAATTATGAAATCATATCATTTATGTAGAGTGATTCTTTCAGGAAAAAAATGTAACAAACCTTGGTCAAGGGTCCTGACACAATATTTTAGTTGTGAATAATCTACTTAAGCATTGCTCATCTAATACTTAATGTAACTATGTATTAAACACAGGTTGATGAGATTCTAGTTACCGAGCTTTTTACGCTACACCAATATGAACCCAATAGGTAATTGTAATCCCACTCCTTTTCTTAAATATTTTTCAATGTCAGAAAGTATTTTAGTGAATTATCTTTTTTTTAGTTTTACTCTTAAAGAGTAATAAATTTGAAGCCAGACATTGTCATTTTAAATAATTTAGTTATGTTAAATGAGAGATTTGCCTTATCATTATTAGAAATTTGATAGTTATGTTGTTTACACCAAAAAATAATAATTGGATTTCTTTAAGCAAAACTAACATACATTTCTATTAAATATTTACTTAAAGATATAATAGTACAGTGATTTGAACTTAAACGAATCCTTGAAAATAGTATGTTACTATTTAATGTAAAGTAAAACTTTGCATTATTCTCATTCTTCTCATTTGAAAGTATCTTATTTCCAATGTGTTGCTCAGAGTATTTAACCCGTAAAGTATGAATGTTTCCATGATATTAATTAAGTGGGATTTACAACGTAAAAAACATGTCATGTTTCAACTGGGTGATTGCCTTTAAGGATCTTTTCTGTAAAGGCCAACAATCAGGGGGGAAATTTTCATTCCTCCCATTAATCGCAGGTAGATTTCTACAGCTAAAACAATGTACCGGGGAAAGGAGGAGGGGAAGAATCACAGAGTGGCCTTTACGTGGCTGCTGCTGTGGTTCAGTTTAGAGCGAACTTGGACATGGCCCATAACAATGCAATGCCACGGGACCTCTACATCCTTCCTATGGTTTGAGAGCAAGAGATGTTATTACAGAACTAGATCTAAGTAACCATCACTTTACCAGTCCAGTCACTATTTTACTTTAAAATAAATTCAATGAATATCAAAATTACATATGCTCTATGCTCCATATAAATGCTTTAGAGTTGGTCCAGAGTTTGTTTTTTCTCTCCCACCTTAATAACTGTTAGTATCCATTAAGTGAGTGCATAGTATATCTATACAATCTCCAGATACATAACAGTCAATGTTTCAAACTATGCCTTATCTCTATTGCTTTGAAGACACCAAGCAAAGAGTTGTTAATTGATACATAATTGCATATATTGAGAAGCTACATTTAAAATTTATTGTCTATACCTTATTCATATTGTGAAATATATATTAACTTTATGTCTTTGATAGCCAACATTGGATATATCCATTTGCTGGCTGAAACACAACTAACCATATCACACATGTCAAATTTGTAAGCATAAGCCATGCAGTTTATCATGGAAGCCGCTCTCAGCTGCACCTTTTCCCTGTCAAAGCTGACAGATCATAAGGATAGTGGCAGAGTTACTCCGCATCACCTTATTGAAATGTTAAGTCCTAAAGCAACTTACTTTTTAACCTATCTTGGAGGAAATTGTCACTCCATTTCCATTTCTCTGCGGATGTATGACCCAGTTTAAGGAGCAAGTTCAATAAATGTGCTGTATTTGAATAAAGGATGTTATACATAGTGTTATATATGGTATGCAAACTAAATGTTAGAGATCAAATACAGCTATTACTACTCTAATTTTTGTATCTGCTTATTATAAAACCAGATGTGCTTATGAATCAAAACATGTGCAGAATAACCATGCTGTGCAACATATTTTTCTCTGATAAAAGTGAGTGGCTATGCCACCATTGCTGAACAAATAGGCAGGCATCATGAGTAGTGTACTGCACATAGTATTTTAAAGAGAAAGCAGAAACTTTAATAGAGAAGTGATATGGGGTAAATTCTGTACTCCTCAAAATTCCTATGTTGAAACTCCAGACCCTGGTACCTCATGGCATGACTGTACTTGCAGACAGTCTTGTAAAGGGTAATTAGGTTAAAATGAGGTCATTAAGGGGAGTGCTAATTCATTGTTACTGGAAGACTTTAAGAGAAGGTGGCCATGTACCAGCCAAGGAGAGACCCCCAAGAATAAAGTAACCCCACAGGCACCTTCATCTTGGATATCCAGTCTCCAGAATCACAGGAAACATTATATTTTTCTATTAAGCATCCAGTCTGTGGTACTCTGTTCTGCCAGATGAGAACACTAATATAATTAGTCATTTCCAAAATTTGAATATTGCTCTATGCAACAATGTAAAAGGTAAATTTTATCATCAGTGCCCCCCCCCATTTTCCATTTACTATTTACCTGTCTCTTTCATGGGCTCCCTGCATAATTAATGCTCTCTTGATGTCCCGGGTTTTGAGGGGTTGTGTCTCAGTGGACCCAGTTTCCCTTCCCTGCCTCATCACCTGCACTCTCAAAGCGATCCTCTCCTGACCTGAAGAGACTATCACTACAATTTTAATTACTGAGAACAGCTTGGCCTATCTCTGTCTACACAAAGAAAAGGATATCTTTTTAATAAAGCACGCCTTTTGTGTTACTTTGTTTTGTGTTGATAGTCACGAGCAGGTGTGACAAAATTGCTCTCTTCACCCATTGCAGCGGTGGTATAAATTGGGAAGCAACTTGCCAGTACATATCAGACTCTTCAAAATATTTGCTACCTTTTACCCAGTTATTTTACTTCTGGAAATCTCTCAAAAGGATATATCAACAAATGCCATTAAACATTTATGGATTCTGATAATTAATTTCACTACTATTTGTACTAGCCTCTCTCCCTGCAAAAAGGAAACAAGCGAGAAGTCTTATAATAGATAAGAGAGACTGCGTTTCTCCTACAGGTAAGGAAATACTGTACTTTTGTTTGTAACCATGTTTTCAAATACAATTTAATTGCATCAGACTATGAAGTGAATTTCACAATTTTAGGAGAAAAGATAAGGACACAATAAGATTCCATTGTGTAAAACTCAACCTTCAAATTCAGGAATTCCCTTTACTCTCCCAAATTCCTTTCCTTCTTCTTCCACTAAAATAAATAATCTCTGGTTATAAAGTTAGTCAAAAAGAATTCTAAGAAGCAGGTATGAGTCATAAGGTTTTTCTGGCATAGTTCTCCACCATATCAGAGGGGCAGGGAGAAAGAAAATTTCCACATTTACACTCTGTGAATACAAGCAGATAATGGCTTCACTCTTTTACATTAAAAATAATTGACAATGCTAATATCCAATTAAAACTTTCCTTTCTTCTTTGAAGAATCAAGGGGTAGTCTTCCTTTGTTTCCTAAAAGGGGTATCACAAAATATCTGATGACATAAGATGTGAACACTAAGACTATTCCATATTTTACTTTATCCCCTTGTTACAAGGTACGTATATTGTTTTACTATAATGAGATGGTTTAAACCATGCTGTACTCTGATCACCAAGTGGAAGTTTAGCTAATTCTTATTTTCAGAAATGAAAAAAGCATTGGAAATGGCACATGCTCACAGATGTCAATTCATGCTTGAGATAAAATTGTTACCAGGGTGCCTGGAACATTTATTTCACCTGCCAACTCTTTCTGTAAACTGTGAACAGACATGCATTAAGTCCTTTTGGTATAGTACTAGAGAGAAAACCATGAAAGAAAATATGTGAAAATGATCTTGGTGGTTATCTCTGAGTGTTGCCTTTCTCCCATATATTTTCTGTATTTGCTAATTATTTTCTGCCATGGGCGTGTATTTCCTTTATAAGCAAAAGTGCTGTTTTATTCCACTGAAGCAATGTGTTAGTCCCCTACTCCGCAAACAGGAGAAGTGGGCTGGAGTCACGTAAGTGGACAACTACTCTTCCTATGCATTAAGGCCTCCCTTCCTAGGCCGCAGTGCTCTCTCTGAGTGACTTGTGCTGGCAACACCATGGACATCGGGAGTCAGGAGTTGCAGGCCACCCTTCGCCCCCAGCTAGCAACCATGAGGCACCATGGGCTGCTGGGCCCTCCACGGTCACTGAAACACTTGAAGATCAATTTCCATTTCACCTCCCAAGAGGACTAAATTTTATCTAAGTTCAATTTTTCTAAATTTAGAGTCATCTGGGGAGGGGAAATGTTGAATCAAGCATGCATTTCAGGAAACTGACACCCTTTATTATGTCAACTCAAATAATAATGTGTTGAAGATTCCAATTCCCCATGGCACAGTGGATACGGTGATGACGTGGGGTCAGGGTAATAAGATTCAGGCACCAGTTCTCCCATTTATTAACCTGTGTTCTTGAGCAAATCATTTATCTTTATTGGAGATGATGATTATCTGAATAATCTCATAGTAAATATTATTTAGCTCAATGGTACTTGTAAAGTGGTCTCTTTCTATATGAGCTATGCATTCTATTTATCAGGCATTGATCCTTAGTGTGAAGGAGCCAGTATCAACCTGTGTGCCCAATTATACCTTTAAATGCTATTTAAGAACCCTAATAAGAAGCCTTGAGGGGGTTATTTTAAAAATCTACACGGGACAGGTAGCTCAGTTGGTTACAGTGTCATTCCAATAACCCAAGGTTGTGGATTCAATCTCTGGTCACACCACATACAAGAAGCAACCAACAAATGCATAAATAAGTGGAACAACAAATTGAAAACTCGATGTCTTTCTTTCCCTCCCCCCTTCTTTTCTCTCTCTAAAATCAATTTAAACAATAAAAACATAAAAATAAATAATAAACAAACCTACACAAACACTCAGCATTACAGTATTATCCTCTTAGCATATTTCATTCAAGTTTTGTGGACATATTGTGAATCCAGCAAATCTCTAGAAGCGTTAATCATATTATTTCCCTGTTATATTCTTGAGAATACTTCATAAGTGCCTAATCTTCAAAAATTCAGAACCTAGAGCAACAGAAAACAAAATAGCAGTGGCGTTAATGTGGAGCACTGCACTGGCATTATGCTGTCACTACACTGTCGTTTGCACGCCAGCATTCGGGATGGAGCATCAGCACCTTGCAAGAAGCAGGCTGGAGGAAGCAGGTGCCTCGTTGTTTCTGAGAGCTGGGCTTGAGCACCAGTTTGAGGATCTGAATGCTCCATTACCATCTGTCAATAACTGGCATTTATGTAAAAGGCGAAAGATTTATACGATCTGAAGAGAAACCAGAGTATAATAACTGGCATTTATGGATCTGGCATTCTACTGGATCATCAACTAATTACATTAATAATCAGATCTCATTTTCCATTGTCTTTTTAATTTTAACCACAGAGAGTTTTGTCCATGAAGGTCACCTCTTTTATGGCACAGCTAACACGGACATATCATCACTAATACTTTAGTTAAAATATTTCTCTGAAGCTGAAGGGCTGGTTCCTTGTGAATTTCAATCCATGTTTTTCTGAGAAAGAGCAGGAACCTAAATTTCTGTGGTGCAGGAAATTCTCTGGCATTGAAAAGTCATTTAACCTGTTTGACCTCATCTTCTTTATTGTAGAATGAAACAATTAGAATTGCAATTAAGGATCCCCTCATTTTTGAATATTTATAGTTCTGTGTCTAAACATTCCTTTGAGAAGAAGAGTGGTAGGTGAGAGGTTCATGTAGCATCTAGGAACTAGAATTTTCTGATTGATCTCCTTGACTTCAATTCTATCTCTGTTCAATCCGTCTTCCATTCTATTATAGGGAGATTATTCAAAAAGTGAATTTTCTTATGTAATCCTCTTACTAACATCCTAAAAGAGATTCCCATCACCAGGGCAATATGTAAGCTTGTGCTTGGCATCCACGAAGTCCGCAGTTCCTGCCTTGTTCAGCAGTCTCACCTGTCTTTAACCCGTACCACCCATGTGCCCCAGAAGAAACAAAACACTTGTGGCTCCCCGAAGAGGACACGTTCTCTTTCATTTCTGTGTTTTTCATACTCCGTTCCTCATTCCTCATATTTTTTGTATTCTGTTCCTTGTTTCTTCATTTCTTGAATTATCTTTTCCTATTTCCCCTTCCAGTTAAGTCCCTACTCAGGCAAAGTACTTAAGAGCTCAGCTCATATAATCCCCCTTTTCATCCTCTTCTGGGCTTAATTATATGCGTGTACTATGTGTATCTCTTATTATACCTCACATTCCTGTATCATAACCTTTAAAGGTATATCTCTTCTGAAACACATGCTACTTCCTAAACAGAAGGGACTTTGCTTATTAATTTCTCTTATCTAACATCAGGCACAATGCTTGGCACATAATGAGCACTCAGAAAACACATGTTGAATGAATGGGTGAAAATTACCCACATGTTTCGTAGAATAGCTTTTTATTAGTTGATCTTTCTGTACATGCAATAAGTTATATCCAAAACATAATCTACTCCCTTTCTGCCTCAGAAGAGAAAACTAAACATGCTACTTTTAATAACCTAATCAGTCATACCATGTGAGAATAGAGATGGTGACTTTCACTAGACTTTTCCTTATCTTTAAAATTACTTTTTTCAAAACCTTAAATTGAAAACAAAAAGGAAGATCAATACAACTTTGCAGAGCACCATTTGTGTCCTCTTTCCAACTCTGAAGTGCTCACTTCCACTTCATAGCACACAAGACAGCAGAGCTTATTTGTTAACTAGATAATAGCCAGCTAATTTTACTCACATTCTCCAAATAGTCAGTACACACTTTCTCCTATCCTCCGGGTTGAAAGGCATAAATTCAGGGAATTAAGTTTCTAGCCATCCTCTAAAAATACATTCTAAATTGAGCATTCATGTGATGATAGTCTGGGCACCACTGAAGAATAATAGTTTTATAAATACATACTTTGCCATATACAAGTTCACTTTTGAAATGGACATGCTGTCATGGCTAACTCGTATTATAATGAAAGCACTGGAATGAAAGGAGGAAAGCTAGATGCACTCTTATTTTCAGGTTTCAGATCTTCCATAAAACAAGGTGATCAAAATAGATGTTTTAGAAGATTTTAGTTATTTATTTTTAGAGAGAGGGGAAGGGAGGAAGAATGAGAGGGAGAGAAACATCAGTGTAAGGTTGCCTCTCACATGCCCCCTACTGGGGACCTGGCCCACAACCCAGGCATGTGCCCTAGACTGCAAATTGAACTAGTGACCCTTTGCTTCACAGGCTGGCGCTCAATCCACTGAGCCACACCAACCAGGGCTAATTTTTTTTAATTTAAGTTTAGAATTCTTATTTGACAGCAGAAAAAAAATCCCACAAACATCTGGGACCAATTTCCTCTACTATATCACCAACACATAAACCTGTAAATCTATGTGTGTGTTCACATACCCACCAAAGTTATAGTTCTCAAAGAATAAACATATCTCCTAAGATAAATATATAAGTTTAGGAAATCTCCCTATTTTATATTAATTTTTAAATGATCTTACTGTTCCTTGTAAAATATATTGTAATAAGTAAAATGCAAAAATTTAAGGGTCTAAAAAAGAATCAGAGTACCTTGTGGGGAAAAATGACATTCTTCAACACAGTTAGCCCAACAGGGATTGTAGATGAGCTACTGACTAAAATTCCATCTCAATATTAGAAGGAAGATGTTAGAATAGCATGAACAAAGAAGATATTCCAAGGGCAAGAGTAAGGACTAGCTGTGATTCATCATTAACCGGCAATGGTGAGGTTGGGAGAAGAAATTCAGACTACTTAGATCAAATTGACCAATATTAAATAGTTGCCTAATTGAAGTGTTATGTGAGGCCCTGTGCAGTGCAGCTATGTGGAGACATGTAACGTATCAATTAGCACAACACATCTAAAGCACCAAACTGCTGGTACAAAACCCAGTGTGTGCTCAGCAAATACTAGAACTGGGTTAAAACTTTTGAAGTTAAAAATCTATCCTTAATGAACTTTTAGAATTTCTCAGAAGAATTATTTCTTCAGTCAAATAGGCTTTTACACACTCCCTTTTTCTAAGATGCCACTCTCTTCTGTCATCTGTTGGCTGACTTCTGATCTTTGTCAGATCTGAGCTTCCATGTTTTTCCCCAGAAGTATTCCCTGATGTGTGTGTGTGCATGTGTGTGTGTACACATGTTCACGGACATGGTAGTTTCTCAATAATCACATACTGGATGCCATAAGAGGAACCATTATGCATATGCTATTATTATATATTTTGAAGCCACATTAATGCATACAAAGCTGATAAGATTAAGTATTTCAAAAATTTTTGAAACCCTTCAGACCCACTAATTGAAGAAACACATTTGCACCTTGAAGATTATTAAAAAATATTTCAAAATTTAGGTAAGTTACAAATTTATTAAGGGAAATGGAAACACATCTTTTCTACAACTCTCATGTAACACACGACGTAATCTAGGTTGAGAGAAGTTAAGGAGCTGGTTTAGGCTTGCAAAGATTAGTGGCAGAATGAAAACTGGACCCCTAGGTGCTGAACTCCCCATTCGGTGTGTGCTGTTTTCGGGGGAGAACAATAACAAGCAATCACAGCTCTGGGTTATTCATGGGGAAGATGAAATGAGGACACGAATGGTTGACTCAGGAGTTTTACCTCCTTAATTGTACTATTCTATCAGGGCTGCAGAGTTATCATTGTAAAACTCCATTGTTTAACAAGTGATGCTCCATTTGAACTGTTGAAATTGAATGTTGAATACTCAATATGTTGAACACTCATCAAATCCCTAAAATGAAAGAAATTTTATTTTGAGGCTGGTATATCTGCTTCTTTCTGAAACTTTCTAGTTTAATACTACTCTTCTGGGAAGTAAATTACAAATATCTTACATTATATTTGGATCAAGATATCTGAGTAAAAAAGCCTAAAATATAGTCATATAATTTAACTACATGAAGGCAAATAATCAAATTGTTATGTAACTTACTATACGCTCATATTTATATTTAACCATTTTGTTTAAATTCTTACCAGGTTATCAGGGATGACTTTAAGTCTTTTAAAATAAAAGATGGAAATAATATCAGAAACTTTCTCTTATGCAATCATAATTCTTAAGTATTATTTCCAACAGTACAGTTGTTTTAGATTTTGTATATATACAAAAATATAGTATATTCTTTTTATATGAAATTTACTGGGGTGACATTGCTTAATAATATTATATAGGTTTCAAGTACACAATTATATAATACATAGTCTGGCTATTGCATTGTGTATTTACCTAATTTAAGTGACATTTTCTTGTGCATTTTAAGAGATGCATTTTATGTATTCTTTTAAGGGTTTTTTTTTAAAGTAAGCATATTGTACAGTGTAATGAGAAAATACATTTTCAATTTCTCTCTTGCATGAAATAATCTGAGCTAATAATTTGATCTAGAAGGAGTAGAATCTTTCTTTTCACTAGACTCTCCCTTTCAACAAGGGCTTTGTTAGCCCACTGGGTCATGACGAGTAATCCTTTATAAGCTCGGGTATGCCGTTCTCCCTGTTGAAGTAACAAATCAGAATGTAATGGGAAACAATGACACTGGGAATATTGCGAATAACCATTTATGTGGGAAGAAATCCATCATTAATCCAAGATGTACATTTTAATTATAATCTTAGCATACTAATAATACAAAGTAACATGCAGTTTGAGGAATGTAAGGAAAGCATGATACAGAGCACAGGAAAGCTAATTCACACCCCTTGTTTTCTCAGCTACCTTCTGCTGGGGGGCCTCCTCTCACCCTCCACCCCTCCAAAGCCTTATCATTATATCTTACCAAGAATTGGAAAGCAATTAAGGGATTTTGCACCACCTTCATCTCAAGCTAAGGTGGTTATTTGTCTGGTTTTTTTTCCCCTGCATTCTTTTTTTTTCTTTAACTTGGTTTGCTCAAGGGTAAAATGAACCTCAGTACTTATCAGCTTAATGCATATACAAGTGATACTGAAGGCAGCTGATCAAGGCTAAAGCCTGAGGTTAGCTGCAAATCCATTAGCAATTTTAAATAGTTGGGGGAAACATTCTTGGTGAGTCTGTGATAATGCTGAATAACTGCAAAGGTCACAAAATAAGACAATGCAATTTGCGTTAATATGCCATCAGGCAAATTCACAGAAAGCTTAAAAGAGTGGAAAAGGTTTCCTGTAAGATGACCAACACCATATCTGCTGTTCATATATCTGAAAGTGAAATTTCTTATTATTCTTTGACACATAATATATTTAGTTTTGAGGATCATATTGTTATATCATACTAGATACAACTGTACAGAGCTGGAAGCTGGTATATCTAGAAAATATTCTTGCAAACATTGAAGCATTTATATATCAGAGAAATATTTGGAATTTTACAGAATATATTGTGGAAATTTTTAAAGTATATATTGGGGGAAAATTTAATGATAACATTCTCATGTAAACTTGCAACCTTCTTTTTTTGAGTTAGTTGGTATTAATATATTTTTCTCCATAGAATCTATCATTTATATTTAAGGAAAAATTCATTTTTTTAGCTTTTATTTTTTACTTTTATTTAGCTATTTATTTTATTGTTGTTCAATTACAGTTGTCTGCATTTTCTCCCCACCCCTCTACCCCACCCCAGCCAAACCCGCCTCCCTCCCCTGCTTCCACCCTTCCCTTTGGTTTTGTCCATGTGTCCTTTATCGTAGTTCCTGAAAACCCTTCTACCCACTGTCCCCTCCCTCCTCCCCTCTGGGTATTGTTAGATTGTTCTTAACTTCAATGTCTCTGGTTATATTTTGTTTGCTTTTTTCTTCTGTTGATTATGTTCCAGTTAAAGGTGAGATCATATTGTATTTGTCCCTCATTGTCTAGCTTATTTCACTTAGCATAATGCTTTCCAGTTCCCTCCATGCTGTTGCAAAGGGTAGGAGCTCCTTCTTTCTCTCTACAGCATAGAATTCCATTGTGTAAATATACCATAGTTTTTGAATCCACTCGTTTGCTGATGGGCACTTAGGTTGCTTCCAGCACTTGGCTATTGTAAATTGTGCTGCTATGAACATTGGGGTGCATAGGTTCTTTTGGACTGGTGTTTCAGGGCTCTTAGGGTATAATCCCAGCAGTGGAACTGCTGGGTCAAAAGGCAGTTCCATTTTTAGTTTTCTGAGGAAATTCCATACTGTCTTCCACAGTGGCCGCACCAGGGAAAAATTCATTTTTAAAATCTAATCTCACATTCTAGAGCTACAAATCACTGTACTGTTTGCTTTGTTCCTGCTTTACAAGTTTCTTTCCAAAGCTATGGTAAACTTTAGTAAGGGACATCTCCTGTCAGACAGTTTAGCATCATTAAATCATCACGACACTTCCTATTTTAAGAATTGTTAACTAGCAGATCAATGCTATAACAGAGGACTTACTGACTCATTCAAAGCAATTACAAAGATTGGTTCTTTAATGGAGCTGTGTTAACTTGAAACCTGAGGAAAATGTCAATGTCACTATGTATTGCCTACACATGTTCCTAGCATTACATATATAAATATATATGTGTATATGTATACACACATATAAAGATGTATGTGTGTACATATATGTATACACACATGTATATATGTATGAATATGTATTTATATATGTGTGTGTGTATACACAAGGAGAGAGAGAGAAGGAGGGAGAGAGGGTATGGGCACTGTTTGGTGTGGAGAGTGTTTCAGTGAACGTACTATCCATATCAGCAAAATTTAGCTGAAAACATATTTTGGAGAAGAAATGATAGTCTAATATAGCTAGAGTCTTTGGAAAAAATGCAAGAAAAGTCCTAATTAATGAATAGGAGCAAAAATAAGAAATAGCATATTTTGATGTTTCTGTTTAATATTAATAGCAACTAATATTTAAGAAACAAAAATCTTATTATATAATGACAAATAGAAAATTAATAGTGAACATACAAAATCACCATTAGGCAAAAGCCACAGTAGTAATTCTTACAGGCAAAATTTATCAGTGGATGCTAAAATAATTAGGTAGTGCGGGATATTCAAATAATCTGAAAATATCTCTCCCAATATATTTATCATTAACAAAGGAAGAAAATAGAAATTTGTAGTGGGAAAATCCAGCACACACTAATTCAATCAAAAACATCCTGAGAAAAATTTTAAAAATTCCTGAGAAATGAAACATGTCATATACCCTGTGACACCATGCACTGAGAAGGACACAAGAAAAACGTGAGTAACCCTGATTGAACTATGCAAAAAAATCACATGAACTCAAACCAAGAGACCGTCTACAAAGTAACAGAGCAGTGCTTATCAAATGTTTGAGGGTCATGAAAGACAAGTAAAAATTTAGCAACTGTCAAAGATTAGCAGAAATCAATGAAACAGCAACTAAGTATAATCTGGGATTCTCGTTTGGATCCTAGAACAGGAAAAATATATTTATGGAAAAACTGGTAAAATTTTAACAAGAATCATGGACTATTTAATACTACTGCACCAAGCAATTGCACAAAGAAATTTTAATATAACTATGTCATGTGTTAACAGGGCATGCTGGATGATGGGTATATATAAACACTTTGTATCATTTTGCAACATTTTCAAAGATTCAAAAATGTTTCAAAACTTTTTAAATTATTACAACAGAGCTTTAGATAAGTAATGATGCAAATTCAGCAAATGCACTTCAAAACTTTCTTTGTAGCTACCAAATTATTCCAATGTCACCATTTAGCTGAATTTTATAATTATTCATTGTCCAAGCATTTTTCCTCCAAACAAACTGATGAGAATATATTATTCCCTCATTGTTCACAATCAATAATAAAATCCAAATTAATTGCTATTAATTTCCTGCAACCTAGGCACGTGCCCTGACTGGGTATCAAACCAGTTACCCTTTGGTTTGCAGGCTGGCACTCCATCCACTGAGCCACATCAGCCAGGGCGTTATTTTTTTTTTTTACTTTTAAAAATATAGTTGGGCATCAATAATACATAAGTATTTTAACAATGATTTTATTAACTTTATGCTTTTAATCACAAATTTATTTTCTGTATTCCACATATTTCACAAATTATTTAATAAAAATTTTATTTCAAAAAAGCACAAACACTACTGTATAATAATGACACTGTCAGTGCTAAATGACTGGGTGGCAGAGAATACCACATCACCAAGTTTAAAATCCGTATTTCTTAGCTTCCAGGTAAACGTCCAAATTTGCTTATGAGATTTGGGAATGGGCCTTTGCTATATAATAACTAACAATTTAGGCTGCACCCAGTGGAACCTAGTATGGTGTGACTTTCCTATGTTATTGGTAAATGCCTAAAGATGATGACTTAAGCATTTACAAATAAGCACAAAGATGCAGAAATTATCTCTAATAAATAAAAAAGAGGTAAGTCCTTTATTGTCCAATATTTAATTAACTTACCTTTTTAGTTTGTCAATTTTCTTTTTGTCACAGTTTATCTAACATTCTCTCCTAAATACATAAATTTTGTAAGGAAATGAGAGAGTTAAATAAGATTCCAGGAAAAAAAGATAAAAGATCAGGGAAGAGTCTCTGAAAAAAATACCAGGTAAAAGGGACTGGAGATGCCTAATCAGGTGGATTAGAGAAGAGAGGATACAAGAATGGTGTCACAAAAGGTCCAAGCAAAGACCGGAGAAAGATGAAAGCTCCAAAGGAGACACAAAAAGTGGGAAAGCTTAAATCTGAACAATGCATGTAACTTTCGCTTATAATTAGCAGAAATTCACAACACGAAGTACAAATAAACCATGATGTTATAATTTTTCTTTAAAATGTGGTTTTTCTTTTGTTTTTTGCAGTGTACAGAAGAACAGTACCTGAAAATATTTTCTATTTTGAAAAGTGATGCCATAAAAAGAATAAGGTGTTAAACATAGTTTCTTCATTAAGGGACAGTAACATTTTGTTTTAACTGCACAGACACAAAATATAACAGTAATCTTACACAACAGAAAAAAAAAAACATTTAGTTAAGGGTGAGCGATAAAAATGGAAAGATCGCGTTGTCACCACGTGGGCTCCATGTAGCTTATACTATTTTAAAGCATTTAAAAACGTGGCCAAAGTTGGTCAAGTATTATTTTTTTCCACCTGAGGTTGATGTACAATAGAAGTGAGGTGTTTAAACAACCATTTAACTCTTTCATATTCTTCTTCTGAAGTGAAAAATAACACAAAGTAGAAACAACCATAAGAAGCCTCTGCTTTACTCATGGCTTTTGCGAAAAGTCTTTAGTGTCTCTTTAATTTTCTTAGAAATTTATTCAAAGTCCTCTGCTGAGTTTATTACTATATTCCATCACCCAGGACCGTGTCAATCACTTAATAGGTACTTAAGGGTTTTCTTTCTGGCTAGCTAGCTGCTATAACATTCCTTGCCTTTACATACATTGAGCATTTAATGTAGGCTACTTTGTTATTGTTTATGTTTTCATGGCTGTGTATATTTTCTCTAGAAAGAAATTGTGTATTAGGACATTTCAGAAGCCAGCCCTAATCCCTGGTGAAGAAAGCTCTGACACAAAACCAAGGTAAAACTCAAATTAGGGTGACTAAGCCTATAGACATGTTTCCATTTTTTAACATCCACCCATTAAGATTTTCAGTGCACTGGATGCCATTCAAGGTGAAGTTCATAGGGTGTAAACAGACACGACTAATAAGTTGCTCGTGCAAAATAGTTCATTCTGTATTGTTTTCACTGTTTGCGAAGCCAAGATGCTTGATGGGGGTGGGGGGAGTAGGGGAAGCGGCATTTTACGTATGGGAATAAAACCTTTTAATTAAAATTGGAATTTACCAAGATAAGTGGGAATCAAATTTAAGATGAATAAAGCATCTGGACTACTGAAATCTCTTATAGTATAAAGTCCCTGGATGAGCTTCAATTCTATTCTTGCCTTCAAATATGGAGTGTAAGCACTTAAATAGATATTGTATTTATATTTGTGGAACATGTAAAAGAACTCAAACAATTTCTCGACTCCAAATCCTCCGAGCTGTTCCCACTCTCCCTCTCACTGAATGCAGAGGCAGGGGTATTATGCTCAGAGCCCTGACTGTACTGCTCCTTCGGATTCTGTCCTTAGATTCACTCACCTGAGTCTCAGGTTGCTCAGCTGTAAACATGGACTATTTTTATGGCTCACTGCACTGAACACATTTTTTAAAACTGAGAATGAAAAGGAAGAAACGTTTCATAAAATATTTGTCATAATTATCACCACCATCAACTTTTTTTCTTGCCCCCAAACACATCCTCCCTCGGAGCCCCGAGAACGCCTGCCCGCGGCTTCAGCAGTCCTTGTGCTCCGTGGTGCGTTGTTTCCTTTCCGCTCAGAAATCTTCAGAACTGACTGAGGCTTTGCTGCCCACTGCAGGAGGAAATGAGCAGGACCCATCTCTCTTCTGGATTCTTCAGTGGCTTCTCTCTAGTGTTCTAATGGTTATTTTATGATTTATTACTTGAAGAATCTTGTTTATATTTTCATCCTGTTAATCCACTACTACCTCAGAATGTATAAATATGAGCATACCAAACTAAGAAAAATGACAGGGACTTTAATGACGCACATGAACGATTATTTTTGTTGTTGATTATAATGACTATACAGACATTGGCATTAAATGTTAGGTGTTCCTATTCATCTTCTAGTTTGAATGTTAGGTGGTCTTAAATTTCTAGTTTCCAGTTATGAATTTTTAATGGGTCTACCCAAAACTCGTAATGTATTTCCATCATCGCCTAGAAGGGTACCAGGTATTATAGTAGGCAATAAAAATTTTGAGTGAATCAATGGATTTACACTAATGTACTAACACATACGGAAACTGAAACTACTCTTATGACAAGCGTGGTAACTTCTGCAGTCTGAACAGGTCCTAGCGTATTTGGGGAAAAGAGTGAGGATTTAATACATATAATAAATTTATGAAGTAACAGGGAAAATCTAATGGATGAATGTTCTGAGTTTTATTTTTCACACAGAGTAGAAAGTATTGGGGAGCTTTTCTCAACATTTCTACTGTAGTAAAATTGTGTTACAAAATTTTTCAGGGAATATAGGAAATGTTTCCTTGAACTGTCATTTTATGAACTGTATATTTCATATTACTATGAACATGTGGATTCTCTGCTGCAATTTAAAGTAGTTTTTATGTTAAACAAAGTCTTTAATAGTGTTATAAAGGAATTACACCTTTAAAAATAAAAAGAGTGTACTGGAGTTCTTTGTATACTCTTCACATATTTGGTCTATCAAAGATTCATGGGATCATAGAATTACAGGTATTTGTTTTAAAGAGCTGAAATGAACTTGAAAGATGATAAATTTAAGGACTTTGTTTTGAACCTGTGTAATTATAATAATGACCTTTAATTCTTTTCTAATGGCCTAGATGGAATTAATTGGTTATTTCAGTATCAGGGCTCATCTTGTTTGGAATTTTAAGAGTCTCTTCTCTCCCATAATGGGTTCTATTAAGCTATTTAAAATGTTCTGAAAGCACATTTTAAAGAGCCTTAACATTCTCGCTCTACCATCTCTTTCATCTTTCTTCTACATTGTTTTGCAATAAAGAAGAACCTATTTTTGTTCCTTTGTAATTCTGCTTTGGTCAAGCTATTATTTAGATCTTAGTACCAGTATTTTCTTTTAATTATGTTTCTTATATTGAGAAAATTTTGTGATTGGAAATCAGATACTATTTACAAAAAATCAAGTAACTTTTATCTTTAATGGAACTTATAAGCTATCACATTTCTAAATAGTTCCATGCTGCCATCTTCTGGTTACCTTATAAGAATTTTTTTAAGCTATAAACTATTTAAAAATACCTCTGGATGTACTTTGAAAGACTGGAAAAGTAAATCTGTATTAAATCAAAGACAACTATTTGCATGATCAGAGCCACAATATCTACCATTCAGTTGGTTTAAAATCTTAAAGATAATGACAATGTTTCATGGATTCAAGCATAGAAAATGAATAGTAACAAACACAAAGTATTTTATCTCAAGATTATTTACCTTAGATACTAATGAGAAGGTTCCATGACATTTTCCACTACATTACTTTTTACATAATTATGCTCATACCTTTTCAATGTAGCAGCAAGAATGCACACTTGCTAAGTAAGAAATGTTCCCAAATCTACAATTCCTGTTAATATGAGTTCATGATGCTACTTACTGGTGTTGCAGGTAGCACTGAACCATTTTGCCAATTTAACTGTTCTGTTTTTACTTTAAAACTGCCAGCGCATCCCACAAGAGCCCAGGCCAAAGGCCCACAAAGGACAGGCTAGAGAAGACAAGGTTTCACATTTTTGAAAGCTTTCGTGTTTTAAGGAATCATTGAAACTTAGAGAGCTTTCTTTTTGAATTAGTTTATATAACAATTTTTAAGTTTATTTTTGTAAAATTCCCCACTCACTTCTCATCTTAGTATTTTTTAAGAGAAAGACAGAATCTTTTTTATAAGCTACAAATTGATGTCTCACATGGAAAACTGATTCAAAATGTAAGATGTTCCATTGCTTCAAATTCAGAAGAGGAACAATGTCTTCAAGTCCTGCTCTTTTTTTAGGTGACTGTGGGAGAGCATGTAAGTCATAAGAGCTCATTGGAGGTCAGAATGCAAATGGCCCCAGCAACTGCTGAGTAACAGGATTTTCTCAATTGTTTATTAAGTACAACCCAAAATCTAAAGCTGTTGAGATGGGCGTTAATTTCATTCCCATTATTAGTAATTAGTGATGAAATTTAATGATGTTTATAAGTAGCTCTCAAGCATTTGCCATATTAAACAGGGTTTAAATAGAAGGGGCCATTGAAATGTCATTTTTAAGCTTAATGGACTTGGGCAAACAGGTATTTTGAAGAATCAACACCTCTGAGAGCATACGCCAAGCTTAAATGGTAAAATTGGCCATTTGTTGTGGGCACAGAGATGGCCTTGGAAGTGCTGGATGGGATGTGCATTTATGTGAATCGTACTATACCAAGATAGGTCATAACTATTCCGTTTGCTAAACTGTAGAATCTGAAATTCCTGTCATTACTTTGCCATGACAAAATTATTTTCAGCCTGTAGTCACAGAAATTGCTGTTATCATATATTGATAGATATCAATTGAATGGATAGTCTATCATTCCATAGCTTTACTCTGAATAAAGCAGGCATCTCTATTTATAAAATGTGCTGTTTGATCCATTTGAGGGCTGCTCTTTTGTTCAGAGAGTGAAGAGTCTTTCTTAATACCCCCAAACAAAACATAACACTCTCTCCAGGGTCAAACCCATGACTTGTACGAACTAGCAGCAGAGTAGCTGAACTAAATGTATTAAGGCACCCGCTCATATGTATACCATATAATTAGATAGATACATATAATTGTCAATATGCCTTTACTAAAACTTGTTATGTTGTTATAGCCATCAGGAAAAAGCAAACTAAATTTTATACTCAAAATTCACTCCTCTGAAAACACATCCTAAACCTAAAGCCAGAGAGAGAAGAAAGAAAGAAAAAAACAGTTGTATTCAATGTTTAAAAGATTTTGAATTCAACTAGGACATGCCATCGTAGAATAAAACTATGTAATAGTAAACATATCTTATTTATTCTTTCTTCTTCTTAGTAGTCTCTATTGAATTTATACAAAATTAAATTCCAGTTTTCAGTTTACCTTAAGAAAATGAATATAAAAGATGAAATAAACAATAACATTGAGATAAAAAAAAACTTTCATCACTACAAAGTTTATAAGGATGACATTGACTTTTAATTTTATGACACAGAAAATATTTTATGAAGTGCAACCTACCACTAGCTAAGAGAGAAGAATAATCAAGAGAGCTAGAGAATAATCAAAAGGGGCAAGCAGTATTGGGATAGAATCTAATTCCAACGTGTATTGATCTCCTGCTCCATGCCAGACACTATGTTAGATTAAAGTCCAACTCTGTGTGGCACATTTCCTGCTTTCAGGGTCCTCAGAGTTTACCAAGGGAGTAAGACAGGAAAACATCTCACTATTAAGCAATGTGCGAAGTGTCTGAGGGTAGTGTTTGGAATGGATGTATAAATGAGGGGTCCATGATTTGTGACTGTGATGACCACACCTGTGATGAACAAGAAATACGGACTGGCCCGTAAAGGCTGGTTAGATTTTTGATAGATAAGGGAGTGGGGTCTTGGAAGAAACAACGGTTGTGCGGTTAAAGGGTTTCAGTGTTTAAAGTTGAGGTATTTGGTGGGTGGAGGATAGGGACCGTGAGCCTGTCAATATGGCTGTGTCAGAGAATGCGAACAAGGACAACATAGAAAACGAGCCCCTGCCCCACCAAAAAGTAAGTTAAGGACCATGAACACTAAGCTAGTCAAACAACAAGGAGAATTCAGATTTTAAAAGTGGGGATATAACTTGATGATTGTTAACACATAACATTATTTGTTGACTACTTTACATGTGAGATCTAATCTGACCTTCACAGCAGTCCTAAGATAATAAGGACGGTGTTCCTCATTTTACAAAATATACAAAATCAAGGCTCACGGGAGATAAATGTTTTGTATGGAATCAAACGTGTAGTAAGTGACTCAACCCAGGTTTCTTTCTACAGGCTACATTCATCTACTCGGCACCACTGCCAACCTGACGGAACTGGTGTTTTAAAAGATAACTTTACTGGGAGTACTGAGTGACAGTAATTAGAGAGCAGACCCTAAAAGCCAATGAACAGGTAAGAAGACACCACAATAATCTGCACCAGAAATATCTCAGGTCCAGATGAGTGCAGGGAATGGTTTCAGGGGAGACAGCTTTGCTTTGAAGCCGAGAAGTCTGAGCTTCAGGGCCTTCGCAGGTGCAGGCTACTCCCAAGGCCCCCAGAGAGGCCAGCAGGGCTGCCCATGGTTGTAGAACTTTGTGGTAATTTCAAATGTATTAACTGCAAATTGTTAACACTGATGAGTTTTTCTACTCTGCCTTGTAAACTGTCACATTTTTGCTTCTATCTGATGGTGTTGGAGAGACCACATGTATTTATTTGCCAATCTGGCTAAAGAGATATTTTTGGTTTATATTCAGTTTAGGAAAAGTGGGGTTTAGTTATGCACCTCAATAATGTGCTTGCACAAGCAAGTTGTGGAAAACTATACCATCATAGGAAAAGTTGTCAGGATTACTCCTGTGTCAATTCATTCAGCTTTGAGATACAAAGTTATAAAGCCAGGGGTCTGATGATAATGTGGAAGCTGAGTGGAACTCAGCACAGGACATACGTGGAGTAGTGGAGGAGAAACAAGTGGAGCAAGAAACAAGTCTGAAGAAAATTGTGAATCATTATGCAAGTAACTTTTAAGCAGAGTATTGTATTCTCACTGATACTTTGAAGGGATGCGAAAGGGGGTAATGGAGGGAAAGGAGGGAAGGGTTTTCAGGAACAACTATAAAGGACACATGGACAAAACCAAGGGGGGTTGGAATCAGAGGAGGGAGGAGGGGATGGCTGGGGTGGGGGGAGGGGTGGGGAGTAAATGTAGACAACTGTACTTGAACAACAGTAAAACAAGAATTACAAATGAAAACCAAAGTCAATACACTCTATTAGGTAATAAATCATATATAATTATGAAAATGCCATCCCCATTTTTTCTTAGTGTTTGGTGGAAATCAAATGAAATTGATTTGATCCATATTTCTGAGTGGCAGGGAGTACAGCACTACTTCAAACAGCACACTGCCTGGGTGTGGACTTGTGCGATCTGTTTTCTGTTTTATCAGATCGTGTCTTGTCACATCTAACATGTCTTCTCCTGACAATGTCTGATGCTCCAAGACTAAACAGCAAGTGAAATTGCCACTGACACAGCAGAATGATCAAACCCTACTAGAAAAAAGAAGATTATGTTTCCATTCTCTGTATAAAAAACAATATTATAGTATTGTTGTCATGTGAAGAGCTGACTGATAAGTATGCAACCAAAAAAAATTAAAGAAAAATATTATAGAATTGTGTCAAGAAAAAAATAAGGTTCTTTTTCCAAATTTGAGGTATTTGTCAGTGTTTTTAAATATTCAATTTACTGAGGGGACCCCAAAATATTTAAAGTTTTTGTCCTATGAAACATGGATCTGTCCCTCAGTCAAAGGAAAAAAAAAGAGGATGGGCCATTTAAGAAGCTTTTGAAAGGTAAACTTGCTAATACTGTATATATTATGTCTAAGGAATGAATGAATTGGGGAGGAAATATACAAAAAGATACACAGGAAATACATGGCTTTCATGTTCAGGAGAGAATAGAAATCAGACATATAAAATATTTTGACTTTATTTCTATATAGCAGCTTTAGGCACACAGCCAAGTTGAGGAGGCACAGAGACATTCCATATGCATCCTTCTTTCACACAGACATAGCGTCCCCAACTACTAACATCTGCCACCAGAGTGGTAGATTTGTTACGATTCATAAATCTACATTGACACATCATAATAACTCAAAGTCTACAGTTTATACTATAGTTCACTCTTGGCGTCATAGCTCTACGGGTTTGGACAAATGTACCCACTATTACACAAGTATGGTATTACACAAGTATTTCCACTGCCCTAAAAATCCTCTGGTCTCCACCTATTCAACCCTCCACCCAAGCCCTTGGCAACTGCTGATCTTTTTACTGTCTCCATAGTTTTGACTGTTCTCGAATGTCATATGATTGGAAACACACAACATTTAGTTTTCTGAGATTGGCTTCTTTCATTTAGTAATTTGCTTTTAAACCTCCTCATGACTTAGCTCAACTCTTTTTTAGTGCTGATACCATTCCATTGTGTTAATGTATCATGTTTCGTATCATTCACCTACTGAAGGACATCTTAATTGCTTCCTAATTTTGAAAATTATGAATAAAGTTGTAAATATCCATGAGCAGGTTTCCTGTAGACATCAGATTTCAATTCCTTTGGATAAATACCAAGAAGCATGATTACTGGACTGTCTGGGAAGAACATGTTTAGGTTTGTAAGAAACCACTGAACTGCCTTCTAGGGGGCTGTACCATTCTGCATTCCTACCGGCAGTGAGTGGGAGTTCCTACTGCTCCACATCCTCATCAACATCTGGTGTGGCCAGTGCTCCCGATTGTGCCCAATCTCATAGGTGTGTAGTAGTATCTCATTGTCATTTTAACTTGTATTTCCCTAATGACATATGATGTGGACCATGTTTTCATATGCTTATTTGCCATTTGTGTGTTTTACTTAGTAAAATCTTTGGCCTTTTTACTTAACTGGGTTGTTTGTTTCCTTGTTATTCAGTTTTAAGAGTTCTTTGTGTATTTGGGGTTATAGTCCTTTATCACAAGTGTCTTTTGAAAATATTTTCTTCCAGTCTATGGCTTGTCTTTTCATTCTATTAACATTATCTTTCACAGAGTAGTCAATATAAACTTGAGAGAAACAAGCATTTGGTGATAGTGCAAGTTCTTACAAAAAGTGAATGAGGATGCCGAGAGAGGAAATGTGTGGTTGTGAGATATGTACAGAAGGTACAAAAACTGAAGAGTGTTAAAAATGAGAATTAGGATGAGAAACCAAAGAACGTCCAAGAAAAAAACAAGTTCAGAAAGGTAGGCAAAGTATTAGTAGAGAGTTGAGTTTGGAAGCTAAAGTCAAAAAGGACTTTAGAAAATAAAATCTAAAAATGTCAAGGTGTTCAGGAAATGCAAGGACAATGAGGGCTGAGAAAGTATATTAATTTTGATATTTAGGAGACTATTACTCAGAGTAATAATTTTGTCAGATAATAGGGATGAAAGTCTGAATGTGAGTTAGTTGAATAGTAAATGGGAGATAAGAAAGGAAAGACAATGACTAAACTCAAGTCTTTCAAAAATTATATAGGTAGGGAACAAGAAAACATATTTAGAAAGAACTATTAGGTATACTATGGTCTCAGTTTTGTAATTACAAAACTACAATGCAACCGTATACAATAATATCTGGCTTTATACCAAAATATACTATTCTTATCCCAAGATAAAGAAATTTTATGTTCATCATTTTTAACTTTTTGGCATGTTTTCCAAATTTTCTACAGCAAACAAATTTCCTTCTGTAACAATTAAATATTATAAAATCCATATTTATAAAATATGCATTAAATATATTCATAATATATCTATAAGGTATACAAAGAAATGAACTAGTTGTTACTTAAGGAAGAGGCTGATGTTTTACATAGTTTAGATTGAAGAGAAGGTCATAGAAGAGAGGGTAAAGATCAAAGATAAACAGGATCACACATGGAGCAAGAACCTGGAAAAATGGGAGAAGGCGGCATGCTAATGTGAAGGGGCTAGTCTTGATAAAATGAGCACTTTCTCTCATAAAGTGAAGAAGATAATAATGAAGTTAAGTAAAGGTGGATTAAAATGAAATTAAAGTTAGTTAAATGGTTAAAGTCTGAACGCACCAATTTCCGAACAATGTAAGAGATTGAGATATCAGCAATGTTTGAGGTCAGAAGAGGATTGGAGCCTCACAGAATAGCCATCACTTAGAGAGAATGGACAAGAGAGGGGAATATAACAAACAATTTCTCAAGTATTTTTCAAGGCCCAAAATAAATGAACATCATACATTTCAATGGAGCAAATTAATTTATGTTATTTTCTCCAATAGCATGTAGCAACCTAGAATCAGAAATGAAAAAAAATGGACATTTGTAATAATGGAGAAAAGTCAACAAGAAGTGAGGGAGAGGGCAGGCAACATGACTGGTTTGGGAGTCAGGCACAGCAAAGACGAAAAACCGGGAAGAGTTCTTGGAAATAGATAACCAGAGATTAGAGCAATACAACCCAAATTACTAGAGTGTTATAGGTGGCAAATTAACTCTAAGAGATAACAGAGGAAAAATATTTTGTAATCAAATAAAGTGGGAAGATTTTACATATTAGATTCACAAAATAGAAGTTTGTAAAGAACAGGAACATAATAAAAACTATAGGAATTACTACAAAATTGAAACTTACCTATCTTATAATTTTTCCAGCCATTCACCACAAAGGACTTTCCAACATGTTTTTTTTCCCAAAATTAAAACAGAACTTTCATTTAGAAACAGGTGCTAGAGTTCTGGCCAAGATGGAGGTGTATGTGGAAACCCTGAACTTCCTTGCACAACCAAAAGGAGGATAACAAACCAATCTAAAAATCAATAAACAACCTAAAGCACCAGAAAATCAAACGATGTGGAACTCCAACAACCAAGAAATTAAAGAAAAAAATCAACCAGAACAACCAGACCGGTAAGGCAGCAGAGTGCACAGGCCAACTCAGAAATACCTGGTAGAGGAGGCAGGCAGGGCCTGCTGCTGCCAGGTAGTGGGCTGTGCAGGTGGGGCTGACAGAAGGAGAAACTGAGACTCAGAGCTGACTGTGGACTACAGTGGGGGTTGCTGCGGTGGGAGAAACCCCCAGTCTCACATGAGTTTGTTGGAAAGTGTGGCTAGAGCCAAGCAGGAGAGCTGCATTGTTCCCTCTTTGGCCCCTCCCCCACAGGCAGTGCCACAGTGCAGCAAAGTGATTTCCCCTGCTCTGGTGAACCCCTAAGGCCCCGCCCCCTTACAACCTATCAGCTGTGCCAAGACAAAGAAATAGGGCCCAAATGAAAGAACAGAGCAAAACCTCAGAAATAGAACTAGGCAAGGAGCAGATCACCAACCTGATGGAGAATTTAAAGCCCTGGTAATCAAAATGCTCACAGATCTGATTGAGCATAGTCGAAAAATAAGAAAACAAATGAAGGATTCCTAAAGTGAAGTAAAGCAAACTATTCAGGGAACCAACAGTGACAGGAAGGAAACCAAGAGTCAAAGCAATAATTTGGAACAAAAGGAAAACATGAACATCCACCAGGAACAAAATGAAAAAACAATAATTCAAAAAAGTGAAGAGAATCTTACAAATCTCTGGGACAAGTTGAAACGTCCCAATATCCTAATTATAGGGGTACCAGGAGGAGAAGTACAACAGCAAGAAATTGAAAACTTATTTGAACAAATAATGAAGGAAAACTTCCCCAATCTGGCAAAGGAAATAGACATCCAGGAAGTCCAGGAAGCCCAGAGAGTCCCAAAGAAGTTGGACCTAAAGAGGAACACACCAAGGCACATCATCATTAAATTATCCAAGATTAAAGATAAAGAGAATCCTAAAAGAAGCAGAGGAAAGGAAAGAGTTAGCTACAAAGGAGTGCCCTTAAGGCTATCAGCTGATTTCTCAAAAGAGACCTTGCAGGCAAGAAGGGGCTGGAAAGAAGTATTTCAAATCATGGAAGGCAAGGACCTACATCCAAGATCACTCTATCCAGCAAAGCTATCATTTAGAATGGAAGAGGGGATAAAGTACTTCCCAGATAAGGTCAAGTTAAAGGAGCTCATCATCACCAAGCCATTATTATATGAAACATTAAAGGGACTTATCTAAGAAGAAGAACATCAAAAATATGAACAGTAAAATGACAACAAACTCACAACTATCAACAAATGAACCTAAAAGAAAAGAAAAACAATGAAAACAAAAGCTAAGCAAACAACTAGAACGGGAACAGAATCAGATAAATGGACATCACATGGAGGGATTTCAGCAGGGAGGGGGAGAGGAGGAATGAGGGGGAAAGCTACAGGGAAAAAGAAGCATAATTAGTAGGCATAAAATATATGGGGAGAGATAAAAAATGGTATAGGAAAGACAGGACTCAAAGAACTTATATGTAGAACCCATGGACATGAACTAAGGGGAGGGGGAGTGCTAGAGGGTTGCAGGGGCAGGGCAGAGGGAGGATAAAGGTGGAAAAATTGGGAAACTGTAATAGCATAATCGATAAAAAATACTTTTAAAAAAGAAATAGCTGCTGAAGACTTGTAGTAAGATAGAAGAGTCTATTAAATGCTAATAGATTAGGTGGAGGGATAAGTTTTGGATAGAAAGTTGAATTTAAAAATTAAATATTTTTACAGAAAACCATTATAGAATAGAAAATGAAAAATTTAACTAGTAGAGTGAAAATGAAGATCATTGGAATTTGCAGCCATGAGTACACTGGGGATACTGAAGTTGCCCACAATGCTCTGTAGACATAAAGGTAGAAAGGAACATGGAAAGACCAGCTCCAAAGGCCTCCAAGAAAAAAGATATCCACTTTTAAATCAGTAAGTACACATTTTAAAAGATCAATACACTGGATTCTGTAGGCTGTAAATGATGAAGAGTCATATAAATACTGCCAGTTCAATATTCCATAAACACTAATAAGAACCAAGAAAGCATCAGCCGTTACTGAGTTCAAATTCGTAGGAAAGAAAGCAGTTCTGCAAGGAACAAACAAACAAACAAACACGTAAACTGGAGAGGGAGGGGCATTAGAGGAAATCAATGCTTAAGTAAAATAAAGTGTTTTAGGATATGTAGAAAGTAATTAGGAAGAGAATAATGTCCTAATAGACATCAAGAGTTAAAAGTACAAACCAAGTTTAGAATCTTAACCAAAGGATGAAGCAAAGAAGAAAAAATTAATCTAAATGGATTAATTTAGAGCTAAAGGCAGCTGTGCCTGTGAGAAAGATGATTTGGATGGAGGGCTTTCATTTGAACTTGAATGTTCACAATAACCAAAAAAAGAATAACAACAACAACAAAAAAACCTTTTAAAACAGAGGAAAAGAACATGAGTTTAACCGGCTTTAAAGTACGAAGTGAAACCTCCTGTCTGCAAGTTTCTTTTCTCAACTGTTCTGAAAGGCGACCAGCCACTGGAGATTCCTAAATTACACACATAAATATATATACAGAAAAAATTTCTGTCAAAGTAAGCAGAATAAAATTTTGAAGTATAATATATTTGGGAAATTCTGCTACTACATCTCTTTTGGATTTTCTTAATGCCCATTTTTGCTATAAAAATGTCTGAGATAAAATTGTCCAGTTTAGAAAAATAATTCACTTAATTTAGTTTTATTTAACATTTCTCAAACATAGATGAACTTGAAGCTATTTGGAAAAAAAGGAAGTAGAGTGACTCTGAATTGCACATTCTTTGGGAGAAAAGGGCAACAGTAAAGGGTCACTTAATTTATAATATGAAATATGAACCCATAAAGTTAGAATGCGTGACCTGAAAACTGGATGGTTGAAGGAAGAACCACTATCTGTACATAAGCCACGAGTCCTTTAAGTGCAGATGCCACTTGTTTGATCTTCGTAGCTCGGTCTAGCATATAGTAAAAACTCAGTAAATGCATTTTGACTGGCTGAATGATACTTCACTGGTATTAGGTCTTTAATTATAGTTTGCCCAGTTTATGTAATGTTGAAAGGAGCTTGGACACAGCTGAAAGACCATGCTCACCGTTTAAGTGCCAATAAATGTAGTCATCCACATATTAAGTAATAGTGATACATATACCAATCAATTTAATCTTGTAAATAATAGTACCTCAAAAAGTTAATGAGCATTTCTTAAGAGATGTGCAACACACGCATTTATATTGCTAATGCCTGGAGATAAATAATTAGGGACCCCTTTTCACAACTGCTCAAGCATAATCTCTTGGTTCTATAATAAGAGTTTAGACTGCATTTAAATAAGAAAGACTTATAAATGAAAGAGCCTCTTGACTGATTTTTTCCCATTTGAGAAAGAATAAAGATTCAGACACTTTTTTGAAAGTCATCTTCTATCAAGAGTAAATATTAGGCACTTTCATCATCTAACAACTCTACATTTTAAATGTCTTTTTAGTGACAAATAGAAGTAGGGACTTTTTTAATGGTAAGTTCTGAGAACGCATTCACAGAAAGGAAAAGGGCTTTCATACAGAACGATCTCTCTGATGAAGTGAAGCTAGGAGCGCAAAGCTGGCCCTCTTTTCTCTACGCTGCATCGAGTCTAAGCAAGCTCACGAGGATGGAAAAATAATGTCTCTTCAAAATACCAAAGAAATGAAAATCTATGGGACATGAACTCCAAAGGTATTTTTCTTTTGTCAGAGGCTTCCCTTATATAATCCATTCAGATTTAAAAATCATGCTAATCTCACTGTGGCTCTTATTACATCCCTTTGGTTGTTAATTTTAAATAATCTGTGGAAAGGCAAGTTTCTCAAAGTAAATAAGGCATCCTACGACTTTTAGAAAGCAAGTCAACAAAACTTTTGTTGAATTTTAAATAGTGCTTTCATTTGGAATTCTGAGAATCCAGTTCCATTTTATTGACTGTTTGGTCAAAAGTCATTTTATGTTCACAAGGTTTAACAATTCCACTCGCTGTAGGAAACAGTTCAACTTACTGATTATTAAAGGTGAAACTCACCAAATAAAAATAAATTAATTAACTGCCTCTGAAGAAATTGACTGGGCCACTGCATGACTTGTGACAGGGATTCCTTACAAAACAGATGTAGGCTTTTTATGGCATTTCCATAAGAATATATTTTGGTACAAAACTCAAGCATTTAGTACTCACAACCAAAAGAGCATGATAAGAACTACAGGTTATGATTTAGTTTACATGAGAATACAGTCAGTCTGGGTACTTTTTAAAATATAGGAATGTAGAACACCAAATTGATGAATATTGAGGGGGAAAAAGCTGTCTCTTCCTTAGACTGTTAAGTCAACTCACTACACCATGTAAGGCAATAATTTGCTTCCCAGTTAACTTCATAACCCAAACTTAGTGTTTGGGCTTCAGCTGTGAAAAGCTTCTTGTTCTGTTGTTTGGATCATCTCTGCATATTTATACCTCTATTCTGTGACTTAGAGGTCACGTATATCTGTATGTTTAGGGACCGTTTTGGGTGTTAGACTAGCCATACAATAACTTACCTCACTAAAACATAAAGACCAGAAGATTAGGAATTCTTTTATTCATCCCTTTATCCCCAACAACTCCAATAGGGACTGACCTATAGTTGATTCTCAATAAATATTTGTAGAAAAAATATACCCATCATTCTTCCTCAATATATTCTCTTCAGACATCTGATACATGCTGTCAACTACCTCTTCCCCTACCCCGTGGAAAAATGGAGCAGACTCACATTTTCTTATTCTCTCAATCTTTCTCCATATTTATGTGTGTACATGTATATACATACACTACACCAAAGGCAACTTTTAACTTACAATTGCATCTTTTCTTGGCTTTTAGGGAAAGGACTGTTTTTCTCCCTTATTAATATATATTGTTAAAGGCAAAAACACATAGCAAATCATTAAAAAATACTTTTATTTAAAGGGAATCTCTTGGGTGTTCTCATTATAGGCTTGAAGTTATTTCATTGGGATATGAGAAAGAGCTTGTCACAGTTGTTTTATAATGAATTAGAGAAGACAGGAGATCTAGACTGTATTTAGTGTTACACCATCTCAGAAGAGGTTTCTGGGCACCTATCTTAACTGAGTTCTTTCACCTGAACAGTGGAAGTAGGACTAGTACACACACAAACGGGTGCTACATTTCAGCGTTAACATTGACATCATCAGGAATACAGTAAATGAGTTCATGATTTTATGTACAAAGGTTAACTTATTGATGGTTGCTTTTGATCAGCTTCTAAGTTCAGAAAGAATTATTTTTCACTGGAATTAAGTACCACAACTTATGTACAATCTCACCTCTCTCTGTTCCTTTCTTTCACTCTCATAGAGCTATTTTAGGGGAAAGAAGGCTCATCTCTAGGACAGGGAAATATAATCATGTAATTGGACAATATTTCAAAATATGGCAGTACACTGTACTGCATTCCCCATCTCTACAGCCCACCTGTGGGATATGGTTCAGCATCTCAAAAGCCATTGAACCATACATTAATGTTTCTGTAACACAAGTAATTGATATATAAAAGTGTTTAAAAGGGGTAAATTTGATGTCTACCTATACTATAAATTCAGGAAGTTATTCTAAAATTCCTGTAGTATAAAAAAATTTCATATGGCTTTTAAATGATATTACAAGTTTTCAACGGAACAGGTATACCTTCCCTTGACTCTATTTTGAGGAAGAGTAAATTTTATTCACTGAGTGCATCCCACAGTGTAGGTATAAAATAAGTATTAGATAAATACATAAATAAAAATGTAAATGACTGTGGGGAGAAATTACATTAAGAAATTTATGAATAAAGAAGTACATAATCTAAATAAGGCTTTTAGAGTTAACACAAAGCTTAGTTCTTCAGCACACTATGCAGTTAGAAGAGATACATTAGATATATATTTATCTATAAATTGTTTAATTATTATTTATTGACTCAAAATATAATTTTAATCTTATATTTATTTTATCCACATTTTCATATGCATTTGAAATATTTATCACATATCAGAGATTATTTGATAATTGTGCTTTATGTTGCTGTCCTTAAAGTTAAATGATGCTTACATACAAATTATGTTTTAAAAATAATAATGGTAATATCTATATATTTTTAAATGTTACAAAGTTAATATAGTGTCATTAAGTAATATTAAAATTGACCCTTATGATACTCTTCTGTGAAGGATGGATATACCCACTTTAAGGAAGAATAAATACCATAGTAGTTAGGAGTATAGACTATGTGGCTAAGTTTACCTTGGGTCTGCATCCCAATTCTGCCACTTACCCTGTGACCTTGAGCCAATGCCTCAAAATCTCCACACCCCAGGTAAATGACATAAACGACCTTACAGTGTGCATTAAGGGTTGGAAGAGATCGTGCATGAAGTGATTAGCCCAGTGTTTTTCACTCAATAACTGCATAATAGCTCAGTAGTAGTCATTGCTAATAAGGAGTTGGGCCAGTAAGTGACTTGCTAGGAAAGAACTCTGATAGAACAGGGACAGCAGAATTAGTACTGAGTGTGAATTTAAACTCAAGACTGTGACTTGACAGATTTTGTTCTCTACCAGCTCATTTAAGTGGAAATCAAGGTAAGTGCAAAAATTTGCTATCTGAAGGAACACTTTCAGATTAGTTTTCATAAAATAAAAAAGCATAATTTGAATATTTAAAACCATTTTTATCTGTGATAACTCAGGGTTTATACATATTGAGATTTCTTACAGTACACTATTCTGCATTCATTATTGGTGCTAGAAAAGCTATTCATCAGTGAAAACAGGATACTAACTTTTTTAGCTTAAAAGCAATTTGGTTAAAATGGTATCTAATTACTCTATTCAAAAAGGAAGAATGACCTTTCAAATGTGTGTATATCAATCTCTTGCTCATGAACATTAGTGCTTCTCTTGAACTTAAAAATGTGTTCTCTTATTGAATGAAAAATAGAACTTAGGAACACCATCATCAATGACTTGTGTAAGGGAAAATATAAATATGGAGAAAAAAAGGACAAAGCAAGAAAAAATGTACAAAAACAAACCTTAAATTGAACCAAATTATTATATTCACTCAACAAACAGTGGAGTAACTTTCGCAGAACTGACTCTTACAGGGGAATGTGATCCTTACCCTAGTCAATGCTCACAATACAACAATGGCCATTGGATATAAAAGGATCACAGGGGAAAAGATTAAAATGAGGTGCGGGTACATATGTAGAGTCACAGGATGATAAGATGTACAGATCTTATCTGAAAAGTTATAGGAGTTACTAAAGGTTTGGAGCAAGCTTGTAACAATCTCTTGGTGGTGTTATGGCAGACATCCTGTGTACACATACATTCCATATTCCCTGTCCTCTTCTTGCTAACATAACCCTACTTTTGTTTAGATAAAAACCAAAAATCCTGATTTCAAAGAACAGGTGACCAGGGTATTCAGATATAGCTAATCAAATATGATGATATGTCCGCTGGAAAGCTTGTGGGAAGATCTCAGAGCAAAGGCAAAAGGAGTGTGAAAGACAAGTACCAGATGATTCCACTCATATGTAGAATCTAATGAACAAACCAAACTAAAAAGCAAAATAGAAACAGGCTCATAGATAGAGAAGATAGAGAGAAGGCTAATGGCTCTGGGATGGGAGTGGGAGTTGAGGATGGAAGGACAGAGCAAAACAAAGTCTCATGGACAAAGGCAACGGTGTGGTGACTGCAGGGGTGGGTAGAGGTGGGAGAGGGTATAGGGGGATAAAGGAGAATGGAAAATAAAATAAAAATAAACTATTTAAGAGAAAACAAGTGCTGGTGAGGATGTGGAGAAAGGGGAACCCTTTATTCATGGTGGGGATGCAGATTGGTGCAGCCACTGGGGAAAGCAGTGTGGAGTTACCTTCAAAAATTAAAAGTGGAACTGTCTTATGATCCAGTGATTCTACTTTTGGGAATTTATCCACAGAAACCTAAAACACGAATTTGAAAGAATATACGCACCCCTATGTCCATTGCAGCATTATTTACAACAGCCAAGTTAAGGAAGCAGCCCAAGTGTCCATCAGTAGATGAGTAGATGAAACAACTATGAGACATTTACACAATGGAATACTACTCAGCTGTAAACAAGAAGAAAGTTTTACTCTTTGCGACAGCATGAATAGATCTGGAGAATATTAGGCTAAGTGATAGGAGTCAGTCCGAGAAAGACTCAAATACCATATGATTTCACTAATATGTGGAATCTATGAACAAGCTGAACTAACAGGCAAAACAAAGACAGACTCATAGATAGAGAGCAGGCTGATAGCTTGGGGTGGGGGGAAGGCTAAGGGATGGAGGGATTGAGCAAAAAGGAAAAAGGACTCATGGACAACAGTGTGGTGATTGCAGGGGGCAGGGGAATATAAGGGGAATAAATGGTAATGTAAAAAATACAATAAAATTTTAATAAAATATTTTATAAAATATAAGCATACTTTTTTCTTTTTTAATAAAAAGTAGTGTGAGGAAATAGATTCTCTTCTCTGAATCCCCCCTGTATGAACAAATACTGGCAATCATCTAACCTTATTTTTCATGAGAATATATCATCTTCTATTTGTTTAAGCTACTCTTAATCAGATTCTAATGTCTTATGTTTGATACTGTTCACAACTATTACACACGCCACAGCTATTACAGATTAGTTGCAATAGAGATTAAAGGTTGAAGAGATGGACATGAAACTGTCATGTTCATAATGCATCCAACCAAGAAGCCTGCTGTTCCATTACCAGAGACAGGAAGTCAGAAGGAAACATCGCATCTCAAATGTTAGATATATACTTGAGGCTATAACGGAATATTCATAAAATTAGAAATTATAAAATATTTATTAAGACACGGATATCCAATGGCAGTACTGATGTAGAATGAACAGATGTAAAATATAGAACTGTGGAAGAAGACAGAAGAATAAAGCAAAAGAAGGTCCAGGGGCTTGGCAATGTTCACCATGTTAAGAAAGCTCTCCATAAATGGAGAAAGTGAAAAACCTAGGAAAACAGATTTGGCAACGGAATATGGCTGCCAAATTGGCAAGTGAAGTTATGTTTGTAGAGACCAAATCATCAGGAGTACAACCATTGCAACGGATGTGCCATTCAATATTTAAGAGACCAGTGGGAACAAATAGTGGTGCTAAGGACTGCTGCCAAAAAGATTTCTAAAGATCTAGGAAACTAGCTAGAAAGGCCATGTTGTCCCTTATATCCAGAACACCCTCCATTTCTATATTACTTTCACTTCCCCCTACAACCTCAGGTACTAATGGCCCACGTGGTCTTCAGCTATTACCTTAGAAAACATACTCAAATTGATCCCTTTGTATTAATCCATGATTATACTATATTTATAGTATATTAGTATAAGTCTATTTGTTTTCCCAATGGATATATGAGCTCCCTAGTGAAACCGGTGAGTCTTGTCCACCATTCTATTCCTGAATGAAATGACTGAGACGTTTCCTAACTTTGTAGTTACCACTATCCTCCCTCCCCAACGTGTCTGTCCAGTTTGGGCTGGAATAGTTTACAACACTGGCATCGAGGTAGCATGGGATTGTGCAGAAAACAGGATACTATGAAACAAAACAAATCGTTTCATAATGTTGGATATTCTACGTATCAGATTTTAGCCCTAGGCAAGCTACACAAGTATTTTAGTTCCCTGCTTACTATTCTATTAAAATAGAGATATTCCTCCTCTATTCTCCAGAATTATTATAACAGTCTTAGAGACTATACGTGTATATGTGTGTGCATACAATAGCTGGCCTACTTACTCTTGGTACACAATGAATGGTAGGCAAAGTAGACAAAGAGGATAAGTAATATCTGTGGCAGTATACAACGATGTTGATCTTAACTTAAATATCCTTGTATTACCTACATAATTCCTACCTCTTGAGATAACACTTCTAACATAAGAATTTGTTTTCAAAGCACAGTCTTTGTTGTAGAGGCATCATTACAGCTAATAAAAACATTTAAGAGATTTGTTTCCTCAGCCAGCCTGAAAGAAGCTGACAAATTTCAGGTTTTATTATAAACAAATTTTCTGTTACAAAAACCCAAAACAATACAATTAAATTTAAGAAATTGGCATTCGTAAGAACTTGTTCATGGATATTGCCACATTAAAAGAAACAAAAATTCATCTTTTATTGGAAACATCTTCATCTAAATCACCCACTTTACATATCCCTTTAATAAATCCCTTTATGATTTACCATAAACAAGCTTCCCAATGTGTCATAATTGCTGAAGTGCTTTGGTGCATTTATATAAATCTGACTATATAAAATCATTCACATAAAACTGTTCCTGTGAACATATTCAAAGGAATATCCACCCCCCAAATTCCTTATTAGCTGAAAAAAACAAAAGGCCTTTTGAATATTCTGAAACAGCTAAATAGAATGTTTAAACTTTTCTAGAATGTTTCATCCCAAGATATCACTAGTGGCTAAACCACTATCATTAATGACATAGCTTGTGAGGCACACACCTATTTCCTGGGGAACTGGCAGAGAATCCTGCTACAATGAAAGAAAAATCTGCATTATCCTACGTAAGAAATAATAATCACTATTTAGATGAGAAAAGTCACAAGATATTAATAATAAAGAGTTAAAAAGTTAAAGTTTGGTTTCTCTTAGTGGGACAATAAATGGGAAATAAGTATTCTTTAACTGCAGACTATTAGTTTATATGAATAACTGCTGTGTTAGAAGACTTAATCAGGAAGCTGTAAATAAGCAAATTACCAGCTGTCAAAAAATTATCACTATCAAATTAAATGAGCTTCCCTTGGCAAGCTAACATTGCTTTTGCCTGAAGGCCAACTCAAAAATGAATCTTGGGAGAGACAAGTCATATAAATAAAAAATATTTTAAATTAATCCTCTCTGTGTAGACAAACTTTAAAAATAGACCATAACACTCATTTCTAAGTTTTGCAACAACAAAGTAACTGCAATGATCGACTACTATAGGCTACATTAAGTATTCCTTAATGAACTCTGATGTTGTGCCTTTTAAATTAAGATAAATATCGTTATATAATATCAAATCAGCTAGTACACATGGCTATCCCATAGGTCAGACTAAAATGTGATTTTCAACATGAACAGTGACAGATAAAAGCTACTTGGTGATTTATATGTATTCAATTAACTGGAAGTCGACTGTTTAATGCTACGTTGGATAACTAATACAAAAAAATTTTGAGAATGTTGTAAAAGGCCAAACCTACCAGCTATATACATTTGATCACTCTGCCAAGTTTATTTGCCCACTGTTTACTCAGGTGTGTCCCTGTCAAAACTGAAAGTAAGTTGTTGAAGATAGCTAATTTTGCTTTATTTAATCTCATTATATACAATATTTTAGTCCACCAATTGTCCACTGAAAGTGAAATTAAGGGTTGAAGAGTAAGGGGATCTTTTGTGAAGATTATGGAAAAAAACCCGTCCTTATGTATACAAGGGGTCTTGAAAGCACACTGGTTGCTGTATCAGTGTGAAAAATCCAGGGTTCCACCTAAAGTGGAACAAATTTGAAGTTCACCATTGGTGTCTCAGGAAAACCAGTAAAGCTGTGTCTTCCATAGCAGAGCTGGCTAACAAGATATATGTTAAGGGTAATGTATCCTCTTCAGGAACCCTGCAGGTGTCCTGGGTAGGAAATTAAAATGTCGATTTCCTAAAGAACTTTCTTTAATCTAATTACATTTAATGGTTTACCTCACAATGTCCTATTTGCTAATCCTGGGACTCTGCCTGACTAACCTCCTCATTCCTTGTTCATCTCATCTAGCTGCCCTCTAAATCTCACTGAGGCAGTGAATGACAAAGATTCTTTTAAAAAGGTGTTTTTAATTCCATTGTGTAAATATACCATAGTTTTTGGATCCACTCGTTTGCTGATGGGCACTTCGGTTGCTTCCAGTCCTTGGCTATTGTAAATTGTGCTGCTATGAACATTGGGGTGCACAGGTTCTTTTGGATTGGTGTGTCAGGGTTCTTAGGGTATAATCCCAAACTGGAGAGCATTATGCTAAGTGAAATAAGCCAGGAGGTGAGGGACAAATACCATATGATCTCACCTTTAACTGGAACATAATCAATAGAAGAAAAAAGCAAACAAAATATAACCAGAGACATTGAAGTTAAGAACAATCTAACAATAGCCGGGGGGGGGGGGCGGGGGGGAGGGGCGGGGACAGTGGGAAGAGGGGATTACAGGAATTACTATAAAGGACACATGGACAAAACCAAGGGGGAGGGTGGAGGTGGGGGAGGGAGGTGGATTCACCTGGGGTGGGGTGGAGGGATGGGGAGAAAAGGCATACAACTGTAATTGAATAACAATAAAAATTTTTTTTTAAAAAAGGTGTTTTTAATGGAGACCTCTACCAAGGAAGTGTCACTTAGACCTAATGGCATGCATCTTTAAGTGCTGAATGTCCAGTATTGTGGTAGATAGTATACACTTTTCTGTAACCCCCAGGACACATGGCATGGCTGTCAACATGTACAATCAGCCCTGCTCTCTTATCAGCTCAGCATTTAAGCCATGTATTAACACTTCACTTGCTCATCATCCCAGCTACTAAGGCAGACCATAGAATTCATCCTGGATGTTCTATATTCCCTTTTAAATACAGTGATTCTAGGAATATTATTTACTTATATAAGTAATATTGATGTCATAAAAATTATGTATGTGTATATGTGTGTGTGCCTGTATATGAGGTCTGTCACTGTACCTAGCCACGCAATATGAAAAATAGAAACATTTATTGAAGATATAAGAAACATTGTACAGAGGAAAATGATGCTTCTGTCCTCTTCAAAGTAGGCACATTGGTACGTCACACAGTTCTCCCAGCATCTCTTCCACTGTTCAAAACACTCTGCAAAATCCTTTGTTGGAATTGCCATCAACTACCCGGTCATATTTTTCTAAATCTCATCAACAGTGTGAAATCCCTTCCCTTTCAAAGGTGATTTTAGTTTGGGAAAAGCCAAAAGTTGCAGGGCACCAAATCTGAGTGGTAGGGTGGCTGAGTCACCTGGGTGATTTGATGTTTGGCAAAAAAAAAAAAAAAACAACACTGCACGAGACGTGATGCATGAGTGGGCATGTTGTCCTGATGAAGCTGCCCATAGCTGTGGCCGTATTCATGATATTGCATCTTTCAACCAACAAAGAATGTTGAGGTAGTACTCTATTAATTGTTTGTCCTGGAGGGGTGTACTCATGAAGGACAACACATTCCCATCAAGAAACACTGTTAACATGGTCTTGATCTTGCTGCAACTTTGCTGGAACTTCTTCGGGCAACTTCCAGGAGAACCAGGCAACTTCCTTTGGGATGACTGGGCCTTGGTTTCCAGATCACAGCCATAGTAAGCTCATGATTCAGCTCCAGTTATGACCTTCATGGGGAAATCTGGTTCATTGGTAGCAGTTTGAATCAAGTCATCAGCAACTGCTGCATGATGTTCCTTTCACTCTGGTAGCAAAAGCTATGGAATGAATTTTGCCAAGACATGTTTTGTGCCGAGTCCTGTGTAAAAATCTCAGACACAGTAGTTCTGGAATCCCCAGATCAACTTCTAGAGTTTGCACTGTCAGTTGCCGATCTTTGTTGATTGCAGCCCATACACGTTCAATAATCTCAGGTGTTCTGCCTGTCACAGGCCTTCCAGAATGTGTCAAGAATCACTTTCAACAGAATCTTGACCATCTTTGAAGCATTTGTGCCACATTTTTATTTGCGCTGCACTCATTGCATTGCCCCCACAGGCCTTCTGAATATCCAATTTGTTGCCATGGAGGAATGTTGAAGCTTAACACAAAATTTGATGCAGATTTGTTGGTCCACGTGCTCAGTTATTTTGAATGTCACAGCCACACAGGACACACGCTCACTCAGCGGTGTCTAGTGCCCTCCCTGACTAGCACAGTGAAGCTGTCATTGTTCGCACATGCACATTCCAGTCCACTCTCCTGGGCTGCCACTTCACATTGATGTCACCCAAACCATTTCATTACATTAACAATGGCTGGACTTTTTCTGGACAGACCTTGTATATGTTTGTGTGTGTGTATACGTGCACACACATACACAGATACTCACAGAGTGAGTAAAAAGTAGGTTTACATAGTAGGTCTGTATAGAAAATAATACAATAATAAATAATAATACAAGAATAAACTATGTTTTTCATAGTCACAGCTATAAATCTTCATTTGCTCTACACTGTATATATTATTTAGACCTGCAGACAGGGAGAGAGAGAGAGAGAGAAACACTATTTTTGGAAGACACATTGTAATTATAATTGCCTTTAAAACAATAACTACAAATATTATTGCAGAAAAGAAAATGTAAAAAGCTGGTAGATGCGTCTTCTAGTTGTTTGCTTACAATAACTGACAAAGATTTATTAGAGTATACTCGTTAAACTGCAAAGCACTGCACCATCACTTACTACCTAATTTCCTCATCACAGTCCTCAGATAGTGCCCGAATGTTCCCTCACAGGTAACACACAGTGGAACAATACAGCTCTCCACAGTGATCAAATGGGCTTCCTGGGCTTTGAGAGGCTGGTAGCAGAAGTGCTGGTAAGGGACACCTGGATACCGACTCTGCCTCTCCTTGCCCTTCCTGTCTGTAAGTACCTTCACTGATGCTGGTTTTGGCTGGAGAATCAGCAGGAATCGATTTCTATAACTATTATTTCTCACAGTGTAAATTCCTGCAGAAGGGGGATGAAGCCCCAGGTGAACTGTAGACTAACGTTCAACAAGAATTTTACTTTGAGATTTACGACACTGCCCTTAGATTAAGGATCCGGGACTCATGATCACCAAACTCTGTGCCATGTATATTTAGTTGTTACACATGTTGTATCTTCCCTCTCTTTAGATTTTCAAAACACGCTTTAATAAGTTCCAAGTGTAATTTAACTTCTTGTGTGAATAGTGTGCACGAGGATAGATGGGGTGGGGAACAGGGGTCTGTTCCCAAATATGCTGCTAATACCTTCTTCATCCCTTAGGGCTTAAATTTGTTTTTTACAGAACAACACATTTTTAGGTTAGACTTTTACCTAACACAGTATTTCCAAACACCACTTATTAGAGAACATAATCATAATTTTTGTCCTATCATGTACCTTTTATATTATAATTTACCTGATATTTTAACTGACCTCTTTATCACATGAATGGAACTTTATATAGTTCCTCTAATGAAAAAACAATGCAACTTTTCATTATTTTTAATTAATTGTAAAAACAAATACAGCAAAAACAAAAGCATATTATTAAATTTTAGTTAGATATCTTTGCCTTTGGAGCATGGGATTTATTCTTTGTTCTAAATGAAATTATTGGAAACACTGCTTGATATATTTAAAATACACTGGTAAAAATAGAGTATTTCTCTTTAAAAATCAGGATTGAAAAAACTGAAAAGCTAATAACTTGTTCAATATCATTTTAATTTACTGAGGCAACTTCGTATGCCTCAAATAGTAGTTACTGATATTAATGATTGTGTAAACTCTTGTGTGATAAGGCAAGGTGTATACTAAAATACAAACTTTATTACACTAATATTCAACCTCTGGCACAAAAGTGAAAGGCCCAGGGAAAACCTTAAATAAATTAAGTAGGGCTTTGGGACCAGATGATCTGTGTTTCAGTCCTTGCTTACGTACTTACTAGCTGTCCGTGGTTGTATAATTGCATTGACCAGCATGAGCCCCGGTTCCTAATTTGTTAGGAGCCACTGATACTCAGTTCTCATTTGTAGTTGCAAAATGTAATAATCTAATTCTCTCATTCATATTTTATTTATTTGCTGGGATACTTTTATAACAAGACATGTCCCCTATTCTTCTATTTTGTTGTCCTAGTAGTAGAGTCCATTATAGAAAATGAAGAATGAATTATTGATTCTTTTATTTCATATACTTGTTTTCAAGATAATGACTTACTTGCTTCACATCCCCTGCATATCAATTTAATTTTAAAATATAATTTTGAAACAATAGATGCATATGTTTGATAAATTTTAATTTGCTGCAATGAATTTTAATTTGCTGCAATGACTATATTTATTAATTGCAAATTAACGCAAAAAGCCTCTTTAAGAATTTTTTCTGAATTCTTGTGACATAACCCTGGAGTTGTTTATAGCTTGCTTGGCATCTCATTTAAAGAACTATCCAGGTTTACCTTGACCTAGACCTGCCGTTTCTCCAAGATCCGATGGGTTTTTTTAGTGAGAGATGCTATTTCAATACCACAATCTGGACGCTATAGTCATTGTTCTATGAGCAGCTGTACCTTAAATGCTCTCTGCTAATCTTTATATGTCTCCCCAGTCACGTGGCTGTCTGAAGCATATTGTGTATAAAATTCTCAAGAGAACCTAAAAGAAACAATGGAATTCTTAAATGATAAGTTTTTATGCCCTCTAAAATTCAAAGTTAGTTTTTATGAATATAGCATCTTTGACTCCTTCCCTGGGTATCATAAATATGTTCCCATATTTTCTTCTAAAATTAGGTTTCTGTTTTCTGATAATAACTTATTTTCTTCCCCTTATTAGTCATTTTTGATAGGTGTCCAAATGCTATTTTTCTTTAGAGTCCAGCACATCAAAAAAATATTTCCTGTTTATTTTTCTGTAATTTCAGATTGATATATGTAAGTAAAAGAGATTATAATTCAATATGTATCTTCAATTATCAGCAGGAAAGTTTTCTTGATTATAGTTTTGAGTATTTCTTTTTTTACTTTGGTTTCCTTCGGGGTCTCCTATTATTTGTATGTAGAATCTTGTGTATCTTTAATATTTATTAATTTGTCTCAAGTATTCTTTACCTCTTTTTTATATTTTCTAAAATGTCTTCCTTTAACACTTTTTCTTAATGATTTACATAGTAAGTATGTTTGTTCTAGTGTTCTTTCTAGTTCAGTCTTCTTTATTTTATTATTACATTTTCCTGAATGCTGTCACTTCATTTCTGAAGTTTTGTAATTCTGCTTAATATTGTTTTTTACTGTCTTTTGTAATGTTCCTAGCTTCTTGTAGATTACTTAAATACAGCATGTTATAGTTGAATTCAAATCATTTCATGGGCAGGTTTTACTGGCATAATTTTATCTTCTTTCATAGGGCTTCTTTGAGGGTTCAGCTAGCGAATCTAGAAACAGTGCCAGTCACCAAGTAATTTTTCAGAATTAATGGAGAGAGATTTTTAGTTTCCCTAATAGTTAATTATTGATTATACAGTGTTGTAAAAGATATGCATGTATTCTACTACTTAGTACTTCTAGGATGCTTAGTGCCTAAGTGGTAGTTCATTGTAAAACATTAGACAAAATGTATAATTCGCAAATCTTTTTAAAAAGATATTTTGAGCCCTGACTGGTGTAGCTCAGTGGACTGGGTGCTGGCCTGCAAACCAAACGGTCCAGTTCGATTCCCAGTCAGGGCACATGCTTGGGTTGTAGGCCAGGTCTCCAGTATGGGGCATGTGAGAGGCAACCACACATTAAGGAGAGGCAACCACACATTAAGGTTTCTCTTCCTCCTTCCCTTCTCTCTAAATATGAATAAATAAAATCTAAAAAAAATGTTTTGACTATTGACCTGCTTATGACAATCTTAAAATATAAATTAGTCAAGAGGTTTTGTTTTAAAGATTTTATTTATTTATTTTTAGAGAGAGGAGAAGGGAGGGAGAAAGAGAGGGAAACATCATTGTGTGGTTATCTCTCGAACGCCCCCTACTGGGGGACCTGGCCTGCAATCCAGGCATGTGCCCTGACTGGGAAACTAACCGGTGACTCTTTGGTTCACCAGCTGGCTATTCAATCTACTGAGCTGGAGTGTTTTTTAACTTGTAGTTACCCTATCTCACAGCACTCAGTAGTACTTATACCATTATATGATTATCGATGATTTAAACGTTTAGCTCTTTAAAATAAGATAAACTCAGAATGAATTTGATTACACTCACTTTTGTATATTTTAACTCTGTTTTCAAATGCAATAGATTTAAAAATTACAGTTTTTTCTATAAAATATGTTTACATAAAGTTATGAGAAAATATAATTTGCATATTTATTAGGTCTACTATTTTTAATATATCTAAGACAAGTCAATAAAATTATTGATGTGTTTTACTGCTAATGCATTGTTATGTTTAAAGGGATGAGGTATAGTGGAAAAGAATATTTAAAATATGTTTTGCATTAATCTATGGCATTGTTCTTTATGTTTATAGGTGCACAAGTATATTATGAGAATATTGTATTAAAATATTAGTGAAGATCAAATTGAAGTTGACATTTTCCATACCACATGTGTCTATAAACTGGAAGCATTTATTTACATAAGAATATAGTTCAATTCATTTTCATAATATTTGTAGCTAATCTAAATAATCACAATCCTATGCTGTCTACTAATCTATGAATACTTGACCTATGCTAACTAAAAGAAAGAAATAAACAAGCTCATTTTTTAGTGGATATTAAGTATTTGCAATAAAGTCTGTAATAAATGTACAAAACCACAAGTGCTGTGGAATTTGCCTTGCTCTGCTAAAAATCTTATTTCTTCTGGTTTAATGTGGTAATGTTTCTAGGGAAAATCTCTAAAATATGACTTGTAAACTATATGTTAGAAATAAATGATTTTTAATATGTAGAGAGGGCAATGTAGTAATGTTAGCTATTTTTGACAATTAGTCATTACATTTAACTGACATGTTTTTAATTTATGCAATAATATTAAACAAAGCCACTGCATTTAATGAGGTGCTGAGTTAACAACTATATATTTCAGTTATATGTTACAATTACAATTCTGTTTTTATTGTTGTTCAATTTGTTCAATTACAGTTGTCCCCATTTTCCCCCCATCACTTTCCCCTGCTTTACCCAACCCCCACCTGCCACATTCAATCCTCCCCACCTCTGTTGTCTTTGTCCATGGGTCCTTTTATATATGTTCCTTGACTTGACCCTTGCCCTTCTTTCTCCATTATCCCCCTTCCCCTCCCCTCTGGTCACTGTCAGTTTGTTCATTTCCATGTCTCTGATATTCTGTTTTGCTCGCTTGTTTGTTTTATTGATTAGGTCCTACTTATAGGTGAGATCGTATGGTATTTGTCTATTACCTCCTGGCTTATTTCACTTAGCATAGGGCTCTCCAGTTCCATTTATGCTGTTGCCAAGGGTATAAACTCCTTTCTTTCTGCTCCATAGAATTCCATTGTGTAAATGTACCATGGTTTTTTGATCCATTCATTTACTGATAGGCACTTAGGTTGCTTCTAGCACTTGGTTATTGTAAATTGTGCTGCTATGAACATTGGGGTGCATAGGTTCTTTTGAATTTGGTGTTTAGGGATTCTTAGGGTATAATCCCAGCAGTGGAGTTGCCAGGACAAAAGGCAGTTCCATTTTTAGTTTTCTGAGGAAATTCCATATTGTTTTCCACAGTGGCTGCACCAGTCTGCATTCCCACCAACAATGTAATTCTTTTTCTTTTCCTTTTATTTCTGTTTTAAGCTCAGGAAGTAAGACTAGCACACCACAGACACAGAAATTAATTTCAACTCTAGAAATGTACATTATCATTATTATAATTATTATATTATCATTATTATTTTGAAGATACCCATTGTTTTGAAAGCTATTCTATTATCAGGCACTTGTTATTATTTCTATTACATTTATTAAAATTATGAGTATCTAAACGGAAAGTGACAATTAATAGAATTCATATTTATTCATTTAACAAATATTTACTGAGTGCCTATAATAAATTCTATTCCTTTTGCACATTTATTAAAATCTGGCATTTTGTTAATAGTCCCATATGTCATGAACTAGAAACCTGAAAGATGTTTACTTAAACTTTAATCTATAACTATTGGAATTATAATGTACAAATAAAATTCAGTTTTACACTCTTATCTCTTTACTTAAAAGCTTTGGAATATTTCTGCGGCTTTGGTGAATTCACAGTAAAAAGTAATAATAAAGTTTAAAAAATAAGTTTCATGACTATTTCTAGAGACTATCTTTTATATGTAACTTTGACATATTGTTTTGATTTGCAAATTCCTTGTGTATTACCTCATGCTATATTTTGAATATTTTATTTAGTGTTTTCGTATGCATCCCATTTTTTAAAAGAATGATAGTTTCCTATCAGCATAGAAAATATGCCTGATACAGTATTTGCTAAATGGGAGAGGGGAAGGAGATTATTTTTCTGGTTGCTAGCATTCTAACATCTTCTATATGGAAATAATCTCTTAATTTTATTGATCTCCTATTCAGCAGAGACAACTTTCATCTATGAATGACAAAGGGGACATTTTCTTCTTCCTGTGTACTGGCAGCTAGAACATGAGCATATTCAGGCTCTCCCACATAATCTTTGAAAATTAAGATAGGACATGAATATATCAGTAGAGGATATTTAAAGTACAGGTTCAGAAGTCTGGCAGTAGAAGTCCTGCTAAGTCTCGTGGTATTCAGATTAGATACAGCCATCCTGTGACCGTGGGACAACGAGCCTAATTATATATATATAATTTCCTCAATGTGTTTCTGGTAGGAATTAAATTAACCAAAAACTAACCAAAAGTAAAGACTCCTATATCTCTGGATTCCGTGTTATGGCGTAGAAAGAAAAAAGACAGCCCTTACTGTTTTAAACAGTTTAACATACGCCATTTTGTAGTTTTGAAAAATATAATCCCAGGCCTGTGGTAGAGAGGCATCTTTTACTACAGGTACAATGATAGGGATTCACGGTTCTACACACAATCCCTTGATTAATACAGAACCTCTCCAATGAAGAGGAGGTGAGGCCATGCAAGAGAAACACAGACAGGTAATGCAAATCAGCTTTTAGACTTCCCCAGAGGACCTGAAGGGATTTATCACAGTATCTGCGACATGAGAAAAGGAGGAAACCCGGATCTACCCTGGATTAACGGGCAGTGGCTGCCCATTAATTAGTAACTATTGATGACTCAGAACACCACGGCTTCACCAATCAGAATGAAGGCTTGAAGGGCTCAGGAAATAAGTGCAATTTTGCCCCTAGTTTGACTCATAATCAACCCAGTGAAACCCCCAGACCATCCTGTTTATTCTTTTTTATTATTATTGATTTTAGAGAAAGAGAGAGAGGAAGAGAAAGAGGGAAAGGGAGAGGGAGAGAGGGGAGAGAGAGAAAAAGAGAGAGATTTGCTATTGCACTTCCTTATGCATTCATTGGTTGATTCCCTATGTGCCCTAACTAGGGATCAAAGCTACAACCTTGGGGGATTGGGATGGCACTCTATCCAACTGTGCTACCTGGTCAGGGCCGCCCTGTATTTAGTCCATTAGTTCTCTATGCATTTGGAAAAGATAGCTGAGAAACCAGCAGAAGTATTTCACTAGCCCCTTGGTTTTAGCAGTTAGTTCTATTTTGGCAGGAAGAACCGATTAAAAGTCACTGGGGCCTCTCTATCCCAATAATTAATAAAAACCAGTATTATACCTCGGGGAAATGTGCTGATTTTCCTCAGTATATTTCTGGGGAAAGCCCATGATTAGTGCTGCCATCTAAGTCTTTAAAAACATAAGATGGAGATTTCTATTGTATTGTCATTTAAATTTTTAGTTTAATCAGTGGGGAAATGGATAGGTCTTAAAAAAGAATAATGGATTAGTTATTCAAATTACAGTTAGAGTTCCAAATATGGTTTCCTTCCTTGAACCAAAACATAGCCTCTGATCATAGTACATAGATATTAATCTGACGAATGCTTTGCTTTTCTCCAACCCAGAAAACACCACACTATGTTTTATCTAGTAGTAAGAGTGCAATTTTACCACCTTCCTTTATTACACCAGACTCTCAAAGCTGTGTCCCAAAATATTAGCCAAGGTCCTTAGTTAGATATTCATTCCATATAAGACATAATCTGTTCTATTACTTGGTGGCATCAATTTGCTAAGACCACGGTAGCAAGGAGAAGGTATTCTGGATTTCTCAGTATAATTCATATATGTTAGTACAAAATACCAGTACTTGCAATTTCAGTGAAGTTTCTGGTGATCTGGCGATTATCCAGTGATCTTGGCTCTGATAGGGTAGTACATTTCAAAGTAAAGGACACTTGTGCCCTCTTCCATTAGCTAAGAAACACAACACTTGAGCTTTTAAAAAATTATTATTTGGCTGCAATAAACAGCTAATCGGTTACCTGAAAGGGTACTGCTTTTGATATGACTCGGGACAAAAGAAGGATCTCTAATTTGTGCAGGTGGCAGTGCAGGAATCTCTGCTACTGAGCAGATCTAACAGTGTTCAGAGCATCTTTGGTACTCTGGGATATGCAGCAGGCAGAGATGAACAAGCCCCTAAATGAAAATCACAGAGGATGTCAGTGGCATTTAGAACAAATCCACGACTTTTTCAGTAAGTAACTCATCTCCTTCGAACAGCTTTGAACCTACACTAGAATTTGGTAAAATCTGACTACCTAACCATAAGACAATGAGTGCCCCTATAAACTTACTGAACCAGGTCTTACCTGATCTACTTTAATCCAAGTTCAGAGTGACCCGTGTAACAAGTCTATTATGACGCAGAAGTGAAATCAGCCAAAACAACTGTGTAAGCAAACTGCACACTTTCACACCCCCTCTCACCACAACCCCTTCTTCAATACTCAGCTGTGAAAGCGTAGTCATCAATGACCAGTTAGTGAGGAGGAAAACGGTGGAGCTAATTTTACAATAAATGCTGAATGACATTCTGGTACTAGCTAGAAATACTGCCACAGGTTTTAATTCCCATTCCCGTTATCAATGAAAGCCTGTCCAAGAAGCTAATCTTTCTAGTATGAAGGACTTTTAGCAGTATATCTCACTGGCCACATCTCTCTAGAAAGGCTGATGGTCTGAAGTAAAAATTTATAGCAATTCAGGGATAAACAGTTTGGAAAAATGCTTGGGGGAGTGGGAAGAATGAGTCAATGATTAGCAACAATTAGTAATTAGTAATTAGTAATAAGTTGTGGAAAGAACCTCCTGAAGTAGCTCCAGAATATGAGAATATATACGTTCCATCGGAATACTACTTTCAAGGATCACTTAAATGCTTACAGAATGAAGAAAACGTTTAATGACCAGGTAGACCAGATGATCGTCTTAGTGTACGCCAGTCACCTTCACTCTTTACTATGTGTTGGGCCTGCCCAGTTTGGGGGAGGGGACCTGTCAAAGGGAAGTAGCATTGAACCACTTAAAGAGCATAGTGTAATGTAGATAGATCACAGGGGATTCTATGAGGTATTTTCTCACACAGTACAGACTGCTCGTTCCAATAACATCTGGTTCCAATAATTACTAGCTGTGTGAATTTGGGCAATTCATGTAAACTTTGTGTAAATTTAATTTCCTTAATTGTAATATAAATGGGAAATTCTTACATATGACTTAAGATATGATAGATAAATAAAGAAGAAGAAAGTGGTGCTTATATGCCATAGAATATGACTCAGCCATAAAAAAAAAGAGAAAGAAATCTTGCCATCCGCAACAACACGAATTAACCTAGCGGTATTGTGCTGAGTGAAACAGCTCAGACAGAAGAAGACAAATGCCACGGGATTTCACTTATACGTGGAATCTAAAAACAAATGAACAAGCAGAACAGAAGCAGACTCCTGGATACAGAGAACATTTTGATGGGAGCGGGCTTGCAGGTGTGGGAAAAAAAGGTGAAGGGATAAAGAAGTACAAATGTGTAGTTATAGAATAGTCACAGGGAAGTACAGCACAGCAAACATAGTCAGTAATATTGTAATAACTATGTATGGCGATAGGACGGGTACTAGATTTAGCAGGGTGATCACTTAGGTATACAATGTCTAACTAACTAGGTTAGTCACTATATAACTTATATAATATTTTGTGCCAACTGTAATTGAAAAATAAAACATTTAAAGTTTAAAAAGTATAAATTGGTACTTACAAAATGGTCATGGGATGTAATGTATACCATAGGGCAGTGATTTTCAACTGGTGTGCTGTAAGAATTTTTAAAACATGACATACCTAGGGACACTGACTTCTTTTCCCTTAGATTGTCAAATAAATAAATAAATAAATAAATATAAAGCCAACATAACAATCACCATCCAGTATGAATGAGCCAAAATTATAGCTATTTTCTTGTCATAGTGGCAAAAAGTAATATATTTTTTGGTATGCCACAGAAGTAATTAGTTTATGTGTGCACAAATAAACTGATTACTAAAATTGCTGACATAGGAAATATAGTCAATAATAGTGTAATAATTATGTACGGTGTCAGATGGGTACTAGACTAATTGAAGTGATCACTTTGTAAAGTATACAAGTGTCTAATCACTATGTTGTATACCTAAAACTACTATAATATTGTATGTGAACTATAATTGAAAAATAAAAAAGTATTTTAAAAATAGCAACAATGGGAGTTGGAGAAGCAGAGTTATAGGAATTTATACACTTACATATCCTCAGCACTAAATATTTGATTTTTAAATTATTAACTATGATAGAGTAGAATCACTTTGGATACTGGATTCACAGAGCGTTCAGAAAATGAATTGTCTTCACTTCTCAAGTATAAGAAAAGTCAACTGGATGGATGTGGGTTTATAATGACGATCCCAGCGCTTACTGACAGGGTAATTTGGCAACTTAAACTACCTCAGCGTAATGAGATGGTATATGTGAACAGGTGTAGTGTCTTCCACCTGATAGATTGCCTTCTTTCCAAATCATAGAGGTATCATTTTACCATCATCCCAGAAACCTTTCTAAATTTATATTAGTAACCCATCATTAGAAAATTAAAAACAGGTAAAACGATATAAAAGTCTATGACTTTCATACAGATTTTTAAGTGATATTTTTTTCAACCAAGCACAGGTAGATATAGAGTATTTAATTGCTATCTACTAATTATATCACAATACAAATGTGAGTATAAAAACTGTTTTCTGGAGGGTGGGAGAGTGAGTGAAAGGGGGCTAAAGGTACAGACGTCCAACTATACAATAAATAATGGTGGTATAATTAATGTACAGCACAGTAACTATAGTTAATACTGTAGTGTATATTTGAAAGTTGCAAGAGTGTATAATTTAAAAGTTCTCATCACAAGAAAAAATGTGGAATTATATATGGTGATGAATATTAACTAGACTTATTGTGGTGATTATCTTGCAACATATACAAATAGTTTACCATTATATTGTACATCTAAAACTAATATATTGTTATATGTTAATTATACCTCAACAAAAATTTGTTTTCTTGGGAAAAAAGAGTGCATACCCCAGTTCCTTGCACAAAGTAAATGCTCAATAAATTTTAGGTAATATTATTTTGATACATTGCTACTACTACCGTTGAGAGCTAGGAAAGAGGGCTAGGCAATTATAAGCATTGCTAAGCAGAAAACCTCTTGAAGGTCACTAGAATGGATAAGGAAGAGAAACAAATCGTCATCCGAAATAAGCTTATCAACAGGAGACAGACAGATAGTTCCTCCTGACCCCAGAGCAAAAGTTCCTCCTGACCCCAGAGCTATGCAGAGATAACCGCAACTCCCGCTTCTGTAGCTTGCTTGCTTGCTTCGCTCGCGCGCATAAAAGAGCTAGCCTGTAAGGGTTCGGTGCGACTCCCCTTTGCAGCCTTAACAGGCACCCTGGGAGTTCGCCCCTGCGCAGGTAAGAATAAAGTACCATCTAAGTGCACTCTACACGTCTCCATTTGATTTTCTGCTCGCGTTCAGGATACAACACTACTAGAATATATGTTAGCTCATGGATTCAGTGATGGAATGGCCCTTAGAAAGCATTTGTTTCATGCCTCCAAACCTACTCATAAACGAGGAAGCTAGAACAGGGAGACAGTAAGTATTTATTAAGGTCTCATAGAATTTTAGAGGAAAAAAGTAAGAATAGAATGTAGTTGCATGATATTTAACAGTCTTTTCTCTCTGTGATATCTCACGGCTTCTCAGGTCTACACTAGATACATACTCGATACATGTTTATAAGAGAGATATGCATATGCCGTACATTAGCTGCTAACCTAAATATTTGGAACCTGTATTTGTAAAATTTGAAGAGAGATCTGTTGCACTTTTTAAACTCCCTACCCGAGGACATTTTTCTATTGATTTTAGAGAGACAGGAAGGGGGAGAGGAAGGAAGAGAGAAACGTCCATGTGAGAGAGAAGCACTGATGACCAGTTGCCTCCCATATGCACCCAGACTGGGGATCAAACACATGACCTACATCTGTGCCCTCACAGGGAATCAAACCAGCAACCTTTCAGCCAGAGGACAATGCTCTGACCAAGTAAGTCACACCAGCCAGGGCGTGTTGCACTTGTATTCTAAACATGTGCCAGTTTCTTAAACATGTTGGGAAATATATGTAATTACTGATGCTAAAAACATTTAGTTTTATATTTGCTTGCACAAGAAATAGAGATAGTTAATTATAGGAGATCGTTCTGTGTGGCGTGGGCCCAGGTCCCACTCAGAGAGGCCATTGGAAAGTGAGGTCAGACACACAGGACCCACACCCACAGATGGGTTCTCCCGTGGGGAATCAGGCCCTCATTGTACCTAGGCCTCTTTGAGACTTGCTTTTTTGCTAAAACTCCCTCACCCTGAATTGAGGCTGCAAACCTGCATATCTTTAAAGTAACTTCCTAAAATCTGTGCTAAACCTTCCAAGGACCAGTGTAACCAGTTCAACCACTTTTCCCTTTACATTTGCAAATATCCTTCCTTTTTGATGTAATTAGCAACATCCTCGCCTTTGTTTTCTGTGAAAGGTAACCACCTAAAGCGAAACTGTGCCTAGTAAATGAGGACCATCCTCAATGTAATGTGCCCAGAAAAGGCTGTCAAGCAAGGGTTGCCTCCTGAGAGAGTGGCCATGCCGTCCCTTTTCCTCCACAGGACTTGGTAGTCCCTGTGAATCTGTCTCATCTCAGCCACAAGGCTGTGGACACTGATTGCAGGTGTCCACATCAGTTAATATGCTTATGAAAAATTACAAATTTTTAGTATCAAAATGGGTATTTTTCCTCTAAAATAGCTTAAATAAGATATTTCATAGAAATGTATACATACTTATATACTCACATATTTTAAATCATTGATAAAAAAGGATATTGAGAGAAATTATGCTTAAAAGAAATTTGAGTTAGAAGGCTTTTATATAAACTGTGTTTCTTCAAACCAACACACCTATGTGTGTTATCTGCTTGGAGTAACTTTAAATGGCATTAACTTAAAACACAAAACGCAAAATCTAAAATCAGGTGAACTGGAGCACTTTTCCTTTATATGGACAGAAGCAAAAACCTAGCAGAAACAGTGAAAGTTTATGCGTTTCATTTCATCTCATCCTTTTTAAGTGAAAAAGGGGAATTAAACCCATGTTAGGATTCACAGCTATTCACTAAAGCTCATAACTTAAGAGGAAAAGAAAGAGGGGAGGGCAGAGGTGGGGAGAAGATTCAGGAACAAAAAATAGAGACCAGACTCAGTATTAATTCTATAAGTAGTTTGGCTGTTATAATCTGTATTCCCATCATGAAGGAAACTATGTTTTCATGTAACATACCAACTAAAAGCTAACAAACTAGTCATACATTTTTTTTAGATCATTGTCTTATTGGCTGTGTCTAGACCAGTTTTCCTCAGTGGAATGTTTCCCATACCCGATGGTGGTGGGTAGGATGATCCAAATATACAAAATAAAATTGACCTTCTATTTACATATTTTATTTGATCCTTATTCTATATTCTTATGCATGTTTCATACTGAACAAAATATAGCATTAGGACAGTAGCACTTATGAAATCCTGTAAGTAAAGTAATTTATCTCAGTAATGTACATGAAACTGTTTAAATGATAGTGTATGTGAACACTAGTCTAAACTGTTAAGTAAGGGTTAGCGAACTGGCCAGTGAGCCAAATGTTGTCCACATCATTTTTTTGAAGTAAAATTTTACTGGAACACAGCCATGCTTGCATATTGTCTGTGAATGGTTTTGCATTATAATGGAAGAATAAAGTTGTTGAGACAGAAACCTTATGGCTTTCAAAGCCTAATAATTTTTTCCCCTCTGGCCATTTACAGATTCTCTTGAGAAAATAAGATAAGAATTCAGGTCAAACTTGTTTGCTGGGAAGGAGAGAATCTTAATATCTCTCAGGGACTTGATTCCAGAGTTTATTAAGAGTTGTCACACCTTGGAATTTTCTCAGCTAACAGTAAAAGGTGCAAGTGTATCACTTTTCTTTAAACCATAAATGCAAAGTACACTTCATGCCTATTTCCTCAAATTAGGCTTTTTCTCTATTTGCTAAGGAAGGTGACTGACCTTGGCAATGGTACTTACACTCTCTAAGCCTTGGTTTACTTACATTAAAAATATTAAAATAAGGACTATAATATCTTATGTGGATTCATAAGTGATCTGCCTGCAATTGCTCCAAGTTTGGCAAATGAGCACTGAGTAAATGAAAATTGCTTCTCTTCCCATATATTTTGACAGAATATATCTCACATAGGGTTGACTCTGTAAAGTTACAGCAATACACAAGACCTTACTGACCTTTGAATATACATTGGGTTGGCCAAAAAGTGCATTTGTTTTTTTCTGTATGATGGCTCTAGTGGCACTTAATTGTCTTTAACTGCATTTGAAACAATTTTGTTAGACTGTATGATGACAACTCTCATATCAGTGTGCATTTAAAAAAAATGATGAAATTTGTATAACCATTTTAATATTGAAGATGGAAGAAAATATGCCACATTTTTGGCATATTATGTTTTATTATTTCAAGAAAGGTAAAGATGCAACTGAAACACACACTGCACAAAAGATTTGTGCAGTGTGTGGAGAAGGTGCTGTGACTGATTGAAATGTCAAAGGTGGTTTGCGAAGTCTTGTGCTGGAGATTCCTTGCTGGACGACGCTCCGTGGTCAGATAGACCAGTTGAAGTCAGTAGCGATCAAATCAAAATGTTAATTGAGAACAATCGATGTTACCGTACAACATGCAGGAGACAGCTGACATACTAAAAATACCCAAATCAATAAAGTGTTGGTAAAAATGAAAAATGTGTCATTTATTTTACAGAAAAAAAAATATAGACTTTTTCACCAACCCACATACATGTTTAAGTATGTCTGCTTTACAAATTACATATCTGAAAGAGCAGTAAAAATAAAAATAAAGTAGCATTAAGGTGAGAGTAAAAATATAAATAAAAGGACAGGTAAATTGTGGCTCAGGTTTGATAAGTGCTAACTGATTGATGGAATTTAGCCAAGATTTTGGCCTGTGATCTCCCGGTTAGACTCTGACAACTAGGTTTAAGAACCAAGTTGGGAAGAGCTTTACTGAATTTCATGGTTTCATTAGAAACATAAACCTACTCAGGTGTCTTCAGACCTGAGTGAGTGTTCTAGTGCTACATGCTTCATCTTAACCATGTTCCTTTGATCTGAATCAAGATTTTGAATTTTGCCCATCAGAATCAATGTTCTTAACGGGAAGACCATGGACTTCTATCTTTACATTCCTACTAACCAGCCAAGTGCCTAGAAAATACTAAATTCTTAACAAGTATTTACATGGTAAATGAAAGATGAAAGGAACTGATATTATACAGTAATTGGAAGGAATAGCTGAGAATGAACAAAATGAATCCCTCACAACTACTACAAATTACTAGGATTGATAGTTATGTAGCATTTTTTAAATCTTGATATTTTAAAAAATTAAATATTTTAAGTCTAATATTTATCTTTTAAATGTAAATGTTATATAGATAAATTAATCTCAGTAACTAGAATTTATACGTAATGTGAGTTGCTGGTGGAAAAATGCAATATTTTTCAAACACTCAGGACCTCTTTTGAGGTAAGTATCTTCAGTGTTGCAAATTAAAAAGAAAAGTTTTCATAATTGTGAGATTTTAATTTAAATTTTTAAAAAATTTTAAAAGAAAGGGAATCTGGCTTACTAGCATAGAAAATCTATAATGCAGGTATTATGTTATAGCTGGAATAATCAGTCAATATAGTTACATGTCATTAACTTTAAGGATAGTTTTTAAATAAACCATTAAAACACTGTATTTTCCCACCCATTCACCATAGTCCAGAATTTTCAAAGAGAAAAGAAAGAGATATATTACAAAGTAAAAAACTCTTAACTGTCATAACTTAAATGACTTTGTCCACAATAAAATTCAGTGGTGAACCCACGTCAAACGTGGAGGCAAGGACCAGTGGGAAAAAGACAGACTTTCTGACCCTCAGAGGGTGCCCCTCAGGGCACATCCCAGAATCGCATAAATGTATGTGAGGTGAGCAAGTAGGTTAAAGTTAAATTTAAGTTGTTTTCAATACCCAAAGACTTCTAACATGGCTGAAGGACCCCAATAGCAGGGTCTTTCCATCAGTGGTGAGAGTCAAAGTCATGTCCTGTTTTCTATGACATGTTCCATTGAGTCAGGCTCAAGTAATGAGCTCGAGGTGAAAAGACAGAACATGTGAGTGCTTGCTAGAAAGTCCTCAGCAAGAGGACATGAAGTCAATTAGATCAAAGAAAATCTAGAATCCTAAGCAAAGACAAGGGTGTCATAAAACCAATATTATGGACTGGGCTGGCTATGCAGACCTAGCAAAGGCTAGCAGAAGGCTGCAATTAAATGAGTAACTAGGCTGCCAATTAGAGAACTACTTTCATTTCCACATCTGCGGGAGTAGATCATTTCTTATTTTTAGGGCAAGGGAGAGAGGCAGAAGCCACAGTTTGATGTTTTCAGCACCAGCAACAGGAAAGAACAAAGGCTCCTAGGAGGAAATTAATCTACTTGTCTTTAAGAAGACTTATTCCCTGTATTACAAAAATTACATAGCTAGGCAAAAAAAAAAACACCTTTCTATTTTTAATCCCTGCCATTTGGAAATTAGCTTAGTGTTAAAAAATAATAATATACCCCTCAGACAAATATATAGTTTCTCAATTTAAAAACGCTTAGTTCTCACCCCAAACACCCCCAGACTGCTGATCTTTACACCTGCGCGTGAAGCACAGCGGAGAGGGCTATTTCACACCCTTGGTGTCCAGCAGCATTTACAACCAAAATTGCTCTCAATGACTTCAACAAAGCTCTAAGTTGTGAAAAAGTTGATCCAAAGTTTAAGGTAAGAAATCACTCGTGATTAGTTTTCAAGCAACTTTAGTAGGATGGCCTTATAGAAAACACACAGCTGTTTTCTCTTGAAACCTCATCTTTACAGAAATTAAGGCCTTAAAACTATAATAAATATGTTTTGCTAATGGGCCAATGGAGTTTTTATAAAATAATTATCTGAATGCATAGAATATATAGGTCTTAAAACATGTGCTTAGGAGTTACCCGGGGAGCTTACAGATGTCTGGGCTCCATGTCAAGGGGCTCTGATTTTGTATTTTGAAGATAAAACTTGGAAACTTATTTTTAAACCAGCCACTTATATCATTACTGTCCAGCACTGAAAAAACAAGAGATAAAGGGGAAAAAATGAAACTGGAAGGTCTGAGGGCTGCCACTGTTCGGACTGCAGACAGGGAATATTGAGGGTCAGAGGGAGGAGGACTTCCTTTTTACTGACTAAACACTGTCGAAATCGTCTTTGAAGGAAGCCATGTTTTCTACCCACAGGAGAATTAAAGAGAATGGAAGATTATGATAATGCTTTTATTTCAGGCGAAATAATTTTTTTTTATTTTAGGTGGATAGAGCTGCTATGACGTGTGAATCTAGCAGAGAGGTTATCATGCCACAAAATATAAAATTCCCCAAGTATGCCAGAAAAAATAACATTTGGGTATTCGAATAATTAGGTTATTTTTCTAAAGAGTTTTGGTTTTAAAAATATTACATTTTCCCCAAAAGTTACATCTAACTTGGCTCTTAAGGTAAAAGAACAAAATGTAAATGCAATCCTAAATGTCCTTTCAGAGTAGTTAAAATCAAAATCTATTTTTCTCTGTCCCCATGCAGGATTAAAAATAAATACATGAAATGACCAAACCACATTTGACCCTGTCCCCAAGAAGTGATTACTTTGTCATTTTCAATGCAATGGGACACATATGCCATCCACAACAAATGACTAATGTGCTCTCTGATATTTTGCAAATAAATACAATGTATTTTTACTTGTAAGTACCATCTGCAGGATTTCAAGCATGTAAAATATTTTGATGCTTCAGGGAATTTTATATAATTGATGCTATCTTTTTCTCAGAATGCTTCAATGACTGATTATGAAATATTTTCCCAGTTTCCCTTACATTAACTCTTGAAAATAATATCCCCATTCTCTGACCCCAATTTGGGCAGTCAGCCATCTTTACCAGTACCCCTCTGTACTCCCCCAAATCTCTGCCACTTTATAGAAACACAATACAAAACAAAGCAAACCCCACAGGTTATTTAAGTAATGGCATAGGATTTTCACCCAGGAGTATTTGGCTATTTCTCATTTACCATAAAAACAGAGACAGATCTCAGGCTTCCTTCACAGGGTAGCAAGGTACTCTGTAATGACCACTGTCTCCTTCTTTCTGTTGTCAGGGTTGCACTCCAGCAGGGCTAAATTCTATTGCCAGGATTCTGCTCTTGAACAGGAACCCTGCTAGTCATCCCGGACTTACCAGAAACATCTGGCGCTTGGGCAGTTATCTTGGAGCCTTAAAGAGGGAGCTTGTAGGGCTGTCAGTAGAGCTGAGGCCTCAGGCTGAGAAATGAAACTGCTCTGCCTTTTCACTGAACCAGCTGAGCTACCTGTCTGTAGGTGATGCACATCACACTTTTTAAAAGAGGCAGCTCCACGTGATGCAGCTACATCCTGCTAGAGCAGCCCCCAGCAAGAAGTGCCAGAAAACAAAAATCACACAAGGGTAGCAGCAGCCCACGTGATTCACAATCAGACTGAGTACTTTTCTCATAAGGAAGAACTGTGAACAAGTCAGATGAGCTGGAAAGCCAAACTGAGAGAAGTGGAAGGGAGAGAAAACTTTCTAAGGGCCTCAGAAAAGCTACAACCTAATTCAGAGTCATCACTCTATTTTTAGTCTGATCTATACTAACCTCACAACTTAACCCATGGATTTTACAGTACAGTTTGCAGAAGCAATAGCTGCAGAGTCAAAGATTCTCCAATGCCTTTTCTCTTATGTTCACTTATACCACCATATTTAGCAGCCATATATGGCTTGAGTTGTAAATAAACATAGAGACACAGGACCGCTACACCATATGTTCCATTAGGGCCAGAGGTGCATGTCAAAAGTAGTATCCAAGTTATATTCCGTGTGACAATAAATGCTTAGATGTATATAGAATAAAACAGAGATGCAATTTGTTGCCTTAATAAGCATTTATACAGTTTATCTCATTTACTTATCACAACTACACAAGAGGCAAGTGATGAGAAGACAGAGGCTTAGAAAAGTAAACATCTTGGCCAATATGATACACTTCATTCAATGCTCGGCAATCTAACCCCAGGGGCTATGGCTTCAGTCGATATTTCTGTCTATTCAGTAACAGATATTTTAAAGATATTAATAAGAAAATATATTACATGGAACAGATAACATAAAATAAGTATATCTTTATATTTTCATTTATTTCAATAGAACAATCTTGTGTCAAAATGGTGCTCACGTGGGCAGAACTGATAGATACATACCCTTATCTCCCTTTCTTGAAAAATAGTAAGTTATAGCTCTTTGATCTTCAAGGTTTCCAAGTATTAAAAATAAATAATTTGTCTTGGTAACCTACTGAATGTGTCTCTAAAGAATCAATTAATTAAAAAGGCACAGGTAACTTTAGCCCATAACCTATTTATTAAAGAATCCTAGATATTTTCTGTAGAGATTGTTTTTAAAAATCAAAACAAAACTGTCTGAGCTTATCCAAATACATGAAAAAACAAGATGTGTTTGTGTATTTAGAGACTGGTCACGAAAAAAGGGAGTTACTGATGAACTTTCTGGGAAAACTAGCGATGGTGGAAGCAGCTGTTTTCATCAGAGAAACTGGCTTCCTGGACTACTCACCGTGACTTCCACCTGATCCCAAACGATTAACTTGCCCAGGTACAATCTACACCAGTTTTTCTTTTTTTTCCATAATATGTGATCAGGAAAGAAACATAGACCTGGTTTATACTATTTTTTAAGTATAAAAAGGATGAAACAATGAATCCAGGCACCAACTTACAAAATCAAATTTTGAGCATTATGAACAGCAATGTTCCCTCTCAAAGTTTTGACACGAATGTAACGACTGACTCTACATGCACTGGTTTTAGAATAAATTAGAACAAAAAGATATTCGTATTCCTTAAATGTATATACAGAGGTCTGGCTGTAGTGCTATCCTCTATCATGATTTTTTTAAAGAATGACAAACAGGAAGGGAATAGAAGCTCCAGGCTTACTATAGTGAATCACTCTAGATTTTAAGGAGAAGCACATTTGTCTCAGGTATGACTGCTAAAGTCTTGACTGCCTTTATAATATTTTAGTTCATGATCTTCAAATATGTCTGTCTCTTGGTGAAAGAAATACTAGGTGTGGACTAATTTAAGAGCCAGCCCTTCCATACATTTAATGCTCCACCCAAAATCAACCAGCCTCTAACAAACAAATCAAAATCTTCAAATGCTTTCTCTGAACACAGAAACACACAGAAAATATGGATAGTAGGTTACTTTTTAAATCTTAATGTAGTAGAGTCAGAGAAGAGCATGGTCCACCATGGAGTAAAATCTGTTCAGCCCTTAATTCAGCTTCTAATCAAGAGCAGCCATCAATATAATATGAAAATAAATGCATAGACAGATAGCATCAGTAAACAAGCTCCAGAACCAGAGCATGGCATGCTGGTCAACTCTTGCTAACAGATGACTCACATAATCCAAAGCAACCAACAGCAGCCTGTCTTGTCTCAGCTCCACCCCCAAACAACTTAGATGTAACTCTGGAATAAAAAGTTACTGTTGACATGCATTTAATTCTTCCAGAATATTAAAAATAACTTATCCTTAACATTTCTTTTTAGAAATCCAATCTTTGACCTTTCCAGTAATTCTTTGTAGGAATCAAACACAATAAGTCCTGGGGCTTGGAAGATCAGGAATCATCCCGGAGACTGGAAAGAATATTGGATCATAGTATGGTAACGAAGAGGAGCTAATGTGCAAATGTAAATTGTAATCATTAGTATTAATATTGACATTGCTACTCAGTGCACTGATTGAATAGATGACTGAAAGATCGAATGCACACGAGCTTAGCAATGTTTTCTGTCATGTGATGAATTTCAGAAAACTCATAACTCTAATTAAATGGGTGGAGGAATGAAAATTTTAAGAAAAATCCTTTTGGAGAAGGTTTACGTATACAAAGGCGCAATGTTTAAAACATGTATCTTTGGGAAAAAAGAGATCTTGGATGCCACCCAGTAACCATGTGATTTAAGATAAAATTAGTTAACCTGTCTAAATTCAGTAACTTTGTATTTAAATTTATGACCACAACACCTACTTTATAAGGACAAAATGAAATGGCGCAATTAGATTACAGAATTTAGCATATGGTAAACATTGCGAGACTCTATTCTAACAGAGTCTAATGGTCTCTATTCTCATGTTCCTAGAAATATCTAATACCATGAGCAAAAATGGGATCAGCATAACAGATCACAGGAATGCATCTTAGAGCAAAAGTCTTCATGCTTGGTTTCTTCAGCACGACAATGCTGACTATGAAATGAAAGGTCGAAGTGAAATGCTCTCACCAGGTAAGCTTTAACCTGTCTGCTTCTACATAGACACCTGTTATATCTGTTTATAGAGTCCAGGGGGGATCAACCATATATTCTATAAGGTATACAATAAAGAATTGAACACTGTCCTTTTTTTTTTTTAGTTCATTTGAAGAAAGAGCAGGTACTGCAAATCTTAAAGATTAATATACTTCAAGCTATTTTCTGATGTTATTTCTTAAGATATAAGGAGACTTTTTATAACACATGTAAAGTTAGTGAGGGTATTTTGTAGGAGGCATCAATATTATACATTCTTTTGTAATTTTAATGGGCATATATATTCGTGTTGCTAATTGAAAATCATTTTCATAAGAAACAGGGCACCTCACTGCCAATGCTGACTGTATCCTTGTCATAAAATAATTAAAATACAAAGTCTATGAGCTATGTATATCCACTGAAAATGGTAATACGTTAGCAAAATATGTCCATAAAGATCTTAAATTTTAGACTCAATCTGGAAATATGTTACTGATAAATCAAATAAGCATATATAATTTTTTTTCTCTTTCTTTCTTTCTCTCTTTTTTTTCTCCCCTTAATTCCTCTCCACCCCACACCCCCCATCCTACCACCATTTCCCTCCTTAGCCATGTCCATGGGTCATACATATAAGTTCTTTGGCTTCTCCATTTCCTATACTATTCTTAATCTCCCCCTTTGTATGTACCATTTATGCTTCTTATTCCCTGTACCTTTTCCTCTATTCTTCCCCTCCCCTTCTCCACTGATAACGTTCCTTCTGATCTCCATTTCTGTGAATCTGTTCCTATACTAGTTGTTTGCTTAGTTTGTTTTTGTTCTGTTTGCGTTTTTATTTTTAGATTCAGTTGTTGATAGTTGTGAGTTTGTTGTCATTTTACTGTTCATAGTTTTGATCTTCTTTATCTTAGATAAGTCCTTTTAACATTTCATAGAATAAGGGCTTGGTCATGATGAACTCCTTTAACTTGACCTTATGTGGGAAGCACTTTATCTGCCCTTCCATTCTAAATGATAGCTTTGCTGGGTAGAGTAATCTTGGATGTAGCTCCTTGCCTTTCATGACTTTGAATACTTCTTTCCAACCCCTTCTTGCCTGTTGGTTTCTTTTGAGAAGTCAGCTGATAGTCTTATGGGAACTCCTTTGTAGGTAACTGTCCATTTCTCTTGCTGCTCCTAAGGTTCTCTCCTTATCTTTAATCTTGTGTGATTTAATTATGATGTGTCTTGGTGTGTTTCTTCTTGGACTCAACTTCTCTGGGACTCTCAGAGCTTCCTGGATTTCCTGGGAGTCTATTTCCTTCACCAGATTGGGGAACTTTTCCTTCATTATTTGTTCAAATAAGTTTTCAATCTCTTCCTCTTCCTCTTCTCCTTCTAGCACCCCTATGATTCAGATGTTGGTATGTTTAAAGTTGTCCAAGAGGTTCCTCAGCCTCTCCTCATTTTTTTTTTTTTTTTGAATTCTTGTTTCTTCATTCTGTTCCAGTTGGATGTTTATTTCTTTCTTTTGTTCCAAATCGTTGCTCTGAGTCCCAGTTTCCTTCTCTTCACTGTTGGTTCCCTGTATATTTTCCTTTATTTCACTTTGCGTAGCCTTCACATCTTCTTCTATTTTGCTACCATATACCATCTTTTCTGCAATCATCCTGATTAACTGTTTTTAGGTGTTTTTCACTGATTAAATTTAGGTGTTTTAACTGATTAAGGTGTTTTTAACTTTCCACCTGATAGATTGGCTATCTCCTCATTGCTTAGTTCTTTTTCTGCCACATGTGTTATGTTGTAAGGGGTGGAGCCTTAAGTATTTGCCAGGGCAGGGCAACCCACTTCTCTGTGTTGTGGATCTGTATGTGGGGGAGGGGTTAAAGAGGCAACACTGCTGCTTGCTAGCTATCATGGCTCTTGCCCCACTTTCTGTCACTTCCCTCTTTTCTCACAAGTGGATTGTGCCCTTTCAGGTGCTGATTCCCAAGTAGGTAGGCTTTTGTACTTTCTAGGATCCCATAGGCTTCTCCAATGGACTCTCCTGTGAGACTAGGAGTTTCTGTCACTGCTGCAACCCCCACAGGTTTTTACAGTCAGAGGTATTGAAGCTTTCCTTTCCCATGCTGGAACCCTAGGTTCCATGCTCTGTCTAGCTCCCCAGTCGTTCCTCCCAGCTTATATGTGAGTGAACATGGGAGCACCTAGCCTGCCGGCTGACTGCCCTGCCCACCCCAGTCCTCCAGCCAATGCCTTGTCCCACATCCTCTGCCCTGGCTGCCCATCTCCACCCCTCCTACCAGTCTGGATGAATGTTTCTTTTTTAACTCCTTTGTTGTCAGACTTCCATACAGTTTGATTTTCTGACTATTCTCATTGTTTTTTTGTTCTTAAATTGGTTGTTATCTTTCTTTTGCTTGTGCAAGGAAGTGAGGCATTCCTACCTATGCCTCCATCTTGCCTGGAACTCAACACTAGAGAGCTTTGTAGAAAAGAAAGTCATATTTTCCCTGGTTTTCTAAGTTTGTTTGTTTTAATAGCAGCTCTAACATTAATAATAATCTAACATTGTACAGCCTTTCTCTGTGAGAGAGAAGAAGGTCTGCCCTGACTTCCCACAAAGCCATTCTGGGCTTTCATTGCATGAATGGGGACAGCACTATGATCAGGACCAACCAATCATGAATCAGTGAAAAGCCTGTCCAGGAATTACTAGCAACAGCAAAATCTGGCAAATACTATGTTGTTATTATTTTTTTTAATTCATTTTGCTTGATGGGTGGCTATTTGACAAGCAAAAAGAAAAAATATACATTGTTTTTTCTATTCATTTTAAAGGTCAGTGTAAAAGTGCCCTAAAACCCTCAATTTGGTAGTACAATTGTTAGAAGAAAATAAAGTTGATAGCATGGTAGCTCCTGGGAAGTTTTGCATATCATTCCTAAATATGCCAAAAAGAGCAATTACGTGCAAGAACTTGATATCTGTCCAAAGAGGCAATGGGTTGAATATTCTGTTTTCATTTTTATTGATTCTCTGAAGGTCTGGAATTTGAAGAAACCATGAAGGTAAAAGGTATTTTTGAAACTGGATTATAACTTATATATAACCTATTTTTAAATTAGAAAAATAACAAAAACAAGTAAAATTATCACAGGCATATTATTGCTAAAAATTAAAAATTAGGATAAATATAAAACTATAAAAATGTAAAACATGAAATTATAAAAAATCATAAAAACATTTATGATAGCTAAATATATAAGTGACAGTGTACTGTTTCTTAGAAATCTTGGAAGACACTTTCCTGATAATTGTTTAAAGATTTACTGTCAAATGTACAAGAATTTTCCAAAACCTTTTTCCTTGATCCAAGAACTATCATTAAGTTTTAATCTGGAAAATACTACTTAGTTTCAGTAATGAGACAAGCTTTACATCTTGTTTTTTATGATATAACAGGATTATTTATCTTGTGTTTTATGGGCATAATTAATTATGTCACCTCAAAGCTGAATAGTGCATTAAAATAATCTACCAAATCACTTATTAAGAGTTAATTTGGATGTAAACAGCAGGATACAGTTATACCAGATTTTTTGAGTATACAAATACCTAAGCCACTGCCAGTGGGAACTTTAAACACTGTAGAGTAGAGGGTCAGAAAACTATAGCTTGCATGCAAAACTGCATCTACCATCTGTTTTGGGATGATCCCAGAGCTTAGAGTGGTTTTGCATTATTAATGGCTGAAAAGAAATAACAAGAATATTTCCTGGCAGGTGAATATGAGGTGAAATTTAAATTTTAATGTTCATAAATAAAATTTTATTGGAACACAGCCATGCTCATTCATTTCCGTGTTGCCTATGACTCCTTTTGTGCCATAACAACAGAGGTGAGTAGTTGCAGTAGAGCCTGCTGGTCCACAAAGCCTAACGTATTTACAACCTGGCCCCTCTCGGAAAATAATACAATCTCTGTTGTAGACACTAGAGGTCTTCTACATCCAAGGCTACATCAAAATTATGTGTGACTTGAGTAATGTGTGGTATACCCATGCATCACATATTCTTAGGCCATGTAAAACAACATACTTAATGCTCTAAGGGTGATAACTGGGAAAAGTTACTGAACTTCTCCAACAGTTTTACCATATTATCTGAAGAATAGGAAAATAAAAGTATTTTATCATAATATTATCACTAAGAATAGCAGCTTGAAAGGCACCAGTGGCATACAGGGAGAAACTGAAGTGTCCGGCATCAAGGCAAGAGCAGGGACAAAGCTTTCTCCCAGTCAAGAAACCATTATCCTTTTTTTGAACCCTCCCCCCACTAAGCCACAGAGCCGGCAGGCTGGTGCCAATTCTGAGACTACATCAACCTGGCTAACACTGTTTGCCCAACCCTGGAGATCCCCAGGGACTCAGTCCCACTCAACTTTTGGGCCCATCCGAGCTCTTTTCCCATCAGAATGGCTGGTCTTGGCTCATGCTTCACAAGTCTCCTAATCTTTTCAAATAAGCAACAGCAAGACTCGGTGAGCCCCAAGCCCCCATATCACTTGCTACGTGGCCGTAGTCCCGGCACTAGTAGTAGCCAGCCTAGATTCACAGCTTGGCTTCACCTGGGAATCTCCAAGTCCAACACAAGTAGCATCCATCTCATATTGCTTTATAGCTCAGGCAGGGTGGTCTCAGACAAAATAGAGGTGGTGGCTGACCTTGGCCTGCACCACTCAGGAAACTCCAGAGCCTGCACACCTACTAGACAGCTATAGACCACATCAGAGCACCCAAGCCTGCCTATGCACAGCTGATCCTCCACGAATGGTGGAGGTTGGTGGTCAGTGATCATAGCCAGTCCTTACAGCTGACTGGCCTGGGTAAGTCTCTCCCATTGATCTGCCAACAGGAATCAGGGATCAACTACAAGAAGGGGGTGTAACCATCCCACACAAGGGTGCACCTTGAGTACCCAGCTTGGGTGATAGGAGAGGCTATGCCATAGTAGAGAACCCCTACTACATTAGTCCATGCTACCGAGATACAGAGTCATAGTGGCTCTACCTAATACATAGAAACAACACAGGGAGGAGACAAAGATACAAGGGTCAAATGAAAGAACAGACCAAAATTTCAGAAAAAGAACTAAACAAAATGCATACAAACAATCTATTAGATGCAGAATTCAGAACACTAGTTATAAGGATGCCCAAGAAACTTAGTGAATACATCAGCAGCATAACAATACAGTCAGAAATAAAGGATACACTAACTGAAATAAAGAACAATCTACAGGGAAGCAGAGTAGAGTGGATGAAGCCGAGAATCAAATCAAAAATTTGGAATATAAGGAAGCAAAAAACAACCAATTAGAACAATAAGAAGAAAAGATAATCCAAAAAACAAGGATAGTGAAAACCACTTCTAGGACAATTTCAAGCATTCCAACATTCACATCATAGGGGTGCCAGGAGAAGAGAAAGAGCAAGAATTTGGAAATCTATTTGAAAAAATAATGAAAGAAAACTTCCCTAATGTGGTGAAGGAAACAGATATACAATTCCAGGAAGCACAAAGAGTCCCAAACAAGATCAATTCAAAGAAGCCAACTCCAAGACACATCATAATTAAAACTCCAGAAGTTAAAAATAAAGAGAGAATCTTAAAAGCAGCAAGGAAAAAGCAGTTAGTTACCTACAGGGGATTTCCCATAAGACTGTCAAATAATTTCTCAAAAGTAACTTTGCAAGCTAGAAGGGATTGGCAAGAAATATTCAAAGTCATGAAAAGCAGGGACCTACAACCAAAATTGCTCTATCCAGGAAAATTATCATTTAGAATCAAAGGGAAGATTCACACAGGACCCATGGACATGAACAATGGTATGGCAATTGCCTGAGGGAATGAGGGGTCTGGGTGGATGGAGGAAAAGGTGACAAAATTGGGACAACTGTAATAGCATAATCAATAAAATATAATTTAAAGAAAAGCAACAAAAAATTCAATAAATAAATAAATACATACATAGAATAAATAGAATAAATGACATCTTACCTCTATTTTGTCCCATGATGATAAATAATGAATGCTCAAAAACTTGGGAATTGCTCTTTTTTTTAATCCTCATATGAGGATATGTTTATCGATTGTAGAAATAGAGGAAGGGGGAGAGAAATAGAAAAGTGGATTGATTGCCTCCCATTTGCACCCTATCTAAGAACAAAACCTAAAACTTAGGTATGTGCACTTACCAGTAAACAAACCCACAAACTTTTGGTGTATGGGACAATACTCCAAACAACTGAGCCAGCCAGCTAGGGTAGTAATTACCTTTTTAAAAATATTATAGACAACTAAAAGCACATAGAAAAGATCTTTAACTAACAAATTATTGAAGACAACAAAGATGACATAAAATTTATCAAATTTGTGTGGAGAATGATAATTATGTCTAGTTTTTTAATATAATTACCTAAGTGTATTTGTACATGAATCTGTACATTATAGCAGATTTCTGAAATTTAACTTTTAATTTCTTTTCATCTAGGGTCTGTTACAAAAGGAAAATTATATTCGGTCTCAATTTTCTCTTTCATTTTTCAGTATCTAATAAATCTTTGCCTGCTACTGTTATTTATCCCAGTTCTTCATGGATGAAAAAAATTCTACAAAAATTCTCTTTCAGTGTCTTTGCCTCCATTAATTCAAAATTTTAACTTTAGATATACAGTCCTTACCAACTTGTTTCTAAGGAGGATTCTTCTATTTTCATCTGTAAATTTAACTCATGCATAAATGATTTCTTAAGATGCAATTAAATTGGTCTTTGAATTTTTTTTTTCTTTGAAAGTTTCCAAGCATCAATTTTTCCTCATTGTATATTTCTAGTCAATGTTATGTGGGTGATAAGAGTTATACATGCTACTTCCAGCCAAGATGGAGGGGTAGGTAGATACATTTTTCCTCCTCATACATCCAAAAGAAGGACAACAACAAATTTAAAAACAAAAATCAACCAGGACTGCCAGAAAATTGAACCATACAGAAGTCCGACAACCAAGGAGTTAAAGAAGAAACATTCATCCACTGATAGGGGCAGAAACAGGCAGCTGAGGCAGAGAGTATGTGCAGCAAGGCAGCACCTGGAGGATTGGGAGGTCAAGGTACTGGCTGGCAGTCCCACATTCACGTGCAGACAAACTGGGAGGAATAACTGGAGAGCGAGACAGACCACACAACCCAGGGTTCCAGTGTGGAAAAAGAAAGCCTTGAAACCTCTGGCTGTAAAAACCTATGTGGGTTGTGGCGGCAGCAGAAACTCCCAGTCTCACAAGAGAGTTTATTAGGGAAATCATCTGGGTCCTAGAATGTACACAAACCCATCCACCTGGGAATCAGTATGAGAAGGGCCCAATTTGCTTGTGGGTAGGTGGGGAGGTGACTGAAAGTGGGTTGAGAGCCAAGCAAGCTAGCAAGCAGCAGTGTTCCCTCTTTGACCCCTCCCCCACATATAGCACTACAATGCAGTGAAGTGAGTTGTCCCACCCTAGCAAGTACCTAAGGCTCTGCCCCTTACAATATAACAAGTGTGCCTAGACAAAGAAACACAGCCCCTTCTTGGGAAACTCCAGAAAAAGAACTAAGCAATGAGGAGATAGCCAACCTATCAGATGCAGAGTTGAAAACACTAGTAATCAAGATGCTCATAGCATCCTGATGAGTATGATCACAAAATAAAGGAAGATGTGAAGGCTACACAAAGTGAAATAAAGGAAAATATACAGGGAACCAACAGTGAAGGGAAGGAAACTGGGACTCAGAGCAACAATTTGGAACAAAAGAAAGAAATAAACATCCAACTGGAACAGAATGAAGAAACAAGAATTCAAAAAAAAAAAAATGAGGAGAGGCCGAGGAACCTCTTGGACAACTTTAAACATACCAACATCTGAATCATAGGGGTGCTAGAAGGAGAAGAGGAAGAGGAAGAGATTGAAAACTTATTTGAACAAATAATGAAGGAAAAGTTCCCCAATCTGGTGAAGGAAATAGACTCCCAGGAAATCCAGGAAGCTCTGAGAGTCCCAGAGAAGTTGAGTCCAAGAAGAAACACACCAAGACACATCATAATTAAATCACACAAGATTAAAGATAAGGAGAGAACCTTAGGAGCAGCAAGAGAAATGGACAGTTACCTACAAAGGAGTTCCCATAAGACTATCAGCTGACTTCTCAAAAGAAACCAACAGGCAAGAAGGGGTTGGAAAGAAGTATTCAAAGTCATGAAAGGCAAGGAGCTACATCCAAGATTACTCTACCCAGCAAAGCTATCATTTAGAATGGAAGGGCAGATAATGTGCTTCCCACATAAGGTCAAGTTAAAGGAGTTCATCATGACCAAGCCCTTATTCTATGAAATGTTAAAGGGGCTTATCTAAGATAAAGAAGATCAAAACTATGAACAGTAAAATGACAACAAACTCACAACTATCATCAACTGAACCTAAAAATAAAAACGCAAACAGAACAAAAACAAACTAAGCAAACAACTAGTATAGGAACAGATTCACAGAAATGGAGATCAGAAGGAATGTTATCAGTGGAGAAGGGGAGGGGAAGAATAGAGGAAAAGGTGCAAGGAATAAGAAGCACAAATGGTACATACAAAGGGGGAGATTAAGAATAGCATAGGAAATGGAGAGGCCATACAAGTTATATGTACAATTCATGGGTATAGACTAATGGTGGGGGCAGATGCTGAAAAGAGGGGGGTAGATGGGGATAAAAATGAGAAAAAATGGGGCAACTGTAATAACATAATCAATTAAATATATTTAAGAAAAAAAGCTCTGTAGTGTCTATAAGTACTTAGATACTTTTCAGTTGATTCCCCAGGAAAGCCCAATAAAATAAAGGGCAGGGGATTATTTTAAAATAGCAAGCTTCACTCTACTTTGCCACATCATAACTGATTATGAGAAACAAAAAGAAAAAGCTAGAAGTACACACCGAAAACACTACTTGAAGTACCAGGACACAAAACCTAGCTAAGAAGTACAATGACAACTAGAAAAACATCTAGCGTATATAAGGCAAAGGAATGAACTATTCATCCACCAAGATTAGTAGAATTGGACGGCAAGACAAATAAGGCTGATGAAGAGGATTCTCAAGAAATAAAGAATTAGTGACAATGCCCAGCAATTACAGAGGAAGTTATTAATGGTAAGAGGAAAACTTATAGAAAAAGAAGTTTACATTCAAAACTTCCAGTGGAAAAATTATTATAGAATCTGTTAGACTGTCCCAAATTCTAATGGACCCTGAGCCGTAGGAATACCTTTCTCAGCAAAACTACTCTTTCCTTCACTTAGTTTGCTCCACGTTCTCCATCCCTTTTTGAATGGATAATGCTATGGAAAATGGCATTGCTCAACAGGACTGAAAACTTTCTATTAATCAGTGAGCTATTGAGAACAAAGGAGTGATCCAGGGCTGAACCGTATAAGACACATTCAGGGAAACAAGTTAGAATAAAATGTGAAGTGGGTCATGGAAGAATGAGAAATGAAAGCAGTGGTAATTGTTAAAGATACCATATATTCATATTCCTCTTTTTTTATCCCTCAGTATTGGTCATAAGCCTTGGAAGTAGGAGCTTTGGCTGTAGCCTTTAAACCATAAGCATGTTAATCATCAGCTTTGTGGAAACTGTCCTTAGCTGTAGCCCATCTGCCCGTGGCTACAGCAAGCGGTTGGGTCACACCTGCAAATGCTTTGTCCTCATTGTCCAACAAGAAATAGAATGAGGGACATCTTCATGATTTTTTTTTCTTTTCTGCAATGGCAGCTTTCTCAAATCCTCAGACTTCTGGCTCCTTATTACTAGGGTGTAAAACACCATTCTGTTTCTTCCCACTTGACTTGGCATATATTAAAGAAACAGAAGAGGAAACAACAGCTCCCTGGAATGCTGCCCTGAGTAAGTTAAATGCCTTCTGAATAAATGTGTAGTATCTCTTTCCCAGGCTTAGGTAATTGCCTTTTTATTTATCTGAAACCTTGTTCATCCTTTCCCAATGACTAACAGAGTCACTCCCCGCATTCAGTGGATTTTCATCACAGAAGCTCACAAGATGCTGATATACATACATACATACATACATACATACATACACACATACATTCCATCATGAAGTATATATTTTGGCTAGTGGAAGCTGAAGTTTTACATTTATGTATTAAATTAAAATTGCTTTCTGCCCATATTATACAAAATGTAAATTGTAGCTCAGTCAGGCAACAGACAGAGGTAGGCTGCTTTTGGAGCACAGATGTCTGAAAGCTCTTTGTCAGAGCAAACACCCTTCATGGGCCAAGCATACATTCATTAGTAAGTTAATGTCGTGGTATTTATCCAGTCATATATGGCATCTGTCTTGTGCAAGAGTGAAAGTCAAGGTAAAGGAGGAAGAGAATATTAATAATATCTTTTAAATGACCATGGCTGATGAATGGTACCCTTAAAGTAAATGAAAAAGAATCAAATGGAATGAAATACTTTTAAGTGAATAAAAAGACAGCCAAGATAGGAAGAAGGTATTATCACTCTACACTGAACCATTATCTACGTCAAAAGATTTGCTCCTTAACACCAGTAAGAATTTTTTACTTTTCCTCTTAATGAAACACTAAGGGAACTGTGATCTATAGTCTGTGCAATTGTTTTAATGAATAAAGGCCCTGAGTTGGAAAAAGAACACATTTCAGTAATGAGCGATCTTTTACATCATTAAAATGTCGATTATTTCACAATGCTCCGCAGGCTCGATAACTAAAGACATTTGCGACTAGTGGACACATATGGACAGTAAATATGGCAACACAACACAGTTATGCTTTGTATTTAGCCAATATAATGGAAATGTGCCCAATTTTACAGAGACAAACACTTTCATAGAAAACAGTACATGTGACTTTAAACTTGCCTCTGTTTTCTCCACTCTTGGACTTGACAGATGACTGTTGTAGTAAAACAAATACTGGGGATAGTAATTAATCTGTATCTCAAGAATGGACATGACTCTACCATCTACCCTCAGAACAGCCATCATTATTCATTACAGCACTCTTTCAGCAACCCAATGTGGGAACACAGACCACTCAAAAGAACACACATGTATAAAGGGCCCGTGCACAAAGGCAACAGGGGCAGGTGGACTGAATGTGGGAGGTGGGGATGGGTAGAGCAGGGGAGAGTAATGGGGGGAAAGGGGCACAATTGTAATTAAACAATAAAAATGTAAAAAAAAAGAACACGCAAAAGGCAGTGACTAGCAATTGCCTTGTGTCTCAGTTTCTTAATTATCAGCATAGTCAGGTAGACAAAAGCTCTGGATTACCGGGTTTTTGATAAAATTGAGAAAATATTTTAATAGTCAGTGTAACCTCATTTTAAAGATGTAGGAATTAAGGCCAACCACAGTGAAGTGATTTGCTCAAACCAGCAGTGATACATAGTACAGCAAATGAACTAGAAGGAAAAAATTAGTCCAACCCATTAGTTTTCTAAAGAAGGAAATTGAGGCACAGAGCAGAAAGACTTTGACCAAGAACAGCTGTCGAATCCCGTGCCATCCTCAATTGAAGTGGCTTCCTGGACTACTGTGTAGCAGAGAATTTTAAAGTTGAATCTGAGCCTAATGTATCAGTTGATCAGGTAGCACTGATAAATCAGCAATGTCCTGAGGTTTGAGGGGAGGGAAGAGCAGCAGAACCCCCCCAAAACAAACAAACAAACAAAAAACACAAAAGAAGACAAAACAAAACACCCCCCCACCCCCGGCTATACGATTTTCCTATTTAACCCTCTTATTCTGAGCCCGATTGCACCACAACTTTAAGGATTGGATTCTCAAATAATACCTTTCATTTTTGAGGAGAGAATGCCTTCCTCACATTTGCATAACTATCCTACCTTATTTGAAAGCAGTATTGCCCAATAGCTACAATTAAGTCGGTATTCTCAGTTCTGTGAACGGAGTTAATGTTCCTGAAACTGGGTTTTATCATACTGGCAAATTCAAATTTCTGAGGCTGTAAGTTTCAAGGTCAATCTTGGAATATGGTAGCATCACCAAAGTAATGTGAGGCCGTTTGGGGGAAAGCCAGCTGTCTTTCTTCTTTTAACAAGCTGCGGCTTTTTCATGTGGTACACAACATTGTCTTCAAAGTTACATTCAGTAGCTTTGCACCTAATTTTAGATAACGGTATAGAAAATCACAACTTAGAAAATAAAGTTATTTCACTTTAAAGAAGTGTTTATCACAAGGTCCCTAATAATAACAAACTCCCCTGGTACATTTAAAAATAAGATTTGATTTTCCCAAATTGTTTAAAAATAACTCTTCAGCAGCACAGATTGAGTGCATAAAGTAATCGACACATGTCCATGAGTGGTATCTACCAGGAAAAAAAGCCAAATAATTGGTAATGTAAAATGATTTCTCATTCTAAGAATCATATAGCATATGGCATTTCATAAGATCTGCTTTTGAAGAGTGCCATTATTACTATTTCTCTGTGGAGTCAGTAAAGGCAAAACAGATGCAGGAAAACTAGGAAAGACATCCTTGTTAACAACTTACTTTTGAAAACTCGACTAAAGAACAGCTTGAATTGAGTTCCAAGGAATTTTCTTTCCTTCTTGAACAAGTGTTTAATTGTAAATAAGTGGGTGTATTTGCCTTATTTAGGGTAAGGGCAGATGCAATATAGTTTTTATGATTTCTTATTTATGGTTCATGCATGTTTACAAGAATATAAAGATATTAATAATATTTTACTGGTCTTTCTGGTAGTTCCTATACCCCTTCAGCACCCCTACTTTCTGTTGCCTTCCTATGCCTCCGTTACAAAAATAGGAGTTTAAGACTATGAAAAATGCATTCTCGTGTCACACCCTGAAGGAAAACGTGCAAAAGCATAGGTTAAAATGTGAGGCAGAATATACCAATGGCACTTTGATTATCTCATTGTGGAAATATATTCGGGATGCTTTCCCAGGACCACTAGCAATTGTAGTAAACTTTACCTGTATACCAGAATGGCCTTGTCACCGGAGACAGTCCTTGCTCAAAGCTTTCTCTGTGGCTTTTATCCCCATAGCAGAAAATAAAGTTGTTCGTTTTGTTGCAATTTTCTTTAACAAACATCACAAAATTGCTACACTTGTGGTATGGATCTGAAAATTGGCATTTCTTCTTCAAGAAAAATTCAGTGTTGGGGGCGAAAAACTAAGTTACATACTGGATTACCAAGAAATAACTGTTGGCAAAATGGATACTATAGTATAAAGGTCTTATTTTGATTTTAAAAATATTGATTTTATTTCTTCAACAGTAAAAGAAATCTCAGATGTCTTTTTGCTAGCCTATGGTAATATACATAATGAATTAATGTGATGTTATGATAACTTTTAAATTATCTAATTGCAAATGTATGCAATTGGGAAAAGAAGAGATGGGGAGAAGGGAGAAGAGGGGAAGGGATGGAGGGAGAGGGAAGGGAATTCTACTAAGAGATCCTAACTACCATTCCAATCACATGAGTGTATTGGGAGAAATAAATTTTTTATTACCCCAGCAAGACTCAGTGCAATGAAACTCCTATGTTATAAGACTAATTAGGCTTGAAATAGTCATTTCTTATTCTTACAACTCATGGAAAGAACATTTAAATGGTTTATCAATCACAAACGGTCCCTACTGGCAATAGTTTGAATTAGGATTTTTTTTTTTTGGATTCACAATGGTGTAAAATAAAACACATGCAGCAGAAACCATACTTTAAATTTTGAATTTTGATTTTTTCCCCTAGGCTAGTGATATATGGTAGGATACTATGCTGTGAACCTGGGCAGGGTCAGTGAATCGCAGCTCCCAGTCAGCCATATCACGTGGGTAAACAATTGCTACTCTATGGTGCATTCAATGTGTTCGATGCCTTTGCACGACTGCAAGCTAATGTGTTCTGAGCATATTTAAGCTAAACTAGTCTAAGCTATGATATTTGGTAGGTCAGGTGAATTAAATACATTTTATACCTATGATATTTTCAATTGATGATGGTTTTGTCCCAACGTAATCCCACTGTAAATTGAGGAGCATCTATACTGATACATAGCATAGTATCTTGTTCATGATGACATAATTTGATTACAATAGTAACATATTCTCATATACTCTAGTTAAAGAAGTTGCCATGCTGGGGATCTTGTGGTTTTTGCGTTTGTTGTGGTGGTGGTTGTCTTAGATTATGCTGTGATGGCCATCTCTTAGCTTACTTCAAGACCCAATTTCAGGGTGGGGAATGGGGTCTGTTCCCCCACACCACCCAGTGATTTTCACATAACAGCTGGCTGCTCTACGATTCAACTTAATTCTGACATCACTTACTTGCAGATAGTGTCAGATCCCAAGTTAAGGGCTATGACCAAGTTGTATCCTTTTTATAATAAACTGGTATACTAGCAAGGGAATTGCTTTCCTGAATTTTGTGAGCTCAAAGAAATTAATGTAATTCAAGGAGATTTTAGCCATTTGTTCAAAAGTACTGGGAATACCCCAACTTGACTGGTATCTGGCACCCAAGGCTGGGGTCATTGGGACCTCAATCTATAGCTGGTCCATCAGAAGTACAGGTGACAACCTAGCCTTCAGTTAGTATCTGAAGCACACGTGTAGCAGAGAGCAGTCTTGTAAGACCAAGACTTCTCAAGCCTCTTTTAATTTTCTGACATGCTAAGAGTTGCAGAATGGAGATCAATACCTTTTTTGATTGAAAATCAGAGATAAGAAATTCTCACTCAGAGTTTTAATCATGTCAATTTTGAATTATTTGTCGTGGTGCATGAAGCTGAGTTCCCCCAGCTCTCTGCATTTTGCTGCATGTGTCCTGTTCAAAGAAAACTACAAAGCAGCTCCCACTGAAACTAAGTTGGTTCTAGAGAAATCAACACTAACACTTACCCAAAATCTGTTTTGGACTTATATGGAAAGTGTATTTTCTTACATGCCACTAACTCTTCCTGAGCATATTATATTGCAGGTATCCTGGTGACTTTTCAGTTATATCTCAGTCAAAAACAAAACAAAATATTTAGAATATTAAATTTCACCTAATTTCCTTATAGCATTACTCCATAAAATAATCTGTAAACTTTTCAACAGAGATTATTTCTTCACTCATATGGGAGACTTTAGTGTAAATGATAGAGAGGGAGAGACAGAGAGAGAAAGAGGAGAAGGAACTCAAATTTTGAAAAAATAGTGTTAACAATTATTGAATTTGGATGAAAGTTATACATGTGTAATTATACCAATCTTTTAACCTTTTGTATAGGTGTGTGGGGGCTAAGTAAAATAGTTTTCCTCTCACCTTGTAAGTTCTTCTAGCTGGACTAATAATCAAACAGAGACAGATCAGCAGAAGAAACATACTAAGTTAGTGGGCACGTGAAGGACCACGCTGCTGTGCCCAACACATGGGCTTAGTAGTTTAACCAAGTGAACCTGGAGGCCGACAGCAGCAGACCTGCTCAATTATCCTTCCCAATCAGAGAAAGACCGACCCGACTAGCTCAGGCTTGAGTTCTGTACTATGCATAGGTTCCGCCAGTGATGAGCAGTGGCTGGAACATAATCAACAAAAGAAAAAAAGCAAACAAAATATAACCAGAGACATTGAAATTAAGAACATTGTAACAATAGCCAGAGGGGAGTGGGGAGGGGACAGTGGGGAGAGGGGTCTATAGGAGCTACTATAAAGGACACAAGGACAAAATCAAGGGGGAGGGTATAGGTGGGGGAGGGAGGTGGGACTTGCTGGGGTGGGGTGGAGGGAAGGGGAGAAAATGCAGACAATTGTAACTGAATAAAAATAAATTAATTAATTAAAAAAAGAAATATACTAAGTTTATTTTATGAATGAATATTTGCAGGTGCCATAATAAGACCCCAAGGGGCACTGAAGAGTTGAGGTTTATATGCCACTATGGACAAAGAGGAAAGAAGGAAGTGATGAGATTTTAGAAGGTGAAAACAGAAGGTTACACATAGCCAGAAACAAGGAATTGTGTGGCAGTCAAATTCCCGCTAGGCAACCCAGGAACAGTGGGGTGCAGGGTGAATGTAGTTAATCTGTCCTTGCTGGGCGCCTTCCTATCCGTGCCCAGGTGGATATGCTGAGATTCCCTACCTGAAGCAGGCCTTCCACCTTAATATCTTAGGCAGAAAGAGGGAGTGTCCATGGTTCTCTCTGGGTCTTTTGTTTCTTAATAACCAACTTAAAATCAATATCACAACAAGCACATTTTGGTGAGGCAAAACTTTGGTTCCCTTTACTGTGAAGCTCATCATGGTAGAGGGTTGGGAAAAAATAAAGTAAAACTATAAAAAAGTTGAATGAACAAAATTTTACAAGTTAGAAAGTTAAGAAATACATTAATTTTACCCCTTGGGTCAAAAAGAAAATAAAAATACAAAATTACATTAACAAATATTTCTCTTCCTCACTAAACAGTCATGGGGCAAGAGTTGATCTGATCTTTAATGACATTTCAACAATAGGAAGGCATGAGTCTGAACACCCAAACTATTACAATGATAATCAAAGCATATATTTAGTGGTCATTTAGTAATGCCAGGCAATGAACAGCCCATTCCATGTATAACCTCACTTACTCTTCACCAAAATCTTATGAGTAAGTGCTATTATCCTCTGAGTTTACTGCGGTCCCTGGTTGGTAAATGGTGGAGTCAAGATTGCTCCCCTTTGTTATGCACAGCGTCGTTACTCATCAGCTTCTTCTTGCCCTTATCCATCAGAGCTGGCCGTCACCGTGCTCCCATAAATGAGGTGTCTATCTTAGTATAATGATTAAGTGTGCAGGCTCTGAAGGCAGCCAACCTGCAAAGTACATTCCCATTCCAATTCTTACTAGCTCTGTGACATCGGTCCATTGATTTGTCCTCATTATTCTTCATTTTCCTCAACAGTAAAATGGAGCTAGTACAGCTTCCCAAGGTGGCAGGATTACTTGAGATAGGTGCATTAAAGAATATAACACAGTGCCTGGTACATAAAAAGTATCCTGTGAATGTTAGATCTCATTCTTGCAAAGGGCAGGGAAGGCAGGCATTCCTCACTGCAGCAGCTTCAAATGGTTTTGAAAACAAAACAAAACAAAACTGAGTATATTCCAAAGTAAAAAGCTTCAAAAAGAAAAAGGAGACATAGAATTACTAAAAGCAGAAATATTTATCAATTATTTAGGAGATGAGCTAAATTCAATTATATCCCCATGCAAAATGCCTATTTAATATTACGTATAAGCTTAATAAATATTTGTCAAGTAATTGAATTTAACAATTAACATCTGCACCCCATGTTCACTGCAGCATTATTTAGAATCACCAAGATTTGGAAGCAGGCCAAGTGTCCATCAGTAGATGAGTGGATAAAAAAGCTGTGGTATATATCTTATATGTGGAATCTAATGAACAAAATGAACTAACAAGCAAAGTAGAGACAGAATTAAAGATAGAGAGCAGGGTGACAAGTGTTGGGGGTGTTGGTGGAGTGTTGTAGATAGAGAGCTGTGTGGGGGTGATGGAGAAATTGAGCAAAAAAACCCTTATGGACACAGACGATTGTGTGGTGACTGCTCGGGGGAATGGGGTGGAGCAAAGTGGAGATGGAATGTGGGGGGTAAATGGTGATGGACAGAGACTTGGCTTGGGGTGGTTAAAACACATACACTGTATAGATGCTGTGTTGTGGTACAGTGCATCTGAAACCTGTTTAATTTTGTTAACCAATGTCACCCCAATAAATTCAATAAATTGTTTTTTAAAATAAAATAATTAAATAAACGAAAGCAATTAATGTCAAAGTGCTTTACAATAAAGATGGTTAAACAAAAATTTTAACATCCAGGGCTAAAACTCTTTTTAAAAGAAAGGATTAGGCCATTGCTAGCCAAATAAAAAAGGCAGGTCCTGGGGCATGGAGTCTAATCCACCAGCAGCGAGGCCAGGTGGGAAAGACAACATGGCCATAGTCAGACTTATGCAAACATTTTTACAGGTCAAGTAAGGGGAAGAAAGATGCGAGCTGTTCTGGAAGGATTTACATCAGCTATAGACAGAGGGGATGGGAGAAGGTGAAGCAGCGCTAGTTCTGGGACAGGCACAGCAGAGTCCGCAAGGAAGACAGGTCTGCTCCTGTGAATTAGCTGTGGGCGCCAGATTGGAAAGTTCATGTGTTACTAAAAAGTGGAGGCTCCTGGGGTTCTGTGGCACCTGGCTGTCCTCTTGGAATATTCATGGAAATAGCCACCTGAAAAGTAATCCTAAATTCCAACAGATACATGGGAATTGAGCAGTCTTCTGATAGAGCTGGTCCAAAACTATTAACAGCTTCACTGTTCGGTCTCTTCCTCACTCTCTGGCTCCTGTGAATTTAACTTAGAACATTTCTGATTTTTTTTTCAGTATTTAGAAAATCAGTATTATTTTACTAATTTAAAAAATATCAGTAAAATATCAAATGCTGAGTGTTTAAACTTAATCTTGAATTCATGAATGAAAGAGAAAAAATCCAAGATCATTTCATGAAGTGAGTGCCGCACCAAATGTCTTATCATAGTAAAAGAAGACGAGACATAAGAAGTATTATCAAAGAAAGTTTGGCCATGGAAGTGTTGGGAGCTTTCTCCACTGTCTGTTAAACACGGAAAGATCAACTATTCCAACCTGTCAAATAAAAATATACCCATTTTCTTCTGAGCTTTCTGCTTTCCATGGCAAGGACATTAGCTTTGGGTGGCTTATCTCCACCTCTCTGTCCTATTTTATCAAAAGAATAATTAAGAAATAAAATAATCCTTAAAGCACAAGGCATGGTCAATGTATTTCCCATCCACTTATCGAAAGAGCAATTATCCATAAAGTCATAAGCTCTATCTAAAAGGTGGATCATGCTTTTACTTTTTTTAAGTGAATAAGAAGTGAGGTAACAAGGACTCTCGTGGTAATTTACTATAGATTCTGAGGAGGAAGGCACGTAATTTAGGTTAATGGGAACACTGCTCCCCATCTGCATTCTACATCTCCATTAATGCCATGCTGAAGGTTATCTAAGAATCCTAAAATATAAAACCAAATTAGAATATAGTTTTGTTTTTAAAAATGATTATGTAAATACTGAAAAGTGAGGGCATAAACAATCATTCTTAATTTTTTTAAACACAATATTCTCTATCCAACCTGAGGCTCATATTTCAGAGGATCCCTGTGGTAAATAATTTGCAAAAGCAGAAATTAGAGCCTAAGGGGAAATAGAGTTATGGGAACAAAATCAAATTTGAACATAGTCAATTATTTTAATAGGTTTAATATTCACTAAGATAAAACAATAGCTAGCATGTATTGAAGAAGTAAAAGCATGTTATTATACATAAAAGGAGGAAAAAACATAAGCAAGATATAGGCTTTTTACAGAACATGACTTTTTTTAATACGAAGAAAACCTCTTAAAGGGCCTTTCCCTTATGGAATATTTAGGGATACCTGCATATTCTGTATATCCCTTATGGAATACCTGAATAGTCAGGAGGTATCTGGATAAGCAAGGGTAACACAAAAAGAGGGATGAATTACTGTTCACAATAGACAAACAGGTATCCACCATATTGAACTGATAGTTGGCTGTGAGTGTGAGAAAAAAAACCCTGAAGATAAAGGAGAGGACTGGAGATAATACAGAATTGAGAATGAGTTGAGCATTTTATCATGAAGGGAGGATAATCGAAGCTCTCTTTGGAAGGCTGTTCATCATTCATTTTAAAGTTATTTATTTTTTGATTTTCTAATCCCTAGCCATAATCTCCATATCATCACTAAAATTCTCCTAAAAGCAACCAAACACTTAAGCAAATGGTGTTTGATAAAATATCAGATGAAAAGGAACAATTAAAACAGATGAAATGCCAAATCCAAAGAAATGGGAATCACTAACATGAGTGAAATGTGATCCTCTTCTTCACCAAATTAGTAGATATTCAAAGGAGTACCATGTTTAAGTTAAATTTCTCTGAATTTGCAAGAACGAATGAAGAGCCTAATTGACATCATCCTAGCTCCTCAAATTCTCCTTTTTCTGTAGTTAAAAAAATAAGCTTATAAATATGTTTTGCTTTTGGACAGATAGGATTCAAAAGCATCTCATACCACGCACAAAAATCAACTCAAAACGAATTAACTTTTTGAACCTAAGATCTAAAACCACAAAACTTCTAGAAGAAAACACAGGAGAAAAACCTCCTTGACAACCGTCTTGGCAATGATTTTTCAAATGTAACACCAAAAGCAAAGATAACAGAAGCAAAATAATCAAGTGGGGCTACATCAATCTAAAAAGTTTCTGCACAGCAAAGGAAACTGTCAACAAATGAGAGAAAAATGTTTGCCAATTCTGTGTCTGATCAGGGCTTAATGACCAAAGTACATAAAGAGCTCATAAAACTCAATAACAAAATAAAACTAATTTTTTCTTAAAAAGTGGGCAGAGAAACTGAATAGACATTTTTCCAAAGAAGATATGCAAATGACCTATCAATGCACGAAGGTTCTCAACATCACTAATCATCAGGGAAATGAAAATCAAAAATACAATGAGGTATCAAGTCACACCTGTCACTAAAAAGTCAAGAGATAAAAAGTGTCAAGGATGTGGAGAAAACGGAACTTTTATCTACTGTTGGTTAGGATGTCAGTTGGTACTGCCATTGTAAGAAAAAAGAGTATGGAGGTTTCACCAAAAAAAAAAAAAAATCGAATTGCCAAATTACCTAGTATTCCCACTTCTGAGTATACATTGGAAGGAAATGAATATTGAATACAGAATATTGAAGAAATAATTGCACTCCCATGTTTATTACAGCATTATTCACAATATCCAACATTTGGAACTAACCTTATGACCCATCAATGAATGAAGAAAGAAAGAAAATGTAGTACGTATGTCTATATTGACACAGAATGTTGTTCAGCCCCGCGAAAGAAAGAAGGAAATCCTGCCACTTTCAACAAGGCAGATGCACCTCCATTATGCTAAGTGAGATAAGCAAGAAAAAAACAAACACTGCATTTATCATCTATATATGGGATCTTAAAAAAATTACATGCATAAAAACAGAGTTGAAAAGTGGTTGCCAGGGGCTGGGGGTTGGGGAAATAGGGAAATGTTGGTAAAAGGGTACAAACTTTCAGCTATGAGGTGAATAAAATCTGGAGACATAATCTAAAGCACAGTGACTATAGTTGAAAACACTGTATGGTATAATTGAAAAATGTTGAGACTAGAACTTGGGTTCTCACACAAAAAATAATAAAATACAAACCAAAAGTACAAAATAGATATATGAGGTGATGATATATTAATTAACTAGATGGGGGACATCTTTTCACAATACACACATGCATCAAATCTCCCTGATGAACACTTAACACTGTCTTACAATTTTATTTGGCAATGATAGCCAGAAAAATAAACCACCGTGTACACAGTACTCTAGCCAAACATTAAATGACATTTTTAAATAATCAGAGCAAAATAGCTTCTCTAAACTATAGAATGGTTGCTTAATTTACATATACTTGCGAAAGTCTTGTGAATTTGGAAAGGTATACAAAATAAATCTGAACCCTAATACTTCGTGTTCAGGGAATTTGTGATTAGTGAAAAATCATCTGGTAGGGTACTTCATAGCCTAGAAATCTAAAATACTCCAGGTATAATGCTATGATTGAAAGTTTTATAATACACAGATTACCTTAAAGTTTGAGTTTTTGTGTAATCATCTGAAGAAAGAGCATGATGATTTACTTTCTGCCACAAAGGACTCCTGAATATCATTAGATAATGCAAGTGAACAAAACCAGTAAGTTATCAACCTAGACACCAATAAGGTTTTCACTATAAGAAATCTTTAAGCATTTTTTGTTCTTACTTAGATCCTGTATCCTGTTTTGTTTTGTTTTTGTATATTCTGTAATTTTTTGCTTAGACATCTCTTAACTTAGGGGTCTAAAAAACTTCTTAAAATTCTATAGCAGGGGTGTCAAACTCATTTTCACTGGGGGCCACATCAGCCTCACCATTGTCTTCAAAGGGCCAAATGTAATTTTAGGACTGTATAATGTAACTACTCCTTAACAGTTAAGCAAGAGCTCAGCACTGCCACCAGGTAGAAACAAGGTGCCAGGCTGGATAAAACAAGGTAGAGGGCCGGATCGGGCCCGCGGGCCTTGTGTTTGCCGCTTGTGCTATATAGCTTTTGAGATTCCATAAGTAATCAAGAGTCACTAATAAGGTAGAACCAATCACATAGGTTCTCTGGATCCATGCTCTAGACAGCTAACTTAAAGGCATAATTTTGGAAAATTAGTCCTTTATAAATTTAAAACTTCCAGGTTTAAGGTAGATTGATAACAGTCTACCATATCAGCTAATCCTAATGTTTTTTGTCAAGTATGATAAACATTAATTAATAGATAAAAATGTCAATAAAATTAGATTAAATGAATATAAAGAATGATAAACATAGGGTCCAAGATAATGGTTTCTTTAATGGATGGAGAAAGGAAGAAGGGATAAGAGGGTCAGACGATTAAATGTAGGATAATCTGGAGATCCTGGCTTTGTTTCACACATTGGATTTGCAGGTGCTTATTAATTATCATTAGTGAGGTATGGGAGGAAGGAAGGGAGGAAGGAAGGAAGGAAGGAAGGAAGGAAGGAAGGAAGGAAGGAAGGAAGGAAAGAAGGAAGGAGGGAGGGAGATTGGTCATGCATTGACCAATAATAGTTGTGTTTTGAATCAAGTAGTATGATTATTGTGAGCAGTTGAATTCCAAAGGTGAGTGGAGGAGGTTTTAAAATTCACTATGCTGTAAAAATTTAGGAAATGAAGTCTCACACAATGAGATTTTTCTTGCTTTATTAAAACAAATATATTTTTTCTAATGAAGAGACTTATTAAATAAAACAGAATCACTGACTGAGTCTTGGGAAAAATAATTTGAAAATCTCTTTTCAAGTAGGACTTTAGAAACAAGCATATGGTTTAGAAATTTTGGCTAACATCTGTGAAATTTCACTTATATTTAAACAGAGCTGTGAATGTCTCTCCTGGGCACCTAGCATTCTATTTTAATTATGACACTTAAAAAAATTGTTTTAGCATCTAACAGAGCACACATGATGTGAAAAACTTGTTAAACCACCTCCTCTGCAGTTTTAACAATAAGACAAATATGAGATCATTGCATTCCTTAAAGCTCCTTATATGAGAATTAGTGCGTTGGCACTATTTTCAGAAAACATTTGCCCTTGATGATATCATCTTGTTATACATATTTGCCATTTTAGGGGACTCTTTTTCAAATTTGATTTACATAAATTATATATTAGAATTTTGGGATATTATAACATAAACCTATGTTATAATATCTATGTAGGTGGTGCAAACCTACTCAAGAAATTCAAAATAAATGGCATACTATACACTAAGGATGGCTTTAAGTCATGTTTTTGTGTCAAACTGTCAGCCTTAAAAATCAAATTGTAGGTTTTTGGTTCATTTGTATCACATCAAACACAACATTTAAACATGCCAATCTTAAAATACAAAAAATATATGTATAGGCTGCATGAATGAATGAATTAAATTATTTATTTTTTGGAAGAAGTTTAGGGTTGAAGTTACATTCCTCAAGCTACTTGTTTAAGCTGTATTCTACTCTACATATAGACACTTGTACAGAATTCAGGCCAAGTACTAGACACCAAAAACATCTAATAACAGCACAGAGAGTCTATATCATTTAAAATTTTTCATGGTAATTCTTTGGAGGTAGAAGTGCACTTGGTTAACTAGCAATTTTGTATCTCCCATGTGACAAATGATTTGAGTAATTTTATATTTATCTGGGAAAAATCACAATGATTCAAGGGCACCTCTCTTGGGGAAAAATATATACTCTGCTCGTCCACAGTTTAACATCGTGCTGAAGATGAGGGAGGGACGTTTCAGGCAAAGACTTCAAGCTCCTTTCTTTTCACTCTTGAGTCTGGAGGAGAAACTTTGGTGTGAGATAGGGACTAATGATGGAATCAAGAACTTTTAGATAATATGTTCAAATCACTGTACTGGGGCATAGATTCTTTTTGTCTTTATGACTTATTCACGTGGTCAAAGTGCAAGTAAAGCCCAAAGGAAAGGAGGAATAAGAACATTTTCTGCTCTAGGCTTTAACATAGAAGTTATAAAGAAAGAGTTAGTGAATGTTCTACTGTGCACACTCTAGATCAGCAAGATTGGAAAACAGATCTATATTAAAAGCAAGAGCTTTTGAAGGAAGGAATGGCCACCTTTACCATCTGGTACTCCAGAATTCAAGCATAACTTCATTGGTGGTTAGATAAGATAAAGGACACCATAAATTATGGTAGAGGTAGAAGACTCCATCCCTTCTTAGGGCACCCAGCTATAGAAACACAAAGCGTTTATGAGTAGGATTCTTTTTTCAGTATGTATATTTTTCTGAAATATGTTTACATACACTTAAACTACCTTGGAGGATCGCATCTGCATAATCATTCATTGAATCACACAGGAGCATATATTATTTGCTATGTACTATGCTAATTACTTAGAGTTCAAATGAATAAAAGAGTGAATGAGCTTATATCCTAGAAGAGTGAGTGGACACAGGATTGCAACACCAAGCTGTGGCTGTAGAAATATAGGGAACACTCTGTAGAAGCACTTTATTCAGACTGGCAGAGAAAACTTACAGGAGAGTCATCCAAATGGAGACCTAAAGAATGAATAGGTGTTATCCAGGTAAAGGAGGTGAGGTGGTAGGAATTCTAATTGCAGACAAATAACTGTGCATATAAGCCAGACTTATATGTTTGAGATTGGAGGAAAAGTGTAGACCTACTAAGTCCTGGCTACATCTTTAGATGAATTAAAGAGCCTCTCTTGGCTTATTGTCTCATTTTCAAATAGCATTGATAGGGGAATAAAATGTCATTTCATATAATCTACCAAATACAGCACAGTAGTTTTCTCATAATTGTTAGATTTTTTCAGCCTTTACTTTTTTCCATCAGCCTTTACTGTTGGTGGGAATGCAGACTGGTACAGCCACTGGTACTGTGGAAGACAGTATGGAATTTCCTCAGAAAACTAAAAATGGAACTGCCTTTTGACCTGGCAACTCCACTGCTGGGATTATACCCTAAGAATCCTGAAACACCAATTAAAAAGAACCTATGCACCCCAATGTTCATAACAGCACAATTTACAATAGCCAAGTGCTGGAAACAGCCTAAGTGCCCATCAGTAAATGAGTGGATCAAAAAGCTGTGGTACATTTATACAACAGACTATTACACAACAGAAAGAAAGAAGGAGCTCCTACCCTTTGTGACAGCATGGATAGAACTGGAGAGCATTATGCTAAGTGAAATAAGCCAGGAGGTGAAATACAAATACCATATGATCTCACCTATAAGTGGAGCCTAATCGATAAAACAAACAAGCAAGCAAAATAGAGCCAGAGACATGGAAATAAAGAACAAACTAACAGTAACCAGAGGGGAGGGGAAGGGGGATAACAGGGAATGAAGGTGAAGGGTCAAGTCAAGGAACAATGGACACAAAGACAATGACACTGGAGGAGGGTAGGGTTGACTGTGGAAGGTGGAGGCTGGGTAGGCAGGGGAGAGTAAGGGGAGAAAATGGGGAAAACTGTAATTGAACAACAATAAACAATTAAAAAAAGATTTAATGCTGCAACAATTAAAACATTTTGCCGATTCAGTCTGTTCTTTACTTAATCTGTCAAGCCAAGAACAAATTGGCTGAATTGACGTGTCACGGTTGGTGAATATGTCACATTTGCTGATTTAGTGAATGGTAGTCTCAAGATCAAGAGATACAATACCTCTGAGATAAGATAATCTCAGGAGACAAGCAGCTTGAAGGGACAGAAAATGCCTTGCCTCTCAGTTTGCTGTGAGTTTGCAGGTGAATATTGAAAAACAGCTTCAGTCTTCAGTTCATCTTGCTTCAGATAGCCTGGAGACCAGAATAATCACTAACAGTTGGGTATTGACAAGAAAATTATATTGGAAGCTTGATGTGGTCTATATATTTTATGCTTGAAGAAAGAAAATACTTGAAATTTCTTTTCTAGAATGCTAAAATATCATGAATTATAGGGCTAATTGCTAGCATTTAAGTGAAAATGGTACATGCTCCTGGGATCTTAATTGCTTTACATTCCAGAAATTCAAAAATCAGATTTATTTCACCATTTTCACTGAGTATAACCCTAAACAGTACTCAAATTATATTCAAATTAAAATTAGCATATCTATGATCTTTATGGTATTTAGCTGTTTCTTCTATCTGGTTGGAGTCTCAACTATACTTTACCTTGGTTTTGATGTTCTAGAAAAGTTGAATTTAATTTGATTCTTTGGTACTCTCTGTGCTTGTATGCACATGTGTGTACCTGTGTGATAAGCTTTTACAGTGGTGCAGTGATTATTACTTTTTTTTTTGTAAATAGAGTGGGTCTTTTTAGGCTGATGCCATTTAGTGCCAAGACTATTAAAGTCCATCAAGCATGCATTTCTGCTGATCTAGTAACTCTATGGAGTTCCTTAGATGGATACTGAACTGACCTTTGTGGCTTACTTTTATTTTTCTGCCTAAAATAGGTCTTCTGGTAGTTTTTAATAAAATAATCAGAGATTTCTATGTGCTTTAAATAGTTTAAGTGAACAATAACCCTTCCTTTCCACTGGTACCTCTGCACAGTCTAAAACTATTTTTCTAGTCACATCAAAGACCCTTCACTAAAAGATATTTCTATTTAAGGTATGAGAATGCTCAGCAAAATTCTCATTAACCAGTTTTGAAGGGTTCATGGAAATCCTTGAGTAGTGAAGTCAAACTTTATTCAACTATGTTTTTTTTTCATTCATTCTACATTGGGAACATTAAGAGGTATATTAAAATTGGCTGACATTACAAAATGTAGACATTTAAAGAAAAATCAAACAAAAGCAGTTACTTTGTGACACTCGATCATCTTTTAGATTCACCAATACAACCAGGACTTGAAGGCCAGCTATTTTAACACCAGACCCTCTACTCAACTTTTCTCCCTAACTATTGATATTTTTATAAGCACTATTTTGCCTACCTCCAACTAGGAGTAATTCAGACTTTCTCAGTTATCTGCTCTTATAATAAGATTAGAGCTTTGTTTGATTTGGTTTGAGTCCATGCTCACTGAGACCAGCTACATAGCTCTGCTGTGGCACCTTTATCTTTTGTAAACAGAACGTACAGACCTAAAGGGTTTCTGTGGAAATAAAATGGGGTGGTTATATAAAGAATCACCGATAATATCTAGATCTTATGGATCTACAACTAAACCTCGGGGCCACAGAAAATGGCTGGAAGCATTTAAACAACTGTGCACAGTAGCTGGGCTGTATTGACAGCCTCTCTTTCTCTCTCCCCTGTATCTAGAAAGCCCTGAACCTAGAGTCTCAGAGGAGCCATGTAACTTGCATTAATCAATGGGTATTAACAAACTCAAGAAAGTAAAAATTTGAACTATGCCCGGAAGGTTAGCCTTGCACGCTCTTACACACCTGTATGCATCTTGAGGAACATGTCCGAACTAGCTTGCCAGAGACATGAAGAATCACTGGCATGGTGAAGTCACCCAGACAACCCTGTGGCCTCGTGAGCGCCAGCCAACAGCATTACCCCCCCACCAGCTCTACCATGGACTCCACAGTGTCCTTTGAAAAAGGTCCTTTGCAGGGCCTTTACCATGTCTAGTGCTGAGAGAAGAATATTGACAAAGTAATATAGTGTAAATAATGCCTAATAGCTCTATATTTGATATTATATACATGTAGACTTAGTATTTACTTGTATCACAAGTATTTTGAAAACTTATTTAGATCTCACTCCTCCAATCTGTCCTACCACCTGCATTTCTCCCCGCCTCTCTCACCATTTTGATTTGTAAATGAGTCTCTCATTTCTCTCAACTTAACCGTCGGTAAACGGGCCTAAGTGGGCACAATTCCCAGCAGCTTGGTAAGCAGTAACTGAGCTGACCTGGAAAGAACTGCTTAGGAGCATGTTGGCTTGTATCTCCTCGCTTAATTCACCATTTACATTTGGCCAACGCTTAGCCAAAGCAGGTTGGTTTCTTGTGTTGAGAAATGACTATTCCCACCTTTTTAGAGTAGAAGGAGGAAGGTTCCAACATATTTTCCCTTCCACAAAGGGCTGTAATTCAGAAGTTCTCACTATAGAATTGGTACCTGACCTAAACTAAGTAACGTTTATGAAGAAAAGAATTAGGTTTTTGTCGGCAGCACTTGTATCTGGGCATCATAGTTGAGCCCATTGTAGTATATGCCAACTGGCAAATTCTCTGTTTAGATTGTGCATTAAGTGCCTTTATGCCCCGATTGTTAACCTGGAGGCCTTGCACACACACATACACATGCACACACACCACAAAGAAGTCCAAGTCCTGTCCTTCAAGTGCTTACTCTTTCACAGATAACACCTAGGAAAGATAGACCCATGATAAGTTTGTTTTTCAAGCTTCATTTGTTGCTGCAAAATATATAAAAATGAATCTCATTATTTCATATTATTTGATGAATACTAACATTTCCTTATTTCTAGAGAATAGTTAGCATTTTTTTATAACCAGAACAGTCTTTAGAGAAAGGAAAAAAATCTGTACAAACTGACACTCAATGAATAGAGAAAGGGTCTAAAGAGGAGATTAACTAGGAAAACAGGGAAGTATAGATGATGTCTATACCGTCAGATTGATGCCTGACAGTCACAGGATGCTATATGTGTAGAGATGTTGTAGGTACTTCTTGGTTTTCCCCCTCCACCTTACCCAGTGTCTCCATCAATTATGAATTTTAAGAGATCAGCTTGTACCAAAATCAGAGAATCATGTAGCTGCTTTGTTATAAATGAGGCAATCACCAACAATTCTAAATATATTTTGGTGACATGCAAACACTGTTTCACCTGTACTCTGTCTGACTTATCCACCAGCCTTTATTTCCAGCATTAAAATAAATATATTTATTATTCAGCCATACACTGCAAAATTTTTCCATCACTTGGTTTTCTCATTTTCCAGGGCAAAATTTTCAATATCCAAGAGAAAGCAATTGAAGTAGAACTGTACCACAGTGCATTTCCAATGTGATGCAGCAGAAATAACGTTCAATGGAATTACTCTGTTAGTAGTGCCTGTGAACCAAGCTGAATAGTCTACACTTTCAGTAAGTATTTGACATTAGTTAATTTTTTTCCAGTCCTGGAAGCTTTATTCTGTTTTATTCCGTAGTGCATATTTATTTGGAAAATATATATTGTCCAGAACAATTTCCAAATATTAACCTAGACATAGTAAACTAAAGGATGTTCAATACTCAGAGCCGAGGATATGGCTGACCCTCTGCCAAACTATGCAGTAGGGGAGTTTTTCTGGGCCCTCTCAGCCTCCCATTCACCCAGAAAACACTGACACATTGTAATCACCAAAAATCTCTGAGTATTTTAAGGACATGTGTCATAGATTTCCCTTAATGACATAATAGGGCTTCTAAAGGGAGTTTTCCTGCAGTAGGAGGAAAACAGGAGGCTTGTGGATATGTCACCTGTATGACAAAAGGGACTCTGTTGATTTGATTAAGTTAAGGTTTTTGAGATGGGGAGATAATTATCTGAATTATCTGAATTACCTGAGTTATCTGGGACAACCCAATGAATCCAGAAAAATCCTTACAAGGGAAACAGAAGGCAGGGGACTCAGAGTTAGACAGCTACAGCAATGGGAGCAGAGGTTGCATGGATCTGGGCCATTAACAAAGACATGTGGGCAGCCTCTAGAAAAGGCAAGGAAATGGATTATCCCCAGAGCCTCCAGAAGGAGCATAGCCCATTTTAGACTTCTGACCTCCGGAGTTTGCAAGATAACAACTTTCTGTTTTTTAAGTCCCTAAATGTGTGGCTAACTGGTTTTAGCTACAATAGAAAACTGCTGCACAGCCCAAGCTAGGTAGCAGGGCTTACCTCAGATTTGTGGATGCCAATTTTGTCTAATGTAGTGGATTATAATTGATGCATTACACAAAACCACATTTTAAAAAGAACGATTCCAAGTTCAAAAGAAAAGGACATAGTACAAAATGAAAAGAGGCCTTTGGACTTTTGAACTTTGTGGTCAAGAAAGAGGCTGAGAAAGTTCCTCATTTATACACACAAGCCATTCCTTATGGGATAAGAATGGTGCCCAAGGGATGTTGCCAAGAGATGCCAGAGGAGAGAGAAAGGATGAGACCTAATCAAGAAAGTGGCAACATATGCCCAGCTGGATGTCAAATGCTATATGCCCACAATTGATGTGAGTCTTCAGTTTTCTCTGTTTGAATCAAATTATCTCTATTGGTTATCTTATGAATCTGTAATTTAGAGGTCCCATGAATGAAAATGATCCTCAAGGAGCTGTATCTTAGGAACTGTGTGTAAATAACTTTATCCACACATGGACATGATTTAAATCAAACATATTAGACCTCGAGGCTGATACTCTTGACAAAAAAAAGTGGGGTAAAAGAAGGTGTCCCACAGAAGGAGGTGTGTGTATTTTGTCTGGGGGAAGGATATAAATTTTGATTTCCAAAATGGCTATAACATTGTCTCCTACCACTAAAAGCAAATCTACAATGTGACCCTTGACCATTCTCCCATTGAAAATAGAGCTCTGTGTTCCCTGCCCTTTGAATCTAGGCAGACTCCTGCCACTCCTGTACCAATCCAATGAGGAAGAAGTGACACTGCATAATTCTCATGATTAGCTTAGAAAAGGTGGTACAACCTCCACCTTGTTTGCTGGATCCCAAGCCACTGTGGAAGTTGCCCAGTGGCCCTGAAGCTACCAGGCTGTCAGGAAGCCCAATGTAGCCCATGTGAAGACACCACATGGGAAAGCCTATCAACTACATGAAGAGAGAGACGTGGCCAGCACCCACTCAATCCAGCTCCACCTACTTATACTTGCATTCCCGCCACTGTCCCCAAGCACATTCCAAACTCTTGACCCACAAATACCATGAAATGTACTAAAATTGTTATTTTTAATCCAGTAAATTATGGGGAAAGTATTACACAACAATATAACCAAACCAGTGCCTTCCCCTAAATCCTCAAAACAAGAAGAACCTAGTTTCAATTATCTACACATTGGTGGTGAAATACTTCTCGAACTTTTACCTGTATTAGAATGCCTTCTTGAATGCCGTAACAGAGCTGAGTGTTCACTTCACCTTATTTACCACCATCAAACTGTAAATACTTTTCCTTAAGATTGTGCTTACTATACTGGATATTTATTATATATGCACCTCTCACTTTCTTCCGCTGAGATATGAAATCCTCAAGGGAAAAGGCCCTGAGTCATTCAAGTTTATGTCTTTCAAAATGAAAAGTACTAAGGCTACAAATAATTGGTAATGACTGTAGGCCTGTTATATAAATAAATGAATTACAGTTATTTGAAAAATCACTTTTGTTGCAGAGGGAAAAATAGGAGGAGGCTTTTTATTCCTCTAAGGGATTCATACCCTTACAATACAAGTAGAAGAGGGACTTTGTTTATTTAATGGTATTGGACCTTTGCTGTGGTTTTTTGAGCCACAGAATGGAAAAGGAGAATCTTATCAATTTAACAAGCTGCTCCTGAGAGGGTGAAATACATTTGAGAAAGCAAAGTGTGATGTGTAATACTTGTGTATGACCACAGTTTTGGAAGGAGCAAGAAGCTGATCTTATGGTAAACCCAAGGTCAAGAGGTAGAACAATATTAGATATTCAGTTTCTTGTCAGACCAATTTAGGACCCTTGAGTAAGAATACCAGGGATTACCCCATACACAGCCAACCTAGAGACCTAGCTGGTGGTATCTGGGATAGCACTAAAATGGTTTCCAAAGAGATACCTAGCTTTCAGCTCCTTAAAATATTTCTTGGGAAATGGAAAAAACTAGAGAAGGGTAAATGATCTTTGCAGGAGAAACACTTTTTACTTGTAGGGGAACTTAAAGGGGAGAATACTTTTGAAATGCCCCAAAGTAAAATCGTTCATTCAACCATATTCTATGGAACATCTGCTCTACTATCTCAGGAAATGTGGGTATAAGGGCAAACATGACATACATGTCTCAGTGTTCATGGAAGCTTAATTTTAATTAAGGGAGACAATAAATTCACAAAACACTGACAAAGTAGTATACATTCAGAAAATGGAAGTGTTGAAAAAAAATGACAACTGGCAGAGGGAGAGAGAGTAGCTGGGGAGATTCAGTTCATTAGCTAGGATGGCTGGGAAGGGCACTCCTCTCCCTTCAGACCTAATGGAAGATCCCATGTCTCCACATAAGCATGGGTTACAGAGTATGGAGCACAATACTGAGACTTTATGAAGAAACCTGTTGGGGTGTAGAGGTAGGGCATCGATGCTTCTAAGATCCTCCTCTCTGATGAAGAGCATCTCATGAGGACAGTCCCTTCTTCATTTCCTGCATTGAACACTGCCCCATGAGGACAAGATACACAGAACTACTGCTGTCATCCTGTGGTGTGAAGGGAAGGCAATGGATACTGCAGAGAAGCTACCCCAGGATCTTGATTTCATTGAGCCAGAACCAAAACTTGGATCACCTACTTCAGCTCTTCTGTTGTATGAGAAAAACAAACACTAATTGTTTAAGCCACATTTATACTTGTAACCTAAAGCATGCTAGTTTGTTAGGGCTGCCATAACAAAGTAGGACACACTGTGTAGATGAAACCAAATTTATTGTCTCAGTGTTCTGGATGCTAGAGGTCTGAAATCAATGTGTCCTGAAAGTTGGTTCCTTCTGAGGGCTCTAAGGGAAAGATCTATTCTAGGCCTCTCTCCTTGGCTTACAGAAGGCCACTTTCTGTCAGTCTCTCACATCTTCTTCCTTTTATGTGCATCTTTGTATCCAAATCTTCCCTTTATATAAGAACAGAAATTATGCTGGATGAGGAGCCACTCCTAGTGACCTCATTTTAACTTGATTACCTCTGTGAAGGCTCTGTCTCCACAGGTCACTTTCTGAGGCATTGGGGGATAGAACTTTAACAAGTGAATTTTGAAGAAACAATTCAACTCATAAGACCAATAAATGCACACGTCCCCATTGAGTAGGTAACTCCCGAGCTGTGAGATGAGGAATGCAGAAGGACATCTGTAACACAGACTTGGGTGAAGAACTGCCTGTAGCAAGGCTTTGAGATGGTGATTCAGTCAGAACTCAGTTGCATATGGGTGCTAGTGCTTGATTTATTGCCTCACAGCCTGAAATGCACTTTTCATCACCTATTCTGTGAAAACAGAACTGGGCTCTAAATAATTTCACCTTTGCCACCTGGCACACTGCTAGTTTTGCTGTATTAGTAACCAGAGCTGAGGCACATGGCAGGGTTCAGGGTTCTCTTCTTGGTTCTAGTGGGCTCTTCTCAAAAAATTCCTTCATTGCATGGGGTTTCTGCAGGCCAGGCTCCTGAAGTGTATGCAGCTGCTGCAGTGACAGGAGCCAGCAGCCCACGGCCCCCTCCTGTGGGCAGTTTTCTAAGGAATCCCACAATGTGAATTACAAGCAATTCTGGCTAGCATGGCAACTTAACAAACTTCTCCGTCCAGTGAACTATGGCTGTATCTTCTCAATGAGGCCTGGATCCTAATCCTAGGAGAAGAGTTATTTTAGATCTGTTCCTTTCTTGGGTATTCTGTCTTTGCCCTAAGGGTAGACACTGCTCCTTATATATTCTAGTCTTTAATTCTTTAGAGATCACTTTACTCTTTACTAGGACAATCACTATTATTACAATCCCTTGTTACAATTAATAATTCTTTATATTACTGTGCAGTTTCTATCTGCTGATGAGACTCTGACTTATGCAATATGCTGGAAATTATTCACAATATCATGAGAAGAAATGGAAGAGCAAGCTCTATTGTAGTGCTGAAGGAATGACTCCTGGAACAGTGCTGTGGACCAGCCTACAGAGGAGCCACTCTCTCTGACACAAGAACAGAAATCAGGAGCCACTGACACATTTTCAAGCACACTCCACTGAGCTTGGATCCAAGGCAGGAGAAACAGGTGATAACTCCCAAAACTTGGTGTCTTCTAGGCTGCCACACAACGTAGCATAACCCCTCAAACACTGCTGATTCTCTTCCCACTTATACCAATGAATTCCAAAGCTGAGTTTTACCTGAGAGTACCAGAGTAGCAAAATCTAAATTACTATTGATTTGGGGGTGAAACAGCTATATTTCAGGCAGTAAAACCCAGAAAGGATAAAAAAGTAAAATGAAAATGCAAGTTGATTTTGTCCCCTCCCAAAAACTTCCACGGAAGCCAGTGATACTGATTGTATTTCACGATAGAGCTGGGTTATGCAGCTGTGTCTTGTACAACTACTAGAAAAAGGCTAGGAAAAAAAGGAAGTGTGGAAATCAACCAACAACATGTGCCTACCTGTGTGTACATGTGCTGCTCTGTTGTTTAAGCCACCTTGATTAAGCTTTACAGTTGTGTGGGGATAGGGATAAGATGAAGTTTGTGTGAAATGGGTCATAAACTTCCCATGTTACATTTTGGACTTAAAAAATTAAACAATGAGACAAGACTTCCAACCAAGATGGAGGTATACATAGATATACTTTGCTTTCTCACACAACCCAAAGAAGGACAACAACAAATTTAAAAACAAAAACAACCAGAACTGCCAGAAAATTGAACTGTATGGAAGTCCAACAACCAAGGGGTTAAAGAAGAAACATTCATTCAGACTGGTAGGAGGGGTGGAGATGGGCATCCAGGGTGGAAAGGATGCTTGGCAAGGTGGCTGCTGGAGGACCAGGGTGGGCAAGGCACTGGCTGGTGGACAAGGCAAGGCAGTGGCTGGCAGAGTGGGTGGTCCCACATTCGCATGTGGATAAGTTGGGAGGAACAACTGGGGAGCAAGACAGACCACACAAGCCAGGATCCAGTGCAGGGAAATAAAGCCTCAGAACTTCTAGCTCTGGAAATCTATGGGGGTTGAGGTGGCAGGAGAAACTCCTAGCCTTGTAGGAGAGTTCAATGGAGAGGCCCAAGGGTCCTAGAACATACACAAGCCTACACACCTGGGAATCAGCACCAGAAGGGCCCAATTTGCTTGTGGGAAGCAGGGGAAGTGACCAAAAGCCAGCAGAGAGCAGAACAAGTGGCACTGTTTCCTCTGGGACCCTCTCCCCTACATACAGAGCCACAGTGCAGAGACCTGGGTGTCCCCGCCCTGGCAAATACCTAACACTTTGCCCCTTAGAATGTAACAGGCACTCCAAGGCAAAAAAATATAGTCCAAATGAAAAAACAGTTCAAAACTCCAAACACAGAACTAAGTGATGAAAAGATAGCCAACTTATCAGATACAGAGTTCAAGACACTGGTAATCAGGATGCTCACAGAAATGGTTGAGTATGGTTGCAAAATGGAGGAAAAAGTGAAGGCTATGCAAAGTGAAATGAAGAGAAATGTACAGGGAACCAACAATGAAGGGGAGGAAACTAGGACTCAGATCAATGATTTGGAACAAAAGGAAGAAATAAACATCCAACTGGAACAGAATGAAGAAACAAGAATTCAAAAAAAAAAAAAAATGAGGAGAGGTTGAGGAAACTCTGGGATAACTTTAAACATTCCAACTCAGAATCATAGGGATGCCAGAAGGAGAAGAGGAAGAGCAAGGAATTGAAAACTTATTTGAACAAATAATGAAAGAAAAGTCCCCCAATCTGGCAAAGGAAATAGACATCCAAGAAGCCCAGAAGCTCAGAGAGACCCAAAGTAGCTGGACCCAAGGAAGTGCACACCAAGGCACATCATCATTAAGTTACCAAAAATGAAAGATAAGGAGAGAATCTCAAAAGCAGAGAAAAGGAGACAGTTACCTACAAAGGAGTTCCCATAAGACTATCAGCTGATTTCTTGCCTTGCAGTCAAGAAGGGGCTGGAAAGAAGGATTCAAAGTCATGAAGGGCAAGGGCCTACATCCAAGATGACTCTATCCAGCAAAGCTATCATTTGGAATGGAAGGGCAGATTAAGTGCTTCCCAGATAAGGTCAAGTTAAAGGAGTTCATCATTACCAAGCCCTCATTATATGAAATGTTAAAGGGGCTTATCTAAAAAAAAGAAGACCAAAAATATGAACAGTAAAATGAAAATGAAGTCGCAACCATCAACAACCAAACCTAAAAAAAACAAAAACAAAAATGAACTAAGCAAACAACTAGAACAGGAACAGAATCACAGAAATGGAGATCATATGGAAGGTTATCAGTGGTGAGTGGGGAGGAGAATGCGGGCAAAGGTACAGGGAATAAGAAGCATAAATAGTAGGTACAAAATAGACAAGGGGAGGTTAAGAATAGTGTAGGAAATGGAGAAGCCAAGGAACTGATATGTATGACCCATTGGACATGAACTAAGGTGGGGGATGCTTTTGGGAGGGGGGGTGGAGGGTGGAGGGGAAAAAAGGGGAGAAAAAATGGGACAATTGTAATAGCATGATCAATAATATATATTAAAAATTAAAAATATATGAAAAAATACATAATTTGAACAAAAAAAATAAAGAAAGAGACAATACTTAAATAAATGACATTAGAATAACATTTGATTTTTTAAGCATAGGAACATTGTCCTCTGAGAGTTGAACAATTTATCATTTAGCACATAGAGAAAGCCACTACTGACACATGAGCTAGCATTTCCTCTTTCATATAAATTCTATGTATTTGTTCTTTATGTTTTCACTCTTTATCATACATGATATCGTTAAGCCTGTCCAGGCAAGGGTCAGGGTGCTCTCCCCTTGAGAGAAGCAGCTGTAGGACTCTCATCTTGAGAGAGTAGCTGTACTGTCCCTTTTTCTCCACAGGACTTCTGTAGTCTGTGTGCATTTGTTCTCGTCTTCAGCCACAAACCACGCAGACTCTGCAGGATGGAATCTGCAACATCTTATACCATATATCTTAATGATATATGATAACATATGATATATATATATATCATATATCATATATATTTTTTCTTGACAACACATTCAGATTTACCTAATTATTTTTGAAGGCTGATAGAGATCTAGTCTACTTAACCTCCTAAATTTTGATGGTCAGTAGAAAAAGATTTTCTTCTGAGACTTCTACACCTAGTTTGCTGTTAGATATATAGGATTTCATTTTATAAGTCCAGGAAAAAAATTTAAAAGTTAGATGTTTCAAGAATCTTATATCTGAGCTTTGTGTTCCTAGGCACACAAATCTTCCATAAAAGGCTAAATATTAACTACATGTTACTAGAAGAGTTCAAAGCTTTCATGTCATAATATTTAAATTTTCATTAATGTATTGTATTTATACATAATTCCAGCTCTTTTTAATAACTAGGATATAATGAGCCTATAAACTTAGTTTTAAAATTAAAAGATTTACCTGATAATTTTATTACTTATTACCAACTTCTACAGCTGAACATGAAGACAGAAATGACCTCTTTTCTGTACTTTATCAAATGAAATAGGTTGAGAAAGACTAAGCTGAAGTTTACTTTTACTGCTTCTATTTACACATATATTTATGTAATGAGCATTACTGAGTGACTACCATGGGCAAGGCCCTGCAAATAAACAAATAAATACTGGTAGGTAAAATATATTTTAGGCCACATGATGATAAATCCTATGAAGAAAAATGAGTCAGCAAAAGGAATGTGGTGTGGGGAGTGAGTAGGGAGGGGGAGGGAAATTCTTATTTAAATATCCACCGAAGGGCCTCCCTGAGATGGCCTTCAGCTACAGGAGGTGAAGGAGCAGACCTTCCTGGCATTTGGAAGAAGAGCAATCCAGGGCGGTATAGAGAGCAGATACAAACACCCTGAGGATGTGTGTGCACACTGTGCTCAAGGAAGAACATAGGTCTAGAACATTGTGAGCCAGAGGGAAAGTAGACAAAGTCAAAGATCCAACATAGAAGTCAAATAATCTAGAACATTGTGGGAACTTGTAATAACATTGGTTCTTACTCCACGTGTGATGGAAAGGCACTGAAGTACTTAGGGCAAAGCAGAGCTCTGACATGATTCAAATGCCTGCTGGTCAAAGATAGACTTTGGAGGGGAGTGAGGATGGGCAAGAGCCTGAGAGGAGGTTAGTCAGTCAGGAGGCTGTTATCATAGCCAGCTAAAGATAATAGTGACCTGTACATGAAAATAGTCACAGAGAGGTTGAGAAGTAGTAAAATGTTGGGTAAAATCAGAAGGTAATGTTAATAAGCTTTAGTGAGGTATTAGTTTTGGGATAGGAAAAAGAAAAAGAGTCAAAGATTACTCAATCTGTTTTAATCAGAGCAAATAGAGTAGACCTGCCATTGCTTATGTTGGGGAAAATCTAGATAAAGGTGTTAGATGAGAAATTTGGTTTTGAACATGACAGACTTGAAATGCTCATCAGACATCCAAGTAGACATGTTGAAGAGGCAGTTGGAGGTTAAGAGGGTGAAGTTCAGGAGAGAGCCTGAGTTTAAAGACATACATTTAGCATATAGACTACATTTAGAGCTATGGGACTAGATGAGTCCATTTAGACAGTGCTGATAGTGCTGACGAAGATTATGTGTCAATCATTCTGTTAGGTCCTATTTTAATCCTCACACAGATTTTGCAATAGTACTAAGGCTGAGAAAGATTAAATAAATCTTTACAGACTAATGGAAGATGTAGTACTCCACCCAAGGTGTACCTGAAATTAGAATACATTCTTCCATGCAGTGTAGGCACACTACACGCCTTGCTGTAAATGCATGGAATGTTATCTCCTACTTGGCTGTAGGAAGGTCAATAGTATTTAGGTATAAAAGTACCAACCAGCCATTTCTTATTGCCCTGTCTCCTCTAATTTTAGGAAATGTTAGCATCCTTTCTCTGTGATTTTCACTAAACCTTATAAGCCTTGCTTAGAGGTAATTTAAAATAATTACCTGTTGCTTCCCTAGGGGAAGCTATCAGTGATCTAGGTATAGGTTTCCATACATAAGCAGCATTTTTAGAAATTTATTGTAGTGAGTAACAATTTAACAGAGACCCCAAATCATTGCATTGCACACTCTCAGTTATTTTCTAGAGCTCGTGCATATCGTTAAGCACAATATTGTGCTTATGTATGCTTAAGCATATTGTGGTAACAAAGAGGTTTGTTTCTATTTATGTATTATATATTCTATTTATGTCTGTTGTATACATAAATGTAAATGTAGATGTATGCTCTCTTCATAAATGCACTTATGGAATCAATTGCTACTTTGAAATTTCATCACTACTATAGTCTATAAGCTTTCTAGACTCTGGCAATTCCTGGTACATGCAACAAAAATATCTTGGTAATAGAGTAAGTCATACTTACTCAAAAAAATTGATCATAAGCTTTTAGGAATTTAATTTTATTGGGATAAATGAAAGTATTATGAAAATATTGATCACTAATGACTTTCTTGTTGTAAACGTCGTTTTAAATATAGATTTGTTTAAAAAGCTAACATCTAATCATTTTATTCTTCTGTATTTTAATGAAGAAAAAACAATTATATATAATTGTACATAACTCAGTCAAACTGGAGTAGATTAGTACATGTCAATATTATGTCCTGCCATTGTTTTGTGTTCTTAGTCAAAGTTATCAAGTGTGAAATTTTCTAAATGGAAAGCTGAATAGAAGAAAAGTCATAAAATGATTAAGACTTGTAGGTCACAATTAAGGGAAATTTAAAATAAGTGTTTCATATTTGTAAATATCACAATCTAAGTTCTAGTCTATATTTTAAATTATTATGGTAATAGGAGTTTTGGTATGAACACATCAAATAAGGAGTTGCTTGTTTCTGTAACAAAAATAATGTAAATACTATTGGCTGAGAAATAGTCCAGCGAAATAACACAATAAGAAGCCCAGCTGTCATTTGGAGTTGTCTATATGATAACCTCACAAATCTCCAGTTTTGATAAGAATATCAGTGCAACTATCTCAACATGTTCAGATTCTCACAATGCTTTGTAGTGGACATAGTCATGTGACACAGTGTTAGCCAATGAGATAAAACCAGAAGTTGTTGAGTGGGGAAACCTCTAAGGCTTACTAAAGGTAAAACACATTGCTAACACATGCCTTTGTGCATTTTACTTTTCGTTCATTCCCTTCTTCCTTTGTGGAATGCAAGCTGGAGGGAAAACTGCCATTTTGCAAGGATGAGGCAACTTGCTGACAAAAGCCACAAGCTAAGGATGGCTGAGTCACCGTACCAGGTTCCTAATAGCCATGTCAGCTCTGGACCACGTACCTCCAGACATTTCTTAGATGGGGAAAATAAGGCCTTTTTCTGCAGTATAACTGTTTTTGGTTACTATTAGTTTGGCTGAAGACTTAATACCTGCATATTCTTGACACAGTGTGCAGAAAGAAAAAAATTACCCCCAGTTCAGCAAGAGAATTAAGCTAAGGATATTTTATCATGATTATTTATATCCTGTAGACTGAAGCATCTTGAGGATATGTGACACTGTCTAGCCTTAGGACACTGTAGCTCTTCAATAACTGTTTGGGTGAATAAAATGATACATAAAATTAATTAATAGCTGCTAATAAAATAATGTCTAAGGATTTTAGAAAAAAACTATTTTAACAGAAAAATTACTGAAATGTTTTTAAAACTTATTTCTTCTCTTAGTAATGACGCATGTCAAGTTCCTAAAATATCTATATGTAGGAAATGTGAAATTTTGTATATAACTAATCCCTGCTTAGCAATTTCTCCTAATGTAAGCTGGCATGTAAAGTAATTATTCAAGACAGGTGAAAAATATATGACTGCCTAATATTGTAGAGAACTTTTAATGGTTACTTATAAACAATGCAAAAGTGAGTCAAAAGTAACTAAATTGCCATGAGTTGTTTTAACAGATAATTAGACAAAAGGTTAATAATATTAACAACTGCGGTGAAAAGCAGCAGTAGGACTCTGCAGGTTTCTTCTGGTTCAGGGATGCTGAGGATTTGAAACATGCTGAATTCTCCTGCAGTGTTCTCTCAAGCAATGGAAGGAGTTTGCCTTTGCCAGATCCTAGGTGAGAAACTGGCCAAAGAAGATATACTAGACCAAGCAGCTATAATCAGGTGCTGAGTTAATGGTGTTGATGAGATGCTGCTGCCTCAGAAGAATGCAGCCATGATACCTGAAGGGGCTGCATATTTAGCGGGTCACATAAACTTGACCGCTTCTCTGAACTAGTTACTTGAGACTGTTTAGCTTAGCTCTGTGACAACACATGTCTGAAGTGCAAAAAGGCTGGGACATTGAAAGCTGTCACTGGAAGGTGCAAGACTTGTCCCATGGTGTTACTGAGTATGTTGCATTGCTTTTGCCCTGCATCCTGCATGTACGCTAACTGGTGCTGTGTAATGTCTATTATTTTTTGTGAGTTTGCTTCTAGTTAGAGGAGAATGGGTGACACAGTCAACCATTTTCCAATGAAAGCACAACACAGAGTATTTAACCAAGAATATTTTTGAAGTATAATAGTTTCGCCTAAGTGTACTTTGCTGTATAAAAAATATTTCTATAGGACAATGTGTTCTGGAAGTTTTCCCAAAATACAGCCTTGGATCTAGGACTAAAGGGCCCTTCTATTTTGCCTCCACGCCTACTGCTTCAGTACCTTCTGCCATCTCTGAAGCACTTGCTGTGGCTCCTAAACCGAGGCAGTCGATGAGGCAGCGGGTACCAGCAATGTCGGGACAGAGGTTGAGGGAGGGTTAGGGGATTGTGCGACAGCATCCTCCCCCCGAATTCTCTTCCATCCCCACTCCTGCTTTCTCAAGAACCTCGCTCTGTTATTTTCTTATATTTTAAGCTCCTCTTCTCTCTTAATTGGATCCTTCTCAATGACTTTTAAGCATGTTCAATTTTCTGATTTAAAAACAACATAAAATGTTGTATCATTCAATAGGGCTTCCTCTTCCCACTACCAGACTCCTCTTCTTTAGCCTGTTCCTTTTCCTTTTTAATATTTAACATAACCCTGCACACATTTCTCCACCCCTAACCTAGCATCTATCAGGTCTCCCCTGAACTCCTGCAATGTCCTCCTGGCTGGTTTCTCAGCCTCTGTTATGATTCCCCTCTGTTCACCTCTCTGCCCCAAAGAGACCTTTTGGTACAGCAATTCAGATCATGTTACCTCCCTACACTAAAAGCCTTTTCATGTACAGATTTAGACCAACATTCTTTAAAGGCTCCTTAAAGCCCCATGTGATCCCTCTGCTACTTCTTTCCAGCCTCATCATCTCCCCGATAGCATTTAGCTCTTTGATTTGCGGATTTTTAATTTTCATTTTCTTTTACTTACACTCAGTATGTTTCCTCTTGCCACAGACTTTCCCTTTTCTTGTTATACTTTCCATGTCCCCACATTGGCTTAACTAACTTCCACTTGTTCTTCACTTTGCAGCTCACAGCACTTTCTTCCCCCCAAATCCTTCACCAACTCTGGTAAATCTCGCGGTACTCCCATATCATCTCGCCACAGGCTTTTCTTCTAAGAACAGTCTCAAAGTTACCACAACATACATATTGTGGGGATGAATTAGAGAATACCTATGTTTTCTAGTAGGACATATATTACATGGGTTCAGAGACTTAATCTTTGCTTAGACTTGTGCCAACCCCAGTGCCAGTTCCTGATACACATATGGCAATAAATATTTACTGAATGAAATTGTGTGATGCTCTCCTCTGATTTTTCTGTTTCTTTTTGAAATGTGTCTGTGGTTTTAACTCAAAGGGAGAAAAAAAGCAAAAAGTGCCAAAAGATGCATCATTTTTTCTTGTGATCACTAAATCCCTTTTTACTTTTTCTTTTTAGTTTTCTTTCTGTAAAACCCTGCTAAGGACAGGCAAAGTTGGGTCTCCATATACAAAATATTTTTTATAAAGTATATATTTTTAAATTTCATCTTGATAAAGGATATGGGTTTTAAAGAAATTTGAGGCTTTGGCTGGTATCTGGGGAAAAAGTGACAGGAATAGACATTGTCCTCTTTTCTCATGAGTATGTGTTTCTATCCCAAAAGATAAATTTGGCCCAAGACTCAAGAAATGGATACCACTAAATACCTGGTATTCTAGATACTACTAAAAAGATGAAGAAGAAAAAGAAAAAGAAACATTCTTAAGTAGCAGCCAGTGAGAAGGGGAATGAATTCTACCAGGAGTCCTAAAATGGGAGCAATGAGAAGAAGGCTACGCAGACATACTCAAGCCCAAGGCCCTCTATACACTTGAATATTTCAGTTGAATGAATGATATGGTTCATTTTTGAAAATTGTAAGTGAATGACCTATAGCAGCTAAACTTCAATCTAGCACTCATGACACGTAGTTCCTTAAAAATCTCATTGATTTATACACTTGCTATTCTTTTGTTATGGTTATGATAAATAACTTAAAAATTGACTATCTCAGTGGTGATGAATAAAGTCATTTTTCATTTATGATGGAAAGCCTGTCTTTCTCGAGGTTATATGGCACACAGGTAGAGGCTGAAACTTACTCATGACATGAATGATGGGTAGCTAAAGGGTCTGTTTGTCGTAGTTTGTCTGCTGCAGATGAGATGGCTACAAAGCTTAGGGCCCATCCATTTATTTACGGAGACAGATTAATTTTTCCATCTTTGATGCTCTCTTTGGAAACTTACTTTACAATAAAGACTGAAGTCTTTCCTGAAACACACATACACACACACAAACAAACAAAGAATATGAAAATGTGAAAGTCACAAACACACAGAGGATGTGAAAATTTTATGATGTCCTGGTGCAAATATGTTATTGAAGAAAAAGGAAGACTTTGGGTAGTTTCAAAGACAAGAAAAGAACAGAGTTATGAAAAATATTACAATCAGAGAGAATGTTATACTTTGGAATATTTTTCTACATTAAATATTATCAGATGAAGAATTCTTCCCCTGAGCAATTTTTTAAGCAACTGAAACTGGAACAAGCCTCTCCTATTTACTCGTAGATAGTGCTTTCAATTGTGTTGCCATTACCACGGGCAAATAGTCCAGGGCACTTGGCGTGCTAAACGCTTTTTTAAAGGGGAATATATACAATGATTGGCAACAGAACATAAAAATCATGAGAACATTTATATTTCCTTCATAAAAGAGCTTCCACTAACTAATTAAATCTAAGGAATTAATTTTGAAGAGGATCAGCCTAAGGAGATAACTGACTTATGGATTACAAAATAATATTTTAAATGACACATCAGAAAATGCAGTTGCTCTGGGCATCAATTGAAATATTGCCAATTACCATAATTAAGTACAATTCCAAATATAAGTATAATGCAAATCTGACATCAGTTGCCATTTATTTGGATTATAATGGGAAACACTTTTAATAACACATTAGAAAAATCATTAAGTGGAGATCCATTTACTAAGCGACAATAATAAAAATTGATGCATGAACGTGAGCAGATTTATATCTGTAACCTCAAAGCTTTCTGCAATTTCTCAAAAATTATCTCTGGATTTCCAGTGTTTCTCAGTGTGGCATAAATGGTATTTCAGGGAGAATAAGACTTCCCTGTTTGGGACAGGCTCTGTTTCGCAAGACTTTTGACATTCTTCCTTTCAAAACCTTGAACTCCTCCCACTAATTAAAACAGCAAAAATCTCTCTTACATACACATGCCTATACACACACATTTTCAAATGCCCCTGGGGGTTGGTTACAACTATGCTCACTTCCTTCAGAACTGTTGCTAAAATCAAAAGATAGAGGAATGAGCTTTCAACTGAACAACCCACAGTTGTCTCCAAATTACTAATTTATTATTTAAAATTTACACCAAAGAGACTCTGTATATGAAACCTCATGCTTCCAACAGTAATTTTAAAAGGAAAAGAAGGCATTCACCAGTATATTTTAAAAGCAAAAAATGATATGTTTGAGGGAAAGTTGAACTCTACAGTGAATCTTTAAGAAAGCCAAAAATATGTATTTACAATGTAGTCATTATTATATATTTGTATTTTTCTTCAATGGCAGTATATCTTTACCTATATTAAAGTTGCAAAGTATTACTTTCTGATCAGTACTTCTAACAACAGAAATAAGCACCACTTCAATTACAGGTGTTGATTTATCTACTTATCAAGACTTTGTTAGCCTGAAAAACAGATTATTTCAAAATTACATACCTATATATTACATATATATTCTGCTATAAATTGGCATATTAAAACAACCAAATGCTTAATATTTTATTTTTAATTTGATGTTTAGTAATATAGACAATATATAATTATCTTTTGTTCTCTTGGATGTCTAAATTGATCATTGGCAAACTTTTCTCTAAAGAAACTATTAGTACATTCTAGGTTTCTCAGGTCATACGGTCTGTATTGCTACTACTCAACTCTGCCATGGTTGTGTAAAAGAGGCCATAGAAAACAGATAAACAAGTGAGCATGGCTGTTTCTCAATAAAACTTTTTTTACAACAGGTAGCTTTGCTACATAGGTGTACTTTGCCAAATCCTGATGTAAATAATGAAATAATAAGAATGTCCTCAATAATATAGATAAGCTATGTGAAAAAAGCATATTTTCTATTCCTAATTTTTTAATGAAAATGTGTGAAATTTCTATAGTCTTAAATGTGTTTTAAGGTAAATAACCTAAGACATATTAATAACAGGGAATGCCATAGAAATACTGAGGTTTGTGTCATTATGACATTTCAAAATCAATTAATAAAATAATAGGTTTGTTTTGGGAGATGTGGTAGTGCATTCTTTATTTAATGGTATTATGCCATAGTTAATGAAGGAAATACATTTTAAAATTTATTTTATTGTTCTGTTACAGTCATCCCAATTTTCTCCCGTTGCTGTCTCCTGCCCCCATGGTCAATCCCCACCTTGCTGCATTTTAATTAACTATTGAAATATATAGCAATAATATCTGAATATAATAATATTATTGAAATCCTAATAAAAGCTGGAATCCCACTTCCCCAGCCCGAAAAACATATTTTTCAGATGATTGAAGGTATTACAGTTTTTACTTTACAGGAAAAGACTCCACACCAAGAACTACTTCATATGAATCTCTAAATGGTCCTCCAGATCTGAGTCCACTTCAGTTTGAGGAATTTCTAGATTGTAGAGCATGGGAGTCACATCCAGGTTCTGGTGTGTGCTCATGACACTGAGGTTTGGTGATTTCACTGTGTCACATACTCTCTCCATCAACTGCAGAAATGGACTGAGACATTTGACACAGATATGTTTAAATCTAAACTCTTAAACCCAGCTTAGGAAACCATGTACTGTAATGTATTATAGTAGACCTGTTTTCTCAAAATGTGCTCCTAAGATTTTTGTAAAAATCATTTTGTAGGCTTTTTAAAGAGACATAGCATATATGATATACTCTATATTATATATCATATATTATATGTTATTATGTTACTTTAATATGTGTATTTATTTACAATTTTCTGACATAGTAATCCCAACCCCATTTCTCTGTCTAGCCTTTGGAAGTCACTGTTTTAGGGAAACTTATGATATTCTTAATTTATTTTTATTTTTACTTATCACCCAAGGACATGCTTATTGATTTTAGAGAGATGGGAAAGGAACAGAGAGAGAAGGAGAGAAACATCAATGGGAGAGAGAAACATTAATCAATTATCTCTTGTAAGCACCCCAACCAGAGACCAAATGCATTACCCAGGCACGTGCCCTGACAGGGAATCAAATCGTGACCTTTCAGTTTATGGGACAATGCTCCAACCAGCTGAGCCACACTGGCCTGGGTACCTATGTTATTCTTAAAGTGGGAACAAACCATTATTATCAAACAACTTTTAGCATCCTTCATTAATGTTTTCTATAAAGCTATTGGAATTGAAATGTTGAACCTTGTGGAGTAGCTTAGAGGCTAGTTCACACAACAAATTTTTATAATTATGAATGAGGGAAAATCTTGAGGGAAAATCTTAAGGAAAAATGTATTGCAAAATAATACTCCCATTATAGTTTAATAAAAAAGATGGTTCTACATTGAGTAGAATAAGGGTTTATTATAAATGAAATAGATTGCATATTTAAGAATTAACTGTTATGGGGTTTTTGGTATTGATAACCACAGGTTAAATTCCTCACACACCTCAAATGAATGAATGAGAATTCAAAAAAATGAAGATTGCCTTAGCAACCTCTGGGACAACTTTAAACAATCCAAGATACAAATCATAGGGGTGCCAGAAGGAGAAGAGGAAGAACAAGGAATTGAAAACTTATTTGAAAAAAATAATGAAGGAGAACTTCCCCAAACTGGCAAAGGAAATAGACGTCCAGGAAGTCCAGGAAGCTCAGAGAGTCCCAAAAAGTTGGTCCCAAGGAAGCACACACCAAGGCACATCATAATTACATTACCCAAGATTAAAGATAAGGAGAAAATCTTAAAACCAGCAAGAGTAAAAGAGACAGTTACCTACAAAGGAGCACCCATAAGGCTATCAGCTGTTTTCTCAAAAGAAATAGTTTCTTTCCAGACAAGAAGGGACTGGAAAGAAGTATTCAAAGTCATGAAAAGCAAGGAGCTACATCCAAGATTGCTCTATCCAGGAAAGCTATCATTTAGAATGGAAGGGCAGATAAAGTGCTTCCCAGAGGAGGTCAAGTTAAAGGAATTCATCATCACCAAGCCCTTATTATATGAAATGTTAAAAGGGCAAATCTAAAAAAAAGAAGATCCTAAATAGGAACAGTGAAGTTCCAACGAACTCACAACAATCAACAACTGAACCTAAAAAAAAAACAAAAACAAAAACAAACTAAGCAAACAACTAGAACAGGAACAGAATCACAGAAATGGAGATCACAGTGGAGGGTTATCATTGGGGAGGGGTGGAGGAGACTGGGGGAAAAGATACAGGGAATAAGAAGCAAAAATGGTAGGTACAAAATAGACAGGGGGAGGTTAAGAATAGTGTAGGAAATAGAGAAGCCGAAGAACTTATGTGTATGCCCCATGGACATAAACTAAGATGGGGGAATGATGGTGGGGGGGTACTGGGTGGAGGGGGGTAAAGGGGAGAAAAAACTTAGACAACTATAATAGCATACTCAATAAAATACATGTAAAAAAGAGAGCAGAAATCTGATTTTCTTTTTTCCCCTCAGAAACTCCAGTGGTGGGTTCGCAGAGGATTTGCATGCGGAATGCTGTAAGTTCTCCAAGCCAGCTACTATCTTAATCAGATTTAGGGTATTTTCCTGCCAGTAGTTAATGAACCGAAGATGACTGCACTAAAAATAGGACATGAGAACTCATTTTAACGTTAACAATGATTTAATGTTAAAGGACACTAATTGGTTTTAATAACCATAATATTTTTACTAATTTAAAACATTATTCAATACTGTCTGACTCTACACCAAGTTGGGACAGTTTAGAGCTCAGCAATGTAGCCCTAACAGCATCTACTGAACAAACAAAACAGCAATTTTTGTCAGAGTAGTAATGTCTTACCATGGCAAATATAGTAAGAACTTAAATAATAGTCAAGTGTATCTGTACATAAAGTATAAGAAAATAAAAACTTTTAAATAGGAAAAACTGTAAGAAAGGCATACAGATTCAAAGTGCAAGGGAACACAGGCTGAATCATGTGCATTCATTCATATGCATGCAATTTGTGTGCTATGGAAAATATGTAATCATCAGAAGAAAATGATTTGATTGAACAAATTAGTTGCCTCTTCCTCATTTGATGTCTTATTTTATGTCAAAATAGGTTAAATAAGTATATATATATATATATTTAGCTCAAATACATATGTACATATGCAAAATCCTTAAATTTTTCTAAGAACTTATATGCTCTTCACTCAGGCAAAACTCCCTTAAACTATAAGGTTTATGTGGTAAGTTAAGGTCATGATAAGTGTTTCTGAAAAAAGAAAACCAGATTGTAAACTGTCCTACTTCTAAAAGGAAGGAATGAAGGAAGGAAGGGAGGGAGGGAGGGAAGGAGGGAGGGAAGGAGGAAGGAAGGAAGGAAGGAAGGAAGGAAGGAAGGAAGGAAGGAAGGAAGGGGCATGTTGACACAATTAGAGTGAGCTATGTTTCACAGGAAGCCAAAGTTACAGTTTGGATTTCTAGATGTAACAAAAGATTTAGAAAAAACAGCCCTTTGTACTGAGAAATCCCTATCACCTAAAGTTTTCAAATGTATTTTATACTCACTACAATGTGCTTGGAAAGAAGTTTGCGAAAGAACATGTCACAAATTCAGCTTTATATTTTCAAGTATACCTGGTTCTCTATTCACCTATCTTCCTACCTACCTACTTGTCTATATCTGAAATCATAAAGTTACCTCACTATTCTGAATATATTATCAAAAATAACTTTACAAGTCATCAGGCAAGCAAGCAGAAAGGTGATATAATTAGGTGACCAAAGTTGATAAGTATCTTTCCAAATATGCTATTTTACTTTTATTTAAATACAAAATTAATGACTTAAATACTGTGTTTTCCTTAAGATCAAATTTCTACATTGTGTTGTCTAAGCAACATAACTTTGTTTGCATGACCCCTGCATTTTGGTAAGTGTTTGAACTATGAATACTGAGCCAAAACTAAAGTTCTGAGGAAAAAGCAGGAAACTTAGGAAATGAAAACAGTTCCATTTGTTGCACGGAACTCTAAAACTTTTCATTTCCTTTTTTTATATCCTACCTCATTTTTCTTAAAAAAGGATTTAAGACGCTTACAAGGATACATAAAAATATAAGCATAAATTAAAAGCAGATGACAAAGAGAGGGTTAATACAGACACACACACACACACACATACACACACATACAAGGATGAATACATGAAAGCTTAGGGCTATGAAATGGAACCAAAAATGAGGCTTATGCGAAATACATATACAGACTAATAGGGAACCTCAGAAGAAAGGACCTCATTGGTATTAATTGAATAAGGGAGAGAATTGATATTCCCAGACTCATATGCTAAATGTTGGGAAAGCCTATTTCAAAGAAGAGGCTTTCATTCATTCATATCATATAACCTGGAGGATAGAAGATTTTATATGAAAATTATTGACCACACAATCCTAATGGCCCCATTTAAGTAAAAATAGGAGGGCGCACAAAAATAAGAAAATGAGGAAAATAGATTGGAGGGCGAACCCTGACCTGGAGTTTGTCTAGATTTCACCAAATCTAACAAAATTGTAATCACTGGGTCAAAAGGCAGTTCCATTTTTAACGCTTTGAGGAAACTTCATGCTGTTTTCCACAGTGGCTGCACCAGTCTGCATTTCCACCAACAGTGCCCGAAGGTTCCATTTTCTCCACACTCTTGCCAGCACTCATTGTTTGTTGATTTATTGATGGCTATTTTGGTCGGTGTGAGGTGGTATCTCATTGTGGTTTTCATTTGCATCTCTCTGATGGGTAGTGATGTTGAACATGTTTTCATAGGTCTGTTGGCCATCTGGATGTCCTCCTTGGAGAAGTGTCTATCCAGATCCTTTGCCCATTTTTCAATTGGATTGTTTGTCTTCCTGGTGTTGAGGCATATAAATTCTTTATATATTTTAGAGATATAAACCTTGTCTGATGTATCTTTGGTGAATATGTTCTCCCATACAGTGACTTCCTTTTTCATTTTGCTCATGGTTTCTTTAGCTGTGCAGAGGCTTTTTAATTTGATGTAACCCATTTGTTTATTTTTTCCTTTGTTTTCCTTGCCGTAGGAGTTATACCAGCAAAAATATTTCTATGTAAGATATCTGAAATTTTACTGCCCATGTTTTTTCACTTCTGGGAACAGTATATCCAAAGAATCCTAAAACACCACTTCAAAATAACATAAGCACCCCTATGTTCACAGCAGTATTATTTACAGCAACCAAGATTTGGAAACAGCCTAAGTGTCTATCAGTAGATGAGTGGATAGCTGTGGTACATTTACCCAATGCAATACTATGCAGCAGTAAAATAGAAAGCATTTTACTTTTTCTAACAGCATTGATGGACCTGGATCCTATTATGCTAAGTGAAATAAGCCAGTCAATGAATGACAAATACCATATAATCTTCCTTAAAACTGGAATCTAATGAATGAAATAAATGAGCAAAATAGAATCAGAGGCACAGAAACATGGGACAGACTGACAGCTGTAGAAGGAGGTGGGGACTGGTTGAAAGAAGGTGAAGGAATTAGACGAAGAGCAGATATGCAGGACTCATGGACACAGTCAACAATGTTCAGACTGACTGTGGGTATAGGGTGTGGGCTGGGTGGAGGGGGAAAAGGGGGAAAATTGGGACAACTGTAATAGCATAAACAATAAAATGTTTAATTTTCAAAAAATTAAAAAAATATTTTTGTGAATCTAATGTAATAAATATAATAGCCAGTATTTACTGAAGATCTATTTAGTCTATACCAACAACACTGTCCATATCATCCTTTATCATTCCGCACAACAGCCCTTGGAGGCATGTATTAGACAGTCATGACTAACATAAGGAAGCTGAGTTTGACAGTTTGGGGACTTGTCCAAGTTGTATTCCATCTAGAAATAGAATCAAGACACTCTGACTCCAAAAGTCTGTTCACATACCTCTGCTAGTTAGTAGCTTCAGAAGTCAAAGTCCTCAACCCAATACCTTAATTTGCCAAATTTAACATTTTTAATTGAGTGTTTGTTATCATGTTGTTGTTATTTATTCAATACCTATACTATGCCAGACAGTTTCCTAGGTTCTTAGAACCATGAACACATTTAACTAACTTCTGGAATTAAATTCCAACTCAAATCTCTGTGTCTCTGTTGCCACATCAGTAAATTGAAATAGTCACAAAAGCAGCGGCAGGAGATTGTGAGAAAATATTGGATAAACACACAGAAGTACACTGGCCCCAGATCAGGCTCCTAATAAATAACATGTATAGTTCCTATCATTGACTTTATTTATCCAGCACAAAAGGAAAAAAGAAAAAAACAATGTGAGACAGAAAGGAAGCTCCAGAAATGTTTTTGGAAAAAAAATTAAAATTTAATACAATTAAAAGTAAGTTATAATTAAACAAACCAACATGTTTGATCTCTGTGGAAGTCCAGATTTATAAAACACTCTTTCCTCCTCCTTTCCATCTGACCCTAAGTTCAGGGATGACAGGAAATTTTCAAGAATATAAAGCTTTTCCAGGGGCCTTGCCACCTCTCTCACCTTTTCTATCTAATTATTATGCAGCACCACCATCACAATGCATCTCATTAAATGTGTCAGAAAGATTTTCTTCTAAGTTTTATTTTATCATGACAATAAACTCAGTATTCAAAGTTTATTAACCAACTAATGAGGTCATTGACTCATCACCTACACACAATAGAGGGAACATAAGCCTTTGTGGAAGTCAAAGACCCTGCTTCCAGTTTGGGGATCATCAGTAAACCAGCATCCTTCCTGGCAAAGCTCTGTCCTACGGGTGCACTGATTACAGTGAAAGACATTTTCCTGAAGCGCGTTCTCTGTTGTCATCACACTCACTTCTCTCAGATCACTAAGAACTGCTCTGTGTCAGACGGAGATGGGTGAGACAGTGGGTCTGAGTCTAAACTTTGATATTTGTTTCTGTTCTAACACTTGACTACGTTTTAGGCCTAAACCTTTGATGAGCTATAGGAGATGAGATCACCTCTTGGAAGTCGGATGTTCCTTGAGATCAGACTGGTCACTTCTCCAAGGTCATCAATCACTGGCTGCTTAAATATGACTGATTATTTTGTGAAAGAAAAAAACCCCACTCATAATTGGAAGATTGGGAAAAGGAAAACCCTCTTTTACATGAGGTTTAGAACTGAAATATTTGTACCATTATCTTCCTAAATTAAAGGTAATTAATTAATTAATTTATTTATTATTCTGAACTCTCAGTTAAATTGTAAGAACTCAAAGGCAAAAATCACAATCGAAGGGTGTACTCTCATCTGCACCACTATATAAGGTCAAAAGTAATTTAATTTTTCTGAGCCTCAGCTTCCATACCTATAATATGAATATAATAATCTCTTTCCTTAATTATCTCAAAAGAATTAAGTACAGTAATGCACATGGAAATGCTCTGAGAAAAGGCAAACCACTAGATAAACACAAGATATGGTACAGAAAAAAATACAGCACAACTTTTCTTTAATTGAGAAAATTTAATGACACATCCAAATTTATTTGAAAAAACAGATGCAAAAGAGGTTTACTGAAGTATTGTCCAGCCTAGATCAAAATCAGGGGACTAGTACGTGGGAAGTGATATACTTTGGCAAAATAGCAAAGTGGGCTTTAAATTCTCATGCTGAAAGTACCTTTAATCTGTCACATATTTTTATGCAGTTCATTAAAGAACAACATGCATAAACATGGATTTTTAGTGTGCTTAATCACCTTCCTAAAGATTCAAATCAGCGAGGCATGCATTACCAGTGCCGTCTTTAATATTCATTGTGATCTACTCAGAGGTTTTTCTTTCTAACGAGAGCATATCATCTGAATAACTCACCTTCTTCTGCTTGAACTTAGCAAATTTATACTTAAATAGCTCATTTAAAAAGAAAAAAAAACTTTCTTGTGTGTATTTATAGTTGGATATCTTCAGTTTCTCCTCCTCTACTTTGGACACATGTAGTCGCCCTAAATGCAGTTTATTTGATTATTAAAAGTCATGTCTATTGGCTTTCTTAACTAGAATTGTATTTCAAATAAAGTTTTAAATGATCAGCTCAATTATTATTAATGACTAGTCTACAAACACTGTGTCAGGACTATACTGTAAACCCAAGTCTTCAAGTAACTACATTCTCATATACATCATCATTACATACGAAGCTATAGTAACAGGTAAACATTTGGCACCATGTATTCATATGCTAGTTATAACCAAATCAGTCAGATATTTACAGAAAAGTTTTGTTAAATAAGACAAAAGATGACACAACAATATATACAAGTGTGTGTGTTTAGATAGGTAGATGATAGATAGATAGATAGATACAGTCCCTCTTCTCAGAGAACTTATAAATGACATACCAGAATAATGGAAACAAAACATACCATAAAATTAAATTTTCAACTCCATAATTTTTAGTATGTATGCAAAAGGAAGCCAATATAGACTAGAAGAGTTCAAGATGTTAAGGGATAGAAGTGAACCAAAATTAGAAGAATGGATGAAGAAGCAGATGAAGAGGAGAATCCATGCTCCTCTTCATCTTCGCTATTCAAGTCAAGGAAAAGGACATGAACAAGGAAAATGTGGATACGAGAGCACAGGGTCTAGGTTATGAGTGCAAACGCATGAGAAACCTGCCCTGGAGAAGAAAGGGAGTTGGAAATTAAAGGACCATAAGGATAAAATAAAACTAGACTAGGATAGGTTTGACTGTCAGACAGGAAGTTTCACACCAGATGCCTCAGGCTATAGGTCCTAACTTTAAGTGCTGGTGAGAAACCTGAGTAAAGATGCAGGAGGACGCAGACTAGAAAAAGGAAGGATGGGTGTGAGGCAAACGTCTGGAGTTTCGTGGAGACAAAGAACTTACTCAAGTAATCCAGGCATGAGAAGGAGGGCAGTGTTGGACTCAAGTACGAAGGAAAAGGAAAAGATAAATATGAGAATCTTTTCAGAGTACAATCCATTTTTTGACAGATGAGAAGGTAGAAGAAGAAAGAAGTATTCATTCGAAGTTTCTGGCCATGGGCATGATGAGAAGGGTGCTTACAGTGTACGTGCTTTTGAAATACAGCTCCAGGTTCTTCCAGAAATTCTGATGTCACTCTACACTCATTTGTAATCATTTTCATTGTTTATATAGATTAAGCCACTCAAATAATCATTATTTATGGCTTATCTTTCACACATGAACCTGAATTTGTTGCCTGTGTAATCAGTTTGTTAATGGTTAAGGCTTTTCATTTCTCTCCTTTCTGTTACATAATATGGCAGTTACATTGTTCATGTTAAATAAAAGCTTAATAAAGGAATTAAGTCACAGACAGACATTTCTGTGCCATATCTGTGTCAAAACTTATATTAAACTATTTCCACCAGGAATTCCTTTATGATGTTTCAACTCACATATTATGTAGACTGCACTTCTCAAGGCCCAAGGCGTATCCATTTAGACAATTAATAGGCAGGGAAGAAACAGCATTTATAATTAAACTGGAACCCATTTTTCAAAAGAATATGTGGATGAATTTTATTTGTTACAAAACATTACCAATTTTCAGTTTAAAAAAGAGATTCATCAGAATTTTTTTCTTTCAAGTACTTAGATGGAAATATTGTATTTTCTAAGAGGAATTCTTTCTAGATAGAAAATTTGCTTGACATATTAATGCGAGATGGGACTCATGGAATGTATTCTGAATTCTTTGCGTTTGTGGCCCTCCAAGATTTCAGCCACTCTGACTCAAGTGCAAAAGCACTAATGTCAGAAGAACAACATAGAAGACACTTAAGAAAACTTAAAATTTAAATTCAGTGTGATGAATTTTCAAGCAACAATTTATATTTTCTTATTTTTAAATCTCCCACCCATTCGTATCCCCCCACCCCCAAGCACATGCACGCATGCGCGCGCGCGCACACACACACACACAAGTTCTTACGTGGTCAGTTGGTAATTAAGAGAAGAGTTCAGCAAACACTTGCCAAACAAGAGTTCCACCTTGACTACCCCCAACCCCAAGCTCTGGGGTTGTCCTTTTGTAGTAGCAAATGCAGTCCAGTTAGGTCATGCGTAATCATTTCATAGGTGATGATTACCAGGAGGTTTTAAAGCCTGACACCTCTTTGTTAGTTCTCATACAGTCATCACTGCAGAAATGTCCTATAATGATTATATTGTCTTCTAAGACTATTATAACAAAAGACCACAGACTGGGTGTCTCGAACAACAGAAATTCATTTTCTCACAGTTCTGGATGCTGCTGTCTCTTCCTCTTCTGATAAGAACACCAATTATATTGGACGGCGGACTCACCTTTATGACCTCATATAAACTTAATTATCTCCTTAAAGGCCTTGTTTCCAAATACATTCACATTGGGTGCTGGGGCTCAAAATATAAATTTTAGAGGGACACATTCAGTCCATAACTATGGTAATTTCCTAGTTTCAGAAAATGCTGTTATACCTGTTAATGCAGCTCCCACTTCTACAAATAACCATGAAACCCTGCTAACCACATGTAAACCCTCTGATTTTATAACGAAAACCAGGAACCACTTAATCAATAGTTAGCACTCATTTTCCTCACTCATACCAGTAACATATAACATGTTTCACAGAATTATAAATTGTTACTATAAAGATTAAAGGGCAATAGTCATAATAACACCTGAAACTTTTCCATTATACTTATTATAGTTTAATTAATTAATGTATATTATATATAACCTATTACATCTTATACTTTTTTGAAGATCATATGGTATATAATAAGATATGACATAAGAATATATACATAGAGGTCAGGGTAAAAGGAACATGGGGAGAGAGAATCTCAGAGAACAGACTGCATAGACCTGGCGGTAAAACAGGAAATGAAGAGTCAGCAGTGGCCAGCAGAGCAAAGGACAAGTCAATGAAGGGTGAGAGAAACAAGATGGGCACTTCCAGGGAAGAAATTGAGTTCAACACCTTTCTGGCATTTAGCACATGGAGCTTTCCTGTTGAGGCAGGACAGGAAGAAGTTAGGGAAAGCTCTGACAAGTGGGGTGAGGAAGTAGGAATGAACATCACAGGCCATAATCCGTGCCCCCACCTCTAAGCTGACCAAAGGGAAACATCGTATGGCAGGAAATTCCTATGGTGGTTGCAGAATTCAACAGCGAGAACTGGCCAAAACCAGATCAAACAAGATGAAGAAAAAATTGACCAGAAAACAATCCCTAAGTTCATTATATCATCATTATAAGGAAACTTGACACCCAGAGTGGAAGGGAAGCCAAAGGGGAGAAACTCCATGATGTGTCTGGAATGGACTGATTAGGGACAAAACCCCCTCACAACCAGAAGGTGGAGACAGGGTTTGGCACCACTATCTGAGGAATAATCCATTCTCGGAAACACATTAAATCCCAAGAACCAACCGGACACAGGTCACAACTCAAGAGTTTGCCCACATGTGCTTCATTCACAGCAGCGCCGCATGAGACTCGCAACCAGGGGAGCAGTGGGCAGTGGCAGCTGGACCTCAGGCATACACACTGATCCTGCCTCCAGGAACCCGTGCCCTGGGCTCTTCCTCTCAACCTAAATGAAACTTGCTTTGCTTTCACTGTCACTTGTTCTTGAATTCTTTCCTATGCAAGGTCAAGAATCTGCAGGCCACGGAACACTTAGGGACCCCAATTTGGGTTTGCCTGTGGTGATGCTGTGATATGTTTTACAGCTTCAAAGCAAGCCAGCTTAGCAGTGGTTACCGCATTACCTGAGAATTTTTAAACTGAAATCAACATATCAATAACTGACATAAAAAGGTGAGGAAATAAAGGCTATTTCAGCTAGTAGAGAGGGAGAGGAGTATCTCCTGGCCTGTGCGAAGACTAGTCCTGGGAAAGTAGTGAGCCCACACCTTGTCGAGTTGCACTGTGAGCTTGGAAAGGAATAAAATCATAGGGGCGCTAAATCCTTTGTGCTAGGAGCCTGTGCCACCCATAGCTGTGCTGGTCTGTATTATTTCTCAGATGGCAGCCTTGAGAGGGAATGAAGTCTGTGGGTAGGGAAAATGGGTTTTAAAGGTTTAGTTGCCTGGGCAGATTCTAAAACTGTGTACTTTGCGTCCATTTGCTATTTAATATGTTTTCTGTTAATTATACTACTTATATTTCTCTGTTGACTGATACATCTGGTTTATCTAGGAGAGATGGACATAGAAAACATGCCAACTTATATTAATATATGAATTAATGTAAATTGTATTAATCTGTGCCAATTTACATTAATCCTTAGATTAATCTATGGGTTAATCTGTGGATTAATATAAACTGTATTAATGTAATATATTGTATTAATCTTATCTTTGGGAAATCTATGTAAACATTTATTTATATAAATGCTAGGTCTAAGAGAGTAAAGCTGTCTTGATATAGTAATCACTGGTGTCAAGGTAAAAAATATGGCTTTGGAGTTTTATAGTTAGTTAAACAAAACATTATTATATACAAACCAGATACAAGAGGAGTTCCTCCATTTAAGTAAAATTGTTGTATAACAAGCTGATTCAAATATGGCATGACTACACCTTAACAATGTATTCTAGCAATATCAGTCAGGCAAACAATTTTTTATATTATTTCCTACTAATTAAAAGCAAATCCAAACTATCAAGTTCAAGTTTCCCTTTGTATTCTGGAGGAGAGGGTGGGTATACTAATTGATTGAATGCTGATACATATATTTTGTTCATCAAAAAATAAATGAAGCAGCACATTTCTACCCCAAAAGGCGTGTTTGTCAATTGTGTGCTTAGTGTGTATTTTTCCCATTTCATGTGATGTTGCTATGGATGAATAACATGCTGATGAATGGTATTTTAGGTTGAGTTTTAAGTTGAAAGATTTTTAATGCTCTTCTCACTAACTACCAAAAGTGCTGAGAGCTGCAAAATGAGATTGAAAGGGATTTTTAAATGCTTATATATCTGTATGAATGCTGGTTTATTTATTTAAAATGACAACTGAAAAAAGCAGTGTAGTATTTTGTTCAATATAGGCCATTACCTCTCCAGTCCAAATGCATTACTGTTTAATATATTCCACATATGGATTGAACACTAGGCACTACCTTAGACACCACTGTAACTGCGGTATGAAATGCAAAGCAGTTTAGTGGTATAGACACGTCCAAATGTAAAATTACTTTTATAATTTCTAAATTTGATACTGTCAGCCTTCCTTGTCTTTATAGTCCATTTATACTTTAATTAACTAATTAAGAAATTTACTAAATTGACTTGAACACACAATAATGTAAACCTTCAGGACATTTTTATTTGCTAGTTCTACACTGTTTGTCTGAGGCATTCCCTTTTCACTAGACCTGAATCAACATCTGTCTTTCCCCATAATTGCAGTTGTTTTTTCTTCTAACACGTAGTTAGCTCCACAATGTTTTGCTTGATAGAAAAGTGATACACACATATAATACATTTTGAGAATATAGAAGAAATGTATTGAAGGGACCGAAATTCTGCCACCCTGAAGCCACTTTTAGGGATATTGATTTTAAGCTGTTTATTAAGAAACAAAAAGCTTGGAAAGAACCTTTGACTCCTACCCTCAACCCCACCTTTGCCTTTTCCTGCCCAAGAAATTCAGACAGAGAAACCTGCTTCAGGAAGAAAAGCTTAGGACATCCCCTTAGTCTAATTTGAATTAAGTTTGGTAAACAAGAAAGTTTCAGTCAGGTGCCTTTTAGCTAGATACCCTTGGTGTCCCATTGTTTCTGGGTCACCCAGCAAGGATTTTCCTGCCTGCTCTTCAATTACTTCTAACTTGCCCCTTCTGTCTAGATTCAAATCCTGACTCTGTGGCTTACTCTTTTCTTAACATCTCGGCAAGTGACTTAGTGAGTTTTCACCTCAGCTTCCAAATCTTTATATGCAGATAATGATAGTATCTTTTTCATAGTGTTGACTAAATGAGTTTATCAGGTGTAAAGTACTCAGAAGAGTTCCTTATACAGAATAAGTATAATGCTGACGAAAGTAGATGAGGTCTGTCCAGAAAGTATCCAGCCACATAGTATGAAAAAGAGACATTTATTGAAGAAGATACAAGATACAAGAAACATTGTACATAGGACAAAGGACAAGAAACAATGATGCCTCAGTCCCCTTCAAAGTAGTCATCTTGGGACCTCACACAGTTCTCCCAGTCACCATCAGCTGCCCTGTCATATGTTTCTGAATCTCATCAACAGTCTGAATGAGTGATTTCAAAGATTATTTTAGTTTTGGGAAAAGCCAGAAGTCATAGGGCACCAAATCTTGGCTGTAAGGGGGCTGAGTCATCTGGGTGACTTGATATTTGGCCCCAAAACTCTGCATGAGACATGATGTTTGAGCGGGTTGGTTGTGACGAGGTTGTCAATCACCAGTTGCCCATAGTTCCAGCCTTCTGAGTGATCAAATAGTTTCTATGAAGGAATGTTCAAGCTTAATGCAAAATTTGATGCATATTCATTGCCCTACTCAGATATTTTGAATGTGACAGTCACACAGTGCACATGCTCACTCAACGGCGTCTAGCACCCCCACTGACTAGTACAGTGAAGCTGTCATTGTTCACGCATGTGCATTCCAGTCCACTCTCCTTGTCTGCCAGGTTACATGGATATCGTGCAAACCATTCTCATTATATCAAAAATGGTTGGAATTACCCAGAAAGACCTTAGTATTATTTTATATTTTGTGAGCACACACATTTTTACAAAAATTGGCAGTGTATATGAACTTTTTTCCCACTTTATGTGTTAGCACTTTTAATGTCTCATCTTTTTCATCATATAGATGTGTATTTATATATGTGCAATCTTTAAAAAATCTGCATAGCGGTTTTCAATGAACATCTGTATACATGTATGTTTATACATCTGTTCATTTTTTTAGAATTCCTAAAAGTAAATATACTAAGTTGCAAGATAAATGTTTTTGAAAAACTGTTTTAAAACATACATCATCACTTAACAGTACAAGTATCTGACCATTTTCCTTAACTTTTACCAGCATGAAATACTGCCATTTAACTCATTTCTCTTTCTATTTTAATATATTTTAAATATGTTTATTGCTTCAGCTTTTACATTTAATTACCTGTGTAATTAGGCATTGTTGTATATGTTTATTTTAATTTTTATCTTTTGTCTGTCTTAATTATGTTTGTCTTTTTCCTACTAATTTGGATGATATTATTTTATATGAAATATTATTTCCTAAAAATACTGGTTGAAATAATCAAATGGATAATAATTTTCAAAGTTCTGGTGTACAACCGTGACTTTTTTTTTAAGATTGTATTTACTTACTTTTAGAGAGTTGGGAAGGGAAGGAGAAAGAGGGAAGCATCTATGTGTGAGAGAAACATCAACTGGTTATCACCAACTGGGAACCGGGGCCACAAGCCAGGCATGTGCCCTGGCCGGGAATCGAACCAGAGACCTTTCAATTTGCAGGATGAAGCCCGACCCACTGTGCCATACCAGTCAGGGCCAATCATGAGACTTTTAATTGTCTAAATAAAACGTGGAAAGCTAAAAATGCCTAATAAGTTTAATGGCCCCAGTACTGATTTTAATGCATTTTCAGCAACAAAAACTACACAGTGGGTTGAAGTTGAGTAGTTCTTATTCCTGTGGGGATCGTTTCCTTTGGTTTCATGTCTAGAGTTGACTGCTGGCTAACTCCTTTCTGTTGACATTATATTGTTTCATTTTCTGTCTTACTCACAATCCTGCTTTTGCTTCTGACTATTCATTGCTCCATCGTGTGAATCACAGAGATTAGTCCTATCTCTCCTCTACCCAGGCTCTACATTCTTGGCCTAGTTTCAGGGGGGTAGGTAGTTAGTAGTTGTTATTCTGGTCAGTAAAATAATTTCAAAGCTGGGTAAACCAATGGTCTGATGCAGCTATTTTCAACCTTTTTCATCTCATGGCACACATAAACTACTAAAATTCTGTGGCGCACCAAAAATATACTATAGTTTTTGCCAATCTGACCAAAAAAAGAGGTGTAATGTTGGTCCATTCACAGTGGGCTGCTATTGTTGTGTTGCCCATTGTCATTTTTTTATTTGACTATCTAAGGGAAAAGAGGTCAGTGCCCCTGACTAAATATTCAGGTATTGCACATTTTAAAAATTCATGCAGCACATCAGTTGAAAATTGTTGGTTTGATGGAATACTGCATTGAGATATTTCTTATAGTTGAATGGAAAATCTCTCATTCACTGAAACATAGCCTCTTCTGGAGAGCAGGACTGAAGCCATGATTTAGAACATGCACAGCAGAACAATTACTCGGGGGGATGATGCATCCCCTCGAGCCTCCAGCTTGCACAGTATAGTGTGGCAAACAACATGCACTTAAATGAAGGGTAACACCACCCCCTCTGAGCAAGGGCAAAAGAATGATATAAACAACATGTGCCTATGAAAGCTGATGTAAACAACACAGGAAAATATGTGCACAAGAGACTGTGCAAGAGGAGCATTCAGATGGACTGCGAAGGCAGCCAAAAGGGACAGAGAGACGCCACGCTGCCCCATTCAACTCTACTCTAGCTGACTCCAAAGCACTGCAGACTCTGCCTTTCCAGAGGTTCCCTGACTGACTTCCAGACCCGGGTTCTGATCTGGACTCTTGGGATTTGACTTGGTTATCCCCAGTTCTCTTCTCCGGCATTATTGCTGATTGTTTGAGTGATTATTATTGGCATTGGGTTACTATAGATTTGGATTGAACCTGCATGAATGAAAGCTGAGTGACTAGTCAGTCACCTGTATTGACTCATTGTTTGTCCTTGGTGCTGGTGTTGCCTATAAGGCTGGTGGCCATTTAAGTAGCCCGGAGCTTTAGGTTCCTGAGGCCTGGGTGAGGTGACCTGATGGGGCGTTGAGGGCAGCTTACAGGAAAGACGTGGCAAAACATTTGCTCATGACACCTCTCCGTGTGATTCTACCTAACTAAAAAGAGCATTTCCAAACCAACTGGAAGCAAATGTATATGAAAATGAGCATTACTGACACTGTAGAAGATGTTTAGAGAACACACAACCCTTAAGTCAGAGTTGACCCCCACCCTATAACAAGCCCCAAGCACAGTACTATGCAAGTAGTTACACTGCTAAAATAAAATGCAGTGTAAAATTTTATGATAAGTGTCATGAAGTTAACATTCTGGGGGGAAAAATCTAAATTCCTTCTGTTTTCAAAATAATTTACATTTCATGAACAGATTTCAAGAAATATTGCTTTAATTTTTCCATTTATAAACTTTATATTATTCAAAATGCCAAGTAACTGGGCTAAAGAACAGTAGGATATAAGTAACAAAAATGATTGAAATGTCTATAAAAAAGTAGAAAAATATTTCTACTTTTAAGTAAAATTTCTAAGATAATAAAGATGATAATGTTAATAAACTAATTGTTGAAATTTTCTATGGCAGTATTGTTTAATAAAAGCACTTTTAGATTGTTAAATCTTCAAAAATAACTAAGTCATTTCACTTGACATACAATATTTCTTTTTGTCAGTTTTATGATGATCTTAATGCCCTTTTATGAATTTAAGTTCAGGCAGGAAGAAGAATAAGAAAAAGAAATAAGGAAAATAATGTCGATAATCTAAAGCCTTGCTGATATGTCTATAATATATTTTATAGGTTGGGGGAGGAAAACTAAAAGAAAATCACCACCCTCAAATTCAGTAAATTTCAAGAGTATTATAGACATATGTTCAAGCATAAATGAAAGCTGATGAATACAAATAATGTTTTTATTTATTTCTTTAAAGATTTTATTTTTAGAGAGGGGAAGAGAGGGAGAGAAACGTCAATGTGAAGTTGCTTCTCACACACCCCCTTCTGGGGACCTGGCCTGAAACCCAGATATGTGTCCTGACTGGGAGTCGAACCAGTGACACTTTGCTTTGCAGTCCGGTGCTCAGTCCACTGAGCCACACCAGTCAGGGCCAAATAATGTTTTTATATTTTAATTTAAATTTCAGCAGGTCAGCACCTCTGGAAAATCTGCCACTTAAATTTTAAAAAAACAAAGTACATGTGGTTTTTTGCCAAATTAAAATATGCAAATGAGTGTTCAAGTAAGACATTTGTCTAACCAAAATTGAGTCAACTCATTTATTATGAGGAAAAGATCTCCCTTGTCACACATCAGCTTTGATTATGCTGTAAATTCTACTATTTTGTTGGGGTTATCATGGATTTTAGTGCTTTACTGCATAAAATAATGAGCTTCTTGTCATATGGATTTAAGCTTGAGATCACAGTAACACTCCTCAGTAGCAACACACTTCGTTTCATCAGTGTGTAGAAGCAGACACCTTTACTTTGAGGAATATTTTCTTTTAGAAATAAAAAACATTTTCTGTTTGTAAACATATGATTCAACAACCCTGAAAATATGCAAGAAGTTTTAAATCTTACTAATATTCTAAATTTCTCATAGCAGTGTGTGTAAAAGTAGGGATCAACCAATACACTTTATAATTTTTTAAATATTGACACTCTTTTCATCTTCCTTGTTTCTTCTATCTCTTCTTTTATAAATGTAAATGAAGATAAACACACTGGAAAATATTTAGTCTTGCTTTGAAAATTATTAAAGATATGAAATTATAAGTACCTGCCAATCGCCCCTTCTTGCAAGATCACACAAGTGTATGTAACTAATTACAAATTTCCCGGGCCATCAAAACTAGAAGGGACAGTACAGCTACAAAGAAAATCAATTACAGACTAAGTTCTGATTAGCACACAAACTCGATATTTTTTACAAAAAAATTTAATATATGTAGTGTTGGACTGTTTATGTGGTTAGCTTAGAGCAAAAATGATTATGAGTTTTCTCAAATTGAAGCATCTCCCACAATGAGTCTTTATTTTGGTCAAGTGATAATAAATCTTATTCAGCATTATATATCCCAAAGTAAAAGAATACAAATAAATAAATGTTACATGTATTGCAAGGGGGAAAAGTACCCTCAGGTCAATGAGATTGGACAATAATAGGTTACACAAATTCAACAGATATGTTACCATGGGCCCTCTCAGAGCCTTTACCAAGCTAATGTGCACTGAAACTCCCCAAATCAAGTTACCAATTCTTTAGACATTTTACCACAGAATACTAATTAATACTTATTAATATTTATTAATAAGAATACTTATTCCCCAGAGCTTATGTTTTGTGACACAGATTTTGAGAAACATTGTTCCATTTTTTTTCTTTCATACAATAAGTTGTTTTCAAAATGTGAGGTTTAAAAGTCACCACTGGAATATCTCATTTACCTTATTTTATCTAGACTCCCATGCATTGAAGGACAAGTTAAATAGGAAAAGCAGCAGCTTCGTTCCTAAATTCAGGACCTACTTTCAAATATTGCTTACCTTGTTTTCGGCATATTCTCTCATTCTAACATCAACCTCCCTCTGAGTTGAGAGCAGGTACATTTGTCTGCCTTAACGTTCCTTTATCAATACGAGTTGAGCACCTTGGATGTGCTAGCGTTACTAGGTATGCTAGATCGTTTGCTTAGCATCCAACCTGAGACCCTTCTTAAACTCTAGTCTCACTATGAACTTTGGTGGAAATATCACCTATAAAATAGGGATAACACTACATATCCCAGAGCATTTCTATAAAGATTAAGAGATCAGATACGTGAAAGTGTCTAGAATACAGCATGACATTAAATAAGGTTGTGTTTTCCTGTCTCTCATAAAATTCTCAAAACGTGACCATGTCTTGGACCTCATTGCTGAGATGTTCTCTGAGATGCTGACTCTCTGGAACTCTCCTTTGTAAAGACTTATTTACCTTGCTGCCTTTCTCATGCCTGTGAATTCTCACATTCAATGTCAGAGCAATCTACCCACAGTCCAGCCCTCTCTGGTTTCACTGGTTTCTCAGCCCAGTCTGAACTCCGTTCGGTCCTGTCTAAGATGCCTTTCCTAGCATTCTGGGTTCCCTCACCCCTTTGTTTTTCTGTCCATCTTTGGACATCCGCAAACTTGAATAGAGCACTCCTTGACCCTTGGTCACTGCTCCTATTGGTAAGCTACAGAAAGGGTCTAGATATAACTATGTGATGGGTAAGATGTCGATATGTCCATTACTCTTATCTCACTGTCAAATATGTGCTACATTTTCCACATAATTTAGAAATTAGAAATTAAACTAAATAAGTTATTAGTGTTTATGCTTCTGAGGCACTGGCAATTTAACACACTAACACGCAACCTGGCTTTGTTAAACCTGACTCTTGTCTTGCCCTATAGTCTTTGTGCTTGTGGGAATAGCTTCCGTTTTAAGAAAACTATGCAGGGTAACTTCTCGCCAGCGAGGACTCAGACAGGTCGAGGTTATCATCAGTTCTCAACGGGAACGTTGGAAAACTCTGCCATTACTGCCACACGCTTCCACCGCCCAACCTGCTCCGGTCTCTGTGCCACGTCCCATTACTCTGTGGGTTTGGTTTGAAAATCACTTCATGTTACAAAAACCAAGGATTTTTGGAGGCTCTATTACTGGAATTGCAATAGATGACACTAGGTGGCGCCATGGGACTTGCTACTTAGGTCAAAAGGTTAGAATTCCTCTAATTGTGGCTCTGAAAAAGGAACAGATAAACCTATTTTGTATTCTTCCTCTAAACATTGTCATTTTAAAATATCATAGATAGATTTTTTTCTAATCCCTACTTCCAAGATATGTGTTAAACAATTTTGAGAGAGAGAGGATATAAAGATGAATACCTAATTTCCCCTACTTTGACAATTCATAATCACTAGCTAACCTTGATCTTCTGTGTTCTGTGGTATTTTTCTTTCCTGTATTGACCCTCTGTTTTTAAAACTTGGAGCTCACTGCTGCCTTCCCCTCCCTCTACGGCTGCCCATTCTGCAAAAGCCATTCACCATTAAGAACAAGGTAATTAGCTTTCTCCGGACTCCTAATGAACTCTCCAGTCCTTTTCATCTCTTTCCACTCCATATCCACTCTCTGCAGTGACGAGTCATTCTCTCTCCTGTCCGTGTCTTGGCTTCCTGCTGTTCCAGCCTATGTCACTTCTAATGTTGCGATCAAAAAAATAGGGGGGGAAAAAAAGAAAAGAAGAGAAAGAAAAAAGAAAAAAGGAAAAAGAAGGCAAAGCTTTCAGGGAAGCTCATCACCCCTGGAAACCATCCCCACCAGGGGGTTCCAGGAGGTACATTCACATTAGAGAAAATCTAACATTTGTCTTGGAAATTCTTATTGTAACACAGAAACAGAATTATAGAAATACAAAAATTTCAATGTTCAAGTAAAATATGAGTAGAAAGACTAAAATAATACAGGACAAGGGTTTCAAGATAAAATACACTACAGTATGGGCGGAACACTTCTTTTTTCTAGTATCTTAAATTTGGATTTCTTTTATGACTACACCCTGAGTTCATTTTAAACATCTTTTAAAAAGAAAAAAACCCAATGAATAGGATATTATAGTATATATCTTTAAAAATACATAACAAAATGATGTTTTTCTTGAAGATGTCCTTGCAAATTTCTTCAGTTTCTAGAGCTGAGCCCACTTGTTTCTAGAAATGCGCTCAGCTTTCAGGCCCGACAACCACATCCTGCTGGTCCAGGTGACCCCTCTCCCTCTGTGCTGCTTCAAGTTCTCTCCCTGTCAACCGTTTCAGGCCCTTGCTTTCTGTTGCACACAGGAGTTCCTTGAAGGCAAGACAACCTGGAAGTTTCTTTCCCTCCTAAGTCTGAAAAGATGGTGGGGCACGAAGGACATACTGTGAAACAGGAACTCAGAGTAAAGATTGGATTTTAGGAGAAATGTTGGAACAGAAGATATGCACCTACAATGAGTTGACATTGGGAAGGTGGATACAATTGCCGAGTGAGAGGACAGAACAAAAACATGACGAGGAAGGAGGAGGTTCAGTGAGGAAGACAAAGAAGGAGAGGTTAAAAGGAAGAAGGAAAACCGCTTAAAAAAGCTAGGGTTGGTCAGTTTTCAGCTTCTGAAGAGTAGTCAAACAAGTGTGGGTGTGTGCGTGTGTGTGTGTGTGTTCTAGTAGGTTATACTGTGAAAGTGTTAGCCCTGCTTACTTCTAGAACATGCTCCACGGAATCAATGGTTCCATATGCTGTTCTCAGACACTACCCACAGAGCTTGTTAACTGTACAATGTACTCCACCTCTCTGTGTAGTTGTGGGACTCTGCACTAAGAAATATAATGTCTATATTCCTGAATATTTCTCAATAATGTACTAACAATGTAATTCCATCTAGGGGGTACAATTACGGTATTGTAGGGTTATCTCCCTAAATGCCGTGCACTCTTAAATAAAAGCCTATTAGGAGATCTGGTTAGCTAACACGTGATGGACTGACGTTTAAATGAATGAAGGATCATTTTTTAATGGTCATAGTCTCTGCCTGGCATTGTGCTTGGTGCTTCCCGGGTGTTTCATCTATCCGTCCCTACAGATGAGAAATGTGAGGTCGAGAAAGGTTAAGTGACTAAGGACATTCAGAACAGTGACAGAATCACCCTAAAAACTCTTATCAGACTAATAAGTTGCTTTTTCCACTAGACCTCAAAGCTTTTGTTGTCAAGCATAGAAGTCAGTCTTGGATAATTTCCCTGTTCCAGCCCTCACTCTATTTTCCAGTTTCAGCAGTTGGGGAGGCACTGGGTTGCGCCATTCTGTGTCAGGTTACAGGGCTGGAGTTGGGAGTAGAGGCAGCTCTTGCTTCTACCAAGGCTCCTTTTCCAAGACAGGGTCAGGGTATCTCCAGGAGGAGAAGGGAAGGGTGGGAGTCTTACTGATCACTGTGGAGGGCTTTAGTACAGACGCTTTTCACTCCCACCCTGTCAAATCTGTCCTGGAACAAATATTTATTGTGAGTGTGTAATGTAGTTATTATCAGTGCACTAATAACAACTTTAATTCTGTCGCCCACTTTGCTTTCTGTGTCATTTGTCTCTGTTCCCATCCCCACACATTCAAATGGAACTATAGCACCTGGAGGTTTTAGGTAAAGTGTTGGCCATCGAGAGCACTACCTCCGGAAACAAGATCAGACCTTCTCCCCTGACTGGGTCTTCCCAGATTCTGGGCACTAGAATCCCCTGTTCCCTTCATTGTAAGTGTGAGTCTTCCTTCCTAATTTTAAGTAACACCACATTTCCCTCTACTTCCGAGCCCACCTCCCTTTTTGGGACTGCATATATGCCTCAAACTGCAAAGTGAATTTTGCATTTGCTTTTGCTTTTAATTTCCATGTCATCTATTTAAATGGTTACTGTTTTTAAATTACTGCCTAAAGTGATATCACCATCTTCCTTCCCCTTCTTTCTAGCTAGAAAACCACTTAAAGTCATAAAAATGTTAATTCCATATGGTCAACATTCAAATAAGATAATTATTGTATTTGTAAAGCTACTCACATCCCACTAATTTTCAATGGGACTTGAGGCTGCCTAGAAAGAAACATGAGTAAAGGAGAAAAAATTAGCAAACCAATATACAAAAAGAATAGAAAAGATACAGTTTGAGGTTTGTACATTCCATCTATATCAAAAGGTCCTGGATGCTTTTCCAAACTTTTGTTAAATTTGTTTTGGGGCCTCCTGATAGGCTCCTCAAAGACAGAAACATCAGTTATGTGATACAGGGTATTCGTGACACAAAGCATCTGTTTCTCACAGAGAACAGAGTGCCTCTGGATCTGCGGCTTGAGAGAGAGTAATCCCATTGGCCTTCACAAAAAAGTACACCTTGTGTTGCATGGAAAATACTCAAGTTCCTTTATAGTAAAATGTGGTGAGGACTTCAATAGCCTAGCTTATTATAATGTTGAATGTCTGAGCAGGCTTCATTTAACACAAAATGTAGAGTATCTAGGGGAATTGATCGGACAATTTCTTGCAGCATTTCTTCACTCATATTTTCCTTCACAAGTGAACTTCTGAGAAGGATCTGGGAAGGTTTTCCATTACTGTGTATTTCTGGGGCAGTGTGCTTCTCGGCTCACATTGCTGTCAGTCTATAGTCTGTACATCTCCCTGCCTGAGAGGGAATGGAGTTAAAGGTAATTGTGAGCTATGCATGATCGGCATATCAATAATCTAGTTCAAGTAATAAAATCAACACCTGACTAATGTTTAATTTAGATGGAAGGGAACGAACCACAGCAATACTGGCTGGCAGCAACGTTATGATGGCCAGGACTGTGCAGACATGGGAAGCAATTCATTTTTCATTCCCTGTCTTGGAAATCCATGTTCACTGGCAGCCGAGGTTGATCCAGTCCTGTATGATTCAGTAATCCTAACCAGTTCGTTAATTCTCCTCTTTGCTCTCACTGTTTTGCAGATTCAGAACATTACTAGAACAGTTCAATTCATTTTAGAATCTAAGCTACCTCTAAATGTTTTGAATATTCCCTTCTATATTCTGGCATTGAAAAGACATGTGAAGATTAAAAGAAAAAAAATCTTATGGAATGATAAATCATAAGCAATAATTAATGTCTCTTAATTGAATTGGTCCATCTAAGTTTGTTAACTTTAAATTAAGAGATTGAACATTTATTTAATAAGCTAAAGGGGGGGGCACAATTGTTAGTGTGAACGGCCAACTGGTGGAAGTGACAATGATTTATTCTGAAGGGCTTGGATTTATTGCAGTGCTGGTGAAAAATCACTCTAACATACGGCGAGTCTCAGTGTGAAATGGTATTTCCTAGAATTCTTTATTCAGCTTCTACAATTCCTCTAAAAGGTCTTGAAATTTTAGAGTAAAAACAATTTATTTCTTTTACTTAAAAAGAAACTAGAACAGTGTATAATTGATGAAGATTTAAAAGAAACCTACGCCCAGCGTTGGCAGACACTGGGGAGAGGGGTGCTTATATGGACTTTCAGTCATAGCTAAAGCAGCATGGTTGCCTGGAGGGCGGTGTGACAGGACACAGCAGCGAGGTTCACCCCCGCCCCCCAACCCCCGTTCACCTCATGGCACACTCCAACTCATTACTCAAGCTTTTCAGCACAAAAAAAATTTTTGTTTTTGCTTATCGGACAAAAATATAGGTATAATTTTGAATCATTCACACTGGATGGCTCTATTGTTCTGTTGGCCGATGGCATTTTTTATGTGACAATCTAAGGGAAAGGAGGTCTGTGCCCTGGACCAAGTCGTCCGGTATTGCACGGTTTTACAATTCTCGGGGCACCAGTGTACCCTGGCACACTGCTTGAAAATCGCCGGGGTAAGAGATGCATAGACTTTGATTTAGAAATTCCATTTCTACTTTTTAGAATTCATCCTGAGTAAATAATGGGACAAATTAGCCAAGGTGTTTACAAATTTCTTTATTAGAACATTGCTCCTAATAAAGAAAAAATAGAAACAACCAAAATACTTGATAATAGGGACTAGTTAAAAATATTTCAGGGAATTCATGCAGTGTTTTTTATAAAACCATTAACATCACATTTTTATATGCTACAGTATACATATAAATATGGTCACATCTACTGTTACCAAACAGGGCAGTTTACAAAGCAGTACGGAAGCCTGTGTGGTGTTAGGTCCTGGGTTTCAGGCAGGCTGGGGTTTACCTCTCCGCTCTGCCACCCAGGCCTGTCACAGGACCTTGAAGAAGTTATTTAGCCTTTCTAAGTCTGATTTTATCGTCTATAAAATGGGGGTGATTACACAATTAATTGAAATAGTGATGAGCAGGCTTCCCACAAACATTAAAAAATGCTAGTAATGATAAAGATGATACACATAGATACTTTTGCATATGTATACATATATAAAAAACATCCTAATGTAAATCATCAATATCATCTATAGTTATCAAAGGCAATTTTATATTTATTATTATTACTTATTTGTATTTTCATTTTTTCCAAAATGCTATGCATACATTTTTAAAGGGAGTTAATAAAAGCACTTAATAAAACATGCATCCCTCTAAAATATATTTTGAAATAATTCCAGTAAGTTTGATGTGTAAGTACCTATTTTAAGGTAAAATATACTATGGTGAGTTGCAAAGAACAGACTCTACAAGAGGCAAAGCCACCTGTGCCGCTCGCACACTCCCCTGTGGAATTTTCATAGAGCTTAGTGCTCATTTTTTCCCCCAGTCCATTCCAATCCCCAAAGTTCATCATCTTCTTAAAATTATAGAATCAATTATAAGTGATACAACAAATGCACAAACCTTTCCCTACTCTTGAGTTTTAAAATATCATATAAATAAGCCGTCATAAAGAGACTAGTTTTCTGAACAAACACTTTCAGGTACGTATTTGTCAAGGGGAACTGTTTTCCCTTATGTTTTACTTTTTAGAAAATCCTTCATAGCTTCTTACTTATACTTTCCTTCTGGCATGTAGTTGTAATATGTAATGCGATACAATAGTTTGTATAAGTAAATAACTGCATCTGAAGATGGCTTTGCCTATAATTTAATTTGAAAATTACAATCATTAAAGCTAACCTAATGTAAGTGTCCTACTCTCAAAGTTTTGTGTTGCCTTTTTTTAAACGTCATTTCCTATCCCCTCCTTCATTTTCACCTCTCCCTGTTTCTTCTCTCAGAAAAATGTCTTCTTCCTCCTTTCTGGGGCTAACTCCTGTACATACACCTCAATTCATTTCACTACCATTTCTTCTAGGAACTTACGTAATAGTTATTTCCTTCTGCCTCTCTTTCTTCTTTCTTAACTTGAAAATGTTGGTAATACAAAAATACCTGGACGAATGACCCTCTGCTTCAGCACATATCCTCAATTCTTATTGCAAAATAGACGGGTTATTATAAAATTTAAGTGGAAATATTTGGAAGACAACAGCATCCTTTTAAATGATAGAAAATACACTTTCTTTCAAAAAGTAAATTTATAAGATATTGCAGTGAGTAAAATTAGTCGGTTTCTGACTTGATCACAGAGGTGATTTGGGGAACTTTGGAAAGCTATGAGAATTGGAAGGGATTGCAGTGAGGTATTCTGCTTTGGCCAGGACAGGAATAAGATGAACAAACACCTGCAGTCATTAGGTTCTGTAAAGTCACCAGAAATAAAACTCGGTGCATCCTGAAGGGTTGACCCTAGAGGAGATACGGGATTGGGTTCCTGCCAGCTTAAGTTACAATATTTTCCTCAACCTATCAACATATAACCTTACTACAAGTGTATTTCTGTTTGAAGATACTTTATTTAATGTGCAATGTTCATTCACTAACATGAGCTATATAGCCAACAGCACGGTAATTCATGCCTGAATGAAGCTCATCTAACACACATATTTTTTCCACAAAGCAAATCTTGCACATAGGAACACAGACAGCACTTCAGAATCAGACTCAGAGGCTGTTTTAAACAATGATAATACTGAAAATCCCCACAAAAATCCAAAAACACATAGCATTACCAGATAATGATTAAAAAAACACTTTTACAATGTGAAACTAAAACAAGAAGGCAGAGCATCCGCATGATCCGCTTTAACTGGGAAGGTGTGTGTGAGGTGACACGTAATTGTACTGCTCTCTGCATGTCTGTAATTGTCCGCAACAGTTCCATAAGCATCAAAAGTACATTCGTTACCAATAGATTTCAGCAAGTAGCAAATTACAAATATGGAATGGAGATCAAAACTGTATGTATCTGCATTTTATCTATTGGGTTGACCAAAAAGTTCATGTAGTTTTTTTTTTTCCACGTGATGGATCCAGTGGTGTTGAGTTGTCTTTAACTTCATTCAATACAAACTTGTTAAATTGTATTGTGACAGCTGTCATATCAGCATGCATTTTAAAAAACTTATCAAATTGATGAATTTTTGTGTAGCCTTTTTAATATTGAAAATGGAAGAAAATATGCAACATTTTTGGCATGTTATGCTTTATTATTTCAAAAAACATAAAAACACAACTAAAATGCAAAAAATAAAAAAATAAGATTTGTGCAGTGTATAGAGAAGGTACTGTGACTGATCAAATGTGTCAAAAGTAGTTTGCAAAGTTTCTTGGTACTATCAACATTGTGGCCAAATAATTCTTTGCTGTGGGGCTGTCTTATGCATCAGAAGATATTTAGCAGCACCCCTGACCTCTATCCACTAAAAGCCAGTAGCAGGAGATAGCTGACACACTCAAAATATTTAAATCAATAAAGTTATTGGTAAAAATGAAAAATATGCCTTATATTTTATAGAAAAAACTAAACAAATATTTTGGCTAACCCGATATATGAAATTTTCAGGAACAAGATTCAGATATACTAAAAATCATGTTCTAGTAGATGGTTATAACTCAAGTCTAGGTTTAAAGATGTTGTCTGCCCTGGCTGATACAGCTCAGTGGATTGTCACTGAGTGCAGGCCTGCAAACCAAAGGGTTGCCAGTTCGATTCCCAGTCAGGGCACATGCCTGGTTTTCAGGACAGGTCCCCAGTGGGGGGGGTGCATGAATGGCAACCACACATTGATGCTTCTCTCCCTCTCTTTCTACTTCCCTTCTCCTCTCTGTGAAAATAAATAAAATCTTTTTAAAAACAAATAAAATGTTTTTAAAAATTTATTTAAAAAAATAAAGAAATTGTATGACGTTAGGCTCTACTATATATTTTCCTGCATCATGGCAATTATTTTTGTTATATAAGTTCACACAGTGCTATTGGATTTTTGCATTTCATAAAGAATTAAAATAATCACACTATTAAAAAATACTAAGTTTCTTTCTTATTATCTTAAAAAGCAAAATGGGGAGACTTCTGGTCAAGATGGTGACATCGGTGAATGTGGTATTCTCCTCCCCCCACAACCTTATCAAAATTACAACTGAAGTACAGAACAACTATCATTCAGACTTGCCTCAAATCTTGCTGAATGAAAGTCCTAAAACTAGGGATTTAAAGCCACATCAAAACTAGTAGGAGGGGTGGAGCTACAGAATGGGATGGTCTCACACACTCAAATGTGGTGGATAAAAATCAAGAGGGATATCTTGGCTGTAGAAGTCCCCCCTGAGGAGTGAGGGATCACGGTCCATACTAGGCCCCTCAGCCCAGAGTCCCAGAGCCAGGAAGAAAAGTCTTCATAGCTTCTGGCTATAAAACCAGTGGGGGTTGTGGTTAAGGAAGACAGAGGCTTCTGGAGTCTCCGGAGGGGCCTGAGAATGGGATTACTCAGATTCACTCCCTCTGAGCTCCAGTGCTATAGCAGCAGCTTAAAAGGCCCTGGAGACATACAGGGAAGAACTGAACTGTCTGGCATGAGAGTGAGAACTGTGTGGGGGTGAAGCTTTCTCCTAAACAGAAATGCTGGCAGAGACCACTGTTCTTTTGATGAGTACCCCCCCCACCCCCCAGAGCTGGCAGTCAGACACAATATATAAGACTCCATCAACGTGTTTGCCCCAATGTGGTGACTCACTGAGGCCCTGCCCTACCCAACTTTCAGGCCTACCCAGCTGTTTTCAGTGGCTTTTTCCTTACAAATGGCCTGCCTTCACTCATGCTTCAGATATTCTTAAAATCTCTCAAACAGCATCTGGTCTCAGCATGTCCCATATTCTTACAAGGTGACACCAGGCCTGGCACTAGCAGTAACCTTGGTTTACTGCTAGTAAACCAAGCAGTAAACCAAGCCTTGGTTTACTGCAGCCTTGGTTTGCAGCTTGGCATTGTCTGGTTACCTCCAGCCAAGCTCACGTAGCAGGCATCTGCAGATGGCTTTCTAGCTCATGCTTGGTGGCCCTGGGCAGAACACAGGTGGTGGCTGACCATGGCCTGAACCTCTCAGGAAGCCCCAGAGCCAGTGAACCCAGTGGATTGTTTCAGACCATGTGGAAGCATTACCACCCAACCACCTCCACACGCAACACACTCCAGGCATAGACTCAGCAGTTGCCAGAGTACTGCTGAAGTAAGTCCTGCTCCATGGGTGGGCCCCTGAGCAGTTCATCCTCCATGGTAGTTGGTGGTTGGAGATAGGTAGTCAGTGGTCACAGCCAGTCTTTGCAGCTGATTGGCTTTGGGGTAAATCCCTCCCATTGACATGCCAACAGCATTCAAAGCTCAACTACAAGAGGAGGGTATAAATGGCCTAAATGGGTGGGGAGTACACCTGGAGTGCCCAGCTTGGGTGATGGAAGAGACTGTGCCACTGGACCCTACAGAACATATATGACATTAGGCCATTCTACCAAACCTGGGAGATGTAGCACCTATGCCTAACACAAACACAGGGTGGCTGCAAAATGAGGAGACAAAGAAATATGTCTTAAGTAAAAGAATAGAAAAAAACTCCAGGGGGAGGGGGGTGGGAAACTAAACAAAATGGAGACAAGCAATCTCCTAAAAACACTGGTTATAAGGATGCTAAATGAACTTAGTGAAAATCTCAATAGCTTAAAAAAGACTAGTCAGAAGTGAAGGATACACTAACTGGAATGAAGAATAATTTACAGGGAATCAACAGAAGAGTATAAGAGCCAAGAATCAAATCAGCCATTTGAAATATAAGGAAGCAATAAAACACCCAGTCAGAGCAACAAAAAGGAAAAAGAATTTTTAAGAAATGAGGATGGTGTAAAGAGACTCTTGGACAACTTCAAGCATACCAACATTCACACCATAGGGGTATCGGAAGAAGAGAGAGAGCAAGAAATGAAAAACCAAGACAAGCACCATATGATTTCTCTCATATGTGGAGTGTAAGGACAAAACTGAACTACCAAGCAAAATAGATACAGACTCATGGAGAGAGAACAGGTTGACAGCCTAGGGGAGTGTTGGGGGTGGAGAGAATGAGCAAATAAGAGAAAGAACTCATGGACATGGACAACAGCATAGTGCTTGCAGGTAGGGGAGGAATGGGTGCATGTGGAAGATGCTATAAGGGAGATAAATAGTAATGGAAAAATACAATAAAAATGAATAATAGTAATAATGACAGAAAACTTCCCTAACTTGGTGTAAGAAATAAACACACAAGTCCAGTGTTGGGAACCGCCCTGCCTGGTTTCAGAGGCTGTAACCCCCCGTGGTTAAGGCTGAGTCAGAGCTGGGACCATGAGCCACCAAGGAGACAAAGCTTATCTCCCTGGCAGGTGTGCCACCTCTGCCCACTTCACCCTGCTTGGTCCTGAGCTTGGCCAGTTAGCCAATGACGGGTAAGAATCCTCAAGGGAGGATCAACCTAAGACAGGCTCTGGTCACGGAAGAGGCTCGCAGGGAAGGACTCAGGGGGCTGTGGAAACAGGGGGTGATAGACCCTCGCCCCAGACCTGAGATGTGTCTGGCGCCTAAAGTTTTATGGCCCTCTAACTAATTGGCTGTAACTCAGAATAAGCCCTCAAAGTTCTCTGTAAATCATGTATTGTTTAACCCTTACTGGCTGACAATGATTGATGAGCTTTACCTGTATTCCTATGCGAATGAACCTAATAAAAGCCCCTGGAGAGAGAGGCTCTGGGCCCTTCTCCCCTTGAGAGAAGTGGCCACCTTTCCTCCCCAAGCAGATCATGTCTTGGTAGTCTTTTTCGTCATCTGTGGCGGACCCGGGGAGCTGCGTTAAAGCCCCCCCCCGACAGTCCAGGAAGCACAAAAAGTCCCAAACAAGATGAACCCAAGGAGGCCCACACTGAGAATGGAAAAGGTTATAGACAAAGAGAGACTCTTAAGCTGCAAGAGAAAAGCAGTTAATTACCTACAAGGGAGCTCCCATAAGACTGTCAGCTAATTTCTCAACAGAAACTTTCCAGGCCAGAAGGGATTGGCAGGAAATATTCAAAGTGATGAAAAGTAAGAACCTACAACCAAGAATACTCTACCCAGCAAAGCTGTGATTTAGAATCAAAGGACAGATAAAGAGCTTCTCAGACAAGACAAAGCTAAAGAAGTTCATCACCATCAAACTGTTATTGCATTGAGAGTTAAAGAGTCTTCTTTAAAGGAAAAAAAGATAAAAATATTAACAATAAGGTAGCAATGAATGTATATCTATCAACAATCGAATAAAAAAAAGAAACAAAATAAATGAACAAGCAGAACAGAAAAAGACTCATAGATACAGAGAAAACTTTGCTGGTTGCCAGATGGGAGGAGACTGAGGGGGGTTGCAAAAGGTGAAGAGACTGAGAAGTACAAATTGGTAGTTACAGAATAGTCACGGGGATATAAAGTACAGCACAGGGAATAGAGTCAATAATACTCTAATAAGTGCGTATGGTGTCATGTGGGTGTGAGTTTTATCGAGATGATCCCTTAGTAAGTTATACAAGGTGTAATCACTGCGTGTACACCTGAAACTAATATAGTATTCCATGTCAACAGAAATTGAAAAATAAAAAAAAACTGATATAAAAAATTGGCTTTGACACAACACAAAATGTTCCGGGAATATTCAAGTAATATTATTCTAGTCTGAATTGCACACAAATTCTTGGGTTTGCCAAAATGATATGTTTTAAATGCAAATAAAAATGGAACTGTTCTAATAAGAAAGCAGATTTGTTATTTTATGAATGACCTGAAATGCGGTAAGGGTGAAGGTGGTAGTGTTCAATACCCTGGCTTTGCCACTTTGTAAAGCTTTGTGGGTTTTTCCTGGGCAAGCTATTGATACCTAAACTTGCTGTACATTATCACCTTGATATTTAAAATAGGGGCAATAATAGTTAATATGTATATTTGGTACCATAGTTAGTATATTTAAGAGTTCTTAAAAGGTGCCTGACACATAGTCACAACCCAATGGATAACATAATTATATTTTATCATCATAAATGCTGATAACAATCTTATGTTGAGATGGTAGAATGTTAGCTAGTGGCCTTTTAATGAACTCACATGAAACATTAGAAAACTGCTTTTTAAAAAAGTTAAAATACCCAAATCAATGACAATGTTTGATTTATATAAATATGAACAAACTTCTTGTTTGAAATTCAGTTCTTTTGTTCCTGACTTCTCAGTACTTCCCCCTCACCTTGGTATCTTAGCACCTTTTTCTTACTCCTCCACACCCCTTAAGTCCATGCAGTCCAGTCTCTTGTGATCCTAATCATAAAAGTTCATTTCTCTTCCTTTTAAGTAGTTTCAGATCTCTTTATCTTAAACCTCTGCAAACTCTCTAAGTCAATCTCACTGACCAGCGTAATTGGTGTTCTTGCCCAAGCCCCATCCCCATCTCCCTTCAGGAAGGTAGTCCCTGCCCAAGAAAGAATGTGGCTTTCAAATCACGAGCCCTTTTCTGAAAAAGTGTCTCAGACAGCCCCCTTCCCAGCTGCTACCTCAGCCTCCTGTCCTGTGCACAGCTGTGGAGTTCCCCGTGTGCTGCAGGACCATCGTCTGAATGATGTACACTTAGGAACTTCCATTCTCCCAAGGCCCTTTGATCCCTGTGTCTCCCATATCAGCGCAAATGACATGTTCCTGCCTGAACACAGCAGATGGAAATGGAAATTATATGCTCTGGTAACACTGACTTTATTACAGCTAAATGATTTGCATTTTGAAAGTTGGGAGTTCTTACAAAAAACTCAAGGGAAAGACAGAGTGCTGGCTCTCACTCAGGTGCAGGCGGCAGCTGCGAGGAAGGTAGTTGTATGACCTGGTACCAATCACTGAACCTGTCTGAGTCTCCATCTCTTCCCTGCAGCATTTGTGAAATATCAATGCCTATTTGAGCTCATGTCTTACCAGGATTTGTTGCCCGATTTGAGTGACATAATGGATAGGAAAGCACTTTACAAATTAGAGCATTTCATAAATGCAATAATAATCTATTACATTTATAACTTCTACACTCTTTTCTGTCTCCGTCCTCATCTGGACCTCTAAGTTCCCATCATAACCAAGATCCTTTCTCCAGGTAAAGGTGAGTAAGATGCAACCCATAAGCAGCAATGTTAGCAATTTAAAAAAATGTATTTAAGAATCCTTCTGAATTCTACATTACAATTGATGACAATTAAGTTCTACCTTAAGTTTTCGTTTGCTTCTTCTGCCTAAGAATCTTAAGCGCTGGTTCTGTAAAGGGATACTGTGTAATCATATTGAAAGACATTAGAAAACAAAACAGTTTGTTTACTTCAGCTTTTTGTGATTTGTGTAATCGGCACACAGCTTTTCAATAAGCCGGTTTGTCTTCTTGTCTACATAGGCTGTGCTATAGCCATTTCAAGTTCAAAATTACTGCAGAAAAGTAATTGATCCTTTATTGCCATATCCCTGCTGTTTCATGAGCTCTCTTAACAATTCATAGGAATCTATTTCTCACTGATGTTGAAAAACATAATAAGGTCACAGCAGGGAAGCTTTAGCTTCATTAAAGAACATTGTTATAAAAATAAAATGATCGAGGGCAAGTTGTTTTTGTCCTTGTTGTACGGTTTCTGCAGATTCACATTAATCTGAGCATTTAAAGCTACAATAAATTTGTGATCTTCCCTATCATACACTTCTCTATGGTAGCCCCTAGTGGTGGAGATGTCAATCGCTCACGTTCCTGGGGAATTATTTTCCTCCGTTGAATAAAAAGGAAATAAGCCTCTCTGGAAGTAAGGGCTGCAAGCCTGTCAATAACTAAATTTATTTCTGCTTTTAAAATATCACGGAGAATGCTGGTGTCCAGCAAATGTAGATGCCAGCATTATTTAAAAAGTGACTGAGCAGAGAAATGAATGGAAATTTTGACCCACTCGGGCTTCCATCTATCATGGGAACCTATAATAGGGGAACGACAGAGAAGGATTTAAGATAGAGAATCAGTGATTGCTCTATTAATCTAGTTTAACTGATACTAAAATCTGACAGAGCGCATTACAAGTTGCAGGCAGTAGGGCTTAGCAATTCATTACTACTTTCAAGGCGCTCCTTTGCTTTCTTTTGCCTTTAGCTCCTGGCAAAGGACAGCTTTCTACAGTTCAATTTCTCAGTTTATTTTTGACTGCTTTTAATTAAATTTGATGGCCTGCTTCTGCACCACTGAAGTTATTGGAGTTGAAAAACACTTTGCTGTTATAATGACAGCTCCCTTGATGTCTGTTCATTATTAACTGCTTTTCAAAAGTGCTGCTCTCAACTCTCATTTTATAAATATTTAAATAACTGAGAATTTCTGTAACATAAATATCTTTGCACAGGAGATAGGGATTCTATTGCCTGTTTAATAGGTCACACACAGAAAAACAAAATTTCCTTTATTGTAAAGTTTTTATTGTAATATTACTTGGGATGTGTCCTTAAATCATCCTGTATATAAGTTCTCACACAAAGAACAATGTTTCAAAATAATAGTCAATGACTTACCTAGAGTACAATGAGTATTTTTCCTTTAGATAAATAAAATCCTGAAATTAACATGGGTATTTTAAAAGTTACTTTTTCTTGTTCTTAAAATGAAATTAAGGAGTTTTCTAAAAGAGAACTTATTAATTACTTAAAATACTATTGTTCAGGAAAAGAAATTGACAGGGGAATGAGGAAAATAAAATTAAAAACCTTAAAACAAACAAACAAACAAAAGACCCTGCCCTGGCTGGTGTGGCTTAGTGGAGTCAGTGCTTATCAAAGGGTGGCTGTCGGACTCCCATCAGGGCACATGCCTGGGTTGCAGGCGAGGTCCCCAGTTGGGGGCGTGCAAGAGGCAACCACGTTGATGTTTCTCTCCCTTTCTTCTTCCCTTCCCCATTCTAAAAATAAATAAATATTTTAAAAATAAAAAATAAAATTAAAAAACTGATGATTTGGCCACAGGTATTAATTAATCTCTTCTCTTTCCCAAAACCTCAGGCAAATAACAGCAAAATTTAGTATCCATAACATCCCTATTGTTATCTCCATTTTACAGACGAGGAAATGGAGGCACAGAAACATTGAGCAGCTTGTGAATCATCACAGATTCAGTCAGTGGTAGAGCGAGGATCGTAACCTGGGCAGTCTGGTTTCAGAGTCACACTCCTAAACACTGTGCTACATATTTCCATAAATTGGGGAGGGTAGGAAGGAGAGAGAAATGATGACTGCTGTAGCAGAGCTGAGGCTGAGGAAGTGCTGCCGTGTGCCCACAGAGTGCAGTACACTCACGACATCAGCTAGTCACCCATGGAAGCTTGCAAGCAGCCCAGTACTCGGGAGAACTGCATGCTTTAGAGACAGGGGTGAGGTGCAATCCTGAAAAAGGAAAAATTCCTAAAATTCTGAAGTGGTTGCTCTGTCATCCTCCACTCCTGGCAATTACCTTTCCATTTTCCATCACCTACCCACCTCAAACCCTGTATTGCAGATTATTTTTTTTCTGGATAAAATAAACCTGGTACACTTTAGACTTTGGACAGAACTATTATTTTAACTCAACATACTTAATCAAGAAACTCATAACCCCTTTCCTCTGCTTGGTTTCCAGAACTCAAGTGGGCAGTTAAATGACCCCAGCTCCTACTCTAAGCCACCACTCTAACATACAAATGGGGAACAAAAGATCGTCCACTTGAGCAAAACTGCAACATCACTAGGACCTATAGCCAAGACCTACAATAACAACCTCGACAAACTGTAGAAAATTAAAGAACAACAACAAAATACTGGAGTCAGTATTGGAGTAAGAAAAAAAAAAAGTGCTATGATTATAAAACAAAAACAGAATGCTGTAATAATCAATGGAAATGTTACTGGAAATTAAAAGTATGATAAATAAAATTTAAAATCCAACAGAACATCTGATGACCTAGGAGGGAGCAGAATATAACCCCTCAAATATGTCACTTGGTCATATTGATTATTTTGGATTAAAATTACTTGAGAGACAGCAAGTACAAGAACATTCTGACCCTCCTTTGTTTCCCTTAAAGCAGCCAATACATTTTCCACATGAAGGTATCCTCTTATGACAATATTGAGTAGCAATTCCTCTGACTCCAGGAAAAAAAGTTACAAGCATTGTACTTGTGATGCTGTGGGGGTCCAGCATGATGTGGAGTCTACAGATCGCTAGAGGGGGATCATGAAATAAAGACGGACTCCTCGGGCTACTACTCAAGACCACCAAATTAATTTCCACCCTTTTCTTTTCCGTGCTACTACTCTCTACTAAAGAGAGAATTGCTAGCTGTCCTTTCCTGTCCTCTCATATTTGGAGTCATTTTTATATAGACATTTTCCTCCTCTGTCTACAATGCTGCTCCCAGTCTGCATATCACTTCTGTTTAATTGATATCATATTCAGCTTCCTGCAAGGAGCCCTCTCAGTTGCTTTAACACAAGTGACAAGCGCTCTGTCTTCTGGAAAACAATTGGCCCTTGATATCTCCCTATCTTTTGGCATCTAACACTAATAAATAGTTATATTCATATATTTAGAAGATACATATATATCTGCATAAAATAATATGTCAGTACCACTTAATAGCACTATTTAATGCACCATCTGTATATGTAGCATATCTCCTCTTGTGGACAATAATTACTCGAAGGGAGAAATATTTTATTGACATCTATATTCCCCACAGGCCTTGGGAAATAAAATGCATATAGTAAATGCTTGACTGTTTTGAATGAGTGCAACTTCTAGTTACTACCATCATTTTGAAAGTCAGTCTCTCTCTCTCCCTCTCACCCTCTCCCTTTTGCCCACTCTCTCTCTCTCTCTCTTCCTCTCTTCCTATCTCTCTCTGTGCTCTGGTCTAATTTCGTGTCACTTGAATTTGAGAAATGTAAATAAAGGACACAGCCAAAATAAATAAATGAATAAAATGCACCAGTGGAGGGCTGGGGCGGCGATGATCTAATTCTGTAGCAGACTTGACTGCACACTGTTTGGAACTCGTAAGTGGTTTCAGTGCAGCCACCATGAAATCCATTTTGATTTATTCTGGGCATGTTGTTTTGAATGACTATTGAATACTGATTTGTATGAAAAAATTTTCAGCTTCTGGTGATTTCCAATATTTTATTATAGTTTGCAAAATATCCTTACTATAGTACTCAAGTAAGTGTAAATTCAATAGTTAAAATTCAACATTACTAGAGTTGTTGGAAATATTAAATAATTTTTGTTGTGTGACGTTAGCCGCGGTTTAAATTTCAGGTCATGAGTGTTATTGATAGTGTGTGGTTTGAAATAGTCTCCAGATCAATGAATCAGTGCTATCTTAATATTCTGTCTTAATTTTCTTTTCACTTATATTTTGTGGTAGACTTCATAAAAAGAAGTTTCTTTGTGTTGCCAAGCTCATTATCTTAGGGTTTCATCCTGAGCTGAATTCCCTCTATGATCACAGGGCAGAGAAAGCCTCCTGAACTACCGACCCGTGCTGGTTGGATAGACAAGCCACAGACAGTCAAGTAAAAAGAAGAGAACTTTGTCTGCACATTCTTACTTGAGCATACTTTACTGAAAAGCAGAAGTGATATTTCCCTGGAGGAACAACTACTTCTATTTTAGTAGAAATAGTCTCTCCTAGATGCACACACACATATACATACATACATACATACATACATGTGTTTGATAAGTTGTGCCTATTATTTATTGTCAGTAACATCAGTCCATACTCCCACTTGCAAGGTGCTTAAATGTTTCTATAAGGTCTCCACACTAACACAGTCAACAAGTACCATATTAGTTGGCATAGAATTGAGATGACTTAGAACTAATAATTAACCCTCAGAGGTTTGAAGAGAATAGGGTGCTCTAGGTTTTTTAACTCATTCATGGCAGGATAAATATTTGAGCCCAGGTCAACTAATGCTAACTATGTCCACCCACAACTAGTTGGTATGTTGACAACTCTAAACTACCATTGTACACATTTTTTTTCCCACCACACTTCTAGTTTCCGCTTCATGTTAGCTCATATGTTTATAACGTGCTTATTGGGAAGAAAAACATAGAAAAGAGAATGATGAAGGATTACCAAGAATAAAATGACTGATGATAGAAAAAAAGGAGAAAAATAATTTAATCAATATAATTTATTAATACCCTAATATAAGTATTAACAAACTTGCCCATTCTCCTGTTCATTAGGGATAATTCAGGCCTCCTGAGTCCCTCTAAGTAGCTCCTCACACACATCTTTCCCTATCAGGCAAGATTTTGCTTTTCCAGATTCGATGTTGGGGAGGGTGGAAGGAGGATACACCCTCTGCTAAAGAGGAAGCTGAAGGAAAGAGGCAGGAAATGGAGCCTGGGTAAGGCTGATTCCTGTGGTACCTTTGGTACACTGATCTAGTGACCAATTATAGTGGGGGTTCAGATACATCTCTGTATATCTATATTATAATATATATCTATATTTAGATATATTTAAAAATATTGGAGCTATGAGTGTCAGTGAGATTATCTAAGCAGAACATACAGTAAAAATAAAAAGGGCAAAGGGTGGACCTAGATACCCACAGTTGTTGGGGAAGATGGATTACAGAGAAATTGTTACTGTATTTGCTGTGTATAATGTATACTTTTTTACTGAAATTCTTGAGGGAAAAGTAAGGGGGTGCATTATACATGGGTAGTACCTGAAATACCTTGTATCTGTTTTTGTGTCTTATAATTATTTGTTACATAAAATTTCCTGTATTATAATATATTCAAAAAATGCTAAAATTCCTTTATAATACAAAAACAATATCCCTATATAAATAAAAATAAAATTGAATTAAAAATTAAAACAAAAGATTTTTCCCTGATAATATGGGCCCAAAATGTGGGTGTGCATTATACATGGCAAAATACGGTATTTCTTCTATGACTTTTCAGGAAGTAAATATGCAATGTATTTATGCATTACTAAAGTCAGAAAAATTAAGAATTGCAGTAGAATATGGTAATGAAACATAAGTAACATCAAGGACTTGAGGAATATTTTCTTATTATAATTACTTATACAATGATGTAGTTTTTTGTTTTAAATGCAGAAATATTTACAAAGTGTAAGTATATGATAAAAGATGGCATTTAGTATTATCAAATTATTTAGTCTAAGCTGTGAAGGAGTATATTAATATTCAAGTTTGTGTAATATGTAGCACTTAAGCTATGATTGTCTGCAAAATGAGAAGTGGAACAACATAAGTGAACATAATATGTACATTTATCGATTTCAACAGGTCAACATTAGTTATTACCCAGAAAAATGAAAGCCCATTTCAATATATTTGGCCATTAAGCCCCTATTTAAATGTCAGTACTTCTTTGGGACCTTTACACATTTACTAAATAGAAATAATCGTCATTCTCCCAAACTCTCATTTACTTAAACAAGAGTTTTATATTTTTTCTAATAAATAAAAAACTATATAAATATGCTTTTACTTTTACACACACACAGGACTTCACTTAGTTCTGTTTTGTAACCTGATTTTTAACCTCTCTGGAAAATATGGTGACTATTTTTTCATGAGCTTATTCTTCTATAATCCTATTTTTATCTTATAAAAATTGATGATTTAAAGTTCACAATTATGTTTAATTTAATACTGATGATAGTAAAAATATTGTGAAAACATCAATAAAAAGCAGTGAGTTAAAAGAAAAAAAACAATGAAGTCATCATATAGGTCTGTTTTCATCTATTTTCTCCATAAAAACAGTAATGTATCCTATTAAAGATATTTTTTACCCTGAAATTTTAAATTGAAAAATGAGCCTGCTCCTTCTTTTATGTCATAAGTATTATTTTAAAGCATCTGTTTTAATATTCTATAGAAATTCACTATTTGAAAAATATATAAAATTTTACACAATTAAGTTTTGGGACTGATTATCATTTTCACTGTTATTAAAACAGAGCATGAGAAACATCTTTTGTTTAAATAGTCTTAGACATCTGCATTATTGTCTTACATTAAGTCACTACTTATAGAACTGCTTTGTCAAAAGGAGGGATCAATAGCATATTTTATAAATAGATTAAAAATTCATTGCATGTTCCTTGTACCTTTTTTGTAGTATTTTCCCCACTTGTCTTGATTAGCTTACCTTCTTTATTAGTCTTTGAAACTATGTGATTTACAATACAACATGCATGTAGGTCTAATATGTAGGCTTTGCAAAGTAAAAATTAAAGAATTTTTAAAAATTAAGTTGTATAACTTATCTTTCATTCCCTAAATCTATAGCTTATTACACTATTCAGCCCACAAAAGTTCCATGTTAATGTCCCTACGTGATGCATACGTTCTGACTGAATGGATTCCTGAAGGACCACAATGAGAATCTGTGCAGCAAAGGAAATAGTCGACCATTACTTCTGATCTCTCATAATTGGAAAACCAGAAGCCAAAGAGTATTTTGAGTTATGGAATTCTCTGTCTGCTCTATTAGTCTAACTCTTCAAGTGACAAAGTTTTGGGCCCTCAAGGGTAACTCAGCCCTCAGTCCCTACCATTAAGAAGGTTATGGAACAGCCCTGGCTGGTGTGGCTCACTGGATTGAGCGCCAGCCTGCGAACCAAAGGGTCACTGGTTCAATTCCCAGTTAGGGCACATGCCTGGGTTGTGGTCCAGATCCCTGTTAGGGAGCGCACAAGAGGCAACCATACATTGATATTTCTCTCCCACCCTTTCCCTCTCTAAAAATAAATAAATAAAATCTTAAAAAAAAAAAAGGCTATGGAACAATGTGTGATTTCCAAATGCTTAATGACTCTGAGTTCCCACTGTGGTCAAGTCTATAAGTCACCTTTCCTCCTTACTCCCAAATACGGTGTAAAGTTTCCTCCTTCATTGCTTATGGTTCAGGTATTTTGACACTGAAGTCAGAAGGAAACCCAGTCACAGTCACATGTTCTATCACTGAGAGTTAAAAGGAAAATGAAGAAAATATGCATTGACTTTAAAGCACCATAGAATTTAACAAGTATAATCTTTCAGAGAAATGCAGTAGCCCAATACTTAGAAAGGGTAAAAGGCTCAATGGAATTACATTATGAACTCTGTGGGTAGGAGACAGGAGGATGAACACTTGTGTCTTGGAGAACTGAACTCACCTGGAGCTGAGGCCCATCACTGCCCCCAATGCTGGTGCCGACATGCCGTCTGTCAGACAGCCTTACTGGAGTATCGCAGGCCAGGAACTTCGAGCTTTCTATTCCTGCCGGGAACAAAATACAGTGTCAGTCATTTTTTTTCATGCTCCTTCAAGCATAATAAGATATTCATTATGTTATCTTTTCCTGTCACATTAGACACTCATTTATCAGAATGCTCAACACAAAGAAAAGAAGCGTAAACTCTTCACCTCTATAATTTACACCTCAATGATTAATACAGCACCTGTATAAGTCAAAGGAACCATCTATATTTTATCTCCTATAAAGTATTCCTCCTATAAAAAGGTTATCATTCTCATCCATTTGGTTTAAGTAATTGATGTATTAATTTAAGAAGCCATTTTCTTTATATCATCCCAAGAGACTGTAAATCAAAATACATTTTTAAATCCCAGAGAGATGCTAATGTTGAAAATATTTCATTTTCTGTGTTCTTTTCTTTTACCATGGGAAGGAATCTCATAGGAAACAGAATTTAATAATGCAATTCCATTAGTTTTATGCCTGCCCCATTTTACATTCTTCAATACGGAGGAAGAACACTGAGGCTTCCTCAAAGTCACCGGGGTTGCGGCTTTGGAACACAATGGGGGAGCTCACAGCTGGCTGCCTGGGCAGATGGGGTTGGTAGGGACTTCCACTCCCCTGGATTAGAGCCATTTGACCTTCAGCACTCTCAGCCTTGCTCCAGTCTGGTGTACAATGGGCTGGTTTAAAGAAATATGCAAGAGATGCAACAATTGTCAATCTTGTAATTTGCCCAGCCTGCACTTGCTTTGCTTTTGCCTTTGTCCTTTCCCAGGACTTGGAGTTTGACATTGAACTGAATTTCACGGTCGGATCCTGCTAGTCTCTGACCTTCCTCATGAGGCTAACTGCCTACCTGAACCCCGCTAATGCTAACTATCTTCCTGAATCAGAACTAGATTGGGCAGATCACCACACCCCTCTGCATGATCTGCCAGCCAGGGACCCCTTTTACTTCTTCTTATACCGACTTGGTACTAATCACTTGTTTAAATTATACAAGATATTGGCACCCCCTCTGCGAATGAATAATGTGCTTCATGTATTTCAACAATGCAGAATGTAACCATTTTTGATGTCAATTAGGAACTACCTATCTTATGCCATCTTGCTGTTAATAATTTAGTTTGTTTTTCTCCATGCAATATAATGTGAAAGGGACAATAAAGGTCCACTTGAACTTCTTTACAAAACTCAAAGCTTAAGAAAGAATATCGTTCTTTCCTTTCAGCCCTCTTTTATAATGCAGATTGCTCTCATGTCGTTCTGGACTCTCTTCCACCCCCTTCGTCTCTGTGCCACCGCCACACTTAGATAAGAACAATGACTGCTCAAATGCTGATCTGGTGCCAACTGAAAACAGACGGCACTTTCAGATGAAGATCATTTGAGGAGGCTTTAACGAGGAACCTCTTTATGAAGTGGTGGGTTGTACATAGGGAAACCACAAGGGGAGATACAGTAGAGTCGTTATCACCTCCCTGCCAGCAAGGACAAGGGCAGGAAGCCAACTGCCATCCAGGAGGCAGATTGGGTGAGAGGGCCGTCTCGAGATCAGTGGTGGTCTTTGCTCAGGGGTTCCAGGGAGCACAGAGGATAGGATGGAAGGAAGCCCTAGGATCTAACAGTTGAATCATCTCTGCTCCCTCTGGTTTTTTGCCCCTACTACTTATTGGACAAACCAGACTGGAGTCCTAGGTGCAGGCGAGACTGTTGACGAACAACACCCAGGCTGACTTCCAACATTAGAGGATAGGATGGAGAAAGATAAAGTACGAATCTGAAAGGAGCAAAGAAGAGATCCAGCAAACACTCTTGTTCATACTTTGGAGCACAGGATTGGCAATCTGATGTTAATTTGAGTTCTGGCTCTATCCATGTGTGTAACTAGGCAAATCACTTAACTCTTATATTTCTCAGTACCATTATCCCTACCACAGAAATAACAAAAAAGCACTTCAGTTTTATTGCTATGATTAAATGGCATAAAGTACCCAAAGCCCATACTAATATGAAGTACTTAATAAAATTAGAAACAATGGCAGTAATTTCTCTCAAAATGCAAAAGTAAACCAACAAACACACTCTAGTCACACTAAATTCTCCAGCACTTATTCTAATAGACTATGTTTTTTCAAATATCTGACTTCCATAAGTGTTTTACCCTCTGCTTAAGTGTAAATCTCTGTCACTTAGCATAATGCTCTCCAGTTCTATCCATACTGTCCCAAAGGGTGGGAGCTCCTTCTTTCTTTCTGCTGCATGGTATTCCATTGTGTAAATGTACCACATTTTTTTGATCCACTCAATTACTGATGGGCCCTTAGGCTGCTTCTAGCACTTGGCTATTATGAATTGTGCTGCTACGAACATTGGGGTGCATAGGTTCTTTTGGATTGGTGTTTCAGGGTTCTTAGGGTATAATCCCAGCAGTGTTATTGCCAGGTCAAAGGCAGTTCCATTTTTAGTTTTCTGAGAAAATTCCATTCTGTTTTCCACAGTAGCTGCACCAGTCTGTATTCCCACCAACAGTGCACTAGGGTTCCCTTTTCTCCACAACCTCGCCAGCACTTGTTTGTTGATTTGTTTATGATGGGAATTCTGATTGGTGTGAAGTGGTATCTCATTGTGGGTTTAATTTGTATCTCTCTGATGGTTAGTGAAGCTGAGCATCTTTTCATATGTCTCTGGGCCCTCTGTATGTCCTCCTTGGAGAAGTGTCTGTTAAGTCCTTTGCCCATTTTTTAATTGGGTTGTTTGTCTTCTTGGAGTGGACTTGTGTGAGTTCTTTATATATTTTGGAGATCAAACCCTTGTCTGATGTATTATTGGCAAAGAGGATTTCCTATATGATTGGTTCTCTTTTTATTTTAATGCTGTTTTCTTTAGCCATGCAGAAGCTTTTCATTTTGATTAGGTCCCATTTGCTTATTTTTTCTTTTATGTCCTTTGCTGCAGGGGACATTTTGTTGAAAATATTGCTGCATGGAATATCTGAGATTTTCTTGCCTATGTTTTCCTCTAGGGCTTTTATGGTGTTATAATTTATATTTAAGTTTTTATCTACCTTGAACTTGTTTTTGTGTATGTTGTAATTTGGTGATCGAGTTTCACTTTTATGCATGTACCTGTCTAGATCTCCCAACACCATTTGCTGAAGAAGCTATTTTTACTCCATTTAATGCTTCTGCCCCCTCTGTCAAATATTAATTGACCATAGAGACTTGGGTTTATTTCTGGGCTCAATATTCTCTTCCATTGGTCTATGGGTCTGTTTTTTTGCCAGTACCATACTGTTTTGATTACAGTGACCTTATAATATAGTTTTATATCAGGTATTATGATCCCTCCTACTTTGTTTTTTTTTTTTTCCTCAAAATTGCTGTGGCAATTCTGGTAGTGAAAGAGAAATAACATATGATCTCACCTATAAGTGGGACCTAATGACCAAAACAAACAAGCAAGCAAAATACAATCACAGACATTGAAATAAAAAACAAACTGACAGTAACCGGGGCAGGGGGGGATTGAAAATAGGGGAAGGGCCATCAAGGAACATGTATAAAGGACCCATGGACAAAGCCAAAAGGGGTAGGTCCAAGGGTGGGAGGTATGGATGGGTAGGAGGTGGGGGGGTGTTGTGGGGTGAAAATGGAGACAACTGTACTTGAACAACAGTAAAAAAGTATAATTCTCTTTTTTTCCCCATCCCAACCTCTGTTTGCTTAGAGAATTCCTACTCATATTTATAATCCATGCAACTATGTGATCCTCACTCTCTCTCAGGAAAGCAGATTGTACCCTGTTGGTTTTCCTTGGTGCACACGACTCTCCAAAGCAGGCAGACTCTGCCCTCTTTCTATTTCACTGTGGGCTCTTTCATGGAGAGGAAAGGTTATGGCTGACAGATTTGTATCCTCTGAAGGTGTTTCATTGCCAGATTCGATATAGATAACTGCCATATAGATATTCAATAACCGTTATGTGAAGAAATGAATATGTATTGCTAGATAAAGTACATTACAAAGTAAGGAGAAGGTTCAATAACTTACTTCCTCTTTGCCCAAAGGGCAGATCAATCTGTGACAAATGGTACAAAGTGGGGAGTAAGACTATCATGGCAAGTTAAGAAGACTCTGAAGAAGAAAAAGAGGTCCCAAAGGAAAATCCAAACAACTCTGCAACTTTTCCCTGGAACAGCCTGGCTGGAAAATTCACCTCATTCATTTCAAGGCTGCCAGAAGGACACCTCATAATTGATTTCAAGCAGTTAGGAACTTACAAACGAACTAGGTACCTATGACGACCAACACCTCATGTATCTGATGCATTTGAATGGTAAGTCAGCAGGTTTGCCAATATATTCTCAAGGACTAATCTAAAGTTCCCCACTCCCAGAATTAAAAAAAAATACATATATTATTTTGTGCCTAGGTAGTAAACTTGCCCAAATCTATACCTCAGAAAATGACCTACAGGACAAGGTCTTCCTCTCACCCTTGCCTCTGTCCTATCTACTTGCCATCCTTGATAAGACCACATTGATTGGCATCTCTCTGTCCTTGAAAAATTTCTGCAAAGACAAATACGCATGTACATTATTACCCTCTCCCCCTCCTAGAAAAAGATGGCATGCTTTACCCATTATTATGGACCTTGCTTTTATTCGCCTAAAGTAATGTAAAGGACTTTTCACATCGGTAAACAACCAGCATCTTCCTTATATTGAGTTTCATGTTTTTCTATTATTCTGAAATACCATAAGTTACTAGAGTCCCCCAACATTTATATTATCAAAATTTTGCTATTATTAAGAGGCTTTAATGAAAAAGAAAGAAAAGAAGGCAACCTTGCATATGTAACCAGGTATCCAAGAGGTGCCTCAATAGGATTCATTTTTTGACTCTGTGGAGGGAGGTCCAAAGTAAATGCATTTATAACTTGCAAATATATTTCCAGATTTCCCTTTTTGAGAATCAAACCAAATTAATGCTCCCACCAACACTCTATGGGACTGCTTGGGTGGTCAGGCTTTCAGAATCTTAAAAATCTGGTAGGTGAGAAGTTGTATCTTGGTGTCATTTTAATGAGGATTTTAAAAAATTATGAGGGAGGTTTAGCATATTTTCATAACATTAAGGGATATTGTGTATTTTTTGTGTGTGGAATTTCTGTTGATAGTCTTTGTGATTTTTTATTTCAACTGCAACTTAACACACTCTTTCTTATCCTATGTATTTTCAAAATAAAGCAAAGTTGCTAACAACATCAGTAAAATATTCCTCTATGTTTAGGGATTTTTTTTTTTTTAAAGCTTTTGTCCCCAAGCTTCTTTCAATCCTACATTGGAAAGCTAAACATCGAAAAGAGGTACCACAGTGCCCTCTGGTGGCTTCCTGCTCCATCACATCTTCCCTGCATCAACTCTTGGGGCAAAAAAACATAGGCTTGCTGTTAGAGGCTTCCTTATCCTCTAAACCTACCCAAGCCTCCTCACCCCTTAAACAATATGGAGCTACACCCACCCTGAAAACAGAGAGACTTAGAGCTGCCACTACAGCTGTCAAGCAACCAAATTTGTTCCTGCAAGTTGGTAGGTATTCTAATAGGATTCCTTACTTTTCTAGGTTTTTGTTTGTTTCTCAGTTGCTGTAAGAGGTGGTCCTTGAGTATCTTGTTGGGGGGCTACTATGCAGGCTTTTCCAGGTAGTCAGAATTTGCTTCACCTTTCCCTATACATCAGTGAAATCAAAAGGGTTCACTCCAGAAATTTCAGCACACTCCAGAAATCCAGGTAGTAAAAGTATCAGAAAGTCAGCTCAGTCGCAGCCTGAAATTCATTCATTCACTCATTCATTCATTTCACAAGTATTTGAAACCGTATATAGTGTTCTAGGTGCTCACTAATTTTTCAGTGCAGAATTATGTAGTTTTAGGGAGGAAGAGCCTTCTAGGAAGTAGAAATAGTGAATAAGGCAACAGCATACTTGGTAAACGTAGTGGACACCTGAAAGCTGCTCTTACAGGTTTAAGGGAGCTTTGCACCCAGCTGCTGGGAGTGCTACCGACTGCCAGCCCAGTTCTCATCTCACATGGAATTTGCCCTAAGCTGATCGTGCTATGTCACCAGGGTCTCACTCAAGGGCAGCCTGCACCCAGTGGCTGGAGGGTGTAGAGTAGGAAGGCATGGTCTCCTAGCCACCCTGCAAAACAGGTTCTGATGCTGCTGGCTGGGACCGTCATTGACATGGCACTTGTAACCCATCTTCTGTTTGCCTATTCCTGCTTTCTTCCTGACTTCCACAGAAGTTGACCCCCGCCCCCAACACCACCTAACCTCCCTGCATGCTAATCTGTCTCATTCTGCTTATTTGAGGAGCAGCCAGACACCCAGTATGCAGCTAGCAAACGAGAAAGAGCATTCATTTATTCATTCTTTTCATAAATATTTACCAAGTACCTACTACATATTAGCCCTAGTTTTGGTGCATAGAATACAGAAGTAAAAAGCCCACAAAGTTTCCCTGTTCATATGGATATTAAATTATAGTGGAGACAAAAGTTCAATAATATTTTTTTAAAATGCATCTTATATAGCCTAACAATAAGGGTTAAGGAAAAAAAATACAAATCAGCAAAAGAGTGTAAGATATGTGTGGGAGGGGGTTGAAAATCAGGATATGGGTGTGAGGCACATCCTTACTGAGGGAACATTTGAGTAGAGACCTGAAAGAAATGAAGGAGTCAGTCTCCTGGACAACTCAGGGGAAAGGATACCAGGCACAGGTAATGAATGGCAAAGCATCGGAGGAGACAAGATTATTTATAAAACAGGAAGAGGTGCGGTTTGTTTGGGGTGGACTGAATGACACTGAGGGGACTAGGGAAGGAGGTCAGAGAGTCATAGAGAGATGAGTCGTCTAAAGCTGAGCAGGCTATTCTGTGAGTTGGAGACAGAGCTTTGCCTCCGAATGAGATGGAAAGTGGATGTGGGTTGACTGAGTCGACTGGCAGGACCACTCTGGCTAACTGTTGAAACGGGCCTGAGTTCAGGCTGGAAGCAGGGAGACAGTTAAGAAGGCGACTGCAACAACCTAGAAAACAGCTGAATGTGGTTTGCACTAGAGCAGAAGCTGTGGAGGTGGCAAGAAATGGTTAAAATGTGGATATGTTTGCAGGTCAAAAATACAGGAGTTCTAAACAGTTTATTAGAATGTAGGTGGTATTAAGAAAGATCTAAGGTCAGATGACATCAAAGGACTATGGCTAGAAAAGGTAAAAAGTCCAAGGACTGAAGCCTTGGACACTTGAACTATTAGAGATGAGGAGATGACAAGAAAAGTGCTGCTAGTGAGCTATGCAGAAGAGCTGCCGTGGTGTTCTGGAGGCTGATGAAAGCACTGGTCAGAGAGGAGAGGACGTTTAACTGTTGCTGGTAAGTCACGCAAGATTCAGGTGGAACGGAGCAGGGCACTCGCAATGCAGACGTCCTGGGCAACCACAAGACGAGTTCCAGTGAAGTTCAGAGGAGGAAGCCAGAGTAGAGGAATTGAGACCCGTTTGGAAGGGAGACATTGGAGAAAACATGCATACTATTTCCATACACAAGTTTATTCAAGTTGACCTGATTTGTGTCAAAAAATAAGTCTTCATACATTTCCAGTGACTGAGATCCTACAGACCAGGTTATCTAGCGTCAATGGGAATAAGTTGAAAATCAGTAACAAAATGATGAACACTGAAAAGTAACAACCTATACAGGTAGAAATTTAATACCTCATTTGCAAATAAAGAAAATTCTATTTTAAATTAAGTATAACATGAGTGATAATAGAACAACTACATAAAACTTGAGAAGCCTTTTGGATACTTAGCCTCCAACAGATGGTGTGTTTTTCTTTTTTTTTCTTCCTTTCTTTTTTTTTAAATTTTTTATTGTTATTCAATTACAGTTGTATGCCTTTTCTCCCCATCCCTCCACCCCACCCCAGCCAAACCCCCCTCCATCCCCCACCTCCACCCTCCCCCTTGATTTGGTCCATGTGTCCTTTATAGTAGTTCCTGTAATCCCCTGTCCTCACTGTCCCCTCCCTGCTCCCCCCTGACAGTGTGTTTTTTGTTCATAGCCGAATACTGGGGAGAACTTACAGAATTTGCTCTGCAAACAAAATCATCTTGTGCCCTATTTCTAAGAATCCGACTAAGTACTCATCTGCCTCACTAGACTGTGGACAACTTAAGCACAAGTACTTACTCATCTTGCTCATTCTTAGCACTTGGCAAATACCTACTGACTGGGTGGTGTTCGGTGAGTACTTAATTAACGAATGGATGAGAATTAGCTGTATTCAAACTTGGTAAGTCCAAACTAACTCGTATGGCTGAAAACACCTAGATCATTGAGTGGCATGTAGAGAATCACCATTTAAATTGTGTGGCTTTTAAAAAAATTCTTTCTTCAAACTATCTACAAAAATAAACTTATAACAAGAATTCTGGGTCACAGGCTGTTTTTTTAGTCCCCGTAAGGAATCCACTGGTGAGGTTTGCTGTAACCTCTTGCCTGCCTTTTACTGAGGCACATTCTTATTTTAAAATAAAACACACTTTTTCCTATCAGAGGTCTCCAAGCTACTGTAACCCCCAAACTCCCGCATAGATACTGGCTTCCTAGGGTGTAGTTTCACCAGTAGAAATGCTGAAGTTTCTCACCAAATACATAAGTCCACTAATGGAACAGCAGACATTTAACTCTAAAGCCACCAATGTTGCATTGTTCTCAACTCATGCCTAGAGCATCACAGAGAGAGTTTCACAGTAACACCAGAAGTGAATGCTCATAGGAGTTCCCCTGCAGCTTAGCATGTTTTAATTGTAGCAAATTGTTCTTTGAAGCAGAACCATGACTATGTGCCCACTCTGTCACTTTCATGATGCAAATGACAGAGTGCGTAATGATTATACATAGTATTAAATGTCTGATTTTGGAAGTCACGTGTAGAAATACTATTTGTTTGTGGAAACCAGAAAATGGCTGAAAAGTGAAGTGAGATTTTTAGCTCAAGTCAAGAGCCCAGAAATACCACAAAAGAAGTATTTTATTTAATGACCTGGGTGAGCTGAGAAGCTGACACTTCCCTTTACCATGTATTTCTCCCTATAGAAGCTGTTCAGTATGGCAAAGACTTCTTATCTATATGAATACCTCATGTAAGCTTTCCACAAGGTACCCTAGAGGATAATGGTAAAATTCAGGTGCCTGAATCCGTTGCTCATTATATTGAACATGTGCCCTAGAGACGACAAGAAAATCGGAACTGCTGTGGCACGCAGGTAGTGAGACGCCAAGTTAGAGTTTCATTCTGATTCCTGGTACTAAAGGTCCATAAAGTCAACATTGTTGTAAGCAGTTCACCATTCAAGAGATCTTTTCTTTCCATAACATTTGTGAAACTAAATAAACAAGTTCTTTGCACACAAAGAGATTCGAATCATTTGCCTATCAAGGTTATTTTAATAACCTGGTCATGTCTGGGAGGGAATTTGCCCCGAGAGAGGAGAGATTGAGGCGGCGTTGCCGAGAGATGACCACTGGGGACTTCATTAGTCCAGAAGAGATCTATGAGTTTCCTTTTTGGAGGAAGATCCTGCTTGAAAATACCATTTTTTTCTTCTTGATTTTATCAAGAAAGGGGGACAAAAACAAAAAAAGAAAGAAAGAAAATAAATAAAGCTGAGAGCATAAGAAGTGACCGAGGTGTTTACTGATGAACCTGAAGTGAGTTACCCTTGTCCCTTGTGTTGTCCTCATCTTTCAAGGCCCTATTCAAAGTCACCTGCTTCGTTGTGAAACTCTCCCCCTCAAAGCACAGCTGGTCGTTTCATTGACTGTCTTTACAAACCGCACTGTCCTTCGCTAGCACACTACTCTCACCGTGGTTCACTTTTTGTAAAAACACATGCACATCTTCTCTTGTTGGACAGGATATTCCGGGAAGGGCCAGCCTACTTTTTTGCTGCCGCCCTTTCCTCCTCCAGCCGGACCTCACCCACCCCGAACCCGGAGCCGCGTCATGCCTGCGTGTCAGGTCCTCTTGCGTGTTCACTGAGAAAACGACTGACTGAAGAAAACAGGGAAAAGTGTCAAAGGGAAAAGTCAATCAAAGTAAGGTTTAGAGAGAAGTTAACTCAAGTAGTCATGCACTTTTAGCTTCTCTTTGGTGATGGGTTTATTTATTTGATGATACAGTACTCCGCTACCCTAAGGAAAAATGTCCAGTATTTTGAATATCAAGGAAAAGTATTGCCGATTTGTTCTATCTTCATAATTCAGTTAGGGAGCTACAGAAATGTGAAATAATGGCAGGCCCTTTACATGATTATGAAGAACTTGTGAAAAATATCCAAAGCAAAATGCAAAAGTCAAAAAGCTTTGCAGTTTAACAGGCTCCTCAGAAGCCCCAGGGTGAACTTGGATCAATTTGTGTTTTGAGATGAAAACAATCACAATGGAAGGAAGTCAGGGAAGAGCAGTTTATATGAAGTGTTTTGCTAATTTGAATAAATATTTTATTCACATTTTCAACTATAATTTACATTTTGTTGCATGAAGAAACATGGGGATCTTATACTACAAAGAAAATTTCAGGCTTATGTGCTTGAAACTAATGTCCTAAACAAGTTTAGCCTATAATTCCTATGCTATTTCTATATAGAAATGATGTATTTTATAAATCAACAGAACCTGTGGGTTGGGTAATGGAGATTAAAATCATATATATATAAACTATCTATCTATACATAAACTATATATATATCACCCTGTCCTTGTCCACTCCTTTCAAATTTATATGTATACATATTTTACAGATAATTCTAAAACTTCTGCCCTTCAATTACTATTTTGTTCTTCTAGACTCATTATTGTGAACCTACTTTCAAGACAACTATGTTGGCCTTCAATGCTCTATACTGAACTTTTCTGACTCCTGACCTCTTAGGCTTGTAGTAACACTGCACCTCCCCACCCAGGGTGACTGGGACAAATGCCTGGCACTTGCCAAGGAGGAGTGAAAGTGATAAACCCTCATACCAATCTCTTCAATATAATTAATGTGTATGTTATTCTTTTCACATGTGTGCAATATGGAGCTAGAAAATGTTAATAACCACAAGTGTAAGTCATTCAATTTCTCTCAAGTGTCCAACAAGAGACCCTGAGCAGAATATGGCTCACCTCCTTCCAAATACAGCCTATCTGGCATTTTTAACCAAAACCCACTTTCCCTAATTAGCTAGCTCATAAGAGCTTGAGGACATGCCTGCTGTTCCGCTGTCACCAGGGGTCATGCTAACAGAGCTGTGTCAATTAGTCACTGTAATTGAAGATGAAGGTAATTAGTTGTACAATTTTGAGCCACTCAAGTTCAATTTCATATGCCATCATCTCACTCAAGAGCGGTATTGAGTATGATGACTGAAAAGTACATAGATGCAAAGTATGCACTTAATGCATCTGATCTTGCTCGACTTGACCAACAAATGGTTTCAGAAAAGGAAAATACTCATAATTAGTTTACTGTATTTCTGATTAAATCCTGACTTATGGAAAACACATCTTCGCTGCTCTGACTTGCTCTTCCTAGAACTGCCTTTCTCTCTCATCCCTCTGCCCACACATTACACCTCCGTTTCTCCAGTTGTTTTACATACCCGCATCTGATCCCCACTCGCTGCATCTCCCGTTCACTGAAACTGTATACTGAATGCTTTCCTAGTTCTGCTTAGCCGTACTCACTGAGAATTTACTGGAAACATAAGAGATCAATGAAGATTCTTCACAATGTAAGTGAAAAAATATCATCACATTTTTTCAAAACACAATGCACCATAACTTGAGTAAACCAGTGGAATAAGGATGCATAAACTTATGTCAGACACTAGAAAGGAAACATTAATCCACCATAACCACAACATAATAGTATGTAGCATTTAAATGGTACCTGATAACCCTAGGGAAGTAATAAAAAAATTGTATCCTGCTGCAAACAGAGAAATCAAATTTAGAAACAAAGTTAGCAGAGAAATAAGTCAGGCATACTTAATGTCATTTTAAAAGTGTTTTTGTAAACCTTTAATACAATACTGAATTGTAAACAATCCTTGTCAAATTCAGACATATTTTAAAAAAATGAAAGAATTTACTAAACTCCATTTGACTGAATTATATGCAACTAAATTTAATTTTCCATTACAGCTGATTACCAAGATTTAATGCTATAAGTCTATTTACTACGCAATAGCTCTCTGATAGTCCCATTAACAGTAATGGGAATTCTGTGGGCACTGAGAAAAGAGAAATACCTCTATGTGTAAATAGTTCTCTCCTTTATAATTAACCTCTGCCTTCTACCCAATTTCTCATGTTGACATTTTAATTCTTTCAAGGAGAATGATTGGATTGTGATGGAAACCAGATGGCGGTGTCATTAAATAAATTGGGGCAGCCGCTAAAGCAGCAACATCACAGATATTGACATGTCACCAGTGTAGAGCTCATTGCCACGCAAAAAGGCAACACAAAATATGGGGTAAGTAGAGCTGCCGGGTGTTTACACATTCACAGGGGAGAAAGTGAGGGAAGAGCCTCTCCCTTTGCTATGAAAACCAGAAATCCAGATCAAGAGAGACAAAGCTGTTAGGACCGGAAGCTTTGGAGCTGATAAAGAAATGATTCTGTGGCTTCCATTTAGTTCCTGAGGGTGCTTTGTGCAACCTCAGCAATGTTAGTAAAGAGGCTGACAATGCGTCATCAATGCTGAAGACTAAACCTTTGGAATCATAAGCATTTTAGGTAAGAGTGAAATTCTTAATCTAGAAATGATTCTGTTTATCCCAGGGACACACAAGTGGTATGCTCCCAGGTTTCCACTTGGTGGTGGGGGGTACATTCACATAAATGGCATATGAAAGTTTACTTAAACACGTGTTGGAGTGTATGTGTATAATTTCCCTACATGTGTTATTTTTATTTTTTTGAAATAAAACCAGTGAGATATCTATTCTCTAAAATTGGGGATGCAAACCGGGTGTCTCCAATTTGGGACTAAGGCAGTCGCCAAGTTAACAGTGAATTTTGTTTCGTTGTGAGGGAAACCGGCTCTCAAATATTAGGCCACCACCGGCACAGGGAGAAAAACGATAAGAAAGCTAGCTGCAAACATTACTCTCTACTTGAAAATATGGGTTATGGGGTTAATAGGTTGCTCATGAGGTAGTAACAGAAGCCCAAGGGAATGGAATGAAAACATCTTCTTTCTGGATAATTCCACAACCTATTTAGGGTGTAGAGTAAAACTTAAAAGTGTTCATCAGGGCCAATGGCAGTTTTCTTAACAGGAAAAAGAACGTTGCCCCTTAATCATGACTCATTATGGATATTTGAGTAAATTCTCTTGATGGAGGTTAGGAGGAGGGCATATCTGGTTTTACAGTAGAACCTTAAAAAGGGGGTGATTTTTTTTTTTTAGTTTTAGAGCTTTTTTTTTAGTTTTAGTTCATAAGTCTCTTCAAACTGTGCATAACAAGCTAAGATTATATTAACATTTCTTCAGAAAAAAAAGCTTTATTTCTATTGCTTGTAACTTAATGTGTTCAAAAGTAAAGCATTTAAAGAATATATTGAACAATAAAGGCTTAGTTTATGTAGCATAAATATGAGAATTACATGCATTGTGTTTAAACAAGTTCAGATCTGATTTAACTGAACTTTATTTTCATTTGAAATGTGAGCATATAATCAATGTTTTTTCTTTCCTTTCTACTTGATAATTAAACTAGAAGTACGTTGATAACAAAGCACAACTTTAACAAAAATTCACAATTTTATATATGTTGGTCTTGGAATCTCTACTCAGTAATGGTCTTAATAATTTATTGCAACAGTGTAAATTTATAGTAATTTTCTGTGATTTGCAATAGATCAAATAGGTTGTGCATTTGTGCACACACTCAATACACAGGCAGAGTACACATTGACCAGTTCTTCCGGATCCGGGTAAACCATGACAAAATGCTCTTTAAAAAAGAACGAACATTTGTTTGGGAAATGCTACAGCTGAGCCAGAAAAAAAAAATCATGAAAACGAAGTGTTTTCATGGAACCCTGGGTTGGTGTGTGGGTCAACTTTATTTTGGGGTGGTGGCAGCACAGAGGTTTAAGGGAGGTCAGGGAAGACTTCCAAGCAGCATCCGAGTTCCATACTACCGTAGGAGAATGGGGGCTCTCCCGGGGGGGGGAAACTGTCAGGGAGGTATGAAGATAGATATGAAGTCATGGATTAGCGGAGGAGGGACAGTTAGTGTGAACTTTCCTGTGAAGGACAGGAAAATGACGTTAGGGATGAGATAGAATACTTGGCTACAGACTAGCAGAGAAGGACCCCACATGCTATGCTAAGGAGAGTCGGACCCACACCATGAATCTAACAGCATAAACACAAGCAACATTTTAAAGTTCCATTGGTTGCTCCTCCTCCTCTGACTTAAGACTGGCCTCCTATGAGTCCATAAGCATAAAAATTTAGTCACTGGAGACACAGAAGTGTGAATTAGAAACCCGGTTTCAACTTTTTGTTGTGTGACTTGGATAAATGTTGTAAGTCCCTCCAAATTTCAGATTTCTCGTCTTTTAAATGGAATAGTCCATACAAGGTGTTGTTGTGAAATAAAATTTGTAACACTTGAAAAATTACTTAACACAGCCTGCCACAGTGGGTATATAATCAATTCAATAATATTATTACCATTTCATAGTTAACATTTTCTTAGTGTGCAATTGAATGATGACATATCAATAATGTTTTTATGTGCAATCCTTTTTCATGTTTAGTCGTGGGCAAGCAGCTCAAATAATGTACTTAAAGTCCATTGCATATTGTTTATCAGAGGTAGGCCTGGGACCTGCGTGTGCCCATGCTGTGCTCTTCTGTGGCATTTACACTTAAAGAATGCCCCTCGTTGACTCCAGTGGCTTTTGGGCTGTTGACCAGATGGATAGAAGAAGACCATCTTATGTCAACAATTTTGCTCGCACATCTGGAGAAAAAACTGTGAGGACCTAAAGCTATCTTTAGCAAGGCAAGGAGAGGTGTATTCTCAACTCCTAACTTGTCAGAAAAATGCATATTCTATAGACTTTCCCAAGTTCATAGAGCCAGCTACATTTGCCTAATTCGCAATTCACCAGTTATTTTACTTTAGACTTTCTAGGTCTATAGACTAGTAACTTTTTTCTCCTTTGACATATCCAATCTATTTGGGAAATGTGCTTATCAGCTTTTCCTAAACATATCAAGAAGATGTCAGCTTTCTCTTCTTTCATATGTAAATTTTACTTAAACTGTTTCAGGTAGGCATGTGTTATATCAGCAAGAAAAGGGCCTTAAGGGTAAAAAAAAAAATTGCTCCAATGTAGAATTTAGGGGGGTTAAATGTGAATAATTATTCTCTATAAATTCCTGACCTATTAAGATAATGAACTTAGTTTGTGTGAGAATACCATCATTAACAAAAACAGGTGTGCCCTGCTCAGTATCTGAACTCACTTCGCACTGGTCTGTGCACACTGTCACAGGAGAAATTTGTGAATGGGGTTGAGGGGGTTAGGAAGTCCAGTATCTGAATGATGGTTATTTTGGGTTGCAGGCCCCTCTGGTTAGTGTTAACTGCACCTGAACATCACAGAGGAAGGAAAAGGAGTCACTTTTCCCCAAATCAGTGAATGTCCTAGAGAGGGATTAGAGGCGGAGGAGAAACTGGATGCTTCTAACCATTAGCAGAAATAGCTAACTTTTATTCCTCAATTGAATTGTACAAAGAACTTTAATATACCACCTCAATAAACTTGTGTAAATGCTACAGATGTATTATAAACTAAGTCTTAAAGAAGCTTAGAGACTCAGGATCACAGATAGGAACTGGCAACACCAGGACTTGACCCCAGGCAGACACCACAGGGTGAGCTCCGAGCGGACTGTGGAGCCAGGGTGGGGTGAGGCTTCTGAGTCAGCTTCCATAGACAGGCTGCGGGGCCCCAGGGCTTATCACTTGGACACCCTTGGACAAATGTCTTAGCCACCCTTTGTCTTGGTTTTATTACCTATAAATTGTAGGCATTATTAATGCCTCTCAGAGTTGTGAAAATATGTGGACTACACTGAGTATAACTCTCATTATTATCAGTAGTAACATAGCATCAAATTGACACATTAATAGAAGTAAAGGCCCTTAAAAATTAGAATACAAAATATGCCAAGTTGAAGTTATCCTTGGAGGACAATAAAGCAGGTCGGTCTCCACCTCTTAGCCACTTCCCACCCTGTTTCTAGCCAGCTCTGTGCCCACTGAACATGAACAATATTGCACTAATGTGCTGGAGATAGTGCAGGAGCAGAGGTTGAAAGGAAAAAAGGGATAAAACATTTACTGAGAGACAATTACGTATTAGAAGGTATAAGGGTGTGGCAGATAAGTTCACCTGATGCATAATTTAATCCTCAGAGATCCTAAAAAATGGCATTATCTCAGTGTTCAGATAAGAAACTTGAGATTCGTAGAATTTGAGACATTCCTAAAGTCATACAGAATTAAAGGTAATCAGGGTTGGAACAGTTAGGGAGAGGTCTAACCATTTTAACTGGGTTGGTAGCTTCGGTTTACAATGGGTTTTCACTTCTGTTATCTGGAAGTCACTTAGCAGGATAAGTGACAAATGTAAGCGGACAGGGACCTGGCCCCGAGTGGGTCTTCCTAGCGTCAGCAGCAGTGTGTGGGTGCTTGACTTTGTGTGGGAAATATTTCACAACCCGAGTCCAGGTGACTACGAAGACCCATTTATCAAAGCTGGGGACAGTGGAACAAGGAAGGGCTTAGCATGGAAGAAGCAACAGGAGAGCCTAGGCTGGGCTGCCTTAGCCCATTGGGAAGTCTCAGAAAAGTGGGCTTTGGGGACAGGTTTGGGGGATTAGCTTAGGACAAGCTAGCTGCCAGCTGCCCATTGCCTTAGAGTTCGGGAGACTCATGCCTGTGGGAAAAGAAGGGGGAAGAAGGGACAGGGAACGGTGCGGGCTGCTCCCAGAGGGAGAGCACAGGTGCCGTCCTTTGTCTCAAGGCTTTGATCCCTTTCCTGCAGGGAGGAATCTCAGGGGAGGTGTCAGCGAAGGGCTTCAGTAGAGAATTCGTGTGGAGAGCAGGGCCAATAAAATGGCATTGGTCCGATCAAGATAGTATAAACTACATCCACAAAGTGGAGTCACTTATGTCAACCAAAATGGCTCTCAGTCAGCCATGAGACTTTGGTTCAAGAGGAAAATTACCTCAGTCAGGACAGGCATGTCTGCATAGGAGACACACTTCAGATATCTGCACACGTGGTCTGAGCAGCCGAGTCTGTAGAGTGGGGCCACCCACAGATAGGATCCAGGGCAAATTCCCCACTTGGCAGCAGGGATGCCAAAACATTTATCAAAAACCCCAGAAGGGTGGAGCACACCACTTTCAAGGTATAACGGAGGCAGGTTCCAGACTGCTACTGAGACAGCCGAGTCCACACACCAGAGTGCTGCTCCACACCACGCTGATCTCCCTTGGCATCTGCCTGGCTGGACTGAGGACTTCATCTGCCCCGCTGCCCACCTGGCTCCGGAGATCCTTCCTTGCATGATGCTGACAACTCCCTTGCCTACTGTGCTGTCTGCAGGACCTGCAGGCTGAGACTCTGGGACTCCGGTTCATTACCCCCATTGATTGCTATGTGTGCATGTTATATTTCTCTTGGATCGTTAGCGTGTGAGTAGGATATTAATGTATGATGGTGTTCTACTTTGAGTGAACCTGCATTCAATAAAACCTGAGTGAATTGCTTACATAGTTACTGTGTGTGACTCTTGTCTATTCCTTGGAGCCCGACTGCTCAGCAGGCAGCAAGCCGAGCAGTTAGTTGCCCAGCTGACTATAGGAAAGACTATATTGTGAACCATCACTTGTGATAATTCATCAGTTCTCCAGGTGTTCCCTTTCAGGGTCATGGTTTCCACTGATAGGTCAGTGACAGGGAAGGGGGTCTTCAGTCATTGCAGGTGGTTCTGGCCTTCACCCACATGGTTTTGCTGCTTTTCTGGGACTGGAGCTGAAATAGAACTGGGGCCTGGATGTTATCCCCATGGAGGAAAGCCAGGGAAGAGCGGTTACCCTGGCATGGGTGGGGGAGGGGAACGAGGTCCTTGTTTTCCCAGTTTTGCTCCCTGCCAGGCACCCGGGACCTTTGTTCCTTCAGCTCGGGTGACCATCTGCACATAGCTATCAAGTGCTCTGCCACTGTGTTCAGGTGTCTGTGTGTGTCCCATTTTGCTTGTCAATGAATTTTTCTAGCTTCTCATCATCCTTTCTCAACACACATTGAAGGAGTTCACAAAGTTGGAATGTGACTCAGTACAGTTTACGAAAAATTCTGTTAAGTACATCATGCCTGAGTTAGAAGCCAACATCGTAACATATAAATATGTAAAGAAAAATACTTTCACAAAGTTTTAGAATTTTATATCCATCTTAGAGAAGCTTTTGTATAACATTCTAATTAGAAGAAATAATGAGAAAAGATGTTTGTAATGCTTATGATAATGAGCATAAATGCACACAGGTCTATTATGTAAGAGTTCACCTTAGGTAAAATAACTCTACTTTAGAATATAAAAAGATCCCATAGCATTTCAAAAGGAAACCTGCTCTTCTTCAATGAAACCATGAAGCCACAACTCTGAGTACTGACTTCATGCACATGTGCTACACTAGGACAGCTAAGGACAAGCATGTATCAATTTTCAGTGAAGCTGGAGAGCGACACAGAGTACTTGATTAAAAGTGGCAGTGACATTTCTAGTACCCTCATTCAAGTGGGACACAATCCCTATAACTTCATTTTGCACTACCTTATTATGCAAAAAAGAATATCAGATATATTTAGGAGACTTTTAAAAATACAGTAGATGGAGAATTGAAAAAAAAACATGTTTGTGTATGTAATTATAAGACATTCAAATTGCTAGTGAGGAGTTGAAGGCAAACGCACAGAACTAGTCACCGATGCTGACGTGATGGGTAGAGAATGCTGTGGACCCCAGAGAAGCAGAGCAGGAAAGAAAGGGTATGGGTTTTACTTCTTTTTTTTTTTTTTTTGACATGGAGGGAAGGGGCAGTCTATCTGATCATGCTATCAGACCTTCTTTCTGAATGATCAAGATTCCCAAGAGAACTAACGCAGGGGACTCTTCTGTCCTTCAGGGAAGGAAGGTAATAGAAACAACAACAGAAAACATAAGCACAGAGCCCATAACCTCAGCCTTCCTCATTTTGGGATTCCAGACAGAGAAGGGAGAAAAGCAAACCTCATCCCCCCATCTGTTTTATTGCTTGCAGAGAGCTGAAGGAGGGAAAGAGGAACATACATGCATTTTTCCTCAGTCTCTGCTTACGTCTCTATCTACTTTTCCTCCAGCTAAGTGTATGTTCTAATTTCTGCCCACTCTTATAATTCAAAATGCATCTGGAGGACCATCATTTAGTAGAAGAAAGACAGAGGGAAAAGTGGTGCATGGCGACAATGGTGGAAGTGTGGGTCTTAAAGTGGAAAAAAAGAGCCCATTCAGAAGCAGGAAGCAGCGTGATGGGCTGGTGCCTAAAGTTCCCGGGGAAGGGCATGGTCAAGACTTGGCACACCCTCGTCATACAGGACTTGCAAAGCCATCTTAAGGCTTTTAGGTTTTATTTTAAAGATGATGAGAAGACAGCAAATGATTTTAGGCAGAGATTGTCTAAACTAGGGGTGTCAAACTCATTTTCACCAGGGGCCACATCAGCCTCACGGTTGCCTTCAAAGGGCCTAATGTAATTTTAGGGCTGTATAAATGTAACTACTCCTCAACAGTTAAGTGAGAGCTCAGCGCTGCCCCCGGGTAGAAACAAGGTGGAGGGTTGGATTCGGCCCATGAGCCTTGTGTTTGCCACCTGTGGTCTACACCTAAGAGGATTCTTCTGGAGGTTCAATGGGGGGGTACTGGAGACATGGCTGTAGGTGCAGCAGGAATGCACCCAGTCGGGGTAGAATTCCGCTCCCCTCCCCTACACAGGCAGACAGGCTACGATTCTTCACCTCGGGTTCCTACGGATCTGTAAGACAGGCCTGCTGACCGACCCATCAGAGCTCCAGATCCAACCTAGCAGCAAGGCTTAGCCAAACCGCTCTACACTTTCATTTTAAGTTGTTAATTTTAAAGTAATGTGCTGTTTAAATTACTCTAGTGAATTACCTTTTCAAATATAATGTCAATTCAGGAATCTCAGCAGCTTATTACTTAGTAGAAGAGCTGATGCTGTTAAGACACCAACCTACCAAGAATAGGACATTTCTAATAGGTTTTATTGTCATCCTGCCTAAAGGATTTTTGCAGATTGACATTCAAAAGGAGCAATTAAATAACATGGACAACAATCGTATGGCTAACAACAAAATAATTGAAAAAAAATTTTTAAGTATAACGTTTTTTTTTTTCTTTTTTAAAGTAACCCTTAAATCTGGCTGACTATCACAATCAGCTGAAGAGTTGTGAATTAACTAGACTGGATAAAATTCAATGGGTCTGGACTGGAAACCAGGCACCTAGCGGGCAGCGAGTATTTAGAATAGAGGATAACGGATGGAACAAGACCCGCGGCAGCGGTTCGAGCTGGACCACGGCGCTGCCACAGCACTCTATGCTTTTGTGCGTGCTTTGCATTTTCCATAAAAAGGTTTTAATGAAAGCAATAGTTCAAAACGTCTCGATTATGATAATCTCATGTTTATAAACGAATGAGTTACTGTATGACATAGGCTTTAATTAATTTGCATTGAATCCTGTAAAAAGAGGTGAAACTGCTTTTTGGTGTGTGTATATAACACACACGACTAGCACTCACAGTGCTTCGCTAAGAATGCACAGGTGTGCTGGCTGTGCAAACAGCGCCACCAAGGGGCTGTCATGCTTTGTTTAGAGAGAAGAGGCAGTCTATGATTCATGGAGAATGAGCTAATTTTTGTTTACAATTTAAGTTTATATCCTATATTCCCTGTGCACTTAAGTTTTAAACAGTGTAAATAGCACTTTTAGAGCAAACTTGGGATGGGTCATAAATTCAGTTACTAATTTGTATTAAAAAGTCACATTTCATAAATAAAATATCTTTAAAAATGTTGCTGTTAACATACTAGAACTTCAACTTTAGAAATAAAATGAATTAACAAAACAGCGGAATATTGTTTTAGTCCTCACCTGAGGATGATATGTTTTATTGATTTTAGAAAGAGAGGGAAGGATGAGAGGGAGGAAGGGAGGGGGTAAAAAAAAAGAGAGACAGAGAAACATCAATCCGTTGCCTCCCGTGTGCATCGGGACTAGACCTGGGATCGAACCCACACGTGTTTGTACACAGGATGATGCTCCAAACTAACAAGCCACCCGGCCAGGAAAAGAGCAACACTTTTAGTAAGCCTATTAAATCCCTCACAGTACAAGTTTGTTTCATCTCAATGAGTTGCATTTCTTCCAGTATCACAGCCACAGTTGCAACATTTGGAAATATGCAGAATCACACTGTAAGCTACTTGATTATGTAGCAGTTGTCAGTCAAACACATAATGCTAAGTTCTGATGTGATCCACAGAGGAAAATGATCGAACACATGTTCATATTTTCAGGTGTTTTCCCAGTTTCTTCGCTCCACATTAAACAGTAAGCATTCAGTGATAATGTGTACATTATTTTCCTTACTTCTCTGGAAGGGAGTGGAACCTCACCCCTATTTTTACATCCCTCAGGAAGGAATAACAAAACCGAAAGGGAGGTTTGGCGAGTCCCTTTGCACGTTTTTGTTCCCTGTTTCAGTGGCGACTGTGACTGCTGTAGTGAGGATATGGTGAAACTTAGTGTCATTCCCATGCTGCTTTCATATTAGCTATTTGATTTTAAATTCATTTTTTCACTTCATTTAATATACTTTACTTGAATAAGTGTGCAACATCCAGGTGTATTAGTTTCCTATTACTGCTACAACAAGTTACCACCAACTTAGTGACTTAAAAAACACCCTTTTATTACCTTACTGTTGGAGGTAAGAAACCCCAAAGCATCCTTGCTGTGTTCAAGTCCAAGTGTCAGTCAGCAGGGCTGGCTCTTTCTGGAGCTCTGAGGGACATTCATTTTTTTTGCCTTTCTCAGCTTCTGGAGACTGCCGTCCTGGCCCCCTGCCCCTGCCCTCTGCCCCTTGCCCTTTGCTCCTTGCCCTTGCTCACGTCTCCCACTACTGACATTGACCCTTCTGCCTCCCACTTACAAGGATCCTAGTGATTGCATTGGACCCACCCGGGTAATCCAGGGCACTTGGCTCATCATTAGATCTTCAATTCAACACATTTGTAAGGTACATTTTGCGATGTAAGATAGCACAGCCATAGCTTCTAGAATTAAGGTATGGACGTCTTTGGGGTGCCATAATATAGCCCAGACCTAAGAGTAAAGGAGAACAGACTCAAAACTGATATTAGAGAGTAACTTAGGGAATTCTAATAAGACTAGCACATAGTTACCCTTCTTAGAAGGGAAGACCACATACCCACAGGGTTGAATTTATTCAACAGTAAGTGAAACATTGCTAGGTATTTTGATGACAACTGGAGACAGACTGACTTGGTCTGAATTAATCATAAAATTGCCTCAAATCCTCATTCACTTTTATCATTGCAGACCCAACTTCCTGGCCCACAAAGGAAGAAGCTGCACTCTCCTACTGACAGAGGCCCAGTGCCTGGGGCACGGAAAGATGACTCAAAGGTCAGGTATGGTCTGTGGCAGTTAAGTATCGCAGGGGTAAGCTTCTCACCTTGATTTAAGAGAGGATATATTGACGTAAAAAAGTGCCCGGGTACAAAGGGGCTTTTACATTTTTTTTCTTATATTTGGCAATTTTCTAGTGAATCATTCAATGCAAATATGCTTTAATATAATTAAGACTTAAAGGAGTCCACCAAATATTTAGAGAAAACCACAGGTTCCCATCCGTCTGAAACTGCTTTGGTATTTGTAAAGAGGGAGCGCACATATCCTGATGTTCCATAAACAGATTTCTCTACATCAGAAGGATTTAGAAGTAGTTACCCTGGGAACAACCTACTTCCAATTATATTATGAAGCGGTTTTCACTACAGGCAGCTAGAACAAGTAGGCTTGCCCAGCATCTGTTACTTGCAGAGAAAATGGAGAAGTCACCCGCATTATCTCTTCTTCGTATCAGAATTTTGGTCTTGTTCTCCTTCGTATGGTCTACGGCACGTGTACTGACCATATAGACTTAGTGTATTTTTAAATCATTTAGGCCTCCCAAGGTGTTTAAATAGAAAATCACCAATTCAAAACATTTTATTTATCTACAGAATTATGCACAGGTGGCCTATAATGAATGATGCTGAAATGTTTTCAAAAAATATTTTTCCTTTGCTATTAAAAAAGCTGCCTTATAGGTTCATGTGAACAGTGAATAAAATTCACTTAAATAATGTTTAAGATAGGTCTTTTGACTTAGAGAAATGTGTTTGTTTTTTTCAATAGCTATTTCAAAGTGAACCATTTAAATGAACCTACACTTTGTCTCTGAACCTAGACCTACTTACTCCATTACTTTCAGGGTAAATTTGCTAAGCTGGGCACTTTCCTCTGGTCTCTGATGTCCTTTCAAAACCTTTTCAGAACACTTCCATACAGTCTTAGAGAAAGTATGTGTTTACCTCCCACTCTACCTTAACTAGACTGTGAGCTCTTTGAGGATAGGAACCGTGCCTTACACCTTTAATTTTCTATCATATTGTTTGACATAAAAAATATTTGTGGGCACAGTAAATATTTGCTGAATGAGCAAGTTAATAAATGTAGCTTGCTCATTGTTCAACAATGAGTCTTTGTTGAATTCTTTCATTGGGCCAGAATAATTGAGAAGATTTTCCTAGCCATAGTTTTGAGATGTTTATAGTTTATTTGGAGGTAAACAGAAGCAAAACTGAAGAAATATCTCAAAATGTCACATACAATTGAGAAGAAATAATAATTCGTGCTTTGCACCTGTGCTTCTCCAGGAATAGAAGGTTATATCAGAATCACCTGGGTAGATCTCTTCAAACTGCACTTTCCTTCCTAACCCCTCTCCCATTAGCATGGTCTCTAGCTTCACCCTCCCCCCACACACTCCCACTGACAGAGTGCACGACTGTTATGTCTACAGCTCAGAGTGGCACCCGGTTGACAGAGTCGTGATGAGGAGTGAAGTCTTACCACGTCTATCAACTCTCCTCCATTTTTTCCCTATCTCCCCAGATGAGTTTTAAGGCAAATCTTCTAGCTTCCTCCTTCTGATCCATCCCTCGTGTTTAAAATTCTGATTCTTCCATGGCCTTTAGTAAGTTGAAGTATAATAAAAGTTTTTAAAATCAGACATAAAAATTTAACTGTTGTTCCTCACTGTATTATCCAGAATAATCTGCGAGAGCTTCACAAAATTCAGTTGCCTGTGCTCCACCGCCAAAGTTCAGAAGTGGACAAAACATACAGCAATATTTCTGTGCATTAGGATGGAGAACCACAGAGCAACTCAGAGTGAGGACCTAGGACCAGCAACTCTGCCTCCGCTGGAACTTCTCAGACATGCAGAATCTCACACCCTGCAGAAAACCTCCTGGAAAAAGAAATCTGCATTTTAACAAAATTCTTTATGTGATCCACACATGCATTAAAGTTTCAGTTCTACCTCTCTACCGTCATATCAACCTACTAAAATACAAAGCAAGGGAGATAACGCCATTGCCCACATAATCAGGAAAGGCCCTTCAGGGGGCATTACAGCCCGTGGGCATCTGGTTTCCAACACTAATTAGGTGTGTTACCTTGATCACACTTGCATGGTATACAGGAACAGGGTGCCTTCCCAAACTCCAACTCCCCCCTCCCATCCTGCGGGACTAGAGTGAAGGCCATCTGTAAGGAGGCTGTAAAACCTTGGGAGCCTGGCCAGCTTCTCAGTCAAGGGAGAAACTGCTTCTGAGTGTCAGCCCGGACAGTAAACAACTGCAGGGAAACAGCTTGCATCCTGATTTCACACAGCCATCCTGCATGCCCTGTCTGCTTTGTTTTCTGTGCTCTATGTAACCCTGCACTGGGAAAGTTTGAAGTGTGGTGAGCATCAGCTGGCTTCCATGGCCACTGTTGCACGTGCAAATCCTAGTAAGCCCACGTCTCTCACAGCCTGTCCTCCAGATTGTTTCTTTGAACAAACAATATGCTGATGTTTTCTTGGACCTTGGCTCTTTGCATAACACCTATTGTGCCTAAACTTCAGTTTTCTATACTGAAATGGATATAATGATAATACTAAATCCATAAGGCTGCCTTGAGTCATATAATAGTCTTTGACACAGAGTAAGCCCTCAGTAAAATGCGTTATTGTCACTAGTATTGAGTAAAGCTGGATCTAAAAACTAATGGAAGGCATTCTTTCAGGTCATTATCAGCCTTGGAGTAATCTGGAAAAAAGAAAAAGATAGCAAAAAAAAGCCGCAGTAGTCTTCCACTAGAGTAACTAACTCCTAAAGTTAATAAAAGGCACGCCAGATGGAACAGAGGAACCATTAGCTTTAAGCGGAACACATTTTCTGATCCTCAACATCCATATGCACCCATTTATAATTTATCTAAAATTAAAATCTGTTTATGCCTGCAGTAATGTCTGAGCTTTGCCTCTCCTTTTTATTTTTTCTCAACATGCCCTTCACAAGGTTCTCCCTCCAATTAACGAAATCAAAACCTAACTCTCAGCCATTTTAAATTTTATTCCATACGTTCGTTGCCCTGGCTGTAAAAACACGCAAAAAACAACTCTGTGGACCCAAGGCACTTTTCCTGCATCATCTAGGTGATAAACTGTCGGTAACGAGACTGTGCCCTGCTCCCTGCTAGCCACCGCCTACCTGCATCAGAAGAGCTCACACTTGATTGAACACACAGAGGTCTGCACGTGTGATGAATATTAACACGTTTATTTAAATTAAAAATGAAATCAGTCTTTTCTGACAGTACATTTGATTTGGTAATTGGTTTGGGAATGAGAATTAGTTTTGCCACTTAATTAGAATATTTTTCCATAAATTGAATGAGCTATACCTGAAGGTAAAAGGTTTTGACAAATATATTTTAAGCACATAAAAATATACAGTAGTCTTAAACATGATTATTAAAAAGTGGAAAGTAAAATTAAGATGTCAACTTAAGAATGTATGGACATGACATAGTTTTTCAAGTTCTCTGAAGTTTGCATATTACTCTTTGAAGTGATGTCAGCTCAGAACCTTGAGAGATGGGCTTAGTTCCCTGTCTCGTACATTTACGAGGCTCTGTGATGCACTGGGAGTTCCAGGTAGAAGTCCCAAATGCTTATCCAGGGTTAATAAAGGAAAAAAAAATGTGAACAAGTATGTGGCATATGGTCTCACCTCAAGGTGTGTATTGCTATCCTAATACATTTGTGATATCAAATTCCAAAATAGACAAACATGGAAGGAAGGGACTGCCATCCTGCATGGGGCGAGAAGAATAATGTAGTATAATAATGAAGACCGAGTATAGGAAGGGCATGTTGGCTTCACTCTAGACTAGCTTATCTCAACCCTGCATACCCACAGCCTGTCAAAATACTAGGAAAGTCCATTTCCAGTATAAATGCTAGTTGCTGTGGCCTCTGCTCTTCTCCATATTCATGCCTGTAACTCAATAGAAAATTAGAAAAATTAAAAAAAGAAAAAAACATTGTCAAGCAACAAAATAATCAGTGAAAGAAGATTCATACAGGGTAGGAAAAAAGTACGTTTACAGTTGTGAGCACACAAAAACAGGCTTTATTCTTGTATTACTATTTATGAATTATTATATTATTTTTCCATACGAACAACTGCAAACGTACTTTTGCCCCACGCCCTAGATGGCCTAAATGTTAAACTTACTGAGTGAGGACTTTAAAATAATTGTGAAAAATATTAAAAATTTAGTAGAAAAGGTAAAGAACTTATTTCAATGCATGAGGAATTTTAGCAGAGAGATGAAAGCTGTAAGAAAAACTCAAATGCTAAAAATAAAAATATAAGAATTGAAGATTACCTTCAATTGATGTAGTTAAAGAAAGAATCAATGAAACATCAGTAGAAATTATCCACACTAACAAAAATATTACCCATAAACATAAACAAATAAAAAAGTACAAAAGGTAAAATTAAATTAAAAAAAAAGAACAGAACATCAAAAGGTGTGGGACAATATCAAATCAGTCCCACAAAGAGAACCAACAGAGAACAGGGGAAAAATATATAGTGATAGATCACTATATAATGGAAGAGAATTTTCTGAAATTACTGAGCATGTCCTCAGAACCAAGAGGCTCCGAGGACACTAAGAAAAATAAATACTAAGAAAACACATGTACACACCGAGGTACATCTCAATCATACTAATGAAAGTAAAACAAATATATTTTAAGACATCTGGAGGAAAAAAGACATACTACATACATAGGTAAAATAGTAAATAAAACAAAAATTACAGCAATATTCTTATCAGAAACTATGCAAGCTACAAGAACAAAAAGACATGCAATGACAGCTTTAAATTTCAGAAAGAAAACAAAGTTGTCAACCCAGAATTTTATCCTAAGTGAAAAAAATATTTTCATTTAAAATGAATTCTTTTTAAAAAAATTTTTAGTTTTTAATTGAATAACCAAATTTTACTTTTTATTGGGGTGACATTGGTTATAAGATGAGATGGGTTTCGGGTAAGCTTGTTCACTGCTTGCTCACCTGTGGAATGTCAGGGGCATCTTCAGGCAGAATGAGTCGATATGAGACACAGATTTGTATTTACACGAAGAGATAGGGTCAGAAGTGGTAAAACTGAAGATATACAAAAGCAGATTATCATTTTTAATCATTCTAAAGATTATGAATTATTATGGCAATCTTTTTAAAGGAAATTTCATGCATTTGCTTTTCTAATTTTTTTTCAAAATATATTTTAGAGAACCCTCATGTTTCCAAAAAAGTAACTCAGTAGCCTCCTTCCTCAGAGGCAGGGCCACAGGGCTCTGAGCTCTGTGCCCCACTCCTTTAAAACAACTAAATTAGTTCCACCATTTTAAAAATGTTAAATAACCATCTACTGGGTAACTATTCTGCAAGTGATTAAAATGCAATAATAATGTGGATATGATACCTCTTCGCATAAAGCTTACATTAAAGAAGACAGAAGATAAGTATAATAATTACATAAATAAAACAGAAATGGTTGGCAATGATAGAAGGTAAGTAAGTAACGTGCCAGAGCATGAAGGAATGAGGAGACCTACGTACTAAGTGGTCAGAGAATATATGGCTTGAATGACTGTGAGACCTCCATGAGTCAGACATTTGCATATATGGATTGTTTTGGAGCTCAGAGAAATGGTCTTTATTACCACATAACAAGTGTTAATCAAAATCAGAAATAAAATTTAAAGCCACGGGAATGGATTATATTATGAAAAGAGAAAGTGCATAAGAAATAGCTTTTACAAATTGTGTGTGCATGTGTGTGTGTGACGGGGAGGGGGAAAAGGGTTGTGCTTAAAATATTTGAAGGTAATTATTTTCAAAAGTTTTATATTGTTATATCTTACTGTCTTTAAGTGAATAAAATTTACTCAGTAAAATAGTTATATTAATGTATGGGGAACCATTCCAAGCATGGGAAATGTGGCCCAGCCCCCACTCAGAAAAGCCAGTGGGGAGCGAGGTTGGTGGGCAGGACCCACATCCACAGATAGGTTCTCCCGTGGGGAATCAGGCCCTCATTGTACCTGGGCCGCTTTAAGACTTGCTTTTTGCTAAAACTCCCTCACCCTGAATTGAGGCAGCAAACGTTTACTGCATATCTTTAAAGTAACTTCCTAAAATCTATACTGAACCTCCCAAGGACCAGTGTAACCAGCTTAACCACTTTTCCCTTTACATTTGCAAATATCCTTCCTTTTTGATGTAATTAGCAATATCCTCGCCTTTGTTTTCTGTGAAAGGTAACCACCTAAAGCGAAACTGTGCCTAGTAAATGAGGACCATCCTCAATGTAATGTGCCCAGAAAAGCCAGAAAAGGCTGTCAAGCAAGGGTTGCCTCCTGAGAGAGTGGCAGCGCCGTCCCTTTTCCTCCACAGGACTGGGTGGTCTGTGTGTATTTGTCTATTGCCGCCACAATACAGGATCCTGTGGGCCGGGATCCGCATCATCAGTGTAAGAACTTCACAGAAAATTAAATATATTTTACTATGTAGGTGATCTATTATAGGTTCATGATTTGTTTAATCTAAGTCACAGGTGGCAAACACAAGGCCCTCCACCTTGTTTTATCCAGCCGGGCACCTTGTTTCTACCCAGCAGCAGCACCAAGCTCCTTGCCCCTACTTAAGGAGTAGTTACATTTATACAGTCCTAAAATTACATTTGGCCCTTTGAAGGCAACCGTGAGGCTGATGTGGCCCCCCATGAAATGAGTTTGACACCCCTGATCTAAGTTAAACATATATAAACTTATACAACTCCTTATGCATCTATTGTGAAATACTCCAAATAAATATGCATAATTGAAAATAAAATTGTACTTGCTTTTTGAATAAGTTGTGTAATTTTTATTTGACACAAAATACTTCATGATTACTTTTTTCTTTAGGATAGCACTAAAATTGTTATTTTAGAATATATACCTAGCTAGTGATCATGTTCTAGGAATACGCAAGAGGGTAAGGTATGTGATTAACCATGAATGATTAAATAGTTTTCACTGATATTTTCAAGACTGTAGCCTCTGACTATTCCCCACCCCTCCTGCTGGAACAAAACTGTTCAAATGACGGCTGTGGGCTCACAGCCCTGGCTGGCCGCCCTGGCCCCCGCGCCTACGGTATCTGTAAATTCCTCGCTAGCTCCAACTACTCATACCAGAGCTGTTTTTGCACGCAACGTTTCAATAAAAATGTGAACTACTAGCTTTGATTGTTTTCTTTTTCTTCCACATGGGACAGTAAATAAAGAAAAATCATGGCAGCAGAAGGTATCTAATTTATAAGTATATAATTGTTTGTTTTTATAGTGGATGATCTATAATTTAGTACTTTATAACTTTTCCCATTATTTCCAATTGCACTGAGTATTTTTATAAAGCTGCCTATAGATGAACATTTTGCTTTTATATCACTATGTGTCTTGCAGATCTGTCTCCTATCACTGAGAATGTGTCCTTCTGAGATTGTCAGAAGTATCAATGTCATAATCCGGGCTTTTAGAACTAATTTGGTCTTTGAAGTTCTCCAGAAAACTTTTCTAAACATTAAAATAAACAAGTACACAAACAATAATACATCAACACTATCCTCACTATTACCCCATTATGTAATATAAAATTCCAAGTTCTGGCTAACTTCAGAAAGTAATAAAAAAGGAATATGAGGTAAGAATTGATTGCAAAAGGGTAAACTGCCATTTTTTGTAGTTTTTATAATTATCTTATAAAGAACTGAACTCATCAAATTGTTCAAATCATTAACATAAGACTGAATACAAGATAAATTTATACAATTTAATAGCTTTGCTCCATAGCAACACAAACTGAGGAAGTTATAGAGCATAGGTACACCATAACAGTTTTGTTATATGCCTACAAATCCTTTACATTGCCTCCCCCTCTTTAGAAAGTAAAGACTATCATATTTTTTGGACCATAAGATGCAACTAGGTTTTAGAGGAGGAAAATAGGAAAAAAATTTTGAGGCAAAAAATATGGTAAAATATTTAATAACATAAATAGCATAATATTTCACCAATATAAATGTAAGCTACATCCGGACTAGAAGACACACCCCCATTTTCCTCCCAAATTTGGGGGGGAGGTGCATCTTCTAGTCTGAAAAATGTGGTAATTTCTTTCCCCTTGAATATGTGCCAGAATTAGTAATTCACTTCTAATGAATAGACTATGATGGAGGAGCTGTTATTTGACTTCTGAGGCCAAATTGTACAAAAAAATAGCTCCCACAGAGTTCTCTCATGTAGCCACTCTGGAAGAATCCAGTTGCCGTGTTGGGAGGGCACCAAACATCCTGTGGAGCGGTCCATGCGGGGAGCAGTTAGCCTCCTGCCAACAGTCATCACCAACTTGCCAGCCGCGCTCCCTTGGCAGTGCATCCACCAGCCCCAGTCAAGACTTCAGGCACAGCAGCCCTGGTTGACATCTTGACTACTTCTTCTTGAGACTCCCAGCCAAAACCACCCTGCCAAGCCACCCCTAAATTCCTGACATGAAGAAGTAATACAAAAAATAAATGGTTGTTGTCATATTAAGATACTGAGTTTTGGAGCAATTAGCTTTACAGTAATAGATAATGAATATATAGATGTAAATGAGATTTACAATGCAACAGTAAGTATATGAATTACATGTAAATCAACATAATGAAGAATGTTCGAGACTGTTACAACCAAACATTAAAACAAAATGGAGAATGTGTCCATATATCACCATGTGGCAATTCTTTCTGAGAGTAATTATATTAAATCTTTAAAGAACAGATCATCTCAAAAAACTACTTAAAACATTCTCTAGATACAATGAAGAAGAGTTTCCAATTTTTAAAAATAATTTGAATATAATTTGAATATAATTTTATGACAAAACACCAGATAAATTACAGATCATTTGCAACCATGTGAGTGTGAAAATCATAAATAAATTAGTAAAAAGAATCCAGCTACTATTAAAAGAAAATAACCTCTTCCAAAAGAGATTTATTCCAAGACTGCAGGGATGAGTCAACAAGAGGGGATTTATTATTATAATTAATCATATTACAAGATTTAAATATATGTCATCTGCATGGATACTGGAAGGACATTTGCCAAATTTTACTTCATTTCTTCTTCATTAATATGCCTAAGAAAATAAGAAGAGATACAAACTTCCAAAGATGAACATATATTTTATTTTCAAAGCCAACATCACACTTACTGGAAATAGCAGAAGTAGTTCCACTATGAAAAGGTATAAGACAAGACTGCTCAAAATAAACATTATTTTTTTCACATATTTTGCAGGTATCAACAGCTTCAAATAGATAAAATAAAAAAACATTATATAAAGATTATCACTATTTGTCTATCACATAACTATGTAGTTGGCAAACACAGGGAATGAAAAAAAATGTATTATCAACAATGAAAGAATTCAGTAAGATGACCAAATATAAAACTGATATTCAGAAACCAATATCTTTCTTATATTCAAACAATAACCCATCATAACATGAGTGGGCAAACTGTGGCCTGAGGCCCAAATCTGGCACACTGTCCTGTTTTGTAAATAAAGTTTTATCAGAACACACCACACCCGTTCTCATAAGACGAGTCTCGGGCAGTTTCGCCACTACGAGGGCTACAGAGGCTGTCTGGTTCTCAAAGCCTAAAATTTTTACTGTGTGGCCCTTCATGGAAAATAAATTTGCTAACCTTGTGTTTGAATAGATAATGGAAGGAAACACCCCTTTACCAATAGATAGAGAAATGATAATACCTGGAAACAAACTTAAGATGTACAAAATTTGTTAAAGACACAAAAACTCGGAAGACTTAAACAAAAGGAAATGCACATACTGTGCTACTGGATCAAAAACTCGCGATGACAAATGTGAGTCTCCAAATATTAATCTGTAGATGGCACATAAACCCAGTAATAAAAGTAATATGCCATTAAAAATAATATGGCATCCAACAACTGAAGTGTAATTCCTCTGGAAAAATACACTCAATTTGCATAGACTTAAAAAATAAGAAAATTTTTTAATGAATATACTTTTTCTTTTCCTTTTGAATTTCATTGAAATATTATCTATTTAGAAAAAATAAAAATAAACATCTAATTAAAATATAAATAAAATAATATATAAAATTCAAGCTTGCAATAATAACATAAGTAGAAAAATTATCCCAAATCAACCTGCAAATTCAAAGCTATCTGCATCAAAATTTTACCTTATGTTTTTAAGAACTCAAAAAACTCTGTAAAACATAATTATGCAATAGTTTATATCCTATGAATAACTAACTAGACTAAGAGTGGGCATTTACCCAAACAGATTGTAAGATATACTGCAAAACATAGTATTTAAAAGAATACAGAGTAATGGGGTTCAAAGCCTCAGATAACTCAGAAATAAATTCTTATACATGTGGAAATTATATATAATAAAATTATATATAATATATAAATAAATTTATATATTAAATGCATATATTATATGTAATATAATTATCATATATATACACACATATATATAAAATAAAAGGTTGGTCAAAAAATAGGCTTCTTGATAAATGGTACTAAGAATATTTGCTTATAGCACTAAGAAAAGTAAAAGTGTAACCTGAGCATGATGTACTCTGGTTGTATTAATAATCTAAATGTGAAAGAATTTAATATATATCAAATAAAAGGGCAAATACAAAAATAAATTGTAAAACACAATTGTGAAAAGATTAAATACAAACTAAAAAGGATTAATTCATGAGGTTAAAAAATCAGTATTTCAAAATTAAGCATTCTTTCAGCAAATACTAACAGACATTTAAAAAAATCAGCTATTCTATTTTTTTACTGTTGTCCAGTTACAGTTGTCTTGGCTTTTTCCCCATTGCTGTCCTCTGCCCTGTCTCCCAGCTCCCACAGTCAATCCCCCTCCCCCATTGTCCATGCTCAGTATCAATCAGGGCCAGTCCTCTATTCCTGCTCCTTTGCTTTCCCCTTTCCCTTCTTTCTCCTGTAATCTCTCTTCCCTCTCCCTCTGGTCACTGTCAGTTTGCATTTATTTCCAAGTCTCTGGCTCTATTTTGCTCATTTGTTTCTCTTGCTGATTAGGTGCCTCTTATAGGTGAGATCATATGGTATGTGTATTTCACCACCTGGCTTACTTCACTTAGCATAATGCTCTCCAGTTCCATCCATGCTGTTGCACAGGGTAGGAGCTCTTTCTTTCTTTCTGTTGCAGAGTATACCATTGTGTAAATGTACCACAGTTTTTTGATCCACACATTTACTGATGGGCACTTAGCCCATTCCCAGCACTTGGGTACTGTAAATGATGCTGCTGTGAACCTTGGGGTGCATAAATTTTTTTGAATTGATGATTCAGGATTCTTTTTTTGTTTTGTCTTGTTTTTTTAAAATTTTTATTGTTATTCAATTACAGTTGTATACCTTTTCTCCCCATCCCTCGACTCCACCCCAGCCAAAACCCCTCCCTCCCCCATCTCCACCCTCCCCCTTGATTTTGTCCATGTGTCCTTTATAGTAGTTCCTATAATCCCCTCTCCTCACTGTCCCCTCCCCACTCCCCCCTGGCTATTGTTAGATTGTTCTTAACTTCAATGTCTCTGGTTATATTTTGTTTGCTTTTTTCTTCTGTTGATTATGTTCTAGTTAAAGGTGAGATCATATGGTATTTGTCCCTCACTGCCTGGCTTATTTCACTTAGCATAATGCTCTCCAGTTCCATCCATGCTGTTGCAAAGGGTATAAGCTCCTTCTTTCTCTCTGCTGCGTAGAACTCCATTGTGTAAATGGAGTTCTTCAGTGTTGTGTAGTTTTCTGAGTACAGGTCTTTTACCTCCTTGGTTAGGTTTATTCCTGGGTACTTTATTTTTCTTGTTGATATACTGAATGGTATTTTTTTCCTGATTCCTGTTTCTGATGTTTCATTGAGGGTGTACAAGAATGCCTTTGATTTCTGAGTATTGGCTTTGCATCTGGCTGTTTTGCCAAACTAATTTTTTTGGTTGAGTAGTTTTTTGGTGGAGTCTATCCAATTTTCTATGTACACTATCATGTCATCTGCAAATAATGACAGTTTTGATTCCTCCTTTCCAATTTGGATGTCTTTTATTTCTTTTTCTTGTCTGATTGCTGTGGCTAGGACTTCCAGTTCTATGTTGAATAGGAGTGGTAAGAGTGGGCATCCTTGTCTTGTTCCTGATCTTAGTGGAAAAGCTCTAAGTTTTTGTCCATTGAGTATATATTAGCTGTAGGTCTCTCATATATGGCTTTTATTATGTTGAGGAATGCTCCCTCTGTTCCCACTTTGCTGAGTGTTTTTATCAGAAATGGGTGCTGTACATTATCAAATGCTTTTTCCGCATCTATTGATATGATCATGTGATTTTTGTCTTTGCTTTTGTTTATGTGATGTATTATGTTTATTGATTTGCGAATATTTTTGTACCATTCTTGCATCCCTGGGATGAATCCTACTTGGTCATGGTGTGTGATCTTTTTAATGTATTGCTGGATGCGGTTTGCCAATATTTTGTTGAGAATTTTAGCATCTATGATCATCAGTGATATTGGCCTGAAGTTTTCTTTCTTCCTTGTGTCTTTATCTGGTTTGGGGATTAGGATGATGCTGGCTTCATAAAAAGAGTTTGGGGGTCTTCCATCAGTTTGGATTTTTTCGAATAGTCTGTGAAGGATAGGGGTTAGCTCTTCCTTAAACACTTTGTAGAATTCTCCTGTGAAACCATCTGGTCAAGGGCTTTTGTGTGTTGGGAGTTTTTTGATGACTGCTTCAATTTCCTTTGCTGATATTGGTCTGTTCAGGTTTTCTGCTTCTTCTTCATTTGGTTTTGGAAGATTATATTTTTCTAGAAATGTGTCCATTTCACCTAGGTTTTCAAATTTCTTGGCATACAGTTCTTCATAGTAATTTCTTACAATCCTTTGTATTTCTGTGGTATCAGTTGTAATCTCTCCTCTTTCATTTCTAATTGTGTTTATTTGGATCCTCTCTCTTTTTTTATTGATGAGCCTACTTAAAGGCTTGTCAATTTTGTTTATCTTTTCAGAGAACCAGCTCCTGTATTCATTGATCCTTAGAATTGTGCTTTTAGTCTCTATGTCATTTAACTCTGCTCTGATCTTGGTTATTTCCTTCCTTCTGCTTGCTCTGGGCTGTCTCTGTTGTTGTTCCTCCAGTTCTTGTAGGCATAGGGTTAGGTAGTTTGTTTGAACTGTTTCTGTCTTTTTAAGGTAGGCCTGTATTGCTATGAACTTCCCTGTCAGGACTGCCTTTGCTGTGTCCCATAGGTTTTGGGTTGTTGTGAGTTTGTTTTCATTTGTTTCCAGAAAGTTTTTGATTTCTTCCCTAATCTTGTTCTTTATCCATTCATTGTTTAATAGCATGCTATTCAGTCTCCATGATTTTGAGTGTTTGGGGTTTTTTCCTTTGGGGTTGGTTTCTAGGTTCAGTCCCTTGTGGTCAGAGAAAATGCTTGCTATGATTTCAATTTTCTTGAATTTGTTGAGGCTTGCTTTGTGTCCTATCATGTGGTCTATCTTTGAAAATGTTCCATGTACACTTGAAAAGAATGTGTAATTTGCTTCTTTGGGATGAAAAGCTCTCTATATGTCAGTTAAGTCCATTTCATCTAGGGTATTGTTAAGTGACACAATATCTTTGTTGATATTTTGTTTGGAAGATCTGTCCATTTTTGACACTGGGGTGTTAAAGTCCCCTGCTTGATTCAGGATTCTTAGAGTATAATTCCAACAATGGAATTGCTGGGTGAAAAGGTAGTTTCATCTTTAGTTTTTGGAGGAAATTCCGTACTGTTTTCCACAGTTGCTGCACCAGTCTGCATTCCCACCAACAGTGCACTGGAGTTCACTTCTCTCCATAACCTTGCCAGCACTTGTTGTTTGTTGATTATGTTTTGATGGCCATTGTGACCTGTCTTAAATGGTATTTCATTGTGGTTTTAATTTGCATCTCTCTGATGGTTAGTGATGCTGAGCATCCTTTCATATGTCTATGAGCTCTCTGTTTGTCCTCCTTGGAAAAGTGTCTGTTTGGGTCCTTTGCCCATTTTTTAATTGGATTATTTGTCTTCCTGGTGTGGAGTCATGAACTTCTTTATATATTTTAGAGATCAAACCCTTGTCCAACATATTATTGGCAAATATGTTTTCTCATATGGTTGATTCTTTTTCCATTTTGTTGATGTTTTCTTTAGCCTTGCAGAAGATTTTAATTTGATGTAGTCCCCTTTGTTTATTCTTTCCTTTATATCCCTTGTCCTAGGGGATGTATTGGTAAAAATATTGCTGCATGGGATATCTGAAATGTTCTCGCTTATGTTTTCCTCTAGGTCTTTTATGGTGTCACGACTTATATTTAAGTCTTTTATCCATCTTGAGTTTATTTTGGTGTATGGTATAAGTTGATGGTCTAGTTTCATTTTTATGTATGTACTTGTCCAGATCTCCTAACATCATTTATTGAAGAGGATTTTTTACTCCATTTTATGCTCCTGCCCCTTTTGTCAAATATTAACTGACCATATTGAAATGGCTTTATTTCTGGGCTTTCCATTCTCTTCCATTGGTCTGTGTGTCTGTTGTGCCAGTAACAGACTGTTTTGATTACAATGGCCTTGTAATATAGTTTTATATCAGGTATTGTGATCTCTTCTACTTTGTCTTTTCAAAATTGTGAGACTATTTGGGGTCACTTATGGTTCCATATAAATTTTTAAAATATTTGTTTTATACCTGTGAAATATATCATTGGCATTTTGATAGGGATTGCATTGAATCTACAGATTGCTTTGAATAGTATGGGCATTTTAATGATGTCCATTCTTGCAGTCCATGAACATGGTATATGCTTCCATTTATTTGTGTGTATCTTAACTTATTTCCTCAGTGTTCTGTAGTTTTCTGAGTACAGGTCTTTTACTTCCTGGGTTAAGTTTATTTCTGAGTAAAAAATCAGCTCTTCTGATCAATAAAAATTAACTCAGATTACAGAACCAAGATATTTTTAAAAAGGAAAACTAAGTGATTAATTATCACATGCATTCTCAACAGGCATTATATTGTCTGCAAAGTAGTAAAAATATTATTTTATGAGTGACCAAATTTTAATTTTTTAATATGTAAAGCACAGCTATATTGTAGTACATAAACATGTAAAATACATCTGTGTTATTAACATTTCATGGGTGAAGGCTGTTAGAAAAAAATATATCAAGAAAGTTCTTTAGGAGGAGTGATAATGAAAAATGAAAAATACTGATTATAGAATATACAAAGAATTTTCTTAAACCAACAATGGAAAAAACAGCAGGAAAACCAATAGATGATGATGCAAAATATATTAATAGGAAACTCACAGAAACGGAGGTATGAAAGTTCAAGCTCAAAATCAACAAATGCTAATTAAAACCATTTTATACCCACAGAAGTGGCAAGTTAGGGAGAGCATTGTATCAAATATAAGCCAAATACAGTATAGGGAAAGGTATTTAAAGTACTACTGGTAATAGTATGCACCTATATAGCCATCTGAAAAGCAATTTTATTCTATTTACTAAAATGGAATATCCCTATGCCCAGTATGTCATTCCTAGATGTATATCCTAAAGAAGTTCTTAGGAAGTTGGCAAATGAACATACACCATGTGGTTATTTACAGAACTGGGAATTGGAACTAGAGAAATGTACACATAAAAAAGCAGTGTATGCATGGTTTTGAAATCTATGCAGAAATCAGAAACAAATAAATGAATATACATATAACAAGATGTATAAAATTCAAACACATTTAATCTTAAAACTGGCTGAAGCTAGACTAAAGTTAGGCCCAACAACAGTTAGGTAAATTAAAAACACATAAGCACGTAAAATAATGCTACATTATTTACATGGATACATGAATATAAAATCTGCATTAGTTGGGAAAAGGTAACGTAGAATCTGGGGTAACTTGAGGAAAAATAAGAGGATATTTCCATACTCTATTCTCTATTTTCATAATGACTAACATAATATTTAATTTACTTATTTTGATTATTATTTAAAATGTCTATTTCATGCTAGAATATAAGGTCCATAAAGACAGACTTTTTTTTTGTCCAAGGTATCTCAAACACGAATACATTTTAAAATACAACAATGCTTGACACACTGTAAATGCTAAAACTTATTTGCTGTATTATCAATAAATTAATGATCATAATTTGCCTTAGCAAATCATTTATCCTGAGCATGCTCAGTTGAAATAGCAGGCCTCCCCTTGGCGGCCAGCTTCCTGAGAGGAACATATGGTGAAACACGGCTCTTATGTTTCCTGTGATCCAGAGTGAGTTGCCAAAATGCAGATTTCTGCCAGGAAAACTCTGGCTTCCTAAGCTTGACAAGGCTTTTGAAAATACTAGCCAGGAGCCTTTATAATCATCTTTGGCCATACTGCTGACGAGAATGATATAGTCCAAACAACCTCCAATTATCACCTTGCAACACATTGTCCAAATGCTAAAATAGCACTTTTTGGTGGCATATGATTTATGGTGCTAGATACAGAAGCTGTACACATTCTTGGCCAATAAATGAGTAAAATCACATTCATAACTATATACAAGGGTGGGCAAAAGAAGGTTTATAGTTATGAGCACACAAAACAGAGTTTATTCTTGCATTATTATTTATATATTAATTATTATATAATTTATTACTATTAACCTACTTTTGCCCACCCCTGTATAGATAAATATGAATAAAGGCATGAAATAATTTCAATTTACTTCATTATCATAGAAAAGTCTCATTTTAGGTAAGTCTTTTCCCTAAGGTAAGAATCAATACTCACAGTTTTTTAAAGATTTTATTTATTTATTTTTAGAGAGAAGGGAAGGGAAGGAGAAAGAGAGGGAGAGAAATATTATTGTGTGGTTGCCTCTCATGTGCCCTCTATTGGGGACCTGGCCTGCAACCCAGGCATGTGCCCTGACTGGGAATCAAATCAGCAACCCTCTAGTTCACAGGCCGGCACTCAGTCTACTGAGCCACACCAGCCAGGGAGCACTCACATTTGTATCACATACTTTGGAAGGTTATATAATAATCTAAAACCACATCTAGGCTTTTCTACCATAAGCTTTTTTGTTTGTTTGTTTTTGTTTTGTTTTTTGTTTTGCGACTCATGATATCTACCTGTTAGGATTGCAGTGGAAAGATCCTGAAAATGAAAAAGAATAACTCTTAATACGCCAAGGAGGACACGTTTTCATTTCTTGGTTGTAGCTTTTTCTTTACAATGCTCCTCTTGTTTAGACTGAGATTGCTCACACATCAAGTTAGTGATGAGTCACACACTAACTGATGTCCTCCGTGTTGTTCTAACACAGCTGATGTCTTCTGTGCTGTTCTAACACGGAGGACATCAGTATGGTTGCCGGGCTAAGTAAGTTTGTCTGAGTAGGAGTTGAATGCTCCATATTTTGATAGATCTGTGTAAATCAAATCATTTTAATGTGTTATACAAAAAATTTTATTCCTGAACCTCATTTGTTGGGAAAAATAGGACAAAAGCATGGAATAGTAAAACTATGCAAAGTTAAATCTCAAAAAACAACATTTCTAACTTATTATTTCAACCCATAATAAAACATAAGTAAAGCACTTAGTGATTGCTATACAGTAAGCCCTGTACTAGGGGAGGCCATTTAAGCTCATTTCACATTGGAACCCAAACACACACACTATGTGCGTGTATATGTGTATACACACTGAAAAAAAAATGAAATACTTGTTATCCTTACTGTTCTTTTATTCAATCGTTTAACAACAACAGCATAAGGCTACAACCCACTAAGTGATCCAAAATTTGAAGAGCATGCAGAATTTAAACATATTAACAGCACTAGTGAAAATTAGGATATTTGAGTTATATAACCCTAGGAAGGACTAACTTTGAATGGGACTCCCCTCCTCAAGTTTGGAGTTCAGACCTCATTGGAGAAGATGTAGCTAAAATTCACTGGATGCCAGAGAAGTTGTCTGGTGCTTTGTATCCATGGGACAAGCAGAAAGCAGTCCTACAAAGTGCAAGTGAGCTGTCACATGTAGCTAAGTGCGTGGATGTGCACAGGGATTAGGGGAACCATTTGCCACCCTTTCTTTGGGCACAGGTGGAGTCAGGCAAGCTGTAGCTTATGTCTGGACACATAGGCATTCAAGGGGAATGGGAAAAGGTTACAACAGGAGAGCATGAAATATCTCTGTTGTGAGGACCACAGTGTTGGGAGACCTTGGGAGATGACCTTGTGTGGTAGGTGAAAGAGTGACCACAGAGAATCAGGCAGGGCCCAGGTGAGGCAGGAGACCTGGAGTGCCTGGCATCCATGTCAAGAGGGATAGCTTTGTGTGCTTGGCTAGGCAGAGCATCACTGGGCGTCCCCACACCCATGCTGCTGGCTCACCATGCAGCATCCAGAAACCACAGGAGAGCCCCTTCCTCCTGCAATGTCTCCAGTGTCCTCTACTGAGAAAGCTTAACTTATACTCATTGTAAAGGAGGGAGGCCCAAAGGAATTTTATTATTGCAAAGCATACTTTGGGGGGGCGTTAATGTAGAACTGAGAGGCAGTAACTAATAACTAGCAATACACACTATAGTTACAGTTTGTGGATATTCCTTTCCTTACATTGATCTACAGCCATTAGCACTTTACTAGACAGGCTGTTTTACTCGTCTATTAACAACATAGTGTCGTTACCTCCCATAGTCTTTTTCAGGAAAACTACTTTTACAAGAAGTATCCGAATATGTACATAAATGCTGTGACAGCAATAGAGATTCTAGTGGAAATGATGAGCCTACATGTAAAGGCTTGTCCACAATCAAATAACTGATTTAAGATGAGGGAAACTTTATTTGAGTGAGGAATCTTGGAAAGAAAGGGAGACTCAATAACCACCTCATCTTCAGTTATTTTACAGAATAATTTTTTAATTGTGATGCATGATAATGCTCACCCCAAACAAAGGGCTCTGCCGTAAATAATAAATAAAAGGAAAAAGAAAATTATAAAATTTAAATGAGATACATTAATAAACATGTAGCAAGTTCATAAGAGGAATACCCAATATGGTAAAAATGTCAATTCTCCCCATATTATTTTATGGATTTATGGCCATCCAAATAAAAATTCTTATTTTTTGGTCAGATTTGACAAGCTTATTCTTTAATGTATAAAATAATGAAAGGAGTCTGAATAGTTAAGACATTTATAAATAAAAACAAAGTGGGGAGAATTGTATTAACATATATCAAGGCTTATTATAAAAATATAACAATCGGAACAGTGTGGTGATAGTTCTGGGCTAGACAAATAGAAAAAATAAACATAAAAGAAAGCCAAGAAACTGACCCACACATATATGGACATGACATATGACAGAAATGACATTGCAAATCAGTGAGAAAAGAGAGTTTTCTATAAATGTTCTGGGGAATTTTGTATACATATTGAAGAATAATGAAATTAAGTATTTACTTCACACTCTACATTAAAAAAAAACCAATAAAAATAAGTTCCATGTATTAAAGATCTAAATGTGAATGGCACATAGCAATTGAAAAAGTCACAAAGATCGGTGACCATACAAAAACATGTGTTACGAAATTAGCCAATAGATGTCTACCACCAATCAAGAGCCCTGCGAAATTCTCAAATACGGATAGATGTAACTAAAAAGATCAAAGACAACTGAGAAAAGTCTTTACCAGTTTTGAAAATGTGTACCCAGGGGATCCCTGAAGAGACTTGCAGAACTTATTTGAAGGACAGAGGTACTGAGCTTATGCCCACCCAGTTCCTACAGAACCTTCCATTGAGATTGACAGTATACACTGTCAAGGACTGACAAATAAGCAGTAGTACTTGTAGTCACAAGGTAAATTTCAACAGAGAATAAGGGATTTCAAATCTGATCAGAAAACCAAGATTCCTTTCAGGCATCTTATTTTCTGGGATGCAAAATAGACTTAAGATCTGAAGCTCAAAGGAAAGAAATCTGTGTCTGTCTCTACTGTGCGGCCCACCCCAGCACCAGGTTTGGAGAGGCCAGGGTGAGAGGCTCCTCACCCCCTGGAGCACACTACTTCTGCGCCCAGGCTTCTGAACTAAGGCTGTGAGGAAGACTTCACTGATCTCAGGGGGATGCATTCTCCTGAAGTTCCCTAAGCTTGGTGAACTCCCCACAGTATCACCAGACAACTTGCTAATAAAGGAAAGCTTCATTTACTAACAGTCACTGCAGTAAGGGAAAATACCACCTTAGCAAGCAAGAACTTAGCCATGATTCAGAAGGTAGAAGTCAGAAGTGGGCTATTTATACTATCTGGGCCTTGGCACAAGTGGCTTAATGTAAGCCCTTTGAGTCCTCCGGGGACTAATTGAAATTGTAAAGCCCCTGTGACATATTACTTCCAGATTGGCGGACTTAACAAAGTGAAGATCTTGAACTACCTCTTGAGCAGTTGCGTCATACACTTTTTTGCATACGTTTTCTGAAGCAAGCAGTGATGTTATTTCTTAGTTTATAGTTTTCTCTTTCCTGAATAGAGGTTTCCTGGGAACAAACAACTAAGTCATGTTGACAATATGGAGTCTCAGTTCTTAGTCCAAATACTTATGTTTCATACAGGGGGATGCAGTTCTTATCCCAAAATATGGAAAAAATTCAAAAATTATTTTTTAAAAAATATTATGTCCACATGGTATAAACACATTAATGATCTGAAAAAATAACAATATATTATTCACTATAATAATTTTTGATTATGAGAAACATGTAAAACTGATTTTTGCAAATTAGTTAATGTTATATTATATTTGGAAAAATATAGTAATATTTTACAATTTACACCCTTTTTTTTTCCTCTCCTATATCCTGGAGTGGGTACAGAGCAAGCTATATAATTGTTTGTCATAATGAAAAATAATATGTAGATAGAGTTTAAGAGCAAACACTGAAAGTTTGACAATAACTATAAAAATTTATCTTACTCCTGGGAAGACTAATTTGAATTGGGAGGTTGGGAGGACAGCTATAGGAACCCACAAATTTTGTAGCTCAAAAATATTACTGCCAGCCCTGGCCAGGTAGCTGAGGTTGGAGCATCATCTGGTATACCAAAAGGTTGATTCAAGGTCAGTGTCAGAGCACACACCTAGTTTGTGGATTCGAGCCCCAGTCAGGGCACATATGGGAAGCAACCTATCAATGTCTCTGGCTCTGTCTCTCTCTCTCTCTCAAATCCATTAACATATCATCGGGTGAGGAATATATATATATATATTACAGATATATATATATCTGGCAAACTTTTTACTAACTAAAAATTTATACGTGAGGCAGAGATTACAAAGAGATATCCAGTGTTAGCCCCTTTTGAGGAAAACAGCCTCTCTCTTAAATTGCTGAGAAATGCAAATCAGTGCCAAATACACTAGAGCATTTTGCAGAATGTCAAAGCTTTAAAATTGGATCTTCTGAACCAGAAATTCCATGTCCAGAAAACAAGTGGACACTTGTGAAAAGGTATAAACGTCCATGTTTACACTGTAGTATCAGTACAACAGTGATACATGGATATAGACTAAATGCCAATCAGTAGGAAACTGAAGAAATTACAGATGGTTGATATAATGCCATATGATAGGCCCATTAAACTGATATTGTAGAACAATGGTTTTGGTATGAATAGTTGCCCGTGATATAGTATAAGAATGAAAACTAGAATTTTAATGTACTCTTATTGCTATAAATAAAATTTATGCAGGCAATAAACAAAAATCCTAAAAGTATAATCTCAAAGTGATTAACAACCGTCTACTACTGGTGGAGCTATGACAGCCCTTCCTTATCTTCTTAATGCGCGTTTGTATTATCTAAATTGTTGAATTGACATGTGTTACTTTTATTAAAAAAAACAAAAAGACCAACTTTATGTTAAGGAAGAAAACATTCACACACTTGAGTTAACACAGTTACTTTTAAAATTTTACCAATTAGAAAATCACCGTTTCTGGTTTGTGATTAAAATGCTTCCTAGACTTGCTGTAGTGTGGGTATAGATTTTCAGTCACGCAAGATGGAAAGGTCCCGGACATGTGTTGTACAGCAACGCACACGTAGTTAATGACACCGTACTGTGCATTCAAGTTGTTAACATAATATATTGTATCTTATGTGTTTTTACCATAAAAATATTCCCTAGAATTCTGAAATGGTTACCTATGCCCCTATTTCTTTAACAGGAATGTTTTATATTTGAAATGGGTTTTAAGCAAAGGAGATTTTAATCCAGGAGAGTAACTTGGGGAAGAGAGAGGGAAAATATATGGGTATAGACATAGATTTATATCTGTATAATATGTATATAGATATATAGATATATGAGGGGGCTGGGGAGAAAGTTATGAATTCAATACACCTCTGTACTCTTCACTCAAATGAACAACCTTTCCTCTGCATAGTATAAATACTAACAGAAATTGTAAGTATAGTGAACTTCTAACCCAAACTTTAATATATGATTAATATAGGATATTAATATCAAATGAATAACTTCATAGATTTTATAATGTTAAACTTATTATACATAACATTTTTTTATAAAGATTAATTCCCAAAAGTAATTTACTTAGTTATTTTAAGGTTTGATATTCCATGAAATACAGATGAGTGTCCAGAAAGTATCCAGCCATGTATTACAAAAAATAGAAACATTTATTGAAGAAGATACAAGATACAAGAAACATTGTACCTAGGACAATGATGCCTCAGTCCCCTTCAAAGTAGGCCCGTTGGGACCTCACACAGTTTTCCCAGTCATCATCAGCTTCCCTGTCATATTTTCCTGAATTTCATCAAGGGTCTGAAACCTCTCCTCTTTCAGAGGTGATTTTAGTTTTGGGGAAAGCCAGAAGTCACAGGGCACCAAATCTGGGCTGTAGTGGGGCTGAGTCACCTGGGTGATTTGATGTTTTGCCAAAAAATTCTGCACAAGATGTGATGTATGAGTGGGTGCATTGTTGTGATGAAGCTGCCAATCACCAGTTGCTCATAGCAGTTTCCATGGAGGAATGTTCAAGCTTAATGTAAAATTTGGTGGAGGTTCATTGCTCTACTCGCTCAGTCATTTTGAATGCGATGGCTACAGAGTACATATCCTCATTCAACTGAGTCTACCGCCCCCACTGACTAGTACAGTGAAGTCATCATTGTTCATGCATGCACATTCCAGGTCACTCTCCTTGGCTACCAGATTGCATCAAAGTCACACAAACCATTCTCATTATATTAGCAATGGCTGCACTTTTTCCAGACAGACCTCATCACATTTTATTTTTCATCCTCAGCCTGCCTAGCAGTATAGTAACATATGGAATAAACTTTACCTCTCATGTAGGATTTTGTTTTCAGTACACTGATATCACCCTGGAAAAAGATAGCAGATCCTCTGAAACTCCTTTTTCACATTTTCACCATAGAAGTGATATTTACTGTAATTGGTAATGAAATCCTGCAAGGTGCACCCAGAGTAACATCAAACTGACAGATCTGCGGTAACAGTAGTTTCATTACAATGGTCTACACTTCTTCTGAGAGATGTCAATCATCAGGCATGTAGACAACCAACTGCTTTGACAGCAGGTGTCTAAATATAAAAAAATATATTTTGTGGTGACTTCAGCTAAATACATCACTACTCTTATTCCAAAAGTAAATTGTCTTTATTGATTACACAAACATGATGATTAAATTCTGCTAGCAAAAGAAGACAATCACCTATCGAGCACCAAGGTGAAAAGCAAATGTGTTTTAGAATGCACTATACATGCTGATCAATTATTTCAGAAAATTGTATTTTATGAAATAATGTTAATTATCTTCTGATTTCTCATTATCTATTATTTAATTTTTCATTTGCCCTTTCAGAAGCTAAGATCTGACAGCTGTGTATATTATAAATCCCAATTTTCTAGTCTTAAGTAAATTGATTAGTTCAAGAGTTTCCTGACCTTTAAACATTCACATCAAAATGATTTCCATAAGCCAACTAATGGCAATTATTTTCTATTATATTAAATATAGTATCTGATTTTTTAGGTTTCAATTTTCATAACACAGAGAACCTCAGTCTTAAAGTGCCTATCGCAAATATAGCTTCACACATGTGTCTGTTTCTTACAACATGTATTTTTCCTCTGACTAGTAATGTATTATAGCCCTAATGGCATTGAGATTTTTCTTATTAAATAATGGCAGGGTGATTTTTAATAACAAGAACTCTTACTTCACATACCCAGAAATAGTACAGCTCAGTTTATTAAAACTTTAAAATACAGGCTTAAAACACTTGTAAGATACACAGATTCATTTTCTCAGATCTGGAAGAACAGGCTTTACTTTCTTCTTTATAGTCAGGAATTAAATAAGGGGAATCTTCCTTACATAAAAAGGAGAAAAAACTCTTAATCTATTTTTAATAAGGAGAAAAGGAAAGATTGCTCTTTGAAATTTAGAGAAATAAAGAGAAAACCAAAAAGGACCAATTATTTTCTGCACTAATACCTATACCAGAAAGGTGCTGTCAGTGTTCTTCCCTCCCATACATAAGGATGGTCTCTTTTTAGTAAATGTCGCTCTAAACACACTTATGGAGCCCAAGCTGTTGCTTCCTTGGTTTTGCTGGCAATAAATAACCCCACACAGCTACACCTGAGGAGTTGTTCTAGCTAGTAGCTATGTCCTCTGCCAAAACTAAAAAGTTCAATGGCAGATCCTGCATTTGCACTCCTATTTCTTTGACATTTCAGTATATGGACTACATGGTAAATATGGAAAGAAAAAAATATATATTCTGAATGGAATGATACACCAAAGTTACTTTACATCTATAATTAAAGCAATTGTGCTTTAGTGACAAACATTATTTGAAACATATACAAAAATATACATGGGTATATATTTATATAGAAATATGTGGGTATACATGTATGTCCTTTATATATAAATATATATTGATATATATAAAATGTATATGGGTATATATATTATATGTTAAATATATATGAGTATATATTTTTATACTTGTAATTTTTATCTCTGGTAATTAAGTTTCAAATAATACTGTTTATCACTAATCGTGTCTATTCAGGTCATTGTTTTGGATTTATTTCTTATAAGAGGATCTGGAAGAGTTTCCTATCATTAAACATTATAGAATTTCTCCTCTAATACAAGCTGAGCTAGACAATATACTTCTGCCATTTCCTGGCTTGCATACCCTAGATGTAGAAGAACTAGTATGGGGATCAAGCAGTTGTGGGGCTCAAACTCAAACAACATATAAAACCAAGATGAGAAATAAAAGGAATTGGCATTTTTAAAGGTTAATGTTTACATAATCTTATGTGTGCAAATAAGTAAAAATTACCTTTGAACATATGTTTTAGAATTCTTTTAGAGTAATGTTTGCCACAAAGCCATTTCAATTGGGAGTCAATTATAACAATTTTCAACAAGGAACTGTCTATCTGTAGAATGACGAATGTGGTATATCATCTTCATTTTGATATTGTGAACTCTGAGGCAGAGAACTTTAGATTTGTGCTTGGAATGTTGTTTAACCCAGTGCTTGGACGGGTGGCTGGTGTGAGATGCCCATCAACTCATCCCTAAAGCATTGCGTTTCTTAGAGTTCACCTTAGTCACATGGCATCTGCTTGCATGGAGTCCTACTACAAATATCTCCATTAAACATATGACAGTAGCCCCCCTTATTTGCAGTTATGCTTTCTGTGGTTTCAGTTAGCTGCACCCAGCCACCATATGAAAATATTAAATAGAAGATTCCCAAAGTAATTCATGAGTTTTACATTGTGCCCAATTTTGAGTAGTGTGATGAAATCTCATGGCGCTCTGCTCTGTCCACCCAGGACATGAATCACCCCTTTTTCCAGCATCTTCACGCCATGTATGCTACCCGCCTATTATTCACTTAGTAGGTGTCTCAGTTACCAGATCGACTGTTGAGGTAGCTCAATACTTGTGTTCAAATAACCCATATTTTACTTAATAATGACAACTAAACCATTTATATAACTTTTTTATAGTATATTGTTATAATTGTTATATTTTTTTGTTGTTAATCTCTTACTGTACCTGATTTATAAATTAAACTTTATCATAGGCATTTATGCATAGAAAAAATACAGTATATATAGGGTTCTGGGTTATCTGGGGTTTTAGACATCCATGCGGGGTCTTGGAATGTATCCCTCACAGAATGGGGGGGGCACCACTGTACCACGTTACTCTAAAGAACATGCCACCACAGTCGATATTGTCGACTTCATGAGGGCACTCAGGAGCAATGCATTGTATACAGGGAGAAACTGAAGTATCTGGCATCAAGGTGAATAGAAGTCATCGTCCCTTTGCTAAACCCTCCCCCCACAGTGCTGACAAGCTGGTGCCATATCTGAGACTTCATGAACCTGACTAAGACTGTTTGATCTGCCTTGGAAATCCCCAGAGGCTCTGCCCCACCCAACTTACAGGCCTGCCCAAGCTGCTTTTTCAAAGGAATAGCTGGTCTTGGCTCCTAAATCCTATCAAAAACAAGCAACAGCTGGCTTCCCTGAGCCCAAGCAGCAGCCAGATTAGACTCACAGCTTGGCTTCCCTTGGGAATCTCGAAGCCCAGCAGGAGTAGCAGCAGCCACCTCAGATTGTTTTACAGTTGAGGCAGGGTACCCCAGGCAAAACACAGGTGTGGGCTGACCTTGGCCTGTACCACCCAAGAAACCCCAGGGTCAGCATACTCAGTGGATAGCTACAGACCAAGTGAGATAACCACCACGCTGCCCCTGCACAGCTGATCAGTGGTCACAGCCAATCCTTGCAGCTGATTGGCCTGGGTAAATACCTCCCATTCATCTGCCAATAGCAACCAAGGTTCAACTGCAAGAGGAGGGTGTACTCAGCCCACACAAAGGGGTGTACCTTGAGTGCCCTGTTTGGGTAATAGAGGAGGCTGTGCCACCGGACCCTACAGGACACAGACTACATTAGGTCACACTACCAAGACACAGAGTCAAAGCAACTCTACCATATACATAGAAACAAACACAGAGAAGCTGCCAAAATGAGGAGACAAAAAAAAAAAAAAGGCCAAATGAAAGAACAGATGAAAACTCCAGAAAAAAAACTAAACAAAATGGAGATAAGCAATCTATTGGATGCAGAGTTCAAAATATTGGTTATAAGGATGCTCTAGGAACTTAGTGAGGACCTCAGCAGCATAAAAAATATCCAGTCAGAGGCAAAGGATACACTAATAAAGAAATAAAGAACAACTTAAAAGGAAACAATATTGGAGTGGATGAAGCTGAGAATCAAATCAATGATTTGGAACATAAGGAAGCAAAAAACAACCACTCAGAACAAGACCAAGAAAAAAGAATGCAAAAAAAAAAAAATGAGAATAGTATAAACAGCCCCTGGGACAACTTCAAGAGGTCCAATATTCACATCATGGGGGTTCCAGAAGGAGAAGAGAATGAGCAAGAAATTGGAAATCTATCTGAAAAAATAGTGAAAGAAAACTTCCCTAATTTGGTAAGGGGAATAGGTATGCAAGTCCAGGAAGCACAGAGAGCCCCAATTATGATGGACGCAAAAGGTCCACTACAAGACACATCATATTTAAAGGGCAAAGGTTAAATTGTTAAAAGCAGCAAGAGAAGTTAGTTACAAAATGGTTACCTGATGGGAGGAGAGAATAGGTGAAGAGGTGAGGGGATTAAAAAGTACAAATAGGTAGTTACAGAATAGCCATGGGGATGTAAATACAGTATAGGAAATGGAGTAGCCAAAGAACTTACATGCATGATCCATGGACCTGAACAGTGGTGGGGGGATTGCCTGAGGGAGTAGGGGGTGCTGGGTGGAGTGGGGCAAAGGGAGAAAAATCAGGACAATTGAAATAGCATAATCAATAAAATATAATTTAAAAAAACACAATAGCCCTGGCTGGTATGGCTCATCTGGTTAGAGCATTATACCATGTACTGAAATGTTGTGGGTTCAATCCCCAGTCTAGGAGCCTACACAAAGCAACCAATTGATGTGTTTCTGTTACATCGATGTTTCCTTCTCTCTCTCTCTCTCTGCCCGCACCCCACTCTGCTTCCTCTCTTTCTAAAAGTAATTAAAAAAAATGTTCTTGGGTGAGGATATCAAAAAGGAAGAAAGAAAACAGGGAGCACTAATGAAAACAGAGAACATTGATAGCCAGACATTAAAATTAAGAAATCCCCCTCACCATATTTATTAAAACAGTGCAAGGGTAAACCACAGAGAGAGAAAAGATATATGCAATGTATAGAACAGGCAAAGGTTACATATTCAGAGTCTACAAAGAACTTCCACAATCAATGCCAAAAGTCAGACAACACCAAAACCAAATGTGCAAGGGGCTTCAACAGCACTTCACACATACACACATACACGAATTCCTAATATCCATTGACATAAAAAAATTGTCATATCCATTCAATGAAATAATCAGTAATGAAAAGGAATGAAACACTGATACATGATGAACCCCAAAATATTATTTGAAATGGAAAAAATCAGAAGAGACCACATAATATATGATCTCATTATTATAAAAGATCCTGTAGGACAATCTGTAGAGTCAGGAAGTAAATTAGGAATTTTCCAGGGCTGGGAGTATGGGGAGAATGGTGGATATGCCTGCTAATGGTAAGAATTTTCTTTGGAGGCTAGAATATTTGGAATTATATAATAACAATGATTGCATGACTTATGGATATACCAAAGACCACTGAATTGTATGTAAAATGGGTGAACTTTATGTTAGGTAAATTACATCTCAATAAAGCTCCTAAAAATTAAATAGAATGAACACAAAAAGTTATAATAAAAATTAGATGGAACAGAAAAGTAATGTGGTCCAGCACATCAGTCATTATAAGCTAAAATGACAATTAAATACCAGTGTGACCTTTTACACATGGACCGCGGTTAGGAACTTTGACAGCATCAGCTAAAGTTGAATAGACGTATGCTGTCTGCCCTAATTTTCCCCCTCCAAGTACATAATCACTAATAATATTTGGCAAAAACGTGAAGTAACTGGAAATAAAAAGCAAGTCAGTGCTTATTTGTTTCTTTGTTTTTGGGAGATACTTTAATTGTTAACTAACTCAAAAAGTAGGTCAAATGTAATGCTAGGTTGCCATACTTTATATCAGTGGGAAAACATGACTATTCTCAGCTCATGTTCCCTTGGGTGATTAAAAAAAAGCTAAATATAAGTGTAAAATATGGAAAACACTTCTCACAAATTTTTTTCTGCTTTATATTTTTGGCTCATACAAGTCTATTTTATAACTCACATGTGATTGACTACCTATTGCTGTCACGGATAGCAGATGGAGCATATGGCTAACGCTGGCATTTCAAAAGGACCCAAACACTAGCCTTCAAAGTGAGACACTAGAACTTTCTATCATTTTATACTCTGATACCAGGCTTTATTCCTGTATCATGATGGCCATTCAGTTAGGAAGCCAACACATGATACCATGTTTGCTGGCTACGTGCCAGTTCCCTCACTCTTTGGCAGGACGTCTGGCCAAGCATCAAAAGGTGGTCATTACCTTGTTTTTGCCTTTTTATTCTGTTTTAGGTAACTCCAAAATGAGCATCAAAATGTTAAAAATTTAAAATTTTGCCCTATCTCTTCCTTTTCTATTTCTTACTAAAGAAATAATGAAAGGAGTTACCACCAAGATGGAGGCCTAGGTAGAAACCCTTTGCTTCCTTGCACAACCAAAAGGAGGATAACGACCAATCTAAAATCAATAAATAACCAAAAGCGCCAGAAAATCAAACTGCATGGAACTTTGACAACCAAGGAATTAAAGAAACACTCGACCAGACCAACCAGCCAGTAAGATGGGCAGACGGAGGAGAGAACACACGGCTAGGCAGTGGACCATGTGGGCAGGGCTCGCTGCCTCTAGGCAGCAAACCGAGTGGGCGGGGCTGACTGAATGGGCAACTGGGACTCAGAGCTGACTGGGGACTACAGTGGGGTTTGCTGCAGTGGGAGAAACCCCCAGTCTCACACGAGGGTTCCTCAGAAAGTGCACTAATGCCGAGCAGGAGAGCTGCATTGTTTCCTCTCTGGCCCCTCCCCCACAGGCAGCAAAGAGGGTTGCCCTGCCCTAGTGAATACCTAGGGCCCCACCCCCTTACAACTTAACAGGTACACGGAGACAAAGAAATGGGGCCCAAATGAAAGAACAGAACAAAACTCCAGAAAGAGAGCTAAGTGATGAGGAGATAGCCAACCTATCTGATGGCGAGTTTAAAGCCCTGGTAATCAAAATGCTCACAGGACTGATTGAGCTTGGTCTCAAAATGAAAGAACAAATGAAGGATACCCAAAATGAAGTAAAGCAAAATATTCAGGGAACCAACAGTGACAGGAAGGAAACCAGGACTCAAATCAACGATTTGGAACAAAAGGAAGAAATAAACATCCAACCAGACCAGAATGAAGACACAAGAATTCAAAAAAAGTGAAGAGAGGCTTAGGAACCTGTGAGACAACTTTAAACTTTAAATGTTCCAATATCTGAATTATAGGGGTGCCAGAAGGAGGAGAACAAGAACAAGAAATTGAAAACTTATTAGAACAAATAATGAAGGAAAACTTCCCCAGTCTGACAAAGGAAATAGACTTCCATGAAGTCCAGGAAGCCCAGAGAGTCCCAAAGAAGTTGGACCCAAAGAGGAGCACACCAAGGCACATCATCATTAAGTTACCCAAGATTAAAGATAAAGAGAGAATCTTAAAAGCAGCAAGAGGAAAGGAAAGAGTTACCTACAAAGGAGTGTCCCTAAGGCTATCAGCTGATTTCTCAAAAGAAACCTTGCAGGCAAGAAGGGACTGGAAAGTATTTGAAGTCTTGAAATGCAAGGACCTACATCCAAGATTACTCTATCCAGAAAAGCTTTCATTTAGAATGGAAAGGCAGATAAAGCGTTTCCCAGATAAGGTCAAGTTAAAGGAGTACATCATCACCAAGCCCTTATTATATGACATGTTAAAGGGACTTATCTAAGAATTTGAAGAAGATAAAAAACTATGAACAGTAAAATGACAACAAACTCACAACTATCTTCAAATGAACCTAAAAGAAAATAAAAACAATGAAAACAAAAACTAAGCAAACAACTAGAACAGGAACAGAATCAGAGAAATGGACATCACATGGAGGGTTTTCAGTGGGGAAGGGGAGGGGAGGAATTGGGGGGAACAGGTACAGGGAAGAAGAAGCATAATTAGTAGGCATAAAATAATGGGGAGAGGTCAAAAATGGTATAGCAAACAGAGAATTCAAATAACTTATGTGTAAAATCCATGGACATGAACTAAGAGGGGGGAATGCTGGTGGGTTGGAGGGTACAGGGCAGAGGGGGGATAAAGGTGGAAAAATTGGGAAAATTGTAATAGCATAATCAATAAAATATACTTAAAATAATGAAAGCATCTGGGGGTAGAAAACAAGCAAGCAGATGGGAATGTGCCCTTCATTACTACAAGGCAGGCTCCCCTATCATGTGCACCTATCTGGTATGACAACAGAAAACTTCCTGGAAATCTACCTGGTAGTAATTATCGACAAGTTAAAATAGCAATAGATTTTGACCATATTATTATCCTTAGAGAGAGCCTATCTTTATATAATAATCTAAAATGCACACAAATAAACTAAAAGTATTCACCACAAGTGTTTTTATAAAATCAAAAATTTACTAAAATCTAAAAAATATGATAAATGTATATTTAAATAAGTCAAATAAGAAATAATCTATTACAGAGCCAATAAACTTAAAATTCCAAGAATTTTTAAAGGTATCAAAATTTATATCATGTAACATAAAGAAAAAATACAGGGAATAAAATTACATATGTATGCACACACACATATATACATACACATACTCGTGTATATATACCTCACATACATACATATCTAAATATATTACATAGTGCAGTCATATATAAATGAGGTAAGACAAAGATAAATATTATGTTACATATGTTACATATGTAACATAAAATTATATGTTACATATAATCTATGTATATATTATATATATTTGTGTAGTATATGTATATATGTATATGTATATAATATTATAACATATATATGCATATTTAAATGTATATAATGACATTATATTAAAAATGAGGTAAGAAAACAGTAAAACAATAAATGTTGTCCTTAACAATGGCCTGATACTCTTGAGTCTTAGATTTCAAATTTCTAAGTTAAATATTTAAAAATTATAAATGAAAGAAAATCTTGGGAAAAATAATAATGAAATTTTAACCATTTTAGTCCTTTATTTAATAATTTGCATTGGTTCCTCACCAGCTTTAGGATAAAAATTCTCTACATAGAATTATATACAAAAGCTTTGACAATGTGACCAGTGCTTATTGCTGTAGTCTCACTATTACCATTTTTTCACCAATTTAACTCATGATACAGCTCATCTGAATATAAAACATTAGGCTGATTCTTCTTCCTAAAAATTCATTTTTCATCTATAGCTCCTCAAACTGATACTCATTCTCGATGATCCAGTCCGAAACAACTTTCCAGCGTTAAAATGAGCTAGATTAGGATCATGTTTCTGTTTTATTAAACCCAGTGTCATAGCACTTCTCCAGCTTTGTGCTCTGCATGAATATGATTACAATATAATTAACATTGCACTCACATAATTGAAAAGGGCGGGTCTCTCTGTCTGGCATTATTGATTTCCCCTTTCATGGAACTAATAATCAGAGCAGTATTTTTACTGAATTAAGTAGAAATTCCTCTGTTTTCTACCATCCATCCAGTATAGCTCCATCCAGTCCACAAAACAGCAGACTAGACTTCTGAAGGACTTGCTACAATCAAGATACACCCTTTGGACAGCGTGCTCCTACCTACCGACTGGTCAAATTGTCATGAAGGAAATGAAATGACGCGGATTCCAGCCCATGGGATCCTATGTTGTGGTGGCAATAGACAAATACACACAGAGTACTGAGTCCTGTGAAGGAAAAGGGACGGCGTGGCAACTCTCTCAAGAGGAGAGCGCCCTGACCTTGTCTTGACAGGCTTTTATTGTTTTTCTAGGCCCCTTACATCAAAGATGGTCCTCATTTACTATGCATAAGTTTGTTTTGGGTGGTTATCTGTTACAGATGTGTCACTAAATATATCAAAGAAGGATATTTGCAATGTAAAGGGAGAAGTGGTCGAAACTGGTTATGCTCCACACCTGGAAGGTATAGCTCAGATTTTAGGAAGATAAAGATACTCGGTAAACATTTGCTGCCTCAATTCAGGGTGAGGGAGTTTTAGCACGAGCAAGTTTCATAATAGTCTAGGTACAATGCAGGCCTGATTTCCCATGGGAGAACCTGTCCATGGGCGTGGGTCCTGCCCACCAACCTCGCTCCCCACTGGCTTTTCCAAGTGGGGGCTGGGCCATATTTCCCACACATGGAACAGTTCCCCACAATGAAACGAGGTTCTTTGTTTATAAATTTTTCATTGTCAAAGGTTGCATTTTAATTTTTAGTAGTCATTATTTCTTTCTAACTTATTTTTTTAAAATAATGGTACTATTGCTGATACATTAGTTAAAAAAGCAACAACTTTAATATAACAAATACCCACAATACACCAGTCATTGTGATGGTAACATCATCTTGTTTTTAGTCATTTCAACATCATTCTAAGACAGAGGTAATCATTTCTGTTTTTGTTTTGTTTTGTTTTTTAAAGACACTGAAATTCAAAAAGTTTAATGTATTTGAGAACTTATAGTCAGACATAATCTGGTCCAGGACTTGAATGCAGGTTTGGCCCCCAAATACATATTTCTGCATCAAACTATATAAACTTTCAATGCATGAACATGAAGCACATTAGCTTACTCTATTTGTACTATTATTAGTTTTTTAGCTTATCTTTTTGGAAAAATACAAAGATAATAGAAGAAAGACATAGATTATGCTTTTAAAATATAAACAATGATAGATGGATTTTTCTATATCTATGGAAGATAACCTCATAAAGAAAAATGACTTAAATTAGAACAAAAGCAGTATTGAAGATGAACAAACAATTTTCTGATTATAACAGCGAGTCCAGGCTACTGAGAGATGTCTGAATTACTTGTCCTTGGTGACCAGGTAAATAGAACAGAAAGCCATCTGTTTGGACAGTTTGGGCATTAGTTCATATTGCATTAGAGCTGGAACATATGAGCACATGAATTACTTTTGATAATAGGGTTCCATTCCAGTGGTATCCATCTCTGCCATGTTGAAGCTGCTTTTTTGAGAGATGTAACACACAGCCAAAATTTTCTTAGTGAGCCATCTAAATGGCCATACACATGAAAAATGTTTTGGCTAAAATATTAAATAAAGTTATAAAGATTTTCATTTTAGTTTTTAATATTTATGTTCTTACCTCTTTGTCCAGATTTAAAAATGGTTAAAATAAAGTCTATACACAATCTGTGCATTAGTCAAAACTTATTTGTCAGCCAGTATTTACCAAAATTTGGTTGATATTTTAAGGTTAATGCCATATTAAAAATATATATTTGTTTTCTCATAATATTTGTATTTTTAGTTCTATCTAAGGTTCACAAATCCTAGTAAGTCTATAAGGAAAGTAGTAAATTAGCTACGAAAAACACTTTTATTGAAATATCACAAATCTGGGGGAGAATGGAATTAGCAATTTGATGAGATTATTTTCAAATTAACCAGTAATTCTGCATGACAAATTCAAGAAAGACCAAAATGAAGATGGCTCATGCCCCTAATAAAAAAAATCCTGTGGTTGAAAACAAATGTGTGAATAGACTCTCTACTGGTAATAAATAACAATACTTAACAGTCAATATTAGTCAATGGAAGATAATGGAGAGTTGGATTTCATTTTTATGCTTTCTTCTTCAATTACTGATTGACAAATCAAACCTATTCTCTAATAATAAAGCATAAATAAAGGCTTTATATTTATTTGGTGAAAGTTTGCTTTGAAAAGATCAATTATCTGATAGCATACAAAATTAAATAAATGCAGTTCTATTAACCTTGAGGGCCTCCGGATTCTTAAACCTTTAGCTTGGTACTTGAAATATGCTATTTATTTAATCTTTGGACTAAATTAATGAGTTCATATTATTATCCTCATTTTACATTAAGAAATCCAGCTTAAGAAATACAATTACTTGCCCACATTCCTTCAACTAGAAATTGGAAAAGACAACATTTGAAATGTGATCCATGAGTCTCCAGACAGCATGCGACATTTCTACCTAGTAATTTTATCAAACACATACACAGATGGCATGTCCGTCATTACTCTAACATGCTCATGCAATGCCCACTCAGCCTCTCAAATATTCAGTAGTGACTCTTCGTGGGTTGTGTGAAAGGTTAGAGCTGCTTGTTTGGGGGTATGTGGTGGAAAATGAGGGAGGGATGAGTTCCACACCTGGCTCCTTGTGATTTACTAACTCAATGGCACTCACAAGACTCGGAGGCAATTCATACGCTGGACTGGATTTTATAAGCTGGTGATTAGATTTCCCAGCCAGAGGTGATCATTAAGCACCAGCCACTGCCCTCCCACATAAGCACACATGAATTTAGAAATATTGGGAAAGCAATGGAACAAAAAATTGAGGTTTTAGACATTCTCATCCAGATCATCATTATTATGGGGAGACTGATACTGACAGCCTGGCCAGACCTGGGGAAAAGGAGGGGCTGCCAGAGGAGACTGAACCATGGAGGCAGTGGGGTGACCACGGTGTCCAGGTAACCAAGCTGGCCCCTTGCCAACCATTGTCCTGGGAGACAGATCTCCTACCCCTCTGCAAAATGGCAGCAAGAGGAAGCCTTGCGCTGAGAATGCGCAAGGCTAGCAAAATAACTGGTTGTGAGGAAAAGCCCTCTTACCCTCTTCCAGTACCTGATTGGGGGTGGGATGAGGGGAAGGCAGGCACATGGGCCACAGAGGTCAGAACAGTGTCAGGGGGAGGTGTCGGATGGAGAAAACTGTCAGTCTAGCCTGGGGGCAAAAAAGGATTGGTCAGAGGATGGACCCTCCTGGAGCCAGAAGTTTGGAAAGATATTTTGGCATTTTGAGAAAGGGCTTGGCCCCTCCCAGACCCAAAATTAACATAATCACAAGAAAAGGAAGGGAAGCTCTCTAGCTCTTTGATGAAATTATTTTTGAATATTTATTTACCTAATCAAAGCTTTTAAATACTCTAAAAAGTATAAAAATAAAACTTTATGTATTTAAAGTGCCATCCCTTAGGAAGCTCAGACTGCCACAGGGTGGTCATCCAGGGAGATCAGCTTGTCTCTCCAGCACTGGCAGGTCTCAGGGCCCATCTTTGGAACCCAAATGTGGGGCTGGCACCACCATTGGCCATGTGCATTCCAGGGCCAAACACTTGGAAAAGAAAAAAACAACAACATTTGTTCAGGTAGGTTTAGCTATTATTTTCTGCAAATATAATCTCCAATGTTAATAAATAAATAAATAAATAAATAAATAAATAAATAAATAAATTAGTCTACTGTGAAAGTTATGTGTCATTTCAAGCTGAAGGAACCCTCTCTGGCCATGAATGCTAACCCCAGGCTCTTACAACTGAGGAAATCAGCTCCTGAGGAAGAAGGGCACAGGTCTTGTTTGAGGTTAGAGGAGGCTAGCACCAGCACAGCCAAGGAGATGAACCAGGTGTCTTGTCGATTCTATGTGATTTCATTTGTACTTCCAAAACTCATCTCATTGGCATCCAAACACTATTCTGTTTTTGAGAATTGCTTTTCTCCATTACCTAGTCCCTTCCCGGCATGATGAATAAATCTCTTTGCTAAAATATACATTTTATCTCTATCCTTTTCTTTCTTAAGGACTAGCAGACCTTCATTTTCATACACTGATGACATCTTCCCAATTGTCTTATACATAAAAAGTATCAACATTTTTGAATCAATGATTCAATAAGTGGAAACCTTATGAACATGTAACAGGAATTTCCCAAGTCTGTATAGTTATTTCTTGTTTTATTATTTTTTATGTTTTTGAATTTTATTATTGTTCAAGTACAGTTTTCTGCCTTTTCCCCCGACTCCTCCGTACTATCCCAGCCATCCCTGCCTCCTTCCCCTGTTTCCACCCCCCACCCCTTGTTTTTGTCCGTATGTCCTTCATAGTTTTTCCTGCAAACCCTTCACCCTTTTCCCCCATTATTCCCTCCCAGCTCCCCTCTGGTTACTGTGAGTTTGTTCTTAATTTTAATTACATTCTTTAATTAATTCTTTGGTTACATTTTGCTAGCTTGTTTGTTTTGTTTATTAGGTACCAGTTAAAGGTGAGATCATATGCTAATTGTCTTTTACCCCATGGCTTATTTCACTTAGCATAAAGCTCTCCAGTTCCATCCATGCTGTTGTAAAGGGTAAGAGTTCCTTCTTTCTTTCTGCTGTGTAGAATTCCATTGTGTAAATGTACCATAATTTTTTGATCCATTCATTCACTGATGGGCACTTAGGTTGCTTCCAGCACTTGGCTATTGTAAACTGTGCTGCTATGAACATTGGGGTGCACAGGTTCTTTTGGATTGGTGTTTCAGGGTTCTTAGGATATAATCTTAGCAGTGGAATTGCTGGGTCAAAAGGCAGTTCCATTTTTAGTTTTCTGAGGAAATTCCATACTGTTTTCCAAAGTGGCTGCACCAGTCTGCAATCCCACCAACAGTGAACTAGGGTTCTGTTTTCTCCACAACCTCACCGACACTTATTTGTTGCTTTGTTTATAATGGTCATTCTCTACAGTGTGAAGTGGTATCTCATTGTGGTTTTAATTTGCATCTCTTTGATGGCTAGGGATACTGAGCATCTTTTCATATGTCTCTGGACCCTCTGTATGTCCTCCTTGGAGAAGTGTCTGTTCAAGTCCTTTGCCAGTTTTTTAATTGGGTTGCTTGTCTTCTTAGAGTGGAGTCGTGTGAATTCTTTATATATTTTGGAGATAAAACCCTTGTCTGATGTATCATTGGCAAAGAGATTTTCCCATATGGTTGGTTCTCTTTTCATTTTAATGCTGTTCTCTTTAGCTGTGCAGAAGCTTTTTAATTTGATGAGGTACCATTTGTTCATTCTTTCCTTTATGTCCCTTGCTCTAGGGGACATATCAGCTAAAATCCTCAACAAAATATTGGCAAATCGCATGCAGCAATACATTAAAAATAACATACACCTGACCAAGTGGGATGCATCCCAGGGATGCAAAGATGGTACAATATTTTCAAATCAATAAACATAATACATCACATAAGCAAAAGCAAAGACAAAAATCACATGATCATATCAATAGATGCAGAAAAAGTATTTGATAAGGTACAGCACCCAAAAAACACTCAGCAAAGGGGAAATAGAGGGAGCATTCCTTAATCTAATAAAGGCCATATAAGAGAGACCTACAGCCAACATCACACCCAATGGGCAAAAAGTGAAAACTTTCCCACTTTGGTCAGTACCAGACAAAGTTGTGCACTTTCACCACTTCTATTCAGCATAGTATTGGAAGTCCTGGCCACAGCAATGAGACAAGAAAAAGAAATAAAAGGCATCCATCCAAATTGGAAAAGAGGAAACAAAACTGTCATTGTTTGCAGATGACACGATAGTGTACATAGAAAATCCTATAGCCTCTGCCAAAAAACTACTCAGCCTAATAAATGAATTTGGAAAAACAGTGGGATACAAAGTCAATATTCAGAAATCAAAGGCATTTTTGTATACCAACAATGAAACATCAGAAACAGAAATCAGGGAAAAAAATCCCATTCAATATAGCAACAAGAAAAATAAAATACCTAGGAATAAACCTAACCAAGGAGGTAAAAAATATATACTCAGAAAACTACACAACACTGAAGAAAGAAATTAAGGAAGACACAAACAAATGGAAACATTTATCATGTTCATGGATTGGAAGAATTAACATCATCAAAAGGTACTTTCTACAAAGCAAATTATAGATGCAACGCAATCCCTATTAAAGTACCCATGACATATTTCACAGATATAGAACAAACACTTCAAAAATTTATATGGAACCATAAATGACCCCAAATAGCTGCAGCAATTTTGAGAAAAAAGAATAAAGTAGGAGGGATTACAATACCTGATATCAAATTGTATTACAAGGCCACTCTAATCAGAACAGCCTGGTACTGGCATAAAAACAGACACATAGACCAATGGAACTGAACAGAGAGCCCAGAAATAAACCCAAGTCTCTATGGTCAATTAATTTTCGACAAAGGGGGCAGCAGTATAAAATGGAGCAAAAATAGCCTCTTCAGCAAATGGTGTTGGGAGATCTGGACAGCTACATGCAAAAAAATGAAACTCGATCACCAACTTACACCATACACAAAAATAAATTCAAGGTGGATGAAAGACTTAAATATAAGTTGTGGCACCATAAAAGTCCTTCAGGAGAACATAGGCAGGAAAATCTCAGATATTCCATGCACCAATATTTTCACGGTATAGTTATATCTCAACTTAACAAAACATGCATCATTATCTTAACTTTTGTCCTTTATTTAAAGTGTTGTTCTATCGTTTTTTAGTTAGGAATTTGAATTTCAACCACTTTTACAATAATGTGAAGATTATATGGAATCATTTTAATCAAAAGACAACAAGCAAGAAAATATAATATGTAAATGTGAGAACAATTTACATATGTTAAACAATGTATAAACAATGAATGGATTATTGATAGAATACTATGAAGTAATGGAAATTTTCTATAGAAATATATTTAATAATGTGGAAGTTTTCTACCATGTTTTAAGTATGAACTGATTTTCTAAAGGTATGTCCAATTTTTAAAGAAAAATGTAATAGAAAAGTATGCATCAAAAATACATAGATCCTTAACATTATATTATATGTGATGTCTATTTTCTTCTTTAAGCTATTTGATGTTTTAAAATTTTCTAAGGTGACCAAATACTACTTTTGGTAATTAAAAAATTACTGACAGTTATTTAAAATCTAATTTGTTTGCATTTTATTTTGAAAAGTCTTTCTCACACATGGGTCACAACCCAATACTTAAAGCTTGCCTTTGCTATTTAACTGATTCATTATGTGAAATATTACCTGTTTCTATTTTACCATTATTAATTGTAGTTTTTCTATAGATAATTGTTAGGTTAGTTGGCTTATATTGTTATTCAATTATTCTATACCCTTGTTGATTTTATTATCAGTTGTCTTATCAGTTATTGAATATGTGGTATTGACTTCTTTAATTATTGATATTGAAAGATTTATTTTCCCTTCAATTTTATCAGTTATTGCTTCACATATTTTGGTATTCTGTTTTTAGGTGAATATATTTTATAGTTGCTATAATTTCCTAAAGCATTTATCCCTTCATCATTATAAAATGGTGTACTTACATCACAGATAAGGAACTTAAAACTCAGAGAGGCTAAGTAATCAGCCAAAGTTGAAATCCCGATTCAACTGTTTAGGTTGCAAATCCCATCTTCTTTTCACATTATCTCCATCATCTTCCAGAAAAGAACTCTGCACTCACTTTTCACACTTGTATGCAAATAGTTAATTGCATATACCAAATCCAATGGCCATAAATCATTCTATGTCAGGTTTGACTTTCAGAGTTACTGATGTATTTAGACCTTGGTTTTCTAAAGACTTAGGAGTGTAATAAGAAAATATCATTTGTTCTAGTAAATAATTCATTGATTACAATATCAAATTTTATTTACATGTCATCTATATTGTTTCAGTATATTTCACTTAAGAAAGGGACAGTCTCAACAAATCATAAATGACAAAAGGAATTTGGCTTCACAGATGAGAAATAAGACATGAAGTAAGTTGATAAAGGATGGAACAAAAAAGGAGAGGAAATCTTTAATGTGGACTATATTTATGTTTTTAATCCTCCATCAGAACTATATGATATAGACTTATTTTCTAATTGTTGATTGATTTTTCACATCCATATCAATCTTAACAAAAGACACCTGATGTGATTAAATGTATAATTGTTTCTATATTTAACAGTGTTATTTTCCCCTTATAATTCAAGAGACTTGCTACCCATTCTATGGTTGCATTTAAAAACTGCTTTAGTTAGCACTTCACCTCACTGCATTGTTTGTGGCTGATTAATTAAAGTGTCTTTGTGAGGTGGGGTCTGTAAACGGTGATGGCTGTGTAACAGTCCTAGAGCGGCCCTATGGTGGGTAATCCAGAGGAAGCATCTTCTGTTGACAAGTGTCTCGTTCACATGTACGGAACTCTTGGAACCTGCTTTTGCAGCTTTTCTATAATTTACTTTTATGGCTTTCAGTTTCAATTAGATTTTATAAGCTTAATGGCTTGGGACATGCTTATGGATAACAACAATTTAGAATTGACCTTTCAGGGTTACCTGCTTTTTGATTGGTTTAGCTAACAATGCCTCTAATTGCATTTGTCAGAAACAAAAATGTGGGTTCTACCAGATGTTGACTTCAGCTTCAGATGTTGAATATAAAGACTCAGTTTATAATCACCTTAATTTTGTGATTTGCAGAAGTTAAAGACTTATTGATAATAAGTTTAAATACTTCCTGCTCCAAAAGAGGAAGCATTTATAATTAAATATTTTTAAAAAATGTTTCTGCTTTATTAGGTTTTCTCTTTCTCTGATTAAAATAAAACAATTATTTTGGTCCAATCCTTCTAGTTTAGAAACATACCCATAATATTTTCACATTTATAATGCCACAATAATATGCTGAGAAATGCATGCTAGTCACTAAATATCAATCTAACCTAGAAGCCCATGATTTTTGCCCTCACTACCCACTTATGAATCCCTTGCTTTGTAAGAAAACTTAATCATCCTTTCTGTCACATGTGTTATATCCCCTCTGTGAAGTTTTACTAGATGTATATACACCAACATGGTTGTTAAAACTCTGGAAACCACAGCACTTTGTTTATGCTTCTTGTATCAAACGTTCCTGGTTGCTCATCTCACAGCCACTGGTCCCCCACACACGTGTGTGTTCTGATCGATCCATCTCCGTTGTGGGATGCAAAACAGTGAGACACTTGATCTTAACAGTGCTGCCTGCCCAGTGCGGCCGGGGGGGCCTGAGAGTCCAGCGGGAGGTTTGTAAAGAAGGGGTCAGCCATTAGAAATGCAGACATGCACGGAGAAGTCAACTTGTGTCCTTGAAAGAATGAACCTGAGAATGAAAGCCCATGGACCCAAGAAAGCAGATCTACAAGAAGGAACGTTTGTGAATCTTCCCTGACGTGTGCCACAGAACCAAGCCAACCTAGAAATGTGTTTATCTCCTTATTCGTTGCTATGTGCGTGATGATACACTCCTACTGCCTGAGGCGATTTTGGTCTCATGTTCTCTTAGTTGGTTCTGACATGATATTCTCACACGTGGAATTCTAATTTATTGACATGAGTAGTGGACTATGAATAAGTGTTTGTTGAATGAAAGCATTAGAGAATTATTTTCCCTTTCCCATCTGGATGCTGCCTGACAAGAATATTGCTACCTACTTCAGATAATAACTGGAAGGGAATGAGGCCATGGGCACTTGTATTGCACAGATTCAATCCACTCCATATAAGTATTGCACACCGGGTATTTCATTTAAACTATAGGGAAAATCATTAAACTAATGTATTGCAGTTTGTATAGATTGCACAGCAGTTAAGGGTTATATTGACTAAGCTTTATTTTAGCCACTAGAATGAATAAAATACAATAAACTAGAGCCATATACCAAATTACTTTTTTAGGAGTTAATTCCCTTTTTAGGAGTTAATTCTTCCATTAATTGTTTTCCTGTTCTCAACAATTCACTGTTATAGAGCAGAAAGCCCATTGAACTATGTGGTTGTTCCTTTAACAGGTTTTATGCCTCAGTATTTTTTATCCCTCCTCCCCAAATCTGATACTGGCTTTAGATAAAGCTCTTCTTGGATGGAAGAATGTTTTGTCTTGGGAAATAATATTTTACTAGAAGCATATATTTTGTCTAACATTTAAAAGTTAAAATAATATGAAAATAATATTTAGCTTATTTATTTATATGGGAGATCCCTACATTAAAGTTTGATATTAATCTAAAATAAACCCTAATTATATTTTTCTAAATCACTAAATATATGCAAATGCATTACTGTTGTAACTTATCTAATTAGAAATAATCATTTTAAATGGATAGCAAATAATGTACACAGTTCCAAAATTTTCTTCAGAGATCAGATATGACAAAGTTTCAAAGTTCTTCCTTACCTTAAAATTTTTGTGTTTCACTACCGAAGTCAATACATATACTGATCCCATAAAAAAAAAAGAGGATTCTCAATCAGTTCATCTCTTGGTTTCCGTGTAGAAGAAAAGCCATGTTTTACTACAACCCAGTCTTCCTACAGACTTCCCTGGCAAAGTGGCTTCCAGGTTTCCACTGCGGAGGAAGCCTGGGCCCCCCGGGGTCCTGCCACAGAAGCCTGTGCACAGGGCATTATGTATTTAAAAGCAAAGCATCTCGTTCATTCTCAGTAGAAACAAAGTCAAATCAGCACATAATTTCTACCAAGCAGTTGAAGAAAGAAAAGCCTTACCTCTTTTCTCTAAATAAACCTAACTTCTATGTTTTTACCTTTAAATATTTTACAAACTGTCACATTCACGGCAGTTCTTTCTTGCATCCTGTTCAAGAGATCCCTCACGTGTTACACTGTCGAACCTCAAACTGAACACTTCGTTTTTCTGAAAGTCACTAGAGAATTATCTAAGAGCGGTATTCTTATTCTTATGTTTAAGACCTAAGATTGCTTTATTAGCCACTGCCACTCAATTATTATATTGCATTGAAAGTTATGAGCTAAGTAAAAATGCTTAAGATGCACTTAAGTCCTAAAAAAGGGGGCCGGAGGGTTAGTAATGCCCATGCTCATTCCTCAACAAAAGTATTGCTTTAGTTTTTTTTAATGCTACAAAGTAATATTGCAAATAATGGGTGGGAATTGTTTCAAGTACACATTTTTCATAATGAGAGCTTCAACTTGTATGCTCTAATTATTTTAGTTTTAACTAAAATGTGTATGTTTTCAATCATGTATACTTCTTTTAATTTCATATTGAAAACTTGATGTATGTTTGATCATTTAAAATAAATTTTCAAAGGTTTTGTGAGAGTAACATTTGCATCGTCACTGTCGTGAGACATAATTGATGAAAGCTATTGTAGTAATATGTAATTAAATTGTGATAAGTGTCTGTCATCATTGTTTAATGTATTAACACTTGTGTTTTAATAATGCACGAGATTTTATAAATAGAAGTTTATAGATTCTGTTTCCAAACCAGGACAGGAGTTCTCCCCTGAAAAGTTCTATTTGTTGTTTGATTGCTCCATGTGACTGCCTGATGCCCTGAGAAAATAACAGCCCTTAGAATATAAGCCTTATGACTACAAACCCACAACGCATTTATAGTAATTGCACAGTTAATTCTCATAAGGCAATACTTTAAAGAAATGATAAAATGTTGTATTATATTCAGCACTTCAATCAGATGTCCCAGTTCACTAGTTCTCGGTGTTTCTGACCCACTCACAGATTTCCACTTTTCTCCTTTCCTTATAGAAATTTTATAATTATTAAGCAATTTCACCTGAGAATAGGTGTGAAAGTATGTATGTTTGAATATAACCATAATGCAAACTATTGGACAGCCAGATTTGAACTGGCTTACTAGATTTTTCTCAAGAGTCAACACCGATCATGGGAGAATTTATATTTCTTTTAGATTTTCTTTGTACACGTCACAGAAGGTTAGAACGCATGCTTGGCACAGCACACCCAAATAATGCAAAATTTGCATAAATTTTAGGTGACTTGAAATTTAGGCGTCTTTTAAATCCCTCACCCACGTTTAGAAAATAAGGAATTGGACCATAGGTGAAGAGGTTTTTCTTGGAGAGAGCTGTTCTTTGAGATTCCCCCACTAACTTTTCAGGAATTTCTGGTAAAAACTACTAATCCCAAATCAAGAGAGCAACTCTAAAGAAACGATTTGGGGTTTAAAATACCTGTGCTACAGTTTGGGAGGGGACAATTCAACTTCCGCACTTGAAAACTATAAAGGGTAGGATAAAGATCTAACAGACAGGAGACCAGAGGGCATGCATAGATTATTAGAGGTAACACTGTAAAAGCAACTTCAAATGTTTACTAGTCCAAGCCAGTATCATTTAGCTAAGAACTTGACTGATCACCATTCCTTTTCTCTCTCACCATGCCCCAAAGCTAGGCATTTAGAAACTGCCTTTGGCAAGCTGGAGGAGGAAGAGGAATGCACAGGGTTTGAAGAAAGAGAGAGAAAGACACTGATCACCCCATACTTCCTGAACTAATGGGCCTCAAAGGGGCCCAAATGACCAAGGAGGGAAGATCATTAATTGCTGCAACTGGAGGTGAATTGACACTGTGTTTTAAAGTCGTGAGGTGATTGTGGGCTGTTTTGCCATTGTAGAGTTACCAGAGAGTCGGGGAGCCTGCCCGAGTTTCCAAAGCCCCAGGGAAATAATTCTAGCAGTGATCAAAATAGACAATAGTCAAGGAAAATAAAGTTGCTTTAGTTTATCCCGCCATCTGTGCTTCAACATTGGAACAGTATTCACAAGTATGGGCTGCCTTCACAAGGGGGCGCCGTTTTCTCAATATAGCAGCACTGTTGTTCATTGCAAAGGCTGTCTTAGCCTCCTCACACTTGCAAAATGGTTCTTACCATATGCAACCTTATCAGCGGTGGCTTTGACAAAACCACTGTGGGGGGTCTGCCTGGATTCCAGGTATAGTACACATTTACGAGAATTGTTTCCTCAGAAAAAGGAAGCTGTGGTCTCAGAAGCAGAGGAAGACACTGGTTTAGTGATGTAAAAATTTTAAAAAGACATGAGAAGGATATAAAATTGCCATATACCACAAAACCTACAGTGCTTCTCAGGTGACAGAGAAATTGCTCCAATCGATTTTAGCATCCCATTAAGGCCAGCCAGCAAACCCGAGAGTGTGTTGTCTGCAGCAATGAAGCGTTTCTCTGGAGACTCGGCCTTGGCAGAATAAATAAAAAGGGGCAACTCCTTCTATTAATTTAGTTCACTCTGGCCATTGATAGGAATATAGAGTCAGATTCCTGAAAATCTTATAGTTGGGGGAAAAGCCTACTATAACTAAATAGAAGTTGGAACACTATATAAATTATAAATTTTATTATATATATCCTTAGATCAATAACATTGTTTTCTTCCCGTAATAACATAAATTGAGCAAGTGAATGAAATCTTTTATTATTATATTCAAAGTAGTTGAGATAAAAGCATAAGCATTACATTTAGGGGTAGAAAGAGGTACATGAAGTGTGTCCCTCTGCACCCTATTAGGGCAATAACACTTACCTAGTTCAAAAATGTGCCCCAGTAACATGGGGAGATGTACATGCGCATCCTTCAAACAACACTTCGGCCGTTCTGAGTTTGTGTACACGAATATTAAAACATGGATAAATACTCCGTCAAATGTATGCCATATGTTCTATTAAATTTGAAAGAATTACAGAAGAATATATTTGTTTGATCACCACATGTGGAAGCAGTTGTTATGTCCATATACAGTACAGGGTTTCTTTTCTCACTGACATTATCACATAACGAAAAATTGGAAACATTACATTTGCCAGGGTTATTGGGAGATGACATAATATGTGTATATGTATTTACACATGTGAGTGTGTGTATACATAATGGTTTTTACTTCCTGTAACATTTCCCATCTGTCCAGAGGTAGAATTATTTTGGGGGGGAACTGGATAGATGGTACTTGTCTTCAATGGATTGGGAAAGACAAAAGCAGTTTTCTGGGAAAATACTTGGAGTTCAAATTTAATGCATTGGAAATAGAAAGGTTAATGTGTTATCAGATAGAGATGCTGATTTGATTCTCAAGAATGGGATCCTAAGAGGACATATCAAGTTGAATGTCATTAGATAAAAACAATCTCTGAAGCTACAAGAGTAGATGAGTTCAACCATGAAAACTGCAGACTAGAAAGATACTGTTCTCTGTTTCTGCATAGAGGTTGTTGGGCTAATACAAACTCTTAAGGGATATCTGTGAAAAGAGGAGACAGCAAAGAAAAGAGGTAAATATATTACTAGCTTGGTGATGTTTAAGAAAAGGAAGAGAGTTTTTATGGTTAATTTGCTATAATTAATTCCCATGATTAATTCCCATGATTAATCTCATCCAATAAAATAAATTCCAATGGAGAAAATCTTCAAAGTATAAACAGTGGGTCTCTGTGTCTTAACATGGCACATGGTCTATCCCATGAAGGGACCAACCAACCCATCACACCTGCACCTGCCTCATCTCCACCTTTGCATTCTGTGGCTTGTGATTCCTCACCAGCAACGTCAGATACAAAGCTTCTTAAATTTTCATCTCTGTTCTGTAAAGATAACAAACTATTTTTTAAATTTTTTTGCTAAAGCAGACAACTCAGAAAAATTTATGAAATGGTTGGTTCCACAAAACACAGAGAAGGAAATATTCTACCCAGAAAGAAACAGCAAAAGTCATTGCCCTGCTTGTCTTTTTCTTCCACTGGAGCAAAGTCATGGACAAGTTCTAGGGCCCAGATATAGAGAAATTAATGGTAGGTATGATAGGTAATATTGTGTTTTTTTTCTTTTTCCTTTTATTTTGGTTTAGACAAGCTAGATTATGTGTGTTATGACTTGGTAAGGTGGAAATTGATCCCCATAATACCCTTAAGTGTAATGAATTATCAGCTGGCCTGTAGAGAAAGCCATAACAAATGGGTCACTAAGTACTTACTGAGCTGTTGCCAGGTAAGCATCACTTTATTCTACTTATTTAAAAATTATTTTTTGATAGTTTACTAGTTTGAAAGATTAAAGGAATGATGTGGATACACTATATCTGTATTTCAGCAAGGTGTTTGACATGAGATTTTCAAAGACAAGAGATGGAGAATTTATTCCTGGATAACAGAGCATTTAAATTGATTCCTAACTGGTTTAGCAGTGAGTATTGGGTTATTGAATTAGAGAAGGGCACAGATAAGTGGAATCAGCAATTGCAAAAGCTTTTACAGTAAAGATTTAATAAAGGTGGGCTTGTCTGGAGAGTCCTAAATTTGTCATTTAACAACTCTCCACCTCCCTGTCTGGTTTCAGATTTGAACTGAGGCTTTATTCCAGTTAAATGTGAGCTTCTATTATATGACACAGGGGTGGGAAGCTCTTGTTTATACTCAATACTCAAAGGAAGTTATCTGAAACACTGAAGAACAATTCTTACAGGTTTATTGGTTCACATAGGCAGAAATAATTGGGGTTAAATAATTTTTACTGTAACTATTCAATCTCTCTTCTCCTCATAGTGCAACACCCTGCGGCCCCCTACTGAGGACCCTGTGGAGAAAAAACTGGCAAGAGTATGCATGACTAGGGAGTTCTATTTCACAGTGACGATCGAATTTACAAAATGGTGTAACTCTACTTTTGCTAAGGTATCAACTTGGCAAGATATCTTTGGAGGTATTCCATGTGACACAAAGTGTCCCCCCTAACAGTTTGGCTCCGGTTATCTACGACAATACCATAGAGATATTTCACTCTTCATGCTTTCCAGCGGGGGGGTACTCAGGCAACATCGCTGGGTGCCATTCTAAGCCACTTACACTCTTGATCCTGTCAATCCCATTCACATTAACCACATGCACACACACAAGAGGTGTGTAAATGTGTGTATAAGCACACTTGCTAACTTGCACATGCAGGAAGTATATCTATTCAATCTAATGCTTAAAAAGAGTTTTCTTAAGGGTCTTTGAGTGTCCAATATACTCAAAGTGGAGGATTTCTAGAACTGCAGTTCCCCAAGTTTCCCCAGAACATATATATATATTCTGGTGAAACTTTACAAAAGATACAATAACTACATGTATGTTATATATATAGTTATAATATCTAATATATAATGTATATAATGTATACCATATAATATGTATATAATACATACAAATTATATTATATAATTTGTATATTGTATAATGTGCATATTATATAATTCATATAATATATAATATATAATGTATATATAGTCATTGTATCTTTAAAAATATTTAACAATTGTCTTTCTATCTATCTATAAGAGTACTAGATTCATGTAATTTATGAATAATGTAGATATATTTGAGTGCATATTAACTTTAAATGATGAACTATTTCATCAAAAACATATGGGTATCATAGCATTAAAGCATGTGAGAAGTGCCTCAAAAGTTATAGTTTAGGAAAATTCAAATGAACTAAAGGTGACCTGAATGTACTAAATGAATGAGCAATGGTGTGTGTGTGTGTGTGTGTGCGGGAGAGACAGACATAGTGACAGAGACAGAGACACAGAGAGACTGAGGGAAGTGTTATCATTAACATGATACCAGGATACACTAATGTTATTTACAGATCACGGAGAAGAAATGAAGCTGAAGCAAACAAGCATGCATTTGATTTTATACCATAAAAATGCATAAGGATTGTTTAACATCAAATGTAGATACACAGAATAAGTAGTATGTATTACCAGAACTAACAGAATTCATTAGCTTTCATTTGATTGAAGCTTCAGATATCTTCACGGGTGCTCATTCAACTATTGCTTGTGGGCCATGGTATCAATGAATGATATATCTTTTTTTAAGGCTTTATTTATTTTTACAGAGGGGGAAAAGGAGGAAGAAAGAGAGGGAGAGAAACATCGCTGTGAGAGAGGAACATTGATTGGCTCCCTCTTGCAGGCCCCCAACCAGGGACCTGGCCTGCAACCCAGGCATGTGCCCTGTCCGCAGCTGAACCGGCAACTGTACCAGCAACTTCATAGTCCATAGGCTGGCTCTCAATCCGCTGAGCCACACCAGCCATGTGTGCCTCATCATCTTAATCTTATATCTATGGATTTTAATTGCACTCTAATTAATGATTAAAAACAAAGACAAAATCATGAAAATATAAATTTTGTTTGCAAAAAGCTATTCTTTAATTACCAAAACAGTGATGTTGACATGCCTTTAATCCTGCTTATTCCACATTACAATCAAGTCACAGAACTTATTAAACTGACCTTCAAAAAGAACAATTAGAATGAGTGAGACTTACCAATGTACAGCCTCCCTCCACTAAATGATTGATGGCTGGAGGATGAAAAGCATCAAACCCCTCAAGATTTCCCTGAAAGAAAAAAAAGGGGAAACACACTTTGAATTCACATGTTTTGCCAGCTGTGTGACGCTAAATCTAAAGCAACTGATGAAGTGCAAAAAGAGAGCAATAGTTACTTTATAGATTACTAAACGGACTCATTCACTCTAAGAAATAGTAGCATCAAAAGGGTTTTTGTAAGAATTCCTTGACATAAAATATCATAACCAATAATATTTAAAGAATAAATACAATTCTTAATTATTTTCTCTGATATAAAAGTTCATGCTATGGGACATTAATAATGTTGATTAACCAAAAACCCATTTTTTCTTAAGTGATAATTTACTTTATTAGAATATAATTCATATTTTAAGTATAAGATGTTTAAATCTGTTCTTTTGTGTTGCATAAAATAATGAATCAGTCAGATTTCTCTAATGTTATACAACTCATTCTCCGGATGTTTCTCATAGGTTCCGAAAGCATTGCCTATTGAATTATGCTTACTCTCTGCAGAGCCCTTGCCCCACACCCAGGCACCTGCTGTACTCTAAAACAGTCAACAACTTCCAAATGGAAAGCACAGTACTAAACATGAGATATCTGAGACCATAACTCTAATAAACAATGAGCATTACAAACTTCAATGTACCAGGATAGAGAATACTCATTTGCCAATCAATACTTGAATATTTACTAAATGAGCACAGCTCAAAAAAATCATATATAATTAAATATTTCATTGAAAACCACACATTTAATGGCATAAAGTTGAATTGGTGACAATGCTCAAGTAGACTCATCAAATGTTTAATGGTCATTTACTCCTGAGGCCCAAAGATACACATGCAAAGCTTCTGCCACTTACTGACCACAAGAGCAGGCCTCCATGAGTCCTCATGATTCCCTACATCTGACCCAAAGCCCCCTTTCACAAACACACAAGCTTTTATGTTTCCAGTTTCTTAGAACATACCCAGGCTAACTATTAAACATTATTCATTCTTTCTAAACCAAACTCTAAACACACATAATCTATGAAGCCATAATTTCTTATGGATTTCTATTGCATTGATAGGCTTATTCTAAATACATAGTCCATCATCTCATTATCATTATTAAAGTATAGTTGACATACAATATTATACTAGTTTCAGGTATACAACATATGGATACAACATCTATATACCTTACAGTGTGATCACTAAAATGTCTAGTAACCATCTGAACCTATAAAATTATTATGATATTATTGACTATATTCCCTATGCTTTACATTTCATCCAGTGACTTATTAACTTTATAACTAGAAGTTTGTACCTCTCAATTCCTTTCACCTTTTTTGCCCTTCCCCCGCCCAGCCCTCCCCATCAGTTAGTCCTCAGTATCTTTGAGTCTTTTTCTGTTTTGTGTTGTTGGTTCAATAGTTTTATTTTCTAGATTTTATATATAAGTGAGATCCATGGTATTTGTCTTTCTCTCTCTGACTTATTTGACTTGCACAATACCCTCTGGGCAATATTCCATTCTTTTTTACGGTTAAGTAATTTTCCATATTATGTATGGAATATGATATATAATGTGGAATATTATATATTGTATACAATGTGGAGTATAAATAAAGCAGCTGTGGTATGCATATATAATATGCATATGCAGGCCACATCTGCTGTATTCATCCCTCTAATGATGAACACCCAGGTTGCTTCCAAATCTTGGCTATTACAAATAGTGTTGCAACGAACATAGAGAGGGGTGGGTATCTTTTCAAATAAGTGTTTTTGTTGTCTTCACATAAATAGCCATAAGTGGAATTGCTGGGTCATAGGATAGTTCTATTTATCATATATATTTCTTATATGTGCCCCATTTTGTCAACTAAATGTTTAGTTCACTGTAAAAGCAACCAAGTTCTACAGTTCTGTGTGTATTCAGAAATTCTGAATCCATCAGAATTTTAACTGCTTAGCAGGGAAGACATATTATGTATATGTATATATATATATTACCCATTCATGTCATGTGAAAAATAGAGACATTTATTGAAGAAGATACAAGATATAAGAAACATTGTACATAGGACAATGACCCCTCAGTGCTTTTCAAAGTAGGCACCTTGGGACCTCACAAAGTTCTCCCAGTGTCTCTTCTACTGTTCAAAAACACTCTGAAACATCCTTTGTTGAAATAGCCATCAGCTGCTCCATTATACTTGCCTGAATCTCATTGACAGTTTGAAATTGCTTCCCTTTCTAAGGTGATTTTGGTTTGGGGAAAAGCCGGAAGTCACAGGGCGCCATATCTGGTTCGTTGGTAGCAGTTGGAATCAAGTCATCAGCAACTGCAGGATGATGTTCCTTCCACTTTGGTAGTAGAAGCCGTGGAATAAATTTTGCTATGACATGTTTCATGCCAAGATCCTGCATCAAAATCTCGTATGCAGTCGTTTTTAGAATTCCCAGATCAGCTTCTAGTTCTTGTACTGTTGGCAGCCAGTCTTTGTTGATTGCAGCCCACCCACATTAAATACCTTCAGGTGTTCTGTTTGTGGCAGGCCTTCTAGAATATGGATCACCTTCAACAGATTCTTGACCACCTCTGAAGCATTTGTGCCACGCTTTTATTTGCACTGAACTCATTGCATCATCCCCAAAGCCTTTCAGTCATCCAAATAGCTTTTGCAGAGTAATGCTCAAGCTTAACACAAAATTTGATGCAGATTCGTCACTCCACTAACTCAGTCATTTAAAATGTGACAGCCACACAGTACACGTCCTCACTCACCAGCATCTATCGCGCCCACTGACTAGTAGAGTGGAGTCATCATTGTTTGCACATGCACACTCTAGTCCACTCTCCTTAGCTGCCAGGTTACATTGATGTCATGCAAACTGTTCTTGTTACATTAACAATGGCTTGTTATAGTAACAATATATACATACACATTAGTTAAATGGAGAGTTTGGTATTACACACTATGTATGAAATGCTGAATGTCAAAATCTACAAGAAATTGACTTTAGTTTTAGAAGGAAGGAATGGTTATTCTGTCTGAAACAGTTCTTGCTCAGGGCTACTAGAAAATTAGATCAGAACTACTTTCTTCTACACTCCTTTAATAAATACTGTTAAAATCTTACAAGGTATTGCTGTAACCTTCTGTTGAACTTACAAAGAACTTACATTCTGTGGAACCTAAGCAAACTAACATTCACCGAGTAGTTACTATGTGCCAAATGCCTTACGTACATTATGTTGCTCATTTTTTGGCGTGATTAAATTCAAACAAATGAGGTAGAAACCACTGTTGACTTCCATTCTTTTCAGATGAGGAATTGAGGCAAAAAGAATTTGAGTTACTTCCGCATAGCCTCCTACTCAGTAAATGATAGAGGGATTTAAAGGCAGGCAATCTGACTCAGAGCCTTTCGTTCTGTAACTACAATAATATGCTACCCATGGCTGCAAATCACATATACTCGATAAAGGGGAAGAGAATGCAGTAAGAAGGAATGAGAAAGATTTTACAAACTGTCAAATCTGTAACTGGCATTTTCTAAAAAGCCAGTACCAATTCCTAAGGGATTCTACTCTTCACACCCCTTTCCCCATAGCCCCAGGCAGTCTCAGAACCCACATTTTTATTTAAATGAGCCCAAAGTTATAAAACCATTATCTAGATATAGGATTATATTTCAGAGTTTAAAAAGAAAAATTATTTTTTTCTAGATGTCTATATGGGCATTCAGCATAATCAAACATCTATAATACATTGGAATTTAAATTGCGGGATTTAATTTTAAGTAAGATTTAAAATACTTTTAAATTTGTTGTGTACCTTTGACTCTGTTCCTGAACATCTGCTACATTTTTGTACCCCCTTTAACAAATGCGGCATCTGTAAGAACTGATTATTGTTTTGAACTTTTGTACCTGTAAACTTCACATTTCTCTAAACCAGCTCTTTTCCCTAAACTATGCACATTTTGGAGAATACAAATTTAAATTTCAGTTATTTTGCCTGTCTTATTTAACATTTGGTTATGTTGACTATGTTACCTCTAAAACTTCTCTTCCGACTTCCATGACACTGTTGTTCTCTAGTTTTTTTCCAATCACTCTGGTTATTCCTTCGTAATTAACTGAGCACATGTATCTCATGGGCTTCATCTTTATCACTGTCGCTTTCCCTGTTCCGTTCTGTACCATCTGTCACAGCGGCTTCATACAAAGCCATAGTTTCAAAAATAATTATTGATAAGTCCCAAATGTACACACCTCAGATCAGTATATCACAATCACTGTTATTGTGTAATGAATGTTCCAAAGACACCCCGATTCGACTCATGAAAATGTTCGATCTCCTTTCTTCCGTTAATCTGTCCCTGCATCCTCGAACTCAGTGAATAATACCGATACATAATATTCATTCAACGTTTACTCTGAATCTGAAACTTGTAATATGTTATTTAAGAACCTTACAGCTTCATAAGGTAAGTAGTAATATCATCACCATTTGGAGGATAATACACAAAAAGGTAAAGCTACTTGCCTCAATTCGCACAACTAGTAAACATTGGAGCTGGGATCTGAACAGACGGCCCGCCCGGTTAATCATTACGCCTTGAAAGGTACTTGCCCAGCTGCACACGTTGAGTCTGCGTTTCTCTTATCCACCTCAAAGAACCGTAACCACTCAGTTCTCTGGATGTGGGTACATGGTGTTTATTGTATCCATGGCCTCCTCTCTATTCCTAGGTCCCTGGCTTTAAACTAGATTTTAATTCTCACCTTGACTATTTTAATAACTACGGTCTTCACAGCAGCTCCAACCCAGACAATAAGATTTATCTCTGGTCTTGTGTCTAAACACAGTATTCTGCTGTTGCTCAAGATTAGCCCATGTAAATGGGGGGAGGATGTATGACTGTGGAAAAGACTGACCAAAAAAACACCTTGGTTTCTGACGGGCTTCATACAACAGCAAAGGCATGTGCGTAGGTGTGATGAGCACAAAGCTCCTCCTATCTTCAAAGCCCAGTTGCCTAAGATAAGGGGAAAACTTCCTGTGCCATCAAAAATATAGTAGAATTGTCTAAAACTGAAAATCTGTAAAAATTATGAAAACAAATCACCATTCTATTGATACATTGAGAACACAAAGCTGTCATTTGCATTCCCAGAAAATAAATTAAAAAAAGAAACATGATTTTTCTCTCATATAAAGTCCGAGACATGCAGACTGTCCATGTCCCCACAGCCAGTTCTTCTCATAAATTATGGGGAAGGAGAGCCTGTATGCATTTTGGCTCCCAAAATGTAACCTTTTGTTACATTTTATCTTGTTACATACATGTAACAAGAATCTACATGTATATGTTTATACTGAATTTTTAAAAATATTTTACTTATTTGTTTTTAGAGAGAGTGAAAAGGAGGGAGAGAGACGGAGAGAAATATCGATGTGAGAGAGAAACATGGATAAGTTGCTTCTCGTATGTGCCCCACCCTGGGTTCAAACCCTACAACCCAGGCACGTGCCCTGACCAGGGATCTAACCAGATCCAGCTGGGGACCTTTTGCTTCGTGGGACAACACGCAGCCAACTGAGCCACACTGCTCAGGGCTACATTGAAATGAAATTGAAATGACATTTAACAATTGAAAAAAAGTCGCACAAGTAAGCCATATTGTTGTCATGAATTCAAGAATATGTTATTTCAATTTCTAGCTGAAAGAAAATTTTCTCACATAAAGAACCCATACACTGCACTCCTGAGTTAAGATGTCATATTTTTATGTCCTAAGGAAAGTCACTAAGCTTCTATGGCTTCATTTTTCTTATCTGGGGCAAAAAATATTGGGGGTGGATTTTACTACAGGAATTTTAAGATCTTTTTCTGTTCCACCTTTCTAATTAGGGCAAATTTCTCAGTTGGATAAAATTGCTTTGGTATCATCATGTGAACTAGATAGGGGACAACATTTGAACAATCAACAAAATATGCCTGAAGAAGAAAGAATATGAGACATGTGTGTTTTAAAATTTGAACTTCACAATTTGAATTATTTGAACTTGTAAGGGAAAATTTGCTTTAAGATCATGTGTACTAGATTAGAATCATGAAGGCGTGTACATTGTTTTCAGTAGTTAATGGCTTTGTTTCAAACTGAGGATATACTTGGAATAGAAATAGTGAATGAAAACAGCAACCTCAGTTATTAGAAAAATTCTATCCAGAAAAATAAGCTCAAAATAGAGAAAAAGGTGAGATGAGCAACATTTTTGTTTCAAAGAGTTGGTAAAAACAAATGGAGTAACGGGGTGTTTCTAACTGAATAACCTAAATTTATTAAATTTACAACTGTTTTGTTGTTGCAAGTCTGATGTCATTGACTTAGGAACACGCACACCATTTTTATGCATGTAGGATGTAGCTTTGAATAAATAGCCATCCAACACTTCCCACAATTGGTCAAAACACTTTAGATACATCTAATAGAGAATCCTAGGAACAGATGTGCTTCTGTCCAAACCACTCCTGAGAATTCCAATTATCCCGTCTGCCAAATCACTACAACTTAATTGCTACTACCCTGGATGTGGGATGCAATCACTGCTTCCCCACCCTTGTTTTTTCCAAATAAGCTTTCGTGAGCCTCTCAATTTAGCAATTGTCCAGGGTTGCTGAGAGAACAAGCAGCAAACTGCTTAGCAACCAGAGCCTACAAACTGGTTTCTGTAGACTTGTTTATGGGGCTCACATAGTTAACTTCTTTCTGAATCTGTGGCCATAGACTAAATGACTTAAATGTTTTCTTCCCTAGCAAGGAAAGGTTCTTTTAAAAATCAGATTAAAAACTAAGATGAAGAAAAAAGGAATAAATAATTTAGCAATTAAATGCAAAATTAAATTGTGCACTCATAAACCTTACTGTTAAAGGCATTTACTCAAATTGAAATGTATCCTTCCATCTCAGTTTCACACAGAGTGCAATATGCACTATTTTAAAATTAGATAATCTGCTTAAAAGCTATTACTGTAAAACTCCACCTTCCTGCTAACCAAAATTACTGTAATGTGGGTGAGACTGCTTTTCTTTCAAAACTTCTATTTGTTGTTTCAAAGAGAGGGATACATTTAAAAATGTTTTTCTTGTTTTTTAAAGTAAATGCATTTCAATGTTTTTAAAAAACAAGAATATAAAAATATATAGTATTTTCATTAAAAACTCATGCTTTCTCTAGAAGTAAAATATATTTAAACAACTAGCAAAAACACATTATACCACTAGTGAAAGCATATAGCTTTTAAAAGTAACTATTATAAATGATATTTAATTTTTAATGCCCACAAACACACATTTATGATTTAAGAAATTATTAGACCTGGCTGTTGTAGCTCTGCGGATGGGGCGTGGGCTGCAAACCAAAGGGTTGCCGGTTCGATTCCCAGTCAGGGCACCTGCCTGGGTTGCAGGCCAGGTCCCCAGGACGGGGTGTGTGAGAGGCAACCACACTGATATTTCTCTCCCTCTCTCCTTCCCTTCCCCTCTCTCTAAAAATAAATAAATAAAATCTTTAAAAAAGAGAAATTATTATATCCTGAGCCAATTTAAAATTATGTGAATGACCGACACTATATCATTGAAGAGTTTTTAGTTTTAACTTTGACTGTGCTAGAAATAAAATAAATTGAAATGTGACATTCAATAGAATTGAATTCTAGGAAAGACAAACTTGAAAGAACTAGACTTTTAGATCTTATCAATAGAAAATAGTTTCTCAGTAGCTCAATAACATACTTTTTAGGGACCTAAAATAAGACAGGTCTATGAAAATAAGCATAATGTATTTTGTAGCAACTATTTCAAGCCCATTATTTAATGCTATATTGATGGGTTAGGAAGGGTCAAAACCAGTCTCAAAGGTCTTGTTATATTTGAGGTTCTCTAGGACTAAGGATTCCATATGGGCATGAATCATTGCTTTAAAAATCTTAGCAATCTGGGTATCACTGATATGAAAATGCCACTAATTGGTTTCATTTTATCGAACATTATACTTTTTTTGCATGATCAAATGCACTTTAAAAAATCTTATCACCTACAAAAAAAGAAGAGTTGTTTCTTACAGCTGATGTAACTTAAATAAAATATAAAGTTTAGATCCAGGCTATAACCCATTAGCAGTTGCCTTCCCTACGAATCTTAAATATAACGTATGATCTCATCTGCTCATGGCAAAATAACATCCTTCTCTGAAGCGCATCTTTGGCGACAGCGTTTTGGAATGTCTTCCTAGCTCAAAGAAAGCAGCATCCGCAGTACTGCACAACCATCCTCAGAAGTATTGCTGCTTAGAAGCAGAACGACCGTGAATAACGGGAAAAAATAGGGCACTGCCCCCATGGGAACGCAGCAGCAGGGGTAGCAAAATGCTTAAACTTCTGACTGGTTTTCTCAGAGATTTAAACACCAGCAAATAATACCCCAAAGGCATATAAAAGATAGAGTGAATTTAACCCCCCTTTCACCTGTTCAGCTGACACGGGGGTCATTTCTCTATGTGTAATTTAAAGTTTATTCCATTTCTGCCTGACACAATTCTGAAGAATCAGCATAAAGGGGCTTGGGGAGATAGAACACTCGGAGATTAATCCCCAAAGCAGATTAACCAATTAAATGTAGTCTATTAAAACACCACAGATTGCCAACTTAGTTAAAAGTAGCCAGATAGAGCCACGTAGGAGGAAGCCGTTTATCCAGACCAACCTTGTGAGAACCCAAGATGTGACAAGGCCTGCTCCAGGGTAGAATCCCAACCTCAGCACTTCCACCTCCACCGGCGGCCTTCTGCAGGCCTCCTTAGCAAGGGGCTGTCGGCCTTAGGACAGGTAACAGGAGGGGCTCTGAGCAGCACTACTGAAATATTAGCATTGGTGAAGGACCTGGCAACGCTGGCACTGTTTGTAAAAGCTAAAATGCCGAGAACTGAGAAGCAGTGGAGAACAACTAAGGCGAGGGAGAATCTGAGAGCAGGAAGGCAGAGGGCTGCCTGGGTGTATGCTCACCTGGGCACCAACCCTGCCTACCCCATCCCTCTCACTACCCAACCTCATTCAAGTAAATCTAAAGAATAGGTTACCACCCAGCACTTTTAACACAGTCACAATATTTTACTGCAAACAAGAAGCATAACATTTCCAAGAGTTACTTGCTTCACACAATACGAATGCAGTCCCAATAAAGTCTTTCAATCCCCAAAACAAATGAACAATCTAAGAGTCAGGAAAGAAAAAAATCACTGAGTTTGAAATGAGAATATTTTAATTCTAGTCTGTTTTGGCACATACCAAATGTGGGCGTTTCTTAAATATTTCTGGGTTTCAGTTACTTTCTCATCTACACAAAAGAGGGCAGGAGATGCAAATCACTCTAAGACATCACAGAGCTCTAAAACACAAGGCTGAACAAAATGAAATATTTTCTGGTTGTGGATTAAGAAAAATAAGAATTCCGCTACTGTTTATTAGGAAAGGACCTCAGATTCTTTCTGTGTGATAACCTGTAGTGTAATTTACACTAATATGTAAAACTAATGCATGCTATTCCCACAGCCAGTGACTCAGACCACTTGGGATTTACTTTACCTAGAGACCAAGGTATGTTTAGGAAGGAAAGCAATGTTCATACTTCAACCATAAAATCCTTTCTTTCAAAGTGCTCGTTTAGCCACGGACAATATTGCAGAAAACATAGCTTGGCTGCCACTAACTGGGATTGGGATTTTAATTCCTCTCACTGAATTTCTGTGGACCTCAAGGGTTAACTTCAGGGTTTCCATGTGCTTTCTAAAAAGTACCTGTAAAATTTTATGTGAAGTGCAAAGGCACATTTTCCTGAGATGTTTCATAGCTTAGGTCTACAATTCAAATTAGTTTATGATGCACAAATAAGGTGAGCAGATGGTTCTCACCTTAAGATCAACACGGCATAAAGAGACAAGACAAACTGCAATGTTTCTGAGGAGACGTTCTAGGCAGGGGGCATAGGATCGACCTGCTCGCAGGGCAAAGTACCAAAGGCTGCTTCGTCTTTATCAGTAGGATGAATACTCAGGTGAGTGAGGGTGTATAATGGATTGCGGTTCTAAAACAAATACTCTGATCATAGGCTACAACAATTGTGACTTAGATTAATCCCTTTTGATGACTGGTTATTTCTTATGCTTTGTAATAAAGGGACACGGATTCAGAATTACAATACATATTTAAGCTACCATCTTCCCTTCAGAGACATCTTTAGTATAAAACAAATGTCAGCCTCAGGAAAGTCATGGAAGATGCCAGGGAACCTTCTTTCTTACTCAACACCCTTCTATCTACTGTTCAAAATATTTATAATGCATCAAAACTGTGACACTATGGAATGAATATTCTCCTTGTAACTTTGTTTGCGAGTATATTGTAACAGGAGTAAGAGAACAGTGTCGAAGAGTGTTTCCTTAAAATAATTCTTTGTGATTAAATAATAAAGAAGACACAATAGATTATAATCAAACTTAAGAAAATATAAATTATGCTTCTAAATGTTTCTTTCATATTTAAAAACAAAAAGTACAACCATAAAGTCCCTATTTTAACTTACTCTGTTATCTCTACTTTTGAGGAGAATAGGTTTTTAGCTACAAAATTATAGTTACACTTGGTTGATAGTTATGATCTTTCCACATAAAAGGAGATTAAAGAGTGATTTTTAAAAATGGTTGTATGAACAAATAAACAGACAAAATAGCCACAAATGTAGACTGAGAATCTGGTTATGTTGCATTTCTCAGTGTTCAGAAATATTATCTCATTTGTTTATCACTTTGTTATCATTAATAGTATGGTCAATTATAGATTAGAAAATTAAAGCTCATGGAAACTGACAAATTTTCTCAGAATTTGCAGAGCTACTAAATGATGGAAGTAAGACTGGAATCCAAATTAAAATGATCACTATTTTAAACCACAAGCCAATGTAACCCTTTCAGATGTGTTAGGGTAGACTTTAGGCCTTTATGGGAATAGACACAATTTTAAATGACTCCTGGCTTATTATTCACTGTTCTTATTATTTGGAGCTTTTCAATATTCAACCTCCCTTTTTCTATCAGTGTGAGTCATTTCAGAAACAGTCTACTAATAATTATGTTTCCAAAATCTCCTGCATATCTCAGTGTGAAGTTTTCTGTCTCATTCTCTGCCATTCCAGATGGTGGATACAATCCATTGAAGGTCTAAGTATGTATTTTAGGAAAGTAAATCTATTCAAGATTTAAATATCAAAATGAGGTTTTTGAAGTAATTTTCTCAACATTTTCTTATACCCACATTATTAAGAGATGGTTCAGAAAATATGCCTTACTTTTCTTTAGCCCAAGAAGCATCCCTTTATTTTCCTACAGACAAATTTGTTAAGCATTTTTTGAAATAAAAAAGTATAATTTAGAATAACATTTTAATAATTATAAAACACAATGTAGGAAATAAGGTTTAAATATTCAATGAAAATCGTGTTATTTAAGCGAATTCATATAAATTGAGAGTCTTGGGACAAGTTGGCATTTATAAAAAGTGACTACAGGTCACTATATTAAGGTCAATACTCTCAATGAAAATACCCTTGCCTATAAAGGATTAGTCACACCTAAGCTTAAAAGAAAAAATAGAGATCATAGAAATATCCATTTCAATAATGAGTATTCTTTAGCTTTCTTATCTCTGAGAGCATTTAAGTGTATATTTTTTCATCTATCATTTTAAGAAAAATGTCTAGGGAATTTAAAGTAAAAGCAAAATAGAATAATTAAAATAGATCTAGATAATGTACTCTTAAGCTCCATTAAACTATGTTGTATTATAATTACTGTTTAAATAGTTTATTTAATGAGATTTCATGATACACACACGACTACCTCAAACAACAAGTCCCAGAATAAGGCAAACATTTGCTTTAAAGCCATGGCCACTAGGCTGCGCTGTTGTACAAGAAATATTTCTTTTCATTAAATTATTTCTAAAAGCAGCTAGTTACTTTTTGTGTGTTAAGAAACACAACTATCATATCTCAGGTTTGTACTTGCACTTTTTTGTAATATATACATGCTAAGTCAATATTAGGGAAAATATATGATTAAAATGACATAAATCCATCAATGGTTTCCCCTTTTTCTAAATTCAAGGACATAATATTTTTAATATTAACATATTGATAATTTATGTCATACGGGGTACACTAAGCTACAAAATAATAGCTCCCTTTAATTTGATGTATAATACAAAAATATTCTAGCAGCTGGATTTTGCTAATGATCAAGTAATTTGCCTTCACATATTACAAACCATCACAAATAGCTTTCTAGATAGCTTCATTAATGCTTTTGGATAAATATACATTAAATATACATTAGTTATATTTTTATATTATATTCTGTTTTATGTAATTGTTTTCTCAATTTTCCATAAATGTTTTTAGGCTCGCTTGTTAAATCACAATTATATCTTTGCATTTTTAACATTTTATCTTCAACATGTTTCTTATACTTCACTGAGAAGTTTGACAAACTGTTAAATTATAGCTCCAACAGTCAAAATTGTTTCAGGATTGGGAGAAAATGACATTTTAAACTAAAAGCAATATTGTAAACTCTTTGCACCTTTACTAAATACTGTTTCAAAGTGCCCCAAATTGATTTGTCTAAGTACATGACAGTTTGAAAATCCAAACGAGAAAGGTGGTCAGAAGTTGTCCCAGAACGCTTCGTTTCTCAGCAAACAAGGTAGATCTAAATATAGGTATTGTTTACTTGTAAGTCTGCAATGGCTCATATCAGAAAAAATATATTCAATCAAACATGCACCATTTATCTGAAAAGATATGATGGATGATTACGTTTAGAGAACAATTAATATTCCCCACTCAATTAATGAAGATGAACAAGTATAGGCTGTTATTATGGATAATCTTTCCATACTGAAAGCAAGATACTTTAACTAAACACCCACCTTGTTTAAAAATGGAAATGCCACAAAAACCGTGGTACTCTCAAAACACCACTCCACCTGGAGTGTGAAGGACAGAAAGCGACTTTACCTTGGCCGTGGACACCCGTCGCAGAGTGCAGATGGGTGGTGTTTTATTGAGTTGTATGCTTGAAATCAATATGGTCTTGTGAATCAGTGTCACCCCAATAAACTCAATAATAAAAAAAAATCTGTTTTGAACATTCGATGAAAACTAAACTAGAATATTTTATAGTTAATATGACAATCAAATATACATGAAAATTGGTAACTCAATATTAAAGGCCATGGGCATTTTGTTGCCATGAATGCTTTATTACTCAAACATCATTTGCTATATTGTATAAAAAAGAGCATTTAATTTTTAGGAAGACAATAATGTCAGGATAGCACACCGATGTTTGCAAATAGCCACCTATAACACGTGTAAATCAAATCCATTATTCTGTGAACATGAAATGAGAATGTCTGAAGACTGCACACATGAAAGAATGTCGACTGAGTGTGAATCCTTGCTCCCAAATTTTACTAAGTGCCTGGCCCAAGGCTATGTGTACTCTTTGTGCCTCAGTTTCCTCCTCTATAAACGAAAATGAGGATAATAAGAATAACTACCTTATAAAATTCCTATAAAAGTTATATATATATAATACAATTATGCTTATAAACACTTTACTGAGCATTAACCATACATGCAATGATTATTGGATAGGCATTACTATTATTTATTTTATTTTATTCATTTGAGGAAATAAAACTCCTCATAGCAAATCAGGTTTTATGGAATGTAGCCAAGGAAAGCATCCTCTTTGTGTTTGCAATTTAGCATCTCTAGACTTTTGCTTTTACACTGCCCAGTGATTTCCCCACTATTGGGTTCCCACATTTACACCACTGCCAAAATCTTACTTCGAACCCATAAGTATAAAAACATTGACATTTTAATTTTCAAGTGGCATACCACTTTAATGTAAAACAGGATAACACTGGACAATTGGGATTTACTCTACACTGTCAACTTGTATATTTTTCCTGAGTACTTGATCAGTTGGTTGACCATAAACAATTCATTTAACTGTATTCAGTTGTCTCATTTATCAAAAATTACTATCACTTTCTCAAAATTGTTGCAAGAAAGGTTAAATGGACTAATACAGATAAAAAGCCTAGCACAAAAATACTAGCTCCTTCAGCTACCTACCTTATCCTATTTATTCTTGTGTTTTCTCAGCAAGATTATCAAATAATCCTCCTTTCTAATAGTTCCCATTACAACCAAGTGCATGTCCTAGTTTCCCAACAAACACATTAGCTGCCTCTGGGTTGTGCGTTAGCTTTGCCAAATTGATCTATTTCCTGCTACAGTTAGGAAATATATAAAAAAGTTTCCTATGTGAGACAGATGTTTGCCATATTGTCATGTTTTTTATCTGCTAGTGTCTGCTACCTTCTTGACCTTCTGCTTTGTTGTACTGCTTTCCTTACCCTCAGCTCTGGTCTCCTTGGTGCTCCTTTTCCTGGCTTGCTGCCCTTGGACTCTTAAATTATTACAACCTTGTTTCATCGGTTCAACAAGCCCTCAAGATCCTCTGGTCTTCAGTACTCCAGGACTGCTGACTGACTCCTTACCGACTTTATATACCTGGCCTCGTGTTGGCCTGTGATTGCTATATGTACTCTGGGTTCAGGCTTCCTGTATTATCTTTGACCTGTGCTTCTGGCCTGACCCCTGCCATTTGGAATTATCCCAGCTGTCTTCCTGTGTTTTGTTTGTTTTGGCTTCCAGTTTTACTGCATATCTTGAATCCTTACTCTAACATTGATTGATTCTTTTTTCATATACTCTCAGTTTAATTAAGAATCTTACTACTTATAACCACTCTGGAAATCTGTGGGGGGGGGAACCTATGGAAAGGTGGGATCTAGGATGATGAGCATTTACAAAAGTGAGTAAAGGAGTTTCACATAACCATCAATTCTTATATGTAACCCTCTTAACTAAATAGCAACTTAGCGCCCAGGGAATGAAAAGTCACCATTAAAATCCACACTTTTACCCCCCAGATCTTATTTTCAAGTGTTTCTTTCACTAAAATATTAACAACTTATAGTAAATGGTAAACCTTCAAAATATTTCTAATTTTTAAGAGTCAAGTTCAGTAAGCAGAAAGCAAAAAGATGGGCACGGGATGGCTATTTTGGATTAGGATGTCGTGAATTACACTGGGAATGGAAGCCATTTGAGTCATTAGGGCGGAGGTCTGATATTAGGTTAGTTCAAGAGCGAGAGAGAGCTGCAGACCTTGAACAGGAAGTAGATGAGGTTTGATAAGCAGGTTCAAATGCATAAAATGTAAGTGGCAAAAAGAAACGAGAAAAGCAAAGCATTACAGTGATGTTCACAGGGAGCTGTCACAGGCTCTGGTGCCACTTCCACGTGGCCTTTGAAGAAGACAGAATCACAGGGTGTCAAGGCAGGAAGGGATTTTTGCAGCCATCTACTGTAGCCTCCTCATTTTTCCAGGATATTTATCATACATCGTTTCCTTCCTGCCTCTTGTGGGTCCCCACTCAGAAACTTTTGCCCTGCATGTTCAATGCTTTCAGAAATAGGAGCTGCCTTAGAATATACTGAACTGAATTAAAAGGAGAAGCAGCTTCCATGGCAAAAAAACAAAGCAAAACAAAAAAACCCACTTGTGTGTGTGTGTGTGTGTGTGTGTGTAATATACTTTGCCATCTGTCCCCTTTTCCACTTTCAGCTAGCTTCCCTTTTTTCTATCAAGTGATGCAATGCTGCCATAGCTTATGCATGGGTCATATATCAGCAGTCAGAGATATGAGGGAAATCCTTTGAAGAGAAAGTCAAGGTACTATACACTGTGAAGGATACTCACAGTTTTCCAACAGTTATTTTCTGCAGTTATGTGTGGATCCCCAGTTACTCTTTAAAAAAATTTTTTATTGTTGTTCAATTACAGTTGATCCAGGATTTCCCCCACTGCTCCCACCAGCCCTGTCCATCCTTCTCCCCACTCCCCCAGTCAGTCCCCAAGGATGCTGTCCTCGTCCTTGGGTCCTTTATATCTTTTCTTTGATTTGACCCAGATACTCTTAATAGGGAAACATACAGTATATTCCAAGTAGGGTAAGTTTCATATAAAATATTTTATAGCAGTACATGTAAATAACCCATTGTCCTCTTTATTATAGACGAGTAGAAAGGCTGGTTGAACAAGTCTATGTATTTACCTAAAATAGCACAGTGTTTACAGCTGACAAAGACTTTTACGTGAACCACTGGCTCCATGGCGGCATGGCCTACCTCAGAATCAGGTGAATTACTCTGGCACTTATCACAGTCAGAATATAGCACTTAGCATAAACTTTTGTTTATATACTTATTTACTTTTCCATCATGATATAGATTCTGTGAAGACTTACAGACATCTGTCAAGTCCAGTCCTTATTCCAAGCATCTGGAATAATAGGTTCCAAATAAATATCTGTTCAATGAGAGGACTCATGAGAGTTCAAAAAGGCTGTAGCCCGAGGTCTGAGCTGGGTCCCCAATACGGATGGATTATAAGAAAAGAAGCAAACAAGGTAGGTGATGCTGTATGGGTAAGAGGTGGGGCTATTCTTGGCCACACTATCGTTGTTGCAGTGACATTAAAGAAACTATCACTGCACATCAATATAAAAATTAACTTGCCTTGCTTGGTACAATAAACCTGGGTAAACCTTGCAGAAATGTTCTGAATATGAAAAATTATCTTTTCAATGAATAGCTACTTAATAAGCCAACAATTAAAAAAATCTCTATGGAATCCTCTCAAATGTATATTCATGTCTTATTTTATTTTATTTTTCCTCTCAGTCTTAACCCTAAACTTTCTATTTAAGATTTGGGGGTTGTGGTTTATCATGCACACTGAACCCTGAAAATTGCTTTAACTATTTGTTAGAAAATTACATAAAGTCAAATGTTGATTCACTTTCCTGTTTCAACTCTATGAAAAGGGTAAGCATATGTAATGCTTATTTTACATTAATATTAAAACTTCCCACATCAGTGTAAATCATCACATGCTATATAAATGTACCTTAGGCATCATGAAATTTGTTATATTCTAACAGATTTGACAGCCACATAAAAAAGAAAAAATGCCAAAGCCACTGAATGTGGTGTACCTCGTGTATTACTCCCTACAAGCATGGTATGAAGTCATTTATATTTTCAAGCAAATACTTCATTTTCTACGTTAGAGAAGGAAAAGAGAAGAATATAATTTTAAAGAAAAGAGATGGGTTTCAGGAAAATGCGGCTAAGGTATAGTTATAATTTGGTGGTGGTTGTCATCGGTGCTGGTCCCCTCAAAGTATCAGAAATGTTAACCAGCACTCATCTGTCTCCCACCCAGAACCTCCCCGCAGCCAGTGCACTTTAACTCGTTTCCTCCTGCTTTCAGTCCTACTGTGGTTCTGGCTGCATAGCATCAGTGGCATTATAACCTTTATTTCCCTATGTTAAGGGGCACTGTGTTATCTCTTCCATGCCAGGCATCCTACACTCTTTTTCTCTGGTCAAAGAAGAATAATCTTTTATCCATTAATGAACACATTCATTTTTTCTTCCCTTTCAAATAGGATTTGTTTGAATTCTCTTTATATTCACACAAGAAAGGCTCAAAAGATTTTGAATTTCAAATTCACATGTAACCTAAAGATATACCGCTATAAGCACATATTTAACTTAATTATTTAGGTTTCTTCCTGTGATTATTTACATTGCAATGCAATCGCAGATAGCATCATCCGAAGCCTCAAGGGCCACTCCACCTGGCCTTACAAATCAATAGCTCCTATTGACGGAATCAAGTGGAGTACAAGAAGGAAACTTTCTTTAAAGATGAGCTCACTCAAACAGATGAGGCTAAAAACAGAGCCTGCTCGGTGGCAAACTCCCAAAGAAGTAGCACAGGAGGGAGATGTGCCGAGTTGGAACGGTGTCATTCCCCACCTTCAAATCATCTGTTCAACTCTAACTTGAAAACACTGAAAACCTGCCTTTGAGGTAAAATCAGGCCAAGCTATGCAAAAGAGAAGGAACTGACATTTATGGAGCACCTATTATATTTCAGGTATTTTAAAAGCAAGCAGTTCTCACACATTATTGGATTTAATTCTCAAAGTGTAAGAGGTAGTTACATATTCACAGACCTCCCCCATCTCCCCTTACCCACCCCCATTCCCCCTTGTTTTTACAAGTGGGAAAATAAAGCTAAGGTCACAAAGCTAAAAGGATCCAGGCTCTGAAGAAAATATTTTTCACTCAAAGTCTAGGTTTTTCCTATTTAAATTCCAGGGATTTTCTTCTTTCCTTCCAAATTCTTCTTTTCCTCCTAATCCAGCCATCCTTTGGATTAGAGACATTCACTCATCCCTCCTTTCTCCCTCCTTGCCTCTCTCCTCTTCCCTCCTTTAATAAATATACTCAGCATTTACCCTGTAACAGTTACTATGTGAGATACCTTAAATAATAAATTATGTTACAAACTCTGAAGAGTATATTTTGCTTTTCATACTATATTTTAACCATACTTTACAGATAACTTCTACATAACTATCTAAATTTTATACCAACATAAAATGTGCATAATGTGCTTAATGAGTGAAAATGTATAGTATATTAACAAATTTCTCGTGAGGGAAATAGATAAAGCAAACATTGTTTAACTCTTAAAATGATTAAGCAAATACATAAAGAAACGAGCTACATAAAACTCAAAAAAGATTAACTAACGACTTATGTGTGGTTAAAACGAATGATTTGTTTCTAATAAACCAGAGCTGAAATACCTTTCAAATGTACAATAAGCCTAGAAGGGTTCGACATTCAATGCTTTTGCTGCGCAGGTGAGGAAACGAGGCAGCCCAGTGTCTTACTTCTCCATCATTTTCCCTTTAGTGTTTACGGGGCTGTTCTTCCTTCTCAGGCTATATCTCAGGCTTACCTCCCAGTGGTTTTTCAGAAGTGAAAAAACTGAAAGAATTGAAGCTTCTGATCAGGTGTTTGAATATCTTGTGGTGAAAGTGATGTACTGTAATCAAAGGAGGGTGTAATCACGGACGTCTCAGCGGGTGAATATAGGAAGCAAATTTGCTTGTATACGTTGTACAGAGATCATAGTAATTCAGCATTGGCAACTTTTTTCATTGCTCATGGTTTTTTGTTTTTTTTTTTGTAGTATCTCATACCTTTTAGTCCACACAGTACACTTTACACATTTTACCGGAGGACCCAGAATACATAATGAAATGCTGTGTTATTATTTCTGCCTTTATCCTGGACATAGGACAAATTTCATACAGTTAAAAATAACTTAGATGTGAATTTCTTTGGTTTATTAAACTCTTCAGAAGCATAAGCCTGTCCTCAGCCCACTCCATTTAAAACCAGTCAGGAGAGCTCCACCAGAAATTCTCTTAGCTACCAGTGAGAGAAAAACATTTGATAGATACGCAGTGATCGTATAAATGATGTTGCGCTTCGTAATCTATAGGTAATATTCATAATCTCTATCGTTTGTACACATAGTCAACAGATGCTGGCAGAGGGAATGCATGTGTCTCTGTTCCACAATCTGTAAGTTATGAACGATTTGCCTTTAAAAACGAGGTGATCATGATAATAGTTGCCAACTATACTTTAACGTCTGCTTGAATGTTTAAAAAAACATGTATTTACAAATACTCCTGTAATAATTGTAGCTAGTATTTATTGCCTACTAATAATATCAGACTAGGATATATACTCTTTCATTAATTTAGTCCCATCACCTGTATTCTAATGAGAGAGATACTTTCTTACCGAAGATACAGACCAGGAGACTGAGACTTGGAGACCTGAAGTAAAATGCATGAGGCCCCCAAACTAGTACACAGCTGGAGCTGGGAGTTAAGTCCAGGAAACTAATTCCAAGCTCCTACCTCTTCATCACTTCACTATGTTATATGGGGGAGCTATCAAAACTTCTGAGATTTCCTCCAACTGTTCACCGTCATTTAGACACCATTTTACTTTGTCATCATATTAATCAGATGTCATAGTACAAATACATGTACCTTGGGGGCAAAATCACCTAACGAGGGGAACTTGTTCATAGGCCGCAGTTTCTGGCCTCTGAAAAGTCCTTGTTAGGAGCATGTCATGAAGAATGATGTGTTACTAGGGAATCTGACAAGCTGAAGCTGCAGGTGCAGGGAGCAGCAGCAAAACAAAACAACCGCAGAAGGGTGACCTGTTTTATTCGCTGCTGGGAAGAAAAAGTTATTGACTAAAGAATTACCTAATTAGTACTACTATCTTTTAAAGATAGTAGCTCAGTTTGCTTTTTAAACAAAATTATGAATAACCGTAGGTATAACGCCCATCTTTGAAAAGTCCCATGCCCCAAAGGAAAAGCTAGCTTCCTCCCAAGAGTAACTGTGACTCAGTTAAGTCCACAGGAACATAATATTGATCCCCAAACACACTTCTCTAAAGGGAGTCTTTGAGAGGGATTTAATGAGCCCCCTTCCCCCTGTGTACAGGCGATGTCTGGGGACTGAACTAACTCTTTCGAGCCACTCGACTGCTGTCTCTGGTGCAATGAAGCGATGCTTTGAAGACGATCTCACTTAAAACTTACAAATTGTTGAACCTTGAAAATGTTGCCTAGCCGTCCACTTTGGGATTAATATTTTGGGTCATAAAAATAGGAGAATTCGTATCGGATGGAGAATCGTAAGCATAAGCAGAAATAGTTATAACATATAAGATCGTGTAAAGATCAAAAGACACTCAAGAGGAAGTCAGGAGATCTGGTTCCCAGCTCCTTCTCCATCCTCAGATACTTTACTTGGTGAGCGTGTTAAATGTTCTTGAATTTAGTTTCCATATTTCTCAGATGCTGTGGTTTAATCAGAAAGACCTTAAAGGCTGTACAACGATTATAAAGAATCTGCACATTTACACTGGCATCAGACACTGCCTACAGATGTGGTAAGTAACTGGTCGCTGCTGGACCGGTGTGGGTCCAGTCAGGAACACAGAGGGCATGAAAGGCAGTTTACTAGAGGACATTAAATGCAGGAACTAGTTACAAAGTGGTTGAAAAGGTGAAAGGCCAACCAAAGAATGGAAGGCAGGCAAGGCGTTAGCAAGAGCATTATCTGTTTTATATCAGCATCAGCTGCAGTGAACTTCTAACGATCACATCGCCTCTCGTGTGGTCCTAAGGAAATTAAAGGAAAAAAAAAAATCCTCCCAAAGGGCAGCATTTAAACAATGCAAGCTGTGTTCCACTTTGCTTGGAAAGCAATTTGGTCTGAAGTCAGGATCTCCATTGACTCCCGGGTAGTGACAAAGATTAACATGTGGCCACAGACTTGCAGAGAACAAGGTTGGAGAATTGGTAAAACAAATGACTTATTAAGAATATGTTGACGGGACTTTCTAAAACAGACTTAAAAGAGATCCTACAACCCTCAGATATTTGTATCTAATTGAATAGTCACCAGAAGACGAGGCCTTGAATCACAGTTTCCAGCTATGCCAGTGCCTGCCATGGTGGCAGGATGGGGGACACCGGAGAACCATGGAAATGTCTTCTGTGTTTCTTCCTAAAAGAACACTGGACTTTTCCGGTAGACCCCACTTCCCATAAAATTTATGCAATGCGGGATGCTAATTCCAATTCTAGATATCAACATAAGAAACATTCAAACCTGTAGAGAATTTTTGGAAGTTTATTTGAGCCAAACTGACGACAATTGTCGGGAAGCAAAATCTCAAGGGACTGAGAAACGTTCGGAAGCATGGCAGCCGAACACTTCATTTTGTACATCACAATCAAAGGAGGAGACAGAAAGGGGTCACGTGAGGTCCACTGGTGACAGATGAGGGAGGTGGGAGAAAGCAAAGTGAGAAAATCTCTGGGACTGGATAAAAAGTAAAATGGAAAGACACACACTTCTTTTACACTGGTGGGTGTACCGTAGTTAATAATGCACATCTACAGCATATAGAGATGGCATTTGTGGGGGGGGGGGAAGGTAACAGTGAGGAGCCCCAGTGGTCTCTGCTCGGGTTGGGGATTGTGCCCCAGGAGTTTGGGAAAAAAGGAAGTTACCTGACATTTCAAATGTACGTTATCATAGATGCAAAAAGACGACAGGCTCCATTAAGGTAAAGAATGACTTTTTCATAGAAGATTCTAGCCCACCATAACCTGCTTTTAGTAAGTAAGTTTTAATTTCAGGCCATCCTTTGTGGTTTCTTTGGGTCCCAGAGTCTGTAAGGCTGCCTCACAGGCCTGCCCTGGGCCTGTCCGTTTTCGTCTGTGGCCCCCTGCTGTCCACACAGAGTTAGAGCCTGATTAGACAAAGATATGTATAGTAGCCCTGTTCATGTCCTCCCCATTTGGCACATTATTGGTACAGGAACTGAGGCTTAATTCAATCAACATCTGGCATCCCCAAACCATTGTACGAGTCCAAAAGTGACATATGATCAGCCAAATCAAACAACTTTTTTTGATACATTTTTGTATCAAATTGATACAAAATAATTGATACATTTTCTCCCTACTGGCATTTCTGAGGATAAAAAGGCCCACATCCTGCTGGAATTCTCATATGAACCATGATATAGCTAGCCTAAAATCAAAGCTGCTACACCAAAGATGGAAGATTCAAAAGAACGTTAGGGAAATGGCACCAGAGCGCTGATTAGAACACATGCAGATTCCACTATTAATTTCTTAGGGTCGCCACAACAAAGACCAGAAGTGGATGGTTTAGCACAATAGAGACTTCTGCAGCACATTTCTGGAGGCCGGAGTCCAACATCAAGGCACAGGCAGGGCCAAGCTCCCTCTGAAGACACCGGGAATGATCTGTGTCAGGCCCCTTGGTTCTGGTAGCCCCAGGTGCTTTTTAGCTGGTAGACGGTTGTCTTTCCCCTGTATCTATTTACATCTCTGGGTGTCTGTTTGTCTCTGTATCAAAAGTGGTATGGATGTAAAATAAGCATGGCTTCAGTCTGCTTTCCGTGGGGAAAGGATACGTTTATTTGGGTTATATGTAAGATAATTGGCTTTTGTTAAAAGACTATACTCATGAAATTTTTGTATATGAGTGTGTGAGTAGTGCTGAGAAGACCGGAGTCGGGATGTGATGAGTGTTTGGACTACTCAGCATCCCTCATCTCCTCCAGCTAACAGCCTCTCTTTTGAATTAATTTTCCTGAGAGATTCCCATGAAGCTGAAATCCAAGTTCCTGCTATGAACTGGGTCAGAGGGATTTGAATAAAGGGCTAGTGTTTGACCAAATCTGGGATGATGAGATGCATTCCTTTGGGAATTTACAATTTGCCACAGATCAAATTTTCTCATGCAGCGTTCTGTGACGGAGCGGTGGGAAGAAGGGTCACGCATCCCTGACCCTGGTTTCTCGTGCACGTGGACAATACCTGTAGTTCTCGGGCGTTGCCTGTGCACCTCCTTCTCTAGGGTTGCGAGCCTCTCCAGCATCCGTCTCATTCTGGTTTTAGATATACAGGCTTTTGTTGCTGTATCTGTTGTTGTTTGAAATGAAAAGAGCTTGAGACAGTACCTAGCGCAGTGCCTGGCTCTTTGTTTCACAATAGGCAGTGGTTCTTTTCTTCCGTTTCAGTACTAGACATGTTTTAAAGACAAAAAGTTTAAAAAATAAATAAAGTAAAATACGTTGATTAACTTTGACAGGTAGGTACATGCTCGATTGAATTTAACAAAATTCTAAGAGGATCAGAGAGAACGAATAGAGGCAACTCCTTTAGCCACATTTATCTTGCCAATAGCATTATGTATTGTCTTGATGCAGTAAGTCCAAATTCAAAATTATTTTAAGGGCCAGCTGAGTCTCATGGATGAGCCAGAACTGGAGTACGAAGATAGATTAAACATGTCCTTCACTCGCTCGTGTTCAGCAGCCTGCTGATACGCATAACTTCCATGTTGACGAACGCTCATGGGCTTCTCAAGGGTTTGCACACCAGCCATGGGGTCAGGTTAAGAGAGGCACATGTCCTGTACTCCTAGAAGACTCGTTACAGCTGCAGGCAGCTCCCAGGCGCTCCATTGTATCAGGTGAGCTGCTAATACTAACCATCCCCTACACCATACACAAAGTCACTCAGGGTGGAGTACGTTTCTTGGGTAGCTCTTATTGACTGTTAACCTTTTATTTGATAGCTTTCTTAATTGATAAAGGTTCAAGACAAAAGTGGTTTTATTTATAGAAGTATGATCTTACTTTGAATTAGAGAGTTTAGGTGCTTAGAATTTGAAATGATTGTACCCCGTCTTTACTTTTTCCTCTGTTTCTTCTTTTAATATTTTAGCTATGGGTGCAACATTACATATGGGGATAAACAAATTACTGTCTTGCAAATTATGTGTATGTAACATAAACATAAAAGTACCTTATCTGCGAATGACTATAATGTTAGAAATTAAAATAATATCTAAGCTTCACTGTGGATTTTTTAAAGATTATAGGTGACATGAAAATTACTTTAGAAGACTCACATTAAAGTATATACATCATCACTAGATAACAGAACAAGAAAGGCAATGCTTTTAATATCAAAATATTATATATTACTCAAAATATCACTGCATTCGGGAAAATAAAAGCTAACTTTTACTCCTTCCAGTATTAGTGTTGAATATCAACCAGTTAAAAAGTACTCATGAATTTTTATGTTAGATGCTTCTGATTCTGTGTGTGCCTGACAACCCATGTTCAATGACTCTGAAGAGCTACCATTACATCATGTCTTCACTAAAATAGCTTTTCACCAAAGCGAAAAACTAAAATGACCATAAAATTGATGATAATAACACATTTCATTTATGCCCTCAGCTTAAGGCCCAACTTTTCATTGCTTTATAATGTTGAGTGTTTATAATGCTCAGGGTTTACTGCTTAGAAGAAAAGGAAAAGGAGAAGGAACAGAAAGGAACGCAGGGTGGGGAAAGACACCTACTTTTAAATCCAAATTGACTCAGAGGCATTTTCCCATCCACGATATTCCCTCCCCCTAAAACAATGCATTGTCTTCTACCTGCTCAATGTACAATTACTAAGTTTCTGTTAGAACGAAACACATGTGTATAAAATTCTGAAAACCTTACAGAAATTTCATGTATACTGTCAAGTTTTCAGTTTGTCCACTAGAGGGCACCATGAATATACCAGAAATGTGTTGATGCATTTCTTTTTTTAAGTTACATAAAAGAGGAATACAGTGTTAAAAAGTAAACCACAATTCTTAATTGCCACCAACCTCTAAATACATGACAAATTGCATGCATATTAGATTTAATTTACCTTATTTTTTATAGGTTCACAAAAGGCTCTTTTAAAAAGCCGTGTTCAACTATTTGAAAGTTCTGCCTGTACTTTTGACATTATCAGCATACCTATGATGGGGCTTACTTTTACTTTTTTTATGGAATGTGAGAATGCAAAGGAAATAATGGTTGTATCTTTAAGTCAGGTGTATGGTATTCACTCAGGAGCATCGGGTTTTCCTTTGCATTTAAACAGGGAGAAAAAAGTTTGCTCATTTAAATCATTCTCCATTTCTACCCTCATGTCTGACAATAATACATATAGAATTCTACAGCCACAAAAGGGAAAGATAATGCATACCTTGCAACAGGAAAGGGGAAACAAGAGAATTATGTAACCTCCAAATAAGCAAATGAATCATGGAAATTAGAATGAAAAGGACCTATTATACAGTGAAGACTACAGCTCAGGGAAAACAATTCCACTTGTGTTTATTTCAGGTTACACTGCTCAGCATTTATACTATTCTTCTAACAAGAGCTCTGTCTTCCTTTTCTAATATCACACACGCCCCATAATTGTCTGTAGTAGCTTTCTGCTCAGCCTGAATGAAATTGCTTTGAAGGCTAAGTTCACACACTAGAGTAATTAACTACATAATTGGTCTAGAGTGAATCTTATATTGTCTTCTATGATGCCTTCCTATTCCCCATCACATCACTTAATAGAAGCTGCCACTATTTCTAATGCTCAAATCAGGAGATTTAAGAGGCTGATTTATCCAGCAATAGGGGGTGGTGGAATGAAAGGACTAGAAACATTCTTTTCACACAGGGGTCTAAAAATAGTTTATAGCTGCAAATAGGTTTCCGAGTGAATATCGTTCTGCTTAGGTGAAGTGAAGTTTCCTTAGGATCGTGATCATCAGCAAAGGTGACTACGATTCACACCAGTGGTTCTGACAGTACAATGTCTTGAGGAGCCCCATCCGTATGGGCAGGCACTGGCCTGGCAGCCATATGGCCCGGCACAGTGCAAATTCTTGGGCCGCACCCAGGAATGCTGGTTCAGAAACTCTGGAGAGCCAGCCCAGCGGTCAGTGTGGGAACCAGCGCCTCCCCACCCCCAGGGGACCGCAGCGCACGCCAGAATTTAGAACCCATGAGTTCCCTGCTAAAGAAATCTTGAAAAAAGAAGAAGTCCTGAATCTCCTACCATTTTAAATAACCATGTGTCAATTTCTTTAACTTATCAAGTAGAAGAGTGGTAAGATATTATAACCTGCTAAAAGGAGAATTCAAATAACTACCGATATCTAGGTAATAATAAATGCTGAAATGAATTTACAAATGGTGTAAGAGTAACCACCGGGCAATAATCAATCGCATTCCATCAGGCGCGATCCGTTTGCTTTTCTAAGGATCGTTTGCAGGATTGTTGGCGTGAAGTCTAACGTTAGTGGAGTCCCATTAAAATGAAAACAAAGGAGGAATTTCAGAGGAAATGCCCTGCATGTCTTCTTTTCTTCACCTTCCAAACTGGACCAAACTGCCAACACTTCAGGAAGTGAGTAAGAACGAGAATATCCTGTGGGGAAGGGCTGATGAAAGTGGGCTTTGCCAATGACCACATTGCTAACCAAACGACACAGCACAAATCTATCCTTCTGTCTGATGACCGGATTTCAAATCCATCTATAAGGTACAAACCCAAGTTTATTCATCAAGCACCAATACATTCTTTCACTCAACTTACCTCATCTTCCTCCCTCTTCTCCCTGGAAAACCCGCAAAGCCCCTCTTCTGCCGGTGGGGAGGATGGCACTGTTTGGGCCCATGTCTGAATTTGTGTCACCCACCCTTTGATCCCAAATAAACACTTTTTTTTCCTGTTACTTCCTGCAAGGTATTTAGGTTGACATGGTTTTCCACAGCCGGTTTTCTATAGCAGGGTGGTAAAGTAGTTGTACTCACTTAGGGAAAGGTACCCTAACCCCAGTAAAGACTCCTAGTATTTTTTTTAATTTTGCTCATTTCAAAGTGTTTTATACATATATTTTCCTGAGATTTTAGTCCACATTTTCTTTTCTTAAGCTATGCATGTTTAAATATCTTTTATTTTGGGATTTTTGACTCATTCCAACTCAAAATGCCTATTTTCATGCCCATCCTTGGCTCAGATCTTCTCTCCCAATTAACCTCCATTAATCACTTAATTCTGAGAGTCTGGGAATGGGAGAGACTAAATGATGCCTTCTTTGTAGGTACCATGCGAGCATTTTAATGTCCTAAGAATAAATGTTTCGAGAAACAACTGAGGAAATAGAATCCCATGCAGTATTCTGAAATTTTAGTGTAGCAACTATGGACCTGGAGAAGAAAGAATCAATTAATGTGAACCCCAACAAGAAATTTATCTGCTGAGCTGGACTCCTCATGCTCAAACGGGGGCCCAAGTTTTATAAACAACAAGACCCTAGAGGCCATTTGCTGGTGGGGGCTTCTCATGAAGTCTCTACACCAGGGAGAAACTGAGAGACCTCTTGGCTTCCTGCACCGTATGCCCTTTCCACCCAGGGTCTGAGATCTGCCCTGTCCAATCAGAACTGCACAATTTGGGGAGTTTATTTGCATAAAATGGGCCTAATTGATAACTTAGGTGGGGACTTTTGCTATAAAAGTTGGCTTCTCCTTTGTCTCCGTGGAACATAGTTCAGGTTGCTTCCTGAATCTGTGTCTCTGGGCTGCAGAGTCTTTAGCTCAAACAAATGCTTTTAATTTTGTTGTTACATTCTAAAACATATTTTGGTTGATACAACTAAATTAATCATTTCCAGATTATCTGTAGGGCAGAGAAATTCTGGTAAATGGGCAGTAGGAATCTACTACCATGTAAAGGCAATCAGGCAAAAAAAAAAAAAAAAGCGAATATCCTGATATGTTTTTGTATGTAACAAGGTCAAGGACTGAAAAGAAGAATTGTGTAAATTCAGCAAAATTCAACTGCTCCACTTCTGTCAAAGTTTTAACCAATCCATACTGACATAGGTACTCAAATTACAAAACTGAACCTGTCAACTGCAGAGAAAATAAGCATTTTTTAGTCTTCTTAAGAAATAAATGTTCCATTTACTAATAGTGGTCAATAACAAATTGCCTTTAATTATGTCTTTTAAAGCATCTATTATGTGTCTAAAGCGTCTATTGTAGAGGAAAGCGCAGTACAGTACAGTCCAGAGAGGGAACAGAATCCGCCCGCCCCAGTATATGGATTATTTCGGACTGGTTAGTTTTAAGAAATAGCTAACAAAGGAGAAGGCCTAAAAATAAAGTAGAAGTTACCCTTTCATTGTGAGAGAAATTTACATTTACAAGGAACATTTACATTTGTAACCGGTGTCTCCCTGTGTACTTAGAAACTGTTTTCAGTGGAGAAATCTGCATAAGAAGCACACCCTCCTTGACTATGTTTGGCCTGACAACCTCCCTTAGCTGGCTCTCCCAATGCTACACACCTTCTTTTGTCTTCAGCTGGAGATACTGAAGATATCTCCTTGGGCCATTTTTTAGAAGGGCCCTCAGTTCCTTAGGTATCTCTCTTGTATACAGGAGGCATACGTGTTATTAAAGTTCTGTTTATTTTTCTCCTGTTGATCTTTTTTTTTAGTATGATTATTGCAGAGGGAATCTTAACCAATAACTTAGAAGGGTAGAAGAAGAACTAGTTTTCCCCAACAACAGAAATAAGTGAGTTATAAAAGACAAAATAAAAATTTGCAGGATTTAGATCCAGATCTATTACGAGCTACTCTGTTAAACTTTGGCAAAATCTTTAACTTCCTTTTGTCTTACTTTCCCTGTCTTTGAACCGAGAAGACCTGTGCTGTATGGCAGAGTACTACATACTTAATAAAACAATGATCAGTTCTAACACCAAGCAAGTGAACATCACATGCATGTGGAGGGGAGGGAAAAATTATGTTTTCTGCTATTCTCCCATGTTCTCCCACTGAGGCCTGTACATTGGACTAACAAAAGACAAGGTCAAAAAAAAATCTCTAAGCTTTTATGATACTGCAGCCTTTTTTTAAAAAAAAATGAAGACCCTAAGAAACAGCTAAACCTAAACTTTTTGATATTAGGCTTAATGAAGAATGACACATCATAGAAAAACATGACAGGGCCAGCGAGTATTAGCGAAGGGTAGTAAACTTGCTGAAAGGCCTGTTCTTTGGGCTTCCTATTGGCATTCTTCTGTCTCCACAGTCAAGGAAGCTCCTTCCCTCCAGGTGCGCAGAGGGCACCTCTTAGACCCACTTCAGCGGAGATGTGGGAGGTCAGAGTCCTTCCTGAATCTGCCATTTCTCAAATTCCTTTCGTTTAAAATATTTAACATCTCAATGGTTCTGTATTTCTGTATCGGGGTGTATTCTGTTCTAAAACCCAGTACACTTAATTATAAATATATGAAATTTGGCAAATTAGGGTAGAAAAGCACCATAACTTTCAGACATTGAACCTGAGATATGAAAGTAGCTGAAAAAGTATTTTTTTTTGCAAGCTAGCAATACCACCTAGTTGAGAGGAAATTGGACTGCTAGTAATATCTATCATAGGTAGCAGACTACAAAAAAAAAAAAAAAGAAAAAAAAAGAAGTCTTCAGAATCTCCAGCTTCCGGTGGATGGTTCTCAACCAGAAAAGCTCACAGAGGTCCTTTATTAGGCAATCCTGCGACGAAAACATCCCTTCATAGTTGTTAATAAAGAAAATAATAAAAACACACCAAATGTGCTCCCTAAATCTTCATCAGTTTTCTGGATGTTTCTCGGGATTTTTCTCAGCTTGTAGAAAATGAGCTTCCCTTATTTTGTACCTAGCAAGATCTTTTTCAGTCTTCCATTTATAACTTAAAAGAAATTGGTTTTTTGGAAGTTTTCTTTGTCTACTGCTTATCCTCATCAGAATTAATCCTTTGTTTCTGTTAACAATTGTATACTTCAGATTTTTCAGGTTTTTATTTAATGTTGCCTTATAGAACAATGAGCAGTTTAAGTATTTGTTACCGACTCTGTATTGCGAGCCTTTTGAGAGGAGGGACCATGCTGTACTAAATTACTTCTGTGCCACATTGAGTACTTGAACCTTAATTAGTTGTACAATAAAAGTTTGCTGAATTTAAATAATGGGCATTATAAAACTTAGCTAACCTCAAAATAACAAAAACTATGATAATATTAGTATTAAATAGAGAGTGAGAGCTTGTGCACTGGAGTGAGCAACTGGGAGCATGTGTGAGCACCTTCCTGTTCTCACGTGTCTCTGAAAATGTATTTATCCTAGATATCTGTGTGTGTTTGTTTCAGTGAATTTAAACTCTTTGCAGTCAGAGGCAATGGTTAATAATACTTCTTTTAAATAACACCATCATCAGGAATTCTCTAAGCTTGACTCTGTCCAAGGAGCTCAGAGTAATTTTGGCCCTCATTATTCTTTTGAATATTCTCTCACTTATAAAAGAAGAAATAAGCTTCAAAGGCATTAAGCAGTTAGTTCACAAAAACTAGGAAGCCAAAAGCTTGATCGGCTATTTCAAGTTCTAGGCCAGTGTCCTACATACTAAAGATGAATGCTACACTGAAATTATAGCTCCACAATTACTTCCCTCAAACTTAGAGCTTGTGCAGCCAATAGCTGACGTGAATTGTAACATTTAATTAAGAACCACAGAAATCCAATTAGGTATAAAAAGATGTCTCCAAATCTACACAATAATGTGCCTTCCCTAGAATGCAGCACTGTCTCTGTACATTTTCAAATGAATTCTTCTGCCTAATATGCTGCTGTGATTGGATTTAAAAAAAAAAAAAAAAGATGCTTTGCAGGGATCCAGAAGCTCATCATTTCCAGTTTGCACATATTTATTGCCTGAGAACACAACTCTCATCCAAAATAACTGGTGCGGAGTTGCAAAGCGCTAGTCAACGGATCCACGGTTGCTTTCTGTCACTGGCCACCAGCCCTATAAAAGTCAGAATTTTCAATAAAAAACAAAATACCATGCACCTTTGTCATGGTCAGGTGGCCTTACTTTTCGTGCTTGAAGCGGGAACTCCATCAGGCTTTTTCCTGGCGGAGGGCCTATTTTATTTTTTTGCACCACTAGACCATTTGATTTTTGTTATAGTGCTCTACTATTTTCACTACAAGTAAAATCAAATTTTTGGTCTGATACATTTGAGTCCCCTAGTTCCTGAGATGAAATACCCTTTAAAGGAATTTATAGAGAGCTGCAGTTATGAAGGCAAATCTTAAATACCTACTAATATATGGAGGAACTGAGAGTTGTGGGAAGAAGTATCACAAAAGCCAACCAAGATATGAAACAGTGAAGTAAGCCTGTAGTTTTTTTTAATGGTTTCTCTGAAAGGCTAGGGATGCGAGAGCACTTGTCAATGATTAAGAGAATAAGGAAAATCCATCATGACCAACTCCATTCTAGGGCCTGGGAAGACTGGTCTGTATTTCAGATCAATTTCTTATTTATTAACAGCACTTTGATGCTATTGATATCACGAAGCAAACAAACCAATGTAAATCTATAGGTATTATTGTGGAGATTGCACATAAGTAACTATACTTCCTCATCCAAAACTATTTAAGTTTCCTGATGCTAGTATCTCCTAACAAAGTCTCATTTCTCTTGGAACATAAAGTGAAATATTTGTTCCCTGTAATGGGAATGGCACATGGAGTTAACTATTGGTCCTTTTGCCAGTTCTTCAAGGTATTTTTTCCTTCTGAAAGTCAGCCAACAGTTTAGGTATAGCTCTTAAAAAAGGAGACAACAAAACATACTTTGTTACCACTCTAACCTCACATTTCAGAACCTAAACCCCAGCCCTGTAGATGTGTTTACACATTCGAATCCAAAAAGCAGCGACAAATTTCACACCCATTTCAAAGGCCTTCCTGACCCACAACTGCCCTTTGGTATTTCCCTTTCTCTGGAGCGGAGACCCTTTTAACTACTTTATTAACCAAAGCCATTAATTATACTTCATTACCAGGTTTCAGGAAATATACACACGATCACCCATATGACTCATTGTGACTGCTGGATGTTTCACGGCTCTCTTTCCGTAGAATAAGCCGAAAATGAGGTGGTTGAAAAGCTGTTATTTTCAGCATGGAATCACGCCCCGTGCGAGGGCTTCCTACTGAGTGGCTTCTTGTGTATGGCATTAGCATGCTCGGCAGTTTCCTTTGCACCCCTTCAAAGCGCTGTGCCGGAAGGGCCTACAAGGCACCGATTTCCCTGGGTCGGGGACACCCAGAGCAGAGAAGTCCCTTGGCATTTCCACTTAATAAAAGCAAGTTTTCATTGTTTTATTGTTGTGTGCTTGCTTTTGCTTCTGGGCTGTTGCTGGTTTGATGCTTCTTTGTTTACAGCCTGGTATATTCTTGAAGATTTGACAATATTTGTTCTGTCTCATGTTCTCTGAGTTCCTAGGTGTTGGAGTAAAATGCTTTTCATGGAAACTCACTGCTAATCTAAACTATTGCTTTGATACAAGAGTTGGGTTGCACCCCGAAAAAAAAAAAGCTTAGGCTTCATAGATGCTCTTTAGAGTGTATTCCTCTCCAAACAGGAAAGAGAAACTTGGATATTTGGCTGTGCTTATGAGGACGCAGTTGGTGGTACTATTCTCTCCAAGCAAGTATTGAATGGATGCCCCAGGATAAAATTAGGACTGCAGTGCTTGGTGCTGTGAATCATATAAAACAAAATAACCAAAACCCTATGCTTCCAACCAACCAATTTATAAATCCACAGATCCTTGGAGGAGAGCAGCGCCATTTACCTCCTGTTATTTCAATTTGGCAAAAGTAGCTCTCTCTTAGCTGGATTTTTTACTGTGTTGTATTTTGTTGTAACAGTAAATAGCTAGAATTATAATGGTACCTGTTTCTAAAGAGCCTAACAGATGTTATCATTTTTATCCATTTAGAAAAATCTTTTCTCCAATATCATGCATCTTCCCCAGAGCAATACCATGATTTTAACTTTACTCATGTGGAAACTTGTCACAAAAGGAAAGAGCAGTGAGGTTCTAATAGCCCTAATAATAACTCCTAAAATCGACTGCCTTTTGTGTGGCACCGCGCACCTACACGATCATTAATCCTGCGATTCTGCAAGGAGGTGACGAGCTGCTTATTCTTAGAAGAAAGGAGATTCAGAGAAAATAAGCAACGCTGCCAAAGCCACTCTACTGTCTAATTCAAACTGTTTTTTTTTTTTTAACTCCGAAGACCATGCTTTTTCTAGTACTCATCACTCGTAACGTATCTCCCTCCCCAATGTGCTAATAAATATTTCACTGTCTGTCTAGAGGAAAAAGCTCTGAATGCTCATAGCATTTGCTTATTTCTCTGATGTCAATACTCCACCAATTTTAAGCTACTGGTTTCAAGCTACTGAACATGAAATTGGGAAGAGATGCTGACAGTTAGCTCTCCTGATTTGGTGCTAGCTGACTTCCACACAAACTGGACCCATGGCAAGCTCTTTCCATCGACCCTTCTGATATAACCGTGGGTCTCTCTGTTCTAGGTCGTCCAGCTGCAGTAACCAGTAGTGGATTCAACTGGCCCATTGAAATTAGCAACTCCTCCCAGGAACACTATCCATTTATAGAGCTGTTTCTGCTTTAGGAGAAAGACAGGCAGATACAGGAAGACACACAGCAGGGAATAACAGTCCAGTTTAAGTCCCAATCTGCTAGTCGCTGGTTGCTGAATGGGGGTGAGGTAGGGGAAAAACACTTACCTTTCTGAACCTTGGCTTTCTGGTCATGACCAAGGGAATAGTCACCCCTACCTTAACTGCTTTCTAGATGAATAACAGAAAAGATTATCCAAACAAAGCTGGGTGTCCAACCTGCGCCCACGGGCCGCATGCAGCCCAGGATGCCTGTGAATGCAGCTCGGCACAAAATCGTAAATTTACTTAAAACGTCATGAGGTTTTTTTGTGTGTGTGATGTGTGTCGTAGTGTATTTAATGTGTGGCCCAAGACAACACTTCTTCCAGTGTGGTGCAGAGATGCCAAGAGGTTGGACACACCTGGATAAAGCATAATTGATGTTAATGATTTCTTTACCCTTTTGGATTGGTCTGCCACACGCTCCATGCCCTTTCACCTACCAACTATTTAATTTTATCTACATAATAATGGTTATACGAGAAATGATGCAGAGTCCACAGATTTAAAGAATGCAATAGCAGTGACTACATGTTCAACCACCAAAGCCATGTCCCTGCATGTCTTTCAGCTTCTCTAGGCCCGTGCTTAGAAAGAATTGTAACCACGTGAGCTGATAATGCACTTTCTAACATGGCGCATATTACGTTCACTAGGATTGAACGAGCATTTCTATCACCAGGATGAAGCAGGAAGGAAGAGAACTAGTAGTGCAAACAGCACGGGATGCCAAGAAGAATGAGCACAAAAACATGCTCTCCCCTTTTCATACTTTTCTTCAACATGCATGCTGCTTTTACAGTTGGGCCCCTTGACTACACCCAGAATACCCTTAAAGAAGATGCCCTGAGCATTTGTAGCCCACCTTCAGCCTTCTTTCAGGCTCATCTTATTTCCACTGTATTAACCAGTTTATCAGTAGAATCTCTGCTCATCAGCAAACTTGTTTTGGTTGCTTTTTTGGCCTGTTTTGGCTGCTAGTACCCATGCAGCCATTTCAATTTGGCAGCTTGGTTTTGTTCTATCGCCCCTGGTTTACATCTTCATCTCTTCACAAAACGGTTTTCATTGTTTTCTGCCTAGCCCTTGGGACAGTGTGCAACTTCCCTCTATCTGACAGAAAAGGGAGATTGGACACTTGCCCCAACCTTCTGACTATAGACAGGCTGGAGATGTAACTCAGCAGGCAGAACCCCAGACTAACCTGAGAAGGCAGCAGGGTCTGTGGGCTTGTCACCAAGAGAGCAAACAGAAAGACAATCCCTTTTTGACACTCAGTTACAGTTCTACGAGTGTGGGCACCTGCAGGAATCACGCTGTGCACATCAGCTCCTTCCCTATTTGTGATCAGACATTTTGCCAGACTTCGTATTGGAGTTGGACTTTCTCCTCCACATACCAATTCCAAACTCCCTGACCATTCTGTCAGCTGTGAATAGCAGAGATGCTCTAGTAGTAGAAGAGCTGCTCCCAGGAATTCTCGTGAGAGAATGATGTTTTCTGTTCTCCCAGAAAACCAGATGCAGGTGTGGAGACTTACAGTGTGCAAGTCTGGCATTTGAGTAGGTGGCTGGATTAGCACTCAAAGTAATCATCCACCAGGACTTTGCTTTTGACCACTATAAAAGAAGGTTCCAAGTTCCTGATTAAATTTTTTTTAAAGTAGTGGTATTTCCAAGAGCAATTGATTCCACTTTTCTGTTTCAGGGGGATTAAATACAGAGACAATCAAGAATCAAAAGCCATACTCCTTGTATAATATAATGCTAAGTGAAATAAATCAGAGGAAAACCAATACCATATGATTTCGCTTATACATGAACTCTAAAGAACAAAATAAACAAACAACATGGAAACAGACTCAAAGATACAGAGGGGCAGACTGCTGGCTGACAGAGGGGAGGGGGTTGGGGGCTGGGTGAATAAGGTGAAGGGACTAAGCAGTACAAATTGGCAGTTACAGAATACTCACAGAGATGTAAATTACATCATTGGCAATATAGTCAATAATATGGTAATAACTATGGATGGGGCCAGGTGGTTATTTGAATCTTGTACTCTGTAAGCACACGATGGTCTACCTACTATGCAGTACATCGGAAACTAACACAGAATAATGTTAATGTAAAAAATAAAAACTAATATGAGTATGATTAGAACTATAAGTAAGGTTTTGCAATTCTCAGTGTCCATGTATTCTTTCTGCTCCTATATGTATCTGTGTATATATATTACGTTCCCAATGAAACTCTAACTTCTTGAAAAAATACCCCTTGACAGTTATGGCATCTCTTGAGAAATAAACAAGTTGTGATGTTTCTGTATCTTTTTTAAAAGATTTTATTTATTTATTTATTTATTTATTTATTTATTTATTTATAGACAGAGGGAAAGGAGGAAGAAGGAGAGGGAGAGAAACATCAATGTGTGGCTGCCTCTCCTGCACCCCCCACTGGGGACCTGACCCGCAACCCAGGCATGTGCTCTGACTGGGAATTGAACCAGCGACCCTTTGGTTCTCTGGCCAGTGCTCAATCCACTGAGCCACACCAGCCAGGGCTGTGTTTCTGTATCTTATTGGCTTCAATTTTTTTTTCTATTTTTAAATAATTAATATCCACTAAATTAGGTGTTCTGTAAGGGAAGGAATCCTCTGTATTTAGTACTCAGCCCACTTATATAAAAAGTACCTACCATATAGTATACCTGTAGCATAAAGCTGTTCTAGAAGACTGTATTAGTTTGTGAGGGCTGCCCTAACAAAATACCACAGCCTGGGCGACTTAAAAAATGGAAATTTATTTTACCATAGATCTGGAGGGAGGAAGTTAAGTTCGAGGTGTTAGCAGGTTTGGTTTCTCCTGCAACCTTTCTCCTTAGCTTTTAGGTGGCTGCCTTCTCCCCATGTTCTCACAAGGCCTTTTCTCTGTGACGTGCACCCCAGGTGTCTCTTCCCCTTCTAATAAGGACACCGGATCTATTGAATAATGCCACTACTGTTATAACCTCATTTAGCCCTAATTACCTCCTTAAAGGCCCCAGGTACCATTACGGTCTGTTACGTTGGGGGTTAGGGGTAACATATGATTTGAGGGGAACACGATTCAGTACACATGAAGTACTTCTCAAAACACCTCCCACAGACTGATTATTGTTCAAATGCAGATACCCGGACTGGAATCAAGACACTGAATCTGTTGAAGAGAAAACCATAGACCCCAAATGGAGTCACTTGTGCTAAAGCCCATGGCAATAAACCTAGACTTCATATTTGACCTAATTACATTTTAATATTCCCCAGGAAGATAATCTTAATTGGTCAGTCTGGAATTTTCTGGTCAGTTCCAATGAGGTAGTCTGCCCCTTAAACCCTCTCCAACCCCCTGAAGGAGCTGAGGCAATCTGCCTGACGGCACACCTGCCTTCCCCTGAAGGGGAGTCATGCTGCTTGAAGGGAGCCTTTCTTTTCTTTTGCTAATCACGTCCTTGTGCCCCCCAGTTTCTACCTATAAAAGCCTTCCCTACAGTCCACATTGTGCAGCCTCTTGGGTCTCCTCTCTCCTTGCCAGATGAGAAGGTTGCCTGATTGATGAATTGTCCCAGAAAGCCAAATAGATCTTCAAGTTTACTCAATTGGAATTTTTGTGCTATGAGAAATCAAAAATTTTGGTGTAAACCTTGGGAGTGTGAAATATTAATAACAACAAAAAAAGGTTCTTCTCCAATAAAAATGGGAAATGATACGTTGGCTCTTCTGGTCGGGCATCCCACGGCCTCTTTGTTCCAATCCATCTCTTCTTTCAACACTTTTCTCCATTGTACTACTTCTGTCCCATATAGTTTGCAAAGCTCTTTTATTCCCTCACTGATGCCTACTTTAATTGATTAAATTGCACTTCAAAGAAAGGTCCAGAAAGAACTAAAAGTTTTTCTAACCTTATAAGTACTTCCTGCTCAATAAAGTTAAAGATTTTAATTCTTTGGGTTGGATTCAGCATCTGTATGGTATTATAGGTAAAATCTAGTACAATAACATGTCTATTACGAGTATGAACTATTTTATTTTTTAAATGACTTTCTTCAGACAACAATAAAAAAGTAAAGGGGAACTCTGAGATGATGCAAAAAAAGAAAAAGAAAATACCATAAAAATAATTTAAAACACATGCATTAATAATATCATCTTTGTCTCAACTTTACAAAATAAAAAGACAATTAGTTACAGAGAACATAGAATCATACACTGTATGCTTCTCTAATTATTTTTAATTAATAACACAAATAGGGAAAGAAAAGATTTTACTTAGGATTTTTTAAATAAATTATGAGAACAGCCTGTACATCAAATTTATTTTGTTGAAATTAAAATTATACTTACTAATAGATTCTTACTATGTCTGAAGATTTTGTTGGCAAGTCATGAATGGTACTTTAGTTAATTTTTAAGTTAGAGTATCATGTAGGAATTGTCACTCTTACCTTACGGAGTAAAATAAACTCATGAGTCTACAACAAACCCCCCGAACTCACAGTGAACTCACAGAAGTCGCAGGATGGATGGATATGAAGAAATCAGCTGTGTCCTACGTTTGAGCAATGAACAATTAGAGCTTCAAATGTGAAAAAAATTAGCATTTATAACTGCACTAAAAATGAAATACCAGACATAAATCTAGCCAAAGATGTACAGAATCTGTATGTGGAAACTTATAATACTCTAATAAAATAAATAAAAGAAAATCTAAGGAAATGGAGAGATGTTCCACATTTATGGATCAGAATACTCAATATTATAGATTGAATGCAGTTCCATCAAAATCTCATCAAGCTGTTTTGTATATATCAACAATCTGATTCTAGAGTTTATAAGGACAGTCAGAAGAGATGTAACAATGTTCTTAATTTCAATGTCTCTGCCTCAGGGGAGTGGGGAGGGGAAAGTGGGGAGAGGGGTCCATAGGAGCTACTATAAAGGACACAAGGACAAAATCAAGGGGAAGGGTAGAGGTGGGGGAGGGAGGTGGGACTGGCTGGGGTGGGGTGGAGGGAAGGGGAGAAAATGCAGACAATTGTAACTGAATAAAAATAAATAAAAAATAAAAAAAGGAGAGATGTAGAAGAGCCAGGGCAGTGTTGGAGAAGAACAAAGATGGTTGGTTCACCCTACCTGATTTCAAGATGTACTGTTAAGCTATAGCAATCTTGAAAATGTGGTATTAATGAAAGTACAGACACTTATCCATTGGACAGAATAGAAAGCCCTATTTTTGACAAAGAAGTAAAGGTACTTCAATGGAGAAAAGAGAGTATTTTCACCAAATGATTCTGGAAAAATTTGATGTCCATATGTGGGAAAAAAAAACACAAAACACTAGACACAAAGCTCAAAACTTTCACAAAAATGAACACAATGAACACAAAGAGGTTGTAGTCCTCAATATAACTGCAGAACTTCTAGAAGAAAACAGGGGAAAGTTGATGTGGCTTTCAATCTGGTGATGAAGTTTTAGATATAATGTCAAAAGCACAATCTATGGGGAAAATATGGCAATTGGTACTTTATTAAAACTAGATCACTATGCTTATGAAAGATACTGTAAAGAAAATTAAAAAATTAACCACACACTGGAAGAAAACATTTGCAAAATACATATATAGCAAAGGACTTGTATCCAAAACACATAAAGACGTCTTGAAACTCAACAGTACAAAAAAATTCAAAACACTGGCAAAAGTTCTGAACAGGTAACTCACCAAAGAAGAGATGTATAGAATCAAAAACAGCATGGTCATTATTTCCCTTCTGGGAAATGCAAACTACAGCAACAGTAAGCTATTCCTAGGTACCTACTACAATGGACTAACTTCAGAGTGCAGAAGCCTGAGCAAAGCTCCCTCAGCCAGGGGATTAAGTTAACATCAACAGGTACAATTCACGATGGTGGTGTGTACCCTTGATATGATTGCATCAACGTGGCATTTTGCTTCTGCGATCTTTCTCCTCAAATCCATAGCCCCAGTCTAACGATTAGACAGACACCCATTGAAGAACAGTTTACAAAATACTTAACCAGTATTTCTTAAAACTATAAAAGACATTAAACACAAACTCTGAAGAACTGTCACAGACTGGGAGACGTGACAACCAAATGTGGAATTCTAGAGGGAATTATGGCACAAACAGAAGACCCTAAAAAATAAAGAAATCCAAGTAAGTGTTCACTTTCGTTAAAAAGATCAAGTTACACATATTTATGTAATTCGCCAAGTCCCTGAACTGGGAAGCGGCCGTGCACTGGTTAGAGAACAGTTCCCCCGACTTCGATGCCGGAGCCCCTTCCACCCTGAGAGAAGAGCCACCGTCACCCGCGTTTCGCAGCCTCAGGCCTCCGCGTCATCCACAGTTGCCAGCAGCTGACACACTAAGAAGCTTCCTGTTGGCAAGAGTCAGATTTTTCAACAAGATCCAGTTAGGTTTGTCCTCCACTCATTTCTGAGTTGGGTTTTTGGAATAACGTAGAAGTGAAACACTATCCTGGGCTCAGACACATTGAAAGATTTTTTTTCAAGTGACTGATTTTATTAAAATATATGATTTAAAATAAATTTAATGGACTGACTCATTGTTTTAGAAGTGAAATAGCTTGAAAATGAGACAAAGAGGATTTTCAATTATTTTAAATAAAAGGTAAAGTGTACATAAAATTCTGTGATACTTATAATCCTCTTTATAACTATGAAATAAATATCTCCCAGAGTACAACTTTACCTTGTGTGAATTGTCACAGAATTTGCCAGCTTGTTTTAGGAGCCAGTGTAGGTAATTCAGGTATCCACCACGATTACAGGTATTCCAACAGCCTACTCCATTCTGCCCTATGTTTGCGGGACTGAATCGTGGCATCAGAAAGCATTTGGCTTCTCTCACTAGCCTGCTTATTCACTGTTTGACACCATGGGCCAGTTGGCTTCTTGCTCATCTGTGCAGGTTCCTATGGTGGCCTGCGAACATTTAGATAACTGTAATACCCACAGCAATACAAAATAGCATGGGCATTTCCTGTCCAAGCCCAAAGCCAGTGTCACAGCCAGAAAAGAAATAGTAAAATAAAAATCAAAGAATGTGGCTCAGTTCTAGGCCCTCTTTGTGTACATGTCCATTAAAGGTGCTACCGACTCAGTGTGGATCTCTGGAACTTCTAAAAGTGACAGAGAAATAGTATTTAAAGTTGTGGAAAGTTTTGAGAGAATCTGATGAATGTTTGGATGCTCTTTTCAGAAAAACAAGAATGCACAGACACACGACATTTCCATTCCATTTCATGATGTTTTCTCTGATCCTACCAAATCTGTGGATGGCAAGTTAAAGTTGCCAGTCTTTGAGGTTATTCAGAAATCCTTCCGTACCGGCTCTGGTTGAGAGGAAAGAGTGGGCTTCTGTGAGTTCTCCGCATACCGTGTGAATGCAGTTTACACTTATGCACCACAGTAGTGGGAGAGATTTGATAAGCCTGGCTGAAAGCACACACAGTATATATAGCATCAATCTGAAGTCATCCAAAATGCTGTGATATAGCCGCCATTTAAGACCTCCCATAATGCTGGGAGCATTGTCTCCCTAAATCACTTTGTGGAACACTTTTATTTTCCTCAGGAATTTTTGAGAAATTTTTCAAAGTCAAATAATTTGTTTCACTTCCATTCTTTTTCATAAACAAGATAATGGATGAAGGAATAGAAAGGAAGATATTGGAATGAATTCCAAATGTGTAAATTCATTCTCTGGACATATACTCAGAAGGTTTAATGAAGTAATGAAACTTCTCATTCACTCTACTCACTTTGAGTCTCAGAGCCAGATTAACCAACCAATGACCTGTTATAGGTTCCTCACCAAGGTTTAAATTCTGGCCTCAATACCTCAGCACAGTGATCTGATCTGTCCCCTCCTCCCATGTTCATTTCCAACATATTCTTCATATATCCTCATTATGTTTCATGTAACCTACCATAGGGGTCCTTTCACAGCTTTACACACATTGAGTGTCTACGATATGCCCTTCTCTGCTCACTAGCTCTGCCCCCCACCCCCCACAACCAGTTTCACTGCCAGTACCTCCTTTTAAATCTGCTACAAGCTAATCTGCTTGAAACGCACTGCTCACTATAACTCTCTCCTCACAGACCATCTTGGGAGAAAGGATTAACAGCAGGCTATACCTTTCATCTTTTGGAAGGTGGTCTCGGGTTTACCTTCCTCAGCACTGTTTGTTTGACAATGCTGAAACAAGGAACTGTGTTGGCAGACTTCATTGTTTGTTAACTCTGGGAAACTGCATCTGGAACTGGGACCCTCAATGAACATATAGATCCCCCCCCCAAAAAGTACAAACACTTGCTAGAAAATAAAAGCCTTGTCCTCCATAAGTGATGTCCCCTGTAAAAAGCACGGCCCTTCAGCAGGCCAGTCAGACAGGCTCAGAGGCCCTGGCACATGAGGCTGGCTTATCTGAGGTGGCCTGCGCCCAACTGGGTGGTCCCAACCCTTAAAACTGAGCATTCCCCTCGTGACAATTAGAAAGCAGTACCTGGATGGATTGCTGTATGAACTTGGAGGAAATATCACGGGATGAATGTTCTCTTTCCCATTCTATGCGCTCCCTCCAAGTCAAATAACCCTGGTACAAGGTGCAGTCTGTTCTGCTCTGCACAATACGGGTGACCATTTGGTGCCAAGACCACCGCTGGAGGATAGATGTCGTGGCCTCAGTGGTTCTCTCCCTGCCTGGGAATACAGCCTGGCACGTGCTACGTCCAACCTGACTTCCACTTCATTTCCCTCCCCCTACAAAAGCAATGCTGCTGGTCATAGCTGAAAGTTAAACATAGTACAATCTGAGAATCACTACAGGCACCGAGCAACTTGTAAACAGAATCAAAATCTCTTTTGTTTTGTAACTCCACAATACCTAGCACACAATACTTGACATATTGCAAGTTCTCAATTTTTATGAGAATGAATTATCCACAGAAAAATACCTGATTAATAATTAAATAATTATTAATTAAAAATAATTTTAATTAATATTAAAATTTTATTAATAATTAAATAATTAAAAAATCTGAGAAATATAGAAAATCCCTTAGTAAACGAATCTAGAGTAATAGAGGAAAAAACCCTAAACATCCAAAATAAAAAGGAGAAATCTAAACATAACCAAATATCTTATACTAATATAAATATCTTATACTAATATTTATACTAATGTTTATATAGAGTTATAGAATCTTAGAAAGAACCTTTCCACATAATCTTATAGCTTGTAAAACATCAGTTAAAGCCTCAATCAGAGTATTGGCCATCTAGTCTCTTCTTAACTTTTCAGATGATGAGGTAATCGTTATTTAACTGCTTCTTAAAATAGTCTGTATAACAACAGTGAGCTCTAACTTCTATAATTACCTTCTGGTTACTTTGTCAACATTTGTCTCTGAGGAATTTATATCCAGTATTTTTTCCTTTCTTTTGTACAACATCTGCTTCCTCCTTCACTTGATATTTTAAAAAAATATTTTAGAGATGGCTTTAGTATTTCCCCCTATACTTCTTCTTCTAACAACATTAAATATAAGACAAAAGTCTGAGAGTCCTTACCATCTGCCTGATTTTTTTTTTGAACTTTTTCTGGTTGAAGTTATCCAGCTTAAATCTACTTCCAATCACCAATAGGAGTGGGTTTTTTGTTGTTGTTGCTGCTGTTGAAATTCAAACATACACAGACTACTTTCAGATCCTTGTCCTTTGTAGCCTGACTGACTTGTGTTTCAAATCTTAAAAGGTTCTCTTAGGAGATAACCTATTTTACTGCTGCCCTTCCCTCCAAACCCATTGCACATGCCAGTTCTGGAAAGGAAAAAGGGCACTGGCAAAGCTTCTGAACTCTCGTCTCCGGCTTCAGGTTGTGCCCGCCTCCCTGACACGGATTGCTCTGATCTGGGTCCACAAGCCATCGCAGCTCTTCTGATGGCTTCGCTCTTCCAGATGGCCAGTTTGCTCTTGGCCACATACGCAGGGGCTGCACTAAAGGAAGTGGTAACACATGCTAATACTCCTCTCAAATCCAAATGTTGATGGGCAGGGATAAAATCCCGAGGCCAACCTGAGGCTTTTTTATTTGCTTATTTATTTTTCAGATCCTCCAGGCAGGAGGCAATTCAGAATCAAGAGCCTTCGTTTTGCACATCACTCTTTCCCACCAGGCCACTGCATGGCCACACTGTGTGAGCGCACACATCAAGCTGGAGATTTAAATTTTAATTCTGGCCTTGTTGCTAATTGTGTGACTTTAGATTAATTATAGTACCCTGCCACCAACCTCACTCTCCCTTGCCCTCAATTGTTTTATCTGTGAAACTCAAAGGTCCCTTCCAGCTGTAAATCTCTGTGCCTGCTTTAATCATTGTGTGAATCTGTCTTGATTAAATTTAGCTTGGTTTTGCTCACATTAGGGGATGTATACTCAGCAAATGCAAAACAATTCTGAAGCCAACTGCTAAATGGGTGTATCTGTGCTGATCCCCAAAGGACAAGCGCACACAGTTAGGCATTTGCTATGAATACCTGTCACGGAATATATGAATAAATTTCAGAGCGTAGAAGATAATTCAATCCTCCATTTTTTCTTCTCTTGCTTGATATGCACAATCCTAACCTGACAGATGACATTGCCAAATGCGTGGGCAGGACAAACAAGGACTTGGGTGGCAGAACAGAGCAATCATTAGGAGACAGCAAACACAAACAGAGAACGAGAAAACACCACTAATGGTGTACGTAAAACCCAAGTGCAAAGGGAACAGCGTACATTCAAATGATAAGTTAAGGAAGCTTTCTGTAGCTGCCTGACAGTATATCCTCTTAAGAAAAAAGTTACAAATTATCACCATTAAAGCTGGTGGCACAGGCTACCCAAATGGTTCAAGGAAAATCAGGCAGGAGCGGGAATACCCAAAATGGAAATAGAAATAATGACATTCTACCAGAGGACAAAATGCTGTGTCTCCTTTATTACACTAAACCTGGATGTTAGCACTGTGTATGCAGAGTACATGAGATACAGTATTGGTATTCACACCGCTTGTCATAGTCACACTTCAATCCAATCACGACACAAGAGGGAGAAGCAGAGAAATTAGGGATGTATGAGAAGAAACAGCAAGAATAGGGAATGCAAAGATGACAAGCTTAAACTGCTTGAACTCCTACCCTTCCCTGGCAGCACAGTCATAGTTATCCTTCTGGAACCACTGAGGAGACAGGTTTTACATTCAAACAACAGACTAGCTGATGTAAAGGGCTTTGCTCTATCTCAATACAGAATGATAGACGAAATCTATTATCATACACATGACGGATGTTTTTAAAAAGTCATAATTACACCATTTCTTTTTTTACAGGGGTCTTCTTCCTTAACAAAAGAGGCAAAGACAAAAGATAAAATTAACCATTTTAGGCCTGGCTCGTGTGGCTCAGTGGATTGAACACTGGCCTGTGAACCAAAGGGTTGTTGGTTCGATTCCCAGTGAGGGCACATGCCTCAGTTGTGGGCCAGGTCCCCAGTAGGGGGCAAGTGAGAGGCAACCACACAGCGATGTTTCGTTCCCTTTCTTTCTCCCTCCCTTCCCCTCTCTAAAAAATAAATAAATAAAATCTTAAAAAATTAACCATTTTATACTCTAGAAAATTATAAAGCTAACATCTTGAAAATTAATTTCCTGGTGACCTAAACAGACTGTTATTGGCATGACTATTCTAAAAACACTACAAAAATACTGGAATGAATGAATATACTAATAATTGAAATAAATGATGACAATACATCACTCTTTTAAAAACTAGCAACCATCAACTTTTATTTTAAGAGAGCAAACTATTTTTTAATTAGAATACCCATATAAGCATTAAAAATCTTTCTGTATCTTTATCTATTTTTAAAATCTGCTATTTCAATCTTTTAATTATGGTCAGAGTATAAGGATAAATAAGTATGATTCTGGGTCTTCCTTTAAAAGCAATATTAATTATTAGATTTCTAAAAAATACTTTAAATATTTAAATAACCTTTGAATGACACTATTGTAATATACTTGTTTGTGATTTTAATACACATCATTAAATAAATTCATCCATATGTATGTATGGTTTTCCTTTAAAGGTTTAAATCTATTATAAAAGACAAGAAAGTGGTAGCCCTAGTATTTTTATTATAAGGAAATGCCATTGGCTATGACCTTTAATTTTAATTTCTATATCCTTTCCTGTAATCCCACGTGACTACTGGCTTTGCATTTAAAAGTTTTGCATAGTTTCCAAAACAGCCATTTTTATGTAGCTTTTTCCTTATTCATGAAAATAGCTGAGTACTTGTTAATTAACCTAACCTGCTATAGACTATTTTAGGCTACAATACAAGCATAACTAGTGCTTTGTAATAACTAGAAAAATTTCGACTTTGGTCACACAGGGATTTACATAAAATCCAAGTCTAATCGGGCCAAGTGTAAGGTTAGTATCACTCTGAAATACCAAACAACAGTAAATCAATGTGGCTGACTTGGGTTGGCATTTGCAAATGTGTTGGCTCCAGACAAAACAAACCTCTTCATTATTCAACCAATATTTCATCATTTCATCAATCTTCTAAGAAATTTTTATGAGTGTCCTTTTCTGGAATTAATTATTTAACTAAGTCAGAATAATACCTATCAACGGATGTGAGCAGTGTATTTGATTGGCCGTTTATACAGTTTAGACACCTTCTCATCATCTTCACATTTACCAAATGGATGGACAGGCTTGACGTGTGACAGGGCAGCACACATGTAGTTCAGATGCGAGGGTTACGATATGGACACTGATCCTCTGCAAGAGTTGTCGCTTTCCAGTTGGCAAGGTGCACACACCAAGTTTGTTGCAAAGGGCAGATCTGCTGATTTTTGTGGCTAGGTGGACTTGACAGTAAATAATTTCATCAACTGAAAATTTACTGTCAGATTTTCCAGCAAGTACTATGAATTCCAGATTACAGAGAGAGAGGTATGGAGGGGGAAGGAGGGAGACAGCTATATTGCCAAGATATGGAAGCAAACTAATTGACATTGACTGGTGACTGGGTAAAAAAAAGATGTGGTTTATATATACAATGCAATATGACTCAGCTGTAAAAAGAATAAAATTTTATCATTTGTGACACCATGGGTGGACCTTCATGGTGTAATGCTAAGTGAAGTAAGTCAGACAAAGACAAATACCAATTGATTTCACTCATATCTAGAGTCTAAAAAGCAAATTAAATGAATAAACAAAGCAGAAACAGACTAATCGATACAGAGCACAAACTGATGGTCGCCAGGTGGGAGGGCACTCAGGGGGCTGGGGGAAACTGAAGGGACTGAGAAGTACAAGCTGGCAGTGACAAAGTAGTCACGAGGATGCGCAGACTAGGCAATACAGTCAGTACTCAGTAATAACTGTGGATGGTGTCAGGTGGGCACTAGACTTAGCAGGGGATCACGTCACAAGTTATATAAATGTCTAACAAAAATAAATTTCAAATACATTAAATTTAACCACTTGAGAGATCATAGGGCCAAAAGTACATCAGAGATGATGCCCGAGACCTAGCCATGCTAGGTGCTTCAGTAAGGTGGACAAAACCGATTAGCTGATGGACAGAACATGTTTGCTTAACTGGGGCAGGGTTTCATAAATTCAAGCCACGGATCTGTAGTAGAAAGCAAAGCCTACCTCCTCTTACTCCAAGCACAAGTGTGTGCACACCCACGCACACACACCCACACCCACATACTTTTGATTGTCTGTGGTAAAATTTCAATACTTAGTCACATTAGTGATTTTTCAAAAGAAAACTGAATAGTGACAGCCCTTCTTTAGGGGGAAAACCCGATAACACAAAGATTCTTGGATTTAGACTTTAAATATCACTTTAACCTCCCACCTTATTCTTTCTTATTTAAAGTAAAGAACCTATATAAACAAATCCCACACCTGTAACACATTTTCCCTCTACTTTCTACCTCTTTACCAATGACAGTATTCTTCACCATACAAATTACGTACTAGCTTGAACGTCTTCCCTGACCCAGAAATTGTTCTCTGCTGAATCTTTATATTAATCTTCTGTCTAATCCAGTTATATGTGTCACCTTATAACAACAGTTTGGATTTTTTATCCGATTAAATTTGGTCTCCAATTGGATTAGAAGTCTCTTACAGGCAGGTGTCTAATCTTGTATTTCTTAGCTGCCCTCAAGGCCTGTGTAGATCGTCACATACACAAATTAGATTCCCCACTTGCGGCTGTTTGAACAGGACATCATACAATATGCAACATCTGTGTGAGTAGGAATAGATTATGCTTCTGAACCATTTGCTTCTCGAATCTGAGCCAAACTCTCTTTAGGGAGCCAATTCTTTTCAGTAAATTGTAGTTTACACAGCACATGGTAATAACAGCATGGAGTTTCAATGGAAACTTAAAATGTAAATAAAAATACAAATTAATTAACCATGGGAGACAGTTTTATTAAGAAGCCCTTACAAACAGTCAACACTAGGCCGATACTGATCTACAGTCATCTGGAGAACTGGACTCCAGGTCTTACTGGGTCACTTAATGGTCACGTGACTTTTAATGAGTTATTTACATTTCCTAAGCCTCTGGCCTCTAAACAGCAAAATATGGATGGTAATAGGCACATTACCTACCTCTTGAAGTTGTAAGTACCAAGTGACATAACATAAAAATACTTATCAATCATAATGTTCCATAGTTTTGATGTTTTTTTGTGATACTTAGAAAAAATATGCTCAGTGATTATATCAGCAGGGTTTTTCTCGTGTCTAGCTACCCTGCTTAAACTACAGAAAATACATTTTTTTAAAGCTCTGTTTTTCCAGTGCCCAGTGGAATGCTAGATGCTTTATAAGTACTCTATAGCTCCACTTTCAACAAAATAATAAGCAAAACCAAATTATACCTCCGTTATACTGTAATAGGAACTGAAGAAAATATAGAAATATAGAATGTAAATAGAACTACGTAAGGTAAAATTTAAGTCCGTGATTAAACCTATTTTTATTTATCATGTATTCATTTAGCATTAAACCAGAGTTATAATCCATTCCTATATAAATTTTACATTAAAAGGCAGAGCAATATTTACTAGTATTCTTATATTCTGATATCAATCTCGTTGTAAGTATTATTAGCTAAACACAATACTTTATCATTTAGTTCAGTGGTCAGTATACTTTTTCTGTAAAGGGCTAGATAATAAACATTTTAAATTTTGTAAGCTACACAATTTGTTACAACTACTCAGTTCTTCCTTGCAGTGTAAAAACAGCCACAGACACTATGTAACGGATAGGTATGGCCATGTTGTAATTATACTTTATTTACAGAATTCAGAGGTAAAATAGATTTGGCCCAGGGACTGTAGTTTGCTGGCCATTGTTTAATTAATTACAATATCCTAGAACACAACAGATAAAACTCATGGAAACTTTAATGCACAATAAAAACCTCAGCTCTCCTGGATAAAATCAGAGAGGACAATAGCATGAAAACGCACAGATCTAAACTAAAGTCATGATTTGGAATAGTCTGGAAAAATTAATACCAGTGCCTTTCAAAGTAAGGGATATATCCTCTGGGTGTGTGGTTAGGTGGGCTGGTATATGACCATTCATTAAGATTAGTTATAAAACATTAGAACTTCTTTTTCATGCATTTGTGTATGTATTATAATGTATGATGCAGTCTTATATGCATTATATCACATAATTTACACACACACACACTTTAACAAAACACACCCAAACACACCCAACCACTTATGAGGCAAGAGATTAAAAACATTTGGAGTCAATGGAGTCCAGATAACCAATTAATTTGAAGTTTCTGATTAATATGAATGGTAGAAAAATTATGAAGAATATTCACCTCATTGTGAACCTGGTCAACATATTTGGAATGGTAAAATACGCTCATGCGGAGGCAGTGGGATTAATTTGTAACTGCTGGCAATATTTTTAAGCACCCTAAACTAGGAGTGGTGCTTAGGACTCTAAGTCTGCGACTAGAAGATGAAGGTCTGCAACGAAAGCCAGGGTTTTCTTGGATCGTTCAATATTTTCTTGCTGAGAAATGAAACACTCCATGCGGCAAAAATCGTCATCAGAGACCCAAGCGGAAATGAGGACACGATGCCGATCTTGAGCGAAAAGTCCGGGAAGCAAGGGGCGGAGTAGAAAACTGGGGAAGGCGGATAATGACTGATAATGCACACATACATCCCCCCCACGGGAGTCACGCTGTGCGTGCTGGGCAACAGCTCCCCAGGTGGGAAACGATTAGGTGTAGCCATTATCTTGCCCTCTAATTTTAGGTAAACAAATTATATTTTATCAGTTTCTTTGGAGGTCATTAATTTTGGAATGTTCTCCAGCGTATTTCAGAACAACCTGAGGAATTGCCAACTTCTACACTATGAAAGCTTCTGCTTCATGAAATCATGAGATGTGGCTACGTGGTCTCTGCCTTTGCTTTCCATCATCCACCCAGCTGGTTACTATGAATACATTGTTTCTAGGATACAGGATGAAAAATCAGAAATCCTAGAAGCATATTACACAATCAATTGTGGTCTAATTTGATACCTGTATGATCGATTCAACTCAATGTACAAAAATCAGTTGCTAGGATCATTGAAAAACAATTTACAAACGCTTTGAAACGTAATAAAGGCTAGAAAGGGAATTTCATTGTGACAAATGAGGAGTCTAATGCTAAAAAGCCTAACTATATCATTTGTGTAAGAAGATGCTGTAGCTCGTTTGCAATTTTAGGTGACATTTGGTAACTGTATAAAAATAGCACATGACTGATCCAACATCAGTACTGCACGTCTGGGAGTTTGTTTCCCACAGCGTCTTTGAAGTTGTCAGCAGTAGAAACTGACAGCCATCCTCTCCTTTTCAGTCATTCTGATGGCCCCTGAAGGAAGCTCCGAGTTCTGGAGGTCAGTTCTTTAATGGTAGTTCAACCTATTACCTGTCACCATGAAGGGAAATGAAACCATTTCGGGTCAGAGAGATCTGTACTTGGCTCCACATTTTTCCCTTTCCAAGGACAGAACTTGGACAAGTACTTCTGCGGCTATAGCCCTCATCTTAGACAGAAAAAGAGCTTCTTGCTCATTGCGAGGATTGAGGTGAAGTTTATTAAGAGTGCAAGTCCAATATCTTCCTATACACATGGTGTGGAAGGGCTCAGCTGCAACCCTTCAAAGAACTCTATTCTTTACGGATCTTCTTTAGGATAAAACAAACAAACAAACAAAAACAAACGCAGCTTTGTTCCAATGGTTCCTTTGAAAATGCGGTTGCAATTCAGGAGGTTGTCTGAGTTCAAATTTCATATCTACTCTTTATAATTTAAGTGGCCTTCTGCATAAATTTATCCATTGCTCAAATAGGCCTTATTGTGAGATGAAATATGTTAATACACATAAAAGCTTATAGCACTTTCCACTTTTAGGGGAGAGTAGGATTTTGCTGACATGTGAACTAATTTTCTGTAAGATTTTAAAAATTCATGGGAAAAACAGCTTTAATTAACAAACAAATCTATGTGAAAAAGTATAAACAATGTTTGTGAAAATGTTTTAGACTTATTTTTACTTAGAAACCAAACAATAATGTAATGTACACAATAAGCGTTAGCAAAAAGTTACACTTTTTTTAAAAAAAGTAAACTTTGTACACACATATATAGCTATTACATGTTTAATGTTTAAATCCTTTTCCCAAATGGAAATGTTCATCTTCTCTGTGGCTCAAAGATGTAATTAGGACTGAATTTTAATGCTCTAAAATTTTGAATTTACATAAAAGTAGTACCTACAAGTATTATTACTAGATCTCCAATTATGCTACCTCCCTTTTTTATAGCATCTATTAAAAATGTGGGCAAATTTTGTTCTCAGTATTGATCCTTTTGAGTGCACTTTATTCATTATATCATTATATCACTATAACTACCGCCTCCTATCAAACCTGGGCAGAGGGTTGTTAGGCAGCGAAGGGATGGGGAAGAAATCTAGTAACACTAAAAACCTGATATTATAATAACTGATCATCCCGAGTGCCAGGAGAACGCTCCAAAATACCGCTTCCCAGAATGCCCAGAGGAAATTAAGTGCTCATCTTGCTTTGTAGGTAGAAATGAGTGATTCACTCTTTTATAACTGAATGTGCTAGTAGGAAATGACTGCTTAGCATCGCAGCAATTGTTATGAGATCAGCACTTGGCGCCACTAGAAAAACAAACAAGCATTTACTGCTTAGGAGCATCGGAAGTATCGTGGTAGGTTTTCTGAAGTGTATATAAGAGTTTATAAATTTAAGATTTTAATATAACTTCTCATAACTGTGATGTTTTGCAGATTACAAATGTAGTTTACTTCTTTTGGAATGTATACATTCCTCCCAAGGTACAAATATACTTCGATATATCATAATATGCCTGAAACACTTTTGGATGAATTTCTTTAGGACAGTATAGACAATTCCCAAATTACGATTTCTATATTAACCTAGTTATTACTTTACTTATTCAACTGATATTTATTAAGTAACCAGCAAGTAGTAGGGAAAAAATGACTTACAAACTTACTCTGTGGAACCGTCGTCATTTTTTTATGGAAACGGTGCTATGCAAGATTCTATCCCCCTGGCAATCCACAAAATGAACTTTATATGTACTACAGGGCATTGTCCCAGTAGGACACTTTACACACCGTAGTTCTCCACAAGAATATGTAATTGGAACTTTTAGCTGTGATGCAAAAATGAGTTTGCTTTTAACAGAAGTAATTCTAAAATATATAAGACTTTCATGTATATGAATCTCAAGTACACAGTCTCTGACTTTTGAGCGGACAATAGAACAAGAGATTTGAAGTCAGAATCCTCCTAGAAAATTCAACATACGTATATATTTTTCAAGCTTGAATTATAAAGATGGAGAAAAGAAGATATAGCTTATTTGGTTCCTTTATTTCTATATAAAACAAGGTAACTCTTTAGATCCATTTCCTACTCAGGGAGGGAAAAAGCGGTGTTACCGAACACAAGAAGTCAGCAAGGCGGGACAGCAGTGAAGCGTTTCTGACAATGAGTACAACGAATCGGCCTTTCTTAAATTTAGTTTTCTCATTTATAAAATAGAAAAAATGTACCTACCTACCTCTTGGGACTGTTGTCAGTATTAAATAATACATGATACAGAAAGTGTTCCACACAGAGGTTAATCACAGAATATACTGTATTTTTCGGACTATAAAACACAACACCCCCAAATTTGGGAGGAAAAGGGGGGTGCATTTTGTAGTCCGAATGTAGCTTACCTGGCTCGCTGCGGGGGGTGGGCAGCAAAGGAGTGGGGATTTTCCCCCTATTTTCCTCCTCTAAAACCTAGGTGAGTCTTATGGCCTGCTGTGTCTTTTAGTTCGAAAAATATGGTACTCAATGAAAGTTTAACTATGAATGGGTACAGTATTTCTTTCTGGGGTGATGGAGACGTTCTGGAATAGAATAAAGGTGATGGTCGCACAACTTTGTGAAGATGCTAAAAAGCACTGGATTGAATACTTTAAAATGATGAATTTTACTTTATGTGATATCTGATTTGAATTATACCTCTATGAAAACAAATGTGAGCTGTGCTTATATTTATTATAATATATATTATTTCACACATAGAATAAATATTTTGCTTTTTTTTTGTCTTGAAATAGGATGGCACTCGAGTCTAAACAACACTTTGACACATCAGTTATGCAGCGGCCTTTAGTTGTACCGCAACATATCACGGTGGGTGGGGTGAGAAACCAGAAGGGTTAGAAGAATGAGGCGGAAAAAGATGATGAAGTCAATAAATTAGAAACAATTTCCGAGATTTCATGATTACGGTAAATAAGTACACCTACATTTGGCTAACAGTGGGCACTACTGAAGAGTAAAAAAGAGCACATGGCATCACAGCCTATCCAGCTGAGCCATTACTAGAGGAGTAGGCGCTGGGAAGGTAGTTTTGCAGTCATCCCCATTAGTTTGAACTCAGATTTTAACAGAGCCAAATTCTAACTTCACATACATAGTCATGCCTCCCGGCACGGCAGGGACGTGTCCTGAGAAATGTGTCCTTAAGTGATTCCGTTGTTGTGTAAACGTCATAGAGCGTACTTACAGAAACCCAGGTGGTGTAGTCCGCCTCACCCCTAGGCTACACGCTATAAAACCTCTTAAGTCAAGGGCTATGACGTGGCTCGGTGATGGAGATTTTTCAGTTTTAGAATAATCCTGCGGGACCGCCATCAGGCGTGCAGTCTGTCATTAAGTGAGAAGCCATCATGAGGCACGTTGCTGTACTAAACAAATGACCTTGGGTAAAGTAGATTAGTTTATTCTGCTTCCTTTCTTCTATTGTCAAATAAGATTATTACTTGCAGGCTTCTTGAGATGCATTAGGTAGACTCTAGCTATTTTCCCATCTCTGTTCTACACTCATTTTTCCAGTTCCTGTCCAATTACTCTATATGCTAAAGGTCTACCACCCCAGCCACATGGTGAGCACCATGAGACCAGAGCTCGGTGCACTCATTGCGATATTAGTTATTATTTAACTCAAGTACTATATGAATACTTATTGAGTACAGTGTGTGTGCTATACACCAGTAGAATATGGGAGACTAGAACCAAGTTTTCTGCTTTCTGTTCCAGGTCTGTGGGGAGCACAATGCCCCTTGACAGATACGAAGGTCACAGAGGTTACTCTTTGTATTTTTTTCTAAGTCAGGCTACTCTTCATTAAAAACTTTAATTGAGGCCAAAGCATTATAAGAAAAGAAAGTCCATGGAAGTGTTTTAATCTGCGTCTCCCAGGCACATTATTACACTTGGACATTAGATGAAGGAGGCTGAATGTCTTTAATATCTTTCTAACTTTGAAGGAAAATAAAAAGACCTCTTTTTTGGTCTACCACATGAAGTGTGGACTAGAAGGTGGGGGGGACTCAGTAAAGCATAATACTTCAAGGGCAGAATCATCACACTTCTGACTGTGAGCTACTGACCTTCTACTTCAAAAATAAAAAGCAATCTAAAAGATGTTGCAAAAATATTTCAAATTAAAAGTGATTGATGAAATAGACTATTATTTAGATCTCTTTTTTTCACATGACAAGGTATGCCAACACATGCTGAGAGTGAAGGACAATAGCCACAAAACTGTAAAAGAAATTGCTCAGCTGTCTTATTTGGGAATTCAAGGACAGTTCAAAACCACGTTTCTGACTAAAACTAAGAATATGCACCTAATATAGTAGAGATTTCAAGCTCACTATCTGTTATTTCACACTTTAAAAACTGCTTTTTAGTTTACAAATTTGGAAAATTTTAGGATTACTCATAAAACTATGTACAAATCTATGTTGATATATAATTTAGTCCTTATTCATTCTAGTAACAATAGCTTAAGAAGGTTTGCATTAATTAGAATAGCATATTCTCAAGGTACCTAAATCATTCAGGGCAAAATCTGCGATCATAAATCTTTTAACATTTAGGGGAAATGAAATCATGACACAGAACTAAAAAATTTATTTTGATTGTTTTTAGTCATCTGTTTGCATTCACTATAAAAAAAAAGTTTGTGTTATGGAAAGTACCAAAATATTCACAAGCAGCCCAAAGATTAAAGTATATATGTACATCAAAACATCCACAAAAAACTACATTCGATGAAAATTGCCAAAAATTTTAGAAAGCAGGCTTTATAATATTGCATTTAATTCATTCTAAGATGCAAAGTTTTTTCACATGTTAACAACTCTGAAATAGGTTTGCATTTTACAATCAATGATGTATTTTGATTGTATTTTTCTTTTTTAGTGAAATAAAAAATATTGTTGCATCATATAATCATCATTTTCTGTCCTAAACAATAATTTATTTCTTACACAAATCTACACAAAAGTAAAATCATTAGAAACAAATACATTTTTTCTAAAATAGTGCCGGTAACTAATTGTCCAGAGAAAAATGTTATCCATTTTCATGTCTGACATTAGTAACTGCTGTTATATACTGTTTTTATTATCATGTTTAGTATATACAAAATAAGAGACAGCAGAATTTGATTTCCCAGTGAGAAAAACTCTATGACCTATGGTAAATGCATAGACCATAAAATTATATTAGGCTGGAATTTAGGATTTATGGAAGGTAATTAAGTACTATTATTAATTACTGTATAGATTGAGAGGATATTTTTAACTTCTCTTCTTTTTAAGGAACAGAAGTAATTATTTTTGTCTTACTGGGAAAATTGAGATGTCCCAAAAGTAAATGGAAAATTATTAGAAAGAGTTTAATTGAGGAGAGTTAATTATTTTAGTTGCTATATTTGAAATGTATCCCCCTATTGACCAATTGAGTACTGAAATGTTTAGTACTGCAAACTGATTTTTAAATTGTTTTGAAGAGAATGGCAAATAGAGTTATAAGTGGGAGATGGAAGGTAGAGCTTCTAAATTAGATTGTAAACATTTCTTCCTGAAATAGACACCAAATATTTTCAGGTTCACTCAAAATAACTGTGTTTTGGAATAGTCAACCATATGCCAATAAGAAGATAGGAGATGTGTACCAAAATAATTACTTTATTAAAATAAGTGATTTGTAGACTTTCTAGGGATGATGAGAAAGCAGGGCCATTTATTATTAAGACCACTACAGATTATGATTATAAATCCAAATCCTCTTGATAAAAGAGAATACATATCTTTTTTTTTTTTTTCCTAGAGAAGCAGGCAAGGCATCCATCCAGCTTATTCAAAAGTATCAGCATCATTAAGGGACAAGTTCAAAAGAAGTTGACTAGCAGAGCCTATGCTTTTTATCCCTACTAGAAATTATTGACTGATCACTCTTGATTACCGTGGCCTCAGAGTAATATTCTAGTATAAAGTTTGCATGAGTCCACATTACCTGGGGTAGGTAATGAGTTCATACATTTTGGCCTACACTTGATTCCTGTGCATGGAGAAATGCTGAAGGAACAAACTGTCTAGTGCATATACTGCCACCGTTCCTTACAGAATGGTAAAGAACGTGAGAGTGGAGCTTAAGAAAATAGCCACGCCTACCATCCACCTGTGTCTCATGTAAAACATGAACATGAGCAAGCACTGGTTGGCTGGTGTCAAGCAAAACCCAGCATATATGGCTGCATAAAATATCTATAATAATATACAAGTTGTTGGTGCATTTTCATTATTGTTGAGTAAATTTTAGGCACTTTCCAGGCAGCTTTTGAGTTCAGAAAAGGTAAAGGTAGCTAAGGACCTCTTGGAATGGTAGACCAATCTATTAATTCCACGACCAGCTGAAAGCACTTACTTGAAAGCATCATTGGAGTGATTTTCTGGTTTAAGTCACATAATATTATTGTCAAAATTACCCACAATCTGTGATTTAAAAACATTCTTATTTATCAAAAGATGTCCTATAAAAGTGCAAGTTTTAAAGTTTTATTTTAAATGTATTTCTCTAGACCTTCCAGAATTGTGGGATTTGTTGACTTTAACATTTTACTACTATTATATTCCTATTTAATTTTTTCTTCTTTCCTTATACACCAATATTCTTGGTAAATTCGACCCCTAAGAGACCTATTATGATGGTTTTAATGTAAAATTAAAGCAGAGTTATTGGGTATTGAATGAGAACAGAAGAAGGTCCTTCACATACATTTTCCAATTCTTAGAACCATTTCAAGATGAGGCATTGAAAATCAATCTTGTAGTTTCTCTTTCATAGATGATCATTTATGACTTAGACCAATCCATCTAAGAGAACATAGCAAAAATAAAGTTACTAGAAAAAATAAATGATACTGTTTATTTTTTCTGAAACAGGGCAAGATAATTGTCCAGGGAATCATGCTCTCTCATGTGCGGTTTCTGGTGTGAGTCCCTGCTGTCGTATGGAGTCACTCCATGTCTGTAATCATGTTTGGTTTATGTAAAATAAGAGGCTCCAGGGCTTGACTTCTCAACAGGAATTTCAGTAAGAAATTAAAATAATGGCTCTCATGGCAAAAGACTGCTGTGATGACAGTAAGCTAATTTTTCAGGCTTGAGAATTTCAAAAATTGTTTTGACAACCAACAGTGAAAAGCTTTCATCCTGATTTCACTCTTACACTAAATGCCAGGTTTTTATGCATTTGTAATCATGGACTTCTTCAAATGTAAGAATATTAGCATCACTGATTTGTTTTCCATTATCACATAAAGGCTCCTCACACTTCAGACTGCCGTATACACTGGTTTAAGATTTATTACAATAATAATAAACTTCAGAGTGGAGTGTTGGAAGCCTTATGGTGTCAGCATAAAAATGTGAAGAAAATAGAAAACTATGCACAATCTACAAAGAGAAAACAGGCGTAGTGGAGATATTCTGTCATTTTTCTGGTTCTAAACGAAATCATGTGTGAAGTTTCATTCTGACACTTCACATCGTAGAAGAGTGCTTTCACTTGCATGGATTTAACTTGACATATCCCCTTTCTTTCTGCAGTGCTAAATCTGCGAAACGCAGAGAAATATCAGGTAAAAGTGCACAGTGTCCCATAGATAGAGCATAATACACTATTTATTCTGTAGTCTCAAAATATCTGTCAGGAATCTGTAATTGTCCCATATTTTACTTCAGAACCTATGAACAACTTAGCCACATCACACCTGAATGTTACCTCTGATACTTGCAGTCTCATCCCTTCCCACTACTCATCCTCACCCAATGCATTTCAATCCATATAGCTAGCCAGTGACGCCTGCACTACATACAAAATCGCACTGACAACAAACATACTAGAGTAAGAACGTAAACTTGTATGCATAGACTTTGTTAGTCTAATGCACAAAACATAAAAGCGTTAATCTGGAACATTTCAAAACCAAATTTACAGTGATTTTGTGTGGCATGAATTACCTATAATTAGCCGTCCACATGAATTATCATAAAGGAGTTATTTTTACATAACTAAAATATGTGGATGTTTCTCCCACATCGATAAGTACATGTGTACACAACGGCCGCACAAATTCTAATAGCCACTGTGCTCAATGAATTTGAATATATTAAAGCACAGTTGTCATGCACAATTCTTATTATGCTCCCAATGTGCCCAGTCTCCCATGCTTAGTGTTGGCGCACCTGGGGTCACCTCATCTGTCCCATTTGTATGCCTTCTGTACATCCCTTTCTCTTACATCCATACCAAGGGGACCTCGAACTGCAATGGATGTGTCAGAGCTTATGCAGTAGGATTACTAATTTGCCATTCTGAACACATAACAGCATAGACACCATCTTGAACCATGGAGAAAACGTCATGCAGGCAATAATGTTGACTCTTACAGACTGCAGTACTAGAATTGGGCACTGATCAGGCATGTAGGGCCACAGGAAACCTACTAAGACATAGGTTGATACTTGGATTATCTGATCATTTTCTTTCATCTCTCTCTCTTTTTCAAAAAGCAACCAAAATGGCGAAAAGCATTAGATGTACAATACCTCTTTTCTCTAATTGACTGAAAAGGCTCTCTACAGAAAGTACTTCTTGTGCTGACTGGGCATGCGCCATCACACATGGACAGAAAAATGGGGCAGTGTCTCCCTGTGTCACATGTTCCTCAGAACTGCAGAATGAAAGGGCAGAATACTGTTTTGCTGTAGGAGAAAGGCACTGGTCACTTGAAGAAATTTTCCTCCTTCAGACACTTTATACATTCTCAATTTAAACCCTTAGGGTGTCCAAGAGCTGAGCTACTATCCCAAAGTTATGAATGGAAAAATTACACATTTCAAAAGTGAATAACTTATGCAAAGATACGCAGGAAGTAAAATGTTGTTACTGGGATATGAAATCTCAATTCTAGTCATATTGTTAAGATCAGTGATCCTCCATTTCACTATTTCGGCACTCACCGTATAGTATATTACTAATTTTTTTTTCAGGTTCTAACATGGAGACAAGGAGCCAAATTCCATAGACAGCAAAAGCCACCAAGCTACAATAATGGGGGCTCTCTCTTTCGTTGTAATCATCTATTGGTTCTATGTTTGGTTATATAAATGCATTGTATCAGTGCCATAATTTATTTTAAAAATGCTTTTGTTCTTGATTTCCATAGATAGTTTGTTGAGGCTAGTAGATTTCATTATGGCTTTAATTTCAAGACTATATCTTGAAAGGCAATATAAGTACATTTGTTAAAAGCACAGGATCCAAAATCAGACTTGGTTTCAAATTCCAGAACAACTGCATAAAATAAGTGTGACCTTCAGCAAATTTCCCTGTGCCTCAGTTTTCTCATCTGTAAAATGGGGATAAAACAATGTCCTCCAATAGGGTTAGTAGCAATTAAATCACTTAATATATATTAATCTCCTACCATATAGTAAATGCTACTTAAACATTTGCTATTGTTATTTTTGATTTTGTGAAATTTGCAACTAACTAAAATTATTTGAGGTTACTAGTCATGTTCTCTAAAAACAAATAAAACACTGAATGATTTAATTCCTCTTACTTATAATACCCTCTTGAAAATGCTGGTGTAAGCAAATGAGGTAGCAAACATGGCAGCCGAGTTACAAGGTTCACAGTCCTTGGAATTCTTTGATCGTCTTAACATGTAAGTCCTCTCTTTTTTGTAGTAAAAGATTGTGGAGTTGAGATACTTTTTCATGTAATGTCATAAAGATGCCAAATTTACCAATTTCTGATTATTAAAAAAGGATGGGTTGAATTAGGATTAAAAAGAGAGACCGGAGGACTTGTCACCAGAACTAATTTATGAGAAAAAACTGGTACTGCGGGTTCCAGTTAGTCTAGGACACACTGTGTGCTCTGTACTCTACTAGCACACACTAGCATATGAAAGATTCTGAGAACTTATCTAGGATGCAGACAAGTGCAACCTTTTCAAAGTCAGATTTTTCCAAATGGTATGAGTGTGTTGTATGTGGGCATGTGTTTATAAACTCCGATGCAATGTTCATTAACTACTCTTCTGAAGGATGCATTTTGGGAAGTATTTCTTAGTTTAGATTTAGTGTTATCATTGGGCAGATAGGTTTCCCTGAGGAATGAGGTAGAAAATGATAAAAAGTGACAAATTGAGAATTTGCTTAGTGCATTGCATTTCACTAGATATTTACTTGATATTCATAACAAATCAAAGTGTAAGTTCCATCATTATTCTCAATCCATAGATAAAGCAACTGAGACACAGAAAGTTTAAATATTCGTCCTATGATCAGGTGGCTAGTAAGAAGTGGAAATTGAACCTGGGCTCTCTATCTGGAAAGTCTATGTTCTTGGACTCTGAACTCTTCTATTTCCATAGGCAGGGAAGACAAGTGGTAAGAGAAGAAATGATATGATGGATCAGAGATTCAGTAATTCAATGAAAGAGGATGATCTCAGAGCCACTGTTGGCTACCTGTAAGGACGTCAGGAAGCAGGGAGTATGGAATCATAATGAGAACTCCACAGGATTTTTAGAACTCCGAGGCTCCTTTGTTTATCATTTGTAGTTTCAATACTGGTGAGAAACATACTTTAAAAAAAATAAAATATGTACTAGTACATGAGGTCATCGTAGGAGGGGAAAATGAATAAATATATATTGAGCACCTCCTAAATGCATGCACCTGTTCCTCACTGGCATGAATTATCTCACTTTATTCCACAATCCTCTAAGATAGGGACTCTCCTGCTATTTTGTAGGAAATAAATTGAGGCTTAAAATGATTAGGCAACTGGCCCATGAGTCAAATAATAAAGTAGAGAAAGAGATGGCTTTTAAATTCAGATGACACTGATTGAAAATTTTCTTCTATAACTTTGCCTGAGAAAGTGAAGTATGTAGGACACCAGGGCTGACTCATGGGTGAAAAAACCCCTAAGAAGCAGAGTGTTAGCAGCCTACAAAGGAAGTATAAGTAGATTTTCTAACTGGAATGGTTGAAAGTAAAGAACAGGGATGTTAAAAACATTTCATTAAAAAAGATTCCTTAAGCAGATAAAATGCAAAGTGACACCCAATCTGGAGGGATTAATTGCAATATGACAGTCCTTTCCTAGAGCTGAGGCATTATCACAGGATGCACTTCCTGGCATGTGAGTGTGGGTGGTATCCCTCAGCTTTCCTCCTCTGCTAAATGCCTTTGAACAGAGCACACCCTGCACAACCACAAGGAGTGTCCCTGGACATGAGAAGCCAACTTAATAAGGAGAGGTGAACCCAAGGCTTTAACCATAGAAGCACCAGCTTCCATGACAGACCTCCTTCTTGCCTTTGTTCCAGACCACATAGTGAGCTTCTTACTACAGCTGCTTTACACAGCTTCCTATTATTCCCTCCTATATGGTATATTTTAAGGGTGAAAGCAACCACATGAAAATAAAAGCTAATTTTATATTGGAAAACTTACTGTGCAATAGGAAAAATGACCTCAAGTGTACTGGGTAAGCATTATATAAAATCGTAAATCTTAGCCACTGCTGCAGTATGGAGACTACACAGTATATCTGCACACAACTGCAAATCCATTCTGGGGACAGCTTTAGCTGCTATGAGAGGCATTTTCGGAAATGTATATTTAAAGAAGTACCGCCAAAACCCTAGCTGCAAAGGCAGGCAAGCCGCATCACTTAACTGGCTGTACACTTGCTACATTTTATAGATTAGCTAAAAAGGAGCACCTTTATAATTCACATCTCAGTGCTAATTAATCATAGACTTATTGAGTTTTTATCTGTTCTGTTTTAATAAATAGAAGTCACATAACAATATATATTAGAGCCATTTTAAATCAGTTCTTTTCACTAGCCTAATTAAAGGACAAGTTTGCTTTCTATGCCTTATAAAATGCTCACTTAATGTTTCTTATTTTTACAATACTCATTTTCTGAAATGCACACTGGACCAACTTATTTCTTCAAAATTTGTCACAGACTGTTCAATATATTCTGCTGCCTGGGGTACTGAATTTGATGAAACATTTCTCATGAGTAGAAAACCAAAACAATTGTAAGCAAAAATCAGATACAGAAAGCTTTAAGTTATTTCTAGAAGGGTGGTGATATAAAAAGAACACTAAGTTTTTTACTAAAAAAATGCCTTAGAATAAACATCAATATTATAATGCTTATTAAATCAGATAGACAAAACAGGTCACAACAGCTACCATTCTTTGTGGGTTTATTATCATAATTGTTAGTAGTAATAAAATATTTAAATTATATATTAATAAAATAGAAATGAAATCCAAAATATTGAGGGTGAGGCAAAAAGTAGGTTTACAGTTGTGCGTACGTGAAACAGAGTTTATGCTTGTGTCCTCATTGATTAATCATTGTATTATTTTCCATATGGACAACTGTAAACCTACTTTTGCCCCACCCTGTATATGTAAATTAATCCTCAGATCAGGTGTTCCCATTGGTATTTTCCATGGTGATATACGTGGTATCTCCAGCAATATTATCTATTAATAATTACCAGCTTAATTTGTTATATGTTCTCTTTATTCCTTAAGTGTTTCAAAATAAATATAAAAGAAAAATTTCTATTTAGTAAAAAAAAAGAGTTTTCAAAATTATACCTACAAAATATCAAAAAATATAAAATACTTATATTCTAGTCAAATCTTTATAATGGAGAAACAACTTATAAAGTAAATTATCATTTTTTCCTAATAATTTACTCCAAACATTCTATATCCATTTAATAATAATTACACATTTATTTCTTTATGCATTTCTTCAACAGTCTTTTTCCAAAACACTCGCTTTGTGTCAGATGTCCAGAAGAATAGAACCTGACCTCTCCAAGGGCATTAAACAACAAATTAGAATTCAATAATGTAAATGTCATAATAAAATGATTAGAAAGTGCTGAGGGATATACAGACCTATTATAGCTGAGGGAGAGGAGAAAGGCTGAACAATGAGCAGATATCTTTGAATGGGTTTCAAATAATTTCACTTACCCAGCACTAATATCTGCACATACTTTTTGTTACTTTTTATAGCTTGTCCTTTTAATTGTAACCAAAGCTAGAATTGCTTCTTCATCAATATGTATACAGTCCTGATTGTTACATTTTTGAGATTATTGCCATTGGATTATGATATCTACTTTTAAGATGCATTATAATGTTTAAATATTTCAAAAGCATTGTAATGAGAAAAGATTAGGAATAAATAAATGAACAAAAGCACCCTTGTACTATGGTTTAGTTAGTCAAAAATAGTATCAAAATTTCACTCCCAATATCTGGAGTAAAATCAAATTACCCAGTGCCTCATTAGAGACAGGATAATTACACTATATAATCTCTTACAGTCCTCTCTGGTTATATGGTTGTGTTTTTGTCTTATTCATCATTCTGAGATATTCAAGTTGAAGGTCTAAGGGTTCACTGTCCTTCCTTGATTTCCATCTCCAACCCCTCACAATATACACTGAGTCCTAATGGGTCTTTTCTTCCTTTCCCCAAATGGAGCTCTGCAGTCCCAGGGAAGCTGATCCTTACTTGTAGCAGAGTCAGGACTGGTCTACCCTTCTTCCACATGGCAACTTACTACATTCTTGTAGACTTTAGATAAAAGTGGAATTATGGAATTTAATGGCGAGATAAATGCCTTTAAAGTATCTACTTTAGCTTATTGCACACACACAATGAAGAGCTGTAATAAATTTCATGAATTTTATCTGTTACATGACAATTATAAATCTCATGCAATGTCATCTGTGCAACTCGTTATAGCCAAAATCATTAAGATAACTCAGTGAGATTAGTTTGCCATAGTAGTTGTGTATATAACATGTAGTTTTGGAAATGTGATTTTTATTAGCATCTCCTTTGTTCTCATGTATGTCATTTATCTATTTATATTTATTTACTTTAAAGAATACACTCAGGTTGTACAAAAAGATTTTTAAGGTGTACAGCATGATAATTTAATTCATGCATACATTCTGAAATGATTACCACAATTAAGTTAATCAGGACATCCACCACCTAATGTAATTACCATTTTAGACGCGCGCGAGAACACTTAAGATCTACCCTCATGTACCTCATTCAGGACTTATTTTATCACAAAATATTTGACACTCATACGCCTGTTTGTCTATTTACCCCTAAATCATTATTTTATACCTCAAAGTCAATACAGGAAAATATTCAGAATTATCTTTTCAAAGGGATTTTCAAATCCAATGTGTAGGTGGGGTCATCCAAAGGCCGAGACAAAGGTTTGGTATACTGGCCCTTAGCACGAGTCCTGTTCCGGCTTTAATCTCCTGCTTTATTTCCTGCAGCATATTCCAGCCATATGCATTCCTGGGCGGCTGCATCAAAAAGTCCAATATTTCAATGCTTTTGCATAAGCGGGCGCTTCGAGACACATTTTCTTCCCCTGTGTATCTGGAAAACTACTCTTAATCATGTTTAATTCAATTAGTGCCTCCTTTGAAATATCCTTCGGGAACCAACTGGCCCTCTGTGTCCCCAAATGCTGGGAATATACTCTGAATTATCACTAAGTATAGCGTTTTATTGTGGAAGCATCTTCTATTTTCCATTGGACTGAGAATTTCTTGAGGCTGAAGGTTATTGCTATTTTTTATTTTGTGTTTTTCTTAAGGCTTAGCAAAGTACACATTAGGCACTCAAATCATCTGGACAGAATTATAGGAGTCAGTGGCTCATCATTTTAAAAGCACATGACAATCATGAAGTAACAGTGGGTATCTATTACCAAAGTGTGCTCTCAATGACCTAGTCCACGTTCCTCTATTGTTTTCATGATGGTTGCAACGCAACTTTTAATTAAGTTAGCAAGAGAGCTAGACAAAAGCTAAATTAAGAGAGAAATGTCATTCTTTCAGGGGAAGTGTTATATCCCTAGTACTACCTGGGATTAGGAAGCACGAACACAGGAGTCTTGCCTCTCCGTTTTCACCCACACAGTACATGGCTATCCATGTCTTCATCTGTAAGATGAAGGCATTAATTTGGATGATTCCTTAAAGTTGTAGCAGCTCTGTGATTCTGACAATTGGTAATTTCCTCACCTTTCCCTCTAACAACTTTCATTTGGCCAGTTTGTTATTTTCTAAAATTTTATGTTGTTAACATCAAAAGTTATCTGAATTACTGGCATGCTAACTGCATAATTATCCTCTTACATGAGAAGCTCCAGGAACACTTGCCAATAATTTTATAACAAAAACGGTACAACAAAAAGCAGAGTGTAGTAACTCATGCCCCCGTCTGATGGCTGTGCCACTATTTTATGATATTACCATGTGAACAAATGTCTCAAGGAATCCTGCCAGCAGGAGAAGGGAGCAAACAAATTCTTACACTCCACCTTATAGAAATGACACACACCACCACCACTCACATGGTATTAGCAAATCTCAGAGCCACACGTAACACAAGGGGGTGAGTGCCCCACAAGAAACAGGAATCTTCGTCTACCACATATTCTTTAAAAAATAAAAGCATATTTTTGGTAACCTGTTCTCTCTCTGCCAACCTCAACCTCACACATTATTCCATTATATTAAATAAATTCTATGGCATTTCCAACAAATGTTTGAATAGACCGCCAATGTTCTAACAGAGCTTCGTCTCTACGACTAGTTCATGCAGAAAGTCAGATTGGTCACAATCTCTAAGGTCACCTTGAAGTGAAATTGTGATGTTAAAAATGACACACATTAAAGAATTTTGTCAAAAATTTTCCAACTGTTTACTTGGCTTTCAGAAAGTTATCCGTTTAACAATTGGGCCATGCTGATGTTTATAGTCTGCCTATTGTATTATGTACAAGAAGTCAGCCTATAGGTCTAACAGTTGTGGGTCCCACGTATAATAAGGTGTGGTTACTGATTAGTGCATGGAGTGTAATGTCCAGCAACACACACAAACAAAAAATAATTTATTGAGATGTTAATGGGACAAAATATTAAGAAAAGTAAACAGTGAATTTTATCTTGGACTAACAAAATAGGTGAGTATGAAAAAAATAATCCAGATGAAAAGAATACCATGATCAAAGAGACAGTGATAAAAACATTTGAGGTACATTTATAAAAAAATAATGGACCATTTAGAATAGAATGCAAGTTGTTTTTGTTTTAAGACATAGTGGGGAATGAGCAGAATGAGGAGCAGTAGGACAATGTAGAGAGGAATTTGAATGTCAGCTATTATATATAATATGCCTATATATTTAACCCAAACTGTCGGAAGTGACATGCAGAAAGGGAAAGGATAATAGAAGCAATAACAACAGTTTGGAAATAATGACAGACAAAATTCTAATAGTGATGTTGACAGATAAAGAAAAATTGCAAGAACCATTGTGAAGGATAAGCTTTCAACTGTTTGACAGTGGGAGAAGAAGAAATCAAAGAGGATAATGCAGTTGAACATAAGGAAAAAGAATATATTCTGAGGGCTAATGAAAATATAAAATAGGAAAATACAGGTTTTGGGGATGAATATATAAATTAACATTAAAATGTTAAGGTTAATGGAAAATGGGACCAAAATAGACTTGGCCTAAAATAGAAATAGAGAAAAAAAATACTACCCAGGGTGTATTGATTAATTCTCTCACTTACTAGCTATGTAAACCTGGGTAAATTTATGCTCTGTTCTTAACCAGTGTTCTCATCTGTATCACAGAATGATAACATCAACTTTATTTTATTTGTAGTGATAATACATAAGGCAATGCACATAGTAGTACCTGGCACAATTCTTAATACAGTAAATGTTTACTAAACATAAGTTGAATATAGGCTCATGGAATTTTAATCCATTTACACAGTATCTGGTAAATGTCCTACATGGAGTACATGCTCAGTAAACATGTGTTTCATTAAGGACTAAGAAAAGATAGACATTGGGACGGAAATGCCAACTGCAATATAATTAAACTCATTTTTCATTCTGGATTTTCCTTGAAGACGTTTTCTCCATTGCCTACATGGAGCTTTCTTAGTTCAACCTCCTCACAAACATTACCCTTTATATCTGGCATCATCAACAATTTCCTTAGTGAGGTAGTCATCAGTCAGATCATTCAACTAGGAATGCTTCTTCCCACTTCGAGGCCAATGGCGGAATTACATTTTTTTCCCTCCCTTGCGGTTGAGAGAGCATATTTGGCCAGTTCATTTCAGTACTTTATGAGAAAAAGTGACATTAGTAGATGTTCAATCAGCCTTGTTGTTGGAGTGAAACCAACTTCCCATGGACATGGACCACCAGCAAGAAATAAACCTTGTTATTTGAACCAGTATGAGGTTCTTTTTTATTCTTTTTCTCCTGTTGTTACTGCAGCATAACTTAGTCAATCCTGACTAATATATTTAACTTACTGGTAGATGGGACCCTTCCAAATTCACCAGTTTAAAAATCTCAGTACCTCCAGTACCACTAAGATCAGCATAGCATTTGCATTTTCATGAGTTAGAGATGACTGATATATCAAAAAGTGATCCCTTAAGAAATTAAACAGGAGGCTAAAGAGAAATTTTCTATATGCAACTCCTTTCTGGTATTGTATTTTTTCTTGCCTCTAGAAAGTTATGTTACTGAGAGAAGACTATTGTATTCTCACTGGGATGCAGAAAGATGGCAGGTGAGAATAATGAACTGATTTGATGGTAAGTAAGGGTATAGTTAATGTTAAACCGTCTGGCTAATAGGTATTTTGGGGGATAAAATAATTATTCCTAATAAAATTTGTCAAGCTTTTTTTGTTGCAAGAAATAAAATGAAATCACATGTGTTATTGTAATTACCAAATCCTGTTGCGTTAAATAAATATCCTACCAGCTATCCACTATTCTGAATGAATTCCTGCTGAAGAAAGTCTTAATCAAGTTTAAAAACATAAACCAGGGCGAATGTAAATAAACTACTTGTACTTAACAACTTAGTTCAGATTTTTCTACCGAGGTACTGACTACCTAACTATTAATATGATTATCTTCTTTGGCCCGTGTCATATTTGAGTGAATATCGTCACTGCTGTTATAGATGAGCAGTTGAGTGACAGGTGTCTGATAGTATTTCCATGGCAATTTTCCTTGTAGTTGGTAAAGCCAGGCGTCTAGGGTCCATTTTTATGAAACTCATGGAGGAAAACAGGAGCTAGAAAAAGAACTACTGGTTATATATTTTTTTCATTGTTGTAAGGAGACTGTTTTTAAGAATAATGGTGACAGGAATTAAAAAACAAGGAAAGCAGCCCCAAACTGTCAAAATCCTCGGATTCTTGCCGCTGCTTTCCTGATATATGACAATGACTAATGCCTAAAAGAAAACAAAATGGAAGAAAAATTTATTTTCTCAAAGATGATGTCAACATGGCTAGTGTTTTGGCTAAGGAATGATGTAGATGGGATTGTTCATCGATTTCTTTTTCATCTAAAGGGCAGATTACATTTCCCTTTAAGAGGGTCAGAACACCCTGTCACAAACCCTCTATTAAGTATTTACTGACTCAAAGTTGAAAAACTAGCATGCAGCTCTTTTCATCTATGGCATTTAGTCCAACTATTAAGTACCTCCTATATTCAATTTGCACAGAACTTGAAATTTTACTTCTCACAACCACCCTGTAAGGTTATTATTATTGTTGTCATTCTGTAGGATGAGAAAAGTATCTCAGAGAGGTTCAGTCCTTTGTTCAACATCGCGTGACTATGAAGTGGTGTCACAATGCTTTTATGTCTACTTGACTTATTGAAATATGTGTGCTTTCCATTATAATGCAGCTGGCTTTCACTCTCCGTCAGACAGGAAAACACCCCCCTCCCAAAAAAAAGCCCCACAACGAAATCCCTAATTAATGGAAGAGTAAATCTGAGAGAGAAAAAAGAGAATCTTAAAAGAAAATGAAAGGAGAAAGAAAAAAAAAAACAACAAAGATTTCTTGCTTGAGTTTTTTTTAATGGGGGTAGGGAGATAAGCAATTTTGTCTCAATTTATACATTAATCAATGTCAAATAAAAGCCTACTGAATGGGCATCGGCCTGTGTAATCAGGAAAAGCTGGCAAAAACTTATGAGAGCAAATCAATCAACATGGAGATGATTCATGGGAAATTTTGAGAAAAAGTACTAATAGAAAATAGTGACCAACTCCTATCTTTAAGTACCAAGTAGAATTTTATCATGGAAACATAATTTTGTAATTTCCCATATGGTTGATTTGTAATAAAACTAACACTTAACCAAAATTTTAGTGAAATCTTTTAAACAGACCCTCATAAACTGAAAAGCTATTCATTTTTGCCTTTGATATGTGAGAATTTTTAATTCGGGCATCAAGTGTCATCCTGGACTCAACACATGGGCAAGTCCTAGATTCTAGTTTTTTACTTTTCATATGGCCTTACACACACTTTTTAAGTTTTTGTATCTCCTTTATCTTGTCTGTAAAATGAAAAGAATCAATGTTTTAAGATTTTTGTAAGGGTGATTAAAAATAAGGAGAGAATCTTAAAAGCAGCAAAACAAAAGGAGACAGTTACCTACAAAGGAGTGCCCATAAGACTGTCAGCTGATTTCTCAAAAGAGACCTTACAGGCAAGAAGGGGCTGGAAAGAAGTATTCCAAGTCATGAAAGGCAAGGACCTACATCCAAGATTACTCTATCCAGCAAAGCTATCATTTAGAATGGAAGGGCAGATAAAGTGCTCCCCAGATAAGGTCAAGTTAAAGGAGTTCATCATCACCAGGCCCTCATTATATGAAATGTTAAAGGCAGTTATTTTAAGAAAAAGATCAAAACTATGAACAGTAAAATGACAGCAAACTCACAACTATCAACAACTGAACCTCAAAAAACCAACTAAGCAAACAACTAGGACAGGAAGAGAATCATAGAAATGGAGATCACACAGAGGGTTATCATCAGGGAGGGGTAGGGGAGAATGGGGGAAAAGGTAGAGGGAATAAGAAGCATAAATGGTAGGTACAAAATAGACAGGAGGAGGTTAAGAATAGTATGGGAAATGGGGAAGCCAAAGAACTTATATGTCTGACCCATGGACATGGACTAAGGGTGGCAGCAGATGCTGGAAAGGGGGGTAGAAGGGAATAAAGAAGAGAAAAAATGGGAGAACTGTAATAGCATAATCAATAAAGTATATTTAAAAAAAGAAAATGGCATTGTGTGAAAATTTCAATGCATAGAAAAATGGTGATTTTAATTTGTGCACTTTCAAATTGGTTTCTCATAACACTAGAAGGCTCAACTGTATTATTGTGACCATTATTCCCTTTAGTCATTCTTCCAAGTTTTTATCCTCTCTAATCTTTCCTTCCTTAGGTGTATCATGACAACTGAGTGAGATGCATTTTGCTGGGTTTCTACTTTTCATTTTAAATTTGTTATAATAAAAGGGTCAATTCATTCTGCAGATGAATTTATAATAAAAAATTTGCGATTAAATATCCATCCTTGCTAACTTCCTAGCTGTTATCACGGGCAAGTCATGTAGCTTCTCTCAGCTCATTTTTTCATGCATACAATGGAAACATGAGAATTCAGAAAGATCACGTATGTTCAGAAAATGGTAGACTCAGATTAGATGCAGTATTTTTTCCTTTGTTTCTATCAGTTGTGCATTTCAGCTCTAAATCCAGCAGATGTGCTTTCCCCTATGTAATTTTTATAGACAGGCCTGCTTGACTATAGAGGGTTAAAGCACTGGTGAGTAAACAAGGTGGGTAGAGCGATGAATACCTAGGTACCTCTGAAGGAGAGGAACGTGCCAGATTTCCCCTTTCATCCTAAGTGCTGTTTGGTGTCTCTGAAATTGACAAGCCAGTTCCCTTTTCAGCATGACCGGCTGTGAGGGCTTAACTTGCTTTGTGCGGCCAACAGCAGACCAGCCAGGAAACAACAGGTCACGGCTGAGCTCCCAAGTTGATGTGGAGCATGTACTTGTCACAGCAGCCTAATTTCTTATCTTGTGCTCAAAAGTTGCAGATACTGTGTGTTTACCTTCTGAAAACAATGGGTGTGTTATTTTTTCAGATTTATTTGATAAGGACCTTGTTCAACTAATAATTGTCACATTTATGTTAAGCCCTATACTTGGCATGGGGGATTTTTTTTTTTTTTTTGAGAAAAATCAAAGTAACTGCTTTCCAGGAATATCAAATTTAGAAAGAAAGAGGAATAGATAACACAACTGACTGTTCTGAAGTCATGATAAATCCTAGCTGCGTAGTAGGGTATAATTAACCCTGCCCACATTGTGGAGGAAACAGACTTTTCAGATAAAGTTAATTTAGTTGGATCCAAATTATAAAAGTCACAGTAAGAGAACAGGAAAGCTAAAATTAAACAAAATGCAAGTGGGCTGGGTTTCAATATTCTCACGAGCCAGAAAATAATTCAGTTACTACAAAGAACCAGAACAATGACTCTCAAATAATTCCCCCCTGCCCCCTTCCTGGATCCCCTAGAATGGTCTAATGCACACACCCGCTCTTAGAATAATCCCCCACCAGTGTGTAACCAGTACAGATCCATTTTCTGGTATCTTAGAGCTAGCGTTCTTCTAAGCCATGAGGTTTATTTTAAAAACTGGGAAGAAGGTGTGAGGGACATTTGCCAAAAGTGGTGATTCATCCTGCCCAAACACTGGAAGGGATGGCTCTGCCCTTGCCAAGAGTCTTTGGGACGTGGGGAGGGACTCTTTCTGTGACATGCTCAAAGTTCCTTTAGTTTCAACTCCCACTTTCTTCAAACTAAACCTGCAGAAATTGAAGTATTGTACAATGTTTACATATTAAAATCTGCTTCACTTTTTAAAAAACATTTGCCCCGGACTGTCAGTACTACCTGATGCTGTACTGGCACCATCACTCCTCTCCAGGCCCGTGGAGACCCGTTGGAAATGAGTGCTGGGGGCAGGGAGCAAAATTACATCAGGCAGAAATGGGGTGTAATATATAAAAGATCCTTGCTTAAATGGAACCCTAGAAAAATATTTCTGCAGATAAATTGATACATATACTCTTGGCACAAAAACAATCAAAAGTTGAATTTCTAATAGATTTCCACTTGGCCCTACCTGCCCAGTTGCTTAAAGCTAAAAATGCACTTAGGAGCTCTAGACTGGGGAGGCCTGCCTGGTGCAGTGGTTAAGAACTCAGACTTGAATTTGGGCTCCCTACTTTCCAATGCCACCACCATCCCTTACTGTGTACCCTTGGGCTACTTACTTAACACCCTAGGTCCTCAAGTTCATTATCTGCAGAATGAGGACTGTAATAATAGTGAATCATACTTCAGAGATTGGGTGACTTAATACATGTAAAACCCATAAAGCCTGACCCACTGTAAACATTCAAAATTGTTATAATATTAACAACTTCTTTAATTTATTACCTTTCTCCTTTTTTTCTAAAATGTTTTATTTTGTGCAGTAGTTCATTCTCTATACAAGCTCAATTCCTTTTGTGAAAGATGGAGAACACACAACTTTAATGGGAAGAGTACTAGCTCTCATAGAACTGGCTTTGGAACCAGGACCCCGCTACTCCGAGCGGCCTTGGAGCACATACACGATCTGTCAGTGAACCTACCCATGAAATGTCTTCACAGGGCCACTGACGTCAATAAAATCATTTCTGTCAGTGTTGTTCAATATTTGGCTGGTCCTTCCCCTGCATCTTGGCTTATCTCATTGGGGTTTTTTTTTTTTTTTTTGAGGTTTTTTTTTTTTTTTTTCTCAGTTACAAGGTGGGGACTGCAAAACCCACCTGGCCTGGGATAGAATTGAAACAGCTGCAGTTGATTTTGGGTTACAGGCCTAAAATCCACTTTCATATCCAAAATTTCAAACATGCCCTTTTTGCCTACATGGGAGGAGAGGGAGGAGAGAAGAAAGTGAATTCAGAGCTTAGGGATCTAAATTCAAAAATCGAAAGTTGCTCTCAGGAAAGAGAGACTGCAAAGAGACACTCTGCAGGGTTTGGAGAGGAACGAGTGCAAAATGAAGGGCCCAGTTGGAAAGGGGCTTTGTGAGGGAGGTTAGGTATCAGTAACAGCAGGTAAACAGCACTGTTTTCAGTGTTTTTCGTAAAAACTCACTAATTCTTCACAATAAGCTATGAAGTATGCATAATTACTGCCATCCTTTTACAAATGTGGAAACTAAGGGGCACAGTGTGAAGTAACTCCGCCAGGCCTACACCCAGACCACCTGGCTCCTGTGTCCCTCCCTGTACTCCTCCTGCCCACCCCAGGCTGCCTCTGCTCGGATGGGGATAATTTGCTACAAGTGCTGATCAATAACTAACACACCAACCCCGAACTCCAGCAGTCAGAGAACATACACCAGAGAATTTTATTACAGATAATGAAAGAGGTGTTTTTCAAACTTATCCAGTGATAATGATCACCTGGGGGGCTTTTTATGCATACAGATTCCAGACACCCCCCACTCCTAGAGCAACAATATTTAGGGAGAAGTCTGGGGACAGATAGGGACGACAAGTGCCCCCGGGTGGTTATTATTATAAGGAAAGTTTGGAAAACACCCAATGGAGTGAATAATGAAGAAGTCTTAAGGCAGTGCCTCTCCCACTTTAATACGCACACCATTCACCTGAAGACCATGCCAGCACCCAGCCAGGGGGCCTGCTTTTCTGCATCTCAAACAGGCTTTTGGGTGATGCCAATACTGTTGGTGCACAGACCGAGTTTTGAGAAGCAAGGCTGTAGGCAATGAATGACTCAGTAGGCTAAGATTTGGGGCTTATTTCCTGTTAGCCATAAACTTGGCCTTTTATGAAATGAAATAATCGCATAGGTTGCTTGTGCAAAATGCAGATTTCATTGTCCACTCTCAGTTTCGGACGTGACAGGATGCAGGCAGTTATGAGAAATCTGCTTTTTGACAAGCGATCCCAAGTGATTTGATTCTAATGCAGATAGTCCTCAATTCCACTTTCCATTGATAAACACTGCAAGTGCTGTGGAAATCAAAGCACTCTAAAGGTGGAAATTACAGCAGTGCACCATTATAGAAGTCATTCAATCCCTTGGTTTTATCACCCATAACCTGGAGAGGATAATATGCGCCTTTATAGAGTTGTTAGGATAGAATGAGATAAGGCATGAAAGCAAAGAACAGCTGAGCCACCCTATTCAAGGGGTCACCAGAATAGGATATGGATCCAGCAAAGAACCTCTTTCGGCCAAAGCAGCAGAAAAGCTTTCCTATATTTTCTTGATTGTTAGGCTATAAAGACAATTTACCAAATCACTACATTCACTCTATCCACTTACTATCTAGGCAGGGCCAATACCTCTCTGTTATTATAAAGTGATGGTTTCTCTCTCTGTCTTTCTCTCTCTCTCTCTCTCTCTCTGTATTTAATACATAAAAGCAAATCTAAATGTGTGTGTATATATATATATACATATATGTATTTTGTGTGTTCATATGTGTATACATATGCTTGTATATATAAAACATATGCTTGCAGATATGAAATGTACACATATGCATATATAGTTATATTTATAGATTTCTTGAGAATCAAGACACATGTAATTTAACTAGCCTTTAAAACAATGCTAATGTAGTTCATACAACATGACATTTTAACAACATCTCTTTAATAATGCATGTTCTTAAATGTTAAGCTGATTCATATGTTATGTTCCCAACTTTTAAATCTCAAGCTCTATTTAGAATATCAATAGAAATATGGAAAGATATAGAATTTTAATATAGAATTTTCTAAGGAATTATAGTGGTCTGCTATTATTACTGGGTCTTAACCCTGCTTGAAAGGTTCTTACTTTTTTAAAGAAAGAAGGGTCTTTAGCTTCCTTCTCAGACCGTGCCTTATTGAATTAAAAAAAAAAAAAAAGAAATAACCTTCAAAGTACTGTCTTTCACAGCCTGTGGCAAGGACAAGGCTTAGGTTGACACCTTTTACAAATGCAGGAAAAATGTGTGGATGGAAAAGAAAAGCCACAAGCTGTACTTCTGCGGGCGTGGCCAGATGTCTGGAAATGTGGATTAAGCACACCCAACAGTGCAAGTATACAAATCACCACCAAGTGAGTGCACTTTCGTATGTTTAATGCCACATGTTTAATAGAGCCTTTTTGTGAACACATGTGGGTATATACTTACTGAATTGTGTAGGGTTATGATGCAAGCATAAAGGGTAGTGTTCTAGCACATTCCGAAAGAATGAACCATTTGAATGAGGTTTACAATATTTTGTTACCTATAGTCACCTATAGGTAATTAGGCGACTAAAATTATTTTTGGATTATTAATTACATTATGAAATTTTAAAAATAGATCCCTTTGCTTTTTAACATTTTGACCAAGACATTGGAAATTAACCTAAAACTTTCTTTGTTTTAAGGTACGGGATTATGTTCACTTTCAATTTAAAACAAGACCTGCATGAGATTAAGGTATTTAAAGTTAAATAATATTTGTTGAAATCGTATTAGTTTTTTTCTTTTCCACTTAAGGAGAAAGATTCAGTGTAACTTTGTATAAGTGTATTTCCTTTTGAAAACTAACCATGTTAGGCTAGGTTTACGAGTGTAACTGGAATAGTATGGCAAAATCAGTTATTGACAATAGTTAAATTTAATTACTTTTTCTATCTAGATTCCCTTTAAATATAAGAGAAAAAATGTGTGTCATAAATTGGGAATCAAATTTATGTGTGCGTATCTCCCAAATGATTATGTTCTGGGGTAAGATAGAGGTATATATCACCTTGAAGCTGGAATAATTGGTTGTTCATTGAAACATCCAACACATACAGGAAAAAAGTAGTTAGAAATGATAGATATGGATATATTTATATTATCACTTATTGGGGAACTAAATCTTACTTTTTCCATACACACATGTATAATTGTCAGATTTGACATGAAGGATGAAAGTTCAATATGACTAAAGCAATTGCTTTTTCTGTGTTCTGTGTTTAAACATGAAGCCCACATGTTTGCAATTACATGTGAAAATAGCAACACTACCAAAACCATCTCTGTATTTCTAAGTAACAAAGTGAAGCCGGCACTAAATTATATGACTCCTGGATCACTAGTGTCTCTGCTCCTATTCTGGATTCACTACAGCATCCATATCAACCAATGGTCATTAACCTGGTTAGAACTAAGGAAGTCAATTCACTGTTTATGAGTATAGGTAACACGCTACAGTGCTATTAACAATATTTATGTTTTGGTCACCGAAAGAAATTACAGGTATTTTCATATCATATTTAAGTTGCCACAGATATCTTGAAACATTATTTGCATCCATCACAATTTGAAAACTAGCCTTTAATGCACACACTGCTAGACTTTCGTGAATCACAAATTCTATTCCATCACATAGTTGTGATGGGGTTTGTTTTGTGTTCTCCTCTATGCTCTTAATGTTAGGAACATTAAAACATTCTTCTGAAAAGGCCATATGATTCATCAAAGGAATTCATGGCACAAAAGTGATTAAAAACACCTGTTTTTAGCATGAATCAGGTCATGTCACTCTTGTCGTGAAAACCCTCCAATGGCTGTGATTCTCACTCAGCCTGAAGTCCCTGTAGTCCTCGGATCTCCACCACCAGTCTGGCCTGATTCGGTTTCTCAAATACATTAATCATGCCCCCAGCTCAGAGCCTTTGCACTGGCTGTTCCCTCTGGCCAGAATCATTTCTCCTCATATCAAATCATGTTGTATTCACTCATACCCTTGTATACGTTTTTCAAATATCCTTTCATTCAAGTCTATGCTATTTTATTTATAATCACATCCTTTCACGCAATCCTGTGTTTACCTACTTTCCCAATTATGCTCTGTAATTTGCAACTTATTTTCCATTTACCTTTGTCTAGAATATATACTCCCTTGAAGCAAGGATTTGTGTGTGTGTGTTTCCCAATTTACTCAACAGAGTATTATAATGTATTGAGGTGCTCAATAAACTTTTGTGAAATGAAAGAATAAAATGTAAAAATAAATGACTTTTTCAGTACAGTTGGAAGACAGGATAAATTTCCCTACAATGATATATTACTTCTGTTTTTCTATTCCTTCCTTCCTTCCTTCCTTCCTTCCTTCCTTCCTTTCCTTCTCTCTCCCTCTCTCTTCCCCACCCTCCCTCTCTCTCTCTCTCTCTCTCTCTCTTTCTTTCTTACAAAAGTTAAACATAGAACCTGAGAAGTTAGACAGAAAGTTGATACTATTCCTTTACCATATTGGTTGACTACGAATGTCTATAAATATTCGGTAGTTCCCTTATCTTCAGGCAGTACATTCCAAGACCATCAGCAAATGCCTGAGACTTCAGATAACATCGAATCCTATATGTAGTATGTTTCTTCCTATGCATACATACCTATGATAAAATTTAATTTATAAATTTCGCACAGTAAGAGATTAACAACAATACTCAACTATAGCAAGTATAAGAATATTCTGTAATACATGTTATATGACTGCTGTCATAGATAAGCACAAGTTCCTTTTTCTTTAAAATTTCATGGACAAAAGATTCTTACCATAGATTTTGGCAACCTCAGCATACATTGTTTTTTCTGTCTTTATTATGTCAAGAACTTTCGCCTTTTCACTTAAAGGAAGCACCTAACAGCTTGTCTTTGGCATATTCAAATTGCCTGTGCTCTAGGGCCATTACTAAGTAAAATAAGAGTGGTCTGAACACAAACACTGTGATACCGTGACGGTGGATCTCAAACTGAAGACACAGCTGCCGAGTGACCAGGGGGCAGAGACTGAGTGTGGAGCACTCAGTGCGGAGACGGCGAACGGTCTGGACAGAGGGATGATTCATGTGTGGCGGGATGCAGCAGGACGTATAAAATTTCATCGTGCTGCTCGGAACAGAGCATAATTCAAAACTTTGAATTGTTTATTTCTGAAATTCTCCACTTCATATTTTCAGAACACAGTTGCCTGCAGTCTGCAGGTAACTAAAATATGGAAGCAAAACGCAGATGGGGTGTGGGGCTACTCTATTAGTTTTCTAAAGTTGCTACGACAAATTACCACAAATTTGGTGGCTTTTAAAACAAAAATTTATTTTCTCACATTTCTGGTGGCTAGTAGTCAAAAATTATGGTGTTGGCAGGGCCACAATCTCTTGGAAGTCTCTACGAGCAATTTCTTCCTATCGTCTTGTAGCGTGTGGCGGCTCCCTGCATTCCTCGGTTTCTACAACAGCAGCATAGCACAAGTCTGCTTCCATCTCTGCATGCCTTCTATCCGTGTGATCGAATCTCCCTCCCCTTTCTCTTTCAGTGGCACCAATCCTTGGACTCAAAGCCCACTCTAAATTCAGGAAGATTTCATTTGAGAACCTTAAATATATCTGAAAAGACCTGTTTCCATATGAGGTCACATTTGTAGATACTAGTGATTAAGACTTGGACAGATTTTTTTTTTGGAAAACACAATTTACTACAGATGATAAAAATGCTCGAGAAATTTTTGCCAAAGAAACCCCAGATATTTTTATTTACCTTGTCCTCAGAGAAGGACATTATGCCTTCTTAATATTTTTCTAGAATTACATGCCTCCTTATTCTGGAGGATCTTCTAATTGATTTTGAAGAAAACAAAAGAGGGTTTGCCCTGGCTGCTGTGTCTCCATGGGTTGGGGCTGCCCTAGAAGCTGGGGTCGCTGGTTCAGTTCCTGGGGCTCAGGCCTGGGTTGCAGTGGGGTTCCTGGTTGGGGGCGGGCATAGGGCAACTGACTGATGTTTCTTTCTGTTTCTCTTCACATAGTTGTTTCTCACCCTCTCTTTCTCCCTCCCTTCCCCTCTCTCTGAGAATAAATAAATACAATATGTTTAAAAAGGGTTGTTGTTATTAAAAGTGCTTTCAAAAGTTTAACTGGGAGAAACAGTAGTGTTTTGAAGCAAGATTCTCAAGTTCCACATAGTCAAAGTGACTAAATGCAAACTGACCTTTGGCATTCAGGCTGAAAGCAAACTACAGATGAATAAATATGAGTTGATACTGTTCCCACTGGGTACAAAAATATAGTAGCTGTGTAATGAATAAATGATACTTTCTTCCTATAGGCGCCATAGGTCAACCGAGGCTAGCTAAATGAAGACGAGAGTGCCACTGGGGCGGGCTTCCTGTGAGATTTCCCATGGCAATGATTATGAAAGCATCAAATTAGAGGTTAGGTGCTCCATGGCCAAAGGAAACTTCTAACATTTATTGAGTACCTCCTACTTGACAAAAGGAAATAATAGAAATAATACATGTTTGATATCCTTGATCTGATTACATAAGAATACCAGCTTTAAGAGTTGCTTTTTGTGCTGTGTAGCGCAAAAATAATAGGATTGACCATCTTATTATCAAAGGTGATCCAGGTAAATTTCTAACTTTGGATTGAAAATGTCAAATGTGCAAGTAAAAGAGTAAATGGAAAAAGACTTGATTATGTTAGTTGGCTATAAGGTCAAAAGGAGTCAATATGTAATACCACAGTTAATATACCTAGAATATTCTTGGATTAAATTCTTGAAGATACGTGCCCTGATCAGCGGTGGCCTAGCACTACCTTTTAGGTCAGACCGCAACTGGATGTGGTACTGTGTTCTAGTACAGAACACCGAAGATGGCCTTTATGGACTACAGGAGAACCATGCAGGTAAAGGTTCTGGAAACATGCCATTTTAAAATAGGATGAAGCAGAGATATTTAGCTTGAAGAATATTCTCAGAATAAACATAGCACTTGCATTAATTTTTTTTTGCATTATAGTCATGTTGAAAATAATAAAACACGGTAAAAGAACAAAATAAAGCAAACTAGGAATTCAGTTCAGCAATAGGTAGGGCAAAATTCTGTCTAAGAAACACCAGCTAAGTATGAGAAGTATTGAAGAGCAAAAGCCACTGCCTGGTCAGACACTGACTTTCCATAATGAAGATAACTAATGTTCACTGAAGGGCTTGCTGCTGAGCTAACTGCATTTCTCTTCCATTGCAATCAATCTCAACAACAATTCTATGAGTCAGAGGTTATTATCTCCATTTCCTGGAAGAGAAAATATAAGTGATTTGTCCATGGTCAAACAACTAGAAATTCTAAACTTATTATTTTGACCACATTTATAGTCTTGGCCTTCCGTGGTATACTGGATTGAGCCCATCTGTTAAGAGTCTTTAAAAGAACATCATGCATCCAGAGTGTAGCACATCTGACTTTAAGGTTAACATATGAAAAAAAAAAATGTTCACAACGGTCTGACAGTAAGAGTGGCTAAAATGTATTGAGTATGTAAAAGGGTAATTTTTAGAAGTGAGTATAATAGTATAATCCTACCTCTGTTACAGATATAAAATACAGATTTGTCAAATATTTTTCTTAACGAATGAGAGAACCAGTGAGATATTATTACAACTTGTTACCTAGATAATTCAAACACCTTCCCCCAACTCCTACCCAACCTAATCCCCACACACAAATAATAATAAAAATATTACAAACAGTTGCAAAACTGGGATATCAATTGTATTTTGTGAGAACAAGGTATCTTTTCATGTATATGGAAACAATCATTTGCATGGCCCTTAGTTATCTCCAATGTACAGTGTTGCAAAATAGCTCCAAGACAGTGACAGGTGCAGAGGCCCATTACGATGACACAAACGGGGAGGGCGTCCTTAGGAAACACCTTTCTTTTTTTAAATTAAAGACACCCATTTGGGCAATTCTAAAGTCTTTTACAATGGTTCTGTCAAGTGTTTATTATTATTTCTACATAAGGCACATAGATGGGGGTTGGCAGAGGAGTGATAGAATCTTAGGTCTCTTCACATGAAAGATGATAGCAGAGCTCTGCAATAGGCCATGGGCCTCCCCAGAGATACCTGTATGCTGCAAAGAAACACAAAGGGAAACTCATTTCTTGAATACTTACCACATACAATACCAAGCATTTTACACTTTATGACACCAAACACAGCAAACAAATCATATTGAGTGCTTTCGGTATGCCAGAGTTTGTGCTAATTGATGTATGTGCATTTTTATGGAGCGTAATTTTTCTAGTCAAAATGATCACACATCATCAGAACTAACAAAAGTGATGATAATGGCTTCTCAACTTAGTTGAACAGTTACAGAAAGTATTCTAAGTGTTACCTATTTTAATCTTAAGAGCAACTGCTGTTATTTAAGTAATATTATTATCCTCACTTTATTGGTGAAGAAATTGAGAGTTAGAGAGGCCAACTAATTAGATAAATTCACACAATGAATAATTCAATGTATGTTTCTAAATGCAAAGTTTGTGGTTGTAATTATCACACTACTAAACTAAACTATAGTAGGTGACAATATCAGTGCACTTTGAAGTATAGCTATTGTGATAAAAATTACTTCCATATCATGTTCTGAGAATCATAAAGATAAATATTAAACTTGTTAATATTTCAGAAAAGTTACTATTATTTTAAATAGGCATCAATGACTATATGTGTTTCATAAATATTTTGCTTAAAAATATAAAAATTTCAAAATAATTCATAACTAAATATAAAATTTCTATTTCAAGATATCCATTAAAAAAGGCAGTGTTTAAACAATATGTAAAAGATTTCCTCTGACTCATTTACCTTAAAGAATAATTCCAGACCGAATATTAAACACTACCACCCTCTCCTGCCACTGCCTCATGTCCCCTTCCAAAGTAATAGTTCTGATAGGTTCTAAGAGGAAAATAAAAATGGACAAAGGTCATACAGTGATAGAAGAAAGAGGCAAAATACACTGCCATCAGCAATCATTTACTGAGATTTTAGAAAATATATTATTTTTTATTGACTAAGTAGACTTGTAGAATTGTGCTGATTTCTACCAAGATAGATCATTTTAAGAAGCCAAATACGTTTTAAAATGCCTTCAATATTTGCAATATTCTTGATTAATCTTATTAAAATTTTAGCTTAAACAACATTACCAGTTTTCTTTGTCAATGGTAATTCAACCCAGATCCTGACTTAATTATTAAATATTCCCAATTTATAGAGATTGCATTTTAAATTATCTTTGCTTAGCCATGTAATTGGAAGGAAATAGTGGTGTGGATAATCCTCAACTGAATGATCCAAAATCATTTAGAGTTGGCTGTGGCACATATTTTAATTTGTAAGAAGATTTACTTCCTAATTATATTTTGCTTAAGCTAAAATTCAAATAGGCAAATATTCAATCAGAAGGTGGCATAGCCCAAAATGTTGTGATGGAGAAGGGCACCACTGACAGGCATGTGGATGTAGTGCTAAAACAGCCACCACAACAAATAACAGCATAGCATCAACACTGAAAAAGACTTAAGGAGGAAATTTAGAGCCTATTCGAGAATATCCAATTTATTTCATGTAGCATAATACCCTCCAGGTCTATCCATGCGGTCACAAAAGGTAAGATTTCTTTCTTTTTTACTGACGAACAATATTCCATTGTGTAAATGTTCCACAGCTTTTTTTACCCACTCATCTACTGATAGGTACTTGGACCACTTCCAAATTTAGGGTATTATAAATAACGCTTCAATGAACATAATGTTTTGAGCTTCTTCAAACATATTCTCAGAAGTGGAATTGCTGGGTCATAAAGGTTCAGGGGCTGGGTGAACATGTGAAGGGATTAAGAAAAAAAACATCAGAAAGTCCTAGAGACTCCACCAAAAAACTAGTTGACCTAATAAATGAATTTGGCAAAACAGCTGGATACAAAGTCAATACTCAGAAATCAAAGGCATTCTTGTACATCAACAGTGAAACATCAGAAACAGAAATCAGGGGAAAAAATCCCATGCAATATAGCAACAAGAAAAATAAAATACCTAGGAATAAACCTAACCAAGAAGGTAAAAGACCTATACTCAGAAAACTACACAACACTAAAGAAAGAAATTAAGGAAGACACAAACAAATGGAAGCATGTACCATGTTCATGGATTGGAAGAATTAACATCATCAAAATGGCCATACTACCCAAAGCGATTTATAGATTCAATGCAATCCCTATTAAAGTACCCATGACATATTTCACAGATATAGAACAAACACTTCAGAAATTTATATGGAACCATAAATGACCCCGAATAGCTGCAGCAAGTTTGAGAAAGAAGAACAAAGCAGGAGGGATCACAATACTTGATATCAAACTGTATTACAAGGCCACTGTCATCAAAACAGCCTGGTACTGGCATAAAAACAGGCACATAGACCAATGGAACAGAACAGAGAGCCCAGAAATAAACCCAAGTCTCTACGGGCAATTAATATTTGACAAAGGAGGCAGGAGTATAAAATGGAGCAAAAACAGCCTCTTCAACAGATGGTGTTGGGAGATCTGGACAGCTACGTGCAAAAAAATGAAACTCGATCACCAACTTACACCATACACAAAAATAAATTCAAGGTGGATAAAAGACTTAAATATAAGTCGTAACACCATAAAAATCCTAGAGGAAAACATTGGCAGGGAAATCTCAGACATTCCACACAGCAACATCTTCACTGATATGTCCCATAAAGCAAGGGACATAAAGGAAAGAATAAACAAATGGGACCTCATCAAAATAAAAAGCTTCTGCATGGCTAAAGAAAACAACAGCAAATTACAAAGAGAACCAACAGTATGGGAAAACATATTTGCCAATGATACCTCAGACAAGGGTCTGATCTCCAAAATATATAAAGAACTCACATGACTCCACTCCAGGAAGACAAACAACCCAATTAAAAAATGGGCAAAGGACTTGAACAGACACTTCTCCAAGGAAGACATACAGAGGGCCCAGAGACATATGAAAAGATGCTCAGCATCACTAGCCATCAGAGAGATGCAACTTAAAACCACAATGAGGTACCACCTCACACCGGTCAGAGTGGCCAACATAAACAAATCAGCAAACAAATGTTGGAGAGGATGTGGAGAAAAGGGAACCCTAGTATATTGTTGGTGGGAATGCAGACTGGTGAGGCCACTGTGGAAAACAGTGTGGAATTTCCTCAGAAAACTAAAAACGGAACTGCCCTTTGACCCAGTAATTCCACTGCTAGGATTATACCCTAAGAACCCTGAATCACCAATCCAAAAGAACATATGCACCCCAATGTTCATAGAAGCACAATTTACAATAGCCAAGTACTGGAAGCAACCTAAGTGCCCATCAGCAAATGAGTGGATCAAAAAACTATGGTACATTTACACAATGGAATTCTACGCAGCAGAGAGAAAGAAGGAGCTTATACCCTTTGCAACAGCATGGATGGAACTGGAGAGCATTATGTTAAGTGAAATAAGCCAGGTGGTGAGGGACAAATACCATATGATCTCACCTTTAACTGGAACAAAATCAACAAAAGAAAAAAGCAAACAAAATATAATCAGAGACATTGAAGTTAAGAGCAATCTAACAATAGCCAGAGGGGAGTGGGGAGGGGATAGTGGGGAGAGGGGTTTTCAGGAACTACTATAAAGGACACATGGACAAAACCAAGGGGGAGGGTGGAGGCAGGGGAGGGAGGTGGGTTTGGATGGGGTGGAGTGGAGGGATGGGGAGAAAATGCAGACAACTGTAATTGAACAGCAATAAAAAAATGTTTAAAAAAAGAAAGGACACATGGACAAAATGAAGGGGGAGGGTGGAGGCAGTGGAGGGAGGTGGGTTTGGTTTGGGTGGGGTGGAAGGGTGGGGAGAAAATGCAGACAACTGTAATTGAACAACAATTTAAAATTAATTAATTAATTAATTAAAAAAAAAGAAAAACCAAAGAAAGAAAAAAACATCATGGACACAGACAACAGCGTGGTGGTTACCAGAGCGAAAAGGAGATGGGGTGAGGTAAAAGGGGATAAAAGGGGGATAAATGCTGACGGAAGGAGATTTGACTCTGACTCTGCGTGGTGAGCAGTGTGCTATAACATACAGATGGTGTGTTATAGAACAGTCCACCTGAAACCTATGTAATTTTATTAAACCAATGTCACACCAATAAATTCAATAAAAACTTTAAAAGTTATCCAATTTATGGCACCAGTTAGCCATACTTTGTAGAGTTAGCTCTACTTTGTTATTAATTCCTGCTCTGCTCTTGTCATTTCTGCCTATCATATTTATCACCTATCATATTTATACAATGGTTATTATAAATCAAGTCCCACATCCTACAGTAAATAATAACTCAATAACTTGAATATTAAGTATCCCTTAGTATTACAGTAGACTGAACTAGGTGTCTTACTGACCACAGATGGAACTCCCAGAATTATATTTTTCTCTTCAACTATAAAGAGTGAGGGCAAACTCTACTACCACCTTCTGAAAGAGGCCTCATTCTGCCGGTGTCCCCAACACCACGACTTTCTTGCAACGACAACTCATGTAACAAAATCTCAAGAGAAATCTCACACTGGGTGCATTTCTGAACTATGTTTGCTACTGTAGTGACTAGTGCACCTGAAAGTATGGCTTTTTCTTAATCAGGGTTGCAAAAGCTCATATTTACTTCCTGTTGGCCCATTACGGCCGACAATAAAAACTTCAAAAGAGCAGATATTATTGTAGCCTGGAAGAGAGGTATAGAGAAGAAAAAAAGATGAAATAAAGCTCTGTTCTGTAAATGTAATGCCAATTACTACTGATATTAACTAGTGACTATTACTGCTGCTGTTACAACTACCAACAACGTGATCACCACCATCATTTACTGTTTGTCACGAGGGACTGACTGACTATATGCCAGAAACTGGTAATGACTTCACATTCACCTTTTTATGTCATTTAATAAAATTGAGTGTATCTACTTTTTTATGATTTAAATATGTGGATGAAGATGTAAAAGTACCTTTAGAGTAGTTGGGGCTTTGTTTTTTGAAAACCCTTGTCTTGTGAAAGAGAAGGGCTAGTGTTAATGGAGAGTAGAGGCAAGAATAAGTCTGCATACTAGAGAAAAAGAAATCTTAGAATTCTCCCTTCACAGCTAGTTCAGGGGCTGTGTTAGGACACCTGAGGATTGAGAGATAAGGGCAATGATGAGTAGAAAGTAGAGAAAGAAGTCAATTAAACAATATCAGGGCTTCCCATCTACAAGTGTTCCTCCAACTCGCTGGGGTCACACTCCCATTTATAACTGTGTATGATTTTGTGATAGAGGTACACAACTGGTATGTTTCTGGCCTGAGAAAACCTGGATCTTTCTCTGGTAGAGAGATGTTTCTCTTTCCAAGAAAATAGTACTGACTTTTCCAATATTCTGTTTTAATTTGGTGCTAAATTTGTTCCTTGTATTCTTCCCCCATTAGTCCTTAAGCTTCATTAAAATCAAGTGATCACAGTAGCCCCAGGCTGTTGTATGCATAGGTTAAGGTCTTTCAATTACACAATTACAGAATTTTTAATACCATATTAAGGGAGTTTATCAAAATAATGTATCCAGTAAACATGATTTTATGTCAAGTCTAGAAATTACCAGATATCAAAGGGTGACCAAAGAAAGAATGGATTTCTTTAAGTTTGGTTGAGAATAATGGGTTGCTTGAGAAAGATTGGAAAGCTATAAAGAACAACCCAAAATATCCTTTTGATAGATATCATGCTTGATTGCAAATCATGTTTGTAATAATAAACATGGGAATATCAACTAGAATTTGATAAACATCATGGACCCTTTTGGGTTCAATTAAACATCGGTGAGGAACTTCCATCTTCTATATCATCCTTATAATTTCTGCATCCAAACCACAGCTAAAGTTTGGATCTAAAGTGTGAGATTGGACTCTTGCCAGGTACTTTCTCTATAAAAAGAAGTCCGAGAAATAGCCTTAAGTCTCATTAGGCACACTCATGGCCTAAATCACACTTATTCTCCCATATCACCGCCCCCTCCGCCCATCACCCTGCAGCTGTCTAACCACAGAGACTGAAGAGCAACTTAAAAGTGAAACCTGATGGTGCAGAGGACTTTCCCTGCCTAAGGCAGCCTGAAATCAGTAGTTGACAGAGAACAGTGGCAGGTATCGAGCTAGCATCTTTAAGCAGCTCTCATTATCGTGCTTGCGTATGATGGACATTTGGTGATGTGATTGTCTGCATGTGGCCTGGTCCCTGGAGCAGGGCCAAATTCAAACATCTGGTCTAGGCAGAGCGTAGTAAAAAGTCAGACGTTTAAGACAACAGCAGAGGCAGGTCCCATGGGGTATTATTGCCGAGAGTAGACAGTCCCCAGAGCACGGGGATATTGAGTCGGGGTGCACAGTGAATTACAGCTGCACAAGTGCTCCTTCCTGTACTTTAATTTTGCCTCAGGGACATGGCCACCTTTAGACTGACTAGACTTCAACTACAAAAATTACCTAGTGAATAATGGGTGGTATGCTAATATATGTGAGTTTATGGGGTAAAGAAAAATGTCTAATTTCCACACTGTAATATCCATTATTTTGTATTTTGCCCTGCAATTGTCTCTATGAAGTTTCAAATTACAAATGATAACACCTGATTTTGTCTTTTCTTTTGGTACAGGAAAACCAGTGAAGTGTTGTCCTTGAAATTGGTCCTAGATTCATTCTCCAAAGCTTCTTTCTCAATTATTCTGTGACTTCCAACTCTGTCACTCATACCTTATCACTCATTCATGTCTTGTTATATGACCACTATCAAATAACGAGAATTCACCAACTCATCTGACCTTAAAAATCTCATAGACATAGACAACAGCATGGTAACTACCAGAGGGAAAAGGACTGGGGGGATGTAGAAGAGGGAACAGAAGGAATAAATGGTGACAAAAAGAGACTTGATTTGGGGGCGATGAACACATGGATGATGTATTATAGAATTGTACAACTGAAAATTATATAATTTTTTAACCAGTGTCACCCCAATAAATTCAATAAAAAAGATAAAAAATAAGATGAGGGGAAATGTAGGCAGATCAAAAAAAAAAAGAAAAGAAAAGAAAAGAAAGGCGAACCATTATTTTGGACAGTAGGAGTGGAGAAAATGACCATACATCACTTTCATCTGGAGCAGTTAATGTGTCTTCCCTCAGAAACTGACATTTGTGGTGTTAGGTTCTGCATTAATGCCAACGCTATATTTTAGTTACATTACCGTTTAAACAGTTGGGTGGGCTGGCTGGGAAAATCACCTAATGTGTATAAGATGTTGCATTTATAATGTCAAGGCCATAGCAGGTGTCTGGTATTTGTGAAAAATGATATCCATGTTACTAGGAAACATATGTTCATAATAACAATTTGCCAAACAACATGGGTGTGGAACTACATGATTTGGAATGTGGTGTGGAAATTCTAGAATGAAGTTCTATTATGTAACTACTATAAATTCAGGTGCACCCATTTCATTTGGAGGGCTAGTTCTGACTTACTTGAAACCAATTTACTTATTTGAGGAACCAAGTACCATCTTGTTAATGGAATAGAGGGTTGAGGACTAAAACTTGGTTAAGGAACAAGAACTGGTTGCAGAAAGAAAGAGTTCATCTTGAACACAGTCCCTAGACAGGCTTTTTGTCCAGTCTTTGTAGCTTATGCTTGAGTCAAAGTAAAACAGAGCACAGAATTCAGGAATGATTTGTTGTAAAGTCGTTGTAAACAGAATTTTTAATGTAACATGTAACACAAAGTAGAAGTTGCTCTTAACGCATAATTCTATTTTGCAACTCTTGTATCTACTCATAGATGCAATTCTAGTCTGCATCTATGAGTAGATACAAGAATTATTTTACTGTATCATTTTCTCAACACATTAATATTCGGTGCCACTAAATACTGTTTCTGAAGGCAGAGCACACTGCCCAACCCAAACAATGCGACAAGCTGTGGAAGAGCGCAGGGCAGCAACCGTGCTCATTAAACCTGTATTTTTCCTTTCGGCACAAATTGACCACAAGTTCTGAATTGGAAGTGCATGCATGTGCAGTTGCCTGAAGTTTTGGACATTTATTCCTTGAACCCACAGTTCAGAGGTCTTAGTCCTTCTATAGAACTCTTTCTTAGGAAGCTATATACATACTTCCTCTGCTTTTTCAAAACCATTGTTTTTTCTCTACACTTAATTTTTGACACTAAGAAATCAGCATGCCTTTTAAAGTATGGTATTATTTTTGCTAGAATTGTTATTTCTTTTGTGAATGTTGTGATAGAAAGTTCTATGGGTTTTGAGTGCTCAGCTGCCAACCACGTTTTCTCAGTAAACATTGTTATTTTGAATACAGTTTTTTCAGATTACTAAAATTTGCTGGAATTTGTTTGGTGTTATAGCAGAAATACACATATATGTGGGAGGATGAAACAGGAGTCACCACCCGAAGGTGATGGTGTCCACAGAGCACACTCGTCTTGAAAGAACCACCGTCAGAAATGGCAGTGGCTCCTAGCAGGAGGTTATGAAGTCACATAGCCCACGGGCTGAGTAGAAAGGCACATCAAAGCTGTGACCAGGCAGTCATCCTGTGACGGAAGATGGTTGCGTGTTAGTCTGCCTTCAGGATGGCACTTAGGGTTCCATTTTATACATATGCTGAGGATTTTCTGAGGCAGAATTTATTTGAAAGAAACTAGGGTTTCTGCAATTCTACAGGTGGGGAATCTGCCAAAGACAATATAGTCAATTACCTTTGTCGGGACACTCTTACCACCACATTCCCCAGCTGTTTTTTCAATGTACTTTATTGCCTACACCTCTCTGTATGTGTATGTAGTACCATTAAAGTGGTTGTTAGGCCCTGGCCAAGTGGCTCAGTTGGTGGCAGCATCATCCCAAGCACCAAAGTGATTGCAGGTTTAATCCCAGTTAGGTTGTAGGTTTGATCCCTGGTTGGGGCCCTTATGAGAGTCAACTGATCAATCTCTCTCTCTCTCTCTCAGATCAATAAACATATATACTCAGGTGAGGATATAGAAAAAATGGTTGTGAGGATGAATGTGCTGGATCAAAGGAAAACCAGTTAATCATCTCTTTCTTTTTAAATCTCTAGCAAAACTATCAGCAACAGGACAATCAGATGTTGGTATTAATATAAGTATAGATATAAATTTGGATGTAAGTGTAGATCTTAGCATGCAAAATTCTTGAAACTTATACTAAAATACACTGTGGCCCAGAAGAACAAAAATGCATAAAATTTTTACTGTAAAAGTAAAATGGTAAAATACCATTATTATTATTTTTGAACCTATGAAAAACAATTTGTGAAGAGGATATATCTGGAGTTTCTACATCTAGTTTTTAAAGCAATACAATAGGTCATTTTTTGCAGCCTGTGGCATGTATTCAAAATTAGTGGTTTATATATCAATCTAACAATTTAAGAATTAGACTGTGAAGCAAAAGGCGGGAGTATATTTATATGGTTGTGAAAGTTAAAGTAAACTGAACTTAACTTTCCTGACCTTTTTCTCTGCTTGTTTTACAAAAATATGCCATTCACATATTGTACCTGTTACAATTTGCCATTATTATTTGATATTCTGTAACATCTTCAGGCTTTAAAAATGTTTGTACCTTACAGCCTTTTCCTCATTTTCAGGGGTTAGAAAGTTGACAAATTTCATTCTTTAAGTGATATTGCTTTATATATCCTTATCAACTCAAACTTTAGAAACAATGTATTATGAATTTTACATAGCTAGTTAAACTTCTAAGCGTGGTTATACCCCAAGAATTCCTTCTCTTCTATATTTCTCATTTAACAGCTTACATGTCACTTAGCTTTCACGAGTAACTCCAGACTCTTATTTTATAGGATGTGTAGCAAAGAGTTAACATAGCAGCCTAGCTCTTTAGAAGCATCAGCTGACAGGGATGAGTACTGGCTGGCATCTGGGAACCTGGCTTTTGTACTGATTACTCCATCATTAATTGATGAGAATGTTTTACCACACAGACCTGACTAGACTGTACAAACAATGTGATTTCTGAGGAACATCAGCTTTATTTCTGAAATTCTAGAATTTGACAGTTATGGATACGTAGAGATTGCTTATGCATATGTGGCTGGCCATGCTCCGGTTTATTAAACTCTGAGTCCCATATGGACTTTCTTAGGCAGAAACACTGCACGTGTTATTTCATTTCGTGTCGGAGGGACAGCACATTCGGTGTGACACCTACAGAGAGAGTGTGAGAAGAGAGCACATGAATTCCTCCAGAAGCTGCCTGGTACACCTTTGTCCTCAGTCATCCAGCTGTGTATCCTGACTGTGGTGCTGCAGTAATCATCATCCATGAGTACAGAGTACGACTAGTGCTGAGTCCCGTGAGTCCTCCTAGCAAAGCGCTAAACCTTGGGTCACAGTGGACTCACTGACACAAATGGCTTGTTTGAGAGATTTTAGAAGCATCTGGAGCATAAGCCAAGGCAGGTCATTTATATGGAAAAGCCACTGGAAACAGTTTGGGTGGGCCTGCAAATTGGGTGGGGGAGAGTCTCAGGAAATCACCAGTTAGGGCCAGGTTGATACAGTTCAGATATGGTGCCTGTCTGCTGGCTCTGTGACTCTTTGAAGGGAGGGCTCAGAAAAGGAACAATGGCCTCTGCCAGCACTTTTGTCTGTCAGAAAGCTGTCACCCAGCTCTTGCCCTGATGCCAGACAATTCAGTTCCTCCCTATATGTCCCTGGTTCCTTTCAAGGTACTTCCCCATCAGTGGAGCTCAGAGGGAGTGGGTCAGAGAAAGTCCATGTGTGGGCACTTTAGAGAAACTGCCTAGGATACCAGAAGCCCTTTGTTTCACTTAGCTACAGCCCAAGCTTGTTTTTACAACCAGAAATTATGGGGACTTCTTTTCTTATCACTGAAACTGTGGGCTGGGAATCCTGGTATGAGGCTGGGATCCCTTGCTTGTTATGGGACCTCTGCAGACAAGGTCACCTTTACTTTAAACACAAATGCTTCACTTTCCACAAATAGTACTAATATTCTTTAGTATTCTCACTGACATTCAAAATATTAGAGTGATCTCAGAGAGCAAGAAAGATCTATATAAAGAAAAATATCTAGTTAAAGATCTATAATAAAGAAGATTTCTACCCCATCTTTATATTCAAATCTCAATGTAATAGTTTAGTGAACTTGGGCAAGTAGGGCACAGCTTAGAAACATAATACATTGTAATTATTTATTAGCAATGTTAATCATGTTACTATTATTATTTCCTCTTCCTTCTAGTGTCCTACTATGATTTAAATACTGTACAAACTGTGTAACTTGCATTAGGAGACTCATTAACTTCTTTCTCACTGGGCCCATCCCAATATGGCCTCATTTTCTCATTCCTATGCTAGTGTTATAATCTATCTATTTTTGTCTCCTCCTCTCTAATATGTTTTTTCTAGATTAATATTTTAAAGTGGAAAGTTTTAAACTCTTCTGCAGGGACTCCCCAAATTTCCTCTGATTCTCACGGAGTTCAGGAGGGAATGGAGATGGACAGTGAGAGATTTCCTATCTAACTACAATCAGAGAGGCTCTGCTTTCTATCCTTTCTATATATCGTGTTTCTGTTTGACCTTGTATTTGGAGAAAGGCCTTGTAGCTACAATGTTTTTAGACGAACTCCTGTTAGCTCTCTTCAGGATCAAGTCTGATCGCTTTAAACTCCAGATTCTCCCCTTTCTGGTCTCAATTTTCACTCCAGTGTTCTCTACCACTTTTCATGTATATAATTCTTTTGCCTTGGTCAAAATCCTTTGTTCACTGAGCTCTGTTATGGGTTGGATTTTGTCCCCTCAGTTCATATATTGAATTTCTAGCCCCCAATACTTCAGAATAAGACCTTATTTGGAAATGAGGTGGTTGCAGATGTGAAGATGTACTTATTTAAGATTATCATATTAGCATGGGGTAGACATCTAATCCAATAAGATTGGTATCCTTATAAAAATAAGAAATTTGGGCATACACACACACACACAGCAAAATCCTTGTAAAGATAAAGGCAGAGATCAGCTCGATATTGCAGAAATCAAGGAATGCCAGATTCCAGCAAACCACCAGAAGCTAGGAGACATGGAAAAAATTTCTTCTTCTCAGCCCCTAAAGGAACCAATTTTGCTGACACCTTGTTGTTGGACTTCTAGCCACCTTAACAATGATGATGACTTTCTGCTGTTTAAGAAACCTAGTTTGTGGTACTTTGTTATGGCAGTCCTAGCAAATAAATATGATTTCTACACATACTAAGCACCTCTCCCTCTCCATGCCTTTGTTCTCTCTGCAATGCCTTCATTAGAGACTCCCTCTTCTTTTACAAACTAGCCCAAGTTTTGCAACCTTCACAGACATTTTTTGCAGTTGCCTTAGCTCTTGGCAAACTTTGATTGTTTGAAACACCTACTAGCACTTAATGATTCATTTGGAAAAGTTATAAGCTACTTACTTTGTTGATTACTTAAAACAGACTCTCAATTTAATGTTATCTATTTATAAGTACTGCACGCTAGCCGATTGTGCCTGGAGCTCCTAATGTTATCTATTTAAACATAAAGCTAAATTGGAGTGTTACTGTGGCCACTATGATCAACATAGGACACAGGTAGGAGCTTAGAGTGTATAAATTTGCTTTGGGGATACACAAAGATAAGGGGTGTATGAAGATAAAGTAATGCCTAGTATCAACAAGGGTAGAAAAACTTTTTAATATAGCAATCTAATTCAAATTTCTTGATTTGAACTGAAATAGGAAGTGAATGGATTTTTTATTTCTTGTTTGTACACAAAATTAAAAGCCTACAGATCTGCTGATATTCATCTTTCTTTGCTTATGAATTATTTTTATTGTACTAGTGAAAGAGGAATTAATTATGGTTGACAGACCTCACAAAGTCCAAGCAGGATGGCATGTACAGATTACTCAAGAGCATTCCAAGAATTCTTTAATCATTATAATGTGTCTAGCGCCCTTCTCACAGTCTCCAAGGACTTCTTAATTTCCAAGTCTAATATTCTACTTCCCTGCTGTTTCCTACTGACATTTGTAAAGCAATGGACGTGGGTGACGTCTCACTACACCTTAAAAGATTGTCTCCTTTAGCATTTGCTCTCTTTTTTATTTCCTGGTTTTCTTCTTACTTACCTAATCCTTCTTTTTACCTGTCTTTTGTTGGTTCCTCCTCCAATTTCTACCTTCTCGCCCATTCTCAAGGATACAGCTTCCAAATTAATGTGGATGATACCCAAACATGTACCTGTGGTTCTAGATTTCCTCGAGAAACACATTTCCAATAGTTTCTTGGTCTATACACAAGTTGGTACGTTGGCATATTACAACTGCTGTTCTGTCTGTAGAAAAATAAACTATTTTGCATGTACAAAGTCTCTTGTGTGCCCAACAACCTAACTACCTACTTTGAAAGTCTCGGTTGGACTTCATCACTGTTAATAAATAGTCATCGATTATTTCTCACTAGCATAAAAGGCTAGAATCATGGAAAAAACAAAAGTATTATTTGATCACAAAAATCATGATTTGGGCCTTTTTTAGTGGAAAAAACAAAAAAAGTGTCAAGTAAATTTTTCTTTCACAGTAAGACTCTTCTATATTCGCTTATAAATAAACTTGTTAAAATTAATTTAAAGCCTGTACACTTAAAATTCTGTTTTTATTTGGTTTTGGATTTTGATAAGGGTATATAGCCTTCAAACACTTTAAATGGCTATCCATTCCTGTTGTACACATTCTAGACTAGTGTTAACAGCTTTACACAAACAAACCCAAACCTATCTCTTCAGATCTTTCTCCTGTTCTGGGACAAATAACTTACACATTCTAATTGAACCACCCCATTCACCTCCCATTTAGACATTTGAGATTCCTACCTCAGAGTCTATGATTGTTTTCAAAGATGTTTCTTCCACATGGAATAACATTCTTCGTTTATTTTTTCTACTATCAAAAACCTTGCCTATCCTTAGCACGAAGCCCATTTTTCATCAGTTGTTCCTATTAGTATAGGTCATATTTATCTTCCTTTTACAGTATGATAGGAACATGTTTTGTCCATAGTTCATTGCAAATGTAACCGTGGGTTTCTTGAGGTCAAGCGTCCCGTCTACCTGACATAACAAATACAATGACCAACACATGGTCATCACTCAGCATTTGCAGGACTGTACTGCATCGGGCTACAAATATCTGTCTTCTGTGCATACACAGTTGAAAAATGCAAAATAAAATATTGAGTGATTATAAGTAAAAATTCATCCAGTAAATGTTTCTTAATTAACACAAAGGGTACAAGTACTAATACATGTAAAGAAAAGGTATTACACTGAAGAAAAAATATAAAAAAAGAATAAACCTGAACTACAGAGAGTAAATTTATTATCTCTTTGGAGCCAAACCATACTTTAAAAGTAGGCAGAGAGGCTGGAAATGGAACTTGAAGCAGTGTGGGAGACAAGACTCCCAGACCTTCCTTTGTAAAGAACTGCACAAAGTAGGTCAGTGCTTCTTAGAAAAGTGGAGGCTGAGAGCAGAGAACATTCAGAAAAAAAAGAAGAGAACAGATCCCTTCAAGTTCTTTAAACTAGGATCAAATATAAGAAGAAGGAAATATGAGGTGATAGTAATGTCATGCAGCACAAAACAAGGACAAGAATGCATTTGTTGAAAGCTGGGCTGCAGAGGAGGTCATAGAAGACTTGCTGTGCTATTTGGGAGAAAGAGAGAGTGGAGATGAAGCAAATCTCTAAGAAAACAATTGCGGTGTTTTCATTTTGGTCACCTGGTATCAGTATCTAATAGTGTTGACAGAGCCAAAACTCAGATATACAAACATAACTGGGCTTCTCTCCAGTTTTGTCCTTGAGAAGCTGGATGGCCTTGTATAACTTGCTTATGCACCAGGCTCCTTTTCCATAGAGCAGAAACAATAGTAGTTCTTCTGAGAATTTTTGAAAGATAAAATAAGAAACATTTAAGCATTTAGCACAAAGCCTGTACTGTAAAGTATTATTCTCAGTCTTTTCAGCATGCTATGCTCCAGAGACTCCTGGAAGGCTTTTCTGCCCCTAAATTCAGAACTGACTCACAAATGCTTAAATTGCCATTAAATATTGTTATAAATACTTACCTACCATTATTTTTGAACTTTATGTGGAGAAGGCTATAACTTATTAACCATTTTCTGTATACCTTGATAACTTACATAATTAAATATCTGATTCCTACCTGAATAGAAATGTTTACACCAGAGGGTGGTCAGGTGGGCACGGTGGAGAAAAGCACAGCAGTGGTGGGAAGGCATGGAAGACACACGGCACTACTGCACGGTTTCGTTAGAGCTGGCTCTGCTGTGCAGTGTGGTACCTGATCATCCACCTTCTCATTCACACCTTATGGAGGGTAATTTCATAGTTCATGTGTCATGAAAATCCAGATAATAATAATACTCTGAAGTCAAAAATACACTGAAATAATATAGACCACATTAGAAAATAAGAGATAGTGAGAAACAATTCTACTGTATGCTGGGTTGGCATCTTATCAAGTCCACACTCTTTTGTTATTCATTTAAAATAACTACAGTTTTTAAACCAATTTTTAGTTAAATTTTAGTGAATATTTAACTAAAACTTATAGATTATTAAAGTAGAGAAAGACGGTGAGGGACAAACACCACATCATCTCACCTTTAACTGGAACATAATCAACAACAAAAAAAGTAAACAAAATATAACCAGAGACATTGAAGTTATGAACAATCTAACAATAACCAGAGAGGAGTGGGGAGGGGATAGTGGGGAGAGGGGTTTTCAGGAACTACTATAAAGGACACATGGACAAAACCAAGGGGGAGGGTGGAGGCGGGGGAGGGAGGTGTGTTTGGCTGGGGTGGAGTGGAGGGATGGGGGGAAAATGCAGACAACTGTAATTGAACAACAGTAAAAAAATGTTTAAAATTTAAAAAAACATAGATAAAGATTCTGCCTGAAGCCATAAAACTTTTAGAAGAGAACATAGGTAGTAAATTGTTTGACATCAGTCTTAGTAATATCTTTTTGGATATGTCTCCTCTGGCAGGGGCAACAAAAGAAAAAATGAACAAATGTGACTGCGTTAAACTAAATGTTTTTGTACAGCAAAGGAAACCGTCAACAAAATGAAAAGACAGTCTACTAAATGGAAGAAAATTTCACAAATGATATAGCCAATAAGGGGTTAATATCCAAAATCTATAAGGAACTCATACAAATAAACACCAAAAATATCAATTAAAGAAAGAGTGAACAGACACTGTTCCAAAGAGCAAATACAGACGGCCAACAGACATGAAAACTCAGTATCATTAATCATCTGGGAAATGCAAATCAAAATAACAATGAGATATCACCTCACACCTGTCAGAATAACTATCATAAAAAAAAATCAGCAAGTGACAAGTGCCGGCAAAAATGTGGATGAAAGGGAATTCTCATGTACTGTTGGTGGGATTTGTAAAATGGTACAGTCACTATGAAAAATGGTATGGAGATTCTTCAAAAAATTAAAAATAGAGCTGCTATATAACCCATTAATTCCACTCTGGGTGTTTATGTGAAGAAGACAAAAACACTATTTCTCAAGGAAATATGCACCCTTGAGGTCATTGCAGCATTACTTGCAATAACCAAGATATAAAAGCAACTTAGGTGTCCATTCTTAGATGAATGCATAAAGAAGATGTGGTGTATTTATATATACAATGGAATATTACTCAGCAAATAAAAATAAAATATTGGTGTTTGCAACAACATGGATAGATGTAGACAGCATTTTGCTAAGTCAAATTCAGACAGAGAAATAAAACAACTGTATGATTCTATGATTCACTTATTGTGGAATCCAATAGAAAAAAGAAATACATTAAAAAAAACAGAGATAGAATCATAGATATAAAGAACAAGCTAATGGTAGTTGAGAGCTGGGTGGTGGGGGGATGGAGGAAAATAAAAGAAGAAATTGTACCCTTTGCAATACTATGGATTGACTTGGAGAATATTATGCTAAGTGAAATAAGTCAGTCAGAGAAAGACAAATACCACATGATTTCACTCCTATGTGGAATCTAATGGACAAACTGAACTAGCAAGCAAAACAAAGACAGACTCATAGATGGACAGCATATGACAGCTAGTGGGGCAGATAGAGGGTGGAGGGATTGAGCACAAATGAAAAAGGACTCATGGACATGGACAACAGTGTGGTGATTGCTGGGGGGAGCAGGGCATAAGGGGACTAAATGCTAATGGAAAAAATACAATAAAGATTAAATAAAAATAACTACAGTGAAGAAAGACTGAATGAAATAAAAACATCTAGGCACTAACCATCACTGAGCTCATTTATTTTAGTGGTCAGGAGTTAAAAGTGGTAATGTTTATTCTTTTTTAATATATATTTTATTTATTATTTTTTTCCATTTCCTTTACAGAGCTGATTCATAGCACAGATGGCTCTGTTATGGTCAAAATAAGTGGAACAATTTGTTGGTTAATTTAGAGAGAAAGTGTGTGTGTTGAGGGGGGTGGAGGTGGGTGTACACAAGTAAGAAATAAGTTAGGTAGAAGCCCACAGTCTGGCAGGAGCCATATAGTAGCTCATGTTTCTGCCTCTTGTAACCCTGAGAGGAGGTAAGTGTACTGAGTATATTCTGTATATGCAGCCAGGTCCCAGCAGGCCAGAGGCCAGACTGTGGTAGGCAACCTCTAAGATGACCCTCAGTGACTGATCCCTTTCTATGGGTATTCCTGCCATTGTGAAAGTCCCTCCCACATAGTCCATGTGGCAAATAGAATACAGCAGAAGCGATAATTTGTCACATACAAGATTAGGTAATAAAGGTTTGTGGCTTCTGTCTTTGGTATCTATCCCTCCCTCTCTCTCTTCCTCTCTCTTTCTCTCTCTCTTTCTCTCTCCACTCCCCATCCCCTTCCCTCCCTCTTTGGACAGTCAGGCAGGTAGGAAAAAGTCCATGTAACAAAGTAAATGAAGTCTCTAGTATCCAACCGATGAAGACCTTCATTGTCTACGCTGGTAAAGTCGATAAACTACAACATGCATGATGCAGAAGGATTTGGGCAAAAGAGGATTGGACCACTGGGGGAGTGGAGGTGTGTGAACAGGTGTCACCAGGGAGAACTGACACAGCATCCACGGATACCAGAGAGACAGGAAATTTGAAGGAAGAAAGTTATCGGGTAATTACAGAAAGTGTCCTATTTTTTGTGGTACCTTAGTTTATTAAAATAATGAAAAAAGTAAACTGCTAGCTATTTAGAAATAGAAAGCTAAACTTTGTGTGAGAATACCTTCTTTAAATTCATACTGAAAGTTAATTTACATAGTGGGATAATAAAATTCATTTTTAATTAAAAGTTAGATTTATTGAGTGTTTATGATGAGATAAGCACTGCTTTTAAATGTCTTTCATGTGTTAATTAATTACTGCTGCCATTTTATCAAATAGGAAGACAAGGCAAAGAGGTGAAATTTCTCACAAAGGATTGCATATCTAGTAAGTGCTTAACTGAGTTTGAACTCATCATCTTGTATGTATGTACTTAAACATACTGGTGTCCTAATCTGGAGTCTAGTTTTCCCACTTACACATAATAAAAGGCCTGCAATTAAAATTCATAAAGATGGCAATATATCCACAGATCAAAAAGTGACACATGCCTCATTAAAGGCAAGACTAATCTAGCAATATTGATTGTGCACTTTCTAAATTGTCCCTACCATTAAATATAAATTAGGATGTGACCAAACTGCAGTATAATTTTTAAAATTTAAAAATCTCCTCAAGACAACATACCTAATTCTATCATAATAGATATACAGTGTATTTTTAAATATGTCAAATCAACATGTATTCCAAACAAATTGCTTGGAACTATAGGCAAAAAAAGGTCACAAAACAGGGTATTTTAATGGGGTTCAATTCTGGGGTTGCTCTTGCATTAAACCAAGGATAATGATAGTCTGTAAACTGAAAAAGAAGAAAAAAAAGGAAGAAATGTTTAAGCAAGGGCAAAGAATCAGTGATACTCAGGTAGACTTAGGTGGAGATCAAATTGGAGCTGCTTCTATTCCTGCTTTTCTATTTCTACACAGGAACTTGCTGCATTCCCCCTGCTACTGGGTGGGATAAATATAAAAGGCAACCCACACAGTCTAAAAATAGACCTCAGTCCATTTTGACAAAGGCTCCATCCAGGAGCATGCTGCTGCCACACTCTCATTAAGCCAATGGAGATGTCAGCACCATCCATTTTGTTTCCACTGGAGAGCACAGGGCTTCTTCAATATTTTGACCTGTCTCCACTGGAGAGGAAGAATTTGATTTGTAAAAAGACACGAGCTTGACTCCGTTAGATATTAATGATTCAGCTAAGGAAGCCTCTGTATGGCATAGGGACGGTCTGTCAGCATTTCTATTACAAATCTCTTTCTTTAATAGATTAAAATATGCTCACAAAAACTTCACTTCAGAATGAAGTTTAGCACATCATTAATATCAAGATATTAATCATGATATTTTTTTCTTTCAACAGAAAAATATCAGCGTTTGAAACCAACACTGTGCTGTAACTCAACTAACAGGAAAAAATCTGTAATAAGACTAGCTAGTCTATTTTTGGAAAAAATAGAAATACTCTGCTTTATTAAAGGAAACTGTAAAAACAAACACAACCATTTTAACAATATTTATTTTTACATCTTTTGGAAATATGTCTATATGGTTTATGATAAAATAATTTTGAAAACTGTTATATTAGTATATTGTCAGCAATTATTTTACTTTTCAAAGCAATTAATTTAGGGCAACTTCAATTTCTTGATGAAACCTCATAAAATTTCAGATAAATTAAATGTACATATATATTTATAAAATAATATGCTTTTTTCTTTTATTTTATACAAAACATAAAATATGGTCATGGTGGAAAACATTAAAATAGATAAAACATAACGGCAAAATAAAAATTACTCAAAGTCATGGGGGGGATTGGTGGAGGGTAAAAGTAGCAACTGTACTTGAACAAAAATAAAATAATGTAAAAATATTCAAAATCCCATCCAGATATAATTATTATAATATTTTGATTTTCCCCCCAATTATAAAGTTATATATATATGCACATGTTCATAAATATAAATAGATATGCAATTGATTTTCCAAATTTTAAAATCAAATCTTCTACTGTTTTTATGTATGCAGAGATGGCATTTTTGAAATTTGTTCCTTTTTATTTCCTACTTACATCATGTTTTCTTTGTTTCCCCTCAGTCCAAAGCTAAAATGTTATTTAGTAAATGCATTCATATACATCCCTGTACAGCCATCTATACACACACACAAACATACAGTCATCCACCCATCCATCCGTCCATCCATCCACCATCTATAAATAAATACATGTACTCAATGAAAAGTTTTATAATGCTATTTCAAAAACCACTATCCTCTGTGATTGAGATACAACACTTAACAAAACCAATAATATGCCCTCATTTAATTTACTGTTTGTTGGGGAGAGAAACAACTAATAAATAAATGAAGAAATATATAAAAATAGTATCAGATAATATTTACTCTGAAGATGGTCATTCCCAGAAGAGTCTGGAATTAATGACCTCAGATTAAAAGAAGGCAAGTCTTTCCCAAAAGGTAAAGATTGTAGATAAGTTTTGTACTCCAGTACACAGTTTGAAAAGTTAGTTTTTTGATTGGTGAGGGGGTGTGTTCTAAATCTCTCTACCTTAGGCTGTCTAGAGCTAGAGCTCCTTGGCCCTGATCAGCTGATAGAGGAAAGTCAGGATAAGAAGCCGAACATCATTAAAAATGCTTCTCCCCCAGATTTGTTTTATTGCAGAAGAGGAGAGGCTTAGTAAGAATGAAGATTTGAAATGCTAAAGTCCTAGTTACTCCTGTTTCCCATCTTAGAACAATTTCTTGAGAGGACCAGGGAATCTTTACAAATTTAAAGAACATTTAGGGCAACCATGCAGCATTGGGGGAATAAAAGTGCTGCTTCTGACAGTTCCAGTTGATAAGCAGAGGCCTGGCCTGGGGTTCGAAGATATGGGTGGTGAATTTGTGTCTGAAAACAAATGACTGGGACCCCAGGCAAGAGGATATTCTACCCAAAATAGGCCAAAAGAGGTCCATAAACATCATCATAGTCACAAATACAGGTGCAAACTAGGCTTACTTGCAGCAGACACCAGGAAGGCTATCAAGGATTCCAGGTAAATCTGTACCCTTTTCTATCCTCTTCTGTACCCTTTTCCAGGCAGTGGAAAACACATGGCCAGTCCATTCAGAAGCCATCTCAAAGAGGACCACAGGAGGAGGAGAAATGTCTAACACATAAACATTTAATTTTAAGAGACTGAGTTACATAATGAAACGCTTTATTCCATTAGTCTAAACATTATTATTTCTTAGCCTTAAGATAAGTCCAGAAGAAAGATGAACTATAGAGATTGAAAAGCCACATTTACTCCTTGTATTTAAGTACAGTGTTAGTAGGTCCTTAGCTCATTATTAATATCAAAGGCTTCGACCTAAATTTTCTTTCTTCAGAGATACCTGAAATCCAGCGACACTATTCCTATAACTAGAGTTATTCTGCCCCACTCACCACCTTTCTTCATTTTCAAGCATGCTGAGAAAAGGGTATGCATGCATATGAGGGAAATATGGAAAATAATTCAAAGAAGCAGATGGTGTTGCTTATATTCCTGGTCCTGTTCTTCTAGTTCTCAGTAGCTTGCATGGAAAGAATGTCACATCCATGGCTTGTTTCTGTCTATTTTTAATCTAATTTCCCTTTCTCACTTATGATCAATGAATGTATCCACTCATTTGCTCAACAAGTAGTCCTTATAGCATACAATGTATGTTTGTCATGACGTTAAGTGTTAAGGACACAGAAGGAGAAATAATCTCCTTCAAGGAGATTATTGTCTAGAAAATAAGTGAGACAATGGAAACAGGACATCATTGTTTCAATCTAATTAAGCAGGTCTCTGATTTTATAAAAAATGGCATCACTGGACTCTATGTACCAGTTCTTGAGAAGGTTGGAGGAAAAATAATGACACAGGATATTCATTAAATGGAGATCAAAATTTGCTGCTAATAACTATAAATTATAAGAGGAACTATTTATTTGTGTTGTTACTTATCAAGTGCTGTGTTGTAAAACATAACTAGATGAGTTCACACTAGACTCCCCTGGGGAGCTTTGAACAACTCGGATGCCCAGCCACACCCAGGTCAATTCAATCACAAACTCTGGGGTAGGAACCAGGGCTTAGTGTTTTACATCTCCCCAAGTATTTCCAGCATGCATTCAAGTTTGAGCACTAATACATTAGACAGATGTTGAAATATTCATTCTTTATTGAATATAGGTTTGTGAAAATCAGGACTATGTTTAGCTTTTCTGTATACACCAATGCTGAATAGTAACAGACACTGGTATGTGAGGACAGATACGTGGTTTCTCAATAAATTAATGAGATTTCAGTGTGCATCCTGCAGCTGGCCCAGAAAAGCATTTCATTCATAGTAGAAGGGAATGAGAATATGTAATTCAAAGTTAAATGAATCAGAGCTATCTCTGTAATGTGACCAGGTAGCAAGTACAAGTAAGGAACGATGTTCATAATATGCATTTAGAAACACCAAAATGAAATTAGATACTGTATTAGTATGTTTTCATGAAGTTATACACTCTCCAGCAGTCATATGGCAACACATTTCACATGCTGCTTGTTTCTTCAATATTTTAGTGAAAATATAACTTCCATAATTCCAGATAGCTAACTTTGCCACTAGGGACATAATGGTGGACCCTGGACCAGTATTACCCAACAGAAATACTCAACAGATATGTCTTGTTTGGTCTACACAAAGTTTTAGGTTTCCAACCTTTAAAACATCAGCAAACTCTAGTATCCAGTTTTTTCTAGGTTGGTCTGTGTTCTTACATGACAATAATTGGCTTTAGATAAATAGCAGAAAGCATATTTAGGAAAGGCACCGCCTTTCAGGTCACCTTTGTCCTCTAACTGGTGTGTACCACCTACTCATAGAAATTTGCTTGTTTCCATGGTGGAGTTCAAGAGTTCCAAAATATTGATTACAGAAGAGGCTTTAAGAATAAACTGAATGAGCTATAACTACATCTCACTATTTACTATCTGCGTAATCATAGGTAATTTAAATGAGATCATGTATGTAAATGATCTGGCACAAGATCTTGTCCATTGCTCTTATAATTAAAACTTAGGTTGAAAAAATCTCTTATAAACTCTGAACCTGCACACTGAATTTTAGAAATGTAGCATTTAGGAACAGGAAAATTCAGAATATTTATGTTCAAAAATATTCTCAAACCATTTATAATATTGACAAACTGAAAATAACAAATGTTTATGAATAGGAAATGATTAAATTCTGATAAATCAATATAATGGAATACAAGGTATGCATGAGAAAAGATGATTTTCTGGAAGGTTCCCTCAGAACACTGATTGTGGGTAGTGGGATATTTATTTAAGAACAAAATTCATTCAACACATTCACAAAGTCCAGTAAATATTGTATCTCTAAATTCTCTTCCAAGTTTTAAATTTACTTTTGAACATAAGAAGTGATCAGTTTAAAAGATTAATCTTGATGTCACTCATCCATCAATACTACATTATCCAAGGTGGGTTGTGGGTGTGAAATAAATATACTATTTGTGTACTTATATGTAATTCTAGACTCTTGGAGTTAATTTTTCTTTATTTTTTTTCTATCAAGGTTTAATTTCCATGAAGTTCTGCATTTTTAGTGTAAAGTACTACAAGTTTTAATAAATTCATACAGTTGTGTAATGACTGCCAATTCAAGATATAAGCTGTAACAACACCCCCAAAATTTGCCTCTTAATCTATTGGCAGTCATCCCTTTCTTCTCATCCATAGGCCCTGGAAACCACTGCTCTGTTTTCTGTCACTAAGGTTGCTCCTCTTCCAGAATGTTACACTGTATAGCCTTCTTTTACTGAGCATAAGACAGTGGGAATCCTCCTCTACTGATGTGTGACACAGTGCTTTGCAGTATTCCATTCTATGCATACACCGCAGATTATTTACCTAGGTACCAAATGAACGATGTTTGCGTTGTTTCCAATTTGGGGCAATTATGACTAAAGTTGCTATAAACATTTGCGTACGATTTTAGTGAATATGTTTTAATTTCACTTGAAAATTACCTAACACTGGGATTCCTAGATGGTATCGTAAGTTTATATTCATCATGGTAATAAACTGCCAAACCATTTTTGCATATTAGAATTTCTATTGACAGTATTTGGTGATATCAATTTTAAAAAATGCCATTCTAATAATTGTCTGTAGCTATCTCATTGTGGTTGTAACTTGCATTTGCCTAATGACAAATTATTTTGAGTACCTCCTTCATGTGCCCATATGCTATCTGTATAACCTGAGTGTACACTCAACTATTTTGCTTATTTTAATTAGATCATTTGTTTTTAAGTTCTGAAAGTGCTTCATATATTTTGGTTGCAAATCATTTATCAGATATATGATTTCCAAATAGTTTCTCCTAGCTTTGTCTTTTTATTTTCTTAACAATGCCTTTCAAATAGCAAAAGTTCTTTATGCAGATGAAGTCCAATTCATCTTTTTTGTTTTTTTTTTATGGGTCATGCTTTAATGTTGTACCTAAGAAATATTTGGTTAATCCCAGGACATTAAGATTTTCTCCTGTTTTCTTCTACAAGTTTCATAATTTTAGGCTTTATGTTTAGTTTGATGATCCCTTTATAGTTGATTTTTATGCCTGTTATAAGGTATGGATTGCATGGTTTATTTTTTTTCTGTTTTTTTGATATAGATATTCAACCGTTTGACACCATATGTTGAAAATAAAACTTTCTCTGTGAAATTACTTTCTCAGCTTTATCAAAATTGATTGATGTATCTGTGTGACTATTTTTGGAACATCCGTTCTGTTCAATGGCTCTGTACATAGTCCTCTCCCTAGTACAGCACTGCCATGGTTTGCATTGTTTTACAATAAGTGTTAGAGACAGGTAGCATAATTTCTCCTGCTTTTCTCCCTCCCCAAACTAAGGCTATTTTAATATGTCTATATTTCCATATAAGTTTTAGAATGCACTTGTTGATTTTTATAAAAAACTGCTAGAATTATCATTGAGATTATACTTAATTTCAAAATCAACTTAGGGAAAAGTGACATGTCAACTATATTTGATATTTCAACCCATAAATGTAGTATGTTTCTCCATTCATTTAGGCATATTTTAATTTCAAGATAAAATTTTAGCATCTTGATATTGGGCTTATTTTGTTTCATTTATGTCCAAAGATTTTGTGTATTTTGGATGTGTTTCAAACACTAATGTAAGTGATGCTGCTTCAAAATTATAATTTTCAGTGTTTTATTGCTAATTTATAAAGATGCAATTTATTTCTGCATACTGACCTTGCTTTTTTGACATTGTTAAACTCACTTAAAAGATTTTTTTTTGTATATTTTGGGAAGGTATTCTAAATAGAAATCATTTGCAAGTAGAAACAATTTTCTTTCTCCTTTTATAATTTATTTTCTTTTTCTTATGTACTTTCTTGCCTTATTGCACTGGCTAGAATTTCAACTATAATGATAAATATGAGTGGTTAAAGAAGATGCTTTCTTTGATAACAACTTTAGGCTAAGAATACACATTCTTTCACTTTTTATTGTGATTACAGCTGTAGGTCTATTTAGATGAATTTTATCTACTTCAGGATGTTCTCTTCTCTCCTGGATGTGTTAAGAGTTTTTATCTGGACTAGATATTACATTTTGTTTTAAAAAATCTGCATCTACTGAGATAATTACATATATTTCATTTGTTTGTTGATAAGATACATCAGTGATTGATTTTAAATATTTAACAATCTTTAATATTTAATAAGCTTTTTTGTGTTTTTAGTCATTTTTATCTTCAATTACAGTTGACATACATTATTAATATTCATTTCAGGTGCACACCCCAGTGATTTGACGTTATGTAACTGAGGGGTTATCTTGATAAAACTCACACCCATGTAACACCATTCATAGTTATTAGAATATTATTGGCTATATCCTCTATGCTATACTTTACATCTCCGTGACTATTATGTAACACCAAATTTGTACTTCTTAATCCTTTCATTTTTTTGCTCATCCTCCCAAACCCTCCTCCCATTTGGCAAAACTATCAAAACATTCTCTGTATCTATGATTCTGTTTCTTTTTGCTTGTTTATTTATTTATTTTTTAGATTCAGTTGTTCATAGATATGTATTTAGACATTTTATTGTTCATACTTTTGTTGTTGCTGTTGTTGTTTTCCTCCTCCTTCTTCTTCTTTCTTCTTCTCCTTCCCCTCCTCCTCCTTCTCCTTCTTCTTCTCCAATATGGGTTTGATGGTAATGAACTCCTTTAGCTTTTTCTTGTCTGGGAAGCTCTTTATATGCCCTTCTGTTCTAAATGATAGCTTTGCTGGTAGAGTAATCTTGGTTGTAGGTCCTTGTTTTCATCACTTTGAATATTTCTTGAGACACCATTTTGGCCTATAAAGTTTCTTTTGAGAAATCAGTTGAGAATCTTATGGGAGGTCCCTTGTAGGTATCTAACTGCTTTTCTCTTTCTGTTTTTAAGATTTTCTCTTTGTCTTTAACCTTTGACATTTTAATTATGATGTGTCTTGGTGTAGGCCTCTTTGGGTTCATCTTGTTTGAAACTCTCTGTGCTTCCTGGACTTGTGTGTCTGTTTCCTTCCCCAGGTTAAGGATGTTTTCTGTTGTCATTTTTTCAAATAGGTTTTTAATCCCTTGCTCTGCCTTATCTCCCTCCACTACCCTTATGATGGGTTTGGTGGTATGCTTAATGTTGTCCTAGAAACTCCTTACACTATCCTCATGTTTTAATTAATTAATTAATTAATTAATTAATTATTTTTTTTGCTGTTCTATTGGGTGTTTTTTGATTTCTTATATTCCAAATCTCTGATTTGATTCTTGGTTTCATCCACTCTAGTGTTTATTCCCCATAAATTATTCTTTATTTCAACTGCTATATTTTTAATTTCTGCTTTTTTTTCATCTGTTGAGGTTCTCACTAAGTTCATCAAGCATCCTTTAACCAGTGTTTTGGACTCTGCATCTAGTAGACTGCTTGTCTTCATTTTGTTTGGTTCTTATTCTGGAGTTGTGTTCTTTCATTTTGGTCATTTTTCTTCATCTCCTCATTTTGGCAGCTACCCTGTATCGGTTTCTATGTATTAGTTAGAGCTCTTCTGTCTCCCTAAGTTGATAGTGTAGCCTAATGTAATAGGTGTTTTGTAGGGTCCGGTGGTATAGCTTCTCTTATCACTCAAGCTGGGTACCTGAAGTGTACCCACTGTGTATACCCTTCTTTATTGTTGAGTCTTGATTGCTGTTGGCATATCAGTGGGAAGGATTTACCCAGGCTGATCATCTGCAAGAGCTGGCTTTGACCACTGACCACCAATCTCCAATCACTGTGGAGTATCAGCTGTGCAGAGGCCCACTCCACAGAGCAGGATTTACTTCAGCATTGCTCTGGTGCCCTCTGAGTCTACCTTTTGAGTGTGTTACTTGTAAAGATGGTTGAGTGGTGGTGCTCCAGTGTAGTATGAATCTGTCCATTGTGTACACTGGCTCTGGGGCCTCTTGGGAGGTAAGACCAAGGTCAGCCACCATTTATGTTCTTCCTGGGACCACCTGGCATAAGCTACAAAGTGATTTGCAGATGGCTGGTACTTGTGCTGGCCTTGGAGATGCACAGGCTGGTGAAGCTATAAACCAAAGCCAACTGCTGTTAATGCCAGGCCACTTAGCAAGTTATGGGGCTCACTTATGCTAGGTGTTGCTTGTTTGGGAGAATTTAGGAAAATCTGAAGCATGAGCCATGGCAGGGTATTCATATGGAAAAGTCACTGGAAACAGCTTGGGTGGGCCCAAAAGATGTGTGGGACAGGACCTCAAGGAATCACTAGGGTGGGGCAAATAGTGTAAGCCAGGTTGATAGGAGGCTCAGACATCATGCCTGCCTACTGACTCTGTGGGGGGAGGGCTCATCAAAGGAATAATGGCATTTGCCAGAACTTCTGTTTGGGAGAAAGTACCCCTCAGCTCTCACCCTGATGCCAGACAATTCAGTTCTTCCCCGTATGACTCTGGTTTCTTTCAAGCAGCTGGCCCAGAGCTAGAGCTTAGAGGGAGTGAACCTGAGTAAGTCTATCTGTGGATCCTTTAAGAGGAACTTCTTGGGAATCCAGAAGTTTCCATCATCCTCAGCTTCAATCCCAGCTAGTTTTACAGCTAGAAGTCATGGAGACTTCTCTTTATGGCACTGGAATCCTTGGCTGGGTGGCCTGGTGTGGGGCTGGGACCTCTCATTCCTGAGATATTCCTCTCAATATTTAACTTCCACACACGGGTATGGAGCCATTCCACTCCTCATCTCCACCCTTCCTACCAGTCTCAGTGTGGTTTCTTCTTTAATTCTGTAGTTGCAGGACTTCCATTTAACTCTATTTATGGAAGTTCTGAGTGATTGTTCTGTAGTTTAGTTGTAATTTTGATGTTGTTGTGTGAGGAGGTGGCTACTGTGTTTACCTATGCTGTTACCTTGGCTGTATGTCCCACTTTTTGATAAATTATTTCCTTTTCTGTACACTGTTGGGTTTATTTTTGCTAAAATTCTGTTAAGAATTTTTACAGTTATGTTCATTAGGAGTAGTGAGCAATAGTTTTGCTTAATTTTCTCCAGTTTTGGTATCAGAATGAAGGTCACATCATTGTGTGAGTTGAAAAATTTAGTGAAGAACTGCTATAATTATTTTTCCCTTAAAGGTTTATTTGAAGCAATTAGTGAAGCCATTTGAACCAAAAGTTTGCTTTAATAGCCCTGGGTTATATAGATTATCAGTTTCTTCTTGAATGAGCTCTGGGTGGCTTTTACCATTTAAGAATTTTGCACAATTCAAATAAATTGTAGAATTTATTGATATAAAGTTACTAATAAAACCACTTAGTATCCTATTAATATCTGTAGGATCTGTAGTAATGCTCTTTATTTCTTATATTGGTAATTTTTGTCTGCTATTATTTATTCCAGCTTGAAATTTTGCATTTTTATTAATATTCTCTTCGTTTTACTTTTTATTTATCTATTATTCTTCTATCTATTCATCAAGCAATTCCAAAAACATTTGTTTAATATGTCCTATATATCAAACATTTTTATAGGTACTCTTTTGGAATAAAACCAAAAAAGAGGTATAACGTGAGCTAGAAATAAAAAATTCAGTGTGGGAAAAAGAATAACTTACATATGAAATGAATTTTTCACAAAGTACTACCTTTTTCATTCAATGTTCAGTTTAAAGAAGAATTTATATTTGCCCCAATGTGATTTAGATGAGATCTGCTATTAAACATTCCTAAGAATAAAGAAGGAAAGGAAGAAGACAATTACCTGCATCAATTGCAAAGCTTGTCTTAACAAGATGGAGAACAGTCCATTGAACTCTCAGAATTGCTACTGTCTTAGTAACTGTACATTGTCCATTTCCTATTAGAAACATGGAGTCTTCATATATTTGGTAAAGGCAATGCTACCTTCATGGGGGGTCCTTTTATCCACTAATAAAATTTGAAAATGTCTTTTTTATTTGATCCATTTTCTCTGCATTTATGAGATTTTTAATTGCAATAGTTAATATAAAATAATATGTGCTGTATTCTAAAAATAATTCATTTACTTAAAATCTCAATTCAACACATCATTATTCAAGTCACAAACTTCAGCTGTAAAGTTTTTGATTCTCATATTACTGTATAACTTTATTATCATAGGTTTATATTACTCTAAAGTATGACTTAATAACTTCATATAAATCCATATTTATAAGTAGCTTGATTTTTGAAAATTTGCATAAATTGTGTAACAAGCATTCACTATTACCTGTCTACTTATGCAAATAAACATAAATCAAATAATTATTGATTCATCAAACTAATTTCTCTTGGTTAGCCAATCAAGGAATAGTCATTAAAAAATTTATTTCACTGCTTATTGACTTGCTATCATGCTGCTCAAAAAACTGTGAATGCTTCGGCAGTTCTGATGTGAGTCTCATAAATCTTCAGTCGTATGCTGATTGATATGACTACAGAGACCATTCCATTGCTAGGTTATTAAGTCAGTTCTGGCTCGTATTTTAAGAACTAGCATTACTACTTCAAATTTCAACATGTTAGCTCTCTTGGTCCCATTTTCTCTGCTAAAACCCTATTTTGAATCTTTTTTTCCATCTGTTACTCTTAACATCACTATCCTTTGAATTTTTTCTTATCTACTATAAAAAAAGGTATAATTCCACTCACCTGCCCTTTTCATCTTCTATTCAATCTTACTCCTTTATTTTTAACTTCCAGAAATAGCTTTTTCCCTATTGAACCACTTTCAGTAATGTACTGTGGGAATTTTCTATTATCTTTATTGATAATAATAGTGAGGAGAAGCAAAATAAAAGGTAATAATAATAACGGAGAATAAAAAGGAGGAGGAGGAAGAACAGGGAAAAAAGAAATGTCAAATTATTTGAGTATGTAGTATAAATCAGCTACTTCCTATCATTTAATTTTTCCAACACTCCTGAAATAGGTATATGTCTCAGTTTAAATTAAAATATTGAGATTCAGATGATAGAATTTCCCCCAACAATTACCAAATGGATGCTCATGCTTTAAAACTAGGTCTAATTAATAATAACTACCATTTATTGAGCCCTTTCTATATATAAAGCAAAATATATGTATTATCTCATTGAATATTTAAAAAAAAAACCTCCTAAAGACAGTACTATAATTGAAGCTTCACAGATGTACAAAATAGTTGGTGAAGGTCACATGTTCAGTGAGTGAAAATGTTGTTATTTAAACCCAAGTAATCTGGCACTAGAACCTGAAGGCTTAATACCCCTCAAAACTGTATTAGTTTTCTTTATTAAGCTGTTCTATAGATAAAATTTTTGATTGTTTGATTTCATTATTTTTATATTCTTCTTTTCTTGATTAGCCATTACTTCAGGAAAAAATATACAAAAGATGTATTACTCAATGTCATAAATGAGGTGACTCCAAAGAAAGTGTACAATGCAAATATACATCAATATTTATCTAGACATAGAAAGACAGAATATAAATAAAATAATGAAAATTAATCTTATTTTTATTACTTAAAAATCATCTTTATCTTTGTTTATGTACTTTTTAAACAAATTTTGACTTTTATAGTTATAAAAGACTTGAATTTTATTCCACTCTTACTTACCTATCAAATACGTAAATTTTCCAACCATGCCAGTTTTTACTGTTGCTATCCTCTTCCTAGACCCTGAATCCACTCTTCATTGTAATTTGATTTTAAATACAATTTCAAACACTTTACGTATTACTTAGAAGATATTATGCCATCTTTTGAGATAAATATAAACCAGAAACTTCCTTTAACCATGACAAAAATTTAAAATATTTGCATTTAAATGTATTCCTCTGTGAATATATTCACTTTTAAAAGTAAGTTTCTAAGCTGACTGGAATAAACTTGGTTCAATCAGTCACAATTCCATTAAAGTTGCTGTTACTTTTATATACTGAAACATATTTTTTGTTGCATGTTTCATTTCTAAATTCAAGGTATATAGTTTATTTTTCATATACAGAGCAGAAGACGGGATTGAAAATCAATTCTGTATATTTCAAGTAGTAAACAAGTTAGAACAACAATTTTTACTTGAGTTGACCAAGGTCAACATCTCAAACACACTATATTCTTGAAGAATAGTCTTCAAGGTAATCCTCTTCAAAAATACATCTAAACTCAGGTATGTCTGGTGATTGTTATTTTGATGTGAGCTAAAGCCAAAATATCCAACTCATCAGAATCCTTACCATATGACGGAAAAAAATCTATTGACATTCTTCTTTGAAGGGATATTTAGAATATTATCATTTTGTAACCAGAATAGTCTTTTTTAATTTCATACTTTATGCAGGTTTGTTCTTAAGCCTAAAGTAAATATATCCTAACTCAATGGCAATAAACTAACATATACACAACACAGAATTCAAAAAATGGCTTGGCCTGAAGCACAGGATGGAATGATAGTATAATTATCCTTTCAAGTGGGAAATACAGTTTAAAAGCAATGATCAACAAATAACTGGATTTCACTGCATAAAAATGACCAGACTATTATTTCAGAATCTTTAGGGCTTATAAAATACAGAACAGAGGACAGTTATAATCATATCATTTTGTTTTCATTTCTATCAAACCAACACATCTATTTTAACACGTTAAATGACTCTGACATTCAACAATTTGAAAATGGAAATGACTACCATTTTATTGAACCAATCAATTAGCTTGACCATGAATTTATATGGTTGCTCAACTGAACTTACTTATTGCTTCTACCCTTGAGTTTTCCAGATTGGTGGTTTTGTCTCCCATTACACTAAATTTGCCATTAGTGCATTATACTCATTGTTGTTCCACTGAGATTGCTCGATGCTACCTGAAAAATTTCATTTTACAGAAGACTATTATGGAGCATATATTAGTCTGTGTACTAGGACCACTACATTCATGTGACTTCATACTATAGTTCTGAGTGTCTTCATTTGGCTTGCATAATATTCAAAGGAAAACATTGCATGTGGTTTGTATTATCCTTATAAGTCTAGAAGTAATTATACAGTTAGTTGGGTGGTTCACAGCAATAGGAGTCATAGATTTACTTGAAAGATAGTATTCAAATAAAAGCACAAAATAATGTTTTATTCATATATACAAGGTCTGTACAGAAGGTATCCAGCCATGTAGTATGAAAAACAGAGACATTTATTGAGTAAGATACAAGATACAAGCAATGTTGTACATAGGACAGTGATGCCTCAGTCCCCTTCAAAATAGGCACCTGGGGACCTCACACAGTTTTCCTAGTTGCCATCAGCTGCCCTGTCATATTTTCCTGAATTTCATCAATGGTATGAAATCTCATCACTTTCAAAGGTGATTTTAGTTTTGGGAAAAGCCAGATGTCACAGGGCACCAAATCTGGTCTATATGGGGGCTGAGTCACCTGGGTGATTTGATGTTTCTCCTAAAAAATCTATACAAGATGTGATGCATGAGCGGGCATATTGTCATGATGAAGCTGCCAATCATCAGTTGCTCATAGCTATGGCCTTCTGATCATCCAAATAGTTTCTGTGGAGGACTGTTCAAGCTTAACACAAAATTTGCTGCAGATGTGTTGCTGTACTTGGTCAGTCATTTTGAATGCCATGGCCACACAGTACACACTCTCACTCAACAGTGTCTACAGCCCCAACTGACTAGTATAGTGAAGTCATCATGGTTTACACATACACATTCCAGTCCACTCTCCTTAGCTGCCAGGTTACATCAATGTTGCATAAACCATTCTCATTATATTAACAAGGGCTTGACTTTTTCTGTACAGACTATATTATATGTGTGTGTGTACACATTTATACACATACACACACATATGTATTTATATATATGCCATGAGATTATTTTGGCCAAGACAAATTTAATACCTAATAGCATACATCTGAATTAAGAATTTAGACTACTGTATCTACAGTTAACCCAAACTGGCCAAAACTGACTAAGGATAAGAAAAGAAGGAACAGAAGTCTCACATATTTGCAGATCTGAAACACATATGTAGCTAGAAGTTACAGGAAATACCAAAAAGCTAAATGAATTCTCAGGGTCTACAGAATAAGAAACTCAGCTCAGGAATCAAACGGAGGAGAGCACAGTGCTGACCTACAGGGTGTATTTATGCAGATTAAAGGAATACAGCCCTGTGTCTGGGATATTATGTCTTTATTTGCTTGAGGAAGTTAATCCTTTCACATTTAAGATTTTGTTTTTATTTGCCAAGAGTGACTTTGAAAACTTTTGAATCAGTTTTTATCCTCATTGAAAGCCTGATGTCATAGATTTTAGTAATCATGAAAACAACTAAAAATCACTATAATGTTAGATAAGATTTTTATGTTAAATTAGAATACCATCTTGGAAAAATAATTAATGAATTGTAAGATATAGAAAAATGGTTTGCTTTGTGTGGAAAGGAAACCAGTGGCCTTGTTTTACAACAATTTCCTATTTTATATATATATATATATATATATATATATATATATATATATACACACATACAATATATATATTATATATATACAAATGTGGCTAGTAAAATTGTTTGTTTAGTTGATAAATAGTAAAAGATTACTTTCAAAGATTCAGTGCTTTCAAATTAATAATATATCATGGCCAACTTTTGTGTCACGATAGTAATGGCTTAGAATAGTCAATAATATATTAAATAAATAGAAGAGAAATTGAAATGCTTGTTACAGATTTCTGTAATGTTTGTAACACTAATAGAAATAGATTCTCTGAATAAAAATAAAACACCCTAAATAATTATACCCATTTGAATATAATATCATGCTTATGCCTTGTAGAAATCATAAATTTTTAAAGGAATGAGCTTTGTAAAAATTAGATGATATTTAAACATATGCATATATAGAGAGAATGTAAGTGTAATTTTAATTTCTAGATGTTTAATATTTAAGTCACTTAAAAGCATAAAGGAACATTTATAGTGTGAGAAAAATATGTTTGAAATCTTACATCTGTCTCTAATATCATATCTGACTGCAAATAATTGAACAAAATGTATGCTTTTTTTTGGTGCCAATGCTTCCTTTTTGTTTGTTTACTTAAAACAATTACTCTCATAGATATTCTAAAAAGAAGCTTTGGTGTCTAGTACATTAATAGTTTTATTAATTCGGCTAGTCATCAGGTGCAATTCATCAACTGCACAGCCTTTTGTGTTCTATTTTTGCTAAATGCTTCTTCTCTGGAATTTAAATTATAAAGAAAAGTGGCTGACTACTCTGAATTTCTCAATTTATTCATGTTCAATGAAAAGCTATTCATCAGTGTAAAGTCTGCTGTGAGTTCAAATCAAATTTAAACCGCTTGGGAGTAAGCAAAATTGCTCCTCTTCCCAGCATTTGGAAAAAGATAAAAATAACACATTTTCAAGAAACTCAGGTTGCCAATATATTTATTTAACTGAAATAAAAAAGAGATGACAAAGCATCAGGCATTTTCAGTATATTAGATGCTTTGTCCATTCATTACTTGCTTCTGAAATATTTTAGTAGTTCTATTTTAATCATATAATACTGATTTCTTTTATACCTAGTAGGTATGAAATAATCAGTTATGCTCAGTACACCAACATATGCATAGAATGTATAAGATTATTACTGTACTTTCTTTTAAAATATTTTATTTACTTATTTTTAGAGAGAGGGGAAAGGAGGGAGAAAGAGAGAGAGAAATATGGATGTGAGAGAGAAACATCAATCAGTTGCCTGTAACCAGGGACCTGGCCCACAACACAGGCATGTGCCCTGACTGGGAATCAAACCAGAAACCTTCCCATTCACAGGATGGTGCTCAATCCACAGAGACACACCAACCAGGGCTTAGTGTACTTGCTTTTAAAATACTTGTTATATAAGTGGAATTAGAGTTTAAAACACATTATTCATATTTAGAAATTTTAGTAAACATTCAAATCCAACAGTCCTATAAATCTAAAAAACAGCATTTATTTTCTTGAGTATTATAAGCTCTTAGACTCATAAAATTAGACTTTTTCATAACAAACATACGACTAGCAGTAGCCTACAGAGTAGGATGAAGGCTGGTGTGAATTTAAGGGAGGATCTCAGAGACAGTTCTTTAGAGACTCTTCTCTACTAGTAAAGGAACTAAACTTCACCTACAGGGTTGGGCAAATGTAAGTTTACAGTTGAGAGTGCAGAAAACACAGAGTTAATAGAGCTATTGCAATAATCATAACCTGCATGTCTTTTGTTTATACAAACACCTGTAAACCTACTTTTGCCAACCCTATATTTTTGAAAATCATGGCAATATAAGCCTGTATTTGGAGCTGGAGGTTTTGGGGCCTCTGCATACTTGCATAAATGAATTATCAGTCAATTAAGAAACAAGGGAACATATTGAAATGATTAAGTGCACAATCCCTTTTATTGATTCTTCTAGAGTACTGAAGGATATTGGGACTTAGACTGTAAAATCTTACATATCTATGACATATCGCAGGTCATCTGGATTGTTCAACACATGTCTACACACATTTCTACACACATTTCATGTAGAAACGAAGTAACAATGGATGCACAAGCTTGCATTACAGTGCTGCTTGCCAGACGGCAGCAATTCACTATCAGTCACTACCGTTGTTTGAACAGTAAAATCTGAAAAATTTGAATACTTTATGTCAGTACCTTTTATTTCTTCACATAATGGATCAAAATGTGAATTCAAATTTATTGTTACTAGTGATCAAAAGTAGAGGAATTTTAAAAATAAAAGGTTTAAAATAAGGATTAAATCTTCAGACATGATGGAAGCAGCAAATCTTTCATTTCAACTGGAACCACAGGTGTGCTGTGTGGTCAATTATGAAGGGAAAGAATATTTAAGGCTATACAAAATTGTTAGAAATATTGTTAGAGATATTGCCTACAAAGTGAGATCTAATAAAGACTTTTATTATATGTTTAGCTATTAGGGAATGGATTCTCCTTTGTGAATTGTAATTTGTAGGAAAGTATTATGCATATAGCATGGGATATCTTTTAGTTAAAAGTAGATATACTGAGCTTTAAAAAAAAATACTTATAAAGTGTTCCATTTAATTCTCCTAGGCCTACCTCAAAGACCTCCGAGGCTATTATTTTTGCCTCAGGGGTAGCTATATGAAGTCCAAACTCACTTTCTGTAAAGGTAATTGTAAGAGCTGTGCTGTGAATGTGATTGAGAAGACCAAAATGTGCATCAAGCTACCACCCTGCGAGGCACTTTCAGGAGGTGCATTGTGAGTTGAGCATTAATCTGTTACCGACAGGCAGAGCTCATGGTAGCTCCGTGGCCATTCTCCCTGGAAGTGATGGTGGAGAGCTAACGGAGGAAATTCATGTTTATCTTCAACTTACGTTTTAAAAGAATTTATAGGACACTTTGAAGTTCTAAGAAATATTTGTGTTAAGAGGATTGTTTTTAAATATTACAAAATATATAAAATAAGTATTGTATTTGATAAAATAAATTTAAAATCTTATATAATGATGAAATCAAACCTATATTTTATAATTATACTTTTGTTTAATCACTTAATCCACATTGTGACATTTACTGAATCATGAAGTTTACTTATAACATCATTAGGTTTAAAAGATCTTTTATTTCTAATTTGTTATTTCTGAAAATCCAGTGTTCATTATAGAAGAGAGTACTGTTTAAAAACTAAGTGTAATGAGCTTCACTATTATCTGCAGCAAGAATGGTGTTTTCATGGCTGCTGTACGCCTGGAGTCAGCCATGTCCTTTATGATACCTTGCCTCTGCATGGGCTCCTATTCCTAACATTTGCCTTTCAAAATCTCTATAGAGATCAACAGAAAAATCACACGAACAGCATCTTTTGTGCTTCTCTTTCTCTGAAGTACTAAAGCAGCAGTGTGTCTTCCCATATTTAAAAAAGAAAGAAAGAAAAAAAAGTTTTATTCTTTCATTTTCTAATATAAAGTTTTTATCCAAAAGGGTATTTATTAAAAGAAAACAGACCTGTCACTCACTAATTCCATGACTAACTACATTGGTTTAAAACTTACTTTTTCTATGTGTATTGGACAGAAAAAAACAGAGTAGAATTTTAAGCTTTCTTCAATAAAAAGAAAAAAATGAATCTCTCTCTATATGGATATATACACATGTATATATGTATATAAATATCTTGATGTACATATATATATATACACACACACATATATATGTACACACATGAGGTCTGTTGGGAAAAAGTCTAATTATTGTTAATATAATGAGAATGGTTTGTGTGACATCAATGTAAACTGGCCACCAAGAACAGTGGACTGGAATGCTCATGCATGAACAATGACAACTTCACTGTACTGATCAATGGGGGTAGTAGACACCATTGGCTGATTATGTGTACTGTGTGGCCACTGCATTCAAAATGACTGAGTGAGTACAACAATGAATCTGCATTTTTCATTATGAAAAATCTCAAATTTTGAACATTCCTTCACAGATCATTCAGATGATTCAGGAGGCCACAGCCTTGGGCAACTGGTGATTGGCAGCTTCATCACAACCTGCCCACTCATGCATCTCATATCTTGCAGAGTTTTTTGGAGAAACATCAAATCACCCAGGTGACTCAGCCCCCCTATAGCCTAGATTTGGCACTCTGTGACTTCTGGTTTTTCCCCAAACTGAAATCACCTTTAAGAGGGAAGATATTTCAAACCAATGATGAGATTCAGAAAAGTAAAATGGGGCAGCTGATGGCTATTGGGAAACCTGTGTGAGGTCCCAAGGTGCCTACTTTGAAGGGGTCTGAGGCATCACTGTCCTATGTACAATGTTTCTTGTATCTGGTATCTCCTTCAATAAATGTCTCTATTTTTCATATCACATGACTGCGTACCATCTGGACAGACCTTGCATATCCCACCTGCCTAGCAATTAAATCTTAAACAGCTTAGCTTATGTAGACTTAAGGGAAGGAAAATAAGAAAATGAAGTAGAGTAACTACAGTTTAATTCTTGGTTTGTTCCCCTGTAAGTTTTACAATTTCTAAAAGACTGAAAGAAGTAAGCCTACCTGTCAAGAGTTTATTGCAGAACAATTGCAACTTATGAGAAAAAAATTCATTCCCCAAATAGTGGGACACAGGTCTGGTTCAAATATACAGATAGTCTCTGAATGGGGGAAGATTCTGAAAATAGTGGTTACTATCTTTGACCCCTAGACTCCCACCAATCTATGAGTTCATGTCTGAGTTTAATAGAATAAAACCAATACAAATGAAACAGCAGGAATATTTATTTCAATGGCAGGAGAGTGAGGTGGTTGAGCCTTTCACAAATAACCATTATAAACGAGATGCAATGCTTTACAGCAACCCAACTATTTAACGATACAGGTTACTTTCTGGCCTAAGGATTCTATCTGACCTCCAGGGCTACAGCCATGGAAAATATCAGAAAAACTCCAGAGCTTTGCTGGTAAAAGGTGTCACATACTCCTTATATTTCAGGCTGGAAATATCCCAAATATTTTATTTATACAGTTTTCATCCCAAAATTAGTAGCCATGCAGAGAAATCAGGAAGTAAGACCTATGTACAGAATAAGCAATAGAAAGTGGTTCCAAAAGGATCCAGCTATTAGACTGGCTGCCAAAGATTTCAAAGCAGCTATAATAAATGTATTTAAATAAGTAAACCTGAAGGAAAACACCCAAACATTCAAATACTTGGAGGCTAAAAAACACGTTATTAAATGATGAGTGGGTTAACAATGGGATCAAGGAAAAAAGTACTGGGAAACAATGAAAATGAACACACAACAACCCAAAACCTACGCGACACAGTGAATGCAGTCCTCAACAGAAAATTCACAGCATTACAGGTCTACCTAAAGACGGCAGAATAATCTCAAATAAACAACCTAACCCTATACCAAAAAGGACTAGAAAAACAACAGCAAACAAAGAACACAGCAAGTAATAGGAAGGAAATAATCTAGATCAGAGCAGAAATAAATGACAGAGTCTAAAAAAAATAATAATTCAAAGGATCAATGAATCCAGGAGCAGATTCTTCGAAAAGATAAACAAAACTGACAAAAATTTAACCAGACTCATCAAGAAAAAGAAAGAAAGGGGATGAAAATAAATACAATCAGAAATAAAAGGGAGGAAGTAATGGCTGATATCACAGAAATGCAAAGGATTGTAAGTAATTACTATAAACAACTATGTGCCAAGAAATCGGACAAACTGGGTGAAATGCATAACTTTCTAGAAACATACAGTCTTCTAAAACTGAATCAGGAAGAAGAAGAAAACCTTAATAGACTGATAACAACTAGTGAAACTGAAGCAGTAAAAAAAAAAAAAAAACAAAACCTCATGGCATACAAATGCCCTGGATCAGATGTCTTCACAGGCAAATTTTACCAATCATTTAAAGGAGAACTAACATGTATCCTTCTCAAACTCTTCCAAAAAATTCAAGAAGGAAAACTTCCAAACTCCTTTTATGAGGCCAGTGGTATCCTAATTCTAAAATCAGGCAAAGACACAACAAGGAAAGAAAATTACAGGCCAATATCTCTATGAACGTAGATGCTAAAATCCTCAACAAAATATTAGCAAACTGGATCCAGCAATATATCAAAAAGATTATACAGCATGATCAAGTAGGATTTATTCCAGGGATGCAAGGATGGTACAATATCTTCAAGTCAATAAAGGTGATATATCACATAAAATGAAATACAAAAATCACATGTTCGTATCAATAGATGCGGTAAGGCATTTGATGAAATCAACACTCATTTATGATGAAAAATACTCAGCAAAGTGGAAGTAGAGGGAGCATACCTTAACATAATAAAGGCCATATATGAAAAACCTACTGCCAACATCACACTGAATAGGCAAAAACTAAAAGTGTTCCCCTTAAGATCAGAAACAGGGAAGGGGTGTCTGCTTCCATCACTCTTATTCAACATAGTATTAGAAGTCCTAGCCACAGGGATCAGACAAAAGAAGAAATAAAAAGCACATAAATTGTAAAGGAGAAAGTAAAGCTGTCATTATTTGTAGACAATGCGACATTGTACATAGAAAACGCAGCAGTCTGCACACACACAAAAAATTATTCAACCTAATAAATGAATTTGGCAGAGTAGCAGAATACAAAGTGAATATTCAGAAATGAATGACATTTTTATACACTGGTAATGAATTATCACATAGAGTAACTAAGAAAACAATCATTACTATTGCAACAAAGAAAATAAAGTACCTAGGAATAAATTTAACCAAGGAGGTAAAAGACCTGTACTGAAAAATTTTAGGACACTGAGGAAAGAAATTGAAGCAGATACAAACAATTGGAAGCACATAACATGTTTGTGTATTGGAAAAATTAACATTAAAATATCCATACCACCCAAAGCAATCTATAGAGTCAATGTAATTCCTTTCAAGATGCTAATGCCATAGTTCATAGAACTTGAACAAATATTACAAAAAATTTTTATAGAACCAAAAAGATCCTGAATATCCTCAGTAATCTTGAGAAAGAAAAATAAAGTTGGAGGAATCACAATACCTGATAATAAACTATACTACAAGGCCACTCTAATCAAAACAGCCTGGTACTGACATAAAGACAGACACATAGGTCAATGGAACAAAACAGAGAGCCTAGAAATAAACCCACATCTGTATGGTCAATAAATATTTGACAAAGTAGGCAAGAGCATAAAAGGGAATAAAGACAGTCTCTGAGATAAATGCTGGGAAAACTGGACTGGGACATGCCAAAAAAAAAAAAAAAAAGAATGAAAGAAAGAAAAAGAAAGAAACTACATCACCACCTTATACTATACACCAGAATAAACTCAAAATGGATAAAACACTGAAATATAAGTCAGGCAGTAAAATTTCAGATACCTACCATAACAATATCTTTCCAGTATATCTCCTAAGGCAAGGGAAATAAAGAAAAAAAAATAAGCAAATGCTACTATGTCAAATTAAAAAGCTTGCTGCAGAGCTAAAGAAACCATCACCAAAATGAAAAAGGAACCAATTGTGTGGGAGAACATATTTGCCCATGAAACATCAGACAAAGGTTTAATCTCCAAAATATATAAAGAGCTTATATGACTCAACACCAGGAAGACAAACAATCTAATTAAAAATTGGCAAAGGACCTGAGTAAACACTTGTCCAAGAAGGACATATAGATGGCCCATAGACATGAAAAGATGCTCAACATCACTAGCCTTCAGAGAGGTGCAAATTAAAACCACAATGAGATACCACCTCACAACTGGCAAAATGGTTATCATTAACAAATGAACCAACAACAAATGCTTGTGAGGATGTGGAGAAAAGGGAATCCTAGTGACTGTTGGTGGGAATGCAGACTGGGGCAGCCATTATGGAAGACACTATGGGGTTCCCTCAAAAAAACTAAAAATGGAACTGCCTTTTGACCCAGTGATTCCACTGCTGGAAATGTATCCTAAGAATACTGAAACACCAATTTAAAAGAATTTATGCACCCCCATGTTCACAGGAGCCCTATTTACAATAACCAAGATTTGGAAATAGCCTAAATGCCCATCAGTAGATGAGTGGGGAAAAAAAGCTGTGGTACAGCTAGACAGAGGAATACTACACAGCAGAAAGAAGGAAGGGATTCCTACCTTTTGCAACAGCATGGATGGAATTGGAGACTATTATGCTAAATTAAGTAAGCCAGTCAGTGAAAGACAAATACCATATGATCTCACTTACAAGAGGAATCTAATGAACAAAATAAACTAATGAGCAAAATAGAACCAGAGGCATAGAATCATGGAACAGACTGACAGCTGTAAGAGGGGAGGAGGGAGGCAGGGTCTGATTGAAAGAAGTTGAAGGGATTAGTCAAAGAACATATATGAAGGACCCATGGACACAGTCAATGGTGTGGGGATTGACTATGGAAGTAGGGGGTGAGCTGGGTGGAGGTGTCAAAGGGGGAAAATTTGAGACAACTGTAATAGCATAAACAACAGAATATTTAATGAAAGGAAGGAAGAAAGGAAGGAAGGAAAGAAGGAAGGAAGGAAAGAAGGAAGGAAAGAAAGGAAAGAAAGAAAGAAAGAAAGAAAGAAAGAAAGAAAGAAAGAAAGAAAGAAAGAAAGAAAGAAAGAAAAAAAGAAAGAAAGAAAGAAAGAAAGAAAGAAAGAAAGAAAGAAAGAAAGAAAGAAAGAAAGAAAGAAAGAAAGAAAGAGAGAGAAAGAGAAAAAGAAAGAGGGAGAAATTATCAAAGGACTAGAGAAAAATATGTTTACAATATGATACTCTCCTATCACAAAATGCTAGGGAGAAATTCTTCAAATTTGGCATGCAACAAAGAATTCAGGTGGTCTTCCAGGGAATGACTAGGAAATCTTGCAGCATCAAATATGTCAATGCATTTACCCCAAACAGGCAGCAGTGGTCAGAGTCCTAGCTTTATAAGAATTTATTTTAAATTTCAAAAATTGGTTTGGAAATTATTTCAACAATTGAGTGGTAAACATATTTTTATGTTGGACATCAAACATCTATATGGTGGTCATTTAAGGATCAAAGTCTAAATGCTGACATAATGAAAACATTATTTGGTTCTAGTGACAGATATTTATTTAAAATAGTAGTATAAGTCATCATCTGGCTGTTGGTAGACTGTCAATCCTTAAATCTCACTTCAAGGACAAGTCAAATCTCTTACAGCCTAAGTGGTCATATAATATATCACCATCTAATTTTCAGGGATCCTCTAAGAATAAGATAGTGCTTTTAGTCTTTTTAAAGACTGTTAAAATTAAAATATCACTAATATGTCATTAATAATAGAAATTTATATAATATACAAATAAACGGTTAAAAATCTTACTTATTGGATTAACTTAATGTGATCTTTTTACCTGAATCACTTCTGCCACCATCCATAATTCTCTAAGTCACAAAATCATGCCCTAGTGAGACTAGCCATTCTAGTTCTAGTTACCTTTGATAGGGCTGTTTAGCCTACACAGAGCTGATATCTGTCATCTAGCCTCACTTAATGCTGAACTGAATTAAAAATATAGGACCCAAAGTGGCTATGGCAGAAAGTAGCGCCTTTTCTAAGAGAGTGTCTCATAGTAGAGATGGAATTGCATTCCACTAACGCACTGTTAACAGCTGTGACAGGTCTGCTAGGGAAAGCTGGGCAGCCAGCATTTCACGTGGAGTCCTCCTGTCTACGTCAGGCACAGTAAAATGAAATTTACATAGTACCAAAGACAAACCTCATTGGCTGGCAAAGACTGGCTGTGTCATAGGGAGATCAATTAAAATGTAAATTTACATAAAAGTTATAAATACAAATGTATACTTAAATAAAACAAATCAGAAAAGGGTCAAGTTTCTACTGTCACACAAACATCACTAGAGTCCCTCTTTTCTCTTATAAATGTGAAGCCATTGGTCAGTAAGTATATTACCTTATCAAGAAATTCACATTATCGACTAGACTGTGGCCATTTTTCTGTCTTCATTTGGAATATATTATTGATGATTCCAGATGGCAGAGTTTTATGTTAACACTTTATTAGGATAAGATACATTTGTGTTGGGAGAATTAAATGTGAATTGTAGAATACTGCTTTTTAACATATTTTGGTATTTTTAAAAATCTTGTTTGAAAAATGACCTTCGAGATTCTTAGAAAAGACATTAGAAAAACTTAAAATATTACAAAGAACTACAAGTTTAAACAAAGAACTGAGTTAAGGGAAGTCTAAGTGGCGTGCCTGGGCTCACACAGACATGGCGAGAGGTGGTGTTGAACATCTCACACAGGTTACCACATACTTTTACAATATTATCCAAATTAAAGTCATCCACAGTCCCAAAAATAGTATCTCCAAATTTTCACACAGTCTGAAATTTTCAAATGTTGACATCTATGGAGAAGTGCTCTCTTTTATCTTAATATTCCCAAATAAAAATGGACTTGAATCAGGTCATTTCTTAACACAGGAAAAGATTCTAGTACCTCACAGGAGACTATCTCACACTAACCATAAGTAGAAAACAGCGGACTCCCAGAGATGCCTGTGCTAGTGCTATTCAGCTGTCTAGACTCGTCCTTTAGGTAAAGGCTTGGCTGGTGCTCTCATCAAGCACCAGATTAAAAGCTGAATGTTAGGTTCATTACAAATAATAACATACTCTGAGCCTTGGGGTTTCACATGAGCAGTTAAACTGTGAATGTTAAATTTGAGATTGCCAGGGTTCAAGTTGGTACTATAATAGTGTTGATAGCACTTACTATATTCAATTTGGGGGAAAATTCTTTCCATCAGAAGCAAAAATAACTGCCAGCCATATGTGTATGCATGCAAAATTAAATCCTCTATTTAGAATTATATGCTTTAGCAGTAATTTGCTTTTATTTGGCATAATTTACTAAATTAAGACTGTTTTCATAATGTGGCAGAGGTAGGTTAAAAAATTTCACTCACAGGATGTTTTGAACTTTTGGTTAATGCATTAACAAAATATAACTTTTTTCTACTAGATTTCTTTCCAAAAACTTTAAATTTAAAGAGTCAAGTGAACTCTTTTACAATGTTTAATTTTACTTATTTCCAAAATGAAGTATAAGCAACTAATCCTAACTGTATATATATGTATGATACATGGTAATATATCAAAGTATTGACAAAAAGATCATAAATTAAACATAATTTATCAAGAGCCAGCATAAAATAAGGAACTCAATAATCTGTTCCCAAACATAGTTACCTTTTGATATAACTATTTAGAATGCCAAATCGTTTCCTGGAATAGATAGAAAAACATAGGTAGTGGTGGCCTTACACTTCTAACCTCTTCATTGACGTATTATTGATGGACAGAAAGCTGTATATATTTAGTATACACAACTTGATGAGTTTGGAGATAAATATCCATTCATGAAACCATCGCCACAATCTATACCACTAATATGGCTATCACCTCCTAAAGATTCCTCTTATCCTCTTCATTTAATATTAGTAATATTAGTAAGTTTTGTGACAAGGACACATAACACAAGATCTACCATCCTAGTAAATCCATAAAAATAAGTTACAGTATTATTAGCTGAAGGTACTATGCTTTATAGCAGGTTTAAAATTTTTGTTTCTTGCCTTTGAATGTAGCATAAAACCTTGTGATCCCTTATATCCAAAGTATAGGTTCATTGAGGAACTGATGTCATACCAGGATACAAATCCTACACGTTTCAGTTAAACATATGTCTTTTGATTAAGTTTTCAATATTTGCAAAACTTTCTTTAAAAGCAAACTATAAAGTTAGCTAGTTAAGGTATGGGACAAAGTATGATTATATGAGTGCCCTTAATATGAAATGATTGTCATAGATAACGCAATACTCAACACATTAAAACAATTTCTGGAATTGGAAGAGAAAAAAAACTAATGATAAAAATAAATAAAAAATCTTAGCGCTGATAATATAAAACATAAAGAGGATGTTATTTTAACAGAATTTTGCAATGTGTTTTTATATTCTTTGGATGCAAAGTAGAGTAATAATGCACATGAAACTGAACTGCAAACAGCTCGCTGTTGTTCCAACGACTCCTCTGAAATGCCGTGTAGTATAAATGATATTTGTTAGAGACATTTTCTTTTATTTAGTGGAAAATTGTCATAAAAGCAAAGATTTTTCCTTTGAGGAGCATGAATTGTTTTATTACTTTAGATACTTCTAAGTCAAAATAGCAAACGGAGTTTGCATTAATCTTTGAATATTACATGCAAATACACTTTTTATTTAAAAATCTTCATTTTTTCATATAGTTTTCTATGTAAAATATTTTCAGCATGAGGTTAAAAGTTTTTTAATGTTATTTTTTTTCCTACTGACAATTTGGTGGAAGTCTATGTTTTCAGAATGTAACATCTTAGGCATTTAAAAAAACAAAAAGCACAGGGAGTTTCCTTTCAAATACCCAAAGCAAACCATCAGGCCACCCATAAAATTGTTCAGAACAAGGGAAGAAAAATGCCAACCTACATTATATATCCATATTTATATCTATATATCTATATCATCTATATCTATATAATCTATATTTATATCTATATCTAATCTATATATCTACATCTCTCACATCTATTATCAGAACTAAATAAACCAAAGGAAGATCCATGAAGTCAGTGGACGATCCCAAATCTCAAGGTACTGTGACAGTTACATAATAATACTGATTGGGAAAGGTTATCTTGAACAAAGTTTCTTTGCAAACACATGTATCATACAAATAATTACCTCAGTGTGCTGACAAGTGTTTAGGAAGTGACCTGATTTAGTGCCTAGAGAGCCTCCTCAACCATTTATGAGCCACGCCATCATCCCTATCAAAGGCAAGTTCTAGCTGAATAAACCGTATAAGTGTTATATTCAAAAGAAATAAACTGAATAGAAAAGCTAATATAATTTACTATTGACATGAAATAAATATTTATGTATGCTTTTATTAAAAAATTTGCTTGGGATCAGTTTTGTTTTAAATTTATTCACTAGAGTATGTTCATAGAAATAAAAATAAGCAGGAAAGCACAGCATGTACATTGGATGGTGGCCCTCTTAATGCAATGTTTTGTTGTTGTTTGTTTGTTTTCTCATTCATTTAACCTAGCCATGCTGTGACCGCCATGCTAGGTGCTTGGGCTAATAGAAGATTAAGTCCTGCCTTCACATATCTTAAACTGTAAAGGAGGACAGAAAAAAACCAACATGGAAATAGAAAGATGCTTCACATTCTGATACATATTATAAAGGGGCAATATGCTTGGCTTCAACATGGATGGCTTTTGATATTTAAAATAAGACTTAAAAGATAAGTAAGAAATTGTGAAGGGAGATGGATGAGAGTCAAAGTGTTTAAGGAAAAGAATGTAAATAACAAAGTCCAGGGAAGAAAAGAGAGAGAAAGATAAGTTAATAAATATAGACTAGCAAAGGTAAAGAGGACAAAAATATAAAAGAGGCAGAAAACCAATAAACTATGACAAGGGCTGTGTATGCAGGAATGTTGAGTTTGAACTTCAGGACAAAGAAAAACTATTACAAGTTTTTTTCAAAAGAAATTGATAATTGATAGCCCTGACCAGGTGGCTCAGATGGTCGGAGTGTCATCCCATTCACTGAAAGTTTGCAGGGTCTGATCCTTGGTCAGCACACATACCTTGGTTGTGGGTTTGGTCCATGATGCGAGCATGTACGGGAGAAAATAGATGGGTGTTTCTCTCTCACCTGGATGTCTCTGTCTCTGTCTTTGTGTGTGTCTCTCTCTCCTTCCTACCTTTCTCTCTCTCTCTCTTTCTCTCCCTTTAAAATCAATAAACATATCCTTGGGTGAGGATTTAAGAAAGAGTAAGTGATATGATGAAACTTGCAAATTTGAAAGACCTCACTGGTGGCTGTGTGGAAAACAAATGTGTAGGTAGAGAGGACAGCACAACCAGACGAAAGATGATTTAGAAGGCTAGCCCATATTTCAGGTAAAATATTTTAGTAGCCTAAATTAGTTGATGTAATTGGAATGAGAACATGTGAATGGACTCAAGACATATTTTTAAAGTTTAGAATTAGGAAGACTTGATAATTGATTAACGAGGTTATGGTGTGACCTCACTGACCATGAATTCTTTCTTCCCTTAGCTCTGCCCGCTGTACCAAGTTCCAAATTTAAATGTTGGTTCAACTGTAAATTTCAAGCCAATAGATCTTCTTGTTGAACATTTTGAAAGTAGTTATCTACTATCCAGTTCCTCCTTTGTTTAAGAAAATTGTTATCTCTATTACATCTGAGGTACCAGATATGTTATATTGCAAATAAAATAGGGAAAGAAGAGCTAGGTGCATACTGTGAGCTGAAAAGGAGGAGAGCTTTCCAGTTTCTAGTGATATTTTTCTTTCCTTCCTAGAGGGTGACTGCTTGCTCTGTGGGTATCTTGGGGCTTCCTTCCCATCCCCAAAATGTTTCCTACCTGCACTGCCCCTATTTTATCCCTTGACTCCATTGGTGAACAATTGCAAGTAAAGAGGAAGTGGCTACTAGGTAACTAGCCAGCTACCAGGTAAGTGACTGGCTACCAGATGAGTTCCCAAAGTGGAAGAGACACTTGCCTTGGGTGGGGCACAAAGACGGACACAGTAAGCAAAGGAAGGCTGGAGAAACCCCCAAACCCCACATGCATTGAGAAGAATGAAAGCTAGGTTCCTGGATTTTGTCTCTCTCCCACTACTTTCTCCACCCTCATACTGCCAGGCCAAGCACCTGGTATTACTATGGAAATAAAAGATAGAATCACTGAGAAAAAATAAAAAAAATAAAGCATCTGAGGATGTGAGAGCTTTCTTAAAACAAAAAGGTAGAAAATAAAGAATAATGTATTTAGGGCAGTAAAAATTAGTAGGGCAGAATGAAAATTTTTAGGACACAATTCCTTCAGGAAGAGAAAATCAGGTAGGGAAAGATGTAATTGATGAAATAGAGATTTCAGTAGATGGATAAAGTAGTAGAATGTACTCAGTACAGAAACAAACTCTCAAGTTGGAAGATCAATCTGTGGACCTTTTGGAGAATCAAGATAAAAATAATGTGAAGAATTAAGATATATTGTAATTGTTCAACCTTGGCACTATTTACATTTGGGCTAGATAAATTTTTTTATTGATGTGAAGACTTCTGGTGCATTATAGAGTACTTAGCAATATCCTTGGTCTCTAATTACTAGATGCTGACGTAGCCCTCCTTGGAACAACCTAACATCTTCAGACATTTCCACAGATCCCTGGGTGGGGAGGAGTGCCCTAAAGGAGAACCACTCATAAATGTCTTTTATGAGTCAGAAAGAAAAAGAAAGAAAGAAGAAATAAAGAAAGAAAGAAAGAAAGAAAGAAAGAAGAAAAAGAAAAAAAAGTGGTGAGAAAATACAGAATTAAAAAATTTTAAAAATAAAAATGTTCTAGAATTAAAGAAATAAGAGTTAGGCATCATCAACATCAAAAACTGCAATGGATTCAAGAGGATAATTCAAAATATATTTTTTAATTTTAAAATTATTTTATTTTATTTTTTCAAGTTTTTCTTTCTTAAAATTTTTTATTGTTGTTCAAGTACAGTTGTCTTCATTTCCCCCCTACAACTGCCCCTCCCACCAACAGCCATCCCCACAAAAATAGTTTTAGAGGTGAAGGAAAAGAATTTTGAGCTAGGGATGTTATTTTCAGTTGAAATCAATGAAATTTGAGGAAAAAAAAGCATATATGTGCTTTGGTATAAAAGGCCTTAGAAGGCATACACAACAGAGATCCTTTTCAAATAACTCTTAGAAGATATTGCCAGCATCAAGAACAATAAATCTAAGAGGCAGCAATACAATATGGAAAGTAAGGTGGATGAAATTGTTAGTAAGTTTGCTATTGTCTAAGTGAGCAAGTCTAACAGTGAAGACTATCCCTAAAAATCCAAAGTGATGATACTAATACAAGATATGTATATTGTATGGGGAGAGGAGTATTTTGAGGAAGAGGAGTTAGGCAGGAAGGTAAAAGTGCATTGAAGTTCTTTGTTTGGGATATAATATTAATAATAGCTCACTGTGGGTTTATTATGGGTTTACTGCATGTGAGGCACTGTCCAAAATGCAAGATTTTACCTATATCAACTTATTTAATTCTCACTAAAGTATAACCAAGTAGTTGCTCTTATTTTGTGTTTAAAAGTGAGGATGTGAAGCAGAAAGGCTCTGAATAACTTGCCCTAAATCACAGGGTTAGGACTCAACCCACGCCCTCTGGCTGCAGAACTGACACTCCTCAGCAATCAATGTGTGAGTGACTAGAAGATGTTGCTATTAGTTAGGTTTAGACAGTGATAGGAAAAAAAATAAACATACATTATAGTCCAAGTCAGCTAAATTAAATTTGATAGTTTAAGATATGTAAATGAAAGTAAGGTGGTAAAAAAACCCCATGATATAGAAAATATAAAGTGGAATTTCAGAAATAACATGATAATAATTAGTATAAATATTAAAAAACTAAACTTACTAATGACAAAATAGAGACTTTTCAATTAAATTTTAAAAACCAAATCATGATTTAATAATGTATTGTCTGTATTATAAATTTAGGTTAAGAAACATATAGAATATTTGAAAATAAACCCCCCTTAGAAATAACAGAGCCCTGGCCAGGTAGCTTAGTTGGTTAGAGAATTGTTGCAACAAGGGAAGATTGCAGGTTTGATGCCCTGTCAGGGCACATACGAGAATTAATGCACAGATACGTGGAACAACAAATTAATTGATACCTCTCTCTCTCTCTCTCTCTCTCCCCCCGGCTTCCTCCACTCTCTCTTTTCAAAATCAATAAATTAAAAAAACCCAGAAAATATTTAAGTATTTTCATCAAGTAAAAGTTATGATAGATATTTTATTTAAAGAAAAGAAAAAATTAAGGGAAACTACATAAGACACAAAGATGGATATTATATACTGTATTGGTAGAAGAATCAATAGGTCAAGAAGAAAAAAGCCTATGTTCTTAAAGTAATGATTTTTTTAAAGCTCACAGGATATACAACATCTTTTCTCTTTCCTCTCTGACCCTCTTTCCTTCTACCCTCTCCCTTAGTTAACTTGAGCCGCGCCAGCTCAAATAAATGTGAACATCTAGACGAAATGGAAATGGATATACCTCTGGCTGGATGATTTTACTGATAAATACCAAAAAACTTTAAACATAATAAGATGAATTCCTCCAGAAGTTTGAAAGAGAAAAGTCACTTATTTTTAATGACAATATTATAAAACTGATGCCAAATGTAAATGTAAATATTAGTGGATCAAATGAAACAAATGACATGATTGTCTCATTTGTGCAGAAAAAATGGATTTTATGAAGTTTAAATATATTCAGGATTTAAAAAGAAAATTAGAAAACCGAGTTAAAATTATACTTCCATAACTTGATAAAAATTACTACCATAAAGCTAAGTTAATGTCCTACTCAGTGAATAAACTTCAGAGAGACATATTTTTAAGATCAACAACAAAAAAAATGCACAAGTATATTAAAAAGTAGAAAAACTGAACAGCAAGAGGGGATAACTATTATAATTGTGTTCCTATGGAGTGTTCATAAAAAACAATAATTTTTCTCTTACATGTAATAATTCTGAGCACTTTCAATAGTTTTAATTCACACTTGCCATAATTTAACACATACAGTCACACTGATATGTCACTTTCAAAGCTCCTTTAGCACTAAAGTTATTTTACCATTAAGGAAAAAATCACAAGGTAAAATAAGAATTATTCCAAAAACATTTAATAATGAGATGATTCACTGATTTAAATTAAAAAGAAATCCTAGTTGGAATCCACTAATTTTGACACTAGAATTGTAAGATGACAATTAGGAGCATTGTGTGCAAATTCCAGCCCCTAGCACAGTGCGGAGAACATAGGGATATGCTTGGTAAATGTTTGCTCAACTTGGAGAGCAAGGCAGTACTTAAACAAAAGGTGTTGTGTTATGTCGTAGAAGTAGGCCCATCCCTGTCCCTGATGACTTCTCTCAGTTTCTCTCCTGATTCTTCTTGTTGCTTTCATGTTTCCTCTGGCCTATAAAAGAACTGATGTATGGCAGGATAGCCAGAAATTTCTCTCAGCCAGTCAAAATGATAAATTTGAGGTTTTCTGAATATCAGGTAAGAGAACATGAGACCCTTGACATCCTGTGTGACATAAGATACTTCGTAATCTGAGAGAGCCCTTCCGATTCCTTTCTAGGCATCATACCTGAAGGGCAGTGAGACTTAAAGTGCATGGGATAAAGGTCTATAACCACAGTGGTAATTGTGAAAGTAGGTGCTGCATGCATAATCTTTAAGACTATGTATAAATGCAGAGGCCACATTCCCTAAGACAAGGAGGTTAATGCTGTACAAATAGATTGAAAGTGGTAAAAGTTTGCACTTTTTATCTCTACCAGTTCTTTCATCCCATTAGTACTGGAACAGCATTAAAAATGATCTCACTGTTAATCTTTACAAAACTTAAATGTTTTCTGTACTAGGTCCTAACTGCTTGTGAACTCTGATTTACTACAATTTTCTACATTTACGGAAAGAGTGCACAAGATGCTTTTCAATTTTCAGGGTATCATTCAGACCAGAAGAAGAAAACAAAAATGTGACGTAATATTTTTAATGTTATTTTCCAGTTTGGAATAATGCATAATTTTCTGTTACAATGGGAAATTTACTTTTTACTGTGAGGAGTCTCATGATTCCTTCTGAAGGAGAAAGAGAATTCATGTCCCTTCCTTCGTGGTAAGCTATAGTCCAGGCACTTCACCCATATTAATTATCTCAGTTAATCCTCACACACGCCTTATGAAGTGGTTTTATGTGAATTTAACAAACACCTTAGGGAGATTTGATCTTTGCTTAAGGTTATATGGCTAATATGTTCCAGACAACATTTAGAACACATGCTGATTTGATTCTAAAACACATGCATTTCAAATATCAGTTATCATCTCATCTGTCGTGCAGATCATAATTAATGTATTAAGAAGAGTCCACTGTAGAACAGGGGATTTTCTTTCTTTGTTTTTGCTGCTCATAGAATATACATAAGTGGGTCAAGACCAAGCCAATTTCCTATGAAGCATTGTACTATTCTATTGGAATATGATACAAGAATTGATTATAAAACCTGCCACACCTGTGCCCTGGGGAGCGGCAAGTGTTTAATGAAATGGTTGCAGCATAAAGAGGAGAATTTCCAGAGGAATTTCTACCAGATCCATTTATCTGTCAACAGTTTGCACACTAGTTCCCCAAACTAATGGCTCAGGTGTTTAGTGTAGTAATAACCATGCCATGTGTCTACCAGAAAATGTAGAATGCTGTGAGACAATAGCCCTTTTTAGTGATAAGAATGGGAATGAAGAACCAGACTATCAGAAAAGTTCAGATAAATAAATTCAGCCTGAGAGTCAATTTTCTCCTGCAGCTGAACTATATGCAAAGTATTATTAGAATTCTCTTCATATTTTGAGACTTGAAGTATATACATATCAATTTTTTTTTTGCTTTTAATTTATTGGTCTATAGAATGAACATTTTTCAATCTTGTTTACTCAGGCACAATTTTTTTCATTTGAACTTCATTCTTAACTGACTAAAAGAAAAATTAAAGAAGAAAGCATTTATCCCATTAATGCAGCACTTGCAATTTGATTTAACAATATGATAGATGAAAGGATGATGCTATTATATCACAATGTATTTATCATCTTTCACAAATCCTCATCTAAACAAAATTAACACTGAACCATTTCCAGCGAGGTTTCTAAAATGACTAGCTTTGCTAAAAAAAGGCTTTGGTTCATAAATAACATTGGTAGAAAAATGAAATCTATATTGCTATGTATTGCTAAATGCTATAAAAATGCACTACCGAGAATCACTTTAGTGTGGAACGTTAAGCACACTACACAAAATTGTATCCTCAAATGTGTAAATCATTTGTACGACACTACCCAGGTTATTGTCACAATACAGATGCTTGAATTTTCAGATTAATTTGATATTTGAGGAAGACCACTGCTCAAAAAAACTCTAAGATTCTAACGTCCATGTTAAATTATTCCATAATTAGCAAACTCACTGACTTCTTGCTATTTTTAAGAATCTCCTCTATTAACATTTCTGAGAGAAGTAATGATCCTGATATCCCCATCCTATACCAGGAAACAAAAGATATTCTGCTTTTTCAGTGAAAGAAAAATTCAAATATGTTTGATTTAATTTACAGAACCTTTTTTGTTAATAACCTGTAAATTCTTATTTTAAAATTGTTCTTAATTTGATTGCCTAATTTATTATTTCTCTTTTATGATGGAAAATAATGCATCCAGCCCAGCACCATCTGTGGAATAGGGTATGTATCTGTGTATGTGTGTATATATATAAATGTGTGTTTATATATATGCATATGTGTATGTGTGTGTATTAGATGAGTCTTTCTATTGTTCCCCTTTCAATCTAGCAATATAATAGGGTTTTTGGTTTCTGTCATCTATAAAAGATTCAGATTTAACCAATATTACTTAATTTCCTGATTGTTGCCTGAATATCTTTAGTATATTGATTGTATGTTCTATTGGGAACTTCTAAAATGTCCTCAGTTAGGCATTTGCACAAACAGTTCTTAATAAAACATGTCTTGGGCTTGACCCCTCAAATCTACAGTTTAAATGGCAACGAGTCTCTCATTCTACATAGTCGTTAACATCAGTTTCCCAAAAGATCCAGTAAAGGCAGCTGCTACGCTGCCCTCCAGTACTGAAGCTTCTCTTTCCCCAGTGCTCTGGGAGTCAGAATATAAGGTCAGGGGCAGCAGAGCTCTTCTGCTTTGGAAGAACGTGCCTCCATTTTCATGGGTCCCTCTACCACGTCTGTGAAAACGGTTATTTGTAACTGTTTGCAGCATCTCTCACTTGTCCTATGGCGAATGTCTCCCCCTGGTCTCTCCTGGCTCTACTGTTTGTGCTTTACGGTATGGCTAGAATTCTCCCCCTAAAATGTAGTGGGGTCAACTTAGTTTTCTTTTCAAAAATCAGTAAAGGCTTTCATTTTTTAGGGATTCATTTTTAAACTTCTTAGTGTGACACAGAGAGATCTGTACAGGAGAGCTCTGGGACGTCTTCCTGAAAACACTTCATGCCTCTGTTTCTACTCATCTTCCATGTCCCTGCTGTCCAGCATTATTTAACATTATTGGAATCTCACGGCATTTTCTGCTGAAGTTTCTTCATTTATGCAGCTTGTCCCAACCAGAAATTCTACTCCACCTTTTATCCTCTCTTCTCTCTATTTATATTTATCATTTTATAAATATGTATGTGGAAGTCAAATGTTAGAAGACATGATAGGGATTATAAATGACTGATTAATTGAAAACATTATTAAAGTAGAACTCATAAAAGCATGACACTGGCATACTTAAACATTTGAACTTAAACATTTTAAAGTTTACATATCTACATTCACATCAGAAACTTTTGATGTAAAGCTAAGACTTCATTTGAACCAGGCTTGGACTTGTTCTTGCATAAATGCCACCCATAATACATTCCCTAAGAGTTCTGGTTCAAAAAGGACAGTAACCAGAGGGGAGGTGGGAGGGGAAAATGGGAGGAAGGGGAGAAGGGTTTTTAGGAACAACTATAAAGGACACATGGACAAAACCAAGGGGGGTAGAAGCAAGGAAGGGAGGTGGGGAGGGCTGGGGTGCAGGAGATGGTGGGGGGAAATGCAGACAACTGTAATTGAACAACAATAAAATATTTTGTTAAAAAGGAATGAGAAATTACTTGTAAAGCAATGAAAATGTAGCATTCTTTAAAATATTTGTGATTTTCCCCCAATCCTTTGTATTTACCATGCCTACATATAATTTATAGCATCTTTAAAACATTTTACTTTCTTTTAAATTTTCTTTTCTTTTTTACTTTTGTATTATTTATTAATTGTTGTATTTTTAATTGTATTGTCTTATTATTTTTTAATTTTTAATTATTCATTTATTTATTTTTTATTGTTCAATTACAGTTGTCCCCATTTCACCCCCATTACTCTTCCCTGCCCTCCCCGCCACCCACCTCATATTCTATTCCTGTCCCCCACATTGTCTTTGTCCATCAGTCCTTTATACACGTTCCTTGTCTTAACCCTTCCCATTCTTTCCCCCGTTATCCCCCTTCCTGCTCCCCTCTGATCACTGTCAGTTTGTTTATTTCCATGTCTCTGGTTCTATTTTGTTTGCTTGTTTGTTCTGTTGATTAGATTTCACCTATAGGTGAGATCATATGGTATTTGTGTTTCACCTCCTGGCTTATTTCTCTTAGCATAATGCTATCCAGTTCCATCGATGCTGTCCTGAAGGGTAGATCATTCAATTTAGTTTTTTAGGAAATAATTAGTTATTTTACACATATTTTAACATTTTATATAATATATAGAGAAATGATATATTTTTACAAGTAAAACTGTGATCCACAAGTTTGAGAACAATACAGCAAATTTTGGAAAATGTATACTTCAATAAGTACAATGCCATTGACATTGCAGAGTATGATTTATAAGTATGATTACCTTTCATACCACTCAGGTACTGTGAATACAATTATATCAGTTACCTTTTAATGCAAAATAACCTAACACTTTAGTGGCTTAAAATACCAATAATCGTATTTACTCATTCTGTTCTTCAGCAATTTTAACAGCCCTGTCCGGGGTCATTCCAGCTGCAGCAATAATCTGGCAGCTAGATGATGGCTAGAGAGTCTTAGGTGGTCTCATTCACACATGTATGGAGTTTGTACTGTCTGAGTCTCTCTGTCCATGATTCTTTCATCCTCTAGGAAGCCGGCCCCAGGTTCTATACATGGGGGTCTCAGGTTAGAAAAAGTTGAGATAGTGTTCTGTAAAAGCTTTTAAAGTTTATGGCTATAATCTCTGCAGTATAAGTTAAACCAAGTCATAAGTCCAGTCCAGATTCAATGGGGTGGAAAAATAGATTTCACCTCTTAAAAGAAGGAGTTATAATATTACTTTGAGAAAGATTTTACTTTTTAAATTTAATTTTATTGTATTTTTTCCATTACCATTTAGTCCCCCCAGCAATCACCACACTGCTGTCCATGACCATGAGTTCTTTTCCTGGGTTTTCATGGGAGAAATGTTTAGTGTGTTTTGCTATCTTCTACAAAAAGCAACAGAACAAATATGAATGATGACCTCACACAAGTCAGTGAGGAAGAAAGATAAGCAAAGAAGTGACTCCTATAAAAAATATTTCAGAAGGAACAATTATAGGGAACTCTAAGAATAGATAGCAGGGTATCTCCTTAGACAAGTGTGAAATCAAAAACTTCCTCCTAGAAAAGTAAAACATAAACTGAGACTCTAGGAATGAGGAGGAGTGTGGTAAAACGTGAGGGAGTGGGAGCGTGAATCTTCTGTGTTAAGGAATGGCAGGGCATGCACAAAGGCCTGGAGGCAAAAGAGAGTATTGAGAAGCACAGAGGATAACATTTAACTCTGAGAATAATCACAACATGGACCAAGGGAAAAGAAGGGGGATGCCAGAATATGAAGAGAAATGACAATTATGTTAAAGAGTTTAATTCTGAGTAAAATGAAAAAGCTACTAACAGGTTAGAAAAATCAATATTATATTCAGATCACTACTTTAGGAAAATCACTCTGGGTGTATGGTCCAGAGCACAGAGTAAGAGTGACGAGTTCTGAAGCAAAGTATACAGACTGCGAAGTAATGCAGACGGCATGAAGTTTTTACGACCAGCAGCCTTGCCATTAAGTAGGCACTGAGCCAGTGGTGATCTAATAATGAGCCAGCTCAGTTTTACCATTGGGAGTAGGAAAAGGCCATACAGGGTGCGAGATCCTTTCATTTAGTTGATAAAGCCAAGTTGAGTGAAGATCCATGTTGGAGAAAATGTCCAAGAGTATTGGACCATCTGAATATTAACTGACCTCTCAATTCTTTGGGTGCTGGCAATTTTAAGAAAGTCTTAGAACATGGATTATTGATAACATAATGTTGAAGGTTTATGAGACTATTAGCTAAGCTTATTTAGAGGGTTGGAGGAGATGTTTCAGTCTTTTGGGGAACTGACACAAAAAGCAAAGGAATAAAAACCAGGAGTAAATTAAAATGTAATTTTTATCTAATCTACCGTTTCACAGGTTTCTTAATATCAGAAAATCTATAGTCTTAAAAACAAAAAAAAGTTATCTTTTTATTTTTCATTCTTACAAACAAATGTTATATGACTTTGATATAAACGATAGAGATAATTTTAAGTAATAATGACTGCCACTACAGCCACTAAGAACATAGAAGTTAAAGGTTTATTAAAGCACCAAATGCTATCTTAGCATTTAAACATTGAAGGAAGGAATCATAAAGGCAATTGAGCACAATGAAAAAAAAAACAATCTGCAACTTCTAATACTTCCTTGCATTCCTGCCACATGCTCTAAGATCTAATTTTATAAGAATAGAAAACAATTACCCACAAAACCTATCTACAGTCCTCTCTCTCTGCCCATCAGGATATATTCAATCTGATCTGAGCGATGCTTACTTATGCTTCCAGTTCCACCCCCAGTGGGCCTTCTTCCTCTTAGAGTCCTTCTGTGATTTCCCCAGGCTCATAGTGGCTTACTCAGTATTCCTATGGCATTTTTCGTGTACAAAAGCAATAGCACTGACTATATTGTTTTATAACTATTTGCTTATTTTTCTTTTCCACTCTACTTCATTGAAGCTAATTAAATACCTTTTCCTAAACGGTTCTGGCATAAATATCAAAGTGCATGTCAACCAAGATACACTGAACTGTGTCTGTGGTGCCCACAGTAGTGGCTAGTTAGCTGATCACAGTTGTTTGTTGAGCTATTATAAATTATGTAGTGGGTAACAAAATGAATACTAGATTAAGATTGATAAAGAATTTAAACCATTATTTTATGTGGTGAGGTCTATAATACCTCTTTCATTATTACTGAAAATTTCTTAATTGAGGAGAAAAAGACAGTTTCTTGCTAAAGGTAGGCTTTGTGAAAAAATATCAACAGCAATGATGACCCTTAGGTTGAGTGAGCTGGTCTTGTTTTTGTTTTTTAATACTAGATTTATGTTCTGAAAGGAAGTGAAGATTTGTGGAATGTCTCATTAAGTAATCCCTGCTCATGTAATCGCCTGTGATGTTACCATATAAACACTCTGCATTAGTTCTGTATGGATGTTTAACAAATCACTACAACTTGTGTGGTTTAGTACAACAGAAATTTGTTCTTTCACAATTCTGGAGGCCAGAAACTCAGTCAGTAGTATCAGTGGGATGAAATCAAGGTGTTGTAAAGGTGTGATTTAGAAACAAAATAAAAAGAGTTTGTCATAAAGCAATATAATTCCTCCTCATATAATGATATAAAGCCTTATATAAAGACCAAACTGATTAGTTTCAACAGGAAGAAAGTAATACTGCTTAGAGAAAAATGTCTTCTGTCAAATGCCAAATTTGTGCACTCAAACTGGGTGAGTTTTACATAAGACGACTTGAGACACTGAATCTTTACTCTTCACCAGTTTCTGAATCTGAGCCTTGCTTCTCAGATCATGGAAACAAATGCTTCGGAAGGAGCAGATCAGCAACAGGGACATAATCACTTCCTATGGATCCCAGCAGAGAGAAATAAGCTTAGCCTGAAAGCAATGGTAATAAGGATTTCACAATCACAAGATCAAAATGGCACAACAGGGATCTGTATGTCTACCCTTAATGATTCCAGGAAGGATGATAGCCTAAATCTTCCCAAGCAGAGAGGTATCTACCTTATTTCTCAAGAGTTCCATGGAATTGGATTCCAAAGGCATCATGAGAACATTTTTCTAGTATTGTTTTCCCTTTAATAAAATTTAAATTCCTCTTATTATAATATAGGCCAGGTTTTGTTTCTTATTCAAAAGGAATGTTCAGCAAAAATAGCTTTGGCTATTTTCAGAAATATTCTTCAGTCTCCCATTCTCTCCTCTATTAATCCCTCCACTGGTAAACAGTATCCATTCTTCAGAGACTTTTCCTTCCTCCCTCCCCCCCTCCCTCCCTCCCTTTCTTCCTTCCTTCCTTCCCTCCCTTCCTCCCTCCCACCCTCCCTCCCTCTCTCTTTAGCTCCTTCTTTCCTTTTGAAATTGAAATAACTTATTGGTGTTTTTGGCAATATTTTTACTTCATTTATGATTTTAAAATTTGATCTTGGGGGTAAAACACTACTCAGATAACTCACCCCCAAATTATATTTAAAATCCAAGGGCTATGTGCATTGGGGCAGGGACTTGGTGGTTACCTGGGAGATGTACAAAGTTAAATAAAATACTATCAAGTAACCATAGTAATTACCCCAAAGCAAACAAATGTGATGCAGGATAAAATATATGGAAATATTTGCGTATCGGTAGCACTGTGTAATACGACACTGGAATGGGGGTTGTTAGCTTTAAAATGTCAAGAAACTGTGTTTATGACTATATCTGGAGACTTTTTAAGATACTAGTAATCACATACAGGATTTATTTTTAAAATTATTTAGTATATTTTCACGAAGCAGAGAATCTGTTATTTTGGATAATGTACAGAGTATTTAGAGGAAAATTTTGGAAATAATTCAGAGATTTTTTAGAAACAAAATAAACATTTTATTATTATTTTAAAATAATATTTTGACACTTGACACTAGAAGTGAGGCATAGAAATGCCAAGTAGCATACCTAAGGTCATACAATAAACTACTCCCCTGTTTTTATTTATTGTGTTACAAATGATTATTACAAGGTCAATTTTACTAAAGAAGAAAAAAAGCCAAATTAAAAACTATTTAAAAAATCTTTAAAGTCATAGAATTACATGCTTAATCAATGCTTTGAAATATTTACCATTATAATTGTTAAAATGATCAATTACTGCTATGCTTAAATGTAAAACAAACAAGCTAAAAATTCTCCTATTCACAATTTATTTTTGCTTCTTTCACCAAAAATTCTCTAAAACAAAATGACAACACACAATCATCATTGCAAGTGAGAATTTAGCTAACATATAATTTTGGAAGAATAAATGCAGTACCCTTATCACACCCGTGCACTGTTCCTGTCATCGTTGCCTCTACCCAGTGCTGCTCAGAAACTCTCTTCATTTTGGACTGGTATAAAGTTTTCCCTAGTTAACATCATTTAAAAATTCAGATAAATTAACTCATAGCCACAAGGTTAACTGTCATTTACTGATAGTTTACTATACATGTATATTATATTAATATCAATATTTTATATTTATATAATTTCTAACAAAAACACTTCAAGATCAGGTTTATTCATCAGGAAACAGACTGAGAGATGTTAGATTCTTTGCCCAACTCATGTGCAACTGATATGTCGCACTAATTAGAACTAATTTATTTTGTTTCAATCTGTGAACAGGTGAAGCAAACTCATACTCTCATTAGCCACATCGCATATAGTAAAAGGACCACTTAAATTAGGACTGGCTGGTGCGGGGTGGAGGGAAGGGGAGAAAAAAATTTAAAAAAATATATTCCCTCTATGTAAAGCTAGTTTAAAAAATAACCTCATGCCATTGTATTGGCTACAATGTTTAAAATATCTGGAAATTAAAAAGAACATTAAAGTGTTCTATATTTTAAAAATATTTTCATTGATAACAACAGCTGACACTTCTTAAGTTCTCACCACCTTTCAACACCTCTTCTATACTTTATATGGATAATTCCCTCAACAGTCACAACCCTAATGAGGTATCTGTCACATGAGTGAGACTTACATTCAGCAGTGACAAGAAGAGAAAATAACAAGCTTTTACAATGTGGATATTTATTTCTCTATTGAGTAAATATGTTGGTAGGTGGTCCAGGAATTGTATCATGCCAAAGACCTAAGCTTCTAGAATCCAGAAGTTTCTGTGTATCACTGGACATAAAATAACCACATGGAAAAATGTAGCGGCAAGGCTGAGAAATACAGTCTGCATTATGGGGACCATTTAACTGACTAAAATGTGGTGTGGGGTCTAAAAAGGGAGACAAAGACAGAGGATATTGAGAAAAACTACAAGCAGTCTCGAAATAAGTAGACAGAATTGTTATCCCTCTTTCCCAAATGAGGGAAGTGAGGCATAGAAATGCCAAGTAGCATGCCTAAGGTCATACAATAAACTACTCCCCTGTTTTTATTTGTTGTGTTACAAATGATTATTACAAGGTCAATTTTACTACAAGGTTGATCTATCCCTTTATCATCCAACCACCTATGCTTCACGATGAAAATAATTCAAGATCATTTTGAAAGAGGTATGATACAAAACAGAGAAAATAGAAAGCAGTGAAGAAGTCAAGGGGAAGGGGAAAAAACAAGAATAATTTAGTTATCAAAATTAAGTTAGATTCTATACAATAAAATTCTACTCAGATATGAGAAGGGGAAAACTACTTATGTGTGCAAGAATCTCAAAAGCATTATGTTAAATGAAAGTAGCCAGACCCAGAAGGCTACCTAATGCATGCTTCCATTTGTATGGCCACTGTTGGAAAGGCAACCCAGCGATAGAAGTTAGATCAGGGTTCCCAAAGGTGGGGAGCGAAGGACGGGAATTGACTACAGAAAGACTAGAAAGACTCCATCGGAAGATTAAAAAGTGTTCTATCTTGACTGTAGTAGATTTTTCATGAGTCTATAGATTTATCAAACATAATTAAACATATATATATATATATATATATATACACGGTATATAAATAAATAAGATTAATCTTACTAAATGTAAATAATAGTTCAATAACCATGACTTATACAAATATATAAGCTATTATGTAGTTTAGTTAACTGAAAATTACAATTTGCCTCTTAGTTTTATAAACTCAGTCTAGAGATTAAAATGTACTTATTTATAAGATCTTTAGTATCTTTAAAAATATTCCGAAGAGAAATAATCTGGGCAGTAATGAAATGAGGTGGTGGTAAAGCATTGTCTCTTAAAAAATACAGTTCATAGTCATATATCATAGGTTAATTATTCTGCCATTAAATAAATAATTCACAATATAAGTTACATGAATTGCAAATTTAAGGTGCAACATTCAAGCAGAATTAACTACTAATTCAGTAGTATACTCATTAATATTGGGAAGCCTAAAATTATATTCTTAAATATACTCAGAGCTCTAGAGAGCTACATCCTCTAGATGAATGCGCTACAAGAAAATACATAACTCATCTATTCAAGGACCAAAATTCTTAATTGCCAACTAGGTCTTGTCAACATGAATTTGGTCAGGTAGCACTTTGTAAGTTCATTCCAGTTTCTACATACCTTTTTTAATTCAAATTAGTTTTACCCAAGACCATACCTCATTCAATCCCTCTGTAGAGACCCCATGCTATTTATGGCATCTACTGGTAACAATTTAGAGTGAAAAAGAATAACCCACATTTTAGGATCACATCGTTTTGCTCAGGATTCTGGTAAGCATACATCACAGAAACATTCATTCTCCCTGGTTCCCTCATTCGCTGTCTGCAATCTTGGAAAAGGCACTTAATCCTTCTGTGCCTCAATTTCCTCACATGAAAATGGAGCTGTAAGAGCACCTACTCATGAAATTCTATTTTTAGCAATAAATTGGTTAACGCTTAAAGCTCGCTTGGCACAAAGCAAGCACTGGGGTGTTAGGTGCTGCAACTATCACTAGAAAATCCATTCTTAGGTAACCTGAATATTCCTCAAATACAAAACTTTACCTAGTGCTTCTCTATGTAGCATCTGGGTAACATTGAATGTCTTATCACCTTCTATCAAAAAAGACAGAAAATATTAACTCATGACAATAAGGTGATGAGTTAATATTAAAACTGTACTACATGCAAAGTCAAAGCTTTAAAGGGAAAACACATATAAATTTGAGAGAACTTTAACCAACAATCCGTATATAGTACACTATGGTAGACACATTCACATTGTTGTTAAAATGTAAGTAAACACAGGCACACTCACACACACAGGAACAGAAATGAATCCTGTGCTGTGTCACCAAACACATGCGTTTGCAGTTCGATGGCTGCCACTCTCCCCTAAACCCATTTCACCATTTGGACCGAGCTTGACCTTTTTACTCTGATGCACGCCATCGAGGCTGACTCATTCTCATTTTGGATACAAAGCAGGCCCTAATTACAAATATAGTTATTGAGAAAACACCATGGGAATTAAACCGGGTTTAAAACATGATAGCAGCCATGCAAACCGAGGATGTGAACAGATTCTGACAGGACAGAAATGAGATCATTGCCTTTCATAGAACTGTGCTCCTTTTTCTTACAGGACATTAAAAACGTCAAGGAAGTAGTTCCATAGGAGGCATTACTCTGTCCCTAATTTCATCCTAGCCTTCCTTTAGACAAATACATGCTCCATTACTTACAGGGAAATCTATCTCTGCAACATATACTAGAGGCTATGTTATGGCTTTGATGTTGCACTGAAGAAATCAGCTGTTTGAAATGGTTAATGACCTCCCTGCATGACACAATTAGAGAACACATACAAGATACAAGGATCTAAGGACGCATTTCACCAGGAGATAGTATTTGCTTTGGGAGAAGCTTCAGAAAGAGTAGAGGCTTGAATGCTTACAGTGTAGATCAAGTGGTAAATCAAGACATAGAGAATAACATTTTATCAGAGGTCCAATAGGCCTCAGTAGGAGTGGTCTGTAAAGAAGGCATATGGAAAAAGTGGACAGAGAAGCAATAACTGGAGAACACAAATAAGCAAAGACCAAAAGTAACATACAGAGAAGCTTTAAGATGCCTCATGTCAATAAAATATGATTTAAAATTTATATGAAATAGAAGCTATGCTTCCTAAACCCTAAAATAAAATTCAAGATTAGAATTATTTATTTCCTACCTACAGATATTTCAATCTATCCATATTTTTAAATTATTCAAATGAATAGAAGAAATGATCATTTGTACAATGAATGCATTATTTTAAAATTATCACTTACTATCATATTGTATTGATACACATTATTTTTCTTAAAGATAAAAATATTTGGAAGAATTAACTTCATGCAAATATTAAAACTAACAAAAAGAGTGAATGATAGCAAGAAGACATTTCCCATGAATATATTACTGTATCCTTGTGGAAGAGAACAATATGGTAATTTCAAGCACAGTAATGCTGACTGATCAGATTGTATGCTGTGAACAAGGGGCATAAGTGGTCAGGCATGAATGGCAGAGCCTGAAAGGCAGACAGAGTTAAGCAGCACCTTACAACTGATGGCCAAGTATGATCAGCTCTAACAAATGGCGTACGGTGATAGAGGCTGAAAGTTGTAATGACTGCTTGAAGAGGTGGGTCAGGAGAGAGTCACAGGACAGTTGATGCCTAAAGGCATTAGCATTATGGGCATAATTGGAAAAAATGAGAAGCAGGATCTGTTACAGAACTGTCAGAGGCAAGGGCAAATGGAACATTGAAAGGATGAAATGAAATTTCATTTTCACTGATGGTGCTTAATCAAAACTTTGGAAGTAGATAAACAACTGGAGAGGTTTACTTAAGAATACATCTATTCACCAGTGGATTAATATGCCTCTTTAGTTCGCAAAGGTAGAAAAACGGATTTTGAAGTAGCAAAAAGTAAATTAAATGAATGCATTATATCCAATAATCTTTTTTAACACTATGACATATTTGTTCCCAAAATTGGTTTGGATGTTCTCATTGTCAATGTAATGTGCAATGTGAGATTTATGCTTAATTGATTACTGCATAAATTTAGCAATAAAAATGCTCGTTAAAGAACTTAAGGATAACTATTTTACAGCTGTCCCTTTGGTTCCATTTTAGGTAAATAAAGTTTAGAGTTAAGTGAAGACAATCCATTATGTTGAAATAAAATATCTACATAAATTTTTCCTTTTCCCTATTCTTTCCAACTTCTTTCTCTTTTTCCTTCAGTCTTTCAAATCCTCTTTTATTTTATAGCAGAGGTCAGGTTCTAGAACTTCTTAAGAGCAGATGTACTGCTCACTATACTCTATTTGAACAAGTTCTTATTTATCTTATATTACATATTTCCTTGTGTATTTGTTAAAAGCAATATATGGTTTCAGGCACTCTGTTCCTTACCATAAATTATATAGTATATAATTAGTTATTTGTAACATATGATATTTCTAACACATACATAATTTTTTTTTTTACTATTCCCACTCCTCACAATCAATCTACACACAGCAGAACCTTATAAACAATCAATATTGACAGATGAATATTTATGGAAGGTCTAACATTACTCACGGATTCTGTATTCCTCTGTTTTCTATTCTATCAAGAAAATTTTAGGCATCAGTTACTATTATTTCATCTTCAAATCAAGGGCAGAACACAGGAAATAACAATAGCAAGAACCCACGAAGTGTCCGGCATCAGGCAGGGGCTCAGCCACCTCAGAAGTTATGAATGCGATTTTCCTCATTTTTCAGATGTGGATAATGTTTAATGCCTAAGCATGGAGAGTAAATAGCTCTCCCCTTCAGTGTTGAAGCCAGTAAGGAGCAATACTGAAATTCAATTTCTGGGCATATGTTTTCTGACACATTTTGACCAAATGACAAGCATCCATGACAAAAAACTAGACAGTGAGAAACACAGATGTGTTTTCAAATAAGGGAAGGGCTTCAGAATGGAAAAGAAGATGCATAAGGAAAATGATAGCTGTCTTCAAATTTCTTCGGGGCTTTTATACACAAAGAAATGTAGTGAAACATATGCTTGTCCTAAGGACGAGACCACAGCCTCTGCAGATAGAGTTTACAAAAAGAGTTTTGGCTCATTACAAGAAGAATGTTCCAGTAATCTTGCCATAGCATCTTCAACTTTCCTAAAAATTAGGAGCCCCCTTAGCACCAGAGGTTTCAAATAGCAGTGCTGACCATATGCCAGTCACACTATTGAACAGACAGCAGCTTTTGATGGGAGTTGAATCTTGGTAACCTCAAAGATCCCTTTTCCCCTTCCTGTGCTACAGTAAGTACAGAGCTGACTTTAGAAATGATGCTAAATAAAATAAGAGACAATATAGCATCATTTTATTTAGCTTTTATGATGACATATTTCTTTTCACTGCATGTACACTTCTTCAAATTATCCTTTAATTTCATGATTCAAATTGTCATTTGGGGAGTTAAAGGGGTTGCATTGAAGAGTGCTTTGAACCCTTTTGCACCTGGTTATCAATTTATAAGAATTCATGTGGGTATATGTGCACACCGGTGACAAGTTAAAATGGATTAATTATATTAAAATGACACTTTTTAATCTTCAACAGGCAATCTAACCCATAAACCTAAAAGGGAGAAATAGTTTTCAACTCCTATGAAATGAAATGCATCCATATATCTCTCTATATACTTAATGATATTTTGGATAATGACTTCTAATTTGCTAAATATACCACAGCTAAGGGATACCATTGAATCAAATCCAAATGAGTTCCTGAAAAAGTTAGTTCCTCCTTACTATCTTCCATTTTCTACACATCGATTCCGAGCTTCTGGAAGGAAGAGTTTATGTGTTAGTTTTTGCCTGACAGCTTGGTGCCAGCACATGGGAAGCACTCAATAAATCATTGATGAATAAATTAAAGGCTGTTTTAAAATTAACTAGCCCTCTTGGAGTTCACAAGGAAATCAGCCTGACATCAGCTAACGTCAGTATTTGATACGAGGTTTGTGACTGGCTCACCGCCGGGACACCTGGCGGAGGTTTTGGGAAAGAATCAGTGAAGAAAAGGCAGCCACACCCACATTCTGAAACAGAAGCTCCAATGTAGAGGTTAAGGAATCTATATTTTAAAATGCTTCGTCAGTGCTTTTTACCATCATGTGATTTTATTGACAGCTATTTGTTCATAGACAAGAGGCCAGACATGCTCTGTGAATACAGGATTGTATCATTTATTTACTAGGTTAAGCAATATACAGTATATCCCTAATTGGGAGCAGATTCTGCCTCTCACTATGAAGAATTTTCTTTAGCGCACGCACACACTGAAATGAGAAAAAATTGCTTTTGTGTATGTCTGTGACAGTACAGAACCATTCTGTATTATACATGTCTCAGTCTAGTCTGGTAATAACATATAATTAAAATAGATGAGTTTACCTTAAGTTATTAGATTTCACTGCTATTTTTCTAACTCATAAATTATAAAGAGTAGAAAACATTTACAGAGGTAATCTGAATTGAAGGTAGTCCTATCATTTCTATTCCTGCTTCAATTGTGTGCAGAATGTGATACAAAATCTGTGAACTCAAATGCATTCTCCTCCTCCCCCAATCCTATACAAAATAGCAAAGAAAGTAAAAAAAAATGTTTCTAGATCGGGGGAAGCATATCTTGAATTTGCCAGCTTGTGCCATTGTTGCTGAATTTCTGGCTTTCTAGGTCTTCTCCTGGACCTCCCTACGCCTAGTTTTGCAGCATTTTACCTCTGAGACTTGAACTTTTTTTTCTGCTTTTCCTAAAGACCTCTTCTTTTCCAGTATGTACAGCAGTTACATAAATATTTTTCTCTCCACATGAATATCTGTCTGGATTTGCTGTTCGTGCCCTTGTATGTGTTCTATAGAACCAGTTGTGTCCTGGCCAACCCAGTCTCAGGGTATCTCTTTCACTCCATGACATTTTAAAATTCTAGAAAAAAAAGCCAGACACCTGCAAAATAAAGTTTTATCATTCCCATCTGAAAAAGGATCTCATTTCCTGCTGTGTTTCTAAGTGACTCAATTGGAGCCTCTCATCTAGTTAGCTGGTATTAAATAACAGGGTGGGGCAAGTACGTTCACAGTTGTGAGTCACGAAACCCAGGGTTCATTCTTGTATTACTATTTATTTATTAGTATATTTTTTCTCATGTGAACAATTGGGTTTATTTTTGTCCCACCCTGTCTTTGTAGAATGAGGAGACAAATCGAGATGATAAGTTTTAGTACGACAAATACACAGAATGTATTATCTGTTCTTATGCATAAGTTCAGACTCAGTTTGTTTTCTCACCAGGTAGTGTTGTACACGATGATGACAAAGGCAAGACTGATGATAACCTGAAAGAGATAAGTGGTCAAGACTATGTTACTGGAAGAAGAATTGGTTGCAGAAATATCTGCAACCCAAGAAGAATGAAGTATATCTTCAGCAAAATTAACATTTAATACATTTAATTGTATCAGAAAATCTATCATTAAATTTAAGCAAGTCTGTAGATGTCAAATGAACTGTTTTTTCTTTTTAAGGTAGTGAATGCACTACTGTTACTCAGCAAGCTCAGAACTTGTCTCCAAAATCATTGGCCACTGAAGTTAGAAACTGTGAAGCACCATCATTCCTTTACTGAATGATGTTTTTAAATAATGAACAGTTGAATGTCACAATTGTAAATGTCTTTTAACAAGTTCTGGAAAGCTCTGCACTATTTTCAAGATTTGTACTTGTTTTACTGCCCCATTACCCGTATGTTGTATTTTTTCATTATTGTTTTTATGTATGTATTTACATATTCTCTGTACCTATAACTACAAGTTTTATCAACTTTATAGAGTTTTTAAAGTTAAGTTTTGCTGATCTATGACCTAGAAATTATCCTGAAAGTTTTTTTTCAAAATAGTTTTTTTTAAACTGCAACATAGATAATAATAACTTCAAGTTTAAATAGTATAAACATTGCGAACGTATAAAGGTCAAATATTTTAAAATAATAAACTTGTAAAACATTAATATTTGTAGACACATTGTGGTGTTATCTATATAACTGAAAACTCATGTTTTAGCACAAATAATAATTATATAGTCACCAGAATTTACAACACACTACATATCTATAATTTTTGAACAAACTATTTTAAACACCCTGAGGTGAAATGTAATTGCATACTTTATAAAATAGGGTTAATTGCATTACTCATCCCTATCCATCCATCAACTACTACCCATCAATTACTCAAGGAATATCAGTTGAATTACCCGTGCCTTTCTTGTCCTAGGTACTGAGAAGACAATGATAATTGGACACAGGTCTGCTTGCAGTGAGCTTATAATCTAGTAAGAAAAACATACATAAATAAATACTTCCACTAATAAGCTTTATCATAAAAAATGTATCATTGACTCAGAGATTCTAGGGAGGGCATCACAGAGCATATGAAGCTGTAATTTTGTCTTAAAGAGAAAGTAGGGGTTTGCAAGCAGATAAGAGTAGATAGCACTCTGAGGATGAGAGAGCATGTGTAAAATCAAAGAGGAAGGAAATATCACAGCATGTTTAGAAACCTGAAAGGGTTTTTTTTCCTCAGGTACAAGTTTCATAAAAGCCACACAGTAGAATAGGGCAAAGGAGATGTTAGCAAATGCCAGAATCTAAGGGTAGTGGTTGGTCCCCTTGCTAAAGAGTGTAGGCCCTTTTTAATGAAGGCGTTGGGTAGTCACCTGGAGTTCTCAGGCACAGCCACCTCACATTAGACTTACCATTTAGAAAATCACACCATTGGTAATATATAGCAGGTTAGAAGGAAGTAGGACAGGTCTAGGTTTATGGCTATTGAAAAAGTCCTTGGGAATATGAATGGAACAGAAATAAAAGAATACAAAAATGTATTACTGAAGCTAAAATTAATACAACTTAGAAAATCCTTCAGTGTATCGGGTAAGGAAGTGAAGCTACAGAAACAGCCCTAAGTCTTCTTTTTATGGGGACATGAGAATTATAAACCAATTCATAAGCAGAAACTTCATAAGGCAAAGATAATCATCTGAGTTTTATGTGCCCAGGTTAAATTATATGTGTACTATCCAGAGAATGTTACCTACTGGGTACTTTGATGTGTTTAGGTCCTAATCACAGAAGAGAGTTCTAGTTGGATACACACAGTTAGAAGTCATTAGTTCATATACAGATTTGGACCTATGTATAAAGATAGAAAAAATAGGTGAAAGGATGTAAAAAAACGTGTACTCAGAAACTTATAAGACACTGAAGAAAGAAATTGAAGAAGACACGAAAAGGTGGAAGCATGTACCATGTTCATGGTTAGGAAGAATTAACATTATTAAAATGTCCATACTATCCAAAGCAATGTATAGATTCAACACAATTCCTATCTAGATTCCAATGATGCATTTCACAGAACTAGAACAAATATTTTAAAAATTTATATCTGAGAAAGAAGAACAAAGTTGGAGGAATCATGCTACCTAATGTTAAACTATACTATAAGGACATAATAATCAAAACAGCATGGCACTGGCATAAAAATACATGCATAGATCAGTGGAATAGAATACACAACCCAGAAATAAACCTACACCTTTATAGTCAATTAACATTTGACAGAGGAAGCAAGCACATACAGTGGGCTAAAGATAGTTTATTCAAAAAATGTCGTTGGAAAAATTGGACAGATATGTGCCAAAAAAATGAAACTAGAACACCTTCTTATGACAACACAAGAATAAATTCAAAATGGATTAAAGACTTCAATGTTAGACCTGGAACCTTAAAAATTGTGGAAAAAATAAGTCATAAAACCTTGGGCAATGCTGATAGAAATTATTTCTCTGATATATCTCCTCAGGCAAGGAAAACAAAAGAAAAAAGAAAAACAAATGGGACTTCATCCAACTAAAAAGATTTTGCACAGCAAAGGAAGTCATCAACAAAATAAAAAGATAACCTATAGGACAGAATAACATATTTGCTGATATATGTGATAAGGGGTTAATATCCAAAATTTATAAAGTACTTACAAAACTCAACACTAATAAAACAAAGAACCCACTTAAAAAATGGGCAAAGGGCCCAATGGGCAAACAGGCACCTCTCTGAGAAGGACATATAGATTGCCATTAGACATATCAAAAGCAGCTCAACTAATCATCAGATAAATGCAAACTAAAACCAAAATGAGATATTACCTCCCACCAGTCAGAATGGTTATCAACAATAAATCAATAAACAACAAGTACTGGTGAGAATATACAGTAAGGGGAATCCTTTTTCAGCATTGGTGGGACAGCAGGTTGGTGCAGCCACTGTAGAAAGCAGTACAGAGATCCCTAAAATATTAAAAATGGAACTGTCTTATGACCCAGTGATTCCACTGCTGGAAATATATCCAAAAACAAATCCAAAATGCTCACTTGAAAGAATATAAGCACTCCTATGTTCATTGCAGCATTATTTTCAAATGCCAATATATGGGAGCAGCCCAAGTGTCCATCAATAGGTGAGTGGATAAAACAACCATAGGACATTTGCATGATGGAGTACTACTTAGCTGTAAAGAAGAAGAAAATTTTACCCTCTGCAACAGCATGGGTGGTCCTGGAGAACATATGCTAAGTGAAATACTCCAGTCAGAGAAAGACAAGTATCATATTATTTCACTCATGTGTTGAATGTAATGAACAAAATGAACTAACAAACAAAATAGAGACTGACTCATAGAGAGCAGGCTGGCAGCTCTGGGGTAGGGAGTTAGGGGGTGGAGGGTTCTAACAAAAAGCAGAAAAGGACTCATGGACATGGACAACAGTGTGGAAATTGCAGAGGGGACAGGGTATAAAAGGAATAATAGGTAATGGCAAAAATACAATGAAAATAAATTAAAAGAAAAAATAGGTGAACTGAGAATAGTGGAGTTTAGATGCTTAGGAAACACCCGCAACTACAGACTGAGGCATGCCATTACATTTTAAGAATATAAAAATTTTATCATACTTCCATATTGTTCATTTATAAATGATATCATAAAAGCTCAGTTGTAACTAAATAGTAATGGTGTTCTAATAAAAATATTATCTCAAAACACTGCTTGACATAAAACATAAATGTATAGTAGTTTCAAAATATAATTTTACAAACTTAGTTTTTGATAAAGAGCAACTAATTTCTCATTTATATCTTATATTTTGTTCTGTAATAATAATAATCTATATTTAATTTAATGACATAATTATTTGATTCAGAAGAGTGGGTGCACATTTTTAAAAATCCCCCAAATTAGCAAACATTGACAAAAGAGTGTTCTATGTATGGTAGAATAAAATATCTGTTTTTAAAAACTTACCAATGTTACTACAATCAACAGTAAATCAATTGCCATACAGTTGGAATTGTTTCCTTGGAGAAGCTTTGTGTTATTAACATTTCCCAATTGGACCTTCACATGCACAACTCAAAGAGAGAATCAGAAGCTGTCAATCATTAGCTTAAATATAGCTCCGGGCTGTCAAGTCCCTGGTTCCCAGGAGTAACAACCACAAAACCTATTTAATGGGGGCTTTTGCTGTTAAAATCTTCTCTGTGAAACAATTGTGTTATCTTGTAATTTATCACAAACTCTTTTTTTTTTTTTTTTGCAATACTGCATCTGGTAGTGTAATAGAACTAAAACCACTTGAACAGGAACAGAAATTGTGAACAGCTAAAATACCATCCAATTCAATGTTGTTGTATCCAAAAGGGATTTCATCTTTTAATTTGTAGTGCTACAAATCTCTTTGGCATTGTCTGTTTCCCCATATTAGTTTAACAAACATGCCCTGAATTTTTGTCAATATAAGCTGTTTGAGAAGGAATAGAAAAGAGAAAATATTCCTTTATTAGCAGAAGAAAAGTAGAACATCAAAAATACAAAATTAAGCAACTATCCTGAGTAAGTATAAAAAGGAAACAGATGCTTTTTAATGAAGTGTGGGCAGGTGATGACAAGGCACCGTGGCGCATTGTACCAGCTGTGAAGAATATAGACAACTTTTATCCTACCAGACCATTTATTTATTATGCAACAGACATTTTGTGCACTAGAAAAGGTGTCAAAACAAAATGATATGAAGAACAAAATTTTAGTTTTCCAAATTTTGAACACTACATAGTTTTACCTGCTTTTCTTAGGAATGATAATGACATCCATGTTGAAAAGTTTTATGGATTCTGCAGTTCATGATATTTTTTCCACTAGAAACTGCATGGCTAAAATATTATTTATGAAGTTCTGTTGCAAACCATATGCCAAGAAGACAGATAGCACTGCTGTGAGCATGGCGTCTGCTCCTACAGAGTCCATAATAATAGCAAGCGCTCAGATAAACTTTCTACACAGAAAAACATAGGAAAACACAAATCAATTGATTAGCTATTTATACACAATCTATATAAGGACAACTTTTGAAAAGAAAAAATAAAACTTGAAAGTCTTCTTATAAAACATTGTGATGACCAGTCCTGTCCATTCTCAATTTTTGATTCGGCTCAGACTAGTCGCGATTGAATTTCTTCATCTACGCCGTTTGATAAGGGGCCATTCGGGCAGTCTAATGGATTCATTTTTTCCCCTTGTGCTGCTGCATTCTCTCATAAAACTGTACTCAATAACAGTGACTGACTGTCGGTGCTTAGTCACTCAGTTATATTTTAAGTTGTTACAACTCTTCTGGCTTTATTTTTGTACTATGTGTTTTTATTGAGATTTAACTTTTAAGTAGTACATGGTGCCTTTGATTTCATATCTGTCATTTATTTTACTCATTTAAAGACAATGAACCACAACAAAAAATACAGATATGCAATTAGGAACTAATCATGTTCCACATCAGTCATAAAAATGCAAATAAAATTTTAATATTTTTAATAATTTTATAACTATATCATTTTTATATTTATAAACTCCTAAATTAGAGAATATAAAAGATGAGCCATGTTGACGTAATCTGGCACTTTCATTTTGAGTAGGGCAAATAAGTATAATTTTCCTGGAAAGCAGTGTAATATTCAGTATCAAGAATCAACCTACCTTTTAGGAAAAAGGACTCACGGACATGGACAACAGTGTGGTGACTGCAGGAAGAGGGGGCTATGAGGTGACTTAATTGTAATGGAAAAATACAATAAAAATTAAAAAAATTAAAAAAGATGTCGACAGAAAAGAAGAAAGAAAGAAAGAAAATGCAGGAGCTAGAAGTCTGGACATAAGATTCCAGGTCTCATGGAACTGAGCAAGCTGGGGCAGGAGCTAGAACTGATTATTCCCTAGGGGAAAGACACAGCAGTAGGGCTCTGTTTACCCTTATAAACAACTTAATATCCACTGTGTAGGAGAATATAAGACTCAGAGAGATTAATTTGCTTGAGTGGTTTGCTTCTTGTTAGTAGATATTGAAGTATTTTTCACTAGAAATATATCATTACTGAAAAATAAATAAAAAAAGAATCAACTTACCATTTAAATCCTGTTTAGTAAATTTGTACTAAAAAATACAATAGGTAAAAAAATTATCTATGCAAAAACTATAATAAAATTAAAGAAGAATAGCAATTTCTAAAAATCTAGAGAGTAAATTACCAGTTCAGATGAACTTTATGTCATACATTAAAATATGATTGTGAAAACTATGGAGTGCCCTTTACAACTTGCGTTATTGAGAATTTATCAATTGCCGTTTAAGAGTGTAATCACAGTAAGTGAATCCCATCTATATGGGTTGCTTCACAAAGCTATGCAGGAGAGAAAGCTCCAAAAGAGTTGGAGAGCTCAGGTAAGAGTGAGAAGAGATGGAGAGATGATATAAAAACATATTTCAGGCATTTGAGTAGGTGTCCAAAATATAAGGAGACAAACTATTCATTATTCATAAATTGATAATTAAGGTAGCATCTTGCAGACACTGTGACAACCAGTTGGAAGACTGTATCAGCACCTCCCAGCTCTTGGGAAATGGGGGGAAATGCCAAGAAGGGGCCTTCTGTGTATTTTTCATCAGTTTCCATTATTGATCAGGCATCAATAGAGCTGTTTATTGAATTATAAGATGATATTTAGAGACTCGCAGTTTTAACATGATATATATATATGATATGATATATGATATATATATATCTGTCTTACTAACTTTCACTTTGAAGTGAGTCATTGAACTGGTGTGTGATGGATTTTTCCAGATTTATAAGTTCAGAGCCAACTGACCTGTATACCCAGACAAAAATAATGACCAGCAGAGTAGCCATGACACCATTTAATGACATAATTTATTTGAAAGACACTAAATACAATATTGTAATTACTATGTGAATAGAATTATCTCTATATTTAATATATCTAAAGAAAAGGAGAGGACTGTGAAAATGAAAAATGGGAACAGCTGATGCCTTGGGGTGAGTAATTTCTTTATTTCCCTCATTTTATTATAATGCCGTATGTGGAAGAAATAGAAATTCATAGTAATGGAAATAACTGCCTTTGATGAAGTGCCTGAAGAGTGCTTCAAAGGCAAAAGCCTAAAGTTCCCAAACAAAGATAAATAATGCATCTTCAAGGGCAAATGCTTCTTAGGACAAACCTATAATGATGAAAAATTTCATGCATGATTTAGCCTAAATTCCTCTTTCAAAAGTGATTTTCTAAATTCAAAATATGCAGCCGGTCATGTAGCGTTGACCTGGGACCTGCAGTTCTTGAGCAGAGCATTCTGGATGAAGCAGTAAGGCATCGCAGGCGAATGCCACTCAATAAATATGCTGAAAGACAAGGCTCCGTCCCATCTTCTCTTGCTCCCTCTCTGCCCATAGAGACGATGCAGAACACATCAGAGCTCCTTGTGAAAGATGCGGCAGGTCACCTTTGGCATATACTATTATTGCACCTCAGGAAGTAATTTAAGGAGTAGACATTGAAAAGCAAAGCTTAAAATGATTTAGAGTACAGTAATCAGTGGAATGACCTTTCCTCTCTATCTAGTAGACAGTATTTAATTTTTACTTGGTACTATACATTCAGTGATAACTTCCAAGGTTTTGACAGCCCTGACACTCACGTAATATGGCCATAAGCCCTTGATCAAGTAGCCTCCATAGATTAACGTAGGTGTAACTTGTTTGTGTAGGCAAAGGCAACAACTGGCTGGAGAAAGGAGGCCATGAAGGAATAGACCACATGGAAATTAACACCCGGTTATTTTAATTTATTAGGTGTTCGTAGCTGAGCATAAATGTATGGCCACAGACCTTCTATGAGAGGTAAACGATAATGAAAAAGGCTGTTAGGCCAACAGAAACACAATGTGTATGTTTCTTATGACCAGATCAGTATGAAAATGACATTAAAGATAAAATTTAATCTTGTTGTGCTATTTATTTTTCATAGGGACTCCTTAATTCCATCAGGAGAGTTTTACTATGCATCATCATAACTTCCTTTTTGGTTTAAACACTTCAAGTCTTTAATCAAAGACTCTTACTTGTTACCACATGAAAAATGAGTATTCACAGTCCCTTCCCCATTTTATGGATATGTACTGTCATCCTTTTCCTATTATCCAGGTCAGCATCCATAGCCTCTGTCCAAAGCATTTTACAACCTTGTTCTTTCTTGTCAAGAGGCAGACAGAGCTGAACTTGCTAGAGTCCTATAAGACTTCACCCTCAGGATCAACAAACCCACTTCCGTAACCTGCTCTTCCTTTCCCACAAGGCTTGAGTTCCTGCATGTCTGAGAATATTAAGAAATGCCAGCAGATGTATATGACAGAATTATTTATCTCAGACAGCTCTCTCAGGAATGCAATGGAATCATTACTAAAATGTTGACAATGTGTAAGCTCAACCACTGTTATATAATAACCTTTATATTGTTGTTTGGCTTTTAAAATCTATTAAATGCATAACAAACAAAAAATATTAAAGCTACATGAGTTTTCCAGTGACAATATATTTTTGGCACCATAAAGAGATAAATTCTTTATGTCACGGAAGATGTTACTGTACAAATATTTTTAACAAAATAGATTTCTTTTCACGTGGATTTCTGTATTGTACTCACTAGATGGCACTATCAAAGTACCTCTAAATTCATAAGCCTCTCATTTAGGTTTTTTATGTACTTCAGAAAATATATAACATTAAATTTGTCTCCTGAAAGTATACTTTAAAAATGTCATTGAAACACCAAGACATCCCAAATTAGCTTATGGAACCGCAAATCTCCAGAGACTGCATATGGCACTTTTTCTAAAGAGTCTTTATTCCCCCTTTCAACTTTTAAAGACAACCTTCTTAAATGACTTGAAATTCACCATTCATGGGTAAAGCTTTATGTGTACATCTTCTTGTCCAATTAACAACCCTATCGGTGAAGGGAGATTCAAAATAGCATTGCTGATGCTGGCAGTTTCTTGCCTAATAGGTTAGGGCAGCAGCTATGTGAGAAGCAGGTGAAAATAGACTCAAAGAGTCAGAAGTGATATTTTAGACAATATTTAAAATTTTCTTTGGACCAGTCAATTATTTTGTGAGCTTAGTGTCTATTGACTTCAGATTTAGTTCCCACTACTTATAAAAGTTGGTTTAAATGTATGTAATAAAAACTTTATATTCAAGTTATCACTGTGAGGTCAGATGAGTTTTATATAGACAAACATACCTATAGCTAAATGATCCAAATAAAATAGTACAAAAATAACTTGACAGTTTATGCATTTGTTCTGGCAGAATTGATTGAAGGAACCTAAATTGGGGTGAAACTAGAGATGTCACGTGGGGATAGACAAAGTACAGGAGTCAGAACAACAGGGAAACCAGAGCTATGAACAACCACCCTGGAAGAGCTGAGAGCATGCAGATTGCTGTGGCCCCGGAGCATCAGATACAGTTTCAGAGGAACTGAGATCTGAAGGCAAGTGGTGTGGGTCCCTTCCCAGCTACTACTTTTAAGAAGACTCCATGCTTCCTTCACGTCATCCTTCCCAGTTTTCAGAAAACTTTCAAGTCCTAAAGGATGACAGAATCAAGAGGTGGAATTTTGGCTCATGTGTCCGAGGAAAGCCATCTGCTAAGAAAAGATTGTTAAGAGAGCAATATATGGTTTTCATTGTTGTTAGATTTAATATATCTAAGGGAAAGGTGAGGATAGTGAAAATGAAAAATGGAAAGATGATACACTGATGTTTATTTGCTAAGTCTGTTTGCATCTCTCTAATAAACCTGACTTAATGCTGATTTTTAAAAATTTTACTAGAGAATAACAGAAGTTTTTTTTTTTCTCTCTGTGTTTTAGACTTCATAGTATTTAAAGAAGTAAGTTTTTCTTTGAAATAATGAGTTCTGGAACACATCACAAATCTTAACATTTTGATGTTAACAAAATACAGGTAAAACTCTGATATCTTATGGCATAACATCTCCTTTCATATGCTTAAGGATTACTTAAATTATCCCTTTTATTTTTATTTTTATAATACCTGAGATTATATAGTTTTCATAGCATGTCTTTATCCCCTAGGGTAGGGGTGTCAAACTCATTTTCACTGGGGTCCACATCAGCCTCGAGGTTGCCTTCAAAGGGCCGAATGCAACTTTAGGACTGTATAAATGTAACTACTCCTTAACAGTTAAGCGCTGCCGCCAGATAGAAACAGGGTGCCAGCCCTGATAAAACAAGGTGGAAGGTCGGATTCTGACCTTGGGCCTTGTGTTTGCCACCTGTGACCTAGGGGTTATGTTTGCAGCCTATTGTCTGTATGGCTCCTTATTTACCTGCATGACTGCACAATTATCTACCACCAGCTGAACAAGCCCACCTGCATAAAATCCATCAATAAGCCTTGCGTATTTGTAAAAGGCATCATTTTTTGTAAGTGTATCCTTGTGTTTTTAATTCAAGGGACTTTTCTTAGTGAACTTCATTTTGGTTTCCAACTCATCCTGTGCAATCTTTATGTGTATATTATGTTGCTTAATTGGGCTAGGAAATATGGAAAGTCCCATCTACTGATATCAATGACATCCCGCTACCGTCTTCATTTACTATTAATTCTTACTAGAAAACTTGCTTCTATTTATGGAAATTGGCTCTAGCTGTGGCTTTCCAGTCACACATTGATCAGCTAACACAAGGCCAATCTATATAAAATCCTTCAGACCTGCTGCAACAAAGCAGTTTTCAGGAAGAATCCCATCTCAGATGGAGCTGACAGAATGCAACATTCTGTACCACGATTTCCCTCATTATCCTTTTTATTATTATGTAGTTTCTTTGCCAACATACGCATATACCTAATATATTAAACGGAGTCTCTTACTGCTGGGACAAGACTAGTGTGGATATTCTTACACTGCACGTGAAAGAGTCCTGGATGCCTTCCTCTAAAAGAAGACATCCATCTTTGATTTTTGACCTGGGGAGTGACAGCAGAACTTTAAGCTTTGGAGCACTGTGGGGAAATAGCCGAGTGCTGAATGAGACGCTTCGGACCAACACTGGAATTGTATGCTGCACAGCATGGGCAGAAGCTGAGTCCATACTTTGTTCTTAAAGCCTCCATGCACAAGTGCCTTTTGTACCTTAAAATTCCAATGTACGTCTGCAGCAGAAGGTACAGATGTAAACAGTACATGGATCATAAATAAAAAATGTTTTTTATGTATGGATCATAAATTAAAAAATGTTCTAGAACATCCGCATGCATGAAACTTTTATACTTTAACCTCACCTTGTTTTCAGAAACTTTAACCATACATCTGTAAATCTCATATAATAAAAATGTAACTTGTATTAATTAAAACAAAGGAAAAATTCTGTTAAAATATTGAACAAATGGGATTTCTGGAAACATGTATAATATAGACACATTAAAGTGTCTTAAGTTGATAGACATAGTATTCATCATAGAAGATCTATGTTTTAAAGGTAGCATTGAGAAAGTTGGAAGGAAGGAGAGGAAAATGAAATTAATTGCACATTTATGTAATCATAGTGCATATATCTTCTATGCATAGATCTTCTGTTTTAATCACCACAATGATAACTCTAAGATAGTTACCATCATCATCAAAAATCACAAAACAGATGAGAACTAAAGCACCACACGGGAGAGTCAGTAGAAGACAGATAAAACTACAGAATCAAATCTCCCAAACTTAAGATACAACGAAGTAATGAGAGACCATAAGAATACACAAAGTGAATTTGAAAAGAAGTGCCAAGAACCTCATAATGGAAAAAAGGTGGCAAACTCAGTGAGTAGCGCATACGGTCAGCACGACAGACGCTTCCCACAAACGGGAACAGGGACGGACACTGACAGATGAAAAGACGTGCCATTGCCTCAGACATCAGGGGCTTGCACATTTGATCCAGGAGGCACAGCTTAAAAGCCATCAGCTTGAAAATTAAAGAAAATAAAAATCTATCAGTTTGCCATAATTTTGCAAAGTCTGACTCAATTAATTCAGGAATAAAGAACAATAAATAACATTTTTAGTGCCACTGAGAATGAAAACTGAAATAACAACTTTGAAAAATAACTTGATAGTATCTAGTCATTTACAACACAAACACATATTATTACCCAGGAATTATCCCTAAGAAGGGTTTGCAAAACACATCAAGAAACACGTGAGAGCGTTCAAAGTGAACTTGTTTGTACTGAACAATGGCAACGGCCCAACTGCCTGTCCACATTAGAAAGTCTAATTGAGACATATATTTAATAGTATACATATCAACATGCATGAATTTAAAAAGCGCCATTTGAAGTAAAAAAAAAAGTATATATAGCATGGTCTTATTTATGTCCGTTTCAAAAACATGATACAAGGCACATTAAAGGCTAACCACCCTACAAGGCACAAGACAGCCCCCACCAGAAAAAAAATTTCCAAACTAAATGTCAATAGTACTGAGATTGAGATACCTTCTCTAAAGAAAAGTTAAAGCATGACTAATTCAAATTTCAGGACAAAATTTTAAGTAAAGAAACAATTACATACATAACTAATTGTTCTCTTAATTTTTCCTTTTACTGATACTGTCTATTAAAATGTTGCTTTATATTTCATCATGGGGTTTTTCACCATGTTTGCTTATGTTAATATAGGACACTGAAATATTATTTACATTGATCACTGAATTTTTTGATGCCAGCTTAAATTTTGAGTCTAAAGAATATGACATTGCTTCACACGACTCCAGCTCTGGGGAGGGCTGCAGAGAGAAAGAAGAGCACATAGGAGTAAAAAAGTTTCAAGCTTCACAAAATACTGATATTCTATGTCTTATACTGAGTCATAGGCATAGGGTTGTTTGTTTTATTATTTTTCTTTGCTCTGTGCATTTAGCTCATGGACAGTTTTTATGAATATTAAAATCAAAACAAGTTTAAACTATTATTATGGTTAAATCATATTCTATAAACATAAATCTTTATTATTGACACATAAATTATTAGAAATATATTGCTTACTATGTGTATATTAACTAGTATAAGCTATTATTTAATGTATCAATTACATATTTGTTTGGGTCAATATTAAGAGGACACCAACATAAAGGCATATAATAATGTTTACTCTTTAAATCTACAAATGTTATAAACTTATCAAACAATCCACATATTTTTGCACACAATACAGCTTCCTTGAATTTTTCTGATGGAATTAGAAATATAGGGAATAAATTTTCTCCAACTGGGGTTTATTAATTCCTAAATCCTTGAAAGCAGTGAATTGACATGCAAATTTGATATTTCTATCTCTTCTTCTATTTCATTATAAAATTCTGCAATTGCCTTGTTCATTAGAGGGATGGAAGTCTTTCATTCATTCATTCAATTTCTGACTTCCATGGGGATGCTCACTCCAGCCATAGCTTTGCATTCTTTCCCCCACTAGATACGGAATAAAAATCTAGGGCACATTCACACTGTGGTTATTTCTTTTTTATTGTTAATGGCCATGCAGTTGTAATATTATGATTTGAAAAATAACGTTCACAACATAGGGTAGCCTTTTCTTTCTCATTTACTTGACTGTCTTGTTTCTTATTTCTATTACCTATTATTTCTGTTATCCAGTGGCATTGAAATAATTTTTACTACTGAACTGGCTTTCCACCAGATTTTTCTTTGCTTTATTCCAAATGCCAATACAAACTGTACTGTTTCTGAAAAAAGATTGAATGGGTCAGATGTGTTATACTCTGCTACTGGCACGTCTGATGTGCGCATTGTGTTTTGTTCTTTTCCTCCAGGCCAGCATATACATGCACATATGCAAGTGAGCACACATGCACACACACGCCACAAATGTTAGCTTCTAGATCTGAAAACAAATCGGAAAATCACACCAACCTCATTCTCTAAACTTAAAAGCAGGTGGATGAGAGTTGTGTGAGGCCCCCAAAGCAGAGGACCATAGTAGTCATCATATAAGAAATCATGTTGATTATAGAAAGTGACATCTTATATGTCGGGTCAGTGGAGTTAGCCACCGCAGGCCTTCACTTAGGAAGAGGATGCAAGGGAAATATAGATGGTAGAAACGCTATAAATAAGAAAGTAGAACAGCTTAAAGAGCCTTCAAGATGCTTCACTGGCTCTTTAATTAATTAATTAATTAATTAATTAATTAGCAGAAATGGTTCTCCAGCAGTAGTCATATGGTTTGAAAAAAAGCCGTCTCTTTCCCTGAATGTTCATGTTTATAAGGTTTATTATATGGTCAAGTCAAGATGTACCAATTCTGTGGGAGATTTTTTTTTTGGTTATTTTTATGTTTTAAATGAAATATAAGTTCAATGATTGAGGTGTTATTAAGGAGCTTCTATTGTGGTCAGAAATTATTTTTTTCACTATAAAAGAAGGAAAACAGGGAGTTGGTGCTTCTGAAAGTAGCCTTTGCATATCTCTGACAGTCTTCTTCCTTATAAGGTGTTTATAAAAGCAGATTTTTAAAAATATTAACAATGTAATAGATGTAGAAAGTAAGTAACCAAGGAAGCAAGCAAACAAAAAAACCCCAAAACAATAACCTTGGAACCTTTGTCTTCTCTGAACTTCCTTATCTTACCTGTACCTAGTCTTCTCTTAATACTAATCAAGAAGTTTGAAATAAATAGTTCGGATACTTTTATTTTTAAAATTTTGGTTGTATAATAAAGATTTTAAAATGTGATATGTGTCTTGAGGAAGGAAGCAGTTACTTTTTCACTTTTAAATGTTTATATTTTTTAATTAGGCAATGAATTTTATAAATTGTATTCAATAGAAATGCTATGTTCTAACTGTTTTTGTAAACGAAGTCAATCACTTTTAGAGATATGTTGTATACAACTTCGCATTAAAGTGAGTCACTAGAATATTTAAGTATGAATCTATTCACAAGATAATTAGAGAGCTTAATCTACTTATATACATACAGAAATGGCTAGAATAATGATTGTAGTGCAAATGCACTGTTTGTTTATGGATAGGGATTCTTAGATATTTATAACATGTTTTCCTGTTATTTTCTGTGTTTCTGGAATTATTTAAAAGCCACATATTTTTTATAAAAATAATAAAGTTTTTCATATGAAGCAAAATAAAATACAATGTATTTAGAAATAAATCTTGAAGTTATACCACACAGTAATAATACTGCATTTGACATAGTTAACCATATACAAAGAGAAGATTAAAAATAAAACCAAAAAAAATTACTGCATTTTATTTTCCCACTAGCCTTGTGCTAAATAGCAAACTGGGGCGCCACATGGAAGATTAAAGTGCAAGTTAAAATCTGCACCAGAAGCTGAACTTAATCAAAGTTGTTTCCAAATAATGATATCTTAGGAAGAGTGAAGAGAGGTCCAATAGGCATCCTTACTTATCTCTCATGTAAAAAATAAAAATGGACTAAAGTGTAAGAAAACTTGATCTATGTTGTCCAAGTGAATTTTGCAATAACTAAAACTCTAAATATTGCCTAAAGATTTATAGCTGAGGTAATTTAAGGAAAAAAGCTATTTCACATAGTCTATCTTTAATTTGATAGCATATTTCCTAAACATTATATGCAAATATTATTTCATGCCTTCTCTTATAGGAATGTTCCTTAGACATGAATCTGTCTGAAATCCTTTCTTCAACCTGAATTGTAAGAGCTAATTTGTATTTAAGCTGAAATCACTGGCATTAAATGAGTTTACCCCCTTCTGATTTCTCTGCTAGCAAAGAAATGTAATTTAAATTCTAGAAGGAAGGAGAGGCATGTTTGTCTAGAGTTAACTCCTTCAGGGAGTTGTATGACAAGATTTTAGAAAAGGTTTCCCTAAATTTGTTCTGTATTTCTTATTAATGACATTACTTTTCAAAAAATTTTAATTTAAAAATTAATCCTCTAGTTTTTTTCATATATAAAACACAAGTAATTCCAAATCTCTACCTAGTCATATTTTAATGTCCTTACTACATGGTTTAGAGACAAACTCTTGCTAAGTTGACATTTTAAGAACTACATTTATTTTACTCTTTGTGGCTAATAAATATCAGCCACACAAGAGTGATGAAATGGTGAGTAAAACCAGAATGCTCTTTTCATTAGAAAACAAAAAAAAACACTTCAATATGGCAATCTGGATAGAGTTATGTCCTGTGAACTAAGCAGGCACTACTCCTGAGGAATTGCTTAGAATTAACATACACTTATTTATTTTACAGTTCAATGGAACTTCACAGAAGAGGCTTCAAAAATGCCGTATTATGAAGATCATGATGGCAAACCAGAGTAAGATATCACAGAAGTCCTTCTTGCTAAGTTACTGATAGTTTTCTCAAGATACAAACTCTACCAAAAACATTTACAAACTGTACCTTGTTTTCCCATTTCCCGGCTTTTATCACCCTACCTGCCCTCACAACTGAATTTCTCTTTCCCTGTTATAGTTCCTTGGGAAAAAAAACACTTAATGTCTTTTCTTATGCATCTCAGATACCAGGTTCAAAGCATCTTGAGAAGAGAAACAGTGTTCATCAGTCTGAACCCTTAAATTTAACATAAAGGAGGTCACGTAGTAAGCACTGAATCAATGTTTCTGGAATAACTGAATATATGAATAAAATTGATTTAATCAATCAAAGTATAATTGGTTGCTTTTAGAACTCCCATGACCAAGAACAGTTCAATGACTTCCTAGTAGCCAAGGGCAGCTCCATCACTCAAAAGCTATCCTTTGTCAGTAGCAAAGCAGCCGTTGGTAACAGCCTTGTATTTTAGTAGGGGGTTAGCCCATGGCAGAAAATTCTAAAGCTTGAAGGCCATGTTTTAATAGTCTAGAGGTTCATCTTTCCATTTTATCAGCTATGTCACTATTCAAGATCGGATGAGACGTGCACTGCTTCTAAACTTCACTGTTTAAAATGAGAATCCAACAGCCAATGGAAGAACTGTGGTACTTTTATTATGCTGGGATTTGAAACACAAGTCAATTTTTCTCTAAAAACACAATGTTGAAAAAATTTTTTCAAAAAGATTTTTCTTAAAAGAATAAAAAATAAGTGTAAAAAATACAAAATATGCAAGAGTAATATTTTTCATTTCAAAGGAGAATGAAGAAATATACAGAACTGTTCAACAAAATTAATTTTAAAATATTTAGTAAAGTTGGGTTTAGTATACAGTTTAAGTACAGTAAAGTTTAAAGTTCAGTATAGAAAAGTTGGGTTTTCATTTTAGGAGTCTAACCAGTCTCCGAATTATTTATGTACTAAAATCTTTTTTTTTCCTGGGTACCCCATTCAGCATATATGTATTTTTTCTAAATGGGGAAGTTTGATATAATCCAGTCAACTCTAGATTATTCCTAAACTAATTAATATTGTTTGAATTTTTCATGCCTTGGACTTCTTTTCCTGCTCAATTTAGAAACCTTAGTTAAGACCCTATAAATTCACTACAACTTCACTATACATCATATTGGCAATAATTAATTTTAAAATATTAAATTTGAGTCTTTTGGCAGCATTTTTATTTTTCTTGAGCTTTAATGGAACTGTGTGGTGAAACTATGCACAAAAATGAAAAGGTTTGGAAAAGAATGGATTATATCTATTTATACTTTCCAGGTCCACTGGGAATTCACAGAATATTTGATTCAATAAAAGTCTTGGATAACTACTACTGAAAACACCTAAAAATTGAAAATAAGACAAAACCTTTTAAGAGTATAAACTCAGTATACTACATTTATAGAAAAGCCTTTAGGTTACTTATGAAGTATCATAAATAATTCTCATAATTATGAAAACATATCATGTAAAACAAAAATCCCCAGTGGTTCTTAAGGTATTGTCAGTAGAAATATATGGAGATGAGCTGCAGGGCATTTCATCTCCACTTGCTCTTCATTTCTTCAATCTTTACTTAGATAGAAACATTGTTCTTTATAAACTGGAATGTTTACTTTCCGTATTATCATAAAGTGTTTTGGCTGAGCAAAGTATAAACAATATTTTTGTTGGGGATTGAACAGATAATATAGTACTTTCAAACACTCCCCACACCTAGTGTTACATATTCCAGGCTGCCACAGTAACTGGCACATTGTAAAAAGTACATATAGATATATGTGTGTGTGTGTACATATATATAATGGTATATTATTGTAAAAAATATATTATATATTATATGCTATATATACACTATTAATACACATATTATATTTATGTGAGTGTGTGTTTATTTTTTGTTTCCTTCTTTTCCTTATTCATTTTATTAATCTGGTTTCTCTCTTTCTAGTTACTTCCTCTTCTTTTTTATTTTTATATTATTATTTTTAAAGATTTATTAATTTATTCTTAGAGAGGTGGAAGGGAGGGAGAAAGAGAGGGAGAAAAATATCAATGTGTGGTTGCCTCTCATGTGTCCACCCCCCGCAATCCTCCAACTGGGGACCAGGCCCAAAACCCACACATGTGCCTTAGACTGGATATCAAACAGGACCTTTTGGTTTGTAGGCCGGCACTCAATCCACTGAGCTACCCCAGCCAGGGCTATTTTTATTTTCTTATTTAATCTTTTGTGTTTTTTGCATTACATTTAGTCCCCTTATACCCCCTCCCTCCAGTAATCACACTGTTGTCCATGTCCATGAGTCCTTTTTCCTTTTGCTCAATCCCTCCATTCCCCAATCCTCTCCCCCTCCCCACCAGCTGTCGTCTGTCTCTGTCTATGAGTCTGTCCCCATTTTCCTTGTTAGTTTGGCTTGTTCATTAGATTCCACATATGAGTGAGATCATATGGTATTTGTCTTTCTCTGACTGGCTTATTTCACTTAGCATACTGTTCTCCAGGTCCATCCATATAGTTGCAAAGGGTAAAATTTTCTTTTTTATGGCCAAGTACAATTCTATTGTGTAAATATCCCATAGTTGTTTTATCCACTCATCTATTGATGGATACTTGGGCTGTTCCCATATCTTGGCGAGTGTAAATAATGCTGCAATGAACATAAGGGTGCTTATGTTCTTTTGAATTATTGTTTTGGGTCTCTTTGGACATATTTCCAGAAGTATAATTACTGGGTCAAAAGGCAGGTCCAATTTTTAACTTTTTGAGGTATTGCCATACTGCTTTGCACAGTGGCTTCACCAGTCTGCATTGCTGCCAACAGTGTAAAAGGGTTCCCCTTTCTCCACATCCTCTCATTTTCTCTTTGTTAAATGCCCTTTTCCTGTTTCCCATTCCCCTTTTTCCTTTTGGGTGCATATCCTGGCACTAAACTAATACCAGATTAAAAATTATAATCATCTGGTATTCTTCAATTGTACAACTTGGTTATTATAGTATTTAATCCACTCTATTCCTTAAAATAATAAAAATCTAGATACTATAAGCAAAAGCAAATTGAAATTTATTTGTAATAATAATCAGCTCCTATGTTCTTGTGAATCCTGGAAAGAGCTAAAAGCACAAAAACAAACAATTTAATCTATCCACACTAGTCTTAATCATAGTAAATACATACTGATTTAGATTTTACAAAGGCTTTGTGTAGACAAGAAACTTCTTATTGCAGAACTTATTAGCATATGGCTAATAATATTAGTTTCATTTGAATGTTAATATGGGTTAAATCATATCTTCTGAAGCACAGCAAGTATAAGTGGCAAAATCCTCATATAATGGTAAGTCTATAATGTTGCTTTCAATTATCTCTTGGGAATAATAAAACCAATAAAGTATTAAGAAGAATAGTTTCCTACCTCATTCTGTTGGTTGAATGCTCACATTATACGAAGCACTCTCTGCATTATCCCCTTTACAAAACTCCTCTGAGGTAGATATAACAGATAAGCAAGTTGATTAAATAGAGAGTTTCCACAATGTGTATACAGTTACATGGATTATGAGAGTTGAGGACAGATCCACGCCAATGTCTGATTAATTCCAGAATTTAGCCGTGAATAAGGGAAAGGTGAAAAATTTAAAATTCTATAAAGCAGCATGATTTAGATTATCATATGTTTTCTGTACTACAACATTCATCGAATAGTCAAAATTGTGCCATACCTCTCCATTGGTGGTATTTTAAAGTCTGAAGTTATTTAATCGTTTTTTCATATAATGTTAATGTTTTTTTTAGAAGCAATACTGTAACTATTCTATAGCATGAATCTGTAATAGAAAGTTACAAAAATTTTAACTTCAAGTGTGTATTTTTATTTTCAAAACAGATTAATTGAATCATATATAACTGAATTTTAATAATAGTGTATAATGAATAGACATTTTATAGAACTTCCTTTGAAAAAAATGATTTGATTCTATAGTTGCCACATTTATACATTTCAAGTATACTAATACAGCAAAACAAGCTACTTTATATAGGTCTAAAGTGCTGACCACCATAATTTGTTTCCCGGGTTCAATGAAGGTAGCTTTCCTAAGCATGATAAAAGAGGTAGTATTAATTAATGGTCCACTTTTAATGACTATCTTAAGAGATAGTAAACTAATGACTAGTGAGCTTGTGTTCCTGGTACTAGGGCCAGGAGAAAGCTAGAGCGCTGAAGAGCAGGCACTGCTGTTGCTGGCTATGGTATGGAGCTTGAGAGGAATGGACAAACCACAGACAGTGATTGTTGTAACATCAGCCTGCCCACTTGGTTGGTTTCATTGAGATCTGATTCAATTCTTTGCTTATTCCTTTTGCAAATGTACTGAATATGGGAATCTAGAAGCAGTGAAAAACATGGTCCAAGAGTAACACCATTCCATTCATTACTGTCATATTCCTACGAAGGATAAATGCCTCCATGGTGAGTATTTCTTAAGTATTAACCAAATTCAATAAATAATGTAATTCTTCTTTTAAGAGCTCATATTCATAATTTTCAATTTAGGCAGCACAAGGGAATGAGTTTGGGTGGACTGGAATAAAAAATTTATATCCATTTACTACAAATCTGGCTAATGTAGTTAATGGAAGCAAATAAGAAAAGGAATGGGACTTTGGGAAAAACAGTAACTTTACTGAGAACCTCTTTATGACACTCATTATGCTAAGTACCACACATGTATTTCATTTAATTCCAACCACATTTTAAATTTTGCATCATTTCTAATCAGGACCTGCTACATAATTTGTGAGTTCCAGGCAAAATGAAAATGTGCTCCAGCTGGGTTGGAGAGTCAATGTCCCCTTCCTCCTGGCTTGCTACCCCACTCCATCCTGGATTGATGACTCCAAAGAGGACTGCAACCTCTGAACTGGAATGCACTCAGTACCTGGGTAGGAATGGGTGAGGGGCCCCTGTTGTATCTCCTGCTGCCGGCTTACTGTTGCTGCCATCCTAGGGGTGGGAGGGCTAAAGCCTTGCCGCACTCTGAAACATTATGAAGTACAGACCCAACCTCTCCTTGCCCCACACTCATGCTTAGATCCCCAGTGAGCAAAGGGGGCAGTCATAGGAACATGGGCCTCTCTGCAGTTTCCATCACAGTTACATAGCAGGGGCCACAGAATGGGAGGGTGAGTAGACATGAGGTAGCTGAGAAGCCACCCCAGATTCCAGGAGGAGGGTATAGGAGTTGGAACAGAGCATGGTCATTTCACCTAAGACATTATATAACCACGAAGTCAGCCCTGTTTCCATTCTACTGATGGAAAAATTACCCAGTCACGTTTGTCTGCATGAGATAAAATGCATATGTGTGTAGGAGTAGGGGTGGGATTGGTAGTTTTTTCTATGTGTAATTGCTCATAAATATTTATCATCCCTCAAAATTAATGCAAGATGTTTTATACTGCATTCCTTATGGAAAATAGAAAGGAGTTAGGATAAGAAATAGATATCAAAAAACTGTGGTACATTTTCATAATGGAGTACTACACACCATAAAGAAAGAAGGAACTCCTACTCTGTGAGACATCATGGATGGAACTGGAGAGCATTATGTTAAGTGAAATAAGCCAGGCAGTGAAAGACAAATACCGTGTGATCTCACCTATAAGTGGAACCCAATCAACAAGACAAACAAGCAAGGAAAATATAAACAGAAACATTGAAATAAAAAACAAACTAATGGTGGCCAGAGGGGAGGGGGAAGAGGGACAACAGGGGAAAGAAAGGGAAGGGGCAAGCCAAGGAACATGAAGAGAGGATTCATGGACCCGGGCAATGGGGGGAGGGTTGACTGTGGGAATGGAGGGGTAGGGGTAGGGGTGAGCAATGGGGAGAAAGGCAGGACAGCTGTAACTAAACAATAAAAAAAGAAATATAGGGTTTATTTTGGAAGAATAATAAAACATGAAAATACTTGGCCAATCTATTAAAACTCTGTCATATCAGCAAATAGACAATTATTTCTCTTTCTATATATATTTTTTTTCCAGAGGTTATCAAGCTCAATATTGATTACCATGAGAAGTTTACAGGGAAAGTTAACAGATAGAAGCTAATATTTTATCTTGTCAAATGTTTGCATCATACCTGCAGAGATATTTTTTGGGAAAATAATATATTCATCATATCTGGACTAACATAATTAGAAAAGAAGTAAAATTTCACGTCGAGGAGTTCTCCACAGAAAAAATGGTATGATAAGTACAGAGTTGTAGCTTCTACAGAGTCACTGAGGTAGTGAAAGGTCAAGAACGGTGTTGGATTAAAATCATGTCGTGGGCATTACACAAACACCCAGAGCAACGGTCCAATACTCCTCAGAGGAGCATGGCAGGAATAATTTAAATCAGCTGTGTGGCAAATTTCATATTTATATTGAAATTGTTTTAACTTTATAATTAAATATATACTATTTTCCTCTTCAAAACACTCATAAATTTCTTACACAATCCCTTACTGGTAAAGCTCTCTGAGACTAGGCTCAAAGACCTCTTTCTCTCTGCTTTGCTAAACCATGATTCTCCACTTCCAGAATAAGTAAGGTGCTTCTCCTCAATGCTGCTGAGCGTCCTGGCATATCTTTCATTCAGTATTGGCACCTGAAATGATATTGTTAACTATCCTCTCTCTTCTTCCTATCTCTTAGCAACTTCAGGGAAAAGATTTCCTGAGGTTTTAATTTTGTTTGTTTACTTGCTTGTTTCTGTTTCATCTGTGTTTATTAGTATGTCTGGGAAATGGCAAGCACTCATTAAACTTTTACTGAATGAATGAATGAATGAATGAATGAATGAGAGAGAAATGGGCATTTCTTTTCTGTTTCAGGCCAGAGTTAATACTTGACTGACCTAGGTCTGCATGGTTGAGAACTGGCCAGATATTTCCTTACACACCATCAGATCTTCACAATTCAGAAATAATGTTCTCTCCTGGTCATTTGGAGAAGTCTAGAAATTGTTCATGTTGTTACAACCACCTAATGGTTAGAACAAAAATTCTTGTTGTAACATAGGTGGTCATTTGCTGTACTTCTAGACTTATAGTGATTAATAAGATTTTTGATGCCTCAAAATATACATCTAAAACTATATCTACATCTAAAACCTAAAAAAAATAGAGAAAATATTGCAAGTTCCAAATTACTTACTTACAAGTGAAATCTTGAAATATGACTCATTCACAAGGAGGAGAAGAGATCTGTGCATCTGTGGAAATTGCCACTCAAATCATGGGCTTGTTTCCCGTATTAAACCTCAAGGAAGCTTTCCTGCTAATGCCTGGATGCTTTGTTTTCACATTAAGTCAATTAGGGAAGACACATTCAGGATTGAGAAGGTGTGTTCCTACCTCCACAGCATATTTGTTTATATTAAACACTCAGTATTAGCCAGCCTTATGTTTAATATTGATTGTTATCTGGATAATAATGGGCATCAGTCTATTGCTTTATCATAGAACTTCAACAACTATAATTAGCTTTAACCATGAAGCTAACCATGTTGGGTAGAAAGTAACCTTTCAAATATATCAAAATCCATTAGAACTACTCCTAGAGCACAGTAAATATCCGTCATCATCTACCTATATGTCACAGTTTTTGTAGAGGTAGAATTTTTCATTGGCACTATAATCAACTCTGCATTTCTTTTTGATTAAAAGGAGTGATTTTACAAAAGGCTGAAATCATATAAAACTAAAGGCAATATATATATTCTCTATATAACTATACTGTTATATAAATCTATCTTATACATTATATATGAATTTTATATATTTTATGTATTATAGGAATCACATTTATGTAATGCATAAATATATAAAAATAAATGTATATATACATGAATTATGTATAACATATATACATTTACATTATATATATAAATATACATACATAAAGGTTTATATTACCTATATAGAACCTTACATTCAAATATAGTATTTCCAATGGAAATGCTGTTAACTTTATGTGTGCATCAAACTGTTTTAGTTACTAAATAATGAGTACTGTGGGAAGGTGAACACAGTAACAGAGGCACTGTTCCTCAGAGATTTCCTCAGCAATTGACAACCAGAAAGACTCAGAACCAAACTTGATATTTTGCAGCTACTTGAGATCAGTATCAACCAGTTCCAAGCCATGACTGTGATGTCAGAAAAAGACCAAGAGAATTTTAATTACACTTCACAAGCTTTTATATTGTCTAATTAATTTATTAGTGTACATTTTGGGGTTGCCTGTGTCTGGTGACCCATTTTGTACCATAAAAATGCATTTCAATTCTCCAGTCATGCTCTCAATAATAATGCCTTTCATTTATAAACAGACTCATTAGTCAAAGTCCCGGCCGATAGTGCTTTTGAGGTGAGAATCATCAATGCGTTCAGTTAAAGATACAAGCCCTTGGACGCTTTCACTCTCCATTAAGTGATCAGGTCTTCAGCGTGACCAAGTGTACCAACCACACCAGACTTTTTATCAGGTGTACAGGATCCATGTGTGTCGTGGTTCGAATTGTGTCCTGTAAAATTCATATGTTGACGTCCTAACTCCAAGTGTGACCATATGGGAAACAGAGTTGCTGCAAATTCAGTTAGTTAAGATGCAGTCATGCTGGAGGACATTGAAACCCCAATCCAATATGCCTGGTGTCTTAAAAGCGGAAAGCTGGATGTAGGTGCGTACACAAAGAACACCATGTGAGGATAAAGGCTGAGGTCAGAGTGATGCAGCAGAAACGTAGGAATGTGGAAGATTCCAGCAAACAAGCAAGCCAGGAGTGGGGTTTGGAACAGATTCTCCCTCACGGCCCTCAGAAGGAAGCAACCCCGTCAACACCTAGATCTCAAACTTCTAGCCTCCAGAATTATGTGACAATGCATTTCTGTCGTTCAAAACTCTCCCTTTGTGGTACTTTGTTATGGAGGCCCTAGCACACTAATATGATTTGTAACCTTGAGACCCATCCTAATCTTGCTCCTTCTTGCCAATAACATGGTTCTATTCATGTAAATCTTCATAAAGCTTTGGAATCTGAGAGAGTTACATGGAGTTCACTGTGCCTTGAAGTTTAATCTTCTTTTACATCTTGTTAATATGTCCCAAACACGGAGGGAAGCCAGATTATTTTCACCTTGAAAGTCCAAAACAAATTTTGGGTCCTTTAAAGATTTAATCTAATTTGTTAGTTTGTTTTATTTTGTTTTTAAGTTAAAGCATAGGAAGGAAAACCATTCTCAATATGTGTATCAAAACTTAAGAAAAACTTTCAGTTTTCATCATTTTTACTTATTTGGGTCAGTTGTAGAAGGACACTGTTTAACCTATGGTGATTCTAGTATTTAAAGCTTATTTTACATATTTATTCTAGAAGCTCTGAGCTGTCATATATCTTTGTAGACAATCAGAAATCTAATCTGCCTACTGTACGCTTGGCTCTCTAGGATGATCACAAGGAGGTCTTGGGGCTACTTACCATTTGCCTTACAAAATCCCCTTGAAAGAGAGAGAATACTGTGGATGGCAGAGAAACTTTAAAAGCTAAATCCTGTAAGTTCCAAAGTCCCTGGAGAAGATAAATTATAAAGTAAATGTAAGAGTTGAATGTGGACTGTTTACTTCCTAAAACAGGTGTAACTTAGAAATGCATGCTTTCATGTAAAGTGAAAAAGGAAAATTATAAGCTTGAGATAAAAAGATGAAGAAAAATGAGAAAAGGAAGCAAGACCAATGGCAAGTGGAATAGACAGAGTCTCTGAGGGGAAAACACTCAGGGAAAAAAGAAATGTGAAAGGTATAATTAAATAGAGGTTGAATAACGTAGGGAAAAAAGCAAAAAATAATAACTACAAAAATCCAAGTGAAGTATAATAAGGCATAAACAGGTTATTATTTGGGTTGCAGGTTTCTGGGGATTATTACACATGCTGTGCGAAGCTGGGTGCGTGTGCACGTTGGCGGGGGGAGGGGCAGTTGCGTGGGCAGATGTGTACATTTGTGCCTGCATGTGTCTGCCTGTGTATTTCCTTCTTTCTATCCTCAGTCAAATGGCCTGACAAACAGTAAGTGCTTAATACATGCTGCTTCAACGAATGGCCTTTGGTTAGCCATCTGTAGTCATTCAATTTGTTCTGATTTGCAAATCATCAGAAGAAATGTTTGCAGTGCAATAACTAGAATGATCCACTGATCCAGAAATAAGACTTTGCTTGGGAGCATTAGTAAAAAGAAATCAAGAGAGTGGGGCTGTATGACATCAAATCCCTTTCTAGATGTTTCACACTTCCCTTTTACTTTCTTAACACAGAGCTCCTGGGACACCATAGAAAAGTCTGGCACTTGAGAAAATAAACAGTGTAACACGACATCACTTTTACTAAATCCTTTTTTTTTTTTTTTCATATTCAGGCCCTGCAGGTTTACAAAATATGCTTCCACCAGATGGCGTTTTGCATAGATTATAAAGATGTTCACATCTCCAGAGTCTTGCAATTATATTAAGAATTGGGAGAAGTAAAATAGAAAAGAAGAGTAAATTACTTCTTCTTCCCCTCCTTTTTAGTTCTATTATCATAAGCTCTATCCCATTTCAATTTTCATTACTCCTGGAAGATTACAACACGCCGACAGGCAATGAGAGCTGTCTGCACTGGAGAGACAATTTAATTGCTCCGCTAAAAGAGAAATTCAGCTCACAAAAAAACCGGGCCAACCTGTTCCATTTGATCTTACAGCCCAAATGTCAACTATGTCATTAGTTTTACGGGATTTGAAAGAGCATAAATAGAAACAAAGATTTTAAACATTCTATTCTGACAGGCTACCGTTTTATCCATTACAAACAATCCTCAGTGGCATTTAACAAACTTAAAACAAAACAATCCCCAGGAATATGCCAAGGTCTCTACATTCTACTCTAGTGTATGTGAAGCTGATGGACTGTTTATAGGTGAATTCGCTGAAGGTGCTGTGTATTAAATTTTTGGAAGCCTTTCAGAATGCTGGCTTGCAAAGCACATGGAAAATGAATACTGTGGCTACTGTTGGTGCACTCATTTGCATACCAATGCCGAGGATTCTGGTAGTTTCATAGAAATGATAGTGATTGAGGTCTAAGACCGAAAGTGGGTGGTTTGATATACACAGAAGTCACCAGAATCTCTCTGCTTCCATGCCAAGGTTTCAAATGATTTCCCCAGTCGGATAAGCCTGGCCCTTCACTGTTTCGTGTCTTCTAATGCAGCATTATGGATGTCTGAATAGGGCTAAAGAGGCAGATGTTTTGAATTCTTATCCAACAAACATTTTTCAGAGAAAATAATTCTCTGCCAAAATTTCAAAGCCCAACAGCTTGAAATCTCTGTCTCTTCCTTTTTGGTTTCATTCCTTTAAAAAATCACATTAAATAAAATATGAACATGTTTGTTAAAGAAAGCCAAGTTAGGAGCAAAAATTTACCATGAAATGGGCAGACTTTTTTTCATTATATTTTACTTTCCAAAAAGAATTCTGCAACCCATAAAATTGACAGTTCAATATATAGATGCTATTAGTTCTGTGATAAATGTGAAAGAACATCGGGACACTTTAAAACAATTTTTCAGATCATGTCTTATTTAGTCTTGGAATTAGTAGAGTTGAAAACCTAATGTGTGGACTACTTTTAAATACTGAAAATTATAGAATAGCAATATTTGAATCAGTGTCTCCTACCAAAAATGGGTGTCTCTAGAAAGAGGTGTCAGAGATAAATCGAATGGTTTACCTATAACTAAGATAATGCCTTTATGCATTTTTATGGCTTCCCTTTTTTCTTAATAATCTAGAATGTAAGCACCACGAAGGTAGGATCTAATGTTCTCTTCACTGCTGGGTCAGCAGTTCTCAGAACAGTGCCTGGCATACAGTGGGGGTTGAATATATATAGTTGTTGAATAAAGCAATGGATTAGTTACTAAAAACCTGTCTGGAAAGAGATTCAGTTTTGTGAACACCTGGTATTAATGGATACCAAAGCACAGTGCCCACGTGTCCTCCTTTAATTCCCATCATTCTCCCAAGCTTCAGTTACATTAACTTTAGAAGGCTACCTCAGTGACTCCGAATTATGCTGTCCTCCCTACTCCCTCAACCAAGCCTCTTCTCGGTCTTGCTCAGGGTCTAATTTCTTCTTCTATAGACCAGAATTAATACAGTTTCAAATTATTCATCCTGACTCAAACTTCTTTCTCTTATAATCCTTTGCATATAAGAATAGATGTTTTTATATTTAATTATAGTACTTGTTTTCCCTCTCCAAACTCTCAACAGTTGATGAATTTCTACTATTTTCCCTTAATATGTTAGCAAAGGCTTTAAAACAAGCTTTTGAAGGCCTGTGTCCAACTGTTTCAGACACATAACTTCTGTTTGTAACGAGCCTCACTCTGCGATTGTCTCCAAACACAGGGGGCTAGACTTCATTCCCTTCCTTCCTTTGCTTATTCCCTTTCCTCTTCCTGAAAACCCGTCTCTACTCTATTACACCTTTCAAAATACAATTCAACTTTTAGGCTCAACAGCCATGTTCAAACGGCCCTTCAACATAAAGCAACTCAGAAGGACCAAATCAGAGTTTTCTCCTGCCTTTGAATTCCTGTAGTTGACATACTTCCCTTAAAAAAATTATCACATGTCGCTCACAGTATAGAGTTGTGCATGTGTATTTCAAGTCCACAACTAAACTCTAAGTTCTTGAGGATACTGATGGTGCCACACTACTTAACTTTGCAGCCACTCTCACATAAACCTACTCATAATAGGGACTGAATTTATTCATTACTACATGAATCTAACCCTTTATCTTCCACAGAGTAAAACCCAAAGTTTATACAAGGTATGAGATGATTTAATTAAAATATGATCTATTGTCAAAGTATTATTTTGTACTTAAAGGTTAACTATTACTGCTACTGAACACAGGATGTTTTACTGCTTAAAATGTTTTGATTACATAATGCAAGTATTTTAATTTTTTTCAATTACTGTTTACATTCAATATCAGTTTTTATTAGTTTCATATGTACAACATAGTGGTTAGACAATCATATATTTTACAATGTGGTCACCCTGATATTTCCAGAACCCACTTGGCACTATACTTAGTTCTCACAATATTATTGATTATATTCTCTATGCTGTACTTTCCATCCCCATGAGTATTTTATAACTACCAATCTGCACTTCTCAATCCCTTCACCTTTTTTCAACCAGTCCCTTAACCCCTCTCCCCTCAGGCAACTGTCAGTCAAATTCAGGCTTCCCACTCAGAGATTCTCCTAGCTTGGCATGTTGAAATGGCAAGAGTAACTTTTCCAGGGCTCTGGAAGACCATAGAATGTGTCTCTCACCCTAAGAAGGCAAACTGTAAGTTTGATGAGAGTGAATTCATACTTTCTCTGTGCCAAATGATAAGCACTAGTTAATATACATAATTTTGATGCAATTATTATCAGTGCATCAAAAATAATGTAGATAGCAAAACAATTTCTTCATTGGAATGAAGATCGTTTAGAACCTCAAGTTTCCACTGACTGGAGAATTATGAAATACCCACTGTAGTATTGGAATCCATCATAGATTGTGGTCAAGACAATGTTACTATGCGGTACAGACTAGAGGTTCTTAAAGTGAGCATGCATTAGAGTCCTTTGTCTTGGAAGGTTGCTCACATGAAGCTTACTAAGCCCCGTCCCACCAAGGTTTCTGATTCAGTGTGACTAATGTGGGGCCCCCAAATTTGGATTTAAAAAAAAAATCCCTAGGTGATGTTGATACTGCAGAGGCATCACTTTGACAAGTACTGAACTCTAGACTAAGCAAAAAAGGGTGTCACACACTATCATAACTCTGGGTACACGTGTTAAGGTTGTTGAAGTATACTGGACCTGTGAGGTGAAACCAGCATCTAATGGGCTGATATAAGAGGATTATCCAACCCAGTGCCCCTTTGGTGTCAGGTTCATTCAACTTTCGCTTCACTTAATATTTGAAATCTGGAGGTTAGTGTGTAACAAAAAAGCAAAGCCACTATAACACTGTTTTATTTTTCTGTGTTACAAATCATTGTATTCCCAGTGTAACTCTGAGACACAGGAGGTTTTCAACATTTATAAATGTAAGTATGAATAAAATAGGAAGTGAATATAATGCTGAATACTTATGATAATAATCATAATAAATAGAAACTGAATGAAAGTATGCACCATTATTTAAAAAGGCCTAAGAAAGAACTCCCTTGAGGTAAAAGACTGCAAATGAAGTTGAAGCTTGTTCCATGCTAATTGTCTTCACTGAATCTCTGCCACGGGGTGTGTCTTTCTCATAAAGTATCAAATATTAACTTCTAAATGTATTGAGTAATATCTGGCTATGAATGTCTGTTAGAGACAATACATGTTTCCTTTGAGAAAAACATATTAACTCTAAAATAAATGAATAAATGGCGCTAGCTGGTGTGGCTCAGTGGATTGAACATTGGCCTGTGAACTGAAAGGTCACCAGTCAGGGAATTGAACTTGGGTTGTTAGCCAAGTCCCAGGTTGGTGGCTGTGAGAGGCAACTGATCAATGCTTCTCTCCATCTCTTTCTCCCTCCCTTTCCCTCTCCCTGAAAATAAATAAATAAAATAAAAATTTAAATATAAAACAAATGAATAAATAATCTTAAAATAATTATGTTATATAATTATTATAAAAAAGGACATACAAAAACCATATGTTGGGGTATCCAGAACACATATTGTGGGAATATTCCAACAGGCTTTGCTGGTTCCAAAACTCCTAAGCTTTTTTTTTTTTTTCCTTAACAAATAGATGTCTCCCATCATCTAGAGTACATCTGACATACAACTTTATTTTTAGCTCATTGATCTATAGAATTAAGTCCTCAGAGGGCAGTTGTTGACATGTGCCCCTAAAATAAGAATATGAATCTGTGAAATGTATTAAAAATTTAGTAACAAAAATTGTAAACCAGGAAAAATGAACATTTTACACAATCACTCAAAAGATTTAATTGAAAACATTCCGCTGAATTTCCAAGTTACAATTGCTGTTAAATAAAATAGTTCTTCTGGATATTTTGATAAATGTTTTAAACTGTGTTTAACAGTTGTTTATATAAATACATGATCACAACCCAGGCATGTGCCCCTGACTGGGAATCGAACCAGCAACCCTTTGGTTTGCAGGCCAGTGCTCAATCCACTGAGCCACACCACCAGGGCTATATAAATATGTGATCAAATCTTTTCTTTTACTTCTTGGATCAAGGTGGGGTTCATTGGAGAACGGAGTAATCCTAATTGTTTATCTCTTAGTAATAATGAGTCAAAATGAAATACACTTTAATTATCACTATAGATTTCTATACAGAGTTTGAGAGATCAAATATCTCAAGATTGAAAGTTGAAATTATCATTCAATGGGATCTTTGATATGTTTCTCTAATTTTTGAAAACAAGATTATAATAGTTACAATCAGATCATCAAAATGCTTAATGTAACATATATTATTATTTGTGTTGATATATAGATATAAGTAGACATAAATATAGAAACAGATATATGAATATACATGTGTATGTATAAAAACATTGAGTAAATCATTAAAGAATATTTAAAATAAATCTTGTATATAGAGATAATCATTAATTTTACTTTTGTATCTATCCCTTGTTTTTTCTCATATTTTCTATTTTGACAATTAATATGTATTGCTTCAATGATAAAAATATTGCAAGTGCTAATTTATTTAATTATAGATTAATAGTGAAGAATTACACCTTAAGAGATTACATTTTTCTTCTAAGAACCTCTGAATTTCCAGGACCTTAGTTTAACAATACAATATAAAAGGCAGTGTTAAATCCAGTGTGAACTAATTTAGGTGAGTCAAAACTAACTAGGACTACTTATAAATAATCATCAGCATGCTGCATTCAGTAATAACAGCTTCCGTGTTGTACCCCAGAAAGATTCAGTGCACAGAGAAGTACAGCTTGGAGCTCAGGTCAGAATGGGTGTGACCAGGAAGGTAATGAAGACCCGCCTGGGCATTACATGTGTGGAGACATACACGATTAGAAGACACCTGGTGATATCAAATAAGCCTGTTTCTGGACTCCTTCTGAAAAGCAAATGCAGGCACAACAGAGAACTACCGAAAGAGGCAAACATCCCCTGGGTCTGAGAGTCACCGTTCCTGAGCTCCTAGAGTTTCACAACATGTCCTCCTACATGTGGCAAAAGGCGTTGGTCATTAAACCCTCTTATCCACAGGTGACTTACTTTATAGATGATATAACAACAAATGCATCACAACAATTTACCAATACTTAAGTAATTAACACATTATCGCTCTTGAACATTCAATATGAAATTGCCCCGCAATGATGTTTCTTACAAGACACGTAAGGAAATCGATGCTAGTAGACTGACATGTACCTTTGATATTATTCTTGTGTAATCCAGACTGTCACGAGTCTATATTTGTCATTAACTATAGTGACTACAGTAACTACCTGACCTGCAATGGGAAAAGGAAAGTTATAATTTAATGTAAGTTTCCACTATCATAAAAACTTTCTCACAACCAATAATGCCCTGGAAGTCATTTTTAAAACACAGCATTTTAAAAACTCCAGGCTTTCTTACTACAACCCGTATTACCCCCTAAGTAACCTCTGTCTATCTGGGGAATAGATAGGTCTACAGTCTACAGAAAGTTCCAGGAAGCTACGCCATTGCCAGGGACATTCAAAAGACTGAAATGGCTCAATTTTGATGCAGATTTATTGAAACAAATGGGCCGACTTTACTCTCGATCTCGGTCTATCTCTTGGGCTTGCTAAGTCACTTAGACCAGGGAAGGTTTTTGGCTTACTAAGAATCTTTTGAAGGTGTTCCTTTCTTCACAGTTAGGCTTAAAATGTATGACTTCTGACAGGAATGCTTGGAAAGTAATTCACTTCTCTCCATCAATCCCATGTTATCCCAAGGGATTACTCAACAGATGAACATATTTTCATACTTGACTACCACAATTTTCTTAATTGCATTTTCCCAGCATATTCAATTATATGTGCAATCTATTTGGTTTCCCTTAGAATTTCACTTTGAAAAATTTACACCGCATATATTAAGTTATTATTTTTCCTACAAGGTAGACCTCCTTGTAAAATCTAGCACTTGGAATCTTTAGGCATTTGGGATATATGGAAAATCTATTGCCACACCTTAAACTCAACTGTAACATCTCTCAAACATTCTTAATGCCACTATCTGCAGTAATCCTTCACATTTTAGTTAAAAAATGTCATAATATATTTCATGTTAGGATATTACATAATTCAGTAATTATGTGTGATATTTTAATAATTGAATGTTAATTTTGTTTAAAATCTATCACCAACCTCAAACAAACCCCTCAATGATTCCTTATTAAAAACTTAATTATTTTTCAACCTAGAAATAAAAAAAAATCCGTAAGAGAGTGAAGGCTGGCCATAAAGTGATGCAGCAGAGGCTGGTCATTCTGACTGAGTCTGCGTGTGGGACAAGACTTCTAAATAGGTACAGATCTCATCATAATAGGTACCTTCTGAAGAGCCTATGAGAGTTCATCACGTGTAACAAAACTTTGATTTTTTAAATTATATTTCAAAAATGTGCATTTACAACATTGCAGCCAATTAATTATAGAGAAGTAATCAAATACTCTTCTATTTTTAAAATCTAGTTTCTTAATCTCAAATAACAACAACTGATACTAGGGAGATTTTGTATTCCTTCATATGAGACACAGAGTTATTTTAACATTATCAAAAGTGCATACTTTTCTTTAAATTGATAAAAGTCATCAGGATTCCCGAAGAGACTAATTCACTTATATTCATGGAACTAATATAAGACATTAAAAATTATCTAAACATAGTAGATGGCAATATATGGCAAACTATGTTTGAAATGTCTGAAAATATGTCTGAAATCCTCTTCTCTAAACTCAATTGTTAATTTTGACCTTTGAAGAAATGATTAAAATGGGATAATTGGGGTAATGTAGTTTCAAACATAATTTTAATGTAAATTTTATGCCAGTGACAATCCACAGAAGCAGTACCTCCTCTTAGACTGGATTTTTAAACCTGGAGGGCAGGGTATTTTGGTCATCAGCATGATTTAGGGCATTATGGAAGTTTTAGTGGGAGAATCGGCAAAGTCTTGCGAAGTGCAAGACAGTCTTGCACGACAAAGAAGACCGCATATCCTGTGTGGTTTTGAATGTCCGTCCTGGCATTAAGAGAAAGAAAATACATATAGTTACTTGACCCTAGTATGTAACACTCTGGTATGTGAACACAGAACGTTTTGCACATTTTAAGTCTGCAATCAATTTCCACAAAGTAACCTATGCCTTAAGAAAGACTATACCTAGAAAAAGGATTTTTTAGGCTATAGTTCATTTCTATAAGGCATAATCATATTACATACATGGAAAAACTGCTCACGATGTTTGAGCTGCAATCTAATAACTGTGTATTTGTAGCTGATCCATTATAGGCATTCTACATATAAATGCAAACAACTGATTATTTTATTAGGTCTCTATAATAGTATAGCCCACACACTTGGAAAACTATAGAACACTGAAGACAGAAATTAAGGAAGATACAAATAAATGGAAGCATATACCCTGTTCATGGATTGGAAGAATTAACATCATTAAAATGTCCATGCTACTCAAATCAATTTATAGATTCAATGTAATTCTTATTAAAATACCATGACATATTTCACAGATGTAGAATAAATATCTCAAAAATGTATATGGAATCAAAAAAGACCTGAATAGCCTCAGCAATCTTAAGAAAGAAGAACAAAGTAGGAGGGATCACAATACTCAGCATATCAAACTACAAGGCCACTGTGATCAAAACAATCTGGTGCTGGCATAAGAACAGACACATAAATCAATGAAACAGAATAGAGAACCCAGAAATAATTTTAAGTCTCTAAGTTTAATTAATATTTGACAAAGGGGGCACAAACATACATGGAGTGAAAATAACCTTTTCAATGAATGGTGTGGGGAGAACTGGACTGGCACGTGCAAAAAGAACAAAATGAAACTAGGCCACCAACTTAACACCATACACCAGAATAAACTCAAAATGGATAAAAAACATTTTAAGTCATGACACCATAAAAGTCCTAGAGGGAAACAAAGGCAGGAAATTTCAGATACCCCACACAGCAATATTTTTACTGATACATCTCCTAGGGCAGGGGAAATAAAGGAAAAGATAAACAAATGGCACTGCATGTAACTAAAAAGCTTCTGCACGGCTGAAGGAATCATCATCATAATGAGAAGGAAATCCACTGTATGGGAGAACATATTTGTCAACGATGTATCAGTCAAGACTTTGATCCTCAAAATATATAAAGAACTCATCGACTCCACCCAGGATGACAAACAATCCAATTAAAAAATGGGCAAAGCATCCAAATAGACACTTCTCCAAGGTGGATACACAGAGGGCCCATAGACATATGAAAAGATGTTCAGCAATCCTAGCCATCAGAGAGGCAAAAAATTAAAACACATTGAGATGACACTTCATACCCATCGGAATGGTTATCATTAATACATCAACAAACAACAAGTGCTAATGAGGATGTGGATAAAGGTGGTAGGAATGCAGATCAGCACAACCCTTGTGGAAAACAGTGTAAAATTTCCTTAAAAAGCTAAAAATGGAATTGCCTTTGGATCCAATGATTCCTCTGCTGCAGTTATACCCAAAGAATCCTGACACACCAATTCAAAAGAACCTCCGCACCCCAGTGTTCACAGCAGCATTATTTATAATAGCCAAGTGCTGGAAACAGCATAAGTGCCCATCAGCACATGAGTGGATCAAAAAACTGTGGTACATTTACGCAGTGAAATACTAAGCAGCAGAAAAAAGGAACAAGGAAATCCTACCTTTTGAACAGCATAATGTGGCTGGAAAATATTATGCTAAGTGAAATAAGCCATTTGGTGAAAGATAAATACCATATGATTTCACCTATCAGATGACTCTAATGAACAAAATAAACTAACAAACAAAATAGAACCAGAGGCATAGAAACATGGAGCAGACTGACAGTGACCAGAGGGGGAGGGAGAGGGGGATAATGGTGGAAAGAAGGGGAAGGGACAAGACAAAGAACACATATGAATGACCCACAGACATGGACAACAGTGTGGGGATTGACTGTGGGAGCAGACAGTAGGATGGGTGGAGGAGGGCAAAGGGGAAAAAACTGGGGCAACTCTAACAGAATAACAATAAAAATTATTAAAAATAAAAAGGTAAAGTTTATAAGTTGATGCGAATATACAAATTTCTGCCTCTAAACTCTGGCTTCTGTTTTCAGCAATTTACTTCCCACTGTCCTTTTACACTTTGTGAACAGCTTTACTTGATAACTGTCAAAAATTCAAGGGTATTCTCTTTTGGAGAATAACTTATTTAAATAGAAGCTTCTTTGATGTCAAGCGTATTTCTTCCTGAAGTTACTGCTTTGAGAATAACAGCTCCCTTTGATTATGAAAACTGAAATGTTTCCAGATTTATATTCTGCCTAGTACATATATTTGGCCATGGCTAGTGTTTTTGAGACAGGTTTAATTTTCTTTTCATGTTAAACGTTAATGTTTTTTTATGTTTATTACTTTATTTACTTTGTGTATCATAAAGTTCCCTCTTGGCTGTGGAGGTTGGATCATAAGATACAGTTTATTAAACACATGCTGTATTCCATAATACCAGAGCTGTGTTTACAGTTTTCATGTGAGTCCTTATCAATATCATCCCATGTTCAACTGCATAGCTTCACTGTACTGATTTCAACCCACATGCTCGATTTCTTCTCAGCAAGACCTCCCAGCCACACTGGTGACACAATTTCCTTCAGAAATCTCATAAAATACCAAAAGGAAAATATCAATATACATATATGCATACCATATTTTTCATCATCAATGAATATATGCCCAGTAATAGTGATAAATACAAATACAGGGAATATAAAACTCTTCACAATATGGCTTCAACCTCTAATTTCAGCATCTTTTCTGACCTCCCATATTTATCAGTCATCCAGCCTGTGAGTTTATAATCCCAAAGCTAAAGACATTATACATGCAGGCCTGTCTTTATGTCCTCATTAATTTTTTTTCTGTCTGGATCCATGCCCTTTTACTAAACTGTTAGATTTAGAATGATAAAACTTTAATTTACACTAACATTTGGTCAGTTATGTTATGACATTGAGTAAATTACATTTCTAAATTAAAATGAGCAAACTGTAGGGATATTAAGTAATTTACTCAATGCTGTCTCTACCCAATGCTATCTCATTGCATCAGAAGGGTTAAATGTGGCAATATATGTAAAGTGCATGGAACGAGGCTGAAAAATGGAGATCCGTCAACCATCTTGACTACTAAAACACCTTTTGCTGTAGTCTAGTGGTATCCCTATCCTGTCTTAAGACCAAGATCAAAAGCAATCTCTCTGTGAATCACTACTTACCCCTCCTTAGAGGGTCAGTCATGCAATTCTTGCATTTTAAAGTACACCACACCTACATTGTCACTAACCCTTCAATGTTTTCTAACACTTGTTTCAAAGCATCTTCATTAACCTGCAATTTCTCTCAGAGCAGAGATATCGATTCATGCAGTTCTGCATCCCTCATGCCCATCACCATGCCCTGTACATGGTGGAGGGCTAATAAATGCCTGTTAGATGCAGGATTCTGGTGCATCTTTACAAATACAGTAATGTGGCAAGAGAGCACAGATGAGTAAGTTTCTGTGTACATTAAAGAAATATTAGAAAAGAGATCTGAGTTAATGATAAATATAGACTTCCTTTTTCTTACCAAAGCTGGTTATTAGATTGAACAGCAATAAAAATCCATCTTGAATTCTGGATATAAATAGTGAATCAATCATCCCATCAAAAGACTTAATGGAAAATTTGTCTCAAACTAGTTCACATGGTAGAGCCTCTGATGAAAATGTAATGGTCCACATGATTAAGATTTGGGTGAAGGGATTGAAATTCAAACAATGTTTAAAACAGGAGAAAAAAATAGATTTGCTGCTCCTTTAATTGAACAATGATTTTAGAATGCTTGCTCTTCTTATCGGGGCCCTACTTTTACAAGCAATCTGCTTTCTAGCTGATCCTGTATTGACTCGCCTAAGCCCAAGGCATAATCTTTAGACTCTAGACATGTTCTTTAAGTCTGCTTGACAGTTCATCACATAATTTGTTTTGATTATAAGTATATTGAGATACTCTTATCATCCTCCTGTTTTTTAATAATTGATAGTAAAAATGAAACAATTGATTAATTAAAGCATGTTAGAACATTAATGCAGTGCACCTGACTCCCCAAACAGAAATGTTATTTTTAATTATGACATTATTTAAGGTTTGTCATTTTCCACTTTATTGACAAACATATTACCCTAAACATAGTGAAAAAATAAAATGAAATTCCATCATAACCCAACTGAGAAAAATATAAATTTCAATATACTCTGTGTTTCTTCCTAGGATACATTGATTGTATCCTAGGAAGAACCCTGTGTACAGCAGAAATATCATTAAGGAAAATAAATATATATTCCTTTAAGCACAGGATGGCCTGAGGTTATGATGAATGTTATATCGTTCACACATAATATGACAATCAAAATAATTAATAATTTGAAATATGTAAACATACCATGTTACTATGATTTTCAAGTATGATTACAATAGAAATTGTTACTTACAAAGGGCATAACTGACTATAAAATTAGTCCTCATTGTAGCCTCTATGCATAAGATGTGCTAGGTGACCATACAGGCAAGGCATTAAGAATATTGGTGAACTAGCCCTTTCCTCCCATTACACACTTTGACAGAAAAAGGATTGGTTTGATTTTTAAAGGTATGTAGTTAGTACAAGTTTCTTAGACTAATGAATAAATGAATTGTAAAATAAATTAGCAAACCATGGAATAAGAAATAGTCCTACCAAGGCATTTAATTTAATCTTCCTTGTAAGGGGTGGGGCAGTGTGTGGGGAAGAGTGGAATGAACCAGGGAGATTGATTAAGTAGATGAGACAGTATCAGGTCTGTCTAGAAAAATTCCAGCCATTGTAAATATAACAAGAATGGCTTGCATGACATCAGTGTAACCTGGCAGCCAAGGAGAGTGGACTGGAATGAACATGTGCGAACAATGACAACTTCACTGTACTAGTCAGTGGGGGCAGTAGACACTGTTAGGCGAGCATGTGTACTGTGTGGCCGTCACATTCAAACGACTGAGTGAGAGTATAATTCCCTTGGCAAAATCTGCTAACGCTGAGCCTACATACGCCCAGCAAGTCCACTTCTTTGGTATATACCCAATGGAAATGTATACATGAATTTATGAAAAAGACATGAATGAAAATGTTCCCAGCAGCACTATTGCCAGTAACAACAACAACAAAAAACCTGGAAAAAATGTAAATGCCCATTAACAATAGAATGTAAATTAATGGTGGCATATTCATACAATAGAAGGCTGCAGAGCAATGAGAATGAACAAATCTATACAAAACATGAATGAATCCCACAAGGAAGGGCTGGGATCTGCAGTTCATTTCCCTGGAGATAATATGTGTTCCTGCCCCGAGTTACCTCTGGGAAATTTCATGAAAGTGGTGGAGGTTGTATCAGTGAGGGTCCAGTCAGAACACAAAAGTACACCAATTATTTTACAAGAAAGAATAAAAAATAAAGATAATTTTTATTTTAAAAAATGACTGAGCGAGTAGAACAATGAATCTGAATCCAATTTTGCATTAAGCTTGGACATTCCTGCACAGAAACTATTCAGATGACTCAGAAGGCCGCAGGTATGGGCAGCTGGTGGTTGGCAGCTTCATCACGACAACGTGCTCCTGCTCATGCATCACGTCTCCCTCAGAGTTTTTTCCAAACATCAAATAACCCAGGAGAATCAGCCCCACTACAAGCCAGATTTGGTGCCCTTCGACTTCTGGCTTTTCCCCAAACTGAAATCACCTTTGAAAGGGAAGGGATTTCAGACCTTCAATGGCAATTGGGAGAACTGTGTGAGGTCCCACAGTGCCTACTTTGAAGGGGACTTAGGCGTCATTGTCTCATGTACAATGTTTCTTATATCTTGTATCTTCTTCAATAAATGTCTCTATTTTTCACATTACATGGCTGAATATCTTCTGGACAGACCTCGTATATAAATGGTCCAAAGTTAAGTAAGCTCAAGTAAGGCAGAGAGAGAATCAAAAAATACTTTGAGAAATAGTGAGGTATTTTGAAGAATGAAATTTTAACAGATATAGCAAGCCAATTCAGTGATTTAACACTTTAAATAAAAAAGCAAGCATTGAGTATTAAAGAAATATAAACCACATTAGAAATGGATACTCTCTATTTTGTTTTTCCTTTGGATTCCTAAGCATCCTTCTCTCTGATCCTACTTCTAACAATCCTGTGGCCATAATAGTGGTTAAAAGAATAACCTAAGTTTGAAATGTACTATGCAAATTACTAGACATATAAGCTGTAGAAGTTTATTTAATATTTTTAAGTATGGGTCTCCTTATTTAGACATACAATGGAAGATCAATACTTAACTTGGGTGTTTGAAGGATTATCTGAAAAATACCTGAACAATTCCTGGCACAAACTAAAATCTTTTAAATATGTAGCTACTTCACATTTTTTTCTTCCCTTTATTTTCCTTCTTTCCTCCCCTCCACCTGTTCTTCCTCCCCGTTCTCCTCCTACTTCTTTTCCTGTTATTATCATCATTTTACAATCTCTCTGCCTATTAGTTGTTTATTTACACTATGCAGGCATTAAATCTATGTCAAATATTTACCTTTAGGCAGTTAATGCTGGTAGATGTACTGGGAGGACAAAATAATACTCATTGACTACATGAGCACTCTGTAGAGACACGAGCCTAAGGGGGTATTTTCTCTTTGCAGGCATAAAATGTAAGTAGATTTTCACTAGAAAATTTAAACATTTTTAGTCTTTGATTAAAACATGTTACACAAATTAAAAGTAGTTTCATTAGTGATTATTGTCAATTGTCTTTATTAATGAGAAACCTGTATATCTAGAGAGACAATAGAATCTCAAATTTTCATGTCTAAATTATATTTTCTTAGTCAGACTTCACAAATTTGCAACTGAAACTTAATCAGAAATGATTAAGAACCATGCTTCAGAAAATCAAAGAAAAGCTATGTCTGTTTTTTCCTAGACAAATTAAAATAATAAGATCCCTATTAAAACTCTATTAATTCTCTGAAAAGTTAATCATAAAACAATAAGTTGGGCACAAAATCTATTTTTATAAAGTAACTTTTAAATAATGTTTTAGTGGAATTTTTATTTCTATAATTTACATACACATTACCATATACTCTGAACATTTTATGAGACAACATATTATGAATTCAGCATTACTCCCAGTTATAGTTGCTGTCACATTTGTTATTTCCACAGATATTTTCCCCTAAATGACCTAACATTTTTTGTGCATTTAACATTGGTTTACGGGGTTGTAGAAATTTTTTCAAAATAATACATCTCCCTGTTTTTCATATTTATTTGCATTCTGTCTCAGTTGCCTTCTCAGGGAGCCAGAGGAGATGGTAGGGGAAGGAATATGACAGATATAAAATGAGGAAATTGTGGGAAGTAGCCGAGTGGAGGCCTAGTAGTAAGCATTACATGGTATCAAGAAGAGGCACGGAGGGGCCTAAGGCTCTGAGTCACCATTTCCTGGGGTGATCCTAGGTAACGCAATTTTGCCCATACTTATGAACATGCATAAAGAATTAAGCTCGTACCCCACCACAGCCCCTGACTAGAAGTTAAGATATTTTGGTAGGTAAAGAACTTACTGAAGAACTGCTTGTGAAAGAAACTTAGGGGATGGGGCAAAAATGAGCTACTCACTAAAACAAGAAATGCAACTTTTCTAATGTGAGCCATGCTCATCATTATATCTACCTAATTTCAAAGAGAACTTAAGGGAAAAAAGAAAACCCACATAACAAATCAGTTTAGAGATTATAGGTTAAGCAAAATCAAGGTTACTTTACGAGGGAACTTCCAAGAGTCATCAATAGGTAGATAGGCATTCTAAATCTTTGCATGGAATTTTTTGAGGGAATGAAATTCTATGGAGCCTACTTTTGGACATAGCTTTATTATATGAAGGGCATGTTCTTCTCCCATGTAGTGAGATTGTTTTGGAGAGTTTGTATCAGTTCAGAAAGCTTCTGTCAGGGGAGTAAAAGATGACTGAAACATGGCTTTCATTCATAAGAAACGTGTGATTTTCTTTCCCAATACTAACACTTAATTTCCACTCAAATTCAATTTTTTAGTCTATTGCAGGGTATCTGTGCTCCTAAGGGAATAGTGATCTGTGGTATCCTAGATACTTGGTCCTTTGAATCATGGAATGAATGCATCCCTACTACTTGTGTGCTCCTTTTCCAAGTCAAGGTGTGACTTCTGTGAATCTTACAAAAATTTTTTTCCATTTAATTCTTTTTAAAATATTTTTATAATTTTAATTAATTTATTTTACTGTGTTTTTCCATTAACATTTAGTCCCTTTATACCTGCCTCCCCCCCACACCACAAGTCAGCAAACTCTACCTGTGTTTAAAATCGTCACCACCAGGTAAAAGATTAAAAGTGGTTTGATGACCTCTCTGCTTGTCTCTCTCCTGTTACGCTTGCTGACAGTGGTCAGGGGAAACAGTACAGCTGTTAGTCACTGAGGTAAAGAAGAACTGATTGTCCTCCTTGTAGAAAGGAAACTAGTTCTCTCCTATGTGATCAGAAATCTCTTCAGGACCAAAAAGACATTATTATGCTTGATTTTTTTTTTTTTTTTTTTGCTGGGGGGAACTAACATCTATGGTAACTCTCAACTTCTCGTTTTGTTTCAAAATCTACAGGAGCGATAAAAAAAGAGGTTAAATTTTGACCTAGTTATAGCAAAGATCAAACCTTAAGATGTCCATTTTTTGAGGTTGCTTTGATACCTTTAGGTGAGAACAAAAAGGATGACTCCTTGAAAACTGGACATTTGGCTAAGCATAAAGTAGGTAGAGCACCTTACCTAAAATTGAATTCATGACACAGAGCTAAAATTAATATTTCACTTTAAATTTCATCAAATTAATTCAAATATATTTTGTTACTAGTTTGTTCTATGAGAAGTACTAACACGAAGGGCCTTGTTTCTACGACTAGGCAGTAATAAACGGTGCCACTACAAAGGCGCTTGTCTTGCACTTTAGTGACTGGCAGCAGACATCAGGTTTACCCACCTAAAGTTCAAGCCCATTTAGGGTCAGCATCAAAGTCTATCAATGAAGGGCCTGAACTGTGCTGTGGAAGCTGGCTGCCGCATGTGAAAAATAAATGCTTAAATATTTTCCTCTAAACACAATTTCCCTGTAAACACAGGCTTGTGCCTGCTAATTCAGGAAGAATGTTGATTCTTATTATTTTTGTACATTATAAAAAATAAAGGCCATCTGTAAATCTTTCAAAGATTTGGATTAAAATAATATCATTGGGGGGAAAAAGAAAAAAAAAAACACCTCAGCTTTTATCTAGTTATGGCACTTGTGAAACTCTATTTGGATGAAAGTACTTAGTATCCATTATTTGAGGATTATGATAACTTAAGTACAGCACAATGTGAACGTTTATTGTTTTAAAGCATTAACATCAAAAGATGGGAAATGAAGATCCTGATAAAAGAGTCTAATCAAAAGTGAAAAAGCAAGTAATACTCTTCAAATTTCAGGTTATGGATAATAAAATACATGTCTTGTATGTTCTCTGACCTCTCATTCACTTATATAACCAAATTTTAAATTAACCTCAATAATTTTACAAGACATCTGAACAGTTTCTACATTTTTGGGTTCCTGCCAAGACAAGATGTACTGGGACTCAATTCTGTAATGTCAAAGGCCTGGAAAGGCTTTATAAGGTTCAGATTAGTACCGGATCAAAATTGCAGTCTTAAATAGGGCTTGGTTATTTTCAAACATTTCCCAAATTGGTATTTAGCAAGAAACAATTAAGAAATAATCCCTCTTTAAGCTTAATCTTGGGCCTAAAATCCGTTGATCAATCAACAAATTCCTATTGAGCACACAACACAGAATAGAAAAACTAAGTCAGAAAAAAAAAAAAGAACTTCATCTTCAAGTCAAGTCTTCCATATGGTGTTTACTTCCCTAAGTAAAAGAGAGACAAGAAAAAATGTGTGTATGTGTGTAAAATATATGTATATTTATATATAATAATCTCACCAAAACATATCATATTATATACTAAAATTTTAATTATGTATATATTTAAAGGGATAAAACATGTTACACACTTATGATTCCTGAAAAAAATCAGATTATAAAACAATGCACTGCAATTTAATGCTAAAAATATTTTTCATTTGTTAGAAGTGTAAATGATTCTATTGTCACTTATGATATCTATCAGTAACAATGTAATTCAATTAGCAGGATTAAATAGGAAGCCTTGAAAAAAAAACGAAGGCATTCGGCACTGTCCACGTCTATATCAAATGACTTGAAACTAACAGAAAAACAATTTTAAAGAGGAACTTCATAAAAAACGTTGATGAAATAACATGCTCATAGCATTCTATTTTGGGTAGCAATTATGTGGCCAGCACTATGCCAGGCAATTTTTTTTGCACATTATAAATCAACATTGACTATAATCCCAAAAGTTCAGTATCTCTAGTCAAATTTTTAGACATGGAGCTCTAGGATTCATAGATGGAAAGTAAGTAAATCAAGGTCATATGGTTAATCCGTAGGTCCTCTAAATTCAGATATTAAAATTTTCCCAATCTGTTTTTGTTGTCTAGTGAAAGCAGCAGTATAGGATAGATGCTCAGAGGCTAGTATATGTGTTTGCAGTTCACGCTGTGTAATCTTAAACAAGTTAGCTCTGTTTTCTAATCTTCAAAATGGGGGGGAACAATAGTATTCACATTTAATGAATGAATGTTATAAGATTTGAATGGCAGTCCATGTAAACCGTGTAGAATATCACAGAGCACATGGTGAGTATACAGTAGAAGGTATCTAATATTACTAGTGATTCAATCTGTGATCTTAGGGAGTCGCTGTGGCAGATTATATTTTCCTAAAATGGCCAAAACAATAAGCCACTGGCTCATCTCACCCTGTGACCTTGCCATCAAAGAATCTGTCTCCTTCCTCGAAGCTGGGTGATACATGACGACAGTAACAAGACTAGAACTGGATGGAAATGAAGTTATATGACTTCCAAAGTTAGATCATAAAAGGCAACAGAGCGTCTGCCTCTGTCTCTCTCCCTCTTTCTCCCTCTGTCTGTGCTTCTGTTGGAAGCCAGTCACCAGGCTGTAAGTATCAGCCATATGTACAGATTACGTAAACATTCCCCAGCTAAAACTTTAGCTAAATACCCAGTCAACAGCCATTATCAACTGCAAGACGTGTGAGAAAGCTTTCGAAATAACACCAGCCAGAACTACTACTTGACTCAATTTTCAAGAGATACTCTGAGCAGGAACCAACCACCCAGCTGAGCCCAGTCACCCCCAAAATGACAAGAGATACAGAGAAGCCTTCCTTGTTTTCAGACACTCTTCAGTGGGTGATTTATTATAGAGCAAGGCATAACCAGGTCTCTTTCATATTTTTATTAAAAGTAGGCTAATTAAGCATGTCCTGGAATTTGTTTGATTTTTAAAAAAATCTACTTATCAAGATGAAGCATGTTCTTTTTATTCTAAATAAATAGATTTAATGCAGATACAGAGAGCCACAGTTATAGTTAATGGATTATTTAATTTTTCTGCTATTCAGGGGATGACCCAGCACTACTCCAAGCAAGATCTGGCATAAGATGGTTAACAAAAAGGACAAACACGTATCTTAAGGGGCTTTATCCTAAGCTAGAGGGAAGAACACTTCCATTATCAGTTACCACAGTACCAGGGATTTGGTGTCCTACCTCTTAGGAGGCCAGCTAGAAAAATTCCTGACTTTTAAAGAAGACAAGACATGTAGCTGCCAACGTGCTCAGATACATTAAAGTTAACCGTTTATTTAGGAGCTCAGATGCTCAGGGAAATGTAACCAACCAACTCTTTTAACACACAAAACTAAAAACCAATCCTTCCCTTTCAATGTAAACATGGTAATGTTATCTGAATTCATACTGTTGAATTACACTTCAGTTTCATCACCCAGCTTTATATATAAAAGCTAGAAGCTTTTTCGAGATCAACCTGTTGAACAAAGAAAGAAACATCTCTGATAGAGTGTCATTTACTCGGCTACCACCAGGCTCTGTAAGTGGACTTCTATAAAGAGAGAAGCTTCCTGCATTAAAAATCTTGGTGAGAAAAAGAAAGGGAGATATTCCTATGAGTATAGGGCTATACAAACCCTATCATTTTCATAGGGAATGAAACGGGCTAATTCTCCTCTTCCTTTGAGAAAATGCTTTCCTGACAGGAAAGAAGTCCATGATAACTCTATAAAGCAGAATATCACCCCTGCCAGCAATTTGGCTTTAAAAGATATCAAAGGAAAGAAAATAGAACTTTAAGTAAGATAAATTAACCCTAATTATATAGCTATAGAAATGTAATTATGTTGAAGATAATAAAATGTTGCCATTTGAGCTTAATGCTAAATAAAGCATCTTATCTCAGCAAATTAGAAAAAGGCTCTACTTAATCATCATAGTGTCCACTGAGAAGAGTACAGCTACAGTCATGCACTTCCCCATGCTCAGTGTTCTAAATTATGAATGTTTATGTAACTTATAAATAGATATTGTTGATGCTGGTAAGTCATTTGTAGGATCACATAAAAAACAGTAAGTAACCAAATACAAAATCAGTCATTTTAAATCCCAAAGTAATAACAGTAAGGCATTGATTTACCAAAATGTGCTTAATAGTGTTTTCAGTCTTTCCTCTAGTGATAGACAATATGAACTACCTAATACAATATATTTGTTTAATATTGGTGCCAATTTCTTATTAGTCACGGTTGATTGTTTTAGTTTGTCAAATAGCCAAGACTTCATCTATTTTCACTGCGGCCAGGCTGATGGCTATCTCTGTGTGTGCGTTTTAACATCTTCACTATTTGGCAAATGAATAAAGCGTCGAATGGTTTGGTCCCAACAATGTTCTGATTCAAGAAAGTTTTGTCTGGTGACAATCAAAATCACTGAGGACTTTTAATAATTTTTGTGGTCCTTGTATTACAAATAAACTAAGAAGTTCTCAGAAGAATGGGAATCCTTTTGACTGCCAAATGTAGGAAGGAAATAATGAGGTTAGAGGTATCCCTCTGAACACACAGCCTGATACCATTTTCTCTCTGGGTCTGGCACTGCAAGGACCCACATATGGGCCAAATTTCTGTAAAGTATGTGACTTACTCGGGCAGGTGCCTGTCTCCCAGGGGACTCCTGGCAAGCACCACCAAATGTCAGTTCTGGTGATCAGAAGGACCAAGGCTTTGTTCTCCTTTGATAACCTGAAAAAAATATATGCATTGCAATCTTTCTACTTGCTTTTTCTATCCTCTGTTATTTAATATGTAAATATTTTATTAAAATCTTGGTAGCTATACTATATATTGAGAAAACATGACTTGGTAGATATGATAGGAAGAAAAGGAAGGAAAAACAACAATTAATAAGAATTTTTAATTTGCCAGACAAAGAAAGAGGCGCTTTTCCATCTAGCCCTGCTAGTCTCAAAGTGTTGCTGCTTTAAATTAAGTAATGCTCTTAATGGTACTTTGTCCAGTGTTTCTTATTATTCCCTTTGGGCTATCTTTGCCTCATCTCAGCTCAACCATTTTTCCTTATTCTGTTCACATAATGATAAACACATATCATATACACCATTATACACTCACATATCAATACATTTCGTGCATTACAGCATCCGTATTAAAGTGAATTCTGGTGAGTGTCTGTCCCTCACAACTAAAAGCTCGGTAAGGGCAGGAGAAATGCTAATTTCTCTCCAGTTAGTAGACTGGCTAAAATAATGTTTGGTAAATGTTATTAAAATAAAAGATAAATCAACAATGTTGATTCTATCAATAAATTATTAATAAAGATAAATTATACTAACTGGAAGTATTACATAAACTGATTTTAGACATGTTTTGGCTTCCCAATTAACTGCCTGAGATAAAAACATAGAAGATAGTTTTTCTCTCGCACCTTGCCTAAAGTATACAGGCACAAAGCACAAGTTACTTCATTAGCTCCACCAAAATCTTTACATAGCTCAGTGTTAAGTCTCCAACTAGTGTGGAGAAGAACTCCCAGGGAGCTACAGCAAGCCAGGAGCATTCTTCAGGGCAACCTGCTAAGGCAAGGAGTCATGATCGTGATCAGAGAGATGAATTTATAGCCAGGAGGAAAACAGCAGGTGTCACACCCGCCTGGTTAGACAAGCACAGAAATGTGAGACAGGGAGATAACAGGAGCATCTCTGAGGATTACAGGGGATACAGTTTGGGCTGACTTCCTAGTTCAAAATGATTTACATAGGACCATAATATACTCTTCCTTCCTATGCCTTCCTCTGCTAGAATAGCTGAAAGATCACCTGGACCAGCCATTGGCATTCAAGTGCTTACTACTGGTCATTAAAAAGCAAACAAACTTTTTACTTTATGTAGTAGAAAATAACAAAATAGGTGTGGAGTGTGTGTGTTTGTGGGTATATAAAAATAAGGTAAATAAAGGGACAAGAGAGGGAGAGACAAGAGGAGAGATGATAGATAGATAGATAGATAGATAACAGATTGTAATTCCCCTTAACACCAGCCACGCTTCAGCCTGTTCCATGCCTGCCCTTTCCAAGGACTGGGTATGTGAACCCAGTGACGTATCACCTTTCTTGTTCAAACCAGTTAAACCAGTTGTAGCTGGGATAAGAGAAAACAGACAGTCCAGAGTGTGATACAAATATTAATTGAGGGTCGTGATCCAGGACCCAGGTTATGATGAATTTCTGCTTACGCTGCCCTTCTACTTGGTTCCCTGTAGAGTTTTCATGGGAGTCAAGGGGTTGATACAGGGTGAGAAATGTTGCATTAGTGTAGTTTCATCAGAATGAGCCATGAGAAAGCCTGAAGGTAGAATATTAGAATGTAAAAGAACAGAGGAATATAAGGCTATAAGAACCACCCTTGATCGAAGAGTGCTGACCACTAAATGTATGCAGATCATCATTAAACGATGCACTATGTGTGAACAGTCTAGGTCTTTTTATGCATACACTTTCATTTAGCAATGCTCATCAAATCAGCAGGAAAGCAAGCAATACTTTTTATGCGTTATGTTGACAAGTCAACTATCATCTGGATATTCACTCCAGAATATTTATTTGCACCTACCTCTTATTTTTATTCCAAATGTGTAGAAAGTGCACAAATAGGCAATTGAGTGTGGCCTCAGTTTTGTAAGGTATTGACTTTTTCCCTTTCTCCTTCTCTCTCTTATACACTTAGGAAAAACAATCTGTGCTTGAGAATGCAGAGTAGGAAAAACAGCTGAGTACACCACAATTCTTGTAAGTCATGCTCAATTCATAATCCACTAAAGCATTTACTCGATGATGGAGAATGGATAAATTCAACTTTAAAAAAGTGTTATTTGTTGTGATTTGTTTAGACTACTGAAATTATCTCTAGGGCAACATAGTAGGCCTGACATTCTCTGTCCTTTTCTGGAACCCACAGGTAATGCCTTTTATATACAAAGGCCTCAGTAGCTTCTGCTGCAATCTTGACTCCCAGACTTAGGGAGCTATGTTGTTTTCCAACTTTAGAAACAGCCCCATTTATTATAACTCTCCTTTAAATGGTCATAATTTTGACCTAATTTATAAAAAGTTGGTATTTACTGAGTGTCTCCAGCAAACAGTCCTGTTCATTAACTTATAAAACTGCCCGGAAACTCAGCATTGCAGTCTGGGCCCTGATCTCACGCTTCCTGTTAGCTCCCTTTTTCAGACACTCAGGGCTAATAAGTCTCAAGGCTACCTGTTATAATATGACATATATTAATACAGTTATACTAAAAATTATGTACCTGAAATGCAAATTTAACGAGGTGCTCTGTGATTTTATTTGTTAATTTGATTTGTTAATGACAAGAGGCAGTTTTGTCTAGAGTGTAAACCAGTACCAAATAAACAGAACCCCTTGGGCAGTATCAAAACCTAATTCAACCCCAAAAAACACTTTAATATAATGTCAGATCACACAGTCCTGCTAGTCCTACTAATAGAGTCCCTCTTGTACTAGTAGCTCTCCCTGACATTTGGTGAAAGACTTTTCTCGACTTAAGATCTCAAATTTTTGTCGTGAACATACACAGAGTTTCAACTAGGTAGTGTCAAAGGTGTCTTTTAAGTCTAAAACTCTGTCCCAGGCTAAGATTTACTTCTCCCGCAAATCTAGCATTCCTAAATACAAGTCCACGATTTACCACGTGAGCCTAAGTCCCTGGATCTCTCGCTCCCATGACATCAAAAGTTGAGCTCTTAAAGAATGCCGAAGTCTGGATTCACACATTAGTGTGCCTGTGAATGTCACTACAAGGTGACACTTACCCTGGGATATGAAAATATGCTACACTCCCTCAGAGTCTCATAACAGAGAAAGGACATTTACGCTCCTATTAAGATAATTAACCAAAGGAAGGTTGTACTCGCTCTTGAAAATTTCTTTTGAGGTCAGCACTATCCTACACATGATTACAAGTCTATGCTAATATAGCCTGGTTTGTCCCTCGCCAGCAGTTTAGACAATAAACTCAAATTTTAAGTGTGATTTCCTGCTTCTCTTTTTAATTCATAGGTATTCAAGGGAATTATGTTGCTTAGTGTATACATATGGTCATTATTCTAAATAAGCCATAGCCTCTGTTATTAAAATGAAACTATTTTTTGTTATTATAATCTTTATTAGGTTTCCATTTTTGTGTAGGTTAATTGAAGTCTACTGTATCTTTGTTTGTTTTTTAATTGTTCAATTACAGTTGTCCGCATGAAACTAACTCTTTCAGGACCAACTTCAAATAAGTCAAAACAAGTGGCAGCAATTGAAGGATCTAGAAGCCAGACATGAACTTACAAATTTACCTTGAAGCTCGTACATCACATGCGCACTCAAATAGGAAAAAAATGAAAACCCAAATGTCTTTGGGAATAATATGTCAATGGTTTCCCTGACTGCTACTGCTAATTTCATGAACACTTGAAACTGAATTTCCTCAGAGTATTGAAACTAGAGCACTGGAGTCAGATATAGACGCAAATGTGAAGAAAGACCATTACACTGTAACTTTGAAAAAATAAAATAATATAAATACTCAATAAAATAGCTTAGAATATTTATCTTGATTCAATATAAGCTATAATTAAGATATTACTAATATATTTATTTATTACCCAACTGTTATAATGGTAGATGTGATTTCTACAGTTTAAAAATTCAAATCAGAGAATCTAAAATAATTATGTTAGTAATATGGTTTGACATTTTAAAAAAGGAAAGAGATTCACTACTTGAATTCAATTCCCCTTTAGAAAAAGTGATAGTAATAATAATGCATTAGTGATTATATAGGAACAACAGAACAGATCTGTCTCTTCACCAGATATTAAAGTAAATGCAGGAGACTTGAGGTTTACCGGCCTGTTGGAAATAAAGAAATAAACCGTACTTCTGAGGACCCGGTAAACTCAGTAGCTGCCTTGGGACATGTTGAGGGTAAATATGTACCTTTAGAGAATTTATCCATCAGACAAATGTCTTCCCTCCAGAAAATGTGCCACAATCAAACAGAGAAGACATTCAAAGGCCAAAAATGCTACTTAATATGGCAAGACCCCTGTTACATACATACCAAAGCACTTAATTGACAAACTAGGCTCTAAAAATTAAAACCCAGGTTACTTAAAAATCAGTGGTCCAGAAAGGTAAAAGAAAAGAGAAACCAATTTTGGAGTCTGAAAGAAATGATGAAAAAACTTAAAAAACAAACAATATATTTGATACAAAAAAGGCACAACAAATATGAAATGGGATAATAACATTAGTGTAACTAGCATGTGTGAGCACTTATACCAATCTGGTCCTATAGTTATCCCTTACATAGTTCATCTCCCTCATCAAACATGCTTATGAGGTAGGCTCTGTTATCTTTATGTTGGGAAAGAAATAGATTCAGAAGATATGATCACTTGTTCAAAATCACCTACAGTAGTGAGGTCAAGATTAAAACTGAAGCCTGAAACCCAAGTTAATGTTGTTAGCTGTTGTACTATACCATGTCTGTGGGCTACAAAATTGTTTACTGACGATGATAAGAAGGGCGCTAAAAAATAAAAGGAACTGATGCATTGTTCCTGGAAATCAGGACATCGGGGGTCAAATACACTGACCAGCTATATGACATGCACCAGGTGCTTTACTTCTTGGGGCCTCATTTTCCTCAGGTGTACAATGATTAGGAAACTGACCATGGTATATTTTTGCAGTGATAGCCCCACATTGGTCATGCCTCCCTATGTCTGTACCTGCGCATAGATCCTGTGCACACTGATGTTTAGCCTACCACTGCGACTTGCTTGGGCAGATGGGAAACTAGAAAATGTCACACAAACAGAGGCTTGAAAACTCCTTGCTCTGTGGGGCTTCCCTTCCCTTGCTGCTTCCGGGAGTCCTGCAACTGCAACAATATCAACAATCCCAGGCTAGTCTACTGAAAACACGTGACCCAGTCATCTCTACCACCTCAGGTGACTGACAGCCAGCCTTAACTCTCAGACATATAAATGAGGCCAGCAGATTGTAGCCACATGAGTGACTCCAGGAAATACCATCAGAAGGACTGCTCAGATGAGCTCAGCTCATATTGCTGACAGATACAATCGTAAGCTAACAAATGATTATAGTTTTCTGCCAACGGTCAGCAAACTTTTTTTCTGTACAGAGCCAGACAATAAATGTTTTAGGCTTAACAGGCCATACATTCTCCAGCACAATCATTCAAGTCTGTTGTTGTAACACAAAGGCAGCCATAGTGTAAATAGATGGGCATGGCTGTGTTCCAATAAAACTTTACTTATAAAACAGGCAGCAGGAAAAAAAATGAAGAGAAAAGAAAAAGAAAAACACAGCTGAATGAGGCCTCTCAGTCAGTAGTGTGTCTTTTAAACCAATGTATTTTGGGGTGGTTTGTTATACAGGAAAAGTTAACTGATATCTTGATCAAGATGAACTTAATGAGAAAATCAATCAATTTTATAAATAAAATTTGCATTGTAAGTTAATCAACATTAACCTGTCATGAAAATAACAAAATTTTACTACTGAATAGAATAGACAATGCTTGTTTTTCTCCAAATCAACTTCATCTTTGGTGCAAATGATTGCTTAAAGCTTTGGATATCGTACTAAAATTATGTTAGCTAGAAATATAAATATAACTGAAATTTCACCCAATATCTTTTTTTGGCCCCATGATATCAACATTCTGTCACACGTGCATTCACACACACAAAATAAACATTTAAACATCACTAGTTAAGTATGTTTATATTTAGTTAAGAGCACAGTTGTTTAACAAAATTATTAAACCCCTGATCTTAGAAATGTTAAGGAGAATTAAAATAAGGAAATAATACACAAGTATCTTATTATGCATATTATATGTAACACAGAGTGTCAAATGTGGTCCTTCATATGATGTGCCAGTAGTACGTGTAAGTAAAGTGTGACAGTGACGAGAGTAGATGATGTTGAGGAACATGGTAGTTCTAAAGAATTCTGGGTCCTTGAATGATAAGTGAGGATAATTTTGACTCAGATGTGTCACTTTTACTTTATGCACAATATATCTCAAAAGAAAGCTAGTTAATGTTATTAACTGAGAGAAACATTTTAGTGTAAAAGTGAACTGATACTGTCAAGAGTGCACACATATGCACAGAGCAGAGGGCAGGGCTGGATGTGGGTTATTTTTATCAACAATTACAGGCCAAACTGGGCTTAAGAGGAAAGCACAGCTTCAAGTAGAGGAAGAACAGCTCTGCACTGAAGACTAATTTTAGCAATAAAACAAAACAAACAAGCAAAACCTTCTACTTAGCCAAGTCACTGCTATAACCTATCTAGATTAAAAAATCCAGAGTACTAGCACCATTAAGAACATGCTAGAAGCAGTCACACTACTGTTAGAATTTATGAAGAAACTAAGGCAATAATCCCTGCCATTATGAGTAGTCAGGAACCAGGCAGATGGACTTAGACTGTTTTTTGAAGTGGGTTGAATATAAATTTTAAAAAGATGTACAAATGATAGGTTCTTAGTCTCTCAAAAACACTAGCATGTTAACCTTCGGTGTTAAGATCAAAACTGTATAAGATGTAACTATGATTTAACAATAAAATTATGTATATTAATGTCCTAGAGTTGAGGTTTACGAATAAATGGATTGATTCGTACTATTTTTAATGTTTAAGTTTTTCAGTCACCATTAGAAAATGATTAGAAACTACTACATAAATATGGAAAAGGAAGGCAATTCTTGCCTAGGGTATTCCTTGGTTAAGACCTACCTTGAATTTTAAACAAACTAGAAAAATAGAACCAAAGACGTGGAAACATGGAACCAGCTGAAGGAGGGGAGGAGGAAGAGGGGAATGGTGGAAGGAAGGAGAAGGGATTAGTCAGAGAAAGTGTATGAATGACTCATAGACATGAACAACTGATAGGGGATTGACTGTGGGAGAGGGGGGTGGGTGTGGTAGAGGGAGGTAAAAGGGAAAAATGGGACAACCACGACAGAATAAACAATAAAAAAAAGAATGCCTTAAATTTTAAGAATAACTAGCAGTTATTTCTGTGGACTACTGAAAGGAATATAAATTGATATAATGCTTCTTAAAACATTTTGGCATAAATTATTAATATTCTAAAAATTTATATATTTTATCTAATCTACTGATAACAATAGTATTATAAAATTTTATGCACAAAGATATTCATTGTAATCTTATTTAATTTTTTCTAAAGTGAAAACAAGAGGAGGCTAACATTAAGAAAATGGTTAAATAAAATATAGCATATACAGTTAATGTACTTTATATGGTTATTCAAATTTTTGAAGAGGTTTAACAACCTGAGGAACTTATTATTAGGTAAATAGGATAAATACAAAATAAAAATCATACATGTATAATGATCTAGTATATACAAAATACTGGTAGATAAAAATTGTCAGAAAATATGTCAAAGTAATAACAATAATTTTACCTGAGTGGTAGCTTTTACTCCTTCACACTTTTGAAATTTTCTAAATATGCAACCACAAACTGGTTGCATATTAATATTGTTTTTATAGGTATTAAGAAATAAGGTTTCAGAAAATACTATCCTTCTAGCTCAAAAACTCTTGAAAGTGGTGGTGGGAAAATGGAGACAACTATACTTGAACAACAATAAAAAAAAAAGAAAGAAAGAAAAAAATTCTTAAATATTCCTTAGTTTGACATTCAATGTGGGTCACAATCTGTCACCAAGTATCTATTTTCATTTTTGAAAATCCAACTCCGCTTTTCCTTTCCACAAAATGCAGGTAGATTGATAACACTTTCTAAGTCTTAGGTTGCATGTTTCCAGTCAAGGGCCTCTTCCTCAGTTCCATTTACCTAGAACACTCATCTCTCACCTGTTTCTCTCAACTGGTCCCTTTCCTGTTTCGAAATCCTCTTCCTATTATCATCACATCCCAGAATCCCTATATAACCATTGTGCTAAACAATACTCAACTTCTTTGACAGCTATATACCACCTGTTCAACTATGATAGAAACACAACTTAAACCAGCTTCGAATGAAGGAGGAAAACAGAGGGGGAAGTTAATATGTTTGCCCATCTCAGGGAGGGTTTATTACCCTCATCATTATTGACATGTTTTGCTGTAAGCTTTGTGTCTTGCACATTTGATATCAAGGAACATTAAATTTTCCATCCAGATCCAATATATTTCTATTTTATTTTTATAAATATAGTTAATATACAATTTTCATTAGTTTCAGGTTTATACCAGAGTTATTCAACATTATGCACCTAACGAAGTTATCCTCCTAAGTCCAGTCATCACCTAACACCATACAAGGTTGATGATATTATTGACTCTAGTCCATACGCTGGGCCTTACATCCCTGGACTTACTGACTGTATAACTGGAAAAATACATCGGTTGTTCCCCTTCATGTTTTTCACACTTCTTCCCAACCCCTTCCCATCTGGCAACCCTCAGTTTGTTGCCTGTGTCTATGAAACTGTTTCTGTTTTGTTTGTTTGTTTTGTTTTTATGACAGAACTATAAAGCAGAATAGGAAAATGTAGAAGAAAAGACTATAGACGAACTTTTGGGAAAGGAAATTATGTTACATTAATGTTAAATACTTTGCTGATATGTTATATGGTAAAAATTATATTTCTAATGAGTAGTATTTAGTTTTCTATCTATGCATATTTATTCATGTATGTGTATGTTTTAAATAGTGATAAGTGTCTGGCAACATAAACCTATGAAGAGCTTTAAAATTACATATATACTTAAAAATTAATTATTGTCCTTGATCAAATTATCCATTAGAGTAATATATTGATTTTTTAAAATTTTCACAACACTTTGGAAATAAAATTTATTTTGCTGATCTAGCACTTTCTCTACATCATACTTTTAAAAGCAGAATATTATAAAGCAATGGATTTCAGGTTAAGGATGTGAGACTCAAGAAAACACAATTTCAAATTAGATTTTTAAGCGGTTTGAAAGCAAACTAAATGAACCTTGTTATATGTATGTTTTTTGCTTCCTATAATTTTACAAAGCAATTTTTAATCTGTCAGAGAACACTGTATAAAGTATATGATTGTCTAACCACTCTAATGTACACCTGAAAGTAATACAAAATGATATTGAAAGTAGCCTGTAATTGAAAACAAATATACATATATATATGTAAAGAGCGACTCGATAAGAATGTCTTCATTACTTCTGAGAATCCAGTACTTCCAAGAACAATAAAATTCTCAAAAATAACAATTAAATTATTCATAATTATCATCTCAAGTGTTTGCTAATAAATTAATGAGCAATTACTAGCTAATAATGATAAACTCAAATGTTTCTTATCATTTTAAATACCTCTTAGGTTTATTTATGATTTTTGTTTTTAATTTTATGAATGTACCTTTGTTTATAATATTTTTCATAACAGTTTGATTGAGATACAATTTACATATCATACCAGTCACCCATTTAAAGTATACAATTCAATGTTTTCTACTATATTCTCAGAGTTATGAAACTGTCACCACAATCCATTTGAGAAGAGTTTCACACCCCAAAAGAAAAGCTGTGTTCTTTAGCCATTGCCCATTATTTCCCCTTAAACTCTTTCCAGGCAGAGGCAACCACTAATCTGCTTAACTGTCTATATTTATTTGGCTATTCTGGCCAATTCATATAAAAATAATGACATAATACATAGTCTTTTGTGACTAACCTATTTCACTTACATAATATTTTCACAGTTCACTCATGTTGTAGCATGTATCAACAATCCATTTTTTTGTTTTGTTTTTAGCATTTTTGTTGTTGTTCAAGTACAGTTGTCTCTATTTTCCTACCACCTCTTTCCCCCAACCTACCCACTCCCACCTCCCACCCTCAACCTTCCCCACTTTTGCTTTGTCCATGGGTCCTTTATACACGTTCTTTGACAACCTTTCCCTTCTTTCCCCTGTTATCATTCTCTCCCGTATCCTCTGGTTACTGTCAGTTTGTTCTTTATTCCCACATCTTCGGTTCCATTTTGCTTGTGTGTTTAGGTTGATTAGATTCCACTGATAGGTGAGACTATATGGAATTTCTCGTTCACCACCTGGTTTATTCCACTTAGCATAATGCTCTCCAGTTCCATCCATGCTGTCATGAAGGGCAGGAGTTCCTTCTTTCTCTCTGCTGCATAGTATTCCATTGTGTAAATATACCAGAGTTTTTGCTCCACTCATTTACTGATGGGCACTTAGGCTGTTTCCAGCACTTGGCTATTGTAGATTGTGTTGCCATGAACTTTGGGGTGCATAGGTTCTTTTCAATTGGTGCTTCAGGATTCCTAAGGTACAATCCCAGCAGTGGAATTTCTGGGTCAAAAGGCAGTTCCTTTTTTATTATTTTGAGGAAATTCCATGTTGTTTTCCACAGTGGCTGTGCCAGTCTGTATTCCCACCAAAAATGTATTAGTGTTCCCTTTTCTCCACAACCTCGCTAGTACTTATTTGTTGATTTGTCTATGATGGCCATTCTGACCAGTGTGAAATGACATTTCATTGTGGTTTTAATTTGCATCTCTGATGGCTAGTGATGCTGAGTGTCCTTTCACATGTCTCTGGGCTCTCTCTATGTCCTCCTTGGAGAATTGTCTGTTCATGTCCTTTGCCAATTTTTTAATCAGATTGTTTGTCTTCCTGGAGTAGAGTCACATGAGTTCTTTGTATATTTTGGAGATCAAACCCTTGTCCTAGGTATCATTGGCAAATATGTTTTCCCATACAGTTGGTTCCTTTCTCATTTTGCTGATGTTTTCTTTAGTTGTGCAGAAGCTTTTTAATTTGATGAGTCCCATTTGTTTCTTTCTTTTATGTACCTTGTTCTAGGGGACATATTGGTGAAAATATTGCTGTGTGGAATATCTGAGATTTCCTGCCTGTGTTCTTCGCTAGGGCTCTTATGGTGTTGTGACTTATATTTAAGTCTATTATCTGTCTTCAGTTTATGTTTGTGTATGATGAAAGATTACATGACATAGAGACTAAAAGAATAATTCAAAGGATCAATAAATTGAGGAGCAGGTTCTTTGAAAAGATAAACAAAGTAGACAAGCTTTTAACTAGACTATTCAAGAAAAAAGAGAGAGAGGAGCCAAATAAATAAAATCAGAAATGAAGGAGGACAAATTACAACTGATACCACAGAAATACAAAGGATTGTAAGAAATTACCACGAACCACTATATGCCAAAAAGTTTGAGAACCTGGGTTAAATGGACACATTTCTAGAAAAATATAGTCTTCTAAAACTGAATCAAGAAAAAGCAGAAAGCCTGAAGTGACCAGTAATAGCTGTTGAAAATAAAGCAGTAACAACAACAAAAAAAACCCTCCCAGCACACAAAAGCCCTGGACCGGACAGTTTCACAGGAGAATTTTACAAAGTATTTAAGGAAAAACTAGCCCCTGTCCTTCTCATACTATGACAAAAAAAATCCAAGAAGACTCCTAAACTCTTTTTATGAGGCCATTTTGTTTTACTACTAAAAACCAGTCCATTTTATGAATATATCACATTTTATTTATACGTTCACGTGCTGACCTGATATTTGAGTGTTTTTTTTCTTCTTTCTTTTTACTTTTTGGCTGTTGTGAATAGCTTTACTCAGAACATTTATGTGCACATTTTCCTATAGACATGTCTTCATTTCCTGTGGGCATATACCCAGGAATGGGCTGCCTTTTTTTTTTTAACAAAAGACTGCACTGCTACACACATTGTTTGTACCCTATTACCTTCCTATTACCTTCATGTAATTTCTATTTTCTTAATAACTGGGAAAAAATTGCCTTGCTTTCAAGAGGAACGCTACACATTATTCTTAAGAAGTTTGTAAGATATAATTTCAAATAACAACTTTTGCCTTCCATTTTACAAATTGTTCTAGTGTTTGAATTCAAATAAGTAGTGGTTTAGCTCCTATTTTAATTTGAGACCCTGTTTAAAAAGCCAGTAAACTAAGTAAGCTTCTATTCGACCTGACATTTATAAACAGAAATACTGTCTATTTAAAATTTTAATGTATGGTTAAGAAACTGAGTATTATATTATCACATTGAATCTTTGAACTCTTTCTATCTTAACTTCTAATAAATGTCTTTCTTCTGTGGGATGAGCAATTGAAATGTTATCCATCAGTATTCTGTTTCAATTCAGTAGAAATGAAAAATGCCTGATGTCACCGTCAAACATACTCAAGAAGATTTGATGAGCAAGCCCATAGGAAAAATTGTCTTTCCTCAGAAATGCTCTGATGACTGGCACAATTTATGTGCAGATGTTTTCTTTTAATTTACAATTCTGATATTCAGAGAAGAACTCACCTTTTTCAGATGATGTACCCATAATGTAATGATACAGAATTCCACATGGGAATCATCAGTAAAGAACTATGACGTGTGTGAGAGCTTGGAAGTGCTCTTTTGAGACCAAATATAGCTCTAGAATATATTTGTGTCCTTCTTTGGTTCATCAGTTTATACATTCCCTGATTCCATATTGCTACCCCATGGGACACATATTAGATTTTAAGTACAATAAATATCTATTGAATGACCATTGTGGAGAATAGATTTTTTTATAACCCTATGAGAAAATTATTTTACTACAATAGTAGAACTTAGGACTTTTAAAGTGGTAGACTACATGAGATGTGGTACATTAGAAGTAGATACAAATTAAAAGAAAAAAGCAGACGCATACAAATTAATGTTTAACCTCACTGAATTTCAAACCAAAAATTCTAATTCAGTATAAATGCTTTGATTTTGTCAAAACTATCTCAGCGGTGCTCCTTGGGGTAAGTCACATTTTACTAAGGTCATATATACTGTATAATATCTGGTCCATTACCAAGTAGCTTTAGTGAGCCGATCAAAATGCAGATGGCTCCTCTATCTAGAGAATCACTAGGAAGAAAATGAAGTACCAAGCTGTCATCTTAATGCTGCTGACACCTAGTGTGGAAGCGACTGTGTGATTGATGTGCTCTCGATGAAATCCCCTGGCAGCCCTAACAACGGCTGCTGGTCAGTAGTACACCACAAAGGGCTAAACACAAGAAAGTTATGTTGACATGGTTCATTAAGGTAGTAGATCGTATTACCACTATTACTATAATAGTATTGTTGTCACTATTTATTTAGAAATGCATTGTGCTCCTTTTTAAAATTAAAAAATAAAATAAATGCAATATCATTTTTAAAATCCTGTGCTTTTGGTTAAATCTCTGTCATTTCTCTTAGCAATTTTTTTTTCTGATATATCTGCTCAGGCAAGGGAAACAAAAGAAAACAAATAAGCAAATGCAACTACATTAAACTAAAAAGTTTTTACACAGCAAAGAAAACCATCAATCAAACAGAAAGATAATCTACCCAATGGGTTAAGATATTTGCCAATAATATATCTGATAGGGTTTACCAGTAGTAGCCCAAATTAATAAAGAACTCATATAACTCAACACCAAAAATAGAAAACCAATCCATTTAAAAAGTGGGTTGAGAAAATGAATAGACACTTCTATATTAAGGACATATAGAAGGCCAACAGATGCTGAACGTAACTGTTCATCAGAGAAATGCGAATTAAAGCCACAATGAGGTAGCACCTCACACCAGTCAGAATGGCCATCAGCAAGTGTTGTGTTGGTGAGGATGTGAAGAGGGGACCCTCATGCATTGTTTTTTTTTCCTCATGCATTGTTGATAGGAGTGCAGCCGCTATTGGAAACAATATAAAGTTTCCTCAAAAAATTAGAGATGAAACTGCCTTATAACCCAGTGATTCCACTTTTAAGTATATATCCAAAGAAACCCAAACACAAATGCATTGCATATCAATAGACATTGGACAAAGAAAGGGTGCTATATGTATAAAATGGAATATTACTCAGCCACGAAAGGAATGAAATATTACCATTTGCAACAGTGTGGATGGACCTAGAGTGTATTAGACTAAGTGAAATAAGTCAGTCAGAAAATCAAATACCATACAGTTTCACTTATATGTGGAATCTGAAGAACAAAATAAGTGAACAAGCAAAATAGACAGACTCATAGCCAGAGAGAACAGACTAAGGGTTGCTAGAGGCAAGGGGGCTTTGGGGCAAGGTGCTAAAAGTGAAGAGATTAAAAAGTACAAATTGGTAGTTACAAAATAGTCATGGGTATACAAAGTACAGCATAGGGAATAGAGTCAATAATATTGTACTAACTATGTACAGTGCAGGTAATTGAAATATCGGGGATCACTTTGTAAAGTACACGCCTAACCACTATGCTGTACACCTGAAACTAATACAAAATAATATGGAATGTAAGCTGTAATTAAAAATAAAAATTAAAAAAAAAATCCTATGCTTTAAGTTATGAAACAAATGTTCTACCTCTAGTTGTGTCCTCCTATAAGAAATTTAGCCTTGAGAAATTTATTACATTTCTCCTAGTTTTTGTTCCTTTGATGGTAAAGTGAAAACTGTAGCTATCAGCTGACTTCTAAAGTATCCAACTCTGATATACTCCAATGACAGGAAGCAGCATGTTATAAAAATGAATGGTATGTAAGTCATATTAAGGTTTGATCATTCTAGACAGAAATGCAATCTGACCTATTTATGAATGACCTTTGTGTTTGGGTTGGGGGCAAGAAAATGCCTTGCTAGGAGTCCCCACTGAGGCAAAGGGTTGAGGTTAACCTGTGACTGACTTGTTCCATGGTTGTGTCCAGTCAGAGGCGCTGCGACAACAGGCAGCTGTACGTAAACATGGTGCCTCAAAACCAACATTCTCCAAATAGTTTCCTGTGACCGATCTGTTTATGGACATTCTTCAAGTTACAATCAAGAGGATATGGTTTGAGCTAGTGCATCCTACATTGATATTCAAATTAGCTAATAAGTGTGACTCTCACAGAAACACAGACACGCTACACTGACTGAACATCAGGTTTGCATCTACCCCTTTTTAAGAACTCTATCTTTATGTTGTTGTTCATAGTTCCAAGTGTTCAGTAGCTTAAAGAACAATGGAGTTTGATTCTGTCTTAATTTTCTCCTATGTTGTGCTGAGTTTTGAAAAAAGAAAAGGTATTTCACTTAAATGTTTTAATATAACTTAGAAGTCAGATTCACATTTTGCCTTAATTTCATTGATTTTGTCATGTGTCCTTCTACAATTTCTTTCATCCTCATGTTGCTCAGGAGGTAGATGGCAACAATGGGCATGTGCCCTCACGGTGGACTGGCATGCAGCTGTGCATTGTAGTGACCAGGGGTGTGGGCAGAAAGTATTACACAATTTTACCTAGAAAATTTACATATACACTGTGACCAGGTTTTCTCAGATATTTCTGAGTGTATGGCACAGTGAAGCAGAAGGTCTTTAACTCAGGCCCCTTGTGTTCACATCCCAGAAGGGCTGCCACGAGTGTCTGTAGATACTTGACTTCACAAGCACAGCACATCTTGGGAGATGCTGCTATGCGGTAGCCATCGTAGATTATAGGTTATAGTAAAACTTTCCTGAAGTTGGCAGTGGAGGGTATTTTTATTTGAAAAATATGTATTTGTTTTCTGCTAATTTTTTGAAAGAAGTATCTTGCGTAAAGGGAGCTATTTTTTTCTTCTTTCATAAGGAGCTCCTACTCTTTGCAACAGCATGGATGGAACTGGAGAACATTATGCTAAGTGAAATAAGCCAAGCAATTAAATACAAATATCATATGATTTTACCTACAAGTGGAAACTAATCAACAAAATGAACAAGCAAGCAAAATACAACCAAAGACATTGAAATAAAAAATACACTGACAGTAACCAGTTTACTGTTAGTTAGGGGAGGGGGGAGGAGGGTAACAGGGGAAAGAAGGGGAAAGGTCATCAAGGAACTTGTATAAAGGACTGATGGACAAAGCCAAAGAGGGGAAGGATTGAGAGTCGGAGGTGGGGGTAGGTGGGGTGGGGAGAATGGTGGGGAAAAAAAGAAGACAACTGTACTTGAACAACAATTTAAAAAAAAGAAGTAGCTCTTAATCTGATATACACTATTTTCAAGCAACAAATATTTAGACAACTTATTTAACCTCTTTAAAACTTATTTTTGCCCTTGGTTCACAAAAGAGAATTAATGTTCTTATGCTATAGGTTTATTTGAAGATTAAATCATATTGTCTGCACACATTAAGTCTTCCATAAAGTATTTTATTATCTGGTGTTAGTAATAAATAGTGTTATGATCTGTATCATTTTGGGAGAACAAATAAAGGCTACATTCTCTTTCACTATTGGAATAGACTTCCATAAAGAAGGCAGCATCCTTACCCTCTCCTTCAAGGTCATATGGAGGTAGTAGTGTCAGCTGGCATTTAGGTCAAGGTCCCCTCTCCCAGAATTATAGGGGATGATTAGTTGAAGCATTAAAAGCACTCCTTTAACAAATAGAGAGATTAAATGTGGATTCAGGAAATGGTAAAGCCTGAAGTATAACATGATTTAGGGATATTTTGAAATAGTCCACACAGAGAAAATCCATGAAGGATATTACAATTAGAGAACCTCAAAATCAATATGGCACATAGGGCTTTGGGGCCAATATCATTTGGGATACACAGAAATTAAGCGGGTTATTTCGTCTCTTAGGTTGTAGAGTTGAGTATGTTTATGAACATTTGAGATTTCCAGTTAACTTGCCACTTTCAATTGGACCCTAGGGACCCTATACCACGTTTAGTGCACAAGCTTGCGAGGGACACCTAAACTTCTGAACAATCTTTTTCAGCAATGGCATCTAGATGGGTAACAACAGTAAAAATATTTTAAAAAAGAAATTAAAAAAATAATTTCTACAGAGGATGTCATGTTAAACACATGGAAAGGCTTTAATTCAGCCATTGCTTCATTTGCATATTTAATTTTCCTTGGGTAACGTCATGGGTCAGCTCATTAACCACTACATGACACAAACGCACAATTCTGGACTTTCCTTCCTTTCTCCCTTTGATCCCTCCTCACTTACACCCAAAGACAAGGCAAGAAAAGAGTAGTTAATTTTCTCATTAAAGGAGAATGTAGGTGAAAGTGATAACTAATTCCAGCCATTTGGGAAACGATCAGATCTCTGTAAGCATAGTACCCTGGTAAATCAAGACAAAGTCATTAAAATCATTGTAAAAAATTAATTTGAGCAACAAATCTTTAGACACATTCACTGCATTAGCCTCTAGGTGCTTCTATAATCTAATATAAAAATTCATAGCAGATAAAGGTATGAATTTTAAGCCTATAAAACTTACTCTTGTATATCATACACCTACTGAATTAATTAAAACGTACATATATTGTATCAGGCATATGTCTAGAAAGTAAAGTATCCCCATCGTTGGAGGTAGCAGGCCTGTTTAAGATTGGGGGTGGGGGCATTTCAAGTTGCAGTTCTTGGCCAGATCACCATGCCTGTCTCTATTCTGCTTTATCTTTGCTCTTTGTTTTTTACAAAGCTAGGTCTAATCAGAGTCTAAATGTAATATAAAAATGTATCAGTGGGATACGGTTGCATGCAGAATAACCAAATTATATCGCCCTTGATTCTCTCAGCATGGCACTTTTAAGGGCTGGACAAAGCAGGGCTGAAAGGGAAAAGAAGCAGCAGAAAGCCATCCATCAACCAGGTACAATTCAAAGGCTTGAATTGTGTTTCATTGTGTTCCTAACCCTCTCTAACTGACCCAAAGTTTCATATCTCAAACAATGTCACTTTTAAGTTTTACAAACCTGAACTCTTGGAGTAGTTTAACTCCTTTATAAACCTTAAAAAGCAACAACATCAAAACGCTGAATTATAAACATACTGAAGAATATGAGATAACAGAGATTTCTCTTATTCAAAATTGGATCTCAGCTTACATCCCAGAAATTTAGAGCAACGCATTTCCCACAATTCATTCTGCTGGTTAGTTAAATCCATGCTTCTTACTTATTTTCCATCAGAATTCAGAATTTAAGAAGGCAGAAAACTAAAGTGATTAATAGCACTCGTGTGTGGCAAGCCTGGCAATCTGTCCCACAATCTGTGAGCTTTAGCATCTCTTTACTTCTCTAAGCACCAGTTTTCTTGTACATCGGGAATAACCACACAACGTAACATATAAGTTTGAATAAAACAATCATATAAAATAATTAGCTGTGAGTCTGAAGCAGAATGCTTAATACATGTCAGCTAATACTATCATCATGCGGGGCAGTTAGAAAATCCCAGGTTCTTGTAAAGGTACTGCTGTCTGAGTTTGCTTAATGTTATCTTCCTGATCAAAATGTGCTTCTAATATAATTACCTATAGCTTTCCACTACCTTTTTCTGAGATTTTCTTGTTCTATCCCTCATGAAGAATCTGAAACAATTTCTCAAAGTTTCAACGCTGAAAACTTAAGTAGAAACAAGTTCCCGCTTCATTCCTTTTAAAAAAGGAATACAAAAAGTGTAATAGTCCAAATTCATTTTTTGATGTTTTACACCTGATGGCATTAAGCCTCATCACTTTCTCTTCTGCTTCTTTCCCAATCTGGGCAAATCTAAAAGAAAAGGCCTGGATGTTCATCTTTTGACACCAAAGGGTGTTTCAAATCACTCAGCCCTGACTTACAAGGGCGATAACTCTCACCTTGGCCCCTCCCTAGCCACGATGAAACCCACACGGATGTGTTTTACATCTCTCTCGAGCCATTTGGGCCTTGCTCTACCTCACCTCATTCTGGAAGTGAGAAATCTCTTTATCTGCGCCTGGTGTGTGTGCGTGTGCGTGTGGCGTGCCATCAGTCTTGACACCTGAACCAAATGCTGGGTAGGGTGCATCCGGTGTCTAGTGAGTGCTCACCAGGGCAAGCACACTCGAGTGTAAAGCTGACTGATTCACAGGTTATTCTCACATATCTGGACAAACAAAAATTTAGGGAAGTTTTCCTAGTAATCTTTTGTGTCCATACTTTATAAGAGAGATTTCCAGAAAGTGTGTTTCAAAAACCCTACAGAATACAGTAAAACAAACTTTGAGAAAAAAACCTTGATAAGAGCTTTTATTTAAGCTGGTTTCACTCAGAGGAAAAAAAGGTCATTTTTGTACATCAAATATGACAACAGATTATTTTAATGGATTTATTATATTTGTTTTATTTCAGCCACAATAAAACGCTCGAATGGGCATTATGTAAGAACAGTATTTAAAATATCATCCTAGAAGTAAAGGTGTACGAGGCTTGTAAGACAATGTATATTCTACCACATGTTATCCACCTAACTACATCCAGGCAATAAATTTTTCTACCTTTTGCAAATGGGAACTATTTAAATTAACTTGATTGACAAAACTTTGATTCGATAAAATTTTAAGGATCTATAGATTGTTAAAGGTGAGATATATGTGTATATCCCACATTTGTAAAATTATGGGGAGAAATAACATAATTTTTCATATGGGGGTATTTTCTATAAACTATAAAAGTTTAAAATACCATTTTATACTTATCATTTCAAAAGAAAAAATAGCTATAAATTCATAATGTACAAGAAAGCGATCTGTGCTCCCTCATTCAACTTGCGATCATTTGTTGAGTACCTCCACTATTCAGATTCCTGGGTTGCATGGTGAGTATGAAGGGCAGGAAGGAGCAAGGGGCACACTCCTAATGGAACAAAAACACTGTGGAGCAATGCTGCGTCCTTCCAGGTTCATTTTTCTTACACTGTTCTTTAGATTCCATCCCTGAGGTAGAAAAATTCTCATGATTAAACTAAAATATATTCTGTTGATATTTCTGTACTCTTTATCCTAGCTTGATCTTCAAAGAATCAGCCACACAATGAAGTTAAATGATGTCTCTATCCCTCTCCAAGAAGATTTCTGGCAACTGGTCCTCAGGTAAAGTGCCTTAGAGGTAATTTAAAAGGGCATTTTGATTTCCTCATAGACTCTAGACAAAAAAATAATGAAAGTTATTAAAATATACATGAGAAATTAATTGAAACATACTTTTTATCTCTCGAATTAGGCTTCTGTTTCATTGGTGAAGAGTAAATAGAATAATCCACCTGTATATTTTACATAATCTTAAAGTCATAGTCAACAAGTATGAAAAATTTACCATGAGTGTCCCTAATTTGATGCTTTTACAGTGTTATTGTCACGCCACTCTCTAGGAATACTCTTTTATCTTCAGCTGTGGAGAGTCTTATCTTTGGAAGTGCAGGGGAACTCCATCCCATCCACAGCCCCCAGCTGACCACATCTGCCACCTAATTCTTCAGTTTTCTAAAATCCTGGATTTCAGCGTATTATGATAACATGAGAAGGAAGGCCACATTCTATAGTTAACATAATTGTTATTGTGCATATATGTTGATCATGGTGAACAGGCATAGAGCCATAACTAAAGAAGTCAAAGGGATCAAGAGGTCCAAATTGAAAAGCTTCGATTTTTAAAATTATCTCCAGGTGAAGTTTTCTTTTAGAATTATACAGAATTCTTCTAACAAGAGTAAACTTAGTTTAAATCACTAGTTATTGATTACCTGAGATATGGGATTTTTCCTGTTTCACAGATATTTAGTTGAGAGGATGAGAAGGAAATTAAACAGAGGAAAATATAATAATCTAAGATGCCTAAAAACATACAGCAATGCCAACAGGTATATGAAAAGTTGCCCAGCCTCCCTGATCCTTAGAGAAATGCTAATGAGATATCACCTCCCGACTGTTCGAACGGCGGCATCAGAAAGGTAACAAAGGCTGGCTCGTTTGTGTAGAAAAGGGAACACCTATGCACTGTTAATTAGATTACAAAGTGGTACAACCACTATGGAAAAGAGTATGAAGTTTCCTCAAAAAATTAACAATAAAACTACAATACGATTTAGCAGTTCCAGTTCTGGGGATCTGAAGGAAACAAAAACACTGTGCCAACGAGGTGTGTGCGTGCCCGTGTTCACAGCGGCATTGCTCACGGCAGCCGCGATGGGAAAACCACCTCGGTGTCCGCCGCCCCGGGTTAATGCATAGAGAAGTGGAGGCTTACGTACAATGAAACCTTATTCAGTCATAAAAGAGACAAAATCCTGCCATTTTCAACAACATGAATGGATTATGAGGGCATTATGCCAAGAGAACTGAGAATGGTGAACAGAACATAATCTCACTTGTGTGTAAAATCTCAAGGAACAAAATAGAACAAAACAAACAAAAAAATCAAAGGGAAAAAAGGAGGTTGCCAGAGGTGAGGGTTTAGGGTGAGAGAAATTGCATGACGGGGATCCAAAGGTCCAAACCCCCAGATACCAACATACACAAGCCCCGGGGATGGAGCGCACTTCATGGTGACTGTAGTTAACACTGCTCTTCACAACACATGGAAGTTGTGAAGAGAATAAATCTTAAGAGTTCTCATAATGAGGGATTTTCTTCTTTTTTCTACATAAGATGCTGAATGTTAATTACATGTTGCAGTAATAATTTCACAATATACCTAAGTCAAATCATGATGTACACTTTACACTTATACAGTGTTGTATGTCAGTTATATCTAAATAAAACTGGAAAAAATAGGGTAAGTCTCCACCAATTTCAAGTTAGAGTAAATATTAGTTCAGAATAATTAAAATAATAGAAATTTTAAAAAACAAGGACTGCAGTTTCCAAACTTTTGTTATTTCTGAATCACCTGGAAATACTTCTTCTCAATGCATCCACCAGAATTTCTGTTTCAGTAGGTCTGGATTGGGGCCCAAAATATGAGGGCGACTCAAAAAACCAGAATTGGTTTCTGGAGGGTGGGTCCCTTGTAATACAGGCTTTCCCCACTAGGCGAGGAACCCATCTATATTGGTGCACCAGCTGGCATTGTTGTGGGAGGCTGTGTTTGGCTTCAGCGAATTTTTTTGAAGACTCTTCCAATGTATTTGGTCATTTCATGATGGGTGATTTACCAGCACACCTGCCCACACCACGCTAAGTGTTCAGCAGTTTTTGAACAAAAGTGGCCTGACCCCCGTGTCCCACCCTCCGTATTCACCCAGTCTCATACCGAGCAACTTTTTTTCTTTCCCCAGATGAAAAAAGTTCTCAAAGGGAAACATTTGCCCCTGTGGATGAGGTGAAACAGAAAATGGCAGAAGCACTAAAAGGCATCACAATCAATGAGTTCAAAAACTGCTTTGAGCAGTGGAAAAAATGTCTTGATAGGTATATTGCATTAAATGGAGAGTGCTTCTACGGTGACTGAAGTGCAAACATGTGAGAGTAAATACACGATAATTTTTTATAAATAGATTCTGGTTTTCAGGTTCCCCCTTGTATGAATTTACAAGTCCTAAGATGATGTAGGTGCTGCCCATTCAGGAACCACTTTTGATTGACAATCACTAATCTGAAAAGGAAATACTATACATACAATCTAGCACATTTGTCTGGTAGCTTTTTGTTCATTTATAGTACTCTCATTTTCCCAAAGAGATAGTAGATTTCTAGAAGCTTTCATTTCTCCAAGATGTTCTCTACTTAGTATCCTCTACAGAAAGAGGAAATAAAAACTATATGTGAATTCTTTAAATAAATTATAAGCCAGGTGATTCTTGTACATTTATCTTGGAAAAACAAAATTTTAATCACTCTCTTATATTAGGCACTAAGCATTTTAGTGTTTGATTAATATGCTTATTATGGTGCCTTTAATTCTTAGGATGGCCCTGGAGCCTGCCCCAACTCTGAACCGATTGTGTATAAATGTGTATGTATTTATATGTATATTGCAGTGCATACATACAAATATGCACATGCATTTAAAAAGTACTAGGTTAAAAATGAACTACTAAATATTCTGATGAATGAATAATAAATAAAAACTGTTTAGAACATCTGCTAATGAAGAAAAACAAGTCAGGTATAATAAAGGTTAAAGTTACCCAGGCAATGACATACATACAGGGTCTGGAAGACGTAACACCTGCCTATGGTTGGTAGGGTAATAATATGGGTATAATAATTTATAGTTTTAATTTGAACATTTCAGCTAAAATGTCATATGGTGTGCTTGAGTGTGATAGTGTTATGTTATAGAATTACATGCTCATGATTTTGTCATAACATATTTTGTAATAAAAAAGGGATGTTATTTGTGCCAGACCCTGTATTTTAGTGGTAAATGGTGGTTAGTTTAGATGCTAACTTAACTCTAAGCTCAATATTTATACCAATATTCTATTTTCAGTTTGATTGATCTACTGCGTCTCGAAATAATGATATATACAAATTAAGGTTATCTGCTACATTTTATACACTTAGTAGATGAGATGAGGTAAGAGGAAGCCAGCACACTTTGCATGCTTTGTTTTGTCTCAGTTTTTGAAGTTCACCTAATATTCAGCAGTTAAGGTTGTTCCTGGGAAGCCACTCCATAAGAAAAAGTGGCAGAGAAGAGAATGCATTTTCCAACCATGATTCACTTTAGACTATATATTTTCTTTCACGTATAACACTTAAACAAAAAATTGGATGGAGTGCCAATTGAATTTTAGACTCCATAGATATGCAAAATTTAGCTTGAGCTAGTCTGCAAGCATACATATGTAACACATTCTGCTATTTTATACTAAAATTGTTGAATCCTTCACAATCCTCTGAATTAAAATGACTATCATGTGAAAACTCATCCTCATTAAATTTTGAACAAACCTGTTTAACACTTACTAAAGGTCAAGATTACAATTTCAAAATTGACTGAAAAGATTTGTTTAAGTGAACACGCTGATATGTTTGGGAACAAGGATCACGATTCTGTTGCATTTACCCTATAATACAAACTATTTTACAGCCAGTGACTCCTTTGAAACTCCTGAGGACACAATCTTTTATGAGTGTACATATACAAAGATGCTGGGATTCTAATTAAAAAAAAATTAAAAAATGTTGCAAAATAGACCCTGAGGAAAGGTTGAGGAACCAGCTAAATGAACCATACGTAATCGTAGACATATGAGGAGATAGTAGGTAAGCCCATGTGAGCAGTTGCGGGAAGAGACATACGGTTTCAAAAGTGGCAGAATTGGGTTTGAATCCTGACTCCAACTCCTGCTAGCTCCATGCTTTAGAAAATGTACTTAATGTTCTTGAATCTCTAACATGGAAATTACAATGATTCCTGTATAGGATTAGTTAGACTTAATTGACCTAGAACAGTCTGTTTCACAGTGAACACTGACTTATTTTTTTGAGAATGTGTTTTAATTGTTCAATATGGAATTTCATATGTGCTCTATGCTTAAAATAGGCTTAACTGAAAAGAAACAAGGCTACTTTTCCACCCTACATAAATTACTTAGACAAGATGAGCCTTAAGACTCATTTAAAAATTGGAGGAATTGAATTGGATGATTTCCCAGGGCACTTATTTATTATTCTATTATATTCTAAATAGCTGCTCTAAGAAATTCTCAATTTAAATTATATTAAAATTCTGCACCAGATAAATTATCCTAATGTTAGCTAATAAATGTCTAAAGCCTGTGGCTCTCAACTCTAGCTGTATATTAAAACCAATTGAATGTCTTTAAAAAATACTGACACCCCAAAATTAAATCAGAATCTTTGTGCACTACTGTCTGAGTATCAATGTTCTTTTTTTTAATTTAATTTATTTTTAAGTTGCCTGGTGATCCATATTGTAGGTAGAGTTGTGAACCAGCACCTTACAGAGAAGTCATACATGCTCCAGGCATGAGGGAAGTTAAAAGCAGATTTAGCAAGAGTCTATTTTTTCCCCAAGCTAAAGATTCTCTGAAACAATCTATTGTTTTCCAGATAAGGATTCGCTGTACTTCACAGAATCCATTCAGTCTCCTCATCCAAAATCTATTCTCTTATTTCCATCTGTCTGGATATCACAAAACCCCTTCAAACTCAGCTTGTTCAAAATTGAATTCATTTCCATTCATTAGTGCCTGTTCTGTAGCAGTATTTTTATATATCTGTTAAACCTCCATTCTCCAATTTCCCAAGATCAAAATCACATCATGAAATTTAAAACTTTTCCTTCCATTAAATTTGCAGGTTCTCTCTCTCCCTCCCCTCCCCCTTCTCAATTTCTATTTCATCTTTAGAAGTCACTAATCCAGAAAAGCCTCCTTTGAACCCCTCAAAACTGGGTTAGAAATCGTGCTGTATGTGTTCATAGACCCCTTGTCCTTTCCGCCATAGGACTCAATATGAATTCAATTTTGGGTTTATTTGTGTGATCTGTTCAATGTAGAATGTGAGGTTCAAAAAGGCAAGACAAAATATGTTGGCTATTCATATTCAGAAGCAACATAAACTGTTTAATACACAATACGCATTTAATAAACAATTGTTAAATAGTGAAAAGTAGAAATATTCTTTGTTATTGTTGCTTTGTGCCTATTTAGGCAGAGCTTATTTACGTGAGCCTAGTGGTGGTGTGCATTTGTTCTGCGAATCGGTTACACTACGGTACACTCATCCTGACTTATTCACGTACTCAGTCTATTCATCCGAAGACAGAGATTGGGTCTCGACTGGTGTATGTGAGATTAAAACTATCTCTCTGGTGTCAAATATACAGTTCATCACTGAGAACCAACATATAGCCTAAAAACATCCAGCCAATTGACCTAGGATCTTTAGGTTTGTATATGTCCTGAAGTAAAATCCTTTCAATCCTATTCATTACAGGATTACAGAATCTTATTTCTACAGACCCTAAAGGTGAGTCATCTGTCGTTCTGCATTGGTCAGGTGCAATCTCCCGGGGTTTTGCAAGTTATACCTCCGGCAACTCGCAGCAGGAGGAAACTAGGTCCGGTGCTGGAGACACAGCCCGGGCTCTGATCCCAGCGACTCTTCTGAGGGCTTGTGTGGCCCTGAGAAAGTGCTTCACTTTTTTTTGCAGCTTTTATTTTTTTAACTGAAAAAAAAAAAGAGTTCAAACCAGACGTACTCTCAACTATTTAATTCTAGCATTCTATGATTTTTAGAATTATTTATGTATAATTATTGAGACTTGACTTTTCCCACAAATCCTGAGGAGTTAGATGTATTAGCCTTGCATGCATACGCGCATGTATTTGTGTCTGTGCATGTGACAAAACTATCAAAGTCGGAAATGAGTTTTATTGAGAAATATTTTACTTCTGCCCCTAACAAAAGTAAAGGTACTAGTTTTCTATAAGGCTTAAAATAATACTCATTTAAAAAAAATCTTATAGTTCTAGTGTGTCAGAAATACAGGCATAGCTTAGTTGGGTTCTCAGCTCAGGGTCTCAAAAGGCTGGAACCTAGTGTTGGCTGGGGTTTCAGTCTTATATGAGGCTCAGGGTTTTCTAATTTCTTATGGTTGTTGGCAGAATTCATTTCACTTCAGTGGACAATTCATAAAATCTAGTTTCTTCAAGGCCAGCAGGAGAGAAAAGGTGTCTGTGCTTCCAGTCTATCACCTTTTGAGCCCTTTAAAAGATCCTGACTAATCAGGCTTCAACCAGTGTGGTTCAGTTGGTTGGCCATCATCCTACAAGGTGAAGGATCGCCAGGTAGATTGCTAGTCAGGGCATGTGCCTGGGTTGTGGGTTTGGTTCCCGGATGGGGCATGTGCATGAGGCAGCCAATCAATGTTTCTCTCCCTTCCTTTCTAGCTCCCTTCCCCTCTATCAAAAACAAACAAACAAACAAACAAATAATACTCTTTAAAGGTCCCAACTGATCAGGTCAGGTCCATCAAATAAACTCTTTTTTGATTAACTTAAAGCCAACTGATTACGTGCTTTAATTACATATGAAAAAATAACTTCACTTTGCCATCTTCAATGGATTGAAGCATTTGCAGGCTCAGCTTTACTAAAGGAGACGGACATTATACAAGGTGTGGGGCATTGAGGTTCCTTTCAAAATTCCACATATCACATTCATACATGGTCTATGACATAATCTGAATAAATTTGTTACATAGGACCTCTGTTTTGGACATATTTCAAATGATATTAATGTTTAATTTTAATTATCAATTTAAACATTTTATGAAAGTTATTAATGTTTAATTTTAACTACTTACTGGAACAATTTACTTTTAATTGGGCTAATTACTGTAATACAGTTTTTATCAGTTATTAACTCTTATGTACCTCTTGAAATAGGCTCTCAAATATAATGTACATAACTTACTTGCAAATATATGTATTTTTATCAATTCTACATGACATGGAAAGAATGTAATGTTTTAAAACTCAGAATTGGCAAAAGAGATGATTTATTTGTTTTACATGAGACACTAAAGAAATTAAAAGTCCCAAAAGAAAATATTTGAAAAAATGACTTTTTTGATTTATTTCCCCTTGTATTACAGGCATAAAGTTCTTTATAGAAATTCAGTAGGTCAAGATGTTAAATAATCTCACCTGAATTTTTCTTCCTTTATAATGAAATACCCAGAAATAATATATTAACATGAATCTAAATTTAATTCTTCTTATGGAAACATTATATGATGATTAACAAAATCACAGCATTTGAAGCAAGACGCCTGGGTTTGAATCCCAATACCATCAGTAACCCACCAGCTCTGTAACATTGGAGACATTACCTATCATCCTGGGGTTTCGTTGTCCTCACAACAGACGTCAAACTCAATAGGGTTATAGAGAGGATTAAACGTGTTAATTTGTTTCTACACGTGTAGAAGAGCCTGGTGCGAGGTGTGTGTGTATATAAAATATATAGTTAAATATTTTAATCCATATTAACATAAAAGTATACATTTAAATTTTACACTTGTGTGTGTATGTGAAATCCCTAAACAAAGATTAAAACATAGAGGGATAAAAGAACGACAATATAGTTTTTAAAATTCTTGATTGAAAAGGTTCCTGGCCTTGAAACTGTGGAATAGATACATATTCCAACACCCCACTGCAACTAACGATATTCACATTAACATACTACTCTGAGTGTTTGTTTTGATAGTTAGAATCAATATATACACAAAGTGCTAATGACTCAAACATGATAGAAACACAGAATACATATTTAATAAACTTGAAAGTAAGAGCAAAGTTAGGTCTTCCAGAAAACAAGTAAAGGGTAGCAAGTAAAGAGAAGTGTTGAAAAAAGTAAGAACTCTAGTATTCTCACTAAATATGGCGGGGTTCTCAGTACGCTGCACAACTTGACAGGACAGAAAACTGAAAAAGTTCAAATGAGGCGTGTATATAAGCAAAACTAATGAAGACAATAATTATAAAAAGTATTCCTCTATCCCATATTGAGAGGAATGAGGAAGATTGGAAGGATAATAGAATTGCACAGCAGTCATTTTTAATAGGTGAGTGTCAAAACATTATCATCTCAAGTGGATAAGTTGAGAAATAGAGGTATATGCTTATTATTTACTGGTAGTTCATGAAAGAAATGAAAACCAAAACTTGCCTCTGGAAAGTGGGATTACTGTAGAGAATTGTAGGGGCAAATGCTACTTCTGTGCTATTTTGCGCCATGCATACCATTATAAATACATATAATACACAAATGTATATTATATATATACATATATATATGAATTGTGTATGTGTGCATGCATAGGCATATCGCTATATGTCCACATATGTATGTGTACACATCAAGCTATCCATGCCAACATGTAGCTGGCTAACTATCAAGAAAGAGAGGCAGAGCAAGGGGAAAATGTGGGGAACAGGGCTTGTGTCAGGGCATTTTACCCAAGTCACCAGCCTACAGATGTCATCAAGGAGCTTGGAAATTGTTAATTGCACAGCAGATATTCTATGATTCAGGCCTGAAAATCCCTACTTTGGGCCTAACGGAGTAGTTAACAAGGGTAGGGCCATTGTTAGCACATGGTGTGGTGTGGCATGGTGTGGTGGTGTGTGTATGTGTGAGTGTGTGCTTCCTTTAGATAAAAGTGCCCCAAAGACTAGGCAGATGCAGGCCTAGGTCCTGTAACAAGACCTGGTGAGTGGAGCTATACTGACTTTTGGAACCACTTGACCACTCAGTTGGTGTATCTGCACAGTAAAACCTGCACAATCCAGCGGAAATGCATTGTCCTTTAACATTTCATATTCCTAATGCATGCAGCCCTGCACAGAGACTGCTTCTGGTTAAATAATGATGTGCCCTACTGAAGTTCTAAGCACCATTAAAACAAAATCCACATGCTGATGCCCCCAAGGCTACTGCACATGTCCTATCTCAGGCTTCACACTCCCCTTAGGAGGGTATATAAGCGCCAGGCAGGAGCCAGGAGAAATGCCATAACACAGGGAGAAGCAAAAAGCCACATAGTGCTGATGGAGTTAGTCCCTCCCTTCCACTGGACAGGTCTTTGTTGGTGACCCTTCTGGTTTGGGCTCCAATTCCTTCCATATGCCCATGCCCTCTGCCTCTCACCTTTGACCTCCTTTCTTCTATTCTTTCATGAATTTATAAGCAACTGTTTCAATTTAGGAGAATCTCTTCTAGATGGCTATACAATAGGCCTCCACCCAAATGACCAGCAGGATGTTTTGCAAAATAGAAGAAAATTTTTCTCCTAAGAGAGATTCTTCTCCTGACTCTCAATTTTCACTCCTTCAGTACTATGGTGCATGGCTTATGGTTATAGAAATTTAAATAACCTACGAAGCCTCAAATTCAACACTGACTAGAGCAATCCTATATTCAAAGTCAGAAGACAATTGTGAATCAATTAAAAATTCAAGAATTTACTCTACAATATTTTAGTAATTTGACCATAAACCTCTTTTAGAAGACATGGAAAAACAAAATTGATCTCCACTTAAAAAAATTGTAGGGGGAAAGGTGATTGACTTTGCTTTCGTCATCTTAAGAAAAAAATATTTAATTAACTTAAAACTTCCATGAAAATTTTAAGGAAAAACATAAACCTGTTTGTATTATTCTTTTAAAACTATTTTAGAAGCAGAATTTTCTGTTCATGGTCCCTAATGCCTCAGTTAGCTCCTGAGGTGTTAGTTTTAAAAACAACCCTACAATTGCTCATTCTCAAATACATTACAAGACCATTTCTTCTATTTCTCCACAGAATTTAAAAAACATCAGTGTATCTGTTAACTTACTGACACAAGTAAAAAAACAACAACACAATTTAACCTTTTTTGTTTGTTTGTTTTTGTTTTAGGAACACATAAAATAGAACTTACTTCTAGTTCAAGGGTACCATGAAAGAACAAAGCCTACAACTGATGAAAATCCATTACAAATAAAATATGATGCATACAAATATAAGATCCTCTGGAAGCCAGGAAAGAATAGCAGGAGAATTTGCTTAAGAGATGCAGTTCTTATCATAATTAAAGAATTAGAAGGAAAACAGAACTCGACAGTAATGACATGCGCTTGGTATTTAAAAGTGTCTCTGGCATGAAATCTTCATCATTGCCTCATTTACTTTACAATTTCTAAAATATAGATATGGCAACAACCCAGATCAGAACTGGGAAATTAAAAACACTTTTTCCTTCCTGTGGAATTTATTTCAGAGATGCTAAAATATGGTTGTAGGAAAATATATAATGGTGGGTCCCATCTCGCTTTTATCTGTACTCAAGGACACTGACCGTATGCCAGGGCATCAATAAGACACCAGCCAGGAGTGTATGATGTGGGATAACCAAAACATCGCTCACGTACTTACTTACCCTGAATCAAAATGGACATTTTTGTTATGTTCTTTTTTTTTTCTTGCAGTCTCTGGAAAAACAAAGTCTAGATTCAAATTTGAAGAAAAGATTGCCAGGATATGACTAATTTAAGAGTAGTTACAATAATTAAACAAAGAATCTATTAGACTGAAGTGCTGGTGCTGTGGGAGCTACATAAGCAAACGAAAAGTTTAGTCAGTAAATGCCTCCAGCTTATGAAATCAAAACCTACAGACAACCAATTGAAAACGGGAATCAGGCATTAAGGTCTAGCCAATCAGTAGTTCCTTTACTGTGCTTCCCCCCTTTCTCTATAAAAGCCTTTCCTGAGCTCCTGTCCTTGGAGCACCCCTAACCACTTCTGACTTGGTGCTGCCCAGTGCAAATCAATATTTGCTCAAATAAACTCAAACATGGTAATATACTTTAGTTTATTTTTTAAGACTCCATATTATAAAGTATAAAACACATGTTTCTATGCAGCACACACTGATGGAGTGTGAACCCTGCAACAAGCTCCAGTGTTAAGCGCTGGAAATGTGAAGGTGAGCAGAGAAATAAAAACTTGCTAGTATTGATATGACTACCATTGGAGATGGTACAAACGACTTCTTTGAGACATCTTTAATCATGATAATGACAATTTTACTTGGTTTTGAAATGTGAAGAAAAAGTGGAAGTAATCTGGCAGGGCTAGTCCCCTTCACCCTGGCAATTAACATTGATACTGCACCTGAACTTCAATTAGAAAACTATGAAAAAAAAACAAAACAGAAACTGACTTATTGCACAGACAGATTCTTTATTCATCACAGGAGTTAATTAGGACATTGTAAAAATGGCACTGAACAAGAAATACTGCAATGCGATTTGGAACCAAACATTTATTCAATACGTATTTTAAAGTACCTGTTGTATACAAGACTGACTCTCTCTCTAATAATATATAAAATATATGTTAGTATTATGATATATAATTATATATTACATGAAATACATTCATATATAATGTGTTATATATCACATATAATACATCTATAATTATAATTATATGTTGTATATTAATATATTATATCTATATATATACCCCCACACAAGGTTTAAGTTATAGTAATGGAAATAAGATATGGATTAGACAAATTGCAGTGAAGAGTAGGATGCAATGGGTAGGAAGAGAGGTGAAAATAAAATGTTCAGGAGTATTTGGAGACAGAGGGACCTCTTATGATGTATGTGTGGGTGTTGAGGAGGGGCAGGGGAAATAGGGTTAGAGTTACATTTCCACAGAATTTGTTTCAGTGATATTTAAAAGTGGGCATTCTGGTTCTCTTGACCTTATTACAAATTTTGTCACTTAATAAAAACTCAGGATGAGCTAGTGGTCAAATCTTTTCTTGTGATAGGGCGGCCATGTTACATCACTGAACTTGCAAAATTCTAATAAAATCTAGGAGCCTCCCCGAGGCGCTGCGAGGACAGCGGTAAACACGGAGCGCCGCTTGCTGCTCACAGCAACTTTCGCACTGCGCAGCATCCAAACTACTGTAAAACCGTTCGAGAGAAGTCATGGTTTTTTTTCCTCCGTACCTCTTCTTTCTCGGTCCCTGTGTATGACAGGCTGGCTATTATTTTTTCAGAACTGTTAACAAAGACAATCTTAAGCTGGATGGTTTACTTTTTTTCAAACTGCAATGATCTGGCGGAGGCATTGATGCAGGCATAAACCCATAAATCAGCTTCCAACTTAAGAGAGAGAATGTCAGACATTTGCTTTGGGGATTATAGTATACACGAGAAAGCTGTAGTTGTATCCCAGCGCAGCTGAATGCTGGGAAGCTTCTTTTAGCTTTCTCCCATATGTTTAAAATGACACATTCCACTAAATCACATTATAATGCATAAATTAAGAAAATAAGTTACATTATTGATTTTTACATTGGATTAATCTTCCTCACACTCTGATTTGAGCCATGTTTTAAACAATGGGACCACAAGAATATGTGTTAATTCAAAATATATTTAAAATACATTCATAATATCGGACACACATTAGGTGCAGAGTGGAAAAAGAAAAACACACCAAAAGGAAGCATTCTACACATGAAGTATAATGAATAAGGGTCAAGGTCACAGTGGGTCAGTGTTATTATGGAGGATTCAGTGTTAGCTAGTTTCATAATTAAATGATAAATGATCTCAACAAAGGACATCATACACATGCACAAAATCCTATAGATGCTTTTGCATATGAAATAAGCTGTCTTGGTATGGAAATGCTAAGCTAATGCTAAAGAAATGTAAGAGAAGTGTTGGCTGTTTAGCGGATGCTGACAACATCTAACAGTCTGACCTATTTTTTCTAACACATGCAATTGCTCAGGAAATCTGCATTGATTGCTCCCAGTTAGTGATTTATTTAGGAATAAGTATGTAGTGAGATTGCTCTTGAGTTATGAAGAAAATCTACTTGGAGGGCATCTGGGAGAGGTTTCCCTGCTGATAAGTAGAGACACTTAACACCGATGGAGCCTTTTTTTTTGTTCCCTGCAGACTGATGTCTGCGTGTCCTTCCTAGACTGTGCAGCCATCGTGCAGCCACAGTGGATGGTATTTGATGGTAAGCCACTGGACTGCAGAAGGCAGAGAAAAAAGGTGGTGCTGCAGCCTGAGTTATGGCTCCAAAAGATACCAATGTTCCAACCCCTGTAGCCTTTCAATGTAACCTTCCTTGTACGACAAAAGTATCTTTTCAGTTACGATTAAATTAATGATCCTGAAATGGGGAGATGATCCTGAAATATCTGGGTGGACTATAAGGGAATCACAAGTGTCCTTATAAGAAGGAGCAGAAGAGATCTTTTCACAGAGAGGACAATGTGACGTGAGGAAACAAGAAAGATTTGGGGATGTTACAGTGCTGGCTTTGAACACAGAGGAATGAGCCAGGGGCCAAGAAATGCAAGTAACATAGCTCAAGAATCTTGAAATACCAGGAAACAAACTCTCCTCTAGCGAATCAGAAGGAAAGGTGACCCTGTAGTTGCCTTCATTTTCCTCAGTGAAAATGATTTCAGACTTCTGGCCTCCAGAATTGTAAAATATTAATTTTATGTTGTTTTAAGACACTAGATTTGTGGAGATTTTTTTTTTTTTTTGTAGCAGCCATGGGAACTAATACAAATGGAAAGATTGAATGAGCCATTAAATTACTCTGTATTGGGTGGAACCACTTAAGCACAGTAGTGGAAGATATATGTGAGGATTACCTGCATGCCATTGGCGATTATTTTCTCTGGTAAATATTTGTTTCATGGATTGTCATTTTTGATGACTTAAGTGAATCTTGTCCTGAATTTTCATTCAAACGTAGCCTTAGAGTAAACTCCCCACTAATTTAAATAATTTTACATTTTATATTATCAGAAGTTATAAGGCACTGATCACAGCCCAGGAAAAATTGAAGCATTTATCACAGTTTTATGTAATTAATATTAAAACCTATCTCCATAGTAACACCATACTTTCAACTGCTCAAGTGAAAGATGCTGAGGAACCATCTTGAGTGAATTTTTTCTCTCACCCCCCACATACAATCAGTCAGCAAATCTTTGAGCTCCGCCTTCAATACCTCCTAAGCCAGACCACCGTTTCTCCCCACTGTCAGCGCTACCACCCTAACCCTCACTACTTTGCTCCCGCCGGCGCGTCCTGTCAGCCTGGCCACCAGTCTTCCTGGCGCTACGCTTACTACGCAGAAGCAGAAGGAGCCTTTAGAAATATGCAGTGGATCATATCACTTCTCCTCTCAAAAATGTTAGTGTCTTCCTATCTCTCTTGGAATGAAAGCCAAAGACTCCAAAATTGGCTACAAGTCCCCACGAGCTATGCAGCCAGTGTTTCAGAACAAAGAAGACACCAGCCCAGAGCGGAAACTGACCCGAAATGCCCACAGATAACATATAACATAAGAAAGAAAACCACCTTCACTTTTGGGAAATTTTAAGACTGGCTGCTATCTGGTAACATCTAATGAAAGGCAAGGAAATATGGCAAAAGACATTCCTTTTTATTGTTATTTTAGCACTTAATATTATATATTAATTTATTTATTTGGTTTTCTCCCCATGCATATAAACTCTATGAATGTCGCTTGTTCGCTGTTGAGTCCTCACACCTAAAATACAGTCTTTCTCATTTATATTACATGAATGAGGAAGACTTATTGAAAGCTACTATGCATGTATGTAAACTAATGTTATATTAATTATATGAAAGAATAAGTGACTACCTCAATACTGGCCAGCAATACCTACTTTTATATTCGAGGTGTTCTTGCTTATATTGAGGTGTTCATTTCATGTTTGCCGAGTGAATGACTTCTCACAAATTAGACACATAAATCACATATAAAACAAATAGTAAAAACTCTGTTGTTATGGGCTGAATGTTTGTGTTTCTCCCAAATTCACATGTTGGTATATGAAAGCAGGGCTTTGGGGAAGTAATTAAGTTCTGAGAGTAGAATCCTTATGAATAAGATTAGTGTTCCTGTACGGAGAGGTATGAGAGAGATATAGTTCTCTCCCTGCTATGAGAAGACGCAGTAAGAAAACAGCTGTCTGTAACCAGAAGGGCCCTCATCAAGAACCCAATCACCCCGGCAACCCCAGTCTCTGATTTCCAGTCTCCAGAACTGTGAGAAATAAATATTTTTTGTTAAAGCCACCTAGTCTATGGCATTTTTGTTATAGCAGCCCACACCACTGAAAACACCTATGAAGAAGGTGTTACTTATCTCATTTTAAATATTAGAGTTTAAGTAGCATAGCTAAGATCATGCAGACAGAAGCTGATACGAGAGTCCATTCTTAAAATTGCCAGCCTCAAATTCTGTTTAAAGATTCCACATCAAAATGAAATAACACCACCAGAAACTTCAACAAAGTGTTGGGGATCCTCTGAAAGAGCCACAGGCTGAAACACTCAGTATTTCTCTACCTTGTAAAAAGTAATTTTCTTTTTCCTAACACATAGCATTTTGTCATTTATATTTCAATCAAAGCATAATGAAAATAGCAACTGTTTCGAGGTATACACAATTATCAAAGTTTTGTAGGTGAAGGAGCTAACATTTGCCAAGAGACTTAGTTTAGACTCTTCAGACAGGAATAAACAAAAGGCTGAAAAGATAAGGTTGAAGAATATTAGATTTTGCTACATAAATTTTACTTACTCTTGCTCCATCATTAGGTTAAGGACACTCCTTAAGTGTTTATAAAATCTAACACTAAAATGAGAGGAAGCACTCTGTTGTAAAATGGGCAGTGGCTTTACAAATCTCTTCTCCTCAAATTCAGCATGTTTTGAAGATGTACATTCATTTTCAAAAGTATAGAAAAATTCACTGACAAAGTATGTTACTTGGAATGTTTTGAGATACGACTCTAGTTCCTTTTGGTAGAGAGAACAACCATACAAGTCACAAGGGTAACTTTCTCAGAGACACAGAGGTGATACGTAGAGTTAGATAGCTCTGAGCACTAATCCAGTCAGAACGTTCCACATTCTTAAGAACAGCATGGGAACAATACTGTGGTGAATCTTTTTTTCTGCCATTCTCACTGTGGATGCTCAGTGATCTGCTTTCTGTAAATACACAATTAAAAAATTATGTACTCTCACTGATTTTCCCGTTATTTGTGACATATTATCTTAAGTATCAAGTTGGTAAGTATCCAGGAATCCATGAAACTCTCTCAACATTGTTGCAAAATAAGTGAAAAGTTTGACCAAAATTTGGTGCCTTGATAATAAATTATCCATGCCTCATTTTTATATTGAGTTTGTCAGTAAATACTATCCAAACATTTTTTCCCTCTTTTCCCATGTTTATCCAGAGAGAGTTAGACACATATCAGGCAGGCTAAACCTCAAATGAATTTGATAATGTTCAGTGGTTATAAATACAGAGATGTCCATCTACTGAAAACACAGGAAAAAAATTCCCATTAAGATAAAGCATTTAACTTGAAAGAGGCAGAAAGGAAGAAAAGTCTCATTATCGGGGGTGGTTACAAGCTAAAGTATAAAACCATTAAAACCAATTACGTTATGTGGTGTTTTCCCCATTTTTGAAAATGACTGAAAGTCAACTCAACATAAAAGCTTTGTTTTTCTGGAAACCATTTGCATTTTTAATGGAGAAATAGTTTTTTGAACTCTTAAAAAATCCTTTAGAATTTAACTTGTTTTTATTTTATGCATACATTTCCTTGGATATTTCATTACAGTATTATAAAGTTCTAAATATTTATAGTATGAAAATACTTTAGAGTTTATTTAATCTAATGCTCTCTTTTATAGAGCTATATAAATATGTTCAGATTGCTTAATAGGTAAATTATGGAGTTGGAATCTATCAGAAATGAGATAGTTTTTAACTCCTGTCTTCTGACTGAAGCCCAGTGATATTTTGTAAGTAATGAATTGCATTTGTACTTACTAATCATAGATGAATAAAAACAGTGCAGAATAGGTTTTGTTATACTATGTGAGTATATTGAATGATATATTTATCTTTGTTAATAATATATAAAATATGAATGAAAGGAATACAACATTCTATTTGGATTTATTTTACTTTAAGATTTATAACTATTTAATATCCTGGGAAAAGAGGAAAACTTTGAATTGCTGAAAAACCTTTCAAAGAAAATTGTATGAATATGGATATTTGAAGATTTCAATTATCCCTTCACTTATATAAAGATATAAAATTAGTTTTTTTGCTATAAAATATGAGTCATAACATATACATTCTAATTTCACCTAAGCTTTAGGTGACTTCCAGACTCTTTGGGAATTGTGCTAATTACCATTATCACACAGAGAAATTACTAAGAAAATCAAGTACAACCACTGTAAGAGAATAATATAAAAACAGTCCAATGCTGCCAGCTTGATGAGAGATGATTCCTCTTAGGTTCACTCCAAAACAAGAACAGGTTCTTGTCACGCCATGTCATCAGGATTTAGAAGTTTCACCTTCCATTTACTATGATGAATAGCCTGTACATGAGTCCCTTAACCTATTTTGGTTCTACAGTTTTACTGTCTGAGTTTACTTTAGTATAATAGGTAGGATGGCTCCAGAAAATATCCCTATCCTAATTCCTGAGTCCTGCAAATATGCTACTTTACATTGGCGCAGTCCCTTTTGCTGGGGGTGGGGGGCCCCAATCTAATCACACAAGCCTTTATTATAGAAAACGTTCTCTGGCCGAAGCAGAAGAAACGTAGAAGTGAAAGAAATATGAAATGTAATAAGGGCTATTCACTTTTGCTCTTTTGAAGATGGAAAGGGAACTATAAGGCTAGGAATGCGATGGCCTTGAGGAGCTGAAAGAGGCCTCCAGGTGACAGACAGCCAGAAGGAAATGAAGAACTCAGGTCAAAAGCCCCAAGGAACATCCTTCTGCCAATAATCTGAATAAGTTTGAAAGAGGATTCTCCTCAACAGTCTCCAGATAAAGAGCCCAGAAAAATGCCTTAATTTTGGCCTTGTGAGACCCAAAAGAGAGGAACTGGTCAAACTAACACACACTTCTGACCTACAGAATTGAGAGAGAATAAATCTGATTATTGTACTTTGTTATGCTGGCCGAGGAAACCAGAGTTGGCTTTATAAAAACACTAAATACAAGCAGAATTACTTCTTCATGGTCAGAGATAACTTCTTACTCATGATAATATCCTCAGTCTCTTGCAGTCCCTTTCACATAGGAGATGGTCAATAAACTTTATTGATTGAATATAATGCTCTGTTATCTACATCCTTGATCTTACTTTAAGTTGATTTATTTATAATCTATTTTCAAGAAGGACATAACTTGATTTACAATAAAAGCAATGGAAATTAAGACCCAAAGATGGAGGCAAACAAAATAAAAGGATAAAATGGGATAAAAAGAATAGTGGATCTCTAACTTGAAAAAGCAAGTCATAATTTTTGAATCTAAGTTTATCACCGAGAATCCTATCAGTCAAAACAAAAGAGAAAATACAATTTCTTACAGTTTTCACCATCCATAAGTATGAAACTACACAAATCTGAAGAAACATGCTTCTTTTTTTTTAACCCAGTGCCTGTTATAAATAGCACTGAATATCACCATGAACATTAGTTTTTGTAATGCATGGCAGAGGTCTAACATACACTTCTGTTTCTGATATCAGACCTCAGTTACAACTAGACAGTTTAGAAATATGAGCACATCTAAGAGGAGCCAGAGCCCATAGCTTGGATTTGTGATGTTCAGATTAGCAGCATTAATAAACAGAGCATGCTTAGAACGTCCTTGGGTGTGTTAACATGTCTGTTGCCACTACCTTTGAAGGTTGATTCTCTGGGCAGGGAGGACAATTAGCAGCTTGCTTTGATCCCATACTAATTGTCCACAATGACCAATGGAATAATCTGCAGTTTCTCCATCTAAGACTTCTTATAAACAGTGATTCCAAAGGATAGAACCTCATAGTAACATAAACACACAACCATGTGCCTGATTATCTGCACTGAACTTGGACAACAGACAGAGGAGAAACAATAAGTTCATGCTTTGTGTAGGTGATTGAAAGTGTATATATCCAACTGACATGATTTACAGACAAAGCCAAATTATTTCATCCCCAACTTTATTCTTTCCTGCTCAAAAAACACTGTTGGTGGGAATGCAGACTGGTGTAGCCACTGTGGAAAATAGTATGGAATTTCCTCAAAAAAATAAAAATAGAAATGCCTCTTGACCTAGAAGTACCACTGCTGGGATTATACCCTAAGAACCCTAAAACACCAATCCAAAAGAACCTGTGCACCCCAAGTTCATAGCAGCACAATTTACAATAGCCAAGTGCTGGAAGCAACCTAAGTGCCCACCAGTAAATGAGTGGATCAAAAAACTGTGGTACATTTACAAAATGGAACACTATGCAGTAGAAAGAAAGGAGCTCCTACCCTTGTGACAGCATGGATGGAACTGGAGAGCATCACACTAAGTGAAATAAGCCAGGAGGTGGAGAACAAATACCTCCACGTATAAGTGGAAACGTATACGTATGACCTCACGTATAAGTGGAAACTAATCAACAAAACAAGCAAAATATAACCAGAGACACTGATATAAAGAACAAACTGACAGTAATCAAAGGGGTTGTGGGAATAATGGAGGAAAGAAAGGGAAGGGTAGTCAAGGAACATGTATAAAGGACCCATAGACAAAGCCAAAGGGGGCTTAGGATTGAGGGTGGGAGGTGGGGGGTGGGTGGGGCAGGTGAAAGTGGTGGTGGGAAAATGGAGACAACTATATTTGAACAATAATATATACTTTTTAATCTGTAAATTTCTATTTACTTATTTAGATAATATTTTTTTAGCACAGGAAGGGGCCCTCGACACAGGTGTCTGGGAGTGAGACATAAGCAGGTCAGCCTCTGTAGAACTCTCAGCTTAACACAGTCAACTTCCAAACATGGCCTTTACTGGCTTTGCTTTTGAGGTAGGAAGAACATAAATACTGTGACCTGTTTTTGATTGTTTCTTTCTTCTCAAACTGTTGTTAAAGTCTTTACATTCTCCTAAGTCACTGACTTTATCCATTTTATTTCTACTCTTTAATCCTGTAGTATTTCCCTTCCTCATTAGAACAACATGTGATGATAACGCCTACCCACTTAGATTAATCGTGCTCAATCTTTCTGATAAACTCCTAATAATAAAATGTGGTGAATCCGAGGTGCCACAATATCTGGAACGTATCTCAGTGTAGTGTACATCAGAAAAAATATTTCATTTCTTATCATTTTTTAATTTGTGAGACTATCTATAACTTTATTTCCCTTAATTGTTGAGCGTTATAAATAAAAATAAATTCCAAAAAGATGTACTGCTTTTTTTTTTCAGTTTTATATACTCCCTCGCACACCAGTGTGCAAGGCACGGGCTTAGATTATGTTCTTTTAGTTGGCCTATAATTCTATGAGAAAAACAGGGTTCAGGCAAACCTACAATAAATATGTGGGCTAGATTTTCCTTCCAAAATGCATTTTCTCCCAGTAAGGAAAGTGAGTTAACGGGGTGAGCTTGAGTAATACCGATGCTTTAAGTTTGGAAATAGCCCACTTCTGCAAATAGTTCTCTTAAAGTTTGGAAATACCCCACTTCTATGAGCAGTTATTCTGTAAAAGTTGCTGATGTACACTCCAGAGTAATTCAGGTATAAATAAATAAGTAAATCAATAATCAATTTGTCAAACAATAAATTGGATATCTATGGGGTGGTATAACTAATACTTGGTTATGTCCTGAGGGTAAAACCAGAACCTTCACCCTTAGCTGTTTAATGAGACCAGTGAGAAAGTGACAGAGGAATGTTGATAGACTAAATATCACTTGAATATATACTTCTGGCTATGCGGACTTTACTCCCATGATTTGGAAACATTTCAGACATAGAATACAGCATTCCCAAGTCATCCTTCACATTAAAATGTTCTATTGCCAGAGTTGCCATTTCCTATGGCACAGTTCCAAAGCACGCAGGACTAAAGGATGCAGGCATGGGTAAATGCAATGACCCAAGTCGTCAGGCAGAAAAATGGTTCCCAAAGTGTCAAAATAGATGCAAAGCCAAAAAAAAAAAAATGCAGCCTGAAATTGTTCTTTAATTTTGGGGTTCTTACACTAGAGAGAAAAACTAAAAGGTGATGAATATATATCTCATGAAATTATTTTATAATCATTACTAAATCCAATAATCATTTTGTTTATATATTTATTTAGTTAATTAGTTAGTTTGTTTGTGATAGTTCTTAATAGATTTTTATCCTGGCAACTAAAGTAACTGCTTCTGCCCTAAAATAGGAGGCAAGTTTCCTCCACTAAAAAGTTAAACGTAAGAATGCATTATAGGTTCCAATAGCAATATACTCTGAAAGATCCATTACTCAAGAAGGAAGCCTATTTGCCAAATTAAAGTTCCATTGGTTCCAATTATAGCACAGATATGTTCCTTGCCAAGCCATGCATTCAGTTTTTAATAATGATAAAGGAATTTGTTAGTTAAGTTCAAAGAAAATTTCTGCTGCCTGAAATTTTAAATGCACCTTTGCCCTCTGCTTATGTGAACTCATTCATTTTATGCTTTTCAATCAGGTGTAATAATGTTTACACAACATGTTTAGTTTTTACTACCACACAATAAATAAAATTTAAAGATCTGGATAAAATGCAAGGGAGGACCACTGAAGTACTCTTACAGGTGAGATCATATGGTATTTTTCCCTCATTGTCTGGCTTTTTTCACTTAGCATAATGCTCCCCAGTTCCATCCATGCTGTTGCAAAGGGTAGGAGTTCCTTCATTCTCTCTGCTGCATAGTATTCCATTGTGTAAATGTACCATTGTTTTTTGATCCACCCATTTGATCCACCCATTTACTGCTGGGCTGTTTCTAGCACTTGGCTATTGTAAATAGCACTGCTATGAACATAGAGGTGACTAAAGTCTTTTGAATTGGTGTTTCAGGATTCTTAAGGTATATTCCCAGCAATAGAATTGCTGAGTCAAATTACTGAGTTCATACATCATAAGAAATTATTACTTCATTTTCTAGAAAAGCCTTCCTTCAACCATAAGTACTTCCTTCAAAGTTCAGCTGATACCTTTCTGGCAAGAGTTTTTGTAACCAAATGTGTGTGTGTGTATTTGACATTAATTTTCTCCACAGAATTTTGGAATTGAAATACTTTTAAAAGGAAAAGAAGAAACTTAAACTAAGAACGATAAAATTTCACAGGTTAACATAGTACTGTATTTGACAAAACTTTTTGGAGTTGTGCTACCACCTTATCACTGGGTATTATTGATTTGGCACCTTTCTTTTGTTCCAAAAAGTGCATCATGGCGTAAAGCTTTTAATGAAATATTAGGTTGAAATTCTAACACTTATGAGACAAATAGAGATACCTTGGTGTATCACACAATTAAGACTGGAAATTTTTCATAATTGGTGAAATAATGTTTCACTTACAAATTATCTTTTTAAAAGTACAAGTGGCCTGTATGAGTCTTAAAATAAAGCAAGAATAGTGTAAATCAGTAAAATCAATGCTAGAATATTTGAAGTTGTTTTAGCTTCAGACCCAGGCATCTAAAAATGTTTTAGCTTCAGATCCAGGCATCTAAAAATGAGGAGAGATGTATGTAGAGTTTAACAGAAAAAGCAGCAAAAGAAAAATATTATTCATTAATGTGTAGTCAGAGAAATGTTAAGATATTACACGCCTTCTCCCAATTCCTGCTAACTGAAACAAAAATAGAGAGAAAACATGTAATTTTAAAAGCATAAGAGCATATCAAAAGAAAAAAAAACACCATCATCATTATTAGCCATTCCTATTTTAATAAACAAGTTCAAAGTTGATTAAAGTTCCAGAAATAAATTACAAGTTTTGGATATAGGATGATGAAAAAAATGGTGTGTCTGTGGCAAGAAGGAAGGAAGGAAGGAAGGAAGGAAGGAAGGAAGGAAGGAAGGAAGGAAGGAAGGAAGGGAGGGAGGGAAGAATAGAAATGACATATTAACTGAGAATTAAACAAGAAAAAAAACCTGTGTGGTTGTTTTAAAGGGAGGGTATAATGGAAGTTTGGATCTTCCCCAGTTGTTTGGAGAAAATATTTCCACAAGCCCCAGTAGACTCTAAAGCTTTTGGCCGAAGCTCCATTGTGTTCCATTTGTCAGTAAGCCATTGGGATATTTATGAATTCCTGAACAGACATCCTTGTAACATTGTCTTCAAACAAGGGGCAACTACACTGGAATTCTGACAAGTCTGAATGATTCTTAAACACAAAAGACTGCAATGATGGTGTCTCCATTAATACATTGTTGCTTTGGGCAAAGGGTAGCTGAGTACAAAACAGCTTTGAGAATAAGCTGCTTCTTCCAATTGCCTGCTGTACCTACATTTTCAAATCTCTCTTTGTCACAGAAGAAGCATGTGTGGTAAATGGGAGCCATTTTCCTCTATGGCAAACTCCATTTGGCCCTTTTCCCATAAAATTGGGTACAAGGTCCAATTTCGGATATTTGAGTTTAGTATATTTATTCTATTTTATTTTACTTTTTATTTTGCTTATGCTTTATGCAGATGATATTATCCTTTAAATTTGGCATGCAGTCCTTAGCCTTCCCTTTCCCCTAGTGCATGGTGATGTTTTACTTCCACTGTCTTGACTTTTCCCTTCTTAATATTCTAAACTTGGAGGGAAAATAGTTAGCTTTCACAGTGAGTTCTTCCGAGCTCAAAGCAAATCATCATACTAATTATGAAAGAACTAAAACTCATAAATACATGTACCTGAAAGATAAATGACACTTTTAAAAATTGGTGAAAATCCAAACATAAATGCAAGATGCTCTAGGAATGTACATCTAAATGTTAGTTTTGGCCTTGCTACCCATTTTGCCAAATAACCGTCATACCATCTTGCCCTCAACACATCTGCAAAAGCAAAATAAATGCAACTGCCCTGCCTGTCTCACTGGGCTATTTTTATGATCATTTCATTCTTTATTTATAAATGTATCACTTATTTAATGAGTGTCTACTGTGTGGAAGACATTGATTGGTTGTGAGGATGAGGATCACGTGAAAAATAAAACATATATAACTCACAAACTGCAAAGAGTTATGCATTTATCAGATTAACAGGCATTAATGTAACCGATAGCATTACTACAAGCATCACTGTGCAACTATTGAAAAAAATGTGAGGCAGAGAGAGTCAGGACACAGAGAGAGACAGCAGAGAGAGGCTATAGACAGTACTTGCATTGTATCATTCCTTGTATAATAGGAGATTACTTCAGGCAATGTAACAGGATCAGTTTACCATATAAGGCCAACTAGGCTAACTGTAATGGGCTTCCGGTCCTTACAGTTAACCACTAATAGTAATACTGATACAGTAAAATGCTTTTGTCAGGAATGGCCACTGGGAGAGATATCATGGAATTTCACTCACCACCTTTCCTTTCTCTGAATTCCTTCCTTCCCCCATGCAGAGACCCATCTGGTTGTGAAAGGCGCTCACCTGGATTATCTCACACAATGAACAACAAAAAGGTCTTATGTGCCTTTGTTATTCTATACCTCTGGCCTCTGCTCCTACATAAAGGAATTAAAAATAACTGGAGTCTTGTGATATGGAATATAGTCAGCCATCAGACTTGGTTTTGTACTGTCGTTTGATGAGAAAACACTTGAATGCCTATTATGAGATTTTATGTTACAATTGATTTTTCATTACATACTCCTGTACTAACATTGATATAAAAAGGTAAAGTCAATTCTTTCTGCATATTTGTGCCATTCACTCTTCCTCATCCATTTGAGCCTATTTTGTAAAGAACATTGATCTTAAAAGATCAATTTTTTTCTTGATAAAGTAAGCACATATACAACTAGAAGAGAAGTTTATGTCGTAGGGATACGGTGGTATTGATCATGGCTGATAGTAGAGCACACAGCTGCCTTCTGGTTTTGTTGGCCTACAAATGGGATTTCAAAAGAGAAACTCTTAGTAGGCATCTTCTAACAACTTGGTTTTAGAAGTTTTAAATTTTATAAATTAATGATTTAAAGAAAACGTTCATCTATGTAATATACCCTTTACATAGTATGGAAATGAATGACCAAAAGCATTACTTGCTACATTTGTGTACCCAGCTAGTATACATCCTTATACCAGTATATATCAATATAAATATAAAAGCTAGAGAAAAAATAAAAAGAGAAAACAGTCAGAGCAAGACAATAAAAATGAAATTAAAGTAGAGATTCACCAAGAAAACAGTCTAAGAATGGGAATCAAAGGTACAATTCCACTGACCTTGGACACAGTAATTTTTTTTTTATTTGTGGTAAAGTTCAGGAATAAATGTGAAAGGTTTGGAATGCAATTTTATAAAATAAAATTTTCGTGTCATTTTTGTTGCTCTTGTGCAGAATGAAAGCATTCTTGCTAACATTAAAGATACATGTATTTTTTTGAAAAGGCCTGCCTGTCTGTCAGTGGTGTGGATTGACGCGTGGCAGCCAGAGATGGACAGCCCTGTCACGACTACAAAGACGGAGTGGGTGCGTGTCCTCTACATCCTCCCTGTCTCCTGTGCAGTTTGTAGTCTCCACAGCTGCCAGTTTCTGGACGGGAGATTGGGCCAGGGTTCTGAAGAGGTGCTTCAAGAAGGAGCAAAGTAGTAGAATTTTCATCATTACGCAGTTCAGGCCAGAAAGCTGTCCTGATGCTTATTCTCAGCTTCAGAGGAATAGCCTAGAGAGTATCTCCCTTGCACTATTCATATAGGATACTGTAGCTAGTAGTCAGGGATTTAAAGAACAGGGAGCGTTAAAACCTGTAAATGTAAATGTACACCATGTGCAGACGCAGGGGACAGGGCAGTGTATACATGTATCTCCCCAAATGGGAAAAAATATAAAATGCCTACTTTGCTTACCTTTGCTTTATGCTGTCATTAATATGGTTATCCTAAAATACAACAGCTATTGATGTTTATTCCCAAATGCAACTATTAATCATGGGATTTCAAATTTTAAAATCCTTCAAATAGCTCTTAACGTGAAATAAACATTTCTTAGCAAGAGATACAAGGCTGTCTCTCTATAGCTACCAGGCTGGAGTTTTGCACCAACTCTCACCATATCCACATACATTAGACATCAAAATCAAGATCTCACCTTTAACTGGAACCTAATCAACAAAAGAAAAAAGCAAACAAAATATAACCACAGACATTGAAGTTAAGAACAATCTAACAATAGCCAGAGGGGAGTGGGGAGGGGACAGTGGAGAGAGGGGATTACAGGAACTACTATAAAGGACACATGGACAAAACCAAGGGGGAGGGTAGAGGTGGAGAGGAGGGAGGTGGGTTTGTCTGTGGTGGTGTGGGGGGAAGGGAAGAAAATGCAGACAACTGTAATTGAACAGCAATAAATAAAATAAAATAAAATAAAATAAATCAAGTTCCAGGTCCCGGAACATGCCGCTCTGATGCATTTGCAAGTATTGCTTCCTCTGTGCCCAAAATGCTTTTTACCAATCTTCTCTGTATATTGAATTCCAGTTATCAATCAAAATCTAGCTAAAGTAATACCCCCAGTGGAAGCCTTCCATAAGAAGAGAATAGTTTCTCCTCCTATTGCTGCAAGGGACTTCACAAAATCTGTAAAGACCATTGTGATAGCTGCCATAAGAAAGGTATAGCCCAAACCTTCTGGTGGTTCAGATTGGACAGATCATTTCTTACGCCAGTGACTTTGGTCCAAAGTCATAGAGCAGTAGGCCTTTGAGCTGTGGCGACTTTGTGAGTGGAGATGGAGCTACATGGCAGAGACAGAGACCCCCGAGTTAGAGACAAGGATGAAACAAGTTTGGTTTCAGCCAAAGGAATTTGCATGTTAATCTTGAAGTTGGTGGGGATAATTCTGAATGTTATAGAGCAGGGAAAAGACAATCATAATTATCCTGTGAATATATTAATGTGGTAGATGCATATAAGGTTTATTTGTATAGGAAAGGATATGATATGTGTGAAGACCAGATACAGAATTATTACTATATTACAGGAAAATATTATTTGTACTTTGGTCATTTTTATAATATCAAAATGTCTTGTTTTAGTTTATATTTTTTTGAGGGGTGTAGTGAACTTGATTCTGTAGCAAAGCTGGGTTGGGGGTTGGGGTGGGAATTAATATACTTCACTGTAAGGACTTGATACCTGGCGACAGCATTTTCTATGAAATCTGCTTGGATCCCTTGCCTGAAATTTAGAAGCATATGTACAAAAATCATTTTTACATTTTGTTTTCAATAAATCACTGTTTGTAAAGAAGGGTAACATTTCTAGAGGTTTTAGAGACTGAATCAATGGGATTTATCTTAATCGATGTGAAGGGTGTGATTAAGTTTGGAGAAAATGACACTATTTGGAGTCTGAGTAAATAACAATATATCAGAGGGAAGTAAAAAACAATCAGGGACTATGGAGCAGAGAAATAGATGATGAGTTTAGTTCTTGTCCAGGAAACTTGGAGTTTATTGGGGCACGCACTCTTAGAGCAGGAGGAGGAGACTGGGACCCAATGGGAAATGCATTTCTAAGTTTGGGAAAGAACTCAAAGCTGAAATACATACACATATACACACATTATATTATATTTTTAAAGATTTTATTTATTTATTTTTTAGAGAGGGGGGAAAGAAGGAGAAACATCAATGTGTGGTTGCCCCTCACATGCCCCCAAACTGGACCTGGCCCACAACCCAGGCATGTGCCCTGATTGGGAATCCAACTGGCAACCCTTTGGCTCACAGGCCCTCACTTAATTAACTGAGCTACACCAGCCAGGGCACACACATTATATTATAAAATAAATATGTATTATATGTGTGTGCCTATATACATATACATTTGATTATGGTTTTCCAATGGCGGTGAGAAATTATAAAGAGACAAGAGAGATAAAGGATGTAAATGTAAATAGGTGAAGAACCACGAGCATGCAGTGTAACAGAAGCCATGGGAGAAGACTCTCAAGAGCACAACTGTGGTTAATGCTATCCAATCAGCAAGGTACTATCCATCCTTAATAAAATATTTTAAGTAAATGGTTAAAACAGAATTAGGATTTGTCTCTCTGAATTCCAAGCTCTCTGCCTTTTGACAATACCACACTGCAATATCACACCTACCCTTTCAGAATTGTAGATTTGCTATGGAATTTGAGGACTTGGTTATAAATTACTTCTGAGTGCTGAGACAGGTTAGTGGAAACTCATACAGTCTAACTCCTTGCCATTTAAATGCATCTGGGAATGATGCGAGAGTTGGTACATAGAGGAGATTTGATAACATATGGAAAAGAAAGACCAATACCAAGTTGGCATTCAAATATATGCACATGTAGTTAATTTTTATGACAAGAAAATATATAATTATAATTCACTTCTATATGAGACACCCAGAATAAATGTCTTTGTGTTTCTGTTAATTTTATTATTTAAGCTTTTCAAATTCATCATAGGAATATGTTTTTTAAATTTTTTATTATTTTTTAAAATTTTAACTTTTTATTGATTTTTACAGAGAGAGAGAAAGGAAGGGGTGAAGGGAGAGAGACAGAGATAGAGAAAGACAGAGAGAGAAACATCAATTTGTTGTTTCACTTATTTATACATTCATTAGTTGATTGTTGTACGTGCCCTGATTAGGGATCAAACCTACAACCTTGGCATATTGGGACAACACCCTAACCAAATGAGCTACCTGGTTACTTTTTTCTTTTTTTAATAAGGTCAATCACAGATTCCATGATTTGGAAAGCCTGATGGATGCCATGCATACAAATTAATATGAGATAAATCTAAATAAAAAGATGGAGAATATTATTTTACTTTTGTAAAATCTAGCTGCAAGCATCATAATTGGCCTGACTCCATTACATTCACCAACACACTTACCTCTTCTGATATCATAATGTATAAATGGAACTATAGATATAGAAATAAATATAAAAATATTTAAAGTGTTAAAAGTATAGGTTTTTAAAAAAATTATGATATATAATACAGAAATAATTCAAAACCAAATTTCTAAAATTTTCAAACAATGTACTTACATTCTATTTCTATGTTTCAATCTTACTATCATAACATTTCTTTGATATTAAATTTCTCCTTGATTTTCCCCACAAGGTAATCCAAATAATTTGTGTGAGTAAAAATATAACATACCCTGTTCTGTTGGCCCTGTACGGTTCTGCGGGGTTCGGCAATAGGCCCCATGGAAATATAGAGAAGAATTAACCTTCCTTCTGCAGCCTCTCCCAATTTTGCCCTCAAGCTGACTGATCCCCAGAAAATGGCTCAGCTGTTAGCTGGTGGCTTATGCCATTTTTGGAAGTATTCACAGACCTGATTCTTGCTCAGGACAACTTCATGCTACATATGGTTCATAACATTTTACTTTTGGGATTTTCCTAAGTTTACAATACTGTCATCAGAATCTCTTCTGGGCCCAGATAAGCCACTGTGAAATTTATAAGAAAACAAGAGATAGTTTCAAGACAAGATGTGGTGAACATAATATATGGGGTTTTGAATCTACAATGGTGATATATATTTCACAATTGTTTTAAAGCACTGTTAGTCACACTCCCTAATTGTTTCAACATAATTGTCAGACTGTCAAAGTAAGGCTTCATTTTGTGATAAAATCTAAAATACCTAATTAATATTTTTCTCTACATGTCAAAATTTTCAAACAATGTACTTACATTCTATTTCTATGTAAAGGGAACCAACCCAGGACAACTCCAAAAACAGGAGACAGGACAAGCTTTAGACATAGATACACAGAGAGAGAGAGATGGACAGAAACAGAGAGAGACAGACAGATAGATAGACAGACAGACAGAGATCAGATGAGTATTACCTTACTACTACATGAAAAATACATATGATGATTACCACTGAATTATTTTACAAAATAGAAAAATAATACTATAGTATTCCCAGTAATTTAGCAAACAAACATGTTGCTTTCAACTATAGACATTAAGGGTTTTGGGGATTTAGAAAAATACAACTGCTATGATAATAATAATCACATTTAAAGTGAAAATAACTAAAAAAGAAATGTCAACATGGAATAATTCCCACATGGTGGGTTACATATTGTGTTTCAGGTAACTGCAGATCAAGTAATGTAACAATTAGCCCTGGCTGGTGGGGCTCAGTGGATTGAGCACCAGCCTGAGAACCAAAGGGTGGCCAGGTCAGTTCCTGGTTGGGGCACATGAATAAGTTGTGGGCCAGGTCCCTAGTAGGGGGCACATGAGAGGCAACCACACATTGAAGGTTCTCTCCATCTCTTTCTCCTTCCCTTCCCCTCTCTAAAAGTAAATAAATAAAATCTTTAAAAAAAGAAGTAATGTGGATGATTAACAGAAAATAGAAAAAAATAATAAAGAAGTGAAATTAATTGTGCGTGTTTATATGAATGGGGAGAGAATATAGAGAACTAGGAATAATATCTTTGGTCATACTTACCTTTTTTGAATTGTGAAAGATTTTACTTTAGTCTAATTTTTTTTCTAGAAAATTCACTATTGTTTTATGTTAAAATTAAATTATATTAGATCATTACATTATATCTCAATACAGTGTGTATATAGTATATATACACAATATACATTAGATTATTTTTTAGATCAATGCATTCCTGAAAATGTTAAATTAGATTTTTTTTAATGCACCTTTCCCACACATACACTAATAACAGCAATTCCTATCAAAGTTATGAGTAATACATTACTCTAAATGTATAAAAAAGTCTTAGCAGCGCTGTTAAAACATTTTCATTCTTGGCAACATAAGTATAGATTCAAAAAACAGGAAATAATTTCTCAGATGAATAAGAAGCTAACAATCTTCATTGGGGTGAATGTTTTAATTAAAGGCTTTAAACCTAATCCCAGGTGCTTCTTTAGATAGTCCTAACTAAGAAAACAAAAACAAGAGAAAAACAGCAACACATGCGTGTATTCATAAGACAAGCGAATTTTGTTTTCAGTACAAAATCCCTATTAGTTTACTAATGCATAACTTAAATGGAATTCCATATGCTAGGGGTTCATTTCCCTGTTGACACCAGCTACAGAAATTCACACTTTGAGCTGTTTAGAAGCACAAATGCACAAAGCAAGGCTATATACAGCGCCTTGACAAGGGGAACAATAACCAAATAAAAGTTATCTTCCTCAATTATTAAGTTAAATTTTATGCTGTCATTTGAAATTAGATTTGAATAAGTTTCTCCATTTTAATGGTAATGTGAAAACTTGAAGATTATACTATTAAAATATCTCAATTTTACGTTATCTTATAGGCCAAACCAATAATAGCACCTTTAAGTATGAAGTTCATTGGGCAAACACAATTTGCAGCTTTGGATGTCTGTATAAAACAAAAAGGTAAGTAAAACAGTCTGGGAAACCAGAGCCAGAACTAAGAGAGAGTTTACACAGATCGTATAAGATACTATACATAGGAAACTAAAAGTAGCAAGCAGCAGTTGCTTAGTTGCAGCTAAACTTTACCAGAAAATGGGCCCAGTGTTGCTCAGTCTTTTTATATATTAAGAGGAAATTTAAACATCTGGATTTATACAATCTTTGATTTTTAAATAATGTAACTTGTTCACATAAAGTTAAAAGTAACAGACATAAAAAAACAAACAAGCAAGTAACCCGTTAAAAATCACATTTTGTCCTTCAAGCCAGCAGTGCACAGCCTCTGACTACGCTGCTTAATTTACAAAATTGACCTTCGGCTTATGCATGTGATACATATATATAACAATGATTTCCACTATTCCGCAGCTAATATTTTCTAAATTCCAGCTTGAATTCTCTAATTTTCACTGTATATGTGGCATTTGAATCATAGTATAAAAATATCTTCTTTGATACACTATCTAAAACTCAGCCCTTTAGCAATTTCACACCTCTATACCTATTAAGTTGTTATTGCTTTTCCCCAAGTGAACTAAATCAAACTTGTGAAATTTGGTCTATCATTTGATGAAACAGGTGTCTGCTTATAAGGCATGCCCTTTGAAACATGGCGGGACATTTCCTGCGCTTGCTGTTTTTCTGTTTCTCATGCTTGCGTTCATGGGGATTGTAAGTGGCTACATTTGGTTAGGCCACAGCGCCATAAACATGGAGACAGTTAATTTTCTCACATGAGGAAAAGTCAAAAGATTTGGCTTCTTCCGAGTCAGAGTGTGCTCAGAAAATCACCAGAGATCTAGGTTATATCAAATTGCGTGCTTTAGTGTCCTTCATTTGTAATTGTTACGACCACAACCCAGCGACTCCATCTCAGGTGTGAAGCAAAGATGTTAGGCAGTAAGATGGGGAGTCTCAGGAAGGGCATGAGGTTCCTGGCAAACAGCGTTAGAGTCTCTTTTAGTCAGGAAATCAACAGTTCTACTGGGACCCCTACGCAGTGTACGTCCCCTCATGTCTGGTCAGCTAAACTGTGTTATAGGACCAAATTAGGTGTATCAAAGTCTGGGAAGGGGGCATTTTTTAACTGGGTACATTGCTGCCCAAACAAGACAGAATTCTGTAGCAAGAGAGAACATATCCTTGTCACATATCTTCCAATATCTGCCTGCCATGGTTATTTTACTCCTACATCTGGATGTGGGGCTGAGTCTCACAACTAGAGGCCATCTAAGAGCTATCAGTCACACTAACATGTTGTTGCTGCTGCTTCTTTCTCCTTCTTCTCCTCTGACTTCTTTTTTTCTTAATCTTATAATCCACTCAAAAAATTACTCATTAGAGAAAAATAGAAATGAAGGTGGTAAAGCACACTGTTTGCATTGGCAAACTACCAGCATGAGCTACTGTAAGATGATTCAAAAGGATGGGCAGGGGACAGTGCCTACCTAAGCCATAATGCATTATTAATCCGTCTCTGAAACTGTAATTACCTTCTCGTTCTGTCTCTCCAAGCTTGCACACAACTGCACTTAGCCTTCTCCTTTGTGGATAAATTAGCGATCATTTCATATGGTGGTTTACAGTCTGTTGCTACATTAGATTTCACATTTAAAATTCCTTTAACTTGTAAACATATCTGAAATTTATAATATATGTGAGGCAGGCACCCTCTGCCCCCCTTCACGGATGACGCCTTCTATGGGTATGTGCTAGAACCTCGCTTTCTCAGCTCAATTATCCAATTAATTTAGAATGTTTCTGGATTATATGTTTTGCAAGGGGAAACAAGTTGTGGAATTCGGGTATTTTTCTTCAATTATTTTATAAAGAAAGTCACACACAACATAAAATCAGCCACTGTTTATAAAACAGTAAGCTTTTAGATTTTTAAATAATAACAACTACTTTATAACATAAAGCACATTTAAAGATCTGTCATGAAGGAGAGCTAAAATAGGCAACAGCTCAGAACCCTAACAAATGATGTGAGGACAGGGGTTCTAGATGAAATATTGTGCAATGACCTGTTTTCCTTTCTCCTCCAATTTCATTCCTAATATTATCACCCCCTCAGTCCCATCAGTGTTAACCTAAAACACACATTTTCCAGTGAGTTATTTCTAACCACCAAATGTTATTTCCCATGGAAATTCTAATAAAAATGCCTGGAATGCATTATCTGACATTTTAGTGGATCAGTAAGAAGCGTGTCGATTGTGACTCTAAAAATCTTTACATGGTATGGATTTCTGCTTTCTGTTCTAAACTCTTGACTTTTTACAGAATAATTTAGATCTCCATGCAGCTATTTAGCAAGGGATGTCTAAAAAATCAAGTTCAATTATAAATAACAGTTTCAGTTACACATGTACACTGCATTATGAAAAGCTAGCAATTGAATCGTTCTGCACTTAATATTGATAACTAATGTCCCAGACTTGCTTAAGTCAGCAATGCCCATGCTGAGGGAAAAAAGAGCTGACTATATAAGCTTGGAAATCCTCTCTCTTAATCACACTAAGCCTTATTAATGTAAGGGTAAAGAATTTAGCAAAGCTTGGTCCGTTTTCCCTCTAAAAGGTTAAGATTAATTTTTTTAAGCAACCGCTTTGTCATGTGCTTGGTAGACACCTTTTGCAAAAAGCCATGGATCCCTTGATTTTGCATCATCTCTTTATTATTACAGAAATTCAGCTTATTATTAACTAAAGCATTCAACACTAAAACCACAGAGATGCCATATATTATTTACATTGTTAAAATGCAAATTGGGCTGTTTACTCTTCATGGGTTTTTAGAAACTACTAGTTAGAACATCTATTTGAAGGTTCTTCCATTCATTTATTCACTCACACAATAGGTATGAGAGTAATGGTTAAAATTTAGACATTGGATGGAAAACAAGGCAGACAACCTCAGCCCTCGTGGACCCTTAGTCAAATAATGGATTTTACACTAATAATCACTTAAACCAACAATTAATTACAATTGTAATAATGGCACCAAAGAGAAAATAGCAAATGCTATAAAATTGTATTCCATATAGTTCTAACAGAATCTGTAGAATCAGAGAAGAACCACTCTGAGGAACTAACATTTAAACTGGAATATGAAGAGAGGAAAGAGAATTGGTGGAGAGAGTGGTTGAAGAAATTATCATAACAACAGAGTGAACCACGGATGAAACAAATAAACAAAACAGAATTACAAAGAGTCTGAAATAAATTGAGGGCATCAAAGAAACTGAGAGAAGCTTAACATGCTTTGGAAGACAAGAGATAAAAGATTATGTTGGAGACAGAGCAACACCAAACAGAATGTTGTAGGTAGAACGTTAGACTACAGACTTCAACCCAAATCAGAGCAATTAGAAGAATTTGTGGGAACTTAGAAGTGGTGGACAAGTAGGTAGAAACATAATCTTTAACTATTAAAACAAAAGCAGGTCTTTTATTTATTTTTGTTCATTACATAATTTAAAAGGAATTATGATGGGATATTCATCTCCTAAATATGTATGTCTGAGATTGACATCCAAGAAAGTAGATAAATAGAATCAAGAACCACTGACTAAAACAGTTAACTCTTAAGGCAATCACAAGATCATAGCAAAAACATTACACAATACCATACATTAAATGTTCCAAATTTTTCTAAAGATGAACTGATTCCCTCTATTCCTTTAAGCATTTTAGCTTTGAAATAAATGTGTCCAAAAAAAAAGTCAAGAAGGAACATGTATCAGTTAGAGATGCATATTATTATAACTGAAGTCTTAAGTATAGTGACAGAAATGGCAGTATGGCAAAGACTATGTCCCAGGAATCAAAATACATTCAGGTCAAAAGACAAAGTGAGAAAAATTTATGCTCTGAACAAACTGCGTGAGGGTTATTGAATCACTCTTTCCAACAAACTCAAACCAAAACCCTATTAAATACTTGATCAGTTTGTGAAAGACCAGTATGTACTCTTCACAACCATGAACATGAACATCTTGTAGATAGTTTAATGCATGACAGGCCCATAAAAAAGATTATGCATGTTAAAGTAGTGTAATGTTGGCACATCCTAACTGAGTGTAAAAATAAAAGTGATGAAAACCATAGAACAAAAACTGAGAGCTAAAGTTAGTTATAAAATCAGCCACGTTTGGGAGACATCGTTGCAGGCTGAATCTGGAGGCTAACAAGCTAACACTCAGATCACACAATTTCAAATATAAAGTAAGGGTTTCTCCGTTGTCCTAGGTCAATCTCTCACACCTAGTATAAACAGGTTCATATTGTACCAAAAAGCAGAGAGAACACACATGTTTACAAGTCACCCTGAAGCGAACCAGCAGAAAATTATTTTAGATTATATGTAGACTGGTAGATCAGAAGAGTAGCTCTTCTGCAAGGGGGAAAAACAGTCTGGAGAATGCATTTGTATGAATTTTTAAGAGAAATTCAAAATAAATTGCATGATTGCCTTTCAATGAATTCATTTCAATGAAAAGGAATCATTTTAATGGGTAGATATTCAAGCCCTTCTATAAACAAAGCAAACTCTTGGTAAATTACAATGCCTCCTCTCTCACTTTCCTATAATTTCAGGTTAAAGTATGAGAGCCCTTCTATGATCCTGGGAGTTCACTGACTCTTCTCCAAAGAGAAGGAATACAGCCTACACAAAGGGAGTTGATCAGTACACAATCCCTTAAAGGAAGAATGCCCAGCTCTTAGATACCCTGATAGATCCTTCTCTCAGTTGAAAAATAAATAAACTTTTAAAACAATATCAATGTAAATTTTAAAAAGTTCTCATAATGTCTCACTGACACTAATTTGAACAAAGACTTTGAGCATGGCAGGTTCAGGAAATATTGTTTGCTTTTAATGTAAGACATAATCAATGATAATTAAGTGGATATGACTTCACAGCAAGAAAAAAATCAGAGATAAAGTGTATTTCCTGCTTGGTCAATAGGTAGGCTGTTGTTATTATGAATATTAGCAAAATTAAATGCATATGCAGAATTTCTCTGTCTGAGAGCTGTCACTCCACTGTTTCCATGTTTGATTGAGCTGAGGGAGTTGTTTAGTCAGATGACCCAGTTTTCTCCAATGGCTTTGTAAGTATCCCTCCCGCGTTCCACCGAATGCAACACGCGTTCTGAGGTGCCACCTGCTGAGACCAGGATCAGCCCCCCGAGAGTCCTTGCCTTCAAAGAAGCACTCAATCTCTTTTTGTCAGGCCATGATTAGATTTTGAAAACATACCTTACACTTCTAGCTTTTGAAACACTGTATCAATAATGAGGTCTCACCATATAAGTTCTACTACCAGAATTCTGCATGTGGCCCACTCAAAACTTTACTCAAAAATAAAACATCCAATGCAATAAGACATCTGAATTGCAAATTATACTGAAATACCTATAATCTTATTATGCAAAATATCTTTTTGTATTTTACTTAAATGAGGCTCATAATAACCATTTTTGGTATGTTTTGTGATTAATACATTTTATCAAGGAGTCTCAGATTAGTTAAATGACATGTCATTTAGGTACTATACATTAAAATCAGTACTTGGGCCAGAGTGGCTCTAGATTACAAAGCTACTTTCTTCATCTCCAAGCTAGTAGTACTCAATGCCAAATGAAGGATCGGGTATTCTAGAACAGGGCTTCTCAAACTGTAATATGCACCAAATCACCTGAGGGTCTTGTTGAAATGTAGACTGTAACTCCTGTTGGTCTGGGATAGGGCCTGTGATTTTGAATTTCTAACAAGCTCCCAGATGATGCTAATACTGTGTGTAACACTCCTAGGCACACTTTAACACACAAGGATCATACACATTAAATAATATAAAAAACGTTATGTTATCCTTGTGCAGCACTGAAATCTCTCTTCTGGCTATAGTTCTTTTGTTTTAGGGGAAGATAAATTCTGAGTAAGTACACGGTAATGTTTATGTTTCATGTTATATATAATTTTAACCCTATAATCTTATCCTACTATTAAAAAGAAAGGTGTTGATAAGTGAGGAATTTCACACTGCCAAACAGTATCTTAGATTTTTACATTGCTGAAATTCTTTGCTACTTTCAAAGCTTCATTATATGAAATTCAAAGAAAAAACATTGAAAAAATATTTTAAAAATATTTTTTATTGTTGTTCAACTTTAGTTCTCCACATTTTGAGCCCATCACACTCCCCTGTCCGACCCACCACACCTCCCACCCTCAGTCCTTCCCCACAGTTGATATTGTCCATGGGCCCTTTATACAAGTTCCTTGATGACCCTTTTCCTTCTTTGCCCCATTATCTCCCTCCTCCCTCCCCTCTGGTTATTGTCAATTTGTTCATTACTTCAATGTCTCTGGTTCTATTTTGCTTGCTTGTTTGTTTTGTTGATTAGGTTCCATTTATAGGAGAGATCATGTGCTATTTCTTTTTCACAGCCTGGCTTATTTCACTTAGCATAATGCTCTCCAGTTCTATCCATGCTGTCATGAAGGGTAGGCATTCCTTCTTTCTTTCTGCTACATAGTATTCCGTGGTGTAAATGTACCAGAGTTTTTTGATCCACTCATTTACTGATGGGCACTTAGGTTGCTTCCAGTATTTGGCTATTGTAAATAATGATGCAGTGAACATTGGGTGCATAGGTTCCTTTGACTTGGTGTTTCAGGATTCTTACAGTATAATCCCAGAAGTTTTTGAACATACCAAACAATAATCAAACCTTTTGAAACCAAATCAAACCAAAGCTCCTAGCTGAGAATATTGTTTTCAACCTATAAGATTAATCTCACATTCAATAATAATTTGTTGATTTTCTTATTTTTTTCAGCAATAATAACTAAAGGGGATATTGGCCTAGCTAAAAAATTGACTTCTGATGCATGGCACCACTCTCATGAAATATTAAGTATATTTTTCATTAGTTTAACTGGGAAGAACAAATATGAAATTCACAACCTGGCATTTAATAATTTTTATGCAACAGACAAAAACTGCTTTGAGGTAATTTTCTTTTCACTTTGGAGAAAATATCAGAACAAATATCCAAAAATAAAATGTCCAAACCATGAATTTGATCTACTGATTAATTCTAAGGTAGACACATTTCATCCCTCTCTCTAAATTTTCTCATTTCTCTAAGCTAAAACCACAAAACAAAGCAAAATGAAAAAGTAATCCACCATGTTTGAAGGAAATTAAAAAAAAAAATCTTAGTCCAAATAAGGAAGCTGTCAGCTAGACTCAGAAACTTTTATGTTCCCTAATGAAAAGCTGCCAAATAATTCAGATGAAATGCTAAGACCCTAAAAGGAGCCCCTCTGTGCTTATTTGGCCAGATAGAAATCTGATTATGCACAGACTTAAGGATATATTTTTAAGGCATTTCTTTGATGTTCTTCTTGTAAAAAAGAAAGTAATTTATTAATTAAACAAAGTTCAAAGTACTCTCATTTTAGAGAACTCAGAATTAGGAATAATAAAATTTAATAAGATATTATAAAATGTGCTAAGTATACAAATCTCAAATTTGAATTTCTGTTGTTGTTATTAGAGATCATAGGAAAATTCACAAAAGCACATTATAGACAGGTTGATACTGTACCAAGCCCCAATATCTGTCTACAGAAAACCAGCTATAGCCATAGTATTGAGATCTGGTGTTAGAAAGATAAATCTTCTTTGTAGAGCTTAAACTTACCACTATTGGCTACTGACTTATATACTAATGGTAAAGACAAATTCAACCTTATATCATTGAACTATTTTAGCTCAGACTGGCTTTGCTTATAAACATTCTTTAACAAGATTCCCAACTTATTTCCTGTCCACTCTTTGTTTTCAAATAGTCTCTCATTTTGGTCTTATTAGTATATTTATTATAAAAGTAAAGCATGACAATTTTTGAAACTTTAGGAAGTGGAAAAGTGTGAAGAAAAGTATCAACTATAAATTCTATTACCAGAAGAATATCACTTTCATTATTTATGTGTGTGTTAGATTATTTATAAATAAAAACATGTACTCTATGCTGCTAAAATTCTTCCTTTTTTTTACTTTAAAAGTTTACTTAAAAATTTTAATTTAAGATGTATTCAGGCCATTCCCCATTTAAGACTATAACTGGCTCAGGTGGGTGGAGCATCAGATCTTACACAATAAAGTTGCAGGTTCAATTCCTGGTCAGGGCACATACCTAGGTTGCAGGTTTGATCCCAGTTCGAGAAGCATATGGGCATAAAACAATCGATATTTCTCACATCAATGTCTCTCTCACTCCCTTGCTCTCTCTCTAAAATCAATAAACATATTTTTAAAAGATTATAACTGAACTATCAATAAACAAATTCCATAATGCAATATCCATCTCTTCAACCTAAAATTTCTTTGGAATACAATGTAAATATGGGAATTCAAATGTCAATAAGTGCTGTGGCATGAAATATTGGCACACGTGATAATCCACATTCAAATAACCCCAGAGTTTTGTGATGGCTGTAGACAATGATTAATTCATTAGAATACCAATTATTGTTCATATTATAATAGGCAATTTGGTAGGTACTAAAAACAAACATACACACACACACATATATGCATATATATATATATATATATATATATTCCTTATCCCATATCATCATAGTGATTCTGCTTCCCTGACCAAACATGAACTGATACAGACATTGGTATAGAACATGAGTACTATTACAATAAAAACCTAACCACGTAACCATGTCTTTGGGCCCTGCGATGAAGAGAGCTGGAAGGACTTTATTTGAAAAGACCATTAGCGGGAGCCTGGCTGACCTGAAAGAGGCTGTCAGTGAGGTTTAAAGAGAGGCCAGCCCGTAACTATCTGAACTGAAGCCAGCAGCTCAAGTCCTCCAGCCGGGAACCCTCGCACTGCAGAGTGGAGGCAAACCGCCCCTTCTGTGCTCTGTCTGAAGTCCTGACACACAGGCTGTTTTATGCCACTCAGCCAGGAGTGGTTTGTTTGCAGTAAAAGATTATTCATTAAAAACAATGGCTACTGCACAGGCACAGAGTTGCATCTGCATTCCTGATCTTGAGTTTTATACTATGCTTCTAGAATCCTCTATGCTTATAGAACTCGCCCCTACTTTTTATTCATTAGTCCAATTTGAGTTTCACTAAATAGCAAAGAGTCTTATCCAATCACACAATGAATACTAATAAACATTTTTTAAAGTTTGTCATGTATATTGCTTTGAAAAAATTACCCCTTCCCCAATCTCTCTCTCTCTGTCTCTCTATGCACATATGTATGTGTATATATAATGTGTGTATATATATATACACATGCACACACACACATATATACACTAGGTATACATATATGTATATATGAATAGTAAGGGTATATCTATATAACTATATATACGAAGAGGTCTGTTTGGAAGAAGTCCAGCCATTGTTAATAGAACAAGAATAGTTTGTGCAACATCTATATAATCTGACGGTCAGGGAGAGTGGACTGGAATGCACTTGTGTGAACAATGATGACTTCACTGTACTTAGTCAGTGGGGGCAGTACATGATGTTGAGTGAGCATGTGTCCTGTGTGGCCATTGCATTCAAAATGATTGAGCAAGTAGAGCAACATATCTGCATTAAATTTTGCATTAAGCTTGGACATTCTTCTGTGGAAACTATTGGGTGATTCAGAAGGCTGCAGCTATGGGCAGCTGGTGATTGGCAGCTGCATCACTACAAGCATCTGCTCATACATCATGTCACGCAGAGTTTTTTGGCAAAATATCAAATCACTCAGGTGGCTCAGCCTCCCTATAGCCCAGATTTGGTGCCCTGTGACCTCTGGCTTTTCCCAAAACTAAAATCACCTTTGGAAGGAAAGAGATTTCAGACCGTCAGTGAGATTCAGGAAAATACAACAGGGCAGCTAATGGCAACTGAGAGAATTGTGTGAAGCCAACGTGCCTACTTTGAAGAGGACTGAGGTGTCATTGTCCTATGTACAATGTTTCTTGTATCTTATATCTTCTTCAATAAATGTCTCTATTTTTCATATTTCATGGCTGGATACCTTCTGGACAGACCTCATATATATATTCTTACTATTTATATAAAGTTTTGAATGAAGAATGCTCCCTACTTAAAAAACCATGTTCTACTTTCAATCAATATTTATGTATAAACTTAAATCAGTTCTTTTGTTCAAAAATTGTACAGTCATCCATTTAATCATCTAGGAAATATTTATCGAGGTCTTCAATGTGCAAGGTAGTAGGTGGAGAAAATAGAATGGCACGAAGAATTACATAGCTTCTGAGTAGTAAATCCCACAGTAGCAGTAATGAGAAATATAAATAGAAACAAACACATTTTCTTGATTCCATAATGCATTTACTTTTCACATTATAAAATCAGGGCACATTGTATAATTGAAGGGTGCACTTAATGTGGGATTGTTTCTCCCCCCCGACCCCTTGAAAAGCTGCTATTAAATCAACAGTGTAATCATCCATGATATTTTAGAATGGAGGAAATCCAATATAGCACAAGCTAGTACGTGATAACCAACATGAGTGATATTAGGAGAGTTAAGCTTTTCACTCACTGAAATAATGCGAGAAGGCATCAAAGCATTTCAGCTGGGTCTAGGAGAAGACATTACATGGCATTTAACAAAGATCTCCTATGAATATATAACAAAAACATTGTTATAATCCTGACAACAGCTCTAAATTACAGGAATTATCTTAATTTTCATGATTATAAAACTGACAATTAATGAGGAGGAAAGAATAATCTTTGGGTGTTTACTCTCAGATGTTTTTAAATGGAGGCATATACTCTTTTCAGAAGTTAATAATGAGAGAACTCATATTGTACTTTCTGCAAATACTATGTAATGTGTACTCCACACTAGGTTCCAAATCCTTCACATACAGTAAGACTCATTAGGTACTAACATTATGCCCACGTTAGAGATGGGGATATTGAGGTCTTGAGGAATAAAGTGAGTTTCCTGGATTACAGGACTAATAAGGGATAAAGCTGGTTGGATTAAAAGCCCCAGCAGTCGGGCTACAGTCTGTTATTAACTACTGTCCTATGAGCCTCTCAGGACTGCATAAAACACTTTCTCCCACACTTCTGACCACCCAATTAAAAACTGAACTCCCTGAATCTTGATTTCCCTTACCCACCTACATAATTGACAGATTTATGATGCACATAATTTACTGTCTATTTCTACTGCCTTGAAGCAATCTCCTTAAGATAGGGTTTTCTGCCTGTTTTGTTCAATGATGTAGCTTAGCCTGGATTTGTGTCAAGCACAAGGAAGGAGCTCAATAGGTTATTTGTTTAATAAATAAATGTATGGATTTTTTAAAACAGGAGATAAGAGAGTGCATTCCATGAGTGAACAGTAATTGGAGGAAAACAGACATAGAGTGGGGGAAGTTGTGTTCTGAAACATTGATCAGCACCGTCTGCCTAAGGCATGGAGTGTGAAACCGGGGAAATCAGTGTGAGCCTCCCAGAAAGGGAGGTTGAGGCCACGCAGGCTCCTCCACACCAGCCTGTGCTCCCGCACATTTTGATTGTAGCTTGTTCAGCAAGAGACACTGAAAAGGAGGTCAGGATGACATCAAAGTAGCTGCATGGTTCATATTTTTTCTCCCTTTGGCAGCTATTTGCTCTATTTACTGCTGACACTACAAGTTTAGCAATTTAATGATACAATTGTTGCTGAAAACAACACAGAAACAGACACCCTCAGCCATTTAATTGGCTGCCCTGATGAAGCGGAATCTGCTATTTTCTAATTTCATTTTTGAGGGGTGTAGGATACAGAGAGGCTGAGAGAGAGATAACATTTACTTTCATTAAAAAAGGTAAAATCTTCAGGAGGGATATTAAACTCAGCCTCTCTAATTAAGATCTGCCACTTCCGTGGCACACACTAGGACACCTATGAAGATCACTCAGTCCCTGCAAAGGCTTTGCTGTACTTGTTTATCTCCCAATTCAGCGGGCCTTTTAGTCGATGGAATTTCACTTGCCATAGGAATGCTACATTATTTCATGTCAAGTTTACTCTGAAGTGGTTTGCTATCCCTAATAAATCATAGCAAGAAGCAAAACACTGTTATAAATGTCTGATCCTTTCCCTGGCACAGTGGAAGGTTGCTGTATCCAGGTTTCTGTGCTTGCTGTGCAACCAGCTCCTGGGTCTGTGCACTCGAGGGGGCCTGGTTGCCTTCTCAACATTTGAACTAATGCATTAAATACAGTGACATTTATATTTTATGTTATTGCAAAAATTTTTCCTCCTTCCAGCAACCATTACAAAGATCATATCAAATTTGACACAAGACTTTCTTATTTTCATTTTTAGCATGCAAAATAAAATACAGCTGTACCTTGGAACTCATTGGCTTCAGAACCTGTCAAACCCTGTACTCATTTCATTTTGACGAGGAAGAACATTTCAGCATTGGGTGCTGGCTTGGGACTCCTTGCACTTGCTAGAACTCGTGTGAGTCATACCGCTGCATCGCGCGCGAGAGTGACTCATCGTTCTTGTCAGGAATTGGGGAGCGAATTAATGACGAGTACTGAGGCACCGCTGTACCAGATTTCTCTAGAAGCCAGTTTACATGGAGAGGGAAAACATGGTGCCCGAACTGGTGTGGCTCAGTGACTTGGCTTTGTCCTGCAAACCGAAAGCTTGCGGCTTAGATTCCTGGTCAGGGCACGTGCCTCAGGTGCAGGGTAAATAGTGTTATTCATGCCAAGGTGCTAAAGCGAAGTATTGTACACAAAAGTCAGTGTAAAACTAAAGACTGGGGAAAATATGAAATTAGGTCATTTATTTACCCATTTTGCTGTGTATAATGAGCCCCTGTGTATGGTACACACTCGTTTCTGGCCCAAACTTTCAGGAAAAAAAATCATTGCATTTAAATTTTTTAATGCATTCATCCATTTATTTCTATTTATTTATTTATTTATTTATTTATTTAATTTAGATACTTGGTTTTTGTATTGGAATATTAGCATTAATTTTGAACATACTATGGTACAAGAAATTTTATGTAACAAATAATTACAAAACATAATAACAGATATAAGGTATTTCAGGTACTACCCATGAATAATGCACATCCTTATTTTGCCCTCAAAATTTGGACAAAAAAGTGTGCATTATACACTGAAAAATACAGTAGTTAATGAAGAGTATAAAAAGAGGTTACAAGATGATAGGCCAATAGAGCTATACTTTAAATAAAATTTTAAAATGTAACCTTGCCCAATCTGAAGAAAATGCTTCTAAACTATTTTTTTTCAGAACTTATCTAGTATTACTTCTCCTCTTCCTTCCAGGAACTTGGAACTTTTTAAAACTATTGGCTCAAAAGCTTTTGTTTCAATACCCCTTCTTCTTCTAAGAGCCTCATTTTTAGGTGCCTCAATTTTGTCCCTGCAGGAAGTCTCACTGAAAATGATCTGAACTTAGTTTTTAGTAGGTTCCTGTTCCTAGTAAACTAACTTTTTCCAAAGTACATATAAAAACTCTGTAGAAATATAATAGGCAAACACAAATAAACTAGTGCCACAATCAGCAAAAGTCTGGCAGGACATCATTCATTATTTGTGGTTTTGTTTTTTGTTTTTGCCTTTGTAATTAAAATGAGTATATGTAATGCTAACTAAATATTATAGAATTCTAACCAATATTATGCCAAAAAAAAGGTGAAAGCTAAGACTGAATCCCAGATTCTGGATGGAAGAGATTAGTAGCTGTCAGAGAAAGGAAACAAAAAAGCAGGAGAGTTTTGGGAGAGCAGTAATTGTATGTGGTTCCCCAAGTCATCACAGGAAGGGATAGTGCTTAGAGGATCATGCATGGGAGGTTAGTATGGGCTGGAAATGGGCCATATAACTTTAACTTTGTTTCATTGGGCAAAATTCAGTCCCAGTAGGAACTTAATAAGGAGAGAAGCTGGGGTCAGTGGGCATGGGTGCTCCAACAGTAAAGAAAATTATGTCCAGAAAATATTTGTTTGTCCCAGATGATAGGAGATTTAAATAATTTTAAAAAAGACAAAGTTACCTTTTTATTAGTGACACCCCCCAAAAAAAACCCCAAAGTTGTCAAATAAATTTTGGGCAGTCATTAACAAGAGCTATATCAGAAAAAAGACACTAAGGCATTGGGGGAGGGGAGACAGTGAGTCCCAATGATGAAATCAGGAAAGTAATATTAGAAGCACACTGTAGAGGACACTGGAACCCTGGGTGGTGTAGCTCAGTGGATTGAGTGTGGGACAGCGAACCAAAAGGGTCGTCAGTTCGATTCCCAGTCAGGGCACATGCTTGGGTTGTGGGCCAGGTCTCCAGTGGGGGCCACATGAGAGGCAACCACACATTGATGTTTCTCTCCCTCTCTTTCTCCCTCCCTTCCCCTCTCTCTAAAAATAAATAAATAAAATCTTAAAAAAAAGAAGACACTGGAGCTTTAGAATTTGGAGATAGAGATGAAGGCCCTTCTCCATAGAAATAGAGATGAGATATACTCTGATGTGCACTGAAGAAATTGTTTCAGTTCAGGAGGTTTTAGATGGAGGGGTAGGTGAGTTAACTGGCTTGCAAGCACAGCATCAACAAATACAGGCACATACTGAAATTTTCTGGAGTATCTTATTCTTTTAACAAATAAGAGATCTTTCTCTTCTAATTTTATAAATTTAAAATGCAGTACCCAAATGTTGGTTTATTAAATGTGTGGAAAAATACTGTATTAAAATTATTTTTAAATCTATTTATCTATTTATCTCTTTAATAAATGCCATTTTCAAGACAGAATCCTCCCTCAATATTCCATTATATGTGTATGCACTTGATTATAAATTCAAATAAAATTTTAATCCAAAGGTTCTTAATAAATTACGGTTAGAAACATCAACTTATAAATTTATAAATGTAGATATACTTCCAACATAACATGCCTTACTTTTCTTAATATCATATTCCAAGTGGGCTTATATATAATTACAAAGAAATTTCAACTTACTGTTCATTTGAATAGGAAATTTATGTGGAAAATATTGGGCAGAGTATAAACGAATACGTATTAAGTAAATTAATAGTGTTTTTAACATAAAAAGCTGTGCTCTTACAAACTTAAATACAAAACATGACTTTGTATATGTGCTGAAGAAACCAAAAATTTTACCTGTAATTAATGTCATACTAAGTCTGCAAAGCTTTTAACAATTTTAAAACAAAAGCTTATCTATGCTTCTGTATGAGAAACTTTACATGCATTAACTTGTTTCATGCTAAGAACAACTGTATGAGTTAGATGTTTTCACAGGGAAAGAAACTGAGTCACAGAAACATTTGAAAACTTCTCTAAGATCATACAAATAATTAAAGGTGGAACTCATGATTTCACATATATTATGTTTCCCCATAACCTATACTCTTTATCTCTGTGAAAAATTACCTCCCATAATATAATTTTATATTTTATATTTAAAAAAGTTTTTAACAATGCTTTTGCTTAAAACTTCCATAGTATTATAAAATTGATTAATTTATCATCTTGGGAAACAAAGCAAATATTTTCCCTCATTTTCCATTCCAGATATTATAGACTCAGGAAATAATGCTTTGCCTCTTTTATACGAATTTCATTCCATTTTCAGCTCAAAGACCACCTTGGGACATATGAAAAGAAAACCATAAATGGAATACCACCTGGCCTTGCTAACATTATCATAGTCGTACCCGAGAAGCAATGCTGAGAATCCCATGTTCATCTTTGATTCTCAGCACCGTTGGCCACTGGGAGCCAGGCCCTGCACACACTCACCTTTTTGGCTAATAAATGGCATTTAGCAAGCAGAGGAGTAGTGCTTGAGACAGTTGCCTAATATCTAATCCTAGACATGTGTCCATACCCATGTAACCTTTACGTGATAGACCATATAACAAACAGAGAAGAGAAACAAACAAAAGAACTGTTGACTGCTAGCCAACAATACACTAGTCACTCAACAAATAATATTTTTGTGTACCAGACACACTCACATTGATATTCAGTGCTCACACCAAACCCTCACAACTTTGGCCTATTTTGACTTTTTTACATCTATAATAAATGCATAGTGCTACCTTTCTTTCCACCCAAAACACTAAGTCACCTTTTCATTGCAAATACCTGGCCAAAAATATGTCAGATCTGATATATAGAATTGACTTGAATAGCCCCTACATTAAAGTGCTGCTTTCCTAGAAGTTCAGAAATGCTCGTGTGTATCAGTTTGGCAAAAAAAAAAAAAAAAAAAAAAAAACACCTCTAATGGCAGAGGTATTGCCTGTCAGAGGGATAGTCCATATTTGGAGCAGGAGAAAAAAAAATTCTCAGGAAAAAACAGACAAGAGATTCAACATAGTAGGAATAAATTTAGCAGATATATGCACATTGCATAAAGGCAAATTAATATAAATTAAATGAAGTAAATTCTTAAAAGGGGTCTGAGATCAAAAATATAATGTGGGACAAAAAATTCTGAAGAAAGTTTCATAGGTATGGATTCAAATGAGCAAGAAGAAAGGAAATTGCGTGTAGTTGTCATTTCTTGAGAGGTTAGTTAGGAAGCGGCAGGGTATGGGCTCGTATGGTTCACGTCGTTAGTGGATGCACATAATTCTTGGAAGAGGAAGGTTTCTAAAAGGAGGAGAGTGCTGTTTAAAATGGAATTGAGAGCAGGAGTTGCCCCGTATTGTTCAACACAAGAACAGAGAGCTTTCAGGGCTCTTTCCTCCCTATACCGGTGTTCAAACCAAGCAGTTGACCTTTAACAAGCTAAATGATTCTTAATTTGCATAAGGAGTTTTTCATTGCTATTGTTCCTTTGTATTCCCAGCAAAATGCTTCAGGATAACAGCTACTAGCTCTTTGTTTATACCCCTCAGGAGAAAAACAAGTGTCCCTTACTTTTGTCCTCTCTCCATCTGGCTGAAAATATTAAGTAAACAGGATCTTCAAAGGACAAGGAAAGGTCTCACTCAGAAAGGCTTCTCTTCTAGGTATAGATAGGATTCAATGATAATAAATAATAATATTATTAATAAAAATAACAAAACAGCTTTCATGGCATCTTTTCTCTCCCTTACAATACAATATTGTAGGTGAATAGGCAGATTGAAAGGAATTTATGCAATATACAGATGATATACTTGAGAATTGTACACTTGAAAACAATATCCTCCCAATAAATTTAAAAATAATTTGCGGTGAAAAGGCATTTTTTTATTTATTCAATAAATATTTATCAATAAAAGGGCAATTGGGAGGAAAATGAAGGTTGGTTTTATGGAATTTTATGGAAGTTTGTTTCTTTGAGGAAAGACTGGCCTAAAATTTATATAAAAGATCAGTAACATTTTCTCCTGAAAGTTACCACAGAAATCTGACTGATTATACCTGCTATGAAGGGGCGATATCTTATTATCTTCAAGAGATGAGAATTAACTAGGGATATTTGCCATTATTATTTTTTATACCCACTATTTGGTCTCCTCACTTCCAATTTTTTGCTATGTAGTCCACCCACCATAATGTTATTATAATTTCCCCAAGACGTAGTTCTGCCTATAGCATTTTACAGATGAGAAAATAAACAGGCATAAGATAACAATGAAAGACCAACATGATCAATAACTAGTTATCGTTTATATGGTAAAATATATTTTCAGTTCAGACTTCAAAGACTTCTACCAATAAATCCCAGGCCAACTTTTTGAAATAATGTCTCGTTCTCTTTATCATATTCTATGCTTCAGCCTATCCCCTATTGCTGAAATGTCCCTGCTCATTTCTACCTCCATGCTTCTGATGCTCTCCTCTTGAAAGAAAGGTTTATCCAACCCCACACACCTATGTCCCATCTAACTCAAAATGCCACTTACTTTAACAACTGCTTCCTGTTTCCTATTCCAACTGCTGAAGTAACATCTCCCTCTTTTTTAAACTCTCATTCTCTTGATCTTGACAAGTTATCCATCTCTACCATTAGTGTCTGTGTATAGGTGTTTCTAATATTTCCTCACTCATATTGTACAGGTGTCATTATTTCTAGTATCTACCTGGTAACAGGCTTCAAAAGAATTGCTAGCTGGGAGTCAACAGCAAGAGCATGTCAGTTTTTGCATGACCCCCGCATTGACCTCCGCTACTTAGTTTTCTCTTAACACCTTGAATGATGTGCAGTATCATACAACTGGTTGTATCACACTGGTTTTGAATTATGTGCTATTTGTATTAATTCCTGTATTTGCTTGTTTAAGTAGATAGTTTTATGTTACAAAAAGTGGGGGTCTTGAATTTAGAAAGATTTAGATTTGAAACTAATCTGATATTAAGTTGCTTTATGTACTTGGACAAACTATCAACCATCATAGAGCTTCAGCTTACTTCTAAAATAAGGATGAAACCATCTCTCTTAAATATTTTTCTGAAGATTAAATGGGATGACTCATATTAAGCACACAGGACATGGAACACCTTCAAATGAATTCCAGCTTTCTTCTTTTGCTACATTATTTCATGAACTACATTCTTTCTTCTTAAAAAGAACACCCTGTAACTCGTTTTCTAAGTATCTTCTAAAGTATATAGCAGAAGTGAACACAGGTGACTTGCAGTTAGCACCATTGACCACATGTGGTCTAATCAGGGATGGCAACAGGGTTTCATACGGCATTTTCAACATTGTGCCTGAAATGAGAAGCTATTATGCAATGGATACAGTTTGGGCCAGACAGTGCAGCATCTCACTCCAGATCTCCAGATATTACTTACTAGTAGTGTGACTCTGAGACAGGTCCTTTACTTCTTTGATTCTCCATATCTTCACCTGCAAAAATGAGGACATTGGACTAGATCCATGATTTTAATTTAATTAATTTTTAAATTTTTATTGACTTGCATATTTATTATGCAAATGAAAATTTATGGAAGCAAAAAAAAATGAAAGCAGAGCTACTCTTGATGATACGAAGAGGAGGTTTAGGGCCTCCATGTGTTGGCCCCTTCCTGTGCACCTAAATCTAGTTAGGGCTTTAGGAGGATTCATGGAGAATTTTGATAGCTATCAGTCACATGGGCCTACTCAAAGGAAATGATCATTTTCATCCATTCGTCCATCAAGGGCTATTTGGGTTGATTCCATGTCTTTGCTATTGTGGAAGACACTGAAATGATCATGGGAATGCAGACATCTTTCCAAGAGGCTGGTTTTGTATCCTTCGGATGCACATCCAGAAGTGAAGCACTGGGTCATAAGGTAGTTCTAGGTTTTTTTTTGAGAAATCTCCACACTGTTTTCCATAACGATAGATGAATGCATTAAAAAGAGGTAATACTGCCACTTGCGACAACATGGAAAAACCTGGAGACTTTATGCTAAGTGAAATAAGCCAGAAGCAGAAGGACAAAAAGAGTGTGTTCTAAATTATATATAAAAACCAAAATGTCAAATTAATAGAATAGAATGGTGATTAGCAGAGATGGGAGGGAGTGGAATACAGAGATGTTGATCAAGGGATAGAATTTCACTTTTGCTAGATAAACATGTTCTGAAGATATGATGTACAGCGATGTGGCTATACTTCATGCTGTATTATGGACTTGAAAGTTGCCAAAAAAGGTAAATCTTAAGCATCCTCACTATACACACACACAAATGCTACCTATATGAAGTGATGGAAATGTTAATTAGCTTGATTGTGGTGAATATTTCACAATGGATATGCATGTTGAATTATCGATTTGTAACTTTAAATACATGCAATTTCCAGCTGCCAAAAATAAGTCATATAGCCTTTTTAATTTGGGCGAAAATAATGGAAATACTAAACTTCCAGCTACTCTTTATATTCACTGAATATTTCCTGAAATTTCTTTGAAGCTATCAAAGTTATAGCTTACCAAGTATGCTGTGTACATTATTAATTAGCTGTGAAATTCCACAATTCTCAAGTGTAAATAAGGAAAAATATCTTGGCTTATGCAAAGGAATACAACTAGCAAATGAGATTGATCAGATATTGCTGTGTTGCATTTTAAAGACCGTGATGAGCACAAAACTCATGTAGTTGAGCTGTCTTTACACTTTCAATAACACTTAGTGTATGTTAAGATGACCACGATATTATAGAATGGTCAGTGTGCCAAAATCTTGCAAGAAATTATGTAAGAAATGAAACATGTACTCTGGAGTCACATAAATGATTTTAACATTTAAATATACAGTTCTGCATTTCGGCTGGTGTGGCTCAGTGCACTGAGTGCTGGCCTGTGAACCGAAGGGTTGCTGATTCCATTCCTAGTCAGGGCACATGCCTGGGTTGCGGGCCAGGTCCCAGTGGGGGCCACGTGAGAGGCAACCACACACTGGTGTTTCTCTCCCTCTCTTTCTCCCTTCCTTCCCCTCTCTAGAAAATAAATAAATATACAGTTCTGGAAATTTGCTTGTCCTCTCTAAGGTGCAGCTTATCTATAAAATGTGAATAACAATATTGACCTTCCTTGCTTTTGCATTTTGTGATTCAAGTCTTATTCTTTATCAGAAAGCACTAGATCATACTAAGTGCTTAATAAACACTTTCTTTTTCCTTCTCCTCTTATACAACATAATTTCATATATATAGTAACGTTGCTCAGCATAAAATGTGAAGCGATGTTAGTAAGTCAACTTTTTAATGATCTCTTTCACAGTGGTTTCTAACTTTCTAACCTTTTGAAGCTGTTAAGATAAAGTCAAATAATGATACTGCTGTGGCATAAGTGTATGCCTGGATCAATAAATTCTGGTTGTTGGAATAAATTGCAATTAAAGGGGTAGTGCTTGATTGCCTGACAGTAGGTAGTCTTTCTGGACCAAATAAACTGAAGTATCAGTCTGGTTTATAAGCTCATTAGTATGGACTTCACATGCTTTTCATTGGGAGACCACCAGGTTATATTGACTCCAGTCCCCATCACGGGCATGCCTTCGACTTCGTTCTGTGTCACACATGACCAAACCTCTTTGTTTACTTTGTTATTGAAGAACGCAGTCACCGTTTTAATAAAGTGGGATACGGAAGACATTTAACACATTTCTAAATACGCACTCAAATATTCTACAAGTTTCAGTATTGCTGCCAGCTTCTTTCTCTACCTATTTCTATGTATTTAAGATAAAACTATACATCAATTAAGAAATGGCAAAGGCATCAACATAGTAAAGAAGGGTGATTATCATAGCAATAAAAATACATATAAACAATTAATTTATAGGATAGAAAAACATAATACAGGTATATTTCCTGACACATTATTTGAGTAATTCATTAAAAAGCCAATTTTTTGTCTTCAAATAAAGAAATATGCTTACCTAAAGTATAATTCTGTTTATCCTTAATTTTTCTATTCAGTGTGTTATTTTATATATAACAAATGTCAACATATGCCTATATAATTATCTAGTGAAATGAGACATTCAAAAAATAAAGCAAGTAATTTAAGTAGCCCTTCGGATTGTAATTTCCATTAAGGCATGTAATCCGTGTTTCTTTTCCTCCACTAGGTATTTATTTACTCACAAGCATATTTCCTACTAGAATTTAAATAATTTTTTACTTAAAAAAACAAATGAAAATAGCATGATTCCTCAAAAGAAATAATAATATATATGATATCACTGTTTTAAAATAAATCATTCTCATTTAAACAGCCCTAGCCTGCACCTCTTATACATGCCACAATTTTTATTTTAAAAAGCAAGCAGACTCAGAATTACATAAAAATATTCCCTGATGCCATGCCTTGTCTGTTGTCCTATATTTATGCTTGGTATTTATTTTAGGTGCTGTTCACCCAGTAAATCTCTCGTCATACTTATTATAGTACAATTATGTAATTTTCTGTTCCTGAGCTCTACTTGCCATTTCCTACCTCTTCTGGAAAGTAAGTTTGTGAAGGTTAAAGCTAAAAAGACTAATCTTTTCTCTTCTTTTCTTTGTCCACTGATGAATTCCAATCACCCACAAGAGTTTCCGACTCATAGCAAGTAAGCACTCAATAATTATTTCTTGGATAAAGAAACTAATAAAATTATTAATATAAATTATAAATTATCACTAAACATTTCTGATTTCACACATAAAATGTATTTTGATAAGTTTTAAAAATCTTTACCCAAGTATATGCTTATTCATATTAGAGACAGACAAAGAGAGGGAGAAAAAGAGAGAGAGAGGGAAACGTCTATGTGAGAAATATCAATAGGTTGCCTCCCATATGCACTCTGAGTGGATATCAAACAAGCAACCTACATATGGACCCTGTCTGGGACCCAGCCCTCAAAGTGTTGGTGTATAACATGATGCTTCAATCAACAGAGCCACCCATCCAGGGCTATGTTTTGATAATTTTGAGTAATCTTTTAAGAGTTTTTATATATGACAGTACAAAACTATATTAAATTAAAACAATTTTTCAAAAAAACATATGAAATACTAGAATCAATGATAGCTTGTCAAAGAACAAAGTAGGATGCTAAAATCAAATACTGAAGTAAATGGTTCAACATAAAAAATTAGTAGAAGTCCATGAAAAAAATGCACGAAAAGACAAATTAGAAGCAAAATCCATTCCCTAGCTCTTAGTTCATGTCATGTAAAATAAATCATGGGACTTCCAGCCAAGATGGTGGTGTAGGCAGACATGGCTCACCTCTTCACACAACCACATCAAAATTACAACTAAAACATAGAACAACCATCACTCAGAACCATCAGAGATCGAGGTGAATGGAAGTCTGACAACTATGGAATTAAAGAAACTACATCCATCCAGACTGGTAGGAGGGACACAGAAGTGGAACGGGCTGATTGCTCATCCACATGTGGTGGATAAAAATTTGTGAGGGATATCTTGGGAGCGAAGAGTCCCAGCTCCATGCCCACATCCCAGGGTTCCAGTGCCAAGAAGATAAGTCCCCACAACTTCGGTTGCAAAATCCAGTGAGAATTGAGTCTATGGAAGAAACTGTTGGAGCCCCAAGCAGTTCATCTTAAAGAACCCACACATGGACTCACCTGCTCAGACTCACTCCATCTCAGACTTACTCCAGCACTGGGGTAGAAGCTTGAAAGGCACTAATGGCATAAGGGGAGGGACTGAAGTATCTGGCATCAAGATGAGCAGAAGCCATTGTCCTTTTTCTCAATCTTCCCCTCATAGATCCAGGAAGCTGGTGCCATATTGGAGACTCCATCAACCTGGCTAACACTGTTTGACCCACCTTGGAGATCCCCAAAGACTCTGCTCTGACCAACTTACTGGTGCACCCACGCTGCTTTTCCATATGAATGGCTGGTCTTAGTTCATGCTCCACAACTTCTGAAATCCTCTCAAACAAGCAACAACTAGCCTAAGTGAGCCCCAGGCCTGGCACTAGCAGCAGCCAGCCTACATTCATAGTTTGGCTTCACCTGTGGTCTCCATGCCCAGCACAAGTAGCAACCATCTCAGATTGCTTTATAGCTCAGGCATGGTAACCTTGGGCAAAACACAGGTAGGAGCTGGCCTTGGCCTGCACTACCCCAGAAACCCTAGGGTCAGTGCACTCATTGGACAGCTACAGACTATTATGGAGCACCACTACCCTGTCCCTGCACAGCTGATCCTCCATGGATGGTGAGATTGATGGTAAGTGGTCACAGCCAATCCTTCCAGATGACTAGCCTGAATAAATCCTTCCATTGATCTGCCAACAGCAACCAAGGCTCAACTACAAGAGGAGGATGTACTCAGACCACATGAAGGGTGCACCTTGAGTGCCCATGTTTGGTGATAGTGGAGGCTGTGCCATTGGACCCTACAGGACACCTAGTACATTAGGCCATACTACAAGACACGGAATCAAAGAAGCTCTACCTAATACCTAGAAACAAACAGAGGGAAGCTGCCAAAACAAGGAGATAAAGAAACATGGACTAATGAAAGAACAGATAAAAACTCCAGAAAAAGAGCTAAACAAAATGAAGATAAGCAATCTATCAGATGCAGAGTTCAAAATACTGGGAATAAGATGCTCAAGGAACTTAATGAAGAGCTCAACAGCATAAAAAAGACCCAGTCAGAAATGAAGGATACACAAATTGAAATAAAGAACAACTTAAAAGGAAATAACAGTAAAGTAGATGAAGCTGAAAATCAGATCAATGGTTTGGAACATAAGAAACCAAAAAAAAAAAAAAAATCAGAACAAGAAGAAAAAAAGAATCTAAAAAAATGAGGATAGTAGAATCAGCCTCTGGGACAACTTCAAGAGGTCCAACATTCACATTATAGGGGTGCCAGAAGGAGAAGAGAAAGCGCAAGGAATTGGAAATCTATTTGAAAAAAATAATGAAAGAAAACTTTCCTAATTTGGTGAAGGAAATAGACATGCAAGTCCAGGAAGCACAGAGAGTCCCAAACAAGATGGATGCAAAGAGGCCCACTTGACACATCATACTTAAATTTCCTAAGGTTAAAGATAAAGAGAGAATCTTAAAAGTAGCAAGGTAAAAACAGTTAGTTACCTTCAGGGGAATCCTCATAAGGCTGTCAGCTGATTTCTCAAAAGAATCTTGGCAAGCTAGAAGGGACTGGCAAGAAATATTCAAAGTCATGAAAAGCAGGGATCTACAGCCAAGATTGCTCTACCCAGCAAAGCTATCATTTAGAATTGAAGGGCAGATAAAGAGCTTCCCAGACAATAAAAAAACTAAAGGAGTTCATCACTGAGCCATTATTATATGAAACGTTAAAGGGGCTTATTTAAGAAAAAGGAGAAGACCAAAACTATGAACAATAAAAGGCAAAAAATACAAATCAATCAACAATTGAATCTAAACAACAAACTAAGCAAACAAAAAGAAAAGAGATATAATCATGGATACAGAAAGTGTTATGTTGGTTGCCAGATGGGAGGGGTTGGGTAAGAATGGGTGAAGAAGTGAGGGGATTAAGAAGTACAAGAAGATACAGAGTAGCCATGGGGATGTAAAGTACAGTATAGGAAATGGGGTAGCCAAAGAAACTATACCCATGTGCAGTGGGCATGGACAATGGTTGGTGGATAGCCGGAAGGAGTGGGGAGTGGTGGGAGGAGGGGGCCATAGAGGGAAAGATCACGACCACTGTAGTAGCATAATGAATAAAATATAACTTCAAGAAAAAAAGAAAGAAAAGGTAATCTCCTGGATGATTCTGGGTGATGGAGAAACCAAAGTAGGTTTCCCCCCCCCCATTTTTAATACTTTTGTACTTTTTGAATTTTTAAAAAAGAAGCATATGTTATTTTTTTAAGAAAACATAAAAACTGATATAAACACAATTCTCAGTCAATGAAATAAAAATAAAGTAAAAGAAAATAAAAAGAAATTGTTCTTGAAAGGAAAATATATGTCTACTGAGCTTCTTATCCCCAGGATTCAACACAATACTTTGTTCATTATGAATATTCAATTCATGTTTTAAGTGCATCAATCAATCAATCAATTACCTGATCCAGAATGTCTAAAAATCTTAAAAGTGTATAAAGTATAAAAAATATTATACATGTATAAAAATGTACCATATAGTAATTTAAAATAATATGGCATAGAATACATAGGCTATAGTTTAATAAGATGATGATATAATTCTATCTACAATTGATACTAGAACTCCAGAAACATAAATATAGCTGAATAGATAGGTTTAAAAAAATTCCACGATGAGCCATTGCCCTTTTCCATTCTAAATTAAGTGTCACAAGGATTAGAGTTGAAGATAGTATTTGAGAGTACCTTTTGTCCATCTCTGTAAGCTGACCTGGTGAAAGAGGGGGGCATCTTGCTTTAGGGTTCTTGAGTTACATTTGAAATCAATAGTAAAAAAGGATGTGCAGGTGTGGACCTGAAATCAAGAGGTACTATAAGGACACAGAATGTGTGTTCTTCTTGCAGAACAAACTGTTGCACTCTGAGTGAGCTGGGGTTGTCCATCTGCCTGATTCTCAATTTGTTTGATATCCTGCAACAGAGTTACAGTTTCCTGTGCTCCATAACTGTGATGTCATCACAATAAATAAAACTTTAAAATTCTTATATCTGATCCATGGCCGAATCCTAGCCATGGGGGAAAGAGAGAATTCCCTTTCTCCTCACTGCGGCATATACCCACCCTACAAGTGTCTGTTCACTTTCACTCTCATGAGCCGCAGACCACCCAGCTGGTTTTTGCTTCTCTTCCTTGCTCCTGCCTCTCTTCACACTCTTATGCCTTTGCTAGGGCTAGTCCAGACCATTTCTGCCTTTCATGAGTGCATTTTTTAATCTAGGTTTTTTTCTTTGATTACTTTTTATGAGGCAATATTAAGATCAGTTTGAGCTTCTAACTGTAAATTTTCTAAAATTCCCAATCACATATGCCTCTGATCCTCCTCCTTAATGTAAAGTGTTATCTAGATTCTTTAAAGCATCATTTAACTTTATGCGAAAGGAGTGTTAGAAAATAGTGTTGGGGATGTAAATTAGAACCCTACTGCTTTACAACAGAAGTGATGAGCACATACCGCAAATGCTGAAATGCGGCCCCATGCGCAGCACTCGTCGCCACAGTCACAATTCCCCCCCTCCGAGCAATGATAGGGTCTCTGAATCCTTCTTAATAACACGTTCTCGGCCTGTTATGTTACACAAGACAAAACTTTGTCCCTAACTAAAAATATACCTTTTGCACACACTATTAAAAAAGAAAAATTGGTTACCTCCTTCATTTGTGTATAGCATGTTGTGTATTATTTCTTCTATTTCAAAACCTCTTTAATATTTTTGTCTAACAATAAGAGTGAAATGCAATTACTGGAAAGTGCAAAGGCATAAATATATATGTGCACACATTTGCACAAATATGCACACGCACATATTTTGTAGTTTTAATTCTATTCCTGAAGATAAATCATTCCAGCCAACACTGAGGTCTATGTTCTATCTGTAACTTCCAAATACATGTTACTAAATAGTAATATTCACACTTATACACAAATGCACTTATATAAACCTCTCTTTTTGATATATTATGGATTTTCCCATGTTCTTAAATATTTTTAGAGTGTCTCTTAAATGGTCATTAATTTAAAAGTTAATTTATGCATATTTGAATACATGAAAACATGTAAATGGTCATTTTTATTTAGTAATATCTGTTAAACTGAGGCTTAATTTTAAAGTAATCATTTAGAAATAAAAGTAAATAGAAAAAATGAATCAGGTTTGGTGGGCAGAATAATTGGTCCCTAAAGATGTCAATGTTCTAAATCCCAGAACCCATGAGTGTGTTATGTTTTGTGGCAAAGGGAGAATTAAAGTAGCAGAATGAACTAAATTGCTATTCAGCTGACTTGAGATGGCGGACACGATCCTGGATTATTTAGGTTTGCCCAGTGCAATGATCTGGTGTCCTTTGAAGTAAGAAAGAGAGGCAGAAGGGTGTGAATCTGAATGGTAAAGCTCTACCAGCCATGATCACGATTGGCTTTGAAGACAGTCCTGTATGTGCAATTCAGGCAGCCTCTAGAAACTGAAAGAGACGGGAAATAGATTTATTCTAGAGTTCCCAGAAGGAAGTGCAGCCAAGCTGTAAACGTTTGTGTACACGTTTTTGTGGACATATGTTTCTATTTCTTGTGAATAAACCTAGGAGTGAAATCACTGAATCATATGGTAACTCTATGTTCAATTGTTTTCCAAAGTGTATTTGCAAAGAATATCATGTATTCTCATAAACAAATGTATGAGGATTCCAATTTCTCCACTTCCTCAGGAATACTTGCTATTGTCTGTCTTTTTAATTATAAGAATTTTAGTGGGTCTGTAATGGTATATCATTGTAATTTTGATTAATACTTCTCTAATGGTTAATGATGTGAGCATCTTCCCATGTGTTTAGTGGCCATTCTTTTCACACTTACATTCACAGAGCAAAAAGTTTCAATTTTAACAAAGTCAAGCCTATCATTTTTTCATGGGGGGAATATTATTTAATATAGTTCTTTCACTTACAGAGAATAAACCTGTATTTGAAGGTTTGTCTGGAAAAAGTCCAGCCATTGTTAATATAATGGGAATGGTTTGCATGACATCGATGTAACCTGGGAGCAAAGAAGAGTGGACTGGTGTACACATGCATGAACAATGATGACTTCACTGTACTAGTCAGTGGGGGCAGTAGATGCCATTGAATTGGCATGTGTACTGTGTGGCCACTGCACTCAAAATGACTGAGGAGAGCAATGAATCTGCATCAAATTTTGCATTAATCTTGAACATCCCTTTGCAGCAACTATTCAGGTAATTCAGAAGGTCACAGGTATGGGCAACTGGTGATTGGCAGCTTCATTATGACAACATCCCTGCTCATTCATCATGTCTCATGCAGAGATTTTTGAGAAACATCAAATCACCCAGGTGACGAAGCCCTCCTATCGCATAGATTTGTGCCCTGTAACTTCTGTCTTTTCCCAAAACTAAAATCACATTTGAAAGGGAAGAGATTTTAGACTGTAAATGAGATTCAGGAAAATATGACAGGACAGTTAATGGTGATTGGGAGAACTGTGTGAGGTCCCAAGATGCCTAGTCTGAAGGGGACTGAGGAGTCATTGTCCTATGTACTTGTTTCTTCTATCTTCTTCAGTAAATGTCTCTATTGTTCATATTACATGGCTGGATACCTTCTGGACAGACCTCATATCTTTGATACGGTAAGGACTGGGAAAGGAAAAAAACAATGGATGAGATTTGGATATCTTAGAAATTTATTCTGGTTAGATTGGAAAATTTTCAAGATCATGTTGCTGCAAACCACTCAGCATTCAGACCCTTTATCCTTCAAATAATGAAAAGAGAAATACTAATGGTGCTTGTTAAGGCGAGTAGACAAGTAGAATTAGCTGTGAGATGGTATAAGTTCATAGGTTATGGCACAACATGGATTAGACCAGCAATTTTGAACATTTTTCATCTCATACACTAATTAATGAACTCTGCTGCACACCAGAAAATATATATTTTGCTGATCTGACAAAAATAGGTATAATTTTGATTCATCCACAATGACAATGTTTGGTGTTGTCATTTTTCAAAGTCCGGGATGCTGTGAATGTGGCCCAGTAGAAAATCATACATTTTCTAAAACCTTTATGATATTTGTGTGTGTGTGATTACATGTTGCAATGTATTTAATGTGTGGCCCAAGACAACTCTTCTTCTTCCAGTGTGGCCCAGAGACACCAAAAGGTTGGACACCCCTGAAGGGAAAAGAGGTCAGTGCCCCTGACTAAATAGGTATTGAATGTTCTAAACATTTTTGTGGCACATCTATGTGCCTCTTGTGGCACACCAGTTGAAGAGAGCTGGGTTAGACAATACTTTATGGATTAATAACTAGATGTAGTACATTAAGTCTACAGAATATACTTTTTCCCTCTTTATACTTTATCATAGGAAAAAATGTACCTTGAAAACCTTACCAGTTTATAAATGTTTCAGTAATTAATCAGCCAAGAATTTCCTTTTACAGTAAATTACAGTCAAATAAACTAAAAAGTAACATTAAGAACCAAGTCAATTTATCTTGGAAGTAGGCATTCCAAAAACAACTCTGTTATCTAAAATACTTCCTTTATATTACATAATGTTTATTTTACATGATATTCTCTGGGATGGCTTATCTGAACATTATTAACACCGATGACTCATGTCTTTTCCTGGCTCTCTGCAGTGCCTATCATGCCGTCGAGACTAACCAATCTGTTTCCCTCAGTGCCCAATTACACTTTGATGAAGATTAAGAGTCACACACAAAACCTCTCTAAATAAAGTGCTGGATTTGTTCAAACAGAACCTCTTATTCACCACTAAGAAAGGACATGGTATTGAAGCCACAAACTGACTACAGGGCAATAAATAGCCGTCTTAGCTTCAGTAATTTCAGTCATGGCTGGGACCCTTCGCCCCTGACTGTGCAGACTTCGATCAACAGTTTTAATGTATTCGAGAAATAATACCGTGAAACGAGGGGTTAGCATTTCCCGGGTGTCTGAAATTCAATTTGTCAAGTAGAGGATTCCTAAAATTTTGTTTTACACTTGCACAAAAAAGCCTCATGTTTCTCCCTTTGTTTATTAATTTCATAAGCTTTTTGAGGAATAATCTGAGGACACAGAAAATGCAAGTAAATATACATGTTAATTTTCCAGATGGCACTTTGATAGTGAAGGTTGAGGATCAAAAACGAAGTTCTGCAGAGATGGATAGGAAACTCTCTCCAGGGGAATAGCAGCTCATGCCTTTCACGAAGCCTCACTCTGAGAACAGAATGGGGTGGAAAGAGGACCAAATAAGGTAGGTTCTTATTTCATCAATCTGTGGGCTCTGCTTGTAATGCCAATGCAACCCATTTGTTCCTCATTAATCTTTGGCAGGTGGTTCATTTTCACCTATTTTCACCTCATTTTGAAACAAATTGAGTTGTATTCACTGAATTTCTAAGAAAACACTGCACCAAAATCAAAACATACAAAATTAGTTTATCCTGCTTTGCCATGAATAGATTATTATGATTACATGAACACTCCTGCTGATCTGAGCTCTCGTTTCATAACTGGGAGTACTTAACCCAATATTATAGTGCATCACGTCAACAGGGGTGCTTTCTATCAGGGTTTGTTTTGACCATTCTCATTCCTATTCATTCTTCATCCTCTCTACCATGTTTCATTTGACTAGGGCTGAATTAACATGATTTATTGCTATTCAAGAAGAAATTTTACATAACCTCTGTAGACAGAGCAGCTGAGGACCTGCATATAAAACAGACAATTGTCTTACATGTAAGGTTAACTGAATGAAATATTGATCACAAGCATTAATAGTTGTTCATATGTGTGGATTTATAATTCCAAGAGCATATATACCGTAATTGATAGTGTGGCATCTTTGAGCATTTTGAGGTGTTGCAAATAAACCTTTCTCAAAATCTATTAGCATTTAACTACATAATAATGACACATTTGATATTATCATAGTCACTGTAATATTTATATTTAATGTGCTAAGTTATTGAAGATGAGTATACAGTGTACAAAATGAAATAAACATATTTTATGCAGTATTTTAACTAGATAAATCTATATTAGCTTTTATTTCTCTGCTTCTCTTGTACAATATAAGTAATACTGATTTTTAAATGCTGTAATATCTTTAGGTGGCTTTTGAATCATGAAAGATTAACTTGTATTCAACATAGTTTAGGGTTGAGTAAAATACAAAGTTGATTAGCCACCAGAGTGTGTATGTGAGGTAAAGTATATATGGCAATTTTCCTTTTCAAATTCCCTTAAAATTATCAGAATCCAATTTTATCAGACTATTTACTTGAATCTAAAATATCATTATCTTTAAAAAATAATTTCCAATATGCTGAGCTGTGTTACAATTTATACTGGAAACTCTCCTTTAAAAATCTCCCTTAAAATATTCTCCCTTAAAATAAAGGTTTTGGAATTGTGATCATGTTAATGTTGTTGAAGTAGTCCTAAAATCTGCGCCAAACACAGTATAAAAAACTTGCAGTAATGGTCCAATGATACTGATGGAACCACTAATGACAAAGCCCAATGATTTCCTTGCCAGTCATCTGACCCTCCCTAAGCTTGTTTACTCCCTAACAGTACTTTTCAGTCATCAATATTAGTTGAACAAACACTTTATCTGCACTATTATAATAAACACTATTTTAATTCCACTGTCTTCTATCCTCAGCAATACCTCAAACTCTCATCACTCCCTTCAACCTCGGTATCAAAGAAGAGAGGATTTCAAGAGCTTGGGGTGTGAGTGAAAACTCCCAGAGGAAACATTCTAAGGTCATTAACATAAAGCCTCTTGATACATCTGCTAAGAGGCTAATATCCAAAATTTATAAAGAACTGATAAAACTCAACACCAAAAAATCAAACAATCCAATTTAAAAAAATGGGCAAAGGACCTGAATACACACTTCTCCAAAGAAGACATACAGATGGCCAACAGACATAGGAAAAGATGCTCAACATCACTAATCAACAGAGAAATGCAAATTAGAACCACAATGAGATATCATCTCACACCTGTCAGAATGACTACATCAATAACTCAACAAACAAGTGCTGGTGAGGAATATGGAGAAAGGGGAATGCTTCTGCACTGTTGGTGGGAATGCACATTGGTGCAGCCACTGTGGAAACACTATGGAGGTACCTCCATAAATTAAAGATGGAGTTGCCTTTGATCCAGCAACCAAACTTCTGGGAATATATCTGAAGGAACCCAAAGCACTAATTCAAAAAAACATATGCACCCCTATGTTCATTGCAGTGTTATTTACCATCGCTAAGATATGGAAGCAGCCCAGTGTCCATCAGTAGATGAGTGGATAAGGCAACTATGGGACATTCACACAATGGAATACAACTCTGCTATAAAAAAGAAGAAAATTTTATCCTTTGCAGCAGCATGGATGGACCTGGAGAACATTAAGTGAAATAAACCAGTCAGAGAAAGGCAAATACCATATGATTTCACTCATATATAGAATCTAATGAACAAACTGAACTAACAAGCAAAATAGAAATAGACTCATAGAGACCAGGATGACAGCTAAGTGGGGGTGGGGAGGGTAGAGGGTGGAGGGACTGAGTAAAAAGGAAAAAAGGACTCCTGGACATGGACAATAGTGTGGTGACTTCGGGGGTGGATGGGGTATATAAGCAGGATAAATGGCAATAGAAAAATATAATCAAAATAAATAAAGAAAGAAGAATAAAAAGTCCAAATAAACTTTATACTCTTTAAAAATCAAGACTTTTTCCGCTCTCACAAAATGAGAGCAAGTTCTTTAAAATTAAAATTTGTGACAACCTTATGATGTCACATTGTAATTGATCAAATTCTTAATTTATTTATTTTAAACTTATGTCCACAAAATAAAATTGTTGTCACTTGTCAGAAAATATCATTTGGGTAAAGGTTTGTTTGTTTGTTTGTTTGTTTGTTTGTATTACATTGGAAAGTTACCCCCAAAACACAACTGATGCCTATTAAAATTAAAAGAACTAGAATTTTTCAGGGATGAATTGAATTACATATTTACTTATTATTAAATGTCTAAAACATAACAAAAATAATACAGTGAACTTCAGTATACTTACAATCTAATTTAAAAATAAAACCTTATCAATAAAATTGAAACTGGCTCTATTATGTTTTCAAACTACATTATCCTCTCAGCCCCTCAGTTTACTAGCTACCTAATTAGTTACTAGGATTCCCATGCCCTAACTGCATATATAAATATCTCCCAACAAGAAATAGTATTACTTAGCTGTTTTAATACTATTTATAAATAGTATCATTTTTATGAATACTTTGCAATTTGTTTATCCTTATGTTTCTGGAATTCGTCTAATGATACATATTTGTATATACCATTGATAGACACCTAAGTTGCTGTGTTGAGAACGTCTCCATTTTGACTATTAAAATGCTAAAGTATGCATATGTCCTTTCTTGTATGAGTATAATAAGAGTCAATCTACCCTTGGATTGAAATGCCCAATACCACAGTTATTGTCTCTCGCCCTCTTTGTAACCTTTAGAACCCAAAGTCCCTAGGTTTGTGGTGTTGACAAGTGTGCACAAAATAGCCACATTTGATTTCTCTTCTTCAGAGATTTTCCTCAAATTCTCTGACTCTCAACCATGACTTTATGAGAATGTTTATTGTGTTTCATTCGGCAATTGTTTCGTATCCAGTTTGCACTGGGAAGGTAGACTGAGATACCTTGTCTGTGCTGTTGCTGGAAAGACCCGGGGATCTTCACCTGATGAAATATGAGGCTACAGGTAGTTCGACATTATGCCTTCTTTTCTTTCATCAACCACATTTTCATGTTGTTTTCACTAAGGAATCAGATGCACATCAAGTAATTCAGGTCGAGGGGAGGGAGGACATGAGTGATGTGTGCTATGAGATTTGTGTGTGTACAAGATATCACAATTTTGCCTCGGGTCATGGTACATTCCTCTGACCTTCATGTACGTCCTGTTGTTATGCAGTGGGGGTGTGGTAAGATCAATTTTAAAAATTTGTTAATTAAATTAATGTATACTTTCTCTTGAAAGGCTTATAAATATATTAATTATTTCTATTAGTTAAATGATCCAGTAAACATTTCCAGGCATCTTAGAATTAAATATAATTATATACTTATATCGTGATAATATTTTTGGGTAAAATCACGAAGTTATTTTGGCAAAATATAAATCTGCAATATTTTTATTTCTATTTTCACATTTTCTAATAATCTGATTTCAGTTATTGAAGAACTTTGGAATGAGAAATGTGCACCTTGATATTTTCCACCCTATTTAGTAAAATTTAGTTCCTTGCTATGTTAGGAAAAAAACAAAACCCAAAATGTTTTTTTACTCAAATATATTTGGGAAATATTCAAAATGCTCAGATTTCTCAGGTTCAATAATATGTTAATATGAAAATATTTTATATTAAACTATAGAAAGTATAAAATAGATGAAACTCTATTATATACCTACTTAACTATTAACATGTTGATTTGAGATTTTAAAAAAATGTATTGGGAATTGTGTGGATACTTTCAGAAAAAAATATTAATATCAATTACCTGGAATACCCACATGTCAAATTATGAATTCAATTGATTTTTTTTTTTGATTTTCAAAGGTGGGCCTTTAAAGAAAAGAGAAAACTACTTTATCCCTTTTTAGATTTTTAAAAATTTGTTTGTGAGAAGCAAGCTCAAATCTGCCTGGCCAGAGGCTAGCGTGGCTTCCTAAAAGCCTATTACCGCACTTCAGAAATACCAGCAGCAGGACGTGAAGTGGCAGAGACAACGCCTCTAGACTATTTGTCTGCCAGAAATTGTCTGACTTTACCACCAAGGGCCCAGAAGCCTCCCTGTGTAAAAATCCCTCTCATATGGGCTTGTTCCAGAGTAATAATTGAGTAAATAGCCATTGTGTAGATTTATGCTTTTAAAATATTCACATTTTATTCATTTAGTCATCACAATAAAACTAGAAAGTACTTAATATTCTCACTACATTGATGAGAAACAGAGAAAAGTCAGAACAAAAAACTGTTCTTACATACTCTACCAGAGGCTGACATATGCCTTATTGCCATACATGTTATTTTTCTCTAAATTCTAGGTAGTTTCTTTAAGATGATTATTTCCAAACTTTATAGTTAATATACTAATAAAACATTTTAAAAGTATAAAGTTACCACATGCTTGCATATTACTTATGAGTCATGTACATATATTACTATACTATATTATGTTTTACCTATTTTTAAAAATGAAAATGCCCTCCAAATTAAAAAGGCAGAACTAACAAATGTAACTAAAAAAGAAATCCTAGTATTTTCCCTCCATCCTCAGTGGTTCATCTCAATGTATCTCTGTACTCTATACCCGTCATTTTTGAGAACACTGCTTGGAGGGGTTGTGGGCATTTTACTGTGTGTGTGTGTTAGATTTTACTTAACCATCAAAAAACTAAGTTTTTGAGAGCTCTCTACTAGGGGTAAGTATTTTTAGGAGAATTAATTCCTCAATCAAAATGGGCAGTATAACATAAGATAAATTGTCGTGTCCAGTGGCCTGATTTCAAAATTTGCTGTTACTTGTTGTCTGCATCTGAGCAAATGATGTATTCTCTTTGCTCAGTTCCTGTAAAATGTGGTAAGATTAATATCGACATAGGGAGTTGTGAGGATTACATCAGCTAACATATATGCAAAGTGCTTAAAGCAGAGGTTGGCATAGTAAGTGCTGCAAGTATATTTGTTATTACTAATCGTGGGATTATTACATCATTTTGTGACAATTGAAAAGAGGAGATTTTTTTCAAATAACTAAAAAATGCCTACTACACACAAAACACTGATGAAAGCACTTAGTGCATGCAAGAATAAAAAGTTCTCTGACATTAAAATAACATAATTGTGTAGAGGCCCATGAGATTACTGGAGACTTTTCCATTATTCAGAGGTTCGTGTTTGGTGTTTAATTACATTAAAAAAGATAATTTTGTGAAGAGAATTTAGAAAGACATTTCCATGCAATAAACACTTTCACAGTAATATTGACCAATTGACACAGTAACAATAATAAATCATTTCCAGATGCTCTATAGTCAAAAGCCCTGACTACAGGGGAGAACTAGATGAGAAAAAACCTGGTTAAAAAATCTAATGGATAAAGGTCAACAAAGCAACGAATAGGGAGGAGAACAAAAGAGAGTGGTGGGATGATGCGATTTCACAAAGCGGATTAATACAGATTTGTTTTCATCAAAAGATCATACTTTTGCTCAGACATTCTTGAGACAGAAAAATCAACTACCTTGAATCACGCAAAGTAGAATAAATAGAATTCAAGGTAAATCTTTGTGGAGATAAAGAGAGTAAGTAAATAATGTGTTAGTATTATTATTTTTACAATCTCCTTCTTGTAGGATTATGCTTTCATTGATCACTGAAGCAATCTTTAAGCAGTTTTTACATCCAATTAAATTGCATATTTACTTTAGTTTCATATTCTTTTATGTATAAAATTCCTTAGTTAATGGTTCCAATGTCTGTGGGTTAATTTTGAAAACTGTGAGTATATTAACATCATGCTCAATACAGCAATCTATATGAAAAACCATATTTTTAATTTTTTTGCCTTTGGGTGACATTTTAATAATCACACTTGCTCCAACCCTAACCCCCTTGCACCACTGATCTATATTCCAACACTCTAATTTTGTCACTTCGATAATGTCATACAATATGCAGTCTATGTAATTTCACTGATTTTTTTGCATTTGTCATGTTCCAAATGTCCTTCTGTTATCATTTTCTCTGTGTCTGAACAACTTCTTTTAGCCATTTTTTTTTAGAGAAGATCTGTTGGTGACAAATTCTACTAATATTTCTTCACCTCTTTCCTGAAAAATGTTTTTTACTAGATAAAGAATTCTGGGTTGACAATACTTTTCTTTCAAGACTTGGAAAATGTTTGCCTCTTTCTTTTGTCCCTCAACTTTCTGAGAAGAAATGTGTTGTCATTTGAATCATTATTCCCTAATTGGTAATTAATTGTATTTCTCTGTTCTCAAAAGTTTTTCTTTGTTTTTCATTTTCACAACTTTGATTATGTGCCTGCGCATCAATTCCGTAATGTTTATTGTTTGGGGTATACTCAGTTTCCTGAATCTATATGTTTATGTCTTTCAATACATTTAAGGAGTTTGAGCCATTATTTCTTCAAATATGTTTAGCTCAGTATTCCTTTTCTTTTTCCTTTAACAAATATTTTATTGTTTATGTTATTACAGTTGTCCCAATTTTCTTTGCCCCCTCCATCTAGCCTGCCCCCCACTTCCTAGTCAATCCCCACACCATTGTCCCTGTCCATGGGTCCTTCATATATGTTCCTTGACTAATCCCTTCACCTTTTTTCAATCAGTCCCTGCCTCCCCACCTGCCCTCTTACAGCTGTCAGTTTGTCACATGATTCTATGCCTCTGGTTTTATTTTGCTCATTAGTTTATTTTGTTCATTATATTCTTCTTATAACTGAGATCACATGGTATTTGTCTTTCACTGACTGGCTTATTACACTTAGCATAATAGTCTCCAGTTCCATCTATGCTGTTGCAAAAGGTAAGGACTCCTTCTTTCTTTCTAACGTGTAATATTCCATCGTGTCAATGTACCACAGTTTTTTTTATCCACTCATCTACTGATGGGCACTTAGGTTGTTTCCAAATCTTGGCTACTGTAAATAGCACTGCTATGAACATGGGGATACATTCTTTTGTATTGGTGTTTCGGGATCTTTGGGGTATATTCCCAGCAGTGCAAACACTGCAGATTTTATAACATAAAAGTATTAAAAATACCCTGTATTTAATTTGATTATTACATTTCATCATTGGTACAGTGTACACTAAGAAAAGAACAACACACATTACAGAAAAGATTCTTTAATCTGAAATTTTATTTACTAACTTATTTGCGGTCTATGCTTTAAAGAACTGTTTATTTAATAGTGGGATAATGTCATTAAATAAAGTAGTCTACCAAAATTATGTATATCTGGGCTTCATTGGGTAACGCATTTCTCTATCATGGCGTCTATTGTTTTCTGTGTGAGTACAGTATTAAGACCAAGGACTGAGGTTTGGTGTGCACGAGGCAGATGCATGGGCCACTGGTAAACTTGCACTTTGCCAGGAACGGTCACTTCAATGCTTTATTGTTACTGAAATGTGCTAAGATGTGACTTTGTTGCCCACACGTGTTTACATATTATAAAACTGGTATTAATATCAAATGTGGAAAAATAACCAATGAAATAGTACTTTTTTCTAGACTCTGGAAATTCTTATATTTATTTATATTAATAGATAGGCCTTCAACATTTGAACATTCACTCTTTAGCCATCTTTTCTACACACAAATCAAAATAACAGAAATATGTTGTACCAGAAAGATGACGGGTGAAGACTGTTCCTTACTATTATGTATGTATGTTTCCACTTTCTTACATTTATTTTCTTAATCAAAGTAATATTTATGTGACTAAAAATCAAGTAATAAAGAAAAGCTTAGCCCTGGCTGGTGTGGCTCAGTGGATTCTGCACCAGCCTGCAAACCAAAGGGTCACCAGTTGGATTCCCAGTCAGGGCACAAGCCTGGGTTGCAGGCCAGGTCCTCCAGTAGGGGGCACATGAGAGGCAACCACACATTGACTGTTCTCTGCATCTCTTTCTCCTTCCCTTCCCCTCTCTAAAAGTAAATAAAATCTTTTTAAAAAAAGGAAAGCTTACAATAAAACAAAAGTTGCTGTCCTCCTCTTGATCCCTCTAGTTTTGCTCCTGAGAGGTAAATATTATTGCATCTTTAATCTGATTCTTTTGTTAGTTTCCTTTCCATCTCTTGGTAATAAGTATGTATTTTAAATATGGCCCCAAAAGCATTTGGTAGCTTTTAAACCCTGGAGGATGTTAACATTAAAATATACACGAGCTTTTCAGAAAGGGGACTATTCTGGCACAAATAATTAATATGTTTTCTTTAGTTTATTTCTGGAAGCAATGAAGAAAAGTAGTATTAACCAGCAGTGCAATGGGTCAAACATAAATCTCCAAAATATCTGTTTTTATAATTAAAAATAATTGTGTGTGCTGCAACGAACTAAGTCCTGCAGTGTAATTAAATACATTTAACACATATTAACTCTATAAGTAATTTGCTTAAATTATCTTGCTTCACTATTTTAGTGTACAACAGGGGATATTGTGATTTTTATCAATGCACTCTATTATCTGAATGGATAATGATATGGTTTTAAAAGTTGAGGTATAATTATAAGGCCCTAAAGATCCCCAAATGAAGGGTGTTATAGGCTAATGGAATAATTTGCCAAAATTACAAGGCAGAGTTGCATGTTATTTTGAAAGTTAAAGTTGATCCTCTGTACCTAACCTTTTGACCAATGCCAGCATTTATATTTTCCCAATGTTCCTTTCCAGATTTATCAGTTCATATTTTAATCTTTTACTTAGAGAAATAGTATTATGCATGCAGTTCTCTATAACTGTAAACACAATTTGTCCTGATTGAAAACATGGATAAATATTCACTTCTGTGAGGTACATAGCAGTATAATAGAACTAGGGACCAAAAATTTGATTTTTGATTCTTGATTTGGTCACTAAGAGGCAGTGACTCAGAGGGGTTCCTATCGTCAAAACTGGCTGTAGTTTCTTTGCCATAAAATGCAATGGACTTGGACTCATTACAATGCAAAGAGGCCCCTTTAAGTATCTCACAGAATCAGTCACAATCACACTCAATTAGTTGAGTTACTCTATTTACTTTACTAAATCAGAAAAAAAAAAAAAAGGTCATGCCATTGTGTGCCGCACTGTAGGCACCTGGTTATGTAGAAAGGAGCTGTATCCGCATAGCACCTCCTGTTTTCTTTGGCTCACTCTGTTGTTCTCCTTCCCGTCTACCCTGCAAAGGCAAAACCTTGGGTGGGATAAGTAACTGCCAGAGAGTATGCGAGAGGGAGGCCTACATGTCAAGCACCACCTTCTCCCTTGTCCCACCCACGCCAAGGAAATAGTGTAGATCAGAAGTTTCTAGTCATTTCTAGTCCCTTGGCCCCTTTGCACTCTTAGAAATTACTGAGGACCCCCCAAAAAACTTTTGTTTACATGTTTTATTTTTGTCTAATGATATTTACTGGACTATGTAAATGAAAACCAAGAGAATTTTAAAAAACATTTATTTTTTATTACCGCATTAAATAATCTCATTAAATGCTAATACAAAGACATGTTCACTGAAGGACTTTTTAAAGAGAAAGAAATGAAAAGAGTGGCATTATTTTACATTTAAACAAATTTTTATCTCTGACTTAATGGTATTCAAGCAGATTCTTACATCTGCTTTTGATCTATTGTGACCTGTAGCCTCTTGAAAACTTCACGGTACACTGGTAAGAAAATTAGATTGAGAGAGGCAGACAGCTCCCCGGGGTTGGGAAGACAGTGCGACCTCGTAGACAGTGTGTCCTGCAAAGGTTTCATCCCCAAACCACGCTTCTGAGAACCACTGGTGTAGACGAGGGTACGGGGATAAGGTACGAAATGCTGTGCTTCGAGTAGCAGTGACCAGGCGGAAGTGGGACGGGGAGTGGGGGGCTGGTTGACCAAACCCTGACCATGTGGACTTGTATACATACAATTGTATATACTGCATACCTGGTTATTATTCTTTAAGTTCTTGATTCCAAGCAAAAGCTACATCAGAAATAAATATTCTAAACATTTGAAGAATAAATAAGGAATGCGAATTAATGGACTGAAATCCTATTTCTTTTTGTACAAGGAGAACAAGCCATTCCTATGTATGGAATCATGTGGTTACTTAAATGGCCTCACCAATTTTGTTTGGTTTTGATTACTATACTACTTAACAGGAAAAAGTCATCCCTTGGACAGATCTCATGAGAGCACATGGGAAGATAAGAAAAGAGACCAAGGTAAGCAAGAATTAACTTCCTGCTCATTTTTCAACAAACTACACCAGTAGGGAAGCTGATTTAAAGAGTAAGAGCCTGGACACATGAGTGAGGCTCCAAGCAAATCAAATGGGCACATGCACTTTGTGCAGAGCCCCAAATCAATCAGTCATCTATAACCGAGGACAATGAAGGAAAACGTAAAGGTTTGAAAGTCAGTCTCTGGTTCAGGGTTTCAGTCCAGGACAAAATCTGTGCAAGTTTGTCTCCCCCGTCAACATCTAGTCACCCCGACCACTGCTTAATTAATGGGAATGTTTCAAAATCCACTGGTGACTAGTATTTACCACAGGCTTTCCAGAAATTCCAAAATTTGAACTAGTTTCTTAAAACTCATATTCAGAGAGGAGAAAGGCGCCACTATTAATTTTCGGTAACAACAATAGTGATAATCTCTGGCACTCACAGTCTCCCCAAATGCCAGGAACCGCCCTGAGTACTGTGTGCCCACGAATACTATCGATCCTCACAATAGTCCCTTAAGGTAGACATTACCATTCCCTCCACTGTTCAGATGAGGAAACTGAGGAACAGAAGGTTTGAGTGTTTTTCCACAAGTCAGGGAGCAAGAATTTGAACCCAGGCAGTTGGTCCCAGAATCTGAGCCAGATCTGAGCAGCAATTAAATCTGAGCAATTCTGTACAGGAAACAAAGTTATGAAAGTTTTTCAGGGAAAATTCTACATGTCTGGAGAAGCCTACATTTTTAAATTCTTGCTCTTAAATAAAAATTTCTCCTAGCTCTCTTGGAAAGCATTAAAATGTTAACATGCTAGTATAAAGAGTTGTGCTGATTTTGTTCTACATTGTATCTTTAGAACCCATAAAAAGTGGCTAGCACAAAATAGGGCCTTAACAAATATTTGTGGAATAAAATTAAGTATAATTTTTATACTTATAAAGTATGTTTGTTTCTGAAATTCTGTGGAGCAGAGCTAGCTAGAAGGAGGGTGGTTTGTTTTGTGTTTATTCTCCAACACCTTGATTTGCCGTTAATCTATTAGTGATTTCCAGGTGTCCTTATTCAGTTACTCTCAAAGCTTAGTATTTATTAAAATCTCTTGGGAATCCTGTTAAAATGCAGATTGCAATTCAGAGGGCCTGAGCTGAAGCCTGTTGAGGTCAAGACTATTGGACTAAGGATCACCCTTTGAGTATCCAGGTCTTACGAGCACCTGATAGGTGGGTCTTTCGGATTTCAGTAAAGTGACTTAAAAGCAACAACAAGGAATAGAGAATACAAACATCATGTGCAGCATGATTCTATTTTTTACACCTCCCCCTTGTTGTTTACACTGTTGCCATTATTTTAGGGCAAACTGGAAAGTGACATTTCTCACTGCTACTGGAAGGATTGTCACATGGGGTGCTAAATTCTTCAAGCTTTACTGGGGACATACTGAGACACTTTGTTTGGATGTCTCCAACTGTCAATGTTTTTCTTATGACCTTCCCTATGGACTAAACACAAACACAAATTTAACAATTTTAAAAGGCCAGCTATCATACAGTTAAATTAGAAGGAAGAATGCAGAAACATCCACATGATTTTTGATTTTAGGGATTCATTTACCATTCCAGGATTTAAATAGGTAAAAATTGTCAAAATAAATTAATAACAAAAGTGATCCTTTATGTTTTTGCAATGAAAATGTCAGAGTGGATTCCCTTCCTTTCATACATGTTGACAGAGGTCATGGAAAGTTACAATAAAATGAACAGTATTTATCTAGCAAATGCCCTGATTACACTTAACTTGTTCTAGACACAGTTCCGTGTTATATGAATATTAGCTTGCTTAATATGCAAACATCCCAATGAATAAGTACTCTTACTATCTCTTTCATAGGTGATAAAAACAAATCATAGCTAAACTAAATTTGTCACCCAAGGTCTCACACTTGATAGAGTAACCAGGTTCAAACCCAGGCAGTTTGGCCTCAAAATCTGTGCTTTTAACCACTGCATCAAAGTGCCCCCCATTATGAATTTCTAAGGGAAAATATATACAATTGCCAAAGACTTAAAATATTTTACTGAAATATCTTTTCAGTTATTTACAAGAATATACTTATTCTGGAAACTTACAGTATCACCAAGAGAAAGTGGCAAATACATACTCAAATAAGATATAGAATTATTAGGGCTTCAGAGTAGCAAGGGTGCTGGGCATGGTGTGAGCAAAGGAGGGCTGGGATTCTTCTTCAGTATAGTCTCCTGGATTCACGTTACTTTGCACTGAGCGTACTCTGCCACAATAAACTAATCTACCTCCTCTATCATCAGATGATATTTCTATATTTTGTAGGTCCCTGGAATTTCATATGTGTGTACATATATATATATATATATATATATATATATATATATTCAATTGTATATTAGACCTCCTCCCCTAGCTTTGCACAATGGTAATGGAAAGCAAATATGTCAAAAATCCTGTACAAAAATGTCCCTTCCCCTGAAGTCCTGTGTTGGGTAATGATATTCTCATCTCCTCATTAATGTATTAGGAACTCCAAAGACCTTCTCAACAATCATCTCTGTTTTCCATACTGTATTTAATTGTATACCAGCTAACATCAACTGTGCCTTAGTATGCAATGCCAGCTATAGCCCTCAGCATCTCCCCTCTGTACTAATGCAGGACACTCCTGCCTTCTAATGACTCACTTCTCCAGTTATTCTTTGATCATATCCTCAGACCTACTTTTCCAAAGCACATATGGTCTTGCGACTTGCTAGTTTTAAAGACCTATTTTGCCACTCTCTGCTCATAGATTTAAGCCCAAACTACTTAGCAAGGCATGTGAAACCATTTCTAATTCAACCTATGTTTCAAGCCATTCTCGACTATTTCTTTTTCAGGCAGGTACCAAAGCTTCTCATTTCAACAAACAATGTCTTTAAAAATCTTCTTAATAAATGTTTTTGTTCTGTCCAGAATCTCCTTGTCCACATTTCACCTTGACAATTTGTATTCATCTATCAAAGTGATGCCTTATACACAAAGCTTTTTCCTACCTTCCCAAGAAAAATAAACTCTATCACTCTATTTTCTGTTATACTTTGAATGCACTTTGTATGAGTCACTCTAGATTAGGGCTTTCCAGCCAGTAAGAGCGTCTTTCAACAGTTTTTGGTACATAAAAAGAGTCCAGTTTACATTTACTGAATAAAAAAGGTAAAAACAAATAATTGGGCTTAACCAATGATTTCACATTTATAATATATTTCATAATTTTGGACATAAATAATTGAATGATTAACATAAGTAATATTAATTATATAATTAAATAATAGTACATTTCATCTTACACACCCTATGTCGATGATTTCTCCCTTTTGATGAAAAAGGATGTTATATGTAGCTAGCAGAACAATGGGACTAACAAATATGATAGCCTCATAAACTCCAAGAGTATTTTCTACTCTAGTCCCATAGTCCCGCCTACCCAGAGAAGATAGTAAGCTAAGCAAATACAAATCGGTATGAGACGTTGAGAGCCAAGAGAAAATAAAAGCCATTTGTGTTCAGTTCAACATAGACTTCATTCCCAAGAATGTGCTAAAAACACCGACACTGCGGTGGTCCTCGTGGCTTGTCTGACACACGGGAGGCTCGCTGGCTTCGGTGGAAACCCGCTGTGGTGCTGCTGGTGTGTGACTCTATGATTTATGCTTCCCCAGGCCATCCGTAAATACAGGTGGTTCCTGCTTTGTGCTATAATCTCTTTCTGGATCCTCAACTGATAGAAAACGATAGCGAACAATTTTTCCACATGCACATAAACAGCTATGTATATTCAGATTTGAAAGCTTCTATTTCAAAGGCTCACGGAAGTGAGAAAGTTTGCAGTTCTCATCTCGACCTCTAGATGGGGATGCAGCACCAGTTTGACATGTGCACTTGAACTATGTCCTTCCCCCAAGACGGCCAGAAATTTTCCAGTGAGCCCCTATTCCAGACAAAGTGGAAGAAAATGTCTTAGTTAAGTGTTTCGAGATGAGCAGAGTAGAGAGCTGTAACGTGAACTAGCGAATGAGTGTACTTATATAACACCGAATGGTGGTGTGACCGATATATGTTGAGACAATATATATAATAACTGTAATTTATAGCACTGATATTTGAATAATTATAATTATGGAAATTTAAATAATTTCAAAAGTCCGCGATGCAATGCATCTCCACGTGTTCATAGCACAGCTTGAGCAACTATGAGCCCACGGCCTATCACGTTCATGCTGACACCCACCGACCTGAGACATGTTTGGATGCCACATATGTACATGCATTAAAAACCTCATAATTTAACAAAATAACTTTGCAAAATATTTCTACAGATATTATGAAGGGAAGACTAATGGTGTACTGTGTAGTAGGAAGCAAGAGGGTATCTTCTTGGGCCTATTTATTGACCCAAGATATGTATTCATATCTAGGTATGAATACATAGATATCATTTGCCTATAATTTATCAAGATATAGACTTATAATTTGTGTATTTTTATATATGGATATTTTATTTTCAAGAAAGAGGAAAAAAGCAAGCAGCAAAGGGGCACAGATCTTGTAAATTATGGCCTCTTGACAGAAATAGGCTTAAGAGATGGAATAGCTCCTCCTTATTGTCAATTGGAATCATGCAGAGGAATGATGGGAACATTTAATTGAATTGCAAAATTTAGGGAGAAATTAAGGAGAAAATTCACTTGCACCAAAGCCCTACACAGAGATCCTTGACATTTACCTCATGAAAAGCACTTAAAAGTTCAGAATGTTACCATCTTGATCTTTCTTTAATTGGGAGAGAGAGTAAGATGAACAAAGAGCATGCCCACCGTTTGCCTGCACCTTTATCTACTGTGCTCTCCTTGAGCCTGCCTCTTACACTGGAGTGGCATGCGACTTCACAGGGATAAGGACACAACTGTTTCACTGGAGTGAAATAGTGATGGAAGTTCTACTTCTTGGAAACCCAACAGAAGAATATGTAATAAGTCAGAGGAACATAAAAGTGTGATCATTGAAAAAGTAAGAAGAAATAAAGGAGATAAATCAATAAGGACAAAAGAGGAAAATGAGAAGGTAGGGAGATCAAAGTATATAAGAAGCTTTTCTCATTGACACCAGAAGCCTTCCTTTACTACTCCATTTATTCTCCTCTGAACATCCAGAGGGCTCATAGAATTATTACACGTCAAGAAATATATAACGGAGTGAAAAGAGTACCTGCTTTAAATTCTGACAGGTCTTCACTGAAATTTTGAGGAAAGTACTTAACTTTCTTGTCTTAGCTCACATATTTGTAAAATGGGGTGAAGAATGACTGTTTTATAGGCATATTTTGATTATTAAAGATAAGGCATGTAATATGAAAGCACACTGCTGTGATCAATTAGTTTATTATTATTATTATTATTATTACTACTACGACTACTACTACTACTACTACTACTACTACTACTACTTTATTTGTTAGTATTACCTCTGTACTTGGAAATAAACCAAAGGTTATATATCAGGTGTTCATAAATTCATTTTCATCTGTATAGAAAAATGTGGTTTCAGTATAAACAAAAATAGCCTTAGAAACTGTAAATGTTGTCTTTGACACATATAAGTGTTCTCTAAAATATTTAAGATAAAAGTATGAGTTTTCTGCTATAGATGATGTTCTGTTAATGTATATGGCTAATAATGACTCATTTTACATTTCACTAAGAATGAAGGACAGTAAGTATAATTCAAAAGGAAATCACGTGACTCAGAAGTATGAGATGTTACAGTATCTTCTACAAATATCTAATGGGAGACTTAGAGATTGTTTGTCCCCTATAGAAAAAATAACAATGAATATATATCAGTTTTCCCTGTATTTCTTTTCTAAGTTCAACTACCAAAAAACAAATAACACATGATTGACAGCAAAGTGATCTCTCACCGTTCCAAGAAATAAATTCAATCCAATAGATTTTACTTAAACTAATCAATTAGAGGTGATTCTATGAAAGCGATATGATTAAAGTAATATGGTTTTAATTCAGAACAGAGATACCTTCGAAAGAGCAAAAGTGGTGTAATTCAGTAGTGTTAGAGATTTTTTGCTCCCTTAAAGTTAGATTGTGATCACTAGGTAGTTTCATTTTTTAGAAACTGAAAAGACCATTACAGTTAAGCCTGGACAAATCTCTATACAGACATGATCATGCTCCAGTTATAGAACAGAGCCTGGGCATAACTTCAGTTTGAAATGGCAAGGCAAAGGTATATGAGACACATGATACAGAAGACTATGGCCTCATGGAAGGAACTTTCACCAACATTAGGGTACCTAATTAAATTAGTGATTTTCTTGATTATTAAAAGAAATAAGTAGCCAGAAGGGTATGATTAAATAATAAAACACAAAAAGACACGGTTATCTTACTCATGTCAGTGACTTCTACAGTATTTGTTGCAGAGAATTGTGGTTTTTTGTTATGCTTAAAATTAAAACTCAGCCATAGTACTATGTGCCTCAACTTTTGGTGTGCAACATGGTAAAAAACTGTGCTCAAGTTGGACTCAAAGTATCCATAGACTATTTCTGCTTTTGTTATTTACTAGATATTCAAACCACTGCAAATTATTGTGCCGTTTGGAAAGCATTTGGGCAGCAGCAAAAAATATCTAAAATTCTTAGCAATTTTAATATTTTAAGGTCCCATTATCTTCGGTACCATATTCAAATAGCACATTGCATCTATTTTTCTAGATGATCAAACATAAAATGACAGGTGTGTTTCAATTTCAGTAGCATGGAATCCCACGTCCTTGCCCTGGAGCTGTGCTGGCAGCTAAGGGGGCTGACTGGAGAGAGAGAAAGAAAAAAAGAAAGCAGGTGAGATTCAGCTGTTATGTCCATGAAGGACTGTGATTGTAGTAAAAAGCACCTAAAAATGCCTTTGGAAGCCAAGTTTTTGGATCTAAGAATGAAGCTAGTGGAAACGATTAAGACACATACTTCGGAGCAAGTCCTCTCTTCTGAGTTTCAGCTCCTTTAATTTACTTATTTTCAGTGCTAACATCTAACTGCCGCCTAACCACCCCCATTCGCTGTGTGTATGAACTTCATATTTCACAGGAATAAAAGGTTCTGGATCAGACACTAAAGATGGAAAATTAATCAACACCATCCAAAACAATAGCATTAAGTGAGCTACACAGTACTTCAGAATCTTTTCAAATATACAACAACGACAACAAAAATTGTGGTTAAGCCATAAGAAAGCACACTCAGCAAGTCATACCAAAAGGATTAAGAAAAGAGCAGTAATGATAACCACTAGCTACTAGGACTTCATTATGTGCCAGGCACTGTCCTAACATTTCACATACATTATGTTCTCAGTACTCTTAGCCACACTGTGACAGACACTAATATAATCCCTGCTTTACAGGTGCGGCAACTGGAGTGAGGAACGATCAAGTACATTGTCGGAGGCCCTGCAGCTCAGAGGGGCAGAGGCAGGACTTGAACATGAGAGCCCAACAGTCACACCGTGCTGCTTCTCAGCAGAGCGCCGTCAAGTCACACATTTCAGAATGTTCTTTTTTCCATTGTTCTTCATATGTTCTGTAGCCTCTGACTTATTTTTTCTCCGCATTACAAAAAATTAGAGTAATCAATGAGAGGAAGATTCACAACACATGTTCACTAGCAAGACATATAACCATTTCACTAAAACTTTCAACTGAGAGTTAATGTATTCATTTAATTTTTAATGGAAACTACTAATACCATGATACATATTATTGGATTGGCCAAAAAGTCCATTTGTTTTTCTGTAAAATAAAACATATATTTCTCATTTTCACCAATAGCTTTATTGATTTGGATTTTGAGTATGTCGGTTATCTTCTGCTATTGGCTTCTAGTGGGTCGAGGCCAGGGGTGCTGCTAAACATCTTCCAATACGTAAGAAAGCCCCACAGCAAAGAATTATTGGTCAAAATGTTAATAGTACCAAGAAACTTCCTAAAACCTTTGACACATATGATCAGTCACAGCACCTTTTGCATACACTGAACAAATCTTTTGTTTCATTTCAGTTGCGTTTTTACCTTTCTTGAAATAATAAAGCATAATATGCTACAAATGTTACTTATTTTCTTCCACCTTCAATATTAAAATGGCTTCATAAAAAATTACCAATTTTGATTAAGTATTTTTAATGCATGCTGATATGACAGATGTCACAATACAATCTAACAAAATTGTTTCAAATGAAGTTAAAGACAACTAAGCACTATTAGAGCCATTGTAAGGGAAAAAGAAAACATAAAAGATTTTTTGGCCAATCCAATACTTTCCTGGGGCTATTCTGTTTTTAGTGTTATTATTCACTGACATCTTACAATGTTTATTGTTCCATGTCAACCTAAAAATCAAATAGTTCTCTACTAAACTTCTACATGTTTGGCTTTGGGAAACATTTATGCAGAATTTTAAATTATGTTAAAATTGGACTAATCAAATCAATAATTAAACAAGAATAAATTTGCATTGAAGTCTCTCATAAAATTTCTGTACACAGAATAGGGTTCACTTATCTAACTGTATTTTAAATCCTTGGGAATATTCTATGCTTAAATAATGTTTAATATATTAAGAAGTTAGCACATTTTCTTAAATAGCAAACATATTCCACCTATATGCACCTCTATTCCATGTGAATCTGAAGAACTCATCTCCCACCTTACTGCTGTCTTTCAATAATAGATCTCTCCTCTTTGATCACAAATACAGACATGTAATGAGTTTTTCCCTAATCAATAACTTCTCCTCCTGGTCAGAGTGAGCATTCACAGAGGATTTGGGTATAGGATTTGCTGGCAGTGTTTTTGCCTGGTGGAGCTAGAAAAAAAATTACCTCTTTTTAAAATATGCATTAGTTAATTATTTTTATTAAAATAAAATAGGGAAACATTTAAACATTAAATTAATAATAAACCTTATACTGAAAAAGAGCAGTCCTCCAAGCCAGTCATCTAACGTAAACCATGCTTCCCAGTGACCACACTTTTCAATGCTTTTAGTGCATGTATAATAAACATACGCATTCATCTATACACACATATATATGTCCATATCCACATTTCCAAGTGAGCTTATACTCTTCTTTTTAATTTTTAATGTTAAATATTGTATATTGAATGTTAAACATAAAAATAAATATTTAAGTATCATACATAGTCTCACCCACATATATATCTCCTCCACTAAACCAGTACGGACAGTATCATGGTGTGATAATGTCAGGTGACTATTCAGTGTTAATACCATTAGTTGGCCAAACATTGCTCACAACTGAACCAGACTGCGCACTATATTTGTGTTTCTTTTTTATACAGTTTCCTTCCTGCTTTGCCCTGCTTTTTATATCTTATTTAAAAATATTAATCAGCCTTATACTTTTTGATACCACTTAAGACTCCCTTAGTTATCTACTTTTTTCCTCTTTAGAGAGAAAACATTTCCTTGTAACATTTCCAGAGCACATGGTGTCCATTCTGAATTACATACCTGCTGCTTTCTGCCTCTCAGTGCTGCTGGTGAAATGTCTGACTCCATTTGTTCACTGACCCTGTCGTGTTATCTACTTTATCTCCTGAGTCATAAATATGACCCAACTATCTCTTTGTCGGAAGACATGGCACTAATGGCTTAGCAGCCATTTTATCCACCACATTCACTGTGAAGAGTGGTGGCCAGGGAGAGGGGTTTGGATTGTGGTAGGAGAAGATGTGGGCAATACAAAATCAGAAGCAGATCGGAAATGGAATGAAGGAAAGAAGGAAAGATGGAAAGAAGGAAGGAAAGAAAAGAAAGGACGGAAAAAAGAAAAGAAAAAAGAAACAAAGAGAAGAAAAATAAATAAAAGAAAAGGAAATAAAAGAAAAAAGAAAAAAACAAAAAAGAAAAAAGAAATGATGACCAAAGTGTTTGAGTTTGAAGTTCTGGGTGTGGCCTTTCCCAAAGCAAAGGGTGCAACCCATCAGCCTAGATGTGCTCTCCCTTTTTCTGTTATTAGTTAAGCTAGTTTCAGTTGAGTGCTAGTTATTTCAGTTCGAAAGAACCTGTGTTAATATTTAAGGGTATACTAAACAGTAATTTATAAGAAAGCCGCCTTCCTGAAGAAAAAAATAGTCTTCACAAATATCAGATTAGTGAGGAAAGAAAGTATTTGAGAAATTATTAGGAGCAGGATACTTGGGGTAAAAATCAAGTTGAGACAGTTTGGCAGCACTCGGAAACTCATTGTGTAGGTGTATGTGTGTGTGGGGGGGTGCGTGCACATTCAGGGAAAAATCTTCAATTGTTTCATAAATGTAAATCTCCTAGATTTTCAATATTTAAGATTTAAGGTTTACCTAGAGCTTTATTTTTAAATTTAATATTTACAGGAAAAACTAATCGTAATACATTCTACTCAGGGTTTTTTTCCATTTTAAAATGCACTAATGCATCTGCTTTATTCAAATTGTCCTATCCACTTATTTTTGGTTTCTTTAGTAAAATTTACTTATTTTTATTTCTTACTTGGTATCAAAAAATGCTCACTATAATTTGCTTGTATCCAACCTTGGTTGCGTCCTAGAAGCTTTGATATAGAGTAGTAGCATTAGTGTTCTTTTTGCTAGATAGCTTGTGAGTGAATGAATGAATAAATAAATTCCTTTTTTACTGAATAATTGCTTAGGATAACATATATAAATTTTTAAACATTTAGTAGTTGATATTTGCTTTTTTAAAAACATATTTTAAAATTTATTCATTTTTTGTCTTTTGGAAATTTTATGGTGATTTCTTTGAGCCCTAATGTATAAACCACTTATAAAAATGTAATGAACATATTTTCTATTTGCTTAGAGAATAAATATCCATGTGTTCTTATTAGTGGTAGCAATGTGTTGAATGTTAAACTATTCAGGTCATTGTGCTCAGTCCTTCTGTTGTTTACATTATTGACAGCTATTGATAAGTGTGTGAAGTGTCTTGTATATCCTCACGTCTGTTCATCCTTTTGTTTTTAGAGATTTTACCTATTTTTAATGAAATTTAAATTTCATTAGTTAATGATACCTATCTGAATTGTAATCATACCATTACTACTAAAGGAAACCTTCTAATTGCTGTTTGTATTTTTTACCTTGAATTCAACTTTGTCTACCATTAATACTCTTCATCCCAGTGCCATTTTCCTTTTGCCTTTTCCTTTGCTGCCTATCCTTTTACTCTAAGCCTTTACATGTTCTACTCAGCACCCAGCACAGTGCCTGGCTCATGGTGAATACACAGACAGCCTGTTACAAAATGAATGAATGAATGAATGTAAATTTGAGTCATTTCATGAATTTTCAATAAGCTAATGTCCACATTAATGTTTATGCACATAAAGTCTCATTACACAAAATGATTAGATGAAGGCCTCCAGGTAGAACTAAATGCTTACATAATGTTTACCATCATCACTTAAAATTGGTTTATTTTATTAAAATGCAGTATAAAATAGTACATGTCTACTAAGTTAAAAATGAGGTTAACCACCTTAGATTGAGTAAACTTGATGGAAGCACTCAACTTCACATTCAAATACGAGACTTCATGTGGTATACTGATATGAATTCAGTCTCCACCCAAAATTTATATTTTTAAATATCTTTCCTGTTTTTGGCACTTTTACTGAATTGTTTTCATCTAATTTATAGATTACAATATATTTCAATACAACTAACTCTTTTTTATGAAAAACTTTATTTCAAACAGGTTCAGTGGTACATGTGTAATAAGCAAAGGCTGCTTGTAATTCAAAGACAAATCATGAAAAAAATAAGAAAAACTTTAAACAGGTTCAGTCGTATCTGTGCTATAAGCAAAGGCTTGTTCTAACAGCTTTATTTCAAACCTGAATTGATGTATTAATTTGACACTGTTTGTCAATGATCAATTTCTGCTAAAATATGGGTTGACTTCATCTATATACTAATTTGATATTTATTGTAATCCTATTTTTTATTCTAGTAGTGGGGACTAAGTTTTCTTCACACACACACAAATTAGAATAACCTTACATCTTCTAAGGTAACAAGCTGTGAAATGTATTCTCCAGGACTACTTTGAAATTATACCCTTAGGTTGACAAGAGAAATCTGACTTCATCCAAATGTATTTTTTTTTTTAACTGATATTCTTCAGTCACCATCTACAGTTGGCTTGATGGTTACTCCTCTTCTTATCTGATCCCAACCAATTAAATGCCAGTGTTTCTCAACTTTTCAGCTAAAGGCGATTTTTAATCCTACTTCTGTGCAAACGAGATTAGTGAGAACTATTTTGCCAAAATCAGCCTTGACTGCACTAACTCTTCCTCCTGTAGACAGGGATCCTATGTTTATCATAAGCCCTTCACTCTTAGACAACTTTTGCACCTTTGCTCTTTTTGCCTCCGTCCATGCGTACGCCAAGAAGCCACCTAAGTAGGAAATAGGAGATTTCCAATTCTGTGAAGATCTCTGGTAATGCTCCAACTGCACCAACCACCTGCCCCAACATTCTGTCAGGCCGGCACAAAGCAGGGTCAATTTTCATTCCAACTCCAATAAGACCCCCTGGAGCTGCACACCGAAGATCATTACGCTCAGTTCACAGTGATACAATTTTGGAAAAGATTGGTTTACACATAAGCTTTCCTTCCCTATCTTTGGAAACAATTCCAGGTTGGACTTCTATCTCCCGGCCCACCTTTAATACACCTTTTAAAATACTACCACCTGCCACACCACCTTTAAGGTCATCAACCTCACAGCCAGGTTTATTGACATCAAAGGACTTAATAAGTCGGGGTTCTGATATGAAGTCTCTTATAGGTACTGGAATTTTCTTTACACTATACTCACAGTCAACTTCAATATCATGTTTTAGCTGAGCAGACATTGGAATAATAGGAGCTCCTTCTGCTACTATACCTTGTACAAATGCAAGGATTTGTTCATATTGTTCTTTAGCCTGACTTTCTTTTACCAAATCAATTTTATTTTGTAGAATCAAAATATGTTTCAGTTTCATAATTTCTATGGCAGCCAGGGGTTCAGTGTCTGAGGCTGAGGACAAGACTCATCACCAGCTGTCAACAGAAGAGCTGCATCCCTCCCGCTGCGCTGTCCAGCACAGTAGCCCTGAAAATATCACGGCCAGGACAGTCAACAAAGGAAACATGTCTGGCCACGTTGAAGTTCCCTTTGGTCCCTGGACTGTCTGTAGGAAACTCATCAGGCGTACTACTTCCCCAGGATCTATGGAAGGGGTGTGGAACTCATTTTCACCGGGGGCCACATCAGCCTCACAGTTGCCTTCAAAGGGCTGAATGTAACTTTAGGACTGTATAAATGTAACTACTCCTTAACCAGGGAGAAGGAGCTCAGAGCTGCTGCAGGGTTAGAAATAAGGTGCTGGGCTGGATAAAACAAGGTGGAGGGTTGGATTCGGCCCATGGGCCTTGTGTTTGCCATCTGTGATCTATAGCATTCTGGCCAAGGACAACTTGCATCATCAAGTTTATAAATTTTGGCATTAGCATACCCAAGTTTGATTGTGATGTTTCTTTCTAACTCATTTTTAAACCTGACAGTGTGAACTGCAGAAATAGCTTTGACAACTATAGATTTTCCATGAGCAACATGACCGATTGTGCCTATGTTAATTGTGGCTTGTCTGCTGATAACTTCCTGTCAGAGTGGAGTCAGCTTGGTAACATCCAAGGCGGCGAGATCCTGATGAGAAAGATGTGGCTGTCCCAGAGTCACACTGGCCTCACCACCCGTCATCTTGTCTGGAGAGGAAGGACAATATAACTAACTCTTGAGCAGCTAAAATAGTTTCTCTTCCTGGTGGCTAGGACTCTTCTTTTTAATTATTGTATTTTTTTTCATTACCATTTAGTCCCCTTATAACTCCCTCCCGCCTTCCCTGTAATCACCACACTGCTGTCTATGTCCACGAGTTCCTTTTCCTTTTTAGAGCAGGATAACAGCTAAGAGAGGATGGTAGGGGTGAGTTGATACTATTGCCTCTAAGTCATAACAAGGTGGTGCAATGTGTTAGAATAGAGATGTTTGAATTTATGGGCAAATTTATAGGAGTTATGACTGCAGTTGGTTTTGGTGGTGTTGCTTTGTTGCTTTATCTAGGTTCATTGTGCATATAAATACATGGTTGCTCCAGATAAACATCGTGACTGGACGGACAAGTCAGCTACATAAAAGGGACCCCTTTCAGAGGAAGACTAATTCAACACAAGCATCTCGTCCACGCTCATGCTGCCCCACCTGCTGAAATCTGCCCATAGAACGACTGTCACTCCCCTGACCAGATGAGCCAGACCAAAGATTCCCCAGGCCTTACGGACTGCTAGATCAATACCTGGTTAAGGAGACGTGAAATTCTTAATCCTGCCAGAGCTCAGAACCTCTCTTTCCTCCCTGTTCATTTAAAAAAAAATAGGGAGGTGGTAATACATTGTGATCCACCCCCCAAATATCTGCTAGTTCCACATTCCTAGTGTTAGGTCCCACCTGATTGAAAAAGGAACCTCTCCATAGTTAATAACTTGGCATCCGTATTTTATAATCAGTTGATATATTTCTTGGTATATATAACTATTGAAGTCAATACTAAAGTAATTTGTGAGCTCTTACTAAATATAAAAGTCACTAAATTTTTCAGATCTGAAAATTCACTCTGTGCTGAGCTATTGGAAAATGCTGTGAAATATTGGGTTGAAACAACATGGGTAATTTATTTTATGTCATTGTTTTAAACTAAAGAAATATTGAATTAGTTAAACCATTTTTTTAATGTTTGGAAATACAGATTTACAGATATGGGGTGCTCACATGAATTGGGTTCTTTATGTAAATTGTAATAATCAATAACTGAAGGTCAAAAATGTGAAAAAAACATGCTATTATGTTTTTCTGCTTGACAAGATAGATACTGCCAGGTCAAAGTGAACTGAGGTAGTTCCTGGGCAAGTGACTGACTTTTCATTCTAAGCAGATCCCTGGACTTGTATCACCATGTTGTTGTACCCAAGTGATGCTGTGTGCTAAAATTATGTCCAGAATGCCTCTGGGGGTAAGTCAATGCATGCAAAATTACACCCACTTCAAAAGTATAATTCTGATCCCTTTATTTCTTTTTACTGTCCACATTATTATTCATATTATGATACAATTTCACAAGTTACAATGCTCCTTCATGTCCTCCAAATTTTATAACCCGGACACTACTTGATTGCCATCTCAACCTGTTTATTGCAAGTGAGGAGAAGATAACCAAAATGTATTTTTAAATACTCTCTGATCAGACATGCTATGAATCCCAAAGCATAACCATGTTAGTGTATTTTATCTTTGCTAATAAGATTCCCTTGGAAATAATAAGCAGAATAGTTCAGTAATTTAAAAACTAGCACATTATTACTTTAATAGGAACTGTGAATATTTTATCACCATAATCCCCGATGAATAATTCTGCTTTGTTACTTTCCCTTCAAGGAGAAGAATATGTGAAGTTATGTGTGATGATAGACTCTCTAGAAAGCCTTTGAGATGCTCTACACAGTGGCTCTGAAAATCTTGGGCATTCTCCTCAGGATATTAAGAGATAGTGTTCAAACTATGAAGCAATTATTTGTCAAAATTCTCTAAATATTGAGATCAGCTTATCATACCCCTTTTGAATTTGCATTTTTATCATTTTATTTGTATCAAATCTCTTGCATACTAATTAGACTTACGTCTGTAGGATTCCTTCATTAATATCAGTTCTCTGCCTTTTGTCACAGTGGCACACACTCCTATTTGCCCAACAGTTTCACCAAAGACTCTTTACTGAGTACCTACTATGGCAGAGAAAGCAATGCTCACCAAATACTGCATTTGCTCTCCTACATTTGTCGGAATATGTTGCATTTAGGTAGAGGTTATGAGACTAGTTATGGCTAATGTGTGACAAGCCAAAAAGAATTTCTTAGTAATGTCTTTCATATTAACAGTCATGGTATCTCAAGGCCTGCATTTGATGAAACCTTATTTTACTTAATAATGTCCCCCAAATCATTCATATCATTTTTATTACAGTATAGTATTTTAATTTTTCTACTTTATTTTAGTTAATTTTGTTAATCTCTTATTGTGCTTGTCAGATTATACATACATAAACTGTGTTCTCTGTTTTTCTCTAGCTTTACTAAAATATAATTGACATTAACATTGTGGAAGTTTAAGGTGTATAAGTCGTTAATTTGATATACTTATACACTGCAAAACTATTATTAGTGCAGGTTTAGTTAACACATATCCCCAGCTATAATTACCATTTCTTTTTGTTGTGAGAACTTTTAAGATGTTCTGTCTTTGCAAATTTCAAGTATATAATAGAGAGCACTATTAACTGCAATCACCTTGCTGCGTTAGATACCCCAAACTTATTCATTGTATTACCCCATTGTACCCTTTAACCAGCTTCTCTTTATTTCCCCCACCTCTCAGCCCCTGGTAATCACCAGTTCACTGTGTTTGCATGAGTATGGCTTCTATAGATTCCATGCACAAACTACATCACACAGTGTATGTCTTTCTCTGTCAAATTAATTTCACTTAACAGAAAACCCTCAAAATCCATCCATGTTGACATAAACGGCAGAATTTCCTTCTTTCTTGTGGCTGAATAATAGTCCATTGCATGTATGTTTGTATGTATACACTCATATATCTATTTAACATAATCTTCAAGATCCTGATTTTATTTTCTCTGGATATACAACCAGAAGTGAAATTGCTGGATTATATGGTATTTCTCTTTTTAATTTCTTGAGGAATATCCACACTATTTTCAATAGTAGCTGTACTAATTTACCTTCCTACCAATAGTGCATTAACAGTTCCTTTTTTTTCCCACATTCTTGCCAACAACTGTTATCTCTTCTCTTTTTGATAATAGTCATTCTAACAGGTATGACATGGTGTCTCATTACAATTTTGAATTACATTTCTCTAATAATTAGTGATGTTGAGCATTTTTTCATGTATCTGTTCGCCATTTTTAAAAGTGGCATTTTTGGAAAAATATATACTCAGTTTTGTTCATTCATTTTTTAATTAGATTGCCTAATTTTCAGTTGTTAAGTTGTATGCATTTTGTATATATTTTGGGTACTAAACCTTTATCCAATACATGGATTGCAAATATTTTCTTCCATTCCATCGGTTGCCTTTTAATTACATTGACTGTTTATTTTGTTGTACAGAAGCTTTGATGTAATGCCACTTGTTGATTTTTGCTTTTGTTACCTGTGCTGTTGTTGTTATATCTAAAAAAGACACTGCCAGGACTAATGTCAAGAATTTTTTTCTCTATATTCTCTTCAGTAGTTTTTCTGTTTTGGGTCTTATATTTAAGTTTTTAATCTATTTCAAGGTAATTTTTGTGTGTGTTGTAAATTAGGATACTAATTTCTTTCTTCTGCATGTGGTTATCCAGTTTTCCCAACACCATTTATTGAACAGCCTGTACTTGCCCCACTGAGTATCATTGGCTCCTTTATCAACAGTTGACAGTATATGTGAAGGTTTATTTCTGGGATCCCTATTTTATTTATTTGGTCTATGTATCTAATTTTATGCCAGCACCATACTGTTTTCATTACTGTAGCTTTTTGTAGTATAATTTGAAATCAGAAAGTATGATCCCCCAGCTTTGTTCTTTCTCAGGATTGCTTGGCTATTCAGGGTCTTTTGAGGTTCCATTAAAATTTTAGAATTTTTTTTTTTACTCTGAAAAATACCATTGTGATCCTCATAGAAATTACATTGAATACATAGATGGCTTCAGGTAGTATGAAAAATTTAACAATATCAATTCTTCTGATACACTAATACAGGTATCTGTTCATTTGTTTTTGCCTTTTTATTGTTTAAGTCAAAGTCTTATACTTTTCCGTACACAAATTTCTCACCTCCTTAGATAAACTTATTCCTGAATGTTTAAATGTTTTAATGCTATTGTGAATAGAATTGTTCTCTTCAGTGCTTTTTTTTTAGATACTTTGTTGTTATTGTATAGAAACACAAATGATTTCTGCATATTGATTTTGTATCTTGCCACTTGAATGTATTGATTAGTTTTAACAGTTTCTAGGTGGTCTTTAAGATTTTCCATATATAATATCATACAATCTGTTTGACAGCTCTTGGTTTTGTTGAACTTGCCATTGTTTTTCTGTATCTATTTCCTATTTTTTTGCTCTGAACTTTGTTATTTCCTTCCTCTTGGGAACTTGGGGTTTAGCTTGTCCTTCTTATTCTACTTCCTTGAGGTGTAAGTTAGATTGCTGATTTCAGAAGTTTTTAAAGATAGTCATTTATAGCTATAAATTGTTTCCCTTAAAAACTCGTTTTGCTGCATTCCATGTTTGGTATGTTATAGTGCCACTTTCATTTTTAAAAAAATTTCTCCCTTGACCCATTAGTTGTTGAGGCATTGTTTAAAAAGTTCACATATATATGAATTTTCTACTTTTCCTTCTGTTACTCATTTCTAGTTTCAAACCATTGCTGTTGAAATGGATGCTTGATATGATTTCATTCTTAGACTTATTAAGATTTATTGGCCTAACATAATCTATCTGAAGAATTTTCCGCATAGATATAAAAAGAGTGTGTTTTGCTGTTGTTGGATGCAATGTTCTATGTATTTGTTGGGTCCATTTAGTCTAGCAGGGGTGTCCAACCTCTGGTGTCTCTGGGCCACACTGGAAGAAGAAGAGTTGTCTTGGACCATTAAATACACAAGCACTAACAAAAACTGATATGCAAAAAAAGTTTTAAGTAAATTTATGATTTTGTGTGGCCACGCTGATAGTCATCCTGGGCTGTATGTGGCCTGCAGGCTGGTGGTCGGACACTCCTGGTTAGAGCATAGTTCAAGTCCAACATTCCCTTTTGATTTTTCTATCTGGATAATGTAGCCATTGTTGAAAATCAGTTTTTAAAGCCCTCTAATATTACTGTGTTGTTTCCTATTTCTCCCTTCACATCTGTCAGTATTTAATATATTTAGGTGCTTTGATGTTGGATGTATATATATTTATGATTATTATATCCTCATGACAAATTGGCCCCTTTATCATTATATAATGGTCTTTTTTATCTCTTCATAACAATTTTTAGCTTAAAGTTTATTTTGTCTTTTAAAAGCATAGCTATCGTTGCTCTCTTTTGGTTTCCATTTGAATAATTACCTTATCCTTTCCTTCGCTTTGAGTTTTTGTGTGTCCTGAAAGCTAAAGTGAGTCTCTTATAGGCAGCATATAGCTGGATGCTGTTTTTTATCCATTTAGCCACTCTACTTTTCCATTGAAGAATTTAATCCATGTACATTTCGAGTAGTTACTGACTGAAAAGGACTTAGTACTTGCCATTTAATTAGTTGCTTCCTGCCTGTTTTGTAGTTCTCTCTTCCTTTCTCTCACTCTTAATTCCATTTATGAAGAGATGATTTTCTATAGTAATATGCTTTGATTCCCTTCTCTTTATTGTATGTGAATCTATTACCAGTTTTTGTGTGTGTTTACCATGAGAATTACATAAAATATCTTACAGATGTAACTTCGCATTTTAGGCTGATAACAACTTAACTTTGATTGCATACAAAAAGTCTACCCTTACACTTCTCTTATGTTTTGATGACACAGTTTATCTCTATATATTGATATCAATTCATAAATTACTGTAGATATAATTACTTTTACTATTACTGCCCTTTAACCTTATTCTAGACTGAAGTGATTACCATACCACCATGTTACAGTATTAGAGTATTTTCAATTTGACTCTATATTTATCTCTACCAGGATGTTGCATATTTTCATATGGTTTTATGTTACTAATTAGAGTCCTTTCATTTCAAGTTGAATAGCTTCTCTTCATATTTCTCTTCCTATTTTAGGCAGGTGTAGTGGTGATAAGTTCCATTACCTTTTGTTTGTCTTGCAAAGTCTATCCCTCATTCTGAAGGCCAGCTTTGCCAGGTAGAGTATTGTCTGTCTGAAGTTTTGTTTTGTTTTTTATTTCAGCAATTTTAGATCATCAGATTCTCTCCAGACTGGTGAAGTTTCTGCTGAGAAATTCAATGACAGCCTTATGGGAGTTCCCTTATAAATGACAAGCTTCTCTCTTGCCACTTTTAAAATTTGTTCCTTGTCTTTTATTATTGACAGATTTTTTTAGAATGTGTCTTGGAGAAGACCTAATCATGTTAAATGTGTTTGGTTACCTATTAGCTTCAAGAACGTGTATTTCAAATCTCTCCCCAGATTTGGGAAGTGTTTGGCCGTTATTTTCTAATAAGCTTTCTTCCCCCTTCTCCCTCCCTTTTTCTTTTGGAACTTATTTATATTCCAATTATTCCTTCTGAGGGTATCCCATAGGTCTCCTAGACTTTCTTTGCTCTATTTCATTCTTTTTTCTTTTATCTTCTCTGATTGAATAATTGCAAACATCCTGTCATATAACTCACAAATTCTTTTTTTCTGCTTGATTCATTTTTTTTGTTGATACTTCTATTTCATTTTTTAATTTCCTTTATTATATTACCCAGTTCCAGAATTTATTTTTGGTTCTGTGTTTATGATTTTTATCTCTTTGTTAAACTTCTCATTTTGGCAATATATTATTTTCCTGATTTGCTTCTTTTCTTATAACTTATTGGGCTTCCATAAAATAGCTATTTTTAATTCTTTGTTAGATAAATGGTAGATCTGCGTCATTGGAATCAGTGACCGGAAGAGTATTCTGATTCTTTTGTGGTACCATCATTCCTTGCTTTTTCATGTTCTGTGAGATCGTGCATTGCTGTCTTGTATTTGAAGTAGCAGTCACCTCCTCTTGTCTTCACTAACTTCCTTTAAGGGAGAAACACCTACCATCAGCTCTGCTAGGGATTCTCAGGCTTTTTCAGACGTCTCTTGGTATATCTGATCCACATTTCTTGCTCACTTTTGTGGTAGAATTCTTAAGCTTGTATGCCCTTTCTTGAACCTGGAACACAGCATTCTGAGTGCTGACAGCCTTCTCTTTGTTTTCCTAAGAGTGGCACTAAAGTTCAAGTTTGTGATCTCTGCCTAACCCTTATATTCTGGCAGGCTTTCTGTGCATGCTCACTACCCACCTGTCAAAGCTCATTCTCACTCCCATCAAGAATAAATGCAAGAAGCCAGCCACATAGTGTTTATGTATTTGTGGGTGGGAGCACGAACGGGAGTGCACATAGGCTAATATGGGAATCCATAAGCTACGTGTCCTCAGCAGCTCATGGGTGGGCTTCTTGATGGAGTTCACGACACAGTTAGGCTCCATATCCCTTTAATTCTCTCTGAGAGTCCTATCTACTGCCTGCCCAGCCTTCTCCCTTCCCTCTAGTCATGTAGCTCATGATTCAGTGCTCTGGAAGAGGCAGAAGAAAAATAGGCTTTTTTGGTTTCATCACTCGCAGTTGGGGAAGCTGAGTGCTCACACACTTGCTCTCATTAACCCCCTTGGAGAAATCACAGGCCCAGAAGATCAATGCTGGCCCTGAGCTGTACTGTTTTGGGAAGAGGTGTAATGTCAATTGTCTGTCTTACTCTCTCCAGATGTCCAAACTCATTGTTTGTTTGTGTGTTTGTTTCCAAGGATATGGTGGAACTTCTCCACCGGAAACTTGAACTTCTGCAAAGGCTGTCCTGTCTGTGTGTGATTATTAAGATGAAGTTTTCCAGTGTTTCCTGCATCACAGCTGAGAGGGGCTATAGATGTTTCATGGGTCAATGCAGGGCCTAAAGCCAGAAGTGACTTCTATATGCCTACCACTTAACACAAAGGCAAGTGAGACTCTTCCCCAGGACCTCGGCATTGGGTGCTGAATCCCATAGCTGTCACAAAGGCGCTTTTGTCTGTGGATGAATGCCAAATTTTTGTCGAGGAAGGGACCTGCGGAAGGGACTTGAGGAGGGACATCTCACTCAGCCATGTCGCTCATGTCATTTACTATATGTGCTCTTTCTTTCACTGCTACATCAGTCTTGGGAGGTAGTTTGGGACTGAACAGGGCAGCTACTATACACTGTCCTAATTAATACAGGAACTAACATACACAGTATAAGGAAATCAGAGCAAAGGGAAAATTATAGAACAAATAAGGTTATTTAAGAAGCAATGTTAATACATTAAATGTATGCCTTGATATCCTAATTATTTGTATAAGTAGGCCTCAAAATTAATTATAAAGTTTTAAGAAGTCAGTGTAAAAGAAAAACACAATTGGTTACCTTTTGCTGCAATAATATAAAAACAAAATAGTTGATTGGGTGAAACACCTATTGTCGATGTTAAGACAGACAGAAATCTTCCCTTAATTTTCTTAGACAGAGCAACTGACCTAATGAAGTGATTTATTCTCGATGCCATTTGAATGCAGAGCCATGTACTGTTTCTGTCAGAGGAGATGTTTCTCAAATTTACTTTGATTATGTAAGCCCTCAAAAATGATTATTCTTGAGGTTCAGTTAGGTCAGGTTTTATTTATTGCTTATTTGATAGGAACTTGTCAACATTCTGCAAAATATTCCAACTTTGAAATATATTGTCCGCATAAAATTCTACTTGAAATGTTTACAGAAATTAAGACATTTTTATGTCCAATCAATTGTTGTATTAAAAATGTAACTGAGTTCAAATTAGAGTACTTGCTTAAACACCATAAATTGTTTCTCTGAATTAAGAGTTGTTCCTTAAAACTTTTCCTTTTCTAGCTTGTTTACTAAAAGGAATGTTACAAGAATGCAATGTGGTTTAAACTTCGTGAAAAATTTCACATAAATGCATCTAGAAATTTCCAAATAACGGCTGTGTTGTTAGAGAACATACTTTATACCTGATTATTTTTTAGTTGCAGCACTTCTATTTATATGGGCAAAATATTGGTAGAAAAAATAAGAATCATTTTCTTTCTTTTTTTCTCTTGTTTTGGGGATAGAGGTATTTTGACAATTTGATTTCTAATTCATTTTTAAAGAGAATCATGAAGAAACACTTAGAGAGGTTGCATATTTTTTAAAGCATGATATCAATAATGAAAACACCGTCTTTCTTGAAAAAGCTTTGCTCTGCAAACCTGAGATTTCATGGACACTTTATGGGACTCAATGCTCCATGAGGGCAAAATATTCATACTGGGTTCTGGGTCAATGTAAACACGAAACATCAAAAGATGAGATGAAATGGTTTTGAATATGGTTTTCAACTATATTGTACCCACTTGAACTTCAGGCATATTTCTGGCTACCTTACATACAATGGTTTAGCAGCTCTCTTAAAACAAAGCAACCTGAGAAGGATATCCTTCACCAGTCACCACAATGTGTCCCTACTATTACCTAAGAGAAAAAAAAAACCCAAAAAACAAAAACGCCATCATATGCTTTGCAGCCTTTATTCAAAAAGAAAGTCGTGTTTACTCCGATTTAATTTAGGATTTTTTTGTGATATTGAGAAATTACTGGAATGTTGTGAAATTCATTGAAACAAAACACCCTACTGATTTCTGATAAAAAAAAAAGTTTGAATATTAATAATGAACAACCACTATGGAAAAACAGTATGGAATTTCCTCAGAAAACTAAAAATGGAACTGCCTTTTGATGCAGCAATTCCACTGCTAGGATTATATCCTAAGAACCCTGAAACATCAGTCCAAAAGAACCTATGCACCCCAATGTTCATAGCAGCAAAATTCATAATAGCCAAGTGCTGGAGGCAACCTAAGTGCCCATCAGCAAATGAGTAGATCAAAAAACTATAGTACATTTACACAATGGAATATTATGCAGCAGAAAGAAAGAATGACCTACCCTTTGCGACAGCATGGATGGAACTGGAGAGCATTATACTAAGTGAAATAAGCCAGGCGGTAAAAGACAAATAGCGTATGATCTTACCTTTAACAGGAACCTAATCAACACAATGAACAAGCAAGCAAAGTATAGCAAAGACATTGAAATTGAAAACAGACTGACAGTGACCAAAGGGGAGAGGGGAGGGGATAATGGGGGAAAAGGATGAGGGGTTTATAGGAACAATTATAAAGGACACATGGCCGATAACAAGGGGGGTGGAAACAGGGAGGGACATGGGGAGGGCTGTGGTAATGGGGAGGGGTGGGAGATAAAGGCAGAAACTATACTTGAACAACAATTTAAAAAATGTTTAAAAAATAATAAAAGTAAAAAAAAGAAATAAAATACTTAAAAAGTACATAAATATGGTAAAATTATTTCTAAGATCCTTGTTATACTAAGTCAAATATTTCAACAACCTTCCTTTTTTTTTTCTAGTTTGATTTCCAGATATGCTGTGCCAAGTATATTGGAATTCAGTCGGGGCAGGTCCATTGTGCTATGATCAGAATAGTTTTCTCATCTTCATCAGTTTTAAAGATTCACTTCACACATTGAAAATAGTTTTTCACAGGTAGGTTTCACACGCAGACAGTTATTCTAAAGAGAATTGACAGATGGTAGAGAATTTTAAAAATTCACAAGCTGCTTAAAATAGAAAGAGATTGATAGAAATATAAACTTGATAATTGTGAAATACAGCATATTAAATCAACTGATTACAAAAGAATTAAAATTGAAAAATAAAGTCCAGTCACTCAAAACCTGTATTACTTTTAATAATGCTTTCCATTGCACATCATGGGCAATCATTCACTCCTTTTTAAAGTAAAATCATTCCTTTTTATTTTTTCATTTTACTATTGTCTGGCCACATAGCACCTTTTTTTAAAAAAATGTATTTTTATTTTAGTTGTAAAGCACTTTCTTACTTAAACTGCCGCCATTTCTGAGGTATTTAGCTGCATTGGAAACAAGCATAGGTTTTACTGCAATAGCAGGAATTCATTTAACCACCAAATTCCCTCCATTAGCCAAACTCATCATTATATTAAAGAAGTCTTCAGCAGAACACTTAACTGCAGCCAATCGGGTTGTCACAATGGGGTTATATCACCCTTTCATTACAGTGAAATGGGCCGAACATTTACAGAGAATTAAAGCACAGAATTATGGACCTTAGAATATGATCCACAGCACCATTTCCTTGAGATTATAAAGTCTGTGAAACCAAGTGTCTATTTTCAGTTCTGTTAATATAATCTGTTATCTCACCTACAAAAGCACACATCAGCACTGGAGAGGAATCACTATTCTCCTCTCATTTTTTTGTAAGTAATTAACTCCTTCAGGAAACTAGGATACTGTTTATCATGTACAGAGTGACCTTCTATAGATGCGATGGCTCTGTTTGATTGTTATTTATTATATCAGTATAGCATTGATTTGGAGGAAAAACGGTAGGTTTTAGGTCATATACAAGTGATTTATTGTAGAAGCTAGAAATCTTTCTGGTGAAATTATAGGAGAATAATTAATCTCTGTTGCTCTTAGGTTTTCCCATCTAGAATATGATGAAAATAAGACCTAAATACAAAGGTTACTGTATTATATTTAATTTATATAAATTATCCCTTCTACACTTTTTATCTCATAAAATAGTGTTACCATCTTCCTTGTTCACAAATAAGAAACCTAAATATTACTTGTTTTCTCTCTCTCTTCATAATTCAAACCCAGTAAGTCAGTTAACCTCTTTACTCCACTACCACTGTCATTTCCAAAACTGATATTTATTGGTCTCTAAGTCTCAGTTTGGGCTGCTTCAATTCTCTGCCATGATGGCAGATTGATCTTTCTAATACCTAAAATCTGACCGTGTCATTTAATTTTAGTGACTCCACATAAATCTTCACGTTTCTAATAAGACATTCAAAGCCCATCTCTGCCAAGCTTTGGCTCTGTTCTTCCTCCCGTAGACCAACAAACACACACACACATCAATCTAGCTACACTGAATTATTTCTAGTTACCTTAATACTTTATATGTTTTCCTTCTCACTCCAGCGTGTCTTCATTGTAATTGTCTACCTGGAACTTACAGATTTCACAAGAACTGACTAGCCATTACCACTTTTAAGTCCACAAATGAAATATCACCTGGTGTGTGAAGAAGTCTTGAGTGATAATCTAAGCTGGGTGTCGCTGCTTTCACGCAGTAAGAGAGTACAAGATTGAGATTATGACTTGTTCACCATCTTATACTCATGGCTACTCTTCCATGGGACAGACATTGACCGTCATACTAGTATAGATGGTAGAAAGTGGGTCTCAAATTAAAACAAAATCGAGGCAAATATGTCTGGGAAAGTAGTATTTTAGGCGACCTTAAGATATCTATTTCTATCCATTCGTTAACATGCATTAAAAAACCAGAATGGCCTTGTGTTAAGGATGATGGCCCCTGCACAGAAGCCAAGTGCTTATAATGTAGCCTTTCTTTTTTTCTGTAAAGTCTTCTAAGAGGATCTGATGTGGGCCCCCAGTATGGACATGTGGTATGAAATAGGGAGAGGGACAATTTGTCCACTTGTCCCAGCAATGATGATCATTTTAATAAATTGGAGATGGCAAGTACCAGTGATATTTGCATTATTATTGTTAATGTGATCGCATTTGTATTCACAGACTGGTGATGCCTCAAGGCATAGGTGATATTTTTAATTAAATGTCATACAAAAAGGGGGCATGCAAACATACTGTGAACACACTCACTTAGTTAGATTTATACATATTTAGTTATTTTACGTATGGTAGAAACTGGGCTTTCGAATTTGGCCACCAGACACTATCCTCAACCTAAATACTCAGTTATTTTAAAAGACATTCATGTCATGTAAAATGTCTCTTAATTAAGGCCTGTAAGTTTACCTGTTTTAAAAATGACACTATCAGGTAAAATGTTACTGTCATTTTAAAAACATTTGTCAAACTTAAAAGACTTCATATTACTGATAACTAAGCAATTTTAGGTGAAAGAGATTTTTCAATAAGTTCATTTTTATTAATGTTCGCATGCTCATGCCCTAATATTCTTTTCTCATTTGAAAGGTATTTAAAGGGATGTGACTTCACGTCATGTTTCCTGTGTAGAGTTCCTTCCTCTGTAGAATTCCTTGATGATAAGTCCCATGTAAATGATGGATAAGGCTAATGCTTCAGTTCATATAAGAACCGTGTTTTTGTAACACAATCTAGTCTACATCTTCATCTGTTCTCATTTCAAATCACTTTTCTTTTTTTGTCACATGTTGAAAATGGATGACAGCAGGTTATCAAAGCACCATGTAATAGTCACAGTATCACATATGTTTCATCTCTACTATATATGGGTCAAAATTCATTGAAAAGGAGAAGACAAAGTCTTTAGTAATAAGATTTGAGAACATAGTCATTCTATAGACTTTGAAAGGTCTGGCTGTAATCAGAAGTTAATATAATAGAAAGAATTGTACTATAGGAATACACATTAGCTGTTATCATTTTGGAAATGGGAACATCAGCTAATAATAATCACAGCATAAGGAAAAGAGAGACTTTATCTATCTTAAGAATATTAATCACAGGATTAGCCTACTGAGGAGGTTTTAAAATATCATTTCTAGGCCTTCAGTAAAGAGGGTGGATATAATTCTTATTATTCTGGATCAGGTAATTTTCTAGGGTTCCTTACAGCTTTCTCATACCATGTGATTAAAAAAGATAGAAACAAAGTGGTAATAGAATCAATAATGCATATTTTCAGTAAAATCATGTCTTTCAGAAATATATTATGGTACAATTTTAAGGGAAATATCAAGAACTAAATTTACACCCCTATGAAGTTAAACAGGGAGAAAAGAAGACCCCAATCGTAGCCAATAGAATAGAGGATCACACCATTTGCCTGGAGGGGGAGCAAGACCAAAGGAGAAATTAGTAAAATAATAATATAAAAAATAAGAAAATTTATCACAGTAAATTTTAAAAGCAAAACCCTTCTAAGCGTATATGACATAAATGTATTAGTTTTGAAAAACTGGAGAAATAGCCTCTACATTTGTTAGAAGGGCTGCTTTTCCTTCTTAAAGAGGTAAATTAAAAACAATTCTAAACTATATTCTCTTTATCGAAGTGTTAAAGTGCTGCTTTTGTTTTTTAAACCATAATTTGAACTTCTATTTTAAGTTTTAAATGTGGAGTCTCCCTTGTTTTCACTCAGTCTTGTCTCAAAGACCCACTTCCTTGGCTTCTCCTCTTTCCGTTCACAAGGGCACACAACGCTTTCCCTGTCCTCCACCTGCGCTGTCCACCAGCCCTGATCTTACCAGCTGATTCTCGGTCTTGTGAGCTGAGTTTCAGTCTTGCATCTCACTGGAGCCCTTCAAAACTAACAACCAATTCCCTTTTCTCCAAAAAGGTCATCACTGCAGCCAGAAGTGGACTCATTTTCTTTTTCTCTTTTAAAGTTCTTTGTGTTTCTCTCTGGGAAAATATAATACACACTCTCATGTACTGGTAATATATCTGTGTGTGTGTATGTGTGTGTCTTATCATTTCCACTGAAGTTTAAAATCTTCAAAAAGAAGTAAAGTCGAGTTAACAGTTATTTTCTTCTGTAGCCTCTAGTGTGTTCTCTACACAGAGGGGAGCTCCAATCTCTGAGTGATGGAAACATAACACATCTCATTCATTTATTCAGAAAACATTTGTCTATATGCTGAGGGTCCATGTAAAATTAGGGTACATTTCAGTGACTGATAATTTAAATTAGAAGAATTCAAGCTATGTGTTTATATTCAATGTACCATTTTACCTAAAATTAAGGGATATCATTATTGCAGAAGATGGAGGGTTTTTGTTTTTGTTTGTTTGTTTGTTTTGTTCAGAGAGACCTCGCTTCTACTCAAATGCTATGTAATGTGAAGGAATTAATCTGTTTGAGCTTCAGTTCATTCCCTTATAAAATACAGAAACACTTAGCTTACAGTTCATTGTAAGGGGTAAAGGCCAATACATGAAAAGTGTTTAGTCTGGTGCCTGGCACAGGTGGTTAGCATGAAATTCCCCTATGATGGGTTGATAGCCAATAAGGTGGACATTAGTTTATTATTTTCTTTAAAGTAAATCCTAGGACACTACTCTCTTATGATTACAAGAGAAAATTAAGTTTTTTACACATGAAAACTGACAGGGAGAACACATATTCCATTTTCTTAAAATAGTATCTTTCAATTATTTACCCATCTAAGTCAGCACAGTACTTACCTTTGGGACCCTTTTTTAAATTTCTTTGAAAAATACAAAAGTAAACTGACCTAATTTTTGAACTTTCCGTCTTAATTTAAAAACTTAAAGCATGAAATTTAATTTTAGCAGAAGATTTTTATCATGCAGGATTTAAAATATATTATATATAATGAAACATATGGACAGAAGCTAAGATCCAAGTTCTATAGTGAGTCTATATTCTCACTTACCCTGGGTAGGCAGACCCCCAGCACAGACATGCAGAGAGACATGATTTACCCCAAATAGACATGTTTTCCGACAGGAACAGGATTTTCCCCCTTCTCATTGTGATAAAGCAGACATTTTGGGCTCCTGGTATCCATAGTTTTTAGTCTAACTGGCATGTTGGGGAACATCCCTTTCACGGTGTCTTCCTTCCCAGATCAGAAGTCCACATCACTTAGGGGTGAAGGGGTGACTAAGGCCCAGGGATAAAGAGCATTTCATTCTTCTGCCCACAGAGACTGTGCACATGAAACTAAGAAAACCACAGGCCCAGGACCCAAGTTCACACTAGTGGAGGAAGGAAAACTTCTCCTTTCCTGATGGAACTAAACCTAGAAGGCTACAGCCTATTAGCCGACAGAAGCCGTCTTGCTGCCTCGTAGATCTTAATGAGAAAGCCCTAAAACAATGAGAGAGAGCCAAAAGAAGATGAGAAGAGAGAGGCACCTCTGGGGTAAACAGAAAAATGATCCCCAGAGAGATCCCTATTAAAATCTCTGGAGCCAATGGATATGTAATGTTAGTGTAAAAGGGATTTAAGGCTGCGTGTGAAATTAAGGTTGCTTATCAGTTGACCTTAAAATAGAGTTTATCCTGGTGGGCTCAATGTAAATAGAAGGGTCCTTAAAAGGTGGAAGTGGGATGCAGGAGAGTCTGTTGCAGAATGATTCGTGATGGGGATGACTTCATCAGCCACTGCTGGGTTTTTTTTAATTTTATTTATTTATTTTTTAAAATTTTTATTGTTATTCAGTTACAGTTGTATGCCTTTTCTGGTTTTGAAGATGGAAGGGGGCAACAAGCTAAGGAATGTCGATGGCCTTCAGAGACTGGAAAAGGAAAAAAAAAGTCAGATGGTTCCCAATAGCCTCTAGAAAGACATGTAGTTATACCTATGACTTGATTTTAACCCAGTGAGACCCATTTCAGACTTCTGACCTCCAGATAAATAAGATAACAAATCTGCACTGTTTTAAGCCACTAAGTTTGTGGTAATATATTACAGCAGCCATAGGAACACAGTGCTCTCTCTATGAATTCTTCAATATGCCCACTATAATTGCAGTGAGATGAGGCACACTTTTATTTTTTTGCTTACAGCATCTATGGTTAGTGTGTCGTAGTTTACCAGTTAGGCACTTTGGCTATAAATAAGGATCAAGGAGCAGGCTTTATTGGGAAAATGTACACACCAGGACTCAGTCAGAACAGAAGGCCCGGGTCTCCTTATTCTCATTGACTTTCCATTGTGAGCTTTACTAGGGCTAGCTGGGCACACAGTAAGAACAGGTGTTCCACAGAGGGACCTGGCCTCATCTCACCTCCTAGGAAAATTATATTGAAGATTAGAGTAATCAGGTTTTCTCCTCTTACTGACCCCCGAATGGTAGATTTTTCCCAGTAAAGCCTATTACTTTACCCACAGTTTGTGTTACTGTGCAATTCACTCTGAGCCCTGGCACATGCAGGTGGGAGCCTCGAAAAGGACTCACCTTGCATGACAGCTTAAGCACATTTGGGGCAATTTCTGTCATTTCCAGCTGAGCTAGTTGTTACTGAATACAGTGATATTAGAATTGTATCTTCTTTTTAGAATTCTCTTAGATATTGATCCTAAATTCTCTGGAGTACATTAGAATTTCACTCATATATTTGTTTATTCATTTGTTCTTTCAGACAATGCAATTCATTAAGCACATGATTATAATCTACATGCTGAAAGCATAAAAATAAATAACATATATCTCTCCTCAAGGAATTCATGGATTAAAAGGGCAAATGAGTAAATAAGCAGAAATCACAATGTAATATGATATGGGCATTTTTCATGTAAGGGAATAGAAAGATAACACAAAGAAGTATGATTAAAAGACTCATAGATTTTAGCTATATATACAATCTGTACTCAAGTATAATTATTCTCTTTTCAAAAGGGAAGGAAGTGAATTATGAGATAAAATGATTAGATAGAAACATGCTTCCTGACTAGAGAATACACGTCTGCATTTTTTGGCAGGAGGAACAGCTGAATATGTCAATTCAAGTACAGAGGCTTCACTATAGTAGGTGCTTAATGAATACTTGTGGAATAAATGTCTAAATGGATAATTAGCAAAAAATAGCTGATGGTACCTAAATGATGTTACTAATTGTCACTGCTAATAAACATGTGCATTTTGAAGTAATTTGTAATTATACAAATTAGAAAAAAATTGTATTGAATTTAACTTTGACAAATAGCATATTGAATAGTGACTAAAAGAAACTAGATGCTTTGTGGTTACAGAAATTAGCTTTAGACATCAGCCAACATAGTGTTAGAATCTTACGTATTCTTCTTATTGACACCGTGACCTTGGCAGGCTATTTATCCTTGCTAAAGATTTGTTTCCTCCTAACAGAAAGTAGAACTTTGGAACAAATTCTTTAGGAAGTCTGAGGATTAGAGGAGGTATTGCATTTGAATTGATTAGCAAAGAGTATAGAATTCAGGAAGAACACAATAAAAGTTAGCTCTAATAATAAAAAACTAATAAACATTATCCATATGAATATGACTTTTCAACATCAAGTGAGATTGCATAGGAGTTGAAAGATTTAACCTGGGAAAATATAAACCACAATATAATTATTAAAAGAGATCTCATTGGAGTAATCATTTCTTGTGATTTTGGCCCATATGTTTATGTCACAGAAGTGGAATGTGGCCAAGGATTTTCAAGTAATTGTGTAAAATTGCTCCTGTTATGTAAAATTAATTGCAGGCTTACTCCAGCAGATGCTATTTGTACATAGAGGCTATAAACCCTATTAAACAGAGTGATAACCATATAATCATGTTTTTCACATATTGTTTTGTGCTAGCTATCACAATTAAAGGTTTACAAATAACAGTGAATCATTTCAGTATTATTGGCACAATGAGATTCTCCCAGTGTAAGTTACTCCTTAGAAATAGACCTGACATTTTGAATATTAGATCTCTTACTTTCTATCAGAGTACTGTTTTAATATAACATTACAAACTATTTTTCAAAACATCCAATTCAACTGAAATCTTTTCAAGCTAAACATTTTCACTGGCGAAATCCACACAGAGCAATTTGGCATCATGCTTAGCTGTTCCCTTTATCACACAGCCTAGAACTCTTCTATAAACACATCTAGACAAAATATTTCATATATATCATTTAATAATCTTTTTACTGCATTTACCTATCTCTGCAGCACAGATAAAGAAGTCAACATTCAGACGGTTAAAACACATGAGTCCAAATCAGAACACACAGCTTTGGAGTCTGCTCTGACTCTGCACCCCTGACTTTCTCTGCATTGCACATCACTGTTTTCACCTCCACCTCCTTCTAATCAATGCATCATGAAATAGTTTGTAAAGTCATATGTGCATATTAGTTTTTCATTTTCCCCATCTAGCTTTAAGTTGGTGGCAAGTTCAGATCCACTTTTTGTCTAATTTCATTTCTTTGAGGACACCTGTGGAAGAAGAAAACAGGTACAGTTTGCCGTCATTGCTCCCAAGGTCTATTTTGATTTAATGATGCAGTTATTAATTTAGGGGATTCATACATTTTGCAGGCAATGCACAGCTAATATTCTATGAGCTTGAGTTAATTATCTTTTCTCCTTTAGATAATTTTACGTAGTTCACAATTACAATTACATTTTAGATAAATTAACCTCTAGGAACAAACACGAAAGCTGAGTGTAGTTCTAACTATAAGGGATACATATACAGTACAGTTTAAATACTGCATAATTTCATATACTATTTTATATGCTCTATACTTTATTTAATTATCTTGCATTACAGGTAAGGACATCATCATTTATAATGGTTGAAAGACATACCCCAAATCATAGGCTGTGGTCTTACACTCTGCCAAGCCCTTGACTTTTACCACATCATCTCCACTTAAATATAGTCCACGTACAACATCCTGACATAGTTGAAATCTGCATTAGAACCAGCTCCATCTCTGCTTCTCTGGATTACCCTGTAAAGACTTTGGTTCCCTGGTGGGTAAAAGCAATTGAACAACAGCCTTTACAGAAAACTGTTCAGCCCTGGCTGGTGTGTCTCAGTGAGTGGAGTGTCGGCCTGTGAACTGAAAGGTCGCCAGTTTGATTCCCAGTCAGGGCACATGCCTGGGTTGCTGGCCAGGTCCCTGGTTGGGGGTGTGTGAGAGGCCACTGTTTCTCTCTCACACAATGATGTTTCTCTCCCTCTCTTTGTCCCTCCCTCTCTTTGTCCCACCCTTCCTCTCTCTCTAAAAATAAATTAAATTAAAAAGAAGACTGTTCATAGGACCTTGTTTGCCAGAACAATAGTCATTTTCTAGACAATGCAAACACTGTGTGTGAAACCTAAGGTAATCTTAACAATTAATGAGTGTTTGAGTATGAAGTTTAAGGGAATCCTTGGAAAAATAATAATTAAAGAGCATTTATTTTGGGGGTCTGATGTCTGAGATGAGAAAAAATGTTCTACGTAGGGTATGAAAATAAGTGAAAAGTGGGGTTCTTAGGACTGAACATTTATAGGAATATAGCAAAGTCCTTGGAGTGTATTTGTCCCCCAGGCCTGTTTCCATCTGATTTATTCATATGATTCATGTCTGCAGGATCTAGACTTAAGCTTGAAATCAGTTTTTTTTTAATTTTATTTATTTATTGATTGAGAAAGCGAGAAACATTAATTTATTGTTCCACCTATTTCTGCATTCATGGTTGATTCTTGTAGGTGCCCTGACTGGGGTTTGAACCCACAACCTTGTAGTATGGGGACAATGCTATAACCAACTGAACTATCTGGCAGGGCTGAATTAAATATTTTTCTACAAGATTGAATATAGATCTTGCTGTAATTTTTCAGGCTTAAAAATAGAAAATTAAATTTCCCAAAGTGTTATAAAATGATGGGCCTCTTATCAATATCCCTTGAAGCTCCCAGCCAAAAGGCCCCCAGAAATAATATAGGTGAACAAAGTTTGGTTTATTGCCTCTGCAATGGAGCAGAATGTTCAGCGTGTGGAACTGTGGGAGATCTCAATAAGAGGCTTGGGGAAATACACTTTCAGTAGTATGGGGCTGGTGTCAAATTATTTGGGGAAAGTATATGCCTTTTCTCTGAACTGGATTTAGTCAGAAAAGCAGTGATTCTACTCATAGGTATCTGAGTAATTCTTATCTGCAGGAAAGAAGGAACAAAACACGACTGAAGCTGTGATTGTTAAAGTAGCACCACAGAGGAATTGGGGGACATTTTGTCATTTTAGTGGTTTGACAATAATCCTGCATTTATCTGCATTTGGATGTGTCACTCCAATAAATCCAATAAAAATTATACACACTAGGAAGATTTTCTCTTCCATTTTCAATTTAAAATATGCAAAATATGCTTCAAAATGCTTTGTATATATCAATGTGCCACTTGGATGCTTTTCTACAGTTTCTAACTCTTGAATATACAAAATAAATACTTGCAAGACATAAGAAAAGAATGGTCTTACACTTGTCTTGATCCATCATGAGCACAGAATGCCCTATTGTGATGCGAGTCTTCTGTTACCTTGTTTATGCTCAACATGAAAACATCTGCCTGGCCTTGAATGGCAGGGAAACTCCACGTTTCCCTGAGGCACAGCTGACAATACCAGGACTATTCCCATCTGTCACTAGCTGCTTCTTTCTTCCACAGCTGAGACAGATATGAATGCCTGTACAATCAACAGCAAATCTCTGTTAACAAGGCCTTTAAAATACACCCTGAATCTGACCATTTCTCAAACTTCTTATTGCTACAATTTGGATCTCTGTTTGTAGTGGGTTTCCCTGTCCCCTAATGTTTTCTTGCCACTTAACAGCTGGAGTGATCTCTCCCAAAATAAGTCAGACCATGTAAGTCTCCTGTGCACAAACTCCAGTGGCTTCCCACCACCCTCAGGCCTCTATCCAAAATCCTTACCATGATCTCCCTCTTGGCTATTTCTCAGACATTTTTTTTTTTTTGCACTGTCACACAAGCCATCTTGGGTTTTGTGCAATCGCTGTATCTTCTATCAAGAGTGCTTCTTCTCCAGGTCAGCACAAAGCTCGCCCCCATACTCCATGTAAATCTGTGTTCAGACTTTCCCCTGTTGGGAAAGTCTTTCTCCAACACTATTCTTTCCACCTGTTATTTCCCCTATCATGCTTTTTTCTTCTTCATAGCATTTTTCACTACTGCATTTAAATTATCTATTTGGGTATCTGGTTTTTTTTTTCTGTCTCCTCTTCTAAAATGCAAATTCAACAAGACTTGGAGCTACAATAATTTGGCCACAGCTGTATTCCCCAGAGCTTAGAACATTTCCTAGCAATTAGTAAACACTTAGTCATGATTAAATCTATACCCACAGCATGTGTTTGGTCACTAACCACATAAGGATCAGGATAATTCTATGATTAGCGGTATTATAAGAACTATTTGAAATAATGGTTTTTGCAAGTGCAGACTGTTAATATTCACCATTTCATATCACCTGAGTAGACAAGAACTCCTCATTACTATGTGTAAAAGGGAGCCAACCCCACTTCCAACCAGACCAATTTGAGCAACAAAATCTGTACTATATGAATTGTACCCCAGCAATGCCTTTATTCACTCTTTTATTTAACATTTATTTAGAATTTATCACCTCTGCCCTCTGTGAGATACAGTCAATATAAAGATGAGTAAGGCAAGATTCTTCCTTCAAAGAAAATACTGAGTGAACACAGACACAAAAGATGCAACAGGAAGAAAATGCCCTCATGAATTCACAGAAAGTATTTTATGGCAGTCAGTGAAGGATTCTCTGAATTCTTCCAGGATGTGATGTCTAACTTGAGGCTTTATGAATGAACAGGAGTTCAGCAGAGAAGCAAAGGACTGGAAAGAGTGCCATTCAGGTAAAAGGGCAAATCCTGCCTATGCGAGAAGCATATTTTGTTTGGGAAGGAAGTGCAGACATTTGCTGGGTTAGCAAGAATGGAGCAGATTCCCAAGGCCTACAGCAGAGGAGCCAGGGCCTGATGTGTGATACAGTGAGGTCTGGATTCTGAGCCCTCCAAGTAGCAGAGAAATGTTGGAGCTTTAAGCGTCTGAGCCTTCCACTGAGTCATACACCAGCTGTATTAATGTTCCCATACTGGATCCCTGATGCCCACCTTTTACCTTCACAATAGCAAAGTGCTACTCTATCTTTATGCTCAAAATACTCATTACAGAACATTTAAGTATGAAGATGAACATCCCAAGTGATGAAGTATTTAGGAGAATAGATGTAATTATTAGTTAAACATATATTAAAAATGAAATAACTGGTCTTTTTTTTTTGTCCAGAACTAGAGATAGCAGAAGCTACGTATATGCATATATTTCTTTTTCTAAGATATTTTATTGATTATGCTATTACAGTTGCCCCAATTTCTCCCCTTTATTCCACTCTACCCTGTCCCACCCACATTCCCCCACCTTCGTTCATGTCCATGGGTCGTACATATAAGTTCTTGGCTTCTCCATTTCCCATACTATATTTCACCCTCCCCTGCCTATTTTGTGCCTACCATTTATGTTACTTATTCCCTGTACCTTTTTCTCCATTTCCCCCTCCCCTTCCCCACTGATAACCCTTCATGTGATCTCCATTTCTGTGATTCTGTTCGGGTTCTAGTTGTTTGCTTAGTTCGTTTATGTTTTTGTTTTTTTAGGTTCTGTTGTCGATAGTTGTGTTTGTTGTCATTTTACTGTTCATAGTTTTGATCTTTTTCTTAGATAAGTCCCTTTATCATTTCATGTGATAAGGGCTTGGTGGTGATGAACTCCTTTAACTTGACCTTATCTGGGAAGCACTTTATCTGCCCTTCCATTCTAAATGATAGCTTTGCTGGATAGAGCAATCTTGGATATAGGTCCTTGCCTTTCATGACTTGGAATACTTCTTGCCAGTCCCTTCTTGCCTGCAAGGTTCCTTTTGAGAAATCAGCTGATAGTCTTATGGGAACTCCTTTGTAGATAATTGTTTCCTTTTCTGTTGCTGCTTTTAAGATGCTCTCTTCATCTTTAATCTTGGGTAATGTAATTATGATGTGCCTTGGTGTGTGCTTCCTTAGGTCCAACTTCTTTGGGACTCTCTGAGCTTCCTGGACTTCCTGGAAATCTATTCCCTTTGCCAGATTAGGGAAGTTCTCCCAGAACCCTGAAGGAAATGGACCTAATTTATTAACCTCATTATGAAATGGATCATAAGAAATATATACATATTCCAGAAAAAAATATGTCAATGAGGGATTCTCTGAATTCTTCACATGTCTGTACTTCCTTCCCAAACCATAAAAAGAAATGTATATATTTCTTATGATCCATTTCATAATGAGGTTAATAAATTAGGTCCATTTCCTTCAGGGTTCTGATTTGTATTCATTACATTGCTTTCCCTCTGATGTCAAAGAAAATGCAGAAGGGAAAGACAAGTGTATAAAAATAAAAACTAACAAAATCAGTTTCCTAATTTTCTGTGTTTATTTCTGTGTTTTTAAGCATAGCACAGGCTGAGATTGTTAAAGAAAGCCTAATCAATATTGCTGCATTCAGCAACCCTTCCTTCTTACATTTTATCTTCCTAAGTAGTTAATGAACTGATGCTCTTCTAGAATTCTCTGGGATTAAAAATTTAAATTTAGGTAGATGTTAAACTACACTTATTTAGATATTTTTATTTTTTACATAATCAATTTCTTTCTTGATTACTAGTATGTTTTCAAGTTCATTTTTTTCTAGTTACAAACACAAAAATAGAATTCTTTGAAGATATGAAGTGTAGTAAAAGAGATGCGGGCTTTTCGTGCACATGTGCGTCAGTAAGGGTGGTGGGCCTTGGTGGTGAATGCATGACCACCGGATAAGCTGTTATCATGGGTTTGATTGACCGACCCACCCTATTTTAGAAATCATGTAAAATAAGGATTTCAAAAAAATTGGCCACATCTCCCAGTTAATGCACTCTTTATCACGGTCCATTTTTTTCAGTAATATTGCAATCTTGGAATTTGTCATTATTCTCTTCACTGTTTCCAGAGCATTTATTACAAATACAAATCTGATCATTGCACTTGACTATAGTGTACCCTTGATTAGATGTTAATTCATTAATTTGTCTTATATGAATAAAATTCTTTTTTCTTTTGACTTACCTTCATATGAAAATTTAAAAGCCAGGTTTAGTTTATTACTTATAATATTTCAATAACTGAATTGACCTCTTACCCTGAATGACTGGGAAACAAATGAATAATTCCTTCTTATTAATTAAGAGCATACAAGGTTAACACTCTTACTTAGTAACTACATATTCTTGTCAAAGGCATCTAACTCTTCTAAAAGGAACTTCCCTCATCCATGAAACTAATTTGCACATGAAGTAAATGAGACTGCACAGAGCAGAAGGGCCACAATGGGCACTGTGAGCAATCATGATGCCAACATATTTCCGAAACCAGATCACCTATCCAACAGTTCCCGGGACCTGCAACATGCACAGCCTAAAAATGAGTGTCAGGAGATTAATAATCTTCATCAAAATAGCTTTTTGTAACACCTAAAGCACAACTATATTTACCTTCTTGAAAATAAATATGTAATTATTTAAAATAATTGAATAATTTATTGACTTTCCAGTTAGCTAAATAAACTCCCAATATAGATTTAAAAAATTAAATTAAATACTTGAGTAATGTTTACTATTTTAGTCATCAACATGATTATTCCAAACCCATAATCAATGAACTGGCTATGTATTGAACTGGACCTGGAAACACTACGGTTCCAGAGAGGCAAAAGGACATGGAGATGAAGGGAGGGAGAAAAGGAGAAGAGGAAATAATGTTCTGGCCCCTCTAGACTTCCCAGATCTTGCATTCCAATCCCTTATGAGCAGGACAGCATCCTCCTTATCCATGAAAAGTTTTCAGATTAGTACATCTTCCTCTCTTTTTACTCCAGATAATTCAAGGTCAAATTATTATTCTTTTACTTAAAAACAATGGTTTCAATGAAAATAAATGTGATCTAATAAGAATCACAGGAACTTCTAAACTTTATCCCAGAAATAGCAATATTATTTTAATTTCCCTGAAATCTTATGACCACAGGTAAGGTGGAGAAATTAACTGTGCTTTGAGCAGGGAGGATGCTGGGGAAGGCTGAGAAGATGGTTGGGTGATATCCACGGAATTCTTCAAGATCTCTCAGTTACTGGAATTGAACTTTTGGGGAAGGATGTGAAACATTGAGTATTTAATACCTAAGTATTTAAATTATTCATCATCTTTCTTTGTTGGCTCCTAGTTTTATTCTGCTGCCAATTCTTTCAAAATGAACTTTAATCCTGTTAATCTCCCTGCCAGATTCTGGAAAAAGAATTACAAAGGCAGTAAAACTAAAATCAATGTATATGGTTATCTCTTAGCCACCTAGTAAAAGATTTGGTGGAAATAAGGATAAAGTGATATCTTAATGAGATCCGGGAAATATCTGTGGATGTCATTTATGTCTGATCAACCTGACTAATGGAGAAGTTTACATAACAATTGTCTGTAATGCAATACTGAGTAAAACTTGCTGATTTTCCCCAGGGATACCATAACTGTTCATTACTTTACACTGCAGTATAAATTGGCCCAGTGGGGAGGCAAGCATAGATTGAAGGGAACTGAGAACAAAATTACATAGCTAACACTGTAGGCACCTCCTCCATACTTGAGACGCTGGAATCAGGCTGCTGATACATACAGCCAAATAATCTCTCTGACAATTGCAGGTCACACGTCTAGCATGTACCAGGGGAAACCACAGGCTGACATGGGGCAACCTTGCAAGTGGCTTAGAAATATATACTGCTTGTCCCAACACTACAGTGGCTAACGGTAGTCCAGAGTGTATTCCTCTTTTACAGGAATAAAAGCTTGCTCTCTTTCTCTACAAGGCCACAAACATAAATAGAGACAAATTAAAAGATTGACAAGAACTGCTGTATCTCTACCAGTTAATATTTTGTGTAACTTAAGTGAAGTTACTCTCTGTATTGCAGTATTCTTAGCTGCATAATGGGTACAGCAACAGGACATTTGTCACATATTTATTGTGCCATAAATGTCTCAGCAAGTACCTAGAGTGCAAAAGCTCTGTACTTGATATTTGGTATTATTATTGTTGTTTTTGCTGTTAACAGCCTATTATAATTCTGACCTCAGGTCTTTTGTTATTGAAGAGGGAACAAAGAAAAAATAATTAATCATAACTGACACAGTTTTGAAACTATATGTATTAATTAGCAGCAGGTAAGATTTTAAATGTTCACTGAACTAGAACAGATTTTACATGATTCTAACATCTCTCAAGTCAAAACAGTATTTTTCTGGCCATTCTCTGCTTGCCTAGAAACATACACAAAATATTACCATTATGCATTTGTGCATATTACAGTTGTAAAAATAAGTATGTGTAGAGGTTCATGAAAAAAGTGAGCATCTATCTAGTGAGAAAATTAAGATGTATACTTCCCAACTTCTCTCTGATTGTTCGGAGGGGAACTGGGTCATTAGGTGCAAACGGAGGTTCCTAAGAGTGATCTCCCCTGAGATGTCGGACTTCGCTTTTGGGAATGGCTTACAGAATCAGCCTTTGAGTCAAGCTGGGGAAATTCAGAAATAGTTAATCACAATTCAGAATTCCATTTCTGCTCTCATCAGTTCTCTCCTTGTAGCCTGAGATGATAAGGAGGAGTGGGCCACAGGCATGGCTTGTGTCCTTATCTCTTGTGCTGTTGATCAATCAGCCTAGAGACACTGACAGAAAACATTGCAAGGGCTTTAAAAAACAAAATGAAACAAACAAAATTAAAACAAATAATTTTTATAACATTTTTCTATATCAACTTATTAGTATAAAAGTCCTTTATCGATCATAGCGTTAAACATAACTTACTAACAGGGATTCTTGGATTCACGCCCCTATTCTATTTCCTGTTATAATCTCTCAACATCAAGATCAGTGGAGCCTGAAGTCAGTGTTAAGCCTTGGGAGATCTGACTCTCTTTCCCCTTTTGCTTGTCTGGACTCAAAAGTCTGTTTCATTAACTCAAAGTTATTTTTCAACAGTGTGTAGTAAAGTATTAACCTTGCCTCAAAGAGAGGTCTGGCTTTTGCCCTCAGGTCCTATGAGGCAATCTCTAAGTCTTGGAATGTCCTGCCTGGAGAATACCTTTTTATATGGGGGACCTTTGGACAGCACTGGATAGTCTATGCTAACAATGAGATTTATGGTGGGAGCTTTGAGCCATGCAGCATCCGTTCAGATTCTAGTGGGGCTAGAAACTTCAGGCAGTCAACCATATCTATGTGATCAGGCCCAGATAAAAGCCCTGGACCTCAAGGCTTGGGTGCACTTCCTTGGTTGGCAATACTCCAAGTATATGGTTATGCACCATTGCTGGGAGAGAATAGCACGGCAGATAACTCCACTGGGAGAGGCAACTGGCCGCTTTACAACTGGGACTGCCCTGGTCTCTGCTCCAAGTGCTTCACCCCTTGGATGACTTCAGTCTATATCCTTTTGCTGCAATAATTCACAATCATAAGCATAACAGCTCAGTGAATTCTGCCAATCCTTATAGTGCATTAGCAAGCATGAAGATGGTGTTAGGGACCCCCAAACTTGCAGATGGTATAAGAAGTGAGGGTGGTTGTTATGAGCACCATGTGCCTGACACAATGGATATAAAGATTAATGAAAATATTTTGCCCTGGCCGGCGTGGCTCAGTTGGTTGGAGTGTTATCCCATAACCAAAAGATTGTGGGTTTAATTCCCTGTCAGGGCACATATGTAGGTTGTGTGTTTGATCCCTGGTCTGGGTGTGTGTGGAAGACAACTAGCCAATCCATGTTTCTCTATCACATCAATGTTTCTTTCTCTCCCTTTCACTCTCTCTAAAAGCAATGAGAAAATGTACTCCGGTGAGTGTTAAAAAAAATTTCCTCCATGATGATGCTTAGAATCAAATGTGATAGCCTACTTTCAAGCAACTTCACAGTTAAACCAGAGAAAGTAATTTGTATTATCGATGATCATAATCTCGACGATGGTAACAATCACAATGGCAGTCACTGATGCATCTTGTGCCTTTATTATGAAGAGCTTGTCAGACAGCTATCATGTAATTCTCACAACAATTTTATGAAGAGGATACTACTGTTACCCTCATTTTAGTGATGAGGAAACTGAGGCATAGGGGAGTAACTTGTGTAAGGTAACGCTGATAGGAAATTATGAAAGTGGGAGTTAGACTGTCTGAGCCAAATGTTGTGTTTTTACCCATAGTCTTTATTATCTCACACATGACAATATCCTAACATTGTGTGTGGCACAAAGAGAACGTTCAAAAGCTTTCCGATTTCTTCTCTTCTGCAGGACTTCCCCAGAACATGATGTCTAGTGCAGTTGCAAGGGCATGGCTACCTGCAGGGGGGATGTCTTTATCTAAAGTAAAGAATGTTTGGCAAAGAATGTGATATCAAGAAATAAATCAAATATACTCATGAAGACCTGCACAGTAAGAAATTGAAATAACATGAGATTTGTAAAATAGAAAACAATATGCAAGTGTGAGTCAATTGATAAACCTGGATTTATTGTGGGAAAATGTTAGATATGTATTTTTCCATTTTAATATTTTTTATTGTTATTCAGTTACAGTTGTCCACATTTTCCCCCCATTGCTGTCCCCTGCCCTATCCAACCAGCATTCCTAAAGGCTTCCCTCCCCATTGTCCTTGTCCACGGGTCCTTTGTACATGTGCCTTGCCTTGACCCTTCTGCTTCTTTCCCCCACAATCCCCTACCTACTTCCTCTCTGGTCATTGTCATTTTGTTCTTTATTTCAATGTCTCTGGTTCTTTTTTGCTCATTTGTTTGTTTTGTAGATTAGTTCCACGTATGGTATTTGTCTTTCGCTGCCTGGCTGATTTCACTTAGCATAATACTCTCTATTTGCATCCATGCTGTCATGGAGGGTAGGAGCTCCGTCTTACTTTCTGCTGCATGGTATTCCATTATGTAAATGTACCACCATTTTTTGATCCACTCACTTGCTGATGGGCACTTAGGCTGTTTCCAGCACTAGGCTATTGGAAATAATCCTGCTATGAACATAGGGGTGCATAGGTGCTTTTGAATTCTACTATTAAGCACCTTTTATCAAAAGGTTTGAAATTTGTAGGTTGTTATTCAGAAGAACATAGTAGTGATCTTAAGCAAAATTAAGACATTAAAATAAATAGAAGTATATATATGTATATATATATATATATTTTGCTTTTAAAAGAACCATGTTTTCAAAATTAATACTCAATACAACCAATATGATTGAGTTTCTACAATGTGCTCAGATAGCACTGTACATACTGAGAGTATAAATAAAGAAAGAATGGCATGAAACGATCATTAAGAGGGTTCATGCAGTGTATACGCATCTGATGTAACAGTATCTATTGATATAATTCATTAGGAAGTGATATATGGGGACTAAGAAGAAGAGATTAAATGCCTGGGTGGGGTCTGGTTCAGGGAAAATTTTAGAGAAGAAGTGATATCTGAAATAGTTTTGAAGACTGATTAGGAATATTTAGACAGACAATATGTGGGAGAAAGCTATTCTGAGCACTGAGAATATAAGAAAAACCATGTCATGTTCAAGGAACTGAAAATACTTCAGTGTTTCTATGGTAAAACCTACTGGTAGTGGGAGGACTTAGAGTGTTTGAGCAGGAGAATTTCTCTGAGCTAAAGAAATAGGTAGGATTAGAACACACAAGACCTTGTATGAAAGTTTAAGGAGCTTAGATTTATCTTGTCAGCAATAAATGCCCCTAAATCATTACAAGTAGGAAAGTGACATTAGATTTTTATTTTAAAAACATAATTCTCTCAGAAATTACATTTTAGAGAAAAAACTCAATTATCCTCGATTTTATAAAACAGAACTCTAATATAAGTGTATGTTCAAGGAAGCCAGAGGGAATGAATTAAATTCTTGTCTCCTCCACTTATGTACTAGCTGTGTCCTTGGGCAGGTCAATTAAAGCCTGATATTAGGTTGTCTCATTTCTAAAAGAAGGATAAGACTAGGTCTCACTAATAGGACAGTTGTAAAGATTCAGGGAGATAACACATATTAAATACTTGGAACAGAGAAAGTTTTTAATAAGTGTTAATTTTTAATGTGGTTATGATATTTTCTCTATTCAATATTAAGGGTATTTGAAATTTTAAAACAAACATAATTTCTCATTTAATTTATTTTTTTCTTTTTACTAATGTAACTCCTTGTTTTAATACATTAATAATAGATAAGCCAATGCCAACAGTATAAGTTAAAAAGTTACTTCAAAATGTACTTGTGGGGGATCAAAGTAAAAAAAAAGAAATAAATCTGTAAAAAATCTTCTTTTGAGTTTGTATCACTTGAGGCAGAGTAAGAGACATCAATGAAATAGTACTGAATTAATACTCGAAACTTCCCTAAAATTTCAACTGGATTTCTAAATTAAAATATTTTTAAACTTGCCCTTATTAAAATAATTGAGAATTAGCCCTGGCTGGTGTGGCTCTCTTGGCTGGAGAGTCATCCCATAAACTGAAAGGTTGTGGGTTTGACTCCTGGCCAGGGCACATACCCAGGTAGTGGGTTTGGTTCCATGTTGGAGCTCCCACAGGAGTTTCCTGGTAGGGCCTGAACTAGAGGATGCTGATCCATCAGTGTTTCTCTGCCTCTCTCTCCTCTCCCTTCCCCTATCTCTAAAGTCAATAGCATGCCTGTGCGTGAGCTGTAAACAATAATAAAAATAAAATAAAATAATTGAAAATTGCAAATGTGGTTTTCCTAGTTCTTTTTTTTTTTTTTTACCAATGTTGTATTTAAGATAGTTGTATTTTTGTCCCTCATAAATGATGATCTGATAGTTTAATTAGGGTCTAAATATTTCTTCTGTGATGCAGATATGTATATTTTTTTGTACTCCCATTCCTTCCCCCCAGTACCTGTCTTCACTCCATATACATACTTATACATACCCAAGTCTTTACACCACAGCTATAATTATTTCCCCCGAAAGCAATTTCCAATTAGGTCGAGACTCAATAAAAACTTAGCATTGATCATTTACTAGGCCTAGATATTTAGCTTAAATAGTAAATACAAAACACTCTCCTTAGCATTTAAGATTAGCCATCAATTAGATTCCTTACTCTATACACTGATTTCTCTTACACTCCTGGCAATGTGCTTGATGTTATATCCCACTTAATTATTATGGCATTTCATTTCCTATTCGTCCTCCCATGGGGACTCCTATCGTCAACAATTTTGAGCTATCACGTACTTTGAAATCCAACTCCAGACTCTCATACTTCAGGAAGCTTTAACTCTCTACCTAAAATGACCGTCATTTGTTCTTCATTTATTCAATTTTTTCTGAAACATCTTACTTTGCAGTGTGGCCATGCTACTTTATTTTATTTAATGCAGCAGCATCATGTCCAGAAATAATAAATTTCTCAAGGTCTAAGGCGAGGTTCTATTTTACCTGCAGTAATTTATCTGCAGTGATCCCTCAATGGGTAAATCTATCAAGCAGACATTAATTAAGAAAAGAAATCTCTTGAGAGATAGTCAAGGACATGTATTCCCAATGAGGACAATATCATCCACAAAGGAATCATATTGGTTCTTGGGGCAAAAAATCTTAGATATTAAAATGGTTTGTGGCCGTCCAGAGAACCATATTATATAAACAGATATATTACTATATATCTGTGATATAGCAGTATATTTTTAAGTTTTTTAATTTGACAGGTATTGGGATGATTAAAAAAAGATTCCTTTGGTGGTTAATAATAAAAATAAAAGATTGAGACACACACATCTTAGATAATTTATCATGCAGAATTTATTTATTTATTTGTTTATTTTTATTTTTATCATTGTTCAACTATAGTTGTCTCAGTAATTTATTTTTTGTATACCTATAAAGGGATACTCAGAGTAATTTATGAAATAAAATTTCTATATGTCCAAACTTGATAAGGATATACGTAAATATGGGACATTTGCCAATTATTCTAGGGCCCTGAGTTTAAATCCAACCCTCACTCTAATATATCTCTAATAATCATATTTTCAAATGTATCTAGTTGCCATAAATATAAAATTCAGTTTAAAAATTGAGCATATTCCAGAGACACAGCACTGAAATTAACTACCCGCTAAGAAATACATCCAATGTGAGATTTCAAAATATTCTTTAAGGATAAAGTCACAGATATGAATGACTGTGGTTTGAAAGAAAAAAGTCAAAAGCAAAAGGTATGAAATTTAAAAGGCATATCTATCCCTTACAGAACACATCATTGACCAGCACTGTTTTGTAAAACAATAGATCTTAAATCTAACAGGTATATTCAGGTTAGCTAACAGAGAAGCCCAGGAAATAAATAATTGGATGGGGATGTATAAAAGTATCTTGACATTGCAAAACTGATGAAAATCACTTACAACTCTTACACTTCTCTAATGATTTCATTGGAATTCTAAGGAAAAGCTTATCACCAACCCTGAGGTATATTTTAAATGGAAAATTGAACATGAATCTGTGATCACAACATGAACACATTCACTGATATGTTTTCATATCTATTAGGCATCAGATTAAAATGTTAACTTTTCAGATGAGAAAACAGCAGATCCATAAGCTGATGCAAAGTATTACCCGGTACCTGAAGATTGTGGAAAAGCCCCTTGTGGTAAAAAGTCACACTAAAATATCTTTTTATTAACTTCAGGTTACACGAACACAAAAGTTGTAAATAATATTACCTCTGGCAAGGATATAGTTATCCCATTCCCTTAATTTACATAAAGAAAGTAAGCCAAATGAATAAAATACTGTGCTTGTTAACTGAAATAAAATCACTTTTCCAACCTTATATAGTCTACCTCTGACGGTTTCCAACCTACCTTAAACTTATCTCATTTTATTGAGACTGAATTTTCTAAGGTCTCCAGTGAACTAATGTGGGGAGAACACCAAGGTCTGTCTTTCCTTCAAAACTGAGACTGACTTTACAGCCTTAGAGCCTGAGGAGCAGTAGGAGTCTAGACATTTGTAATGTCTCTATGTGGCCATTGGATCTATTTGTATTGATGTGCTTGTTTGACTATACTAGTGGGCCATTTCCTCATAGCAGGCCAGTTATTCAATCCTTAGATACTACTGAGGAAAACCAGTCTAAAACTTAATTCTCAGGCTAAGTTCACCAATCAATCTAAAAACTTTTATGCATGTCCCTATATATGAAGATAAACTTACAATTTTTCATAACAGAAAAACAAAACAAAAATTAAGCCAAAATGTGTGTGTGTACATGTGTGTCAGAAAAATTGCTGAAAGACCAATTTGCTAAGAAGGTTAATCTTAGTGTTTTAAGTAGAAAAGTTGAAAAGATCAAATGAAAATTGAAGCACACAGAAAGGAATAGTTAAATCATAATCTACTTTAAAAGTTTAGTCACTTTAAATATTGTTTTAAAAGGTCTTTTTTGAGATTTTATTATTTATTTATTTATTTATTTATTTATTTAATTTTATTTTTAGAGGGGACTCAAGGGAGAGAGGGAAACATCAGTGTGTGGTTGTTTCTCGATTGCCCCCTAGTGGGGACCTGGCCCTCAAAACAGGCATGTGCCCTCACTGGGAATCGAAATAGTGACCCCTTGCTTCGCAGGCCAGCACCCAATCCACTGAGCCACAGCAGCCAGGGACTTTAAATATGTTTTTTAATTTTAAATTTTGAATAATTTTAGCAGGTGGAGCTGTTGTTATCAACCAGGGGCAGAGAGGGTAGGTGTTTATAGATATGTCAGCATACTTTTTAGGTTGTGGACACCAGCATGTTCTTGGTGAAATTGTGTAATATAGATATTGATGCATTAACGTTTTCAGAGGAAGTTCAAACTTTGTGATTTTTTCTTTCAAAACTGTAAAGTGTCACACTAACAGTTAATCAAGAGTTATTGCATGAATTTGTATTTTGATTATTTTTATTTTTGGTCTATATCTATTTTCTCAAAATAATATACTTTTTGCTTAATTAGTTATAGTAATTCAACAGTTAAGATAATCATAGTACTCAAAAGATACTCATTGACAAATGCAGCTTGACTTTAAACTTGAAGGGTTTATGTATCAAAAATCAACTAATGAACATCAAAGACAAGTGTTAAATATTGAGTTAAAATTGCACAAATTATTATTTTATGTTCTAGCTCTTCATTTGGAATATTATAAATATCTGGGATAACTATTAAATATTAAACATCAATAACAAGATATTCTCATATCAGAAAGCAGGGAAACCTCCACATTTCACAAGCCAATCTCAGATGCATAGCCTTGGCCAGACACACATTTGCCAGGTCGGTCCCTGTGAAGCCTACTTTGTGTTTTGACATAGTCAGCTGGGTTACGACTCTCTTCCTTAGCCCTCTAAGGTGCTGAGGAGAGTTGGCTGGACTAAATGAGAGAACAGTATTGTGAGATGACACTTCAGTTTCATCCTCCACACCGAGGGGTAAAATCTACCAAACCCTGAGTCTACGGCACCAGCCAGTCTGAGGCGGACCTAACTTTATGCACTCTCCTTGCTTGTGAACAATCAAAAGATAAATGATATTACATCCTTGGATTAACCAGTGATTAACTGGCCAGAGGCATATTCTTGTCTGGCAAGTGCTGAAGAAACTATAAAATCAACCTTCCAAAAAAGAAATTGGGGTCAGTGCTAAGAGTGTTCATGTTAAGATATCAGATTACTATTCTAATTGTGAGAACTTGGCTCACTTCTATAGTCTTCAAAATCTGCGATGCCTCTTTTTTTGATGATGGCATTATAACAAGAAGCTTTTTAATTAAAAATAATCCTCTTGTTTAAGTGACAGTTCCTTAGGATTTTTAATTTTACTTTCTACAAATCTATTAAAAAGAAAAGTAAATTTTTAATACTTGGAAGGGAGAAAATAAACAGATAATAATATTATAACCAGAACAGCAGAGCAGGCATTAGAGAAAATTACAGTTGGTACAGCACAAAGGATAGAAATATAATTAATTCATTAAATAAGAAAATAAAATAAAGCAACCAATATTAAAATTTTTCATCTTTCCTATCTCATTCAGAACCCCCTCAATTACTTATGTTAGTTTATACAACTATATTTAAAGATTAAGGAAGTATATAAAACAGAAAATTTATAGCTGTCCAATAGCAGGTATATATCTACAAATGAATGCAATAAAATAGAAACTCAATACTTTAATCTCACCCAATAGAATAAATTCAACTGGTAGATAAAAATGAACTCAACAATAATATGGCTTGGTAATACTTAATTATAGCAATTCAGAATAGAGTTGATTGGTGTTAAGATTTTATTCAAGTTAATGTTAATACAATTGCTTGAGATTAGAAACAGATAATATAAAAAAATAAGAACATAAAATACATAATTAAAGATAGCACTTCCTCACCTGTTGTGTACCACATCATAGTAATGCCATTAAACATATCTACTTATATTAATATGTAAATATTATCATAATAAACCATATTATTTTAAAAATTCTCTACTACATGACATTATCTCAGATCAATGTTTCTTGCTAACACATGTCATGTTCTAAAACATTCTTCTGGAATTACTGATGTTACTATTTTCCTTAATTGATAAATCTTGAATACAATAAAAATTGATATAAGAATCGTAATTGGTATTTATATGTGGTAAAGAAATTTGTAATCTCAGCAGTTCTCATAATGATTTTTTAAAAAAACAATTGATTAAATATATTGGGGTGACCTTGGTTAATAAAATTATACAGCATAAGTTACAAGTGTACGATGATTATTTAGACTTCACCTCAGGACATTTTTTCATTGCCTTCTGAGTTGCTTTCATAGAGAGAGGGAGGGGGGTGTGAGAGGGCAAGTGAGAGAGTGAGAAAGAGAGAGAGAGAGAGATCAGCTGGATGCTTCTGGTACGTGCTCCAACCTGGAGGACAGAATCTGCAGCCTAAGTATATGCTCTGACCAGGGATCGAACCTGCAACCCTTCGGTTCATGGGAAGACACTCCAACCACCTGCACCACACTGGCCAGGGCAGATGTACAATCTTATAAAATTAAAATTCATTACATACTTTCTTGCTTGTGAACAATTTAGTGGTCCTTTAAGCTATGATATAATTTAATTCAATCATAAAACTAGATAACTTCACATTTATATAAAATATAAAATATTATGGTGGAGTGAAGTGGAAAATTATAGAAAGAGTAAAAATGGTTATGTCATATCTACATATGTTTCATAGTCTTCATTGAAGTAAATACAGTGGTCATAGACTGTATGTATCCTGTATGAAATCCAAACAATATTGTAATTTTAAAAACTAGAAAAGTCCAACCATCCTATATGAAATTCCCTTCCCACCATTACTATTTTATTACAAGAAAAAAAAAAGAAATTCAAAACAAAGCATCTTCCAGTGACCTGCAACACACTGCTGACGTGTAGAGGTCTGCACAGACTCAGCAACCGTAGTTGCAAATATCTACAACGGGAGATCCTCCACTCTCAGTGTGTGCGTTTCAGTTTTCTCTTAGGGGACTGCAGTGTAATCAACACAAAATCATAGGTGAGATCAAGCTTTCACACATCAGTGTGGGTGAGCAAAGAAAAGGAATGTCAAAAAGATTTTGAAAGTTATTAGTCTAAAGATGTTCATAGAGTCCATTCTGTCTCACAGTCCACAGGCTCCCCATGGTGAGTGGGAATGGCAATAGGTAAGTGTGGTCCCTAGCTATTGATTTCCCAGAAAAATAGTAGGTCATCTCCAATGGCCTGAAAGCAGGTAAAATAAATGGACAATGTTCAATTACCTTTTTGCCAAAATCATCAGAACATAACCATTATTATCTATCAAGATATTTCTTGGTGTTAACTTACAATATCCATCAAAGCAAATATTTCAACACCCATCCCCTCCTCGCAAAGCAAACAAACAAAAAATATTGGTCACATGGTAGAATCTCTTATCTAGATAGGGGGAAGCTTCATCAGTGGAGCTAGTTTGAAATTTTAATTTATAATCATGAAATTAAAATGAAAATATTGTTTTATATGTTTTTATGTCCAATAAGGTCACTTAGATTGTAAATTTTAAATGCATACAGTATAATAATTGAATGAATATTAAATGCATATATGAAGAATGTCATTCACACAGACCTAAGCATATGTGTTAGAATTGTTGGGTATCAACTAGGAATGAGTGGCCAGAGGAGACATAAAGCAGGGCCCTCGCCATTACAATCTAACAAAGAACTTAGTACAGAAGGCTAGAAGCAAAAGAGAGACGTATCTCACCAATTAACTCAGCAGTTCTGGGCTTGGTTTGATATGATTGACAGACAGGTGTCCTAAGCATCACAAACAAAAATAGCACAGGAGAAGGGGTCCTTGAGACTGTGCTGAGAAGGGGGGTAGGGGGGATGCTTCTATAAGCTTCTCTCACAATCTCACTGAGACTGCCAGGTGTCCTGAACATCACAAGCAGGAATAGCACAGGAGGAGGTTGTTCCTTGAATACTATGCTAGGAAAGGGGGCCTCTGTAACAATTTCACTAAGACAAAGAGCCTTTACTGACTGAGAGAGAAAGCCTTTGTGGCTGTACACTATTCCTCAGAGTTGGAAGGGGAAGCAGGAGGGGTGCCTAGAAGTTGACTAAAGTATATAACCCCTGAACCCCAATAGTCAGTGCACTCAGATTAGCTGTGTGCCCATCTGTATCCTCAGCTCAAGTGTACAGAACTAACAACTTTATTTCCTCTAAACGTGGGGCATTTGGACTAGCCATGTGCCTGCTTGCAGCTTTGGGCTTGTGTGCGTTCCATAAACGTGCTGTCTCACTTCCACCATACGTGTCGCCTCCTGATTGAATTTGTCTCTTATGGGGAGACAAGCACTGTGGTGGGAAAGGGTGGGGGCCCTGCCTCTAGTCTCTCTCTCTAACAGAATGTCTCCATTTCCTTCAGAATTCATATGCTCTTGAACTTCATTTTATTACAAATAAGCTTTCACTTATTAAAAAAAACTGAGAATAAAACAAAAATGGATTAAAACATACAGTCCATCTATTAGGTTTGTACAATTCCAAGTAGTTGGCAGTTTCAAACAGTTTCAATCCTTTCAGCTCATCAAAGACTTTTCCTTAGATTAAAAAAAAAAATTCACCTCTAAGGTCAGTACGTTTATACCTTGTAAGAAAGATGTTAGAAATGCTCAAAGATCTGCCTACAGAGATCCGTTTAGTGAACTTGGTTTATTGATGATGGGGTTTTAAACCAGTAGGTATACATGTATGGCCTATTTTCATAATGATGGCACTCACATGTATATAAACTTTTCTTATAAAACGGTAATACTCTGCTATACAGGATAGGAAGCCATGGTTTATGCTAGAAAGCTATACCTTGCAAATGATTCATGTCTTTAAGTGTTCGTAACATGTGAATAATTATAACTGATCAATTCATAGTACACCTTCATGATGTGGGGATTTATGGAAGAGGCTGATGGTTTCTTAAATGATTGTTGTATCTCATGTGCTATATTATAGCTCGGACATGTTATATGTGTACATATATGGGGTGGTCAAAAGTAGGTTTATAGTTGTTTGTATGGAAAATAATATGATAATTAATAATACAAGAACAAACTGTTTTGTGTGCTCACAACTATAAACCTACTTTTGCCCACACCTGTATCTCACACACACCACACACACGCACTGAAAGAGAAGGAATAAGAAAATCACCACTTAGTCTGAAGTTAAATGGAACTGTTTTTCTAAAATTGCCTCTGGTATTAAGAAAGTATTTAATTAATTTGATCAAAGTGGCTTTCTGGGAGTTTTTGCTAAAATGGAGGAATACATGGAATGTGAATACCTTCAGCTCTGTCCTACTCCTGCTTTCTACTACCACATTCCTTACTACAAAAAGACTTAAAGTTTTATAAATAGGCACTGCCCTGGAGATGTCATTCCAGGTTTTATGTACCTCTCTTGTGATGCCAACTGTTCTAAGAACAAGTGACATCCAACCAAATGGGCTGGATTGGAACAAATGAGTAAATTTTGAGAATGATTTTGGGGCCAGAATGAAGCTTTCCAAAGCTAGGCACTTTCTGGCTTTTCTCTTGGTTTTGGTCTCTCTCTCTCTCGCTCTCTCTCTCTCTCTCTCTCTCTCTCTCTCTCTCTCTTGGTTATGGGCTGAATTCTGCTTGTCTCAGACTCTGTTTCCTTAGAAGAATGTCAGGTGAATTTTGGAGCTAACCCACCATATGAGACCACTGCCTTTTATTATGTCCATGAAGAAGTAAAGAGCTGATGACTTGTAATAAAGAGTATCTTAAATAAGAGTGTGCATGTTAAAGATGATGTAATGCAATCTCAGCAAATTTTAATGATTCCACAAGTTTATCCAGCTAGGAATTGGGGCTAGACTGAGAAAGCTAAGCTATTAGACTGACTGAATTTCATCCTCCCCACATAGTATAAGGTGCATCTGTACAACTGTGTTCCTAGCTTTTTGACAAATTAAAGCAGTTCTGTTGGTATCTGTTTCCTCTTACAGAATACATATAGGTCACATGAAGAAAAGCAGTGGTTCTTAGTCTTTTTTGTAGGCTAGTGGTACAGTATTTATTGCCTAAAGACCTGGGTTTAATCTTCGGCTCCCCCCATTATGGAAGTTCCTTAATCTTTCCAAGACTCATTTAGACTTTTGAATTCCTACAATTTAGGCCATTGTGGAACTTACAGAAATGTTAAATTCCTTGAAAGGTGCATGGTACACTTTAGTGTTCAGTATATGTTACTATTGTTATTTATATGCACATTAGCATTTAGAAGATGCTCTGACCATACAGCTCCTCAATAAATATCTGCAGATTGTTAATATAAAACTAAATTAAATGTAAGACTATAAATTGGAGAATGGCAAACTGTAGCTATAGGTCCAAATCTGCCATGTTGCCTGTTTTGTACTGCCAGGAAGGATGATTTTTACACTTTTAAGGGATTATAACAAAAACAAAGAATACATGATAGATATTATATGTGAGCTACAAGACCTAAAATATTTACTATTGAGCCCTTTACAGAAAAAAGTTTGTTAAACCCTGTTATAAATAATCTAAAGAATATGACCAGTTAAAATTATAGGAATATCTTTTGAGAAAATAAATATCAGAAAACTTCTTCATGAGTCTCATGAATTAGTGCATTTCTAAAATTTAAAAATTTTAGTAACCACTTGTTCACCTTTAATAAACTTCTATTCTTTCCTATAGATTCTTCCTTCTCCAATTCATCCTTCATATCAAGGTTACATTAATCATCTTATATAGCATTTTTACCATACCAATCCATTTCTCAAAAAGACATACATAAATATTGGGCTGGCCAAAAAGTTCATGTGTTTTTTTCCATAAAATAAAAGACACATTTTTCATTTCCACCAATAACTTTGATTTGGATATTTTGAATGTGTTGGCTACCTTCCATGCAATATAAGTTGATTTTTCTCAATTAATGTCTCAATTTGATTGCTGTCAACTTCAACTGGTCTACCGTATTGTGGAGTATCATCCAGCGAGAGATCTCCAGCACAAAACTTGGCAAACCACTTTTGACACATTCAATCAGTCACAACACTTTCTCCATACACAATATATACATACACCAAACCATTGTGTTGTATACCTCAACCTTACATAATGTTAGATGTCAATGATATCTCATTTAAAATGGGGGGGGGGTGATGAGAGAAAGAACATCTGAAGTTAAAGGAAGATGTTAATGAGCAAACAAATAATTCGAATTTATCCCTGTCAATTACAAGCTCCTATGGCAAAAGTGCGTTTATTTTTACATAGTCCTTCACAGACATTTAGAAATGTCTCAGCAGGAAGCCATGGTAAGGATATTTATGAAGTTTGGGGATCTGGCTTAGGTGGGTCTTCCCATGTAGGGGCTAGATTCACACAGGGCAAGGATTCTGGTGTACTAGTTTCGGACCCACGAACGAAGCAAAAGGAGGGTTTGATATGGAGGTTCAAAGAAGCTTAAAAAATAAACAATCATTTGGTGCTATCAGTAAGTTGTACAGCCTGATGTTCATTTAAATGCATTTTTCCAGAAGTCCCTGAAATAAACAATTAAGTTTATCACAACCTTTTCTTCCTGGGTAAGATGTTCCTTGAATAATAAAGTAATGTTGATGAAAAAAGTAGAATTATAATTTGTGTTAGTGAAGACAGTAAACTGTGTAAGTGTAGACGTTTCTGTGTTTGTATATTTGTTTTTATGTAAATCTACAATAGAAATGTTTCACATATATAGCAAGAATTAATCCCTTTCCTAGGAACAGATCATGTTGCTATAACATGGATAGTTCAGCCCTAATCAATCAAGTTCTACTAAGAAAAATATTTGAAATATTTGGAACACATTATAATCTGATAATCTGTAAGCATAGCTATCTTTTTATATAAATTGGAAATATTTTTAATTATTGTAAGAATTATTCCTTGTTATTTTACTTGGATTTTGCTATTTTCCTCATTTTTGAGATTTTAAAGCAGGGGTGTCAAACTCATTTTCACCGGGGCCCACATCAGCCTTGTGCTTGCCTTCAAAGGGCCGAATGTACTTCTAGGACTGAATAAATGTAACTACTGCTTAACTAGGGGCAAGGAGCTCGGCGCTGCTGCCCAGTAGAAACAAGGTGCCGGCCTGGACAAAACAAGGTGGAGGGCCAGGTTCGGGCCGTGGCCTTGTGTTTGCCGCCTGTGCTGTAAAGGGATGCCAGTAGGATCCTTTGTCTTGGCTGGCTACCCTTAAACTCTTTCTTTACAATCTTGAAACATTTCGAATGTGAGCACAACTAGTAAATATATAAGTATGCTATCCTTTTGCTAAGTTATTAAGATTTGAACATTTTAGCTGAAAAGTAACTTATAGTTATAATAAACATGATATTTATGTGCCTTATAATAACTATATATCAAGAATGATGAATGAGAAAAAAGTACGATGCATGAAAAAATGAATTTAGATTATAAGCACTTGGTAATGCATACTATTAGTTAATATTTTTCAAAAGAGATTTCAAATTAAAATTGGAAAACAACCGTGTCCAGGAAGACCCTTTGTCATGAGGAAACGTGGGCATAACTGGGACCTAAGACAAGCAGCTCTGAGTATAGCCAGCATGAACTGAATCCCATTTAGAGAAACATTCTAATATTTACTGGTAGAATATTCAAATCTTCAACCTGTGTGCCAGCAGCACTTCCGTTTTTACATATCTTTAGGACTTCCTTAAATGACTCTAGATGCTTTTCTTTTTCTCAAGTTTTAAAACATTTACACTATGAATAAATCATTTTATTTATGGAGTTACAGAGATTAGTTAATGACACCTCTTTGAGCAGAGAAAAGGGAGAAGAAATGGGAAATAAACCACAGATGACGAATGATTAAGTAATGTAAATTGTTTTCTATTAAATCTACAAGGCAGGATAAAATATAAGGTGCTTGCTATTGTTTTAAGAGACATTGGAAATGAAGAAAGCATAATAATGGTATAATTATAAATCACTGAAGTTCTTCAGTGTCTAAAAGCATTAAACCTATGAATGCAGCATGGTTGTGCTAAAAATATATTAGCATGATATATTCTACAGTCGTATACTTTAAAGCACTATAAATAAAAATATATGCTTTGCCCTTGATTAATTTGTGTGTCCCTTTGCCCTCGGTTAATTAAATAGAAAGTAGCATTCCTTTGCGAGGGTTTTCCCCCCATAGTGGGGGCCTTTTCTATCACACTATTTAAAATTCAGCCTTCTTCAACACACACACACACACACACACACACACACTCACTTCTTATCCCTCTTTTCTGCTTCATGTATTTCCACAACAGTCATCACTATCTGGCACATCTGTGAATTTTAAAGGATAATTATTTATTTGGTTAAGGACTTCTCCCTCCCACTCCCACCCTAGAATGCTCAGCCCCATAATCACAGGAACATTATTTTATTCTAGTTATATTCCCAGGGCCCAGGAGAGTGTTCACCATGGAGTAGGTAATGATTGATATTAATTGTAGGAAAGGAGGGAGAAGAAAGAAATTGCTAGAAGAATAGAGGAAAAAATTACTTCTAAGGATAAGTCAGTAATTGGACAGCAGAGCTACATGGCAGAAGGTCACTGTTCGATTTGTAAGGCCCTTGGAAGTGACTTCCTGCTTTACTTTTGTCCCACCATGCTGAGGATGAACGAGGACCTGGGCTGGATCCCTTCTGGGAGCAGCCTCTCCTCTCACTCACTTTCCTTTGGCATGCGTTCCCCTGTGCTCTCATTGCCTAGGATGATTTACATGAGGACTGTGATGGTCAATTTTACGTGGCAACTTCAGAGATATTTAGGTAAACAACATTTTGGGTGTGTCTGTGAGATTGTTTCTGGATGATAGTACCACTTGAATTGCATAACAACAGGTTGCTCTCCCCAGTGATTTTTGGTAGGACTTCTGTTTAGCTACATTTCAGGTGGTTCTGAATGGTGGTCACTCCATAGTTTAGTCATAATTTTCAAATGGTTGTGGGAGGATTCAAGCACCACATTTACCTCTGCTACCATCTTGACCAGATTAAGTCTGGCTTTATTTATGAAATTTTCTTAGCTTTGTCTACACAAAAGATGGTGTAACGAGGGGTCTATAAGGGTCTAGGGACAAAATTTCACAACAATAAAGAAGCTACATGTGCAAAAATCACCCCTGACTTCCATATTGCAAATTCAGCAGGCAATTTTTAGGCCTTGAATTATGTGATATCTCATCAGTACTCAACAAAGGTGACCTAGTTTCCTGTTAAGCCCCCTGTTATTTCCTCTTCCATAGCTTTGACACTCTGCTATTTTGTTCCTGCTCTTCTGGTCTCTCCTCTTCTCTGAACTTTATTGATTTTTACTATACTACCAGGGATGTAAATTAGTGGAAGACACACTTTTTTAAAGAAATCTAATATTCTATCCACTAAAGAACACTTGAGCAGACTTCTGTAGTGATTTCATAACTAATAACCAACATTATAAATGCTATACAAAAATAAAATTGAAAAGATTGAGATAAAAATAGCCTATTTTAAGTGCTGTCTTGTAATATATTTATATTAATCATTAATAAATACAAAAAGACAGAATATACATTTTGGGCAAGCTATATGGTTAATGATAATTAAAATGGCAATTTCAAATAGACTTCTTGATAAATTTTTAAAAAATTAGACTGCTCTCTTGATTTTTTTTATCAAGTGTCAATGGAGAGGAATAATTATAATTCATAAAAAGTTCTACTATACCATTTTCTTGTTATTTCCTGTACATACATTAATATTATTATATATACCCTGAAGTTTATTTGCATTAATATTTTAAAGCTGTATGTCCATTTAGCAAGGGATATTTTAGTTAAGACTAAATAATTCAGGTTTAAACCTACTTCTAATATTGGTTTTATTTATTTGGTTAAGGTTTGCTCCCAATTACTCTCATTCCCACACTAGAATATTCAGTTCATAATTGCTTAATTTAACCAGATGTAGTTAATCTGATATGTATTGTAATGTACTAATTATGAACAAAAATATCATAACACTCTCAACACCTTTGCATTTTTTAATTTCCATTCTCCCCTAAAAATGAAAATGATGCTAAAAATAATAGTAATAAGAAAAGTAAAATTATTAAAAAGAGGAAGAAGAGGGAATAAAAATATCAGAAGCTAATATTTTTTTTGAATTTATTATATGCCAGAAATTGTTCTAAACAATTTAGGTTTACTAACCCATTTGGTCTTTACATCAACCCCATGAAATAGGTGATATTACAATTTCCATTTCATAAATGAGACAAAATGAGGCATAAGGAGCTGAATACACTTGACCATTAATGTCAGTAGCTGGGATTCAAATACAGGAGGCAAAGCCACAGAGTACACACCTTTAGCCACCAAATGCAGTATCTTTTATACTCCTTAGACTATGTGGGGCTCTCTAGCATGAGATTCAACAAGAGTAGCAGAGATGACATGGTTGGTAATTACTATTAGAATTTATTTTTTTATTTTTTAAGGTAGAAACAAAAATAAATATAAGTTCCAATATAATCTTTCTGGACCCCAATAGACAGCATTGCATACTTCTTCAGTTGTTGGTTTCTAAATTTAGACATTGTTTTTCTAATTATAACATTCCTTAATGTTTAGATCTTTGCCTTTTGTTTTCCTGACTCAAGCTAGAGTCAGTATTTCTCAGAATAAAGTTCAAGAATCATGTACATCCTAATAATCTGAAATGTTGATGAAAAATAAATTGAATTAAAATCTCTAGAGGAGGAAATGGGAATCTACAGCTTAAACAAAAGTCTAGTGCTTTTCATATGAACTAAATTTGAGAACCGTATTACGGGGATCTTGTAGAATCCCTAGCCTTAACAAAGAGAAAAGTTTAACATCATAATGGTGCAATTCAACATAACAAGATTCAACAATTTAGAACATTACAATTTAATATGAATTAGGTTTGTCATTATATAACATACAAGCCTTTAATGTAATTGTAAATGCAGTTCTGAGTAATGAAAACAATATTAATAACTTGCATGACATTTTAATCAACATACATCAGATTTTACAGACCAATACATTTTGCAATTTTCACAACTCAAGTTCATAACCAATTTCACACTTTTTTCATGAATTAACATTGAGTTTACTCTCAGACAGAATTTATGCTCCTTTAATATTCAGATGAGAAGCAGGTCATTTCTTGCTCTTTGGAACTTTTTAGGATTTATCAGGTAATATTGACACAGGCTAAATAATTCTTCAAATTCTTTCATTACCATGAGATACAATTCATCTAAACTTAGAGAGTAGAACTAACTTAGTAAAGATACAGAGATCCTCAGCTAAGAATGAGAGTGACTGTGAATTAGAAATAAACTGAAAATATACTCTGTTTTGCTTTGTGTCTTGTTTTTATTGGTCATTCAAGGTATAACTGATAGATAGGCTGGGCCAGCTAAATGGTCAGGAGTAAAGTACTGTATTCTCCATAAAGTGAGCACGTTCTCTGGTCACTTTCTTATTCTGAAGAAATAAATGAACTTACATTCTCCAGGTTCAATAAATTCAAATATCCTTGCTTATTACATGTTTAAATTTAATCAAACAGCACTTAAAATTTTAAGCTACACTTTCTAGTCTTTTCTTAATTATATGTTCCCTATTACTGAAGTATACTTTTAGCACTGGGTGAAAGAATGTGAAGGGATTAGCCAAAGAACATACATGCATAGCCCATAGACACAGTCAACAGTAAGGTGATGGACAGAAGGAAGATGGGGTAGGGGCTGGGTGGAAATGAGCAAAGGGAGGGAAAATGGGGACATCTGTACTAGTGTCAACAATACAAATAAAGTTAAACAAAAAAGAAAAAGTTCCCAGTGTGCTTCCAGTATGGTCCAAGTTAAATGCCATCCTCATTTTATTTTTTATCAGTTATGATACTGAATGGATATTATTTGATGTAGTGCTCCCTTTCTATGGTTCTCACATTTTCTTTCTGTTATAGGATTTATTTCATCTCTTCCTTATCTAGGAGGCCAACTTCATTTACAATTGACAAGAAAACACACTACTTCATGCACTAAGTGCTACACCACAGGTTAGTGGAGAAATTCCTTAGCAAGGTATTCAGGCCTTTTAAATTTCAAACTGAATTACATTCCCCTTCCTTTTCCTTCCTTCATCTTCCTCATTGTCGACCTTTGCTTCTCTTCTAACACCTGCATATAATATTGGCAAGCTTAAATTATAAAGAGCAAGATTTTGAGGTGGCAACCATATCTAGAAAGAAAAGTCATGACCTATATTTCTTTATAAATTCTTTAGCCATTTCTGTTGACTACAATTAACAAAGAGAAGAAAATTCCACTTCTATTTTTACAGAGACATTTGACGAAGCTGATGGTAAATTATAACAATAGGGCTCCCTGGACAGTTTACTTCATGCTGTAGTCTACTTCAGTTTCTATGCATTACCTTCACGAGAAACTTTACGTCCTGTCGATATTCACAGATTCGGTTTCTGGGCCAGACTTCAGCACTCACCTCTTTGGGAGAGTGTTGTAATTTTCTTTCACTTAATGTTTCTTTTCATTCCCAGTTGTTGCTTTATTTTAGCTATAATCTTGCTTAGCATCTGTCCATTTTAATTTTTCTTACTTTGGTTAACTACCGCCCCCTTGCTAATAAACAAGTCCTTAATCATTGTTCAAAAAAACTCAGTGAAAATGCCAAAAGGTTGATCCAGACACAATATGGTAGTTTAGTATGGGCAGTTAGTTAGGAAATACAAAACATCTATTCATCACAGGTGTATTCATGGAGGACCTACTAGGCTCCTGACACTGACTGAAAGGTGGATATGACTCAGTCCTCGTCCTAAAGAAGACCATGGTCACACTTCCTACATAAAGACACACTCACATCACTCCTTCTTTTATTTCACTTTATTAGTGGGTTCCTCTAAGGAAGTCTCTAGTAGAGTTCACAGCAAATTTATAATCGCAAGTGTTAAAAGTAGTAACACTGTATGTGGTGGTAGAAAGACATTTTTCAAAGATTCTCCCCAAAATGTAAAGCCATAATATTGTTTAGAGTGATATGTCATGGCAAAAGATAAATGGAATGGAAATTAAATGTTAAAATATCTAAAAGTAAGTGTACTCATATTTTAAAGTCATCCTTAAAATCTGTTTTTAGTCTACAGTGGGTATATATACATGGTGAGTGGTAATGTATGATTTTAGGGTTGGAACACATCTTCTTAATTTCAGAAAGGAGTTGGAACCTACAGTTTTATATAGATCTTTTCCTTCTCTTTTTCCTTTTCCTTTACATATTAACAAATGGTTGAATTCTCAAGTCTGGACCTCTCATTAAGATTTCCTAGTGCAGGCTGTGTTCTTTTGCATAATTTGATAAATTAATTTAATGAAGCTACTTCAGTTGTTGGAAAAGTCTTGTTTGTTTTAGAAGCATAAGAATAGATTGTATTTCAAAAATTTTGTTTGAGTTAAAAGCCTACAGTGAAGAATACAGAATAAAGAACTAACGGCAACATCATGGTCATAACCAGGGACTTTATAAAGAATAATTAATATTGGTTGAAAGTAGTATATACTATACTAATTAAGTTACAAGGCCATCGCATATTGTAATTAAGTATCAAGGGTTGGCAAAATAGGGTATCTAAATAAAAATGGCCATAAATAAAGCTTAATAGTATTGTTTTCATTTTTCCCTCATTCTTAAGCATTATGAGGTCCATTACTGTATTTTTAGTTAATCTATTATTCCCACAACAATGATACTATTCATAAATGGGCCTCTGTAGCAATGCTCCATCATAGAAACCTTCATTTGCAATTTGACCAGGAGGGCTAAACTGCAAATTTGTCCAAAAATAAGACATCAGCCATCAGACAGGGAGAGTCTCAACGTGGACGCTCTCACTGTTACCTCTCTTACAAAGGGCAAGTGAATAATAATGTCAGGAAACATGATACAGGCTCCTATTACCAGGGAGGAGCACAGGGGGCTGGGCACCTGTAGTCACGGAGTTTCTAAGGTTTACAAATGGTAAGTGGCCACTGTTTGAGATTTTGTATGCTAAATAATCACTGCTGCATTTCCTTTTAAAAACTAAAACACTCTGTTGGAAATAAATAAAAGTGTGAGAGGTATTACTATACTTTTTCAGTTATACTGAGTAGCATGCTGGTTCTGCTTTCCTAATAATTACTTCTAACATAATATGAATAAGTAACTGAAAGGTCTTACCCTATCCAAAATAGTAGGGATTTCTGTGTTACATAATGTTGGGAACCACCCTGCCGGGTTTTAGAAACTGTAACCCCTCATGGCTAAGGCTGAGTAAAAAGACCTTGGCACCATAAGCCATTAAAGGAGACAAAGCTTATCTTACTTGCAGGGGTGCCGCCTCTGCCCCCTTTCACCTCACCCTGCTTGGCCCTGGGCAGATGACTGGTTAGCCAATGACAGGTAAGATTCCTCAAAGGAGGAACAACCTAAGACAAGTGTGGTCATGAAGGGGCCCTCAGGGAAGGACTTTGGGGGCTATAGAAGAAGGAGGTGATGGACCCTCACCCCTTGGCTTTGACATAGCCTGAGTCCTCATTCTGTCTGCAAGAAGTCTCCTAATCTCTTGGCTGCCTTACTTCCCCTTCCTGACTTAAGCCTGAAACAATACTGGAGGTGGGTGTGGCCCTGTGCTGGAAAGGGCGGGTTCCCCAGGGAGATCAGGCCTAAGAAAGAATGCATAAACTTCTGTGAAATCTGCTTTGCTAAGAATACCTTCAATTTAAATGATAAGGGTTCAAGCGTGAAATGAGTTTGTTTCCCCAAAGTTTTATGGCCCTTTAGCTATCTGACCCTGACTCAAAATAAGCCCTCAGAGTTCTTTGAATATTATCTATTGTTTGATTAATAATGCCTGACAATGATTGACGATCTTTACATGTATGCCCACTATTCCTATGCAAATTAAACCCAATAAAAGCCCATTGAGGAACAGGCTCCTGGACCTTCTCCTTTGAGAGATCGGCCACCTTTCCTCCCCAAGTAGATCATGTCTACTTGGCAGACTTATTCTCATCCCTGGCAGACGGGGTCTCTGTGGGCAAAGCTCCCCCACAGTATAGTACTTTAGTCTTGCATTCCAAGTTAAAATGCAAACTGTGATTTCTTTACTTTCTTTCACTTAATAAAAGTGAAAAGAGAGCACCTATATATAGGGTTTGTATCTTCACATATTATAAATAATCAGCTCCAGAAACCAACGATCATTTTCTAGTAAATGTTCTATATTTCTAGTAAATATAAACTGGCTACTGAGTTGCTGGCAACTTATAGTCAACTCAGTAGAATTATCCATATGCGAGGTAGGGTAAAAGTGGGTTTACAGTTGTTCATATGGAAAATAATATACGTGTAAACCTTTTTGTCCCACCTTGTATTTGTTTTAAAAAAATAAACTAAAATATTAAAGTGCTAAATTAAGGAAAATCCAACCTCATTTATTCTGAGTGTTATATATGGGGTGGGGGGCAAAAGTAGGTTTACAGTTGTATGTGAAACATGGAGAATATTTATTAATTATTGTACTAGTTTCCATATGAACGATTGTAAACCTACTTCTGACCCACCCCCATATAGCTCATAACACATTGAAAGTATTTTCTTCTTGTATTACCTATCAGTCACCAGAACATTCCCTTTGTTCACCTTTAGGATAATGTCATTTGCCTATATCTGCAGCAAAACAGACACACATACAAACACAAAATTGCATCTGTAATGTGCTACTTTGCTCCCTGGGCACTGAGGTATGTCCCTGCACAATACAATACCTTAAAGAGGTTTTCACCCATTAATGGCCAATTACATCATGCTCATACTAAACTTGTTTTAACCAAAATACTAATTAACTCTGGATTCTGTTGTTTTTTTACAAGTAAAAATTCAACTTTTTTATTCCTTTGAGATGTTCATCAGATTTACATTTTCCTTCTCATTACAGAACTTTAAAATGAGCCACACTTCACAGCTCAAAGTGTGGAAGATGTCATTAAACTAGCTGTCTAATCAAGAAGGTGTAAAAAATTTAATTAAACTAATAGCAGTCTGACTCAATTATTCTAAAGTATATTAAAACACATGCTGTACATGTGATTACAATAATTATTTATATATCACTTTTAGTGAATTTTTTCTCATCTTATTAAGTAGTGCTAGCTCTTTGCAGATATTTAGTACATAAATTTGAACAATATATATGCATATACACACATGCATATATAAAATGCATGCGTATGTGTGTGTATATATATATACTACTATAAATACTATATATAAATACTACTATATATAATTATAAATACTACTAGATATAAAATATAAATACTACTATTATAAATACTACTATATAAATACTACTAGATATAAAATATAAATATTCTGGATATGGTTTATCCCACTGTGTGCATTTTTATAACAGAAAATAATGCAATGCTAAAGCCGATACTTAAGAGATCAACACATACACCTCACCTTTCATGTGGATATTGCTTTCTATATTTTAGTTTGGCATTACTGCTAAAATAACATGCTTTTTTTAAAAATGGTAAAGTCAATATTTACTGAAGGTCATTGAATAAACTCCTAGTTTAAGGTAATAAATTCGCATTTCATGAGTAACCTCATTGCTCAAAGTTATTTCAATTTTCCTTTATGAAGCCCCTACTCTTGCTCTATCAGTTGCCTTGCTGGCACTCATTTTTCTTTAAAATCTTAAGTCTTCAAAGGACTTGTGTGTATAATTCTGTGCCATTTTCCTAAGGAACTCTGTGGTTTTCCCCCCAAACAGAAATGTTAGGGGTTTTCTTATAAAATGGCCAGTGCTACTTTTAAAGTCATCAATATATATCCACCTCTTCCAAATGTCTTACAGAGGTCCATTCCTAGGTAAGAAAGTGTCACAGCTATTTCTACTTTTTAAATTTTAATAGCAAACAGTGATTTTTACTTTTTTAAATTTCAGTGCTGTTGATAGCTGTCTACTTTTATGTATTAGAGAGTATCAGAGAGTAAGAAAATTGTGTAGAACAAGCCTTGAAGACTCAACTTTCTTAAGATCCTTGTCTCCTCATGACAAATATAGGCTCTGAAAGGATTTTATTTTTAACAGACTAGTGTTAAATGGTCAACATATGATTGGTCGAAATAAGTCAGGAAAAAATTGTTAGTCCAAACATTACTTATTAAAATCTATAGAACTATAGATTTTAGAATCTATCAGGTCTATGGTACATCACACTTCCTGGCATAGTAAGGGAGAGGGAAAGAAACAGGGAAATCCAGAAGTGCCTTGATAATAGCACTCCTCTTGATTTGAGGACATGCACGTTGGTATACATTATGTAAGGGTCTGGAGTCAGATATCTGTAACCTTGCCACCTACTAGGTGTGGCCTTGGACAACTTCCTTAGGTCCTTGTTTATAATATAAGGATGATACTAGGCCCTGGCTGGTGTGGCTGAGTGGATTAGGTGCCAGCCTCTAAACTGAACCTTCCCCAGTTCGATTCCCAATCAGGGTACATGCCTAGGTTGCTAGGTTGCGGGCCAGGTCCCAGGTTGGCAACCTATGCGAGAGGCAACCTATCAATGTATTTATTGCATATTGATTTTCTCTCCCTTTTTTTCTCCCTCTCCCTCCCTCTAAAAATAAATAAATAAAATCTTTAAAATAATATAAGGATGATGATAACATCTGTCTCACAGGGTTAAGTAAACTAATGCCTGGGATATCAGTCTTCAGTAAGTGCTAGGTATGATTATCTAATTATCATCATTAACATCTAGCTCATCCAGGGCTCATATTTTTTCTGGAAATAAAACATTCTTGTTTAATATATAATTTGTATCAGTAAAATAATGCTTAACTTGATAGAGCATTTAAAATTTATAATAAAAATTTTATTACATTTTACTAAAATTTTCCATAAAACTCTACAAAGTAAATAGGGCACTACTCCCCTTTCTTGAGTGAAGTAATTCAGGCTCAGAGTTGTGAAAGAATTTGCCTTAATTCACAAAGATTATCCTATTCCCTACTGCTCTCTTCTCATCAGCTCTCTGTGCTGACACTAATTAATCTATATGTTATATACCTTCAGTTACATAATAGTTTATGGCCTAATAGGAGTGAAGTTCTATATAAGTAACTTCACCTGAATAAACACAATACTCACAATGTAGTTCCCTCCATAAAAGATATACTGGATGGACAAACTATTTTATGGTTCAGAACAAGAAATTCAGAACATTATAAAATTCTTGTAAAATGTTTTTGAACACAACTTAATATCTTCAACATTTCTAAGTGTAGACAAATGTTGGTACTTTTATTGCAATATCACTTATTAGTTTAAAAATAAAAATAAAAAAATAAAATTCAGGTTAATACAAACCTACAAATGATACTTTCCATCATTTATGATTTTTAAATGGCTATGTAATTTTCTATATGTGTGCATGCCTCTTCCTCTGTCTCTGCCTCTGTTTCTGACTCTATACATGTATATAAAGATACACGACATGACATGTAAAACTATTCATTCTGCCAGAAAATAAATAAGCAAGTTTTATTTGAATTATAACCTGTAAATACTTATAATTCAGAAAGCAGTTTTATATTTTAGGAGGTACAAGAAGCCACCATATCAATCTTTATCCTTAGTATTAGTTGAAAGTTAATAAAACTTGATGAAGTTGAAAAAGTTTTGATTATGTGCATAATTTTTATGCTTTGGAAAAATTAGTGTTAGTCACCCAAATTTACATATACATATATGTACATATGAGTGCATGTGTACATAAATAAGATATGAGTGTGTGTGTATATATATTTGTGTGTATATATATTTGTGTGTATATATATTTGTGTGTGTATATATATATATATTTGTGTGTGTGTGAATATATATATACATACACACTCATATATACATAAATAAAAAACTTAATCCTTCAATGTCATTTAACTGCCTCTTGCAGATTAAACAAACTATAAGTATATATAAAAGTATGAGTGAATAATATTTAAAATAATAGACAGTTCATGAATTTCTCAATGCCATAAATACAAGCCTCCCAAAAGAGCTCTAAAAGCCTCCTTTTTATCATTTCTCTTCTCTCCCTTTCCTTATATCCTAAATTTCCTCAGTTCACAATCACTGTCTGAAAGATTTCTTTCCAAGTTCAATTTCTCAACTAATTTATCCTAGACTTCCTCCTTTTCCTCTGACACCGGTCCTTACCAATTGCTGTCATCTCTAGCTCTTTAAATGCCTATTGTATTCTCTTTTTCCTCACTGTGCCCACTACTTCTCAGAACAGAACTGGACTAACGAAACCATCAGTGATCCCACTCTTTCATTTCTTCAATCCATTCTCCATAATGTGACTTGAAAGTTCTTTAAACTTCAAAGCTGAGAATTTTATTAAACTGATAAATACAAGTGTCCCTCGATTGAAAACACTTATTTAATTTGTGTCACCATAATAGCTAGTGAAGTTGAGCATCTTTTTATACATCTGTTGGTCATCTGTATGTCCTCTCAGGGTAAGTGTCTGTTCAGGTCCTCTGCCCATTTTTTAGTTGTTAGTTTCGTATTCAGATATATGCATTCTTTATATATTTTTGATAATAACCCCTTGTCAGAATTGTTGTTTGTAAATATCTTCTCCCATTCATTGGTTGCCTCTGTGTTTTGTTGGTGATTTCTTCTGCTGTGCAGAAGCTTTTTAATTTGATATCATCACATTCATTTATTTTTGCCTTTACCACCCTTGCCTCTGGGGTCAAGTTCATGAAATCATCTCTAAGACCAAAGTCCATAAATTTATTATTTACGTTTTCTTTTCTCTAACATTGTTTCAGGTCATCTTTGATCAATTTTAGGTTAATTTTTGTATATGAGGATAAACAGTAGTTTCATTCTTTTGCATGTGACTTTCCAGTTCTCTCAACATCATTCATTGAAGAGGCTTCTTTTCTCCATTGTATGTCTTTGGCTCCTTTGTTCAAAATTATTTGCCCATATACATGTGGGTTTATTTCTGGTCTAGCAATTCTGTTCTGTTGCTCTGTGTGTCTGTTTTTCTCCTGTTTTGATTATTGTTGCTATGTAGTGTAATTTGAAGACAGGGAGTATGATGCCTCTGGCTTTATTCTTTTTTCTTAGGATTGCTTTGCCAAATCAAAACTGCAATGAGATACCACCACACAACTGTTCGAATGTCTATTATCAACAAGACAAGCAATAACAAATGCTGGAGAGGTTGTGGAGAAAAAGGAACGCTCATGCCTGCTGTTGGGAATGTAAACTGGTACAGTCACCATGCATAACAATAGGGAGGCTCCTCAAGAAATTAAGAATAGAGTTACCAAATGACAAAGCTACCCCTTTGCTGGGTATTTACCCCCAAAATATTGAAAGTGTTTTTTCACAAAATATATGCACCCCTATGTTCTTTGCAACATTATTCACAGTGGCCAAGACAGGGAAACAACCCAAGTGTCCTTCAACAGACGATCGTGTGAAGAGGACCTGGTGCAGGTACACGATGGAACGCTACTCAGCCACAGAAAAGCGCCGTGCTGCCATTTGCAACATTGGATGAATATAGAAAATATCACGCTAAGCGACATAAGTCAAACACAAGAAGTTAAGAAGTACATGATTTCACACATATGTGGGATATAAAACTCAAAGCAACAAATGAATAATCAAGAAAAACAAAAAAACCCTCATGGCACAGACAACAGTAGGGTTGTTACGGGGGGGGGGGTGGCTGGGGGAGTAGAAAAGAGGAAAGGAAGTCAAATACGTGGTGACAGAAAAAGATTTGACTTTGTGTGGTGGACACACCATGCAATATACAGATTTGTACACCTGAAGCCTATATAATTTTACTAACTGATGTCACCCTAATAAGTGTAATTCTAAGTAAGTAAATAAATAAATAAACAAATAAAGCACTTATTTGACTTTCTTGCCAGGTCTTTGTACAAGTCCATCTTACTAATATAGCTCCTCCTATTTTTATTTTTAATAATGACATTGCATTAAGTATTGTTATATTTCAAAGTGTGCAGAGACAATTTTGCATGTGCTTTGTTCCCTTTCTTCAGGGAAGATGTTGATCAAAAGCAGGCAGCATGAAATTCACTCATCTGAAGGTCCATATAGAAAGAAACCTGTTTATCTTTCCTATACATACTCCCATACATAAAGTTTATATACACAGGCTCTCATGCCATTTGCCGTGCCTTCATTAATATAAAAATATCTTTCCAGACATATGCTGGCAATTACCACGTAGAAATGGCTTTGGTGAACCTTATTACAGATAGGTTCTTGTTCTGCTATCAAAGCAGGTAAAACACCTACTAGACTATAGACACTGCTCCAGCTATCACTCACTGTAAAACAGTCCGAACTGCATTCCTCAGTTCCAGGTTGAATGTTACCACATACAAAATGACTGTAACTTAATTTGGAGGGTTTTTGTCAGATTTAAAAGCCACGTGTAACATACGATATTAAAGGAGAAGGAAGAGAGTTCAAAAGGGAAGAATCTGAAAATTGAATCTGATTGCTTGACTAACTAGAAGCAGATAAAAATAATGGGAGAGGATAAAACATTACAAGGAAGAGAATGGCCAAAGAGCATACAGGCATAACTCATAGACGCAGACGACAGTGTGGTGATGGCTAGAGGGAAGGGGGTTGGGGGGCTGGGCGGAGGCGGGCAAAGGGGGGGCAGGAATGGGGACATCTACAGTGTCAAAAATACAAATAATGTTAAAAAATAGTATAGGAAAAAAGATGATAACCTTATAGTTACTTAATGTGCAAAATTAAAAGTTGGCTCTCCAATTCTGTGCTTAGGAGATAACAGGCCATATTAGTAATGACACTTACATTAACAGATACCTTTAAAATAAGATAGTTAGAAACCTCTTTAAGAATCTATTAAAAACTATTGGAAGAATAAATAAAATTAACTATGAGCTATTTTAGGCTGCTAGGTGGTCAGAATACAATCTTTTAATCTATTACATACTTATTTAGAGTTCCACTGGCAATTTAATAAATAAATTAAACTTAAAAAATTTGTTCTTAATTCCAAAGATGCCTTGGCAATTCAGAAAATGATGAAAATAATTAATATGCAACTTTTAATCTCAAGAATACATTTTAGATGTCAAGATAGAAAAGAGACATATTAATGCCCTTAACTACATCACGTAGCCCACAAAAAATATGTTTACAATGATGCTAGACAACAATTTCTTCCTTTATGTCAAATTTAATTGACTTTTTCTATACTTACCTAAATATCTAATATAGGGTTGGGATGTAATATTAAGGAATTGTTTTGAAATGCCATTAAATAGATGACTCTTGGCATGTTTATTTCAAAATATATAAATTTCATGAATAAAATCATCATGTATTCCAGCTATTGTGATTCTCCATTACATTACACAGTAAATTAAAAATATTTCAGTAAGAATCTTTTAGTATTTAGTCCTCAATCTACCTAAAATATGTTCAAATAAATTCCTTCTTAATCTCAATCTTCCATAAAATGTAACAAAATTTTGTATTATTTAAAAATAAAAATGTACCTGAAGGTACTTTTTAAACTAGAAAGTGTGATGCCAATATATTATATGATAGCATCTAGGCCACAAAAATTTAGTACTGCTCTTTAATTCTATAGTCAATCAAAATGACTACAATTAATAGGCATTTTTAAGATAATAAGTTAAATGATCTAAATTGGAGAATAATGATCATTGGTTTTCTTAATTATTTCCTTTTACTTATAAATAAATAATTGAAAAGATTTAGCACATTTTTAATTTAAAATTCAAGAATTTAAGAGAAATATATCATACATTCTCTATCTTAAAATGGTGACCCTTTTTATTTAATGCTGGGAACCGCCCTGCCTGGTTTCAGAGGCTGTAACCCCCCTTGGTTAAGGCTGAGTCAGAGTTGGGACCATAAGCCACTAAGGAGACAAAGCTTATCTCCCTGGCAGAAGTGCCACCTCTGCCCACTTCACCCTGCTTGGCCCTGAGCTTGGCCAGTTAGCCAATGACGGGTAAGAATCCTCAAGGGAGGATCAACCTAAGACAGGCTCTGGTCACCAGGGATAAGCTCGCAGGGAAGGACTCGGGGGGCTGTGGCAAAAGGGGGTGATGGACCCTCGCCCCTCGGCTTTGAAATAGCCTGAGTCCTCATTCTGTCTGCAAGAAGTCTCCTAATCTCTTGGCTGCTTTACTTCCCTGTCTGACTTGAGCCTGAAGCATAACAGAGGGCGGTGCAGTCCTGTGCTGGGAGGGGTGGATTCCCTGGGGAATCAGGCCTAAGAAAGAATGCATACAATCCTGGGAAACCTACTTAATCTGTACCCTCAGCTAAAAAGATAAGGGTGGAGACCTGAGATGAGTCAGGCGCCTAAAGTTTTATGGCCTTCTAGCTGATTGGCTGTAGCTCAGAATAAGCCCTCAAGGTTCTCTGTAAATCCTGTATTGTTTAACCCTTACTGCCTGACAATGATTGATGAGCTTTATCTGCCTTCCTATGCAAATGAACCTAATAAAAGCCCATAGAGGGAAAGGATCAAGGCCCTTCTCCTTTGAGAGATTGGCCACCTTTCCTCCCCAAGCAGATCATGTCTTGGTAGTCTTATTCTTCATCAGTGGTGGACCGGGGGCTGTGTTAAAGCTCCCTGACAATTTAATATGCTGATTAGAATTATTTATTACAATATGTCCTCATTCAGACTAAATGCTAACAGAATCATAAATCCTAAGCTTAAAGTAATTGATTAACACTTCAGGGGGTAAGTAATTGCTATTTGAAATACAAACAACATTTTCCCTATGGTTGTTATTGGTGAAGAAATATTTTTTTCTGCATACAATTTATTTTGAAAAATTTTATTCTTGTTCTGCATCAGAACATCAATACATGTAGTTGAAGTCACTGATATTTTCCATGTTTCTGAATTTTGTAAATCTGGCTAGATTATGAGTCCCAGTGAAATCATGCTGGTCCTTGTACTACTTCAGTGCACCTTAATATTTACACTCCATCTCTGAGTTTTTGAGTGATACATAAACCCTAGGCTTTCTTCCAAGAGCTGGACAAGGGTTTAAGAAGGGAAAACTAGAGAGCAAATATAAAAAAGGAAAGTGTCTATTATTGAACTTTATTGGACTGTAGAGTTAGGATATTTTTGAAGGGCAGCTTTGCTCATTATTTCCTCCATAAGAGGCATTATTGCTTCAAGGATCCAAGGAAGCCAATGAAAACTTGCAATATGTGAAGTTACAGTTCAAAAGTACAAGCTATGTAAACCGAACATTAATGATTGTTCCTTCAGTTTTAGCCAATGCCAACAGTGCAAATGAAGAGGATCCAGCAGCAAATCCATATCTTCCATAAAGTGCTGTCTGTAAAACAATGTAATAAGGTCTCCAAATAGCACTTTACACCACTCACGTAGCGTGTTAGGTTTCTCAGATACTTTCACACTCATTTTCACAATTGCCCAGTAGCTTCAATTTTCAAGAAAGAAACTGAAGGACAGACAGGGAAAGTGACTTGCCCATGGTCTTGTGGCTGATGATGGACAGAGACAAGTTTTCAGTCCAAATTTGCCTTGTTCCTGCGGCTTTGATCTTTTTTTGTTATGTCAAGTTCTTCATCATTGCATTAGAACCTATTATAAATAATCCCTTGAAATTATTCTTATTTATATTCTACTTTGCTCATTCCAAAAATATTTGAAGATGCTTAAAGAAATATTTATAGTATAGTAGGAAAAGTGGATAAGTGTATGAACATAAATGGACTATAATACATACAATGTATTATATTATCTTGTATAATTACTTGATGAGAGTTACACATTTTGGCTCTCGCACACTTAACAGTCAAAACAAAGGGAGAAAAAGATGAATTCTGAAATTCAGTGTACAAAAATAAATGAGGTGTTTGAAAGTGACTTTGATTTTTTTGTGTGACTCCTACAGGATGTTTCCGTATGTTCAAACCTTTAACATTACATGTATTTTGTTTATGAATTGTATGTACACACATATTCTATATAGTGAGAACAAGCCATTTCTGGATGATCTACCTTCTAACATAATGAAAGGGTTATACACTTTCAATAAACTGCTCAGTCAGGACACCTCTGATGGTGACGGTATGTCAAAAGAATGAATGCAGTGTTTTTTTCTTGAAAAGGCAAGTCTATGGTCCAATGTAGGATTAATTCTTACCTATCTCTATCTATCTGAGTGTGTGTGTGTTTAAACATGTAAGTCATGCACATGAATTTTTTGTGTTCTCACTTAGGTTAAAAATCTCAGAACCATGTCATTTCACTCCCATGTGAGATATAAAACTGAAAACAACAAATGAACAAGACAAACAAACAAAACTCATATAGACAAAGACAACACTATGTTGGTTACCAAGACAAGTGGGATAGTAATGGAAACAGGAGGTCAAATATATGTTGAGGGAAGGCAATTTGACTATGGGTGTTAAACACATAATTCAATATACAGATTAGGTGTTATAAAATTGTACACTTGAAACCTATATAATGTAATAAATGAAAGGAAAGGGTGTTCTGTTCCTACCCTTTACAGTCAAATGGCCTTGAATTCAAGTATCATACTCCACTTTGCGCCACAATGCATAAGACAGGAATAATTATGCACTATTCTGGAAACAGACTAAATCATTAGGAATTAACATTCAACATATTTTGTCTTATATATATCAATTATGAATTGACTAACTGTAACCTCTTCCAATGCCTAACACATGAATAATTTAAGAAAAAATAAATAATTTAAATTTTTATTTCTCATATTATCTCTTGTGTGTCTTGTTTTATTTGGCTGAATCACTGTCACAAATGCTGACGGAGAGGCTTCCTGTCCATGAGCTTGTCCGGCATTCAAGCACGCTGTGCAGGAATGAAAACTACCACTGCCTGAGGCTTTGTTCAGGAGAGTCCCGAAAATAAAGTTTAAGAGCCAATATACCCAGAGCACTAAACATGCAGTAAATGTGGTTGAAAAATGTCTACTCATATGTGCCAACTTGTCAGTTAAGTTCCAATGTGTCAGCTGAGCTTAACTGGGTAGTCATTTTGGAAGCGGTTTCTCAACTGCTGAGATCGGTAGCTGTGCAGGAACCACTCCCTCAGCACAGCACTGTGACTTAATTTTATAAGCTCTTGTGTTTCCCTAAAGACTAGAAAACTTCCAGAACCTACCATCCCTATAATTGCTTTCTTTCATCATTAGTGATCCTTATGAGACTTTCTGAAATTTGAAATACACTTCAAAATCCACATTTCAATTATAGACAGTCAATCTCTTTTAAAAGACAGAATTTTCATAAGTTCATTTTAATACACATGGTGAACTCTAGCGATCTGAAAACTTCTATTCAAACAAAACCTGCACTTGGATATTTATAGCAGCTTTGTTTGTAATTGCCAAAACTTGGAAGCAACCCAGATGTCATCCAATAGGTGAATGGATAAATAACCTGCGGTACATGCAAGCCATGGGATTTTTTTTAGCACTGAAAACAAATCCGCTGTCAAGCCATGAAAAAACATGAAAAAAAAACCCCTTAAATATGTATTACCAAATGATAGAAACCAATCAGAAAAGGCAACAGACTGTATGAGTCCAACTTTATGACATTCCAGAAAAGGCAAAACTATGGAAACAGTAAAAATATCAGTCATTCGCAGGGCTGGTTGGGGTGGAGGGAGATGAATAAACAGAGAGCAGAGGATTTTCAGATCGGTGAAACCACTCTGTATGATAGTACAGTGGTAGATACGTGACTTTACGTATCTGTCCAAACAAACAGGACACACAACACCAAAGTCATCCCTCAGGTAGACTGGATGACGATCACGTGTCAGTGTAGGTTCCTCAGCTGTAACAAATGTGCCATCCTAGTGAGAGATGTCCAGGATGGGGGAAGCTTCGAATGCGCTGTGGCAGAGGGAACAGAGCAAGTCCCTTCCATTAGTTTTGCTGTGCACCTACAGGCACTCTAAGAATGAAAGCCTATCACAGAAAAAGCAGAGAGAAAAGAAAATGTCTGTCACTCTGAACAAACAAAACACACCAAAAAACAGTGTGAACTAAAAAATCAATGTATCAGATTTAAAATTTTTGCACAAATTAGAATGAACAAATAAATATATTCAAAGTATGCCAAATTGATAGCTCTTTTTCTGAATTTCCAGATACTATTTAAGGTGTTGCCAATTAAATCTGATCAGCACTAATACAGTATTTCCAGTCTTATTTTCAGATCATGTAGTACAAAATCAGCGTGAAAATTCTAATCCAAAAATTAACACAGCTGGGTATCAGAAGTTACATCAAGGATACTAGATTATGTGTGACTAATGTCTAATTATCCTTCAGGGTTTGTGATTTTCCTTTAAGGTTTGAGGGTTACTCCAATGAATGCCATAATATGTGTGTGTCTGTTTTTAAATCTATTTCTCTCTACCTATGTTTGAGGGCATCTAAATGCAAGACATCATGCTGAGCAGTAGTTATTTTCAAAGAAGAGTGTCATGGTTTCTCTTTGAGAGCTTCCAGCCATGGAAAAGATTATTCCATTTTTATTTTACCAGGTAAATCCACACATGGCCTATTTTATTAAATATAAAACTAAGGTTCAGGAAAAAGGTATGATTTATTCAAAGTAGCATATTTATGAAGTATTAGGGTCAACATTCAGCAAAGATATTTCATATTTAAATCATCCTTTTTTACTTGATTTTATGATTCATTGGTAATTCATTTCATAATTACCAGGTGCCTATATTGTGACAGACACTACTCTAGGCATTGAGAAAACTAAAGGGACTCCAAGTTGGACCTCAACCTCAAGAAATTTATGGGACTTGGGACCTCAAGTCAATATCATTTCTGGAAACTTGTTAATTTCACATTCCATTAAAGCAACAGTTCATATTTGTTCTTCTTTGTTTACCAATTATTATTTCTACTTATTTACTAATTCCTATTTCAGCAATCTATGTGGATCTCTTTTTTTTTAAGATTATTTATTTATTTATTTTAGAAATAGCAGAAAGGAGGGAAAAAGAGAGGGAGAGAAACATCAATGTGTGGTTGCTTCTCGCACTTCCTACTGGGGACCTGGCTGGCAACCCAGGCATGTGCCCTAGACTGGGAATCGAACCAGTGACCTTTTAGCTCGCTGGCCAGCACTCAATCCACTGAGCCCACACCAGCCAGGGATGGATCTCTTTGAAGATCTCCATAGTCACAGTTTTGTACAGCAGTTGGCATAAAGATTCCAAAATAAATGCTTTTAGAATCTTTCCACTATAAAGCTCATTGACTCAGAGTCTACATATAATAGAGAACACAGATTGTCATCACATGTATGAAAGGTTTATCTCCCATCTCAGTGTTTGCTGGAGAGTTGTCACTACTTCATGGCCCCATTCTCCCTAACTGAGCTAGAACAGATGGGAGGAGAGAGACCGTGGTAGAATGGCCCCATGAGATCTATTTCTCTGTATCTGTGAATTCTGTAGTCTCTCCCATCATAGACTCTGGTTCAACAACATAGACCAAGTAACTTGCTCGCTTAACAGGACATTAACAAATATGACACAATCACAGATTTAAAAAGAGCTTGCTTATTGTAATTCACTGCCTCTTGCTGCTGGAGACTGCCACCCAACTCAAGTTTTCAGCTCACAGTACACTTTAAACCATTTCATTTATTTCACAGCAATAAACAGCTGATATAGAGGCTTTGGCCTGGCTCAGCATGTTTTGTGACAGTAATATTTTTGAGTGCTTTCCCTATGAAGATTTCATGGCCCAACTAGGGAGAAATAGTATGTCCCAAGCATTGTCACTACTAAGACTGAGCAATTGTTGTTTTGGTTATAATAAGCTGTGAACAAACAAACAAAACCCTACATCTAGATTACTCTTAGTAAATTATAATTTATTCAAGAAAAAAGTGCTATCATAAAAAGACAAAAACAGGACTGTTAACACGAAAGTCTCAATGAAATATTAGTTCACTATGCAGTGGACTTGGGCATATTTAAATGTAAAGAATAGGATGCGAAATAGCCACTTCAATGCTGTCACTTTCAATGCAAAAAGCCACTTCAATGTCTACTTCAGCTGCAGAAACTTACTACCACCAGGTAGGGGTATTTTGTGCAAACTATAAACTGAGTTTGAAAAAGGAGAACAAGCCCTGGCTGTGTGGCTCAGTAAATTGAATGCTGGTCTGTGAACCAAAGGGTTGCCAGTTTGATTCCCAGTCAGGGGACATGCTCAGGTTGCAGTCCAATTGATGTTTCTTTCCCTGTCTTTCTCCCTCTCTAAAAATAAATAAATAAGTAAAATCTTTTAAAAATTAAAAGAAAAAGAACAAAATAACAACAAAACAAACAAAAAAGAAAAATACGAAAGCCACAGACTTCAGAAAAAAATTCAACTATTATTTTCTCTTACCTTTATTCTCTTCTATTCTCTCATCCCCTTTTACAAACTCTGTGATGTTGTGGGAGTGAAGAAGAGGGCAGGGGAAGGGAGTGGTGGTGGACATGAACATTTTGTCACAAATAATGTTTCTTGCTTGGCACGTGTACTTACACTGTACTGTTTATTTTTAAACTATCTTACCATATTAATTTGGTTGCAAACTTCAAAGTATTCCTCTCTTTGTGTGTCTGTGTTTGTGTAACTTTGTGTTTGAATAGGTTCAGCAAAAAAGTTAAAAAGATAATGTAATAGTTTCAAATATAAATTTTGGTTCTACTAAATAAAATGTCATAATCAAGGTTTTACTCACATGGTGGAAAATCTATGGCTATTATTCTCAATAATGCAACAATTACACTTTGGCGATATAATAGATATATTTTTACTAAAATAACTAATATTGAGGGTAACATAGAAAACTACAAAAAAACAAATATCTTTGGTTTGTAGCATCAGAGGTTGCCTCAAATACTCAGTAAGTTCAAACGATATTTCCCAAGACAGTATAAGCTTTACTTTTGTTGTCAATTGAGTTAGGTCTTAAAGTTACTGCTATAAATTTTTAAAGAGAATTTCTTCACAATATAATTTCTTATAAAATATATAGTTCTGCCATATAAATTTTGTCAGTATAGAAATGAAAACTCAGGAGAAATTACTTTAAGCAACGGCTGGAAACTTGCTGGTAATTTTTGTGTAAAAACGGAGTGGAGTGTACAACTGAATGAAAAGGGAAAAAAAAACCTGGAGAGAATATAAAAAGAAAGGTAGGGCAAGATAGTAGCAAATGAATTAGTGAGAATAGAGCTAAAATTCAAAGAGTAGAGTAGTAAATTCATCAATGATGTTGCAGAATTGTAGAACAAACTCCAAAGCGATAGACAATGAGAAATCAAGGTCAGGTAGGCTTTTTCACCAAAAAGACCAATAATATATAAAAAATAACCAAATTTAATAGATTATCTTTCTGAGAAAGGGGATAATTTCTTAAACTAAAGCAAATATTAAGGTTGCAGAAAACAGAAAGTCTCTCTGGGTCTATTTACTTTATCCTCAATCACCAGGACCATGAGTGGTTCTAAGTATAATTTAGAACTACAAGGGTCCAGAGGCACAAAATATAGACTCAGAGAGATGAAACCCCTGAGTTCTGAGTCACTTTGTTCACGCATTTATTACCTCTATTTTAAGAAAATCATTTTTAGGGTTAAATTCAAAGAAAGACCAAAAATATTTCAAGGAATCAAAAATATGCACATGTCCACATCTTTCTAATTAATCTAGTTCAGGACGTCCGCATTTCCAATCCATGTTTTTGTTTCTCTGCATTCTAAATTTGCTTTCCACTAGTTCAGCATCCATAATGCTACTAGAGCAATGCATTTAAATGAAAGTCTTTTATATCAGTTACCTTACAATCATTCCATTGTTTTTCACACATACAAGTGCAGGGTGAAAGACCTTGATTTGATCTCTGATTACCTCTGTACAAGTACTATGAGACCAGAATGCTCCCCTCTTTTCTCTCCTATGCATCAGGCAGTCTAGGCTTCCTGATTATTTTGAATTTTCTTAGGAGTTCCAGGTTCTATGGTTACTCTACTTTTCAAATGAATTTTTTTTTCTACTCAGAAAACTTTTTTATTTGCCATTGAACAGACTTACTGCAATTATATTTCCAGTCCCAGTTTAAATGTCACCATTTCTCAGGAAACTTTCCATCCTTTCTAAGAAAGCATTTGTTACTTTGTGTTCCCATCATGCCTTCATTTATCCTTATTATCATATTTATCACTCTTCATAATCATCTGTTCATGAGTTCATATTTCCAGTTAACTGCCAATGAATGGCACTGATAATATTCTAAAAATCTTTACAATACCAGGCCATATCCACCACACTTAAAAGAAAGTTAATAAATCAGAATGTATAAATATATGAGTAGTATGAGTTGAATAAACATAAAACAAATAGGCAAATAAGCACATTAGTAACGAGTATTTATTATAAAAAGATGCATTCTCTAGTTTATCTGTTAATGTTTGCCTATGCAGTGCCATATATATTAGCCAATTACAATCATTGGTTTCCAGTTGGCAAGGCTGAATCCATCTGTTTACACAAGACAAATTGTTTTGCTGATTGAGAAAAAAATTAGGAAAATTGAAAAAAGTTATTTTTTTCTTTATTTTGTATAGGCTAAATATTAATGTTCAAGGAACTAATGAAATCACTAACACTAGCTGATTCTCCAATAGAATTCTAAAATATACAGTTCTTGAGCTTGGTGAAATCCAATTGATTTGAGTTAGTGTCCTTAGCTGAAATACCTTGAATGTATAGTCATTTATTGATTATGGGGTAAATATAATCAGAAATGTTAATAAGTGGATCAAAAAAATGTGGTGCAGTTCTGGTTGGTGTGGTCAGTAGATTGAGTGTTGGCCTGTGAACCAAAGGGTCATCAGTTCGATTCCCAGTCAGGGCACATGCCTGGGTTGCAGGCCATGTCCCCAGTAGGGAGCACACAAGAAGGAACCACATGTTGATGTTTCCCTCCCTCTCTTTCTCTTTCCCTTCCCCTCTCTATAAAAATAAATAAATAAAACCATAAAAAAAATTGTGGTACATTTACACAATGGAATACTACACAACAGAAAGAAAGAAGGGACTTCTACCCTTCACAACAGCATGGATGCAACTGGAGAGCATTACACTCAGTGAAATAAGTCAGGCTGTGAAAGACAAATACCATATGATCTCACCTATCAGTGGAACCTAATCAACAAAACAAACAACTAAGCAAAATAGATCCAGAGGCAGGGAATAAAGAACCAACTGACAGTGACTAGAAGGGAGGAAGGAGGGAGATAATTGGGGAAAGAAAGGGAAGGGTCAAGAAAAGGAACATGTATAAAGGCCCCATGGACAAAGACAACTGGGGAAGGTTAGAATGTGGGGTGTGGGTAGGGCAGGGGAGAATAATGGGGAGAAAATGGAGACAACTGCATTGGAACAAAAATTTAAAAAAGAAAAATGTTTATTCAAACTACTTTTCTATCAAATTTAGTTATTCTTTGGCAAAATCACCATTCTTTTATTAATGGGACTAAGGAGAAAGGATATTAAACAGAGTCAAAAAGATTGCCCTAGTTATGTACATTTGAGCTGTGCTTTCTAATTTAATATGATTAGTTCTAAACTACAGGATTATATATATATATGTAATGTGTAAGTGACTGTTACTATTGGTTTGACCAATAAAGATAAATTTAGTCTGGTCTCAGTTTTCAAGAAAGCATAGGGAAGGGGTAATTCAATATGTTTTGAAAAATGATTGTAAAGACATAGAAAGTTTAGCAAGGCATTTCAAATTGGCTCATGTTTTTCTTCCAAACAGGTAATATAGCATAATAAACATTAATAGAGAAAGGAAGTTGGAAGCTAATAGAGAAATGAGATTAGTAGCACTTCAAGATTCTCATAAAAAGTATCAATTTACTTTAAAATTTATACCCTTTTTCATCTTTTTTCTTTTTAAAAATTTATTCTTTTTACATTTTTTAAATTGTTGTTCAAGTACAGTTGCCTCCATTTCCCCCCACCACCACTCCCCTCCATCCCAGCCATCCCCACCTCCCACCCTCCATCCTACCCCCCTTTGGTGTTGCCCATGTGTCCTTTATACATGTTCCTGAAAAGCCCTCCCCCATTTCCCCCTTTTATCCCCTCCCACCTACCCTCTGGTTACTATCATTTTTTTTTTCTTAATTTCACTGTCTCTGGTTATATTTTGCCTGCTTGTTTGTTTTGTTGATTAGGTCCCACTTATAGGCGAGATCATATGGTATTTGTCTTTCAACACCTGACTTATTTTACTTAGCATAATACTCTCCAGACCCATCCATGCTGTTGCAAAGGGTAGTAGTTCTTATTTTCCTTCTGCTGCATAGTATTCTATTGTGTAAATGTACTATAGTTTTCTAATCCATTCATTTATTGATGGGCACTTATGTTGCTTCCAGCACTTGGCTATCGTAAATTGTGCTGCTGTGAACATTGAGGAGCACAGGTTCTTTTGAATTGTTTCAGGGTTTGAATTGTTTTGAATAGGTTTCAGGGTTATTAGAGTATAATCCCAGCAGTGGAATTGTTGGATCGAAAGGCAGTAAAAGTAAATTTAAAAGGGAAAAATAAAGGTGAATGTAAATAAGACATTAGTTCTGCTAAAAACAATTGTTAAATAAGAGGTAAAATTAATAGCATTATGACCTTGATTTTACATAGTAATTATCAGTATATAGTACATAGAGAGACACCTACATTTCCCCTACACTTTTTGTTGAACTGATAATTAGCCTATCTTGATATATATTATGCAATTGCTGTATGTGCTAGAAATGAATGGATACAACAGATCTGTGTTGATGTATTTATAACAAGCATCAGGTTAAAAAAAAAATAACTATGTGAGGTAATGGATATGCTTTGAAAACTTTTTTTAAGTATATTTCATTAATTATACTATTACAGTTGTCCAATTTTTTTCTCCCATTTATTCTCCTCTGCCCTGTACCACCTTCCCTCCAGCATTCCCCCTGCCCCTTATTTCATGTCCATGGGTCGTACATATAAGTTCTTGGGCTTCTCCATTTTCTATACTATTCTTTACCTCTCCCTATCTATTTTGTACCTACCAATTATTCTTCTTATTCCCTGTATCTTTTCCTGGATCCTTTTCCACCCCATCCCTGCTGGTAACCCTCTATGTGATAATAACAAAAACAAAGCAAACAACTAGAATGGAAACAGAATCACAGAAACAGAAATCAAATGAAAACTGCTTAAATTGAGAATAATAATGGTACGTTCACCATAGGCTTATTTTTGAGGGTTAAGTGATTTAATATATGTTAGGTACTTAAAATAATGTTTAACAGTATGCACTTAGTAAATTTGACCCTGTTGTCAAGAAAAGTCTTACTTGGAAAGAGGAGGATAAAACTTATGAATTCAGGTCTGAAATTTTGTGATAATAGTTCCACTATTCAAATACATTCATGTTTGCTAAAGAGTGAAGTCAGAGTAAGTATTCTGTCTTTATGAGAAATGGTATGTTACCTCTAATTAAATTTATGGGGATACAAGTTAAAAATAAAAAAACATAAACATCAGGTAAAATTTCCTCCTTTGGCACATAATTATACACTTTAAGATAACTAGGAAAAGGGACAGAGTAATTGAAGTCTGCCTTCCAATATGAGCAACTTAAGAAGGAGAATAATATCCTGTACAGGATGATATTTGTGTTTTTTATTAGAGATATAGTCCAGAGTTTATGTGATATAGTCCAGTGTTTATGTGAATTCATGGAAATGAAGTCAGTTTACAATAAAATGTCCACGTTGAGGCTATATATTCTTAGAATCCAGTCGCATGTGCCAAAAACTTAATGAAACCTGAAGCATAATTCTTCGACCTCATGGGGCAATCTGATAAAGCGATGTATAATGACAAATTGGGTTTATGGTGAGATGCAAGATTCAATCTATGGTAGTAAATCTTCTAAACTAACTTTCCTTAGCCTGCAAGCCATACTCAGTGCAGTGTTCATCAACTATCTCTTGAATCAAACTCAATTTGACATTCTAGTACTCCCTGTAAAATTTTCTTTTATATGAGGTCACAAAGAGTTCACAATAATAGTGAAAAACAAATATTCTGAGTAAGGTTATTGAGATTCTCTTTCAAACACATTCCCTTACTTCAGTATGTATCTATTTACACCTTTAAGTTGCATTACTTGATGATCCATGCATTTTTCTTTACTTGGAATACAGATAAATATTTCCAAATCAAAGAAGATTAATTGCTAAAGAGCCTTTCGGTGAGGTGTACCTGCCTTTCACTTCAGATTTCTATTCAATATGTGTGCATTACTGCTAAACGCAATGCTATGTTATAGAGTGCCTGACTTCAGAAGATTAAAGAACACTTAGAACTACACAGTACTGTTTACTACAAGCCCCACCAGTCATATTTCCTCGGCCTCTTATAAGAAATCCTAGAGTCTGCTTTTTTCATCAGTTCATGTGTTGCTATACCCTACGCATTGCTTTACTCTGTTTATATTAATCGGCAATATTGCATCCTGATTGTGGCTTTCTTTAAACCAGTTAATCGAAACTCACATTCCTTCCAAGTTTAGATCGTATAAATTGAAGTCAAGGGTCAACAATTGTCCAGTGAGCATTTAACCCAACATGCTGATATATTTTTCTTCCCTTGCCAGTATACTTAGAAAATAAATAAGAATCAATGAAAGTCATCGGTTCATGTAGGTACCTGGTATTATCTACTGTAAATCTATAATTTATTTACCTCTATTCTATTTTATTCCAAAATATGTTATTTTCTGTGAGATTGAATTCATATGCAATTTAAATGTTTTCAAAATAGACAAGATGATAATTTTAAATAATAAAATAAAGATATCTAACAACTTACCAAAGGGAATATGGCCAAATGAATAATACATAGTTGCATAATGGTTAGTAGATTAAAAAAATCTTTATAGGTATAAATATTTAAAATATATAGTCAGAATTATTCAACTCTTCTGAGGTCATATTAACAGATAATTGATTTTTGTTAATTATCTTTACATCAATATTTTAGGACATGATATTATCATTTTTTTATATCCAGCATTCAAGGACATGTGGTAGCATGTATAAAATGATTATTTTACTAGAGACAAGATACATGTCAACTATGGTCAATGCAAGGAATGTAAAGAAAGACTGATGCTAACGTTTGTTTGAGAAAGCAGTGAAGTAGATGATGATATGATGAAAAATAAGAACAAAGATAAACACAAGAATGAACTAAAAGAAACTTCTCAATCCAATACCGTTAAGTAAAATGAAGTTATCTGGTGATTTTTGAAGTGCAATGTTGAGGCAGTCTTTCTGAGTAAAATACTTTCGTTTGTTTCAAATTAACAGATTTTTCCTTAAATAAATATTTCCCCTATATTAAACATCAACTCTAATGCCATTTCTGTCACAGAAAATATAATAGAGTAAAAGAAATTGCAATGGTAGATAGATGAATAAAATACAAGGCAAACATGTTCTTAAGAGGAGTGCAAAGCAGCTGCTACTTGCCTGGAGCAGTAAAAAGTAGAGCTCAGTTGATATCAGGAAAGGGTAAAAGACATCCGGATTTCCAGTTATAGACGTTAGGTGTCTTGGTGAAAGGCATTTCTTGTTAAGAAAAGAAACAAAAGAGAGAGAGAGAACAAGATAGAGGGAAAAAAAAACCATCAGAACACAAGAAATTCTTATGGTTGAAGCAGGAATTAATTACATGGAAGCAGTATTAGCTAGACCCACAAAGAGAAATTACACCATATCACAGAAAGCTGTGTTCATTGAGGAAGAGTCAATACCCGAGTTGCAATTGTTCACTTTGAAGAACTTGAATGGAAGAGGAATGCTTAGAGTTACTTTTTTGAGGCAGGTGTGGAGAGGAGCTAGAAACAAGGAAACTAATGAAGAGATATCTGCAGGAGGAGCAACGAATTAAAGGAAGACTACACTACTGCTGTGGCAACAGAAATAAAAAGAAAGAAACACCTTTGAAAAATATATACACTATCTATCTACACTGAACTTAGTAAACAGAAATGGGATGGGAGAGAAAAGTTGACATATATTAGGATTTTGTTTGTGTGATTGGAAATACAATGGTGCAATTAAAATAGAGTAAATCAGGGGCAAGGGATTGCTTGAGAGCAGGGGTTGAGCACAGGGGACATGATTTGGAAAGTACTAATACAACAAACAAGAACATCACACCTAAGGATGAGTGCAGGTCCCAGAGGAATAGTCAAGACAAGATGAGAAGTGAGAGAAGGCTAAAAAAAATGTGAGGTAAAAGTGAGGTCTACTTTTCACAATTTTAGTGTGAAAGAAAAGAACAAAAATAAGGTATTTTGAATCCTTTATAAAATATATCCTTGAACTGGGTGCAGGGTCTGAATCAGCTTGTTTATTTTTTTGAGTTAGGAGCAGGAACCTCAAAATGGATTTACTCAGACGTAAAAAGGGCCAAATAGAGAGAGTAATATCAAGGATGTAATAAGGATTATTAATGACACAATGTCTAGAGGGTGAGGTATCCAACCCCAAGCCAACCAGGTAAGCCTTTAGAATCACAAAAGTCCTTTTTTTTCTTGTTTTGGAATAAAAAGAGGAGGAATGAGGTGAAGATGCAAGGATGTGTAGGAAGGAAATACAGGGAGCCAAGAGTCACATTTGACAGCTTTGACCAGATAGTGTGGCCCATCATGTCATCTTTTTAATATATGGGTGGGTCGGGTGCGGGAGAGCAGTGGGGGGAAATGGGGACCACTGTAGCTGAACGACAATAAAAATACATATGTTGAGGGTAACAAGGTGCAGGAGGAGATGGTGTTTTCAAGAAACTATAAAGGGTCTGGCATTGCAGCTTTGTGGAATGTTCCAGGGCATCAAGAAGAGATTAATGTAAGTGCTATTGAGCAGTGGTACTGGTGTGGGTGAACTTTTTATTAAAACAATTCCTTTGCTGTGACAACCATTACCAAGCTAAAAGATGAAGTATTTTGAAATTGTCCTCTTTTTGTGGGACCCAATATTCTTTCCAAAGACTTCAAGAAAATCAAATAGTGTAGTAAAAGTACTATACTCCAGATTTTTTAAAAAATCACAAAAAAAGTTTTCCTTTCAAACTGAGGATCAAGACATCATTAAATAGAATGTGACCTAAGTGTGCCTATGTGAAGTTCTCAGACAGTTCATGTACGTGGCAGGAAGCCATTGCACTTGATGTTTGATTTATTTGCAAAAAGACCTGCTGGCCTAATTGCCCATTAGCCTCAGGAGACTAGCGTATCAAGGAGACAAATTGTTTCCATATTATGTGTGTTTAGAAAGAAATCCTGTGAATCCATGAAGTGAGTGATTACTTTGAAAATAATGGCAAAAATGTTTAGAAACGATGAGACCTATGTTTATGCCATAACACATTGGCCACACTTTCATGCTTTCATTTCTACTGAATATTGGGAGAAATTTGTACATGCACAAGCAAAGACTCATTTGAAGAACTCTTCACATAATTACAAAGTAAGATCATTTGTCTAAATATATTTTTTGTTAAATCTAAGCACTTCAGAACAACATAGTAACAATCTGCTTACAAAGGAGTAGAGAAATAGAGGTTCAGAGAGAAAATTCTTTACAACTTCAATCCCATGGGTCCCAGCAGGGTGATTCCTGTAGTGGTAGCAGCTTTGAGGAATGAGAGTCTCCGTTCCAGATTTCCTGCCACTCAACAAGGTACTTGCTGTTCACTGGCAGATAAAGAGAAGAGGGCCATCTGAGCTTGTGTGGCTATACAATTTAGTGCTCTTATTAGCTAATCTAGCTGCCTCTTCATGAGCACATGGTATGCTGAGAAACAACTACAGGGGAATTAATGAGAAAATTCTAAGTTAGGCCAACTGTGTTCTCTATCAGGTCCTGAGCCATTATCAACTTTGGTTGGAGGTAACTGTAGGCACTCATATGTCACTGTAAATCTCCATTTTCCACATACCTACACTTCTCTCTGAACATTCGACTTCTGTGCGGTTTGGGGGAAACACGTATCTCTGCCATCAAGTATGGTTTTTGAAATCTAATCCTTTATAAATGATCTTCCAAATGATCTTCCATCATTCCCAGCTTCATTCCATAGTTTTTCACTTTTTATGTTTTGGAGCATCGAGAAGCAGCAATACAACATCGCACTACATACAAATATTAACTTGTTTTATCTTATAAGGACAGAGAGGAATACAGAATGTACAAGCAGAGGTACAGGACTAGAAAGCAGGAGAGCTTCATACCAGAAGTATGTAACATGAGCTTGTGACCTACCTGACAGAAGTTGCCTTTGCACTCCAGTGAGAAGGTTGGACGTGCTGCTCTCTGACTACCCTTTTCTGCTCTATTACTTTAAGTGAAGCAGTCTAAGTGGCACGCTTGGTCATACATCAGACAATGGAAAAGGCCAGTTAGGCAATTCAGATGACACATTAACAAGGAAAATTAAGATCAAGCACAAGCTGGGTTCTGAGAATGGCGAGAATGTTCACGCTGCATAGCAATTTCAGAGAGTGGCACTCATAGTTTTCATGTCAGCTTATAAAGAAATAAGGAAGTCTGTAAATATACACATGCATAACTTTATATTACGCATAATGTGTGTATATATAGTCATGTATGTATGTGTGAATAAACAGAGGCTGAACTATTTTAACTCATCTGGGCATTATGCACAGAGTTGGAGCTACAAATTCAAGTCTTTTTGACTCCTATAACCACATTGCTTATACTGCATACTCTATTTTAACAAAGCACTGTAAAGATATTCCTGCCTTAATGTCTCAAAATCCTGGAAATTGTTGGGCTTGCATGACAAATAATCTATAACTAGAGAATCGGGGATACCCTGGACCTTGGGATACTGGCCAGCTAGAGAACAACCCAGATGTGTGTTGCTGTGGGTACAGAAAGCTTGGCACCGTTCACTTTTCTCTGCACAGACAAAAGTGACAGCGAATACCACAAGGGTCCTAAGGACTCTTGTGTTGTCATGTTCTCTCTTGATATCATATAAATCACGTAGGCAAAAAGTATAATATTTGGTAAATGGTGGTCTATCGGAAACATCGATAATATAAATGAAAGGAAGGGAGTAAGATAGGAAGTTAATGGACACCTTAAATCTACCTCACATTGTAGTACACGCTTTATGTGTACAGTTTTGATTTCTTCTTCATAACTATTAAAATGAGAATTACTTCTATTTCTGTTTCACATATGAGGAAGTTAGAGCTGAGAAAGTTTAATTAACTTGGCCAAGGAAGCAGCCTAATAACTGGCAGAGCCAATATCTGCCCCCTCTCCCAATCCTATGCTCTGCTCAAGGCACCAAATCACACCCATGGGCACCCTGCATGCAGAAGGAAGATCATTCTCTCCGAGTAAAGGGAGAGGGGATCCTCTAAGCACATTACTGTCTCTTGCTAATATTGCATGGTTTCCTAAATTTAGAATCTTTGCTAAAAGTTTCATTAACTTAGCAATCTTCCTACTTAATGAAAAAACTGTTCGCTCATCTCTTATTAAACTTAAAAGAAAACCAACAGGACTTTCAAATGCCTCATATGTCTTTCACATGATAGACTACAGGCTTAACTCCTTCGGCTAATTGTCCCCTTGGCTTGCTGTTCAGAGCTGGAGCAATCTGTATTCTTGGAGTCATGCAATTTGTCCATAATTCAGAGAGGTTTTAAGAATATGCGCCATAATATTTATTGCTTTATTCAAAGCCTTCCAGAATTAATAGTCCCTAATCTATAGTGTATATTTTATGAATTCTTAAGTATGCATAAAGTAAGAGAGGAACCCAATTCTATTTCAAATCAAGCTATTGCCCTTGGAAAGAATTGTATTATTAACGGATGATCATATATTTTGCTGTCAGGTCTTTTGGCTACTGTACTTTTCTCAGCCCATGTACTGATCAGTTTGTAATCAGTATTTAAAACCATTTTATTGGCATTACTTGGTACGAAAATGTTTGATTCAGAATGTTTTAAAAGATCTCACTAAATGTTGACAGTTGCCTTACCATTAAGTCTTACTCAATTGTGGCTAATATTGTTTGGGGAGTATTTAACATTCTTTGATAGGAAAATAGTGGTTATTTATTTAGGTTTCCAAAATTTTTGCATGGGTTAACACATTTAATTTATAAAAATCTGTCAGTAGTTTGAGAGGTTAAGATGCACATTCTTGACACACATTTAATTCCCCAAAGTGCAGGTGCAAACACAAGTCCCCCAGGCTGATTCCGGCCTTCCACCTTCTTTCATCTGGCCCGGCACCTTATTTCTACCCGGTGGCAGCGCTGAGCTCTCTTGCTTTACTGTTAAGGAGTAGTTACATTTATACAGACCTAAAATTACACTCAGCCCCTTGCAGGCAACTGTGAGGCCGATGTGGCCCCTGGTGACAATGAGTTTGATACTCTTGCCCTAAAGGGTTTTATAAACGCCACTTAACAATGCCTAATAAATAATTTTGACACTTTATTTAAGTAGGGCTTTTTAATGTTTTTAATCCACCACATTTAATAGGTTTTGAAAGTATTTAAGCATATTTATATTTTTTCTGGTCAATTTGACTCATTGCACACTTTAAACATCTCAAAGAGCAAAATATGCATTAATTCAATAAATATCAATTTGGGATTCTGTTACTGATAAAAAAAAAAAAAAAACCTGTTTTAAGGTGCTCTGGGGTCAAGGAGAAAAATAAGTCATTGTTTGCTTAATTCCATTTTTTTATTTCCCTACTTTACTAGATAGTTAGTTTATGAAGTGGCTTGGTCTATAACACATCACCATTCTTTAATACATGATAAAGTCAATCCCATGATTTTCCTTTTTAAAAACTGAAAGAGAGTTTAGCAGCATGATGAGAGCTTTCAGCAGATCTCCAGGGTCTGAGTCTTGGCTTTTCCAGCTCCCACTTGTGTGAGTTTGAGCTCGTCCCTGCCACAGCGCATCATCTACGAACTGGTGACTAAAACAGCTGCTACCTCATAGTGTCGTTTAAAGGACTGAGTTAATCTGACAGGTTCAGCACCCAGATCAGTGCGTGGCACAAAGTAGGTGATATTACGGGTGTGTCGCTATTATTGTTAAAGTCCACAAAAGTTTTTCATTAACACGATGGCTTTTAAAGGATTTATGTGTGTTTTCCCATTGAAATTTAGGCCCATTTTAATCACTTATTCTTAGTATCAATTCTTTCTTAATACTTATTTTGAGGTTTAAGGATTATCTTTCTAGACTCCTCTTGAATGGCAATTAGAACATTCATCTGATTAAAATAAAACAAAACTGAACTTGACCCTAGTTTTGTGTTGAATAGAATAGGAATTTCACAGTAACATTTAAAGGTATTATTTTACAATTAACACTTAATTATTTCTTCTCTGAGAATAAAGAGAAACAGAAATAAAAGCATACCAAAGAGTAAAGTTGTCCTTTCCTATAAGCTTTTGAATTCAAAATTTCTTATATCTCTTTTTATGTATTTTCTAATTTACAATTTAGATTTCATCAGTGAGATTAGTGCAAGGAACTACCAGCTCAAGAGCATTTTTAAAGTCATTTGAAAAGCCCTTATTATTAAATTATTATTTTCAAATAGAACACATTTCTAAAAAGCCTCTGTAATCCATAGGGTGTAAATTTTCCATTAGTTAACATCTACTCATTGATTGTCCAATCTTTGAACCTTATAATAGTTGGGTATCTTTGCATTTAAGTTGCCAAGTATGATGCCTCTAAAAATTCTATGCTACAAATTATTAATAACATGAAGTTTTCATATATTAGAATTAGGTAAGGTGCAATACCTACTACAAAAACTATAATGTAAATTCTCTTTTTTGCTTACAGATATATTTACCACAACCAAGAGGTATTTAAACACTAAAAGAGGATGAAAGTGCATAAGTTTGGTAAAAAAGCTTTTTGCAGTGAGGACATTTACAAAGAAGGACATGAATAGGTCCCCACAGAATCTAGAGGGAATATTCAAATATTCACAAACATAAGAAGACTTCAAGGAAAGCACGAGTTTACATCAGTGATGGTAGTGTTTCAAAAAGGGAAGGGAAAATAGAAATGAGTGCAAAAGATTATTAAAAGTTCAATTAACAAAATGAAAACAAGGTCATTAGTGAACTTCAAAAGAGCAGTTTTATTGTAGCATTGGGGAAAAACCGATTTGAATTTAAAAGTATGAGAAGGTGGTGAAGAAATAAGTAAGCATAACCTAATTTATCACAAATTCCCCAATGAACTCTGTCCTCTGTTCACTTTCCAGATCTTCAAGCCCTCCCTTCTGTCTTGTTGTTCATACTTTCCTGACTCAACTTGCATTCTTTCTATTGGTTTGCTGCAGATGCCTAAGGAAATGTCTTCTGGTTCTCAGGCCAGGACTCAATCCACTGAGCCACACCAGCCAGGGCCTTGTTGTGGTTTTGGAAATAAGTTTTCTGAAAGCCAAAGTCAAAATGGTTAAGAAAGTTCCCTAGACTTGCATATGTAGTTATTTAGCCACTCCAGGAGGTATGCTTTCCGAAAGAACGCTTGTCCCTAAAGTACCACTCATGAGTATTTTCCAAAAAGTAGCATGAGGCAGGATCTTACCCACCAGTCTTTAGTGCCTTATAATACTGAAAATCACAAAGTCATTTAAGTCTTCTTTTATGAAAAATTAGCAAACTATATCTATCAAACAAAATTCCATTCCTCAATATCCAGGATCTAGTTACCTGGATTTCTGTTTTATCATTTCAGTTATTTAGTAACAAAAGCCACATATTTCCCCCCTTTCCTGACTACCCGCCACATGTTCCCAAGCCACATATAACTGCCCCTCTTTGTTCCTTCCTCATATCCTTAGCTGTGGATGACTTTGGAGAAAATATCACAGAACTTTATATTCTGATCATGAACATGCATATTCTCAAAGATCCATGGGTCTAGACACTCCTAAAATACTTTTTTTTAATCTAAAATTGATTTCTTATTTTTTCATTGTAAAAATTAGCTATGCCAAGAGAAATTATTCTCAATACTCCTTTCTACCACCCCACCACTGTTACAGTAGACCGTGCTGCCTACTTTGCTGAAAAGATACAACTGTTATAGAGCACCCTCTCCTTCCTCCACCGAACTATATTCCTTGTTCTTAATTTCTTCTCTCCCAAGGTTCCTATCTCAGCATATTTCTTCATCATGAGACTTTGTCTTTTGTTTTGATTTCTAGCTTCATTCAGAATTTGCCTCAATTTATTACTTTCTCCTTTGGAGCCTTAGTTTATTTACTTGTCTCCCTATGATCAAAGCATGCATGCGGGTTGTTTGCTTTTTAATTCTAAAAATCTTCATGTTGATCTTATTTTCTTCCATATATATATGTGGAAAGAGAGAGAGCTGTTGAGAGGATTAAATAAAACAAAACTCAGCGATGTAAAAAACAGAGGTCAAAAGGAAGACAGAAATTGTTTTAAAGCATTTTTTTTCAGAGAGGCAAAAGAGTATATCTGAGGTTATTAAATTGTTTTAAAATTTTCTATGCCTTCTCATTGTCCAACTAACCTTTATCACCTTGTCATTGGTTTAGTCTCCCTACATTGAAAGAAAACTCCTCACTCAAAGCTAACCAATGTTCTCCTTGACAATCTAATTTTTTCAGTCTCCCTCAGAACAAATGTAGCATAGCTGACCACAGCTTTATTAAAACTCTCTCCTGTAGCTTGGGTTAAGTAACTCTTGTGATTCTTCTATTTCTCTACTTCAGGTTTACTAGTCTTTCTCTTTCTTTTGACTCTTGAAACCTTTTTTTTAATCATTAACTTCAGTGTTTACTTCTATTTTTTTTTTATTATTCCCCCTTTATAAATCTAATACACTCAACTGCCCCCTTAAGCAGAAACGTCTATTTCTACATTTCATGTCCTGAGCTTGCTTTTAAAATCATGCTCGCCTGTTCAAAGATCTGGGACTTTGGATATATTCATATACTCACACAGTGCCCCGTCATGCCTTAGGATTAACGTCAACAATGTAACCCTGCAATCACCTAGGCGATGTTTTTACCTTGCTGTAGTTTTCCTTCCCCCTGTGAACCCAGCCTCCCTCCCCCCTCCCCTCCCCCCTCCCCTCCCTCCCCTCTCTCCTTTTCTTTTGACTACCCTTCAGCACCCATTTTAAATAGATACTTCATGGGAAGCATTCATCTTTGTTGAGGGTCCATAAAGCTTTGTTCACTGTTTTGTTCAGCATTGCCATGGTATGAATTCTTCTCTAGCATTCATTTATAAGAAAAAATACCTATTATTCCTAATGAATATGATTAAATATGATTATTTAACATAGATTATAAAAATATATACTAATTGTGTGTGTGTGCACGCGTGTGTGTGTTTGGCTTGGACTGCTAGGAAATCACAGAATATTTAATGCAGAGTTATAAAAAATGTATAGAATTTTGTTTCTAATCTCTGATCCTGTCTACGTTTTCTTTGAATACTCTTATTATGTAGCTTTGTTTGTTATAAGCCCACTAAAATTTGTTTATGCCTCAGGCTCACTAGAACCGTGTGAGAGAATGAATAGCTTGTAGATTTTGTCTATTACATAAAGATGAAATGCACAGATAGGCTGGACTCATTAAATAAGCTACTGGAGATTGCTTCTCCATTCATAAAACTTGATAAAGCTAATCAACTTCAGCATCAGGACAAATGGAAACCTATAAAAACATAACAGAAAAATAGAACAAACTAGAGGGTTGTAGTTTTGAAGTGCTGTTTTCAAATACTATTTCATAGCCGCCATTTTTAAAAACCTGATAGCCATTTTTAAAGCCCCATAAAACAGTGAATCAAAGCCTCTGCATAATGTGTGCCGCACTCACCATACAACCACCGAGCCTGGCGGCTCGGATTGGCACTACCAGGTGTGGAAGCACTTAAATTCATTTATATTAACACTTGTAAGATCAGGGGTAGAAATCTTTGTTAGATACATTATATCCAGAGATTCAAGCTATATCTTAACAAAGTATCGATTCTTACTTTTTTCTTACTTGTTTGGTTGTTTTCATGAACACTTATTATGGTACAGTCAGCAAGTAGTCAGCACTTTTCTGTGAAAAAAGACATAAATTCTGACATAGTAGTGAAATGGGACTTGACGCAGACTCAGACACACCAGATGTGTCCCAGCTTCAGAGAGGCCTGTTTGCCACCTTTCCCTTCTACTCAGCTTTGGCAAGCAAGGCCATAAAAACAAATTTATAGCCTTCCTATTGTATTCTACCTTAATTTTTATCAAACAGCCTACAGGTGAAACAGAATATAACCCATTTCTGTCTCTAGGACTCTCGCTCAAAAGCCTGTTGGTTTCAGAGCATTTTACACTGCTAAGTACAATATAATATAACCAGGGTATATGGGAAACTGTGAGGGGGACATGAGGTGTATCAGTATATATATATATATATATATATATATATATATATATATGGATTCCAACTAATAGTCCAAAACTGAATTAGTAGCTAGGAATATGAAGTACATTGTCTCTTCAGAATGACTTTGCATATATTATATTCATCTCAGACTAATTGAACAAGCCAAAAAGCTTGATTAACTGAGAATCTACTAAATACCAGCACTGTATATTACACATATTGTATCTCATTGTTAACCTAATCATTGTTTTGGTTTTTAATTAAACCAATGCATAGTCAGAAAAATATTAAAGCATGCTCATCTTAAATTTATAGCTGAATACATTTTTATGTGTATATACATCAGTATAATGGTCACTTGGATTCATATACTGAATATTTCTGTTACCTCAGAAAGTTCCCTTTTGCCTTTCACTCAATGCCCATGTAGACCCAGTTTCAGGAAGGAACCATTATTTGTACTTCCACGGCCACAGATTAGCTGGTCTTGCTCATGAACCTCATATCAATATAGTTATACATCATGTAGTCTATCAAGTCTGGGTTCTTTCTGAAAGATCCTTGAAAGTTCCTGCATGTATCAGTAGCGTAGTTTTCCACTTTAGAAATGTGCCATAGTTAACCCATCTCTTGCTGATTTTATCCAGAGCTAAAACTTCTATGAAAGCTTAATACCCTCGGAGTACAATTGCTGGGTTGTTCTCCTAGAGTACGAGTTAGCATCGCGTTACTTTTGGTGAACACTGCCAGAGAGGTTCCCAAAATGGTCGGGGCAATTTTCATTCCCACTAGAAAAAACATCAAAATTCCAATTTCTGTATAATCTTGCCAAAATTTAATATTGTCAGTAAATAGTCATGCTATTGGGTATGTTGTCGTGGCATCTCATTATAGTTTAAATTTGCACTTCCCTGTTGAAGAACTGATGTTGGAAAAGGTTTTATGTAAACATTAGGCATTTAGATAGCCTTTCTTTTAAATGTTTGTAGGGCTACTTTGTGTGATCTAGAAATGAGTCTTCTCTATCCTAGTGACTTTTGAAAAAAACACTATGATCTCCACTTTAATAACGATTAAAATGAGAACCCGAGAGACAAAATAATTCACCAAATCTCACACATCTAGTGGGTGGCAGAAGAGACACAGGGTTAGGTCTGCCTCACGAGAAAGCCTCTCATCTTCAGTGCATCTTACACTGCTCAGTGCATAATATGATATAAGCAGGGTATGTGACAAACTGTGGGGGAATGAGACATCAGAAACATGTCTCTCTAGAAAATGTGTATAAGATGTCCTTATTTCTGCCAGTCCCCCCTCAGAACAGTGGCAGTGGGCTATCTGTAAGTAGTTTGTGGAGATGGGGCAAGGTTCTAGGGGAAAAAGTTAATACGGGTAAACGGTGCCTCAAGGAACACTAGTTACAGGAAATATTTTTTTGCTGTTTTGGGAAAAGTAATGAATGCTGTTAAAATGAATTCTAGAAGTTCAAAATGCATTTGGGTGTATTAAAGCCTCTATAGATTCTTCTTAAATTTGTGTAATCCATCATTTCTAAATTATTCAATAAGAGAATACTTTTCCAAGGAGCACATATTAAGAGTTTGTGAAAACTAGCATGCCATGGAAAATAGCATCTCTTTTTCCTTTTGATCATCCCTCTTCCCTGATACACAGCGGAAATCTATGAGATATAAGTAAATTCACATACACTAGCATGCACACAGACATATGCAGCCTACGCTGAAATAGATTAAAGTCCTTCAAACAAAAATCCAGATTCTTATAAGCATTGATATAAAATACCATTCCGGTGTGAAATGGGAAGTTAACAACAAATACATGCCTCGATACCGGCTCAGGGCAAGTTACATTTAGAAGTCATGTTGTAGACCTAGTTAATGGAATGACCAACGACGTCATGATCTTAGAAACAAAAGGGTAAAGGCACCACCCCAGCCTGCTTGCCCCGTGCAAAAGATACTGCCACCATCCAAATCCCTGAGCAGTACAGGCTTGGGACTTTCAGAGGCACAGGAGGGTAGGTTCTCATTCTCCCCTATGGTCAGTGTGCAAGGTAGTTTGGGTTAGCTGTATAGCAATAGGCTTGCCCATTATCATGTGACAATAAACTCACATAGTTCACTCTGTTAGCAATCAAATGAAGTAGAATTTATTAGAAAATACAATTATCCACTCCTAGATTCAGAGAGAGAGGGGGAGAGAGAGAGAGAGAGAGAGAGAAACACTGTAGCTATGAAAAAATATACAAGGGATAGATACAACTTGTCATTTCCAAATAGCTTTCCTAAGAGAATGGGTAGAAATGCATGCATAGATTTCTGTTTAGTAAGGTCCTTCACAGCATTATTCATTTTATACACACACAGAAATTCATCCACATCCACATACATTCCTACATTTATATATGCATATAGAAATAGGTAAAAAGAGATACTAACACACCAAACACTATATTAACAGAGCCACTCAGATCAATACAATGTTTTATTAAAGCCATGGAAATGATTAAAGTAAAAAACTATAAAAAATAAAGTATGTTGGATCAATGAAATCAACAGACTATAGGAATACTATATAAATTGTGTGTATATTCTCATTGGTGATTATCAACTGAATAGTAGTCTTTGTCTTTGTTTAATGTCATCATATATGACATTTTCGTCTTGCTTTTGTAAAATTTCAACAGTTTTTGTGATGCTGCAAGTAACGTCTGTGACATAATGCTGAGTCAAAAATGAATAAATACAGAACTCTATGACATTATAATGTAGATGTTACATCTTCATGTACTTTTATACTTACGAATGTTGTATATTCATTAATAGTTTTGGAATGCTGGTTTTACAGGTTTTTGTTGTAATTTAAAAATACATTTACTTGAAAAGTCATTCAGAGGAGCATATATTAGAATTTATGTTAGACAAATATGTATTAGTAAATCAGATGCTGAGCTGAAAATGCATATAAAATAAAATCCAATTTCATAGCAAGACAAAAATACATGAGATGACAGAGTACAGAACACAGAAAAGGTAGAATTGAATTAATGTTCAAGAATAAGTTGCTTATTGCAATTCATTTTGTTTATATCTCTTCACAAGAGAACTTAAGGTGGAAGTACAAAATTAAAGAAAACTTTCCAGAACTTTACAAAAGCATTGAGATTGAATTCACCATGACCTCAATAAAATTACCAAGAAAATTGTCAAATTTCAAGGAAAGGGGAAATTTTCCCCTATGTCTCTAAAAGAATAAAAGCAAATATACTTCAAAGAAGGCAAAGCACTATTTCACAGGGTTCGCTGAAGTAACAAGCAACATCAGAAGGTAATAGATGACTTCAGAGTTACAAAAAACTGTCATTCAAGAACTCTGCTCTACCCAAGCTGGCTGTCGTTCACATATGAAGATGAGATGAACACACCTTCAGACCTGTGAACTCTCATTAAATTTACCACAAAGATACCTCTTTTATTCTGCAGAGGTTAAAAATAACATAAAATAATAAGTAAGTGAGAGAACTCTGGACCTGGAAGTTGATTACATAAAGATTGGGAAATGACTCTTTGTTAAAAAATAAAAGGTAAGTATTTGTTGTCATGAACTAGATGTATAGTTATAAATATATACAGTTTAAGCATTAGAAGTAGGAAAATATTTTTGATCATTATAAATGCCGTGAGGGGAAAAACCACACAGAAAGACATGTGCTCCCTACCAAAAGAAATATTCCTTGTGAATTAGTTATGATTCCATATCCAAAATCCAATAAAATCAAAGATTAACCTTATTAGTTGACTGAATATTAAAAATGTAACAACAAATTAATGGTGTCATTTACCATAGAAATTAAAGCACACTTCAGGGTAACAATGTTAACATGTGAATATATAAAAAATTTAAATTGTTGGTCATTAAATTTAAGCTGTATTTTTTATTGAATGAAAAAAATTAATATATCACCCAATAAATACTTTTAAAGAAGAGAATTCCTTTAAGTAATAACCACATACCCCAAAACCATAATAATGGCAAAGTGATGGTGATAACTTCTTCCAGTTCAGTAACAAACATGGCTACCTGCTGCTATCAATGCTGTTCAATGTTAGAGAGGCTCTTGTTAAGTCAGGTAGAAGAGTGAATAGAGCTACTTGTCATAGAGATGAGTGCTGTTGTTTATAGATAACCCTGAAACCATGGGAAAGAATCAGATAAATTCCTACTAGTAATAATGAAAAAAACTTAATAATTAATCCTGGTAAATGATAGACAATCCAACATCTATGTACTTCAGCAAAGAGCGTTAAGAAAAGACAAATGATAACAGAAAGTATCACAGGAGCAAATTTGATGGCAAAATCTTAGCCACACCTCACATTAGCAGCAACAAAGTTCTCACACAGAAACAAAAAAGAGGCTACTGATAACACTTTATTGAGATTTAGAAGATGTAAATATGTTGACATACATAAAATGGACCTGGATCCTCCAATTAATACATACAAAAGTGGTAAATAAACAGGCTAATAAAATTCCAAAAGCTAACAACTATATGTAGACTCTAAATACTATAGACTAATTGCTACATAATTCCAAATAGCAGATACTATATAGATGTAATAAATATATTGGTATAGCATAATTCTAAATACATTCAAAACATAGTTTTTAAAACTATGATTTTTACTGAAAAATATACATGGAAAAATAAATGAGTGAAACTTTAAACATAATGGTCATTGTGCCATTGTTGTTGATAATAATACAAATACTACGAGGTCTTCTGCCTCTGATTTGTTAAATGGTAGATATTTTCCTCACAGTATTTGTTTTAATCCTCCAAAAATCTGGTGAGGAGCATACTATTTTTACTATGGCACTTCCTTTTTTTTAAGGTTTCATTTATTCATTTTTAGAGAGAGGGGAAAGGAGGGAGAGAGGGAAACATCAATGTGTGGCTGCCTCTTGTGCGCCCCCTACTGGGGACCTGGCCCACAGCCCAGGCATGTGTTATGACTGGGAATCAACCAGAGACCTTTTGTTTTGCAGGCGGGCATTCAATCCACGGAGCCACACCAGCCAGGGCTACTATGGCCCTTCTTAAAATTATATGAAAAAAACTGATACTCGTAAGGCTTAATATCTTGCCTGAAATAACACAGGAGCAATAATGGAGTCGATGTTTAAATGAAGGCAGACAGACACCACTGCTGCTCAATTATTTGTAAGTGAATAATAAATCCTATCAGAGAACAATCTTCATGACATTGTGGGCCTGGCACTAAGCAAAATATCAGATATGTAAAACACAATGCAGATCGAGTACTTGAAAACCACACATACAATTATTAAAATGGGGAAGTGAGCTTTGCTAAACAAAGCTAGAATTACTAATAGTATTATGACAACCCATAGCAATTCAGGGAAAGAGGGAAATTAGAAGCACAATTCACAGAAAGCTTTAAAATAATGTTCATGTTTAACATCAAAACTTACTAGAAAGCAGGTGTGGATAGTACAGATGTGGAGTGTCCTACAGATGCACTTTTGGGGGGAAAAAAAGAAAAGAAAACTATGAGAGTATGTAGTATAATACAGAGGACTACAGTTTTTGAGATGCATGTATGGTGGCACCAGTCTACCACTGAGAAGTTCACCTTCTGCCCTATGCACTCTGGCCAGTGCCCAGACATTGCCTATCTGTCCTCATTCAGAACGAATGGCCAATTGCTCTCATGTCTCCCCTGCCCAAAAACTATGAAGAAGTCCATGAGAAGGTTCTATTCTATTGTGCGATGTTAATGTCAATAGTGCAGAGTGGGGACAAGAGTACACAATTTCAGCAGCACAGAAGTGGATTAAAAACTTGGATCTACTCTGAGTAGTTGTGGGTCCTATTCTTAGATCCTGCATCTGCACAAAGGTGATAATATTGCCAAAGTTATTGTGTTGTTTTAAGAATCAGAAGCAATTTCCATGTAATGTATCTGCATAATTCCTGGAACAGCCCTTTGTTCTCATGATTTTATTATTAATATAATGATGATCAAACTCTTTATTATTGGAAAAGTCCAAGAAAAGGGAGAAGCACTTTTAGAGATAATGTGATAGAGTGACAATATAAAAGAGAGCTGATCAGCAAGATGTGATGGGAGTACCAAATTCTGATAAGGGACTTTAAGCATATTTTATCATCTTTTACATAGTAAGCAAATGTAATTGCTGCTCAGAAATACTCTTGATCCCCTGTCCTTCAGTGACTCTGTTCCCTAAAATGCTTACTTCCTGCTTCCTTCTTACTGGAAGCAACCAAGAGCAGAGTCTTTGTGTCGATCTCTTTGATGTTACCTTTACCTACTCAGGCAATGACTCTTCACAACAGTCTTCCCCTCGCACTCAGCATCCTCTCCATATTGCCAATACTGTCAATAGATTACAGATCTTAATAAAATCCACAGTTTTTCATTTGAAACATGGAAAATAAATGCAAATAAATTTATTTCCTATATGGAAAATAAAAAGAAAAAAATATGGATGCATATGTACATGGGCTGAGATAAAAGAATGATAATTGGGATTATAAATGATCATCAATTATATCAACATATGAATATATGGCAAAAATACCAACTCCAAAAATAAATGAATAATGCTTACGAGTATATAATAAACAAAGCTAGACAAAGAAATTGCACGAGAAGAGAAGGAGGAAGAAGGGAAGGAAGAGAAGAAACAGGGATCACAGAAATGATATATAGAAGGAAAAGCATGTGTAAAATATTTATCCAAGAAAAAGAAATGCAAACTATAAATAAATCTAATGTTTTGTAATGATTAAAGTAAAAAACATAACAAGTTTTGAAAGTAATGTATTAAAATTAAATAGCTATTCAGGAATGCTGTATATATCTGAACAATAGAAGACATATAATATAGGCAATATGTAAGAAAAGCCACAAGAAATAAACATGTCCTTTAACAAATAAATATTATTTTAGGACTTTATTTTAGGGTAATAAATTTAAACAGAAAATGATAACATGTTTGAAGATGTTTTTAGCAGCATCTTCTCTAATGTCAAATTTCAGATGCAAGCTAAAAATTCAACATTAGGAAATGATAATATAACCAATTACTAAAAATGCTATGACTGTTTTTGATGTAGATTTTAAATTATACTTATGAGGAGAGCAAATTTTACAGTGTTAAAAAACACACTACAAACTGCCACATGCAGTACCATTGCAGTTCTGATAAATTTGATATTATGTGGAAGAAAGTATGTGAAACATATTATAAAGTAACATATAATTGGGTTAGATTAATGGGTTCTGGGTTTTCATAATTCACAAAAGTGTTTTATATTATTCTATTTGCTTTTCAGTAACTACATTTTTAAAAATAATATTTATTATGATATATTATTATGTGATTATACATGATCAAAGGAGTAATTCTAGTTTGCTTTTTATAGAGTTCATGTTCCAGAAAGTTGAGGAACAAAACTAATTGAGAAGTACACTTTCATTACAACCCAATAGAAATGTTGTATAAAAGTAACTAACATTTTTTTCAATCTGCAACCAAAGACATGTTTTTATTGCTGAGGGAGAGATAGGGAGAGAGAGAGAGAGAAAAGAGAAATGTTGATGGATTGCCTCCCATTCATGCCTCAACTAAGGATCAAAGCAGTAAGCTTCTGGTGCACAGGAGGATGCTCTGTCGTCCAACCAACCATTCCATCAGCCTGGGAAAAAGTAACTAACTTTTCAACATACATATAGCTAAATACAAGGTGGAAAAAGAAATCCCAATTCAAAAGAACTTATACACCCCAATGTTCATAACAGCACAATTTACAGTAGCCAAGTACTGGAAACAGCCTAAGTGCCCAACCGATGAGTGGATCAAAAAATGGTGGTACACTTACACAATGAAATACTATGCCGCAGAAAGAAAGAAGGAGCTCCTACTCTTCATGACAGCATGTATGGGACTGGAGAGCATTATGTTAAGTGAAATAAGCTAGGTGGTGAAAGACAAATGCCATATGATGTCACCTATAAGTGGAACCTAATCAACAAAACAAACAAGTGAACACAATAGAACAAGAGACATGGAAATAAAGAACAAACTGACAGTGACCAGAGGGGAGGATGAAGGGGAAAGAAGGAGAAGGGTCATCAAGGAGCATGTATAAAGGATCTATGGAGAAAGACAACAGCGGGGAGGGTTGAAAGTGGAAGGTGGGGGATGGGTAGGGCAGGGGAAAATAATGGGGGGGGGGATGGAGACAACTGTAATTGAACAATAAAAAAATTAAAAAAATAAAAGCATTAAAGGTCACACAAACCATGAAAAACAAAATCTCAGATGCCAGAAACAAAATAAATAAAATCAAGAACAATTAATGAATGAGCTGCTGTTTTGACACAGGTGAGAAGGAGGAAGTGGATCCAGTGATCTGTATCCTTCAGATATAGTGTCCATATAAGGACAGGAGATAAGTATTTTGTTCGTACAAGGCTGGGAATTGAAAGAAATTCCTACTTAAGAAGGTACCCTCATTAAACTGAACAGAAAATTGTGCTCACTGGCTCAGAAAGACTATAAAACAAAGAAATAATTGTACCTTGCCTCTAGGTGGAAAAAGAAGACAGCCTCAATACAGAAATCAGTCATTACTTGTCTTAGGCACTACTTTTCTGATGTGAAAAGCAACCTGCCAAAAACTTAACACACAACTCGATGCTGACCCAGACATTCTCGCAGGATTCCAGGTAGAAGCAAACACACATCCGCAATAGAGGAATTTATACAACAGGGCATATAATATTTATAAAGAGATACAAAAAACTATCTGTCTTGAGTATCGGCAGATGAAATAAACAGAAACCTCTAAGCCTAAGATAATAATAAAGTACACCAGAAGTGATGATAAAACACAAGTGTAATGATTAAAAGGTAAAATGAAATAAAATCAAATAAAAACTTCTTAATATGAAATATATAATAACTGTAATAAAATCCATTATATTTGAAGAGAGAATTTGTGGGTTGTGAATTTGCGGAGCTGCCTTAATCACCTGGCATATAAGTGTAAGGGTTAAGTGAGATTGAGGAAGAACGTCCAAAATTTACCTAATATTAGCTACAGTGAGAAAAACTGGAAACATCAGAGAAGCATATTTAAAAAGTAATGGCTGCAACTTCACAGAGGCAAGGAAAGATGTGCATTCTCAAACTAAACTTTCAGACCAAGTCTCAAGAAGAACAAACCCTGACCCGCACAAGTGTAAATGCAGAACACCACAGGCAGAGAGTAAAACTAGCCAGAGGAGGGAAAAAACTCACTTATTCAAACAAAACAAAACAAAACAAAAATAAAACTCTTAAAGGAATGCCTCTCTTGTCAATAGCAAACAAACTTATAAGTGATCAAAATGTATATCCATGCATTTATAAATAACACTTCATGATAAAACAGAGTTTATCTCAGGAATATAAAAGTGGCTCAACATTATCTTATGTACACATTAATTTCCTCAAGGCAGTAGATTAAAGAAGAAAAGCCATATGTTCCTTACAGTAAATATAGAAAAGTCACTTAATAAAAATTAATATCCATGTATGGAATATATATAGCAGAGAAGTCCCCTAACCTAGTAAACATTACTAAAATCCTATAATAATATAGAACTAATGGTAAAATTGAAAATGATTCCTTTTAAAGATAGGGAAATGATAGGACAGTACACTATCCATGCTTCTATTTAACAAGGTACTTGTGTGTATGGGAGGGGGAGAGAGGGGAGAAAGGTACAGAGAATAAGTAGCATAAATGGTAGGTAGAAAATAGACAGGGGGAGGGTAAGAATAGTATAGGAAATGTAGAAGCCAAAGAACTTATAAGTATGACCCATGGACATGAACTATAGGGGGGAATGTGGGAGAGAGGGGGTGGGCAGGATGGAGTGGAGTGAAGGGGGGGAATGGGACAACTGTAATAGCATAATCAATAAATATATTTTTAAAGTGTACTTGATTTCAAAGTGGACAAAAGAGATAGAACAATAAGAAACAACCAACAGATAAAGAAAGTGGTTGTCCACATAGAAAATTTAAACAATTCTGAAGCATGTTCAGCAAATAGGAGTATTCACCAAGTTTGCTTTCCTACATATAAGTAACTAAAAAACAGAATACCTTTGAAAGGTAGCAGTCACACAGAAGGAACAAAGCAATGCAATATTGGGCACAAAATTTAACAAAATAGAGAAATTGCCACACATGGTATAAGGACAGAAGAAGATGTGCATAAATTGAGAAAATAACTTTTGGAAGCATTGCAATTAAAAAAAGCAAAAAGTTAATTAAACTATAATGTAGTGCTCATGTTTAAAATCACAAGGGGATTTTTATCTAGCATGAATAGCTCATACTAAAGCTTGTGGAACAAAAAAAGGCAAGATAGCAATAAGAAAGGGGGAGCTCACCTGTGAGGTATGAATTCCATTTTACAGCTATAGTAAAAAAATTATAACAAACATACCAATATTAAATTAAAAGCTCTTTTTACAAATTTTTATTTAGTTATTTTTTTATAGAGGCCTTGGGATTTTAGTCATGAAGAGGCACTATCCCACATCCTAGACCTTGGAAGTGTGTTGTAGTAGCTTTATTTATTTAAGATTTTATTTATTTATTTTTGGGGAGAAGGGAAGAGAGGGAGAAAGGGAGGGAGAGAAACACTGATGTGTGAGAGATATATCAATTAGTTGCTTCTCTCACACTTCCCACTGAGGACCTGCCCTGCAACACAGGCATGTGCCCTGACAGGGAATAGAACCAGTAGCCTCTCGGTTCGCAGGCCGATGCTCAATCCACAGAGCCACACCAGCCAGAACAAACCTTCCTATTCTTAAAAAAAAACAGTTTAAGACTGTCTCAGTTTGCAATCTGACTCAGTTTTTATTTTCATGATTTTTTTCCAGTTTCCTATTTTTTCCAAGCCTCAGTTTTCAGATCTGGTAGCTGTAAAAATTAAATGTAAAAACCCTTATGACAGTCTTAGCACAGCACCTATAACATAGAGGATGCTCAAAAAAAAAAATACACACATACACACAAAGAACAAAGTTCCCCTACAATTTCAATTAATTTACTTTGTTTATAAGGTCATTATAGAAGCATTTGTGATATATGGATAAATAAGTCATTGTTATAGCTATAGACATAACCATAAAATATTTTTTCTTAATTAAAGAGATGCCTGAAAACATTTTGTATGGGGATTTATCTTTAAAATGTAAACCAGAAAGGAATTATTTCATGAGAAAAAATATGATAAAAATAGCACACAAAGTATCAGCAGGGGTTAAATATTGGAAAAGCCACATGCTAGACAAAGAGTGACCTTCATTGTGATCCTTTTGGTTTGCACCTCACCTCAGAAAAGACACACCTGGGAGGTGGGGGCAAGATGGCAAAATAGGAAGCTCCTTGGTTCACCTGCTCCCAACACCACAACAAAAGCACAACCATGTTTAGAGCAACTAACCATGAGAATGACCTGAAGACCAGAGGAGCAGACTCTGTACAACTGAGAATATAAAGAAAACACCACATCCCAGTGGGTAGGATGGGCAGCAACACTGCCTGGTCAGGACTCTCACACTCAGTCCCACAGTGCGAGTGATACCACAGCCATGAAGTTTCCCCCTGCGGAGCAAAGTGTTGGAGACCTAGATTAGGCTCCGCAGCTGGTGGGGGCAGCGGGACATGCACAAGGAAAAGGAGCCCCCTGGGTTATACATAAAGCAGATATACTAAATTGGGGACATGTGCCAGAGGGGTGGGGACCTGTTGGAACTTTCTCTGGGGTTGGAGTTAATGATGGGCACCATTTTTTCTTGGTTGACTTTGTTTTATTCTGCCTTTACCTAGCCAGCCCCAGGCTAGGGGGAGCTAGTTCTGACACTGTCCATTAACCTGCTGAAAATTCATCCCATCAGTGTTCCCCAGTTAACTCACTCAGCCCAATCTGCCCTTCCCAGACAGCATGCATCAAAGCCATTCCAAAGTGGTGCCTCATCCCCCAGCACCCAGGAGTTGGTGCCAGAGCCCCTCCAGAGTGGTGCCCACTTCATGGGGCCAGTCCACACATACCAACAATGGAAACTGGGCATTGCAGGCACCCCACCAGAGGCCTGTCTCACACACCAGAGCATCAGAAGCAGTCACAGCTGAGCACCAGACAGCCAACCAGTGGTGTGCCCAACAGTGCGCCTGCAGAAGTCTGGCCTGACCTTGCAGCCAGCCAGGCCTAGGGCCCCCCCCCCCCCCCCCCCCGCCAAGAGCACCCTCACAAGAGTCCTGGCACAACCACAACAGGAGGGTGCATTCAACCCACACAGGGGACACCCTTGAAGCACCTGGCTCTGATGGCTTGGGGGGATTAGAGAGACTATTTTTCCAGTTATCTATTTTTATTGTCCTCTGAATGCTATGTTGTCTTTTTCTTCCTTATTGCTTCAGGAGTTTATAAAAATATTGCTGTCTTCTATTTATTAATCTTTGGATGTAGCATAAAATTTGCCACTCAAATGGTGTTTGTAACATCACATTATTTCATTCTGTCAAGTATATAAAATTTCCTATTTCATTCACCTCTTAGTAATAGCTGGATGGTGGGAATTTGATGGTTTCTAGTCTCTGCTCATCTTTCTCAGCTAACTGATAGAGTATGGATAGGGCTTAGGCCCACTGAAGCTTCACTGGAATCAATTCTATTATTTCCACTTGTTTCTGGAAACTTCTGTACTCTGGCCACGTCAGGCTGCGCCTGCAATGGTTTGTCATCCAGGCACATTTGTCAGTGGGAGATAGAGTTGGATCTTACATCCTGGTTTTTACCTGTACCTCCAGGAAAATAGCGTATAAGTAGGTGGACTTTTGTTTACTGGAGTCCACTTTCATCTGAATGAAAACTCATTCATGCACGTATTCCTGCCACCCCTTGCCTCAAGACTTGGCCTTTCTTTCAAAACCCCCCAAAACTTAAGGCCTTGAGTTGTGTTTAGCATCCTCCCAAACACAGCCCCCTGGAACTGAAGAGTCTTGAGAGAGTCCTTAAGAATGTTCTATATTATTCCCCAACACAACCGATTCTTAATGGAGTTTTGAGTTGATTTCTGATATCATGTTCATCATTTTTCAAAATATACTCTATCTCCCTGTGATTCTTCAGAATTTGTGGTATAAGGTTGAAGTTATGCCCAGGTAGAATGCAAATCAAGTTTTGAATTCATTTTTTTCACTATTTTTCAAAAATTGTTTATTATACGCATCCCTTTGCTTCCATCTTTCCTGAAAAATGTGTGTTTGATTTAAAACCCTGAAATCCATTTATTCTGTCCTTTATATCACTTGCTCTAGGAGACAACTGTACTTGAACAACAATTAAAAAAATGTTTAAAAACCCCCCTGAAATCTGACAGTTAACCAGTGTGGTCTACATGACAGACCAGTAGTTCTAGTGACAGTTGTTCTATCCTGTGTGTGAACGCCCAGGACACGGATTTGGAATATGATATAACTGGATGCTAATTTGAAGGCTGAAAAACTTGTGTCATGAGTTCTTAGCATTCCAAGGACTCTAAGACAATGAGTATGCTATTTATTTCACTTATATTAGCCTACTCAAACGTTCTGTAAACAAAATTGTTGCCAGGAAGCTTTGCTTCTGATTTAATTACAAGGCATTTTTCTTGAAGTTCCTTTAAAATTTAAAAGCATTTATTGGTTTCGATGGGGCTTTTAAAAACTCTTTGTCCTGTAAACTTAACTGATTACTTTAAGTAAACTTAAAGTGATTCATCCATTAATTTCAGAATTATATGTTAAGGTCTTACTGTAAAATATTTGCCAATATTTTGCTCAATTTTCTTGTAACATTGAAATTATCATAAGGTAAATAATGCATTTGAGTTTATAGGCAACAGAATTTATTTCTAAAATTTGCCTCAACTTGATTGAATGAATGCTTATTTGAAAGTTATTATGGAAATATGATGTGGTTTTTGATATGTTATTTAATTAAAGATGAACACCAGAAATGGTGAATGGAAGGTCAGTGTTTCTCTCAGCTGGAAAAGAAATCAACCTGAATAACTTCTATAGTTCACTAATAACATATAACTTGTATACTTTAATTTTCTGTTCCTCAACTTCCTCATCTTTATAATGGGCACAGTGCAATGGAAACATACATCTTGTGGGCAAGAATCTAAATAAAAGGATTTTTATGGATAACTTTCTTTGAAAAGTTCGAAGTGCTCTACGGCCGTGACTACTACCACAGTGTTCATATGTGGATGCTATTTCTCGGGATATTGACATTGTTTGCCCAAAGTCACACAGGAATTGGCCAGAGTAGATTTAGAACTTTACATTTTGTACAACATTGGGTTATTTGTAATTAAAAGATAGTTTTTTTCTTTTCCTTGAATGTGTAATGATGTTTATTAGGTTTTAAATGGGTGGTAATGACTAATTTACATACTTTAACTAGTTTAGTACACTGTAATTTTTAGGTTGTATTCTGATTGAAGTCTTGGATTGTTAAAGTTTTCCTTTCAAGGAAATTACAATGTTAAATACAATAATAAGAAAAGCTATTCACTTTACTCATTATGTAAAGACAACAGCAATGATAGTTTATTATAATCTATGTTCACAACTCTCAAGAATATTTAGTGTCCACTAATATTTCTTGGAAATTTTCAAACCTTAAGATCACTAAGCACTAATTTATTTTTTAATTATTTGTTTGTTTCCATTTGTCATAAGTGGTAAGATTTAAAAATAGTGAATTTATATAAAATAAAATGTCAATTAGAAATGATGCCACATAAAATAAGCAAACATTAACATTTGTCATTTTATTTACAAAGTGAATAAATATAATGCATATGTAACAAATATAACACACTAATACACATACACAGATGTGCATGTATACATAATTTTATCTTTTTCATTAATTTCTACATTACAAAAGGGATTTTGTTAGATTATTTTTCTCCATATACTATTGCAAATTAATAACATCATAATATCTCTAGATAAAAGTAATATATGCTAATGTTAGAAGTCACAAAAACATAACAAATCTGCTTTTCCAAGTTCACAAATCTTTATAGTAATTACTAAATTTACTCTTTGGTATATGAATCTGAGAAAACTTTGCTAGTTCCAAGGTGAATTTTTTCTGAATTATTAGACCTCTTATTGTCTATGATAATTTTACTATGTTCTGCAATTTTCAACTTTTTGTTTTCTTAAAAGCCAAAATTACCCAAACCAGATTGAATTTAATGTGATCACATATGTCAGATAACAAATGATTCCAAATTTTCATGTAGGGCAATTTGAAATGCTTAAATAAATTTCAGGTATTATAGAAGGCAATAACAATTTAAATTTCATATGGTCATACACATTAAAATAATCAATATATTAGATGCACTAAGCACTCAATTTATTTGTAATATAATCTCTTGATTTACACACATGTAATTATTGAAAATGCTGTTAAACATATTTTACTTAATTTTTTTCTCCATGCATCTTTTTGAAATACTTTGATAGAATTTTTGTTATAAATATGATTATTTCCTTAATAGGAAAAATATTTAGGTTTTATTTATCAGGTTTGCATTTAATTTGAGTCACTTCTAGAATGTCATAGATGTTTTCTTCATGTTTTCTGACTTCACTTTTATTGGCACTATTACAGAAATCCCCCATTTCCCCCCTTTGCCCACCTCCATCCTGCCCCCCCTTCCATCCCTCGGCCAGCAGCACACTGCTGTCCGTAAGTCTCGCATGTATGTTCTTTGACTTAGCCCCTCAGCTTCGTTCATGAGTCCCCCACTTCTGACCGCTGTCAGTCTGTTTCACATATCCATGCCTCTGTTTCTATTTTGTTCACTAGATTCCATATATAAGTGAGATCATTTGGTATTTGTCTTTCCCTGACTGGTTTAACTCTAGCCACCTAGGCACAGGACAAAGAAAAGGAAGAATAATATGGTTTTGAATACTTTGTGGTATTCCCAGCATTGGGTAATTAATGTTACAGAGAAGGTTGTTACTGTATATGCCCCAGCGAGGCCTAAAGTTGAGAAGATGCCCAGCAGTTCCTGCTCAGCCTTGGCAAAGCCGAAGTGTCCTGCAGACGATGGTTGCTAATACTCCGCTTCACGGCTCCAATTCCCTCCTGGCCAGCCTACCTTCTCCTACCTGCTTAAAAATGATTTCTTTGGGTTTTTTTAATGTTAAGTAAGTTCCAGGTTTGTGGACCATAGTTCAAATTATTAAAAGCAAAATTCCCAATTTCTGTAATGTGAATCTCAATGAAAACTTAATAGCCCAACCATTTAAGTTTAAGATGTCATTCTGGACTAAAAAAATAAATCACTATAATAGTGACTTAAGAAGTCAGGAACATGTATAAAGGACACATGGACAAAATCAAAGGGGGGTAGGATCGAGGGTGGGAGGTGGGGATGGCAGGGGTGGGGGGACTGGTGGGAGAAAATGGAGACAACTGTACTTGACCAACACTAAAAAATAAATAAATAAAAAATAAATAAAAAAGAAGTATTAGAAAACAGGTTTATGTTTATGAAGCATGAAAATCAAACATTTTCACACTTTCTTTTTTCTAAACTTATTCTAACATCTTCTAAATAAGGACTAATAAAAACTAGTTAATTTACCCTGTTCTCATTAAAGTTATGAATTCAGTAATTTAAAATATATGTTAAAGATCTTTCACTTATTTCCATGCAGCAAGATCTTTATATTTTATATTTCAAAAACTGTCAGATGTGTTTAAAATTTTTATTGTAGTTGATATACAATATTATATGATGTTTAAGTATATGGCATAGTAAATAAATACAATGACAACAAAATAGGCAAGTGTTTTTACAATGTGGACTGTAAAGAAACAAGGGGAAGAATGAGTATATTAAATGAAAAATAGAGGTGGAAATCACAAAAATAAATTAAGAGAAAAATTAATGCAAATAGAAAACTTAGATTTAAAACACTCAATTGTACACTGTGAATGGATGAACTAAGGAATAGAAGAGAAGCTTAAAAAGGCAAGACTAAATTAATAGAGAAAAACCCAAAAATCAGTACCCTGAAAAACACAGAAGAATATTGAAATATAAAATTAAATTCAAATCATAGGCCATTTCTGTGTCTGTTTAAAAGACTATGAATTTGAAACAAGAACAACAACAACAAAAAAACCCTCTATTCAAAGCTATACCGATGATAAAAAAAAAAAAAAAAAAACTTTCATGATACAGAGAAAAGATTTGAAGATTTATAGGACTACTGTAAATTTCAGGAAAGTTTAATAAGATATATTCAACAGTAATACACTGTAGTGACATCACTGAATCATGACATTTAAGCAAAAGTCCTACATATACTCACGGAAACAAAGTGTCACTAAGTCGTGCAGGGAGGAAAACAGTATTCAGTATTCTCGAGAGTTTATTTAGATGCTATAAAACAATATCTTACTGGAGTTTTCATGGGAAAAAGCATATAACTCAAATAACAGGTAATCTGTTATTCATATTGAATGTAACAAAAATATTCATGGATATGACAGACTCAGGAAGTATGTCATCTATTTATCCTTCCTGAAAGACATTACCTGAGCAATGTGAAATTAATCACAAAAAAAGACTCACAGATGTGTTTCAAAAAGACAAGGATTTGTCTGCTGTTTCTGTTACATCTTTTTTTTTTTTTTAATTTTAGTTCATTGACTGACACATAACAGAGAAGTTAAAATTTGTTTGTTGAATATGAGCATGAGGATACGGCATGACAGACAAGAACTAAGGTGAGCACTTAGTCCATAAACGTTAAATGTTAAAACTTTGCACAGGTATAGTACGCAGTGCAAGCGTATGTTAATTCTATCACACTGGGGTGAAAGCACAGAGCATGGACAGTTCCCAGATACAGTAGCAGTAGAGTGGGAGTGAGGACCTGTGATAGTGTAACTACACACCTTCACTTACAGTCCGTCAGAGACAGAGTGCAACCCGCAGATTCTGCTTGCTTCTTAAGTAGAGCAATGGAAAATTAAGTATAAGCATATAAGCTTAATTTTTAACAGGAAACAAAACTATATTTCAAAGATAGACTTCACACTTCCCAGATTTCCAGGGGCAGGGTGAGCAAAATTAAAGAAGACATGAACAAAAGAAAGAGCAAAGAAGTAAAAAACTGAGAAGAAAAATGAATAAAAAGTAAAATAAAGCAAGAAGAATAACAGTTATATTTATTTTACAATAAATGTAAAAGGAATCTATTCACCAAAACAAATAAACAATAATACAATGTTGTTACCTGAGTTAAGAAAAAAAACACTGTATGTTGTAGAAGAATTATAGGTATAAAAAAGTGAAGTGGAAAACTTGGAATATAAAGGGCATCAATTATATACCACACAAGTACAAAGAGAAAGATGTTGTTAATGTAAATAATAAATTTTAAAGTTTAAATCTTAAATGTGACAAAGATACTTAAAAAATAACTGAAACTTTACCAGCCATGAAACTTTATGTTTAAAAAAAAGGTCAAATAAAATAACAAAGTTTACTTGTATATAAAGAATGATATAGCCCTGGCCAATGAGGCTCAGTTGGTTGGCCATGGTCCCATAAACTGAAAGGCCACCAGTTCAATTTCCAGTCAGCACACATGCCTAGGTGCCTAGATTGCAGGTTCGGTCCCAGTCAGGGCACATACAAAAAGGCAGCCAATCAGTGTTAGTATCTCCCATTGATGTTTCTATCCCTCACTTTCTGCCCCCCTTCCCCTTTCTCTAAACTTAAAAAAAACAAAGAATGATATAAATACTGAGAATTTGATGTAAATGTTGTAGTAGCTAAATTCAACAAACTGGAGAGATCAAGTGTAACATATTTTTATATACTGGATCTGAATAATCTAATCAATAAGGTTCATCTTCTAACTCTACTTCAAATAGAAAATGCACCTTCTTTTCAAACATATGTGAAAACTACCCTGCCCTAAACTGTTGTTATCTCATGCTGCTATAGAACACTTGATAATTTTTCAAAGAAGAACCCAAATGCATCTTGTTTACAAGGCAACAAACAAGAAATTAAAAGGAAAAATAAAATGAATTCTAACCTTGGAACGTGTTCCTCATTTCTTTTTTTTGTTTGTTTTGTTTTTTAAAATTATTTTATTGTTGTTCAATTACAGTTGTCTGCATTTTTCCCCCACCCCTCTACCCCACCCCAGCCCAACCCACCTCCCTCCCCTGCTTCCACCCTCCCCCTTGGTTTTGTCTATGTGTCCTTTATACTAGTTCCTGAAAACCCTTCTCCCCACTGTTCCTTCCCCGCTCCCCTCTGGCTATTGTTAGATTGTTCTTAACTTCAACGTCTCTGGTTATATTTTGTTTGCTTTTTTCTTCTTAATAACATGCTCAAAATATTTTTAAAGAAGGAATCCCAAGTCTTTCTTGCCATTTGAAAATAATTGTTTTCACTTATATTGACAGCTGTGCACTGTGACTTGATGATGTATAGCAGAAGTCCATACCTTACAGATAATGTGTGAAGGAGCACAGTAGATTAAAATAAAATTTTATGGTTAAAAAATTGTGAATGCAAGAACAAAGACATAACTACATTGTAAGAAAATATTTTATATTCTTAATGGGGAAAAGTTTTGCATCATATGATATGAAAAGAAAATCTAAAAAATATCAACCAATATTACATAAACATATGAACAGTTTTAAGGCAGAAAATGGTATGATCAAAGTTAAACAAGTGCAACATGGAAGAAAGCAAAAGCAAGTGAAATATCATCAACACTAAAAAAATACTGCAACATATCAGCAGTATTTCTCTCTAGCCTCATTCATAACTAAAATTATACAGGAAGGAATCTGCATGTATGCAGCTATTATCCTCCTTTGCCTTTCATCTTTAACCCTTATCCCACCCGAGCGCAGTCCCCCCTTCCTTCCAACTCCTTGGAAATTGCTTCTGCTGCCCTCACTAAATGCTTTCTATCCTCTTGTAAAGTAGATCAATGAAACAAACTTAGTTCTCCTTGTATTTCATTTTTTAACAGCATTGTACACAGTTGACTACTTTCAATTCTCTCAAATATTTATTTAGATTTCCTTGGCACTATGTGCTAATTTCACCTAAAAATTCATTAGATTTTTATTTCATAAGATATTTATTGAATATGCAGCTATACTTTTTACACAGTAAGCAATTGTTAAGACTAAAGATCTTGCTGCAATAAAATATAAATTATACTGATACAGAGAACAAATAAATAAATGCTAACTATTTGTATTAGAAAGAAATAAGGCCATATCACAAAAATTTTACAAAGGTACTCAAAAGAAAAAAAGAAAATTGGTATATCCACCAATGAGTAATAGGAATTTATCATAGTAATGGTAAACCCATGACCTCTAAAATGTTAAGTGTTGATTTTTGCCTCACTTTTTCTAATAACAGTGTATGGTGCATACTTAAATATTATTTTATAATTAATTATATATATATACACTTACAAATAATGTATATTTAGTTATACATTAATTACATATAATTTTAGTAACATGTTCAATTTTGCAAAAATATTCTAAACATTGTTTGTATTCCAAGTGACTTTTGAAAAATGCATTTGATATTCATGTTATTCCATTTTTAGCACAGGTCATTCCATCTTTCTTGTCATTTTTCTCTTTATCAAATGCTAACTTGACTCCGCCAGATCTCCAATTGTTAATATCTTTACCGTGAATAAAGCAGTTCTTTATGTCACTATGATTAACTTTACTAATATCATTTAATTAACAGTTCCACATTGTCATCATTAGCTGTTTAAAACTATGCAATTTTACATGTTCTGTATTATTTCCTACGCATTTCTTCCTATTTCAGATACTCATATCTAACCAAATACACATAGATATGACCCATGTGATATGATGGATATTAGTGTTAAGTACAGATGTACATTTAAGGGAGACCTGATTATCTAAGCGACCAATCCATTGGTCGCCTAGTGTGTGTGTATTTATATCAGTCTCCTTTTTACAAAGAAACTAAAATACTGGATAGGAGAAAATGAGTATTAGGAAACCACAGACACTCTTTAGATAAAACTGAAAGCAGTATGTGATGACATTAAAAATTATATTAATGAATTATTTAACTATTTGCCAACTAATATGTATTAATCTACAATGGAATACCAAAAACATCTCACTTTATAGAAAGAGTTTTCATAAAAACCACCATTGCCATCATCCTACTGTAAGATGTTATTATACTGCTCTTGTATTATTCTCTGATATTTCAATGAGCTCCCTGCCACTATAGACAGTTCCCTCTCCCCATCTCAAATCAGTCAGGCATCAAGGCACTGGATTAACCTGCCTAAGGCATTTGGGCAATCCTTAGATCATTGTTATTTTTTTGGCATGGAGGGGTGGAGGAGATGGGGAATGGAATTCGAATTATTCTACAAAGTTGCCCCAACTTACTTTTCATTTTTCTATGATCTCCTTATATAAATTAGTTCCTTCTTGTCTTTAAATTGTGACACTTTAGGTTTTGTCCATGCAAAACACCCTGCCGGAGCCATGTGACTTTTATGTTTCCTCATATATTTCAGGCAGACACTTCCGCTAGCTCTGACATCCCAGGGAATGTTTGTTTACGCATCATCTGTCATTTAGCATAATCTGCTGTTTAATATCTTTTTATCAGTTATTAAAACTTCACTACATCTCCTATTGTGTAAGCTCTGGAAAAACATAGATTATAAGTGTTTTTCTCCTACCTAGTATCATTTTCACATTCCCCTATACTAATGTTCTGCATAGAACTATCATCAGCTTTATATACATATACTAACTTCAAAAATATTTTACTGTCTTGATATTCTCACTAGGTTGTAAGCTTCCTGAATGCCATCTGTGAATATCTTGTTCACTGTTGTATACCCAGCACCTTTAAGCATACATAGCATATACTGTGTTCAACAAATAATTAATAAATGAGTGCATAAACATGAGTAGTCACAAATAATTCTTAAAGGTGATATATTGACAAGATTCATGCCTGCAACTGATATTATGACATATAATCACAAACAGCTTTGATTTCATAAAATTAATAGAATACTCTTTCTTACTACTAAAAATGCACATTTCTAACTTTATCTTGCATTTTTATATAAATTAAGACATAAGAATTAGACCTCTGTTGAGATCTGTGTTTTTAAAAGTCACTTTTACTTTGTAATAGTGATTGTGAAGAGTTAGGAAGTAAAAGTTAACATGGAACCTTTGGGTAGGAATGCTGTCTTTTTTATTGAAAATCTACATGAATTATTCTAGAAACCATATTTAAATGGCACAAATTATGACAAGTCAGGTAAGTAATAACATATCCACATAGGTGACCTATAAATAGAGGAACAGAAGATATTAGGCCCCAGAAAAAGACATCAAGGTTTATTTTTAGAGGGAGAGCAGTACTTCTGATGAATACAGCACAACATTCATAGGCTTTCTGTAAAAAGCTTTTGATCAATTGTTGAGGACTGTGCTTGGGTAATAATAAATGACCTCAATACTTCCTATGCTTGTATTATTTTTATTTTATTTTTAAAGTTAAAAATATTTTCTTTCCAAGTGTATAATTCACATTTAAAATCTTTTTTCTTCTTCCTGAACTCTCAATTCTTTAAATTTATTTTTGAAGTATACAACATACACACAGACATACCTCTTATCTATAATACCAGTAATTGTACTTAATAACCACAATCTGTTTCAGTCACACATACTAATTCAATAACGACATCTTAAATCATCCAGCAAGTTATGCGAGACAGTAACATATCTCTCTGACATACTATACTCAACATTCATCTGTATGTTTCTTATCATAAATTTGTATACCAGATGCCTTCTTATAATTAACATGTTAGGGTTTGGGAGCAGTAGATTTTGCTCGTAACAAACTTTCCAACAAGTCGACATCTGTGATTTATACCTCCAACTCACTTTCAATATATTTACATAATCAGTTCAGTTTAAGCCTAGATTATATGTTCTTCTTACATTTTTATAAACAGTATCCCCTAAAGATAGTCAAAAGTAAACCAAGGTGAAGTTTAATTCTTTCTCCTTTTTTTTCTAATCAAAACACATCATGAACATAAAATCAAATACTCTGATTACATGCATTTATTTTAAAAGAAAAAAATGTGCTTTTATTCTGCTAGGTATATAAGTCCATAACAGGGATACTTTAATTACTATCAACATGATCAGACAACTTATATGTGTATAGACTTAAATTTTCTATAAATTTTTATGTAGTCCATAGAATTTGGCTTAACCTTTTTTTTTAAAACATTCCCATTTAACCACTCAATAAACTGAGGTTCAAAAAGGTTAGGCGACTTGCTTGGGAGGTAAGAATTACTAGGATCATCAGGGTTTTTGTTTTGTTTTGTTTTCCAGCTGTATGTAAGGACAGATTTCAGGTCTTTCTCTCTCAATCCAGGGTTCTTTCCACTCTAACACACTGTCATTGAATACAGTTAACTGTAAAATTTAGAAATATTTTCAAATTACTATTACTTTGAACTCTATGTCTGATAAATTGCTTCTCTCAAGTTCATTTAGCTCTTTTTCTGGAGATCCCTTCCTTCCTTTTAGTTAAGGGTTGTTTCTTTGTCTTCCCATGTTAGCTGACTCTTTTTGTTTGTTTCTATGTATTATGTTGATCGGTTTTGACTCCCTGTCTTTGAAGGTGGGCTTATGGGTAGGAGTCTTGTGGGACTCAGTGGTGTACTCTCCTTGATCTCCTGAGTTGGATACTCTAGGGATGCCCTTCACGCAGTTTATGTGGGCTCTACTATTGTATTTGGGTTTTGATAGGTGTTTTCCTGTTCATTGGTTGGTTCTCTCCTCCAGCTCACCACAGGGTTGAGAGTCTCAACCCTCACCACATCTTGTATGCTGTTTTACAGGTGCTGACAGAACAAAACAACACAGAAAACAAAACCCATGCAACCAAAAGTACCCCCAATGACAATAACAATATCAATGACAAATGAGCAAACATTCATAAAGGTAGAAAGAGAACAAGAATATTATAAGAAAAAAGAATATGAGATGACTAAAGGAAAGAAACATGATGGTGAGATGATAGAGGGAGGAAAAATGATAAGAGTAAGAAACAGAAAAAAGGAATCACTACAGAAGGTCAAAGAAAGGGAAAAAGTAAAACTTGAAGTGAAAAATAAGAAAGGGAAAGAAGAAGGCAAAATGGAGTAAGAAAAGTGAAGAGTAAAATATGAGACTTAAAATAAAAATAGTGAAGAACAGGAACAAAATTGAAGAAAAAATGTTAAAAAGCTATGCAAGAAAAAATAATGCAAATAATGGAAAAGAATGAAGTGGAATTTGTCTCAGCAGAGTTTAGTGCTCGCCTGCTGGGTTCTTCTGGATATGAGTCTGGTGTTGTCTGGTGTAAGCCAATGTCAGGAGCTGTTCCCATCTAGCTCTAGGCAGCCTGTTTGAAGCTACAAGCAATCCACAGTCTGTGGCTCTTTCCTTGAAGCTTGGCTGCGTCTGGGGTGGTCCTTGCTGCTCTACACTGCTGGCTTTTTATCAACACAAGGCCCAGGGTGGGTCACCTAATAGCTGAAAGCACTGCGCCTGCCTCGTATCGGCAGTCCCGCCATTAGTCTTAGCCTAGCTGCCGACCTGTCTGTTTCTGAGAGGGATTCTGGTGCAATCCAAAGGATGGGACCCCTGAATCTCCCTTGGGAGAAGCTGTTCAAGGAAGATGACAGTGTTCCCCCATTCCTGCATGACACATCTTGTTCTGTCCAAGATTATTTCCAGTAGTGAATAGTCCCTAGAGTTAGCTGTCCATTTTGTGTGAGGGGTCAGTCTGTGAGAAAGGGTCAGTTCTTTCCTGCTTAGAGCTGACGGCAGCTCTGTATAAGAGCCAAGGCTCGCCGGGGTTAGCCTGCCTCTTTCAGACTCTGTAAGATGCCGTTTGATCAAAAATTTTACAGATGAATCTGATGATTTCTAAGATGATTTTAATCATGTTATATTGAATATCAATTTCAAATAATATACATTAGAATAGTAAAATTAACTTACATAATTTCATTTCCAAAAGATTCTAGGTTGGACAAATTATAGCATATAATACATCATTGTAAAAATTCCAGGAGACACATTTACATATTGTTAGAATATATATTTGATTTTGAAATATTATTGGAATTAATGATAAAGCTTACATAATCACAAGAAGTATACCTTAAAAATATTTTTAATGCTTTTGTTTTTATTCAATGTAAATAATTGGTAAAATGTGAAGTAAATTTTACACACATGAGAAATACCTATTAACATTTTTAAGCTTCTTTTTGTCTACCCTGTAATTTTTTCTAAAGAAAATTTGCTTTGGAAGGTGTGGCTCAGTGGATTGAGTGCCAGCCTGTGAACCAAAATGCTGCCAAATTAATTCCCCATTAGGGCACATGCCTGGGTTGTGGGCCGGGTCCCCAGTTGGGGGCATATGAGAGGCAACCACACAATGATGTTTCTCTCCCTCTCTTTCTCTCTCCCTTCCCCTCTTTCCAAAGATAAATAAAATCTAAAAAAGAAAAATAAAGAAATTTAGAATAAAATAATCTCTTAATTTGCAACCCTTTTTAATATGACTATAATGAATTACTGAACTATTTTTAAAGATTGGAATACATTTTCAGAAGAAAAATAATTTATAATCTTTTAGTAAGAAAGAAGTTTCTTTGACACTTATATTCCAGTTTCTTAATGTACAATCATAAAGAAGATCATGAGGAATGGAGTAGATTATCAAGAATGAGCAAGAATGTCTTAGAACTAGAGTGCACTGGGTACTTTTCCAATGAAATGTCACTTTTCTTCAAAGCCAAGTCAGAAACCACCCAGAGTTGAAAGGTATGAATCTTTACTTCAATAATGATTTCACAAATTTTCTGTTGCTAAGGAAGAATCTGGTCTCCAGATGTCACGTTTATGGTGGTAAGAGAATTTCTGACCTACAATGAATCCATGCCACCTGTTGCTTTTCAATAGGAGTAGGGTCTGCCTAGAATTGTCCTCGCTGATGATAATGCCCGATAACTCCAGCAGCTTTGACTATGAAGATGCGCTACTATAAGCACTGTATTGATTATCTCAGTTCAGTTCAGGCAGTTATATAATTGAGGTCAATTTTTCGATATTAATAAAAATATTCTAAAATACTTAGAAATGCATGTGATTCTAAAAAGAGAGATAAAGACTGAAAAAAGTCCATAAGCTATAAATATAAAATTAAATAATAAATGCTAAAATATAACTTGATTTCTGGTATAGAGTATTTGAAATTTGAAAAAGTACAACTTATTGGTATATAATGTCACCCAAAGTTGTGTCTGTTTAAAAATAATATATTTAGTCAGTTAATTCCTTGATTAGGAAAAAAATACTTAATGTGCTTTTGATACCATGTAGAAAGAACACAGACTGCCTAGCTGAGTTTTCACTTTATCACATTTTTATTTTAGTATTGTGTATGCTTGGTTACATTCTCAATAAAACATAACTGTTCTTTGTGTATAATATATATTAATAATTTAACTTTGAGAAAAATATTCGTAATTGCTGATAACTTTCTCAGAATCATAGTTTAATTTTAGTGATAGCTATGTTGCCCAAAAACACATTTTATTTAAAGGACATAAAATTCAGAGTGCTTTTAATTTTTAAATTTTTCTATCAGGCACTTTAAGCTACTCTCTGAAACTCCTATTAAGTCAAAAACACATTTAGGTACAGAGCAGTATAACTGTCTGAATACACACTACACTAGATACAACCCATTGCATCAGGCAAGGACAGATGAGGCTGGCTTTAGGAAATTAATTTGTAGAAAAAGAAGTGTCAAAAGTATTTAACAACTAATTCATTCAAGCTAGTTTTAACCTTAAGAATAGTTGGCATACAAAACAGTAATATCTTAAAAGCCTGTATTCATTTCTGTAAATTTCATCACATGCAATATATAAGGGAGGACTAAAAACAACAGAATTATCTTCTGGTTGGTGGACCACTTGTAGTATACAGGTTTCCCCCAGTAGGTGAGTGTTCTAGGAGCTTATCTGTATCAGTGTAGCAGCTGGTGTTGTTGTGAGAGGCTGCATTTGGCCTCAGTGAATTTTTCTGAAGATTCTCAATGTATTTGCCCATTTCAGTATATGGGTCACCTGCCCACCCCACGCTGAGGGTTCAGCAGTTTTTGACCAAAAATGGCATGACCCCCATGCCCCACCCTCCCTATTCAACCCATCTCATCCCAAGCAACTTTTTTTCTGTTTCTCCATATGAAAAAAAGTCCTGCAAGGGAAACATTTTGCTGATGTGGAAGAGGTGAGACAAAAAGAGCACAAGCACTAAAATGCATGAAAATAACAAATTCAAAAACTGCTTTGAGCAGTAGAAAAAACATCTTGAAAGTTGCATTGCATCCAATGGAGAGTACTTTGAAGGTGACTGGTTTGTAAACATGTAAGAAAAAATACACAAATTTTAAATAAATAAATTCTGAGTTGTTTGAACCCCCCCCATCTCATATAGTTAGGCAAAACAAGACAGAAAGACCAATGCCAAAAATTAATTTTGTTTATTATTCTATATTATTTTTTATCCTAAGACTAACATTCACTGCTTTATAAAAATATTCCCACTCTTATAATTGGTCATAAAAACAGTATTAATAGTAAAAAAAATGTTTAAAATTGTAATGTGGGAATCATTATGTACCAATGCCCTAAATTGCTTACCTAGTATGTTACTTAATAACTGGACATTTTATTATTAGCTTCATACTAAAAGATTAGGCAAGAGAAGGGTCATGAACTCAGTTAACAGAATTATTGCTGGCGTGGTGCTTGCTTCATGAATAATTTATAATCCATTTGAACCAAATGGGCTGCAGAGCAATATTACAATTAACATTCAGCTGTTCCATGGATTTCGTTTAACTCCCTTTAGGAATACTGTTTGTAATGAGTAGCAAGACATGATTTTCTTGGATACCTAACATGCCACTTTAAATTCTAATGTCTACCTTTAAACAAAAAGAGGCTCAATAAATTTAAATAATTACTTCCTGATAATAGCCTAGCAGGTGAACAAAGTAAAGCAAACCATATGATAGGAAAGTTCCAAAGATGATATACTCAGCTTGACTCCACGATTCTTGAAATCTGCATAAAACCTTTAAAAAAATCTCAGTTACTACCAAATATATGGCCAGATTAAGGAGATATAATTTTTTTTCTTTTTTAATATATGTTATTTACTTATTTTTAGAGAGAGGGGTAGGAAGGGAGAAAGAGAAGGAGAGAAACATCAATGTGTGGCTGCCTCTCACATGCCCCCAACTGGGGACTGGCCCGCAACTCAGGCATGTGCCCTGACTGGGAATTGAACTGGTGACTCTTTGGTTCACAGGCTGGCACTCAAACCACTGAGTCACACCAGCCAGGGCTCTTTTTTTTCTGAAAAATGTCTAGATTATTAATTTTTATGGAGCTGTTAACTGACCATTAAAATATTTGAAAACTATTTTTTAAATATTTTTATTGAATATGCCATTACAGTTTTCCTAATTTTCCTCCTCTATCCCCTCTCCGCCCTACTCCCACAACCCTTCAGCTTCCCCCCTCTTAGTTCATGTCCATGGGTTGTACATATAAGTTCTTTGAGTCCTCTGTTTCCCATATCATTTTTTTTTCTTTCCCCATCTACCTTATGCCTACTAAACATGCTTCTTCTTCCATGTACCTTTTTCCCCTACTCCTATCTTTCCCCTCCCCACTGAAATCCCCGTGTGTGATGCCCATTTCTCTGCTTCTGTTCCTGTTCTGGTTGTTTGCTTAGTTTTTGTTTTTGTTGTTTTTCTATTATTTTAGGTTATTTGTTGATAGTTATGAGTTTGTTGTCATTTTACTGTTCATAGTTTTTAATCTTCTTTTTCTTAGATAAGTCCCTTTAACATTTCCTATAATAATAGCTTGGTGATAATGAGCTCCTTAACTTAACCTTATCTGGGAAGCACTTTATCTGTCCTTCCATTCTAAATGAAAGCTTTGCTGGATAGAGTAATCTTGGATGTAGGTCCTTGCTGTTCATGACTTCAAATATATCTTTCCAGCCCCTTCTTGCCTGCAAGGTTTCGTTTCTTTTCTTTTCTTTTTTTTTTATGTTTCAGTGATACTTATCCTTACTTTAATATTTTTTGTCTTTTTCTGCTTTTGAAATGAGCTCTTGATTCCAAAATATCAGACTACACTAAAAATGGTGGCCACTGGTGCAGTACAGGGAAGCCCACAGGTCAGGACAGGCAGCGGCAGCAGGTGGCGAGAGGCAGGGAGCGACTGAAGCAGCGGTTAACAATCATTCACAGGAAGCTAACACTATCCAACAGGTCATGCCTTAACTCAGCACAGGTTACACTAGTCACTGCCTTGGAGGGTGGCCCCTGTGTATCTGGATTCAGATTCTACACAACAATACCCTTTCTCCCATGTAAGAGTTCTTGGCTTGCATGGATCACGGGCAGCCAGAGGGCACCGGGCAGGCTGTCAGTTTTTCAGAATACTGTCGTAGACCTAGTAGATGTTCTGAGAGACCTTGGGAGTTCTGCACTTCAGCGACAGCACGTAATTGCGGTTTCCTGGCTAGATGCATAGCAGCTCAGCCAAGATCCAAATGCCACTGGTGAGCTTCAGAGACTGGTACGGCATGTCCTGCCCCTCCATGTTCCCCTTGGCAATAGTGTAAACGTTGTTGTTTTGCAACTTGCTGCAAACACTGTCAGCATTTAAATGACATTCCTGAATCTGAAACTGAAGTTCATTTTCATTGGGAATATCCTTCCATGTCGCGAGGAAGACCTGGCACTCCATTTTGCCATCTTCTACAAAAAGCCTGTGGAGTGGGATGAGGCAGCTGAAGTAGGAGACATCGATATTGTTTTTCACAGCCACCTGCAGGCTGTTCAGAGGTTCCATCCTCATGACTGGGCCCAAGGTGTTGAGGGGCAGGGAGACATCGATGCTCTGGTTTGGCATCAGTGGTGTGTGGATGGCCAGAGGAGTTCTAGGGATGACGCCGAAGCTGTTCTCGTTGAACTGGATTGCGAAGTCTGTGATGTGCTGCAGGGCTTTGTTGGTGAAGTTCATCTCCGTGTAGATGTGCCCCTGATGATGGGTGAATGTTTTGGAGATCTCCACGCCTTTAGCCTTTACTGCAAGCAGCCAGACAGCCTTCAGAGCCACGTATCCACCAGGCACCATGCCTATCCCCGTGGAGAGTTCAAACAGGTCATTCAGACCGCTGCTGACCACAGCAGGAGTGGGGAGGGATCGAAGGCTGCATGCACCAATAAGGGGATGAAGGTTTGTCCCACCAGGCTATCTAGTCCCCCCCCCCCAAGAGGTCCATTGCTCCCACCTGCATGGAGGATACCTGTGGCACATTGACTGGGGGGCCAAGATCAAGGTTTAAAAGGTCTCCCAGAAGGTCACCTGGAGAGGGAATAACCTGAGGCTGTTCCAGGTTGGTGGCAGTGGTGGTGCCAACAGGGCTGTCACCAGCATCAGTGCTCCCATGGTGTACTGGCAAGTGTCTGCGATGGATCCCATGACTTCCTTCCACAAAGGCATTGGGAGGCTTGTGGTACAGAGAGGCCAAAGATCCGATGTGGCAGATTCGCTCATCCAGTAGCGTGGGCTCAATGAGATCTGTCTCTTCAGAGATCAGCAGCTTCTCTGACAAGACCACTTCTTTGACTGTGACAGGGTCTGTTGAGAGAAGCCACCAATAAATATAGCCCCTATCTCAAAGGTCAGGATTATCAGAATCCTGTGTTGCCAAGCTCAAGACCTGCTTTACCAGCTCCTGTGTTTCTGATGGTTTCTTGAGGAAAAGCTTCACTATGGCAGTAAGCAGAGTAAGCAGCACCTGGGTGCTTTCATCATGAAAACCCTCCAGGAAGCTCTCTAGTAACTCATCTGCATTGTCAATTCATTCAGCATATTCCCCCACAATCCAGATGATAGCAGCTCGAGCATCTGGCACGTCCAGCGAGTCTAAGTTCTCACACAGAGTAGCAGTGATACTTTCATACTTGTGGGGTATTTGCAGAAGATGTCCCTGATGACAACAATCACCTCTTGGACCACATAGTTTACTTTGGTCTGGATGAGATCAAGCAATGTGCTTACACAATGTTCTACAGATTGCTCCACCTTGAAGGTGCACCGTCCAATGGCCTGCACTGCTTTGCGGACAAAGTCGACCTCCACCTCTGTGGCATATTCCTTCAGTTTGGCCAGGACCTGAGCAATATTGGCTTGGGATGCCAAATGAATCATGATGTCCAACTCCAGTTTCACATGGATGGGATCACTATACTCCACAAAGAAGACTTTGATTTCCTGCTTTAAGATTTCAGGCCCTTTCTGAACGATTAAGTTGATGTTCCTCAGGGTGACATATGGCACCTGTGGCTCCCCAGACAGCAGGGTGACGAGAGGAGGGGCCAGCTTCTTCAGAAGCATATTGTAGTAGTTGGAGTCCCTGGGTAGCAGCTCCAGAAACTTCATCAGGACTTTCACTGCCGAAAGCACCACTGCCTAGTTGGCGTGAGACAGCCAGGGAGTCACCCGCTCACAGATGCTCCGAGCTTCTCAGCCATCTTTCAGGTTGTAATTGGACAGGCAGTCCAGGATGAAAGTCTGGCTCCATTTAGTGCACTCATTCAGGGCTGTCAGCAGCTTATTGATGTTCTGTGGGTTCAGACTGAGTAAGTTGTTTGGGTAAGATTCACTGATTTCAGATAATGCTGCCACAGCATTAGCCACCACCATTGGATTTGAATCTGCTATGAGGTCCCGCAGAGAATCCAGAAATTCCTGATCGTCTACTGTTTGGGTATTGATATCATGGAGTTTTGCCACGTAGACTGCATTTTTTACTGTTTTCCAAACATAGGGATCTTCATCCTTCAAGCACTTGTGGAGGGGCTCACACAGATACTCTGTGATCTCATCCACCCAGATGCACCCCATGGTTCTGACTGCCAATGCCCAGATCAGAGGGTTGGGATCTTCACAGTCCTTCATGAAGCTGTTGACAGCCATGATGGCCATGTCTGGCTGACTCTCGGCACAGTGCGTGAGGTAGAGATACACAAGCTTCTTCAGCTCCAGGGTATCAGTCTGCATGCAGTGCACTACATCTGGAAAGAGAGCTAACGTCCTTCCCCACAGTCAGAGCAGCAATCACTTTCTTCACCGCCTCCTTCCTCTTTTCCTTCTTTTCACTGTTGAGTTTGGCCTTTAATTCAAAGAGTTCTCCTTTTTTATTGGTTGTGAAGTACTTGGAGTCAGTTGTAGTGTTTTTGGCTCTTTAATTTGTACTGGAGGCAAGGGTGGGGGTAGCAGCGGCAGCCGGAGAGCACGGCCAGTTGGTGTTGTAAAGGTGTAAGGTTTCTTTTGAGAAATCAGCTGATAGTCTAATGGGAACTCCTTTGTAGGTAACTCTCTCCTTTCCTCTCACTGCTTTAGGATTCTCTCTTTATATTTAATCTTGGGTAACTTACTGATATGTCTTGGTGTGTTCCTCTTTGGGCCCAACTTCTTTGGGATTCTGGGTTTCCCGGGATTCCTGGAAGTCTATTTCCTTTGCCAGATTGGGGAGGTTTTTCTTCATTATTTATTCAAGTAAGTTTTTAGTTTCTTGCTCTTGTTCTTCTCCTTCTGGCACCCCTATAATTTGGATATTGGAATATTTCAGGTTGTCCCAGAGGTTTGTGAGAGTCTCTTCACTTTTTTGAATTCTTGTTTCTTCACTTTGTTCTGGATGGATGTTTATTTTTTCCTTTTGTTCCAAATCCTTGCTGTGAGTCCTGGTTTCCTTTCTGTCACTGTTGGTTCCCTGAACATTCTGCTTTATTTCACTTTGCGTATCCTTCACTTGTTTTTTCATTTTTTGAACAAGCTCAATCAGATCTGTGAGAATTTTGATTGCCAGGGCTTTAAATTCTCCATCAGATAGGCTGACAATCTCCTCCTTGCTTAGCTCTCTTTCTGAGGCTTTACTCTGTTCTTTCATTTGGGCCATATTTCTTTGTCTTGGTGCCCCTGATAGGTGGTAAGGGGGCGGGGCCTTAGTTATTCACCCAGGCAGGGCAACCCTACTTGCTTCACTGCTGTGGTGCCTGTGAGGGAGGGGCCAGAGAGGGAACAATACAGCTCTCCTGCTCATCTCTAGCACACTGTTCAACTGACTCTTGCGTGAGACTGGGAGCTTCTCCTACTGTGGCAACCACTGTGGCCCACAGCCACCTCTGAGTCCCCTTAGGTCTGCCCCTCCCGTGCAGCCCACCGAGCAAGGCATCTAGTCCTGCCCCTAAGGTCCCCAGCTTCACTGCAGTTTTTCTGAGTCCACCTGTGCAGTCTGCCACCTTACCGGGTCTGGTTGTTCTGGTTGTTTTTTTCTTTAATTCCTTTGTTGTTGGAGTTCCATGCAGTTTGATTTTCTGGTACTATTGGTTGTTTATTGATTTCAGATTCACTGTTTTTCTCCTTTTGGTTGTGTGAGGAAGCAAAGGGTCTCTACCTAGGCCTCCATCTTGGCCAGAACTCGGAAAACTATTTTTAAAATTGATTTTTTAAATGATCAAATCCTATGTTACTGCTTTATAATTGCTAAATAGAAATGAACTTGACTCTAAATTCATGCATCAGCCAATATAATTAAAGATGTAACATAAATCCATTTGCAAATTCAACTTGAGGTCTGATTTTTAAACATTTTTGAAGATTTCTCTTCATCCCTTTATTAAGTTTGCCACATTCACTTCACTTTTCCCGCTTTATTTTCCATTAATGAAGAAGCTTTTTGTAGTAAGTTCTCTCACATGGCAAAGGGTAGACTTTTTAAAAACGGTCATTCTAATAGATTGTAGATTTAGCTTAAAACATAAACTCTACTTTTATATTTCTGCAACCTGTTTTTAGTGGTAGAGCCTCCTTCGGACACCATCAGCTTTGGAGCACTGCTCCTGAAACTCCCCTCCCTGCGTCCGCTGGGCACATCTGCTCTTTTCAAGATGACAAACTTTTTTTCCAAGACCAGAATGTTTCTATTTTAATTCATCAAATGTATATATATTTCTAATAATTGATTTCTCCCAAATGAAACCATGGCTATCAGGATATATGTGTGTAGAGTTTATAGTTCATATTTCCTTTCATACACATTTATCTCATTTGATCCTTGCAAGCATTCTGTGAACTAACTTTCTGGAGTAAAATACATTCGAAGATCACCTAGTCCTGAGCTTATTCACTTCTTTGAAGGTCACAGCCTCCATGCAGGAGACGTGACCTAATTAAATGTACAGTTTCTCTCCCAAGAGAAAAACAATGCATATAAAATGCACACAAATTTAAAATTCCAGAGAATTCAATGGCAATCTAAATTGTCATAATAAGGTCTGATCTACATAATCACTCATACCTTAGCAGAATTAAATAACCTTAAATTTCATGTCACTTGTAAACAGTGCTGAAGATTACAGGAAAACAAAAAAGATACAATTTGAAGGAATGAAAGGAAAAGGGAAGTTATCTTTGAGAATATATTATCTCCCACCTCAGTGAGATGAGATATTGATGTGTTTCTAATCCTGATTAGGAAACATGTCAGGATACATGAGAAAAGTGGGACTTTTTTTATATTGGACATCTTTTAAGTTGAAATTGCAAAAAAAAAAAAAAAATCCTGTAATTACTTTGTTAACAAATGTATCCCAGAGGCTGATGACTAATACTTAACAATCCTGGAAGCACATTTGAATCTCCAAGGGAGTTATAAAACTAACAAACAAACAAACAAACAAACAAAAGAAAAACACCTGGTGTTTGTACTCACAGAGTGATAGATCCTGATTTAATTGGTCCAAGATAAAGTTTTGACATCTCTATGTTTCTAAAGCTCCACGGTATATTTTAATTAACAGATTACATCCACTGCTTTTAGAAGAACCAATAAGAGGGGACTCTGGGCTTAATTTTCATGGATAATCAGTATGCTATTATAAAATTAATCACAATCTAGAAGAAAATCACCATTTTGTGTTGTAGTCAAATTAACAATAAGAGGTGTTTTCAAATAAATATTATTAAATTAGTCGAGATAGGAAAAATATTTTAATCTAATTTTTTAGTACTTTATCATTTAATTAACAAATATGTTTGAAACATTACTATGTCAGGCACTGTTTTACCTGCTGAAAGCATAGCAGTAAAGAAGACACAAAACTATCTTACTTCCTGGTATTTACATATCAAGTGGCCAGACAGACATTAAAGAATATCAATGAAGCTTCTGCATGGCTAAAGAAAACAGCATTAAAATGAAAAGAGAACCAACTATATGGGGAAACGTATTTGCCAAGGATACCTCGTACAAGGGTTTGCTCTCCAAAATACATAAAGAACTCATACGACTCTACTCCAGAAAGTCAAAAAAACCAATTAAAAAATGGGCAAAAGACTTGAACAGATACTTCTCCAAGGAGGATATACACAAGGCCCAGAGACATATGAAAAGATGCTCAGCATCACTAGCCATCAGAAAGATGCAAATTAAAACTACATTGAGGTACCACCTCACACTGGTCAGAGTGGCCAACATAAACAAATCAACAAACAAATGTTGGAGAGGATGTGGAGAAAAGGGAACCCTAGTACATTGTTGGTGGGAATGCAGACTAGTGAGGCCACTGTGGAAAACAGTGTGGAATTTCCTCAGAAAACTAAAAATGGAACTGCCTTTTGACCCAGCATTCCACTGCTAGGATTATACCCTACGAACCCTGAATCACCAATCCAAAAGAACCTGTGCACCCCAATATTCACAATTTACAATAGCCAAGTGCTGGAAGCAACCTAAGTGCCCATCAGCAAATGAGTGGATCAGAAAACTGTGGTACATTTACACAATGGAATTCTACGCAGCAGAGAGAAAGAAGGAGCTTATACCCTTTGCAACAGCATGAATGAAACTGGAGAGCATTATGCTAAGTGAAATCAGCCAGGCAGTGAGGGACAAATACCATATGATCTCACCTTTAACTGGAACATAATCAACAAAAGAAAAAAAGCAAACAAAATATAACAAGAGACATTGAAGTTAAGAACAGTCTAATAATAAATAGTCAGAGGGGAGGGAGGAGGGGACAGTGGGGAGAAGGAATTGCAGGAACTATAAAAGACACATGGACAAAACCAAGGGGGAGAGTGGAAGCAAGGGAGGGAGGTGGGTTTGGCTGGGGTGAGGGGAAGTGGGGGGATGGGTGTCAAGGAGAAAAATAAGCCAGGTAGAAAAAAAGTAGCTGTGGGGTTGAGAAAAGGGACCAGAATTTCAGAACAGATACACAGAGAAAATCCCATTGAAATTGTGATTTTTAAGTCCAGAGCCAGAGGAGGAGATGATTGCTAAAACAAAGATGATACATATGTTGAACTCTCTCCTTTCTACATGTAAACAGTCTTAAAATGAGTATCATTGCAAGTCAGTGTTAAGTTTAATATTCAAATTAATATTCAAATCCATTCTCTAGTGTTTTTACTTTATTCTTTAAAATTATTATTATTTTTATGCTTTATCTTTTCATTGTTGACACTATTATAGCTATCCTCCATTTTTCCTGTGTCTCCCCCTCCACCCAGTCACTGAGCTCCTGCGGCCCGGCCCTGACCACACCGTTGTCCCTGCTCACGGGCTGCATCCATGTCTGAGTATGCACACGCATGTTATTTGGCTCATCTCGTCCAGTCCCCACCCTCTGAGACACATCAGTCTGTTTCCTGTGTCCATGGTTATTTTTCATTAAAAAAAAAGAAAAAGAATAAAACCTAGAGAAAATCCACTCACAGCTTTAAATGAGGGAAACCTTAAGTTTGTTGTGCTCAGTAGGCTTCTGAATGCATTTAATTTCAGTAATAAATGAATTATTTTATTTGATGCCAACTAGTATTACTGCCTCAGGAAATTTGGATGTTCAGGAACCTTTGGTGAAAACTGCCAAAAATGAGAACTTAGAGGTAGAAGCCAGAGCCCAGAGCCATATCACATTCATAGTAAAGCACTAGCAATATCAACTTAAATGTGTTTGGAACTTTCCATTTTACAAAGCAGCTCTTCCAAATTCACTATTGAAAAACTCTAGAGGTAAAGAGAATAGTTCCTTTTATTAGCATTTTATGAAGAAAAAAACTGAAACTGATAACATAAAATGACTTAATCCACAGAAATAAAGCTAAGTACTGGGACTGTATGTACTCAAGTCTTATGCCTAACACGTGTTTTTCTTTCCATTTTACTGCCTCCCTCAAAAGGAACTACTTTTCACCCCAAAGGGAACTACTCTCCTGCCAGTGTGTCAGGAGCTGAACATGAGCCTGTCTTAGTTTTGAAAGGGGTGAGAGATGGGGCTGCTGAGGTGCCCATAAAGCTGAGTTGTAACATTGGTTATATGCTACAACATTGGCTCTGTGTACACATCAAACAATTCTGAATTGTTCAGACACCCTGTCAATTCTAAATACTACAGATGTCATAGCTAGAGATGTTAGGGTACTGTCAGAAATTGTGGTCTTGCCGAAGGAAAAAAAAAAAAAAAGGAAAACTTTAAAAGGAACAGGCATTCAATTTCAGTAGCAAGTAAAATATGTCTGCCAGAAGAATATAAATGTCCTCCACTCTGGTTTTTCAGTGTGATTAAGGTAGTCTAATTCACATTCATTCCGTTTATTCAAGGTGCTACAGAAGTGCTGTTGTAGTCAGCGGTGACAGTATTCCAAAGAGAGGCAATTAGGCTTCACTAGATTTAAAGTTTAGGGCTCATTATATATGATATTTTTCAGCTGGCACAGATATTGAAGTCTTCGCAAGAGAACTGCATAAAACAAGAGATTCTGTTTGAGCTCCACTGATCATTGGAGAATGCTGACTGCCAAGCTGCCAGTTGTGTTCTCAAAGAACAGACACATCAGCCACTGAATCAAAGAGCTGTGAAGCTCCCACCTGCCACTAGTGAGTAATCAAGAAACAATGGAAAGGTGTACCTCCAGAAAGCCAGAATAAAGGGTGTTGGGTTGCTATAAAGCTTACACTTTTTGTAGGCCTCACCAGACAACCCATGACTTAAAGCAAGCATGCTCTATAAAGCTGCACCTCTCTCTAACAGAACAGCAGAAAGTTGAAAAAGTTACAGTTGCAGATTCTCCCCAGTTATAAGTTCCATGTTATCATAAAATACAATTTTAACTGAGCTATATATCATGGGTCATCGCTATCCTGAGGAAGGGGATGTGTCCATCTAGTATAAAAATAATTTGGAAAAGATTCATAATAAAATTATGTTTTCTAAAACACTTCAACAAAAGTTAGGTAATGCTATAATTAGAGGTATTGTTAAGTGGAAAAGAATCAAAAAGAAGGAACTGTAAGATAATAATGAGGGAATCAATAACTAAGTGATCACAGCCTTAACGAGAGTCACTTATAATGATAATTTTACTCATATTACACCCAAGATGGTATAAATAAATGACATCATTCAATTAAACAACACCATTAAAAGACAAGTAAATAGTACAAAGGTAAAGGACTGCAAGCAGCAACATTGGTTTTATAAACATTTCATAGAAGTATGTGAAGATTCTCTATGAATCCAGGAAAGTAGAAGGGCAAGAGGGAGTGGATACTTTTAAAGCTTTGAGAATTTTTTTAAACTTTGAGATAATTTTAGCTTTATCAAAGAGCTGCAAAAACAGTGCAGGGAAGTCTTATACACTCTTCAGCCAGCTTATTTGTGGATGAAGAGATCCATCTTATAGAATTTCAGCACATTTATAAAGACTAAAAAAAATAGCCTTGGCATAGTATTATTAGCCAAAATACTTCATTTGAATTTCACCAGCTTTTCCATTGGTGCATTGTGGGTTTTTTGTCTCTGTTGATTAAAAGGTCTGAGTTCCTCTCCTTGTTTTTTCAACAACTACTAGCAGTAATTACTGTGTACCAGCAGACATTGTGATAGGTGTCAAGAATACAAATATTAGACACTGTTCATGTCCTCAGGAAGCTTACAATTTGGATGCGTACAAAGGTTGAACTAGACAGTAGAGCAAAGAGTAATGACAAGTAACCCCATTGGGAATATCAGGGCAAGCTTCCTAAAGGATTAGAGAGAATAAATGATGATAGAATGGGAGTCAAGGAGCAATGGAAGCTTTATCCTAGGCAATAGTTATAGCACCTCAAGAAAGGATGCTTAGAAAAGGTTTCCTTGCTCAGAAGTAAAAAAAAAATGACTGCATGGCTAGAACATGTATTTTCAGGAGTACTTATAAATGATGAGGTTGAAGAATTTGGCAGAAACCAGATCATAAGAAACTTTATGCTATGTAGAAAAATAATAATTTTATTCTGAAGGTCAGGGGATGCCCAAGGATTTAGGAATAGGATGATCTTACTAGGTTTGCTTTTACAAAGGCTTATGTTAGCAGCAGTATGGAGCACAACTTGTAAAGGGGGTGAAAGTAGGGGAAGAAAGACCATTAACAAAACAAGTATGAACACTACATGGGAATTTATATAGTCCTAAGCTGAACAAATGATTACGAAGAAGAAGAGAAGTGAACTGAATACACAAGTCATTAATTGTTTTATTATAACTGGTTCTGGTTGACCATACAAAGTAAAAGAGAATCCAGGAGTGAAGCTTGGAGAACAGTGGTTACATTCACACAGACACACACACACAAGATGTGGAAAAAATCATTTGGATAAATTTGGACTTCAGGAGAGAGGTCTTAATGGGAAAAGTTCACTTAAAACAAATTAATGTATGGGTATGTGAAGGCACAAGAGTAAGCACCACTGTATACAGTGTGAGATATGAATAAGAGAGGATGTGAAAAGCAACCCTGGAGATGAACATATTTAATGGTATGTAGACAAATAATATTTCATGAAGGAAAATCTAGGAAGAGGAGGCAGAGACGTAAGTCCACCAGGGAAGCTGTTGCCAGAGCAGGACATGAATGGGATGTTAATAAGGAGGCAGTGAACAATAAAGGCTATTAGATTTAGTAAAAAAGAGGATGCTGCCTACTTTGACAAAAATGTCATAAGTAAAATTGAAAAAGTGCAGGACAGGTTAACAAATAAGTAATGAAAAGTTAAAGATTAGAGAGGGAAAGAGGGAGAAATGAGAGAAGGGAGAGAGAAAGGAAGAAACAGAGAAGATTCCAAGATTCTAAGTTATATATATCCTAAAAAGGAAGATTTTTGTAGAATGAAGGCTCTTGACCATGGGTAAATGCTGGTGGACAGGGAGGGCCTCAGGAAAGTGCTGAAGATGCTGTACAGGGAGAAAACGCTTATATATTCCACAGTTACATTTTGAAAAATTAACCTTAGATAAATAACTTCCTTTCACTTTCTATTTAAACAGAAGGCAGGAATCAAATATGAATGCATAAGTACCTCCATTTTTAATAACAGTGAATCAAGTCTCTATCTTTAAAGAGAAACTATGGCAATTTGATGAGAGGGAATGAGGAAACTGGAAAAAAAGTTGGAGGGTTAGGGACTAGATGACTTAGGCAAGGCTTAAAATAGCTACTGGGAAAAAAAGCAAGGTAGCTGGTAACAATCACACAAAAGGATTGATAAATACATTAAGAAATAACCAGGATTTTTAGAGTCCAGAAGTATGAGTTAAAAAAGCAATTTTGTTGAAAATTTCCAAAAAGAAATAGAAAGAATTTGAGGCTACTATCAAGAAAGTTGAAATGATTTATAGATAGAATATGAATTTAGTAAATTAGTGAGCTAACAGTTTGAGAGAAAATGGACATAATTATGTTGAATGGTTGTCATCAGAGCCCCTGAAGTCAACCTGATGGAAAAATAATTAGGGAAAAAGACTGGCCTAACCTGGTGACACAAGATCTTCAGTTGACATTAGTGAAGGATAAACAGTGCCGAAAGACTTGTATAGAATTAGGTTTTTATTGTATATTGTTATTGTTTTATCATTGTTATTATTTGCATATGATTTTGTAAGTTTGTATGTGTTTTAATAAAGCTTTAATTTTAATAAAACTATTGTTTGACAATTACATTAAGGAAAATGCCAAATATATTTATAGTTATTATTATGGGGAAAACAACAGTGAATAATTATGAGAGCAACAGAAAAAATAATTTTCTTGTGAGACTAAGATTTTAGTTCAGAAAGAAGTAGAAAAATGTGAAATGAGGTTATGAATGTTTACTATGAGATGGAGTTCCAAAAATACAGTGGGGCCATCTATTCATTTTTAATTTTTGTATTGTTGTTCAGTTTCAGTTGTCTCCATTTTTCAGCCATTACTCTCCCCTCTCCTACCTATCCCCAATCTCCCACATTCAGTCCTTCCCCCCAACCCTTGTGTTTGTCCATGAGTCCTTTATACATGTTCCCTGACTTGACCCACCCCCTTCTTTCCTTGGTTATCTTCCTCCCTCCTTCCTTCTGGTCACTGTGACTTGTTCTTTATTTCCATGACTCTGGTTCTATTTTGCTCACTTCTTTGTTTTGTTTAGGTTCCACTTATAGGTGAGATCATATGGTATTTGTCTTTCACCAACTGACATTTCATTTAGCATAATACCCGTTAGAAGGGAAAAAAGAAAATGCGTTTGGGAGGGATCATCAAAGAACACTCCCCAGAGAATAGCCTTTGCAGGAACGCAGTCTATAGGGGATAGGTGGATAAGTTAGTCTTTATAGCTGATTATCAAATCAATGCAAATTTGCTCTTTGGGACACACGGTAGGGTTTTATTTTTCAACTCCTTTGAAGTTAGGTTGTCCAAGTGATTTGACTTGGCTGATACAACATGAAGGAAAGTCGTGTGTGTAATTTCCTGATGAATACCTTAACAGTTGTGTGCATGATTCTCCATGCCCTATCTCACTGTGGCAGCGGTCAGTGATTAGGGGCTCCCTGACAACCTGCAATGGACACAGTGTGCAAGAGAAATTTTGAAATCTTTCTTTCAATTACCAATATTTGAGGGTTCTTAGTTCAGCATAAACTAGTCCTTCTGACTGAAACATGAGCAAGGATACTAGGATGAGCCGTATCGTTCTCAGGCTTTAAATACTGCAGAGCACCAATGATAAAGCTACTTCAAAGAAGGCAGAGAGGCAGAATCAAATGACACGTTTAGACTAGCTGGTTAGTAAACACTGTAGATGAGTATAACACTAGGTTTAATGTTAATTTTTATCTACCAACAAAGCCAATCCTTCATTTTTGATAACTTGTATATACAAAACACATGAGTAAAGTTCAGTATAACTTCAAAAACACATATTTATGAAAATGCAATTGATAAAACTTTATATATATATTTTTCCTTGTTCATGTTTGTAGATTAATAGATAAGTCTATGCTCAGTTGTGTTTTCTTTTTTTTTGTTTTTTGAGCAGCTCTTCTTTGAGAACGAAAAACACAATTTTAAGAATTTTAATTACATTTAAGAATTTTAATTTACATTTAATTTCAGGTGGTAAAATTATGATACATTCATCAGTTGTCTTTAGCATTCATAATTTATGAACATTTAACTATATATACAACATAGTTATACATATAAAACTACATTAAAATAAGGTTTTAGTAAGTAAAAAGATGATTTAATTTCCTTATAGAAATTTAACATTTCATATATTACTGAAATGAATTTTCAAATTTATAAATTCATAGATAACCCAATATTTTGATATCTTTCACAATTTTTGAAGTTAAAACATTTTCAACAATAAATATTTTAACAGATTAATTAACCAAGTAATTTTTTATCTTGAACATTTATATACATAAAAATTGCAAAACAAATGAATTCCTTTTTATATTACAAATTAGGTAAGTTATAAAGTGCAATGGGTAGTATGGACATTTTAATGTGTTAATTCTTCCTATCTATGAACACATTTATGTGCTTCCACTTATTTGTATCTTGTTCAATTTCTTTCTTCAGTGTCTTATAATTTTCTAAATACAGGTCTATTACATCTGTGGTTAGATTTCTTCCTAAGTAGTTTATTCTTTTTGAAGGAACTGTGAATGAGATTGTTTTTTAATTGCTCTTTCTGATAGTTCATTATTGGCATATAAAAATATAACTGATTTTTGGAATTCTGATTTCTCAGAATTTTGTATCCTGCTAATTTACTGAAGTCTTTTATCAGTTCTACTAGTTTCTTCATGGAATCTTTAAGATTCCCTATGTACAGTATCATGTCATTTGCAAATAGAGACAGTTTTACTGCTTCCTTTCCAATTTGGATGCCTTTTATTTCTTCCTCTTGTCTGATTGCTATGGCTAGGACTTCCAGTAATATGTTGAATATGAGGGGTGAAAGTGGGCATCCCTGTTTTGTTCATGATCTTAAGAGGAATGTTTGTAGTTTTTGCTCCTTGAGTATGATGCTGGCAGTGGGTTTGTCATATATGGCCTTTATTATGTTTAGGTATATTATCTCTATTTCCACTTTGCTGAGGGTTGTTATCATAAATGGGTGCTGGATTTTATCAGATGCTTTTTCTGTGTCTATTGATATGATCATGTGGTTTTTATCCTTCATTTTATTTATGTGGTATATCACATTTATTAATTTGTGAATGTTGGATGAAACTTGCATTCCCAGAACAAATCCCACTTGATCGTGGTATATGATGTTTTTGATGCATTGCCGTATTCAGTTTGCTTTTTTTTTTTTGCTGAGGATTTTAGTATCTATGTTCATCTGGGATATTGGCCTATAATTTTCTTTCTTTGTAGTGTCTTTATCTGATTTTGGAATTAGGATAATGCTGGCCTCATAAAATGAGCTTGGAAGTCTTCACTCCTAAATTTTTTGAAATAGTTTGAGAAGGATATGTGTTAGTTCTTCCTGGAACGTTTGGTAAAATTCACATGTGAAGCTGTCCAGTTCAGGGCTTTCATTTGTTGGGTGTTTTTCGATTACTGCTTTAATTTCACCAGGTGTAATCTGTCTATTTAGATTTGCTGATTCTTACTGATTTAGTTTTGTGAGATAGTATATTTCTACGAATTCATCTATATCATCCAGGTTGTCCTGTTTATGGAACATAGGAGTTCATAATATTTTCTTATAATCCTTTGTATTTCTTTGGTGTCAGTTGTTATTTCTCCTCTTTCACTTCTGATTTTATTTATTTGGGCCCTTTCTCATTTTTTCTTGATGAATCTGGATAAAGGCTTGTCAACCTTGTTTATCTTTTCAAAGAACCAGCTCTTGGATTCATTGATCTTTTGTAGTATTTTTTAGTATTATTTCATTTATATCTGCTCTGATCTTTATTATTTAATTCCTTCTACTCACTTTGGGCTTTATTTTTTGTTCTCTTTCAAGTTCCTTTAAATTTAAAGTTAGATTGTTTATTTGAGCTTTTTTAATTTCTTGAAATAGGCCTATAATGCTATGAATTCTCCCCTTAGGATTGCTCCTTGGGTTGTATTCTCATTTTCCTTTGTTTCAAGTTATCTTTTGATCTATTCCTTGATCTCCTTGTTGTCCCATTCATTGCTTAGTAACATGTTATTTAGCTTCCATCTCTTTGTGTACTTTTCAGTTTTGTTCTTGTGACTGATTTCTAGTTTAATAGCATTATGGTTACAGAATATGCTTGATATGATTTTAATCTTCTTAAATTTATTGAAATCCATTTTGTGTCCTAACATGTGGTCTATGCTAGAAAACATTCCATGAGTACTTCAAAGGAATATATATTCTGCTGCTTTGGGGTGAAATGCTCTGTACATATCAACTGCATCCATTTTACCTAGACTGTCGTTTAAGGCCACTTGTTGTCTCCTTGCTGATTTTCTGTCTCAAACATCTATCTGTTAAAGTCAATAGGTTGTTAAAATCCCCTACTATGACTGTATTTCTGTCCATCTTTCCCTTTATTTTCATCAAGATTTGTTTTACATATTTAGATGCTCTCAGGGTATCTAGGGTTATACCCTTTTTTTGGATTGTTCCCTTTATCATTATGTAGTTTCCTTCTTTGTCTCTTACTATAGCCTTGGCATTAAAATCTGTTTTATTGGATATAAGTATTGCTACCTCAATTTCTTTTTTCCTTTACTTTTGCATGAATTATTTTTTCTATCTCTTTGTTTTCATCATGATTATGTTTCATTCTAAGGTGGGTTTCTTGGAAACAGCATATATACCGGTCTTGTTTTCTTATCCAATCAGCTACCCATGTCTTTTTGTTGGGGCATTTTAGCCATTTATTTATTTGAAGTGATTATTGATACATGCATATTTATTGCCACTTTATTTTTAATTATTTTCCTCAGTTTTTTTTTTTTTTTCTTTTTCCTTCTCCTTCATCTTAATGCAAGCCCTTTAAAATTTGTTGCAGTACTGGTTTGGTGTTCATACTCTTTTAGCTTTTTTTTTCTTTTTTGGTCTGGGAAGCCCTTTATTTCTCCCTCAATTTTAAATGATACCTTTGGTGGGTAAAGTAGCCTTGGTTGTAGGTCCTTGCTTTTCATCACCTTGAATATTTCATGCCAATTCCTTCTGGCCTTAAATGTTTCTGATGAAACATTTGTCATCTGTTTCTGTGAAATCAGATGACAGTCAAATGGGAGTTCTCTTGTAGGTAATTAACTGCTTTTCTCTTGCAGGTTTTAAGATTATCTCCTTCTCTTTAAGATTTGTCATTTTAATTATGATTTGTGTTGATGTGGGCCTCTTTGGTTCCATCTTGTTTGGGACTCTCTGAACTTCCTAGACTTCTGTACGTTTCTCCTTCACCAGCTTAGCAAAGTTTTCAGTCATTATTTCTTTAAATAGACTCTTGATCCCTAGCTCATTCTCTTCTCTTTTTCATATTCTTGTGATATGAATGTTTTCAGGCTTGATGTTGTCTCATAGGTTTATTAAATTCTCATTTTTTTCCTGCTCTACTTGGGGTTTTCTTCTACTTTGTCTTCCAAATCTCTGACTCAGTCCTCTGCTTCATCTAACCTACAGATTATTACTTATAGTGTATTATTTATTTCAGATATTGCATTTTTTATTTCTGACTGGTCCTTTTTTTATGGCATCTATGTCTTTTTTCATGTTGTTGAGTATCCTTATAATCATTAAGCTAAACTTTGTATTTAATAAATTGCTTGCTTCTATTTCATTTAGTTCTTTTTCTAGAAAATTATCTTGTTATTTCACTCAGGGCCTGTTTCTTTCTCTTCCTGTTTTTGGCTGCCTCTTTGCATTTGTTTCTAAGTATTAGGTGGATCTGCCTAGACTCCGGTGCAGTTCTATGTCAGACGCTGCCTATGCCTGCTTCTGGGCAACCTGTTTGTAGCTATCAGTGATCCATAGTTTGTGGCTCCCTCTACTGGGCCTGAATGTGTGCAAAATGAACTAAGCTGTGCACCAAGGTCTGTTTTTACCAGCACCAGGCCCTGGGGAGTGTCAACTACAATCTCAGAGATCCCAGAGGCCCGCCTTTGCCTGCATGTTTTCTCTTAGGCTTGAACTCTGACATATCCTCCAGCTGTACTCCTCAACAGCCAGGTGTAAAGATAATGATTTGAGTTTTAACTGCACAACTCAAATTATATGTGTACTATCCAGAGAGTATTACCCACTGGGTAGTTTGATATGTTTAGGTCCTGATCACAAAAGACAGTTCTAGTTAGATATACACTTAGAAGTCATTAGTTAGTATATATAGATTTGGAACGAAGTACTAAAAACAGAAAAAATAGGTGAAAGAATGTAAAAGACCTGCACTTGGAAAATTATAAGACAATGAAAAACATTAAAGAACATACAAATAAGTGGAAACACATACCATGATCTTGGATAGAAAGAACTGACGTCATTAAAATGTCTATACTACCCCAAAGCAATCTACAGATTCAAAGCAATTCCCGTCAAGATACCAATGATGCTTTTCACAGAATTAGAACAATACTTCAAAAAATACTGTGGAACCAAAAAAGCCCCAAATAACAACAGCAATCATGAGAAAGAATAGCAAAGTTGGAGGGTTCATGCTACTTAATATCAAACTATACTATAACGCCATAGTAATCAAAAGAGCATGGTGCTGGCATAAAAACAGACACATAGACTCATGGAAAAGAACAAAGAGCCCAGAAATAAACCCACAACTTTATAGTCAATATTTGATGAGAAAGCAAGCACATACAATGGGATAAAGATAGTAAATTCAATAGATGGTGTTGGGAAAATTGGACAGATACATGCAGCTAAATGAAACTAGACCACCTTTTTATGCCACACAAAGAGTAAATTAAAAATTGATTAAATACTTAAATGTTAGACCTGAAACCATAAAAATCCTAGAAGAAAACATAGACAGTGAAATCCCAGACATTGTTCATAGCAATATTTTATCTGATATATCTACTCAGGCAATGAAAAACTAACAAATGGGACCACATCAAATTAAAAAGTTTTTGCACAGTAAAGGAAACCATCAATAAAATAAAAATACAACCCACGAAATGGGAGAACATAATTCTGATACATCTGATAAGGGATTCATATCCAAATTTTATAACAAACTTATAAAACTCAATACCAAAAACAACAAACAACAAAGAATCCAATTAAAACATGGGCAAATGACCTGAATAGACACTTCTCCCAAAAAGACATATAGATGGCCAATAGACATATGAAAAGTAGCTAAACATCACTAATCAGAGAAATGCAAATAAAAACCACAATGAGATGCCATCTCACACCTGTCAGAATGGCTATCATCAATAAATCAACAAACAACAAGTGCTGGTGAGGGTGTGGAGAAAGGGAAATGCTTCTGCATTGTTGGTGGGAATGCAGACTGGTGCAGCCACTGTGGAAAGCAGTATGGAGATACCTCAAAAAGTTAAAAATGGAACTGCCTTGTGACCCACAGATCCCACTTCTGGGAATAGATCTGAAGAGGCCTGGAACACTTATTGAAAAGAACATAAGCATTCTTATGTTCATTGCAGCGTTATTTACACTCACGAAGATCTGGAGTCAGCCCAAGTGTCCATTACTATGGACTATTATATAGATAAAACAACTATGGTATATTTATACAATGGACCACTACTCAGCCATAAAAAAAGAAGAAAATTTTACCCTTTGCAATAGCATTGATGGACCTGGAGAATATTATGCTAAATGAAATAATCCAGTTGGAGAAAGACAAATATATGATTTCATTGATATGTGGAATCTAATGGACAAAATGAACCAACAAGTAAAACTGAGGCTGTCTCATAGATAGAGAGCTGGCTAACAACTCTGGTGCAGTGGGTAGGGGGTTGAAGAATGGAGCAAAAAGGAAAAAGAACTCATGTACATGGACAACAGTGTGGTAATTGCAAGAGGGGAGGGGGCACAAGGGGGAAAATGGTAATAGAAAAAACACAATAAAAATGATGCTAAAAAAGTAGTGTGGTAAAATGTGGGTACACCTAGGTGTACATTGTATTAAACAATAGTAAAATGTTTCGTGGATCAGGAAAACTAAAATTTAAATATTTGTCAATAATAATGTGTAAGTTAGGTGAAATTTAATATATTCTAATATATTGTAAAGTATATGTGTTCTTTGAATGCAAATAGATGAAATATAAAGGATGTACTTCAGGCAGGAAAGCAAACAAAATAGGTAAATTCACTTGTAACCAAGATAGGTTGTTTTCCCTGAGTTCAGATTTAATAAGCATACACACACACACACACACACACACAGAGTTCTTAATGATTCTGAAATTTCTACTACTAGAGACACATTTGTTTATGTTCATAATTCAAAAGACAATCATTTTTAAAACACAAATGGTTCTAGCAAAGATGGATAAAAGGAAGGATTAGACAAACGCACAAGAAATTGTTGATGATTTATCTTATCAATTTTCTTTTGAAGATGAAAGAACAGGACATTTGTTATCATACAGATGTGATATAGTGAAATCACTCAATAATTAACCAAACCAAGAAAATAGCTTTCCTACTTGAAGTTTTATCTCAACCCATACTTTTTCAAACCGTATCTCTAATTTATAGGTCTCTCAAGACAAAAGTCATGGTCTTCTACCACTTTGTAACGCAGAACCAAGAACACAATAGAAAGTGGAACCTCAGCAGACACTTGCTGCTCATGATAATGTCTTCTCTGATACAAATTCCCATGAACTTTGAGAGAAGGAAAGCATGACTTCTTTATTCCCCATGTCTGTTAAAAAATGTTAAATATTAACTTTACAAGGTATCTAATTATAAAGCTCCTATGGTCTACAAAAGGAACTGTGTACTACTGGGTATTTTATTACCATAAAAATAATGTATTTGGTGATATTGACTATTGCTAATGAGGAACAGTACAATGTAGTTGCTATGGTCTCATGAAAAGTGTTTCAAAAATCAATTTATACCTTAAGTATGATTTATTTGAGGCCCATTTTATTTTTTTCATTCATTTTTATTCAAATTTTCAAATCAATAACTTAGAAAATATTTTATACAATGTAATTGTCAAGACTCCATTAATGTTCTGTGAAATATATGCAAATATATCAATGTCTATGTTGATAGTTATATCTATACGTTCATATGATACCTCTTTTTATGTATGATGATTTTATAGTTTTATGTGAGGGGCAGTATAGAAGGACAGAAGTGAATGTCTTTGTTATCCAAATTGTAAATGTTAATACCAGTAGTCCCTTCCCTCATGAATGCATTTCTTCATTTCTACATGTTTATGCTCTGGGTTTTAAATATGTGTTTAGGGATGATATAAGTGTATCATTCTTAAACATATATTTAGCACATATTTTATATAGAGAGACATAATTTTACTCTTCTATATCCTGAAAGAGATAAACTTGTTGTAAGGTACAGAATTTTAGAAACAGATTATAATTTGAGCTTTCTGTTGATAAAACACACAGATATACAGGGTGGGCTAAAGTAGCTTTACAGTCAGCCATATGGTAAATAATACAACAATTAATAAATGATAATATAAGAACAAACTCTGTGTTTTGCATACTCACAACTGTAAACTTACTTTGGCCCCACCCTGTATATCCCATAAACACTTAGTGAGGAGGTGATAAAAGCTTCAGGAAGGTGATTGGACGCAGTGATCTGAAACTAAAATCCATTGTTCTATTCTAGTAAACAGAACATTACAGGACTGTGTATGTCTGAAAGATAGTTCACATTGGTATGAACAGTGAGAAGATTATGAGGCAAAAATTGCACAATTAAAAAAATATATTCAATGTCTTTCAATTCCCTACCAGATACACAAATCACAAATAATGTTTTACTAGGAAAGCTGAGGAGCCTGACACACATTCTTGCACATCTCACTTGCAAAGACTGGTGAATTCACTTACCGTATCTATTAATTATGTACAAGTAGAAACAAATAAAGCATCATGCATAATAATAATGATAATTACTTTGAAAATTTGAGTGTGAAATAAAGATGTTTCATTTCACCAAGTTAGATAAGAAATTAGAAGGCAATTGTGTGCAGCTTGGTCAAGGTTATAATTTAAGTTCAGATCATTCACATTGTTTTACTATTTTCAAAGCAGGCACTGTATTGATAATTCAGGATTAGAAAACAGACTGACAGCTGTCAAGGAAGAGGAGGTAGGAGGCTGGGTGAGAAGGGTGAAGGGATTAAGTAAAGAGAAAATTAAAAGAAAAAAGAAAGGCTTATGGACACAGACAACAGGATGGTGCCTGCCAGGGAGAAAGGGACTAGAGGGAGGTCGATAAGGGTAAGGGGGTTGCATGGTGATGGAAGGAGACTTGACTTGGGGTAGTGAACTCACCATACAATATACAGATGATGTACCGTAGAATTGTATACCTGAAACCTTTATAAATTTCTCAACCAATGTCACCCCAATACAGTCAATAAAAAACAAAATAACAAGGTATTTTATAATAATTAAAATAAATCACTTTCATTCCTACAAGTTAATGAGTGGGACAAGAAGAGATCTTGCCATTTTCCTTTTCTGGTAGATTTGTCATTAATGCACAGAAGAACTATGAACTTTTATCTCCTATTTTCAGATAACTCTTAACTCTTGCCTTCAGCTTTCTTTCTTTTTTTTTTAATTACACCAATCCCCACACCATTGCTTATGCTATTGGTCATGTGTATAAGTTCTTTGGCTGCTCCATTTCCTACACTGTACTTTGCATCCCCAAGGCTATTCTGTAACTACCTATTTATACTTCTTAACCTCCTCACCTCTTCACTCATACCCTATATCCTCCTCCCATCTGGCAACCATCAAAACATGCTCCATATCCGTGATTTTCTCTTTTCTTCTTGTTTGCTTAGTTTCTTTTTTAGATTCAAATGTTGATAGGTATGTAATTTTTGCTATTTTATTGTTCATAGTTTTGGTCTTCTTTTTCTTAAATAAGCCCCTTTAAAATTTCATATAATAAGGGCTTGGTGATAATGTACTCTTTTAGGTTTTTTTTTGTCTGGGAAGCTTTTCATCTGCCCTTAGATTCTAAATGATAGCTTTGCTGGGTAGAGCAATCCTGGCTGTAGGTCCTTGCTTTTCATGATTTTGAATATTTCTTGCCAGTCCCTTCTAGCCTGCAAAGTTTCTTTTGAGAAATCAGTTAACAGTCTTAAGAGGCCTCCCACGAAGGTAAATAACTGCTTTTTCTTGCTGTTTTTAAGATTTTCTCTTTATCTTTAACCTTTGGCATTTTAATTATGATGTGTCTTGGAGTGGACCTCTTTGCATCCATCTTCTTTGAGACTCTCTGTGCTTTCTGGATTTGTATGTCTATTTCCTTCACCAAATTAGGAGAGTTTTCTTTCATTATTTTTTTTCAGGTAGATTTTCAATTTCTTGGTCTTTCTCTTCTCCTTCTGGCATCCATATGATGTGAGTGTTGGAATGCTTGAAGTTGTCCCAGAGACTGCTTATATTATCCTCATTTTTTTGGATTATTTGTTTTCTTCTCATTGTTCTGATTAGTTGGGGGTTTTTTGCTTCCTTTGGAAAATCAATGATGTTTCAAATTATTGATTTGATTCTCAGATTTATATCCACTCTACTATTGTTTCCTTACAAATTGCTTAGCAAGCAAGGCTCAACTACAAGAGGAGGGTGTATTCAGTCCACATGAAGGGCACACCTTGAGTACCTAACTTGGGTGATGGGGGGGCTGTGCCACTGGACCCTACAGGACACCTGCTACATTAGGCCATGCTACCATGACAGGGAGTCATAGCAGCTCAACTTAACACATAGAAACAAACACAGGGAGGCTGCCAAAACAAGGAGACAAAGAAATATGTTCCACATGAAAGAACAGATCAAAACTCTAGAAAAAGAACTAATCAAAATGGAGATAAGCAATGCATCAGATGCAGAGTTCAAAACACTGCTTAAAAGGATGCTCAAGGAACTTAGTGAGCTCCTCAACATCAGAAAAAAATCCAGTCAGAAATGAAGGATACACTAACTGAAATAAAGAGCCTTCCAGCTTTCTGATGCTACAAAGGCAACAACATATCCACATTGCCCAGCAAGAAACTTGAAAGGGATTTTATATGGTGAAATCAGTTGGATAACTCATGAGGACAAATTGGCAAAGTAAAAATATCCTGCAGCAGCTTTGCCAGTACACAACAAATCTAGGTCAGTCCATTCAGCAGGAAAAGTTGTTAGAACTCCTCTCTTATTTCTTCCAGAAGAAAAGCAACCCTACAAAACTGAATGACCTGTGAATTCTCTTTTAAGGGAGATCACTTGCTCTGGACATTCCGTTAATATGCTCACTATTACTAAGATACATAAATATGACCATTCAAAACATATTACAAAATAACATAATAAAATAAAACCAAGAGTTTCAAGCATCTAGAACTTAACTAATATATGCCAAACAAAATGCTTGGTAAAATTGTAAAAGGCTGTAAATAAAGCCAGTTCCATTGCAAACAGTCTCTTGGATTTTAGTGCAATGTGTCTTAGAAAATATTGCTTCTTTGGTTCATAAATATATTCTATGTACTGATAGAAAAGGTGTGTGTGTGTGTGTGTGTGCGTGCATATTAGGTGTCAAGGAAATGTACAGTTGGTATGTGACTTCAACCAACTGTAGACCTGTTCATCTGGACTTACTACAAAACCACCTCTCCTGTTTCTTTTTCATGAGCTGTGAACAGAAGAGGAAGAGTGCCATTTTGGAACTCAAACCATGAGGGGTCCTTGAAGCAATTATCCTTTGCAAACCATTGTCCGCGCCAATATCTGAAAATCTCCGGGCAGTAAAATTCAGGACTCCAACTACAAAGCCCTTAGCTGTGCGGTTTTGGACACTCACAAGCATCCTCTTCAGTTGAGCTTAGATATGATAATTCAAAATTGATGCAAAGCTTATGAGAGGGCCTTTTACATTAAAGACTGAGAAATGCTGTTTGCTATTTTTAAAAGTCCTTTGACCACCTGGTATAATATGCAAAAATTTGAAATTTCTGGAGAAATAAAACTACCCGATTACTTACATATGCCAGAAGATTCTTAAAAGTAGTAGCAGGAGAGATGGCCCCAAACCCCACAGAAAGGACTGATTTAGGATGATAATATTATAACTGTAAGAGCACTAGGACCAATTAAAAAGTGCAGACTCAACCTGAACAATCACCATGATGATTTAGTTTATAGTTATGTTCTATATAATGATACATATTCAAGTGAATTTCAGATAATTTTCAGATTTTTTTTAGTCTAAGAGCCCTCAATTTGGATTATTTTAAGCACAGTGAAATTGAACAAAATTTAGCAAAATTTTTAAAAAGTTAAATGTGTAAATAAAAATATTGTTTTATAGCATAAATACACTAGCCTTCATCTAAAAAGAGTATTTCCCAAAAGCAGGTCTGGGTGTTTAATCATAATTTTTATGAATGTTCTGGCAGGGAGCCCATAAATAAGGACAGCATATGAAATACTAGTTTAAGATCAATTTTTTTTGATTAAATGCCCCTCTTAGAGCCAAACACCTGTTTCAAGGCTGTTGCATGTATAATTAATGCAGCCTAATGAACATGCTTCATCAAAATCTCTCTGTGGTTTAAAAATAAAATCAGAGTGGTAAGTCTTACAAATTGTAACAATTAAGAAATATACAGTAATATTTTATAAGTACATCTCATGGCATTTATATCAAATGACAGTATGCCTGCATTGATGAAGTCCTCCAAGGAATCAGGTAATAATTGCTATGCTTTACCACAGCAAATGACTACATACAGAGGCTCATCTCATCGACACTCTTGTTGCCAGCCTAGATTCTCCTGAGGGCTTGCATATTTCCTGCTTGCCTTGATATATTAGCTATCAATGACAAATCAGCTGTCCCGGAGCAACACTTCTCTTCCTAGCTCAGCAACTCTCCCACCGTTCCTACTTCAGTCTTCTTTTTTCTCAGTCATGCTCTGCAATCATAATGAAGGCATTTATCCTCTGCAAACAAGCCAGACTTTAACCCTTTAATATAAACATGTGGAGAGAATTGTAAGAACAAAATATTTTGGAACCCGCTCAAATATTTTAAAGTATACTCATCTGTGCAAAAAATAAAAAGAGCGATGGCTTCAAAATATCTGCTTACAGGTACAGTTTTATGTTATCATTGGTTCTCATTATGATTACTGTAAAAAAATAAGCAAATAATGTGTCTACTGTTAGAAACAAAAAGTCAGACATGTTGACTGATAGTTCTGATTTCAGGTGAGGCTAATTACACACTTATGGATGCTAATAAATTCTGGCATTTAACTAATAAAATGTAAATTGTCCTCTCAGTGTGCTTGGGGTGTCATAACAAAATCAAACAGGCTGGGAAGATAGAAGGGAAGACAGAAGTCCAAGACCACAGTGCCAGCATCACACTTCCTGGTGATGACTCCTTCCTGATTTGCAGGCATCCATGTTCTGGCAGTTGCTCACATGGCCTATTCTCAGTGTATAGGGAGAGAGGGGGTTGGGGGGGAGAGAGAGAGAGAGACAGAGAGAGAGAAGTTTTTCTTTCTGTTCTTGTAAGACACTACTCCTACTGGATTAGGACCTCTCCTTTATGATCTCAATAATCTTAATTGCCTCCTAAAGGTCCTATCTGCAAACACATAATATTGGGATTAGGGTTTCAAAACGTGAATTTGGCAGGAAACAGAATTCAGTCCATAGTATATCCTGAAGCAACTAGCAACTTGGATGCAGGTGTCATGCCCATACCTACCAAATCTACATTTGCCTGGAAGCGGGGCAAAAGGTGGGGGCATCTGGAATGCAGTTTGTAGCATATTGGAAATACATTCTGTTTAAAGACATAAAAACATGCCAGAATATCCTCTCTAAATTGAATTCTACATTAAACAGTTTCTGTGAATAAAAATTATAAAGTACAAATTCTGATATCACTTGCATTTTCGCAGTTTTTAATTGCTTCTAAATTCCATTTATTTGTTTATATATTGCTTATATAAAAATTTATACACATTCCTAAGTGGGTAAGTAAAAACTTATGAAAAATATCCTCATACATGAAAGGAGATAAAAATATTATAATTTACTCATATTTACTGAATGACTACTATGTGGCATACCCTGTTCTAGGAATTTGGCATAAAATAATGAACAAAGTAGGCAAGTCATTACTTTTATCAAATATGCATATAAGTAAATAATGTAGTTATTTATGCTAATAATGTGATGAAAATTTTGAAACAATACTGAAAAAAAATTTCAATTAGTGGTAGTTATCAAGTTTCATTCTATGAGTATTTGTCTCTATGCTTACTATCCCCACCCTCTGTGAAATAAGTGAAAATGTTATTTAGAAATATTCATCTTATAACTAAATATATTCTAATATTCTTATCAAAAATATCTAAAGCATCACAACTGAGATTTATGGTATATACTATTTAACCTGTTTGTAAATCAGGGAAGGTTGTGGATTAACTGTCTGGATTTTGGATCCTGAAGACTTGGGTCTGAGACCTGGTTATGCCTCTTACCACTTCTGTAAACCTAGAGCAGTGCCCTGTCAGTAAGCGTGTCTTTGCTCCCCTATGCAATGCACCAATAATAGTACTTACACTGACAGGGTGTTGTGAACCTAATGCAAGGTCTGACATATAGTTCGGCGTACAATAAAATCTGCTATTACTAATGTTTAATGTTTAAATTGAGGAAACTATATCTGAAACACACATACACACATCTATCTATGTAAAACAATAAAAAAGAAAAAGAAAACCTAACACCATAATACATAAAATCATAAAAGTATAAGAAATTGTCATTTTACTAGCCACCTAGATCCTCCATGGAATCAATATACGATTTTGTTAAAATTATTTTCAATAAATAAAATAATTAAGAAAATATGCGTTACCTTTGAAGACACATGTTTCTTTAGCATTTGAAGTCAACACGTGTTGAGACCGTCAATTGTTTGATCGTTAAGAGGCATCTTTCTAGGCCCTTGTAACCTATGATCTTACTTCTCAAAGTGAGAAACCAATGAGCAACTGCGGTCAAGTTCCACATAATGGCATAAGGACAATAATGTCTTGGTTAGATGAACCGCATATACGATGGTTGTCCCATAAGATTGTAATGGAGCTGAAAAATTCCTATTGCCTGGTGATGTCACAGCACTCCTAAATTCTTGGGGGAACATATTACACAAATATGAGAGTGTTTACCATCGTGTTACAATTGCCTATGCTATTCAGTAGAGTAACATGCTATACAGGTTTGTAGCCTAGGAGCCATAGGACACTTTGTCACCCCAAAATATGTCTCTTTGACATAGGAATTATTTTAGGTTGATCAATTTTTCAAAACCAGAGAATGAGTGAAGCTCTGAAAACCAAACAGAAGTTACCCTTTGTAAAGACATTTACATTTGTAAGTGTAACCACAGATACTTCATGCTTTTAATATGACCTTTTTTCTTTTTTTCTTTTCATTCAAACTGGCCTCATCCAGCACCCTGACACCTGCCTCCTTCACCCGTGCGTGTTCACTCACTTAACCATTAAGCACTCAGGACCATGAGGTTCTGGTCAGCATCAGATAATCTTAGGAGCAAAGTCTCAGGTTTGCTGACCACAGAGACAGAGTTTTGGTCAGACTGGAGATAATATCTAGGCCTCAGATGTGTTTCAGCTCCAGGCCCAAAAAGCAGCAAGGTAAGGCAGGGGACACCATGGCTGACGTCAGGACCAGATGCAACAATTAACTACCCCCTGCCCTAGAACAAACTAATCAGTAGACCCTGACCACAGCCCTCGACCCCTTGTCACCATGATTAATGATTTTCCCTCTGTATGACCCACCCCCTGGAAGCCGTCTGGGAGCCCGGTCTTGAGCTAGCTCACCTATGGCTGACAGCATGACACCATTTCCCCACTAATGAACCTCTACTTTCTTTGCTGCAAATTCCTGTTCATGTCTTTTTGGGCTTTGATGCACTCAGACAAATGGACCCATTTAGTCTGGTAACATAAGGAAAATCTCAATTTGTAAGGGTGTCTCCCAGTTAGAAGGGGATGATCTTATCTCTGGCAATTCCTATCAATGCAGAAGGCAAAGACTTAAGTCCACATAACAACCTCAACCTTGTTTACCCCGTTGTTTCCCTGGTAACCTCCTGTAACTGACTACTCCATTCCCAACATTTTTTGTTTTCAACTCAAGATGGTATTTAAGGTGGTGTGGCTTCAGCCCCCTTGGTGAGTTACTCAGTTTTTCTGGGTCTCTCCCTGTATGAAGTAAGTATACACACTATTAAACTTTTGTTTGTTTTTCTCCTCCTAATCTGTCTTTTATTACAGGAATGTTTCAGCCAAGAAACACAGGAGAGTAGAGGGAAAATTATTTGTTCTCCCCTACAGAGCAATATGCTATACCACATAGCATAGGTGTGTAGAAGGCTATGCCATGCAGGTTTGTGTGAGTACTCCCTAAAAAGTTTGCACGAAGAGGAAATTGCCTAAGGATACATTCTCAGAACATATCCCAGTCGTTAAGCTGCTCATGACTGTACTAGCAAGCAATTTCCAGTGAAATTCACAGTATAATATTGGATACTTTCCTTCCCTATCCTTTTTACATAACAGATTTCCCTGCTAATTTTTACAGCTTATAACTATAGATGAATTAAAATACAGAGGTAAACTGGAAAGGCAATTATACTATGATAATAAAATAAGCAATGTTACTGTAATGTATTCTTCATGGGCACATATTAAAATAGATTAGAATACTAGGACTTATACTCTAAGTCTCTTCTCTGCAGGAACATGCTTCTATTTGAAGGTAGCAGTCTCTACTTTCAACGAATACTGTCAGGAAGAAATATTAGTTATGACAGTTCTTTGATTCCAACAGAACAAAGGCAGTATATAAATTCAAAGTATTATTTAACTCCAGAGCCTTCTAGCTATCAGATTTGTCAAACCATATAAAATATTAAATTTCTGCGTATCTTCTAATATGTCTTTTCATAGATTCCAAAAGAAGTCTTGTAATAACGACATTAAAGATATCTGGATATGTTTCTATGATAGCTGTTAATTTAACCTGATGCCACAATGCAAATAACTCCAAACAATTTCCTCCCGCTTAGCTTTGAAGTCCTAGTCTTACTCAACACACTTCTATGTGGAGCCATCTGATTTTTGGCTTATCACACAGACAGTCATTTGTACTGTCTGTGTGATAAGAACCCACCCATCACGTGGAGGATTTCAGGTCATAACCTGCAAGTCTGTACCTGTTTTATAGCCTTTTAACTACATACTCAGGTGTTGTTGTTTGTGATACTGCAGATTCTTGAGGGAATATGCCCCGTGTTAGAAATTATAACACAAATTTATGGATAAAACTATTCTCCCCACATCACACAAAAGGGTAGACAGCAATTTTCAGTTAAGAGGGCGTCCACAAAGACTTTCCAAATGTATTTTTCTTTTGAAAAAAACAAACTATGAATTCAACTACTGATGTCATCAGTAGTTGTTATCATCAGCTGGTTCCTTCTTTCTGCCTTTGCTTTTACAAGCACTCTTCTCCCCCTACAGAAGTAAGGCCCAATTATCCGACACTGACTGCATTGCCTGAAGACTATGCTGTCTAATACTGTAGCCACTGACCTCAGCTGGCTATTGAAGTTTTAATTAACTAAAGTTAAATAAGGTTAAAAATGCCTTTCCTCAATCCCATGCCCATATTTCAACTGCTCAGGAGACACACATGACTAGTGGCTACTGTACTGGATACTACATATTAAAATATTCCTGTTTTCATAGAACATTCTGTGTGAAACATTGTTCTAAGACACAAATACCTTGGGGCAAAATAAAGGGACATTAGTTTACAGGTCAATAAACACTAAGCCTTTTAAGAATGAAATAGTATATTTCATTTAAATAAAATTCTATTGGAAATGTAAGGATATACATAGTAAAGGAAAAATGACATATAATTGCTGACAAGTAAAGCTTGAGCACATATTTTGAAGATGAATGATTGTGAATATTATATTGATGAGGGTGAATATATCATTGGATACATTTAAATAGAGATGTAATATTTTTAAATAAGTATTTTGTAAGTTCTGGAAATTATACATTCATTGCTGCTATTTCACCTTAAAAAGAAAAAGACAGATTTCCAACTACATAAGTACAAGTAAACACATAATTTAAAAAATTACTATAATGAACTCTGGGTCAGGGGGAATTTGAAGGGAGCTAGCAAAACCTCTCTTCTATGATTTTCAAACCAGAAGTCCTTTACACCCAATCTCATTCTAGGTTAGTCACTACTACCTACCCTCTTATTCCCTGACCCCTGTACTTTAATTCATTTCTCTTTCACTATTTCTCTCTACATAAAAGAGTCTCCCAAATTTTCAGTTTCTTCATTGCTTATTTACTGGCAATGGAGACTGAGGTTCCCTACATTTACAATATTCCAGTACAGGAGGACGTACTTTTACTGCTGTAGAACCTAAATGATAGAATCACCAAGCAAACGTCAGAAAGAGGGATCTGGCTAAATCTAGCAGGTTGTATCTCTCAGGAAAAGTCTCATGATCTATGCATTCATCTTGATTGCAGGTCAGCGACAAATTTAGAATCTTGGATCCGGAAATCTATACCTTATCTTCCATCTTTTATCTAGTTCCTCAGGTCCACTGTTATTCTTATTCTTCTTACACTGCTTTAGGGAAAGTCTTAATATAAATGCAGAATTGAAAAGCAACTTTATTTACTTAACATAGCTCTTCTGGACCTCAGAATAATAAATTAGATGAAAGATAAGTACAATTGGGAAAGGTGTTATTTATCGCCAGGCTATGGCATGAACAGATGGAAACTAAGAATAAACTGTTCTATTGATTACAGGCTGTGCCATTTCTTCTCCTCCTATCTTTAAGTCAGGCTAATGAGCTCTAAAGTCTGCTCATGTCTTGCAATAAAGAAGTATCAGGATTTCTGACATACTGTACTACTGACTGTAAAAAGAACAAAACCCAAAAAAGCTGAGAGACAGGCAGTAGTGACACACCTGGGGAGTCTATTTTCAAAACATATGAACTACTATGTGAAAATAATGCATCATTAACATGAAAATATTAAGTACTAAAGCACAAATTAATCCCATGTGCATTCGGTGAAATGGAAAAAACATATTTCCAAAGAAAAGCCATAAATGGTTTATAAATTGTCATACAATATAGCAAGCATCAAGATTAATAAGTCTAGAAAAATTTAAAAGGAGAGACCACACTGGATATGGAAGCCACTGGAAGTGGAACAACAGGAGGTAAATACAAGAATTGCCCCTAAAATGCAATCACGTTTAAGGACCTGCACATGAAATGAAGGTAAGAATATTCACAATGACAATTTTATTAATATCAGCTAGAATGATTTACTTTTAAGTTGGTGTAAAACATACATCCATTATATCAGAAGATACAATATTATTTAACAATAATTACTTATGCATATGATTCATTCTGCCTGGTTCAAGATACTTGAATATTCATTACTTTACAGTGTTTGAGATAGAGAATTATGTGGTTCCCAAGTAAATAACATCAATTATCCTGCTTGTATTACACTCCCTATCTTAAATTACCCATAATAATTAGGGAAAAGATTAAAACAGAAAAATGAAAACTAATTGTGATCCAAAATTTTCATTGATTCCATGTCTTTCCCCCCAAACCTTGGACCATATTTCCTGTGGACCACACCCTGCATCTTACACTCACACTGCGGGGAAAGCTCAATTAGGGCAGGCATCTGGTCAAACCCAGGTAGTGAATCCTACTCTTCCACCCACAGCAGACCTCTTTCTCTCTCTCGCCTTCCCTTCCATTCTTTATCATTATGGGGACTTAGCCAGAAGCCTTTAAAAACATAGACTCTGAAGCCAGAGTTCCTGGGTCTAATCCCCAGTTATATCGTTTAGCTGCTGTGCATGCATACACGAGTTACTCAAACTCTCTGAGCCCCAGTCTCCATGTCAGTCAGCCTACCCTCTACAGTTGTCAAATGAGAGGATGAACTGAGCTCAGACATCCAATTACTTTAAACAGTACCTGACACAATCAGTCCTATATCATTAGCTACTGTTATTAATGTAAGACTCTTTCTATGATATATTTATTATAATATATTTTAACATCTGTTGTGACCATAAGAATGTCAGCAGGTGCATAAAAAGGAATTAATAAACAAATTATTTCTCCTGTATATAATTTACACTTTAATATATTTAAAGTGTAAAGTTAAAAATATAAAACTTATATTATTTATATCTTCAGAGACCAGCTCATTAATCAGCACACATTGACAGGCAATGTTTTCTACATAGATGCCCAAATCCACCACTTTGGCCATCAAGCTGGCATGTGCATAAAAATAAGTCAACATACAATTCACCCCATAACTTAAGAGTTAAACAACACTGGCATATATGTTGTATGCATAATTGTGGCTTCTTCTGAAGGTAATTAAGAACCCACAGTAACTGTTCTAAAATATTTTATAATTACTTGCCCCTTCATAATATTTCTTAGAATCCCTTTTTAAAATTTTATTTTTCAATTAGCTTAAATTCAAGCTCCTCTATAATATTTCAAAACATCAAATGATGCTTTTGTAATTATACATTTACACTTATTGAAGTTTTCAAAACAGAATGTAATTAAAGCAGATTTATATCTTTATATGCTTGTGTGAATAGGGCTAATTTTGTCTGTGTAGATGGGGAAGGGAGAGAAAAGAGTAAATACTGAGAAGTGTTTTTTTTTTTTTTTTCTTTTAAAGTAAAACCATAGATGATCAAGAGAAACTTAATTGTTCAGGTTTAGTAAAACCTCTAGTTTCTTTTTTTTCATATTTAACTTTTCATGCTTTAACTTAAAATACATTTGTTTTCATGACAGTAACAACAGAAGAGAACTTTTAAATAATTGATTTCTTTTGGGTGGTGTATTCAAATAAACATTTTCAAAATCAATTATTTTAATAGCAATGAAAAGTTGATTTTGGCATTTTTCACCAACATTCAAGACTACTTAGAAAACTGTTTAGATAATACAACTAAAATAAAATCTATGGTAAAATTCTCTTTTTCTTGTGGCATCAATTATTTGTGGCCCAACATCATACCCAAAATAATTCTGTGCATTCAAGAGCTACAAAATTAGTTTTATTCGAAGTTCATAATTTAAAGGTGTTCAGATTGTGAAAATAGGAGCGACTATACCCCACAATCATTTTTACAGGAAAAATATGTCACAATAATTATTATTTGTGAAGAATTAAGCAACATAAAACTTTTAAATTCCATCAACATAGAATGCATTTTTTTGCTATAAACTCACTTTTGTGTTTCAAAAAGTAAGTCTTTCAGAACAAGTGCCCTTCAGATTGTTCTATAGTCCCTCGTAGTAATGAGCAAATGTAACAGGTATTGACTGGTGTTCAAGTATCATTGTTAAATAAAAGGAACCAATATAAGAAAATGAATGATTCCAGGACTCATTCAAAGAGAGAATACAGTGAGCCTCGAATACCTAGTTGTGTGAGATAATAAGAAAGAGCTCCAAAAATGATGGAAATGTGGCAAAAAGATATACAATTCAGATTAAAAGAATTTCCACTAGTTTAATTTGAAAAATTTAATTATCAAAATAATAATGACATTAATTAGACCTATAATGCATTGAATTAAAAAATGATTCACAAGTTAACACAGATATTTTTAAATAAGATAGTGGCAAAAGTTTATCCTTACAGCATAATATCAACTACTTACACATAGCAGGAGAGAGCTAGAAAATTATCATACTATTAGCAGGCAATAATTATCAATGAATGATAAAATCAATGGGTGAAATATTGATGGGGAATTAGAATATTTACATATCTTAGAATCATCAAGAAAAGACTATACAACCAGTGCTACTATTATGGGATATATATTCTTAAAAATAACATGTTATGCAAAATTGTGCAATAAAAATCATAGGGTTTATAGGAAAAAGATACTAATGACATATTTAAAAAAGCATAGCAACCGAATAAAAATGTTAGCATAGTAAGTGGTTAAGAAATATATAATACTATAATAAATATGACACTTCACCTTGGGAAAGACTTGAAATTTGCTTCTAGTTAGGGGTGTTGGATATATTGTCACTTGCGATTTACTTTGAAGCGGTGGAAGGAAGGTTATTTGAAATTAGTAGGAAGTTGTAACGTCACATGTGAATTGGTTTGTTTTCTAATATACATGGCCAGCTGAGGCAGGGGGTGGATGTTGGAAGTGAGCGCAGGAGTTTGTTTTGTGTATTTCTGGATACAGGTTCCTGTATTCACCCAGTGTTTCTCCAAGAGAAAATCACACATAAACAAACACATCACTGTTACACTCAGTTAGGGAACTGATGTACCAATCATGTTGTAATAAATTTACATTTTCCAAAGAAGTGCTATAGCAGAACTAACTGTATGCAATTGTAAAACAAAATGAAATTTTACAGTATAGAAATCTGACAGATGACATCTTAACCAAGGGGTCAAATGTAACATTGCTCATAACAGGACAAATTGCTATACATGTTATATAATTTAATGACTGATTAAAAAATATCCCCATGACTACAAGAACAATGTGTACATTTTGTAAGTCCTGTGTTAAAATTCACTGTCGTGATGTGAAAATCCCTTGTATAAAGACTTCTGCATATGTCTTTAATAATCGTATACCAGAAAGTCTCTCCTAAATAACACAGTATTCCATCAAATAATGAGAATTACATAATACATATTTTTCATTTTTACTTTGTGAGGAATCTCAAAACAAAATGTAATGCTCCATCACTATATATCTCATAGGCATTGGTTTTCTTTTACTTACCTGCTCCTGCAGATTTATAGCTCTTCATGAAAATTTTCAGAAATCTACTCATTCATCCATACAATACTCATTTATTAAGCAATTCATTATATGCTGACATGAAAACTATCCTCATACTCCATCCTTATTTGTACGTGAGAATATCCTTTGGATATAATTCATAGTCATGTGTAGTAGGTAAGTACACGATTATCTCAATGGGTCTCATTTTGTTGGTTTAATTCCTTTGTATTGGAAGCCTATTTTGACAGGTTAAGGTATCCTGTTTTTTTAATTCAGTAATGTATTAAAATTAACATATGCATAAAGTTCATGTCATATACTTATAAATAATATTATATACATCAGCACACTACTCCCTCAATGACTTATTATACACACAATTTATATAAATAATGAGTGATTAGAACTTTTCCCTATAATTGACAGGCTTATGTGAATGTTAAACAAAATTATTTTCATTATTATTTATGTTTTCAAGGTCATATTTTACACACAATTTCACCTGAACACTAGTTCCTTCTCTTACCTTGGAAACACTGTTTTGTAAGCATTTTAAAATAGGTAACAAAATCATTTCATGATTTTTCAATAGGAAGTCTTTTTAATTAAAAAGTGTTCAATTAGAAATTGTTACTGAAATATTTTTCCAAGTGAACATTTATTTTAATAATAAACATGAAATGTATTTTGCCATCATTTCCATATACATAGTGAAATTTATTTTTATTCAAGATCTATTCCATTGAAAGTTTAAATCTCAGGAACTCCTTTACAACATATTTCACTAAAGTACATTACACTACTGTTATCAAATTATTTAAGGCTTATGTCAGGTCTGTACTTGATGAGATTCAAAAATGGTAATATTCTTCTCTTTTGAAGGTATGTCTTTTAAACTGTAATGTCAGAGTTCCAAAAAGAATGTTAAAATCACACCATGGGACCACCATCTAGAGTTCAATATTTTAAATACAGCACACTTATACTTTCATTAGAGAAATCCCTCCATCATTTCAAATTAAAATGCAGTGATTTTATCTGGAAGAAAAGAAAGTACCCCCCACACCTATTAACTATCACAATTTCCTTTTACTTAAGTGTAATTATGTGTGACCAAATTTTACTTTTTACTTGAAGTTAATAATTTTGTCTTTGAACTTGCTGATTCAGACAGACAACATATTTGAAGACAAAAGCAAGTGCTTGATGTGAGCTTTCTGGGTAGTGTTTATAGCCCACAAACCTAAATATGAGGTTAAAATTGTTCAGAGTCATTTAAATACAAATTTCACAAGTGGAAACAAAACCTTAACGCAGCAGGACAAACGTTCCGTTTAACTGATCCTAGTTCGGTAGCAGACACAGCTTATGCTGTTCAAGGTCCCCAAGGCAAATGCTACTCTCTACTAAGAAGAAGAAAAAAGGTGGCAGATTATTTTAATTTGCTGTTAATCATCGACATTTCCTATTCAAATATGAGAGGCAACATTTTGTTTAATTAGTCCTCTCATTATAAATATTTTCCACAGTGATTCAGTTGGTGCAAGTTTTCTGACACTAACTGTGCAGATGGCAGAAAACTGGTTGGTGTCTGGTCTCAAAGGAACTATTTGACCACTGCAGTAAAAGAGCAATAAACAAAATAACAATATTGCAGCGCACTTCAGTTTACGTAGGCAGTCAGCCTTTTATCGCTGGAGAACCTTGAAATAGATGTATGAGTTTTGCCGCAATAAACAAAGAGTTGTTTACAGCTTGGGGATGGCAGGCACCAACACTGGACTAGGGCTTCAGCAGCCGGAGTGTCAGGGACTGACTAATGTGAAGAAACATATTGTGGGTTGTTTTATGGAGAATATGTTTTATAAACCTTCAGGGACCATTTATCACAAATTCATTCACTCTGCAGCAGATTGCTGCTTTAATGTTGAATGCTGCGTTTCACTCAGGCCTTTAAGTAAAGAGAAAAAAAAAAGGAGGAAAAAAATTTAAATACGCTTTTGTTTCTGTTTACTTTATCTTGATGGTTCTCAAATTTCACCATAGGAAATCCATTTTAACTACTAATTCTCTCCCTTAAACAAACTAAATATTTTATGAGGGAGCTAATTCATTAGCAAATTTACATCTACTTACTCTTGTGATCTATTTCAATGTCATTTATTTGTGATAATGGTGAGTCTGCTGTATGCCAACTTCCTTAAAAAAGAAAAAGTACCTGACAAGAATATGCTTTGCTAACAGACACAGGAAAACACACCTTGTTTCCCACAAAATGGGATAATGAAATCACCATGGCAAGGGCTTTTATAGTCCTGTTAAAAATATACCAATAACTAAAGCCATGGTATTTTACAGAGATATCATGGGTGGTGACCATTAAATAAAATAATATACTTCACACTCTTCATTACATATAAAACTTCAGTGCAAGAGAGAACAGCAGCTCCTTTCAATATTAAAGAACTACGCAGTGCAAGTTGAAAATTGATTTCTAGCATAATGTCAGCAACTCGCTATGTTGTAGGTGAATCCAAGCATGCTACATAATCTGTCCCAAGATACTCTTTTAACTTTTTACCTCCTGTATTGTCACACAGTGAGAAAGCCGACATGTTTCAAACAGGTGTGTTTGTCTTAGCTCTCAAACAGTTGGGTTTTGGCTTCAAAAAATCAAATGCAAGGATTTCTGGGAATAACAACAGTGTTGAGAATATAACAGCACTTTTCAGACAGTTGTTAGGAACTCTACAACAGAACCACCTGGAAGTGTGCAGTTTGGGGTGCTGGATAAAAGCCTAGATTCCTGGGCCAAACCCTAATCTATATATAATCAGAATTTTTCAGGGGTGGGTCCAGGGAATACATCTATATAGTAACCCCCTCCTATCAGTTACACACCCATACAAAAAAATTATTGAAGCAATGAGCTAGAAAAGCACATAAATATAGGTGTAATATGAGCTGTTCCACAATTTTTGAAACTTTTAAAGATTGGGACATTCAGATAAATTTTTCTGCAAGTCATAGAATTTATTTATTTTTTAAAGATTTTATTTATTTTTAGACAGAGAGGAAGGCAGAAAGAGAGGGAGAGAAACATCAATGAGTGGTTACTTCTTGCATGCCCCCTATTGGGCACCTGGCCAGCAACCCAGGCATGTGCTCTGACTGGGAATCGAACCGGTGACCCTTTAGTTTACAGGCTGTCACTCAATCTACTGAGCCACACCAGTCAGGGCCCACAGATCATATAATTTAAATGTTTTTTCCTACTCCTTGACCTTTTCCTTTTCTCTGTTGTCCTTTCTAGATTTATATTCTACACCTATTGACCCTTAATCATGAAAATATAATTTGTTTTAAGTGAAAATACAAACTAATTCGTGTATTTTATTTTCATATGCATGTATATTTGATAACAATAATTTTAAAAGAAACAAACTTAGGAAACTTTCCTATCCTCCTGACATATGGATATGTTGAAACAGTATCTGATATAAACAATACAAGGAGAATTAGAAAGCTCTACCAGTGCTTTCTGGCTACGTTTTGTTGTAGCTGTCCAGTTCTGATGTAAAGAACGCATGCTCTACACTAGGTAAGCAGTCTTTCCCTTCTCAAAGCAGAATGCATTGCTTGCATAAATATGGGCCCAGCATACATTGCAGAGAATAGAAAAGGCAAGCAAAAAGTCAGCTGTCTCATTAGATGTGGAGTTAATATCTCAGAACATCTCTTCTTCTATCTGAGGTTTGAATGTTATCATCCGAATATGCCCTATTTCATGATTCAACCAATTTTCTTTTAAATCAGATTAGTAAGTAACAATGTTTTATTTCCAGCTATTAGAGTTTTACCTAAACTAGCAACTGTTAGAAACCAGTGACGTATTTCAAATGATGGCTTCATTTGATTTTACTTTTGGCCTATCTCATAATTCAGTTGGCCATTTATTTTCCAGCCTTGGAATAGCCTTCTGTGGGATGAACAGCTTCAGCTCCTTTTTAGAGAGAACACATTCTAAGGAGACTAAAAAGATTATTGTCATCAAATAAATAAAAATCTACCAGATCATGATTACTAAATCAGGGCATGTAGTTTAAACAGCACATTTTAATGCGAACAACAACTTTTACAAGTTTTAGTGGTTCAGAGTTTATTTGAGAGGTGACATATCTGTAACAGCTCAGCCTTCTTCACACACCAATTTGTTAATGTCAGCTCTCATTCCAAATTTCGTTAAGGTTCTCAACCCTACATTCTGTTTGTATCCTATTTTTGCTCCTGAACTTGTTTTTGCTGCTGTTAGTTTCTGCTGTTGTATTTATTTTTATAAATTGGGTATGTAAGTTAAAATTGACCAGGAAATAGCTATATAAAGATGGGCATTTATCTAAACTAAAAATTGACAAAAATAAAATTCCAACGACTTTTAGTTTCTACTTCAACTCTCTTTATTTCAATTGTTATTCTTTGGGCTGTGAAGCCATTGTCAGTACTTTTTCCATTAACCTTTTTTTTCTTTACATCTTTTCTCCCCCTAAATTTAACTAATGCATCCTTGTTTTCTCCTTCAGTGAATACTTCTTCAATGAGTTTATAATTATATTTATCATTGTAATATCTTACAATTATTTTATGACCTCCTAGTATTATATTTTTAATAATATCCTAAATGTCTAAACCACAACAAGCGTTTCTTGGTCTTCATTATTCCTGTATTCAGGCAGCTTTGTGTAGAGCAGTGTAGTCACCAGAAGTAATAGCGAGAACAGCATCCTTGGTGCTTCCTGGAAATACGTTAGGAATACCGGTCCTTAGGCTCCCACCCAAACTTACTAAATGTGAAATTCTGAAGGTGGTACTCAGAAAGCTGTTTCCACATGTCTTCCAATGAAAATTTGAGAACCTATGGTTTAGGATATAAAACTATTTTCTTTGAAGTCAGACACACCTGAATTTGAGTTTAGGCTTTTCAACATGCTTGTATAATCTGAAACAAACTTTTGTTAGCCCCATCTTGAATCACAGTGCCCACCCCAGCCTTAAGCAATCATTGTGGTTAGGTAAGTGACCTAGCTCTATCAGACCCAATTGTCCTTGATGGTGAGACTATTGTGAATAGGATGGTGGAAAAACTCCGTCTTGATCACAAGGAAAAGGAGAGAGATGGTTCCTTTAGACAGGGGATCTTGGGGGCCAAACTTTTCTTTTTTCCACTTAGGTAATATTGTTTGTGTTTTTCTATTCTCTTTATTATTCTTCTAAGCATCTTGACCATTTACTGTCTTCCAGATTTGGATCAAATTCAGTTATTTTCATAAAGCTTTCCTTGGTTAATTCATACCTATCTCAACAAAATTTTACATTTCAAAATACAATCTTTATTTTATATAATTCTTTCATGATTATTCCCATGTAAGTTCTCCTATATGATTGATTTCCTTACTAGCTTGTAAATTCTAGACAAGGATATTAATTTTCCCCTCTATACCCACCTGTGTTTTGTGAAGTCCTATAATACATACAACATTTAACAAATATTCTTGTTATCAATCCTGTTCATCTTTTGCATTCTAATCAAAATCACATAAATGATTCCAGATATGACTTCATTCTTTTCTTTAAATGCTTGACATATTTGCAATTAAGTTTTGAGGATATGTATTTTATAACTGAAGGTCCTGATAGATATTTTGAATCTTTATGTACATTCCAACAGACTATATTAAAAGAGATCCCTCTACTTCATTTTCTTAGCAGTTCAATTTTTTTAAATACAAAGCTTTTAATAAAGTAGTACTTAATATATTGAATGATGGTATTTTTTATTTTGAAAATAGAACTATTATCTCATTTAGGGAGGTATAAATTTATACTTAATTTTAGTGGTAGTGATCAACCACTGAAGGCTTAAAAAAGGTAATGACACAAATAGACTGTGGATCAGAATAGAAAAGCAAGCCCCGATTAAGACTATTTCTAAATGATCCCCAATAGTTCCATATTTCTTTTTTTAAATATATTTTATTGATTATGCTATTACAGTTGTCCTAACTTTCTGGGTTTTCTCCCATCTACTTGGTTCTCCCATTCTTTCCACCAATCTTCCCCCTTACTTCATGCCCATGGGCCATTTATATTCTTTTGCTATTCCATTTCCTATACTGTTCTTAATATCCCCGTCTATTTTGTACCTACCAATTTGTACTTAATCCCTGTACTTTCCCCCCTTTTCCCCCCTTCCAACTGATAACCCTCCAAATGATCTCCATACCTATGATTCTGTTTCTGTCCTGCTTATACATTTAGTTTGTTTTTTGGATTAAATTGTTGATAGCTGTGAATTTATTGCCATTTTAATGTTCATAGTTTTGATCTTCTTTTCTTCAATAGTTCCTTTTAACCTTTCATATAATAATGGCTTGATGATGATGAACTCCTTTAGTTTTTCCTTGTTGGGGAAGCACTTATCTGTCCTTCCATTCTAAATGATCACTTTGCTGGTAAAGTAGTCTAGGTTGCAAGTCCTTGCTTTTCATCACTTTGAATAATTCTTGACAGTCTCTTCTGGCCTGCAAAATTTCTTTTCAGAAATCAGCTGACAGTCTTATGGGAACTCTTTTGTAGGTAACTCTCTGCTTTTTTCTTGCTGCTTTTAAGATTCTGTCTTTACCTTCAAACCTTGGCATTTTAATTATGATCTGTCTTGGTGTAGTCCTCTTTGGGGCATCTTGTTTGGGACTCTCTGTACATCCTGGACTTGTATGTGTATTTCCTTCACCAAATCGGGGAACTTTTCTTTCATTAATTTTTGCAAATAAGTTTTCAGTTTCTTGCTTTTCCTTTTCTCCTTCCAGCACCCCTATAATTCAGATGTTGGTATGTATGAAGATGTCCCCGAAGCTCCTTAGTCTACCCTCATTTTTTTAAATTATTTTTTCTTCTTGCTGTTCTGATTGAATGTTTTTTTCTTCCTTATGTTCCAAATCATTGATTTGATTCTCAGCTTCATCACCTTCAATGTTGGTTTCCTATAGATGTTTCTTTATTTCACTTAATGTAACCTTCATTTCTGCCTGTGTCTTCTTTATGCTGTTGAAGTACGTAGTGAGTTCCTAAAATATCCTGATAACCAGTGTTTTGAACTCTGCATATGATAGATTGCTTATCTCCATTTTATTTAGTTCTTTTTATGGAGTTTTGATCAGGTCTTTCATTTGGGACGTATTTCTTTGTCTGCTCATTATGGCAGCCTCCCTGTGTTTGTTTCTGTACATTAAGTAGAGCTTCTTTGACTCTCTCTTAGTAGCATGGACTATTGTAGAAAAACATGCCTGTAAATTGTATGGGGCAAAGAATTAGTCAATCACCAGAGCAGGGCAACCAGCATCACCGCTGTGTGGCTCTGTGTGGCAGAGGGCTTGAAGAGAGGATATTACTGCTGCCAGGCCTCTGGAGCTTTGCCCAGGAGGATGCAGTCTCCCAGCATTTGCCCTGATGCCAGTCTCCTCAATTTCTCCCCATATACCACTGGTGCCATTGCAGTTATTGCCCTGGTGCTGAATCCCAGAAGGAGTGGGTCTGCCTAAGTTCTAATTGAATTGTGGGCCCTTTAAGAGGACAGTCTCTTGTGAATCCTGCTGTTTCTTCTACTGCCCCAACACCCACTGGTTTTTACAGCCAAAAGTTATGGGGACTTCACTTTTGGTGCTAGAACCCTGGACTGGGTGGTCTGGTCTGGGGCTGGGTTCCCTCACTCCCCAGATATCCTTCCCAATTTTTATCCACCACATGTGGATATGGGACATTCCATGTCTCCGCACCTCTCTGTGCCTCCCCACCTCTCCACGTGTCTCCACATGTCCACATCCCTGTCCCTCCTACCTGTCTGGATAAATGTGGCTTCTTTAAAACCTTGGTTGTCAGAGATCTATATAGCTCAATTTTCTGACTTTCTGGGTAATATTCATTTTGTAGTCTATTTGTAATTTTTGCTGTGGTTGTGTGAGGAGGCAAGATGTGTTTACCTATGCCTCTATCTTCAGTTCCATATTTCTTGATAACAAAGATATATAATGTCCATGTTTTTTGTCAGAGCAATCATGATATAAATATAGAAGAAAACTAAGTTTTCATAAGAATATACTGAGACAGCAATAAGAAATGTATGCTTTCAAAGGTTAGCTACATAAAATAAGCACAAATGATATAACCGTTTTTGAGTGACTAAGAGCTCAGATCTGAGTGAGCAGTATAACAAGTCCAAGTCCCGACTCTTTGATTCACTGGCTTGTGCCTACTCTTTGGATCTACATTTGCTATCTATGAAATAGTACCACTTTATTAGGTCATTTGAGGGTAAGATGAATTATTTCTCTAGAATGCTTAGCACAGTGCTTGGAACATGATAAATGCTCAAAAAACATAAGTCATTTATTACCATCTCCATTCTCATCATCTGTCTTTTCCCTGACTCAACCCAAGGCACCATACTCAGTTACACAGTCATTCCCTGGGGCACCAGGGTATGACTGCAGGCCATTATCTAAGGAGTGAGGTTTTGGTGTTGCCTGCTTCCAAGATTAGAAGTGTCATTCTCTTCTACATTAATGCAACTACTTCTGAGAACTGGAAATTTCCCTTCCTCTCCATCCTGATCTTGTACCTATTTCTAAAGATTGAATTAAAGACAATTCTTTCAAGGAAAAATGCCATTTGAACATATCATATTGTTTATCATGTTTGACTAATGACAGCTTTCAAATCCTACCACACACTTTCCCTTCTGTTCCATGTATGGGGGAGCTGATAAAAAGCCTGGATGCTCCCTCTCTGTTGGTCCCTGCTTGAAGTTAGCACCATGGAAACACCCTGGCCTGTATGCACATAGCCATCCTCATCCTGGTCACACACACTCACCACCATAAAACCCAAACAGTGGCCTATTCCTCCTCCTCTCTGAAGCCATCTTGCCTGGCTCTAGTTTCTGCAATCACTCGCTCATATTCATGAGCAATAAAATTGAACCAAGTAAAAAACAACCATTAAACATTAATGTGTAGTACATATTGACATGGGATATAAGAGAAAGTGTTTTCTGTATTCTTTCTTTACTTATATGATTTATGTTATGAAATAGAACTTATTTTACTCCCAAAGAGAACTCCCAATAAGAGTTAGAAAATGTATTTACACTTTAAATACTGATATGAGAAGAAAATTGTAATATCACTCTTAGCTGCCTATTGGATATTATGGAAAAAAATAGAAGCCAAAAAGGAAGAATCAGTTCCTGTCATTTCCATCCAATTGATATAACTCACTTTGGAAATTCAAGCAATTTTCAGTACTGTATCATCACAAGAGACTTTCATGTATATTATATCATTTAATCCTAAAAGATTACATGTCTAACATTCTTAAAGCAAATGCATTTTCAATAAGTAACTGTTTATTGTTAAAGAATTAAAGTCATGAGTCTATGTACCAGTATTTTTTCTGATTCTCATCTCTTTATATATATATATATATATATACATATATATGTATATATATTTGTATTTATGTATATGATACAATGTATAATAAACTGTGTCAATAAAGCAATAGTTTAAAATACCATCACTACACTTTAAATTGATGTTTCAGTAATTCTGCATGTTTATCTTTTGTCTTAAAAAATAAAATGTTGTGTAAATAAATATATAATCACAGATAAAAAGACAATACATATAATATTTTATTCAGGGGACTCTATAGTCATTTAGATTATACAAAATATAAGGGGGCATTTATAACATTTAATCCATCACATATAACTGAAGCTCCCTCAAAAATAAATAAAATATAAGTAATCAAAAAGTAAGATTTATGCCACTTGAGGAAAAATAATAAAGTTAGAGGTATCATATTTCCTAATTTCAGACTATACTAAAAGCTATCATAATTAAAACAGTATGGTACTGGCACAAAAACCAAAAATTTTTTGCACAGTGAAGGAAACCATTAGCAAAATGAAAAGGAAACATACTGAATGGGAGTAGGTATTGCAAATAATATATCTGATATGAGTTAATACACAAAATACATAAAGAACTCATATAACTCAATATCAACAAAAATAATCTAATTAAAAAATGGGAAGAGGACCCAAACAGACATTTCTGTGAAGAAGACATACACATGTCTATCAGACACCTGATAAGATGCTCAAAATCACTAATTATCAGGGGAATAAAAACCAAAACTATAATGAGCCTCACACCTGTCAGAAGGACCATTATCAACAAGACAGTCAATGAGTGTGAGTGAGGATGTGGAGAAAAGGGATCCCTTGTGCACTGGTGGTGGGACTGTTAACTAGTACAGCCATAATGGAAAACCCTATAGAGATTCCTCAAAAAATTAAGAATAAAACTACTATAAGGTTTCAAAATTCCATGTCTGGGTACCTATCTGGAGTATACTAAAACAATGATTCAAAAGATTTATGCATCCATATGTTCACTGCATCATCATTTATCACAAGCCAAGATATGGGAGAAACCTAGGTGTCCATTTACAGAGGAATGGATAAAGAACACGTGATAGAGACACACACACACGGTAATACTACTCAGCCATAAAAAAGGAATGGTACCTTGCCATGCAGTAATGTGGATGAACCTTGAGCATTGTGTTAAGTGAAATAAGTTGAACAGGGAAAGACAAATACCATATGATTTCACTTATCAGCAGAATCCACAACAACCCAACACAAATGAAATAACAACATAAAATGGAAACTAACTCATAGATACAGAGAACAAACTAATGCTTGCCAGAGGCTGGGGGATGAACAGAAATGCAGAAAGGGATTAAGTAGTTTAAAAACTTTCAGTTATAAAATGAATCACAAGGATGTAATGTATATCATAGGAAATATAATCAATGATATCATAATAATTATGTATGGTGACAGATGGTTACTAAACTTGTGGTGATCACTCCATAAGGTATAAATGTTGAATCATATGTTTGTACACCTGAAACTAATGTAATATTGTATGTCGACCATAATTAAATAAATAAAAAATTAAATTGAAGAAAGACATAAATAAAATGTAAGTCATTGACAACGATGACTATTTTATTTTATATTTTCACCTCTGCAGGCCAAACTGAAGTTTCATTAATTGCAATAATTATGTTGTTGTTTAGCTTTGTCTCCCCTAATAGATTCCAGCCTCTTTTTCTAAACATACCAATTGAGAAATTAATGCACACAGACAATTGCTTCTCAAATGAGAACTAAAGTCTTACACTGTAGTATTTTGTAAATCCCTATTATCTTGCAAGATTAATAAAAAATACTTGTGATACAATAAATTTAGTCAAGATCTACTTGCAGTAATAATGATAAATTTTACTTAATAAACACAGCTGCTTTGTACTAAGAATAGCCTCCTCTTGCCAATCCGGAGTAATTCTGCATCAGCTCATACTGTATTATAAAACAGCATGAATTTTTTATTAGTTCACTGAGAGGATTTGAAATATGGTTTTCTACTTACTCTCCAGTCATTCCTTGGCTCGACAGCTATGTAAGGATTTTTAAAAAAGTAACAACATAAACCTAAAATATTTTAGTTAATGTCAGGGTACTCTATATTAAAATACTGTCATTCCCAACTAAGTCCTCTAATACTTTATAGAGTTATAAATACAATTTTGTTGAATTTTTCCAACATGGTCTTATCAAGTAATTTTACTATTTAAGTACCTTTGTACTAGAATCAATTATTATAATTTGAATGTACAAGCATTCCTCATTTATTTTTTCAGAGCTATAATAAGTGTTAATTAGTTTACTTATAAGAATAGAATGTATTTTTATAGTAAAATATTGTAACTGATCATTATTTGCCATAAGTTTTTATTTTCACACAATGAGGGAGAAGGCATAAGACTAAATACCAGTTTGTGTAATTTTATATTTAGGCAAAGTAGGTAAGTAATTTGATGTTCTTTTATGTAATTTATATATAGACTTGTCCTTGGAAGGGATCCACTGATGGACATCTAATCAAACTACCAAATTTTCTAGTTGATAAATAGTACTTTTCAGAGTTGAGAATTGAGTCACAGATTTTGTCTGTGAGGAGACTAGAATCTTAGTTTACTTAATTTTAGAAGTTTCAAGAGTAAAACCAAAAAGTTTTCATGACCAAAAATATGTTCCTCATCTAGCAGCATTATTGAAAAACAAGTTCAGATATCATGTTCTTAAGGAATTGTGTTTAAGCACAAGATGGGCTAGTTCATTAGAAGAAGGATATCGGAAGTACGATAAGTTCCAACTTGTAGCAAAGTAACTCGCCAAGAGATCGGGAAGGCTGGCCCTGGGGCCAAGAGCCACTAACACACTGCTGCCAAACACCCGTGCACCGTTGGCATAACTGGTGGTTGTATACAACCATGACACAGGGTCTGGCACAAATGACACCCCATTTTATTGCATATAAATTTTATTACAAAATCATAAGCATGTGATTCTGTGACATAAGAATACCACACTCAAGCACACCATCTGACATTTTAGGTGAAATGTTCCAATTGCTGTCCATCTCATGTGAGACACTGTCGTACCCTACCAGCCACACTCAACAGTGTTACTTCTGCTGGACCGCGTATGTCTCAACAGAAATATAGAATAGGCTTTGTACCACAGCTCCCAAGTATGCCCAGGCTCTGAGATACTGGAGAATCAACTTATGGTAGAAAAAGGTCAACAACGGGCCTGACTAAAGGTAGGAGAGAGTGTCAATTATGAAGAAAAGTTCCATCCCACGGATGCATGTGTCAGGATCTGACTGTTACTTCAACGGCATTTTCCAAACAGCTTCCTCTAAGGACATTTCATCCTAGTCTTAAAAATTATAAAAAACAATCACATAATATTGTTCTTTATAAGGAGAAATAATTATCCCTCTCTATAAGCATGCTTTTCCACATAATTATAACTGTACATATAGTTATACTATATATATATGTATGTACACATGTATATGGTAAAACAAATAATCATGTCTTTATCATATCATAAGCATATATTTAAATATCATCTATTGTTTTCCCTGATAATAAAGTAGTGAAGATTAAACTGTTACAGGGATGGGATTTCATCAAACTGTCTATGCTAGTCTTTTATAAGAGATTGAATTAGAAGACTAAAAACTGGACAATCTAAACAGAAGCAAAAATAATAACAGAGCTCACCAGTATACTATTATATTAGAATGCCTTTGAATTTTTGCTCTTTGCTTTCAATAGTCTACTTAAAAGCATATTTTAAATCATGTAACTTAAATGTTTCCAAATAGTAGGATGAAGTGATTTGTCTTTAGTGATTTGTACTACATCGAAAGAGAATTATCACCTATCATCTGCTATACAGACTGTAGGACTATAACCACTTTCCACTTTTGAATACTCATCAGGTCAGGAAATCATTTTAAAAGATTCATCAATACCAGATGTGCAGTCTGACAGCATCCTCTTTTCAAAAAGCTTATTTCCTTCCTACTGACCAAAAATCAGTCTGGATATAGGAAGTAATAGCCAACATTATGAGTTGGCTTTAGGGCTTATATGCAAAAGGTCTAAACCTGCTCTACTTCAGCTACAACATAATGTATTTGTATATTACTTTATAAAAGTAGAAAACTGCTCTAATGACATGTAATCATATTTCAGAACTCAAATTCTATCCTGTATCTACCTAAAAAAATAAACACATGAGCCAAATAATTTTTTTTGTGGTTTAGGGAATGGCTGCATTTCTCTCTCTCTCTGTCTCTCTCTCTCCCTGTCACACACACACATTTTATAGTTTAAGTTTGGACAAATAACCAGTGCTAAGAAACTGAACTGCAGTAAAGTCATAGACGACCGGACCACTTTAAGTATGGCAGGCTTCTAGGACAGTTAGGCATAGGGAACCGCCACCCTGCAGCGCTTTCCATAGATCAGTCATCATACACAGCCTGCAACTGGTGCCTGAATAAGAGCTAAACGTCAAGAGGCATCTCAAGAACCCCACTCTTGAGGGTCGACACTGAGGAATGGAGAACAAGGAAAGAGATTTCTTCCCTTGTTTGCCTGTGGCCACCTATAAATGTGAAAAGTGCAGGAAGTATTATTAGATTGCACAGTTCTCTAACCTTAATGATCATTTCTTTTAGATGTTTTTAGCATGATTTTGAAAACAGCTATTTACACTATGCACATAGGCCTTAATAAATCTCATTTACAGCCAATTAGTTCATCTGGTTATACCAAAGAGCTGGTAAACTGATGCTTATTTTAATTTCTGGTTTGTTTATTTATTTTCATCCAGGTATATCTGTTCTTCCGTCCAAGAGATACAGAATTTAATTGGCCAGTATTCAAAAATAAATTATAAAAAAACATATAGAACAAGATAGACTTGCACAAATCAGTAAAAATAGATTATTCACACTAGAAAAATAAAAGAAATAACTCAGTTTACCAGTTATGTGTTTCAGAAGGTCTCTCTCAAACTCAAGCTGAGCAAAGTTCTTTTTCATTGTTTAACAATATAATCATTTGCATTAATCTCTTCATATCCTCTATTACATTTAATTTATGTTTATATGTGACTTTCTCTACATTGGTACCAGTATTCCACAGAATACTAGTCACAGCAGAAACTCTTTGAAAATGGATTCTCTGATCAAATTAGTTTGGAATGGAAGTAAAGTTCCTCTTTAAAGAACAATAAGGCAACTTATCATATTAAAATATCTAACTTGTCATACAGACAAAATAATCTTTGTTTTTTTTAGCCCAGCAAATTTTCACCAACCCTTATTGAGCAATGGACATTACTACAATTTTCTTTATCCTGTTAACAACCACAAATAGATTTTAGTACCAATGTTTTTATATAAGTGAGGGATGGTTTGGCACATGAGTAAACAAAAGCACAGACATATATGCAAATTATAGGTGCATGTATTTATTGTTTTCCATGTAACATTCTGGAAAAAGATGTTTTTAGTTTATTTATATCAATGGCGCATGTATATAAAGCCTTTCTATATGACTTTCTCTTAAACCTTTCTTCATGTTTGCATGATGGAAGCAGTCCCTCTCGCTATCAAATCAGTTTCCAATGCCAAAGGAAAAAAGAAGTGAAAGGAAAAAACAAACTGTATTAAAAACATCAGCAATTCTAGTTTGTTGGCCACTGGCCAGGGCTCAGTCACATGTATATTCTTACTACCAAGAGGGCTGATAAATATATTTTTAACTTGGGAACATTAACACCTAGGAAAAATTTAAATTTGTTAGTTAAAAATAAGGAGAAAATGTATATTGTGCAAATAATTCCCTGGAACAAAATACAGAAAAATTATATGCCACTCTGAATTATTTATATCAAACATGGCTTCCTTGTCAATGAAACCCAGACAATAATAAGTGGCCAATTAATATATTAAATAAAGCCCTAAAAATGATTCTAACAATATCTTTAAACATTACATATAAGAGGTACATGTAGATAAATTAATATTTTGCACACTGTACAAAAGCTTCAATGGGCAAATAGATATATGACAAAATAGAAAAAAACAGAGAGTTCCCCATACAACTGACTATATTCAGTAATGGTAAGAGTGTTAACCACAGCTCTAAGAGCACATTTTGGTCACGTGCGTTCACCACTGTTCAGGTAAGAGTGTCGGAACGATCCTGAGAGGCAGGTCGAACTGTCGGTAGAGGCTGATCACCTGCTCTAGACTTCACTGAGCCTCTCCAAGACTTCGACAGAATGGCCCTCCAGGTTATATGAGACTTTCTCTAGATATAGCCTAACAATTCACCTTTACAATTTCAACTAAATTTATAGCATACACCAGTATCAGTAGAAGAGTTGGGGCAGGAATTGATAGAGAATTATATTGTCTCTATTATTGGAAGTAATTTCTCATTTTGTTTCTTATACTAATCTCAAGCTTGATTGATTTACAGCATGTAGTTTTGATTAATAATGGTAACCAATATTTTTTTTAATCACCTCTCGATATGGTGCTAATGTCCCATTTCTAGATCTGCAAAATGTTACCACCAGGCCCGGTCTAGAGTAGAAGCACTAAGATACTACCATGCTCTGGGGCCCCCTGGAGGAAAAGGAAGAAAAAAATACCTCCTTTGGAACCTTTTCAGATGCTATAATGTTGTCTAATACCAACTTTTCCTTAGAGCATCTTTGACTGGTTAGCTAAAAACACTTCATCCCCTCTTATCTGAGACATTCAGTGCAAATAAGAAATCCACATACTATATTTATAATGCATGTCTCTTTCTAGTACATTTTTCTAGTGAGTGGTATTTTGTATTACCAATACCTTTTTCAAATAATTGTAGATTTAACCAACATCCATACATTTATCAACTCTTTCCAAATCTACAAATATAGAAGAGGCAGAAAATGCAAAGCAATAGAAGGAACAGTAAGAGATTTCTTTTTTATGGTTTATCAAGAGATGAATTCTGGCAATCATCTGTTTTTTATCCCCTGGTACTACAGGATAAACAGTATGCTACTTGGCTGTGATAGTGTTTTAATAGAGACATAGTTAAATGTTAATTCTAGTAATGGATTTCTCCAAGACTGTAATTAATCATGAACTAAAAATATTTTTATAACCATGATAATTCAGATTAATCTGAAGGGATATTGAGGAAAAGGCAGAGCTATAGCAGTATCTGTGACTGGCAAACCATTTTACGACCCTTCTCAGAGCTAGCTCTCAGACAATGAACTTCAACATTTGAAAAGCTTTAAAAAAAAGAGGTAAACAAAATTTAAATTAGAATATTTAACCATGTTTAACATTGGGCACAAGCCTGGGAGATGACATTAGTTTGAAGCACATATGTAACACAAAGTCTCTTTTTAAATGTAGGGACTCTTTTACTCTTTATACAGAAGTGTTGCTTTTTATCTCCTACAAATAAGGAGACTTTGATTACCAATCTCACACAGAAGTAGATACTCTCTGCCACATGGCTATTAAATGGAGAAATGTGCATTTTCTACTTCATCTATCAGGCCTACTGGTGTATTTTCATCTATGGCATCAATCACGATAGGAGCTTAAGTACTTCAAAATGGGAACCCATGGGGCTCAGCTACCACCAATGAGGGCTCAGCTGTTCTGTGAAAGCCTTGAAAAGTGAAATATCTAAAAGACCTAAAAATACAGCTTAGAGTCTCATCACAAGCCCCTGACCATGTGGTGTCCCTGGCTCCAGGAATCACACAGGGGATTTGGATAACTTGTGCAAATTCTAAAGCAAAGATAAAAGTGGTTGCACTAAGATTCTCACTAGTGATTTTCAGAATGTGAACAAATGCAGGCATCCTTTGCCACTAGATTAACATTGAGCAACATCTGTAGGGTGCTGGAAGATGTGTGCACTCCAGGAGAACTGCCAATGTCACAGACAAAAGGTTTCAGCATAATTACAGAGTCTCCATGGGGGAAAAGCAGCACAATATCTCACTGGAGAAATGTAAATGATCTTCAGGACTCGGTTAATGTGCATCAGATTTTGGGTAGCAACCAACTGTGAACACATAACCAATAAATCACGCAAGAAAATAAAAGGTTTGCATGTGTCTGCTTCAAAATTTCCCACAAGCATCTTCACATTTGACAGGACAATGGCAAATTAATATTTGGTGGTCTTTGATTAACTCAAAAAGAAAGACAATATTTTTTTAATTATATAAAATCATAGCTATTTGGTTTTGGTAATATATATTATATACAATACTCAGAATTATAGAATAGCAGTACAGCAAAGCAGGGGTCCCCAACCCCAGGGGTAGTCAGGGATGCTCACCTGAGCTCCACCTCCTGTCTCTCCCCCATCCACAGTGAGCAAGCCAGTGAAACTCTGCCCTTCCCCCATTCACAGCAGGTTAGGGAATTTCACCCAAGCTCAGCCTCCATTCCTTCCTCCACCCCCTCTGTCTTCCACAGAACCGGTTCCTGAGGCCAAAAAGGTTGGGGACCACTGCAGCAAAGCACATAATAATTGTCTCTCTTCTGGATTATTTAATTCTTAACCATGTATATTTAATTAATATAAGCCCTGTTTTTAATAGTAGTTGAGTATATGCAATGTTGTATTAGGTAACTCTGAAAAAACTCTTACACAGAGCTAACAACCTCAAATCCCTGGTTAGGCTGTAGTTTCAAGAATTCATTCTTAGGAAGGCTTACATCTTAGACAAAGGAAAAGGGAGAAGGGGAGAGTTGGGAAAATGGAGAAAGACTTTAAACTGCTTTTCAGTCCAAATCAATCACCTGTTTCCCCCTTCCCCCCTATTCCCCTGCAAGAGAAAGGGTGTAGGAAGGCGACAGTCCTGATTCCAGCAGAGATTAGGAGCATCTTGGAGCATAAAGCCCGATAACAAAGACTGACTTACAATTACAGAGAGAGCCAGACAAAGATCATCAAGTAGATTCAGCCCTCTGAGGGCCATGTCCTTGTCCAGCAGTTCATAGCCATGCCAGCAGATCACCTCTCCTCCTTAAAGAGAATGTAAACCCTCAGATCTAGGAAGAGCCATCTTTACCTCCATGTTTTCTGTGTTTTTTCATAGAAAGTATTGGAAAATTATTGGGAGTTCTGTACTACACTTGGGGAGAACAGCAGACTATTTTTATCAATAATAAAAAGTAAATAAACATAAAATGTTAGGATAAAGGGGCAAAAAAGAGATCGTGACTCATGGGACAGCCTCCTGCTCCCTCCCAAACTCCCTCTGGTTATTCATCAAAACGGTTTGATCTGCCTTATGAAGTTACCCACTCTTATTTTCCCTCTGTTCCTAGTACCTTGAATGTTTCCAAGAATTCTAACCCTTTGGAGAGACTGATGAGGATGCACAGGTAAGATTCCATAGGTAACAATCCCACTACAATTACATCTAAGTGCACCACACATGAAAGAAGAGGAAACTGACCTGTCTAATTAAAAATGCAGTAACAGATGAATTTGGCACATTCAGGCAGGTATGGTCGACGGAGAAGAACTCAACCATAAGAAAAAAGGAAATACTGCCATTTGCAACAACATGGATGAATCTTGAGATTATCAGGCTAAGCAAAATAAGCCTGATGAAAAAAAAGTCAAGAGCCGTATAATTTAATCATTTACTGGAATATAAAATTGAAAGCAACAAATAAACAAACATGACAAACAAAAACCTAAGTGTCAAAAGCAGTATTGAATTTCCTCAAAAAACTAAAAATGGAAAAGCTGTTTGACCCAGCAATTTCACAGCTGGTATATACTCTAAGAATCCTGAAGCACTAACTTGAAAGAACATATGCACCCCAATGTTCATAGCAGCACAATTTACAGTACCAAGTGCTGGAAACAGCCTAAGTGCCCATCAGTAAATGAGTGGTTCAAACAATGGTGGTACATTTATACAATGGAATACTATGCAGCAGAAAGAAAGAAGGAGCTCCTACACTTCGCAACAGCATGGATGGAACTGGAGAGCATTATGTTAAATGAAGTAAGCCAGGTGGTGAATGACAAATACCATATGATCTCACCTATAAGTGGAACCCAATTAACAAAACAAGCAAGCAAGCAAAATATAACCAGAGACATTGAAATTGAGAACAAACTGACAGTAAGCAGACTGGAGGGGGGAAGGAAATAATGGGGAAAGAAGGGAAAGGGCCATAAATGAACATGTATAAAGGACCCATAGACAAAGTCTAAGGGGGATAGGATTGAGGGCGGGAGATAGGGGTGGGTAGGGTGGGGGAAAGTGGTGGTGGAAAAATGGAGTCAACTGTATTTGAACATTAATAATAAAAAATTTTAATTAAAAATAAATTTAACAATGAAAACAGTAAAATGTATACTTCTGCCTCCCCCCCCACAAAAAAACACCCACAATAGTATTGTAGACAATAGTATTGTGGATACCAGAGAGAAAGGACGAAGGGAAAAGAGGGTCAAATACAAGGGGGGATCAAAAAAAACAGAATTTATTTATAAAAACTGTGTATTCATTCTTACACATTTAACCATCAGTCACCTTCAAAGAATTCTCCATATGATACAATACACCTATTAAGAAGTTTTTTTCCACTGCTCAAAACAGTTTTTGAACTCGTCAATTTTGGTGCCCTTTAGTGCTTCTACTGGGTTTTGTTTCACCTATTCCACATCAGCAAAATGTTCCCCTTGGAGGACTTTTTTCATCAGGGGAAACAAACAAGATATTTGCTCAGGGTGAGATCAGGTGAATAGGGAGGGTGGGGTATGGGGGTCATTCCTTTTTTGGTCAAAAACTGCTGAACACTCAGCTCAGTATGGACAGGTGTACATGTAAATCACCCATCATTATATGGGCAAAGATTCTTCAAAAAAATTCACTGAATCCATACGCAGCCTCTCACAACAATACCAGCTGGTACACTGATCCAGACAGATTTCTAGAACACTCACCTAGAGGAGGGATCCTATAATACAAGGGGTCCACCCTCCAGAAGATAATCAGATTTGACACTGGGTGGTAAACACACAATGTAATATACAGATGATGTGTTATAGAACTGTACACTTGAAATCAATATAATTTTATTAACTGATATTATCACTTAATTGAATCAAGGATGAATTTAAAAGACATTTCTTCAGAGAAGATGTAAAAATGGTCAATATACACATGAAAGAATTCTCAATATCATTATTCATCAGAGTAATGCAAATCAAAAACACAATGAGATAACACTTCACTCCCACAAGTGTTGGCAAAGATGTGGAGAACTTGTAATCCGAGTACTTCCTTGTGTGTACTCTAAAATAATGCAGTTGCTATGAAAAATTGTATGGTAGTTACTCCAAACTTAGGCATAAAAGTATCAGATGTCCCGACAGTTCTCCTTCTACCTATAAACCTAAAAACATTGAAAAGAGGCCCCAAACAGACACTTGTATACCTGTATGCACAGCTGCATTATTCACAATAGCCAAAAGGCGTAACAACTAAGGTGTCCATCAAGGCATAAGTGAATTAGCATATGGTATACACGTACACACACAATGGAATATTGTCCAGCCATGAAACATGGATTTCTGATACATGCTGTCACATTAATGAATCTGGAAAACATTATGCTATATGAAATAAGCCAGATACAAAAGGGCAAATATTGTAGGATTCCACATACATGAGATACCTAGAGCAGCCAAATTCATGGAGACGGAAAGTAGAATGGTTACCAAGGGCTGTGGACAGTGAAAAATGAGTTATCGCTTAATGAATATAGAGTTTCTATTTGAAGTAAAAAACATTTTAAAAATAGATAGTGGTGATAGTTGTACAACATTATGAATGTAATTAATGCCACTAAGTGTTATACTAAAAAAATGTTTAAAATTAAAAACAAAACGCAAATACAAAGCTACTCCTCACTACATCCCTGTGCTAAGGAATTCTCATAGAACATTCACTACAATTTTCTTTTCCAAACATTTGTAATTAGTATCTATTTCCCTTTATTATTTATTTATTTTTCATTATCTACAAATTCACATTGCTAAACTCTTTACTGAGAAGATAAATAAAGCACTTGTTAATTTGGATTTTCTTACACGGGAGGCTGACATGAGCATTTGGGTATAGTTTGATTATCCACGAGTGAATTCCGGGGAGCAGAGTGAGACAGTACAAAAGGTGAAAGTCCAATGTGTGCCTCATTAAGCTGGATGCTGCTCTGGGCAACTGGAAATCAATCCTTTTTGGAGACCCTTTGAGGATTCATATAAAACCCACCTCATAACTGTCACACTGAAAGACAGGAAGGGTGGTGAAATTACTCACAGACCTTTTACCCTCTTTAGTTGAAGATGGTTTGGGGGAGCATTAACCTCCACCCAGACCCCATACATGTAAAGCACATATCTATGGGCTGAGAGACTCTGTAACTTGAAGAGAACATGATGCAGAAAAGCAGAAATACCCCATGGTGTGTGTTTCAGGTGTGATGCCGGCAATATGCCTAGAACTGTCCATCACGGCTGTTGTGAAATCGATTGTCCAAAGGAAAAGCGCATCTGCTACAAATGACTAAGTAGGAGTTCCCTCTCCACCTCAATCTCTCCCTGTAAAGGTTATTCATTCCATAACGCCATTGCCCATTTTGTCTAAATTCTCATGGTCTTGTTCACTTTGATATTAACATCCTTTCATTCTCCAATCGCTATCCAAACATTTGTAACTTTGCCTTTCAGAAATTGAAAACTAGCCTCTCCTCTGATAGCATAGAGATTTTAATACACATTTGCAATTAATAGTGCATATTTACCATTATGATGATTTCCCTTCTCATTATTGCTTGTAGACCACTCACCCTGGGCTTTGGCAGAAGCCAAGTTGACAAAGTAACAACATTCCCTTACAGGAACAACCAGACAAAACTTATTTTATTGACAAATTCAGAATCCTGAGAGTGGAAACTGCTGCCTTTCATCTCCCGCAACATTAGTGACTACTTCAAATACTCTCCTTCCACACATCTTCTTAATCTCAATTTTCTACTTTGCATGCATGGTTTCAGCCTCACGCCAGTACCATCAAACTTCTCCATCAGGTCCTTTGGAGTCTTCAAGCAAAATATTGCCTCTTCAAAAAGCTGATTCAGTATCATCTTGCCTAAATGCATGACTGACTCTTTCCCTGAATATAATCTAACTGTAATTCCAAGAGATGCACCCTTGCATTCATGCTGTCAGTGGTGTTTTGAGATGTTTGCATCATTTCTGTAACTCCAAATTGATGCATGGAGGCCATTCCATACCATCTTCTTAACCTAACCATGCTTAGCCTAATCATGTTTGTTCTGTTTTCTATAGACTAATAGGTCTCTTCCTCACATGGTCAAAGAAAATAAAACCACACCTTTCTGTTCTTATTATGAATTTGGGGAATTTCAATATACAAGTCCAAAAGTTTCTAAATCCCCTATATACCATGACCTCTCACAATATTCTTTTTGAATAACTACTTTGGGCCCCATACTATTAAAACAAGTATTGCATGAGTGTTGAAACCTTAAACTCCATTATCCTACTAGCTCAAAACTATTATTTTGACATTATCATTCTTCCACTATTTTTTTTCTACTTGATCATGCTTAACAGTCAGCTCTGTCTCTGACAAATTTATCAGCTTCTACCTCCTGTATCTATCCCTTTAAGAATCTCATATGTATCGCATTTAAATCTCTACCACTATCCATTCACATCAGTCAATTCATCTTTTCTGTCTCCAACTTCCATTCTTCTGGCACAAATAACACAGATGAGTAGAAGAGGCCCACAGCAGACTTATGGCAGGAGGTTTCTATTTTCTTTCAGTACTCTAGTGAAGAGAGAGAAACGGCAATACTGCTTTTCCCTGGAAGCAAAAACACCCTCACATTGGAGAAACAGCAGTATCTTCATACAGCAAGGTGATAACAACACAGGTCCAAGCCACCCACAGAGTAAGGCATTCCTACCTTCTCTATGTACAGAAAGGGAATCCTACCCTGTACCTAAATTGGGTCTTGTACTTATTCCAAACGAACACATTAGGTTTCTGGGGATTTTGATTTATTTGTTCCTCGTCATCCTAGATGATAGAGTTTATGATGATTGTTTGTCCCACATTATATTTAATTATGCTTAAGGATGGACACAAGAACGAGGCTGAGGCATAATCATATTATATGCAGTGAATTTATCTGGCTTTATTAGTGTTTCAATGTATTTAAGACCATTTCTACAGGTTTAATACAGGGTTTTGCTCATTTGTACAGATATCCTTGTTGATTAGATTTAAAGAATTAAAATTTTTAGGACAGGGATAAATTTTGCATTTTGATCATTATTTTCAAATTTCTGAGAGACTGCTGATATTTTTTGCAGCAATATTGTTCTCTAATATCCCTTTTATCATCACATAGAGAGGTTGTGTGAGAAATACCTGTTTGACATGGTTTGAGTATCTCACTTCCATACAGAAGCAGTCACAGGGCTCAACTGCCTAATCTCCTGATCCCAATTCAAATACCCATCCCAAATGTACTGGACAAAGAGCTTTAATGATCAAGCCCTCTCTGCATGCCTTTGAACTCCACTATTCCTAACCCTTAAATAGCAATATGGTTCCTTCCTTAAAATGGCTCTTATCTCAATATTATTTTTATTCTCCAATGACCCTCACTTCTCTGGAAAAGGGATTTGATAATCTTCTGGACCTTCAGTTTTTTCTTTTTTAACTGGAAAAAATAAGGGATGAAAAGTATATATAATTTCCACATGCAAACTTCTTACTTTTTTTTCTGCCTTGTGCAGATGTAAAATATACTTAAGAAGTTTCAGAGTAATGTTTTACTCTTTCCTTATTGATTTCAACATTAAATTTCAATTTTCTAATCATTGAATATTGCCCACAGTTTCTGACTTCACACTTTATATTTATGATAGCATCCAGTATTTGAAGATTCTTGTTTCTGAGGATAATACATTGTTTGACAGTTGGTATTAATAGGTTTATACATTTCTAAAGACCATGGCATCTACCATTTATAAAAGGAAGTGTTAAAGTAGTTTTTAAATTGCCACCCATTCCTATTGCTCTAAATTATGAAATTGGTATGACTTCTTTGGTTGGTTCAACTACAGTCTTTATAAAAGGTCAGTCAAGAAACCTCTACACTACACCAATAAACCTTCCCACAGCAAAGTTAAATGTCTAAAAACTCCTAATTCCAACTCATAATCTTTTATCCAGTTTTACTAGGTAAAACCAAGTCTAACATAGACGTTAAGTAAGGTTTTTGCAGTTCCTAGAAGAAAATAAAATTGTCAATGTTAGGTACAGTAAAAAAAAATAGCAAAACATTTTATCATATAGCTGAGGAATGGTGTAACCTACTTTAAATTGTATTAATAGGCAGGGAAACGTTACCTATTATACAAAAGCAGTTAGCCGTCAAATGTGTTTGACACTTGACTGGAGGTATTTTCTTGCAGTTCTGGGCTGAAAGCCAAGCTATTAGGAAGACTTTGTTTTTTTGTGGCCATAGCATCCTTTTGACCACCTCCAAAAAATATACCCAAACAAATGGGATTAGAATAACCCAGTCTCCTGAAAAAGCAAAATTCTCCATTATTATAATAATTGGCCTCAAAACAAGTGCTCTCTTCTAAACAGAAAAAAAAATTTTATTAATTGATAATAAATGAGCTCTAATAATTGGAATATTCAGACAAGTTAAGATATTTGAAATAAAACTTTTATAGACAAACAGTATAAAAAAACCCCAAAATGTCAATAATTAGGAAAAACGGACTAAGCTACAAGAAATTAGAGACCTATAATCTTTCTTCTGTAAAAGTATATTCACTAAGAAGATTGAATACTAAAGAAATGTCATATTAGTAAATAAAATAAAATGGACTTAGAGAAGAAGAAAGAGGGCAAAAGGTATGGATAAAGAGAAAAAAAAATTATACTAATAACAACAATGATGTAGCATTGTCGATGAGAATACCTATTAGTTGCAAACCTTTGGAATCTAACAATCAATTATAAAAAATATGTTTTTTCATTTTTTAAATATTCTTCAAAATTTTGATTATTAAAAACATTCAACAATATATGGATATCATTAAACCATTTAAAATGTCTGGGGAAAAATGAGGACATTATCACACTCGAATTAAATGTATTTTGCTAAATTTTCTTCTATTTAATACTTTCCATTAAACTCAAAATTTCACTGAAATAACTGTCCAACAAAACACATTTTGGTAACATATGTGGGCAGACACGTGGATTAAAACAAAAGTATCATTATAGATATATTTTAGAAATTGCAGCAAAGTGGATTGATACAAAAATAGTAAAAAGATCAAGCAAAACAAGCAATTTGCTATTCGACATAATCAATAACAGTAAAAAGTTAGTAATTTAGTTAGGAATGCCCAAAAATAATATAAAGGACATAGAAACGTATAGTTAGTATTCCTATTAAATAGTGATATCACTTGGAATTGATGATGTACCGGAAAGAAATATTCCTGCACGGTTATAATAGCAACAACTACCTTCTGTCCCAATATATTAATTCTTTCTGTGCTGTGCTGATCAAATGGGCTTTGAATGTTTATTTGTTTATTTATTTACTTACATTTTCAAATGAGCAATAACACTAACATTGCAATGCCTTCATCATTTTCACAGGAGAAAGTGCTATGACTCATACAGGACAGACTGAATTTACTTTTACTTGGAATCACACCATAGCTTATCAAGGCCCATTTGATTGAAACAAATGGAACCCAGTCACATTAGCAGTAGTAAAAAGAGATTTATATTAAGGAAAGAAAAGATACATGGGACTGAAAGAATTTCATGTAAATTGTAAAGTAATCAGCATCTGTTCTCCATCCCTCTGTCTTATTTAAAAGAATATCCCATCATTTAAATATATAAAATATAAAACTGCCACACAGCACCGTGTCAACTGTTAAAAGCCCTAGCAGACAATGAGTGTCCATCTCCCACATTGCATAGTTCCTCCCTGACCCTCTCTCCCTCCCTCCTTTTCTCTCTCTTTCCCTTTCTCTTTCTCTTATTGCTCTCTCTGGTTGTTGGGGCCTCCACAACACATGGTGAACTTCACTAAATGAGTAAGAAAGGTTTTCCTGTGTTTTCCCCCACTCTCTGAACCAATTCGTCTTTAGAATTTATTTGATTTTTTCAATTAATAGTTTACATTCAGTAATATGTAAACAAGTGTCCACTGAATTTTCATTTCATATTGAGCTCTGCAAACTCTACACATGGTTGGCTCTGACCACACTCGGTGCTTCTGAGTTACGCGAGGTCATGTACTGGTCACGGTTAATCTGTTGAGAGAGGGCCCTTTTTGTGTCTTTCAGATTCAGTGCACTAAAAAACAGAGGATAAACGCAGTCACTGACATTCTAAAACAGTGATCCAAGACTGTGCTAATATGCGTAATATAATGACATATCACCAAATAACCGACATTAGTAAAATCCAATCATGTTTGATATAGATTAATATACCCAGAATATTAATTAAAGTTAGATGATGGAGGAAAAAATGATAATACTTTCAGAGTCCTGGTAAAGGTAATCGAATTTTTAAGAGTATTGGCACTATTCCTGAATGCCTAGTGCACAGCAAATGCACCAAGGAGATGTAATAAAAATATACCTTTACACATTTCATTGCTTTCTTTCAGTCTGTCGTGACCTTTCTCTCTAACCCCTCCAGCCCGAAAATATACTGGGTGCAGTGAGTTGCAGCTATGTGGTTTAAGGGAAGTGATTTAACAGTACACAATCTTGTTTTTTATAAATTGTCAAACGTAGAAATAACAGCACCTAACCAGAAAGACATTGCTCTGGGGATTATGGAGGAAAATGCAAATACTTATTTAGCACAGTGCCTGTCATTAATAGGGATTCAATACCTCCTCACTTTTATTTTATTGTAGCACTTACCATCATCTTTTACAATTTGCATCACTTTTTGTCTCCCTACCAGACCGCTTGCTAAATTCTTACTAAAGGGGCCATTTCTTGATTATTTTCATATCATTAGGTCTGAGTACAGTGACCAGTACAAAATACGACCTTTGCAAGTGTTTAAAGAATGGATGGATGAATGGACTCAATGAGAATTTTAGAAGATAATCTAAACACTATTTTTCTAATTTACTAACATACAGAACAAATATTTGCTTAAGAACATCAGCAATCACCATAAAACAACATGGTCTTGGAATTAGAACTTTTTTTCACACACTGTTTGAAATATTTTTAAATGTATATACAGTAGTCCTCTCCTACCCACAGCAGACACATTCCAATACCCCAGGGGAGTCCTTGAAACCACAGACAGTACAAAACCCTATCTATGCTGTTAGTGATAAAGTTGAAATTATAACTTATATACAGTAAGAGATTAACAATAACCGATAATAAAATAGAACAATTATAGTATAACATAAGCTATGTGAATGTGGGCTCCCTCCCTCTCCAGTAATTTTTATATTTTTTAGCCCAAATCTATTCCTGAATCCATGTAGCCAGCCTTCCTTTACGCACAGTAAATGGTTTGGGGTCACTTGTTTCAGGTGATCCCTACGGGAACCCTGCACATCGGCCCAATGCGCTCTGGCACCACGTACTACCGTCAATGGAAATACGTTTTCTCTTCATGCCTTCCACCCACAAATATACTGCCTCTTCCACCTTAACTAAGCACTTATAAGCACCGTGGCCTAACTCTTACAGTTTACGGTGCAGCAGCAAAACTCAAGCAAATTTATTTTTCCTTTTTCACAATTGAATGAATCTTCAAGGACAGAAGATTCATTTTTATTGTACAGCTTAGCAACCTCAGTGTACTTTTTTTTCTTTATTTATTAAGTAGAGAACCTTCACCTTTTCACTTTAAAAGGAAAAAGAAGTTTTATGGTGTTACTTTGGCATATCTGAGTTGCCAGCATCACTATTCCTGAGCTTGAGGTCATTATTAAGTAAAATAAGGGTTACAGAATTCAAGCATTGCAACACCGCACCAGTGGGCCTCATATCCAGGGCAGGGGCAGGAAGCTTATACAGAGTGGAGACACTGGACAAAGGAATGATTCACGTGCAATGGGGAGACAGCAGGACGAAGAAGGACAACATGCGATTTCATCACAAACTCAGAACAATGTGCAACTTAAAACTTATGAACTGTTTATTTCTGGAACAACTATTTAATATTTTCAGATTGCAGTTGACCATAGGTCACTGAAACCACTGCAAGCAAAGCAGCAAATAAGGGCAGATTGATATATATGAAACACATCTGATCGTGCTTTATGAGAATTATTAAAAGTCCTACTTCATTTTTATATATTGTGCTAGGGAAGTTTTACTATTCAGACACCAGAAGGCAATATTTAGCAGGCATCAACTTGATCAGAGTAAAAACAAATATATTGTGTGCCCACCACCCAAAGTCAAATCTTCTTCCACCACCATATGAGGATGTACCCAAAATATCTGGAATCATCTTCTGGAGGGCGGGCCCTTTGTAGTACAGGCTTCCCCCAGCAAGGTGAGTGTTCCAGGAGCCCATCTGTATCAGTGTACCAGCTGGCATTGCTGTGAGAGGCTGCATTTGGCTTCAGTGAATTTTTTTTGAAGACTCTTTCAACAAGTTTCCCCATTTCATGATGGGTAATTTAGAAGTTCACCTGCCCACACTGTGTTGATTGTTAGCAGTTTTTGACCAGAAATGTCATGATCCCTGTGCCCTACCTTCCCTATTCACCTGATCTCACCCAGTGACTTTTTGTTTCCCCGAATTAAGAAAGTCCTCAAAGGGAAATGTTTTGCTGATATGGAAGAGGTGAAACAGACAAAAAAAAAACAGCAGAAGCAATAAAAGACACCAAAATTGATGATTTCAGAAACTGTTTTGAGCAGTGGAAAAACATCTCGATAGGTGTATTGTATCAAATGGAGAGTACTTTGAAGGTGACTGAAGTTTAAACATGTAAGAATAAATACTCAAAATTTTATAAATGAATTTTGGGGGTTCCTCCTTGTATATTGCACATAATGCAATATTCAGATGAAGTATCACAGAATTGTACACTTAAAACTTATATAATTTTATTAACCAACGTCACCCCCAAAAACTTAATTTAAAAGAAATGTAATATAGGTTAAATACAAAGGTTATAAATTATAAAAACATGAAGACCTTCCCTGCACCTTCAGAAATGAATATTTCTTAGGACTTTTATGAATACTGGAGGATCCGATGGAACAATCTCCCTTAAGAAACTTTCACATGCAAACATATATAGTATTCGATTGTTTGGGTTTCATGGATCCACTAAAATCCATTCAGACATATTCAAGTGCATACAGACCTAAATATCCACTAGCCACTTCGCTAGCCACTAACCAAATATGACTATTTAAATTTAAATAAAATTAAAAATTAATTTCCTCAGTGTCACCAGCCAAGTTCCAAGTCCTCAACAGGCACATAGCTATTTAAATTGAAATTATATTCAAATTGAGTTTAAATCATTTAAAATTAAACATTCAGTTCCTCTGTCACACTAGCTTTATTTCAAGTATTCAATAGCTAAATGAGGCTAGCACATTGGATAGTGAAAATACAGACCATGTAAAGCATAGCAGGAAGTTCTGGATGGCGCTAATATAGACCCTGGAGGACTTCTGCCTAATGGAAGGAGTGTGTTCTTGGTGCATGCAATGAATATGGGTAGAGCAAAATTTCTTTCAGAGAAAGCATAAATGTAAGTATTATCTAGTCAGCCTAAAGTTGACTTTTAAAAATTTCTCCCAATTACTAGTTCCATGAATACGTAAATTTTCCTTCAAAACAAAAATGAAAAGCAATAGCAGCTGGGTATTTTGTATAGAGCCTAGAGTTTGAATTGGGCAAATTAATGACTTTTTCATCTTCAAAGTGGGAATAGTAGAACCTATCTATTAGAGCTGTTTTATAAATTATTAACAAGAGACCTGAAGGACCAATTTAATATGTTTAAGATATGAGAGTAAATGTCATAATACTTTTGACCATGAAGAGCCTTAGATTCCATCTAGTATGTCTTAATAATTTTAATTGCCAGCACTAGATAATTTTTTGTGTTATTTTCCCACTGTACCTTGTTCATATTGGACATAGTGGCACGCATCTGTCATCTTTACTTTCCTATTTCCTACGATACTATACAGCATACAACAGCACTCAATAAATATTTGTGGAATGAATATGTGCTCAAGGTTACAGGTGTAGTTACATGCAGAGGAAATAATATAACCTAAGACTTCTGAATCTTTGTGTTTAGGTGCAAGGAGTAATAGATACAGAGACAGGAAAATAAAATACGGTTCCACATTTTGTTTCGTGAACTTGAGCAGTCATCTAAACTTTCCTCAGTTTCCTCTTCTGTAAAATAAAGAAAAAATATTACATAATCCAAAAATGCTTATTTAGCTAGTACTTTGGATCTCAGTTTTAGAGTGTTCTCCATGTGTCAAACATTACAGTTGATCCCATAGGACACAGGACACAAAGGCCTCTGTCATATCAAAATATATGTTTTAAGTACTTCAGAGGTCATGGATGACACAGAATGACTCAATTTTATTATTGTTTTTATTTATTTTTGTTTGAAGAAGTAGCAGTAAAGATTACGCTTATAGTTAATTGGAAAGAGAATATAATACTTGAAAAACATGAACTAATAACATTGAGAACTGAAGCATATTCCATTGTATCTTCCTTGTTTTTGAGACATTTTTTGGACCAGTTTTACTGAGAGAAAAGTAAAGGGATTTCCTATTCATGCCTTGCTCCCACACATACATAGCCCCCACAATTACTAATATCGCTAATCAAAATGGTACATTTTTTACCCAGGATAAATCTACTTTGACACATCATAATCACCCAGTCCTAGGGCAGGGTGTGTCAAACTCATTTTCACTGAGGCCACATCAGCCTCGCGGTTGCCTTCAAGGGGCTGAATGTAATTTTAGGACTGTATAAATGTAACTACTCCTTAACGGTTAAGCTCAGTGCTGCTTCTGGGTAGAAACAAGGTGCTGGGCCAGATAAAACAAGGTGGAGGGCTGGGTTCAGCCCACAGGCCTTGTGTTTACCCCCTGTGTCCTAAGGGTTCACTCTTGGTGTTGTATATTCAATGGGTTTATGGACAAAAGTATAATGACATGTACCCATCATCATTACATCGTACAGTATATTTTCACTGCCCTAAAAGCCCTGTGTGCTCCACCTAGCCATCTCTTCCTCCCCTCAACCCCTAGCAACCACTCATCTTTCATTGTCTCCAAAGTTTGGTCTTTTCTAGTATGTCATATAGTTGTATACAATACACAACTTTCTCAGACTGGCTTTTGTCACTTAGTGGCAATGCATTTAAGGTTAGTCCATGTCTTTTCATGCTTAATAGCTCAGTTCTTTTTAGCTGTAAATAACATTCTAATGTCCGGGTGTACTACAGTTTATTCATACATGCACCTGCTGAAAGACATCTTGTTGGCTTTCAAGTTTTGGTAGTTATAAACAAGGCTTCCATAAACATCCATATTCAGGGTTTTGCATGGGCATGTTCGTAACTCCTTTGGGTAACTACCAAGGAGTGTGATTGCTGGGTGTATGGTAACAGTATGTTTAGTTTGGAAGAAATCACCAAACTGTGTCCCAAAGTAGCCCTGTCACTCTGTATTTCCACCAGCAGTGGATCAGAGCTTCTGTTGCTCCATATTTTTACCAGAATTTAGTCTTGCCAGTGTTCCAGACTTTAGCCATTCTAATGCATGTGCTGCAGCGGTATCTCATTGCTGTTTTTATTTGCATTTCCCTGATGCCGTGTGATATAGAGCATCTGTTAACGTGCTTACCTGCAATCTCTACCTCTTATTTGGTGAGGTGTCTGCTAAGGTCGTTGGCACATTTTTTAATTGTATAGTTTGTTTTCTTTCTGTTGTTTCGTCCTTATTTAATGTTTTACCTCGTCATTTATCCTTTCATACTATAAGGTCAGTGTGAAAAGGATGGTCTGTCATTAGAAAGAAGTCACTCTGCCAGAGTTCTTACCTAAAGACGTACTCTGCAATCCACTTATTTTGAAATCTCCATTGTGACAGTTGTTTCCCAGACCTGTTCCCACTCTTCTAAACTCTGCTCTCAACTAACAGAACTCACTCTGGCTGGTGTGGCTCAGTGGATGAAGCACTGGCCTGTAAACCAAAAGGTCACCAGTTTGATTTCCAGTCAGGGCACAACCCAGGGCACTCTGCCTGGGTTGAGAGGTAATGTATCGATGTTTCTCTTCCCCCTCTTTTTATCCCTCCCTTCCCCCGTCCTCTAAAAATAAATAAAATCTTTAACAAAGATAAAATAAACTGATGGAACTAGTTTCCAGTCAACGTCATTTTTCAGGCTTCCTTGATAGTTGATTTCCCTTTAAATTTTGTCAATAGGAGGCACTAGAAGAAAATACGCAGGAAAAAAGTAAAAGAGGAAACTTTGTGCTTCCAGTACCAGCAGTACAGCCATTTCCTGGCAATGGCCATGACATTAGCCGGCCCGAGGTGATTTAGTCTAGATTCAGGAAAAAGAAAATTCCCTTTACAGTAATTCCACCTTGATGGAGGTGGCAGTTCTTTTCTGAATCCAGGACTGACTGTAATGGCGTTCCAACTCACAGAGCCGGTGCGGACTCATGGACTCACCCATGTTATTTGTTGTTCCCACACTTGCCTCTTCCACCTCCCTTTAGCTATTCACCCTTTCGAATTCTCTGTGACCAACTCACTGAACTCCCCCCTCCCCTAACTGAAATATGTAGAGTAGCTTCTGTTTTAATGAGTAGACCTTGACAAATAAAATTCAGCATTCTTTTTTCATTTTACTTGTCATTACAGTCATGAAAGTAATTTAAATGTTATTTAATACATAACCCACCTAACTTCATCTTCTGTCTTCCAGAAATAACTAGGTGACAACACAAGGGGCTGAAGCTCAACAGAGAGGGCTTGGCTGAATTTGTCACTTTCAAGGCCTCAATGTTCTCATCTGTTAGATGAGGAGCTTCCTGTAAAAAATGTAACATACTTCTTACAGACATTATATTGCTCATCACTTGCCTGTAAACATTATGATTATATATGATAAATGTGATTTATAAAAGATTAAGTGTGGAATATATAGACATTTACATACAATTTGGGCACAAATTGCTGTCTGCAGACCTGCTTCATCAAAAGGCCTTATCATCTACTCAACTGCCCAAACCACATCTTAGATTCACATCTTATTCATGACTTAATTTACTACAATAAAACTTTTAACTTGTTTCTTGGATGCTCAAATTCACCCTTCTAATATATTTTTGTACTGTATTAAAACCTTTCATTGGTACTTCATCATCTTCGAAATTTATTCATAAGAAGAGGGACCCCAAAAAACTGAATTTATTCATAAAAGTTTGTGTATTTATTCTCACATGTTCAAATTTCAGTCACCTTTATAGTTCTTCCCATTTGATGCACTTCACCTATTGAGACATTTTTTTCCACTGTTCAGAACAGTTTCTGAATTCATAGAGTTTGATGCCTTTTAGTGTTTCTGCTGGATTTTGTTTCACCTCTTCCACATTAGCAAAACATTTCCCTTGGAGGACTTTTTCGTCCAGGGGAAACAAACAAACAAATGAACAAAAGTTGCTCAGGGTAAGATTGGGTGAATAGAGAGAGTGGGGCTCGGGGGCCATGTCATTTTTGGTCAAAAACTGCTGAACACACAGCACAGTGTGGGGAGGTACACTTGTAAATTACTCATCATGAAATGGGCAAATGCATTGAAAGAATCTTAAAAAAAAAAAAAAAAAAGTCCACTGAAGCCAAATGTAGCCTCTCACAAAAATGCCAGCTGGTGCACTGATACGGATGGGTTCCTAGAACCCTCACCTAGCAGGGGAAGCCTGTACTACAAAGGGCCCACCTCTAGAAGATAATTCCCATTTTATTGAGGGGTTGCCCCTCATACAATTGTTGCAATAATTAGGTGCTAGGCATACTGTGCTAAGAATAGTTAACTAGAAACAATTCTGCCCTCACAAAGCTTATGGTCTAGTAAAGAGAGAGACACTGAAAAAAAGGAAAGAAAAAAGAAGCCCAGCAAAGAATCTAGAAACCTGTGTTTACATAAGTACTCCAACTATGGAAATATATTTTAAAAAACTCCTTAGAATAATGTGTAACAATTTCAGTACCCTGGCCTCCTCTCTTACCAGTCCCTAACTTATACCCAATGTAGCAACAACTTTGTGTACTATAACCCTATCCTTTTACAAAATTCCTTATACATCTTTACACATTTGAGCCTTGTACATTGCATTTCTTAGCTCTGATACATGTTTACTTCATCATTTTTTCCTTGTTAAACAAATATACATAGAAGTATACATTTTTAATGTTTCCTTCTATTTTCACATGGCTAACTGTTACTTATTTAAGACATGTTAAGAGACTTTATTTTAAAAGATTTCTTGCCCTGGCTGGTATGGCTCAATGGATTGAGAGCAGGCCTGAGAACCAGGGGTTGGTCAGTTTGATTCCCAGTCAGGGCACATGCCTGGGTTGCTGGCCAGGTTCCCAGTAGGGGTGCATGAGAGGCAACAACACATTGATATTTCTCTCCCTCTCTTCCTCCCTCCCTTTCCCTCTGTCTATAAATAAATAAATCTTTAAAAAATATTTCTAGGAAATCCCCTCTTTCTTTCCTAAGCAATCTCCCTGTCACACGCTGCTCCCATGTGTTCCCATATTATGTTTGCCTTCCTCTCTCCTGTTTTTAATCAGTATTGTGAGTCTGCATATTGTCTCTCTCCTAGAGGACTCTGAATACCTTTAAGAACAAAGATTAAATTATCTTTATATTTCATGTGCCTACAACCACTTTCAACATGAATGATATGACAATCCCTACTTTTCTAAATCATAATTTACTTGTCACAAATCAAAATAAAATTCCTTTTAATATTACTAAAAGAAAAATACAGTACACATGTATAATTACACAAATTTTCACATTTTAGTATTATTTATGCAAAGAGTATGGCTTATTTAAAAATAGAATAATAGAATATCAAAGTTTCACTTTCTTAAGTAATAAGATTTCTATTGTATCGGGTTAGTCATAAGCTCATTCTATTTTTAAATAAAAATAAAAGGCACATTTTTCATTTTCACCAATAACTTTATGGAACAATGTAATCACCGTTTTGTTCCACTATCCTCTGCCATCTTTCAGGCAACTTCATAATTCAATCTTCCCAAAACTTGTTGTCTTTTTGAGTAAAAAACTGTTCCAGGTTGCCTTTTGCAATCTTCCAGCAAATTGAACATTTTTTCCATTAAGAGAATTTTGTAAAGACTGAAATAAATGGAAATCTGAAGGTGCAATCCCTGGTATGGCTCCTGAATATGGCAGGTGAACCAGTGCTTCCCAGCCACGCTATAACCCTTTCGGCTGGTCATCAGAGAAACATGCCGTCCTGAGCTATCCTGAAGGAAGATTGCGCGTTTTCTGTGGACTAATGCCAGATGCTTTTCGTCAAGTGCTGCTTTCAGGTGGTCTCACTTGGAGAAGGGCTTACTGGAATTAATCTTCTGCTATCCTGAAGGAGCTCCCAGTACAGGACTCCCTTGCCAACCCTGCCATACACACAACACCACCCTCTTCGGATGAAGACCGGCCTTTGGCGTGGTGGGTGGTGGTTCATTGCCCTTGCCCCATGATCTCTTTCACTCCACATTATTGTAAAGTATCCACTTTTTATCAACTGTCACAATTTGTTTTAAAAAATGGAACATTTTTGTTACATTTTAGTAGAGAATAGGTCAAGAAGGTTTTTTTTTTTTTGGCTTAACTTATATGGACTCCAAACATTAAAGTGATAACAAAACCAAGCTGCTGTAAATGATTTTCAATGCTTGATTTGGGTAGTTTGAGTGTGACAGCTATATTCCATGTGGTATAACGTTGATTGTTCTCAGTTAATGTTTGCGTTCCATCACTACCAACCTCAACTAGCTTACCAGACCGTGGGGGATCACCCAGCAAGAAATCTCCACCAGCACGAAACCTCGCAAACCACTTTTGACTTGTTCGATCAGTCAGAACACCTTCCTATACACTGCACAAATCTTTTTTTTTTTTTTGCATTTCTGTTGCACTTTTACCTTTCTTGAAATAATAAAGCATAATTTGCTGAAAATGTTGCTTATTTTTTCCATCTTTAATAATAACAAATTCACCAATTTTGATAAGTGTTTTTCAAATGCACATTGATATGGCAGCTGTCATGATACAATCTAACCAAATTGTTTTGAATGAGCTTAAAGACAATTAAGCACTAGAGAGCCATCTTATGGGGAAAAAACTACAGTGTGACCTTTTGGAAAACAGTTTGAAGCAGTCCTGACTGTATTGGGGTAGATGCTTATAGCCCTATCTTTTTGTCTGCCCTTGATAACCACGATTTTGTCTCTAAAGTTATCTATGTGCAACATAAGGACTGAATGGGATACAGTACAGATGTTACTAACATACAGCACAGGCAGTACAGACTGGAAATAAATATTACTTTATAAAAACTCCTGCTTCCTCTACTAACAAGAACCATAATCTCTGAATTTTAGTATATATTTTGCTATTTGATATCTAACTTTCTATATGCATGTATACAGCTGTCATAATTTAAATCAATGCAATAGTTTCCATCATTAAACTATTGGAACCAATTGATATGCTCTTTGTAATGTGGTAAGTGTAAGTCTTTGCTGTCTGTTTCCAGGAGACTCAGAGACAAACTGTTACTAAATTTAACAATACACCAATATTCCTGGTTAACATGCGTGCTTCTTCTCTCCTTCCATTCCCTGGCTCTGATTTTAATTATTATTTTATTAATACATTTGCATATATGCCATTTGATCTAAGTTATTAATAATCTACCCTGTATATTTATATGTTTATATATATATAAGTATAAACAGCCTTTATTTCCATTGAATATATGTGATAGAAATACTAGCAAATTTATACAGAATCTGAGTTGATAAATTATTATGATTATTCTCATAGCCATGTAACTCATTATTACATTCTATACACAACCCACTTTTCCTTAATTTTCTTAATATGTCAGGTTTAATCATAAATATATTTCTTTCTTCAAAGTGATGGAATTTTGAAATTTTGCTTTATTCACTCATGTGACATCTTTGTAAGTAAATAATGTTTTGCAGGGTTCTATCTTAAATGAAAACATTACTTAAATGAATATTAAGCACATTTATGGATGGAAAGAATACGTCTGCAATATAGTAGATAACCTAAAGTGATATGAGTGTTAATTATTTTATATCCCTACTGCCTTGATCTGAATGCTTTTTACGTTCTATCCCTATGATGGCATTCAAGGCACTGCACCAGAATTGACTGCCCACTTACTGTACTTCCAACATCACCCTAGCCTGTTCGAGACTATTTGGGCATTTCTAACACACACTTCCTGTTTTGGTAAACTAGATTACCCAATATTTCACTGTTCAAGAAAAAATGCTTTATTAGCTTCAATTAATTAAAATCTCTATAAAATATTAGCCAGTGGTCACTCTAAGAAGGTGTCCTAAAGGCCACAAATAATCATAGTGATCTTAAATTGTAAAACTAAGCTTTAATATTCCAGCAACACACTCTCTTTCAACTATAAAAGAAGACACCCAAACTGTTTACAACACAGGAGCCACAAAAAGGCTTTGAAGAGAAAGATAATGGTAAATAGAGATGGTGTTGAGGGGGAATGGAAGAGTCTGTATGCAAGCTGGAAACCTGAAGATGAATTTAGATCAAATGCTGGGAAAAATGCATGCGCATCTGTGTGCACACACGCACGTCAACACACAGACACACACCAGGGGGTGGGAAGTTCATTTTTTTCCCTGGCCAGCTTTCTCCAGCATTTTCCTAGCCAGGACCAGCTAGCTGCCAATTCAATTCCCTTCTTCACCTAAAAATTTGCAAATCTGATTGATCCAAATCCAGGACATTCATATGGCTACATTTTACTGGGGGCTGCAGATCACCATGTCTTAAAGTCTGGGGCTCAGGCCACATGTGCTCTTCTTGCTTATTAGCTCCTATGTGGCCAGCCTCTCTCTGGGCATGCCTGGAGGCTTGCCCAATTGTAAATAAGGTGATTTTCTTTTTTATGTGGCTTTTTTGTTTCTTCAGGCACAGCCCCCTGAGTCCAGGCCAATGTAGTAGGTAGAAATGAGTAAGGTTCTGGAACCAGAACTCTGCCTGAAACCCTAACGATATGCAGCACAATATACGTGAAGGTCATGCTGCTGGTTCCTTTGGTATTTTCATTCTTTCGCCTTGCCATTTTATGACTACTGCATTTTAATGTGGTATTTTGTTATTACTTATGACATTGGAGACAGCACACAACATGTTTTGCAATTTTTAAGAATATATAATACTGCCCTGGCTGGTGTGGCTCCGTGGACTGAGTTCTGGCCTGCGAACTAAAGGATAACTGGTTCGATTCCCAGTCAGGGCACATGCCTGCATTTCCGGCCAGGTCCCCAGCATGGGGCGCTTGAGAGGCAACCACACATTGATGTTTCTCTCCCTCTCTCCCTCCTTTCCCCTCTCACTTTTAAAATTAAAATTAAAAAGTAATATATAATACTGTTAAAATATGTGATGTTAGTGACTCACCACATTTTTAAAGCTTATTTTTTCTTTTGTGAAGGCACCAACAGACTGCATTTGGTTATCAGTCAATATATAAATTTAATTTAGAAAGATCACCTCACAGAGCCATTGGGACAGTTCATTAAAAACTGATGCTCTAGCCTTCTGACATTTGTATTATACCTATCTTTAGTACACTTTAATTTTAAATCACTTGGATATTCTATTTATGATAATCTGAAAGAATCTTGCCTTTAGTTTAGGTGTTTTCATCAGATATCAAACATGCTTCACTAATTTCCAAAGGTTTCCATGATATAGTAGGAAAACGAGCTTTTGGAATGAGGCAGGTCCAGATTGAAATCCAAATTCTGCCAGTTACTAGATCAGCGATCTTGAAATTTTATTGTTCTCTGTGAGCTTTAGTTCGTTCACCTGTTAAGGGATCATAACCACTACCCTAGAATGTTACCTTAAAGCTGCACATGTAAAAAGCCAGTCATAAAAAGAGCATTCAGTTACTGGGCAAGCTCCCTCGTACAGAGCCCTACATGAGAGGGTGACGGAAAACACTGGGCTTGCTGTTTTAGCGCTGTTTTCATGGATTTTTGAAAGTGAAACAAACCGTATTTTATCAGTATATGTGGTCTAAGTACTTATATACAGGGCAATACAGGAGAATGTTTTCAGAATCATCGGCTCCTTCCAGACGCAAGCTCCTCATGGAGAACTACAGTGAAATGAACGTTTTTAAAGCTGTGAAACACTTAAATGACCATCAGGCCAATATATCTGAGTCATTTCACTGTTGTAGGCCCAGAAAGGCTCACAATTTATGGATTCTTCTCTAATCAATTGTGTCTGGAGAAGGACAGTTGTTTAAAATACAAAGTACTGTATAGTAAACTAAGCCACCGATGATCCTATTTTTACATTCGGGGGGCAAATAGTCTCAAAACTACACTGTGAAGAAAGTAATTTAACTACCTCTAAACTTGTCCCCATGAGTAAATTGGAAGGAAGTATGATGCTCCGAAGACCCAAAACAACGTAAACAGCTAATCACAAGCCAAACCACCAGACCTCCAAATGTAAGATGTCAGAAGCTGGATGGAGAAGAAAAAAACTAGTCTTATAAAAAAAGGAGTTGTTCATACCTATGATATATCTATAAGCCATAAGGCTTATTTCCATACAGCATTTTCATCTCAATATTAAGAGTCAAGCAAATGTATTGTATCTAGACAGGAAGAAGGTGGACACTTTCACTGATAAAAGTGTCATTTCTGCGGTCAAACTGCTTTCTCTGTAGAACCACAAGGAACTATTGTTCATCCTCCAATCTCCCTTTCTTCTGTTCACATGCTAGGCTAGCTGCTGATGCTTATGTGTTAGAGGGTTTACACTGAAAACTGGTAAAAGGAGTTTATTCCAGAGGAGGTATTATGCAGAACTACTGCTGTAGTTTGGGTGGAAAAGTGATCACTGAGTTGCCAAATAGCATGTGAGAATTTTTGCAACCCCCTACTAAATTACCAGATATCTGAATTGTGACAATACAAGGAACCCCTGACACACCACCCTTAAAAGTTAAAAAGACAGGAGAGCAAGCATCCAAATCCTGGAAAGGAAGATACATGTTAATTTTACTAACAGGGTGATTTTATCTTATATCTGCATATTCAGTGGGTTTTTACTCCAACATTAAAGCACACACAGATCTGAATGCTATTTAATCCCAATAACATATCCAGCTCCAAATGAAAGATTCCTTAACTGGAAACTCTTTATTCACAAATTTATTTCTGTATACATATCTAGTAATTTTCTATACTTGGGTTCAGGTATAAACATATTGCACATATCAAGTCATGTTTCTTGGGAGTAAGAAATGTTATTTGTAACCCAAATATTTTTAGAATAAGAAATAATGCGAATAGTAAATATATACACAAATAAATAAATAAATAAGAAAATGAGGAAATGCAAATATTAGGGAAAGAAGTAAGGCACATGAGAATGGAAATTGTTTTCAGTGACACCATGGGGAGGGTGAAAAAGTTGAATAAGGATAAATCTAGGACAGTGAAGCAGAATAGAGATGGATAGTTGGATTGTGCATGGAGTTCGCCACAGACGGATCTTTGTCAACAACTAAAATTGTATAAATCAGAATTCAGATAAAAACTTAGATAATGGAGAAAACTGGGTGGAAGAAACGTTCTGTGTAAAACATCTAAACAAATACAATGGTTTTATAAAAACGTCATTGAAGTTGGTGGGAAACCAGAGCCTAGAACATCTTAGAAACATAGGTAGAGAGGTAAGTAAGTAGATGGATATGTGTGTGTAATTTTAACTACACCTGGTTATTTTCCCTAAATGATTATAAAATTAGTTTGGGACTTGTAGAGTTTCATGGTCTATCTCTGCATCCAATCCTGTTGTTATAAACTAATAGTTTCAAGCTTTTCACTACAGTTTCTACCCAGGTCTTCGGGAATATAGAATTGCAAAATGAACTTCAAGATGCTAATTCATTCTCAATAATGAAGTAGTACGGTATATCGGAATAGTTGCTATACTCTGAATCAGTCATCCAGAGTAGTACCCTAAAGCCAGGACAATGGAGAAACCACAAGCCATCTGTCTTCACCTTATTAGTAAAATGAAGATGCAACTAGGAAGGCAGATAAATCATATCATTTCTAAGATTTGATTGAGATATAAAAAGTTTATGATTCCAATAAATTGGTAAGTTAAACTTCATTAAGACCCTTGGATCATTTAAGCATGCAAATAGGAAGTTTTTATAGCAAAATTGAGGGAAAGGAATCATTATATGATCTGTTTTAAAAAAGTATCTTTTCTGTATTAGTTTATATCAAATTCCTATTACTTTAGATAAACTATACATGGTTGAAATATATTTCTTACATTCTTTCTAAACCTTTAAGTTATTCATTGCCTACATAAACTTTTTCTCATTTTATTGAATACAAAGAATTTAAAATGGCATTATAGAAATTGCTAAAACTAATTCAAAAGAACATAAGCACCCTTATGTTCATTGCAGCATTATTTACAATCATCAAGATATGGAAGCAGTCCCAGTGTCCATCAGTAGATGAGTGGATAAAACAACTATGGGGCATTTAGACAATGGAATACTACTTGGCCATAAAAAAGAAGAAAATGTATCCTTTGTAACAGTATGGATGGGTCTGGAGAATATTATGCTAAGTGAAATAAGGCAGTCAGAGAAAGACAAATACCATATGATTTCACTTATATGTGGAATCTAATGAAAAAACTGAACTAACAAAGAAAATGTGGACAGACTCATAGATGGAAGGTAGATGACAGCTTAAGGCGGGGGGCAGTTAAGAGGTGAAGGGATTGAGCAAAAAGGGTAAAGGCTCATGCACATGGACAACAGAGCGGTGACTGCTGGAGGGAGGGGGTGTACGAGGACTAAATGGTAATGGGAAAAAATACGATGAAGATTAAATCAAAATAAATAAAGAGGAGCAAAGTGAAACACACACACACACAAATGATATGCTGTACTTAGTCATGGCATTTTATGAAGGGAATGAATGTATTTCTTAGTCATGATCTAAAGTAGAAAGTAAGTTGTAAAACACTAGTGTCTCTGTTTATGATCTAGAAATTAACTATGCACATTCCCCTTGGTAATTAAGCAAAGAACATAGTCATCTAAATCCCTCATATAAAGCATGACTTTATTATAGATGCAGGATGAGTAAAATGCACGAGTGTCAATCCACGTCTCTTCTCTCTGCCGACAAAAGGAAGCAGTCACTTAATAGTGATTACAGACCACCTCACGTGTCTACAGGTCTCATCTTCACAAGAGATAAGTGGCAGCTGATGAATATGCTGTTTTAGACTCACTCTCTCTCTGTGTCTCCCTCTCTCTCCATCCTTTTCCTGTTTCTCCCCCCAACCTTTCTCTCCCTAGGGGTTCACATGTCCTCATTACACGGCCCAGGAGATGAATGCATTTTCCCTCTGTTAATTCCTCTCCCTACCACGATGAAGAACCTCCTCATTGACTTTGACTGGGGATTTTTTCTTTTAAAGCAGAACAGACTTCTGACCTTTCAAATGATCAAATTAGGATGGTTATTTTCACATGATTAAGTAATCAAGAAACAAATGCATTAGGAAAGTGTTTGGTTCACAGGCAGGCTTGTCGGCTTCTAAAAAAATATTTTGCACTGACAAGCTAACCCAGAGTCCATTTCTTCCTTCGCCTATAAACCACATGGGAAGCTAAAATGCATTTTAACATTGCATTTTGCCTAAAGGCTATCAGTAAAATTTAATTTTCTTACTGCATTGATTTTTCCATTATAAGTTGTAACAGTCTAATGATATCTCCTAAGAATTTTCAGTATTGAGGAAAAAGATGTGAATGATTTACCAATGGTAACTGCTTAGAAACACATGGTGATTTTGAATCAAGTATTCTGTCTCTTTGTGATAATCAGTTGTTTCAAACTGTTACATTTCATACTCTCAGTGCTTAGATGATGCTTTTATTTCACACATTATAAAGTTTAATATGCAATCCTCACCTTAAAAATGGAATCCCAGTATTTGAAATTTAGAAAAGAATCTATTATGTGGAGGTAATTCCCTAGATATGGGGCTATTACTGTTAAAAATTAATGTGCCAAACTGAAATAAAGTGACTGAATGACATTAGCGTGTAAGGCTATTGTCTCTCTATCTTGATTGCATTTAGGAAAGATGGACATCTCACCCTAATTACTTAAAATACATCAAGTTGTCATATTCTTATGTTTAGCTTGGGCAAAGCATGCATCAGAGATATTATGTAGTTCATTTCTCTACAGAAAGAAAGGAAGGAAGGGAGAAAGGGAGGGAGGGAAAGAAAAAAAAAAGAAAATGAACCCGATTCTTCTTTTCCTTTTAAATGGTTGTCTCGCTTCTGAAGCTTTAGCAATACTTAAAATAACCATGTTGAGAAAACATATAAAAAATAGAACCGGTGTCACAGTAAAATCGACAGAGGATTCAAAGTGCCATATGTTCAATAGCTCCAGGGGAATATTTTAATTATTATTTCACATTGTCATAAACACTACAGGTGGTTATAAATATAAAATGCAAATTTGTGAACAAAAAAATTAACCAAGTTAAATACATCATTGTTAACAAGGGTAGATGCCAACAAATGGAAAATGTCTTAATTGCTATCACTCGCTCTTAACTTTGGTATGTTCATTGCAGGAATGCCTCTGATACTTATTTTCTTGCAATTTGGTTTCCACTTTTTTTAACATTTAAAAAGGGCTTGAAATAGAAATGTAGAACATCTGTTTGAAAGAAATAAATTGTTCTTTAAAATGTCATCAAAATAATTTAGAAAGTCAATCCTTTTCCTATTTTAAAAACTCTAAATTTTAATTTTTTTAAACCATTGTGCACATGATGGTAACTTTTTAAAAAATAAAGCAAATCACATCTTTATTCTTTAATAAAGATATCCATTTCTGAATAACTTAATAGACATTCTCATATCAAATGAGACTTCCAAACCTGGTTTGGAAGTTTAGTTTTATAAACTAATGTATCTTGTATTTAGAGCCAGAAAAAAAATTATAATTACAAGCTAATTATGATCCCTTCATTATTCTCTGTCATCCCTGGTGAACTATTGATGATTTGTAGTAAATGATGAATAAAATTACAGATTAAAAGAAAATGTCTAAGCCAGTGATATTAGCGATTGGCTTGGCTTTTAAAATCTGCAACTGATCCTGATTTGGTCATGTCATATTTCTATCTTGCATTCATCACTGTTTTTACACATTTTTATGTAGCACTTGTGTAGACAAGGACCACATGTAATTTGGAGTAGAATACATTTAAGGTTGATTTTTCATTTGTAATGTTTGTGATTAAGGAAAAAATATATATGCCAAGTAAGGAACAACTTTTTTAATCGGCCACTCACACTCTAATTTCTTCCATCCATGCTTAGATTTATATTAGTCCCTTAGAGTGCTTTTCACTGCAAGAAAACTTATTCAAATAACTAATGCAAGGAGAAAGAAACTGACTGAAGGATATGGGATTCTGTCTGGTTGTGTGCTGATAAATATTTAACAGGTAACTCTCTACTTCACATTGATGGCATTTGCCAATTTCCCTGGTGTAAATACTCCCATCATAGTCAATTTCATGCTTTGAATATGATGCCAATGAATTCAGAGTTGGCAATATGTGCACACTTTTGGCTCTCAAAAGCAGGTTCCACCACATTATTGGTTTGCCATAAAACTCAAGAGTCAGACAATGTAGGCAGGCCTCACGGGGATTCAAAACATGACCTAAAAAACCATGAATAACTGTCTGAGGTTACCCTTTGTGTTTCTTAATGGCCAAAAGAGGTCTTTTCTCTCCTACAAAATCTGTGTCAACCTTTTTTCTGAAGGCAAAGAAGCACATTTCACCCAATAGGTTTTCTTGTCCTGGTTTTCTTATAATATTTCTATTCAAGTCATAGAAGACACTGATAAGTATTCTCAATCCTGAGTCTAAAGATTTCTTAGAGGTACACATTGTTTGCCCAACTTGACTGTGAGAACCATCCTTAATTTTGATGGTGATGGTGATGATGATGACGACTGCATGTATGTGCATGCTTGAGAAATAATTTGGACTACGGTAGCACATGGAAGAGAAATAGAGGAGTACATCCCTGTAGATAGAATAGTTTTCCAAGAAAAGAAGTGAGCCTGGTTTAGGTGGGTACCTATCCATCCCCACTTTAAAATATCTACTGTGCTCATTGTGGTAGGCAGAACAATGGCCTTCCCATTTCCAAAAATGTCTATGTTCTAATCCTTGGAACCTTTGAATATTTTACCTTACATAGCAAAAAAGACTCTGCAGATCTAATGAAGCTAAAGATCTTGAGATAGGGAGATTATCATGACTTATCTCATGGGAACAATGTAATCAAAAGTACCCTTTTAAGTAAAAAGAGCTAGGTGGGAGGATCAGAGCCAGGAAAAGGTGACTGAGTAATTTAATTGCTGACTTGGAAGATGGAAGAGGGTTACAAGCCTAGAAGTGCAGGAAGCCTCTAGAAAGTAGAAAAAGCAAGGAAATGGATTATTCCCTAGAGCGTCTAGAAGAAATGCAGCCCTGCTGACATCTTGATCTCACTAAGTGAGGCCCAGTTTGGACTTATGACCTCCAGAAATGTAAAGATAATCAATTTGAGTTGGTTGGTGTCACTAAATCTATAATAATGTGTTGCAGCAGTCGGAAACTTACACATTGACCAAATAGGATTTGCTAGACTAGGTGGTTAAGCACTTATCTATAAATCAGAAATCAATATAGAACCTAAGATATTTTATTTTCTTTTTTGTTGTTGTTCAAGTACAGTTGTCTCCATTTCCCCCCACCACTACTAAGATATTTTATTGATAAAAACAAGTTAATACATACATATAGGATGTCAATATCATCACTAAAATAACTCTGGAGGTCCTTACAGTAATAAAAATGCAATTTAATCTTCAAAGATTATAATTTATGTTTATAGTATAGGAACAAGAGGCAACTGGTCAATGTTCACCTCACACATTGATATTTCTCTTCCTTTCTTTCTCGCTCCCTTCCCATCTCTCTAAAAACAAATAAATAAAATCTAAAAAAAAGCATCAAGGTATATCAATGAGTATTTCTTCAACACCTTCTGAAGCTTCTAATAAAAAGATAATGATGGGTCCAGATGACAATAATTTGGGTTTAGGAATATATTATAATACATATTATTTACCACAGAAAGAAAACCAGTACAAATTCATACTTACAATAATTTATATTAGATCCTAATAGTAACAATTGGCTTTGAATATGTTTATTTTATTGTAGGGGTTTCACTTTATACAAAATTACAGAAGGAACCCAATAGGAATTGTTGACTACCAAGTGCTCATTTAGCTGATGTCAGTCATTTGTAATTTTACAAAAAAAAATGATACTGATCAATAACTGGGAATTCAGAACCTCTTTTCTTTCCCTATGGAAGTAGGTAATTAAGATTTGCTTAACTGAGATTATTATTTGCCTAAATATATATTGTGAATCAGTAATAGCCTACAGCATTGTCATTTCCATTCATACTAGTTTTCTGGTCAATTTTGAAATCAACAGAAATCAGAATGAGAGGCTTAACTCTTTATTGTTCTAGCTTAATTACATGACAGCAATGGAATGCTTTACTTTTGTGTTTTATTAAACTCAGGAGAACATAGCCCAGCTCCTTTTCCATATAGTACCAATAACACATCCTAGTAAAACAACTAGGTCGTATAAAGTTAAACAGCGTTTCACTGAGATAACACTGATTATCACTATAAATTTTCTAGCATGTGTCAGCTGGAATATAAAAATAATGTTTATATAATATGTCATTTTTGAAATAAAACATTACATTGTGTCTTGATAATGTTTTTATTTCAATCAATTTGTACCAGTAAATTCATTGTTTAAAATAAAATACAAGACTATGTGTCTATATGCTGTGAACATAATATTGGCTTAAAGCATTTTCTGATTTCTTAAATTTTCTTGCTTCCTTTCCTTTACTTGTTTTCTTTATCTTTTAGACACAAAATTTTGCTGATATATATCACTTCAATTATATTTTGAACAGATAGGGAATTTAATAGAAATTCTACCAGAACTGTAGTACTCAAAGATAATAGAGAGTACTAGTAATAAGTTACCATGTGTACTTTGCAGACTGCCATACGCTAATACACTTGTGAATAACTGGAATAATTTATGAGTTATAATACCTAACTCACCGAGGAAGAAACTAGGTCTCAGAGAAGTAAAATAATTTATACTGTATCACATGGGTAGTATATCTGTGCACATACCCAGGAGTATTTGATCCTTAAATCAATTTTATTTCCACAATATAATTTTATCTGCTATATTTAAAGTATCATCACCCACACATAGATTTTAATATGACATAGACATGAATGTCTAATGTAAACCAAATAGTTCACTGATTTTCCTCAAATATAGGAAATGTTTGTCAGAAAAACATTGCTGTCTTAGTCAGCTTGAGACTCTATAACAGAATACCATAGACTGCGTGGCTTAAACAACAAACATTTTCCCGCACATTTCTGGAGGCTGAAGTCTGAGATCAGGGGGCCAACGTGGTCAAATTCTTGGTGAAGGCCCTCCTGGTTTACAGACAGCCCTCTTCTCATTGTAAACTCTCACAACAGAGGGAGAAAGGGCAAGCTTTCTTCCTCTTCTAATAAAGACACTTAGCCCGTTATGGAAACTCTTACCTGATGACCTATTAACTTTCCAAAAGCCCCTGACTCCAAATACCCTTGCATTCTGGTTTCAACCTATGAATCTTTGCAAGCTTCCAGTCCATAGTAATTACCTTTTCAGTAACAGGTAGCAAACCACAAGAGCCTAGAGTGCAGACTTAGGTGCCAGGCTGCTTGGGATCCCATCTTGGTTCTTCCAGCTCCCAGATGTCTACATGTATACAAGCCACATGCCACATCTGCATTTCAACTTCTCCTCTAAAACAAAGATGAGTCATCCTTTCCACATCAAACTATTTTGAAGATTAACAGTTAATTCTCATAAAGTGCCTAGAATAGTATTTGGTGCATATAAAGTACTGTAGAAGTATTTGTTCAACCAATGAGAAACAACATTAAGTCCCAGAAGAACTATGTCAATCTTAAAAATGAACCAGTGGATTTAATTGTATTCTAAATTTTGAGGAAAGATATGGATATAAATATAGAGATATGTAATTCAAGATAAGATAATTATAACCACACTAATGCTGAAAGGAGACTGACAAGTTTATAGACCATTGATCTGTTTATTCCTAAGCTTAGCCAAACAATGTAAGCTTTCTTTTTTAGCATTGTCGTGAAAGGCATGGCTGGGGCACTTAAAGAAATGAACTCTTTATCAAAAGTTAGTATAGTCATAGTCAAAGAGTGGCCAGGCAGGGGCATTCATAATTTCAGCCTGCTCAGGACTCCAATGCAAACCTCAGTGATAGGAACCAAGAATCAGATTAATGCCAGTTCAGCAGGGCCTGTGCATTTTGTGTACAATTACCCACCACATGCTGGCATGAGGCAACTCAACTTGCTATGCTAATTGGGTAAGTCGACTTATTTGTTTCACTACGACTCAGTTTAGTTACAGAAGTTAGATCACTTCTGAGGTATATCATACTGGGAAATAGAAGTGAAGTGATACTTTAAAAACTGAATATATTTAAGTTCCCCATAGACAGACACTTTCAAATCTAGGTTCTTATATTTTATTATTATTAGTAGGAGTAGCAGTAGTAATATTTCTCACATGATGCTCACCATCAAGCTACATTGCTGACAAGAAAGTGGAATCCTCTGACAGTGTCACACAAACAAAAAGTTCAAACCAAGAACACTGAATTTATAACACCTGCCACTGAAGGATGCCTGGATTCGGAAGCTGGAAATGTTTGGGATACTATGGTAGCCTTTTGGCAGAGGTGAAAAATCAGATTCTTTTTTTTCTAGAGATTTGATCAAGTGCTTCTTAGAAATCTTAGAAGACTTCTTAGAGGTCTTGACCTTTATTCCTCACAGAAAGTACACCATGTTATATGGGAACAAATCATGTATAAGAGTCAAATACAACTCAACATGCTCCTGGATAAATGGGCATTTGGGCAAAAATATTGGCCAACAATAAGCAGCATGAGCCATTACCCATTTTTCATAAATGGAGGTCAATTTCTACACCTGCACCTGAATTTTTCATACTGCTCTCCTCTAAATTTCCCTTTCTCTTTTCCCATAGGCTATGCTGTTGGTATTCTGTCCCACCCTAGAAGACATGGTTTAAACAAAATGTAAAATTGATGTTGTATTCATATTAATTTAGAATTAATATTATAACTATCGAAGTCATATTACTAAAATATATATTATATCAGTGATAAAATATATATTTTAACTTATCTACCCATATTAGGTAGATAAGTTAATTGTTTCATTTTCATATAGAAAGGACACAGACTCGGAATTTGAAGAGACCCTAGCAGTCTCCTCCACTACATTTCCGGTATTTCCGCCCATGTGTTCTTGATTATTTCCATTGCAGCACAGATGGAATATGTGTCCATCCATTTAATATAAAATTACTGAATTCTCCCTGTGCTCTGGACAATTGTATAAGCAATACAGACACTGGACTTCTGACAAAAAAATTATAGAAGAATTAATAACATTAAACAAAAGAAAAAATACACAAACAATTGCAACTGGAATACTGTAAAGAAAGAAGTCAAAGCTAGTTTGAAAGTCAATAATGGGGTAATCCAACCTAGTTTGCAGTGAGAGAAAAGGTTTACATAATAGGAACTAATATTCTAGCTAACATGTAAAGGAAAAATAGAAGTGAAATAAGATGGGTGGAGGGAAGCAAAGGAGAGACCTGTTTTTGACAGACAAGAACATGAATGAATAATATTGGGTTAATCTAGGATTAAGTCTAGCCAAGCAAGTATTGCTTATGGCTAAAAACATCTGCAAAAAGATGGTATAAAAGAAAGTGATAAAAATAATGGCATGCATGGTATTACCAAGAAAGAGACTCAAAAATGAGCCACAAAATCAGAGGAGTATAGAGTGAGAGATAAAGACTGGGAGAATGAAAAAGGATGGATGGGCTAGTGGCAACCATGAACTTGGCAGTTATGGTAGGGATTTTATAATGGATTTTATAAAAATTTACAAGTATAATCAATATGCTAATGATTTCAAGTAAGATATGAAGAGAATATTGAGTGATTTGTATATTATAACACTGACCCAAGCTCATCAAGCAAAATGGAATGTTTATATATCCTGATATTCTGTTTAATTATGTTTTCTGGTATTTCATAAAATCAAGTCTCAGTATACAAGAAATAAGCCCTGGCTGATATGGCTTAGTGGTCCACACCAGCCTGCAGGAAGAAAGGGTCACCAGTTCAATTCCCAGTCAGGGCACATGCCTGGGTTGTGGGCCAGGTCCCCGGTAGGGGGTGTGCAAGAGGAAACCACCTATTGCCACACATTGATGTTTCTCTCCCTCTCTGCCTCCCTTCCCTCCTATATAAAAATAAATAAATAAAATATTTTAAAAAGAGAAATAAAACCATATGTTTCAACTAAGAAGTATAGTTCATCATTCATTGAGACCTCATTCCCCAAATCCATAGTACAGCATGAATTTATTGGTTCTCAAATGAATATAGTCATAAATGTTTATACATACACTTTTTTCACTATGTCATTACTAAATTATTATCATTCCTTCTCAGCACAGTGGGAGGAGTAAGCTATAGGCATCCCAACACATAACATGCTCCAGTAGAGATAATCCACTGAGAGAAAGGACCTGGTACTCTTCCTCTGTTCAAAGACATAACATGGAGTTGGTTGCAGAGGGGTTTTGAACACATGAATGAACAATGAGTATCCTGCTCTCTGGCTCCAGTTTTTTAACATGGGGAAACCTCTTGGACTCTTTCTGACCAGAAATTTGACCTCAGTGTCCAGGAAACATTCATTTCTTTGCTGGACCTTTGACAGCATCCCACAAACGATGCTTAGGCCAAAAACAGAGTGATATATAATTTAATGAATTTGAGCTTTCAAACAAATAATAAATAATGATGACCTAAAATGAACTAATTTTATCTTTTTTGAATAGTGTTTTAAAATTTTGAATGCTATAAAATAAACTGTGAAATAATTTATAATAATAATTATTATTATTAATATTTAGGTTTCCCATTCATCACTATTTGTGCAATTCTTCCATTCAAAGCCGTCTTAAAACAGTATCTCATACTCTGGACCTCTCATACACCTTTCTAACTTGCATCCAATCTTATTGGTTAGACAATAACTTATCTGATAAATAAATTCATCTTTAGAAGTAAAAAATAAACACAGTATCCAATTCAAGATGAAATATTTACACTTCACCAAAAGGCTTTTAGAAAATGAACACTTTCAGTCTGAAAGACTTTCAGGGCTGAACATTTCATGCACGAATCTCATATCACACCATGTTAACTATTGCAGCAACCGATGTACTGAATGCAGAAGCCTGCTTCATATGTTGCTTTTTTTCTTTAAATATAAAAACGGGAGAAATTTAAAGTATCTCTAAATACTATGACTACAAATAAGCTCTGATTAGCAGATAAAGCACAAACATGGGTGGCTAGGGAAGTGGACCCCTGTCAAAATATTGGAGACATTTCAGGATAACAGCCGACTTTTCCATTTTTATATTTTTAACAGCTTAGATAACAAAAATGACATCTCACAAGCTAAACAAAAATGCATCAAATTCAAATGTAAGTGATTTATATTCAGCGATGCAACTAGGTTAGCAAGGAGAACCTGGAATTTAATGTACATAACTAGAAAGGAGTACCATGTTAGTACAAAACTATAAATATAAATGTTCTGTGAGAAGATTTATGAGAAATCTATGAGAAATGTTCTAAGGGAAGATACTTAACATGAGATATTTATTTAAAGCCATATAGGTAAGATGTGCTTTTCAAAACACAATCCAATAAAAATTTTACATAAAAATAAATTATAAGAGATTTAAATAATCAAAAAATTTCTGAGATTAGGGTTTTTGTTGTCAGACAAATAAATGTCTCCCCACAAGTTTGAAATGAGAGATATAGTAGACTCACTAAAGGCACGTGGCTATTTTTTTCTAGGATTAAATAGCAGGAATTACAAGAATAAGATGACAAAAAAATGTGAACTTTATATCTCTGTAGCCTTCACAGAGATGGGGAGAAGATTTTACAAGACGGAATGCTAAATATAGACTGGCATTGTGCCAAACTCAAATTGCTAGATTCAGCTCAATAAAAAGTGACATAGAAAGGAACATTCATGAGAATGAAAACATTCAGAAAATATGTCAAAAAAACACTTTTTTAAGGGGGCATACAAATTATGTGACAATTAACCTAAAGTAGTTTGTGAGAATAAATCTTCTTTAGGTTGTTATAAGGGAAACAAACCATGATGATAGTTAGAATTTTTAAAAGAATGAAGTACATTCTTATATGTGTTTCAAAAAGTTAGGTTGTGGGCATAACATTTTCTTGAAAACCAAAAGGTAACAATGACTAAAGTGTATAGAATGCTATTTCCTCTTACTTGATATTTAGAAAAGAGTAAGATACTGTCAATTGCCAAATGATTTTTCAAAAGTTTATGGGTGCATGTATTTACACACATGGCATCTATAAGTGATTTTTTGTTGTTGTCAAGATAATTAAACTTTGAGATTAATAACTACTCTCAGTTTACAAAGATTTTCTTTGTTTTTTAACCCTATAAAATGTTGATGCTCATTCATTCACCCTTTGCATTTTACACAACACTCTCTTGGCTATATTTCTCTATCAAATTTAAGAGTAGACATAAAAACAGACTTTCACCATCAAGATCCTAGAATGAAACGCCTGCTAAGTACAATCAGTGTTAAAATCTTGAGGTGATATTTAGCACTAATAACAAATCACTGGAGGTGTTATTGAATCGATAGAGTGAAGTGGGGAAAGCAGAGGCATAAAGAGATGCACTGTGACCGATAATGTTCAGAGAAGTCAGAGCCGCTGATGGCAAAGGCCCTACTTTCAGCTAGGAGGAAGGAAGGTGGAGAGAGAAGCTCCGGCAGCTGCAGTCCTGCCTCCACTGGGATTAGTTTTCCCTGGGTGGGAACATTAAAATGTACTCTATGTAAGTATATACTGAAGAAGATTGTGTTCACTCGCCGGTTTTTATACAGCATGTATTCTAGTGCTATGGACCTAATAAAGGCTCAGTAAGCATTATCAACTTGAATTAATGAGTATCTACGGTATATAAGCCTTTTCAACTTAATCCAAATAGCATCTTCTTCCTAAACATGGAAATATAATAATGATAATAATAATAATAATCATTATAATAAGGTGGAGGAGAAGTCAGATTAGAAGAAGAGAAGAGGAGGTAATAACATTTGGAGGCTAATAGGGTAACAGAATTTTAAATGGGCCGGACCCACGTTATTGTATTTATCCCTCACCATAGTCCTTTGACAGACACAGCGCATTTGCATCCGTTCTTTCGGAAGAAGAAACAGATTTGGAGAAGCTAAATGGACTGGAGCATATAACTGTCACCAGAGGATATGACACATTCACCTACACTTCCCCACTTAAGGACTATTTTCATATATAAGGGTGGACCCCCGAAGAACTGGAATTTATTTATTAAAAAAATGTGTATTTATTCTTACATGTTTAAGCTTCAGTCACCTTCAAAGTATTCTCTGTTTGATGCAATACACTATGGAAAACAGGACCGATAAAATGGCATTGGTCCGGTCAAGACAGCATTAAATATACAAAACAAAGCAGAGTCACTCAAATCAGCCACGACGGTTGCCAGTTGGCCACGACCCTTGGTTCAAGAGGGAAACTACCTAAGTCACACTAGACACATTTGGCAAGGAGACACACCTAAAATATCTATATACATGACCAGAACATCTGTGCCTGAAGAGTGAGACCACCCACAGACAGGCTCCTGGGGAGTTCCCCATTGGCATCAGGGGTTCCAAGACATTTATCAAAAAGACCTAGAAGGGTGCAGTACATCACTCTCAAGAGTAAAACTGAGACAGGCTTCAGGGTACTGCTGAGACAGCTGAGCTCCACACAGCAGGGTGGGGCTCCACGTCACGCTGATCTCCCTGGGTATCAACTGCTGGAGGCTCTGCCCTGCTGGACTGAGGACTTCACCTGCCCTGCTGCTCACCTGGATCTGGCGATCCTTCCTCGCAAGATGCTGACAACTCCCTTGCCTACCGCGCCATCTCCCAGACCTGCAGACTGAGGCTCTGGGACTCAGGTTTGTTACCCCCCATTGATTGCTCTGTGTGTATTATATTTCTCTTAGATTTTTGAAGTGTAAGTAGGATATTAATGTATGTTGATGTTCTATTTTGAGTGAATGTGCATTCAATAAAAGAATGGCAGTTACTCGTGTGGCTCTTGTCTATTCCTTGGTGCTGGGTTACTCAGTAGGTAGGTAGCCAAGCAGTTGCCCAGCTGACTTATAGGAAAGACTATATGGAGAACATACACTCATGACATACACCTACTGTGATGCTTTTTCCACTGACATACACCTACTGTGATGTTTTTCTCACGACATACACCACTGTGATGAGTTTTTGAACTCATTGATTTGGATTCCTTTTAGTGATTCTGCCATTTTTTTGTTTCACATCATCAAAAATGTTTCCCTTTGAGGAATTTTTTCATCCAGGGAAACAAAAAAGTCATTCCAGGCAAGATCAGATGAATAGGGAGGGTAGGGTCATGCTGGTTTTGGTTAGAACTGCTGACTACTCAGGTGGTGTGGGCGGGTGTGCTCATAAATCACCCACTATGAAATGGGCATGTGCATTGAAAGTCTTCAAAAAAATTCACTGAAACCCAATGCAGCCTCTCACGACAATGCCAGCTGGTACACTGATACAGATGGGTTCTCAGAGTACTCACCTAGCCAGGGAAACCTGTACTACAAGGGGCCCATCCTTTAGAAGATCATTCTGGGCTTTTTGGGGCCCCTCATCGTACACCATGTTCTCAGTACTGAACAAGGTATTTCAGATACCAAACTGGGGATGTGGTCTCTGCCCTCCACATTTTCACACAGTCTAATGTGGGAACCACAGAGCTTAGACACAGATACAAGTGCTCCGCAAACGCAGGTGAAAGGGGGGAAACACAGACAGTTCAATGAAAGCTGAAAATAGGGATAAACCAAAAGTTGAAAGAAAGCAGATCTTACTGACAAAAATGGTCACATTCTTAGTTTAGAAAAAGGAAGTATCGCTCATACACAAGGTTTATCCCCACTGAAGATAAATTCCATACCCACTGTGCCAAGTATTTAGTAGGTCAGCAGAGTATGAAGTTATGAAGTGCTATGTAAAATGTGTTTTAGAAAGATAAGGAGATAACTCATCTAAGGGAATGCAAATATCAATTGCATGACAGTGCCCTTTTTAGGAACCCTTTTATCTTCAGTGCATTACATAATGCCCGACTCAAAACGTGCTCAACAACAACACACAAGGACGTGGCATCAACACCTGGTCAGCCATTAAATTTAGGAGCCAAGGCTCACATCAAAATCTGTCTAACTCCAAGGTCTGTTATATTTTGAATGCAATACAAAGAAAGTGATTAACATGGAGCTCATGACGAAATAAGAATTTCAGAAGTGGGCATTCTCCCCTGGAAGGTGCTCTCACCAGTGCTGTTTAGTAACTATGCCTATATGGGACCATTAAGACGCCATTGCGGCTTGGTGTACAAACCAACAGATGATTAAACAAACAAAGCAAACATTGAGTCTTCATCTCCTCTTCCTGGATAAATGCCCAGCCATGGAATTAGAACTCATATTGTAGTACTGGTGCTACTGAGGGTAGAAGAGCACTGGAGATAGACTTGAAAGGCAGTATTCAAGATTAAAATGCGCACACTGCGTATAGAAACGCTGCTTATTATTCAAATGTTCTACTGAAGAAGGAATTATTAAGTATATTTCAATGTGACACAATTATCACCTTTAATGTCTTCTAAAGAAGAATCTGGAAGCCACTTAAATATGTCTATTCCATAAACTCACCTCAAATGCCTTCTTTCAAGGGAAAGCCTCTCTGGCCCTCTATTTATATTTTACACACGACCCCACTACTGTCTACAACTCTTCAGTGCGTTATGTTTTTCTTCTTAGTATTTAATAACAACATTTAATATATATTTACATTTTATATTATCTATTTTCCCTCTGAAATATAATAAGCCTTATGAAGGAAGGAGATCTTACCGAAGAATTAATGAAATAGAACACTCTCATTTTGCAGATGGAGAAACTGAGTAAAGATTTTCTCAGTGACTTAATAGGCCTGGATACAAAAGCATCTCTTCAGTTTGTCTAATGTATAGAATGTTATCGGGACTCAGGCCTTTACCTCCATGTAACATTGGAATCATATGTAATTGAGTGTCAGAAAACATAGTAGAAATCCTCTCATGAAACTAAACAGGGACGTCAGAAATGTCTGTGGGGGCCTAATAAACAAGCCAAAAGAATCAGGAGGAATTTTGTTATCAAGACAAACTGAGAATATCCTTGAAATGGAACATAGCCCAAGAGAAGAGGGAGGCCAACCTGTTAAACTTGACCAAATAAAAAAGATTTAGTCACAGAAGAAGAAAGGATGCTATCAGTGAAGTGTAGAACCAGACTTTCAAATTACCCAGAGTTCAGTTTCACATGTGAGCCCAATGGAACAAAAAAAGAGTTAAGTAAGTAAAACGGAAGGAACTCCTTCAATAAATGGACTGAGGCCTGAGAGCATAAGCAGCAATCCTATAGTAAAGTATGACAGACATTTAAAGCGGGCACAAGAAGAGCACATTGTTGTCTCGCTTACTGATGAATTACCATGGAAACAGCTAGAGGCCTCTCCAGGGTTACATCTAGAAGACAGAATAGAAACTCTGAGCCCAGAAAATTCCTGACAGGAGAGCGCCAAACCTCATGAATCCAGGGGCAGCCATCAGATGTCAGGGGGAAACAGCATTACACGGGACAAGGCTTCGAACCAGAAAGAGGAAAGCACTGGCAGAAGCCAAGGGACAGCTAATTTGTCATCTGAGTGAATGTGTATTTGAACACATGTGAAGTATCTGCCTGGGATTCACCAAAATGCTTGGGAATCATTTTCCTAAGTACATGTATAAACTAGAAAAGTTCAATAAAAGTGAAACTTGTATTACTATTAATGTGATACCATTTGTAATCAGAGGATAATGAGGCCTATAGAAACTCAAGAAAAGAAGAACAAAAGTGAATAAAACATTACAAAGGTAATAGATCAAGTCTGATCATCCAAGTTTGACAACTGTGTCAAGGGTAACAAAGTAATATACAATGAAATACTTTCAAAATCAAACTTCTGCGGTGTGTTCAACTAATAAAGGCAATAATCCATAAGGTTCAAATGTAATGCCTTAAGAAAAGTTATATGAATCAAAACACTCAGATTGAAACTCAGTCCATGTTATTTTGTAGCAGTGGGTATAAACTGGAAAATGTTACACCATTATTGCGGATACTTTTGTCCATACAATGTGAACTAGCAAACTCATTTTTACATTTTTAAAATCAATTTTATTGAGGTATAACTTACGTACAGGTAATTAAAATGCACCCATTTTAAGTTAACATGTTAATTTGTCATGTAGGTATGTTTATGTCATTACTATCCCAAGATATAGAACATTTTTATTATCCTAAAATTATTAAATGCCCCTTTGTAGTCACTCTTCTATGTCTTCAACTCTCTCAGGCAACCATTGGTCTGATTTCTAACACTATGAATAAGTATTGTCTGTTTTAGAATTTCAGATGAATGAAAACACATTACATATACAATTTTGTATAAGCACACAAAAGCATACAATATTCTGACATTCATATTCATGAGTAAATCTGTATTCTTTTGTATCGTTGTATAGTACTCCATTGTGTGATTATACTATTGTTTATCCATTTTATATCAAATTCATTTTTGAAGCAGTCTCCTTCATTATCTAAGCAACCCATTCAAAATCCATTTACTTTCAGAAATGTAAACCAGCAACCCACTGAATACTGCTAGTGGAGAATCGCATAGATACTATTAGCCTTGATGCAGAGATTTTCCATTGAAAACTGAACACCTGATATGTGATGCAAATCATCTGCATGCACGCAAGCCTGCATGTGTGTAGGGGCGGTATTGTGAGTGGACGACAAGTTTAAGGTAAGAAATATCCACTCATTTTATATGAATGTAAATGGCACCATCCATGCTTATATTTTTGAGTGTTTTCCTGAAAGTGAAAGGATCTTGTGGATTTCTCATTTTGTCTTGTTTTGGCTTTTAAGTTATTTGCAAGAGATAAGGAGCTGAGACTGAAAGGCTTCAGAAATGATTTCAAAAGAGTTGTCATCCAATGTGGAAGGTTATTTAAAACAATGCAAAGAAGACCTAATGTTAATCTTAATGTATGTCTAGTCTTATTTGTTGTGCAATATGGTGACATTGCCTAGCTGGAAGCAGAGAACAAGGCCATGTCTTGAAAGAAGACCACTTACCAATCCAACTGAGAAAAAGACTGTGGAAGGGAGCCTCCAAGATGGCCCCAGTAACTCCAAACTCCTGTGACCCATTTTCATTGAACACATCCAGGTGGAAGTGATGGTGAGGCTGGGAAACTAGGTCACAAAAGGCATCAAGGTGTTTTGTTTTTTCATTGATCTCTACCTCCCTCACTCTCTCTCTCCTGCCATGTCGTAAACAGCTGTAGTAAATTCACATGGCAGAGAAATGGAGTCTCAGCTTAGACTCTGGCCTGAGGTGCCCACATCCTCCCTACCTCCACTCCTGACATTGCAGCCTTTTAAGAGACTCTGAGGAATAACCACCCTACTGAGCCACTCCTAAATTCCTGACCCCAGAAACACCTAGATATGAATATTAGTTATTTTAAGCTATTAAGCTTGAGAATAATTTGTTTCATGGCTTTTATATAAGATCATTAATATAATAGCTAACCTAGATCAACCAATGTGAACTCTAATAATAAGTGTTACACTGAAGTGAGTTAGAATCTTCTTATTCTGCCAAAACTTCCTAGAAGTTGGGTCTCAACTCCTCAAAAACAAAAGCACAATATTTGTGGAAAGGTGTCTTGCGGCAAGGGGCTCAGAGCTAAGAGAGGAGGTACCCTACTAGGACCCCGGTGCCAAGTCTGAGACTGTGGGCTAAAAGAAATTAAATTGAATAGACACCTCTAAGTTACACTTTAGGTTTGCTAAATGTCTTTATCCCCAAAACTTCAGAAAAAATTAAAATTACAGCATGGTTGGGAGAAAATATAAAGGGATGGAACATTATAAGCATGTCCTAAGGACTGAGTTGTAACCCCAGCTACAGATAACAGCCACTTCTATTATACATGGCCCAGCAGTGACTCATTATGTCCTCTGGCAGTATATAAAGTGGCATGGCGCTTTGACAAGTAAACTAAATCAGAGAGACACAGAGCTGAATTCCACAGCAGTGCTTCTCAGACCTTAATAGGAGCTGCCTCTATCTACAAGAGGCCCAGGCTGGGACCTGAGAGCCCAAACAAGTTCCCAGGTGACAAACATGCTGCAGGGCCACAGACCAGAACTCCAGTGATAAAGTTCTAGAGCACACGTAAGAGTGACTGGCCATGAAGAAATGAATAAAACATTAAAATGGACATTGTTTAAGGCCCAAGATCCCTGCAATTAAAAACATGGGAGCTCAGAGTCATTCTTAATTGGATATTTTTGCAAATATGACCTCATTTTATACTTATAGACTGGTTAAGCCTAGACCATGAAGTTTTACATGTGTGTGTGTGTATGCACCCCTCTGTATATATACATATATATGGTATATATGCATGTATGTGTGTGTGTGTGTGTGTGTGTGTATATATATATATATATGTATATATATATATATATATAGAGAGAGAGAGAGAGAGAGAGAGAGAGAGAACGAGATTTAGAGGTCACCAAGTGGCTTCAGAACTGTGTTCTTGTCCCAAATATGTCTGTATGTCTCTAAGGATCCATCACGAATAATCCTGTTTCAATATATATGACACACTTCATATTAATACAGAGAGAATTGGGAATTCTTCTAAGAATTTCAGCAGACAACATTTTAGAACTTGAGACAAAGAGATTTTAATGAGCTATTTTTCAAATGAAGGGAAGCTTAAAGCAAGATATACATTCGTATAAAAAATCTAAGCCTATTTGTAACCTTGACAAATATTTCTTTTTCTTATATGCAAAGACAGAATACAGAAAATGTACCACTTAAAAAAAGTTCTACCCCAGGAAGGTATCTTTTTCTATTTAAGTAATTTATTTCTCCTTGTTATGACAGCCTTCTTTGTTTTCAAAAACATATATTCAGCACATAGCAAAATTACTATCATTAAAACAGGGAATACTTAGATTTTCCCTTTCTTCCTAAAAAGAAATGTTAAACTCCCTTTTGAGTTGTGCTTCTATCTTTCCTACTTATTTTGAATCATCTATATTAGTTGCCATCCATTGTGTGGAATAAGCCTAAACAAGCAGATTGTTTAATTTCCTTTCCTAGTAATTATAAAAGACAGTTTCTCTCTAGTTTTGAGAGAGTTCGGGTTCCCTATATCCCTTGAAGATACATAAAGGAGAAATTACATTGCACATGTCTGGGGACTGCTTTTACAGTCTTTACTAGTGACACCAGGAATGCCTTTTTTATTTCAATCTTCATTTAACTAAACTCAAGAAGGTAAAGTACCTATAAAATTATGATCACTGATTAATACCAAATCAGTCGAAAGGCAAGCAAGGAGCTTAATATAGCAAAAATAAAGTGATGCTGTTTATACTGAATTTTCAGTTAATTTATGTTCTTTGAACTGCTGATTGCTTTAAGAGAGGCAGGTACAAAAATGCCTCCAATAAATTGCTGCATTTCTCAAACAACCTGGTATGTTGTTGGATTTTATGTCTGGCAGCCTAATGAGAACAAATGGCTTGCAATCTTCTGAGACTGACCCACTTAGTCATTCACACCATCCATCCAACGAGATTCACACCATCCATCCAATGAGGGACTGCTTCAGAGGTACAAGGTTACACCCTTGCCACAATTATTCTGTCTAATGAGGTACCACAAGATGTCCAGTAGTTCAAAGAAGTGTGGTAAGGGCAGCTGAGGGTAAAATATTTGGTATCCTCACACCGAAGTATGGATACAAATTTCTGAGCCTGTCTTTGTCAGTATATAGTTAAATGAAAAGTGCTACTTCTTTATGGAATAATTTGCACTTTAAAGAGGTAGAAGTGATGTGAATTTTACTTTCAGGTTGTCAAGAAGTGAAAAAAATACAACACTCAGAAGAGTACCCCCTCCAAAAGCTCAATGACAGGTTGACTTGATTATTCAAATGGTAATTTTTTATAGTAGATAATTAGACCATATGTTAACCTCAGAATTTAAAATATCTAATTTGCTTATTGTGTGGTTCTTGTCTAACTCAGGTTACACTTTCAGAGTTAAAAAAAAAAGTAGCATAGGTCAAATCCAAGTATCCATTAACATATTATTGTACCTACAGAAATCACTAGAACTGTATTAATTATCTAGGCTTTAAAGAAGTTTTTTTATAAGTTAATTGCTAATTAAATAAAACTAATAGCGAAAAGTAAATTAAAATAAAAACAGAGACGAACTATAAAAGATAATGAGGCAATTTATGACTAATTAAATCGTTTTACATGAATTTTCCCTCAAATAACCAATAATTACTTTCAAATAAGTTGGAAAAATCAGCGACAATTCAGCAAGCTCTCTTGGCTTCAAAATTTCTAAAGTGAAGCAAATGTAACTTGGGCCTTTCGGAAAGACACGTCTCCTCCTGTTGGCCCACAGAATCAGTTGATATTCCATAGGCAAGTGGAGTTTGTTTTTTGGCTCATCATGCTGAGTAGTTTCAGAGTAATATCTATACCTTAAAATACAATTTGCTAACATTATTTAATAGTTCTGCAAGCTTTTTTATTTGATTAATGAATGTCATTATGCATTTCCATAATAAATTAAAATTAGAACTACGTACATGTTAGTGATCTGCATTAGCTGTTTTCCAAAGCCCACCTTAAAGTGCATTGTTAAAATATTTTTCTATAAGTTATAGTTACTTTACTTGGAAAAAGAGCAAATACAGCAGAATAATTTTTCATAAGAAAATTAAGGTAAGACTTTAAACATTAAGAATAGACTATAATAATTGTATGCAATAAGAGGAAAAAATGCGTAGGCATTAGTCCAGTGTATATTAATTAAGGACTATAGAATCTGAAAGAGAAAGGACGTGATATTGTCATTACCTTTACCCCTTTATGCACATGATTTATAGTTTTCAAAAAGCTTACTTAAAGCTATTTTCCTTTCAAATAATTTCCTTCTAGTCCTCCACAGTCACAGGTACATACATGCAAATATACTTGTGTGTTTATGCCTACAATTGCTTTCTGACAATGCTATAAAAACATATTCAGGTAGATAACAGGAGATCCGTTTCACAGATGAGAAAACTAAAGTTTGCTGACACAGTAGATAGATGAAGATCAAGAATCTAGTAATTAGTAGAGTTAAAAATGACCTGAGCGCGACTATTTCTAAAACCCAGGTTCCTTATTCATGCTACTATTAAACCCTGTACTTAAAAATGGCGAGCCGCTTCTTTTGTAATCAAATGTGTTAATCATTTATTTTGTTACAAAATGTATATATTGAACACAGAAAGAAAAAATATATTATTAAAAAATCCCTAAAGCACTTCATTATATTTATATATAATATATATCACACACATATGTGTGAGTGTATATGTGTTAATTAATTTACTCACATTTACTGAGTCCCTGTATATACAGGTAATAGATTAGACCCTGATAGGCTATCAATTACTAAGACAATTTTTTCTTAAATAATATTATATTTTGTGGCTATAAACAATGACCAATATCTATTCTAAAGGTAGTATAAAATAAAAAAGAAACAATGAAAAAGCAGACATATTTAAATAGAGTATTATTTCTTATGGGTATTTAATTTAATGTATGCATTAATTATTTTTATTAAGCAGAGCATTGGTGAAATTTATCTATACCTTCCAAGTAGGTGTAATGGTAAACATGTTGAAGAACTGGTAGAATCTGAATAAGCTGATAGTCAAGAATGGAAGTTAAAGAAAAGAAATTTACTTTGTTAGGAGAAATATAATTTCAGTATGTGAGAATTGGCTCAACTGTAAGTTAAAACTCTTATAATTATCCACAGTATCTGTATTTAACATTAGAATGACATTTGGTGATATTGCATGAACATTAAGTATAGTATGTGCAAACCAGGAAATATTTGACTGGTTATGAAGACGAAGCCTTAGGTCACATGTGTAATTTTTGCTAGATAAATTAAACCAAACATGAAAAATGTATGGGTGTTTTCTAAAAGGGCTGCTCCAAGAAAGCTGAAAAGCACTATATAACTATATTTATGTGATTGTTACTAAGGAGTTTTCCCTAAGGTACGTCATAATTTTTTGAGTTAGTTCTATTATAAATATCAAATGAGATACTACCAGTTACTTTAAAAAAAGTGCTTCATTACCAGAATTGCAGATAAGAAAGAACATAAAAAGGGCTTCCCAAATATTATTTCCCCAAAATATGTTATTATTTTGTACCGACTATCCACTAAACTTGTTTAATACATATGTATTTACATATGCTAAGTGGTTTATTTATAGCCTATAATAATTTAATGTCTTACTTGAGTTTCTCTGTCCAAAATAATTTTTTAAGAAACTAAGCTTTGTGTAAGTACACTTTGAGGACTATCAGGGGTTCATTCTTCAAATGAATTTACTGAGCTCATGTCATGATTTACCATCTGAGTCCATGAAGAAAAACTGGCATCTTATTAACACTGAAATAGCAAATCAACAGAAATCGAAAAATGCAGTTCAATTCATTTAATACCCATTTTAAAATAATTTATGACTTCAAAATTTTTAAGGAGTTAAAACAGCTCATTTTAGATTAGAAAATATTTTTAATTAAAACATCCTGCACTTCAACAGCAAATTCTATAATGTAACTGCAGTGGTAAGCAAAGGTTTCATTAACTTCCGCCAGAAGTCTTAGATTTAGAAATATCAGCTGTAATTAGAAAAATTAAAGCTACACTTCAGAATTAATTGAAATTATTAAAGTGTTTACTCTTGCATTATTTACAGCTAGAATGTCAGCAAGAAGTACTTTATACTTTCTTGTGAGTAATTCTACGGTGTAAATTCAAAACATAACATGACTTCTGTTGAACATCGGGTCTTTCTATATGGATATGCTGTACACTTTCATTCCATTCTAATGTTCTGGACAACTTCATGACAATTCTTCCCTGGGAAAGCATGAAGGCTAATGCATTCCTGATACGTTAGATGGGAGTGATGCAAGATACGGTCATTTGCTGCCTTCATCAAATCTACCATCAGGTACGCAAGAAATCAAGATGGTCTTATCAGAAACCTGAACTGTGGATGAGTGACCAGCAAGCCACAGTTGAGGTTCAGTTTTCTAAAGTAAGAATTTTTTTTAAATCTAAAGAAACTTGGATTTAACAATAAAGTATTGATTCTATGTTTTTAGGAAGTCATTCTCTGACCTCATCTTAGACATATATTCAATTTTATCATAAGTATTATGCATTTTGATTTTCCTAGCTCAAAGTAGATGTGTGATCAGAAAAAGGAATTAACTTATCATTAAAGTCATAATTTAAAGTAAATAAGACTCTGCCCACGATTTCTGCTTAGAGCTCACCCACCCAGATTCATTCACATGGAAAGAATAAATAAAGGTGAATGAATGAAGGTGAAGAAATAGCAACAACATTTTAGCAATCTTCTCTAAAATGTACTTCCTTGGGTAACTCTGTGCAGAAAATAAACCAAAATTATATAAAAATCCAATCACACTCTTTATTGCACGGAAGTCTGGACTATGGGTTAAGTTACCTGAATTCTGATGTCACCTTTACTTCTGAGAAATAATTATAAGAATTTGGCATTGAACATCTTGGAGGCTCTTCTTTGTTATTAGTGAAATTAAATATTTTGCACAATATTTTTATAGCTAACATCAACTACAGCATAGATGGCAAAAGATCTTAACTACCTAGTCAAGATTTAGAGAATGGTACAGGATATAATGAGAAGGGAGATAATGTAAGATATCACTAATTTTTGACAAGAAGGGGATTGAACGGGTAATGTATCTATTTTCCTCTTCATCCTTTTATTAGCAGCACCTCCCCGATTTTAGCTAGGTGCATGACTCTTCAGCCAAGTGCAACATTTCCTGGCTTCCCACGCAGCCAGATATGACCATGAACTAAGTTCAATGGGATTGGAATGAAAATTCCCTTAAAGCAAAGCTGTTTCCTTTGACTTCCTATATATTATGATCTAAATTCAATATGCAGATGGGGACCATTCTCTAGATGATAGCTGAGCAACAGAATGGAAGAGACCTGAGTCCCTAAATGCCGCTATGAAAACAGTATTATCCCATCAGGCTGGACCACTCACTTCAGGACTTTTATGGGAGAAAACTAATTCTATTTCATTTCAGATACTTTGCTTTGGGGTCTCATGATTACAGCAGCTTAGGCAATAATCTAACTTGTACAATGTTGAATGCTAACTATTTAAATTACAATTATTTACTTTGCAAATGGTTTATTTTTTACAGTATAGCATGTGAGCTTATAAAGGTCTTAAATTTATTTAATTTTATATCAATTAGGAATCCTGACATACGAACCAAAATGTGAGAGATGGACTCTAAAATTATTTGACTAGTTATTAAATGGTAAAAGACACACAGAAAACAAAACAACTGCTTACCAGGACAAATGTTGCAAATTGTTTTCAAAGTGTGGTCACAAATATATTACAATTTTCACATGGCTGTTAAGTAACTTAATCTTTTTCTGCCATTATGTAAACTTTTCATTAACAACAGTACATGTTGATTCTCTCATCTTTTACTCACAAGTTTTCCCCCCTCTGAGTCTTTAAAATCTTCCAAAAGATCACACTTAATAATTACCAGCTTTAGTCACTGATATAAAGAAGCAGGTCTCCCAACAGTATAGGTTCTTTAAATCATAGAAATATTTTAATATGGATATAATCAACATGTTCATAGTGATAACATTATTTATTGGATTTATGGTCTAAAGAAAAGGTTCACGTGATATTTTCAAAGGTCACTTAGGTGGTACCTGTGACTATGTCACTTGCTTTGTCTTATATTACTTTAAAATCAGGAGTACTTTCCTAAGGCATTCAAAATTGATTACCTTAAGAAAAATCAATGATTTTTTTGAAACCATTATACAACCAAATTTCCTTTAAAAGTAATTTCTACTTGGTAATTCCAAAGAAAAGTGGTCATATGCTATCTAAATACTCAAAAGGTTGTTTTTTTTTTTGAGTTCTTAGTATCATATACTGTTACTGTTTTCATCTGCAACCTTATCTTCAAGACAGATTTCATGTTACACAATGTGTGCCGCATGATGCCTGGAAAGTACACCCAAATTCTTAAGATTGATGAGAGCAAATACATACATGCCATACTCAACAGATGTTACAGTAGCATCTCCAGCAACAAAGACCTGGAGCTCAGCCAGCTGTGAGAAGCGAAGCCTAGGGCTGTGGGAGCCGGGCTGCTGTAAGGAACCAACACAGTCCAGGATGGTAAGCCAAAGGAGGCTGACCACTTTGGAGCTGGCAGGGGAAACACGACATAAAATTTTGCTAGAGATCATTACTTTGTATGGCAGATACTGGCTGCTGCTGGGAAACAAAAGAAACTGATCAATTTGTTGTGCAGAAGTAATGTAGTAGGAGGTTCAGCTGGAGCAATCCACAAAAAGAAAGAGGTCCCACAAAAGCTGGCATTCTGTATGTCATTGGCTGAAAAGGATACTTACAATACTCTGGAATTAGATTCAAAATTGGTGTCTGAAAGACACATATAACTAATGTTACACAATTTAAGACAGCCTTTTGCACAGGGAAAATGCAATTATAAAATTTTATTGTCACTATCATCATTTTCATCTTGAGCTACCTAAATTACTCATTTTTTAACTTCAGGGTGTTTATATGGCTTTATTATAGAAGACATGGGGGATGGGAGATGGAGGTGAAGGCAAGAAATAGATGTAAAGGTAGTTTGCAACCTGGGTAATGAAGGTCCCTTTATGTCACACCAAGACTTTTTTTTTAACATTATCCTCCTCACACACAAAAAAAGTCTTTTCATGTTTTAACCATGATCAGATTTTCATCTTGAAAATATTCCTTTGGTGACATAGAGAAAAATAGAGGTAGGGAAACAGGAAATAGTCATTCAGGTAAGATTTATACTATCAACTGATTTTTGTGTCCCCCCAAATTTCATATGTGGAAACCTATCCTGCCATTGGATGGTATGTGGAGGTAGCAATTTCAGGTGAGTAGGTCTTGAGGATGGAGTCCTCTTGAGCAAAAAGAGTGCTCTTATAAAGAGATGGCAGAGAGCTTCCTTACCCCTTCCACATGTGCAAACAGCAAAAAGAAGTCTGTTTATGAGCTAGGAAATGGGTTCTCTCCAGACACGAAGTCTGTCAGCACCGTGATCTTGGACTTCCCAGCCTCCAGACAGTAAGAAATAAATTTCATTTTTTCTTGTGTTATTATTTATTGTTATATTATTTTAATTACTCTATTGTTATTCAATTATCGTTGTCTGCATTTTCTCTCCTACACTCCCCTCCACCCAGCTAAACACACCTACCTCCTCCGCCTCTACCCTCCCCCTTGATTTGGTCCATGTGTCCTTTATAGTAGTTCCTGACAACCCTTCTCCCCACTATCCCTTCCCCCCTCCCCTCTGGCTATCGTTAGATTGTTCTTAACTTCAATGTCTCTGGTTATATTTTGTTTGCTTTTTTCTTCTGTTGATTATGTTCCTTTTAAAGGTGAGATCATATGGTATTTGTCCCTCACCACCTGGCTGATTTCACTTAGCATAATGCTCTCCAGTTCCATCCATGCTGTCACAAAGAGTATAAGCTCCTTCTTTCTCTCTGCTGCATAGAATTCCATTGTATAAATATATCATAGTTTTTGGATCCACTCATTTGTTGATGGGCATTTAGGTTGCTTCCAGCACTTGGCTATTGTAAATTGTGCTGCTATGAACATTGGGGTGCATAGGTTCTTTCGGATTGGTGTTTCAGGGCTCTTAGGGTATAATTCCAGCAGTGGAATTGCTGGGTCAAAAGTCAGTTCCATTTTTAGTTTTCTGAGGAAATTCCACACTATTTTCCACAGTGACTGCAGCAGTCTGCATTCCCACCATCAGTGCACTAGGGTTCCCTTTTCTCTGCATCCTCTCCAACACTTGTTGTTTGTTCATTTGTTTATGATGGCCACCCTCACATAGACCAATGGAACAGACCAGAGAGCCCAGAAATAAACCCAAGTCTCTATGGTCAATTAATATTTGTGAAAGGGGGAAGAAGCATAAAATGGAGTAAAAATAGCCTCTCCTCTTCAACAAATGGTGTTGGGTGATCTGGACAACTATATGCAAAAAAATGAAACTCGATCACCAACTTATATCATACACAAAAATAAATTCAAGGTGGATAAAAAACAAATATAAGTCATGACACCATAAAAGTCCTAGAGGAAGACATCAGCAGGAAAATCTCAGACATTCCATGAAGCAACAACTTCACAGATATGTCCCCTAAAGCAAGGGACATAAAGGAAAGAATAAACAAATGGGACCTCATCAAATTAAAAAGCTTCTGCATGGCTAAAGGAAACAGCATTAAAATGAAAAGAGAACCAACTATATGGGAAAACATATTTGCCAATGACACCTCAGACAAGGGTTTGATCTCCAAAATACATGAAGAACTCACAGGACTCCACTCCAGGAAAACAAAAAACCCAATTTAAAAAATGGGCAAAAGACTTAAACAGACACTTCTCCAAGGAGGACATACAGAGGGCCCAGAGACACATGAAAAGGTGCTCGGCATCACTAGCCATCAGAGAGATGCAAATTAAAACTGCAATGAGATACCACCTCACACCATCAGAATGGCCATTAGAAATAAATTTTGGTTGTTTATAAGCTACACCGTCTATGGCATTTTTGTGATAGCAGTCCAAATGGACTATGACAATTCGGTAAGCCTCTGAAGCAAAGCCTTAGGGAAACATTTGATAAAAAATGAAAGGTGAACCTGACAGAGCTTTGTAACTGGTAGGCATCCTTTTATGGTAGGGTACCACTAAGGTAAATGGGGATGCTGCCATCAATTTGATGAGGAAACCCAGACTTCTAGAACAAGTTCTCTTGAAGTTGCAAATTTGCTTATTTTAGCTAAACCAATACCAATTACATCTGTTTGTCCAGAGAGACCTAAACCAAGATACCTTATACTATGTATACTGTATACCAAAATTATATTGTATATATGAATTTATGACATTTGAAGAATAATTAGGCCTACTTTGAATCTGAGGATTATGTCTTCTTTCTTTGTAAATTGAAAAGAAATAAAAAACATATTATGGCTAAGCTGTTAACCCTTCCAGGGCTTCTTTGTTTTTCATTTTTGACCATTCTTCTTCCTACAAGCTTTGCAATGACGGAAGGCCAAAATTCTAGCTTGCAACAAGCATTTTAACAGTTTAACAGCTCTATGAAGGTCTTTAATGGAAAAATTTGCATTATGAAATTGCCTGGGCTCACCTTGGCTAGTGTGGCTCAGTGCATTGAGAGCCAGCCTGTGAACCAAAGGGTTGCCATTTCAATTCCTAGTCAGGGCACATGCCCGGGTTGCAGGCCATGTCCCTAGTAGGGGGTGTGCAAGAGGCAACCACACACTGATGTTCCTCTCCCTCTCCCTTCCCCTCTGTATGAAAATAAATACATAAAATCTTTTTTTAAATATTGCCCCTACTGGCATATTTTCTAGTCCTCAATTCTCATTTACAACTAAAAATTCATTGAATTTTTTAGCAAGTAATCAGAACATCTTAGGGAAGAAAGATTTTAGGAAGACCTTAGGGAAGAGTGGAAGATAATCCAATTACCCTGTTCACTAAGTGTCTTTCACACGTGAAAAAAAGAGCTTTGAACCTCTTGAAATATGAGTCATAACACAACTTTAACTTTCTATTTTGGATATCATGTTTTCCCTTCATTTTTTATGTGTTTTGCCATCTATTAGTATTAATTAAAATTATAACTTGACAAACGTATACATAATATATAAGAAGTGTTGATTCAATAAGTTGAAAAAAAAGCAAAGATATTTAGTTTTCGTTCAATTTTCAAAGGTCACACAGCATTTCTGATCATTTTATGGACCATCCAAGATATTTCTCATGTCATTTCAAAACTGGGGCACCAGGTTTCCATCAGTATGTCTCAAGCATTTCTCATACATTATGAACCAATAAATGTTTACTGAGGATTATTTTATTCAATCTTTCTTTAATTTGGCTAATGTAGAGGTAATAATTTAATTTTTCTGTCCTTATAATTGAAAAACTGAAGCACAACTCCTGTTGTAACTCATAGTCCTTAAATTTATCTTTAAGTTTCAATTAAGTAGTTATACAAAAATTTGAAAACGGTGATCAACTTACTGGGTAAAACAAGGCCAATATACTGCTGCAACCAAATTAAATACGATGTGATATAACGATGTCAATAATACCTAGACTACATGGTAATGAGGCATAAATGGTAAAAAGTTACACAAATAATTGTAATTAAATGATTCTTATAGGACCAGTTTTTGGTTTTCCTTTTCTTATGTCTTTACCGCTTATGATCAGCATCCCTAACATTACATTTTGGAGTTAATTATGTCCATCGTCTCATTTCATTATCACAGGAACTATGAGTTATGGCTCTCTGAATTATACTCACTGTCAGGTAGGGCCCCCAGCTTCACTCTGTAGTACATCCTGAGCTCATCTTCCCTGCCTTTCTATATCTATTCCATTATGCCTTTAACATAAGGCAAACTGATGCTAATACCTTGGTTGATTCCTAAAACTCATGGCTCTTGGTCATCTTTCACCAAATGTATCAAGGTGTATATAGAGCTGATAGAGCATAAAATCTGTGGCCAGAAGTTATAGAAGCCTGAGGAGTGGGGACCACCTTAGTCAACGTACTCCTGGGAAGGGACCTGAGCTTGGAGAGAGATCACAGAGAAAAGCGGAGAACACATCAGATTCTCTTTCTAGTAGATAAAAATCTCCAGGGAAGGAAAGGAATACACTCAAAAGCATTATGCCATGTGCTCACCCACTCAAATTTGCAAACAAATATTTGGAGATAGTTTGCCTTGATGTGTTCTTATCCAGGACAACACTTTCACAATGTTCTATTTACACATGTTATCATTTAACTATGATAACTTCTGTTCATTTAATTTTACAGGAATTATAGCATAAAAGGAGAGCCTGGATCCCTCATTTTCCACTTTTGATATATATAGTCTATGCAATTTTGGGAAAACAGATTATGAATCTATGTGCCAGAATATCAGTATAACAAAGCAAATTAAAATGTGGGATCGGCAGGCAGAGCATACAGGTGCTTTACTTGCTATGATACTTTGGGATATCAAGGGATATAAGTGAACTTCCCCTCTACGTACTCTAGCTCCATCATGTACAAATTAAAGGTAATAAATGTACCCTGTGCATATGAAACTAATACAAAATAATATTTAATTTAAACTGTTTGAAAAATAAAATTTATAAAAAGATAGTAAGTGTGCCAACTTCACAGGGCTGATATGGGAATAAATGAGTTAATGGATATAAAGCACTTAAAATAGTGACTGGCATACATTAAAGAATCAATACATGTTAGCTATTATTATCACCTTTTATCTAAATACTTATTCAGAGATCAAAAAAAGGAGTTATGAGACAAAATTATTCCAAGAACCGAAGAAGAAAATAAAATGCTAAGGCCTTCTCTGATTAGAAAAAAAAAAAGGCTCCCTTCTTTTTAAGCCACCATTTGAAGTGATGGACTGTTTACAAAGTGTGGACTGTTATATTGATGAGAGGGCTGACTGAGCTGTAAGGGAACTGCACACTATAAGCAATGGTTGTAACTATTTTAAAATGTTTACTACATACCTTTTTATATTCCCATATGACCAACAGAGTCATCCCTATGTGCATGTAACACCAGGTTTCCATTAAAGTCAAAGGGAATGGGCAGAAGAGAGAAACTCGGCAGGAAATATAGAAAGGGGAAGACATAGGCTTACTGAATAAGGTAGAAAAGAAGCTTGTCCTGGAATGACCATATAATCTCTCTGACCTAGCCACCTAAACTGATTCATCTCCAGGTTAATTCTTGGATATTTCCTGAAATAATTCCCTTCCATGAAAATAGTATATGTATGTGTGTGTATATATGTGTATATGTGTGTACAAATATACACATACACATACACACATACACACATACACCATATTTTTCAGACTATAAGATGCACTTTCCCCCCAAATTTGGGAGGAAATAGGGGCGCATCGTATAGTCTGAATGTAGCTTACCTGGCTCGCTTGGGGGGCGGGGCGGCGGTGGAGCTGGGGTTTTTTTTCCTATTTTCCTCCTCTAAAACCAAGGTGCGTCTTATGGGCCGGTGCATCCTATAGTCCGAAAAATGCGGTATGCACATATATGTGCGCACACACATACATATATGATAGTGATAGAGATATTACAATTAGAATATTTCTTAAAATGAACTCTTTGGAAAAGCCAGTAAGAGTCAATGTTTCCTTAGCAAATGTGGAAATTTATGTTATTAAATACTGGCAAGTTCCCACAGTGAAAGGCGTACGTGGAAAATAGGAAGGCATCAATGCCCTATGAAACAAAGGAAGGCATTCCCTCCTGAAGGGCGGAAAAATGGGAAACCGAACTGTTGACATCAATCTTTGACAGCTCACGATTCTACCACAAGAAAGCTCTGCTGTCTTCTTCCACACAGGTATAAATGATGAGGCTATGCCTATCTCGCGGAGCTAACCACATGTTTCCTAGGAGGAAACAAATGGATAGCACATATGACACAGAATGAACACGTCCTTTCGGAGAAGAAAGCACCAGACATTCTTACATACTAAAATTGCAAGCAATAATCTGCCGAAATAAATACCAGGAACAAATATTAATTCAGAACTAATTGAGTAATTATACACTACAATGGGAAATTCCAAATGATGGAAAAATATCTGTTCTATCTTTCTGATGCACACAGACCACCATTAAGATTTGAAAATAGAAAAGTTTCTTTGAAGTTAAAAGTAACACATGACCTGGGCAGTGTTTTTCAAACGTGCCTGATGAAGAGTACCATCAGTGCATCTTTGGTAAGGGTTTTTAGGAGGCATACAAATGGAAAGTCCTTAGAATTAGATCAGAAATATTTCCCTTATCTCTTCTAGAGAAATCAAGAGGTAAATTCAGGGCAATTTCTTAACTTCAAAACTATCTAACAATGCAAGTAAATTCCTAAATATTTAAATTACACTTTTTCTTCCATTTCTTTGTTATTTGATTCAAAGTACATATTATATGGTCTCTTATGAAAATAAATCACACATGAAAATGTACCAGTGGAATTTACTATTTTCTCTGTTCTATTTCCTAAGAAAATCAATGTTATTCTCCTACGATGCTCCGATTACAGGTGAAAAAATAACAAGAATCTTGACTACGAGGTGTATCATATCCTATGAAATTTGGAAATATAAGGGATTAGTACATAGATTATAACATGCCACAGTGTTCTGGAGATTTATGGGTGTTTTCTATATCTTGTCAATATGAAAATGGTATAGTAATATGTTTATCACATCTTATTGCTTCTCCAAAATCATAGAAAGTGAAGCACAAGAATAATTAGCATTGGAGTAATCCAGTGGTGAAGATGATAAAGGATATCAGCTCATTCCAACAAATACAACATAGCCTGCAGCTGCTGAATCACTGATAAGGATTTCATCTAAGGTCCAAAAGACGTCTGCCGTCTGAATCAGGATGATAGACAATGAGAGGGGGAAATGGGAAGGGACTGCATATATCTGGAAAACTTTCAGTGACTTAAAAAGAGAGATTCTTTGGAGGTGTCCAACCAGCAGCCCAGGGTGGCTATGAATGAGGCCCAACACAATATTTTAAATTTACTTAAAACCTTTTATTTTTTTGCTCAGCAGTTTTCATTAGCGTTTGTGTGTTTATGTGTAACCGGAGACAGCTCTTCTTCCTCCTGTGCAGCCTAGAGATGCCAAAAGGTTGGACACCCCTGAGAGTTTAGAGATTCTATTTTCTCTGCGGAATCAAAGGGGTTCTTGTTTGTTTGTTTGTTTTATTTAATAATGTTGAAACATTTCATAAGAATATAAGGTGGTCACAATTTGGGCAGTTTTATATTGCCCAAACACAGGTTGGTACATAGGAGGCTCACAAATGTTTGGGGACCCAACAGTATATGAGTTATACTGCCAGGTGGTATGTACTGTATAATCATTACAAGTGATTCTGATTTGACAATATGTACAAATTGAAAATAAAAGAAGGTATAACTTCTAAAAGTAGGTCATAATTTAGCTGTGATGCCTAAATTATTGTCCTGTACTTGATTTCTGTGGTAAAGTCAAAAATAAATTAATACAGATCATAAACTGAAAAAATAATCTTCTCAATGGTTCCAGATGGATACATTATAGCAATGGCAAAAACTGGGACTATTGCAAGGTGAGGGGATGGGCCAACTCCCCTGTTAATCTCATGACATTTACCCCAACATAAAAAGTCCTATCTCTGACTTTGGAACCCATTAATGAGAAGAATAAGTAGAAAAATATAACCTCTAGGGTGAGATTAACAAGTCTCTCCTCTCTCCATTCTCTTCTCTCTCCATCCTTTATTCTGCTTTCATGTAGAATTGCCGATCTTAATCATAAAGTCTGTAGGTCACTGTATTTGGACAACATCTCAGGGACACAAGTTTGTGTATTTTTCCTCTTATCAAAATAAACATTCCTGGACAAGTGGTCTAGACCACTTCACTTAAGAACAGTAAACACTATTTTACTTTTTCTATTTTTGGGGGGATTATTAATTCTAAATTAACCTTCCTGAAACAGAAGGGAAGCTACCTAGGACCATCTAACCAAAGAAATGGGAATATATCCTGTGATACAAATCCCATTTAGTGGGTAAATTATAAAAAGGAATATATGTACACAGTATCAGTCTGGCTTTGTTCTCTGTTCATGTAGCTGTTGAAGGGGTCAATTTTTAAATACAAACTACATTTGAAAAATTTAACTTTGGATGGTTCTCTTATTTTTAAGTAGAATTCACAGTGGTTCCAACACAATGAATGCATTTACACACTTTTGTATCTGATTGCTTAAATATTTAAATCCTGAAAGAGGAATTTTTATAAAAGTTCATTAATTCTGGGTTTAAGTGTAATATTTTTATTTTTCTCTTACAAAGCAAATCAGATAGCATCATATATGCAATGAATCTTTTAAGTCATTACAGTTAAAATTACATACATTTCAGTTAACTTTAGATTCAAGATAGCTGCCTTTAAGTAACCAACCATGTAATAATCAAATGAGTTTGTTCCTTTCCTTTTTAAGTACCTACTGTATGTACAAATACTAATTCGGGCAAGTAAGGTCCATGAGAACAGATGTGCAAGAAAAGTAGTTGTGTTATCTGCAATTCTATATATCTCAACCTTAAGAATATTAAATTATTATAATGTGGTATTTAGAAAACATATAGAATTACTACTAAAAGGCAAGGGTTTGGTAATATGTTGTATTGTTGAATTTTCATTGGATTTAAGAACACATCAGAGAGCAACATGATTCATTACACCATAATATATATTATTTCTCTTTGACTATTCAATTGTAAACACTTCTAAAATTTTAAGCAAACTATTTTCACTAAGTTACATTCTGAATAAATGTACTTAAATGGACACATACACATGTGTACACATGCAAACACACAAAATAAAAAGCAAATAAATGCTCAAAATTAATCAGTTTATCTTGCACTCAGAAGTAAATAAAGTGTGCACATTGTAGGATCTCCCAGATTCCAATTATTTAAAATATAAACCATTTTATAGAGATGTCAGTTCACTTCTACCACCCAAATATTTACGTCAGAAAATGAAAGGAGTTGCCACACTTATTTCCTTAGAAGGGAAAAAGTTTTCAGTCTCATCAATTAGGTCACATAAATTCTACCTAGGAACAAGGTCTTGATTTTCTGTAAGAAAAGCAAGCACTTAAAATTAACATTATATGTAGTAATTCTCTGTGTTCATTTTCCGTGATCAGAAGTTTTGTCATTATAAAATCATTTTAGAGGAAATGCACTGTATCCTACCTGATCATTAAAATCACTGTATTGATAACATACTAATAAGTGTATAAATTATTGTCTATGCAATTTTTGCCATTGTGAGATCTTAGATACTACTGTTCTGTGATGTAAAACCTCTCTGTAAACTTGAGAAATTCCTCTCAACTTTGTAGTTTTTATTCTTGGTATTCTTCAGTTTCCTCTTAAAAATATTGGGCTGAAATAAATTTTTCTATCGTTCCTTCTAGGTGTTACAGTCCATAACATGTATCTCAAAAACAAAATATGAGTTTACTTAAACTGTGCATATTTATATAAACATGATATTGTAAACTAGCATACATGAAGAAATTAAGAGTAGAAATCAGGAAGTCAAAAGGCACTAAGCAATTCCTTTTCTTTTTATCTTCTTATACCCTTCTGGAATTAAATAGAATGACAAATCCAAAAATACTTATACATATAATATTCTTTCAGTAGCAAAGAGTAGACAAGAGGAACCACCCCCTTCTTTCCATAACCTCAGTCCTCTTCCTCCAAAGCCACTGCAAATAACATTTAGTACACATACCAGGAGTGTCCAGGCCTAGCTAGCCTGGCGTCAGGACAATTTCCTTAGCCTCCCTTCAAACAAGATGGCCGCTCCTAACTCCTGTATGGATTTTCAAAGTGCCATAGTGTAATCTGAAAATTTACTAAATGCTATTAATTATATTAGCTTGTTTCATGAGATTTGGAAATTGATATGGTCTCAATTTATAGGCCAATGTCTATACTTGACAGAGAAGAAAACCCAGGTACACAGAGTCCAGGTTACCTCCCTGAGATCACACAGCCAATTATAACTATGAGAGGAAAGCTCAAAACCTTTGATTCTACAATCATATAAGTGTTCATCTAGTGGGCAAATTCATTTTTTTACTCTGAATTCAACACATTTTCATGAAGAGTTTGAAAAAGCATAACCATTATTGCAAGTATAGTTAATTTGTACATTGTCTGATTATACCAATGATAATTCATTTATTTTTCATGGACGCCAAATTCCTTGTGAACAGTATGATTAATACCCAATGAACTGACAGTTGTCATAGAGAATTTACATGTAAATGTATATGGAGATAAACAAATTCAAGTGTCACTCAACTGGATATAAAATCTTATCAAACCAATTTTCAATATAAATATTAAATTGGAATCATCAAATATACATGATCATATCATTTGCATTGCTAAAGTTTATTAAATTCTTTATAGGTGTAAATCCACAAAAACATTGCTAAAATTAAGGTATTTTCTCCAAACAATAGAGGAATCTTGAAATAAAGTTATTTGTTGTATTAAACATGAGAGATATTGATAAAACATAGCAATAGGTATATTCAATTAAGTAATTGTGAAAAGCACAATTTTCAAAAATTTATAAAAGAAGAAGATATTAGCTGGGTAAATTTAAAATGTGTAGTATGCATTTCAGGTCATCTGTTCTTAAATTACCATAAAAAATTTGTCCATTCCCCACATTCTCTCATAATCCAGTCTTGGAATGTAGATATATTGAAAGTTATGTTCATGATACTTCTCTAAATATTAAACAATTTACACCAGTAATAAACACAACAATTGTCATGTGTAATATTTGCCAATTCTGACATTCTAACATAGTTTTCAGCTATTTTTTTATAGAATCAGTGATATTTTGGCTTTACTCCTACATTTAACATACTAGAGACAAACGTCTTTTGCACTTGCAGGTTAAGCGTGAGCCCTACTAGTAATACCCAGAAGAGACCGAATGTCATCCCATACAGGGAAAAACAAGGTAACGTTTAACATTAACTCGGCCTTCCGATATCACACCTCTGATCAACGATGTTTCACTTTCTAAATTAAAGGTTTTAAGTGAATAATAATATTCAAGGAAAAAGGTTCCATAAAATATATGGCCATGTGGTCTACAAGATCATCTTTAAGTTCCTATAGTTATGGGACTTGACCTGTATATTCTATGACATTAAAGGAAAAAGAGATGTTTACCTTCACCAACTGCAACTGTAAGCAAATGCAGGTATGGAGTGCTTTATTAGTTAGAACCCCTTTAGTAAGCACATGTTAGAGGATTTAATCATTCATCCCCTGAAGACTGCTTATGTATTTCATTGGGCCATTATCTGATCTGAATAACAAGAACAATTGCATAATGAAATACATTACTGCTGACACTAGCAACTTTCTTCTTTCAACTTTAAAGGTGCAACCATCTCCGTGTTGCACAGAAAGCTGGTGGCCACAATAATGTCACAATATAATCATCCCATTCAGCTTTGACTTTTTTCTCTATCATGATATAAATATAGTGATCATATATAACATGCGCCAGCTTTACTAGAAATGGTGTGATTCAGGACATTTTGTCGGCACTAGGACATAATCATAACAGAGGTAGAGTGTATGTCAGATTAGTTCGTGCTAATTGTAAACCTTTGCTGTCAGGTACTGGAACAGAGTCAGCAAACCTGTCACGCCTTTGACTGTTGGAAACATGTCCTAGTGGAATATCTGAATAACACGTTTCACCCACTCTTAGATTTGGTTACTTCAGCACAATCTTTTATTTGTTAACAATTATTCTTTTCAAACATCAGAATCCTATCAGCTATTTGAGGTCACAAATGGGTAGAGGTCATATGCTATAATCCAAATCTGATCAACCAAAGGCTTCATTTTAAATTATTTAAGTTAATTTTAAACCAATAACAGAAATGGCAGCTGAGGGCACTAATATCTCTAAGAAAGCTCATTTGGATAGGTAACAAAGTGATATACAAGAAACAATGACATATCTTTTCCAAATGATTTCAATTGATCATAACTTTGTGTCAATGAATTCATCAATGGTCCTACAGTTACTTCATTACCCTAAAAACTTATGTCCAAGATACTCAGGGGATTTGAAAATGAATAACCACAACTCTAAAAGATCTTTCCCTTTTTTTAACCATTGTACATCAGTATACTCTTAATTTTTTAAAAATCAATGCTGAATGCATATTGCTGCTTTTATATACTTATTTGATATAATGAAAATTATAAAGATAATTTTTCACTTTACCATGACCAATAAGTAAATATAAGACAGACCTTAGTTATTTATTGATAAGAAGGTGTTTTGTTGAAAAAAATATTAATTATAATTTTCCATCTGGTTTATAACTCTTAAAAGGATTTGATTAGAAAAGTATATTGTATACTGAGACAGAAATCTGAAAGTTGAAGATAAAACAAACTTTTTCTAATCATTATTCTACACTAGTCGTAAGAGTGTTATAGTGTCAAAGAGCTTTCAATTTGCTTAAAATCAGCTCTCTGTTATTTAAATTGAAATTTCACTGTATCTACTGTATATGAAACAATGCAAGAAGAATTAGATTCGGAGTCCATTTGGCAGTGATAACGAAAAAAAATGCTGAAATGTTATTGATTCTCTCCCTCTGTGCAAAACAAACTGACTCAACTATATTTTTCCTGACATAACACAAAGGTTTTATTTAGATATTATAAATACTGGCAAATGTTACACTATACCTATGCTTTCACAAAGAGAGGAGTGTCCTACTTGTTTTCACAGAAATGCTGCAGCTACTGACGTGGTGCTGTTAGCCCCGAGAGGAATAGTGCCTGCAAAAGTTTTTGATGCAGATATACTCAGCCCTAGGAGATACCTTAAACCTGTCACTGGCTGCTGAGCCCCTGTCACAGTTTATAACCTGCTGTGTCAAAGTCCCAGTCCCAGCCCCTGCCCTCTCCAAATCATTTTTCATAGTCCCTCTCTGAATTAATTGCATCCAAATTCTCCAAACTCTGCTAGGTCCGGGATTGTCCTCCACATCTTATTCTGCCTATAAGCATTGAGAAGCCGCAACAGGATTTTCTCCCGGTGGTTTAAAGCATTTTTATTAACTTTCCCTTGACCCAATTCTCCTGCAAGCTCTCTTCACAACTGAAGATAAAACAAGCAACCAAGTGAAGTCCGAGAATGGTGGGTGTTGGTGGGGACTAAGGCTGAGGTTGACAGTAGCCAGAGAAGTGAACCAGTAGGGCAAGAATTCGCAAGCGTTTTCTAAGTAATCACCCTTAACTCTTAGACCCAACGTGTCACAAACCAGGCTCCCAGTAGCCCTTGAACAATAAGCGTTTTAAAAGCATATCCCAGTCAGGTTGCCCATACGTAAGTGTCAATGTTCTTTCTTTAAAAAAAAAAAAAAATGCTTAGCAAACCACTTCTCATTTAGGAACTACTGAAGTTACATAAGTCAACTTCTGCCCCGCTGAAACGAACGAACTGGCCATGCCATCCGGGGGAAAGCCTCCAGCATTTGCTTCACTTCAGAGACGAGAAATACAGAATCTCAGTTTACTTACTAAAGCAGGCGCTCCGGTCCTCCTTGGAAACCCCGAGGAGTCTTCTCTTTTCCTTCCTACCAGTCAGATCAAGAACCGTCTCTCTATTCCACACAGGCCCCGAAAAAACTGCAAGAAAGGACAGCACATGCACAAAAGCCCGTCGGGCTCCGGCTTTGGTAGGGTGCTTCGCGTTGGGTGTGTTTTTCAGAAGTGGGATCTTCTTTTCCGGAACGAAGGGGTACAGACAGAAGGAAACCCGGGCGCTCCGAGCGCCGTCTCGGGTCCTGACAGTTGTTCCGAAGGCAAAGTACCTGCACTCCGGCGGCCGCGGCGCGGGGAGGAGGCTGGGCGGGAGGTGGCGCGCAGGAGGGCTCGGCCCGCGGGCGCTCGGCGGGCGCGGGCGGGGAGCGGAGGGGCCGCCGGCAGGCGCGGACGCGAGCGGCTGTCAGGGCGCGGCGCTGCCCCACGCGCTCGGGCCACCCGGCGCGGGCGCGGCGCGGCTGGGGGCAGAGGCGGCGAGCATCTCCCGGCCGCTCCCGCGCTCGCTCGCTCGCTCTCCGGCAGGCGCTCCCTCTTCCTCCCGCGCGCACACACAGGCACACACCCCACGTCTCCACGGCAGCCTCTCCGCCACACGCACTCACCTGCATTTCCTTAACGAGCCACTTGATGGCTGCCGGTGGCGCGGGCCGGGCTCCGGCGGGCGGGAGCCGGGGCGGGGAGTACTCGGCGCGGGATGTTCCGAGCGCCCGCCTGGGAGGCGGCGGCGGCGGCGCGGGCGCACGTGCTGGGGCGGGAGGAGGGGACACCGGCGGCGACCCCGAGCTGCCCTGAGCGGACCCGGCTGATCCCGCGACCCGGAGACCTTGGCAAGATCCCAGGGCTCCGGGCACCGCGGGCCACGCGGGGAGACGAAGACCTGTCAGGCACAGGCTATTCCCGACCGCGAAAGCCACAGACGACTTGCCCAGGTGTGGATCGCGATTGCGCTGCTTCAGGTGTTCGCGTGCTTTCAGTGATTGTAAGGGTTCTTTAGAAGGGAACCTGGTGGTAAGGGTTAGGGTGGAGCGTTCAAACATGCAAGGGACACAGATTTAATTTGCAAGACAGTCCATGCTCACGAAGAGCCCTCTTTAGCGAGTAGGGAAGGGGAGCCGAGGCTTCGTGGGCGCGGGGTGTTCGTCATCTCAGATCCTGGATGTAGTTTTCACTAGGAGTGCTTGGCAGCTAGCCTGGGCTGGAGGGAGAGAGAGGGCTTTGACAGGTGCTGGTTGGAAAGGGAAAAACCCCGCGTGAGCGTTGCTGGAACCTGCCAGCCTCGCTACGGAGGAGAGGACCAGGACTGGGGACGTTTTTCCCACCTGCTTCGTACCCGAAGGCAGACCGGGCAGTGGCTCCGAGGTGGTGGTGTGTGGAGGCTCCGGAAACGGGGGAAGAGGAACTTCGGCCCCCCTGAGCACAGCCAGAAAAGGGGACTGGAGCCAGGGAAGAGGGTAGGCAGAGTGGAAGAAATCTAACAGAAAGCTTTTTATCCCTTTACCGGCACTTATGTCTGATCAGAGCATACAGCTTTGACAACAAATGCTGTCTTGCTTAATAGAGAGCACTGTCACTACTCGGTGCTTTAAAAAAAAAAAAGCCACAATAATCACCCTGTTAGCATTAATGCCACAGAGAGACTTCCATGTACTCTCTAATCGAAGGGGCTGTGAGCACTGTGAGGAAGACAAAACACTGACCCATCTACTTCCGTGATACGTCCGTGATATAACAGCAGAAATGTCACTTTCTCCCAAAGAAAAATGAAGCTTAATCAATATAGGTGACATTTTTTCACCTTTTTCTTTTCAAGCCTGCTTCATTGCTTGCCATGGCCTTTGCTCTCCGGGAGTGACCCTCCTGAACCCATCCCCTGCCAGGCTCCCTGCTTGGCCTCCTTAAACCCACTGAGTTCACATCCAAAAAGGTTCATAGGCACACAGTCCTATCCCTTAAAGCTGCTCTATGAAATGATAGGGTGTAAGCCAGGAAGACTTCCACCATGTGTGCAAGTGTGTGTGCCTGTGTTTGTAATAATGCAAAGCACCTGCCCCCTTATGGTGTTGTCTGTGCAAGATGATGACTAACTCATTTTTCTCCCCCTCTCTCCTTCCCTCCCTCCCTCCCTCTCTCTCTGAACAAATACACACCACTCACCCTGTCTCAGTTGTCTCAGTTCCTTCCTCTCAGTGTTCAATAATGGTTTTACATGAACTTTCTGATAGAGAGCCTCCAGAGCCAGCGGCAGCGGAGTGGTCTGAGGGATGCTGGGGCTCGATGCTGTTGCTGCTTCCTGTCATCACTCACTCATTACGTGCACTACTGTACTTAATGTCAAGTGGCAGCAGAAATGATTTCCTCTCTTGCTATTCGTGATAATATATTTGCCCTCCCTCGGAAACACATATAATTAATAATAAAAGAAATAATGCATCCTGAAACCATGGGAAGAGCAGATGGAGGCTGCTGTGGTGGTGTTAGCCACCTTTTCTGTTGTTGCTACGAAGACAGTGCTAGCACTTCTCCCTTTCTGCTGCTTCTGGTGGGTTAAGCAAAGCATTTGGCCCTTTTACTGCGTTCTCTGTTCCATCTTTCCCTTGACAATAGTTTGTGTATTTTAAATAAAGATTTCATTCTGCCAATCCGCAGGAAGCTTTTAACAAGATTCAGCTGAGTGTGTCGATATCTTCTATCTTTTTACTGCTGTGTGGGGGTGTTCTGCAACTTGAAACTCTCTCAACTTCAACTCAAGCTGGCATCTCACAGAGACAATGCTCCCTAGGGAGGGTTTACTCTTGCTTCTATACAACTATCCTTTGGTGCCCTCTAGAAGAGCACAGGGTACTTTAAACAATGGAAGCATAGGGATTGTACTCAGCCCGGTTCCTGCTGCACTCCTCACTTAGTAATACCACACGTGTTAATTGTTCATTGCTTATGGTGGTGACTTACTGGTGATTCGCTAGAATTAGACTGGAATATCTATCCTGAGGATGATTGCACCAAGCCTGGAGAATTATCTACACATCCATCCTGGTTTATCTTTCCCTCTTAAAAGAAAAGGAAATGCCTTCTTTAAGTTATTGTTATATGATTACTATCACAAGGCAGCAACCTCTTTAGATTGGTCATTGTCATTAAACCATGTGTTTAAAACAACTGTAACAAATGTGAAATAGAGATAAAAAGGGAATGTGAGATACAATCTTAAAAGCATGATCTTAAATATCGTCATCTGAGGTTACTCTGTCTTTAGATTTCCTTTATTTTACCATGTTACTTCATTTACCAAAGTGTTAGTTAGCTTTGCTCTCTTTAGGTTTATAATTGTTTTTAACAGCCTGCTGTGAGTAGAAGAAATCCCCAAATTTACATTTTTATTTTGAATGTTTGAGGGGTTTAAGTACTTTCTTGTCTCAGGGCACCAAAAGCAACTCCACAGCAATAATTTGCTGTTCTAATATGTCCGTTAAGCATGCTAATAGCATAGTTGGAAAACTTCCTAATGAAGGAACACTCCCTATTGTGGAACCGAAAATAAGGGAGAAGAAATAGACAACAGGGTAATACGGTTCTAGGAAAGCTTGTGACCTGTTCCAAGGGAGACAATGCTTAAAATAGATACACTGTGCCCCCTTGATGTGTGGATGTGATTCTTCAGTTGTAGTTTCCCTCACTTTGCCGTCTTTATTTTTTTCTTCAGCCTGTAGAAATGGTGTGCACTTAATTTATTCTCCTTATTTTCCATCTTTTAGAGTTATGCTGATTGGCACAAACTATGAATAGAAACAATCTTACATTGAAAATGGAGTGAAATCATGCACTTGAATGAATCATATGAAATAAGGATAATCCTTTACCCTTCAGTTATTGTTTTGGTCAATGAGGACTGAGTTCTAATGGACTAAATGGGCCTAATTTACCTAATTTGTCATAGATGACTTGCCACCAAGAAAGCTGCTTAGGAAACCTTAAAACACAGTGAAAAAATGTCTTGACTATACCCAGTTCATGGAGTTCTAATGAATGGAGTCATATTTGTGATAATTGTGGGTACATGATTTAAATGTCGTCCCACTGAAATCATCATGTGTCTAATGCTAAATTACACAAGTGTAAGTGCTTCAGAAATACAGAATTTGGCACAATGCATATATTAAAAAACATTTACTGTGCTGATTCTTTTCTATTTGTCCGATACCTCCAAACCCCCGTACCCATCACTGACCCTGCTTTGCGTCCTAGGAGTCAACTGTTAGGAACTGCATTCACCTGGTTTCCATGGCCCGTTGGCTTCTGTGGGGGTATTGTCAATCAATGACAGGCGCTGAAGAGAGTAAAGCACTAAGAGAAACAATGGAATGAAATATATTTATTGTTTGATAAAGGGGGGGCTGCTTTTGCTCCATTTGCTCTATAATTTAGAACTGTTTTGTTTTGTTCTGTTTTTTCTTGGAAATGGCTGCATTGCTGTAAAAATACAGTCCTTTCTTGCCACCACCATTCTATAGCTCCAGCTGAGCTCATACTCACCTCTCATAATACCATCTTATCCTTTGCCTCTTTAGCTTCCCAATATGGCTAGAACCTAGGAGACTCAATACCTCTCATCAGTTCCCCTAACCCAGATGCTCCTCTGGAAAGTACCAGATTCTCTCCAAAATCATTGCTGATTGTGCCTTCTGCTTCCTTCAGGTATTCTAATATAATTTTGTTTCAAGTATTCAAAAATAATAAAAAGTATTTTATTCAGTTGTTCTAAAGTTTAACTAACATATTGTATAATGTGTATACAAGTACCCAAGCATTTCCATTACTCAAAACAAAAATAACTTTAAAACACTACAAAAATATTATATAGCTGATCTAAATAGCTAAATTATAACCATATATTAATATTTTCCCACAGAGGTGTCATGTCTCTATGTATTAAATGAACAAGATTCATTAAGCTTTTAATACTATCTCAATTTTTCTTAAGCATGTATCTCAATGTTTGATTGTATCTGGTTGTAAAACAATAATAATACATAATAATAATAATAATGACTCATGTTTTGAAGGCTAACATTTATTATTTAATGAAGCACACTGTGGTTTGTAAGTCACTGCAATTTTCATCATTTCAAAAAACTAAATGAGTAATGAAACTTATATGTTTCCATTCTTCCAATTATTAAAAGAAAAAGCCAATAACGAGGATGTAAAAAGGTGATGTTGTTACCAGTGATACCCAAAAATAACTGCCCAATGCATATACTTTGGAAAGGGAACAATTGGATATGAAAATAAAGAATGCATTCTACCACATTCTCTTAAGCAAGCATTTTAAAAATCAAATTATACAAATTAACAAGGATCAGAGCAAATTTTTAAAATAAAAGTAAAATAAAAATTGAGAGAAAACATGTAGTGGTTCCTATGGGTTTTTGATTTCTTTTTGACCTTAAAAACTAATAAAAATATACCTAATGCAATATTTTAACTAGATACCTGTACTTTTGCTTCTTCTCCATCCAGAGTAATTTTCTATTTTCTTTTATAAATTAGGCATACTATTGATTGCAGATATACTACTTTCTAAGTTTGTTTAGTGCATCAACAATATACAGTACTGTGTAATTTTAGATCAAAGAAACCTGAGGTGCAGAAGACTGAGGCGATTAGCTGTCCCAGGGTCATAGAGAGTGAAATATTGCAGCTGAGAATTATGCCCAGGCAGTCTGGCCCTGAGTCTCTATGCACACCAGTATTCTGTGTTAAGAAAAAAAAAAGTAAAAGGAAAAGAAAAAAGAAAAGAAAGAAAAGAAAAGAAATACCATTTTATCAGCTGTGGTGCCTTTTTTTCCTTAGGCTCAGAGCCTTCTGAACATTTAGCTGAATTGAGAAATGTCTATTTAGTGAATGGTGCAAAAAGAAAATTGTAGTATCTTCTCAGATAACTAATTTTTAATTATTAAAGTGGGTCTTTTAATCTTATATTTCTATATGAATCATATTGTATATTATTTATTTTCATGTGACAAATCATCGCATATGTTTAACATAATATCCAGTAATACCATAAAAAGTATTATAAAGAGTAAAATAGTTGTAGAATTTCAAAATGGGAGCAAAAGAAAGAAATATGACAACCATATCATACGGGATATTGGATTTAGCAGTTCTCTTTACATGATAAGCAAATTAGAACCTTACCTCATTTTTATAGAAGGATATCTAAAATAAATCAAAACAAGTCCATATCAATGTTAAAATTAACTGTTTCATGTAATTATCAATTTCAAGACATGAGAATTGATTTGTTCTAGTACCTTCACCTTTTGCCCCATTTTACACTTCTAAACTAAATGTGTGTGACAAGGTCAATTTTCTATGACTGATGAGTGATAAAAGTCCTGCTATTTCCAGGCCACTTTCCTCCTCATCATAATTTAATGAGTGTTTTTATTTTATTTTTTAGATTTTATTTACTTATTTTTAGAAAGAGGGGAAGGGAGGGAGCAAAAGAGGGAGAGAAACATCAATGTGTGGTTGCCTTTCATGTGGCCCCCACTGGGGATCTGGCCTACAACCCAAGCATGTGCCCTGACTGGGAATTGACCTGGCAACCCTCTGGTTTGCAGCCCACACTCAATCCACTGAGCTACACCAACCAGGGCTTAATGAACAATTTTAATATAAAAATATTTTACACACACACATGTGTGTGTGCATGTATCTGTTTTTTTAAAATTTAGAATGTTAAGCCCCCATCTCATTCAATTTTATTTTAAAAGTATTATTGTAACAGGGTACAGACAAGACGGGGGCCCCAAATAGGGATTTGTAATGGGGCCCGGAACTCAAGGTGTCCAGGAAATATTAGAAAAAAATATATATAGGAGGTCCTCACCCCCACAAGCCTGAGCTGGGGGAAGGGACACATGGAGCAAGGCCACTGAGAGCTGTTTTGTACAGCAACAGCTGTACAGCTAACCTCTAGAATAGTCATTTAACATATCTGTAACCTTTAACTGGTTTCATAAATATGTTAAATAGCTGTGGTCACACTTTAAGCCAGGGAGATGGGAATGACTTCCACCCATGATGTAACTGGGAAACAATTCCCCCTGGCTACAGGGCCTGCATGAGACCTTGGAGAAGATTGGCTCAAGCCATGGGGCCACACCTGCCCAGACTTACTATGGCAGCCCAGTAAAGCTGGAAGAATACGGGAATGCTGGCAGGTGTAACTGATTGTAGGAGGAGTCGGAAATGGAGCTGCAGAGGAAGACTGGAACTGGGATTTGAACCCGGGCACAGCAGCCATACAGGAGAGAGGACCACACAGCTTTGGCAGAGAAGGGGAGAGGACCACGTGGCTTTGGCAGAGTGGAGATCCTGTGGTGGCCACACAGCTGATGGTGCCGGGAGCCTGAATCACAGACTTCTACTTCTTTTCCTGAGATATGGTACCCCAGACTGGGCAGAGGGAGAAGGAAGGACTGTGTGCATCTGTGGGTATTCTAGAGGACTTTAGTATTTTAATGAAGACATTAAGTCATTACTCTAAGTCTGTGTAACTTTTAAATAAATAATCCCTTTCCTTTTTACCAGTCTCTGGCATTGAGAGACGTCTTTCCTCTGGCATCGGGCAAGGCGAACCTAGTAGGTTGGGGGGGATCCCCAGAGAGAAAGGGGGGGTCCTTTCAGTAATAGTATATTGTTCACCCCCCCCCTGGGTCTGTTCTGTAACATTATGATGTTAAATTTGTCACATTTTAAATGACACATTGAACAATTATTGCCATACTCAAAAGGCAAAAGCATCAAGAAAGACTTCTCACAGGAAATCTAGGAAAAGTGGTGAAATAAAGTGGCTGGTAAGGATCATCTATACAACTTCTTATTGCTACTCTGAGTATTAATCAGAATTTCATCAGTTTCATTTAAACTATAAAAGCATGCATAGAATAAGGATGTAGATCATGAATATGAATGTGATAGGGAAAGGATTTATTAGTGTTATGTGTTCCCCACCTAAATCTCTTCCTGCCACCAGGCCTGCCCGTTCTCAGACGCGCTTGCAGGGATGCCCAACCAGAAGCACTCAGAGCACAGAGGTGGTACTGTCCTCACTCAACTCTTTTTCTTATCCTGCTTTCTAAGGGATTCCCCCCCTGGTTCTATGGTTGTTGTTATGCAGAAATTGGAGGCATGGAAGGAATCCAGGAATGAAAAGACTCAGACCAGGGATTTGGGGAAACAGAGTGGAAAGATAAGATTTAAGGCAGTTATAAAGAAGGAATCTCCAGGCAACTAGGAGATGTGGAGAAGTTGGAAAGAAGAGAATACTGTTTTTTGTGTGTCACTGGGGGATATGAATCAGGGCCTCCCAACAATGTCTTTTAAAGGCCCAGTATTAGAGATCATATTGCATTTTCATTACTTGGGTTTTTTTTAGACTTTTTATTTCTTTGGATAGTCAAAACCTTTTATAAGGAAGCTATATATTTTTATTTTACATAAACACACTATACATATATGGTTACTTGTATGGTTTTCACTCAGACAGATATAGGTTACTAGTCTATAAACTATTTTAAAAACTTATGCTACTTTTAAAACATACCAGCATGACTTCAATATGAATGGGGTAAATATATATTTTTATATTGAATGTATCTCTTTCTAAATTATATCAAAACACAAATACTTAAATTCAAGTTTTAATTAAATATTATTTTCATATTTGCTAACAACTATAATACTTGATCTCAAAAGAAAATATGTGTACATTATGAATATTAATAAAATAGTGAATGAATAATACAATATTTTTATTTTAACATTGATTTATTTGGTAAAAATATAAATGTTTTTCTTATTTTGTTCCCTGGTAGAAATATAAAAATTATTATTGAAAGCTACATCATTAATAAGGAGTCAAATCAGTGCTTCTTAGATATTTTATTTCCAAAGGCTTTCCCCTCAAGCTCTACTTAATGAGTAATATGCAAGCCCGTGATCCACAAAAATATAATATATACTCATCCAGACTAAAGAGATGTTAGCCACATTCCCCAACCTTTTTTGTTTTAACACTGTGCCAGAAATAGGTGGCAGATACATAGGACCAAAAGCAAGACAGGCCTACCATGTAGTTTGTTTGAATGCAGCCTATATGTCTTTTGGTGTAATGAGAAGGAGGTAACCTAAATTTCAGTGAATTTAGTCAAAGTCATTTTGTGAGAACCTATTGTATGCAAAGTAGAGGATGGATGTGTGTGGGCAGGTAGGAATGTAGGGGTGATGGTTAAATGACTAATGTCCAAGAATCTGGGAGCATGTGATTAGATTGAAAACATTTAATGTGCAAAATTTAATGAAATTCATTTGCAACCTATATTGCAATGCACAATATTCAAAGAAATCTACCCCAGCAATATGTCTAAATCCTCAGCCTGCCAAAAGTCTTAACAGAAATTGTCAAAAAATAGTAAAGTAAGGAAAATTCTTCAAAATCTCTGGAAATTTAGAAAGGTTGCTCTTGACTACCAAAAAATAAAAGAAATTCATAGCCTAGCAACTGTGTTGATAGTATTGTAAACAAAGAAGATACACATGGCTAAATTAAACTTTGATCCTTCAAACTATAGCAGTGTCAATGAAAATTAGCAGTGAATATTCTGGAAGAAATTCACTATAACCCTCAGATTCCTCCTGGGAAGGATGGGCTATGTTGCAATAAGGAATTTGGAAAATGGAATGAAATGGAAAGTAGATGAATAAGAAGCATTGCTGTGTATTTCATTTTTCTCCTCGTTTTTAAAATTTATTTATTGTTGTTCAGTTACAGTTGCCCTGACTTTCCCCCCATGCATTGCTGAATATTAAAACAAGGGAACAGGGTTATTCCTGTTTATAGTATGTGGCAACAGGGCCAATGAATAAAAGAAACAAAGAAAATCTGTGGGCCCAGATATCAAATGCTCTTTTAAAGGTGAGAAACAAGATATTTCAAAATAATGGAAGAAATGCAGAGGAAGTTATAGCTTGTAATAATGTTCAAAAATAAACAGAAAGTAGAAACATTTTTACAAACAACTGAAATATGCTTTATACAAATATATGATACTTTAAAAAATAGAAAGATACAAATAATAAGATATAGTGTAAAATTTTAAAATCAGCTCTTTGAATAGGGAGACAGAGAGAGATATAAGTAAAATTAGTATTATATGAAAGCTACACGTTTTGAACTTTGTATCTGATAGGTAGTCTATCTCATCTTTTAGTTCTTTTTCTAGAGTTTTGATCGGTTGTTTCATTTGGGCCATATTTCTTTTTCTTGGTGCACCTGTTAATTGTCGGGGTGAAGACTTAGGCATTCATCAGGGCAGGGCAACACTTGTCACTGCATTGTGGCGCTATATGTGGGGGAGGGAGCAGGGAGGGAACAATGCTGCTTGCTTGGCTCTCTGCCAGCTTTTAGTCACTTCTCCTGTTATCCATAAGCAAATTGGGCACTTCCAGTGCTGATTCCTGGGTGGGCAGATTTGTGTATGTTCTAGGACCCTGTGGGTCTCTCCACCGAACTCTCCAGTGAGGCTGGGAGTTACTTCTGCCATCACAACCCCCACAGTTTTCACAGCCAGAGGTTCTGAGGCTTTCTTTTCCTGTGCTGAGACCCTGGGTTGCTCAATCTGTCTCACTCTGCAGTTGTTCTTCCTGGTTTAACTGCCCACAAATGTGGGACCACCTGGTCCACCAGCCACCACCTTGTCTGCCCCAGTCCACCAACTGCCAACTTGTCGCCCATCCTCTCTGCCCCAGCTGCCCATCTCTGCACCTCCTACCAGTCTGGGTGAATGTTTCTTCTTTAATTCTTGGGTTGTTGATTCCATATAGTTCAATTTTCTGGCAGTTCTGGTTACTTATTGTTTTTAAATTTGTTGTTGTCCTTCCTTTAGTTGTGGAAGGAGGCAAAGTGTATCTACCTATGCCTCCATCTTGGCCTATCAGATGCAGAGTTCAAAACACTGGTAATCAGGATGCTCACAGAAATGGTTGAGTAAAGTTGGTGAAGATAAATACCATATGATTAATACCATAAATACCATATCTCACCTATAAATGGAGCCTAATCAACAAAACAAACAAGCAGGCAAAATAGAACCAGAGATATTGAAATTAAGAAGAAACTGACAGAAACCAGAGGGGAGGTGGGAGGAGAAATAGAGGAAAAAGTGAAGGTTATGCAAAGGGAAAATAAGGAAAAATAATGAACAATGAAAGGAAGGAAACCAGGGCTCAAATCAATGATTTGGAGCAGAAGAAAGAAATAAACATTCAACCAGAACAGAATGAAAAAACAAAAATTAAAAAAAAAAAAAAAGAGGAGAGGCTTAGGTACTTCTGGGACAAATTTAATTTTCCTACATACAAATCATACGGGTGCCAGAAGGAGAAAAGGAAGAACAAGAAATTGTAAACCTATTTGAAAAAAATAATGGAGAACTTCCCCAATCTGACAAAGGAAATAGACTTTCAGGAAGTACAAGAAGCTCAGAGAGTCCCAAAGAAGTTGAATACAAGGAAGCACACACCAAAGCACATCATAATTACATTACCCAAAATTAAAGATAAGGAGAGAATCTCAAAAGCAGCAAGAGAAAAGGACACATTTACCTACAGAGGAGTTCCCATAAGACTGACTATCAGCTGATTTCTCAAAAGAAACCTTGCAGGCAAGAAGGGGCTGGAAAGAAGTATTCAAATTCATGAAAGGCAAGGACATACATCCAAGATTACTCTATCTAGCAAAGCAATCATTTAGAATGGGAGGACAGATAAATTGTTTCTCAGATAAAGTCAAGTTAAAGGAGTCCATCATCAGCAAGCCCTTACTATAGGAAATGTTAAATGGACTTATCTAAGGAAAAGAAGAAGATCAAAACTCTGAACAGTAAAATGACAACAAACTCACAACTATCAACAATGAACCTAAAGAAAAAAACAAAAACAAAAACAAACTAAGCAAACAAGTAGAACAAGAACAGAATCACAGAACTGGAAATCGCATGGAAGGTTATCAGTGGGGAGGGGGAGGGGGGAGAATGGGGGCAAAGGTACAGGGAATAATAAGCATAAATGGTAGGTACAAAATAGACAGGGGGAGGTTAAGAATAGTGTAGGAAATGGAGAAGCCAAAGAACTTATATGTCTGACCCATGGACATGAACTAAGCGGGGGACAGGAAGAATGCTGATGCGTGGGGGTTGCAGGGCCGAGGGGAATAAAAGGGAGAAAAAAATGGGACAACTATAATAGCATAATCAATAAAATATACTTTAAAAAAAGCTCCCCCAAAATAATATCAGAATTAGAAAGCAAAATCAACAGAAATAGCAGAATTCATACTGCAAATAACTGCATTTCAATGCCAAGTTTTCTATTTAGTATATTTTTTTCTCAAAAAATATTTAAAGAAATGTGTTCTTTTATAATATGAATTAAAATACAACAGCAATATGTGTTTGTGCATATACGTGCACATACATGTGTATGTATATATATCTGGGTATCTACCCATATATCCTAATATTGTATTATATATGTAAAAAAGATAATATAATACCTAGAGCTATTTTAAATTGTTTGGTTTTTATTTTCTAAAATAAAATGATTTGTTTATTACCAGAAATATATATTTTAAATATACATAATTTTAATTCTTTGAAATGTATTCTGCATTTAGATAAGTATTATTTCTTGTTTAAAGTGTCCCCTTTGCTTTCAGTAGACTCTACACAGAATTTATAAAAGAAGCTATATCAAATAATTACTATGTGAAAATTTTTACAATACTCTAAGTGGAGTTTCATAGTAACTTTTCTAGTTTTCATCTTATCTGATCCCCAGCTGTATATATTAAATGAACAGCTCTGCAAAATTTAAGTATGAAAAAAGTTTTTGTATATTTTTAAAATATATACAGATCATCCATCGTGTAGTAATTAAATTTGTAAATATTCATTTTGAAGATTGTGTCTCTCTTGACAAAAATTGTTTTCATTCATGAAGGACAAAATGATAACTGAATAATGCCAGAAATAAAATTGTTCAAGAAAGTTCAAATATGTGGTTTTTAAATGTTTTGCACAAGCATATTATTGTTCTAAAATTAGATAAATGACTCAGAATTGTGCTCCAGGAATAACCTTTAAAAAATTAAAAGGTACATCTGTATCAAATTGAGTGTGCCACTAAAATTTTAGGTTTTAATAATTCAAATTGAAAAGATTTTAGAGTAGAAAAATGGCTTCTATTGTGTGTACACAAATGGTTGAACATTTTACTTTTTTCAAGTTTACTCTTTATTGTATTTATTCCATTACCATATAGTCCCTGTATATCCCCCCTCCTCCCAGTAATCACCACATTTTTGTCCTTACAGGTTTTTTTATTGTTTTTAACTTAGTGTATTTTTTTCTAATTAAATATATACATACATAATCCTGGGAGGGTGGTGTCTTCACTCATGTTTTTTTACCAAAATACCCGAGACTGAGGATCTTAAACAATAGACATTTATGGTTCTGGAGACTGGAAGCTTAAGATCTAGGTGCCAACGTGTTTGGTGTCTGGTGACAGCTCCATTGTAGGTGACTCCCTTCTCACTGTGTGCTCACATGGCCTTTCCTTGGTGGTCTCTCTCTTCCTCTTCTTTTTTTACATTTTTAAAATACTTTTTTTATTGTTGTTCAAGTACAGTTGTCTCCATTTTCCTGCTACCACTTTCCCCTACCTTCCACCCTCAATCCTAACCCCCTTTGGCTTTGGCCATGGGTCCTTTATACATGTTCCTTACTGACTCTTCTGCTTCTTTCCCCTGATGGTCATAGCAGCACAATTTACAATAGCCAAGTGCTGAAAGCAACCTACGTACCCAGCAGTAAATGAATGGATTAAAAAACTATGGTACATTTATACAATGGAATACCACACAACAGAGAGAAAGAAGGAGCTTTGTTTTCCACAGTGGCTGCACTAATCTGCATTCCCACCAACAATGTACTTGGATTCCCTTTTCTCCACAAGTGCTTGCACTTATTGTTTGTTGATTTGTTTATGATGGCCATTCTGAGTGGTGTGAAGTGGGTACTTTGGCAGAAAAGAAAGAATGAGCTCCTACACTTCACAATGGCGTGGAGCACTATGGAACTGGTGCTTTATGCTAAGTAAAATAAGCCAGATGGTGAAAAACAAATACCATATGATCTTACCTATAAGTACAACCTAACCAACAAAACAAACAAACAAGCAAGCAAAATATAACCAGAGACACTGAAATAAAGAATCAACTGACAATAACCAGAGAAGAGGGTGGAGGGGGATAACGTGTGAACATTTAAAAATGTATTTGTTTTTCTTTTAACACTTTTAAGATTTAGTACACTTAAGTCTCATTGTAGAGGTACATATCTGCACTCTGTTGATTTTGTATTATGGACATTGTATTAGAATATATGAAAAAGTATGGTATAACTTATATGAATCACTCTGCATTTCCTCAACTAAAGCCTATGATTTACAAGCACAGTATGAGAATTCTACAATCCATGACAAAATACTGAGTACATAGTCAGTTGTACCCTTACAGCAACTTGATGACTCTATGGTTTCAAGTCCTGATGAATTAGTCATCAAAGTTCTAACTACAAAAATATGCTCCATCAGATATTTTTAAACTAAGTGACAAGACAAATTTTATTTATTTAATTTTTAGTTTTATTGGTCTTCATTTTTATTTTTTATTGTATTTTTCCGATTATCATTTAGTCCCTTCTAACCTCCTCCCTTCATAATCACTACACTATTTTCCATGTGTTTGAGTCTTTTTTTCTTTTTACTCAATCTCTCCATCCTCTAACTTCCCTGCCCCACCCATCTTAGCTGTCATCCTGCTCCCTATGAGTTTGTCTCTATTTTTCTTGTTCGTTCAATTCATTAGATTCTACATATGAGTGAAATCACATGATATTTGTCTTTCTTTGACTAACTTATTTCACGTAAGCGTAATGTTCTGCAGGTCCAACTATACTGTTGCAAAAGGTAAAACTTTCTTATCTTTTTATGGCTGAGTGTTATTCCATTGTGTAAATGTCTCATAGTTGTTTTATCCATTCATCTACTGATGGACACTTAGGCTGCTTCTTTATCTCGGCAATTGTAAATAATGCTGCAATGAACATAGGGGTGCTGATGTTGTTTTGACTTAGTGTTTTGGGTTTCTTCAGATATATTCCCAGATGTAGGATCACTGGGTCAAAAGGCAGGTGAATTTTTAATCTTTGGTGGTATCTCCATACTGTTTTCCACAGCGGCTGCACCAATCTGCTTTCCCACCAATAGTGCAAAAAGGTTTTCTTCTCTCCATATCCTCTCCAGCACTTGTTATTTGTTGATTTATTAATGATAGCTAATCAGATAGGTATGAGATGACATCTCATTGTGATTTTAATTTGCATTTCTCTCATGATTAGTGATGTTAAGTATCTTTTCATATGTCTATTGGCCATCTGTATGTCTTCTAGGAAGAAAGCACATACAATGGGCTAAAGATAATTTATTCAATAAATGGTGTTGGTAAAATTGGGCAGATAGATAAAGAAAAATGAAACTAGACTACCATCTTATACCACACAGAATAATAAATTCAAAATGGATTGAACTTAAATGTTACCAAAACCATAAAAATCATAGAAGAAATCATTGGCAGCAAAATCTTGGACATTGCTTGTAGCAATATTTTATTTGATATATCTTCCCAAGCAAGGGAAACAAATGAAAAAATAAACAAGTTGGACTATATCAAACTAAAAGTTTTTTGCAAATCAAAGGAAAATATCAACAAAGTAAAATGACAACCCAAGGAATGGGAGAAAATATTCACAGATACATCTGATAAGGGATTAATATCCAAAATTTATAAAGAACTTACAAAACTCAACACCAAAAAAACAAACAATCAAATTAAAAAATGGTCAAAGGACCTGAATAGACCCTTCTCTAATGTTTAGGCTTATAAGTTATTAAATTTAAGATATTCAGTATTAGTATTATAAAAATACAGCTGTCTTTCACTCTACTAAATGCTGAGTTCAAAACACTGGTTACAAGAATGCTCAGTAAACTTAGTGAAAACTTCAACAGCATAAAAAAGGACATGGAAACCATAAAAAAGAACCTGTCAGAAATTAAGTATGCACTAACTGAAATGAATAATAATTTACAGAGAATGAACAGTAGAGTAGATAAAGCTGAGAATCAAATCAGTGATTTGGAATATAAGGAACTAAAAAACACTCAATCAGAGCAGCAAAAATAAAAAAGAATGAGGATAGTGTAAGGAGCTTCTGGGACAACTTTAAGCATACCAACATTCACATTAGGGTGCTGAAAGGAAATGAAGCAGAGTAAGAAATTTAAAAAAATATTTGAAAAAATAATTACAGAAAACATCCCTGACCTGGTGAAGGAAATAGACATACAAGTCCAGGAAGCACAGAGAGTCCCAAACAAGATGGATGCAAAGAGGCCCACTTCAAGACATAACATAATTAAAATACCAAAGGTTAAAGACAAAGAGAGAATTTTAAGAGCAGCAAGGAAAGAAGTTACTTACCTAAATGTAAGCTCCCATAAGATTTTCAGCCGATTTCTCAACAGAAATTTTGTAGGCCAGAAGGGATTGGCAAGAAGTATTCAATTGATGAAAAGCAAGGGCCCACAACCAAGATTACCCATCAAAGCTATCATTTAGAATGCAAGGACATATAAAGTTCTTCCCAGACAAGAAAAAGGTAAAGGAGTTCATCACCAACAAAGTGGTATTATATGAAATGTTAAAGAGTCTTTTTTAAGAAGAAGGAGGAGGAGGAGGAGAAAAAGAGGAAGAAGAAAAGGAGGAGGAAGAGGAAGAAGAAGAAGGAAAAGAAGAAGTAGAAGAGGAAGAAAGATAAAAATGTGAACAATAAAATGGCAATATATACATATCTATCAACAATGGTATCTGAAAAACATAATAAATGAACAAGCAGAACAGAAATAGAGTCATAGATACAGAGAATATTTTAATGGTTGTGAAATAGGATGCAGGTTGGGAGGACAGGTAGAAAATGCGACTGGATTAAGAGTACAAATTATTTTGATACAGAGTATTCATAGAGATGTAAAGTACAGCCTAGGGAATACAGTCAATAGTATTCTAACAACTCCATATGTTGTCAGATGGATATAGATTTATTGGCATAATTGATTAGTAAGTTATATAATGTCAAATCAGTGGGGTATACACTGGAAACTAATATAATACTGTCTTTTTAAAAATGCAGTTAACAATCATTTTTTTTGAAAATCATAATCATATTATGAAAATCATAATTTTTTGAGACACAGAAAGAAAGAAGGTGTAATGGAGAGCAAAAGAAGAGAGACTTATTTCCCTTTGTAGTTAGTCTCTATCGTATTACTTAACACTGTTTTGTATTTAAAATGGAAATCTCTTAAGGAGAGATGATGCCTCAATAGAGAATGTTTGTGAGTTATTTTCCCCCCTTTTGAACTTTTCAAGCATTTTTTTTTTCTGAGATGACTTTTCTCCATGGTAGAGGATTCCCAAGATAAGGAGCTGACTCTATTCCTATTACAAGTGCCAATTTCCATAGTGGTTTTAGTGGTGTGAACATTCGTTCTAGTGTAACAAAGGAGAAACCACCGACATGTATCATATAGACCACCAAAGAGCCATCTGTCTCAAGTGGCTTCTGGTCACCTTCAACCTCAGTTTTCTGAAATTATAGTTTCTTAAATTATATTATCATTAACAAGAACTTTGTCTTTCTGCCTTATTTTACTTTCCCACATTTTAATGTCTACACACAAGAGTCAAACTCTAAAATGCTAAAATAGTGAACCAAATGCTTTAAGTTGAATAATGTTAACAGACCTATCATCTGGTAAGTCTGGCAAGGACTTAAATGTTGGGAACCGCCCTGCCTGGTTTCAGAGGCTGTAACCCCCCATGGTTAAGGCTGAGTCAGAGTTGGGACCATAAGCCACTAAGGAGATAAAGCTTATCTCCCTGGCAGGGGTGCCACCTCTGCCCACTTCACCCTGCTTGGCCCTGAGCTTGGCCAGTTAGACAATGACGGGTAAGAATCCTCAAGGGAGGATCAACCTAAGACAGGTTCTAGTCACCAGGAATAAACTCGCAGGGAAGGACTCAGGGGGCTGTGGAAAAAGGGGGTGATGGACCCTCGCCCCTCGGCTTTGAAATAGCCTGAGTTCTCATTCTGTCTGCAAGAAGTCTCCTAATCTCTTGGCTGCCTTACTTCCCTGTCTGACTTAAGCCTGAAACAATAACAGAGGGCAGTGCAGTCCTGTGCTGGGAGGGGCGGATTCCCTGGGGAATCAGGCCTAAGAAAAATACATACATTCCTGGGAAACCTACTTAATTTGTACCCTCAGTTTAAGAGATAAGGGTCCAGACCTGAGATGAGTCTGGCGCCTAAAGTTTTATGGCCCTCTAACTAATTGGCTGTAACTCAGAATAAGCCCTCAGAGTTCTCTGTAAATCCTGTATTGTTTAACCCTTACTGGCTGACAATGATTGATGAGCTTTATCTGCAGTCCTAGGCGAATGAACCTAATAAAAGCCCCTGGAGAGAGAGGCTCTGGGCCCTTCTCCTTTGCGAGAAGCGGCCACCTTTCCTCCCCAAGCAGATCATGTCTTTGTAGTCTTTTTCTTCATCTGTGCTGGACCGGGGGGCTGCGTTAAAGCCCCCTGACACTTAAAAATGGTTATGGAAGACAATGTGGTTTGAAATTTATGATCGTGGATTCATAAGCCAATTGTCTAGGTTCAAATCCTGTTTTTCTATTTGCTAGCCTGTGTAGATGATTTAGGTTCTCTAAACAGTATAATTCCTTCACTTTCCTTCTATATATAATGTCCTTCCCTATAAAATGAGGAAAATGATACATTTCCACTAGCTTCCTTCCCTGTAAAATGTTAATCATGATAGCTCGCTCACAAGATTGGTGTGAGGAATATGATATGCAAAACACTGGTAAATGGTAAGCATTCGAGAGTTAATTTTTGCTATTATAAAGAATATGGATGAACTGTACTGCTCAGCTTTCCTTGCTGGATATTTTATCTTTCATTGCTACTCTGTTAAGTGTTCAAAGCACTAAATTTTGGGGTGAATGCCAAAACCACATCTCTGCTTTGAAACTACTTCTTATCAACAGCTCCCACTAATGGTACTCTATTTGTAACATCTTCTGGGTGACTATAGCTGATTATGCCAGAAGGGGAAAGCTGAACCATGGGTAAACAGAACATCCTCTTATTTCCCACATATTGTCTTCCAAGGATATCAATACTAAGATTCAGAAAACACTCCCCCCCAAAATATGTTGGGGATCGCTTAGGTCATGTAGATTTGGGGCAGACAAATCTATTCAGCCATGCATTAGCAGAAAGAATTGACCACAAAGTGGAAAAGGAAGAGAGAGCCTGGAAGATATGAAGAGAAAAAAGGCCAAGCATTCATTAAGAAGTATGTCTCAGCTCCTGACATTACCCCCTATCTCCAGCTAAGCCTATAATAAGGTCAGCTCAAGTTTGTCTTCTCTGCTTGAATTAAAATAAAGAGATGCTCACTCTAAACTCAAACTTGGATGTATGATTTCTGTTTCTTCCAACTAAATGATCCCTGCCTCAAAAAGATGTTATCGTATTGCAAAAATATAAGCGTAAAGTTCTGTAAAAATAAAAATGCATTGTGATATATGTAAGCAAACTGTGGGAGATGGGAGGAGTGGGTGTATCCCAGGCAATGCCAAACACCTCTGCTGAAAACAAACTTAGAAAAATTAATTTATCTCATATCAGCAATGGAAATTTGAAAAGCAGCCCATAAAAAGGAGGTGCTATGAAACAAAATGCGCTAAAATTTTGCAAAAATGTTCAAATGTTTTTAAAAGGGACAATCCAAAACAAGTGATCTCTTACAGGAGAATCTTCTAGGAGAAATTGACAAGGTGGTATCAGTTTACTCAGAGATTTGGAAGAAAATTAGCCTATGTAGGAGACATAATGATGATGATGATGATGATCACTGAATACTAGTGAGGAGTAGCACTGTAAGGAGGCTGCAAGATGTAATATAAAGAGCTCAGTGGTTTACCTTTTATGGATTTGCAGTAGAATCCCAATTCTCTCTTGGACAAATGACTTTATATCTCCTACCTCTGCTTCCTTACTCTAAACTAGAATAACGCAGCCCTGGCTGGTGTGGCTCAGTGGGGTGGGTGCCAGCTGGCAAAAGAAAGGGTTCTTTTGCCAGTTCCATTTCCAGTCAGGGCACATGCCTGGATTTCAGGGCATGTCCCCAGTAGAGGGTGTGTGAGAGGCAACCACATATTGATGGTTCTCTCCCTCTCTTTCTCCTTCCTTCCCCATCTCTCTAAAAATAAATAAATAAAATCTTTACAAAGAAACAGTAACACCAAAAAAAGAAAGAAAAGAAAATATGGGCAAAGGACCTGAATAGGCACTTCTTCAAAGAGGACATACAGATGGCCATGGACATGAAAAAAATGCTTAACATCAGTAATTATCAGAGAAATGCAAATTATACAGAAGCACAATGAGATATAACCTCATAACTTTCAAAAATGCCATCATCAAAGAACCAATAAACAATAAGACTTGGCAAGGATGTGTTGAAAAGGGAATCCTAGTACACTGTTGATGGGAATGCAGACTGGTGCAGCCACTGTGGAAACAGTATGGAATTTCCTCAAAAAATTAAAAATGGAACTGCCTTGTGACCCAGCTATTCCATTTCTGGGAATGTAACTGAAGAAACTAGGAGTACTGATTCAAAAAAATATACATTTATGTACAACTATGTTCATTGAGGTATTATGTATAATAGCCAAGATTTAGAATCATCCCAAGTGCCTATCAGTAGATGAATAGATAAAAAAAGCCACAGTACATTTACACAATGGAATACTACTCAGGCATTATAAAGAAGAAAATCTTACCTTTGTGACAGCATGGATAAACCTGGAGAGGATTATGCTATGTGAAGTAAGCCAGTCAGAAAAAAGACAAATAACATATGACTTCACTTCTATGTAGAATGTTACGAAAAAATAAACAAAGAAAATAGAAACAGACTCAGAGATATAGAAAAGAGACTCACATCTTTTAGAGGAGAAGGGCTGGAGGGGCTGAGCAAAGAAGGTTAAGATATTAAAAAAAATAAAAAAAACAAACCCTGATAGACACATACAACAGAATGGTGATTACCAGAGGGAAAGGGGAATGGGAGGAGGTAGAAAATGATAAAGGGGGGATAATAAATGCTGACAGGAGGAGGCTTGACTTTGGGGGATGAATATAGAATACACTATACAGATGAGGTATTATAGAATTGTGAACCTCAAACTGATATAATTTTATTAACCAATGTCACTGCCAATAAATGCAATAAATTTTTTAAAAAATTAGAATAGCAATGCATACTGTTCAAGGTTATCATGAAGACTGAGAATAGTAACTGCCCTGGCTAAGTGGGTTAGTTGGTGGGAGCATCAGCCTGTCCAGCAGTAGGTTGCAGATTCGATTCCCAGTCAGGGAACATACCTAGGCTGTGGGTTTGATCCTTTGTCAGGGAACATATGGAAGTCAATTGATCAATGTTTCTCTCTCACTTCCTTCCTCTCTCCTAGAATCAATAAAAACATATCTTCTGGTGTTGATTAAATAAATAATAACTTCATCATCAAATAGACCTAGCCTTCTATCCTCATTCATAATAAAGGCTTAAAAAATGTAGGTTTTTAAAAAATTCTTATAATGATTTTTAGTATTTTTCAATCACAAGGGTTATTAAGGAAAAGAGGAATAGAGATCTAGCTTGAAGCATCCATAGAGCTATAAATAGCAGGAAGATTTTACTCTAACTTTTATTGGAATTATAAACTATAAATTGTTTATAGTTTAGCCAAATGGCAATGTGCTGTTGTGAACGGCACAGGAGAGGCTGAGGAACAACAGACCTCAGTAATTAATGGTTATTTGTTCATGTTTCCAATGACATACTCCTCAGTCCTCTCGCCACTTACAGAATAACTCCTATCTTTGTGTATCTGAACAGTTATATTCTCTCTATTCATTTGCAATAGGGACTCAGATTCATGAGTATAATTTTTATTATTAATAAATTCTGATATTAACCCATAAGAAACTTACAACTTTTATATGCTCAGAAAGATCATCATCTAGGGTCAGTAACTCCAACATCAGTTTTCTCATCTGTAAGGTAGGGTTAATTACAGCTAACTTTAATATGTCACCAAGTTGTGACAACAAATTCAAGCCTCACTGACAAAATCTTGGAAAATGTATACAAACTCTACAGGTACCATCATGAAAGAAAATGAACAGCTCCAAGTGGTAAGCTTTTCGAAAAGTTTACATAATTGATCCTGTTTCCATGTCCTGCATATATATATTTCATGCCATTTCTCTAAATTTAGCCTGCTTTTTTCACCATAAAAACCATGGCCTATAAAAAGCAGCAGAGAAGAGCATCATTATATACATTAAGAAAAGATAAACCACAAATGAAAACTTAATCATCAGTGGGAGTGACTCTTCCCTTTCAGTAATCCATGGCCAGCTAATTTGCATTTGGAATCCTTCTTTGAGAGTAAGATCATTTAATTTCCTTGGCACTGGCGATACCTGTAGTGGTATATTCTTGTAACTGTTTACTCAATATCCATTTTCATTGTCTTTTTAATAACCTCAGTTTGTTGGGGGAGGAGGAATACACCCAGATAAAATTGGTCTTCTTAAAACACTTACAACTAGGTGTGGCCATGGCAAGTAATTTTGGCCAATTAGATGCAAGAATCACTGGGTGGAGCCTCTTGGAAATGTCTGCAGAAAGAACAATGATAAGGAACGAATGTTCATATTCCCTCAGATTTACATGTTGAAATCTAAATCCTAAAAGGATGATATTTAGAGGTGGAATTTTTGGCACTTCACTTGGTCACGTGGTAGCGCCCTTATGAATGGGAGTAATGCCCTCCTAAAAGGAGGGCCAAACGTCTGTCTGCCACATGAGAACACAAGAAGTTGGCAGTCTGAAACCTAGGCGAGGGCTCTCACCAGAACCCAGCTGTGATGGCATCTCGATCTTAGAGATCCAATCTCCAGAACAGTGAGAAAGGAATTTCTGTGAGGTTTAACTGAATATTGCTGACTCCATTTCAGCTTGAGACATTCTCCTTTTACGCATTCCTCGTAGAAAATAGCAGTAGAAAAAGCCTTTCATCAATTAAGTCCATATGAACATTTTTATTATTTACATGCACATACTCACATATGTATACACTTACATATGTGTATGTATATATTTATAAATTTATAAACTACATTAAAAGTTAAGAAAGCTAAGAGAGCAATAAAGAATTAATCACAAGATTCTGAAAAAAAAACCTATCTTAGTTATCAACTTGACTTCACAAGTGTTCTGCTTACCCCATTATTTTAAGGTCACTTGCTAAATTTATGTCAGAGCAACTTCATGAATCTACAATAAGAAAATAGTAGAAAGGTAAAAGCACTTACTGCAATTATACTTTTCAAAAAAGATTAACTGATGTATGTTCTTTCTAAATAACAGGGAAGCTCTTATTATTCAGCACTGCTAAATTATATGTCTTGAATCATCAATTCATAATATTTTGAAGCTAAAAAAGAATTTTAGAAGTATGTTGTTCATCTTCTTTTTTTCTATTATGAGAAAACTTGAGTCTGGGAACAAAGATGAAATTATGCAGATGTTCATTTAATTACATTTTTGAAGTTGACTTCAGGGTTAATATTTCAAGTTTCTAACAGGACTTGAATTGCCTTTTTCCATTTTATAATTAAAAATGTGTAAGTATGAAAATTTGTATGTGGAAATTATAACTGTATTATGGTTATAGACTTTAAATATTGAAATGTAAGAAAACAAGACATTTAGGCACATGGGAAAACTTTAGAATTCCTTTTCACCAAGTATAGAAAGGGGAAAATTATCTTGAATTGTCTTATAGTTCATAAATCTTCTTGTCTTTCCTCTCCCAAGTTAGCTGTTAAATTAACAATACTCATTAAAAAGTTTCTTGTTGTATAGTAAATGGGATTATTTAAATGCTATATGTAAATCTGTGTCAAATTATGATGAAAAAGACATTTTACATCACGTGTTACCTGGGTATGCCTTAGATACATGAGATCAATGAAATTTAAAAAGTTCTTACCGGTAATATTTCTTAGGTTTCCTGGGCACTGCAACTGCAACGGCTGGGTAGTTTCTTTTCAGTAACACATTGAAAACGAAAGATGAATGAAAACTACAGACACTTTAGTTGGTAAATAAATTAATATTTACTTCTTATGGAAGCAGCAGGGAAAGCATCATCAACTTGCTTAAGCATCTTTTCTTCATGTCTATAGGTGGTACATTGACCAAAAGAACAAGCCACCATTATCATAGAGCTCTCAGTCCATTCTCTGAGAATAAGAGTTGTGTTACTCTCAACTCTTTCTCTTTCCTTACCCCGCAATTCATAGGAGAAATTCCAATTGAAACAATCAAATGGGGACCTTGGATGTCACTAAAATATCTGCCCTTGTCTCTTCTCACCCCCCCTTCCAAACCTCCCCACATGTTTTTCTTTTTATATGTGTTCCCTTATCTTCCACACAGACCAGGGAAAATTGTGAAACATAGACATGGCCAGATTCAGGTTTGATTCACAAACTAAAAGCTTAAAAACTAGAAGGGAGATTCCTTCACAATTACCAAATTGCAGAAAAGCATTCTTTTATTTTAAAGATTTTATTTATTTATTTTTAGAGAGAGGAAGGGAGGGAGAAGGAGAGGGAGAGAAACATCAATGTGTGGTTGCCTCTCACACACCCTATACTGGGGACCTGGCTTGCAACCCAGGCATGCACCCTAGACTGGGAATTGAACCGATGACCCTTTGTTTTGCAAGCTGGCACTCAGTCCACTGAGCCACACCAGCCAGGAGCAGAAAAGCATTCTTGCTGGTAAAGTTTGGGTCATAAATGCTCCATATTTCAATTACTCTATCCAAATAAATAGAATATTATGGATGTCTCAGTTCAAATCATATACACAACCAATTGGTCATGGTGGCAGCTGCTATGATTTACATAAAACACTTGGAGCAAATGGCTTGGGGAGCATTTTCAAGAATTAAAAAAAGGAGGGGGGGGCTGTTTGGGTTCTACAGTAATTTTTTTTTTTTTTAAATTGGCCAGCCCAACACAAGCAACCCACATATGAACATAACAACATATGAAAAAAGTAGTGCTAAAAGTATTGTAAGAATTTTGTTTTTAGAATTTGTATTCACTTTTTAACTTCAAATACATCACAAATTCCTGATTAGATTTACATTTTCCATTCTTATAGTGACCTATAAATATAGAATTTGTAAAAATGTTAAGGCTTCACAGGAAAAACAAAATAAATCAAAAGCAAATACCTATTCTCTCTTAAATGATGAAAAAACATTGGGTAAATGATGTTTGAGTTATATTTAACATATTTTAAAGTGAAATCATTTCAAAACACATTCATTTTGGTTTGTTTCTTTAGTAGTTAACTCTAATGTAGTCTTATATTATTAGAATATTACTATTATTCTCTTTTCTCAAATTCATAAATTAATTTTACATGCTGCTTTTTAAAAACTACAGTCAAAATACATAATTTATTTAATAAATAGTGAAAGCCCCACCTTTAACTTCTCATTCCCCAGAGTGAATTATTATTAACAGTTAATTGGCTATCTGTTCAGATATTTTTCACTACACATGAATATACATTCTAACCTATCAGTTTTCTTCCACTTGCTCTTTTCAGTCAATTAAAATCAAGAATTATTTCCATTTTAGTAGTATATGCTTATGTATCTAGTTCTTTTTTAGTTCCATATCATTCCATAGTGTTCATGAATGTTATAAAATACTAAGTCCATACTATATGTGGGTTAGTCTTATGAGTACTTTAAATGTCATATCTAAATCCACACACACCAAAATAATCAGTGAGTTGGGAATTGTACCTCTTTCATTGATTTGGAAACTGAGGTAATATAAGTAATTTTCGATATTTTACCTAGCCATTCTTTTCGTGGTGGACATTTAGGATATCTGAAATGTTTTCACCATCATAAATAATGTTGCACTAGCAAACTGGAAGTTACCTTGTTCATTAAAAAAAGCTATTAATTTCATCTTTAGAATTATGGCCCAGCTGCCCTTCAAAATTGCTTACTGCCATATATAATATTAACAAATTTAAACCTTTTAATGTTTTTGTTAATCTGGTAGATGAAAATTTATATTCAACTGACACCTGACTTTTTTTTTCTTCGATGAAAAAAGGTCTTTGAGTAAAAAAAGTTAAGCATATTTTCATAGATTTTTTGAATAATATAAATATACAAGGGGGACCCGCAAAATGGAATTTATTTCTTAAAAAACTGTGTATTCTTACATGTTTAAACTTCAGTTATCTTCAAAGTACTTTCTGTTTGATACAATACACCTATCAAGACATTTTTTCCACTGCTCAAAACAGTTTCTAAACCCCTTGATTTTGTTACCTTTGAGTGCTTCTGCCGTTTTTTGTTTCACCGCCTCTACATCGGCAAAACGTTTCCTTCTGAGCATTTTTTTCATCTGGGGAAACAAATAAAAGCCGCTTGAGGCAAGACTGGATGAACAGGGAGGGTGGGGCATGGGGTCACACCGTTTTTGGTCAAAAACTGCTGTACTCATTAATGTGTGGGCAGGTACATTGGTAAATCACCCATCATGAAGTGGGCAAACGTGAAAGAGTCTTCAAAAAACTTAACTTAATGCAGCCTCTCACAATCACAATCAGTGTGCAGCTGGCACACTCATTCAGATGGGTTCCTAGAGCAATCACCTAGCAGGGGGAGTCTGTACTACAAGGGGCCCACCCTCCAGAAGATAATTCTGATTTGGGAGGTGGGTCTCCTGTCATATTTTTTACATTTAGGTCTGCTCATATCCTTATGCTTTTCTAATGGGTATATTATTTTTAATGATTTATGTTTTGTCTTTTTTTCCTTATTTTATAAAATGGGAACTGAAATGTGCCTCTCAGGTCTCCCTCAGTGAGAAAGAACATGGACTCATGTCCTAGCATTTCCCCACTGGGTCAACTGCTAGCTTCACTTACATGAGATGCTCCCAAGAGCTGCCCCAAGCCAGTGACTGAGCAGGTGGGGATAGTGAGAACGGAGGGTTTTCTGTGCGACTTTGTCTTGAGGACTCTGCATCAGACTTGCAGAAATTATCTTGTAACTGTGCAGTTGAAAGTTCAATACTCTTCCCACCCATATGGCCTCCTTTTTCTCTCCACATTGTCTCCCGCATTCTGGTCTGAATCCCCCACTCCCAATTCTCACTTGGAGTTTTCTTTCAGAAGTTATGAACTAAGACACTTTCCAATTTTGTTTATGAGAATCTTTTACTATATAGAGTTTTTGTAATTGTTTTGTATTTGTGTTTTTTTTAATCAAATTTATCTTCCTCTTTACAGTTTCTAAGTTTCACTCATGTCTTAAAAGATTTTTCCAACCACTATATTGGAGAATAAAATTTGTTTATGTTTTCTTCCAGTGTTTCTGTGCTTTAAAGTATTCTTTAAGCCTCATGAATCAATTAAAATTTTTAATGTTGTGAAGTAAAGACCTAGTTTTAAACTATTTTCCAGGTGCATTGTTAGTTGCCACAACATCATTTATGAAATAAGCCATCTGTTTCCTGTCACTTTTAATCCCTAAGTTCCCATAGAAATATATATCTGTTTCTTAAACTTTTAATAAGTTCTACTAATTTATTTGTAAATATTTGCTGTAACTTTGATATACAGTTTGGTTATATGGTATAACCTATTTTCTTTATTTTGTTCCTCCCTATTGCTTTTTGGGGGGTCTATTTTCATATTAGTGTATATTTATTTTTCCAGCAGAACATGAGCATTAACTTAAGAAATCATTTGGATGTAGCCCTGACTGGTGTGGCTGAGTGGATTGGGGACCCATGTTGTGAACCGAGAGGTTGCTGGTTTGAGTCCCGGTTGGGGCACATGCCTGGGTTGCAGCCCGGGTCCCCGCTTGGGGGTGTGCAAGAGGCAACCAATCAACGTGTCCCTTGTACATGGTGTTTCTCTCCCTCTCTTTCTTCCTCCCTTCCCCTCTCTAAAAGTAAATAAATAAAATCTTTAAAAAAAAAGAAATCATTTGGATGTATTAAAAATATATTGACTATATCAATAGAACATACAGAGACATATATTTGAAAAGGTAATCCTTCCCATTCGTAACATGATTGAACTCTCAATTATTTATTCAGTATTCTTAGTGCCTGTCTGCAAAATTTTATAGTTTTTGGTATATAGGTTGTGTTGTTTTCTCGTTAAACCGATTTGTAGGTATTTCATAGATTTTGTTGCATTGGTTAACTTAATTTTAAGCGCTCTTGTTGTTGTTACAAACTGCAATGCATTTGATATATATTAATTGTGCTAGTTTACATGAAACAAAAAAATTATATACATATGGTATATGAACCATCGAGCAAAATAAATAGATAAATAAATTCATCAAATAAAGGCAATATGTTTTCTGAGCATAATATGTTCTATTCATAAGGAAAATAATGTATATTTTAAAAATATGGAAAAATAACCACATTAAATTAATCTTGGCTATTTGGTTACTTAAATTTTTTATAACCTCAGCTATGAAAATTAGTGGATCCTATTTGCCTCTTATTATGATTATCCTTAAAGAACTGTAAAAATTATTTTTTCAGAGATTAAGACTAGTTTTATATACTTTCCTATCTTAGCTTGAGTCCTAATTTAATTAGCATATTTTCAAAATAAAGAAAACAGCTCTTTTATATACTACTAAAGATAGGAGGGCTGTAAGCAAGCAAAAACAAAGTAAAATGCAAAATCTACATATTCTGATCAGTGTTATGTAGGACACATTAGACAAAATTCCAGGTTATATTCCAAGCAACTGAATATATTGTGTAACATTATAAGTGGTCTTTGCAAATTCTATAGCACTGCCTGTTTTATTATCAAGTGAAATATACCAATAATATTTTAGTCATTTAGATTTCAGGCTTTTGAACTTACACATGTGAAACATCACAATATCTCTTACACAAAATAATTGTTATTTAATAAAGCCTTTTTTGGTTTATAAAAACAAAATGAAGCAACAATTCACTTGGCTACTCACAAGTGGGAAATATTTGTTGTGAATGGCTAACAAAGCCTAGTGATATTGTCACTTTACATTCAAAACTGTTGAATGCAGACTGGTGCAGCCCCTGTGGAAAACAGTATGGAATTTCGTCAAAAAATTAGAAATCAAACTTCCTTTTGATCCAGAAATTCCACTGCTGGGATTATACCCAAAGAACCCTGAAACACCAACTCAAAAGAAACTATGCACCCCAATGTTCATGGCAGCACAACTTACAATAGCCAAGCGCTGGAAGCAACCTAAGTGCCCATTGGTAAATGAGTGAATCAAAAAACTGTGGTACATTTACACGATGGAATACTATGCAGCATAAAGAAAGAAGGAGCTCCTACCCTTCACGACAATGTGGATGGAACTGAAAAGCATTATGCTCAGTGAAATAAGCCAGGTGGTGAAAGAGAAATACCATATGATCTCACCTATAAGTGAAACCTAATCAACAAAATAAATAAACAAGCAAGCAAAACATAACCAGAGACATTGAAATAAAGAACAAACTGACAGTAACCAGAGGGGAGGGGGAAGGGAGTTAACAGGGAAAGAAGGGGAAGGGTTGTCAAGGAACATGTATAAAGGACCCATGGACAAAGCCAAAGACGGGAAGGATTGAGGGTGGGAAGTTGGAGTGGGTGAGGCAGGGGGAAGTGGTGGCAGGAAAATAGAGACAACTGTACTTGAACGACAATAAAAAAATAAAATAAAATCTTTATTGGGTACATTTTGGAAATAAACTTTGTGAAATAGGGCAGAATAGCTAACGAACACCTTGTCTTAAACATTTTACTCATTAGAATAACATAATATGATGTTGAAAGATGTGGTTGCAGGCACATGCTTAACAAACAAAAACTAATGCTTGTCTAGTACTTCACAGTTTGCCAAGTGTGTGTATGGGAAGACTGTCTATGAAGAGTTTTGTATTCAGCAGCTTTCCAATTGGGTCTGCTTCTGCCCAGGTCCCTTGCAGCTCAGCGGAAGTAAACCCGCCACTTACCTTTTCTGAGGTGAATGAAGACAGTGCCTTCTTATACCTCTCTCACAGGAATTTTGTGAAAATTTAATATCAATGTGCAAATAAACATTCCTTTTCGAAGATACTAAGCAAATGCCAATGACAATTATTCTACTAAAATCATAATTCAAACACTTCATTTTAAGTAATTTACACATTAAGTAAGCCACTGAAAACAGCTGTATTTGTTTCTCAGCTGCCACAACCAATATTTATAAAATTAGATAAAATCAGATAAATGTAGTTTACCACTAATGGATAGCAATATCAGGTAAGGAAAAATAATTTGTTTGATAAATATTTACTTGGCCCCTGCCTTCATCCAACTAGATCTTAGTTAATGGTGTATTGAACAGTAATAGGAAAATGTATGCTTGGACTAGGGCCTGAAACTAGTTTCCTAATTATACTTTTTTATTCATTTACTTGCTTCCATTTTCTCCTTGATTTCCTTTTCCTATCTGTGATTGTAGCAAAGAAGTTACTTCTTTCATACTTCCTCCTTTTGGGATAAAAGAAAATAAGGTACTTAACAATTTTAGAAGATTTACTTTTATATGCATATATATATGATCATATAGATGATCAAAATTCTCAATACTTCATTCATCCATTAAAATATTTATTTTGTGCATCTAATATGTGTCAGTCATTGTTCTCAGCACTAGGGAGATAATAGTGCTTAGCTATAACTTACCTTTAAGGATAGGGAGAAAGACTATTTTAAAAAACATATATACAAATAAGAAAATATCAGTGAAAAAATGCTTAAAAGGAAAATAATAGAAAGTAAAGGTCGTTTAAAAAAGAGGACTGAGTGGAGAAGTGGTTTAAAAAGCCCTCTGAAGACTAGTGAGTGATTAGTGAGCAGTTAACTTAAGCTGGGGATTACGTGTCAGGAAAGAACCAAAATTTGAGCGGGTCTTGGAGAAGGATGTTCCAGATGGCAAGGAACATCTCAGCGTGCTTCAGTAACAGAAGGACGGCTGCTCTGGCTGATGTCAGGCAAACAAATGGAACACTGAAAGGAAAGGTGTAGGCAGAAACAGAAGCTTCAAGGGCTAGAGACAAGGAGAAGGTGTTTAGATTTTACTCAGATATGATGGAAAGGGAATTTACTAGACTATGAATATAATTTTCCATTAAAAAGTTTTTTTTCATCCTTAAGCATTCTAATATTTTCCATGCTCAACTATTGAGCTAAATAAAATATGCCAATTTAAAATGTTCAGTCTACTTCAACAAAGGTTTCCCTGGAACACAGGGCAAAAGGTTATAGTTAAAACAAGATACCTTTGTTCCCAACTGCAAGTTTAAAAGGAAAAAAATATGCAGCACTGCTATGTAGTTGACTACATTCTGGCTGGTAGACAAACCCATATGAGCTACACAGTCACTAAGCTCTTGGCTAGTAGCCTTCCTCTTATAACCCGTTTCTAACAGAGCAGTCAGCGTGTTATCATTACCATAAGCATTACATTTATTTCACTCCTGTGGTACCCAGAATAATGATCTCCCAGAAAGAAGTCCATACATATTAATCCTCAGAATCTGTAACTACATAGCAAGGAAAACGAAGGTTACAGATGAGATGATGTTAAGATTCTCAATCAACTGACCTAAAATTTGTGGTATGATTTTGGATTATCAAGTGTCCCCAATTATCAAGAGTCACAAGGGTCATTAAAAACAAAAGAAGTAACTAGCCCAGGTATTGATGCTTTGAATATGGTGCGTGGACTGAGTCAGAGAAAAAGGGTGACCTCTAAAAACTGGAAAAGGGAAGAAATAAGATTTTTTTTTTACCCTAGAGACTCCAGAAAAAAAGAAGACACTTACCAAACCTTGATATTAGCTTAGTGGCACACGTCTGTCCTAGGAACTGTAAGGTAATAAATCTGCCTTGTGGAATCCATGCAATTTATGGTAATTTGTTACAGCAGTGAAAATAAACAAACAATATCTCTTCAACCACTAGAGTGTACTTACTAATATGGCTTGAATTCCTGTCTCTTGGATTATCCATGTATGCCTATTACCTAGATAGTATCAGACACACTAAGACTTCCAATAAAGATTTGGCAAAAAAATGAATGATGTCAACATTCTGGTCAAGAACAGTCAATAGACTCATATCATTCAGAGCAAAAGCAAAGCTCACGTAGCTACAAAAGTTACATAGCACTCTTTACTCTGTTATTTAATTAATTTTTCTTCCTTTTACATTTCTTCTTGAATGTTCTGTTTTAGCAAAGCTGACCTGCTTGCAGTTCCTCCAGAATATCACACATACTCCCACCTCAGAGATTTTTTCATGCTATATTTCTCTACCTTGGGTGCTTATCCTCAGGTATCCACCTGTCTTTATCACTTCCTTCACATGGTTGCACAGATATCCCGTTAGCAGGCAGGTCATCCCTGACCAACTATTTGAATCCCCACATCTTGGCATATCCCTTTCCTTTATTGCTCTTAATTGCCTCCTTAGCACCTGCATATATTTTAATATATTTATTTGCTTTTTGTTTATTCCCAATGAGAAGATAAACTCCAAGAGGGTTTATTTGTTTGTTTTCTTTTCTGCTATGCTTGGCACATAATAGGTGTTCAAAAATATGAATTGAATGGATCACACTATCCCAACAAAGACTTTTCTTTAAATATTCCATACAATGCTACAGCAAATCAAAATATCACTCCAGGACAGACTGCTTTATTGAAGAAAACAAAGAAAGCAAAGCATAGGTTATTGTCTGAAATTTGCAGCAATCTGAACACAGAGACACCTGAAAGACTGCCAACATTTCCAGAGAAATAAATTAATAAAGACTGGGAATGTTAATACTGTTCTCAAAGTTAGTAATGGTACTGAAACAAGATCTAAGCAATACTACACAGATTACCTGGGGCCAGAGAACCAAGAGATACAAAGTAAACCAGAATAAACAAGACCATGCCCTTAGCCCCCAGATTACCTATTACTATGTGAGTTGTCTGATAGGAAAGAAAAGACAGTAGTATAAGAAAGCACTTACATGCATTATAGTTTCCTTTTTACAAAGCTGTGTATAGTAAACTGTAGGTCTCATTCCTGAGGATGCAATGAGTGACTCTATTAAACTCTGTCAGTATTTCATAAAACTCCAGGACTCTTTAGACACAAAATAGTGAGATTATTTGGCATAAAATGCACTTTATGACTAACAAGAACCAAGATCCTACTTGCTTCATGTTCATTAAGTCAGATAGGACACTGTCTTGTCACAATTCAGTCTGTGGGAACCACGTGTGTCCTACAACACACTACCCTCACACTCTGTTAACACAGTTACCTGTAAGGCTATAATGATGCATAGCAACTGGTTTTCCATCTGTCCCAAGTGCAGAGCAAGGTGTGCCAACGCCCCACAGAGGAAATTCCTGAAGCTTCTGCTTCTACCCAAAAGACAGTGAGCATGCTTATCCTGCTTGCCACGGTTCCCTTCACAGACTGACCTTTGGAAACCAGCATTCAAGGGAATGGGATATGGGGAAATTTTCATGTTCTGTTTTGAAGAGTCAGAAGCTTGAATTAACCACTGAACATAGTAAAAAAAAATCCCATAGACAAAGCAGATAAGTGGAAGCTATTTTGTTGTTGCCACCTGAATATGCTCTTACTTGACAAGTATTTTGAGTAGCAGCAAATAGGGAGCCTTGCTCTGTTCATTCCAAAGCAGCTCACCACAGTTCTCTCTGGGCATTTCCTTACTTTATCTTTCACTAGAGTTAGTGCAAAGCAATGCAAATTATATCAAAGATTATCATAGAGTGATTCTACCTATGTTGGATTGGCATCACTTCTTTGCATTTGTCATGTCCCATTATTTATGTACCCACCTAATAGTAATATGACAAAAACAGAACATTTCTGTAGATCTTCATAAATTGCAAAGCAGTGTTTCATCAGCTTCTTTCAGCTTAATCTTTGCAATGGCTCGTGAGCTATGCATTCACTAGTCTCATTTTGCAGATGATGAAAATAAAGGTTTAGATAATTTGTCCAAATTATTAATTATAAATGGCAAATAAAAGATTTAACTGTGTATTTTATGAATTAAAATCAATGGTACCTCGTTAATTAAAGCGATATGCCTTTCTGATTTGTTAAATGTCTATACTTTAAAAATATATATATTTACAAAACAGTTATATTGCATTTGCTACCCCCTCATTTTAGAGTAACAAATAAATAGCTAATAAGGGAAAAATCTCAGTAGTATGCACAATCTCAATAGCAAACACAATTTTGTAGGCAATTACAGCCAGGGAAAAACAACTCATTGTATACAGTAATGTCATTTGTATTTACCCTATCAATATAATCATCAAATATCAATAATTATTTATTGAGGATAAGAAATGAAGCATCAGTTTCCTAATTTAAAAAATTATTTTGAACAAAACTAACTGAAAATAAGTAAAACTTTGAGTGGACAAATAGAGTACAAATTTTTAATCTAACACAAAACATTTGAACTAGTGATTTTTTTTTCTTCAAAAGAATTAATATTATGAGGATGTCAAAGTAGCATTCTTTCTGTGCCATAGAGGTAGTGACTCCTATATCAGTCCATCTAACCTGCATATCTGAATTTCCTCTACGGATTATTTATTTGTTGTAGAATTGAGTGAAGTAAATCTTTTGACTCTACTAACCTGAAGCAACTCCAGGAGGAGAAAAGCCCATGTGATGGAAAAATTCAGGCAACAGGTTAGACTTTAAATAATACTTTGAACGGGAAGCATTTTTCAAACAGATTATTTAGTAATGTTAGTTCCAAATCTGAAATTTGCTCACTGTTTAGAGTTTTAATTTATAGTCAGTTAGGAATTGAAGGTATTGAAAAACAATCTGAGTTGAAGGAAATGTTACATTAATTTTGATCTGATGCCATTCTTCCTTTTCTCCATAATTCTGTTTACATTTGTAAAGTCATTCAATTTTAATTGACTCTCTTTTTTTCCCACTGTTTTTCCTGATAACTATAGTTTCTCAACAATGAAATATATCTAAATTTTCAAAACTCTTATGTTAATGTATTATTAATAACAAATAAATACAGTACAAAAATTGTTATACACTTTACAACACAGGGATTTACATGAAGAAGACTATGTCTAGTGTGAATAAACTATAAAATTATCTTTACCCATAAAATATGTAGGAATACCAGGTACCTATTTTGGCAAATATGAGTTTGATTGACACTTAACCCCTCCACTCTGGTATAAACATCACTTTTAACTTGTTCAACACTGTTGAACTAACATGAATAATATATCTTATATTACTCAATAATCAAATGACTGTTTTGTCAGGTAAACTCAACTGTGCTCTTAAACATTCCACATGCTCAGTAATATTAATTCAGAATTAGTGTCAATATTGTAAATGATTATTATACCTGTTTTTATTAATTGCTACAGTATCATTTATTATGACATATTTTTAAAATTATTTTATTGTTGTTCAAGTACAGTTGTCTGCATTTACCCCCCCCCACCACTCACCCTGACCCCAGCCATCCCCTCCTCTCTCCCCAGCTTCCCCCCTGCCTTGGTTTTGTCCATGTGTCCTTTATAGTTATTCTTGAAAACCCTTCCCCGCTTCCCTCCCATTATCCCCTCCCACCTCCCCTCTGGTCACTGTCAGATTGTTCTTAATTTCAATGTCTCTGGTTATATTTTGCTTGCTTGTTTGTTTTGGTGACTAGGTTCTACTTAAAGGTGAGATCATATGGTATTTGTCCCTCACCGCCTGGCTTGTTGTCAATAGCTACTTTAAAACGCATCCACTCATTATTAAAGCGATGCTAAAAACAATCAAAGAGCTATAATAATAACAATAATAATAATAGCACAGCTTTAATTTTGACAGTGTTTTAATATCCACTATATATTTGACATTCCCAGTAATCAGATAGTTAAGAAGGGCAAGTTATTCTCCCACTTTTACAGAGAAGAAAAACCAGGATTCATAAAGTTCAAATGACATGTCCAAGGTCACTTTCCTAATATATGTAAGAGCAGTCACGAAGGTCAGTGCTAGAATTAGAATCCCAAAGTCAGTGTTTTTCATCTTTTATAAAATAGCAACACTGCTTTGATACAACTTTGAACATTAATAAAGAATAAAACATTTTATTGTTGTTATTTGTAAGAAGCAAGATGCAGCATTTTTATTGTAGCTCTGAAGTAGAATTAATTGGTTTTGTGCATTCTGATGCAGATTATAGTCTGTACTGTGTTCATGAGGTAAAATAAAAAATTTAGGTGCTAACAGTTAGGAAAATAAATACCAAACAATATTAAAAGAGAATATAAAAGAATTCACAACTTCACATTTTCCCCTGTTTTAGAACTAAGTGATGAAAATTATCCAGATGGTTTTGCTACACAAAATACCTTGAAATCTTGTCTATTTAAATGCTTATATACATGTATTTTATTGTAAACACAAATATCAAATATCAAGGAAGATAGCACATAATACCAAAACTCAATACCTTTGTTCTTTTTATTTAATTTTAATTAATTTATGGAGTGACATTGGTTAATAATAGTACATAGATTTCAGGTGTATAATTCTATAATACATCATCTATATATCATATTGTGTGCTCAACACCAAAACTGTCTCCATTCCTCTCCTCTTTACCCTTTTTTATCTTTCCCACTCCCTTTCCCTCTGGCAGGGACCATACTGTTGTCAGTGCCTATGAGTTTTTTGTTTGTTTATTTGTTTAATCTCTTCACCTAGTTCACCCAGCATGTTTAAACTTCCTCCCCTATAAGAGCTGTCAGTCTGTTCTCTGTATCTATGATTCTGTTTCTGTTTTTTTTTTTTTGTTCATTAGATTCCACATATAAGTGAGGTTATATGGTATTCTTGAAAGGTCCTCAAGGAGGCTTGGGCAGACATAGGGGTTGGCAGAGACAGACGGGGGAGATGAGTTTTGTGGCTCTGGGGTGAGGGCCATTTATCCGTTGTACTCCCAACAAGCACCACTGGTTCTGTGCAGAGCCCCTCTTCCACATAGCCAAATCTTAATTTATTTTAGTCTGATGAACTCTGCTGGCCTCGCCCTGAAGTCTCCCTGAAGCCCTGCCCTACCACAAAGATCCAAAGACCCCAGGTAAGTGACACTGGCCTTGGTGTAGCCTGTTACTTTCCCTGAGAAGTCAAAAGCCTAGTACTCGTGCTGAGTTTGAATCTGTCAACATCAACTATTGAACAGCACTTGCCCCTACATTGTGACTCACTGAGCACCTATGTACACTTGTTGCGTACTGACAGAGGCTTTTTCAGTGACTGAGCCTAACAGGCAGCCTGCAAGCAAAGCCAGATCTCAGGGTGCCTTGAACCTTTTGCTGACATGCCCCCAGGTTCAGAACTCGTGGAAGCCCGCCTTGGTGCACAGCCTGGCGACCTTCTATGCACACCCAGCAGAGGCAGCCAAAAAAACAAATTGCTTTGTAGCTCCAAATAGGTAGCCTAGGGCTTGTTACAAGCATCATCTGACATTGACCTGTCCTGGAGTTCCTCTCAAGAGTCCTCAGAACCAACACACTCAGTCTCAGGCTTCAGACCACATCAGAGCATGACTCAAATAGCTCCACAAGCAGTCCACACAAACAGACACCTTTTCAAGCAATAGACCTTGATGGACTAAATTTTGCTTTGTGAAGTTAGCCATAGCACAGCAGTTCATACACTGTGGTCAGGGTCGATCCTCACAGCCAACCAAAGGATCAATTCCACCCATGAATAGGCCAACAACAATCAAAATTCCACTGTAACAAAAGAACCCACATAACACACAGGGAACATTCTTGGAGCACCTAGCTCAAGGAGACAGCACCACTGAGCCCCACAGGACATCTGTTACAGAAGGCCATCCCACCAAGGTAGGGAGACATAGTAGATTTACCTAACACATAGAAACAAACACAAATGGGAAGAAAAAGAAATATGACCCAAATGAAAGAACAGGAGACATCTGCATAAAAAGAGCTAAATGAAATGGAGGCAAGCAATATGTCAGATCTAGAGTTCAAAACAATGTCTATAAAGACGCTCAAGAAACTTAAAGGAAGAATGGATAAAGTCAGTGAGAACTTAAACAAATAGTAAACATGAAAAGGGAAAGAGAAGCCATAAAAAAGAACCAGTCAGGAGGAAGGCTACAATATCTAAAATGAAGAATATACAAGAAGGAATAGGAAATAGGTTGGATGAAGCACAGGATCAAATCATTGATTTGGAGGACATGTCAGAAGAGAACACCAAGTCAGAGCAGCAGAAAAAAAGAAAGAATTTTAAAAAAATGAGGATAGCTTAAGGGACTTTTAGGACACAAGAAGTATAACAACATCTGCATCATACAGGTACCAGAAGCAGGAGAGACAGAACAAGAGGTCAAAAACCTATTTGAAGAAACAATGACTGAAAACTTCCCTAGCCTGGTAAAAGAACAAGACACATAAGTTCAGGAAGTGCAGAGGGTCTCAAACAAGATGAACCCAAAGAGGCCCACATGAAGACACCTCATAATTAAAATGGCAAAGGTTAAAGACAAAGAGAAAATCTTAAAAGCAGCAAGAGAAGGACATTTAATTACCTTCTAGGGCACTTCCATAAGACTGTCAGTTGATTTCTCAATGGAAACAGTTCAGGCTAAAAGGGATATCCATGGAAAGCTCAAAGCAATTAAAATCTAGGACCTACAACCAAGACTACATTACCCAGCAAGGCTATCATTTAAAATAGAAGGAGAAATAAAGAGCTTCCCAATCAAGAAAAAGCCAATTAAGTTTATTACCACCAAACCAGTATTACAAGAAATGTTAAACACTCTTCTTTAATAGGAAGAAGAAGAAAAGAGGAAGAAGAAGAAGAAGAAGAAGAAGAAGAAGAAGAAGAAGAAGAAGAAGAAGAAGAAGAAGAAGAAGAAGAAGAAGGGGGAGGAGGAGGAGGGGGAGGAGGAGGGGGGGAGGAGGAGGGGGAGAGGAGGGGGGGAGGAGGAGGGGGAGGAGGAGGGGGGAGGAGGGGGAGGAGGAGGGGGAGAAGGAGGGGGGAGAAGAAAAAGAAGAAGGAAAAAAATAGAGGCACATACCTAGAAAGAATAAAATGGCAATAGATATGTACCTATTAATAATCACTTTAAATGTAAATGGCTTAAGTGCTCCAATCAAAAGACACAAGGGAGCTGAATGGATAAGAAAACATGGCCCATCTATAGGCTATCTTGAGACCCACTGTAGAACCAAAGATACACACAGACTAAAAGTAAAGGGATGGAAAAAGATATTTCATGAAAATGGAAATGAAAAAAAGAGTGCTGGGGTAGGAGTATTTATATCAGACATAAAGACTTTAAAACAGAGGCTATAATAAATGATGCTACATAAAGATTAAAGAATCAATCCAACAAGAGGCTATAACCCTTTTAAGCATTTATGCACCCAACACAACAGCACCTAAATACATACAGCAAATCTTGATGGACATAGAGGGAGAGATGCACAGTAATACAGGCATAGTAGGGGATATTAACACCTTATGACATCAATGAATAGATCTTCCAGACAGAAAGCCAACAAGGAAACAGTGGCCTTATATGACACACTAGATCAGATGGATTTAATTGATATATTCAATATCTTTATCCTTAAATAATTATTATTTTGCTACAATAATGCAGTTTTTCACTTTATTCTTTAAGTGGCTTATAAAGCTCAAATGTTCAAGAATTTCTGTCATTCAGGTAAAGCACTGGGTATTTCACCTTAGTAATCATTTCCCCTAACTTCATTTCCCACACTCTTTAGAAGAGGGTCACTGTAACTCTAGTGAAACACTCATCACCACCTCCAAGCTAGCCACCTCTCTTCTTCCTGAGACCCTAGTAAGAAAGACTAAATCCTAAAGTCCATTATGAAAATGTACTACTTATCTGTAAGAATGTTGGTAGCTTGCAATAAAATAGAGAAAAGAATATACATTGATGTTAAATTTAAATCATTTCAATTATTTAAGTAAAAGTTTTCAATAAAAGGGATGAATGATGTTGAGAAGGCTATATTAGCTCTCTTGCTGCAAATCAAATGGCCACAAAACTTAGCAGCTTAAGACTACAATTTTTTATTGTTGTTCAAGTACAGTTGTCTTCATTTCCTCCCCCCCATTCCTCTGCCCCAGCCATCCCCACTCCCCACCCTTGATCTTTCCCCCTTTGGTTTTGTGTATATGTCCTTTATACATGTTTCTGAAAACCCTTCCCCTTATCCTCCCATTATCCCCTCCCACCTCCCCTTTGGTTACTGTCACTTTGTTCTTTATTTCAATGTCTCTGGTTATATTTTGATTCCTTGTTTGTTTTGTTGAATTAGGTTCCACTTGTAGGTGAGATCATATGGTATTTGTCTTTCACCATCTGGCTTACTTCACTTAGCATTATGCTCTCCAGGTCCATCCATGCTGTCATGAAGTGTAGGAGCTCCTTCTTTCTTTTGGCTGTGTAGTATGCCATTGTGTAAAAATGCCATAGTTTTTTGATTCACACATTTACTGATGGGCACTGAGGTTGCTTCCAGCACTTGGCTATTGTAAATTGTGCTGCTATGAACATTGGGGTGCATAGGTTTTTTGAAATAGTGTTTTAGGGTTCTTTGGGTATAATACCAGCAGTGTAATTGCTAGGTCAAAAAGCAATTCAATTTTTAGTTTTTTGAGGAAATTCCATACTGTTTTCCACAGTGACTGCACCAGTCTGCATTCCCACCAGCAGTACACTAGGGTTCCCTTTTCTCCACAACCGCACAAGAACTTGTTGTTTGTTGATTTGGTTATGATGCCCATTCTCACTGGTGTGAAGTGGTATGTCATTGTTGTTTTAATTTGCATCTCTCTGATGGCTAGTGATGCTGAGCATCTTTTCATGTGTCTCTGGACCCTGTGTATGTCCTCCTTAGAGAAGTGTCTGTTCAAGTCCTTTGCCCATTTTTTAATTAGGTTGTTTGTCTTCCTGAAGTGGAGTCATATGAGTTCTTAATATATTTTGGAGATCAAACTCTTGTCTGAGATACCATTGGCAAATATGTTTTCCCATATAGTTGGTTCTCTTTTCATTTTAATGCTGTGTTCTTTAGCCCTGTAGAAGCTTTTTAAATTGATGATATCCCACTTGTTTACTCTTTCCTTTATGACCCTTGCTCCAGGGGGCATACTGGTGAAAATATTGCTGTGTGGAATATGAGATTTTCCTGCCTATGTTCTCCTCTAGGACTTTTATGATGTCACAGCTTATATTGAAATCTTTTATCCATCTTTAGTTTATTTTTGTATATGGTGTAAGTTGGTGGTCAAGTTTCATTTTTTTGCATGTAGCTGTCCAGATCTCGCAATACCATTTGTTTAACAGGATATTTTTGCTCCATTTTATGCTTCTGCCCCCTTTGTCAAATATTAATTGACCATAGAGACTTGGCCTCTATGGGCTCTTTATTCTCTTCCATTGGTCTATATGTCTGTTCTTACGCCAGTACCAGGCTGTTTTCATTATAGTGGCTTAGTAGTACAGTTTGATATCAGGTATTGTGATCCCTCCTACTTTGTTCTTCTTTCTCAAAATTGATGCAGCTATTTGGAGTCATTTATGGTTCCATATAAATTTTTGAAATGTATTTTCTATATATGTGAAATAATGCCACTGGTATATCAATAGGGATGGCATTGACTCTGTAAATGCTTTGGGTGATATGGACATTTTGGTGATGTTATTTCTTCCAATCCATGAACATGGTACATGCTTTCATTTGTTTGTGTCTTCCTTAATTTCTTTCTTCAGTGTTGCGTAGTTTTCTGAGTACAGGTCTTTTACTTCCTTGGTTAGGTTTATTCCTAACTATAAACTATTTTTATCGCACACAGTTTCTGAGAATTATGAATCCAGATGTGGTCTAAGTGGCTGGTTCAGGCTCAACATCTGTCATGTGGTTTCAGTCACAATTTCCACTGAGGCTGCTTCATCTGAAGGCTTGGTTGGGGCTGGAGCAGCCACTTCCAAGATGGTTCACCCACATGCTGGAAAAAAATTACCTCTTTAAGGTTTTAATTTCTGAAATTTTCTGACAATTTAGATATTTTGTTAACCTAAATTGCTCTGAGAAACATAGAATACTTCACTCATTTATATCTTTCCTTTATATAATTCTGAAAATATTAAATAATCTGCTTATACATTGTAACATATTTTAAGCAGTCTTTTAAATAATATCCTATCAATATTTAATATGTTAAATGATGATACCCTTATAGCAGGAGAAATTTGTAAGGTGCCATAACTTCAATGATTTAGATTAATACAAATCACATTCTCATAAATTGGATGCTGGCATATGACCTTCTTTTATATTAATCTGCTTAACTATAATGGGAGGATTTGACATTTTAGGCTATAAAAAATGGTTCACTACCTCTACTGTATGGGCAGTCACCTTACATCTTTGAAAATGTTCCTTCTGACTGAACTCAAATTAATGTCATTCTGAGAATCAAGTATCTTCTACTTGAGCTATTCATGTATAGAAATCCAGGCAGTGCTGAAGACTGTAATCAGTTTGTAGCAAAATAACTTTCCAGGTGTTGAAAAAAGAGACAATGTTATAATTCTCAGAGTAAAACACCACAAAGATAACATGAAGTGGGAAGGCATTTATATTGGACACGATGGTAAATAACAACTTTAAATAGTATTAGGTATTTGGGAATCTGCATTTACTGATTGTAGAAGAAAAAGTACATTCAGAAGAAACAAATGTACAGGTAACATATTGGAGTTGCACTTACTTAAAGACAAATAAACCCATTTATTTACTGCAGCAAAATTTATTTACCATGTATGAAGCTTTACTATAGGACACTCAATATGCTGGAAAAGTAGTTGTTAGTATTTTTATCTCTGTTTTGCTCACAAAGGAGCCAAAGTTCAGTAGGAACAACCAACTTGCCCAAGAAAGAGACGGACTTAAAATTCAAACTGAAGAGTGTTTATCCCAATGTGAGTGTTCTTAATATTCTGTTCTTTGGAATATCATTCTAACACTTGTTTGCCTGCTTATCAGCATCTGAACAGAACTATAGTTGGCAATATTCATTTTTACTCATATATACAGAAACTACATTGCATGTATTTGTTATAAATTTGACCTAAGCCCTGGCTGGTGTGGCTCAGTGGATTGAGTGCTGGCCTGCGAACCAAAGTGTTGCTGGTTCAATTCCGGGTCAGGACACATGCTTGGGTTGCAGGCCAGGTCCCCAGTAGGGGGCGCATGAGAGGCAACCACACATTGATGCCTCTCTCCCTTCCTTAAGGAAAATAAATAAATAAATAAATAAATAAATTTGACCAAATTTGGTACTGTTTGCTCTTCCTCCTAGATTGCTAGTACAGAAAATATAAATATATAGCAAAAATGTGTGGTTATCTTTTTCTATAATATTGCACTTGTTAAACACATTATAAATAATGACTGATGAAATGCTATCTAAAAAAGCTAAAGTCATGAATAATTAGAATGCTTGTCCAAAAATTAATGTAGAGTATACATTTAGGAAAGATCCAGTAGCTCTTTTTTAAGAGTTATTAAACAATGCAGCTAATTTTCAAGAATAACCAGTCACAAAACATCAAGGGTTTTCATAAAAAGAGTTTAGCTCATTTTGCCTGCAAGAAAGATGAAAAATATATCCTTCGAGTAAGTTAGGTTGGTGATGTATGTACTGGGTGTCCATACAAAGTCAAATATCAACCACATACTCCAGTATGATTGAAGGTGACTGGTTTTACAGAGCCTGATGAACCCAATGACTGAAGAGAGAAAGAGACAACAGCTATTGGGGATTGAACCAATTCCATTTCAACCAATTTCAATTTCCCTCTGCCTGTGCCAAAAAGTCAGAGCAGAGAGAGCCTGACAGACATTGATTTTTACAGATGTGTATGTAAAAATATATTATATGTAAATACACACATATACCATATATACACTCACATATGTGTTATATTGATGGATAAATGTATGTTCAAAATGTTAAAAATAAAGATACCTTAATAATCAATTATTAAAACATGAGTCTACTGATTTTGGTAAACATCCAGATACATTTTACTATGCAAAAAAAGTGAGAACAAAAATTTTTTCACACTCTTTGTGGTATTGGAAAGAAAATGGGATGTGGTAAGAGTGGAGTTGGATGACTGCTTAACATGTATGTATGTTGGTCTTTCTGTAGAATGTGGAGAATTATATCAAATACACTACATCACATAATAAAGAAATGGGATTCAGTCAAGCTATCTGGATCTAGTTCCAACAGTTAATCTTTATTGCCTTGGACCTGATTTCAGTTTCCTTGACTATAAAATGAAAGTAGCCTATTTTAATCCATTCAATCCATTTAATATTAAAGAAGTAATCACATGCTATAGAGTGATTAGAGGATTAAATGAGAATATATATATATATATATATAATATGTTAAATACATACTTGAACTAAATTAAGTATCCAATAAATATTAACAAATGTTATTATAGTTTATGTGGTTACCACTCCAAAACTCCCCCACAACCCCACCCTCTGCCAAACAAACCCCCAAATTCTCCTTAGTGATGTTTGGAAAACTTTAACCAAGGACAAAAATATAAAAAGCGGTTTAAAACCTCTTCTTGTACTCATTTTTTCTGACTAAAACTATCATTTTTACTAGAATCTTTAGTGTTTACACAATGCCTAATATACAAACATGTGTCAAAACCCAAAGCATATTGATAAATATGTACAGATTTATTTAATACATATATTTGTATTTAATATTGTTGAACCTTTTAAAGTTATTGAACAATGTAGCTAATTTTCAAGAATAACCAGTCAAAAAACATCAATCATTTTTATAAAAAGAGTTTTTCTCATTTTGCCTTAAAAAATATAGAGAGAGAGGTAAAAAAAAATCACTCTTTTGAAAAGTAGAATATGGTTCCAGAGACCATCTACATTTCGAGAGGTTTTTCTTATCTGAACTTTCGAACCTGTTGAAAAATTCCTCATAAGGATCTTTGTTTCTCTCACTATTTCTCTATCTTTGAAATGTTGATACTTGCTCTCCCCATTTTCTTTCATTTTATATCATCAAGGATTGCGTACTTTATATCCCTCTTATATGAACTTCAAACACATCTGCTATTTATACTTCAATAGCATGGCTCATCTGCCTAATCACAGTGACAGTAAACCTGCAGAATTACTGAAGAAATATACCCTATTTCAAAACAAAATGAGCTCTTCACCTATACGCTTCTGATTATATCTTTTCTTTTGATTTTTACAAAAAAAAATTCTCTTATCCATTTCAACAAAGCACATTTGCCCTTGAAATACCTTTTTACCTTTTTTCATTGCCTTTAATACATATAAAATATGGTAGTTGGAGTCTAAATTGACTACAAAAACTTAGGGAAGAAGCAGGTGGAGAAATGATTATGGTTAGTAAATCACAGTATCAACTTGTTTTATAAAACTTCTGTCTCTTTGATTTTTGTGAGAATTATTCAGTGATTATTGGGGAGGTGGAGAACAGAGGTAGACTGAGGAGGTGGGGAACACACACTAAAGCCTGGCCTACAGAATATTTGAATCCTGGAAAAGCTTGCTAAACCAAGAGGCTGGCCCTGCTGTCTACCTGCCCGGGTAGGTGGACCCTTCATCCTCGTGTTTCTAGACTTGCTTGCTAACTTGAAAACACCTACCTTCTCTAATAGAACAAAAAATTACAAAACCAGAGGAAAAAAGGGTGGAGGGAGGTAGAAGAGGGCTAAGGGGGATTAAATGGTGATGGAGGAGGACTTGACTTGGGGTGGTGAATACACAGTAAAACATACAGACGATGTGTTCCAGAGTTTATACATCTGAAACCCATATGAGTTTCTAAACCAGTGTCACCCAATGACTTTAATAAAAAGGAAAAAGAAGACAGCAGTGAGTTATACCACCAGATGAGGCCAATTACACTAATCACATCCTGTTTTAAAATAGCCTAAAGAAGGGGTCCTTGTGTGGTTCCCACTGTACGTGTGCATTCAATGGAGAGCTGAGGCGGAGAATGACTCAAAATCTGTGTGATCTGAAATACGCCACTTAACTTTTCTGAAAGCTGGAAACTTTAGAATTACATGGGTTTCTCTCTACTCTCAATTTAAGATGATAAAATGAAAGCCTGGAATAGTACAATCAATGAAAAATCACAGAGTTTAATTTTTCCAGTTTGAATAAGCAAATTAAATTTTACCATTAAAAGGTATCAAAAATGTTTAATAGTAAGTATTTAATCCATGCAACTGTTAGCCCTGATATTACTAAACCACTCTTCCTATAACTGCATTATTAAATATTTGGTAGGTGCTAAGAAATAAGAATTCCAATAACAACCTGCTGTTGTGTATAACTTACCAAATGCCCAGCATTATGCTAATAGCTACAGGTAAATTAAAAATAATCAAGAAAACTCCTTGGAAAGGAGTGACTATGCAATCTGTTATCGAAATCTGGATACTTTTGAGAGCAAAAGCAGCATCATTAATGATTAAACTACTAAAACAAACTTGAACTGATTTTCCTGGGAAAGCTGGGCCATAAAGTGACCGGATATACAAGTGTTCGCTAGTGAGGAGAAAACTGTAGGCATACGCACAGGAGCATGAACACCTACCATGGCTGGAATCAGAGAGAGTGGTGGGAAGAAAATGATAAGCTGTTCATTGTATTGTTTCATTGGTTACAGTAAGTGAATTCATTGCTTTGAAATTTTAGTAAATTAAAAAATTAAAAAGAAGAATGATCGAAAAGCCTCCCACCAATCTTAATATGTGAGCTTCTCATCTGAGATAATTCATGTGAAAATGTTGGAATTAGCATCGCCCAAGGACACACAGAGTGTAAGACTTGAAGCTGGGCCCCAACCACGGGCACCGCACTGTCTCCTGACTGGGGTTTCCAAGAGAAGATTTCTTGGTTGAGCATCAATGGAACTCATACTTCTCCATTATAGGTAGGACTGTCTTGACAATTTCAATGATTAGAATTTTACCATCACGAAATTCATAAATTAAGATCATTCCACTCATCAGTTAGTAGAACAACCCTTTATGTCATTCATTTTATAAGTATCATGCAGTGGTCATTCCCAGTTGGAGTACAATATTCAGTATATGAAAATAGTAAATATTTTACAGCTTCAAATCCAAAGTTTTCACTGAAGTTCATGGACATATAACATTACATCATATTTAAATAAATATCAAATAAGAACGTTTATAGAAACTAGAAACTCTTCCTAAACTATAATTTACATCATCCTTATTGACAAGACTGGATGGCAAAATGAGGATGCATTGCCTATTGGGTGGTAACACAAAGTGAAATTTACCCTCTTCTTTTATTTGAATATGAGGACAATGTATACAAAATTTGGATAAAATTTTTAAAGTAGCATTTTTCTAGTACCTCATAGTACAGACATTTAATAAAGTGGTCAATTTTGGCATCAGATTATTAAACGTGTTTGACCATATCGAACAATATAAGTGCAATCCAATAACTGGTAGTTAAGCTTGTTAAATTTCATCATTTAGTTAAAATATCACTATTGTCTTTAAAGTTGTACTTGAAATAACTTCTTAAAAAAACAAAACAAAACATGTGTCAGCTAGGTACTATGTGTCAGGCATTCTGATCACTGAGAAATGTAAGTTTACTGGCTAGGTTCATAAAATAATAAAGTAAAAATGCAATAATAGACATTCACTTATTTATTCAATCAGTCTTTCATCAAACATTTGTGTAGTGCCTACTATGTACCAGGCATTTTGCTTGCTAAGCACTAGGATATAGTGGTGAATAAAATATATGTGTTTTTTTTTCTCCTAGACCTTAAGTTCCTTCAGAAATTATTTAATAAGTAATATGCTTTGTGAAAAAAATACAAGGTACTAAAGGAAGTTAACCATAGTTGTTACTAAGTGTGAGGAGTCAGGAAAAGCCTGGAGGACTTTAGAAGTTCCTGGAAGTTAACTAGTTTGGATTGAGAGTGAGCTTGATGAATAGGAAAGAACAATGTTAAAAAGCTACACAAATGCTCTGCGGGGAGCAGCCAAGTGGGTGAAGGGTGTCTTGCAGCTGAGAAATATTTCTTGATATTTTAATAACATAGCAAGCACACTGTTTTTAACTACTCTAAACATTTTGGTTATCATTGAGGGTCAGGTTCCTCTTGTCACCTGAGTTAGTAGAAAAAATGAGGGAAAATGGTGGGATGCTTGTAAACAAAATTTTTAGAAGGATAACTAGTTAGGTTTTAAATTACATTTAATTTTAAATATTTTTCAGTATTGTTACACATGACTGTACTATTTTAGGAGTCAGCTTTTTCAGAAAAGCATCTTTATTATTTTAACAAGAGCATGACTATAAAATTAGGATGCTGTAAGCAAGGGAAACAGCATTGGGTACCCGCTGAAAGGCACGTGTCGTCTGGTTGCCTGCCATTAGCAATACTGTTATTGATTGTTGGTTAGCGGGTCATTGTCTGGTCTTTCCATTGTAAAATTACACTTTTCTTCAAGTATCCTGCAAGGAATCTAGACTACTATGCAATCATGCAAACATACATTATGCAAAATGATTGATCCAGATTAAAAAAGCAAAATGTTCCCTCAGATTGAAACACACATAAGGAGCCAAGCAATGCTTACAGAAATAAAGGCATGTCTTTGCACATATTAATGAAATTCCTGATCCTCCCATATACAGAACAAAATCTTTAAAACAAGGAAAAAGGTTAAGAGAAAAGGAAAAAAGACACAATGGGACAGCAATTATTTTAATAGCAGAATTCTCATCAGATTCAACAGAGGCAAGAAGAAAATGAAGTATTTTCTCCTAAATTTTTATTAAAAATAATTATCAGCCTAAAAGTGTACAAAGGCTAAGATATTTAAGAGTGAAGGCAAAATGAATTTTACCATCCCTATCTTTCATTCATAGAAAAACTTATGTGTTCCGTTCATTAGAAATGTTACTGAAACCACAATAGAAAGTACATGAAACCAGAACATACAAAACTGAGTTATAATTTTGGCTTTTGTAAGAATGAGAGAAATCTGTCTTTCTGCTCAAGGTCAAAGGGAGAGAGCTAGTCCTGGGCAACTCTGTAGGGAGGAATCTGGAAAATAAATAACCTGATCTCAATTTGCTCACTTTAAGTTAGAGGGTGTAGGGACCCATTCACAGAGGCCACATGACTCAGCCTCCAGGGACAAAGAAGGGTTAAAATGATGGAAAGTGGATCAATGATGGCAAATAAAATGAGCACATTGTCGAAGACAAAAGTCCTGCTTTTGATATCCAATGCTAGCATTTATATATCTAATAACATCCGCTACTTAAGCTCATTGTGAACATGCATTTACACTGTTCCATGCGTTGAAAGGTAAAAAGAGATCTAAATATTTGGAGAACTCAAAGAGAAAATGAAAATAACAGGAAATGAAAATAAGAGGAAATGCAAATGCATATAAAACAATTTTCAACTTCTTCCACGAGACTTATACCTATAAACAATATTTAAAACTTTTAATGGGCACAATTAGGAAATTAAGAAACAGAAAATCCAAACACATGTGAAACAACTGTGAAATTCTTCATTGCCAAATTATATTAAATGATAATTCTATACTATTTTCTTTCATTTTACATTGCCAGATTTTTAAATGCTACTATCAAAAGCTGCTCAGGTTGCAATGTCATCTATATTATATACTTCTCCGAAGGGTGACTTGGAAATCTATGGAAACAGCCATAACAAATTGGTAACTTGTATCTCAGTCATTCTTCTTCACGAATCGATTTAAAGGTATCTATAAAGAAGGGCCATTTATGTATAAACATCTTCATTATTCATTGTACTAAGCTGAGCAATAGTAAATCACATTAACTCCGGATAAAAGACAACAAGCTTGTTAACAAAAAATTAACTGTAAAAACTTCTTATGCTAATTATAAAAAACAAAATTAAAAGTAACCATTTTACAGAGAGGGAAATATAACAAAGAGTAATAGTGGTTAAAGTAATTTGATAAGATACAATCAATCAAATCTGTTAGTCAAAAGTTTTACCTGCAAGTCTGCATTAAAATCTTTTTAAATACATATACACGTACTGATATATGTACCAGTATTTGTGTGTATTTCTCTCTCTCTCTCTCTCTATATATATATATATACATACACACACACACACATAAAGGTACATATATATACAAATATATATATAAAACTTGGTAGTTCATAGTCACACTGTATGTGTATGTTTGCAGGTACATGTGCATATTTGTGTATTTTCCATGTACAGTAGTTTATAACACTTACATAGGTATCAGTTTTTCAGAAAGTGCTTCTGGTTTTGTCTCTTTTTTTTGATAAAACTAAACTTTATGGACAAAGAAACATACATTTTCCTCTAGTAATGTGGAAAAAAGATAACCTTCATTTATGTGTTCCTATTTCCTCTTAAAATACATTACAAGCCAAAATGCCGTTAGGTAAAGTTCCATTGCACCAAGCATCTGATTCTTGTGGGGAACGTGGTATAAGGATGACTGGGGAGCCATCCATCTTCTTGACAGGTGGCGACAGGTTTTAGAGCCAGGAAGGCCATCGTCCAAGGAAGCGCCTTTACTCAGGTGTGTTCCTTTAATCATTACTTACAATTTACTTGAAGGATTTGTAGAACAAGGGCTCTTTTACTTTACTTATCTAATTATATTAGCTTAGATGAGAATATAGTATTGTTATTTTGAAAATATTATTATTTTTTTTAAAAAATAACTAATTTGGGGAGTATAACAAACAAAATAAATTTATTTGTTATTAGCATACATGAGTTTTGTAATTTTACTTTTTAGTAGAGTTTATCAGTCAACATTTTCTGTGTTTTATTTGAAGTTCATATATACAGAACACTAAAATAGGTAATATATGTTTAAAAAATCACCATATCAATTTTGAAAACTCTGCAACAGCTTTATTTTCTAAAAATTGGTGATCTATATCATATCTTTAAATGTTTCACCAATTTGTTTTCCTATAAATGATTGGTCAGCAAACCATTCTCTTTTGAGATCTCTATTTACATTAATATCCCCAAAGCAAATATAATTGAGCATTAGAGGTGCCCTTGGTACTCTGTTCTTGATGTCTTAGCTCTCACATCAAGGTGGCATTTTAGCCTCAGGCTATAAATAGAAAAATGTAGTGGAGAGCTTTGGCTCATCTTGTGTTTTTAATATTCCCTGCAGAGTAAAGTATGATATAACCTAATTACAGTGGTAGAGTTTTCACTGTGGGGGAAATTGCTATTATTTTATTTGACAATCAAGCAATTAGCTTCTCTACTGGATGGTTTCCTGTATGTTACTAATTAAGCCATCCACGGGAATAAAAGTTTATTTAAAAATTAGTAAGGATACTGCTGCTACAACATTAAAGAAAGCAGCATAATATAATGCAAGTTCATATTATGTCATTTTGTGAAACGAACGTTTACATTTCCCTCTCTAAAATGTTAGAACATACTCACATGCTTTTTCTGGGTAAAGCCGAAGATGCATATGTTGTTGCTTGTTGAGTATTTTATATTATAAAGTTAAAATTAAACAACAGTTATAAATAATTATTAGTTTTTTTAACACTCTTGTTTTAAACATGATAGCAAATTCATAATATTTGTCTAAATGTCTAAATGTGTGTATTAATACTGTAGAGTTCCTTGTTGATAACTAGTTAACAAAATCTCATATTCCTCTAACTACTAAAATGAAGGGAATAATTTAATAGATTATCATAGTGGAAAGGATTTAGTAACATTCTAGTTTACTGCTTTGTCGACTGAAACTCTGTTTCTTCAGGATGCTAAGAATGACTTTGTGGTAAACAAACAACAACAGCAACAAAAAAGAGTGATTTTGTGGTAAACAAGGAAACACCTGAACACCTTATAATTTACTGTGTCAAAAACTGTGGAACTCAGTGGCCATGATTCCTGGTACGGAACCCTCATACGTCTAGCATGAATAAGAGGCAACAAACCAATTATTACAATTTATGATGTAACTACATATGTGGAAAGTTATGTGAAGGAGGGTAATGAAGGAAGATAAACAAAGGGGATTTGCCGTATTTGTGAAGATGTCAGGAGAGCTTTCTCTCTTATAATGCTTCTAATCTGAAAACTGAAGAATGAGTATGAGTTAATAAGGAAGGCAGGGGGAAGTCCAAGCGCTGAGATCTAGAGGCGGGAAAGGCCATGAGACACAGGGCAAAATAAAAAATTTCTACTATGATTCCACAGAATCTGGTAAGCAATCATTCTATTCCTTCTACCCCTAACTGGCTTGTGACCTTGGGCTAGTCCCTGAAGATTTCTGCATGAAATTTTTTTTGAGGAACCTGAAATTTGCCCCACAATTTATTATTAAATGGGCTTTTAGGTTGACCTACACAAATCACCCTGTACGTAGAGAAAAAAAAGTCAAATATCAACAAATGTATATGGTTTATAATCTAATGCAATTTTAGAGAGGTGCTACCAATTTTATAGACATGAAAAAGTATTGAATTTCTATAATTAAACCAGATTATCAGCAGTATTTAAAAATTATTTGTCCCTGGCTGGTGTGGCTCGATGGATTGAGTGCTGGTCTCTGAACAAGAGGGTCTCCAGTTTGATTCCCAGTCAGGGCACATGCCTGGGTCGCGGGCCAGGTCCCTGGTTGGGGGCACTTGGGAGGCAACCACACATTGATGTTTCTCTCCCTCTCTTTGTCTAAAAATAAATAAATAAAATATTTAAAAAAAAATAAAAAATGTATTTAAAACATGTCTCCTCTTTGAAAGTGAACGTTTTTAAACTTACTCTTAGGAGCTCGTGGCAGAGATAGCATGAACAAAATCACTGCAAACAGTCCCTGCGCCTCAGAGTCACTAGTATTTAAAACTGCAGGTAACTAACTAGTACCATTTTTAACACTGCTTTGGCTGTCTAAATCAATTCAAGACAAACTACACCTAGGCTGGGTTGGCAATAGTGGGAGCACTTTAGTGAACCATCTCTCTGATAGTTAGATTACACTTGTCTTGCTACTCCGGTGTAAATGCAATTTGAGAGGCTTGTTTCTTGTTTCTGGTAAGTGTTGTGACTTGAAGATGAAAATATGTCATCCCGGCTTGTTGGCTCTGCTTGGAAAAGACATAGAACTGTCACCAGCAAGAAAGAAGAAAGTGTTTTATTATTTACATTAAACTCCAAGGACTTAAAGGACCTGCTGTGTACACAAAGTTGAAGTACTTTTTTTGTGAACTAAATTCTTACAACTCCAAAAGAAGAGCTGTTCCGGACCCCATTTTTTCATAACTATTGACAATGATTTTTTAAGAGAAAAAATATCCCTGCAGAAAAGAATAGCTTATCACTTTTGTGATATATCAGAAAATAAGGCAAAACAAATATCCCATTTGGAAAAAAAAAGATAGAAAATGTTCACTATGGGTAAAATTTTATCCTCTGAAAATTACATTCCACTTGAAATAGTTTACTTTTATTTTTAGACGAGGATAACTTTGCACCTTAAAAATAGGAAAGAAATACTAATCATGCAACACATGGAAATTACTTCCAAAGATCTCTTATCAGTCTTTAAAGAATATGTACATCAACTAAGTTGTGATCCTATGAAGGAAAGTTAATTTTATTTCATTTTCAGCTTTATGGCCATTTAAAATATGGTCTTATAGCCCTGGCTGATATGACTCAGTGGATTGAGTGCTGGCCTACAAACCAAAGGGTTGCCAGTTCAATTCCCAGTCAGGGTCCATGCCTGGGTTGTGGGCCAGGTCCCCAGTAGGGGCATGTTAGAGGCAACCACACATTGACATTTTTCCCCCTCTTTCTGCCTCCCTTCCCCTTTGTCTATAAATAAATAAATAAATCTTTAAAAATATTAAAAATAAAATAAAATATGGTTTTGGAGAATATAGCTATATTTTATGTTTACTGCAGAATACTATTAAGGTTATTTTGTGTTATTATAACTTAAGTTTTTGATACTAATACACGCCTACTATGAGACAGAAATTTTTTTTTCATTTAATACTTAAGAATAATGACAAAATCCGTGGTTGGCATAAGTATCCAGATTGATGTAAAACCACTGTCTTGCTCATAAAGCCCAATTTATTTTCAGGTACATTGTGTTTAATGACATGGGGTTAGAATGTATCATAAACTCAATTCTGCCAGGGGTGTTTCTCTGGTCATGATTTCTTGTTCTTGATATTACGTTTCCTTTGCCAGTTTTCTCCATCTCCATCTGTATTTCAGATTTCAGTTCTAGCTTGTGTGCCAGACACAGTGTTCGTCAGTGATGTGAATTTAATTTCTTTCTGAGCCTTCCTAAATGTTTTAGTGAGGACAGATATCTGCATAATGCAAATTTAAACCAGATTTCAAATGTAACATTTACATTATATTTAGATTTAAAAATTATATGACTCTAAGAATGGATGGATTTACAGACAAAAGGAATAGAATAGGTGATAAGCAACGGGAGATAGTGATGCCACATTTATAGGTAGGACATTTAGTATCTTTAAGGCATTAGAAATGATTTATAGAATGATATAAAGGTGAGGGAGAAGAGAAATGACATATAGTCATATGGAGAAGGACAAAGAAAAGTGAATTCATGGCCGTGCATTAATTTTCTTTGTAATACTATGATTAGATGCTCACAGGCTCTCAGCCAGGCTGGCCAATAGCACATATTCGAAGAAGGTCTTTTTTGTGCACTTTGTGAATTTCTCTAAAAGTGCTCTTTGGTCCTGGAACTGAAGTGGAGAACTGATAGATGAGGTGCATTCAGATTGAATATTGGAAGACAGTTTCAATATAACATTTGGAGACAATATAATTTTAATAAAAGAAAAATATATAAATGATTGAAGAAGTAGAGTAAGCTTGAAATTGAGTTCAGGGGATCCAGAAGGAGTAAGGAGCGCTAGAAAGAAAAAGACAGAGGCTGAAGCAGTTGTGGTGATGATAGGACATGCAGTGCAGGGCGCAGTGTGGGGTGCAGTGTAGGGCGCAGTGTACGGCGCAGTGTACGGCGCAATGAGGTTGGAGGGATGGGACGGAGCCGCCGCACCTGAAGGAGAGGGTGTTTTTTGGCAAGTTTCTGAGATGTCTAGGAGTGAATCGCGGAGGAAAGGACTAAAGTAAGTGAAACAAAAGAGGGCAAGAAACGGAGACTGGTAACTCAGATGACACTTCAGTTTGGATAGTAACATTCCTGGGAATGAGAAAAATGACCAGTGCTGGAGGAAAAAGTCTCAGGTACTGCCTTTGCTGGGGAAGTTGTAAATGAGTCATGGGGAATTAAAAAAAAAATTGTGATGAAATGACTTGGAAGGGAGGTACAATGGGATGGCACTCCTTCCCCGAAACACCGCACAACAGGACCCTCAAATTCTGAAGTTTTGTTTATGCATCCAAATATTCCTAATACCTAACTCAGTACTTAAGATGAGTATATTTTCAATGAAATTTAGTTTAACAAATAAATGGAAGCCTTTTAATAACACCTGAGAAAATTAGTGCTTACTGTGGGTTATTAGTAAACTGTACATTTTACATGTGGTCGTCTGTGCTGCTCACCAGATATTTATAAACCTCCATTTCGTTACATGTCAGGGATACATTTTGTCCACCTTTTGTAGTTAGGCGTACTATGTAACTTACTGTTTCCAAAATTATCTGAGAAAAAGTCCAAGTGCAATTTACTGGCTCCTCTTTCCCTCGGACACAGCTACCAGCAGCCCTGAGCTGGAGGGACAACCACAGACGTGTTTCTCTGCGTGCATCCGCAACCAGCAGGAGAGCCTCCAGCTGTTCCGCCACTGAGAAAACGGAATGGCTGACACTGGGTGTCATCTTCTTTTGGACAGTGTTTAGGAAAAATTTTGCATCTCACCTTTTTGTTAAATTAAGCCAAGCAAGCGCAATCTTGAAAATATACGATTTTAAAAGTCCTAAAAAAGTCATGCCTGTATATTCTTCTACTTTCTTAATATTCAAAATTTACATTTAAAAGTCAAATTAGACTTTTATTTTAGATAGTATATTCTCAAAGGAACATTCACATTTAAATAAGCATTGATATTCCTTCATATGTAATTTATGTGTCAAACAATTCTATATGAATCCTTATACATTAAAAACATGTAGATAGAGAAGGACTTCTGAGAGGAATTCATACTGTTACGATAGAGAGAATGGACATGAAGGACTTATGTTACAGCTGGGTATTAAAGCAAAGCTCTAAGAATGTAAAACACATACTTCACTTTTTTCATAAAGTTTCACATTCCCTGGCAAGCCATTTCAATTAGTGACTATTCAACCAAATCCATGTCACTCAGATATTACATTTTCTTAACTTAAAACTGACACCAGTAATGAGATTTCAATCTTTAAATGATTAATTTGAGATGATATTTATGCCATAATCTTAGTCAAGGCTCAATATATAGATGTCAAAGAACATGAAAAATAAAAATAACTTTTATAATTTGGGAACATTCTCCCTTATTCACATTATGCTTTCCAATACTATAAATTAAGGGAATCTTTAATTGAACTGTCGAGAGTATGCATGCATTTCAAGTAAGAGGATTTATGCTATATCCTTACTTAATTCTTTTCTACAGTCTTCAAGACCCAATGCCTGTAAAGTTCTAAAAGGCACACTCCTGCCCTAGAAAAACAGCAATGCCCTCTCAAATTCTAGCTTCTATTTATGAAAGCTAAACACATTGCTAGAATTTCTGCTTCACAGCATACCTAGTAAGATTTCATATACAAATATAAGAATGTAAGAATAATATAAATAAATGTTAAGATCATATTTTAAAATCTTCTTTTGGTCTCATATTAGTGGTCATATAAATTATACTTTTGTATTTTTTGCATTTCTAAAGATGGCCTAATACTACAAAATTTAATTTGAAATAATAAAAGAATTCACTATCAATCATACCCAAAGAAGGAAGACAATTTAATGACAAATAAAAATATCCATAAAATTGTTATGATTTTAATGTTTGTGCATAAATATAAACCTGTTTTAGAAAATGAGATAAATATAGTGAAGCAATGTAGTAAATGTGTTGAAGTATCCAGAAGAGCAGTGGAAACAAAGTTAAAGTTTTGGAATAGGGATAGGGGCATCTTGTAACTGTTGAAAAATGTTTTGGTGTCTTCAAAGTATGTGTATTTTCTAATGGGTACTTTTTCGGTCATGTTTTTAAGAGCATAAAAATTGCTTGTGATAAGATCAATAAAAAAGCAAGCTCTTTTATGTTTTGCATAATTTAAAAGCCATTAAATCAAACATCTCATAATTATGCATCCGAATTTTTTTATATTTTTCAAATCCATAACTGGAGCACGTTTAATGAAACTCAAATTACAATCAGAGAACTCTGGTAAAATAACAACTACCTTAACTGTTTGACCTACTTTTCTCCTTATTCTTCTCACATTTTGTGATATCAGTTAGATTAAAAGGAATTTTTCCTGTAGATATTACTGAATAAAGAGCAGAGAGAAACTAAAAATGTCAAAGAGTAAAATACAAGAATATACATATGTCTTGGTTTAGAGATACCTGTACCTGCACGTAAGCTAGCCCTCTTGAGTGTTACATTTGTTATACCAGCTCTTTACTTAGTGATCTCTGATGCATGGTCTGTCCTCTCCTTTGTTTTGTTTGTTTGTTTGTATCTAAGGTTTAAAATACAGGTGTGGAGAAAGAGAGCACTATAAGTTAGCACCAGGTTGAATCGGTGTTGCAGATTAAGATAAAGAGAAATGAACATAGCAAGGAAGAAATCAGTGGTGCAAAATTTTATCCTGGTTACTAACAACTCTTTCTTTTTTTTTATTTCCATTAGAACTAGTTCACTTATGGTGAGCAGTTGGGGGGAAAATAGAACCTTGACCTACATAACATAGATGCATGGTGTTTGCCTCATTTATTGATTTGCTCATCAACCATTTAGAAACGGATGATAATGGTTGGTACCGGTTGTTGAGAACTTACTATGTGCCCACTGCTTTATAGGTGTCTGTTCATGACTACCCAGAATAGCAGTTACCATGGGTCTCATTTGAGTACTAAAACTTTCCAGGTCTACAGATGTTACAGTTGGTCTGTGTTGTCCGTGCTGCAACTGAGGTTTGGGCACAGGTTTGTCTTGTTTGAAGTCTGTACTGGGAGAGGCACCAGTGATAAGGAAATTTTACTGAAATTCTAACAGGAAGAAAAACATACATTTAAAAAAATGTGTCAGTATAGAACAAAAGCAAATACCTCTGAAATCCGGCCTATAAATCAAGGGATCATTATATGAGGTATGATTTTCATGTTTGACTTATACACAGTTACACCATAATACAACACTCACTCAAAATTCTAGTTCAAATTCAGAGTTAAATGTACAAAAAGAGGTTAAAATCAATGGATCATTCTAAACATGAATCAGAGTCTTATAATCAAACAAGTAAAGTAATTTAGAGTAAAAATTCTGGTCATTATTGCCACTATTGAAACACTTAAAATCTTAAAAAGAATAATTGTGATATTTCTAAAACTGTACTCACTAATCCAAAAAATGCATGTCATTCCTCCTTTATTCATAGGAATATCCTGTAGGTTCTAAAACAATTTCTAATATTCCAATGGGAGGTGGCAGTGACCTTGATTTCTGAACATGTGACTTTATGTTAGCTACTATATACCCATCCTGGAATTATAAGAAGAGAGAAGTAAGATGGTAAATTTGGTTATCTGTTTAATGCTCACATAAAAATATATAGTCTTATTTTATTTTTATATTTGGAGAAGTCAAAGAATGAAGAGAAAGTCAATGATATGCTTAAGGTTACATAACTATTACATGTCTGAAGTTTATATTATAGAAGGTGACGGGATTAAGCCAAAAAAGCATATATACCTACCACATAGACACAGACTACAGTGTGGTGATAGCCGGAGGGAAAGTGGGCAGGGGTAGGGGAGGTGGGCAAAGGGATAAGGATGGGGAAGGAAGGAGACTGCTTGGGGCGATGGGCACACAGTGCAGTGTGCGGATGATGTGCTATTGAGCTGTGCACTCCAAACCTGTATGGCTTTGTGAACCAATGTCCCTCCAATAAATTTGATTAAAAATTTACATTTTATACCCTTTATTGAGCAGATTTGGTCTGGTAAAGAAAAATAATAAATTTTGTCTTCTCTGTTGGCTTCCTTGACAGTTGACAAGAAATATACTTTCCATTTTGTCCTGATCACTAGAAATCTTAGAACTAACTGTTGGGTTTTTATCTTTTACTATTTTTATGTATTTTATGTGGGTGCATGCATTTTTATTCTAATATGCCATAAATATTTTTTAGCACTTGTTTTGGTACAAAAACACACAAAATAACTCTGTTAGAGATATTTTGGTGTTACAACAGATGACCATTTAAAATTCTTTCTTAATTGTATTTTATTAAAAATGTCTTACGACAGCTTCCTTTTTTCTCTCTTGACAATTAATTATTAAGTCAAGGTTATATTAACTGTTTTTTATACAATATTATTGTTCCTCTTGTTTTTTCTCTTAATGTTTAGAAACTGTGTTTATTAAATAAAATTAGAGACATTTTACTAATCACCCTAATAGATATTTTAGTGCTATCACTTCTACTACCTGACAATGAACTAAGTTAGCATATCTTATTGAGACACTGCAGTTGTAATTACTTTTAACTAGAATGTATAGTATTATTTCAGTTTAATTCTGAATGGGCTATACTATACATATTAAAATAACCACATAGAATTGATGAGTAGCATTTAATTAGCAGAAGACTGTAATATCTGATTTCTCAAAGATACAACAATTCTTGAGAAAAATATATAAAACATGGGAAAACAAATTGATAGACTATTTAAGCACAGGGGCAAACACAGAGTAGATTATTGACTTTTTAAGTATTCATGGATAGTACTAATTAAGAGCAGGTTAATGATCTGACTGGTGTCCACTGCTGTCTTCTCTGTCTCAGCCTGGTTTGTCCAGATAGCAGAAATTGAAGGAAAAGTTTCAGCACCACTCCTTAAAAAATAAAAAAAATAAAAACAAAAGTGTGGGAAAAGAGAAATAAAAAAGGGAGAGCAAATCCAAAAAGTGATGTCTGTGTTCCTGAGCTGGACATCACTTATGCGTCAAGCATAACTCAAACCCATGACATTATCTTTCAAAAGACAAGATAAACAAGCTATTCTCAAGACACTTATTCCTGGGTCCAGAAAATAGAAGAATTTATCTTCTGGCCCCTATCCTTCATGATCAAATTTTACCTCTTGGGCTGCAATTTCATTTGCATTTCTTAGTTGCATTTGTGGTAGCCCTGAGTAGACCCCAAATCTCTCATTCTTCAGGGCACAGGAGGCCTCCAAAGTAGAAAACGATGACATTCAGAATGCCCATGAGATGAGACACTGTCGGGTTTTACCTGGTGGATTTGGTGGGAGTCCACACAGAGTGGGTTACCACAATAGTGGCTTAGCCTAGAACAAATTGTCAAAGGTTCCAGAAATGGTGAAGTTGAGATGACCTGCAATAATACATGAGAAGTGCCTGTCTGATTGACCAGTCTCCTGACTAATGATGCTCTCCATAATATACAGCTACATAAAATACAGTACTTCTGACATGTCCTCGTTTGTTCCCCAAGAGGTGAGGCAGAGGTCCAATCAATCACAGATTTTCATTTAAAGGACCACATCTCCTTTCAGCAAATTCATCTGTGAAACAGGTCTGCTTTCATTTTTCCTCTATATCTATTATTCACAGGAAACGCTCCTGCAAGGCCCTAGGCATATTCTTGAGGGAGAATGTCAATGCAATAGAAGTAGGTGATATGGGAGTTTGGGCCACTAGTTCATCTGTTTTTTTCATACTTCCTAGAACTGCTCAGGTCAGATCCCACATTCCATTTTCATTGTACAGTGCATTACAGCTTCACACTCCCAAACTCACTACTTAGCAGATCTAGCACTACCCAAGTTAGGAGAAATATATGGGGTAATGCAGCATTTGGTACCCCATTGTTAGGATCTGTCTCTACTAAGACATACTAGTATATTAGGAGTTATTTTTTTCTATTAATTTCTTTGCTGCACAAATCTTAACCTTGAGCTACAGCCTAGGATTCTACATGTCAATTTTTTTTACTGGTTTGTCAGAGATTCAATATAGTGCCCTAAATATACCATAGATATCTGAAACACTGTCCGATTTTCCGGGTCACATTCTTTAAGTGACAGTGAATCTTGTACCACAATCTTGACTGTGCAGAATACTCTCTGTACTTGGCCATACTCAAAACTGGCTGGGTTTTTTTTGTTTTTGTTTTTGTTTTGAGATACTTAGTAAACGAATCATAATAGTATTTTAAAGTATGTTATATACTGCCTCAAAAAATTGAGAGGCCCACCAAGCACTCTAATTAGGAAAAGTGAGGTGCATTACATTTTTATTCATCTTAGAGTGTTTTGATATGCTCCAGTCAACTTGACCCCCTAAATATGCACTGATATAGGAACCCTCAGCATATTTGATGGGATTTTCTTTCACTCTCTGACTTTCTGTTGCCTTCCTAGGGCACGTGCATATAGACACTCGCTGATTCCTGACTATTGAGTCCAATTACATAGGAGACCCGCATGACATTCTGCAGAATACCAAAAGGATCGATGTTTCTGAAGAGTATGTCACGAATGTGAGCATAAGTATTGACATAGCCCTCAGGCAGTCAGGGAATGTGCCCTACTGCCCCTTTATGTGGTGACAAACTGCATTTGGTTCTCCCTACAGTCAGAATTAAGAAGAATGCAATTGCCAAGTCAACTTATGTGTGCCAAGTACCAGAGGTGTGTGGTATTGTACCAATAAACATACTGTATCAAGCATGTAGCTGCAATCCGGTCAGCACACTGGATAAGTAAGTGTAAGGTAGTCAGTCCATGGTTATCTGTCAATCCGGATCAATTAAAAAATTATTTTTCCCTAACAGCCAAGTAGGTACATTGAATGTGGATATCATAGGAATCATTACCCCTGAATTTTTTAAGTTTTTGATGGTGGTATTTATCATCATAATTCCTCCTGCAATATAGTATTTCTTTATATATTCTCTAGGCTGCTTTCTTTTTTTTTTTTTTTTTTTAGTTATTCTGTGATGGCTCTTACTCGGCAGATCATAAATCTATGTAAGGATCAGTCAGCTGTTAAATGTGTCAGATTCAATTATCCACTTGAAGACCAGAGGAATAACTAGGGGTTAGTTGAATGGACATGTTGGATACATTGCCCTGTGTGACAGTCTTGGGCCAGAAACTCCATCTATCACCTGGCACCCAAGGCTCTCACTCATGAATCAGTCTCAGTTCAGAATCTTCCTCTAACCGCCTTTGAAATATCTGTCATTCTTGTTTCCCACTACACAGTAATGCTAGTACTGGCTACAAGTACCTTTTGGAAAAGATCAAAGGAGTATTTACTTAATTTACTTGCAGCAATATTGCTGAATCCTTTCTCAACCCTGCCTGGATTCCTCTTTAATCAATCTAATCAATCGCTTTTTGGTTTGTGAACTGACTTAAATCTGGAATTTTTCTGAGAACCCCCAATTATCCATTTTGGTGTCTGATGCCTGTTACCAGTTCACAAGTGCTCATTTTATTTATTTATTTTATAATATAGGTCAAGTAACACACTATTCTGCTTATTATCCATTATCCTCTAGAACCCTGTGATCTATTTGCTATCACAGCCCTGTTAGCCATTCCATTCCAGAATCCACTATTGCTACTTACCCCACAGAGCACAGTTCCATGGCATCATCTCCCACTGTCATTTAAGTCTGACAGAGGACAATAAACATTGTTTCTTAAAGATGTTGTTTTGTCCTTCATGCCCCACCAATGTATTCCATATTACATTGCTTCAGTGATAGAAATGGCCCATAGGAACACTTTAGAAAAATATTTTGATGTTTGTTTTCAAGTTGTACATCACAATCTATTCTATCATTACCAGTTCCTTGAGTCTTTCTCTCTTCATATTTCATCAAGGAAATACTGACATCCCATCCCATTTACTGTAGGCTGAGCAGACTGTGTTCAAGCTTCAAAGAATCATGTCAACAGATTGTGAGGACTGGCTCTACTTCCTGACAGAGAACTGACCCTCAGTCTAGTACTGAGCGCCTCAAAGTCAGTACATTCTCTCGTGTTACAGTGTTTGCTATCGTGTACCACCCAGTTCTTCACTCAGGACTGACATATAATTTTCCCAGCTGTTGGTAGAGTTGGTTAAAGCCTCACAGTTGAGTCTGTTTCTGAGAATTGCCATTGGCCACTGCGAGATGCCTCAAAAATATCCCCTCCCTCCAAGGGTCAGCCAACATCAAATGACTGGTCTATGAAAAACTATAAAGCCCCTTTTCCTTGATTCAGTTCCACTTAGATGGTCATTCAACTTCAGAACCGTTTGTGAGATTGACCGAGTCCCCTTCTTTCATTGCATCATACCAGGTCAGCTTCTCCCTTGGCTCAGGCTTACTTCTCTAAGCCCCTAATAAGCGCTACTTCCATGAGCATAAAAACTCCTGCATGCAAATCTACATCTCAGAATTCCTTTCTCAAGGACACCAACTCATAGTAAGCTTTGTACTTCACTACTATGCTCTGACACTTTTAGGATTGGCTACTACAATTACCCACTATTTCCTACCCTGTATGCTGTAATCGGGTCCTACAATTCCAAATGGTGATTAACTAAATTTATCTTGAATAAAGTATTGAATTTCCTTGCTTAGAAATGAGCCTGGGTATGATAAATGTTGGGACATTTGTTAGGACAGCTCTGAAGGAACACAAGCAACCTTTTGGGAAACATCTCCAAGATAGGGTTGGGGGGAAACTGTTCTCTTCCCTCAAGGGAGGAAGAATTGTTTCTGTTTTTGTTCAGGGGAATATGGAGTTCAAAATTCTCAGCTCTGTCCACACAAATGCCCCCATCCCAGTACTCATAATCCGTCTCTTCACTAACCTCAGTCCTGAAGTAAACAGAGATCTCTCAAGCAATATATTTGGTGACTTTTTGTGGCTTTGTCATATTTAAAATTAAATCTTGGGTTTGATTTTCTGCAAAGTGCCATGTGCCCATAGATGTTAAGACTCTGAATAAATGAAGCTATAATGGCCCTCTGGCATTCAGAGTGCCTCAAATTGGCAATTGTCTGCTCCAAGCCTATAATTTTCTATTTCAAACCTTCCAGTATCATTAACAAAAGCCAGGCCAATCAACAACTCCCACTATTATTATTGTTTCCATACCATATAAGCATACTGCATATCATAAAGTCTTATCTTTCACCTGCACCTTATACGAATTAACCACAAGGGAAAGCCTTGGTAATTGTGATGTCACCACATGCCAAGCTAATCATCTGCCCCTCACAACACTAGCAAGGGAATCATTTCTGTGAGACTGATTAGTAATGCAGCTTCAGTCTATTATTCTGAGAGTCTACTGGGGCCATTCCTGATACAAACCATCTCAGACTGAGTTTCTTAAAAATAGGTCCTGAAGCAATGAGTCAGTGTTAATGCTTTATTCAAAAGTAAAATCCTTGAAAGCCGGGTGAGGGTAAAGGAAGGTTAGGCTGGGAAGAAGGGAGAGCTGATTCAGGGGTGCATTCCCAAACTAACCAACACATGATACTAAATGTGATTGATAGCTTGATCTTATGGTTTTATTTCTCAAGAAGCCATATTTTGACTGTTTCTCAGGAATGTTTATGCATGGGAGAAGAAGAAAGAAGAAAAATGTATTCTTGTCTTGCAGCTATCTCCTGTTGGTCAGAGACTTACGTACCTTCAGTGTTCAAATTTCTTTCCAGTTCCAATTTGTTTGGTGTAGGGACAAAATGCTACCATGTTGTTTTATGCCTCAGCATCAACAGGAAGTCTGGACAGAGGGCCAAATGTGTGCATTGGATCCGCGAGGAGAGAAACCGTATGCTGTAGCCATTCGAGTTTGGTCAGGATCCATGCAAAGATATCTCTGTGGCTGTGGCTAGTTGTGAAAAATTGGCCAAAGGCCACTGGAACAGGTTAAAAAATTTGAAAAGCTTCTGATAAAACTACTTAGTAGTTTTGTGCCCTTTTACTTTGTCTCTTTGACTCAGTTGCTTCCTCTATAAAATGGAACTGATAATTATATAATCTTAATTGGTTGCTCTATGAATTATGAAATATTTTGCTTATAAATATTTTTCACAGTTCTTGGACCATTAATAATTATTAACTATTGTTGCTATTTTCATGAAGAAAAATTCTTGTAACCTGAATAAAAACTTGAAACATCCCTAGGTATTATTTAATCTTCTTATTAACACTATGTATATAGAATACCATAAATATATTGCTAGAAGAATTTGGGTATTCTATGCCATGGAGAAATGAGGGAAATATTCATTAAATATTAAGCCTGAATTTGGTTTCTTATTTTTACTTAAAAATAGAGATAACCATCTAGCAATTGTAACCAATACGAAAGTGAGAAAAAACCATAATTTTTCTCTAACCATTTCCATAGAAATAGAAAGACCCATCCATACATTTTCTACCTGAAATTTGGACTAGAAATGATTAGTATTCTTGGAGATTCTTTCAAGATTAAGACACCTACCCACATTCAGCAGAGATCAGATACGTTTGCTTTCTTGGTATGCAGGTTAATCTTTCTCCTTCTATCAGTACCTTAGTTTATTCATGACAAACACTTGTCCTATCACTGGGTTATGTTATTAAGGAAACATAATCTCATCCTTGGATCTGGGGGTGGACTGTGATGCTGGTATGGCCAGTCCACATGTTCTGTTTCTCATGGCTACTAAATCAGGAAGGGACACATGACCTGAGTCAGTACACTGAAGATCAATCTCAAGATTTATCAGAAACATTATATCTCAGGTTATTGAGTATATATGTGACCCTGAAGCTGCTGTGCATTTTTCTTCTATGTGGGGAATTTCTATCTGAATGATGCTAACAAAGGGAAAGCAGAGGCAAAATTATGACAAAAAATTTTTTTAAATAAGGGCTGGATTTTGTGTCTGACAGCATTTGAGGCCTGGTTCCAACCATACTTAACACTTGAATTATTCTCAAACCATTTGGTTATCACTAGTACTACTATTAATACAACTATTACTATTTTGATTTAGTACTCTGTTACTTGCAAACAAATGTATATGGGTTCATCAGTAGTATATTTTGATTCATTAGTTTTAATCAATGCACTATAGTTATAGATGTTAACAGTGGAGGATATTGGATGTTGGGCATATAGAATCATTCTATGCAATGTTTACAAGTTTTCTGAAAATCTAAAATAATTCTAAAAGAATATTGAAAAAAAGGAATCCTGCATACTACAAATCGGGTGTGTTGTGTCATGCTGCTCAAGAGCAAGTAGATCCTCTTGCTCTTAAATTTGCACTTAAGTAAAAAAGGTGAAGGACATGCATTTCTTTAGTATTTACACTTGGAGAATCTGTGCTCCCTGAACCTAAAGATAGAAAAATTTCAAAACACTACTCCACATGGTCAGTTTTGAACACAAAATTTTCATGAAGACAAGATTAAAGATGATTAAAAAAATAGAGCATTCCATTGTGTAAATGTACCATAGTTTATTGATCAACTCATTTACCATTTACACGATGGAATACTACACAGCAGAAAGAAAGAAGGAACTCCTACCCTTCCAGACAACATGGATGGAACTGGAAAGTATTATGCTAAGTGAAATAAGCCCAGCAGTGACAGACAAATACCATATAATCTCACCTATAAGTGGAACCTAATTAACAAAACAAACTGGCAAGCAAAATATAGCCAGAGACATTGAAATTGACAACAAACTGACAGTGACCAGAGGGGAAGGGAAAGGGAAATTCGTGGGGAAGAAGGGAAGGGGACATAAATGAACATGAATGAGGGACCCATTGATGGAGCCAAGGCGGGGGTGGGATTGATGGTGGGAGGTGGGCGTGGGTAGGGCAGGGGAAAGTGGTGGTGGGAAAATGGAGACAACTGTATTCAAACACAATAAAAAAAGGAAAATAAAATAGAGCATTACAACCAGTAATTCTGATCTATGACCTGCTACATAATGCTCAGCTTTATATTTTGGCTTTCCAGTCACTTTCATGTCTGCTCTATTTCTGCTACAACATACTATATTTGGAAGTAGACTCCTTATTTCTGCTTTCCATCTCAATATTGCATCAATCAAGGCCCAAGTTTAGTATGGCATTTTCTTATTTGTTTTGCAAATTTATATAATTTTTCTCTGAGTAATTTTTCAAAATACTGTGTATTTCATCATAAAAACAGAAACCTTACTCCCAAATATCAGGCAGGAAGAATTTTTAAAATGTTTTAAACTCATCTCTGACTGGTGTGACTGGTTGGGCATTTTCTGGCAAAACAAAAGTTTGCTGGTTTGATTCCCAGTCAGGGTACAAGCCTTGGTGACAGGTTTAGTCCCTGGTTGGGGTGCATAGGAAAAGCAAACAGCCAATGTTTCTCACCTCCTCTTTTTCCCTCCCTTCCTCTTGCTCTAAAAATAAGTAAATGAAATCTTAAAAATTTTTTTTGTTAATTCAGATATGTACTTTCCAGTGATACTCTGTGCAAAAAAATCATCAGCCTTCACTATATAACCTGAAGATATTTAACAACTTCAGTTTCAAAACAAAAACAGAAATTGTAAAACTAAACAAATTACACTTAATTTAAAAAGCCTACCCCCAGTCTTATACCTTGTGTAGCATGACTGTTATTTAATGTTTGATCTCTTTTCTAGGGATTTTTTAAAATTATAAAGAATCTCTCTGAGTTTACGTAAGTATAGAAAGTATGTGTCAAAATTACAGAGGCTCCCCATCCCCACAAAGTACCTCCCAAGGTACTATTGTTAACTGAATTAAAAAAATCATTCAGAAGGAATACAAAGAAAAAAGAAAGATTATTTATAAACAGATATTTAAATTAAAATGTTAAAATTTATAGATTTAAAATCAGGCATTGCTGTGAGACAAAGGATTGTCTTTCTATTTTCTTATACAAATATTGTTGTCTGGGCCTGAAGGTTTAGATGATAGAGCCTGATGTAGTAGAAGATTTAGAAAGGCATGCAGTGCAAGAAAAAAAAGAAAAGAAAAGAAAATTCTATTACCTCTATTTTTACAGGCATTTGTAAGAAAAAAAGTGGAGGAGCAAGGAGACTGGAGAAGTGTAGACCAGGGTAGCCATAGGCCCTGATTTTTTAGCCCTGGAATTGAAAAGCATCCAATGGTTGGAGGGACAAAGTTCAGATTGAGGTCAACTCTGTGTGGGATTTGTCCAGCCAATCATTTGGATTGCAGGGAGAAAACTGTATAGAGTGTTCCTGAGCTAACATTGGATACTTTTATAGTTGGGGGTAGAACAGTGTTGCTAGGCAAAGAGAAGGTTTCTAGTTTATACTTCCAAGTGCTTCTCTGCTCCTGTGCGTCACTGACACACAGAGGATCAGAGGGCAATGTGTTGGAGGTCAAGGTAATTTCATAGTAGATGGTACTGTCAGACCACAGAGCAGTTTAAAGAAGCAGCAAAAATTAAAATAGTCAATTCAACCAGGAGGTTACCCCTAGATACTAGGTAACAAGAAAGGATAAGAAATCATTTGTTACAGAAATTAGCAGCTATTGCTAACAGGATCAGGAAAAAAACAGAAGCTCAGGTAAATCAGACATTAGCATACCAGCCAGAGCACATTACAAATGAACAGGACAAGACCTTTTGTGATGCTTCAACATCGCAAGATTATGTCGTCAGTATGACTGCTCTCACACACCCAGAGGACATCTCCGGCAACATGAGAAGATTGATGCATTTGAGTCACTCAAGAAGGCGCGTTTTCTAATGTAAAAACTTTAATGACTGGGTTGTATGGGGCATAGCAAATAAAAGTAAGATTTACTTTCTTTTCCTGCTACCTAGCCATTGGAGGGTAATGAGAAAGATGAGGAAGTTATAAGAAAAAGTAGAGAATCTATATTTTCTTCACACTTCTGGATATAACACGAGTCATTCTGCAACCCTGCAAAACGTGTATTTTGACTTCCCAGTTTAAGGCCACTTTATCTTCAGGTCAGTGGAGCTCTTAATCTCCAGTTTTTCAGTCAATTCCTAGATGCAATCTCCAAGTTTAGATTAAATTTTGGCACCATATCTAACCATTCTTTCCCGTGGCTATGCTCCAGATATCTTGAAACAGCCTTGAAAGAAACATTGTTCAAAATCCCATCATTCCAGTTCCTATATCATATTAGTTCTGTAATGAGTAAGTTGAATCTTATTTTTAGAGAATGTATTTTCAACAATTTCCTCAAAATTATTCCTGTAAACTTTGTTGTTTTATCCAGTTATTTCCTACCATATTTTTCATTGCTGACATGACTGGGTATTGTGTTTCAGGGGAATTAGAGGTTTGATATCATATGTTGCAGGAGCAAACATATGGAATCTGTTTATGTGTGATGGATGTGCTAAAGCATGGGGTGGGCGGTAGTATGAGGAGTGGCTAGCATTGAGAGATTCAAAGTGTGGGAAGATGCCTGTTGTGAAGACCCACAGAAGTCATGCTAAGGAGTTACCAGAGGCTTTAAAGCAGAGGAGCCGTATGAACATAGATTGCTAAACAGGTAATTATAACAACTCTATGGGGAAAGGATTAAAGGCCGAGAGATCTATGATGGGAGTCAGTCGACAGCTTTTATGGTAGACCATACTGAGAAAGACAAAAACTATAGAATGGCAATAATACTAAGACTGATAAGTTATTAAGAGTTAAGAGAGGATTGATGCCAAAATAAGGTTAGGAGTTTCTGACTGTGATGTTGAAGAGCCCATTGATAAGGATGACAAGTAAGTAAAATGAAGAAGTAAAAGGATTTGAACTATATCCTTACATAATTATTTTCTGTAATCTTTAGAACCCAATGCTGAAATTATGGAATAAACAAAAGTCAAGGAACCAGCAAAATGAAATAAACATTTCTGTGACTTCCTTAGGACAATTCCTGGCATAGGAAGCACCGTGTGCATTCGTGAGATAACTAGCTGGGCCTTCACGCTTACGGGTTAGGGATGGACAGGCATGCCACAGACGGCCAATTACCCCGCCTACCTTCGGGAAGTTTAAATCTGTATTATAAATTTCATATGATCCTTGACATATTTTGTGAGCTAGTACCCAAACAAAAATCTCAAAGACAATTTTAGCATATATTTTCTTTTTAAACCATTGTTACCTGTATTCTTCTTTCCAAGGGCTTGTGTCATGCTCGTAAAATCAATAACCACAAGCAAGTACTTCAGTCAGCAGAAAATCAAGGACAACCTCTAATTCCACTCTGCAAAGTGTCTAGTGCTCTAGAAGCACTCAAACAAAAAATGATGGCTTTACTTTTTCTAAACTAAAAAATTTTAAGTTTTTAAATATCATTGAATTTGGGTCTCCAATATATGTTTCTTTTTAATACTAGTGGCCATTTTTCACTGAATGCCCCTCTGTGCCAGCCCTAAGAGAAAACTTTATAAACATTATCTCTAATCTTATTAATAATCCTACAAGATTTTTATTCATGTCTTCGGTTTACACCTCGGGCTTGGAGATGTTGAAATAATTGGCCCAATGTCAACGCACACCTAGGGTTGCGAAGTGGTCTTTCACCTGGGGTGCTCTGCGTTTACAGCCGACTAGTTGTCATTCTTGAAAATTATCCTGGCAAACCAAGATGCAGGAGAAACGGGAATGATGTCTGTGCTCGTTGTTTGTTAACTCCCTGGCTTGGTTTCAGGTTTTATAGAAACACCAGTGAAAAGCAAGTGAGGAAGGGAGGAATGTAGCAATTATTAGGTTCATGCAGAAGACTTTGCCTGCTGAAAGACACTGAGCATGCTCAGTAATGTAACTAGTGATATTTTAATATGAAAACCAAGGAAAGGAGAGGGTAGTTTGGGTTTGATATCAATCAAATCTAAAAGAAATAAGGCAGAATAAGGCAAAAAGGAAAATAATCATCAGTAAGTAGATAATTCATGCTATATATCTTGTGTGTGTTTGATTTGATGCATGTGATATTTTTACTTCATTTTATCCCAGATTTTTGCAGGCTCTTCCCCCACACCCAGAAGAATGTATATTAGATTTAGTATGATTGATTTAAATTTGGCTGCTACCTCTGCACTTGTCATTTAACTGTTAACAAAAGTATAGTCATACAACTTTTCTTTTGGGCCTTTCACCTCTTTCTATGTAAGAACTGTCTTTCAAGTGTGACAATAGGCCAGTAGGAGCAGGAAGAGCACTTCGAATGCCAGTCCTATTTATGGTGGTTTTACTGAGCCATACCAATTTCCCTGGGTTTATGCGGGTATTGGAGAAAGGGATGACCATTAAAGGTAATCAGAATACAGTATCGCAGCTTTGAAAGTGATTATAGAAATTTAGAAGCATCTGTTAAGGACAATAAAAGTAATTTTTATATTATTTAAAGAATATTGGTAATTTAATTTCTTTGTCAGATAGAAGAGAATTGACAGATAAAGAATGTAATAAGAGGATATATAATTTACTTATAATACATTTATTACATATAGCACTTGGATTAATAGGGAAATATATTAAAAATATGAGAAAGAATAGAAATAACCACCCATAACCCTCTATTACATATAACTAACATGATTATTTTCAAGTATATTCTTCAATACTTATTTTCCACTAATCCCACATAAACTAAAAATAAGGAAATATGCATTTTTGTCAGGTGCTCTCCCTATTTTTTAATCACTTCATTATACCATTCATGTTATGTTTATGTTAATATATAAAAATTCAACTCTTGGATAGCTTTTAAATCAATCATGCAAACATAAGTTATATCTTACTTGCATTTAACAGTTAGCAACTATTGCCTCCTGGTCAATTATGACAAAACTCAGAGAGACCCCATGATCATAAGGTGGAGGTGGGCAAGGGAGGTGGAAGGAGGGATGGGAAGAGACTGCCTGGGGCGACGGGCACACGATGCAGTGTGCAGATGATGTTACTGAGTTGTACACTTGACCTGTATGGTTTTGTGACCCAATATCACCCCAATAGATTAAATTTAAAAATCAAGTTTAACTTAGATTTCTCTTATCAAATGAATTAACAAGAATATACAAAACACAGGGGAAACTATTTTCTCAGTCACCTTCCTTGCATTTCAATCTCACTTGAGAAATATGTTAATCTATGATATCCTTTCATGTACAACTTCACAGAGTAAAGTGAATTTTGTTGCTAAGGAGTGCAAAATGACGGTTGCCGTTCTACTCCATTAGCAAAATGTAAATTGCTATCCTGAATGTCAGTCTTGCCCTCTTAAACTGTACTGGGTGAGGTCTACTATTGATTTTGTACATGTTGCATACATGCCCCAGAATTCAGTGTTTTTGACGACAGGTTTAATACAAATCACTCATATCTTTCATCCTGATTGGTAGATATACATTTTAAAAATATTTTATTACATTTCTTGTATTCCTTTAGTAAGATTATAAATGCATTTTACATGTTGAGAAAAGATAGCTTTTTATGGAGTACTGCACCAGGGGAAATAGAAAGAATGAAGAGATAAAAGGTCAGAAATAATGGCTATTTTATGGCCTAAAGTGCAAGTATTAAAAAACAAATGATGGTAATAGGAGGAGAAAAAAGCCTCCCCTAAAACATAATCTATTAAGTGGCTTCAGAAAGAATAATAATACCTTAAATTTTATAACAATTTAGTTTCGAACTATGTTTTTATACATTGTCTTATTTTGTTTTCAGAACTAGTCACTGTGTGATATAGAAAGAGTAGTTATTACTCCCTCTGTGATCCAAAACCAGGCACTGACCAGGAATTATGAAAGATTTAGTTACTTGCCAAGGTTGTAGGACTAGAAGGTGATGGGGTCAAGACATTGAAGAGTGTTCTGATTTCTGGTCCATGATTTTACTTTACATACCTTAGATAGCTTCTGCTTATAATAAACATAAAAATAAACAAAATAAAAATACAAGAACCAATAAACTTATCCTTGCTCTCTTCTAATTTTTTCTTCTCTTGTATTCTGCAATAAAATGTTCTAATATAAATTTGTGTCTTAAACAGTGCTTAGGGTTCTTAAGAACTCATTCAATGTTTAAAAATACCTGGAAAATGGATGAGTAAATGAATCCACACACTTGAATATAGGGCCTGAAGAATTTCTGATTCCTGGTAATTCCCATAAGCACTGTAAAATTAGTTACTTTTTCTTGTCCTGTCACTGTAATTACATTTCTTGTAAGTTATTATATGGTGATTGGCTAAATAATCATTTAACCTTGTATATTACTGTTTATATTAAATAGTGCATAATGAGTATTTAACCAAAATAATGTCTACATCATATTGATAGCTAGGACATTTTCTTTTTCTTCTTCATTTTAAACCTTTCTACTCCCTCTGAAGGAAAGTAAGAAAGCGTTACTTACTCTCCTTCAAATCCTCCTTTAATATAAATTTAAGTAAATATACTCTCTTATAGCTATAAGAGAGTATATTTCTTATTCATTTTAAACCTTTCTACTCTCTTATAGCTATAAGAGAGTATATTTACTTAAATTTACATTAAAGGAGGATTCGATCCATTATTCTTATAGCTCTGATCTGGAGACCATTAATGCCCACTTGATTGGCCCATGACTCATATATTTTATATTAAATATGACTATTTCTAACCTCATTAGGATCATTTAAAATTCAAATAGCTAGAGTTGTGTAGACTATGTAAGTGTTTCATCCTAATTTTTTGTGAAAACTGGATTTATTGGGTATATGCTAACATTTCTTTAATGAATATATACTATCAATTATCATAAAAACATATATAGCTTAATAAGATTGTTTGGATGTATGCATTGTTTCAAGTATATATTGATCATTCTTTAAAAAATATACTTGCCTCATATCACATAGTATTAAGATTTTGTAGGTGTAGGGGTTTGTGTATGTGTATGGAGAAATGGGCAAAATGCTTAACAAACTCATTTCATCCTTCTGCATGCATAGAAAAACTGTAATTTCCATTTTGACTTGCAGTTATTTTGTTGAGTAGGGCCATTTATATGAGCCCTGTGTAATGAAATGTAGAGAAGTATAATCTATACTTAGGTATAAGGCTTACTCTGTGAACCTCCACAATCTCTTCCATTTTAGTGATGACCAGGGCAGTCGTATTGAAAGCAGTTAATTATTTAGAAACAGTATAATTTTTTGAGTCATTTTTTAAAGGAAGTATCCAAGAGAATGTCTGGTACACATTGGAATTTAAATGGATAAGAAAAATCTTGTTGAGCTAACCTATTAAGTTGTCTGATTTACCTGTCAGTGCATCATGGTTTAGAGTAGAGTACCATAACTAATAGGATGTTGGTAATTTGAATTGTTGCTATAAAATTACAAGAAAATAATATTTGTAGGCTTAGAAGTCAGAGAGTGAACAAAGAAGAAACTGAAACCTGAAGTTAGAAAGCTGGAGAATTGTGTTAGGCAGCAGCAAACTACTGATTACATAGCTTTCGCTCCATGGCTACTTGCCACCACTGATAACTGGATCCACTATATGAACCCCAACTTTCTGGCACTGGCCTCCTACATCTCCTCTTTGAATTCTATTGTTGAATTTCACGTTTAAAAAACACAGCTATTATATTGTTATTTAAATGTTCAGAAGTATCAAGAGGTTTCTTATGGCTTATTATTTTTAAAACATTCGGGGTGATTAGTAGATGTCAGCAGCTGTGCTAGGTGTTGGGGTACAATGATGAATAAAAGCGCAGTCCCTACTCTTGAGAATGTCATATATTTGCAGACATGGTAGAACTCAGAGTTCAACTTAGAGATTTGCATAGCGTGGCAGGGAAAGGGAAATTCGTAATGATCACATTAATTCTGAGCTCTTTTACCTGGCTTTCAAGGTTGACGTGACTTTATGCTGTACTGACCCAAGTTTGTCTAGTTACTGCCCAGTGCAAATCCTCGGTTCCTATTAGAAAGGTGTCTTAATTCAACCTCCATATACAAAGCTCTTGTGTACCTCTTTATCTTTGTTGATTCTTTCTGCCTATAATGGCTTTCAACAACTCCTGTCAGCTTATTCACATCCTTGGGTTAGCTTTTACAAGGTAAGTACCAAATCCAAGGTTTCATTCCAAACATACAGATTTACCAGAAAAATCAAAAGCCACACAGTTTTGCTCTCTTTTGCACATAACTGATTGCATTTGTCTCTTAGAATTTATCTCTATTAGTTATTGAATCCAGCATCAGAATAACATCTTTAAAATTAGCTCTTTTACTTATGAAGGGCTTATTCCAACCTAAGAAGCACACAAGTAAACAGACCCCTTATTCCTACCATTTGCATACATTATAAGATCGGTAGAAACTGATGGGTGATTTAACCAACCACTGACCAAGTACTTTCAGAATTCCTCTCATTTTCCTCAGCAAATTTCTATGTGCTGCAGATATAGTGGAGAATGGGCAGAAAAAAATGTTATTGTCTTCATGAATCTTATGGTAATAGAGATGCATTAAAAATAAAATAACAAAACTTATATTTACAGACTTTGTAATAAGGGAAATAATATATTGAAGAAGGAAGAGATGATAGAGAGTGCCTACGAGTATGTAGCAAATTTAGAGTACTATGAAAATGCCAATTAGAGGAGCTGACATCTGATATTTGTTATGTCAACTCCCCCCTCATATGGCATAGAGGTGGTCATAGGACAAGTATAGGGAGGAGCACTTCAGACACAGGGAACGGTTAACACAAAGGCCTGAAAAGCCAGTGTAAGGAGCGCACAGTGAGACAACAGGGGGCGGTACAAGATGAAGATGGAAAGACAGGCTGTTCTGGTAACAACTGACTAGTTCTGTTTGAACTTATTTCTTATTGATTCTCTCATATCAAAAGGCTTTGTTCTCCTTGATGGAACATGAAACACTGCAGGCCCTTGGTGTTTTCATGATTGTTTTATATACATATCAATAGAAAATTAGGATCAGAATTATTTATTTAGTAATGCCTTGTGAAGGTTATGTCTTCCCCCAATAGCTTTCCAGCCTAGTTTTCCTTAAAGTTGTAAATATCAAAACAACAACAAAAATAAATAAAAAGCACTATTATTATGCTAGCATTTTTTGAGAGCAAACCAAATCCTGAATTAAGTTGGTAATGCTTGTGGGACATATTGTAATCTTTGAAAAATTATGAAAAGTCAACCCACTGACTTAATAACAGAGGAAACACAATACACCTGTTTATTATAGCTCTGGCCCTGATGTGTTCAGGCAACTTAGAATTGAAAGAATCTATCCTCTGAGTAATCTAATATTTTTAAGTTTAATTAAATTAATCTATTCCTTGGAGTTCTCTCTTCTACTAGAGATAGCCCATGATGTACTATGGAAATTGTGAGGGTAGTTTGATTAATATAACATTTATAATAGCTAATATTTATTAAGTATTTACTATACAAGTTCTGTCCAGACAGTATCCAGCCATGTAATATGAAAAATAGAGACATTATTGAAGAAGATATAAATACAAGAAAATTGTACACAGGACAATGATGCCTCAGTCCCCTTTAAAGTAGGCACTTTGGGACCTCACACAGTTCTCCTAATCACTGTCAGCTGCCCCATCAAATTTTCCTGAATCTCACCGAAGGTCTGAAATCTCTTCCTTTTCAAAGTTAATTTCAGTTGTGGGAAAAGCCAGAGGAAGCAGGGCACCAAATCTGGGCTGTAGGGGGGCTGAGTCACCTGGGTGATTTGATATCTCACAAAAAAACTCTGCATGAGACGTGATGCATGAGTGGGTGTGCCATCGTGATGAAGCTGCCAATCACCAGTTGCCCATAGCTGTGGCCTTCTGAATCATCAGATTAGTTTGTGTGGTGGAGTGTTCAAGCTTAACACAAAATTGGATGCAGATTCATTGCTCTACTCGCTCTCTCATTTTGAATGCGTTGGCCACACAGTACACATGCTCACTCGATGGCATCTACTGGTCCCACTGACTAGTACAGTGAGATCATCATTGTTCACACATGAGCATTCTCTCTCCTTGACTGCCAGGTTACATCAATGTCATGCTAACTATTCTCCTTATATTAACAATGGTTGGACTTTTTCTGGACAGACCTCATATATCATACTTTTATTTGCTCAGTATCCTACATGCATTTTTCTCATTTAGTTATCTCAAAAGTCTAGGAGAAAGATATTATGATTATGTTTATTTATAACATTAATTAACATAGACTAAGAAACTGAAAGTGCCTCGAGTCACACAATTAGCACATGATAGAAACAGGGTTTGAATCCAGGCAGCATGGTTCCTGAATTTATACTTAACTACTTTGTCGAATCAGACCATACGAAACCAAACCAACAAACATGTAAACAACTTATACATAAATCTGAATTATGTGTTTTTAATCACCAACAATCAAATTAGATAGATGGTTATAAAGATATCACATCGCTTCATGCCATATTTTAACAGCAGATGACCTATTTCAAAGGTAGAAGCAAGATACTCAAGAATATTAAATAATAGATTATGTAATTTTTGAATGATGTATAATAAACATGAATTGGCATTATAAATACAGTTTTATAAATATACAGCATGGTAACAAAAATGTCCTAATTCACTTTCTTCAACAATTCCTTTTATGAAGTCAGGGTACCTTCATCAATCCTCTGAGTTTCTCCATGTATTATAAACAAATAAAATAATGCTTTCCCAGATGTGTGAAAATGTGTTAGTTAATTTTAGATATCACCATGTATGTTTTGTGTGTGCATAATTAGCAGAGCGCTTAATGAAAAGGATGCTCAGCAATAACTTGTTATTGTGCACAAGACAATTTTCAGCCTCAGAGCAGTACGCACTTCCCCCATCAGACTATGTGCTAATTATTCCAGAATTCTTTTCTGACATGCTTATGTAAAAAAAAAAAGCATACATTAACTCTAACTGTTGGAGGAAAATCCAATGAAACAATAATCAAATAATTAATTAAATTTAAACATACATCATTTTTGACTTGTGTATCCAATAGATTTGGGACCCTTTTAAAGTCTTTTTGTTTTGGAATCTTTTATTTTCTTCAGCCTTTCCTTGTTTCATTTTTAAAGTCGTCTTTATGTTTTGCCTTATCATGTTTGTGCTTGTGTGTGATTTTAAGTGAATTATCTCACTTATTTTTTCCTGGCATTATTTCTAGCTTCTTTTCTTTTTAGCAGAGGTCTGAGCCTTGGGGGACAGAGGGTAATGTAAAGATGTGAATTGGTTCAGAAAGCTACAGGCGGGTTTGGATGGGGTGGGGAGAAAATGCAGACAATTGTAATTGAATGACAATAAAATAATTTTTTTAAAAAAGAAAGCTACAGGCGCCTATGTGTGCACTAGCAATGGGGAGCTGGCCAGCAGGAAGGACAGTCTCCATACTGGCACCGCTGCCACCTAGATTCTGCAGGTCAGCTCAGTACTGACAAATATCCGGTTTAAAAATACATAGCTTTAAAGTCGTTGGTCAGTAATTTAAAATTAAAAATATCGGTGCCCAACAAAAATCTGTTCACAGCCTGTCGTTTGTAACTGCAAGGCATAATGGGATCGACTCCAGCCTGTACTCTGAAGCTTGCTAACACACTAATCACGGAGACTTACTCTCCTTATTTGAGCCTCTGATTTTTCGCACGTTAAAATAGGAACAGTAGTATGTCACATGGTTGTTTTGAGTATTAAAATATGTAATGCAAGTAAAAATTTCTGGCACATTATCTGACACATAAAAGGATTTAATTAAATTGTAATTAACTTCCCTTTATGTCTGTTCTCTCTCTTGTCATATGTTTATTTGGTTAAATGTGTTACTTACTTATCTATTCCACGAATGCTCCCTGATTCCCAATTTCTCTTCAAATTTGTCCAACCTTTATTAATTTGTTATTATTTTATAATGGATTACTGTCATTAAATACATCCCTACTTTAAAAAATAATGTGGTTCTTCCCTTTGCTTTGTTGATATTTTCACTCCAACATTGGAAACAAATGGAGGGTTAGGTGGGGTTTCTGATCGAATCTGTAACTATAGGAGTCTGTAGAAGTTTGCTGAAAAACAGATCTTCTTAACTTACATTTAAAGACCAGAGCTATATAAATTAAATATGTTATTAACAAAAACTGTTAATTGAACATGTTTGTGTGATCTCTTTGACAGACTGCCCTGCCAAGTCTTGTGGGAAATGCGTGTGAGGGCAGAATCTCAACAGTCATAGAAATAGCTCCTGATGTTCCCGTCTGAGCTATTTGCATTTGTTTTGTATTTTTTATTATTCCCAACATTAACCGTCACTTGGTGTTTCTGTCCAATCCCTCCAGACTCATTACTGCATTTGCAGTAACCACTTTTTTCTTTGTTTCTTAGATTATAATCATGTCTTTTCCATCTGACTCAATATTTCCATGGACTGTAAACCTAACTGTCTTTGTTTGACGGGCCAGGGGTTCTTCAATATTTTGTACTGTCCTGTGTTCTCTTATCAGGTACAGAGTCTTGTGGGAAATGGAAAATAAAAGATAATGAATATCCCACAGAAAACAAAATATTGACAAATTTAATCTCTCTGTATACTTATTTTTATGATTGAGTATAAAAACATATATTTTATGAAATATACTCATATATATAACATATATATAAGTTATAACATATAACATATATATATTTATGAAAAATAGATTTTATAATTTTAATGAATGAACAAATACATGGTTCTGAATAATTTTAACTGAAATATAGTTTAGATAACTCATCATCACAAGTCCAAATAATATACAGTTCTAATGATTTGTATGTACAAAAGTGAATGGACTTTTACAACTCCATGTATCTGAAAATATATATTCCTCTAGACATAAAACTATGATTTCCCCATAGTTTTATCCTAAGAATGGCACAGGGGAAGATATATGCTTCATTTTTTAAATTTTACTTGTAAAGTTCCATTTTCTCATTTATAAACTTAGCCCTTTCTTTTTCTTAAATGGTAATTGAAAGAATAATTTTATTTCTCATTTTTATAAACATAAGTAAAGATCAAAAACATTTTCAGATGAATTTTGGTGTCTCACATTTCAGTTGAGACTATTTCATAAACACATCATGTTATAAAAATGTGTTTCCCTTAAAGCAATGGTTTCTTTTCTGCTGGTAAATTTCAACATATTAAAACAATCAATTTTGGACATGGTTCTTATTTTATGGTTTCATTTCACTGATATCAATTATAGAAATTATTATTGGGGCCTGAACTATATAGTATAAGAAAAGAAAATTACAAACTATTTTCATATATAAACACATATTGAAATCTTAAAGCATATAAAATCAATTAATAAATAAAAATAAGAATAGCATAAGAAAATTTATTAAGAAAATACATCGCATCAGTAGGTCAAGGGAAAAAATATTATGGTCAAAATGATAGACCCCAAAAAAACAATATTCAGCTTGTGTTTATAATTTAAAAAAAAATTAGTTGACTGGGAATAAAAGCGTAAAAAAAAAGGAAGGCAAAATCTGCTAATACACTTCATTATTAAACACCAGAAGCAAATTAAATCAGAAACAAAGCTAAAATAACAGAAACAACAAAAATAGCAGTGGCATGGTGATATGATCTGTGTACTTTCTTAACATAACATATTATCTAGTCTGAAAAAAATCTTGTATGAAATAGCTGCGCACTAGAGACATTTTTATTAACTTTAGAAGAAAACAAAGTTACCATTATGACCATTATCATTTTTTTAATAATTTCTTTTTTTAAAGATTTTATTTATTTTTAGACAGAGGGGAAGGGAGGGAGAAAGAAAGAGAAAGAAACATCAATGTGTGGTTGCCTCTCATGTGGCCCCCACTGGGGACCTGGTCTGCAGTCTGGGCATGTGCCCTCACTGGGAATTGAACCCACAACCCTTTGGTTTACAGGTTAGTGGCCAATCCACTGAGCCACAACACCCAGGGCCCATTATTTTTTTAACATCCTTCTGGAAGTTCTAATATAATTATTTGGAAAAAAAATGTAAAAAAGTCTATACATTTATAATCAAAAGAGGGAAAGTAAATAATAATTGCTAATTACATAAGTTTCTACTTTGGAAATATAAAAGGATTAACTAAATCCTATTACATCTAATCTATACATTAGCATAGCTATATTGAAAATGATAGAGAAATCAAATTTCTCCAATTACTAATGATAAAGTTAAAATAGAAAATAAGGAGCTATCATAACAGCAAGAAAAATATAAAATTCTAAGCAATGAACTAAATAAATATCTCAGATCTTTATGATACCAAGTACATAAATTTCCCATAGAATTTAGAGGAAAGATGAAAATGAACAAACATACTTTGTTCTTCAATAGAAAGACTTGAAAGAGAGGTACAGCAACATTTCTTGGTTACTACTCACATATAAGATCATTCTAACCTAAAGTTTAACTTTAGGACATCATCATAAACTACTAATTCTAAACATCATTTGGATAAACATATTTAAGATAAAAATAGTAAGTTATAGGAGGGGTTTTCACAATCATTATGAAGTTTATAAACATAATGATTTATAAAACTAATAAAAAAGTACACTAACAACAACAGAGCATATGGATAGGTCAAGGTAAGAATGACGAAAGATAAAAAGCAAAGATAATTAAACAAAGTTATTTAGTTAATGAGTCTTAAATTGGTATTTTAAATCAGTAGGGTGGCCAAATGGATTAATTAATAAATGGAAGTAGAATCATTGGCTAACATCACATACACACACACACCCCTATACCATATTTTATACCAAAATAAATCCCTGTTGGATTACATATTTATGGTTTTTTATTATATTAATCTTTAATCCTCATGAATTTCTTTTTCTAATACCCAGTCTTGGTGGGGCCACTTCAATGCACTGTTAATTTAGTGTGAATTCTTACCAAATTTTTGGAAATAAATTTGCCAATATATGTTGAGTGTCTCACAACCATTTATAATATATGGCTGGATATGTCTTGTTTAGAAATATATTTTTATATTTAATAATGTTTAGAAAGGTCATTATTATATGAAAATAATAGCAAAAACTTGCAAATACTGAAAGTAATGATCAATATTGGATTGGATAAATAAATCAGGGAATACATATTCAAAGAGTTAATCAGCCTGTGGTCATTAAAAATATATATATATGTGTATATATTTAACTTATGTTGAAAGAGATGCTCAAAATTCTTTGTCTGTTTCTCTTTCTTTAAAGTGTGTACACATATACATATACACATACATATATAGTCAAGTATATACCTATACATACACACAGACAAATGGAAAGGATATATACCATACTGGTAATATTTGTTAGAAGTGGTACCTATTAAAATTTTTTTACATTTATTTTCTGATGCTTTTTCCTCTTCACCATGGATTAATAAAATGTGCTATTTTATATTCACATAAAAGATGTATAAAATAATAATAATTTTAACTTTTGTGAATAATATTTTGTTAGTTATATTTACTTTATTAATTATTTTATGTAAAGATATTTGTGGGTCTATTCAGGCTATAAATGGAGTTGTAATGACTTATACATCTTTATATTCCCCAATGTACCTACAATTCTGCTGTGCAGTTAATAAATATTAGCAATGTTATCATCATTTAAAAAGTATTCTCTAAGTGCTGAAAATACAGGGATGAACAAATATAAACATGTTTCTGGCTGATGCACTAATAGTCCTAGAAAATGTTTTCTTGCCTCACTCGTACCTCTAGCTAGGAACTTTGGAGCAGAGCACAAATTTGATTTCCAGTCATGCTACCTTGGGGATTTTATGACATGAGAAAGAATAACTTAATGCTCTATTTGTTTTTTGCTGGTTCTATGCTTTATGTCTTATGAAATGCATTGTATGATTTGATGATATATAAGTTTGGATTTATATTAGTGAGAAATCCAAGGTTTACTCATTTCATTGTTGTATCTGTCAAGCTCTAGCCACTGAGTGGTTTAAGCTTATACCATAAAAATGGTCAGAATTAACCTAAAAGATGTAGTTTCTATGAATTTTAGTATATTATAGTTAACTAATCAGCAGTTTTATGGTGCTAACCTTTTAGGGATATGTCAAACAACCAAAAACTAATAATACGACTGTAGAATATTGGTAATGGGGATAAGATAAGCAACTTCACAAGGAGTCAAGGGAAGGTAATATGTTTGAACCTATTAATGAATGGCTTGTGACATCTTATACTCATTTATATTGTTGTCCAAAGTTGCAACCTTCTAAGACAACAATAGACACTCTGTAGTAATTCCATTGTCTACGATGACCACAATTATACATCATACAAGAACACATCCTCTGTACATGACCACAGTCAACTAATTCTTGAAAGCAATAGCCTTTCAGTTTTTAAAATTCTGCTTTCATGTAAACAAATAGAAGTCCCTAATATTATTGTGTATAATATATTCATAACCACACATATATACACATACACTTTAACCAGGTTATAGTAAATATTTGACAGTTTAATCCAGCAAATGGGTTATAAATAATACAAATATTCTGTGAGGTTTTGGGGCCAAAAGATAAAGAAGTTCAACTAAGTTCTGGAAACTTAGGAGGACAAATGTCATGAAAGGTGATGTATAGCTAGGTTTTAAGACATAACCTTTTGTTCCTAGACAAGCCGAATTGGCTATCATTGAATAAAATGGAAGCACTCAGCTGAGAGCAGGTGGAGGAAAAATTTCAGAGTAGTGGCAAGCAAAATTTGGAATGTGCCTGCCCTGAGGATTACCTTCACCTTGGACAGAGACACCAAGATAAGACTAGGAGGTCGGAAGGAGCACTCTTCTGAAAGTCAAATACGAGTGTCCTAAATCTGGCTGTGCAGTTTCTAAATTGTTGGTCCTGAGAAAGTTACCTCCCTTTTCCGGGCTTTGGTCTATTTGTCTTAATGACCTTTAATCTTTATGTTCCTCCAAGATATGAAAGCCCTAGCAATTCCTTTTCATGGTACTCAGGGATTACCATTAATGAGCTCTCATATTCCGTAATCCCATCTGTGCCATATTAGCTCCTCTTGCTGGTTTAAATCTTTTTAACCATAGCATTATTAAAGCTGGTCGTTAGAAAAATTTTGAGTCTACCAGTGAGCCAGACTACCAGAAGTTCACAGTATGGCCTCTATGCTCCACAGAAAAAGTCTCCCTCCTTTAATCCACCCTAAGGCTTTAGTCATTCCCAAACTTTTGGGTTAGTGGAACAACTTTGGCATCACTGAATTATAATCTGCCCCTTGACTATCCTAGTAGTTTCCTCACAGAACTTTACCATAATGAGCCTGAGTCTTTGTCAACCCTATTCAATGGTGGAGTACTGTTTTGATAAAAGTTAAGAACAAATTCAGTTTAATGGAGAGACCAACATAGTATCACTCAGGTGAAGTACAAACATATTTGCATAATAAAATGACAAAGAAAATGTGTTCAGACCAGTCAGAATACTCAGAAGAGAGATTAGCAGCATTTTTCAAAGTAGACATAAAGGTGCATACTTGTAGACCACTAAAATCCTCATCCTAGAATTCACAGTTGGGCATGTCAATATTTGAATGAAGGAGGGTCATCTCAGATGTTCAGAAACTCAGTTGTTCCCTCTATGTTTAACTCTCTAAGAGCAGTTCAAGTAGGCCTGTGTGAGTATTTGCTGGGAACCATCACCTTAAGACCCAAGCATTTCATCAAATTTAGAGTTATATACCATGAAATATAATGAAAATAAGATTCAGTACAGTCATTCCAGGGCATAGGCTTCAATCAACACATCCATCCTCCACAAAATAAAACAGCCTGGTCACAATTTTCTGGACCAGAGCTATGGCTTTAATGCCAAGGCCAGTTTCCCAGACATCCCTGTGGGTCACACTATGCCCCACAGTTTCTGTAACATCAATCTGACCCAGAATCAAATTCAAGTTCAGAAAGACTGGAACTTGAAGCATACAGTTTTCTTGGGATCCAACACCAGTACAAAGTGAATTATACTGGTCCTTTTATGACAGAGCATCATGTAAGGATGATCAAAAAACATACAAGGGTAACAGCATAGGAGGTTGGAGGAGCATGGTGGGAATGGTGGAGATGGTGCCTAAAGAAAATATTAATCCAAAGATGTTCTCAAGAATATGAGCTGAGGTGCAGGATTCAGGCAGGAGATAAGTGAATGAATGAACTGGAAAGCCATCGGTGGAAATCTGTGGTGGATTCTTATTTGACCGCATAGAAGAACCTTGGTTAAGCAAGGCTCTATCCACAAGCCTTCAGTAAAAACGTATTCTACAGCTCATGCATATCCTTCCTTTAGCAAGGATGGGTAGATGATAGGTAGATAGATTAGACAAATATTCATGGGAATTATACACAAAATACTTAACTTTCACATGTAAATTATGAATTGCTGTTATTTTCTGAACTATATTAGAAAGCATTCACATGAGACACTTTTTGTCAGGGAGTTCTGCCAAATGTTTGCAATGTTAATGATGTGGCCAGCTAGGTGGTTAAAGATTCAAGTTCTGTGGAGTCAGAGAGAAATCCCAGAAGATTTAAAATTAACCATGAAGTATATTTTAATATATGAGTGCTTCTAAATAAGTTTTCAAAATTCATATGGATTGATAACTTCTGATAACTTCTGAGTGTTGCAGTAGAAAACACTGGCTTTGGATGTAGAAGGATTGGGTTTTAAATTCTTGTCTTGATGTTTTCTGGGTGGTAGTCTTTGGGCTATTATCCTAACCTCTTTGATCTTAAGTGTACCTCACTTACCAAATGGAAACACTCATGTCTAAGTCACATAATTTTTATGAGTATTAGTGGGATGATTCATGTAATGCATCTAATGTGCACTTGCCACATAAGAGACACTCTGTAACTAAATTTTTATGATTTAATTTATGAACTTCTAGAAAAGGTAGATGGCATTTAGAAATGGACAGTGGAATGGAAATTTACTTTAAGAGCACTGAAATTATGAGCCGAATTAATGGAAAATATGTAATCACCCTTAGAACAACATGTGAGTTAGGACTACCAGTCCCACCCGAGTCCAAAATTCACGTAGAACTTTTGACTCCTGAAAAACTTAACCACTAATAGCCCACTGGTGACTGGATGCCTTACCAGCAACACAAACAGTCAATACATATCGTGTGTGTTGTATGTATTATACTGTATTCTCACAATAAAATAAGCTACAGAAAAGAAAATCATAAGAAAGAAAACATCCATCATACTATTTATTGGAAAATAACCACGGATAAGTGGGCCTGTGCAGTTTAAACCTGTTTTGTTCAAGGTTTAGCTGTAATTGATGTATAATAATATTGAGGGAACATTCAAAATATTAAAAAGTTTTAACCAGTGTATTCTGTAACACTGCTTAGACCTTATGTCTAAGGGACCTTAAATAATTATTTAAAATTGGATTTAAAATAAACTAACAAATGAAATGGAGACAGAATCATGGATGCAGAGAACAGAGGAACAGCTGTCGGGGGCAGGGGTTGGGGACTGGGTGAGAAGGGTGAAGGGATTAAGCAAAGAAAAAAAAGGAAGACTGATGGACACAAGAGGATGGTATGGTGATTGCCAGAGGGAAGGGGGGTGACAGAGGTAGAAGAGGCTCAAGGGAGGATAGATGCTGAAGGAAAGAGACTTGATTTGGGGTGGTGAACATACAATACAATATATAGATGATAGGTTGTGGCATTGTATACCTAAACCTATATAATTTTATTAACCAATGTCACCCCAATACATTCAATATAAATAGATAAAATAAACAAATAAAATTATATTAAAATGCAAACTTGTCCTAAATATTCTCTGCTTTTTGTTACTTCTCAATTATATAACATGTGTAATTATAAAAATATGTTAAGTGAAATTATATTTTCATAATTCACCTTTTATTTTACTACTCAGAGATAACCACTGCAAACATATTGTAAATAAATTCCTGGACCATATGTACATGCACTTATATATATATATATGTATATACAGATATAATTTCTTTTAAAAACAAGATAATAGATTCATGCTTTAAATATTCTTTTCTATCCTTTTACTCAACTGCACATCCATTTTCTGAATATCCTTAATAACCTTCCAAATAATATATGTTACAATATTCTGTGCAATATGGTGACCGAACAAAAATGTAGCTATTCCAAATGCAGTTATAAAGAAGCTGCTCTAGAGACTAGAGGCTTCTGGACGCTGGGATATAACTTTATAAAACAGAGCATCTTGTTCTATTTAAGTTTTTCAGCTTATCCTGAACCCACACATTTATCCCATTTGGAGACTATGACATACTTGTTTGCAAAATACCTTGCGATCTTTGTTTGAAAGTGCTGAATATTATTGTAACCATTTATCTTCACATAGTAGAAACCCTTGACTAGAAGAGGCATTGTGCTATTTTCCTGATGCACTAGGGAAAGTTGTTACACTTTTGGCTCTAGCTATTGCTATTAATTCACCAACTTATATGACCAAGAACCCTCAAATTCTTTTCTTCCCATTTTCATCAATATTGCTATATATAATCTTGCTTTTGCACTGAGAAAACACAGACCGACAGTGCATCAAAATTGGCAGGCTTATGCAAAATTAAATATTACCTGTTAACCTGAGTGGACTTTTACACCAGCTCTGACTTTATAACCATTTTCATATAAACCTCGCCCATTGATTTAGGTACTTGAAGTCAACCAGTAAGCAACAATATGATCATATATTTTCTTTATTAATAAGTAATGGGATTTTTCATTCTTTTGCATTCAAAGTCACCAAAGTTTAATTCACAATGCCTTTATATACCTAGGATGGATGGGAAATAGTGTCTTGTAACACAAAGTACATACAAAAGAGGCTTCTGAAACTGTAGTAGGCATTTACACGGGCATGAGCAAAACGAGAATGATAGGCCAGGTACATAAGGTCACCCAAAGTGGAAAGCACAACGGATGATTGAAGGGTGGTACCTCGTACACAGGGCGGCCTTTCCTCCCCTAGCATATCTCTGGTCATTTGATTTAGACTCGCGAGCATATCATTTGTCATGTGGTTTAGAACCCTCTGACTTTTCATATTGCTCATTATAAAGTTAGGACCCTTCTATGACTTTTCCTTTCCTGGCATGTGACTAGTCCTGTGTAGACCCTCTTAGAGGAGAAATAAGGGGGCTGGAGAGTAACCTCATATGACTTCCATACAAGCTCTGGCATGAGCACTCCTTTAAGCATTAAGCCCTCAAGACAATGAGGTTCTGACTCACATCAAATAATCTTGGGATCAAAGCCTCAGGTCTACTGACCAAAGAAACAGAGTTTTGATTAAGCTAGAGATAACATCTAGGCCTCAGGTTTGTTTCAGCTCCAGGCCCCCAAAGGCAGCAAAACCAGATGGAGGGACATCATAGTCGACATCAGGACCAGATACAATGACTAATGACTCCCTTCCTCAGTGCCATCCAATCAGTAGAGACTACAACCCTGAACAGATACAACTAAAAAGTGGATAAATATTCAATTGAGTTTCTTCCCTGGAACTTCCCATATGATTCCCACATTTAGAGAGCAGATACAATCCCTCAGGACAAAAGACTCAGGGTGTGCTCTTTCTCTCTCTGGAGAATGCCCTCCCCTTTCCCCACTCACATCTTTCCCCAGGGGCTTTTTCCTCCCCCTTTCCCCAAGAGGGTTCTCTCTGCCTTTCTTCTTCTTAAGCTCTAAGGACCCTCCTTTTGCCTCTGTAACTCATTTCTTGAGCCCACATAGCCCAGCTGGCTCACATTCTTCTACCTCTGTAACTCTCCAAATAAATTTTTGCTTGTCTAGGTATTTGAGTCTTGGCTATGGATTCTTTCCTAGTCAGGACCCAAGTTCTGAGGTTGCTGAATGGAGATTCAATTGCCAGTAACATTCTGGTGCCATTTTGCTGCAAAAAAAATACATTTAAAAAAACATTTCAATTATAAACACAGTCTGAAAATTTAACTCTAGCAAATAATTGGCATTTAAGAAATGTAAATATAAACTACACTGCTCTTTGAATTAAAGAATTTGTATCAAATTCTACTTTACCCAATTCCCCCTCCAACAAAGTAGGTTTTCTAGGCCATTGCTATTATTCTGATTTTTTTCTTTGTTCTAAAATAGGTTTCATTGTTTCCTATGGCCCTTTCTTTATCAGGTACTTATTAGTTGTTAAAATAACAGACTTATTGCCTAGATCTTAGAGTTAAAAAAAATAAAGGCAAAGAACTAAGTGCTGCTTGTGCTCAGAAGGTAGCACATAATACCACCTACAAAGAAGATGGCATTTTACAGTGGGTCTGAAGAAAGCATGATTTTATTTGCATCACAACCACTAATCTCATCCTTATGTTGTCTAAATGGCAGCACCATTGATCAGGGCATTGTAATGGAAAAAACACTCCATGGTAATGTAATGCAAGGCATTCAAATTCTCCTCCTGCCACTGCTGTGGATTCAATAGACTGGCAGAGGCAGTAAGACCTTAATTCAAAAACCGACTTTCATTTATTTGTTATGTCTCCTGGAAAAGCTACTTTTCCTTTTCAAGCATTAGTCTCCTCATTTTCAAAATGGGAAATAATAATACTTTTCTTGTAAAGCTGTTGGGAATATTATGACTGCTACATGTACTAGCTCCTAGTACCTAATGGCTACTCAAGGAAGGGTGGATGTAATTATGTTAGTTGTTATCAGTCACGTCTCTCAGACTTTCTGGGAAATTGGCTAGAAAACCTTTACTTTTCCTTCACAGCCACCTATCTACATTTTAAGATGGAGAGATTCATTATACCAGGAGAAGGCAATTGAGTGCAATAAAAGAAAACTACAGTAAATTATTTCCTATAATAAGTACCTTGAGTGGACATCCTTAATAAAAATTTTTTCATTCTTACCTGTTCCCTCATCTCATTTTTATTTCTTTCTCTCAGTTTTTACTTTCCACTATTTCCACATGTACACAGGTGTGTGTGTGTATGTATATTCTCACCATTTACTCCAAAACTCTTTTCTCATTCTTTTTGCATTTATAGATAGTCAAAAAGTTCTTTAGCACTTCTATGCTTAGTAAAAATAATATGTTTAATATCTCAGGCTTAAATTTTTGAGAAATAAATACTTTTTGCATCTTGAAAATTTATGTATATAAAATCCCATAAAATAGTCCCTGATAAGAAATAGTATGATATTTTAATATAAAATGCATATACTAATATCTTCAATTAACTCCTGATAAATTCTGAGAACAATTTATTACATATATTTCCTAGGAACCATTTTAAAGCATATATATTTAAATTCCTAGAGTATAGATATTTTTTAAAGGTCCTCTTACCCATGTGAAAGGATCAACTTTTACTAATTTATTTTTCTCTCTCTATTCTGTCCATTCTAATACAAAGAACAATGTATCTGAGCTACACATATCCTATTTTTGTAGCAAGAAAGAGTTATCATTCTATTTGTGGAATCCAAGATTTTTGCTGTGTTCTCTTTTCTAGTGATACAAAACTCCCAAAATAGCTTAAAAATCTAGTGCTTAGATTTCAAAATCTATGATGATTAAATTATCACTTGTGATGATTAAGTAATGGCAGCCCTTTCCTGCCTTCTGCTCTCCTATGTGATATTAGCTTTGAAATCTGTTCCAAAGCCTCTGAATCTGGGGGGGGGGGGAGGGGTAGGTGGTGGGAAGGGTTAGTTTCCCTCATGGGTATTAAGTATTTAGATGTACAATGAACTGAAGGGAAATGTGAAGAATAAAATCTTCCAACTAATATGCCTTCCAAAGTTGCAACATCAGGATTCACACTGAGACTGGAAGGAAGAATGTGGCAGTATCGCATTGTTCAGCAACATCCCGAACAGTCTGAAATGTAAGTGATATTCAGTGACCTCAGCTTGCCCTTGAGGCTCACTAACAAAAGGATGGTGCTGCAGTTGGAGCTCCGGCAGTGACTGCAGCCAAGTTTAAGATAAAGAATGCTGCTAGTTACTATTCCTACAAAACCAAGCTTGTAGACCTAATATATCAAAATTATTTTTGGTAGTATTATGTTATTTTATGATATTTAGTGACATCAAATAGATTTAGAAATCTTTGTAACCTTTTTAAATACAGCTTTTTAATGAGGGGATTGGATAGAGCTAGAGGTCATTAAAAAACTGACAACCTAAATGTGCTCTTTAAAAATATTAAAGAAGAGATTTGAACCTACTTTTAATTATTCATTTATGAGAAGTTTTAGCTTTTTCAGAGTAGCAATAGAGGACATTCTATTTTCATCTTTTAGAGATTAATGTGAATTTAAGTTTTTTCTCTTTTAAGTTCAAGAAAATGAGTTGTAAAGAATAACTGATGTTGAAACAAACAAACTTGTTATAGTTGTATGAGATAAGGATTCACAATCCTGCTAACATAAATTTATCATAATACCTACTAAATATGTTCCTTAATAAAGTTTAAAATAAAATTCATATATTTGTATTATTTATATTATTAGATTATGTGATATTTATGTATGAGAATTAGCATTTGAACATAGACGATATGATTTTTTTATTATTAATCTTCAACAGCAGAATTAAAGAAGATATTTCAACAGGTCATTTTAAAAAACTCTCGTGGTAAACTTTGTATGCAAATTAGATGCAAAGCCTTTGTAAAGCAGAATTCTGCAATTAAATACATTGGAAATATTCATTAATGGGGTCAAGCCAGCTCTTTCTTATCTACCATCAAGTTACTCCCAGGTCAGTCAAAGACTTGAAAAGACTAAATGAGCTCTGGAAATAGATCTGGCAATGTATATGTATTTTTAGTTGCAAGGTAATAACTCAGTGAGATACATGTTATTGACTGAGTTCCTCCAAACTATTGTTTCTTCATTTTTTTATGGATTCCAATGTTATTGTTCAATATGTGAAAAAGCCACATAAATTATTGCAGTGCACAGGCAGTACGAAACCACCAATTTGCTTCACCTCACCGCAACATTAAATGTCAAGGTGTCAAGTTGTCCCTTCAGGTTTCATTGGCAGACATAAATTATGGCTAATAGAATGCACCAGTGAAATTTCTCAATAACAAATGACCTCAAAAAGCAACACTTCAAGAAGGAACTACAGGACATTGAGATAATTTATGATACAAATATTTTCAAAAGCTGGTATGCTTGGAAGGCTGATTTCTAAATGTAAAATAAATAACTGAGTTTCTGGTGTTCAACTAATCCTCCTGCAATTTCTGTCAAATACATTCTTAAAGAAGTCCTACCTCTTGGCAAATCTACAATGCCCTTGAGTGCCATAGTATATGGAAGAAAATTAAGCCTTACATTAATATTTTGAGTTCTTTCAAACTAATTTTTCTTATTTTATAGATCCAAATGTTATTGTTCATAAAACATATAGTATCTGTTTCACACTCTGAAATACTCTGAGCTCAAAAAGGTAGAGTTTCAGAGTCTCTGACATTCTGAGTTTATTCTGCTGTTCTGCTTCCTTCCCATTTTCAAGAGGAACATAGAGGGGAGACAAAAGTGTACCTCTATCTATTTTCAGAAAATTTTACTAGAACTCTCATGGCAGTTTCTACAAAAATATTTTAGAGAAAATAACCAGTAAAAATAAGTGTATGATGGAAAAAAAACAGATCTCCAATGTTTATGATAGAAATTGGTATATTCTTTTATATGGGTCAGAAAAGGCAAGACTCAGGCAGGTCAAATACAGATACAGCTAATAGAATCACATATGGCCTGCACATTTTCTCTGTAAGTTTACCTGCTTTTCAGAATCTCACATTATGGAAAAGTAAACCGAATGACTATCATGCCAAAATTGACATAAATGTTGATACCTTAAAACATTAAGTATAGAAATATATCATAATGGCCCCATCTACATACATACATGGGTAATTGGATGTAAATTTTCAGGAAATTGTTTAGAAAATATTTTAAATTTCCAGATATGTATTTATCCTATACTATGTCATTTTCCTTTTTTGCAATGTCGCTCATCCACTTAGGCCATGGATATTAATGCACTAACAAATTCGGCATTTCGTAGTGACTTTCAGGATACTTGTTCTTATTTAAAAAATAGGAACTAAATCAAACATTATCTAAAACAAGGGGCTAATTATTCCTAGGCTTCAGTGTAGAAAGTATGTCAGTTCTTTTTAACGGAGGAATACATTCCAAAACTAATAACACAAAATAACCTTGGAAGAAGGCCTTTAGATGTTCTACTCCTCAAAGTTTAATTTGTTGTTATTTAATATATATTAATGTCTCATGTTTTTCTATCATCCACCTTTCAACAGAAAAGTAAATTCTCCATACTTCTAATATGTTACAAGTTTGTTCACATAATTTTATTTAATAGCATGTTAAAATTGTTTTTATGACTTCTGTACAAAAAGCTAAATTTGTTAAATATGTATTTCTAGAGCTAATGAGAGGGTTTCTCAACATATTTTTGAGCATAAAACTAATTTGGAGGTTTTGTTATAATGGAGAGTGTCACCTCTACCTCCAGCATTCTGAATCATGCCCTGAATGCATCACGAAGCCCAGAAATCTGCATTGTAGTAAAGAACCCATATGACCCAGATGGTGGTGTTGCATGGACCACACCTGGAGAATTAATAGCCTGAGGCACCACTTGGCAAGATGTATTAAAATATTTGTGTATTAGACAAACTCCAGTCTTTTCTCAGCCTGAAATTTCACCATGCATCGACCATTAATCGATTCATTATTAGTCTGGACAATAAAAATAAAATAGATTTATTTTGGGGCAACTAAAATTACTTATCTAACTTCCGGCCAAGATGGAGGCATAGGTAGACACACTGTGCCTCCTCACACAACCACAAGAAGGACAACAACAATTTAAAAACAAAAAACAACCAGAGCTGACAGAAAATTGAACTGTATGGAAGTCCGACAACCAAGGAGATAAAGAAGAAACATTCATCCAGACCTGTAGGAGGGGCAGAGACGGGCAGCCAGGGCAGAGAGGATTCACAGCGAGGCTGCAGCTGGAGGACCCAGAGAAGTGGCGGATTGTGGAACAAACGGGGCAGGCAGTGCAACAGCTGGCAGACCCTGCAGCCCCACATTCGTGCATAGATAAACCGGGAGGAATGGCAGGGGAGCAAAACAGACTGCGCAGCCCAGGGCTCCAGTGTGGGGAAATAAAGCCTCAAACCTCTGATTAAAAACACCCGTGGGGGTTGAGGCAGCAGCAGGAGAAACTCCCAGCTTCTCAGGAGAGTTCATTGGAGAGACCCACAGGGGCCTAGAGCATGCACAAGCCCACCCACTTGGGAATCAGCACCAGAGGGGCTCAGATTGATTGTGGGTAGCAGAGGGAGTGACTGAAATCTGGCAGAGTGGAGCAAGCCCCATTGCTCCCTCTCGGCCTCTCCCCCACATACAGCATCATAGCACAGCGACCAGCGTTACCCCACCCTGGTGAACACCTAAGGCTCCACCAAGACAAAAAAAATGTGCCAAATGAAAGAACAGATCAAAGCTCCAGAAAAAATACAACTAAGCAATGAAGAGATAGCCAACCTATCACATGCACAATTCAAAACACTGGCAATCAGGAAGCTCACAAAATTGGTTGAATTTGGTTGCAAATTAGATGAAAAAATGAAGGCTATGCTAAGAGAAACAAAGGAAAATGTACAGGGAACCAATAGTGATGGGAAGGAAACTGGGACTCAAATCCACAGTGTGGACCAGAAGGAAGAAAGAAACATCCAACCAGAAAAGAATGAAGTAACAAGAATTCAAAAAAAATGAGGAGAGGCTTAGGAACCTCCAGGATATCTTTAAACGTTCCAACATCCGAATTATAGGGGTGCCAGAAGGAGAAGGGGAAGAACAAAAAATTGAAAACTTATTTGAACAAATAGTGAAGGAGAACTTCCCTCATCTGGCAAAGGAAATAGACTTTCAGGAAGTCCAGGAAGCTCAGAGAGTCCCAAAGAACCTGGACCCAAGGAGGAACACACCAAAGCACATCATAATTACATTAGCCAAGATAAAACAGAAGGAGAGAATCTTAGAAGCAGCAAGAGAAAAGAACACAAGTTACCTACAAAGGAGTCCCCATAAGACTGTCAGCTGATTTCTCAAAAGAAACCTTACAGGCAAGAAGGGGCTGGAAAGAAGTATTTGAAGTCATGAAAGGCAAGGACCTACATCCAAGGTTACTATATCCAGCAAAGCTTTAATTTAGAATGGAAGGGCAGATAAAGTGCTTCTCAGATAATGTCAAGTTAAAGGAGTTCATCATCACCAAACCCTTATTATAGGAAATGTTAAAGGGATTTATCTAAGAAAAAGAAGATAAAAGATATGAACAGTAAAAAATGACAGCAAACTCACACTTATTAACAACCACACCTAAAACAAAAACAAAAGCAAACTAAGCAAACAACTAGAACAGGAACAGAACCACAGAAATGGAGATCACATAGAGGGTTATCAACAGGGGAGTGGGAGGGGGAGAGAGGGGGAAATGGTAGAGAATAAGTAGCATAAATGGTGGGTAGAGAATAGACATGGGGAGGGTAAGAATAGTATAGGAAATGTAGAAGCCAAAGAACTTATATGTATGACCCATAGACATGAACTATAGGGGGGGAATGTGGGAGGGAGGGGTGTGCAGGATGGAGTGGAGTGAAGGGAGGGGAAATGGGACAACTGTAATAGCATAATCAATAAATATATTAAAATTATTTATCTAATATTCTTAATATTATGTAATTATTGAATTTGAAATTAAGAATGAAGGAATGTAAAAAGGTGTAGGAAAGAGTGAGAACTTCGGAATCAGACACACTGGGATTAGAGTCCCAGCTCTGTCACTTACTCTGTATATGAACTCAGGCAACTTTTTTTCCCTCAAATGCTAGAACTAGTAACTACTTTGAAGGGTAATTGACTGGAAAAAAATAAATTTTGCATATTTATTTGACCAGTAGTAGAACATCTACAATTTCTTCATAAAAGTCTGTAGTTACCTTATTTTTTCCTCTTATAGGGAAGTATACAGTGGCTATCAGGTTTTTCTACTGAATAAATGTACTCTTCTACTGGCTAATTTATCAAATTAACTGTCAAATCCTCTTCCTTTTAATGTCAGGGCACCATTGTTTCTTACCAGGACTATTACAAAATCTTTCTAATTATTATCCTTGATTCTAATATTACCCCATTTCAATCTGCTTTGTGGAGTGCATAGAGGCTGATTTTAAGATCCAGTCTTGTGAGTCTTATCTCTTTTGTGGTTTAAGTTAGCTATGGTTCTTTGAAGTCACTCTACAGAGTCTTTCATAATAGGGGCATTGTTTATTTCTCCTGCATTATTTTTAATCAGCCCTAATATATTCTAGTCATATAGAAATTAAAAATGCCTTTAAGAAACTAAGTTTTCTCTTACCTATTTCCATCCACCTTACTTTAATTTTCACCTATTTAAATGGTACATGCATTTCAGGCTTCACATTAGAGATTTTTTTTCTTCTGAGATATTTTTTGTTTTCCCAGACTCTCCAGTTTTGCTTTTCCAGAAGATTTTTAGACATTTTTAACAAGTATCACATTGGATTGTAGTTGCTATGCTTTCCACCCTCTCCCAACAGATCACGAGCACTTTGAGAAGAGGTAATAGATTTCTTAGTTATCACATTCCAGGGCTTAACAAAGTGCTTAGCTTATAACACTTCCCCACAAAAATATCTGTTGGGAGAATAAATGCATATGTAGAACATCTTACTAAATATTACAGTTCCTAACTCTAGGTTTATCATCTACACTTGGCAGATGTGGTAAAGAGGGGAATGTGGTAAGGTTAAAGGCCAATAGGAAACTACATGACAAGCTTCTAGATAATGAAGAGCGTTTTTACAAGGGACATAAGCACTGAAGGCTGCATCATCATAAGCATCATAAGCATGTGATGACTGCAGCCTGATGCATTTTCTGCAGTGTATCAATATATTCTCTGTCTCAATACATTTCACAGAGTCTTTCTAGCCCTGCAGTAACAGAGGCTATATCTTCGATACTCTGCACTTCACTCCAGCCTGCATATGTTAACATTAAAGGAGAAAAATCCCCAAAATTCAGATAATAGAAGACTATTAGCCCTTTATTAATTGGGAACATATTTACATTTCTATTTTAAAATAAAAATCACTCTTGTTCAAACCAAGGTTTCCCCTACATACTAATTTTAAGTTTCACACATTTGTGCATTGCGCACCTAAAGATTCAGCTCTACCTATGCAGACAGCCCTAACAACTTTTACTTTGACATTAGAGATATTAATTTCACAAAGATGTATTAATATCTAAAAGTTGCTAGAAAATATGCTATGTAAGCAAGGAAGATTAAATATAATACATATGATCGTGACACTCATTAATTTAAATTCAGTACCAGTACTTTCAGCAATTATTTTGAAGTGTTCTTTAAACCTTTTGCTAAATTTACATTGAGGTAATTTTTTAGAATTTTGTAAATTGACCCTGATAAAGGTCAGCATATATTCTCCTTTGCAAAAAGTTCTGAGTATAAAATTAACCAAGTATTTATATTTGGAAGTATTTTGTGCCTAGCTAAAAAAACTAAGTAGATTAATAGGTGAAAGGAAATTTTTGAATGATTCAAATTCTCCATGTTAGAATTATTATTGTTATATAACATTATATTTATAATGCAAATCCCTGAGTGTTTTGTTATTATGCTTTTTTAATTGAGTGGACAATACATCATGCAGATTGACAAAATAACCAAATATTGAGGATAGATTCTTCTATAATTTTAATATGTAGAGAAGAGGAGAAATGGTAAACATATATTAAATGTCTGTTGTGGGTCAGCCACAGTGCTAAGACTTTCACATATTCTATATAAGCCACATAGATGTTGTGAATATTAAGTTAAATTAGGAAAAATCATACAAATTATCTAGTACAGTGCTTAGAGTAGAATAGAAAATGAATAAATGAAAATAGGATTATTTTTACTCTTTGCAACCACCCTGACATAAAACAATGTCCCTATTTTACAGAAGAGAAAAAGTGAACTTCAAAAACATTGGTTTTTGTGTCCAAAGACCCTTTACTTAGAAGTACAAACCAAGATACAACCCATTTCTGTTTGTGTTCTATTGTCTTACACCAAATCACTTTACTGAATCAGTACCCTTTGAACCAAATGATTTTTTAAGATTTTATTTATTTATTTATTCATTTATTTTAAATTATTTTATTCTTGTTCAATTATAGTTGTCTGCATTTCCCCCCACCCCTCCAACCCACCCCATTCAAATCCACCTCCCTCCCTTGCTTCCACCTTCCCCCTTGGTTTTGTTCATCTGTCCTTTATAGTAGTTCCTGAAAACCCTTCTCTCCACTATCCCCTCCCCCCTCCCCTCTGGCTATTGTTAGATTGTTCTTAACTTCAATGACTCTGGTTATATTTTGTTTGCTTTTCTCTTTTGTTGATTATGTTCCAGTTAAAGGTGAGATCATATGGTATTTGTCCCTCACTGCCTGGCTTAATGCTTAATTACTTAGCATAATGCTCTCCAGTTTCATCCATGCTGTCACAAAGGGTATAAGCTCCTTCTTTCTCTCTGCTGCATATTTATTTATACTTAGACAGAGAGGAAGGGAGGGAGAAAGGGAAGGAAAGAAACTTCAAAGCGTGGTTGCCTCTTGCATGCCCTCCATTGAGGACCTGGCCCACAACCCAGGCATGTGCCCTGATTGGAAATCCAACCAGTGACCCTTTGGTTCACAGACTGGTGCTCAATCCACTGAGCCACACCAGCCAGGGCAAGACCAAATGAGTTTTTAATACATGCCATACAATTTAGTGAAGGGTATATATTTCCTTATATAACATTTTTTTCCTGCAGCATCATTCAGTTATTTATCTTGTATAATATTACTCTGATTTTCAAGGCCGTTTACAATTTGCTGACAGATTTGAGGGTATACTACAAACATCTCAGCAATGGGTGTGCTGTGTATAACAGAAGAAAGCAGGAGGGGGAATTCAGAAAATATAGTGTCAGTCATTAAAGGGGAAACCTATACGTGGGAAAAAATACTAGGTAAGTTAATCATGATAAAGCTGATTTGTAGACAAAAGTAAGAATTTAGATGTTGGAAGAGACTAAAAGTTAGATTGAAAGATATATATATATAATCTTTCAAATAATATTTGAAAATATTATTTTGACCATAATCAGCAACAAAAAAGTTAAAATACAGTGTTTAATTTTTGCTGTATTAATTATAAAAAGTAATGGATTAATAACAGTAATTTGTAAAAGCAAAATGAATTAGTAGTGTTTCAGTATTACTCTTTGCTGAACAGCTAAAAGTAGTATAGCAATGTAGCTAAGAACATAAATTTACTCATGTTTTGCTTTAATCAAGTTGAAGAAAGCAAGAATTTCTCTGAACTTCATCAGAGATGTTGTGTATAATTTGTCTAATATTAAAGTGAATCTTAGTTCAAGAGTTGAAACACTGAGAAGTTCTTGGCTTTGGAGAGACAAATTTGGGAAGACTGACAAAATAAGAGATTTTAAATATTGGAAGAGTTACCTAAGGATTTTACTTCATTGCACCTTGGGTTTGGCCAGAATTGGCACTAGTAGGAGAAGATACGTGAAAGTATGTTTTCCTCCACATATAAAAGAGTTTTGTAGCCATTAATGCTAAGTAATAATGGGATAGACTACACAGAGTTCTATTTATGCACATTTCCAAGGAAAGGCTGGATGATTTTCCACGGGTGACTCATAAATGGCGTTGCTATATCTGGGTAGATTGGATGACCTTACATTTCTTTGCAATTCTGAGGTATCTTTTGTAAGTGTGGCCTTTGCCTTTAACTGCCTTTATACTTCAGAACCTGAAATCCTATTTCACTCCTTGTTAAGGATGTAGCAGTTTTGTACTTTAGAATATAGATGCCTTGGCTTCACCTCAATATTTACTTGTAAGCAACAAAACGTTATCCAGGGACATTTCTTTCCAGGGACATTATCTCTTAAATAGATAGCTGAGAGTAAGTCTTCAAAAAATATTTCTAGGACGATTTTCTTCCCAGTGTCCTACTTATTTATATCCTTTCTCTCAAATCCTCTAATGAAACAATTTCCCTTTTCAATGGATAGGGCTATATACCATTTATTTTGCTAGTTTAATGATGAGGTGGGTCATTGATTATAAAAGATGCTTTGATCAAACAATCTTCACTAACAGCCTAGAAGAGAAAAGTCTTCAGAAGCAACATTAAAAGATGTTGAGCTTCTTCAGGAAAAATACCCTATCTGGAGAAAAAAGACTGTGGCCATTTATTGAAGCAATCATAAGTACAGTAAAAACTTGGGAAAAAGTTATCATTCACTTTTAATCAGGTTACTCAAATAGAACAGCTGCAAGCAGAGATTGCTGTTTAGACTGAAAATGGAAAAGTCTTTCTTATAAAGTATAGTGCTGTAAGGTCATATATGAAAAATGGGACCTTCTCCTGCATTTCCCATAACAAAGCGCAGAAGCATGTTTTAACCGTTCGAGGGTCTAACCGGATATTGATTAATATCAACATGTAAAGATGTACTTTCAAGGACAAAAGTGGGTTGAAAAATCAATTCCATTACAAACTTCATCTTTTTAATACATCTTATTGTCTTTGAATTATGATTTCTAATCAATTAACGATCGTGAAAATCAGAAGTTTGCATGAAAGATTCCTCAAGTCTCTAAGCTATCTCTCTGCAGTGGGTTCTAGGATGCCAACAAACAACAAAAGCTGTGTTTAAAGTGAATCCTGCTTGTTAATTTAAATACTGAAGTTTTAGATATTTGTATTTTCTTTGTAGTGGGTGGAAATGCACAAACTGAACAGGAACTTTATTTTGTCTTTTAAGGAAAAATCAATACAATCAGAAGAAGGTATGAAAAACTGCCATCATGATTTAATCAACATCAGTCTAAAAAAACTAGTATGTAAAATGCCAATTATCTTTAGCAACATCAAAGCAATGCCTAGGTTTAACTCTGAAAGTGTTTATAACTATTTAAGTTGTCATCAGCTGAAATCTTTTTTTAAGAAATTGAAAAAAAACACTTCTTTCATTTTCTAATCTTTGGTAAGCATGAGAGATATCAAATTAACTGTTTTGGGGCCATAATAGGCATTCATACATAACCTGCTGTCTACGGGCACTGCCCTCCTTGTTTAGCTGATTCTCCTTGTCTTCCTAGAGCCAAAAGAGAAAAATATCCTGTAGAAGCGATGTTGTCGATGCATAATAACCGACACCTCAAGAGCTCTGCCTTTCACTCCAGAAATTTCTAGACGGCTGTACATGCTGCTCTTTGCTGATCAGCACCTGATCACAACTCTGGTTAAGTGTTGTTCAGTTGTGGCAGCCTGTTTCTGCTTCTTCATGACTGTCCTTTCACATTATTTGTCATTTTGGTAACATCTCTCTCATGGTTTGAAACTTACATAGCAAAAATTCTGCTAATTTTTTGTGTATTTTAATGGGCTATAATAGAATAAAATAACCTAATTTTTTAAAAGATTGTCCTATAGACATTCACTGTCGGGGAACTGTAGAATAGAGATCGGGCAGAAAAAGAAAAATCAGGCCAATCAAAATGTGTATGCAATGAAGCTTAAGATTTGAAATACCTTATGTTTCCAATGGGACGGGGCAAAAGAGTGTTTAAGCAATGTTGGTATGTGTAGACACCTGTTTACAAGAAATATTTTCAATGAACTAAAAACATTGTTCTTCTCTTCCTAATGTCTTCCCAGCTGGCATCAACAACTGGCTCAGTATCACCAGAAGTCCTGAAGAGTTAGTGCTTTATTTACAATATTAATATATTAACTAATTCACTATTTAGAAACTGTTCATGCATTATTGTCAGACAACAATGTGATAGGTGTTGCAAAGTAATACTAAGAAAGCAATGCAGGAGAAGGACAGCTGACATCCCAGACACCTAATGGACGTGTTGTTTAAGCAGCTTGAAGCTCTTTCCAGCTGGTGAATCAATTCCATGGCCAGGACAAAATTGAGACACACCAGCATAATGGTAGCATAGTGGTAGCAGAACTATGACAGGGAAGATGGAAGAGAAGGCCCAAACACCAATTTAGCTCTTACTATGGATATTTGGAACTCTAATTTGGCCACTGGATTCATGAATTGATAAAATATGAAATAAAAAGAGTTATTTTCAACTTTATTAACCATGAATTTCTTTGTATAAATGATATGCAAATCAAAAGGATAAAATACATAGAAGAGGAGAGACTTTGGTTGATGCTAGGACATTGTAATGCATCATGGCAGGTCCCACGCACAGAAAGCACGTAGTGCACTTGATCAGAAACCCCTTGGGTCCTCTAACCCAAGGGCATGTAAGAAAAGCTATCTAATTATGAAGCAGCAAGAACTCAGAACCTCGAATCCAATCACTGTGCTTTGCTTTACTGTTGTGCATGGTAATAAAAGTTGTTTCTGCATATTTTAGGATCCTCACGACAGGGTAAGGAATCAAAACCAGGGAAGTCTTATCTGGGATGCCTAAGATACCTCTTCAGTGCTGCCTACTGAGGCTACTTTGTTTACTTCTCCCCGAGGAACAAAAGATGAATAGTGGAACTTTCAATTGTAGACTTTGTATAATGCTGTTCTTGTGTTACTTTGATGCAAAATAAGGCTTGTCAGCTGAACAGATTTATTCTGTCAAATATTGAAGTTAGTGCCATTCTTTCAGGCTTAGAATCAAGAATGTCACCATAAAACCAATAGGCTTCCAAATATATTGCTAGGAAGTTACTGCTGTATATAAAAAGGCATATGCAGGATGGGGCAAACGTAGGTTTACAGTTGTGAGTACATGAAACAGACTTTATTTTTGTATTATCACATATTAATTATTTATTATTATTTTCCATACAAACAATTGTAGGCCTAGTTTTGCCCTACCCTTGCATTGTTTAGGGTTTTAGAGATTTTATAGCATTAGGATACGTTCTGTAAATTCTATTCATATTTTAATGAGCAGTGTGCTAGATATAAATGTCATTTTGTAAAGCTCAGATGGAAAATTCTTCAAAATTATATAACAAATGTGTTCAGACAAAGAACAGTGAGAGTGTTTGGTGTTTGGAGGCCCACACTCCTGGGCAGCAGAGTCAGCCGTGCATAGTCCCAGATCACTCAGCGCCTTGTAAAGAGCGAGGCTGGTGCCCCTGCGCAGCTGTTCTATCCCAGTGCGCTGTCCCACCAGAGAGACCCTGTCTTCCTCTTTCTCCTCCAGTTACCATCCAAGAGGCCTTGTCAGTATAACAGAACTGAGCTGGGGATAAAGGACCTGATCTTGGCATCAAGGGTCCTTCTGGAGAGGAAAATTTGTCCCAACCTTAGTCTTCTTTTGTTCCAAAAAGTCTCATACTGAGGAATTAGTCTCCTATGTTATTTTCTAAAGTTATTGACAAGATGTTTTATGTAATTGTCTTCCTTTTCCCCCTGAATCTCTCTCCAAGACACCTGGAGAGGAAAGTGGCATCCTGTTTCAAAAGTGTTTGAAGGATCAAACACTTGTCTCTGAAAAGGAATCTAATCTAAGAGTCTTCCCAGACTCAGTGTTCTAGCTGCTCCCATCTTTTCCTTTACAACCAGTGATCTGGATGTCCCTCTTTTCCTCTTTCATAGTCCTCTCCATAGTCCTTCCCTTTTCTAATAATGGTTCATAGGTTCTCACCTATTACTTTCCCTAGATATTTGAGATAAGTTTCCATGTAATTTCTTTAGACACTACTCCAAGCTTCAGCTTCTAGCAGACTAGCAAGGGGAGGTCAACTATAATGGGCACAGACTCCTGAAAATTCGCTGTGTAACTTTCTTCAGATTCTGCCCAGCCTCTGTGTCCGTCTGCCAGTTTCTGAACCTGTGCTCTACTGGGGCTCCAGACTGTATAGACTTGGTTTTACTTTCTTTTTTCCCCTTCTCCCTTTTCCCTGACTTGCTTGCAGCTAGTACACCCACCTGCCAGTGAACTACCCGGTCCCCTGAGTGAATGTGTCTCCCTTCTGGCCATTATAGCTGGACTCCCTCCATGCCCTGAAACAGCATGTGCCCCCTGCTGGGTGTAGCTATGAGGCAAAACACTGGAAACAAACACGAGTAGGTAGCATCACATGACTCAGGTCAGAACTCATGTAAAGAAGGATGATAGGAGTCTTCTTTTCAGCTGACATACTTCAGAACAATGTACTTGGGCCCAGGTACAGCCTTACATACCATGGTGAAGGATTCCAGGAAATGTTCCCTCCTTATTGTTTCTCTTAACAATGAAAGCCAGAATGTTATTTGGTTTTGTCTTGTGGTTTTGTCAGTGGATGTGGCTGGATGTGGCTTGGCCACTGTTGTAGATGTGAAGCTGCACAGCCAGATTCGCCTTTAAGGGAGAACTTACAGCCCAGCTGTAGGGAATGAGGTTTAGGCGCAGCTTTTAATTGTCAGCTCTCTGAGAGTTTGCTTCAGCTGAAGAGAACTTCCGTAAATTAGCTTATCTCCTTTCCAGGTCAACCTGCCTCCTGCAGTATGAGCTTAAGCCAGAGCTAGGGAGACGAGGCCAGGATAGGACCAGGGATCTGATCTCATTATATCTCCATCTTGCTAACCTGGAATCTAAGGAGTTAGAAAATTCTAAATGCAAACCTGGCCTTCAATACCTTTATAAAGTATACCTGTCAAAGTAGGAATATATAACATATTTTATTTAAAAGTTTTTAACCAGATTTAAGCATTTTAAATATTTATACATATTGTACTTTTGCATCTCGCCCCAGGCCAAGCCGTGGCACATTGGGACACCTGGTGTGCAAGTGTAACATCGAAATGATCCAATGATGACCACAGGGCTGCATCTAGAGCATAAAGCAGTCGTACTTCCACGTTTAGTGAGACAGCAATTTTGTTTTTTGTGTATGTACTTCTGGATTTTCCTCTGAATTTTGCATGGATGAGCTGAAAGAGTCTGAACCTGATTAACTATCATCACAGTTGAGCAAAGGTCTTTGGCAGATCTGAGGGGAACTGCCTGATATGGGCGGGAATTCATACACAGAAGCGCTGCGGGGTGCAAGGGTCTGTCTTTCTTCGTCATCCTGTGAGGAAATGGCGGGTCCGCGCCCTTTCAGAGTGACGCCATCTCCCTGCCATCCTTTTCTGTGGCTCTAAAATGAAAGTGGTCTTGTACGTGCCAGATAATGCAGGTGGATCTTGGGGGGAAAACAACTACCCCAAACCCAGACTTTGGGAACCCCTGTTTCAGTGGAAAGATGAGCTCTGTGTGTGCGGTCTCTCTGGACAGGAGGGATGGATGCTGAACCTCCGCTTCCAGCCGGTGCGTGAACAGGCCAGGCGGAAAGGCTGGCTGGGTCATTCACCCGGCAACCTTATTTCTCTCTACAGTCTACAGAATAAGTAAATAGATAACAATGGGACCCATGTTTCCAAAGGTAAGGAGTTGATAAAGAATATTTACAGAAAAGGTCAGAGTTTGTGTTCTGGCAGCCTGTCTAAATTCGAGCTGTTTTTCTCTTTGGTTTAGCCATATATTTGTGTGAATAAGAAATTTAAGTCCTTTAAATTAAAATCTGATTTCCTGGCTAGCTGTAACCCCATAGGTACAGGAAAACAATAAATTTTATGTTAATGAAGTATATAAGCTTCCCATTTTATAATTCTTAGGAAAACACAATTTTGACCTGATGTGTCTGTATTGTTCATCTAGTATAATGTGACTTTTGAATATTAACTGCATATTTTCCCATACAAGACCATTTAACTATTATGCATATTTCTTGAACCAAAGCATTTCTATGACAACATAATCATTTTTATACAATTAAAATAAAAGAAAATATTGTATATATTCACTGCTTATTAAAATGCAAGTGTTAAAATTCATACTTAAAAAGTAGAACAAATACAAATTTAAAAAGCAAACATCGTGAAGCATAATATTTAAAAAACTGTTTGATAACACAATTGAAAGAAGAAAAATCATTGCTAACACTGGCCTCTAAAGGTTCGACTTATTTTACATAAACAGGCACTTATTATTTTAATAATCTCAGATAGCTAATCAACAAACAACTTACTGTATATTTGTAAATCATTTTTTTTTCTTGTGAGACGGTCTTAATACAGTGTGTCTTCAGGCTTTCTCTATGGGGGAACATTAGTAAAACATACTTATTAGTATCTGCCCCTGCAAATTCTTGAGCCTATGTTTATTGAGACAAACATAGTAGCACCTACCATTCACAAAAGTCTAGAATGCTCGGTTATAGGATGTAGCATCCCAGACTCCAAAGCCTGGCTCTCACACGTTCTCTCGATTTTCTTGAAGCAAATTTGAAGGGGTTTCAACTCTGCCATGGTCTTCTGATTATCGCTAACGCCTGCATCAGAGCCATGTGGTGCAGTGGTGAACAGGTAGGACTCTGGGAAAACACTGCCTCCATTCACACCTGGTTCTAGGATGTACTCTGAGCCTCCTTCCCCCAACAGTTCTCGGCACCATTGCTGGCAAACAATACGCTCTAAGTAAAATTCTTTTGACTACACAAATAAATTAATATTATATCTTTAGGGTTTTGTGTTCACTGCACTGAACTTCTAAAGCAGTTTTTTTCTCCTCATCTTTTGGAAGGTACTATAGTTTAATGAAAATAAATGGACTTTGAGATAGACATCCATGGGTTGTTTCCTAAGTCCCCTAAAAAAACTATTTTAGATCTTTCAGAGCCTCAGTTCTTACTCTTTCGAAACAACGATAACGTGAAAGTACGATGTGTCAAGTAAATGAGATTATCGCTGTGAAATGATGCTCATCCACGTCAGGCACTCAGCGACAGAGGATTTAACGTTAGCCCCTGACCCGTCCACCCAGCTCAAGCACGCTGAGTTGGCAGTAAGTCTTGTTATTAATCTTGACTATAACCTAGCAGTTTCAAAAATTTAAAAGTATATCTCTTTATCTTTCTAATTAAATTTGAAAGACATGCTTAAAATCTGAAACATAAATTTTAAACACCAACACTTAGTAAATAGCTATTCTAATTTTTAGTTTTGTATCAGTATAGAAAATCTGTAATCACAATAACAAATGAATAGCTTCTACATTTATTTACCAATTTCATAAAACAATTTCAATGGTTTCGTTTATTGCCCTCCCAGGTTATAAAACAGTTTCATGATACTGAAATCAAGTATGTACCTTACTAGTAAGATAAGAAAAGCTTATTTAATGAACTGCAAAATATTGGTCTACTTAAAAAAAATGCTGCTAGTCACTATTAACAATAAAGATCTACAGTAACATAATATGATGCATGTAATTAGTACTAGTATTGAAGTACAAATACGGGTATTTAAAAACCTTAAAAGCTACTCAAACTATCTAGCTAAAAGACAGCTGGTAACTGATAATATCTAACTCCAGCCTTAGAAAATTATAATCTCAGCTGTAAACCTGCAGATGAGGCTAGTAAAAAAAAAAAAGAAAAGTTTCTCATTGTTGTCAGGTCAAACACAGAGAAAAAATATGGAATGTTGAGAATTAAAAATTAATTTGTCAGACCCTTTATTATCCTGATATTTTCATGATATTAGATGAAAAATGATATTACATGTGGAAGAGAAAATAAAATAATAATTTCTTTAGTTTTCCTAGATAAATGTTCGATTTTTCAATTAAGAACTGATAATTTAACACTAAAAAAGTCTTTTTTGCCTTTACTATTTTATCCTCTTTAAAAAATGATGGAATTCATTGGGTGATATTGGTTAATAAAATTATATAGGTCTCAAATGTACAATTCTAAAATGCATCATCTCTATATTGTATCGTGTGTTCACTACCAAAAGTCAAGTTCCCTTTCATCACTATTTAAGCTCCCCTTACCCTCTTCTACTTCCCAAACCTCCTTCCTCTCTGGTAGTCGCCACACAGTTTTCTGTGTCTATGAGTTCTTTGTTCCTTTGTTTGTTTTGCTTAATCCCCTCATATATTTCACCCAGGCCCCAAACCCCCACCTTTAATAGCTGTCAGTTTGTTTTCTGCATCAATGAGTCTGTTTCTATTTTATTTGTTAGTTTATGTTGTTCATTACATTCTACATATAAATGAAATCAAGGTATTTGTCTTTCTCAGACTGGCTTGTTTTACATAGCATAATACTCTCCAGCTTTATCTATGCTGTTGCAAAAGGTAATAGTTCATTCTTTTTTATGGCCAGTTGTATAAATGTACAACCATTTTTTTATCCACTCATCTACTGACAGGCACTTGGGCTGCTTCCAAATCTTGGCTATTATAAATAACACTTCAATGAAGATAGGGGTGCATGTATTCTTTCCAATTAGTGTTTTGGGTTTCTTCAGCTCTATATTCAGAAATGAAATGGCTGGGTCATAAGGCAGATCCATTTTTCATTTTTGAGGTAACTCCATACTGTTCACCACAGTGGCGGCACCAGTCTGCATTCCCACTTGGTACGTATCGGGATTCCCTCTTCCCAATATAGTGCACTGACAAGGAAAAGGTTTCCTTTTCTCCACATCCTCACCAACACTTGTTTGTTGATTTATTAAGATTAGCCATCCTGCCAGACATGAAGGGATATCTCACTGTGATTTTAATTTATATATATTTTTTGATGATTAGTGACTTGGAACATCTTTTCGTATGTCTATTGGCTATTTGTATGTGCTCTTTGGAGAAGTGTCTAGCCAGGTCCTCTGCTCATTTGTCAATGTGGTTGTCTCTTTTTCTTAGGTGGGGTTGTATAAGTTATTTATAAATTTTGGATGTTAACCCCTTAGATGTATCATTGGCAAATTTGTTCTCCCATTCAGTGGGTTGTCTTTTCATTTTGTTGATGGTTTTCTTGGCTGTGCAAAACCTTTTTGGTTTTTTGCAATCCCATTAATTTATATTTTCTTTTGTTTTCTGTTTTTCAGAAAATATAATGCAGCAAGAAACATCTGAGATTTTACTGGCTATGTTTCCTTCAAGATTTTTATGGTTCTGAGTTATACATTTATATCTTAAACCAAATTTGAATTTATTCTTGTGTATAGTGTAAGAAGGTGGCCTAATTTCATTTTATTTGCATATATCTATTTAACTTTCCCAACACCATTTATTTAATAGACTGCCTTTACCCCATTGTATGTTCTTGCCTCTTTGTCAATATTAATGACCATGAAGGTGTGGGTTTATTTTTCTGCTGTCTATTCTGTTTCCTTGATCTATATGTCTGTTTTTATACCAGTACAACACTGTTTTGATTACTATGGCTTTGTACTATAGTTTGATATCAGGTAGCAGGATTCCTCCAATTTGTTCTTCTGAAGATTGCTGAGGCTACTTGGGGTCTCTTGTGGTTCCATATACATTATTGAAATATTCGTTCTAGTTTTATGAAATATGGCATTGCTATCTTGATAGGAATTGCATTTACTCTACACAGTGCTTTGGGTAGTGTGGACATTTTAACAATGTTAATTTTTCATATCCAAGAACATGGTGCATGCTTCCACTTATTTGTATCTTCTTCCAATTTCTTTCCTCAGTGTCTTATCATTATCCAAGTACAGTTTTTTACATGTTTGGTTAAAATTATTCCTGTGTACTTTATTTTATTTTGTTCATGTAATCATAAATGAAATTGTTGTCTTAGTTTCTCTTTCTAATAGTTCATTATTGTTGTATAATAATACCACAGATTTCTTAGTATTAATTTTCTTTCTTGCTACTTTACTGAATTCATTTATTAGTTCTGGTAGTTTTTAGGTGGAGTCTCTAGGGTTCTTTACCTTGAGGTATATTCCCTTTATTTTCACTTGGCTGAGACTTTTTGTCATAAATGGGTGCTGGATATTATCAAGTGCTTTTTCTGCATCTCTATGATCATGTGATTTTTATACTTCATTTTTCTCATGTGGTGCATCATGTTTATTAGTTAGTGCATCCCAGGAGTAAATCCCACTTGATCATGGCATATGATCTTTTAAATGTATTGCTGGGTAGGATTTGCTAATATTTTGTTGAGGATTTTAGCATCTTTGTTCATCAGGGATATTGACCTATGATTTTTTTTCTTTGTAGTGCCTTTATCTGGTTTTGGAATTATGATAATGTTGGCCTCATAAAATTAGTTTGGGAGACTATCTTTTGTAATTTTTGGAATAGTTTTAAAAGAATAGGTGTTAATTCTTTGAATGTTTGGTAATAGTCACCTGTCACACCACCTGATCCAGGACTGTTGTTCATTGGGGGTTTTATGGATTACTGCCTCAATTTCAGTAGGTGTAATTGATCTGTTCAGATTTTCTAATATTCCTGACTCAGTTTTGGAAGATTGTATATTTCTAGGAATTTATCCATTTCATCCAGATTGTCCAATTTGTTGGCATATTATTTTAAATATTTTCTTAATGTCATTTGTATCTCTGTGTAGTTGTTACATGTCTTCCATTTATGATTTTATTTATTTGGGTCCTCTCTATTTTTTCTTGATATGCCTGGCTAAATATTTGTTAATCATGTTTATCTTTTCAAGGAACCACCTCTTGGATTCATTGATTTGGGTTTGTTTTTTCTTTGTATTTTTAGACTTTATTTCATTTATTTTTGCTCTGATCTTTACTTCTTTCCTTCTATTCACTTTTGGCTTTGTTTGTTGTTCCTTTTCTAGATCCTTAAATGTAAACTTAGATTGTTTATTTGAGTTACTTTTTCTTTTTCCTTGAAGTTGCTCTATAATTCTACAAATTTCCTTCTTAGGACTTCCTTTGATGTGTGTACCGTTGCTTTTAGATTGTTGTGTTCTCATTTTCATTTGTTTCATAGTATATTTTGATTTCTTCCTTGGTCTCACTTTTCACCCATTCATTGTTCAGTAACAAGTTATTTAGCTTCCATGTGTTTGTGTGCTTTTCTGTCTTTTTCTTGTGATTTATTTCTAGTTACATATCATTATTATCAGAGGAGATGTGATATAATTTCAATCTTCTTAAATTTACTGAGAATTGTTTTGTGTCCTACATGTTGTCTATCCTAGAAAATATTCCATGTGCACTTGTAAAGAATGTATATTCTGCTTCTTTGGAATGAAAAGCTCTGACAATATCAATTAATTCCATCTGGTGGTGTGTCATTTAAGCCTGCTGTTTCCTTGTTGATTTTCTCTCTGGGAGATCCACCCATTGATGTCAATGGGGTGTTGAAATCCCCTGCTATGACCGTATTACTGTTGATCCCTCCCTTTATGTTCATCAAGAGCATCTTTGTATATTTAGGTGCTCTAGCCTTCTTAACAACAAATAACATTCAGGTTATAGGTCTACATATTTAGAGAAAGTGCAAAATTTTCTTGTAAATGCAGATGCAATCAATTAAACTAAAAAATTAATTAACTTAAAAATGCCACAGTGCCAGCAAGTCACAGAATGTTTGTCTTGAAATTACATTTCAAAATTTCTGGTAGGGCCATCTTTTCATTGAACTATATATACCATTAGATGAAATCTAAATACAAAACAACCCTAATTTCTCTACTATAAGTACATAATTATAAGTATATTGAGTAGGAGTGAGGAAGTAAAAGTTGGTAATTATCTAATTTTTACTTCTAGGCAAGATAAAGAAGCTTTAAAGCCTAAAGTGAATACTGAGACCTTAAGAAGTACAAAATCAAATCTATCATTCAATTGTGTCATTAAGGCCTAGATGTGCATTCAGAAAACAATTTGTAAGATTATTCAGATAACTATTTTGTGGTTATCTGAAACACTTTACCTGGAGATTAGTTTTAAAATAAAGTAATTGTTCTGTGTATTTTTTTTCTTTTCTGTAGGAGGTACATAAAAATATTTAGCAAATTGTGGAAGAGAAGAAAAATGGAAACACAGCAGGATGTTTCAGGGTCTTTTTTTCTCACATGCATAAAAAGCAGAGTAAAATAAAAACCAAGTCCTCAAAAGAATGAGATGGTCCTGTTCCTCTCGCCCCCATGCTCCTGTTTTTTTAAAGCTCTTCGTCTGAGAGGCTTGAGATAAAAAAAGAGTTGGTTATCTGAGTGAATAAAGCATGTCACTGGAGAAAAATTTAAAGATTTAGAGACAGTCAAAATTGTATGAAAGGGCAAAGGGACAACTTGACAGAATAAAATCATATAAAAAGTTCCAAAAAAAAAAAAGGGTGGATTCCAAAATGGCTGAGGAGTAGGAAGAAGCTACACTCACCTCCTTCTGGTGCCAAACCAGATTAACAGCTAAATTAGAGAGCAGTTGACCCGATTAACCCATTAAACTTCATTTATACAGGAGTAGTATAATTCAATATTTACAGAAGCCACATAACTACTGGTAAGAAGGGCAGAAATGCAGAGAGGGTTGGCCCCTGTATCTACATGTGGCAGCTATGAAGCTGGAGGGATATCTTGGCTGCAAAAGTGCCCCCTGAAGAATATGGGGTCTCAACCCCACATCAGGACCCTCACCCAGAGCATTAGGGCCAGAAGAGGAGACTGAGTAACATCTGGCAGTGAAAATGAGTGGCATACTGACTTCCTGGAAGAGGAGACAGTCAGCTAGAAACCAAGGTGCTCTCTCACAGGGCCAAGGCACAGGGTCTTGCTCTTGGGCAATTAACCAGGGGTCCAGTAGGAGGAAGGTGACACAGGACATACAGAGTCATGAAGAGAAGATGTGGGTGGCATGGTCCTGAGAAGAGATCTTGAGAGTCAGCCACTGAGGTATTGGTTCTGGATCAGTATCTCATGCTGCCCCGGTGCCAGCTTCCCACAATCAAGCACTCTTATTCTTACATCATCAGCCTTGGGAATGCACTAACCCAGACATGCAACTACTGGCAATGCTACCCTGCCAAGCTCATGTCCTGGTGCAAGGTCTGTTGGCTGCGCTCAAAAGAGCACACCTTTTGATGTGCTCTTTTTCTGGAGAAGTTCTAGACAGATGCTCAGCCACTGAGCTGTGTGGCTTTGGAAAAAGGGAGTCTTGTACCTGACCTGTAGGCTTGGCCAGAACCACCCCAAATGGAGACTGTTTTGATTTGTCCTCCCATGTTTTCAGCGGTCCTGCCCTGCTGAGCTCATTCCACAGAGAGACGGGAGCACTGCTCAGATCTGGGTCCTTCAGAGAATGTCTCCATCAGAGACTCCTGTCTGGGTCTCAGATGGGCATGACCACGGAGCCAAGGGGAAGCTGAGCACTTGCTCTTTCCTGAGGACTGGGCCAGCACCACCCACAATGGAAGACTGTCTTGATCTGTCCTCTCAAGTCTCAGTAACAACAGCATGGTGCACATAACCCACACAATAAACATTCCTGGAGCACCTAGCTCAGATGATCTGCAAGACTGTGTCACTGAGCCCCACAAGATGCCCTCAAAATAAAGCCATCATAACAAGTTTGAAAGTCATAGCATCTCTATCTAACACACAGAGGCAAACACAAAAAGGCAGACAAAATGAGGAGACAAAGGAATATCCCCTAAATGAAAAAAACACACAAATCACCAGAAAAAGAATTTAAAACAATGGAAGCCAGGAAGATAACAGATGCAGATAGCATGAAGATGACCTGATGAAGAGGGATTTATTCCTGGCATGCAAAGTTGTTATAATACTTGCAAATCAATAATTGTGATACATCACATAAACAAAATAAAGGATAAAAATAACATGATCATGTTAATAGATACAGAAAAATAATTTGATAATACACAGCATCCATTTATGATACAAATTATCAGCAAAGTGAGAATAGAAGGGACATATCTCAACATAGTGAAAGCCATATATGACAAACCCACTGCCAACCTCATACTCAATTGGCAAAAACAAGCATTTCTTTTAAGATCAGGAATAAGACAGGGAAGTTCACTTTCACCACACTTACTCAACACAGTATTAGAAGTCCTATGCACATCAACCAGTAAAGAAGAAATAGAAAGCATCAAAATTGGAAGGAACTAAGTAAAACTGTCATTATTAGCATAGGCCATGATACCATACATAGAAAACCCTAAAAACTCCACCAAAAACTACTAGAATTGATAAATGAATTCAGTAAGGTAGCAGTATACAAAATTAATATTCAGAAATTGGTTGGGCTTTTATATACCAATAATGAATTATCAGAAAGAGAAACTAAGGAAACAATTCTATTTACAATTACATCAAATACACACACACACACACACGCACACAAGTGCCTCTATGAATACATTTAACCAAGCATAGGAAGCCAAGGAAAGAAAATGAAGAAGATACAGATAAGTGGAAGCATATACTGTGTTAATGGAAAGGAAAGAATAACATCTTTAAAATGTCCATACTAACCAAAGCAATCTGTAGATTAAATGCAATTCCTATCAAGATACCAAAGCCCTATGTCACAGAACTAAAACAAATATTCCAAAAATTTATATGAAACTGCAAAAGACCCAAGTACCCTCAGCAATCTTAAGAAGGAACAAATTGGAGGAATTGCACTACCCGATATCAAACTATACAACAAAGCCACAGTAATCAAAATAGCATGGTACTGGTGTTAAAACAGGCATTTATAGCAATAAATAAAGTAGAGAGCCCAGAAATAAACTCAAGCCTTTATGGTCAATTTATATTAGACAAAGTAGACAAGAACATGTATTGGTGTAAAGTCAGTCTATTCAATAAATGGTGTTGGGAAAATTGGACAGATTCAACAAAAATGAAACTAGATCACCTCCTTATAACATACACAAGAATAACTCAATGACATAAATTCAAGTTGCAAAATCATAAAAATCTTAGAAATAAAAATAGGCAGTAAAATCTCACATTTCTTGTAGCAATATTTTTTTCGGATACATCTCCTCAGGCAAGGGAAACAAATGAAAAAATAAACAAAAGTACGTCAAACTGAAGAGATTTTTCACAGCAAAGGAACCCAGAATGAAAAGACAACCTGATGAATGAGAGAACACATTTGCCAATGATATATCTGGTAAGGGGTCAACATCCAAAATTATAAATAACTTATACAACTCAACACCCAGAAAACAAAGAACCTAATTAAAAAATAGTGAAGAAACCTGAATAGACACTTCTTCAAAGAGGATATAACATACAGATGACCAATAGACATATGAAAACATGCAAATTTACCTAAAAAAGCAAAACCAAAAACAATTAAGCAAACAACTAGAGCAAGAACATATTCACCAAAATAGAGATCACATGGAGGGTTAAAGATGAGGAGGGAGAGGAGGAAGAATGTGGGGAAAGGTACAGGGAATAAGAAGCATAAATGGTAGGTACAAAATAGACAGGGGGAGGTTAAGAATAGTATGGGAAATAGAGAAGCCAAAGAACTTATATGTACGACCTACGGACATGAACTAAGGTGGCGGAATGATGGTGAGAGAGTGGGTACAGGGCAGAGGGTGATAAAAGGGAGAAAAAATGGGATGACTGTAATAACATAATCACTAAAATATTAAAAAATAAAATAAAACCACAGTGAGATATCACCTCACTCCTGTCAGAATGGCTATCATTAACAAATCAATATTGTAAGAGGATGAATGGACCTGGAGAACATTATGCTAAGTGAAGTAAGCCAGTCAGAGAAAGACAAATACCATATGATTTCATTTGTATATGGAATCTAATGAAAAAATAAACTAACAAACAAAATGGAAACAGACTTATAGATACAGAGAACAAACTGATAGCTGTAGGAAGGACGGGGGTTGGACGAAAAACGGTGAAGGGATTAGAAGAAAAAATGCTTGCAGACAGGGATAAGGGCATTTTGATTGCCAGAGGGAAGGGGGGTGGGAGAGTTAGGAAGAGGGCAGAGTGGCGGCACATGGTGGGGGTAAGAGTCTCTGAGTGGTGAGAACACTAAGCCGTGTGCAGATGATGTGTTACAGACTTGTGCACTTGAAACCTGAATGGTTTTATTGATCAGGGCCATCCTAATGAAGTCAATAAAACAATTAAAAGGAAAAAGACAGAAGAGGTTTACAGACTATTTACTTATACAAAGCTCTAAGATTTCCTTTTCAAGAAAAGTTTTCTTATTAACTATTATAAACCCTCTCACTTGACAAATTGTCTTTTTGATATGTGTACTTGGACACATTTCCTATGAGAAATGCAAAATTTAAATGTGAACAAATACTAGCTGTGTTGTCAAAGTTCTTTTGTAATATAACTTTATTTATGTCCTGTGATCATTTATTGAATTTCCTTTTAAAAACTGATTGGCTGAATAAGTCAAAGAAATATTTGATACATATGAAATATTCATTTAGTACTGCACGAGGCAATAATTCTTCACCTATCTAAAATGCACTGGTAATGAAAATAGCTAAAAACCATCAGAAAGAGAAAAAGGACTATGTCAACAATAAAAGCAGATCTTGTTAAATTCTAAAGAGGGCTTCCCTAGGAAGGAAAAGCCCTCTTTAGAATTTAACAAGAGTACAGAATCTTATGCACTCTTATATTATATATAATTCAATATCCATAATTTCTGGTTTCTCCATTTATAGAAAATGAGAGGTAATGTAATTTAAATTAGAAGGTGAGATTTGCATTTTGAAGCTTCTAACCCTTGACCCAGCAATAGCATACACACCTAGTAACTCATTATACAGATGTACTTAGATTTTTCCACAATTGGGTCTTAGGATATTTACTGCTCTGCCTCTCATCCATTTTTAAGTAGCCAAAATATGATATACAAATCAATTTTCATTTTGAAATTTAAAAAGGATCATTCAGACCATTTGAGGTCTTGCCTCCTTACATGTTATCAGTTTGATTCAAATAAACTCTATGAGAATTAAAAATAAAAATAAAAAATGAAAAAGATGGCTCATTTACACATGGATTATTAGTACATGCCTTTTTGAAGTGTTTGCCTTTTGCTCTATCCTACTAATATGGAGGGATTGAAGAAACATATTAAGTAAAAAACACCAAGGTATGCCATGATACATTGTGTAAAATAATAGAATTTTTAGTGTTTAAGTTGATTATATCTGGAGAATGAGACCAGGGATGAGAAGGACTAGGATGTGAAATTGCCCATTTTATTTACAAAGACACTAAAGCGGGGAAAGATAAATAACTTGTCAAAAGCCCTATTGTTTGAATCCTGTGTTCAAGCCCAGGACGTGTAGCTCCAGAGTAGGTGCACTTAATCATTTCACAGTGCTGCTTTTCACGAGAACGAAGGTAAACCTGCATATCGTATGCAGGTTAAAATGCCAACTTGATGACGGTTGCTTTTTATCCATCTGGTCACTTATTCAACTTTATTCAAGTTTTACTTTAAAACAAAACAAAATACCAAAAAAACACAAAAGAATCAAAAATATATAAAAGAACAATACATATTATTTTTTGCCTCAGGAGCTCATGCCTATGGTACTGTATTCATGTGTATAGTTTACAAAACATTCCAGTTCAGTTGGCCTCTCACAGAGTAACTTTGCCCTCTAGAATTCTGCCGGTGTCTCCAAAGTCCTGCTGGTAGAAAATGTGATCTACGGGCAGAAACGGGTTTAGTGGCCTCTGCAATCAGCACTAAGTACTACAGGCTTCAGAGTAAAATTCACATATTGATTTTAATTTATAAATCTCCTTCCGATGGCCTGCTGTGATGCTTTATAGATTACCTCTACACCTGCAAATCATCCCACAGCTGGGATTGACTGTACCGCTCATAAACTTGATTTTTTGATTTCAATGTTAGGGGACTGGAGGCAGATATTTTCATTAATCTTTTATGTATTTTTTTTCTTACACATTTTTCTTCAGGACAGTATGAAGACAATTATATAGTTTTAACCCTCTGTGATTTATAATTTAAGGTATCTGATTTATAGATAGTACAGTGTTAGAAAGGTTAGCCTTGGGCTAATTTGTAAAAGAGGTATTTTTAGAAACCTCAACTTCCTTATTTGACTTCCTTTCTCTTCCCTCTAAGACTCCTCTCTCACTCCCTCAGGTCCCTCTGGTATCGACTGTTTTCTCAAACTCTTAACATTTTTATAACCACTTGCATTGCTATAAATCACAGGCACTACTACTAGTTTTTAAATGTTACTTCCACCCTAATGTTTAAACATTGACAAGGATCAGCCCTTTGAAGGGAAGCTGTGAGGTTGCCTGGAATTGGGGTTGCTTCATGTTAGATGCCCGGTTTTCAGATATTCCACCGAACCCAGGGTGCCCTTAACCTCCCTTCTCACTGTAGAGCTATGGCAGCCATATTTATTCCACCCAACCTTGCCACTGGCTACAGCTAATAGGGTGAGGCATGCCATTTGACACAGGTTGGTTCAATCAGATCTTTTCAATTACAAAGTTTGATTTAGGAATAAGAGTTTCTATTTGGAATTTAAACAGTGGTGTAAAATCTCAGGATTTGTGGCTCTGCACTCAACTGTCCATGACTGAGTATGAGAGAAATCAGACTGCAAAAGCAAAGCATGAAGATTTTAATAAGAATAACAAACCAAGGATGAAGAGACACAAGCAATTCATGAGTCCCTGTTATATCCTTGCTCTTGAATTCAGTGAGACAGGTTTATTTATTGTTTTACTTAAATTTATTGGGGTAATATTGGTTAATAAGACTATATAGGTTTCAAGTGTACAATTCCGTAATGCATCACCTGTATTCTGCATTGTATGTTTACCACCCACAGTCAGATCTTTTCCCACACCATATATTTGACCCCCTTTACCCTTTACTACCTCCTCCACATACCCCTTTTCCCTGCCAGGTTTATTTTCTTGTGAAAATTAACCCATTTCAATTCAGTTACTCACAAATCAAGTTCTTTAACTGATGCATAAATGACACCTGCCATCTCCTTTCCTTTTAGAATAAGATTATTCAAAATTCTCTGAAGAAATAAACTCATTTCATGTACAAGTCCTACAGTCCAAGGACTCGGAGAAAATTGCTTCCACTTCTAGCTCCATGGTTTAGCTTTTGATCTAAGCTAACCAGAGCATCACATTTTCAGCAAATGTGATTGGTTTTAGGGTGAATACATGGTACTTTGGGAGCTGAAGCAGTTTTGAGAGACCCTGACTTTTCGTTTAGAATTTGAACCTGCGAGTACTATGTGTACTCTAGAAACAGAACTCTCTTGATAGCAAGAAGAGCTAGTTTTTATAAAATGGAATCATCAAAAGAAGTGGCACCTAACAAAGTAAAGAAAGAATGGTATTTTTATGTCATGAGTTGAGCCCTGAATTCATACTTTATCTTATGGTTATCTACTCTCTATCTTACAACCAAAATATTCCTAACTGATATAAAGACCCCACAAGTCTATCGTGCCAATTTGGTCTTCTTTATGTATGATATGATATGTCTTATTCTTTGAAATAGAAGAGACATTTCAGCTCTGGCTAGTGCGATTCAGTGGATTGAGCACTGACCTGCAAACAAAGGGATCACCGGTTTGATTCCCAGTCAGGGCACATGCCTGGGTTGTGGTTCAGGTCCCCAGTAGGGGGAGTGTGAGAGGCAACCCACATTGATGTTTCTCTCCCTCTCTTTTTCCAACCCTTCCACTCTCTCTAAAAATAAATAAATAAAATCTTTAACTAAAAGAAAAATAAAAAATTCCAGGTACTAAGGTCATTACATTTTAATTTATTTTTTATATGTAAAGAAATATAACATGTATTTAGCTTTTCAATAATTCATATTTAGAAAGGCAATTTATTAATTGTGTACTCCATCTATTGAAATACAGTATTTCAGTAAAGGCTGCAGACTTCATAGAGAAAAAGCAACAGATGGGATAGCATAAGACTTTAGTTTGCCCCTAATTTTACTATAGTTATTTAAAGACGAGAAAAATCTTTCTGACTTTGTATTTCTCTTGCTTTAAAGGAATAAATACATGTCTTCCCAGCCAATACACAAGGATACTGTGCAGATAAAAATGACATGTTCTATTTCCAAAGCTCTTTGGAAATATTTATGGTAGTATACCTCTGTATCTATGTAGTCTTTGGAAATTCAAATATAATTTCTTAGATAATTAGATGTGATGTCCTTCTGTAATTAACACCTAGAATATAATATCAAGTTTCACATAGTCTCTAATTTTACCAATCACTAGAGTTAAGGTAGGGCCTGTCTTGTGCTTGATTATTGCCTTAATTTAATATTAGTGAAGAGTCAGGTTGTTTGAAGTAGTGTAATAAAGCCCTAGATCCCAGAAAATGGCAATATAGATTATAGCCTCATATTACACAGGCAGGGGATTTTCTTACCCTGGCAGGTTTTAATTGTGATGAAATTTATTAGAATAAATAAGGATGCATAAGGTCAAGGAAGCTATGTTTTTTTAAATTTTCATTTGATAGCATATTTCCTGAATCATTGAAACTATTTCTACTCATTTGTTAACATTTTGATCAGGCTAACGCTCATTACTGTGGGGCATATTTGCAGAATTCTTGTTATTTTAACAATTGAGTATAAATTTAGAGTATACAGAAGAGTCAACAAAGATTTGGTTTGATTATTCATATGGCAACAGTTTCTACTCCCCGGTTTCTAAAATTGAATCTGATCACTGAAAGGCAGATAAGAATTCATTTAGCAGTACAGCCCTTTCTGTGTCCGCACTGTGCTTCTGTTATATTCCCATACTCATGTTTAGAGCACTGCTTCAGTAGTTTTCTGTCCAATGTTTTTCTCATTCTACTATCAGCTTCAATTTCCCTAGGTGCCAAAACCTACATGTTAGTTACTCTGTGCACGAGTGTCTAGCATTTACTAGACCCAGTAACTGCTGAGTGAATGGGTGCCAAATCACTTAGGCAGTGCGTCCTGGTTCTGAAAAAGAGTATCAAGCTAATTATTTTGGTATTCCAAATGTTAGTGCCATTAATAATCTTTGAAAATTTCAGATCGTATGTTAAGGAGAAAGTTGACCAGGACTTACTTTTCATGAAATATAGTGAGGAGAATTTTAAAGGTGTTTCCTGTTTTTAAGGTTAACTGGGAAATGGCATGGGAACTGGTACTTAAATTTACTTTAAAAGCTAATGTTTTTCTTCAGAATTAAGTAGGAACATATGTTATTGTACAAACTTCAACAAATTGAGAAACTTTAAAAAATAAAATGAAAAGAATCCCCTGGCAACCATTCCAACAATAATTGATAAGTTGTTTGCAATCTTTTAATACACTCGCAACATGTATATGGAACAAGATGCTCATTGATATAACTGAACAGTCTATACCTTGGAAATATTCCAGTCAGATCTGGTTTTGTTATTTTCTCTTAGAATTCTGGTGGCTAGATATATTTACTGCCAAGCATGCATAGAAAGAGTTACCACTGAAGCAAGTACATTGTGATATTAATTCCTGGGGAAGGTGAGATCACCCAGCTTCCCTTCAAATCTAGCCTTCCCAGACTATTTGTAGCAGGGGTAGGATTTGGAGGGAAGGGTCAAATTTGATACAGGTGGCCAAGTCTCTGGGCCTGCCCAGTAAAGGTAGAATCTCAAAACGTCCTTTTCCAATGATAGAAGTGGTTATAAAACCTCTGGTCTCCAGTAGCTTGATTTCATTCTGGTCTCACTAAACTGATAGAAATGTGGGTGCTGTCATGAAGAGGTTCTGTAAGGCAACTGGGTTTAGAAGAGGGATAGTCAGTGTATTAAACATCCTGTGTCTGATTCCAGCAAATATCAGAGTCCCTACTCTCCTGGCAGATGGCAAGAAGTGAGCTCCTGGTAGACTGATTCATGGGCCTGTGTGAGTGAATATTGGATTTTGGGGGTATTTTGAAAATGAGAAATGCTTAAGGGGGGATTAATACTCCTGTTAAAGTTTGTAAATGGAACATTAATGCTAACTTTAGTTTGATTTCAAATCATAAAGCTCTTTATATAGTGAGGCTTTTAAGCCTAAAATAGGTTTGAAAATAATTTTCTAATTTCTTTTCTTTTTTGGCATTACAGGATTTTACGTTAAGTTTTTGGTTTGGGATCTTAGTCATTATCTATCATCATTTTCTCTTAAGGTTTCTTACTTTTATTTTATGCATTGGAGGATCTTCCCAACACAAGTTTTTCTTCCTTTTCCTTCCTTTTAAGTCTCTCTCTTTCTTTCTTTTGCTTATTATTGAGCATTTTATTTAAATAAGTCCTAAAAAAAGAGATATGCTAATCAGGAACCTGGACCATAACCCAGGTGTGTGCCCTCACTGGGAATTGAACCAGGGATCCTTTAGTTTGTAGGCCAGCACTCAATCCACTGAGCCACAGGTCCCTAGTTGAGTGCATGTGAGAGGCAACCGCACATTGATGTTTCTCTCCCTCTCTTTTTCCCTCCCTTCCCCTCTCTAAAAATAAATAAATTAAATATTTAAAAAGAATAATAAAGCCTAGATATGAGTTCATTTTTAGTTATGTATAAGTATTTTTCTAATATGTGGCTTGCCATTTAATATTCTTAATGACATCTTTTAATGTAAAGAGGCCTTTGCTTTCTTTAATTTACAGTTAATATTTTTTGTTATCTTTAATTTATATTTAAGAATTTTTCCTTATCACAATGTCATGAAGAGGATGTCTAGTATTTCTTTCTTAAAGTTTTACTAACTTACCTTTCGTATGTAAATCTCCAACATTCATTTTTTGGTGTGTTGTTATAATACATGATCAACATTCATTTCTCTTTTTAAGAATATCAAATTTACCCAGAACCACTTTTAAACAAAACATTCTTTGCCCATCATACTGCAAAATGTCACTGATATCACTTTGGTAGGTAGCTTCCATGTTGGCCCCCAGTGACCCTCATTTCTGGCATTGATGTCCTCATGAAGTTCCCTCCAACATGCTGCCAGGCTTGGCCTGAGTAACCAGGAACGTTCAGCAGAGGTAACAGTGCGCCTCTTCTGATAGTAAGCTGTGAAGAGGTGTGCCTTCCATTTTCAGCACTCTCTCTCTTGCTCTCTATCTCATGGCACTTGCTGGAGGAAGCCAGCTACTGTGCCTATGGAGAGACGCATGTCGGAAGGAACTGAAGCCTCTAACCAAAGCCACTTGACTGTTTGGGGGTGTTATGTTATAAGTAGAATCATACGGCACATACCCTTTTTTTTTCCTGATTTCCGTGAGCTTAGAAGCCAGTACTACAGCCCTGCGGCTGACAGCTTGAGTGTAACCTTATGATGGACCCTGAGCCCCAGCCTCGCTGCTCCTGAATTCCTGACACGTAAAATCTATGTGGTAATAAATGTTTGTTGTTTTAAGCTGCTATGCTTTGAGGTAATTTGTGAAGCGAAATATATGATGAATGCAATCACTGGTGACTCTGTGTGTTAGCTTATTTATGGACTCTTCTCTGTGCCTTTAGTCTGTTTTTCTCTCCTGCACTGCTCCTACACTGAATAATTATCATAGCTTTAAAGTAAATCTTTCTATCTGGTAGTATATGTATTCAAATGCTGTTTTTGTCCTTCAAAACTTCCTTTGGTATTTCTGATCAATTTAATTTTTATCTAAAATTTAAAATCAGCTTCCCATTTCCCATTCATTCACAGACATCCACTCGCACAACAAATACACCCCATGCCTGAAATGATTTTAACTGGGATTTAATTAAATCTATGGATCATATTGGGCAGAATTGACATCTCTAAAATAGTGAATATTTCAAGTCCATGAACATCTCTCAACTTATTCAGGTCTTTTAAAAATATCCACACAATAGAATAAGCAGATGTAATATTATAACACAGTGCACCTGAAATTTATGTTATTAACCAATGTTACCCAAATAAACTTCACTAAAAGTTTTTACAAAAATCACTGACAGTGAAAACAACCTATTCATGTTACTTAGAGCAGTACGCAGTTGAATCTCTCACATAGTTCATTTAATTTGAAGTTTTTGATGCTATTAAAATAAAAATACACCAGCTTTTTTTCTTATTGTTTATTGCTGATGTATGGAAATAAAAGTATAGTCTGTTACCTTACTAATATCATAATTAATTGTCAATTTTCCTCAAAAATTCCTTTGGATTTCCTATAGCACAATCACAGTGTCTACAAAAAGTGACAATTTTATTTATTCCTATCAAATATTATCCCTTTTATTCTTTTTATTTCCATATGGTACTTGTCAGGACCTTGGTTCAATTTGGAACAGAGGTGGTTATATTACACACATCAATTTATTCTCCTTTGTATCTATTAAATTTTCACCACAGAGGGAAATCTTTCAGTTCGTGAATATATGGGATGTTTGATATAGTTAATTTTTTTTAGTAGAAATTCTTTATCAAATTGAAGACATTGCCTTTAATTCTTACTTCAATAAGAATTTTTATTTTTTAATTTTTATTTATTTTTTAATCTTTAGTATATTTTTCCATTAACATTTAGTCTCTTTGTACACCCCTCCCCCCGACCCTGCCCAGCAATCACCACACTTGTCCATGTCCATGACTCCTGGATGCTGTTTTGTCCAATATTTTCTCTGTAACTACTAAAGTGTTCATAATTTTCCCTTCCCTTTCTTTTCCTGTATACAGTGATGAATTTCAGTGATGTTTACATTTCTACATTTCTCAAACATTTTTACTTTAAAAACTTAAATTTACAGATGAGTTGAAATAATTATACAGGGAACACCTATATTGCCACCACCTATATTGTATAACAGCTAATTTTTTGCTATAATTGCCTCAACAAATAATATTACATTTCTTCATGTATCAATCCATAATTTAAAAACAATTAACATTGAATGTTAAAGTAATCCTGGACTAAATTCCCCTTGGTTTGATATATTATCTTTATCATTATTTTTGTTAGGTATTTGCATCTGCCTTTGGAAATCGTCCATACATTTTTTTTCTTTGTAAAAGTCCTTGTCAGGTTTTGGGACTTAATATATATTAACATCGGAAAATGAATATTCAAGGATTCCCCTTTCACTATCATTGGGGAAAGCTTATATAAAAATACACACTGGAGAAAAGAAAGCCTCTTCAATAAATGGTGCTGCAAAAATTGGAAAGTCACATGCAGAAAGAGTGAAACTAGACTTCTATTTGTCATCATACAGAAAAATTAACTCAAAATGGATCAAAGACCTAAACAGAAGATCTGAAACAATGCATTGCATAGAACAAAGCATAGGTACTAAACTTATCGACCTTGGTCTTAGAAAGAAGTTTATGAATTTGACTTCAGAGGCAAAGGAAGCAAAAGCAGAAATAAATGAGTGGGGCTATATCAAACTAAAAACCTTTTTGTACAGTAAAAGAAACTGTCAGCAAAACAAGAATGCAACCCACACAATAGGTGAAGATATTTGCAAACATCAACTATGGTAAGGGGTTGATATCAAAATATATAAAGAAGTCATATAACTCAACAACACAAACAAACAAACAAAACAAACAACCTCATCACAAAATAAACAGAGGACCTGAACAGACGCTTCTCCCAAAAAGACGTACAAATGGCCAGATATATGAAAAGATGTTCAACTTTACTAGCTATTGGGGAAATGCAAATCAAAACTACGGTAAGATACGACTTCACCCCTGTTAGAATAGCTATATCAGTAAGATACGTGACAAGTGTTGGAGAGGCTGTGGAGAAAAAGGAACTCTGCACTGCTGGTGGGAATGTAAACTGGTACAGGAAAACAGTATGGTGGATCCTCAAAAATTAAGAAAAGAGTTACCAGATGACCTAGCAACCCCTCTTCTGGAAATCTAAAAAAAAATTGAAAACATTTATTTGTAAAGATATATGTACCCTTATATTCATCTCAGCATTATTCACGGTGATGAAGACATGGAACAATGGAAGAGTCCTCTGACAGATAACTGGATAAAGAGGACGTGGGACATACAGACAATGAAATACTACTCAGCCATAAGAAATGATGAATTCTCCATTGTGACAATGTGAATGGACCTTGGAAATATCAAGCTAAGCAAAATAAGTCAGATAGAAAAAGTCAAGAAACATATTATACCCATGTGTGGGATATAAAACTGAAAGCAACAAATGAGCCAAGAAGACAAACAAAAACTCCTCTACAGATAGCAGTGTGGTTGTTGCCAGAGGGAAGAGGTGTAAAGAGTAAAGGGGATCAAATACATGGTGACAAAGGAGGTTGGACAGTATATGGTAACTACACAATGCAAAATACAGATGGCGTATGCTAGAACTATACACTTAAAACTTACCTGTTTATTCCAATGTCACCACAATAAATTTAATTTAAAATGATGATATATCTTCCTTAATTTTAGGAGAAATTCTGTCATGTAGTCAGCCTAGACTGGAATTTTATTTTAGGGAAAGTTTCAAATAGTAGATTCAATTTATTTAATAAATATAAGTATTTAGGGTTTCTATTCTTTTTTTCAATATTATTAGGATATCTTTTTGAAAAAAAATTGTCCTGTTCTAAATTTCAGCTTTAATGAAGTTAAATTACTCATATTTTTCTATTGAGTTTTTAATTCCTGTTAAATCTATAGTGATAGCAACTTTGTCTTTCTTGTTATGATTTCTGTTTCATTTATTTCTTCGCATTGCTCCTGCTACCATTTATCAATTGTTTTAGAGAACTATCTCTCGGCTTTGTTGTTTTCTCTTATCACACTTTGTTCTTTATGTTTTTGGTTTCTGCTCTTACCTTTATTTTCTTCTCTTTTTTTCAGGATTGATTCACCTTTTTATAAGCTTCTTGAAGCTTCCTTTCTAGTAACTGTATTTAAAACTAAGCACTGCTTTAAATTCATTCAAGTTTTGACATTATGTATTATGATTATTCTGTGCAAAATATTCCTTAGTTCCTTTGTGATATCTTCATTGAAGAATAAATTATTTAGTACTATGTTGTTTAATTTCCAAAGAGTTGGGCATGATTTAGTTTTCATTTTGTTATTGACTTCTAATGGTTACTCTGAATCACTATATATACGAGTTAGCCTTGTTTTATGGCTCATTCTATTGTCAGTTTTGGTGAATGTCACACGTGCATCTCAAAGGAATGTGTATTCTGTTATGTTGGGGTAAATACTCTCTCAAACAAATTTGTATTGTTTGTTATTATCTAATTATCTTTTTTCAGGAACTTCTGTAATCTTATTATTTTCCTTGCTTGCCCTGGATGCCACGTTTATATCTGCCTCTCTGATTATGGATTTATTTTGTCTTTCTTTTAATTCTATCCATTTTTGCTTTATATATTTTGAAGCTATTCCAATTGATAGAGCCAAATCAGAACAGTTTGTTTGTTTCTTCCTAGCAAAGTGATGCCTTACCATTTCAAAATGTATCCTTTTATCTCTATTAACATTTCTTTACTTGGAGTCTAACCTAATATTAGCATATCTTTGACTTCTGGTTTTGTTCAAAAATGTTTGCAAAGTGTATCTTTTCCCACCTTTTTACTTCCAATGTTTTTGTGCCTTATATTTAAGGGGTATCTCATGTAAGTAGAAAGTTTCATTTTTTAGTCAAAATGATATTTTTTTCCTTTTAATTGGACTATTTAATTTTTAATGTAATTAATAAAAGTGTTGGTTTATATATACCATCTAACTATTGGTATTTTATTTGACCCACAGTTTAGGTTTGATTTTTTCCATTTCTTCTTCTATATTAATCAATATATTTCTTAGTTTCATATTTAAAAAATAAGTTTGTTAACTGTGTTTATACTATTATATGCTTACCTTATGGATCACAGTATACATCCTCAATTTAATACAATCTAATACAAACCATTAACATTCAACTTGCCCAATGTAGTAGAACCTTAGAACACTTGATTTCCACTTATCCTCCACTTATCTTTGTATTAACTACATATTTTTACTTATATTTTAGTTTGCAGAGCATTTACTATTACTGCTTTGTATTGCCATTTCTTATTTAAATTTATTCATATATTTACTCTTACAATATTATTCATTCCTTTCTAAATGTCTCTGTATCTTGCTGAGAATTCTTTCCTCTGCTTTTAGTAAAGTGACAGTGAAAACATATATTCTCAGTTTTTTGTTTTTTTGGCCATTATTATTAAAAAGTGTATTTTGTCATTATTATTAAAAGTGCATTTTCACTAAGAAGGTTCTCTTGATTGGATTTCTCAGCACTTTTTAAAAAATTATTTATTTATTATTAGACAGAGGGGAAGGGTGAGAGAAAGAGAGGGAGAGAAACATCACTATGTGGTTGCCTCTCACGCACCCCAAACTGGGGACCCAGTCTGCAATCCAGGCATGTGCCCTGACTGGGAATCCTACCAGTGACCCTTTGTGAACCTGGGTTTTTCTTACCCAAATTTGCTGTTAATTTTTAGGATATTATATAGATTGTATGCTAACCATCTAAACATGGCTAGAGGAATAATAGTGCACCAAAAAAATGCAAGGCCTTTTCAATATGCAAATAATATTTCTCTATAAATAGAGATATGTGAAGTATCACACCCTTAATTTTGTTTTGTAAGTGCTGAAAAGTTATTCTAAGGTTTTTCTCAGTACTTTTAGTGTATCATTCAATTTTGTCTTCTCCAAGGAAATAATACAAAACAAACACAAACAAAAAAACCCAACAAAACATCAACAACAAAATGTAGCCAATTTAACTCCATCCATAGTTCTTATTTTCCTTTTACAGACTATTACTTAGTTCCAAAAACATGATCACTTAGTTTTCAAATATAATCATTTGAAACTTTGTTCTCTTTCCTTTCTTTACTTACAAAAACCTTTATTAATACTTTTGATTGCTTAGTTATGTATAGCCCCTTCTAGTAACAATGTCCTTATTTCCTTTAAGGGAATTATTTCCCATTTACAAATTACTTGGATAAAATGTCAAAATGAATCATCTTTTCATCAAGGATGAGTACATAATCCAATCAGTGCTAAAACAAATGTTTTTCTCTTTGGTATAACAATTTTGAGCTTAGTTGTCCAAAAACTAAAAATGATTAGAACAGGTTTTTCTCAAAAATGATACATTATAGAGATACTATAATTATCTTTGTGACCCTGATATTCTCTTTTTTCCCCCAAGCTGATACTTTTACATAATTACCTGAGGAGTAAAGTTAATATATCTTGCAATGCTGAGATCTACTCCAGTGTTTAATTAAGTTGGACTTTCTATAAGAGAATAACCAAGAAGTTGAGGAGATTTTAATCCATGATATTTCAAGAATAGGCAAAAGAAGATTTAGAATAAACTCAGGACCTAAAAATGCTGTCTTTTGAAAAAGTATTTCCTTCTGCATGTTTATAGAATCAATCTCAAGATGGAAGTTACAGCGATATATTTTTAATTCCTATACTTATTTATTTTGTCTAGAAAGCAAACCTGATATTTCTGGATGCAAGACAGACAATTACTATTACTTATAGCAATAACTATATTGGTTCCCTATACTCCATTCACTTCTATAGAGTAATGTAATGAGAGCCAGATGGCCAGGCATGTGCTTCTAAATGTGTGTGAACCACAGAAGACCCCAAAATTATGAATCAGGAGTTTACGTCGAGGTTACTGTAGAACTCTCTCCACTCCTGAGAATGGGAAGAAACTTGATCTCACTAATGTAAGCAAATATTATCCACAAAGAGAAAAGTTTCTATTTTACTATTCATTTGTATATAAATGAATCATTTTTGGTTTTATTACTTTTCAAAATGTAAACCTATGGCTCCAGTGTTTGATGACTATCTCTCTCTGCAGGCCTCTTTCTATTTAAACACTCTATAGATTTTGGAGATCAAACCCTTGTCTGAGGTATTGGCAAATATATTTTCTCATATGGTTGATTCCCTTTTCATTTTGTTGATGTTTTCTTTAGATGTGCAGAAGCTTTTTATTTGGTGAAGTCCCATTTGTTTACTCTTTCCTTTATGTCCCTTGCTCCAGGGGACATAGCGGTGAAACTCTTGGTGTGTGGAATATGAGATTTTCCTGCCTATGTTCTCCTCTAGGACTTTTATGATGTCGTGACTTATATTGAAGTCTTTTATCCATCTTTAGTTTATTTTTGTGTATGGTGTAAGTTGGTGGTAGAGTTTAATTTTTTTGCCTGTAGCTGTCCAGATCTCCCAACACCATTTGTTGAAGAGGCTATTTTTACTCCATTTTATGCTTCTGCCCCCTTTGTGGAATATTAATTCACCACAGAGACTTTGGCTTATTTCTGGGCTTCTATTCTGTTCCATTGATTTATGTGTCTGTTCTTATGCCAGTACAAGACTTTTTTAATTACTGTGACCTTGTAATATAGTTTGATATCAGGTATTGTGATCCCTCCTACTTTTCTCTTCTTTCTCAAAATTGCTGCAGCTATTCAGGGTCATTTATGGTTCCATATAAATTTTTGAAATGTTTGTTCTATATCTGTGAAATATGTGATTGGTATTTTACTAGGGCTTGTGTTGAATCTATAAATTGCTTTGGATAGTATGGACACTTTGATGATGTTAATTCTTCCAATCCATGAACACAGTACCTGCTTCCATTTATTGGTGTCTTCCTTAGTTTCTTTCTTCAGCGTTGTGTAGTTTTTTGAGTACAGGTCTTTTAGCTCCTTGGTTAGCTTTATTTCTAAGTACTTTATTTTTCTCATTGCTATAGCAAATGGGTTTTTTTCCTGATTTCCGTTTCTGATATTTCATTGTTGGTATAAAAAAATACTTTTGATTTCTGAATATTGACTTTGTATCCTGATGCTTTGCCAAATTCACTTATTAGATTGAATAGTATTTTGGAAACAAACAATGACAGTTTTGTTTCCTCCTTTCCAACTTGGATGACTTTTATTTCTTTTTTTTGTCTGATCACTGTGGCTAGGACTTCCAATACTTTGTTGGATAGAAGTGATGAAAGCAAACATCCTTGTCTTTTTTCCTGATCTTAGTGGAAAAAATTTTAGTTTTTACCTGTTGATTGTGATGTTGGCTATAGATTTTTCATATATGGCCTTTATTATGTTGAAATGAAGTATGCTTGATCTCCAAAATATATAAAGAACTCACATGACTCCATTCCAGGAAGACAAACAATCCAATTAAATATTGGGCAAATGACCTACACTGACACTTCTCCAAGGAGAACATACAGAGGGCCCAGAGACATGTGAAAGGATGCTCAGCATCACTAGCTATCAGAGAGATGTACATTAAAACCATGATGAGATACAACTTTACACCAATCAGAATGGCCATCATAAACAAATCAACAAATAATAAGTGCTTGTGAGGTTGTGGAGAAAGGGAACCCTAGTGCACTGTTGGTGGGAATGCAGACTGCTGCAGCCACTATGGAAAACAGCATGAAATTTCCTCAGAATCTAAATATGGAACTGCCTTTTGACCCAGCAATTCCACCACTGGGATTATACCCTAAGAATCTTGAAACACCAATTCAAAAGAACCTGTGAATCCCAATGTTCACAACAGCACAATTTACAATAGCCAAGTGTTGGAAGCAATCTAAGTGACCATCACTAAATGAGTGAATCAAAAACTGTGGTACATTTACACAATGGAATACTACACAGCAGAAAGAAAGAAGGAGCTCCTATCTTTTGTGACAGCATGGATGGAACTGGAGGATATTGTACTAAGTGAAATAAGCCAGGCAGTGTAAGACAAGTACCATATGACCTCACCTATAAGTGGAACCTAATCAACAAAACAAACAAACAAACAAAATATAACCATAGACATTGAAATAAAGAGCAATCTAACAGTAACCAGAGAGAAGGACGTAGGGGATTAAGAGGGGAAGACGGGGAAGGGTTTTCAAGGAACACGTATAAAGGACCCATGGACAAAGTTAAAAGGAGGTAGGATTGAGGGTGGGATGTGAGGATGGGTGGGGCAGAGTAAAGTGGTGGTGGAAAAATGGAGACAACTGTACTTGAACAATGATTTAAAAAAAGTTTAAAAAATCAACGCAACATTATAGGGAAAGTAGAAAAAGAAAATAAACACTCTTTAACTTCCAAATCTTACCCTTTGCCCAAGGTTCCAGTTTTTTATGCACAGAAGCTCTAACAATTCAACAGCATGCAAACATTTTCTCTACTGTTACCCAAAGAGTTACTGCTATTTTGCCATAAAAAGAGATTATATTCAGTTAGAGTTTGCTTGAAGAGAGATAGGTTGTATTAGGTAGTAGTGAGTTCTCTGTTACTACACGTATTCAAACATATGGTCAAGTTGACCATTTAGAAGAGGTGTCAAAATGGTTCAAGAAACCAAAAAATCCAATGTATCATCAGGACTTGGCATGAAACAGATGGAACATTCAAATAAGGATATTGAAATTATTTTAATGAATAAATTATTTGCAAAAGCAAGACTAAGGTTAAAGAAAAGCTAACAAGAGATTGTACATCCTCCTGCTAAGTATAGTGGTGAACTATTAGTAACTTGGTGTTAAGGGGTAAAGGGAGTGAGTGACTGTCAGAACTAAGAGAACCCTTTTCTTTCTTCTGTGGGAGAGGGCCACATACAGGTAATAAAGCCTTAGAAGAAGACAATAATCATTGCAACCTCCTGTGTCCTCACATACAATCAGAAGGCAAGATAGCCCAGCTGACTGGGTACACAGGGTCACCCAGCTACTCAGTGTACAGAGACTGATAGCGAGAAGGCACCTGGCAGGTAAGGCAGTGAGTACCTAGCCTGGACACTCATAAGTACTTGTGAATGTTACTAAACCCTGAAAGTCTCTGATGCTGAGAAGGGCTAATTCTATCACATCCTTTCAAGCAAAGCCTCACACTTGAAAGGAACATTTAAAAGCATGAGGAAATAATTGCTGTATAGAAATGGATATTTATAAGTCAGGCATTAAACAAAAATGGATATAACTTGATAGCAAAAATTAAATGTCCACTAATGGAGAAGGCTAAGTTTCACTTGCCCCTGGCCTCTTTGACCCCTGCATATTATTCTAAAATCATCAGGATAGACCATCAGCCATTTTGCTTTCCACTCATTTCTTACCTTCAGCAGACACTCAGGAGTCAGGGATCTGTACCATCTTGGCCAGATGAAAGGAGGCCCAGCGCTGGGTGCCAGTGGCATACTGATGAAACTGCATTATGAAACATCTCACCCTTTCTCTGTGAGGCTTTACGGAAAAGACTTCACAGACAGTGCCATATGTCTGCGAGAAACAATATCTACTCAAGGGTTTGGAGAAGCAAGTGTAAAAGCTATTAGTTTCTTGTGTTTTTAGTTTAAAATCTGTACTCTACTGCTCTATCAGTATAGCTGATTTAAAAATGCTCTTATGTCATTTTTGTTTCATTTAAAATTTTGACTGACAATCAATAGTAATGCAATCCAGATATTCAAAGCAATTTTATGCTGCCTTCTGTCATAAATTAAAATGTTCCATTAACTAAACAAATTCTCAATGGCATAAATCAACCCACACTAAGTAAATCACAGTTAGTGAAAACCAAATTGTAATTCCATAAAAATGATTAAGTGCTGGCAAGATACAGTGATATATCATCTGTGGCGAAGAGCATGATTATTCAATATCTGCATGCTGAATTTTAGATGGGCTAATTTCCTCCATGTTAGGTACTTTCATTGTATTGTAAGAAAAAAGTGTATATCACATAAGAATTTGTATTTTTGTTTTAGAATGTTTTGTTATATAGCCTTCTCATTAGAGTGTACTTTGAAATATGGCTGATGGTTGGCTTCACAAATTTGAAAACCTATAATGATGAATATATTTCCCCTAAGATGGAAATAATCTTTCTGTCAGTAGTATCAATCATTTCTAAATTACAAAACATATTCTCTCTAAAATGTTATAAACACTATTGGATTACATTCAGTTATTCCTCTTTTAAACTCAGGTTTTCATTAGTTTTTTAACAGAATAAAGCATGACAATTTTGCAGATTAGTACATGGATATACTAAATTTATACTTAATAGCTTTTAAAAACATTGAACTAATTATTATATAGATCTAAAATTATAAGCAAATAATTACAAAATACTTATTTGTTCAAAGCACTGGGAAATGTTAACTGTTAATTTCTAATGAACTTTAATAAATTCTTCAAATAGGCTACTTAACCTCCTAACTAATCTGGTTTCTATGTTTAACATCAACATTCTATTCTTTATAAAACAATGGAAGTGATAGTGTTAAAAATATAATTTAGGTCACAATATTCTCTACTGAATACCCTGTTATGGTTTTCTAACAAAACACAAAATATAAAAGCCTCACAATTGTACAAGACCCTATATCTTCCTGTTGCTTCTCAAGCCTCATCTTCTGCTCTTGTACTTGCTCCATGTGCTTCTCATGCAGCCTTTATTGTTATTTTTTAAACTCACCAATTAACTCAATTGTGGTAATTATACATATATAATTTCATATATTAAGTATATGTAATTTTATTAATATTCATATAACATTATTTATTAATCTCAATATAATGTTTATAGTGTTAATATCTATAATAAAGTTTATTACAAATAATAAACATAAAATAGTTATTGTATTGATAGAATATTTATAAAAATTAATATTTGTAATAAAATAATGATTTTATTCAATATATAATTAATTGTATATGATTTTTATATATTATATATGTAATTATATATATAGTTTATTTAATAGTATACTACTATATATATTATAGTATATAATATATATATATTATATATATATAGTGGTACACTATAAAATTCACATTGTACAATCTAAATATATACAATTGTGAATTTGTCAATCACATCGCAATTACTGGAAAAATAATTTAAAAAATAAAAGTAACAATTAAACCCACAAAGATGGCCCTTATCAACCTTCCCTAACCCAACTTATACTTGATATTATTCTCTTCTCTCAGATATTCACGTTATTATATCCCTTACCTTGTTCAAAGTTCTTCTCCATTGGCATCTTCCCAGAGAGACTCTCCTTAGGCATTCTATTTGAATTATTAGAATTTATCACTTATTCTTTTACCAAACCTCATTTTTATATATTTATGATAATTTCATTATATAAATTATATCTTCATTAATTCATATAATTTGTTTAGTGTCTGTCTCCCTTGCTAATATATAAGTTCCACATAGGTACTTTTATTTACTCACAATATAAACAGGATCTGGCTTTTAACAAAAATTTAGAAAATATTTGGTGAACTAATTAATAAATATGAATCATTGAAATATGTTCACTAAAGTTATAATCTATTTCTTCTGTTATATTGCAACAGTTGTTAGTTGTTGAATACTATATGAGGAGTTGGTGGTTGGTGCTTGTTCCCAGGAACCTTATGTAGTTCTGTGCTTACAGAGTCAGTGAGGCCCCTGTCCAGGGCCCATGCCTCATGGCACTCTGCACTTGGACTTTGTCAACATCTGGGGCTGGGGCCAGCAGCGCTATGTTTTCCCCAGGCTAAGACCAGGTGCCATGTGTTTATTTTTTTTATCAATGGGACTCTCTGGTGCTTGGGACTAGCCATCTAGGAATCCTACCTGGTGGCCCCAGTTTCCATCTTTCTTACCATTGGATTGTTTTCTTTCTTCTATACTAGTCTTCTCCTTTTACTCATGGGCTCCTTATCTGTGCTAATAATGACATTTTAGAAGCAGATGCAGCAAACACTAGAAGAAACTACATTCTAGAATTCAGTCATTAGGGCCTAAAGAGCTCAAGAAAAGACAAAATTGGACAATGTCTTGGTTTACATTTTTGCTGTAAGATTTATAGCACTAAGTTAATATAAATAAAAAAAATTAACTATCTTTCATATTTCCTTCATTCCCTTGGGAGATTTGCATTTTTGAAAAGGTCATTGGAAGCCAGTATTCACAGATGTTACAATTACTATGCAGTAATAGTTTAGCAAGCATTAAATAAATGGTATCAGGGAACTTCAGTATCAAGAATCTCTGTATTGCTTTAATAGACATAGATTCTGAATGGCCATGACATTATGTACTCATAATAGCACTGTTTCCATTTTCTACTTGTGGGAGAAGCGAACTTAGCCAGGAATGGCATATTCGATAATAAAGTATATTGAGGCCGTAGTTTCTGGATCTGAATAGGAATAGATACTGCAAAGTGTTTTCAGGTGCAATGATTAGAAAATAACCAAATCATAACTGCCTCCTTTCTACTCATTATTATAAGACTTTATAGATAAATTAATATTCTTTAAATAATCTTACATATTTTGCAATGCATTTTAATATAAATTAATTTATATAAACTGGATCCTTCAAACCTATTTGTTCAGAGTCTTACAAGACCTAGTGGCATTCCATAAAATATGACAGTTTAGACTCCAAATCTAACAGCCTTCAGAACATCTAGAAATCCCTTTTCCCAGATGTTATTGTCATAATAAATAATTGCTGGCTCCTCTGGGCAAGAATTGGAGGGGTCTGTATTTTACATATTTTTTGGTGATAGGGCAAAACATTTTCAGTGTTCCTAGTCTCAGTCAGTGGCTTCTCAGTCTCACTCACTGCCTCAGATCCTGTAACTGCTCAAAGGTTGGTGATTTTTTTTTTTTACTGTGGCAACAGATGTGAGCCTTTTGATCACCAGCTTTGATTTTTTTTCTTATTATAAGACTCAACAGTTGTTATTGCCCACATAATCTTGCCCTAAAAGCATCATTGTTTATTCCCAAACCCCATAGCTTCTGGCAGGTCAAATGCTACCAGTTTTCAATAAATTCTTGCTATCTCTTATGGTAATTAAATCCACCTTGCCTCTGATAATTGCTACCATTTGGCCTCTGAGAGTCCAACATTTCATCATTTTCACTGATAACAGCAGCCCCAGTACTAAGTGAAATCCCATTTGCCAGCCCTAGTCTTTGAGAATAGCCACAAAAAAGCTTTTCAGGGCTAGTGGTGCCTTTACAAATATTACTGTTATTGAAAGGAAAATGCTCTAGTCTCTTATCTTATAATCAGGTGGTAGATTCTCTAGTTAAGTATCATAGACATGTTTAACTCCGTGTGCCTTCGGATCCATTCTTCAATACTCTGCTAGTAAGATCGAACATCTCTACGCATTTACTGAAGGCTGTCATCATGTCAAAATATAAACAGCCATCTCAGCAGAGTTTTATAATTGACTCCAGATTTGTCAGGATATTAAATTCTGAGGTGTAGCATAATATTTCTCTTATGTTTAAAAAAGCTACTCTCTCTAGACTGGAATTTTATATATACCTTCCATTTCACCATTCTAAAACCCCAAGCCTACCCATTTCCATTGTTTCAGGTGTTACTTATTAACCAGTTGCTGCATCTCTCTCTCTCTCTTTTTTTCTGTATGCCCCATTCAGGTTATGCAAAGATCTGATACTAGTTATTGTCTAGAGGCAAAGAGAAAAGTCAGGAGGAGGTTTGGAGAAGGCATCATATTCTTAAAAAATAACCTTCTATGTGAGTTATTTTAATCATCCCCAGGCAAAAAGAGGTGACCCTTTCCTAGGAAGAATGAGAAGATTAGTTCTGTGGGTTAATACTGTTAGTGGAATCTATTCCAAGGCACTTACACCCAAATGAATCAATCTCTGCTCTCGGGATTTTCGGTATTCCTTGTTAAGAAATGATTTTCTTATAGGAGTCCTATCAAGGCTGTTTATTCAGTCCCTTTAGAAAATTTGCCACCTTTCCAGTTAAATTCCCGTCCTGTTTGTCAGCACAGTCCTCACTGCACCTATAGGAGATGAGAGTTTTTTTCTAACACAGTTCTAGAGAACTTTACATTTCAAAGTATGCACAGAATGAAAAATTGGTTAACCTGTACCTGTCAGTCCTTTCAAAAAGGATTTCACGGTCATTAACAAATCCAAGCAAATGACAATCTTCTTAATTACCATTTTTTCCCATTCCTTTCAAATGTGAGAGAACTTCTACATAAGTCATTTTACCTCTTCTTCCGTATCTCCTAATCCGTAACAGACTAGGGCAGGGACAAATTAGTCATTGATATAGTTTAGCTTGCCAGGCGTTGAAAGTACCAATTTATACCAGTAATGGGGTCCCACGGCTACCTGGTCAGTAAGTGCTTTCGTTCTAAATCCCATCCTGAGGGTTGCCTTCCATGGCCTCCTCTTCCACAATTACATGTACTAGTTTGCTACTTCTAAAGGCAAAACCTTAGACAAGATTTGATATGGTAATTTATTTGGGAAGGATCCGTGGAAGCAGAAGAAAGGGAGATAGATAAGTGAGTGAGAGAGAAAAGTAGGGAAAACCAGTGAAGGATGTCTTATCAAGGTGGTTACTAATGGGCAACTGTAACTAAACCCCTCTGGGTATCCTGTGCGTCAGTCCGTAAAATGCTACTGAGTAACTCCTATAGACGGACAAATGGGCTTCAGCATTTAACTCTCAACTCCCTTCTTCACTGGTTGAAGGATTAACTCCTCCTCACTTTTTTCCTGGACCTGTGCATGGAATAAGATAATTTCTATGGTTTTGGAGAAAGGAAAAATAGAGAAAAGGATCTAGAAAACTGTGAAATTCAGCTCAAGTGAGCCGAAGGAATGTTGTTTGTACCACTGCAGACATCTGCAAAAGGCCCAAGTTTTTTATATGAAAGGGTTTCTAAACTTTCAACATACAAAGAGACATCACTTTACATTACATATTTCAAAGAAAAAAAGAGGAAAGCTATCAAGTTTACTTATGAAGCAGTAAAACTTCTCAAAAATTAGGAAAAAACAAGACTAAGAAGTTATGCACCAATTTCATTTATTAACAGATAAAAAAAATCTCTAAAGAAAACATTAACACATTGAATTTGGCATGAATTTTAAAAAGTAGTAACTAATGGTCAATATCCATTATCAAAGAAGTGCAGGAAAATTTCAACATTAAAAAAAGCTGTTAAAATAGTTCAACATATAAACAAAATGAGAGAACAGTTCACATTTTCATCCTATTAAATACAGAAAAGTCATCCAAGAAAATGCAATACACATTTATGCTAAAAAAAGCTATGTAGTAAATTAAAAATAGAATATAGCTTATTCATACCAGTAAAGATACATGTCAATATCTCACAGAAAATATGATCTATTTTAATATTTTGGAAATATTTCCAACAGAAAGAAAGGTACCTATTATTATTATTATTTAATATTTTACTAGAAGTTCTAGCTACTACATTAATTTAAAATAGGAGTAGTCTGGTAAATTATAAAAATATATATTTCTTTCATTTGCCAAAATATAGTTATTTGTAGTGAATTAATCAGGGTTATTTATTATTTGTCAGTGTATAAAAATTCAAACTATATAAATCAGGAATGACTGATTAGAAAATGCAACAGATCAAGAAAATGATATTTATAACAGCATAAATATATATGTGGAGTGAATCTAAAAATATGAATAAGATCTTCTTAATTACCATTTTTAATGTCTTTATTGACATTATAAAATACCACTGAAAAATATTATGAAGAACTTTAAAATAGACTTGAATAAATGTAACATTAGTGTGTTCATAAAAGAGAAGATACATTTCATAAGATGTCAGCTTTTTCCATAATATTATATAAATTTAAGGCAATTCCAATCAATAACCTATACTGATATTTGTGGAGCTAATCAAATATTCTAAATTTTACATGGAAGTTTAAAACTTAATAATAGTTCAGAGAATACATATAAGTACAAAGGCATAAGGGAATTAAATAGAATTAGAAATGAAGCATAAAAGTATATGTGGTTTGACATACCACATATAAATCTATTTATCTATAAATCTATAAATCTATTTATCACAATTAAAAGCACAGAAATAGAGAAAATCCTACATAAGAAGTTGTTATATTATGTAGGCACCATTATCAATCATTGGGTAGTGATGAACTAATTAAGGAACAGTACTAGGATAATTGACTTGGCTTTTTAATTTTTTTAAATATTTTTATTTATTTATTTTTAGAGAGAGGGGAAGGGAAGGAGAAAGAGGGAGAGAAACATCAATGTGTGGTTGCCTCTTGCATGTCCTCTACTGGGGACCTGGCTGGTAACCCAGGTATGTGCCCTGACTGGAAATCAAACCAGTGACCCCTTTGATTCCCAAGCTGGCATTCAATGCACTGGGCCACACCAGACAGAACATCTTTTTTTCTTTAAATTTATTTATTTTTTATGGTTGTTCAGTTGTAGTTGTTCCCATTCCCCCCACCATTGCTCTCCCCTGCCTTGTCCCTCTCCCCTGCTCTGTCCAATGCTAACTCCCGAAAACTTTTCATACTTAGAAAATGTTGTGAGATCTCTACTTCAAACTTTATTGAAATGTAACTTCTATGAATATAAGACAGAAATTTAAGAAAACATATATAGGTGGTAGTCGTTTTGACCTCAAAGGAAACAAGAGATTACCATAGATTTGATTAAATCAAATTAATCTATTTTATAGGGCACAGGATATCATATATGATGTTAATGATCAATCAGGAATTCAAAGATATTGGTAATATAGATAACTGGAAAAATATTAGCATACAGAATATATAACATGTTTGATAAGAAAAAAGTAAGAGAAATGGGCTACACATAAGAAGACACATCACAAAAGGGGAAATACAGCCAAGAGCTCAGAAAAAAATTCATTTGTTGTTAAATATTAAGAAAAATATTAAATACAAACAATAGCATCATAGTATTTTAGATTGGTAAGATCTAAAATCTGAATTGGTAATATTTTTCCTGGTGGAAATTAGCAAAATTAAACACTAGGTACCCTAAAATTGACAAATTCTTATTTAGAAGACAGACACCATAAAGAACGTTTTGTTCACATACACCAGAAAACACATAAGAGGATGACCATGAAAATATTTTTGATTGTAGGGAAAAGCTAGAAACCATTTAGATGGTAAAAAAAATAATATATATATATGTGTGTGTGTGTGTGTGTAATATATATAATGCAATACATAGAGAAACTAAAAATTGAGATATAGTAAATCAACATGCATACATATCAAAATTAGCAATGAATGAAAAATAGCTCACATATATCATTAATGCAATTAGGATAACATTGAAAATAATATTAAATGTTGATCATGAAATTTATATTTAATAATGTGGTTTAAAACAAAAATAAAGCAAGTTGTGGTGCCTTATTCTTAATAAAAACATAATATGGGTTTAGTATTAAAATACATTGGCTAAATAATAGTAGTCTCTTGAAGAATTTATAGTCCAGTGGAAAAATAAAGAAAAATATCCAATTTTAATATTAGGACAATGACCCTGGTGCTATTGTGTCAAGAGCCAATCCAAAGAGTTTTCTGGAGTATGTGTAATTTACACATAATAAATCTGTATTCTCTTTCTGATCCACTTGACTCCTTCATTTATTGTTTACCAAGAAAGTTCCATCATTTCAACTTATTTTTTTTAAGATTTTATTTATTTATTTCTAGAGAGAGGGGATGGGAGGGAGAGAATCTTCAATGTTGCCTCTCGTGTGCCCCCCACCAGGGACCTGGCCCACAACCCAGGCATGTGCCCTGACTGGGAATCAAACCTGTAACCTTTTGGTTCACAGGATGGCACTCAATCCACTGAGCCACACCAGCCAGGGCTCAACTTCTTTTAAGTAGGTGATCATTGGCATCAGTTTTCAGTCAAACAATGGAGCAAGCAGTAGGGACACTCCTAGTTTAGTTGTTTATACTAATTCAGGACAGGGCAAAAGTAGGCTTATAGTTGTTCATACAAAAATAATACAATAATAAATCATAATGCAAAAATAAGGAGTGTTTTTTCATCTAATCTTTATTGCGTTTTTTCCATTACCATTTAGTCCCCTTATAGCCCCTTCCCTGCAGCAATTACCACATTGTTGCCCATGTTTAGGAGTCCTTTCTTCCTCTTTGCTCAAACCCTCCAACCCCTCACCTCCACCCCTTTCACTAGCTGTCATTCTGCTCTCCAACTATGAGTCCTCCCCATTTTCCTTGTTAGTTCAGTTTCCTCATTTAATTCCACATATGAATGGAAGTATGTGGTACTTGTCTTTCTCTGATTGGCTTATCTCACATAGCATAATGTTCTCCAGGTTCTTCCATACTGTCACAAAGGGTAAAATGTTCTTCTTTTTTTGTGGCTGAGTAGTATTACATTGGGTAAATGTCCTATAGTTGTTTTATCCACTCATGTATAGATGGACACTTGGGCTGTTTCCATATCTTGCTGATTGTAAATAACACTGAAATGAACATAGGTGTTCTTATGTTCTTTCAAATTAGTGTTCAGAGTTTCTTCAGATATATTACCAGAAGTGGGATCCCTGGGTCAAAAGGCAGATCCATTTTTAATTTTTTGAGGTATCTATCTCCATACTGCTTCCCATAGTTGCAGCCCCAATCTGTATTCCCAGTAACAGTGCATGAGGGTTCCCCTTTCTCCACATCCTCGCCAGAACTTGTTGTTTGTTGATTTATTGATACCCATTCTGACAGGGTAAGATGATATCTCATTGTGGTTTTAATTTGCATTTCTCTGTTGATTAGTGACATTGAGAATCTTTTCATATGTCTGTTAGCCATCTGTATATTCTCTTTGGAGAATTGTCTATTCAGGTCCTTGGCCCATTTTTAATTGGGTTGTTTGTATTTTTGGTATTGAGTTTTGTAAGTATTTTATGAATTTTGTTATTACCCCCTTATCACATGCATCAGTTAATATATCCTCTCATTCTGTGGGTAGTCTTTTATTTTGTTGATAATTTCCTTCATTGTGCAAAAACTTTGTATTTAGATGTAGTCCTATTAGTTTATCTTTTCTTTTTTTTTCTCTTTCCTGGGGAGATATATCTGATAAAATATTGCTATGAGCAATGTCTGAGATTTTGCAGCCTATGTTTTCTTATATAATTTTTTAATGATTTTTGGTCTAATATTTAAGTCTTTGACCAATTTTGAATTCATTTTTGTGTGTGATATAAGATGGTGGTATAATTTCATTTTACTATACATATTACTTCAATTTTCCCAAAACCATCTATTGAGTAAACTATCTTTAGCCCATTGCATGTGCTTGTGTCCTCTGTCAAATATTAATTGATTATAAAGGTGTGGGTTTATTTCTTGGATCTCTATTCGTTCCATTGATTGCTATTTCTACTTTTATGACAGTACAATGCTGTTTTGATTACTATGGTCTTATAGCATAGTTTCACATTACCTAGTGTGATTCCTCCAACTTTGTTCTTCTTTCTCAGGATCGCTATGTGAGGCCTTTTGTGGTTCCATATAAATTGTTAAAATATTTGTTCTAGTTCTGTGAAATATATCATTGGAATCTTGATAGGAATTGCACTGAATCTATATATTGCTTCGGGTAGTGTGGACATTTTAACAATTTACTTCTTCCCATCCATGAACACGGTATGTGTTTCCACTTATTTGTATCTTCTTCAATTTCTTTCTTCAGTGTCTTGCAGTTTTCCGAGTACAAGTCTTTTACATCCTTGGTTAGGTTTATTCCTAGGTACTTTATTCTTTTTGTAGCAATTGTGAATGGAATTGTTTCTTAATTTCCCTTTCTGTTAGTTATTTATTGGCATATAAAAGTGCAACTGATTTCTGAATATTAATTTTGTATCCTGGTACTTTGCTGAATTAATTTATCAGTTCTAGTAGTTTCTTGGTGGAATTTTTGTTGTTTTCTATGAACAGTATTATGTTATCTGAAAATAATGAAAGTTTCACTTCTTCCTTTCACCTTTTGGATGCCTTTTATTTCTTCTTCTAGGACTCTAGTACTATGTTGAATAAGAGAGGTGAAGGCAGACATCCTTGTCTCCTTACCAATCCTAAGGGGAAAACTTGTAGATTTTGCACACTGAGTATGATGCTGGCAGTGGGTTTGTCATATATGGCCTTTATTATGTTTAGGTATGTTCCTTCTAATCCCACTTTGCTGAGAGTTTTTATCATAAATGGGTGTTGGATTTTATGAAATATTTTTTTTCTGCATCTATTGATCTGATCATATGGTTTTTATCCTTCATTTTGTTTATGTGATGAATCACATTTATTGATTTGTGAATGTTGTACCAACCTTGCATTCTCTGAATAAATTCCACTTGATCATGGTATGTGATCTTTTTGATGCACTGTTGTATTAAGTTTGCTAATATTTTGTTACAGATTTGAGCATCTATGTTCATTAGGGATATTGGCATATAATTTTCTTTCTTTGTAGTGTCTTTATCTGGTTTTGAAATTAGGATAATGCTGGTCTCATAAAATGAGTTTGGGAGACTTCCCTCCTCTTGAATTTCATGAAGTAGTTTGAATGGTAGAGGTGTTAGTTCTCAGAATGTTTGGTAAAATTCACCTGTGAGTCATCTGATCCAAGGCTTTTGTTTGTTGGGAGTTTTTTTTTATTATTGATTCAGTTTCATTATGTATAATCTGTTTATTCAAATTCTCTGATTCTTCCTGATATAGTTCTGGAAAATTGTATGTTTCTGGGAATTTATCTATTTTATCCAGGTTGTCTCATTTGTTATCACATAGTTCATAATATTTTCTTACAATCTTTTGTATTTCTTTGATGTCAGTTGTTATTTATTCTCTTTCATTTCTCAGTTTATTTATTTGGGTCCTTTCTCTTTTTCCTTGATTAGTCTGGTTAAACATTTGTCAATCTTGTTTATCTTTTCAAAGAACCAACCCTTGGATTCATTGATCTTTTGTATCATTGTTTAAGACTACTTCATTCATTTCTGTCCTGATCTTTGTTATTTCCTCCTTTCTATTCACTTTGGGCTTTGATTTTCTATTTCTTTTTCAAGTTCCTTTAAATCTGAAGTTAGATTGTTTAAGCTTTCTCTCTCTTCTTTGCTTCCTCTCTCCCTCCCTTCCTTCCTTCCTTCCTTCCTTCCTTCCTTCCTTCCTTCCTTCCTTCCTTCCTCTCTCTTCTCTTCTCTTCTCTTCTCTTCTCTTCTCTTCTCTTCTCTTTTCTCTTCTCTTCTCTTCTCTTCTCTTCTCTTCTCTTCTCTTCTCTTCTCTTTCTCTTTCTTTTCTTTTCTTTTCTTTTCTTTTCTTTTCTTTTCTTTTCTTTTCTTTTCTTTTCTTTTTTCTTTTCTTTTCTTTTCTTTTCTTTTCTTTTCTTTTCTTTTCTTTTCTTTTCTTTTCTTTTCTTTTCTTTCTTTTTTGAGATAGGCCTCTAATGCTATGGATTTCCCTCTTTGGACAGCCTTAGCAATGACCCACAGATTTGGGATTGTTGTGTCCTCATTTTAATTTGTTTTAACGTATCTTTTGATTTATTCCTTGATCTCATTATTAACCCATTGATTGTTTAATAACCCATTGCTTAGTTTCCATGTCTTTGCTTTTCAGTGTTCTTCTTGTGACTGATGTCTAGTTTCATGGCACTCTGGTCAGAGAAGATGCTTGATATGATTTCAGTCTTCTTAAATTTTTCAAGAGTTGTTTTGCATCCTAACATGTGGTCTATCCTAGAAAGCATTCCATGTGCACTTGAAAAGTGCTTTGGGATGATATGCTCTGAATATATCAATTAAATCCATTTGATCTAGTGTGTCCTTTAAAGCCACAGTCTGCTTGTTGAATTTCTGTCTGGAAGATCTACCCATTGAAGTCAAACAGGTATTAAAATCCCTGTATGGCTGGAACTGTATGGCTGTTGTTCTCTCCCTTTATGTCCATCAAGATTTGCTTCACCAAAACATCCTATGTTGGGTGAATAAATGTTTATTAGGTTTATGTCCTCTTGTTGGATTGTTTCTTTTATTATTTCGTAATGTCCTTCTTTGTATGTTACTACAGTCTTGATTTTAAAGACTATTTTTTTGGGATATAAGTACTGCTACCCCAGCTTTTTATTCCTTTCAATATGCATGAAATAACTTTTTTCCATCCTTTTACTTTTAGTTCATTTGCATCTTTCAATCTGAGATTGTCCGTTTAAAGGCAGCATATTCAGCTACCCAATGTCTTTTGGTGGGAGCATTTAAGCCAACTACATTTAAGGTTATTATCAACAGGTAGGTGTTTAGTGTCATTTTATTGTTAAAATATTTTCTCTTTTTCTTCTTTTGCTTAAAGCAAGTCCTTTAACTCTTTTTGCAGTACTGGTTTGGTGCTAACAAACACCTTTAGGTTTTTCTTATCAGGGAAGCTCCATATTTCACCTTCGATTTTTAAATGATAGCCTTGCTGGGTAAAGTAGTCTTGGTTGTAGGTCATTACTTTTCATCTCCTTGAATATTTCACTCCACTCCCTTCTGTCCTGAAATGTTTCTGTTGAGTAATCAGATGACAGTGTAACTAGTGCTCCCTTGTCGGTAACTACGTGCTTCTCTCATGCTTTTAAGGATTCTCTCCTTGTCTTTAAACCTTGTCATTCTGTTCTCTTTTTTTAAGATTTTATTTTTAAATATTTTTTTTAGAGAGAGGGGAAGGGAGGAAGAAAAAGAGGGAGAGAAACATCATTGTGTGATTGCCTCTCTCATGCTCCCCACTGGGGACCTGGCCTGCAACCCAGGCATGTGCCCTAGGCATCAAACTGGCATCCTTTTAGGTCACAGGCCAGCTCTCAATCCACTGAGCCACACCAGCCAGGGCTAAGCCTTGTCATTTCAATTATTTTGTGTCTTGGTAAAGGCTTCTTTATTCGAAGTTGTTTGGGATTCTCTGAGCTTTCTGGACTTGTGTCTTTTTCCTTCACCACATTAGGGAAGTTTTCAGTCATTATTTCTTCAAATAGGTTCTTGATCCCTTGCTCACTTTCTTCTCCTTCTGGTGTTCCCATGATGTTTATGTTGTTATGCTCCTGTTGTACACCGTGCCTCTTATGCTCTCCTCATTTTGTTTTTTAAATTATTTTTTTCTTTTTGATGCTCTGCCTGGGCGTTTTTATGTACTGTGTCTTCAAAATCACTGATTTGATCCTCTACTTCATTTAACCTACTGTTTATTCCTTCCATTGTATTACTTATTTCTGATATTGCATTCTTTATTTCTGACTGGTCTTTTTTTTAAGGTTTCTATGAGTTTTTCATGTTATCGAGTATCCTTATAATCATTACTTTAAACTCTCTATCTGATAAATTGCTTGCCTCAACCTCATCTAGTTCTTCTGAAGAAGTCACTTGTTCTTTCATTTAGAAGAATAAACTATGTTTTGGTCTCACAGTTATAAACTTACTTTTCCCCTAAACTGTATGTACTAAATTCATAGTCTTTATCAAAGTTTGGCCCAGTCCACCAAGAGTTTCCTTTTTTCCTGGTATAAGTTTTACAATCCATTCTCAATCCCCCCTGCCATTTCTACAGATGTGAAATGCATAACAATTATAAAAATCTTGGAATTTTTTTTGTTGTGTATAGGACCTTATCCCTGTTTACAATATGGTGTATAACCAGCCCCCTGTGGTAGTTATTTTTTCTTCTATGTTCAGCTAATATTTGAGCCTTGTAATAGATTTAGTAACAATGAGAAATGGTAAGGACAGTATTTACTGGAAATTAAATGAACTCATATATGGTGATTATGTTTTTTGGCCATGGCAAGACAGAACAGCTACTGCTGGCAAGAGAGGCTTAAATCCCTTGAAAATTGTGTAGAGTTTAGCTTGGAATATGAGTGTGGGAAAGAAGGAATCCTATGAGGACCTGAGACTGAGCAAGAGATCCACAGCATGAAAGAGCAAGTCAGAGTGAGAATCCCCACATATAGCTGAGTACATGTTAATAGAACAAAGTTGAAGCATGGATTGGTAGTTAAAAGAAGAGTGGGTCTCAATTACTCTTGCAAATAGGTAGGTTTTAGATTTTGTACAGAAAGCTATCAAATATTTTTCAGTGTGGAAGAGACATGATGATATTAAACCTTTAGATGGAACAATGACTACAATGTGGCAGGTGGACTTGAAAGAGAGAAAATGCACTGGGTATCAGTATTAATATCAGTCCACATTCTGATATGGATGAAGCTACTTCTCTGGAAAGATGAATAAGGATTTCCAGAGGACCACTTGTTTAATGTTAGAATGACTTTAGATCTCAGGTGTATTAGGGGTTAAGTGTTTTTTTAACTACAGTACAAAATATAGAGATAAAAAATAGGGAGGCAGAACTGTTGGGAGAGAAGACTGAATAGGTCAGAAGCTTGAAAATGCAGAAATTTAGTTAATTAAAACTTTACAAAGCAGGCCACATTGGTGCTTCTCAAACATTACCATGTATTGATTTGATTCACCTGTAGATTTTTCAAAAACTCAGTTGCAAAGATTTCTCCCTCCTTTATGAGGTGCCACTTTGGTTGGCCTGTAAGAAGCCCAGGTGCCAGTGCAAGTGCTCTGATCCTCAGCATTTTGTGTCCCAAGTCTGTAGGCCAGTGGGTCTCGCACTTCGGCATGTGTCAGAATCTCCTGCAGAGCTTCCTAAAAGACAGATTGCCATACAGCCTTGGGCTTTCTGATTCAGCACATTTGGATGGAGCCTGAAGATTTGCATTTCACTAAACCCCATCTGATGAGGTGATGCTGATGCGGGGACCATATTTGGAGACTACTACTGTGGGCCATCGATTTAACAATCATGATTAGTTTAGAAGTCCACAAGAGTAGCATTTCAGGATCTCACTCAAAATATCTACATACAGGTCCCAGGCCCTATACTTCCACTTTCTTTTAAACCCTCCCCTGCTCATCCTCACAGTCACCCCTACTTATGATATGCCCTAGAATAGGAGATGTGTTGTTTGAAAACACTTTCTAGGGAGACTATTACAAAATCAAATGTGACACTGTAAGTAAAAGTGCTCTGTAACTGCAAAGGGTGATGCATATGAAAGATATTTTGTTTCTAAATATACCGATACTGGTCAATACAATCTTCAAGTCAAAACAATTCTTGTATGGCCCAGATTATCAAGCTAGGTAGAATAAGAGAGAAAAAAAAATCTTAGAGAGGAACAATGTAAAGTGAATACATTTTAGAAATGGTACAGGTACCTATTCTTATGCCCATTTCTGTAAATGTTAGTTTGTATTTGACACTCTTGGTCAGGCAGTGAACAGCAGTATTTGATGACTATGCATCCTTCTATGCCTATATGCCTGACATTTAGAAGTACTATAGACTAAAGTACATCAGACCCTGAGTGTGCTTAGTAAAGAAATTCTTTCTATGAGTACTAGATGAATGATACAACTTTGGTACAAAAACAGAACCAACTCCCACTCTGTAATCATTATGGGGATTCAATGCAAGAAAAAGGTACAAAGATTAGGCTTTAAAATATTACCTACTGAATAAAAGAAATCTCTCTGTGATAAATTAAAGAAAGTAATGATGGGGTGGAATAAGTGCTTTCTTCAGAAAACCCCACCCTACAAAATGAGAATGTAGGGTGAACTCATAAAAGATGTCAGCTGGAGATAGTCAAAATATGAGGTTATTATTCTACTTTCCCAAATTCTAGTAAGAAACAAAATAAATAAAAACAACTCCTTGTAACTTACTGTGATAACATTGTATGAGATATCAAAAATGAAACACACCACCACCACCACTACAAAAAGACTGTTTTTGGTCTATTCACTAAAACTGTATTATAGAACAACATGCAAAATATATTTTCTTTAAAAGTATTTGGATAGAGAATAAATCCCTCAGTATTGCCTTTATAAAGATTTTTGTATTTGTCTTGAAAAGCTAAGTGTGGCAGCAAAGCATCAGGTAAGAGATAATAGGCAAATGCCCAAAGAACTAGAAGCAGGCAGGGGAAATTAGGGAGCCTCTACATTCATCATGACAAATTCATCCTTACTGACACAAGCAGGCTGCTTTATAAGTTTTATTTTGTTTTGTTTTTGTGTTTAAGACATAGAAAACTGATGCAGTAATATGTGTTTAACAAATAATTATTAAACTTCATTTGTTGTGGAGTGAATATGCAATCACTAGGACAATTAAAACTAAAAGGTAAGTAGGCATAATGATCTTGCCTTTAAGAATAATTTCAGCCCTGACTTGTGTGGTTCAGTTGGCTGGGCATCAACCAGCAGAGGGAAGGGTCACAGCTTCAATTCCCGGTCAAGTCACATGCCTGGGTTGTGGATACAGTCCCCAGTCATGGCATGTACAGGAGGCGGCCGGTGGATATTTCTCTCTCATATCTATGTTTCTCTCCCTCTCTTCCTCCCTCCCTCCCCCCTCTGCTAAAAAAAAAAATAAATAAAATGTTCCAAAATAAAGAAAAATTCCAGTTGCAGTAAGACCTTACCAGAAGTCAATATTTTTCCAGACTTCAGAAAACTCACTTTGAGATAAGGTAGAAATGGATAATTAAGATAATTAAGAAAATGGATTGGTTCCCCTATCTTAAGGTGCCAAAAAGCAGATAATCTATGAGGAAATAGGGGAGACAGTGCCAGATAGACCATAAACCATTTCAAAGAATCACAAATGTAAAAGTAATGGTGAGTGAAACTGGATTAAATCAGTATAGGTTAAGATGGTAACTATTGGCAACTGTCTCTAGGAGAAATCAGCTAAATATAATTATGACAAATTAAAATATCTGGCAAGATATATTTGCTATGATCTTTCTTTAAAATTACTTATCACTTTGCCTCTTTATAGTAAATAGAGTATTTATATTTCTTTTTTTGAAAGTTAAGATTTCACTTTTATTTTTATATGCAAAATGCTAACATTTATTTGCATATTCTTCATTACCATTCCAGATTTCTAACATGTAAGATTTTTTTAAAATTGTTATTCTATTATGGTTGTCCCACTTTTCCCCCTTTGCTTTCCTTTGCCCTGCCCATCCCCACTCCCACAGTCAATCCCCACAACGCTGTCCATGCTCATGGGTCAGTCATATATATTTTTTGACTAATCCCTTCCCCTTCTTTCCACCATTATTCTGCCTCTCTGGCCACTGTCAGTCTGTTCCATGTTTCCATGTATCTGGTTCTATATTTCTCAGTTTATTTTGTTCATTAGATTCTTCTTATAAGCAAGATCATACAGTATTTATCTTTCACTGAGTGGTTTCTTTCTCTTAGCATAATAATCTCCAGTTTCATCCATGCTGTCACAAAAGGGAGGAGTTCTTTCTTTGTTTTGTAGTATTCCATTATGTAAATATTCCAAAGTTTTTTGATCTACTCTTTTACTAATGGACATTTAGGTTTTTTCCAGCACTTGGCTATTTTAAATAGTGTTGCTATGAACATAGGGGTGCATAAGTTCTTTTGAATTGGTGCTTCACGATTCTTAGGGTATATGAGCTCTGTCTGGAAAAAGTTCAGCCATTGTTAATATAACAAGAACATTTTGCATGAGATTGATGTGACCTGGCAGCCAAGAGGAGTGAACTGGAATGCACATGTGTGAACAGTGAGGACTTCATTGTATTCATGGTCATTGTACTCATGGTGCAGATGGTAGATACTGTTGAGTGAGCATGTGTACTATGTGGCCATCACACTCAAAGTGACTGAGTGAATCCGTATCAAAGTTTGCATTAAGCTTGAACTTTCCTCCATGGAAACTATTCAGATGATTCCGAAGGCTGCAGCTATGGGCAGCTGGTGATTGGCAGTTTGTTTCATCACCACAATGAACCCACTAAATCATCACATCTTGGCAGTTTTTGGTGAAACAACAAATCACTTAAGTGACTCACCACCCCCTACAGCCCAAATGTGTGCCCTTTGGTTTCAAGCTTTTCCCAAAACTAAATCACCTTTGAAGGGAAAGAGATTTCAGACAGTCAATGAGATTCAGGAAAATATGACGGGGCTGCAATGGCAATTGGGAGAACTGTGTGAGGTCCCAAGCTGCCTACTTTGAGGGGACTGAGGTGCCATTGTCATGTGCACAATACTTCCTGTATTTTGTATCTTCAAGAAATGTCTCTATTTTTCACATTGCTTGGTTGGATACCTTCTGGACAGACCTCATTTTCCCATCAGTGTTGTCACTGGGTCAATAGGCAGTTCCATTTTTTATTTTTTGAGGAAATTCCATACAGTTTTTCATAGGGGCTGCACCAGTCTGCATTCCCACCAACAAATCACTAGCATTCTCTTTTCTCACATCCTTGCCAGCACTTGTTGTTTGTCAATTTATTAATGATAGCCATTCCAACTCGACTGACATATCATCTCATTGTGGTTTGAATTTGTATCTCTCTGATAGCTAGTGATGTTGAGCATCTTTTCACATGTTTGTGGGCCATCTATAAATCTTCCTTAGAGAAGTGTCTGTTTATGCCTATCCATTTTTTATTGGTTTGTCTTCCTCATGTTGAGTCATATGAGTTCTTCATATATTTTAGAGATTAAACCCTTGTCCAATGTATCATCAGGAAATACGTTCTTCTGTAAAGTTGGTTCCCTTTTAATTTTGATGATGGTTTCTTTATCCATGCAGAAGCTATTTGATGTAGTCTCATTTGTTTATTTTTTCCCTTATTTCCTTGCCCTAGGAGATATATCAGCAAAAATATTATTACAAGGGACAACTGAAATTTTACTGCCCATGTTTTCTAGTAATATTTTTATGGTATCATGACATATTCAATTCTTTTATCCATTTTGAGTTTATTCTTGTTTGTGCCATAAGTTGGTGGTTTAGTTTCATTTTTTTGCATGTACCTGTCCAGTTCTCCCAACACCATTTATCAAAGAGGCTGTTTTTACTCCATTATATGCTCATTTGCCCTTTGTCAAATATTAACTAACCATAGAGACACATGTTTATTTCTGTGCTCTGTATTGTGATCCACTGATCTCTGTTTCTGTTCTCATGCCAGTACCAGGGTGTTTTGATTACAGTGGCTTTGTGGTACAGTTTGATATGAGATATTGTGATTCCCTCCTACTTTGTTTTTCTTTCTCAAGATTGCTGAAGCTATTAGGGGTCTTTTTTTGGTTCCATATAAATTTTTGGAGTATTTGTTCTAGGTTAGTGAAATATGTTGTTGGTATCTGTAGATTGTCTTGGGTGGTATGAATATTTTAATGATGTTAATTCTCCCAATCCATAAACAGGGTATATGCTTGTATTTATTTGTATCTTACTCAATTTCTTTCTTCAAAAACAAAAATACATAAATAAAAAATAATGAACACCTAGATAGAGTATTGAAGAAATGCAACAACTCCAGTATCAATGACAATTGAGCAGGTATTAATAAAGGTAGAATGACAAAAAGATAATATAAGGGAGGGAAAAACAATGTGAGATGACTTATAGGTAGAAAGATGGTTTTGAGAAGATGGAGGGAGATGAAATAGTAAGAGTGAGGAATAGAAACAATGTGTAGAAAGGGAAAAGATAAAATTTTAAACAAAATAAAGAGAAGGATGAAAGCAAAATAGAGTAAGAGAAGGGAAGAATAAAATACGAATTAGTGAACTAATAGGACAAATTGAAGACAAAGAAACAATGTTAAAAAGCTATGCGGGAGGAAAAATAGTGCTAATAATAAAAACGAATGAGGTGAATTCATCTCAGCAGAGTCTGGTGTTTGTTGGCCTACTGCTTTCTCCTTCAGAATCCATCTCTCGTGTCAGCTGTTTTCCCAGTCTTGCTTTAGGCTGCCTGTTTGAGGCTACAAGCAATCCACACTCTGTGGCTGTCTCCTTCAGACTTGGCTGTTCCCAACACTTCTGCCCTGCTGGCTTTTTATCAACACAAGGCCCAGGAGTGGCTCATCTAGTGTCCAACAGCACTGCATGTACCACCTCCACCAGCCTCCAGAGGGGGATTCTGGTGTGATCAGGAGGGTGGGATCCCTAGGTCAGCCCCAAGGAGGTATTGTTCAGCATTCAGGGAAGATGGTTTTTATATCCCCTGCCCCTGCACCATGCATCTTGGTCTGCCTCAGATTATTTCCACTATTGTATAGTTTCTAATGAATTAGCTGTCTGTTTCATGTGCGGGGCCATTCTGTATAAAAGGGTCAGCTTTTTCCTGTTTGGTGCTGATGGCAGCTCTTTGTGAGAGCTGAGGCTGGGGGGGGGGCCCTGAATAACTCTTGCTGCTCCAATTTCCAATATCTCTGCTCAGCTGCTTTCAGTTGAATAGGGACAGAAAAGGAGACAGCATAGCACCTGACAAAAGTTAGTAAAGGGCTCCTTTGGAGATACTCTTTCTTTCCCCTGTGTTATGCACCCTGCAGGGGGTTCTTGAGCCTAGCTTTACTGTTCTACAGGGACTGCAATCCTGCAGGTGAAGAATACAAACTTCTCCAGAGGTGTGGGTGGCCCTGCATGGATGCACGGAATCTCAGGTGCTCAGCTCTAGCCAATCCAGTTCCTGGCTCACTGCTCTCACAGGAGGCCAGACCCAAACCCTTCATTCTGCACACAGTGGCTCAGCTTGCCAGCCATGCTATGTGGGGCCTCCAAACCCCGTCATCACGCAGCCTTCTACTTTTCCTGACAGGCTGGGCACAGTGGGCATGAACCATGCTTTGAATGTGGCCTCTTTGTTGACAGGGAAGCTACTCACATGCATGGATTCCCTACTCAGCCATGACTCAGCTCCCTTCTTAAAAAAGAAAAAAAAAATAACCCTATGTAGCACCCACACTGCAGGTCTGAGCCACTGCCCTGCTCTCTATACACTCCGTTACCCAAAAGTCAAAAATTCTTTCTCAGTCATGGTTGGCCACAGCCTTCTTGTTCCTTGGACAGTCTTAGGAGCCAGAATTTCTCTCCTGGAGTTTCCTAGTCAATGCTGAAGCCATGGACATGCTGCTCACTGTGTGTGTACAGCCAGAGTCTCCCAGACTCCTTATATCCTCCCAAGTCTCTCCCAGTTAGGATTGCATGTTCCCTGTGTAGGACCTGGTGCCTGCTCCAGGAGGGCAGGAGCCACCAAGCTGCATTTTCTCTCCTCTGCTCTCTCCTTTGCTTCAGGGACCCTGTGCAAAGTAGTTCCACTCCAACTTGTAAAGTCTCTTACCAGACACTGGAATACCTCTTCTGCACTCCTTGGCTTCAAAAATTCATATCAACTAAGATTCCATTGATTGTTCAGGTCAACTGTTGGGAGATAAGTTGAAAATCCACACTGGGGGCATGAGCGAGTGGGCTCAGCTTCCACCTACCCCCGTCTTTCATATCTACATTTCTGTTACATATGAAATAACTTCACTAAGTAACCTCTTCCTTATATTTTGTCCAAAAAAGGCAAATATATATACCAAAAATGTTGATAGTCATGTAATATAATATTGACTGCATTTCAACTTTTTAAATTTTACACAGGGTACAAATTCTTCAACAGAGTGCAACACTTGAAAGATTTAGAGTATATTGTTGAATGAACTGGTGTTATATGAAAAGTCTGTCTGAGATTGTGCCCTTTAAAGAAGATAGTCAAAGAGATCAACAATTCAATTCCAATTTTTCCCTTAGAATGAGTTAGACTAGCAGTATACAATGTACTTAGATAGAAGTCATTAGTTCCATACACTGTCACACTTTCTCTGAGGTCTTTTATTATGTTACATCCCATGCTTTTGCCAAAAGCTGTTATAATAAATGGTCACATAGAAATTAATCTGCCATTCACCACAAAGCTGTTGTAAAGAACATGGAGAACTATATTTCTTATATAAGAACCCAGGTGAAAAATTTATTTTGAGATTTAATTCTGGCATGACTTTTTATTTTCCTAACTAAGTAATGTATTTTCTAAAGAAAAATGGCTTATATAACTTTCCCCCAAAGATGCAGCTCAATGGCTAAAAGAATAGATTGCAGAGACTGGCTCTGTCGGCACACATCCTAGATGTGACCTGGGTGAGGGTTTGTGGTTTTTAATCTTTTGTAAGACACCATTCTTACTGTGCTTACACTCTGAAGAGGAAATTCAATTTTTTTTTTCAGCAATATGGTTTCTGGGAGTCTATTGACTCCTTTTAGTAATTAGTCAAGATTAACTCATACTTCTAGACTAAATTATCAATATTTTATTTATTGATAATATAGAAAACATCACCCCTTGTCCCTTTCCCTCTGCCTTCAACAACACTCCTCACCACAATTTCAGGGCTTCCTGACTTAGAACACTTGCTTTAGGTATTGCCAAATCAATGTAGCAGTAAGGACAATAATTCATAACATTATATAGTGTTAAATGCCTGGGATTAGAAGAAAACATAAAAATTATTTAAATCCAATCACTTGGTAGAACCCTATCCAGAATATGAGTATGTGTGTAATAAGCTAGACATGCACCCTGGATGCAGGAGATGGGGTATAATGAGATCAAGCCTGACTTTAGAAAATTTCAAGTAGCAGTTTTCTTAAGTCTAGAAAGCTATATTTAGAATAGTTTTAAATTGTAACATTGCATGTATTATCACCAACACCAGTGCGTCCACCACATTAGCTGGAAAGGAAGTTGGAAAAAATGCTGAGCAAAATGATCAAGAAAAGGACCCCAAACAAAATAATGTTTCAATCACCCTTAGTCCTTTGGGTTGTACAGCAGCTGAACCTTAAATCACGTCCAAATCCCACCTGCTAAGGGGGTGGATTCTTTACATGCCTTCAGGCCTTCTTCCACTGATCAATATTTGTTCTTATTCCAGTCTATACTAATTATCATTGAAGTCATCTAGGGTTGAGAATCAAGGAAATAGCCTGAGATAAGGCACAAACTCAGACTTTAATACAAAACTTACATATCACACCCGATTTCTTCCCCTGTTTCATAATTTTTATTTTTTGTATCTCCTGGTTCTGTCACATTGGCATCAAAAATTCAGTATGTCTAAAGTAATGGGTAATCTTCATATACTTGTTCTTTCCACATTTGGCATCTCTATAAGTTTCTACTAATTTACATATAAGAAATCCTCTCTCTCACTTAAAACTTCACATCCAAGAGATCACCAAATATAATTTCTACCCTGTAAATATCTCTAAAATTTACATGTCATTTTCCCTTCTTTCCTTCTCATTCATTTAGTTGTAATTCTCTAGATCCCATGTAATTTTTCTCTTACATATTATGACTTTAATCTTTGGCTACTTCCGTATGCAGAGAATACCATTCTAAAATATCTATTTTATCCATAAATTCCCACAATTATTTCTTATATTGTAGTTTAAAAACTCATGTGAGGAAATGGATGTGTTAATAAGCTTGAGTGTAGTAATTATTTCAATCTATATGTATATCAAGAATATGTTGTACACTTTTAATATATCCTATTTTTATTAAAATATGTATGCTTGATAGAGCCTTTTATAATGAAAAAAAAAGGAAAGATAATGATACTGACAAAACAATAACAGCAACAACAACAATAAAAATCCTCAGCAGGACAGTGACACTTTCTGGTCTATTTCCTGTTGACTTTCCTATCATGATCTCCCACTGCTTTCTCTACTTATTTGATATTTCCAAGTACACTACCTTTTCTGATACCTGTTGTTTTTACATATGCTATTACCTCTCCTAGTTAAGGTCTTAATCCTAAGTCTTGTTCCCTTATGAATCTTTTATCTGTTCTTTCATGTTCCAATTCAGGTATCACTTTCAGGTACCTGCCCTTGACTATCCTCCGACTTCATGAATTCCCCTCCGCACCAGGATCCCCAACAAACACACAGTCAGGTGGTTAGGCAATCATCCTTTAGTGTTTATGCCTGTAGGAAAGACATACTTATATTCGAATTTTTCAAAGTGTTTCTTCACAACACTAAATGTCTTGAGTGCTGACATCATACCTCATTAATATTTGAACCCCCATGCCCTGGTACATAATGGGTTTTCAGTTCTTTTCTCCAGCATTCCCCCTCTCTAATCAATTCCAGTGGAAGTATCTTTCAGAATACAGACCCGGTCATGTTATTCACACTTGAAAACCTTCACTCAGCCTTCACCCTAACAGATACATTCTAAACTACTTAGCATGGCATGAGAGATCCTTCAAAATCTGGCCCCATATCATTTCCTCTTACTATCAGCACATCTGACACAGTTCCCCAAATACCCCATCTGCTATCTAAAATTCCTATTTCTGGTCACGCCATTCACCTCATCTTGTTCAGCTTGTGCATCTAGGAAGTTGCTTGGAAAATAGGAACTACATATGTATTTGTTAAAAAATAGAAATAAATGAAAGATTGAATATGTTAACCTGTTTTTCAGACCATATACATGGTAACAATAAATAGCCATAACAATATATTTCTGCTTAGAAACTGACAACTCACCACTCCCATGGAATTGAAGTTTTGACAACGCAGGTTATTCTATCATAGAAATGTAAAGTAATGAGGGAAACAGGGATAAATATTAGACTGAGAAATACTTCATTTCTTTGAAGCTTCTGTGAGTTTTCCAGGAGTTTGGTATAGTTTCAAGGGTTAAATCATCTTTCACTCTAAAATATATTTCTTTTTTAAAATATATTTATTGATTATGCTATTACAGTTGTCCCATTTCCCCCCTTCACTCCACTCCATCCTGCCACCCCCCTCCCTCCCACATCCCCCCCCCCCATAGTTCATGTCCATGAGTCATACATATAAGTTCTTTGGCTTCTTTCTTGTCAGTTTCTTCTTTTTATCTGACATGTTATAGGTAAAAGAGGTGAATTCACAGCTTGTTTATTAAGGCAACAAAGAAGCAAATTACAATTAATGTATTTTAAGTATAAAAGGTAGGATCATTTTTCTGTGTGACAGCATGAACTGTAATACCGGGTTGCTATTTTATTAAGTGATGCCACATATGCCTACATCATTTACCTCATGCGCTCTTTGCTGCCCAGATCCATTCCCCTCCATTCTTGTCAAGACACCCCTTCTCCATTCACCACACCCGATCTCCATGAACAAGTCCACGGTTTTCAAAGCAATGAGCACATTATATTTCCCTGGAGACATGCACGGCTCAGATGTAGGCACCGCCCTTTGACAGTATTATCAGGAAATTTCAGAATTTTTCTATATTACAGTGTTATTACTTCTATGTCTTAGTGATACTTTATAAAACTGATTCCTAAATTTGAGGAACATGTTTGTCAGAGATACAGTATCAAAGAAAGAAAAAGAATAACTTGCCAAATGTTTTATATAATGTTAGAGTGTTTGCTCACATTAATATTTTAACAATCTGAAAATCATCACTCTGCATTTGTTGACTTAAGATAGTCATCCAAATCTTTGAAGATAAAATTTGTCAAACTGTAATACACAATAAAAATAATGTGCACACTAAAATCCTCCCCAATATGGAAGAGATGATGCAACAAACAAAGTGCTCTAAAGCCTAAGGAAGAATCAATTGAGACCATGTTTAGGTGAGATAATTAAGAATATTTTAAATTAGAAATGCAGATAATGCCTGTACATGCCAAAAGAATCTAAGGTATTAAAAAATTAAGTCTAAGGCCTCATAGTGGGTTTTTTTTTTTGAATCAGTTATTTTTAAATCAACTCTACAGCTTGCTTTATTTCTGAAACCATTGGTTAGAAGTTTACAAGATGCAACTTAACATATTTTTACATACAGTTCTGAATATATTAAAATACCACTAATGTGGCAAAAATACTATGTTTTCCTTTCATAAGTCAGCAGTACAGACTTTAAGTAACTGAAGGAACCCCTTAACCCTTAACCCTTATCTAAAATACAAGTAAACTCCAACATGTGTTCCCATTAAAAGAGTAGGTTAATATTGAATTACTGATAATTATCCTAACAGTATTATTCTTTTTAATCTTGGAATTCAAACAGTTCATATCAATCCCTTTCACATTTAGATTCTTTTTCTGGTTTTTGACCCCTAAAGTTCAGTCTAATACCACAATTGGGTGATTTCAGGGTGAGGAATTTAATTTTAAATAATTCTTGCACTGTTATCTCCTGGTTTTCAATTTGAATTCTGTCATCATTCAATTAACATTTAATTGTCTTCCTTCTTGTTTCTAATGTTTCTGAAATTTCTAGATCTCCTTTTACCCTTACCTCTTGCAACAGGTACCCCTTGGGTATTAACCCCTGACTCTTCGCAGCAGTTGGGGACTGAAACTGATTAGATTTTCCATCAGTCCTTGGATAAGATATGCCCGAAGTACCCTCAAAGTAGATTATGTAGTGTGAGTAAAAGAATAAGACTGAGATGTGAACAATAAAAGGACATCAACATTTAAGGATTAGACAGATGAAAAGGAGTTACCAGAAAAATCTCATTAAAATAGGTGTGAAAACTAGCATAGGAACTTATGAATTAACTTAAAAAAGAGCTTTAAGAAGTAAACCAATTTAAACAATGCCAGGAGATTCAGAAAGGTAAATAACACTAATAATGAGTTGAGAACTTGGAAAATTGGATTTGAGCAATGAAGAACTCCTTGGTTGTGGAGTCTGGGATGAGACTGGTTGAATTCACCAGCTCTGTCACTTACTTAGTTGTGTGGCCTTGGGCAAGTCACTTAAAGTCTTCAGTTTCTATATCTGAAAAATGAGTGATTTTCTCATACTGTTATGGTTTTCTATTAGTTAATATGTGTAAAGAACTTAGAACAATGTTTGGCATATAACTAACTACATAAACAGTGAAGTATTTGGAAATGTATTACCCAATTTCCCCTTTCAAGGAAGGAGCTGTTACCCTAGCTTCTTGGAAAACTTTTAGTACATCCCTTCCAGGATTTACTTCAGCTACAGAGGTGCATCACATCCAGAGCTGTGCTTTTGTAGGGAGAACTTATATCAAATGACTGATCAAGAGGAAGAGTAAAGGCCAAACCATTTCAGGCCAGCACTGACAGTCTCTGATGGCCATGTTAGCTCAACACTTCCATCGGGCAGACTGAGCCTGTTGGTTCAGTCCTGCTTCCCTTTCTTTTCCGTGTTGCTGACTCAGATGACCCTTGTCAATAGTAAACATCTTTAACACTAACCTTTGCCTTGACATCTGCTTCCCAGTGAACTCCAACTGTGGCATAAGTGTAGTTTGCGTTTGCATTTTTAGTTACATGGATGAACAGTCAGATAGCAGTAATAACACTGGATTTCTTTATGCTTTATATTTAATGAGACTGTATTCTTAGAACTATATTAGTGTGAGTCCTAAATAAAGTTTTGAAAATGAATTTATTTTTGTATTTATAATCATAGTAACTATGAGAGTGTTTGCACAACAAACAAAACCTATTTATTATGATAAACTTTTAAGGATTTCTTTAAAAGCCATCTATAAAAAGAAATGGCCTTTAAAAATAGGTAGTAGACAGCAATTTGTACAAACTATAATTGACCGCTTCCATTAGGTAATACCCAATATATCACATATGCTTGCATGACAAAAATCATTTATTGTTGGTAAATTAAAATAACATATCAAATGTTGCATACAAACTAATAGAATGTTCACAAAAATGAAGATAGCATGAAAAAACAGATTTGAAATTGGAAGGTTACATAGAAACTAGAAACATAGTGAATAATTTAAGATTTCTAAAGCAAACAAGAAATGGGTTATCTTGGTGCAGGGGGTTTCCGTTTCCAATATAATGAAAAGTTATTACAAACTTATGGACACTGAACTTTTATTTTAGCTCCTCAATCACACTGTCTAACTTAAAATCCCCTAAGATCCTGTCAAGAACCTTATTTATTTTTTTCTAATTGCATTTAGTAAATGCTTACATTAAAATGATTGTGAAAACTTTAAAGCAGTAAGCTTTTTCTAAAGAAAAAAAAACACCAGAAGGTTCATGGGAATAATTTAGTGATTATATTCTCATCAATTATCTTTCTGAGGAGGACTGAGGACAAAAACCATAAATGGCTCCAGGTTACAGCATGAGTGATTTAAGTTAACTATAAGGAAGGTTTCCCTGATGGGCAATGGTTGTTAAAAATTGAAATAGGTTTCCAAAAAGAGTTTGTAGAACAGAGCAGAAAAGAGGTAACTTTAAATATGGTGTATATCATATTCTAAAATATTGGTTTGAACAATAGCCCTGCCTAATGAAATACAAATGCATGCATTTGTGTGTATATTTCCAGGTATGTTTGGTGTGTGTGTGAGAGAGAGAGACAGAGACAGAGACAGAGAGACAGAGAGACAGAAAGACAGAAATAGGAGATGTATCTCAACATTTTTCCAGTCCTTATTATATTTAAAGTACGATATTCTGATTTGCAGACTATGTTCCTTGAAAAAAAATAGCACAATAAACACTGGTTAAAACCACTTAATTTAAAACTATCTTAATATGATAGGTAAAATATTATTTTAAGTATACTTAAAGTAGGTTATTCTAAATATCTAGAGCTAACTTTCAATTTTGCTAGTATGTAAATGAAAGCAATGTTTGTCTAAATAATGCCTGTTAACTACATAATTAGTCTTTATTGAGTTTTAAAAGATGTATTTTCCTGCCTCCCCCCAAAAATCTTTATATCTAATGGGTTACTGCTCTAGATATGTACTGTCTTTTACTTAGAGCAGGGATGGAGTGACAGCAGGGAAAAATATTAATAGTAAGAGATAACTTATCTGGATTCATTTTTTCTTTAACATTGAGCTCCCCAGGTTTCACAGAGAAAGTAGTGGAAGGGGCTCTGTAACCAAGCTCGTGGTGGCGGTCCTTTTGCCTAACCACTCCTGTTCTGTGGAGCTGGGTGGAGCAAACTTTGATAAGCATATGCTGCATTGCTCTCAGAAACACTGACTGTGGCCCATCCTCTTTAAACCAAGTTTCTCTTGCTAAGGGTTGTTTACATTGTTGTAAGTTTGCCAGCTTTCACATGGATGCACCCCAGCAACCTGACAACCTTCTAGATGTATGCTTTATGACATCGTTATTGTTTTACCAAGATACAAGAATGAATAAATGTCTTTGAGCACATGATAATGAAAAGTTTGGAAAACCACGATTGGATTTTATAAGGAAAACATATGGTTCTTTAATGGCAAGGCAATAAGATTTAGTGAAAAGCAAGTTTCCTTTTTCTTTTTCATAATTCTCAGAAGAGAATCAGGGAATAAAATGTCAGCAATAGAATTAAATTTCTTGGGGAGAAGAGTATACACAGAAGCCATTATAACTCCATAAAAACTTCTAAATCAAAGCCTAATTTTATTCAAAATAAAGAAAATATTCAAAAAAATATCTAGTGAAATTCTAAAATGCATTGGGCAATCACAATTAGTAGATTCATGAAAACTTAAAGCTTCTTTTGAGATAATGGAGTTTATTAAAAACAAAAACAGGAGAGAAGAAAACCTTCCTAATCTTTAGTAAGTGATCACTGGCATAAGGCTGATGATTACCAAAAGACTATAAAACTGTAAGAAAATCTTCTATTGCCATAAAATAGGATTTACTAAGACATTTAAATTATTGCTGAAATTCACATCATTATTTTCTTGTTTCTCCATCCATTCTCCCTCCCTACTACACCCACCACCACACATACAACAAATTCATCAAATTAGTATTAGTACATGGCTGGGCTAGGAATAATTTGGGTTATATGTTTATCCCTGAGGACAAAGTAATTAATTAAAAAACAACTCATTTGAGAAAAATCGTCATTTTTATCACTCTAAAATGTAGCGAATGTTGCATAGTGGAAACTGAATCTAGTATATAACTCAGGCATCATCCCTTCCCCAAAGTTTCTTCTAAAAGCAATGTTCATCAGGTTTTTTACCTGATTGTGTCTTTTCAGGGATATCTATTTGATGATGATTTTTCCAAGATGGAAAACTATTTTTCTTATATACCAAGTATCATCGTGTTAACTTTACATTAGACCTAATTCAACTTGACCAATTCATTCATCCATTTCATCAAATTTTACTGAGTACCTAGGAAGTATTGGTTCTAGAGTCATAATTCAGGGTTCTATTTCAAAGATCCAATATCTTATGTGTGGCAGGCACATCAATTGATACAAATACAACCACAGGAGATGAAGGAAACAACTGGGAAAGAAACTGAAGAAGGCCCGGTCCTGGAAAGCCTCGAAAAGTAAGTAAAACCTGATCTGAATTTTGAAGGATAGGAGAAAATCGTCAGGGGACGTAAGTGTATTGGGTTGGCCGTAGGGAATGCAGGAGGCAAGCGTCAGATCTCTCAGACGTGGAGTAAAGAATATGCCAAAGACTGGAATGAACAGGATCAGATGTTTGTGTGTTTGTTTTTCCTAGAAACGAGAGTGTTAACTATTGATGTACTTAGTACAAAGTGTACAGAAGTGAAGGATGATGCTGGAAAATAAGATATAGAATGAATGAATCTCACTTTGAACTTTATGATTTAGTAGATACAGAATAACAGCGGGATCATGTAACCTGAGTAGAAGTGTGACAAATGGTTTGGAAGGGGCAACGCTGGTGAAGAGATAACTCCACTTGATGGATTCTAAGCCCTTGCTTAATTACATAACTTAACTTTTTGAACCTCAGCTTTCTCACCTGCAAAAAAAAAAAAAGTGCCTACATTTCAAAGTTGCTCTGAAGATTAGAGAATAAGTATAGGAAGCAGTTAGTACAGGGACAGATATATATTAGGCACTTATTAAATAGATACCTTTCACCAGCTCCTAGCCTCTGGAAAGTTAGTCTCCAATTCTATAAGGAAGTTGATTTTTCTCTATAACATAATTGCCCTCTCAACCTCTCTCATGACAATCCACTCTTTCACATGAGCAAAGAATGAGGAGGTAGCTGTTCTGTTGGGAACTGATTAACAAGAGCATTTCTGTGCTTAGAAACGAAAATATGTCATTTTTAAATACCTGTCTCAAAGACAGATCACATATTGCATGCATTATGAAGCTTGAACTAAAAATCTGGGTACAAATAGTAACTTTAAAATACCCCTCATACTAGTTTGCTAGACAATCACAAAGCCAATGTGTCTGCTAGAGTCATCCCAGTAAAGAATGCTGCTAGTACTGAGCAGATACAAATATATTTTTACAGGTGGTTAGATTGTTAGTTTCCAAGTTGGCTTGCCATGATGAATGATATGTAAGTGTGAGATCAGCTGTGAAGTTGTTCACATTACCAGTTTTTCTTTCTTGGCTATTATTTTGTAAGACAAAATCAAGGAACCAAATAAGTGAAAAATGTGGATGTGTATGTTTGGATACATTTGCATTTTCTACCCTTTCCTCCTATATCCTGTTCTCTCGTTGGTGTTAAATATCACAAAGGCAGAAAAATTGCTTTCTCATAAACACTTTTTGCTTGACCTCAAATTAGGCTTCAGAAAAGAAAAGAGCATGTTAAAATGCTTTCACAACAATAAAATTCTTATGTAGAAGGCTTAATGTTTTTTCAAAGCTATGCCTAAGGAAATGTTCAGAAAATTAGCAACTGGACAGACTGATTGAAATTATCTCCCTTTTGGAATACAGTGTTAATTTCAGGCAAATTTAACTTGTGATTGAGTGGCAATTAAGTGGTGTAGAGACTGCTAGTCTGGGTTAAATAATTTGTAAGGCTTAATTAATTGTTGGGACAACTGATAGTCCTGTCAAATTGGCAAGTAAGTTCATTGATCTTAAAATTCAGTTGAGCTCAAGAGAAAGATTGACAAAATAATTTGTAGACCGTGACAGAGAAAGCTGGAGGAAAGTAATGTGTGAAGGAAGAGTAGAGGATACACCACCTGAAAAGATAAAACAGAGATAATATTTTCAAAGAAATGTGCCCACATATGTCCAGAGACAAGACCCCAGGAGCCGGATATCTACCTTTTTCATGGACTTTACATAGGGAGTTGTAATATACTTTTAATGATCTCCTGCTTTTCAGTTTATACTGAGCACATGATAAATAGGTCACATTTTGTTCCATGTCCATTTTATCTCAAATTTTGAAGGCAGAAATTGCCACACATCTGGCCTGAGTATGGGGCACTAAGTGCCTTCTTTTACATTAAATGGCAGCTTTTAAGCTTCCATATAATCCTCTTAAGGGTAAAATGAGGCTGCTCCATTCTTCTTTTTTATATCAAGTAGAAATGGGTATTCATTTGTTATTTTGCTGTATTTTTCCCATTACCTTTTATCCACCCCTCATACCCTCTTCCACCTCCACTCACCCCCTTCCCTGCGGCAATCACCACACTGTTGTCTGTGTCCATAAGTTCTTCTCTTTTTTTTCTTTTTTGTAATTTAGGCTGTAGTCTTGAGGTCTTTTATAAACTAATGACTTCTTGACATGCAAAGTGGCAGGCCACCCTTCAGTGGTGATTTTAATTGATGGATTGATGGAACTCATTTTTCACTGATGGGTTGTGTGACAAGGGAAAACAATGGGCAATTTCCCACTTCTCCCAAGGCTTTATAAATGAGAACTCCTAAAGCCTGAATGACGTGATTGAATTGTGGCATAGCACTTCTAATCATTTTAGTATTTTTATAATCAGAAGCATCCCTGATACCCAATTTGTCAGGGAAAATACTACATCATCCATAGAGAGGGCTAAAATAATCACATTACCTGTGATATGTTTTATTATTTTGCACAGAGTATATAAGTAGTAAGCAATGAATTTGAAAGGCAATAATTAGAAAGGAGCAGAATACTGATTTCGGTGAAGCAGTTCCCAAACCAGAAATCTAGACAAACTCAGATACTTTGTATCAGATAACTTTTCAGGGCCACTTCAGATCATCTCAACATCATATGTCTCCATGATACAGAGTAATTTCTCCTCTGTCACTTCCTACATCTGACACATGGTTACTATGTTCAATTCTATGTGAGTTCTTCCCTGAACTCCAAAGACTGTCCAAAGCAAAAGTTGTGTCTGTGGCCTTTCTGAATATGTTTCTTCTGAATTGGTGTTTAGTTCTTGTTTGTTTAGTTTTCTTTTTAGATTCAATTGTTTATATATATATATATATATAGTCATTTTACTGTTCATAGTTTTGGCCTTTTTCTTTTTTGTAAGTAAGTCCCTTTAACATTTCATATAATAATGGTTTGATGGCTGCAGGATCAAGACAGAGGCATAGGTAGACATACTTTGCCTTCTTGTGCAACCACAAAAAGAATTACAGCTAAATCTCAAAGCAAATAACACTCAGAACTGCCAGGAAATCAAACTGGGTGGAAGTCCAAAAGCCAAGGATTTAAGGAAGCCACATTCATCCAGACAGGTAAGAGGGGCAGAGACATGGAGATAAGGTGGAGAGGGAAGGAGACATGGGGTGGTGTGGAGAGGTGACAGCAGTGGCAGAATGGGCAGTCACATGCTTATGCATGGGGGATAAAATTCAGAAGGGTTACCTTTGGAGTGATTTATCCCAGCCCCAGGCCAGACTTCACATCCCAGGGTTCAGAGCTAGGAAGATAAATCCCCATAATTTTTGGCTATAAAAGCCAGTGGGGGGGATGGTGGAAGAAGCTGTCAGATTTCAGGAAACTCCTCTTAAAGGAGCTACACAGTATTAAAAGTTATGCAAACCCATCCACTCTGGGATTCAACATTAAGGCAACAACTGGAAGGATTCCAAGTGCATAAGGGGAGTGGGTTAAGTGTCTGGAATGAGGCAAGTGCTAGGCAAACCTTCAGAAGCCAGGTAGCAGCACAGTCCCTTCTTCGAGCCCTCCCACCATACAGAGCCACAAAGCAATGAATTGGGTTGTCCCGCTCTGACGATTACCTAAGGCTTTGACCCACACAATATACAGGTACCTTTTCTACAATAGGCCATACTACTAAGACAGGGAGTCAAAACAGTTCTACCTAATACACAGAAGCAAACACAAGGAGGCTGCCAAATTGAGGAGACAAAGAAGCATGGCCCAAGTGAAAGAAGAGAACGAAAACCCAGAAAAATAACTAAGCAAAATGGAGATAGCCAACCTATCAGATGCAGAGTTCAAAACAATGGTGGTCAGGATGTTCACAGAACTCATTGAGTATGGCAATAACATAAAGGAAGAAATGAAGTTTACGCTAAGCAAAACAAAGAATGATCTACTGGGAACCAACAATGAAGGGAAAAAAGCCAGGATTCCAATCAATGATTTGAAACATAAGGAAGAAATAAACATTCAACCAGAACATCAAGAAGAAAAAATAATTCAAGAAAATGAGGATAGTATAAGGTGCCTCTGGGGCATCTCCAAACATACATCTGAATCATAGGGATGTGAGAAGGAGAAGAGGAAGATCAAGAAATTGAGAACTTATTTGAAAAAATAATGAAAGAACACTTCCCTAATTTGGCAAAGGAAATAGACATACACATTCAGGAAGCACAGAGAGTCCCAAACATGTTAGACCTGAAGAGGAACACACCAAGACACATCATTATTAAAATGCCTATGGTTAAAGATAGAGAATCTTAAAAGCAACAAAAGAAAAGCAGGGAGTTAACTACAAAAAAGTACCCATATGATTATCAGCTGATTTCTCAAAAGAAACTTTGCAGGCTAGAAGGGATTGGCAAGAAGTATTAAAGAGTGATGAAAAGCAAGGACCTAAAACCTAGGTTACTCTATCCAGCAAAGTGATCATTTAGAATGCAAGGGCAGATAAAGTGCTTCCCAGACAAGGTAAAGTTAAAGGAGTTCATCATCACTAAGCCATTATTACATGAAATGTTCAAGGGACTTATTTAAGAAAAAGAAGATCAAAACTATGAATATTAAAAAGGCAACAAATTCACAACTATCAACAACTGAATGTAAAAATAAAAAAAAACCAAACTAAGCAAACGACTGGAACAGGAACAAAATCATAGATACGGAGATCATTTGGAGGGTTATCAACAGGGAGGAGGAAGGAGAGAATGAGGGAAAAGATGAAGCAATTAAAAAGCATGATTGGTAGGTACAAAATAGGCAGGGGGGTGTTAAGAATAGTATAGGAAATAGAGAAGTCAAAGAACTTATATTCATGACCCATGGATATGAACTAGGGGGGTGGATTGATGATGGGAAGGGGGTGCCAAGTAGAGAGGGCAATGGGGGAAAAATTCAGACAACTATAATAACATAATCAATGAAATATATTTTAAAATAATGGTTTGGTGATGATGACCTCCTTTTTTCTTTTTTTCTGAGAAGCTCTTTATCTGCCCTTCGATTCTAAATGATAGCTTTGCTGGGTAGAGCAATCTCAAAAGAAACTGCAGGCTAAAAGGAATTGACAAAAAATATTCAAAGTCATGAAAAGCAGGGACCTGCAACTATGTTATCGATGTAGAAGTTTAGGGTTGTGGGTTTCTTTTTTTAAATTTCTACACTTTAAATATTTTACTTCACTTTCTTCTTGCATGATTTCTGATAAGTCATCTGTAATTCTTATCCTGTTCTTTTATAGCTAAGGTGTAACCCCTGGCTCCTTGCAAGGTTTTCTCTTTGTCTTTTGTTTTTAGCAGTTTGAATATGACATGCTTAGGTATGTTTTTGTTGTTATTTGTTCTTGGTATACTTTGAATATTTCGGGTGTGTGACTCATTAGTTGTGTTCTCTTTCTAAAGGAATAACCAATGACTAATGCGTACCAAGCTTACAATAAATATTTTGAATAAATTATAGTCACTTAATTCTTATTCCCTAATAATAAAGTAAGCCCTATCAATATTCTGGATATTAGAAGGCTTGACTTTAACTGAAATAAATATTAAGGGCATTGTTCATGCTATATATTTTTAGATATCTTTCCTAAATTACCTGCTTTTTGAGTCAGTGAATATGTTGCAAAATGACAAATACAACTCTAGGATGATTGAAAAATTCAGACGGAAGGTGAACTTTCTTGCTAGGATGACTGCAAAAAAGAAAAACATAGACTCATAGAAAGAACTCAACTAACCCTATGATTTATGGATCAAGATGAAGTACCTAATCACTCAACAAGTACTTATGAAGCTCCTTCTAGGTAATCATCATTTAATAATGCATTTTCCTCTACTCACACAATAAAATGTAATTTTACTTTTTCAATCAAGCAAAAACTGTGTATTTCTGATACCTACTTGTCAAAGATAAAACCAAAAGCAACAAAAATATGGACAATCAAATTCAAAACATGTTATGATGCAATTTTCAGACTTGTTATATGTTTGGAGTTATTTCTATTATCCAGTAAAATATTTTCTACACAGTATGTCCTTGGAACCATTCAAATTTTACAGCCTAATATCTTAATCTTCTTCTTCCTCTCTTCCTTCTTCTCCTCCTTATTCTCCTTATCATCATCATCATCATCATCATCAGTATTTATAATAAACAATTTTTCCCAACTATACATGCTGTTAATATCCCAAACACATCTATAAAAAAGTATAAAGTTATTATACTCTGGGTGGGTTATGCATTCAATATTGTGGCAAACAAAATTTACTCTTGCAGTTCTCTCAGTTTCTGTCTGCTATCTCTGAAACTGCTTGTTTGTTTATGTAGAACAAATGAAAGTCTAAAAAAACATTTGAGGACAGGATTGGCCTGGGCAAGGAGTATACTTTTATCAGTGCAATTATGAATGCATTTAAAATACCTTTCTTTTAACTCTTATTTTAAGCTATACTTGGCAGGATGAAAGGATTTCAATCTGGATTAAAGGATTACATAACTCATGAACTACTGTTTCATTTTAGAAAAGAAGGAAACCTAGTCAGATTCTTTATGTCTAGGGGTGAATGACAAATTATCCTTTGCAAGCATGCTTTATTCCATTTTGCCATGTTCATCCTCTGTTCATCTTTCACACTGACTGCTTGGATATGCCTTGCAGGCTATAAAAAAGTACATTCAACTGAGTTAAGTATCACCACCTCTGCTTATAATTCTGATAGGCAATCATTGCTGTAAATCATAAAAGATATGATAGCAAAAGCATAGTAACAGAAAAACACCATTTGAATATAAGTATAAAAATGCTCCTTAAAATTTTTGATTTCTAGGGAAAGATACTGGAATCCTTTTTTAGTTATTTGTATTTTCGTCATGGGTTAGAGACTTTGCTAAGGCTCAGAATTCCAAAGAATATTTCTACAAGTGTCTTACCAAATAACACTAGAATGGTGTTTACTTCCTTCTTTGCTCTTGACAAGCGGCAAGGGTAGACTTGCTTAGCTACTTCATTGGACCGTAGAGTTGAGGGGCCAAATATATGAGTCTAAGAGATCCTCACAAAGTGGAGCCTCTTGCTCTTGCCATGATACTCATATCAGAAACGACTCAATGTATAAACTGGGTAACATGACAGATTTTGACACTCACGCAAAAAGCAGATGACAATGCTAGATGAACTAAAACCTCACAGAACTACAGAGCAGTTTATTAATGCAAAGCCATTCCAGACTTACAGATCGTTGAAAAGCAAAATTTGATGAATTTCTAATTCTATTAATTCAAATGTTTGAAACTTCTCTTGTCATTTATCTTCCCTATGCTTAGGGGTGCCTCTCCCAAACATTGTGAAGATTTAAAAATCTATTCACCAATTGTCCTATCGCACACATCCCAAGTTATTTTAGTCTTTCATTTAAAATTTAAACCCCAGTAGACAGCACTGGAGGCGCACCTGTGGCCATTGCCTCCCAGAGGCATCTGGCTACTATCACCATTTCCTTGCTTATCCTCACGTATCTTCTTACTTGGAGAAAACAATGATAGACTCTAAGAAGAAACTCTATTGCTAACTTAACAGCACAATAAAATATTTCAGGTGATTGATGTTTATGTACACACATCAGTGCCTAGGAGCAGTTCTTCAAGAAATAGTAATTTAAAGATAGAGCATGGGAACTGAAACCAATTTGATTAACCTGGCAGAGAATTTGCTTGATTTTTCTCTGCCTCAGTTTTTTTTTAATTGTAAAATGAAGACAAGCATAGTGTTTAGAACAATAGCTGGCTCATAGTAAATTCTATGGAAGTTCTAGTTTTTATTTGCAAGGAAACTAAATATAATCATTAAGGAAACATCTCCACTGAGTTATTTCTGGTTCTCAGGTAAGATCTGATTGAATTGGAAAACATCTGGTGATGCATCTTTGATCACAAAACAATTTAATATACATAAATAACTAACTTTAATTTTGCATGGTATACAGTTTAAAGTTTCCTTGGATATGTGATTTAAAAATATATTACGGTAATATTTTAAATGTGTGAATTGGAAAACAGTGCCTACTCTGTGATATTAATTTTCTTCTTCAGTTTTTTTAAGGAGTCAGCTTCCCTAAAGTACTAGAAAATCACAGCAGATGTATCCATCAACACAATACAGTTTCATTTTCTTCTACTGTACAGCTCAGAAAAATGAGTTGGAAATAGGTTAAATAATTATTTACTGTATGAATTTTTGTTTAGATATTTCTTGTTTCACATATTTTGTAATATAAATAAAACTACAAAACTCTTCATATTTTCTAAAATAATAAAGTATTTTCTGAGTTTCAAATTTTAAATATTGCTGTTTCTCTACTTGCCAGGTAACAACAATTTACCAATTACCTACTGTATGTCCAGCACTTTCCTAAATGCTGCAGGCAATTTTCAAGCCAACACTGATTGTAAGGAAAACATTTGTGGAAAAATGTAAAAAAATGTTTAAAATGTGGAAAAATGTTTATCCAATGATATAGATCTATTGGATAAACAAAGTAATTAAGCATTTAGGAAAATATCTTTATCAAGTTTTTTATTGGATCCCCAAATATGTACTGTATGTGTCTCTTTCTATATATATGTAGTGTGTGTGTGTCTATATATATATAGATGCATACATATATATATATATATATAAACTATCGATATTTATAACATATTTACTCTGTGAAAAGCTAGCAACTGGTAATAGATAAAAAGTAGGCCCATTCCCACTCGCTTACTTTAAAACTATAGGAATTTACCTTCTAGCCCTAATCATTAATTACTTGGGAAGGGAGAGGAGAATGGTTAATAAAATTGAAGATGTTCATAGAAGTTGCTACATCCTCAGAAAAATACATTCACAATTTATTACATTCAGTGGGAATAAATGTGAGCCTCTCCTGCATTTTTTTCTACATTTTTCAACAAATTTTCAGAAAACTAGATGGCAAGAAATACCAAACGTATTTTTAATGATATAAGAGAATCTTCAAATCTCTCAATATCAACTGTCTTAGTTAATAAGTGATGACAGCTCTAATTCCAACTGCATATATAAATTACACTGTTATTAAATAACTACTTTCATTAAAATAATTGCATGTTAAATTTCATAAATATATTAATTTTTTGGTGACTATTTAATTCCATTAATTCAAATTATTCTGTCAATTTTGTCCTACACATTTTTGGCTTTTTTCCTATTACTTTTGAGAAATTTGACTGGTCTCTTACAAAAAATTTAACTGAGTTTTTTTCGATTAATATGAAATGTGTGTTTAATAATCAACAAAAAAAATTTATTTTTAAAAAATCAATTTATATTATTTTATGCTTATTTACATTGCATACTATTTTCTTTCCTCAAAAAGTAGACAATATTAATAAAAGAACCTCAGAACTTCCAGCAAATTCTTGTAAATATGTCAGATGGACTTCATAAAGAAAAGTAAAGCAAAATGAATGCAATGACCCAAAATTACAGAGAGAAAAAAACAGCAACATTTTAAGCAATGTTTAGTAACACAGAAGTGGATACAGCAGTCATATACTATCTGCAGTTAGTAGCTTCCTCGTATCCCTCCGCTCTCCTTACCATTGCAATGCACACTGAAATCATTTCCTCACAACACACGGGACTTAATGAAACGATGCCTTCCTATTATTCAAGGGTGGGGGGGTGATAGATCCAAGACATTTTACAGCCTTCAAGTTTTCAATTAACTACTTCTGATACCCCCTCATAGAAATCTACTGGAAAATAAGCTTTAAAAACAAGGTGGCAACCTATAAGTAAGAAAGTGGTGGGTACAGTAAAGCAGTGGAGTCTTTGTTTTCATTGAATTTATTCTATTTGAAGAGAGGCATTAGTAAGTATAAAATAGGCTGTGATAAATGTTACATAGAAAAAGAAAGCAGAGTAAAGAGACATAATGGTTAGGAGGATGCTTTGATATAGATGCAAGAGAAATTTCTCTAGGACCTGAATGAACTTCAGGAGAGCCAAATGAATACTTAGATGAAAAGTGTTCTAGGCAAAGGGTGCAGCATTCGGTATGTGAGAAGGGAACACATTTGCCTGGTTCGAGAACAGCAAAGAAGGTGGAATGGCTGACGTAGATGATGAACTAGGGAGGAGAAGGAGTGACAAAACTGCAGAAGTAGTAGTTAGAGGTGAAGTTGTTCTGGACAGGTAGCTCAGTTGGTTAGCATGTCAGCCTGATGGTCAAGGTGGTGGGTTTGATCTCTGGCCAGGGCACATATAAGAATTAGCCAATGAATGCATAAATAAGTGGGAGCAACCAATAGACAGTTTCTCTCTGTCTTTCTGTCAAATCAGCTTTAAAACAAAAGTGATATCATGTGGGGCTGTTAAGCCTGGAAGGGACATTGTATTTTATTTTAAATGTAAGAATCTGCTGGAGGATTTTGAGCAAGGGAGTAGTATGACCTGATTTACATTTTAAAACCCTGCTGAATGAAGGTTCACTGGTAAGGAATCATTCATAGAAGCAGAAATACCAGGCAGGCTACTGTACTTGTGTTTGTATCTCCTTATCTTTAAGTATTTGTTATGACTCTTTTGTTCTCAAAATAATATTTTATATCAGTACACTAACCTTATCATTTCCACTTATATATGGAACATTTTGACACATAGGCTTATAAATATAACAGAAACAACAACCAACCAAAATGCCTAAAAATTAGTTCCTAGATAATATAATAATTTTCTCATTTGTAACTATCCATTATGGCTTTCGTAAACAGAAATTATACATAAACATTAAATAGCTGAAGTACATTTAAAAACTGTTGAATTAGTTATCAAAATGGCTAAAATATTTTAATAGCACATGGTCAACATGACATTTGAAATTTTGAAAGTAAGTGGGAAAGGAAAGATAATAACTGATTTGTTTGCATGCTTCAGATTTTTATTCATTGAAGTAACAAATGAATTATAGATAATCATCACCCTATCAAATCATCTTAAACACATAAAGTTAACTTAATAATCTAATTAAATATATGAAGAGACAATTGCCTACTGATACTTAAATCAATTTTATTTTTATTTATGTATTTATGCATTTATTTATTTATTGTTCAATTATTGTCATCCCAGTTTTTCCACCATTGCTGTCCCCTGCCCTGCCACCTCACCCCCCACTCCCATAGTCAGTCCCACCCTGTTATCCATTTTGTCCTGGTTGTCATTTTAGTTTCTCACTGAGTAGACAAATTAATTTTAATTAAAATAAGTATATTTTTTAAATGAAAGGAATGTCTATTTTAAAGCAGCCATCACTACATTAAATTTATACTGGGCCATATGCTAAAAATGGAAACTGGTATCATAATGGTCCTCTGGAAAACTGGTATCATTATAGTCCTAACTCAACAGTCTATGAAGATCATCATAAATCCTTAAAACAGTAATTCAGAAACTGCTAATGATTGCATTCCTGCATGTTAATGAAGACATGCAAGGTCAGCAAAGAACTCTAACGACAAGCATGAAGAAGACGGAAATCACGGCCTGCCAGCACAAGGGAATCTTTACATGGAGACTACAGTTTTCAAGCTTAAAAGTCGTCAAGAAGCTCCATTGTCACCTATTCCAAATGATGCACTGATTAAGAAAGGTCAGTATGTCTTTTGGGAAGTTGACAGTCTTGATATAGTAACTATGCAAAGCTACCAGTCTCTGGAGTAGTATTTGCGTCTAATCTATATGGTCATAGGAAATATAACTGCCAAGAACGCCATATTCATCATCCCGAGTAGTTTTATCAGCACTACCTGATGTCACACTCAAAAGAAAAATCACCAAAAATTTGCTCAGCCATTCAATCATGAATCCTTTTTGAAATGTGCTTGGGGCAAACCCTGTGTCTGGCCATCAAACTATAAAGATGAAAATAAGATACTGATCCTGCTTTCATTGTGCTAAAAATTTTGAGAAAAACAGGTACAGAAAATGTTACAATATAGTGTGAAATTGCTTTGGTGGAAATAAAATAAAATATTAGGAAAGTGCTAAGTTGGCTTGGGGGAGTCTCCATTAAAAGTGCATCTGTAACCTATTACTAAGACCTTACAGAAGATGTAATTAAAGGTGCTTATTTATGCATGAGGAAAAAAGGGTCGTTTTAAAATACTGTAAAATCTTTGTACCAACAACTTGTATAATAAAGTCCCTCAGTTATAATTCTAACTTTGTTGATTTTCTACTATACTACATAAGCAAAAGTCATTTCTTCATATTATATGATTTCAAAAAATGTTTATTATATGTCTATCATATATGATTGCCTTTTCTAGCATATGGCAAAAACATTGCAAGCAAAAATAGACATTTTTGTGTGATACAGCTTATATTCTCTAAGAGTAGGCATGTAGTAGACTTATTTTAGAATTTAACAAGCTGATTCTAATATATATGTGGAAAGTCAACAATCTAGAAGAACCAAAATGATAACCAGTGAAAAAGAAAAGTATAACATTTATACTATGTGAATTCAAGACATGTTTTGTATTTTTTACCCACTAGTGCTATACTTGCACAGGACAGACATATAGGTAAATGCATAAAAGACAGGTCAGAAATAGATCTGCACATATATGGCCAATTGTTGTCCTTTTTTAACTTTCAAGGCAATCAATGGGTAAAAGAAAGTCTTTTTTATTTCTCTCTCTCTTTTTTATTATTGTTCCAGTACAGTTGTCTTCAAAGAAAGTCTTTTCACAAATGGTGCTGAAAAATTAAGAATCCAAAAGGAAAAATAAAATGAGCATCTACCCTTCCCTCACATCATAAATAGAAATTAACACACAATGAATGTGAGCCTAAAAGTAAGAGCAAATGATAGTACTTTAGAAGAAAACATTATAGAAAAATCTATGTGACTTGGTGTAGGCAAAGAGTTCTTAAATAGAGCAAAGAAACAAAAGCTATAATAGAAAAAATTGAGTATTATCAAAATTTTAAGAATTGCTCTGGAAAGACCTCATTAAGTAAAAAAAGCAAGTCACAGTCTGTGAGAAATTATTCATAATATATACAACTGACAAAGGATTGACATCCAGAATATATAAACAACTGTTATAACTCAATCATCCAAAGATAAATGCCCCCCAAATAATGTGCATATTTGAACACACAGTTCACAAAAGAACCTGTGAAAATGGCTACGTGCATGTGTGATCTAGTGCCTTATCAGGCAAGTGAAAATTAAAATCATAGCAAAATACTCCTACACTGCATGAAAACAGCTAAACTTAAAAAGTTAAAAATATTTAGTATTATTGATCATATAGAGTAATTTGAACTTACACATGGCTAATGTGAATGTCAAATACTGCAACACACTGAAAAACTAAAAAACCCTGGCAGTCTCTCCCAGGGTTACACTCTCACCTGTTATTTGAGCCAAGGTATTTATCCAAGAGACATGAACACATACCTAATTCAGATTAATAAAACAAGACATATATAGATGACAGATAGATAAATAGATACATAAATATGTGTATATAAATAGATGGATGGATGATGAGAGTTAAAAGTCTCAGAAATCAAAATACTGTTTTAAAGATGATTTTCACAAAACAAGTAAACTGAACAACATTTCCCAAGATTAAACTAGAGAAATGCATTTGAATTATAAAATGGCTATTATGTCATCAAAAGCAACACACTGAATCCAAGGAGCAAGTCAGAAGTGGGACAAGGAACTAGAAGCCACGTACTATACAGGTACTAAACAATAAATGTTAAGTGTCTTAGAATACACGGTGTCTGTTGATTCAGGCAAGAGACAAGGTCAGAAAGAAGGCCTGAGGTCAAAGTGAAGTTGGTCTTAAATGGGAACAAGGAAACCTTGAAAGGAAAGATACCTACTTTAGATTAGAGCCATATATATCTGTCTGGGGAAGAAATGTCTGATGTGTCCAGCTTGAGGCTTTATATACCAGAGAAAGGGCAAGTATGGACACCTAACTGGGGTAAAATGTAAGGACTGAAAGATAAGAAAGATGGATTGTAGCAAGACTCCTTTTATTAACAGGCAAAAAGAAAAAAAATGAGAATAAAGCAGAATAGCAGATTGAGCTAAAAGAGATTAAATTGGAATAAGTAATAAATTGAAATGCTAGAGTAAGTTGGACCAGCTCTAGGAACCATATGAACAAAGGTCAGGACCTAATTTAGCTTCTAACCTAAACAGCAATAACAAAAGCAAGGGCCTAGAAGAGAGCATGGGCACTTTCCTTTATCCCAAGAGATTTAAATGCTTGTGTTTCTGACTAACCAATCACAAATTGCAAACACCCTGAATGCGAAAGGAGCTGAGCCTCACTCTTCTCTGGGACGTTTCCTACTATTAGAGCCCATGGGCCTGCTACGAAAACAATGAGAATTCTTAAAGAATTAATAGAGGTTGAAATGGAGAAAGAAAAAAAAATAATATAGAAACTAGAAAGAGCACATATAGAAGCTTACTCCAAGGTGTATACTCCGAAGAAGACATATTCATCTTTTTAGATCTCTGTCCAAATATATTTTTACAATACTTGCATGCTTAATTTCCTTACTGCAAAAATGATGTGTTTTCAAAATGAAAATTCAATCATGCAACACGAGGAACATGTGTCATTACCACTTAATGTGGATAAACTCAATAATTAAAGGATATCATAGGAATTTGTATAAATTGATAATTACTTAAACTGTGAAAGTTTTAATTATGTAGAGGCAAATATTTTGGAAAGACTATTAGTAAAGGGACTGAAAAATAGTACTGAAATTGAAGAGAAATAGAGAAAAAATATATAGGAAAGTGACAAAGAAAGATTACAGAAAAAAAATTTATGCTTTTTCCTGAATCAAAAGTGTGTGGTGAGGAGAATAGGGAGGTAACTTTCCTTTCCTTCCTGGATCACATGACCATAAATAGGTGAAAATATTAGATGCCACGATTAGATTAGGTGCGGTTCTAAAGGTGAATCTCAGTGTAGATTATTCAGGCTTCAGTGGATTGTCTGGGGGAAGTGTAATATCTTTTATAACATCCCTGTTTTTTTATGTGATAAGTATGCATTTGTATAAATAAGTAATTTATAATTTGGAAAAGTAGAGACTGGTAACATATTTCAGTTATTAGTAGTGGGACCCTCACCTGTACGATTGTAGTTAATTAAATTATGATTTTTGACTATCTCTGTTTGTAAGCTTTTATTATACTGAGATTAGGCTAAAATAGGCCATAAGGTAAAGCACAAATTGCATCCAAAACAGGAGAAACAAAACACATGTCATTGCTGACCTGAGGTAAATCCAAAAGAGTCAAAATGGTAGCTCTGAGAACAGTTGTTGTGAGCTTGAATATGGTCTGCGATTCTTGCAGTCTAGGCATTTATGGGTACCAATAAAAGTTTACAGAGGGAGACATGATGGCCTAATTTTAGTTTAAGTATAACAATGTATAATCTAAGTATCTTTTGGGTGAAAATTTGATGATCAGATTTGATATTAAGGATGTAAAAACAATAGTTTAGTTATATTCATGCCTTGGAGGAGTGTTTTCAAATCTGGTCACCATCACCTAAAATCTGCAACTAGATGAGTTTGGAGTTGAGAAGTTCCCTTTGTGATCACGATGCCCTTCTAACAGTCCTGTCCTGTGAAACAGCCCCCAATTATTTTCTAAGCAGTGAGAATGGCACTACTGAAAACATTTCCGTGTCTTGTATCTCTGAACATGCTAGTGGTTTGACACGTTGTAGTATGAGAAAGGCATTCCAAGAAACAGCATCAAACTATTTGCTGTTTGTGGCTAAAATTCACATCGCAGAGAACAGCTATGCTTTTTAAGAATCTTCCAAATCGGGAATTTCTAAGGTAAAAGCTATCAAACTTATCATATATACAAAGATAGAAGTCTGGGCAAAGGAAAGGGAAGAATGTGTTGGAGGAAGTCAGGCTATCTGATTGGCAAAAAAAATGTATATAAAGTTTTATAGTAAGATTTTATCCCTATATTGATGTGTAATTGTCAAAATATTAAATTACCCACTTGACTTTCTATTAAATATTGAATTACTGATGGCAACACCCAACACCACCATCAGGAATAAATTTCATCTTAAAATTACTTGCTGGAAATGTCTTGAAATTGTCATAAGACTAGAGCATTTTTTTAAACACTTTTCCCAACCTGATTAATTCTTCACTAATTTACATTTCAAAATCAGACGGGTTTTCTCAAAGTGTGATTATGCACAAAGTAGGGGTATGAATCAAAACATATTTGTGCCCCTGAATTAGTCATAGGTGGCACAAAGTTTGATGAAGTAGCAGCAGCAGGGGTTACTTATAGGGATCAATACAACTTGTTATAAGACTTGATGTTACAAATATTAGTCTTTACATGTGCTGACTACTCTCAGATTACTTTTATTTAATCCCAGGCACAGATTATGGAAATCTGGTAAGGCCAACATTATTTTTTTAAGTCATTAAGTCAGTTTTCAATACTAAAATGAAAAGTGACTAAATTAATTATCATTTGTATTCACAGAAGAGATATCTACATTTTATAAGGGAAGAAATTATTTCTTATTCATAAACACCGTATATAAACTTAAACATTTATGTCATATGTATCAATTATTAAATAAAGATAAAATAGTTTACCCACTTATAAGTACGTATTATACACACACCACATATATTATGTATATAAACACATATATTCATATACATGGGGTTAAAACAAAAATACATATAATGTTCTTATACCCTAAGTCATGTCTAGAGTCAAGATCATTAAAAACATTGCCATAAATGGAAAATGCCTTGGAAGACATTTAAAATTACACCAGGATAATGAGAATTCTGTATCTTTGACACGTGGTATGCAAATTTAGAGAATAAAATAATGAGACATAAAACTGACTAAAAATGTATTAGTATGCACAAGAAAACTAATATATTAAAATCTATAGATAAAAAAGACATGGTTTAGAAAAATAACTGACGTACAAAGGAATGTGAAAAAAGAGATGGCCAGTCTCACACTAAACAATACATACAAGATAAATACACACACATGTAAATGTGTGTTGGAACTACCTTCCAAATGGGGCCAATAAATGCATGTGTGTTTTTGCCCCTTAAATTCAAGGTTCTTGCACATTCTAAGGAAACCATCCCATGTTCTGGTTACTACTAAGGAGGACATATACAGGTCTCAGCCCATCCCAGGTGCCCACGTCATAACTGCGCCAATGTGATGACATGGGAGGTCCATACACAGGCCCGATTTGACACAGAGACACTGGTGCCAACGGTGGGTGGCAGTGGTGTATAAGGAAACCTAGTTACTGCAAAAGATGAAACAAAGGAGACTTAAGTTGAGGTATTGTATAAGCAGCTAATATTTAAATAACAATGCATTTTGTAACATTATCTGTTTTTACAGTTGTTTCTCCAAATTTGTCTTATTTCATCTGTTCTAATCTTTTCATATGGATACTGATGAAAACTCCCATTGTAAGTTCGACATCAGAGAATATTGTAGGGGCAACACATAAGTTTATATCATTCTGATTTACTCTTATGTGTTACTATATCTATGTAAAAGATTAGTACTTTCACTTATTTACAAAAAAAAACCCCACTCACCAGGCTTTTCCTAATGATTTTTGAAGGGGTGTAAGGAAAGTCAGAGGATGAGGATCATAATTAGCATCCTGAAAAGGTAGAAAGACCTAGAAAATTAAGTAAAGCCTAGGAAAAAAGGATAAGGATAAATTCCTTCTACTTTCATATATTTGTGATCATTATATATCTTGAGAAATCACTATTTGGCATATGTCTTTCAGGAATGCATTGAATATAAGAAAATATATATTATATATATTCATACATGCATGTGCATGCATAGACACATACATGTACACACACAGAGAGAGAGAGAGAGAGAGAGAGAGACTGATTTTTCCTGTCTCTTATTTTATGTGAAAGAACTTTTAACTGACCTGGCATCAGACTAATGATTGATTTACAGATACTGATCAATTTTTACAGTGACTTTAAGGATGGCTTTCTTTACTAAAATGCTCTATGCCCTGGAGACCAATACTGATGCCAATGTCTTTTCAGAATCTGAATTAATGTGCAAAATTTATTCTTTTGTCAACCTGATCACTTAATGTATTGTCATGTTCATTACTGTGAAAAGCTTATATTTTGCTCCCTGAAGGTTTTATTCCTTAAAGTTACAATGACAGTGTCTATTTCCTAAACCTATTTATATTGAAAACAATCATCAAAGGATAATAAAAAAGTTAAGCCCTCAAAAATCTGTAAACAAATGAAAAGTGTGCTTAAGAACTACAGTTAAATATACTTTAAGACAGAAAAGCTGTGGGTGGAAAAAATTAATTGAAACTAAAATTAAAATGATCTCTTAGATAATGAAACGATGAGTTGCTATAACACAATACAGGAATGATCCACTTTATGTCATTTAAATAATTAGTTTTCTGTCTTAATTACATATTAGAACCGCCTTGGAACATTTCCAAGATGGCAATGCATGAGTTACTCCCAAGACCATCAAATAAGTTGATGGAGTCAATTGTTTTACAAACCTTTCCTGGTGTTGTTGTAACATGCAGAAAGAGATTTGAACCACTGATCTTTTCAAAATTAACAGGGAGGACATTAAGGGTAGTTCTAATACCTTAGCAGCCACATAAGCAAACCAAAATTTAAGCCAGTAAATGCCTCAAGGTCAAGAAATCTAAACCTAAGGACAACCAATCATGTATACCCCCCACTAGGCATTCTTTAAAATAGCCAATCACTTAAGCTACAGCCAATCAAATAATTTCCTTGCTCTGTTTACATTTTTTAAAAATAAAGATATTTTCCCTATATGGAGTATTTCTATCTATTCTGGTTTGCCCTTGCCTGATTCCAATCAACACTTGCTCAAATAACCTCTTTTTTTAAAAAAGATTTTATTTATTTATTTTTAGGGAGCAGAAGAGAAGGAAAGAGGGAGGGAAACATCAATGTGTGGTTGCCCCTCGAGTGCTCCCTACTGGGGACCTGGCCTGCAATCCAGGCATGTGTCCTGACTGGGAATTGAACCAGCAACCTTTTGCCTCTCAGGTCAGTGTTCAATCCACTGAGCCACACAAGCCAGAGATTTCTTTTTCTCTCAAATAACCTTTTTAAAAATTTTATAAACCTCTATTTATCTTTTAACAACCTAAAGAATTGCTCCCTATTGCTTACAAACTTGTTTTGTATCTTGGAAACTTTAAAAAAAATAGATAACTATTGATTTTCTCTCCCCTAAAAATTGGGCCCAAACACATCTACATTTACCCAAATATTATCCAAATATGAACCCACACAGATACCTAGACACATTCTCACATTCGCACACACATATAATTTTGTGTACACTTTAAATACATAGCCAACATTTCTGAAGCCCATATTATGAAACCTATCTACAAGAATAACAGTTACCATATTTTGCCATGTATCATGAGTACTTTCTTGCCCCAATTATTGAGGGAAAAATAAGGATGTGCATTTTACATGGGTAGTACTCATTCCATATCTATATAAATGTTTTTAATTTATTTATGCTTATATGTTAAAAGTGTTACTCTAGAAAGCAATAATACTATTTGTGTGCAAAATAATACCCTAGAATATGATAATCAGTTTTATTTCTAAATATAAATAAATTAAAATAAAGTGAAAAATCTTTTCCCTGAAAGTTTGTGCCAAAAATGTGGGTGTACATTATACATGGCAAAATATAGTAAATGAACTCAAGAGGAAGAGAAGCTGTTACCTTTTCATTTTGAAATAGCTTTCCTGTTAATGACATTTTTGTAGCAACTGAAACCCATTTCACCTCGTCACATTCTCAAGGTGAATGCAAATCAGGTGAACGAGTGATAGTTCTGTGTGACCATAAACAATTCCTCTCTCCAAATTGTAGTTGTCCTCAGTAACAAATGAATAGATTGGTAGAGCATAGGATATTAATTCAATGAGGTATTACATGGGCATTTAAAACAATCAGTGAATACGAGCTGCTATTGTTGTTGCTGTTTTTATTATATTCTATTAAATATTGTTTCATGTGTCCAGTCTTAATAAAATTTCTTATTTAGTATTTTCATTTAGAAAACAATCACACCAACAAGAGCGAAGGAAAGAAAACAAGCCGTAAGTAAACAGAACGGCATTGATGATAGCCATTGCTCCCTCCTTTCTCTTTGCCTCACTTCATGTTTGACGGAAAGAGTTTTGATCACAGAGTAAATATCAGGGGCAGTCCATGTGCTTCCACCTTGGAAATATATTCCCATTGAGTGGAACACACAAAGGGGGCTATTTAAGGGGAAAAAAAGTACAGTGTTACGTTACTGACTTTGCCAACTTTTTGCTCCTAGGGCCTCTTACATCAGACTACTTCTACAAAACAAGTCAATTTTGGCTGTTAGTTAACTACCATTTTTTATTCATATGTTTTCCATGCTAAGTATTAGTATTGTTTCTAGATTATACCTTTAATTGACTGAGATCCATTTGAATGTGGATATCAATATCCTTGCCCCTCTTCTATGCAGTTGTTGCAATGCTGAGATATTTCTTTTAAAATACAATAACCAAATTTTCAGTTTTTTCTCTTTTTCTTCTTCAAACCTCCAAAAGCTACATATGACTTTTAAACTAATTCAATGTTTTCAACATGCGAAAAACACCTGGAGAATGAAACTAACAAAGTGAATCCCACCCCTCTCCCGCTAAGTTCTGCAGAGGCAGAGATACTCACACTCACCTGTGGGGCTCAGACACACAGACACTGCTGGGCTGACATTTGACGGACCTGCGTGCTAACGTGACTTTTAAATCTCACTGAGTCACAAGCTGGCATGGCCTTGGTGTTCTGCAAATATGAAGAAGTGTTTCTGTTCCATGGTCTTGTTAAAGAACTTACATTTATAATACAAATATTTATTTAATTACCAATTTGCTTAAGAAATGAAGATGATACCCTTCGGAAAAGGGAAGAATAATTTAGTGTAACCTAGTATACATTCATAGAAAGCATCCTACTCTATGTCAAGCCATCTACTATTTGCTTTACTGTTCATCTTCACAACCACAGCATGAAGAAGATACATTTAACTTCACTTTAACAGATGAGTGGCCTTTATTTGAAAGGCATTAAGTGCCTTGCTCTGGATCACACTATGTGTGAGTAACAGAGATGGGATTTGATCTTCTGCGAAGATGCTCTGTGTCAGAATTTAATTATGATATACTGTCCATTTTAGTTTAAGAGAATCAAAAAGTTGGCTTTTTTTCTGTACTTAGGTTAATGCTTAAAATAGAAGCACTTCATAAATCATGGTACTGCAAGAATGTAATTATAAATGTGAAATAGCAATAAAATACTAAATGAGAAATTCTGTTATACTTAATTCCTGTAAATGGCTCTATAACTTCTCAGGTCTGTTCACTGAATGCAGATAAAACTTGAAACTATCACTTAATTCTATAGTTTATATGAAACCCAAATTCTAGTAAGATATTTTAAAATATCTGAAATAATTAAGAGAAAAACATTCTATTATGAAGTTCAAAGTAGACTTAAAAAGACCCATGAGAGACCTAGCTGGTATGGTTCAGTGGGTTGGAGCATCCTCCCGTAAACCACACCAGTTCCCTTCCTGGTCAGAGCATATGCCTAGGTTATGGGTTTGGTCCTCGGTTGGGGCAAGTGCAACCGATTGATATTTCTCTCCTCTTTTTCCTTTGGTATCCCTCTCTCTAATCAGTAAGCATGTAGCATGTCCTCTGGTGAGGACTAAAAAAGGAAAAAAAAGACATGAGAAATGAGAAGTAATCTGGTAAAATAAAAAATAGCTGTAAAAGACAAAATATGTTTAAATTCATATTTCGCACAAAGCAAAAATAAATAGAAGTAAGCAATATAAATTCTTGTATATCAACATGGTTTTCACTTCCAGTTGAAGATTATATCTAAACAACATAAAGAATATCTGTGGACAATAAATCAATGGAAACAACCAAATCAAAGCTGAACATTTTGGTCTAAATCATGTGATTTGAGTATTTCCACTACACAAATTAATGATATTCACTGGATTGTAAGAATATTCTTGTTATACTAAACACATCCTCGTTCAGTTTACACCTCATTGATTTTATTAACCCACAAATTTTTCATTGTGTGGCACAATAGAAATACATTGAGTGATACAGATATTTAAAAATTCGATTTTACATCATGCATACATATCTGAGATTAATACTTTCCTTGCCTAAAAATAAGCAATCCATTAAAGAAATTAGGAATGCATGTATTTTAGCAATTTTGCTTTTACAGTTATTGTACATTTCTGAAATCTTTTTTTTTTCCTGTTCTTCTCCCCTTTCTTTCAGAGTGTTTCATTGCCAACTACTGGAACAGTACCATATTCATGTTACCTTGGCTATGCTACTTGTACAAAATATTAAATTTTATGTATTCTTTGCACATTAGGCTTGAGATGGGTGTATTAAAAGACCACATTTAAAGGCACATTCTGGATCATTCAAATATAAATATCCCCTTTTAATACATACAGAGGAATGATAGAGCTCCTAGACTTACTAGTGTATTGATTTTTGTGTGTTCAATTAAAAAAATCATGTGAGATCTAAGCTGCAGAAACGTGGCCTGCTTTGGTTCAGATTTCTTTCCTGCATGACTCATGCCCTATGGATTTGAAAGGGAATGACTGCACAGGGAGAAAGGGTATTGGGAAAGTGCCAGATGAGTGATCTCTGTGGAGTCCTAGGGAAAAATAATGACAGCAGCAGGCTGGTAGAGGACGTTCTTATTTGTCTTAAACTTCACTGTATAGGATGGTGGTTAAGAGTCCTGGTGTCAGACTTTGTGGGTGTGAATACTGACTGTATCATTTATTAGATGTGTGACATCAGGAGAGTTAATTACCTTTTTGATTCAGGCTCTTCCCTGGAAGAATTGAGATAGTAATGATGCCCGAATCCTAAATTTGTTGTGAGATCCTTGCACAGGTTAAGTGTATAATAAATGTGTGTTCACGTTTTGTAAGTTATCTTGACATACTTCAGAAGGGTAAAGTGTAACCTACTTTCAATCATTGTAACATGACAAACCATTTGTAGCTGGAGCCCCATTTCCAGCCCAGGGAGATAGCAATTCCTCCACTAACATTAAATTTAAGCATAGACTTTTTTTTCTCTATTGTTTGCTGCTTTATCCTCAGGGCTCAGATTAGTGTCTGGACCATACATAGTGTGCTGATAGTAAATGTTTGTCAGAGTAATGAATCATTGGTCAACTTCCAGTTTTTTGATCCAGGAAAATCCTCTATAACACTTTGTAATAGACAAAGTGTTTCTTTAAAACATCCATCATGGATATACTCTGACCCATGCAGCATTCAATCTTATATTTTTCTTTTTCTTTAACGTGCTTCCGATTCTCTAGTCTGCTTCCAGTTCTCTAGTAGATACCTTATGTTTCAGGAAAATTTAAAAAACCCCCTTGACATCTTATGTGGTATTTTCTAATATGGGAAATCCCTTATAAAGCAAAATAATCCATCTCTATCAAACTCTATCAAAATGTCCATTCCTGGGCAATATGAAAATAATAATAGTGGTTTGAAATGTATCTGATGCTTACTATGTATGTGGCTCTGAGATAATTTTGGTTTATCTTGTTTAATCTTCACAACTTTTTTAATTTTTTAAAGATTTTATTTATTTATTTTTTAGAGAGAAGGAAAGGGAGGAAATGATGAGAAACATCAACTGGCTGCCTCCTGTATGCCCCCAACCGAGGACCTAGCCCACAACCTAGGCATGTGCTCCCACAGGGAACCAAACCAACAAGCCTTCTGCTCCCTGGCCGGCACTCGGTCCACTGAGCCACACCAGCCAGGGCTAATTTTCACAACAACTTTTAGTGATACAGATTCTAGAAACCTTTTACAGAGGAGAACATTTAGATATGAGAAGGTTAAGAATTCATTATTGTCACAAATTATTAAGGGAAAAATTGATTTTTACCAGTCTAATATTAATATCAAGGTTCTTAAGAACCAAATAACCACTTGTTCTACCTAAGTAACATTCAGTATTGAAGCTATTAAGAGATATGATTATTTTATATACACTAAAGTATTAAAATAGACAATACACTAATTATCAGTTGAAAGTTTACTCTGGTGGATATGTTTTCACATTACAAAAAAATGTTACCTTGGGCTTCCGGCCAAGATGGAGGCGTAGGTAGACACACTGTGCATCCTCACACAACCAAAAGAACAACAACAATTTAAAACCAAAACACAACCAGAACTGACAGAAAATCGAACTGTATGGAAGTCTGACAACCAAGGAGATAAAGAAGAAACACTTACCCAGAACAGTAGGAGGGGCAGAGACAGGCAGCTGGGCAGAGAGGACTCGCAGCAAGGCTGCAGCTGGCGGACCCAGCGAGGTGGTGGATTGGGGAGTGGGTCAGGCCAGGCTGCAGCTAGCAGATCCCACAAGGTGGTGGCTGTCAGACCCTGCGGCCCCACATTCATACATAAATAAACTGGGAGGAACAGCAGAGGAGAGAAGCAGACCACGCAACACAGGGCTCCAGCTCGGGGAAATAAAGCCTCAAACCTCTGATTGAAAACACCCGTGGGGGTTGAGGTCGCAGGAGAAACTCCCAGCCTCACAGGAGAGTTCATTGGAGAGACCCACAGGGGCCTGGAGCGTGCACAAGCCCACCCACTCGGGAATCAGCACCGGAGGGGCTCAGATTGATTGTGGGTAGCGGAGGCAGTGACTGAAATCCGGTAGAGAGTGGAGCAAGCGCCATTGCTCCCTCTCGGCCCCTGCCCCACATACAGCATCACAGCGCAGTGACCAGCCTTACCTTGCCCTGGTGAACACCTAAGGCTCCACCCCTTTATGTAGCAAGTGCACAAAGACAAAAAAAAAAAAAAAAAAGAAGGCCCAAATGAAAGAACAGATCAAAGCTCCAGAAAAAATACAACTAAGCAACAAAGAGATAGCCAGCCTATCAGATGCACAGTTCAAAACACTGGTAATCAGGATGCTCACAGAGTTGGTTGAATTTGGTCGCAAATTAGATGAAAAAATGAAGGCTATGCTAAGAGAAACAAAGGAAAATGTACAGGGAACCAATAGTGAGGCGAAGGAAACTGGGACTCAAATCAACAGTGTGGACCAGAAGGAAGAAAGAAACATCCAACCAGAAAAGAATGAAGAAACAAGAATTCGGAAAAATGAGGAGAGGCTTAGGAACCTCCAGGATTTCTTGAAACGTTCCAACATCCGAATTATAGGGGTATCAGAAGGAGACGAGGAAGAACAAAAAATTGAAAACTTATTTGAACAAATAATGAGGGAGAACTTCCCTAATCTGGCAAAAGAAATAGACTTTCAGGAAGTCCAGGAAGCTCAGAGAGTCCCAAAGAACCTGGACCCAAGGAGGAACACACCAAAGCACATCATAATTACATTACCCAAGATGAAACAGAAGAGAATCTTAGAAGCAGCAAGAGAAAAGGACACAGTTACCTACAAAGGTCTTCCCATAAGACTGTCAGCTGATTTCTCAAAAGAGACCTTACAGGCAAGAAGAGGCTGGAAAGAAGTATTTGAAGTCATGAAAGGCAAAGACCTACATCCAAGATTACTGTATCCACCAAAGCTATCATTTAGAATGGAAGGGCAGATAAAGTGCTTCTCAGATAAGGTCAAGTTAAAGGAGTTCATCATCACCAAGCCCTTATTATAGGAAATGTTAAAGGGATTTATCTAAGAAAAAGAAGATAAAAAATATGAACAGTAAAAATGACAGCAAACTCACAGTTATTAACAACCACATCTAAAACAAAAACAAAAGCAAACTAAGCAAACAACTAGAACAGGAACAGAACCACAGAAATGGAGATCACATGGAGGGTTATCAACAGGGGAGTGGGAGGGGGAGAGAGGGGGGAAAGGTACAGAGCATAAGTAGCGTAAATAGTAGGTAGAAAATAGACAGGGGGAGGGTAAGAATAGTATAGGAAATGTAGAAGCCAAAGAACTTATATGTATGACCCATGGACATGAACTATAGGGGGGGAATGTGGGAGGGAGGGGGTGGGCAGGATGGAGTGGAGTGAAGGGGGGGAAATGGGACAACTGTAATAGCATAATCAATAAATATATTTTAAAAAATGTTACCTTGAACAAAAATATATTGAACCAAATGGAAGAAATCCTTACAGTTGGTAAATATCAGACCCTGTGACAAGTAAGTGAGGTAGATAATTTGGAACTGGAGACTTCCATAGTTAAAAAAAAATGAATATAACTTCACTCCAAATTTCATCTATATACTTGCCCTTTAATCTCTATAAATAAGCAATATTCTCCACATTAAATAATTTAATTTTTCTATTTATAAAAGTTTTTGAAATGACTGCTATGTGCCAGACACTGTTTTAGACTTGGTGGTAAACTACTTCAGAAAATTCACAACTTGTAATACAAATCATTTACATACATAATTATAGTATACCAAGATAACCATTATGAGAAATTTACCTGCTACAGATATTGGAACAAAAAAGTACACATACCTATTTGGGGAAAGACAATGAGGAAACCTTCACTGGAAGAGTTACACTTTCACTGTAGAGGGTGTGGGAGAGGGAGTACCAATGGCAAAAGAAGGGTTACCAGCTGCAGTAATTTGGTGGGGAATTCTAAGCAGAGCAAACAATATATTCAAAAGCATGGAGTCTTGAAAGAATGCAAGTCATTGGGAAAATTAAGTTTAATTGGCTATGAACATTCTCTGATGAGCTCAATGACAGCACTCACTATTGGTTCTTCCTGCTCTGGGTGTGGGTCTTAAATGTTGAGGGTACTCATCAGGCTGTTCTCCCATCTCGCTCAGTTAGGTTTCTACCAGTTACTTGGGCTTTACTTAGCAGCTGTTTGTGGTGGCTCTTTAGGACCTTCCAGCACAGTGTTACTTAAATAAGCCAGCCTCATTTTAAGGAGACAATTTGGAGATATCGAATAAAGCCAGGAAATGTGAAAGGAATAAAAATTGGGTAGTGGGAGAAATTAAAAATTAACTTGTCAGTAAGAACTCATATTTACCTTAATATCATTATAGATTGTTAGATAGATATAGATAGATAGATAGATAGATAGATAGATAGATAGATAGATAGATAGATGATAGATAAGAGTTAGTATATAAACATGTATGTACTTGCCCTGTGAGCTAAGAGAGCCTAAATGAAATGACACCCGGTGACAATGCACACACTGAGGATCTATGTCTTGGTTTGGTATAATATGCTACAATTAAAGGAACCAGGGTTCCTTGGAAAAATGGCTGATTCCATAACTAAGGAAAGAAATATGTAAAGGAGCCTGGAGAATCTTCCTAGCCAAAAGTAAAAAAATGCTAAAAGAAGAACAAAACCAAAAACACTTCATTGTATTTTGTCAAAAACACGTGAACTAACAGAAACAGTTTCCAATGGCCAAAGATGGATCACTTAGAGCAACAACAAAAAAATGGACTATTGGATTACAATGGAAAGTACTAAATAAGTAAGTGCCCGGTAGTCCTTGCTGATGTAAATTAAAAAAAATTAGCAAATTCAGAACAGGGGAGAAGTGATCAATCTTCCATACAGTAGAATTAATTTGGATTCTCCACCCTAATTGAGGGGAAATGTAACTTCCCACTCATGAAGCGTGGGCTGTGCAGATATTTCTTTCAAAAGTGAAAATTATAGAAATGGGAGGAAGAGTCACTTTATATTGGGGAAAATAGAAAATACTACTTCAGGGAGTGAGTGGTCAAGGTCAACCTCAACAGTCATTCAGTCAAGTTTATACTATGTACGTTTGATATGAAATAATAAAATTACACTTGTCTTCTGTGCTCTTCCTCCCTATAACTCACAACCCAAGTCTAATTGGAGAAAAACATTAGGCAAGGCCCACTGGAGGGGCACCCTACAATGTACTTGGCTGGCAGTCCTCAAGAACTCTCAATATCATGCAACGCAAAACTACTATGGCCAGAAGGAGCCTAAGGAGATGTAACAACTAAGAGAACATGGTATCCTGCATGGGATGCTGGAACTAAAAAAGGACATTAGGTAAAAATTGAGAAAATAGAAATTAAATCTTCTTATATCTATTTCTTACTGATTTTATTTTTCAAAGTGATCTTGATATAATTCGGTGTCAAATGATATTGGGTGAATGTGTTTTAAGGAGGTGTTGACCAAGAGTTTCAGGGGAATTGTAGCATGCAGTGAACTGGGAATCAGTAAATTGTGTTTTTTGTTTTGTCATTTGTTTGGGGGCTTTGAGGAAGTCATTCTCACTTGTCTGGACCTCAGATTCCTGTGTCGGTTTGAAACTGAGCTTTGCTTACCCTAGGACTCATGCATACAGGAGTCCCATTAGGAATTATTTATACGTGATCTATGAAGCCTCTGGGGAACATCGCATCACTAGGAAAAACAGAATCCAGTCACACGGGTCCTAAAAACTATGGCTCAGAGTTAATGGTGAAGGAGAAAATGGGGTCAAGGGGACAGTCCAGAGCTAATTATCACATTATTTCTAGCCTAATCTTCACCAACTGTGATTGAATCTGATGAGAGATAATTGGCAGAAAGTAGTTCTTCCACTAAAATCTCTGAAAGTCAAAGCACTGCCTAGGGATGCAGGGAGTAGCACAGTTAGGGGAGGGAGATTCCTCACCACACACGAGGGGTCTACAGTGTGTTTCTTTCTGCAGTAAGTGCTCAGAGAGTTCAGGTTTCTTTGCAGCCTCCAACAGCGATGGGGCACCGACACATTGGAATAGTCTCTACCCAATAAGCCATGGTATGATAGCAACTCCATGTGACTTCAGCAGTTACCAAAGATGGCTTTGCAGGGACTGCACAGACTCGAAGTTTTGGTGTTTTGAATTCTACTCTGTATACACCTACAGAGAGATTTGGAAAAGGGTGTGGCCTTGTTGTGACTTTGATTCAAATATGGAATGAATATAATAGATTCTAATGTCCTACATTGTAAATAAAGCTACAGTTAGGGAAATAATATTTACTATGATGCTTGAACAATAATCATTGAGAAACAGAAAATAGGAGTTTCTAAGTATTAATCACTAAAATTGATAGTCATACTCAAATGAAATGGAATTCCAGTATCAGATTACTTGAAATTATTCTCATAAAAAGTGATAAACTCTCCAATTTTATGCCTCTCCCTTATCTTCTGGGGAAATTTAAGAATATTCTTAATGGAAGATAAGGCACTCCAGAGCCCACATTGAAAAATTCCCAAGTGATGGCTAAGGTTCTGCCTACCTGTAAATATGTTATTCATTCTAAACTAAGAAGAAGGTTTATTTTATTATAGGAATATTGTTGCTGACTCCTCTGATTGTGAGGAAATGAGAGAAAAAAGTCCTTAGGAGCAGCTGAAATTATAGTTTGGCTACTTGAAGAAGGTCACACTGCGTTTCCTTCTCAGACTGATAGAGATATATTAATATTCTGAATTGTGGTCCCTGTCAAGTCTCCTTCCCAAGTTCCCTAAATGAACAGTACATCAGGGACGCACACAGGACTTGCTTGTCTGAAATCCTTGACCACATAACCAAGAGTAAAAGGGATTCTGAGAAACAGGGAAAAGAGGCTGTTTCTACTGCAAGAAGGTGACTCCATTCTTCTCATCACTAAAAGTGTCAGGGCAAAAAGGCATTGATATAGTCCCTTCTGGGGTAAGTTAAGAAAATGTCGAGAGAAAATGAGCATTTTCTAACTGAATTGCAGAAAGGCCAGGGAAAGGAGAGATAAGATATCAAAGACTCCCAGAGCAATTCAAAAGAGAAGCCAATGAAAGAAAAAACATATACAGAAATAAGTGATAAGACCTGAGGTTTTAAAGGCAAACTGACTGTGGACTACTTGTCAATCAATGGATGCCACAGGCCAATCAGATTGGAAGAAAGTCCACAGGGCTAGAAAAAAATTGATTGTATTGAATTGTGGCCTTTGCAATATAAACAGAGTGAGAAACTTACTAGGTTTTCCATTTACATCTGTTGAGAAGAGACTGAAATCAAATAATTTATCTCTTAATATTCAGTAAAGATATTTATTGAGATTCAACTTGCCAGGGCCCATCCACTCATGTGGCATTTCCCATACATGACACCATAGAAGTGGATATTGGGAAGCAAATTTATAGGGTAGAGTCTCTAAAACAATTACATTTGGCATCATTCTAATTTGAAATTGTGAAGGTACAAAACATACTTCCACAACTCAGTTGGTGATTTGATACCATATGGAGGGGTGGTAGAAACAGTTTTAATCATCTAAATACTAGGGTAAAAGATGATTTGCAAGAATTTCCTCAAGAACTATTTTCTTTGGCCTCACTTTGATATTTATATGTTTTGCAAGTTGGATAAATTTTGAAGAGTCAAATTTCAGCATATCCCCTGAGCAAATTTTACAGGTAATATAAAATACACCCTGTTCATGTACATTGTACTTTTTCAGGAAGTTTAAAGAACCTGTCTGTGTCTCTGCCTCTTCCAAGTACATACACATAATCACTTATTCTCACATATCTTGTAAAGTATAGTGATTTTATTTTTCCTTTGTAGAATTCAACTGTGTTCTAAGTTAGGGAGTTTTATGAAAACTTATAAAATCAGTAAGAAGTTTAGTTTGAGGAATAAATATGTTATTGAAAATCCAAATTAAGATAGTCAGACTTTAGTTTCACAGGTAGTGGGAAATAAAAACATGTACCTCTAAAGGCTTTGGTGAGATAGTTTCCTTAAAGGCAATTAGCTAACCAAGATAATTACTTCATCTGACATGTATAAAGGATTATTGATTTGTCTAGTCCATAATTTTGAATGGTGCTTCATTTGAAAAATGAGCCGGTGTCCAGCTCCTCTACAGAGTAGATGAATGCAAATTGTTCTCAGTGTTCTGGCACCGTTCATCTTGCAGTATTTGTCTACCTACAGGATTTTCTAGGGATCAGGCTTATTTAAATACAGAATAAAAATAAATTCCATATCAAAAAATCAGCATCTGTATAGATTTTACTATGTGATCCTATACTTAAATATATATGTATATATATATATATATATGTATCAATTGAATGTAATTTTTGTTACATACAGTGAAAAATTCTTTGCAGTATCTTCTTAAAGTATATGAGATATGATCACATTCTGAGTTATTTTTATTTTGAACACTAAATATTTTCCCTTAAAAATATCCACTATAAGAATAAAGACTTAAGTGTAAGACCTGGAATCATAAAACTCCTAGAAAAAAAATCATAGGAAAAACATTCTTTGAATTGTACTGGCAATATTTTTTAATATGACACCAAAAGCACAGGCAACAAAAGCAAAAATTATCAACTGGGATTTCATCAAATTAAAAAACCTTCTGCACAGCAAAGTAAACCATCAATTATAGGGAAAGGCAACCTATAGCATGTGAGAAATGTTTTTAAATCATTAATTTGATAAGGAGCTAAGAACCAAAATATATAAGAAACACAAGCAACTCAGAAAAGTTCAATGTAAATGTAAAGAAAGGACCTGAATTGACACATTTCCAAGATATATATAAAAATATATAACGGGTACATGAGAAGATGCTCAACATCACTAATCAGGAAAATCCAAATAAAAACCACGTGCTTACACTTGTTAGAATTGCTATCATCCAAAAGAAAAGAAAAAGTGTTGGCAAGGATGTGGAAAAAGAAAATCCTTAAGCCCTATTGTTGGGTGTATATTGATAGTGAAACTCTGAAAAAAAGTATGCAGGTTCCTCCAAACACTGAAAACAAGCCCTGACCAGTGTTGCTTAGTTGGGTCGGCATCGTCTTCCAGAGTGAAAGGCAGCCAGTTATATTCCCTTCAGGGCACATACGTGGGTTGCAGGTTCGGTCTCTGGGGGCACCTAGAAGAGGCAACCAATCAGTGTTCTCAGATTGATGTTTCTCTCCCTCTCCTCCTTCCCATGCCCTCATTCTAAAAACAAATGAAAATAAAATCTTAAAAACCTAAAATAGAACTATTATATGTGCCAGCAATTCCACTTTGAGTAATTAATCCAAAGAAAACCAAATCACTACCTCAAAAGGGTATCTGCAACCTCATAATTATTACAGCATTATTTACAATAGCCAGGATGTGGAGATAACCTAAGTGTCCATTGTCAGATGAATGGGTGAAGAAAATATTTGTACTTACAAAAGTAGTAACTACATCAGGTGGTTGATTTATTAATTAACTTGGTTGTGATATTTCATTATGTATATAAATATCAAACCATTATATCACACTCCATAAATATATACATTTTATTTGTCAATTATACCTCAATAAGTTTGAAAAAATAAAATGAAAATAACTATCATTATAGTTAAAAGAATACTTTGCACATTCTTTTGACTCAAAGTTTTGAGTGTTTATAAAATATATTAGGTGAATAGAAATTTATGTTTTTAAAATACACACTTTTTGCCATGATGGATAAATAGATTTAAAAATATAGATTACAAGGTTGATTTATGTAAACAAGTCTCTTTTCCAATCACAACATAAAAATTGGAGATTGTCTGTGTATACATTTTAGAAATAGTTACCAGCAGATCTAGGGACTCATTTTTGTCTTAGTGATCAGGTCCTCCTGGTCAGTTTTCCCATCGTTCTGTCTGGACAAGTCCCTGGGTTGGTATTTGCCTGATTCTCTTAGCATTCCTTCAGTGTAACAGAGGGATTTAGATTCCATTCAAGAAACCAGAAAAAAGCATGTATATAGGCAGATCTATTTAGAGTCTTTCCTAGAAGCCCTGCTCTTCCAGTGGACATGCCCCATCATCCCTTTACAAAAAATGTGCCATGCATTCATCCCCAAGTCCAGGAGAGACTTACCAGGAAATTATTTAGTTCCTTCAGCCTCTATAACAGAGGTTGTCATGGGGAAAGGGGAATGCAGACAAAAGATATTTACTGAACCAATAACATTTGTGGTACTCTGCTTTTAAACTGTAGTTTATGGAACACTTGAATTGGAAACAACTGATGTAGCAGAAGCAGAGTTCTGTACTCCTCTATTACTTTTCTTTCCTCCTAGACATATTTCCCAATTAGACTAAGTTCTAGGTGGAAGTGACGTATACTATTTCACAGTATAGCCCTAAAATCCACCATGCCCCTTTTTCCCTTTCATGATGGATCTGTAGACCATAAGATGAAGATTGTACGAATGCAGATGAAATAAGCCTAGATTCTCAATTAGCTACTAGAGGGTAACTGTGTGGGACCTCCGCCATACCTGGATTATCCACACTAGATTTTGTTTCAGTATAATAAATCTCTAATTCTGATAAATTTCTCATATGATTTCTATACTAGTTATAATTTTCCACATACCATACCTATTCTCTAGCTTCTTGATTGTTTCAACTTTGATATTACTTACCGTATTTTTCAGACTATAAGATGCACTTTTCCTCTCCAAATCTGGGAGGAAAATCAGGTGCATCTTATAGTCGGAATGTAGCTTACCTGGGTTGCAGGGAGTGGTGGGGATGGTGGTGGAGCAGGTTTTTTTTTCCTATTTTCCTCCTCTAAAACCTAGGTACATCTCATGGTCCGAGGCATCTCACAGTCTGAAAAATACGGTACTCTCTTATGCGCCTTACTACTAGGTCAGGTGGTCCTCAGTGCTTCCATATTAAACTCCTGTAACATTTATCACCCATCATTCTAAGTATTCATTTGATCTTCTTATTTTCACTAAAATCCTATGACAACAGGCGTGGTTCACCTTTTTTCTTTGTGTTTTAGTAGATAACATAGAGTATATATAACAATTAATATTTGTTTACTAAATAAATCCTGACCTTCTGAAACGATATTCATGAAGACCCGGGCTAAAGTACTGAAATATGTCCAGTGACTGAAAGGAGAGGGGGAAGAACTAGAAGAAGTAAAATCTTGGGTGAACAGTAGGATAAGCATGAATAGACAATCCCATGGGAAGGAGAAGACTGTTGCATTAGCTGTAGGAGGATTGACTCCATGAAGGAGAAGAAAGTGACACATGAAAAGACTACAATGTGAATAAAAACTTGGGGGATTAAATGCAAGCTCTCAAAGAAAGATTAATGAGTAACAGTATTTTTTCTTGTTTAATAAATAATGTGTTCTTGTAGGTCAAGAAACAAACATTAATGCTTTTGATGGCAAATTGGGCATGGGGGCTGATAAAACCGCTGCAGCTCCTCTTCAGGCATACATCTGACTTATTGGAAATGTTCGGTTACCTCTCAGCATAACTAACATCTTGAGATGTCTAGTTCTTATTTTTCAGTCAAGACCTGAGAGCCTAAAACCAACAAGGCCTCTGAGATTTCTTTTCACTGATGAAAAATGTGACTGTTTTTTAACTTGAGTTCATTTTGACTTAGGTGCAAGTTTGTATCTAAACTTAAGTCCGAGAAACTGTCTGGGACACAGTTCAGCAGCACTGTATCCCGATGATCTGACATGGAAATGATTCATTCAGGGCTCACGTGATAGTTTTACTGTCCTAGACAGTTGCCAGAATTTCTGAAAATGGGACAGTACAAAGAACAAGATGCAATGCATTCCCAAAGATGAAAAAAATTTAAGTATAAAATAATGGCTATTAAATATATATTTATGCTTATATATTTAATACATTAATATATTAATGTGTTTAATATATATACATACAGCTGATGATTACTTTATCAATATTTAGGTTTATTTAACTCATTTATTAATATGAAAACCAGTAAGATATTACAACTCATTCTGAAAAGATTTCAAAATCCCACACATTTACAGCCAAGAAAAGCATTCTGATGTGAATTTACATGGATGTAAGAAAATTGGTTGATACTCACAGGATGACAACCAATTGCATTGTGCTATATTTAATTTATATTATATCAGTATTCTACTTGTTATTTTTTATTTGTACAGCTGTAAATTAGCCTAGTTAAAGACAAACAAAGGCTGAGATAACCCAGAAGGTGGAGTTGGTCAGGGCACTCACTAAATTTCAAAGTCACAGTTTTTTCTTACATCTATTGTACAAGAAAATAATGGTTTACAGTCTAGTCAGGAGGAGAGAGTAATTAGTCAGTCCTAGAGGCACGAAGAGGAGATTTTCATTTGGATAGTGAGCAGGGTGATGGAAACCTAACCTAAAGCTGGAAAATAAATGCTCAGGTGGCGAGGAGGTGGTGTTCTTAGAATTAAGAGGGAAAGACAGAGCTGCATCTTCATGAGAATCCTCTGGTTCTCTTCAGGAGTTATGGGCATCGACCACTCTGCTGATATTTGTTTGTTCAGGAATAATTAAAGTACAAACATAGCCACGTATTAATGCTTAAATCTGCCTTATTGGAAGGTAGTTGCCATGGAGTGCAGCTTGGCTTTTTTGAAGGGAAAAGATCGTGCATTTCCAAGGATTCTGTTCTGTTGAGTCTGATCACCTAGACCACCCGTCTCTACCACAGAAAACCAAGGTTCAATATCAGTGCAGCCATTTGCAAAACTAAATTTCATTGCAGGTAGAGTTGGATATTTATTAGAACAGGTATGTGAGAGAAATGTATACTTTAAAATTCCCCCTCTTTTAATAAACTTGTCCATTTTGTAACTGTAGGTTACTTATCTCCTTTGTGTCTCAGCTTTCTTGCCTATAAAATGGACACCAATAATGCAATGTAATTGCAAATACTTCACATGTATTTTTGGTTTTGCCATCTTGGTGATATGTTTAATTCTACAGGAGGATTGGCAAAGATCCAAAATTGTGTTGCCCCCTTTTCTCTACCTTCCCAGAATTCCACATACATATTTTTACTTATATTGACTGTTAAAGCACTTACCTAATTCAAAGAATATTTGTCCTATATGATGTGTTTGCAATGGCGAGATGACACAGAAATCTCAAAGAAAGCAAATATGAATTGCCTATATTTTACTTTGAGAAACTGCAGTACATAGGACTAGAAGCAGAATTTTTTCAGCAAAGCAAAAGTAGGAAAATGCCTGCTTTAGCATCATGAACTGATATATTTTTTAAATTTTATAATCATACATTATTTGAACTTATATTACCTAAAATTATGGTGTATTTTCTTATCTCTGATTATTTAGAAGTCATCGGTGGGAACAATTACTTCATACGAACTATCAGTTCAAAAATATTAATAACAGAATTTGTTCAGAAGCTGGGAGACTTTTTGTGGTGAATTATATCAGATATAAGAAAAGATTTAATGTTGGAACAAATATATTGTTTTTGGCAGGCTTTTCCTCATCTTCTAGACCATTGTAAAACCTTTCTCATTCAATTTTCTGTTATTTCCTACCCTGTAATAATGCTGAGTTAGATAAATTACTTAACAAATAAAAACTTTACATTCTTAAAGAATAAAAATTTATTGAAAAAACATCAGAATTGGCATCAGTTTCAGAGAAAACAATAAATATGGATGTGTTTTGTTATATATTTTTCTTCTTTTAACATTTGTTGTTGCATAGCTACATCAAGTTAATCCATAAAATACTATCAACCTTACTAGAAACTTGATTTCCCCACAATAAAATGATATGCTTGCCAAAGTACAGTTTTCAAATACTTTTCCTAATAAGAATAGCTAATTCACATCAATTCTAAGTGCTTCTGCTGAAAATTAAATGTCATATTTGATTCTCTACATTAAAATAGTATTTGTCCAGCAGGTCCTGATACAGAGTTACCACCTGGCAACAACTATGGTTTTCAGCATGGGAACTGACTGTAAGACCAGGGGGTGGGATGGATGGAGGAGGGCAAAGGGGGAAAAGTTGGGACATTGTGATAGAATAACAATAAAAAAAATGATTTTAAAAGAAGCTGAAAAAACAGATAGTTCTAAAACAAAGATAGGAAGGAGACAGCCTTTTACTCCAGTATAAGCGGCATTCCATGGAACTTCAGTGTAATGCAACTAAATTTAGAGCATAAAACCCCTGATAGTCTAATAGTTTATTTCATGAAATAGAAGAATACCACTCCTGAGAAATGTGGCAAGAAACCCTTATATTCTTCTTCAGATTCCACCTCCTAAGTCTGAGCACAGAATCACAAATTTTCCAAAGTGAGGCAGTAGTTCTCTGAGTTTACAGAGTTCAACTAATTCTTCTAAAAATGTCCGTGAAGTGCCTTCCATGTAGGCCTGGCCCATTTTAGTGTCTCAGTAAGTAGTGCACCTGTAAGTATGATTTCTGCCTCCCCCCCGCAGATACGAGTACGCGCTTCGTACTTACCTGCTCTGTATGAAGCCCAGATCTTAGTGCCCTTCTCTGGTTCCATATTTTCTCAGGACAGACATTTTAGAGGAATTAACTCTTCATTGATTTTAGAGAGAGAGAAGAGAGAAACATCGATTTGTTGTTCCACTTATTTATTCATTCATAGGTGGGTTTTTAATGATATTTATTTGTTATCTATCTATCTATCTACTTATTTATTTTTGGAGATAGAGGGAGACAGGGAGAAAGAGAGGGAAAGAAACACCGATGCGTGAGAGAAATGTGGATCAACTGCCTCTCACATGCACCCCAGGCGGGGACCAGGCCCGCAGCGTGTACACTGGCCAGGAATCCAACGGGTGACCCTCCATCTCGTGGAATTCCACCCAACCAACAGAGCCACACTGATCAGGGCCACTGGTTAATTCTGGTAGGTACCCTGACCAGGGATCAGACTGCAACCTTGGTGTATCAAGACGACTGTCTAACCATTAACATTTTAAAGAACGGTGTGTAATAACAAGGGTCAATTTATGCATCATTTAATCCTTCCTTCAATACTTATGGGATTCCATTAATGGCGATACCCATCAGAACATTAACTTCCTGCTTAGAATTTAAGTTAGAGAAATGATCATTGATTTACATAATTAATATACAAAGAATATACAAGGTAGCCTTCAAAATATCACATATTTAATCATCTAAATAAGACTTATTTTTAATGGAATATTGTTAATTTTTAATTATATTTTCAAAGAAAGTTTAATAAAATGTGTATTGCTTCCTGTAACATAATATCAAGAGGTCAAATCATAGGAGATGGTGTAGTGAAGGATTTTCTAAGATTAGGTATAAAAAAATTGGAAGTAATTTTTTTCTTTTTCTGTATATTCTAAATTTTAAAAAGTAGCAGCATTTCTCTCAACATCTGAAAAAGGGGAATATTATAAAAAAGATTTGAGGGTGAGTATATACAATCAATAAAACAGTCCTAACAAATTTCTTTGGCTTACTTTGTTGTAGAGTAGAAAATATTGTCCAAAATCATTACATGGTAATGGGAAATATTGATTTGTTTTCCTCTTTAAAATAGCAGACACTATAATATCATATTTAAAATATGATATTATTTATCATATTATTTTCAATATTTATTATTTTCAATTATTTCATAATTGAAAATAGTATTTAAAAATAACAGATGCTGACATTCTTGTTAAGATTTGTAAAATACAATTTGTAGTATGTGGATATATAGGTACATACACACATGCACACACAGAAAAATGTGTTTTGTTTAAACATTTAAATACTCCTATAAACTATGTTTAAGAACCTTTCCATTTTCTATTTTCCTGTGTGTTTCCTCTTACTTCAAAAAATTCTCTGGCCATATGCCTTACTCACTGCTTTTATACTTTGTGGTCCAGTTGATGATGCAGAGGGTATTACTGATTTCCTAGACTCGCACTCTAAATTTGCTTCTGTGGGGTTTATATTTGTGTGCCTCTGTATTAATGACTTGGTCTAAACTTCTAACTGCTAATGGCTTAGCATCATTTCAATTTCTCATTAAGAAATAGAACATCTGGGTTAAGTCAATCATGTTTTTCATGAAATTAAATCTATATGATTTACAAATAATGATATTTTTATTTTAAAAATCAATGTAAGAGATAAACTGAAAGATTACATTCTCCTCTTGTCTCTCATTCTCTCTTTCTCTCTTCCTGGTTGAATATGCTACAGAGCAGTCCCTCTCATCATGAATACATATTTTTAGGCATAGGGAAAATTCTAGTTGTCAGCCATGCTTTTTAAAAATGTTTTTCAGAGAAGTTAAAAGATCTATAGTAATCTGGAGAATAGCTATGAAAACTTAAGACCTATTAGCATATAATATAACTACCTAGCCATATTATCCATGGTTTCCCTATTCTTGAATTAAGGAAAAGTGACAGAGTAGTAAAACGAAAATGCCTACCTTGTAATAGTTGTGAGAAGTATAATGTGGCAGATGAAGAGAGAACACTTACTAATATTTAATTTTAGCATCTTTAATAGATTGATTTTAAATCATTGTTGGAAACATTATTTAAAATTTTGAGAAAACAAATCAAAAAAAGATAACTTTTTAAAATTCTGTCCTATGAAGACCATATTCTAATTTATTCTATATTTTTTATTCCTTGGAGCCACTGCTATAAGGTTTCATAGTATGGCCATTGAGAAGGAACAGTTCTGGGGTACTTAATGGACTTGCAAAAATTTGAAAGTAACAAACTATAGAAATGATTGCAGAATTTCCTTCAAAAAGTAAACTGCCTTTTGACCTGGTGATTCTGCTGCTGGAAAAATCCCCTAGGAATCCCAAATCACCAGTTCAAAAGAACCTATGCACTCCAATGTTCATAGCAGCACAATTTACAACAGCCAAGTGCTGGAAGCAACCTAGGTGCCCATCAGTAGATGAGTGGATCAAAAATAAGTGTTACAATTACACAATGGAATACTACACAGCAGAAAGAAAGAAGGAACTCCTACCTTTTATGACAGTATGGATCAAATTGGAGAATACTATGCTAAGTGAAATTAGCCAGTCGGTGAAAGACAAATACCATATGATCTCATCTATAAGAGGAATCTAGTGAACAAAATAAACTAATGAACAAGACAGAACCACGGGCATGGAAACATGGAACAGACTGAAAGTGACCAGAAGGACAGGCAGAGGGGGATAATGGTGGAAAGAAGGGAAAGGGACTAGATAAAGAACATATATGAATGACAAACAGACATGGACAACAATGTGGGGATTGACTGTGGGAGCAGGGATGTGGGATGGGTGGAGGAGGGCAATGGGCAAAAAATTGGGACAACTGTAATAGAATAACAATAAAAATTATTTAATAAATTTTTTGAAAGCATTCCCTGTGTTCTTGGAAAGGATTTCTCCAGGGCTTAAGAGCTAGATACAAAACCTGTTAATGTTTGGTTAATTACTGACCTCCTCGTCATTTTATGCTTAGGATTTTCTTGATCTTATACATTCAGAGTAAGCACACTTTGTATGTAAGACTCTTGGGAAACAATCAAAGGTTATATTTTGGCAGAAGGAGATCTTAATTGCATATGTGGAGGTCCAGGCTTATTCCTGCCTGCCATTAACTGGTTACATTTATAAATTTACTTTTATTCATCTTTTTTTTGTGAAATACTTAGGGAGGAATAAGCCAGATGATGTCAAATTTCCCCTCAACACCAACATTTTTGTGGAAGCTTAAATGTTTCCTACACATGTGAAGACTCCCAAAGTCTCTCCATTTTGGGGGGCCAACTGATTTACTTCTTTGGAGAATTCTGAGCTAGAAATAGATTCCACAGAGAAGACAGTATTTAGGGCATGTCGCTGAGGTATAACCATGACTTCTAAAGGAGTTTAGGCACTCTTACAGTTCCCAGACGTGTGACCACATGTGCATTTTAGACCAGGAGCACATGTTTTGATGATGGATTATAACCTAATCTCTTTATCTTGATTTCTGCAGCACACTGGACACAGAGTAGGTGCTATCTATCTATCTATTTATCTGTCATCTATCTATTTATCTATCATCTATCCATCATCCATCTATCTGTCTACCATCTATCTATCATCTACTCATAAACTGAACTTTCCCATTCCCCAGTTAACCATGCATGTAGCAATTAGTTTCTATGTTAAGGAGCCTGGAGGGAGTGAGGCTCGTTAATTGTTATACTACTGCTGATCAGGAACTCAGTTGGTGTTCAGTAGCTCTATTGTGATGATGGATGAAGCCTATTTTTATGCAAGACTTCCCTTTATATAGCTATTTGTCATTGCTTTTGATAATACCTCTTTTGAATAAAATCTTTTGGGCTTAGTGATTAAAGTTCTTAATATCTTCTTTAGTGTTTGGGTATATTCTAGGACATTTATATCCCCGTTACACTTCTACAGTCCAGTCTGGTCATCCTAATATAAATATTGTGTACAACTGGAGTAAAATGTTAAAAACTAGTGTAAAAGCAAATGTCAATAATTTTCTCAACTAAGACATTGTTTTTCTCTCAAATGTACCACAAGGCAATGAATTTTAGACGTTGTCTTCCCAGTGTAAGAAGGCCACAGTGGATAGAGGTTACAGATAACCGGAGACATAACGGATGGCCTGTAGGTAGTAAGTGGAATGTGGATTTTTAGAGCTCTTATATGGAAATATATCAAGGCACTTTAAAAAATCTAATGACTTAAATGCTAACAATAATGCAATGGTTTTGTGTATGAATGAAGCAGGCATTTATTCAAATACTTTTTTGGACATATAACCTACTTATGATAAATACTAAGGTAAGTAGCTTTGAGGTTTTCTCCTTAAATTTAATATGCTATATAGCTTGCTAAGAATATCAGATATCAAACAAATAATAAGTAATATCAGCTAAAAAGGTAAATATGTACGTTTATTCTGCATTTGAGTCCGATCACATCAATTATTGATTTCATTTTACTTATTATATGTTAGTTTATTTCTATAGAAAATAGTTTATAGGTCTATGAGTGATAGAAGCATCATGTAGATGAACAAGAAATTAAATATATTGACACACTGACGATGATTTCTAATCTGTATCTAACTAATACTTGGTCTGCTCTCACTAGGACCCTTACTGTATCAAACCTTCTGATGCAGCAGTTTAAATGATGCACATCTTATGTTTACCCACAGATAATTGTTTTTAAATATCTTGCTATAAACCTTTGAAACAGATAGAATATATTAGTTAAGTAAATAAATTTTTGAGGTGAACAAAGGTCAGAACATAACCTTCTAATTTGTTAAGTTTTCATAATGTTAGGTTATGAAAGAATATTTCAATAGTTTATTTTATTGTATTTTTGTATTTTATTTTTATTGTATTTTTTACAATAAAATATATACATATATGGGTAAAATATGTACATTTATGGGTAAACTAACTCACTAGAGATAATATTTTATTGTATGACCATATGTGATTCTCTAGTACCACTAGGTTTTATTAAGGAATTATAAATGCGTAATTCTTCAATTTAACATATACACTCATTTGAAAAGATATAGGCATCCCTATGTTCATTGAATCATCATTTATAATAACCAAGATGTGGAAGCGACCCAAGTGCCCACTAATAGATGAGTGGATAAAGATGTGCTACATACATACAGTGAAATATTACATGGTCATAAAAAAGAATAAAATCTTACCATCTGCAATAACATGGATGGACCTAGAGAGTATTATGTTAAGTGAAATAAGTCACACAGAGAAAGAAAAATACCATATGATTTCCCTAATATGAGAATTATAAAGAACAAAATGAACAAACAAAACAGAATCAGAGTCCTAGATGGAAAGAACACACTGATGTTTGCCAGATAGAAGAGGGGTTGGGAGGGGACTGGGTGAAAAACGTGAAAGGATTAAGAAGTACGAACTGATAGTTACAAAGTACAACATAGGGAATGTAGTAAATAATATTGCAATAACTCTGTCTAGTGCCAGGTGGGTCTAGATTTATCAGGGCCATCGCTTTGTAAATTATAGAAATGTCTACCCACTATACTGTACACCTGAAACTAATATAAAATAATATTGGATGTGAACTGTAATTGGAAAATAAAATAAATGTAAAAAAATCTGCTATATAAGTGGTTCATAACTTATTTACAAACTATATTTACATTAATGTATATCTTGATTTCCAGATTTACAAATATATTATATAGTTAAAGGTTTATAAAATAATGCAGGTTGTTTTCTGTACTTGTATTGTTTAGTCTGAACATCTTAATGAACAACTGAAATAAGCATAGATAGGAGCTAATCACTACAAACAAGACTTCCGATAGAAATAAGCTGCTGAGAATGCAAACACTGAGACAGGAAATGTAACAGGTGTCAGAGGACGGTCAGACCCAAGAAGGCTCTTCCTCCCTTTGCACTACTTTTCTTAGCCATTGTTGGGTTTATCACTGTAAAATACTGCAATCTCAGTCAGTTGCTTAGCAAGAAGAGATATGTGGCTAACTAGAGAGAATTTTTATTATTATTGTTGTTGTTGTAATGATACTAAACTCTGATGATGCAATTCACAAAATCATAAAAATCCCAAATTTACTGGTCAGTTGCACACTTAGTCAACTTTATGTGGATGCGCTATCGTGACTTCTTATTTAACTTATTGCAAATATACTGTTTACAAACGTACACTCTAGGTATTGGGGGCATGTCTAGGAATTACAAAGTCATGGTCTCTGTCTTCTGGGAACCTATAGTCTAGTAGAAATGGAGACTTAAACTAGTGATTCCAAAGCTGATGACCAGCTAGAAGAGACACATGTCCTCTTTAGGAAAATGTCAAAAGCTTTTGCTGAAAGATTTTTGTTAAGATTTACAGAAAAGACAAGAACTCATAAGCTGATGGAGTGATTGGAAGCTGAGAGATATCTATGTGTGTTTGATTTAGTATCAGGAAGTGCCACCGATCTGAAAACGCTAAAAAGAAACAAAGATCTCAGTGTAATAAATCGGAACATGGAAGAAACAATAGAAACTTTTCCTATAGTTTTAGGATAAATGTCAAAATATAAATTTTTTCAGGATAAAAATGAGCAGGACTTCTAAAATATGTGTCTATTATGTGAATTTCAAAGCATATAGCTGGTTAAAATAATATTGAGTATTTCTATAAATAACTAAAAACTTAAGTTGTTATGACATATCTTTGATTTTTATGGATTTTTGTCATTAGAGAGTTATGCTATTTTACATGAATGTCGACTTTTTAGAAATAAATATGTTAATTAATAATTACCAAACTATAATAATTGCATTGTTTTTATTATATTTCAGAACCCGCCTTAGAAAGTTAGATTTATCATCATTATTTCAAATCAATAAGCATTAAAAAATTTCCATGTGTACAATGAAAAATTAAGCATATCTGAGAATATGACAGAAGTTCTACCAGCGTATCTGCTGTGCCTCCTAGCGTTTGTTTGGTTCAGGACAGTATACTTCTTGGGTGGCGATTGTGTTGCCAACTGATGATAAAATATTTACATGTATTCCGCTTTTTTATTGTTAGCACTTGTAAGAGAATTCAGTTTGAAAAAAATAGCCATATTACTTACAAAAATATAATGGTAATGCCTTAAAAACATTTTAGAATATAACTCAAAAGACCAGTAGTTATATGTAACAAATAAGCATTGACATATGTTTATTTAAATGATTTTCAATTTCTTCCTTTCTCTTTTTCATAATTTCTGTTTTATATTCTGTTTCTAATCCATATTCAGGGAAAATGCCATCAACAAAATAGGATAAATTAATGATAATCATGCACTTCATTAAGGGAAAACTGCTACTGTTTGCAGGCTATTTAAAAAAAACCTTTATTATGTAAGAGAAGAAAGAGTAGAAATGACATTTCATATTACAGACTTACAACCTGATCATAATTTAGAACAGGCCATCATGCAGCTGACTGGGGTATAATTGGAAAAATATTACTGTAGATGTGTAAATTTAAAATAGAATTATATTGTTATAAATTGCAAAGAAAAATACAGTATAAAATAGAAATCTTTCCTTTTGCTGAACTCAAATAGGGATTACAGGGCAATTTCAGATAAGAGGATTTCCTGTTTTATTCTACTTGAAGTCATTTTATATACTGTGTGTTTCTTTTTTTCTTTCTTTTCTGTATTTACTCAGGGAAGGTCAACAGTCTATCTGGAGTGTTCTGCAGCCACCCATTTATTTGAAAGAACCAATCTTCTGTGGTGTTAAAGTACTTTCTATGCCATTTGTGAGATGTTATCTTTTCTTTTTCTTCTTGTCTCTTGTTGTGTGTATGCATTCAAATAACAGATGGTCTATTTCCTCCAACTCTTCCTTGAGTAGCAGACTGTGACCAGTCAATAGATAGAGTATTATTTTTGACTTTCAAATATATGCCTAATCTTTTTTGTTATTAACTGGATGATTCAACTATGAACAATATTCTCTGAGCAAGATTCAAATAATTTACTGTTTTATGTGGGAAACATGAAATATGATATTTGGTCATTGCTAGTATTTTTCACTAAGTAGTAAAATATTGTAGAAAATAAAAAAGTTCCTATTAGAATTTATCATTCTCAAGAAGTTTAATAAAAGAGGAAAAACTAGCTAATAGATCTTTCAATGGGAATAAAGGTGAAAAAATAAAAATTTTGTGTGGAGTAGAGAGCTTTACATATGAAATATAAGAAATAAAAATCAAATTAAAGTTTCACTCAAAAACACACTCCAAAAATAGGTATGATGATCAGGATATAGCATGTGGTTAGTAAGCATTATTTATCAGTGTTGTGTAAGGTATTTATTTTTTTAATAAAATTATCTTTACAGGTATTTTGTCCCAATCTCTTCCTTGAGTCTCAGTATTTTGGTCAGCGAATGTAGCTTATAGTCTTTTATGTTCTTTCCAGTGATTACCAGTATGTGATTCCTAAGAATATATAAATTGATTGGCAAAATGTCTTCTGCGGTGTCCCCTAGAACACACTCCCAGGCTGCAAGGACATGCAGCGTTTCAAAGCATTTTCTCTCCAATAAAGTATATCTGCGATGGAACTTTTAGGGACCATAAAGCTATGAAATTTGTATGTCTTCAGGGTGTACTATATTATAATCCCAAACCCTGACCAGTTGTCTATGATAATTTTAAGACAGCCAGAAAAGGACATTTAGGAGCAATATGTGTTTTCAAGATGTGATTTCTGGATAAATATTTACTGAATAAACCAAAGAAGGAAGTGTGTTAATATCCAGCTTATCCTTAATCAATTAAACTAACCATGGAGTGCTTTTTCAAAAACACAGCTCTTTTCATTTCCCCATTTAAAATCTCTGCTGCCATTTTCTTCAAGGTAAAGTCCAATTTACCAAAGTAAGTTTTGATATATTTCGGGGCTTTCTCTTCAATAGTTTTTGTGCAGTTCTTGGTTTATTTTTTCTGCTCTCTTATGTCCCTTTCATGACTTTGGTTAACACACTTTTGAATCTTCTTTATACACTTCAATTTTGAGAATCCAATTCATAAATCTGGTAACTACTACTATAGAGACCTAATCTGTAATTTCTTATGTCTATGACCTCAAGGTCTTACAAACTCTGCTATTCCTAGTTTAATTTTATTTTACCAACATTTTTAGTATTCTCAAGGCCATGGAATTGTAGAAAATAACCAACAAAATCTCAGCACCTTAAAAAAACACAAGAATGTTTTTCATAATCTTACAAATCCATGTGGCTTGCCTAGGGATTTAGTTTTGCATAGATTTTACTCAAGTACCTAGGCTGTTGGAGCAGACCATATTACATCACCAGGTATGGAGGCAAAGAGAAAGAGAGTGTGTGGAAAATCATACTCTTGTTTCTAAAGTTTCCTCATCGAAGTGGGCATGTCACTTCCTGAATTTAATTAAATAGAGGCATGAGGCCACACTTCACCAATGGCAGCTTCATGTTCTTAGAGTAACACTGTAACTATTGTAACATAAAAGCACTGAAGATTATCATATTCACCATCTTGCCAAAGTTATAAAGTTACGAATCTTTGCACTTCTTCAGTATTATTGTCCATATCCTATCATCACATCTAATTAATCCCAGTTCCTAAATATCTGTTTCCTTATCACCAACCTAACAATTGCTTCAACCTTATTACTCTCTGTCTACACATTTCTTGTGCCCTAATCTATCCCCAGTACTGTAAATAGAGAATGTCCTAAAGTGTGAACCTAGTCCTATCTGTCCTATTAAATTTTTTTCAGTACTGTGGCCTTTAATTACATTTACAGTTTCAGTTCTAAACTTCTTAGCTTGGGGGAATACAAGGTGTTTGGTTGTCAGATCCTGTTCTACTTTTCTGCTCTGGTCTTACACCTCTCTTCTCTGACACTTAGTTTTTAGGCTCCTAACATAACGCACATATTTGTTATTCTCCCCAAGCAAATCACCCTTTCTCCTATGTTAAACATTGTCCATATTTCCTCCTTTCCAAATTGCTCTTGCTCTCAAACCTCTATTTATCTTTCAAGATTAATTTCAAACATAAGCTCTTTATCATGACTTTCTTGGCTTTTTCTTTCAAATGACAGAATTAATTTTCTGAGCCTCTGCTTTTATATACTAAAGCACTTAATGCACAGCTGTATTAATTTATTTCTCAAGCAGTTTTTAACTATGTAAATGCTTGTGAGTTCCTTCAGGGCTCAAATTGCATCTTATTCATAATCTATGGCATGGGATAGGGACTCAATAAATGTTTACAAAATTTAAATAAATACTTTTTATTTTCTACTCTTTTGAAGCTATTTTACCAAGTTTTATATTAAAAAATGTTTACATAATTTCCCTGGGACTGAAAATGGTAGTAGTAGATGTGTATCTTTGAAAGCTATTTTTTAAACAATATTATTTCAACTATAATCCAAATTATTCTTCAGAAACTGGGTTTAAGTAATACTGCCCCCAAAATACTATTCGTAGGCAACATTTATGAACAGAATGTTAAAACTACTTATTTATAAGACTAATTGACTTAGTAATGTAGCTTAAGATGCAAATTTTAATGTTTAACCTGCTGATTTGCACTTGACTTATAGGACTTTCGAATATCATGACCATCTGGCTCTTCAGCTGGTGGTCTATTGCTATCTAAAATTATAGAGCCATCATTTTATTTTCCTAATGGTTAGTTATACCACCAAGAAATCCCCACAATCAGTGCTGCTCTACATATTTTACAGCAAAGCAATAGATGTCAAAATATATAGTAGAACTAGTTTCTTAGTAAAGTTGATGATGCACAATTGTTGGAAAATTTCAGCAGGTATATCATATACAGTTAAGAGACTTACCAATGCATGCTTGATTTGAAATCATCAATATTATGAATAATTAAATCATCAAGCTTTTACTGATTCCCTGAGATATTCCTGGAAAGAGTGTTTGCTAGGAATAAAGTGATAAAAGACATAATGCTTGCCCCAAGAAACTTTAATAAAAGAGACAAAAATGCATATAAATGATTTCCACTGAGTAAAGTAATATCAAATATAGAAACAATAACCATTATTATAGTCTTTGCATTAAGTTTGTTAGTCCTTTCAATGGCTATGGTATTTCAATATTATTATTCCATTTTACAAGTAAGGAAAATCAAAGAGGAATAGTAACCCGCTATTTAACAGCTAGTCAGTAAAGCCTGTAATCTAGGTCTACATGTCTTCTAAGGCCATGCTCCAGGCTGTCCTAGCTTTCCATCAAGACCAATGCATTACTGTCAGTACAATGGGTCCCTATGACTTGCATGCTACATGCTTCCTAAAAGAAGCTTAAGTTTGAATGAGGATACCTTAATTCAATACCTCTCCAACCACAAACGCTACGTTGATTCTTATTCCATGCCTCGTTATAATTTTCTTTGGGGAAAAAAAAACTGAATTGTCATAAATTTGGCAAAGTTTCTTGGCAAGGAATGCTCTGTATGTTGGTTGAGTCATCAGGTCTTTGACTCTGTGACCAAACTCAAAAACAATAACAAACAAACAAAAAAACCCTGTTCAAATATTAAATATTCCTGAAATTCCAACATTTACCAGTTCTTTACTTTCTATTAGATATTTCTTTATCCTTATTTTCCAGTTTCAAAGGGCATATATTTGATTTGTCTCATGAGACATTTTGAATCCCCGTGGAAATGATTTGCTTTGAGAGTCAGAATGAAAACATTCAGTCTCTGTACAGAAAGGGGTTCTGAGAAGTGTTAGTTGAAACATACAGAAGTGTGGGCAGACTTAAAACTTATGTACTTTAACACGTCAATACTTATTTATGTTTGAAGATAAACATATTTTGGTTGCCTACCTATTCACAAGTGATTGGAAGAAAAGACCTCTAAGTTCTGCTTCAGAGCATACCTACTCTCACTAAATTGAAGTTTTATATGTAGCTGCTAGCTGAAATCAATCTTGTTATATCTGTGTGAGACAACCCATTAAGAGAAATCCTAGGTATCGAGAATTAGTTATCTAAAGAAAGCAAGAAAAAGACCGTCCAAATTAAAAACCACTTGCACAAAGGAAAGGGAACCTTTAAAGCCACACTGCAGAACAAGATGGACCCCCACAATGCGGTTCGCATGACAAGCCTGATGATGCCACACATGCACCAAGAGGGCAGCGAGAGGCTCATTACTGACATAATGAGGTTTTCTGGGGAGAGCAGGGTGGCTCCAAGCAGTTTTAAAAATGACTTGTGAGAGCAAGGAAATGAGACTGGCTTGGGGTTTTTATTGTGTTTGGACTGTGACCATTCCTGCCCATGGTTTGAATTTCCTTAAGGTGGCAAATGAGAGAGTGCTTAGGCTTACCCAGATGTGGGGGGAAAGGAGATTGCAGGAGATAAGGCTTAGAAGCTGTTAGCAGTCAAACATCAAAAGTGGAGTCAGACTCTGTACTACGGATATATTTTCCAATGTATCCGACAATGACACCCTTTCCACAAGATTAAGGCCCTGCTTTCCACTCTGTATATCACAGCCTGCATTCCAGAACACCAACCACAGTTTTGTCTCTTTCCAAGTGGCTGCTAAAAGTCAAAGTTTTTTTCTCTCACATTACCCATTAATGAGGAAATTAGATGTAAGACAAGTTCATCTTGGTTCCATGTAAAAAGAAATAGACAATAATTTACAAAAGTAATCAGTTTCAAGATGCACGCTAAGTTACTCATTGGCCCTGGTAGCAGTGAGCACTGTTGGGAACTGCCCTGCCTGGTTTCAGAGGCTGTAACCCCCCTTGGTTAAGGCTGAGTCAGAGTTGGGACCATAAGCCACTAAGGAGACAAAGCTTGTCTCCCTGGCAGAAGTGCCACCTCTGCCCACTTCACCCTGCTTGGCCCTGAGCTTGGCCAGTTAGACAATGACAAGTAAGAATCCTCAAGGGAGGATCAACCTAAGACAGGCTCTGGTCATGGAAGAGGCCTGCAGGGAAGGACTCGGGGGGCTGTGGAAAAAGGGGGTGATAGACCCTCGCCCCTCGGCTTTGAATTAGCCTGAGTCCTCATTCTGTCTGCAAGAAGTCTCCTAATCTCTTGGCTGCCTTACTTCCCTTGACTGACTTGAGCCTGAAGCAATAACAGAGGGCAGTGCAGTCCTGTGCTGGGAGGGGCGGATTCCCTGGGGAATCAGGCCTAAGAAAAATACATACATTCCTGTGAAACCTACTTAATTTGTACCCTCAGTTTAAGAGATAAGGGTCCAGACCTGAAATGAGTCTGGCGCCTAAAGTTTTATGGCCCTCTAACTAATTGGCTGTAACTCAGAATAAGCCCTCAAAGTTCTCTGTAAATCTTGTATTGTTTAACCCTTACTGGCTGACAATGATTGATGAGCTTTATCTGTATTCCTATGTGAATGAACCTAATAAAAGCCCCTGTAGAGAGAGGCTCGGGGCCCTTCTCCCCTTGAGAGAAGCTGCCACCTTTCCTCCCCAAGCAGATCATGTCTTGGTAGTCTTTTTCGTCATCCGTGGTGGAACCGGGGGTCTGCGTTAAAGCCCCCTGACATCTGGCGCCTGGAACAGGGACCTGAGGATTTTCAGGACCTGCACGCACCATCACCATGGCTTCATCCATGGCGGACCCGGGGGTCTGCGTTAAAGCCCCCTGACATCTGGCGCCTGGAACAGGGACCTGAGGATTTTCAGGACCTGCACGCACCATCACCACGGCTTCATCCATGGCGGACCCGGGGGCTGCGTTAAAGCCCCCCGACAGAGCACCAGCACATGCTGATGGTGTACCTTGCCTATTCCTAATCTTGACACATTGTGCTTAATTGTAAGCTTGTTACAATTAACAACTTATAGTTATCAGCAATTTTTCCTTATTGATATGACTCCAAATTACAATACTGGCATATGTGGTATAGCAGTTGCATGTTTAATCAAAGGTCTAATATGAAAACAACTTGAACATGACTGCTGAAAAGACATATAAAGCTCCCTTTCATTTTCATCATTGGGATGCTACTGAAACAGCAAAACACAAATTTAATAATTTTCTTTGGAATTATAAAAATACATTTCACTTTTTGTTAAAGGGTTGACATTCTTCATAATTCTTAGGAGAAAATTTATAGCTGAGGGTGTAAATAAATTAATTAAAAATAAATTCAATATGCAGTCATATTTTGAAGTTAGGTGCTTACCCTATTGATGGCTCTAAATTGATAAGGGCTATTTTTATACTGTTATTATCTTAATTGACAGTATAAATACAGTCCTACCTCAGTACTTGCCAGCTTCAGACCTCGTCAAGCCTGATACCCTTAGCATTTTGAAAAACTGCTTCATCTATCGTTGCCTGCTCGTGACTTGTCTGAATGAATTAATGACGAGTACCCAGAAACCACTGTAATTTGACACCATAAGCATAATTTTAGTGTACTTTTATTGTAATTTTAACATTTGATATAGTTAAATTTAAAATGTTTTTATTGTTCTTGGGAAAATCGAATGGATTTTTATATGTGTGACATATTATGTGAAGTTATCTTTAAGTATTTCCAATAAAAGTTTACTTTAGATAAAAAGTAAATAATTTTCTGAATATATTTTATAACCTTAAAATATCTTTACTCATATTTCAAAGAGAATTATTAATATGAGTTATTTACAGCTTGAACTTTTATATGCAAATATGAACTTCAGTATCAGATAAAGACAATAAGTTAATTTAGGAAATTTATCCCTTCCCAAGAAATTACATGAGCTTTAAGTTATTTAAGTTAAATCAGCCAATTGTCTTAACCCTCACAGAAGAGGAAGGTGGTGCTTTCCTTCCCCCCAAAGTTAGATCACTACCATTTTGGTTTTTTTCCTTGAGATATGGTATTTAAAACATTTGAGAAACAATTTTAAAGTTTCTATGTCCAAATAGCTGATAAGTTTTATTAATAAGTAATCCATTGTTTATTAGGAGAATTGATTCATACAATGAATAATTTTATGAGGGATAAATTTATAAAGATGATGAAACTTAGCAGTTATACATGCAGACTGATATTTTATTTTTTTACTTTTGTTATTTTGGCATAAGCCTCTGATTTATAGAGAACCATAGTTACCACAATTTTCAGGAATAATAGTTACATAATGGAGATATTTAAAATATTGAAACAGTGCTTTGTTATTAAAGCTTTTTTGATGTTTCTAACAGAGTGTACTACAAAGTTTCTAATTTTACAGTAATTCAAGGCCTTATAAAGGTATCTAAAATCACTGTTATTTTCCCTTCTGTAATGAATGAGGTCATTTCTTTGAGAACATATACAAATTACCTGTATTGTACTTATATGATCTGTGATTGAGTCATATCATTCTGTCACTTCCTGATATTGAGAGAGAAGAGAAACTTTTCATAAAGTAAAAAGTAGAAAATTTAACGAATTTAGTAAAGATTTGCCTCCAAAGGTAGATTTTCTGAGAAACACAATTGTCCTTTGTAATTTTCAAACTAATTTCATATTCATTATATTATTTGATCTTCATTAAATTTCAGTGGAATAGATATTGCTATCATTATAGCAATTTCACAGATGAGAAAATCAAGCCTTAGTTTGATTAAGTATCTTTTTGAACATATGGGTTTAAATATTCACCTTTGCAACAGATCTTCTTTGAAAGCCATGGTATGCGGGGCATGCTGTGAGCATGTCCACATAAACAAACAGAAAGCTCCTTATGTAATAGAGTTTGCATTATATCAGGAAAGACAAATAGAAACCAATGGCATAAACAAACATGTACCATCAAGTATTGGCAAAAAAGGTGGAGAAAAAGGATTCTGGGAATGAGAAGAGAGTACGATGTGGTGGACAGTCGCATTTTGGATAGAATGGGTAGGGAAAACCTCACTGAGAAAGTAGCGTTTGATCAAGATATGTATTGAGTGATGCAATAACATAGGTGAACACTTGGGAGAAAAATATTCAATCAAGGAAGTAATAAAAGCAAAGGTCTTGAACTGGATCATGTTTAGCTTATTGTAGGTGAATCACAAAGGTTTTATAGGCCATAGAATATGTCTAAATTTTACTCTGAGAGACATGGAAGCCATTAGGTAAATTTTAGTGGTAAAATGTTTATCATGTTGTTTAAATTTTTAAAAGTTCACTCTGGTTGATTGGAAGGAGGCCAAAATCTAAATGACATGCACACTGGCCGACCAGAATGGTGAACAAGCCATAAATACCTGGTCTTTTTATACTGATAAGTAAACAGATGAATATCAATCAAACTGTCCCAGAGAGAGGGAATAATATATCATTCTCAATGCTGACTAAAAATTAATAAGAATTAGTAGACATTTGACTGAAAATTAATACAACCAATTCTGTCTCTTTTCATTATCCAATGCTTCCTCTATTACTCACCACCCAACATTTTCAAAATATTTTCTAATACTAATATTAGAGTTCATAAGACAATTAAATGTTTGATTTGAAACTTCTTTACTTACAAAAAGGATGTGATTCTTCATCATACTAAAATTTATGAAGAAAGTACTATTTTACAAAAGTAAATGATGGCAAGGAAATTTCTCTCAGCTTAAAAGCAAGGATAAAATTTAACTGTTAAAGACTTGACACCACATTACAAATATATAAAAATAATTTTAAATTGTCCCTACGATTTTAATCTTTTACATTTATTTGTTTATTTTTATTGTTGTTCAAGTACAGTTGTCTCTATTTCCCCCCACCATTCCCCACTACCCCAGTCATCCCCACCTCCTATGCTGGATCCTTCCCCACTTTGGTTTTGTTTATGTGTCCTTTATACATGTCCCCACAACCCCTCCCCCACAACCCTTCCCATTATCCCCTCCCACTTCCCCTCTAGTTACTGTCAGTTTCTTCTTAATTTCAATGTCTCTGGTTATATTTTGCTTGCTTGTTTGTTTTGTTGATTAGGCTCCATTTATAGGTGAGATCATATGGTATTTATCTTTACCTCCTTTACTCAACCATTTCTCTGAGCATCCTGATTACCAGTGTTTTGAAATCTGCCTCTGATAGGTTGACTATCTCTTCATCACTTAGTTGTATTTTTTCAGGAGCTTTGATCTGTTCTTTCGTTTGGACCATATTTTTTGTTTGTTTGTTTTGGCATGCTTGTTACATAATAAGTGGTGGAGCCTTAGGTATTCTCCAGGGCAGGGCAATTCAGGTTGCTCAGCTCTCGGCCAGCTTTTAGTCACTTCCCCTGCTACCCATAAGCAAATTGGGCCCTTCTGGTGCTGACTACCAGGTGGGTGGCTTTTGTATGTTCAAGGACTGTGTGAGTCTTGCCAAGGATGTCTCCAGTGAGGCTGGGAGTTTCTCCTGCCACTTCAACCCCCACAGGTATTTTAAGTCAGAGGTTTGGAGGCTTTATTTCCCCATGCTGGAACCCTGGGTTGTGCGTTCTGTCTCACTCCCCAGTTGTTCCTCCCGGTTATCTGCATGCAAAGTGGGAGTACCCAGTCTGCCAGCCATTGCCTCACCCACCCCACTCCTCCAGCCTCCGCCTTGCTGTGAGTCCCCTCCACCCTGGTTGCCCATATCCACCTCTCCTATCAGTCTGGATGAATGTTTCTTCTTTAATTCCTTGGTTGTCAGCTTCCATACTGTTTGATTTTCTGGCAGTTCTGGTTATTTTTTGTTTTAAAATTTGTTGTTGTCCTTCTTTTGGTTGTGGGAGGAGGAAAAGTGTACCTATCTCTGCCTCCATCTTGGCCAGGAGTCAGTACATTTAAATTTCTAAAGCTCAAAATATTTAGATATGTTTTTACCATAGGAGCTTATTCTTTGATGAAATCCAAAGATTCTAAAACATTCTGTATGTACCTGAGATTTGGGAGAGAAATTATGTAAAGAAAGGTCAGTACAAATATATCTTGATCTTAACAATTTTATATAAATACATTTTCCACTTTTGGTTAACATTTTTCAAGTGAAACTGTAAGAAAATATAATTGTAGTTTGTTAACACTAATGTAAAGGTATTATTATAGAAACATAGAGGAAGGTTGAAGAACAGAGGAATAATTAGATGACAAAACAGTAGAGCATAAAGTTCTTTTTTGAAAACAAGGGAAAAAATAGAATTGAGAAAGACAGAAAGCCCAGAAAAATGGATTAACTTCACTTTACCTCCCTCCTCACTTGAGGAATCAAGAAAGGTTTGTTAACTGTTAACCACAGATTTGAGGAGGGCCCATCAGCTGCCTGTGTCTGTGAAAAGGCTCAGAGAGTCTTTGAAGACAGAAAAGTTTCAAAGATTACTTGGCAGCAAATTTGTGCAATAGACCTAATGCTTCTGCCTGCCTTGCACATATATTCCTGCCCACAACCCAACTCCAGTAATGGAATCCTTCTTCTCGTTTATGAGTGGGCACTGAACCTTTCTCAGGAGCTTTTCTACAAGGAATTAATAAAACTTTTCCTTTGTCTAATTTCACTGTAATGAGTTGAAAGTGTAGCTAGATGATGGTATGACCACCCCTTCCAGTCCCCCTCCTTTTTTTCCTCAATAATAATCAATCTATTCAGCAAGAGACTAGGAGGGCAACTATAGAGAAACAGACAGGTAAAATTTAAAGAGACTGGGAGTGGTTGTTCAGACAGGGTAGGGGTGAGCAATGGGGAAAAAGGCGGGACAACTAACTGAACAACAATAAATTTAAAAAAATAAAATTAAAAAAATAAAGAGAGGAACAATGATAATGCACAAGTCCTAAATTCCAGACCCTCAAGTTCCCTACTTCTTCCTTTCCATTTTTTTCCCTCATCTCATGAGTCAATAAATAGATACACAGTCAGGGAGCTGTTAACTGTGCCAAAACCTAAGTATTCATAGCCTTGAAGTGGGGCCCACAATTACAAGGAGGTTTAAGAAAGACTGAGCACTTTGATATTGTAAAACCTAATAGGTAAAAAAAACAGATATTTAAACTACTGAGAAGGAACACATAAACATGATCAAGTATCATTCTCCTTGATTTGTTCCTGATATCTCATAAGATATTTATTATCTGAATATTCAATTTTAACATTACCAAGTCAATGTAACTAAATAGATGTTTAATATTCTATCTACATTGTGCATGGTTAACACCAATATAAAATGAATTTTTCTTTATAAACATATGTAAAGTCCAAAAACATTCCTATACATTTTGATTAACAAAAACAGGAGACAAGGAGTACAGATTATTGCTAAGAATCACTGAGAAGGACTCAACAAAGAGACTGTCAACAGCCACTACGGGAGAATAGATGAGTATATAAGGAAATCAGTACGTGCATATCCACCTGTTATATTGTTTAGATAGTAGTTCCTAGTGATATATCATGGTGAAAAGATAATTAGAGAGATGCATATATACCTTGTATATGATGCAATGGGGACACTTAAAAGTCTGAAAAAATGATTTTAAAATATTTTAAATGCTGCCAGTTTTAGAGTATTTTGCAAGATCTGCTATTTTATTACTACACTGTTTCATTTACTCCATGAAAGCAGATGCAGTATCTTTATAAGCAGAAGCAAACATGAAAACAATGTAATACTTTCCAAACAAGTTAGAGAAACTATTAAAAATGGCTAAATGGTAATAAATAAAATTGCCACAATAAAAAAGTTATCACTGCAGAAATAAAACCCCAGCATATAGTCTATTATTTTTCCTTTTAACACTCATCTATAGTTCTTCTGGCTATAATCCTTAAAGAAATTTACCCTCTACAGTTCTAATTATATTTCTCAAATGTGATGCATGTGTAATTGGATTTTAATAGGACCATAGCTCTTTGTTTATCAACTAGTTTAACGGGAGAGTAACTTATTGCTGATAAGGTATAGGGTCTTCAGTTCCTCCTACTAAATAAGAACTGGAAATGTGTTTGAAAACCAATGTCCTTGAGGACAGGGTGGCAGTTACCAGAGGAGAAAGGGGAGGGGATTATAGGGGAAACAGGTTAAGGGTTTACAGGAACAATTTTGAAGGACATATGGACAATAACAAGGGGGAGGGTGGAAATAGGGGAGGGAGGTGGGGAAGGCTGGGGTGGAACAGGGGGAAAAGGCAGAAAACTGTACTTGAACAACAATAAAAAAAAGTTAAAAAAAAAAGAAAACCAATGTCTTGGCTGAAGTTCCTTTTCTGAAAGCAAATCCCTTGTAAGTCAAAGTGGGCGATTATTTTTCCCATGTTCTGAATGGGTTGAGAACAGATACTAAAATGTTTAACAGTCCTGTCAATAAAAAAAAATGTTTAAAAAAGTGCTGCCTAAAATTTTCTTCCAGTTAATTGAACACTGGGTACAAATTTTCATGATAATATAACAACAGGTACATTTCCTGCTTGAGGGAAGTATAAACCAATAACAACAACAACTTAATTTTGCATAAACATGAACAAGCCAGATGACCAAACGTCATAGTATTCAAGAGAAATAACATGTAAAGAAGGTGCAGAATTCTTAAACAATAGTTTCAAGACAATTGAATCCATTACCATGTAAAGTCATTTTTTTCTATGATGATATATTAGTTTCTTGGTAATTATTTTTGATAAGAATATATTAAAAGGTATTTCACTATATCAGTACAGAATGGTTCTTTTTTAATTTAATCTTTATTGTATTTTTTTCCACATGGTTCTTTTTATGGCTGAAAATCATAATCCCTGCTCATACACTTATCTATCTCAAATGAGCTGGTTTCCACTTTGACAGTGATGACAGAACAATGAGTGAGTGTTAATTGTTTCATTGACAGAACAGTTCCTTGAATGTTTGAATAGTAACTTGAGGCATTTTTGGAAAAGCAGACACTGCAGGAAGCAAGGGGATATGACTTCAATAATGTGCCTTTATCATTAATACATATGCATGCCTTCCTTAACATGTATTAAGCTAGATTTATTATATTCACCCTTTCAAATTTCAGAGTAATAGATGGTGACTAAAATTAAGTCACATTTAGATGAGTTGATGAAATAAACTTTGAAAATTTCAACTAAATCACAAGACCATTGCATTTAACTGTTTGTTACAAACATCCTGTTTCTCATACTATTTATTCCACAAAGTATATAAAGCCATAAAGCCATTTTGAAAACATCTCATTAATACTTACCAACCTTCTGTGCTTAATTGTATGATGGAGGCAAACAACTGCAAATTCCGTCATAAAAACAAAATTCATCATGTGAAGTGCGGGGGCAGGCAAACTAAGAAAAAGCAGAATGCTTCTTAAAAAATCAATTATGATATTCGAGACTATATTTTCTAAAACATCAGGATCAGAACATATCTATTCAGTTAGATATTGATTCAAAGCATGAGAATATATTCTGTGTATATAAAAGTTGCCTACACCATTTGCTCCTTGAATTCTGCCATGTTTTTGAAAGAAACAAACCCAAAGTACCTGACATTCATTGCGTCTCATGGTTTCTATATGTAGGTCATGACATGAATTAATTTCTGTAACCTCCTGGAGCAAGAGTGTAAATCAAGAAGCTACATGGCAGGATGCAAAGGGTAACAAATGACCCCTGCCCTTAATTAGGCCAGATACTTTTTGCAGAGAAAGACTTTATTCATAAAACATAACTCTATAAGAGAGCATATACAAATGTCAGTTGAATGTAGATCTAATTTTAAGCTTTGTGTGAAATATATTTCTAGCCAACTCTCATATTCTTGATCTTTATACTGAAAAATTTTCACTGCATTACCATTCACTTTCAGGTGTTTATGAATTTCATACACTCCCAACATCTCCAGTGAAACCTATCTTTCCTGATTTAATTTGCTGAACCACCCAGAACTCACATCTTCTACGGAAGAGTGCCTGACAGTGTAAACATAAACATGGCCTTTAAACTCAGAATCCCTGGGTTTCTGGCTCTGGCTCTGCCAGTGATGAGTCGTGTGGTTTTGAATACATTGCTCACTATCTGTAACACTTTCCATCCACTGCTGTAAGACGTGGATTATAATGGTGCACATTTCAATGTTATTGGATTAAATGAAGGAAAGCATTCAAGTGTACTAAATTACACCGCCTGACTCACAATAAGGGGCTAGGCGTTTTGGCCGTTGTTGGTCATGGTCTCATAGTCATTCATCTACAAGCTTTTATACTGAGTCTGGGAACAGTACACACCTGCATTGTAACTATGGACTTTCCTGGGCAAACCTACTGTGCACAATTGCTGATAGCACTTTAAAACTGGCATGACTTGATAAGAGTTGATATTCAATGTTTTTTATTGATAATTATGGTTAATATAGAGTTGACAAGATAATAGTAAGTAAAGATACATTTATCTAGAGTTATGCCTGATATTAATTTTGTATTCTATTCAATGTTTTCTATGTCTCAATATTATCATTCGGTGTATTTTTGTTAATTATTAACAAGTAAAAGGTGTATTAGACTTTTATTTTTGATTTTACTAATTGGCATGTGAAATTTGTATGAAAACCAATGAGATTTAATAAAATTTCAATAAAAATGGGCAAAAGACTTGAATAAGCATTTTTCCAAAGAAGGCATACATATGCTGAATCGGTATACGGAAAGTACTTCATGTCACTAATTTTAGGGAAATTCAAATAAAAACCACAGTCAGGTGTCACCTCAAACTTGTTAGGATGGCTGTTATCACAAAGAAAAATAATAAAAGGCAAGTGTTATCTTGGATGTAAAGAATTGAAAACCTTTTTGTACTGCTTGGGGAAATGAAAATTGGTGCATCTATTATCAAAACCAGTATGAAACTTCCTCAAAATATTAAAAATAGAATATATACACATACACTCACACACACACAGACATATATATATATAATGCCAGGTCATACAGTGGTTCTATTTTAATATATAATATATATGTTTATGTATATAATAATAGTTTACATTACATAATATATATAATATAATACAGGTACTGGATATGTTTATATTTTTACCTGGAAAAATCAAATTGTCATGCAATTAAACTTCTTCCTATCTCTTATATATATTGAAATAGTACAAAAGTGTCTGGAGCAAACAAACAAACAAACAAAAACATTAAAAAGTAAGCCATATTCTTGATATTTTCTTTGGATATTTGATTTCTCATATTCTCATATTTTCTCTTTAAATTCACATCTTTACCTCTGAGTCCTCCAACATTCATTCCCTAATTTTTGTTCTTTGTTGATGGAGTGATTCATTCTTACTAAGAAAATAAAAGCAGACAGAACAAAACTTTTTCACCTTTGCAATTCTTTTTGTATTGCCTAACTGCATCCACGCTCACAATCTTTTCTTGCTGTTACCATGGAGAAATATCCTTACTCCTATCTTGTGCCAGGCCCTCCAGTTTTAAACTGAATCTTCACTTATTTTTTAACCATAATCTACTATTGTTATGAACCTCCATCAATTTTGCATCATCATTTTCCCCTTTCTTAGACTCATCTGTCACTTTAGGGTTTTTCTGTATGCTAATGTGCAAACAAACGTCCCATTGGAAAATCATTATCCTCTTTTGATCCAAACCTGCCTTTATCCATCTCATTATTTAGGTTTCCTGTTGAATGCAAACACCTTTCTAAAAGCTTTATTTATTAGAGAAGTGTTAAAGTGACAGCATATTAATTGACGAGAAGGTGAAGAGATTTCTTATATAACCCCTCCCTACACACCATAAGGAGCTTCTTCCATGATCAATGTTAGCTATCTGAGGTGGTCTATTTGTTTTAATTGGTGGACTTATATTGGCCCATAATAATCACTCCAAATCCATAGTTCACATTATGCAAATGTATAATGACACACATCCATCATTAAAATATCAAACAGCATTTTCACTGTCCTAAAAAGCATCTGAACTCTGCCTTTTCATCCCAACCTACTTTACCGAACCACTGATCTTCTTAGTGTCTTCATAGCTTGGCTTTTGCTCAAATATCATATCTTTGGATTCGTACAGTAAGCAGCTTTTTTAGATTGACTTCTTTCATTTCATAATACGTATTTAAACTTTCTCCATGACTTTCCATGGTTTCATAGCTCACTTGTTTTTAGCACTGAATACTATACTATTCCATTGTCTAGAAGTAACACAGTTTATTTATCCATCATCTAACAAAAGATACCTCGGTTGCTTCCAAATTTTGCCAACTTTGAATAAAGCTGCTATAAACATCCCTTTTTGTGTGTGTACATGTCTGTGCAAAATGTTTCAATTTCTTTGAACAAATATCAAAGAAGATAATTGTTGGATCATGTGGTAAGCATATATTTAGTTTGTAAGAAATTGTCACATTGTCTTGTAAATTAGCTGTACCATTTTATATTCTCACTAACAGTGAAGAAGAGTTCCTGTTGTTTCACAGCCTCACCAGCATTTGATGTTGTCAGAGCTCTGGATTTTGGCCATTCTAATAGGCCAAAATCACCTTGCTGTTTTAATTAGCATTTTCCTGAAGACATAGGATGTGGAGGATCTTTTCATATGCTTGTTTGTCATCTGTATATATTCTTTGGTAAGGTATCTATTAAAGTCTTTGAGCCATATTTAATTAAGGTGTTTGTTTTCTTATTCATGGGTTTAGATTTCTTTGTATATTTTGGATAATAGCTGTTTATTAGATGTGTGTTTTTCAACTACTTTGTACGATTCAGTGATTAATTTTCTTGTTCTCTCAACATTTTCTTTTACAGAACAGAAGGTTTTGTTAAATTTTAATGACGTATAACATCAATTACTTCTCTCATGGATCATACCTTTGGTTTTCTATCTAGATGACCCAGAGTAATGAGGTTTTTGTGTTATCTTATAGAATTTTTATAATTTTCCATTTTTACATTGATGTTTGGACCTATTTGGAGTTAATGTTTAAGGAAGGTGTAATACCTAAGTCTAAATTCATTTTTTTTTTGCATTTGATGTCTGGTTATTCAAGCACCAAATGTTGAAGATACCATTTTACTCCATTGTGTTACCTTTGATTCTTTGTCAAAGATAATTTGACTATATTTGTTTTCCACTATTTACTGGCTTTCCTTTTTTGTTGTTGTTGTTCAGTTGCAGTTGTCCCCATTTTCCACCCATCACTTGCCCCTACCCTACCCACCCCCACCTCCCACATTCAATCCTCCTCTCATTGTCTTTGTCCAGGGTTCCTTTAAACATATTCCTTGACAATCCTTCCCCTTCTTTTCCCTGTTATTGCCCTCCCCTTCCCCTTCTGGTTACTATCAGTTTGTTCTTTATTTCAATGTCTCTGGTTATATTTTACTCATGTATTTGTTTTGTTAATTAGGTTCTACTTATAGATGAGATCATATGGTATTTTTCTTTCACTGCCTGGCTTATTTTGCTTAGCATAATGCTCTCCAGTTCCAACCATGCTGTTACAAAGGGTAGGAGCTCTTTCTTTCTGTCTGCTGTGTAGTATTCCATTGTGTAAATGTACCACAGTTTTTTGTTCCACTCATTTACTGATGGGCACTTAGGCTGTTTCCATCACTTTGCTATTGTAAATTGTGCTTTTGTGAACATTGGGGTGCATAAGTTCTTTTGAGCTGGTGTTTCAGGATTCTTAGGGTGTAATCCCAGTGGTGGAATTGCTGAATCAGGCTTTCTATTTTGTTTCATTTCTATTCTATTCTTTCACACATTCCACACTATCTTGATAACTGTAGCTTTATGGAAAGTCTTAAAGTTGTGTAGCATTAGTTCTTCTTCTTTGGTCTTGTTCATTGTTTCGTTGGCTATTCTGGGTCTTTTACCTCCCCATATTAATGTGTAGATATCCAGAAAACAACTTGCTTGGATTTTGATTTGAGTTACATTGAATCAAGAGATCAAGTTGAAAGGAACTGACATCTTGAAATGTTGAGTCTTAATTCATGAATATACTATATTTTTTCATTTATTTATTTTTTTAAACTTCACTTGTTGAAGTTTTGTAACTTTTTGTAACTTTTTTTTGTATGTATATTATACATATATTGTTTGACATATCTAACTATGTAATTTTTAGGGTGCTAATGTAAATTATATTGTGTTCTTAATCTCAAATTCCTCACATTCATTGTTGGAATATAAGAAAGCAATAGACTTTTGTATATTAATCTTCTAACCTGTTACCTTGTTCTAATCACTTAGCAGTTCCAGTTTTTTGTTCATTCTTTTAGATGTTTTATATAGATGGCCATGTTATCTGTGAACAAAGACAGCAGTATTTCTTCTTCCGTATGTATACCTTCTCCTTTCATTGTATTAGAACTTTCCATACAATATTGAAGAAGAGGAGAGAGGAGGGGACATCCTAGGCTTTTTGCTGATCTTAATCAGAAAGCTTTGAGTTTCTGACCATTATGTTAGCTGCAGGTTTTATGTAGATATTTCTAAAAGTCTCCTAGTTTTCTGAACATTTTTATTATGAATGGGTACTGGACTGTGTCAAGTGTTTTTTCTGCATTTATTGATATGATCATGTATTTTTTCTTGTTTAGCCTGTCGATATGATGAATAACATGAATGAATTTTCAAATCTTGAATCAGCCTAATATACCGAGATAAATCCTATTTGCATATGGTGTATAATTCTTTATATATATTGTTGGATCATTTGCTAATATTTTTGTTGAGAATTTGTGTATTTGCGTTTATGAGAGATATTGCTCTGTAGTTTCTTCTCTGTAGAAAATAGTACTCTGTAGTACTGTACACTACTCTGTAGTTTCTCTTTCTCAGTCCCATTTAAATATTAGTTTTTGAGAGGTTTTGACAATATCTCACGTAGCCCACCTCTCAATTACCCTCTACATTTAAGCAGCTGCATGCTTTTCATAGCATTTTTCATCACCTAAGTTAAATTACTACAGACTTAGTTATTCATTTTCTATATCTACAATTAAAATAAACATAGCTATGGTGAAGACTTTGCTGGTATGATGCAACACTACTGACTTTATTACCTAGGTAAGTGTGTTTTGATAAAAGGTTATACATGTTTCTTGAAAAACAATATGATACTCAGTGATTACATATGTAGAGATAGATGGAAAATGACAAGGGCATGAAAGATATGCATATGTGTCATCAGCAATGGCAAGAAACCAGGAGTAGAGAGAGACAGCAATTAGATGCCCAGGAGGGAATGATTCCTGTATGTGTAGAACTACCCACTGGAGCTGTAGATACCTCCCCTGTGAGTGCTGGGCACAGATGCAGGACCTAAGTATGAACACGTGTGTTAGAGACATGGAAATAAAGAACAAGCTGACAGTTACCAGAGGGGAGAGGGGAGGGAGATAATGGAGGAAAGAAGGGGAAGGGTTGTCAAGGAACATGTATAAAGGACCCATGGACAAAGACAACAGGGTGGAGATTGAATGTGGGAAGTGAGGGTGGGTAGGGCAGTGGAGAGGAATAGGTGGGAAATGGGGACAACTGTAATTGAAGGACAATAAAAGTGAAATTATATTTTGTTTAGTAGTTATGCTGCTAGGTCAGGTACTTGGTCTGAGCTAAGATCTTTGGAGTTTACATATTACAGGACATTTAAGGCTCAAATTTGTTTTGTAAACCACCCTAAATATTCTGCTTGATTTTAAAGAAGCTTAGGAAACAATATGTTGTGGAAAATAATGTATGGAGTTTAGAGTCACAAGTCTTAAGCATGGATCCCGGCTTCCCTGAAAACTGGCTGTATTACAAGACTCTGGCTTATTCCTTAACTTCTGCCATCCAATATTCCATATGTGAATAGGTGGGGATAATTATGACAAGGTTGATTCTGAGGTAGATTATGATGATAAGTACCCATGTTATTTTCCTTCCCCTCCTTACCAATGCTTTACAATGAATCACTCCTTATGAATATGGCAAAATAATAATAACATTAAAATATTCTCTATTTATTAAATGATAGCATCAGAAAATACTCATAAGTAGTTTTAAAAGATTTTTGAGTTATGCCTGCCTCAGTGATTGTGAGGAGTCTTTTTAGTAATAAGCTAGATGCTATTTTAAAAAGGTATCTCATGTCATGTAGTAGTGATTATTGTCTGTTCTTGTTCAAGTATTATTATGTCAAGTGTGTGTACTTAATGGATAATACTGGATATGCTCTCAAGTATGCTTGTTCTCCAATTCAAAACTTCTTTTCTGTAGAATCCTACATAAAACAGATAGCTTCAGCAAAGCACATGTGTGATGCAAATACTTAGCAACATTAATGTCAAATGGCTATTTCAAATGTCTTTGTGTGTTTAATAATAAAATATCACTTAAAATGTTTACTTTCCTTGTTAGATGAAAATGATGGTAAGCGGTGTCTCAGGATATTTCTCATGGGTTTCTGCTTTAAAGAAAAGACCTAATTATATGGGGGCCTTTGAACTGTGATTTTAAATATGTCTCAACAAAACAATTTAGCATCTAGGTGATTTTGAGTCAAATTCATGACTCACTACACCAGCTTCACCAATTAGTAACTTGTGACTTTGAACAGGTTAATCAAACTTTATGAATACATATTTTCCAATTTTTTAATTAATTAGTATAATTATAAATCTAAGTTCATTTATATATGTGAGAATATAAGAATATATTATATGTAGAGTGTGTAGAACAATTAACATTTACTATTATTTAATATTATTATATTTACAATGTAATATAAATATAATATAAATATTATGTTTATAATATTAGTTATCATACACTAATATTATTATCTTTGTTATTTCATTAACAACCCAGATATCTCAATTAAATATTTATGAAAACCAACTATTTTTAACCAGTCAGGTATGTACAATTTCTTAGCAAAGTCATTGCATTTAGCAGCTTTGTTTTTCATTCTGTTTACCTATCTGTCTCCTTCAGGGGCCTTAAAGTTCCCGAAAGTCTGTAAGTGTGTTTTACATTGGTGTTCCCAGTGCCCAGCACATTCTTTGCTACACAATGGTCCTGCATTCGATATTGGTTGAATAAATTGGGTTACTCTTCTTCCTATAACATAATGCTATCTGAGAAAAATGTATTTAAACCCTCTTTGAACAAACTTCTTGTTTGGGCAGCAATGTAAATCATTTTCTTATTTGTAATAAACTTGTTTTTATAAAATATACCTATGCATTAAATTATTGATGATTTGTATGGTTTTAGGAAGTGGTGAATGCTGGAGCAATTGAAATTCATTTCATGATATGATTTGTATAAGAACTAAAGTAGAGAAAAATTGCAAATATTAAATTACATTCTCATAACATTTATTTATTGACTCTTTGTAATATCCTGTCAAGTCACTGAAAAGACATGTAAGAATAAATCTCAGGAACCCTTAAAAACTCATCAGAGTGACTAGATCATGCAGAAACTAAATTTTTTTAATGTTTTATAAAATTGAGCTTATCTTCTGTAGCAAACACATAGTATACCTGCAGTCATTTAAGGCGAGGCAGGTTCTCTCACAGGATTTGGGCAGACAGAAGAAAATTCATGGAGTCAGGATGTCTGACATGCCTTTATTCTGGAGTGGGGCAATCCAAGCACATTGCAAGCCACCTGTCACACCATAGGAAGTCCCAACTCCCTTACATACTAAGTAAACACAAAGCCGGCAGGCAAGGTGCCAATACTGACCTTCTAGTTCCATAACAGCTCCATTCTGTGCATGTGGGCCCCTACTCAAGGTTATATGAACACTGCTAAGATGTTTGCCTGGACATCCGGGTGAGGGATCCTGACTGACTCCATTTTCCTTACAGTACTATTCTATTCTTCAAGTTTTTTCTCCTACATGATACATGGTTAATGTCATTTTGAAAATTGATTAGACTACCTGATTGATTGCACTGATTGCTTTTCTTGTTTTGAGCAAGGAGATAGCATTTATAATTCTTATTAAAAGTTGATTAGTATTTAACACTGTTTGTCTTGTTGAATGTTGCATAATAAATTTTAAAACCAAAACCTGCCTGGCAATTACTATACATAAATACAAAGTAAATGACATCTTCAAATGGTGTAAAAAATTTTAAGGCATGATATTAAATGTTTAAATAAACCTGAAAAATATCTCATTAAGGGCAGTAACTCTGTGGTCTTAAAGAAGCTTTTTGTGTGTGGTTTTTGTGTGTGTGTGAATATGTATGTGTGTGTGATGTTAGCTTGGAAATGCATACAGCCTCCTTTGTCCCTAGCACACTTAGCATTTGCATAACATAAAGCTGTACAGCTATCCAGTTGGTTTTAGTTTCCTAAGGATTGTACCTATGATTAAAGTATACTATGAATTGAAATGTATATGACTTTTATATACAGACCTATCTATATACTCCTACTCTTGTAACGCTTTGACAGAAATATTTAACTGTGTTTTGAAATGGGTTTTCTAGTAAATAAAATCCAAATTCCTGATGCATATTATACAAAATGCTATCACTGAAAATACACCTATTTTGTCCACTTGTTGAACAGTCCTTAGTGGGCTTATGATGTCATAGGGCTGCTGAATGAAAGGGCTTCTGAATGGTGTGGCGCAAAAAAAGAAAGTTGTGACCTTTAGTTGTGCTTGGGTTTGACTCTCCGCACTGTGACAACAGTTGTTTTCAGAGATCAGGACAGTTTCTCCTGCCTGGCTTCGAGTGCACTGCCTGTGACCACTGGGGGCCATACCCATTGCATACTTTTAAAGTTAATGCAGAGGAACTGAAAACCCCCGAATGACTGCAGAGTACATGGAATGTGTGAGTCCGCTCTGGTTAAGTTCTATTCAGCCACAGCAGGAGACACCCACCCTGAGTCTCATGGCCCATAGTGCAGAAGGAATATCACTCTGTTGACAGCAGACCATTGAGATTAGTGGAAGTGACATGCACATGTGGAGGAGTGTCAGGTAGGCAGAAAAAAATAATGAGCAAAATGGAAATGAAGTGACCTCCTAGCAGCAGATCAACATGATTCAATCAGCAATGGAAATCAATGAGCTGAAAGGAACTGGCAGGGAAAACCAATGAAGGAATAATGCACTGACCGATGAACTTTGTCCCCTTCTGTATTCTTGTTTGACTGTAGCAATCTAAATATTCAACTATAGCTCTTCCAGATAATTCTAGCCTTTCTGTTTATATTTAAATTCTCAGCCACCTCTAGCTTTCATGCTATCGTGCATCAGGCTCTGTGGACAATTTAAAGCATTCGAGGATTATGTAGTTATCATTCCCCTCACTACCTATGGGAAAGCAGCAGAGATTAGACTTCATCTGAGAGCTTGGCTATCCAAAATATGGAAGAAGGGAGATTAGCAAAATAGTTTAGACTGGGTCTTCAGGGCATGCAAGCAAGTTTTAGCTTTGCCATTAAGTTGTATCCCTGTGTTACACACTTAAACTTTGAATCTTAATTATAATGGATATTATATGCAGGCCTCTTAAACAACTACAACACAGCACATATCAAACAAACAGCTAGAAAACGACATGTCTCCCAAGATCCTGCAGTTTCTAAGTTACATATTATCGACAGTGGATTAAGCAAATGTTATTTTTTTTAAGTTTTTTTAAAAGATATTCATTTATTTATTTATTTTCAGAGAGTGGGGAAGGGAGGGTGAAACAGAGGGTGAGAAACATCAATTGTTTGCCTCTTGTTCACCCCCAAATGGGGACCTGGCCTGCAACCCAGGCATGGGCCCTGACAGGGAACCGAACCTGCAACCTTCCAGCTTGCAAGCTGGTGCTCAATCCACTGGCTCACAGACAGCCAGGGCAAGTAAGCGTTATTATTGAAGGAAGGGGCATAATTTTGTTTCAAGGGCAAGGAAGACTGGTGAAGTCAATGGAGCATTTAAAACAAGATTTTAAGTTTCATGATTGTAAACCTGGAGCAATAATAAGCAACTCATGAGAAGGGGCAATGCCACAAATTCAACAGAAATTGAAGCCTAAATAATTAGAATTTAGCGTTCTGCTTTGCAGTGTGGTCTTCCACAACCACAATCACTCCTTGTGCTTCTGCTTCGTAATCTGAATCACAGTTATATGCTGTTTCTGCAGATCCTTGTGGACGATAGTAAGAAAAATTCAGAAACAGTTTAAAATAAAATGTAAGGTACTATGATTGGGAAAATGGCAACAATAAATACACACAGATAGCGTTAACAAATGGAGACAAAGGGAGCCATTTTTTAAAAGCTTAGATATAAATTTGTGAGCAGATCTGATACTCTGTCACATTTTGTGATTCTAGTTGAGCTTTTTTCCTCTCATTTATCATCAGGAAGTGATGTTTTCCCTGATTGATAATGCTGTGGTCATTGATTAAATATTTCAGCCTGTCACCATTTCTGTTTGTTTCCATTAAGTCTCTAGTCTGTTTCCTTTGTTCTTTTCCTAAGTATGTTGCATAAACCTGGAAGCCCTGCCTATGATTTGGGTTTCTTTGTACCTCCCATCAAATTTAGCAAAGTGGATCATTCGAAATAAGTGCTTAAAATATTGTTTTTGTTCATGTTGCTAATGCATTGCTAACTTGTTTTCAGTATTTATCAGTAATGTGTAATATTTTAACATTAACTACTTTAATTTTTACTAAATTATATGAGTTGATTTTTCAGTTTCATATTTTAAAAAGCCAGGATGCAGAGCAGGGAAGTCAATTTCCTACATTGCAAGACTTATTATTAAAGAGAAGAGAGCCTTTCAACTTCTCTTCATAGCTGTTCTGTGAGAAAAGGAAATCTTAAATATGGAATTACCATGGGAATAAAGGTCCCTTTTAGTAAGGCATTTTTTAAAGTTATTCCTTCGGTACCCTTAGGATTCTGCTTTTGGTCCAAATGCCCTTCTTTAGAGAAGGAGATTCCCCTCAGCTCATATTGACCCCACCTGGTGTCACTTTACTACTGGGTTCCAGCATTCTGCAAACTGCTGACCTATGAAAATTAAAAGCTTTTTTTTTTTTCTGTGACTTGTCATTTTTAAAATATGCACACTTAGCTCTCTTGTGCAAATTAGAAAACAAAATAGGGCGAATCAGAAGTCCAGACAGGGTCATTTTTTAAGGATACTATAGTAAGTACTTTATTTTTTAACGCATTTTTTTGTTTTTTGGTTTTTATTCCTTGTTTTATTAGTGAAAATGAAAAATATGTCTTTTATTTTTAATGTTTATTCCATTACAGTTGTCTCATTTTTTTTTCCCTTTTACCCCTCTCCATCCAGTCCACTCCACTCATCCACAGTCAATCGGTATGTACTTTTATTAAAAATGTTTGCTTCCAATTTTAGGCATGGTGTAGTACATACATGAAATATTAATTCTGCTTCTGGATATAATTAGGTTCAAATCTACCGCTTACTCTATTTATGACCTCCAAAAGCTTTTAAATCAGATTATCAGGACCAATTATAGGAAAATTAGTAAGACAATCTGACAAGGGGTCTTATTGCTATAAACGATAAAATTCATGCAAATGCCTATCACGGTTAGTGCCTGTACATTGTAGGCATGTATAATGCTCACTCACATTCCTTGTACTAATCAATTGTGTAAGAGAATAGAATGCTATTTAGAAAAATATATGTATTGCTTTTATAAAAATAACTATCAGCTATATTAGCTCAACAAAGTTTGTATTTATTTACTTCTTACATCAATCAACATCTCTAACATCTGATTACAGAACATACAGTCAAAAGTCAATAAGCAGAAGCAGGAGGGAAAAACATCCTCATAAGGGTCAAGTGAGAGGAAAGGGCAATGGATAAAATAAAGGTAAAATTATAACTGGGACAGTGTTCTAAGGTCACTAGAGACTGAGAAAATGATAGATGTGAAGAATAAGTAGATGTTAAATATTAAGGGGAGAAACAACTGTAGCAGGAATGAGATAAATATAAGACCTACTAGAGCAGGTGCAGAATAAATATGAACACAAGACTTCCAGGTAAATGAACACCTGAGAGCATCCTGGTCAAGACTCAAGCACCAAAATAACCTGCATCTCAGGAAACAGTAGCATCATGGAAAAAAAAAAAAAAGAAGACGACTGTGGGTTGGTTATATGTAGGCTGTTACCTTGGGAAATTAGTTGCTAGCACCAAAGTGCCTTAGTCTTAAAAGGGACAAGTGTGTAAAGAAGAGACAGGGCACATGTCAGACAGAACTACAAGGGAGATTTCAGAAGAAGCCCCTGAGAATAGAATGATGATTACTGAGCTTGGACTGTTGAACAGAGATAGACAAAGATATAGAAGGAAAGAACATCCCTGGGAGAAAACACATCATTGTGGGAGATGCAGAAAACAGGTCTTAACTGGAACTAGACTGTTGTGAATTGAGGCTCTGGTAGGGTAGGATCACATGTATTCAATCTTGAAAAATTTTCAGCATGAAGACAGTTTAATATCTACCATATAATGCAATCCAGCTAGAAGCATAATTTTACAATTGGTTGGCCATGAAAATGAAAACAACAAACTACCTTTCTTATCTCTCTTTTGCATAGAATATGAACATTAGTATTGTTAAATAGAAATAAGGTGGTTATTAAAAGGTTGAAAATAAGGAAAAATAGATAATGCTTTAAAGTAGAGTATTGACCTAAAATGTTAAAATAACAAGTGTATTTTACATTGTAATTTTCACTTTTAATAAACAGGATATAAAAATTTATGAGCAGTTTGAAATTAACTATGCAAAATCCATATATAATGATAACAAAATATTTAAAATAGTCATCTCTCCATGATAGATATATGTTTGTATATGTACCCAAACAGATGTATATAAATTTTCTTTTTCATTTTTAATAATCTATAATTTTAAACTTTATCTACAATTGGAAGGTAATAGTTTTACCTATGAGAAGAAAGTATTTACAATAACAGGAAATTGTTAGGGTTATATTAAAACAGTTTTCTAGGAGAAAGTGAAAACTTTTAGAAATCTGAAAGTATTTTATTTAAATTGATTTTCTGACCAAAATTTAGGTGACTAATGCATTCAAAGCTAGACACAGTTTCATCACAATTTCAAAATTTTTAATGAGGTCACAGATGCAATGACATTTGTGGAGATAGTATCAAAATTTTATTCAATGTGAAAATATTTCCATATATCCTCAATATTTTTTGAATATTTTAAGGTACTTGACAAAATTTAACATGTGGGATATATCTGCAAAAGTAATTAGCTCGTCATTTCTTCATGTGTTATGTTAATGATCTCTGTGTGAACACAGGCCAATATCCCTTAACTCACCATAGGATATCAACTTTCCACTAGAACATCTGCTACACAAAACATGGATCTCTGTGAGAATAGTAGTGCCCAGGTTTTTGCAGGTAGGTTTGGCCCTAAATTTTTGCTACCACCCTTCTGCCAAAAATCTAGTTAAGATAAATGCTACTAAATAAGGTAATCTGAAAAACCAGCTATGATTTATTGTATACTCTCTATAAATTTTATCAACAAAACTTGGCCTAGTTTCCTATAGATCTTCATTAACTTGGTCTACAGTGTCCATTAGGTTAAGGTATGATGCTTGCAGTAGACAGAATTCTGGCCTCCAGAATCTTTGTCCCTGGAGTCAGGCCTGTAGATTTGTTAGGTTACATAGCAAAAGAGACTTTTCAGATGGAATTAAGGTTATAGACATTCAGATAGGGAGATAATCCAGGATTATTTGGGTGGGTTCACTGTAACCAGTAAAGCTCTTGAAAGCAGAGAAATTTCTTCAGCTTGGTTAGTCAGGAAGATGTGACTGAAAAAATGGCAAAACAGATGAGTCAAAAGGAGAGATCAGAAAGATTTAGAGCATGGGGATAGGACTAGACCCTCGGTGTTGGCATTGGAGATATAGAAAGGGCCCAGAAGCTAGGGAATGAGGGTGACCTCTACAGGCCGAGAATGACTCCTGCATGAGAGCCAGTAAGGTAGCAGGGACCTCATTCTGCAATCACGAGGAACTGAATGAACTTGAAAATGGATTCTCTCCAAATACCCAGAAGGAAATCTAGTCCTGCCAACACATTGATTTCTGCCTTGAACATTCTATGCAGAGAACCTAGCTGAGCCATAATGTACTCAGGCTTGTGACCTATAGAACTCTGAGGTAATACATTTGTGTTGTTTCAAACCACTAAATTTGTGGTATTTTTTTATGAAGACAATAGAAAAACAATACAATGTTGTGCCTCTGGTTTTTATATTGGGTCAATATAATAATGGTCATATAAAGAATGCTTACACAGTTTTTAAAAATATAAGATTTTACCCCTGTAGAAGAAAATGTATGATACGGTCCTATCACAACTGACAATAGTAAAACTATTATCACTTATCTCACCATCAACAAAGTAAAAAGGCAACTCATGCAATGGAAGAAAATGTTTACAGTTTCCATATCTAATAAGCAGTTGGTATCCAAAATATGCAAGGAAGTCATATAACTAAGTAGCAAAACCCCCAAATAATCCAATTTTAAAATGGGCAAAGGATCTAAAGAGATTTTTTTTTCCCCAAAGAAGAAATGAAATGTCCCACAGGTATATAAAAAGGTGCTCAACATTTGCATTTCAACAGGGAAATGTAAATCAAACCAAAATGACATATCACCTCATGCCTGCTACAATGGCTATTATCAAAAAAAACAAGAAATAAGTGTTGGCAAGGTTGTGGAGAAAAGGGAAACTTTGTGCATTGTTGGTGGGAATATTAATTGGTGAAGTTACTATGGATTAAAAATAGAATTATCATATGATACAGCAATTCCACTTCTAGGTACTTATCTGAAGAAAAAAAATATATATATTAACCTCTGGAAAAGGAGTATGCCTCTACATGGTCACTGCAGCACTATTTACTACAACCAAGATATGGTAAGAAAAAACCTGTTTTCAACAACAATTGAATAGATGAGGAAAATAAAGAAAGAAAAATATAAACACAAAGTGGAATATTATTCAACCAGAAAAAAGAAGGCAATCTTGTCATTGGAGACAACATGGATGGACCTTGAAGGCATTATGCTAAGTAAGAAACGTCAGACAAAGAAACACAAATACTGTATGATCTTATGATATATATATGTTACACACACACAATTAGACAAGCCAGACAGGGAAAGACAAGTACCATGTGGTATCACTTATATGTAGAATCTTAAAAAAAAAAAAAAAAGAACTCATAGAGACACAGAGTAGTAAAGCAGTTGCCTGGGGTTGGAGCACGGGGGGAAAATAAAAGGATTTGTTTAAAAGGTACAAAATTAAAGTTAGAAGATCAATAAGGTCTAAGGACCTAATGTATTTCCTGGTAACTATAGTTGATAGCATTGTATTACATAATTGAAATTTGTGAAGAGAGTAGAACTTAGATGTTATCATACACCCAAAAATAGTAAGTATGTGAGGTAATGAAATATGTTTATTAACTCAACAGGGAGAACCCACTTTATTTGCAAGTGCGTTTACTAATTCTGGGGACTGTGGCTAAAGGAAGGACTTAGGATAGAAGAGCAACAGGAGACAGCCTAGGCTGGGTTGCTTTCGCTCACTGAGAAGTCAGAGAAAAGGAGGCCTTAAGAGACAGGTTCAGGGGGTTAGCCTGGGACAACCTGCCACTGCCCACTGCTCCCCTGGTTGCAAGTTTCATGGGGCCTCTTAGAATTTAAGAGATGTGTGCCTGTGAGAAAAGAAGGGGAAGAGAGAGGCATTGGAATGCTCCTGGGGTGGAGAGTGTGCTGGGAATTTTTTTTCACAGTGGGTACATATAGTAAATGACCACAGTGTACCCTTGAAATATTTTACAATTGTAGTTACAAGTATGCTTCTTAAAAAGCTGGAAAGATCACATATCATACATTAAAGTTATTGCCAAATAGATAAGTATTACATATAATATAAAATAAAAATTTTGTTAAAATATAAATAAAATAGAGGGAATATTGATCAGATTTTAGAATCTGGATGATTTTATAAATTTAAGAATAATGGATGGACATTTTTTTTCTGCGTCTCTCAGGGCAGCCAGCTTGGCCATTTCTCAGGGTTGCTTTTCAGGATGCAGGGCTGAGGCAGAGCAAAGGAAGACAGAATTTCAAGCCTGGCCTTCACTCCCTTCCCTGGGGCTCACAAGAAGAGTCCTAGCTCTTGGCCACTTACTGCCCATACAATGCAGGTTCTCTGAGAGCAGTGGCCTTGTATAGCTTGTTCAACACAGTCTCCAAATTACTAAAATTGTGCCTGGATCAACAACCTTCAGAGATGGCAGCAAGGAATGAGAATCTCAGAATAAATGCAGAACAGTATCAGGTTCAGTGCATCTAACAAAACAAATGAAAATATCTTCCAAGGACCCAAGATGGCAGAGGAGTAAGCGGAAGCTACACTAACCTCCTCCCAGGACCAACCTGGAATTACAACTAAATTGTAGAGAAATCATCTGGATTAGCCAACTGAACACTAGCTGGAGAGAAGCCTTATAACCACAACAGACAGAAGAAAACACTTCACCACAATGTGACTAGTAGGGAATTCAGAAGAGACATGAGAGGGCTGGCTCTGTTCACATGGGTGGCAGCTGGAGTGCCAGAGGGAAATTTCAGGGGCTGAAGGGTTTCCCCTGAGAAATGTGGGTGAAGCCTAAGCCATACTCACCAACCTATATAACATCAGAGCTGGAAGGGAGCCCAGATAACATCCAGCTGTGAAAAGTGGTGGGGTTTCTCTCTGTCAAGGAGAGACAGTTGGAGACACAGAGCTTCTTAAAGGGCCAATGCATAAAATTTCACTTGCAGCCACTTACCCTGGGCTCTGGCAGAGGGGAGGCAGAGTGGACTGGAGGTGCTTGAGGAGAGTTGGGTTGGTGGCTTTGGGGAGGGAACTGAGGGAACAGCTGCAAGGATCACTGTGCTGCATCATTCCACACACTGCATTTTGCTTGGCAAAACAGTCCCCTCAAAGTGGCATCAGCCTGAGGGAAAGCAATAAGTAGCTCTGCCTGAAGGAATTACTCTGCCCCACCCTGTCGTGCTTAAGCCTTACTGATCATTACAAATTGACCATACTGAGAACTGAGGGAGACATACTGCAAAACACAAACTTCAAAGAAGGGTACATTTTTATTCTTGCCCTCAAGAAGCTTACGGTCTTGAAAGACAAGGCTTAAAATTAACATTAATCAGTAAAAGGGCATTATAGAATTTACTGATAGAGTTATCCAAACTAAAAATTTTAATGGAAATCCTATAAGGATTGATGGTCGTCTTGAGCAACCTGCCTAGGGCCAGACTGGGACACTATCTGGCATTATTGGGGGCAGACCCAGAAAGAGAAGACAGTGGTAAAGGCTCGAATCTACAGAGATGAATTCCACCATGGTCTTCTTCATGATTTGCATTATCTCCTGCACAGCTTTTTAACATTCATTTCTTGTCCTTCAAGTTCATGCTTATTAGGTCACTAGTTTTTATATTATAGTTTATTTCAAATCTCATATTTTACTCCTCCCTTTTCTTACTCCATTTTACCTTCTTTCCTTTGCTTATTTTTGTTTTAAATTTTATTTTCTTTTTTGCTACATGTTGTTTTCATTCTGGTCTTATTATTTATTCCTCCTCCAACCTTTCAAAACCATTTTTCTTGTCATTAGTTATCTCACATTCTTTTTCCCATTTTTAAAATACCCTTTCTCTCTCTACTTTCATCAATATTTGCTGTTGGCTGTGGAAATGGTGGTTGTTATTGCATTTCCTCAATTTTACATTTTAGATCTTTGCCATTTTTGTATTTCAAATCCAAATTTTACTATTCCTCTCTCCAACCCCATTTTTCCTTCCTCCTGCCCTATCCTTTTCTGGCCTTAAATTTTAATTTTTCCCTGTCTTAGCCTGGTTTTCATTCTTAGTATTCCTTCACCCTCTATCCTCTCAAATTCATTTCCCTTTCTTCTAGACATCTCTTTTAAGTTTTTCTTTCACTTTTTTTCCCTCCTGTACCTACCCCACCTGTATTAATCTTTGCTCTAATTTATTTGTTGTTGATAGTGACATAGTGGGTCTTTTCCTCAAATCTTGTTCTTATTTTCTTTCTTTTTCTCACCATGTATATGTGTATATATATATATATTTTTTCATATATTTTTATATATAAATAAATCACCCTGGCTGGTGTGACTCAATGGATTGGGTGCTGGACTGCAAAGCAAAGTGTTGCTGGTTCGATTCTTACACAGTGCACATGCCTGGGTTTCAGGCCAGGTTCCCAGTAGGGGGCACATAAGAGGCAAACATATATTGATGCTTCTCTCCCTCTCTTTCACCCTCCCTTCCCCTCTCTCTAAAAATAAATAAATAAAATCTTTAAAAAATAAATATATAAACACATAAATAGAAATATATGAATAAAGTATATAAATATATAAATATATAAATAAATATAAATCTATATAATAGACATATAAATTACATATACATGCATATTATGTATTTATATATTATGTATATTATATATTTATATTTATATGCATAAATTACTTTATATAATTATATGAATATAAATATATAATATAAATATAGATATAGATATGACTATATGGATATATAGATAAGTATAGATATAAATATTATATATATAACATATATTAATAAAATTTTCTATTTAAACTTAATACTATACACTTCCCTATTCTTACTCCATTTGGCATTCTTCCATCCCTTTTTTATTTACAATGTAAATTTTACTTTCTTTCTCTCTCTGCCTTGTCTCTTTTCCCTACCCTTATTATTACCCCTCTCACTACCCTCTGAAAATTATTGTTATTTGTTAGTCATCTCTCATTCATTTTATCTTTCTTTTAATAGTCTTAATCTCTTTACGCCTTTTTTAATATTGGCTCATTTGCTGTTGATAGTGTGATTGTGGGCAGGAATTATTTTTGCAGGTGTGGATTTATTTTCTGGGCATTTGGTTTTGTTCTGGCTACACATGTACTACAGCACTCAAGAAGTGGTGGGCAGAATGATTCTCAGTGAACTAGCCAAAGAGAAGGACCCAACAAAAAATGACCCAACCACAACCAATACCCAATTACAACCAGAGAGCCTACATAAACAGCATAAAGGGCATCCCAAGAGCATCAAGACCAGGATATCAAAGGGACTGCTATGGGATTCACCACTGAATAGGGGATTCCTATGGGATCCTATGGGATTCAGTGGATCCTATAGCAGTCTCTTTGACATCCTGGGATCCCAGGGGAATCCTATGGGATTCCTATGGGATCCACTGAATCCCATAGGAATCCCATAGGTGAATCCTATGGGATTCACCACTGAATCCCATAGGTCTCCTACCACAGAAGGTAGAAGAGAGAGTCAAAGAAGAACAATCTAAGAAGCAGAAACAAAAAAGAAGAGTCACCTAAAATGGGGAGACAATCGCCAATCAAAAGGAAAGGAGGAATGTCCAGTAAGAGTGCTAAATGGAACAGAGGCAAACAAATGATCAGAAATTGAGTTAAAAATAATGGTTATAAGGACACTCAATGAGCTCAGTGAGAACTACAAAGAACTCCAGGAAAGTTACAAGGAACTTGCTGAGAACTACACCAACATGAAAAAGGACATAGAAACTATAAATAAGAGCCAGGATGAAATGAAGAATACAATATCTGAAATGAAAAACACAGTAGAATAAATTAAAAGCAATCTATATGAACCAGAGAATCTAATCAGCAAACTGGTAGAAAAACATTCCCAGACAGACCAACAAAACAAACAAACAAAGAAAAATAAACTCAAAAAGAATGAAGAGGGTTTAAGGGAGCTGCAGGACAAGATGAAACATAATAATATCCATGTCATAGGTATAACAGAAGGAGAAGAAGAGGAGCAGAGGACAGAAAACTTCTATGAAAAAGTAATGATAGGAAACTTCCCTAACTTGTTAAGAGAAAAAGTCAGTCAAGTCCAGGAAGCACAGAGGGTTCTAATCAAAATGACCCCAAAGAAGCCCACTCCATGACAAATCATAATTAAATAGCTCAATTTAAAGACAAAGAATAAATCTTAAAGGCAGCAAAGGAGAAACAGGTAGTAACATACAAGGGAGTACTGACAAGGTTTTCAGCTGATTACTCAACAGAAACATGACAAGACAGAAGGCAATGACAAAAAATATTCCAGTTAATGAAAAGCAAAGGCCTGCAACCAAGACTACTCTACCCAGCAAGGCTCTCATTTAAAATGGAAGGTGAAATAAAGAGTTTCATTGACAAAAAATGCTAAAAGCATACATCTCCACCATTCCAGCATTGCAAGAGATAATAAAGGGACTGCTTTAAGAAGAAGAAGAGAGAGAGAGGGGGGAACTCAGGTACAAAGGGAAAAAATGGCAATGAATAAGTACCTATCAATAATAACTTTAAATATGAATGGATTAAATGCTCTAATCAGGAGACTTAGGGAAGGTGAGTGGATAAGAAAACATGACCCTGATATGTGCTGTCTAAAAGAGTCCCACCTCAGAACGAAAGATCTACACAGACTGAAAGTGAAGGGTTGGAAAAAGATATTCCAAGCAAACAGACAGGATGCACCTTTTCAGGCATCACATCTCATGCAGAGTCTTTTGGCAAAACATCAGGTGACTCAGCCCCCTTATAACACAGATTTGCTGCCCTGCAACATCTGGCTTTTTCTAAAACTAAAATCACCTTTGAAGGGGAAGAGATTTCAGACTATCAATGAGATTCAGGAAAACATGGGGGACAGATGATGGCATTGGGAGAATTGTGTGAGGTCGCATGGTGCCTACTTTGAAATGGACTGAGGTGTCATTGTTGTATGTATAATGTTTCTTGTGTCTTGTATATTCTTCAGTAAATGTCTAGTTTTCATATGCATGGCTTGATACTTTCTGGACAGACCTTGAATATATTAGGTACAAGGCTAAGTGTAAATTTTGGTATAAATCATGTTACTTTGTTCATAGTTTTGTAAATAAGGGATTTTGGAACACCTCAACTAAACAGTTCATCTTATTTTTCCCTTTTTTATTGAATTTGTTTGGGTGACATTGGTTAACAAAATTATATAGGTTTCAGGTGTACAGTTCCACAATACCTCATCTGTATATTAGACTGTGTGTCCACCAACTCAAGTCAAGACTCTTTCTATCACCATTTATTCCACCTTCACCCTCTTCTACCCTTCTTACCCCTTTCCCCTCCAGTAATCACCATACTATTTTATGTGTCTATGTGTTGTTTTTTTCCAAATTCGTTCACTTTTTTCACCCTGATTAACATGATGTCAGCAGGGAATGTCGGTCTGGAAACTCTAATTTCAGTGTGGTCTTAAGGAACATTCCTGGAATCTTTCTCCCTCTCTCTCTCTCACACACACACACACACACACACACTCTTTGATTTCCTCCCTCCATACGGCATTTCTTCCTTTAGTGCATCTCTGTATGGTTTAACCTTCTCCTATCACGTGTGGTACAGGGGTTGTTGAACTGCTGGGAAGATAGTTCAAAGCTCTAAGAGTTGAGTGTTCCAGGAGATCAACATGAGATCTAGAAGATGACTGACTAGGCCTTGGAAGGCAGATCATAGAAGATGAAATTGCTGTCACATTCTCTTTGTTACAAGTGAGTCACAGGGCCTGCTAAATTTTGAGTGGATAGTATGATACAAAGACATGAATATTGGGAAGTATGGCCCATTGGGCAGTAGGAAGTCATTTTTTGGAGAATAGTTATCACAGATGCAATGAAGGATATATCTACGATGGCATTTATTATACTATTTTTGTAAGATAAGAAAATAGCAATGAAAAAAATGTTTACCAAGAGAAAAAGTTGTTTCAACTATATATAAAACATTATTTTATAATATTTTGGTATGATATTACAAATAAATCCATATATTTAAAATTTATATATGTTTGTTGGAATGTTTATATATTTCTATCTACATAAATGCAAACAGTATTTCAAAACATTTTTTTCTTTTGTGTATTTTACCAGATTACTCTTCTTTTATTTAGTTTGAAAATGTTCTATGATGAATATGTAAAAAATTAAAAAAGCTGCTTTGTATTTGAATATATGCTATTCTTACTTCCATTATCCAGAAAAAAGAGCTGTTTAAAGCCTGTAATTTATTCATTGCTTCCCTTTGAAAAATATACACTGCAACTTTAATATTTCTGTAAATTTATTGCAGTTCCTAGCATATCAATTAATGTTTTATGAATGAATAAAAATGTCAGTAATGAAAGAATACACTCATAGCTTTCTTCTCACTTGATTTCCTGGATGATCTGAAATAAATTTATCTTTGATCACAATAGAATTAGCATAGGTAGTTGGATATAACACCCCAAGATCTTTTTCAAGTTTATTTTTCACTTTAGTCTAATTACCTAGTTCTATATTAAATTCACTTGAAATCTGTGTCAAATATCTGTTTTTTTCTTAGTGGGTACAGGGGGAGCCTGATAGTGGGTTAATGTTTAAAATTCAAGAAAATGTATCTCTTAAAAATATGTGCAATTTCATTATGAGGATACTCATTGATTACCTAAAGATTAAGGCTTTACATAAAAGATTTTAGATAATTTAAAATCAGTAATCATGTTTTATAAAATTTTATTTATTTCCTGAGACATGTTTCCTAGGTAAGTTTGCACTTGACCTTAAATCCAGATTCATATCCCTTTGCACTACATGTTTAGATAAGGTACACATAATAGCCTAATTTGCTGGTAGCCAGTTGTTACATGTTCACACTCTTTCCTACAACACAGGGTTCAAGGAGTCTTTAGACCAATGGACTAATAATACTTTCACAGTCTACAGTAGTGTGGTTTATAAGACTTTAATATCATAGAATCTGTAGGGAACTATATTCAGGATATGAAGGTATGTATAATCTTCAACAAAAGTGCTAGGAAAGATTGACAATGTTACATTGTTGCTGAAACTTTGCGGTTATTAAAATAATAGAATTGATTGATTTCGAACAACAAATATCAGAAGAAAACAATTAACTATAATAATGAAAAATGAGTTGAGTCAATCTTTCCTTTAGGAAAAACATCTGTATTTTAGAATTGGCTTGAGTACAAATATACAATATATGTGTGTGCGTGGACACACACACTCACACAAACTTATTTCAACTGGATTTCTATTTTAAAATAATACAAAGCAAAGTGCATCATACAAAAATATATGATTAGAATTGAAGACTATCTTGTCTAAAGATATTTATCCTCATTTTACTTCTATGAAGTCATGGGATCTTAGACAAGTCACAAAAATTTCCTTTCCTGATTAGGAAAGAAATTATGTTTTTTTTATTTTTTTAAATAGTTATTTAGAACAGATGAACTAGTAATCCTTATAGAATGTAATGTATTTATAATATCTAGAACTCACTGTTTCAATTAATCCCACAATTCTCATTTTTAAATGAAATGTTTTATTACCTGGAACCTAAGTAAAAGTAAGACACGTGATTGATCATCTCTCTTCAAATAAAATTTAGATGATAATTTTTCTGAAGCATTATTGCAGACTTTGGGGAAAAATACCAGATATAAATACATGTGTTCCTATACATGTAGTAGTGTTTGGTAATAAAAATGCCCAGTAAATGAACATGGTATTTCAATTTTAATAAATTTTAACTCTTAGACATTAGTATCTACCCATCTCCCATCACCAGCCCTATGCAGGCAGCCATACATGCATTCCAAGAATAGCTTGCATGTAGTTTGTGGGAGCCAGGTAGACAAAAGGAGCTAGTCCTCCGAATACTGGGTACCTATGCTCTGCTAGCTTCTTCTTGATCTCTGAGGTACAAAGAAGCATGTGGACAATGTTGATCTACTATCTTCATTTTTTCTATCCTTACCCCATCTGGCCAAAGTGACCTCAAGAGGACTTAATGGGAAAAACACTTTTCCCTCCCACCATTTTTTTTTTTTTTTGCTTTTAATCATTTTGCAAGCCAGAGATTAAAGACAGCACATTCCAAAGCAACTGCATATACTCACTACACATGTTCAGGGAAAAGGACAGGCTGAGAAACCCCTGAAGACATCTTCATTTTATAACTTAGGCTGATTCTGAGCAGAGATACAGCCCATATCAACTGAAATAAAAAAAATACCCCCAAACAAAATAATAAGCAACAGCAAAAATATAATGAATAAAACAAACCCTGAGTAAGGTGGGAAAATACGATTTCTAGAGTTACCACATTATTCATTTCAAATATTCACTTCTTATCAAAAATTCATAAAGCATACAAAGAAATAGAAATACATAATTCCATTTAAAGGAAAAAACTCAACAGAAACTGTCCCTGAAACTGTGCCTTATGGCTGTATACCAGACACACAGTTTTAAACATCTCTCTTAAAAATACTTAAAGAGCTAAAGAAGAGGTAGAAAAAGTAAAAAAAAAATAATGTATAATAAAATGGAAATATCGAGAGATAGAATACATAAAGAGAAACAAAAGAATTTCTGGAGCTCAAAACTCAATACCTGAAATGAAAAAGTCACTAGAGAGATTCAAAGGTAAATTTCAGCAAATGAAAGAGTCAATGAACTTGAAGATGAATCAAGAGAAATAATTAAATCTGAGGAACAGGGATAATAAAGATTGAAGAAAAGTGTACAGAGCCTAAAAAATATGTGGGGCACCATCAACTGGACCAACATATGCACTGTGGCAGTAAGAGAAGAAAAAGAAAATGATAAAGGGACAGAGAGAATATTTGAAGAAATAATGGCTATAACATCCCAAATTTGATGAATGATATAAATATAAACATCCAAGAATATTATGATTCTGAGTAAGATAAATTCAAATAGACTCACACCAAGAAACATATCAAACTTTTGAAAGACAAAGAGAATTCATGAAAGCAGCAAGGAGAAAGTGCTTTGTCACACATAAAAGACCTTCCATTGTTGGGAACCGCCCTGCCTGGTTTCAGAGGCTGTAACCACTCATGGTTAAGGCTGAGTCAGAGTTGGGACCATAAGCCACTAAGGAGACAAAGCTTGTCTCCCTGGCAGAAGTGCCACTTCTGCCCACTTCACCCTGCTTGGCCCTGAGCTTGGCCAGTTAGCCAATGACGGGTAAGAATCCTCAAGGGAGGATCAACCTAAGACAGGTTCTGGTCATGGAAGAGGCCCGCAGGGAAGGACTCGGGGGGCTGTGGAAAAAGGGAGTGATGGACCCTCGCCCCTCGGCTTTGAATTAGCCTGAGTCCTCATTCTGTCTGCAAGAAGTCTCCTAATCTCTTGGCTGCCTTACTTCCCTTGCCTGATTTAAGCCTGAAGCAATAACAGAGGGCAGTGCAGTCCTGTGCTGGGAGGGGCGGATTCCCTGGGGAATCAGGCCTAACAAAAATACATACATTCCTGTGAAATCTACTTAATTTGTACCCTGGGTTTAAGAGATAAGGGTCCAGACCTGAGATGAGTCTGGCGCCTAAAGTTTTATGGCCCTCTAACTAATTGGCTGTAACTCAGAATAGGCCCTCAGAGTTCTCTGTAAATCATGTATTGTTTAACCCTTACTGGCTGACAATGATTGATGAGCTTTATCCGTATTCCTATGCGAATGAACCTAATAAAAGCCCCTGTAGAGAGAGGCTCGGGTCCCTTCTCCCCTTGAGAGAAACGGCCACCTTTCCTCCCCAAGCAGATCATGTCTTGGTAGTCTTTTTCTTCGGCCTTGGCGGAACCTGGGGGGCTGCGTTAAAGCCCCCCGACATTCCATAAGATTAGGAGCAGGTTTTTCATCTGAAACTTTGGAGTTCAAAAAGCAGTGTGCCAATATATTCAAAATTCTAAAAGAAAATATCTCTCAACCAATAATTCTATATTTAGCAAAAATGCCCTTCAAAAATGAGAGAGAGATTAATATAATGCTCCCCCTCCAAAAACCCCAAACTTGCAAGTTGGTTCCCATTGGATCTGGCCAGGAAGAGATGCTAAAGGGAGACTCAGTTTGAAATGAAAGAACACTAGACATTAACTAAAAGCCAAATGACAAAAAATAAAGATCTCTGTAAAGGTAAATGCATGGGCACTTGTAAAGTCTAGTTTAATTTTAGCAATGATATATAAATCCATTGTTTTCTAAATGATTTACAAAACTAATACATTAACAAAAAATTGTCTAAAATCTAGTAATATTGTGAGTTTGGCTTATAACTCCACATTTTGTTTTTTAACCTAACTCAAAAGACAGATGCATCTTGAGAAGTATTAGTTTGTGTTGTCGGGAACATGATGTATAAAGATGTAATTTTGTGACATCAACAAATGAAAGGGGTTGGAAATGTAATTTCCATGGTAACCACAAAGTAAGTAGCTATAGAATATACACAAATGAAATGAGAAAGGAATTTAAATGTTTAAATAAGGAAAATCAACTATACATAAAAGAGAAGAACAATGCAGTTATTGAGGGGTAAAAGTTATAAAACATGTGGAAAACAAATAGGGAAATGATGGAAATAAATACATATTATCCATAGTTATTTTAAATGTAAATGGGTTAAAGTCTCTAATCAAAAGACAAAGGTTAAAAGAATGTTAAAAAAAGCAAAACAAAAAAACATGATCCAACTATATGCTGTTTACAAGATGCTCACTTAGATCCAAAGGCACATCTTATAAAATATTAATATCATTAAAATATTTTTAAAATCCTAAAACTTGTCAACAAAAATCCTAACATTTCAACTCAATAATGATAAAGAACTTACACAGATGTTTCTCCAAAGATGATATACAGATAGCCAGTAAGGAAAAGAAAAGATGCTCAGTATAGCTAATCACTAGTGAAATGCAAATCGAAACTAAAAGAAAGTACTACCCCACATCCATTAGAATTATTTCCATTAAACAAAAAAACTCAGAAAACAACTGTTGGCAAAAATTCAGAGAATTTGGAACCATGTGCACTAATGGTAAGCATGTAAAATGGTATAGTGACTATAGAAAACAGTGTCATAATTCCTCAAAAAAATTATGAGTAAAATCATAAGATCCAGAAATGCTCTGAGTATATACCCAATGGTGTTGAAAGCTAGGTCTCAAAGAGATATGTGTCTAACTATGTTCATAGTAGCATGATTCTCAATGGGTGGAAGCAATCCAAATGTCCACTGATAGATCAGTGAAAAAAGTATGTGAGATATACATAAAAAGAAATATTACTCAGCCTTACAAAGGAAGGGAGTGCTGGCATGTGCTACAACACGGATGGACGTTGAGGACCTTATGCCATGTGGAATAAGCCAGTCAGAAAGAGGCAAACATCATCAGACACCATTAGTATGAGGTAATTAGGAATAGTCAATATCATAGGGACAGAATAAAATGGTGGTTTTCAAAAACTGGGGAAGTGAAAATGGAGAATTTTTGTGTAATGAGGATAAAGTTTCTGTTTCAAAATATGAAAACAGTTCTGGAGATAGATGGCAAAGAAGGTAGCACAATATTATCAATGTATTAATACATTCTGAACTGTACATTTAAAATGGTTAAGATGGTAAATATGTTTATTTTACAATAATTTTAAAATGGGCAAAAATGCTCTGGATTTCTTAAGTGTGGCTCAGTGGATTGGGTGTTCGCCTCTGAACCAAAGGGTCACTGGTTCGATTCCCAATCAGGGCACATGCCTGGGTTGTGGGCCAGGTCCCCCATAGGGGTTGTGGTAGAGGCAGTCACACATTGATATTTCTCTCCCTCCTTCTCTCCCTCCTTTTCCCTTTCTAAAAATAAATAAAATATTTTTTTTAAATGGGCAAAAGTTCTGAAATGCATCGATTATACATTTCTTCAGGGGTGTTTATTCTTCACTGTAAAATCTCTATTACAAAAACTAATTTGGTAAAATAAAAATGAAAATGTAATTTTTCCTCTAAGAATTGGTAGTAACAATTTTAAGTAACAGATTACTCATCGAAAAATAGAAGTAAAGTTATTACACGAGTGTGACTCTTTTTAGACTTCCGTAGACCAAAATGTTTCCTATAACTTTTATTCCACCTATAAATTCTTACATATGTATGTATGATTATTTTTCTATTGCTTTCTTTATTTTTTTTTCCTTGGCAATAAAATGCATGCTCATATTTGGTTACCTTTGATCACCTGACTGGTGTTCAAGTAATCGCTACATACCTAGCAGAGAATAAAATTATTACATTTTTTGTCTTTTGATTAGCCAAAGCTGTAACATCTGACATTTTTGTGGGAATCAAATTTCAACCTTAAAAGCAGCACAGCACAAACAGTCTGGCACAGCCAATTGGTATCACTTTGGTTTAATCGTCTTGCCCATATTCACTCTTTCTGATAGTCACTTTCCCCCCATCATATCTCCCTCTCTTCACAAAGTTCTCTTTCATCTTATTGGACCTATACTGAAAATGTCTGGCTATTGATTCTGTAGTGTGTGCCAATTGCTCTTTCAAAGTCATTCAAAGTTGCATCTAAAATTTTTGTATTCCTTCTCCGTCATTTTTCCATTCCTCAAGGAGTAAGATGTTTTGTGAAGCAGCCACATTAATACATTGTACACTGGAATTAAATCAGTAATAAGAGCATAATGATTATGAAAAAAGAGTATGAAACAGAAAGTTTTTGGAACTGACTTTTTTTTTTAGTTTTTGCATCTTGGCTTATAAAGGCAAGGTATTATAAAAATGTGGATCTAAAATTTCTTCCGTGTGGTAAAACCCACAAAGAGTATGTAATGTTAGTATTATTTTTCTCTTAGCTACTGAAAAAACAGTTTCACTTTCTGCTCTAGTCACATTGATGCTAGAAAAACAACAAAATACACCATGCCACTTCTTTTTGCCTCTATCCTGTGACAAAGTTCACCAATAAGCACACCTCTAACTAAAAAAAAGAGAAACAATTCCTTACTTTTCCATTTCTGTTTATTCTGAGATTACACAGCAGCATGAGCAAAATTGACTATACTATTGAGCAAAAGATGGCACAAAAATTTTACTCATTATCGAAAAAGGTGTAAAGTTTTCCCAAAATATATATAGGACAGTGTCAAGAAAGAGGAAAGAAAAGGTAATTTTGGATTATCATAAATAGCTCCCTCCAGAGAACTATGTTACCATAACAACCTCACTGTACCAGGTCTGTCCAGAAACTATCTACCCATGTAATATAAAAAAGAGACATTTACTGAAGAAGCTACAAGATAAAAGAAATATTATCTATAAGACAATGAGGCCTCAGTCATCTGCAACGTAAACACCTTGGCAACTCACATATTTCTCTCGACTTCAGCAGTATGTTCCTTCTGCTCTGGTAGCAGAAGCTGTGGAACGAATTTTGCCATGGCATGTTTTATGCCAAGATCCTGAATCAAAATCTTGGATACAGTAGTTTTTGGAATCCCAGGATGAGCTTCTACTTCTTGCACTGTCAGTTGCTGATCTTTGTTGATTGCAGCCTGTACACATTCAACATTCTCAGGTGATTTGTTGCGGGCCTTCTGGAACATGGATCATTTTCAACAGATTCTTGATCATCTTTGAAGCGTTTGTGTCACACTTTTATTTGCATTGCACTCATTGCATCATCTATAAAAGCCTTCTGAATCATCCAAATAGTTTCCCTGGAGGAATGTTTAAGCTTAATGCAAAATGTGATTAAGATTCATTGCTTCACTTGCTCAGTCATTTTGAATGTGACAGCAACACAGTACACATGGAAACGCAGTGAATGGCCCCTACAGCCCCCACTGACTAGCACAATGACGTCATCATTGTTCACATATGTGTATTTCAGTCCACTCTCCTTGGCTGCCAGGTTACACGGATGTCGCACAAACCATTCTCATTGTATTAACATTGGCTGGGCTTTTTCTGGATACTTAGCTTATTTAATTTAGTAGTCAAGAAAATTGATTTTTCTGAGGCATAACTTCCTTATTTATACATTGAGAAGTGTAAATATAAAATAAGGTAAAATATGTGAAAGTCTCAAATGTAGATACTATAAAATTTAATAGTAAAAATCAAGCTGCACACATAGAAATCAGTACATAGAATTAATAAAAAAATAATAGAACAGTGGGGTAATTGCATTTTAGCTTTTTGCACATCAAATCCCCATTGATAATAACTATGAAATGTGAAAAGCATCTCTTTGAACATATCAGAGGTAGACCAAAACATCCAGGGTTTGAGGGGGAAGAATCACAAACAGAAGTGAAGTATATTACAGCAGATCAGACTTATTTAATATTTTCCCCCACAAGACATTTACCATTATTGAAAACCGCTACCAAAGGAGAAGCTAATAACCCAAGCAGAAAGTTGTGTCTGTAGCTGGTAAATATAAGTAAATAAAACTTTTCATACTCTCTTAAAAGCAGGAGGACAAAATTTGAATTTCTGGACTACCAGGACAGTTAGGTTATGAAGGACTAATACACTAATGTGAAAGAAAGCACTTGGCAGTGAGCCCAACAGTTGAAGGCACTTTTTAAAGTCAAGACATTTACTGAACTATAACTGGTCTTACGATGATAGATTTAACACCAGCAAAGAGGGTAGCTAATAGACTAAGAAGCTGATGAGTGTTTTCAGAAGTATCATAATGCTGAGGAGAAAAACAATTCTTCAGATCCTACCCAGTACTGAAGGTCTTGGTAAACACACACACACACACATGATCCTGTAAAATGCAGCAAAATAAGAATAATAGCAAATTAGAAATAGTCCTCTCAAAAGACAGAAAAAATAGCTTTGACCAAACTCAGTTTCAATGTGAAATTGACTAATCTGTTCCTGTTCTAACAATGTAACATGATAACATTTTCAAAACAAAGTTAAAGGTATTTGAAGTTGCAATCTATTTTAGTTTGTTTTCATATTAAATGACTAGCAATAATATCAGAAAATGGTGAGGATGCCAGAGACAAAAACCAAATAAATAAAAAAAAAAAAAACAGTAAAATCCAACACATTGGTCCAAAAATTATGGCTAGAAGAAAAATGGATGGCAAGAGATATATTTTCATATAGAAAGCTAGAAACTATAAAATAACTATTAAATGAAAAATGCAAAATTGAAGACTACAACAATTGACATTCAGAAAACACTAGATGACTTAGAAGGAAATTAGACATAAAAGATTAAGGGAATCAATAAAATAACAGAAAATACCCAGATAAAAAATACTCAGATGTAGAGAATAAGGTTTAAAATGTACTTAGATCATTATTTACGTAAGAAAAAAATGGTGAAAAGATCTGACATGACTGTAAATGAAGTTACAAGTGAAATAAGAAAATACAAAGAAGAAACACTATTAGAAGATATAATAGCCCCGAATATTCTAAACTAATGAAAGGCAAAATACCCCAAATCGGGGGTTCTACAAGCAGACAGATGGTACAAATCCAAAGAAAGTCACTGCTAGAACTATCAATGGAAAACTGCTAAAAACAAAAACAAAGAGAAAAATATATAAGCATTAATAGAGGACCAAAAAACACCTTACCTTCAAGGAGCGATAGTAATTCTGACAGCTGAAATCACCTTGAAAATTATGGCAGGCTCACGATAATAAAATTATATGACCCAAGTGCTGAGAGAAAAAAACTACCAGGTCAGAATTTGGCTCCAAATAAAAGTATCTTTCAAAATTAAGTATATTCAAAATTATAGATGATATTTTATTATACATGTACTGAAATAAATCTTCAGTAGTTCTACTAAGAAAATTGTAAGGACATATAAAAGAGAATTAAAAGCCAAAATTATATATATGTAAATATAAATGAGAATTTGCTACATAAAACAGTAATACTACTGCCAACTTTAAAATTTTAGGCACTTTATAGGTAGAATAAAGATAAAAATAGTTACAAAGCAGAAGAAATCAGATAAAAATAGTTTCCTGCTGAATAGAAAATTCTAGATTGCAGATAAAAACAAGAAAATGGGACAGATAGTATGGGGGGAAATATTAGGAAATGTGAAGAATAGACCAAAAATCCCCCAAAATTCATTCAGTAAGATTTCATGGAGGAAAAAAGATAAAAGGGACAGAATAAATACTGAAATATCCAAAAAAGGAAAAATAATAAAGATATAAAAAACAAGCTCTCCATGAAGCTGAAATGAGTGAGGCAGGCGTTGAGTGAGGGAGGGTCAATGCAGAGCAGCGGACTTTCAGGGGCGAGCCTGCAGCCGGGACCTGAAGGTTCTCTGGAAGCCTGTGCCCAGCGCCCCCCCTCCCCCAGCAGCACTGACCTGTCCATCTTCGGCCATCTACAATGACAAGCACCTTCAGGCAGGGCTAACAGATGTAGCCATTTTGGTGAGCACGGATAATTCAAGAGCTTACTCCACGGGTCAAATGGAATTTCTTCATTTCTTCTCAATTTTTTTAAACCTATTTTGAAGTCCACTGAATCCATCCATTTGCAATCCATTATGGCTTGCTTGGCCATAATGTACAAACTTGTGGAATATCATGCCTTCATCTGAGAAGCTCAAAACTCCTCATAAACGTTCTCACAGTGTCACCAGGGAAAGAATCCTTACTCACCAGTGCCCTGAAGCTAGGGTTGGAGTGTAGAGAACCCAGTATCTTCCTACAGCTCTGTGGGGTCTCTGCACAGTCACCTGGGTGGAAAAAAGGCAAGGCAATTTAGAAATTGCAATCTGTCACTCATAGATACAGAAGACAGACTAACAGTTGTCCAAAGGCATGGGGTTTGGGGAACTGGGGGAAAACGGTGAAGGGATTAAGCGGTACGATTTGGTAGTTACAGAACAGCCACAGAGCTGTAGATCGCGTAGGGAACATGGGAATACAGTCAATAATATCTTGATAACTATGCATGGGGCCACGTGGACACATGAAGCAGTGGGGGAGCACTCTGTAAAGTACTAGCTTTCTAAACACTTTGCTGTGCATCTGAAACTAATACAAGATAATACTTAATGTAAATTTTAATTGGAAAACAAGGGAACGAGCTCTCTAATAAAATCAGTTTTCTAAGCACCGTATGCCATCTGAAAACTGGCAAAACATGTTTTATGTAGAAATCAAATAAGAAAGACAAAGAACATATAATACCTATGGTGAACACTAAAATAGAATTAAATTTAAAAATGTATATCTAATAAAGAAGAAAATCAAGAATGATTTTAAAAAGAAAAGTTAGTTAAGCCAGAAATAATCAAGTACGGAAAGAAATAAAGGACATAGAAATAGGTGAGACAAAGATTATATATTTAAACTAAAATATATCAATCATTACTTAAATAAAAATTTATTCAGCTTAAAAAATATTTTTATTAGCTTATATTACAAAAAAGAAAATTTGTGATGCTTAAAAGGGAATCACAGCAACCTTAACAATGACAGAAGAGGCTTGAATGTGGAAGTGTGGAATAAGTTTTACCACAGATAAACTAACAAGAAATACCTCATAAAATATCACTATTAGACAAATAAAATATTAAACCCAAATCATCATGAGACATTCTGAATTATCCTTCATAACGATTATAAACATCCCGCCAAGCATATATAGCCATTTTAAATTTGTGTACTCCTATAAACATGCAAAACATACAAAATAAAGCTTACAGAATCTGGAGAAATAGGAAAATCAAGATCAATGATGGTGTGGCTCAGTGGCTTGGGTGTCATCCCACAAACTAAAGGGTTCCTGGTTTGGGTTCATGGTCAGGGTAAATGCCTGTGTTGTGGGCTGGTGGGGTGCCAATCAATGTTTCTCTAGCACATCAAGTTTCTCTCTCTCTTTTTCTCTTTCCCTTTCCCTCTCTCTAAAAATAAATAAATATAATTTTAAAATAAAGAAAGATAGTGTCAGATTTCAAAACATTTTTCTTGGTGATGTGTGGAAAAGTTATCAAAAATCTGAAGGAGATAGAGAATTGAACGATGTAACTAAAAGTGATTACTGAATTGTTTTTTAGAATATATTGCACAAAGGAACTTCAGAATGGACTCTTTTTTCATGTTCACATGGAAAATCATCCAAATGGAAAACAGTTTAAGACCTAATGCACCACCATTAAATTTTAAATGATTAAACACATACTGAGAATTGTGTCTCTCTATTCCTAAAATAACAGGAATCAGTGAGAATATGTTAATAAGAAAATCCCCCATATTAGGAAAGTAAGCAATATACATACAAATAATCCATGGACCGAAGAATAAATAACAATTAGAATTAGACGATATTTTTAATTAAATGATCATAAATTATATAATACCAAACCTATACAATGTTCTAAATAAAATGTTTAGAGGAAAGTTTATATCTTTAAAACAACTTTGCAAAAATAGAATGGATGAACATCAATGATTTGTGTATTGATCTCAAGAATCAAAGGAAGTAGAACATAAGAAACTACAAAGAGAAGAAAATAACAAACTCTAAGTCAAACATATAATACAAGTATCGAAGAGGCCAGAAGTTGGTTCTCTGAAAAATTAATAAAAATTGATAAACCAGTGGCAAATATGATGAAATGAAAAAGGGAAAAGCAGATTTTTTTTACATTACAAGAATAGTCATAGCAAACTTTATTTATAATAGTGAAAAACTGGAAACAGCCCACATATCTATCAATAGGAGGATGGGTAACTGTGGCATAATAATGAACTGCCTCTGAACAAGAAAAAGGAACACACTGCCATAGATTCTATGAATCCCAAAACAGCACTTGCTTCAGGAATAGGAACAGAACAGGAAACACTGCGGAATGATGACAAAATTTGCTCTTATCCTGATGCGAGTTAGAGCTGCAGAAGTGCTTGCATTTGGAATACCCCACAAATGCACACTTATGATTTGTGCATTTCATCGTACCTGCATTTTATATCAACTGAAGAACACAGAACAAATAGCAAACTACTTAATTACATGCTGGGTGGAGTATTTAGAATGAAATATAGGGATATCTACAGTTTATTTTGAAATGTCTTAGAAATAAGAGGTTAACAGGTGGATAGAAACTTAGATGGACAGAGTTAAAACAGAGTAAATGTTAACGGTAAAACCACATATTTGATACATGGATGTTCACTGTAAAACTTTCTACTTTAATGTATGTTTGATTATTTTTGAGTATTTTAACATTTTCAATAATTGAAATGAAGAAAATAGAGTGGTGACAAAGACTTTTTCTGTCTAGAGAACAATCCTTTAGCTTGCCTTTGTCATAAGAGTCCTGCCCTATTAAAGGAAATCATTCTGTAGAATAATCCAGTTTTCAAATCATGTTCAATTTTGAAGCATTAAACCAAAATATAGAATATTATAAACAAATATATTCAAGTAAAATAAAAATTAAATGAAATAAGCACATTATTGATATAAATAATATGTAATATAATTTATATTAGAAAAAACTTAAAATCCATGTAAAATATAATAGAGATAATTTTGTATCTATTAAATTAGGGGTGGAGAGATTGAGCAAAAAGAAAAAAGGACTCATGGACATGGGCAACAGTGTGGTGATTGCTGGGGTGGGGCAGTATAAGAGGAGTAAATAATAATGGAAAAATACAATAAAGATTCCATTTTTAAAAAATTTATATTTAATAAAAAGTATTTCCACAAAACAATCCACATACACAATATTATATCATTCAGTCTACCAAACATCTGAAGAAGAAATATCTAATACCAAATTATACAAACTCTTTTAGAAAATAGAAAAGGAGAAAACTGTAACATATTTCATTGGATCAACATAAGCTAGATCCCAGAACTGAGCTATACCATGCAAATGCTCATCAGTAAGAACTGGACTAATCATGTTGGCTTCAGAAGAAAAGGAAACATCAGGGGAAAAGAAGGGTATAATCAGGAATAAAGAGACACATTGTACTTTCATAAAAGGGTCAGTTCTTCAAAAATGCAATAATCCTAATTGTGTATGTATCTAATAACAGATGTTGAAAACATGAGACAAAAATGGTAGATCTAAAGATTATAATCTACATAGATAGATGACAGAGATATAGAAGATAGATATAGATAGATTATATAGACATAGATGATATAGATATATATATAGATGATATATAGATAGATATAAATATAGAGATAGAGATAGAGATAGATTAGGGTCTGGCAGAAGTAAAGCTTGCTTGAGTGTGGTTCATAGGGAAATGATATGGGTGTAACAATTTATAGTTTTAATTTGAACATTTCACCTAAAATGTCATATGGTATGCTTGAGTGTGATATTGTTATGTTACAGAATCACATGCTTATGATTTTGTAATAAAAGATTTTGTAATAAAAAGGCATGTTATTTGTGCTAGAATACATATATGTGTGTGTGTGTATCCCCAATTATAATTGATAACTATAATACTTCCTTCTCAGTAATTGATAGAACAAGAGGTCAGAAAACCAGAAAGGATATGGATGACTTGAATAACACTATCAACTAACGTGAACTAATTCACATTTTTAGAACAATCTACTCAACAATAACTGAATACACATTCTTTTCAAGTGCTTAAGGACACATACAAAATATTCCACTAAAACTGTGATCTCCCAAAATGAGCCAAATGAAGCACATTTTCCCAGGGACATGATGTATTATAAAAATGGTTTTCAACAAACTACTGTACTCACAATAGCTCCACCAGATATGTGGGAAAGCATTTTGAAGTAGAAATGAGTAAAAGAGATAACAAGGAATGGTGTGACATGCAATAAAGACTGTTGATAGAGATTGCCAGTTTCACTCAGATATGATTTTTAAAAGTAAAACTCCACTGTGATCAAATCAACTAAAAAAGAAGATGAAACGGAGTTTGAACAGGTTAGAAATGAAGGAGGTCAAATATTAGGAATCCAGAAAAAAATGTTACATTAATTTAAAAATGGGTTCTGCCTTTGATATCTGCAGTTTGTAAAGCCTCCCACTTCGGTGAGGCAGACAAAAATACAGTTCATAATAAGAAAGCAGGTGTGAGAAGTTGAGTAAATACAGTCATTAATATGGTATTTACACACAAGAAAACCAGCAAAATAGTGGATATTTTTAATGAAGATAAAGGTTTAAGAAAAAAGTGAAGAAGTTCAGGTACTTATATCAACTATCCAGACCACTTGAGTTAGTAGATTTGTCTGTAGATCTTAAAGGAACAGACTCTTTCACTTTCTTGAAAATCTATCATGAAATCTCAAAATATCTATTTTTGAAAAACAACTCACAGAAAAGACAACAAATTTATCTAGATTCAAAAGTTGTGCACAGTATATATCATCTTCTCTTTCCTACTTTCACTCTATCCCAATGAATTAAAGATATTTTGATGGTAGAATGATGGTTTTCCTGGTGGAAAACCTAAGAAAGAGTGGAGTAGTATTTTGCCTAAAATATTGTATACACAATTACATATAATGATTCATGTACATAAAAATATATGTAAAATGATTACACAAATGAGTATTCAGTGTTTTTGCCCCTTATAATGGCAATCAAAATTTGCTTTAAGTTTATAGTTGGTCTTGGGCAGGAATTTCCTTTCTCTCTCTCATGGAATAAAACTTATGTATAATAGTGGCATCAGGAAGAGAGGACTTTATTTTTTCAACTCTTCCCTTAGCTACAACTTGTCTTTGCCTTGCCCAGGGAGCAGCTATTCTTTCTCTCCCTCTGTGAGTTAAGTCTCTTACAAGAGAAGAGTCCAGGAAAATTATAAGAATCAAATGGAAAGGCCTAGGAAAGAAAACCCTAATATTAGAAAAAAAGAGTCTTTGCCTGAAGCAACAAACTTGAAATGGCCCTTTGGCTTCTAAGTTATGGTCTTATGGTTGTTGGATTTCTTTTGTGATGGCTCAAAGGAAGACAGTACCATGACTCCTGGTTTGAAACTGTAGGACTTCCTATTGGATTGGCCAAAAAGATCCCCCCCCCCCCGCAGAAGATGGCTCTTGTAGTGCTTAGTTGTCTTTAACTTCATTTGAAACAATTTTGTTAGAATGTCTTCTGAAAGCTGTCATACCAGCATGTATTTAAAAAAAATCAAAATTTGTGAATTTTTGTGTAGCCATTTTAATATTGAAGATGGAAGAAAAATGCAACATTTTTGGCATATTATACTTTATTATTTCAAGAAAGGTAAAATGCAACTGAAATGGAAAAAAAAGATTTGTGCAGTGTATGAAGGTGCTGTGAATAATCAAACATGTCAAAAGTGGTTTGCAAAGTTTTGTGCTGGCAATTTCTGGCTGGGTGATGCTCCACAGTTGGGTAGACCAGTTGAAGTTAATAGCAATCAAATTGAGACATTAATTGAGAACGATCAACATTATGCTACATGGGAGATAGCTGACATATTCAAAATATCCAAATCAATAAAGTTATAGGTGAAAAAATTTTTTAAATGTGTCTTTATTTTATGGAAAAAAATATGGACTTTTTGGCCAACCCAGTATTATCTGGTTTCTGGTATTACATTCTGTTAATCTAACAATTCACTAAATTCATGGCAGATTCTAGGAGACAGAAACTGTACTCTCATTTGCTACTTCAATAGGAGGAGTAGCAAAGATATTTCAGTTATTTCTAACCTCTCATTATATTCCCTGACCCCCTCAACCACATTCTTTGGTTGAAATCAATTAAAGGCATCATTATTAATTTAAAACATTCAAATGTAAGTACCTTCAGAGGGGAAATGCATGTAAACTTTATAAGGCTAAACTGAAGGGAGAAAAAAGAAGGAAGGAAGGACATTCCGTATTGTCTTTTAGCTCTTATTTATACTCTAATGGAAGATACATTCCAGACCAAAAACTCGTTTTACCTGTTACTTCGCTAAAATTGTGTACTTACTCTCTAACATTTAACTCCAAGTTATTTACTTTATGCCACAATTTCCTGATGAACTTATTTTGAAATGAAAAGCTTCTTTTCCTTAAAAACATGTTTTACTCTGTTATATTAAAGATATTTTTATATTAAATTTTCTCTTTTATAGATTATGCTAAAATAAAAGGTAAAATAAAAGCAAATTTAAGCAACAAGTTATTTTATTTATTTTGTGGCAAAATCTAATCTGATTTTATTACCCCTGAATTTATTTAATTATCCGAATAGGTTGGTATGGTAGGTTGGTCTTGTTGGAATGAAACATTTCTCTTGTTGGAAGAGAAATGCTTAATTTCTAATCATTTGAAGCACTTATATTAGAATCTTCCAGAATAAGCCTATCTATAATACTCCATGCTCTAATTAAACTCTCTTTTTAATGCCAATAAAACAGAAATTTTGAGAAGGCAGAGTGCATGTCCATAAGCTAAATGTTGATAAGAATGACATGTTTACTCTTATTTTGCTTTTATTACTTAAGTGGTTTCTCCCAGAAGTCATGAAAAAGTATTGTGATTCATATTTATGACTGATTCTAACTATATAGAAATGCAGAAATGTTAGCAATTTTATACAGATGTAGAAGTGAAAAAAATGTTGAATATTTTTCAAGTACAACGTATATAACATTTTGTTTGCTGCCCTAACATGTATTCCAATTTGACTAAGAATGAAAAAAGAATCCAGGGAATTAATATGAGCACTTTGAATATTTTAATCAGAAACTCCAGCTGAAGTAGTCAGTGATATTATTTATTAAACTTAATATTAGATACACTGAAAACTTTATATATGACTTAAACTATCATTGTAAGAATAAAATGAGACCTACAACTTTAATTATATACCTTTATTTATAATATTGCTTTTAGCTACTTAGAAAAGCAATTATTTGTCTTCATTCATTTAGAAAATTTAATCAGTTTGCATATGAATAAAATTTGGTTCATGTTGGTCTGACATCCTGAACTTCTGACTAGCAATCCATAGTGAGCTCTGCTCAAGCCTCCGAGATGACATTTAGTAACACTTTAGTGCCTTTTTCAGAGATGTGATACGGTGCTGGTCTGAAATTTGTGTTGCAGTTTTACTGTCTAAAATGTGTTTAAGCACTTTGATCAATAAAGTATCTTCTAAAAGGGATAAATGTGCTTCCAGAGTTGCACCGAAACATACTTTGAATCTGCCCACATCTATATATTGTTGTCATTATTTACACTTCTCAACCTTAGTTTACTTTTTTCAGAGATTTATTCACCAGTTTTTAGAACAGAATCTGAATAATATTTGTCAGGAAAATTCTATCATCTTTAGATAGTTACAAATATGGTCAAAGGTTTAAAGAAAAATTTAATGTTAACAAATGATTAGGAATATCATAAGACTTTAATTTATAGCATGTGCAGTCTTAGTTAATGTCCTTTTACATTTAAATCAAAGTGTATACTTTACATACAAAATTAGAAATGTTAATTACTAACACCTTTAAAAGAAATAAAATGTAATTATTTCTTGTCCTACTGCACAAAGAATTGTTAAACCAATGGCCCTGTTAATTTAAAAGCTATTACAAGTTATGATTAATCTTTAGAGCTACAATACTTATTGAAAATAAATTACTTAAATCTTTAATTAAAAGTTTAATAATCATTAAAAGTACATAATTTAGAAAAGAAAGTGTCTTGAGTTCTAATACTTTTCTAATTTAATACTAAATCTAGTTAAAATATACTTACATGGAATCACTTTCAGAATACTGGTTTTGAGCAGTTTGAGGGATGCTCACATGATACAATTTTCTCCACTTTGATACTAAAACACAGCACACTAAAAATTGTTTTTATCTAATGGGTAACATCGTTGACATTCATGAACTCTGCTCTTTTCAAACAGCAATTGCCACAGCATAACCGTATTCAAACTAGACACATTTCCCTTTTTCTTGATAGAGTCTTAGTATGCCTTGCTATGCTGTTTTTGGACAGATTGCAAGTCAAGAAGAAATAATCATAGATAAGAAAATCGCCCATGAAACATAGTAGCAATTGTTATGTAGTAGCATTTTTAAAAAGGAATGTAGTATTCGATCAGAACTTGAAAGAAAGTATGCCACCTAAGGCTCTGCATGCTTGCGTGTACGTATGCAGATAAGTGAATTTACACTAGGAAACACAAAAACATAAAACTGCGGAATTGATGTGGCCCTTTGGCTTTAAATTTTACACTAACAGCAGCCAGGAGAGAGAATCAGTTACCAATAATGGAAATGTCATTCACAGACAATGTCCACTTGAAAGGTGTGTTTCCTCCATGAGAAAATAGTGCCTTAGCATTTACTGCACACACACACATGCACTCATGCAGAACATTTTTTACTCTCCATTCATAAGAATTAATTTTAACATTTGTCTCACAAGAAATAAAAAGGAAGTGGTAGAAGTACGTAGTTCAGCATGGGGCTTTACATTCTCCCTGAGAGGCATTTTACTAGAAGGTTGTACACAGCTACGGCCTGTTTGAGAAAGGGTGGAGGCTTGTAGTTGAAATGTGCGGGTTTAGATGCTTAAAATATTCAAGGTAAACAACCACTCAAGTACCCACCTGTGGCTGCCTTTTCTATGTTACCCTGATTCGGCCATTAGGCATGTTTAAATGATCCAGTAACTACCACTGCTTAGATCCAGAATTAAAAGCTCAGTTCAATATTATTATTGAACAATTAGTCACATTTTAGCAGCTGAGAAACAGACCCCGCGTATCCACAAACATTTCCATATCTTGGTTTCAGGTGGCTGTTTTTTCATGTGTTACCGGGATAACAATTTGATATTTTACTCACAGATTTGTTCTTGACCTGTGCAACTTCTCACTTTGAAAATTGATAGAATTCTTACTTTAGACATCTGTATAAAATTTCAGCCTAGTAAAGTTTTTAGGGAGAAAGCTAAAACTAGTAAATAAAATGATAGCAAATTCCAAACTTAAACACATGCATAGTGCTTTCATATAATGTTTGTAACTAATTATATTAGAATTTGGACTGAAGATCTCCATTGATGCGATTTTTAAGTGATAGTTATGCTACATATTGAACCATAAAAGCCATTTTAACTACCAATGTGATGGAAGTAGTCACACTTATTGCAGACTGTTTTTAGTTCTGTCTCAGCCCTCTCTCAGCCCGTCTTGGTATTGAGTCCTATCAGGAAGGCAGGTAGTGAAACAAAACCAAGTAAATAAAGTAGGGTGGTACACAGGGAGCAAATCTGGAAGCTTCTTTGAGAGGTGAGTACAAAAGGAAATGTAGAAGCAGAGGTAAGGAAGATAAAGAAAATAGAGGTCCCTAAAAGCTCTGGGTTGCAGAGAAATAATTTATGAACATATGGCTAACAGATAGTCAATAACCTGTGAATATGAGAATATAGTTAATTTCTTTCAAATTATCCTGTTGCTAAGACAAACCAATGAACAGATTATAACATAGAAGAGCCCCTCAAGTAGGAATGCCATAAAAGATAACATGAGAGAAACTTGAATATCCAGGAATAAAGAAAGAACAAAGTAATAAGTGTAAAAGTCAATTTATCCCTGGCTGCCCTGGCTGGTGTGGCTCAGTGGATGAAGTGCTGGTTGGCAAAACAAAGGGTTACCAGTTCAATTCCCAGTCATGGCACATGCCTGGGTTGTGGGCCAGGTCCCTGGTAGGGGGCATGTGAGAGACACCACACATTGATGTTTCTCTCCCTCTCTTTCTTACTCCCCCTCTTTCTAAAAATAAGTATGTAAAAATCTTTTTAAAAAGACAATTTATTTTCCTCCAAGTTTTTTTTTTTTTTTTTTAGAAAATATGGACAACTATTTAAAGCAACCACATTAGCATAGTACATTTTTCAATATATTGTATATAACCCATGTACAAATTGAAAGTTAGTGACAGGGTATAAATGAAGTTACAGAGTTGGTGTTTTCTAGATATTACACAAAGCTCTAAAATATTACATTAGTAATACTGTGAAAAGAGAGCTCTATATAAAACAAACAAGTTAAAAAATACAAGGAGATATATTTAAAAAGCCAGTACATTAAAATGTGGAAATAGAAAAAAAAAGAAAAAAGAAGAACAATTTAAATAATCTAAAAAATAAGGAAAGATAAACAAATCCATAATACAAAGAGGACAGACAATGTAATAATAATAAAACAACACTTATGTCCTGATATATTAATAATTATATGAAATATTAATTGTCTAAACTCTTCAAAAGCTGAATATTTAAGGCTAGAATAACTTTAGATAACTTTATTTCCATCATAATATCCATTTCTCCTCTAATTAGGGGTTGGTCCATTTGAATGAGTCTGAAGTAATGCAGGAATTCAGAATTTTTACTCCTGCCCAGATGTTTAATAAAAGTATTCTACTCTTTTGAATATTATCAAATTATACTTTATAATCTACATTGTTCTATGTAATACTGGAAAATGTTTAGTCTTGCTGCAAATTAGGGCATTTCCAACATTTTTTCCTGTTGTTTTTAGGACATTTTTTTTTTACTTTGGCAATACTTACTTTTTATTTTTGCTTTCTTTTATTTCATCTTTTTTTCCTCACCCCTCACCTCCAGCAACTACATAATTTTTTTTCGGGCAATTCTTTTTGCACTAACCCAGAATATATTTTTTCTGCTTCCCTCCCTCTTACCTTTTCTTATAGCCATTTCTCCTCCCTTTTTCTTCTTCTACATCAATAACTTTTAACTTGAGGAGCATGGAACCCATAAGCTTGGATGGGCTCCAGGAGATCTGTGAGCAGTCAGAAAATACTTAGTGTATTTTACCTGTGTGGAATGTGCTTTTTTTCCCCCTGTAGATGATCTTTGAAGTCTTAAAGGTATAAATGAATAATCAAAAATTATCAGGAAAACTTCTATAATTTATCTTCCCTTCAAGTTCCCCTCCAGTGTCTACACACTTTCCTCTTGTGGTAAACTGCAATACTAGTGAAATTCTACAATCTTTCCTCTCAATTTTATTTCTAGAACTTCTCTCTTTACTTTCACTCATAAAAAAGGATGGAATGTTTATTTTAAAGGGACCTCATTGTACTGGTAGGAGAGAAATAGCTCCCTGGCACTGTCTTATGAGAGGAGAAAAATGCAATCCACAAACCCAAAGCCCAAATATCTTACACATGCAAATTTTCAGGAATATAAACTAGTAGATGCTTCACTTCTTAGCATTCCTTACTGCATTCATGTAGTAAAGATAACAAGCCTTCCACTGTTTTCCAGTTGATTTAGAAGGGAACACAGAAATCTTGCAACTTGTAACCCACTACTATCTGCTATTTTAGCGTGCCAAAACATCCAAGAGGAGGCCAGGCATTCTTCCACAAGATCTCTGAAATAGACCATTATTAGAAACCCTTTCTCCTCTCATTCTTTATAATTGCCTAAATGTTAGAGACAACTAATTATCTTTATCAGATGCATTGGCTGATATTGGTCAATCTAAAAATAAAAGTGTGTCTCAAATTATAGGCCAGATCACTGATAGAGTTGTTCTAGAAGAAATGCGCATAAAGTACATTAAAATCTTCTGATAACCCCTCAGTAAAGAAATTCATTTCACTTAATTTAGCATTTCCACAGACATTAACATTCAGGACATTTACTACATTTTAATTCATCCAGAAGAGAAGTATTTCATCAAAACCATTAAACTACTTGGGGAAATCACAGACTAGAAAATAAACATTCTATTTCATTCGAATGGCATAGATAGCACAATTAAAAATATAATCCTGAATATCATTTCATTCCAATATCCACAACCATAGAAAAAATTCAAAACTAAAAGTCAAAAGCTACAAAACTCCACATCTAACCCACACTTACAGGAAAGAACAGATGAGGCTATTAGAAATGTTATTTTTTATTATGTACATTTAAAGTGGTAAGTAGAGAGAAGCCAAGTCTTCTTTTTTTATTCAAAAGTTTTATCTTAACTCTAAGTTGTTTACATGGAATGGTCAACATACACATGTTAAAAGTAAATTAGAATAAGAGTGACATCCCATGACATGTTGGGAAAATCAAATATCCTTGAAAATAGCATTGGGTCAAATTTGATACCATGATATACTAAAAAGATAAAAACAAAGGAGGTCTGTGTTATTATTGCCAAACAGGTACAGAATAATTCCACTAAAATTCACACTTTGCTGGGAGGTAATTAGAAAACTTAACCATGATATTTGAATTAGTTTTGTTAACTGAAAAAGGAAAAAAATGCAGAGATGATTTTTATTTGTGATTTTTATTGATCTTCACAATCTCAGTACAATGAGATTGTGAAGATATTCTGTAATGGAGCCAACCTGGAAAATAAATATGTCACAACATCATATGGAGAATGCAAAAAAGAGAAATTCTAACATTGTCTATCAGGCTTTTCCAATTTTTGCTTTCACACTGCTTCTGCGAGTTGACCTTGTAAGAAAGACAGGAGGCTTTCTGCTGCTAGCTATGGGCAAACTGCTGGCAAGGCACTATCAATGTTTCTTTCGAAAAATCAACAATGACAGTCTTTCCCTAGCTCATTATCCAGGTCTCCAAAACTAAACTGCTTAATACAAATAAAATGTCTTCTCATGTTTAGACCTTTAGAAAACATACATTAGCCATAGACAAGAATCATCCCCGGGGGTGGGGGGTGTTTCTGCTTTCTGTATAGATCTGTACCTGCAAAAATGTAACAGCAACTGGGTGGTTCCGACTCCTGTGGAATTTGAGAATGGGTGTTGCATTGCTATTTCCTTAGAATGCGATTTATAAAAAAGAACAGAAGTTCCGGAATCAGGCTTTGTTCACATTTGGGGACTACTATTTATAAGCTGTGCACCTGAGAGAATTATGAAATATCTCTAAAATGCAGTTGCCTGCCTCATCTGAAAAATCGAGCTCATGTAGCCGTCACATAGTATTTCTTTAAGTAGTACACGTCTAAGTATAAGCTCAGTGCATGCTGCGGAACTGAGACTTAGGAAGTAGTTAAAAATGAATTTCCATTCTCTTCTTTAAAAAAAATAATTATCAACACAATATCTCTTTTTTTGTGGAAGGTATTTGCTTGATACTCATAAATCACTGAGTCTATGTATGCAATTATTCTGAAGATATTCAATAAAAATAAAAAATTAATCAAATGCACACACACCTACATACACATGCACATATGTGCAGCCCATGTACACAGACATTCGCATATGGAAGCAGGCAATAAGCAGTTGTTGATTTTATCCTCAGCAGTGTTAGAAGTGGTTATCAATATGGATATTACAAGTGGGAACAAAGGGGCATATTTTCTCTCAGACCATTCATTATTCAGAATCTTCGGAAACATTCTGCCACCATTAGAATCACACTCCTGATAATTCAAGGCAGCGCTGATGATATTCAGCCTAGGAAATCACTAGCATAGATCAGTGTGACCAGTAGGTAAACAGTCTCTAGAAACGTAACACATTGAACCATTCAACTCAATGTGAACAAAGTCAGGATTGCTTAATAAGAACTTGGCTCACTCTACTGTCAGAAATTTCTAGAAGAATAAATGTTCTTCCCTGAAATCTTCAGATATGAGTATATTTTCGGCCATGTTCCTTTGCCTTAAATAAAGAGACCTGTGTAGGATATGAAAATGGAAAGCATTATTAATATTGCAATGGTAGTAATGATTTCTAAGAATGAAATAAGGTAGAATAAGAATGCAGAAACAAGTTAAGATTCTGAATTGTTTTTATGGTTCTTCTTAAACTTATGGCAATATACCCAAAAAGCCACATTTACTTAAATATTGTTTACAAACTATTCAGAGTAAAAAAATGGAAGAAAGACAGTAGCACAATTTTCTCACTTACTCTGATGAAATAACAAGTGTATATGGCATGGAAATATTGTTTCATGGCTATAGAAATGAATTAAATTTTGTTTAATTTCTAGCTATAGATGTTAAACAGAAGAGGATTTTATAAAGATTTTGTAAAATACAGTAAGCTTACAACTGCTTATATTTCTCATACATGTCAAATACTGCAAAATTTAACCGTAAAGAATGTAAATTTAAGCATATTAGAAATATATACTTTATAAAAGGTAATTCCTACATTATTTTTTGTTTAAATGTAGTCACTGGCACCTAAATACCCTAAAGATTTGATACCCAGAATCTTCAAAATGAATGGGCTGCATTCTGAAAGTAGACATATTTCTAAATATATCACCCACATAGTTATAACTGAATTAAATACACACTTTCTTCCTGAAAGTCTTTTGTTAATATTGAAGAATAATTTTGCATAAACTGAATTATATTTGAATATTTTGTTATTATAAATTCCTAAAGCAGCTAGAAGTTCAAATATTTGTATTAATCTTCTATTCTTCACCTGCTTAAGGAATATTCCACACATCCTATTGTTTAGATTTTCAAAATATATCTCAGATCTTACTATGTTCATTGCTACCATCCTGGCCCAAGCCACCATCACCTTTTCGCTGAATTCTTCCAATATTCCCACCGGTATTATTCAGGTTTGATGTAACAACAAACAACTTCATACATCTCAGTGATTTTCAGCAACAAACATTTATTCTAGCTTATATTCCATGGGTGCTTAGGGATGTCTGTAGCTTTCTTAAGCTCTGCTAAACCTTCTGGGTCTAGCTTGGCTTATTGTGGAACAGCTAGTCAAGGGCTTCACATTATATTGCTCTAATACCAAGGAAAAAGGAATAGCTACTATCTGTGGTGTGCTGATCTCATGGAAGATGATAGAGGACAGAGTAGGGGGGGCTGGCTGGACAAAGTCTAACTATATACACAGGTGCATTTCAAGCTTCTTTTTAAATGTAGCAAAAGTCACATCTGCTCATCTTCCATTGACCAAAGTAGGTTTATTGCCCAGTCCACGATCAGTGAAATGGGGAAGTATATATTTTACTTATTGGATGAAATTTTAAAAGCAAGTGATGATCAAATACATATGAACAAGTTATATATCATTTTTCAAAACAGTATATCTGCACTTACCCTTGTTATATTTGAGGGTTTTCCCCCTCAAATAGTATCTAAATGATTCCATTAAAGCAGACATCAGATTATATCACTCTTCTGCTTAAAATTCCCCAGTAAACTGCAAGCAAACTACAACCAAGTCATTACAATATCCCGCATTATCTCCTATTTTTCTTGTTGCCTTTGCAACAAAAGGCCTCCTTGCTAGTTCGAAGCACAGCAGGCACTTCTATCTCTGTGCTATTGTAACTCCCCCTATGTTCTTATGTTTTCTTCCCTTACTTCCTGCAAGTCTTTCTTTAAATATCTTACTTCTCAGTGAGGGCTGTATTCACTATTTTGTTTAAAATTTTAATCCTCTCCCAGAGCTATCATAGCTCAACTTGTAACCTTTTTCTTCTCAATTAAAAAAATGCTTTTGGGGTTGTGCGGCCTAATCACCGCTCTAGAGGATGGCCGATTCTCAGTAGTCTCATGAAGGGCGGGTTCCGTGGGTAGTTGTTGGTTCCCCAAAGCAAAACTAGCGTGTGCTTATCAGAGAAAGCTGAACAGATGCTGGGCAAAGGGAGATGCTAAGGAATACATTCAAGTTATTTTATGCCCAAATTGTTTTAGTTCCTTATTTACTGCAAGACAATTTTGAACAAATAAACCCCTTCTGAAAATTAGAAATATAATACAAATAGAAATTTTTAGAGTCACATTTAGTTTTTAAAAATATATTGACAGAAAACCACTAAATCTGTGGCCTAAGTGGCTTAAAGGATGAGGCATGTGCAATGGCACTGAGTGAACAGGACACGGGTTCAGATCAGCTCTTCGATCAGCCCACCACTCTGCCCCCACCTGCCACACTCCCAGAGAAAGCACTTGAACCTGGCCTCCTTCTCCAGGAGGCTGTCCAGTGGGCAAGAGGGGTATAGTCAGCTGGGCTAGTATTACAATGAAGAGGAAAGAGATAAGGAAGATAGATAGGAAGATAAGGAAGACAAGGAAATGAGGCTTTGCATTTATCTCCAATGCAAAAGCCGCAAGTGAAGTGAGCACTTTTAAATTGGATACCAGCACTTTGCTGGGAGAAGGCATGCTTTGGGATGCTTATGAATCTCTTTTAAACAGCTGAGCTGGTGTGTGTAATTCAGTCGATGTAAATTATTTGTCTTAAATATTAACAAGTCACAACTGAGGGGCAAATATGGCTAATCACTGCTGAATATTCCAAAAGTCAGTCATCAATGAGGATGGCTTTATATATCCTTACCCTTGTCCTTATTGACGTCTCCTTTGTCGTACTATAGTTTCCCTTCAAAGAGTAAGTGCTTCCAGCTTTCGGGCTATTCACACCTCTTCTCTCTGACGGTGTCTTTGGAAACAACATTTAGGAGGTTAAGATCTGTTTGCAATCTAAACTGGACTTTAATCCCTATGAAGACAAAGGTAAGAAATCTGCCCTTGCTCTCTGTTGTATTCCAAGCATCTAGCAGAACATACTCAATGCATGTGAAAAAGTAGTATTTTTAAAAAGAAAACACAATTAACCAAGAAAAGCATATAGTACCAACCAAGTGCAATAGCGAAACACAGTGCTTAAAGGATACTTTTTGCTAGCCATCCAGTAGCTTTAGTTCAGAGATAACCCATCAAAATATACACTACAGCACTGTGTTAGCTCAAAGTGTGAACTAAAAACCCATTGATTCCTTAAAATAGTAATAGGTATAAACAAAAAAATGTGTTCCATGGTTGAAATTTTTAGGTGATACTGAATAAAATTCAATAAAATAGGGAATGAAGAAGAATAAAATGAATGAATGATGAAATAGAAAAGGTAAGTGAACTTGTCCTATGTTTTATTCTTAGAAACTTTCTAACTAAAATATCTAAAATAATTTCAGATGAATTGTTACTTCCTGATACATTTTCATGTGTTACCTATTATTGCCCAGGTTATCATTTATCTTATAAGTGTCCACTTTATTGCATTTAACCAAAAGAATGTGTCAAGCGGGTATTGAAGCAGGGTGCAGCCAAGAGGAGGGCCCCAAGAAGGGATTTGTAATGGGGTCCAGGACTCGGGGTGTCCAGGAAACATTAGAAAAATGTATATAGGATGTCCTCACCCCTACAGGCCTGAGACAGGGGGGATGGGACACATGGAACAGGGCCATTCAGAGCTGTTTTGGGTAGCAACAGCTTTGTAGCTAACCCCTGGCAGTCATTTAACATATCTATAACCTTTAACTGGTTTCATGGATATGTTAAATAGCTGTGGCCCTGCTTTGAGCCAGGGAGATGGGAGTGGCTTCCACCCAAGATGGGTCTGGGAAGCAACTCCCCCTGGTTACAGGGCCTGCGTGAGAGCTTGGAGATGATTGGCTCCAAGCCATGGGGCCACACCTGCCCAGACTTACTATGGCAGCCCAGTAAAGCTGGAAGAATACGGGGATGCTGGCAGGTGTAGCTGACTGTAGGAGGAGTCGGAAATGGGGCTGCAAAGGAAGCTGGGTGCTGGGATTTAAACCTAGGCCCGGCAGCCATAGGAGGAGAGACCATGCGGCTCTGAAGTAGAAGAAGAGACCATGCGGCTCTGAAGTAGAAGAAGAGACCATGCGGCTCTGAAGGGAAGGAGAGACCACGCGGCTTCAAAGTAGTGGGGAGGACCACAAGGTTTTAGGAGAAAAGAAGAGACCACCCGGCTCTGAAGTAAATGGGAGAACCATGAGGCTCTGAAGCAAGTAGATAGATAGAGGTCCATGTGGTTCTGAAGTGGGGAAAAGAGACCCCACGATTCTGAGGGAAAGGAAGAGGACCACGAGGTTTTGGGGTGCTTCTTCTTGCCACGCGGCTTAGGCAGCAGGAGAGACTTTGCAGCCATAGAGAAAGGGGAAAATGGACTCTTGCTGGTGGGCTGTGAGAAGGTGCCACATGGCTTTGGATTAACTGGAGATTGCAGCAGCCACCCAGCTGATGGTGCCGGGAGCCTGAATCACGGACTTCTACTTCCTTTCCCTGAGACACGGTACCCCGGACTGGGCACAGGGAGAGGGAAGGACTGTGCATCTGTGGGTATTCTAGAGGACTTTAGTATCTTATTGAAGACATTAGGTCATTATTCTAAGTTTGTGTAACTTTTAAATAAACAATTCCTTTCCTTTTCACCAGTCTCTGGCATTGAGAGACGTCTTTCCTCTGGCGGCGGGCATTTCGAACCTAGCAGGTGGGCGTGGGGGGAAGGAACCTCCAGAGACAGAAAGGCGGAATCCTTTCTGTAATAATTTATCGTGAACCACCCCCCGCCTCTTGCTCTGTAACAGTATCACATTCAGTATGACAAGTTCAGGGAGGCACATTTCAATTTTAAGTATCATGCATAACACATTGCATTCACTGGTGGCTGTCAAATGTGTATGTCCTCAAAGAGCTTCAAAGGAAATCTCAAACACACACATGTAAAGCAACTTGCTACTGTACTAAATTATCATTAATGGGTCTTACTAACAAAACTAAAAAAAAAAGAAAGAAATGCAAACCTTTATATATCACCTCGACGTGAACACTTAGAGAAAACTAAATTGAAAATTGAAGAGATAATTAGAGAAATGCTGACAGTGATTGTATGTGTATGTGTGTGTATATGTGTAAGTACTCTGCTCGTCTGCCCAACCAAAACACAGCATCCTGTATCTTCTCAAGTTTAAAATTAAAGTCATTTATTATAAAAGCAGGTGTTTACAATAAAAAGAAACCCTTCTTTGCACTCTGGCCAAGCTCTCTAATACAAGGTCATCATTCTAATGGGAATAGATATAAAAATATATCTGTGAATTCTGAAAGAATATCTCCGAGTGATGGACTTGAAATTTCTTGTGCCTCCTCTAGCCTTGCTCAATAACTGTGTTTTGTTAACGTTCTCTGCTGAGCCCTGATGAGTCCCGGTAACTGGAATATGCTGTTAACTGAACTGTTGGAGGTACTAGTGCTTGCAGCTAATGCATTCTCGGGGCTGCACAGTGTGAACACAGTGGGTGTAAAGTAAAAGCAATAATAAAAAAATTGAACAGACCTTAAGTGCTATGATTATGACTGTAGGCCAGTTTTTATCATCCCTTTTGAGAGTCTACTTAAATTTCCTACATTTAGTCATAATGATAGCAATATTAAATTCATATTTTCTTCTTTAGTGATGGGAACAACATACCATATTTTTTTAAAGCAAGTAATATCTGAAAGAACTATCCCAGAGAGGGTAGATCGTCACTAATATAGGAGAAGAATTTTAAGAATGTCTCTTTTTTAATCCAAATGTAATTTTCCTAACAATTTCTGAAAGTAGCTATCTACCCATTTTTAATGTCAAGATATTTTTCAAAGCCTGCTTTGGAAAAATAAAAATTTCTCTGTTATTCCTTTTTCCATTTTGTTTTCTTCCTTTTCATCTTACCACATTGTAATAAAGTATAAAAGCATGTGTATGACCTACTATAATCATTAAATGTGTTTTTCTTTCTTAGGTTTAATTTAGAAGCATTAAATATCTATATTTATTCTAAACATTTATGAAAGAAATTATCTGAAAATACTGAGAAGATTCTCTCAAATAATCTAATAACTGACCAGCAAAATTCACTATAGTAATAGCTGAGACTTGTTACAATTTTCTTCTAGGGACCGTGTACCCATTGGGCACTTTTGCATCCTTGACAGTAAAAGGACAAAAGCTTGTTTTAGGATGAGAAATTCTGATTGGCAGAAAGTTTTACAATGATGATCGGAGAGTAGAATGATGATAATCGAATTCTAATTCTATTAGCTACGCAAGACTGTGTTTTGAAATTAGAATAAATTTATCTGTATCTCCACCTAAGTAGATAAAGATATTTATTTAGACAAGTAGACAGAGACAGAAATGCATACAGATATACCACCTGGAAACAGAGTATAAATGTGGGTTTATTTAAATCAAAAATTCTAATAATATATTGTGTTTTGATTAATTACAGAAAACCATATCATTTTCACATATTAATGTTAAAAACTGTCTCCTTTAGTAATGTATAAGAGATGAAAACTTTTAAAAACTTAGGAAATGCAAATCCTATGCACCTGAAGTCTTTTACAAAGAATATCCACACAGATATACATTCAGATCACTGTATAATCATTATGTACATTTTTATTTTCCCACACCTTGCACCTGACCCATCAGGACATGTTGTCTGCTGTAACTTTAAACATATTCAGAACTAAGTTACTTCTTACCCCTCTAATACTATTACTGTGGTCCTAATTGCCATGTGACAGTCTCCTACCATGATTTCTCACTTGAATTACTGCCACAGCCCCCTGACTGATCACTACTTTTACACCATATTGGTTCAACAGAGCATCCACAGTAATGCTATTAGATCTTGTCAGTTTTGACCTCAAAACATTCTAGTGGCTCCTTTCTGATTCAACGTGGAGGACACATCTTTACAATGCACTCCAAGACACTACATAGATCTCATTTCTTAATATCCATTATTTTCAAATATGCCAGTCATATTCTTACCTCAAGACTTGCATACCTGTTGTTCTTTCTTCCTAGAGTGTCTTCTTTTGATAATAGTTTTGCTGGCTTTCTTTAGGCTGTTTCTCCCATATCATTATCCAAGTTTAACTTCCCATGCCTGCCCTATTTAAAAATCTACCCTTTCCCTACTTCCTAATTATTTTCTTTACTTTCATTCTTCTTAGCACTAATAAGTGCTATTGTATTATTTATCACTTATATCCTGATATAGAATGTAAACAATGTATTGTTATGTTTTCTTCATTGTTTTATTCCAGGGTGTAGTTTAGTATGATTCAGAAAGCAAATGCTCAATAATTATTCATTGGATATTTATCCTACATATGGAAAGTAATTTTTTGTTAATCATAAGATTGTTAGACATATAGAAATCCTAGATGTCCCTTCTTTCAAAGCTATTATTTTATGAAGAGAATACTTATAGCAATGTTAAATGCTCTTTCCCAAAACTGATGCTTAATTAAAGGCACAACTTGGAGTAGAAATTAGGATTTTTATTTGTTATTCTTCAAGTGATTCTATTTCTTAGGTATCACTAATACCAAAATATGAATTATACATTTTAAAGGATAAAATATGTATTCTGAATTTTTTTAAGAACAAAAGTAGTTCAAGAAAAAATAAGCATATAAAAGGGATACTCCTAAGAGATTGTGAAATCTCAGTTGTTGATACATTAAAGTTATCTGTAATTAGAACAGAAAATGATCTGGAGATCATAGAATATCACATCAGTTATGAATCAGGGACATTAAAATGTGAATGGAAAAAATGTACATTAAAAGCATGCATGTACTGGGAAAAACTATAGTTCTAAAATGATCATCTAATTATACTCAAACTCATATTAGAATATGGGTTAAACCCATATTAAAATAATATCTTCAATTCTGAGCTCAGGAGCAAAATGGAGATGAGGTCGTATTGAAGTGTGCTCAGTTGAGAGCTGCAAAGATAATTAGCTACTGAAAAATTTGGCCTCTAAGGATAGGTTAGAGTAACTTGGATTACTGATACTGAATCAACGGTGGCTGAGGGGATATTGGATAATAGTTACCAAATATGAATACAGTTACGTTTTAAAGAAAGGGAGCCATCTGCCAATTTCTCCACTGGGGATTAAGAAAGGAGTCAGTGATATTTCTCTGCTGTATACTGATACTAGGTTAATTGTAATAAAATTTTTCTTTATATGGAAGAATTATTAAATGGGAAGATGTTACTGAGAAAGTATTTTCATCTGGCAGCCTAAAATTGCCTATGGTTTCTCCATGTTCAAGATTGATTAAATCTGCCTTTGATGTGGGTATGGGTAAAGTAATGAAGCAAATCCTCTCCAGGTCATTTCATGTCTGGTTCTGGTTCTCGTTAATTGTTTCAATTCTTCTTGAACTACTGTTTGATCATGGAGGGGGGAGCTCTGCCCGCAGGGCGCTGCCACAGATGAGAATAAATCTACCAAGACCTGATCTGCTTGGGGAGGAAAGGTAGCCAATCTCTCAAAGAAGAAGGGCCAAGAGCCTTTTCCTCAATGGGCTTTTATTGGGTTCAATTTGCACAAGAATACAGGTAAAGCTCATCATTCATTGTCGGGCAGTAAGGATCAAATAATAGATAACAAACAAAGAACTCTGAGGGCTTATTCTAAGTCAGGGTCTGATAGCTAAAGGGCTATAAGACTTTGGGAAACAAACTAATTTCAGGCTTGGACCCTTATCATTTAAATTGAGGGTATTAGCAAAGCAGGTTTCACAGGATTTTGTGCATTTTTTCTTAGGCCTGATCTCCCCAGGGAACCTGCCCTTTCCAGCACAGGGCCGAACCCACCTCTGGCATTGTTTCAGGCTTAAGTTGAGCAGGGGAATTAAGGCAGCCAAGAAATTAGGAGACTTCTGGCAGACAGAGTGAGGACTCAGGCTATGTCAAAGCCGAGGGGCAAGGGTCCATCACACCATTTTTCTATAGCCCCTCAAGTCCTTCCCTGTGGGCCTCTTCATGACCATGCTTGTCTTAGGTCATCCCTTCCTTGAGGAATCTTACCTGTCATTGGCTAACTGGTTAGGCTCAGAGCCAAGCAGGGTAAAGTAAAGTGGGTAGAGGTGGCACCCCTGCCAGGGAGATAAGCTTTGTCTCAGTGGCTTATGCTCCCAAGGTCTCTGACTCAGCCTTAGCCCTGGGGGTTTACAGCTTCTGAAATCAGGCAGGGCCATTCCCAACATGATTATAACTTAATTGTGATTTCATTTTACACAGCTATCTTGGTCACTTTCTTCAGTAATCAAATTTAGTATCACTGAACAATGTTTAGCTTCATATGTTATGAAATTCCTGTAATCACTAATATATGAGAGCTATTTATTAATAGCTGGGCTTTTGCAATATCTTCTTAAATTTCTTAATTTCCATCCCCAGCAGAAATTCTCTCTACTAAATTGGCTCCTACATTCTTGCAGAAGAATTGATTCCTTCTTCTAGCAAAGATCTGATAATAATTTTTTGATACAAAATCATCAAGTGCAAACTAACTCTTTGCCCATCTCTGTTGTTAGGGGCAGGGGGTCTCTGTTTATCCTCTGCCCTTTAATCTTGGCATAATACATCACATTATATTGATTATTACTTCTTTTGATAAAGTGCCCTGTAAGTTATATGGACTTGCTTATTTTCATAAAATTCCATAGGGTGCATTTTGAAAGGGCAGAATTTAATCATCATCGTTGATCATTTCCTATTCCCTGTGTTCTCAGGCACCTGATCTGCACTTTAAAACATACAGATGAGTATGTTCTCACAGGGACAACTCTGAGTCTGGTCTGAATGATTCCCAGTCCTTCAGGAAAGGGTATCATTGGCAATATCCTCTAACTCTCTGCTATTTGCATCGCCCTAAATGTAATGGCATCCTGCCATCTGGAGTTGGAAAGAAATAGCTCATCAATAAGTTTTATGAATATCTTCCCAGCAATAACAGATTGTTTTTCTTTAAAGACTTCTCCAATTGTCCCTTTCCAAAATGTATTACATTTTGTTTCGTGGCTTCCTAACAAAGGACAATGACTAAGATAATTTTATTTTCAATATTGAGGTATTTTATTTAAAAAATATTATTTAAGGTAGATATTGCTACCAAAATTACACAAAGAATGCACTTTCATTACATAAAGTGAGAAAATAAAGTGGTTTAAAAATCATTCATAATTCTATTAGTTGCAGATAACTAAAAATGTGAGATTTACCATTTGAGAAAGAATAATTATATAATATTAATGTAATTTAAGATAGTTATTAAAAGCTCATTCTAACCCCAATGAGATTATTCAAATAATCTTTATAATTCATTATCTCCTGCATTTAATAGAGTAAACATCTTTCCCTGTCAGTCCCAGTTTAGTCTGTTTTAACAGCTGCATAGTGTTCAACTGATTTGATGTATGGTTGTGCAGGTTTTCACTGATCAAGGGTCTCTGACCGAGAATGGGGCTGGAGCCTACATCTAGCCCACACAGCACTCACCTACTCCGTAAGCGTGCTTGCTTGCCCAGAGAATGTTGGGTTAACTTTATAATGAACAGAAATTATCTATGCATAGCCATGGTCCTATGGTTTTATACCAAATGTTTCACCAGAGAATAGTTTAAAATATCAAGTAATTTAAAATATCAAATAACTCCACAAAACTTATAACCAAATGTAGCAAAATTTCTGCCTCAAACCTTAACACCCCAAATGTTTGATACTTAGTACCAACAGCTTCAATTTCTTTAGCTATTTTTTCTGGAATTTACATCTACATTTATCAATGAGATATTTATTCTTTATGTGTTAATATTTTAGATTCAGATGCCATCCACTGAATTTCTACCATGAAAAATGGGAGTTTCCTTTTTCTACTGCCCACCACACAACTTCCACTATGCCGAATGAACACATGCACAAATCCAGTGATCCCCAAAATCACTCAAATATTTTTGCTAGATCAATATTTAAGATCCATGTTATGATTACACACATTGTATTCATTACTATGCGATATTTTACATTTCTAATCTATTTTTTCCTACAATTTTTAAAAATTGCATTTAATAATTATTTGATGTATCTATATGTAGTTGTGTTACTTGTTATTAATTAAACCCACAACTCTCCTCCAGAAGATTCACCATAATTTCATTATGTTCACACATCACATATTTTATTGGTTTAATTTTTTTTTAGATTAATACTTCTTGAAGCTCTCTCCATTTCTTCCTCATTCTAAAATCTGTTTTGTTTTTTTTTTTAAATCCTGCAGGATAACTTATTTTATTCCTATTGGGATCTCCATTTAGCCTCATCACAGAGGTTACTATCAACTCCTCTCTGAATTGGATTTCTATTTCTTAATTTTCATTTTTCTTATTCTTGACTTACAGCTTTGATTGTAATGACTCATATATTATAGTAGGTCATTGAAAATTAAATGAAAACAAGTAAATTTTTGAGGACTTGGATGCCTATAAATAAAATAACAATGACAGCTAGCACTTACTTAAAATTTCCTAGATTTTAATCTAGGAAGAGCCAGAGACTGCTCTTTGCATTTATACTTATTTACTTATTTAGTGCTCAAAACAACCCTGTAAGAGAGTTGATTCACAACTCCTGAAACAAAGAGAAATTTAAGATCTAAATTTAAACCCCAACTCATGGAGAGGGTTGCTATATCAGCATACGAATGACTAAAATCAGGCTTTAGAATCCATGTCTTAACCCCTACACTATACGACCACTCAGTAATACTATTGTATCACCCCTGTGATGAATAATTAGACTTGATACAGAATTCTAGCTTCTAATGACACTGATATATTTCTTTTCTTCATTTTCTCTATTATCTTTTTATATTTTTGACTGTTATCCCTTTCTATTATTTAGATGTGGGATATCTTATTAGAGTCATCTAATGTCATTTTTTCTTAGGCATTTTCCATTTCTGTTGTGAGAGATTTAAAAACTTTATTTTCCAACAATTTAGTTTTTAAATATTTTATTTATTTGTTTTTTAGAGAGAGAGGAAGGGAGGGAGAAGGAGAGGGAGAGAAACATCAATGTGTGGTTTCCTTTTGCACACCCCCTACTGGGGATCTGGCCCACAACCCAGGCATGTGACCTGACTGGGAATTGAAAGTGTGACCTTTTGATTCACAGGACTGGTGCTCAATCCACTGAGCCACACCAACCATGGCTCCTTTTCTTGGTATGCAACTTCCAGAGGGGATAGTCAGCACCATTCTGACCTGTTCCACCCGATCAACTGTCTTATTAATATTTACCAAATTGTGCACAGCTTTCTCGTCCTCTTTCTTCCTTCATGCACATATGAAAAAAGTTGATCATTCCACAAATATTTTGACTAATATGAAGATGAGAAAATTTTTAAGATAATTTAAAAACTGAAAGTAGTATATATGTAAAGATTCTTGCTAGCCCTATCGCAACCACGTGGGCACAATATAAAAGGAGGAAAAAAACATGAAGAAATCATTGACCTTTTATTTTACACCTGTCTTTCTCCCAGTCCACACACATACTTCAGTTTTGAGGATACTATCATCCACAAGGCTCATCTTTAGGACACATCTGTATATCCATGCATTATTCGTTTATGTGAGATAGTTCACTTTAAGTACTTGAAAATCTTTCTGTCCCTTCTGGCCCTTACAGGTTTTATTTTCCCTTTCTTCATAAAATTGCAGTAAGTTTGCTTTTCCCTCCTCAAAATGTGGATTTCCTTTCTTTCAGAATCTACCTATAGCTTCTGATATCTGTGTAACTCTAACCTTCATAAATTTCCGAAGGTGCACACAATTCCTTCTCCCTTCAATGGCAGTTCTGCTATAGCATGCATAATGCATACTGCATACCACAAAGGTGGAGGATACACATAATCAATAAAATCATTTTCCACATTTTGTCTCCAATATGGTGAGACGTAATCTGGTGATGCAGAAAGTGTTAAGACTGCCAACAGTGTTCCTCATCCTCAATTTCAGTGCCAGATTTTTTTGACATGGTCTTTCCCTTTATACCCAGTAAAATTTACCATCATTTTGAATATTGATAAATGTTGTTGCTTACATAAAATGATCAGAAGAAAGAGAACAATTCTGAACACACACGTATTAATTTCAGAGAAAGGGCAGTATAAACCAGAGGTAGCATAAAAAATTGTGAGAGAAAAACAGGCAGAGAAATGATCATCAAACTGGCAGAAGCAAGTTTTAGAATACAGAAATGCAGTCGAGATACGGCGGGGCTGAGGTGGGGCACGGAAGACGACTTGCTAATGCAGAACTCAAATGAGCACATGATTTAGAATAGAAAAAAATTGAGGTTGTACAGAAAGAAACGGTTGTGACAATATGTCTTTTTTAAGTCAAATAATTGTTTCATTACATATTTTATTACATTATTATACAGCACTGCTTCCTCAAACAACTCAGTAGAGAAAGCAAAACCTGGCCAGTCAAGGCTTGTAAAGGCATGTAGGAATTTTCTTTTACAAAATAGCGTGTCATCACATTTGCTTTTATATCACTTTGATAGTAATGAACTATTATTATTTATTTATATTATTGAATTTACTAAGGTGACAGATGAGTAGACAAAAAAGCTGTGGTTATTTACCCAACGGAATACTACTCAGCCAGAAAAAGAAAGAGATCTTACTTATTGTGGCAGCATTAATGGACCTAGAGATTGTTGTGCTGAATAAAATAAGCCAGTCATAGAAAGGCAAGTACCATATGACTTCACTTATATGTGAAATCTAATGAACAAAGTAAACTAACAAACAAAATAGAAATAGATTCACAGATACAGAGAACAGACTGACAGCTGTCCGAGAGGATGGCGGTTGGGGGTTGAGAGAAAAAGAGACGGTATTAAGCAAAAAAACCAAAAACCCAATAAATTCATAAACAGAGGGAAAGGGGGTGGTGGGAAATAGAGGAGGAGGGTGAATGGGGGGAATAAAAGGTGATGGAAGAGGACTTGACTTCGGTTGGTGTACACAGTACAATATACAGATGATGACAGTGTTTCAAATGAACGTTTGAGCCTATTAATATGGGCTGTTAAATGAATAACCATATTGTATAAAACATTGTTACTCTTTATTTTGTTTCAGAAAATGGTATTAAATACTAAAAAATTTCTTTAAAATTTCCAGAACTGAAATTCCAAAATTTCAGTATTATGCGATGTAAGTAAAACAGTAAGTTTCACTGCTAGGACTAGACCTAAAATGCAGATGTGGTTTCTGTACTTTGAGAGACTATTTGTCTTAAATACATCTAGGCCTGACCTCTTGAAAAGTTGGGCTTAGAGAAGGACCTACCTGCCCAAGAGATAAATAAGCTTTCTAATGTTATTGATTAGAAGCATCTATTTGGTAATCACTCGAAACAATAACATTTGCCAAGTTCCCTGTGCTATGTGTAAGGTAAAAAGAAAATGCAACAGACATTTCCATGTGAGGAATTTTGTAGGTGCATACAAGGTGGAAAATTCCACATCTTTCTATGCATCAGGCTGCTTCTTCTGATCACGAAGCAGACCTAGCCCTCTCACTCACTACAGCTCCTGGGAAATAGCAAAGGTGTACAGACAGTTGAAAAGTGTGTTTTTGTTTTTGTTTTTTGTTTTAGAATTGGAAACTATAAATATCAATCTCTAATAATGGCATTTCTTTTCATGTGATATTTAGGGTCAATACTTATTTTTGAAATGTCTTTTAAGTTTATGTTCTAGTAGAAATGTGCTAGATATCCTAGAACTGTTCAGTTTGACAGTAGGAGCCGTGTTTTGCCTTTTTACTTCTCTATCTCTATATTTATGTAATTAAACACACATTTTTGAGTGATTAAAGGGTGAATAAACAAATCAATAATTCTAAAAAGTATTCTTCCTCAAAACACAAAGTACCCTAATCCAAACACAAATACAGCAATAGTATTTACTGTGTACAGCTCTACTTTAGTACATGTAACTTTTGCCTACACTTTTATGCTAGTTTGATAATCCAAAGAATTTGAAATTTAAAGATATTTGTGATTTTTGAATGCATTTTTGATGTTTTAAATGCAATAATAAAAGTAAATATTTCCTTTAAATGTTTACTTTAATTGAACATACTTAATATTTTAAATATTAAATATTTGACAAACAAATCTATTAGATCATTATGACTCAATATCTTTTCAACTTAAGGCCAAAAGACTTGCAAACACAGAGTTGCCCATTAAGCTGATTGTTCCCAAAAGAGTAGGTTAAAAATCCAAATTACTAAGCACCTCCCTCAGAAATTTTGGTTCAGGGTATCTAGAATACTGTGCTTTCCCAAGCATACAGATTACTTTCTGAAGTAGGTAGCATCTGAACTAATCATAAGACACTGTGGTAGAGTATTCATCACATGATAGCAGGTACTGTGTCATAATTTGGTCCTCCCAAGAGCTGATCTGAGATTAGAATTCAAGTGAAAGCAGTTTATTTGGGAAATCCAGATTGCACCCATAGAGAAGAGGAGAAGCAATGCAATAAGGAGAAGGAATAAGAGCTGATAAAGGGTGTACTACTAGATAGTGGCCAGCAGAACCCTAATCCCTATTATCCTACTTACAGGGAAAAGGAACTGGGGTTATTTATATATGAACTCCAGAAAGTCATTGATAAAGATGGCTCCGAAGGGTTGTCGAGTTCTCACCACTCGCTGCCTGCCTGGCAAGGAGGGTAGCTGGACTCTGCAGTTCTGGCACAAGTGATCGTCAGCACAGATGCAGAATGGCAGGTGGGAATCACACAGAGTGACTCGTAATAATGGCTGATCATCATGGACCAGGCACTGACAGTGTCTACCACAGATTGAATCTTTATGTTTTATACCTCTCTCTGTAGTGCCTGGAATATAGTAGGAAATAAATATTTTCAAATAAACAACTAATAAAGGAATGAAAGATGAGAGACACACAGCTAGTAAGTGATTTGCATTATGTTAAAATAAAATGGGATGAATGATTAAGGCAAAGGCTAAATTCTGATAGCCATGGAACTCAGGGTAGTGGGGTTTAAAGAATTTTCCCCCCATGTGATTTGTCATTATCTTAATGGGCACCACAGAATTTCTGCCCTATACTGGCACCTCCTCCTATCACCCACCCCGTCAAAAAATCCCTTCAGGAATATTTTCTCTAGAATTATTCTTAAGAGGAAGATGCAACAGAATTTAATGGAAAGCTTTATGTTAGAACACAAATGACGGCTCCTGGTGTATACCCTTCTGATTAAATATTAATCCACTTTATCCAATTTTTTCATGATTTTAATATCCACATTGTTTTAGGTCATCACAAAAGCAAATAGGGAAGTATATAAGAATAGTTCAGTCTCAAAAACACCTCAAATAAGTCTATTTCCAATTGGCAGATGTTTGTTCCAGTAACGTCTTGTCAATATTCATATGCTCACACTTTATCACGCATACAGACACACACACTTATATCCCTGATCAAGACAGGTGGCGTCAAATTCCTTGAAGGTGTTGATTTAAATAGAAAATGGGATGGCTTTCAGATTCTCTGTCTCATTTATGTGTTTCAGATTTCCCATTTATACCTAAACAAATCAAGGTCAGAAACCTTAGAAGCTAAAAATATTAAATGTCCCGAATAGCTGTCTCACATCCTACTTGGAATTGGAAGGGGAGAGGAATGTATAAGCAAGCAATTAAGTACTCTTAAATTAATTGTCTCCCAAACACATGAATTTTTTAATGAAATGCAGGGGTTAGAACTCAAAGGCTCAGAAATACCAGTGAGGTAATGCTGAGGTGCCAATTAGTCGAGCTGCATATATGTTCGTGGCAAACAGAGGAAGGAGAAGTCAACTCTAAGGACGGGATAGTACATGCCATGCCTAAGGTCACTGACACAAAATGCTCCTGCATGCACAAGTTCGCCTTCACACACATATACACACATGCGCATAGACATCTTACGTAGGCGGAATAACACTTCGCTACAACCAAGTTTCAGCCTTAACTTTGTATAAAGTGTTCTCTCCCTTAATGCACTCACATAGTTTTAATTTGATATTATGCCCATAAATTGTAGTAATTCAGTCATTTGAATTTCCTGTTTATTTTCCATTATATCTATCATATAGTTAAAAATATTCTTGCCACATGTCAGAAAGCTTTAAGGAATGTGCATTTGGAAAAAATCTGGAGCTGTAAAATTGCTCACGTAAATTACTTATAGCTTAAATACTATACAGTGATATACAAAGTGCATTAGGGGACCTATGGCCAAATCACAGGATAAGGAAAAACATCAATGAATTCTCCAGAGTGCAGTGAGGCTCATTTACAAAGTAGCATACATGAAAGTAGCATACATGTACATGACAGTGAGCGCCCAAAGGACATTGTGTAGACATCTGTTGGAACAAATATTATGCATGGATTTAATCAAACTTTAGCACCTCTTTCTTAGCCATGTCATCTTTACAAGTTTTTTTTAAACTGCTTTGCATACCTATTGTGACTACCAGTGGACATTTTATTTAAAGCATTTAGTAAAATGCATGACACATCACAAGTGCTCAATAAACATTGCTTTCTGTTATTTCATTATTAGCATTGTTATTATACCTGTCCAAAACCAGTGGAACCAAACACAGGGACAGTATTCAAAGGGCACTTAACAAAAGATGAAAAAAATAATAATCGTTGACATTTATTCAAGTAACAAAATGTTCCAAGAACTGTACAAACTACATGAATTTACTTAATGGTCTCAGCAATCCTATTCCATTTCTAATAATACAGATGAAGAACTGGTGCCTTTGTCTGTTAAGATGAAGCATCTTGCTTAAGGGCACACGGATCGGAATGGCAGGGCTGCATTTAAACCCAAGGAGTCTAGTGTTAGATACAGGCCCTTCACTAATATTCTATGCTGTCTCTTGATAACAAAAATAACCATTCAAATAGAACCAGTGCTACGTAGGGCAGATAGAAAAGGAATGGATGAAAAAAATTAAATATATATATATTTCCCTTAGTAATATCTGGCTCGTGGCTTTTGCCAGTAAAAATGAAAGAGAAATTAAAAATTAAATACCAGAATTTTGCTATGTCAGAGGTACAAGTGTTACATTAATGAGGTGTGACTAATTTTCGGTTAAATAATCTGTATAGTTTGTGTAGAGTTTTCATACTATTGGGTGCGTCTGTCATTAAATTAAAATTTCTTTGTTTTATTTTGCTTTAGTATAAAAATAAAGCAAATGTGTACAGTACATATATATCACATGTCATGTATGTATAACATCATATATAATAAATGTAACCAATGAAGTTTAAAAAGATTCATTTCCAGTATATCTACATCGCACAGTAGCTGGCAATCACAATCATTATTCTGATATTCTACCAGAGGAATGGTGTGTCTATTCCTTATTTATAAAATGGCACGTTATCTCCCTCACGGTAGGGTGTGTTTATATTTGTGTGTATGTAATTCCCTATGGTTATCTGCCCTTCTCTGTCCTTGATACCCTCTTCTAATTACTCACACAACATAAACAAGCACACACGGAACTCAACAACAACAAGAAACATAGGGAGCATTTTTTGTTGCTTTTATTCATAGTGTGCAATTGCACTTTAGATCCACATAATTAAATCAGTCGCCTAATCTGAGTCTTTATCATAAAAGCACAGAAAAAATTATATTATGTAGATAATATTTAATCAATTTTATTATATTTACTCACAACTACGATGAATAAATTATTAAGAAATACCAATGGCACAATGGCAGAAATATCACATCAATGTCAAGGTAGAGGCTGAGACTGCCACCTACTGCAGCCTGCTGGAAGAAGGGGAGGGCTTCAATCTTGTTGACGCCCTGGACAAGAGCTCCTCCCTACAAACCATCCAAAAGACCACACGGCTCGCAGGACTGTGGACAGCAGAGTGGTGTCTGAGGTCAACAACAGCAGAGTTTTGAGGCATTAAAGGCAGCAGGAGTGGGGCATCCTTTGGCAGGGCAGAAGTTCAAAGTAAAAAGAAGTAAAAAGTTCATTGAAAGATTTAAAAAAATAAATACCTTTTCCTCAGATTTGGAAATTTGATCACAAGACAACTTATTGATCTGACTAAAGGTGCTTAGCAAGTCTGGGGCTAAAACAACACACAGCCCAAGCCGTCAGATTCCCAGCCTACTTCTCGTCTTCTCAGGGCAACAGGCTGAAAGCAGTAATGATATGCATTACCAGGCCCGCTCCATGAATGTTTACAGCAAAAGGTGCTCTTGTGGGGCCTCACGCCTTTCCAGGCAGTTTTATCCACGCTAACATGAACAACAAAGGGAACATGGGTCCTGGTCCCATGGGAGCCATGTTTTCTGATGTTTTCTTTAGAAAGCAGCTCTACATTCAACTCCCCATAGCAACATTATCATGAATGCGATTTTATGTGGAAAAATTACCACTATATTTCAGCTATATTGTGGGTTAAATAGGCTTTTGTGAGCTGCACTGCAGATATTATCACCTCATATATTGTTACTCTAGAAAAATGAAATCTAAGCTAAAAATTGAAAAAAAAAATCTATCAACAAGGAAAATATATCCCAGAAAAGTCCTTTTAATTCTTCAGACCTGAAAATTTAACTATGACTGCTTTGGGTCAGAAACGGATATTTTCTTGCCTTAGTGTTCCATATGGATATTTATCTCCATAACTTATGTATTAAAATATCACTCTCAATTTATTAGGCAGAAATAGAAAATTGTTAATACTTGACTATTTTGTACCTATAAAACTGGCAATTTCACATAGTATAATTTAATACACAAATATGAAGTAACTTAACTCTCTATTCATTATTACAAGCCTAAACATATCCAGTCATATTGCACTACTTTGAACATTTTGCTTAATTTTATTTTCATTCAACCAATATTTATTTAGCATCTGTTAGGTTGTAGGCACATACCTTTTATTTTGTTGCATAAAGCTAGTATACATATATATTAGATGAATAAAATACAGACAGACCTAAATAGTAAATGGCATTATAGCTGAAGAAATACTACTGCCAATGTTGTATTTTTTCTGGTTTAGAAATATATACATATTTAAAATTTTATCTTAATATTCATTTATTTTTATTGCATTTTTCCTGTGTCACAAACTGCTGTTAGCATACACACTTTTCAATTACTTATAACAACCTATGGTTATATCCACACAATCTAGTTCTACTCCTGCTTTTGGATAGTTGGCGGTTTTTAATTTCTGTATGCAACATTATAAAATGAATATGCATATAAATGTTTTATGCATCTGTGGTTCCAACCATAAGAAAATATTTTCTTGGAAATGGACTTTCTAGATTAAAGAGCAAGTCCATTTTAATTGTTTTTTAAATTAGAAATATTCATTGCAAAACTCCCCAAAAGTACAGAAGTATGTGACTATGGAAGATAGTCAGAGAGATGCAGTGTTGAAACAGTGCTGGTTTTGAAAATAGAGGAAGGGCTTTTTGGGTCTCTGAGCTTTTCGAGATTCTGCTAAGGTCTGCATTGAGTATCTTGTGCTTCAGAATGTTGTCATTACTCTAGAGGGAGATGTTTTTACAGAAAGAGCCACACCGATAGATTATCTAACTTGTGAAAAGCACTTTCAATCCAAACGCAGAACTAGTCCAAGTGCCTGCCAGGAGCAAGTGTCAACATGTTTAGTTTGCTTACACTAAGCAGAGTAGTGCCACGGGTGTTTCTGAACTCTTTGCTGATACTGTTGTCCTCATAATAGATGATGCAACGTCCCCCTCACTGGATGCAAAGATTCTTTTCCTTTTTTTTTCCCTAACCAGCCGTCCTTCATTGAGAGGCATAGACTTTTTTCTATCATTCCAGGCCTTAAGTTTCTTAAGAAGCAAAACAGCCTAACTGTCTTGTAACCTTCAACTTCATCTTCATCCAGCAAAGGGAGTTCAGGAACTTTCTCAGTGCCGTGACCTCAGACATGACCAGCGCTGGTAAGGCTGAGGTAGCCAGGAAGAGCAGATGGCATTTTGCTTCTGTGTTGTGTTCACTTTGTGCTGCCAAAGGCTCCAGGTTTTGGTCAGTACAAACACGTGGCCCCCACGACACCTATTTCCAAAAGCACCCTGAGTCTGTGGCATTTTGTCATAGCACAGTAATCTGTTGTGGTAATTTGTGAAAACACTTTAGCTCATATATAGACTTCCTGATAGACATTTATGTTTCTTCTAAATCTATTTATAATAAATGAGGTTGCTATAAACATTACCTTACCACTTTTGTATGAATATATATTTTTGTTTCTCCTGGTTGAATTTATAGAAATTGTAATCACCCATTTCTATGGTCATTGAGTGTTTAACTCTATATGAAAGTACTAAACACTGTGCAAAAGTTCCTGTAGAATTTTACAATTCCAACAAAAGATATCAGCGCTCCAATTGCTTCATATCCCAACACTTGGTCTTGTCAGGCTTCTAACATTTTAATCATGCTAATTAATGTGAAGTGTTATCTCAGTTTTTAAAAAGTTTAATGAAATGTAATTTGCATAGCATAAAACTCACTCATTGTAAATGTACAATTTCATTTTTTGTATGTTCACAAAGATGTGCAACCATCACCACAATGGATTTGGAACATGTGTGTTACTCCACAAAAAAACTCTATACCTGCTAGTAGTCATTCTCAACTGTGCCCCAAATCTTCCCCTCTCTACCACCTAATGGGAGACAATAAATGTCTCTGTAGATTTTGTTTATTCTGGATGTTTCACATAAAAGGAGGCATACAATATATGGAGGTTTGTGACTTGTTTCTTTCACTTAGAATAATGTTTTCAATTTTTATCCATGTTGCAGCATAGTTCACTATTTTATTTATTTTTATTGCACAGTAACATTCCATTGTATGGATATACCTTATTTATCCATGTACCAGATGATAAACTTTAAGGTTGTTTCAAATTTGTGGCTATTATGAATAATGCTGCTATGAATATTTATGAATAAATTTTTGCATGGATGTATGTTTTCATTAATCTTGGACATAGAAAGTAGTAGAATTTCTAGGTTTTATTGTAACTCCAAGTCAATGTAAAAGTGACTACACCATTTCTCATTATCACCAACAATGAAGTTCCAATATTTCTATGTGCTTTTCAATACTTATTACTATGTGTATGTTTTATGACAGCCATCCTTTTTGGTTGCAAAACAGTATCTCATTGTGGTATTGGTTTACCTTACACTATTAACTAATGAGTCACATTATATCTGTATGCACTTATCCACCATTTGTTTATCTTCTTTGGAAAAATGTCTGTTTATTTGTCCATTTTGCAGTTGGGTTATTTGTATTGTTATTGCTAAGTTGTAAAAATTATTTATTTATTTTGGCTACAAGTTCCTTGTCATACATATTATTTGTGAATGTTCTCTACCATTCACTAGGCTATGTTTCATTTTCTTTATTGTGTAATTTAAAGCAAAATGTCTTTAATTATGAAGTCAAATTTATCTTCTTTACATTCACTTGTACCTTTTATTACTGTACTTTTAGAGTAAGTTTTTAAATCTGTATTTGTGAGTCCTTCAAAGTTATTCTTTGTTCTCAAGATTGTTTCACTATTCTTTGTCTTTGTCCTTTGGATTTCCACATAAAATTTCGGATCATCTTGTCAACTCTACAAAATAAGCCATATGAAATTTGACAGGCATTGCCTCGAATCTATAGTTGAATTTCAGAATATTGCTATCTTAACAATATTGTCTTCTGAACATGTAATATCTTTTATTATATTTAGGTATTCTTTAATATCTTCAGCAATATTTCACTATTTTCAGTGTACAAATTTTGTGTTTTTTTGCTTAATTTATTTGTAAATATTTTATTTTATGCTATTGTAAAAGGAATTGATTTCCTAAATTTATTTTTGGATTATTTATTTATAGAGTATAGAAATATGATTGAATTTTGCATACCCATACACTGAAAACTTTCTGAATTTGTTTGTTAGTTCTAACAGTTTTTACTGGATTACCAAGGATTTTCTGTGTACAAGATCATGTCATCTACAAAGAGAGATGTTACTCTTTTCTTCTAAATTTTTATGCCTTTTATTTTGGTTTTGTTCATTTATTAAATTGTTCTTCTAATATCTACTTTATTTATTTCTGTCTTACTTTAAAAATATTTTCTTCTTTCCCCTTATTTTGGTTTCAGTTCCTTAAGATAAAAGATATAAGGTTATTGACTTGAAATCATTCTTTTCAAATGTAGATGTTTAATGATATAAATTTCTCCCTGAACACTTCTGTATCTCAAAGGTTTGCTTTGTCATTTTTTTTTCAATCGCCTCAGAGTACTTTCTAAATTCTTTTATTTTTTGATCCTTTGGTTGTTGAATTTCAACTCTGTGAAATTTCCACTGTTTCTTCTGTTCTTGGTTTCTAATTAATTCTATTTGTTTGAAGTACACACTTTTCTGGTTTTAATCATTGTAAATGTATCAAGGCTTATTGTATTACTTAGAATATGGTGTCTCATGGAAAATGTTCCAAATGTTCCTACTCTTGAGAAGAGTATGTCTCGTCTTGCTTTTGGGTGAGCTGTTCTATGTTTGTCTCTTTAGTGATGCCAATTTTTCTATAACTTGCTCATTCTTTCTCTGTTATATACACTATTGAAAGTAGGTTATTAAAGATTTCTATTGTTGAATTGAATATTTCTGCTTTTATTTTGTCAATTTTGCTTCCTGTATTTGAGGGGCTATTTTTAGTTTATGTATGTTTTTGCTATTATACATATCTCATGAATTGACATGTATTGCATTATAAAATGTTCTTCTTTATCTCTAGAAACACCTTTTTGGTTTTAATATCTATTTAGAGTCATGTGAGTATGGCTGCTCCAACTTTGATATGGTTGTTGTTTGCATGAGTATTTTCCCCATTTTTTTCAACTTATTGGTGTCTTTGAATCTAAAGTATGTCTCTAGCAGACAATGTATAGTTGGACCTTGCTTTTCTATCCAGTCTGTCCCTCTCTGCCTTTGATTACATTAATTCTTTCACATTTCATGTTATTATTGATATCCTTGGATTTATCTTTGCTATTTGACTGTTCTTTTTTAATGCCTCATGTCTTTTTTCTTCCTCAGTTCTTCCTTTATTGTTTTTTTATGTCATTGAGACAATACCTCCCCGTGTAACATTTTAGTTCATTTCATGATTTCTCCCAATATTATTTGAGTTCATTTTTCATGATTGCTCTAGAGCATACAATATTTACCTTCACTTATTAAAGTTATACCAAATTAATTCCAGTGGGCTACATAAATGTTAGCTCTTTATAGATTCATCCCCCCTTCCCCTTTTTGTGCTAATTTTGTTACACATTTACATCTGTGCATACTACAAACCCAAAAAATTCTGCTATAATTATTACCTCATGTAATGTTATATCTTTTAAAGAAGCTAAGAGAAAAATATTAGAAAACAAATATTTGCATATTTGGTCACACTAACTTTCTTATTTAACACTTGTGTTTTTTTTTCACATGTTTCTGTGGATTCAAGTTAATTAGCTGGTGTCATTTCCTTACTCTAATACAGCTTTGTTCCCATCTACCACCATTGTACTTTTGTATATTTATTACACATTGTTTTATACAATTGCTTTTTTACTCATTGAGAAAAAGAAGAAATATGCAATTATAATGTTTTTTAAAATCACCTTCTAATTACATTTATCAGTGTTTTTCATTTTTCATGTGAGTTTAAATTACTTCCTAGTATCACTAGATTTTAGCTGAAAGAAGTTTCTGTAATATATTTTGTAAAGCAGTTCTACTTGAAACAATCTCTCATTCTCAAAATCCAGGAATGTTGGTATTTTCTTTCATTTTTAATTAAACATTTTATATTGAAAATTCATATGTAGTTATTCCTTTATATATATATATAGTAAGAAATTATACAGAAAGTTTCTGTGCTCCATTTCCCAAGTTTCCCCCAATGGCTGCACCATGCAAAACTATAGTGCAAAATCAAAATTAGATGCTGACATTGACACAATCAAGACACAGAAAATTTTCACCGTATGTTTCCCTCTTTGTCCTTGTATACTTACTTGCCCCCACCTCCTCATTAAAACCTTACAGACACTAAGATATCCTCTGGTTTTCTAATTTTATAGTTTCAAGCATAAATGGAATCACTCAGTATTTAATCTTTTGAAAACTTCTTTGAGATTGACCTTTATTCTTTACCAAAATGATCTGGAATTTATTCCAGGTTGTTGTCTGTATTAATAGTCATTTCTTTTACTTTATATTCTAAATAGTAATCCACAGTATAGACATACTAGAGCTTGTTTAACTGTTTAAAGTTGAAAGGCAGCTGAGTTGTTTACAGTTTTTTGGCTATAATGAATATTGCTGTTATAAACATTTTCTATCATGAAGATTTCAACCTTTTTTGGGGTATATGCTCAGGGGTCCTACTGTTGTATGATAGTTTTATAACTTTATTAAGATATTTCCAGAGTGATGATACATTTTATATTCACTTCCAAAAAGTATGAGTAATGTAATTTCTCCTGATTTTTACCAGTATTTGATGCTGTCTTTTTATCTATTTAAAAATTATATCTATTCAATATTTTGCAATATACAAAAATGTGTTCACCAACTGCATTATAATTTTAGATTTGCCATTTATGTTTTCATTTCATTATGTTATATATAATATAATAATTAATACAATATAAATATTATTTTATATTAGTTACACGTGTACATCACAGTAGTTAGAAAATTATATAATTTACAAAGTAATCCCTCTGATAATGCAAGTACCCACCAGCCACCATACATAGATATTACAATATCATTGACTACATTCCATATGTTTTACATTCCTGTGGTTATTTTGGAACTATCAATTTGTACTTCTAAAGCCTGTCACCTTTTTTCACCCAGCCCCTTCTCCCTGTCGCATTCAGAAAATTCTTGAGGGAGAAAAAAAGAAAGAGAGAGGGAGAGAGAGACAGAGAGAGAGGCTGCCACTTTTATGAAGGATAAAACAACAATAAAAGGACTCATGTAACCTGCACAAGAGACATTCCTGCAGCACCTAGCTCAGGTGATCAGGCAGACCGCACCAATGAGCCACACAGGACACCTACTAAATAAGGTTACCCTACCAAGATGGGGAGACATAGAAGATCAACCTCATGCACAGAAACAAACACACAGAGGTAGCCAAAACTGGAAAAAAAGAAACATACTCCAAATGAAACTACTCTAGCTAAATCTCCAGAAAAAAAGGACAAATAAAATGGAGGGAATCCATCAGATATAGAGTTCAAAACAATGGTTATAATAATAATCAAGGAACTTAGGGGAAGAATAGATAAAATCAATGAGAACTTAAACAAAGAGATAGTAAACATGAAAAAGACATAGAAACCATAAAAATAACCAGTCAGAAATGAACAATACAGTATCTGAAGTGCAGAATCCACTAGAATAAGTAAAGCATAGGCAGATGAAGCAGAGGATTGAAACAGTGATTTGCAAGACAGGGTAACAGAGAACACCCTGTCAAAGCAGCAGAAAGAAAAAATAATTTGCAAAAGTGAGGATAGTGAAAGGGACCTTTGAGGCAACAATAAGCATAACGATATCTGCTTCAAAGGGATACCAGAAGGAAAAGAGATAGAAGAAATAAAAAAAAAAACTATTTAAAGAAATAATGACTGAAATGTCCCTGGTGAAGAAAAATGACACATCAGTCCATGAAATGCACAGCAGCCCAAATTAGATGAACACAAAGAGGCCCATACCCAGACACATCATAATTAAAATGGCAAAGGTTAAAGACAAAGAGAGAATCTTAAAGGAAGCAAGAGAAAGACAGTTACCTAAAAGGGTGCTTCCATAAGAATGTCGTCTGATTTCTCAACAGAAACATTTTAGTACAGAAAAGATTGGCTTGAAATACTGAAAGTGAGGAATAGCAAAAACCTATAACCAAGACTACTATACCCAGCAAGGCTATCATTGAAATTAGAGAGATAAACTGCTCCCCAGACAAGAAAAATCTAAAGGAGTTCATTACCACAAACCAGTATTACAAGAAGTATTACAAAGGCTCTCTTAGAAAGAAGGGGAAAAAAAGAGGGATACAATTACAAGAATAAAATGGCAATAAATACATACCTATCAAAATCACTTTAAAAGTAAATGGCTTAAATGCTCCAATCAAAACACATAGAGTAATTCAATGGATAAGAAAACAAGAGCCATATATATGTTGTCTACAAGAGATCCACCTCAGAATGAAAGACACACACAGACTAAAAGTAAAGAAATGGAAAAAGATATTTCATGAAAATAGAAATGAAAAAATAACTGGGGTAACAATACTTATATCAGGAAAAAATAGACTTTAAAAACAAAACCTGTAATATAAGACAAAGGAGGACACCCCATAATGATGAAGGGAGTAATCCAACAAGAGGATATAACCCTTTTAATAATTTATGCACCTAACATAGGAGCACCTAAACAAATAAAGTGAATCTCAGTGGACATAAAGGGAGAGACCGATAGTAATACAGTCATAGTATGGGGTTTTAACACCCCATTGACATCAATGAACATACCTACACAAGAGAACTGCAACTTTAAATGACACACTAGATCAGAGGGACTTAATTCATTTATTCAGAGTATTTTATTCAAAGCAGCAGAATATATATTCTATTCATATGCACATGAAACATTTTTAATGATAGACAACATGTTAGGACACAAGAGTCTCAATAAACTTAAGAAGATTAAAATCATATCAAACATCTTACACATGTTTATGTGGTACACATACCACAGTGGTATGAAAATAGATGTCTAGCTTCCGGCCAAATGGAGGCGTAGGTAGACACACTGTGCCTCCTTGCACAACCAAAAGAAGGACAACAACAATTTAAAAACAGAAAACAACCAGAACTGACAGAAAGTCGAACTGTATGGAATCCCTACAACCAAGGAGATAAAGAAGAAACACTCACCCAGACCGGTAGGAGGGGCGGAGACAGACAGGCAGCCAGGGTGGAGAGGAGTCGTGGCAAGGCGGCAGCTGGCAGACCCAGAGAGGTGGTGGATTGTGGAACAGGGCAGGCCAGGCTGCAGCTAGCAGACCCCATAAGGTGGCCCCACATTCGCTCATAGATAAACCGGGAGGAATGGCGGGGGAGTAAAGCAGACCATGCAACCCAGGGCTCCAGCGCGGGGGAAGTAAAGCCTCAAACCTCTGATTGAAAACACCCGTGGGTGTTGAGGCAGCAGCAGGAGAAACTCCCAGCCTCACAGGAGAGTTCATTGGAGAGACCCACAGGGGCCTGGAGCATACACACACCCACCCACCCAGGAATCAACACCAGAGGGGCCCAATTTGATTGTGGGTAGTGGAGGGAGTGATTGAAATCCGGCAGACAGTGGAGCAAGTACCATTGCTCCCTCTTGGACCCTCCCGCATGTAGAGCATCACAGTGCAGTGACCAGTATTACCCCGCCCCGGGGAACACCTAAGGCTCCGCCCCTTTATGTAACAGACATGCCAAGACAAAAAACAAATGTCCCAAATGAAAGAACAAATTAAAGCTCCAGAAAAAATACAACTAAGCAACGAAGAGATAGCCAACCTATCAGATGAACAGTTCAAAACACTAGTAATCAGGAAGCTCACAGAATTGGTTGAATTTGGTCACAAATTAGATGAAAAAATGAAGGCTATGCTAAGAGAAACAAAGGAAAATGTACAGGGAACCAACAGTGATGAGAAGGAAACTGGGACTCAAATCAATGGTGTGAACCAGAAGGAAGAAAGAAACATCCAACCAGAAAATAATGAAGAAAAAGAATTTAAAAAAAATGAGGAGAGTATCAGGAACCTCCAGGACATCTTTAAATGTTCCAACATCCGAATTATAGGGGTATCAGAAGGAGAAGAGGAAGAACAAAAATTTGAAAACTTATTTGGACAAATAATGAAGGAGAACTTCCCTAATCTGGCAAAGGAAATAGACTTCCAGGAAGTCCAGGAAGCTCAGAGAGTCCCAAAGAAGCTGGACCCAAGGAGGAACACACCAAAGCACATCATAATTACATTAGCCAAGATGAAACAGAAGGAGAGAATCTTAGAAGCAGCAAGAGAAAAGAACACAGTTACCTACAAAGGACTTCCCATAAGACTGTCAGCTGATTTCTCAAAAGAAACCTTACAGGCAAGAAGGGGCTGGAAAGAAGTATTTGAAGTCATGAAAGGCAAGGACCTACATCCATGAATACTCTATCCAGCAAAGCTATCATTTAGAATGGAAGGGCAGATAAAGTGCTTCTCAGATAATGTCAAGTTAAAGGAGTTCATCATCACCAAGCCCTTATTATAGGAAATGTTAAAGGGATTTATCTAAGAAAAAGAAGATAAAAAATATGAACAGTAAAAATGACAGCAAACTCACAGTTATTAACAACCACACCTAAAACAAAAACAAGAGCAAACTAGGCAAACAACTAGAACAGGAACAGAACCATACAGAAGGAGATCATATGGAGGGTTGTCAATAGGGAAGTGGGAGGGGGAGAGAGGGGGGAAAGGTACAGAGAATAAGTAGCATAGATGATAGGTGGAAAATAGACAGGGGGATGGTAAGAATAGTGTAGGAAATTTAGAAGCCAAAGAACTTATAAGTATAACCCATGGACATGAACTATAGCGGGGAGTGTGGGAGGGAGGGGGTGGGCAGGATGAAGTGGAGTGAAGGGGGGGAAATGGGACAACTGTAATAGCATAATCAATAAATATATTTAAAAAAGAAAATAGATGTTTAACTCACATGCACACACATACACAAAACCCTGAAAAACACACAAAGACGTGGAAGCTAAATAACATGTAACTAAACAATGAATAGTTTCATAATGAGATCAAGGAAGAAATCAAAGCATGTTTTGAAACAAGTGAAAAGGAAGACACAACCCAAAATGTGACAAAGGAAAAGCAGTTTTAAGGGGGAAATTTATAGTATTTACAGTCTTACTTCAGGAGACAAGAAAAACCTCAAATAAACAACCTAAGTTTACACTTAATGGATCTAGAAGAAGAACAACAAACAAAACTCTAAGTATTACAAAGAAGATAATAAAAGTCAGAGCAGAAACAAACAAAATAGAGTCTAAAAGAAATATAAAAGTTCAATAAATCCTAGAGTTGGTTCACTGAAAATATAAACAAGATTGACAAACCTTGAATCAGACTCAACAAGAAAAAAACAGACAGGATTCAAATAAATAAAATTAGAAATCAAACAGGAGAAATAACTATTGACACCACAGAAATGAAATAGGATGGAAAGAAAATATTATGAACAACTATACACTAACAAATTGGACAATCTGGATGAAATGGATAAATTCCTAGAAACATACAATCTGTCAAAACGTTATCAACAAGCATGAGAAAAATCTGACTAGACTGAATACAACTAAAGAAATTGAAGCTGTAACAAATACTCCAGACCAAAAAAAAAAAAAAAAAAAAATCTTGACCAAATGGCTTCACAGGTGAATTTTACCATTTGAAGAAGAAATAATATTTATTCTTCTCAAATTATTCCAAGAAATCCCAGAGGAAAGACTATTCCCAAGCTCATTTGATAAGGCCATCATTATGCTAATTCAAAAACCAAATAAAGACACTACAAAGAAAGAAAATTATAAGCTAACATCTTTGATGAATATAGATGCTCTAATCCTCAACAAAATATTAGCAAACCAAATCCAGAAATACATTAAAAAGATTATACACCCCGACCAAGTGAGATTTACTCCAGGCTCTGGTGCACCCAGCTGGGGAGTCCAGTATGGGGTTGAGACCCCTCCATCCTTAGGGGCACCTTTGCAGCTGAGATAACTCTACAGTTCTGTACTATCACCTGTGGTTGCAAGGCCAGCACTTTTTGTGCCTCTGTCCTTCCTACCTCTCTGGGTATTGCTTCTTCTGTAATCCTTGGTTATAGACTTCTGTTCAGCTGGTCTTCATTGGGTTATTCAGGTTAATTGTTCTATAATTTCATTTAGTCCTGGAAGGAGGTGATGAGTGTACCTTCCACCAATTCCGCTGCCATCTCGCATCCACCAAGATCTGTGTAACTTCTGTGGTGAGGTGTCTGTCCGGAGCTTGTGCTCATTTTTTAATTGGGTTATTTGTTTTCATATTGTTGAGGATTGAAAGTTTTCTTTTTTGTATTTGGTTACCAGTTCTTTATCAGATCCGTGTCATGAAAACACGTGATCTGAGTCTGTGGTTTATGTTAGAATCAGTTAGAATACTGACATCCACAGATAAGTCCTCCTCTCCCCTCTCTTCAAGTCCCCCTGCCTTCAGGGGCTTCTCTCTCTCCCTTTAGGGAGAGCCTGGTGACTTCCCACCTCGAGGGCCTATATTCTCTGCTCCGGATAGGGGTGTGCCATTTCTGTAGGCAAATGCTATGTCACTGACTGTGGCTCCCCTGGCAGCCTCAAAGCCAGTGGGCTCACTTGACCTGACTTTGAAGGAGATGAGGGCTCTTTCCCTTTTCTTCACTGAGCTGAGTCCTACTCTCAGAAGCTGGATATGCTGTGTATGTGGGTTCGGGGCTGGCATAGGGCCAGGGTAGAGGCCACTTGTGGAGGACCTCTGTGATTTGGGTTCTGTGGCCTGTCAAAGCCTTCAGCATGATGCTCTGACCTTCCAGCACCTTCTGTGAGGCCCGTTGTAAGGTCCCTTCTCACATAAGCTTATGGGTCCTGCTGTGGTAACAGAGGTCTTCACTTTGATGGAGCACATTCACTGTGGGCCCTGTGACTGGCTGCACCTTCCTAGACCTGCTTTCCTGGCAGAGAGGAAGGGGCTTTGTGCTCGGAGGGAGAGGGAGCAGGCCGGAATGTGAAGGCTTGCAACCTCCAGTGTCCTGGATGGCAGGGCCAGGCTGCCTGGCTCAGGCTCAGGTGAGTTATCGAGCAGGGTGAGAATGGTGATGACAGGAGTGAAAAATTGGAAATAGCTCATGTTTCACAGCATGGCCTTTGGAAATTCTGATTTGGGGACACAGAAAATGCCAACAGGCAGTGTCCACCCCTAGGGAAATGAGATTCCAGAAGGGCACACACTTCAGAATCCTCCTCCCCGAACATTCCAAGTGTGCAGGCACATGCACACATGTGAACAAGCCCAAGTGTCCACAAATGCACACATGAGCATGGGAACGCAGGAACACACACGCACATGCTGATACAATGTGCGCACACACACAGGACTGGAAAGGTGAGCAACCCCTGGCAGGGCTCTCCCCCTAGAAGGGCTCTGTTTTGACTTGATTCTGAATTGCTTTAGAATTCATTATTATACTATGACAAATCTGAATTATTTTTTGTCACAAATCCTTTAAAAACTAAAAACTAAATATTCTATTTTATTCCATAAATGAGTGATAAATGGATAACATTGAATATATGATTTTAATTTTTTATTTAATCTTTATTGTATTTTTTTCCATAACCATCTAATCCACTTATACCCCCTCCCACCAACAATCACCACAATGTTGTCCATGTCCATGAGTCTTTTCTCTGTTTTACTCAATCCTTCAAACTATCAAAGTCACATATGCATTATAAAAAATGTAGATGTCACCTCGAGGAAAAGATGAGACTTGCAAGTCCCACCGCAGAGGTAATCATCATGAATGGCCTAGTGGGATTCTCTCAGGCTCTACCTCTCATTCTGCTTGTCGATCTCTGTCACAGGAAAAATAATTTTCACATGTGTGTCTACCTATGGAAATTATATGTATGTGGTCTAACAGGTAGGGCACTGGATGCACAGAGTAGGTCCACATGTGTCACATGACAGGACCCTGAGGTCTTTATCTGTCAGCACATAGAGAACCCTGCACCCGCTTCAGCAGCTGAGCTCTCCGCATCCCTGTGGACCAGGACTGGTGGATCTCATCCCCTCTCCATGGACACTGGTGGTTTTTCCAGTTCCTGGCAGTTATATCAGTGCTCTGATGGGTAGTGTTGAAAATACATCTTTGAAAATTTGTGCCAGAATTTCTGTGGGGTACGTCCTAGGATGAGCAGTGCCAGATGAGAATGTGCACCTGTGGACCTTTGATAGGTCCTACACACTGTTTTCCCAAAGGAGGGGCCTTTTCCTTTTCCTTCCATGGGATCTTCTGGGGCTTCTGCTTCCTCACTTTATGCCCAGGGCTGGGTGCAACCAGACCAGAAGCCTGCCAGTCTGGTGGTGACAGTGCCCTGTCCCCAGCGTTTACAGTGTGTGTGTGTCCCCACTGGGGAGGTCAGGCATCTCTGACATGTGGTGGTGTGTTCACTGCCTCTCCATGGAAGTGTCTGTATTTGCCTTGTGTCTCTTTAGAAAACGTGGACTTTCGAGAACTTGCTGTACCACAGGGATGTCAAACGTTTCTCTGGCCTTGGGTTGTGAGGATTGCTTTCTAGATTGTGGCTTTTCTTTCCCAGATTTCTTCATTTTTCTCGTTATTGTTTTTTGAACAGGCAGAGACAGCCATTGTCTCACTGGCCTCTGGCCCTGCAGTTGCACAGCACAGCAGCCTCTACCCTGAGATTGTGCCACACTTACCAAAAGGGCTTATGTTTTTATATCTGATCTCTAATCCATCTGGGACCTCCCTTTCAAATAACAAGAAATATATAAGCAAACACAAGAAGGCACCTATTGTAATATTCTGTTTATAGGAAACATCCAAAGGAAGTAAAGGAAGAGACAGGAAGCACATCAGGAGTTGCCAGGGGCAGAATGAGTGGGGAATGGGTACTTTTGGTGCAGGGTTTCCTTTGGGGGAGATGGAACACCTGGCAACTGGACGGTGGTGATGCTTGCACAGCATCGTGAATGTACGTCAAACTCAGGAATGCCACATTTTACACTACAAACAATAAGCTTTATTTAATACTTAAACTTAACTATGCCCTAGAGAAAAACATGACAAAGGGGAAAAAAAGGTCACAGGGGGCCAGTAAAACAACTTCCTGGTAGGTATAGGAGAGCTGGTGGAATGATAATCAGCTCTAGAAGTGGCCCTGGGGCATTACCGAGAGCACTTCCTATTTGTACCAGGAACCAGGGAAAATTTGAAGAAGGATTCAACTGGAAGGCGTGGTGGGGCCTCAGTCAGGTCAGGAGATGCTGCCCAGCCTAGGCAGTGGAGCCCTGCAGTGGTGGATCAGCCCACTAGGATCAGCTCCTTCTTGGAGCTCCTCTGGATGTACTACAAGGGTTGCAGCGCAGGGCTGGCTCAGCTTCTTAGGCTCCTGATAAAGTAGCAAGAGAAGAAAATTTCACCCACATGCTTGTACTTCCGTAAGCTCCCAAAAGACAGAACATAGCCTGAGCCTTCCAGAGAAGCTGAAGCCCAAGATAAACTTAACGACACGCCCCACCTGGTGGATAGTCCGGCAGACAGATGGTCTGAGGCCTATCTTTGTTCCTGGGCCAGCCTCTGTGGGTGGTCCCTGTGAGTGTGGTTCCAACTCCTCCACATAAACTGGCCGGTAACTACACCCACAACCCTTTCCAGTCTCCCTCAGTTTCTCAGCCTTGGGTGCAGATTCCTTGGACTACAGGTCATTTGGCTGGTTCTATTAATGTGGGCACCCTGTTTCAGGTGAGAGTTGCAGATGATCACCTTATACTAGGGCCTGAGTAGTTTCCGAAGAGATGTTTTTTTCAGGCCATTCGCAGGCCCTGGTTGCCCTGAAGGCTGGTTGGTGACAGACACTACAGGGTAGCTTAGGCTCTTGATATTGGAGCCCACTAGTCCCTCCTTGATGGAGATGAGGCAGGGGACTCTGCAGTCCAGCTCTTCCGGTTGCGCTGATGCTGTAGTAGTGAGAAGCAAAAAGATCACAGGCAGGCACTATAAATGCCCTCCAAGAACAGAAAACAGCCAGCATCTGCCAGTGAAGACAAAGCCAGGAGCGACCATCTCTCCTGGAAAATGACAGTGGATGGGTGGTCTGAGGCCATTCCTTACTCATGGCCAACAATAGCAGGTACTCCTCCTGTGCCTTGCCTGGCCTCCCTCCAGACCTCGCATTCAGCTCTTCCCTGGGCCTACACTGATCTCCCCAGACTGCTGACAAGAGGGCTCGGAATTTTTGGGCTCCTGGTCACAGTCGTGAAATGTCATATTCATGTGAATAGTGGTCAATTTCAGAAAAGGTGTCCTTTGCAGGCCTTGAAGAGTACCTGGATCCCCACAGCTCTGGTGGCTGACAGAGACTTTGCAGGCTCTCTGGTCCCCAGTGTGGTGGGGCAACTGCACCTCCCTGATGGGTATGGGGTGAGGCTCCCCATTGTCCTGGTGCTCCTCCTGGGTAGGAGCTGCAGTTATGAGAGGGAAGACGATCAACCGCATGCATATATTTCTAATGGCCCACAACTAACAGAAAAGAGCCAGAGACTGTCAGAGAAGTAGAGCCAGGACTGACCCCTGGGGGACCTCTCCTCAGACATTACAGTAGATGGGTGGTCTGACACTGTGCTTTGCTCCTGGCCTGCTTCTGAGTTTGCAACCTGTGTGTCTTACACTGACCCCACCCCCTAGGTAGCTTACAAATACTCTCCCATCCCTTCTTGCTCTCCATCAACTGCTCACCCAAGGACTCTGAATTATTGGGTTCCTGGTCACTTGGCCTACTTCCATGCACACTGGCTCCATGATCCAGGTAGGGGTCAATAATAGTCACATTTCTGGGAAGCTTAGGTGACTTCTGGGAACATTTCTTTTTCAGGCCATGCCCAGGCCCTTGCTCCCCAGTTCCCAGGGTAGTGCCAGATATTTCTGACCTGATCCAGCCCCCAGTGAGGTCTTGCATCTGCCTGACACAGGTAATCAGGGGGCAGGAGTCCGTGTTCACCAGCTGCTCCTGCTGGACAGGTTCTGTATTTGTGGGAGGAGAAAGATCATACATGTGCCTACTGCTCCAGTGGCCCCCAACATACAGAACAGAGGCAGAGCGTCCCAATAAGCCACTGCCCGGGACTGACCCCAGGACATCCTCTCCACTAACAATCCAAACACAGGGTGGTCTGAAGCCCAACCTTACTCCTGGGGCAGCCTCTGTGGGTACTCCCTGTGTGTCTGGCACATACTCCTTCACATAAGCTGGCCTGTAACTGCCCTCCCATGCCATCATAGTCTCCCTCAACTTCTCCTCCTTAGGAGAGGCATCTTGGTGCTCCAGTTTATTATACCCAGCTCCACTACCAATGTCACCTCTCTCTAGGCTGCATCTGTGAATTGTCAGATTCATGTGCATCTTGTGTGGCTTCAGAAGATGTGTCCTTTGCAGACCATGAAGGGGCACTGGTTCTGCAGACTCTTGGTTGGCAACAGAAACTTCAGAGGTGCTGTGACCCTTGCTATTTTGGTGGCTCTGCCTCTCCCTGATGGCAATGGGGCGTGGGTTTCCATTGTCCATCTTCTCTTCCTGGCTTGTTGCTGCAGAAGCCAGAAGAAAAAGATCATCCACATGCGTGAATTTTAATGGCCACCCATTAAAAGAACATAGGAAGAGCCAGCCCTCCAGAGAGGCCTCCAGCCAAGACCCACTAGTGGACAACTTCTCAGACTGTCCTGCAGATGGCTTTTTCTGAAGCCTCTTTTTGCTCCTGGCCAGCTTCTGTAAGTGCTCCCTGTGTGCCTGGCACTGAATTTTCCACATAATCTGGCATGTAACTACTCCCCCTTCACACCCCAGTCTCCCTCAACCTCTTACCCTTGAGCACAGACTCCTCGGGCTCCAGGTCATCCGACCCAATTACTTTAACATGAGCATTACCTTCCATGTTGCCAACAGCAACGTGCAGCTTCTGTTGAAACCTGGGTCGCTCAAGTAGAGGTGTCTTTTTCTTGCGATTTTTGTGCCCTGCTTGCCCAGACTCCTTGATGGCGACAGTGACTTCAGGTCTGCTATGGTGCTTGGTGGAAGTGAGCACCCACTCGTCACTGGTGAAGATGTGACCAGGATCTCCATCGAGAAGCTGCTCATGGACTGGCGCTGAAGTTGGGAGAGGAGAAAAAATCACTTGTTTACCTGCATTTCCATCTTCCTCCCCCAGACAGAACATGGGCCAGGCTTTCAGAAGAGCTGCAGCAGACGACACACACAGTGGAGCCCTCCCTGTGCACATTGCTGTAGGCGTTTGTCAGCAGGTGTTTGGTCAGCCTGTCTTTGCTCCTGGCCAGTCTCTTCAAGTGTTCCCTGTGTGTCTGGCACCAACCTCCCCCACAGTCTCATCTGTACTTCAATTCGTTATCCCACCTCCACCTTTCCTCCTCCTTACCCTTGGAGTCTGACTTTTTTGTTTTCAAATCATCTGACTCGGTTTATAGAACATGGGCTCTAAGCTCTATGCTAATGTGAAAAATTGTCACCTTGTTGTGGAGCCTGGGTAACTGCAGGGTAGGTGTCCTTCTTTGTTTATCCACATGTTTTGATTCCCCAGACCACTGGGCATTATCAGGTGCATTTTCCCTGTACTGGCTATCCGCTGTGTGGTGGACCTCCCCATCACTGGTGGAGACCAGGAGGGCATCTCTGTCGAACTCCTCTTGTTCCTGTATGAATTGGGTTGAGCTCTGCAATGACAGTGACCAGTAGCTGGTTGGGAGACCTCAAGCCCTGCTCGCCCCTAGTTGCTGCAGCTTCTGCTTACTGGACCTTCTGCTTCAGGATCCGACCCAGCCCTGTGTCTGCACAGACCTCCACTGAGGGTAAACGAGATCCACCTCTAGAGTTCAGGATAAATCTCAGGCAGAGGACACCACCCACACTCCACATCCATCAAGCTATCATTGACCTGGGGTATGAACATGACCAGCCCACCAGGCTTCTCACCTCTTCCTTCTAAGGTTCCCCACATGAACTCCTTATATATACACACACACAAGGAGGTTACATAGGGCACCCCAGGTGGGATAGGAGTGGTGGCCTGACCCAATCCAAACCACCCTGGGCTTTCCTGTATTACCTATGGATTCTGCCCTGAAAAGGGCCTTAATCATCTAGGATGAGTTCAGAAACATTGGCAGCAGTGGGGGAATATACTAGCATTCCTGCTTCTGTTGAGGCCATTGCCTCGAACCTTAGACAGACAATAAGAAAAACATTCTGTCATTACAAAATCTTTAGCCAAAGTGAGTTGGCTCAGCGCTGTTTGAGAATGTGGTTGCTTGGTTACCAGGGTTCCCAGTTCTGTTGGGCTCTATCTTCAGGAAGTGAGGTCACTGCCTGGGTCCCTTACCCTGAGGGACTCCTCAGATAAGAGCAGTGACTTCACTTCCTGAGAAGAGCAGTGACCCCACCTGAAGAACCCTCCCCCAAATCCCACCCTGGTTCCTGCCACAACAGAGGAGCTGCCTCTGGAACATGCCTCAAGGCCACCTCTCGAGCCGCTTGTTGAGCCTGTACTCTGTCCTCCACCAGAATCTGTTCTCTTCCACCTCTATACTTTTTTTATTTTCTATTTTTCTTTATGTTCTTTATGGTGTGATTTATTATTACAATTTATTTTTAATTATAAGTAGTTACTGTTTATATTTTAAATTGTGCCATTCCTGAGTGTGATGTACATTCATTATTCTGTGCAAGAATCACCAGCACTGTCTAGTTGCAGGATGTCTCCCTACCCTCAAAGGAAACCCTGCACCAGAAGTATTAGTGAATACCCACTCTTCCCAACCCTGGCAACCCATGATGCACTTTCTGTCTCTGCCCTTTTACCCCTTCTGGATGTTTCCTACTAATGAAATCTTATAATTGGTGCTTTTTTATGTCTACTCACATCCATTTGTTTTTATCTGAAACACCATTTTTGTTAAAGGGAATTGTCATGTAGCTTACTGAGCAGATGTAAAAAAAAAAAAAAAAGAGCTCTTTTAGTAAATGTGTGCATAATCTTGTGGTAGAGACTCCTTTGCTAAGTGTGACCTCAGGGCCTGAACCCAGTCAAGACCATTTAAAAAAATTCATGAGGATAGAAGACTCTCCTCAACCTTATTTTACTAGTACAACGACATCCTAATTTAAAACCTGATGAAGACACTAGAAAGAAAAAAATATAGGCCAATATTTCTGATGAACATACGAGGGGGGACCAAAAAATATCAGAATTGATTTATAAAAAATTGTATATTTATTCTTACATATTTCAACTTCAGTAACCTTCAAAGTATTATCCATTTGATGCAATACACCTTTGGAGACATATTTTTCTCTGCTCCAAACAGTTTTTTAAAAATGTCAGTTGTGATGTTTTTTAGTGCCTCTGCCATTTTTTGTTTCACCTCTTCCACATCAGCAAAACATTTCCATTTGAGGATTTTTTTCCATCCAGGGAAACAAACAGAAAAAGTCATTTGGGGGTGAGATCAGGTGAACAGGGAGGGTGGTGAACAGAGGTCATTCTGCTTTTGGTTAAAAACTGCTGAAAACTCAGCATAATGTGGGCAGATGTGCTCATAAATCACTCATCATGAAATGGGCAAACACACTGAAAGAATCTTTAAAAAAAAGCTATGAAGCTGAACTCAGCCTCTGACAACAATGCCAGTTACACTAATACCAGTGTTTTCCTAGAGCATTCACCTAGTGGGGGAAGCCTGTACTACAAGGAGCCTGCCCTCCAGAAGACAATACCTGTTTTTGAGAGGCACCTCCTCATAGATATTAAAATCCTCAGCAAAATATTAGTAATCTACTACAGCAGTACATGAAAAAATTATACTCTCTAAGTGGGATTTATTCTGGGGTTGCATGGTTGGTACAATACCCACAAATCAATAAATGCGATGCACCACATAAACAAAATGAAGCATAAAAGTCATGATCATTTCAATAATGGCAGAAAAAGCATTTTTTATAAAATTCAGCCCCCATTTATGATAAAACTCTCAGCAAAGTGGGAATCAAGGAGACATAACTTCAACATAATAAAGTTCACATATGACAAATCCACAGCCAACATCATACTGAATAGGCAAAAATTAAAAGTTATTCCCTTAAGATCAGGAACAAGTCAAGGGTGTCCGCTCACTACTCTTTGTCAACGTAGCTCTAGAAGTCCTAGTCACAGCAATCAGAGAAGAAATGAAAGGCATCCACATCGGAATGGAAGAACTAAAATTGTTATTATTTGCACATTATATGATACTGTACATAGAGAACCCTAAAGTTTTCACCTAGAAACTACTAGAACTGGTACATGGATTCAGTAAAGTAGCAGGATACAAAATACCCAGAAATCAGTTGCATTTTTACATGCCAATAATGAACTACCAGAAGGAGAAACTAAAAAGTAATTCCACTTACAATTATATAAAAATCATTTAAAAAATTAAGGATGTAAAAAAACCTGTACTTGAAAAATTATAAGATGCTAAGGAAAAACAATGAAGAAGTTACAAGTAGGTTGAAGCAGATACTGTGTTCATTAGTAGGAAGAATTAACATCATTAATATGTCCATATTACCGGAAGCAATCTATAGATTCAGTGCAATTTTTTATTCATGTACCAGCGGCACATTTCACAGAACCAGAACAAATATTCCAAAAAATTTTATGGAACCACAGAAGACCCCAAATAACCACAACAATCTCGAGAATGAAGAACAAAGTTAGAGGAATCATACTACCTAATATTGAACTATATACTAAATATAAGGCCAAGGTAATCAAAATAATATGGTGACGGCATAAAAACAAACATATCAATCAGTGGAACAGACTAGAGAGCTCAGAAATAAACCTATGTCTTCATGATGGATTACTATTTGACAAAGGAAGCAAGGACATGCAATGGGGTAAAGACAGTCTACTCAATAAAGTGTTGGGAGAAAAGCACAGATATTTGAAGAAAATGAAACCAGACCACCTTCCTATACCATTTACAAGAATAAACTCAAAATGGATTAAAGATTTAAATTTAAGGTTCAAAACCATAAAAATCTTAGAAAAATAAGCAGTAAAATCTTGGACTTTTTTGTAGCCATGTTTTTTTTCTTTTGACATATATCCTTGGGCAAGGGAAACAAAATAAAAAATAAACAAATGGGGCTACATGAAACTAAAATGTTTTGCACAGCAAAGGAGACCATCAACAGAATGAAAAGATAACCCACTGAATGAGAGACCTTAGAATCAGTTAACATACAGAATTTTTTAAGAACTATACAACTCAACACCAAAAAACCAGACAAACAAATTAAAAAATGGACAAAGGATATCAGTAGACATTTATCCAGAGGTACATACAGCTAGCCAATAGACAACTCTAGGATCAACATCACTAATCACCAAGGAAACACAAATTGAAACCACCATGAGACACAACCTCATACCTGTCAGAATGGCTATGGTTTTCAGAAACACGTATAAAGGACAAATGGACAAAACCAAAGGGGGGTAAGACCAAGGGTGGGAAGGGGGGATGGCTGGGGTGAGGGAGAGTGGAGGGGGGAAAAAGGAGACAACTGTACTTGAAAAACATTTAAAAAAGTGAAGAAATAAAATATAATTCAAAATGTAAATAAAAAATATAATATCTTCCCCCCAAAAAACAAACAACAAGTGTTGGCAAGGGTGTGAAGAAAAGGACCCCTCATGCGCTTTTGATGGAAATGCAGATTGGTGCTGTCACTGTGGAAAGCAGTGTGGAGTTACCTCAAACAATTAAAAATGGAAGTGCCTTATGACTCAGTGATTTTACTTCTAGGTATATATCCAAAGAAAACCAAAACGCTAAGTCAGAAGAATATCAGGACTCCTGTGTTCATTGTAGCGTTACTTACAACAGCCAAGATGTGGTAGCAGCCAAAGTGTCTGTCGGTAGACGAATGGATAAAAATGCTTGTTACATTCACACAGTAGAATACTAATAATACCCAGCCACAAAAATGAAAAAAGTCTTACATATTGCAACAACATGGATGGACATGGAGAGTATTATGCTAAGCAAAATAAGCCAGTCAGAGGAAGACAAATACCATATAATTTCACTTATATGTGGAATCTAATGAATAACATAAAAAAAGAGAGAAACAAACTTATAGAGAAAGCACTAACATCTGTCAGAGGAAGGATTTTGGGGGTCTGAAAATGTAAAGTGGTTAAGAAAGGAAAAACAGACAAATATTTTTATGATTTACAATAACAATAATGCATATATTATGTGTGCTAGTAATTAGAATTTTATTGTTTTCAATATTTTAACTAATGAAATTTATGAATGCCATATTTACACATATTAACAAAAAGGAGATTGAGCCTAGAGTGTTCCTAAAGTTGATAACAAATATGCTTGTTAAGATTATTGTACAGATGATGAAAAGTTTGTAAGACTCGTTATCTTCCTTGACCTGAAATATTTTTTAGCTTTTTAAATTGTTTTGGCTGAATAATACATGCTAAGTCCTTGTTTATGTTTGTATAAGACATGGAAATTAAATGAAGTTAAAAGACAACTCAAAATAGTGTATTTTTGCTTAAATTTCTCAATTTTCCACCCATTTGTTTTAAGATATCTTAAATTTTGTACTTTCTTGTACTTCAAAATACTACATTTTGAAGCAAAATTTAAGAGCTGTTTTTAAATTTCTTGAGTCTTTAAAAAAAATTTTGGATTTCAAAATATTATATTCTGGAGCACAGTTTTAGAGCTCATCAGGCCTGGCACCCAGTAATTCATATTTAGAAAAAGTGTTTGTTTATGCATTGTTTTAATAACCCACTCTTCCAGCATTCATGATTTTTAGAAACATGTTTAACATCCTCTTATCTGTTTCTTAATACTATGATTCTTTATGTAAATAATGGGTTCTTTGTAGAAAATGTGGCAAGTAGAAAGACACGGGTGAAAGATAAAATTAATTTTAATCATAGCAACACCAACTTGGGGAATATTTTTTAGTGTAGTTTTTTCATTTTTTCATTTGTGTGGCTAGAGTTGTGTTTGCATATGTGCACATGTTTGCATAGGTGCCTGGGTCTATGTGGACCAAAATTAGAGTTTTATGGTGTAGATGATTTTGCATACATGTATTTTCAATTACTATTATAAATTTGTGTTTCGTAACCTAATACTTTTTAAAGAATTGACCTATTACTGTGCATTACATAGGCATTTTATTCACTTCTCTACTTAATTCCCATGTCTCCTCTGAGCCTGTTTCTTCAGTGTCTATTGAGGGGATATTGGGCCATGTGATCTTAAAATCCTGGTGAGTATTGATTTGCCCTGAGCTAGATCATCACTATAGCTGGGGCAACCTTCTTTGTTGAGTACGGGGGGAAAAAGGTAGAAGAAATTACTCTGTATTGAGAGAAGATGAGAATGAAATAATAATAAAAAAAACCTTTCAGTTCTAGAGAAAAGAGAGAGAGAAGGTAGAAAGTAAAATGGAGAGAGTCATTGAGAGAAACAGTGAGAAACTACATTGCTCCCTCTGGAATTTCCAAATCCTTTTCCTAGTCTGTCCTGATACCTTGAAATATCTAAAATACCTTTTGAGAGTCAGCAGATTTAGAAAATAATGATACAGGACACCCAGTTGCCTTTGGACTTCATATAAACCACAAATCAGTTTTTTAGTACAAGTATACTATAATAGCTCAATATTTGGGACATAGGTATGCTAGAAAATTATTTGTCATTTACTTGAAATTCAAAACCATTATGTATCCTCCATTTTACCTGGTAACCATACATCTGATATACTTCCTAAAAGGCAACCCTCATTTTAGACAGAGTTTCCTTGAGAATTATAACCAAACACATCATAGCTAGAAGAGCAGTACCCATTTCACCATACGGCTGCATTGGGTTTCTTGATTATATTACAACCATTAAAAAGTTGGTATTTTACACTGTCTAGATAATTTCTGTAATCTTCTTAATATCAAGCACAAAAACAACTGATGAGAAATTTTGTTTCCCTTTTTGGAATGGTCTTTTAAAAATCATAACAAAAAGTTTGATTCATCAATTTTTAGAGATTTCTGTATGTTACAATTCTATAGTCTCCTGATCAAAAATATAACTCTACTACACTGTATACTGGTTATAGCTTCATAGGAAGATAGACAGGATGTAAAAACTTGAAAATAAGTGTTTGTTTAGTTTTAGAAATTATGTTTGTCTACTCTTTACTATTTAATCCTAAAACCCACTTGCCTACTCATAGTTCCCAGTCTGTTAAGAATGTGGCAATTTTTGCCCACTCAGGTAGTGTCTGCTTTAAGTTTAAAATGAAAAAAAAAGATTTTGTTACTTTTCTTTATATTTTTTTCATGTCATATGTTTTTGTGCCCTCTTTTCTATGACTATCCACAGTCATGAGATGGAGGTTTTAAAAGTTTTAAGTTATGTGCTTGAAATTCTGTACCAATAATGGGAAAGGCATGCCACCAATTGGTTTGTCTGGTTGATGACTAGTAAAATTGGGTCATAAACCTTGCTTCAATATGATATAACTATACTTTCTTGTGTTTCTCTTAACAATATTAAAGCAAGGGACTCTCAACAAAGAGTGCACACATGGCGTCTACACAGATGAAAAAGTGCTACACTTGAGTGGTTTGAAATGCTCTTTGTTACACATTAGAGACACTTACTCTGTGTATGAATATGTAGAATATAATCTGCCTGGTACTTAACTATATGGCCAACACTCTGTCATTGGGAATGTCTATTCCAGGAGAATCCTTTCTTTCAAGCATCCTAGAGCATATAACTCCTCTTAACTGCTGAGCACTTAGGTGCCAAGAGTAGTTTGTTTTATTTATTCTACTGCAATGCCTGTAGAATAAGGCATTGCCATAGAATAAATGCCTTTTATTCTACTGCATAAAAGAATATGCAATAGAATAATAAGTCTCAATACATTGAGAAACGAAAACAAAATATCTCTCAATTTATCAGGTCCCTTTCCCAACTTCTCTTCTATTTGATGTAAAATGATGTGTTACAGAGAGATTAAAATTTATCAAGACAGTATTTCTTAATCTGATTTACCTTGAGAATTAAAATAGTCCACTTTTGCTCCTTTTATTGAAATTTTAATACTTTTTTAAATTTTTTTTTAATTTTTATTGTTATTCAATTACAGTTGTATGCCTTAAGAACAATCTAACAATAGCCGGGGAGGGGGGGGAGGAGTGGGAAGAGGGGATTACAGGAACTACTATAAAGGAAATTTTAATACTTTGATACATAGTTATACACACACACATATCTATATGTATGTATATCTATATATTTATTCAAGAAGTGCATTTAATTACTGCTCTATTTAAAGAAAGGTCATGAGGTTTCAGTTCCATTCATTCATTTAGCCATTTCTGTTTGTGCAACCATTCCATTGGTTCGCAAGGCACCAATTTTATCTCAGGATACTGAAAAAGGGAACATTCATGTATCAAAAATAGGGTTGGGGCTATATTATTTTTCTGTAGATATTGTAATAAATTATCACAAACTCAATGGCTTGAAAAAACAAAAATGTATTCTCACACATTTCTGGAGACCAGAAGTTCTAATCAAGGTATCACTAGGACAACACTTCTTCTAAAGCTCTACAAGAGAATCCATTTCTTGTTGTTTTCCATCTTGTGGGTTAGTGTTCCTGGGCCTGTAGCCACATCACTCATTTCTACCTCTACCTTTACATTGCCATCTCCTCTGTGTGTCTGTTTAATCTCCCTCTGCTTTCTCTTGTGAATAAACTAGTAAGTATACTCGTAAGTATTTAGGGCCCAGAGGGTCATCGAGAGTCACCTAAAGATCTATGACAAAGGCAAATTGCAAACACTAGTCTCCTAAATAAGGTAATATAGAATCGAGAGATTAGTATATAAACATATTTTGGGGAACATTTGTCAGCCTACCACAGGGTCCTAGTTAAATCTAAGGCTACAAACAAGTATCATTCTAACTAAGCAATAAATAACATGTGACGTTTGGCTTTTATCAAAGGAGGTTTTCATGAGGCCACCTAGACAGAGCACTAATGGTTCTTTGACACACACATTATGAGGCCCACTCAAGTGAGCACTGAATGGTTTGTAGATACTGAGATCTTTTGCAGGACCTGGGGACTGGTGATTGGTGCAACCCTCAAGAAGCTGGGAAGCTGGGAAAACTCACTACAGCCCACTTACAAAAATAATGTGTGTCTCACATCAACTCCTTTCTCACCTCTTCTTCACTTTTACTTTCTGACTATTTAAAAATCTGTCATTTTTCTTGAAAATTAGGGTTTCAGAAAGACTTGCTCCTGGTCATCACGTGTTCCTCAAAATTTTATGCATCTGATTCCTGTGAGTAAGAAGCAAATGTGGAAACTCTGGTTAATGTTTAATATGTAATAGAAAATATTAAGCACATTCTTCCCACTATATAAACAAGACCTACAACATTTCTATCAGATAGAATGAAGGTTGCTAATAACACATTTCATTCTTAAACAAAAGCAAATATAAATATTTTGTGTGGTGATGAACATGATTACTCTATAGTAATAAATGTTCCAAAGAAGACTATATTACTTCTTTTGTAACTGTATTGAATTGATTATGCTATTACAGTTGTCCCAATTTTTTTCTCCCCTTTATCTCCCCTCTGCCCTGCACCTACCCACCCTCCAGTATCCCTTCTTAATTCATGTCCATGGCTTATAATATACATTTTTGGCTTCTCCATTTCCTACACTATTCTTAACCTCCCCCCATCGATTTTATGCCTATCAATTATGCTTCTTATTCCCTGTACCTTCCCCCAACATTCTTCCCCTCCCCCTCTCCATTGATAACCCTCCATGTGATCTCCATTTCTCTGGTTCTGTTCCTCTTGTAGTTTGCTTAGTTTTAGTTTTTGTTTTTTCGGTTCAGTTGTTGATAGTTATGAGTTTGTTGTCATTTTACTCTCCACAGTTTCTGATCTATTTCTTAGGTAAGTCCTTTGAACATTTATAATAAGGGCTTGGTAATGATAAACTCCTTTAACTTGACCTTATCTGGGAAGCACTTTATCTGCTGTTTCATTCTAAAGGATAGCTTTGCTGGATAGAGGAATCTAGGTTTTAAGTCCTTGCCTTGCATGACTTCAAATACTTCTTTCCAGCCCCTTCTGCCTGTAAGGTTTCTGTTGAGAAATCAGCTGATAGCCTTATGGGCACTCATTTGTGGGTAACTGTCTCCTTTCCTCTTGCTGCTTTTAAAATTTTCTCCTTATTTTTAATCTTGAGTAACTAAATTATGATGTGCCTTGGTGTATTCTTCCTCAGGTCCAAGTTCTTTGGGACTCTCTGGACTTCCTGGACTTCTGGAAGTCTATTTCTTTCACCAGTTTGGGGACATTTTCCTTCATTATTTGTTCAAATAGGTTTTCAATTTCTTGCTCTTGTTCTTCTCCTTCTGGCATCCCTATGATTCAGATGTTAGAACTCTTAAAGGTGTCCCATAGATTCCTTAGCCTCTTCTCACTTTTTTGAACTCTTTTCTCTTCATTCTGTTCTTCCATTTGGATGGATGTTTATTTCTTCTTTTTGTTCCAAATTGTAGATTTGAGTCCCAGTTTCCTTCCTTTCGCTGTTGCTTCCCTATATATTTTGCTTTATTTAACTTTGGGTAGCGTCTATTTCTTTCTTCATTTTGCAACTGAGCTCAATAAATTCTGTGAGCATAGTGATTACCAGTGTTATGAACTCTGCATCAGATAGGTTATCTATCTCCTTGTCAGTTAGCTTTTTTCCTAGAGTTTTTATCTGTTCTTTCATTTGGGCCATATTTTTTGTCTTGGCGCACCTGTTATGTTGTAAAGGGAAGAACCTTAGGTATTCACCAGGACACCAGGACAGGTAAACCCTCTTTGCTACATTGTGGTGCTGTCTGTGGGGGAGGGGTCAGAAAGGGGGCAATGGCTCTTGCTTGCTCTGCTCTAGCCCCACTTTCCAGCCAACTGTCCTGTGAGACTGGGAGTTTCTCCTGCTGTCACAAGCCCTGCAGTATTTTAGAGCTAGAGGTTTTGAGTCTTCAGTTTCCTGCTCAGCCAGCTCTGCCTTGCCCACATGGTCTGCCACCTTGCCACACGTTCTCTCTGCTCCACTGCCTATCTCCTGTCTCCACCCCTCCTACCAGTCTGGATGAATGTTTCTTCAGCTCCTCGGTTGTCAGAGTTCCATCAGTTTGATTTTCTGGCACTTCTGATTGCTTACTGTTTTTAAATTGGTTCTTATCCTTCTTTTGGTTGTGTGAGGAAGTGAACCATTTCTACCTACACCTCCATCTTGGTCAGAACTCTATATTATTTCTTGTATTACATTTTGTCAAATGATTTCGGCAAACGTAGCCTAATGAACATATTTGAAATTATATATGACTATTGAGGATTTTTCAATATTCAAGATATTGTTTAGAATATAAAACATTAGCACAGGTTGAAAACACATAAGGCTATGGCATACACACTGATGCAGGAAGACAGTGGAATTCCTTTCATGACTAAACACCTTTGTATCAGTTCAGTTCAATTTCTCTTATAAATAACTTTGTTGAGAACTCTAGTTGACTTTATTATGGGTAGGGGTGATTGTAAAACAGGAAAAATGGGTAGCTTATATCACACTTGGCAACAACTTTCTAGGTTTATCATGGGCTAATTTCCCTACAATATTCAATAGATTGAACATAGGTTCTATTTATAATTTTTGGATGTGACAGTTGTGTTTTTATTTTATATGTTATCCACATAGACATTATTTATTTAAAATGAATTTATTTAACAGGACTATCTTCAATGTACTCAGGCATGTTCAGTATGTGCTTTGCCCATTCAAAATAAATTTACAGACCATGTGGAGTAGGACTATAATTAAGACACAAATTAACATAAGGGATCACAACCCTGTCTTTATAAAGAGAGAGATTGAAAGTACCTAAAGAATGCATCATTCTGTCTGAGAACTTTAATATTAAAATTGCCTTTCTCATCGTGGAAGTTCTAGTCTCATTGTTGGTAAGTAGGGGAAATTCAACTTTATTTTGCTTAAGAAACTACAAGGAATTTATTAAAAAATACAAATGTATCTTGAAGAAACTACAAGATAATCTGCTTATGGATGGATTCTTTTGGTGTCACCTCTGCTGGGCTATCCATGCCACCCAGGCATCCTTGGTCTTCCCTCTCTTTGTCAGAGCCTGTTTGGAATGACATGTATTCTTACCATCAGTTATAATGTCTCTATGTTTCCTAGGAATCCACTTGCTCCATTTCTGATAGACATATAACCAAAACCAGGTTTCACCTTTTAATACAGACCCCCAAAGGAGGAAAATAGCTATATATCCAGGCTACGATCATCAAGGATTTCATGGTTACACTTGATTAAACTTCCTATCCTTGAACATATCCAGTGTGGTCATACAGGTAATGTCTCATCACTTAGACATGGTAGCTCCATAATGATTTTGCGGGTCAACTGAGAAAGGAGTTGTCCTGGAAGGAAGGTTGTAGACAGACATATGTCTACACGTGTTGCCACCATCCTACTGATCTACTCCTGTTAGATCTGACACTACTCCTGTTAGTCTCTAAGGTCTTGTCTCATAAACAGCCCAACTCTGTCACGCCTGGTCTTATTCCTCCTTTGGGATTTATTCTCAGGTGCGAGACTGGTTCAAGATCCACAAATCAATAAATGTGATATACCACATAAACAAAATGAAGCATAAAAGTCAAATGATCATATTAATAATTGCACAAAAAGCATTCATAAAACCATCACCCATTTACAATAAAATTTGTAAGCAAAGTGGGAATAGAGGGGACATACTTCAATATAATAAAAGCCATATATGACAAACTCACAACCAACATCATAATCAATTGGAAAAAACTAAAAATGAATCCCTTAAGATCAAGAACAAGTCAGGGGTGTCTTTTTTCACCACCCGTACTCAGTATAGAAGTCCTAGCCACAGTAATTAGAAAAGAAAAAGAAATAAAAAGCATCCAAATTGGAATGGGAGAAGTAAAACTGTCATTTGTACAATGCATAGTACTGTGTTTAAAGGACCTTGAGGTTTGGCCAAGATGGAGGCATAGGTAGAATCCTTGAATTTCCTCAAAACCAAAAGAAGAATAACAACCAATCTAAAATCAATAAACAACTAGAAGCACCAGAAAATCAAACTTCATGGAACTCCAACAACCAAGGAATTAAAGAAAAAATCAATCCAAACAACCAGACTGGTAAGGGGGCCAGGTGGGGCGGGTGGCAGAGAAAAACCAGGGCTAGTGGCAGACCTTGGGGAGTGGGGCTGGCTACAGCATGGTGATGAGCTGTGAGGGCAGGACTGACTTAGGGGGAAACTGAGACTCACTGTTGACACAGTGGTTGTTATGGTGGGAGAAACTCCCAGTCTCAGGGAAGAGTCCATTGGAAAGTGTGCTAGGGACAAGCAGGACAGCTGCATTGTTCCCTCTCTGGCTCATCCCCCACAGACAGCGCTGAAGTACAGCAAAGAGGGTTGCCCTGCCCCAGTGAATACCTGAGGCTCCGCCCCCTTACAACTTATCAGCTGCACCAAGACAAAGAACTGTAGCCCAAATGAAAGAACAGAGCATAACCTGAGAAAGGGAGCTAAGCGAAGAGGAGATTACCAACCTATCTGATAGAGAATTTAAAGCCCTGGAAATCAAAATGTTCACAGATCTGATTGAGCTTAGTCCAAAAATGAAATATGGGATGAAAATAATAAAATTCTTAGAATTATAATTCCAAAAATAAAATGAATTTTATTTTTATAAAAATAATTTTTTTATTACTGAATTTTTATTTCCAAGACTGGATACAGAAATTCTATTTTTTGAAAAAATAGCTATCATAAGGGAAATCTAATGATTAGTAATTAGTCTTGATATTATAAAGAATTGAAATTCATGTGCTATAATTTTCTGATATCCTTACCTAGAATTAGGGAAGAGCAGCTGGTCATATTCAGTCTCTTGTTAGCTAAGAAAATTATTCCTCCACACTAGGGTCACTTAGCTCAAATCTAATGCTGATTTGAGCTAAGAGGTGAGACTAAGAGTATGCATTGTAGATTACACCTTGGCACAGTGTAATTCAACTGTGCATTGGGTTTATGGATTGGCAGGTATTTCCACTACAGCTGCAGAAACAAGTAAAGAATGGAGGGAGGTAAAGGCTGACTATGGAGAAGCAGGTGGAGACCATACCTTTAAGAAATATAAATGACATTCTAGGAAGCTAGAACTTCACTCTGCAAGTTATTCATGTTTTATGAGCAGAAGGATGTGATCTAACATTGCTCTCCTGTGACAGTACTGCTTTAATGTCAACTCACTTGGAGATTTTTAAGATAATTATCACACCAGGAGAGTTTAGTTTCCATAGTATAGGAAATAGAGAAGCCAAAGAACTTATAGGCATGACCCATGAACATGAACTAAGTGGGTGGAGGGTTGCTGGGGGAAAGGGGTATACCAGGCAGAGGAGGGCAAAGGGGAAACTTAGGACAACTGTAATAACATAGTCAATAAAATATACTTAAAAAAATCATCATTGCTTTGCTGAGCCTTCATTTTTTGTCATTTCCATAAGAAACTGTCAAATATTCAAGGGTGAAAAAGCTGTCACATTCAACCATGTCATTCTATAAAGATGTACTTTTGACAAGATGGTATATAGGCAAAGAAGAGCACTGCTATTATATCAAATTTTGCAAATACTCAAAAATACTACAATATTTGAATTGACAGTATGAAATACAACTGAAGTTTTAAATCTAACATCAGAAAGAAGACGATAACTTGGCATGTGAATGTGTTTTATAGGGATCTCCTTTGTTCAAAGGTAGAAGGAAATGCATGATCAGCTGATTCTCCAGGGATTTAATCAGTTGAAATATATTGTGGGTGTGTTTTTTCTACTATTTCCTCTTCCTACACACATTTAGCTATTCACTCAACCTATTTGTTTCTACACATTTATAAAAGAGTACACTTACAGTGAAAAGAAACAATATTCAAATAAATGCACTCATTCTACCTGTTTCCTACTCTGACTAAAGCATCATGGCAGAGAATTATGAGACAATTGAAATGAAGCTCTGGGACTTTGTTCTCCATGTTCTCACCATTACCTGTTATTTCTAAGCAAGTTGGCATTGGCTTCACATATTCCTTGGAATCAAGTACTTTCAAATAAAAAAACAACTATGTAAGTAATAGAAGAAGTAGAAGCTTGTAAAGACCAGGGGGCATTTCATAGAACAACAACAACACAGCAATGAAACAAGGCAGGATGTCTATGGTATATCTGGCAAATATAATAATTCTCTCATTTCAAAGTAATCATGTAGTCAGTACACGACAAAAAATTATTAATCAAACTTGAAATTATTAATCAGTTCTTAGGATCAAATGTTAATTTTGCAATTGTGTGTTATCGTTATGACTAATCAAATATAAAATTAAAGAGAAAAATCAATAACAATAACTACTAATGCACTTCTAAATTTTAAAATTATTTCAATTTTTAAATAAATAAATATTAACATATATAAATGGAATTTACCTCTTCTACCCACAATCTCACCACCTAACATGAAAAGTAATGTCAGCGAACAAACTACGAAGTAAGGTAGTGGCATCACATCCACATGTGCAGTAAAATGGTCTCACCAGTTAGCGAATTTCAAAGGTTACCTGATAGTGACAAGGGATAGTGGTATAATTAGAAATTCGTGAGATGGAATTTAGACCTTGGTTTTAATGCTTGAGTAAATTATTTATTTTCTGACTTACTGTTTCCTCTTTAGTGGGAATAATAAATTGTAAGATTCTTTGAGCCTTACATGTCACAATGTATATAAGTGATATTATAGTATATACATACAAAGTTATATGTACAAATGTATAAACATTAGCTTCCTTTCTCTCAAAAAAACGCTTTATAAGTATTTTTTCAGGGTACAAAATTATGCTCTGCTTGCAAAAATATTCTTAATGAAACTTTATTCATATTTGTATATTTTTCCATCTGTACACTCCGAATATTGTGCTTTAACATATTAGGGTCCCACTAACATACATTTACAGTCACTTTCTGTCACCTTTTGTGTATTCCCAGCATACACATCCATGGGGAGAGTGCTTCCCAGGTGGCTATCCAGATCACATGCAGCTTCTTATTTCTCCCTGGAATAAAAACCAAGTGAATATAAAAATGAAGTACCGATTGTTGAAGATGAGCTACCTAAAGAGGTCATGGCCATGTACGTACTCGCTTCTCCTTTATGTGAATATCTCACCAGTGTTGACAATAGCTTCTGAACCTTAGATTTTTCTGTTTTAAAAGAAGGCTTGATGTCTTCTTATACTTATTTGCATTAGTCGGAATTTGCTAATGTAGCAAGCACACACCAATCTTAATTGCTTAACATATAATATTTTATTTTTTTCTACTGACATCACATTGTACATCTGGAAGCCACATTGTACGTCTGGAAGCTATCTTACAATTTGAGACTCAGGGATCTTGGCTGCTTCCTTCTTATAATGCCATCATCTTCATCATGGAGCTTTCAGGGTCTGTGTGGATGAGATGACAGAATGTGAAGTATCAGGCAAGGTTTTCATTGGATGGCACTGGGTGGGATAACATTATTTCGACTAGCATAACTTTGGACACAACTCCCTCACATGCCCCTAACACAAATTCAAGTGAGCTGGTACATGTAGTCTTCTTGACTGGCAGGAGGGAAACCATGGAATTGGTGACAATACAATATTGTCTCTGCAAAACAGTTATTGTGTGAGCTCAATTAAGCTTGAGGCTACACATTTCTCGGTGATCACTGCATTACCAGAGTTAGGTGCCAGATTTTAAATGAGTAAATAAATGCTACAAGTAAAATGAAATACATAGGTAATCATGAAGCCACCAATAAGAGCACACATTTTTGTGCCCAATAATACAGCTATATACACATTGGATGTAGCAAAATGCCATCTCAAAAGCAACATTAATATAATATTATCTACATAAAACTGATGAATGGTGATCTCAATATACTATAAACAAGGGGAAGTTTTTGAAAGTCTTAAATAGTGTTATTGATATATATTACTTTTTATTAAAGATATATTTTTCTTTTTTTTATTACTTGCCAAGTAGTTTTAAGTTTACACAGGTAGGAAGGGAAGAATTTTCAACTAATAGCCTATTTTAAAAAAATTTTCATTAACGTGGTAGAAGAGGGTAAAGGGGGCATAAATGGTGATAGAAAGAGACTTAACTTTGGGTGGTGAGCACACAATTCAATATACAAATGATGTACTATAGAACTGTACACCTGAAAACATATATAATTTTATTAACTAATGCCACCCCTTATAAATTCAATTAAAAATAATAAAAATAAATTTCATTAACTTATTACCAAAAATAAACAATAAAAAATAAATAAAGGTATATTTTTAAATAGGGTTTAACATAATGTAAAAAATGTTGTTAAGTAGTTTTTTTTCTTTTCAAAAGCCACTAGAGATGTAACCCTTGACTATGGCTTTGTGAGGGGCAAATGGAGGATAGCACAAAGATTTACACTAGGTATGAATGGGAAATACTATTCCCTGAGTAGCAGGTGGCAGATATTTTGAAGAGTGCAGCTTTTCTTAAATGTTGTGACTCCAAACATCAGTGAAAACACACCTAGAGCAACAAAAATGTAGTCAATAAAGTGCATGGGAAATGGGAGGAATTATTGTAGAAAAGATGTATAAGAGAAATCAGAAAACAAGGTAGGTATTTCCTAGAATTGGAAAGAAAATGACCTTATTAGGACCAAAAATTTATAAATAAAAATTCCTCCTTGGTAAAATGTTCAAAAAAAAAAAATTAACCCCAGAACCATGTTGGAAGTAAACTAAATTATTAGAAGATATGGTAACTCCCATAAATCAAATTATTTCTTAGTAATTTGTTAAACATGAATTATGTGAAGATTATGGGAGGATTTCCTAGACAAGTGAGTGTGTTCATGAGTCCACTATACTAGTCACTTCCCTGAGCCCAGATGGGTCCATCTTAGTGAAGAGTGTTTAGCCTCTTCTGAAGAAAGTGTCTAAGTATAAATGCTATAAAATTAATGTCACATTCAAAACAAAATCCAGAAATGAGGCTCTTTTCAGGAAAAAAAAAGTTATTCCTGATCAACAATTACATAGAAGTTCTGAAATTATTTGTTAAAACAGAGTAAATACATAAATAAACATCTAAATATTTATTTCAAAATAAGGGGAATCAACCTGATGACAGCAAATTTAATCTCTTCATGTGAGTTCCACTAGGGTGAGTGCCATGCAAGTTACTGTGGGTTTGTAGAATATATTGTACAAGATTTCTAAAACTACTTCACATGTTTAAAATTAGCTAGACTTTTCCATTGCTGGTTAGTTACTGTTGGTTTTTATTCTAAAATAAATCTTGAATTCACTTTAATTCTTTTTTATGCATCTAAGCAAAGAGATCATTTTAAACACTTATAAAATCTAGAACTCCATTTTTCATTGGGGGACATAAACAAAGCTGGATTGCTTTAATTCCTATGTGTGTGTGTATATTATATGTATATGTATATATGTATATATGTATAAATACATATATATACACCCACTTGCATATGTTAGTTTAGACAGGGACACAACTACACATGTATGGGCACACATACACACACATATATATATCAGTGCACAAGCCAGATTTAAAAGCACATTGAGTTAGAATTGTTTTCTGTAGATATTTAAAGCAAATATTTTCAACATGCAGAATAATTCACCAAAAAATATTTCCCCATCTCTAATTTTTTTAGCTACAAACTTCTTTACAAATATTTAATTTACCATTCCCAGTTAAACCTATATGACTGGAATCCAGAAAGAAGAGCAGCGATATTTAGTTTCTCTAGAATAGAATAGTAAAAGTAAATGTAGATATATGTCAGATGATGGTAGATGGTAGATAGATGATAGATAAAGAAGACAGAGGCTTGGCTGAATGAAGAACCAACCTTTTAAAAATAGATGTAAAACAAAAATTGGGGCAAGGTGGACAAAAACGTGCTGCAGATGCCAAGCTACAGTGAGCAGTCGTGTAGTATGATAGAGAGCATTCTCCAACTAGGTCTCAGACCAAGCCTCCTAGATGCATTGTGGGATTAAATATAAGTAATATATAAAATCAAATGTTACACATTAACCAGTATTTGAAGGAACTCAAACCCTATATTAGAACTTTGGCAGACATCCATTTCTACTTCCCTTCTAAGAACAGATGGTTTTTCTTTTTTTAATACACCATTTTAATTAGCTGTTTAAGGGTAATGAGGCCACTCAGCCTTACGTGCTGAGTTAGGAAGAAAATGCAGCTGGCATTTCTCCTGCAGACACACAGCAGGAGGTCTGATGGTGATGTGGAGAGGCTCTGCTCACTACATCATGCCATCGTTTGTACCCAGATTGTTCCAGTCTTACAAAAAAGAAAAAGCCTTAAATTTAAGGGAATCAAAATCATATCAAGCATCATTTCTGACCACAATGATATGAAACTTGAAATCAATATCAAGAAGAAAACTGGAAAATTCAGATACATGAACATTAAACACACTCCTGAACATCCAATGGGTCAAAGAAGAAATCAAAGGGAAATTTTTAAAAAAAAGGTCTTGCAAAAATAAATAAATAAAATGAAATCACAATATATCAAAAATTATAGAACACAACAAAAGTAGCTTCACAGGGAAGTTTATAGCAATAAATACCTACATGAAATAAAGGAGGATCTCAAATAAACAACTTAATCTTACACCTCAAGGAATTAGGAAAATTATACAAAACAAAGGCCAAAGTTAGTGGAAGGAAAAAAAAATAAAAAGGTTCAAAGATGAAATAAGTGAAATAGAGACTAAAACAACAATAGAAAGATCAACAAAAATAAGGGCTTTTTAAAAGAAAAATGTAAACATTATTGATAAAACTTTAGCTAGACTAATATTAAAAGCCAGAGTCATTGAAGTTAAGAACAATCTAACAATAGCCAGAGGGGAGTGGGGAGGGGACGTGGGGAAAGGGGTTTTCAGGAACTACTATAAAGGACACATGGACAAAACCAAGGGGGAGGGTGGAAGCAAGGGAGAGAGGTGGGTTTGGCTGGGGTGGGGGTGAGGGGGGAGAGAAAATGCAGACAACTGCAATTGAACAACAATAAAATAATTTTAAAAAGATAGAAGACTCAATAATATCAGAAATAAAAGAGGGGGCATTACAACTGCTAATACAAGAATACTAAAGATCATAAGAAACTACTATGGACAATTACATACCAGCAAATTGGATAAACTAAAAATACTGGATACATTTCCAGAAATATACAACTGACCAAACTGAATCGTGAATAAATAAGAAATCTGAACAAACAAATCTGAGTTAAAAGAATGAGTCAGTCATTGAAAACCTCACAACAAAGAAACTTCAGTACCAGATGGCGTTACTAGCATATATTATCAAACATTTAAGAAGAATTAAAATCCCTCTGGCTGGTGTAGTTTTGTTGGGTGTTGTCCCACAGATGAAAATGTTTCTGGTTTGACTCCCAGTCAGGGAACATGCCTGGGTTGTAGGTTCAGTCTCCATATAGAAGGCAACCAATCAATGTTTCTCTCTCACATTCACATTTCTCTCCCTCTCTCCTTCTCTTCCCCTCTCTCAAAAATCAAAAAGAAAAAAAAAGAATTAATGTCAATTCTTCTCTGACTCTTTCAAGAATTTGAAGAGGAGGAAATAATTTAAAATCATTTTGCTAGGCCACAATTACACTAATGTCGAAGCTAGACAAGGACACTACGTGAAAAGAAAGTTACAGCCCTGGCTGGCGTGGCTCAGTGGATTGAGTGCCAGCGTGTGAACCAAAGAGTCACCAGTATGATTCCCAGTCAGGGCACATGCCTAGGTTATGGACCAGGTCCCCAGTGGGGGGCACACAGGAGGCAACCACACAATGATGTTTCTCTCCCTCTCTTTCTCCATCTCTTCCCCACTCTCGAAAAATAAATAAATAAAAATTTGAAAAGAAAAAGAAAAGATTTATACTTGTTAAAAGGATTATTATCAAAAAGACAAAACAAACAAACAAACAAATGTTGGCAAGGTTGTAGAGAAAAGCAAACCCTTTGTGTACTGTTAGTGGGAATGTAAAGTGGTATTGCCAATATGGAAAACAGCATAGAGGTTCCTCCAAAAGTTAAAAAATAGAACTATTATATGATCTGGCAATCCCACTTCTGGGTAAATATCTTAAGGAAATAAAATACCTACCTCAAAGAGATGTTTGTGCTCTCATGTGGTTTGAAGTGTTATTCACAGAAACCAACCTTAAGTTATGGAAACAACCTAAGTATCTGTTACAGACGCAGGGATAAAGACAGTGTGATATGGATATACAATGGAATATTATTTAGCCTTAAAACAACAGCCATTTGTGTTAACAAGAATGAACCCAGAGGATATTGCCTAGAGGAAGACAAATACTGCATAATATCAGTTATATGTGGAATCTAATATATATAGCATATATTAGACAGTAATATACAGTCAAATGTGGTTATATATAATATGTATGCCTGTAGGTTCAAATATATATATTTATATATTTACATATAATATAAATATTATATTTATATTATTTATACTTCTATTAAATATATATTTATACTTTTGTGTGTGTGTGTATATATATATATATATATTTGAAATTACAGACATACAGAAACAGTAGAATGGTAATTGCTGGGGCACACTAACGGAAATGAGGGGAAGTTGGTTAAAAGGTACAAACTTTCATTTATAAGATGAATAAATTCTGATAATCTAATATATTGCATGGTGACTGTGATTGATTGATAATGCTACATTTTGTGCTTGAAATTTGTTAAGAGTATTGATCTTAAGCATTTTCACCAAAAAATAGTATGAGAAGTAAGTATAAGAGGTGATAGATGTTAATTTGCTTTACATGTATCAAATAATCATATTGTACACTTTAAATGTATTATCATTTTGTCAATTATGTCTCAAAAAAGTTGTAAAAAATACTTGGTAGATCCTGCTAAATTTTCCAAGCACTAGCCTCATATAGAAAACTTATAACCTTCAAATTGCCGTCTACACTAGTACTTGAAGCTACTGCAGAAGCTCTTCTCTCTATCTTAGATTACCTCTTTTCTTGTCTCTAACTCATGAATATCTATTTGTTTATTCTTTATGACTTAGTTCAATTTCAGCCCCCACTGAAAGCCTTCCTTGCCAAGTCTCTCCTCTACTCTAGGAAGACTTATAAACAAGTACATTTTGGTATTCATAATATATTTTATATAATAACCTATATTATATGAGGTCTGTCTGGAAAAAGTCCAGCCATTGTTAATATAAGTAGAAGAGTTTGAACAGGACTGAGGCGCCATTGTCCTGTGTACAATATTTCTGTATCTTGTATCTTCTTCAATAAATGCATCTAGTTTTCATGTTAAATGTCTGGATACCTTCTGGAGAGACCTCATATAATACATATGCATATGTATTTGAGCTACATTACACTGTACTATCATCATTTCTTTTGTTTCTGTCTCTTGCAGGAGATTGTATACTCAGAATAAATTTGTATATTCAACACTTAGCCCACTATCTATAAATACTAGGCTCACAATGAAAGCCTATAGAATATTTCAATGATTGAATCCTTTCTTGCCTCCTCTGTAAATTGGTTTCATCGACTACTACTGCTCTCTCATAATTTCAGTTTCCACTTGGCTGTAGATTCCTTCAAATATTTAAAACAAATCAAAACAAAACATACTTTGTGAATCTTGATTTTATTATCTTTATTATTACTGATTCTTCTTCCTTGTCCCTCATTCACTCATTAGTCTTTAAAATACATTTTATCTTATCATTTGGCTTGAATCACTTCTCTAATTGACAAATATTTTATTTCTCATTGCTGGAATTTAATGAGGTGTTTGATATGTGTTAACTATTCTCTCTTCCTGGACTTTTTTCTTGTGGCTTTGAGACTTCATGCTATCTTGGTTTTCATATTATTTTTTTGACTTCTGTGTCCATCTTCTGCTCTCTATCACCAATAAAATATATTCTAGTTTATATCTTCTTTATATTTTTCTCAGCATTCACAATATGTGATCTCAATTAATTTTCCTATAACATGGAAGGTATAAAATTTATGCTATATTTTATACTTATTACTCATTTCTTCTTGGATATCCTGCTAGTATCTGATGTTCAACATCTCTGAATTAAAACATGTTCTCTTGTCCTATGCCATATATACCACTTTCTTCTCTCTATATTTCAATTAATGAAGCTGCATTATTATCTCCACCGCAACATGAACTTGGAACACAGACATATGTTTACATTCCCCTCTTTCATATGCTTCTGATACAATCAATCTCTCACTCCTATAAAATTCTCAACTTTATTTTTAATCCTTGATTTTCTGTCTTCCAATTCTGTTCTACATAATTCATAGTCCATTTCACTGTATCTTTTATTTGTAATTTTTATTGTATCCTAATATAATTCAACATTGACACTTTCTGCTTGTTCTAAATTTATCTAACATAGCACTACTCTATAAATAAACTTACAATGTTGTATAACCCTTTATATTTGCTCATTACTAATTGATCTGAAATGCTCTTCCCTTATTCTTTACCAGCTGAAAACTTTAACTTTAAAGGCATAGCTCTCAGTACCTTGTCTCTGATTCCTTGAGGTAGAATGTAACCAGCCTCCCAACAATAGCTCCCTTTTAACTCAAACTCTTCCATCGCTTATTTGTTTTACAGTAAGTTGCCCATGTACTTTCTCCTATGATAATGGCCCTCATATTTGAGACTTGTCTTATTCATCTTATTCTTTTCATAGCGCTAATCACACTTTGATGGCTTATTGAAATTATAAATTGTGTTTTATATTTCCCCTCATCTTGTCTGACATTAAATAAATCTTTTTATTTATTGAATGAATTTGTCATAATTGATAGACAGTAGCTCAGAACTTTGTACATAGCATCCATGTAAGTTGATTTAAAATACAGAGTATTACATAATATAGTAGTACCAAACCCAGAATTTTGTATATTTATGTATGAAAAACTAACATAATGGTACTCCAATAATTTTAGATTTTTCAGTGAATTTAAAGATATTTTGAAATAACCAAGATCCAATCATCATTATTATAAATATTATTTTAAAGTGTAACAAATGAGTGAGTGCTTACTGGATGTCAGGCACCATATTACACACGAAATGCACATGATCTCATTTCACTTTCACAGTCACTATAGACTATTACTAGATGCACATTTTGTTCATTTTTTTTGAGAAAATCTTTAAAGTTTATCAGAGAAACTATGTTTTTAGTTTGTTTAGAAAAGTTATCATTAAAGTGTACAAAGAATAATAATTTGATTTATTTTTAAAATTAATTTTAATTACATTTGTGGGTGTCTTTGGTAATTATATAGGCTCTGAGCATGCCATTCTATGACACACCATATTTTACAGACGGATCATCTACAGTCAAACGATGAGTAAATGTTGTAGTAGAGATCCAAACATTTCTGTTTCCCAACCCCAGGCTCTTAAAACAGTACATGCTACTGTTTTCCACTTTGTGTGTTATTCTCCAAATATGTTTTTATTTTTTCCTGGCACAAAATAAATTGAAATGTTCTTTTTGAGCCATTCATTCAAGTACTATCACTTGTCCTTTCCCCGATAATAACATGATTCAGAACTTTTAATAATGAATATAATTAAGCAATGATAGCATTGCTCCTCTGTTTATGAGACAATAATCCAATTCCTAAATGGCTAACCTAGAAGGCCAAAGGCAGTGCAGTTTATCACAGTTAGAGAATCCAATTACTGCTGAACAAAAGAGAGCCTTGATGTTATTACTATGTAATGCAAGTTTGAGGGTTTAACAGCCCTCTCTACAACACGCTTTAATGTTATATTGGGAAGATTAAAACAGAAAGGAAGGATACTGCTTTTATTGGATATGTCTGCTAAAGGCTCTCTGAATGATGAAGAATATTAATTTTCTCAAATAGAGCACTTAAGTAGGGTCAAGATAACTTAAACCTTTCTTATCTGATATGCTTCTTAAGTCATCTGGCATCACTGAAATCCACTTTCTAGGTTTTAAAGTAACAGACTTCTTGTGTTATTATTCAATGGTTAGATACACCAGAGGAAAATATCAGGAATTAAATGTAATGAGGGGAAAACAATGTACACATTAATGACCAGCTTCAGCAATTCTGTGTGTGTACAAACAAGTATCATATTGTACTGTATTGATACATAGAACACACTAGAAATGATCAATTTTCATTTTCTACTTTTAGAAGGTACGATATGCCTGCCACTCTCTGACTTCCTATACAATCAATTAAAAAAAAAAAAAAAGACTTCCCAAATTAAAAAAGGATCAGAAGTTAACTGGCATGTCATAGCTTGGAAAAGATTAAAGGCATTCTCATGGAACTTAATCAGTAGTTTATGAGTTTATATTAAAACCGACCTCACATCCAAAAATTACAAAAACGTTCAGAACTATAGATATTTTATATGCATCATTAGCAAGAATGTCTGTGTTAAATGCCCACATCCAAAACCTGTTCTTAAACTGGAGTTCAATTTCAGATACCTATACCCTTAATCGTTAAGTAAACTATTTTACTTAAAACATATTTTAGGGGATTATTGGGATTATTTGCCTTGCTGTAATAACTAGCATATTTTAGGGGAAAGAGGAATGATTTTGTATAATGCAATGAATTTGGCTTTTGAATAACAATGGTATTAACCACGGAGAGCAAATATGGTCACTGCCATAAAATCAAAAGTTCCCCTTTGTTAGAGTATACTACAAAATATTTAAAAATTATTTTGGTATTCCATTGTAGTTTGAAAATTCAATTATATAATTTTAGATTATAGGTCTAGTAATAAAAATCAATTAGTTTAAGACTAATGGTATAATAAGTAAACATGGTTTTTATCGATTTTATCGGTTGTGACTATTTTGCAACTGTAGACAGAGAGATGATAGATAGAATCTTGACAATTTATAATTTTTGTCACTTATATGCATTAAAAACCATTCATGTACTTGTTAAAGAACATTAAGGCAGATTTTATTCAAGTGAGGAGGGGCAATGAGGTTTTGCCATGTGGTGGAGAAATGGGGCTTATCTCCAAATACAACAAAGAAAAGTGGGAAGGTAGAGCAGATGAGGGTTAGTGATTGGAAAATTCTAAGAGTAAACATTAGGTAAGCAGGCACTTGGGCTAAACCGACCTAACCTGATTGTGGCTGAAAACAGACCTGGATGATTGGCTGGCACTGGAGGGGATGGTAAAACATAAGGGACCCGATTATCTATTGGGGTGATCAGATATTTTGGAATATTTGGCTAACCTAAGTTCACAGCTTTCTTGCTAAAAAGTTAAGGCATAGTTGAAAGAAAGCTCAGAGGAGCTTGATGTGAGTTTGGTTGAGAGAGAATCTTGTTTCATTGTTCATGAAAAGAAAATGGCTTCTTTTACCTCTTATTCTCAGCCAAATGTCCCTATCAAAGTATTTCAATGTCTGCTCAGTGTTCTTCTGGCTATTTCTAGAATACAAAATGCCATGTATCGGTCAGTGTCAATGGTGCAAAATAGAGCAGGAATGGGAACGAAAAACGCATTAATATTATGTAGGGCTAGTGTGTAGTCTCGGTTTCCAGCAAAGGTGTATTAGTCAGAGTTCTCCAGTAAAACAGTACTTACAGGGGAGATGTGTATATGGGCAAAAGTTGGTTTACAGTCATGAGTGTGCAAAACACAGAGTTGATAAAGCTATTGTAATAATCATAACATGCATGCCTTTTTCCATATGAGTAACTCTAAACATACTTTTGCCCACCTGGTGTAGATGTAGATGTAGATGATGTAGATGATGTAGATGATGTAGATGATGTAGATGTAGATGATGTAGATGTAGATGATGTAGATGTAGATGTAGATGATGTAGATATAGATGTAGATGTAGATGTATAGATATGAAAGGAGGAAGGGAGAGAACTGAGCATACATAGGAGCAGAGATGAGCAAAAGCATTAGAATCTGGAGATCTACTGTTCTTAGTCCCATTTCTTCCTAATGGCCAGCTTTGGGTTATCCTTTTGGATCTATAAAATGTGCCATTACCCTCACAGTAAGTGATTTTTATGAAGTAGTTGAAGTCCAATCTTGCTTATGTGCAAAACTAAAAAAAATTCTACTCAGTTCAGGGAGGACAGTAGATCTGATGGCTCAATGTGGAAGCAGCACACCCAGCAATAAACCTTTAACCCCATATGGAGGCATAGTCCACAATCTCATTGCCAAAAACAACAGCAAGAGAATCTCCAAGAAGGCCCAACAGTGCACTCAACACTACTGTAGAAAAGAGGCACCTTTAAAAACGGAACTTATGGAATAAGACTGAGCTGCAGACTGTCACTGCTCTTTAGTGTAAGAAATATTGTATCTTTATATTAGACTGGTAGGCCTGTAACTTACTTAGCACGTTTATGCTACTTTTCCCCTTTGAGGTTTTTGTTGAAATTAATTTGAAGGAAGTTATTGATAAAAGCTTCAATAATATACACTTGGTTATATTTGCTATTAGGGAAGGGCAGGTAATGGGAGAAAATGGGAACAAGTGTAATTGAATGACAATAAAAAAAGAAATAACAATATCTGAATTTAGATTAAAAATAAAAGTTTGCTTACTACCATCTTAAATGTGCAGGACAATTTTATTACACATATTTTCCCACACATTTATAAAGTTTTCTTCATTTGTTAAAATACTTAGGAATCAAAAGATTGCAACCAAATGGGCTCCATTTTACCCTAAAGCATTACCACTCCACACTAAAAAGTAATAAAGCTGTTTAAATTAAAGTGAAACTGGCTCCTTGAGGTTATTCTATTTTGTATAAAACATACTAATAGGTATTTAGCTGGGCTGATATAACTGCTTCAGTGTAAACTAATTAAAACCTAAGCAAAGAAAAATATTAGCTTTGCTTTGACTCTAAATTCAACTTGAATAGAAAAATGAGTGCTTACTCCGAGCCAAGCACTATGTAAAGTCAATAAAAAAAAAGATAAAGGCAACATTAGCGTCCTCCTGTTAACAGGGTACAGCCAAAGAGGGATTTGTAATGGGGTCCAGAACTCAGGGTGTCCAGGAAATATTAAAAATATAGGATGTCCTCACCCCTATAAGTCTGAACTGGGGGATGGGACACATGGAGCAGGGCCATTGAGAGTTGTTTTGCATAGCAACAGTTTTGCAAATTACCTCAGGAATAGTCATTTAACGTATCTATAACTTTTATCTGGCTTCGTGGATATGTTAAATGGCTGTGGCCATGCTTTGAGCCAGGGAGATGGGAATGACTTCGACCCATAACATAACTAGGAGGCAACTCCCCTTGGTTACAGCACCTGCATGAGAACTTGGAGATGATTGGCTCCATGCCATGAAGCCACGTCTGCCTGGACTTACTATGGCAGCCCAGAAAAGCTGGAAAAATACTAGAATGCTGGTGGGTATAGCCAATTGTGGGAGGAGTTGGAAATGGAGATGCAGAGGAAGATTGACACTAGGATTTAAACCCAGGCGTAGCAGCCACGCAGGTTGGAACCATGCAGCTTTGGGTACTCCCTTTGCCACATGGCTTAGGAAGCAGGAGAGACCTCTCAGGGAAGGAAAGGGGTGAAAGTACTCTTGCTGGTGGTCCAGGAGAAGGTGCCGCATGGGTTTGGATTAAGAACTGGAGATCGAGGTCACAACACAGCTGATGATGCTGGGAACCTTGGGAGGCCTGCCAGCCAAGTACAGATTACTAGAAAGAACTGGGGGCTACCTGAGGACTTCTATTTTTTTTCCTGAGATACTATACCCCAGACTGGGCAAATGAGGGAAGGAAGGACTGTGTGTGTTTGTGGGTGCTTTAAGAGATTTTGGGATTTTTAATGAAGACATTAAGTTATTACTCTAAGTCTGTATAACTTTGAATATGTGCTCCTTTTCCTTTTCTCCAATCTCTGGCATTGAAATCTGTATTTCCCTGGCGGTGGGCAGGCAATCTAGTCCACAGGACCCCGGGAGAAGGGGTGATCATTCGATAATAGCACCTTGCCCCTCCCCCATGGGTCTGTTCTGTAACACTAGCAGTACAACAGTTTAGGAGAAGAATCAGACCCAACTATCTATATAATCTTAAATGAATCAGTAAGAACAAAATATTATAGGAATAAAAGTAAATTATAACTCTTAAATTCAACTGAAACCTAAATATCCTAGAAATTGCATGTTTTTCCATAATCCTTATTCATATTTAAATTCATATTTAAATAGAAATTCATATTTAAAAATTTATATGGTATAGCTCCTCCAAATACTTCAATCAAAAAACTATTTTTTCATATAATAAAAGAATTTCTCAACATTAAAACCTACACAGTATTTTATATTCCAAAACTTTTTAAGAAAATACTTGCATTGTATGTAGGAAAAAAAACTAGAAAGCAGGACTATGTTGAGGGTATCATGTTCTTTAAACTTTAAACTTGAAGAAAAATTATTAAATGCCCAGAATTAAGCTAAATTATTTACATTTTTTCAACCACCAAATCTTTGTGATCCAATAATGTGGATGATTTTTTTTTACCTTCACTTGAATGTATTTTGTTACTTGACTTTAATTCTTCTGTCTTCTTCAATACCTAGTGTGGTAGGCAATGTAGTGACCCCTCCAAAGACATCTATACCCTTATCCCTGGTGTCCACAAATGTATTACTTTACATGGAAAAGGGGCCTTGGTGATTAATATCTAGGAGCTTGAAATGGAGAGATTATTCCATAATATTTGGATTGCCTAATATATCAAATGAATGTTAAAAGTGGAACAGGGAGGCAGTAGAGTGGATCGGAGATTCGAATAAGCCATGAGAAAAAAGCAACCAACTATTACTGGATTTGAAAATGGAGGAGGGAGCCATGAGCCAGGAAGTGCAGATAGATGGCCTCTGGAAACTGGGAACTTCCATCAGCTGACACCCTCAAGAAAGAGGGGCATCGGTCTTACAACCACAAAGTCTGCATTTGAAAGAGATTGCACTCAGTTCCTGGGGAAGAACCAGGCAGAACATTTAACTGTCAAAGGTATGCAGAAAGAAATGCAAATTCCTCAAGAAGTACTTTTGTTTCCTAAGGACAGAATTTTACAATAACTGCAAGCCTTTTGAAGTGAGTATGGGAAGTTCTTGGATTGGTAAAACACAGGTGGGTTTCTTCTGTTCTTATAAAGACTGGATTTGTAAGACAAGTTGTACAAATTGTTTTCAATTTGTAAGACAGTTGCTTTCAATTCCTAGAAGAATTGGCTTGTAACCTGAATTATAGCAAAGCACTGACCCACCCATCCAACTACAATATCTTCAATATGCTTCTTTATATCAGGGAGATTTCCACTGGGTAGAAATCAAAAGATTCCCATGCTCTGAAGTTAGAGGCTTTCGTCTTAATTTATTTTCTCAAGTCCTCCTGTGGTTTATGCTGTGGACTTACCTTGAGGCTTTGCGAGTTCTCTAACAGCTGCCAACTATTACAGACTCCCAACAGAATTAACCACTTCATGTTTCCATTATCCCAGAACCTTCCCGAGAACTTCAGTAACTCCCAGAATCTTTCTAGGATCCAGAATATTTCTTGGAATTTTAATAAACCCTGTTTTTTTTCCAGGAAACCATAACATTTCTGGAATACACACACACACACACCCACACATACACACACGTCATAAAGTTTGATTGAATTGGGCAGCTGCACACAGGGGAGTGGAGCTCAAATCCAAAAGAGACTTCCCCTCGGGCACTCTTAATGACAAGAGGACAGAGTAAACTCAAAGGGTTCAGGGTGCATCTCACCTGCTGCACCTGGTCCTGAGGGTCATTGGCAGTCAGCTTCTGATCCCATCCTCATCACCAAAAACTGTCCGAAAATGATTACAGAAGACACTTTAGGTAATGCAAACAAACATGAAGACTTCCTGCAGTGGACAGTCTCCTTTCAGAGAACTACAAAATGGGGTGGGGGGGGAGGCAAAAAGCCTTCCTATGATAAAGAATAAAGAACAGGGAAGGGACAAAGAGAAACTACTTTATTGGCTGTGGTGAGAAGACCCGTAGTTATCTTGGTATTTGGGAATTAGCTAACTGAGTATACTGCATTTCTGGTCAAGCAAAACATTCACAGGGACTTCAAAGTCATCTGTGTTTCATTTTGCGGACATGGTGCCCCAGGCAGAAATGGTGCTATCCTGAACCTAGAATGTTACTTCAACAATAGGCTTTCAGGTGGTAAAAGGCATTTGGCACAAGTCACTAAAGTGGAAGCTTTTAAAGTAGTAATTTAAATCTAGTCTACCTATACAACTTTTTGCAGTTTCATAAAGATAACCTGGAGAGACCTGCTCTTTTTAAAATGCTATAAGTTGTGAATAATTTTCATATGAGAAAATCAATTATTTTATAATTATGAGACATTTGACTTTGCAGTTCTACTTGTGCCACTCAGATGCAAATAAATTTGCAATAGCACCAATAACAGAGTATCAGTGCCATTGCACTAGCCAGGTCAAGTAGTGAAACAAAAACTAGAGGCTGTTCTTTGTCTGAGCAATTCACACGTGCCCAGACAATCCATGCTGCATCAATTGCTCTTCAAAAGGAAGAGAACACATGCCACCATATTTAGACCTATCATTGGCTTACATCAGTTTTACATAATGAATTGCCAGTACTCTGTTCTAAAGCAGTTGAAGACAAAAGCTTAATACTACCATATGGATTACTTGTTAAATTAACATGTTCTTTATGCATTAATCCAAAGTGAAAGATTTAGTCATCTTTGCTTTTCTTGAGTTTATATGTTCAGATTCTGCAGTAGGTGGTCTATCGGGTTTAAATTTGAATTGGAAAATGTTTTCATGAAAGGCTTTCTAAGTAAAAGTTACATGACATAACTCAGGAAAATAGAATAGGAAGCTTTTTCAAAATTGTGAGCATATTATGTAATTCCTATTTTAATGTATAATATTTTAATTTGCTAAATAAATAATTATTCATTCAAAAGTAACACTAATTGTTTATTTCAAAACTGACACTGGGGAAGAGATTCTTTGGTTGAACTTTTAGTTTTGCCTTTCTTTTTCAAAAAAATAAAATCCAGCCAAAGAAGATATCTGGGCAATGCATTTGGAGGATAAATCAAGGGCCAACCAGTGCAATAACCAAACAGTAATTTGTAGTTCTTTAATATTCTAGGAAGAATAACAAAAATAAATGGAAAACACTATATGTTAAGTGAAATAAGCCAGTCAGAGAAAGACAAATGTCATATGATTTAACTCATATGTGGAATCTAATCAACAAACTGAACTAACAAGCAAACAGACACAGGCTCATAGATGGACAACAGGACGACAGCTCTGGGAGAGGAGTTGGAAAGTAGAAGAATTGAGCAAAAACAAAAAAGGACTCATTGACATGGGCAACGGTGTATTGTTTGTGGGGAGATGGCTTAAGGGGGATAAATGGTAATAGAAAAAGTACAATAAAATAAATTTCAAATAAATAGGCAAAAAATCTCTATATAATCTTTTCAACCTATGAAATTTATATATTTTCTTTTCCTCAATGTTCTATCATCACTTATTAGCTTTTATAAAGTAAAATATTACTTATTCAATATTTATTTACTGATGCTGTATAATAGTGATGAACTAGAGAGATTGGCTTTCTGAATCATATGCTGAATCATACAAAAAAGATTAGTCAGACTAATATATTTTACACAGATTTTTGTGTTTAAGTGCTGCAAATTGGTAGTTCAATTATATGGTAAAATATTTGTTTCTAGAATTGGTTTTTAAACATATAGCTATTCTTCTATTAATGGCAATTCACGTCAGCCTCCTGAATTGCCATTTCTTTTTTAAATTTCAATTTCAAGTCCACTTTTCTGCATTCCTTACTCTTAAATAGATTTAGGATTAATTACAACATGTTAAATTATATCATATTCCCTGGTAAAATTCTATTTATATATTTGCTGATGTAGCAACTTAGTGAGCTAAAGCTGAAGGGAGAGTACACCCAACAAAGGTAAAACAAATAACTCTGAGGTAAAGTAGTTGTATTAAAATGCCAAAATAAAGTAATGAATGTGTTCTTTTATTATCATTAATTTTAGTATTTCAAGGCATGGTTTTTCTTTTCATTGTGTTTTTAAATACCTTGCTGACATTTAAATATGTTTGTTTCCTAAAGTTTATGTGATAATGAAACTGCATTTGTAAGAAGGGGAAAGAACAGTTGAAGGGGTCCTTTGAAACAACTGGAGATGTATTTTTATATGCAATCTTTGAAAGCTAGATTTATGACAAAAATGAATGTCATTTTCTCCAAGTTTTTGGCCAGATTAGAACTGGAAGCTATAGTAACAGCATTTTGAAAGTGATGGATATACACAAGTTAAAAATTTCAGAAAGGAGGTTTTGGGGGGTTGAGTGTGCTCTTTTGATGATTCTGAAATGCGCTGACAAAGTGAGAAGCTGGAAACCCTGGAGCCGCTGTCTCGCGCAGGTGAAGTGTCACACCTCCTGGCAGCCTCCAGTGCTGAAATCAGTTGCTCGGTTTTCAAAGCGTATTAGCCACGTGAATCAGTGAACATCTGGACTCTGACATTTGCTCAGGTTGCAAATTAGTTCTAAAGTGTAAATTTAGTGTAGTTTTGACTTTGATCTTTGAGTATCACTATTTTTTCAGACTTGGCTGTATCAAATTACATTCCTTACCTGTAAGCATTCTGTACATGCTGGTAGAAGCATCACTGAAGAATGTATAATGGATAGAGTACAGTGATTAATATCCAAAAGTTTATAGGCTTATCCTAGTAGAGAATTTATGATTTTAGTCTTCTTTCCCAAAACAGTGGTTCTCAGCCTCTTTGAGATTGTGATTCCTTTTATAATATGAAAGTTATAGAACAGCATTGCCCAATAGATATGTTAGTCACATGTTAACATTAAATATTCTAGCATCTACCTTAACAAAATAAAAAAATAGATAAATGAAATTATATGAAGTACAATAATATATGTTAAACCTTGTATATATGAGTGGGGCCCTAAAAAAAATGAAACTATCTTCTAGAGGAGGGAGGGTCTCTTGCTGTACAGTTGCTGGCTAGGTGAGTATTCTAGGAACCAGTCTGTATCAGTGTACCAGCTGGCGTTGTTGTGAGAGGCTGTGTCTGGCTTCAGTGGATGTTTTTTTTGAAGATTTTCAGTGTGTTTGCCATTTCATGACGGATGATTTAAGAATACACCTGCCTACACTGACCAACCCCAGATGAAAAAACCCTCAAAGGGAAATGTTTTGCTGATGTGGAAGAAGTGAAACAAAAAATGGCAGAAGCACTAAAAGGCATCAAAATCGATGAATTCAAAAACTGTTTTGAGCATTACAAAAAAAAAATCTCCAAGGTGTATTGCATCAAATGGAAAATATTCTGAAGGTGACTGAAGTTTTAACATGTAAGAATAAATATACAATTTTTCTAAATAAATTTCAGTTTTGTGTGTCCCCCTCATATAACCATATATGTAAAATATTAGCATCTCAAAACTTAATCTATTTAGAAATAATTTATGAGATTTTAATCTTTATACAGGTTCTTCAAAATCAGAAATGTATTTTATAATTACAGCACATATCAAATCAGACACTATCATTTCATTGGGTATATTTGATCTGTATTCAGATTTCATACAATTTATGGTTGAAGAAGGATCCTCACATACACAGGTTGTTCCCAACATACTGAATTGTTTTCCAATAAATTAACTGAACACCCCCAAGTCATTTTTCTTTCATATTATACACACACTGACAAAACAGGTTAGTATATTTTTAGAAAAATTGGTTTAACTTTGAAGCAAAACATTACTTTAAAGATTACATCTGTCCAACCCCCGCTGGTGTCAGGGCACGGGCTTGGGTGGTGGGAGGTTCCCAGTAGGGGGCGCATGAGAGGCAACCACATATTGAAGTTTCTCTCCCTCTTTTTCTCCTTCCTTTCCCTTCTCTCTCAAAATAAATAAATAAAATCTTAAAAATAAGATTACATCTGTCCAAATTAAGTAAATTAATTAACTCTTGTTTTAATTACTTTATAATTCAAGGGATCATTGTATATAATGAAAAGCAACTCTAAGTACATTAATATTAACAAAGTTCTTATAATTTTTCTTATAGATTTTATAATCAACTGGTATTATACTACCAATTATGATTAATTATGATTCAGGTAGAAAAGTAAAACCAGTGTCAGTGATTGGTATTATGGAAAGTTTCCATTTCACCATGCTTCATCACCTGTTTAAGTCATGAATAAATTTTCCTTTACCGAGATTCAAATTTACCTCATTTATGTGCACTGTGATACTGGTATAGAATTATACATCGCAAAGACATTTCTTTGTCTTTGACTACTGAATATTCTGTTTAAAAAATCAAGAATTAGAGTTAATACTACAATAAATACTTGAAAACTTTTTCCATGACTAAAACAATGGATATAAGCATAGGATATTTGAACATCATTAAATTCAATGCTTCTATTTATTAGTTGTTTCATAAATTGACAATGTTTCACAGCATCTGCATGCATATAATAAATGGTTAACAGTGATATCCAGCTTTCAAAGAATCTGCTTCATAAAACATGTTAAACTTTCAATGTGTTCCTAGAATGTTAAAAGCAACAAGAGAAATATTAATCTCTTGTTGTGCAGTTTCTATATATCCAGATCATTCAGCTAACATAACTGGTGCAGCACACACTGTGATTGAAAACTAATTTTTCTTTTTAGTGCAATTCTCTGTTGACTGATATAAAAACACTGAAAAAATATTTATTTCACAAATGTGATGTCTTAGGCTAAAAATTGACGTACTTCTTTGTAAATTTTGAAGCTTTTGAGATAAAATGAATTCAAAAAATAAGTGCTGGTACCTTCAATAAAAATATTATTTGCAATTATTTTAAAGTTAAATCAGTTAGGCTTTGCTATGGTTAGGAAGTTTGAAATACTATGGATTTCTGCTTTATGACTCAAAGATTATTTACTTTTTGGAAATAATACTTTTAGATGTTTTCATAGTTTCTAACAAATTTTTCATTTGTGAAATAGTTTCTTTTACCATCTTTCTGGGTAATAATAATAATCTTGTTTGTGCAAGAATTCAAACGATTTTATAACTTACCAAAATCATCAGCTCAGACACTTTTAAAAATCATTTAATATTTTTGTTGGATACTGAATTCTAATTTCAGAAAATTCATTGACTTTTCTTTTTACTTGTGAGAAAACTCCTTATCAAATTTACTACATAGCTGTTGAGGATGTCTCCATATTCCTTACTGTATTTTCTTCCATCACTGTGGATAATTCAGAGCAATCTTCTGTTTGGACTGCTGCAGTGGACCACATCTTTCCTTACTGCAAACGTATGCCTCAGCCAGGGCCTTGTCTCACCCTTCCAGTCATTACGCTGGCTTCAGCACCTCCACTCAATTCACCAGAGCCATGCCTGTGTTTTAACTTTTAATACTATTATTCCTTGGTCCTTTAAACTACAAAAATTATTTATCTTATAATTAAAATAATAATACACATTTCATTTTAATGACAAATTATAATTTATATAGGTTTCACTGCAACTCATACTAATTTCTAGAATATTCAAATAAACATTGCAATATTACATATATATGGAAAAATAAATTGAACTGAATCAAACTATTGACACTAACTTAATGATGTATTTATATGTAACTTTAGAAAGAGTAAACTCACTCCCAAAACACAACACTAAAATCCGACACACTGGATAATGTGAAATGCAATCCCGCTGTAATAAAGTTTTGGTTAATGGAAAAAAGAAAAACAATTATACTGCCTCAATATTTATATTAATTTACATCAATTAATATTAAATTAAAATTTTGTTCTTCCATCACACTATATTTCAAATCCTATATGTGCCTATCGGTCTAATTTTGTTATATATAACTGTATAATCTTTTCACAGAATTATGCAATACATGCAACATTTGATAAAAATCCCTAAAATAAAGAATTATTGTAAAAGTTTAGATAGAGACTATAAAGCAAACTCATTATTCAAGGTATTTTTACAAGTTGTTATTTATGATTTCTTATATTTTTTCTCAATATTGTATCTTGTATATTTCATTAATCACAGAGCAAAAGTGGTGATGAACGGTAGAAAACTCAGGTCTTAAGTTTAGTTTTATAATGAAAATTACTTTGAAATATTGATATTTCAGCCTGATTTGTTGAAAGTTTTTATCATGAATGGAATTGAATTTTTTCCAATGGTTTTTCTGCATCTTTTGATATAATCATATGATTGTTATCCTTTATTCTATTAAGTAACATCCCACATTTATCAATTTGTATGTTGAACTATCCTGTATTCAAGGAATAAATTTCATGTGATCATATGTATGATCTTTTCAATGTGCTTTGATTTGGTTTGCTACTATTTTCTTCATAATTTTTGCATCTATGCTTATCAGAAAAAATAATTTTTTGTATTATCCTACCTAACTTTGTTTCCAGGATAATGTTGACCTTGGAAAATGAGTTTGACAACTTCCTTCTTCTTTAATTTTTTGGAAGACTATAAAAAGATTAGCATTAATTCTTCAAATGTTGGTAGAATTGAAGAGAGCCCATACTGTTCCTAAAGTCTTCTTTCTTATAAGAAATTTGACTACAGATTAAATCTCACTACTAACTATTGGTATGTTAAAATTTTAAATTTTTTCATGATTCTTGTAAAGTTATTAATGCTTGTAGGAATTTATCCATTTCTTCTAAGTTGTTCAGTTTGTTGGTATATAATTGTTCATAGAATACTATGATCCTTTGTATTTCAGGGGAAACAGTTGCAATGTCTCCTCTTTCATTTATAATTGTATTTGAGTTTTCTCTCTTTTTCTATTCAACATAGCACTGGAAGTCCTAGCCAGAATGATTAGGCAAGAAAAAGAAACTAGAGAATTCTAAATTAGGAAGGAAGAAATAACTCTAGTTATTATGTAATTAGGCTTATTGTGGTGATCATTGTGTGTGTGTGTGTGTGTGTGTATTTTCATGTTGTACACCAAAACTAATAAAATGCTTTATACCAATTATATCTCAATTTTAAAAATAGAGAATAAAAAGAAGAAATAAACTCATGTCTGTTTGCAGATGACAATCTTATATATTAAAAAATCCTTAAACTCCACTAAAACCTGTTAAAAGTAATGAATGATTTCAGTTAAGTTTCAGGATATAAAAGAAACATGCCATATCTGTTATGTTTCTAACAACAAACTAATAAAAAAATAAAACCTTAATATTTACAATAGCATCAAAATCTCTAAAATACTTAAGAGTAAAGTAACCAAGTAGGTAAAAGATCTGCTTGATATAATTATAATACATGGAGGAAAGAAATGAAGAAAACACATAAGATACAAACAAATGAAAAGATATCCTTGTTCATGGATCAGAACAATTAATACTGTTAAAATGTCTATACTACCCAAATGTTATTTGAGTTTTGATAGGGATTGTGTTGAATCTATGGGGCAGCTTCGACACAATCCCTGTCAAAACTTAAATAACACTTTTGACAGAAAAAGTAAAAGCATTACTAAAATTCATATGAAATCCCAAAAGACACTGAATAGCCAAGCAATCTTACAAAAAAAGAAGAAACCTGGAGGCACCATACTTCCTGATTTCAAGCTTCATTATAAAATTACAGTAATCAAAGCAGTATGGTACTTGTGTAAAAGCAATCACATAAAACAGTGATAAAAACTTGAGAGCCCAGTTATAAAATGAGACACTTCTCCAGAGAGGACATACAGATGGCCAATAGACATATGAAAAGATGTCCAACATCACTAATCATCAGAGAGATGCAAGTTAAAACCATAATAAGATACCATCTCACACCTGTCACAATGGCTACCATCAATAAATCAACAAATAACAAGTGCTGGTAAGAGTGTGGAAAAAGAGGAACCTTTTAGCCCTGTTGGTGGGAATGAAGATTGGTGCGGCCACTGTGGAAAGCCGTATGGAGATACCTCGAAAAATTAAAAATGGATCTGTCTTTTGATCCAGCAATCCCACTTCTGAGAATATATCTAAAGGAACCCAAAACACTAATTCAAAAGAATATAAGCACCACTATGTTTCATTTCAGTGTTGTTTATAATCACTAAGATATTGAAGTAGCCCATCAATATATGAATGGATAAAACAATTATGGGAGGAGAGAGAAGATGGTGGCCAAGTAGGTAGAATCCGAGTCCACATGCTCTTGTCCCAGTTTGGATATTCAGCTGGTCTTCTGACAAATAAACTGAATATTCAACATAATCTAAGCTGATATGAAGTTTGGAAGGCAAGGAGTACAGAAGATGCTTCACAACAGGTGGTAAGGAGATTTGATAGGTTGAAGGGGAAATACCCTGTGCATGGTGCCTGCAGCCACAGCCAGCCTAGTCAGAAATTGAAACTTTGTGGCTCCTTCCCCTCCCATGGCATAGAACTTTCATACCTGGGCTGGGAGTGACCTGGATACACAAAGTCAGTGAGATGCAGGCTACATTCACACACACAGCAGGCAGCACACCCATAGCTGCAGCAGCAAAAGCCAAGCAGGAGAGTGCCCGAGAGAGAGAGGGATCTATCTGCACCTGGGTGGAGGCAGGCTGCAGCCAGCTGAGACTGAGAAACTTTAGGGATTTTGGAGAGGTGGTATGTGTGGAAAACTGGATGGTGATTCAGTAATGCATAGGGTGTGCCCAGAAAGGCTTTTTTAAAAGGGAGCTCAAGCATGCTGGGCAGGGACCCTGTGCACAGCTGTCCCACAAGCAAAGAGAAAGTATTGAAAGCAGGTAAAAGACCTGTACATGAAAAACTATAGATCACTGCAGAAAAAAATTAAGGAGAGTACAAATAAATTGAAGCATATACCATGTTCATAGATTGGTAGAACTAACACCATTAAAATGTCCATACTACCCAAAGCAATCTATAGATTCAATGCAATTGCTATTAAAATACCAGTGGCATATTTTACAGATCTACAAAAAATATTTCAAAATTTATATGAAACCAGAAAAGACTCTGAATAGCCTCAATAATCTTCATAAAGAAGAACAAAGTAAGAGGGATCACAATCACCAATATCACACTATGTTACAAAGTCACTGAAATCAAAACAGTATACTGGTGTAAGAGCAGACACAGAGAGCAATGGAACAGAATAGAGACCCAGAAATAAACCCAAGTCTCATGGTCAATTAATATTTGAAAAAAGGGGAAGGAGCATAACATGGAGTGAAAATAGACTCTTCAATAAATGGTGTTGGGAGAATTGGACTGGTGCAAAAAAATGAAACTCAGCCACCAACTTACACCATACACTGAACTAACCTCAAAATGGGTAACAGACAAATATAAGTTGTGACACCATAAATATCTTAGAGGGAAACATAGGCAGGAAAATTTCATATACCCTGTGTAGCAATATTTTTGCCGATATATCTCCTAGGGCAAAGGCAATAAAGGAAAAATAAACAAATGGGTCTACACCAAATTAAAAGGCTTATGCACAGCTAAAGAAACCATCATTAAAATGAAAAGGGAACTTATCATATGGGAGAACATACATGTCAATGCTACATCAGACAAGGGTTTGATCTCCAAAATATATAAAGAACTCATGCGACTCTCCTCCAGGAAGACAAAAAATCCAATTAAAAAATGGGCAAAGGACCTGAACAGACACTTCTCAAAGGAGGACATATAGAGAGCCCATAGACATATGAAAGGATGTTCACCATCACTCGTCATCAGAGATAGGCAAATTAAAACCACAATTAGATATCACCTCACACCTGTCAAAGAGTGGTTATCATTAATAAATCAACAAACAACAAGTATTGGAGAGGATGTGGAGAAAAGGGAACCCTAGTGCACTGTTGGTAGGAAGGCAGACTAGTGCAGCCACTGTGAAAAACAGTACGGAATTTCCAAAAAAATAAAACCCTAAAAGTGAATCTTCCTTTTGACCCAGCAAATTCCACTGCTGGGAATATACCCTTAGAATCCCGAATCACCAGTTCAAAAGAACTCATGCACCCCTATGTTCATACCAGTGCTATTTACAATAGCCAAGTGTTGGAAACAGCCTATGTGTCCATAATAGATGAGTGGATAAAAAAAACTGGTACATTTGGTACACAGTGAAATACTGCAAAGCAGAAAAAGAGAAGGGACTCCTACCCTTCATGACGGCATAGGTGGAACTGGAGAGTATTATGCAAAGTGAAATAAGCCAGTCAGAGAAAGAAAAATACCATATGATCTCACTTAAAAGAGAGCTCTTATGATCAGAATACTAATGAACAAGATAGAACCTCAGGCATGGAAATATGAAACACTGAGAATGACCAGAAGGGAGGGGAAAGGGACTAGTCAAAGATCATGTGTCAGTAACCCATGCACATGGACAGTGGTGTGGTGATTGACTGTGGGAGGGGAGCTTGGGGATCGGTGGAGGAGGGCAAAAGGGGGAAAATTGGGATAACTGTAATAGAATAACAATAAAATGATTGAAATTTAAAAAAAAAAAAAACGATGGGACATTTACACAATAGAATACTACTTGGCCATAAAAATTTTCCACTTTCAGACAGTATGGATGTACCTGGAGAACATTCTGCCAAATGAAATAAGCCAGTCAGAGAAGGACAAATACCACATGATTTCACTCGTATGTGGAATCTAATGAACAAACTGAACTAACAAAGTTGAGGAGGGAGGTCATGGGGTTGAGGGACTGAGCAAAGAGGAAAAAGGATTCATGGACATGGACAACAGTATTATCATTGGTGGGGGTGGGGGGCATAAGGGGACTAAATAGTAATGGAAAAAATATAGTAAACATTAAATAAAATAAATAAAAAGAATTAAAAGAATTGAGAGCCCAACAATAAATCCAACTTATACAATCAACTAATGTTTGATAAGGAATTTCAAAATAATATTTGTCAATTTTAATAAATGTTAATGTAATTCAATATTTCAATAATACAATTATTACTAAAATTAAGACCTATTGAGAATAATATATTATGATGTACATTCTTAAGGCCCTGGACTAATAGGTCAGGTGGTTAGAGCTTCATCCACAAACACCAAGGTTGTGGGTTCAATCTCTGGTCAAGATACATACAAGAAACAACCAATGAATGCATATGGATGGAATGACAATATCAATCTCTCTCTCTACAGTAAATAAATAAATAAAATTTGAAAAAGATATTTTCTTAAAATACAAGAGGAAATTTATACATACATATATAGTTTCAGGGATGGCAGTTTTATAATTATTTTTAAGATTTTAACTATTTTTTAATCTTGAAATTTGTAACACTTTATATTTCACTGGCAGTGATTTAATGTACAAAGATTTTGGATGCCAAGTTTCTACACATTATGTCATTTATACTATATAGTATGTAGACCCAGCTATACAATAATAATGTGTATACTGGGTCTTTATTTTTATTTGAAATCTGCCTTCTGGGGTGACATGGGGAAGAGAGAGGTAAGTCTAACTTGCAGAGTTTGTTAATATCATCACACCGTATTCGCTCAATACTATATCTTGACTCAAGTTTAAATAGTCAAAATCTCTTTTTTTCTAAACATGATCCCATCCTTCAGTGAGGTAGCAGGGTTAGAATATGATTTTAGCAATATTAATAATAAAATCCTTTTTATAACAGAACTGATTTCTGATGTATTATTACACAGAATGTCTAGGGAAGAACTTAATGAAATGATGGCTTTGGGAAAATTTAACTGAAAAGAATTTTAGTCATTAAAATTAAACGACTCAATTTAAAGGAATAAAGACAAAAAATAGGTTGGGGAGTAGGTATCACATGCTAAGTAATAATAACAATAATAATAATATTTGTTAAACTGTGCATTTGCCAAAGTAAACGGGAAGCTTCCTGCATTATGTGGTTGCATTCCAAAAATGTGCTTGCAAATTCAATCATTTAGAAATAAGTAGCAACTTTTCTTTCATTATTTTTAAGATATGATTGATATATAAGAAACTGCACATATTTAAAGTACTTCTATGAGTTTTGACATATAGATATACCCAAGAAACCATTCCCCATAATCAAGGTAATAAACCTATCCATTACCTCCAAAGTTTCTCCTGCTTCCACCTCTATTTTTTTAAATCTATAGTAGGACTACTTAACACAAGGCTAGACCTGTGTGGCTCAGTTGGGTGTCATCTTGCAAAGTGAAAAGTCGCTGGTTCAATTCCTAGCCAGGATTATGGGCCTGGTCCCTGGTCAGGATGGTATAAGAGATGTTCCTCTGTCACAGCGATGTTTCTCTCCCTCCTTCCCTTCCCCTCTCTCTAAAAAATAAAATAAAATAAAAAGAATACTTGACTTGAGATCTACCCTCATAGTTTAGATGCATAATAGAACATTGTTAACTACAGGCACAGTGTTATACAGCAGATCTCTAGAATTACTTACCTTGCATAGCCGAAACTTTACAATCATTGAACAGCAACTCCCCATCTTCTCCTTCCCAACTCTAAGCACTCTCTGCTTATATGAATTTGCCTATTTTAGAGACCTCACATAAGTGGAGTCATGTAGTATATGTTCTTTTTTGACTGGCTTATTTCAATTAGCAAAATGTCATCCAGTTCCTCCATGTTGTTGGATGTGGCAGCATTTACTTCTATTTTCAAGGCCAATACTATTTTACTGTATGTGTATAAGACATTTTCTTTATCCATTCAGCTATTGATGGACATTTAGGATGATTCTATATATTGGTTATTGTGTATAATAGTGCAATGAATATGTGAATGCAGGCAACTTTTCAAAATCCTGACTTCATCAACTGCATCATTTTACTGTCAATAAACTATTTAAGAAAGGGAATTAAGAAAACAATCTCATTTATATTAGCATCAGAAAGAATAAAATACTTAGGAATACACTCAGTCAAGGAGGTAAAACACTGTTCACTTCTAGGAGTTCTACACTTTAAGCCTTTAATTAATTTTAGTTAATTTTTATGAATGGTATAAGATATGGGCTTGTATGTGTGGATTTATGTCTGGGCTTTCTATTTATTGTACGTATTTTTACCTCACTCACACTAAAAATCACAAAATATTGGTAAATAAAATTAAAGACAAGACAGTTGTATGGAAAAACATGGGTTGGAAGACATAATATTATTAAGATGACTCTAAATTCAAATTAATCAATAATTAATGTAATTCCCATTGATAATCCCAATGGGATTTTTATAGAACTAGAAAAAAAAGTTCTAAAATTCATATGGAACCACAAAAGATCCCAAATAGCCAAAGCAACCTTAGAAAGAAAAACAAAGCTGAAGTTTTCATATTTCCTGATTTTAAAATATATTACAAAGCTAAAGAAATTAAAATTGTATGGTCCTGACATATAGACAAATACACAGTCCACTGGTGTATGTGGTGTAGAGTATCTCCACCTCACTGAGGGAGAGCCTGCTTTATTAGGTCTCTGATCCCTTTATTCTGATCTCCAGCTAGCCCTCTGCAGGCCTGGCCTTCCAGTGTTTCTCCCCCCTCACCCCAGACAAAGTGGTGTGGTTTTCATTGCCACCCCATGAGAGTGAGGTAAAAATGCACAGCATAGCATAGCAGAGCAGAGCATAGGATAGAACAAAATACCCTAGAAATAAACCCACATATACAAGTTCAACTGATCTTCAATAATGGTGCCAAGAATATGCAAAGGGAAAAAAATCTCTTCAACAAATGTTTCATGGAAGACTGTATGTCCACATGCAGGAGAATTACATGGGACACTTACACCATTCATAAAAAGAAAGTCAAAATGAATTAAAGACTTACACTTTAACTACACTTTGTAACTCCTAGAAGTAAAAAGAGGGTAAAAGCTTCTTGACATTGGTTTTAGCAATAATTTCTTGGATATGTTACCAAAAGCACAGTCATCAAAAAGCAAAAAAAAAAACTAGTGGGACTACATCATATTAACAAGTTTCTGCACAGCACAGGAAGAAAACACCAGAATGAAAAGGCAACCTGTGCTGTGGAAAATATTTGTAAACCATATATCATATTATCTGATAAGGGGTCAATATTGCAAATACAATTCTTATAATTCAATAGCAATAAATAAATAAATAAACCCAAATAAGCCAACTTTAGAAATAGGCAAGATACTTGAATAGACATTGCTACAAAGAATGCATACAAATGGTTACCAGGTATATGAAAAGATCTTCCACATCTCTAAACATAGAGAAATGCAAATCAAGACCTCAATGGGCACATCACCTCACACCTGTTAGGATGACTTATTATCAAAAAATCACAAGTATCAGTGAGGATATGGAGAAATGGGAATCCTTATACACTGATGGTGAGAATGTAAACTGGCACAATCATTATGGAATATGGTATGGAAATTCTTAAAAAAATTAAAAATATAACCACAATGTGATTCAACAATCTCACTTCTGGGTATATAGCCAAAAGAATTGAAATCAGGATCTCAAAGAGATATCTTGCCATTTTTCTTTAGAATGGATATTATTAAAAGGGATCAACTTATGTTCTTGAAAAAAATCTTGCCAAAATTCTAACTTCAAATACCTATATTTATTTTTCCTAAAGATGTCACAAAATAGTTTAAATATAGAGAATAAAAAATTTCATTAGAAAGAGCAATATATATCACTATGCATTTTACATTATTTTAGTCAAACAATTCCATCATAAAAATCACAAGTAAACAAGTATATGTTTCAGCCTTAAGAAGATGGCATGATTATTTTTGGTATGTCTATTCTTCTTCACCCTATGTGCTAATTTGAATGCAATGGCAGTATAAATGCTAGTGTTGCTTGGACCCTATTTCAGTGTTCTTTGTAATATGAAATGAAAGGCATGAAACGCATAAAAATATGTGTCAAATCATTGTTTTGAAGTTGAAGTCTAAAGCAACAAAACTCCTAGAAAGTCAATTCTGTTTATTTCTATGTGTGTTTAAACTTCTAGCAGTATAAGGAACATTTAGAGAACCTAAGTAAGGAATAAATTTTGTCATAAACACTTGTGGCCAGTAATTGACAGGAGCCTGTCTTCAAGTTGCCAAAAGCCAATAGAATCCGTGTAGCATTTTTCACATGTTACATCCTGTTAAGGAACTTGAGTAAAAGAAGTGTCCTTGGTATCTGTAAAGATCTGAGTAGAATTTACTGGTAGAAATGGAGTTAAAAAGCTGTTTGGCTAAGCAAAGATGTCAAGAAACTGAGTATTTGCTGCAATTAGTATTCTAACATAAATGAAATAATATTCATGCCCTGGCTGGTGTGGCTCAGTGGACTGAGCACTGGACTGTAAACCAAAGGGTCAGAGGTTCGATTCCCAGTCAGGGCACATGCCTGGGTTGTGGGCCAGGTCCCCAGTATGGGGCATGCAAGAGGCAACCACACATTTATACTTTTCTCCTTCTCTTTCTCCTTCTCTTCCCCTCTCTGTAAAAATAAATAAGTAAAATCTTTAAAATACCCTTCAGTCTGACATGGACCAGTGTAAATCAGTATGGACCATAAAATTAGCTCTTCGGAGTTGTTCATTAAATAGGTGTTTTATAAGTGCCACGGTGGGCATAGTACTTCACTTAGCCTAAGAATGTTGAGGCAAATAAAAGGTATAGTTTTTCTTCTCAAGTATTTTTTTAACAATAGGCAGTGATTCCAGCTTTTTTTTTCTTCAATGATCAGTGATGCTTGCCTGTGTTAGTTCATCACTGTGAGCATAACCGAGTTGTCTGCACTGCCATCTAAGTGGTTTGGGGCGGCTATGGACTGAATTGTGTCCCTTAGAGGTGCATATGTTGAAGCGCTAACCCTCTGTAGCTGGAGGTAAGACCTTTAAGGAGATGATTAAGATTAAATGAGGTCATAAGGGTCCTCCCCTAATCTTACAGGATTGATGCAGGGTCAATAAGAGGAAGTGTAGGAAACGGAATTGCCAAAGAACTTACACATGTGACCCTTGGGCCTGAACAAAGGAGCGGGTTGTCTGAGGGAGGAGGGGGTGCTGGGTAGAGGTGGGCAAAGGGGAAAATTGGGAAAACTGGAATAGCATAATCCATAAAATGTAATTAATCCCATTTTAATTATACCAGCACATTTTTGTTATATATTTTAGACAGAAGATATCTCTTTGGTTAACGATATGTAAAAATATATATATAATTGTTTATTTCTTCTCATTTAAAGAAATTCTAGTTAAGATATTTTAAATAATTAAAGAGAAAATATGAACTTGATATTCAGAGTCAGAAAAAGGTAGTTTATATTTTTGTGTCAAGAGAAATTTTGGTATTATGATTGGAGAGTCACATCTTGGTGATCAGGTAAACAGTAGCCAGTAAAAAATGGTACTTAAAGGGGCCAAGGCTGTCTTAGCTGTTTGTCACATTTCAGTTGTGCAGTGAGGCCGATTCCTGGAGCCCTTCGTGGTTCCTTCCCACTCCTCGGTCCGTAGGACAACTACAATGTGAGTAGTTACCTGTTTTACACTCGTGTTTTCTTGGAGCTGCAAACATAACCTATCAAATACTTTTGGGTCATTTGGCAAAAGTATTTGCCTGTTGCAGCAACTATCAGTATCAGGAGAGCTCACAATATTAATAGGATAAGAGACATTGTGACATTGCACACGATATTGTAATTGAATTAAAAACCTAATAGTAAAATTTTAAAAAAATAATAATACAGTTAATAGAAGGCCTATGTCATTTGATATTTCTACATAAAAATTAAAATATAAGCGATGATGTTCAACAACATGGCAGGGGGACCTAATACAATAGACATGTGTACACACAACACTGAAAATATTCGATCATTCTTTTAATAACTGTCCTCCCTGTAACGTAAAGTTTCTCTTCATTATTCATGCAGTCACTGTCTTTTCTCTCTAAAATCTTCTAAATGTCTCTATAGAAAGCTTCAAAGGAAGCAATGCATTCAACCAAAACAAGTTCAAATTTATAATTGTGACCCATTATAAGTATTCCTGTCTCCAATGTCAAGATAATTTTATAATTACAGAAGGTTCTTATATGTCTTTTAATCAATTTAATATTTTATTTCAAGTAACCTATGTACTATACATGTCCAGCACTGTGCATTGTAGGTACAAAGAAAAATAAAATTTAGTGTCTGCCTTCAAACAGCTAAACATCTAAGAAAATAACCTTGTTAAAAAGTCTTATACCACACACTAAGTTAATGAAATTCCTCATAAATAAAACACAGTAAAAGTGCTTTTCCTAGCTGAGGGCTCGAGGTTTCCTGGAGGGAATAATGCTTCAACTAAACCAAGAAAGACCATCGAGTTAAATAAATACAAGAAGATGGTAATAGAGAGCCAAAGATAGTCGTGCGTTCTGATATAGCTGTGGGAGTAAACTGAAAGCTAACATTTAAGATCTGCTTTGAGTTGGTAATTGTATAAGAATGAGGTAGCAGAACAGTCATTAGGATATGTACTTACATTTAACAATGGAAGGTATTGATCAGGAGAACTAATTATTGTGTTTTTAGTATTGTCAGTCTTTTACATCTTAATATATACTATGTGTTCGTTTTTGTTGCAACTTATACCAGGAACAAACAGAACCATAGGAAAGTCATAGTAACAAAAGAATAAAACTGCATTTTAACTGCCAAGTGGAACAAAATCCAAGTAAGTTAAGAAGTTGCCAAAAGGATGCCTGAAGAAAGCTTTATAAACAATTCAATTATTTCACACCTACATTCTATGTTTGCCTTGTTCGAATCAGTATGTTCTTGAAGAAGTAAAAGCTAAGGTCTGCATTGTAAGAAAGCCCAATGTCTGTCTCTCTTACAACTCAGAATCATTAGTGCGAAACCTTATTTTATTTTCAAAACACTGGCACAAAAGACATGAATAACAGGGCAAAAAGTAACTGATCGCCGCTTACTACAAATGACAAGTTAGGACTTGGCTTACAATGCACAAATACCCACATTCTGGCAGGTAGTGATCTTTTTCCATGCAAATTTTTAAGGAAAGTAAACTATATCATTTGATGTTCTGGCCTCTCTTTTCTATATGTTTTAAATACTTTTGCTGTTCTCTTTCATCACATGTTAGTAAAAATGTAAATTTTGTATTTAGAGATCCTCATTTTTCTGATCTGTAAACTTGCCATAAGTACTTCACAAGATTGTTGGAATAATGCAACACCCAAAACAATTGGTTCCCTAGAACATCACTCAAAATGATAAGTTCCCTTCCTGTCCTATCATGGACCTTCCAATGTCTTAGGAAGCCTAGAAGCCCAATGCTATCTTTTCTTCCACATATTCATTCATATAGAACTCATTCACACTAGAGTGTAAGTGACTCAGTGACTCCTTCAACAGTTACAAAGTAAGAGGAAACTTTTGTTTAGTAAGGCTCCTGTCTGGCCAAGCCAAATATAGCACAATTAGCAGGGATTTTTAATGTCAGTATAATGATGGAGGAGGGTGAGGAAATAGGAAGCAGAGCAGATCTCCAGTTTCTTTTTAACATATATTAATTGTGCTTTTAAAATGGAGAGTTTGATTGTCCTAATCATAAATGTGTCCTCTCTATATTGTACAAAGGAAGCTCTACTGCCCTGGTCAGTGTGGCTGTTGGTTGGAGCTTCATCTCATCAACCGGAACATCGCAGGTTTGATTCGCAGCTGAGGCACATGCCTAGGCTGTGGGTTCAGACCCTGTCGAGGGACATGTAAGATGCAACCAATCAACATTTCTTTCTTACATCGATGTTTCTCTCCCTCTCTCTCTCCCTAACCCTCATTCTACAATCAATAAGCATGTGCTTGGGTGAGGATTAAAACAAAAACTGGAGCAGCTAAGCCAGGTGGCTTGACTCTCAGAATACCAACTACTAAAGCTGATCAAACCAAAGCAAAGGTAAACTACTATAGGACTTTGAAAATACCAAATGTGAATATTATAGAAGGGGCCATTTTAGCAATTATGTCTAATGTTTAGTAAGCACATAGAAAAGTTTACCTTCTTAACTTTGTCATCATATTTAGATTTTACATTACAGAAAATTAGGATGCTATTCTTAACTGTGCACAGCTGCCTGTACACCAAGGTCTGGGCTCATTTTGGAATACAGTCTCTGATTCTCCTTGTTTAGGTTGGCGCCAAATGGCTCACCAGTGTCCCATTCTGCACTATATACCTGCTTTTCCACTGAGTTCATTTCCTCTTACATTTTGTTTTTTTTCCTGGCCTCTCTGGTATCTGTTTATTTCTACACACTGAATCTCTATGTGATCGTTAGCAGATACTAGAGAACATACTAATGCATGGTTATTAAAGAATTACCAAGTGCAACCTGGCGTATTCACAGCTTTTGAAATTCCCTTTTCTGAGTAATACACATCTGTGCATGCCCGTGTGATTGTGGCATGCACACACGCATGCTGGAATCTTTTACCCTTGAAGCTTTGCCATCTGGCTCACATCAAATAAAGTGGACAAACCCATTATTCAATTTTATTACATCTGCTAGCAATAGTTCCAATTTAGTTGTTTTTGGTTTGAGGAATTATGGAACAAAGTAGCAAACAAGTATGTGCACTGCAGGTTAGATTTAATTGTTTTCTAGCTTATTTTGTGTGAAATAATGCTATTTGAGATTCTGGGCCCCCTACACCAAAAATTCATAGAATTTCAAAATTGTATTAATTTCCACTATACAAATTATTTTATACTTAAATAGTAATTACAAAAAGTGTGATAGTAGACATCTAAAAACATTTTGGGGGACCAATTATTTATCTAATCTTCATCAGCCATATCATGTGGGTGGTTTCTACCCCCCCAGGTATGGCCAATTACATGGTGTCATTAGCCACGGCGGTATATGGGGGTCAAGCATCGAAGGTGAATGGAAATAGAAAAGGCTCCAGGATGGGGCAGCGTGGTACAGTGATGAAACACACAGATCTCAAAATCACTGGAATTGGAAATTGTCATTTGATAAAAGTATATATAATGTTGAGGAATTTATTTAATATTTTTATGATTCAGAAAATGGAGAAAAATTAAGACATCTGTGTATCAGGGTGATTCTGAGGATTAAGTAGAAAATACACTAGAGGTCCTTCAATATGTATTAACGAACAATATCATTATTATAATTACAATCACTTTAAAATAGCATGTGGGGCAAAACCCAGAAATTCCTAGAGTGCACACATCTGTATCAGACTTTCTATTGAGCGATTCATTAATGTAGTATTGTTATGTCACAATTATTAGCCATTTGATGAATATTCCTTTCTATGTGATGTTATTGTTAATTAAAAGTATGTCTTAGTTAAATAAAACCACAAATAAAGACTCAAACAATAGCTCAATATTTTTCAGGAGAAATAATTCAATAGATTTAGAGGGAATTTTTAAAAATTATTTTAAAACTGTGCTAGATTGGGGCATGGGGAACTGTAAAAGCTAAGTGGACCTAGAGAACCTGGTAAGGAGGGAGCCGAATTTCTGTTATGGGAAGAAGAGGAGCCACCTGTGGTGAGGTTCATGTACTATACAGAGAATCAGCACCAAATTAATTTTGAGTGTGTACCTCCTGCTGATGCACCATCTGTGAATAACACACCATTTAACTGTCATTTACCTTTGGAAGACCAAAAACAGAGTCAGATTTTTCTTACTTTGTGTGGGAATCAAGGCTAAGGAACAGACTTCCATCTCTAGTCAACATAAACTTAAACATATCGGGGCAAACGCCTCATTAGCTGGGGAACTGATGTCTACCCATCACTCACGTACATATCATCTAATTTTATGTCCAGAGCAATATTGAGTAGTAGATACTATTAACCTAATTGCACAAGTAAGTAACTGAGGCCTCTCTTGCTCATGGCATGTGTGTAGTAGAGTTGTCTAAATGACCCCTGGTGTACTCAGCACTAATCCTGCAACACTGCTATTGTTTTTCCTTGAAGAGGTAATAGTGACAGAGACTTTGGAAATAAGAAAAAGAGAGAACAAAAAGAAAGATTTGGACATTCAGTAGGATGATGTTAGGAATTCATATGTTAAAACACACTCTTGGCACAGAAAGACAAACAATGCACAATGTCACTTATTTGTGAAATCTAAAACAGTCGGTAGCAGAAGCATAGATTAGAATGGTGGTTACCAGGGACCAGGGGAGAGCGGGGGAGGCAGGGGAAGAAGCTGGTCAGAGTTACAAAGTTCCAACTTGGCAAGCTAAATAAGCTCTGGAGATCGAACGTAGAACATGGTGACTAGAGTTAATGATACTGAATGGTATACTTGAAATTTGCTACCAGGGTAGATATTAAGCATTCTCACCAGAAAAATAAAGAAAATATTAACTTTTTGAGGTGATGAATATAACAATTAACTTGACTGTGGTCATTATTTCCCAATGCATACCTATCTCAGAATACCAATTTTTCACCTTAAATACATGAAAGTTTATGTGTTAACTATATCTTAAAAAATCTGAAAGAAACAACACCATTTACTCCAAATATATGGATATTTTAATTCAATATTTAAGTATTTCTAAAGGCATAAAAAGAGCAAAGAAAAAAGACTGGGAGAGGATAACACAGCAAATCAAAACAAAAATAAAAATAGAAGGATTAGAAAGCAGACCTGAAAACACTGAATCCCGAGACAACTGTCTGGCGGCAGTAAAAGATCCAATTTGCCCTGCAGAATCCCCCAAGCCAGCAGTAAGTGCTGACATCAGGTGTGTCCTGGGTGATACAGGGGTGAAGGTGACAAGGGAACTGGGAGTTTGGTACATCAATTTAAGAAGAAATGCACTGCCTAATGATGTCTTCTCCCACTTTGAAAAGACAACAGATTCTATACCTCAGTCAGTTTGGGTTGCTGAAAAAAAAATATATATATGTATATATATATAATATATATTATATATTTTTATATTTTATATATAAATGTGTTATATATGTGTGTATATATGTGTGTGTGTGTGTGTGTGTGTGTGTATACATATGGTGGCTTATAAACAACAGGAATTTATTTCTCACAGTCCAGAAGACTGGAAGCCCAAGGCAAAGCATACATTCGATGTTTGGTGAGAGATAGCTTTCTGCTTCTTAGGCAGCCATGTTTTCACTTTGTTCTTATATAGTGAAGGGGGGAGGGGAGCTCTTTGGGGTCTCTTTCATTAGGACAGTAATCCCATTCATGAAGGCTTTAACTTCATAACCTAGTCACCTACCAAACTATCCATTTCCTAATGCTAACACATGGAAGATTAAGAATTAACATATAGCTTTTGGGAGTGTTACAACTTCGGTCTATAGCACCCTCTCTCTTTGTTCCTGATAAAACCAGGGGAACTGAGAGGCTGAGACTATTTTAACTAAGAAAATACGGTCTATTTGAAAGTGGAGAATTAAATAAAAGTGTTCATATTAAACATTGTAATACTCAGGTATCTTTTCACCCATATCACAATTTGTTGGAATCCAACTGGGAGGTTGAAGGTTTCTTCCCTGGATAATATGGCTAGGCGAAGAGAAAAGACATTATATACCTATATGGGAATTCCTCTAACAAAGTCACCTTTAGTTTACTAACTTCACCCATATGCATAAAATGTTCAACGAGCTCTCCAGGCTCATTGATAAATATTAACAGACAGCCAACAATCACCTGATAAAACTTCTAATAGGAAAGACTTTAGGGAAATGTAGGGAGATGTTGGTGAGGGAATACAAGCTTCCAGATACACAGAAGTAAGTTCTGGGGTTCTAATATACAGTACAGTGACCATAGTTCACAATCCTGCATTATATACTTGAAAGTCACTAAGAGTGGAGATCTTACTTATTGTCACCACAAATTAAAAGAACAAAAGTAATTGTATGAGGTACTGTGTGTGCTAAGTAACCTCATGGTAATAATTTCACCATGTGTGCCATCACACTGTACAACTTAAAGTTACACACTGTTATAGGACATTCATATTTCAATACACTTGTAGGAAAATAAAACAGGTGGATGCCAGGAGTGGAATGGTGGGCTATAGATTGCCAAGCTCTGCTTTAGTCTTTTTAATGTTTTCCCCTTAATGTGACAAATGGTAATGGCCAACACAGACAAAATATCAGACAAAGCCAGCAAGGGATATTCTTACAAAATGGTCTTCAGGCAAGGGACATTCTTACAAAATGGTTGGAATTCTTTGAGAAAGATCATGATGTGGTTGAAATCTGCATTCAGTATGATATATTTTAGACCCTAAGCAATTGTATCTTCTGTAATTCTAAGTGCCTGAAATATTACATAGGAAATGGTATATTCTCAATAAAGGTTTTATGGGCTATCATTGAGAGAATAAAACATTTTGAAGCAATGTTAATGGGAAATGAATCCTGTTTATTATAATTAAATGGTTTCACCATAAATTTATAACATTTCCTTTTCACTTATCTTATCTGAACCTGAAATTTCTACTTTCAGTGTATGACTGTATATGTACTGTGTGAATGGGAAAAAAAAGATAAGAAGAGAAGAGAAATCACCTTGGCTTGAATAACAGTAGCTTACATCAGTTCTAAGAAACTGTAACAACTTCTCTGGCGAGACTTCACTGGTGGTGTTTATTTTTCATTAAACTCTGATTCTTGACAGAATAGCTTATCAGCAGTAAAAGAAAGAAGAAAAAAGTAAGTAAAATGAAGTACATAAAAAATAACCTTGAGCCATCCTAGGTAGAACCATTCCTGCCAGAAAGATTAAAAACATACTTTGAAATCTTTTTTTCTTTCTAGTACTGAATAGTTGCTATTAAAGTGAGCCTAAATATAATATAGAATATATAAATTTTGGCTTTGGAGTGAACATCTCTTATACTTAGATCACTATCAGACTAATTTTATTTTTATGAAATTTGAACCAAGATAATAGTAATACCAATAAAACATTTAAAGATGAAAACAAATAGAAAAGTAAATATCAAAACACTATTCATTGGTATTAATAGGTGGGTGTGACACAGAATAGGTTGACTGAGAACATTTTCACATCAACTGTACACATCTGTGTAGTTAGATTTTGACATGGTGTTAAAACTGCTTGTGCAAGATATGTGACATGGAGTGCAGTGTTTGAAAGAATTCATTTCGGCCAGATCCAAACACAAATATAATGCATATATCACACTATATCAGAAATAAGTGACTTTTTTTTTCTAAAATAAAGCATACTTCAACACACCCATTTTGTGGTGAGCAGTATCCCCCAATTAAGATTTGATATGTCAGTTCCAATTCGGGCCATTCACATTCAGGCCACATAATCTGTTGTAGCTTTTCTTATGTACTGTAAAGGAGAGGGGGAAAATAAACAAGGAGTAAAAGGACAAAGGGAAAAGTAAAAGAAAGAAGAATATATGATAAAAAAAGATGGAAAGAGAATTCCATCTATTCCCCTCACTCCTTTTTATCTCTTAGAAATGTGGGGACAATATGTGAAAGTTTGTAAAAATGGTAAGATATCTTTGCTGATTTGGGTTGATTATGTTTTCAAGACTTTTTTTGCCTACATTCAGATGCTGTGCTAAGGAGCATAGCAATGGCACCAATTAAGAGTTTATATAGTTTTTCAAAGCACACTTTCAGGAGATTGTTCATATCTTCCAAGGAAAAGACATGAAACAGTTTGTGTTTGCCTAAGGTAGATTATGCTCATGTAGATAAACTCCTAGATACAGTAAAAGTAATGAGCTGAGATGGTCCAGGCAATTATTTTCTGTGGGATAAGCATGTCAGTACTTTTCTCAGTTTAGACTCTGAAATCTTTTTGTCCTCACACAGACTAAAAAAAAAAAAAAAACATGACATCTCATTGGCACCAGGGACCCTTTGTTCCATGATGGATGTGTTCCTTCTAGGAAGAGGAGGCTGCTATTGGGCCTCATTCATTAAGTTGATGTAATGGTGGCATGAACTATCATCCACAGGAATTTCCAGTTGAATGTTATCCCACCAATCACTTTCTCACAGCCTAATGGAGTGTCCCTGACATCAGAGTCTGATAAATTGCCCGGTGCCAATTAAAAAAGACACTTTCCCTGTCAATCATTTAGCTGCAATATTCTCCTTTACTAGATTAGGTTCCATAAAAATGACAGAAATGATGAAAGTTTATTTGTGAAATTCTTCACTTTAATTTTAGAGGCTACATAGTCTTCCGGGTTTCCACATTGGATCCAAAGTCAGGAAGGGCATTTATTGACGTCATTAGAAAACCTTTCTGAGTACATATTATTGTAACAGAAATGCTAAAGGGCACACACTTTCATAGTAAAAATAAAATAATTGTGAAGAAATATATACTCATCCTTTTATCAAATTGATAACTTTCAAACACCAAATCGTCCCACTTTCTTAACAAATGAGTGGGCAGCATACACTCTAAAGTTGTCCCTCTACTTTCTACTTCCTGCCTGTCCCAACCCATCTCAAATTGTTGTTGGGTTTACAAAACTGCTCTGTTACCTACAGAAACGTTTTCTACCTTAGGAAGCAGATTTCACTGATGAGGTAATTCCTCTGACCATACATCAGCCTCTGCTTTTTTATAGCTTTGTTGCCAAACTAATGGATAACAGATGTCAATATCCTATATTTGCCCCCATTAAAATATCCTTTAGTATCTATCATCAGTCAACACAGAAGATGCAATATTTTAGTGAACTTTTACAATGGGAATTTTTTAATGGATATACCCTGTCTTCTTGCTTCAGGAGTAGCACATCATACTGGCTAAGAGCTTTGTGTCAGCATATTAAAGGTTGAATCTCCACTGTTCAGTAGCCAATGACCTTGGGTAAGTCACTTCACTATTCTATGCTTGTGTGACTTACTGACTTACTAAGATTAAGATAAGATTTAAATAGAAAAGTAACAAGTGAACTTTTAGCATTCACTGTATGTTAGCCATTATTATATATTAACCTCAAATACAAAATTAACATCTCCCTTGAAACAACATTTAAAATTCATTTGTTATATGAGGTCATGGACTAAGTATTAAAGATATTTTGATGACTAAATTATGTGAATGCTCTCCAAGGGTTTATGGGATGGTTAGAGAGATACATGCATATGTGGTCTGAAGTAGGTCAGTTATAAAAATATTAATGTGTTAATGTTGCGGGGTGAAAATTCATAATTATATTGTTTACTCCTTTAAGGCTGACTCTATCTCACTTCAAAATTTTAGATTAAATATCAGTCTCAGGAGTCGGAACAGATCAATTTAGGGAGCTAACAAGAAGAGTCTCACAAACAATGGGAAGACAAAGAAACAATCCCACAATGAAATAAAAGGAGGAAGCCACAGAAAGAATGCTAACTGAAATAGAGGCAAGTCAACTATCAGATACTGAGTTCAAAGAAATGATTATCAGAAAGCACAATGACTTCACAGAGAATTACCAGAGACTAAAGAGAAACTAAAATGAACTCACTGCAAACTATATCAGCATGAAAAAGGAAATAGAAACTATCAACAAGGGACAAGAGGAAATGAAGAATGCAACTTCTGAACTGAAGAACACAGTAGAAGGAATCAAAAGTAGGCTAGATGAAGCAGAGGATTGGATCAGTAAGCTGGAGGACAAATTAGAATAAAACACCCAGAAAGAGCAAGAAAAGGAAATGAGGCTCAGAAAAAATGAAGAGGGATTAAGGGAAAATGCAGGACAACATGAAACATAATAATATCCATATAATAGGGATACCAGAAGGAGAAGAGCAAGGGATAGAAAACCTGTTTGAAAAAAGCAATGAAAGCAATGATGGAAAACTTCCTTAATTTGATGAGAGAAAAAGTCACACAAATCCAGGAAACACAGAGAGTCCCAAGTAAGAGGAACCCAAAGAGGTCCACTTCCAGACACATCATAATTAATATGGCAAAATACCAAGACAAAGAGAGAATCTTAAAGGCAGCAATGGAGAAACAGGAAGTGACATACAAGGGAGCCCTGATAAGGTTAGCAGCTGACTTCTCAATGGAAATGCTCCAAGCCAGAAGAAAATGGCAAGAAATATTCCAAGTAATGAGAACCAGAGGCCTGCAACCAAGGCTACTTCATCCAGCAAGGCTGTCAATCAAGATGGAAGGCCAAAGGAGCTTCCCAGACAAAATAAGTCTAAAAGAATACACCTCTACCAAACCAGCTCTACAGGAGTTGCTAAAGGGACTGCTTTAAGAAAAGGGAGGAAAAGAGAGAGAGAGAGAGGAACACAGGTACGAAAAAATGACAATGAATAAGTACCTATCGATAATAAGCTTAAATGTAAATGGATTAAATGCTCCAATCAAAAGACATAGAATAGCTGAATGGATAAGAAAGCCTGACCCACACATATGCTGCCTACAAGAGACCCATCTCAGGACAAAAGATTTACACAGACTGAAAGTGAAGGGCTGGAAACAAATTTTCCAAGCAAACAGACAGGAAAATAAAAGGAGGGGTAGCAATACTCATATCAGACAAAATAGACTTACAAAAAAAGACCATAAAGAGAGATCCAGAAGGTCACTTCATAATATTCAAGGGAAGAATCTATCAAGAAGACATAAACATTGTAAATATATATGCACCCAACATAGGAGCACCCAAATACATACAGAAAATCCTGGAGGACTTCAAGAAAGATAATGACAGCAACACAATCATAGTAGAGGATTTTAACACCCCACTGTCAAAGATGGACATATCTTCCAAACAAAATATCAACAAAGATATTGTGGCATTGAACAATGCCATAGATGAAATGGACTTAACTGATATATAGAGAGCTTTTCATCCCAAAGAAGCAAAATACACATTCTTTTCAAATGCACATGGAACATTTTCAAAGATAGACCACATGATAGGACATAAAACAAGCCTCAACAAATTCAAGAAAATTGAAATCATATCAAGCATTTTCTCTGACCACAATGGACTGAAACTAGAAACAAACCTCAAGGACAAAATCCCAAAACACTCAAATTCATGGAGATTGAATAGCATGCTATTAAATAATGAATGGGTGAAGAATGAGATTAGGGAAACTAATTTTGCAAAAAGTTTCTGCAAACAAAAATGAACTCACAATGACCCAAAACTTATGGGGACACAGCAAAGGCAGTCCTAACAGGGAAGTTCACAGTGATACAGGCCTACCTAAAAAAGATAGAAACATTTCAAATAAACAACCTAACCCTACACCTACAAGAACTCGAGGAACAATGACAAAGGCAATTCTGAGCAAGTACAAGGAAAGAAATAACCAAGATCAGGGTAGAATTAAATAACATAGAGACTAAAAGCACAATTCTAAAGATCAATAAATCCAGGAGCTGATTCTTTGAAAAGATAAACAAAATCAACAAATCTTAAAGCAGACCCATTAAGAACAAAAGAGAAAGGCCCCAAGTAAACACAATCAGAAATGAAAGAGGAGAGATTACAACTGATAACACAGAAATACAAAGCATTGTAAGAAATTACTATGAAGACTATATGCTAAGAAGTTTGAAAACCTAGATGAAATGGACAAATTTCTAGAAAAATATAATCCTCCAAAACTCACTGAAGAAGCAGAAAGCCTGAACAGACCACTAACAGCAGATGAAATTGAAGTAGTAATTAAAAAAAAAAAAAAACCCTCCTGACACACAGAAGCTCTGGAATGGATGGTTTCACAGGAGAATTCTATAAAGCATTTAAGGAAGAGCTAACCCCTATCCTTCACAGACTATTCCAAAAAATCTAGAATGATGGAAGACTCCCAAACTCTTTTTATGAAGCCATCATCATCCTAATCCCAAAACCAGATAAAGACACAACCAACAAAGAAAACTTCAGGCCAGTATCACTGATGAACATATATGCTAAATCCTCAACAAAATATTGGCAAACTGCATCTAGCAATACATTATAAAGATCATACACCATTGCCAAGTGGGATTCATTCCAAGGATGCAAGGATGGTACAATATTCACAAATTAATAAACATAATACACCATATAAACAAAATCAAAGACAAAAATTAAATAATCATAGCAATAGATGTGGAAAAAGCATTTGATAAGGTATAGCAACCATTTATGATAAAAACACTCAACAAAGTGGGAATAAAGGGAGCAGTCTTCAACATAATAAAGGCCATATATGAGAGACCTACAGCCAACATCATACCCAATGTACAAAAACTTACAGCTTTCCCACTAAGATCAGGAATAAGACATGGTTGTCCACTTTCACCACTTCTATTCAACATAGTATTGGAAATTTTAGCCACAGCAATCAGACAAGAAAAGGAAATAAAAGGCATCCAATTTGGAAAGGCAGAAAAAAAAAACTGTCTTTGTTTGCAGATGACATGATAGTGTATATATAAAATTCTATAGACTCTGCCAAAAAACTGCTTGACCTAATAAATGAATTTGGCAAAACAGACAGTTACAAAGTCAATATTCAGAAATCAAAGGCACTTTTGTACATCAACAATGAAACATCAGAAGCAGAAATCAGGAAAAAAATCCCATTTGATATAGCAACAAGAAAAATAAAATACCTAGGAATAAACCTAACCAAGGAGGTAAAAGACCTGTACTCAGAAAACTACACAACACTGAAGAAGGAAATTAAAGGAGACACAAACAAATGGAAACATATACCGTGTTCATGGATTGGAAGAATTAACATCATTAAACTGTCCATACTACCCAAACCAATTTATAGATTCAATGCGATACCTATTAAAGTACCAATGGCATATTTCACAGATATAGAACAAACACTTCAAAAATTTATATGGAACCATAAATGACTCCGAATAGCTGCTGCAATTTTGAGAAAGGATAGCAAAGTAGGAGGGATCCCAAATTCTGATATCAAACTGTATTACAAGGCCACTGTAATCAAAACAGCCTGGTACTGGCATAAAAACAGGCACATAGACCAATGGAACAGAACAGAGAGCCCAGAAATAAACTCAAGTCTATACAGTCAATTAATATTTGACAAAGGAGGCAGGAACATAAAATGGAGCAAAAATAGCGTCTTCAACGAACGGTGTTGGGAGATCTGGACAACTACATACAAAAAAGTGAAACTCAAGCACCAACTTACATCATACACAAAAATAAATTCAAGGTGGATAAAAGACTTAAATATAAGTCGTGACACCGTTAAAGTCCTAGAGAAGAACATAGGCAGGAAAATCTCAGATATTTCACAGAGCAATATTTTCACTGATATGTCCCCTAGAGCAAGGAACATAACAGAAAGAATAAACAAATGGGACCTCATCCAAATAAAAAGCTTCTGCACAGCTAAAGAAAACAGTATTAAAATGAAAAGAGAACCAACAGTATGGGAAAACGTATTTGCCAATGATACCTCAGACAAGAGTTTGATCTCCAAAATATGTAAAGAACTCACACAACTCCACTCCAGGAAGACAAACAACCCAATTAAAAAATGGGCAAAGGACTTGAACAGACACTTCTGAAAGGAGGAGATACAAAGGGTCCAGAGACATATGAAAAGATTCTCAGTATCTATAGCTATCAGAGAGATGCAAATTAAAACCACAATGAGAAACCACCTCACACTGGTCAGAATGGCCATCATAAACCAAGCAACAAACAACAAGTGTTGGAGAGGTTGTGGAAAAAAGGGAACTATAGTGCACTGTTGGTGGGAATGCAGACTGGTGAGGCCACTGTGGAAAACAGCATGGAATTTCCTCAGAAAACTAAAAATGGAACTGCCTTTTGACCCGACAATTCCACTGCTGGGATTATATCCTAAGAACCCTGAAACACCAATTCAAAAGTACCTATGCACTCCAATGTTCATAGCAGCACAATTTACAATAGCCAACTGCTAAAAGCAACCTAAAGTGCCCATCAGTAAATGAATGGATGAAAAAACTATGGTACACAATGGAGTTCTATGCAGCTGAAAGAAAGAAGGAGCTCCTACCCTTTGCAAAAGCATGGATGGAACTGGAAAGCATTATGCTAAGTGAAATAAGCCAGGTGGTGAAAGACAAATACCATGTGATCTCACCTTTGACAGGAACCTAATCAACAAAACAAACAAACGAGCAAAATATAGCCAAAGACACTGAAATTGAGAACAGGCTTACAATGACCAGAGTTGAAAGGGGAGGGATTTTCAGGGGAAGAGGGTGAAAGGTTTGCAGGAACAATTATAAAGGACACATGGACAATAATGGGAAGGGGTGGAAACAGTGGAGGGAGGTGGGGAGGGTTGGGGTGGGGGAAATGGCAGAAAATTGTACTTGAACAACAATAAAAAAAATGTGTCTCTTTCTGTGGATCCTGTTACCTATGTCCATGGTATATCTTCCAAGTAATTTAATTAAAATATATACTGGGTTAAACCATTCTTTAACTTTTTCCAAAAGATAAAGTTGAGTCTAGAGCACTGCACTTTCTTCTTCAGCTATTTAACCTTATTTTAAACTCTGCTTGGGATAATTGTTTTCTGACATTGAGAACTTCATATTGTTTTTTATTTTCCATTTTTCTCTTCTACAAAATTATCAAATTAGCAGCGTGTTAAGAATTTTGAGGGAGTTCTAATATGTGCCCATTATATACAATTAAAATTCTATGAATATTTTTAGAAACACCTATTTGAGACATTAGACAAAAGCTAGCCCAAGGTGGAAATTTTTGGAAGTATGGGAAACGCATAAGGAAAGGTCCATGTTCACCTGTTAATCTTTTTATTTTGTTGTTGTTTTTATTTTTTTGGCCTTGGAGCACTCTGCAGACATCTGCAATCCCACTAGATGGAGGAGACAAGATGACAGTTTGGGGCTACTGAGGTGGCAATAATTTGTGTTTTCTGTAACACAGAGAGAGAGAGACAAAATAAAGAAGACAGAATTAGAGAGCAGGCTGACAGCTATGGTGGGGAGAATTGGGGGGCTAAGTGGGAAGAGTAGAGGGACCGAGCAAAAAGTTAAAAAAAGAGAGAGAATTCATGGACATAATTGTGGGGGATGGAGAAGGAGTAGGGGAGGAGGAGGAGGGTATAGGGGGTATTAATGGTGATGGAAGAAGTCTTGACTTGGGCTGGTGAACACACAATACAGTGTATAGATGATGTGTCGTAGAACTGTGTACCTGAAACCTGTATAATTTTGTTAACCAGTGTCGCCCCAATAAAGTCAATAAAAAGGAATAAATAAGTAAATAAATAAAGCACTCTAGAAACCTGCATAAGAATCCCTCTGAGTCTCCTACTACATATGTGTGTATGCTCCCAGCAAGATGCCATGAGACGCAGGAATCCAACTCCAGCAAGGAGAGAGGACTGGAACTGACAAGGAATTCTGAGGTCACGAAGTTTGGAAATGGAAGTTCTGGACAGTCAAAGTAGCTAAGAACAACAGCCCTTGATGAATCTACCAGGCACTTAATTAAGATCTTGCCCCCCCTGAAAAATACTATACTCTATACTTTAGCAGTGGGATTACTCTAAATCTACCATAACCAAACCTAATAACAAGCATCGATAGAGTCCTCAGAAGAGTCCAAGCTGAGTCCTCATAAAACTGAAAAATAATGAGGTATGCCAGAAAAAAAGGTGAAAAATCACTCTTAAATGGAAGTAAACAAAATCAAGACACACATAAAAATAGCATTCACAGGGTCCTGTATATACAAGAAAAAATTACTAAACATGGGGATAAGCAGGAAAAATGACTGGTAACACAGATAACAAGCAATTAACAGAAACAGAGGCAGAGATGATGGAGGCATCCAAACTAAAAAGAAAGGAATTCGAAGTAGCTATAAAAATATATGGGGAGAACAAATGGTGAGAGAATACAATAAAGTAAAATATTCAAACAGCCAGAGGAAAATTTTAAAAAACAAAATGAATAAATAAGTGGGGTCACTGTATACAAATGGAGAGAATAATAACAAGCCAAATAGAAATTTAAGATATGGAAAACACAAATTCTGGAATGATAAATGTAAGGATGAGAGTAATAGCAATTAAACAACAGTAATTTAAACATTATAGAACAAGGGATCTATAAATTTGAAAGTAAAGGCAATAAAAATACTTCAAACTGAAGAATAGAATGTATGTGAAAACTAAAAATAATGAAGAGTGATTCAGTAACATGTGGGAAGATATTTGGAGGTCTGACTCAGTAACTTGTCCATGAATGACTCGTCCTGTTAGTTTAATGACAATAATATGCTTAAATAACCCACTCTCCATAGGTGCCATATTCCATTTTAAATATGACAGTCTAACACAAAATTTACTTATGTTCCCAGTCATTCGGAAAGTGGTTTCAAGAGTTCTTCCTGGTTTGAAGACAGTAAGAATAAGAATTAACTGTAGCCACTGGCTGAACAGTTTTTGAGAAAGATGAATTGCACCATGCTAGGGCTTCCAAACGTGGAACATGTCATTTAACAAGAGTTTATTTGTGTATCTTAATCTATAAAATTCTTAATGTTGTCCTATTACAGATGATTTTGCCTGTACATGTGTATAGTCTACTACAAATGTGCTTTTTAAATATCAAAAGTAACTACTTATAAATACCATTGACTTTTTTAAACCTCATTAATACATGCATTACTCTAGGAATCCCACTGCATTTTAGAATAATTTGTATTTTGATACTTTATTACAGAATATTTGGTTTGTTTTCAAATATCTATCATTTTTGTCAACTGTCTAAACATTACCATTTTAAATTCCATAAACTTCAAAAAGCATTTTTCCTTTCATATTTGTTTTCCTTAGCTAAAGTCCATCAGAGAAATGCTATACTTTCTGTACAATCTTTCAAAATACATTTTCAATATTGGTAGTTGAGAATCGGATTGAAAATTCACAATTGGTATAGTGCTGCAATTCTGAACATTGTTAGAAAGAAAGCCAAATGGCATTGATCAAGGCCTACTCTATGCCAGACATTGTACTGGAGTATTGACCTAACCTGGAGGGTGGTGTTATTACTGACATCTTGCACAACAGAAATTTCTGGCTAGAATGATTGAACAGAGTCAAGAAGCCAGTAAGTGACAAGATCAGAAAGTAAATTCTAAGGATCATATTCTTACCTCTGAAATACTTTTTCAGTAGATAAATAGAAAGCCATAGGTGACTTTGCCTCAAGCTTTTACAATTCAGTTACTAAATCATGCTACTTTTGTTACATGCAATAAAACCCTTTTATTGGGTTCTTCTTGTCTACATTATTATATGAAGGATTACTGTGACTTTATATTTTTTTCTCAAACTAACTTTTAGATAAATATGTACACTTTACTGCATTGTTTGGTATTCATCTTCCCCATGATAGCTTTTGAAATATCTAAGTTCAGAGTCATATAGGGCTTGGAACCATACAGCACTAGATAGTTGAAAATTTAGATTTAGCTCAAAGTAACCAAGTCAGTGTTAATTAAGAATCAAAATATAGGTTCAGAAATATAGTTATTTTTCCAAAGGCACAAAGAATATTTTAGGTAACATCTATGAAAAAGTATTCAGAAAACTTTCTTGCATATTTCTGTGTCTATTGCTTCTTTTTTTTCTTATAATATCTCATGAATCAAAAGAAGTTTCCAATGAAATTTCTTTTTTTTAATTTTTTAAATTGTTGTTCAAGTACAGTTGTCTCCATTTTAATGCACCATTAATCATGGTGAATTTTTATTTACTGACTGTTAGTTTACAGTGTGGCAAAATGTACCACTGCCTCGATACCTCCCAAAAGAAAATGTGGACAAGTTCTAAAGCAAACTAAATGAAAATGTATTCAACCAAACACAAAGTCTGAACTGGTGGGTACAAAACCCTGGCAGCTAAAATACCTGCTATGGCTAAGAAAACATAGAGAAGCAATGAGGTGTTCACCGCCACTAGAAAGGAAGAAACACTTACGGCAGTGTGAGATTGGCCATGGCAGGGAGCAGTTGGTCCTGGCCACTGGCTCGTCCCTGCCTTTCGTCATTTTAGAGAAAAAGTAATGGCAACCCCACTATTGTGGCTGTTGTCTTCAACCTCAAGCATATCAACTCCCCTTGCCTGTCCAGAATGGTCGCCAAATATGAAGAGGCACAGGTGACCCTGGCTGACTTGATGTTTCAGTGCGTGGGGGGAGAGGGTGTGTGTCTTCTTCTCGTTCAGCTCTCTCATTTGTAAACTCTTGTCTTCTAAACATAACAGGAAATAAATATCTAAATTCATCTTTCATCAACTTTTTTTCTTTACTGCAAAAGACATAGTTCCTCTAACTCTTTCTATAGTACCTGTAAGGAAACCCACCTTGAAATACTTTGAGAGGTACACATCCCATGGTTTCTGTATTGTGTGGGTGAAGCTGCACCTCCAGCTTCACCCCTCTACCTCATTTTCCCTTTGACTGTTTTAGATTGCCAACCAGTATGCAGGATTTGAGGACTATGCAACCCAGCACAAGAGGGAGCTGTGGTCACCTGAGAAGGAAGACAAGTGCCAAGAGCTAGAAGAATTCAAAAAGAGGGTATAGAAGCTGTGGGAGGAAAAGCTCATTTGAGCTGCCTGGCATAGCTCCAGAGTCCTCCAAGTGCTTGAATTCTAGCACCTCCACCCACAAAGTAATAACACACAGCTCCTTGTTTAAAAAATGGTCTGTTTGTTTGTTTTCTTACTATTGAGTTTTGACTGTTGTTAATATATTCTAGGTACAAATTTACTGTCAGAACTATAGTTTGCAAATATTGTCCTCCAGTCGATGGCCTGTATTTTAATTTCTTTACAGTAACACTCAAGGAGTAGAAAATTTAAATTTAGGGGAATTCCAGTTTATATATTTATTTTCATGAATTGTGCTTTATGCACATTTTAAAATGTTTGTATGTAGAAACACAAGTGGTTTATATATTGATCTTATATCCTTCAGACCTGCTTGTTACTTTCAGTAGCATTCCCCAGATTTTGTAGAATTTTCTATACAGATTTGTCTGTGAACATGAGCAGTTTCACTTCTTGCTTTCTTGTGTGAATAATATCTTTTTTTCTTGCCTGATACCACTTGCTATGACCTCCTGAGCAAGGTGGAATAGAAGTGATGAGAGCAGACATGCTTACATCATACACAATATCAGGAAAACTGCCTTCAGTCTTTCACCACTGAGGATGTTCAAACAGATTTTGCTTCATCTACTTAATGTTATTTCATAAGTACAAAATGTTTAAGGTTTGTAAGTCCACTTTATAATTATCAAATGAACCTCTCCATTCCAGATAATGTACACTGATCTGAAATCTTCTTTACCTGATATTAATATAGCCATTCCACCTTTATTTTAATTAGTATTAGTATGGTATATCATTTTATATTCTTTACATTAACCTGTTCTTTAACAGCCTAACAGTTCCTGTCATTTTTATGGAGTGTTTTGACTGTATACATTTAATTATTTATGTTGTAGAATTTAAATCCAATAAATTGTTTTTTAATGTTTGGTGTTATCTCTATTTCTTATTCTTTTGATTATTTATAACTTAAATTTTATCTGTTACATTAATTTTTAGCTATAAATCTTTTTGTGCTTACTTCACAGTTTAACAGTATAGCTGTGTAACTTGTTTTCATGTGACAGGACCCCACTTCGTAGACAGTTAGCCCATGGCCAACACAGTCTGAACTGCACAAATCTACTTATATGTTGATTTTTTTAAAAAGTGAATATATAGTTGGCCCTCTGTATCTCTGGGTTTTGAATCCATGGATTTGAACAACTTTGGATAGGAAACAGTATTTTTAATCTGTAGTTGGGAATCTGTGGAATAGAGGGCCAACAAATTGTTTTATGCTATTTTGTGTACAGTCCTTGAGCATCTGCAGATTTTATTTTATTTTATTTTATTATTTTATTGTATGATTAGTCTTCTTCAGTTTTGTGTCTTTTTTCATTGTTGATCAAGCACAATTGTCTCCATTTTCACCCCACCACTCATCTACAGATTTTAATATTCACGGTGGGTCTGGAACCAATCCTCTGAAGATAGCAGGGGGTGACTGTAGTTAAGTTTTGGGGAAAGCAAAAGCTATACATGGATGTGTAACTGCATGGGGTTTGGTGATCCTAACCCCTGCAATGTTCAAGGGTCAAGTATATAGTACAACAAGCGTAAAGTATGTGTGATTCCAATTCCTCCTTACTATAATTGTGCAATTATTACCGTACATTTTAATGCTACATGTTATGAAAATCATACATTTTTATTATTTTCTTCTTTAAATTCAGTTACTTTGTAAAGACATTTAAATACAAATATTCCTTTATGCTGTGCACATGATTACTATTTCCTCTGATTTTCATTTCTTTGTGCAGATCCACATGTTTACCAGGTATTATTTTCCTTCTACCTGAAGGACTTCCTTTATCATTTCTTCTGGTACAGATTTATTGCTGATAAATTTATTTGTTTTTTGTGTGTATAAAATATTTTTTTAAACTTCAAATGATATTTTAAATAATTACAATATTCTAGTCTGACAGATTTCTCAATGCCAGTCCTTGCATTGTCTTTGAAGAGAAGTCTGCTGATATCTTCTTTTTTCTAGTATGTGATGTATCTTTTGTTTCCTGGCTAATTTTTAAGATTTTTCTCTTTAATCACTCACTTTAGATATTTGATTGTGAAGCGACTAGATACACTTTCTTTGGTATATTGTATCGGGGTTTATTGACTTCCTTGGGTTTGTTCAATTTAGAAAACTATTCTACTATTATTTTATGTAGTCTTTGGCCCCGTCCCTGGCCCTTCACCTCTCCATTCTTTTATGACTAATTTAAACAAGTCAAATCAGTTTTCTTCCTACCTGGGGGCCCAGGGTATCCTCTAGAGAGCAACATCGATTTTTGATGTATAACATTAAAAAAATGACTAATCAGTGTAAATTTCTAGAACAGTTTACCTTTTCCACTGTATCATTAATTTCACAGCCCTATAATTTAGTAAATTACAAGTAGACTTTCTAAATCATATTAGCAACATTTTGTCACAATTCAAATTGCTAAACAAGGAAAATATTTTCAGCAGTGTCTTTCTTTTATTCCTTTTTTGCTTCAGTTAGCTTCACTTCATAAAATAACATTCTAGCAGTTACTAAATACATAATGTGTTTTAAAGCATTTAGACAGCTAGAGTAAACTAAATATAAAAACTATCTCATATTCTTTCCATTATATAAGATTATTTCTTATTTAAACAAATGAGCTACATAATAATCTTCACATGCAGGGCATGCACATTGCAACAATTTTAATTATGTATTCAATAAGATTTAACAAAAGCTGCTTATACTTTGTATAAATGCCCAATTTCCTATACTTTTTCAAGGAACACAGTTCAAGCTTCCTATTTTAGTAAATCACTTTAATTTATTTAAACAAATGAATATACAATGTAAATATCATAATGAAAGAACTAATTAACAACAGGACTTTCAGCTTAAATTAATTCAATATATATAATTTTTATGTTAAATTTGAAAATGTTTCTAAATGGAGTTGGTACTCCACACACAATTACTTCTAAACACACGCACACACACACCTTGAATAGGATGCAGAAACTAAGTTTAAGTGGTTAGAAAGAAATATTTAAACACAAATTGATGATCTGCAATAACTACAGAGAATGGAAACCATTAAAAGCTACCTACAGGGCAGTAACTGCATTAAATTACAGTGTTGGGGAATGTTTAGAAATTTAGAACTTAATCACTTCCCTCTAAGGTGTATAATAATTTAATTTTCTTTGATTTATATAATCATCTCAACTAGAAAAAAATACAGTAGGAAACAATTCAAAACCAAAATAATATATTCACACTAAAGAAATAGGGATCTATATCCATTCTTCATGTTGTATTTAGGCAAATACATGTAATATTTATTTTTGTTCATTCACTATTGCTAGACACACTCTAAATACTTGGAATATTCCAACTGTTAAAGAAATAATTTCTGCTTTCCTGGATCATGCAGTCTAATGAAGGAAGACAGTAAATAAATAAACAAGTACATTAAAATTATATTTTAGAGATAATAAATGCTAAATTAGATATGAACAATTAATAACTACAAACCAGAAGTAGTTACTGAATATGCAAATCATGTAAATACTTACATATGTGTTATGGTTCTCCAGTGCCACCCTAGTTTAGCACTTTTTGGCAAATTCTTATTAATTCAAGAAATTTTGGCATAAGCTATTAAACGCATTAAGTACATTTTCAATTAAATTAAATACACATATATATATCCTTTTTCTTACAATATAGTTCACTATGAAAGGAAACAAACTGTGTCAGAAAAGTTCAATAGTTTTCATCAAATTATTTTTCTAAAGATTCAGAAAGGATAGTGTGCTAAAATGTGTCATCTTTCATAGAGGAAGGTTTTCTTTGCAACTGACATACAATTCTGACAAATATTAATGTTGATATGAGTGATTGCAGGTGGAAGCCACTGAATCAATTCTTTTGTGTTCGATATGTAAGTGAACTGTGAGCTCTATTTTGTCAAATGACCCACACATTTGGTCAGAGAGCTATGAATCAGGACTCAGTTTCTTAACCATTAATGCGAAGATGTCTTTTCTCCTGTATGTTCTGAATTACTTTATTTGATTACTTAATTTGCCTGTTTAAAATGCATTATTAATGAAGTCAAGTCACAGGATCAATCCTGCTTTATTCAGTTAGGTTTAATTAATGAAAAAATTACTGGCCATAGATTGTATATCATACCCAGGGAATGGTCTAAGCGTGCAGGTATTGACTAGCATCGAGGGAGGAATTCATAAGGCAAATCATTCATGACACGGGACAGACTCTTAGACTGGTGCCTCCTCCTGCTGTGGGTATAGTATCAACTTCCTACAAGAGGGATAATGTATTTCCCAGAATTTCTGAAAATAAGATCAATTTTGCCAGTGCTGGGAAAACAAGTTTCCTCTGAAGCATCAGTTAAAAGTGGATGTTGTACTTAAGAACCCTCCTTTCCCCTTAGGTAGACATATTTCTGCTAAGCCACATGGGGAGATATGACACCAGGCCCTTTTCTCATTAGATCAATAGCAAACCACTGATGTATAGGTTCCCCCCTCAGAGAGAGTCAATATTCCTCTTGGCTACTGAAATATGCCTTTAGTCTTTACTCCTCCACATTATCAGTATTTTCTTTCCTCACCTAGCATGTAATTAGGCTACAAATTCATTTATTTTCTTTATATAAGATAAAGATAATATTTGTTCTGTTAAGTGTATTACACATCAATATAATTTGTATTTTTCTTACTCCTTTTGTTGATTGTATTAGTAGTCAAATTAATTTACAGAGATCTGCTTGTATTATTGTCTCTGAAGTCTACATTTACTTTTTAAGTAAAAATACACTCTTTTTATTATTCTAAAATTTTATTTTTCAGTTAGAGTTGACATTCGATATTGTTTTATATGGAGTTTCAGGTGTACTGTATAGTGGTTAAAGAATTTTATAATTTACAAAGTGATTCAAATACCCACCTGGCACCATACAGTTATTACAATATTATTGACTACATTCCCTGTCCGGAACTGTACATTCCCATCACTGTTTTGTAACTGCCGATTTGTACTTCTTAATCCTTTTACCTTTTTCATCCAGTTCCCCAATCTCCCTTCCCCAGGCAACCATCAATTTGTTCTCTGCATCTATGAGTCTATTTCTGTTTTGTTTATTCATTTATTTTGTTCTTTAGATTCCACATATAAATGAAATCATATGGTATCATATGGTATTTGTCTTTCTCTGTCTGACTTACTTCATTTAATGTAATACTATCTAGGTCCATCCATGTTTTCACAAATGGTAAGACTTTATTCTTTTTATGGATGAGTAATATTATATATATGTGTGTGTGTATATATGTGTTTATATATATATATATGATTCAAATAAAATAATTCAGAATCACTTAGACTTTATTTTTAAAGCAGTTTTAGGTTCATAGCAAAATTAAGGGGAAGGTACAGATATTTACCATATGCCCCTGTTCCTGTACGTACAGAACCTCCCCTATTAGCAGTAACCCCCACCAACTTTACATTTGTTATGATTGATGGATATACATTGACACATTATTATCACCCAAAGTCCCTAATTTACATGAGGGTTTACTCCTGGTGTTGCATCAATACATCCTATCAGGTTGGAGAAATATAACATATATCCATCATTACAGTATCACATAGCATTGTTCCTCTGCCCTAAAGAACACCTCTGTCCTCTGCCTGTTCATCCTTTAGTTCCCACTAAGCCCTGGCAACCACTTATCTCTTCACTGTCTCCATAGTTTGGCCTCTTTCAGAGTGTCATATTAGTTTTGTAAGAAACCACTTAACTCTCCTCTAAAGTATTATTTTTCATTCCCATAAGCAATAAATGAGCTCCTGTTGCTTCACATCCTTGCCAACATTTGCTGTTGTCCTTGTTCTGGGTTCTGGCCATTCTGCTAGGCGTGGTATGGTATCTCGTTGTTTAATTTGCATTTCCTGGTGTCATATGATATAGAGTGTTTTTCTATAAGCCTATTTTCTACCTGTACATCTTCTTTAGTGAGATTCTAATAATGTGTTTAGTCCACTTTTTAATCTGGTTGTTGGTTTTCTTGTTGAATTTTAAAAGTTATTTTGCATATTTGGACTTTTTACCTTTTCCAGAAAAAAAATTCATTAAATAAGATAATGTAGAAGTAAGGTATTTATAATTTTTTAAATGTTATGAATGCAGCAAATTGTATAGAAATATAAATTAACCAAAGAAAATTCAGAGGTGATTATGTTCTTTACAAAATTGTTAGTATTAAAAAGTACTACTTACTATAGGATTCCAGTAAATGGTAATCACCTACATTGTTTTTGGAGAATTATGTTATACCCATAATCTAATATGCTTTTTTTTAAAGACAAACTTCCATTATGTAAATTGATGTCAAAATGTATCTTTTATATAAAATGATATAGGAACTTAACTTTAACTATTCTTATATGATTATTTTGTCATCATACCATCTAAATAGTTATCTCGTTTTTTTCTTATGTATTGTTGACACGGATCCCAGCCCGCAGGATCCGGTGTTGTGGCTGCAATATATAAATATACACAGACTACAGAAAGCCTGTGGAGGAAAATGGATGGTATGGCCACTCTCTAAGTGAGAGAGGGCGAGAGGGCTAGAGAGAGCTCAAGAGAGGGAGCCGATCCCCGCCTGGACAGGCTTTTATTGTTTTTCTGGGCACATAACATGGAGGATGGTCCTCATTTACTATGCACAGGTTCACTGTAGGTGATTACCTCTTACAGACAACAAAGGAGAGAATACTGCTAAGTACTTCAAAAAGAAGGATGTTATAGCTCAAGGGGGAAAGTGGTTGAACTGGTTACACTCCATACTTGGGTGGTTTAGCACAGACTTTAGGAAGATAAAGATACTTAGTAAACATTTGCTGCCTCAATTCAGGGTGAGGGAGTTTTAGCAAGAGTAAGTCTCATAGCAGCCTAGGTACAATGCAGGCCTGATTTCCCAGTGGAGAACCTATCCATGGACGTGGGTCCTGCCCGCCAACCTCGCTCCCCACTCGCTGTTTGAGTGGGGGCTGAGCCACATTTCCCACACGTGGAATGGTTCCCCACTTATTGTGAAGTTTGTATAATGAAAATTCTCTCAAAATCTATTAAATTTAATTTTCTTAGTAACTAAGACAATTAATTAGTTCTAGGGATGCTAGATAAATGGTGGTTTTGTATTTCCAGGATCTATTTAATGAAATCACAATCTTAGTGTTAAGAAATGTGGTCATTTTCTCCGATATTTTACTGATCCACCCTTACATAATAAGGTTAGACTGAATTTTCAGTTGATCTAGTTCTGTCACTAACTTTGCCAAAATCACTGACTCAGCCCTTTGTCATTCCAGTATGTGTGATCACATATCAGTTTTAGAGTGCTAAACCTCCCCGAGTCCTAGGTTGTACGGGAGCCCCATCACTGTCTCTAGTCATAACCTAATTCCTCCTGTTCCTGACAGAGTGCGCTGCTGTTTCAGACCTTGTCTTTTCATCTGGGCCTGGAGGTGCTTCTTACTTGGGTGCTATTTCTGACACTTCTTTTTTCCTTTAGGGTATGATTTTAAATGAAAGTGATGATTTTCAAGCTTACCTGCTAAGTGGTGCCTGTCATGTAGATGCCTAGTGCCATCCACTTTGTGGTTTGTGACATTTCTGGAGAAAATAAAAATTATAATTTATACAGTTCTTAACTTAGCCCTTTTCCAGTGCTCTTTACTTGGGGCACAATATGACCATTAGAGATGGCAAATACTATGGGGGAGGCGATGAATATTTATTGAGAATCCAGTATATGCTAGGTTTATATAAGGCACTTATATACATTATCACATTTAACTGGAGCTTGTTTCAATGCCAGTTTTATTTGATTCTCTTATAACAAGCTCTGTGGTCTATCCTCATCCATAGAAAACCTTATGATTTTCTAATGATTTTAACTGACATACAATAAATTGGTTATATTTAAAGGGTGCAAGTTGATAAGTTTGCAACATGAATAGATCTTTGAAATAACCACTATATATTAAAAAAAATAGACATGTCCATTGCCTAGTCAAAGTCCAATAGATCTGTAGTGGTAACTTATTGTGGCATTAACGTGCATTTTCCTAATGACGAATGATGTTGACGATCTTTTCATGTGCTGATTTCCATCCAACCCTGCATCCTCTTTGGTAAAGTGTTTGTTCAAATCTTGCTTGGTTATTTATACAATTTTTTTGTTATTGAGTTTGAAAACTGTCTATACATTTGGGCTATTAAGACCCTTTAAAGATAAGTGATTTGTATTTTCTCCTAATCTATGGCTTGACTTTTCATTATCTCACCAGTGTGTTTTATATAGTACAAGTTTTTAGTTTGGCTAAAGTACAATTCATTCTTTGATCTGTTAGTCTGTCTTCATACAGTTAACAAATTGTCTGGATCACTATAGCCTTATAATGTTTCAAAACAAAATAGTCATTGTCTTTCAACATTGTTCTTCTCTATCAAATTTGTTCTGAAATATGAAGTAATGATCATGGTGAGCCCGAAGAGCTACTATAGGAAGTGAATCTCATTAAGAAAACTTGTGCAAATTAGAGGGTTTTTTTTTTTCCATTCGTGGAAATTGTTTAGAAGTTCAAATCTAGCTAAATTATCACATAGTTTCAGATCTTGGAGAGGTAAAATTCCATAAATTTTGTTTATTCAAAGTAAAGCACCCAAATCTAAAATCACCCTAGCTTTCTCCAAAGTGACTAGATCTTACCTCAATTTTCAGTCAGCTCAAGAAAACCAAATGACTCAGGGCTTATATTTAGGTTAAGTGATCTCACAGCATACTAGGCCAGCCACTCATGAGAAGTTGACATTTGAATAAAATAAACAAAACTTTCAGAAGCTGAAGCATTCAAAGGCAGACAAATTATCTTTGAGCCAAAAAGCATTTATGAAGTTTACACGGACTCTTTCTGGTTTCCAGTCTCCTGAAACAGATTGTTCAGAGGTCTGCCACATTAATTAAACGAATCGTGGTGAGGTGTTTCTACAGAACTGTGAATTTCAGATGGTCCTAAATGAAGTGCAGGAGAATTCAATTCTTAGGTATTGTGGAGACGAATCAGATCTATAATTATCAAATAGTCATAATGTCTACTCCAAATGAGAAAAAAACAATAAAGTAATGATCCAGTTCATTATACTTTAGTTTTAAGAATATTGGCAAACCCCTGGGTGAACATTTTCTTTATGTTGCCTGAGATTAGAGCCAGGTGATTACAATTAAGAATAAAATAAATCATATGTTGGAACTTCTTAATTTCACATTGGAAATAGCCTCCTTAGTATTACTTTAATGAAGATTATGAGTAAGTTACTACAGGGTAGCTGAGTGGCTATGGTCATTCTTTGCTTTTAAAATTTAGCCAAAGGGTAACTGTTCTATAATAGAATATTCCAAGTACAAATGTCTTTGCCATATTATTTTTGGGCCATAGTAACCTAAAATAATTTTCAATGAGGAGCAGTTTTCCAGAGGAGACAATTGGGCTAAAATTTTATTGGATCTTCTAGTGCCCTCATTGCTCATTAATTTAGATTTATATTTTTTCTCCAAAACTGTATGTTGAGTATGAAATGTTTTTTTAAATATCTGTTCAACATTGTATTTAGAAATGTAGATTCAGGGAGCCAGTATTTTACATTTACTACGCATAATCCACATATCAGTTATACTGTTATCCTTTTAATGCTGGACAGACACCAAGAAAAATCACAGTCTTGATTTAATCTCAAATGCCCATGTTAACTACTTTAGCTGTAATTCAAACTTTGCTAAGATGCTTGGAAACACACAGGCTGAGTTATAGGTGTTGCTTCTGACCTCTTTCTCGTCTTCCCACTGAAAACGAATTCATTTGTTAGGAATATAGACTTTAGAAGATGACACTGCTACTTACTTTAATATTCCTCTCTGAAATTATAGGAACTTGTGAACCTTATGTGAGGACTCTTAAAAGAATGAAATGAAAACTGCTAACATAGAAATAGCTATCGTTGCCAACTTTTGATATTGTTTATAATTTTGTGCAAATCTGGCAACTATAGCAATATCTTGGCAAGGCCATAGATATGGCAGCATGCCTATAACTACTGAATATAATTATCTGTCCATTGACTTTTAGTGAGGAAGGTCAGGTTTAAGAGAAAAAGACCCTAGGAGGAAATTAATAGTGTCCATTGGAACTGAGCAACAGGACTATTGCAACCATAAGCATATCTATTCTAACCTGCTTGATTTTTTATACTTGTAAATACATAATAGTTATGCTCAGATGTTAAGAGGTACATATAATATATAGTGTGTTCTTAAAAATGTGTGGCTAAGAAAGTACATGGGTAAGTACATTCTCCTACATATGCCACTAATTATTTTCATATAAATCCAAGCATTCACATCTAAGATTATCTAGATTTTGCAACTGGTGAAGAAAAGATGCCTTAAGCAAGTTCCAGACTTCTCAATTTGCTGCAGTGTAAGCAATTTTTCAGGGAACATGCCCTAAGGCATTAAAGATTTAGCATATAAATTTGAGAGAAGTGATATGTTCTTATCAACCCTGAGCAGCATGACAAACTTAAGTCTCACCTTTCTCTAATAAAACACTTTGTTGATTTGTTATGTAGTTGGTAACGCTAGTCATGGACCCATGACAGTAGTAACGAACAAGAATTCAGCTGACTTTGAATTCGGATCACTGGTCTATGGCCATATCACTCTGAACGCGCTCGATCCCTTCTGAATTAGGATCGCTAAAGATAGACCAATATTTTAAAAGATAATTACTTAGATTTTTAACATGTACATGTAGTTGAAAGAGACACTGCTATATTTTAGAAGAAAATGATCATTTGAAACAATCTGTTTTATCTACTTCACCTTGAATTACCAAATCAAGAATATAGTATAACTCGATACTAAAACTAATAAAGCCAACATGTTACTTTTTTGTGCCCCTCCTATAAATTAAGTTGCTTTTTCCAAGACATTCTAATTATAAAATCCTTGTTTCCGTTATTCAAGTCAACTGTGAATAAATGGACCTGCTTTAAGTCTCATTTCACCACCTGTATTAATTTCAGACCACATGTCTCCTTTCTTTGGTTTCCTCTATTGATTCTGGGAAAAGAGAGTGGTATTTGATTGGAATGAAAGTGTATACTCCAGCCCATTTTGATATTTCATTTGCAAGTGACTTCATGTACTGTCCTTTTCCTTTGATTTAATAATGAAAATGTGTCAATATATTCTCATTACAGCAGTGAGGTAAAGAAGCCCAGGTCCCATAGGTCCAGAAGGAATACACTTTGTGAATTCAAAATGGGAAAGGTACACTCCCAGTGCTTGGCAAAGGGTATGCCACGGACCAATTCTCTCCCTTCCGCAACTGAACCGACAGGGAATGCGAAAACGGGTGCCATGGAGTTCTCATACTGAGAAAGAGGGGATGAGAATACAGGTACATATTAATGATGGCTGCCTTGATATTTTCTGCTCGTTGTAGAATTATGTTAACTAAAATAATTTAAAAACAAAAACCAAAAAAAATTTGGTTGTATGCTCCAATTACTGTCATTGCCATTCCTGAAATAAGGATGATGAAGACGACGATGATGATGATGATGATTATTGTTACTATTATTATTTTGGTTTTAAGTGTATTCTGAATAGCAAAGGCTGACATGGATTGGAACAAACAGATATAGTGCTCAAAACTTTTCCCTCTAAAAATCACATAATGTTCAATTTGAAAACTATTCACTTCTGAAAAGCTGACAAGATATGGATATGTCTGAGCAGCACCAGAACTCAGCACGGTGGCTGACCGAGTGTGATAATTGCATTCATCTAACAGGAAATGAACATGCTAAATTTATTTCAGTTCTAAAATTCCAACTTCATTTGCAATTCATGCATTTATCACATATAAATGTAAAGGTGGTTAGTGTCTTTAAAGTTAGATGAACATTTAAATTCTTTCAAAAAAAAAATAACATTTTATTTCAGCTTTGCTTTAAAAGAAAGACTTCAAAAACATGCATAAAAGAAATAATTAACATACTTATCATATCTATGGTAAATAATGTATACATGTCATTCCTTAGACACACATCTTTAGAATGTAGTGATTTTAGTGGATTAAAAAGTGCTCTTCTAAAAAAATGTCCAAATCCTAACCCCAGGTATCTATGAATGTGAAGTCACTGAATATTGAAATGATGTCATTCTGGATTTAGGGTGGGTCCTAAATCCATGATGAATGTCCTTAAAAAAGAAAAGAGAGAGCAACATTGGAGACACAGAGGCAGGAGGAAATAAACCATGTGAAAACAAAGGTAGAGATTAGAATGACCCATCTGCAAGCCAAGGAACATCCAATACTGTCAGAGCTCCAGAAGCGAGGAGTGAGACAGTGAACAGATTCTCCCTCAAATCCTTCCCAAAGAAAGCAACCCTGCTGACAGCTTGGTTTCAAATTTCTGGCCTCCAGACTGTGAGAGAATAAATTTATGTTGTTTAAGTCTCCAAGTTTGGGGTAACTTGCTACTCCAGCCACGGGAAACTATTACAGCAATCTAGCACTAAATAAAAGACACCTGATCACAATTTTAAGTAGCATCATCTCAAACATCAAGAATAAAATGTATATTATAATCCAAATAATCCAACAAGAACCATCTCCTAAATCTGCATACATTGACTACGGAGGTGGTTACAGAGAATGTTTCCAGAGAATTTCCCATGCTGCATTCATTGTAGTATTTCATTAAAAAAAAAAAAAAAAAGACAACACAAACACCATATGATCTCACCTATAAGTGGAACCTAATTAACAAAACCAACTGGCAAGCAAAATATAGCCGGAGACATTGAAATTGACAACAAACTGACAGTGACCAGAGGGGAGCAGAGAGGGAAATAACATGGGAAAGAAGGGAAAGGGACATAAATGAACGTGTATGAGGGACCCATGGGCTGAGCCAAGCAGGGGTGGGATTGAGGGTGGGGGTGGGCGTGGGTAGGGCAGGGGAAAGTGGTGGTGGGAAAATGGAGACAACTGTATTCGAACATCAATAAAAAAAGTAAAAAAACAAAAAGACATCAGGTAAATAGCGGAAGGATTAACACAATGCTTAGAAGGCGAGCTAATAATTTAACAGTTGGTGCTATTGATTCTGACTTTGATCCTTTAAGAAGGAAAAACTCATTTCAAAGAAGATGTCTCAGCTCTTTAAAATGATATAGAATCTTCCGTTTGACCAGACTTTTGGTGTTTATTCACCCACATTTGTCAATCTAAAAACCCTTGCTTAAACATAAATTCCTCAGTTCTTCCCCAGAGACTCTCATTCAGTATCCCTGGGGATATGTGAGTTTGCTGCATTTTTAGCAATCCTGTGGGTGATTGTGACAAAGAAGGTACTAGACAGCATTTTGGAGTGTATTGTTTATAAAAATATGCTCTACCCTTACTCCATCATAAAAATATCTCCTGACACTTCTTAAAAATATAGATTCCCCAATTCTTCCTCCTGACCCACTGAATTAGAATTTGAAGTTTGTAAGACTTGATGTGATTATTATGATTAGGCAATTTCGCAAGACACTGGCTTCAAATCTAACCTTGACTGACTTCGATTTGTGCATTGGCATTGATATGAGAAAACAGGGGCTTAAAAAGAATGAATACCTATTTAATATCATATATGACAGGATGCGAGTTTTGGAAAAAACAGCAACATAACCTTCTGGTAGAAAATTGAAGTTTTGTTCACAAGTACCTTTGAGGTCAATTTTTATCCTAGTATCTTTCTCAGCATCTGCAGATTAGCTCGGCCTGCTGCTTGAACAGTTGCTAATGAATGAAGATCACCCCAGCCAGCTCCCCTGCTGTTGCTCATTTGCCCATTAGCATCTGCTTAAGCAGCAGGCTGGGGGAAGCTCTGATGCCCAATCAATGTAGCTGATGAGGGCTGGGGTAGGGAAACCTCTGTTGCCAACCTATCCAGAGCATAAATCATCTCCAATCTTGGCAAAGGTTATTAATCTTAGAAAGGATGACTTATACATCACAGTGTAGGGACGGAGTAAAACTATCCTTGACATCTATGGGAAACAGGATAAAGCTGAAACATTGTCTGTAGGCTAACTTCAGCAAATCCATTGAACGCCAATAATCTCAGGTTCCTCACATGAAAAGTGATTTACAATAATGCCTATGGAAGAGAGGGGAGATGCGGCACTGGAGTTGGGAATGGAGGGCTGGCACCGATTAGGGTGAGGTGAAGGTACACTATTGCTAACAAAACAAAATAGGGTATAAGTTACACAAATATATAAAATATTAAACAATAATACAGTGTTTAAAGTCTCTTGCACGTAGGAAAGTGTTAAGTATAAAAAGTCTGTGGATGAACTGTTAATACTCTTCTGGTGTGAGAGATTTCTAAATGGCACAACAAGTAGCATTCAAAGAGACCCATTGAGGATTGAGCGTTAAGTACTTTACAAATAAAAGGCACTTATAGAAAAATCACTACATTTTCTACAGCTATTGTAGACCAAGTGCAGTGCTCGGAATTCACTCTTGGGTTTATCAGAGAAATAATAAACAAGATTCTTCTCTCAAGAAGTGTCCAGGCTGTTAGGAAAATGTCATCCACACAGAAAAAATAAAACAACTACATACTGATAGAGAAAAAAACGTGCTAGAATTAGAGAAACAGAGAGCAGTTTTATTTAAAACAACATTGTGAATAAAATCATATTCCAGGGCCTCACTATGCTCTTTCAAAGATGGTATGTAGTCTTTACATGATTTTTACATAATTTTTAATTTACATAATTTCTCTCTAGAACATCATAATTTACTTCAAAAGTGTTGCTTCTGGAAGAAAATTCCTAAAATTGAACTTTAGTCTCTATCATATTTAATGTAAAATTGCCAATTCTACTATTAATACCCATGTAATAAAATCAATAATATGCCTGTGTAATAATATAAAGTGGATAATGTTTTATCTTGTCATCAACCTAATAAAGTGCCAACATTTCCAAATCAACCAGGATTTTGAGAATTATAGCATCTGGACATTAATGTTTACATTTATTCAACTGCCTTCCAGGAAATTAGTACAAACCAGCACTAACATTAAGTGACTTTGGGAATCACTTTCATATATAAAAAGTTTGATAAAAATACCAAATGAAAACCATGGGAGCACAGCAAGCATTGTTTTTTATAATACTATGTTTTTTTGCATTAATTAAAATCCAATCTGAGACTGAGAGTAAAAGTAAGTCCAACAATTTCCAGAAATACATATATTATCCATACATATAAAAAGACTCACCTCAATAACAAAAAAAAATGTTTCGAACATCCATACGTATATGAATACTTTCAAAAGGGTCTTTAGAAGCTACATAATAAACTAATAAACTAAAATAATAAGCTATAATAATAAACTAAAATAATAAATAATAAACTAAAGAAAGGGGTCTAGGTTTGAGCAAGATCATAGATAAAATTTTAATTTCTATTGATTTAAAAAACAAAGTTTTATTTATGCATTTGGTATGCAGTGATAAACATAATTAAAGTGTAGAGCATTGAAAGAAAATGCCCATTAATCTAATCAAAATGTCTAATAACTAAATCACAAAGTAAATCTATCACATGTAGCAATATCAAAATTAATTTTTCACATCTGGTATGAATATGGATGTTCTAAACCAAAAGATCTGAAACTGGTATTTTAAGTTCCTCACTTGTGATTCTGAGGCACACCAACGTGGAGCAGCTCAGATCTACCCAAGTCAGGAACAGGGAGCTGGGCCTGTGCTGCTGGGCCCCCTGTTGAATTCAGGCACTGGTCAGCCATTACCTAGCCCATGAATTCCCTCATAGACCCAGGATGGACCCTGGCTTCTTATTTAGCTACCATGTCCCGGCATCAGCTATTCCTCATCTGAGTACCTTTACAAGAAAATCTTTACTGGGTCTTTACATTGGTAACTGGTCAGGGTGTATGATTAATATCTACTACCTATAACAGGCCAATTTGAAAACACTGAAGTTCTAGGTAGGCTGGACTTGAGAGATAAATATATGGACCTGGGTCTGGGGCATTCTTGCCTGGAATTGAGAGGCATCAGTCCTTCTCATGAAGGTGGAAGTTGTGACGGCCTCTATAAGTATTGTTTTGGTTGTTTTAGTCAGGAAGTACTCAGTGAGGAGCTGTCTCTAAGAGGATTAGTCAGTAAAAGGTTTCCCCTGAGGTCAGCCCCTTTCCTCTAACCAGTAGTTTAAAATCTCTGGAATGCTCCTGGCCTCACCAAAGTATTTGGTGCACTCTGGGGTCAGTTGTGGGGGGGGGGGCTCTGCCCGTGGCACCCCACCCCCACCCCCGGCCACCACAGATGAGAATAAGTCTACCAAGACATGATCTGCCTGGGGAGGAAAAGTGGCCGATTTCTCAAAGGAGAAGGACCAGGAAGCTGTTCCTCAGTGGGCTTTTATTGGGTTTAATTTGCATAGGAATACAGGGAAAATATGTAAAGCTCTCAATCATTGTCAGGCAGAAAAGATCAAATAATAGATAACATTCAAAGAACTCTGAGGGCTTATTCTGAGTCTGGGTCAGATAGTTAAAGGGCCATAAACATTTGGGGAACAAACTCATTCCATGCATGGACCCTTATCAGAAAATTGAGGGTATTAGTGAAGTAGGTTTCACAGGATTTTATGTACTCTTTCTAAGGCCTGATTGCCCCAGGGAACCCGCCTTTTCCAGCACAGGGCCGCACCCACCTCATTGTTTCAGGTTTAAGGCATTGTTTCAGGCTTAAGTCGGGCAGGGAAGTAAGGCAGCCAAGAGGTTAGGAGACTTCTTGGAGACAGAATGAGGACTCAGGCTAGGTCAAAGACGAGGGGCGAGGGTCCATCACACCCTTTTTCTATAGTCCCCCAAGTCCTTCCCTGTGGGCTCACTTCATGACCTTGCCTGTCTTAGGTCATCCGTCCCTTGAGGAATCTTACCTGTCATTGGCTAACTGATCAGGCACTGGGGGTCAAGCAGGGTGAAGTAAAGTGGGCAAAGGCGGCGCCCCTGCCAGGGAGATAAGCTTTGTCTCCTTAGTGGCTTATGGTCCCAAGGTCTCTCACTCAGCCTTAGCCATGGGGGTTTCCAGCTTCTGAAACCAGGCAGGGCGGTTCCCAACAGCCAGTTGTTCCTTTTCTTGGTGAGTTCTAGCATCAGTTCTCTCAGCAACTCCACGGGACCTGCTGCAAAATCCTGGAAGCCCCTGAGACCTGGAAACCCATGCTCCTATTCCATTGTCCCCATAGGTGAAGAATTTCTGTTTCTAGCTCTCCTCCAATTCTCTCTGGAGTGAAAAGCCTTTTCTACTTGGCTCCCATTTCAGGGATCATCTCCCAATACCCAGCAGGGATATCTACCCTCATCCTTGACATACCCCTCACAATGCAAACACCTGTTACTTGATACCCCTCCACAACTGCTATAGCTTTGGAAAAATTTTCAGTAGCATTTTAATCACTCTTGGCATGCTGTGTGTTCTAGAAATTCAGAAGGTCTCTTAATTATGTGAAGAAGGGAACTTAGACTTTTTAAATTTTATCTATTCATTCATTTACATAGAGTGAAGAAAATGAATAAGCTTGACTAAAGTCAGAGCCGAATGTGGCAAATAGGAGTGCCATTCTTTTGGTCAAGAATCTTAGTTCATATGATCACTATGTTATGGGTTGAACAGTGTTCTATCAAAATTCCTATTTTGAAGTCTTAAACCCTTGTACCTAAGAAATGCCACCTTATTTGGAAATAGGGTCATTGTATAGGTAATTAATTAAGATGAGGTCATACTGGACCCCTAATCCAATATAATTAGTCTACAAAAAGGAGAATTTGGACCCAGACATGTATACAGAGATAATGCCATGTCAAGACGAAAGGGGAGATCAGGATTATACAAGCAGCATGCAAAGAACACCAACTACTCTAGCAAACCATTAGAGTATGGAAGTGAGGCGGTGAACATATTCCCCCTCCTAGTCCTCTGGGAAAAAAAATCCTGGCAACGCTTTTATCTTAGATTTCCAAATTCCAGAACTGTGAGACAATTAATTTCTGATGTTTAATACTCCCGGTGTGTGGTACTCTATTATGGCAGCATAGGAAACTAACATGTCTTGATTTTTCAGCCTCAGGATACATCTTGAAATAACAACAAAGCTAACCTTTATTTCATGTAATAGACAGGAAATTTAGCCCATAATACAGACTGCAAGCTGTTTGCATTTATCCAGTCCCAAAACCAGATTCAATGTCTGGTGAGGACTCTCTTCCTGGTTCATAAATGACTGTCTTCTCATTGTGTCCTCAGATGTCTGAAGGCCAAAGGAATTTTCTGCTTCTCTTTTATAAGTATGTTAATCTCATTCATGCAGACACTCATGACCTAATCACCACCTCCAAATACCCTCATATTGGGAATTAGATCTCAGCATATGGATGTTGGGGAGAGGCAAACATTTAGTCTATAGCAGGCCAGAATCCCACAGGATTTGTGTCCTCACAAGAAGAGACACCAGGAGTCTGCCTGTACAGAGGAAAGGCTTGCAAGAACACAGTGGGGAGGAACCTGCCTGCAAGCTAGGTAGAGAGGTCCCACCAGAAATCAACCCCGCCAGCACCTTCATCTTGAACTTCCAGCCTCCAGAACTGTGAGAAAATAAATTTCTGTCATTTCAGCCACTCAGTCTTTGGTATTTTGTTATTGCAACCTTAGCTAATTACAATCACTTATTTACATAACATGACTTTCAGTAATGATGTATAAGATATAGAAGATAGGATCACATAAGAAATGTTGTCATATGTACAAATTAACCAGGAGTTGACTAGATGTGTACAACAAACACAAACATATAATCACACAAACACAATTTAAATGTTAATGTTATTTGAATGTTAAATTGTGAAGAAATTTTAGTGAAAATTAAAGAACTTCAGATACAGTGGATAGGTGAGAGAATATAACTTGAATATATGATACATGCTAGTAATATTTTAAATTTTCTTACTCTCCTATTCTGCACTATGTCTTTCTGCTATTCTTTTTCCTTGCCCTCTGAAACAGAAAATATTTTTATGAATCTATTTTCTACTATGAATAAATGCATTTTATTTCTACTGACAACAACATGCCATCAAATAAAGGAACTCAATGAGAAGAATTTGAAATAGATGTTTTTTCCAAGGACAAGAAATAACACCCAGAAAGGCAAAAGCAAATACTCAAGAATAAAAATGTAGTTAATAATTTTATAGAACTCACAGAAATATACCTAGCATAATATTTAAATTGATGTAATTCATATTTTGGAGGACCAGCCGAAGCTAAGTTTAGACACAGAAACTGTCACACACACAAACCAAAGGTCAAAGAATTCAGTAGAATGTTTTTCCAGTTGAAATCTGCTGATAGGTGGTTTCTTTATAAATTATGAGTCTATGGTTACCTACAATTGCTAAAAAATATTATAATAATTTTAGAAAGAAAAATGTTCAGAAAGTCATATCTAGAAGAACTGGAATGTATTTATATGCATTAGAAAACTTCATGTAATTATTAATTAGGACTGATATTGGGGTTTTCTTGTGTGAATACTATGGACTTCAGTAGAAAAGGCAATCTCCTTACATATCAATATCTATATTTCTTGCAATACACAAATGGCTAGTGAATCGGTGTTCTAAGTTTAAATATTGATGATTTCTTAAGCAGAGCGTCACAGTCTGAGACAACTTTTATGTTCAGAAGTAAGTTAAGAAATACTGCAAAACCTCAGATGGGAGGAGGTTTCCACGGAAGTGATCCAATTGATTGGGGGTGTGGAATCACCTTTATTATTCTGCTTTGACTCCTGGTTTCCATGGTTTTAAGGATTAAGATCACACAGGCCATGAACATGTGGACCGGAGATGAACTAGTGACTGAGAGACTGGTGGTTGTGATATAAGGCCAGAGGTGGGGGAGAAGGTTCTTTTGAGCAGCAAGAGTTAAAATTCTCCAAAGTTTTGAGGTAATGGAGAATTAGAAAATTTGGGGAATTTCAAAGAGTGGTTATAGTTTTACCCTTGGATTATTTTAAATTGGGGGGAGATGATTGTAAAGATTAGAGTCCCTGTTTGGAATCCTTCTTTGCTAGGACAGATGACTGAGTTATATGGAGCATTCTATATAAAGGTTTTTCCTGGATTTAAGAAAAGATCAGCTCTGGCTGGTATGGCTCAGTGGATTGAGTGCCAGGCCTGGGAATGAAAGGGTTACCAGTTTGATTCCCAGGCTAGGGCACATGCCTGGGTTGTAGGCCAGGTCCCCATTAGGGGGCGTGGGAGAGACAATGAGACATTGATGTTTCTCTCTTTCTCCTTCCCTTCCCCTCTGTCTAAAAATAAATAAACAATTTTTAAATAAAATAAAAATACCATTTGTATTATAAAACTCATTTCAAAGAAACTGACTTTTACTAAGGAAATTTGAAGACAATAGAAAATGATACCAGACCTGTAGAACTATAATTGGAGTTAAATGAGATGTACATGCTAATTTTATACTTATATATATTTATATACATATACACACATATTAATACATATACAGAAGCCAATTTTTGCTTCTGTGGCAAAAAGAAGCAAAATGGTAGACACATCATTGTTAGCTCCTTATATTCTGTTAGGAAATAGAATACTCAGTGCCCTTCCAGGAATCAGCACACCAGACAGACAACATTAGGTAGATGACTATAATAATTACCAACCAAAAATACAGAGGCATTCAATTAATAAATAATAAATAATTTTAAAATAAATACATAATGAAAACACAAGAATATAGTAAGTGATCAAGACAAATGTGTTGAACAGAACAGAACCTTGCTGAAGAAAATGTGAGGGAGACAAATGAAGTGACTAAGTGTAAATTGTCTGATAAAATAGAATAAAGTAAGTTTCTTCCTTAATGGCATGAATTGTTCAATAGAACATACATAGGTGAAATCAGAGTCCTTTAGAGTGTACTTTAATTACTTTAGAGAGTTGTAAATTAAACATTGTACATATCCACCCCTGTTATTGCAATCGCTCACTCCAACGAGTAGTACACACAACAATCTAAGAAAGATTTGACACACATTTTTCCATTACAAACATAGTCCTGAATTGCTTTCTTAATATATTCTTACACTTGGTTTGGGCCAATTTTATCACTCTACCTACTCATAACTTAATAGATTTTCAGTTCCACTTTGAGATATTTATGATTATATTTTCCAATGTTTACTTTAGCAATCTCCAGTAAATATTCTTCCTGGGGCATCCTGGCACCATAGTGAACAATCCCTTTCTAAACCATACTCTAAGACAAGGGCCTGATCTCCAAAATATATAAAGAACTCACATGACTCTACTCCAGGAAGACAAACAACCCAATTAAAAAATGGGCAAAGGACTTGAACAGACACTTCTCCAAGGAAGACATACAGAGGGCCCAGAGACATACGAAAAGATGCTCAGCATCACTAGCCATCAGAGAGATGAAAATTAAAACCACAATGAGGTACCATCTCACACCGGTCAGAGTGGCCAACATAAACAAATCCACAAACAAATGTTGGAGAGGATGCAGAGAAAAGGGAACCCTAGTGCACTGTTGGTGGGAATGCAGACTGGTGCGGCCACTGTGGAAAACAGTATGGAATTTCCTCAGAAAACTAGACATGAAACTGCCTTTTGACCCAGCAATTCCACTCTTGGGATTATACCCTAAGAGCACGGAAATACCAATGCAAAAAAAAACTATGGCCCCCCAATGTTCATAGCAGCACAATTTACAATAGCCAAGTGCTGGAAGCAACCTAAGTGCCCATCAGCAAATGAGTGGATCAAAAAACTATGGTACATTTACACAATGGAATTCTACACAGCAGAGAGAAAGAAGGAGCTTATACCCTTTGCAATGGCATGGATGGAACCGGAGAGCATTATGTTAAGTGAAATAAGCCAGGCTGTGAGGGACAAATGCCATATGATCTCACCTTTAACTGGAACATAATCAACAAAAGAAAAAAGCAAACAAAATATAACCAGAGACATTGAAATTAAGAACATTGTAACAATAGCCACAGGGGAGTGGGGAGGAGAGAGTGGGGAGAGGGGTCTATAGGAGCTACTATAAAGGACAGAAGGACAAAATCAAGGGGGAGGGTAGAGGTGGGGAAGGGAGGTGGGACTGGCTGGGGTGGGGTGGAGGGAAGGGGAGAAAATGCAGACAATTGTAACTGAATAAAAATAAATAAATAAATAATAATTAAATAAATAAATAAACCATACTCTACCCACACTTTGTTCTTTAAATGGCATTTCCATTGTCTTTGCACCAATCCTGCAAAGAGAGTGGGAAAACACATTTTTATCTTCGATCTGCCATGTGGTTCTCTCAGTAAAATGACTATTTTCTGTTAGAAATGGTATTTATAAGCAGAAAGAGATTTTCATCCATTAAAAAAATCGATACTTCTACAAGTTGAAGGATTTCTTTAAAAAATGAATTTTTTTGATGTGTGTAGCAAGGAAACATGCAAAATTATGGTAAAGAGATAGTGACAGGGAGAAAGAGCAGCAGTGTCTTTGCTTCTAGACTTCGTATGACAGGCAATAGATACGGGAGCAATCTATTAAATCACAAATCTTATTATCTGACCATAATGGAACAAGTAATAGAAGCCATCATTTCTAACATTTTCTTTTTAATAAGTTAGTGAATATTCTTATTAATATCTAACTAACAACATTGTATTATTTCATTTAGAGAAAACATTAAAAATCTATCTCTATATTCTAGTTATAATTGTTTCAATATTTGTTTACAGTGGCCGAATTGCCCCAGTTAAAGTGTGCATCACGGGAAAGGTAAACACACAGGCCTGTGTGTCTATTGGAAATTCAGCTAGATCTGTCAAGTGTTGATAGATCTACGATGAACTCAAACTCAGCTAAAGATAGATAAGGAAGACAGGTGCATTTGCTCTGTCTGTGCTGTCCTAGCAGCATTCTTTGATAAGTCACTTTAAGTTATTATCTGTCTCTTTGAGAAGAGATAAATGGATTATGTACCTTGTCAGAGTCTTGTTATTTGCATAGTTGTAAAGTATGACAATTACTAATTTAAAATGTCTCAGAGCTTGAGACAGATATAATCTTTCCTTCTATAAATTTTCCACATGTAACTTTGAAGAGAAGCATGAGTCACATCCTTCATGTGTCTTATATATTTTTTAAGTGGGATAAACTCCAAAGTTTATTTGATGTGGAGACATACATCTTGAATGCGATATTTTGAGGTTTAAGTAGAGTAGTGATACATGTCTTGAATTTTTAAAGACTGCAGTGTGGAAGTTCTCAAAATAGAATCTAGAAGTATATTTCTTTGATCATCTTATCACCTACAGCCAGCATTTACTTCAAATTCATTTTATTTAATTCTTGATGCCTATTGTATTTTAGTCTTGAATCTAAACCACTTTTATCTAAAATTATTGCATTGACATTCAAATTTTAAAAAGCTGTACTTTCAAAACCTGGGCTTTTCCCCAAAATAATTTCATAATCACATAATCAAAAAGTCTAAGGGGACTGTAAAATTTAAACCAGCTCATCTTGTTTATCCACCTGGACAGAATCTTTCTTTTCTTTGCACCATCTCTGACAGTCACTGATTTTTACTGAAATGCTGCTTATTGTGGCAATCTATTTTGGTTTTGGACAATACCAGTTCATATGTGTATCCTCTAACTACCAAATAGTCTTTCCAGTTCTGTATATTGGATCAAAGAAAAACAATTTTATACCTTTCTCTGCATGACAGCTTTTAAACATGTGCATGCATTCATTAATAAACATACAATGAGTACATACTATGTCCAATGGACACAATTATTTGAATAATACATGTTCTCTACATGCAGGTATTTATGTTCTATGGAAACTAAATATGTATGATAATATTTGAAGTGTTTAATTTATGTAAACTGCCTCATGAGAATACAATGATCTCTCATGATTTTGCTGGGCAAGTAGTATACAAATTCTTAAACTTGCATGTCTAGTGCTAAAAATTTTTAGTATGCAACCTAAAAATTATTTATATTTATTATGTAAGCACAGTATCTTGCTATTATAACATAAAATTATAAATTATGTAATAACATTGTTTTTACAAAAACAATAAAAAAACAGATATGGAATTTTTATATTCTCTTATCAAACCCAAAATGATCACTTTCCTAAGCAGAAAAATGACATTTCCCAAACTTCAAGATATTGAATGTATCAATTTAGTTATTTTTGCCATTCTTTTAGCAGATTTGCATGTCAGAAGTGAGCTGGAGAGCCTGCTTTCTCCTTCTTCTGCTGGCAAACTCATTGTAGAAGTGCAGGTTTCCTGTGGGGGCATCCTGATCACAGATGTTACCTGATTACAATGATTCTGTGAGCGTGCTGCTTTCCGTAGAAGTAGCTTGTCTGATGGCTTGGTTCTACAGCATAGCTTTGGGAGTCCCTTTCTGAAAGATTAACGTAAAGCCAGCATCTTTATTCTTCTGAATAATGTTGTATGCTATTTAGTACCCAGTAGGATATCCTTTTTAGAATTAAAAAAAAAAAAAACCTAGCTAGAACAGTTTCAGAGATTCGGATTTTATTCTCTATTACTTAACCCCAAACAATTAATTGATATATTAATATTATTTTTTCCCAAGTCAATGCATCTTAAACTCATCAAGTCATTAAACACGGCACTATTGTTGATACTGGGAATGTATCTAGTGACAAAACTAATAAAAATATCCTGGATAATAAATTTTAGTGAGAATTTTGTTTTATATGATTTCATATACTTACAACCTAGATTACTTATCCACATAATCATGAAATTTTAAAGAAATTATTTTTTCCTTATAAATAAATATTTATTTCTTTATAAATAAACAATTATTTTAATTGTTCAGCAAATAAATAGTTCCTCCACATATCTCTTAGCTTTTATTATATTGAGATTCACTCTTACTCTTTAGTGCTAGTTTGAAACTGATCTATTAAAAAATACAACAAAAATGAACTATCAAAAAAAGAAACTCATCTAATTTTCTAAAATTATCAAGTTTGAGAAAAATATTAACTTCTACAATAAATAATAAAAATACTTAAAAATCTAAATGTGTTAAGGGATTCATTAATGACATTTTAGGGGAATAAAATGACATTTCGGACTTATATAACATGCAATACAATATAAAACACCTGAAATACAACATTCTGACTACAAAATTCTGCAATCCTTTAAAAACTGTATTGGCAATCTAAGGTTTGTCAAAGACATATAAAATTGGCTAATTCTGGTGCTTATTTCCTTCATTTGATAAACTCTACATATCTGCAAAATGCTTTCTTCTAATTTTGTGCCATTTTATAATGAGAAGTAAGATAAAAATTAAAAATTAAATGATGTGTAAAATGTATTACATGGTAGTAAAAATGTTAAGAGTTAAAAATATTTGCCTCTTAGAAAATGGTAGAGCAAAACATTAGTCAGTTCCCAGACTCTGGGATTTTGAAAACTCAATTTTAAAAGACATAAACTATGAGGAAAATGCAATTATGTAACCAGAACATTTAAGGTCTTCCAAGAAAATAACCCTTTTTAGATATATGGGACACAGATTTGAAGTGAAGCTCCACATTCATCAGACTCCAAGATTAAGTTTTTATGTAATTTTGAATCAAGTTATTTGGATTAGTTCCAAAGCACTCTTTTTTGTTCTAAAGACTACTTTTTTCCTTATTCTTTTGTAGATGTTCTGCTGGCCAAAACATAATTGAAATCATAGTAATTCTTATCCAAAGTGCATCAATTAGAAGTGGGTTTCTGGGGAAAAGCAGCCTTGGCCATACACTCTAAAAAATTAAAATTTCAGGGTTTAATCAGTCCCTTCATCAGTTGGGGCTTGTGTCTTACATAAAATTTCATTTCACGAAGAGTCTGATGGTACATGAGATAGTAGCATACATAAATCTCTTCAATTGTTCTGACAGACAGTATTATTTTCTCCATATGAGCTTAATGTTTTAAATAAGTATTTTATTAACAGACATGTGAAAATAACTTCAATTCTAGAAAGCCTTGGAATTTATAGGTGGCTTATAAGAACTTCAGTATTTTGAGGGTTTTTTTTGATATTGTTGTTGTTTTTTATTTTTTACATATATTTTGATTTAATCTTTACTGTATTTTCTTCCATAACCATTTAGTCTTCTCATAACCCCCTTCACTCAGCAATCACCACACTATTGTCCATACCCATGAGTCCTTTTCCCTTTTTGCTCATTCCCTCTATCCCTGCTGACTAGCTGTCATCCTGCTCTCCATCTATGAATCTGTTTCCATTTTTCTTTTTAGTTCAGTTCATTAGATTCCACATAGGAGTGAAATCATATGGTATGTGTCTTCTTTGACAGGCTTATTTCACTAGCATAGTGTTTTCCAGGTCCATCCATACTCTTGCAAAGGGTAAATCTTTCTTCTTTTTTTAATATTTGAGTAGAATTCCATTGTGTGAATGTCCCATAGCTGTTTTATCCACTCATCTATTGATGGGCACTTGGGCTAATTCCAGCTTTTGGAGATTGTAAAACATGCTGCAATGAACATAGGGGTGCTAATGTTCTTTCAAATTAGTGTTTTGGGTTCTTTCAAATATATTTTGATAATTAATGAAAAATAATTCCATCCCCTCTTTATATTGCTTTTCCCAAGTTGAATATCTATTTACAATAGATACAGTATCTATTTAGATAACAACACTCTTATTTCTGGTATTCTCAGAAATACATGAAACTATGCTTTTACATTGATATTTCAAATTTTCATATTTCTAAATAGATAAAATAGCAGATACAGTATTGTTAATGCTATTATTTAACTGAAAATAAACTATTACCTATTTGCTAAGAAATTTTCAGAAAATATTAAATAACCCTCTGTTCATATCCTGAGAATTATAATTTTACAAAATATAATAATACACATCATTTTTCATAAGTAACATAGGCAAAGGTTGTATTGTAAATTGACCTGAAAATTTTGCTAATGTTGACCATATTTAAAATGAAAAAATCATAGCTAGGTTACATCCTGAGTAAGAATTCCACTCACAGTTCAATGCTAGGCAGCTAAATATGTTAAAAACATAATATAATTACACCTGGACTCTAAAGGTGTCAAAATAAAAATATTAAATTTGAATAAATTTTATACAGGTTTTAAGACTCAACAAATCTCAAAAAATAAATCATAAGAATGAAGACCTTGAAAACAGCATTGCCATTTCTCATGAATATTAAAAATTTTTGACTTCACTATGCACATCTCAGTTTATTTCTTTTTATTTCCTATAGAGAAGTTATTCTTTAAAAAAAACTTTAACTCTATCAATTTTGATATTTTCCTATTCTGCTTAATAAATACTTTTATTAGATAAACTATATTTTTTTAAAAAATAGCATTTCCTTCTGTATCACCAATAAGAGTAAAATTTCTGAGACCGTTCTCCTACAGAATTATTATTTCACCTTCTTCCTTTATGTTTTTGTTTTCATTACTTCTCCAAAGTTACTATTACATAATATGGATAAGAAGGTGATGAAATACCTGGCTGGAGTGGCTCAGTAGGATTGAGTGTCAGACTGTGGACCAAAAGATTGCAGGTTTGATTCCCAGTTAGGGCACATGCCTGGATTGAGGGCCAGGTCACCAGTAGGGGGCTCATAAGTGTCAAACACAAAATGATGTTTCTCTCCCTCTGTTTCTCCCTCCCTCACCCTCTCTCTAAAAATAAATAAAATATATAAAAATATATTAAAACAAAAAGAAAATGATGAAATAAAGTCAGTATGTCAATGGTGCATCAATGACTTTGCAGCGAACACATATTAAATAGATGTTTTGGTAAAGTAGAAGAAGTATCAGACATTTCGTGGTATTAGAAAGCTACTGTGCATATGGAATGTCTACTCTACAGCTTTTGTTTGCAGGTCTTATCTTTCCCATGAGGCACAAAGTGTCCTGAGATCTGGCTCTTCCTGTGATGCACCTTCATGGTATCTTTAAGCCTCAATTTTTTTTTTTCCTTTGAAGGATTATTTGTCTCGGATAACAATAAACATTAACATCTCTGGTACCATGGTTAAATGTTTGTGTCTCCTCAATATCATATGTTGATACGTAACTCCCACTGTGACAGTGTTAGAAGAGGGACCTTTGGGAAGTGAATGGCATTTGTGTCCTTAGAAAGGAAATTCCAGAAGGATTCTTCTATTTTGGTCACAGCATCTTTATATCTCTTTCCTGTGTCTCCTGATATCTGGCTAAAGGGGCTTTTCAGAGCACCTCAGCTTCAGCTGTGTAAAAGCTGACTGCCTAGTACTCTTATGTGACTGGCAGGATCCTCACCCACCCCCAGAAGGTTTTAAGTACACAATCAATTGCCTAGTTCCTTTTTCCATATCATCAAGTTAAAAATGAATCAACTATCTTTATGTGTGTGTGTGTGTATGTGTATTATACCTCTCTTAGAATCTTTATTTTGGAAATTATGTATAAATGGTTGGTTGAATACAATCTCTACCACTGGTTCCAAATCACTTAAAATAACAAAATCATAAATGAGATTTTTAGTACAGAAACCCAGAAGAGGCACCATAAATTACAACTTGTGAGACAACCTATCTCTGGAAAGGTAATTGGATGGACTCACACTGACAGAATCAAACTAAATCACAACCAAGCACATATATGAGAGAAGAAAAAAAGAAAAAAAATGGGACAACTGTAACAGCATAATTAATAAAAACATACTTAAAAATTGAAAGAAAAAAATTATCTAAGTGGTCTGAAGAAACTCTAATTCCAAGTTAAAAATTGACAAATAAAGGGAAAGTGTTGGAACAATTATTGGGGTAATTTACTAAGAAACTACATTTTTATGAACTTGGACACTTTATTCTTCATCTGTTATTTTGATGGATCCAAGAACACCAATAATCAAAATCATGAACTGTGCTCTAAAAGAAAGTGACTACCAGTCTGAAGGAAGGCTCTTGGTGGGGGATAAGTATAAAACTCTGAGAGTGAAGCAAAACTTGAGATTGAAATCCCTACCTCAGTGAGGAGCTGGATGCAATGACCAGAGCTAAGGAGATGGCTGCTGAAATGTTATTAGGAGGAAGCAGAGGCATAGCACAAACAGTCAATTTATACACTAAAAGCTACAAATTGCCAATAAATACATTCATTCCCTGATAATTCCCTGATAATACTGAATGTGTCAGATAAATTGTCAATAAAATATTTTGACCATGAATTGGCCAAAGTAGTGAATATCCATAGCAAAGTCATTGGTTAAGTGCACATTATTTTGATGAAAAATTTCCAAAACTGACACAGCAATTAAGCTTCTGGGCATCTATTCTTTAAAAAACAAACAAGCAAACAAACAAAGTCATATGTTCCTAAAATGGGAGGCACATGTCTGTTAATTGCGTTATTGCCAAATAATTAGAAAATACATTGAAAATGGGTTGATGAAAGAATGGTTGAATAATGTGATATTTCCATGAACTCATTAAATGCACTGAAGTAGAAGTATATATATAAACATAGAAAACATTCCCAATATCATTAACAAAATAACATGATATCATAACAACTCACATGGTAGGGTAAAATACCATTTAGTAAGAGATTTTCCTTTTATTAATATATGTTACTATTTCTTACATAGTTTTTAATGAGAATGTACTCACAAATTATTTCCATTAACATTTAATATAAAGTGAAAAAACTTGCATTGTTTTGGGACTTTGGAAAGGAGGCAGTACATAATTATCTAGATGAGATTTTGATTGGTAACATTCTGATTGGTACATTTTGATTGATACATAATCATTTCTGTTTAAGTTGCAATGATTTTATAATACGGAAGTGGTTGTTCCCCAAACTGATTTTGAATATTATTATTCATTTATTTTATTACTTTTCAATAACTATTTCACATCTGCTTTGTATCAGGCATCGGCATAGTTCCTTGGAAGCAGGCATAAACAGGACAGACCTCATGCATCCTACAGGGCAAGGTCTGAGAAGTCTATAACCAAGAAATACTCCAGGCCAACATTATACCTGGTCTTATCCTACTGATGAATTTGGTTTGAAAAAATTGGAAATGCCTGGCTCAGCTCTCCAAACCCCAGTTTTTCACACTCTGCTCTCACCTTTGGGATAGTACATTCAGGTCAGTAGGTAGTAAGCCTAGTTTGCCAGGCACACCTCCTGTGGGATCAGCCTCCTTGTCTTGGGAATAATTCTATTTCAAGGCATAGGGAACACATCAATTCCATTGGATCAATGTAGCTACATTGGTTATAAGAGGAATGTTCTGATATCCATCTGTCTTCTTACTCTTTGTACTCTTCACTTGGTCCTAAATGTAGGTGAAGAAAAAACATATGAATATATTGATACCACTGAGAAAGTTATTAAATATGTTGCTTTATTAAGTAGATAATGACTTAAAAGAATTTTTCAACTTCCATAGGAATTATTTTATTTTCAGATTGCCTTTTCACGGATTTCTATAATAGAGTTTAATTAAAATGACAGGTCAACAAATACTCAGAGTATTCCTTCCTTCCTTCCTTCCTTCCTTCCTTCCTTCCTTCCTTCCTTCCTTCCTTCCTTCCTTCTTTCCTTCCTTCCTTCCTTCCTTCCTTCCCTCCTTCCCTCCTTCCTCTTTCCTTCCTCCCTTCTTTCCCAAACATAATGATCCTGGATTTTCTCTATAAAATGTTTAAAAAATATCACCTGACAATAAGAATTTGCTAGCTGCTTCTCTTTTCACATTTCTAATCCACAAATTACTACATAATCTTCAGGGCCTGACTGCCCTCTGGGTTGTCTAACCAATTCTTAAAACCTCTTAGAAAACTTAAAAAATAACTTAGAATAGAGGAAGGAGTACAATATTCATTTTTTCTTAATTTCCATGAGTGGGGAGTACCAGAAAATAAGCCTTGTCAGCCAGCCAACTTAGTTTACATGCCTAGAAAATACATTGATTAAAAAAGTAGAGTGTAGTTTGAATAAGTACAGTTGACACTTGAGTATAGATGTCACTACTGATTTGTAGAAAATAAATTATGATTGACTAATTTAATGTCTGTAAGAAATTGGAACATGGAATATAGACAAACGTAGAATTCCTATTAGGGCATAACTAAGATGTTACAGATTAAATCTTTGTAGGAAGAAGAAATTAACTTGAGCTCTTTTTATTGTATATTAGAGACTTGGGAAATGAATTGACATGAACAGTCATATTGTATACGCTGCATAATGGCCTGATAATCTATAATTACGTAAGTACAACACAACTTACTCTGATTGTGATTTAGAAACAAATACAAAAATGGATTGCGTTTGCGTGGGGGGTTTTGCACATACAAATCTGTGGATTTTAATGAGGTTACAAATAATTTGTGTCATAGTAAAGCCAGAAATAAAAACATTCACTGGTTGATTTTACTGCCTCATGTGCATAAGAATGGTGACATAGTATATTCTAGACATGTACTTGGTAAATTGAATTTCCTCCCCACAGATTTAATGACAGAATAAACACTTGCGTGTTTCACAATGATTTTATAAAGGCTGATTCAATAGTTTTTGTTTCTGTGCGCGTTACAGTACACAACTGCAGGCTTTGGGGAATGGAGAACATAGAAATGAATCCAGGCTTTCCTCTGTCTACCACATGGCATGTTGTGTTTCAGCTTCCTTATATAATCAAAAATGCTAATGATGGCGCCTATTTGCACATTTTATTCCTCACAATGCTGTGTGAATTAGAGATAAGTATATACAATAACTAATTACATACTCTGTTATATGGAAATTCAGTAAATCCAATAGATCATGTGGTTATTATTGTCTTCTGTCCCCAAGCACGCTTGGGAAATAAATTTAAAGTAACATTAAATGTCCATTGCATAAATCCAACCTGTATGACATGGCCGTGCTTTTCTCGACATTATACCCAAATGAAGGCTTAATCACTAGTAGCAAATTGGATATACAAATTACTGTCTGGTAAGAGCCTAAAAAATTCCTATACTTTACCAAAAGAAGGAGCACAGGAATGAGATTAAATGTGAAGTGGAAAATTAAGAAATACAGGACTAATTTCTTTTTACTTTCTATATCACCAAGTTTATGTAAAGAAAAGTGACTTTGAAAGGATGTAAAGACACATAAAATTGAAAAATCCACCGTGAAGTCTGCTTGCTCCTCACACTTTCCACAGTGTGACAAGCACTTGGCTGTTTGAATGCTGAGTAGATGGCAAGGCATTTAATAAAAAGAACATGAACTAATGGACATAGCTTTGATTTGTAATAGAGATGCTACAAAATTTAGCAATAGGCCCACAGGACAGGTATGCATTAAAAGAATTGATAACTCACCTTACCTGCTGTATTTCTTATTTATTTTTAAGATTTTATTTATTTATTTTTAGACATAGGGGAAATGAAAGAGGAAGAGAAACATCAATGTGTGGTTGCCTCCCATACACCCCCTACTGGGGACCTGGCTCGCCACCCAGGCATGTGCCCTGACTGGGAATCTAACACGTGACCCTTTGGTTCGCAGGCTGTTGCTCAATCCACTGAGCCACACCAGCCAGGGCCCTCCTGTGTTTTCTTATGCATGATAGAAACTGGTATTAAAATATTATTAGTTTATGCTTGAATAGAACATTTATATTTATTGGTAATGTCAGAAAGATTTAAAAGGAAGGTAGGGTTTTGCAAATTATATTTAAAGTGGTTAGATAATTTTGTCTTGGAATAAAAGGCTGACATTTGTTAAACTATATATCCCTTTAATCATTTTGAGCCAAAAACCCACTCCTAAATGCCCACAAAGCATAGCTCATGTACCACAGCCATTAGGAGAAGACTTAGCAGTTTGGCTGTAGTGGAAGCAATGGGTTTATCAGGCCCCTTGGTTCTCTCACCTAAATTACTCCAGAAACTCATGGGGTGATGACAGAACAATCATTTATCTCCTTCTCTCTCTTGGCTTCGTCATTTTAAAATAAAATAATTGAATTACATGGTCTTTAAGTTCTCTTTAAAACCTGTCTCTTGTAGATGAACACAGATTTGCTGAGATATGTTTTTGCTGCATAGGGAAAATAGAACAGCCCATGGTTTAAAAAATGGTGGTCTGTGTCCATTATTCCTTCTAGAGCAAAATATTTCTAGATTAAAATACATAGATTAAAATATTTCTTCAGTATATACTATACAGCTTGATATCATTACACTGTTTTCAATAAAAATAATACTAATAAGTGGTGTAATGGTCTGTTTCTTCCTCCTTTGTATGCAAACTACCACAAGAAGTAAAAATAAACCCCATAAGGCATAGAGGAATTATTTATTAAAATTATGAAAATATACCACAATAGAGATGACATTGTCAAAAAGAAACTATTTTTTATAGTAATTACCAGTAAGTTAAAAATTCAATTCTTACTAGTAAGGTTTTTGACAATTTTAAAATATTTTAGAGATTTTTATTCTTGAATTAAATTCAAAGAGATACATCCATTCATCCTGATATCTTCAATTTATAATTTCTTGTATTTTTCAGTTCACTTATTTTAAAAATCACTAATTTTTTAAGTAGGCAGGAATAAGTATTAATATCTATATTTTAAAAATGAAGCGACTGAGATTCAGGGTTACAGAGCAAGAAAGTGACAAAGATGTGAGTTATATCAAATCCCCAAAGACTAGTGATGACTTTATGTTAAATAAATACTGGGAATCAGTTTCAAGTTTAAGAATGCAGTCAATTCTCAAAAACTCAATTTTTGTGCCTATGTAACCCCATTTTCTTCTTATTTGTGGCTCTTCTGCTCTTTTTCCCCCTAAACAGATATTTTGTTTCAACAAAAGAATTAACTTTTAATCAAGGGCACTAAAAGAGGATGAGGACAGGCAAAAAGAGACAAACCATTTACTGTATTTTTCAGACATAAGACACACCTAGGTTTTAGAGGAGGAAAATAGGAAAAAAATTTTGAAGCAAAAAATGTGGTAAAATATTTAATAACATCCTTTAAAGCAGAAATCCTGTAGCGAGCCAGGTAAGCTACAATCAGATTATAAGATGCACCCCCTTTTTCCTCTCAAATTTGGGGGGAGAAAGTACATCTTGTAGTCCAAAAAATACGGTAAATGTGTCTCAGAAACACAATATATTAACATATTTTCCTCTTTTTGCGGGGGAGCTTCCTAGTCAGTACCTCAGTCAGTGGCTTGAACTTAGGAGGACCTCTTAGATTGTAACGAATATTTTCCCCCAAATGTAAGAAAATATCAAGTGCTTTTATAGGTCAATAAATAGAATTATTCATCATAATTTTTAATAGTTATTTTGAAAGGGGCAATGCTGTAATGCCTACACAGATATTTTTAAGCAATTTTATCTTCCTGGTTATAAAACTAATACATAATAATTTTGGGAAAACAATGTTAGAGCTATAAGAACTCAATCATAATCCAAACATAATAAAGTATCCAGGCATACTTATTTCCATTTCTGTTCAGTATATCATTACCTAATTGTCCAATATACACCCAAACGAGGACAAATTGAAAGAAATTTTATGGTTTCCTTGATAACTCAAGAACATTTATTTCTATCTGGTAAAGATGTCAAATTAGAATGAACCATTTTGCTATTTTTGGATATTCAATTTTCTACCATTAAAAAATTATCTCTAGTGTTTACATTAATTTATTTCTATATATGTTAGGATAAGCCAGGTGGTGAAAGGCGAACATCATATGATCTCTCCTATAGGTGGAACCTAATCAACAAAACAAACAAGCAAGCAAAATAGAACCAGAGATATTGAAATAAAGAACAAACTGACAATGACCAGAGAGGAGGGGAAGGGGGATAATGTGCGAAAGAAGGGGAAGAGTCAAGTCAAGGACATGTAAAAGAACCTATGGACAAAGGCAAAGTGGGGGAGAATTGAAAGTGGAAGATGGGGGGTGGGTAGGGTGTGGGAGAGTAATGGAGGGAAATGGGGACAACTGTAAATAAACAACAATAAAAAATAGAATTTCTCAAAAGGAAGACAGAACACTGTGAAATATTAATACTAACTATGAATTAATTTTTTATTACATTGTACTAAATGTCAATAAATCATTAGATTAAATTCCACATTTTAGGGAAAAATATGACAAAATCTTACTATTGAAAAATTGTTCGGTATTGACTTAAATTTCTCAGAATTTGACAAGAGCGTGAAACCCTAATTTCCCCACAGAAATTCTATTTCCAAATTTTATAAACCTGAATCTGTCACTTATTCATCTATGAAAGTAAACAAAGAATAATGAATGTCTATAGTCATTGAAGGTGAAGTGCAGAAAACTGGAATTACTAGGCAGAATGGAGAAGAAACGATTTTAAAAGAATGATCAACTCCAAGTCTTCTACTGAATGATAAAATCTTTCCACTATCTGTTTCAAAATTCCACGAGTCACAATTATAACACAGCAGTAGAAAATTTGAGCATAATACTTTAGAAAAATCCACTAACTCCAGAACAATTACCTAGTATCTACTGGTATTTGGGGATTAGTTATCGATTAACTAGAATCTGATGCCATCAGTCTTCTTAACAACACTAGACAGTGATAACAAATTGGAGCTCAACACAAAGGAAATTTATGTTTTCTAAAATTATACTTTCCAAGCATTGTATACAGTTAACCTAAAATCAAATGTGAAGAGGGAGTAAAGACGTTTTCAGCTCTTCAATAATGAAACCAATTTATATTCCATTTACTTTATTTTGTATTTTTTAATCTTTATACTACATTTTAATTGAATTTATAGGGTGAAACTGGTTAACAAAATTATACAGGTCTCAGCTGCGCGGTTCTACAACACATCACCTGCACACTGTAGTGTGTGTTCCCCACCCCAAGTGAAGTCTCCACCCACCACCATTTACCCCAAGGGAAAGGCAAATCTGTATTTGCCGGCTAATTTAACTTAGGAGTTACTGTAGTGCATGGATAAGCATAGAAGAAAGAGGATCACATGAACTCTAGCAACCAGGAGACTCGAACGAGGAAAATGAGGACAGGGTTTTCCTGGTCACGGCTGCACACTTAGCTTAAAGAGCAATATATCTAGATCGTAGTCATATGACAAATGTGAAAGTGAAATCTTTCCAAAAATAATCAAATATAACACCAAATTTAGAACAACTTTTATTTTGAAATATTATTTATACGTGTGCAGAAATCCTGTTTGAATTTTTAAACAATACAGAAACAAGTATATAAAAAACTAAAATTTAAAAAACAGTTAAATAATTTTTAACTGTAGGAAATTAGAATTTAGTACAAGAAAGGAAATGTAATCATACTATACTACTAATCTCAATAGTAAAAGTATTATACATAACTCAAATATAAATATTGACTAGCAAGATGGGAAAATTGGAATGCAAACACCATTAAAAATGTGAAGGACATGAGGAAGTTGGGGTGAGGAATGAGAAAAGAGTTACAGCCTCAGCTGTAAGGGACCCACAAGAGAGAGCAGTGTGACACCTGCGTTCAGCTACTAAGATTCATTTCAAGCATTAACAGCCCCAGGTTTAAATAGCAGGTGTTTAAAAGCGCTAAAACAAATTAATAAAAGGTTTTCAGTGGTATATGTCACTTCAAGATTACAGGATCCTTGCCAGAACTATCCGTATGCTTCTTGCATTCTACCTGGAGGCCAGACAAGAAATCTACAGGGTGACATACAGAGTTCAGGACTTGGCTGAACTTTCCCTTCATCTTCTAATGAGGGTGGGGAATATTTTCTAATCCCTGACCTACCCAGCCACTGCACCTGAATTTTCATCCACAGCAGAGAAGCGCATTACTTTTAATTGAAAAAAAAAACAGATTAAATTTGTACATTATTCTTGTTTTGATGAACTAAGATATTTTATATAAATGTAGTGAATGTAAATGGATTTTTTTAGGACAAAGGAAACACCTTAGAGTTTTTAACCAAAAGAAAATAGTGTGGTGGGGGCCTGGGGGAAGGGGACGCAAGGACTAAGTGGAGGTGGGAAAGGGGGGGAATGGGACATCTGAAATAAAGTTAAAATATTTATACAGCCTAGATTACATTGAATAAATAAACAGACTTCAAACTATTAGTAACATACAGAGAAACTGATTACAATTACAAACTGAGAAACAATGAAGAGTTTAAAAGAAGTTGTTTTTTGCATATCACATAAAACATAGTTGGAAAACCTTGCTTTTAAAAAGTTACCTTATAATTAATAAAATGTAATTAATAAAATGCATAAAATATGTGTTGGGGTATGAATACTAAAATATTATAAATTAGTTCCTCATAATGATAGCTCTATATTTAGTAAATTTTCATTAGTCTCTATATGTCAGCTAAATAATTTGCATACTTGAAAGTCCCTGAGTACTCATAAACATGATCAATTTTAATACCTGAAATAATTGTAAAAGCAAAATCATATTGAGAACATTATAAACCTAGCCCAAAAATCCACAAGAGGAACTCTTTCCCATATTTTTGCAGAGTCTTATTCTTTGAGTTTGCACTCTCAGGTTCCAAATGAAAAATATTGTTTATTTGAAACTAGGCTAATTAAATATGGATTTCAGTTTGTAGAGAGGGTGGGTTTCCCACATTTTGACACAATTCCATGTGTTACAGAGAATGAGGAAAGAAATAGTAAAGGAAGCCGAGTGATGTGTCAAAAATTTCTCATGCATTTTTAAAATAGAGATTCCCTTATTCTTTTGTAGGTACAGTTTAATATGCCATTTTATATTTAGATGAATTTCCAAGACTTGAGAATAAAATAGGAAGGTTCAAGTACATGTGCTTCCTTAGAAGAGAAACCTAAAGGAAATCAACAAATCAAAGCTGTTGTCAATGACTTCATGCTTAACATTTCCTTTTTTTTTTAAAGATTTTATTTATTTATTTTTAGAGAGAGGGGATGGGAGGAAGAAAGAAAGGGAGAGAAACATCAATGTATGTTTGCCTCTTGTGCACCCCCTACTGGGGTCCTGGCCCATGTATGTGCCCTGACTGGGAATCAAACCAGCGACCCCTTGCTTCTCAGCCTGGCATTCAATGCACTGAGCCAGATCAGTCAGGGCACATTTCTTAAAATTGTTAGAAAGTCATAATAGTGCATTTCTGTATAATAAAGACCTTGTAATTGAATGGAAATTTCAGAGTTTAAAATAACACACTGAAACTCAACTATATGACTACTTCCACATTTACGTTTATTAACATTTACTATATATCCCGAGTGGTTATTGGCACTCTGGTGAGGGCAGTGAGCAAAATGAGAAGAATCCCTGAACTTATAGTCGACCGGACTGCTGGTCTACAGTATCTGCAGTTGCTGACAGATTTGGGAACATTAATCAGTGATAAACATTTTGAGTCTAAATCAGTAAAACTGAGGCACAACACAGGTTGTCCTTGCTGATAAAATTTCTAAATCTGTACTTGTCCAAGTTACCTAACTGACTGGTGTATTGATATGAAATATTAATATCTTGTTTCACATGAATGTTAATCTTAACCCTCTGATGCTTAATCAACTTGAAGACTCTTGGGAAAATTATAAATACCCTTTGCTCCTTTGTTAAAATAATGAGATTTATGTAACTAATTATATTCAGATTTTCTGCTTTCATTGTCATGTTGGCTGCTCAAAAATAATGTATTTAGTTTCAGAAAACATGATAGTCAATCATCTGAGTAAACATCTCTTTTCACTGATGATTTGGGTAATTATTGATACCAAACTGGACAAGAGAAACAATAGAATACAATAATAGTTCAATAAAAATTACTGAATGTTATTATATTTAAATATAGTAAAGAAAAGATGAATTTGAGAACTGCTTTCTTTTTGATAACTTATTTTTCTAATCAAAAAGGACAGTCGTTAAATGACACCTGAAAATCAGTGGTTCTTAGAGAAGTGGCTTCTCTGGAGACATTTAGCATTATCTGGAAATTGTTTTAGTTGTCCAAACAGGGACAGAAGAGAGATATGATTGATTTCTGGTGGTGGAGGAGGGCTGCTGTCTCCTATAATATACGGAATACTCCCCTGAATAAAGAATTACCTATCTCAGATTACAAGTAGAGACGAAATTGAGAAGAAGACCTGCACCAAGGCCATTATGCAGCAAACGTCGTCCGTGGCGTGTAGTCGAAGTGCTGAGATGTACGCCCACATAAAAAGCCACACATGGGCGATTACGGCAGCTTTATTTATTTATAATTGCTAAAACGTGGATGCCACCAAGATGATCTACGGTAGATGCATGGATAAATAAACTGTGGCGCAACCAGAAAAAGGACTATTGTTCACTGCTGAAAAAGAAGGGAGCAAATAATACAGATGTGAACATACATGGAAGAATTTAGTGCATGTTACTAAGTGAAAGAAGCCCACCGGAAAAGGCTGAAGAGGACATGTTTACAAGTATGTGCCATTCTGAGAGAGTAAAAACTCTGGAGACATTAAAAAGCTAAGTAATTGCTAGGATTCAGGGAGAGGAAAGAATGAATAGGTGGAGTGCAGAAGATTTTTAGGATGGTGAAGCTAGTCTGCATACCCTAATGGTAGATACATGTCATTATACATTCGTCCAAATCCATAATATAATGTAAAACACCAAGAGTGAACTCTTTGGTAAACTGTGGACTTTGGGTGATTATAATGTATCAATGAGCATTCATCAATTATAGCAAATGTACCACTCTGGGGAGGATGTTGATAATGGGGGAAGTTATGCATGTGTAGGAGCAAGGCGTATAATAGGAAATCTGTTCACCTTTTCCTAAGTTTTGCTGTGAACCTAAAATTGTTCTAATAAAAAGGGGAAAATAATTCCAGGTAATATCCTAAGCACAGAATAAACTGACCTAATCTGAAGGTTTATTTAGGATTTTTCAAACCTACTATAATTATACTTTAATAATATATATACTTATTGATGGTGTAATAGTGGGAAACTGTAACCCACCCTGCCATTCTTTTGACATTGTTCTGTAAGTGCGGACTCTAACTAGAATGTAGCTTGTAGATGAACAGTGTGTTTGTATAAGAATACTAGGAACTAACTTAAAAAAATACAGACTCTGACCTCCAGGCATCTCAGCTCCAGGAGATTTGCTGAACTTCAACCATGAAACCAGGATGATGTGAAGCCAGGATGACTAAACAAGACAATGCACAGTGGACCATCATTTGCCTTATTGGAATGGACTGTGCTCGTCCACACGTAGAGAACTTGCAACCCCCTCCCTTGATCTCTTTGTTCTGTTCCCCTCTCCATCCTTATAAAAACCTCTGTCTCCAATGAGAGGTGTAGATGGGCTTTGAGATCAGTCCCCCATCTTTCCAGAAAGATGGGCTTTGTGACATAAGTCGCTCCTTTTCCAGGTGGCCGGCACCTACCTGAGAATAACCCACTTTCCTCTACAATAGCACCTACTTCGTAACTATTGGGTTTTGTAGTGGCACAGCCTGCTTTCAGTTACAATGGTGTAGCATGTTTCACTAACCCTATTTTAAGTCCTAGGAACTGTGCATAAATGGCCATATATGTCTGTTTGTGTTTATATGTCTGTTAAAGCTGCAGATGAATACATTTGTAGCAAAAACTTTTTACTTACTTTACTATAGGAATATCCCAAAGCAACAATTAAATACTGGTGGAACTGGGAGTCACAGATTCCTCAACCAAATTGACAAGAAATCATTAATTATTTGGTATTGAAACTGTGCTCCTTTTTTTCTTTTCTCCTTATCTCCTTACCTCCTTCTCTCCTTTCCTCCCTCACATCCTTCCTCCCTCCCTCTCTTCCTCCTTTTTTCTATCTTTCAACATCCAAGTCTTGAATTGCTTAGGTATTGACTCAGCAGTTTCATGTATTACACAGATCTTGAGAGCATTTTTTGATATTTTGTCATGTTAAATATCATGATAGATGCATTATTTGCAATACTTCTTTAATACACCAAAATTAAAAAACAAAGATGATACATTTAACTTATTATTTAAAAAAAGAGTTCTATTATTTGGAGTCAGAGGAATATTTGAGGCAAACATGATAAGGTGATGTGTGATTTCTATTTTATTATGCTGTGTGTGCATGTGAATAACACAAAAGTATATTCCAATTGATTCTCAAATTAAGCAATAATAATACAATCTTTCTGTTTAACAAGGCAATAATCTTATTCCAAGGAAGAGAAATTATAAGAAAAAATGTAATAAACCTGTGGTCCAAATAAAGTCCTGTGGAAATATCATTTCCTTATTATGTTATGAGTGATTTATACAAAGTAACTCTATGAAAATGTTGGAAAACACTTGTATTTGCTAGAAATAAAAAGATGTCAGCTGATGTGCTTAGGCATGTATTCCTCCACAAAAGAATAGGAAAAAAAAAATAACCAGAAAGAATAGAGACACAGGTGTCATTATCGCTAGCTTAATCTAAGAATTAGGAATTTTTCAGGTCTTGTCTAGATGGAATTATAGTCCTAGAGTGATTTTAAGATGATGTAAATGCTAGTAGAAAGGTTATGAATGTTTGTGGATGTTTTAATACTTTATATAGTCATATGGACTAGCACTGACTAAAATTTTTAGTCTTTAAAAAAGGAAAGAAAAGATAAAAAGAACACAGAAGTTAAAATAACACCACGTGAAAATATGTCATTTGTAAAATTGAATGGAGAATTTATTGTTGTTTCTAAAAAAATTACCAGAACTTTTTTCTAAAAATAATTACAGATATTTATGAGGGCACTATAACATATGAATAAGGACTTCAGGGGTTAATATACATTTTCTCAAAAAATAGAATTTATTTTCTTATAAAGAAAGACCGAGGCAAAGGAGATGGTAGAAAGAATATATTAATTTCTCAGTGGACAAGAATGCACTGTTGGGACTCCAGTAGCGCAACTGGTGGGAGCGCGGCACTTACACCGCAAGCATGTACTGAGCGCCTCCTCTATCAAGGGTAATGTAGGGTGCATGGCAGAATATCATGTTTTGAGAATCACCAGGACTCAGCAGTTATTATTTATCACTGTGACTCTAAGTTATCAAAAGTTAATAAGTGATAAACAATCCAACATGTATTGAATGATTAGATGCATTGGTGGTTGATGGGCTGAATTAGTGGGGAACACATTAGGGTTCAGTTTTTCCACTACTAAATTGTTTCCAAGTCTACTACAGGTCACTATACATATTTTGCCTCAATTTCCACTTAAAACGTATTGATTACACAAGATATAGCTTAGGATTTATGAAACCTATATTCCATTAGGTTAAACCATAGCCATTACTGTCTTTGTCATTCAAGTATCAGGAAGATAAATTAATTTAAAAATAATAAAAAGTGCAAAATATTTAAATATGGTACATAATTTCATAGGTTTTATGTAATAGAAAGTAACTTATTCTGCCCAATAAAAATTCCAGCAGGCTACTTCATAGATATTAACAAATTGAATCCAAAGTTTATAAAATAAGATAAAGGCCAAAGTTAGCCAACATCACACAGAAAAATAAAACTTTCACATATACATGTACATGTTTATGTTTATGAACTCTTAGGTAAACGGTGGATTTTCTTTGTGTCTATTGCACAGGAGGGCATGTGCATACACGCATATGTGTTTACAGTTTGTATTATAAGGCAGCACTGCAACAGGTGCTAAAGGTAAAAAATGAATACAAGGTGGCTCTCAATCTGAAGAATTCAGGTTCTCCCTTGAACGCTGTCAGAGTGTGGCATGTTATGGTGGCAGACAAATAGTATGCCGGATTTGGGGGTGCTGAGTAATCTTCAAAGAATCTGTAGGGAGTGCTTGGAGTTATCTACACAACTGCAGCCCCCACCCCAACACACACACACACACACACACACACACTGCCAGTGAGGAGATTAAGTTTGGACTCGGAGTCAAAAGGAAAAGTCTATCCTTGTTTTTTCTTTTTTTTAACTTTTTCTTCTCAGTATTGCCTTAAAACTTGATAATATAAAAGAGGGGAAAACCAACCAAACCAGACCTTCAGCTCTGTCCTCTTCCTCCCAGTGTAGAGCATATGTGCATGAAGATAGGACATTTGAAGCCGCGCAACCATGTGCCTGAGTACTTAGTGCATGAAAGGCCTTGCCCTGCTACAGCCATACCATGGAAATGTAAGAATAGCCCTTTTGAGTACAACAGGGTGGGAGAAACCAGCCACAGAATTAAGTAGCTACTCCCCCTCTGGCACATTCATGTTGTGGCTCTTTTCCTGTGTTCCTGATTGGCCATCCACGGCCTTCTTAGTATACCACTGATCCCCACTGTCACCTCTCTGTGCGATTTCAACACGACCCAGCGATTTCCAATTTAATGTCCTCTGGAGATTTGTAACAGCTCTTGGAGCAGCATAAGCATGATTTAAGTCTCCTTTACTATAAAGTATCTGTAATCAGGATTTGTTTCTAGCTTAATCTTTCCTATATTGTCTACATGTTCACAGTAGGCATATTTTGTTTTAAAAACCTAAATGATTAGAGAGAAAACACTAATTTGGCCATGTTTATAATTTTACTTATTCTGCAATGTGGGCCCCAGATGATGATTTGCAAGTCATTTAACCTCTCTGAATAGCCAAACTCACAAATGGGAATTTACAGTATCAGGCATGCTTGACAAGGAAAGGTTTGGATGCCAAGTAAGGAATCTATTTTCCAGACAGATGCCAAAGCATTGTGTGTTCTACATATACTTGTAATCGCAAGCAGCCTTTCTAAATGGCTTGTTCTAATTCCTCCGCAAAATATGCTTCAAATTTTTAAGAAATCGACTTAATGGTTCTGGATCTCCCTCAAAGTTCCCATTTTTAAAATATATGTTGTAGAGAGATTATTTTGTATGGTTCTGAGAGCTTCCTCTTGTCTTTCATTTCCCGAGAACCAACGTGTTCATTTTCTAATCCACACTAATCTGTCACTGGGTGATGTGGAGGTAAAGGAGCAGTTAACACTCACAAAAAAGTCTTAAAATTATTAACTCTTAATATGCTATGTGTCTTCTCAGTTTGTTATCATGGAAGAAACACTATTATTTTCAAGTATTACATAGAAAAAGGGTTTAAGTCTTTTGTTGCTATATATAGGCAGCATCTTCCAAGGCATCACATAAATACTCGAAACAACAGAAAGTCACAGGTTGTAACAGGGACAGGCAGGCATATTTTTTCCCTCTAGAATGCAAATCGATGTAAAAAAGAACAAAGTTCAGGCCACATCAGGATGCATGATCTGGGGGCCAGCACCCTTGAATTGACTGTTTAAATTCAGAATGTTTCCAATGTCCATATTTTTCAAATAAAAAACCTGAACATGAAAAGCAGATAAAGTTTAATATTTTATACAAGGTTAAGGGATATAGCAAAGGCTGCTGTGCTAAGTGCTAGTATGTAAGAATTATCTATACATGAAATGTATACCAATTTACATTGTGCAGTCTAATTTAGATATATGATTATCCGCTACTTCTGATGGAGTCCAAGTTATCTATTATTTTGGTTTGTTTTGTCTGTTTCATGTCTGTGCTATCGGGTTCATATTTGAGAAACCATTGCCACATCCAAAGTTGTGAGTATTTGCTTCCATGTTTTCTTCTCAGAGTTTAATAGCATCACCTTTTAAATTTATTTGATCCATTTTGAATTAATATTTTTTATGGCATAAGATGAGATCCAAACTTCATTTTCTTAATGTATATATCTAGTTTTCCAAGGATCATTTTTTTGAAAGGACTGTTATTTTTCCACTTTATGATTTGGCAACACTGTGGAAATTTGATTTAGCATGGATTTGAGGGTTTATTTCTGAGCATTCTTTTCTATTCCATTGGGCAACATGTTAAACTAATCCTCACCAAAACACATTATAATGACACCATTAAAATCAAACACAAGCCCTGGCTGGTGTGGTTCAGTGAGTTAAGCTCCAGCCTGTGAACCAAAGGGTATCAGGTTCTATTCCCACTCAGGGCACATACCTGGGTTGCAAGCCAGATCCCCAGTAGGGGGCCACCTGAGAGGCAACAACACATTGATGTTTCTCTCCCTCTTTCTCCCTCCCTTCCCCTCTGTCTAAAATTAAATAAATACAATCTTAAAAAATAATCAAACAAAAAGAGAGTCCTAAAAACAGCAAGAGAAAAAAATATCATAACTAACAAAGAAACCCTCATTCAGTTTTCAGCAGATTTCTCAGCAGAAACCTTACAGGCCAGGAGACAGTGGAGTAATACATTTAAAGTGTTAAAAAAAACAATTAAATTTGAGTACTATATCCACAAAATTATCCTCCAGAAATGAAGGATAATTAATATTTTCCCAGAAAAACAAAAAATGAGGAAGTTCTTCTCCACCAGCCCTGCTTTATAAGAAATGCTGAGAGGGTATAACGGTGAAATGAGAAGATGCTAAATGAAACAACCTAGGTGTCCATGGGAAGATGAATGCATAAAGATGTGAGGTGTATATTATAATATAAATAATATATAATAAAGTATTACATAGTAATAAAAAAGAATAAAACCTTGTTATTTGTGACATGGATGATTTAGAGGGCATTAAGCTAAGTGATATTAGTCAGGCAGAGAAAGACAAATTCATATGGTCTTATTTATATGTGGAATCTAAAACAAACAAACAAACAACAAAAACAAACACCAAAGGGATGGTTACCAGAAGGAAGGGAGCGGGGCCAGTGAATGAAAAGAGGAAGGGAAATACAGTCAATAACATTGTGATAAGTTTACATGTAACAAACATACACTAGAATTAGTGGGGACATCACATTGTAAGATATAAAAATGTCCAATCACCTGAAACTAATATACCCAATGTAAGATTGTATAGTAACTATACTTAAATAAAAAATAAGTTACAAAAATAAGCTAATTGGTAACATAAAAACAGAATATTATATAACACACTAATAAAGGTAAACATACAATCAGACTTAGAATACTGTAACTGTGTAATATGATGGTGTGTCCACTACCTAACTATGGTTAAAGGAAAAGTGAACTAAAACAACTACAACTCCTATCATTAGTTAATGAATACACATATAAAAATACATAAATTGTGACACCAGAAATACATAAGGAGGAGTAAAATGGTAGAGTACTTGTGTTCTTAACTAGAAAGGAATCGTAATTATTGGTACAAATGCTATGAAATAAAATGGTCTATATTATCTTCAGCTGCATCTTCAAGATCTTGTTTTCATTTTTGTTAGATGTACAAGGATACTTAGAATTAAAACTGCTGGATCATACGGTAGTTCTGTTTATAATTTTTGAGGAACCTCTATATGGTTTTCCATAGTGACTATAAAAATTCACACTACCACTAACAGTGCAAAAATATTCCCTTTTTTCCTACTACTCACCAACACTTGTTTTACTGATGACCATTCTAACAGGTGTGAGCTGATATTTCATTTTGGCTTTAATTTGTATTTTCTTGATGATTGGAAATATTACATCTTTTCATGTACCTTTTAGCCAGCTGTATATCACCTGAAAAAATGTATATTGAGTTTTTCTGCCTAATTTTCAATCAGAATGACTGATTTCTGTTATTGAATTTTATGAGTTCTTTGTCTGTTTTGGATATTAACCTAACCTCTTACCAAATAGTTGGTTTGAAAGTAATTTATTTGATTCTGCCAGTATGTTTTTTTTTTTTTTTTCTGATCATTCGCTGTGCAGAAGCTTTTTAAGTTGATACATTTTCACTGACTGATTTTTGCTTTTGGTGTCATCTAAAAAATTGTTGCCAAAAACAATGTCAAGTAGTTGCTCCCCTATGTTTTCTTCTAGAAGTTTGATTGTTTCAGGCCTTATGTTTAAGTCTTTAACCCATTTCAAGTTCACACTTCTCTTTAGTTGTAAATAGTCGTCATAGGAAAAGGAACAACTTCATATGTCTTTAAGATTTTGGAACATATTGCCCCTGAATGCACATCAAAGGTTCACTCATTGTTTTGCACTCTGATTTTACAAGAAAGAGGTCCCAAGAAGTAAAACATCAAGTTGAATCCTAAGTGTTTTAGGCAGAAGTACTTGAGTCCTTTTTATTCTTTAAACACAAAACCTCCCAACTCTCTTGAGTAGATTTGGTGCCATATTATATGGGCTGTGGAACTGAGATTTCAAACAAGGGCCTTACAACTAACCGCTTCACAAAGATTTATCTTTGTATTTTGTGAATGATTTACTGCTATGTATTCCATCATGCTTAGGCCTTTTTATCAAAAGTTGTGGCTCTACAAAAACCAGGATTTGTATTGATGATTTATTACAGGATTTTTATTAATGGCTCATACTTATGAGCTCCCCATTTTCTATGGGATTTTTTCTAGTTTTTTTTTTTTTCTGGGTTGGTATTAGATAGATAACCAAGGAGCATAATGGTGAAATGGTGAGCAAAATTAACCTCATGGTCTTATACATAGGAATTGAAGTATTGAGGTCCTGACTCCACCTGATATTTCTCTATATTGTCTGGATTCAGAAAATAGATGGATATTTGTGTGTGTGTGTGTGTGTGTGTGAAAGAATTATATATATATATTCACATATTCATAGTGAAGAATGGAAAAATGATTTTAGGTAGATAAATATTTACATCTAACACAAACTATTGTGTCATATATATGTGTGTGTATATATATATATATATGCACACAGATATATATTTGAGTAAGGGATAGGAGGCCGATTTTGGAATGATAAGAACCATTTAATTTTCTATGTGTAGAATACATGGTGACTTGTGAAAAGTGAAAATGGAAATGTTGAATAGGGAGTTGGATGCACAGGTCTTTGAGAGGTGAAGTCTGGGCTATAACTGTAAATGATGAAGTTGCTAAGTGGTTGAGATTGCATTAAAAAAAAGAATATTGAATGAGAAATTTGAGTGCAGGCAGAGAGGGTACAGAATTACTCAGAGGTAACTATGTGAGGAACTGTTTCCGTATGGAGGGCTGGCATACGGGGTGGGATGCTGTTGAGTACTCACAGAAGGCTGGGACTCACCGTGTCTTTTGTGTTAAGTGACAGAGAGTGTATGTTAAGTATTGATACTTGTCTACTTAAAATATTACCCCATTTTCCACTATGAATATGCGGGAGATAAAAATATGCAAATTATTTTATTTTGGAAATATTTATTTCAAAAGAGACATATTTGACATAACATTGTATTAGTTTAATAAGGACAACATAATGAGTTGATTTGATGTACATATTGCAAAAATGATTAGAACAATACATTTGATTCATGCATCCATCACCTCTCATAGGTACATTTTTCTTATACTGAGACCTTTTAAGATATACTCTGGTAACCATTAAATACACAACAGAGTATTGTTAATTATAGTCCCCACGCTGTGCATTACATCTTCAGAACTTATTTTTTTTAACTGGAAGTTTATACCTTTTGACCACGTTCACCTATGTAACCCCCTCTTCCACCTCTTGCTTCTGGAAACTACTAAGCTGTTCTTTCCTTCTATGGGAATAGCTGGAGCAGACTATATTGCAATAAAAAATAACCTTGAGCATGGAAATAACCCAATAAGAAATATAGAGCAGAAAATAGGAGTTTAAAATGTCAGTATCTCCAAGCTGAAAACCTGGTGTACTTTTTTGTGCTTCTTTGATTTGAAAGAAATATAACCTGTTAGCAAGCTAATCCTATTGTTAATTTGGTTATAAATTACCAGAAGTTGAACATAGGTCATATCTGATGCAAAGTAGTTAGTACAGTTAGTAAGGGCTATTTCTAGTAAGTTGAGATAAGACTGAAAGGAAGACAATGGATAGGTTAAGAAAATCAATTTATTTAACAATTACTAAAATCAGAATATAAACCTAGAATTAGTTTAGTCATTTGCAGTGTAGTGGTGAAAATCCAGATATGGTATTTGTCACTGCAGGGTTTATTGCCTAGTCACTGGCTATATTTCAACCCAGGATATTTGCTCTCTTCAATGAACTATTTTTCCTAAGAAGTGACATCCATGTACATGACTTCAACTGCAACTTTTGTCTTAAAGATTTTCAAAATTAGTATCCTCTAGCCAAGATCTTGATTTTGATATCCCCTTATTATTTAATATGGCTTGCTATTATTATTTCAAGCTAGTTGGCTCACAAATAACTCAAATGCAAACCAAGATATTTACATCTACATGTTAAGATATCACCCATTTTTCTATAGCTTTTCTCCCTTTTCCCATTCCTCTAACAAGGCTGTACATATTTTTCATTTTTTTCTATCCAATTTCCTACAGAAGTAAATGACACCACCATCTGCAACTTTTTCAAGTTTAACATATCATAATTACCTAAGATTTAGTCTTCTCTTTTCATAACTTCTCAGCATCCAATTGGTTAGCAATATTCTACAATCTGCTCATAAATAAATTTGGAATCTATTATGTCTTTTTTCCAAAGTCATTTTCATTATCCTAGCCCATGAGCTTTCAAATATTTAAAATAGAGTTTAATAGGTACATCTGCTCCTAAATATATACTTACATTTATGTACACATTTCTGTACCTATATCTCCTAATATAACCTAACTTCAACAATACCTAATGATGTATTGCTTTAAAATTCATATTTTTGTAACTACAAGTCTTCATATAATATTTACTTTTCCATTTACCAATTTTAAAGGTATATTCTGCACAAAAATAAATTATTCAATTTTTTTTTTCTTATGGAACACTTCTTGTCTGTTTTTCCTTTAACCTTTGGCTTATAGAACCTAGAGTTACTCATCCAGTAACCTTGAGCTAAGAAGTGCCTCCTAACATGGGAGGTTTCCGGAAGAGCAGGCATTCTGCGGTTCTGGAATCGTATTGCATGCTCTTCTTCATGTTCATGGTTTTAGGCTAAGAGCCTGGTCTAGAGAAGGTGAGCATTTTTCACAAGTTCTATTTTTCATGGAGTCACAGACAATGTCAAACTTCTTAAATTCCAGATTCATGGTATTTACCAACATATTGGCAAATATATTCAATAATTGCGTGTTAATTGAATACAGCATAATAACTCCCTGCACTTTTTCCCCATTCCTAGGAGAAGGTGAATGAGGAGAACTCCTAGAGGCAGGTTTGTTACATTGCCATGCATTCAACTGATTGCCAACAAGGAGTCTGCGATATTTATTAAATAAAGGTGATTAGAATAGGAGTAAACATGCTATATTTCAACAAGAGGAATTTTTCTGTTATTTTATTCATTATAAAGTGCATCGCTAAATTAGAGAGTTAAAATTTAACCCCTATTCCTGAGTGAACATGTTAAGTGAACCATGGTTTTTTTTTTTTTTTTACTCTGATACCCGTGGCCAACATTGCTGTACACTCCAATCAGAATGTATGTGGAGCACACATTATTCTAGAAACAGATATTATTTTAAGGAAAGGAAGACAAGATAATCTGAAGAAATGGTCTTGCTCTGCTGCTGTGAAAAACATTACACTTTCTCTTCCAAAAAGTCAAAGAAAACTTTTAATAGATTTATCATGGTATCCCCAAATATAAAAGAGCAAACACTTACTGCTAAGGTATATATTTATTATCTATTGGAGTAACATTAAATAAAAGTGTCTGTGAAATATTTAGTCTGCAGTTTAGTCTTTGATGTACTTTTACCAGTTGGGTTTCCAGAAAAAGATAGATTTCTTCTGTCCTATTATTCTTGCTGTATTGAACTCTGGTCTGATGTGTGTATTCATTGAGTCAACCACACAGCGCAGTTTTTGAAACACTAATGAGAACATGGAGCCATGGGCGGATACAGATCAAGGAGAAGGGAAATAAAGAATATGCTAGTATTTGCAGATTTCTCTACTGCACTGAAAACTTTCTCTGATGAACCTGTAAAACAAGAGTCAAGATAAGGAAGATGATTTATACAGCTCTTACGACGGTGTTTCGCCCACCTTTATTCCCCATTTTACAAAAATTCTCAAGCAAATACCATTGAAATATACACGCTGAACTGTCAATTTTTCCATAGTTTTTCACCTTATGAATATATAACGTGAATCAAAAACCTTTCAAAAATGTAGTTACTTTTTCTGCCAAATGATACATGAAGTAAACAATATGATTTCACAAATTTCACATGACGGTTCAAGTAGTAATTTAAAACCACCTGAATTCAGTTGCCCTGCTTCCTAACAATGCTTGGCACGTTGTTATCTTAAAAGTTAAACATAATAAAGACAGATTTCTAATTATTAAATGCTTAGCATTACCTGTTGTATATCAACTTAATAAATGTGTTATAGAATATTTCTGATTTTAAATACATTATATTAAATACAAATATAAACTAACATCGGATAGATTAAGATCATTACTATTTGAAAATCACACTCCCTGTTACTGAAATAAATACTGGTAAATTAAATTTTATTAGAATTACATTTTACAAGAAAGTTTAAAGCATAGTTTAAATATAATTGATTAATGTTCAAGCCAACAATTATTCAGAATTTTGAAAATCTTTTTAAAATCTATCCCTCTTATCCTCTTGAAAGGCAACACTGGGCTCAGCATAAAATTAATACTGTATATTTGGTGCTGTTAATTGATCATTTGTACATTTGTTTTGAAATTTGTGCTTAAATGCACTCTCTCAAACTACATTTACCCACAGACCTTGTAGTGTTAATATTTACCCCTTTCCCTTGACACCAAATCTAGTGTTTATTGGCTCAGATGCTAGGCAAGCACTTTTAGTTTGAACAGATGGCAATTACCTGAATTTATTGTAGGGGTTTTGTGAATTGAAGTCTAAAAAGGAAGGGAAACATTTGAATTTGCTTGAGGGTCAGGCTTGTGGCAAAAGAGAAATATAAAATCTAATGCAGCCTTAGTGACACATTATTTATTTGTGGGTCCAACAGTAGCTATGTGTTTGTCCTTATTCTATTGTACCATTTAGTGATTCAAGCCCTCTGAATTCACCTACTCTGATGCATGCCTGGCTGCACATTTCTGCTTACATGGGAGTTTTGGGTACTGTATTCTCTATGGATGATATTTATCTGCTGCTTCCATTACCAATTACTGACTCATCCTCATTTTCTGGTCAAACTACTCCTGAACAGTATTTCCTTCTTTTAATTTTTCATTATCCAGTTACAAGAGACTCATGGAGGTAGTACCATCATTCTAGGCTACTCCACAGTCCACTGGGCACTCTACAGAGAGCTGCCTGTGACTGACTAACCCAGGCCGGTTCCCGTCCCCTAGGACCAAATGGGATCAAGTGTTCCGTTTTTCCAGAAGGACTTGTGGGGAGGCAGTTTCCTCCATGAGTGTGTGTTCATCAGCCGCTCTGGTAGTACACAATTTTTGGAGGCCCCTTTCAGTAACATGACTTGGAAAATGCTCCAAACCCAAAGACAAAGATTACAGTGTGCTGTTCCCGTGGGCGGTCACTCCCTGTCTGACCCAGCCTCTGAGGGGAGACACACCTACTTCTCGCCATTGCAGAATTTACTGCAAGTATATTTAATTGCTAATGGTTCAGAATTCAAAAGGAGTTAAAGACTTAAACAATTCACATTAAAAATTTAGACCTTCTGTTATTTAAAAGCTACATCATTCTGCAAAGTAACTAGAGGTATATAATTTTCATTTTTTGAAAAAAAGAAAAACTTCAAGGCAAAATTTATTTTAAAATATACCTAAATGCTAAGACAAAGGAAAGATACTAAGCTGATAAGGAGGAAATTTGATCTTTCCAATGAAATGTGGAGTTTAAATTGCCAAAGAGGATGTGCGAACTAAATTCTAGGTATAATCCAAACCATCGACACAAATTCATATTTGTTTTTGTATAGCAGAGACTATGGACCAGCAATATTAGAGCAAAGATATATATTGGGGATTTCTGAAAATAAAACTAGATGAGTAAATGTGATACTAGACACTTAAATGCTAGAAACAGGTGTCGTAAAGTAAGTCCTACCTGGAGCCAGCTGCAGGGACGAGAAAATATGAGATTTCTGACAATGAAAACAAACTTTCCCCCCCTCTTTTTCTCTCTTAGAAAATCAGGCAGAAAAAAGCACACAAAATGTAACCAGAGACATTGAAGTTAAGAACAACCTAACAATGGACAGGGGGGAGTGGGGAGGGGACAGTGAGGAGAGGGGATTACAGGAACTACTATAAAGGACACGTGGACAAAATCAAGGGGGAGAGTTGAGGTGGGGGAGGGAAGTGGGTTCAGCTGGGGTGGGGTGGAGGGATGGGGAGAAAAGGCATATAACTGTAATTGAATAACAATAAAAATTTTTTAAAAAATCATGCAGAGTGGCTTATCAGGCAATGAAGTCAAGTGATTAAAAGCTTAAACTTTGGCATCCAACAGACTTGCATGTTCGTTCCAAAGATTCTTTATATATTAGCTCTGTTAAATGTGTGTGTGGTCATTGAGTCAGCTCGACCTCCTGTCACCCTTATGAATCCGTGATGTCCACCACGTCCTGACCTTCGTAGCCCTGCTCAGCTCCTGTAGACTCATGCCTGTGGCTTCTTTTTTGGAGTCAGCCCATCTCCTATTTGATCTTTCTTCTTTCCTGCTGCCTTCTCTTTCTTTCAGCATTATTGTCTTTTCCAAAGAACCCTCTCCTCTCATGATAGGACTGAAGTAGGACAGTTTCAGTTTTGTCACTTTTGCTTCCAGCGGTATTTCAGGCTTAATTTGCTCTAGCACCCACTTGTTAAATAACTTCACTGAGTATAGTTTTTCTTTATTTGTGAATTCAGGATAATGCTATTCAACCATATGGTTGCTGTGATAGATAAAATTATAAAGATAAGAAACCAAGCAAAGGATGTAGCACATAATATAGGCCAATGAGTTGATAACTATTTCCATAGTTAACTAAGAATAAGACTAACCTGGATTAGAATTTAGGGTTCTAGAACTTACTTTGTAATAACTGACACTCCTGCCCTGGCTGGTGTAGCTCAGTGGATTGAGTGTGGGCTGCAAACCAAAGGGTCACCAGTTTGATTCCCAGTCAGGGCACATGCCTGGCTTGCAGGCCAGGTCCCCAGTGGAGGCCACCTGAAAGGCAACCACACATTGATGTTTCTCTCCCTCTCTTTCTCCCTCCTTTCCCCTCTCTCTCAAAATAAATAAATAAAATCTTTAAAAAATAAAATAAAATAAATAAAAACTGACATTCCTTACAACTGCTTTGAACTTCACTACCCAAATCTGATTAATGAGAACTAGATAAAATTATATCTACATATCTACTTGGAGATAATGTTTTATATGTCTTTAGGAAATATTATAAAAGTATACATGGTGCCTCTAAATTATATCAATATTTAAATTTACATAAATACATACAAAATTAATTTTCCTCACCACCTCTAAACCTGAGAAAAAAATGCCCTCACTTGACCTGCTTCTCTCTATCACTCTTCACAAGTAAGCTGATGAACTGTACAATTTTGCCACCTCAGAATCCAAACCGACTCTTCCAGTCCATTACTAAAGACCTTGCTACCATCTCGTCTATGTCTTTCCCAGTTTTAAGTCAAGAACAAGGTAGTTTTTGGCCCGCTGTAGTTGTTGTTAGTATTAAGTGAATGATATTGTAAATAAATTAATTAATTCTTAAACTTCACTTAAGCCACATTTTTAAAAAACATGACCCTTTGTGAATTTGTCAGAAATCCAAACCATATTTTATATTAAGTCTTCTTTGTTGAAATGTGTTTCCATTTTCCAACAATTAATATACTAGAAGCATAACTTATCTCTAACTATAGTGGAGTTATGTCTACATAAGGGAATCAAATTCATAGTTTGCTAACTGGTAATGTTTTAACATCTAAATAATAAGATTTATTATTAATTTAGCTCTTAATTAGAAGTGGTTAAAAAAGAAAATGTCATTTTTATTTTGAATGCTTTTAATTATATAGTCTTTTTGAGATTATGCCAATAGGAAAAATTAATATCAATTTTTTAAATTCATATTTTAAAATTATTTGATGAAGGAAATACTTGTGAAAATTATGCAAAATTCAGACTTCCAGCCAAGATGATGGAGTAGGTAAACACTGTACTCGATTCCTTTTAAGACTACATCAAAATTACAACTAAATATAGAACTGTGGTAGTCCTCAGGAAACATCTGAAGACTAGCAAAACAGACTTCCAAATATAACTAAGGATGTAAAGAATAAACCACTTGGATACTGGTAGGATGGGCAGAGACGTGAATAAGCTGGTCCTGCACCCACTTGTGGCAGTTGAGAATTTGGAGGGTACCTTGCTTGGCTACAGAGAAACCCACTGAAGAGCAAGGGGTATCAGCACCTCACTGGGCTCCCCAGCCTGGGGAGTCACTGCCAAAAATATATATATTTTGAATATATATTTATATATATTATATATATATATATTTAATTATTATATATAAATATATATAAATATAATTATATATATATAATTAGACCTAATGTAGGCCTATTAGGAGTCCCCACAACAGCTGCCTGTGAAAATCAGCAGGGACTCAGTATGGGGGAGACCAAGGACTGATGGAATGCCAGGCGTTCTCTGTCTCTCTTTTAATTTTTATTGAATTTATTGGTATGACATTGGTTAATAAAGTTATGCAGGTTTTAGTGTACAATTCTATAACATGTCATTGTACATTGTATCATGTGTTCACCATCCAAATTCAAGTCTGTTTACGTCACCACTTATCCCCCCTTTATCCTTTTCTACTGACCCCACATCCCTTTCCCTCTGGTAATAACCGTACTGTTGTCTGCGTTTGTGAGGTTTTTACTGTTTTGCTTAATCCCTTCACCTTTTTTGCCTACCCAACCCCTTTCTCTTTGACAGCTGTCTGTCTGTTCCCTGTATCCATGAGTCCTTTTGTATGTTGTTAGTCAGTTTATTTTGTTCATTAGACTTCAATATAAGTGAAATTCTAGGTGGTCCCTTAAAGGGTCAGAGCACAGACTTACACACTCAGAAACACTCACTCTAAGCTCCAGAGAAGAGGCAGCAGCTCAGAAAGTGCCAGGGACATACAAGGAGGAACCGAATTGTCTAGCTTCAGGGTGAGGCCTGGAGGGAGAGCCAGCAGACACCATTGTCCTTTCTGTGAGCCCTCCCCCAACTCAGCCTGCAGGCGTAGGTACACACACAGTCTCAATTTCCATTTACCCAGCTAACACTACTCTCAGCCCACCCTGGAGATTTTTTGAGACCCTGTCCTACTCAATTCACACATCTGGTCAAAACTTCTTTTTGAAGCTAACTCACACAAGGGGACAATTTGGGCCTGCCCTGCAGGCTTTCCTACGATCTTTCAAAAGTCTACAAACCCCAAGCAACCATCATCTGGTGCTGCACCTCTTGCAGGGTGACTCAAGCCCAGCACCTCTGGCATCTAGCCTCAGTTCACAGCATAACCATTCCCACGTGGCTCCAAGCTCAGCATGGGTCAACCACAGATCACTCTCTACCTCCTACAAGGTAGCCCTGAGCTAGAACAAACCTGCACCAGAGACCCTCCTAGGGAGAGACAGTTCCAGACTACAGCTTGCACAATTGAGTCACATGTAAGTGAGGTCATCTTGTTTTGAGGTGGTTTGTTACACAGCAAAAAAAATGACCGAAAGCTGGTGTGTCTGTATGTGAATGTGTGTACATGTGTATGTGCAAGCATGTCCTTACACATACATATACGTGGTTTCTTTCTACTGATATGTGTATCAATGACATGTATTACAAATTTACCAAATTCAAGTAAAATAGTTGTCATTATGATTTAGAATGAAATATATTTTTCCAAGAGTGGAATTGAAGATAACATTTACTTTTATAATCGCATACATTTTATACTATGCTATTAAGATACATTTGAAATAAATTCTTTGGACTTCATATATAAAGAACATACTGACCTTTCCTATAATGCAATGCTGAATGCCCACATATTTTCTGTTTCAATATGTGAATGAAAACTGTTCAGCAATGTGATGTGTTATTTCTGAAGGCATTTATCAGTTGAATAGGTAAATAAAATATTCAACAGAAAAACATAAGAAGTATATTTAATATGGTCAGCAGGTGAATAAATATTTTCTTTTTTTCAAAGAGAATTTTAAGATACTGTATATAAGATACTGTACATAGGAAAGCAGAGGTGTTAAAGAAAGAAAAACCAAAAAAAAATGATCTTTACCAAACATATTTCAGTTGGAGGTCACCACTGTAACAAAACTGAGTATGGAAGTCAATGCCAGTGGCAGAATGATGCTGAATGCATGAAGCCAAAACAAAACACAAGAGATTAGAAAGGCAGATAAGTATATTTTTTTTGTTTTAGAGCTTGATTATTTTTTCTCTGTTTTGTAGTTCTGATCTTAATAAGATCTGTGTTTCTTTCAGCTCAGGGTAAAAACAGAGGCATTGCAGTACAAGTTATCACCATTCACCTTGGAAAAGTCAGAAACTTTATTAGGGTGCTGACTTTCAAACTCTATTAATTTAGCAGATATATAGTAAGCTCAATCAATAATGGAAAAGTGAGAGATATGTATGGCCTTTGGTGCAGCGTTTTCTGGGAAAACTCACTATCCAGTTAATGACATACGTTATCCAATATAACCTGTACCTGTGTTATCATAAATTAGATTTTTGTCAGTTGTATGTGAAATACAGCCTGTTATCAAGAACAAAGTACTAAACGGAATGAACTATTCACTATGTACTATTAGATCTAATTATAAGAAGTAATCCTGTTACATTACAGATGTCTATATACATTTTTCCTACAATGATAAAGTAACATAACTATTTTATGACATTGTCTATCAAAATTAAATTATATTAAGATTATTAAAACACCTGAGTTATTGCAAAAATTATACTAACACTACTGTTGCCATTATTCCTGTTACTAACTCCTAGAAGGGGTTTGCATTATTGCTTAGCATCCTGGAAGCAAACCTAAGAAGCAGTAATAATTGTTCCCACTATAGGGGGGAAAAAACCGAGTCTTAGTAAGGTAAAATAATTTCCAGCCTCACTTGCGTGGTGACAGATCTTAATTTGAAACCACATGATTGATTTGAAATCACATATATAATTTTTTATTAAATGAAATGTTAAATATTCTCTGAATTCAGTGATTCTTGTAGGTCATTATTTAAATGTGCCTACAAAAGAAATATAAATCTACTTGTTTAGTAGTTGGAACAAAGTGATATCATTACATAAATTGAATGTGAAAGTCAACAGAAAACAGAATTCAAGATACTTAAATAGAATTGCAGTAGCACAATATTCTAAAGTAAAATCGTACTTGGAAAAGATCAAAGGAGACATTCTTGAAATTGCTTCACATGGCAGACAACCAGAAAAAAACTTCCGTGACAACATCCTGAGACCTTGTGATGGGAAATTTGTTTTTTTTCCATTCTCTATTTTTTTTATTTTTTTAAATATATTTTGTTGATTATGCTATTACAGTTGTCCTATACCCCCCTTTATTCCCCTCCACCCTGTACCCCTTTCCCACCCACATTCCCACCTTTAGTTCATGTCCATGGGTCGTACATATAAGTTGTTTGGCTTCTCCATTTCCTACACTATTCTTAACCTCCCCCTACCTACCATTTGTACCTACCATTTATGCTTCTTATTCCCTGTACCTTTTCCCCCATTCTCTTCCCTCCCCCTCCCCTCTGATAACCTTCCATGTGATCTCCATTTCTATGATCCTGTTCCTATTCTAGTTTGCTCAGTTTTTGCTTTTGATTTTTTTTAGGTTTGGTTTTTGACAGTTGTTGAGTTTGTTGTCATTTTATTGTTCATGGTTTTTGATCTTCTTCTTTTTCTTAGATAAGTCCCTTTAACATTTCATATAATAAGGGCTTGGTTATGATGAGCTCCTTTAACTTGGCCTTATCTAGGAATTACTTTATGCACCCTTCCATTCTAAATGATAGCTTAGCTGGATAGAGTAATCTTGGATGTAGGTCCTTGCCTTTCATGACTTCAAATACTTCTTTCCAGTCCCTTCTTGCCTGTAAGGTCTCTTTTGAGAAATCAGCTGGTAGTCTTATGGGAACTCCTTTGTAGGTAACTTAACTGTCTCCTTTTCTCTTGCTGCTTTGAAGACTCTCTCCTTATCTAGTCATCACTGGAAAACCTTTATGCCAAGTCTAAAGGAATACTGAGTGAAGAGGCCAATCCCACTGTTTCCAAAGCAATCCATTGCAACTGTGCTCTAAACAAGAGTACTGTCTCTGAGATGGGGAGGTGAGAGATGATGATGAGGGGTTAATGGATTTTGTATTTGGGTCATTGTATCTCTTGCTTAAAACTACATACTAGGAATGCTCAATTTAATTAGCCTCATGTAGTTTGGCAATTAAAACAGATAACATTCACTAGTGTTTATTCACTTATTCAACACATTTATCGAGCAACTCTTCTGTCCCAGACATTATTCTAGCTCTAGACAAATAGCAATGAACTGAATAAGGTGAAGAGGTGAAAAATATCATCAGATTGGAAGAGCACATTAAAGACAGAAAAAAGGTGAAGAGATTAAGCAAAAAATTGTATAAGTAAAAATTATATATATATAAATTTTATATATACATATATACACATACATACATATACATACATACATATATACATACATACATACATAGACACATAGACACAGACAACAGTATGGTGATAGACAGAGAAAATGGGGTGGGGGGAGGTGGAAGAGGGCAAAGGCGGGTCAAATGGTTTTGGAAGAAAAGTTCACTTTGGGCAATGGGCACAAGATACAATGTGCAGATGATGTCTTGTGGAGTTGCAAAATTGAAACCTTTATGAATTTGTTAAACAGTTCCACCCCAATAAACTAAAAAAAAAAGTCAGAACTCTGCATTTTGTAGAAGCTTTAGAAGTTGAATTTGAATTTGGCCTTAAAGAACGAGTGAAGTTTAGGGCAGTGGAAGAAAAACAGTAAGTTAATTCACACACAAAAAGGCAACATGAGTTTGTTATAAAGATTTTTTTGTTTGATTTGTTCTTTCTTTCAACATAGAATATTATATTATATATATTTGTGCTGGTGTATGTGTATATATATATATATACATGTATATACAACCAGCACAAATAATGCCCCCTTTTATTACAAAATCATAAGCATGTACTTCTGTGACATAACAATATTACACTGAAGCACACATTTTAGGTGAAATGTTCAAATTTAAACTATAAATTAGTGCACCTGTATTATTACCCTAACAACCACACTCAAGCAGGCCTTACTTCTGCTGTACCCTGTATATCTGTCCAGAAGGTATCTAGCCATGTAATGTGAAAAATAGAGACATTTATTGAAGAAGATACAAGAAACATTCCACATAGGACAATGACACCTCAGTTGCCTTCAAAGTAGACACCTTGGGACCTCTTCACCATCAGCTGCCCTGTTGTATTTTCTTGAATCTCATCAATGGTCTGAGATCTCTTCACTTTCAAAGGTGACTTAATTTTGGGAAAAGCCAGAAGTTGGAGGGTGCCAAATCTGGGCTGTAGAGGGGGCCGAGTCACCTGGGTGATTTGATGTTTAGACAAAAACCTCTGCATGAGATATGACTCATGAGCAGGTGCATTGTTGTGATGAAGCTGCCAATCACCAGTTGCCCATGGCTGCATCCTTCTTAATCATCTGAATAGTTTCCATGGAGGAATGTTAAGCTTAAATACAAAAATTGATGCATGTTTGTTACTCTACTTACTTAATCATGTTGAATGCTATAGACACAGAGAACACACACTCACTCAATGGCATCTGCCTCCCCCACTGACTAGTTCTGTGTGGTCATCGCATTCTAGTCCACTCTCCTTGGCTAATACTGTGCAAACCGTTCTTGTTATATTAACAATGGCTGAACTTTTTCCGGACAGCCTTCCCCCCCCAACACACACACACACACACACACAGTAGTAAAGCTATATACATGAGGAACTACAGATCACTTTATAAATTGATATGCTTTGAAATTTAAATGTGAAGTATAGTGTCCTAAGGTAGAAAACTGTGTTCCTGATTTGAGACTTTAATTCTCTTCTGATATAACCATATAATGCTGTAACTTTCCTTATAAACATTACTTCAGTTGCACACCACAAGTTTTGACATGATACATTTTTGTCAATTCAATATATTTTCTAACTTCATTTGTGCCTTTCTGTTTGATAAAGACAGTGTTTACAGCCCAGGTGTATATTTTCCATATATATTTTTATTTTCTAGATATTAACTTATGTGTTTGTAGTTTACTTAGACAACATACTTTGTATGATTTCAATATTTTAAGTTTGTTTTGTGTGACTTTTTTCTAGATAGTCAAACTGCTTTTGAATATCTATGAGTCAGCTTAGATTAGCAGCTGTTAAAATGAACTTGGAACTCAGAAGAGAGGTCATACGGATATGTTAAACTTTTGGAGGAGAGGAGAGTTAAATAATTTCAAAATATCTACTCGAGTGAATCCAGTATAGGATCAAGAAAAGCTGAAGGAATGTTACCTTTGAATATGTTGGAATAACAGGGTCATGAGTTATCCACCAACTCGAAACAATATAAAACCTGGAAAAAACCAAACAGTTATGTTTAAGATATTGGATGTTATGAATCAAAATACAGTGATTCTGTGAGATGGGGCACAGATAAGAAACACCCTAATATTGTCATGGTTTATAGCCTACATCTTTGACAGTGTTTTCAAGCTATGATGTAATGAGAGCGAGCCTGGATAGGTCAAGCAGACCTCTTGAATTAGCAAGGGACATCTGAGAACCTGTGAAAGAGAGAGCAGTTAGAGTTTATAAGACAGAGTACTGGAAAGGAGAGTTGCACACACAAAAAGAACTCTGGAGATCTGCAGGTTTCCCTAAAATATGGGTAAGAACATTGATGCTCATGAGGAAACCACCTGAAGCCCAAGAGAAAATGATACTACTAAAAAATAAGAGGGAACAGTATCTGATATTCACACAAAATGACTTCTTTAAAAAAATCTTCTTTATGTACTTGTTTTGTTTCCATTTCTCTTTGTTTATTTCTACTAACCATACTAGAAAAACTAGTGATTAACAAGATACTGGGCTGTGTACTCAGAAGAAAATAATTAGACTTAGTTCTCAACTTACCGTAGCTCTTGTTCTGCTTTAAGAATTACAAAGCAAGGTCCCAAAGAGTCAAGGTGAATCCTAGTTATGGGATTGTGTCCTAGGACAAAGTTAAGGGATAAGTATGGGAGTAAAAGTTATCCCACACCCAACATGGTTAAAACATATGTTTTGCAACCAATCAAAAAGTACAAGGTATACAAAAATTAAGACTGTATGATCCATTATTGCAAGAAAATCATTCAATTGACTTTCTCACTGATGACACAGATATTAGCATAAGAAAACAAATATATTAAGAGTTAACTTGGAAATATATATATGCATATACATATATTTCAAACATCTAGGAGTGAACAGTACAATGTCTGAGAAGAAAAAATACAGTAGAATGAATAACAAACTCAATATGACTGTAATGCAAAGCACCTAATCAGGGATTTGCTTCAGTGTTCCTGTTATTCTGAAAAAACCACCTAGAGAACTAGCCGAGGTGGACATGCCGTTTATTGCTCACATTGCAGGGGAAGGCACCGATGGTGGCGGGTCTGTACCAGACAGACTGCACCTCCTCCAGTTGGAGGTTCTGTCATAAGCGTCTGTGGTATAGTCTTTCCTATAAGTCAGCTGGGCAACTACTCGGCTAGTTGCCTGCCGAGCAGCCCGGCACCAAGGAATAGACAAGAGTCACACACAGTAACTATGCTATTCACTCAGCCTTTATTGAATGCAGCTCCATTCAAAATAGAACAACCACAGGCATTAATACCCTACTCACACTCTAACAATCTAAGAGAAATATAATACACACACACAGCAATCAATGGGGAATAATGAACCTGAGCCCCAGAGTCTCAGTTTGCAGGTCCTGGAGACAGCATGGTGGGCAAGGAAGCTGTCAGTGTCTTTCAAGGAAGGATCTCCAGAGACAAGTGGGCAGGAGGGCAGGCAAAGTCCTCAGTCCAGCAGGGCAAAGCCTCTGGCAGCTGATGCCAAGGGAGGTCAGCATGGTGTGCAGCAGCACTCTGGTGTATGGAGCTTGGCTATCTCAGCAGTGGTCTGGAACCAGCCTCAGTTTTTACCTTGAAAGTGGGGTACTTCAACCTTCTGGATATTTTCACTGATGTCAGGTGTGGAATTTCCCCAGGAGCCTATCTATGGGTGGTCCCGCTCCACAGACACGGTTACTCCAACCAGGTGTGCAGGTATCTTAAGTGGGTCTCCTTGCCAGATGTGTCTGCTCTGTGCATGTGGGCAGATATGTCTCCTTGCAGGATATGTTTTCTCTGACTTAGGTCATTTTCCTCTTGAACCAAGGTGTCATGGCTGACCGACTGCTATTTTAGTTGATGGAAGTGACTCTACTTTTTAAAAATATGTTTTATGCTATCTTTACTGGACAATGCCATTTTATTGGTCTTGCTCTCCACAGGCTTGTTATAAGGGGTACCATAAAAAGGAGGTACTTGTCCTATGTGTGACTCTAAGCTACATCACCTTGGTGTGTACATGCAGAAAGAAAAGGCCAAGAAGGAGTCACAGGACAAGAAGCCATGCCCAAAAGGAGATAAGGAGGAAGTTACAATCCTTTCTCAAACAACACTCATTCCTTCTGGCTAGAGGCTCCCTGGCCAACGCTCATCCCAGGTGGTGGGAGAGCTATGTCAGCATCCACCACATAACTACAAAATAAAAGATTAATAAACTTGAAATCATAGAAATATAAGCTATCCAAAACAAAGAGACAGGAAGACTATATTATCTTTATATATAATAAAAATATAATAAAGTATATACACATACACAGATAAAGCACCAGTAAACCATGAAACAATTTCAACTAACTTAATGTAGCTATAATTAGATTCTCAAATTAGGAGGAAGGGAAGAAAAATTCTTGAAGATATAATGACCAAAATTTTTCCAGGTCCAAGAAATTTTAAAAACCTAAAGCATAAGAATAATGAAGAAACTACAGAAAGGTGCACTATAATCAAATTGCTTAAAACTGGTAATAAAGAGACCATGTTAAAAGCAGCCAGAGAAGAAAGACATTGTACAGAAGGAAACGAAGATAAATATGCCAGCACATTTATTTTCTGAAGCAGAGCAAGTGAAAAGACGGCAGGGGAAAGTCTCTAATGTATGAAATAGGATGTCCACCTAGAATTTCATGCTCGGGAAAAATATCTATCCAAAACTAAAGTAAGATAAAATCTTGTGTGGATACAATAGCTGGAGGAATTTATTGGGAAAAGGGCCAAACTAAAATAAATGCTGAAGGAAGCCATTCTGATACGTGGTAAATGGTACCAGGTAGATACGTGGGACTGCACAAGGAATGAAGACCATTAGAAAGGATAACTACACGAGTAGATAATAAACATATTCCCTTTTATGGAAAACATTTAAAAAATATATTCTTTTAAAGAGTTTTTCTACATCATGTTTGGGTTTACAACAGAATCGAGAGAAATGTACGGAGGTTTTTCGTGTACACTCTTCCTCCACATATGCAGAGCATCCCCCATTATCTACATTGCTCATCAGAATGGTAGATTTTTTATCAAGGATGGACCTACGTTGATACACTATAGTCACCCAAAGTCCATAGTTTACCTGAGGGTCCACTCTTGGTGTTGTTCTCTCGGTGGGTTTAGACAAATATATAATGATCTATAGCCATTATGATGATCTTATTGGGAGTGTTTTCACTGCCCTAAAGTTCCTCTGCACTCTGATGCTTCATTTCTACCCTCCCGCCTCTGGCAACCATTGATCTTTCTTTCTCCCCCCCCGAAATTGTGTGATATAATTGGCACACAACATTGTGATTCAATGTGAGGTAAATCACTTTCAAAAGGTAGTTGACTATTTAAATGAAGTTAATATCAACATGGAGTGGGTCTTAAAACATTTGTAATAGTAAAACCTCTGTAGCCCAAAGAACAGGATGGGGGGAAACATCATTTTAAGGCCATTCTATTTTCACTTAAATTTAGGCTGTGGTAATTCAAAGGCAACATGATATTCTCGATTCTATCTTGGAAAAGAAAGAAGAAACACTAGGGAAATGCGTACATACATTTCAAAATTCATGTATTCAAAATTTATAGTTCAGTTAGAAACGTGGCACCAGTAGCAATATCACAGGTTTGATAAATGCACCATGGTTAAGTAAATATTATCATCAGAGAAGCTGGGTGAAGGGGGTGTGGATAGGATCTCTATTATCTTTGCAACTTTTCTCAAATTCCAAATTTATTTCAAAGCATAACGTTAAAAAGATACTTTTCACAACAGTCATTTAAGTGTATTTAAAGCCAGATTAACTGTAATTTTAGAATGTCCTGGAACACAAAAGTCTTCACAGTTAAGTGTTGCCTTGAAGACAATCTTAAGTTATGAGCTGAGAATATTTCAGTTAGAAGTTGCTTGTATTCGAAATAGCACAGCAGACAAAAAAGGGTTACCTTGAGGTTTCTGCATATGGAAGAGATCTTCAAACAACATGGCGCCATCCTCTCAAGGGTTGTAAAAGTCAGCATGTGTAGGATTGGTGGGTGCACCTCTTATTTAAATGACGGAAACAGAGGGCTTTTTAGGTTTTGGCATTTTTAAAGGGATCATTCAATATTCTTTTTTATGCAAATGTGAATGTAAATGTGAATAATGCCATATCTTTACCTTTCTAGGCAGACTTCAATGTAGGAGAAAAGAGAAACAGACTACATTTTTAAAGGAAAATCAAGATGCTGGTAGTAGGAAGTAGTATGACCATTTTTCTAAGTCTTTTTCTCAGCTCTGCCTGTGAAGTTTGAAACTGTGTTTAGCATAAAAGCAAAAGCAGTGAGGCGCTGTCTCCCAGGACAGCTTCTCACTCAGCACATGCAGTAAGGCACTCCTTCCTGTCAGGGCACCATGTTTAATTGCCTCCGTAGCAGACTCAATGAATTTTCTAATAACCCATTTTGAATTTTTATGAAGCCCTCTCGCATTTAACATGTTTAGCATTACCAGATTTTCTGCTGTTTTGTATTTACCAGTCTGTGGTAGTTTCAAAAGGATTGCCCGAGGCAATTAGCAGTCAAGTGAAGAGAAAGATGTGAACCTCATCTCAGTCATGGTGGACACTGAATAAGTATTGTTAGTGCTATGTAATCATTTTGCTGTGTTAAAAAATCTGTAATGAAATCTTCACAATGGCACAGTGGGCCCACTTTTAAATCTTTCCACACTCCTGCGGCACATTCTCAGAAAGGGACAAGGAGAAATTGAACTATATTTACACAAAAATAATCTTTATAGGTGAGAGGGATTTGAATAGCCCTGCAATAGCTGCACTTAGAATGACCTTAATTCTGCCTATTGCCTTGTTGGAGAACCACCGCGTCACTATTTTGGCTACCACACAAATCTGAGCAAGTAGCAGCTATCAGCAAGACGCTACTAGTTTCATTTTTAATTTTTTCCCACAAATAATTCTGGATTTGTACATTGGGGAAATTACATAAATCAATTGCCATATGGTGATTAAAGATACTATGGTGATTCTGCTCGGTGAAATTCTGCTTTAGAGGTCCATCCCTGAAGGTGCACAAGGGGTACCATTCCGTCTTGAAAGGATTGGCAGCTCCCTCTGCTGTTTCTCTGGGGTCGGTGCGAGAAACCCAGGCTCTCCTCTTTGTGTAATTTCCTTTCCTGTGACGGTAGGCTTTCACAGGTTGTCAATTAATGGCCTTCAAGCTGGCAAGCTTTCAAATACTGGCTGATTTTCAGCAGTGTGATGGCACCTTTAGGATACCTGCCTAGAAGACCAATCTACTTCAAAAGAAAGCTTGATTACCGATATTAAAGCGAGGCATGTGAATCATACCCTTTCTTTGAAGCTTTCTATTTCTGTGCGTATCTGTCTGGTCTGTTTATAACAGATGCATGCTTCTGAAAAGCAGTCCTGCTTGGCAATAAAAATTGGTGGCTTCAGAATCTGATTCCTTTTACTTTTTTTTTTTTATCAAGAACATATTTTTTTACGAAGCACAGATTGGTTGGTACTATTCTTCTAGACCTCATTCACATGTGCACAAACCACCTTTTTATTTATTCATCCTACTAGATATATTTCTCACAGTAAACTCCGCATCTCTTCTAAGCATGCTTTTGTTATTGTGACTACAGAGAATGGGAAAGAAATAGGTGCTATCGTCTCTCTAAAAAGAATTTTCCAGAAACTTGTCTGTATTCACAATTCCCTTTTTGTAAACTGAGAGGATCTTTTAAATAGCATGGAATAAAAGTATTCATTATATTGTAGTGGTTAAACTATTTTAGCTTAAGAGATATGGTTAAAATAACCTTCTTCATCTGCTAAAACATATAGAAACATAACTAATTTCTCCCTAAAACAAAATTTAGCACGAGTACAGAGTTCTCTATTATAAATCAATTCAAATATAGAAGAAAATGGACCTAAATGATCTCTTTCCAGTAGTTCTTACGAATGTTACTACTTATAAAAAAGTTACACATTTTGACACAGTTGTTTTTATATTCAACTAACCATGAGTACTATTACTTTTCAAATGGACCATACTACGACTTTATTCTTTCCAACAAGTATCTCTTTCTACTTTTACTAGGAAAAAAGACTATTTGTATATTTAAAAAATTACTCTGTATATAGTGGTGATAGAAGTGTGTACCTCTTTTGAGGTCAGATGATAGTTTTCGCTACAATAAGATTAAATGTAGAGAGATTTCCATGTATTGACAAATGTGTAAGAAAATGACTCTCCATCTACCCTCTACTTTTTTCAAGGAACCATAAGGCAGTGATCAAAATAAAATAATAAAACACACCATGGATGCTACATTGGAATTCTTAAAAATTTGAGAGGAAGCTATGTACATAAATAAATAGAAGTTTAAATGGCAAGATCCTTACATAAACAAGTAATGCTTAAAAAATTTGAAGTAAATATCAGCTAAGTAAATAGGAAGAATTAAAACTGAAACAGTATACCATGAGAAAATATGTTTCTTCATAGTGATGCAGTAATCATATCAGTTAAGTAAGAACTGTTCAATTTTATCAGGTAAACAGACTGCAGAAGTTCTCACACTGTTGTTCCTTAAAAGCTAGTTAGGTCACTGTCTATGGAGAATACGTCACAGATCATAAGGCATAGCACCTTGAAGACGGAATGAATAACACAAGGGTACTTACAAATCTATTATTTGATCTTTTGACAGTTCTTTATTCATCCAATGAAATTATAAGTAGAAAACATTTACGACATATTTTGACAAGAACAGGTGCAAATACATAAAGCTACATTGAATAAAATGGACATAAATAACCATAATTGGAATTTTACAAAATAACTCAAGCTAGTGTGGGCCAATTGTGTAATATGCTTATCAGGACAACTGGTAAGAATCAGTGATGAGGTTTTATATGAAAAGTATCTCTAGTGCTTGTAACATACACTTTGTTGTTCTCTGAAAGTTTATTTTATGGAATATGCTTTAGTATTCATTCCCTCTATCATCTCATACTATTACAGAATTCACTGGAGCATTGTCCACAGCCACTTCGTATAGCAGCTGAACTGTGACAGAACATTGAAATATTTTCTTGTCTGGCATCTAGCTCCTGACTTGCTGTATTGAGATCCAACAAGTATTTCCATTTCAACCATGGACTCACATAATGGAAAACTAGGGCGTGATACATGTATCCTTGTAGATCCTCAGACTGTGGATGGAAAACTACCTGACACTATCTATTATTAGACACCTAATAATGGCCTATTGAAATAGTTTTACTGTACAAAAAAAACTCAAAGTGTCATTCAAATATGAATTTAACCCTGAAAACCACTGATTCAGATGACAAAAAATAGCTTGTATCTGTTGTATTTAGACAAACAGCTTTAGTATATTTTCTTGCCTTTTTGCAAAGTATCTTTACAACAAAATTCGCCTCTTATTTGAATTATAATGTCTACAAAAGGAGGAAAAAACCCTAGTGTCTGACGTTGTTAAATATGAAAAATAAAATACACAATTCTTACTAAATGTTGTAAAAAATCTTTAGTGTAAATAGATTGTTTGTAGAGCTTCCACTGTATCTCTTTATTAATATAAACAATAGGTGCATTCTTATTAATAGTTTAAATGAACACTTTTTTCTTCTGCAGATCTAAAAAAATTAATTAACTGTCTTTTTAGCTGCCTTCCCCCAAAAAATGACCGCTGTGGTACTATGTAAGAGTTGATAGTTTCATAAAATATCCTCTTTGGAGGAAGTGTTGTCAAGAAAGGTCAATACATCCGCGTGCTTGGAAAGCCACTGCTATACGTTAGTGGTGTTGCACAAATTGTCCTTTATAGTTCCTTGTTAGCAGAGGTTGCACTGTAGAGAATGTCAAGGAGTAATACGCATCTGTGTGCGCCGGCTCCCCGGAAACCAAATCCCGATCCAATGAGAACAGCATGTCACATTCTGAGGAAAATGATGGGAAACGGTGCCCGGACCGTCCAGTGCATCCCCTACTCTCTGCATCGCTGTCTCCCAACTGCAAATACTGCGCTAAATGTTCAGTACACACATCAACACGTTCTGCACTGGTTTTTCGTCTTCCTGCCTTGGTATCCAGATTTTGAACTTCCTGTCTTTTCCGTGTGAAAGTGTGATCATATGCATTATACATTTTATACCACTTGACTCAAATGTCTGTTAAGGTTTTTATGTTACATTTCTAAACATCAGACTAACACATCTACATTATAATGAAAAGACAAGTATATTGCCAGCTACTTACTGATATTATTAGTAGAAATACACTAATAGTAATAATCATAGAAAAAAAGTGAATGAAATATGCCCGCCACTCTATTCGTGTTTGTAACTAAAAAAGTTTCACAGAGCTAAGGGTAACTTTTGCGACTGTTCCTCTACTGTAGTTTAGATACATTTAAGCTCCTTTCTTAGGAAATATATTTCTAATTAATGTGTTTTATCTATCAAACTTTTTGTACCTTATCTCTGCACAAACAGCAAAGAAAATTTTAGGTGCTTTGGCCAAGCTCTCTACTGGTTAGGGCTTTAAACTAAAGCACGAAGTGGATGGAATCAAATGATTTACTTCATTAATATGGTCACTCACACAATGTAATATTAAATTGAACAACAATAAAAGTAATAAAAAGAAGTAAAAAGAAACAAAGGAGCAGATATAAAGGTAAAAGGCATTAAAAACTGGTTTGGCTTGTAGACATTTATCATGTTGGACTGTGAGCGCAGCACTGTGTAATTGCTGTGGCAGCTGGGCATGCAAAAAATATATATAATACACTGCAGTATCTAGGAACTTCAAAATATGATCACATTGAGGATTTCCTTTCTGCAACAATTTTGTCAATAAGTAAACTGCTAATAAATCAATACATTCAAATATAACCATGGATATTAGAACTGTCAGTTCATAGCAATTAGCCAATGAAGGGTGATTTCTTAAGGAGACAGTTTTTGATTCATCCTACCGACCATATGTGTTGGAGAAAAACCATATGTGAAGGAGAAAAAACGCAATTTTGTGATTCATCAGCTCCTAGCATGTCGTCATTGTTTATATCCCTTTTGGAACAGAGTCCTTGTGTCTGTTCCATGTTGATTTACTGTTAAAGCTTGGAGTCAGGAGAGCAAATATGAATTAACATACATGGGAAAGTCAGATAGATCATCTTAAATCCACATTTATATTGCATAGGTATTAAGTGAGTATGGTCTACATGTGATTATTATTGTTTCACATTTTCTGGACTATATGTTTCTTAAAAGTCATCATGCATTCAGCTTTCTCCAGACAGCATCATGTGCCCACCGTGAAGCTTTTTGGTTGGAGTGTAAGCGCCTGACCTTACAGTGTTCATTGCCAGAACATCGATTTCAGAACACATCATCTCGAATCAAGAACTGCCGGCTGTATGACACAGCCACTAGCACAAAATCAAATAGGAAGTTAGGCCTCCCCTACCAGGGTCACCTAGATAACCGAACTTTAAGTGACCCCTCTTCTCCTTCTCTAATTTCCATGAAACCCTAGACAGGATACCCTGGGGTCCTAGTAAAGGCAAAGTTTCAGGTCCTCTTTCTCTTCTTGTGACATTGCTGTGTGACCCCTGGCTATGCCATATGCCCTCCAGGAACTGTGAGTAATAAATCTTATTTCTCAAAGTTCCCTGAGGGGTTTTGCCTAAATGAATCCTGCAGTGATACTAAGAACCACAAGATTCTGTCCAGAAACAACAAGGCCTTCTGGGAAATCTCCGTGGGGGCTCACTACAGGTAACAGGCTCCTGGCTGATATTGTTACTATTAATAATCCAGGTTTGAACAACAACAAACTGGGTAAGCTCCTTGACACTGGCCTTGGCAATGCATTTCTGAAATTAACACAAGAAGAAAATACAAAAATAAATGTAAACTAGTGGGACTAAATCAACCTAGAAAGCTCTGCACAGCAAAGGAAACCATCAACAAAATGAAAAGACAATCTATAAAGTGGGAAATTAATTGCAAACCACCTAGTCAATAAGAGATTAATATCTAAAGTACAACTCAAAAGCAAAAATCCCACAGATAATCCAATTAAAAATGCAAAACAATAGTCAATTATTGTATAACCTAAGCTATATAAGCCCCTATTATGATTTACAGTGCAAAGTGCTTTTTTTGGTCTTTGCATACTAGTGTCAAACATGACAACTTTTGACTATTCCGAAAATGCTTCCAAGAATATCTGTGAATGTGAGTCCTCGTGTAAATATATATATATTTTTCACTTTTTATGCATAAACATCTAAAAATGGATTTGTTTGGTCATGTTATAAAATTAGATTGAACTTTTGAAGAAACTGCCAAGTTGTATTCTAAACTGGCTAAAATATTTTGTGTCCTCACTAGCAATGCACAGATATTCCAATTCTTCCACATTGTTACCACAGCAGAGTTTCTTTATAAATGTAAAAATTAAAAATAAAGCTATAGTAAAATAAGGTGTCAAGTGGTTCATTTGATACCAAACAATGAAAGGCATTCAATGATGGGTAGTTAATTAAATATTATTTGATTCAAGCAGTCAAAGATATGTATCCAGAAAAAATAAACTTATTTAAGAATATGACTTTCAGTGAGAACGGTTTCTTGAATAGTTGAAAAAATTGGGAAAATATCAACAGTTAATTAGGAACAAACTACCAAATATAGTGTTTTTCATATTTTTGAAATAATCTGAATTAATCTGAAAATAAACTATCCTATATGCAACAATCTTATATTTAGTAGTTATTAAATATTTGCAAAAACTATAAAAAAATAACAAGGCAATTGATTTGTGGTGTTTTGCCTTGGATTTGGAAGAATAAGAAGCCATAATGGAGTCTGCTTAGTTACTTATTCAAGGAGTCAATACCAAAGTGGCACCATTAAAAAATTAGAGACCTTCGAGGAATAGTCTTGCATGAATAAGAACAGGCAAACATTTTAGAAGTTGAGAAAATGCTAATTTAGTAAAACCTGGAGTGAAATCTGCTAGTGTTAACACTTATGAGAGTAAAAATATGTGGATCAGACATTAAAAAGGCTTCCTTGGACAAATTTACAAAATTGTGGAAAAATGAAGGTGTTTAAAGCCTATAGTATTTATTCATTGTACCATTCATCAGCAGGTACACTGAGGACAAAAATATGTGACTGTAGTATATTGTTTAGCCAGTAGTATCAATGATGGGTGTCATTCACACTTGTCAACTTAGTCATTGTTAATTCCATGAGTTATTATAAAAGAAACTTAATATCCTGCTTTATCCTACAACACAGTAGTTTTACGTTTTAGCAATGGTGAAGTTCTACTTCAATTTATTGAGCCCCAAGTGAAGATTAAAGTTCTTCTGAATTAGAAGAACTACTCTAAAACCACTGTTGAGCACTACATGGTTTTGGAAATAAACTTTTGCCATATGCTTGAATATATTTCTTAGGGAACTCAATCTATAATTACGAAGTTGAAAAGGAAAAAGGACTCATGGACATGGACAACAGTATAGTGACTGCCGGGGGGGGAGAGTTATAAGAGGACTAAATTTTAATGGAAACAAATATAATAAAGATTATATTCAAAATAAATGAATAAGTAAAATAGTGTTTATATGCGAAACTTAAATTGTGGCAAAGTCATTTTGATGGAGACTAATGTTTGAGTCACAAGTAATGTCAACCTACTTAATACGCCTCTCATTCTGTCAAAAGTTAAAACAAAGTGCATGATCTCTATTTCCACAAAAGTTTGCAGCAAATATATTTTCTAAGTTCAAATTACATGTCACCAGACTTTTTCAGACCTCAGTGCATGCACAAAGGAAGTTTTCATATTTCACAATCCATTTCACTGTGTAATTGAAGAGCTTCCACCTTACCTTCATTTGGAAATGATTGATTTGCAAAGTGATGGCATGTTATGAGGTACATATCAAGAGAATATTTTAATATAATTCTGTAAATACTCTCCAAGTGATAAATATGCTCACTTAAAACTATACACTTATAGATTGATAACAGAATGTTGCAGTATTTTTCAGAGAAAAGACATTTAAAGATGACATATGTAAAATATGATTATAGATCAGAATTAACAGATGAAATTTTGCAATTGATTTTGCCAATGGAGAATGCTTACTTTGAAGCCTAATTAAGAAAATATTTCTTTAAAATAATTTCACTCTTGTAGTTAGTATGCATTGCAAAAATTATATGCAATTTTAATTTTATGTTAAAGTTATTAAAATCATGGACTTTTCTCTCATTAAAGAATCATCTACATAATATCCTTAATTTGCCTCTTAGCCCAACAAATCTAAACTGTTTATTATCTGGCCTTTAGAGAAACTTTGCTGATCCTGAATCTATAGTATGCTATACTTTATGTAAAGAAAATAATCATAAAAATATATACGGATCCACAGTTTTGAACAAAAAACACAGGAAAGATAATGAAGAGATTAATGAAATGGATACAATATGGTATAAGTAGAAATGAAACAGAAAGGGTATGAGGAATTAGGAAAAATTACATTTCTTTGAACATATCATTTTGTGCTCTCCTGTCATGTAAAACTAATTTATTGTTTCACATACTCAAGTAAATAAACAAATGAATAGATAAATACAAAAATACAAGCTACAAGGAATAAATAAATATCTCTAAAATTTAACATAGACTCAAAGGAATAAACTATATTTTATTTTTTTATTTTTTATTTTTTATTGTTGTTCAAGTACAGTTTTCTGCCTTTTCCCCCTACCCCAGCCCAATCACCCTGCTCTCCCCACTTTCCTCCTGTTTCCACCACCCCCTGTTATTGTCCATGTGTCCTTTACAATTGTTCCTGCAAACCCTTCACCCTTTTCCCCTGAAATTCCCTCCCTTTTCCCCTCTGTTCACCATCAGCCTGTTCTCAATCTCAGTGTCTTTGGTTATATTTTGCTTGTTTGTTTGTTTTGTTGATTATGTTCCTATTAAAGGTGAGATCATATGGTATTTACCTCACACTGGTCAGAATGGCCACCATAAACAAAGCAACAAACAACAAGTGTTGGACAGGTTGTGGAGAAAAGGCAACCCTAGTGCACTGTTGGTGGGATTGCAGATTGGTACAACCAGTATGGAAAACAATATGGAATTTCCTCAGAAAACTAAAAATGGATCTACCTTTCAACCCGGCTATTCCGTTGTTGGGATTATATCCTAAGAGCCCTGGAACACCAATCCAAAAGAACCTATGCACCCCAATGTTAATAGCAGCACAATTCACAATAGCCAAGTGCTGGAAGGATAAACTATATTTTAAATAAACAATATAATCACTCTAAAGCAATAAAAAAGAATTAACCCAAGTAACTTTTTAAAAAGATTTTATTTATTTATTTTTAGAGAGAGGGGGAGGGAGGTAGAGAGGGAGAGAAACATCAATATGTGGTTGCCTCTCCGATGCCCCCTACTGGGGACCTGGACAGCAACCCAGGCATGTGCCCTGACAGGGAATCAAACCAGAGATGCTTTGCTTCACAGTCTGGCACTCAATCCACTGAGCCACACCAGCCAAGGCTAACTCAAGTAATTTTTGAATAGAGTATTAGAATTATATATCCTTGTGCTAAAGGCAAATTGAAAACAAAAACAAAAATGATAAAAAAACCCCTCCAAATATTAAATACTAAATAGGTTTATTTTTGCAGAGGCACCAGCATTAATGATACTAAATTTTCATGTTCAAAATTTTTACAAATAAGTGAATATGCTTTGGAAAATGGGGCTAGATTTCTCACTGCCAGAGTAGAAAATTGCAAATATGGAAAGGACAAAGGGTCCTTTGATGATATTGTGGCACTGGATTGGGATTGCAGTTATCAATGTAATCTGATTTTTTTCAATACAGTTCTAGGTAGTATAATACAGAAATGAACGCTGAAATTGTAAATTTGTGCTGCAAAAATTACATGGATTGGATAACTTAAAAGAATCACAAGACTTCACAGAGCATAAATATGCAGGGTTGTAACCTATGTAAAGGATGTGGTACAGCAGGAAAAATAAATCACAGTCAATCACAGTTGCAGTACTCAGTAACTTCCAGGCACAGTTATCTAGGATCCTTTATTAGTTGCACAAGAGGAGTTTTATTTCCAGATTATGAACCACTAAGATTTTGCATGTGCAATCTTTATTTCAGCAGAGCTAAGGAAAATATCTTTAGTGGGGTCTTGTATGTTCTACATGTTACTCAAATCAGGTTGCCTAATGAGTTTACTAGAGTTAAACTGAATGTACACATACTTAAACTGTACAAACTAGCTGGCCTTGGATGTGCTTGTATGTCTGTGCATGCACATCGGTAGATATGTGTATGTGAATATACAGTTGTATTTTACAATCTGTCGGTTGAGAGGGTCTGGACACAATGACATCTCAGTAGCAATGAAAACAACTCACACCCACTTTTTACTTTTTCAATATCGTTCTCCATTAGTAGAAACTAGGGATCCTGGAAGTGATGACCAATTACTGAGTTTGGATAAAATAAAGCATAAAATTAGCCTGTCAGAATAAAACAAGCTGGCCTAAAAGGGTCAAATCTGAAACATTGATTTATTGGACAAAATTAGGGATATCTAAGCATAAAAAAATAAAAGACTATAACCATTGACTGAAGTAGAAATCAATAAATCTGTATTCGTGCAAATAAGTGATTCCATTTGATGCAATGAGACAAATTCAGCATCACTACTTCCACATTCCTGCAGAAAATGAATAACTGGCCCTTAATGATGAAAAAATATCATACTAAATATATTGAGGTGTGTTTTACAAAATGCTTAGCAAGTGCTCTTTAAAAAGGGTGATTTCATAAAATACAATGAAAACATTAGAGACTGTTCTAAACTAAATGAGTCTGACAAGACATGCCAACAACTAAATGCAATTCATAGTTATAAATTTTCTTTTGTTCTAAGAGACACTATTCATCCAATTGCCAAATATGAGTGAGGTTTGCAATTTTGAAAATAGTATTTTCTTCAATGCTAATTTTATTGTTTTGATCTAAGAGAATCTACTCACTACAAAATTCACACTGAAGTACTTACGAGTAAACAATTAGCATTATCTGCATCGTTGTAGTAAAATTACTTGGTAAAAGTGATAAAATATTAAATTTGAAAATAAAACAAAGTATTTTAGATGATATGATTCTTTTGGTAAAACACAGAAAAACTATACAATATTATAAATGAGGAAATTAAGAATTTTCATGACTATAAGATCAAAATATAAGTTAATGTAAATTTGCTAGCAAAAACAGGTTCAAAAATGAATTTAAAAATGAGTTATATCTTTGTAAAGTTATTAACAAATTATATTGGTTATTTAACAAATAAAATACTAGATCTTTATTGAAAAACACCTATAATAATAAAATAATAAATGTGAACATATTTTACATGTATGAATACTAAAACTTTATTACAGCTTGGAATTTTCCCAAAATTATATCAAAAACATGCAGCTCCACTCAGAATGCCAGTAGAATTTTTCGTACACACAGTGAAACACACTGCAGAATGTCCTCTTCCCTGGACTTTCTCATTAGTCCAAAGGTCAGACTCACAAATTGGTGTATCTAATTGGTCAAACTTAAGTCATGAAATTACACTCTATTTACTGCTCTTTAGCTGTGATGCTAAATGCCTACATTTTCCCCTGAAAAAGCATATATATATATATGACTATATATATATTAATGACTATATATATATAGTGGCTGAATCCTCCAAAGTACAAAGATTATGTAAAGAACAGTTGTAGTTTTAAAATATACCCATTATTGTAGGCTAATTTTACAATTAAAAAAATTGGCAAATAAGGTGATTATTTTAAAAATATCAATTGTTCACCTATTGCTTAGTTTGGGGTGTTTATAGATAGAAATAAAAGTGTACAATTTTATCCTTAAGAAGATTGCATAAAAAGTTAGGCAATCGGTGTTTTGAATTTCTTTGGATAAATACCCAGAAATGGGATGTCTGGGTCATAAGGCAGTTCTATTTTTAATTTTTGGAGGAGTCTCCATATTGGTTTCCACAGAGCTGCACCAGTGTGCATTCCCATCAATAGTCAGAAGGGTTCATTTTGCTCTGTACCCTCACCAACAAAAACACGAATTCAAAATGATAGTGCTTTGTAGTTTTCAGTGGTCCTTCACACTCTTTACGTTTATTCCCAGATATTTTATTATTTGTATTGCAATTGCAAAAGGAATTTGTTTCATTTCTTTTTCTGAAATGTCATGCTTTGTAGTAAAGACTAAACATACCTTTAATTTTTATGAGTATAGATCTTTTAGGCAAATAGGAATCATATTTATGGGTTGTAGGCTTCTGAAGGATAACATTCTTCTGTATTGTTAAATTCCTAGTAAGGAGTAGATGTCTACAGCAGTAACTACTTCTTGGATTCCTGAAAAATTGAATTGTGCTAAGTAGTTAGCCAGACATGAGCAGAGCAGAGAGGATGGGTAGAGAAGGTCACCAGAGCAGAAAGATCGGAGTGCCTAGCAATGGGCAAACCCCAGGGTAACCTTTCCTCCTCTAGCATGTAGCCGGTCATGTGGTTTAGACTCCCTGAGCAGTCATATCACTGGTCAGTTGGTTCAGACCCTCTCCTGACATTTCCTCCCCTGGCATGTTGCTAGCCATGCAGGATAGACCCCCCTTAGTGGGGGAACATAAAGGGGTACCAGAGAATAGCCCTGAAGCATTAAGCCCCCAAAACAATGAGGTTTTGCTCAGTATCAAATACATGTAAGTCTCAGATGTGTTTCAGTTCCAGGCCCAGAAAAGCAGCAAAACCAGACAAGGGACACCATGGCTGACCTCAGGACCAGCTGCACTGACTACTGACTCCCTGCTCTGGCATGACCAATCAGTGGAAACCACACTCTGAAAGGACACACTTGGAAAGCCAATGAATATTCTATTGAAATCCTTTCCTTGGGACTTCCCCTAAATACCCATCCTTAAAAGCCCTTGGGACAGAGGAGGCACCTTTCCCCTCCCCCTGCTCCCAAGGCTCTTTGTCCTTACCTTCCTCATCCCTAAACTCCAAGGGCCCTTCTTTGCCTCTGTAACTTGTTTCCTGTGGTAATTTTTCTACTGCTCATTCCTTCTACCTCTGTAACTTTCTAAATGCATTTTGTCTTATAGTTTGTGTCTTGGCTCTGAATTCTTTCCTAGCCAGAACTCCAGTACCGAGGTTGCTGAACCAAGGTGTAGTCTGACCCCACTGCCAACAGGATCATAAAAAACAGATTCAAAATTTTTGTTTAAGTTTAATCAAATAAATTGTAGAGCAATCATGAGATACAAAGCATTGTGCAAGGCTAGGGGAAGTAATGAAATCAGATGTAGTACTTCCTCTTTCTGACCTCATAAAAGCAAGTTCAAGAGATTATAAAGTTTATTTACATAATAATTCTCTAAGTCATTAGTACTTCAGCATCTATCCTCCCTGGGATTAATTAGAATAAGAAGTAGTAAGCAAATATTACATTTTCAATGTATTTTTGATGAACACCTATCTATGAACAGGTTATTATGTCCGTTTTCCATATCTGAGTAACATAGTATGACCAACTTGGTGACATGAAATGGCCCACACTCATCGACAACTTCTTTGGCTTAGGGACCTGGGAGGGCTGTACTGAGTTCTCTGCTTAGGGTCTTACTAAGTCTTTTTTTTTTTTTTTTTTTTTTTTTTTTTTTTTTAATTTCAACTTTAGAACTATTTCTTTCTTTTTTTTTTTAAATTTATTTATTGTTATTTAATTACAGTTGTATGCCTTTTCCCCCATCCCTTCACCCAATGGAACAGAATAGAGAGCCCAGAAATAAACTCAAACCTATACGATCAATTAATATTTGACAAAGGAGGCAGGAGCATAAAATGGAGCAAAAACAGCCTCTTCAACAGATGGTGTTGGGAGATCTGGACAGCTACGTGCAAAAAAATGAAACTCGATCACCAACTTACGCCATACACGAAAATAAACTCAAGATGGATAAAAGACTTAAATATAAGCCGTAACACCATAAAAGTCCTTGAGGAAAACATTGGCAGGAAAATCTCAGACATTCCACGCAGCAACATCCTTACTAAGTCTTAATCAAGGTGACATCTGGCCTGGGCTCTTTTTGGAGGCTCAGAAGATGAAATACTCACAAGTTTATTGCAGAGATTTTTTGCAAAATTCACGTCTTTGCCTTTAGAGGTCTGAAATTCCCATTTCCTTGCTAAATGTTAGCTCGGGGCTGCTTTCTGCTGCTAGAAGCCACCCATTTCTTTTCTTCCGAAATGGCCTTTCGTATTTTAAACCATCAAAGACAGGCTGAGTCCTAGAGCTTCTAATCCTTCTGACTTCCTCTTTCACCATTACTAAAAGTCCATCTAGATAATCTTCCTTTTGATTAACTCAAAGTCATCTGATTAATAACTTTGAAAACATTTGTAAATCCTTTTCTGGCATGTCAAAAGCATGTTACAAAGGGAGTGATCTCTCATTATATCACCAATCCCTGAACTGGGGTGGGAAATATTGGGAGTGGGGCATTTTAAAATTCTGCCCACCACAGTCATAAACCTATCATACTAAGTATTGTAATCAGGGCTATCCTCTGGAAGATATTTGCCTTACATGTTTACCTAATCTGTAAGTAACAGTCTGATTTAATCTAGCTGTTAAGCCTGTAAAGAACTCAACATATAAGCTTTCCTTTGATTACATTTACAAATCTACATAAAGATTTACATTTAAGACCAATGAAAATGAGAAAAAAAACCTGAATGTGAGATTAAATTAGAAAAAGAAGGCAAGGTTTTGCCTGAGAACAGGAAAAGACGAAGATTCCATTTTAATAAGGTGATTTTAACAGATTATGCAGTTTTAATATTAGTTATATTCACATGTTGACATTATATGCCCTCTCTGCTATAGACAGCAAATGAGGTTAAAACCTAGGTTGCAAGCTCAATTAGTTAAAACTGAAAGCTGGAAAGTGACCTACATAGTTAGTTGCACTCACATTGTGACTTGTAATATTGATCTCGGAATGTTTTGGAGCTCCATACGTCAGTCAGCAATATTTGTAGTTGAGAAGTAAATGGGAAAACTTCAGAGAAAAGATGAACTTGTGGCCTGCCATCTTGGGACATATGATATCAACCTGGACCTACAGGCTGCTCTGATTTCCCTCACGCCTTTTCTCCCTGGAAAATTTTGATTTATTCATCAAATATTAGCTTTGGTGTTACCTTATGGGAAAGACCTACTCCAGTGTTACCAAATAGATCGAAAGCTTTCTTTCTACCCTTGTTGCTGCTGCATTGTATACATGTTTACACTAAATTGATAATCATCTTGAATCACAACTTTTTACTTATACATTTTGATTGCCTCAAATTTTTTAATGTTAAATTTTATTTTTAAATTACAGTTTTCAATCTATTATTTTGTATTAGTTCTAGGGGTACAGCACAGTGGTTAGCAATCATATACTTTACAAAATGGTCCCTTGATATTTCAAGTACCCACCTTGCTCTATACATAACTATTAAAGTAGTATCTTTAATATTTTTATATTTCCTATAATATCTTTATATTTCCTAAGCTGTGCTTTAAATCACCATGACTATGTTATAATTACCAATTTGATTGTTTCTAAATCCCTTCTCTTTTTTATCCAGTTTCTTATCCCTCTTCTCTGGCAACCATCGGTATGTTCTCTGTATCTATGAGTGTATTTCTATGTTGTTTGTGTATTTGTTTAGTTCTTTAGATTTCTCATATAACTGAAATCATATGATATTTGTCTTTTTTGTCTGACTTATTTCACTTGGAATAATAACCTCTAGTTCTATCCATGTTGTCCTTAATGGTAAAATTTTATTCTTTTTTAAGGCTGAAGAATACTCCATTGTAGCACATTTTTATCCACTCATCAGTTGGTGGGCACTTGGGTTGCTTCCATATCTTGGCTATTGTAAATAATGCTGCAATAAACATAGGGGTTCATACATCCTTTTTACGTTAAATTTGTTAAGGTAAAATTGGGTAATAAAATTATGTTGGTGTCAAGTGTACAATTTTATAATACATCAATGGTATATTGCATTGTGTGCCCACCACCCAAAGTCAAATCATCTTCCATCACCGTATATCGGGTTGGCCAAAAATTTCGTATTGATTTTTCCATAAAATAAATGACACGTTCTTCATTTTCATCAATAACTTCATTGATTTGGGTATTTTGAGTATGTTGGCTATCTCTCACATGGTAGGATGTTGACCGTTCTCAATTAATGTCTCAATTTGATCGCTGTCAACATTGATCGGTCTACCCGACCCTGGAGCACCATCCAGCGAGAAATCTCCAGCGTGAAACTTCTGACGCACTCCATCAGTCACAGCACCTTCTCCATACACTGCACAATTTTTTGTGTGTGTTTAGTTGCATTTTTACCTTTCTTGAAATAATACAGCATAATATGCTAAAAATGTTGCATATTTGCTTCCATATTCAATATTAAAATGGCTACACAAAAATTCACCAATTTTAATGTTTTCCTTTTAAATGCACACTGATGTGACAGCTTTCACCATACAATCTAACAAAATTGTTTCAAATGAAGTTAAAGACAACTAAGGACTACTAGAGCAATCTTACAGAAAAAAACCAAACTTTTTTGGTCAATCCAATATTTGATCCCCTTTACTTTTATTACCACTCCACCCCTCTTCCTTCCCTGTCTATGTGTTTTTGTTTTTTGTTTGTTTTTCTTGTTTGTTCAGTTGTTGCCTTCAGTACTCTAGCCACATGAGTGAAATGATATGGTTCTTGACCTTTTCTGTCTCACTTATTTTGATTAGCATGATATGTATTCTCAAGATCCATCCATGTTGTTGCAAAGGCAGTTTTTCATCTTTTCTTATGGTTGAGTAGTATTCTATTGTATATAAGAGGTCTGTCTGGAAAAAGTCCAGCCACTATTAATATAATGAGAACAGTTTGCATGACATCAATGTAACTTGGCAGCCAAGGAGAGTGGACTAGCACACACATGCATAAACAATGATGACTTCACTGTACTAGTTAGTGGGGGTGGTAGATGTCATTGAGTGAGCATGTGTACTGTGTGTCCATAGCATTCAAAATGACTGACTGAATAGAGCAATGAAACTACATCAAACTTTGCATTAAGTCTGAACATCTCTGCAGAACCTATTTTGATGATTCAGAAGGTCACAGCTATGGGCAACTGGGGATTGGCAGCTTCATCAGAACAACATGCCTGCTCATGCGTCACATCTTGTGCAGAGTTTTTTTTTGAAACATCAAATCTCCCAGGTGACTCAGTCCCCTATAGCCCAGGTTTGACACCCTACAACTTCTGGCCTTTCCCAAAACTAAAATCACATTTGAAATGGAAGAGATTTCAGACCATTGATGAGATTCAGGAAAATATGACAAGGCAGCTCATGGCAACTGTGAAAACTGTGTGAGGTCCTAAGGCGCCTAATTTGAAGGGGACTGAGGCATCATTGTCCTTTGTACAATGTTTCTTGTATCTTGTATCTTCTTCAGTAATGCCTCTATTTTTTATATTACATGGCTGCATACTTTATGGACATACCTCATACACTATCAAAAATTACTGAATTTATCTTTGAATACTAATATAGCTATTATAATTTCCTAATCCTAGAATCATTAGGCCTATCCATGCATTTTAATTTTGGCAGATTATTGCCAAATTAAACCCTCCCAAATAACTGCCAGATGTATAAAAATGGTATCTGATTTTTTATTTCCTTATTTATATCACAGTGAGATTGAACATTTCTTCTTATAGATTCTCTTTTATATTTTTTCCTGACTACTTCTTATACAATATTCTGTCCATTTTCTTACTTTTTTTGTTGGTCTATTTAGAAAGGATTTGTTAATCACTTGAGAAGTGAAAGAAATCCTTTGCCTATGTAGGTTTTGTACACACTACTTAACTTTGTTGAATGTTTGTTATATAGACATTCAATGATTTTATCTAAATACTTTTGCACTTATATTTTTAAGGGCTCCATCTTTGTATTTTGTACACTCTCAATTTTTCTGTTGTTAGTTGGTGGACTCAAATTTGAAAAAATGCTGAGAGTGAAGAAAGAAACTTGCTATACTCATATGTTGAAAGAACACTACCTAGGATATATTAAGTTTGAACATATAAACATTCTGGAAAGCCTAAGGCATTTCCATAATGATAAATACATCTTCAAAGTTTCTGACTTCTTTCTTTGTGCCTTGATTTTAAAATTAGAAATAATCAGAATCAAAAGTGAATCTAAATTTTCACTATACTGAGTCTATGGATACTTTTACACAAAAATAGAGCTGTTAGTAATCAATAATTAATATCCTGCAGTTTAATGTAAGTTCTAAAAATAGATTCACCTGTTTACTAATGAAATGATGAGGTGAGGCAAATGCAAGTGAAATAATATTGTGATACATATTGGTTAGAGGATTGCCACAATAGAGCCATTTTTTAGCTGAATTACTAGAGTATGCCCACAAAAAGAGAGAGTAGAGGCACAGGAGTTATGAGAGTTTTCAATTTCCAGTATAATCCTGCCAGGAGAAATTTAGAGATTCAAAGTATTATGGAGGGTTTTTTGTTTGTTTGTTTGTTTGTTTTAATAGTAGTCAGTCATTGATATATTTAAGATGGATATTTAGTACTAATAAGATCTAAAAATGGATAGTTTAAAAGAGGAGACACTAAAACCCACAGAATAAGAAACCTGTTATTAAAAAAATTATTGTGTAGAAATAGTATGCTCTAATATTCTCTCTCTCTCTCTCTCTCTCTCTTTTTTTACCAAATCTGAGAGCATAGGTCCTCCTAGTCTACTAGATGTTGAATGCAGAGCTCTCAGTGTCATCGACGTATAGAGAGTAGTGGGTGTCACTGAACCAAAGATCTCAACAAGGGTAAGATCCATACTTGTCATGGTCTTTCCTGGGACAAGTTATTCTAGTGGCATTTGTGAGGCCAGAGACACAACAGTGGCCTGTCTACATGCATCCAAAATGAAAGCCTAAGACAAATGTTAGGACAAGAATTGGCCAAAGTAAATCAGTACAATACAAATGAAGAATAAATCACAAAAAAATGGTGAATACAAGATATGGAAGTCAGCATAATATGCTACAATTGTCAAGATGAAGCAAAGGTAATAAACTAGCAGTACTAACCTCAGTGCTCAGTGTGTATATATTGTGTTACTAAACATTTACAATGCAAGTACATATGGTGGAGTAATATTTGGAAATATTAAGCAATTATCCTCTGATATTTTCTTTCTATTTGTCATCAGTTATTCTCTAAGATATTCATTCCCTCTAGAAATTGATATGAAGGTGGTTGAGTATGAAAAAAAAAAATAACAAAAAACACAACTTTGATTTCAAGGGCTTAATACCTTACTCAGCATTAAAAAAAATAATAGACAGATAGACAACAGATACCTCTAAAACAGACCAATCCCATTTGCAATAAGAGAGAACTGATAGGTAAGGAGTTAGACAGACATGAGTGGAACAGGAATGATAAGCTAGGTACAGAAGGTCACCAGGGTAGAAATTCCTGGGTGTCCAGCAGGAATGTGCTGGGTGGGATCTCACCCCCAAGGTGATCTTTTCCCCTCTAGCATATGGTTTACATCCCCTCACCTTTTATGTTGTGGTCATGTGGTTCAAACCCTCCCCAGGCATGTTGTCAACCTGCAGGAGACTCTCTTAGAGGAGGAACTCTCTTAGTGGAGTGGAGTGCAGAATAGCCTCATAGGACTCCCATATGGGCCCTTGCACAGCCATTCCCTTAAGTCCTAGGTATTTAGGACAATGAGCTTCTAACATACATCAAATAACCTTAGGAACAAAGACTGGAGACTACTGACCATAGAGACAGAGTTTTGGTCAAACTAGAGGTAACATCTAGGCCTCAGCTGTGTTTCAGCTGTAGGCCCCAAAAAGCAGCAAGACTGGGCAGGGAGAAGCCAAGGCTGATGTCAGACTAACTTCAATGACTAATGACCCCCTGCTCTGGCACCAACCAATCAGTGGAGACCACAACCCTGAGGAAACACATCTGGAAAACTGATTAATATCTTATTGAGATCCTCCCCTAAGACATCCAGATAAAAGCCCTTAAGAGGTAGGACTCAGTGCACACCTCTCTCTCTTGAGAACTTCTGGGCCTTTGTCCACCCCCTTCTTCCCTCAGGTGAATTTTCTCTGGAGAATGATTGTGTCTTTCTTCCCCACCTTCCCTCAGGCATGTCAGCATGTCATCTATTCCTTCTTTTTCCTAAGGTCCAAGGGCCCTTCTGCTGCTTTTGTAACTTGCTTCCTGAGCTCAAGCAGCCCAGCTGGCTCACTGCCACAGCTCACTTCTTCTACCTCTGTGACTTTCTAAATAAACTTTGTCTTGTATTTGAGTTCCTTGGCTCTGAATTCTTTAACCAAACTGGAGAACTGAGGTTGCTGAACCGAGGTCCAACTCCTGGAGCCGTTTGCCATCAACAGAATGCAATGCGGATGATGATTCAGGAAGGAAGCAAGAGATTATTAGGTATGGGTATCTCAGAGAGACAGAGACTAAGTTTATACCCTCCTTCATGGAACTCTTCAAAAGTCATCTTTGAAAAGGTAGTGGTAGAATATTGCCTGTGCTACATAGAAATATCCCTTTCTTCCCAGAAGGTATAGCATTAAAGTGAGATTCAAAAAGGCCTTTGCCAAAGCACTCCAATGGACTAAGACTGGAATGCCAGAGGTGATAACGTTCCAAGCCAGCATGGATAAGTGAGGATCAGAGTACAGATATACCTACACCCCTATGTGTCTGCACCCCATCCACAACCTGTATTCATTTCAGAGCAAAAACAAACAAAAAAAGTTGTTTTTTGAGTTTTTCCAGGGTTGCAAAACAAAAGTGTAGATAAGTTATAAAAATCTAAATTTTTAATTTTACATTTTCTGTCCCTGAGTTTATAGTTTTAGAGGAAATTAAAAACTGTAAATGCAAAATGTGTTGGAGAACCCCTTTAGTCCACTGGAAAAAAATATTTTGAAACAAAGAAATACATGATGCAGGCTAGGGAATAGGGATAAAAGGAAAAACAGGACTGATATTTGATTGGCCTATTAGTAAATAAAAGGTTGCTTTTGCTATATTGTGAGAATGAATTAATGATCAAATAAGGATTTACATGATTATCTTCAAGTTACTAGTTACATATGAAACTAATTAGTTGTACATGCACCTGTTGTAAGTTTGGCAATCGCTCAAATAGTTCACAGAGGGTCTTGTCTAGGTCTTCTCAGATGGTTTTCTTCAGTTTCTTCAATATTTATTTCAAAACATTTACTATGAATTAAATAGTGTGTGAAATTCTAAGCAAGATAGAAAAGCGAACTGACCTTTTCTCATTGGAATTATAGCCTACATTGTGGACAATAGTAAACAAAAATGCGCGTTAGTAAGTTTTAAATTGCAGCCGTGCTTTAGTGCTAATAGAGACAATGAAGTAAACAAGTAGACAAAGTTTGTGTCAGAAAACACAATGTTCTTTCAAATTAAGTGAGATCATGGGTAACTATCAAATAATTTATCTTGGAATCCAATATTCATTTAGAGGAAAAGTACAGAAACTGAAAAACAATTTAACTTTTATTTAATAATCATGTTATTCAACTCTCCAAATGATAATAAAAATACATTGGTTGTTATACATAGTTTATTTTTATGTTTTTAGTTAATAATGCATATCTATTAAACAATGAAATAAATATTGCAATATTCCAGTATACTGAGAAGTTCCATTCTTCTTTTAGATCAACATTAATTTTGAAGTGTTCTGAAAAATTTACACATTTTTAAAATATATTGTTCTTTTTGTTCTGTTGTCATTTTAATTAAAGTCTGTTTTGTTCTGTTTTCTAATTCCTCTATTTTCCCCAGTTCTTGCTCTATCCTGGTAGTTGGCTACTATAGCTTCAAATTCATGGTAATACTTTTTTATTACTTCAACCAAAAGAGTATTCATGGATTTTTTATGACAATATGCATACAATTCATTAGTATTTAAAAACCTTTACAACAGAGCATCAACAAGGTTTTTCTTTTATTAGCAGACCTTTACACTCATGGAAATCTGTTAGAAACAATTATGTATCACCATCTTACCAAAGACAACCTCGCTCTGAAGGGCGAGAAGCAGTAGTGAAGACAGTGATGGAAGTGGGCTGGGAGAAAACACCAAACCCTTTCCTGCTATATATAACTCTAGATTTCTCAGGAATAGTTTTAATTCTTAAGAGACCAAGGCGTTTTAGGTGGTAAGCTGGCTGTCAGCCAATGATGCCATAGATTTTGTGATGCTGGACATCCCTCCTCTTTAGACTCTGCTTCATCTGCCTCTCCTGAGATTTCACCTTTTCCTTCCTGGGATCTCAAGGGCAGGTTGTACATGGTTGCTAGTCTCTGCTAAAGTGTTACCTGTTAATTAAGATGATCACTGAAACCTCAGGTGTTATCTGACAAAGTTTAAGCTATCAGCCCTCCTGGTGAATTTATACTTTAATGAGAGAGTTTGAAAAACAAAATCTTCATTTGCCCTTTTCATTTTCAAAGCTCAGTCTTCAATATATTTTTCTTTATTCTGAATATTTGCAAAGAATATTTCAGTTCATGAAATTAGGGTGAAAATTATATTTCTGTTTAGATTTATCAGTTTCCATCATCTGTCCTTTTCTGCACCTGTTCTTTTTATCAACAACATTGAAAATAAAGTAGTATATGACCAATAGATTTATGGCCCACATCACACAGAGATACTTATAATTGCTTTTATTTACTTCGGCCAATTATTTTAGCCACTAAATGGTAATTAGTAACCTTAATTGATCTTGTAAATAAAGAATGACTGACCATCGGATTCTTAGCCCCTACCCATATAAATAAAAGTTTGGTGATACCTTGATCAAATAAAAATTTCACAAATTCTCCAGACAAGGATTCTATTAATTCCCATAATAGCATTCATATATTTTCTAATTAATTACTTGCAGGGAGGTGACTAAAATCGCTAGTGGTGAAACGACAGCACATGTTGGATCTTAATTCAGAAACCTTGATTCTTGAATTTGGCTGAGAAATACTTCAGAGACAAGAACTCAAATTATATGAGAAATTTCATGTAGAAAGTCACTGGGGTGGAAGAAGTGAGCTGTGGTAGAAGTGAGCCAGCTGGGCTGTGTGAGCTCAGGAAGCAAGTTGCAGGGGCAGAAGAAGGACCCTTGGAGCTTAGGAGAAAGAAGGCAAAGAGAACACACCTGAGGAAAGAAGGCGGTGGGGGGGAGCGGAGGTGGGAAGGCATGGGCATGCTCCAGAAATAGAAACAGAGTGGCCTGAGGGAAGAAGGGAGGAAGGCACTGGAGTCCTCAAGAGAGAGTTGTGTTGGGTCCTTCATCTTAAGGGGTTTTACTGAAGGTCTCAGTGGAGGATGTCAATAGAATATTCATTAGCTTTCTAGGTGTGTGTCCCCTCGGGGTCACTGTCTCCACTGATTGATTGGAGGCTCCAGGGCAGGGGTTCATTAGTCATCACAGCTGGTCCTGATGTCAACCTGCTACCTTGTTCCAACTTTACCACATGACTATCTACATGCTGAGAGTGAAAAGGTCAGGGGGTCAAAATGCGTGTCCAGCAATATGCCAGTGGAGGAAAGGTCACCCTGGGGGCGTGGTCCCCTCCTACGGTTGTCCATTGCTCGGCATCCGGGGCTCATGCCTGTCTAACTGACTATATCAGAATAACTTTAGAAATTAACAATACTTTTGATCACTTAAGAAGTCTGCATCAAGAACCATCCTCCTATGATTTCTGTAGATTTTTAAAATAGTAATATGTCTGGATAGTACCCCTTTAGTAAATGCACACTTTCTCAAGTACTATATGTAACAAGTTGTTATACAACCTATGACTTTTTCTATCCAGGTAAAGCATTCCCAAGACGTTCATATATAAGGATTTTCAGAAAATTCCTCATCCTGCTCCTTTTCATCTAAACTAATTTCATACTTTTCTGCTTTTGACTTATTTCTAGTTATCAATATTGAGGGTCAATATGAGATAAATAGGACTGAATCATGACTATTCTTGTATGTTAGCTAATAATTGGACAGCAAATAAATCCTTGGATGGTGGATAGATAGGTTTAATCTGGTATCAATACAAAAGGAGATCGGAGAGCCTAAGTGTAACAGGGTGGAAATACACGGGTGTGAATGGAGTAATACTGAAGGTGGAATTAGGATTATCAGGCAAATAATTAACTGTGAGAAATTACAACAGATTCAAAAGTGAGAATGACTATGAGTATAGAAGTAGCACTAACTGAAATTTGAGAATAATTAGAATGAGTGTGGTTAGGAACCAGATAATTCAGACTGAAGTATGCAGAGATTGAGCTATCAGAAAGACACTTAGAAATATTCTGAAGAAAATATGAAATTTAAGAGGTGATGTTAAAAGAGCAAGTACCCTTAGAGATCTATATTCTAGAATTGAAATGATTATAAGTGAGAAGTGGTTTTTGATTCCAACATTGTCTTAGTTCAGGCTGTCACTAGCATACCATAGATTGGTTGGCTTAAAAACCAAACATTTATTTCTCACAGTTCTGAAAGCTGCGACGTCCAAGATTAAGGTGTGGCATGTCTGTGGAGAGGCTGCCTTCTGGTTTGCAGATGGTCAATGGTATCCATACGTGACAGAGAGAGGATTCGAACTCACCCATTTTTCTATTGGTAAGGGCACAATTCCCATCGTGAGGGCTCCACACCCATCTCCAAAGACCTTCACCTGGTGATTAAGGTTTCAATATGTGAAATTAGGAGGAAAACAAAAGTGCCGTCCACATCAAAGAGGGAGGATAAGGATGCCCAAGGGAGTCTATGGACAGGAAAACACTTTGAGGGATAAATAAAAAAAATAAATGAAGGAATAATGACATTAGAAGAAGTATTCAAAGAAGTAGGGTGAAAACTGGCATCATATATTTCACAGAAGATGGCAGATCCAGAATATTGAGAATAGAAATCATGTCTAGTATTAATAGTTATCATTAATATATACCAGATCCTGTACTAAGTGTTTTTTATATCTTATCTCACTTAAAGAATCTCTTTATAACAGTAGTTTTAGTCACATGAAGTAAAAAGGATTAGACAGTTTAAATAACTTATTTGAAGGCATGCATAGAATTTAAATTTCAGGCTTATGTGGATGTGGCATAACCACTAAAATACTTTATCTTCAATAATGACTACAAGCCAAGACCAAGAATGAAAAAAGCCCAAAGGTATTAGTTGACTAAAGAGTGATCTTTGAAAGACTAGCTTGAGGATATTTATCATGATTGAAGCTTAATGACAATGAATTGAGATGTGATAGATAGTAGAAATTATAGAGTGACAAGAAATTTGGCACTAAGGTAAAGAGTTTAGTCAATAGGTTTCTTCAATAGAATGAAGGACGTCCATATTAAATGCTCTTTTTCTAATGATCAGGGAAACTGGAAAACTGCTGTGTGTTAACGGAATCATTTTACATTTGTGATATAAGTGGTTTTATGGGTCATTGATTCAGAGTAGGAAGCTGACACAATGGAATAGCAATTTATGCTCACTGAGGCATCAGTAGGAAATGACCTAAGTTAACTCTTGTTAAAAGTAATTACATGATATTAAAGAAAGTGAATGTTAAAGTAGTAGATAGAAATCAAAGGGTTCTATGAATCTCATAGAAAATAATACTTGTTTTGTTTGATAAATATTAGTATCCATAAAACTTTGACTGTACTAGTTCTTGGTGCCAAGACATAATTTACAAATATCTGAAAATGTACACATTCTTTTAAAGGGGCTAAGGATGATGCCTTTTAAAATTTAGAAGGAAATGGCTAGAGCTTTAATTTTATTTTTCTTATTCCAGGGCATTAGGAATTTTGTAACAAACTGGGTATATTATAGTAACATCATTCAGTAATATCATCCACAGTATCTCTGGCTAACAACCACTTTAGGGGCACTTGTGAATAGATTGTATAATTGATGTTGTGAATGAAGGTTTTAATTAATGTGACATTATTTGAGCTTTAAAGAAATAGTGATAGGAAGACACCAGTGTGATCTGCAACATTTAATTGATATGACCAGTAAAGGTGGAGGGAAATTTATTATTTAGTAATATTTGTAACCTCACTTTTCCAAGGGTCAATAGACAGTACTTTTGTGCTGTAGTAGTTGGCATCTAATGAAAGCATACAGTTATCCGCTCTTATTTGTGCTGAAGTGCAAGAAATTCTGGCACAAATAATGCATTTTTCAAGATTACATTTAAATAAAAACAGATCATTGAAACAGATTAAATGGTTGTCCAAGGGCCAGGTAAGGAAAAGGTTATATATACATACTTATGTACACATACTCTCTTTGTCTAGGTGTGGTTTTGTGACCAAGTTATCACCAATGGAAGGAGAACAAAAATAAAGAGCACCCATCTGAGGGTCTCTCCTGCCTATAGGAAATTGTTTCTTTGGGTTCGTTCTTTTTCTTCACCAGAAATTCAATCACCCAGTTCTGACTTTGTTGAAAAACATGATTGTGAAAAGAATATGTAAGAGGAAATATGGGTCCCTGAATGACCTAATGAGATAGGCATTGCACTGGTAGCCTAGATATATCACATGGTGCTGGGAGAGGGGGAAATAATGATCTGTCTTCTTTAAGTGACTGCACTGTTGCCAATTGGGTCAGAATTCCAAAGGAAGATGTGTGAAATGTATTCCTCGTCCGTCCCCAACAGTAATGGATGACATTCACATGCAAGACTAAAAAATATGATCTCACCTTTAACTGGAACATAATCAACAAAAGAAAAAGCAAACAAAAAATAGCCAGAGACATTGAAATTAAGAACAATGTAACAATAGCCAGAGGGGAGGGGGGAGGGGACAGTGGGGAGAGAGGTCTACAGGAGCTTCTATAAAGGACACAAGGACAAAATCAAGGGGGAGAGTGGAGGTGGGGGAGGGAGGTGGGACTGGCTGGGGTGGGGTGGAGGGAAGGGGAGAAAATGCAGACAATTGTAACTGAATAAAAATTTTTTAAAAAATTAAATAAATAAATAAATAAAAGATTAAAAAAATGTATCACTAACACACACCAAGAAAGCATAACTGGAAAGTATTATTGATCTTGAGAACTGTATAATCTTTAGGGAAGAATAAAACATTACTAAATAGTAAATATCATCTAATATGCTCGATTTTCCTTTTAAATTCCACAAGTTAGAAAAAGAAAATTCTTCTGCCTGATCTTCCTTCAAGTATTTACCCCATAGGTACCCATTGCTAGCAGTTTGATGCCTTCCCTAACCCAGATCATAAAAATATATTTCTATGTATAAAAATATGTCTATGTAATTAACACATTTATGTAAGGAATAATATAATACATAATATTAAACAACATAAATTTTAATTTAAAAATACATCATGAATAGATTTCTAGTTTAGTGCATATAGATTTACCTTAATTTTGTTGGAAATGTTGCTTAGTATTAAATTATTGTTTTACTATATTTAAGCAGTCATTTTTTATGGCCATTTAAATTATTGCCAATGTCATGTTATTATAACTTACATTTAAATAAATTACACATAGAGGTATGTACATGTACATAGATACATTAATGAACTCATTCTAATTTTTCTGTACCTAGAGCTCTAGAACTATTATTATTCTATCATGAAATAAGAATAATCCATCTTAAAATATTGCCTCCAAAATGTTGGCACCTAATTGTAACCACATAGATAATATATTTGAATGCCTTCCCTTCACACTCTGACCACCAAATATTAGATCTTTACCTTCAGAGTGTATTTAATGAATTAATTCTTATAATTGTGCAAGATGGGATACGTACATATAGTATCTATAAATTAAAGCATATAAAAAGAATAATTTAAATATATAAGTTCGCTTACATAAAGTAGAATTATTTTCAATAGCGTGTGCTGTTACATATTCATTTGTTAGATATATACTTAACCTCCCATAAAAAACAAACAATAATTACTTTTCCCTTTTTAACCTTTTAAAAGATATTTGGTATATTTTTTTTCCTTTTTTTCACACTGTTACCTCTGAAGTATCAGATGGTAGAGTTATACCATCACAGTAATTAAAATATGATTATATCCAAATTGCTCTCACAATGACCAAGGCTTGAATTAAACTTTTTTGGTTAACAAGAGTGGGGGGCAGCCACAAAAATAAATAGTATTTTCCCTTCTATTTATGGTGCTGAACAAATACTATATGGACATGAAGCTAATACAAAGGACACTGACTCTCACAGATTTCCATTTTGAATTCTGTAGTACAGAAATTAACATATAATGAAGAAGTTGATCTTCACTTAAAATAACTTTGTATTTCTCTGAGGTATTTCCATTTTCTTTTTGTACTTTCTGTCTCTTTATTTGTGGGTGTGGGGAGCTAAGTGGCTCTTTTTAAAAAGAATAAAAGAGAAATGCCTAGATTATGTCATTTAGTACAATAATTGAGAAAGCTGAAGGATATCAAGCTAACAAGGATTTATAAGAAAACATTTAGCAAGTCTGATTTTTCCAGGATCTGAATTATCTTAGGGAAAACCTATGTGAAAAAAAGACTATTGAAAATGTGTGCAATAAAAGTGAAATCCATAGAATGATGTCATCATCATGGTGGCATGAGCCATTCCCTCTGTCTCTTCAAGTTATAATCAGTAATAGTGCATCTATATCCCCAAATAGGATCCTCCCCGCAGCACAATAGGACACCTCGGAGATTTACATATATATACATGTATCTGAAGGTAGGTGGATTGAATTCATAGAAGTGGTGAGAACAGAGTAGCAGTGGTGAAACCTGTGACCTGAGGCTCCAATAATTGCAGTGGCACCCCAGGGCAAAGGCACCATATAATGGTAGTACCCAAGACTGAGATCTGAGTTCCCACCAATAGTGACAGTGACTTTGGCCTCTGCCTCCCAGTATAGGGGCTACACCTGAAACCATGGTGTCCACAGCAGCTTGGAACAGCACCTAAGACTGGAGGCTCCAGGAGTTGCTGTGGTACTTGATACCAGAGGATTCAGGAACAGTGGCAGCATCCACAACCAGTGAAACCAACAACAGCAAGATACCAGTGATCCCAAAGGTATAAGCAGCAACAACAAGGGCACTGGTGAGGCGAGTGGCAAAGTCAGTGAAAGGTGAAAAGTACTAGCTCTCAAATACAGCTGGAGGCCACTCAGAAAGGTGTTCACTACTTCAAATGCACAAGCATAGGAACAATTTATCCAAACACTGTGAAAAGTTACAGTAACATGATATCACAAGAAAAATGGCATTCTCCAAAACATAAACTTAAAGCCTTGAGAGATTGGAATCTAACTGATGGAGAATTCAAAATAGCTTTCATGAAAAAAACTGAACAACCTATAAGAAAATTTAGAAATTCAATGAGCTCAGGAATCAAATTAATGCACAGAAAGAGTACTTTACCAAACAGACTGATACTCTAAAATAGAACCAAACAGAAATTATAGAGCTAAGGAATTCAATAAATAAGATGAAAAATACATTATTGCTTTCGATAGAAGCAGTGGAAATGGAGTAGGCCATATGAAACAGAGAATTAGCGTGCTCAAAGATAGAAATCTAGAAATGTTTAATGTGTTAAAGGAGAAAGAATGTGTTAAAGGAGAAGTTCCAAAAAACTAATAAAAGAAGTCTCTGACTCCAATAGAAATAGCAAAATAAGAATAATAGGTGCCCCAGAAGAAGAGAAGGAGAAGGGAGAAGAGAGCTTTTTGAAAGAAGTAATAGCTGAGAACTTTCCAAACCTTAGGAAAGAACTGAATATACAAATCAATGAAGTTTACAGAACACCTAATTATCTCAGTGCAAGAAGAGCCTCTTCAAGATATACTATATTAAAACTGTCAAAAGTCAATGATAAAGGGAATTCTAAAGGCAACCAGGGGAAAAAGACTAGCTTGTAAAGGTATACCCATTAGGCTATCAGCAGAATTCTGAGCCAAAACTCTATAGGGAAAGAAAGAGTAAAATGTCATCTTCAAAATATGAATATTTAAAGATAAAACTATTAGTCACCAATATTCTATCCAACAAAGTTAAACCTTCAGATAAGCAGAAACAAATATTTTCTCTGACAAATAAAATAAGGGAGGTTACTACCACTAATCTATCTTATAAGAAATGTTGAAAGAAACTCATCTACAAGAAATTAAAAAAGCAAGTGAATATAAAACTTTGAGTAATATTATGAATAGATAGAAAAAAGTCAAATAATTACTATGTTATTTCAGAATAAAGTATTAATCACTAAAGTTTAATGTAAAGGTAAAAAGGAAAAAACATTAAAAATAACTATGGCTATTTGGTAACACAAAACAGGGACAATTTGTGACAACATAAAAATACAAGGGGAAAAAGAAAAGAACAAAACCTTTACAGCAAATGGATATAAGATTGTCTCAGCAGAGAAAGACCATTTCATCTGTGATACATTTTCTACAAATCACATGGTAACCACAAAACAATCTAGAGCAAAGACATGAAACACACACAAAAAGAAAAAAAATAAACAATACAATTGTCATAAGGATGGTTGGTTCCTGTGGTTCTCCGAGCACCGCTTTCCCAAAACCCAGACTTTTATGAGTTGCACCCTTGTCACTGAAATGTTCCAGCACTTCGACAAGCTGAGGAAGAATGCCTTTGCCAGTGTCATCCTCTTCGGTACCAACAATAGGAGTTCCATTTCTGCACTCTGGGTCTTATGAGGCCAGGAACTTGCCTCTCCACTGAGTCTAGTTTGGCAGGTAGACTACAAATCATACCCATAGTAGAAATTGGATTCTGGCAGGAAGAGAGACAGACACTGGTTCCAGAGTGCTTCTGCTGAAAAGGGGCCTTCCAGCATGTGTGCAAAGCCTTCAGTCAGGACAAGATCTTCAAGTGAACACCTTTTGTCATCACCTAGCTGCCTATACCTGTCACTCAGGGACATAAGGGTCATTAAGGGAAACTGAACATTGAAAAAAATAATAAAAACCACCAAACTAAAATAATGGACATAATCACAAAGGAAAGAAACAATGGAGTCACAGAGCAAAGAGAAAACAAAAGATAAAATACCAGTAGGAACCTCCCATATATCAATAATTACCCCAAATGCAAACCAGAATGAACTCAACCAACAAAAAGACACAGAGTGGTGGGATCATTAAAAAATGACACCCAACTTTATGCTGCAAAAGACTCAGCTTTAAAGAGAAACAAGCTCCGAGTAAAGGGGTGGGAGATGATATTCCAAGAAAATGGCAGCACACACACACACAGCCATACCTATATCAGACAAAGCAGACTTAACGCCAATGAAAGGTAACAAGAGACAATGATGAACATTATATAATGATAATGAAGACAATACATCAAGAAGATATACCATTTATAAATATATATATACACCCAACATAGAAGCACCAAAATACATAAAGCAAGTATTAATAGACCTAAAGAGTGAAACTGACAGCAACACAATGATAGCAGGGGAGTTTGCACACCTCACTTCATCAATGGGTAGGTCATCTAGGGTAAAAGTCAACAAGAAAACAATGGTCTTAAATGACACATGGAAACAAATGAACACATATAGAACATCCAGTTCAAAAGCAACACAATACACATTTTTATGTGCACATAGAATATTCATATGTTTGGAAACAAAGTAAGTCTCAATAAATTTAAGTATCTTTTTCTGACCACCACAGTCTATAACTAGAAATCAATTACAAGAATAAAACTGGAAAAACTACAAATAAGAAGAGATCAAATAACTTGCTACTGAACAACTACTGGGTCAATGAGAAAATTTTTAAAAAATTATAAACAATACATGGAGACAAATAAAACTAAAAATCCAACATCAAAATCTATGGAATGCACAAAAAGTGTTACTAATAGGAAAATTTATAATAATAATAGCCTACCTTAAGAAACAAGAACAATCTCAAATAAACTCTGTAGCCATACATTTAAAGAAACTAGATAAAGAAGAACCAGTGAAGCCTAAAACTATTAGAAGAAAGAAAACAATAAATATTAGGGCAGAAAAAATTGAGATAGAGACTAAACAAGGCAATAGAAATGACTGATGAAACAAACAACTTCCTATTTGAAAAGATAAACAAAATCAACAAAACTTCAGCTACACTCACTAAGTAAACAAAGAGAAAAGGCTCAAATAACAAAAATCAGAAGCAAAAAGAGGAGAAAATACAATTATACCACAAAAAAGATAATAAATGACTACTATAAATAGCTATATAAATAAAAATTGGAAAATCTAGAGGACATGAATAAATTCTTAGAATTATACAACCTTGCAAGACTGAATCATGAAGAAATAGAAAATCTGAATAGACTGATCACTAGTAAAGAGATTGAATCAGTAACATAAGCCTCCCAACAAACAAAAATTCAGCACCAGATGACATCACTGGTGAATTCTACAAATATTCAACAATTTAATAACATATACTTCTAAAATTCTTCCAAAAAACTGAAGACAAGAGTGTGCTTTCTAATTCGCTTTATGAGGCCAACATATCCCTGATCCTAAAACAAGACAGGGAAAACACACAGAATCAAAAATATTACAGGTCAATATCTCCAAAGAACATTGCTGCAAAAAATTTCAACAAAATATTAATAAACCAAATACAATAAAAATTAAAAAGATCACACACCATGATCAAGTGTGATATATTCCAGGGGTACAATGATGGTTCAACACCTTCAAATCAATCAATTTAATATACTAAATCAACAAAATGAAGAATAAAAATCTTATGATAATCTCAATAGACACAGAAAAAGCATTTGACAAAATCGAACATCCATTTATCATTAAAATTGTCAATAAAATGAGTACAGAAGAAATGCACCTTAAAGGCCATATATGACAAACCCACAGCAATTAATACCCTTAACAGTGAAAAATGAAAGCTTTTATTCTAAGATCAGGAGGCCCACTCTCCACACTATTATTCAACATAGTATTAGATGTTCTAGCTAGAGCAATTAGGCAGGAAAAAAGAAATAAAAGGCATCTGAATTGGAAAGAGAAGTTAAGCTGTCATTATTTATGGAAAATATAATTTCATATATAGAAAATCCTAGACTCCACCAAAAAATATTAGCAGTAATGAACAAATAAAGTCAGAGAGCATAAAATCAATTTACAAAAATCTGTCATATATACCAACAACAAAAGATCCCCAAAAGAAATTTTAAAAAATCAATATACAAAAATCTGTTGTAAAATAAAAATAAGCAAGTAAAAATAAAGTGAAATACCTAAAATTAAATTTAAACAAGGAGGTGAAAGACCTGTACACTTAAAACTATAAGTCATTGTTGAAAGAAATTGAGAAGACACAAGAAATAAAAGGATATTTTGTGTTCATGGATTGGAAGAATTAATATTGTTAAAATGTCCATATTACTTAAATCAATCTACCCATTAATGAAATAACTATCACAATACCAATGGAATTTTTTACAAAAATGAGACCAAAAAAAAAAACACCTATAATTACTGTGGAACTAATACTGAAAGCAATCCTGAGAAAGAACAAAGCTGGTAGTATTACTCTCCATAATTGCAAACTATACTACAAAGTTAAAGTACTGAAAACAGCATAGTATTGGCAGACAATCAGACATGTGGATCAATGAAACAGAACCAAAAGTCCAGAAATAAACTCACATATCTATGCATACGTAATTTATTCTAAATGCACCAAGAACACAGAATGAAGAAAAAAAGTCTGCAATAAATGATCTTGGGAAAACTAGAGAGACACATGGAAAACAATGAAACTAGACCACTCTCTTACACCATACACAAAAATTAACTCAAAATGGATTGAAGACTTGAATGTAAGTCCTGAAACCATAAAACTCATAGAAGAAAGTATAGGCAGTAGCTCCTTGATACTGGTCTTTGTGGTGTTTTGTGGATTCAATTCTAATGGCAGAAGAAACAAAAGCAAAAACAAACCAATGGAACTACATCAAACTAAAAGATTTCTGCACAGCAAAGAAAAACATCAACAAAATAAAAAGGTAACCTACTGAATGGGAAAAGACATTTGCAATCATATATCCAATAAGGGGTTAATTTCCAAAATGTATAAGGAACTCATTTATCTCACCACCACCACCACCACCAACAACAACAACAACAACAACAAAAAATGAAACACACAACTCAATTAAAAAATGGGTAGAAAATCAGATTGAACAGTTTTCCAAAGAAGACATACAGATGTCAAACAGGCACATGAAAAAATGTTCAACATCGCTAATTATTAGGAAAGTACAAATCAAAACCACAATATCATCTCACAGCTGTTAGAATAACTATCATCAAGAAGCAAAAACAACAACACATGTCAGAAAGGATGTAAAGAAAAGGGAACCCTCATACATTGTTGATGGGAATGTGCGTTATTAGTACAGCCACTATGGAAAAGTATGAAGAATCCTCAAAAAATTAAGAACAGTATTACCACATGATCTACCTATTCTACTTGTATACCGATCAAAAGAATATCCACTGATTTGAAAAACACTAATTTGAAAAGATATGAGCACAATCACACCTATGTTCATTGTGGCATTATTTACAGTAACCAAGATATAGAAACAACCTGTGTCCTTTGATGAATGAATGGATAAAGAAAATTGTGCCTGTATGTGTACACACACACACAGAATAGTACTCAGCCATACATGTGACAAATGCAACAACATGAATGACCTTTAGCATATAATGCTAAGTGAAATAAGTCAGAGTGAAAAGACAAGTGCTACACGAATTCACTAATATGTGGAGTATAAAACATGCAAACAAAACAGAAGAACAAACCAACAGAACAAAACAGACAAAAGAGAGGAAGACAACAAATTGGTGGTTGCCTGAGGGGAATGGAGTTGGAAGGAAACAGCTCATAAAACTCCAAACAATATAAATAGCAATACCCCCTCCAAAACAAACACATAAATCAAATTATATCATGTCCAAATATTGAATAGAAAATCACGGGAAATTTTAAAAAGAGGAGTATTACAAACACTGAAACAAAAATAGGAATTATAACAAATTCTTAAGAAAAAAATATGAAAGACAAAAAACAATTTTCATCTTTCAAGTGCTGAGAGAACAACAAACAAATTTAAATAAATTACACACACAAAAAGCAACTAAACCCAGAATTCTATATACAATAAAAATTGTAAAAAATGAGGGAAAAATTCTCAGACAGGGCAAAAACAGGAAAATGGGGTCAGCTGTATGGTGGTAAATGGAAAGTAAGCATGTTATTAAGTGTGTGGTACATACAGATGTTGGATTATAATGTTGTACACCTAAACTCATGTAGTGTTCTAAACCAATGTTACATTAATTTAAAAAAAAGAACACATACAAAGGCCCTATTCTTCTTGAAATTTTAAATAAGACATTTATTTGGCATTATTGTATGTTTCATAGAAAAACTAATTTGGCACCTAGTTTTGTACTCCTTATTTTTGTATCCTTATAAATTTTGTATTTGTACCAAGTGGCAAATGCTTTAACAGAAACAAGAAAAAAGAGCAAATAGAAGATACTGTTCAATTTAAAATATATGATTTATGATCCCTCACACAATGGTAATACAGTGCAGATCACCACTAAATTACCACTCTGCGCTCTTGCTATGCCTGAGGAGTATATTACTGGTAGGAAGACAGGTTTCGAATGATATCAGAGAGACATATAGAGCGAACATGCATACAAAATTTCCAGTTGCGCTGCTTTAATTAGATGTCGATAACAGCAGTAAACAACAGTAAAGAAGGCATGGAAACAGTGGGCTAGCGCGATCCAAATAAATCAGGTATCACTTTTGGACTGCAGATAAAAGATACGCTTCAGGATATCTGCATTTTAACCAGCCTAATCATAGTTTTGATGATTGTGCCGAAGGGACTATTCCTTGTTCTGTTTTCACAGTGAGTGAAAGACAACCAAAGGAACAGTTTTATTTCTCACACTTCCTGACAGATGAGTCATATGGGATTAATGTTGGAGTTCATTAAAGCAAGAATTAGAGCAAAATATCCTATTTCACATGTTATATACATTACCATTTTATAATGTGATACTTAACATCCTGATCAGCTAATTATTAACTGATTTTGACAATTGGGCAGAAGCTCAGTGTGTGTGTGTACTATGCAAATACATATGCACACACGAACACACAAATAACAACATGCTTGACACTTTTCCAAAGAAAATATTCTGAACCATACACAAAAAAGCATCAATTTTGTTGCCATGGAGTAAAAGATAAAGCTCCCAATTACAGAGCCGTTCGCATCATCTAACCATGCATTATCCAAGTCTCTGGAATTAGACAGTTCTTTCAAAAATTGTTATATTGGGCAAATATTTACTGATGAACTACTTAAAATAAGTCTCTAATTAAATGCTCACCATTTAACATTAAGATTCCTTCCAGTCGGATGTTGCCTGTCAATCTTAGACTGAACCTAGATGTAGAGAGCGTCTGACATTATAGTGCAAATATAATAGAAAATGAGAGCAACTTTAAATTGCAGAGCTTGCAAAATATGTAAGATTTCATGAGGTGCTGAAATTATTGTTGGAGAACTGTTCAAGTCATCAACACATTTTCAAAGTCTCCGGCCCTGTTCAGCACAAGGACGGCAGGGCGTGGAGGACTCAGGAGCACACAGCCAGATCTGTTCACTTACCTGCAGTATTCCTTTGTCCCCACGCAAGTCTAGAACAGATATCGTAAAACATCTTGTTTTCAGTAGTGCTTTATATTCTAACTGACGATGTTCTTAAGCAAGCTCTTAAAAGAGATTTTGTTTTCTATGGGTTATATCTTTACCTATTACTCTTTAATCATTTAAAATGAGAAGATTTAAAAAACAAATTAGTGCATGGAAACTAACCAAAGTACATTTTATGTTAGGAAAAATAACATTTTATAAAAAATAAATATTTGTTTCAAAACAAAAATGATAATCCTGTTTACCACTACAGGATATAGAGAGTTGGAAAGAGTGTCACTCACACACAAAAACAACAACAACAATATTAAAAACATGTTTTTATCAACCAATTACAAAGCATAGCAACCAACTGGACCCAAATTTAAGAGGAGACAAGCGCATACAAGGAGAAAGGTAACATGATTATTCACTAGGGTATGTATCTTTACATATTACTCTTTTTTTTTAAGTCACCTGGGGTCTTGTAACACCCTTTACATTTTTTTAAAATATATTTTATTGAGTATGCTATTACAATTGTCCCATTTCCCCCCTTCACTCCACTCTGTCCTGTACACCCTCTCTCTCCCACATCCCCCCTTATATTTCACGTCCATGGGTCATACATATAAGTTCTTTGGCTTCTACATTTCCTACACTATTCTTACCTTCCCCCTGTCTATTTTCTACCTATCATTTATGCTATTTATTTTCTGTACCTTTCCCCCCTCTCTCCACCTCCCACTCCCCTATTGATAACCCTCCATGTAATCTCCATTTCTGTGGTTCTGTTCCTGTTCTAGTTGTTGGCTTAGTTTGATTTTGTTTTAGGTGTGGTTATTAATAACTGTGAGTTTGCTGTCATTTTTACTGTTCCTATTTTTTATCTTCTTTTTCTTAGATAAATTGCTTTAACACATAATAAGGGCTTGGTGATGATGAACTCCTTTAGTTTGACCTTATCTGAGAAGCACTTTATCTGCCCTTCCATTCTAAATGAAAGCTTTGCTGGATAGAGCAATATTGGATGTAGGTCCTTGCCTTTCATGACTTTGGATACTTCATTCCAGCCCTTTCTTGCCTGTAAGGCCTCTTTTGAGAAATCAGCTGACAGTCTTATGGGAACCCCTTTGTAGGTAACTATGTCCTTTTCTCTTGCTACTTCTAAGATTTTCTGCTTCTGTTTAAATCTCGGGTAATGTAATTGGTGTGTTCCTCCTTGGGTCCAGCTTCTTTGGGACTCTCAGAGCTTCCTGGACTTCCTGCAAGTCTATTTCCTTTGCCAGATTAGGGAAGTTGTCCTTCATTATTTGTTCAAATAAGTTTTCAATTTTTTGTTCTTCCTCTTCTCCTTCTGGTACCCCTATAATTCAGATGTTGGAATGTTTAAAGATGTCCTGGAGGTTCCTAAGCCTCTCCTCATTTTTTTAAATTCTTGTTTCTTCATTCTTTTCTGGTTGGATGTTTCTTTCATCCTTCTGGTCCACACTGTTGATTTGAGTCCCAGTTTCCTTCCCATCACTATATTGGTTCCCTGTACATTTTCCGTTGTTTCTCTTAGCATAGCCTTCATTTTTTCATCTAATTTGTGACCAAATTCAACTAATTCTGTGAGCTTCCTGATTACCAGTGTTTTGAACTGTGCATTTGATAGGTTGGCTATCTCTTTGTTGCTTAGTTGTATTATTTCTGGAGCTTTAATCTGTTCTTTCATTTGGGCCATTTTTTTGCCTTGGCATGCCTGTTATGTAAAGGGGCAGAGCCTTAAGTGTTCACCAGGGTGGGGTAACGCTGGTGGCTGCACTGTGACGCTGTGCTGTGATGCTGTACGTGGGGGAGGGGCCGAGAGGGAGCAATAGTGCTTGCTCCACTCTCTGCCAGATTTCAGTCACTCCCTCAGTTACCCACAATCAAAGTGGGCCCTTTTGGTGCTGGTTCCCAAGTGGGTGGTTTGTACACACTCTAGGCCCCTGTGGGTCCCTCCAATGACCTCTCTGTGAGGCTGGGAGTTTCTCCCACTGCTGCTTCAACCCCCACGGGTGTTTTCAATCAGTGGTTTGAGGCTTTATTTCCCCATGCTGGAGTTGTGGGGTGTGCAGTCTGTCACCGGGTCCACCAGCCACCACCTTGCTGCGAGCCCTCTCCACCCCTGGTACCCATCTCTGCCCCTAGTACCAGTCTGGGTGAGTGCTTCTTTTTTATGTCCCTGGTTGTCGGACTTCCATACAGTTTGATTTTCTGTCAGTTCGGTTGTTTTTTGTTTTTAAATTGTTGTTGTCCTTCTTTTGGTTGTGTGAGAAGGCACCGTGTGTCTACCTACGCTTCCATCTTGGCCAGAAGTTCTTTATATATTACTCTTAATGTACCCAGTCAGAAGCTTGCAAACTGCAAGTTCCAGAAAATGCTGTGAAATTCTTCAGGACTGTAGAAATTGAAGTGATTGTTCCCCACTTGTAGGCTTTGTCTCTGGGCACACATAAATAATTAAGGGAGAGTCCTACACACATTTTTGTTTTGGTGACCAGGCGTAGAGGAAGAGAAGCTGTGAGGGATGGACATAAATCCATTCCTAAAGCCATTCCCTGTCTCTATCATGGCCCAGAAGAATTAGTGAGCTGGGAGAAGGGCTCCAAACATTTTTGCCCTAAGGATACTGGTGAAAATTTAGTGCCACTGAGGAAAAGAAATTCTCCTGGGGAACAGGCAAGAAAATCAACTGGACTGAAAACTACAGTGCAGAACTGGGCAATAGAATGGTAAAAGTCACACTCAGAAGGCCCAGGATGTTGTGACCACTGAAGGCAGACATTTATTCAGGAAAAAAAACAAAACCAAAAATGGAGAACATCCCATCTTTTCCCCAACTAACTACCATTCTACAGGGAGAGGGATCAGAGGGAAACAAGCACAAAGAGGTTTAACTCAACTGTCCGAACAAAAGCTGAGCATCCCACAGACATTTTCTGGCAATCCAACCCCAGCTGTAAACTACAGGTACGGCAGGAATTTGAAGTGTAGGATCTATAGCGGGTAAACACAATAACAAATCTCAACTCTAGCAGCCCAACTCTAGATTAACTGAAACACCAGCATTAAGACCTAGGAAATAGAAAAATCATGTCCATTTCAAACAGAAAATCTCTTTACTTCAGTTTCTACCAGCTACTAAATTTTCACCTTTCAATAAAAAATTGTGAAACATGTTAAAGCAAGAAAAAAAATACAAATAAGCTACAAAAATATAACTGATGCCACATTCAGATTCTGAGAGGTGTTGTAACTATCTGAATAACAAATTAAAAGAACTATAATTAACTTGTTAAAAATAACAGAAAATGTGGGCAACTTGCAAAATCAAATGAGATGAAAACTATAAGAAAACAGAAAATATAAATATTAAAAAGAAAGCCAAAATAATAGAAACAGTTAATACCCCTTGGTAGCCTATTTAGAAGACTAGAATGAGCTGAAGAATTAGTAAATGTGGAAATTAGTAATTTGAAATAAGTGCACACTTGAACAATTAGTGTGAAAGAGTAAAAAAAAAACCCCCAAACCCAAAGAACAGACATCCAGGAGCTGTGGCACAACACCAAACAGTTTGATGTAGGCACATTTGGAATTTCAGAAGAAAACGTACTGTGGGAGAGACCACGGCAGAAAACAAGTGTTTAAAGAAATATCAGTCACACATTTTCCAAAATTTATGACAGACACCAAATTAAGAATCCAAAAAGCTCATAAAACTCCAAACAATATAAATAGCAATACCCCCTCCAAAACAAACACATAAATCAAATTATATCATGTCCAAATATTGAATAGAAAATCACAGGAAAATTTAAAGAAGACATTACAAATACTGAAACAAAAATAGGAATTATAACAAATTCTTATGAAAAAACCCATGAAAGACAGAAAACAATTTTCATCTTTCAAGTGCTGAGAGAACAACAAATAAATTTAAATAAAATTACACACACACAAAGCAACTAAACCCAGAATTCTATATACAATAAAAATTGTAAAAAATGAGGGAAAAATTCTCAGACTAAAACCAAACAAGCAAACAAAAATAACTGAGGGAATTCAGTATTAGTTGTATTAATTTTCTACAACTACATAACAAATTATCACAAATTTAGTGCTTAAAACAATACAAAATCGTTATTTTACAGTTTCTATGGCTCTTTAGTCTAGTTAAGCATGGCTGAGTTCTCCACTCAGGGTGTCACAAAGTGGAAACCAGTATCTTTTTTTTTAACCAAATCTTTAAATTTTTATTGTTATTCAATTACAGTTGTATACCTTTTCTCCCCATCCCTCCACCTTACCCCAGCCGAACCCCCTTCCCTCCCCCACAAGTACTGAAATCAGCATCTTGACCAGGGCTGCTGTCTATCACATTAGAGGGTCATTGTCATCTTCTACACTCATTCTGCCAATTAAGTCATGAGCTGCCATTAATCATTCAGAGATGTTAAAAAGTGAAAAAAAATTGTCTTGAAATTGTTGGAATGAAATATAATATTGCTACTCTGAATAACAAATTAATAAAATGATGTTACAGAATCTCAAAATTATTTACTTTTTATAAATATACTTACATTTACTAAATGGAGATAACTGTAATTGCATTAACAATAAAAATTATAAAAATAAAAATATAAATATATTTACATTTTTATTAAATGTTTATCAGTATATCATTTGTCTTGTGGAGATCAACATCACTTCTTCTAAGAGATTATATTCAAGAAGATGTGATGTTGTGTAATATCTTTCAAAGCATTATCATTTTTGATCATATATATTTACATGTATAGGAATTTCTGTTTTATTTATTTACTCTCATCTTACTGATTTGTAGTGAAAACATTATGGCTCCAGACCCCTTACCAAAGAAACTATTCACTTTGATTTATAAATATTTGTTTAATATTCATTTAGGGTTATAGTTAGTCACAAAAATACAATACTTATAGAATTAATGATTATAGGGATATTATATTTTAACAATTCAGTACCTTTTCTTTTTTCTATAATTTAACCATTTTTTCAAGTACAGTTGACATACAGTATTATATTAGTTTCATGTGATGTGTACAACATAGTGATTAGACATTTATATACCAGGAAGTTATCACTCCTCAATTCCTTTTTGAAATTAATTAAAATTACAAGGCAGACAGTTGCTCCCAAGCCCTATGTTAAGTTTGAGTTTAAAACATACATGAGGGGGACCTTCTCCCAAAGAACAAATTATCTTTCGGAAGGCCATACAGGTTCCCCACTAGGTGAGTGTTCTAGGAACCACACATTCAGGTGCACCAGCTGGCATTGTGAGAGGCTGTGATCGGCCCCAGTGAATTTTTTCGAAGACTCTTTCAATGTGTTTGCCTATTTCCTGGTGGTTGATTTAGGAGCACACCTGCCCACACCGCACTGAGTGATCAGCACTTTTTGACTAAAAATGCCATGACCCCCATGCCCTACCCTTCCTACTCCCCTGACCTCACCCTGAACAACATTTTTTTTGTTTTCCCAGACTGAAAAAGTCCTCAAAGGGAACCATTTTGCCAATGTGGTAGAGGTGAAACCAAAAAATGGCAGGAGCACTAAATAACATCAAAATCAATGAGTTCAAAAACTGTTTTGAGCAGTGGAAGAAAATATCTTGATAGGTATACTGCATCAAATAGAGAGTACTTTGAAGGTGACTGAAGTTTAAAATTGTAAGAATAAATATACTATTTTTAATAATTACATTTTGGGGAGTTCCCCTCATATATATAAAAAATCTTTAATGAGTCTTTACCTAATTTTTGGCAAAGATGCTTAACTGTATCATTCCCGACTAAAGTATTCTCTTTCTTATATGAAACATCAAAATGAACACATTTGTCTAATTTTCCTTTTGTTGGGCGGGCAGCATCACAGCATTTTCTGCAGGGCTCTCTTGGCCACCGAGCCAGGAACCACAAGCAATCCAGCACGAAGGTTGCCTTCCTTGGAGGTCTCCTGTCCACCAAGCGTTGAGGCAGTGAACCCTTGAAAAAGGAGATTTACTTCCCCATTCCCAGTAAGGGTTCCAACATTTTTAGTTTGCACAGGGACCTGCAAATTATGTGCCCTGACTTGGGAACTTACGTTAACTTTTAATATGTTCAGTATCTTGATTGTGTCATTGTTTTCACCAGTGTATCCCTAGGTCAAAACTTACTAAGTCATACACTTTTTAAATATGTACAGTATGACAAATATTGTTCAAAGCTCAGTAAAGTTATTAAATAATATCCAAAAGTAGTGGAAAAAAACAGATCAGTTTAACGCCAACTGATATATATACCTGTATGTAAGCATCTGGTTTTTCATGTAATTTGGATAAAAGAAAGATATTGTCTTCACATCCTCAGAATGAATAAAACTAGCACTACTTTTTATCAGTAAGGACAGGCCTGTGGGCACCATAAATGCAGAATCCAGGGAAAACCCAAATATTATTCACATGTTCATACAAAATGGTGAGTTTATAGGACTAGTTAGTACAATTCTTTGACCAGGCAACATTACGAAGCCGCATACAGAGCTGTTGCAATCACTGTAAGGGATTTCGTGTCTGGAATCTTGGTTAGATTAAAAGGAGGAAACTAAGTGTGAGGTGTTTGCAGTTTCCTTTAAATAAGTAATTTCAAGTGTGTTTCAGAAGGTCTAAACCAGTACTGTGTAAAACCACTATTATTCTTTCCACTGAACTGTTTGCCAGTCAGAATAAATAAATTAATGTTATCAGTATTGAACTTTTCTAAGTCCTCTATCTCCTGCTGTGGACTTGTGGTCATTCAGCTGGGAGACCAGGAAGCTCGTGTAATTAACAAGATTTTGTTGTCTACCATAGCAGCATCCTGCTGTCCCCAAAATACTCTTCCTTTTATTGTGTTCACCAAAAAAGAGAGATATTATCCAATTTAAAAAATGAAAAAGGGGAGCTGTCAATATCTACTACAGAATGTTGTGCATCTGTTTAAAGAATAAGATGATTCGCTTGACATAGTACTGTTACCAAGACATAGTAATCAGGATATTCTTTTATAAATATGTATGTAATAATAAAAGAAATACACAATCAAAAGATTTATGACACATTTAGATAATCACATAATACACACTAAAAGTAAATAATACAAAATAAAATTATCTTTATATATGTTAATTATGTGTATAAACATATAAAAATATTCACATCCAAAACTAATAAAGGAATCATTCTTTAGGGAGTGCCTTGCATTGGGGAAGGAGCCAGGGTAACTGTTACATTGTTTTTTTGAATTATTATACAATGAGAATGTTAACATTTATTCTGTTTATTTAAACAGATGATGTGTTTTCTAAAAATGAAACAATAACAAAAACAAATGGCAAACATCAGAGTCTTCCACAAATTAGAGTCTTTACCTGTCAGTACAGGATGAGCATGAGAGAACCTACCAGAGCTAGAACATGAGAAAATTTATGGAGGATTTACCAGGGATGCTGGTTCAGTGTCTTAGCCAATAGAAGGAAAAAAGTGCACCATGAATTCAGAGCCACTTACTACAAAGAAGCAATGTGTTTTGTAAAGAAGACATCACCTACAGACTAAGAATCTGTCCACAGTAATAGCAAATGTAAAAGAAATTTCCTTTTAAAACCATCTTGCATGGTAAAGGAGAATTCATTGACTCAAATTATTTATTGTCTAAAAGTTATCACCCCATATATTTTAAAGACAATTTCACTGATATTTAGAAGTAAATTACACACAGGAAAACAAAAAGACTTGTTATAATACTATCCAAGATTTTGTGTTAAACGTCCATTTAATACTCTTTCCCTCTAAATGATGACACGTAGATATATCATTTTGTTCCTTCTTTCTTCACTCAAACATGGGTTGTGTAGAGCTTTTCTAGAACTCTGACAGAATTGAGGCAAGGTCTCCAAGCAAAATTATTTTAGCCTCTGTGCTTTCTATTCACCTCTTTAATATTCTACTTGATCTAAATAAAAGATCACAGTGGTAATCAGTGAAGCTCACCCAAATGTCAGAATTGGTTGTACTTATAGTTAGCATGTAAAATGAACAGACTTGCATGATATTATCATGGCTAGTAATTTAAGTGCTTATAACTGCATACATAATTAAATAAGATGAGTGATATTGACAATCATATTTAGTCTGAATACCTTTAATATTTGTATATCAATACATACAGAGTACACATATATAATGACTTGGAAGTGTCAGTTTTTTGTGTATATTCGTGTTAAATGTGAATTTCATAGTACACAAATTAGAAATTAAATTTACATAGAATAGAGGTTCCTACATGGAAAAGAGAACAGGAGCAGGACTGACTTTCTCTGTGCTTTAAGTTGCCTAAAGTGTATAGTTAACTTTTTACACGTCAAGTAAATACCACAGTTCATAAAAGGAGGATAAAATACATAACATAAATCTCAGAGTGCTATTTTTATAGCTTAATTAACAAAACCAGAAAGGAAAAAAATATTTTTTTCCCAAACGAGATGATTAAAGGCCTATTTACTTTTGTTACCAAGAACTCTCTCAATTTCAGATTTTGTAATTTGTCATAGTCCAAAATTAGGGTGGGATTTGAAGAATACTACAATATAGATGAAAATAAAAATCATGCATCTAAATCAGAAAGAAAGAAGTAAAAATGTCTCATTTGTAAATGACATAATAGTTTATATATAAAACCCTGAGGTTCCACCATAAAACTGTCAGAACTGATAAAAAAATTCAGTAAGTTGCAGGATACAAAATCAATATTCGAAAATCAGTTATGTTTCTATACAATAACAATTTAAAAAACACTTATAATTATATCAAAAAGAATAAAATACCTAGGAATAAATTTAACCAAGAAGGAGAAAGTTCTGTACATTGTAAAGTATAGGACATTGATGAGAGAAACTGAAGTTGAAAATAATGCCAGACAAAGTGACTACAGATTTAGTGCAACCCCTGTAAAAATTCCAGTGACAGTATTTACAGATATTTTAAAATGTCTAAAATTAGTATGGAATGACAAAAGGCTGCAGAAAGCCAAAGCAATCTTGAAAAAGAAGAACAATGAGGAATGTATCATGTTTCCTGGTTTCAAAGTATATTACAAAACTATAGTAATCAGAACAGTATAATAGTGACATAGAAACAGACACAAGGATGAATGGAAAAGAATGAGAACTCAGAAGTAAACCCACACATATATGGTCAATTGGCTTACAGTAGAGGAGTCAATAACATATAGTGAATAAAGGACAGCCTCTTCAGTAAATAGCACTGGCAAAATTTGAAAGATACATGCAAAACAAGGAAACCAGTCCTCAATTTCACAGTATACACAAACATCAGTTTTAATCTCAAAGTCAAATAAAAAAGCTTCTGTAGAGCATAGGAAACCATCAAAAAATGAAAAGATGGTTAATACCCATGCTATAAAAAGAACCGATGCAACTCAATGACAAAAAATATAATTAAAAACTAGGCAGTGGGACTAAATAGACTTTTTTTTTTCCAAAGAAGATATCTAAATGTCCAACAGGTAAGTTTAAAAAAATGCTCAATATTGCTAACCATCAGGAAAATCAATACCACAAAGGAATATCACAGCCTTGTGTACTGTTGTTAAGAATTTAAATCGGCACAACCACTATGGAAAACAATATGGAGGTTCCTCAGAAATTTAAAAGTAGAACTGCCTTACAATCCAGTAATTCCATCCAGAGGTATACATCCAAAGAAAATGAAATCACCTTCTTAAAGAGATACTTGGACTCCTATGATCATTGAACCACAATTTTTAATAGCTAAGGCACAGAGTCCACCTAAATTCCAGCAATGATGAACAGATAAAAAAAAGAGGGGTGTGTACAAGGTCTGTCTGGAAAAAGTCCAGCCATTGTTAAAATAAAGAGAACAGTTTGCATGACATTGATGTAACCTGGCAGCCAAAAAGAGTGGACTGGAATGTGCATGAATAAACAATGACAACTTCACTGTCCTAGTCAGTGGGGGCAGTAGACACCATTGAGTGAGTATGTGTCCTGTGTTGCCATCACATTCAAAATGACTAAGCCAGTAGAGTAACAAATCTAAATCAAATTTTGTGTTAAACTTGAACACTCCTCCAAGGAAACTATTTGGATGATTCAGAAGGCTTCGAAGGACAATGCAATGAGTGCAGTACAAATAAAAGTGTGGCACAAATGTTTCAAATATGGTTAAGAATCTGTTGAAAATAATCCATGTTCTGGAAGGCCTGCAACAAGCAGAACAGCTAAGAGTGTTGAACATGTACGGGCTGCAATCATGAGAGATCAGTGACTAACTGTGCGAGAAATAGAAGTTGATCTGGGGATTCCAAAAGCTAATGTGTCTGAGGTTTTTGACACAGGATCTTGTCATGAAATGTGTCATGGGAAAGTTCATTCATGCTTTCTGCTACCAGAGTGGAAGGAACATTGTGCTGCAGTTGCTAATGACTTGATTCAAACCACTGTCAATGAACCTGATTTCCTCAAGAAGGTCATAACCGGAGATGAAATGCGTGTCTGATAGTACAGCTATGATCCAGAAACGAAGGCCCACTCATCGCACTTGGTTCTCCAAGCCCAAAGAAGATGCAGTAAAGTCACAGTAAGATTATGACCGTGTGAACTGTATTTTTGGATTGGGAAGGTATTGTCAATCATGAGTATACCACTCTAGACCAAACAATTAATAAGGATTACTGCCTCAATGTTATTCATCTGCTGAGAGATGCAATACGATGAAAATGGTCCAGCTATGGGCAACTGGTGATCGCCAGCTTCATCACGACAATGTGCCCACTCAAGCATCATTTCTCATGCAGAAACTTTTGTCAAAACATCAAATTACCCAGGTGACTCAGCCCCCCACAGCCCAGATTTTGTGCCCTGTGACTCTGGCTTTTCCCCCAACTAAACTCACCTATGAAAGGAAAGACCATCCATGAGATTCAGGAAAATGCAATAGAGTAGCTGATGGTGATTCCAACAAAAAATTTTTCACAGTGTTTTGAACAGTGGAAGAGATGCTGGGAGAACTGTGTGAGCTCCGTACTTTGAAGGGGAGTCATTGCCTAATGTACAATGTTTCTTGTACCTTCTTCCATAAATGCCTCTTTTTTATTACAAAGCAGGATACTCTCTGGATAATACTTTCTGCCACAAAAAAGGAAACCCTGACATTTGTCACAATATGAATGAAACTTGAGGTCATTATGCAAATTAAATATATATTCCAGAAAGAGAAATACAAACACTGTATGATCTTATTTATATGTAGAATCTAAAAGCAAATGAAATCATGTGTAGTATTTCAATGTGTAAATATATCACAGCTTTTTAAAAAATTATATTTTATTGTTTGCGTTCTTAGAGTTGTCCCAATTTTTTCCTCCTTTGCCCCCTCTACCCTGCACTCCCCACTCCTTCAGGCAATCCACACACCATTGTCCATGTCCATGGGTCATGAATATAAGTTCTTTGGCTACTCCATTTCCTATACTGTACTTTACATCTCCATGGCTGTTGTGTAACTACCTATTAGTACTTCTTAATTCCCTCACCTCTTCATCCATTCCCACACACCCCACTCCCATCTAGAAACCATCAAAATGCTCTCTGTACCCATGATTCAGTCTCTGTTCTTCTTGTTTGCTTGGTTTGTTTCTTGATTCAATTGTTGATATATATTTATCACCATTTTATTGTTCATAATTCTGATCATCTTCTTTTTCTTAAATAAGTCCCTTTAACATTTCATATAATAATGGTTTGGTGATGATGAACACCTTTAGTTTTTCCCACTCTAAGTCACATAATAATTAAAATGCCAAAGTTTAAAGAAAAAGAGAGAATCTTCAAATCAGCAAGAGAAGAGTAGTTAGTTACCCACAAAGGAGTTCCCAGAAGACTGTCAGTGGATTTCTCAAAAGAAATTTTGCAGGCTAGAAGGGATGGGCAAGAAATATTCAAACTCATGAAAAGCAGGGGCCTACAGCCAAGATTGCTCTACCCAGCAAAGATATCATTTAGAATCGAAGGGCAGATAATGTGTACCACAGCGGTTTTATCCACTCATCTACTGATGGGCACTGGGGCTGTTCCTAGATTTTGGTTATTGTAAATAATGCTTCTATGCATATAGTGGTGCATATATTCTTTCAATTTGGTGTTTCAGAATTCTTAGGACATATTCCCAGAAGTGGGATCACTAGGTCATAAGGCAGTTCCATTTCTAATTTTTTGAGGTAACTATATACTGCTTTCCACAGTGGCTGTACCAATATGCATTCCCACCAACAGTGCAAAAGGATTCTCCTTTCTGTACATCCTCACCAGCACTTGTTTGTTGATTTATTGATGGTAGTCATTTTGACCCATGTTAGGTAATGTATCACTGTGGTTTCAATTTGCAATTCTCTGGTGATTAGTGATGATGAGCATTTTTTCATATGTCTTTTGCCTATATGTATGTCCTCTCTGGAAATGTGTCTATTCAGGCCATGTGCCCATTTTTATTTGTATTGTTTGTCTTTCTTGAATAGAGTTATATGAGTTATTTATATATTTTGGAGACTAATCTCTTATCCAATATATCATTGGTGGATATCTTCTCCCATACAGTGGCTTCCCTTTCCATTTTGTTTGTTTGTTTATTCATTCATTTATTCATGTATCTGAGTACACATGTTTTAAGTGCCTATTATTTTTGGTCATTAGATATCTTTCAACAATTAACTTTATACCAGCAACTTAAATGATACCCTGAGGAGTGGCCATGAATAATATACCTTTAGAACATTAGCAATTCTCTTCTTTCTCAACAAAAACATTTTGAAAATCACTTTGTGTGTGTGTGTGTGTGGAAAGCACATTACACACATTAGGTAATTAATAAAACTATTCCTATGAAAAAATTAAGTGGAAATTTAAAAATACAGATTTGATCACTTCTTGTAAACATACACATCTATGACATGGTGAAATAGATGCACATTACATTTTTTAAAAATTTTATTTGCTAATTCATTTGTCAGATTATTTGGGGTAGCATTGATGTCTATAGGGATTACTCTAATAATGGCAAACAAATGGTTTCATTCAAAGCTCAACTTGGAAGTATCAGAAACTCACATGAGACTTGTCTAGCTCGAGTGTCAATTAAGAGCATCTCCTAAATATGCTACTGTTATATTTTAATAGAGTTCAATTGCACAATTTTTTAAGGTTTAAATGTGTTTACTGAAAACAATATCTTCATAACTTCTATGGATTCTTTAATATGTGTATGCTGTTGATAGAAACATAATAAGAAATTACTTTTTAGAGCAGGCATTCTTTGACCCTGGTATAAGCAATAAGGGCAGTGAGATCTGAGAATTCCACTAAGCAGTTTTATAGCAATAGACAAAGTAGTTTCATTACCACAGGCTCAGTTTTCTCCTGTGAGTCTTAGGCTACTCCTTTACTGTCCTTATTGCAGACAATTCGTTATTTTAACCGTTTTTCTCTGAAGTCACCTTGTTTCATTGAGATCCTTGGTCTGTCTTGAGTCTCAGGGCTCTCTTTAACCTAAAGGCTGTTCGGATGGTTCTATGAGATAGGAATTACAAAATCAATTTGGAAACTAAAAAAAAAAAAAAAAGCAATTTAGTGTGGTATGTGGAATAAATTAGTTTGTGTTGAAACACCCTTCCCCAAAGGGTAAGAAGTAATATAGTCCAAATAATATATTGTTGGTGGATCTTAAATAAGTTCTATCCTCTCATGGGTTGAGAGGCAAATTGCTTATGCTTGATGAGAGCCAAGCTTCTTGGCCCAGCGTCATAAAGGATGAGCTTCTGTCCAGAAGGACCTTTTTACAAATATTGGTATTTTCACAGAGTCTCTTGTTTATTTGTTTTAATGAAACATATCTGTTTTTTCAGTGTTTCACGAGTTTGACATTGTGGTCAGATTTGCTCTTGCTCAAGCGTCTTGCCCAAGGTAAGTAGCATCATTTGGGGTGACATCTTGTTTTACATTATGAATTGCATCCAGCATCAAAGAAAGGCAAATATTTCATGGCGAGCAATCTGATAACAGACTCTCTCTGGAAGATGAATTATCCTTAATGTACTTTGTGCCCTGTTAGTAATTTACTCATTATGTCCTAGAACTGTTTTCAAATTTCAATTTCTTCAGATATGAATTTCAACAAAGTGTTATTTAGTATACAACAGATTCTAAATATAAACTGAAATCCACCTGTTCCTTGGTAGAAGTGTTGAAAAAAATATGGGTTATGGGCCATTGTACTCATTTTAAAACCCATGGGTTTTAATCTTCTTCCTAAAAACATAATCAGATTGACTTACCTCATCAGCAATGTGACTGATATTATTTCTGATGATCTGAATCTGATTGCATTACCAAGCAAGTATATGTTTTTTATAAAATATTCATTACAGTTTTCTTTCTTTCCTTTTTATTGTTGTTCAAGTACAGTTGTCTCCTTTTTCTCCCTACCACTCCCACTTCTCCCCTCTAATCCACACACCCCCACATCCCACCCTCAATCCTATGCCACTTTGGCTTTGTCCCATGTTCCTTGACAACCCTTCCTCTTCTTTCCCTGCTATCGTCCTCCCCCCTCCCCTCTGGTTACTGTCAGTTTGTCTTTATTTCAATGTCTCTGGTTATATTTTGCTTGCTCCTTTCTTTCTGCTGCATAGTAGTCCATTGTGTAAATGTTCCATGTTTTTTGATCCACTCATTTACTGATGGGCACTTAGGTTGCTCCCAACACTTGGTTATTGTAAATTGTGCTGCTATGAACATTGGGGTACATAGGTTCTTTTTAATCAGTGTTTCAGAATTCTTAGGTTATAATACCAGCATTTTCTTAAGAAATGTTAGAAAGTAGGAAATTTTGTTTCCTGCAAAAAATGGTTCTCTCTCTGTTTCATTTATTTACTTTTTGGTTTGAAAAATTTTAAAAATGCAAATGAGTAAAAGAAAAATATGACAAGCAGTAATGTTTCCACCATTGCAGGGTTTATCCTAAATATTTTGTTAAATTGCTTCCTGCATTTTGAAAACAAAAAATAAAAATAAATTACAACAGGTGGAGTTGTTGAAATTCTCTTTACTCACTCTCCTTGTCCTCCCTTCATTCCAAAAGGAAAGTGCATCAACAATTTCATGTATATCTCACTAGCCTACAATTTTTATGTTTATAAACAGATACAATTTTATAAATGTATATATTCTATTTTATTTTATAAACTTGGTTATTATTTTTGAATAAATCTGCACCTTCACATGCCTTTGATTTGGAGAACTATTCTTATTAGTATGTAAGAATTGTAGTTCATTCTTATGAATTCTTGTATGATGTTATTTTATTTAAATATTATTACTGACAAATATTTAGACTCATTCCTGGCTTTTACATTAAAAACAATGGTGCAGCAAATACTCTTATAATTGTCTTTTTACAATTCTTGCAAGAGTTTTTGAGATATAAGTTGGGTAAATTTTTAATTTTACTACCATGAGTTTTAGTTTCTTTGAAATTTTATATTTTAAAACCTGTTGTTCAATTAAGAATTGCTTTTATTTAATTAAATATATTGTAATCCATTGTTTCTTCAGTTTCTTAAGGATTTTAAGGCTACTTAACAATTTATTTATTTACTTATATTTTGCTAAAATGGGGGTTTATTTTTTCCTTATTAAAGAATATAATGGAATCTATGTTTGCTAGCAATATCAATATCTTATTTATTTTTAAGGACTTGGTATTGTATTATGTGTGCCATTTAATTATTGATTTTCAATCAAATACAAAACAAAATCTAAAAATAGCAGAAGCCCCATTTTATTTCATCTACTGAAAGTTTCAAAAAATTAAGTTGTTATTCTAAGCAAAACAATGACATAAATTCCTATATCTTAATAATTTTAGGCATTCTTTTTAATAAATGAACTAAGCAATATTTCTCAAAAATTCATAAGAATCTTTGTCTCGAAAGATTGTTTTTATACCTCATTAATGTAGAGATGGCGAATGTAGACGAACAGTTGAGCCAGTGGTAGTGTGAGGATAAAGGCAGTGCACATTCCACAGACGACTCCGGCTCCCTTCCACAAACTGTAATATCGGCCCTAATTTGCCCATGCGCATATGCTCATGCCCGAATAGTGCACACGTATACACACAGACAGAAAGGGCACCTAGGAGCTAGTCAGGAAACACATCACTTAAAATTCTTTTGTTTTTTAAAGTATGGTCATGTGAAATCTGTAAAAGAATTGTACTGAAATACAAACCTAAAATACATGTAGTACTGAGGGTTTTATTGAATAGGACTCCCATGTCATTCACAATTGAAGAGTTAGAAAATGACAGAAATTGTTTCACTGACTGTCTTGCCCTCTTTACAGAATACCTAACAGGTTATTATTTTTTCTCTATGGAATATAGACCTATACATCCTGTGGGAAAGTTCTGAGTGAAAATGCCATCTGGATTATTAATCAATACAGGGTATTTGAATCAATTATTTGTAAGAAAAAATGTATCCAATGTTCAGAAAATATTCATAAATATCTTAAATATATTTAAATCAAGATGATATACAAAAATTTGTAGAATTTGAATAGTGTTTGTGTGTTCTGCATTCTCAAAAAAAAAATTTCATCAGTGGTGTCACCCAAACAAGTGTGATGAGTAGACAACTCAAACATTAGATTTCCTGGAAGGATGTATACTTCAATTGGATTCTGCAGACTACTAAAGTTGGAAGGGATGGTTGCAAATGAATACCATTATATGGAATATGTTTTGACTCTAAAACCTAATACTCACCTCTGGTTAATGTGTTGAATTAGACTAATATAAATTCTCAGATGGTCAATCAGAAAATAATATGGATCATTATGTTTCTTACATAATAAAAAAAGTAAAGACTAGTTTCGGCACAAAGTGGTCTTTAAAGCTGAAGTTGCTCTACAGGAAAGCTGGTCAAAGGAAAGGTGGTGGAGAAAGAAATCTTTAAAAAATATGCTTTAATGATATTTAATTTCAAAACAAAAGTGTTTTACATTTGTAGTAGTTTGCTAAGGCTGCCATAACAAAATAACACTGAGTCTTAAGATTTAAAATAATGAAAACTTTTTCATACAATTCTTGTGCCCAGAATTATGAGATTAATGTGTCTGTAGGTTTAGTTTCTCCTGAGGCATCTTTTCTGGGCTTATAGGTGGTTATCTTCTTGCTGTATTTACATGAACTGTTTTCTGTGTGTTTTCATTCCTGTGTCTTTTTTTCTATGTCTTAATCTCTTCTTAAGAGAACACCAGTAGCATTTGAATAAAGACCAAGTGTCTTTTCCCTACAACAATGATATAAAACTAGAAAGCAATACCAGGAGAAAAAAACACACATATCAAAATGTGGAGATCACACAACACATTCCTGCACAACCAGTGTATCAATGAAGAAATCAAAAAGGAAATCAATAAATATCTTGGCACACCAAAATGGAAACACGACAAACCTAAACTTATGGAAAGCAGCAAAAGCAGTTTTAAGAGGGAAGTCTGCAGTGATAAATGCCTACATAAAACAAAATAAATAACTTTACACTTCAAGGAACTACATAAAGAAAAAATAGCTCAATGTTAGCAGAAGAGAAGAAATACAAAGATTGTGGATGAAATAAAATGAAATAGAGACAGATAAATAATATAAACAATAATCAAAACTAAGAACTAGTTTTCTGAAAATATAAACAAACTGGACAAATCATGAAGAAACAGAAAATCTGAACATATCCATAATGAGTAAAAAGTTCAAATCAGTTATCAAAATCCACCCAACCAAGAAAAACCTGGACTAGATAGTTTCACTGGTGAATTCTGCCAAATATTTATAGTAAAAACAATTACTAATCTTCTCAAACTCTTTCCAAAAATTGAAGAGGAGGGAATAATTCCCAACTCATTTTATGAGGATAGCATTACCCTGATATCAAAACCAGATAAGGAAACTAAAAGGAATAAAACTACAGGTCAATAACTATGAAGAATATAGATGCAAAAATTCACAACCAAATACAAGCAAACCAAATTCAAAAGCACATTAAAACAATCACAGACCATGTCAAGTGGAAATTTTCCCTGGGATGAAAGGATGGTTCAACATAGAGAAATTAACATATGTTATACACCACATTAATGGAATAAAAGATTAAAAAAACATATGGTTATTTCAATGGATAAAGAAAAAGGATTTAACAAAGCTACTATTATTTCATTTTAAAACTCTCAACAAATTTGCTTTTGAAGCTAGGTACTTCATTATAATCAAAACTCTATGTGCCCACATTTAACATCATACTCACGTGTGAAAGGTTGAAACTTTTTTACCTATGACCAGGAAGAAGTCCAGAGTACCCATTTTCACCACTCTTATTCAACTTAGTCTTAGATAGTTCAATTAGGCAAGGGGGAAGAATTAAAAAACACCCAAACTTGGAAGGAAGAAGTAAAATTATTCATTTGATCTTGTATATAGACTATTCTAAAGACTCCACCAAAATACTGTTGAGCTAATACATGAATTCAGAAATTGCAGAACACAAAATCAACAGTCAGAAATCAATTGTGTTTCTACACACTAACAACAAACTACCTGAAAAAGAAATAAATGAAACAATCTCATTAATAATAACACCGCTCCCAAAATAAAATACTTAGGAAGAATTTAACCACAGATATAAAAAGCTCTGTAGACCAAAATCTATAAAACCCTGAAGAAGTAAACTGAAAAGACACAAGTAAACTGATAGATATTCTATACTCATGGATTAAAGAATCAATATTGTTAAAATTTTCATGTTTATCCAAAGGTATCTAATGCAGGTAGATTTAGTGCAGTTTCTATTAAAAAATCCCATGGCATTTTTTACAGAAATAGAAAAAAAAATTCAAAATTTCTACGGGATACCAAAAGACCTTCGATAACTTAAACAGTCTTGAGAAAGAAGAACAAAGTTGTGTAAATGTACCATAGTTTTTGGATCCACTCATTTGCTGATGGGCACTTAGGTTGCTTCCAGTACTTGGCTATTGTAAATTGTGCTGCTATGAACATTGGGGTGCATACGTTCTTTTGGATTGGTGTTTCAAAGTTCTTAGGGTATAATCCCAGCAGTGGAATTGCTGGGTCAAAGGGCAGTTCCATTTTTAGTTTTATGAGGAAATTCCATACTGTTTTCTACAGTGGCTGCACCAGTCTGCATTCCCACCAATAATGTACTAGGGTTCCCTTACACAATGGAATTCTACACAGCAGAGAGAAAGAAGGAGCGTATACCCTTTGCAATGGCATGGATGGAACTAGAGAGCATTATGCTAAGTGAAATAAGCTAGGCGGTGAGGGACAAATACCATATGATCTCACCCTTAACTGGAACATAATCAACAATTGAAAAAAGCAAAAAAATATAACCAGAGACATTGAAATTAAGAACAATGTAACAATAGCCAGAGGGGAGTGGGGAGGGGATAGTGGGGAGAGGGGTCTGTCTATAGGAGCTACTATAAAGGACACATGGACAAAATCAAGGGGGAGGATAGAGGTGGGGGAGGGAGGTGGGACTGGCTGGAGTGAGGTGGGGTGGGTTGGAGGGATGGGGAGAAAATGCAGACAATTGTAACTGAATAAAAATAAAAATTAAAAAAAAGAACAACGTTGGAGACATCACATTCCTTGATTTCAAATATTACAAATCTATTGTAACGAAAACAGCAGGGTACTGGCATAAGAACACACACATATATCACTAAACAGAATTAAGAGCCCAGAAGTAAACCCATACATTTATGGTCAACTAATGTCTGATGAGGGAGACAGTAACATTTAGTGGGGAAAGGCTAGCTTCTTCAATAAATAGTATTGTTAAATGTAGATAATTACATGTCAATGAAAGAAACTGGACCCTTTACCATTCACAAAAATTAAACCAAAATGTATTAAAACTTAAATATAATACTTGAAACCATAAAATTTCTAGTACAAAAATAGGTCAAATGCCCTTGACACTTTTCCTCACAACTTTTTAGATATGACACTAAAAGCAAAATATCAAAAGCAAAAATCACCATGCAGAACTACATCAAACTGTGAAGCTTCTGCACAAGAAAAGAAACAATTTACTAAATTAAATCACAATATACAATATGTGACAGAATGTCTGCAAACCATAAAGTTTAAAAAGTGTTAATATCCTATGCTTATAAGGGAACCATACAAATCAACAACAACAACAAAAATAATGGATAACCTCAAAAGACTTTTTTTCTAAAGAAGACATACAAATATTCAACAGGTGTCGGGGGGCTTTAACGCAGCCCCCCGGGTCCGCCATGGATGAAGAAAAAGACTACCAAGACATGATCTGCTTGGGGAGGAAAGGTGGCCGTTTCTCTCAAGGGGAGAAGGGCCCAGAGCCTCTCTCTCCAGGGGCTTTTATTAGGTTCATTCGCATAGGAATACAGATAAAGCTCATCAATCATTGTCAGCCAGTAAGGGTTAAACAATACATGATTTACAGAGAACTCTGAGGGCTTATTCTGAGTTACAGCCAATTAGTTAGAGGGCCATAAAACTTTAGGCGCCAGACTTATCTCAGGTCTGGACCCTTATCTCTTAAACTGAGGGTACAATTAAGTAGGTTTCACAGGAATGTATGTATTTTTCTTAGGCCTGATTCCCCAGGGAATCTGCCCCTCCCAGCACAGGACTGCACTGCCCTCTGTTATCCCTTCAGGCTTAAGTCAGGCAAGGGAAGTAAGGCAGCCAAGAGATTAGGAGACTTCTTGCAGGCAGAATGAGGACTCAGGCTATTTCACAGCCGAGGGGCGAGGGTCCATCACCCCCTTTTTCCACAGCCCCCCGAGTCCTTCCCTGCGGGCCTCTTTCGTGACCAGAACCTGTCTTAGGTTGATCCTCCCTTGAGGATTCTTACTCGTCATTGGCTAACTGGCCAAGCTCAGGGCCAAGCAGGGTGAAGTGGGCAGAAGTGGCACTTCTGCCAGGGAGACAAGCTTTGTCTCCTTAGTGGCTTATGGTCCCAACTCTGACTCAGCCTTAACCATGAGGGGTTACAGCCTCTGAAACCAGGCAGGGCGGTTCCCAACAAACAGGTACATGAAAAGATGTTCCACATCACTAATCACCATGAAATGCAAATGAAAACCACTAAGGAATATCACTTCACATCTCTTAAAATGACTATTATCAAAAAGACAAAAGATGACAACTGTTGACAAGAATGTGGAGAAAAAGAACACTTCTGCACTGTTGATAGGAATGTAAACTGGTATAGCCACTGTTAACAATGATGTGGGTATTCCTCAAAAAATTATGACAGAACTACCATATGATCCACTAATCTGACTTACTAGTATGTATCCAAAGAAAATAACTCCCCTCAAGAGATACCTGTCCTCTCTGTTTAATGCAGCATAATTCATAATGGCCAAGATGTGAAATCAACATAATTCTATTGACAGATGAATGGCTAAGAAAAGTGGGGTATATACATGTAAAATCAAACATTATTCAGCCACAAAAAAAAGAAAGAAATCCTGTTATTTGTGACAGCCAGGAACTTAAAGGCAGCATGCTAAGTGAAACAGGTCATGCAGAGAAAGACAGATACTGGTGACCTCGCTTATATGTGGAATATAAAAAGGCCAAACTTATAAAAATAGGGAGCAGAATGGTGGTGCCTGGGACTGGAGTGTGGAGTCAGGAAAAGGGCACAAGCTACAAGCTGTAAGACCAATAGGCTCTGGGGATCTGCCATTTGGCATGGTGACTCTAGTTAACAATAGTGAATTATCTCTAAATGAAAATTGCTAAGAGAGTAAATCTTAAATATTATCATCACAAAAATGGAGGTAATTATGTGAGGTGATGGAGATGTTAACTAACCTCACTGTGGTAATCATTTCACAATGTGTAAGTGGATCAAATCATCGTGTTGTGCACCTTATACTTACACAATGTCATATGTCAATTATAACCCAATAATGCTGGAAAAACAATCAAGAGCTCTTCTTAGAGATGGCACAGAAGTGAGGTCACAAGGAAAACTGATGTCTCCAATATTGGAGAAACAGACATGTGAGTCTGGAGAATCATAACTTAACCATAACATACACCCAGGAAGAGAAGCCTCTGCAGGAACCAGTGCTTGGGTGAGAGAACTTGAACTGTAATGCACAGCTAATGGAGGCTAATTGTGGACAAGTCTGAAGGTTCAAATTCCAAAGGGACTGCCTCAGTCATGGTGAGTGATCACACTTCTGTGAGATGCATATCCAGGAGCTCCGTCAGGCTCTCACAGTGAATATCAGAGAAATATTCCCTCCTGCTTCTGGCATGAAAAGGAAAGGAAAAGTAACTATTCAAAAAACATCAGAGCATTCTCTTCTTCTTCATAAGGCCTGCCCTTGGGAGAAATTAATTTACCAGGGCCCAACCTGCTGGGGTTTTATCAAAGCTTCACCTACCTAGGGGAAGGGAACCACCCAACTACATTCTCATCTAGGCATCCAGGTCCCCCTAAGGGGGGAGGAACAGAGGAGCAGTGGTGAGGTTTACAGTGCAGGGGCACAGCCTCACCGGCAGACTGAGACTAAATCCTGAGAGAACAGAGCCTTCGCCTCCCCTCAGTTCTTATCACTTCATCACTAAAGGCCTCTTTACCACAGTCCCACTTTCTCAATATGTCATGTCCACCTTTCAACAAAAAACTACAAGGCATACTAAAAAGAAAAAGAAAATCATAGTTTGAAGAGACTGAACAAATGTCAGAATAGTAGTCAAACATGGCAGGAATGTTGCAATAATCAGTTTTTTTAAAAACTATGATTAATAAACTAAGGACTTACTGAAAGATATGGCAATATCCTCAAAACAAAGAAAAAAAAAACCAAGATGGAAATGCAAAGAAAAACAAAGACTGAAATAAAACCAGAACAAAATATTCAAGAACTGTGGGACAACTATAAAATATGTAACATCTGCATAATGAGAATACCTGAAGGAAAAGAGAGAAGTAAACAGAAATGCCATTTAAAGGAGAAATGACTAAATTTCTCTCAAGTTAATGCTGGACACAAAACCACAGATCATAGAGCTCAGAAAACACTGACCTGAATAAATGCAAAAAAGAAAAAAAATTACTACACCTAGTCATATGAAGCATATTAACATTTCAGAATTAAGCAATAGGCTAATGAAGGTTCCTTGATGGTAACAATCGTACCACTGTGGTGTCTGGGTGCTGATAGTGGGGAGACCTGCGTGTACCAAATGTGACAAAGGAAACTGTCTGTACTTTCCACTCAGTTTTTCTGTGAACCTAAAACTGAGCTAAAAAATAAGGTTAGTTAAGCTGAAAAAAAACATGTAGAGGAGGTTGTCAGAGAAATGAAGCAATCTGATCAGAAAAAGAAAATTAAGTTCGAGTAGAGACCTGAAGGATGAGTGAAAGTTAAACAGAAGCAAGCTGGGCATAGAATTAAATGAGTAATAAAATAATTTGCTAAAAACTCATTGTTGATGCACGATTTAGTTTTAAAAAGGAAAGTTCTAAATCTCTGTCCCTGCAACTCTTTCACAGAGATGTCTAGTTTTTTATTATTAATTTTGTCCCATTTATTTAAATACAAGAGCTGTAACCCAGTAAAATACAAAGTCTCACATAAATACCTGAACATTAAAAGCAGATTGATTTACATGCTTTCCCACCTTATGTGGTCAATAGATCCCCAAATCTAGGAGTCCTAAATTTATAGTACAGGGGGAGACCAAACAAATTAAAAAGTGATAACTCTGAAAGCATCAGAGTGGGTGTGAGAGTCCAGAACAATCAAATATTTATTTACCTCATCATGATTGCACACTTTGGAATAATAATAATCCCTGAATTTCTGTACTATCACCATGGGCTTGAGCATTGTTTATAAGGATGTAAATTTAGCTTTTAGGTAGTTGCTATTCTCTATTCTGAATTGTCCTGGTAGTCTGGGTATAATTCACCACAGTCTGGTTATAAGTGATTTATCCCTACACCCCTCTGCTCTGACAGCTCTGGGAAGGTTGAAATCCCTGCAGTGAGTGATAATACCTGCTCCACTTAGCAGAAGTGCACAAATGCAATGTTCTGTCAAGCAGGGTGAATCTTTTAGGCTCACTAAAAAGATTCAGTATAATTGATCCAACATATTTTCCTTTATGCATTAAAAAACATTATTTATTCCTGAATTTTAGTATTGGGAGTACCTCGATGCATGTCAAAATTCTCAGGAAAACTCCCACTTTTCAGACAGTCGTCTAGAAGAAGCACAGGTCATTTGACCATATTCTCAAGAAAAGAGGCCAAAGTATGTTGATGTACACAACATAAAAATTGGGAAATGACATTGGTATTTAATTAACACTTTGCATTATTTCTTGCATTAATTAATGAAAATATTCTATAATCAGTTCTAGTATTTAGTTTTCAGTGTTTTAAGGGACATGTTTAAAGTTGATAGCTAAAAAATATCCCTTATTCTAAGCTGATAATATGAATTAATTTAATTTACCACGAATTAATTTAATTTATCACCAGTGAAATAAACAGAAGGAAGTTTGGACAATGGAGTTATCCATTCATTAATAAATTCATCAATGCATTTAATAAACAACTCCTTGTTGAACACCCACTGGAGCCTCATCCTTGGCTAACTTTTGAGGATGCAAGGATGAAACTGCAGGTGTCTGCACCGGACATCAGCTAATCTCTCAGTGTAGGTAAACTGCAGCAGAAAAGGAACTCCTTCAACAGGTGAGACCCATTTTCTAGGTATGCCAAGTCATCAGCAATAAAGGATCTATAATGTTATTGGTTTAAGAGTCTTCAAATTTTGGATTGAAGTTATCATTGTAGGAAAAAATAAAATAAATCTTATATGCAACCACAATGTATAAAATAAATAAAAGAATATTCTGGTTAGGGAGGAGTTTGGTGGACAACCAGGACTGGGGAGAAAGGGAGACTGAAGGCCTGTAAAGTCCTACCTCATCAATTTCTGCCCTGAATCCTTCCCACAGCCCAGCAAGACAGTTCCTGAAGAAAATGTTGAACTCTAAGAGCTCCAAGAGCATAATCTGAAAACATCTTTTTGAGATCAACACCCTTATTTTACAAAGGAGGAAAATGCATAGTGGAGAAGTTAAATGGCTTGCCAAGTATTAGTGCTCGTTAACTAGCAAGAGAAGTAGGAAAATACCTGTAATGAGTTTCTTTTCCATGTTGTAGACCAAAAATTATTATAATGTCACATATTAAAGAGGGCACCACTTAAGTCAGGGGTGTCAAACTCATTTTCACTGGGGGCCACATCAGCCTTGTGGTTGCCTTCAAAGGGCCGAATGTAATTTTAGGACTGTATAAATATAACTACTCCTTAACTGGGGCAAGGAGCTCAGTGCTGCCTCCAGGTAGAAATAAGGTGCTGGGCCGGATAAAACAAGGTGGAGGGCCGGATTTGGCCTGCGGGCCTTGTGTTTGCCGCCTGTGACTTCAGGCAACAGAAAATGCCATGGTGACCTCTGATTCCTCCAAATACAAACTAGATTTCTTGATGTAATCATAGAATTCTAATTACTTAGGAATTGTAAAGCAATTACAATCACAAGTAACCTTCACAAAAAAGATGAGCACATGACATGAAAGTGTAACACAGCACAGGTCAATTGTTCTTGGGAAACACTGAAGAGAGAAAACATTTTGTCATCCATTTAAAATAAATAACATTACAATATGGACATGGAAGCTGAATTTATACCTAGTGAAAGAAACTAAATGATATACAATTTTATCCAGTTTCAATTAAATCAGTATTCTCAGCCCAGTAAAATGAAAATATGAATAAATGAACATTAGTGCCTGAACACACCAAAAGCTGGACATCTTCCCAGTACTCTAGCTAGCTTGGTTTCTCAGATGAGGCTTAATACACTGACATAGAACATTGCAAAATAACTGTGTCACCGTTACATCCTAGAAGCATGGGGAAAGTTATATTATTTACATTTCACCGTGTCTTTTCTTTTACAAATTGCTATCTATGAATTAGTCATACCATAGCTTTTTTTGTCTTGTTCTTTTTTTTCTTTTTTATTGAATTTATTGGGGTGACATTGGTTAATAAAACTATGTAGGTGTATAATCCTATACTACATCATCTCTACATTGTATTCTGTGATTATGGATTTGATAGCATTTCCTTTAGGAAATTTTGCTGGACCATATAAACTTTTAAAGTGATTTATAAAAAATTTTTAAGATTGGACATGATTCTCTTTTCTTCTCAAGATTTTTGATAGTATAGTTAACAAGTTAACAAGAAGGTGTGTTCATAGAAGGACACAGAAGTTGAGTGAAGTTGCGTGATATTTAAAAAAAATTGAAATAAATTATATTTACTCATCAATAAACATTTATATGAGTCTATCAATTTTCTAAGTATTGGAGATATTGTGAAAAATTGACAAAATTTTTGTTAATATAGGGCTTGTATTTTTGTGAATAGAAATAATCAAATACTATATATTTATTGAATTATAAAATGTTTATATGACATAAAGTTGTCCACTTTATAATCATTTTATTATAATATTATGAAATAAATCCAAAAATATATTTAAATTACATATCCTCTATCATTTTAATTTTGAATATGAATTTCCTTTGTGAAAATACATACCTATTTAGGGCACCCTGCCTCTGACTATATGTGTATATTTATATATGTATATATATGAGCACTTCTTCACTCTAATTCATATAATTCATTCATTTTACAAAGCTGCTAGTTTCCACACTAATCCAGGCATCAGAATCAGTAGCAGTTATGTTTTTATTATATCAGATGGTCAGATAATTAGGAGGCTATTTTTTAGCCGAATGTTCAATATAAGAAAATATATTAGTATAATCACACATAAATCAATTTTCTAATCTGATATTTTATTTTATTTTTTTAAGATTTTATTTCATTTTATTTTTAGACAGAAGGGAAGGGAAGGAGAAAAAGAGGGAGAAAAACATCAGTGTGTGGTTGCCTCTCATGCACCTCCTACTGGGGACGTGGCCCACAACCAGGCATGTGTTCTCACTGGGAATTGAACCAGCAAACATTCGGTTCACAGGCCGGCATTCAATCCACTGAGCCGAGCCAAACCAGCCAGGGCTAATGTGATATTTTATATTGTAATAAATAAATGTCTAAAAGTTGCCTTTATAGATAAAGTTGCACATATTTTCTTAGTTCACAAGTGTAATATTATCATGTCTAATAGTTGTATGATTTTTCCTTAGTAAAAAAATGTTTATACATGTTCTTTTACTAATACCTTCCCCTTCTTTCCACTATTAGCCTCTTCTCCCCTCCCCTCTGGTCACTTTCAGTCTGTTCCATGTTTCCATGACTGTGGTTCTATTTTGTTCATTAGTTTACTGTTCATTAGATTCCTCTTATAGGTGAGATCCTATGGACAACAGTGTAGGGATTGGCTGTGGGAAGGGGGTGTGGTGGGCAGAGGAGGACAAAGAGGGAAAAATTGAGACAACTGTAATAGAATAACAATAAAAATGATAAATAAAAAAATGTTTAGAAAAAAATAATGATGGTTGTAAGGAGAATGCTGTTTAATATATAGTAATTGAATTTTTTTCTGTCTAAATTAAGATTTATTTATGCCACAAACTAATAATTTGCTTATCACAACTAGGTAAAGCTGGAACTTAATAATTCATAATAAAAGTATAACTACTTTAGTTCACATCAAAAAAACCCCAAAAAGCATATTTGCAAATTACCTTATTGACAGTCACACTTTATCAGTGAGAAAAATTAGGTGCCAAATTCTTGAAAAAATCTGGATCTCTCTTGTGAAACAAGTAGGCAGGAAAAAATAAAGTTGAATTCTAAGAGCAGACTTTTTTTTTTCCTTCAGATATAGTTTATAAATGGAAGTAGCATATTTTAAAAAAATTTTTATTGTTATTCAGTTACAGTTGTATGCCTTTTCTCCCCGTCCCTCCACTCCACCTCAGCCGAACCCCCCTCCCTCCCCCATCTCCACCCTCCTCCTTGGTTTTGTCCATGTGTCCTTTATAGTAGTTCCTGTAATCCCCTCTTCCCACTGGCCCCCTCCCCAGCTATTGTTAGATTGTTCTTAACTTCAATGTAAGAGCAGACATTTTAACCTTATATTCTGTCTCACTTCATTTTATGAGTAACTAACTGGCAAATTAAAACAAAATTTAATATGATATTGAATAAATTAATTACAAAGCAATAGCTACAATGCAATTAAAGCTACTTTATTGAATTCAAATGTTATCAATCTTTTAAAATATTTAATTATTTTTAAGAATTAACAAAAAAGAGGGGTAAGAGAACCGGTATAGATTTGAAATAACTACTAAACAGACATTTTATTTGCAATGCATGAACTTAGTTGGCTATTCATTCAGGGAGAACAAAACAAATTTTTTTAGTTCTTTTTCTCATGTGGTATTAGCCAGGGTTCTCTTAAAAAAACTTCTCAAGTGGTTTTTCTCCCCCTTGTAATTAATAAGTATTTTGTGGGAGAGGTATTTTGAAACCATGTGAATATTCCATTTTTATCATATTTTTAGTTTATTCGTTATTTATTTTGATGATAAAACTGTCCCTAATTTAGTAGAAGCCCCTTCAAGGTGGCTTTTTTGTCTTTTAACATAACCTAGTTATTTTTTTAAAGGTGAGACAAGTGGGAAAAATCTGAATATAAACTGGATATTAAATGAAATAATGTTAACAATTATAATGATAATACTTATATTAGAAGATTATTTTTATCACTGGAATATGTTGAAATAGTCAAATGTCTACAGATTCCTTTAAAATAGTACAGATATATATATAGTATTATCTGTACATATATATATATATAAGTACAGATATATATGTACTTAATTGTTTTATCTTGAATGCTCTCTCTATATATATGTATGTGTAAATATATATAAGTTTTATCTTGCATGCTCTCTCTCTAGAGAGAGCGCGCAAGATAAAACAAGGGAAAATATTAACAAATGTTGAATCTGGTAGACGGCATACAAGTTTTTATTTTAGATACTATTCTTTTTACTTTTCTATATGTTTACAATTTTTCGTGATAAAAAGTTGGAAAGGGAAATGTGTCAAAGAAGTGATTTATCTATTAAAAATATTTATGAGACAAAAAAAGAAACACAACATCATAAATAGCATAGGACAAATTGATGGTTGCCAGACGGTAGGTGGTTTGGGGGGTGGGATGGGTGAAAAAGGTAAAGGGAACTAAGTACAAATTGCCAGTTATTAAAATAGTCACTACAACATAAAGTACAACATAAGGACTCTAGTCAATAATATTGTAAAGACTGTGTATGGTGTCAGATGGGTGCTACACTTATTGGGGTGATCACTTTAATCAATATGTTACACACCTAAAACTGTTATAATATTGTTTGCCAACTGTAATTGAAAAGTAAGTTTAAAAATTATGATCAAATCAAAGTACTCAATAAATTTAAAGCAGATATAAATAAATTTGAAAACAACAAAAAATAGAGTTGACCAATTATCCCTGGAGATAATTTCTTTCACTGACAAACAGAATGGCTAATATTTTGTGAATCTAAACAAGTAAAAAGAGGGTAAAACAAAGAACACACTGCCCATGTAGGCCTTCATCTCAGACATTCAGAATTAGCACCGCTCTCTACCTACTGTATTTCAAAATTTTCTAAAAGTGGGTAGTTTTCTAGAAATTTAAATATTAAAGTACATCAATGTTATAAAATATAAAGATTGCTATAAAGTAATGAAGACAGTGGCCAAATTTCATTCCTGAAAATATGCTGTGGGCTTGATAGATGCGGTTGCAAGAGGTTGTAGCAGTATCTGGCGGATTCCGTTGCAGAGAACAGAATCTGGGCAAGCTATTCCTGTGGAAATAATAAATCTTAATGTATCACAGAATTCCCTAATTGATTTATAGAGTTATAGAACTCTTTCGTAAAGTAAGGAATTAGAAGCTTGCTTAGCAACAAGGCCCAGAGCCACACTTCACACACTAGGCTCCGCTGCCCTGACATTGTCAGGAACGTGTTCAATCAAGCACCTACCTCTGCTTGACACTTCCCCTTCTTTCCTTTTTCTCCCTCCTTCCCATCGGAGGTGGGCGTGGGCGTGGGGGTGGGTAGAGCAGGGGAGAAGAATGGGGTAAAAGTGGGGACTGCTGTAATTGAACGATTATAAAAAATTGACCCATAAGTATTGATTCTATCGGGATTATACCTCTTTCTCCGCGGTCCGCACTGTCAGTGTGCATGTGAACGCCATTGTTATGCACCGGGAAGTCTCCACAGAAAACATTATACGTGTTCAATTGTATTTAAATTGAAATGATGCTGTGTTCCAGTGATTTCCTTGCATTTGCTCCTATCAAGCAGTAAAGACAACGGTGTCCATAGATTCTGGGAAAAGCAATAATAGGAGGACTAATTATGGTTTCAACTGGATGTATAACAGCCTATCCCATGTCATGCTAACTTCACAAGAGAAGACAAGAGAAGTAATTTAAGAAAAACTAATACATTGAAACTACTAAGGTTTCTGTTTTAAGTATTTATGGGAATAAATAAAATGGAAAATTTCTACTTTATGAAAAAGTCATTATTTTTTATACATATTGTATAAATTATCTTGGTATCCTCGGTAGCATTCTTTCTTCTTTGAGAAGGGAGGAGAGTTGATTAGACCACATTGATGATTAATTTTTCCCTGAAATAGTGAAGCAGAACAGCATATGCCTTTAGCCATCTAATTTTATTCAGTTTACGTACCAGTTTAATCACTTGACTTCCCTGTTTGCTTCCATGGTAAGTGGAGAAAGATTTGCAACACTCTTTTCTGAGAAACTGAGATGCCCTCAGAGGCCTTGCGTAAGAGACAAGCACTTAATGTGAGAAGAGTTTTGTTCTGTGCCACTTGAACCCTGGCCTTTCCACCAGAGATTTGACAAGAGTGCTAAATCTGGAAGTAGCCTCTGGTTTATCCTATTATGGGTATTTGTGTCCCTTAAGCATAGAACTGAAACCTCTAATTCATTTCCAAGAGACCTTAGACACTGACCAGATGGTAGTTCTTTTAGTTAAAATAAAACTGCATTTAGACTTATACCTAGATGTGAACTATTCCATAACACATTTCCTCATGGCAAATGGTTCTCCTTTACTAACTTTCTTGTGCCCAAAGAAAATCTTTGAATATGAATTCTAATTTAGAAATAATTATAATGTGTTATTGATGACAGTGTATTCTGTTTCTTTATATGTTACTTTGGCATTCTTTATAAATTATTTGTTCGGGCTCAGTCATACTTTGCTACAATGGACCAGTCTCTCTTTATTCATCATCTCTTGATAGTCAAAGTATCCTTCTGAAGTATTATAATCACCATTTTATAGGTGAAGAAATTAAAGTGCAAAGAGGTAAATTAACGTTTTATGGACTTATAGCTAGTAAGAAATAGATTCTCAATTTATATAAAGACTGGAATACCCTCAAAGTCTATGCTCATTCCACTAAATCTCAGAGCTCTTTATAATGTAGCAAAATACCTCAGTCAAGCAGACATAACAAAGATTATCTCAAATAGCCCTCTACAAGTTTCAGATTTTATGGAAGTCTGATTGTAACTGCAGAAACTTCATTTCTTTAGTATGACTTTCCTGTTTTCTGTCCTTTTCATTCAGACTGACCTCATCCAGCACCTTGCCTCTCCCACTTGCCTTTCCTTGCCTGTTCAGTCATTAATAACACAGGACAATCTGGTTCTGGTCAGGTTCAGCATCAGCGTTACAAACAAAGCCTCAGGTCCATTGATCTCAAAGACAAAGTTTTGTTAAACTAAAGTTAACATCTAGGCCTAAGCTGTCTTTCAGCTCTGTTGTAGAAAAGCAGAATGACCCCACCAACCACACCCTTGCAAAACCAGACAAAGTGAATTAGGGATATCATGGATTACAGTAATTCTTTTAAATTAATTATCTGCCAATCTATTGGGAAGAGAGTAGAAAGCAACTATTCTATAAAAGCAATTCCATACAATCCAACACACACACATTATTAAGTGATTAATAAAATGGCAAGCATTGTGCTGGATGCTAGAATGGTATAAACATCCATCAAACATAATTCTTGTTTTCAAAAATCTAACAGCCTGGGAGAAGAGACAGACACACACACAAAGTTATAATTACATATAATGTGACAAGTATCAGAATAGAAGTATTCAGAGAATACAACAGGAACCATAGAAAACGCGTTGTATCGGGCGCAATCTTGCCTACATATTTAAGAATTTGGTATGGCATAAGAGTGGAGAAGAACACACAGTTATGAAATAGTGTGACGTGCTTTGTGAATGTGAAATAGATTAGCAGGCCAGATTGCAAGGGAATGCTCATGAAGGGAAAAGTGCACAGGAAGAAACAGTATGTAGAATGTAATAAAAATAATAAGAACATTTTAAATGCTCATGTGGCTCACTTTATTTTTCCCTTATAAAACTGAAATGTCCTTGTATTTACTTGTTCAGTGGCTACCTTATCTACTAGACTGTAAAATCAAAAATCACAGGGGCTCTGCCTTGTTCTCTCCTGGTTAACATAGTTCTCAACAAATAGCATGCATAAGGCTTTGGGAAAAAGGAAAGAGAATATGCAAGAGACAGCCAGTGATTAAAGAGCCATAGTGACAAGGAGTAGCTAGCATACATGACTGGAAGTAATAGGAGAGATGGCTGAGGTGGACGGTGGATGAGGTATTAGTCCACTCTCAGAACTCGCCTCTGGGATATTGAAAGGACTGGAGAGAATAGTAGCAAACCACAAAGGAAAGAAAAGGAAAAACTAGAGACATATGTTTGAGATATAATTGTCCAGAAGTTGAAAAATAGTATAAAAATGCTGAAGGAAAAAACAAGATAAAATAAAGATCTTCATTTCTTTTTTTTTAAAGATTTTATTTATTTATTTTTAGAGAGGAAAAGAGAGGGAGAAAGAGAGAGAAATATCAATGTGTGGTTGCCTGTCACATGGTCCCCCTGGGGAGTTGGCCCACAACCCAGGCATGCGTCCTGACTGGGAATCGAACTGGCAACTCTTTGGTTTGCAGCCTGCACTCAATCCCCTGCGCTACACTAGCCAGAGCAAAGATATTCATTTCTAATCTGAGATATAGGAAGGAAAAGGATGATTGAAGGAAAATAAGCTGGTTTGGAGGCAGAAATTAGTAAGACTTGGTAAGAAATGTAATTTGAATACTACAGTTTGTTATTAAAGTAACATATTCATAGGATATTTTGTTGATGAATTTTATTGTTTGATATGTTATAGTTGAAGAGTACAGATAATTTTATTACTGTTTAAGCTTGATTTACTGATTTATACATATATTGTTAAGCTATACTTTGTAAAAGGTGAAAGATTTATATGATCTGAAGAGAAACCAGAGTATGTTAAGCTATACTTTGAATGGTCAATTTAAAAATGTATCACTTTTTAAAAATGCATTATCATTTTGCTTAAAAATATGAATTCATAGATTCAGAACTCTATTATTCACCCTGATTTCAGTGAGCAAGAATTTACATCCATTGGAAAACAGCTTATATTTTGATTAGACTACTATGGAGTCCTTGAAAATCTCTTTCTAAACTTACCAGTTATAAGTCGTAAAGGAACTTTGGACTTTTCCATAATAATATCTACTTTTTTTTCTATCTTCAAGTGAATATTTCAAACCCTTTCTTCAGGTTTTTTTTCTTTTTTTTTTAAGAGGAGAAAACCCTGTCTGGCATATTGTATTTGAAGAACTTTTTTTCAGATAATGAGGTCATGGGACTGCAGGTCTGAATCAATAGCAGAAGTACACCAAGTTTTCTTAAGCCCTGCGTGAGATGCAGAAGGAGACTTCTGCAAGGAGTTGCAAGGACTCAATCTTTTTGAAAGTTTTCCTTCCCAATGACCATAGGAGGATTACAATGGTGTTTTTTTTTTGCTCTCTCTTATGATGAGATTTTTTCAGGTCAATTTTTAGACTGTAGTGGACCAAGTTTCATCTTTACTTACAAAATTAATCCTCAGCATGATAAGAAGATGGATAATTTTAAGGCACTAAAGAATCATAAAAATTAGGTAAAATAAAAATGTTATAAAATTTTAAAAATAAGGTAAAAATGACAGGCAAACTTAGAAAATATGTTTTTAAAAATCCTTTGTTTTAAGAAAGAAGGCAAAAATTAAGAGTGAATGAGTAATATTTAAAACTGTGATAGAACTGTGACAGGAAAAATAAAGAAAGCAATAACAAAGATATTTGATTCTAAAAGCTCAAGTAGCATACTTTTCATGAAATGAATTTAGGAAATAATATAGAGGTTCTGAAAACTGCCACCAAGAAACATTTTCATTTTCTTGTTTTTTCATAAAATAGCAGTAAATATTGGAAAGGTAAAGAAAAAACATGATTTCAGTAAAGTCATATTTCTCTGGATTAAAGTTTATGCTTTGGGACACAAGTCTCTGTGTTATAAATTTAAAGAAATTCAAATTCTAGTATGTCCAACTTTAGACAAGCAAACATTTATGGTACAGGATATATAGGGATAGTTCTTATAATATGGAAAAAAATCTTATTTCTGATTCTAAATTTAGATGGGTACACAGACTAATCCAGATTTTTTCATACTTAAAAATATGTCAATATATATTTTATCTTAGCATTGTAAGATTTTTAAATTATACTATAGCACATTAATAAGTGATGCTGAGCAATACTTCTAAGACTTTATATATGTTTTAAACAGAGCTCTTTTTTGCCCTATCTTAAATTAAATCAGCCAGAGTGAATTAAATATATACAAAGAAGATGTCGCACAATATCCAGGCATGATGGGCAGGAAAGCATGACATGGCCTTATCTTCAAGGCATTTAGATCAAAGCAACATTTCCATAGGGGACACAGCCATGGTCCTGGAGACCGAACATTGGACTTCAAGATCCAATAATGACATACAGAGTTTAAAGTGGTAAAAGTACTTTATTATCTGTGCCTAAGGACATTTTGTCATTTTTAACATGAGTGCCTTAGCTAAATATATTGTGAGAAGATTAAAGAAGATAGAGAAAATAAAAGTAAAATAGACCTCTGTGATATTATACAAAATAGCATGTATCCTTTGATTCTATACGGATCATATGACCTTTCTAAAAGGGAGAAAAGAATGGTAGAGAGTTTCATTTTATTATGCATGCACACCTGGTCTTGTTCCTAAAATGACAATGAAAGTTGATTCTCTTAGTTTTCAATATTAGTGCCTGGGTATCTGCTTTGAATCCTGATCTGTTAATTACAGCCTTGCTAGGGCACAGCCAGGCCTCCTGCTAATCACTGCCCAGCTAAGCCCATCCTGCAGTGTCAGCTAAACCTGTTTAGTTTTCTGGTAAAGAGTCTCCTATCCATAGAGACAATCATGAAATTAGGGAGGAAGTATAATTTTTACTTGTTAATTTCTTGGTTGAGACTTAGTAGTGTATTTAAGATATGTCCTTAGAATTAAAAAGTAAAATGATGGGCAAAATAAAAGAACTGGAAGGGAAGGTGGTTCAGAATTGGGGGTTGCCTACTGGATCTCCAATGATAAAAGAATCATTTAACACACCTAGTTTTTTTTTTAAATGCATGTATCTGTTAGGTTGGAGTTGCTCAAGAAACCACATAGACGCAGCGAGCTAAGGAGAGCAAGGCTTATTAGCAGGAATAAGAGGGAAAGTGGAGCCAACCGAGGGAGGCTGAGACTCACTCGGTTGTTCTTAGATCAGGGTTTTTAAGGGCAAAATCCTGCAGTCAGGGTATTAGAGTCTGATTGGCTAGAGCTGGTTGGTGGGTGAAAGCTGCATCCCGTTTTGTGGAACAGGCCGACCCCAGACCCTAATCGTCACCTGTTTTTCCTAGGGAGGCTCTGCGGGCAGCTTCCCATGGTGTCATTTTCTCACCTGGTGATTTTATTCCTCCTAGGCTTGCCCAGATCTAACAGTATCATTTTAAGAAGCAGAGCAGAATATATTCTTCCCCCAAACCAGCATTACTATGGTGGGGTTTGACTTTATATATTCTTTTATAAGGCCTTGTTAAACTCCATCATTTTCATGGTGTGGCATGTGTAATCCTGCGGTTGCTTTCCTGGTCACATGTGTTCCAGATGCTAGAGAATGACATAAGCACAGGATGGATATGTGGCACCCCAAAGACACTTATCCTTAGTCACTGGCAAACACAGGCCGCAGGAAGTATCTACACAAACTACATAAGACAAAAAAATGTAGAAATAAGAAAAACGCACATGAAGGAGGACAGGCTTGAAGTTAATGAAAGTGTTGACACAGGGCAGAGTTCTAAGGAGAAGGGAAGAGCTATCGGCTTGACAGTGCCGCCTCTGTGAAGGAGTCCAGTCCCTCTCTCTCTAGTTTTTCAGTGTATGAGAATAATACATTGGAACCTGAGGGAAAAAAACAGTCCCTATTTGAGTACATCTTCCTGTGCTTCTTACCACTGACTACCATTTTTCTTACACTGATGATGTATGTACAAAACAGTATCCTGCATGTTCTCTCAGGGGTTCTGTAATTTTTTGGAGTACTGACTGGCTGCCAGAATATTGGCAGGATCAAGAAGAATTTGAACTATGAACTCAGAAGTGTATCAACAATGGTTTATAAACCATTGAAAAGGAAACGCGTGTTTCACGTAGATAAGGGAAAAATTATCTTTTAAAAAATATTTCATTTATTTATTTTTAGAGAGAGGGGAAGGGAGGGAGAAAGAGAGGGTGAGAAACATCAATGCGTGGTTGCCTCTCATGCACCCCTTACTGGGGACCTGGCCCACAACCTAGGCATCTGTCCTGACTGGGAATTGAACTAGCAATCCTTTGGTTTGCAGGCCAGAACTCAATCCACTGAGCCACACCAGCCAGGGCAGGAGAGAAAATTCTTATAAAAGATGTACCATAGATGGCTTTGCAGCAAGTATATTTCCTGACCGTAAGACATACATTTGTTCTAGGTACTCAGGAGATAGAAAGTAAATGGAGACTTCAAGGTCTTTTACATACCACTTGAGGGCTGAATGGGAGCCCCAGAAGGTGAAAAATTTGCTTAACAGATCACAGAACTGTTGTTGAGTTAGCTGTAGGTTGATCCTGGTAAAGAACAGAACCATTTTCATAAGTGCGTTCTCTAATATTGCCATCAGTTACTTATTGGCCTTCAAATAAATGATTGTTCATTGCGATGATGTTTAACAGACATTCTAAGACTAAAATTTAAGCAGATATAAAAGTCTGTCCAAATTTTCAAACTTATAGTAAATGTTAACAGATGTTAAAATATCCGAAATTAGGTTTTTAAGAAAACCTGTAGACCACCTGTGCAAATGGGATCAGACTTCAATGTCTGCCGTAAACAATAGAATAATGGCCCAGTTGTGCCACCTGGGGAAGGTGTTCTGCAAGAATATAGCACTTGCACTATTATATAAGAAATAATAACCTCGATATTCTAGGACAAGCTTCACATCAATTAATATATCGATGTGGACTTTTTCTTACTCTACTTTGTGTATTCGTCACAGCACGTCACTCCTTTGAGTGACGGACCAGACATGTGGCTGTGAAGACTTTCCTCAGGTAAAATGATCTTTACCTTAGGAAAGCAAATTCAGTGTCATTCATGTTCAAAGTGGATGTTTAAAGAAGGCATATATAAATTTAACAATGAGCACTGTGTGAGAAGTTAAATAACGATAGGCAATCAAAAGGAGGACAAAACCAGAGAAACAGTTGATGTGAAGACAGCGAATGAAATGCGATTCAGTTAATTGGGTTTGAAGCTCAATTAACCACTCACTGGTGGGCAGCTTAGACACAATCTTTAATCTTCCCTGTGCCTCTTAAACACATGACAACCCCCCCACACACACACTCCACAGATGGAGGGGCTTATGCTAAGCCCCACAACACCAAACCAAGACTGAACTTTGTTACAGTTTCAGCTCTCCCAGAAATGGAACCTTGAACCAGTCCATCAGGAATCACGTAATCAGAGCTGGTTGGGTCATCTGCCTGATAGATCCCTGCTGTCCCCAGAAGGAAAGAGACATTGCAATAACCAACCTGATTTTGACTCGTGTAACTTCCTTGTTCCTGTTCCCTTCTACCTATAAAAGTCTCTCATTTTATACAGCTCCTCCAGGCTCCTTTTTTTTCCTGCTAGTTTGGATGCTGCCTGGTTCATGAATCCTTGAATAAGGCCAATGAGATCTTTAATATTACTCAGTTGAATTTTGTTTTTTAACATGTCTTAGTTTTCTTAATTGTAAAATGGGATCATAGAATGTCTTTTTCTTAAGGTTTCTGTTAGGATTAAACATGTGTAAATATTTGTAAAGTACTTAGAAAAGCTTCTTCCATAAGAATCATATGTGTGATTACTGAAAAAATATTTACAAAATTTGGACAAAAATGCTTCACTTAAAATATGAATATGAAAAAAACTGTCATTGCCTAGGTGGTAATAGCAACCTTTTACAAAATGCTCTGTGTATTTAGGACATGTGTGGTCACAAACTGTGATGATGACTAGGTCAGGATCACTTCAGCTCAGACATCCCGGTGGAGTCCTTTCAGCTTTCATTCCTTGCTGGTTACATTGCTCGAGCTCAGTGCTCAGTGTAGGTTACCTTACAACAAATGTGATTGCCATTGATTACATGCGACATGGACACCACCTGAGTACATTCCATTCACCTGCAAACCATAGTCTCCTTAGGACAAGTCTTGGTTGAGCATTTTCAACCCCTGAATGCAGTTCAGCTAAGAAGGCATGAAGCTTATCATATATGGCCTTTCTGAAGCTATCGGGGAAAATCATCGGTGATGCTATGTGGCAGAATTATTAGCATTACTGTGAATGATACTAATATGCACACTGTTCTGATTTTAGGTATGACAGCTTATAGAGTCTTCCAGTCACATTCTTATCTGCTTTAGTCAAAGGAGCTAAGTGGACTTCTACAAGTAAGGGCAATGTATTTTCCTTTATAGAAGTTGTCTCAAAGAACGTAATTTTTGTTGAAAGCACTCACTGTATTCGTTGCTGGTTGCCTCCCAAATGTATATCCTGTGCAGTTAAAAATAGGATTTTGAAAAAACAAGAAAAACAAAAACTCATAGACATGGAAAACAGGATGGTGGTTACCAGAGGGAGTCGGTGGTAGTAAAGGCAAAGGAGTTCGAATATATGACCTCGGAAGATTATTTGACTTTGGGTCACGGGCACACAATGCAATATAACAATGATGTGTCGTAGAATTGTACACTTGAAACCTGTATAATCTTATTAACAAATGTCACTCCAATAAATTTAGTTACAAAAAGAAGTGCAAATCTGTAGTTACAAAATAACCATAGAGATGTACAATGCAGAGTAGGAAGCATAGTCAATATTATTCTAGTAACTGTGTACGGTGCCAGGTGGGTACTGGAAGTATCAGGGGGACATTTCGAAAGTATATGCTTGTCTAACCACTGTGGTATATACCTGAAACTAACACAAAGTAATATTAAATGTAAGCTGTAATTGAAAAATAAAATTGGAAAACAGGATTTTTCTCAATCATATAAAAGAATGAATATGATAAACACAACCAGCAACATGATTTAAGTGATAAATCCAATTATTATGCGGTCAGTTCATCAAGAGATGCTGTTTATTGTTCTTTTTTCCTCCAAAACACTCAGGTAAGATACTTTGGCAAAACTTGTGATTTAACATCAATCCAATTTACTTCCTTGGAGGGCAGGGTAACTGAATGCTTTCCTAGTATTGACATCCCATCTGGGAGAAGTAGCTAAAAGCATTATTTTCTTGAATTGAAATACTCTTTATTATTTATTGATGTGCCTTCTCTCATTTGCCAAAATTCCTCTTTTGCTCCATGTGTTTCTTCACCAGACTTTGGGCTGGCGGGTAAGGAGTCTCTGCTTTAACCACACTGTCCCTGGACAGAGCTGGTGAAAGAAATAGATTTGTTGGTGTTTTCCTTACTTGAATTCTCAGGAAGAAACACAAGGGCTTCTAAAGTAAATGAAAATGGGGATATTAGCTACTAGGTATTGTAGCAATATTTATGCTCAGTTTATTCAAAACATATGATATCACTTTTCAGTTCAACATCTCTCTAAGAATATGCCCATCAAATTCAAAGTAATTGAAATAATGTATTGAGTAGTAGCGTTGCCCCTACAGAGCATACAGGTATCAGACACATGCAAAAAATGCACAAAATGGGGTGGGGATTGCCTGAGGGAGTGGGGGGTGCTGGGTGTTAAGGGGCAAAGGGGGAAAACTGGGACAACTGTAATAGCATAATCAATAAAATGTAATTTAAAAAATAAGTGAAAATGCACAAAAGAGACAATAAACATACAATTTTATGCTCATTAGTAATGAAGTAGAAATGTAAATTAATGAATTTCTTTTTTTAGCCTATCAAAGTGATTCCCATTTTGATAGTAATGTTTTATAATTAGTCAACTACAAACTACTGATAGAAATATAAACACTATTATTTCTGACAGAATTCCTTGATGTACAGAATCTCTTTTATAATTTGATACAATAATTTCACTTGTACTAATTTCTCTTAAGGAAGATTTTTATGTTTATAAAATAATTTTTCCCAACTTATTCTGTGAAAATAAACGTTTTTAAGTAAATAGCTGACTCCATCTATTTCTGCCCTCTGGATGATATTATTAATCTCTCCCATAAAATAAATAATTATTTCTATGAAACAAAACAAAACACGGTACTTTAATGGGCTTTGATGGACAATTTGGTTAATAAAGGCAAGGATTCCTGGGCATAAGTGACAAGTCGGTGTTGTTTAATTGTCCTATGTAATAAAACATGAGGTATTCAAAGTGTCAGGCATATTCAGAGAGAGAAAATATAGATACCTTTAAAAAAGTGAAAGAGTGGAAGAGTAAAGGGCTGGAAAGCAGAGTGGGGGATGAGAGAGAGAGAGAGTGTATTCATATTCAGTGTTATCGTGGGATACCAGGGAGTCTGGGAAAAACTGTTGATAAGTCGCGAAGTTCCTGAGAAATTTTATTGAGGCAGGATACGATGTTCAATTTCAAACATGTGCAGTTGGTAATCCATGTATTCAGAATTCTGATTTAAGTTATATGCCCATTTTTGACTGACTGGTGGTTGGATGCCCCTAACTCCCCAGTACCCCCATGTTGTCAACGGTTAACTGTAACTTGCTCTGTCATTATGTAATCTTCCCCATTTCCCTACTCCTGCAACAAAAATAACCGAAGTAAAACAATCTTGTGCTGGTTGGTGACGCTCTGACAAATGAGACTACTTCTTCAGATTTGGATATACATGTGCAAGAGAAAATATTAGTTACTAAAGGCCAGGTATCAGTAACATTGAGAGACTAGAAGGAAAAAGAAGTAGAGTTTAAGAAATTTGTCCATGGAAGTCTCCAGGATTATGAACTAATTCTGTGGGCATTGTAATTCTCATAGTATTTGAGGTAGAGACATAGCGGTATTTTTATATTATTTCACTGTGAGTTCATTTGTTTTAATATTAATGTGGAATATGAATTCATCTATATTTCTCTTCTGCTAATAACAATTTGAAAAACAACTTAAATATAAAAATATCTGAACACTATTAAATCAATTACAAGTGTTTCATATGATGTAATAGCCATTCATAGATTTGTATCTAGTTAATAACAAGAAAATTTCAAAAAATAATTACTGGGAAAAAAGTTACATATAAAATCTTACCAAATAATAAGTTGCACAAAGAGTATATTATTTATTTCTAAAAGGCTATTAAAATGTATGAAGGTGTTCATAAGAGGCATTGTAGAAATGTTAATGCCTTCCCGAATTGTCCATTTTTTTCCTATAGATCTATTCCTGCTATAATCAGAATTTCTTTTAAATAAATAAAAATACATTTTCATACCATGCCAAAGGGAAAAAAACCCTCTAACACTTGATTTAAAACATTTTTTAAAAGATTTCAGTGTTACTCAAGCTGTATAAGACCTTTTTAAAAAAGTAGGAAAAGAGTGATTTCAGGTCAGCAAAAAAAAAGATTTTTGGTCTATCGGATCTGGTAAAAGCCAGAGGGTCCTTGGGATCTGTTAACAGCAGAGAAGGAGGTACTAGAATGTTGCACAGTAATGGAATTTTTTATGAAATACCTACAAGTATAACAGTATCAAACAACCTAAAAAAGCTTATTATTTTTCTAATGTTTATAATTTATTCAGCATTTTAAATAGGAAATAAGCTTTGATTTAAAAATAAAAGTCACTATTCTGTTTTCTGTGTCTATGAGATTCTTTGTTTTCTATTTTTTAATTTTTTAATATATATTTTTACCAGTAGGAAAGGAGGGTGGGCGCAGGTAGAAGAGGCTAAAGTGGGGATAAATGGTGAAGAAAGGAGACTTGACTTTGGATGGTGAACACACGATACAATATACAGATGATATATTAAAGAATTGTACACCTGAAACTTATATACTTTTATTAACTAATATCACCCCCAAAATTTAATAAAAAATTAAAAATAAATAAAAGTAAGTCACAGAAAAACTACATTCATTTCATCAATTTCACTGTAGAGACAATTTTTCTAAATCCTATTGACTATAAAATATATTCTTAATACTCTATTCTTAATGCCATGGCACTTGATATAGAAAATTATTGAGGCTCAGATTTGCAAAACTGCTTCTATTGTCTGTCCAAAAACCTACAGTGAGAAATAACTTCACTTTTCATTTATTTCACTCTCAAAGTGGAAAAGTATGTTATCTATCCAATTTTCAAGGTTCCTTGCTGTAGGGATAATGCTTTTGTTTTCCAATCACTGCCTCTCCAACCGATGGGTAGTAGAAACAGAAAACATGCAAACTCAAAATTGACATGCTTTGCAGAATCTGAGATGGAACGTTTCTCTGCCTATCAGTTCAGGCAGAACATATAATTATTTCCACATCTCACAGGAGTAGTCCTTTCTACGTTAGATTTTCTTAATGCTTTGAGTTGGCAATGACAGGGAGAAAAAGAAGAAGGAAAAAACACATTTGGGGACTGTCATTTGCAGTCAGTTCTTTGAAACTAATTTTCGAATGACTTACATTCTGCAAAACATTTATCAGGCAATTCTCTAGATGGAGAAAACAGTTCTTTCTTGGTTAAATTGGCCATAAAGTTTCCCAACTCTTTGTCTTATTTTTGACAGGCTATTTTCAGGAATGTCATCCTGCAGGGAAGGTAGCAGGAGTGTGACTGCTGTCCTATGAAGACTTTCATCAATGCATTCCCCTAGTCCAACTCTACATTAGCATTAGTGTTCATTACAGGTACTTGCTTGGGTAAAAGTCACAATGACATCATCACCGCGATCTTTGGGACTCAATTTGCAAACCAGAAAATGACTGTCATTTAGGTGCTATGAAAATTGTTTCCTGTTAGCAACATAGTTTATGGCTAGATCCTGTAGTGAAGTTTATATAAAATTCCCTGTTAAAAGAAGTCAAAAAACAGTTAATACCATAGTACTGAAACTCTCCTAGTTATAAGCAAGTGTAGTGAAACATAGGAAAATTAAATAGAGCTGTAGTAAAACTATATGTCCTGACCACACATCTATCTCTAATCCATTTATTTAACACTCACTGCAAATTAAAAATTTACTAAAAAAATTTTACTGTAGATCATACAGCAGGGAGAAAGCACAGTTATTTCTTTGTGTCCTGAAAGGACACATATACTGAATAAGGATCTGAAATGTAAAAGAGAATCTTACAGATAATGATGCAGGCTCTTAATACTCTGTATCCTTTTTTCCCCCTTAGATTTACATAGCTGTTAAAACAAAGAATGAACCTGGACCCTGAAGGCCCATTTCGAAACAAATTCTGCCAGCTGTGGTAACTGCTGAATAGTGGTATAAATAGCAATTATTCTCAAAACATCTCCAAGGTTTAAATTAAGAGCAATCACAAAGAATCTCAAATTTATCATTTGAAAATTATTTCTGTGTTGTTTCCACTGATATTAGAAAGAATAAGCTTAACTATCATTGAGCTCTTACCACTATGACTAAAAATCAAGTCCTAAAACATTAGCACTGGACACAGTCTTTACAATATCTGCCCCAGGGATGGATTCCCTACCACCTTCCTCCTCTTCTGGACTAGCCATTCACCATGTCATCCATTCAGAACCAACGGACACTACACGGTTCAATAATTCCACGTACGTGTTTTTGTATGTGTTGTCTCTACCTGCACATTCTCAGCTGAAAAATCACGAATTGTTGTTTATCTTTAAACCTACTTCTGAGAAATCTTTCCTGACAGCACAAGATAGGCATCCCTTCATTGTTTGAACCAGAGTATTTTGCAGTATTCTATCAGGACGGGAACCTTTTTAAATGTCTTTTATCTGGCAGCTGACATTTTCCTTTCAGACATACATCTAGGGTGATAAATTCCTTCTGTTAAAGTAGTCACCCACTTTACCTGCACTCCTAAGGCATTGAGACATCTCTGCCCCATTATCTTCCATATCTCCTTGGTGACCTAATAGAGAAAAAGAGGAAAATTAAATCCTTTTGCATAATTTTTTGTCAAAATTTTTGTATCGACCCCCTCCAACCCATGCTACCACTACCACCACTTTAGACCACTAGCAAGAAAGAAGTTCAGGGGTAAGATAGACAATGTGATACACTGAAGATGAACTTGGCATATGTAGGTTATATTATAAAACCTAAATATTGGGAATAAGGCACCTAATTTGATAGCTTTAATACAGCTGCAAGACTTCTGGAATGAAAATGTAATGTAACCAAATTGTCTTTAAGAAACCATGCATAAAATCAAAACCCAGACTAAACAATTACATGACCTGTGTCTATCATTCCTACGCAGAATTCAGTGACAAGAGTAAGCACCAAATAGCAGGCCCCTGAAAAAAGATGCAATTCTGCAGTAGCATTTTGGAGAGAGACAGCATCCCTGAGACTGGGCTTCTTGCAACCTCTGTTGTCATACAGTATGCTACAATGTAATTATTTCTGAGTAGCCTTTCAAAAACAAATCTAAATTTTGAGAGTATATTTATACTCTATTTTTAATTTCAAACCACCAACACATTAAATAATAACTGATAAACTATTTTAATAAAATTTTTGAAAAATTAAAATGAGAGCACAGCAGGATTTTAAAAAATAGGTATCCAGTAATTACTTAATGAGGAATCCATTATGATCCAGATTGCTCTTCATCATGAGGCGAAGAGAAAATTAAAATAAAAATGAAGTCCCTGAAACCAATTTTATGTCAATTATTTTGGAGTGCTATTGAAAGAGGAAATGTTAAAATGGAACTTGAAATTAATATAGAAACCCAATCAAAACTCCAACATTCTGGCATTTGTTGGTTTAACAAATACTCATTAAAAATCTACTTTTAATTTAAAAAGTGGGCATTTATGTTTTTAATTTAATCTTTATTGTGTTATTTTTCCATTATAATTTAGTCCCCTTATATCCCGGCCCAGCAATCACCACACTGTTGTCCATGTCCATGAGTCCTTTTCTCTTTTTGCTCAGTCCCTCCACCTCTTAACAACCCTCCACCATAAACTGCCATCTACAAGTCTGTCCCCATTTTCCTCCTTAGTTCAGTTTGTTCATTAGATTCCACAAATGAGTGAAATCATGTGGCATTTGTTTTTCTCTGACTGGCTTATTTCACTTAGCATAATTTTCTTCAGGTCCACCCATACTGTTGCAAAGGGTAAACTTTCTTTTTTATGGCCCAGTAGTATTCCATTGTATAAATGTCTCATTTTAATTTTATTCATGCATCTACATACGGACACTTGAGTTGCTTCCATATATTGGTGATCATAAATAACACCGCAATGAACACAGGGGTTCTTGTGTTCTTTTATATTAGTGCTTTGGGTTCCTTCAGATATATTCTCAGAAATGGGATCGTTGGGACAAAGGGCAGATCCATTCTTAATTTTGGGAGGTATCTGCGTACTGTTTGCCACATGGCTGCACCAAACTGCATTCTCACCAAGAGTGCAGAAGGGTTCCCCTTTCTCCACATCCTCACTAGCGCCTCTTGTTCGTTGATTTATTGATGATGGCCATTCTGAGAGGTGTGAGGTGACATATCTCATTGAGGTTTTAATGTGCATTTCTCAGATGATTAGTGACATTGGGCATCTTTTCTTATGTCTATTGGCAATCTTATGTCCATTTTGGAGAAGTGTCTATTCAGGTCCCTCCCCCATTTTTTAATTAAGTTGTTTGTTTTTTTGGTGTTGAGTTTTGTAAGTACATTATAAATGTTGGATCTTAACCCCTTATCAGATGTACTGGTTAATATTTCTCTCATTCCCTGGACTTTTTATTTTGTTAATTTCCTTTGCTGTGCAAAAACTTTTTAGTTTGACGTAGTCCCATTTTGTCTTTTTTATCCCCTGCCTGGGGAGACATGTCTGATTAAATATTGCTATGAGAAATGTCCAAGATTTTGCTGTCTATGTTTTCTTCTATGATTTTTATGGTTTCAGGTCTAACATTTAATCTTTAATCCATTTTGAATTTATTTTTGTCTGTGGTATAAGAAGGTGGTCTAGTTTCATTTTTCTCTACATATCAGTCCAATTTTCCCACACCCTTTATTGAATAAACTATGTTTAGCCCAATGTATGTGCTTCCTTCCTGTCAAATATTAATTGATTATAAACGTGTGGGTTTATTTATCCATTGATCTATGTGTCTTATTTTTATTCCAGTGCTATGCTGTTTTGATTACTGTGACCTTAGAGTACAGTTTCATATTAGGTAGCATGATTCCTCCAACTTTGTTCTTCTTTGTCAGGATTGTTGTTGCTACGCAAGGCCTTTTGTGGTTCCATGTTAATTTTTGGAATATTTGCTCTAGCCTGTGAAACACATCACTGGAATCTTGATAGGAATTGTGTTAAATCTATAGATTGCTTTGGGTAGTATGGAGATTGTCATTATGTTAATTCTTCCTATCCATAAATACCATATGTGCATCCACTTATTTGGATCTTCTATTTATTTCTTCAGTGTCTTATAATTTTATGAGTACAGATCTTTTACTGCCTTGGTTAGGTTTATTCCTAAGTATTTTATTCTTTTTATAGCAATTGTGAAAGGGATTGTTTTCTTAATTTCGCTTTCTGTTAATTCATTATAGGCATATAGAAATGCAGCTGATTTCAGGATATTAATTTTGTATCCTACTAGATTGCTGAGTTCATTGATCAGTTCTGGTAGTTTCTTGGTGGAATCTTTGGGGTTCTCTATGTGCAATATTATGTCATCTGCAAATACTGACAGTCCCACTTCTTCCTTTCCAATTGGATGCCTTTTATTTCCTCTACTTCTCTGATTGTTGTGGCTCAGACATCCTAAGTTGAATAAGAGAGGTGAAAGACGTCCCTGTCTTGTTCCCTATGGTAAGGGAAAAACCCTTGTAGATTTTGCTCATTGAATATGATACATACAGTGGGTTTATCATATATGACCTTTATTATGTGAATTATGTTCCTTCTATTCCCACGTTGCTGAGGTTTTGTCATAAATGGTTGCTGGATTTTATCAAATGCTTTTCTGCATCTATTGATATATAATCATGTGTTTTTCATCATTAATTTTGTTTAAGTGGTGAATCACATTTATTAATTTGTGAATGTTGTACCAACCTTGCATTCCTGGAATAAATCCTATTTGATCATGGTGTATGATCTTTTTGATGTATTGATGTATTTAGTCTGTTAACATTTTCTTGAGGATTTTAGTATCTATGTTCATCAGGGATATTGGCCTATAATTTTCTTTCTTTGTAGTATCTTTATCTGGTTTTGGAATTATGATAATGTTGGCCTCCTAAAATGAGTTCGGGAACCTTCCCTCATCTTGAATTTGATTAATTAGTTGGGGTAGTACAAGTGTTAATTCTTCTCGGGATGTTTGGTCAAGGCTTTTGTTTGTTAGGATTTCTTTTATTACTGTTTCAATTTCACTGGCTGTAATCTGTCTATTCAAATTTTATGATTCTTTGTGATTCAGTTTGGGAAGATTGTATGTTTCTAGGAATTTATTTATTTCATCCAGTTTGTCCAGTTTGTTGACATATAGCTGTTCATACTATTTTCTTACAATCCTTTTAAATTCTTTGGTGTCAGTTATTATTTCTCTTCTTTCATTTCTGATTTTATTTATGTGGATCATTTATCTTTTTTTCTTGATGAGTCTGGTTAAAGGTTTGGCAATCTTCTCTATCTTCTCAAAGACCCAGCTCTTGGATTCATTGATCTTTTTTAAATCATTTTTGAGACTCTATTTTTTGTTTTTCTTCTCTGGTCTTTATTATTTCCTTCCTTCTACTCATTTTGGACTTCATTGTTATTCTTTTTCAAGCTCCTTTATGTGTGAAGTTAGATTACTTATTTGAGGTTTTTATTGTTTTTATTTTGTTTTGTTTTGTTTTTGAGATAGGCTTGTAATGCTATAAATTTCTCAGGGTTAATATCTGTGTCCCACAGATTTTGGATTTCTTCTCCTCATTTTCATTTGATTCAGAGTATCTTTTGATTTCTTCCTTGATCTTGTTGTTGACCCATTTATTGTTTAATTACATGTTATTTAGCTTCCATATCTTTGTGAATTTTTCTGTGTTCTTCTTGCAGTTGACTTCTAATTTCATAGCATTGTGGTCAGAGAAGATGCTTGATATTATTTCAGTCTTCTTAAATTTGTTGAGACTTGTTTTGTGTCCTAACATGTGTCTTATCTTAGAAAACATTCCATGTGCACTTGAAATGTATGTATATTCTGCTGCTTTGGGACAAAATGCTAAGAATTTATCAATTAAATCCATTTGATCTACTGTGTCATTTAAGGGCACTGACTCCTTGTTGATGTTCGGTCTGGAAGATCTATCTATTGAACTCAGATGTAAAATCTCTGACTATGACAGTATTTCCGTCAGTCTCTCCCTTTTTGTCCATCAAGATTTGCTTCAGATATTTAGCTGCTCCTATGTTGAGTGAGTAAATATTTACTAGGGTTATATCCTTTTGTTGGATTGTTCCCTTTATAATTATGTAGTGTCCTTCTTTGTCTCTTACTATAGCCTTGGCTTTAAAGTCTATTTTGTCAGATTTAAGTATTACTACCCCATTTTTTTTCACTTTCTATGAAGTATCTTTTTTCTACCCGTTTATTTTTAGTCTATGTGTATCTTTCAATCTGAAATGAGTCTCTTGGAGGAAGCATATATACAGGTGTTGTTTTCCTATCCATTCAGCTACCCTCTGTCTCTTTGTTGGAGCATTTAAGCCATTTACATTTAAGGTGATTGTTGATAGATATGTATTTAGTATGATTTTATTCTTTGACTCTTTTCCTCTGTCGTCATCATTTTCTTCTTCTTCTTCTTCTCCTCCTCCTCCTTCTTCTTCAGGCAAGCCCTTTAACATTTGTTGCAGTACTGGTTTGTATTACCAAACTCCTTAAGCTTTTTCTTGTCTGGGAAGCTCCTTATTTCTCCTTCAATTTTAAATAATAACCTTACTGTGCAAAATAGCCTTGGTTGTAGGTCCTTGCTTTTCCTCACCTTGAATATTTTATTTCGATCACTTCTGTCCTGAAATTTTTCTATTGAGAAATCAGATTTTAATTAGAAGACTAGAATCAAATCTGACCAATTGGTGCTCTTTCATATGTAACTACTTGTTTTTCTCTTGTGTCTTTTAGGATTCTCTCCCTGTCTTATGCCTTGTCATTTTAATTATAATGTGTCTTCATGTAGGCCTTTTTGGGTCCAATTTGCTTGGGACTCTCTGAGTTTCCTGGACTTGTGTGTCTTTTCCCTTCACCAGATTAGGGAAGATTTTGGTCATTATTTCTTCAAATAAGATCTCATTCCTTTGCTTGCTCACTTCTCTTTCTGGTATTCTCATGATGTGGATGTTGTTATGCTTCATATTGACCAAAATGTTTCTTAAGCTATCCTCATTTTTAATTATTTTTTCCTTTTGCTGCTTTGCTTGGGTGTTTTTTTCTATCTTGTCTTCCAATCACTGATTCATTCCTCTGCTTCACCTAACCTAGTGTTTATTCCTTCAACTGTATTATTAACTTCAGATATTACATTCTTTATTTTTGACTGGTCCTTTTTTATGATTTCTATATCTTATTTTCATGCTGTTGAGTATCCTTATAATCACCACTCTAATCTCTCTACCTGCTAAATTTCTTGCCTCCATTTCATCTAGTGCTTCAGGAGAATTCTCTTGCTCATTTGGGGTCTGTTTCTTTGTTTTCCCATTTTGGTTGCTTCTTTGTATTTCTGCCTTAGTTGTTAAACTAATCAATGATATAACTTCAAGCTGTAATCAGCAGCCTGGCTTAAGCACCAAAGTGTGGAGCAGAGTAATTCCTGTGGACGGAGCTATTGCTTCCCCTCAGGCTGTTGCCACTTGGAATGCTCTGCATGAGAAATATAGCTTCTGTAGCATGGGGAATGACTCAGCACAGGGATCCTGGTGGCTGTTCCTTCATTCTCTCCTCAATGCCACCAATCCCAGACTCTCCTCAAGCATCTCTAGTTCACTCCGTCCTCCCTTTGCTGGAGCCCAGGGTAAGTGGCTTCAGACAAATCTTTGTGCATTGGTCCTTTAAGAGTCTTTCTGTGTAGAGAGCCATCTCTCCCTGGCAGACAGAAACTCTTTTGCTTTTCACATCTGGATGTTATCTGGGTTCCTTTCTGATTCTGGTGCTATAGCCAGCCTTGGGGGTCCCATCTTGGAGTTTAGACCCCATACTTCTCAAAGGGAACCCCCAACTGCTGAAATATCTTTATGGTAACTCAGCTGGCACCCATGGGGGCCCAGCCAGCCCTCTAGTGTCTCCTCCACACTCCCTACCAGTCATGTTGTGGTGAAGTGGTTTCTTTTGTTTGTCTGTGGTTTTAAGGTTTTTCTCCAGCTATTGTTCAGTTGTTTATTCAGGATGATTTCTCTACAATTTTGTTGTAATTCTAGATTGTCCTGAAAGGAAGTTAGTGTAGCTTCCACTTACTCTTCCTTCATCTTGGATCTCCCCCAAATGGGCATTTATAAAATAAAGTATTTTCTATTTTTCAAATGAATACTATGTTATAAATTAATCTATATTTCTTACAGAAAATGATAAAATATTGTTAATTAAACATGGAAATGCAAGTTATATATTATAGTATTATTTTCTAATTGATACATATATAACATATATTATCTCACTTTTAAATCTACATTTAAAATGTAGATTAAAGTGAAGTGTAGATTAAATTATGTATCATTATTATATATATTTAATCTTCTGTAGATTAAATATATATAGCAATGATATGTAATTTTATCCCAGGCATATATATGCATACAATTTCTGAAATATAAGTTGGCATTTATTTTCTTTCTAGCCTATTTTTTAATCACCTCTTTTCATCACTTCATAGGAGTGATATGTCAGTATACTAAGACACGAAGAAATTTTTCTGATTTCAGATTCCAAAATAAGATATCACAAGGCAATTTTATTTAGTCAAAAGATTTGAAGTCTTATGAACAAAAGGTTTAGTTTTTCTTTCCATATCTCAAAACTAGTAAAGGTTTTACTAGGATTATAGAAGGTAAGAGAACTAAAAGCAAATTGATGAAAAGGGAGATGTCAGTGAATATAGCCAAGAGTTCTTGTTCTTTGCATTCTTTTCCAAGCTCCATGGACAGAGTATCCAGTAACAGAGATTTTAATGAGTCAGAGCAGTAAAGAAAGAAGTTGAGTCATTTCATTTTCCTCAAACATCACACTGTAACATCTAAAGAAAATGTCAAACACAGAACGGTCTTGGTTGATCAATGCTTAAGACCAGAATGGGTGGCGGGTAGCTTAACCCACGCAGGCATGGATATGAGATAATCAGATTAGTGCAACCAACACACATATCTTGGTGCTATGAAGCTGCTCCAGCATTTACGTTTCACTCCAAGGTAAATGGGGTTGGACTAAGTTAAGTTTCAGACAGCCTGGTAGAATCAGGTTTTAAACCTGTGAGAAGTCCTCATTTATCCTCTACAGCAGAAACTAAGACAGTATAACTGAAATTGTATTCTCTCACTTCTATTGCTCATTGTGCATGAGTAATCATTTTTCTTCCACGCTTTTATTCCATATCTTTAGTAGCTGGAAAAAGGTAAGTTAATTTTGGTGGTTCAATAAATAACAGGAAATGTGTTCTGCCTACATAGATTATAAATGGGCTAATGTCTGCTCCTCCAGATAGCACAATCCTCCCTGAACGTCTGCATAGATGTTGTTCTGGTTCCTTGCGTTTATGTCACTTTGCTGTCACCTTTACTTTGACCTTAATGAGGATGTTAAAAATAAACAAACAAAAAACCTAATTTCTCTTTTGATTTATTTAGTGACTCATTTTTTTAATTACATTTTTTCCATTACCATTTATTCCCCTTAAACACCCATCCCTCCTGCAATCACCACACTGTTGTCCATGAGCCTTTTTTTCCTTTTTGTGCAATTGTTCTACCCCCTCGCCCTCCCCCACCCCATAGCTGTGATCCTTGATCTATCTATGAGTCTGTCTCTGTTTTGCTTTTTGGTTCGTTTTGTTCATTAGATTCTACATATGAGTGAAATTACATGGTATTTGTTTTTCTCTGACTGGCTTATTTCACTTAGCATAATTTTCTCTGGGTTAATCCATACTGTCCCAAAGGCTAAAATTTTCTTCTTTTTTACATTGGAGTAGTATTCCTTTGTGCAAATTTCCCATAGTTGTTTTATCTACTCATCTATTGATGGACACTTGGTCTGCTTCCATATCTTAGTGAATTTAAATAAAGCTGCAATGAACAGAGGGTTGTTTATATTCTTGAATTAGTGTTTGGGATTCCTCTGGATACATTCCCAGAAGTGGAATCACTGGGACAAAAGGCAGATCCATTTTTAGTATTTTGAAGTATCTAGATACTACTTTCCACGGTGGCTATTCCCACCAACAGTGCAAAAGGTTTTCCCTTTTTCCACATCCTCTCTAGGACTTGTTTGTCAATTTGATAGCTATTCTGACAGGTGTGAGGTGATATCTCATTGTGGTTTTAATTTGCATTTCTCTGATGATTCGTGATGTTGAGCATCTTTTTCTATGTCTATTGGCCCTCTGTATATCTTTTTTGAAGAACTGTCTGTTCAGGTCTCTTTCCCATTTCTTTAATTGGATTGTTGTTATTTTTGTTGTTTTTAGTGTTGAGTTTTGTAAGTCTTTATAAATTTTGGATATTAGCCACTTATCAGATGTATCATTAAAGAATATGTTCCCCCATTCAGTGTGTTGCTTTTTTTACATTGTGTTTATGGTTTCCTTTGCTATACAAAAGCTTTTTAGTTTGATATAATTCTATTTGTTTGCTTGTTTGTTTGTTTGTTTCCTTTCCCCACGAGGTATGCATAAAAAACATATTACTGCAAGAAATGTCTGAGATTTTACTGCTATGTTTTCCTCTTGGATTTTTTATAGTTTTGAGTCTTACATTTAAGTCTTTAATCCATTTTGAGTTTTATTCTTCTGTGTGGTATCAGAAGGTAGTCTAGTTCCATTTTTTTGCACATATCTATCCTAGTTTACCAACACTATTTATTTAATACTTTCTTTACCTAATTGTATGTTCTTGCCACCTTTGTCAAATATTAAGTTACCATAAAGTCATTCATCTATATCTGTTCTTTCTATTCTGTTTCACTCATCTATGTGTCTATTTTGATTACTATAGCCTTATAGCATAGTTTCATGTTAGGTAGTGTAATTCCTCCACCTTTGCTCTTCTTTTCCAGGATCACTGTTGCTATGTGGGGCCTTATGTGGTTCCATAAACATTTTTGAAATATTTGTTTTAGCTCTGTGAAATACATCATTGGAATCTTGATAGGAATTGCTTTGAACCTATAAATTGCTTTGAGTAGCATGGACATTTTAATAACGTTAATTCTTCCTATCTGTAAACATGGTATGTACTTCCACTTTCTGCAGTGTCTTATAATTTTCCAAGTGCTGGCATTTTACATATTTGATTAACAATATTCTGAGGCATTTTGTTTTTATATTCAATTGCAAATGGATACCTTTCTCAGTTTCTCTTCCTGATAGTTCTTTATTGGTGTGTAAAAATGTAGCCAATTTGGGGGTATTTATTTTGTATCCTATTACTTTGCAGAATTAATTTATCAGTTCTAGAAGTTTCTGGTGGAATCTTTAGTTAAGGTTCTCTATATAAAGCATAATATCATTTGCAATTAATGACAGTTTTACTTCATCCTTTCCAAGTTGGATGCTTCTTATTATTTATTTTTTCTGAATGCTGTGTGTAGGATTTCTAGTACTATGTTGAATATGAGAAGTGAAAGCACACATCCCCATCTTGTTCTGAGTTAAGGAAAATGATTTTAGTTTTTCCTTACTGAGTATGATGTTAGTTGTGAGTTTTTCATATGTGGCATTTGTTATTTCAAGGTAGGTTTCCTCTATTCCCACTTTGCTGAGAGTTTTTATAATAAGCGTGTGCTAGATTTTGTCAAATGTTCTTTCTGTATCTATTGACATGCTCATATCATTTTTATCCTTCATTTTGTTTATGTGCTGAATCATGTTAACTGATCTGCAGATATTGTACCAACCTTGTATCCCAAGATAAAGTCCCTCTGGATCATCATGTATGATCTTTGTAATGTATTGCTGGATTCAATTTGCTAATATTTTGTTGAGGATTTTTTACCTCTATGTTCATCAGGGATAATGGCCTATAATTTTCTTTCTTTGTAGTGTCTTTATCTGGTTTTAGTAATAAGATAATTCTGGTCTGGTAAAATGGGCTTGGGTGTCTTCTCTCTTCTTTAAATTTTTGCAATAATCTTGACTGGCTTCTGACTTGGAGTCACACTTAGCACAGTGGTTTCTACCCCCAAATTATAAAGGGCTTCTTTTTCTTCTTTTAACCTGTGCTCTCTGATCCACCTGGAATTTCCCTTTGATATAATTAAAATGCTATTTCAGACAATAACAAACAAAAATATGTAAGTGGACACAAAAAAGCACCTATTGTAAGATTCCATTCATAGGAAAAGTCCAGAATAGGTCAAAGAACAGAGACAAAAAGCAGATCGAGAGTTGCCAGAGGCAGGAGGAGAGGAGACTGTGTCCTTCTGGTGCAGGGTTTCCTTTGGGGGAGATGGAGCGTCCTACAACTAGACGGGGGTGATGACGCCCAGCATTGTGATGTATGTTGTACTCAGGAAAGGAACAATTCAAAATGCAAACAATAACTTTTATTTATTACTTAAAATAAATCACACCACAGAAAAATTAAGGATAAAAAGAGAAAAAAGGAAAGAATACAAGAAAAAAAATACCCCAAATAATAAAAATAAAAAATAAAAATAAAAAAACTGAATCATACTATGGAGAGATGAGAAACACAAAATAAAGAAAATAAAATTGTCAAAGAATAAGGTAAAACAAATTCCTATGGCAGAGGGAGAGCAGGTTCAATGGGTAGCTCTAGAGCTGGCCCTGATGCATGTTCCAGAAGCAGCGCCTCCTCTGGTTTAGGAAACAGAGCAGGTTCAAGGGAGGGCTGATCAGGCAGGGGAGATGGGGCCTCAGTCAGGTCAGGAGATGCTGCACAGGCCAGCGCCAGCTCCAGAGCTACGGCTGGAGGGGCTGCTAGAGGTAACAGAACCACTGAAGGTGGCATGACCACTGGGGCTGGATGCCCCTCCAAGTCTGGAGCGGCCTCCTGGTCTGCCCCTGTACCGAGCTCCTTGGGATGTATGATAGGTGATTAAGTAGGAGCCATCTCTGCTATCTAGGCTGGTGCTGAAGTTTTGAGAGGAGAAAAGATCACTCACATGCCTGCATTTCTATGCCTCCCCAAATACAGGACACAGTGAAAGCCCAGGACCTCCAACCCCAGGATGTTGTCTCTGAGAGCAGTCCAGCACACAGGTGGTCTGAGGCTAGTATTTGATTCTGGCCAGCTTCTCAGATGCTCCTTTTATGTCTGGCACCAACCCCTCCCCATAAATTCGCATGCACCTCTACCCCCATCCCAGCGCCACACGCTCCACCTTCTAATCCTTGAGCTTTGCCTCCTTGCGCTCCGGATTCTCCAGCCTGGTTCGTTTATTGTGGGCACCATACTCCAGGTTAGAGATGGAAATTGTGATCTGGTCATGGAGCCTGGGTGGCTTCAGAAGGTATCCTTCTCTGGGCATCCATGGGGCTCGGGTCTGCAGACCCTGAGGTGGCCACAGTCACCTCTAACCTTCTCTGGCCCTTGGTAATGTGGCATACCTACCCCTCATTAGTGGTGACAGGGTGGGGATCTTTGTCCACCACCTATTGTTCTTCCAGTACCTGGGTTGAGCTCTGCAATGACAGTGATCAGCAGCCAGTCAAGAGGCCTCAAGCCCTGCCTGGCCCTAATTGCTGCTGTTTTTGCTCACTGGACCTTGTACTCCTGAATCAGGCCCAGCCCTGTGTGTGCACAGATCTCCACCCAGGGGAAATGAGGTTCACCTCCAGGGCTTGGGGGAAAACCTCAGGCAGAGGGTACCACCCACATTCTAATTCCACCTAACCAGCCTTGACCAGCCCATAAGCTTCTGATGCCCACTCATTGTGTTTCTGCTTGCAGAGGCCCTCCCCATGTGAACCCCCTTACACACATACATCACACAAACACATGGGGAAGGGACATAGGGCTGCTCAGGTGGGATGGGAGTGGTGGCCTGGCCTGAATAAACACCACCCTGGGTCACCCTGTGTTACCTCTGGATCCCGCTATGAAAATGGCCACAGACATCTGGGATGAGTGTGGACCTATCAGTGGCCACAGTGAAACACATTGTCATCCTCCAACTAGTTTATGGAGGCCTTTGGTGATCAGGCTAAAAATCTTGAACTATACTCTGGGACCACTGAAGTTTTAAGTGGCAGGTTGGAAGTGATATATTATAGAAGTGTATTTTAGCCAAAAGCATGCTTGAAAATTATTTTGGTTAAGGCAAAACAATAAATAGCTCTCAAAAATCCAGTGGATAAGAGCCCCATAATTTTATTTCCTGCTCACACAACATGCCCAGGTCAGAATGGAGGACAGCAGGGCAGCCCTCCTCCAAGCTGTGGTGTAGAGGCTTAGGCTCTTTCTGCCTTGGAGCTCTGACACATTCTGAGGCCCCATTGTTTTCTGCATACAGCTGATACATGCAGAAAAAGAACATGAAGGAGACAGATTTACTCTCCTAAAATGTCCAACCAGGAATCAGCACAGATCATTTCCAATAACTTACATATAGTCAGGATATCATACTAAATTCAAAGTAGACTAGAGGATGTGTTCTTTATGCATCCCCAGAGTAAAACTGTATGGAATGCAGCTCTAACCCAAATGTTTTACAGACTTACAGCTTCCTGCTAAAGATATTGAATGCTTAATGTGCTAATCATTGAGAAAACTAAAACAAGGAACATTGAACATATATATGTGAATTTTATAGCAATAAACTTGAAAAAATTGGTATTTTTAACCTTGCTATACTTAGAAAAAGAAGCATTTTCAGTCAAGTATTTGCTTAAAATGCAGTACACACACGCGCGCACACACACATCCATTTAAAACATTTCTCCAAAGGGTCCTTTCATCTAGTGACCTCTAAAGAGGCTCTTGGGTTTCAGTGGGAACTTAAAACAAGCAGGGCGCACTTACAGTCCAGGGATGACTCAGGCTAAACAATGATAAGATAACATATGATTTCACAACCAGTGGACATAATGGATGTATCTTATTTGTGAACAATCAGTGATTTTTTACTTGAACTTGAACACTTTTGCTACAAAAAAGAATCAATTGATATTCCAGAGAACATATGTGAAATGATGACAAGAGTTTAAAAGGATAAGGAAGAGTCGTATTTTGAAAGAATTTAAAAAATAATCTGGATGACAGGGGACACAAAATCCTCCTGACCTGAACAGACGCAGGAAAAAAAGGAGTTTCCCTGTGGAGTCTTCTAGCCATGAAAAATATTTATGAAACCACTCAGAGACACTTGGTTGTGGGAAACAGACTTGACAGGAGCGACCCGAGCAAAACCAGCTCTCTTCCCCTTCTCATCTTCATTCACTCACAGCCACGATGTAATCGGCTACCTGTGGTGAACATCTGCAGCAACTGTTCCGGAGGCATTGGTACTTGGGGGATATGCAGAGGTCCCATAATGCATGCCATTTAATCTTAAAGTAAAACAAAGCAAAACAAAACACAATTCTACTGTATAGTAAAAAAAATGCCATTTCTTTACATCTCCATTTCTCTCCCTTGTCTACCTAAACTAGCTTCCACCTTGATTCACTTCACCGCATGTCACTCTACGTATTGTTGCCAGAGTAAATATCCTAAGGTGTAATTCTGATGTTTTCACTTCACAGAATAAAACTTTTCTGTGGCTCTGTATTGCCTACAGGCTACACTCCTTTGATACCATGCATGCTCTTTTGTTATGCAAACATTGCCTTCTTTTTCAGTCTTACCTCCTACTACTTCCTCATTGTTATATTATGCTTGAATTGTGTGAAAATAGTTTCTCCTACAGACAAGATTCTTTTACACTTCTATACATTACACCTTTGCTTGAATGTTCTACCTAATTCCTATCTTCATTAATACCTACTTCAATATTATTTCAAAGACTCCTTTTTCAGGAAACTTCCATTGATTTTTATGGTTTGAGTGAGACAGCCATTCTTGATATTCCCACACAACCAAGGCACATTGCTTTAGACACTGTGATGAGCGCTGATTTACCTATCAGTCTCCCACAAGAACGTGTAAGATCTTTGGAAGTGGGCCCTACATCTGGTTTCTTCCTCTTTTTAGTAATCTCTGTGTCTAGTACACTAAATGACACCTAGTATATACTTGAGAAGTATTTATTGAGCAATTTATGTGCAGTGTGGTGGACACAGAGATCTGTCTCATGAAAGTAATTGCTGCCAAGCCAAATGCAAGTAACTCCTGCTAACACGTCCTTCAGGGTTTGCCTTTACCAGAGAGAGCTGCATCACCCAAGGGTATACTCTTCTGAGTGTAGCCTTTGTACAATGACTCATGAAGCTGTTGCTATAAAAACCTGGCCACATGGCCTAATGCGTGATATCTGATGGACCATGTATGTTCCTCCGTGGTGATGGCTGATGCTTGTTGGGCCTACAGTGCTGTAGGGCCTTCCAATCCACCCAGTGCTTCTGTCCCCTCCTTTACACAGATGTTAAGTCCTAATTACAGCCTGCATATCAAAATTCACCTTGCCCTTTTCTCATGGACACCACTCTGCAACAGTTGTTACCAGAAGGGGCTGAGAAATTAAGCAATAAGGAGGTTTTGAAAGTGTTATTGCTTGTTACCTGGCTGGAAATGAAGATGTTATCGTTAGTAACAGGTGAACTTCAGAAAGCCCCTGGCATGAGTTCCAATTGTTAAAATCCTCACCAGTGGTACTCTGTGATAGCAAGCAGTTAGGAGGGTCTTTATTATTTAGTGCTGTTTATCAGATGTTTGAGAAATACAGGAAAAATAGCAACTATAAGGACAACGGAAGTGGATGGATAACACTATTTATATTCCCCAAAAAAGAAAGCACAAAACTTCGTCCTCTTAACAGACCATTGCAAGTCAGTTCTGAAACTCAAAAGACTTCCCTGACAGACTACAAAGAGGTTTTTATCTTCTGTAGCTGAAAGACAGAGAAAACTGAGAACTAGTACATGAAATAACAGAGAGGGTGAACTCTCAAGAAGGGTAGACATACAACCAAGTCATTGTCCATTTGGGCATTGTGAGGGACCCAAATAGAATAAATCGGGGCCCTGGCATTTATCGGGAAGACATCCTGGAGGATTCCTCACATCTTCGAACACCTGACTTCTCTGCTCATTTTGTAACTCTTTATTCAGAGCTAGCTCTCTACTACAGCTGAAGACAATAGAGAGAACTCTCCCCTACAAGATGGGTATCCGGTTAAGATATCCCATCACCTCTGCTTCTGGCTATTTGACCTATAATTAATATTAGTTCTATCATAGCCCAGATGGGGACATGCTGGGCCTGATAAGGGAGGGATCGCACTATAACCAATGGAGCTGCAAGTCCTAATTAGCGTGTGCAGACTAGATTTCAAGAAGCCTGATCGAAAGAGTTAGCACATAAAATAGGGATAAAGAAGACTATTGATTTGGGGGCAGTATTCCAAGTTGCAGGATGTAACAGCCTGGCAAGGACCCTAAGAAAACAATGAGAAGCATGGATAAAGGGCTGTCCCAGTCTATGTGGAGTTAACACACCAAATTTCCATGGGTGATAGTTTAAGAAAAGATTAAAAGGCTCAGTGGAAGACACACCATAGTTTTATGTCTATGAGCTGGTTTATGATGCCTTGGTTACAGAGACCTTAAAGAATATGATGGTGATCATATAGTATTTGTCCCTCACCGTCTGGCTTATTTCACCTAGCATAATGCTCTCCAATTCCATCCATGCTGTTGTAACAAATATGACCAGAGACATTGAAGTTAAGAACAACCTAACAATAGCCAGAGGGGAGGGGGAAGGGATAGTGGGGAGAAGGGTTTTCAGGAACTAGTATAAAAGACACATGGACAAAACTAAAGGGGAGGATGGAAGCAGGGGAGGGAGGTGGGTTTGGCTGGGGTGGGGTAGAGAGGTGGGGAGAAAATGAAGACAACTGTAATTGAACAACAATAAAACAATTTAAAAATTAAAAAAAAAGAATATGATGGTGAGAAGGTCATGGGCAAAACTAAAAACTCAGTGGTGGCTGTCCTCCCTCAGTGGGAAAGGTTACTATAGAATTAGGCTAGCTGATAATAACGGGCATAATAGGATCCCCAAAACAATGAAGACAAGGTACAATGCTTAACTTCCACAAGATATGCAGACTAAAATTTTATAGTGAGCAATAGGTTTAAATGGCAAACAAGCCTTTACTAACAAAGAATTATAGAGGTTGTTAATAGAACTTAGTGCCCCTAGATAAAAAAATAAACAAATAAAAATAAATGGCCAGCCAATGAGGACATTACTCAATTTGTACCATCAGAAAAAAAAAATCAGAGTTAGATGATGATAAGTTAGCTGAAGGAAGTGAAGCCCCTCTTCCTCCCTTTCCCTCAAAAAAGATCACAGACACTTGCCAGTTTTTTATTTGTTTTTTTGTTTTTAATCTTCACCTAAAGATATGTTCATTGATTTATTTTGAAGAAAGAGAGGGAGAAGCATCTCTATGAGAAACATAGATCGGTTCTTCCCATACATGCCCCAACTATGGATCCAACTTGTAGCTTAATGTATGTGCCTTGACTGGGAATTGAACCCACAACCTTTTGATGTATGGGACAACACTCCAACCAATTGAGCCATCTGACCAGGGCACACTTGCCAGTATTTTGACACAGAAACCATTACCTAGAGATACACCTGGACTCCTTAAGAAAGTACCCTGCAATATGGCATAAAGTAATTTGATAATAATTCTATAAGTGCTTCCCCAAAGGTCCCTACAGTCATCTACTTAGATGAAGGTACACCGGTAAATAGGGAATATTCAAGCATATTGAAAAAAAATTAGATTAAGGTAGACATGGATACCCTTTTAATTTTATGGATCATTATGTCCCTCTCCTTACCTCTGCCTGACCAGTTATGAAAGTAGGAATATGTGATGGTCAGGTAAAAAAAAAAATGGAGTCCTTTTTAGGATCAAGAATATTCTGGTTATTCTCAAGTGAGTCTACAGACTACCTAATTTTAATTTTCCTGGTCCCTAAATGTATCATTGGGATCAGCATGTGTAACCGTTTGTGCAAGCCACACATTGGGTCCTGGACATGCAGGCCAACAGCTTGCCAGATGGCAATCATTGAAACCATCCCTTATGCCAGTCAAGATAATAATTCAAAAATAATATCACATACCAGGGGGATGGGGAAGATTAAATCCACTCTTAAGGATATAAAGTATATAGGAACAGTTATTTCCATTTAATTCAATAGCCAAACTGGGAAAAAGTGGCTGGTTCATGCCATATATTCTGGCAGACCTTATGGTGTAGAGGTACAGCGGTGGTGGGACAAAATATCTCACGGGCTTTATGGAGAGTGCCAGTGGGAGAGTGACAATAAAGGGCTCTGGGGTGCTGGAACAAGGTCATGCAATCTTCAACACGGATTATAGGCCTTTCGATAAAAATTCCTGGCATGATTTTAATGGGGAAGAGGTACTTGATGATGGGGAAGCAAGTGACCCTAAGACAAAAAATTTCCATGAGCCTGGTCCTATCAGATGTGCCAAGTCTTAAGATTTTTCAGGTTCATCCATCAGCAACTGATGACATTAAGTTGTACCTCTTTGGTCAGGAGTGATTAGCGCTAGTGATCACAAGCAAGCTGCATGAACCAACAGCTCGGATGCGGGTGTCATCCCCCACAGTCGCACCAATACTCCACTCTCAGGTCACACCTCTGGCATTTAAAGGATCCCATTTAAACAGTCATTCAGGAAGTGAATACTGAAGCTTTCTTTATGAATGTGCCAAATATGGGTAGCATCTTCACTGCAGCCTGTTATAGGAGTGGACTTAAAAAATAAGATGAAGAATATTTCTCCCAATAAACAGCTTCATGATATCACCCTGACCATGTATTTTGTTGTAAAGTGCCCTCAGGTTAGAATGTACATGGTCTTATAAGCAGTGGCAAATGGCTTGGCTGGCTGGGCAGGACCTCAGGAAAAAATGTTTGAAATGGGTCTATGGTATGTATATGTATGTATGTGTGTGTGTGTGTATACATGGCAGACATAAAGGAGTGGGCACAAAGTGGGAAGACTTTTGTACTGATGCACATCATAAAGCATACATTAGCCCTGGCTGGTGTGGCTCAGTGGATTGAATGCCAGCCTGTGAACCAAAGGGTCACTGGTTCCATTCCCAATCTAGGGCACATGCCTGGGTTGCAGGCCCGATCCACAGTAGGGGGCGCATGAGAGGTAACCATACATTGATGTTTCCCTCTCCCCCTCCCCACTCTCTAAAGATAAATAAATAAAATCTTAAAAAATAACAAATAAAAAAATAAAGCATGTCTTATCGAAAGACTTAGCTAGATGAAGTCAGGGAGCCTCAATCATCAGCCACACTAGTGCTGGCATGGTGGGTGCATAACACAGAATGGTTACACTGGGAGACACAGAGACTACCCATGGGACCAACAACATGAGCTTCCACTTAGTGAGGGTCACTAGTACACTTGTGATACTACATATTCAATCTGCCAAAAACAGAGACTAATGCCTAGTCCCTGATATGACACTATGCCTCAGGAAGACCAGCTGGTCACTCCTTGAAAAATTATACATTGGAGTCCTTTGGTCTTGAAAGGGACACATATTTACTCTAACAGGAAGAGAAAAATATTGAAGGTATGGGTTTTCTCATCTGCTGGGCCTCAGCCAGCACCATGATCTGAGGGCTCGTGGACTAACCTGTTGATTCATTGGCTTTAAATCCCATGCAATACAAGGCAGGGAAGATTAAGTTTACAGTTATGTGTGTGGAAAACAATGCAACAACTAATGAATAACAATCCATGAGTAAACTCTGTTTTGCATACTCACAACTGTAAACCTACTTTCCCCCCACCCTTTATCGTATCAGACCAAAGGAACAAATTTATATCAAAGGAGGTATGGGAGTGAGCCAAGCGACATGGGATCTACTGGTTGTCTGTATCAAATAATGCACCACCCTCTTTTTGTCAGCCTGATGTAGCACTGGGATGGTCTCTTAAATACGAATTCAAGTGTCAGCTTGAAGATGGTGTTATATAAGGATTAGACCCATCCTTAGGATGCAGTATCCACATTGAATCAAAACCTTTGAATGCTGTTGTGTCTCTGAGAGGAAGAATACTCGGATCCCTACAGTTCTGTCTCTGCAGTGCTAGAGGCCCAGGTCTGCACACTTGACATTCTTTCATCAGACAATTCAACACAAGTCTATTGGCCCCTCAGATGAGCTATTACATTCCAGAGCCCCTTGCAGGGTTATTCTGTAATGTAGTTGCAGGCTAGAGATGTTGCTCTCTTATAAATATCTTAACACGCCAAATTCCATCCCAATCGCTGTTGCTGGAAAACCCAGCTGGCAACAAGCAGTGTTAACATATAATTGCTGTACCACATGTAAAATGTGTATCAAAGCTCTCTTTACAGATGCACTTTATGGATATACACATTTGGTATCTCTTTAACTTTTACAACAACTCCCTGTTTGCTGCTTTCCTGGCCTAATAAGAAGTGGTGGAGGTGGCAATTTAGTGCATCTTAAAAGAATAGTGACAGACATGTCACATTTCTAAAGAAGACACATAACTAGCTTCTACTAAGTTGTCACTTGACTATCCTTGAAAATCTCCCTTATACTATTTATGTATTATTTACTACTTAATGCATTAATAACATATCAGGAAGATAAGAAAGGTTGGGACATCACTTCATTAAAATTACTCTATGGGAAGATAAAAGGGATGAGAAGAGGAGAAAATATAATGTATACATGGAAATATATTTGGATGAAAAGATCAAACATCCATATACTCTATGTGTCATTTATTGATGTTTACTATCGTATGCACTTCTGTGGATGAAGAATGAATTTTGAAATTTCTGGAGAAAATGACAATTCTTACATTCCTAGTTATGTTTCCAGTTCAGTCTAGCATTAATCATTCACTAACATTAGCATGTCATGTATTTCTTCATCAAAACTCGCAACAATGCAAAACCTGGTGCCTGCTCTAACACAGTTGTGTTTGTTCTTTAAAACTGCTCTCATTTCAGCAGTGAACTCTATAATACAGACGCTAAAAGCTAGGGTTTAAAAGCTGAGTATTATAACCACAAAACTTGAACAAGAAGTATTAGGTTTCATAAGGTGTCTTTCTGTGAAGATATAGACTCATCTATAAAACATGGGCATTAAGCAGTAAATTCACAAAATGCCATAGAGGCAGCAGTCTCTTTAAGCCCAGTTTCTGCACACGTGCCATAATCCTAATAGCAGGAGTGTAACAACAACAACTGCTACCATAACTTTTTGAAATGGTCCCATGTGGGGTTTGAATATAATTTACTCTCAATTAATTATTGATAATTACATGTTTAAAGGGTTAGAGAAATGAAGCTAAGAGAATTTAAGTAACTTATCCAGTTTCTCAGAGCTAGACTGTAGAAAAACTGGAAGCAAATCACATGCCTGTGGCTCCGCTTAACATATAAATACATCCATGAATGAAACAAGTTCTTCATTCCAAAGGGCTGGAAAATGGAGAAGACAAAAAATAATCTCCTTAATAATTAGCAGAAGCAAATTCAGAATCTCTATGCCAACATCTGTGTCAAGTGTACTTCACATCACATTGCCTCAGATACATGTAACGTCAAGTTACGTCAAATCTACAGCACATCACACCACGTCACATCTGGCCTATGTCATGGCAGGGCTATGGTGCATTACATCAGGCCTACCTCACATCTAGTACAGGTGACATGCGCGTCACCTCCAGATTCTGTTTACTGGCTTCTCACTGTCTGTGTAGGCACACCTCAGTTTTACTGTGCTTTGCTTTATTGAGCTTCATAGATGTTTCTTTTTTCTTTTTTTAAACTAAGGTAATACCCTTCACCAGCACATTATGACTCACTTTATTATGACACTTGCTTTCTTGTGGGGGTCTGGAACCAGACCTGCAATATCTTAGGGGTATGTATGGCCATGATAAGATATAGACATAAATATCTTGTCAATTCTGAAGGAGATATTTTATTTGAGACAATCTGTACAAATCATTTTCAGGGAAAATTTATTGTTAGGAGAATTGTGGCATAACTATATAGCATATAGTTGGATTTTCTAATATTAAATAGAAAAAGAAAGAGCTAGAATATACGATATAAAGTTTGAAAATCGTAGTGCTGAAGAAGACTGAACTTGAATCAACTGGCAAGTTTGAGGGTCTTTGTTGTCAGTGAGTACAAACACCGTAATACCAGCTAAGGGAATGATTGCTTGGCACTGTGAGAAACAGCAACACACTTCACTGCAGAGGTCAAACAGACCAGCTAGTGAGAGGATGAAATCTGGGTGGAATCTGTACGATCTCTTCTCTGGCTGTTTGACCAAGGCACTTATGTAGGAAGACTGCTTTGTAAGCACCACAGAAAGACTGTCCCGGAAACTTTCATAATCTGCCCTGTGTGTGTTTTTACCTTAGAAAACCAAGATTTATAAAGGAGAATGCTGATTTGCCTTTATAATCCTTATTTTTACTTATAACACCTAGTATTACAAGAATCTACTCTGTTGTGTTAAATAACTAAAAAATCTTGAAGAAACCAGTGTTTGCATTATTTACCTTTTAGGACTTATACTGAATATACAAGATAAACATAAACAAATCTTCCAACAAATAGTGTCTGAAAATGCCTCACAGTTGCTATGATTGGTTCAAAAGGGGCTAAACAAAGGATAGTAATGATAATGATAAATAATATCTTATTAGTTAAAATACCTTAATTATTTACTTAATAAAGGTATTTTATTAAATAAAGGCATAATAAGATCTTAAAATAATTTCATAAAGTTATATGGTATTACCTCATGCTTAAAGATGAGGAAATAGATTCAGAAAGGATAAGTGATTTTCTCAGAAAACTTATAGATTCTATTGCATTCTGCCCTTCTCTTTTTGAAGAAAAAAATTAATTAGCAGAAAATATACTTTTTATTATGAAACAATAATCAAGAAAGAAAGAAAATGCTTCTCAAAGTACAAGACTCATTTCTTTGTGAAGGTGAGCCATTTTAAATTTTTTTAAAATATATTTATTGATTATACTATTACAGTTGTCCCATTCCCCCCCCACTCCACTCCATCCTGCCCACCCCCTCCCTCCCACATTCCCCCCCTATAGTTCATGTCCATGGGTCATACATATAAGTTCTTTGGCTTCTACATTTCCTACACTATTCTTACCCTCCCCCTGTCTATTTTCCACCTACCATCTATGCTACTTATTCTCTGTACCTTTCCCTCCCTCCCCCTCCCACTCCCCTATTGACAACCCTCCATGTGATCTCCATATTATGGTTCTGTTCCTGTTCTAGTTGTTTGCCTAGTTTGCTCTGGTTTTTGTTTTAGGTGTGGTCATTAATAACTGTGAGTTTGCTGTCATTTTTACTGTTCCTATTTTTTATCTTCTTTTTCTTAGGTAACTCCCTTTAACATTTCATATAATAATGGCTTGGTGATGATGAACTTCTTTAACTTGACCTTATCTGAGAAGCACTTTATCTTCCCTTCCATTCTAAATGATAGCTTTGCTGGATAGAGTAATCTTGGATGTAGGCCCTTGCCTTTCAGGGGCCTAGGGCGTGCACAAGCCCACCCACTCGGGAACCAGCACCAGAGCCATTTTAAATTAAAACAAAAATAACTTCAGTTCACTTTGGAGACAGCTGGTATGAAGGGCCACATGGTAAAGATACCAAGCCCTGAAACAGCCTCTGATACTGCTCAACTAACCTGTAATGTGTCTCCCAGATCAGGCTGCTCTTGCAAACCATGGAGGGTGCTGTGCTGCTGCCCCTGCACTTCTTTTATGCTCACATAATGCCCATTCACTTTGCTCAATGTCCAGGGTACCAGAAAAATAAGGGCAATTTTTCTCTGCTTCACCAGTTTTCAGAAGCTTTGTAGTCGTAGGCTTTTAGCAGCACTTTCACAATAAGAAGGAGATGTTTTATATAGAGATTGGAAAGTTGCAGGGAAGCCCTGTGTATTGCGGGGAATCTCTGTGTGCGGAGCCACGTGACTCATGGCTCTGGGAGGGCACCAGCTGCTTTGAAGCACCTTGGGGCTGCAGGCTGTAGGAAGACAACTACCACTGGCTGTGTGTGTACTACACTGGCTGGGTGACAGCAATGCCTTCCAGCCGAGCAGTTTCTTTTCCAGTATTCACAAGATACAATTAGCAGAGTCATAAGGAAGCAACTTAAAATCCACCAAAATAGGTCAGTAACCCCATTTTTTGTGGATTAGTAATCACAGAATATATCTTTAGAACAACAAACTAATATTAAACTTATACAAGTGCATTCCTTCACTCCAAAGTTTTGCCATAGTTCTGTAAAATGTCGTTATATAAAATAGGTCTCAGATAAAACTGGAGTGATTTCTGTTTATGTTTCCACATACAATTTACTAAAGTCATATATTCCCTTGTCGAACTAATAATTTGGAGGAGCCCAGGGTCTTAATACAAACTACAGGTTGTAGGTTATAATAGGCCTATGCCTTTCCCTATTTCCTCAACTTGCCCTTGACCAGAATATTTTTTCTATGAATAATAACATATAAGTTAATTTTCTTAAACTGTCATACATAAAATATGCTTAGTGTTAATCTTTAAAAGGATGCAAACAAAACATTACCCCTTACCAAATATAAACAAAACTTTACCCCAAAAGCAAAACATTGCCACTTCACTTATGTTTTGATGACTCTTCTGTCTTTGACATGTGAACTGATTCCTGAATTTAACATTTTTTACCCTGAATTTTTGGCTTGAAAATGTCAAAATCTTACTGGCTAAAATGCAAGTTCTGTACTGAAGCAGAAGCACTTGAAGCTCTTTTCAAACCTTGACACACAAATTAAGAGATGAGCAAGAAGCTAGAGTAAAAGAGACAAATGGAGAGAGTACAGGTGTGCTTTTTATCACGTCTCCAGAAAAACTTCAATTTTTCTTCACTCATCCTTCCTTCGTTTTACTTTTTTTTTTTAAAGAAGTGCAGCATATGTTACGGTTAATCATATATATATAAACCACTGAGAGAGTAAATGCTGTCAAAATAATTAATGGTTTAACTCAGAGTATTTTCAACATTAATAACCAAAATGGGACTTTTGTGTTAGTACGAAGAGAAACATATGTTGTTTATTGTGTTTTGTCTCTAAAAAATGAAAACGATGTGCCCGCTCATTCTCCCTAGGTTTGGGTCAGTGAGGGTCTTGCTTAGAAGCGGGACCATGGATGCAGTCGCCCCCTGTGCTCCAGGACGGATTGGTACAATGAGCGGCCAGCCCGGAGCCTTCAAAGCACACACTGTCTGCCTCTTTGCACAAGGCTGTTTGGGGCAGTGTAAGGGATTTCAGATGTAAGTAGTAATGTTCTTGATCAAACAAGCAAAGGAAACTTGAACAATCAAAGCAACCTTTGCCCGTGTTTCCAGGTTTGTATCAAGAGTCCTCTTCTAAAGGATTCAACATAAAATTGTAAAATTCTTCCCTGGCAGTAAAATGATTTTTTTTATTATTTAAATCTCCTTTCTGTTCACAGGCTTTATAGAATGGCTATCTAACACTATAGAAAATGTTTTTACTCTCCATATTTATGTAAACCGTAGTTTACCCATTATGGACATTTTTTGTTCATTTTGTCTGTTTAGATTTTTGTTGATGTTGTTATTGTTCCACAATAAAGTAGGGCTCTGATATTTTCATTTAGCCTCATGGATACATTTTTTTGAACACATTAAATACCAGGACTGGAAAAGGCACATGAAGAAACTACTGAGTTTTATTGAGCATTTTTAGTCCTTTATGGAATGCAAATTAGTGTACACAAATAAGAGTATAAGAGTATTCAGTCAAAGATCTATTTATTCTGAGTTCAAGGCAGACTACTCTGAGTTTTTACTGATAATATGATACTACGAAATGTAAAACAGCATCAAATGTTTATCTAAACATTTTCAATGAAAAAATATTTCACCCCAAGTCTGACACCATGTTGACTCTAAGGCCACTTACCTATGACTAATATTAAATAATTTTTTCTAGAACTCAAACAAGAAGCAATAGATAGCTATAAGTTTATAAAGAAAGGCATATCTAATTTTATTTATTATTATTATTATTTTATTGTTGTTCAAGTACAGTTGTCTGCATTTTCCCCGACTACTCCCCTCCCACCCCAGCTATCCCCACCTCCCTCCCCTGACTCCACACCCCTTGGTTTTGTCCATGTGTCCTTAAGAGTTGCTCCTACAAACCCTTCCCCTCTGCCCACCCATTATCCCTCCCACCTCATCTCTGGTTACTGTCAGATTGTTTTTAATTTCATAAACTCTATATTGTTATAAATCAAATATTGATATTTCACACATGAAAAAGGCTATTTATCTATTGCATTTGTTTGTTCTTTTTATTCACTGATGGCACTGTCAATGATGTGTGGTAGATACAATCACCATCAAAATAATGGTGTAATTAAACAGTTTCTATATGGTAATTCTGCTTGAGATACTGTCACAATGTGTTTAGGTAAAAGGTTAATACATAGGAAAGAAGTTTTCTTAAAAATGACTTTAGAATGTGTAGTGTCTCTTAAAGAAGGCTTATAAAAGTTAAATATGCCTCCTAGACGTATATGATGGTGATTATATCTATCACAAATCATCAACAAAATTATCTGCACATAAAAAGAACATGAGATGTAAGAGATAAATAGCCTTTTTCATGTGTACGAGTTTATGTACACATATAGTCTATATGTGTGCCTACTATGTCCCAGGCTTTTGCTTCATGGCCACTTGCCACCTCACTCACACCATTTCTTCGATGGATTTATTATTTTCCCTATTTGTAGATAAGGTGGTAAGGACTCATACAAGCCAAACGACTTGTGAATGACTCCCAACCAAACTGTATTGGCTGAAATGTTTCTCCTGATCTGAGTCCCTACTAACTGCAATCTTTTACACTCTTTATCCTACTGTTTTTGTACTGCTTTCAATTTTTATTTTGAAGAAGGAAACAATATCTTAAAACATTTGAAATGTTCCAACAATAAACCCAGGGTGTGAGACTGTCACTTCTGCGCACGTACATGATTAGCCGTAAATATGTTACACTGGCCGAGCACCATGTCTATCAGTCTTTTCCCATCATGTTGACAGTAGGTGCACATTATCTATAGTCAGCGAAAAAGTGAAGGGCGGGAGAAAAGAGATTTTGAGAAAAAAATAAACAAGAGTGTTTAAGCTAGCACACATTATTCAACTAACAAAATAAAATTATCCCCAGCTAAAAATGCCTCCCATTGTAGGAATAGGACCAGAACTCGGCAATGTAGAATAAATTCTAGTTAATTTTATAGTTATTGTTTATTAGGAAGCTAATATCAAATGAAAAATGATGACAGCAGCAAAAAAAACCCCCCAACAATAACAACAACAAAAAAACCCCAAGACCCCCGGAAGAAAATATTAGTCCATTGAAGAAAGAGTCACTGAGCTATCACTGCAATTAGTGTAACAGCCTTGAAGCCTTGAAGTCATCTATTTAGAATAGTCACGTATGAAGCAGGACCTGCATTCACTGCAGTTACACTTTGAGCATAGTGAGTGCAGTTGAGTCCCAGGAAAGTAGGATCACAACCAAACAATGTCCACTTCATAACGATATAAATAGCATGCTACACAGATGGGTAGATTGTATGTAAACACAGGCATAATATCATAATTATGCTCATGTTAAATGATCGTATTCTGTTTAGTGAGCTGAGTTATTCTAAATTAATATGTTATTTGAAAGTTTGGTTTCAAGTTCCCGATCATTGCTGCCAGGGGTAGGCTTCAGCCTGCCCAAGTACCACAGGAGGGTCGGTGCTACTTGAAGTTAGTCATTTAAGAATCTTTTACAAAATGTCACCCAAAGTTAAAATATTCCTACTTATTTTAATAAAATTTGAAATGCTGTTACATTTGTATATTACAAAAACATCATCGAACTTAACCCCTGCATACTTTTTTATACTTAATAAATATATATGTTTGACTTGCATGTTTGAATTAAGTACTCCTGCCAAATGATGCCTAAGATTTTTTGCTTCATTATATGCCAGACGGTACTGGATCGATAATTATATTTTCTGGAGATTGACACTAAGAACTGAATGTATACTCTAGAGGAATCATTAGGGCTTTAAAGTTATTGAAGAGTGGTACTTTTCTCATATACTGTTCTGATATAGTTTTTGCCACTTACCTTGATCAATTCCTCAAATTCTTGTGTAACTCTGAGGTCGGGAGCCTTCCTCCAGTGTTTATCTGTACGCCTAGAAGCACAGAAAGAAAAAATGCTGCCCGGGACCTGAAGTTATGTACAACCATTATGAACTCAATTCTTATTTGAAAATTTAAGTCTAGAGGTTTTATTTGTTTAAGTATGGCATTTTCAATGTATAATTTTACTTTTACTTAAATGTATTCATATCCTTGGAACTACTATCTCAATTTTATGTGTGACTTCTGGAACCTCAGAAAAGGACTCATCTCACAAAACTAGCAGGTGATATATTCAGCCAAAAGTTAAAAAAACAAACAAACTTGGTAATAAGTGCCCTAATTCACAAGTAAAAAGACCCATTAACTTCTGAGAGATCTGGAGATAGGAAATTCAACTTTTGCTCAATAGTTTATTGATATTATGAAACTCATATTCTATTTTGATCTTTTTGTTCAGCCATTATTTGTGTTTTGGCTTTGGTTCTTTTTTTAAAAAAATTAATGATTTTAGAGAGAAAGAGAGACAGAGAAAAACATTGGTTTGTTGTTCCACTTATTTATGCATTCTTTGGCAGATTCTTGCTTGTGCCCTGACCAGGGATTAAGCCCCAACCGTGGTATATCTGAATGATGCTCTAACCAACTGAGCTACCTGGCCAGGGCTGTTGGTTTTGCTTCCTTGTGCTTATTGTGTATGTGTACAATGTGACTTCAACAGCTCTAAGCATTATATCACCATTCAATGAAGAAAGAGTAGGAAAAGGAACTTTCAGTGATATATCCCATTACATTTCTTAAAATCAAAAATAAATTTTACACATGTTCCTTAGCAAATTTACTGAGTTGTCCTTATGCCTCACTGATAAAACCTGAGCCACATGGCCATTTTACTCTCAAGTGAGTTTGAGAAATTAGTTATTTGTCTTTCCCACTTCTAAAGTATAGGTGGGCAAGGGCGAAAAGGGAGTTACAATAGTCTTTGAATACCTCAGATTTTATAACATTAAATTTAACTCAAAGATAATGAAATGTAAAATTCTCAAGATATGAAGTTCTCTAACACGTGTTAGAATAATTTCCTAATTATAAATTGAGGATCACAGGACACTTGCTTCATTTTGTTATCTAGCGATTCAGTGAGAGTTTCAAAGGTATGTTTGTTTTCTTTCCACTAAAAAAGAGGAAGACTTACTTTAGAATTAGTCATTTAATGACACATTTATATTATCAAGGTTTCTTGATATAATTTGTACGTGTTTAGCACAGATATTTTAACCAAAAAATAGGCTAGTAAATAGATTCATGTACTTAAAACCTTTTTTGGAGAGACTGGAGGATTGTAAATTAGTGAGGTTAAACTGGGAAACAGATTTCAAGAACTAAAACAAGTTATTGTTGCTTTTCTCATTGCTAGTATCCTCACTGTTATCCTTCGTATCCACAAAACTTGTAACTAATAAAAATAAGGACAACAAACACTATTTTACCACTATGCTATTCTTTCTCTTAACAGACTGCAGAATTTAACTATAGACCCATTTCTGTAACCTCACTCATTATCACCAACAGCAGCTATAAGATGTATTATGCTTTTGTATCTCAAAGCTCAAAATCTTGTTGAATTGGTATGCCAACTCAAGGGAGTTAGGGGAATTATTTTTTTTTCTTAGGTCTGAGATAGTGAAAGGTACATAGAAGTGGTTAAGCTGGGTGCCAAAACCCAGAGTAAGCAGAGTCAGCTTTAGAATCAAGATAAGCACAATTTATTAAGGTAAAATCAGTGAAGGAATAAAACTGTATTTTCACTTAATACATATATCTCTCAAGGAATCTTATAATATATGAGCTGACCAAGTCAAACTGGTAAGGAAGATTATTTCCTGACCTTCGCTGGTTTATTATAAAGATATTACAAGGTCAATATGCATTCTGACCATAATATAAACAATTTAACAATAGTGGTTTGTATTTTTTTCTGTATTTTTTCTGTGTTATGCATATTCTAAAGTTCTATTAAAATAACCAGTCAATTATTAAACTGATATTTTGCATATAACAAAAATTTCCCATTTATACAAAATGAATGTCATCTAATTTCAACTCAGTTATTATATTACACCTCTACTTGTTTCTATATATGATGTTGAAAGGTACTTCTGTTCATTGGTATGTGATTAGGTAACAAATGTTTGTTCTGCCTTGATGGATCAGCATTACTTGTGCATTTCTAGAAAGAGATTCAGAACTCCCTTGGCCACTAATGCAAAGAACGTCTTTAAAATCAGACAGCCATATAAAATTTCAAATATTCCCCAGGCTTTCATAAAATTTGATGAAAGGATTAGATCTGTCAGTGCACATTGTTGGACATTTTTCTCTTGAAGAAATGAGAGTGGAAATATACAAAAGAAAACATGACTAAAGAGGAAGACAGAAATGCATCAGTAAAAATACCTGAAAAATTTCCCCTGCACTTAATATGGCATATAATATTGAGGAATTCATTTTATTAGTCATAACTATTTTTTCCACTTTTTAAAGATTTGTATATCTTTTAGTAAAGAAAGTTTTTATGTATAAGAATAAGCATCTACCTACAATCTTTTAAAATTTGTATAAATTCATCTAAAATCCAGCTACATGAGTGTGTTGTATTATTAATATTTTTAAGTGTATCCCTCCAGGGACAGTGTGTCATTAATAGAGAACTGAATGCCATTCCAAAACAAAATATAAGGACACTTGAATTGAGGTAGTGAACATACAACACAATATACAGATAGATGGTGTACTATAGAATTGTACACCTGAAACCTATATAATTTTATTAACCAAAGTCACTACAATAAATTTAATTTTAAAAGAATTCAAGTGAAATAAGCCAGGTGGTGAAAGACAAATACCATAGGATCTCATCTATAAGTGGAACCTAATCAACAGAACAAACAAGCAAGCAAAATATAACCAGAGACAGTGAAATTAAGAACAAACTGATAGGAACCAGAGAGGAGGTGGGAGGGGATAATGGGGGCAAAGGGTCGAAGGGTTTTCAGGAACATGTATAAAGGACACATGGACAAAGCCAAAGGGGGGTAGGATCAAGGATGGGGAGTGGGGATGGCCGGGGTAGGGCAGAGTGGTGGGGATAACATGGAGACAACTGTAGTTGAACAACAATAAAAAAAAGGAATTCAGCTTCAGGTGAAAATGCAAAACAAGGAAACCAAAACAAAACAAATTATTTATGTAGAATACATTTCAGATATTTTAATAAATTTTTGTTATATTCTAGATTTGCATAAGCCCAGAATACATTAATAACCTCTGTTACACAAGACTTAGTGATTCTACACAATATTTTCTTAATATATTTGAGAAATATTACTCAAAATTATATCATTTAGTTGAATTCCAAAAATATCATTTAAAATGGTATTTTTGATTTAGCTTTTAAAAAATTAACAATTTACTGCAAATGTCAGAATCTATTGGAAAGAAATACTATGCAAAATTGCATAGGAAAATATTTAAAGGCTAATATAAATATATTACCAAATTATTAATATAATTATGTACATATGTTTATATATACACACAGGAATAAAAATTCTAATTTTTCTGTAATAACTGGAGGAAAATTTCTACAAATCCCAGACACAATAATTTTGGATACTTTTGATAACTAAAAATATTTTTATTATTATATTCATGATTTTAAAAATGCATAATTGCTCTAATGTTTTATCATATCTATTTTACATTTGAATTGAAAAATGAAAGTCTAAGTAAGGGAAAGGTCTCGTGTTTTTGTTCTGATTCTGCTTCTATGTAAGAGAGGACATTACGTTTTTTTAAAACATTAATATTCTAACTTATAAAATAAGCTAATTCATTTGAGGAACTGTAACAGTTCCCCACAACCCTGTATATAGGAAACAAGATTTTTATTTGGAAATTTTTAAGTCAAAAAATACTGTAGCCCTAGCTGGAGTGGCTCAGTGGATTGAGCACCAGCCCACAAACCAATGGGTCACTGGTTTGATTTCCAGTCATGGCACGTGCTTGTGTTGTGGGCCAGGTCCTCAGTTGGGGGTGCATGAGAGGCAACCACACACTGATGTTTCTCTCCCTCTCTTTCTTCCCCCCTTCCTCTCTCTCTAAAAATAAATAAACAAAATCTTTAAAAGAATACTCTAATTATGCTATTTCTATGTGTCATATCAAAAACACCTCTGTGTGTAGTTAACAAATTATTTCAAATCTGTAGCTATAATGTAGGTAAGTCTTCAAATCTAAGTTACTATTAGAATCTGTACTATGATAATACCCAAAATGCAAATAAAACACAAAACATTGACAATTACTTTCCTTAGTTACTAATATAATGATGTTATTTGGAAAGTGCCCTAAATGTGCCTGTTCTCTGTATTGTCTTCGTACTATACACAGGTATGATTTGTCATCACACCTTGCAGATAATTTAGAACACTTGTAAGAGACAACCTTTTTATTTTAAGATTGTACTTTAAGTGTCTATTCATGTCACATGGTTTGTTTGAGAACAATTTAACAGTAAGACATCTTTTATTGATTTATGGACCAAACTTTTACATACAACTGTGTGAAGTATATCTGCATTGTGTCCATAACCCAAAATAGAAAACAGTGATTTTAGAGTAAAAGAGTGAGATATGCTCCTATTAGGTCTCATTTTTTGTTGCTGTTCCACAGGATGAAACATTTGTAAAATCTAGATATATATCATATATGCCACATCAAGAAAAGGTTTCTTTGTCCTTGTGTTTCTGCAACCATCCATAAAATATTTTGCTGATTTAATTCTTCTTAGTTCAGAGAGTTAGGCATTATCTTGAATCAGTTTTTTCACCTGATTTTGGGTGCTAGAATATAGCTTCTTCAATGAAGAGGCAGTTTTTTCTTCCTTCTTCTTTTCTAGTTTGTTATTTTGTATAAATAACATTTATTTGAAGGTTTTATGTATAGATAAATTCTCAGTATTTTACAAGCAGTTGTTGATGATTGAACTTAGCCCCTTTATGCTGTGTTATTTAATTTTTAGATTAAAGCATTTACACAAAGGTTTTTTTCTCTCTCATTTAAAGCCATTTTTACAACTTTTTTATGGTCCAGCAAATTGTTTAAAAGTTAACACTTAATAACTTTGCAATAAAAAGCCACCAAACATTTTGGATTCTCCCATGGATATCAAAATAATGTGAGCAACAAAATAAATTGTGTAGTATTGGATGATAACCCAATATATGAAATAAATAACTATGAGTTCATGAATGATTAGATTAATTTGAAAACGGAGGAGACCAAACAAATGTCTCAAGGAGAACTTTACATAATTCTTGTAGATGATCTGTCCTCAAGAAGAGGGATCCTAATTTATCACTTCCAAGTGTGGGTTGTGCTTGATGGAGGAGCAGAAGAAGGCGGAGGAGCAGTAGGCAAAGGAGAAGGAAGAAGCACTGTTTGAATCCTATTTCATGGCTTACACAGAAATCAATTTGAGATGACCCATAGACCTGAACTTAAAATCAATAAAAAACAACATAAGTAAACAGGTGTATTTTTCCTAATTTTGAGTGAGGCTAGATTTTTTAGAGAGGACAGAATATATGAACCATTAGTTGAAACATTGGGTTTTATAAAATTCAAAAATTCTTGCTCATCAAAAAATTAATCCATGAGATATCTAGTAGAAAATATTTGTAAGTCATATACATGACTGAGGAATTATATCCACGATATATTTTTTTTTTATTTTTTTTTATTGTTATGCAATTACAGTTGTATGCCTTTTCTCCCCATCCCTCTACCCCACCCCAGGTGAACCCACCTCCCTCCCCCCTCTCCACCCTCCCCCTTGGTTTTGTCCATGTGTCCTTTATAGTAGTTCCTGTAATACCCTCTTCCCACTATCCCCGCCCCCACCCCCCACCCCCGCCCTGGCTATTGTTAGATTGTTCTTAACTAAAATGTCTCTGGTTATATTTTGTTTGCTTTTTTCTTCTATTGCTTATGTTCCAGTTAAAGGTGAGATCATATGGTACTTGTCCCTCACTTCCTGGCTTATTTCCAAGGAAGACATACAGAGGGCCCAGAGACATATGAAAAGATGCTCAGCATCACTAGCCATCAGAGAGATGCAAATTAAAACCACAATGAGGTATCATCTCACACCAGTCAGAATGGCCAACATAAACAAATCCACAAACAAATGTTGGAGAGGATGTGGAGAAAAGGGAACCCTTGTGCACTGTTGGTGGGAATGCAGACTGGTGAGGCCACTGTGGAAAACAATATGGAATTTCCTCAGAAAACTAAAAATGGAACTGCCCTTTGACCCAGTAATTCCGCTGCTGGGATTATACCCTAAGAACACTGAAACACCAATCCAAAAGAATCTGTGCACCCCAATGTTCATAGCAGCACAATTTACAATATCCACGATATATTTTTAAAAATAAAAATCCAAACCTTAGTAACAATTGGTGAAAAGATCAATAAAATTGACAAAAATACATGGACACTCCTTAACAGAAGAAATCAGAAAATCCAATAAATGTATAGAAATTATCAGCATCATTAGCCAACAAGTAAATAAGATATATATGATATAATTACATAAGCACTAAAATAGCTGAAAAAGACAACTTAAAAGACCAAATATTCTACAGCATATGAAACAAATGGAACGAAAAGTAAGAGTAAAATCATATACTCATTTGAAATAGTTTTGCTCTTCATCTCAGTTTTCCATTTGGGATCATTTTCCTTCTGGCTGAAAAATACCCTGTAGTACCTATGGTACTTCCAATAGATATGGATTAATTTTTTAAAAAATATGATAACATCATCATTTCATGGTCATTCTTTAAGGGTATTTTTATCTCATTGGGACAAATTATCCTTTGAGTTCTGACTTCGAGGTTACTTTCTAGCAGTACTTTGAAGATACAGTTAGGTTCATTACTATTATTTTCAAGTTAGTTGTCACTACAGTTTTTTACTTTTTAAGCTAATATGTATTCAAGGCTTTTGTTAAGATTCTTCTCTTTAACTTTGTTTTTCTGCAAAATAATTATTCATATATAATTGCGGACTTCTTTTTGTTTTTACCATGTATGGCTTTTAAAGGGTAGCCTATTTCTTGATTTTTATTTTAAGTTTAGATAGTTCATCCTTTTTTGAGTATACATAATCTATTTTCATTATTTACTTTATGCTTCTTCCTTCTGTGATTAAAAAAAAATACTCGGTTTTTCCATACTTCATTCTGGATATATATTGCAAGTACACTAACTCTTTCTGCAGCTCATTCTAATCTCTTGCCAAAATCACCTATTGATTTTTTAAAAATTTCTTCATTGTGTGAGCTGCATAAATCCCAATTTTCTATTAAAGTTTTCAATTTTGCTGTTTCTATCATTCCACATATTTATTTTAATCTGTGTGTATTAGCAAGAATAGATTTTAACATTTGTGGATTTTTACTGTCTGTTCCCTATGTTGATTTTTCTAGTTATCTTTTCTCCTCACATTCATAGTTATTTTTTATCTCATAAAATGTATTTATAAATTTAATAGTGAAAAAATTCTGAAGCCAGAGATAATGTCATTTTCTTACAAAGAATATGTCCTTGTTTTTCTGCCAGGTGAATGGAGATGCTAGTAATTTGGAACCACTTTGTTCAACTTTCAATGAACGAGATGAATAGCAACTGAGCAATTCTTTAAAGGTGTGTTCCTCCATGGTACCTCTTCGCATTTCCTTATACGTGTCTTAGTATGATAATAGTAATAAAATACTTTAGTTAGTCCTTATTATATCCTAAGCACACTTCTCAGTACTTTAAAAATAATAATTTATTTAACCCTAAGAACAATCCTATGAGGTAGGTAAATTTTTATCCACATTTCACAGAGTTAACAGAGACAAAACAAAATCAAATAATTTGCACAACATTAATACTTATTATTAGAAGCCACTATTCAACTGCAAGTCCCCTTTTCTTAATACTATTTATACTTTTAAGTACTATATTATACTATTATAAATACTAATAGTATTTATAAAGTCCTTTAATTGTACCTTATCTGGGAAGCACTTTATCTGTCCTTCCATTCTAAATGACAGCTTTGCTGGATAGAGCAATCTTGGATGTAGGACCTTGCCTTTCATGACTTTGAATACTTCTTTCCAGCCCCTTCTTGCCTGCAAGGCTTCTTTTGAGAAATGAGCTGATAGTCTTATGGGAACTCCTTTGTAGGTATCTGTCTCCTTTTCTCTTGATGCTTTTAAGATTCTCTCCTTATCTTTAATCTTGAGTAATTTAATTATGATGGGTCTTGGTGTGTTCCTCCTTGGGTCCAACTTCTTTGGGACTCTCTGAGCTTCCTGGACTTCCTGGAAATCTGTTTACTTCATCAGATTGGGAAAGTTCTCCTTCATTATTTCTTCGTATAAGTTTTCAATTTCTTATTCTTCCTCTTCTCCTTCTGGCAGCCCTGTGATTCAGATGTTGGAATGTTTAAAGTTTTCCCAGAGGTCTCTCAGACTCTCCTCAATTTTTGAATTCTTATTTCTTCAGTCTGTTCTGGTTGGATATTTACTTCTTCCTTTTGTTTCAAATCATGGATTTGATTCCCAGTTTCTTTCCTTCACTGTTGCTTCCTTGTATATTTTCCTTTATTTCACTTGGATAACCTTTACTTCTTCCTCTATTTTTTGTCTGTACTCAATTTCTGTGACCATCCTGATTACCAGTGTTTTGAACTCTGTATCTGATATGTTGGCTATCATTTCATTGCTTAGTTCTGTTTTTGGAGCTTTGATTTGTTCTTTCATTTGGGCCATGTATTTTTTGTCTCAAGGTGCCTGTTACATTCGAAAGGGCCAGAGTCTTAGGTATTCAAGGTATTCACCAGTGCAGGGCCACCCAGGTCTCTGCATTGTGGTCCTGTATGTGGGGGAGGGGTCTGAGAGGGAACAATGCTGCTTGCTTAGCTCTCACCCTGCTTTCAGTCACTTCCTCTGCTACCCGCAAGCAAATTATGCCCTCAGGCGCTGATTCCAGGATGGGTGGGCTTATGTACATTTTACAACCTCCTGGGTCTCTACAATGAACTCTTCTGTGAAGCTGAGAGTTTTTCCCACCACCAACCCCCACAGCCTTTACAGCCAGAGGTTTTGAGGCTTTGGTTTCCTGCACTGGAACCCTAGGTTGCAGGGTGTGTCTTGCTTCCCAGTTGTTTCTCCTGGCTTATCCACACATGAATGTGGTACCGCCTGGTCCTCCAGCTGCCTCCTTGCCTGACAGGTCCACCACCTTGCTGCGCATCCTGTCTGTACTGGCTGCCTGTTTCCGCGCCTCCTACCAGTCTGGATGAATGTTTCTTCTTTGACTACTTGGTTATTGGACTTCCATACAGTTTGATTTTCTGTCAGTTCTGGTTGTGTTTTGTTTTTAAATTTCTTGTTGGCCTTCTTTTGGTTGTGTTAGGAAGCAAACTGTATCTACCTATACCTCCATCTTATCCAGAAGTACTAAAAATAAGTGATTTAAACATATGAATTTAGTTGTAAATAACAATAGTAAACCCTTCACACTTTATATTAGTAAAATATTTATGAAATATAGCTGCATTTTTCCTCCTCTCCACAAAATTAGTGACTATGGTGATTTACAATTTTTAAAGTCTCTTTAAACTATGGAATCATGGAAGATAGGTGGGTTTACAATATGCTTCTGCAATTTTTTTTGTTGCTTTGTTGATTTAGTTGAAGTATATGAAGAAACTACAACTTCACAAACATATGTATTTGAAAAGGGAAAATAATTTGACACGCTTTGAAATAAGTATTAGTTTCTAAAAGTTTAGTTATAGTGTGTAACTGGAAATAGAAACAATGAGTATCACTAAATATCTTTATTACTAAATTATGTTTCTCCCTGAGGATTATTTTTACCTATTCGAGACTCTTTTACATCATGTTTTTGTTTTATTTGAAAAATACTGGTTTATTGAATTATGCAGATATCCCAAGGGTTGCTACATTTCATTATAAAAGATATTTTAAAAAGTAACATTCATTATTATCACCGCTGAAGTTAAATATCAACTTCCTAGAAGCACATAGAAATTTTCTAGATTTTTATTTTGGCTTGAAATCTTAAATTTTATTATTTGCAACAAACGATATAACATGGTTTCTTGAAGGTCATGTGACTTCATTTTCAAGAATATATCAGCCAAATGTACAAGTGTAGATAACCATAATTATATGACATTAATACAAGCAAAATTGTTGCTTTATAAAAATAATTTTAGTTATGTACATAATTAATACAATTGCACAGGTGTTTTCTTCAATTAACCATAATACTTTAGAATACAGCAAAAATATTTATGATGCATCTCTTTTGATGACTCAGAATATTACAAAAGTATACTTAAGAGTTAATCATTACTAAAATTAATAATTTAATGTTTTATCAAGGATATTCTTCATATTTTATCTTTTGTCTTACTCCAAACAGATAGAAGTGGAAAATACATTAATGGTGAATAGTTTGTTTTCAGTCTTGACTGTGCTAATATATGGGGAAACAGTTTGTACACTATTTCTTTTTCACCCTCGGCACAGATGTCAAGGAAGTTAAAATGACACAGTCTCAGTATTAGTGTGGTAGACAGAATAATGTCACCCACACATATCTGTGTTGTACTTCTCAAAATCAGTGAACATGTAACCTTATGTGACAGCAGAGACTTTGCAAAAATGATTAAGTTTATGGATATTAATCTGGAAAGATTACTCTAGGTTATTGGTTTGGCCTAAATAATCACCTGAATGCTTCAAAGCAAAGAGTCTTACCTAGTTGTAGTAAGAGAAAGAGAGAGAGAGAAAAAAAACGACAGAAAGAGAGGAAGAGGAGTGTGCATTATAAAACACACACTGAAATTGCTGTTACTAACTTTGAAGATTGAGTGAGAGCGACATGAACCAAGGAATGTGCTTATTCTCTGCAAGCTGTAAAATGGAACCAAGTACACGACTGTCAGAAATTAAATTTTGCCAACAGCCTAAACTGGTAAGAAAAAAGATGTTCCCAGAGAGCCTCCAAAAAAGCTCACAGCCATGCCAATCCCTTTTTATCTTAGTGGGGTGAGATCTCTGTCAGACCTCTGATCTACAGAATTGTTAGTTCATTTGTGTTTCAAGCTGCAAAGTCTGTGGTTATTTGTTACAGAAGCAAGGAAAATGATATAATCATTCTAAAATCTGTTTGGACCTCACATTCCCCTAGATAGTGTCTCAGGAACCAAAAAGTACTCAATAGTTCAAACATTGGAAATTGCTCTTCTAGACCTACAAACATCCTCCCATGGCAGAATTGGTTGATGTATACAAATTGTTCTTTATGCCCTTACTATGTCATCTAATTTTTGTCTTTTTGACAGTTTTATCTTTTCTATGTAACAATAAGGTTTGTATTGTTAAAACCAGTTAAGTTTGTTCTGTTTTATCACTTCAAACTAAAGTAAATTAAAATAAAAACAACAGAATTGGTTTAAATGGAAAAATTTGCTCCCTACTTTACCCTATACAAATCTAAAGAAACTCAAACTTCCTGCAGAGCATTGCTGACATACCACTCAATTAATATACATGCCAGCATTTATTAAATTAATAAACATTTAAATGTCTTCTCAACAGTGAAAAGAAAGTACACTTTCCAGTTCCAGGAAAGTACACTTGTTTTTAGATGCCTAAATCTTCAGAGAAAAAAATCAATTCTACCAACAAATTATAAACCACTTGACTTTACTTATTTTCCAGTACCATATTGATGAATGTTCTGTTGTTGTAAAGTTGAAACGATAATTTGAGAGGAGATCCTCTATATGATGATACAGAGAAAATAAACAAGAAATATATTTTTTCTTGGGAAGACAATTTATTTCAACTAACATAGATTTAATATTTGAACATATGGGGATATTAGAAAAATGCAATACAGCAGAACCACAACAAGTGCAGCATCATGATTTTACTTAATTTTCTTAAAATTATAATACTGAGCATTATAAAATAAATTTAAATTTAGATAAATATTTAGCTTTGAGCCACATAAAATGTATTTTCTTAAAGTCAGTAGTCTTGTTTGTACATCCTTTATAAGAAAACATAAATATATCATAGAAAAATAAATTAGTAATGAACACTTTGATATAAAAATTTCTATCACTTTTCAAAGGGCAGTTGCTCTACCTATCAACAAATGACGTAGCTACAAACTGTTTAGAACTTCATGCTGGTCCTACAGAACAATTTCCTTCTAGGTCTTTGCTGAGTTATCCTTTTTTCATTGTTCACGTTTTAGTGTAAGTATCATATCCTCAGGAAGTCTTTTTAATCACTCCTGATCCCTAGGCATTATTCCTCTAAGAGCTCTAATTATATTTTTAATTGTTAATTCTCAGTATCCAGACTTGAATAAAGTACACAAGCCTTCTCTTTTTTTGCTATTAACATAATTTCTTATTCATTTACTTATTTACTTATTTTTGTTGTTGTTCAAGTACAGTTGTCTCCATTTTCACACCACCACGTCCCCCTGCCTCATCCTTCTCCACCTCCCACACTTGAATCTATTCCCTTTGGTTTTGTCTAGGTGTCCTTTTACATGTTCCTTGATAGTCCTTCCCCTATTATCCTTATCCCCCTTCCCCTCTGGTTACTGTCAGTTTGTTCTTTATTTCAATGTCTCTGGTTGTATTTTGCTTACTTGTTTGTTTTGGTGATTAGGTCCCACTTATAGGTGAGATCATATGGTATTTGTCTTTCACCACCTGGCTTATTTAACTTAGCATAATGCTCTCTGGTTCCATCCATGCTGTTGCGAAGAGCCTTCTCTTATCAAACATCATATCCTAAGTGCTTAGAACTGTCTTTGCACACAGGAAATACTCCCCAATACTCATTGAAAGAATGAATAAACAGATGAAGCTCAGCTTACTTAGAAAACCTGAGGCCAGCTTTCATGTATGCCTGGACTATTAGAGAGGTTTACAGTTTTGGTAGGGAATCTTGGAACAGCAGCCTAAGAAGTATGCTCCTGACAATTGGAAATAGAATTTATTCCAGTAGGAGCAAGATTATATTAGATGTTCTAAAATGTTTTCTAGAAATAGAATGAAATATGTACATGAAAATGTCATATATATTTACTTTTATGTTATTACAAGTCAGGCCCTAACACATGAAGATGTGCGTAGCCATGTCCCAAAGGGAATCTTCTACACCTAGCCCAGAAATGAGCATATGGACCTCTTGGGCCTGCAGGGTCACAGGATAATCAGGGTGCACCTTGTTCAGACATGTCAGAGGAGGTTGGAGGCACAAAAATGGCTCTTTCAACTCAAAACTAATGTGCTGACAGGGAGAAAAATGGGGGTAGTTTTAATCTGTTAATGCTTACGATGTTCCTAGCATATTACTAGAGAATTAGTTTTCACACCATCTTGTGAAATAATATTAAAGCACCATTTTACAGGTGAGGACATTGTAAATTATTCAGAATTCCCCTGAGGTTGTAGTTAGAAAATTTAAAAATAGGGTATGAGCCCAGGACATAGCTACACAGTTCATCCTGTTTCTCTCAGTGTGTTTACAAGACATCTTCCTGGCATTTGAACAGTTTAAAGTTATATTCATTGACACAATGTTGAAGAGAGGAAATTTCAGGTGATAGTACATGTATGAGTATTTGTGGTATCCTTTTACTTAGCGTCAAATAATTGTGTGCCAACTTAAAAACTAAAAAGTATTAAAAAAAAGAAAATGGTAGTTTTAACACAGTACAAATCCATCTTAATTTATGATTTAAAAATCTTTAAGCTGATAGGAAAGTGTTCTTGAGCATCTTATCAAGGGAAATATTGGTAAATTTATGAATGACTGTTGACAAAAGTGATGAATGAGGGCCATTGGGCATCAGAACCTCACACCAGAATTAGCATAAGAAGCCCCAGTATATGAAAAGGATTCAGAGACCCCTTGAGGACTCATGCTGGCAATAAACAGGTAAAGGCTTAAGACCAGGAGCTGAGAGTGAGCAAAAGAGGGCAAGAGAGATAAGCACGCTTTTCAGATAAATTGATTTACTTTTCTCTGGCATGGTTCCAGTATGAACATTAATGCTGTTTGCTGATAAGGGTGAGAATGTGACTTGGGCTTTATTAATGGGACCGTAATCTATTAATGAGGATCTATAGTTAATTTGTCTCCAGGATTATCTAGTGGTATGAAGAATATACTCTTGCCATGATAAGTTAGTTTCGGTAACATTTTAGTAAAACATAGCTGGAAAGAATAACTAACCTAGGGGTTCTCAATACTTTTTAAAAATATAACATTTTCCCAACATAATTGTATTTTGATACTCAAATTATTGATTTCAATTTGAAGTGGCCTTCTATGTTATTCAGATGATAATAGACCTCCTTTACTGGTGGTACCATGTCGGGGGACTTGAGGCCAATGCTGCGTCCTCTACCTGACACTCTCTGCAGCTCCTAAAGCCCGTGAACGTAAAAAAGTCTGGTCTGATTCAGTCTTCCGTTTTAAACACTGGGAAGCTGAGTCCTAAAGAGATGATGTTCCTTGCCCAGGGTCACACCAATGGTTAGGATAGGGGCTGGGATCCGGGTCTCATGCTTTCCATAGAAATAAGCTGCCTATGCTCAACCCCGGATTTTCCTGTCACAGCTTCCTCCTCTTGACCAGGTTTCCATCGCCATTCCCACCAGTTAGGAACAGTAACCCTGAAGTCCTGAGTAAGCTCTAAGCTTTGAGGAAGTGCAGAAGCTTCTACTTTAACCCCAACATATACACATTTGCCATTTTAACACCAACATACTGAATTTAATGATGAATTTGCCCAAAACTTTCACACAAGGTCATATCCAAAACTGTTTTCTGTTGTTATTTAAACATTTCAAATGTGTGTGTGTGGGGGGGGGGTTGTATTGTTTCTATACTGAGTGAGAATGATCCCTGAGGGCAGAGCAACATATTAAAATAAGATTAAGAAAAACAAAGGAAATAAATATATGTGTGTCTGTCTACATGGCTTTTGAGGGCAAGAGTAATTATAAAATAAGGAATTTTAGTGTCAGCAAACCCATGATACCATGTCATAGAAAAGATGGTGGTTTGCTTATTTTTGCTTTCTTTTGACTCCAAAGGTGTTTTCTTAGAGTAAATATGGTTCCATTATTTTTGTATGTTGTCACCACATTTGTGACTTTTAGGACTTCTGTATCATTTTGTTGTGAAATTTAGGGTTGTGGATAATTATTATCTCTTAAGTGATATTAAAATATATGTTCTAATACTTATCTGGCTTTTCTAAATATCTTTCTGACTTCCCTGTGAATATAGAAATATACATCTGATGATCTAGAAGACAAGCTCAAACTCTTTATTCTGGAGAAAAACAGAGGCTTTTGATGTTCACATTTAAAATAGAGAGTTTTCAGAATTGGTCATGATTTTTATTCCTCAGCGTATGGTTTCACTTTTATGTGCTGTACAGTATTCGGATGTCCTTGCAATCAGTACTTATACATGCGTGCAAATACCAGCTATTACCAGTCAATGTAAAGGTTTTCTGTCTTGTTTGTGTGCATAGTCTTAAACCAAAATTGCCAAAGAAATAAAAATTATTGTTGCCTTCTGGGTAAAGGTACAAATGATTGAAATCTTTGATTTCAGTGTTTGACAGGATGAGGCAAAAGCAGTTGTCCCTTACACCAGAAGATTATTTATAATTTCAAAGAGTGGGAGTGATCTCCTGTTTCCATACTTTGACCCCCCCCCCTTTTTTTTACTATAAATTCCCTTTCTCTCTTCTAAGCTGGTTACTAAGAATGGTGCTACAAACCTTTTAAGAAGTTAAAAGGCTTGGAGAGATTTCCTGAAACACTTGCTTTGGTATAAAATTTAAGTAACTGTCATTAGCTAAGCCTTAAAAAATTACTAAAATACTGATGAGCGAGAAAACATGCAAAAAATATAAACATGGACTGAAGTATTATAAGACATTTAACAGGAGCACGAACAATGCTATACTGTTGTGAACTCCGTTCTGGCATTCGGGACTGGAATAGTACGCAGCAATGTGATTCCACCCCTCACGCCTCTCACCACGGCGGGGAAAACGTCAGAGAATACTTTTATGCACTACAGGTTGGGATGGCTGAGGGAGATACTGTGTCTGTTTGTACACATAATGTATATATGTTTGTGTGGGTACACATCAATTACATATGCTAACGACTGGTCTAGGTAAAAGCCAAATACGGGAAAAATAAAATAATTTGGAGTACGATAGCTGGAATAGTAATGTGCCACAAACATTTTAAGCCACTTTGCAGGGAACAGCAGTTTTGCATTTTAAATGGAAGCAAACATCACTGATAGTAATATGAGAAAAACCATCACCGGCAGATCGAAATTACTTCTCAGGCCTTGGGTTTTTATAGCTCTCGTTCATGTGATTTTGCTAGTCTACATAAATTCCTTGTGTATTACATACACTCTCCATACTTACAAATACTAAATGGGTAAATTCTATGATTTTTAAATTTATTAGAAACATTCTAATCTAAAGAGATCTCATCTTTTAATATAAAGGAAGCAGTTAAAATTATGGAGGTGAAATATTGTTAGTTTATCTCAGAACTGACTACAAATATATCCTGAACTAGTAGTTAAGTGGATAATACATTTAAAAAACTAATATTTATTTTACAACTGTAATTTATATCTTTGATATGTTTATGGTTTTGCATTTATGTATGACGCTTGACTCTTAAACACCCAAAAGTAGCCTCTTCTCTTTTAATTTAAATGCTTTAAAAAGTGGTTTATAAATTACTATAAGTACACAATGTTAAAAATTCTAAGTTGAAAAATCAATGCTTAAATAATATTATGGACTGAGTTGTGTCCACCTCCAAATTCATATGAAAATTCAGAACCTCCAGTACATCAGAATGTGACTGACTTTGGACAAAAGGCCTTTGAAAAAGTAATTAAGATGAAATGAGTTCACATGGCTGGGCCCCAAGTCAGTATAACTGGTCCTTATTGTCTGTTTTGTAGTAGACAACATATTTCTATTTTGTTCAAAAAACTATTTTTAATTAATAAATTCTAGAGATATTTAAATAAATGTATTTACTACATAACTTCTGACATTATTCACTTATTTATAGTTAAATTCTTATCTGATAAAATTTCCCTCTGTTCGAAGAGGTTTCTTTAACATTTCTTGAATTTTTAACTTGTTGCAGTGAAATCTCTCAGGTTCTGTTGGTCCAAATAAGCTCTATCCTTTCACTCCCATTCTGAAAGATTATATACATATATGTAAATAATATGTATAATAAATATATAAACATATTTATTATACACTAATACATAAATAATACATAAATATAAAAATAACATGTTACATTATATATTATAACTGTTATATTAATCATATTGTATTAAATAAAATAAAATGTAATTATTATATATTATATAATGGCATGTTATAATATGTAAATATTAGTTTATATTGTTATATATTTTTATAAATAATTTATAGCATATGTGCATTGTATAATAAATAATTACAATAGTATAATTATGAGAATATATATGTGCTGTAATAATAATATAATTGTTATAACTATTATAATTATAAAATATAATGTAATAAAATATATTTGTTACACCACAAATGCATATTAAATAAATTAGTATATAACTGATATATAAAATATTATATATATTTATATCTATCTTTTACAGGTAAAAAAAGCCAAGTTAACAATTTTAGATGTTTTCCCCCTGCAAGTTCTTTAAAGCTGGTTTGCATACATTTTGACAAGAAGACATTGTTTTTATTGTTTTGAACTTGGTTTTCTGTACATTTAGGTGGGTTTTTTTTTAAGACTTTATTTATTTTTAAAGAGAGGGGAAGGGAGGGGAGAAAGAGGAGAAGTGAAACATCAATGTGTGGTTGCCTCTTGCGCACCCTCTACTGAGGACCTGGCCTGCAACCCAGGCATGTGCCCTGACTGGGAATCAAACCAGTGACAATTTGGTTCACAGGCCCGTGCTCAATTCACAGAGCTACACCAGCTAGGGCTGTTTTTTTTTTTTTTTTTAATTGGCTGCTTCAAAGACTTTTCTTTGTGTTGCTGGTTTTAAAAGGTTTGGTATTGCATGCCCTAGTGATGTTTCTTCATATTTTTGTGATTGAGGTTTGTTTTGATTCTTGGTTTTATAGGTTTATAGTTTTCACCAATTTTTAAAAATTCTCTGCTTGTCTTTTCTCAAACAATGCTCCCCCCTTCCTTTTGGTGCCAAAGGCACATATTAGAGTAGTACACTGTGCCTTATTTTTGCATAGTCTTTTTTTCCCATTTCTATTACTATGCTTTAATGTTCAATAATCTCTTTTTCTGTAGTATCTAATCTGCTGTGATTCCATTCAGTGTGCATTTATATATGTGTATATATATAAACCTTTCCAAGACCATAAAGAAGTTTACATATTATAAACTTCCAAGAAGTTTATATATATATAATATATAAAAAAATATATAAACATATATATAATATATATTATTATATATTATATATATATATATCAACTTCTTAAATCTATGGTGGTTTACCCAAGTGAAATGGTTCTGAGGCAGCAATACCATGGAATAGCTTCTTAGCTCAATTCTCAACACTGTGACATTTACCAACATTATTTATACCATTCTCTGGCCTACTTATGTACTGGGCATTTATTTATCATTTCCTCATATCTCTGTTTATCCCTTTTCCTTCCCTTGTAATGTTTTTGGCTTTTAGAATATTTGGATTCAATGAAAAAGAAACAGTTCCTATCTTTCTGTTAGAACTTCCCTTGCTCCCTTAGCTACTACTAAAGCTACTTTCCCCCAAATATAGCACTCAGCATATTATACTATGTTTCTATTATTTATTTGCCCATCTGTGTTCTTCATTAAACTGTGAGTCTCTTGAAGAGGGAACTTTGCTTTTGGCGTCATTGTGTTCCCAGATGTAGCACAATTGTTTGCTGTTACTAGGTGTTTAAACTACCTCTATTCATTTTCATATTTAACAGCTTAGGAATTTAACCATGAATAAATATGTATTATTTTATTAATAATTTATAAAGATACACTTATGTATTTAAAAATAAGCTTATTTGTGGGTATAACATAATGATTGACTAAGTTTGCAAAAATCTGAATGAAAACAGAACTTTGTTTTATCTCACAATTACATCCTTCAAGTATTTTTCCAATATCATGTTTCAGAAATAAATTAGTATTTACTACTGGCTTCTTCCAGTATTATTTTATATATTTTGATTAAAAATTTTAGGTATTTGCCTTTGATGTAAAGCCTTATAGTTTAGTTTGGGATAATAAATATTACTTCCTAAAAAAGAAAAATAAATCTTGATATTATAATAGTTTTCACACATAATTTAGGAAACATTGATATGTTACTTCAGATAGAAGAACATCTATCATGCATCTTTCAATCCACTTAACAATCACTGTTCTAAATTTATCTATAGCCCTAAACCAGTTGTTACTGAAATGAAGGCAGATTAACTTCTTGCTATAAGTTGACTTTGAATAATTTGATATTCAATGTGAACTGAAGTTGGGAAGGTGCCAGATGAAATGAGATGACCGCATGCACCATATGGTCTTGGAAAGGTTGCTAATGCCCAAATACTAAGGAAGAGATCCAGGAAGTTCTGTCTTTTATTGGAAGAATTATATTCAGCCCCCTATTGCAGAAGACTCTACTGCAAAGAGCATGAGTGTCTTAAGCAACAGTACCAAAACCAGGACTTAAAACATCTTAGAAAAACTCGACATGTAAAGCTGCAGAAATGACTCTCTCTCTATGGCAAATGGGAGGAAAGAACAAATTGCCATAATTACAATAAGGTGCTAGGGTAATACAGTCAAGATATACCACACAACACTGTAGACAGTGGCCGTAGGAATGGATTAATATAAAAATTGCTGGGATAATTGCTACTTTAAAAAAAGTAAAATTTTTGATTCAAATCTGTCACAAGGGTAGTTTTGTGAAGACTGGCAATCTATTTTATTCAAATGTAGCATAAATACCAAAATATCACTTTCTGATGAGAACAAAGAGCATTGTGGCTTGTGTTCCAAAGAATGATTCTTTTTTTGTGATATTTTATTTTAAGTATATTTTATTGATTATGCTATTACAGTTGTCCTATTTTATTTCTCCCCTTCATTCCCCTCTGCCCTGCAGTCCCCTCCCACCAACATTCCCCCACCCTTAGTTCATGTTCATGGGCAGTATATATAAGGTCTTTATCTAGCTTTATTGTGTTGTCAATTAGAATGTAAAAATTCTAATAGTTTACTTTTTGCCTTTGGTGATTTTAGGTTTTGTTCCTTGTACCTTTTGTGTAGTTTGGGTCGCCATATAAATAGATATCATACTAATGACTCCTTAAACTTTCTCACATGGATTATTTTACAAAATAGATCACATTGATATTAACTTCCTCCCCTCTATAGAGCAAAATATATGAATGACTTACATATAACACAGATAAAAGAAAATAGACATTTGTTGACTGCAGCCCAATTATTTAAGAAGTAGTGTATCAGCAACTACTTTAGCACAAGCAAATTCCACCAGTATATGACTTAAAATTATATTCCATATTAATAATTATATAATTAATCTTACCCATGTAGATTTCTCTCACTTACCTCCCTCCCCACACCTACCTTAATATCTAAGACTTGACAGTGATAAAGGTTATTTTCCATCATCGGAATTAAAAGACAGGTCAGAACTAGAAACAAAATAAATAATGGATAAGATGGGATACTATCAGTTAACCTGGAGTCAACTGAAATTATTCTATTTGAAGAACAGAGAAAAAGCTGAACAGTCTTAGGGAACTGTGAAACAATGTAAAATATTCTAACAGGCATGTAATAGGAGTCTTAGGAAAGGAGTGAGAGAATGGGGCCAAAATAGCATTTGAAAAATTACAGAGTTTTCTTGAGTCTGTTGAAAGAAATAGAGTATAAATAAACTCAGTGAAATTAAAGCAAGAGATGCATAAAACTGCAAGTAGGTGCATCATAGTTCAATTGATGAAATTCAAAGATAAAGAGAAAATCTTGAAAGCAGTGAGAGAACAAAAACACGTTATGCAGAGGGGAAGAGCAACTTGGCTGACCGTGGTTCCTCATTAGAGATGGTAGAAACTGTAAATGGTGAGCCAGCTTTCTAGTGCTGAAAGGACACAGGAACAAACAAGCAAGTACTGCCTCCAAGAATTCTACATTCAACAAAAATGGCCTTCAAGAATGGAAGAGAAATAAAGACATTTCAGGTAGAAGAAAACTAAGAAATATTTTAATAGTAGACTGGCACTGCAAGAAATATTAAGGAGGTTCTTGATGCTACAAAGAAATGGCAACATATGGAAACTTGGGTCTTCAGTAAGAGTTGGGAACAAAGAAAATGATACTAGCATTTCTTTCCAGAAATAGTATTTGTAGTGGAATGGTGATGGGCTACCCTAGTTCTCCTTCAAGGAAGAAGTGTTATCCACAAATAGCCTGCAGTTGATAACATCTTCCCAGGCACTTCAGAAACACTTTTTTTTTTTTTTAACATACAATGATCCTCAAGATGGTCCTATAAAGGTCTAGGTATTTGTCAACACAAAATACCTGATGGGTCATTTCAGCCTCAGATCTCCATAAACAGTGAGCTGGTGGTGTTGGATCTGTACTGTGGGTAAAGGTCTCCCTCTACACAATAGTGTCTCCTCCCCATCTTTCCACAAGTGTTATACCAGAGAACACTACCTAAAAATATAATTCACACTGAAATAATAATAAAAATAATAGAAAATACAGACTTTAAAAATAACAGAAAATATGGACTTTAAATTACAATTCATTGAGGAGGCTAAAAAGGCTTTGGGTTATGATAATGTATATAATTTATAACGAAAACAAAATAGTTACCAAATTATGTACACCAAATAAAAAATCAGTAAAAGACATGTCAAAAAAAGCCAGTCAGAGAAAGACAAATACCTTATGATTTCACTTATATGTGGAAACTAATAAACAAGCTGAACTAACAAGCAAAGCAGAGAGACGGTCATAAATGGAGAGCAGGATGACAGATACTGGGGCCGGTTGGGGGAGAGTTAGGGGGTGGAGTGATCTAGCAAAAATCAAAAAGGACTCATGGACATGGACAACACTGTGGAGATTACAGAGAGGAGTGAGATATAAGGGGGTTAAATTGTAATGAAAAAATACAATGAAATAATATTTAAAAAGAACTTAAAAATTTTACATTTCATTAGCAGACTTCCATAAGCCTCATTCATAATTAGATTAAAATAGTCTAGAGATATTAGAAATTTATGTGTATATGAGAATATATGTACACTCTACTGCATATGCCTATATATCTTCAACTGGGAACACGAATAAGTGATTAAATAGAAAGTTCAATACTTACGCTTGCAATCAAGGAAGACTCAGAATAATGGTGATTTACAACTGAATGATATTTTCTCTCAAGATCTCCACATTTCATTTGACTTTCAAAAATTCTAGAAACTAATATTAAGAGAAATCAATCTGACACAAAATGCACCTTGTATTTAGATATTTATTTAAATACAGCTTTATGATTGATTGAATGCAAATGAACCTACTAAGTGACAGTCTACCAGTAGGCCCTTTTGTCTTCAGCGTCATCCAGTCACAGGATTACATTTCCTTTAGTAACAACAAATTAATTGTGCTGCTTCCTTCCAGATTTCAAGAAGTTGCTCGCCTGCTGTGAACATCATTTGGCATTAATTAAGCCAATCTACCCCATTAGAGATCTAGCAGTTCTAAAAAACTTTAGTTCATAGCTGTCTTGTGGAATAAGCTCCAAGTCAAAACCACGTCTTCTATTTAAAATATCACTAACATTAAACTTGCTCAGTTATAATCAGCAAATAAATGTCTGATTTTTATATAATGAAGATAAACAGGTACATTGCAAAAACTAACAATTTCAAATGGTGGACAGGGAGATGGAAGGTTATGACTGATGGGCATAATTCTATTCACAAAAAGTAAATGAATGTATTGAAGTAAATTAAAAATAATGTCAATAGAAAATGAATAAATAATGTTTTGCTTACTTGAATGTTTTAACTTTAAGTCAAAGGACTGTCATCATGCAATTTTTTGATATCCTGTAAGCTCTGAATATCATTATGATAGGTGGCTATTCACTTATTTGTCTAATATGCTGTCACTGCATTTTATGTAGTGAGTAAAGTACATGGACTACAAATAATAGCAAGATATTGTTTTGATTTCAAAGAACCCACAGTTCAACTTAACCAATGGTTCTAAACCTGGGTAGGGGTGTGGGAAGTGTCTGTAAAAATACAAATGCTAACATTTCACCTAGACCAATCAAATAGCATTTAATATGAAGATAATATGATAACATTTAATATGAAGCATATGAGAATGCTATGATCTAAAATACCTCAAGATGATTCTATTATGAAATAAGATTTGAGAAACACATTTATGCAACCCATAAAAATACATAATTCATAAAAATTATTTCAAATACAAAATAAATTTTTAATTTAAGCTAGCTTATAATCATTCATATGGCTAAATATTTTAAATTTTCTAAAAATATCTAACTTTTATCTGATGTTAATGCAAAGTAATCAGAATTCCAAGGTTATACAATATATCACATATTTGACAGTAAAAATTCAAAACAGAAATAAAATTAAAATTATGTAACTTTGGAGGCAGAGATGTAAAATGTTTTAAAATTTGGTATCATTTGAAAATTATTAAAATGTAAATTAATTTAGAATTTTAAAAGGACTATGCAAAGTAAAATGTTGAACATTAAAATAGTTTTAAATATTTAAGTAAATTAAAATGATAGCAAAAAATAAAATGGCATAAGTAAGGGTAATCTTAATCAGTTGATAATATGGTAATAAAAGGGAACATTACAAGGGAAAAAAAAGAAATATGATTTGGAAGTACACTACATATAGAAATAAGTAAAAAACATCAGTAACAAGGCCATATGCAAACAAATTAAACATGCTAAATTAAAAATAAAAACAATAATCATCAGTCTGGATTAAAATACAAACTCGATCTATAGGCTTTGTATGGGATAGACATCAAAAAGTTTAAATGTTGAATGTTTGAAAGTCAGTAAATGGGGGAAACCCATTATAAATAAACCCAAAATAAAGCAAAGTGAAGTCGCTGCACCACAGATTTTAATACAAAATCATGTGGAAATCACTATGTAGTGATGAAGAGTTCAATTACTCAGAAAGCATTAACAGTTTTATACTTGTCTGCATATAAGACAGGCTCCATATATATGAAACAAAAGTTGGTGGAAGTTTAAAGACAAACTAAAATATCTTTATTTTATGAGAGCTGTCAGGATAAATATCCCGATTATGGATAGTTAAGCTATAGTATAGTTTTAAAATGCACAATTAACAAGCATGTGTATACAATTCTGCACGAAACAATTACAGAATACATATTCCTCTCAAGAACACTTGAAATGTTTGCAAAAACTCACAATATATTAGATCCTGAAACAAATACCAACAAATTTAAAATAAGTGTAAAGAGAGGCAGCTTTCTTTGTGTAAAATGTAATTATGATAAGAGGTAACCAAAAATAAATCTTAAAATCCCAAACATTTAGAAATATAAATATCAAAAAAATAAAATTTTAAAACCTTGAAAAGGCAATGAAACTAACAATGTTACATGTTTTAAGGCATATTCCTTATGTGGTAATTTAAATATAGTACATAGAAGAGAAGAGAGGCTGATAATTAATGCTTTAAGTACAAAGGTAAGAATTTAGAAAAGGAATAAAAAAATGAAAGCAAAGTGAATGGAGAAAATAAAATAACAATATATAAAAGATTAGCAAAAACATAGTTTATTTGTAAAAGCATGTTAAGAAAAAACAATGAATTATAAATAGAAAAAGGCACAACACACATTTAAATAACAAACTACAATGTAATAAGAGTAAATATTAAAAATATAAAGTACTTTGAATAAATTAGAACAAATATTAAAATTTTAATAAAATTACTTAAATGAATTACAAAAAGATAATGCATTAGTGATCTTATAATTATTTCAATAATATTCTGTGTTTGATACTTTTCTACTTAAATCTCAGAAGTCAATGAACAAGTTGTTTTTAATCCAAAAATATTTCTTTAACTTTACGAGTTTTATAAAGATAGTTTGTCACAGTAACAAATTAAAGGGCACATGACATACAAATTTGATATAAGGACATAACTTTGTTAACCCAAGAAATAGGTAGGTTTTCTCAAACTATAGATCTATTTTGCAATACATTTTTTGTTTTAACAATTTATAAATCCATTATTCAATAGATTGAAATTGTTCATATCTTGACAGAATAATTCTAAAATTCACATTGATATTTTAAAATTATTTTTATAATGAAATGTAGCATATGCATAAGAAAGTGTGTAAAACAGAAATAGGCAGCAAAGTAAATAATTGCAAAACAAGTGATCCTGAAACAAACACCCACATCAGTAATGTTTCAATCACAGCAGAAGCCCAATATTCCCCTGACCCTTGATTGTTGGGGTAAATTCTGTGTACCTTAAGGTAAACATTTATAGTAAACACTGCCTCGCCTTTCTTTTCAGTTTCATGAGCTCTAAATGCTGCTATAGACAAAAGGACGGTTGCCCAGGAGCTCAAAGCGGGGATCTTATGGGTCTGGGACTCAGCTCACTGTGATTTTAGTGCTGATGCTATGAGGAGTCACAAGGGGGGAGGTTCTGGGACCTTTGAAGAAACTACAAACTGGCATCAATTACTGCTCTGGAACTAACTATTACTAAACTGCTGGGGTCCATCTGAAGGGACAAGAAGCAAAAAGGAAAGAGAGTGTCACTCCTTTCTCCTTCAGCTTCCAGGCTTCCTGACACGTCCTTATTAGCACAACTAATTAGAAACTAGCAGGTTTAGAGTGTCCTAGTTACAGATCACAAGTCATTACATAGAAGAATGGGTTCAAGCTGAGAGGGAATTTCAATTTTTTCTAATATTTTATTTATTTATTTTGAGAGAGAGGAGAAGGGAAGGAGAAAGAGGAGAGAAACATCAATGTGTGGTTGCCCTTCATACCCTCCCAACTGGGGATGTGGCCTGCAACTCAGGCATGTGCCCTGACTAGGGATTGAACCTGTGACCCTCTGATTCACAGACAGGCACTCAATCCACTGAGCCACATCAGCCAGGGCAGAAATAGCCTTTTAACCATCATTCCTCCTTGGTAGTCTCCCTGCTTCCAAGCTTCTAAAACTATTCTGAACAAAGCTGCCAAAAAGAGATTATCAAAACAGAGGTCAGGTGTGTAATTCTCCCCCAATGTCTCTCCAGGCCTCTCAGCATAAAAGAGTATTTAAAATAAAAATAAAATGGTTTCCATAGCCCTTAAGATCTGACCACTCTCCTATTAGTTCTTCTTCTTTCTTCCACATTGGTCTCTGTGCTATTACCAGACTGTCAGGAATTCCCTCCCTTGGGACCTTCCTGTTTTTTGATCAACTTTCCTGGAATTCCCTTCACAGATACCCCCAAAGCTCACCCTGCACTTCATCCTTACCTTTGCTCAAATGCCTCTCCTCTCATAGGCCTTCTCTTTAAGTTCGCAGACCAGCACTCGATCCACTGAGCCACACCAGCCAGGGCTCATAGACCTTCTCTAATTGTCTTATTTAACTTGCCTATCATCTTTGCTGCTATATATATATATATGTTGGCATCTTGACTACTGCCTTCTAACTCTTTCCCTTGCCTATATTTTGGACAGTGTTTCTCCATTTAATAGAATGAAAGCTCCACAGGAGTAGATATTTTTATCTTTCTGTTAGCTGATGAATCCCTGGTGCTTAAAAGAGTGCCTGGTATATCATTGGTGCTTAATTTAATTACAACCTGGGTTCTAACATTTATAGCAATTCAGTCACTTTATCTCAATTTAATCATCTGTACTATTTCTTACACCATGGGATTTTATGAGATATGAAAGAAAAATATATGCACAACAAAACACTTTATACATTGCCCAGAGCATATTAGGCACTCAGTTCATATTATCTATAAAGCTAGTATATTATTTAATATTGTTTTATTATTTGTTAATTAAGTACTTAATTTATTATTTTATACATTATCATGTTAGCAATAATTATGATAATATTTGTGAAGGAACAATAAAAAAGCACATTTTTTTTAGAGCCCAACAGTTTCTTTTTCATCTAAACCTCAAAAACCAGAAAAAGGTGAATTTTAGTCTACTTTCTTTTTTTAAACTTTTTTTTGTTTTTTAAGTACAGTAGATATACGATATTATATTAGTTTTAGCTGTGCAACATAGTGATTAGACATTTATATAACTTAAGTGCTTATCCCATTAAAATTAGTACCTATTTGATACCATGCATAATTATTATATTATTGATTATATTCCCTATATCGTATATCCCCATGATTCTTTTTATAACTGATAATCTTTACATCTAATCTGTCTCCTTTTTCACCCATCTTTCAAGCCAAGCCCTTCCATCTGGCAATCATCAGTGTGTGCTTTATATAAATGAGTTTGTTTCTGTTTTGTATGTTCATTTATTTTGTTTTTTTAGATTTCACATATAAATGAAGTCATGTGACATTTGTCATTCTCTGTCTGTCTGACACATATTGCTTAGTCTAATACCATCTAGGTCCATCTATATTGTCACAAATAGCAAGATTTCAATCTGTGCTTATGGCTGAGGGCTGAGTGATATTATATTATATATGGAATATATATAGTGATATACATATATACATACATACATGTATCACAACTTCTTTATCCATTCATCTATCAATGGACACAGGTCGCTTCCATACATTGCCTTTGTAAATAATGCCTCAATGAACATAAAGATACATAGGTGTTTTCAATCTCTATGGATAAATACCCAGAAATGGAATTGCTGTGTCATAAGATAGTTCTATTTTTAATTTTTTGAGGAACCTCCATACTGTTTGCATAGCTGCTGTACCAACTTACATTTCCAACAACAAGGTACAAGGGTTCCCTTCTTTTCGCATCTTCACCAATGCTTGTTTGATGATTGATGATAGCCATTCTGGCAAGTGTGAGGTGGTATATCATTGTGGTTTTAATCTGCATTTGCCTGATGATTAGTGATGTTGATTATCATTTCATGTCTATTGGCTCTCTGTATGTCTTCTTTGGAGAAATTTCTGTTAAGAAAGTCCTCTGCTTATGTTTAGATTGGGTTATTATTGTTGTTATGATTTTTGATGTTAAGTTGCATGAGTTTCTTATATATTTTTTAATATTAACCCCTTATTAGAGGTATTATTGGTGAATACCTTCTCCCATTCAGTAGGGTGTCTTTTAGTTGTGTTGATTTTTTCCTTTAATGTACAGAACCTCCTTAGTTCAATGTAGCCTCATTTGTTTATTTTTTCCTTCGTTTTCCTGGCCTAAGGAGACATCCAAAAACATTACTAAGAGCAATCTCAAATAGTTTACTGCCTTTGTTTTCTTCTAAGAGTTTTGTGGGTTTGGGTCTTACATTTAAGTCTTTAATCTACTTTGAGATTATTCTTATATTTGGTATAAGAAAGATCCAGTTTCATTATTTTGCGTGTCTTTCCAGTTTTTCTATACCATTTATTGAAGAGAATGTATTTACCCTATTATATACCTTTTCTTCCTTTGTCATATATTAATTAACTATATAAGTATGGGTTTATTTCTATGTTCTTTATTCTATTCCAGTGATCTGTGTTTTCTGTTTTTATCCAAGCACATTGTTTTGATTACCATGGCCTTGTAGTATATTTTAATATCAGGTAATGTGATACTGCCAACTTGATTCTTCTCTTGCAAGATTACTTTGGCTATTCAGCATCTTTTGTGGTTCCATTTATATGTTTGGATTATTTGTTCTAGTTCTGTGAAAAATGTCATTGGTGTTTTGATAGGGATTGCACTGCATTCCCTTTGCTTTGAGTAGTATGTACACTTTAACAATGTTGACTCTTCCTTTCCATAAGCATGGTATATCCTTCCTTTCATTTGTATCTTCGTAAATTTCTTTCTTCCTTATCTTATAGTTGTTGAGTATAGGCTCTTCACCTCCTTGGTTAATTTATTATTAGGTGCTTTATTATTTCTGACTCAACTATAAATAGAACTGTTTTCTTAATTTTCCTTCTAGTAGTTGTGTTTAAAAATACAACTGATACCCCACAGACCCCACCAAAAAACTACTCAACCTAAAAAGTGAATTTGGCAAAATGGTGGGGCACAATCAATATTCAGAAATTGAAGGCATTTTTGTACACCAACAATGAAATGTCAGAAACAGAAATCAGGAATAAAATCCCATTTTTTCTTAATAACAACAAGAACAATAAAGTATGTAGGAATAAACCTAACCAAGGAGGTTAAAGCCCGTACTCAGACAACTACAGAACGCTGAAGAAAAAAATTAAGGAAGATACAAACAAATGGAAGCGTGTACCATGTTCATGGATTGGAAGAGTTAACATCATGAAAATGTCCATACTACCCAAAGGAATGTACAGATTCAAAGCAATCCCTCTTAAAATACTAATGACATATTTCACAGATATGGAACAAACATTTCAAAAATTTATATGGAGCCATAAACATCTCTGAAAAGCTTTTGCATGGCAATTTTGAGAAAGAAGAACAAAGCAGGAGGAATCATCATACCTGACATGAAACTATATTACAAGGCCACAGTAATCAAAACAGTCTGGTACTCGTATAAGAACAAACACATACATCAATGGAACACAATGGAGAGCCCAGAAATAAACCCATGTCTCTATGATCAATTAATATTTGACAAAGGGGGCAGGAGCATAATATGGAGTAAAAATAGCCTCTTCAAGAAATGGTGTTAGGAGGTCTGGACAAGTATATGCAAAAAAATGAAACTAGACCACCAACTTATACCATACGAAAAAAATAAACTGAAGATGGATAAAAGACTTAAATATAACTTGTGACACCATAAAAGTCCTAGAGGAGAACATAGGCAGGAATATTTCAGACATTCCATACAGCAATACTTTCACAGATATCTCCTAGAGCAGGGCTGTCAAACTCATCTTCACCAGGGGCCACCTCAGCCTCGTGGTTGTCTTCAAAGGGCCAAATGTAATTTTAGGACTGTATAAATGTAACTACTCCTTAACTGGGGCAAGAAGCTCTACATTTGGCCTTTTGAAGGCAACCACGAGTCTCAAGTGGCCCTCGGTGAAAATGAGTTTGACACCCCTGCCCAAGAGCAAAGGATATAAAGGAAAGAATAAACAAATAGGACTCCATCAAATTAAAAAGCCTCTGCATAGCTAAAGAAAACATCAACAAAATTACAAGGGAACCAACCATATGGGAAAATATATTTGCCAATGCTAACCCTCGGATAAGGGTTTGATCTCTAAAACATATAAAGAACTCACACAACTCCGCTCCAGGAATACAAACAACCCAACTGAAAAATGGGCAAAGGTCCTGAACAGACACTTCTCCAAGGAGGAGGACATACAGAGGGTGCAGAGACATATGAGAGGATGCTCGGCATCACTAGACATCAGAGAGATGCAAATTAAAACCATGAGATACCACCTCACACTGGTCAGAATGACCATTAAAAACAAATCAACAAAGAACAAGTGCTGGCGAGGTTGTGGAGAAAAGGGAACCCTAGTACACTGTTGGTGGGAATGCAGACTGGTACAGCCACTGTGGAAAACAGTATGGGATTTTCTCAAAAAAATAAAAATGGAACTGCCTTTTAACCCAGTGATTCTACTGCTAGAATTAAACCCTAAGAATCCTGAATCACCAGTTCAAAACAACCTATGAATCCCAATATTCATAGCAGTGCTATTTACAATAACCAGGTGCAGAAAATAGCCTCAGTGCCCATCAGTAAATGAGTGAATCAAAACCTGGGGTACATTTACACAATGGAATACCATGCAGCAAAAGAAGGAAGGAGCTCCTACCATTCACGGCAGCATGGTTGGAACCAGAGAGTGTTATGCTAAGTGAAATAAGCCCGGCAGTGAAAGACAAATAGCATATGATCGCCATATAAGTGGACCCTAATCAGCAAAACAAATAAGTAAAGAAAATAGAACCACAGGCATTTAAATAAAGAACAAACTGACAGTAACCATATGGGAGGGGGTTGGGGGGAATAACTGGGGAAAGAAGGGAAGGGTCAGTGAAGGAACATGTATAAAGGACCCATGGACAAAGACAACAGAGGGGGAGGTTTGAATGTGGGAAGTTGGGGGTAGGTAGGGGAGGGGAGAATAATGGGGGAAATGGGGACAACTGTAATTGAACAATAATTTTTTTAATGCAACTGATTTCTGAATATTAATTTTATATCTTGTTATTTTACTGGATTCACTTACCAGTTCTAATAGTGTTTTTGTGGAATTTTTAGGGTTGTTCGTATTCAGTATCATGTAATTGGCAAAGAATGACAATTTTACTTCTTTCTTTCCCATTTGGATGCTTCTTATTTCTTCTTTTTGGTGCAGTTGCTGAGGCTAGGACTTGCAGCACTCTGTAGAACACGTGGTGATCAAGGGCATCCCCTCCTTGTCCCTAGTCTTCAGGGACACACTTAGGTCTTGCCCACTGAGTGTCATGATGACTCTGGGGCTGTCATCATGCCTTTATTATGGTAAGGTGCAGTCCCTCTATTCCCATGTTTCTGAGAGGTTTTAGAATAAATGGATGCTGAGGTTTTCAACGCTTTTTTGCATCTAATAATGTGATCATAAAATTATTATCCTTCAAGTTAATTGATTTACACATTTTGAATCAGCTTTGAATCCTAAGAATAAATCCTGCTTGAAGAAGATCTATGATCTTTTTAATGTATCACTAAATTCAGTTTACTAATATTTTATTGAGCATTTTTGCAGCTATGTTTATCAGGAATATTGCCCTGTAATATTGTTTCTCTTCTTTTTCTTTTTGTCTTTGTCTGCTTCTAGTGTCAGGATGATGCCAGCCTTCGAAAATGAGATTGCCAACCTTACCTCCTCTTTGCGTTTTTGGAATAGTGTGAGAAGGGTCACTTCTTTGAATGTTTGATAAGATTTACTTGTGAAGCCATCTGGCCAGGAATTCTGTTTGTTGGAATTTTTTTTTACTACTGAGTCAATTTTTTTAGTATTATCAGTCTGTTTAGAATTTTTTTGTTTCTTCTTATTCTGTCTTGGAAGATTTTATGCTTCTAGCAATATATCCATTTTTTCCAGTTTGTCCAATTTGTTGGTATGTAATTGTTTGTAATATTCTCCTATAATCATTTGTATTTCTGTGGTGTCAGTTGTCACTTCTTTGTTTTTATTTCTAATTGTATTTATTTTGGTCCTCTCTATGTTTTTATGAGTCTTTTTAAAGGTTCGTCGATTTTGCTTATCTTTTCAAAGAACTATGTCTTAGTTTTACTGATCTGTTGTATTTTTTAGACTCTATTTTGTTTATTTTGCTCTGATCTTTATTATTTCCTACCTTCTACTCACTTTGGGCTTGAAAAAGCACATTTTTTTGAAAAAGCCTTTTGCATATATTTTGAAAAATATTGTTGTGACACTACATGACATCCATTGTTGCCATAAATTGTATGGATTAACTTTTACTAAAACAACCATTTTTCTCATAAAATATTTTGTGGGAGCTTTAGCATTCCTGATCTATCACTAATTGCCAGCCAAGCCTGCCTCATTTCCATACACCAAGACCTCTGCTTCAGGAAGGACATGCTCCCTTGAGGTCTCAGGAACTGCTTAATCAGGGCTCTCTGAGTTCATGACAGTGAGGTAAGTCCCACGTTACCAGGTTGCACTCAAGCTTTTTTGTTGTTGTTTATTTGCTTTTTATTGGCTCCCCAAATGCTGAGTTGCTTTGCCTTCTATGAATGATGATGTCTACACTATTAGGAATGTTATCAATGAATGTTCACATATGAAAATTCTTTTCCTTGGTAAAAATCTTCTGTGTTGTTAAACATTTGCCTCTTTGTTTGTTCTCGTCCCAAGATGATAAATCCCTCATTTCTGGCAGACTACCATTATGCAGACAGGTTACTAAGTACCCAGTTAAGAAGATTCCTGTGACTCTCCTAGTAAAGAAGACAGTAAATTTCTAACTATGCCGAAATTGCCTTGCAGTAGGATGTGACCAAGTCTTCAGTATCCAAAACTCTTTCTTTGAAATCAAAAAATGAACATGAGATTTTTTAATGAACTACTGTACTGCCTCCCAAATTGGCCTTCTTAACTATTATAAAGCTTTCTCCCTATTCTGCATAAGTGATGTGGACAGCCCTTGGTGTCCTAGAAATGGCACCTTTGACACTCGACCCTGTCTGTTGCAAGCAGACACCACGACGTATACTGAGCAGCTTATGAAATTTACATTCTATTATCAATTGATAGAGGTAGATTTTTCTCAACATCTTCCAAAGAGCCTCTGTATTACCTAAAAGTCCAGAGAACTTGTCTTCTGGAAGAGACACCAGAGAAAGGTAGTCCTTGAAAGTAAATAATACCCCCAAATCTAGTTCTCAAAGGTTTTAGTTTGGAAATAAAATCTAGCACGTAGCTTTTGAGGGGCATATTGTGATCCTGGCTGAAAAGTGAAGTACCAACTGTGGTCATAAACCCCGTGTTAACATTTGTCTGTGTTGCAGTGTTCATCAATCTAATTTCCAGAGACTCAAGTGTTGCTGTGCATTTTCAATTACATTAAAATATTGATAAGTGCTCATCAAACAATAGTTCAGGGAAACCTGAGAGTAAACAAAAATTCAAGGAAATCTGACATATCCTTTGAACTTCATCAGAATCTAAATGCCCTACCACAGTATGTCAAAGAGAGGTGAGTATCTGGACTTAGCATGTTCTGAAAATTTTTTAAAAGATTTTATTTATTTATTTTTAGAGAGACAGGAAAGGAGGGAGAAGGAGAGGGAGAGAAACATCAGTGTGTGGTTGCCTCTCACGCACCCCCTACTGGGGACCTGCGCTGCAGCCTAGGCACGTGCCCTGACTAGGGATCAAACCTGCAGCCCTTTGGTTCGCAGGCCCTCCCTCCATCCACTGAGCCAGAGCCACATTCCAAAATTTTGTCCTGACTTAAGCTGAAAAATGACTTAAAGAGAAGGCTCAGAAAACAAAGATTTTTTACATTACTGATGGAGGTGTAAATTGTTATTAAGACTTGGTTAAACAACTTGGCATCATTTTTGAAGGTAGAAGTCTTTTCTACCCTGTAAGTCAAAAATTCAACTTCTTATATCTCAGAACTTTGCTGTAGTTCATGTGTATTTGAGGGTATCAAAAAGAAGGTAAGTAACATTTCAGTTCATAATAGCAGAAACCTGGAAACAAAGCAAAGCCTATTCAAAGGAAAATGCACAAGTGAATTGTGTTATAAAATAAAGTCATATTCAGCAGTAAAATTTAGTGAACAACAGTTTCATGTAACAGGTTATATGAAATTAGTGACATAATGTCAAATGAAATATATATATATATATATATATTCTTACATAAAGTTCATAAGTGAGCAGAATTTTAAAAATATGTTAATATCAGAGCAGGGTAAGGTATTGAGAGATCTGTGAAACTGCAATTTCAGTTGATTGGCCAAAAAGACTTCCTGAGTAACAATTTTCATGAAAGCTTCAAAAATACAAAGCCAGCCATTAATTCATCAAAGAGAATAGTGCTTTGGGAAAGTAACTGAGGTCAAAGTGCTAAGCACGTGTCTGCACTGTCCATTTCAAACCTTTATCTGAACTATTTTATTATCCCATCACTTTATGTGCTGGAGTCTTTCTGAAACTGGCAAATTTCTCCTTAAAATTTGATGCATCACCTCCTGTGGAAAGCCTAATTTGAATTACTTTAAATGATATACATGTTCCTCCTTTTGGGTTACCTCTATTATAATAATTAATGTACATAGGTAGTTAGGTCTTGTTTTCTCCACTGTCTTCACACCTGAATCTGATACATTTTAAGTACTGATTTATATCTCAAACACTAAGTTTCTGTCACCCGGCACTGAGTCTAGCCCCCAGTAGGCGTTCAGCATTTCACCAAGGGAACAAATAAAAGACTAAGTGAATAATGAAAGATAAATTAAATATATCTAGGGGATGAATAGTTGATTAGGTTAGGAAATCTAAAATTGTGAAGTGTTCACCTTGGATGTTTAAAACATCGTAACACAAAAACACACACACACAAACTCAGACATCACTGAACAGTCTCTGCCATTATGCAGGGTACTTAAGAGTAGTTGATGGAAATATTAAAAAATAATCATGCTAGGAGAGTAAATGAATAAGCTACGAGGGAATAACAGATCTAATGTAGGTTAGGGTCAAGGGGAGGCTTTTTGTTAAGATAAAACAGTGAGAATTGAACAATAAGTAGGACTTAGGTGACGAATAGGAGAAATTGTGTTCCAAGGAATAAAAATAGCTTGCACAAAAGACCCAGGATCAATTTTTATGAAATGTAATAGGCACACAAAAGTTCAAAGCTGCTAAGTAAATTAAAATGAAAATATCTGGTTTTAAATATAAATGTAAAATTTTGCATAACATTTTATTTTGATTTTTCATATCTTTTTGATATATATATATTTTTCATTTTATGGTTAAATGAATGAATTCTCTAATGTAAACCAGAGACAATTAAATGTACTAGTTCTGGCTCTATATATTTAATTTTTAATTTTTGCCTTTAACCCAAACATTAAAATTCTAACTGGAACAAATAATCTGTATTTTAATACACATGTGTGCTAAAATGGAAAATGGTTATTCAGAATAAAAAGCCCCTGAGGATGGCAGCTACTATTAAGAATTTATTAATAAAACATGCATAGTTTTATGATTAGTGTTTATATTTAGAAATGTTTATTGTTTTCAGATAAATGATCTTAAATCGTTGCCAAACAGTGATAAGAGAAAACATGAACTTCACAGCTTTAACACTTCTCAGCTAAGAAGCATAAATAGTTCATTTTCAACATTCAGAGTGAAAATTGTCAGTGATGCCCATTACATTTGTGGAAGTGGCATGAAAGAAGAAGAGCTGACAGCTAGACAGAAGGAAAAGAAGGCAGTGTACCTTCAAATAATAACTGGCATAATAGAGATTCACAGTAATGTTTATGGAAAAGTACCTCTCACTGGTGGAGGGACTGTCAGATATGTCAGTCCGTGAGATGTTTAACTTGCCCGGGCAAGTAAAGATGCTAACAAAGAAAACAATCTCCCCTGAATCTTCTCGTAGGGAGGATTAAAGTTACCTAGAAAAAAAAGTTATAAAAGTTTTTTTTCTTCTCATGAAATGTGGTAAAATGTTCTAAAAGAAGGAAGTAAATCACTACACATTCTCAGCCCCATTTTCTTTTCCAGTCTGTGTCAGATTAGATGATGTTAACTAATAGTATAAATTAATTTTAGAATTCTAGATGTAGGTTTACTTGGTTTGGAAAACTATGCCTTTTTTAAAACAGGGGGTGTATGCTTCCGTCTTAGTGAATGGCAGGGAAGGAATAACCACAATAGGTAACCCCTCTTGGAAAGAGAAAAAAGGGACATTAACGTTGGTCCGTTAGGAATTCTGACATATCTATGAGCAGATGTTTTGAGGAATTCTCTCTCTATCTTGGGAGACAGAATATTTAATTAGGCTGCTTCTCTCATTGATAGCAACCCTGTCCATTCTTTGTCCCAGCTTGGTCACTGACACCTGGCTGACTTCTTCTTTTACATTAACTTCAAGTACGTAGTGATAAATTTTTCCTTATTAAAAGCTCAAGTATATTTGAACAACAGTGGAAAAAAAAAGCTCAACTGATTTTATAGTCCATCTACTGCACAAATAATTGGGAGTCCTGTGATCATTTTTAGCCATAACATAATTTTAAGTCCAGACTAATGTGTCTTTTAGAGTAATACGTCTTTCCAAAAGTCAGTGAACTACTTATCTAATTCCAACAGGTTCATGTGCCAATATGCACAATCAGAGTATCCTTTGAGTTATAATTCTCATATTGAATATGTTTCTTTCTTTCTAATCCACGCATCTCTTTCATATGATGGTGGAAAACATCATCTTCAGTTAATTTTCTATAAGTCATATTTACCACTTACTAGGATGAATTACTCTTGCATCCTTATGAATTCCCAGTTTGTTTCTAAAGACATTAACTCCCTCTCTACACACCCTTGCTTGAATATCTGTTTCAAAATAGAGAACTTATCCCATGCTTTTCCAGCATTCTGGCAGAATGTTCCCTTAACACAAAACAAACTACAAATATCACATGCAGCAGCCTTATAAATTTGCCAAACTGTTCCTAGGAACACAACCTAACTTTTGCTCTGGAAATTTGCTTTGGATCCTGATATTTTAGCATGAATTCTACTACTGGCCATTAGCACAATGTCCTCTCTAATGTCCTTGTTTACTCCAAACCCAATATTCTGAAAAGAGAAATGGGATGATGTATATGGTTTACGCTGGACTCTGACTGAGTGATGACATTTAAGTACATTGTGAGTTAGAACTAGTGCAGTACAAAGAGCAATTTTGGCTGAGGAGTAAGGAAGATGGGCAATTATGCTTCTAGTGGGCTATTTTTCATGTCCGTAACTGGACATAAATATAGGCAATTCAGAGCAGGAAGACATATGACTGGATCTCAGCTTGGCGGACTTAGTTGCAAACAAAAAAAGGATCCTGGAAAGGTCTGGGAGTTGGCCCATTTTTGCCTCATTTGTTTTCAAGAGGAGTCTTTTCTGCCTCATTGATTTCTACTCCTCCTTGAGTCATGCTCCCATGCTTGTTAAATATTGCTTCATTGTTTCAATTTCATCCTTCTTAGTCAGCATCTCTCAAGTAAGCCACTGCATAGTAACACCAAATTTCAGCCCCCAATCAAGTGCCCTGTGGCCCTATTTTTTTCAAAGGTGTACATTCGCCACACTGCTCTGAGCCATGGAGTATTCTCTCCTTGTCAGCCACTCTGTTACATCACGTACGGGCCTTGTCACCACCAGAAGCAATGGCATTTTTGAAACAATGGGAATAATGGTCACCTTGTAGTAGTTCACTAGCAATGATGGTGAGACACAGATGACAGGAAAGAAAATGGCATTCCCACTGCCTTCTGTAAGGATCACATTCTCTCTTTTCCCCTCACAGCCATCTCTTCAGCAGCTTCAAGAGGGAGAAATTACAGTGAGCTCCCCAGGCTAAATGTTCAGGACCACAACCTGAATTGACTGAGCTGCTGGCTAGAAATGAATCGGGGCTTACATCAGCACCTCCTTTATTCCTGTTTCTCAGGCCATAAATTACACAGACACTCATCACCATACCAGTCCATTCATCTTCCCCTAAATTTAATACCCTACTCCCCTTAACCCCACATGACTCTTTAGTCATGTGAGTTTAAAAAGTCCTCTCTAACCTCCTGATGTTTCCTACATCTTTCAGTAAAAACTGGAGTTCCCCTGCTTCTTGATAAAGCAATTTCCCCATAGGCTTCTTTAGTGGAAAAAATTGTATCCCTAAAAATTGTATTCCTTATAACTAGATATCACAAGTAGTGTGATATTTTTTTATATTCCACTCTAAAATGCCAACTATTTTAGCTACTCCTTCAAAGTGGCAGCTTATTTGAACCTCATGCCATTGGCTAGTAAAAAAATACTAACCCCCTTTTAAACTGGCATTTACCAACCCCTTAGGTATCTACATCACTCTTCCCAGTCATTGAATATTTTGTGTTTTACTTCACTCTTTTTTTAAAATATCTTTGCTCTTTCACCATCTCGATGACGTCAGTATCCATTCGGTGATCCTTAATGCTTTGACTCTTCAGCTTCTTGAACTACCCACTTTTAGGTATGTTTTTCTCCACTTCATCTTCCTCTCATGTAAATGTTAATGTTATTAATGGAAATACTCATGTTCAACATAAATTCTTATTTTCTTCCAGAATAATCTGGGGATAAATATTACTTAAAAGGAAAGTTGGACTAGCACTCTGTGACCTCTAACGCCCGTTCCAGAACTCAGATTTTACATTTCTATGTATCACTGTGGTGCCCAAGTATAATGTTAAAACACATTATAGCTTAGATATACAACCAAATTATTATTTTTTCTAATACTACTTACATATGCAGACTTGTCTTTATTTAGGTTTGAGCTATTCTTACATAAAATAAAAGCTGTTGGTTTCTGCAAGGGCTCATTTCATAAGTTTAAACTTCACACCATGGTCTTGTTTCATGCGCCTTGGACTGGCAAATATAAAAGTTATTTAAAAGTGATTCCAAGGGTATGTGTCCAATAACTGGATACTAAAGGGCATTTAAGGGATCAATTTTCTTTTTGTAGGTAATAAAAATATACCACTTGGGTAGAGACTTCTGCACTGGGAGGAAAGGAAAGAGCAAGAGATTATCATTTTTTTAAAGTTTGAGAGCCAGAGTAGCTAATGAAAGTCTACTGCCAGAGGGTATTTTTTTATTAACTTCATTTCACTTTTGGAATCCGCGATGGGGTTATTTTGGGATTTAACAGTTTCTACATGCATATACGCTGCCTCTGAATTTTGGATTGGCTTCTCATAGCCTAATTTGGCTCTTTGGTAAGCAGTCATTCTGAAATGTGCTGGAATAGCCTAGATATTCAGATAGAGAACCTAACATTTCCTCTCCAATGGGGTTTCTATGACATCTCAAATTACTATGTACATACCTCTTATGTGTAGAGGAGACTTTTCTGTGGCTCTTTCTTATGTTCTTAGAACAATAAATTTACTACAGAAGCAAGACTGGTGAGAGGACAAAATGGGTTCATTTCTGCATGGTGCCTTCCCAAATTATCCAATATATTTAACTTTGAATTTCCGATTCTGAGGAATAAGAACCAAAAAAGAAAGGAAAAGAAAAAGTTCATTTAATGCAAAAAAAAAAAATCCTGAAGTTATATAATTTGGATATTTGTGCTTGAATCTAGTTGGTAATAACAGAGCTTTTTTATTTAGACCCTTACCAATACAACTTTGCATGTTTATTTATTTTACTTAAATTGCTTGCTATAAAAACAACATATATCACTTCTATCTTACAAAAGCTTTAAAAAAACCTCCTTCCCATTGGTGTAAGTTCTTCTTCCTGAGGTAAAATTGCTTGCATATGCTGTCTCAAAAATTCTCTGGCCACATACTAATTTTCAAATGAGATCATAATATACATATTTTCAATTTTATTTATTTTTTAATTAATTGAATTTATTGGGGTAACATCGGTTAAAAGATTATATAGATTTAAGTGTACATTTCAGTGACATACGATTTGTCATTGTATTGTGTGTATAGATTTACATTTTATTCATTTTTACCGTATTTTTGAGACTTTCATACCATCAATAACTAATTTTCACTTACTTTTAAAATTTTAACCACTTTTACTAGTTGTGGTTTATCCCTCCATTATTTTTTATTTTATTTTATTATTTTATTAATTTTCAACTTTATTCTTACTGTTGAGACTATTAGCAATGTCTCCCTTTTCCTCTCCTTTGCCTGCCGCCAGTCAGCCCTGTGCCCGCCTCCCTCGGGCCATGACCACACCGTCGTCTGTGTCTATGGGTTAAGCATATATGTTCTTCGGTTAATCCCTTCACTTTCTTTCACCCAGTTCCCCCCTCCCCACACCCTCTGACAAGCTGTCAGTCTGCCTCATGTATCCATGCCTCTGTTTCTAAACAGTTAAATAGTACTATATTCCATTGTATAGATACGTTATAATTTACATAGCAGTCCTTGATAAATACATTGATTCTTTCCCATTTTTGGTACTTGAAAAACAAGTTATAACAAGTATTACTGCCCATGTATTTTTGCACAGCCATAAGATCATATTTTATGACTTTTTAGAATAAAAATGTATTTCAGTGCATTTTTTAGCTTACTTTACAATGTAAAGTACATTTGTAAAACAATTTCAAGGTAGTTTACTTTCGATATTATTTTGCAGTAGTTTCAGGTGTACAACATAGTGGTTAGACAACCATATACTTTACAAACTGATCCCCAGTGTTTCCAGTACCCACCTGGCACCTTGCATAGTTATTACAATATTGACTCTATTCCTCATGCTGTACTTTACATTCCTGTGACTGTTTTGTTACTACCATTCTGTACTTCTCAATCCCTTCACCTTTTTCACCCGATTTCCCAACCTCCCTCCCTTCTGTCAGCCATGCCAGTCTGATTTCCAAAGTGGACCTTTTGAGTTAAAAAAGTGTATGCATGTAACATTTTTCTAGATATAGCCAGATTCTTAAGTTTAGTTTCAGTTTCTGTTATTTTATACCTTTAGCCAGTGTTATAGTTTTTAAGAATCTAATAAATATAAGTTTATATATTTAACTTATAATTATAAAAGTTTATATTATATGTTTATTATATAAACTAATTTAGTTTATAAGTTATAAAGTTTAAACTATAAACTATACAGTTTACCATATTATAAACTATATAGTATAAGTTTATTATATAAACTAATTATATAAGTTTAAATCATATTTTCTTAGTGGAGAAACTGCTCTATTTCCACTATGGAATGGAAAATGGCTGAGTTAAATACGACGTTCTCGGCTATTTAGCATTTTATTAAAATTATTAAGCAATGAAATTATACAGGAAAAAACTAAAGGAATGCAAGGAGGGAAAGAAATAATCAACTATTTCTTTTCATGAATGATATAATTGGATAACGAAAATCCAAGAATGAGTGATAAAATCAACAAAAATTAATTTTAAAAGATAGCAGGATGTAAATTTAATATACAATACTTCATAGTCTCAAAACATAACCAATTTAAAAATATAATGAAACAAAATATACAAAATGGAAGAAAAATTATAAAATAGTAATGTTTTAAAAGTTATACAAATAAATGTCAAGAATGTTTAAAACACAGATGAAAGATAGAAAGTACATTTCAACAAATAGCTATTTTTTTGGATAAAAGGACTCAATATTTTAACAATGACAATTCTATCTAAATTAGCTTTGATATTTAATGAAATTCTAGTAAAAATACTAAGACATGTTCTTCATTTAGCTGCTATTATCTATCATATATATAAAATGCCATTAAAAACTGAACAAAAGATAAAACTAAAGTTAGCAATATTGGACAATAGACAAAATCAGTCTTAGCTCCCTTAGAGAAAACAAACAAATGAAACCAAGCCTACAAACGGCTGACTTTATTGCTGCATACACTACCTGGACCATGGCTGGGAACGAAGTCAAGAAATAGAAATTGGTCTTTGGTCTAACTGAGTTGACAAGAGAGACCAAAATTTGGGGGGATGAGAACTGTGCAAATTTATGGAGCTGAGTACCAGAGATCAAGAAGCTACACAGCGAAAGGGCTCCAGAAATATGCATGGGGGGTTTATGAATTTTGGGTTGAATGTTAGCCTGTGTATATAGGTGAAGTTTTATGACACTAGTCACCAAAAAGTCTCTAGCTTAAGCAATTTCAAGAGCATGTGTGCATATATACCCCCACACACGTGCAGACAACAGAAACAAAAGCAGCACAAAAGCAGCAACAGAAACACTGAGCTAACAATGACAGGAACTCGGACTATGCTGGGTGACATTTGAGTTTTAGTCAGCCCCAGTAGGGAAAAATCAGGAAGTTTAGTAGACACCCCAGACGGTCATATTTTATTAGGAGAACTGAATCTGTTTTATAATAAAGACGACTTTAAATTTGCCCTTACAAAACTTTCGATTAAACCTTGAAAACATCAAAATGATATGCAATCAATTTGATCATTTGCCAAAACAAATGCCAACGCTTTTCAGGAAAGATAATAAAAATCCTGAATATGTGTGTGTGTGTGTGTGTGTATACATATATATACACACACACATATATGTATATACACACACACATATTTTAATGATAATACTCTGTAAATCGTTACTGGGATATATCCCAAGGAGGAGGAACACAATGAAGTCATAATCTTTCTTTACATATACGATGCAAATATATTATTATGGCAATAGTGAAATTATTTAATGTTTATTACATGACAGGCAAATGTATAAAATATGTAAATTTTTAGGGCCAAGATTTTAAATTATAACCAAATAAATGCACAATGTCAAAATTAACAAAAAAAACTAATATTAAATTAAACATGTCTATATAAACAAAATTAATTTTTTAATTTTATTTCTGAGATCTGTATAATGAAAGACCATCAGCATGATCACTTCTGAACAGTAAATTCTAGGCATCATTGCTTACTAATAAAATGTAGTGTCTCTTGGAGGAATAGGTATTTCTATATGTAAAGCAAGGAAATTACAAAAAAAATCATATTTTTTTTGTAAATACCTTCTCTTATTGAAATGCAAGGAAGATCTAAAAACTAATTGGGGCCGTGTCAAAAGACACAGACACCAAACTGAAGGAGCTTCCTGGCAAAATGTGGAACAATTTAAACATTAAAAAATTGCTATAATTGATTGCAGTACACTTACTATGTAAATATGCATAAGTACATATGCATATGCTCACAAAGAAATAAAATGAAAATAAATAACTCATACAAATTCTTATTAAACAAAGTTAAAGGCAATCAAGTTTATTTTATCTTACTTTGAAAAGAAGCATTGTTGTTTATCATAATTAATGAGATTAGCTCTGTGAGATTAGTTTTCATCCCATGTAAAGAGCACCGGCTAATAAATAAAAGAAAAAACAAGATAAATTAAAAAAATGTGTATGATTTAATCCACAAAAAATGATATTTTGGCACACATCTTATTAATGTGTTAAGCAGCATCCTAAATTTTACCTACTAACATTAGAGCTAATGAAAAGATCTGTCTTTAGTTAAATCAAGAGATCCAATTTAGTATGATTAGTGGTAGGACAACGTAACAGTAAATGACTTTGCATGGGGTTCAATTAACTAATAATTCAACTATGACTTATATTCTGCCCCCCAAATGTATAACCTGAATCTGATCCAGTGTTTAGACCTCTGTTCCAGCTCATAAAGACAACAGGGTGCATGGAGAAACAAATCGAACAACCCTAGTAAGATATAAGCAGACAGATTCAGACGTCAGACTTTAGAATGGCCTACAAAACAATGACCTGTTTTTTTTTAAATCAATAGTACAAAAATGCTAATGTTACTTTTAAAGAATCTAAAGAGATTTAAGAGCCAAATGTAATGTATGATACTTGAGTAAATAATGTCCAACATTTGAATATGAAGTACTTACTTGCAAATGGTTCATAAAACAAAAAAGATAAAGATAGTTGGATAAATAAATATAAATATATAAGTAGATTAGATCAACAGTGAAAGAAGTGATACAGATACATGGTAAAGCAAATGTTAAAAATATTGATAGATACTTCTAGATTATCATTGTATTATTTTAACCTGTTTGGTATTTTTGGAAACCTTTATAATAAAAAGAAGCAAAATATTAATTTCCAAAGGAACTTCATTTCTCAGATTTAATTTGGGTAAAACAATGAAAAGTATGAATATTTTGCTGCCAGTTACCAACAAATTATGTAACTAATCCCCCCAAAAGTTGTTTTGAATGAAAATTCAATTAGATGCAATACATATTGTCTTAATTCATTATCACAATCTTATGTGTTCTTGATACATAGTAGATCCTCAATAAATAACTGAATTTAATGGAAATAACACAAAGAAGTTCACAAATGGCCTTTGGCTAAATGTGGTCATTTTAAATGTTTATCATTTTTTACTCAAAGCTATTAACTAGAGATTTCATTTTATTTTTTATTGTTGTTCAATTACAGTTGTCTGCCTTTTCTCCCCACCCCTCCACCCCACCCCAGCCAAACCCACCTCCCTCCCCCACCTCCACCCTCCCCCTTGATTTTGTCCATGTGTCCTTTATAGTAGTTCCTGAAACCCCTCTCGCCACTATCCCCTCCCCACTCTCCTCTGGCTATTGTTAGATTGTTCTTAACTTCAATGTCTCTGGTTATATTTTGTATCCTTTTTTCTTCTGTTGATTACATTCCAGTTAAAGGTCATATGGTACTTGTTTCTCACCACCTGGCTTATCTCACTTAGCATAATGATCTCCAGTCCCATCCATGCTGTTGCAAAGGGTAGGAGATCCTTCTTTCTCTCTGCTGCGTAGAATTCCATTGTGTAAATGTACCATAGTTTTTGGATCCCTCCTCGTTTGCTGATGGGCACTTAGGTTGCTTCCAGTACTTGGCTATTGTAAATTGTGCTGCTATGAACATTGGGGTGTATAGGTTCTTTTGGATTGGTGTTTCAGGGTTCTTAGGGTATAATCCCAGCAGTGGAATTGCCAGGTCAAAAGGCAGTTCCAGTTTTAGTTTTCTGAGGAAATTCCATGATGTTTTCCACAGTGGCCCCACCAGTTTACATTCCCACCAACAATGTACTGATTCCCTTTTCTCCGCATCCTCTCCAACATTTGTTTTTTGATTTGTTTATGTTGGCCACTATGACCAGTGTGAGATGGTACCTCATTGTGGTTTTAATTTGCATCTCTCTGATGGCTAGTGATGCTGAGCATCTTTTCATATGTCTCTGGGCCCTCTGTATGTCTCCCTTGGAGAACTGTCTGTTCAAGTCCTTTGCCCATTTTTTAATTGGGTTGTTTGTCTTCCTGGAGTGGAGTCGTGTGAATTCTTTATATATTTTGGAGATCAGGCCCTTGTCTGAGGTGTCATTGGCAAATGTGTTTTCCCATACTGTTGGTTCTCTTTGTAATTTGGTGCTGTTTTCTTTAGCCATGCAGAAGCTTTTTATTTTGATGAGGTCCCATTTGTTTATTCTTTCCTTTATGTCCCTTGCTTTAGGGGATGTATCTGTGAGGATGTTGCTGCATGGAATGTCTGAGATTTTCCTGCTAATGTTTTCCTCTAGGACTTTTATGGTGTTATGACATATTTAAGTCCTTTATCCACCTTGAATTTATTTTTGTGTATGGTGTAAGCTGGTGATCGAGTTTCATTTTTTTGCATATATCTGTCCAGATCTCCCAGCACCATTTGTTGAATTTATTTTTAATTCAAATATTTAAGAAATATTATCTTCCAATACATTGAGGTGAAAATATATTTGGACAACAGTTAACTAATACATGAATATATGTAGAAGAAGGGGTAAAAATGACCCAATATAACTCCTATAATCGGTGTCATTTTATAGGTTAGGAAACCGCAAGAAAGCAATTTTAGTAGTTCTTAATCATATTTTAAAAATATTCTCAACTAGCTTCTTACAATAAATGCTTGGCAGATTTCTTTTTTAAAAACTGGCATTCTAGCAGAGTAGATGTAGTTTATAAATTGATCAACTTTGTCATGCCAAGTTTTCTTGGAGAAGATCCAGCTTTTATGCTGATCTTTGTGTATTTTAGTAATTTTATTTTATTAAGCTAAGAGTCCTTGGCCTCTTTAAAACACATTTTAATATCACCTTAATTAAGGCACTTAGCCATAATTTTAAGAAGAGCTTTTATGATTTTTTAAAAAATTAAACACTTTTGTAAGTTTTCTAAGTCTTTTGGTCTACATTCAGAATTTCTTTTATTCCTAAATTATTTTTTTCTATCTCAATTTCTAATTATATGAACTGAAGAATTTACTCTTTCTACAATTTTTAGTAACTTTAGGTTTTTGATTTCAGAATCTATTGGATTTCTTGTTTCTGCTCTTTTCTTTGCTATTTGTTTTTATTCTACTGTGACTTCACAATAAAAAAACATCTGTCTGGTGTTCACTAAAATGTGTCCTAATGATGAAATTAATTCCCTGCCTTCCTTGCTCCTTCAGAACAATCTTTTTCCCTCTCCTTCTCACTCTTCTGTGAACACATACGGATGTTGAGTATATTATTGGAGCTTATGTTTCTTAACTAACTTTGCTTTAGTTGCTATACTTCCATTGTCTAGTAAGATGTTTTTATGGATTTTTATTATCTATTGCCAAGATAGTGAATCACATAGGAAGAACATTTTCCCACACCCATTATAACACAGTTCTAGATTTCCAAACCTTAGGAAGAAGTGATGAATAACCAAAATGCTTTAGCTGTAGCACGGTTTGAAGCAAATACATGTTCTACAATCTGCAGACAATCAGAGCAGGTATTAATGTCAAATTCCAAATGTCACATGGAGTTCTTGACATCACTGCACACTCTGAAATAAAAACATTCTGTTAATAGGCTGGTGATTAAAAACAAAAACATCATTTCTTGTTTTAAGAAATATTTTTTAATTGTTTTTCAAATACAGTTGTCTCCATTTTCACCTCACCTTGGCCCGCTGCCCCACCCATCCCCAACTCCCACCCTTGAACCTACCCCCTCTGCCTTTGTCCATATGTACTTTACACATGTTCCTTGATGGACCTTCTCCTACTTTCCCCCATTACCCCTCTACCACCTCTTTTCTGGTTACTGTCAGTTTGTTCTTTAATTCACTGTTTCTGGTTATATTTTGCTTGCTTGTGAAACAAACAAACAAGAACACATGGACAAAGACAACAGGGGAGTAATGGGAGGGAAGTGGGGACAACTGTAACTGAACAACAATGTAAATAAATAAAAAGATGAAAGGTAGAAAGAAAAATAAATCTAAGGGCATAAGCAAATTAAACTCCTTTATTGTAGGGCTCTCCGATGCATCTCGAATCTTGTCTCCAGGATTTGGAGACAGGCTTTGTGTCTCCTTACAGCTGTCTGACGACCTGGCATTCAATAATAGCCTTGCGGAAATTTCCATCAAGATATAACTGCAAGCTATCACCTGTAGTTGCATTAAACCTCCATATATCAACTTTTAATTTACTTTCTCCAAAATATAAATCATATTTTCATTAATTTTTGAATGTATATATGTTTTATTTTCTAAACACTTGTTTAGATATATGTTGATGACCTTCCAATATCCCTGTAAATGATATATAAGACCTGGATATTTTAATCTAGTCTTTAATGTAGTGACTCATTAAACCACATCACTCTCAGCTCTTTTAATTCATTCAAGTAATATTTATTGAGCATTTTAATAACATATTTTAGCCTAGTTCTTTTCATTCTTTTTAAACAACTCTTTCTCAAAGTAATGATCTGTTTAAACAGCTGAAATCTTAGACTCTCAAACATTGGTTTGCTCTTATTATCTGCATGAATTTGAGACAGAGACTTCTTTGTTCTGAGTCTTAGTTTTCTATAAAATAGGGTGTGTTTGTGGGTGGGGGGTGCTTCTAATTCATAAGGTAAATTTGGGGAAAAGAGCAATATAAGGAAAGGCAATAACTAAAATCTCAGTTTTTGAAACTTTTTGTTAAATTTTCTTCATTACTACATTACTTTCAAACTTAAACTCCTATCTCTTAGATCTGTATTTCTGATCCCGATGTCACTGCACCACCTTACATCTAATATTAATTTTGTATTAGTCATACTCATGTTTATCCAGGAAAATCTTCTATTCAGTTTTATGTAATTCAGTCAATGATCATTCTATCCTTGTAATTATTCAGAAAAACATCTATGAGTCAGGGTTTATCTGTCCATCTTTCTTTTCAGTATTGTGCTTGGTACAACATAGTTTTTTTTTTTTTATGTTTACTAGAATATTCGTCCTCTCTTTTTATTATATATTCACTTATCTTGTTTGCAAATACATATTATGAATCTTTAAAAATTTTTTAAAAAGCATTTAAATGCTCATGTTTACTTATATTTAGGAAAAGTGGAGCTTTTATTTGCTTATTTGTTTAAACAACACTCCTTAGATATGAAACTCTCAATTTTAATCATGATGGCATTTAAAAGTATGAATATGATTGGAAATATATTGGGTCTTTGTTTTGTTAAATAAGAACAATGACAGTATGTTTTTACTACCCTAGGAAAGATAACTTGTCTGGATTTATTCAAGTTATTTTTTCTACTCTGAAATTAAATTCTAACAACACAAAGTTTTATTATTAGAAATGATAGACATATTAATTTAGACTGCAAAGAAGTTGATTTATTTAAAATTTGTCCAAGATCTAGCCATTACTTTAAACTAAGAGATTTTCGTAACTTGTTTTTAAACCAATTCTGATCAAAGTCTGATACACTGTTTCAGATGTTAGTGCACATAGTAATTACTATGGAACCATAAACATCAGTCTATATTTCTGAACACTTAGATTCAGATATTATAATGAAGAAGAAGGCTCCTTACTTAAAAGTAACTAAGACTAGACAACATTATTTTATTTTTATTAGCTGTTAGTATTTTAAGAAAGACATTGGTTTTGAAGTGATCTAAACTTTAATTTTGATCTATTAGCTTCATTTTGCTTGCTTATCTGAAATAAAGTCATCATTAAACAAATTTATCACACGTCATCACCTTGTGTGTGTCTTTGTAGATATGCCAATTTTCTCCTACTCTTATGTCATATAAATCTAAAGAATCATTTTGATCTCTCTAGCAAATGATGCTTTATAATACAGAGTATGTGAGTACTAATAATTGGCATTGACCATTTCACTTCTCTCTACCAAAATGTCCCTTTGGGACAATGTGGCCATGGTCACTTAGCTAGGGAACACACCACTATATTTTGTTTTCTCTAATCAATTGCAAAAATGTTCCATCCACAATATTTTTGAAATGTTTTCATTCTTTTGAAAATAAATTCCACACAAAAACAGCAAAGAAAGTGATATCTTAAATGTTGTTATATGGAACAAAATTAATTTCCTCAACAAATATCCCCAATTTTCCTGTGATATAGAAAAAATTATGAACCTAGAAAATCAAATTTTTTCAAGTCTGTATTTTTTTAACAGTCATACAGAATATTTTAAAACATTTTATCAGTGAATTTTATTTTTTGTCTTAACCTGAATTCCTGTTTTTAGAAAAGATATTTTAAATATTACTAACAATTATATATTTTTCAAAATCATTGAAGATTCATTGTTTAGCTTTAAGACAACAAAGAGAGTCTTAAAATATCAAAAATAATACTCGAAAATTAAGTTAAAAATGATATAGAGTACATATATTCAAAAAGATTGTGATGAATGTTGGTATACTGAGAGATGTAAGTAAAAAGTTTTATGGAAGTCATCTTAAATTTACTATTATAAGTATATAGAATCTACATTGTTTGGTGTCCAATTTTAGTCTATGTGGTGGGTTGTTCCTCATTTTACATTTTAAGCAATATAATTTAGGTTTTGGAGAAAAAATATAAAATTTAGTAGGAAGAAATAAGCAGAGTCTTGGGAACCTCCCTGCCTGGTTTCAGAAGCTGTAAACCCCCATGGCTAAGGCTGAGTCAAGAGACCTTGGGATCATAAGCCACTAAAAAGACAAAGCTTATCTCCCTGGCAGGGGTGCTGCCTCTGCCCACTTTACTTCACCCTGCTTGGTCCCCAGTGCATGATCAGTTAGCCAATGATGGGTAAGATTCCTCAAGGGAGGGATGACCTAAGACAGGCAAGGTCATGAAGAGGCCCTTAGGGAAGGACTTGGGCGGCTATAGAAAAAGGGGGTGATGGACCCTCACCCCTCAGCTTTGACATAGCCTGAGTCCTCATTCTGTCTGCAAGAAGTCTCCTAATCTTGTGGCTGCCTTACTTCCCCTCCCTGGCTTAAGCCTGAAACAATGCCTTAAGCCTGAAACAATGCCAGAGGTAGGTGTGGCCCTGTGCTGGAAAGGGCGGTTCCCTAGGGCAATCAGGCCTAAGAAAGACTCCATAAAATCCTATGAAACCTACTTTGCTAATACCATCAATTTTCTGATAAGGGTCCATGCATGGAATGAGTTTGTTCCCCAAAGGTTTATGGCCCTTTAACTACCTGACCCTGACTCAGAATAAGCCCTCAGGGTTCTTTGAATGTTATCTATTATTTGATCATTTCTACCAGACAATGATTGATGAGCTTTATGTATATGCCCTGTATTCCTATGCAAATTAAACCCAATAAAAGCCCATTGAGGAACAGGCTCCTAGTCCTTCTCCTTTGAGATATGGGCCACCTTTCCTCCCTAAGCAGATCATGTCTTGGTAGACTTATTTTCATCCATGGTGAACGGGGCGGGGGTTGGGCAAAGCCCCCCCACAGCAGAGAGAATTTTTTTTAATCTAGCCAAGAATAAAGAGAGGAAATAAATAATTAAAAGATAGAAAGGAAAAAAAGTAAGTTTGGCCTTTATTTTATTTTATTTTATTTTAAGATTTTATTTATTTATTTTTAGAGAGAGGGGAAAGGGATGAGAAAGAGAGATACATCCATCAGTTGCCTCTCACACACACACCCCACCACTGGGGACCTGGCCAGCACCCAAGGCATGTGCTCTGGCTGGGAATCGAACCAGGGACCTTTTGGTTCACAGGCCAGCACTCAATCCACTGAGCCACACCAGCCAGCGCATAAGTTTGGCTTTTATAGACAACATTTTCAGTTCTAATCTTTAAACATATGTCTTATATTTTTTATTTTGAATATATATCTCTATCTATCTATCATCTATCATATATCTTACCTTAGAAGTATCTTTGTATTCTTTATTGGCCTGAATTTCAATGTCTAAATTTCAAAAATCATAGCAAGTTAAAATGGAGTAAGTGTTGTGTTATTTATCTGAATTAATATATAGAAACAGAGGTTATTTATGAAGTATTAATGGCATTGATTGTCTCTTTCTGTGTAGTGTCTTTCTATGTGGTGATATAGAGCCAATGAAGGTCCTTTTGTATTCATTTAACATCAGTAAATATTATAGAAACTGGCTATTATCCATTTTTATACAATATATAATATTAAATAGTATAAATTTTTAATATTTTGCATTTTGATATGATTTTTAGAAACAGTACTTTATAATTCATTATTGAAATATTAGATGATGTTATAATAAATTATGAAAAATGATCATCACATCACCACCATCAGCCTAAATGCACCCACCTTGGTTTAGATGGTTGATTCTAACTAATGAAATATCATTGTCACTCATTTAGATCTTGCTATACTGATGAAGAATATCATATGTACTACCTGAGATTGCCTTAGAAAAGATAATTTCGGTAGTTTTATACTTGAGTTGTTACTTAACAATACACATTATTCTCCACTTATGCTAGACTTTTTCTTACCAGTCACAAAAAACTGGGGAAATTGTGCATTTAAATAAAAGTCATGTATGCAATACCTGGTTTTTATTTTTACTTTACAATATATTTTAGTATTATAGCCTGGAGAAATTACATAAAATCAGTAAAATTTTCTAATTTTAACATTATTTACAATAGGTTCTCAAGAACTCTTAGACCACATTACATTTTGTGACATGACATTTACTTCCTCTAAGAAAATATATGTTCCTCTTTGTTGACTTTAAAAACAATGGAAAACTCTAATATCTTTGGTTTATTCAGGTTTTATCCACTATTGTATAACCTTCTTTATTCCTAGAAAATTTTGAAACCTGATGGTACTGTATGAATCTTGACAATCCTGACCGATGTGCCTGACCATCCAGTATTTTCTGCCCATCCAGTGATTTCTAGCTTTATATGTGGCAAATAAAAATAAACATTTAATCTGAGAGAATATTGTTTTTTAGCTATAAATACTGAAAAATTGGTTGATTTTCAAATAATTCTAAAGATAAACTTTGTTAATGTGCTCTGACATCCAAGCACTAGATAATGGTTTATATCATTTTTTTCACATTTTTTTTCTTTATTGTTGTTCAAGTACAGTTGTCTCCATTTGGGGATAGCTTGGGTTGGAGGGAGTGGTGGGGGGAAATGGTTTATATCTTTAATTTATGATGGGCAATATGTTGAATACTATCTCTTTATGGAATACATTACTACTCATATCAGGGCAACATAAAGGAAGTAAGATATAGTCTCAGAGCTTCATACTATGGAATGTAAGAGGTTGTGGTTTCCATTAGATAACATGAGATAATTGTGGAACCTCTGATTAAGATATTTGTATATGATCTAACAGGCATTTTGGGGAGTGGGTGAATTTTAAAAGGTTTGATGTCAATAAATAAACCTTACATCTCATATGTATAAGATCCTAAAATATTTTAATAGGGTTTTGGATGTATATTTAAATGCATACACTAGTTTGATTTGAAGTGGATCATAAGACATAGTGAATCAATGTCTTCAGGATAGTACTGGGCACATAGAAGATATTTGGCAAATGTTAGCTAAATCAATCTCATTATTAGAATATCTTGATCTTTGCACTAAAGAAATATTCAGTTAGATTATTCTTGTTATATTGGTTGATAAATATTGGGGGAAATCATTATGCATATTTTTTTCCTCTTGTTATTTCTTAACCATCCATTGCTTTTCTTTTTATTTTTTTTTCTTGATTCAATCTCTTAAATATGCAGACTCAAATCATAATGTTTACTATTCTTGACTATTGGTCTCTGTGAAATTTTATATCTAATTTAAACAAAGGCATCTAAATGTGTAATGTGATTTGTCTTTTACATCCAAGACTTCCTTTTTTAATTTGGAAATAAAAAGGCAGTCTTATTCACTGTTGGTAATCAATATGATAAAAGCAGGTCAGTAGTTTTTCTAACGCGAACCATTGTGCCACACAGCGACTCAGAGTGTTATGTATGCTTCTTAAAGCGACAAGTTACATACTGGCTAATCTGTGCTACTGGAAGCTGTTGTTAGGTACAAGACGGTGAAATTATTAGGCTACCAAAGTAATTAGCCACAATGTTAGGTTTTACTAGGCTATGGTACATAAAAGATTAAAACGTGTTTGTGAACAGAATTGAGTCTGCAGCTACTCTGAGCATCCCATACGAAATTCACTCACCACCCTGAAAGATTAGGATGGGAAACATTTCTCTGGTGTGAAGTTTCAGAAAAATTATTCACATTCATAGTCCTTCCAAAATCCAGAGATCCTTATTTCTTACAACAATCCTTCGAGTGGCCATTCTGGAACTTTCCATTCCAATAGTTATGATTCGTGTGTGAGAGTTATATAGTTAAATATCTTTTTTTTCCTCCCTGAGGTTCCTTGGATCCTGATTTTAGTAACTGATTTAACATATAAATTGGCTCAAACTTGGCAAAAATTAAGAATATTTAACAGGGCACAGATGGTGCAGCAAAAAGCAATATCTAGAGATTTGGTGACTCGAGTGCTCTCTAACCCTGTACCAGCTGCTTTAGCTCAAGTGTGAATAAAGACTTTTTTAGAATCAATGAAAATGTCTTATGTTGTGCCTAAGTATTGCCCACACAACCAAACTGACACCAAAAACAGAAACAACCATATGGTTTTCAGTGTATTAAAGAAAAGTATGTTGCAGCTTGATACTTAAGATTAAGTATATGTTAAAGTATTAATGCTGATTGCTTGCACATTGCATACTTCTAAGAAACATCTGAACTCAGCTCCACTGCATTGGCCGTCTCCTTAGATTTTTGCTTTAAATATATAAGAAAGCGAAACAGACAACCACTGCCCAAGGTCAGAGGATAATGCAGAAGACCCTGCAGGGTCCTTTAAAAATTGAAACAAAATCACAATCAATATAATTTTAATGTATTGGAGTCCTGATACAAGATGAAGTGAACAATTAATTTTTTTCAATGTCGAGAGCTTGCAGGAAATGAGGACTGATTGTACATACTCATTATACCTGACATGTGAACTATGAGACGTCTTCATGCAGCTGAAGACCTCCAGCAACAGCTGTCATTGTCAGTAGATAATATTAAGTAAATAGATCATATTTAAAAATTCAAATGGGCCTGGTTAATATGAAATGTGTTTCCAGCCTAGAATATAAAAGATATTCAATCTAAGCCAGGGTTTTATATTTTTCTGTGACTTTTTATTAATCACTGGGAGTGAACATGAGGAAAGAACTTGTTAAAGAAGTAGGAAATAAAGGTAGCATTGCTCAAGTGATGCAAAAAAATGAATGGATGTGAACCTAATATGTAAAGAGAATTATTTACATATCTAAACCACATACTAATATATTCCACTAAAAGAATACACTTACCCTAAAAACTAAGTGCTTTAACTTACCTACTTGCTATCATATTGTGTATCTATGATAATTGATGACAATTGTGCGTTTAAAATGAGTTATCATTTTCATGTATTTAAGACAAAATATCTTTATCTAAATTCTGCCAGTTTTGAATCTTCTATGTACGACATGTTATCTACCTGAGTAAAATATAAACATATGTCAATTGACTATTTGATATTCCAAATAAAATTTTATATATTTTTCCAATGAATGTTGAATTTAAATATTATTGTGAGGTAGTAGTATGAGCCTTATCTTTAAGCAAAATAGTGTAAGATTCAGTTTGTTATAAAATGGCAGAAAATTGGTAAAGGTGTCAATGACAAATGTGTGTTTCTAGGGTAATTATAACTGAATCCTTTTTAAGTACCTGAAAAGATTGCATGATGGAATATTTGGGGCTAGAGTGCATAAGAGAGCAAGAAAAACAAAATAGAAGAGCTCCTTCTTAATTTTTAAAAAATTATCCAAGGAAATCAAATGTTATTTAGGAGGTCAAAGAGCAGGGCTAAGAGTAAAATAGGTTGTCCTCTAAAAATGTGCTTCATTTGTGTGGTTACAAACATAGAGATGGTGCAATGAAGTCTGAGCCACCTGCCTCAAAGAAACAATTGCTACCTTTCATCCACTTTTTAATTCCAATCCTGTTATCACATGCAAAGCACACTAATTGAATTGGAGGCTGGATTTCTTGAGAAAGAACATTTCAATGACCTACAATCCTTCCTCAAGAACCATTGAGCAAAAAAGGAATACCAAGTATTTTAAGTCTATTATTCTCAGAGTCTCAGCTAGCACCAACACCAGAGGTCTTGAATTGCTCTTATTGCCTCCTGGTTACAGGAGGCCTTATGGAATGGGGTAATATATGGATTTCTGGCCCAGAATCTCACATTAGATACAATCAGTACACAGTCCCAGTTTGTGCTTATTTACTTGGTACTTTATGCATAATTAGAATGGATTCACTTAGATATTAGAAAAGTCCTGACAGTGGTTTCCTATAGGGAACCTGTCTGCGTGGAATGGCAAATGTAGCTCAGCCCTCTGGGAAAGCCCATAGGCGCATGGTGGCGTGCAGGATGCCAAACCCACAGATCAGCTCTCCCATGGGAAATCGGGCCTGCATTGTACCTAGGCTGCTTTGTAACTTGCTCTTGCTGAAACTCCCTCACTCTTCGTTGAGGCGGCAAATGCTTCCTGCATATCTTTAAAGTAAATTCCTGAAGTCTTTGCTAATTCTCCCAAGGACTGAAGTGTAACCTGACCAATTACTGTTATTGTTCCCTTGCATTTGCAGCATCTTTCCTTGTTAATCTATAAGAAGTAATCAATAACATCCTTTCCATTGCTATCTGTAAAAAGTAATTACTTAAAGCCAACCTGAGCATAATGAACGAGAACCTTCTTTGATATATGCTATCAGAAAGCCAATAAAAGCCTGTCAAGGCAAGGGTCAGGGCACTCTCCTCCTGAGAGAGTAGCCAAGGTGCTCGAGGCACTCTCACCTTGACAGAGTGGCCGTGCCCTCAATTTTCCTCCACAGGACTCGGTAGTCCGTGCGAATTTGTCTCGTCTCATCCACAACACCGTGGACACTGTGGGCCAGTGTCCGCATCAGTTTCCTGATCTGAGATTTGCTAAGAGGTTGGAAGAAATGGCCAGATTGTACCACATCTTCTTTACACAGTCATCTATTGAAGGATACTGAACATCGGGGTACACATGTCTTTAGGAATATTTTCAAATTTTTCAGGTAGATACCCAGAAGAAGGGCTGCTGAGTCATATGGTAACTCTATTCATAATTTTTTGAGGACTCTCCATACTCTTTTCCATAGAGATGGTACCAGTATATTTTCCCACCAACTTTGAATGAGGGTTCCTTTTCATCCACAATCTCTTCAACACTTGTTATTACTTGTCTTATTGATAATAGCCATTCTAACAGGTATGAGATGGTTTCTTATTGTAATTCTGATTTGCATGTCATTTTTGCAGATATCTGTTGGCCATTTGTATGTCTTCTAGGGAGAAATGTCTGTTCAGATTCTCTGCCCATTTTTTAATTGTATCATTTGTTTTTTTGTTGTTATTTATTATTCTTGAGTTGTATGAGTTCTTTATATGTATTTTAATTATTAACCCATTATTGGAAGTATTGTTTGTAAATATATTTTCCCATTTGTTTGGTTGCCTTTTTTGTTTTGTGATGGTTTATTTTGCTGTGCACATGCTTTTTAGTTTGATATAGTCACATTTACTTATGTTTGCTTTTTCTTCCCATGTCTTTGAGGTCAAATTCATAAAATCTTATCTAAGACTAAGGTCTATAAGTTTACTACCTATACATATATGCAGTGAATTAGTACTCAGCCATAAGAAAACATGAAATACTGCCCTTTGTGACTACATGTATAGATCTTGAGAATATGCCAAGTGAAATAAGTCAGATGAAAAAAGTAAAAAAAAACATGATTTTACTCATGTGGAATATAAAATTGAAAGCAACAAATGAACAATAAGATGAACCAACCAACAAAAATTCACAGACACAGATGACAGTATGGTAATTACAAGAGACGAAGGAGGGTCAGAGAGGTAGTAACGGGTAAAGGGGTCAATATACGGTTACTGAAGAGGATCGGACTGTGAGTGGTAAATGGAAAATACAGATGATGTATTGAAGAATTACACACTTGAAATCTATATAATTTTATTAATGATGTCACCTCAATAAATTTAACAAAAAATAAAAAGAAAGACCAAGTTGAAGTCCCTGAAACTGCTCCCCATTTCTCCCTATCAAGTGAATAAATAAAAATTAATACTTCATCCTGGGGGGAATTGTTGAAATTTTCAATGTACACATGACTTTAAAGAATGCACAGGTCTGTGGTTCCCCATTATTTTTTCTTTTATTTTACCTTTTTTCCACCCCTCCCCTCAAAAACGGAACACTGTAAACTTGGTCAAGTGGTATTTCTACTTGCTTTGTTATATATGGTATCCTTACTGGAAGAGATTTGTACAAATTCTTAATATGAAACAGTCTCCCAGGTGATCACTTAGTTGACTTCAATTTGATTTGATTATATTCCTTTCACTTTGGCAGAGACAGCAATTTGTACTCACCAAAATCGATCCAAGTATGGGTTTACCTTTCCTGCCTGAAATGTCTTTGCCCATAGCAGTGTCTAAGGTCTTACAAGAAAATTACACTTACCTGACGTAAAAGGTCATATAATATTGTCTCAGACCAAGGTGCTTATTTAATGGCAAAAGAAGTATCATAACTGGCACATGGCTAGGGATGAGTGTTCCTAACATATAATACATCATTAGAAGAACCCAGATTTAAAGAATGACAAAGTGGTCTATTGAAAGCTCAACTAAGTTGCCACCTCAGGGTAAACACCTTGAGAAATGGGAATTCTATCTCAGAATTGTAGTAAATGTACCTATTAAATGAAGATATGTATTATTTTAACTCTAACTGATATGTTTCAGAAATAACAGGGTAGTAGAATAAACCTCCTTCTCACTCACACTGACTCTCTTCTTGAAGACATGCTTCTCTCCTTTGTATACTAAGTTCTGGTGGATTAGATGTTTTGCTTTCTATGCAGAGCCCTTTCTCTAAGGAATACAGTGAAGTATCCTAAAGTAATGGCATCTTTATGGTCACTTTGAGTATTGATATCTGGTATGTTAGAAAGAAAACAAATTAGTTATACTTGCATAGATAATATGTACACATTATCATGAAGAACTAGGTATGGTATTATCCAAAAGGACCCAAAACACATCTAGAACTCAGTTTCACTGGGAAGTCCTTTGGGGTTTTCATGTACATGATACTCTTGAATGTGTACCTGATGGAACCATTATCTCACAAAGATCGAGTAAAACAAAGTCAGACCCTTCTGGGATGAAAGTCTGAATCACTCTATCAAGCAAGCACACTACACGAGCTAAAGAATTGACCAAAAGTGAGGGAGACCTGGAAAGTGTTATGGAGTAGGGAGATAATAAAAATCAATCCATGAAATCAATTATAGACTCAGTATCTCAAAGAATAATTAGACCACATTATGCACAGAACATTATACAACTGTACAGAATCAAACACCTGGGGTTTTCAGAGTGTTATATTAATAGATGTGGAACAGTCTAACCTGCGATACAGGTTGATGGGCATACAAATAAGGATATGAGCTACCTGTAATGAAGAAACATTGACCTTGAGCAAAGAAAGTAGCAGAAACCACATGTCAGGGAAGGAAACTTTTATACAATCTTAGAGGTGAATTAGAGTTAAAAGGAAATAGAAAAAGTTGTGAGAATGATTTGGCTAATATTGCTGAGCAGCAGCTTTCTCATTTGGGAAGAGGACTGGGTGTTCTTAAGCTATTTATACCTCAGTTGCCAACATTGACAAATACATTAAGCTTAAATGTTAGACCTGTAACTCATAAATTTTAGCTTTATATTAAAAGACAAGTTAAGACCTTTAAGCATATTCAGTATGTTTACAGGTTAAAGAAAAAATAACCAATATAATTAGGAAATGTATTGAAAGGCAATTAACTATTAAGTGTGGATGGGGGTATATTCAAGATAATGGTCCCACATTTTTTACTGATTTTTGTGCAAACATTTGTCCGTATGAGCAGGAACAGTTTAGTTAAACAAACACAGGTTTCTTCTCTCAAGCAGTAGTTCCTCACTGCTTGACATGAAACTAGGCTTGGGTGGGTGAATTAAATAAGATAACCTCCAGAAATCCTTTCTACCTTCTGTTTCTAAAATTATCTAGGAGAAACTCGTATTTTATTGATCAGTAAGTCACAGAAAATAGCTTCAGAAACAGTCAAATATATTTCCCTGAAGAGAGACTAATTTTTGAAACTACATTTTCAAATATATTTCTATGTTTTTAATTGGTTTAAAAAATCACCCCACAAGCTGGCCTTAAGAAGACACTTTCAAAATCAGTAACAATATATATTGCAGATGATGAATTCTACTATTAGGGTTTCCTTACAATAAAGTATTGTAATATTTGTGTATTCCATTTTACTGTCCAAAGAATCATTTATGTTCACAACTTGAAGGTTAACACCACCAATTTATTTGCCCTGACTTGTAAATGTAATAATTATTTAATTTTCTACTGAAAATGTATAACTACCTAGTCATATCCACATATTATATAAATCTTTTTTCCAAAATGGAAACTGCAATATTACATTTTACTTAAAGGCATTAATAGACAGTAGCACAATTATATTTAACCAAAGAGAGCAATCTTAAATGATAACATTATTATTTGAGATTAAAAGTAAATTAAAAACCATCCTTTCTATTATTTTTTTCCTAAAAACTTTAGGCAAAATAATAAAAAGTATATTTAAATAAGATGATATATATTACCTTAAGCTAAAACTAAAGCAAAATTATGTGTCAGATGAGGAGAAGATCTTAAGCCTTGGTCACACTGGATCATCGGTCTCTGTGGATTCTCTGTTCACCAACCACAACCCAGTTGTTATGGAACAGTAATCTGATCTGAACCATGTGCCATAAGAAGGGAAAGATGAGACGGATTTTCAGCTGGTGGGGCTCCTTGCTTTGTAAAGTTTTATAGCATTTATAGATGCAGAAGATTCCAAAAAGTATCTCAAGGCCATTGACTGATTACTAGGCTATAATCAATCCTTTGGAATTAAAGAAGTGAGAAGGGGTGACAGTGAATAAGCTGTCACTTGAAGGTTGGGAGCAAGATATAGCAGGGCCAAATGCTCTAACCACAGCTATGGATGAAATCATCAACAACAAAGAAAGTTATGATTAAAATTATTTAAGAGCAAAACACCAGACACACTAAGAACCTCATTCTCATAAAAATGTCTTCTTAAATTCTTTGGTTTAAAAGCTATGGTTATTTTCATGGTCAAAAAAGCATACGTACGAGATAGTGAAGAGAGAGGATACAGAGAACAGAATGGGTAGATCATAAAAGAAATTCCAAATGACCTTTAGAGGTATAGAGTGGATATTTATAATTTGATTATTTATTTATTTTGATTTAGGCTTTATTGTATTTCTTCCATTACCATTTAATCCCCTTATAGCCCCTCCTCCCTACAATCACCTCACTGTTGTCCACGTCCATGAACCCTTTTTCTTTTAGCTCAATCCCTCAACACCTTAACCCCTACCCCATAGCTGTCATCCTGCTCTCCATCTATGAGTCTGTCCCCATTTTCCTTGCTGGTTCAGGTTGTTCCACACTAGATTCCACATATGAGTGAAATCATATGGTATTTATCTTTCTTTGACTGCATTATTTCACTTAGCATGTCAATGGGTAAATTTTTCTTCTTTTTTTATGGTCAGTATCCCATTGTGTAAGTGTCCCATAGTTGTTATATCTACTCACCTAGTGATGGACACCTGGGCTACTTCCATATCTTGGCGATTGCAAATGACACTGCAATGGGTGCTTATGTTCTTTCAAATTAGTGTTTGGGATTCTTTGAATATATTCCCAGATGTGGGATTGCTGGGTCAAAAGGCAGACCCATTTTTAATTTTTTTGAGGTACCTCCATGCTGCTTTCCATAGTGGCTGTACCAATCTGCATTCTCACCAAGAGTGCACTAGGGTTCCCCTTTCTCCACATCCTCACCAGCACTTGTAGTCTGTTGAGTTATTGATGATGGCCATTCTGACAGCTGTGAGATGATATCTTACTGTGATTTTAATTTGCATTTCTCTGATGATTAGAGATGTTGAGCATCTTTTCATATGTCTATTTTCCAACTGTATGTCCTCTGGAAAAGTGTCTATTCAGGTCCTTTGCCCAATTTTTAATTGGGTTGTTTGTTTGTTTGGTGTTCACTTGTGTAAGATCTTTATAAATTTGGGATATTAACCCTTTATCAGATGTATTGGTGAATATGTTCTCCCCTTCCATGGGTTGTCTTTTTAATTTATTGCTAATTTTCTTCACTGTGAAAAACTTTTTAGTTTGATGTAATCCCATTGTTTCCTTTTGTTTTCCTTGCCTGAGGAGATATATTAGATAAAATATTGCTATGAGCAATGTCTGAGATTTTACCCCTTATATTTTCTCCTACAATTTTTATGGTTTTGGTTCTAACATTTAAGTCTTTGCTCCATTTTTAATGTATTATTTTGCGTGGTGTAAAAAGGTGGTTTAGTTTCATTTTTATGTACATATCTGTCCACTTTTCCCAACACCATTTATTGAATAAACTATCATTAGCCCAATGTATGTGCTTGCCTTCTCTATTGAATATCAATTGACTATAATGGTGTGGGTTTAATCGTGGTCTCTCTATTCTGTTCTGTCGATCTATGTGTGTGTTTTTATCCCAGTACCATGATGTTTTCATTACTATGGCCTTGCAGTATAGTTTGATATTAGGTACTGTGATTCCACCAACTTCGTTCTTCTTTCTCAGGATTGCTGTTGCTATGCAGGACCTCTTGTTGTTCTATATAAATATTTGAAATATTTGCTATAGTATTGTGAAATACATCATTGGAATCCACATAGCAATTGTGTTGTATCTATAGATTGCTTTGGATAGTAAGGACATTTTAATAATGTTAATTCTTCCCATCTTTGAACACAGTGTGTGCTTCCAGTTGTTTGTACCTTCTTCTATTGCTTTCCTCATTGTCTTATAACTTTCCAAGTACAGGTCTTTTACATCCTTGGTTAGGTTTATTCCTAGGCATTTTATTCTTTTTGTAGCAGTTGAGAATGAGACTGTTTTCTTAATTTCCATTTCTGTTAATTTATTATCAGCTTATAAAAATGCAACTCACCTTTAACTGGAACATAATCAATAGAAGAAAAAAGCAAACAAAATATAACCAGAGGCATTGAAGTTAAGAACAATGTAACAATAGCCAGGGGGGAGTGGGGTGGGGACAGTGGGAAGAGGGGATTACAGGAACTACTATAAAGGACACATGGACAAAATCAAGGGGGAGGATGGAGGTGGGGGAGGGAGGTGGGTTCAGCTGGGGTGGGGTGGAGGGATGGGGAGAAAAGGCATACAACTATAATTGAATAACAATAAAAATTTTTAAAAAATGCAACTGTTTTCTGGATATTAATTTTGTAGACTGCTAATTACTGAGTTCATTTATCAGTTCTAGTAGCTTCTTGGTGGAATCTTTGGGGTTTTCTATGTACAGTAGCATGTAATCTGCAAATAATGACAGTTTTACTTTTTCCTTTCTAATTTGGATGCCTTTTATTTCTTCTTCTTGTCTGATGGCTGTGACTGGGACTTCAGTACCATGTTGAATAAGAGAGATGGAAAAGAAGAAAAAAAGAAAGAAAAAATAGAAGAAAATAGTCTAACAATAAAATGGCACTAAACACATATCTATCAATAATCACCTCAAATGTAAATTGTTTAAATACTCCAACCAAATCACATAGGGGAGCTGAATGAATAAGAATACAAGACCCAGATATGTGCTGCCTCCAAGACACTCATCTCAGATCAAGAGATACACAGAGGCTAAAAGTAAGGGGATGGAAAAAGATATTTCATGCAAATCTAAAGAAAAAAATAACCTGGGGTAGCAAATTTATAGCTGAAAAAATAGACTTTGAAACAAAACTTTGTAAGAGACAAAGAAGGACACTATATAATGATAAGGGGAACAATCCAACAAGAGGATATAACCCTACTAAACATTTATGCACCTACATAGGAACACCTAATTATGTGAGGCAAATTTTGATGGACATAAAGGGATAAACAGAAATACAGCCATAGTCAGGAATTTTAACACCCCCTTGACCTTAATGGATAGATCTTTCAGAGAGAACAAAAAGGAGACAGTGACCTTAAATGACACATTAGAACAAATGGACTTAACTGATATCTTCAGAGCATTTTGCCCCCAAGCAGGAGAGTATACATATTTTTTAAGTGCACATGGAACTTTTTTTTTAAGATAAACCACATGTGAGGACACGAAACAAGTCCCAACAGATTTAAGAAGATTGAAATCATGTAAAACATCTTCTCTGACCACAATACTATGAAACTTGAAATCAATCACAAGAAGAACACTGAAAAACACACGAAAACATGGAAGCTAAATAACATGTTATTAAACAATGAATGGGTCAACAATGAGATCATTGACGAAATCAAAAGATACCTTGAAACAAATGAACATGAGGACACAACAATCCAAAATCTGTGCAAACCTAAGAGGGACATTCATAGCATTACCAGCCTTCTGGAAAAAACAAGAAAAAGCTTAAATAAGCGATCTAACTCCACACTTAACAGAACTTGAAAAAGAACAACGAATAAAGCCCAAATTTAGTAGAATGAAGGAAATGATAAAGATCAGAGTAGACATAAACAAAATAGAGCCTAAAAAATGATATAAAAAATCAATGAATCCAAGAGCTGGTTCCTTGAAAAAATAAACAAGATTGATAAACCTTTAACCAGACTCATAATGAAATAAAGAGAAAGGACCCATATAAATAAAATCAGAAATGAAAGAGGAAAAATAATAACTGACACCAAATAATCAAAGGATTATAAAAAATATTATGAACAAACCATATGCCACAAACTGGACAACCTGGGAAATGGATAAATTCCTAGAAACATACAATGTTTCAAAACTAAGTCAGGAAGAATCAGAGAATCTGAAAAGACAAATTATACTTGCTGAAACTGAAGCAGTAATCAAAAAACTCCCAACAAACAGAAGCACTGGACTGAAGAGGAGGGAAGACTTCAAAACTCATGTTATGAGCCAGCATTATCCTAATTCCATATTCAAAGTCATTAACACTAGGGACCTACAGTTACGATTGCTCTACTCAGCAAAGCTATCATTTTGAATCAAAGGGCAGATAAAATCTCCCCAGACAAGAAAAACCTAAAGGAGTTCATCATCACCAAACCATTATTATATGAAATGTTAAAGGGACTTATTTAACAAAAAGAAGTTAGATCAAAATTATGACCAATAAAACAGAAAAAAAATACAAATATACCAACAACTGAATCTAAAAAACAAACTAAACAAGAAGAACAGAGACAGAATCATGGATACAGAGTGTTCTGATGGTGGCCAGATGGGAGGGGGGTGCGGGCGAGTAGGTGAAGAGGTGAGGGGATTAAGAAGTACAAATAGGTAGTTACAGAATATCCATGGGAATGTGAAGTTCAGTCTAGGAAATGGAATAATTAAAGAAATAGCTTATATGCATGACCCATGGGCATGAACAATGGTGGGGGGATTGCCTGAGGATGTGTTGGGTACTGAGTGGAATGGGACAAAGGAGGAAAATCAGGAAAACTGTAATAGCATAAACAATAAAATATAATTTATAAAAAGATGCTACAAACAAAGAAAATTATAGTCCAACATCTCTGATAAACAAAGAGAAAATCCTCAACAAAATATTGGTAAACCAAAAAAAGCAATGCATCAAAAATATTATACACCATGATCAACTGAGACTTACTGTAGAAATGTAAGGTTGGTATAGTATTTGCAAATCCATAAATGTGATTTACCACATAAAGAAAATGAAGGATAAAAAACATAAGATCATATCAATAGATGGAGAAAAAGCATTTGATAAAATCCAATATCCATTCATGATAAATATTCTCAGCAAAGTGGGAGTAGAGGGAACATACCTAAACATAATAGAGGCCATATTTGACAAACTCACTACCAGCATCATACTCAATGGGCAAAATCTACAAGCATTCCCTTAAGATCAGGAACATGATAGAGATGTCCGCTTTCACCTCTTGATTAAGTGTGGAAAATACACTCCGCACACTACTTTCTAGAGAGTTCTCTCCTTTTAATCATAGAATCTATAAGGGTGTTAATAAACTAAATTATTAATTATACTTTAATTTATTTTATATTTTTCATGTATACATTTCATGTTTATATTTATTTCATATGTATTCTTCTGCTGTATACTTTTTATTTATATATTTTATATCATAGTAATATATTTATCCATTATATTTTAGATTTAATTTCAATATAAAATGAATAATTATTAGGAATGAAAAATGACTGAAAATATGGACTATAAATTTTGTATTATATATGTCTTATATAATGAAGAATAGCAATCATAAAGATTAATTTATTGACTCAAAATATTAGTACTTCTCTATAGAATGCAATTAAAATTCTGTAAATGGTTCCTTTAAAATATTCTCCTAGCTCCTCCCTTTAGAATGATTTCATGCTAGATATCCTCCATTGTCTTGCCTAATTCAATTTTCTCAAATATCACTGTCTCTGAGCCATTTTCTTTACTGTCTCTAAAAATTTAGTCCTTCCACCCTGACAATGCCTATTTCATATCCCTGTTTTCTTTTTACTCCTTGTTGCTATGTACAAGCATTTTATTTACTCTTCTTATGTATTAACCCTTTCTCACAGTAAAATGTAACATTTATGGGTTCAAGTATTTTGGGGGGCTTTCATTCAAACTCTGACACTTGAGTGTTTGGCACAAAATAAGTGGTTAGGTAAATGTCTGTGGGGGAAAAATGAAATATTATATCATCTATGAAGATTACATAGCTGGAGATATGTTATAGTGTTACCCTGAAGAAAAACAAAATGTAAGGATTGTGTAGAATAGTAATAGCTTCCAAAAAAAGAGATACTGGAAATATTAGTTGAAATCTCAGATAATTGTTGTGTTAAGGAAGCCAAAGGGTTATATTTTGCAAAGATAGTGGTCAGTAGTTTCAAGAGGTGAAAGTGGTCAAGAAAGAAGATTAATGAAATTTCATGTGTGACTCTGTGACATGGATATCATTGATAAATTATGTGAGAACCGCTGCATTAAAGTGGATGTAAAACATGGTTGAATTAGGCTTGTGAGTAAATGAGAGCCAAAGAAATGGAGACTGGAATTCACTAACCTTTTCAGGTATGTTTGAATGTAGCTGGAGGCACAAAAAGTAACTTCAGAAGAAAAGTACCTAAGTGGAGGATGAATTTTATACAAAGAGGACCAATGTGAGAAATGTAAAAGCAAAGGGAAATCCCAATTAGATGGCTGAGGTTTATCTGAGGGAGAAAGGATGTAAGTAGTGTACATTCTTTGAGATGCAGAGGCAGATGGTGTCACAGATTCTGCTCATAGCTCACCCAATACTTATTCTTCTACACAACAGATTCTTAATTATTCATCATGATGATATTCCCAGTTAAAAATACTCATCTCCAGTGATTTAATTGCTAGCAGGTATGATCTTGTTATACATTTTAACCGAAGACAGGCAAAGAGAATTCCACATTTAGGATTTTACAGCTGTGTATTAAAAATCAAGGCATTTCTTCTACCTGGGAATATCCTCCAGACTAAAGAGATAAATAATGCAACAAGCAGAATATTAGATAGTCATTGATGGGGACATTGAATGCATCCAGGATCAAAACAAAGCTTCAAATGAGAACCTAAAGTTGGGTTAAAAAGTAAAAGTCAGATGTGAGGTTTCGATGAATGAGAGTAATCAAGATATTGACAAATAATTGCAAGAAGAAGGAAACTTGGTAGAGCCAAATGGGCATCAAAGGAATAAGCATAGGCATCAAAGGGTAGAAATTATTATTTTCAAATAAAAGGTGGAAAATAATAAATTATAAAAGCAATAGGGAGCAGAGGCACTTCTGTTAACTGTGTGGTAAAGAATTGGATAATAAGAACTGCTATTTAAGAGGAAAACAGACTCCACAGGCAGCTCACAATTTCATGATTTCTGACTCCAACTTGGAGCAGGGTGCCCATGTTAATAGAACCAGGCCAGATGACCTGGAGTCCAAGGCAGAGCCCAAGGGTGATAAGCTGGGGGAGGTAGGGGTAGATTGGGGGTTGGAGTAAAAAATCAGAAAAGGCTCATGTTCACAGCAGAGGCTCCGGAAATTCTAATGCGGGGACACAGAAAATGTCAAGGAGGAAGAGGGCCAACAGGCAGTGTCTACTCCTAAGAAAATGAGTTTCCAATAGGTCTCACACCCCAGAATACTCTCTACCCAGCACTCCAAGTGCACATGCACATGTACACATGTGAACAAGCACAAACATCCACACCAGCACACATGACCCTGGGAAGGCAGGTACACACGTGTGCACTTACTGACACAATGTGCACACACACGGAAAGGACTGGAACAGTGAACACTCCCTGTCAGGGCACCCCACCTGGAAATGCTTTGTTCTTTCCTTGATTCTGAAGTGTTTTAGAATCCATTATTGTTCTATAATAAACCTTTCTTTTTGCCACAAATCCTTTAAAAATTAAAAACTAAATAATGTACCTTTCTCCATTAATGAGTGATAATGGATAACATTAAATATTTCACTTTACTATTTTTGGAACTATCAAAGTCATGCATGGATTATAAAAAAATTAGACATCACCTCCAGAAGAAGATAAGAGATTTGCAAGTCCAATCCCAGAGTGGCCACCATGAGTGGCCTATTGGCTGTCTCTCAGACTCTTCCTTTCTCATTCTGTTTGTCTGTCTCAGTCATAGGAAGAATGACTTTCACATAGGTATGCCTACCTATTGAAATCACATGTACGTCATCTAACAGGTAGGACCCTGGATGCACACAGAGTCTCACCCATCTCACACCCCTGGAGTCTTTATCTGTCGGCACGTAGAGACCCCTGCACCCACGTTAGCCACTGCTCTGCATACTTTGTCCATGTAGACCAGGATTGGTGGATCCCACCCCCTCTCCACGGATATTAGTGCTTTCTCCAATTCCTGACAATTTCATCAGTTCTTTGATGGTAATTTTGAAAATACATCTTTGAAAAATTGTGCAAGAATTTATGTAGGGTAATGTGTTGCAACCGTTTAAGGCTGGACAGGTTCACTCGGGATTTGGGCAGATGGAAGAAGATGAGTGGAGCTGTGGGGGTGCCAGACACGCCTTTATTCAAGGGTGGGCGATGAACGCTTGTGCAAGCTGCACGTCGTGCAGCAGGAAGCCCCCAAGGCCCTTATATACTAAATGCACACAAAGCAGTCAGAGTGGCTAAACATTATGTAACACAGAATAAGCCTGCACATGCGGGCCCATTCAAGGCTATGAGAATGGTCCTTATCGGGCACACTCTCAGTGTTATGGGAAAACTGCTTCTCTTAGTTGCTCAGACATCTGAGTGAGGAGCCTGACTGACTCCGTCTACCCTACAGGTAATTTCCTAGGATGAGCAGTGCTAGGTGAGAGTGTGCACCTGTTGATCTTTTTTAAAAAAATATTGTATTTATTTATTTTTAGACACATGGGAAGGGAGGGAGAAAGAGAGAGAAATATCAATGTGTGGTCGCCTCCCACGCACCCTCTACTGGGGACCTGGCCCACAACCCAGGCATGTGCCCTGACTGGGAATTAAACCAGGGACCATTTGGTTCCCAGGCTGGCACTCAGCCCACTGAGCCACACCAGCCAGGGCCACCTGTGGAACTTTGACAAGTCCTACACACTATTTTCCCAGAAGAGGAGCCTTTTCCCTCTCTCTCCAGGGGAAGTGCTGTGGACTCTGTTTCCTCATTTTTCCCCGAAGGCTGGGTGCCACCAGACCAGAAGCCTGCCAGTCTGATGCTGACAGTGCTCTGTTCCATGTTCACAGCGTGTGTGTCCCCACTGGGGAGGCTGGGAATCTCTGACATGTAGAGGTGTGTGCACTGCCTCTTGATGGAAGTGCCTGTATTTGCCCCGTGTCTCTTTAGAAAACAGATTTTTGAGAGTTTTCTGCAACACAGTGATGTTAAACCTTCTCCTGGCCTTGGGTTGTGAGGAATGCTTCCTAGCTTACAGTTTGTCTTTCTAGATGTCTGTATTTTTCTCAATTTTGCTTTGGGCACTGGAAAAGCCGACCTTTGCCTGTCTGGTTTCTGGCCCTGTGGTGACACTTAGCACAGGGGGTCTGTGCCTGAGATTACGCACACACTCACAAAAAGGGCTTCTTTTTTTTTATACTGATATCTACTCCATCTAGGATTTTCCTTTCAAATAACAAAAATATGTGAGCAAACACAAAAAGGTATCTTTTATAAGGTTCCATTCACATCGGGGTTGCCAGGGGCAAGAGGGTGGGGAGTGAGTACTTTTGGTGCAGGGTTTCCTTTGAGGGTGATGGAGTGTCGTGTAACTAGATGGTGGTGATGGTTGCACGGCATCGTGAATGTGTTTCATACACAGGAACGAATGTCACAATTCACATTATAAATAATAACTTTTATGTAATACTTAAAATTAATTATGCCCTGGAGAAAAGGAAAACATAACAATTAAAGACAACAAAAGAATAAGGTCACAGAGGTGCAGTAAGGCAACTTCTGGTGGGAGCGGGAAAGCCAGTTGAATAATAATCAGCTTTAGAACTGCTCCTGGTGCATTTCCAGAGGCAGCTCCTCTGTGGCAATAACTGGGGAGGATCTAAGGGGGGGTCTTCAGGGAGGCATGGAAGGGCCTCAGTCAGGTCAGGAGATGCTGCACAAGCCGGTACCAGCTCCAGAGCTGCAGCTGGAGTGGCTGCTGGAAGTGCCAAGGGCACTGGAGCCTGGCAACCCTCCATGTCTGGAGCAGCCTCCTGGTTTGCCCCTTCAACAAACTCCTCGAGACCTAGTATATACAGGTGTTGAATCAGGAGCCAGCTCTGCCTCCTGGGCTTCTGATCAAGTTAAGAGAGATGAAATCACTCATGTGCCTGCATTTCCATGTGCCTCCCAAAGACGAAACACAACCAGAGCCTTACAGAGAAGACACAGTGAAGGACAGACTACCAAATGGGTGGTCTGAGGTGGGTCTTTACATCTAGCCAGCCTCGACAAGTGCTCCCTGTGTGTCTGGCATGGACTCTTCCCCATAAGCTCTACCGCAACACCTCTTCCACTCCACAACTATCTCCTGCCAATTCTTACCATTGGGCTCTGGACTCCTTGGACTCCAGGTCACCTGTCCAGGTTCCATTAAAGTGGGTACCATGCTCCATGTTGCAGTCAGCAATTTCCAGCCTTCTGTGGAGTCTGGGCAGCTTCAAGGGAGGTGTCCTATTCCAGCCAGGCATGAGTCCTGGTTCCCCAGACCCATCAACGGTGACAGTGACATAGGAACTACTAAGTCCCTCAGTGGAGAGGAACACCTGCCCCTTACTGGTGGAGACATGGCAAGAGTCTCCATCAAGAAACTGCTCCACTTGGGCTTGTGTTGGAGATGGGGGAAGAGAAAAGATGATACATGTACCTGAATCCATGGTCCCTTCACAGACAGAACACAGTCAAAGGCTTCTAGAGAAGTGGAAGCCCAGACATGCCCCAGGATGCCTGCCCAGCACACAGTTCAGCAGATTATTATCTGAGGCCTGTCTTTGCTCCTGGCCAGCCTCTACCTGGGCTTCATGAGTCTGGTACTAACTCCTCCCGTGATCTCTACTTCAACTTGTCTCCCATCCAAACTCTATTTGCCCACCTTCTCACTTGGGCTGACTACTTGGGCTCACTCTTGGAGTCTGCATTTTTTGAGTTTCAGATCACCTGGCCTGTTTTGTTTAAGATGGGCTCCATGTTCCATGTTGATGTTAAAAATCATCAGCTTCCTGTGGGGCCAGGGATGGCATCCTCTGTTTACCTGTGCATTTGGTTCCCCAGACTTCTGGGTGTTATCAGGTACATTTTCCCTGTACTGGCTGTCAGTGGTGTGGTGGACCTTCCCATCACTGGTGGAGACCAGGAGGGCATCTCATTTGACCTCTTCTTGCTCTTCTTTGAGCTGGGCTGAGCTCTGCAATGACAGTGACCAGTAGCTGGGTGGGAGACCTCAAGCCCTGCTTGATCCTAATCACTGTGGCTTCTGCTTACTGGGATTTCTGCTTCAGGATCAGACCCAATCCTGTGTCTGCACAGACCTCCACTGAGGGTAAAGGAGATCCACTTCTAGAGTTCAGGATAAATCTCAGGCACAGGACACCACCCACACTCCACATCTACCCATACCTTGACCTGGGGTGTGACCATGACCAGCCCACCAGGCTTCTTACCTCTTCCTGCTCAGGGAAGGTTTCTCCACATATACCCCTTACACACACACACATACACAAAGGGAGGTGACATAGAGCAACCCAAGTGGGATCTGAGTGTTGGCTTGACCCAAACAAAACTGCCCTGGGCCTTCCTGTGTTACCTCTGGGTTCTGCCATGAAAAAGGTGTCTGGGCTGAGTTCAGGCCCAGTGGCAGCAGCAGTGAAATATAATAACATTCCTGTCTCTTTTGAGACCATGGCCTTGAGATATAGGCAGACAACAAGAAAACATTCTGTCTTTGCAAATTTCTGTTGCCAAAGGAGCCAGCTATAGGCCATTCTAGAATGTGGTTGCCTGGTTGCCAGGGTTCTGAGTTCTGTTGGGCTCTGTCATCAGGAAGTGAGGTCACTGCATGGGTCCTTCATCTGGAGTGTCTCCTCAGATGAGAGCAGTGACTTCACTTCCTGACAAGACCTGTCACCTTGCCTGAAGAACCCTCCTCCAAACCTGGTTTTTGCAACTGCCAGAGGAGCTGCCTCTTGACAATGTCTCAGGCCAGCTCTAGAGCTGCTTGTTGAACCTGTACTCCTCTCCTACCAGAATGTTTTCTTCCTCCTCGAAGACTTTTTTTTTAATTCTTGATTTTCTTCATTTTTCTTACTGTGTGATTTATTATAAATTATAAATGAAAGTTATTGTTTATATTTTAAAATGTGCCATTGCTGAGACTGACATACATTCATAGTGTTGTGCAAGCATCACCACTGTCTAGTTGCAGGATGTTCCATCTCCCCAAAAGGAAACCTGGACAGGAAGTACTCACTCCCCACTCTTCCCAATCCTGGCAACCTCTGATGTGCTTCTGTCTCTGCCCTTTTACCTACTCTGGATGTTTCCTATGAATGGAATCTTATAATAAGTGCTTTTTTGTGTCTGCTCACATATATTTGTTTTTATATGAAATAGAATTTTTTGTTGAAGGACACATGGACAAAGCTAAAGGGAGGTGGGATTGAGGGTAGGAGGCGGAGATGGGTAGGGTAGGAGAAAATGGTGGTGGGAAAATGGAGACAAGTCTAATTGAACAACAATAAAAAATTGCATAATTACAAAAAGAGAAAAAAGTAAAAATAAAGGGAATTGTCATATAGGTTATAGAGGAGAAGTTAGAAAAGAAGCCCTTTTTGTAAGTGTGTGCATAATCTTATGGTAGAGACGGCTTTGCTAAATGTAACCCTAGGGCCTGAAGCCAGTCAAGACTATTCAAAAAAATTCATGAGGATGGATGGCCCCCAAGCTCATTTTATGAGGCCAGCATTATCCTAATTCTAAAACCAGGTAAAGAAACTAGAAAGAAAAAATATATATAGGCCAATATTTCTAATGAACGTATGAGAGGGGACACAAAACACATCAGAATTTATTTATAAAAATTGTGTATTTATTCTTACATATTTCAAATTCATGCACTTTCAAAGTACTCTTCATTTGATGCAATACACTTATCCAGACATTTTTTTCACTGCTCAAACAGTTTTTGAACTCATAGATTTTTATGCATTTTAGTGCTTCTGCTGTTTTTTGTTTCACCCTTTCCACATCCACAAAACATTTCCTTTTGAGGATTTTTTTTTTTCTGGGGAAAAGAAAACAGAATCTACTTGGGAAGAGATCAGGTGAATAGGGAGGGTGGGGCACAGGGATCATGCGGTTTTGGGCCAAAAACTGCTGAACATTCAGCCCAGTGTGGGCAGGTGAACTTGTAAATCACCCATCATGAAATGGGCAAATGCATTAAAAGAGTCTTCAAAAAAATCACCGAAGCTAAATGAAACTTCTACCAACAGTGCCAGCTGGGTACACCTATACAGATGGGTTCCTAGAAAACTCACCTGGAGGGGAAGCCTGTATTACAAGGGGACCACCCTCCAAAAGATAATTCCACTTGGGGGGTCTCCCCTTGTAGATGTTCAAATCCTCACCAAAATATTACTAATCTGCTCCAGCAATGCATAAACAATTACAAACCTAAATGGGATTTATTCTAGGGATGCAAGTTTGGTACAATATCCACAAACCAATAAATGTGATATACCACATAAACAAAATGAAGCATAAAAGTCAAATTATTATTTCAATAATTACAGAAAAAGCATTTAAAAATCTAGCACCCATTTATGATTTTTTAAAAAGAATCTTAGTAAAGTAGGAATAGAGGAGACATGCTTCAACATAATAAAGTTCATATATGACAAACCCACAGCTGAAATCATACTGAGTGGGCAAAAACTAACAGTGATTCATTTAAGATCAGGAACAAGTCAAGGGTGTCCATTTTCAATACTCTTTCTCACCATAGTACTGGAAGTCCTAGCCACAGCAATTAGACAAGAAGAGGAAAGAAAAGGTGTCAAAACTGGAATGGAAGAACTAAAACTGTCATTATTTGTGTATTACATGATACTGTATATAGAGAACCATCATCATTTCACCTAGAAACTGCTAGAACTGATAAATGGATTCAGTAAAATAGCAGGATACAAAATATCTAGAAATCAGTGGCATTTTTATATGCCAATAATGAAATATCCTATCAGAAAGGGAAACTAAGAAAACAACCCCATCTACAATTGCATCAAAAAAAAAAGTACCTAGGAATAAATTTAACCAAGGAGGTAAAAGTCCTGTATTCAAAAAATTGTAAGACACTGATGAAAAACAATGAAGAAGATACAAGAAGTGGTAACAGATACTGTGTTCACTAATAGGAAAAAATAACATCATTAATGTGTCTATGTTACCCAAATCACTCTATAGATTAAGTGAAATTTTTATCAAGATATAAATGACATATTTCACAGAACCAGAATAAATATTTTAAAACTTTTAATGGAACCATAAAAGATCCCAAATAGCCACAGCAATCTTGTGAAAGAAGCACAAAGTTGGAGGAATCACACTACTTGATACTAAATTATACTAAATACATGGCCAAATTAACCAAAATAACATGGTGATGGCATAAAAACAAACACATAAATCAGTGAATCATAATAGAAAGCTCAAAAATAAACCCACACTTCTATGGTTGATTAATATCTGACAAAGGAAGCAAGGACAGCCTATTCAATAAATGGTGCCGGGAAAACTGGATGCAAAACTGGACGCAGAAAAAGAACCCAGACCACCTTCCCATACTACACACAATAATAAACTCAAAGTGGATTAAACACTTAAGTTTAAGGCTCAAAACCATACAATTTTAGAAAAAAAAAAGTAAGCAGTAAGATCGTGGACTTTTTTTGTAGCAATATTTTTGACATATCTCCTTGAGCAAGGGAACCAAAATAAGCAAATGGGACTACATCAAACTAAAAATGATTTTGCACAGCAAAGAAAACTGTCAACAAAATGAAAGGTGACCCACTGAATGGAAGAACATATTCACCTATGATACATCTCAGAAGTGGTTAATACACAGAATTTATAAAGAACTATACAACTCAACAACAACAACAACAAAAACAGTCCAATTAAAAAGTGGGCAAAAGACAAAAGTAGACATTTATCCAAATAGGACATATGGCTGGCCAATAGACAAATAGATGCTCAAAGTCACTAATCATCAGAGAGATGCAAATTAAAACTACCATGAGATATGACCTAACATCTGTCAGAATGGCCATCATCAATAAATCAACAAACAAGTGCTGGCAAGGATGTGACAAAAAGGGAACCCTCATGTACTGTTGGTGGAAATGCATACTGGTGCTGTCACTGTGGAAAGCATTGTGAAGTTACCACAAAAAATTAAAAATGGAGCTGCCTTTTGACTCAGTGATTCCACTTCCAGGAATAATCACAAAGAAACCCAGAACACTAATTCAAAAGAATATAAGCACCACTATGTTCATTGCAGCATTATTTACAATAACCAAGATTTGAGAGCCACCCAAGCTCCATCAGCAGATGAGTGGATAAAAAAGCTCAAATATTGGATCTCAAACCAGGTGAGGGGACTTCAGGTGCATCCAGAAGACCTTGGGTTCTTGAAAAAGTGATGGAGAAGGAAATTTGTCAAGCCAAAAAAGGCACAAAGCAGATTTAAATTCCTCTGGGGGCAAAGTTTTCAAGAGTGAATGCTGTGTTGTGGAGTAAGAAAGTATAACTTATGGAAGAAAAGTGACATTTTCCTGATTTATCCTGCAGTGTTCATTCATCACTCCAAAAACAGCAGGCCATCTTTTTATACAAAAGTCAACTGACAATGTGCTTCATTGGTGTACACCATTTACTTTTTAATTGGTGACAGTTCAGGAACAATACATTCATCAAGACCCTTGGCTGAATGAAAATGGTTTTGTTTTTGTTTTTACCCACATAACTCGAGAAATGCAGACCAAACTAATTCATTTCTCAAAGGATGTAACTTGTGCATTGTGGTTTATGATAAGCCATATTAATTGCCTGTAATGTATACATTAGCTTGAACTTAGATATTAAATAATAGTAGTTATTACCAGCATTTGTCTTTTTGTGGAATCAATATCAAACAACTTGCACTCCTTAACGCATTCTTTATAAACTGTATAAGTGCTTCAAAACTAGAGAAGGAAGAGTACTACTGCAGGCAGTTAATCATAATTTGGAGTTTGCCTCTGTAGATTACTAAACCAAATTATTTTTTCATTATTTCATTTATTTTTTAAATGCCCTTTGATGTTTCAGAACAAAAAGAAACTCACTTGATTGATTGATTTTTAAGATCAGCCATAATTATCAGTCTTTAGAAGCACTTTCAACAGATTGGTCACCTGGGTTCTAAAGGGAAGAGTATGCCTTTGACAGATTCAAACAAAGCACTGAAACCTTCCCGACATCTTTATTATTCTGTTTAGAATAATCATACTGAGGAATTATAATTCACGATTCAGTTTCAGAAAAACATATTCATTGTATATAAAGCATTTAGATGTCATTTGAATAACAAATATTGTAAAAGACATGTAGAGTTTTAAAACAATAAAGATTTGAACCTGTAAATGTGTGTGCTTTTTAAGAAGAATACATTTTTGGAGAAGTGCCTGTTCAGTCCCTTTGCCCATACAGAGGGCTCAGAGACATATGAAAAGATGCTCAGCCTCACTAGCCATCAGAGAGATGCAAATTAAAACCACAATGAGATACCACTTCACACCATTCAGAATGGCCATCATAAAGAAATCAATAAACAGCAAGTGCTGATGAGGTTAAGGAAAAAAGGTACTGTTTCCCTAGTGCACTGTTGGTGGGAATGCAGACTGGTGCAGCCACTGTGGAAAACAGTATGGAATTTCCTCAAAAAATTAAAAATGGAACTGCCTTTTGACCCAGCGATTCTACTGCTAGAATTATACCCTAAGGATGCTGAAACACTAATTCAAAAGAGCCTATGCACCCCAATGTTCATAGCCGCACAATTTACAATAGCCAAGTGCTAGAAACAGCCTAAGTGCCCATCAGTAAATGAGTGGATCAAAAAAACTGTGTTACATTTACACAATGGAATACTACACAGCAGAAAGAAAGAAGGAGCTCCTACTCTTCACAACAGTGTGAATTGATCTGGAGAGCATTATGCTAAGTCAAGTAAGCCAGACAGTCAAAGACAAATACCACATGATCTCTCCTATAAGCGGAACCTAATCAACAAAACCAGCAGGCAAGCAAAATAAAACCAGAGACATTGAAATAAAGAACAAACTGACAGTAACCAGAGGGGAAGGAGAGGGCAATAACTGGGGAAAAAAGGAGAAGGGTCATCAAGGAACATGTATAAAGGACTCAGAGACAAAGCCAAAGAGGAGAAGGATTGAGTGTGGGAGGTGAGGGTGGGTGGGGCAGGGGAAAGAGGTGGCAGGAAAATGGAGACAACTGTGCTTGAACAACAATAAAAAACATGCAAATAAATGAAATAAAAATTTTTAAAAGATAGATTTTTAATATATTTGGGTAATTGTTTGGATGTGGGAAAAATTGTTCTGTATTATATAAAATATGTTTATTACAAAATGTTCTTTAATTATATATACTATGTAACAGGGTAAAACAGTGTTATGTAGAATAGAATAGTGTAAACTAGATCTTTAGATAAATTGGTGTGGAGCAAAAGTATTCAAATTACTTGAGATTGATGAAGTTTGTTGCTAGAGAACAATAAAATGATTTTTCCAGAAAATATTTAATTTCTTCATAAAATAAGGTAAATATTTTCAATATGTATGTCTAATAGTACAGAAAATGGAATAAACACCATACTGTATAGAAAACTGAATTTGACAACATATTAATGAATAAATGAACAAATGACTTAAAAAACCTCAAACATTAACACTAATAATACTTGGCCATGCAAAAGAAGGAAATCTTACATATTGCAACTATAGATGGACCTGGAGAATATTATGCTAAGTAAAATGAGCCAATCAGAGGAGGACAAATGCTATATAATTTCACATATATGTGGAATCTAATGAACAACATAAACAAACCAACAAAATAGAAATAGAGTCAGAGATACAGGGAACAGACTTACAACCCTCAGAAGGGAGGGTTGTTGGGGAGCCCCCTGAAAAATAAAAAGGAATTCAGAGAAACAACCTGACTAATATTTTTATAACTTTCAATAACAGTAACATATATATTATGCTTCATAGTGAATGGCATTTTATTGTTTTCAATATTTTGACTAATAAATGTATAAATGCATTATTTAAACATATTACAAAAAAGAGATTGAACTACAGATGTTCCTAAAGATGATAACAAACATGCTTATTAAGATTTTTGTACAGATGATGAAAACTTTATGACTAATTATCTTCTATGACCTCAAATATTTTTACATTTATTTATTTATTTGTTTGTTTATTTTTTATAACATTTCATTGTTTATGCTGTTACAGTTCTTCCAATTTCCCCCCCTACTCCCTTTTCCTCCCAACCCACCCCTCATTTCCATTGTCCATCCCCATACTGTTGACCATGTCCATGGGTCCTTTGTATATATTCTTTGACTAATCTCTTCACCTTCTTTCAAACAGTCCCCACCTCGCTACTCCTCTCTTACCTCTGTCAGTCTACTCCATGATTCTAAGCCTCTGGCTCTCTTTTGCTCATTAGGTTATTTTGTTCATTAGATTCTTCTTGTGAGGAAGTGAGATCATGTGGTATTTTTCTTTCATTGACTGGCTTATTTGACTTAGTATAATAGTCTGCAATTCCTTTATTTTGTGCTGACTGGTACATCTTTTTAGTTAAGTCTTCATTTTTATTTGTATAAGATGTGGAAGTTAAATTAAGTTAAAAGATAATTCAAAATAATGTATTTTTGCTTAAATATCTCAATTTTCCACTATGTTTTCTCAGTCGATTTAATTCTTTTTTTTTTACTTTCTTGTACTTTAAAATACTATATTTTGAAGCAAAATTTAAGAGCTGTTTTTAAATTTCTTGAGTCCTTTGTACAATTTTTGGATTTCAAAATATTATGATTATGAACAAAATTTTAGAGCTTGTCAGGATGAGCCACCTTGCAATTCATGTTTAGAGAAAGGTTTGTTTATGCATTGGTTTAATAACCAACTCTTCTAGTATTCTTAATTTTTGAACTTTGTTTTCCTTTCCCTTTTCTGTTTCTTACTACTGCAATTATTTCTGTAAAAAATGAGCTCTTTGTAGAAAATGTGGCAAGTAGAAAGATATATGTGAAACATCAATTTGTTGTTCCACTTATTTTTGCATTCACTGGTTGATTCTTGTATGTACACTGGCCAGGCATCGAACCTATAACCTTGGCATATGACGATGATGCTTTAACCAACTGAGCATCCAGCCAGGACAAGACAGTATTCTTAACTTGATTTAAAGTCCTCTTTTGCTCCCTCTGAACAAATATTTAATACTTATGTGCATACACATACATATATTTATATATTTTTCCAAGAACTGCATTTAATTGTTGCTCTACTGAAAGAAAGAGCATCAGTTTTTAGTTCATTCATTCTTATTCATATTCAAATATTTAGCCATTTCTGTTTTATGCAACCATTCCATGGATTTCAGAACTCCAATTTTATTTGAAAAAGGAATATTCATGCAGCAAAAGTAGGGTGGAGGCTCTACTAGTTTCCTGTAGATAGTGTAATAAATTACCACAAAGCCAATGGCTTCAAAACAACAGAAATATATTCTCTCACATTTTGGAGGCCAGAAGTCTTAACCAAAGTATCACTAGGTTGACACTCCTTCTAACGTTCTACAGGATAATCCATTTCTTGTTTTTTCCATCTTGCGTGACAGCATTCCTGGGCTTATGAGCATTCCATCACCCATTTCAACCTCTACCTTTACATTGCCATCTCCTCTGTGTGTATGTTTAATCTCCTTCTGCTTTCTCTTATAAATAAACTTGTAAGCATACTTGTAAGTATTTAGGGCCCACAGGGTCATCCAGAGTCATCTAAAGATCCATAACATAGTCAAATGGTGGAACATATATTTCCCAAATAAGGTAGCTCAGAATCAAGGGATTAGTATGTGAACAGATTTTTGGGTACATTGGTCAGCCTACTACAGGGTCCTTGTTAAATGTAGACTACAAACAAGCATCATTCTAACTAAGCAATAAATAGCATGTGACCTTTGGCTTTTGTCAAAGGAGGTTTTCATGAGGCCACCTAGACAGAGCACTAATGGTTCTTTGACATACACATTATGAGGCCCACTCAAGTGAGCACTGAATGGTTTGTAGATACTAACTGAGGTCTTTTGCAGGACCTGGGGACTGGTGATTGCTACCATACTCAAGAAGTTGAGAATCTGTGAAAACTAACTACAGTCCACTTAGAAAATTAATCTGTGTCGCACATCAACTTCTTTCTCACTGTCTCTACTTTTACTTTCTGTTTGTTTGAAAATCTGTAATTTTTTCTTGAAAATTAGGGTTTTGGAAAAATTTGCTCAAATTATTCACATGTTCCTCAATATTTTATGCATCTGACTCCTATGAGTAAGAAACAAATCCTGGGAATCTCTGGTTAATGTTTAATATTTTACAGAAATTATAAAATACATTCATCCCACTACATAAACAAGACCTACAAAATTTCTATCAAATTGAATGATACTATCACATTTTATTTAAACAAAAAGCAACTATAAATATTTTGCATGGTGATGAACATGATTACTCTATAATAATAACCCTTCAAAAGAAGACTATATTATTTTTTATATTTCATCAAACTGTTTCTGCAAACATGGCCTGATCAACATATTTGAAATTATCTGTGACCATTGAGAATTTTTCAATATTCCAGACATTGTTTAGAATTTACAACATTAACAGAGATTTAAAATATATATAAGGATATGGCATACACACTGACTCTGGAAAACTGGAATTCCTTTCATGACTAATACCTTTGGATCAATTCAGTTCAATTTCTCTTATAAATAACTTTATTCAGAGCTCTAGTTAACTTTATTATGGTTAGGCATGATTATAAAACAGAAAACAATGGGCAAGTTATGTCACATTTTGCGTGAACTTTCTAGGTTTATCATGGGCTAATTTTCCTGCAATCTTCAGTTTATATTGAACATAGGTTCCATTTAACGTTTTCAAAAATGACAGTTGTATTTTTATTTTATGTGCTACCCACATAGACATTATTTATTTAAATGAATTTATTTAACAGGACTATCTTCAGTGTGCTTCACCTGGTCAAAATAATTTTACAGACCACGTGAAGTAGGCTTATAATTAAGACATAAATTAACATAAGGGAACACAATGATGTCTTTATAAAGAGAAAGATTGAAAGTGTGCAAAGAATACATTATTTTGTCTGAGAACTTTTATATTAAGGTTTCCTTTTTTATTGTGGAAGTTCTACTCTCATTGTTGGTGACTAGAGAAATTCAACTTCATTTTGCTTAAGAAAGAGGAATTTATTATAAATATACAGATGTATCTTAGAGAACCTATAAGATAAACTGCTTACAGATGGGTTCTTCTGGTGTCACCTCTGCTGGTCTATCCATGCCACCCAGGTGTCCTCTGCCTTCCCTCTTTTTGTCAGAGTCTGTTTGGAATGACATGGTTCTTATCATCAGTCATAGTGTCTCTACTTTTCTTGTGAATCCACTTTTTTAATTTAAATAGACAAATTATGAAAAACAGGTTTCATCTTTTAGTGTAGACACCCAAAGGGGAAAAATAGCCATCCATCTAGATTATAATCTACAGGGATTTCTTGATGACACTTGATAGAGCTTCCTCTCCTTGAACATATCCAATGTGGTCATGTAGATAAGGTCTCATCACTTAGACATGGTAGCTCCATAATGATTTTGCAGGTCAAGTGAGAGAGGGGTTGTTCTGGAAGGAAGGATGCTAGACAAACATTCTCTTACGTTCCCACCGTTCTACTGATCAGCACTACTCCTGTTGGTCTCTAAGGTCTTGTCTCATAAACAGCCCAACCATATCATAGTTATTTTTATTCTTCCTCAGGCTTTTCCCATGTGTGAGAAGGACTATGTGAAGAAGAAGGAGCACAATAATTCTAGTACACATACTTAAATCAGCTCCAATTCTTCTCTGTCACTGCTATATGCTTTGCTCATTTACTTGTTTCCTCCTCATAGCCTTTTAACAGGGATTCGTCCTTCGGATTGAAATATTCCTCAGTACAGATGCCTGCATCAGCTCACATAGACCATTGTGAGTATTTCAAATCCTTACTCTTACACCTTCTATAGGTCTTCATGCCCTAGTAAATCTGAGCACTAATGTCTAGAATTCTTTGTACAAATACTTAAGAGCTTAATAAATCAAATAGTTTAATAAACAGGGATTTAGAATTTATGATTAAAAAGGTTGGAAGAGCGGGTGGTTTTATGTGGGAAATTTTTTATCAGTAATTTTCTCATGGCATTTATCACTTATAATGTGTATAATATTTTATTTATGTGTGCATCATCTGTCTTACCAGACAGTAAGTACCTCAAGGGCAGAATCCATATAAATTGACATTGGAACATCTCATATTTTAACAGTATTTGCACTAAATAGTTTGTAAACATATAATGGTAAAAGGAAATAAAAAATGAAGGTCAGAGGAAAGGGAGTGACCAACAGACCAAAAAAGAGAAAGAGAAACAAAAGAAAAAGAAGATAAAAAGAGGAAAAATAGTGGAGATAAGTTTTTGAAAGCATGAGGAAGAGAATAGCTGAATAAAAGGGTTACCATTTTCTTGCAGCACTTGTATTTAACAATTTTGAGAGAGGCAGCATGTTAAGTCAGGAGACAGAAGCTGTGAGCAGTAATGAGGAAAGAGGATTATGTGTGCAAAATGCTATCCAGAAGCTTTTAGTTGGAACTTTCATGTAATCCATGGAGTTGATCATTCAGATATTTTAGTCTAACACTAACCACAACATTAGAGGCATACCTTTTCTTTTTCTTTTCATTTTCTGGACAAATACCTAGCAGCTAGTAGAGAGAGTAGGAAAAGGAAATGCCTTTTCTCTACGCTTGGTCCTTTTGAAGGTGGAATATAAGCTTTTTGCCTTAAGTTCAATAATGAGAAGTTAATCACAGTATGTCAGGGTTTCGTACGTGATGACAGCATGGATGTCTACAATCTTGTCAGGGGATTTTCCTATCTGTGCTTTGTGATTCATTGAGTGTGAAATTTCTTACGTTATTAGCATACTACTAACACAACTGGTTGAGATATGAAATGCTTTATTTACATAGATATTTATCAATCAGTAAATTATTCAAGGGTTTTCTTGATTATATGAGAAGACAGAAAGAAATATGTAACATATCCTATTTTCCTAAAAGCTTAATATATATTTGGAAATGACATGGAAATTAATGAGGCTATAGAATACATAAACAAAGGCAATATACTATAATTAGTAGGGAAGTTAAAAGAATAACCTGAGATGTATGATGCTTAGAAAATGTCCTGGGTAGAGGAGAAATTCATCAAAAAGTAGGTTATAAAACAAGGTCTTAAAATAATTTGTATGGCTTGGATTTTAGAAGAAATTTCATAATCTTCCAGCAACTGAAACAACAAAAGAAAAAGCATAATGTAGAATAAGAAGACTGTTTTTGTCCAATTATTAAAAATTTGGCCTTACTACATTACAGATTTTAGCTCAAAGAGTACTAAGTCAAACTAAGACAAAAAAAATAAATAGCTAAATACAAAGATTTTTAAATATTTTAGAAGACAAATAAAAAATTACCCTTCTAAGACTTAAGACTTGCCAGGGCTAGTAATAATTTATACTTCAATAAAAGCTAAGCAGAATGAACATTTAGAACGTATTGTATCTCTCTCTCTCTCTCTTTCTCACTCTCTCTCTCTCTCTCTGCAGACATTTGTGTGAAGGGAGTGGGTGGCTGTTAGTCATTGTATGCATTTCAAATTGGTCTCTTTTTATAACCTGCCAGGCAACCAGGATAATAATTATTGTTTAATAATAAAATTGATGGTTTCTTGTTGGCTTCATAAGAAGCCATTCTCTGCAATACATGCAGAAATCATCACACCTCTTACCATGTTTCTTTCCTTAACTGATCTAAGTTAAAAATAAAAGCAGCAAACCTCATCAGATTGTAGTGTGTCAAATGAAATCAGCCTACTCAGAAGTAACTCATCATCTAAAGATACCATCCAAAATGAATTCTTGGGAAGCAGACTATTAGCAGCCTTACTTAAGGCACTTTGACCTACTAATCAGAATCTACACTCAACTTACTACATAATGTGGGAGTTTGTATCACCTTGTCTTGTGGTTTTGACTTACTTTATATGCCTGAGTCAGTCAATGTAATCAGTTCTAGAAATTATTTCTGTGTTCCAGAATGCATTAATGATAGTTAGATAATGAATGTAAAAGATATTTTTAACTATTTAGTCTATATATTGATTCAAAAATCTCATAATCATATCTATTCAATGTTTGGTCAGATGGATTTCACTTTTTTTCATATAATTAGACATTTGGAAAATGAACATTACTCCCATATCAAAATGCCACAATAGTTTACTTTATTTAATATTTTACATAATAAATATTAAATATTTAACAAATATTATATTAAACAAATATAATATCTTGTTTAAGACATGTCATGGTCAGTAGCTAATCTTACTTAAGTGGGCACTATTATTTAACAGTTTTTTTGGTGCTTTCTCTGTTGAAACTATAAAATTAATTACATGAGTTTTTAAATCCCATTATCTTCATCTCTTTCCACAATTTAACAGTATTTTACATATTAAACATCAAACACATATTCAGCAGCACCTGTTGAATAGTTGAGCGTGGATGCCCGACACCTGTTGGCTACAGGTCTTTGTGAAGCCGAGCAGGTCAGAGGCGCAGAGGCCTAGCACACACAACGCATACGCCAAGGCGTTTATCAAGCACTATGGATTGTCGATGTCAGTTACCTCTTAAACCTTGGACACTTAATAAAACTAGAGAAAACCAACTCTAATAACTGAATAAAAACAGAAACAGTACTGAAAAACAAAATTGCACTTACTGTTTTTAAAAGGACAAAGTTTAACCAATGATTAATCCAGTTGGATCCTAAATATACAGGCAATAGAAAAGTATATGTTTATTAATATGTAGGAAGAAAGATAAAATTATTCCTAAGAACCAGGAGAAGTAGTAAATACCAAAACTAAGAAATAGAAACAAACAAATAAGAATTTACAGCAAAGATTCAATGTATTGGTATTAGAAATGATACCATCATCTTATAAACCCAAAGAATAGGTGAAAAGAGACTAGTATGTCTCTAATCTTCTTGAAAATATACATTTGAATGTGGCTGTGTATATTTTTCCATTGTAACTTATAGTGCAGATTTTTATTAACATGCCTGTAAAACAATACTTCTGGCATTTTTCCTGGAAATCCTATAGTTGCTTGCTTGTAGCTTCATATTATTTTATTCTTAGGTACTCCGTCTCTAGCCAAAATGCTCAAAAACACCCAAAATGATCATTTCCAGTGAAATGAGAAATAGTGGAACTGGAACTAGAACTGGAAATCCCTGGCATGGAAACATCCACGCCACTTAAAGAACTAAAAAATGTTCAGTTATGAACCACATAGATTACAATACAAATGTTTGAGCAGGGTGGTTACAGTCATGTGTTGTGTGAAAACAAACCATTTTCCCTGGGAGCTGACAGAGGAGGCTACAAGACAGTCCTCTAACAGAAGCAGCCACCATTGTAAAATATTTCATAAATTCCAGCATGAACGCTTGAAGTCAGCCACCTTTCCGAGTGAGGCACAATTACAGCCACTTCCCAGTATAGTCTGAGAGAAACGGAATGGATTAGTCTAACCAGAAGCTCCAGGCCTTCCCTTCAAGAGCCTGGAATAGGAAGGTGCTGATCAGCTCATGTATTCCTAATTTCCATGTCTATTATATACCTCAGTACAATGTAGAGTAGCCCGAATGTTAATCAAAATGATTTATCAGTGATGCAGAGAGTGGAGATGCTCAGAAAATGACAGAGATATGGGATCACACTGGCTGGATTAAGTCCAAAGAAAACCTGCCCTATATATGTATATGAATTTCAATTGTATGAGTTGATCAAATTTCTTATTTTTAATTCATTTTGAGTTTTCTGTAACTATTGACAAAAGCAGTTTAAGAACTCAATGATAGAAAAATGTAGTGAATAAATATATAGAAGCCATGTAACGTATCACTGTGATGTTGAAATAACACAGGCCCAAATAAAATTTGAAGTAGTCTAAAAGTAAGATGACATACTGGTCACAGTATCCAATGGTATTAATATATGCTCCATTCCACCCGGGATTATCTTCTCTTCTTTATAAAATAATGCTGTTAGATATACAAAGAGAAAATATGGAAATGGTATGGCCTTGTCACATTAACACTAAAGCTATAGGTTCTAAACCTATCTTTGTAATGAAGTGTGTTAAAAGCCCTCCTTTTACTTTTAATCAATATTGTAATAAAAATAATCATGTGTATGCAAATGATAATTATTGGCAAATTAATTTACTATTTTACTTAGATAACATTGTCAAATATAAAACCTTCTAGCACATAAGGATCTGTCTGCAAGTTTTTCTTCAAGTTACAGAGAATATTAATTTACTTACTGATTTTATCCCTCCTATGAAATATTAGTTTTCTAATTAGATTATTGTTCTCTAGGAAAGAGCATAAAATTATGTGGGATAAGATAGAATAAAGAATATGACAGGAGAAACATTTTTAGAATTCATATTTCTAAGTTGAACATAGATGATATATATTATTTTCATTGCAAAATTATTGGAGAAATTGGAGAAGTGTTAACTGATCAATAATTATACAAGGTGTGTCCAGAAAGTATCCAGCCACGTACTGTGAGAAATAGAGACATTTATTGAAGAAGATACAAGATTCAAGAAACGCTGTACACAAGATAATGACACCTAAGTCTCTCCAAATTAGGCACCTTGGGACCTCACACAGTTCTCCCAATAGCTATCAGCTGACCCTTTGTATTTTCCTGAATCTCATCAATGGTCTGAAATCTCTTCCTTTTCAAAGATGATTTTAGTTTTGGAGAAAGCCAGACTTTGCAGGGTGCCAAATCTGGGCTGTAGAGGGGCTGAGTCACCTGGGTGATTTGATGTTTCACCAAAATACTCTGTATGTTGTTGGGAACCGCCCTGCCTGGTTTCAGAGGCTGTAACCCCCCATGGTTAAGGCTGAGTCAGAGTTGGGACCATAAGCCACTAAGGAGACAAAGCTTGTCTCCCTGGCAGGTGTGCCACCTCTGCCCACTTCACCCTGCTTGGCCCTGAGCTTGGCCAGTTAGCCAATGACGAGTAAGAATCCTCAAGGGAGGATCAACCTAAGACAGGCTCTGGTCACCAGGAATAAACTTGCAGGGAAGGACTTGGGGGGCTTTGGAAAAAGGGGGCAATGGACCCTCGCCTCTCGGCTTTGAAATAGCCTGAGTCCTCATTCTGTCTGCAAGAAGTCTCCTAATCTCTTGGCTGCCTTACTTCCCTCGCCTGACTTAAGCCTGAAGCAATAACAGAGGGCAATGCAGTCCTGTGCTGGGAGGGGCAGATTCCCTGGGGTATCAGGCCTAAGAAAAATACATACATTCCTGTGAAACCTACCTAATTTGTACCCTCAGTTTAAGAGATAAGGGTCCAGACCTGAGATGAGTCTGGCGCCTAAAGTTTTATGGCCCTCTAACTAATTGGCTGTAACTCAGAATAAGCCCTCAGAGTTCTCTGTAAATCATGTATTGTTTAACCCTTACTGGCTGACAATGACTGATGAGCTTTATCTGTATTCCTGTGCGAATGAACCTAATAAAAGCCCATAGAGAGAAAGGCTCTGGGCCCTTCTCCTTTGAGAGAAGCGGCCACCTTTCTTCCCCGAGCAGATCATGTCTTGGTAGTCTTTTCTTCATCCATGGTGGACCAGGGGGGCTGCATTAAAGCCCTCCGACAGTATGTGATGTGTAGTGATGAAGCTGTCAATCCCAGTTGCCCATAGCTGCACCCTTCTGAATCATCTGAATAGTTTCCACAGAAGAATGTCCAAGCTTAACACAAAATTTGGTCCAAATTCATTGCTCTACTCATTCAGTTATTTTGAATGTCAGCCACACAGTACACATGCTCACTCAACAGCATCTACTGCCCCCACTGATTAGTACAGTGAAGTCGTCCTTGTTCACACATGTGCATTCCAGTCCACTCTCCTTGACTGCCAGGCTACATATATGTCACTTAAACCATTCTCGTTAGAACTGGGCTTTTCTGGACAGACCTCATAGTATTAGTTTGTATACTTGACTGAAATACTGAATTCCAAGGCATTTCCAAAGCACCCTAACATCTTTATTAATAGCAACAAATACATGCTGTGACTAAATGATCTAAACTGTTCATTCATAACTATCAATTATATGAGCATAAAATAATAATAATTATAACATATAAAAATAAAAAGTGTCTATATGCATTCAATCCTAAATGTAGCCATGGAATTTGATAGGATGAGAAAGAGAAACTCAGATGATTCTATGACTTCTCCAATAATATATAATTACTAAATAGTTAAGACTCACTCAAGTCTTCTGAGGGAATATGATAAGAATCTTTCAATTTTCAAAAGGGAAATAGTCTATATTTACAAAACTATATAAAATATTTTCTTTTACCAATGTATTTATGCCACATAAATGTCTACATATCATTTATTTAGCACAACTTAAAAATCATTTTCTGCCAAACAAGATATTTATAAAGTAATTATAAATAATTAGAAGTTAACCACATATTTTTAAACTGAAGAATCAAGGCTGAATGTTCTTAAAATATTTACAAATATTGAAATATATTCTAACCTTACAAATTCTATTTGGGTATAATGTTTACTTCATTACTTTTAAGATATTTTTTCCATACAAGTCTTTAAATTTTCTTTCTTTAATCCCATCACTAAGTTATGATTATGTGCATATGTATTTTTAAGTGCCAAGCTAGTCAAAATCAATAATTAATTTGATTTTAACCAGCAACAGATCATTTTTAAATTACCATTTCATCAACTGAATATATTGCCAACCCTCACCCCAAATGTCTCTGCCTATTGATCATAAAGATAGAGTCAAAAAGAAAGGATACGTTTTATGACTTATCTCCTATTAACAGTCTACTGGGCTATGACCATGCTCTGGATGCAAAATTGAAGGAAATTATCTTTGTCTGAAAATGTCTCTAATACAGACATTTATGGTTAATGGGAGAAACAAGGACGGCGTGAACAGTTTTGTCTGAGGGAGAGATTAATAAAACTATCTGACTATCAAAAGGTAATTAGATATTTTGTAAGCTGATTAGAATAAAAGCCATTTTAAGTAAAGGAGAAAGAGTGACAGTACAGATATGCATAAACTAATTATTGAATTAATCATGTCCATAAGCACCCACTCGGTGTTTAAAACAGTGTTCTGTCCTTTGCAGAATAGGAAACATAGATAAAGCATTGTCAAAGTATTAATGTTCCTCAAATCACCAAACAAATAAAAGAAATTTTTTTTTAGTTTTCTACCAAAATTTCTTAGAATGATGATGAAAACTGATAGTAATAAAAAGGGACAGGTAGCTTCTGTGCTTTCAATTTCCTAAGTACAGAAGAGGTATAAATAATAATAATTAGTTAATTAAATTCTAATCATCCCCATCACCTATCTTGCCCTCCTGTTTCAATTTTTACCCAAATAAAGGAGAATTTTAAGAAAAATAAAGTCTCGTCTAGAATAGTCTAGATTGCCTGTGCAGAAACACCCACATTTCACCAGCAATTGGCAGTCTCCATGTACTGTGTAGACATGGCAACTAGGTTATTTTGGGTAATTTATTTATTTCATTTGCAATTCATGAGCCATCTTTTTCATGTGAGGAAGAAAATTCAAATAATTTTATTAAAGTGCTCTATAGTGAATCTGTGAGTCAATTTTAGAGACAATTCTTATAATACCTTTGAGCTTTAAAATTGTTTACTTTTCAATATATTTCTTAAAATGCATATTCTACTCAAAATACATTTATTTCTTTACATTCAGAATTATAGAATTTCCACAGAAGTATTAAGATATAAGAAATGTTTGCTAGCAGCATACTATGAAGACTCCTTTTCAGATATGGAACAAGAAAGCGAATTCAGATAGATTTAAAGTACCAAATACAATTTTACTAAGACAAAAAAAAAAAAAGTTAGCTTAAGCCATACAAAGAGAAGCATTCATTGCATTGGTCTATGAAATATTTTATTTTATTTTTTAAAGATTTTATTCATTTGTTTTTAGACAGAGGGGAAGGGAGGGATAAAGAGCAGGAGAGAAACATCAATGTGTGGTTGCCTCTCATGAGCCCCCCACTGAGGACCCGGCCTGAAACCCAGGCATGTGCTCTGACTGGGGATTTGAACCAGTGACCCTCTGGTTCACAGGCCAGTGCTCAATCCACTGAGCCACACCAGCTAGGGCATATGAAATATTTTAAACAAAATAACATTTTTCTGGATTTCTTTTCTCTTTTCAAATTCTGCACATACCTCGAAAACACGTATTTTCATTATTGTCTGTTAATAAAAATTATTGGATTAAAATTGTTTTGTAATAGTTAATATCTTTTATATCTGTCTCATAAAAGAGATTTCTCTAGCAGAACATGGATCTTATTTCCCTTTACTCACGAATTATGAAGACATTAATTGCCAAATAATTAATTGCACATAAACCAACCTAGGAAACCTCAGAATTCCCTTATTCTTGGTTCTGTGAAGCAAAAACTGAATTATCTTTTTTTTTTAAATACTTTATTTATTTATTTATAGGGAGAGAAGAATAGAGAGAAAAAGAGAGGGATGGAAACATCAATCGATTTCCTCTCTCATGCCCCATTCCAGGGGACCTGGCTTGCAACCCAGGCATGTGCCCTGACCGGGAATTGAACCAGTGACTTTTCTGTTTGTAAGAGGACACCGACACCACTGAGCCACCCCAGTCAGGGCAGACAACTGTAAATCTTTAAAAAAATAAAATAAAAACCCAAAATCTTTATAGTTAATCTGAGCTTCAGTTTTTGTGATTAACAACAACAACAAAATAATAATAGGAATAGAAGTTCTTATAGCCTAGGTTTCAAAGAAACAGATGTCAGTAACAATGTCAGTTTGAAATCAGATGCCTTTACATGAATCAGAAATTCTGTATTACAGGTCAAGGAGTGACAATCTATAATTTTCTGATATAGAAATTTAAAATTTTTATGTAACAGGACTTAGACAACAGCTCAAAAAGTCCATGTTCTAATGCACTTGTTCTGCTACAAATATATTCCAATATGGATACATTTTAAAATACTTAAAACCAAAAAGATATAGTTGAGCTATAAAACAGTGTCGACACTAAATAAACTAAAAACAAACATAAAGTAAACCAGACGCGAATTCATAGGTACGCAAAGCTTCCTGTGAGGAATAGGCCGTGTCAGCCAGAATATTGACTTTATAAAAGTAACGGAAACTGACGGTGCTCCAGAGGTGAGAACTGAATAAAGCTCAATGATTTAAATCTGAGGTTAGAGTGGGGCTTTCTCTTTCTGCCCAGCCTCTCCACCCCTCCCCAAACCTCTGCTTAAGAATGGATGTTGAATAAAAGTTCAGCACAATCACAGGTCATCTGTATTGCTTAAATGAAGTTCTATGTTTAGGGAGATAGGAACGTGTAGAAACAGCCTTGCCTCAAGGATATAAACTAAGTAGTCTATTAAATAGGTTACTATATTTGTAATATCAAAAGAAGACAGGAACTCAAAGTAACATTACAAAAATATGCTGTTAATTGGGGCCCTCAGTAATACATTCCAGAAAAATATAAATAAGAAAGAATGAGGATAAAGAGAAAGAATAAGAGTTTGAAGTATTATTCGAAAGCCCTAATAATGAATCAACAAACAGAAGCTCTAAAACATATGAAAAAATTCTAGTGCTAAGAAAGACAGTAGTGAAAACGAAAACCTGGAACATTTCAAGTCGATGTTACAGAACTGTCTGAAAATAGTTTGATCACATTTATTATGAACAATTTTTAAGAAAATGTGTTCTATAAAATTTCACAAATAAGAAAAAACCAGGCATAAGTGAAACAAATTCTGAGTATGGGAAAAATCAATTAGAAAATGTTGAATGAACATAATCATCATTGAAAAACACACAATAAATATGATAATTCTATCTCTATAGTGTCAAAGCCAAAAGTAGTGATTTAGAAAATATTATGGAGGAATTTACTCAGAATACAACACTGATATATAAATAGAAAGCATATATCATTTTCTTTATGAACCATTATAGGATAGGTTAAAGAGATTATATTACTTCAATTCACATGTAATAGGCATCACAGAATAGAATAAGTTATACTGAAAAATAATCTTTGAATATATAAGATTCTCTAACTGGAAGAAGTTGTGCTTTTATACATTAAAAGACATTATCAAAATGAAGTAATGTAAATAGGAATAATCCCATAGGCAGAATATATTGCAACTGCAGTTTGTTTGTTTGTTTGTTTGTTTAATTTCATATGGAGATTTTATTTTTATCATTTTTTTCTTTTTATTGTTGTTCAAGTACAGTTGTCTCCATTTTCTCTCCACCACTCCCCCTCACTCCAACCATCCTCACATTCCACCCTTGATCCTACCCCCCTTTTGGTTTTGTCCATGTGTCCTTTATGCATGTTCCCTGACAACCCTTCCCTCTTTTCCCCATTGCTCCCTCCCACCCCCCTCTTTATTTCTTTGTTTTTATTTCAATGTCTCTGATTATATTTTGCTTGCTTGCTTTTTTGTTTTGTTGATTAGGTGAGATCATATGGTATTTCTCTTTTACTGCCTGGCTTATCTCACTTAGCATAATGCTCTCCAGTTCCATCCATGCTGTTGCAAAAGGTAGGAGCTCCTTCTTTCTCTCTGCTGTGTAGAATTCCATTGTGTAAAAAGACTTATTACGCCTTGCTTTTGAATATACAGCTTAGTGGTTAGACAATCACATACTTTATGCAGCATTCCCCTCAATATTTTTAGTAGCCCAACTGTCACCCTACATAGTTATAACTATATCATTGACTATATTTTCTATGATTTACTTACTTTCCTGTGACTATTTTGTAACTATCAATTTGTGTTTCTTAGTCCCTTCACCTTTTCCACCCAGTGCCCCAACCCCAACCACCTGCTCTCAGGTAACCACCTCTCTCTGTATATATGAGTCTGTATATTTTTAATAATTACCATATATACAACCATCAATAAAATTATGCTTAGAATGATCAGAAATTTTTTTCTTTAAAAAAATAATGCCAGAAAAATATTAAAATTTCTAAAAACATTTCTAAATAATTCATGAATCAATACGACAGTATAAGAAAAATTAGAAAATATGAACTGAGTATAAACAAAATAAAAATTTGTGGAATAAAACTAATTGATTCACATTAAAATTTATGACATTGAATATGTATATTAGAAAAAATAAAACACTCCAATCAATTATTTTAAACTTCCATCTTAAGAAAGCAAAAAGATAAAAGCAAATCAAACCCCAAATAAGCAGAAGGAAATAATTAATAAAGATAAGAGCAGAGATAAACAAACCAAGTACAGAGAAAAGATGACATCAATAAAAGCAAAAGTAGGTTGTAAGACTATGGAAGTGGGGGGTGGACTGGGTGGAGGGAAGTGAAGGGGAAAAATAGGTCATTTGTAAAAGCATAAACAATAATCATAAACAAATAAATAGAAATCTTAAACAAAATTGATAAATTCTAGACCAATAAATAAATAAATAAACACATACAGAGAGGAAGCACAATTACCAATCTCAGGAATTAAAGAGGCAGTGTTACTACATATATTACAAATATTTAAAAGATAATAAGGAAATATTATGGGCAACTACTTATCAGTAAATATGATAGTTTATATTAAATAGAGTCCTTGTAAGACGCAAAGTACCAAAGTATCCTCCAGAACAAATATATAACATGAATAACCGTATACCTAAGAAAGCCATTGAATTTACATTAAAAACATTCTCACAATAAAAACTTCAAAGTTAGATGCCCTCATTGTTATATTCCTTCAAATATTTGAGCAAGAAATAATATCAACTCCACACAAATGCCTCCATAAAAAAAGAACCACTCCCAAATAACTTTATAAGTGTAGTATTACCCTGATACCAAAATCAGAAGATATGACAAAGAAAAATAACCAGAGTCCTGTAATTCTCATGAATATAAATGCAATCCCTTAATAAAATATCAGAAAATCAAATTCAGTAACATATGTTAAAACGAACCAAACACATGGCAAATTTATGATTAGTTTATAGAGAAATATGGATGTAGGGTGAAAGAAACTTATTTTTTCAACTTGTCTTAAATCTAATGTCAGTCTAAAATATATTTTATAAAATGAAATGCATGTGGTTCTTACTTATTTCATTCACTTTCATATCTCTTGGAGACATTTTCTTAAATTCTGACTTAGAAAAAGTAATTTGACAATCATTCACTTCACTTAATGGCTATTTAATTTCATTGAAAGTCACAAAGTATAGACTCCATCTGGCCTCTGAATCTGCTGTTGAAGGATGAGATATGTTTTTATTTTTTTCTTAAGAGTATCATTGCATAGAGTGCTCTCTATTCTTACATGTGGTTTTAGTTATCAGATTTATTTAATAAATTCAAAGTAATTATTGAAGATTCCTTCAGTATCTTTTTTGCAAATGTTTCTCTAACTTCTCCTTTTTGGAAACCAGTACATTTCAATATTTAAAAACAAGAGAGCAATGTTTTATACTTTTTATATCTACATAATCTTTACACAGCAGTCCTCAGATGTAAATGCTTATCACAGTTACCCGAGGAGCTTATTTTCCCAGCATGAATCCTTCATAGCCTTTAGAGTAGAGCCATAGAAGGAGTCTTTAATAGGGACTCTCTCTTCAGGGAAACTGTATGTGGAAATATACTGCCTTACATATTAAGAACACACTTCCTTTATCTTTCTATGCCAGCAATTAAAATTTTAAGTCAGTATTGAACAAATAAATTAGTTAAATTATTAAAATAGTATAAACAAAGGGGCATTTAGATATAAATTCTCAAGTTGTGGGTTGAGAAATGCGTTTTCTTGAAACCTGGGTGAAGGCAGCCAGGCTCCAAGGTTGTACATTATTTATAGAATCTAGTCCAGTACCTGACCTATATTTGATTTTTATATCCCACCAACATTGTAAAAGCATTCCCTTTTCTCCATATCCTTGACAACATTTTTTTTTGATAGTGAGAATTCTAAGGCTTCTTAAAACAGACGGCAGTATGTAATTGTTTTTGTTAAAATTTTGTTAGTTGAGAAGTACTTATCTAAATGAGTCTGGTGTCCCCAAGTTTGTCTTCCAACCCTAACAATTAGAAGGTGCCCTATACAGTACAGATCTTCAAACACTTTTGCCTTTACAGACCCTAAATGAAATTCAAGTTGCAATTTAAGGTTTTCATTACAAATTCCCATATATTTGAAAGGATGCAATTTATTGTGTATTGTTAACTATTGATATTTTAAAATAAAAAAGTATATAAAATATAAATTAAATGTAATCAATTAAATTTACTAAATGTATTCAATAAACATAACCATCAATATAATTGATTGTAATAGTAACCAATTAAATGTAAATTAAGTATAAAACTAAATATATCATTTAATTTTTTCCAATTGGAACTAAATGTCTTTGTAATATACTATATAACATCATCTGTTTAAGTAATTTTGTATCAAAACTTTTATGTATTTTTGTCTTTATGTTTTCTATACTCTCACTGCTGTGTTTTACTTTAACATAATATTGTTATACTCACAATTTTATTGAGCATTTACCGTAATTATCTCCCCACATAACTATGTACATAACATACAATTATTTAGAAAATATACTTCATGTGATTATACATAAATTGAGAAGATGCTGTAGTATTTGAGGAAATAGCACTATAATATGATATAGGTTTATTGAAGCAGATATTCTCACTGTCACTGCTGTTTTGAGAATCCATGGAGGTAGGATATGATGGAAGAATAGAGAATAATTGGGAGGATATTGAATAACCAGACAAGACATTTTAGTTATTAGATCAAGGTGGTAGCTTTGAAGATGGTGAAAATTGTTTGGATCCTGGTTAAATTATGAAATTAGAGGCACAGAATTTGCTGATAGCCAGGAGGTGGAGAATGAGAGAATAAAAAGAGAGGATTGTTGGAGAGAAGGGGGCACTGGGCAGAGGGGCAAAGGGGAAACAAAGTTGGGACAACTGTAATAGCATATTCAATAAAATATACTTTAAATTTTTTAATTAAAAAAGAATTTATATTTTTCTGAATTTTTAAAAATGCTGACATATCAGCAATATTTTCTAATAGAGGAATGAGAAAATGTTTATAGTTTAGTAATTGGGAAGCTACATATGAGACATATTAAGATACCATCCTCCAAGTGACAATATTGTAACGAAAATTTGACTTTTAGGTCTGAAATTCAGAGATTTCCAGGATAGAGACATAAAGCTGGAAATCAACAGCACAGATTGTGTTTAAAGATGCTTGGTGAGATTATCTGGGAAGTAAGTAAAGACAGTAAAAATGAGAAGTAGCCATCAAGAATGATGAAAACGGAATGTGTCCAGTGATATTAGAAAAGAAGCTACCTTTAATGCCAAGTGTTGCAAATGTCTCCAGAAGGAGGAAATAATTGTCCATGTAAAATCCTGGTGAGGTGAAAAATATGGTAGTGGCTAAAACCCGACCATTGGATTTACCATTGTGTAGGTCACATTTGACCTTGTCAAGAAACATATGGAGGTGTAGTAGAAGCTAAGGCCTGGCTGGAGTGGGATTATGAAAATACGTGCAAAGGAAATGCATATTTTGAATTCATAATATTTTACAACTGTGTTTTCAAAAGAAGAGCAGAGAACTGAGAGTGTAGCAGCCAGACAATTTATCCCTCACGGGATAAATAAGAGGATGTTTCTATGCTGATAAGGATGATCCAGTAGAGACATAGGGAAGCAAATGATGATTCAGAAGAAAGTGAGAGGGGAAATTGCTGAAGAAATTAGTCCTAAGTGAGAGATGGAGCCGAGTGGAAGGTGTCCTTGGCTATGAACATAAATTGTTTAACCATAATAAAACAGGTGGAGGCAGATGTATAAACATAAGATATTCAAAGTTGGATAGGTGGGGCTTGTTGCTAATAGCTAGTCATGCATTTTTCTTCTGGGTTTCTATTATAGAATTAAAATATCAAGGCCCTGACCAACAGGCATTTGGGTGTATTTTTGTAACATTATGCACATATTTTTGGTATTAAGTAGAAGCACATGTGTTTTGAAACTGCCAGTAGAAGGCATTCTCCTTTCACATCATGTGGATATATTAATAGGGAAGTGCTATGTATAGAAAAGAAAAAAAAATGAGCATACGAAAAAGAATAGTGAAAAATTCCAGTACTTTTTGTGCTCCCATATACGAATTCTGAAGTAAATTTTTCATTATGAGCCCACACACTACTAACCAGTACTTATGATGTAACAGCACTTAGAGGAATTTTTTTATATCATCTTTGCTATATGATGAAAGAAATTCATTCATTCAACCTAAGCAGTAAAGTTACCCTATCATCACTCCCTTAAAAAATGCTGACATCAGTTTTTTTTCTAAAGTTGCAGAGAACTTTATTCAGTTCAAGGCTAGATAATTTATCTCATTTGTACACAATGTTAATACATGAAGCTCTTGCGATGTCTATAAAATGATTAATTAAAAAGCATTAAGATTAACATAATTTGGAAAACATTTTAAAATATTTTAGAAGCCTCTACCATCCATTGAATGATATTATAGATCTCACATGTGTCTTATGTGTTTCTCACAACAATATTATAATGTACACTTTATTATCTTTAATTCATTGGTGAAAAATCTGAGTCCTAAAATAAGTAAGTTGCCAAAAAATACACAGGTAAGTGTTTGGGAAAAGTAGGATTCCGAACTGAGATTTCTACAACATTTTCTCTTTAAGCTCTAAGGTGCTCCCAGTCCAGAGGTTCATAGCAGTACTAGCTTGCACAGGCATGCATTTTTCTCCTGTGGCATCCTAGAGAAAGCGTCCAGGTTTCGCTGTTCTATGAGGTGACCACAAGAGACTTTTCAGGAAGATTAAGAAGTTTTACTCCAGAGCTAGAATGTATCTGGCTCCCTCATCTTTTTATTTTATTGATCCCCTTCAAGTCTCTGCCTCATTGAGTGCCTTGGAAAAGCATTTTGCTACCATTGGTCTACCACTGATTTTCTGATGCTCTGAAAGATAGCGGTAGAGGGGAGGATTTTTGTGAACATATTTTGATGTTTTTCTGTTATCATATATGCTTTGGGAGACTATGCTCACAAAAAAACCTCAACTGACCTAGTTTCTGATTTCTTGAGTCATTCTATTTTTAGACAACCTTGAAAGTAAAATGCTAAAAGGAATATATTATCTACTCCAATTTAAAGTAGTCTTTATAATTTCGTGGTTGCTTCCTATTTTGTATGCACTAAATATTTTCCTTATATATGAAAAGGCAAAAAAAGTGCACAGACTTAACTTACTTTTAAAGTACATTTTTATGAAGGAAAAATCCTGTCTAGAAAAGCTAAAAGGTAAAACCCACGGCACTTGGCTCCTGTTCAACATGAATCAATATATAAACAGCCTGTTGAAATGCAGATCCCTTAGCAGGTGGATGATTTTTCTTTTCTTAGTAGCTTAGCTGGAATCCTCATTGATCTACTTCATAAGACAAGTTCCCAATGGAGTTGGACTGGCTTGTTCATTTTTATTTTATTGATATTTAGGGTTTTTGCAAACATGAAAATGTACTTCTAAAATATGTGCTTTAAAATTTAATAAGAAAAAGTTAAGTAGATTTAGATGTTGATATTTTAGTCCATGAGCATAGCTTTTAAAAAATTATTCTGAAAACAAATTATTTAAAAGCTAAAAGGTACAGTTTGCTGCTAGTTCTCTTAGATAAATTAGTAACAAAATGTTTTTGTCATAGATTTTTCATCCAAAGGATCATGTTTGTTCTATGCAATGTAGTTAGTCATCTATATGAAACTGGGTCTCAAGTGAACAATCAAATTTGTTTATCAAATCAGATAAAAGTGATAATAAAAGAACACAAAAGAAGCCTTATTACAAGTTTTTAAGTTATTTTTAGAGGTGGTAAAAATGAATGGCCCTTTTTGCACTATAAATGACATATTTCAAATGGGCCAAAAAATTATGTTTTTAGAAATCAGTTGTTTATAATGTAAGCCTTGATATTTTGTTCAGAGATAAAAGTCACTTATATCACTAAAAAGATAGTTTATCATTAGTTGTTAGACTAGTCCCCTTGTTATATTGTTTTAATACTAAATTAAGTATAAATTAAAAAGGCCATAGTATAATCACAGGAAAACAAATTTTTAACAATGTATCAGCAACAATGACCAATGATTTTGAATATCTATTCATGCATTTTATAGTCACTTGTATATCTTCCTTGAAGAAATATTTGTCCAATTCCTTCACTCATTTAAAAAAATGAGTTGTTTGCCATATTTTTGATGAGTTGTAAGATTTATTTAGATATTCTGAATACTAAGCCATTACTGGCTATATAATTTGCAGAAATTTTCTTCCATTCAGTAGGTTGTCTTTGCAGTTTCTTTTATTTATTGTTGTTCAATTATAGTTGTCCCAATTTCCCCAGTTTTCCCCCGTTGCTCTCCCCTGCCTCCTCCTGCTCCCTCAGTTAGTCCTCACCCTGTTGTCCATTACCATGGGTCCTCTATACATGTTCCTTGACTAGATTTTTTCCCTTCTTTTCCCTCTCCCCTCTCCCTTCTGGTCACTGTCAGTTTGTTCCTTATTTCCATGTCTCTAGTTATATTTTACTCACTTGTTTGTTTTATTGATTAGGTTCCAATTATAGGTGAGATCATATGGTATTTGTTTTTCATTGCCTGGCTTATTTCACTAAGCATAATGCTCTCCAGATCCATCAGTGCTGTTGTGAAGGGTAGTAGTTCCTTCTTTCTTTCTGCTGTGTAGTATTCCATTGTGTAAATGTACCACAGTTTTTTGATCCACTCATTTATTGATGGGCACTCAGGCTGTTTCCAGCTCTTGGTTATAGATATTCAAAATCATGGGTCATTAAAAAAAATGAGAATCAAAGCCACAATGGGGTACCACATCACACCCATTAGGTGAGTATAAATTTTAAAATGGAAAAATAACAAGCTTTAGTAAGGATGTGGAGAAGTAGGAATGTTCATAGATTACTAATTGGAATGTAAGATGATACAGTGACCGTGGAAACAGTTTGACAGTTCCTCAAAAAGTTAAATATAGACTAACCATTTGATCCATCAATCCCACTGCTAGGTATATACCCAAGAGAAATGAAAGCATATGTCCAAATAGAAAATGTTTACACAAATGTTTATAAAAATATTTATCATAGTTAAAATGTTGAAACAACCTAAGTGTTTATTAACAAATGAATGGGTAAACAATTGATTTATACACACAAACACACACATACATGAATATTATTCGGCCATAAAAAGGAATGAAGTACTGGTACATGCTAGAAGTCGAATGGACCTCAAAAACACTCTAAGTGAAAGAAGCCAAACACAAAGGCCACAGGTTATATAATTCCTACATAAAATACCCAGACTAAGCCCGTCTGTGGAAACAGAAGGCAGAGTAGCGCTTGCCAGGGACAGGGCAGTGGGAGTTATTGAGTACACAGTGTACTTTGGGATAAACAAAAGGTTTTCAAACTAGAGAGAGGTGGTGGTTGCGCAACATTGGGAACGCATTAAATGTCACTTAACTGTGCACTTTAGAATGATTAATTTCATGCTATGAATTTTACCTGAATTGTTTTTAAAAATGTTACAATACTTTGGGAAATAATCTGGCAGTTCCTCAAAAGATGAAACATAGAATTACCATATGATCTTGAAATTTCACTGTTAGGTATATCCCCCCCAAAATTGAAAACTTATTTTCATGCAAAAACTTGTACACAAATGGCTGCATTAATTGTAGTAGCCAAAAAGTAAGAGAAAAATAAATTTATACCAACTGATGAATGGATAAATAAAATTTGGTATATCTGTACAATGGAATATTATTCAGCAAAAAAAGAATCATTGAAAATATTATGCTAAAAAGAAGAAACTAGACATAAAATGCCACATAATATATGATTTGATATATGTGAAATGTCCTCAATAAGCAAATCCAAAAGATAGATATTTAATAACTGGTTACCTAGAACTGGGAGGTACATAGGAATTGAGGAGATGATGGTTAAGAGCTACAAGATTTCTTTGGGGTAATGAAATGTTCTAAAGTTGTGGTGATGATTGCTCAAATCTGTGAATGTCATAACAGTCATTGAGTTGTAGGGAAAAATAAATATTTAATATGTATTAAATATTTTTATACAATACAACAAATACTGTAAGTTGGAGAAATGCTTCTAACATCTATCCACCACTTAACAGTATTGCAGAAACAAACTAAGAAAAAATGTAGGTCTAGCAAAGGAGAGTAAATACATTTTGAGATTTAAGAATAGTGAAAATTAGCCCTGGCTGGTGTGGCTCAATGTATTTATTGTCATACTGTGAACTGAAAGTTTGCTGGTTTGATTCCCGGTCGGGGCATGTGCCTGGGTTGTGAGCCAGTTCCCCAGCTAGGGGCATGTGAGAGGCAACTCACTGATGTATCTCTGGCACATTGATATTTTTTCCCTCTCCCTCTCCCGCCCTTCCCTCTCTCTAAAAGTAAATAAATAAGCCAAGGATGGTGTGGTTCAGTGGATTGAGCACTGGTCTCTGGACCAAAGGGCTGCTGGTTTGACTCCCAGTCAGGGCACATGCCTGGGTTGCTGGCCAGGTTCCAGGTGGGGGGTGCACAAGAGACAACCCCACATTGCTGTTTCTGTCCCTCATTTTCTCCCTCTCTTCTGCCTTCTCTAAAAATAAATAAATAAATATCTTAAATAAAATAAAGTAAATAAATAAAATCTCTAAAGAAAAAATAGTGAAAATTAAGTTTTCTCTGCAACTAAGATAATTTATTCCATTATTTACCAACTATCTACTGAATGCCCAAAATGTAGTAAATGTTCTGCCCCTTATATTTTATAATTTAGAAAATTAATCCTTCTAGTGACTTTGAAGACATCACAGATTTTAATGCAATGTTATTTATTGAAAACTATACCACTCTAATTATGGTGGACAAAATTTATCTTAAATGTTAGGACTATTGTATCCTTTGAGAATTTAAAGTGACCTATCAGAATCTATAGGATTTGCTCTAAGCTAAGAAGGTATTTGTCAACTGAAAAAATGTATGTAATTACAAATTACAAACTATGAAATTTAAAATACAGACCAGTAAATACTTTCTTATGACTACATAATATGGTGGTATTACTGTAACTATTCAATAGCAATTTAAGTTATTTATTACTTATTGCAGAAATGCAATAAAATTAAAGTCATAAGAAGAGAATTAGTAAATTATTCTTAAAAGTAAAATTTACTTGAAAAATTATTTTAATACATAATATAAAATTATGAAATAAATACCCAGAGCCTTCCAATATTTTAATATTAAAAATGTGTTATTACCATCTATGTTTTTGTATTTTAATTTTATTTTTCAATTACAGTTTACATTCAATATTATTTTGTACAGTTTACAACCAATATTATTTTGTATTATTTGCATAGTTGTTAGACAATTATGTAATTTACAAAGTACCCCCCCGATAATTCCACGACTTTACATCCTCATGACTATTTTGTAAATACCAATTTGTATTTCTTAATCTCTTCATCTTTTCACCCTGTTCCCCAAATCTCAACTCTGGAAACTATCATTCTGTTCTCTGTGTCTATAAATCTGCTTCAATATTTTGTTTGTTTTAATTTTTCTTAAGATTCTACATATAAGTGAAATCACATAGTATTTGTCTTTCTCTGATGGACTTATTTCACTTAGCATAATGCCATTGGTCCATCCATGCTGTCACAAATGGTAAGATTTCATATTATGTTTTAAAATAATGTTGGATATAATATACCAGACTTTACTAATCAACAGACTTTACACTGTCCTCACAAAGATTTTACTCTGAGAAGAAAATTCATTATAATTTGAGGAAGAAAGTTAATATGTGTGGAGCGGATATCAATGTGTGATATGGGTATTTCTACAATAAACGAACAGTTTACAAAAGAAAGAAAAAGAAAAAATAAGTTTATCAAATTAGGAAACACAACCAAGGTCAGATTGCTGGTAGGAAAAGAGAGCATTTAAATACACTTTAAATTAATTCCAATCCCATTATTTTTGCCAGCACAGTAGGACATTTCCAAAGCAGACACTTTGAAAGTTACTGGTGTCAATTAAAACTGTAAAAGAAGCACAGGTCAAATGGAGACAGTATAAGGAAGATCTGAAAGTGACTTTAACATGGCTGTGCACTTGAAATAAATAATCGACCACAGGTATCTATTGAAGCTCTCTCCCATGTCCAACATACATAACAATTGTGATGTTTTGCCAGGCATAGTTTTTAACTTTCTCTCTTGTGGAAAAGAAAGTCATCTTGAGATTTAAAGAACTCAGTAAAAGAGAGATCTATACCACCATTATAAGAGGGGAGAGACTAGCTTTAATTGATCTGCTTTTGCTCTGTGATGTTGTTTAGCAGAGTTAGACAGAAGGAAGAGCCCTCCCCCACTAGGAGTATCCCCACTAATGATAACTAATCATGGAGCTCTCTCGTGCAACTATTACATCCTGGCTACAGTTTATGAGGATAAGAGCTCATGAGAAAACACAGACTGAAATCCCCAATATATTTTTGTATTTTCATAAATGACAAGTTAGTAATGGGGCTGAGATGGGTGGAACCAAAGTCCTCTTTTTCATGATGTAACAGATAATGATCAAGAATTTATGGCATATAATTGTTTATAATATTTTCTTACAATACTTTATTTCTTTGGTGAGAGTTATTTCTCCTCTTTCATTTCCAATTTTGTTTATTTGGGTCATCTCTCTCTCCTTGATGCATCTGGTTAAAGGTTTGTCAATCTGGTTTATCTTTTAAAGAAGCAGCTCTGGATTCATTGATCTTCTGTATCATTTTTAGACAAAATTTATTTATTTCTGCTCTGATCTTTATTATTTCTTTTGGCCTTTTTTGTTGTCCTTTTCCAAAAGTTCTGTTAAGTATAAAGTTAGATTGCTTATCTCAGCTTTATTTTTGTTTTTTTTTATTGAAGTAGACCTGTAATGCTATGTATTTCCCTCTTAGGACTGATATCTCAGTGTCCCACAGATTTTGGGTGGTTGTGATCTCATTTTCATTTGTTTCAGGGTATATTTTGATTTCTTCTTTGATCTCATTGTTGACCCATTCATTGTTTAATGACATGTTATTTTGCTTCCATGTCTTTGTGTGTTTTTCAGTTTTCTTCTTGTGATTTCTATTTTCATACAGTTATGGTCAGAGAAGATGCTTGATATGATTTCAATCTTCTTAAAATGATTGAGACTTATTTTGTGTCCTGACATGTGGTCTATCCTAGGAAATGTTCCATGTGCACTTGAAAAGAATATATATTATGCTGCTTTGGGTTGAAATGTTCTGTAGACATCAATTAAATCCATTTGATCTAGTGTGTCATTTAAGGCTGCTGCCTCCTTGTTGATTTTCTGTCTGAAAGATCTATCCATTAAGGTTAATGGGCTGTTAAAATTCCTGACTCTGACTGTATTTCTGTCATTCTCTCCATTTATATCCATTAGACTTGCTTTACATATTTAAGGTCTCCTATCCTCTCTCCATGGACATTGGTGTTTTTAACAATTCCCACTTATTTTATCAGTGGGAATCTCAAACATACATCTTTGAAAAATTGTGCAAGAATTTCTGTGGGGTAACCTCATAGGATGAGCACTGCCAAGGGAGAGTGTGTACCTGGGAATTTTGACTGGTCCTGCACACTGTTCTCCCAGAGGAGGGGACTTTTCCTTTTCTCTCCAGGGGAATCTGCTGGGGCCTCTGCTTCCTCACTATGTGCCCAGGGTTGATCACCACCAGACCAGAAACCTGACGGTAATAGTGCTCTCTCCCCAGTGTTTTCAGTGTGTGTGTACCCATCACAGAGATCAGGCATCTCTGACAGGTAGAAGTGTGTGCACTACCTCTTACTAGAAGCTCATGTTCTTGCTCTGTGTCCCTTTAGAAAACACAACTTTCAAGAGTTTTCTGCACCACAAGGATGTTGAATCTTTTTTGGCTTTGGGTTGTGAGGAGTGCTTTCCAGCTTGTGGTTTGTTGTTTCACATTTGTGCATTTTTCCTGTTTTTGTTTTGGGCACAGAAAGAGCCAGCCATTGCCTAGGGCTACAGTTAGCACAGTGATCTCTACCCTGAGCTTATGCACACACTTACCAAAATGGCTATTTTTTATGTCTGATCTCTAATCCGTCTGGGGTTTTCCTTTCAAATAACAAAAATATGTGAGCAAACACAAAAAGTTACCTTTTGTAAGATTCCATTTATAGTAAACACCCAAAATAGGTACAGGGGTGGCCAGGGGCAGGAGGAATGGGGAGTGAATAGTTTTGGTCCAGGATTTTCCTTTGTGGTGATGGAACATCCTGCAACTAGATAGTGGTGATGCTTATACAGCATCATAAGTGCTTGTCATGCTCAGGAATGGCACAATTTACTGTATAAATAATAACTTTTATTTAATACTTAAACTCAATTACTTCCTAAAAAAGGAAAACATAACACTGAAAGAAAATTAAAGAAAAAAGGTCAAAAAGAAGGGTAAAACAACTTCTGGTGGGAGTGGGAGAACCAGTTGAATAATAATCAGCTCTAGAGCTGGCCCTGATGCATCTTCCAGAGGTGGCTCCTCCTCTGTGGCAGGAGCCAAGGAAAGTTCCAGGGAGGGCTCCTCAGGCAGGGGTGTCAGGACCCCAGTCAGATCAGGAGATGCTGCACAGGCCAGTGCCAGTTCCAGAGCTGCAGCTGGTGGGGCTGCTGGAGGTGGTATGACCACTGGAGGTGGACGCCCCTTCAGGTCTGGAGCAGCTTCCTGCTCTGCCCCTGCATGGAGCTCCTCAGGATATACGACAGGTGTTGAAGCAGGAGTCAGCTCTGCCTCCTGGGCTGGTGTTGGAGTTGCAAGAGGAGAAAAGATCACCATGTGTCTGCATTTCCATGTGCAGTAGACAATCCTAAAGACAGGTCCCAAAGACAGGACACAGCCAGAGCTCAGGACACATCATCCCGCGACACCCTCCCGGCTGGCAGTCCAGCACATGGCTGGTCTGAGGCCAGTCTTTTCTCCTGGCCAGCCTCTTGGGTGCTTCCTATTAGTCTGGCACCAACCCCTCCCCATAAGCTCACATGCACCTCTCCACTCCTATCCCGCCCCCACTTCCTCCTTCTCAGAGCCTTGGGCTCTGTCTCCTTGGGCTCCAGGCTATCTGGCCCAGTTTGTTTAACATGGGCACCATGCTCCAGGTTGGAGTTGGGAATCATGAGGTTCCTGTGTGTTGTAGGTAGTTTCAGGGAAGGTGTCTTTTTCTGGCCATACATGGGCTCTGATCCTCCAGACCCCTGGGTGGCCACCATCACTTGAGGCCAGCTTTGGTCCTCAATGGTGTGGCATACATACCCCTCACTTGTGGAGAAGGTCAGAATCTCCATCAACCAGCAGCTTTTCTTGGGTTGGTGCTGGTGTTGCCAGAGGAGAAAAGATTACCTATGTACCTACATTTACAATGGCCCCCCACAGACAGCTCACAGTCAGCGCTTTCCGGAGAAGCCACAGCCCAGAAGCCACCCCAGGAGGCAGTAATATGCATGTGGCTTACCCAAGTGCTCAGATTTAGGGATCCTCACAAGCCTTTATTCAAAGTGTCAACCAGGATGTAGTCATATCATTATTGTATATGATACCAACCAAGATCCTCTCAATATTTGACATGGATAGGATCCAAGACCACCCAAACTGAACTGGTTGGGGGAGGCATTCAATTTCTTACAGGCTCCTGGGTGGTGGGCTTCAGTTCCTTGCTGGCTAGTTGGCAGAGGCTGTCCTCAAGTCCTCCTAATATGGGCCTCTCCTTAAGGCATCTGAAACATGGCAGCTGGTTTCATCAATTTGAGCAAGTAGGTGCAAACAAGACAGAAACATTGAACAAGAAATGTGAACAAAAAAGAAGTCACAAAGATTTATAGCCTAATTTTGGAAGGACATTCCATCACATTGGAGCATCAGTTTTCAGCCTTTTCATCTTATGGCACACATAAACTAATTCCTAAAATTCTGTGGCATTGCTGGTCTGACAAAAAATAGGAATAATTTTGATTCATTTATACTGGTTGGTTATAGTTGTGTTGGCTATTGTCATTTTCTTATTTGACAATCTAAGGCAGAAGTGGCAAACAGGCTGGGGGTGCCAAATCCAGCCCTCCACCTTGTTTTACCCAGCTTGGCACCTTGTTTCTCCCTGGTGACAGTGCCAAGCTCCTTGCCCCTAGTTAAGAATTACATTTATACAGTCCTAAAATTACATTTGGCCATTTGAAGGCAACAGCGAGGCTGATGTGGCCCCTGGTGAAAATGAGTTTGACACCCCTGCACTAACGGAAAAGGGAGTGTCACTGACTATCACCTTATTTACTTCATTTTTTTAAAAATGAACAAACTGGAAAACGTAGCCCCAGTTGTCTATGCCCATGTTCTGAACCTTTACTCAATTTTTCATTCACATCACACCACTGAAAATTCCTTTCCAGGTTACCAACAATCTCTCTTTTATTAATGCTGTAACAGTGCGTGTTTTGGATTTCCTTGTTCTTTCATAAGGACTTAACTCTGTTAACCAGTGGTTTCCTTTGAATTACTTCCCTCCACACCTTCTTGTTTACTCTCCTAATTTCTCTTCATGTACCAGGTACATATTTACCTTCCTATGCTCTAACTTAGGTTATGTATTCTATTCTTTCTGCTTATGTTTCACTAGTGAAGATTCATCAAATTGTAATATTCAAGTGTTTTTAGAATCTTCAACTTTATCTCTACTTATCAAGCTGATCTCACTTGCAGACTGAATCTAAAAGAACTTAATTACTTACTAGACTATTGAATGCCAATATGACAGGTCCTTTTCATTTTCCACTTACCAAATATTTCAAAAACCCATTACCAACAAATCAGTTTTCCATAAAATATATAGTCCCCAGTTTCTCATTATCTACTTTGATGCAAAATCTTTTGGCTACATATAAAAAGTTTGGCATGATTTTCTCTTTTGTGGAAGAGCCTAGAGGTAAACTATCAGGTAACAGATTCTTCCTGACTTTATTACAGGCAAATCATTTCATTTTCTCAGTCTCAATATTTTCAAATTGAGGTATTTTCTCTAAGGACATCTTCCAAAGAAAATTAGGTATAAATATATATACAAATATATTCATTGTGGTGTGGAGTTGTATATACAAAATCTGAAACCAAACTTAAATATCCAGAAGCTAAAGTATGGCTACATAGATAATTACATTAATGAATTAATGAAATATTTTTGGCCATATAAATGATCATTGTGAATACAGATTGGCACAAAAGTAGGTTTACAGTTGTGAGTATGTGAAACATAGAGTTTACTCTTATGTTATTATTTATTAATGATTGTATTGTTTTCCATATGAACAATTGTATATCTACTTTTGCTCCACTCTGTATTTATATGAACATTGGCAATTATTTTTAATATTTTAATGTGTTAAGAGAGCTGACTGTAATAATACACTCCACCAATTAAAATTAGAAGGTGTGGAGACATTAACCATAATATGAGTAACATTAATACCTTATAGTTCTGTATATTTTTGTATATTAAATCACCATTGTAATTGTTACATTGTTCATTAGAGCAAAAATAAAAATAAGATAAATATTGGATATTAGGAAAATTGATTTTGGAGATAAAGCTAAAGTCCTATTAATGGTAGCTCCTTTCTTGTGTCTATGTATTTGTTAACAATTAAGACCTCAAAAAAGGGCATTAATAATCAGAGAATGACTTTAAAAGAAGCTACCAAAGCAATGAAAGTAAAAAAATTATATTTTGTAGCCATGAAAAATTAGAAGTTATGATATTAATATTTTCTGTTTGGAGCCTTCAGATATGGAGATACAGAAGGCAAAATAAGATCACGAGAAATACCAATGCCAACTTTTCTGCTTAGACCTGACTATTGATTTTTTTGCTTTTGATGGCTGCTAGTTAATTAGTAATGAACAATATAAGAACATGAACCCATAGGGAGAAAAAAACATTCTATGGAATATGTAGCAATATTGTTAGTATAGAAGGTGCCTGTATAGTTCAATTATTTAAAAAGATAACTTGCAACATAAATAATTCCTAATTAGGGTTGACAATGTTAAATAAATAATTGGAAAGATAGAGAGAAAATAGCAAGGTATCCTGAAGGTAACAATTGCATAAAACACCTGCCATGTTTAGGGCAGATGGGACAAAGAAAATGCTTTGGATCCCTATAATTTACAAACTTGGAGAAAGGGTTGCACAGGTGCTGAAACTGAAAGCTCTGAGGAGGTGGGTCTTGGCCAGCTTCTCCAGGCATCTTTGAACTCGAAGAGAACCAGGCCTCTAAAGATAAGGGGCCGGACCAAGGTGTGTGTGTATTTGACAAGGACCCATGATGTTCTGTTTGTGGCTTTTGTAACAAAAGCTACAAACTAGACTCAACTGCTGTTGTTGGAAGTAACTATTGCTGTATGATGAAGAAGAAGGTTGTTAAAGGAAGAGGAGGCGAACAGAAAACAAGGCCTTCCTCCCACCTCCAGGTTCTCAATCTCTCTGAAGTGTCCATTGTGGTTAGAGCCTGAAAGGGGGCAAAGTGGCAGAACAAAAATGTGGTGTGCAAAGTTTCTCCCTGACCATGGTGAAATGAATTACCAAGAGACATAAACTCATGAACTAATGCCACAGGAGTTACCAAAAGTCAATGACCAGAGTGCATGTACACTGAGTTGTTAATGGACTCATTTGTGTATTCAGGTGCCATAAACATTAATACACATTGATGAAATGAAAAACAAACTGCTACTCTGCTCATATATAATCGAGTATAATATACGGTCCCCAGACTCCACTTGATTATTTAGTGGTGAGTTTGTTCCAGGTGCTAAATTAGCATCTGGATTTATGTCAGTTAGCCTGTCATCATTACTAATAGCATCACATTTTACTTTCAAAAGTGTTCCAATATGGATGATAAGTTACATGGTTACTCAAGACATACTTTACACATAAATAGACATGTCCAATATAAAATTTTTGTGTGTTTTACTGGCTACATATGTAGAAATATTAGTGATAAAATGGAGAGAACACATAGCTATATTGGTATAGATAGTATCAGTGATATGAAAAGAAATATTTTTTTTAAGATTTCATTTATTTATTTTTAGAAAGAGGAGAACAGAGTGAGAAAGAGAGGGAGAGAAACATCAATGTGTGGTTGCCTCTTGCATACCCTCTCCTGGGGACCTGGCATGCAACCCAGGCATGTGCCCTGACTGGGAATTGAACCAGTGACCCTTTGGTTCATAGGCCAGCACTCAACCCAATAAGCCACACCAGCCAGGGCAAAAAGAAACATTCTTAAAGCAGGAAATGTTTGGGTTGGGTGTGGGGAGATTAGCTGAAGTTCACCATTGTCTTGAGGAAAATACAGACACCTCAGAGAGCAGAAACAACATGGTCCATATAGACGATACATGGAGTTCCAACCAAGACATGGAATGAATTTGAAAATGCATATGAATAAATAAGTAACCAGTCAAAAGAATCTATTGCTGGTTATGAATCTACCCAAACATTTCAGTTAAAATTCTACAATGTTGATGATGCTAAGAGCATTGCAGATACTGTCTCATTTAAAATTGAGAGAAATAAAATCAAGAATATTTCTAGTTTTTTTTTTACTATTATGCATGCAGCTTCTATAAACATTTGGGTACAGATTTTTGCTTGAACATAGCTCTTTATTGCTCTTGGAAACATGCCAGCAGTGTAAATGGCAAGTTTAAAAATATATTATTTTCAGTGGAGTGTTTTAGCTATTCTGCTTATATATTCTTATCTTACTCTTCTTTTCAGCACTTGGATCGCTGCCATAATCTTGTAGGTGCACTTGGCACAGTAGGCCATGGACGAACATGCACGTGTGCATGGGTGTGCTTGTGTATGTTTCTGTGTAGGAGTATCTCTCATGAAGAAAACTCTTGGCCAAAGAGATTAAAGCGATGAAAGAAAAGAAAGAGATAAAACTTCCAAAACATACTCAAGAAGCTTTCCAGGTCTAAACATTTGGTGAAGAGACACTAATCAGAAACTTGCTATTGAATAAAACATGTGCAACAAAAACTTAGAGTTTTCTTCTAGTGGATTTGAGATACTATCTATCTCCCCCTGTTTAGGAACGTGTTTTGTTCTTTCACACCAGTGTAAATAAGTACAATGATTTTTTAGACACATTGAAGATACCCATCTGGGCATGCTCTCAGGGAGATACACTTGGGAACCGAACAATGCTGCACATCACTGAGCTGTAACATCTAATTATTACTGGTGGGGAAAGCAATAATGAGTGGGTCAGCTTTCAGATAATGCTGCTTTATGCATTTCTCCTGGCAAGACACCTACTTGTCATTTATTCAGCAGCTGATGGATGCCTCTATTCATCAGATGTTTGAAAGCGGCATTCTTCTGGAGGGCAGGGATTAGTGCAGGGGGTTGAAAATACAATACCTAGAAAACTGGGCTAGAGAAGAGGTCTGACTCCTGACTCTGTATAGGAAATAAAACTTGTGGTAAACTGAGTTCTGTGTAACAATGCTACGGAGACCGATAAAAGAAGACATACATAACTACTGATACTCGTTTCAGTTTCCTCAACAATACTTAAAAAACATAAAAGCTTTCATCTGATTTCTGAACATTTCTCCTGTTCATCTGATATTTTCTTCCAGTTTTATTATTTTAGGGTGTGCTTTCACATCATTTTCTTTTTTAGTTTAAAGTGGTGCTTTAGTCTTCTTTCATAAAAGTTGTGCATGATATAATACATTAAATATCTGTCAGTCAGTCAGGACAACAAAAATAACTGTTTTTCTGAAGTAAAATGGTCATTTTTTAAAAGTTTTTCTGCTCAAGTTTAATAAAAGTAAATAAAATCTTTTAGTGGATAAGTTAAACAAATACAATGATGAGTCATTATTGTGGGAGGACCAGACTACTCATTCAATAGAAATAATTTTGCTTTAACTTAAAAACTCCTGTTCTTGGTAAAAATAAAACACATATTTACATACTCTCTGGTATGAGTGCTATTTACTCTATAAGGATACTCTTGGACATGATGTCATTGGCATATTTAGATATTCTTAAAACTATTTACATAAGCAATTGCCACTTCAACATAAACTTTTCTAGTAAATTGGTATTTTAAAAATCTACATTTTCAAGATATGGTTCAATATAAAGATGTTTATTTTTTAAGATTTTTATTTATTTATTTTAGGCAGAGGGGAAGGGAGGGAGAGAAACATCAATGTGCGGTTGCCTCTCACATGCCCCCTACTGGGGACCTGAGCTGGCCCACAACCCAGGGATGTGTCCTGACTGGGAATTGAACCAGCAACCCTTCAGTTCGCAGGCCAGCACTCAGTCCACTGAGCCACACCAACTAGGGCCATATAACTATTTTTAAGTGTGTTTTAGAAAGAATATACTAAAACTTCATTTTTATTTTTTAGCTTTATGTAAAGTTTAGTCTTGAGTTTTTTTACTTTCTTTGCTGACAAGCCCTTAAAGGAGTCAGTTACATACATCTCCTAATGCAGTGTGTATCACTGATAGTCACGTGACCATACACCCACGTTACATACTTATACCACCTCTCATGATAGACTCTACCGACCACACACTGTGTTGTGCATAATTCTCTCCATGACAGTTGTGGCTTTACTCTACTACTTTTTCATTCTTGAGACTATGTAGTAATCCATACTAGTGATAATGAGGTAATTATTAGCAAAAGCACAATGGGTATTAGTGCTACCGTTAATAATACATAATTTGTAAAATATCTCAGAGCTGATTATTACATGCCTACATCATAATACACTGAAAGTACTATTTTTTAAAAAAGTATCTACACATATACACATATCAGTACTTGTGGTAAGTATGGAAGAGCTTGCTTTACACATAAACACGCATTGGGCAAACGTTGTTAAAAGATCCTTGCCGAAGTGTTAAGTTATGTATTCCTGTCCCCTGAGTTGTATTTTTAAACTATAACTTCATAGGGGATTCACATGAAATAGGTGAAGTTTTAATGTAAAAATTATGATTAATTAGAATTTGAGTGAGATTCATTAGATTGAGAAGTTTATTTTATAGAATAAAATATACACTTCCTTTATTAGACATAAAAGTTTAAAAATAAAAGTATGGATTTTTAGGCAGAGGTATTTAATATTAGATACAAAGTCCTTAGCTGTACTTTACACTAGATCTCTGATCTTCAACCTGGTACAAATTCTCCCTCTTCTTTTCTAGGAAGCATTTCACCTTCTACCTTCTCTGACCATTTCGTCCCATGAGCACCTACAATGTTTCCTGTATCATCCATGAGGTGATTGGTTATAATATCTCTTATATTGTTATCATCAACTACCATGTATTCTTTAATTACTTTGATTTTCACCTTTAATTTTAATTTGTTTTGGTTTATTAAAGCTCATTTCCCTTAGGTTCATAAAGTTTTCCAAATCAGAGGCCATGTGTTATTCTGGTTTGCCCATGAGCATGTAAACGGGCTGAATGAAACAGGTCTGGTATGTAATGGTGATAAAATAGAGACAGGTGTGGCCTCAAAGCAACGTCAGTGCTACGTGCAACATCTTCTAAATCATGCCTGATGCCACTGGTCAAGAATGCTATAATGGGCAAACAATTATACATTTTAAAGCCTTCTGTTGTCATAAGAAATTTGGAAAGCCTACTTGTATGCATTAGTGTGATCATTATATCTAGATTATTATATTCTTCCAAGCAAAAGTATGGCATATAGGTATTATTCAAAACTTTTCAAGTGGAAAAATCCTGAAATAATAGTTTTGGGCCTCATCTAATAGTGCATAATTTTCTGTACCTATGGAAACATTACCTACTATCTTTAGGTCTGCTTAACTAAATATCTACCCCTTGTCCAGCTTTAATTGCTTTAACACAAAAGAAACATGTGTTGTTCTATTTCTCCAGATGCATTAATTTTTGTATTCATCAAACAGTCAACATTCTAAGCCATTGTCTTCAGTGCAATTACATTTTATCCAAATATATTATTTGAAGTATTTTTAATTGATTACTATATTTCAAAGAGTTTAAATAGGTTATTTGTGTGAGATTATAAACATTCCATAAACAAAAATATTACACATTGCTTGATGGACAGCATCGCATAGTAACAGGATGTATTCAAACCACTGGAAATGAAATACAAAGGTAAATTAAGTAAGTGTGTTGAAAAAAAATGGTGATTCAATTTAAGACTTGGGATTTGTCTCAGTACCATCCCTTACAAACTTATTTTTTAAATTTTTAAAAAATTTGTGCCAAAAACATTTAGCATAAGATACATCCTCTTAATAGATTTTTAACTGAACAATACAGAACTTTAACTATAGACACACTAATACAGCAGATCTCTGAAACTTACTTACCTTGCATAACTGAAACATTATACCTATTGGTTAGAAATGTCTCATATTCTCCTCCCTTCAGCACCTGGCATTCACCATTATATTTCCTGCTTCTACAAGCTGATTATTTTAAATACTTTGTAGAAGTGGAATCATGCAGTATTTGTCTTCTGTGACTAGAAATTTCTTCTACATTTCTTGTAAGGCAGGTCTACTGCCAACATTTTTTTACAATTTTTGTTTTTCTGAGAAAGTCTTTATTTCTCTTTCACTTTTGAAGGACAATTTCACAGGGTACAGAATTATAGGTCAGTGAGGTTTTCTTCTGTCAACACTTCAAATATTTCACTTCAGTCTCTTCCTGCTTGCATGGTTTCTAACAAGAAGTCAGATATAATTTTTTCTACAAGTAGTGTTTTTCCCTTTGGCTTTTTTCCAAATTCTTTCTTTACCTTTTATTTTCTGTATGTGATATGACTAGGTATAGTTGTTTTAATTTTTGTTTGTTTTTATTTTTGTTCTCTACATTTATCTGCTTGGTGTTTGTGTTGCTACCCTTCAAGGTCAGGCAGGTTCATGGTATTCGTGCAGACGGAAAAATATTCATGGAGTCGTTGGGATGTCTGGCATGCCTTTATTCACGGGTGGGCGAGCCACGCACACCATAAGCTGCATGTATATCTGCATGTCTCGTATCGTGGCACCTGTCCCCTTGCATGTCTCTCATCGTTATCGCCCCCAGCAGGGAGTCCCTACCTGTTTAAGTACTAGAGGGGAACAAAGCCAGAGAACTGCCAGAACGTTACATAACATAACATAATTCTGTGCATGTGAGCTCATTTCATGTTATGGGAACAGTTTATCGGACCCAGTCTCAAGGCTGTGAGAACAGTAGTTATCAGGCCCCGCCAAGGCTATGGGAACACTGCTCCCCTTAGTTACCCAGACACCTGGGTGAGGAAGCCAGACTGCCTCCACTTACCCTAGTGTTCTTTGAGTTCCTGGATCTCTGGTGTGGTATATGACATTAATTAGGGAAAATTCATATTCATTAATTGTTTTAATTAATTATTCTCTTCTTCTCTCTTTTTCTTTACCATCTTGTATTCTCATTACATATATGTCACACCCTGTCTAGTTGTCCCACAGCCATTAGATTTTTTTTTCAGTTCTTTGCTTTTTAGTTTGGATGTGTTTCTATTGATATATTCTCAAGTTCAGAATCCTTTCTTCAGCATGTCTAGTCTGCTAATGAATCCATTATATGCATTCTTCATTTCTGTTACAGTGTTTTTGATCTATAACACATTTTTAAGATTTCAATCATTATGCTCACGTTGTCCATCTGTTTTTGAGTGCTGCCTACTCCATCCATTAGAGCCATTAACATATCAATCATACTTGCTTTCCATTCCTATCTGATAATTCCAACATCCTGACATATCTGTTTCTCATGCTTGTTCTGGTTTTGGTATGCCTTCTATTTTCCCTTGATAGCTGGACACAGGGACCAGTGAAAGGAATTGCTGTAAATGGGCCGGCAATAATGTGGTGATGAGGTCCAAAGGGAGAGAAAGTGCTCTATAGCGCTGTGTAAGGTTTTCACTGAGCCTACCTCTGCATTTTGAGTTTCATAATAGTTTCTCAATTTTCTTTGTCCCTGCTGTTTTTTTTAATTTCGGGGGGACAGGATGATAGAATGAGCTGGAGTTGGGTATTTCTCTCCTCCTACATGGAAAGTTAGCACCAGCTGAAGTAGGGTTATTTCTCTTCACCAGCTCTAATTATACCCAGCTGATTAGGCTTCTGTTTACTAGTTTCCCCTGTGGGCAGGCTTTTTAAAGAATAGTAGAGCTCTCTGGGATACTTCAAAATGGTACCATTTCTCCTCCTTTGATCAGAAAATGAAGAGGATCTTCCTCGGATACTTACTGTGGAAATCTGGTCAACCCCCTAGCAGCAAATCTCACAATATTTGGGGGGCCCCTCCTCAAATTTGCTCCCCCTGGAGTTTTTAACTCTCAGTGAAGCTCACAGTGAGCCTCCAGAAATTTGTCAATTACTGTTCCGGTTTCCCGTCTCAGTTTGGTTTTAGGGGCAGTTTCTACTGTGAGTTTGCCCAGGTAAGCCATTGACTCTTTACTTGCCCGTCTCTCCTACCTGGGGAACAGTGGTTTGCCCTGTGCCCCACTCTGTCTCACAGATCTGAGAGGATTTGATGTTTCAGGCCGTCAGCTTTTTACTTGTTATTAGAACAGAATGGCAACTGGAAGTGCAGGGTCTCTTTCTGAGCTGATTAAAATGGCCTAAAAGTGACTGTAGTGATGCTGTACATATCTGTGAATATAGTAAAAACCATTGAATTAATAATCACTTGACATGGGTGAATTTCATGGTATGTCACCAATAATGCTATTTAGAAAGGATACTATAGATGTATTTATTTTCAAATTCCTTTTTTTTTAATTCTACGAGCCTTAAAGAGCAACTGTGAAAAGCTGTAATAATACACTTTTTTTGATGGAAACAATATTTAAAGATATAATTTTGATACGGCATAAAGGAGGGCAGAAAGAACATATAAAATGAAAGTTTTGTATACTATTTAAATGGTAATTAAAATAAACTAGATTCTTGTAAGTTAAATATAAATGGTAATCCTCAGATAGCCACTTAGATAATAACTCAAAATACATAGTAAAACATTAAGGAAATTAAAATAGAGGAACTATGGAACAAAAACCACCTAAGATATGTGTTAAAGACAAATTACCTAAAGTAATAAAGAAAACGATTTTTATTGTTGCATTTATAACATATATAAATGTATTATAGGTAACGATAATAGCGCAGCAAGGAAGGCAACAGGGAATAGAGTTATAAAGAAGTGACAATTATACATTTTACTCTAATCAACTTAGTATAAATTAGAAGTTGGTTTTGGTAAAATAAGGTATATGTTATAGGATTACTGGGTCATCTCATGGTTCTGTTTAATTTTTGAGGGACCTCCATACTGTTTTCCACAGTGGCCACACCAGTCTTCATTCTCACCAACAGTGCATGGAAGTCCCCTTTTCTCTGCATCTTTGCCAATGCTAGTTTGTTCATTTATTGATGATAGCTATTCCACTATGTATGAAGTGATGCCTTGCTGTGGTTTTCATTTACACTTCCTGATGATTAGTGATATTGAGTATCTTTCATGGATTGCCTCTATCCATTTTTTAATCAATTTTTTGACATTGAGAAATATGAGATGTTTAATATACTTTTGGATATTAACCCATTATTGGGTATACCATTTGCAAATATCTTCTTCAATTCAGTAGCTTGTCTTTCTGTTTTGTGGATGGTTTTCTTTGCTCTGCAAAGGCTTTTTAGTTTAATGTAGTCCTATTTGTTTATTTGTAGTCCTTTTTGCTTTTATTTTCTTTACCCTGGGATACATATCAAAAAACAAATTTCTAAAACCAGTGACGGTTTGTTAACTATGTTTTATTCTAGGATTTTCATGGATTCAGGTCTTACATTTAAGTCTCTAATTTATTTTTAATTTATTTTTGGTACATAATGTAAAAAAGTGGTGTGATTACATTTTTGCATGTATCTATCCAATTGCACCAACGCTATTTATAGAAGAGACTGTTTTCACCCCATTATATATTCTTGCCTCCTTTGTCATAGACTAATTGACCATATAGGTGCAGGTTTATTTCTGGGTTCTCTGTTGTATTCCTGTGATCTATGAATCTGTTGTTTTTATGCCAGTACCATGCTGTTTTAATTAATATCACTTTGTAGAATAGTTTGATATCAGGTAAATGATATCAACTTTGTTCTTTCTCAAGATTGCTTTGGTTATTCAGGTCACTTTTTGTTCCATATAAATTTGGAGATTTTTTTTTCTTCTTTTTGGTCCTTGTTTGTGAAATATGTCATTGGTATTTGATAGGGATTTCTTTGTTTTTTTTTAAACTATTTTATAATCTGTTTTTATTTATTTTTTAAATTATCTTATTTTTGTTCAATTACAGTTGTCTGCATTTTCTCTCCACCCCTCTACCCCACCCCAGCCAAACCCACCTCCCTCCCCTGCTTCCACCCTCCCATTTGGTTTTCTCCATGTGTCCTTTATAGTAGTTCCTGAAAACCCCTCTCCCCACTGTACCTTCCCCTGTCCCCTCTGGCTATTGTTAGATTGTTCTTAATTTCAATGTCTCTGGTTATATTTTGTTTGCTTTTTTCTTCTGTTGATTAGGTTCCAGTTAAAGGTGGGATCATATGGTATGTGCCCCTCACCACCTGGCTTATGTCACTTAACATAATGCTCTCCAGTTCCATCCATGCTGTTGCAAAGGGTATAAGCTCCTTCTTTCTCTCTGCTGCGTAGAATTCCATTGTGTAAATGTACCATAGTTTTTGGATCCACTCATTTGCTGATGGGCACTTAGGTTGCTTCCAGGACTTGGCTATTGTAAATTATGCTGCTATGAGCATTGGGGTGCATAGGTTCTTTTGGATTGGTGTTTTAGGGCTCTTAGGTTATAATCCCAGCACTGGAATTGCTGGGTCAAAAGGCAGTTCCATTTTTAGTTTTCTGAGGAAATTCCACACTGTTTTCCACAGTGGCCATGCCAGTCTGCATTCCCACCAACAGTGCACTAGGGTTCCCTTTTCTCCACATCCTCTCCAACATTTGTTGATTTGTTTATGTTGGCCACTTTGACTGCTGTGAGATGGTACCTCATTGTGGTTTTAATTTGCATCTCTCTGATGGCTAGTAATGCTAAGCATCTTTTCATATGTCTCCGGGCCCTCTGTATGTCTCCCTTGGAGAAGTGTCTGTTCAACCCCATTTTTTAATTGGGTTGTTTGTCTTCTTGGAGTGGAGTTGTGTGAGTTCTTTATTTATTTTGGAGATCAGGCCCTTGTCTGAGGTATCGTGGGCAGATATGTTTTCCCGTACTGTTGGTTCTCTTTTCATTTTAATGCTGTTTTCTTTAGCCATGCAGAAGCTTTTTATTTTGATGAGGTCCCATTTGTTTACTCTTTCCTTTATGTCCCTTGCTTTAGGCGATGTGTCTGTGAGGAAGTTGCTGCGTGGAATGTCTGAGATTTTCCTGCCAATGTTTTCCTCTAGGACTTTTATGGTGTTACGACTTATACTTAAATCTTTTATCCACCTTGAATTTATTTTTGTGTATGGTGTAAGTTGGTGATCGAGTTTCTTTTTTTTGCACGTAGCTGTCCAGATCTCCCAACACCATCTGTTGAAGAGGCTATTTTTGCTCCATTTTATGCTCCTGCCTTCTTTGTCAAATATTAATTGACTGTAAAGACTTGGGTTTATTCCTGGGCTCTCTGTTCTGTTCCATTGGTCTATATGCCTGTTTTTATGCAGTACCAGGCTGTTTTGATGACAGTGGCCTTATAATACAGTTTGATATCAGGTATTGTGATCTATCCTGCTTTGTTCTTCTTTCTCAAAATTGCTGCAGCTATTCAGCATTGTTTCTGGTTCCATATAAATTTCTGAAATGTTTGTTCTATATCTGTGAAATATGTCATGGGTATTTTAATAGGGATTGCATTGATCTATAAATCGCTTTGGGTAGTATGGCCATTTTGATGATGTTAATTCTTCCAATCCATAAGCATGGTACATACTTCCACTTGTTTGTGTCTTCCTTAATTTCTTTCTTCAGTGTTGTGTAGTTTTCTGAGTACAGGTCTTTTACCTCCTTGGTTAGGTTTATTCCTAGGTACTTTATTTTTCTTGTTGTTATATCAAATGAGATTTTTTTTCCTGATTTCTGTTTCTGTTGTTTCATTGTTGGTGTACAAGAATGCCTTTGGTTTCTGAGTATTGAGTTTGTATCCAGCTGTTTTGCCAAATTCATTTATTAGGTCGAGTAGTTTTTTGGTGGATTCTATGGGATTTTCCATGTTCACTATCATGTCATCTGCAAACAATGATAGTTTTGTTTCCTCCTTTCCAATTTGTATGCTTTTTATTTCTTTTTCTTGTCTGATTGTTGTGGCTAGGACTTCCAATACTATGTTGAATAGGAGTGGTGAGAGAGGGAATCCTTGTCTTGTTCCTGATCTTAGTGGGAAAGCTCTAAGTTTTTGTCCATTTGTTATGATGTTGGCTGTAGGTGTCTCATGTATGGCCTTTATTATGTTGAGGAATGCTTCCTCTATTCCCACTTTGTTGAGGGATTTTATCATAAATGGGTGCTGTATCTTATCAAATGCTTTTTCAAATCTATTGATATGATCATGTGTTTTTTGTCTTTGCTTCTGTTTATGTGGTGTATTATGTTTATTGATTTGTGAATACCATACCATCCTTGCATCCCTGGGATGAATCCCACTTGATCATGGTGTATGATCTTTTTATTGTATTGCTTGATGTGGTTTGCCAATATTTTGCTGAGGATTTTAGCATCTATGTTCATCAGTGGTATTGGCCTGAATTTTTCTTTCTTTGTTATGTCTTTATCTGGTTTTGGGATTAGGATGATGTTTGCTTCATAAAAAGAGTTTGCGAGTCTTCCGACTTCTTGAATTTTTGAAGTAATCTGTGGAGGAGAGGGGTTAGCTCTCCCTTAAATGCTCTGAAGAATTCTCCTGTGAAACCATCTGGTCCAGGGCTTTTGTGTGTCGGAAGCTTTTTGATTACTGTTTCAGTTTCCTCAAGTGATATTGGTCTGTTCAGGCTTTCTGCTTCTTCTTCACTGAATTTTGGAATGCTTTATTTTTCTAGATTTTGTCCATTTCATCTAGGTTTTCACATTTCTTGGCATATAGTTCTTTGTAGTAATTTCTTACAATATTTTGTATTTCAGTGGTATCAGTTGTAGTCTCTCCTCTTTCACTTCTGATTGTGTTTATTTGGGTCCTCTCTTTTTTTTTCTTTATGGGTCTGCCTAAAGGCTTGTCGATTTTGTTTATCTTTTCAAAGAAACTGCTCCTGGATTCATTGATCCTTACAATTGTGCTTTTAGTCTCTATGTTATTTAACTCTGTTCTGATCTTGGTTATTTCCTTCCTTATACTTGCTCTGGGTTGTCTTTATTGTTGTTCCTCGAGTTCCTGTAGGTGTAGGGTTAGGTTGTTTATTTGAGATGTTTCTATTTTTTTTTAGGTAGGCCTGTATTGCTATGAACTTCCCTCTCAGGACTGCCTTTGCTGTGTCCCATAGGTTTTGGATTGTTTTGAGTTCATTTTCACTTGTTTCCAGAAACTTTTTGATTTCTTCCCTAATCTCATTCTTCACTCATTTATTTTTAATAGCATGCTATTCAATCTCCATGTTTTTGAGTGTTTGGGTTTTTTTTTCCTTGACGTTCATTTCTAGTTTCAGTCCCTTATGGTCAGAGAAAATGCTTGGTATGATTTCAATTTTCTTGAACTTGTTGAGGCTTGTTTTGTGTCCTATCATGTGGTCTATCTTTGAAAATGTTCCATATGCATTTGAAAAGAATGTGTATTTTGCTTCTTTGTGGGGATTTCTTTGAATTGCTTTTGGTAGATTGTTGTGGGGAGTATGGACATTGAATAATATTAATTCTTTCCATTCATGAGCATGGTATGTCCTTTCACTTATTTGCATTTCCTCAAATGGAAGACTTAATATTTACTTTTTAAATATAGGATTTTAATTGGTAATAAATGCCTGGTATACTATGGAATTAGACTTATTCCATATTTCCATCTAATGAGAATAATAATAAAACCAGGAAATAATTACTTAATAACTGCATCTGATCACAGGACAAAATACTGATCAACTTATTGAATAAAATGATTCTCAGGAGGTTTGGACTATTAAATCTTTGCTGAGACCACACAGCTATGTGTGTGTACAAACGGGAATAATTAAAATTGAACTATATGTGCTTATGTGCTTGAAAAAAGAAAAAAATAACATAGCAAAGAAAAAATTTTGAAGCTATAATAATGTATTTTAAAGTGTTGAAGTGATTATATCCAAAATTCTTCTTACTGGTTTTTAATATTACAGGAATATTTTTACACTGAGTATTCTGCCATAGAAGAAATGCTTTTGGTTAGATTGGTAAAGAGCAAGAAATCCAGTATTCATTGTAATGAATTGTTCAGCAAACTACAGGGTTAGTTTTGATTATACTCTTTTTTACTTGATTTTCTCATTTTGAACCCTAGTCAATACTTACCTGAGTCATGATTTTAATAATGATGTAATTGTTCCATTTCATCTTTTATGTTAAAGCACTTCATATTTATGGAAGAATAAATTATCTGCTATAAATTACTGAAAAGTACTGTTTAAGAGTCCCCAACTTGCAATAACTTTCCAAAAGCATTTTCATTTTATTTTCACAGTTTCAAAGAAATATGACCCTTAGAGTAGCACTTGGTAGTTGTATTGTGCACACACACACTCAAGAAATAGTGCAGCTGAGAATACAGGAAGAAAACAGAATTACACAAATTACGCCGGTATATTATTTATCATAGAGTTAAATGATTTTAATAGTCTGAGGGCTCCATGAGGTGTTACTACAAAAAAAGCATAGTGATATTATTAACACTAGTGATACCTGTTGGTCACAAAGAAATTTTTTTTTTAATTTTAGCCTATTTTTAAGAAATAAAATTCATGTAAATGCAATTATTTCTATTTATATCAAGTAGTCATTTTGCATGTATTTCATTGCATACCACCTTATCCAAGAAAACACTTTAAGTAACTATAACAATAATACAAAGATTTCAATCTCCATAAGTTAAAGGGAAATACAGCTGACAAACTGAATCTAAGAATTAATTTTGGGTCAAATGTTTAAACATCTATATGTATATTGGTCATCAATGTGCATATATGTGCAGGTTACTGCTAGAATTTCATTTGTATTAAACTGAATCTACATTTTTTTATTATAATCATATTTAATTTCACTTGTCTACTTTCAAATGATTGTATTTCTTTTAAAATTGAGTACATATAGTTTATTCTTCTAAATTCATTGTTTAAATTATGACATATTCATATATAAAATAAAATAATATTGACACTTTCTGATTTATAATCTATGCTACTCTTTGAAAATGTGGTTCAATCTTTAATGCTTGACTGGATTGGGAGGAATGGTAGTTATATGTATAATAGGCTACTCAATGATATTTCTTGTTTATTTTCTAAAAGGTAGGCTAAATAGCTAGAAACTAAAGAGTACTCCCAAGCATTTAGAGAACTCCTAATTCATCTCTCTAGTGTACCATAAATCTCTTCTTTGAAAATGTTTTTTTTTTCCTTTTATCAGACAGGGCTTCACAGAATGAATTACACTGGTATAAAATGGTGATCATTTGTGACAGATGTTGCTAGTTGCCAGAATCAGATCAGTGATGAAGAGTAGAGAGGATTAACACAAGTGCACGGACAGGTGGAACCTAAAGAGATATTTTCCATTCAGTTTGGAGAATGATTTGAATCTCAATAGTACAATATCCCCCATTATAGAAGCTTGAGGAAGGGTGAATAGGTGTTAAGATATCTGTTAATCACATCAGCATGAGCCTTGCATCAAGACCGACAATCCTTCCTTTCCAAGTCTCTGAACATTTTCCCCTATAAAAGGCTGCTTTTCTTAACTTTTGTGTATGTGGGTGCTATGATATGAAGGGAGGTACATAAGGGTTAATTTAGTGTACTTTCGTGACACAAAATCACTTTGCCTTTGATTTATGTCTTCGCTTTGACCTTAAGATTCATTTATAGTAGCTGTAGTTAAGCCTTAAACTTTTAAAAGTTCAGTTCTTAAAAAATGGGGGAAAAAAAGTCAGTGCTGACCTTCAGTATTTGGGCTAATAAATTCTCTGGCTTAAAATTTCATAAGCTCTCTCACAAGAGATCAGTTACTGGCACTTTGGTCAGGTAAGTATTACCAGGAAGAAAAAAAAAAGATCTTTCTAATGATAAATTTAATGCAGAATCTCTGACTCCAGTGCAAGAGCAGATATGAGTGAAAGGGACACTACGCTTCTTCCTGTTGACTCATTGGCTTCTCCAGAGTCATGCACTTTCTAAAGCAAGAGAAACCTGTCAAGATGATCCGTGGTCCACACTTGGCTCACTTCTTCCTCTTCCTTTTTTAGGATGTTATTTATTTATTTAGAAAGGGGGAAGGGAGGGAGACAGAAAGGGAGAGAAACATCGATGTTGGAGAGAAACATTGATCAGTTGCCTCTCACAGTTGCCCGAACACCAGGACAGGCCACAGCCCAGGCATGTGCCCTGACCCAGAATTGAACCCATGACCTTTCACTTTGTGGGACAATGCTCAGCTAAGACACGCTGCTCAGGGAGGCTCAATTCTAAGATACTGTTAGAAAAGACAAAATTTCTTTCCAACCAGAGATAGACAGGAACTAACACATAGGAATATGAACCATGTCTACCAAGTATTAGATGACAACTAAGGTTTTAGGTCAACAGTTTTAGAGGATAATAGCAGTCATTCCTGTGGCAGCCAATTTGGACAAATTGTGGCCAATTTTAGCAGGAATGCAAAATAATAGGTACAATATATCAGTTTTTTCATCAAAAAGAGAAAAAAATGAGACTCATAGATATACACACTTTTCCATTAGAAATACCGTTCAGCTATACTAACTGAGTAGTGCAGGAAAACCCCCTTAAATAATGTTTGCTCCAAGGAAAAAATACTTCATAATCCTTTACTTTCTGAAGGTAAGTCTAACCATTTTAATTGGTTAGACTAAAGTAAATATTTTAAAGACATCATTTATGGCACAACATGGGCACAACTTATATATTTGAGCAAATACTTTTTAAGATGGTGCAGTGATTGCAAATGTGTGATTTGTTGCTGAAAATGCTTATCAGAAGGCTTTGAATCATAAATTGAATGGTGTGAGTGTACTTAAAATATAAAAACAAATTTGGTTTTCTCAGTAATTAAAAGTGAAAGAATTATTATTATTATTAAAGATTTTATTTATTTACTTCTTAGAGAGAGGGGAAGATCGGGAGAAAAAGAGGGAGAGAAACATCAGTGTGCTAGAATACATCAATTAATTGTCTCTCACACACCCCCAACTGGGAACTTTGCCCTGACTGGGAATCGAACCTGTGATCTTTTGTATCACAGGCCAGAGCTCAATCCACTGACCCACACTAGCTAGGTCAAAAAAAATTTTTTTAAATGATGGAACATTTTACAATATCCCAAAATTTTGAAAAAATGAGTTACCCTTCTTCAGGATCAGAGATGGGTGTCAAATCTATAGAAACTGGCATATTGTACACAAGGGCCTACACTGATCAATTCCAGCATTAAGGTCACAAGCTCTGAGGTAAGAATCCCCCAAAAGAACCAAAGTGCTGCCTGTACTTCAATAAATGAAATTGTGACTTTTCATGTAAAGAGCAAAACACATTTCATCTGCCAAAGAGTCTGACAGTGAGGGGGGATGGAGCCCTAGAGAATGTCTATCCTAAAACGTAATTATTTGTCCCACGATGCTTTACTCTCTGGGTTTTGGCCAGAGGAGTATTGCTTTGGAGGTTAACATAGAGAAGAGCAGTGTCTCCACAATTCTTTTGGAGTAGATTGTAAGAATCAGTGTCTGCATGGCATTGAAAGGCTATTGGGGATAGTGGCCCTATTTTCTTACTGGCAACACTGCTATCAACTCCATACACACTCCATAAATAAACCATAAAATAATCTTGTGATGCCTGAAAAATAAATTCACTGGTTAGTAAGTTAAGTTAAATAAAATATGTTAAATCCAAGCTATCTAAAGAAGATTAAATTACTACATGGGGACAAACTGTAGTCAAGTTTCAATCTTTGCATGTGGCTTTCCAATTTTCTCAGCACCATTATTGAAGAGGTTTTCTTTCCTTTGTTGTATGTTTTGGTTCCTTTGTCAAAAATTATTTTCTCATACACATGTGGGTTTATTTCTAGGCTCTCAATTCTGTTTCATTGGCTTGTGTGTCTGTTTTCCTGTCAATACCATGCCGTTTTGCTTATCATCACTTTATGGTATAATTTGAAGTCAGGGAGTGTAATGCCTCTGGCTTTGTTCTTTTTTCTCAGTTACTTTGGATATTCGGGGTCTTTTATGGTTTCATACAAATCTTATGATCTATTTCTTTAAAATAATGTCATTGGGATTTCAATGGGGATTGCATTAAATCTTATTGGGGAGGAGTGTAATATGGATATGTTAACTATGTCAATTTTTCCAGTCCATGAACATGAAATATCTTTCCAGTTCATTTTGTGTCTTTTCTGTCTCTTAATAATACTTTGTAGTTTTTAGTATACAGGTTCTTCACAACTTTTGTTGTTTATTCCTAGGCATTTTATTCATTTTTATTGCAATTGCAAAATGGACCTTGAGAATATCATACTAAATGAAATAAGTCAGACAGGAAACGTTAAGAACCCTATGTGAGATATAAACTTAAAAGCAACAAATGAACAAGCAAGAAAAACAAACAAAAACTCATAAAAAGAGCCAACAGTATGGTAGTTACCAGAGGGAGAGAGAGTGGGGGGGTAATAAAAGATAAAGGGGGTCAAATATATGGTGACAGAAGATGATTTGACTTTGGGTGGAGGGCACAAAATGAAATGTGCAGATCATGTATCATAGATGCGTGTACTTGAAACTATGTATTTCATTAACTATGGTTACCCTAATAAATTTTATAAAAAGAGAAAAAAGGACTTTAGTCCAACACCAATAAATTTTCTTAAGTTCAAACATTTATTTACCAAAAATTACTTTGTCTCTGATGAAAAATATATTTCTTCACTAATGAAAAATATTATCAAATGATAAAAAAATAAAATAGAAATGAATTTGAAAAGAATGCATTCGGTAAGAAGCTGTCATAATACTGATACTGTGATATTGCTGTTAATTATTTCTCATTAAAAGGTTTGCTAATTTGGGTTTTTTTATTAACTTTTCAAACAGTTATAAGAATCACTTTGAAACAATTGAAATAATTACTTTTTATTTCATTTAGGAAAATGAAGGGGTGAAGTAATACTTTCTCTGGAATGTTTTAATTATATCAATATTAAAATACTAATACAAGTTTTATTTTTATAAGGATTCAAGATGAACAACCTACATTAGAACAAAAATTTTTAATGTTAATCTGAATTACAATACTATTACTTCTTTTAAGTATGTTCAGATTAAGTAGTTTTTCATTAGTGCAGAATGAAAGCCTCTCAGCTATGTCTAATCCTCTGTAACAAAAAAGGACAAAAGCCAGATAAAATCCAAGGACAATTTACACTATGGTTTTATAGATTTAATTTAAGGCAGAAGATTTAAATCAAATAATAATGATTATACACACACAATGTATATATAATTATACATCTACATATATATATGTATAATTATACATATATAATTAATTTACTGGTGTATTAAACAAAATTTTAATATCATAATGGTTTTCATTTTTGCCATAGAAATTTTGTGAATTTCTATAATACATTAAATGTCCAATTAAAACATAAAATCCATGTAACAGATCTTTGAGCAAAAATAAGTATCAGTAGTATACTCATCTAAGATTCTTTATCTGAATTTTGAATTTTTAATATAAAATCCTTATATAAGCTTAAACATTCATAACATTAGTAACAAACAGAAATTGAAATTTTGTATTGTAACTACTGTAATGGCTATACAAAATACTTTCCTTAGCATAGGCCCTCTAAGCCGTATAATTGATATTCCTATTCATGATCTTGTAGGAGTATATTAATTTGTGCCTTTCCTCTCAAACTTACATTATATTGTATTGTATTTATTATAGTTTCATATGTATATATAATTATACAATTTAATAGAAAACCATTATAAACATGATAAATATTAATTCAACTGTCTTAACAGTCACTCCAAATATGAACGGTTTCAATACATAAGAGACTTTTGAAAGGTATACAAAAGCAATTAATTTTATGTTATCTATAAAAATTTGACTTTAAATGTAATGACACAGGATAAAAGTAAGTATATAAAGAAAGATATACCATGATAAGATTCATGAAAAGAAAAATAGAAAAGTTATATTAATTTGAACAAAATAATCTATACAAATGATTCTCTGGAATATAGAGGGCTATTACCTAATGATAAATAAATTAAGTCTTTAAGATTACATAAAAATTATAATTCTATATGCATTTAACTATATACAGGACTTCAAAAATACATGTAGAATAAATTGATATAACTGAAAAGATAGGTATGTAACCTTTTTTAAATTATTATTTTTTATGCTGTTACAGTTGTTCCCACTTTTCTCCCATTCCCCTCCCTCACCCAGCCTCACCCTCTCCCCACCCCCAGCCAAATCTCCACATTGTTGTCCGTGTCCATGAATCATGGACAAATGTTCTTTGGTCCTGCCACCACCCCATCCCTCCTTTCCAGCAGCTGTCAGTCTGTTCTGTGTACCTAAGCTTCTGTTACTATCTTGTTCACTAGTTTATTGTGTTCATGAGATGCACACAATAAATCTGTAAGTGAGATCATGTGTTATTTGTCTTTTACTGACAGGCTTGACTTGCTTAGCATAATTTTCTCCAGGTCCATCCATGCTGTTGCAAACTGTAAGAGACTTTTCGTGTGTGTGTATTTTTATTTTTGTTTTTTGTTTTTACTGCTGCATAGTATTCCATTGTGTAAATATACCACAGCTTTTTTATCCACCCATCCACTGATGGGCACTTAGGCTGTTTCCAAATCTAGGCTACAGTAAATAGCACTGCCTGAACATAGAGGTGCATGTATTTTTGTATTGGTGTTTCGGTATCTTTGTGTATATTTCTAGAAGTGGAATCACTTGGTCAAAAGCGAGTTCCATCTTTTATTTTTGAAGGATACTCCATATTGTTTTACACAGTGGCTGCACCACTCTTCATTCCCATCAACAGTGCACTGGGGCTCCCTTTTCTCCACATCTTCTGCAACACTTGTAGTCTGTTGAGTTATTGATGGTAGCCATTCTGACCAGTGTCAAGTGATATCTCACTGAGGTTTGAATTTGCATTTCTCTTATGATTAGTGATGTTGAGCATCTTTTCATTTGTCTATTGGCCATCTGTATGTCCTCTTTGGAGAAGTGGCTATTGAAGTCCTCTGCCCATTTCTTAGTTGGGTAGTTTGTCTTCCTGGCATTGAGTTGTATTAGCTCTTTTTATATTTTGGAGATTAAATCCTTGTGAGATGTATCATTAGCGAAAATGTTCTCCCATACAGTGGGTTCACTATTCATCCTATTGATGGTTTTCTTTTTAGCTTTTTAATTTGATGTAGTCCCATTTGTTTGTCTTCTGTTTTGTTTCTAGTACCTTAGAAGATACATTGTCAAAATAGTTCTACATTGAATATCTGATAATTTACTCCCTGTGTTTTCTTCTAGGATTCTTCTGGTTTCACAACTTACTCTTAAATTCACTAGTTACATGTATAGTATTTTTGCTAATGAAACAAAAATAACATCTCCAAATATGTATAAGATGCAGCCAATACTTTGCATAGCGAACAATTCCCTTTACTCATGTATTACTTATGCATCACTAATGCTTTAATGACACACAGCTTAGAGCAGTGATTTTCAACCTTTTCCATAAACTAATCACTAAAATTCTGTGGCACATCAAAAATATATATTTTTTGCCAATCAGATAAAAAGTGCATGTAATTTTGATTCATTCACCCCAGACACTATTGTTGTATTGGTTATTAGTTTTTTATTTGAAAATCTAAGGGAAAAGAGATCAGTGGCCCTGATTAAATAGTTTTGTATTGTATGTTTTAAAAATTCAAACATTACACCAGTTAAAACTTGCTGGCTTGGAGCCAAGAAGAAACTCCCTGGCCTGTGATTTATGTCCTAAGGGGAGAGGGAGTGCATGTGTGTTGAGTGCCTGGTTCCGCCAGCTGTGCGGGAACATGTCGCCTGTCCCTCATTCAGGTACTAGATCGGGTCCTGTGTTGTTCCTGGAGGCCAAAAGAGTCAGGGAGAGAGGGAGAGAGCAATCTCAGAGGACATTGAATAGACGCGGATCTTAACTGCAGTGCAGATTCCCTCACACATACCCCTGTGAAGGAAACAGTTTATAAGGGACAATGAGAAAGGGTTAACATTTTTAAACTCTAAGCCAAATTTTAAGGTAATAGGAAAACTATGTCCTTATAGTCAATTAAAGTAACACATTGATATGATTTTCTGAGAAAACAAGGTTACTATAGATTTATAATTTCTCTTTTTCACTTGAAGTTTAAAAGGATTGTAAAATTGCTGGCTGAAAATTAGTAAGCAGGCCTCTTGTTTGTCATCATATCAGGTTCACGAGACAGTGAAAAGGAATACTTTCCTACTTGTCTTTAGGCAGCTAGGACTACATATTCAGGAAAAGAAATGCAAATATCAGGCTTCAATCAATGCTTAATAATATTTCTTAGTATTTTTCTTATTTATTCCTGGTTCATGTGTTATTTTTTACTGTGTTTTTATTTGAAAGAAATAAAAATATTTCTAAGATTTCTTCAGAAGTACCCAACGATTAAGAAATTCATGACATATGCTTTTGAACTTATGACTAATTTTTATAAGTATAATAAAATTATCCTATAAAGATAACTTAAGAATATCTTAACTCTGATAACCTATGTCAAATAATTACATAGAAGCCCAAGTTCAGTTAAAATAAATTGTGTACAGATTTTAGCAAATTTGGCACAAAAGTATGCCAAGTGTAATTAAGTGATATTAAACATGTTACATTTTACAAAATTTTGTTCTTAGAGACTTTACAAATTATAACATTGACTTTATTTATAAACCCAGAGATGATATACAGACAAATATATTTTTCACTAAAGTATAAACATACTAGGTTGACTAATCAGTGTACATCCCAGTGTTTATAGTGTGAAAAGTTTTGAAATTATTTTGTATTTCAAGAAGAAAACTTGTACAAAACTTTAATTGTATCTAACAGGCTTATCATATATTAACTATTATAAAGCATTTATTTTTTCGGAACCTGATATGTCTTAGCATATTACAATAAAAAGAATCACAGAATCATAAAATAAATCATAACAGATTAAATAAAAATTCTAAAGTATAATTAAAGACAAATCTGTATATTGTGATTTTAGATCAAAATTATTCATTTAACTTACATTAATGTAAAAAGATTTAATTAAAACCATAAATAGTTGTATTGGTAAAGTGATTCATCTGAATAATACTAGAGAAAGATTCTATTTTAAATCACTTGTTCTGGAATATGTAATATTAGCTAGTAACATAAAAATAGCTAATATGTGTCAATCATTTTGTAGATATGTAAACATTTGGCAATATGTAGAGTTAAAACATTTCAAAATCTTTATAAACATGACAAAATATTGTATATAAATCCATTTCCAATATGCAAAATGTGTGTACATGTTTTATAAAAACCAGTTTGTATTTACTAGTGTTTTTTATAGAAGTGCAATATATTAATATTCCTATTGACTAGTCAAACAGAGGAATACTTAACACACATTCACATACACTCAATCATAAAGTTCAAATTTTGTAAGAAAATGTTGGATAGGTATAAAATGTTTGGTCCTCTGATAAGAATTTTTATATTCTGTTTGGACTCAATTAATTCATCCATTTAAGGCATAGATAGTAATCTGACTTTTAATGATTTACTGTACCTATGTCAGTACAATGAAATCTTTATCAAAGAGCAAAAGTAAATGTTAAGGACTATTGAAGTAAATTGTAAACTGTAGATATTATAATGTAATTTATCTTTTTTTCTGTTTATATCTTGTATAAGAAGTATGATTGACCATATGCTCTTTACCATTTTTGCTGGAAAACTCCTGCACCCAAGCTCTCATTCTATTTTTGTATATGATTGTACTTAAATCCAGCAATTACATTTGTGCTCCAGAGTAAAAGGTTGTATCACTCTCATCTCATGTATCTGAGTTTGGAAAAGCAGTAGCATATTACCAGGAACTATTTCTCTAATATTTTTGCTCTGAATATACCAACCATACACAATTTCAAAGACTTCTGTAAGATTGTTAAAATAATGCTGGAAAGCCCTGGCTGGCATGCCTCAGTGGATTGAGCACTGGATGCAAAGCAAAGGGTCGCCAGTTCGATTCCCAGTCAGGGCACCTGCCTGGGTTGCAGGCCAGGTCCCCAGTAGGTGGTGCGTGAGAGGTAACCACACACTAATGCTTCTCTCCCTCTCTTTCTCCCTCCCTTCCCCTCTCTGTAAATATAAATAAATACAATCTTTAAAAATAATAGTCCTGGATAAGGACTACACTTGAATAATATATATTTATATATTTTACAAATATATAAATTCATAATATATATTTGAAAAATTGAAAAAACAGTTACTAAGCAGTTAAACAATGCCCCTCCTGCCAGGGTTTATTAAATGATTGACACAATTAATGGGGCTGGGATTCAAACCATCAGTGTTGCTGTTTTTGAGTATCTCTGTACTGCTGACCAGTCCCTCCATCCACCCTTTCTTCTGTAACGTTCCAGGCTTAAATATGTTATATGGGCTCCGGCAGCTACAACTGTGCTTTATAAGCACAGCCGGCAAGATCACAGTTGATTCATCCGTGTGGTTGTCTGCCATAAGCAGATTTTCTCTAGCGAGTAAAGAAGTTTTGATTGTATGTGTGTACATATGTTTGCGGAGTGAATGTGTGGTGAATAAAGACATTCACAACGTAAAATCTACAGAGAGCTAATCTGAACAGAGAAGTAAAATAGATATACAAACAAAGCCAAAGATAAGAAAATAAGAAAAACCAAGTACAGTACCTATATCTTTTTAGTTCCCAAAACATCACTGGCCTGTTCTAATCTCTCTACCTCTCTCTCCCCTCCCCCCTTCCTCTCCCCACACGCAGCACACATGCCTTTGCATGTGCACACACAGTATTCACGTGAAGCAAGTGGATCTGTGCTGTTGTAAAGTTTCAAACTGCAATTTGGTTTTGCCCAGTTAAACTGTGTAAGTTATAAAACATAATTGTGGGGTTTGGGGCTTCTGTAAGAAAATTAAGATGAAAGAGATGAAGAAACAAAGATTAGAATTACATAAATAGGATCAAACAGGTGAAATCCAGAGAACACTGATGGCTTTTCATTTTTTTATTTGTGCTCCTTCACGCGTCCTGACTACTCTACTACATTTGAGTTCTGTTGCCACAATTGTGGTGTGAACATTTCGATAATCATATATGCTTTACTTAATATAGGTTAATCTGATTATATCCAACAAATACATTGATAGGAACTGATATATTCTCACCAGCAAGATTACAGTAACACTATTTTTCTCAAAGGATTTTATAATAAAATAGATTAAGGAATAAGTAGCATAGCTAAAATAAAGATTTATAATGGTACTGTTCCTGCATATTTGACACTTTTTACCATATTTTTTGCCTCTCAATTTATTTTTATTCTTAATTCTTATCAATTATGGTCTATACAATAATTTTTAACATATTTTGCTTTCTTAACTTTATATACTAAAATAAGTTTAAACTTATGAAATTTTACAAAAATAATATAAAGACTTCCTGTGTGCCTGTATTCCAACTTTATCAAATGTGAAAATCTTAATCATAGTAAATTTAGCAAAAACATGAAAATAATTTTCCTACAATACTATTAACCAACCTAGAGACCTTTTCAAAGTTTGCATATTGCCGCACTAACGTCCTTTCTCCAGTACACAATCTGATCTAGGATCCCACAGGATACTTCGGTGGCACAGTTCTTCAGGCTTCTCCATGTGGGAAGGTCACTTATTTTTTCATTTGACTTTGAGATAGTATCTAAAGAGTACCAGCCAATTATTTTGTGGGATTTATTATAATTTAGATTTGTGTGGTGTTTTGGCATGATCAGATTCAAGTGGTACACTTTTGGTAAGATTACCACTAATCTTTACTAAATATTTAGTGATCTATAGTAATTGTGTATTTAGTAATAAATAGTATAAATATTTAATACATATGTTGTAGAACATACTTCAAGATTCTGAAAATAGTTGATACCTTGTCATATTTTGCTCCATTAATATTAGCATCCATTCTGATTCTTGACCATAGAAGTTACTTCTATAGTGATTGTCAAAGATAATTATCTATTTTCTCCATTTTTCACATTTTAATTGGGATTTTAGTGTAAGAAGCAGCAGTTTCTCTAACCCAATGTATTCACTTAGTTGATTATTCATTTATATTGTCATGAAGTCACATATATGTTTCATGTATATTTTACTCTATGGTTAATAATTCATTTTTATTGCTGAAATTGTCCTAGATTTGGCCAATGGGAGATTTTTCATATTGGTCTCTGTCTGCAGATAGGCCAAGATCACTTTGTGAAGACATAGGGCCTTACTTTCTGGCACACAAAACATCCCAGGCATATCTTGCTCTAGCAGCAGCAGTTTTTCAAAGAGCTCTGATTTATTTCATTGGAACAATGGTAGTTAGTGCAACACCTCAGTGCTAGGCATGTTTATTGCTACCTGGTTACCACTATTCTAGGAGGTCACAATAAATGAACTAAGATGTGCATATATGTATTACATATATCTTAGGTCTATATATGACATATATGTATGTGTAGGCATGTATATATATGGGGAGAGAGAGACATGTAAAATTACTTAGATAAATTCCTGGCATGTATAAAATATGCTAGTTATCAATTTTTATTGGGAGAAAGTGGGCATACTTGAAAAGTACAAGAGATATTGAAAGGAGGTAATGCGAGAATGTAAGTTTGAATATAAAGAAGAAAAAAATATATTTGATTAAGGGAGCAAAGGAAAATAGGGTGTGGCCAAAAATACAGGAATGAAAGGTCATGAAGATTCCGGAAAATGTCATAGATAAAGAGGCCCTCTCACCCCACCTTTAGCCTCTATCACTTTGGGCATAAAATACATGAACAAACCTCAGTAAAAATGCTGTTCCAAAGTAATCTATATAAACAGTCTATATATTTGCAGAAAATTATTTGTTGCAAAAGGAAAACAAGTGTCAGCTTTAGCCTCTGTGAAGAAGAGACCTATTTGTTTATTTTTTATTGGTATTGTAGCTACTAGATCATCATGTCATTTGTCTTGTCTGTAATGTCCTTCCTGGCCTTTCATTTCAGGAAAATGTAAATCAAAAGCCTTTAGGGTTATAGATCCTGATGATTCACAAGGTAATCTTGCAAACACAGCAGGGAAATATACGTTTTACAAATTGCTTAACTGACATCTCTGCTATTATCCAAAAATATTGTTGCAGTAGAACTCATTTTATAATATTTCAGCTTGATTATATTTTAAAACTTTACCGTTCTGAAGATAAATATATCACTTCCATTTGCATGGTTTTACTTTGTTAAGTTGTACATGCATTGAAGGGCCAGGTGCTTTATTTCAAGATGACCAAGAGTTCTTTTTTGTGTGTTTGTTATTAAGTTTGTTAATCTTCTACTGAACTCATTTAAATATGTTTTTACACTGGACTTTCTTACAATTAGAAATTATTATTGAATTTCCCTATAAATGAACATTATGACATTGATAAAGATTTTCAATTTTGTATTATGCTTATTTCATGAAAAAAGGTCTATTAAAAGTAGAATTCATCTTTAGCACTTTCAAATGATGATAATCTCTTTAGTGCATTTTTCATCAACCTAATATACTTTTCCTACAATAAGCACTAAAATGTACTTACCACTATTATACAAAACTCTTTTCACTTAGGTACCTCATGCTGCAAAAATGTAACTATAGGACAATTTTCTCACAGACTTTTATTAATAAAACCTAGAATTCATAATAACTTTGTCATTGTGATTTCAGTGCAGACATACACCTGCTTTATATACACTTACAGAATAGAAGTGAAATTACCTGCACATACTAGGAAATATTCCAGCCATCCACATCTTGTCAAGTAGATGTTCAGGATCTAGTTGGACAGACTCGCTCAGGGCAGAGCACTGGGCTGCTAGAAGAGGGGCCAATGGCGAATCAGGGAATCTCTTATAAACAAGAAATAGGTGGGTTGTCAGAATTATTACTAAGAACGCTGTTAATTTTAACCATTTATCATGGTATTTTAAGCTTTAATTATGGATGAATAAGCAAGTTTTTATGTATATATAATTAAATAGTAAACATTTTGTGTCTTTATTTAGGTATATATTTTAAGTTTTATAGAACCAAAATTAAATGAGGGGAAAAAAGAATGTAAATGTTAATAGGAGAAATGTTTCTTTAGTGTAGAGAAATATTTTTCATTGAGGAAAAAATTCATTTAAAATTATCCCTCTCCACAGGCATTCAACCCAATTTAATTCTGATCATGTCAGTGTAACTAAAACCAACCTTGATCCACTCATTACTTAGAATAAATATCAATGTGAATCAGTGTTGGAAACAAGGGAGATAGAGGACATAAGCGTATGTTCAGAATACACCTGAGTTCTACATCTTAGCATCAGTCTAGGACTTTTACAGGGGAATATATAGGAAGGGAAAACATGTTAGAGAATTTCTACTAATTGTGGCAGAAATGGGTGCTCTCGATTACCTGACATATAAAATCATTCACCAACTAGAAGCATACCAAAGATATTTCCCTAGGAGAATGAGGTGGAGTGGAGGGAAAAAGGCAGGGAGAGAGATGAGTTGTTTTTAGCAATAATGTTTTGTGTTATTAAATATTGAAAGATAATTATCAATTTACATTTACCCATACCTTTTGGAAGGCATTATCTTAGAAAGGGTATCTGCACGGAAAAGATTACATCAAAGTTTTATATGTTTGACAATATTCGCTTTGTTTACAATGTTTTAAATTATAAAATACACCCCCTTTTCTCTGCTTCGTTTTATATAATTCATTGATATTTAGATTTTATTTAATATGTAAAGAAATTTCTCTGTTCTTCTTTTCTTAGAATTTCTAAACCTTTGTCCTATAGCATATTAAAATGAAAATTGATTCTAAAGAAGCTGAAAAAAGTGCAATTTATATTTTTACCTCAGGGAAGAGCTTTGATCTCACCTATAAGTGGAACCTAATCAACAAACCAAACAAATGAGCAAAATAGAACCAGAGACTTGGAAATAAAGAACAGATTGACGGTGACCAGAGGGTAGGGGGTAGGGGGCTAAGGAGGGGAAGAAGGGGAAGGGGCAAGCCAAGGAGGAACACAAATAGAGGACTCATGGGCATGGACAATTCAGGGGAGGGATCAACTTTGGGAGTGGGGGTGATGGGGTTGGGATGAGCAAGTAGGGAAAAGGTGGGACAACTGCAAGTGAACAACGATACATTTTTTAAAAAGCATTTAAAAAATGAAGACCTTTTTTATTTTTCAAATATTGATTATATATTACAAATCATTTTTAATTTTTTTTAAATCCTGACCTAAGGATATATATTTTTTTCATTTCATTTAGACACAGGAGTGTCCATCCTATAGCCCAGGGTGGCTGTGAATGTGGTCCAACACCAAATTGTAAATTTACTTAAAACCATTTTTTTTGCCCAGCAGTTTTAATTAGTTTATATATTTAACATGTGGCCCAAGACAACTCTTCTTCTTCTAATGTGGCCTAGAGATGCCAAAAGTTTGGACACCCCTGAGACAGAGGAAGGAAAAAGGGAAAGGAGAGAGAGAAACATCAGTGCAAGAGAAAAACATCAAATGGCTGCCTCCCACATGTGCCAGGACTGGGGATGGGCACCCAGACTGGGGATCAGCATCTGGAAGGGGGTTGTACACACCTGCTCCTGGACCAAGGATCGAACACGCCACCTAGGCCTGTGCCCTGACTGGGAATTGAACCCACAACCTTTCTGTTTCTGGTTGGCACTCCAACCAAGTCACACCAACCAGGGACAAGTCATTTCGTATATCTGCCCTACTGAGTATAAAAGTTATCAGTATAATTTTTACAAGTGATGTATTTGAATACATTCCTTTATCTATATAAAAACAAGGAAGGAAATGACCACATTCAACATTTTCGGGTTAATGAAACTACTTTTTATGAAAATTAGAACTATTTTGATACTACATAATATATGACTTTTAATAACAAAGGTAAATACAATGAAATTGGTGTCAATGGCAAAATTTAGGCACAGATATTTACAATATCTAAGTAAGGTTTGAAATCAGGGAACCTAATTATGTACTCTCCCTAAATATAGTGAAATCATAACTGTGATGTGGCCTACAGTTCTTCAAAATATACATCATTGTCAGAAACAAGAGGGTTGTAAGTTGCCCATATAATACCTGAAAGTATGAGAGTAAGTTGCAAGAAATGGGCTTTTCTCATGGTGAATAGATAAACAATGGGGTATGTGGGCAAGAATTCAAATATATGTCCACATAGAATATTGGATTGCAGAATTGTATGTTAATAAATATTTGCCCAATTTAGCATGGGGGTTGATTTTCTTTATGCTTGCCCAATGGGAAAAATAAAACAGGGTTTTAGTAGGTAGGAGAGAATACATATTGTAAATATAATTCTAGGTTATTGAAATGGATGTTTTTGTTAATAATTTTATTAATTGCATATTAAGCAATGCCTAATGTGTTCCTGAGGTAATTTAATTTTATCCCATAATAGCCGATAAATGCAATTTATAAACAAATTGTTATGAATGAATTTTGCTTAGGAAATTGTAGGGAGTGAAGTCTTTAGTTCTCATGTCCAATAGCTGATTATAGAGGACAGCCAAAATTACATCATCATCATAAGAGCATCATATTTTGTCCCATGTTTTTCTTCTCTCAGGCTGATAAACTAGAAGTAGTGAAGGTATACGTGTTGATTAGGACTTATACATACATTGAACTTATGAGGCTTATTAGGTATATTACAAAAAATAGATTCAAATTAACTTATTATATAAGGTCCCAGATAACTATATTTCAGAGGATCTATTTCTCAGAGAATTAACAGTTGATTATACATAAGTAAACAAAAATCAATCTGATAAATTGTGTACTTATGATAATATCTATTATATTAGAAGACAATTTCAAAAAGCTCTTCTTATAATACCCTATCTCTAATAATCCTTTTCTCAGAATATCAAAACAATTAAAATGGTTGTAATACATGCTTCAATATAATGTTAAAATTAGAGTATTGTGAGAATAAAGACAAAATTTATAAAATCTGATTATTTAACTTTAAAAGAGATTATTTTAAGAGAATTGTGGCCATCAGTAGAATGTACTGGAAAAATATGAAAGGATCACAATATATTTTAAATAGCTGCGGAGACATACATAAAAATATAAGGATTGTCTCCCAGACTCACTACTGTTAAAGAGGTCATTGAAAAGGAAAGCAATATGTCTGTTGCTAGGATATGAGTGAGCATCTGTGGAGCTGATATTAATGTAACTGAGGAATAAAGATAAAATTAAGAATGTACATTGTAGTAGTTTCTGCATAAGAAACTAGAACCAAGGAAAAATCAAGAAGCCCCTCTTACGAAGCCTCAAAGATAGTCCAAGAGTAATTAGAAAATAGAAAAATATCCCTTGAAGTTTTGAAAATTCTACTAACCTGTAATTAAATGTCTGTATAGCCTTGAAAAATGAAATACTATGAAATCTAGAATTTTAATATATATTAAATTAATATTAAGTTTATGTGACATATTTAACACCTCCTATATAATGTTACTATTAAATATGTATATATCCACAGGTAGATGGATGGAAGGATGGATAGATAAGTGGGTGGGTGGCTGGATGGGTGAATGGAAGGATGGATGGAGAGATAGATGGTAGATAGATAGATACAAACAGATATTTTAAGTTAAAGAAGCAGTATCTGTGGACAAAGGGTTATGCTGGTAAACATTTATGGAGTGTCTACTCTACTGGAAGGCAGGGGAATAATGAGCCTGTCAATAGAAAGCTGGGCAGGATATTGATAAAGTTTAGCTGAAGAGAATTTGTAGGTTCTATTAAAGAATTTTTACTGTTGAGATCATGAAACTCAGGGAAAACAATTTTTTTAAAGATTTGTTTAAACATTGAGTGCATTTAGTAAACCTGTAATTACATTACAATTATAGAAAACCAAGTAGACTCTAGGAAAATGTAAAATATATTATACCCCATGATCTAATACTATTTATCCAAGAAATACAAGGTTAATTTAATTCTTCCTTATGTGTAGAATCTAATAAACACTATAAACTAATGAACAAAATAGCAACAGAAGCTTAGATATACAGAAAAGACTGACAGCTGCCAGAAAGGAGGCAGGGTGATAGAATGAAAGATGGTGAAGAGATTAACCAAAGACCATTTATGCACAGCCCAGGGACAACAGTACGGGAATTTATTTAGGCGGGGCTGCTGGGTGGAGGTGGCGAAAGGGAGAAAAGACAGGAATAATTGTAACGGCATAAACAATAAAATAAATTTTTAAAAAGATTGATTTAACTTTTAAAATATAAGCCTTCAAAATGCATCATATTAATAGAATGAGGACAAAAATATGATAGTCTAAAGATAAATAAAAGGCATTTGATGAAATCTACTACTCTTTTTGATAAAGACACCTCACAAATTAGGATTAAAGCAGAATTTCCTTCACCTAGTGGAGAAAACCTGTGTAAAGCTCATAGCCAACACAATACATGACATGGTGAGAACTGAGAGCTCCCCCTGATCACAGGACATCGTCCATCTGACATCGTACAAGATGCTTTAGCCAGTGCCATGTTTAAGGAACAAATAAAAAAGGGCCCAGGTTTTAAAAGAAGAAATAAAATTATAAAAAATTCAAGGGAATCCACATAAACACTAAGCTACTTTGCTACTGTCGTACATTTTGAAACAGAATCTCAGTATAAAATGACTTCAGCAATTGTGTAGAATGCAAAATCAATAGACAAAAATCTATTGTATTTCTATACATTTAAAATGAACAATCCAAAGTAAACTCAATAAAACTAACCCATTTACAATAGAATTAAAATGAATAAAATACTTTTGAATAAATTTAACAAAAGTAACATGAGGCTTGTGCACTGAAAATTATGAATTTGCTCATGGACTGCATATCTGCAGCCCCCCTGGTGGGAACGACTTAGTAGACGGAACCTGAGCTCTCTGGGTTTTGCTCAATTCACTTATTTTTCTGTTGTGCTTCCAGTGAATTTTACTGGAAGGAAATTTCGCCATGGGTGTTACAGGCTACTTAGTCCTGCAGGCCCTTTTAGTGAGTCATTGGACGATGGGTGGTTGTGAGAACCATGCATCACTGGTGATTGCAGAACAAGGGATTCTTAACAGGCAGCCACTTGGTAACCACCATTCTATTGTCTGTGTCTATAAATTTTGTTTTTGTGTTGACAGTTTGTTACTTTTATTTTTATATTCCACATATGAATAAAATTATATGGCTTTTGCCTTTTTCATGACTTATATTTCACTTAGCCTGATGCCTTCAAGATCCATTCATGTTGTCATAAGTGGCAATTTTTTACTTGTTAATGGCTAAGTAGCATTCCATTGTATATATGTACATTTTTAATCTGTTTTATCAGTTGATGATCACTTAGGCCATTCCCATATCTTGGCTATTTTGAATGGAGCTGAAACTATGAATAATGGCAGAATCAAACAATCGTATTATAGCCATAAAATAGCTGATGGCCGCAAAAGGATAAATGATAGAGTTCCTCCCTTGGCTATTTATAACAGCACATAGTTTACTGTTTAGTTTGCATATCACACCAGTGCTTCAGCATTTTTTAGACTTGAATAGATTAATTCTACCTGATGCTATTCACAAAATTCAAAACAGCATGTTTTACATGGTTAATGTAAAAATTTGCAAATAGAGATATGTGTTCATATTGGCTGTGCATTATTCCAGCGTACCCCATGGAAAACCCAAAAGGATGAAAGCTATTACTAGCATGTATGCTGAACTTGCAATCCCAGTTGGAAAAATTAGTGTTATCAAGCTCTAAATATCTAGTGCTCCCATCTCAACTACTGGCATGTGTGTGTCACCAGAGAGTTTCTTTGGGTTAAAACACCCTCTGTCTTGGTATAATTTATGTGAACTATCACATGGTTTGTGCCATAACTCTATTCCTGTATTAGCTTCTTCAAGCAGTGTCCCTTTTTAAAAAATCCCAGGGCACATGGACAAAAGCAACGGGGTGAGGGGAGGAATGAAAGTGGAATGTGGAGGATGGGTAGGGCAGGGGAGAGTAATGGGGGGAAAATGGGACAACTGTAATTGAACAATTTCAAAAATTAAATAAATAAAAAATCCTTTTCTACTTATGCTGATAAGTTCAGTCTAGACCTGTGCTGTTCAATATTGTATCCACTAGACATACTTGGCAAGTGAGCACTTATAATGTTGCTAATGCATCTAAAGAATTATTAATATTGTTTAACTTAATTCATTTAAATTTAAAAACAAACATAAAAAACCTTCTAATTGACATAAAACTTTATTTTTTTAAATAAGTTTACCTTTTGCTTTTTTGTATTGTGTAATATGCTGTCCAATAGTATTTTGCAGCTGGGTGATGTAAGGTTCCTATGACTACATACAAATGCACCTCTCGTCTAGTCTGTGTCATTGGACTGATTCAATCCGAATGATTGTTCTAGACACAAATGTAACATTACAATTTATTTATTTATTTTATGCAGACAAAACAAGAACAGTGATATCTATTTAAATCAAAACAGGTAATTAATTGAAATACTTATAATACCACATAATTAAATTATTTTTGGTTAAAATTTAGTATGGGCAATTTTTTAAATTTAAAATAAAGACATATTTCTGATGCAGTATCTAGCGGGGGGGAAGAATTACTATTATGACAGGAACAGGAAAGGTAAATTCATTGAAACAAGGTGTGGAGCTATTGCTTCAAGGAGCGGCCATGGCATTTTCTGCAGCAGAGCAAAACAGAAAGCCGTTCGTTATTTTGAGAAAAGAGTTTCAATCATAATAAAGTGGATAAAATAAAGAGACCTTTTCCAAAAATACATAGTGAATTAGATGTTTCCTCTAAACAGTCAGAAGATAATATCTGAAATATTACTTGGTATCAGAATTATATATCCACCAAAAGGTTTTTAGAAAATTTTCAACAAAATCAAAGCTATACTATAGGCAATGAACAAATAAAACACAAGTAATGATTATTTCTGTTATGGAAATTTTGTGGGAAACTCATGAGATAAAAACTAAAATGGTGACTTTACTATAAATGATAGATCTTCACTTAAGCCACCAAATAATCAGTTATAGAATACAACACTTTTCTTTAAATATTCTAATTCGGAGAAAAAATTCCTAACCCCATCAAACCTAAGTGTATTAAAGTGTTTAAAAATGTTAAGTACTTTTCTTTTTTAAAATATTTTATTGTTTATGCTATTACAGTTGTCCCAACTTTCCCCCTTTGCCCCTCCACTTAGCCTATGCCCCACTCCCACAGACAATCCCCACACAGTTGTCCATGTTCATGGGTAATTCATACATGTTCTTTGACTAATCTCTTCACATCCTTCAGTCAGTCTTCACCCCGACTCATCTCTTACAGCTGTCAGTCTGTTCCATGATTCTGTACGTCTGGTTCTATTTTGCTCATTAGTTTATTTTGTTCATTAGATTCCACTTTTAAATGAGATCATATGGTATTTGTCTTCACAGACTGACTTACTTAACTTGGCATAATAGTCTCCAATTCTACCCATGCTGTCCCAAAAGGTAAGAACTCCTTCTTTTTCACTGCTGCCTAATATTCCATTGTAGGAATGGACCACAGGGTTTTTTTTAATTAATTAATTATTAGTTAATTATTTTTTTTAATTCATTCATCTACTAATGGGCATTTAGGCTGTTTCCAAGTGTTGGCTATTATAAATAGTACTGCTATGAACATAGGGGTGCATAAATTCTTTTGAATTGCTGTTTCATGATTCTTAATATATATTCCCAGTAGTGGAATATCTGGGTCAAAAGGCAGTTCCATTTTTAATTCTTTATAAGGAAATTCCATACTGTTTTCCACAGTGGCTGCAGCAGTCTGCATTCCCACCAACAGTGCACTTGGGCTCCCTGTTCTTCACATCCTTGCCAGCACTGGTTGGTTGTTGATTTGTTACTTTTGCTTTGATTTGGGTGAGTGTTGCAATGTAAAAGTTACTGTAAAATTACCACATTCATTTTATTTTATCTCAGAGGACTTCCAAATTTACTAATAAAAGTTTTATTAGTAAGTTTTACTTTTATTAGTAAAACTTATTGTTGAATTTGCCATTACTGAGGTTTAGGCTGATATTGTTAATTTGGACAGTGTAATTTTGAAATTACGTTTTTGGATTAAAAATTATTCTCAAGTAAATGAACTAATTCTGTTAATATTGAGTTAAATATTAAATGAAAACAATCTTTTGGTCCTCTGTCCAGTTATTGGAAATTTACATTTATTTGGAAAAACACTGGTATGTGTCTCTTTTCTACTATAACTTTGAAGAAAGCTGAAGACAGATAACTTATTTTAGAATTAAATATAATGTCTGAATAAGAGGAACTCTAAGTGTAAAATATCTACTTATTTAGGACATTTATTGTAAGAAAAATTATGTGAAATTTCTCATTAATAAGTTTGATTATATATTAATATAATATTTTGACATATTGTGTTAAAATATAATATTAAATTCTACTGGCTTAAATTTTTAATGTGACTTCTATAAATTTGAAAGTACATAATATCTCACATTACATTTTCATTAAGAAACACTGATTTGGAAAATCTAATCTGTCTTTTTTCAAATATTCTGTCTCAAAGACTTACATCTACTTTTTTCACTTGTGATTTAGGTCGTCTAAAATGTCTAAAGAAATACTACTCAAATATTCTCAACTCATGTGGAATCTTACCAAGTATATTTACCTAGTACTTTATCTAAACTATTGTGTTACAGTATACTAATTTTAATTACCTCTTTGTGTTCAGACCCTCTCCATGTAATCACTTTCCGCTTTGCAAAATACTTCATACAGGTTACTTATCTACTCCTAGTCTTACTCCCTTAACTCAAGCCTCCCTTTCAAACAAGTACAATACACATAACTGAATGAATACAAAGACAATTCATTTTGTAGCTTTCTTAGAGCTTGGGAATTTTCTACAAAGCTTGATTAGCATTTGCCTGAGTAGTCTCTAGTTTCAGCTATAAACTAAACTAAACAGGGTTTAGGATATTAATCAATAAAGCATTCAATCTTCTAGGCACTGTCAAATTTTACTAACAAATTTTGGGAAATGAGTCGAACCAAAGAAATTTAAATTTGGCCCTAGATGGTATGGCTCAGAGGATTGCACACCAGCCTGTAAACCAGAGGGTCCCAGGTTCAATTCCCAGTCTAGGGCACATGCCTGGGGCCTGGATTGCAGGCCAGGTCCCCAGTGGGAGGCACTCGAGAGGCAACCATACACTGATGTTTATCACTCTTTCTCCCTCCCTTCCTCTCTCTAAATATTAATAAATCAAATCTTTAAAAAATTTGAACTGGATCTATTTTAAATAGATGCAATAAAATGATGAAGCCATAGGTTTTGTATAAATCAAGCCTCCTAATGTAGAGAACAGACAGTAATCTCTGTGGTGAGAATGAATAAAGCTAAGTTCACAATAGGTATGGTGATTTTAGAATTTTAGTAATAATCTGGAGACAGACTCAATGAGGAGGAGAAAATCATCTTCTAGTTCTGTGAAGGCTGGTGATTTTTTGAGAGTTTTGCCAACCACTTTAAACTTAGCCTAAGAAGTACCAATAATATGCAAGAGTGAGGGACACAAGTTACTAAAATTAAATGACATTAAGATATCAGCCGATCTTTTAGATAAAAATAAGAGCTATCCATCTGTTGCTTTTGTGGATTCTGTTAACATAGTAATGTCTCAATCGATGATGCAAATATAGGGAACGCATGAAGTTCCAATTCATATAAGGAATGAGAATCTCGACTTTTTGCCATCAGCTTGCTATACAAATTTGTACAAATTTGTACTAGGTACTTTCCTCTTTCGTTTCTTCTATTAAAATCTTGAAGTAGTGTTGCATAAAATTGCAAATCCTTGATACCAACACATTACAAGGCGGTGTTTACTATGACAATCAATATAGAAGAGAAAGAAAAAGGCTTTGTAAGATTAACCATAAGGTACCAGGGCTTCTGCATGTAAGGGATAGCGGAATTGGTGCTGTCTTAATGTAACTGATTATAGCATCCAATATATTCAGGAAAGCAACTGCTCTCTTCTCACACTGGCTTGTATGAAAAAGTAACTAACATTTTACCCTAAATAATTGCTATTGGAAAGACAAAGATTGAGGACACAGAACAAACACACCTTGAATCTCATCACTTCTCTGTTAGATTTTCTGGGTATTCCTCTTATGCACTATAAGGAGGAGAAACCATGCCCAACTTTATCATAAAGTTCAAATTGGCATGCATCCAAAATTTGTTTGCCTGTAAGTTGTGAAAAAGATATAAGTTCATTTAACAGACTACTTTGCAATATATTTTGGGGAAAATCTATTTATTCAACAATATTTAATTGAGCACCAACTATCTGTTGGGCACTGTTTTAGCTGCTTGTGATATATCAATGAACAAATAAAGACTGCTTTCCTCATAATGCCTACATACTGGTAAAAGATGGGAAGACTATAAAATATAATAAATTAATTAACAATGTAAAATATTTGAAGGTGAAATTAATAAGGAATAACAAAGAAAATCTATTTAGAGCAGGATAATAAATGAGGGAAGTCAGCATGGATGGCCATTCAAGGGCGTGCCCTCAGGTAGAGAAGTTAGACTCATTGAAATGGTGAGGTCTGCACAAAGATTTCAAGAAGGCAGGAGTGTCAGGAAAGTGAGTGTGGAGATAGGGAAATTTAAGGCGAAGGGAGCAACTAGAGTTGTGCTAATATGGGAGCCATTAATCTGATGTGACAGCTGAGCATTTGAAATGTGTCCGTGGAGCTGAATATCTACATTTTTAATTTTATTTATTATAGTTAATTAAAATTTATTGTCAAATAGAGACTTTTGTTATTCGCAAAACTTGAATTGTATTTGAAACAATCTGATTGTGTGTATCTACTTTTCCACTATAAATTTAAAAAATACACATAGGTCAAGTATTACCAGCAAAACTTAGCTTGTAAAATTGAGATGTGCAGTAAGGGTAAAGTACATAGCAGATTTAAGGGCTGAGTATAAAAAATAATGTAGAATATCTCATTGATAACTTCATATAGATCACAGTTTGAAATGATTATATTTGGGATGTATTAGGTTAGCTAAATACAGGATGTGACAAAAGTAGGTTTATAGTTGTGAGTACACAAAACATAAGAGTTTATTCTTATATTATTAATTATTGTATTATTTTCCACTGTAAGCCTACTTCTGCCCCACCCTGTTATATTAAAATTACTTTCACATATTTTATATGGATCTTTTGGAGAGAATTAAATACAAGAAGATGGAAATATTCCTCAGAGTAAAATGAGATGTTCATATGTAAACAGTGAGTGTTGGCAGCTTCTGTACACACGGGTGGGCTCACCATACAGGTATGGATGGCTGGAGAAATTTACCAGAGGTAGGAGAAACAGCCAGCCTTGGGGAAGAATTAAGATTTGTGGGATGAATCAGAATTTTACAAGCACTGATGCAAGGACAGATGGTTCAGTCAAACAATTTCATGCCCTGATCTTTTTTCATTCAGAGTTTTGTAAGAAAAAAACAGAACTGAGAGGGTGGTAACACATGTAAAACATATAAATGCCCATGGCATTGGATTCTAGGATTCCACTGGAGCAGGATTTAAAAGTGAACCAAAACGGAGGTTGCTGCCAACATTTTACCAATCTGAATACTAAGGAAAAGATGAGTTGGGATGTTGGGCATTAGAGTATCAAAGATAAATTCAATATGATTAAAATACTGACCTATCTCCAGCTCAGCTTGACTCTAATTTGAAACTGTATGACAACATTTTCACCCTTATTGCCCTACATTTAAAAGGCGTAGGCGTCATTGGAAACAAACATTTACAGTGAAAAAATATGTTTTAGGCTTCACAGTTTATTCTTTAGTCAATGCCTAGAATACAATTTAAAAATTTTAAAAAACATGAAAAAACAGATGTTCAAAAAAAAGAAAAAATCAAAAGAAAACAAGTTGAATAGAAGCAAATGAAATCAGGTATTTTAAGTACCAGGCAAGTTCCTAAAAACAAGCTTTACAGAGTTTAAATATTTTTTAGGAATAACTTTCATCTCTGATTCTTATATATAAAAAGTTAAAGTTTGATCTCAACATTTCTTTTTTACTTTAAAAACGCACCCCTAGCTCACCAAAGTACTTAAGTATTAGGGGTTGAGACTAAAATAATGCAGGAAGATTAGAAAGATCACTGACAATAACAAAGAAGCAGAAATCAAACCCATGACCTCCAAGTACGTCTAACTGTTTAGAAAATTGTATTTAGAAACTCTTTGACAGCAAAAGATAATTGAAAGATAATTGCAATATTTATTTCTATACCTCTCAAAGAATTTTAAAGAGAGGTTAACATAAGCCAGCCTTCCTTCCTTCCTTCCTTCCTTTCTCTTCTTCCTTTTTTCTAAATCCCTCTTAATACCCTGTAGCTGCTTCAGAAAAATTTACTAGAGAAAGCTGTTAAACACTCCAATTTACATCACCCAGGTTTCAATGACTTCATCTTATACTTCAGTTTACCATTTATTTCTTTTACAATTTTGACATAATGATTCTGATTTTAATATGTTTATTATTTGGCCCATTTCCCAAATCCCCTCAAAGAAGGATACTATGGGGTTTGTCCAACAAACAAGAATCCTTGCTCCTATTCTTTATTAAAAAAAAAAATCAGGCAAAAGAATTCTGTCCCTGTTTCAAGGACAGTCCCCAACTTACAATATTTCAACTTAGAGTTTTTCAAGTGTACAATGGTGCAAGGGTGATGTTCCGCCAGTAGAAACTGTGCTTCAAATTTTTAACTCTGATGGTAGAACACTTGAAACTGCGGGGCACAGGGCGGAGAGCCCCAGCTCCCGGTAAGCAGCGCTTCCACGATGGTGAACAGCTGCTTCTCTGCAGTGGTTTCGTCCTGTTAGACGGCAGGCTGGCTGCGCTGTGACGCTCTATCCGTTAGGTGTATTAAATGCATTTCTGACTTAATGATATTTCCATTTTACATTGGGTTTATAGGAATATAACCCCATAAATTAAGAAGCATGTGCATTACCTCCACGAAGATTTCTGTATGGTAGTCTGTGGAAACATGACTTCAATTTCCTTACCCTTTGATTCTCCTTTTAGCTTTCATCCTCCTTCTGCTACTGACTCTTTTTGACGAAAACTACTTCAAAAGTTCTGTGCATATTAACAACTCAGACTCATGCAAGCTCGGCCTCATATCATAATTTCACGTCCTCCTCATAACTCACCTCTTCGCTGTCCCAACTCTACAATTGCCAGGTCAACAGACTTGCTCTGAAGGTCACTGTCTTACTGTCTGCACGTCCATGTTACCCTCCCACTGTGCGGCCCTTTGGGAGTCACCCACGGTGGGAATAAAATGTCTGTCCTCGCAGTGCCCACACAATCGATCCATACACTGGTCATATTCGACTATTGAAATTGCAGCAAATGAGCATAGAGAATAACTTCACACACAGTATGTCGCATAATACATTTTTATATAGAGGGAAGTTGATTGAACAATACGAATAATATTCATCCAGATTTTTATATGGGTCATACCCTGTTCAATGATTTTTATAAGCATCAATTAATTCCTTAATATTTACAATAATCCTATAAAGTTCAACTTATTATTGTCATTTTATACATGAGATAACTGAGACACAGACACCAAAGTTCATATAATATTTATGTGGAAGAGCCAGGAGGGAAATCGGGGAAGTCTGGCTGCTGCGTAATCTAGTCTGTGAGTCACTCAGCCCTCATATGTGTTTTGGATTTCAATGTTTCCTTGCTCGTGATAATGTTTACTTTAACAGGAAAAAAAATTTCTGAGTGCTTCTTACGAAGAATGAGCAGCTAAATGCTGTATAAAAGATTAATTGAGAATGATAAAAATAAGTCAAAACTGGTATAGATAGTATTTTAAATATATATATATAGTAAATTATATATCTTTGTAATATTATAGGGAGAAGTAGTAATAATTATACATTAATCATTTTAATATATATTAAGCAATTTTTATTATTTAATTTCATCCCCACATTCAAATATTTTCTATATTTCTCAGTACGAGGATTTGCTTGCTGTATTCAGGTATTAAATTGAAGCATTAATTTTTACATTCTTTATATAAATTTCAAGGAAGTTTCATCTAATCTCGTTTGCCCTCTCCTCTCTTCCCACAATCATTTGCTATTTCTTTCCACCTATTTCATTTAGTTAGGCACTGCAAATGTAAATTGACTTTCTAGCTAAAGAAAATTAGGTTGGAGCTCTCTTTCTATCCAGGGGTTCAACAAACAGTAATTTCTTTCCCTTTATCATGCACAGTTGCTCTGAAATAACAGTTGTTCTGAAATTACTTTTCCAAGGCTATATATACTGGTGGTTTAAAACATGGACTTTGGGGTTAGAGAAATTCATTGTAAAACACAGCTAATCTGCTTTTTAGTAAAAATGAACCTCATTTACTATTTGTAACTTTTTAAAACTTGAACTGTATTAAACTTTAATTATATGTATAAATTATATACATACACATATATCAACATACATCAATATTACATATAAAGCATATATTATGCTTAAATGTAGGCGGCAAAAGCGAGTATGCACACATTTATATTTCTTACAAAACAGAAGTTTGCCAGTACATTTGGAGAATGTGTGCTGTGCCCCTTTCCTATTGTTTCTCCTTCAGGATAACTGCCAAATTTTATATGAATGATTTTATTGCTTTACTTAAAAAATATAAAGTTTACCACATTCATATTAATCCTTAAGTGTTGTGTTATTTTGTCACTTTCATTTTTCTATAAACATAACATTATAAATGTGTTCTACAATTAACCTTTTCCCTTCAACTTCATGGTTTTAAGTTTCATCCTTGTAGATACATTAATCTATATTTCATTTATTTATTACATTTTTAAGTAGAATTCCTTTGTATGACTACAGCAAATAGTAGTTCCCAGTGTTCATGAAAACTTTGAGTAGTCCCCAATGTTTTGCTGTCTTGAATAACTCTGCAATAATCTTTCTCATTAAATGCCTGATTATAGGAAATCTTAGAAAGGCTTAAATGATTGAGGAATTTTATAAGCAAAATCCTTCTACCAGTCCACAGGGGAAATATAAATTTAGGGGGAAATATTCATTTTATTTAGATACTGAGATTTTTGGATAGTTTGTTACTATGATGTAACTTGCATTACACTGAGTGATACATCTGCACATGGTAGGTGCTCACAAATAAACAAATAAGTGAATGGATATGAATGAGTGAATAGGATGATTAAACAGTGGGGAGAGTCTTCGTTATGAGGATATGCATTTATTTTGTTCATGTGTACCAATGATAAGTATATCATATTCTTCACACAAATTCATATTATTTTCTTATTCAATATTACTAAGCTAAATTTTTTAAATTCTATGCTAATTGGATATGTTTCCAGAACATATGCTCATCTTGTTCCTATATAAATTACTTCATATTTATGAAGGTAATAACATACTATATTTAATCTAGCAATTCAGTCTTAAGATCTAGATTTATTTGGAAAAGTTCTGTTAAATATTTATTAACAAGGAAAAAAAGAGCCACCAAACATTCAATATGCCTATTTTTGAAACTCCTTAAGCATCTTTCCTCCTATACACACTATGTTCAGTTCCTGGCTGGTATTTTTTAAGCAGTAGTTCCTTGGACACAGTTGTAATAGTTTTCTCATAGATTTTCTTATGTATTATTTGGAATGATTTTATCACAAACAAATGCCTTTATTATCTCACTAAGTTACATCTACAGGAAATATAGATAATTGCATTTCACCTATAATTCTAGCATTTCCAGCTCTACAGCTAGAGCTACTGGTTGACTTTTTAACCAAGGGAATTTTTTTAATCTTGGGTACTTCATTTCATTACTTATATTAATGTATTCCCTTTGAAGTGGATATATCTATTGAACACTCCTGATTAGTTGAGGATTTTTCTTTTCAATCTATAATTATAGATCCTGGCTGGTGTGGCTCAGTGGATTGAGCATTAGCCTGCAAGCCAAAGCGTTACTGGTTCGATTCCCAGTCAGGGCACATGCCTGGGTTGCAGGCCAAGTCCCCAGTGGGGACATGTGAGAGGCAACTACACATTGATGTTTCTCTCTCTCTCTTTCTGCCTCCCTTCCTCTCTAAGAATACATAAATCAAATCTTTTAAAAACTAACTATTGATGTCCTTAAAAAATTATATGAACATTGAAACAAAGCCTCCAGTTATATTTGTATAACTGAGAAGAAAAGCATGAATTCCCTATTTGAAAAAATCAGCAAATGAACCATACAAACCATTAAAAAGCTCATATTACAAGTAAATTTAGTATACTTGTGTATAACAAACATTAAATGTTACATATTTTAAATTTATCTATCATAACAGGAATAAAAGGAGAGAAATATTAATACTATAAATTAAAATATTTTTCTACTGTGAGGATGCATTATTTTAAGAGAGCATGTATATGACAAAGGACAGAAACTTTTTTTAAATTTTAATCAGCAATGCCTATAGGAAAATAGCCTGAAGCAAAAACTTAGGAGGAAGATTAAAAACTAAAACGAAGCATTATCACTGTCATGATAATACAAGACAGCTTTCTCTCTCCTGTCCTGGGGTAGAGATAATAACTTTTATAAACAAAACATAAATGCCAAAAGAATTGGTGATGTGAATAGATACAATGTGACCAAAGAACTTTAGCTGCAGAATAGCAATCGGGTAAGAAGTAATCAGCAATGAAATAAATGAGTTACAGGCATTCATTGTTTTACCACACTTCGCTTTACTGTACTTAGCACACACTGCGTTTTTCACACTGAAGGTTTGTGGCAACCTGCATTAACCAAGTCTGTTGGCACCATTTTTCCAACAGCATTTGCTCAAATTTTGTCTGTGTCATGTTTTTGTAATTCTCATAAATATTTCAAACTTTTTGCTACAGTGATCTGTGATCGGTGACCTTTGATGTTACCACAAAACAAATTGTGATTGTTTGGGGCTCCCAAAACCATGTCCCAGCAAATACTGTGTGTGCCTCACTGCTCCACCGCCCAGCTGTTTCCTGTCTCTCTTCCTCTCCTTGGACCTCACTATTACCTGAGACACAATAATACCGAAATATGGCCAACATGTTTTCCTACAAATAATATTATTGAAACTGAACAAATAACACAACAGACTACCTAGATTGGGGTCTTAATCAAAAGCTTTAAATCAAAAGCTAGAGATTATTAATTTTAGTCGGGATAATATCAGTATGTAGAAAGTCAAGATATACGATCAGCTAGGCCTCTTGTGCCAAACAGTTAGCCAAGTCGTGAATGGAAGGGGCACATTTTTGAAGGAAATTAAAAGTGCTGTGCCAGTGAACACATGAACGATAAGAAAGCAACACAGGCTTATTGCTGACACAGAGCAGTTTTAATGACCTGGCGAGAAGATCAAACCAGCCACATGCTCCTTTAAGCCAAAGCTTAATCAAGAGTAAAGCTCCAGCTCTCTTCGATTTTACAAAAGCTGAGTGTTGGTAAAGCATCTGCAGAAGAAATGTTTGAAGCTAGCAATGGTTTGTTCCTGAGGTTTAAGGAAAGAAACCTTCATGACATAAAAGTGCAAGTTGGAGCAGAAAAATGCTGGCATGGAAGCTACAGCAATTTACCCAGAAGGTGTAGCTGAGATAATTAATGAAGGTGGCTACTTTAAACAACAGATTTCCAGTGTAGACAGAACAGCCTTATGTTGCGAGAAGATGTCATCTAGGACTTTCATAGCTTGAGAGGAGAAGTCAACGCCTGGGTTGAAATCTTCAAAGAACAGGCAATATCTGTTCTTAGGAGCTAATGCAGCTGGTGACATTAAGTTGAAGCCAATCCTCATTTACTATTCTGAAAATCCTGGAGCCCTTAAGAATTATGCTAAATCTACTCTGACTGTACTCTATAAATAGAACAAAAAGCCCAGATGACAGCATATCTGTTGTCAACATAGTTTACTAAATATTTTAAGCCTAGTATTCAGAACTACAGCTCAGAAAAAAAGATTTATTTCAAAATATTATGGCTCATTGACAGTGCTTCTGGTCACCCAAGAACTCTGATGGAAATGCACAGCACGATTCATGTTGTTTTCACGCCTGCTAACACATCTGTTCTGTAACCCGTGGATCAAGGGGTAATTTCAACTTTCAAGTCTTAATATTTAAGAATAATTCCACAAGGCTACAGCTGACATACATAGTGATTCTTCTGATGAATTTGGGTGGAATAAATTGAAAACCTTCTGGAAATAAATTACCATTCTAGATGTCATTAAGAACATTTATGATCCCTGGGGAGAGGTCAAAATATCGACATTCACAGGAGTTTGGAAAAAGTTGATTCCAACCCTCGTGGGTGACTTTGAGGGGGCTCAAGACTTCAGTGGAAGAAGTAACTGCACAAGTGGTGGAAATAGCGAAAAAATTAGAACTATAAGTGGAGCCTGAAGATGTGACTACACTGCTATAATCTCAGGATAAAATTGTAATGGATGAGGAGCTGCTTTTTAGGGATGTGAGCACCCTTAGGCTGTGAGGATTGTTGAAATGACAACAAAGGATTTATAGTATTACAAAAGTTGAGTTGATGAAGCAAGGTAGGCTTTGAGTATATTATCTCCAATTTTAAAAGTTTTTTAAAGTCCAATATTAGGAAAATCATAAAAAGAGATTTAAATTGCCCCTGTCATGCATAGGTGTGACTTAACAGGTACAATCTTCTGACAAGTTTGAGTATTAGTAAAGTAAGATAATTCACCAGTAAGTTTATACAGGTAACAGGTTTGATTGCCTATTATGTGTCAAAAGCCATCCTAGGCTACTACAATTAATGAGATAGGCATCTTCATATGTTCTGCGAAGACAAATATTTAATGCATGGGAGTCATTTTAAGTTTTATGGAGAAAAGGAGAACACAAAATAAAAATAGAAACTAACATTTGATGAACATATGTGTGTTCTAAGTTTAAAAATAAAGGAGCTGTAGTAATTTTCATTTTACTGGTGAGAAAAATGAGGCAAATAATTACATAAAATGTTTAAGATCACACAGATAAATGGCAAAGCCAATATTCAAACCCAGATAATTCTGGCTTTGACATCCTAGCTCCTAACACTATACAACTAAACATTGGAAAGAAATGATTCAGCATAATCCCAAAGGTTATAAATGCTATTTCAGGAAAAGTGAACAATAACCTTGGAGTTTCTGGTGCTGTCCTGGTTAATGATAAGCTACAAACTGACACTGATACAGTCTGTATGTGATGTCTGTATCTGTATGTTTCCATGTGCATGAGGCAGGGGTTGGGGGAGAGACAAATGTGAAAACTTGGAAAGGAAAAATGTCACCTTTGTTATATTGGCACATAAAAAATGATTATGAGTTACTTATTAAAAAAGAAAGTATTAGAGATAAAGAGATAGGCTATTTATAATTCTGATAACTTCATATTATGGCAATTATTGCAAATAATCTAACAAAACTAGTTTCTTAACTGTCTATGTATAAGGAATCAGTTTGTACCTGTGTTAAGGAATTCTTTTGTGTAGGAGAAGAATGAATAAAAGTCAAATTATTCACAAATGAAAGTGTCATGAGGACTCTTAGAAAAATAATAAAATTCACAGAATTTTTTATAGTCATAAAGTGTTGATGAAAAGGAAAGCAGTTACTAAGTAATAACCCACCCCATCCCTACTCCCTATTTTGCTGCATGTGCAAATTCACTGAATTAGTGAATTTTCAGACAATTTTAACCAAAATGTGCCCAAATCATAAGAAGACCACCACCTAGCCAAACAGGAAGCTCAGGTGAAAATGTCACTGCTTCCACCTTATTACATAAAAACCCAACTTGCATGTGTATTGTTCTAAGCATGTACAGTCGGTAATTGTCTCTTTTAGACCATTTTCCATTGAATGGATTCCAATCAGTCATTTAACTTCCACAGTTCTATATAGTCTATCTTTTGGTTACTGCATAAATTAGAAATACATTTTTCAATCTTCTTTCATTAAGTGCACTATAATTTTAATTTGAAATAAAATGAGTAAAACTGTATACCCTATGTAAAATGTTTAATTGCATGCTATATAATTTGGCCAACACATTTTTGTTATATATTTATTATTCTTCCTTTATCAATATACAATCGGTATATAACATTGTGTAAGTTTAAGATATCTAACATGTTGACTTGCTGCATTTATGTATTGCCAAATGAATACCACCACAGTGTTACGTAACACCTCCATCACATCATATAATTGCCACTTCTATTTTTGTGGTGAGAACACTCAGACCTACTCTCTTGGCAACTTCCAAGTGTAAACTATAACACTGCTATCTATACTAACAATGCTATCCATCAGCCCCACAGAATTTATTCATCTTCATACTGGAAGGTTGTACTTTTTGCCCAACTTCTCTCCATTTCTCTCAATCATCAGACCAAGGCAACCACCATTCCAGTCTCTGTTTATCCTACTTCATCATTTTTGAATCCACACATAATTATTCAGATGTGATGTTTGTCTTTAGCTGCCTGAGTTATTTTATCAAAGTCCATTTATGTTGTTAAAAATGGCAAGACTTCTTTCCTTATTTGGAATGAATAATATTCCATTGGATGTATATATACGTGTGTATCCTAGTTGATAGAAGATAGATAGATACATATTCTGATGATAGATATTTTGCATCTTTGAAATGGGATTGGTGGATCATATGGGTTTTTTTGAGAAAATTTCATATTATATTCCATAGTTGCTATACCAATTTACATTTCCATCAACAGTGCACAGAATCCTGCTTTTCCCAAATTTTCACCAACATTTATTCTCCTCTCTTGGATAATAACCATCGTGACAGGTATGAGGCGATAGCTCATTGTTGTTCTGATTTGCATTTCCCTGATGATGAGTGGTGTTAAGTATCTCTTCATCTACCAGTTGGTGATGTATATGTCTTCTTAAAAAGATGGCACTTCATACCAGTCAGAAAGGCCATCATAAGGAAATCAACAAACAGCAAGTGCTGGCGAGGTTGTGGAGAAAAGTGAACCCTAGTACATTGTTGGTGGGGATGCAGACTGGTGCAGCCACAGTGGAAAACAGTATAGAATTTCCTCAAAAAACTAAAAGTGGAACTGCCTTTTGTCCCAGCAATTCCACTGCTGGGATTATACACTAAGAATCCTGATCGCTAATTCAAAAGAACCTATGCACCCCAATGTTCACAGCAGCATAATTTACAACAGCCAAGTGCTGGAAGCAACCTAAATGCCCATCAGTAAATGAGTGGATCAAAAAACTATGGTACCTTTACACAATGGAATACTATGCAGCAGAAAGAAAGAAGGATCTCCTACCCTTTGAGACAGCATGGGTAGAACTGGAGAGCATTATGCTAAGTGAAACAAGCCAGGTGGTGAAAGACAAATACCATATGATCTCACCTATAAGTGGAACCTAATCAACAAAACAAACAAGTGAACAAAATATGACCAAAAACATTGAAATAAAGAACAAACTGACAATACCAGAGGGGATTGGGGAGAGAGATAACAGGGGAAAGAAGGGGAAGGATCATCAAGGAACATGTATAAAGGCCCCGTGGACAAAGCCAAAGGGGGAAGGACTGAGGGTGGGAGGTGAGGGTAGGTGGGGCGGGGGAAAGTGGTGGCAGGACAATGGAAACAACTGTGCTTGAACAACAATAAAAAAAAAAAATCTGCTTAGTTCTGCCCATTTTTAATTATATTTTTTATTTTTTGTTTAGTTGTATGATTTCTGTATACATTTTGGATATTATTCTCATATCAGATAGATGATTTTTAAATATTTTTTGTCATTTTTGTGATGCTTTGTTGTTAAAGAAACACAAGTGATTTCTGTATTTTTGATTTTACATCCTGCAATTCTATTGAACTTATTATTTCCAACAGTTGTTTTGGTTGACCCTTTAGGATTTTCTATATATGCTATCATATAATCTCCAAACAGAGATTATTTTAGTAATTCTTTTCTGATTTAAATACCTTTTTTAAAAAATGTATGTTGCTTTATGCTTTAGCTAAAACTTACAGTATAATGTTGAGTAAGAGTGGTGGTAGTGGGCAACCTTGTCCTTTGCCTGATGTTGAAGGTGAAGCTTTTAACTTTTGCCATTGAGTATTATGTTAGCTTTGTGTTTATCCTATATGGCATTTATTGTATATTCCATCTCAACCAAAGTTATTGAGGGTTTTTAATCATAAAATGATGCTGTATTTGTCAAGTGCTTTTTTTTTTTTGCATCGAGATAATTGTATGGTTATCTTGTACTCCATTAATGACATGTATCAAATTGGTGATTTGCATATGTTTAATTATTCTTGTTTCCTAGGGGTAAATTACCCTGGATCACGGGTGTCAAACTCATTTTCACTGGGGGCCACATCATCCTCAAGGTTGCCTTCAAAGAGCCGAATGTACTTTTAGTACTGTATAAATGTAAGTACTCCTTAACAGTGAAGTGAGAGCTCAGCACTGCCACAGGGTAAAAATAAGGTACTGGGCTGGCTAAAACAAGGTGGGGGGCCAGATTCGGCCCACAGGCCTTGTGTTTGCCACCTGTGCTTTAGATCATGGTGATGGTCCTTTTAATATTCTTCTTTTAAGGTTTTTTCTTTGTCTTATGTTTTCAGCAATTTTACTATTAATCTGTAGCTTGTTTCCTTTCATGCATTTTGAAATGTTTAGTCTAAAACATACCAAACCATTACAAAATGCTTTTTTTCTTTATTTATATTAACCTACCAAATATATATATTTTTAATTTTATTTTATTGTTGACACTCTTATGGATGCCCCCCATTTCTCCCCCTTGCTCCCCTCCACCTGGCACCCTTCTCCCCAGCCTCCACCAGTTTGTTGCCTGTGACCACAGGCTATGCATGTATGCATACATGCTCTTTGGCTAATGGCTTCTAGTCCCCCCACCCCTCCTCTCCTCTGTGATTAGTAAGTCTGTTCCATGTAGCCATGACTCTGGTTTTATTTTGTTTGTCACTGTATTTCGCTCATGAGATTCCACATATGAGTTAGATTATATGGTATTTGTCTTTCTCTGACTAGGTTATTTCACTTAGCATGATAGTATCCAAGTCCATTTATGCTGTTACAAAGGGTAGGAATTCCCATTTTACAGCTGCATAGTATGTTTCATTGTGTAAATGTACCAGGTCTTTTTTATCCACTCATCCACTGATGGGCCCTGGGGCTATTTCCAGCTGTTGGCTATTGTAAGTAATGCTGCTCTGAACATAGAGTTGCATATATTATTTCTGATTCATGTTTCAAGATTCATAGGATGTATTCCTAGAAGTGGGATCCCTGGGTCAATTGGCAGTTCCGTTTTTAATTTTTTAAATAAATTCCATTATTTTTTTAAGTAGGCATTTAAAAAAAATTGGACCCTCATAATGATATCTAATATTTTTACTTTGCTTGCTTAGTAATGAATAACTTTATTTCCACAATTAAAACACACATAGAATTATGGGAATTTTTCACCTTGGAATCATGTATCAAATCAATCAGAAGGCTCTAAGACTTGCCCTGGCCAGAGGTCTAAGTTGGTTGGAGCTTTGTCCTGTGCATCAAAAGACTGTAGGCTTGATTCCTGATCAGGGCACAGACCTAGGCTGCTGTTTCAGTCTCTAGCCAAGGCATGTATGGAAGGCAACTGATCGATGTTTCTTCCTCTCTCTGTTAAAACAAATATACATATCTTTGGGTAAGGATTAAAAAAAAAAGTGAGAAGACTTTATTGAAAAGATAGAATCTAGACTGTGCTTCAAATGATGGGTATATTTTTTTACAAAAGAAAATAATAGGATTATACAATAGTCTCAGAGATATGAGGAAACACTAAAGTTTTTTAAATAACACATAGTGAGAAAGTGAGGAATATTACTGAAATTTTAGTGTATGAATGAAATGCTAGTAGATTTATAGCACATATAAAGAAATTTACAATTTACTATATATTTAGTAGCGACTCATCAAAGAATTTTAAATAAAAATGGCATACTATTATTTTTGTATATACAGTAGTTTAAGAATATATTACTATAGTTCAAAAGTCAAGTAGTAGAAGATTCAGCTAGAGAAATGAAATGAAAAGCAAAGCCTTATAACCTCAGAGACTGATGACTACTTCTTTATTAGAAAAGGAGGTAGCACAATGGAGTATTCCATTGTAATTCCAAGTGTTTTATGTCCAAGTTATTGGTAGAATACTAACACCATTAATGAAATAAGCAAAGAGGAAAGAATTGATTTGAGAGGAAAATAAATTTGATTTTTATTTGGACATGCAGAATGTTGTGTTAATCATTGGTGTAAGTAGTGATTTCAAGCAAACTGCTGAGAAAGCAGGCCTGCATGGGTCAGAAAAGAAAACTGCTCCGTCGTGATCAGCTGACCACTGAGGCCGTGAATGTCTATATAGAGTTACTATGGGCAGAAAAATGACTGACATTATTTAGCACATAGGAAAAAGTTCCATAAAAAATTAATTTATATCCCCCCAGGAAAAAAAGCCTGCAGAAAAGGTAGCTTAAAAAATGAATAAACAAAAGCATCTCCTTGCTAATTTCATTAACACTGTACATGATCTAATGTATATTCTGTATTATCAATTACTTTGGGACAGGGAGTTGTTAACAGTTTAAAAATATGTGAAGCTGCTCATCATAAAAATAGTTAATAAATACATTACCCTAGGAAAAAACATTAAGAAAAACCTTATTTTTAAAATTAAAAACAGCAATTTCATAGATGAAAAACTATTTTTACACCAGAGTAATTGTATGTTTTTGGTCAGCACATTACTGCCTATTAAGATAAACTATTATGTGGCACTCATGCCAAGGAATGACTTAGCTGCCGCATAAACGATTTCACGGGCCTATTTTAGCCTTTCCATTTGTGTGAATACAGTGTCTGTCTTATGAAGAGCAAGAATGTCACATAATACATGATTTCTCTAACAAATCACTATTTACAGTCATTTAACTCATATTGTCAGATTTTGATTAGTATATCACCTAAAACACTTTCTTCATAGTTTTATTTTAGTATGGGTATTTTAAGTGGTGGTATAAAAAACTCAGGCCATGATTTCAAAATTATTGAACCTGGAACTTTGTTACTTGTGAATACTATATTATAAACTGTATGTTTAATGCTGCTAACTTTTAACAATTCCATTATCTGCCAATTTCTCAATAATGTATTTACAGAATTTTGCATTTATTACTCAGATTCATGTGTTTCACAGGTTAGATTAAAGATGACATCTCATTGGCTAAAATATTGCACACTAAATTTTCATTAATTTGGATTTGAAAGTATGATTCTATTCCTTTCAAATATATAGAAAGAAAAAAAAATCCTGTTTAAAAATATATCTGAAATATTTCTATTTACCATGTTGATTTTTGTGTGTCACATATAGCAGGTAACAAATCATTTGTAATTTTTAAAGTTGTAAAATACGTGATTTTACTACAAAGAAAACTTGAAAATTCCACCTGCCTTGTTTCAGGCAAATACTATGACTGTTTCTTTGCACTTTGTAGGTATTTTGCAACGCATGTAGTACCTCCTCAGTTATGTTTGTTAGGAAATACAGTAATTATTTACTGCAGTTATTTCTCAATCTAAATATCAACAAATGACTTTAGCTCTTTTTAAAAGTAAGCAATATTGAAAGAAGGAGCTTATACCCTTTGCAACAGCATGGATGGAACTGGAGAGCATTATGCTAAGTGAAATAAGCCAGACAGTGAGGGACAAATACCATATGATCTCACCTTTAACTGGACCATAATAAATAGAAGAAAAAAGGAAACAAAATATAACGAGAGACATTGAAGTTAAGAACAATCTAACAATGGTCAGGGGGGAGTGGGGAGGGGACAGTGAGGAGAGAGGATTACAGGAACTACTATAAAGGACACATGGACAAAATCAAGGGGGAGGGTGGAGGTGGGGGAGGGAGGGGGGTTTGGCTGGGGTGGGGTGGAGGGATGGGGAGAAAAGGCACACAACTGTAATTGAGTAACAATAAAAAATTAAAATTATTAAAAACCTAAGCAATATTGTTCAAGGAAAATTTATTTTCACATGTGTTTATTAAATTGGTGGTTTTCCTCACAATAGCTACAATATTTAATCCATTTAATAATTGCTGTAAAGTAATTATCTCTTAATATACATATATAACTGGTATATACTGTAAATTGTGTAGTTAATTGGAATATTATACCTAAATTAAACTGACTTATGCCCAAACCCAATAAATCCTTGATATGTCAACAATCAGAGCATATATAATGAAGAAGCCTGTCGCACATGCTCTAGTCAATATTTTTTACAAGTTGAATCAAGGGCATTACTTAATCTATAAATCAGGTTGGTGGAAGTCATTTAAGAGAGCTTGTACCACACTTCTGATTTTATTCCTTCAGAGAAGCAGTAAGAGAAAACCATGCAGTAACATTTGATGTGTTAGGGAAACAATATCCCTAGTGGCAGCAACAAATTAATGACCCTTACCATCCAGACGTTGAGGATTTCAATTTCCCATGGAGTACACTTTGGGGTGAACAGAGAAAAGGAAAAATTGATGGTAATGAGGGGACATCTGTTTCCACAACAATTTGGCTCAGATAGTGCTTAGTGCATCCTCACTAGGGAAATAAACCATTGCTTGAATGATAAATATCTGCACGTGTTCTTGAAGATGGCAGATGTGCCATTGTTCAGTGTTTCTATTTGTTACACTGATGGATATGGGAGGAGTGTATTAGTAAAAGCACTCATTTCTTACATTGTTATACCCTGCCAATTATCTTCTAGGCACATAGAGAATGAACTACATTTTTTTATTGCACTTATTTGTGCAAAAACAGTTAATAAAATCATATAGGCTTACATTGTACAACTTTAAAATAATACATAATCTATATATTGTATTGTGTGTTCACCACCCAGAATTGTTTCCTTCTGTCAATTAATCCCCCTTTACCCTCTTCTACATTTTCCTGCTCCACTTTCCCTCTGGTAGTCACCATATCACCTTAATATTGTCTGTCTATGAGATTTCTTTTCCCCTTAATCCCATCATCTTTTTTCACCCAGCTTCCCCAACCCCCTCTGCTCTGATAGCTAGGATTCGGTTCTCTGTATCTATCAAATTGTTTCTATTTTGTTTGTTAATTTATTTTGCTTGTTACACTTCACATACACTTCACCATATGGTATTTGCCTTTCTATGACTGATTTATTTCACTTACTATAATACTCACCAAGCCCATGTTGTCTCAAAAGGTAAGATTTTCTTCCTTCTTACAGCAGAGTAGAATTCCATTGTGTATATACACCACAGCTTCTTCATCCACTCATTTACCCACGGGTATCTGGGCTCCTTCCAGATCTAGGCTATGGCAAATAATGCTGCAATAAAAATATGTGTGCATATATTCTTTTGAATTATTGTTTTGCGTTCTTTGGATATATTTCCAAAAATGAAATCACTGGGTCATAAAGCAGTTCCATTTTTACTTTTCGGAGGTATTTCCATACTGTTTTCCACGGCGACTGCATCAATCTGTGTTCCCACCAAGAGTGCATGAGGGTTCCCTTTCCTCTGCATACTCGCCAACACTTGCTGTTTGTCAATTTATTGATGACAGCAATTCTGAAAGGTGTATAGTGATGACCCATCATGGTTATAATTTGTATACCTGTGGTGATTAGTGACATTGAGCATCTTTTCATATCTTTATTGGGCATCTGTGTATTATCTTTGGAAAAGTGTCTATTCAGGTCCTTTGCCCATTTGTTTTTAATTGGGTTGTTTGATTTTGGGGAGGTATAGAGTTTTGTAAGTTCTTTACAAATTGTGTATATTAACTCCTTATCAGAGGTATTGGGTGAATATGTCCTCCCATTCTGCGGTTGTCTTTTTATTGTGTTGATGTTTACCTTTGTCGTGCAAAAACTTTTTAGTTTGACGTGGTCCCATTTTTTTAATTTGTTCCTTTAGAGGTGTATCCAATAAAATACTGCTATGAGCAATGTCCCTTGATTTTGATGCCTATGTTTTCTTCTAGGATTTTGATGTTTTCAGGCCTAACATTTAAGTATTTAATCCATTTTGAATTTATTCTTGTGTGCGATGTAAGAAGGTGGTCTACTTTCATCTTTTCTGCATTTATCTGTCCAATTTTCCCAACACCATTTATTGAATAAATTATCTTTGGCCCATTGTATGTGCTTGCTTCCTCTGTTGAAAGTTAATTAACTATAAAATTGTGGGTTTATTTCTGGGCTATTCTGTCCCATTGATCAGTATTTCTGTTTTTATGCAGACACCATGCTGTTGTGATTTCTATGGCCTCACAGTTTGATATTGGGTAACATGATTCCTCCAAGTCGTTCTTCTTTCTTAGTATCACTGTTGCTATGTGGGGCCTTTTGTGGTTCTACATTAATTTTTTAATATTTGTTTTAGTTCTGTGAAATACGTCATTGAGTCTTAATAGAAATTATGTTTAATCTATAAATCAGAGGAATGCAAATTAAAACAGCAATGAGATATCATCTCACACCTGTCAGAATGGCTACCATCAATAAGTCAACAAACAACAAGTGCTTGTGAGTGTGAGGAGAAAGGGGGCCCTCTTGCACTGTTGGCAGGAATGAGGACTGGTACAGTCACTGTGGAACAGGCAGTATGGATCTGTTAAAAATTAAAAATGGATCTGCCTTGTAACCCATCAATCCCACTTCTGGAATATACAGAGGGGAACAACTCAAAACGTTAACTTGAAAAAACATAACTACCCCTATGTACACTGCAGTGTTATTTACAATGGCAAAGACAGGGAAGCAGCCTGTGTCCATCAGCAGATGAGTGGATAGAACAATTATGGGACACGTTCACAATGGAATACTACTCGGCCATTAAGAAGAAGAACATTTTACCCTTAGCATCAGAATGGACTGACCTGGAGGACATTATGCTAAGTGACAGAAACCAGTCAGGAAAAGACAAACACCACATGATTTTACTCATATGTGGAGTCTGATGACCAAACTGAAGTAACCAGCAAAATAGAGACAGACTCACAGGTAGAGAGAGAGAAGCATGAGAGCTAAGGTGCAAGGAGGGGATGGGGTGGAAGTATTGAACAAAAAGGAGAAGGGACTCATGGACATGGACAACAGTATTGCGATTGCTTGGGGGAGGGGGTTATAAGGGGACTAACTGATAATAAAAAATACAGTAAATTTTTTTAGAAAAGAAAATGCTTTTGGTTTTTCCTGTTGAGTATGATGTTGATTGTGGGTTTGTCATGTATGTTCTTTATTATGTTGAGACATGTGCACTCTATTCCCACTTTGCTGAGAGTTCTTATCATAAGTAGGTATTAGTTATCAATGCTTTTTCTGCATCTATTAATATGATCATGGGATTTTATTCTTCATTTTGTTTATGTGGTGTATCACACTAATGGATTTGCAGATATTATACCTACCTTGCCTCCCAGGGACAAATCCTACTTGATCATGGAGTATGATCTTTTTAATATACTGCATTGCTGGATTCAATTTGCTTATATTTTGTGGAGGATTTTTCCATCTGTGTTCATCAGAGATATTAACCTATAATTTGTAGTGTCTTTATTTGGTTTTAGAATTAGGATATTGCTGGCTTCATTAAATGAGCTTGGGAGTCTTCCCTTCTCTTGAATTTCTTTTGGAATAGTCCTGACTGGCTTCTGGCTCTGGGTTGCACTTCACATGGTGTCCATTACACCGAGATTATGCACATCTTACTAAAAGGGCTTCTGCCCTCCCTCCCTCCTCCTCCTTCTTCTCTCCTCCTCCTCCTCCTTCTCATCTGATCTCCATTCCTTCTGGTGTTTGCCTTTCAAATAACCAATATTTTTTTCAGATAAAAACCAGTGAAAATATGTGAGCAGACACAAAGGGCACTTTTGTAAAATTGAACTGGTAGGAAACACCCAGAATAGACAAAGAGACAGAAAGCACATCAGCAGTGGCCAAGAGCAGAAGTAAGAAGTCAGTACTTTGGGGTGATGGAATGTCCTGCAGCTACACAGCGGTGGTGATGCTTGCACAGCATTGTGAATATGTTTCATGCTCAGGAATGGCACAATTTAAACATGTACACTAGCTTTTATTTATTACTTAAAATAAATCATGCCAAGGAGAAAAGGGAAATATAAAATTAAAGAAAATCAAAGAAAAAGATAAAAAAGGTGGGGGCCATAAAACAACTTCTGGTGCAAGTGGAAGAGCTGGTTGAATAATAATCAGCTCTAGAGCTGGCTCTCATTAATTTTCCAGATCAGGTCCATGTCTATGGCAAGAAACAGACCAGGCTGGAGTGAGGGATCTTCAGGCAGGGGTGGTGGGACCTCAGGTAGGTCAGGAGATCCTGCACAGGCTGGCCCTGGGTCCAAAGCTGTGGCCAGAGCAGCAGCTGGTGGTAGCATGACCACTAGAGGTGGACACCCCTCCAGGTCTGGAGTGGCCTCCTGGTCTGCTCCTGCATGGGGCTCCTTGGGATGTATGGGCTGGTGCAGGAATTACGAGAGGAGAGATGGTCACCCACGTGCCTGCATTTCCATGTGCTCCCCACAGACAGAACACAGACAGAGCCTTCCAGAGAAACCATAGCCCAGGACACAGCCCAAGAAAATCCTTCCCACTAACAGTACAGCAGATGGGCGGTCTGAGGCCAGTTTTGCTCATGTCCAGCCCCTGCAGGCGCTCCTGGTGTGTCTGGCTTTCACCGCTCTTACCTGAGCACTGGAAGTCCTAGCCACAGCAATCAGACAGGGAGAAGAAATAAAAGGCATCCAACCTGGAAGAGAAGAAGTAAAACTGTCATTATTTGAGGAAGACATGATACTATATGTAGAGAACCCTGAAGATTCCGCCAAAAAACTACTACTACAGATTCCACCAAAGAACTGATAAAGGAATCCAGTAAAGTAGTGGGATACAAAATAAATATCCAGAAATCAGTTGCATTTTTATACACCAATAATGAACTATCAGAAAGGCAAACTAAGAAATCAATTACATTTCCATTTGCATAAAAAAAAACCTATGAATAAATTTAACCAAGCATGAAAAGACATGTACTTGGTAAGTTATAAGACACTGAAGAAATTGAGGAAGCTACAAATAAGTGGAAGCATATACATACATATTCATGGATAGGAAGATTTAACATCATTAACATGTGCATACTACCCAAAGCAATCTGCATGTTCAAAGCAATTCCTATCAAGATACCAATAGAATATTTCTCAGAATTTGAAGAAATATTTTAAAAAATTCATATGAAACCACAAGTTTATTATTTCTTGCATGCCACATGTAAAAAAGATAATTTTTCCATAACCTCCTAATCCTGTTTGTTTGTTTGTCTGGATATGTTGATGACTTCTTGTAAAGTATTACCTTATAGTTCACTTTGAGATAAATTCTTTCTATAGCTTTCTGTGTTTTATTGAAAACTACTGCCTGTTTGTCACTCTCACTCGAAGTGAACTGACCATTCCATTCATTCTTACAGCAGAGGTATGTAAAGCACAGCCTTTTAAATACTGGGACCTCTTCTACTGTCAGAATAGAAGTAGTCACTCCCTCTTTCAGAGAAAACTAATTTTCATTAAAAAATATATTTTAAAATTATTTCAGTTCCACTTTATTTACAGAACTGTGATAATCCTGAGTAAAAACACTTGATTTTTTGTTTCAGAAGAGAGGCTAGTTTTTTTTTTTTATTCAGTTACAATTGTCTGCATTTTCTCCCCATCCCTCCACCCAACCCCAGTCCCAGTCCCACCTCCGTCCCCCACCTCTACCCTCCCCCTTGATTTTGTCCTTGTGTCCTTTATAGTAGCTCCTATAGACCCCTCTCCCCACTATCCCCTCCCCACTTCCCTCTGGCTATTGTTACAATGTTCTTAATTTCAATGTCTCTGGTTATATTTTGTTTGCTTTTTTCTTTTGTTGATTATGTTCCAGTTAAAGGTGAGATCATATGGTATTTGTCCCTCACCACCTGGCTTATTTCACTTAGCATAATGCTCTCCAGTTCCATCCATGCCATTGCAAAGGGTCTAAGCTCCTTCTTTCTCTCTGCTGCCCTTTGACCCGGCAATTCCACTGCTGGGATTATACCCTAAGAACCCTGGAACACCAATCCAAAAGAACCTATGCACCCCAATGTTCGTATCAGCACAATTTACAATAGCCAAGTACTGGAAGCAACCTAAGTGCCCATCAGCAAATGAGTGAATTTACAATAGCCAAGTACTGGAAGCAACCTATGTGCCCATCAGCAAATGAGTGGATCAAAAAATTATGGTACATTTGCACAATGGAATTCTACTCAGTAGAGAGAGGCTAGTTTTGTAACATTGAAGATGTTGAAATCAAAATTGTTACCTTCGTTGCATTTTGCCAACTTTAAACTTGGTCCCCTGCACGATAGTTTGCCCACCTTGCCTGGGAGGAACACTGAATATAAAACACAGGTGTACTCTGAGAGGGCAAAGATGTTTATCACAAACCTTTGATGATTTTCAGGAGTAAGGAAGAAGGATAAATGCATCCTTGTTAGAAAATGTTGACAAGATTAAGAGTTCCAGTGCACCTAGTAACCTGTTGGAGGGGAATTGGGAGCAGAAATGTAAAATAACTTTGAGGTCTTTTACCTTTGACTTGGTGTTATAAAGAGAATTAAATCTCTTCTTCAAAGAGAAATCATAGAAACCATCAGTTCAGGTACTAGCAACTGAGTCAGATGGAGGTTTATCACAAAATTTTTGACTGATACTTTCAGGCTTATTATAAACCAAGAGTTGGGATTCAACTTTAAGGGAAGAAGTAATAACATATGGTTAGATTTACTAAGGAGTTATTTACCTAAAAGAAAATGGACATTGAAAGATAATACTGCTTAAACTGCAACTTCTATAATGAAGCCTATTAATGATTAGATTTTTCAAATAGCCTATATATCTATATTAATTCATTTGCTGAAGAACAGAATATATCATTAAGAGGTCAAAGGGTAATTTAGGTATACAGGTATTATGAACAGCTGAAGATGAAGTTCACAAAAAGTGGTGATGGGGGATTTAAAAAGCTCTGAGGGTATACCAGTTGCCCTGGCCCAACTTTGGGTCCCACCTCTCAGCTTGCGGCACGTAGAAGAGAACAGTAAGAGATTGGGAGGAGTTGCCCTTTCCTTTCATGTTTCTCCCTCCTGTATTCAAGGTCTCAGTACTTCACTGTGTTGGTTTGGGAGGATATCCAGACAAGTTAGTTCCTATAACACAAATGTATGTTGCTCTTGGTGGGTTATTGACCAGCAATGTTTGGGTACCTCAGCTACTTGAGCATAAAATGAACAGATAATATGGCAGGCAACACAGGCAAGATACTTTCCTGGTTCTAATAACTACTTGTGAGAACTTGGCTCCCACATTTGCTTGGAGCCAAGAAAAGACAGTGCTCACTTTCATGGGACCTTAATGTGAACTCTACTGTTGTTCATTAGTCCCTCCAGACCCAATGGTATTATTCTAGCTAACCCCTTCCTCCTTCCCCGGTGCTGTGTTGTCTCTCCGTCCTCCCCACCACAGCCCCAGCATTCCTTATCCATCCTTCAGGAGGATAACAATCTGGATCTTCCTCTGTTCTACTGGTAATGTTTTGTTCATGGTGAATATAAACCTTAGCTTTGGGTTTTCATGCTCTTCTGATCTCAAATGCTCTTCTTTCTTTTTTCTAAAAAGATATTTGAAATGCATCTTTATTCTGATTCTAAGTGAAAAGGAGTGGGAATGACAGTAATAACCAAGCTTTTGCCACTGTGTATTGTGGTGTGACTGCAGTGAGATTATACTTGACACTCAGTAAGGAAGCAACTGCATTCCTTGTTACAAAACAGCTAAATATGCACGTCCAAAAAACAAAGGTATTTTTAACCTACCACATTAATACCAAAGTCTGTTCATTTCTTTTAGCATCCCAAATATCAAGCACAGGTTTTGCTTGGCTATATAATAAAGCAGCAAACACCTGTACAACTAACATCAAAGGACAGTTGCCTATAAAACTAGACTTCTGCCACTGGGCTTCAGCTTCCCCCTCTCACAGTTCGCCATCCTCATCTGGGAGAGTGGTGGTCTGAGCAACTTCTAGGTCATGCTCATACTGGGCTGCCAAAGCTGGGTCCGTGACAACCTCTCATGGGGCAAGAGCAGGCATGGCAACAAAGTTTAAGTTAGGGTCTCCAATTAGTTTTCTAGCTAACCGGAGGAAGGGTCTTTCAATGTTGTACTTACTTTTGGCAGAAATGTCATAATACTGAAGATTCTTCTTTCAGTGGAAGACAATTGATTTTGCTTTAACCTTCCTGTCTTTAATATCCACTTTGCTGCCACACAAAACAATGGGGATGTTTTCACATACTCCACTCATTCCAGATCTCTATGCCAGTTAGGCACATTCTTGTAAGTAACTCTCGACATTATATCAGACGTTATAATGGCACACTGGGCTTAGCTATCAGAGCCACCTCTCAGCCTGCTGAACTTCTCCTGGACTGCTGCATCCTACACACTGAACTTAATTAATAGGCCCTCTGTTAGTGTAGAACATGAAGGGATAGACTTCAGTAGCCAGGGTGGCTGCATACTTCTCAGATTCACCAATCACATGTTTCATGAATGTGTTTTTCCTAATCCCACTATTTCTAGCCAATACAAGCTTGAATTGAACTTGGGGTTCTCCTTGGGCAGCCATGGTGATGTTACTTCCAGAAGAATCACCTGGCCCATCTGACCTCCAAAAGCTTTTCTTTCAAATGTATGGTCTTTACCCCTTGTCCTCAAAACTGAAACTTAAACCAATATTCAAAACTGAGCTATACTTTTCTCTTTTTCTACATCTTTTTGTAATTACAAACTTGCACTTAGGCAATACATGTAGACAGCCTGTGTTGCTTCTTAGGTGATGCTAGTGAGTTGGAAGACAGGAAGAATAAAGAATATGGAAGATACACGTTGAGAAACAACACAAATGATTTAATGTAAAAATAGTCCCCTGATACATGCATTGTATATAATGAGTCACCTGCCTTGACTTTCTTGTTAAGTATAGGTAGAGATATATTGATAGTAACAGCTAAACCTGGAATGGTTAAGTGAGGCTATGAAGAAAAGTCCTCATTAAAAACTAATGCCCCATCATGTGACAGATAATGAAGAATTGTTATAAGTTCCTAACACCCAGTTTCTACAACACATATATTAGTTGAGAGGGAAATGTAGGCTTGAGTGACAGGAGAGAAAAGCACAGTGACCTGTGACAGTTACATTTGGTGACAGTTGTCCCAATGTGACTATTTCCTTTCACTTTAAAAAAGTCAACTAGCATAAATGATGTGTGTGTTTTATTTTTTTGGCCATCCTAATTACAGCACTATTAAAATTGATGACATCATATAGAGAGCTAGAAGTGGGAAGGCAATGTTAAACACAAATTCAGAGAAAACTGATGATCATCATAACAGCACTGTGAGGGCTTTCTTATGAATATAAATGTGGCTATTTCCAATTGATATAATACAGAGAGGCAGGACGCAGTCCACGAGGGGTGTCTGTCTGTCTGGGTGTCTTTGTGAGTATGTGTGTTTTCTAATAACTAACATTTCACTTACTGACACAGTAGAATAATTCATTTAAATCAAATTTCTGGTCTACTATATATCCATCACTGTTCCTTGTAATTAATTGCAGTAACTATTTTTTTCCCTGCTCACAAGTGAAACAATCATTCCTTAAAAAAATTAGAAAGAATTTCTCCAGGGAAGATATCCCTGACCTATCTCCAAATACAATTGATAGCTCCTTTATCTTATGCTGTCTGCACCTGATACATTCTTTGATCATTAACCTTCTGACATTGTTCCTACAATGTACTTCGTTCTGTACCTCTAATACATATTAGGCTTCCTGACAGAACAGAATGCTTTTCTATCCCTCCCAGGATTCCAAGTACCTGGTAATATGTCTGATCCACATACTTGTTGAAATGATTTCAATCTACTAAAATGGATTTGTCAATTTTCATTGTGGGCAGGCAACTGATTGGAAAATGAAATTAAACCTAATTAAAATTGAATCCATGAAGTTTGAATTCTCTATTGTTTTTAGCAGTATGCTTTTCCAAAGTTTTATTTTAAATTAACCATCCAAATATGTAGACTATTATATTAGCCTTAAATGATTTTAGCTATATTTATGATTGATTTAAAGCACTCATAAACAACTTACTTACACAATCAATTTATTTGCAAAAATTGCCATATCTGGATCATTATTATTTGTTGAACCAAACAAAGAACCAAGGTCTGTATTTTAATAGCAATTTGCCTAATTCTGTAACACTGTATGCTTCCATGGATCTAAACCAAAGTAACTTTAAAATATGGATTTTTAAGCAGAAATTTAAAAATAAATTATTTTTCTCAACAATATGATTTTTAGGAGACTTTGTCATACCTGAATGTGGACATTCTCAATCTGAAATTGAGAGGAAGTATTTTCTATAGATTTGTTAAATCCATAACTTATTGCATAGGATAGTGTCATAAAATATGGAAACTATGAAAATGGATTTTTTCAGTTACCTCAGTACATGTTCTTTTAAAAATTTCCTAAGTTACCCTTGACTCTTGTAACTTTGATTTTTAACCAAGATTAATTTTTTCTTTGCCTTTATAATTACTTACAATTTAAAAGACATAATTTGACCAATATATTCAATGAGCTTTTGGTCAAAAAAAATTGATGTAAGGACCATATGCTTTATCATTATACTGAAAAAGTGAATTAATATTTTACTACTTGCATTTTTAGTATTTTACTTACAGGTGTCTTATTTTCTAATTGTGACCATTAATTTATTTTTTTAAATTTTCTTTTCCATTAATATGTCTCTTAGGATGCCTTATACAAACTAGAGGACCAATGTATCATATATTCGTGAAGAATGAGTGTTAAGTTAATGCACAGTCTGGGTGATTTGTTTCTTCAACTACAAATAACTTTTAAAAATCATAATCTGGTTCAATTCTATCTCACTAGAAATTAACACTCAGAAATAATTATTGACTATTTTAGAGAAAAGTTCATAGTAGTTTTTCTGAAAGAAAAAAAAAGAAGGTATTGAAATTTATAATTTTTTCTTAAGGTAAACAAAAGAAATATAAAATTTATAATTAATATTTGCTGAATAAGCTCACTAATTTTCTACTTAACTTCTATACAATACCACTAGCTATATAAATCATCAATGTGTAGAAATAGTAATTGTTATTTTGCAAGCATCCTCTCATAACCTTTTAGGAGTCCTTATTTTGTGGCAAGTTTATATACTGTTGCTCCTAATATTCCTGGTTATTTTCACTATTGAGTTCAATGGCCAGCACTTGATTATATTCCTTCTACTGATGACTCTGAACCAGAGACTACAGATTTGGATTGGATTTTTCATCCGTTATTGCAGCAGATTTTGATTAAATTTGCTTTTGAAGTTGACCAAACTGCATTTAAATTAATACATCGACATGAAGCATATGTATAACATTAGACGGCAGGCACAGAAATGATTATGGAGAGACATTCTCCTCTGTATACATTTTGTTACTACAAATAGACCTAGGTGATAGATTCTATTTAAAAGCAATGTTCTACTTAATATTTATTACTATTTCATGGGCCAGCCATTTCCAATGATTCTCAGTAAGTTTCCAAAATGGTTGTTGTCCCAGTTTTAGTGAGAACTGTGATGCAATGAGACAGAGGGGATATCTCAAGTTCCAGTCTCTCCTTAGATATTTTCTACCTTTCCCAAGACATATAGTGCTAATAAGAAAGATAAGGGTGCAGTAATGTGTGCCAATTTATGTCCTTGAACCATGCCACCTCTGAGAGAAAGGAGTATTAGAAAGAAAATACATGTACTCAGCAAATTTCTAAGAAACGATGTTCACAAAATTCCTTGGAAGGCTGTAAGTTCATTTTAAGACTACTTACTAGGACTTCACTGAGCAGCATGTGCAGTAGAGCAGCATGTTTGGGTTAGGTTAGATCCTTAGTTCAATTTGTGTAAATAAACAATACTAACTTAATGGCATAAAACAACAATCAATTTATTAAACTCACAGATTGTGTGGCTCAGGAATTCAGGCAGGACCTATCTGGGATGGCTTGTCTCTGCTATACATATTTGGGGCCTCAGCTGACAGGATTCAATTAGCTGGAGGTGATGTGAATATTTGGGAACTGAAATAGCTTGACAATATTTCATTCACTGTCTGGTAAATGGTCTGTGATGACCCAAAGGCTGGTCCCAACTGGGTCTGTCAAGCAGCATGCATACACATGTCTTCTCCATATGATAGGGTATCTGACATTGTGGAAGCTGGACCCTAAAGGGGAGCATCCTGAGAATAAATGTTCTAAAAGTATCAGGCAAAAGGCATAGCATTGTGTGACCTGTTCTCAGAAGTCACATAGTGCCAGGCACACCGTACTACAGACATTAGATGTCCACATTCAAGGGAGAAGGTATAAATCCCACTCATTAGGAAGAGTGTTAGTTGTATGACATTTTTATTCATAACTGACATAGAAGGGTGATGGTCAGGTGAGAAAATAAAAGATCAGGTATGGGTTAATCAAGGAACCTGAGTAAAACCCAGGGTCGAGAGTAGGAGGAGCATGAAAAACACAGCACTCAACACATAAAGGATAATTATTAGTGTATAAATAAAGCCTCGGCATGGTTGGGAAGCTTCATAGAAAATTTGTTATAATAAAGCAACATAAAAATTAAAAAGTAGGGTGAGCTAAGCTGGACAAGTTCAAATTTAGAAGTAAAGCGTGTGAATAATTAATGAATAAACAAAATGGAGAGAAATATACATAAGGTCAGTACAAGAGTGTTAAGAACCAAGTGCCACCAACCTGGGAGTCTGCCCAGCGACCAGGGAGTGTGTGCACCCACCGGAACTGTGCGAACCCACCAGGGAGTGTCTGCACCTCATCTCGGAGGGAACTGAGACCACAGGCACCAGAGAGAGTGCGAATCAAGGAAGGCTCTGTGCATACACCCATATCCCAGAGTTGGCCTACCATAAAAAAAGAGTGGGTAGAAGCCGGGAACACCAGGATACCTCCTGGAAGAGGAAACCCACCAATAAAGGAAACACCAACAGATAAGAACAGAAGAAGGTGAAGGAGAGAGTAGAAGTCACACTAAGTCAACCCAGGACCTATCTGAAAATACAAACAAATAGTAAAGAAATTACTAAGAACAAACAACTGAAGAAGAGCAAGAGAAAAGCCTCAAAACCTTGTAGACATGGAAGAACCAGCTCCAACACAACCTGCCCACACCTGCACAACAGAAAACAAGAGGTGGGGGACAGACTGACCCTCAGATAACCAGCTGGTGGGAAAGACTCACCAAAGAAAGACCCCAAAAGAACCAAAAACCAAAGACATACACAGAGCCAACATAAACCCAGCCCAAGATCAGTAAGATCAGGAGATCAAGGAGACTATACCACTAAATCTCACATGTATTCTATCATAGAAGATTACACCAAAAACGCAGGGGGTCAGAACAGAGCAACTTAAGAAGCAGAGGCAAACAGGAAGAGTCTCAAAAACAATGGGAAGACAAAGAAACATCCCCAAATGAAAAGAAAGGAGGAAACCTCAGAAAGAATGCTAAATGAAATAGAGGCAAGTCAACTATCAGATAATGAGTTGAGAAAATTGGTTATAAGGAAGCTTCATGATCTCACAGAGAGTTACCAAAAACTACAGGGAAACTACAATGAACTTACTGAAAACTATATCAACATGAAAAAGGAAATAGAAACTATCAACACAGATCAAGAGGAAATGAAGAATACAATTTCTGAACTGAAGAACACAGTAGAAGGAATCAAAAGCAACTTGATGAAGCAGAGGATCGGATCAGCGAACTGGATGACAAGGTAGAAAAAAACACCCAGAATGAGCAAGAAAAGGAAAAGAGGCTCAGAAAGAATGAAGAGGGGTTAAGGGAAATGCAGGACAACATGAAATGTAATAATATCCGTATAATAGGGATACCAGAAAGAGAAGAAGAGCAAGGGATAGAAAACCTGTTCGAAAAAGTAATAATGGAAAATTTCCCTAATCTGGTGAGAGAAAAAGTCACACAAATCTAGGAATCACAGAGAGTCCCAATCAAGAGTAACCCAAAGAGGCCCACTTCAAGACATATCATAATTAAAATGACAAAATTCGAAGTCAAATAAAGAATCTTAAAGGCAGCAAGGGAGAAACAGGAAGTAACATAGAAGGGAGCCCCCATTAGCAACTGACTCCTCAATGGAAACACTCCAAGCCAGAAGAGAATGGCAAAAAATATTCCAAGTAATGAGAACCAGAGGCCTGCAACCAAGACTACTTTATCCAGCAAGACTCTCAATCAAGATAGAAGGCCAAATAAGGAGTTTCCCAGACAAAATAAATCTAAAAGAATATACCTCCACCAAACCAGCTCTGAAAGACATGCTAAAGGGGCTGCTGTAAGGAAAGGAAGGAAAAGAGAGAGAGAGAGAACACAGGTACAAAAAATTGGCAATGAATAAGTACCTATCAATAATGACCTTAAATGTAAATGGATTAAATGCTCCAATCAAAAGACATAGAATAGCTGAATGGATAAGAAAGCATGACCCACACAGATGCTGTCTACAAGAGACCCACCTCAGGACAGAAGACCTACACAGACTGAAAGTGAAGGGTTGGAAACAAATTTTCGAAGCAAATGGACAGGAAAAAAAAAGGGGTAACAATACTCATATCAGACAATATAGACTTCAAAAGAAGCGCCATAAAGAGAGACCCAGAAGGTCACTTCATAATACTCAAAGGAAGAATCCACCAAGAAGACATAAACATTGTAAATATATATGCTCCCAACATAGGAACACCCAAATACATAAAGAAAATCTTGGAGGACTTCAAGAAAGATATTGACAGCAACAAAATTATAGTAGGGGATTTTAATACCCCATTGTCAAAGATGGACAGATCTTCCCCAAAAAATATCAACAAAGATATTGTGGCATTGAACAATGCCATAGATGAAATGGACTCAACTGATATATATAGGGCCTTTCATCCCAAAGAAGCAAAATACACATCCTTTTCAAATACACATGGAAAATTTTCACAGATAGACCACATGATAGGTCACAAAACAAGCCTCAACAAGTTCAAGAAAGTTGAAATCATACCACGCATTTTCTCTGACGATAAGGGACTGAAACCAGAAACAAATCTCAAGGAAAAAACCCAAAAACACTCAAAAACATGGTGATTGAATAGCGTGCTATTCAAAAATGTATGGGTGAAGAATGAGATTAGGGAAGAAATCAAAAAGTTTCTGGAAACAAATGACAATGAACTCACAACAATCCAAAACCTATGGGACACAGCAAAGGCAGTTCTGAGAGGAAAGTTTACAGCAATACAGGCCTACCTAAAAAGAATAGAAACATCTCAAATAAACAAACTAATCCTACACTTACAAGAACTCGAGGAACAACAACAAAGACAACCCAGAGCAAGTAGAAGGAAAGAAATAACCAAGATCAGAGCAGAGGTAAATGACATAGAGACTAAACACACAATTGTAAGGATTAACAAATACAGGAGCTGGTTCTTGAAAAGATAAACAAAATCGACAAGCCCTTAAGCAGGCTCATCAAGAAAAAAAGAGAGAGGACCCAAATAAACACAATGAAAGAGGACTACAACTGATACCACAGAAATACAGAGGATTGTAAGAAATTACTACGAAGAAATATATGCCAAGAAATGTGAAAACCTAGATGAAATGGACAAAATCAAGAAAAATATAACCTTCCAAAACTCAATGAAGAAGAAGCAGAAAGCCTGAACAGACAAATAACAACTGAGGAAATTGAAACAGTAATCAAAAAGCTTCCGACACACAAAAGCCCTGGACCAGATGGTTTCACAGGAGAATTCTTCAGAGCATTTAAGGGAGAGCTAACCCCTCTCCTCCACAGATTACTTCAAAAAATTCAAGAAGATGGAAGACTCCCAAACTCATTTTATGAAGACAACATCATCCTAATCCCAAAACCAGAGAAAGAAATAACACAGAAAGAAAACTTCAGGCCAATATTGCTGATGAACATAGATGCTCAAAAAAATATTGGCAAACCGAATCCAGCAATATGTTAAAAAGATCATACACCATGATCAAGTGGGATTCATCCCAGGGATGCAAGGATGGTACAGTATTCACAAATCAATAAACATAATACACCACATAAACAAAAGCAAAGACAAAAACCACATGATCATATCAATACATGCAGAAAAGGCATTTGATAAGGTACAGCACCCATTTATGATAAAAACACTCAGCAAAGTGGGAATAGAGGGAACATTCATCAACATAATAAAGGCCATACATGAGACACCTACAGCCAACATCATACCCAATGGACAAAAACTTAGAGCTTTCCCACTGAGATTAGGAAGAAGACAAGGATGCCCTCTCTCACCACTCCTATTCAACATAGTATTGGAGGTCCTAGCCACAGCAATCAGACAAGAAAAAGAAATAAAAGGCATCCAAATTGGAAAGGAGAAAATGAAACTGTCACTGTTTGCAGATGACATAATAGTGTACATGGAAAATCCTGTAGACTCCACCAAAAAACTACTCAACCTAATAAATGAGTTTGGCGAAACAGTCAGATACAAAGTCAATACTCAGAAACCAAAGGATTCCTGTATATCAACAATGAAACAGCAGAAACAAATCAGGAAAGAAAATCCCATTTGATATAGCAACAAGAAAAATTAAATACCTAGGAATCAACCTAATCAAGAGGTAAAAGACCTGTACTCAGAAAACTACACAACACTGAAGAAAGAAATTAAGGAAGACACAAACAAATGGAAGCATGTACCATGCTCATGGATTGGAAGAATTAACATCATCAAAATGGCCATACTACCCAAAGCAATTTATAGATTCAATGCAATCCCTATTAGAGTACCCATGACATATTTCACAGATATGGAACAAACATTTCAGAAATTCATATGGAACCATAAACGACCCCGAATAGCTGCAGCAATTTTGAGAAAGAAGAACAAAGCAGGAGGGATCACAATACCTGATATCAAACTGTATTATAAGGCCACTGTCATCAAAACAGCCTGGTACTGGCAAAAAAACAGGCACATAGACCACTGGAACAGAACAGAGAGCCCAGAAATAAACCGAAGTCTCTACAGTCAATTAATATTTGACAAAGGAGGCAGGAGCTTAAAATGGAGCAAAAATAGCCTCTTCAACAATGGTGTTGGGAGATCTGGACAGCTACGTGCAAAAAAAAATGAAACTCAATCACCAACTTACACCATACACAAAAATAAATTCAAGGTGCATAAAAGACTTAAATATAAGTCGTAACACTGTAAAAGTCCTAGAGGAAAACATTGGCAGGAGAATCTCAGACATTCCATGCAGCAACATCCTCACAGACATGTCCCCTAAAGCAAGGGACATAAAGGAAATAATAAACAAATGGGACCTCATCAAAATAAAAAGCTTCTGCATGGCTAAAGAAAACAGCATTAAAATGAAAAGAAAACCAACAGTATGGGAAAACATATTTGCCAATGACACCTCAGACAAGGGCCTGATCTCCAAAATATATAAAGAATTCACACAACTCCATTCCAGGAAGACAAACAACCCAATTAAAAAATGGGCAAAGGACTTGAACAGACACTTCTCCAAGGAAGACATACAGAGGGCCCAGAGACCTATGAAAAGATGCTCAGCATCACTAGACATCAGAGAGATGCAAATTAAAACCACAATGAGGTACCATCTCACACCCATCAAAGTGGCCAACGTAAACGAATCAACAAACAAATGTTGGAGAAGATGTAGAGAAAAGGGAACCCTAGTGCACTGTTGGTGGGTATGCAGACTGGTGAGGCCACTGTGGAAAACAGTATGGAATTTCCTCAGAAAACTAAAAGTGGAACTGCCCTTTGACCCAGCAATTCCACTGCTGGGATGATACCCTAAGAACCCTGAAACACCAATCCAAAAGAACCTATGCACCCTAATGTTCATAGCAGCACAATTTACAATAGCCAAGTACTGGAAGCAACCTAAGTGCCCATCAACAAATGAGTGGATCCAAAAACTATGGTACATTTACACAATGGATTTCTTTGCAGCAGAGAGAAAGAAAGAACTTATACCCTTTGCAACAACATGGATGGAACTGGAGATCATTATGTTAAGTGAAATAAGCCAGGTGGTGAGGGGCAAATGCCATATGATCTCACCTTTAACTGGAACATAATCAACAAAAGAAAAAGACAAATAAATATAACCAGAGACACTGAAGTTAAGAACAATCTAACAATAGCCAGAGGGGACAGGGGAAGGTACAGTGGGGAGAGGGGTTTACAGGAACTACTATAAAGGACATATGGACAAAACCAAGGGGGAGGGTTGAGGTGGGGGAGGGTGGTGGGTTTGGCTGGGGTGCAGTGGAGGTATGGGGAGAAAATGCAGACAATTGTAACTGAACAACAATAAAAATTAGAAAAAAAAAAAAGAACCAAGTGCCAGGTAAATCATTTCAGAAATGATTATGTGTTTGTGTTATGTAAATGAAGTCAGTGCCCTCGACCTTATACTTTAAAGACAGTTGTACAAATGATGAAATTAATGCCACATCTGTGAATATACGAGGTCTGTCTGGAATAAGTCCAGCAATTGTTAAAATAACAAGAATGGTTTGCGTGACATCCATGTAACCTGGCATCCAAGGATAGTGGACTGGAATGCATATGTGTGAACAATGATGACTTCACTGTATTAGTCGGTGTGGGTGGTAGATGCTGTTGAGTGAGCATGTGTACTATGTGGCCATCACACTTAAAGTGACTGAGCAAGTAGACCGACAAATCTGCATCACATTTTGTATTAAGCTTCAACATTCCTCTATGGAAACTATTTGGATGATTCAGGAGGCTGCAGCTATGGGCAACTAGTGACTGGAAGCTTCATCATGACAATGCACCCACTCATGCATGATATCTTGAGCAAAGTTTTTTTGACAAAACATCAAATCACCCAGGTAACCCAGCACCTCCCTGCACCCCAGCTTTTGCACCCAGCAACTTCTGGCTTTTCCCAAAACTAAAATCACCTTTGAAAGGGAAGAGCTATCAGACCATTGATGAGATTCAGGAAAATGTAACAGGGCAGCTGATGGCAATTGGGAGAACTGTGTGAGGTCCCAAGGTGCCTACTTTGAAGGGGATTGAGGTGTTATTGTCTTGTGTACAATGTTTCTTGTAGCTTGTATCTTCTTCAATAATTGTCTCTTTTTTTCCTATTACATGACTGGATACCTTCTGGACAGATCTTGTATATTGAGTAGTGACACAATTTTTATTTTATTCAGAAATAATATTGAGTGCCTGTTAATTATAAGGTACTATGAAAAAATCTACCAAGGATAACAACGTTAAATAAAGCCACATTCAATCATACACATTCATATTACACACACACAGCTTGCCATTTAGGAAATATAACAAAAATAATTCATTCATACTTTTAAAATATGTGGTGGATTCTTAAAACATCATATTTAGGCTATGTGCTATTTTTAAATATACACACAACCACACACATATATGTAGGTAGATAGATATATTTAAACAGTAGACACCCTAATCATGATGGAGCATTAGGTATTGATAGGAGAGTCTTGAGATAGAGAGATAGAAATGGGACCACAGCCTTAAGTCCCTTTAAAAATATATATTGTATAATGTTCAGCCTTATTTAGGATTCAGCAGTTCTATTTTGAGTGGTAACCTATTATTTAAAAATAGCACTAGCGTTTAGTACAGAAATATAATCACAGATATCTTTCTTTGCCTTACATATCCATTTGGCTAAGATAGAAATGGAGAGCTATAAAATATTTAATGTTTCCATATATTCTGTTCATAATAATCATAGTGAAGCAGGAAGGCACTTACACACACACACATATAAACAACTTTTAAAAGTTTGTTCCTCAATAAAAGCCAGAAGAACACTGGCAAACATTGTCAAAATAAAACCCTTTCAAGTTCTGGAAATTTCCAATTGAGGAGTGTTTATTCAACAAGACAGCTGAATCTCAGTAAGAATAGTACCTGTTGTGAAATTATCTTATCCACATAACTCTTTCCAGTAGATTTAAAAATCTGCAGCCTCATAACCCCAGTCACTATGAAAGCCAGAAGACTAGCACACTGGAAAATGATAGAATCACCAAATAACCCCTTTCTCAAGAACTATCACTATTTCACATGTCTTAAAGACTCTTTGGAAAAGTCTGTTTCACAAAACATGTATATATATTTACCCAAACCAATACTTCTTTAGCATGAAAATACCTATTTTCAGAGTGTTTCTTAATAAATCATTGGCAGTTGTTTAACATTACAGCTGTCTAAGGCAGCAGCACTCACTGGGGGCAAACAAGGAGCTGGCTAAAAAGCAGGAAAAAAGAATGATTAAAGAGGATGTCAGTCATGCTCCCTGAAAATCTCCAATATCCAACAAGTATTCTTGGGACTCTAAAGGCCATGCAAATATTCAGGGCTTTTTGAATGCCCAGAAAAGATGTGAAAAGACCTGCATCTCTCAAATCTGTCTGACCTTGAGACACTGTGTAATCAGGATGTGAAGGTTTAGCTAGAATTGTAAATTGGAAAAACATCAAATGTGTTCTTCAAAACATGCATAAAGCCTTTTAGCAAAGTTTGGAAGATTTATTGGTTCAAGGCATTTAAGAAAATTTCTATCCAAACATTATCTAACCACTAAGTTAACCAATCTGAGTTCATACTAGCCACACACAACATAGAAATCATATTTTAGCAAATTAGTTCCAGAAAGTCATTAAACAAATAGAAAAAAATAAAACTCATCATAAGCTGCAACAATAAAGATCAAGAACAGCAAACCCTAGGGAGGAAAGTTATCTGATTTACAGATTTGACATATTTTAATATTTAAATGTCTCATACACAGTAAAAAAAAATGAGACATACAAAGAAAAAAAAGTATTGTGTTGTCAGTATGAAAGAAATAAAAACCAAACAGGTGATAGAAACTGTCTGTTAGGGGGCCTAAACATTGAAGTTAGAAGAAAAAGATTTTAAATCAATTATTATTAATATATTCAAAAACTGAAGAAAAACATTACTAAATATCTTAAAGAAAATCTCAAATTAAAGCATATCAATAAAAGTAAGAAAAATATTTTATAAAAAAACAGAAATTTACAATAACTGAAATGAAAAATTCACCAGAGGGATTCAAATTTGAACTGGTGGAAGAAAAATAAAGTCAACAGTCTTGAAGATTAGTCAATTGAAATCAGTGTGTCTGAAGAAAACAAAAGAAAACTTAGAAAAATGAAAATAATCTTCAGAGACATGTGAGAAATGTCAAGTGTACCTATTACAAATCAAAGTGAAAATATATGCAAAAGGAAAACTTTAAGAAATAATGAATAAAACTTATTAAATTTAAAGAAAAATATTAATATACATATCTAAAATTTTATTTATTTATTTTTTAGACAGAAGGGAAGGGAGGGAGAAAGAAAGGGAGAGAAACATCAATGTTTGGTTGCCTCTTATGTGTACCCAATTTGGGACCTGGCCTGCAACCCAGGCATGTGGAATCCCTGGGATCCCTGGGATCCCTGACTGGGAATCGAACTGGTGATCTTTTGGTTAGCAAGCCCACACTCAATCCACTGAACTACACCAGTCAGGGCTAAAATTCTTAATGAGCTTGAGGCACAATAAACTAAGAAACAATCATAAGCATATTATCATAGACAAAATCTCAAAAATCAAAAACATAGATTCTTGAAAGCAACAATAGAAAGCATTATAAACAAGAAAAATCAAAACAATTTACAGATGATTCCTCATCAGAGACCATGAAGGCTAAAAAGCAATAGGATAAATATATATAGGCCTAGAAAAAATTTAAGAAAATCAACCAAGCATTCTGTATCCAGCAAACTAAAGGGTGTCCAATCTGCAGCCTGCAGGCCCTGTGCAGCCCAGGATGGCTGTGAATGTGACGCAACACAAAATTGTACATTTACTTAAAACATAAGATTTTTTTGTGTGATTATGTGTCACAATGTATTTAATGTGTGGCCCGAGACAACTCTTCTTCTTGTATGGCACAGAGACACCAAAAGTTTGGATACCGTAAGTAAAAAACAAACAAACAAGAAAAAAAAAACCAATTGCTTCACAATCTGAAAAATCTGAAAACAACTCAATTTACAATATAATTTTTAAAATTACTTAGAACTATTTTTCTCAAAAAGGAGGTGTTAGAGTTGTACACTGAAAACTAACAAACTATTGAAAGGAAATGAAGATCTAAATAAATTGAACAACATCCCATGTTCATAGATCTGAAGGCTTAATATTGCTAAGATGACATGATTCTCAAAATGATATAGGAAGTAGATGCAATCCCTTTCAAAATTCTAGTGTATTTGCATTAATGGATAATTGGATTGTAAAAGAGATGTTGAGAAGGGGGGACAAAATCAAACTAACAAAAACAGTACTCTCTGTCTAAATATGATACCTTCTTTAAGTTCATGATTTGGTCAAAAGTTCTAGATTTTCACTCTAAGATCAATAGTAATCAAACTGCATAAAATATCAAGGATGAGGATAAACATATTATGAATAGGTTTTTCCATTAAATAACATTTTTAGAATAGTATCTTCTCTTAAAAAAGTATCTCTGTAGAAGTTTGTCTTGCCTATATGGTTGTAAATTTTGACAATCTAAATTATTAAAATTTTATATGAAAATCTATAATAAAAAATGTATTATTTTCCCTTAGTCTTATATTATTCAAATGACTACATGTTATTTATAATGCAGCCATATAGTATTAAGTAGGTTTCTTCTAGTACATAGGGAAAAGATTGATGATTTATTGACATATTTAACTATGATATTATATTTATATTACAAATAGTTGCTATACTTATTTTTAATCATAACCTTTTATCAGCACACCACTGGCCCCCTCAAAAAATGTTTAAAAAATTCACTGGAATCCATTTAGAATTGAATAATTATACATCTTTTAAAGAAGTACTACCTGAAAAAAAATTTTAATATAATTTGAAAAGACAAGATTTCTCAAAGTTGTTTTTTTCTTTGTTTTTTTTTTTTTTTGCCACTATTATGTTTTGTATCTTATATGCACATCAAAACAACCTTGCTTGGAAACAACTTTACAAACTTGTTCAAGTCTGTGAGAGTTTTTTTAAGGATTAAAAATAAATTTACATGACTACTGACTAAACCAATACCCTAACTATTAACATGATATTAAAGTTCTAAATTTGCAAAAATCATTGACCATAACTTTGCAATTATTATCACTGACCCAAAAGTGCTTTCCAGAGAGGTATCACAATGAGTTTTCAGCAATAGGAATGTGATATCTTTCTCTCTCTATTCTTTAGGGGCTGCAGCTGGAAGACTATTCTCTCTATGGTTACCAGGTTACCAGATGAACAGAAAATAAAATCAAAGCTTTAGTTTTATTATGTTCCTTGCATGCAACATCATCAATTTAGATGGTTCTGCATGGGAATATTCTAATAATATTGTACCATGCTAAGAGTTATTTTTGTTTGCATTTATATAGACCCATGGGAAACTACATTTTCATAAAGTTTCTTATACATAAATCTCAAATCCCTCAGGTAAGATATTTAACTTTGAACATGGGTCATGCCTTTGTGCTTTTCGGTGAATAATTTTAGCAATACTTGGAAGGAAGGGAAAGCATGCTATACAAAGCAAATTAGTTGCAGAACGCTGACGTGCAGAAAAAGTGAGGAAATTAAATGGGCTTTAATATTTTTGTCTTGATAAATTACATATATGAAATCACTTGCTACATAGTCCAAAATTGTGCTTAGAAAGCAAGTTTGCTCTGGGTAAACAATTGGGAAATAAGAATGAGAGGTGAAGTTTTAAATAAACAAAGAGGCATCCACATGTCTCTGTAATGGTTTGATATTAACTGTTCCCTGCAATAAAAGCACAACACACTGGTGCTTTCATAATGTGACCTCTTTCAACCAATCTGACTCCTCTTTGCCACGCTATCTCCAATTCATGCCAACCTAGCTCCAATCACAAGGATTCGTTTGACATTCTTAGGGTAGTCCCTGGTCCCTCGTACATCTTGGCATTGATGCTGTTATTCCCTCTGCCTCAGAAGTTGCTTCTTGACCTCAACTCACTGATGAAGGTTTACTCCCCAAGACTATTGCATTTCACATCTTAATGGAGTACCCCCCCCCACTCTGCAAAATAAGAGCAAAGCATTTTCAGTGATCATTACAGAGCAATTTATACTGATTTGTAATAGCAACAGCACAGTACCTTTTTATTCTTGTGCTTTAATTTAGAGCTCTCAGAAAGCCAGGACTATAATGTTTTGTTTTGTTTTTCATTGTTTTGAATCGTATAAACAGTTCTTAGCATGTAAATGCCCCATAAAGTTTGTAAAAACTAAAATAATACCATATAAGTATGCATTTGTGGTGAAAACACATGTAATTCAAAATCAAAATGGCTGTCCAGGAGTTACAGGGCAAGAGGAGCCAAACTTTAATTTTCCAGTATGAAAGTGCAGGGAAGAGAGGAGAGAGCGTGTACAAGAAAGTTGAAGGTCTGCTTCAACTTTCGGAGAAATTAAATCCTATTTCTTACGAGTGTTTATGATCTTGTTTTTCTTTTTCGTTACTTTCTCCTTTCTCCCCACTCCACCTCCCTGGCACACTCATGTCGTCACCCCCAACCCCAACACACACATTGCTTCATGGGAAATATTGGTCCTAAAGAGGAAACATGTAATCAACTTTTCTTTGGCTATTTATTTTTACCTCGTATTCCTTTAAATGACTGTTACCCTTTACTTTGTTCTTACGTCCCTTTCATGTGATCTCCATACCTTTAAAATAAAATACCCTAGAATAAGGTTGAGTTCTGAGTTTTTAGCTCACTATTTTAGTTAAAAATATAGTGATAATTATTGGAATATGCATTCATGAAATAGGAGAAGATAAAAAGTGGCTAGAGAAGGTGTTGGAGAAAAATCTATATAGAAATAAAATGCAAGGTACTGCTGATTTTGCTACCAAGTAAAATAAAACTGTTTTTAGATTCTATATACAAGAACATAAAAATTTTATATAGGAGATAATAAAATTTCTGCATATTGAGTTCATACAGTCTATGTAAAAATTTCCCTATTTCATCTCTATTCCCATAATTTAGGTTTTGATAAAAGCATTTTATAAAATGCTTACTGTGTGCCATGTACTATGCTGTATATTTTGTCAGTTTGGATTTTCAGAGAAGCAGATGACAAGATGTGATTATGAGTAACCGATCAATTGTGGGACATGCATCAGAAGGGTAAAGGGTAAGAGTGAGGAGCAGCATAGGGTTTTTGTTTGTTCGTTTTGTTTGTCTTTGTTTTTGTGTTTTTGTTTTTAGATTGCAGTACAAACCAGATACTGTGAGGTAGACAGGAAAGGAGGAAGCTCGGGTTTGAAGGATCTTACACTGCAGCACAGTTCTAAGAAAGGTTTGGACAGACCCACTGGAGTCTTCTGGCCAAAGCCTCTTCTGGATCCCTGACTTCTCTTGGGAATGAGCTTACGTTGGCTTAGACCCTCACCTTTCTTAGACATGGTCTGGAGCAGCCCTCGGGAATCATGGCCTCGCACAAACACCATGTGTATTCAGCGGGGTAGCAGCTGGGGTCCTTTTGTCAATTACCCTCGTTATAAAGCAGCCGAATGGTGCATTTTTGTTTTATTTTCTCTAATAGCGGCTTCCTGAGATAGAAATCCTCATTTTATAGAAGGATTGGAGGTTCAGAGAGGCTAAGTAATTTTCCTCCAATCTGAGATAAGTAGGTGTAGATGGAATTCAAACACAGATTTCTCCGACCTTTGAATTGCAGCTCTTTACACTTCTTTGTGAATTGTTAGGAAAGCAGTCACAGATATGAAATTGGTATCATTATACTTAACCCACGTGGTAACTAAGACCACAGTGAGAAAGAACCATTGTTCCTGCAGTAACTGAAAAAGATTATGGCAGCATTAGCAGTGCCTGTTCACATCCTATGTTGTCCAAAACTCCTTGACTTGCTTCCTTGTTTTGATTTAGTGCAGCTAATTAGCAATTACATTGAGAAAACTGTAACAGCTGACCCAAATACTTCAAAGAATATTATTGATTATTTATGCATCAATTAAGTTGTATTTGTGTACATGGATGGTACATATGTGTTGTATTCAGAGTATGCATAGTGGATATGAGAGATTAAATAGCTAGTACTCCTAAGGGATGCTGCAATTCCTTTTAAGTGACATGATATGCTGTAGAAGATAGAATAGCAGTAATGACTTATGTACAATCATTTTATCATGACAACCACTGTTCTAAATCATTGCAACCATTAACTCATTTAATGCTTATTACCACCATGTGATGCATGTGATAGTTTTACTCCCAGTTTACAGAGGAGAAACTGAGAAGTTCAAAATTCATATACTATGTCCAAGATCATAGTTTCTGTTAGAGTCAGGATTTGAACCCTGAGAGACAATCACAGAGGAGTCTTTTTGAGTAATGAGAAAACACTCCCAAGCAATACTCAGCTCAGCATATTGATTCCCGCTATATTTAACAACAATTCCTTAGATCAATTTCATATATTTCATGTAGTGAAGACAGAAAAAGGAAATGTAATTTTTCTGCAAAGACTGTAGGAATCCCTCTAAATAAAGTCACACCTTCTACAGTTTTTACTGCCTAGAATTTTTTTGTTCCTATTAGCAATTAGAAACAGAAATAATAAGCTCAGTGGACACATTTTTTCCTGAGCTTCGTGGAGTTAAGCCAGGAAATGTTTTCTTAAATCACTCAATTTTAACAAGTTGTAGACAAAGAAAATGACAGCTCCATCAGAATAGCAGTGCTGATATATGAAGAAGTCTGCCCAGCATGCTGTACTGTGGAAAGCAGAGAGGAGAGATAAAAGACTGACAGGAGGCAAAGGCAAAAAAGGAAAAAGGGCCCAGGGACTTGCTGGAGAGGATATCTCTGTGTCCTTTCTGGGGATGGGCCATTTAAACAATAAGCACACTCAACGTAAAAGCTCAAATTGTTCAAAAAATAAATAGAAAAAGTCTCACCTATACAAGTAATGCAATGCATTATTTAGAACTCCAATTTAAGGCACATTGTTTAGCACTAAGTTCTTCTTATTTGGGATATATGCCTTCATCTGATTACCTTAACAAAGCCATTTGATAGATAACATTTCTCCAGTATCTGTCCTCCTACTTGTATGTAATGAACAGTAAGGCTTTGGGAATTAATTTTATTTGCTCAGATTAAACAATCCATTTATTAATGGAACTGAAATTAGAATAGTTATGCTTCAACTCAAGTCTTATGGAAGCCTAAGTTTCCACTGGGCTACATTTCCTCAGAACCCTAAATCCAGTCAAGTTTCTAAAATAGCCAAAAGACCTATTTGGTCATTCTCTATATTATTCTGATTCCGTGGAAACTTATCTAATTTATACCTTGAGTTCGGGTGGCCAGCTTGCAGTTCTCAGACAAATAATTTTCCAGACCTAGGTCCACTCACACATGTAACTTTCCACGAAAACTTTAGTTCTGAGTTTGGAGAGTGAACACTTCCTAAAATGTTTCTGTACCAATTGTTTGCAGCTTGTTGCCTTGGGCTGTCAAAACAACTTACAAACCCACATGACACCTGGGCTCTTTATTCTATTGGTGATTTTTTTGTTAATAATTTATCTTAGTGTCATTCCTGAAACATATCAAGCATTTATGGAAACAAGCATAAGAGGAACAAAACAATGCTGCTTTTATTTGGAGTTTAGACAACCAACGTGGTCTAGAACAAAAGGGATTGAATCAATGTACTTTAAGCCACAGAGAAAACAAACTCAGAGATAAAATGAAAGTTAGTTTTGAGATGACTTCATTTATAAATTTAAGCCGTGATTGTGGGAAAGCACTGGTTCTTGGGTCTTACATATAATATTAACAGTTTTCTCTTCAGTGCCGTGGTGCATTTTCAGGTCCCGCAGGCTGGCAATTAATACAGTCATGTTGTTGCCTCCAGTTCTTCTATATTCCGTGTCAGTCCACCTCCCATTTTCCCCACATTCTTGGTCAGCGTCTCAGATCTGATAGCTTTTCATTTGGTGCAGGACACTGAGATCTCAGCACGCGTGTGAGAAATAAAGTGATCTTTCTAAACTTGTTTAAAACCGTCACACCCAGATTTTTCTAGGTAAAGTTAGTCATGTGGTAGGGTATGCCTAAAACTAATCTATGCTTTATATTTATAGAGTGACTTACCATTTTCAAGACACATTGACATTTTTTGTCTGACATTTATAACAGCTTCATAGGATGTAGGTATTATTCTCAGCACTTTTTGCAGAGAAGGAAATAGCAGTGCCGCAAAGTTAATTTGCAACAAATTATATAGCGCTGAAGTGGCAGTGTTAGAACTTGAACTGGATCTTTTTCTTGCTTCCATACCGTAAGTTTTCATAATACTTTTTGAATGAGTCATGTATCATCTACCCCTAATGATAACTCTGAACCACACTACACTGCATCAGTGGTCTGCCAGGCAGAGTTTCAGTCCTATGACTTGATTTCTACTAATCTTTACTTATTTTTTTCTAGGATTATTTAAAAGCTTAACCAAACATCCTGGTTTGTGCTTCTTTATATATTCTAGGAATCACTCTCAAGTTCTACAATAAAAATCTGTTAAATTCCTATATATGGCTAGAAATACAAATGTATATTCATTGGATAATTAAAGTTATAACCAAAGCAGAAATTCTTAATTAAAAAGTAATTAACCCTGAAAATAGAAACTATGATGTAGATCATGGTTTCTCCTTTATTTAATATATCAGAGCACATAAAGTTTTTAGTCATAAATTAAAAAAAAAAACTCATTAATATGGTTTCTAATCTGGATTCGTTTCCCTAATAAAAGATCTAAATTTTAGGTTTATTTTTAATGAAATGTATTTTCTTTCTCCCCCAAATGCACTTTAAATACTCTCTGTTCTATACTATAATTAGAATTAGATGAACAAAGCCCTGCAGTTCTAAAGCTAAGTAGCCTCAATGTATAGATAAGAATGAGTTGAAACTGGCCCATCAATTGTTTGTATGTAAATTATTTCTAGAGCCCTTAGTCACTTGAAAATGTTCTTACATTCTTTTCAGTCATTTCAATCTTCTCTGGGCAAATACTAATTTTTCTACCAACTCCTTCATTATAGATAAGTCAAAACTCAAGGCATTTTATTACAGTTTCATAAATGCCTAAATGAATTATTGTGAAGTATGAATCAATGAAATTCAAATTAATAAAAGTGTGCAATCATTGCTAAAGATGAATATCAGCCTAGATTTACCTGCCCCATCCTAATTTATAGATTTGGTTTTAGAACTTCATGGATTAGTAATGATAACTTTGCAGACACTGTAGAAATTATATATATATTTATTATAAATATATATGTTTATATATAATTTGCAGGCACTCTACAAATTATATATATGTATATATATATTTACTTTGAAAATTAATACCACTGTAACTATGTAAGCATAATAACATGATTTTCAGAGAGTCTTTCAAAATAGGGGTAGGTACTTCTGATGATGCGATCATGTAGGGTAATGTGGGATAGAGTTCCAAGCACAGTCCTGATCTAGACTTAAGTCCCAAGTTATCCTTTGAACAATTCATTAAATCTTTTCAAATCTGCATGCCTTCACCAGGGAAACTTTAGAAATATATGCAGAAGCATGGTGATATTAATACCAATATTTTGACACTGGCAAATGTCTAAATATGCAAATGTAAAATACTTTGAAAGTGTAAATTGCCATACAAACATGATCCTAATGGGGTATTTGAAAAAGCTCACATGCCTTATGAATATCAGTTAAATAGACTATTTCCATTTGACACCAACACCAGTGATAGAGTGTCATAAGCTGGACCTCAAAGGAGGAAGCCCTGGGTTCCTAATGTGTTTCTCATGTGTTGGTAGCTGAGTGGCAAGGGGCCATCAGATATGCTCTGTTAACCTCAGTTTCCTCAACTGTAAAATCAGGACAATCATACTAATCTTGCACAGTTAATTTTGCATTTTAAATTAAATAGTTTGTGTCTGTTAAACTCTTGGTAATTTTTAAATGTATATGCAGGCCAAGGCTATTTTAATGACTGGCTTTTCACTTCATGTTGGTTAAATCACACCTCTGTCTGAGGAAACCATGGGACTACTCATTGCTATAATGTGGTCTGTGCCACTGGGGGAAAGGAAGTGAAAGAAAATCACCTCAGGTGCAAGGAAGCATAAATAGATCCAGGAGGCCCAGGGTAGGGAGGTAAGGACATGGAATTAAAACTTGAGTGAGAAGCATAGTTGTAAGACTTTACCCTTATTGGTGAAGAGGAAGAGTTCAGGGTATTAACTTGTGTGTTTGCCTACATTGCCTACATTCTTCTTATAGGCCTCTGACACTATCTAAAGTGTCAATGTGGACAAATAATGATGGATAGTATGTAATTGGCCATTATCTCACAGAAGTTCAGTTGTAACAGTCGCTAGTGAGAAGGGTCTCCCCTTTTTCCTTCTTATGTATTTTGCCTCACTTTTTATTGTGAAATATAAAAACTTACTGAAAAGGGCATAAACATAAATGTAATGCTTAATAAATTATTTTAAAATGAATGCCTATGTAACTATCACACAAGTAATAAAATAAAATAAAATAGAGCCAGCAACCCAGAGTCCCTATCAGTCAGCATTCTCCAGAAAAACCAAACCAATTGGAGCCTAAACATAAGCACAGACGTGCGAGCAGACACACACAGAGCTTGGTGGAGAGAGGAGGAAAGAAAGATTGAAATTGAGATTTATTTTAAGAAATTGGCTCAGGCAGTTGTAGGAGCTGTCAAGTGTGAATATTGTAGGGTCAACCAATAGGTTGAAATTTCTGGTAAGAGTCGATAGTGCAGCCTTCAGTCTGTAATCCACAGGGCAGGCCAAAAGTAACAAAAACTCTGCACTACAGTTTTGAACCAGAAATCTTTCTTTTCTAAGAATCCTCAGGTTTTGTTCTTAAAGCCTTCAACTGGTTAGATGAGATCCACACACATTATGGAAAGTAATTTGCTTTATTTAAAAGTCCATTTGTTGTGCATTTTAATCACATCTACAATGTACCATCACAGTAGCATTTAGAGTAGTGTTTGAACAAATGGGCACCTAGCTTGTCAAGTTGAAATAAAACATTAATCATCACATACCATGTTCCTTACAAATCATGAATATCTCCCTTCCTACTCATCATACTCACCGTGCTGGCATTTCTTCTTCACTTCTTTAATAAGCGATTGCTTGTTTTCCTTTGTTACAGTTTTACTACCTAAAAATAAACCCCAAAACACACTGACTGTTTTGAATTGAATATAAAAGAAATAGTACAGTGTGCTTTCAATGTGCCTGGTTCCTATCGTTAAAGCTCGTGTTCATGGAATTAATAATGTAACTAGTGGTGTATTTGATTTTAATTTGTTGTCTTACAATACTCTTTTCATTTGTTCTGTCTGTTTTATGATTTTTCTCCTTTTTGCATCCTTTTGACTTGGTTATTTTTATTATTTATTTTTTCTTAGTTCAGTAGTTATATATTCTTTTGCTCTTAACTGGTCATTAGGCCAGGGACTAAATAATGCAAGCTTGACTATCACAATCAATATTATTTGGAACTTTTACTCTTTTCCATACATTTTAAACACTTCAAAAGAGTTTGTATGTTTAATGAAAATCGAAAACTACCTTAGGTAGGTTCCTACATAAAGATTCTAGGATTAAGTATAATCTGTTAGTGATTTATTAAAGAAGTGCTTCCAGGTGTATAAACAGGAGAAAAAGGTAGGAGAAAGTCTCACCTAGGAACTCTGGAGGTTAAATAGTGACTCAGTGTTGCCCAATCCATTGCAAAGAATATAGATTTTTATGCTCCACTGACCAAGAGTTTTTGGCTAAGGATTTCAGAGAATTTTGAAGGGAGGCTAAAAGAAATGGGGGAGGGGTGGAATCTTGGGGAAAGTGAATGGAGGACAAACATTTTCGGCTTTATGCCTCCCTCAATTTAAATGCTGTCTTCTTATACTTTTAATCCTATTAAAGCACTACAATGTGTTACTGTTATAGTTATGTGAGAGATGTTTATTTAAATTCATATATATATATTTAAAATTAAGACTTTCTTGTTTTAGAGTATTTTAAATTTCTCAGCAAAATTAATGGAATGACTGAGATTTCCCATATAACCCCTGCTCCATACATGCATGACCTTCCCATTATCACCATCCACCACCAGAAGCGTACATTTTTTGAGACTGATGGACCTACCTTGACACGTTACAATCACCCAAAGTGCATACTTTAAATTACAACACTATGGTTCACTCACGGTGTTGTACATTCTATGGGTTTGAACAAATGTACATGTATCCTTCATTGTGGGTGCATACAGAATGTTTTCACTAACCAAAAAAACCTGTCTGCTGCATATTTTCATCCCTTATGGGCATCAATTTCTGGGTGCTCCAATCTGTTTGTTGATCTATTTGACTATTCTTTTGCCAATCCTACATTGTCTTGATTACTGCACCTCCAGGGTAAGTCTTGAAGGCAGATGGATAGTGCCCATCCTCCAACTTTGTTTTTCTTCTTCAGTATTGTGTTGGATATTCCGTGTCTTTTGCTTCTGCATATAAACTTTATATTCAGTTGTTCAATATCCACAAGTAACCTGCAGGAATTTTCATTGGGACTGCACTGTATCTGTAGATAAAATTAGAAAGAATTGTCATCTTGACAATATTGAGGCCTTATATCAAGGAACATGGAATATCACCCCATGTATGTCATTCTTCTTTGACTGCATTCATCAGTTTTTGTAGAATTCCTCAAATAGATTCTGTATATATTTTGTTAGATTTGTACTTAAGTTTTTCATTGGGGTGGGAGTGGTTAATGCAAGTGGTACTTGGCTTTTAATTTTAAATTCCACTTGTTCACTACTGATATAGAGGACATGATTGACTTGTATATTAAATCATATCCTGAAACCTTAGTACAATCACTTTTTAGTTCCAGGATTTTTTTTGTTGGGGTTTCTTTTTGGATTTTCTACAGTCATATCATAGGCAGAGTGAAGTTTTTTTGTTGTTGTTTTTCTTCCCAATCTGTATATCTTTTATTTTGTTTTCTTGCCTTATTGCATTAGCAAGGACATCTACTATGATGTTGAGCAATTGTGAAAGGAGACATTCTTGCTTTGTTCTTAGTGGGAAAGCTTCAAGATTTTTTACCATTAACTATAATGTCAGATGCCATTTTTAAAGTTATTTTTATGCATTTGAGAAAGTTCCCCTCTATTCCTAGTTTTCTGAGAGTTTATCACAAATGTGTATACCATTTTATCAAATGTCTTTTCTGCATATATTATATAACTGTTTTCTTTTTGCCTGTTGTGATGAATTACATTAATATATATTTAAATTTGAAAAAAGATTTGTATACCTGGATAAATCTCACTTGTTCATGTGTATAATATTTTATATTCATCATTGGATTCAACACACTATTTTATTGAGGAATTTTACAACTATGTCTATGAGAAACATTGATATTTAGTTGCCTTTTCTTATAAAATCTGTGTCTGCTTTGGGTTTTATGGTAATACAGCCCTCATAGAATGATTTAGAAAGTATAACCTCTGCTTCTATTCTCTGAAATAGATTGTAGAGAATTAGTATAATATTTTTAAAATATATTTTATAAAATTCATCAGTGAACCTCTCTGGACATGGTGATGTCTGTTTGGGAAGATTATTAGTTATTTACTCAATACATTGAAGATCTCAGCTATCCAAATTATCTATTTCTTTCTGTGTAAGTTTTGGCAGACTGTATCATTTAAGGAATTGGTCCATTTGTCTAGGTTTTCAGATTTGTGGGTTTAGAGTTGTTCATCATGATCCTTTATTACTCTTTTAATGTCCATGGAATCTGTAGTCAAATCCCCTGTTTTGTTTTAAATCTCAATGATTTGCATCCTCGCTCTTTTTTTCTTATTTAGCCTCAATGGAGTCTTGTCGATTTCATCTTTTCAAAGAACCAACTTTTGTTTTTGTTGATTTTCAATTTCCTGATTTACATTTCATTGGTTTTTGCTCTTATTATTTATTTTCTTCTGTTTACTCTGAATTTAGTTTGCTTTCCTTTTTCTAGTTTCCTTAAATGGGGTCTTAGACAACTGATTTTATATCTTGTTTAAATATATGCTTTCAATGCTATAAATTTTCTTCTAAGCTCTTCTTTTCATCTCACAAATATTGATTGTTTTCATTTTCATTTTATTTAAAATATTTTTTAAAATTTCTCTTGTGATTGTTTATTTGACCCATGTGCTATTTGATAGTATGTTGTTTAATCTGCAAATATTTTAGGATTTTCCATTTATCTTTCTTTTATCGATTTCTAGTCAAATTTCATTGTGGTCTCAGAGTAGACATTGTATAATTTCTATTATTTTCAATTCGTTGGGGTGTGTTTTATGGCTCCATATTCTTGATGAATGCTTTTTTTTTTCATTTCTTTGCTCTCTATTCCTTTCCGCATCTCTAAACTGACAACTGAGATCACTGTCCATTTTTTGAAGAAAGTTTTAAGGGTTCACTTTTTGATGGTTTTGCTGATGGTGGCTCTTATCAGAATTTGTTCATCTGGCAATTAATTTTTTTTCACATTCATTATGAAAGAATATTTTTCCTGTATTTAGTATTTGTGTTTGTCAGTTACTTCTAATCTACATATTAAAATGCTCTTTGCTCCACTTTTATCTTGCTCCACTTTGCTGTTACAAGTCATCTATGAGCCTAATAGTTATTAACTGTTGTCAACTTCACTGTAATCTGTTTTAAAATGTGTCTTTATGTTTGATTTTTTAGGCTCAAATGATGTGTATGGATACAGATATCTTTTTATTTAACTCTTTAAGATTCTTTCAGCTTCTCAAATCTATAGATGCTGTCTTTTATCAATTAAAGGAAATTCTCTTCAATTTAAAAAAAATTATATTGTTTCTACCACATGTCCTCTCATTTCTGTTAACACCAATCAAAGTTGCTATATTTTCTCACTACATTTTTCGTGTCTCTTTATTCCTCAAAATAATTCAATCTCTTTGTCTTTGTGCTTCAATCTAGAAACCCTTTTTAAAAATAATTTTAACACTGCTATTAATCCTACCAATGAGTTTTTAACATTGGTTATTGTATATTCCACTTCTAGAATTTTCTAGTTTGTCCTAATGCAAATTTTCAGTGTCCTGTTTTTTGTTTTTGTTTTTTGTTGTTTTTGTTCTTTAGCTTTTTTCCCCAATATAAAGAATGTCCCTCTACAACATGGATTTTCAGTGGGCATGACATATATCTGTTGTTAATTTCTACTGATTCTCAGTCACATGCTTTGCCTTATTTTATGCCTAGAATATCTTAGATATGTACTATGCAACAAATTTTAGAGGTATTTAGCGATAATTTGAGAACTAGAAAAATATTGCTTTTTCTTAGAGAGAATTTTCTTTTGCTTCTTTAGCCGTGTGAGGGAACCAGCAATTTAAAATCAACTTAAACAAATTTTACAGGCTGAAATGCTCTGGACTACCAAAATGACTTGAAACCAGGATGCTGTGTCCACAAGACATGATTTAATTTTGATTCAAGTTTACTCCTAGGGAGCAGCTGTGTCCTGTAGGTTACATATATAAATAAGCAAAAGCAGAGAAATCTTTCCCAGCTTCCCTATGTTGTCAGTGATTCTGGACTTCAACTTTTGCTTTTCATCTCGAGTCTCAAAATCATTTCTCAACCTCTTATCCTGGAACAATAGCAACTTTAAAATATGGACCTGCCTCTCAACTTCATTTTCTCTGGCATATTGATCTATACATATAAACTGTTATATATTATATACATATAAAAGTTGTACATGTATACAGACACAGATTTTAATAGCATTTCTAATTCTTCCAGGAAGAAGATTGTTCTGAATTACTTGGGCATCTATTACTGATTACCTTATATTTTATACTTAAAGGACACTTTTTAATAATACTAAGAAGGTTTGGCAAATATTTTTGCAAGTGGTATCTTAGTGTTCTGGGCCATATTTCCCATTAAAACAGCGCAATAATACTGCTGTCACTAATTTATCTAAATAAGTGTGAGGCAGACTCTGGCCAGCAGTGTCCTCAGCATTGTGGATGAGACGAGACAAATTCACATGGACTACTGAAGTTCTGTGGAGAAAAAGGGACGGCACAGCCACTCTCTTAAGGGGAGAGTACCACAACCCTTGCCTTGACAGGCTTCTATAGGCTTTCTAATAGCGTAAATCAAGGAAGATTCTCATTCATTATGCTCAGGTTTGCTTTAGGTAATTACTTTTTACAAATAGCAAAGGAAAGGATGTTACCGATTACTTCCTGTAGATTAACAAAGAAAAAATGTTGCAAATGCAAGGAAACGATAAGAATAATTGGTCTGGTTATACTTCAATCCTTGGGAGAATTAGCATGGACTTCAGGAAGTTACTTTAAAGATATGCAGTAAGCATTTGCTGCTTCATCTCAGGGTGAGGGAGTTTTAGCAAGAGCAAGTCTCAAAGCAGCCTCGGTACAATGCAGGCCTGGTCTCCGATGGGAGAACCGATCCGTGGCTTTGGTGTCGTGTGTGCCGCCACATGCCTATGAGCTTTCCAATAGAGCTGGGCTACATTTGCCATTCCATGCAGATAGGTTCCCTGTATCAGTGCTTTATGGTTATAATCACTGTCACCATTAGATGAAATATACATTTTTGAGAGGAATTGGTACATAGAGTTAAGGATGTCACCTTAACAGGTTTTAGGGTGTTAAAAAATACACAAATTATTCGATGCAAAATGAATAACATTACAAGTGGAATGAGGATATGAGTAATGAAAGGACCCTAAGCCTGTGCACTCTGATTTTTTCCAATGGGAAAAATTAAAAAGTAAAAATCAAGTATTTTGAAAATAGAACAAATTTTTAAACAGAGCAAATTCAAATTGACATTGTTAAAATTCTTTTTTTTTACTTTGCACTTCTGGCAGGCATCTGGTACATGGAAAAAGAAAAAAGTCATTGATAAACAGTTTGCAAGTTCAAAGAACATAGGATTTTACAATGTTCTTAAAATTATAAGGTTGAGTCTGAGCTCATTATCACAGAAATGAAAAAAGAAAATACAACGAGTTCATAAAATCATAACATTGTTTCTAATTTTCCAAGAAATATAAATTATATACTTTTTAAATATGTAACAAACCTATTTATTGTGATGAGCAAAGAAAAATAAACATTAATATTAGGATCCTTAACACTAAGCATGCACTGAAGGGAACTTGTTCAAAGGTTGTATTAAGGTAGCACATGATATATTGATGCAAAGTGATAAATTGTAGTTCATCTAGAATTCTATAATCACATAATTTAATGTTTTGATCCTATTTTTATCTTACTGTTGATATTTTTAAAATCTACTTTCTATTTTCTTTGAGGCTTAAACCATTTTTATGAGGAAATAATTACATAACAATACAAATCATTTTATCATCAACAATCTAAAATAATTCATTGTTTTAAAAATCAGTGAATATAAGTCCATTCTCCCCATCACTGCCTAATTTCATTCCCAAATATCTTTCTCTCAAGTATCTTGAGCTTATTAAAGCATCTCATTGCTTAACCAATTGTTTTTTAAATTACATTTTCACTTACATACAAGTACCTATAAACAATAAATATTATAATTTTTATGAGAAAAATACTATATGATCTCACTTATATGTGGAATCTAATGAACAAAATATATTGATGAACAAAATAGAAACAGAGGCATGGGCGCATATTTAAAAATATATGTGATATAATAGGTACAAGTTATATTTAGACCTAATTTTTATCCATATCAGTTTTTAAGATCTAATTATGTTAATATATATTCTGTTCATCCCTACATATGTTAGAATAAATATTTTTCTAGTGATTAATAGTTTAAATCATTTGGCAATAAGCTTTTTGACTATATCATTTTATGCACTTCTATATCTAGAAGTCGACTTGCTATATATGGTATATAAATTTTAATATTACTAGAAACTTCCAAATGATACTTCAGATTGTCATGCGTACTTGTTTCATGATTATTTAAGTGCACTCACATGAACTATTGACTTTTCTGAAGTTCCTAGTTTCTTCAGAGGAAGACTTCACATGCCTTTGGGTAAAGTCCATTTCCAGCAAACTAGCTAGCCTTACCATTAGTAAAAACAACTGAGAATTATGGATATAAAATAAAATAAAAACAAAATTTAAGATGTGTATATTCTGATAAGATAGTCAGAAATTCTGACTCCAAAAATAAAATGGTTATTGTAGACCTAATGAGAGAAAATAAAAAGGTATAAACTTTGACAATATCAAATATTACCATGAACATATACCCCAAGCTGATGGGTGCAACCCTTCCCGGAAACATTTGAGTACCAAAATTTTAACATATTTTTATCAAATAGTGTGAGTCAATATGTCAACTCATAATTCACATTGGCAACAGAAAGTCACATGAGTTAGAAAAATATGTCACATTGATTCACATCTTTAAATCTTCAATGTATCTTTTTCTATTTTAAAGTAATGTGAAAAGATGACTTAAAAGAGAAGTAAAGTACCTATGCTTGATCTTAGACAAAAAAACAGAGAAGCGATTGGATAAAAAGTAAAATAAAAGGCATTAGCTTTTTTTTCACAGAACTACTTATATATATGTTGGTCAGTCATAGTTCTTTGAAATTTATTTTTTTTAAATAACTAATTTTTGAAGAACATAGATAATGTATAATTGAAGTTTAAATTGAATGTGAAGGTCATTTGTTTTCCATAATAAGAGAAAATATATCGGTGGCAGTTCTAAAATTTGGTGGTTATTATATCAGAGTGGTTACTATGATAGATTTGAGCTCAACGCTTTACACTGTATCATATTGTTATATTTATATGAATGTTGGAAATTGAGAGAATTGGGGTTATTAGATGTAAATCCACTTCAGAAAATATATCTGATCTGAATTGCAAGCATCTGACGGAGTAAAGGAGGTTCTAAGGTTGGACAAGCTAGGGGCAGAGTGAAAACCAGGTAATTTTCTTCAATGGATGGATAGTAATTGGTTTCCATTTCCTGGGGTAAAACAGAGGGGATAAAAGGACCTCAGAATACTATGGGAAATAGGTGACCTTGCTGCCATACAATGAGACAGCCACGCACTTAGAACAACCACAGTAACACTGAGATTGGTGAGAAGTAATCCTGCAAGTCTTTCAGTAACCAGAACCACAAAACAAACAAAAAACCCCAAAACCAACTAAGTATTAAGGAAAAAGAAAAGCAGTGATAATTAAGAAAGAAGGACTGGTGTTTGCAGTTGGCTTGCAGGTCACCTGCAGTGGTAGCTAAGTGAAGCAAAGATTTGTGCATCATTGCACTCCACAGCATACAACCAGCAGTTATTTCTCACAAGTGCCCCATTAGAGTGAATTAGAGTTGTTATAAGCCTCCATTCTATCAAACAGAATTTTGCATTATTCAGCAGACTAGAGATGAATTTACAAGTAAATGTTCTTGAACTGGGAGTAGTCTCTCCATAAAAATGTCAGGTATTGAATTTTCATGACACTGCTGATCACTATGTCTCACCTGCTAAAATGTTCATTTCAGTCTTGTTTATATTTAAGGAACTCCAGTGATGCAGATAATAGTCGTACAGTTGGTTATTTCATTAGACAATCCATTAAAAGGTAATCTACCTGTAGAAGACCAATTATAAGTTGTTACAAAAACCCTTTTTAAAGCTTCTAATTTGGTAGCATGAAGAAAACATTTAATTATATTTTGGCTTCCTTACCTCCAAAGGAATCTTGACTTATCTTGTCAGAAGACTGAGCTCTTAATCAAAATATTTTGTCTGAGAAGAGATACTAATCAATTTCAACACCTTCAGAGGAGAAGTATCAAAAGGGCATACACATATTATTCTCACTTTAGTTTCTCAGATCGGTAGCATGTTCACCAGTAGTGGATACTATTTAGTCAAAATGAATTGACCCCGAAAATTTTAAAAGAATATACAAAATGTCAGATGTTTCCTTAAAGCATGTGAGGTTCCCACTACAAAGTCTGCTTATGATAATGAGGAGCTAACAGTATAGCTAAGTGTTCATGATCATCCTTCCTCAGCACAATGGTTTGTCAGATGTTTACCTAGATAAATTCTTCAGTAACCTACAATTATGTGTAGCCTTACACAACAGCTAGACAATGAAAAAGAAAGTCAAAAGGAAAATGTTTATTTCCCAAGGAATAGGCAAGCAACTATGTTTGAAACAGTATATGAAATATTTTTTCTGAAAATAATAAAATTCTATCATAAATTTAAAAAATAAAATAAATAAAATGCATGAGATTCTCAATCTGGGATTCTTCCGAATTTCTATGTGAGAACAAGTACAGAAGGGTGGAGTGGTAAAAAAAAAAATGATGGAGAAAGATAAGAAGTGCAGGAAGGAAATAAAAATACACCTTGGGATTCCCTGGAAAGTTAGGGGGTAAAAAGTCTTGGAAAAATGCCCTGTGTTTCTAGGTTTTTCTCACTCCTCCTTTTTAGAACCTTGCAGCCATTTGCTTTAAAAAATATAAAAACATTTTGAAAATTGCAATTGCAATTTATAACATCTTTTCTCTTGCTGTGCAGATTATGTAAAGTATTTATTTATGATGATATGGTTTTCACCTTCTAAATCTGAAGCACGTGCTCATCAGTGCTTGACAAAAGGAACTTTTAGAACCTTGTGAGGAGAGCTTATGCTTCAATGTGGCATACACTTCAGCACCTATCTGTAATCTTAAAACAAAGTGGAAATTTCTTGCAACACACAAATCTTACCTCTAACAGAAAGATATGAGCAGGTAAAAGACTTCAATTATTGGAGTTTTAAGATGAATGAGAACTTTGACGGCACTTGGGTGGCCTGGAGGTACATGATAATATTTCAACCACAAGGATATCAGTGAAAAAGAGAAGGAAAGATGGAAACCATTAAAAGACTGCTTACGGTAGCATGTGTTACTTCCCATGGAAATGAAACATGAAAAAATGTAACAGAGAACTCTCGACCAGTGACTTGTCAAAAAAAAAAAAAAAAAAAAAGGAAAGATAGTTATAGTAGATGAAAGGAGTGGGAAGAACAGATATTCTGCAAAGGGAAATAAAAGTTGTTATGTATTTGCTAGATCTTACAGGGAAAAAAACAATCATGAAAAATAGTGTTAAAACTTTAAGGCTATATTAATAATATGAATCAAACAAACATTTCCTATAACTAGACAATAAGGAAATTTATAGTTTTCCAGTGAATTTAAATATATATTTTGTATAACCACAAAAGGTTCCAGGCATCAGAATTACGGCTTAAATAGGGACTGCATGCATTTATCTTTCTTCTTTTCCAAAATATCTCACAAAATGACCTTGTCTGGGTGGACACATCCCCTCTCCTACCCTCACCCTCAGCTCAGTAGGAGTTGTACAAAAAGGGACAGTCCCTTGTCAATAGTTGGGGCTAAATCTGTGGGGAAATTGTGCTGTTCAGATCACATTCTTGCTAACCTTTTACCCCTGCCCCATACAACTTCCTACATAATCCTCCTCTGGAAAATAGCCCTAAATGTATCACTGAAAAAAAAACCCATAAGGGCCTGCTTCTTAGAGATGTACTAAAGACAGGATCCAATAAAATAATTGATCACAGATACATTTTAAATAATTTTTGTGTAACATTATTTTTATATCACATATCACAAAATTTTCACTGTTTCTAAAAACTATACCTTGATCTATGAAATAAAGTAAAAAATAATACTTTGTACATATCACACCTGTCACATTTGGACCTAGAGGTTCCAAATGTTAGAATCCTGCCCGCGGTGTCCAACCATTTGGTATCTCTGGGCCACACATTAAATATACAAAAATTAATGAAAACTGATGAGCAAAAAAAAAAGGTTTTAAGTAAATTCATGATTTTGCGTTGGGCCGCATTCATAGCCATCTTGGGCCACAGGTGGCCCGGGAGCCGTTGGTTGGGCACAGATTATTTAACCGTAGATGCCTGTTGTCAGCAACAGTTTACAATGGTGTCCTAATCGATAAATGCCTCTGAAACAATTAAATGGGACATGAAAGACAGGAAAAAGATGCCACTTAAGAAAAATGTTTTTTTATGTGATAGGTGATAATTTTATAATTCTGATATAACTCAGATTATGAAAAATACATGGGAAAATAAATTTGCCATGGAATCTCAGAATGCACATGGAATATTGTAATGCTTTACTACAATAATTTAGGCTAAAATTCACTAGATTCAATGGGCATATCTGAGTTTTTAAAAAATAAATTAGGCTGCTTTTAATTTATAATATATTTACAGAAAACAAGGTTAAAGGAAAGGGTAGTAGATTGAGACTTTGAAGACCTAGTACTCTGTCATAATTTCTTTATCTACTTCTATGATTTTAGGCAAAAGCACCCACCCCCACCAACACCTTCCATCTCTTACCATTACTTCCTTGTGTGTCCGTGGGTAAATGATCGTACTCATTGGAAATGTATCAGCTACCAAAGTGCATCAAATCAGTTACATAATTTTTGGCCACCAACATTAATAGTAATTATGCCATATAAAATATACATTACCTTTATGGTCAATTAATATCTGACAAAGGAGGCAAGAACATACAAAGGGGCAAAGACAGTCTATTTAATAAATGGTTTGGGGAAAATTGGACAGATACATGTAAAAAATAATGAAACCTGATCACCTTCTTACACCATACACTAGAATAAACTCAAAATTGATCAAAGGCTCAAATGTAAGTGGCAAAACCATAAAAATCCTAGAAGAAAACATAAGTAGTGAAATCTTAGACATTTCTCATAGCAATATTTTTTCTGATATATCTCCTCTGGCATGGGAAACAAAAGAAAAAATAAACAAGTGGGCTATATCAAACCAAAAAGCTTCTGTACAGCAAAGGAAACCATCAACAAAGTGAAAAGACAACCCACTGAATGGGGGATCCTATTCACCAACGATACATCTGATAAGGGGATGATTTCTGAAAATTTATGAAGAACTTATACAACTCAAACCAAAAAAGAAACAATCCAATTAAAAAATGGACAAAGAACTTGAATACAAACTGCTCCAAATAGGACATAGAGATGTCCAATAAATATAAAAAAGTATGCTCAATATCACTAATCATCAGAGAAATACAAATTAAAACCAATATAAGATATCAGTTCAAAGCTGTCAGAATGGCTACCATCAACAAATTAAGAAACAAGTGTGGGTGAGGATGTGGAAAAGTGAACCCTTTTGCACTGTTGATGGAAATGCAAATTGGTAGAGCCACTGTGGAAAACAGTATGGAGTTACATCAACAAATTAAAAATCAAACCGCCTTATGATCCAGCAGTCACACTTCTGGTATATACCCAAAGATATCTGAAACACTAATTTTAAAGAATATATACACCTTTTTGCTCATTGCAGCATAATTTATAATAGCCAATATTTGGAAGCAGCCCAAGTGGCTATCAGTACATGAATGGATAAAAAAGTTGTGGTACATTTATGCAATGGAATACTACTTGGCCATTAAAAATAAGTAAATGTTAACTTTTGCCACAGCATGGATTAACCTGGAAATCATTATGCTAAGTGAAACAAGCCAATCAGAGAAAGACAAATGCCATATGACCTCACTTATATGTGGAAACCAATGAACAAAATAAACAAACACAATAAAAACAGACTCACAGGTACAAAGAATATATTGACAGTTGTCAGAGGGTATGGGCATTGGGGATCTGAGTAAAAAAATTAAATAATTATACTATAAATCAGATCATTCTCAAGCATTCACTATAAAATCATGAATGAAGCTATAAATAAAACTTGAAACTGTCAATTTAGATGAAGCTAATTTAATAAACCAATAAAAAACCTTCATATGATGGAAATTATATCTGTGTAATTGTCTGCTGTTGCCATATCTGCCACTTGATGGAGTTAGGAGGAAGGCGGCCAGCGGAACGGTAAGGCAATCAGCAAGTTGCCCTCCTCGGCAGTAGTGCAAAGGCAGCTCTCTACTCCCGTCAATCATGAGGGAAATTCAATTCCACTGCATCTGAGTCTTTCCTTCATTGTGTTGTAGGGGTATTAGTTTTTAATTATCCTTTTTCTTACTAAGGATAGCTGTTTACTTTTTAAAGATTCAAATAAATTTGGCATTTGAGGTCCGTCCAGAAAAAGCCCAGGCATTATTACCATAATGAGAATTGTTTACAGACATCCATGTAACCTGACAGCCAAGGAAATTGGACTAGAATGCGCATGTGTGAACAATGACAGCTTCACTGTACTAGTCCGTGGGGGCAGTAGATGCCATTGAGTGAGGATATGCACTGTGTGACCGTCACATTCAAAATGACTGAGCGGGTAGAGCAACAAATCTGCATCAAATTCTGTGTTAAGCTTGAACATTCCTCTGTGGAAACTGTTCAGATAATTCAGAAGGCCGCATGGGAAGCTATGGGAAAATAGTGACTGACAGCTTCCTCATGACAGCATGCCTGCTCATGCATCACATCTTGTGCAGAGTTTTTTGATGAAACATCAAATTACCCAGGGGACTCAGCCCCAGATTTGGCACCCTGCCAATTCTGGATTTTCCCAAAACTAAAATCACCTCTGAAAGGGAAGACATATCAGACCATCAATGAGATTCAGAAAGATATGACGGGAGAACTGATGGCAATTGGGAGAACTGAGTGGGGTCCTAAGGTGCCTACTTTGAAGGGGACTGAGTTGTCATTGTCCTGTGTACAATGTTTCCTATATCCTGCATCTTCTTCAGGAAACGCCTCCATTTTTTCATATTCCATGGCTGGGTACCTATGGACAGAACTTATTGGAGTGACAGTAAAAACTGGATATTTTGAAGACACTAATCTGTCACTCACTTCTGGTTGGTGAAGTACTTTACATTTATTATCTATTTAAACTTTAACCATAAACTCAAAGGTCTTTTTCTCCATATTTAATATGAGAGGAAAGAGTGTCTCAGAGATATTAAGCATTAGTTATCTTACCTAAATCCATACATAAAAATTTGCTGAAAAACATTCATGTAAATTAGAAGGTGTACCTCTGTTACAAAACAGTAATTATATTCCTTGTCTTAATAAAAGTACGTAATCAGATAGATCTACTTCACCATTTATACCATGCGTTCTATAGTGGTGCAAGGACACAGCACATTTTATTCCTCCACCAAAGATTAGTGCTTGCCACCTTCCTTCGTGTATACAATCAGAAAAACTTCTGCAATGTTTTGTTGGCAATGGTCATTGCTTGAGGGTGTTTTGCAACTTGGAGCTCAACTTGTCTCACTATAACTTAATGGAATTTTCTTACATTTGGACTAAATTAAATATATTAGTTTATGGAATACTGTTCTCCATTTGCCTGTGACTACAGGTAATCTCCATACAGATACCTCCATGAGCAACTCAAACCCAGTGGGTCATAAGCAGTTAAAATACTGTCTTCCCTTTCAATCATGCTTCTCTCCCTATGTTATGTGCAGAGGCGGCATCTTCTGGGACAGCCCTTAAACCATCGGCCATTTCAGCAAATTGGTATTCAGGCCATATAAGCTATAGAATCTTTAGATTACCTTTAAGGATTTGTTTCAGTAATGAAAGCACTACAATGATGATGCATGTTTTGAAATTTTTGTTTTCATTTATTTGTCCACTTCAAATGTTTCCAAGTTTTCCATGTAAGTAAACCAAAATTCTGACTTTTTCTTTTCACTTTTATTGTTGTTTTACCAGGAATTACTCTCTAACAGTCATGTGACAATAGAGTCCTAATTTGTGCTCTTACTCTCTTTTTTCGTCCCTTAGTCCATATATTTCTTCAGAGTTAGTTTTGTGAAACACAGTTCTTTCCTAAGAAATCATTATTGATTGTTCATGATTATACAACGTTTATGTCACCTAATATTTTTATCTTAGCCTTCCATGTCTTCTATAATCTAGTTCTAGCCCCAAAGTATATTTCCATTATTATTATTAAATTTTATTCTTTCATCTCTATACATAGATTAAACAATCATCCTCTTTTCTATAAGCCTCCCTACTTTTTTATATCTACCTACCTAAGTCTTTGTTCATGATGTTTTCTCTGCCTGCTGTGTTTTTGTCTTAAATCTCCACGAACGCAAATTCTACCTGATCTTGAACAATCGGCTCACATGTCATTGAGTTAGTAACGTTCTTCTTTGTTCTCTCTGTTCATAGTAGTCTCATTCTCCTCCAAATTTCTATGACTTCTGCATATACATCCTTTGCGGCACTTATTAACTTTGTAACTACAATGTCATTTTGGCTTTCTATATATAGCTTAGATTTATCATATAATGAAAGGGATCCTCCATTAGACTCTTTAAATACAAGGTCCTAATTCAGGTAATTTTGTATATCATTCCCAAGTGCCTGCCACAGAGTAAGCAATCAAATATTATCAGATAAAGTAATATCACCCTATATATGTGTCATTAATTAGTAATTTTAAAATAAGTGATATAAATGGTATAGTTATTATATTGATTTCCTTCAACTAAAATGCCAACTTATATTTAAATTCTATTATAAAGAAATTATATAAAAATAATATGATATCCTATGTTAACTCAATATTTTTATATTTTAGATGTTGTTTTATATCTTTAAATAGCTTTCCTTATGTCATATAGCTTCAGTCATGCCCTACATACCAACAATTGTATTTTTAAAAGAGCTGTATTAAGATATAATTGATATACAAAATTGCACCTATTTAATATATATATTTTGATGATTTTGGACATAACAAATATACCCATGAAACTATGACCACAAAGTAATGGACATATCTATCACCTCCAGAATTTTTCTACTGTCCCTTTTCCTCCTTTCTTTCCCTTCCTTCCTTCCTTCCTTCCTTCCTTCCTTCCTTCCTTCCTTCCTCCATCCCTCCCTCCCTCCCTCCCTCCCTCCCTTCCTCCTTTGTGTTGAGAACACAATATGAGATCTATCCTCTTAAAATTTTAGATGCAGAATACAGTATTGTCAACTGTACGAACTATGCTATACAGCAGATGTCCTGCACTATTTCTTCGTGCATTATGGAAACTTTATACCAATTGAGTAGCAGCTCCCCATTCTCCCCTGCCTGGTGATGGTAACCAATTTTCTACTCTCTGTTATAACTTTTTTTTAATAACTCATACAAATAAAACCATGTGATATTTGTCTTCTTGCAACTGGCCTATTTCACATAGAAAAATGTCTTCCAGTTTCATTCATGTTGTTATATAAGGCTGACTTTTCTTCTTTTTGAAGGCTGAATACTATTCCATAGTGTGTTATAGTTATAATTTTAAATTATTCAGAAGATGAGTACCACTCTGAAATTTATGCTAATGAAGGCATTTTTTATAAATTAGAACTTCAGTTTCACACAAAGAGTTTGGACTTGATGGAATACAAATCAGATTTTTAAAGGAATCAGTCCATTTGCTGGTTTTCCGACTCACAAAGCTGAGCTGTGACTGCGTTTTTATGTAGCAAAATTTCACAGCTCAGTCACTGAGCTAGATGACAAGTAGCTGTGAATTACAATGATTGATCTGGAAAATTTTAAAAGGGAATTTAGTTTTATCACCTTCCATTATATACATTATATTTGGCTAGAACAGATCAAATGTTGGTTAGTAATATTCTGGGCTAATGTGCAGAAAATTATCATTTGTTATAAATAAATTAAAATACCACACTCTTTCTTTATAGCCTTGCAATACTGCAATAATAGTCTTCATTTTTCAGTTTTTTTCTTGAGATGTCTGAAAAGATTTCGATGTCTTACAGTTTCTTCATAACCTCATGCTACTTGATATTATTAGCAAATTGTTTCAATAGGTGGTACCCCTGATCAATAACAAGAATTTCTGAATTAAAGATGTTTTAATCTGGTTTTTGAAAACAGGTATTTTCAGCTATGGTAATAAGAAGTCTGCTTTTCATCTCCATGAATAACAGAAAAGAACAGCTGTTTAATTTTTTAGAAATGCATGATCATTATGGGCCTTCTCTAAAGAAATCATTTTTAAATGTTTTAACCTAACAGCTTACCTTAGCTCAATATTTAATAAAACCCGCTTGTGAGCATCAACCTATTTTCCCAAGTATCTAACTCTAGTTATCGGTGTTATCTTCTCCTTTTTCTCTTTTTCTTTTCTCTCCTCTCCCCTCTCCTCTATTTTTTTCTCTCTGGACAGGGATGTGTGTGTGAGGGGGTTGGTGTAGCAGTGTTTTCTTCATCCATAACTTTGTCCTAGTTTCTTCACTGAGGAAATTTTACATCTGTTACCTTAATTTTTTCTTATCACCCTCAGAAAATAAATGAATAAAAATATGTCTTTCTTTTTGTCTTCATCATTTTCTCATATTTGGTAGAGGTAGGGAAGGAGATGAGAAAGGAAACATTTTAAGTATAACTTAAAAAAACTGAATTACCTTTATAAGAGATGAGTATACAGACATATGTAGAGTTTTCAGTGAAAATTACCTTTCAAAGACTAGTCCAAATTTTTATAGTAAGATTTGTTTTTTTTCTAAATTATTTGCCCAGTGCTTATCTACATACCTCTTCCCTACCAGCAACACTGGGGCCCCAAAATACAGACTTAGTGAGGAAATAAAAATGAGTTATGAAAGAAGTAATGGTATTTATAATGTTCACTGTTATTTTTCTTTATTGCAAATAAGAACACTACAACAAAAAATGATGTCATTGTGCACCTCACTCAGGTACTCACATAGAGAGACTGTACATCAATCTTCAATGTGTTTTCAAAGTGATGCTGAAGAACTTACCACATGAACTTTACTGAAAGGGAGGTATTCAGATTGTTCTATGTTGCAAAGGTTGATTTTTATGTTGCTTTTATTAATAAAAGATAATGTACAACTCTCATAAGTACTCAATGCCCAAAGCAACACTTGTAACCCTGTAATAAAAAGCTCTAACCACTTCACTATGTGTAAGTGTATTAAAATAGAAAATTGTCTAGATGGGATATATTGCAATCAAATTCTATGAGAATAGACAAAACATCAAATGGGCCACAATCATTTTTATGAAGCCCATTCTTTTTCCAGTATGTTATGAAAGCAAAGAAAGCCATATTTTGGAGCATTGCAATAGTCCAGGCAATATAATAATAGCATGAAAAATGATGCCTTTTACAAAAGAAATATACAGAAGAAATAAGGTGATAAAGAAACCCATAGTTTTCTAAATCCCAAACCAAATATTCCCAAAGGTAGGATTCAAAAGAAAATTATTCTACTACTACATGCCAGGAAAGGGTTGACATGGAACTCATAAACACAGACATTCTGAACATTCATTTTGTTAGATTTTTTGCAATTATATTTATTCAAACAATAGGCTGCTCTTGATTTTTATAGAGTTTATCATTTTACACATGATACTTTGACACCTCAAATAACCTATATATGAAAGATCCGGGTAATGTATCACTGAACAATTCTGACATTAATGAAGCCGTGCTACCAGTGGAAAGTCCCGACTCTCACCTGCATTGTTTCCAGTTCTGTGGCAGGCTCTTCCCTGGCCTGTGGCTCACAGGAGTTTTTGGACTGGCCTCAGGGTGAAGTCACTTCAATTACATAGACTTCCTCTTATTGGGACTGTCTTTTCCTCATTGGCGGTGGAGAGTAGAACAACCGACTGATAGGAAAATGTGGTAGTGTACTGCCTGCAATTTGAGACTCTAAATCTCCCAACTTTCCTATGAATGCACTTGATCTAAAAAAGGGATTATGGTGATCTTTATTACTTGTCTAGGTTTGTACAGAAAGGTGAGGAAGAAATGCCAGTTGCCAGTGTGACAACATGTGAATGACAGATCTTTTCATGGAAGGAAGGCAGTTGATTTCAAGAACTATGAAAGTTCTCACAGCGTAACAGGCCACTTTAGGCCTAGTCCTAGGAAAAAAGCACACGTACAAGTAAAATAATTAAATATTTTATCACTCCTTTATTGGCTTTTTATTTCAATCTCTATTCATCTATGTATCAATCATCTATATTTATCCAGTGATCCCTCTGCTGGGATTATATCCTAAGAATCCTGAATCACAAATTCAACATATCCTATGCACCCCAATATTTACAGCAGTATTATTTATAATAGTCAAGTGCGGGAAGTAACCTAAGTGCCCATCAGTAAAATGCTGGATAAAAACTGTGGTACATTTACACAGTGGAATACTATGCAGCAGAAAGAAAGAAGGAACTGCTGCCCTTCATGACAGCATGGATGGAACTGGAGACCATTATGCTAAATTGAATAAACAAGGCGGTGAAAGACAAATACCATATGATCTCACCTATAGGTGGAACATATAAATGGAACCTAATCAACAAAACAAAAAAGGGAGCAAAATAGAATAAGAGACATGGAAATAAAGAACAAACAGTGATCAGAAGAGTGGCACATGGGGATAATGGGGGAAAGAAGGGGAAGGGGCAAAGGAAAACAGTAGTGGACTCATGGGCATGGACAATGGATAATGGTGGGGGATTGACTGTGGGAGTGGTGGGGGGATGGGCCAGGGGAGAGAAATGGGAAAAAAACTGGGACCAATGTAACTGAACAATAAGAAAATTAAAAATTAAAAAAATAAGTTAAACTTTTATTTTTTTAATTTTTGTTGTTATTCAATTACAGTTGTATGCCTTTTCTCCCCATCCCTCTACCCCACCCCATCTAAACCCACCTCCCTCCCCCACCGCCACCCTCCCCCTTGATTTTGTCCATGTGTCCTTTATAGTAGTTCCTGTAAAGTCCTCTCCCCACTGCCCCTCCCCACTCCCCTCTGGCTATTGTTAGATTGTTCTTAACTTCAATGTCTCTGGTTATATTTTGTTTGCTTTTTTCTTCTGTTGATTATGTTCCACTGAGATCATATAGTATTTGTCCCTCACCACCTGGCTTATTTCACTTAGCATAATGCTCTCCAGTTCCATCCATGCTATGGCAAAGTGTATAAGCTCCTTCTTTCTCTCTGCTGCGTAGAATTCCATTGTGTAAATGTACCATAGTTTTTGGATCCACTCATTTGCTGATGGGCATTTAGATTGCTTCCAGTACTTGGCTATTGTAAATTGTGCTGCTATGAACATTAGGGTGCATAGGTTGTTTTGGATTGGTGTTTCAGGGTTCTTAGGGTATAATTCCAGCAGTGGAATGGCTGGGTCAAAGGGCAGTTCCATTTTTAGTTTTCTGAGGAAATTCCATACTGTTTTCCACAGTGGCCTCACCAGTCTGCATTCCCACCAACAGTGCACTAGGGTTCCCTTTTCTCCACATCCTCTCTAACATTTGTTTGTTGATTTGTTTATGTTGGCCACTCTGACCGGTGTGAGATGGTACCTCATTGTGGTTTTAATTTGCATCTCTCTGATGGCTAGTGATGCTGAGCATCTTTTCATATGTCTCTGGGCCCTCTGTATGTCTTCCTTGGAGAAGTGTCTGTTCAAGTCCTTTGCCCATTTTTTCATTGGGTTGTTTGTCTTCCTGGAGTACAGTCATGTGAGTTCTTTATATATTTTGGAGATCAGGCCCTTGTCAGAGGTATAATTGGCAAATATGTTTTCCCATACTGTTGGTTCTCTTTTTATTTTAATGTTGTTTTCTTTAGCCATGCAGAAGCTTTTTATTTTGATGAGGTCCCATTTGTTTATTCTTTCCTTTGTGTCCCTTGCTTTAGGAGATGTATCTGTGAGGATGTTGCTGCATGGATGTCTGAGATTTTCCTGCCAATGTTTTCCTCTAGGACTTTTATGACTTATAATTAAGTCTTTTATCCACCTTGAATTTATTTTTGTGTATGGTGTAAGTTGGTGATCGAGTTTCATTTTTTTGCATGTAGCTGTCCAGCTCTCCCAACAGCATTTGTTGAAGAGGCTATTTTTGCTCCATTTTATGCTCCTGCCTCCTTTGTCAAATATTAATTGACCATAAAGGCTTGAGTTTATTTCTGGGCTCTCTGTTCTGTTCCATTGGTCTATGTGCCTGTTTTTATGCCAGTACCAGGCTGTTTTGATTACAGTGGCCTTGTAATACAGTTTGATATCAGGTATTGTGATCCCTCCTGCTTTGTTTTTCTTTCTCAAAATCGCTGCAGTTATTCGGGGTCATTTATGGTTCCATATAAATTTCTGAAATGTTTGTTCTATATCTGTGAAATATGTCATGGGTACTCTAATAGGGATTGCATTGAATCTATAAATTGCTTTGGGTAATATGGCCATTTTGATGATGTTAATTCTTCCAATCCATGAGCTCGGTACCTGCTTCCATTTGTTTGTGTCTTCCTTAATTTCTTTCTTCAGTGTTGTGTAGTTTTCTGAGGGCAGGTCTTTTACCTCCTTGGTTAGGTTTATTCCTAGGTACTTTATTTTTCATGTTCCTATATCAAATGGGAATTTTTCCTGATTTCTGTTTCTGCTGTTTCATTGTTTGTATACAGGAATGCCTTTGATTTCTGAGTATTGACTTTGTATCCAGCTGTTTTGACAAATTCATTTACTAGGTTGAGTTGTTTTTTGGTGGAGTCTCCATGTACACTATCATGTCATCTGCAAACAGTGACAGTTTCATTTCCTCCTTTCCAATTTGGATGTCTTTTATTAAATAGAAGCTCGCTATTGATAAGTCCATTTGGGTTACATCACACAGTTGCAGTTTCAAGGACCCATTCAACTTACTCCTTATAATCCTGTCTAGGTATGGGCCAGAGACTATCATATGATAAATCATCACATACTAGCATCTGCCTTTTTAAGAAGTTACATAATGTATAGTTTTTTCTATGTTTTATACTTCTATGAGTTTACTTACAGCTTCTGACAATTATCAAGTATTCTTAATAACTGCTAACTTAGTATTCAGAATGACTAGAAATAAACTTGATTTTTAAAACTCAAATTTTATAACCTTTGGATTTTTTCAATATGTCCTTTTGCCATGGGAAAAGTGAAAAGATTATATATTATGAGAGCTTTGAAACTCTCATACGAATGAGCTAATTGATTATAACACTTCATTATGTAACATTTGAATTGAGCTGCAGCACTATTCCTACAGTGGAATACTAATATAAAAGTAACAGAAATTATCTTAGGTAGACACAGAGAATGTAATATAAAATAATGATCACTATTAATATAATAATATGTATGTAACAGTGCCCACATGTTTTAACCTGTGTCTTAAATGAATGTGGTTATATAGAACATAATCTTAGAATGCATGTGTCTGGAAGTGTTTCTCCTTTTCCCTATGGTTTTTATAATCTTTCTTTAGCCTCAAGCTATGTGTATTTGAATGACAGATCAAAGAATTAAAAGTTATTGTTTTCCCTAATACAGTACTACTCAAATTTCATTTCAAGTGTTTGTTATGCTGATAACCCTGCCAAATTCTCTTATAGATAACTCATGGAATCAGGCAACAGCTAATTTAAACTTGACATTTCATTAACAATTTGGATAGAGACACACATATTTGTCCACAACTACCCAAGAACATATTGAAAAATGGGACAGTATTTCAAAAATAAGGTGAAGAAAAAATTCACACTTCATAGTATTATACAAAATTTAAGCATTTATAAATAAAACAGAAGCAACATAGATTGCATTTCTAAAGATCTGACACAGGCGAAGGTGTAAATTTCAACCACACATACTTTCATAAAGTTGGTTAATTATAAAGTAAGCTGACTTCTAATAAAGAATTGGACCTTCCTGCACTCAACTCTCAAAGGTCACTTGGAATTCACAAACATGTTGTAAAGTGATAACAGAAAAGATATCTCTAATATCTGGGTTTCCATCCTGTTTTATTTGCACATAACTATTATAATAGAAACTATAAATATTTTATTCCCTAAGATATTTATTACCTGAGGTGCTATGTAGTTGTAAACTCTCTGTTCTTATGACAATTCTTATCATCAACTTTGTGAACAGCTACTACAGCTACTGAAAAGTAAGTGACTGATGCTGGAGCCCAGAGGGAGTGCGTCTGAGTTAAGTCCATGTGTGGTACAAGGCCCTTTAAGAGGAGAGTCTCGAGAATCCCACAGTTTCTTCCACCAACCCAAACCCCACTGGTTTTCGCAGCCAGAAGTTATAAGGACTTACCGTCTTGGCACTGGAACTCTGGGCTGGGTGGACTGGTGTTGGGCTGGGACTCCTTACTCCCAAGATATCCTTCCTTAATTTTTATCCATCACAGGTAGATGCATCCCAGCCTGTTCTGCATCTCCACCCCTCCTACCAGTCTAGATAAATGTGTTTTCTTCAATTTTCATAGTTATCATAGTTCCACTCAATTTGACTTCTGATGGTTCTGAGTGATGGTTGCTTTATATTTTAGTTGTAATTTTGATGGAGTTGTGTGAGGAGGTGTGTTTATCTATGCCTCCATCTTGACTGCAAGTCAAAAATGATTATCTTTGATAGAGAGGAGTAAACAAGAGTAGACCAAAACAGGAGTGAGGGTATATGATGAGAGAAGGGTGTGATCGAACAGTTGTTCTGGCAATGTCTTTACCTGAGATTGGACGATTCCTCAGGGACCCTGAAGAAAAGATTCTATGGTGGCTAAAACTGAGAGTGAATCCAAGTTTAATAGTCAAGGGAGGTGAAAAGCCTACTTGGTCTGCCCATTAATAAGCCTTTGTTTTAACTATTCAGCAGAGATAAACAGTTCAGCTAATTTTTATGAAACAAAGAATGGGAATTTGAACAATCCATGTCTGGCCTTGTCATAGATAACAAGGGGAGATTTTGTAAATATTATTTAAGTCATATATGAAAGGAAGGTTCCTTTCACTAATTCATTTCCTGAATACAAAAATTTTGCAGGAGTTCTTAATATACTTGTTTCCAGAATTCAGGTATAATAAAATATTGTTCAAAGCAACTTCTGAAATTGATCAAAAAGTAAATCCTCTGAGACTTAAAAGGAAAAAAAATCGTCTTTATTTCAAAACTCCACAGGAGAAGGCATTGTTAGATTTAGGTTACACATCTCCAGAAAAAAACACTAAGTATTTGAGTTTTCACAAAAACAGAATATAGGCATCAGTGTAGTCCAAAGCTCATGGCGCTGCTTTTTTTTTAAGCATCCTGCTGCACTTTTATTTCACAAAGGTGAACTACTCCTTCACAACCTTGGATAATAGATTTGGAATACATGTATTCTATCTAAAAAGGATGTGTGTGTGTGTGTGTGTGTGTGTATCCTTGTCAGCATAGTGTTGTCAGCACAGGAAAGGTTGGTGAGATGCACATTTAGAACAAGGGCAGTGAATCTGGGGCATCCTGCTCCCAGGCTGCTCCAAGCAGAGTCTAAACTACCCTGTGTAGCAATGAAAAGCATTAAACCTTAACACAGCTGCTTGTTATCAAAATTGCTTATCTTGTAGTTTTTAATAAGTCCTTTTCTTTCTTGGAGTTCATCACTGTTAGTTAGCTCGAAAGAAATATCCTTCCCCTTAGCTATTTCTTCCCTTTATTCCAGCATTCCTACATGCTTTGATAATGAAGCACTCAAAGACAAAGATGCCGAGTAGTTTGAAGAGAGAGTGTGTCACTCTCTCATAGAACTGAGCAGTTTATGGGCATGGCTTGACAATTTCTCTAGTATGTGTTGTTTAGTGAAATAGTATCTTCGTAGATGTATCTGTATTGTTTCTGCTGTTTGCAGAGTGTATCTATATTTAGATTCTCTAAAAGAATTTTCTTTCTCCAGAAGTATGTGAGACATTAGGAAATCATTCTTGGCCTTGAAGCTCATTAGCTGCTTATATAATACTCATTTTTATTTAAAAAAATGGGATAGAAATGGAGAATTCGTCCATGCTAAAGATAGAATTTATTTTTGGAAGATTTTTATTTATATATTTTTATTATTGTTTAAGCTGTTGCAGTTGTTCCCACTTCTCTCCCCCTCCCCTCCCTCCCCCATGCCCTCCTTCTCCCCACCCAAATCCAATCCCCACATTGTTGTCCATGTCCATGGTTGGTGCATAAACACTCTTTAACTATCCTGATATATCAAACCACCTAATTCCTGGCTCTGACTTGGTTCAGAAATGATTATCTTAGAGTAATTATTTGACATTTAAAGGAAAGAAATATCTTGGAATTATTGTATATAAACTGGTTGCAATCTACTATTATTAAAACATATTGATGGTAATGATTAATATTAACCAAAACATAGTAATAATATTATTTACAGAATTTATCCACTTGATTAGTATTACAGTGTTTATTACTTTAAAAACATTTTATGTCGATATCATTATACCTATCTTTCAGATGTAGAACATAAAGTTAGAAAGACAGCATAATGGGGTTGCCAATGGCATAAACTCTAGAGTTTGACTTCCTGGATTAGATTCTGAGCTCCTCTAATATCAAATTACACATGAGAACTTCTTAATGAACAAAATGTTAAGAATGATAATCATATCTAACACCTTTGTGATTGAGTTCTTGTGAGCATTCAATTATATTTTGTACCTAAAACAATTTCAAAACAAGAATTGCACCTCACAAAGTTGAACAGACAGGGAAGACTTTTTTCAAAGCAATTGCAATAGAGAAGAAATACTAGAATGCCATCCAAACTCAACTCTGCTGAAACAAACAGTATGAAAGTTTTAAGGACCTGTGTAAAGAGAATCATAGGCTATCTGTATTTGCTAATTGGCCTTGCTCAAAGAAAAAGTAAACTTTCTCATATCTTTGTGATAGAAGGAAACTACAATTTGAAGCAAGGCACCCACCATATTAGACTCCGACCATCCCAAAAAGCTTGGGAGATAAGTGTGTTATCTTATTTTTTTAATTAAACTTACTGCAATGACATTGATTAATAAAATTATATAGGATTCAAGTGTACAATTATATAATACATAGTCTGTAAACTGCACTGTATACCCATCACCCAAAATTCAAATCATCTTCCATCACCGTATGTTTGGACTTCTTCACCCTATACTGCCCTCTCTCCTCCCTTCCCTCTGGTAATCACCATACTGTTGTCTGTGTCTAGAAGTTTTTGTTTGTTTAGTTTTCTTGTTTGTTCATTCGTTGCTTTCAGTTTTATAGTCCATGTGTGAATGAAATTATATGGTTCTTAATTTTTTCTGACTAATTTCACTTAGCATGATATTCTCAAGATCCACACATATTGTTGTAAATGGCAGTATTTCATCTTTTCTTATGGCTGAATAGTATTCCATTGTGTATATATGTGTGTGTGTGTGTGTATACATATATACATATATACACACACAGCATCTTCTGTCAAAGAACACTCTGGTTGTTTCCATGTCTTGGCCACCATAAATAATGGTGCAATGAAGATAAGGGTGCATATATCTTTGTGAATCAATGTTTTCAAATTTTTCAGATAAATACCCAAGAGAGGGGTTATTGGATCATATGGTAACTGTAGTCTTAGTTTTTTGAGGAAATTCCATACTGTTTTCCATAATGGCTGTACTTAGTTTACATTCCCAACAGGAATAAGGGTTCCTTTTTCTCCACAACCTCTCCAAGGGTTGTTATTACTTGTGTTATTAATAAAAGCCATTCTAACAGGTATGAGATGGCATCTCATTGTTGTATTGATTTACATTTCCCTAATAGCTAGTGAACTTGAGCATCTTTTCATGTATCTGTTGGCTATTTGTATGTCTTTTAAGGATAATGTCTGTTCAGGTCCTTAGCCCATATTTTAATTCACTTGTCTTTTTTTGTTGTTTTGGTGTTAAGTTATATGAGTTCTTCATGTATTTTGGATATTAACCACTTGAAAATGTCTTCTCCCATTCAATCAGTTGCCTTTTTGTTTTGTTGGCAGTTTCTGTTGTTGTGCTGAAACTTTTTAGTTTGATATAGTCCAATTCATTTATTTTTGCCTTTACTTCCATTCCCTTGGCATCAAATTCATAAAATCTCCAAGACCAAGGTCCATAAGGTTTTCTTCTATGTACTTTGTTGTTTAAGGTCTTATATTTAGGTCTTTGATCCATTTTCTTTATCTTTGTGATAATGTATTACATTTCAAATGACTGGCTCCTAGTTCCTGGAGAAAGACAATCCAGAGTTATAAAGCCAGAAAGGGGCTTTTAGGTAGCAAAAACTGTTAGAACTAATCAAGCAGATTCAGTGATGCTGCAGATATAAAATCAAAATACAAAAACAAGTTACATTCAATACACTAACAATGAAATATCTGAAAAAGAAATAAAGAAAATAATTCCACTTATAATGACATCAAAAACAATATAGTACTTAGAAATAAATTTAACCAAGGAAGTGAAACATCCGTAACAATAAAAATTACAAAACTGTTGAAATAATTGAAGGAGACAGAAATAATTGGAAAGATATCCCATGTTCATAGATGAGAAGAATGAATATTGTTAAAATGTCTAAACTTCCCAAAGCTGTCTAGAGTCAACTGAATCCCTATAAAAATTCCATTGGGATTTTTCTTGGCAGTTAAAAAAATGTCCTAAAATTTGTACAAAACTACAAAAGATGTCAAATAGCCAAAGCAATCCTAAAAAAGAAGAAGAAAGCTGGACGTATTATCATACTTTCTGGTTTAAAAGTTTACAAAAAGCTCTAGTAATTAAAACAGAATTGCACTGGCAATAAACAAAATTGACACGAAGACCAATGGGACAATATAGAGAGCCCAGAATTAAGCCCCACACATATGGTCAACCAGTATTTGCCAAAGGGGCCAAGAACACTCAACTTGGGAAAGAATAGTTATTTCAACACATGGTGTTGAGAACTGGATAAATAACAAAATTGTTCAAAAATATTTTTTCAGAACAAAATTGTTCTGAAATTATTTATCCAGTTTTCAACACCATTTGGTCCTCTGTCATACATCACTCAAAAAATTAACTCAAAGTGGATTAAATATTTAACATAAGACCATACATTTCCTAGAAAAAAATGCAGGGAAAAAGCTTCTTGACATTGGTCTTGAAAATGATTTTTTTTTTTTTACCAAAACACCAAAAGTGCAAGCAACAAAAGCAAAAAGTAACAAGTGAGACTACATCAAATTCAAAATCTTCTGCACAGCAAAAGAAATGATCAGCAAATTAAAAAGGCAACATATAGGATGGGAGAAAATATTTGCAAACCTTATATCATATAGGGGGTAATTTCTAAAACATATAAAGAACTCATACAACTCACCAAAAATATGATTAAATATGGACTGAGGAACTGAATAGACATTTTTCCAAGAAGACATATAGATGTCCAGTAGGTACATGAAAAGGTGTTCAGCATCACTAATCATCATGAAAATCAAAGTCAAAATTGCAATTTGATACAACCTCACGCCCGACATCAAGAGGACAAGAGATGACAAGTATTGACAAGGATGTGGAGAAAACAGAACCATTGTGAACTGGTGGTTAGACTGTAAATTGGTATAATACCACGGGAAAGAGTTTGGAGTTCCTCAAAAATTTAAAACCAAAATTACCATATGATCCAGTCATCCCATTTCTGGCTATATATTGAAATAAATAAAAACATGATCTTAAAGAGATATCTACAATTCCATGTTCACTACAGCATCGTTCACAACAGCCAAAATATGAAAACAACTAAGTGTCAACTTACAAGCAGATAATAAAAGATGTACCTGTCAAAGAGGAGGAGAAAGACGTTACATTTCTAATTTTTTAAAGTAAATGCCCTAAGAAATGGGAGGTCAGGGTTGAAGAGCTAGAAAAAAAAAAAAGGAACAGTCTAAAGTTTCATCAAGATGAGGGGATTATTAGGCCCTCTTGGTTAACACTTAGACTCTTATTAAGATATCATTATAATTTGGATCTTATTAGAGAAAGTAAATGATTTGTACATGGTCACAATCATTTAATTCTCAAGTCAGAGTTGTGAACCATGGAGGCTTGATGTTAACATCCATGATCTCAATCATCGGGCTAACCTGAGTTGCTACATTGTAGTCCCCTTTATATGTCGTCTTCTCTAGGGCATCTGGCCTGGTGACTTCTACAGCCTTTCTGCTATACGGTGGGCTGCCTTTATGAAATGTAGATGTCAGTTGATATTTTTTGAGATGTTTCCTGAAAACAATTATATACTCAGAAGCTGTTTTGAGCAGGGGATTTGAAAAAGCTTCACTCAATATTCCCTATGTCTTTGAAATAATCAAGGCGGTAAATCTATTACATGCTTAATCCTACCTATAAAATCAAGCAAATCCTAGTAAATAAAACTCACGCCTTTAATAACTTATTAATATCTGTGTCCATGGAAAAAAGTCAATTAATATACCCCTTGTTTGTTTTTGATTCTTTGGATAGATTAAACAGAACCAGAATAGAAATGAAATTGTTCAAATTAGTTTTTGAGATTCTAGAGTTAGATGAGAAATAGAAAAACTTGAAGGGAATTTTACTCCTGGACCGATGCCTGAGGGCAATCTAGAAATAAATAAATTAGAAAATGATGGGCCCTTGCTGGATTGCTTAGTTGGTTAGCGCATTGTCCTGATGCACCAAGGTTGCTGGTTCAATCCCCCATGAGGGTATATACAAGAATCAACCAATGAATGCATAAATAAATGGAACAACAGCAATCTCTCAATCAACCTCTCTCTCTCTCAAATCAATAAAGAAGTATTTAAAAAAGAAAATTATGAAAGGTTGCATGTGTATTTTTTAAAAGTGCATACTTTGTACATGTACAACTTAAGGAACAGTTACAAAGTTGAACACTCCTGGACCACAAATGAAGGAAGGTAATCTGACAGGCTCAGGGAGCTCAGCTTATTTTTTAACTCTCAGGAGATTGAGAGGTTCATAAGGAAATTCAAACTCTCTGGTCTTAATCTGAATGAACATTTCTGCCTGTGTTTTCCTGACGGTTTCCACCTCATTACTTCAACAATATATAAAAACTGAAATTTAAAATTCTCTTCAGGTGGTTGTCTCTGTATTCGTAAAGCCTCAGGACTGTCCTTGACAGTCCCGTTACAGTCAGTGTTCCTTTCCCTCTATCAGCATAATCAAGTTGTTATTTTGAAATTAATTTATGTCATCTTTCTTTACACTAGTCAATGAGATCCATTTTGTCACCCACATTTCACAGTGTGACATCTTGTCAACGCCATTATGCTGCAAGCCTTTTGAAACCGATTTCACAAGGAAAATGACTGGTCTATATATAAGAATAAAAAATCTCTCCAGTCAGCTAAAATGTTGCTGTTGTAATTTTTAATGAAGTTGTCCCATAAGAGTGAGTCACCCCTCTCTGACAAACTCACTCACACATGTACAGGTATGACAAGTTTAAATGAATAGAGTTTTAAGTAAAAATTGCAACTGATTACCCACTTAGATGAAGCTAATTTAATAAACCAATAAAAAACCTTCATATGATGGAAATTATATCTCTGTAATTGTCTGCTGTTGCCATATCTGCCACTTGATGGAGTTAGGAGGAAGGCGGCCAGCGGAACGGTAAGGCAATCAGCAAGTTGCCCTCCTCAGTGCAAAGGCAGCTCTCTACTCCCGTCAATCACGAGGAAGATTCAATTCCACTGCATCTGAGTCTTTCCTTCATTGTATTGTAGGGGTATTCGTTTTTAATTATCCTTTTTCTTACTAAGGATAGCTGGTTACTTTTAAAAGAGTTTTTAAATAAATGTTGGTATGCTAATATATTTGTTCTTTAATTGAATTTATTGGAGTTATATTGTTTAATACAATTATATAGGTTTCAGGTGTGCAATTCTAGAATATATTGTGTGTTCACGATCCCAAGTCAAGTCCTCTTTCACAACCCTTTATCCCCTCAAATGTCTCTTCCACCTCGCCACACGCCCCTTTCCCTCTGGTAATCACCACACTTTTGTCTGAGTCTGTGAAGTTTTTGTGTTTGTTTGTTTGTTTTTTGGCTTAATCCCTTCACATTTTTTCACCGGGCTTGCAACACCCCTCCTCACTAAATCTGTCAGTCTGTTCTCTGTATCCATGAGTCTGTTTCTATTTTGTTTATTTTGTTCATTAGATTCCACACGTGAGTGAAATCATATGATACTTATATTTCTCTGACTGGCTTATTTCACTTAGAATATTGCTCTCCAGGTCCATCTATCCTGTCCTAAAGGGTAAGATTTCCTATTTTTATTTATTTATTTATTTATTTATTTTAATGGCCTGGTATTTTGTTGTGAAAACGTGACACAGCTTTTTATTCACTCATCTATTGATGGGCACTTGGGCTGCTGCCAAATCTTGGCTATTGTAAATAACGCTGCAATAAATATAGGGGTGCATATATTCTTTTAATTAGGCCTTCAGGTTTCTTTGGATATATTCCCCCAAATAAAATCACTGGGTAATAGGGCAATTCCATTTTTAAATTTTTGAGGTAACTCCATGCTGCTTTCCACAGTGGCTGCCCCAGTCTGCATTCCCACCCACAGTGCACCAGGTTTCCCTTTCTCCACATCCTCGCCAGCACTTGTTGTCTGTGAATTTATTGATGATGGCCATTCTGAAATGTGTAAAGTCATTGTAGTTTTAATTTGCATCTCTCTGATGATTAGTGACACTGAATACCTTTTCATACGTTCATTGTCCATCTCTATAAACTTTTTTGGAAATGTTTCTGTTCAGGTCCTTTGCCCAGTTTTTACTTGGAATGTTTGGGGGGGGTTTTGGTGTTGAGTTTTATAAGTTCTGGACATTGAACTTTGGATGTTACCTCTTATCAGATTTATCATTGGCTGATATGTTCTCCCATTAAGTGGGTTGTTTTTTTAATTTTGTTAATTGTTTCCTTTGCCATGCAAAAACTTTAGTGTGATGCAGTCTCATTTGTATATTTTGTCTTTGGTTTCCCTTGCCTGGGGAGATAAGTCTGATAGAAAATCGCTATGAGCAATGTCTGGGATTTTACTGTCTATGTTTTCTTCTAGGATATTTATGGTTTCAAGTCTAACATTTAAGTCTTTAATCTGTTCTGAGTTTATTCTGTGTATGGTGTAAGAAGGTCATCTAGTTTCATTTTTCTGCATGTACCTGGCCAATTTTTCCAACAGCATTGATTGAAAAGGTTGTCCTTACACATTGCGTGTTTTTGCCTCCTTTGTCAAATACTACTTGACTGTATGTGGGTTGATTTCTGGGCTCTCTATTCAGTTCTACTGATCTGTGTGTCTGTTTTTTATGCCAGATCCATGAAGATGTAAACCATAGACAAATTTTTTAATTACTATAATAAAAAATATAAATGAAATTTCCTAAGCATTTTTTATCAGATGAGTTCAATTGAGGCCATTTGCTTCACTCCAACCAAAGGAAAATGAGGCACTTTATATTATGTGGTTCATGTGAGGCTTTTTTCTTGGACAGAGCACAACTGTATTATACATTTGTGGGGAAATTTAAAATTGTATTATATATTTAGGTAGTGCTTTACTATTTTCAAAGTCCTCAAAGAATATAATCACTGTATAAAATATGAGAAACACTGAATATTTTGTGTGAGAAAATCAGAAGATTCTCTGTCTGAAATTGTGGCAGATAAAAACCACCATGATATACTGAGTTTGGTCTTCTTAAGAACTAATTCTCAATTAAAAGTGTTTTTTTCTTTTTTTACAGAGTTGTTTATGTTAATATATTTTATAATCTCATGTAATGAAGCAACTTGGTCCACCACACTCATCAAGAATTTAAAATGAAACATCATTATTACAAGTTGCATTAAAATATAATTTTCAAAACAAGTACTATTCAATCAACAATGTTTAAGCCCGAATGTGATCCCAAGAAAATAAATAGAGAAAAAAAAGATTTTATATATAATGTCTGTGTCAGAGTACAAAAATGTTGAGTCCTGTGACATATCCTCAGTTTGAAGCTTACCCTTTATTTATTTATATTTATTTTTTGAGGAGATGGCAAACTATGACCATGGCACATAGATGAACAATTGGCTTTGTTTTTATTTTTCCACACAGGCCCTGGGGCTGAGGATGCTTTCTGCAATTTTCATGGTCATACATAATATGTTTATATACATTCTTACATAACACCTCAATTTTGTCTTCTAACCCTCAAAGAATAAAACATTTGCTATGTGGCTCCTTAAGAAAGTCGAGTGGCGTGTTTAGAACACTGCCAAGCCCTCCAGTGTGGGACCCTGTTGGTAAGCATCACTCTAGATTGCTGATCACACAAATTTTATCTAAAATTTTTCATGCATATACTTTGTGAAAACCCTGCTCCCTTATTCCTTATGATTACTAAGGATTTTTAAAAGATTAATAGGAATTGAAAGGTATGAAATCGTTCCTGCAAACCATCATGATAATCATACAATATTTCTCCTTTAATCTGCAAATGTACTGAATTACATTGATATACTACTGTTGGACCACTAAAATCTGTGTGGTCAATACCACTTTACAATGATATATTATTACTTTAAAATAGTTTTAAATCAGGTTAACTAAAATTCATTATTTATTTATTCTGTTAATCTTGTGCCCTCTCGTTGCTTTGTATTCAACTAATATTTCTTCAAGTTACATGCACCTTATAAGAAAAGCTGGTTTATAAAAGAAATCATGTATAATATAGATTAAACTTGCATACCATATGAATTAATTATCCCTTGCATATTTGCAAAAACAATCAATTATAAAGCCATGTACGCTTGATATTTTTTACTGGAAGGTACTTTGTAATCTGCAGTGAAACAATGTGGTAGTAGAGAAAATATTTTTATGATTCTGCCTAGTTAGGACTTTGTGAAGAAACTTTACTGAAACTTGGAACTTGTGTTAAAAGAGTAAGCCGTAGAAGTTAATTTACCACTTTGCAGATGCTGGACACTCCAAGAGATAGCTTTAACTACAGAACTATGTCTTCACACTTGCAGGGAAAGTAAGTCATCTTGAACTGTAAAGCTTAAGGCAATGGTCTTATATTTTCCCCAGATGCTTTATTTAAATTCCAGTGCATTAGAGTAATATTTTCCAAGAAGATATTCTATGATGTATAAAGAGAGTTAACTGCCTAATTTTTCTGTATGTCAGTAAAGAAAGTTTACTTTCTCTATTCCTGGCCTACAGGACAGACTGTGTAAGTGTAGGATATTTGACCTAACAATTATCATGTTGGTGTAAGTGTAAGAACTAAGAGCATGGGCACAACATGCTCATTATTTTCTGTGAGGTACATAATAAGAAATCTGCTCTGATTCAGAACCCTCCTGTGTGCAATTCAGGAAAAAATAATAAAGATAATTACTATGGCCTTACAGTATAGTTTGATATTAGGTAGCATGATTCCTGCGTCTTTGTTGTTCTTTCTCAAGATCACTATTGTTGTCTATTGCTATCAGGGTCTCTTGTGTGGTTCCATATAAAGTTTTGAAATATGTGCTCTAGTTCTATGATATACTTCATTGGCATCTTGATAGGAATTGTGTTGAATCTATAGATTGTTTTGGCGAGTCTGGACATTTTAATGACATTAATTCTTCCTATTCATGAACATGGTATGTGCTTCCACTTACAAGGGGGGACCAAAATAACATCCGGAAGTTATTTATAAAAAATTGTGCATTGATTCATACATGTTCAAACTTCAGTCACCTTCAAAGCACTCTCCAGTGATGCAAGACACCTATCAAGACATTTTTCCACTGCCCAAAACATTTTTTGAACTCATCAATTTTGATGCCTTTTAGTTCTTTTTTCATTTTTTTGTTTCATCTCTTCCACATCAGCAAAATGTTTCCCCTTGAAGAGATTTTCATCCTGAGAAAAGAAAAACAAAAGTCACCCAGGGCAAGATCAGGTGAATCGGGAGGGTGGGGCATGGGGGTCATGCCATTTTTACTCAATATTCAGTATGCTGTATTGACTAAATACTCCATATTGACTGCTGAATACTCAGTATTTTGTGGCAGATGCACTTGTAAATCAGCCATCCTGAAATGGGCAAGAACATTGAAAGAGTCTTCAAAAAAAGATTCACTGAAGCCAAACACACCCTCTCACAACAATGCCAGCTGGTACACTGATAGAGATGAGTTCCTGAAACACTCACCTGGTAGGGAAAGACTGTGCTATAAGGAGCCTGCGCTCCAAAAGATAATTCCATGGTTGAGGGAACCCACCTTATGTTTGTATCTTCTTTGATTTCTATCATCAGTGTCTTATAATTTTCCAAGTACAGGTCTTCTACATTCTTGGATAAATTTATTACTATTTCTTAAACAGACACATAGATCAATGGAACAGAATAGAGAACCCAGAAATAAGCCCACACCTTTATAGTCAATTAATATTTGACAGAGGAAGCAAGCACATACAATGGGCTAAAGATAGTCAATTCAATAAATGGTGCTGGGAGCATTGGACAGATATGTACAGAAAATGAAACTAGACCACCTTCTTATACAACACATATGGATAAATTCAAAATGGATTAACAACCTAAAAGTTAAGCATGGAACCATAAAAATCCTAGAAGAATGCTTAGGCAGGAAAATCCAAGACATTGCTCATAGCAATATTTTTTCCTGATATAGCTCCTCAGGCAAGGGAAACAAAAGAAAAAAAAATAAACCAATGAGACTACATCAACTACAAGTTTTTGCACAGCAAAGGAAACCATCAACAAAATTTTAAAAGAATAAACAATCCACTAAAATGGAGAACATATTAACCAATGATACATCTGATAAGGGGTTAATATCCAAAACTGATAAAGAATTTATAAAACTCAACACCAAAAAAACCCCAAAATAATCCAATTAAAAACTAGACAAAGGACCTGAATAAACACTTCTCTGAAGAGGACATACAGATGGCCCATGGCATATGAAAAGATGCTTGATGTCACTAATCATCAGGAAACTCAAATTAAAACCACAATGAGATTATCATCTCACCTGTCAGAATGGCTGTCATCAATAAATCAACGAACAAGTGTTGTCAAGGATGTGGAGAAGGGAGAACTCTTTTGCTCTGTTGGTGGGAATGCAGACTGGCACAGCCACTGTGGAAAGTAGTATGGAGATACCTCAAAAAATTAAAAATAGAACTGCCTTATGACCCAGTGATTCCAATTCTAAAAGTTTATCTGAAGAAACCTGAACAAATAACTCGAGAGAATATAAGCACTCATATGTTTATTGCAGCATTATTTACAATAGCCAAAATTTGGAAGCAGCCTAAGCATCCATCAGTAGATGAATAAATAAAACAACCATGGCACATTTACAGAACGGAATACTACCCTGCCATGAAAAAGAAGATTTACCCTTTGCTACAGCATGAATGGACTTGGAGAACATTATGCTAAGTGAAATAAGCCAGTCAGAGAAAAACAAATATCATATGATTTCACTCATATGTGAAATCTAACAAACAAACTGAACTAACAAGCAAAATAGAGACAGACTCATAGATAGAGAGCAAGCTGACATAGGGTTTGAGAAGGCTAGGGGGTAGATGGACCTAGCAAAAAGGAAAAAGGACTCATGAACATGGACAACAGTGTGGTGATTCTGGGTTTTACAGGGGTTGGTGGAGGTGGAAGAAGGTGTAAGAGAGATAAACGGTAGCTGAAAAAAGTACAATAAAAATTTAAAAAATAAAGATAAATATTAAAAACTCATGCTATCTAAAATGTTCTTGTGAGGATTTTCATTGAAATTTCATCAAACCTATAAATAAGGAAAGAATTGACATTTTTGCTAGTGAGTCTTCCAATGCATGAGTATGAAATGTCTTTTCATTTACTTTGGTTTTCTTAGATTTATTTTAATTTTTGCTGAAGTGATTGTAAATAGTTTGTGTCTTAAATTTGAGTTTCACATGTTCATATATATAAATGTATAATAACTAGTTTGTATGTTGATTATATAACCTGCAAAATTTCAGAATTCTTTACTTCTAAAGGTTTTAATTTGTAAATTTCTTATATTTTCTATATAGCCTATCATGTGATTTGCAAATAAAGTCAGTTATATTTCATTACTACTAGGTATATGATTTTGGGGTGCATAGGTTCTTTTGGATTGTTGTTTCAGGGTTTTTAGGGTATAATCCCAGCAGTGAAATTGCTGGGTCAAAGGGCAGTTCCATTTTTAGTTTTCTGAGGAAATTCCATACTGTTTTCCACAGTGGCAGCACCAGTCTGCATTCCCACCAACAATGTACTAGGGTTCCCTTTTCTCCTCATCCTCTCCAACATTTGTTTGTTGATTTGTTTATGTTGGCCACTCTGACTGGTGTGAGATGGTACCTTATTGTGGTTTTAATTTGCATCTGTCTGATGGCTAGTGATGCTGAGCATCCAGCAGATGAGTGGATCAAAAAACTATAGTACATTTACACAATGAAATTCGATGCAGCAGAGAGAAAGAAGGAGCTTATACCCTTTGCAACAGCATGAATAGAACTGGAGAGCATTATGCTAAGTGAAATAAGCCAGGCAGTGAGGGAGAAATACCATGTGATCTCACCTTTAACTGGAACATAATCAACAAAAGAAAAAAGCAAACAAAATATAACCAGAGACACTGAAGTTAAGAACATTGTAACAATAGCCAGAGGGGAGTGGGGAGGGGATAGTGAGGAAAGGGGTTTACAGGAGCTACTATAAAGGACTCATGGACAAAACCAAGGGGGAGGGTGGACACAGGGGAGGGAGGTGGGTTTGACTGGGGTGGGGTGGAGAGATGGGGAGAAAATGCAGACAAGTATAATTGAATAACAATAAAAATTTAAATAAACAAGGTGTATGTTTCTTCTTTTTTTCTTTTGCTGTATTGCAACGGCAAGAAATCCCCATATTAAGTTGAATAGTACAAGAGGACTTCCCCCTTTCCCCAATCTTAGGGGAAATTCACTGAGAGACTTTCAGCACTAAGTGATTACACTGGACCTGGAGATGTCTGTAGCTGCTTTTATCAAGGTAAAGAAGTTCTCTTCTATTCTTAGTTTCTGAGACTTTTATAATGAATGAAATTGCATTTGCACAAAAAAATTTGCTAGGTCAATTAACTATAAGTATTTTATCTCAATCTGAGATATTGTGGACTATATTCTATGACTTCCAAATGCGAACTATCCTGTGCACATGGTATAAGTCTACCTTGGTCACAGTTACAATTCTTTTTTAAATATTGCTGTAACCAATTTGCTAATGTTTTGTTAAATATTTTTTATTCTATATTCATGAGAGAAACTTGCCTGGAGTCCCAATGTTGGTACTGTCTTTGCCTGTTCTTTGGCTTTTTTTTTTTTTTTTAATCAGGCTTCATAAAATGAGTTTGGAAGTGTTCTGTTTTCTGAAAGATGCTGTTAATTCTTATTGACTTGTTTGGTAGCATATTTGAATGAACCACTCTGGGCCTGGAATATCTTCTGTTGGAAATCTTTAAATTAAAATTAAATTTAATTTAAATTTTTAAATTAAAATTCTTTAATGGTTATGTAGATATTCAGACTGTACATTTCATATTGGTTGAGCTTTAATAATTGGTGGTTTGGAGGAATTTATACATTTTTCTAATTAATCAAGTATATGTGTTAGATTGTTTACATTATTCACTTATCCTTTTTTTAAAAAGATTTTATTTATTTATTTATTTTTAGACAGAGTTGGAAGGGAGGGAGAAAGAGAGGGAGAGAAACATCACTGTGTGGTTGCCTCTTGCTCACCCCATACTGGGGACCAGGCCCACAACCGAGGCATGTGCCCTGACTGGGAATTGACTTAACAACCTTTTGGTTTGCAGGCCGGCACTCAATCCACTGAGCCACACCAGCCAGGGCTATTCACTTATTATCCTTTCAATGCAGAATATGAAGTGATATGCTTAGTCTCATTTCTAATGTTGATAATTTGGGTCTTTTCTTTTTTTAATTTCCTGTCTTCATGTTGTTAATCAGTTTTATTGAATTTTTTGAACATCCAGTTTTTGGTTTCAATGACGTTTATATGTTTTTCATACTCTTATATTTATTCATTTTTGTTTATATCTTTATAATTCAGTGTCTTCTGCTTTCTTTGATATTGCCCTTTTTTCTACTTTCTTGAGTTTGAAACTCAAATTATTGATTCAAAACATTTCCTCATTTTTTAAAAATTACAGATGACATTCAATACTATTTTATATTAGTTTCAGGTGTACAGCATAGTGGTGGACATTTATATAATTTACTAAGTGATGCATGTGATCAATCTAGTACCCACCTGGCAGCATACACCGTTATTGTAACATTATTCACTGTATTCCCTATGCTGTACTTTACATCCCAGTGACTATTTTTTTTTTTTTACTATCAATTTGCACTTCTTAATCCCTTCACCTTTTTCACCCCCCCTTCAAACCACCTCCCATCTGGCAACCATCAGTTTGTTCTATCTATGAGTTTGTTTCTTGATTTTTTTGGTCATTTATTTTGTTCTTTTGATTCCATATATAAGTGAAATCATATGGCATATGTCTTTCTGTGTCTGACTTCTTTCACCTCTAGGTCCACCTGTGTTGTTGTGAATGGCAAAGTTTCATTTCTTATGGCCAATGTAATCTTCCATTGTGTATATGTATCACATCTTTGTCCAATTGCCTATGGATGGGCACTTGGGTTGCTTCCATATCTTGGCTATTGTAAATAATGCTGCAATGGACACAGAGGTGCATAGCACACATTTTAAAAGTAGTTTCTGCAAAGATCTTCACCCTTTTCCAAATACTTTTCTTCCAAATATTTTTATTTCAAGGAGACAAAGGGTTACAATTTCACTGGTATACTTGATCACTTTTCTTGTGCACGGCTGTCAGTGACACTGTTAACCACTCGCGGAGGAGTGCATGTCTGTATGTATGAGGCCTGACCACCAGCAGCAATATACGTTAGCCTTAAAACCATCTGTGTTTCTTGACGTCCTCTCTAAGAGCTGCACGGTTACCCACAGCTGCTTTATGTAACAACTAGTTAAATCAGATTACTATGCCATTTCTCCTAGTGGATTTAATTTCAGGTTTGAGAAAGTTCCTCTCTGGAATAAAGAAGCTGAATTTTGACTGTTTTAAAAACAAAAGTACAAGCTTATATAGGTTAAAATTTATTCATTGGATATGAATCAAAACTCTGGATAAAACAGAGTTCCATGGCCTCTACGGCCAAAACATCTTCTTTGTTCTTTTATCAACAACATACTTCTCATTCTCTGGCTTAGATTTTTAATCATTTCTTATTTCTACCTTTTGCCTATTTAATCTTTGCCTATATGTCCGTTTTTGCTGTAAAACAAAATACCCCCAAATCAGTGACTTAAAACAATAACCATGTATGTATCTTATAATTCTGTCAGTTGGAAATTCAGGCTGCGCTGAGATGATTGTTTTTTCTTCTTTCTGCTAGAGAAATCGGATGATGCTAGAGCTGCCGCTAGTGTGGGGACCTCAGGTTGAATGGTTTGTGAAGCTAGTCCAGGCCTTCCCACCTGTCAGTATTAAGGTCTCAAGATTCTGAAAATAAACATACAAAAACTCTCAAGGTCAGGGTGTAGAAATGGCACATCACTTATATCACTGACATTCTATATGCCAAAGCAAGCCAGTAGTCTATTATATACAAAGAAGTAGGGAGATAGCATCCAACTCTTGATGAGTGGAGATTTACAGTCTTATTATAAAGGCACTCATACTGAGAGGAAATCAATTGCGGCCAATTTTGCAATGCAGCTCTATCTTTTTCTTATTTCTGTTCCTTTATTTTCATTTATTGTTTTATTTAATTATTTAACCAGTTTTTGCAAAGTTTTTTCAAATTGTTCTATTAACTCCTATTTTGGAGTTCCCATCTCTGGTTTATGGAATTTTATTTTCCTCTGGATCATGGTCATTTCGTCGTGTGTTTGGTAAACGTCACTGAGAGACCCATGCGGACAGTGTATGTGTGTGTGAGTGGGTGTGCAATGATGGTGAATGGTGGGGAAAGTCTCATTTCCCCTGAGATGTGGAGATTCTGTTAAAGAATGCTTTTTGTTGTTGTTTTGGATTTTTTATGTATTTTTTTTCTTAATACATAAAGGAAATAGTACTTAATACCGAGTTCTGTGTGTGCAAGCATGTTGGTGGGAAATTCCCACACAATACAAGTGATTTAAAATTAACTCTAATTTATGCCCACAAAATAATAATTTTTTTTCTTCTTAAAATATCAGGCAGAGGTAACCATCCATGTTGCTTGTCAGTGAAAATAACGGATTTTTCTAGTTTGTATTTCCCGTGTGAAAACTCTCTGGGGGTCTCAGCTGGTCAGGCCTTTTAGTTTCAGCTCTCTTACTTGGGCATATGGTGATTAAAAACTGGCCTCAAGCTCCTTCCCAGCGCTTACAACTTTAGTGTTTCCTAGACTTTCATGATATCAGATTGTAGATTTATGTTCTTTGCCTGAAACCCATATATTTTTTCCAGCACTAAGGGATTTTTCTTTCTTTTATATTAAATTTAACTTTTTCATTTTTGCTCTTGTATTTCATTTTTAAATTTTCATGTATTTGCAGCAAGATGAATGGATAGTTTGCATTATCTCTCTCTATAACACTCCCCAAATCATTAGGAGAATGTTTTTTGTTTATTTGTTTTAAATTTTTAACTAATCTAGACTACAGGACATGTTTCAATCAGTAATAGTAGCTCATTATGAAAATTCACCTCAGTGTTTAACAAGCCAGACATGCCTGTCTTAACCATTAGATTTAACTGGAACATAATCAATAGAAGAAAAAAGGAAACTAAATATAACCAGAGACATTGAAGTTAAGAACAATCTAACAATGGGCAGGGGGGAGTGGGGAGGGGACAGTGAGGAGAGGGGATTACAGGAACTACTATAAAGGACACATGGACAAAATCAAGGGGGAGGGTGGAGGTGGGGGAGGGAGGTGGGTTCAGCTGGGGTGGGTGGAGGGGTGGGGAGAAAAGGCACACAACGGTAATTGAATAACAATAAAAAATTAAAATTAAAAAAACATTAGATAGCGCCTCCATGTTAATTGATTCCACACGTTTTTATCAATAAACTTATCTCATTTGGAAATAGATATCTCCTTTGATGCACTGCGGCTTGAAGCTGCGGCAACACTACAACACAGGGGCGCTATATCTGCTTAGACTGACTACTAAAATCCTGACTTTCTCTATTGACATGCCCCTTAAAGATTATCATTTCAATGTCAGAAGTGGTTTTATTTACTTCTCCATCTGTGTTTTTATGTACAGAGACTCCACAGGCTAGTAGTTCTAAGTGATAGCTTTGACCTTTTACCTAGGGCAGGAACGTCTCTTCCAGATTATACCTTGCATACACTGTTTTAGTGTGGAGTAGAAGAACATTATCAAACTGAGTTTCAACAAACACTAGCCCCGGATGTAGCAGTAAAAGGAAATGAGACAGGTCGCCAAACAATTTTGGAAAATACAACACATTATACGATTTGGGGCTATTTATAACCCATTTCCATATTATGACAAGTTCTAAAAATCCTAATATAAAGAACTTAGTTTTATTTTCTAAACTATATATTTTTAAAAACTTTATTTTTTAGAGCAGTTTTAGGTTAACAATAAAATTGACAGGTAGATACAGAAAGTTTCCATATACTCTCCGACTCCACACGTGCATATCCCCCCATTATCAGCATCAGTCACCAGAGTGGTAGATATTCTTACAGAGGAGGGACCTGCACTGACACCTCAAAATCACCCCGTGTCTATCGTTAACCCTAGGGTTCATGCTTGGTGTTATATATCTATGGGTTTGGACAAATTTATAATGATGTGTATCCATTTTTATAATAATATAAAGCATTTTCACTGCCTTAAAAATCCTCTGTGCTCTATCTCTTACAATTATCCCATAACAGTTACTGAATTTTTTAATATTCTTCTTTCTTCCAAGGTGCACTCCCCAAACTTGAATTCCATTGTTAAAAATTGGAACAGTTTGAAGTGTACTAAAAAGCCTGGAATTTGGCCCTGGCGGAATGGCTCAGTTGGTTGGAGAGCCGTCCTGTACACTAAGGTTGTAGTGTAAACCTTAAAAGGTTGTAGGTTTGACATTCGGTCAGGACACACACCTAGGTGGCAGATTCAACCCCTAGTTGGGTGCATATGTGAGGCCACTGGTCGATGTTTCCTTTACACATCAGTGTTTCTCTCCCTCACTGTCTTTCTCTTTCTCCCTTCCTCTCTAAAATCACTGACCCTCCGGCGAGGGTTAAAAATAAAAAAGACTGAAATTTGTGTTTCAAAAATATGGGTCAGGGCATAGATATTTTACTTAAAAAAAGGAAAAAAACATTCAAATGTCCTTTTACCTATTTAAAGAAAACCTGAGGTATTTAAAAAAAAATTGTTAACTTTGGACCTACTTCACCCGTTTCTTACACCTATACATAGACAATCTTTTTATCATCTTCATAGTTTTGCCTTTTTTCAAAATGTCTTACAGTTAAAAGTCACACAGTGTGTAGCCCTTCCTCATGGGCTTCTTTCACTTAGCCATATGTATTTAAGGTTCCTCCATGTTTAAGGTTCTCTCCCGTCTTATCATGACTTGATAATTCACTTATTTTTAGTACTTGAATAATATTCTATTTTCTGGAAATACCACAGTTCAGTTATCCATTATCTACCTAAAGACATCGTAGCTTGCTACAAATTTTTGTAATAATGAATAGAGTGGGCATAAATATCTTTGTGTAGGTTTTTTTATGGACCTGAGTTTTCGGTTCTTTTGGGTAAATACCAACAAGTATGATTGGTGAATCATATAACAGGAGTATGTGTAGTTTCTAAGAAACTGCCAAAATGTACTTCAAGCTGGTTGTGGAACTTTGCATTTCCAACTGCAGTGAATAAGAATTCTTATGGTTCCACATTATTGCCAGCATCTGATGTCATGAATTTGGGCCATTTTAATACATGTGCACTGGCATCTCATTGTTGTGTTAATGTGTATTTTTGTGATGACATATGATGTGAAGCATATTTTTATGCTTATTTGCCATATGCATATCTTATTTAGTGAGGTGTCTATTTAAGTCTTTGGCCCAAATTTTAATTGTTTAGTACTTGTATTGTTCCATTTTGAGTTCTTTGAATATTTTGGGTAGCAGGCCCTTATCACATATGTTCCTTGCAAATATATTCTCCCAGTCTGATGCTTGTCTTGTTATTTCTAAAAAAAAAATGTCTTTCACAGAGCAGAAGTTATTATTTATTATTTATTATTTATTTTAATAAATTTCAGCTTACAAATTATTTCTTTCATAGATTGTGCCTTTGGTGTTTTATCTTAAAAAGGCAACACTATATCCAAGGTCATACAGGCTTTCTCCTAGGAATGATCTTCTAAGTTATCTTCCAAGACTTTTATAGTTTTTCATTATACATTTAGGCCATTGATCCATTAAGAACTAATTTTGTGAGTGATGTTAAGGCCTGTATCTAAATTCATTTTTTTGCACGAAGATTGTCCATTTGTTCCACCACCATTTGTTGAGGAGCCTATCTTTGCTCCTTTGTCAAAATGAACAGACTGTATTGATACGGGTCTTATTTCTGGACTCTATGTTATGTCCCATTGATCAATTTGTCTGTTCTTTTGCAGATGACACATTGTTGTGATTACTGTCACTTTGTAATAAATCTTAAATTCAGTTAGTGCCATTCTTCCAGTTCCTTTTTCTCCTTCAGTATTGTATTGCCTACTCTGAGTGGTTTTCCTTACTCTATAAACTTTTGTATCAGTTTATAATATCCATAAAATAATTTACCAGGATTTTTTTTTAAGAGGATTTAAGATCCATGGGGAAGAAAAGGCCAGATCTCTTAAAGGCTAAGGTGACAGGCTTTTTTTAAAATATTTTTTTTATCTTTCTTTTTTTTTTATCCTTACCTGAGGATGTGTTTATTGACTTTTTAGGCTCTTTTGAGAGTTTCAGCTTGTGAGTCTCTCTGCTCTGATAAGTTCATGTCTTGTATTTACATATTTTTCCATTCTTGGGGCCATTGCTTCGCCCTGGGTCCATGCCTCTTTTAATCCAAAAACACTCACTAATAGGGGCAATAGGGAACTAAATGGTAATGGAAAAGGATACAATAAAGATTAAATTTTTAAAAAGCACTGAAAAATATTTCAGTCTTTTCAGCTCTTTACTTGATAAGATGGAAAAAAAAGCACAGTACAATTCAAGTGGATAAAAGATAAAAGTATCTGGTGAAAAATACCCTTATCCCTTTGCCAAGAAGAAGAATCTTGCAAACTTTACTAGAATGTGAGGTATTGTGTTTTATCAAATGGTTTTATAAGCCACCAGTTTCTAACTCCTTTCTTCTATAATTATAAAGCTAACACAAAACACTTATTGCAGATAAGGCAAAGGAAGAACACATCATAAGGAGAGAGTGGGTTGGAATGGGCCTGTTCTGTTCATTCATGGCAGTAAATAGAGGAGGCCTTTTATCAATGTTTATGATGTTAGCTATTATGCATTAATAGCTTATTCATTTTGCAGAAGTAAAATGTCTATATTCCATACATAATTTGCTGAATGTTTTCCAATGAACTACATACTCATTCTAAACTAAACATAAAAATGACAAGGAGGAATGTAGGATAATAGATAAGTTCAATCCATGACATATACTTGAACTTTTACTAAATGGCTCCATGTCCCAATCACTATGTTAGGTATTATAGATACAAACTGCAGAACTGGACTTTGTGATTCCCTCTTGTCTTTTGGATATTATCTAAACCTATATTCCCATGCTGAATTATTTTTGGTTTGTCCAACATGTTGTATGATTCATCTCTCTTGCATTATAAATCTCTTCAGCCTTCTAGGATTAACTTCTTATACCATCCTGGATATAAATGTTTTATTATTTTTATACATTACACATAGCAGAATCTCTTTATCTGTTTCAGAGAGCCCTGTTATACTACCAGCTGGAAATCTTCACATTTTCCTATTTTTCACCCACTCATGCAGAATTCTAATCTCCTAGTGTCTACCCGTTCACCTTGAAGCCAAGTTGGCAATATTTCTTAAGGCACCATGTAGAGAGATTTAATCCTAAAGTGGCCATGAAAAATGATGCATGCCCTACCAACTTAAATGCTGCATTTCATGAGTACAGTTTGAAGGGAGAAATTATAGATAGTTGCAATGAATTTTGAAACTTCTTGTAAGAAACGATGTTATTGTAAGAAAGCCAGTAAGTTATTTAAAAGATTATAAAAGCTAATGCATTTATTTGCATTCATGATTAACTAAATGGTATGTAAAAATTTACTATGTTACATAATTGCATTCTAATTTATTCAATGTAAATTTGTTACTATATTGTTACTGTGCTCATTTCAAATAATCCATAATAGAGAGACAGGTATTTGTTTTTCACTGCAAGATACTCAATGAAAGAGTAGAACTGCATACACTAATCCAAAAAAGCAATATATTAATGTAGGCACGTTCACTTATAAATTGATCCAGCATTCCAAGGGACTGCAAGTTTTCCTGATTTGAAGATGGCTTAGGCAGGTTTAGTTCCTCAATATCTGCTTTCAACTAGGCTTTATGAAATTGTTATTTGTTTGAAAATAAACAATAATTTCCATCTTTTTCTTAGGAAACTATAAGTTTATATTAGTACCAGGTATGTTATATTCTGTCCTGAAGGTTGAAAAAATGAGATAGCCTTCTTGAGGCTAGGTATCCTCACTTGTTTAATTATCAGTTGATTTTAGATATCTTAAATATACCACTGTGTTCAGCACAAATTTTTAAGAATCTTATCATGTAATATTCCCATCAACAAAGAGAATAAATATTTCTTTCTCATGGCAAGTAAGAAAATTATTTGAAAAGAAGTTAAATTCATTGTGCAAAATTATTCAGGTTAGTTACCATTAGACCTAGGATATAGGGTAGGCTTAGCTGGCTAAGGTAAGGCTCAAAGTCTTAGTATAAGATGCCAGTGCTGCTTCTGGTAGCATTACGACTTCTACTTCAGAGTGATGTGAAAATTCTTCAGTAAGTGAGAAAATATCTGTAAATTTTAGTGAACATTACAAGTGTAAGGCACATATTTATAAACCATTTAAATTTATTTTTTCTCTGAAAAATGTTATAAACTTGAGGGTAATTTACATTCATTATAAGAAATTTTTTCTTTAATTTCTTATTTTGGTTAACTTTGACAGAATGTCATGTTTGTGGTCTGTTTAACAGTTATACAGCCTAATAAAAGTAGAAAGACACATATATGCAAATTGGGCAAAGGAAATCACGTGATAATGAAAGAGAAATGTTTTAGCTTTCCCATCTTATTTAAAATGATTAAGAAAGAAAGGAAAATAAAGTTACAGATATTTTAAAACATTAAAAACTGCAATATTTAATTTTAGTTCCAAATAATAGATTACAAATAGTGTCAAATGGGGCAAGAATCCATATTAACTTTTTTTTTTAACTTGGAATTGTGTTGATTTCTCTTTCATTTCTGAAGGATAGTTTTGCAAACTACTACCTAATTTTGTCAGTTCTCTCTCTCTCTCTCTTTTAGCATTTCCTTCTTGCCTCAGTGATTTCAGTGTTACCTGAGTTGGCATTCCTTTTCAAGGTATGGCATAGTCACTTTCTGAGTGTTTTCATTTTATTATTATTTTTTATCTTTTGATTTAAAATGTTTACTTATGGTATGTCTTGAAGTGAGTTTCTTTAGGATTATTCATTTGAGGGTCCATTCAGCTTTTTCTGTCAGTGAGTTTATGACTTTTGCCAAATTTGGAAAGTTTTCAGTCATTATGCTTTCAAATACTTTCAATATTTTTCAAATACCCTTCTTTTTTCTCTCTGGGACTTTAGTGATACCAATGTTGGAGCTGTTGTTCTGTCCCAGAGATCTCTGAGGCTTTGGTCATTTTATCTCCTTCTCTCTCCAGTGTTAAATTGGGTAAATTCTGTTGTTCTTTCCTCAGGGTCACTGATTCTCTCTTCTGTTATCTGTACTGCAGTGCATCCAGTGAGTGCTGTGTTTTTCAGATTTATAATTACCCTTTGTTTCTTTCTTATAACACATTATTATACTTTGCTAAGATTTTAACTTTTTATTTGTTTCAAGAGAATATGTATTTGGTTGTTGAAGCATTTTCATGATAGTTGCTTTAAAACCCTTGTCAATTCCAGAGTTTGATTCACCTAAATATTGGCATCAGTTAAATGTCATTCGTCATTTAAATTTTGATTTTCTAGGTTCTTGGTATGACATGTGATTATACCTGGAGATCTGTGTTTATTGTGTTAGAGGATTCTGGACTTTCTTTACATTTTTTGTTTTGGCAGCCACTCATCCTACATAGGTTCAGTAGAGAGATCTTAGCTAATTTTTGTGGACTGTAGTTCCAATGATGGTTTAATTTTTGGAGCCTTTGTATTAGCTGGTACAGTTTGTTTTTCTGGTACTGCTGGGGTTTTCACTCGTCCCTGATGGTGTTGCTTGTGGCAACAGAGAAGGTGTCTCACGACTGATATTCCTCAGGGCATACCATGCAATGAGATCTCCTTCATCAGTGGCCGCCATCCTGCCCAGTGTCTCTGAGCAAGCAGGAGAGTCTTGTCCTGATCAGATAAAACGGCTTCTCACACCAGGACACTAATGATGACTGGATTCTGCCTGCCTGCCCTACTGCAGGAGAAAGGGCATTTAGGAGGTACCCAACAGGCTTCCTGGACCAGTTTGCTTTGTATAGTGTGGTCTCTCCTGCCAGCTCTGCTTGCTAGCTTCCATATCTCTCAGCATCATTGTCTCTTGCACTGTTACCAGGTTTATGCTTTTGCTTAGTGAGAAGGAACAAGGGGGTACAGGTCTACATCATTTTGTTTTGACAGAAAGTCCTATATAAATTTCCTAATCATCAGAGATATAAGTCCAGGGAGATATGCACTGTTAACATTACTAATCATTTTCTGTATATTTTAGGAGTGCTTGTTGTTATTATTGGCATTTTACTGGGAATAAATATTCAGATAAAATAAATACAACATCTAGAGTTGTCTTATCATTGTAGCAGTTCCCTTTCTCTAATGTATTATTTTAGCCTTGCCCGTATCAGGAAACTCCAGCCCCGCTTTTGAATAAATTATGTATTACAGTGGAATTCTTGTGAGGACTAAGTAAATTAAGCTATGTAAAAACCTGGAACAATACCTAGCCACAATTGTTTCTTCCTATTTACTTATCTGCCATCTATCTATCATCCATCTATCTACCTACCTGTCTATCTATTATCTATCTATCTATCTATTTTCTATAAATATCCATCCATCCATCCAAAAAACAACACTCTGTTAAGATATGACTGACATGCAAAAAGCTGTAGAATTGAGTGTATACAATTTGATGAATGTGAAGATAAGTACGCATCCATAACACCATGGTTGTTATCAGTGCCATAGACCTGTCTATCTCTTCCAAAAGTTTTCTCCTACATATTTATTGTGACAAGAACAATTACTGTAAGATCTACTCACCTAGGAAGCTTGTAGGTATTCAGTACAGTGTTATTAACTGTAAATGCCGTAATCCAGGAAACTCCAGCACTTATGCGTGACTGAAATTTTATGCCTTTTGACCAACACTTCCATCTCTCTCCCAGATCCTAGCAGCCGCCATTCCACCCTCTGTTTCTGTGAGTTTAACTATTCTCCTCATGTAAGTGGGATGCTGTAGTATTTACCCTTCTGTTTCTGGCTTACTTCACTTAACATAATATCTTCCAAGTTCCTCAATTTGTTGCAAATGGTGGGATTCACTTCCATTTGAAGGCTGAATAATATTCCATTCCGTGTAAGGACAACATTTTTAACTACTTATTTGTTGACGGACATTTGGGTTGCTTCCTCGTGTTGGTTATTATGAATAATGTTGAAATGAACATGAGGGTACAAATGTCTATTTGAGAGACTGACTTCATTTCCTTTGGAGGATGTATGCCTGCCTGTATGTGGGTTTGCTACCTCATATGGGAGTCCTCTGTGTAACTTAATATTGCCACACATAAAAAGGGCTTAGAATGGGGAGTGGACCAGCTTCTATTGCCTGAGGGGAAACTTACTGGGAGAAAAGAGAGTATCTCAGTCGTTATCCTCCCTGATCTGTCAGCAACATTGCCACCTTTTTAAAAGTTAAGTTTATTGGGGTGACATCAGTTAGTAAAACTGTGTAGGTTTCAAGTGTACAGTTCTGATACATCAGCTGTGTATTGCATTGTGTGCTTGCCGGCCAAAGTCAGATCTTGCTCCATCCCCAGGTATCTGGCCCCCTTCAGCCTTTACTACTCCCCCATCCCACTCTCCCAGGTAATCATCATACTCTTGTCTGTGTCTGTGAGTTTTTGTCTGTTTTTCTTATTTGGTTATTTGTTGCTTTTAGTTTTATATCTCATATATGAGAGAAATCACATGGTTCTTGATTTTTTCTGATGGACTTATTTCGCTTAGCATGATATCCTCAAGACCCATGCACGTTGTCACAAATGGCAGTATTTTTTTCTTTTCTTCTGGCAGAGTAGCGAGCATTCTTTATTCATTAGAATGCTTTCCACACTTGGTTTCCACAATACCACATTCCCCTTATTCTAATTCAGCCCACCACTGGCCACTCTTCAGGCCTCCTTGCTGGTTCCTGCTAATTTCTTTTTTTTTATTTTTCAATTTCTATGACTTCTCTGTGTCCTTTTTAAAAATCTATTCCACCTTATTTTTGGTCTCATTCAAAATTCAGGCTTTAAGTAGTATATGTGTCCAAAAATTTTACCTTTACCCCAGAACACTTTTGTGTATTCCTAACTTACATTTTTTATTAAACAGTAAATCTTTTTGACTATCATGTAATGTCATATGTGTAACATATACAATATTAATTGCATAAACTTTTTTCCATATTTGTTTTTTCAAAATTATTTTCATCTAATTTAATGAAAATACAAATATTCTATTCCTGAGGAACACAAACAAAAAAGGTATTAAAATCAGGTTCAATTCCTTTCTCTCTCTCATTCTCTACACTTAGTGAACAAATTCTATATAATTTAATTTATACTCAGAATGCTCATCATTTCCATTGCTGTGTCATGGCCCAAGCCCACAGTATATTTTTTCCTAGTCATTACAATAGACTAACCTCCAGATGTTTCCACGACACAATTTTCAAGGTAAGTTAGGAAAAGTCCCTCCTCTGCTCCAAACTAAGAGCTTCCATCACACTTAATGTGGGCCAGACTCCTTACAATGTCTGCAAATCCTATTATGACCTCTGCCACCCCCCCCACCTCACCCCTTCCTGCTCTCCCATGCCAGCTGGTCTTTTCCTGCCAAACTGATTTCCTTCAAGCCCAGTGGGCAGATGCGATCCTCATGCAACTGACACCTGCTGTTCGCTTTGACTAAATGCTAATCGCTCTGATATTTAACAGCTTCCTGCTTCACAGCTTTTTTGCTTTCTTGTCCTGTGAAACCTTTGCTAAGTGTTTTATTTAATTTTATAATATTTCAGTTGCTCTGTAAGCATGTCCTCAGTACCACTTTTTACCATTACAAAAGGGCATAAATTTAATTTGTGTGTAGGTTTACTAAGTGCATCCTGACATGAAAATCCATGTTCCGTGAAAACAATATTTTGTGTGTGTTTTCTTTGCCCCACCCCCTAGTACTTGGAACTGTGCATAGCAGAGAATAACTATCCATTGAAAGCATGCAGTGCATAGCACCCTGCCAGACACAGGCAATAGTTTGGAGTCATACACTGATAAAACATCTGGCTACCATGTTATTGTTTTTTCTTTAAATTTTTTCATGGCTACTTACAGCTTTTGAGTTCAAATGCAAATTCCTAAACTGTACAGACCATCCACTTTCTGATTACTACCTCGTTACTTGGCTCCACTTACTGTTTCTTCTGTAGTAATTCATTTTCCTCTGCAGAGAATTGCCATTTTCCTCAGCTAGATTATTTTATTTCACACTTTCTTAACAAATACATATACTCACATGTGTGTATACACACACACATATTTCTTTGGGGGAGGATAGCTAATTCTTTTTTTTTAATAATAATTATTATAAAATTGTATAAAATAATGATTAGGATATATGAGAAGTTTAAAGGAGACAATAACAGGAATTTCCAAGTACATATGCCTCAGGTTAAGACATAGAATATTTTCATTAGCTTGAAAATATTCTACTTGCAGAGTTCATATTCATTCTACTCCCTGCCTCCTCTGCTCACTGATAAAGCAACCTTTAATTCTTTGTTAAGTGTTTCCTTACTTTGTTCTTAAATATTTTACCAGATATATATTTAGACTTAAGAAATACATTGTGTTCTTCTTTTAAGACTTTTTAATATGAAATTGCATAATCCACCAGAGTGCTCTTTGAATGTGAGGAATAAATGGAGATTGACAAGAGATCATAAGGAGTATTAACGGTGTTATAACAAAATGAGATAAGCCTACAGGAAAGTAGTCATTTACAAAGAACAGGAAACAGAATGAACTGAAAATATTAATGGAGAATGGTCAAGCTTATTCAAAGGCCTTAACTATACATCACTTTCTCACAACAAACTTTGCAGCTGGTCCAGGTTTCCTCCTAGTATATATATTTAGTTGAATCTTTAAGCTGGCTTTAGCCTCAATCTGTCTCCTGTGCTTTCTGTACTGGCCACTGATTCTGAATTCCATTCTTGCTCTCTGTGTCTTCGTACATAATGGTTTGGATGCCCCTTTGTTTCTCATGCTTACGCTGGAGAAGAGGCATCAGCCATACTTTTCTCCATGCTCAAGTGGCACGGGTTAACTTACCCACTTCCAAGTAAACTATTTCCAAAACCTTCAGCCTGAGCTAGAATCCCAAACATTTACACAACCCTGTAAAAGAACGTTAGCTACACTAGGCAAACATGCACCCTCAAACTTTTCAAGCTTAACTGCAATTAGTAATGGATTGCATCTTAACTGACATATACATCTCTCTGACAAGATTACAATTACCCCCCACACAGGCCGAGTTTATTGTTTGGCACACGGTTGGTGCACAATAAAGGATTACTACATGAATAAAGGACTGAATGAATGAATGCCAACTGCAAAATCTTACAACCTAAATAGACTTCTCCCAATAACTGGTAGTAGAGGACAACTGTTCACAGATTTACATTGCATTCCTGGATTCACGTCACACATCCTCTGCATTCTGACTCTGCGACCTTGGACAAGCTGCTTATTGTCCCTGACTCTCAGTCCACTCATCTATAAAATGAGAGATAATAACAGGACCTACCTTGTTGAATTGTTATGAAAATTAGATGAGTATAGTGCTTGATACAAAGTTAGAAAAAATATTAGCAGAAGCTATTATGGGATGGTAACAAGTAAATCTGCTGTGTATCTATTTTTAAGTGTCATATCTTTAAAACTAATCTGCTTGTACTCATTTGTTTTCCTTGAGTGTGAGGAAATGTGTCATCTATCTGAATTCTTAACACACCTTGGCCAAATTAATTAGAAAAAGATGTACCCTTTACTACATTAATGCTAGTAAGTCACACTATAGAAATTTGAATGACCTTATTATTGCCTTACCAATTTTTCTTGAAATAGGCAGCAGAGTGTCTATTACGCATAGAGTTTCCTTTGAAACATAACTGTAGAAGCATTTTTTCTATTTTGTATTTGCAAGGGATGTCTATTTCTTTCTTGAACACCACTTTCAGTGGGCAGTCAGAAAAAAAACTTACTGCAATAATATATTTAAGCTTTTGGTCTGGTTCTCCATAATTTAATTTTTATATACTCTGCACAAATTGTAGCCACTTCATCAATGTCTTATTATTTTTTCTCTTAAGAATGCAATGACGGTGATTAATTTCCAAAGACTAGTAAACAAAAACCTTACCATGGAAGTGATTAAAACTGAGCTGCATGCTGTGTGAGGGCTGGCAAATTAATACACGTGCTAACGTACCACACACTCTATGAATGAAAGGATCGATGTGCCTACATGTTCCTATGGAAAGAAAGAATCAAAAACAAGACAATATACTCTGTTACATTTTGATAAATATATATTCCCTACAACTGGATACGTTTAATTATTAACAGGCTGGATGTTAGTGACCACCAATGAAAAAGCTAAGCGAATTCTAAAGTAATGATTTCAATATAAAATGAAGCACAAATAATTTATTCTTTAAGAATTTTTTGTAACATGCTTATTTATGTTTTTATTTTATGATTATGGTAAATTTATCTCTATAATAAAATCAGAGTTGGACTCTTTCATCACAGCCAAATCAAGTCAGAACAAAATTGGTGATTTATTTACCTTGCTTAAGGATATTGTTATTTTAGTGTGACAAAATTACTGTTTTTATAAATAGCTCTTGATTAGACCTTTGAAATAAGCGATGAAAGCCATGCAGCATTTTTTTCTATGATGTGTTTTTGTGTACAGATCTAAGCCATCATATATTAGCCAACCGAACAAGAGCGCCCTGAGATAACTTTGTCACCAGGGGACTTGTGATGCTGTTATGAAAAAAAGAACAGGGCACTGCCACAGGGGATTAACTCTTAGTTAAACTCTGTGCAACAGGACTAAAGAGCAGGAAGAGAGAGAACGAGAGTCTGTCCTAGAAGGACCAGGAATTTTATAAAAGACAGGTTATAAAGCCAAAGTAAATTTATTTACAGAGACTGAACAATTATCCCAAACCTTCTTCAGGATGTCAAATTAAAACCAGGCATGCAATCTAAACTTTGAACAAAATAGTGCAAAACACTTAAGCAACAAAGTGGAAGGTGGAATCTTAGGTCCTACAAGAACATGTGCTAGAAAATCCATTTAAAACATGCAAAAGTGGTTTTAGGAAATTGAGCCAAGAGGCCCATTTCCTAGAAACTCAAGAAGACCTATATGCATTTTGTAATAAAAGAATAAACATTATACAGAAATGCTTAACCTACAAAGGTTAACTTTGTTTTTGTCTGGAAGTTAATAAGTGAATTGTCAAAATAATTGGTATATTACCTGGGTTAAACTTACTTTATTAAAGGTTGTGATACATGGAAATTCATCATCTGCATGTATACATGAATACAGTATAAGCTATGTATTCACAGATATTTTGAAAAGACAGATATTTAGACCACGATTCTTTTATTTGCTTTCCATTGCCAGGTAATAATTTGAAACATGAGTCAAAGACTAGAAAGCACAGTGAAGCCTGATTCTTTTTTTCCTTCTGTACTCAGTGTATGACATTCCTGCGTACACCCTGAGATAAACAGCAAGTGAAGGGCTTAGATCCACTTTGTCAAAGAGAGTAGCCATTACCCATGTATGGCAGTTGAGCACTTGAGAATTGATTTTAATTTTATTTTTCGTCTTTATTTTAAAATTAGTGTAAAATACACTTCCCTTTAATCGTGACATGATTGGTATGGTAAAAAAAATACATTTATTTATCTTTAGCCAGTGACACATCTAAAGTATTAATTTTGTATTTGTTGTATAAGGTCCCAGCGTGTTGATAGTGAGACTAAGAAGGCCTGAGGCACTTGCCTGTGCCTGGATCACACACACGTTCATTCCCCTGTCTGGCTCAGCATCCCTGTGGTTGTTATTATCGTAGGATGCACTTCAACAAAAACCATCAGGGAACTTTGGGGGATAAGGTTCATGTTGCAAGTGATATTCTAACCTTATGAGTACCCACACTATTATTGTCTTTCCTATAAGCCAGCCTCCAGCCTTTGTCACTAAACGGAGGCACCAGGCTGCCAATATGGACACCAGCCCTACAGGCAACACCAGCACCAAGGAATAACTGAGTCATCACAGGGGACTGTGCTATTCATTCAGCTTTTATTCATGCAGGTTCAATCCAAATCTATAATAGCCCATTCATAATAACAATCACTCAGAAACAAGCAGCAATAACATCACACAAGAGAATTTGGGGATAACGAACCCGAGTCCCAAGAGTCCATATATTAGGTCAGGTCTGGGAGGCAGCTAGTCAGCATCTTGCAAGGCAGAGTCTACTGCAGCTTCAGAGTCAGCTAGAGCAGGGTTGACTCGAGCATCAGAGTGCCTCTTAGCTGTCTCAGCTCTTCTCAGCTGTCTGTTGGAAGGCCTTTGCTTGCATACTCTTGTATAATGCAATGTTGCATCAGCCTGAATATGTGTTGTTTTGTGCACCTCCATAGGCACATGCTGATTATATCGCTCAACTGAGCATGCTCTGAGAGGGTGGTGTCACCCTTCAGATAAGCAGGAGGGTTTGCATCATCTCTCTGAGTCTTTGCTCTACTGCGCATGCTCAAAATATGGCTTCTCAGTCGATAGGACTGACTCGCTCTTCTTCAGTCCTGCTCTCCATAGTTTATTACTCACAGGTTCTAGGGGCCACACAGTAAGTTCTTGGGAAGAGAGATAGAAAGAGAGAGAAAGAAATAACAACCTGAGACTCTGCCTTTATCAAGGTCCAAGTGTGGGTTATCTAGAATTTTTTGGGTTCACTCTTTATTGACTCATTTAAAGCCTAAGAGTGAGAATTAAGGCACAGGGAGGAAGAAGCAAGTGGAGTTACTCAAACAGCCAGTTATTGAGGTTAGCCTAAGCTTCTGAAAGGTGGTTCTTCATGGGTGGGTGGCCTAATTCCTTATCCGGTTATTTTGCTAGTAGTTGTGTCATACGCCTGGCACTAAGTTTGTTAAAGAGGATGCCTTTGAAATGGATCCCTCAGTAATCAAAATGCTTCATGTCAGGCACTTGCAATACAGCCTTACAGTATATACTTCTCAGCCCTAAGCATCATTTCTTGTATACTCATGAGCACAGAATCAATCTAGTTGGTACCATTGTGTTGATTCAGTTGCAATGATTTTTTCTTCTGTATTTATGTAAACTCCCATCATGTTCATTCCATGATTTTATGTGGACAGCCCCAATTACAGTGACAAGCTGTATAACTTACAATTGGATTTGGAATTAATATAATTATTTTTTAGTTTAAAATATTTCCATATTGATTTTCTGTTGCAATGATCTATCAGTTTGTAAAAATAGGGTATTAAAGTCCCCTAATATTATTGTCTATTTCTCCCTTTGTGTATTTTAGTATCGCTTAATATATTTTGCTCCTCTGCTGCTGGGTACATATATATTTACAATTGCTTATACCCCTCCTTATACAGGGTCCCTCAAAAGTAAGGCTTGCTTGAGTGTGGTTGGGAGGGTACATGAATGTCTCACAAAGATGGACAGCAATTTGAACATTTCACCTAAAATGTCATATGGTGTGTTTGAGCATGATTATGTTATCTTACATGCTTATGATCTTGTAATAAAAGATTTTGTAATAAAAAGGGGGCATTATTTTTTCCAGACCCTGTATAATGACCTTCTTTTTCTCTTGTTAGATTTTTTTTACTTAGAGTCTATTTTATCTGATAATAGGATAACTACGCCTGCTCTTTTTTTGGTTTCCATTTGCAGGAATATCTTTTCTATTCCTTCACTTTGAATCTTCATGTGTTCTTAAATCTAAAATGAGTCTCTTGAAGGCACCATATAGTTGCATCTTGTTTTTATCATCCATTCAGCCACTTTATGGTTTTGTCTGAGTAATTTAATCCATTTAAATGTAAAGTATGTACTGATAGGCAAGGATAACTAAAGCTTTCTTACTATTTTCTGGCTGTTTTGTAGTTTCTCTCTTCCATTCTTCTTTTGCTGTCTTTTTGTAAATTGACAATTTTTTACAATGGTATTGTTACGGGAGAAACTCCTGGAAATTTGATTCTTCTCATCCATGCAATAAAGAATTAGAGATCAGCAAGTATATTAGCATGCAAGCAGGGTTTATCGGTCATCTACTCTCATGGAAGAGGACAGGCTTAGTAAAGATGGGGTGGGGGCTGAAAGTCATAGGTTCAGGGTGAAGCAGGGAATGGGAGATGAAGGTAAGGATGGCCTAAGGCCGGGGTGGCAAGTGAGCTCCTGGCCAGAGGCCGGAAGGACCGAGGCCAGGTGGCCTAGAAAGGCAGCCAGAGAGCCAAGAGTGCCAAGCCCCTGAGTCCTTTGTCCTGGGGACTTATATAGTTGACTGGATGGGGGAGGGTGAAGAAGCTACATGTTGATTGACAGGTAAATGTGGTGCTGGCTTTCTAGGACAGGGCCTGAATACCCAAAGGTTTTAATGGGCTTCTTCCTTTAGGCAGTTTGGGTCCTTTTGGACCTTTCTCAAGGCCTTGGGATGAAAGCACAGTTTCAAAGGCTTTCTTTCCCAGATAATGGAGAAGATGCAAAGAATTTCAAGGAGTGCTGAGTCAGTGTCTTAGGACATATATCCTTCCACCTCCCTGTCTTTGCTTCCTCTCTGGCTGCTCATTCTACTACACTAATATGCCTTGATTTCTTTCTCTATATCTTTTGTGTATCTATGGTAGATTTTCACTTCTTAGTACCACCAGGTTTACAAAAAATACCTTATACATATATTAGTATATTTTAAGCTGAAAATCAATCATACGCAGAAACTCTGCCCTTTTATACCCCCTAATATTTTATTTTGCTATTTATATCGTGTATCCATTAACAAAATATTGTAGCTATAAGTTAATTTTAATACATTTGTTACCCTTTATACCAGAGTGAAGTGACTAATATAACTCTGTTTATAGTATTAGAGAATTGTGACTTTCACTATATACTTACTTTTACCAGTACAGTTTATAATGTCCTATTTTTTAAATCACAAACTAAGCAAAGTGATGGCAGAGAAAATGGCATAAAAAGAAGCTCTAAACACTTTATCATAATAAAACAAACTCAAAAATGGCAAGAATATTACAATCAACTTTTTGGGCCTCTGAAAATTCATAGAAAAATTGCCTCAACATAGAATGCATTTATTCAAGAATATGACTAAATCTTGCTAAATAATAAGTTTTGTGCCATTTTAACTTTTTCTTATACCAATCTCTCCTCCAGCTCTAAGGTATCTTTAGAAATTAACAGATGATAATAATTAAACCAGGTATCCTTGCATTCACTAGAGGAAATAAAAACAGGGTTAGAACTATTTTTAAAGCTTCATTCACAGATAATTGTCATTATTCATCCACTCTTGTAGTTCTAGGAGTCTGCATGCAAGGACGTCTTTATCTGAGGTGACTCAGCATCTACCCAGTAAAGGGCCTTGCCTTTGGAGTCATTGTTGAAAACAATGAGCCAATTCTTTATCAAATTTGTGGCTACCTGAGATGCTGTTGGATAACAGTTGGGAGAAAACAATAGTGTAACAGAAAGGCTTAAAAGGAAAAAACTATCAAATAAGATATACACAGGGGCTTTTAAAAAGTGCCAAAATATTCCTGGGAATCTAGAAAATCGTGCATTAGTTTAGGGTTGTGTTCTTGTTCAGAGCTGTGTGCATCTCTGGAAGGACGTGAGGAGGCCATGATCCCTGAAGTTAAGGGTGTGTCCAAGTAGTAATTAAAGGCTAAGGCAGAAGTTTCAACTACCTGCTTGAGGGTTAAAGAAATACTCCAACATACTCACACACACACAGACCCTCAGTCAAGGCTGTGATTGTTATTGTTTCCAATTTTTGAAAGAAATTTCTATGCATTAACTGACAATAAACACAAGCAAGCAGAGACTTTAGTGGTCATGCATGAGAGAGTATAAACTTTTCAGAATTAGTCAGATATGTCACTAGACAATTCACCATCAACAAAAATAAAAATAAGCAGCAATAAAATAAGTCCGAAGATGAAGGAGAACCTAATTTCCAGAGTTGTCACATTATATTATAGTGTTTAGTTTACACCAGCAACAAAAAATAAATATGCAAAGAAGCAAGAAAATATGACAATCAATAGAACTTGAGAAAACCTAGACATTAGACTTACTAAACAAGGGCTTAAATCAACTTTTTAAAATATGTTTCAAAGCTGAAGGAAATCATGCATAAAAGAAGGAGAAAATGAAATTATACTTAAAAAGTGTTGCATACTGTTGAAATTAAGTTGGTATCAATCCAGTTCAGATGGTTTTAAATTAGAATGTTAAGTGTGATTTTCAGGGTAAAAACTAAAAGTACATTTTAAAGAGATACTAAAGGAAACAACAACAGAAATAAAATAGTATTGCAAAAACATCTATTTAACACAGAAGAGGCCATGATATTTAAACAGGGGAACATTAAAAACTAAGAGATATAAACCACTTGTAGCAAATTGTCAGTTATACATCATACCTAATAGTAATAATATTGAAGGTAAATGGATTAAACACTCTAATTAAAACACAGAGATAAGAAAATTAGATTAAACCATATTATCTGATGTTATACAGTCTATAATAAGTATACTACGGATTCACAAACACAGTACTTTAAAAATAAATCAATGGAAAAAATATACCTTGGAAAGTTCAGCTATACTCATATCACACAGAGGGCACTGTAAAACAAAGAAACAAAAAATGTTACCAGAGACAAAGAACATTTAATAATAATAAAAATATGAATTCATCAAAAAACATTTTCAAATACATATACATCTAATAACAGAGTCCCAAAATACACAAATTAAGTGCTCATAAAATTGTAGAAAAAATAAGCAATTCAACAATGATAGTTGGAAACTTGAATATCTTAATTTCAAATAATGAATAGAACAGGTAAACGGATCAACAAAGACATGAAAGACTTAAATACCATTACAATATAAGTAAATATAACCAACATACAGGATGGGGCAAAAGTGGGTTTACAGTTGTGAGTACATGAAACACAGAGTTTATTCGTGTACTATTTTTTGTTAGTTATTGCATTATTTATCTGTATTACAACTGCAAGCCGAATTTTGCCCCACCCTGTATATAGAACACCTAAAAACAGCAGAACATACATTTGTCTTGAGTGCACATGGCACATGCTGCAAGTATGGACCACACATTAGAACACAGTACATATATTAATGATTCTGAAAGGCTGAAATCATACAGGGCGATAGATATCACAGAACAACATGTGGATGTTCTACAACCACAATAAAATGAAACTAAAGCCCCAAAACTAAGGGAAATGTGGAAGTTTACAGATATATAAAAACCAAGGAATTCTAAACAAGCAATGGATCAAAGAAGAAATAACTAATAGACATTAGAAAATACTTTAACATGAATGACAACTTAAACACAATAAACCAGAACTTACAAGTTACACCCAAAGAAGTACTTAGAGGGAAATTGTAGCTGTAAATGACAATTTTTAAAAAGATCTACATTAAATCAGTAACATAAACTTTCACCTTAAGAAACTAATAAAGTGAGCAATATTGAAACATTGCTAGAAAATTGATAATAAATTTGAACAAATAAAAAGAATGGATACATTTTGCCACCTGAAAACAAAATTTACTATCTACCTATAATATTTAGTATTTTTCAACAGGATCCAGCTTATAAACTTGAATAGGTATGAAATGACTTTGGTTCTTCCTCAAAAAGAAACATTTTTGATTAAAAATGGTAAAATAAGTTATTTTAATTATGGAAATTTGTTAGAAACTAAAAGGAAAAGGCTAAAACAGAAATTTTTCAAAAAGTTAAATATGTTCAAGTAAGCCACCAAAGAAGTGACAATAAAATATCTTTATAACAATATCAAAAATGAGTTCTGGGAGATTCAATTAACTTCTCATGTAAATTTTGTCTTCAAAGTCTTTAAAACTTACAAAATTTTGTCAACCTATGGTCTAAAAAGTTCAAACACTGGATATTCTTTATATATATCTTTTAAATAATCTCATTTAAATATCTATCTAATTAAATATCTATGTAATTTATTTTCAATTACAATTTAGAGTTCTCCCAAGATTTCATGTCAAAAGTCTGAATTTAATACTGTTTTAAGACAGGAACTTAAATTTTTCTTTTAATTAATCACATAACTCTATGATGCAGATTGAAAAATTTCTATCGCTGTCTCTACAGAAAGTGTTATGGACCTTGCTGTTAGTATCATTGAGAATACATGTACAAATACTATGGATGATTGGCAGCTTATGGAAATGCTTAAAAAATAGAAGACAACAAATTGAACTATTTCATGTTGTTTGCCATACTCATTAGTTATTTGTAGGAAAGTTTTACAAAGATTTATTGCATTGTTAACCTCTATTCAAGTTTACACTAAAAGAAAATTATACACAAGAAAATATTTAGTAACTAAAAAAAAAGCAGGGTACTATACCTTTACTTTATGATATCTATCATCCTGCTTCTGAATGAGCTAAATATAAAACTGAAGAAATAAAAACACTTCTCTGTGACTTGACAAGTATGAAATTTTATGAAATGAAAATGTTTTATAATACAAAAAATCTATACATACTTCTAACTTAAACCAATATTAGAAATTTGAATTATAATAAAGAGTAAATTGTGAACAAAAACTGAAACAAAATTTAATGTTGCTTTTCAATTTATTGAACACCTCATTGAATTTTGATGTTAATAATAATCTGCCGACAAAAGGATAGTAAATTTTATTATCTTGAACATATAGAACGTTAAAATTTAGAATTAAAATACAGTATAAATATTAAAGGAAATTCTTAGTTTTCAGTTTTTGAATAGCCAATGAAAATTTTGTGTACAAATTGAGATGCACTGTAAGTGTAAAATGTAAGTCAGATTTCAAAAATTTAGCGTTATAAAAAATGTAAAGTATCTCACTATTAATTTTTATTGCATCTGGAAATGGTATTAATTTGGATATAGTAAGTGAAATAGAAGATAAAGTTAGTATTAATTTCAGCATATTCTTTATATTTTTTCATAATGACAATGAGAGAATTTAGTATTACAAATCAGCCCTATTAGACAACACTGGTATATAAAGTGCATTTTCTGTATTGTCTAAGAAGGACTGATGTAGTATTAATTTCTATTTTACTCTGGTATCACTCATTTTGTCAATTATTCCTTAAAGATTGCCATTGATACTTCGGTGAATTCCTCTGCACTTTGCCAACCACCTGGATCCAGATGACAGAAATCATTTAGAACAGTTGAATTATCATAGGATCTCTCAAGAATTTTGAACTTTTATTACTTCAAAAAGTTAATTCTATTATTTTAAACATTTTTGGTTGTTTTCTTTGACAAATAACAAGTTGTCAAAATGATCTGTTATAAAACTATATAAACCACAATTAGCTTTTTGTTTTTCTTCCTGTTTTGAAGAGAAACTTACAAGCATTTGTTGTTAGGATTCTCCACAGGCCTCTCCCTTTAGGTTTCTTGATGCAATTTTTATAAGCCTGTGACTTTCATAATTAATCTTTAATCAGTGATACCCCTTCCACTTTGAGATATGTAATTATTTTGTTTACTTCTGTGAGATTAATGTCTGGTTCAGAAAAAATGCGTGCAATTTTAGAGTACTCAAAGGATACACAAAAGTGTGTATCAACCTAAAGGAAAACTTCTGAGTTGGCCGTGGACAGACTTTCCATTAAGCTGAAAGGAGTGCTGATAGCTGGCAGCCTCTAGTTGTTAGTATCTTCAGATATAATGTACATTTTTATATTTTTGATGTTCCATTCTTGAAATTCCTTTTCTACCCCATGATGGTTAGTCTTTTTGGAAGCTTGTCTGGGTTATAGTGTCAAACATTAATCTAGGTGTTGCCCTGGAGGTGGTTAACATCTACCAGCCGACTTAAGTGAAGGAGATGACCCTTCACAATGAGTTTAGGTCTCATCCAATCATTTGAAAGCTTTAAAGGGTAAAAACCGAGGCTCCCCAGAGAAGTTCTTCCTCAGTATTGCAGCATCAACTCCTGGGTTTCCAGCCTGATGCCCTCCCCCACTGATTTTAGACATGCCAGACCCAGCAACTATAGGAGCCAATTTCTCCAAACAAACAAATTAATATATTCATAGCATTCATATAAACATATAAGATATATTATATTTAATATGTAGTATAAAATATATAAAATATAAGTATACCCATTCTATCAATTCTGTTTCCCTGTGGAATCCTGCATGATATATGACCTCTAGCAATAAAGTTATTTAATTTGTTTTCCTTTGGGTAAAGGAAGATGAGAACAGAAATTTGATTGTCAAATAACATTATAGTTCTTTGTGACTTAAAATGTCTTTTTGTTCTAAAAAATGGGTCTGCTTGATGAGAATAATAATAAAGAATATAGGTAATTAAATAAATGGATCAGGTAGATGGAGGATTTACTATGAAGCTGGGGACATTCTAGGACCTTTCTAAAATAACTAGACAGAAGGGAAAATGTTACCCTTAAAATACATAGATACACACACACGTGTGCACACAAATTACTTACAAGTGCTAAATCTAATTTACCTGTTTACTTACAAGGCTAAATTATATAACAAATAACATTAACCAATGCAAATTTAATAAAGCACTAAAATGTTTACGTTGAAAAAAATGGTTTTGTTACATGGAAACCTTGAAATCTTCTATCTGTGAAAGATTTCTTAAGAGCAGTTATTAGAAAACATGGGATTATACACCAAAAATATTTGCTTTACAAGAAACTAATTAAAAAGTACTTCTATAAAATAGTATATGTTTGTAATGAAGTGGCCTAAGTGCCATAATTTGACATTTCATGTTTTAGTATTAAATTTATGCTTTAGGTTTTGGCATTGGAATGCATAACTTATTCTAATGTTTTATCGTCTTAGATTTTTTAAATGGAAATTACTAATGTCTCAATCAAGAATCTGGTCAAGAACTCATACCATCTCAAAGATTTGAATTCTATAAGTGTGAAATGCAGTTCAAACTCTCCATTCAAGCGTCGGTTTCTCTATACATGTTTAACATGTTGCATTGGGCACAGAGTAGTGGGATATTTGCAACTGCCTGCTTGTAATCTTAAAGAGCTAGCAACAGTCTAATACTAATAGAAAATGACCACTAAATTTGTGTTTTCAAAGAGTAAGCAAAAAATAAGTATTAAAGTCAATACAACCTATGGTAAAGAAATATGGGACAGGTTTTTCTAGATTATTAGAAAATCTTTGAAATGTGATAAAAAATAGTATAAGTGATATTTTCTTTTTTTTATTTTTTTAAATTTATTTATTTATTTTTATTCAGTTACAATTGTCTGCATTTTCTCCCCTTCCCTCCACCCCACCCCAGCCAGTCCCACCTCCCTCCCCCACCTCTACCCCCCCTTGATTTTGTCCTTGTGTCCTTTATAGTAGCTCCTATAGACCCCTTTCCCCACTATCCCCTCCCCACTCCCCTGTGGCTATTGTTACAATGTTCTTAATTTCAATGTATCTGGTTATATTTTGTTTGCTTTTTTCTTTTGTTGATTATGTTCCAGTTAAAGGTGAGATCATATGGTATTTGTCCCTCACCATCTGGCTTATTTCACTTAGTATAATGCTCTCCAGTTCCATCCATGCCATTGCAAAGGGTATAAGCTCCTAATTAAACACTGGTAGGGGTCCTAAAAACATAAAACTATGCTGAGGCAAAGGACTCTCTAGACAGGGGTGTCTTGACTATGGCCCATGGGCTGCATTTGGCTCAGGATGGCTATGAATACAGCCCAACACAAAATCCTAAATTTACTTAAAACTTTGAGATGTTTTGTGATTATGTGTTGTAATGTATTTGATGTGTGGCCCAAGACACTTCTTCTTCTTCCACTGTGGCCCAGAGACGCCAAAAGTTTGGACACCCCTGCTGGAAGATTCCTATGAATGGGCTGGAATGGAATGCTATCTAACTTGGGGTAGATTCTGATCAGTTTAGCTTCGTGCGGAAAAGGTGCTTGTAGGGTGAGAAGGGAAGGGAGGCACAGAGGCAAGGCAACTTTGGGTTTAAGTGAGAGGTTAAGGGAATCATCTCAGTGTTCATTTTCTGGGAAGACTGAAGTTGCCTATGTAGTTCAAAGTTTAACTCATCAGCCTTGGGGTGCTCAAACCCTGCATATTTCACAGAAATGACTAGCCTTAGCTCAGGCCCTATGAGATTAACTCTGAACCCTTGGAAAAAGGTCTGGCCAGACAAGAGTATCTTTGCATACCTGAGGCCATAGGCCACATCAAATAGTTTAGGCTAAATAGTGTTATTTAGAGTGACTATCTGATGTTTATCCCTGGGACACTGGTGTACCCTGTGTCAGTTTACCTTCTGGGACTTTGTGGGCCTGGAGACTAGCTGAAGTCAGTCACACAAACACTCCGTGGCTAAAGGACGACTTCCAACAAAATCCTGGACACAAAGTTTTGACTGGGCTTCCCTGCTTGCAAACCCTGTCTCAGTGTTGACTCATGATGTTTATATATATATTCTCAATTAACTTTGTTCCACCCCAACTGATATTGGAATCAATGGGGATTTTTGTCTGCATATTCTAGATAAAGAAAGCGAAGAAGAAAGAAATGACTTACCCCAAATTACTCATATAGCTGGTATATGACAGAACAAGTGTTTGGAATTATACTGTGTGATTCTTAATTTTTTAATGTTGCACAACATGTACACAACATGAAAATGAAAAATTTCAATTTCTCTTTCATTCCTTTTTACTTTCTTCATGTTTCGTAAAATCCTTGTTGAAATGGAACATCAGTTGTGTAGTTCCCGACAGTTCTGGCTGTGACAGAGCTTGCTAAAACTGTTTTAACATTGGAAACACACTATCTGGGGACTAGGTGTGTTGGTGACAGCTGGAAGAATCAAAGTCAGAGAGTCTCAAAGGACAAAGCTCAAAGGGACAAAGCCAACAGACCAAATCAATTGCAGATGTCCATCTGTGAAAATTGGCTTTACAATGTGGATTGTACAACAGATATAAGGAGGCGGTTGGCACATTTGACCATAGCTTTTCAACCCCTGCTCTGGAAAAACCAGTAGGGTAGTCAATGGTTAGAGCAGGGAGAGAGCCTTTTATTCACAGCCTACATTCCATCTATCTGGATGTGGTGGAAAGATCCACAGTAAAACTTCAACCCCCGAGATTCAGTGGCTGTAAAATGGGTTACTGTGAGTGTTCAGGGCACTTACAGGGAAGGAAGCCCCACTGGCCAGGTATCTCAATCCCCTTCCCACACCAGGTGTCCCAGAACAAGTGATTCCTGCCTTATTACAGAGCAATGCTAAGTTTCTAAAAACTTCTGACTGTGTATTAAACATTTATTTCTGGACCAAAGAATTGAGACCTATCTGAAGAAGCATCTCCTGCATTTTGTACCCTTTTTAGTAGAAGACTATTAACTGAAATATCAGTTGAGGATCACAAACAGAATCTTTCTTCATTTGAGTTTTTCAATGAAGGAAAATAGAAAATATTTTAGCCACTATAAAAATGAATAACAAGATAAATTAGTCTCAATTAACTCAACGTAACAGTCAATGTTATTCATGAATTCAATGTAGCAAGTTTGCCTAGAAAAAGATAATAAATAATTAAATTCTACACTCTAATTTTTTTTAAATCCTTGTCTTTTTAGCATCAATTCAAAATCAAGAAAGGAAAAAAGTGAAACCCTGAAAGGTTAGATCCTGTTTATTTGACCCTAAGCAATCTGAGTGAAGCTTAAACTCTCCATTTAATGATGACCTAGGTCCACAAGCTGTGAGGGCATCAGCTTCTGAGGCCAGTTGTTCTCAGAAAAAAACAGGTGCCTCAGAGCAGCGACCCATAGAAAGGAAATCAGAACTGGAGACATTATCAGATTTTCTGTTTTGCCAGCCATGAGAATTACACAGTGGTGGTTCTCACCCACTGGTTGGTGATGTGAGATGTATTGGAAGGACTATTGGTTGACTTTAGAGGTAGGAATTTTGAGTCCAAATTTGTATAAGTTGTTAATTTCCCTAGGCAGCAGACTCAGAGATCTGAGCCTGCAAAACTCACACGTTGTTTTGATTATTTACTAGGAAAGTAGGGATTTAAAAGTTAATGCATGAGCCCTGACCAGTGTGGCCAAGTTGGTTGGGCATGATCCCACAAAGTGAAAAATTGCCAGTTCATGCCTAGGTTGCAGGTTCAGTCCCCGGTTGGGGTGCATCTGAGAGGCAACCAATTAATGTTCCTCTCTGACACTGATCTTTCTCTTCCTTTCTTTCTCCCTCCCATCCCCTCTCTCTAAAAATAAACAAATAAAATCTCTTCAAAAAAGTTAAAACATGATAAATCATTGGATACAAATGAACATTGTTATTGTTGCCATGGATTTTTTGGCTTTGTATCCTAATCCCTGGAGCTCTTAGGGTCTATTTTTGTAAGATTCTGTTGCCAATGGACCATTCTTTTCAGTCTCCTTCCTGTAATATCAGTTTGCTTCTATAGTCACCACATGTAATCCTCATTATTTCCAGCTTGGAGAAAGCACCTGAAAGCAGCTGAGGTGCGACCAAAATTGAGTTTTCTCACCAACGGTTGATTAATTTCTTTTCCTTCTTCCTTGTAGTCATCTTCTTTACATGGCCCACGTAATTCTGGGGGCCCAGTGTGGCCTGGTGTTGACATGGGAGTCAGAATCGAGAGGAAAGAAGATGTGGGATAAAACCTTTGAGTAGTGTCTAATTGAAGAATTGTGAAATTAGGTTGTGGGACTGTGACCTCGGCCACACCTGCCAGCCCCTTCTGTCCATCTTCTGCTTCTAGCTGCACCTTTTATCTTCTCTCTCCCCAAGTGGGCAAGCTTCTTATTCATTGCAACTTTCTGCAACAATCACACTAAGATCCTTGATGTTAAGGGTGGAAGCAAAACATCTGTTCTCCTGTGTGAAGAAGCTGTAGAAGATGCTTCTATTTCCTTGTTCCTTTGGCTTCCATAGTTTCTCGGAATCAACACTGGGTCCTACCAGTCTACCTCTGGATTGCACTCTGTCTTGGACACAACCACCCCTCGATTTCATTTTATCAGCATCACTACTGGGTGCCACTCTTCCACTATATCCCCTTTTCCCACTGGGCCCCACATTCATTATGGCCTTTTTCCTACTCCCCTTGTTGTTTTTCCCCTTTACTTTCAGCACACACTCAGCCACTGGAACCTATTTTCCAACCAGACCTCATTTTTTCTCTAGACCTTCCCATTTTACCTGACTGCTCACTCTTTTAGGATATCAGTCTTTCATTATATTTGACCCAAATCATTGTTTCCACTGATTTATTTGACTGTCAGCCCCACCCACCCCACCAACACTATACTACCACCAGACTCTATTTCAATTCTGACTCAATCTGACTTGATTCCAGTACGAATAGAATAAACACTTAACCAGAGAGCTCATCCGTGTATAGCCCCCATTGGCCGACCTTCCATGTCTGCACCATCTCTTGGAGATAGTCTGCATGTCTCTGCATGTCTACCTCAGCTCAGTGGCGGACATCTACAAAGGACTTGCCCCACCACATCTTCCTATTCTGGGCTCTGCTGCAAGGGCTTCCTTCTGTCTCCCAATCAGGAACTTTTATCTTCTTCCTTTGGACTTTGAAACGAGGTCTCTGGACCCTTGTAGATCCTTTTCCTCAGCACTAATGACCAGGAGCTTTTGGAGAAAAAATTTAAACAGTGAATTTTGGAGGAGTTATAAAATAAGAACAGATACATTGTCAAAAACTGAGTTTAGACTATCAACTGATATTTTAGAAAGACTGGAGTCACTTGGTAGTGATCACGACTCAAACCCTCTTCCAACACATAAGGAGGACTAAAGGCAAAATTGGCCAAGGGAAAATATCCAGGGATTCCAGGTCCATCGAAATGATTCAGTATATCCAACATGCTGATGTTTTGTTTTATTTGTTTGTTTTGGTTGCTGTTGTCATTTTTATTCTTGTTGAGGGTATGGTGTCTCTTCCATTCCACCAGAGACCTCGATACATTCCCTTACAAGGGGACTATTTCAAAGAAAATGGTTTAATCCAATTAAAGAACAGTTATTAGTTCTTAAGTTAATGAGACTCTGAGGAGGATGATATCTGTTTTTTATAACCAAGGATAGTACTTTTCCCAAATATATGTGTTTCTTCTAATAGCAGAGTGTTGTCTACTGTATGTGTATAATGTTTAGTACATAGGTTTAGAGTATAGGAGTTTTGACCTGGTTAAAAAAAAAAAAAGGAATAACTTTGTCTTATGTTAAGTGTCTACTTTCATTTTTGAAAATAACCAGGATCTGGTGTCAAGTTTACAGTGGCAATAAATATCCATGTCATTATGTATTCCTTTATTTGTACCTGCACAGATATTCTATTTATAAGATCCTTTATTTTTTCACTTTGTTTCATAACTCAGAAATTTCACTTCTAAGTATATATGCAGAAATATTCAAAATATAAATCTACTACAAAACATGTATACGAATGTTCATAGCAGCATTTTATAATAATAAAAAATATAGAAGCAAACGTTATGTCTATCAATTTGTAAATGGATAAACAAAAAGTGCTATATGCAAAGAAGGAATATTATTCAATCATGAAAAACCATACATCACTGATGAAGCTTGAAAACATTATGCTAAGTGAAGGAAGCCAGAGTCAAAAGACCACATACTGTTTGATTCTATTTATATAAAGTGGCTTGAATAGACAAATCTATAGAGATAAAAACAATAGACTGATGCTTATCAGAGGGTGGGGGTAGAGCAGGGAATAAGGTGTAAATGCTAATGGTTACAGGAACGTCTTTCTGGGGTGAAGAAATTATCCTGGAATTAGGTAATGGTGATTGCTGTATCAATTTTTGAATATGCAAAACATCACTGATTAGTATGCCTTAAGGTTTTAAATTTTATGGCATGTGAATTACATTCCAATGAAAATGGCTGTTCCACACAAAGTTATGAAAATTGACCAAGTGTTTCTCAAATTCATGTGAAATAAATCAGGAAGAAGACAAAAGCAACATTTTTCATGAAGAATCAAAATGAAGTCTTGTTTTACTTCAAGACTATTAAGCTTCTGTTGGAAAGATTACATTATTTGAAAATTTAGAAATAGAGTAATGGAACAAAAAGGAGCTACAAACACACACATACATCTGGGTCCTTTGTTTGAATGGGGAAAAAAAGAACCTTAGAAATAAATGAAGAAAATGGATCTTTAAAAATAAACAAACTGAGTTTCTAGTTAAATGGGAAAATATACAATTAGATTTATATCTGTCACTATATGCAAAATAAATTTCTGGCAATTTATAGATCAAGTGTAAAAACCAAAATGTTAATTCTCAATAAACACATCTTGAATATTTAGTTTAAGGCACATAAAATAAGGCACAAAGAGCAACAATCATAGAAGAACATAGCAGTAAATAAAGTGAAAAAACAGAGAACTCTAGCCCTGGTCAGTGCCTCAGTTGGTGGGAGCATCACGCCATAAACCAAAAGGTTTCAGGTTAGATCCCTGGTCAGGACACACACTTAAGTGCGAGTTTGATCCCCAGCTGGGCATGTGACAATCAATGTTTTTCTCTCTTTTTCTCTCTCTCTCCTTTCCTCTGTCTCTAAAATCAATAAACATAACTTCAAGTAAGGATTAAAAGAAACTCCATGAGGTAAAAAGCAGCAAATATATGAATAGATAATTCATAAAATAGGAAAATAGGTCAATAAATTAACACATTGACAAACAGTAAGTTTAGTAAAACAATGAAATACTCCTAAAAATATGACTATTTTGTTGAGACTGTAATAAATTAAAACTCTCCTTATCTCTAAGATACATCACAGGGATACAGAAAAATCTGATCTGATTTCTGGGGAGAAGTAAGGAAGGGCCATAGGAGGAGGACGCCGATGCCCAAGGAAATGGTAAACAGCCTGGGACAGGATTGGCTGAGGAGCTGAATGCCTCCAGAGCATAAGGAATTATGGGCGAGAAGATTTGAAATAAAAGAAGGGCTCTCAGAGTGGTGCAGCTCTCTCTGACTCTCCGTCTCTCTTCTTCCTCCGTGAGGCCTGGATGATCATGCTGCAGCTCCCTGCATCTCCCTAGGGATGGTATTTTGGATGATAAGGAACTGCGGGCCCAGCCTAGGGTCAGGCTGGCCTGGCAAAGGGTGGTAGGGTTATTCCTCCGGTGTTGGAGAGGGGAGGAGCTCAGAGACAGAAGCCTGCCATTCTTCCAAAATTGTGTACCTTTTGTATCTTATGTTGTTTTAGTTTGTATACTAACTCTATAGAAATAAGATAAAACTAACAGGGAGAATGATAGGAGAAGTCAGGTGTTAAAAGAATTTAGCCTTATTTGATAAGCTTAAGTCACTGCTTTTGAATAAAGATGCCTTTCCTTTTTCACCAAACCTTTGCTTTTCCTCTGGAATTTTGCCTAGGGGGTGCTGGCAGGCAGCAGGACCCCAGTTGCTGTTCAGTAACAGTAGCATGACATTTGGGTCACAGTTCTGCACTTATAAGGTTGAAAATTGTGCATTCCTCAAGATACAGAAATTGCCAGATACAAATTTGTCCTAGAGAAATGTTTACAGATGAGCAAAATAAGGCATAGAAGAGGATGTTTAATGGTTAATGATTAGAAACAACAAACTTGATCAAATATAAGAAGCTGAATAAATGTAGGTGGAATATACATACAATAGGATACATATAGTTGTAATACTTATTGAATCTAAATATATTTACTTTTATAGAACTACAAAAAATAATGCTGAATTAAAGAGCTAGGTTTAAAAATACATAATACATTTCTATAGCATTTGAGAAAAAATGCTCTATAGTATTTATGCATACAAAATCTCCAGAAGAATATATATCAATTATAACAGGAGCTGCTCTGAGGTGGAGCAAGAGAAAATAGTTGTAAAACAAAATACAACTTCCAAAAAGAATCTGAAGACAGTGAGACAAAACATTAACTTTTGCTAATTTTAATTGTTTTTTTATTTCTTTGTATTTTATATTCAAAAATTTCACTTACAAAAGTCACTCAAAATTAGCCAAGTTTTATTTCTCCTATATTTCCAGTTAAATTGCACTGCAACTGTATGATACAAATTAAAATTCCAGTGCTCAGGCATAGTTGTGCTTACGGTTAAAATCAATTTCTCCTATATTTTGCCTTTATAGTCTGACAAAGTGTTGATCATTGAATGAGATGTCTAACAAGTTGAAAGAGAAAACAGCAGGAAACCACTCAAGGTAGAACATAACCCCCTCATTAGAAGCAGTTATTTCTAAAATTAATTAAATGTGACATCAAGTGTGGGCTTCTTTATTATATTTTTCTATAACTTATATACATTTCCTAAAAGAATGGGACTTTTCTCTGGAAATTAGGAAGTACATTGAGGTGTCCTTATAACTTGATTAAAATCTATTTGATGGATGATAGATGATAACTAAGCTTGTTATGGTGATAATTTTATAATATGAACATATTCAAATCATGATGTAATGTATCCCTGAAACCAATATAATGTTACATGCCAATTATATATCCATTTTAAAACTATGTATTTGGTGGAATTTCATATTTTTAACATAATCCAAAGAGTTGACAGCACAGGGAAAAGAGAAAACAAATGGGGGACGAATCTATAGATTGATGTTTGAGTCTTTTTCAGTCTTGAAAAAATCCTCCTGTCTTGAAAACTCTAAAGGGAAATCAACAACTACCTCTATTAAAAAAGAAAAATAAGTCTAGCCAAGATCAAAAGGAATAGTCTGCCTCTGCCTCAGAATAAATGAAATGGGACAGATATCTTAGTTTATAGAATTTCATCTGCTACGCAGAGCCGTCCCTAAATTGTCACTGGTAATTGTCACGCCACGTTGTGCATAGAGTGAAAGGGCAAAAATGCGGAATAGGATGGATGGCACATCTTCCCATTGTTTACAAATTATTATTGCGCCGTGTTTACTGAGATCGAGTGAAGAAAATGTTATCTGAGACTCAGCCATTAGCAAGGTATGACATGAAATACTGCTTCAGTGCTGATATCATAAAAACTTTATGTTTAAAGTTCCACTTAAAAAGTCTTAGTAACGATAGCTGTGATGTTCATTGGACCATATCAAAATAATATTTGAACACTGATTGAAACCTGGAAAGTTACTAGGAGTTTTCTGTGTTGCAGTGGAGATGGAGTGGGAAAAAGTGTAGAAATTATATTTAAAACACATGACTTATGCCCTGGTTAACATCCTGTATTTTTCTATTAGGTCGGAATAATGAGAGCATTACAAAGTATTTGTAATTTCATTTTTCTAAGCCTGATTTCTCTTTATAGAAACCAATTTTCCAATAAACATGTTTATAAGTCGCACTTCTACAGGGTCTCTACAAACTTTTATATTTTGAAAACTCAAATTCTTCCTTTTATTCTCCTAGCCAGCAGGCTTATTTCATGAATTTTCTACCTCAGCACTTGCTGTTTTAGTTCTCTAACACAGCTTTAACTGATTTCCTATACTCAATACTCTTTTCCAATATATGATTTGATTTCTCTTTTACTGATGTATAACCATTAGAACTACTATAAAGATTTAATAAAATGATTAAACAATTAGCCTTCTTGTAATTTCATAAAAAATTTGTGAAAAATATCTATCTGCCTATGTACTCCATCACAAAATGGAACGCCATTAATGTGAAGATCACGGACTCTGGAATTTAGGGTTCCTGGCAATGATCCTAGCTCCGACCATTGCTGTGTGGCTGGGGAAAATTCACTAAGTTTTATTTTCTTAATTTACTCCATGATTGTTTCTCAAGTTTGTATATTGTAATGATGGCAGCCATTACAGGTATGTAAAGAACTGAGATAAAGTTTACCTTACTTTGGAATTTGCATTCTGCCAGGAAGGAGTACAGATACTTCAACAATAATAATGGGGTTTCGTAGGTTCCCTTAGAGGCATCTTTACAGCATAGTACTTTTTTACCATAATTTAAATTATAAAACAACCCAGCTATTTATTTAAGTACACAGGTTAAGATAATGTACTCATTACTACTATGCATAGATGTAATATGATCTACTCACGTAGCCAATATCCAAAGTTATAAAATGTTACCACATTTACCTTGTTTCAGAACCTACTCAGACTTCGCCCTAACTTGATGTGAAGATATAAGTGAAACATCTTGCATTCCCTCTCCTTTTTTAGATTCCTTAATTTTTTAAGGATAACCACTATTGTAACTGAACAAAACGGAGGTTTCACTGCCTCCACCATGAAAGCCAAACTTGGGAGGCAGGTGCTGGTGTAAAAGGAAGGAGGTTTTATTCAGGTTCCTCACAACCTGGAGGAAAGGTGGACTTCCATCTCGAAGATGATCTCAATCGTACTGCTCAAGCCGGAGGTCCTATATCATAGGGAGAGCGGGGGGAGGGCTTCCCCCCCCCCCCCCGTCCAATTACCTTTCCATCTTTTGGCTTGATCAGGCCCTATTAATTCATATTTCTAGCTTTGGGCCACGTGGGTCCTGTCCACTATATTTCTAGCTTTCGGGCACAGGTCAGTATAAGAACCTCCTCTGCCACCATCTAGGTCAATAGAGGAGACTCCACGGCACTCCAACTGACTGTCTACAATAACACTATGATGGTTGTTTTGTAGAGTACATACACAGCTGAATTGTAAGGTATGTCTTTTTATACTATTTTTACATATTTTAAAATTGTTCTCCAGGATATGTTTGTCATTTTACACTGCCACCTTCCAAGAATAGTGCTCTTGACTAGATCCTTGCTTATTCTTGGATTGGTAGATGAGATCATTGGTTCTGGCTGCTCCTCACACCGTGACAGTCCACACTCCATGTCTAATGTTGTGTGGTTGACCACCAGAGTACGGACACACATAATGATGACAGAAGCTGTACATACCCCTGTGCTCACCCAGGCGTCTGTGCCTTCCCTCTGCTGGATTGACCTGCTGTGGAAAGCAGCTCCTACCTACTGTCGTGTTTTCCACGCAGTGACTGCTGTGGCTGCACTATGCTGTGGCTACTGCTTCTTTCAACATACTCCATGACAGCTAGTTCGCTTCATCACAGTCACAGTGGTTGTCTCAGACAAGTTATACATGAGACTTAGTGATGTCACTGTATCGTGGCAAAACTTTGCAGCAGACTCCTTAACTCTAGATATAATCATTGAGTCCTTATAACTACGTGCATGAGCGGTGACCCAGTTATGTGGCCTGTCAATTTTTTCCATCTCTTGCATTTCTTCTGAAAGAGAGTTCAAATCTTATTATGCCACTGATAATTGACCCAAACATGCATCTCTCACCATTTACATTAATCTTTTATGCCAGAAAACATTTCCGTTTAATTCTTTCTTTTATTCTCTCCTCAGACATGTACATTAACTATAACTACCTATTCTAAAATTCATGATAATGGTAGTGTTGTCCTTTTGAAGTCTGTGGAATATATTTGATGAGTCTTGGCAATGCCGGGAAAGAGCTGTCTGTGTTCACTACCCACCATCCTCTGAGAATGCTATGGGATACTCACAGGTCTGCTTAGTACTTAAGACCCCAAAATGATACCTAAAATTATATGAATCTGTGTGAAAGTTCCCACTTTGCTATTGTCTCTAGATTTATGGCTGAGACAGAGGTCACTGGGATTGAAATCTTTCTTAGGCTCTACTGTAAGATTCCAAGCTTTATAAAAATCTAGCTGGAGCATTGATGGCTACAAAGAGGATATACTAATGTTCTTGGAAAGTCTGCAGTGGTCCATCGACATTTGTTACTGTGTTGAAGATGTAAGACATTGTTTACAATATTGTGGAAGACCTCCTGGCAGCTCCTGTGAGAGTCTATCCACAGTCTAAGTATATTCAATCAAGAACCTATGGTTACATATTTCTCTGTAATTTACTGTGGCTCTGAAAAGCCTTAACTTGTGCACACAAGTCATGAGTGTTACCTGACCTCTGTCAATTGCTAGTCTTGTTATCTGTTGACAACATTCATAATCACACTTACTTGATCATTCCTTTACACATTTTGAATTTTAAAAGGCCCACTGAAACCCAGCCAATGCTTTGCTTCTGGGAACTGGGTTTCTTGCTTACTCCCTAGAAATTCTCAACCTCTCAAGCAAGCATTCCTTCTTAGGAAAGTTTATATAGCCATACTAAATCAAGACCAAATATCAATAATCAAGTATATAAATCCTCACTTTGAATTATCCTCTCTAGTATAGGCTGGTTGCCTTAAATTTGGACAATTTCCAGAACCAAGAGATATAGGCTTGTGATTTTTGTTTTTGTTTTCGGGAACTTTAATTCTTCAGAGTAATAATTATCTAGCTTCCTTAATTAGAGTTTCTCTTACAGAGTCTAAGGCTTATCCAATTTCACAAGCTTCACTTTTTCCTAAGTGGACAACTCTTCTTCATATTAAGAAATGTGGCTAAAAAATTATACATTTACAATTTGTGCATATTTGCTTTCCAGATGAAACTGTGATTTCATCTGGCCATGTCTACTTTCTTAAAGCCCCTCAGCTACTATCAAAAGCATGAAATCAATCCTTGCTAGTTTTGATAGTTTTGTTTACATACTTCTTGGGGGACTTTCTGGACTATACATCTGTTCATCATTCAGAACCCTTGTCTTACCTCTATCATTAATTGCTCTCTTATTCCAAGACTATCCATCTGTAATTCTAACATATTTCTCTCAATTTAATCAAAATAGGTCATCTATATTAGGAGACATGAAGAACATCAGTTTGGGATGTCTCCGACACATTAGTTATGCAAATAAATCCTGCCTGCCTTCTCCATCTTTAATAGAGTAATTCCATTAGGAGAGTGTTTGTCCTACATTTTTCATGTCAACAACCATAATGTTGACATAGAGGTATTAAAATATTTGAAATTGTAATAGAATAATATGTTTTTATTAGCCTAATATATATTAATATCTAGCTCTGTGTCTAAAAACTGACATAATTTTCAACACTACATCTCAATTAGAACTTAATGGAAAGCAGTATGGAGACACCTCAAAAAATGAAAAGTGGATCTGCCTTTTGACTCAGCAATTCCACTTCTGGGGATATATTCAAAGGAACCCAAAACATTAATTTGAAAGAACATAAGCACCCCTATGTTCATTGCAGCATTATTCACAATCACCAAGAAATGGAAGCAGCCCAGTGTCCATCAGTAGATGAGTCTGTGGGACATTTACACAATGGAATACTACTCAGCTGTAAAAAAAAGAAAATTTTACCCTTTGTGACAATATGTGTAGACCTGGAAAACATTATGCTAAGTGAAACAAGCCAGTCAGTGAATGACAAATACCATATGATTTCACTTATCTGTGGAATCAAATGAACAAACTGAATTAATGAGGAAAATGGGGACAGACTCATAGATGGAGAGCAGGCTGACAGCTAGTGGGGGATGTTAGGGGGGTAGAAGGATTGAGCAAAAAGGAAAAAAACTCATGGACAAGGAACTACAGTGTGGGGATTGTTTTGGGGAGGGGGTATAAGGGTACTAAATGGTAGTGGAAACAATGCAATAAAGATTTTAAAAATTTAAAATATAATAAAATGTAAAATTTTCCCATTCAAGTTCATGAATCCTTAAATTTTATTCCTAAATGCTCTGATGTTCACATTCTCTTAGTTAAGAAAATATGACCCAGGGGTTACTCCTCTTCAGTCCCAACCTCTAGCCCAAGCTGTGGTTCTACCAATGATATCTCTGCTTATCTTTTCACTAGCATCGTCATCCTTCTGCAGTTTCCTTTAAAAATATTTTCCCCACCTCAGTTTTGACACAATTCAGAAATAAGAAAGGAAAGACAAAAATTAGAACATAATTTTCATCTTTTATACTGATAGGCTATGGAGTATAAAGATTAGTGTGAGAGCCCATTGAGCCTCAAAATTTCCCCTCTAGAAACTGGAACAGCTCACCTCATGGAAACTCTGAGTCCATAAAGCAGGAGAAATTATCCAGGTGTCTGCTTCCTTTTATTTGAAATGAAAATTTACCAAACTCCTACACTTAGCACTTTTGATATATTAAATTCATAAAATAACATTCAATTATAAAATATAAATGGATAGCTGTTCCATCCACCAAATAATTCATTTTATCTTGGACAGAAGAGCAGGGGCTAGAGCAACAAGACACAAAATATTTAGAACATTTGTTATTGGGAGAACCACACCTGTAGAGGAACAGTAATGAAGAGTAATTCATGAAAAAAATCACCAGGTATATTTAATTTATTTGCTTCCATAGTATCTTATTGAGTTAAAAATATTTGGGGGGGGGAACAATTAACAAATTCAAGAGATTGCATTACATATACATTATTGTGTATGGGGAACAACAATGAATAAAAATATTTTTTCTTGTCAATGAACTCATGGTCATATTTGGAAGATAGAGTGGTTATATATGGGAAAGTTTTCAACTCACTGACTGTATTTCCCAAATAGGGATTTTATTAGGTGCTCAGAGTTTATAGCAATTACTCTATCATTTTGTCCCCATTCCAGCATCACTGTCCCTCAGTTACCTCAGGAAGTTAAAAAAAAATGCACAGTGAGACTGTAAACAGTGCTGAGTATTTGATCTTTAATACATCTCCAGACATTTCTCACTTTCCACCTGTTCTTTCAACATTCCTTAAATTTCTCATTCTCTTTCACTATCTTCTTGTCTTTTTTCTTATTCAGTGTTTTAACAAAGGATAAGATTGAGCATGACAACTTTAAATAATTCTGGACTCAAGCTCAAAAGGTGTCATTTTGATAATGGTTCAGTCTTCTTGGAATTGATTCATTTAAAAACTTTTAAGGAGTTTTACTTCTTTGGAAGAATGATAAAATATATTCTGTGCTTAGACAGAAAATAATATTATAAGTATTCTAAACAGTAACTTTCACTGCTACGTGTTAACATGATTTATGAAATCACAGTCTTTCATTTCAACGTGACCTTCGTCATGGAGCCACAGTGCCTGTTGTTTGATACAATGAATGTTATTTTCTTTTGTAAGTAAATGGATGCATCATTTAAAAATTATGGTGGTTGTAAGGAGCACAAACCTGATGGTTTCAATGCATAGTCATTTTTATCTTTCCTAGACAAGAAACCTGGTGTTGAGTGATCACAGGAACTATTTCAGCAGCTAAAGAAAGCAGAACCAAGGTTTCTGAAATTCTGTTTACGTTTCTTCCGTGTCCTCGGTGGGATGCTGTAGCTCCATCTGTCATGTCTAAACTGTAGTAGGAAGACGGACTGGCTAAACTAGGAAAGAAATGTTTTAACATTATTTTTTTAATCAGGAAAAATCAAAGTAATGATTATATATAATAATGAATCAAGCCGGCATATATGTGTCTTTACATAAACACATATAAACCTGTAATTAATCAGTTAGTTAATTAATTAATTAAGAGATACACAAAGCCAAAAACGTGTCTGGGGTCCATGAAAGTCATGATGTGGCCCTGTACATTTGCTAGGATTAAAGGGTTTCCCAGATAGGAAATGTGATCATCTCAGGCAAACTGGAATGTCTTCTCACTCTCAAAGGCTCCAGACACCGCAAGGAAACTTTTGGAAATAACATTTTAGTTGAGAGTCTCTAAAATTGAGGAATGCCAGAGAGAAGAGGGTAGAAATGGATGCTGATCAGGAAAATGGTACTTAACATAATGCATGCCTCAACCTTTATACACCCATCTTCTCAAAAAATGTTTTTAAAGGATTTTACTTACATGCAAAACAAACAGTGCTTAAATTGTATCAATTACTGCCTATAGGTTTATATTAGTTTCTAATTACTCTTGTAAGAAATCACAACAAACTTATTTAAAAAAAAAGATTTATTCACTGTGTTCTGCAGGTCAGAGTACAAACTGTCGAGTTACATTCCTTCTGGAAACTAGGGAGAATCTGTGTTTGCACTTTTTCCAGTTTCTGGATGCTGCCTACATTCCTTGGCTCATGGTCCCTCTTTGCATCTTAAAATCAAGCAATGTAACATCTTCCCTCTCCTATGACCTTCTCTCTCTCGCTCTCTCTCTCTCTCTCTCTCTCTCTCTCCAGGGGCCATTGTGATTACATTGGGCCCACCTGAAAATTCTGGGGTAACCTCCATCACACAATTGTTAACTTAATCATATCTCCCAAGATTAGGATATGGCTCTCTTTCAGGAGACATTATTCAGCTAACCACAAAGACCAATCAAGTATTCCTAGGTCATGCACAGATTAATACTGCCCAACAAAGCCAAAATCAAGGAAGGATCTCTAAGAAAGCAAAGCCAAGGGCTGTCAGACTGATTAACCAGAGATTTACTCCAATATCAAGGCATGGGTCCCCACTATTCTTGCCCAGTATAATGTTATTTGACTTATGACTACTGTATATGTCTCATAATCTTGTCTCCGTTTTCCCTTCTAACATCTCTGTCCTTCAGTCTGTGTGTTTTCTTCTGACTATTTTAAGTTTATAAATTCCATTTTAATCAGACTAATCTGAAGTTACTATTTTCTGATTATTGTTTAGAGCTTACTATACTCTTCTAAAAGCTATTAAATTATTTAGCTTAGTAATTATACGTATTTATATATGTGATCCATAAAACCATTATTTTGCTACCTGGAAATTTACTTCCATTGTTTGTGTTTTACTTTCTTATTGGTTGCCCTTTTTTTCTAACTTGTTTTGTTATTATTTTATCATCAGACATTGTATAAAATAGTATAGAGACTAATTTGGAATACAATCATAATCTTTCTCTTGAGCTAATCACTCCCTTTATTGATGAAAGAAGATGACCTGGACTTAGTCTAACATCCTTGTTGTCTCGAATTGGGTAAACAAACAAATTATATTCCTTGGAAAAAGTCATAAAGTCTAATAACCCCACCACCAAATATATTGTTCTGTCCAGAAATCTCTAATTATACTCCATTCCATTATACTCCATTATACTCTCTAATGGAATTTAACTTAGTTTTTTAGGGCTCTCAATTCACACATGTAATTCAGTTGCATGTATGTATGTAATTCTAATAAAAATAAATGTTTAGCTAACCAAAATAAAGCCTGTTTTTATCTATTTTTAATGCTTAGCACTATGCAAATAAAAATGTGAATTTTTCTAGGATTTTTTTCTACATTTTTTTGCTTATGTTGAATACATAATGTCAAGTTGAATATACTGTTTCAGATATCCTGGGCACAGAAAAATGTTACAGGAAATGACTTACCATTAATATTACTTGGACTCTTCCAAAAGGGCAAGAGTGTTACCTATAAATCTTCAAAGGGTATATCAAGTCATAACTTTTAGAAAGTCCTTTTGCGTTACTAAGATATTTCTTATAGCCTTTTCTTTTATAAACTTGGCAGGAACCCCATTATCATAGCCTAGGGCAGTCAAAATCATCTTCATGTTCTATGTAATTCCTCAGTTTTATTCCTTTGTATCTAAATCTGCAGAATCTTTATATAACATCTTTAGACACATTTCTAGGAAAATAAATACTCCAGTCATATGTTTCATAATTGGAACAAATTTACTGAATACTTTGGAATGATATCTCTCCAAATGGTAAACTTACCAAAGTATGTTTTCATCTGCCTAACTATTATTAAGGAATAAAATTAAGTGGTAAGTAAACTTTTCTTTATCTACTGGAGATATTCATTCAACCCTCATCTTTCCCCCTTTACATATAATGCCTAATGTCTTTATGCTCTTACATGAATTATAGTCCATTTGGCATATTTGTAAGTAAGTCCTATCTAAGTTAAGTAATGGGTTTGCGTTTATCCCCATCCTTATTGCAGCCAAAGTATTATGAACTCCTACTTGGGGGGAAAAAACATTGTTATAACCAATAAGAGCTCATTTGTTTGCCCAACAGCTTGAAGTCCCTAAATATAGCTAACAAGCAAGAAGTTAAAGCACTCTTAACAAAAAAAAAAAAAAACACACACAACAGAATATATTAATTAACCTGTATAAAAAAGGCACTCAAGACCTCAACATTAATAACAGTAGGAGAAAGCTAAATAACTTAACTGAACTTCAGTGTACTGGACTATTTAATTCATACACCATTGGCTGCTAAAAACAGCAACTCTTTTAAAAGCATACATGCAAATAAACTAGCAAAGCAGCTAGATAATTTATTATAGGAAATTTCCATGCTATTTCTCTCAAGTAGTTAACTCTTTGAATTATGCATGCTTCTTTTTCTGGCTGGAATGTTTGTCCCCTTTTTGTCAATGTGTATAAATTGTAATTATCTCCCAAAACTCAGGTGTATATATCACAACATTACCAAATCTCCCCTACTACTCCCATTGTATTCTTGGAAAAATGAGGCCATTTTTAATTACTGATTTATGTATCTTTTTTATTCCTCCCCATATCCTGGGTTTGTTTTATTTTGTTTGAATTATTCCATGTTTAGGAAGTTAATCTAAAGTATCATATATATTTTAGAAAAATTATAATAGATTTTGAAATATTTTTATTAATCATTTTCCATTGAAAATACAAGCTGCTGTGCCTTAAACAAGAGCATTGTACATGTCACCGTTAACTCCCCTAACAGAAAGAAATAAAGGAATATGTGTTGCTGTTCTTATGATTTCCATCAACAGTTTTTAGCACATAGCAATTACAAAATGTCTTCTGAACTTCCCATATTGCTCAGCAAATTAGCAATTGAAGAAACAGTCAGTTGATAAAGCACTAACAGATGGAATAATAGGTAGACAGAATTTAAACTTTCTCTGAAATTACCTGGTAGATATTAGGTCTAATATTCTAACTGAAGGAAAAGAATCAGGAACTTAATCTATGTTTTCTCCTCCCCCACCCCGACGATAAGGACGATCAAATTGATACAAAGGCACTTTGCTCTGGACTACCTGCTTGCTCAGTAGGTCTTTCATAACGCCCTGTAGAGCTCCTGAGATCATTGGATAAACAGTTACATTTCTTGAACCACAATATACCTTGAAGTGAACAATAATAAACTAACCTTTCTTGAATGAAATTTCAGAATGTCATTAACATACCTGCAAAATTTGTTGAAATAGACCCCAAGCTCAGATCACAATTTCTACAAAGGGTATTCAGTCTACATTTTAGGAGAATTTACCAAATCAAAAATTTGGGAGTTAAAAGCTGGTTTGGATAACATTGGAACTTTGTAAAGGAACATAATTTTTGATCCTGAAGCAAAGAAAATTCACTCTCTGTGTCAAATCTGCTGAGCAAACATAAATATTCCCAATAGCATGTATAATTAGTGATCTATTAATTACTTCATTTCACACAGTAATTTTGTAGAATATAAGAAGGAATTCCAGATAACCAGGTCCTAAGGAAAATATTATATAAGACTTCATTGAAAAAGATAGTTGTCTCTGGGTCCATGAGAGTAGAAAAATTATAAAGAATCTTAGTAGTTAGAAAGCAGCATTGTTAAAATTTTTGGATAATTAAATAAGTTTTCCTGGTCTACTAACTTTTCTCATAAAGATTAAAAATGCTGATAAAGAATCTCCTTGTTTCTTTATAGTATTTTAGAGTATTTAAAACAGGGTTAATATATGTTGAGGTATTACCTATGTTTGTCATGAAGTTTGCATGATTTTCATCTATTTATTGGAAATTAGAGTTTATTTCCTTGTTACACAATTAAAATGTTTGTCTGGAAAATTATTCCATATGTCTCCATTTTATGTGCTTCAGGTTTAATTTTATTACTAATTATTAAATTCAATTATATTTAGTCAAACATTCTATTTAACTTGGAATAGAAAAGAAAAACTTCGGGGGTCATTACAAATGTATATACAAGATAAACTTGACTAGGTTTTATTGTAAATATTTATATTTACTTTTATTTGTAATATATCTGTTTGGTTTAATCTATATAAAAACAGTGGAAATATTTTATCACATCTAGCTCAGTGAACTGTCTTCAATTTTCTCATTTGTAAAATGGTAATTATAGTTTAAAGGATTAAATTATAATATTTTAACAATACTACCTTGTACTTATTGATATTTCACTTTCATTTGCATGAAGAAAATAGTGCTGTTTGAAATTAACATCTTAAGAATATTATAATTTTTATATACACTTTTTATTTTCTATGTTTTATTTTTATTTTTTTAGGTTTGTGTAAAACCTTCTATTTGGGCCCAGTTTCAGGTAGATTATAGGATTGAGAGTCCACTGGAAGTTAAACTTCTGGTTATTTCTAACCATCAGAATGTTATTAGACACTCAAATGTAGAGACAGTGTTCATTTTCAGTGTAATCTTTAGAAGACAGCTGAAATGAATTACTGCGTTACTGGTTCTGTACTGTTATTTCTTTTTTTTTTAATTGTTGTTCAATTACAGTTGTTCCCATTTTCCTCCCATTGCTCTCACCCACCCTACCCATCCCCACCTCCCACCCTCAATCCTACCCCACTTTGGCTTTGTCCATGTGCCCTTTATATATGTTCCTTGACAATCCTCCCCCTTCTTTGCCCCATTATCACCTCCCCTCTCCCTTCTGGTCACTGTCAGCCTATTCTTAATTTCCATGTCTTGGTTATATTTTGCTTGGTTGTTTGTTTTGTTGTTTAGGTTGTACTTATAGGTGAGATCATATGTATTTGTCTTTCACTGCCTGGCTTATTTCACTTAGCATAATGCTCTCCAGTTCCATCCATGCTGTTGCAAAAGGTAGGAGCTCCTTTCTTTCTGCTGTGTAGAATTCCATTGTGTAAATGCACCATAGTTTTTTGATCGACTCATTTACTGATTGGCACTTAGGCTGTTTCCAGAACTTGGCTATTGTTGTATACACACTTTTTTAAGAGAGTAGTCAGATAACTTGACCAGACTACCAGAGTAGCCATTCACATATTTTACAAGCTCAGAAGCAGAAGGCTGAAGATAACTGCTCTAGAATTTATCTGTCCTGTTAAAATTGTCTTCATGTTTTAAATATACCAATATCGAAGTACACTCAACAAATATTCAAAACATACAGCAGTTCTAATATTTTACTCTTTTGAATTACAACATTAACAACAGTTTGTGATAATCACAGTTGCGATACTCCCTGTGGTCACACAGGACTTCCTGAAGAGCTAAATATCTGTGGTTCACACTAACGCTTTTGTTTTGGAACCTGACCATTGAGGTTCAATGAACTCAACAGAACTGAACTTAATATTCTAACGTTCATGCTTTATTGTTTAAAATTAATAATAATCATAACAAATATATTCTAACTGTTTTTATGAGGGAAATATAATACTAAAATCTTCTGTAAGCCAGAATTATAAAATGTTTATATTCTATATCAGAAATTATGATAATAGAAGCATTTCAATCCTCTTGGATTACATATGATCAAGTCACATAATATATCATCTAATTAAGAATTTAAATTAATATTTCTAAAGGGCCATATAATTTTTAGCTCCCAAAGATACATTTTTAAAAAGAACCTAAAAAAAATAGCCAAGGCATCCTTCTTGTATATTAGCCTTTTGCTTCCGACTAACAGCCACATTCTATTGAATGGCATACAGAACTCTAGAATTGGATCCTGGCCTGTCTCTGCAGATTCATCTCTTGATATTCTCTTTCAAAATATTGTACATCAGCTCTATCAAATTAAAGCTATTCTTTTTTAAACAATATTTTTTCATGCTATTTATCCCGCTTATACCCCTTCCCACCTCCTACCGCCACAACCACCACACTGTTGTCCATACCCATGAGTCCTTTTTCCTTTTTGCTCAGTCCCTTCACCCCCTAAACTCCTCCTCATATCTGTCAGCACCTCAAGCAGTTGGTTGCCTCCTGTCAAATACTTGCTCCCCCAAAATAGCACCAAGACAACCTGATGACAAGGTGAAGCTGTATTTATTCTTACCCAGTGAAGGGAGGTATCCAACTTGACAGGTTCTTGGCAGAGTCTCATAAGGTAAGGACAAAGTTAGAAAATTTATGAGGATTTGAAGTCTGGTGTAAGACAAGTCTTTAAAATGAGAGTTTAAGTATTAGGTAAATATTATAAGATTTTAGGGCCTAGAAAGTCAAGAATTTTGAGGTGAAGGTTTGGAAGTCTCTTGAGAAATAAACTTATTTGCTTCTATCTATTGAAAAGTTGAACAGTCTGACATTCATTTAAGTGTATTTTATTTTAAACAGTTTCCTGAAAAATAGAAAAAGTTATTTGAAACATTTATCTTCCTAGGCAAAAGTTCCCAGGGTTATTGTCATGTTTTCATCTTGAAAGCATTCAACTCGTAAAGGCAAGTTAGTGGAGACAGCCAAATAGAAAATGCAAGTCAATGTAGCCAGTAAGCTGTGTAGCTGTGTGATTGGAGATGGTTTCTGAGTCACATTATATCTCTATACATGTCTATCCCTCCTAGATTGCTCTCCTTTTGGAAGTTTTGGGCAACTTCTTTCAATTTCTCTCTGATAATTCTCCTGCAATAATCACTCCTGAGACATTAAGTATCTTGTTTTTGTTACTATTGTCTTTTCTGCTATTATTGATCTTTTAAAACAATGATAAGATTATATGGTATTTAAGAAAATACAGTTTGCAATAAAAATGGTATATTTACTCACATTTAATTATTCTTTATGGTTGTAGTGTCTTTATTTTACCTTTTTATTAAAGTTATCATGGTTGCATTGGTTAATAAAATTATATAGGTTTCAAGTGTACATTTCTATGATCCATGATTTTCATATTTCATTGTGTGCCCACCACACAAAGTCAAATCACCTTCTTCAAGCCCCACGAAGGGATAATATAGATCACAGCAATATTCTAAAACATTCATTTTCTTCTTCCCATTCATTTACTTAACTCAGTACTACTTTTAACAACAACAACCAAAATGTCAGTGATTTTTCTTTTATTCGTCATTACCACACTGGCATTCTTCTCCATCCTATGTCCATCTTTGCTCCAATCTTACCTCAGTTTCATCTCAATCATTCTCAATTTCCAAATTTTGGAGACGTACAGCAGCGTAGTAGACTTCTTTGTGCTCACATGCTTGTACTGTCTGTGGGAAGGGAGTTGTTGAAGAATAAGTGAGTAAAAATAGATTTTTCTTTAGTGGGCAGAGAGAGGATACAACAAATGAATAAACAATAGCTCTTCGAGATCTTAATTTTCCAGAGCTTAAGTGGTTTTTACAACAAAAATGTAGGAGAACCACTGATGTGGGACATTGAACTGTAGTCATTAAGGACCATATATGGTTCTAATTAGGGTGGAAGCACCCAGATTTTAGTTCCCTCTCAATTCTGATTTTGAATTTATTTATGTCTTCCACTGGATATTGGTATTCCCTGGTTTTGAGCTCCAGAATTTATGAATTGTTTTCATTCCAAGCATTATTATATGTGAGAAATAGAAAAGGGAAATTAACAGTTTTGTCTGCCAAATTAACTGAAAGTGGCCATAGTCATTTATCTTAATTTCCTCCATTCAATCAGTTCCATCTTCATTTTCCCAAAGTTGGCAGTTTCCTGCATAAATTCTATTTGAATAACAATGAACAAATCTTAATGTAAACAAAGTGACCATTATAAAGGTGCATTTATTAAATAATTTTTTCAGAATACCAAGAAAATATTTTACCCAAGGTTTTATAACTTTTCTGTCATATGAGTATACTGATATGTTTATGTTTAATCATGTTTATGACTGGATCAAGAAGACAAAATCTGGATTCAGAGATGAAAGAAATAATACACAGGCACTACCCACACTCTTTTCCATTCCTTTGGGAAAACTGCAGGCATCGTCACCAGCTGGATAATACTTGAAATTGAAGTGATTGGTACTGAGTGAAACCTACTTACTGTATTTTTCAGACCAAAAGATGCACCTAGTTTTAGAGGAGGGAAATTGGAAAAAACAATTTCAAGGAAAAAATATGGTAAAATATTTAATAACATATAAAACCCTCCCCCAAGCAAGACAGGTAAGCTACTTTCAAACTGTAAGATGCACCCCCATTTCCTCCCTAATTTGGGGGAAAAAAGTGTGTCTTATAGTCCAAAAAATACGGTATTATGTAAATAAGTTTCTTATATTTTATGCTTATACTTTTGAACAAAGTAAAATGTTAAAAGGCTCTGATATATTTTCTTTCTTCAAATTCTACATAATAGCTGCTCCTCTAACCTTTTCCAGATTAAGTAAGTCAAACCTGAGAGTTGCCTAATATCCAAGTAAATTAGATATTGATCTGTATGGAAAGTTCCTTTCTGTCCTTCCCCTAGAGACCACAGTGTTCCCAGAGAGATGATCAAGTTCTGTTTTCAAGGAAGTAATCTCAGAATATTTCATTGCTCCGCATTGTAAACTTGCCACTCAGAAACAGATGCCTTTGTAGATCACCTTTCTTTAAATAAACGAATATTGTTTAGATTGTAAAGTCAACAAGCTAAAGAGATAGAGATATTAAATTACTCTAGATCTATTTTTACAATTTTATTTTTCTTCTCTCAAAACCAAGTGAAGGAAAAGTAATATGCTGAATGGCAATAATTTTAAAAATATCCACTTGCTAAATATAGTTAGAACTTTTATTTTCAGAATTAGAACATTATTCTTTTTAATGTTTTGTGTTCAAGAAATGGAAACTTAACACAGTTGGGGAATGTGTCATATTAGCACTTATTATAGTGTTTTCTGAACTTTATATAAATTTATCACCCTTTTAATCAAGGTGTTAATACAATAAAAGTCTGTAATTAAAGAAAGGCCAAAAATATATAAATCTTCACTCCACATATTTACTGGTGTTACTGCCCATATGCTTGTTCAGAGAAATGATACCTCTTCACCCAGCAACTTGCTGTAAAAGATCAGACGAGGCAAGAGTGTTTGGGGAAAAATATGTGCTTCCTAGAAAGGCTTAAAAGGCACACATTATATCAACACATAAATCACTTCAGGTACAAATATCAGCCTAAGGGTTTAACTATAAAGCAAAGGCTATGCACTTGGCTTAGCTGCCTAAACCAGAAGATGCTCTGTTTAGTCTGGAACACTCTACTTTGGTATGGGACCTCTTATTTATCTTGAAAAACCACACAACAGCCTGAATAATAAAATAAACTAATTTACCTTACTGTCTATGTGGAATCTAAATAGATTTCCCCAGTTTTTTTCATATTAGCTTTTCAGAGACAAAAAGTGATTCATGAAATGTATGAGAGAAAAATTAAATAATCATGTATATAATCGACCCCAGGGCAGGTAAAAGTTCTAAGCTGGACAATTATCTAAGAGACCAGTTTAGTCTTGGCATTGACAGGTACCTGAAATACCTTCATTCTACTTAGAAAATGCAGTGTGTTGTACTAAATTCTATAGTAGTTAAGAAAACAGGAACCCAAGGTAAAACAAAACAAAACAAACACACAAACAAAAGCGTGATTCAAATCCTGTCTCTTCCTTTATGAACCATGGGAAAGTAATTTAATTTGAGTATCCTAGGAGTTTTTGTTTCTCAGTCTAAATGTCTTCATCTGTAAAATGGATTTAATGCTACCTAAGAATCTCATAAGGGTATCTCATGAGCACATAGTAAATATAGTAAATCTTAAACAAGGTATCCCTTGTGACCTATCTAGCACAGTGACCGACAAATAGTAATTGCTAAATAAATATTTATTTATTTGGAATACCATTCCTCACTTAAAATGCTTTGCAAGAAGTTATTTAGAAGAGCTTTGTATACAACAAAATAGAATCAGATGAGACTTGAAAGATCACGAGGCAACAGAAACCAAAGTAAAAATTGCACTATTAATCCCCTACGTCCTTGAGACTCCCAGTGTGAGGCAAACACTAGACTCAGAGGAATTTCACACACAACTTCCAGCAAGACTAGGTTTACCAGCCTGATGCCACTTTGAGTCCATTATGTTGGATATAAAAAAATAGAATTTTAAGTACTCCAGGTTTGAAATATTTCATATTTACTCACCAATTTAAGTTCTAATTTTTTCATCATCTACAATAGAAAATTAATATGTTAAACCATAGATATGTATGCTAAATGTTAGTTACCTATATCAGTGAAAAGTGATACAAAAATTTTCTTTTTATACTCAACTCTATTGAACTCTGCAGATTCACCTTTCAGTCTCTCTCTTTTTTAAATTCTTAAGATGACATTTAAAATGTATTTCCCTCTAAAGATTTTTTCTTTGTATATCATTGTAAAGTTTCTCCTAAAGTAGTCTGTGTCATTTATTAAAATGTCTAAAGTCTTTAACTGGCCCTCCACTAAGTCAGGAGTTCCTCCCGGCTCTGAAGCTTCACTTTCTATAGTGACCCGATCAGCACTTTGGTTGTTAAATTTCAAGACATTAAGTTGTATTGTAAAGCATCTCCAGTGTTGTTATTCTAAGTACTTAATTATCTAACACTATTTTTGCCCAGAAACTACTCGTTTGGCTTTCTACTATGAACTGCCCTTTAATTCGAAAGTTAAAAAAAAAGTTATGAAGATTTTGGGCTTAGTTCATTTCCATACAGGTGCTACAAGTCATGTTGAGAAATAGATATGAAAGGACTGGATCTTTTAATCTCTTTATTCATCAAAGCTTTTTCAAAAACTTCTTAATACATAGAATATTAAGGATTTTTTTGGGTAAAATCATGACTTTCATGCAAATATAAAATGAACACAAAGATTTTATTTAACTCATTAATCAATGGGTGAACTAAAGTATTGAGAAGCATTTCCTATGAGAATATTAAGATCAGACACATATAAGAAATCTGTAATAGTGTCAACAATAAAAAACCCCCTAAATCCAAAATGTTGAGATGAATTTATTAGAAAATACCTTCTTATGTGTGACATGGTTTGCATCTCCATCTGAAAAATTTATTTGCATAACTGTAGACAATCATGTCATTTGTGTAACCAGCAGTTTGATGCAAATCGAAGAGTAGGAAAAAAGCTGAAACACAAAATGAGAGTTCTGGAAGGAAATAAGAAAGCATGCACTAAGCAACACAAGAATTCAATTCCACTGTTTTTCATAATGTACCGTAAAATGATTTGGAAACAGGGTAATGTGGAAAAAGTTAAAGGAGAATGACCACATTGGATTTCTACCATTATTCATACGATACACAGAGGCAAATAAAGGGAAAATGCAATGAACATTGACTGCCCACAACATATAGGTCCTTATTAATCTGTTTGAATATAATATTGTGTTTACATTTCCTAAAATACTTTTTGATTTAGCTATTTTTTGAGGGTTGGCTGTACCACCCCCCAAAAAACATATTCTGTTGAAGTTCTTAGTCCTTTTACCTGTGAATGTGATCTTATTTAGACATAAGGTCTTCGCAGATTTGTTTAAGATGTGAGTTAATGTGAGGTCATGTGGAATCGGGTGAGCCTTTAATAATATAATCTGACTGGTGTTCTTAGAGGAAGAGGAAAAGAGACAGACACAATCCACAATGGCAGAAGCAGAGACAGAATGATGTGTGTGAACCAAGGAACTCTGAGGCATGTCAATGACATTGGAAGCAAAGAGAAGGGCATAGATCAAATTATCCCCTAAAGCTTCAAAAAATGCTTGGCTCTGTTTACACCTTGATTTTAGATTTCTAACCTATTGTTTTAAGCAACTTAGCTTGTGGTAACATGTTACAGCAGCCCTAAGAAACGTATACTGTAGTTTTATAAATATTTTGTATTTTAATATAATAGTAACACAAAGGATAAGAAAATTGACAAACGTCACACAGATTCTAAGTGGCAGAATGAGAACTTTTCCCAGGTACATTTGACACAAATACAGCTTTTTATTCACTATGCCATAATACTTTTTTGTTTGATAAATGTTTTGAGTGATATTAGTTATTTGAATTTTTATTAAAATGTAAAATTTTTAGTTTTTAAATTTATTTCTAAATCATAATTATTAATAAAAGTCCCTGCAACTGGTGATACCTTGTATAAACGAAGCAGGTAGTCATTGTATTTCATCTTAGCTAATAATTATTATGTTTTTGTCTCCTTGAGTAACATTAAACACTCTACTTAAAGTGGGTTAAGAACATATGTTTCCAAATAGAATTTGAAATCAACAAAAAAATAGCAGGAAACAAAAAAAAAAAGTCCTGGAATTATGAAGGACATATCTCTGTTTTATTTACTTTGCTACTTTTTATAATATGCTAATAATTCATCAGAGAAGCCAAAAGAATTATACATTTAAACCAAGAAAATGAGATGTAATATTTGATATCAAATCTAATTTCATTTAGGTATTTGCTATGGTGCTAAGTTCTCAATTTTAGTTCTGTGAGCTTTGGTTGTATGGACCAGACAGGAAAATTGTTGATTGATGGTTTGTAGTAAATATGGTCCTAAAAATGATGACCACAGAACACAAATCTATTAAACTATACAAAATTCACCCAACATTATTGTATCACTGGCATATTTTGCTGTATTTCTTTACCTGGTGGACATCACCATATCACATGCACATACATATACACACCAATTTTTGTGCTTTTTTTTTTTTTTACATACTGTTATGTAACTTAAATTATATGATTAGGAAATACACAAATGCTTTGTGGAAGAAGGTATAAGGGGAATAAGTGGTAATGGAAAAACAATAAAAAAGAAACTATTAAAAAATATAAAAGCCTGTTATTTTAGTTTGATGTCTATTGATTTAATGGTAATTTTATTTTAGTGAGAAATCTTATAATAACCAGTGCTTTACATGTAGTAGCATGTTTATTAGGTGATGCAATTTAAAAAACATATTTAATAGTCATAACAATGAAAAATTATTTGAAAATAAATGATTACATTTATTTTATATTTTCTTAAAGACAGTGAAACAAAAATGCTCTCTCTGTTTTACTATTTTGGTCTTACATGGTTATCTCAACAGATACACAGTAAATTGGTAACAACTTCATTACCGATGCCAAGGCTACAACTAAAAAGTAATGTTTGTTTTGCCGTCGAACTGTTTGGTTTTGTTCTCATAGATGTTAGTGATGGAGTCAATATGACTAGTCTGTTTTCTTCAGTAGTTTCCTATATGTCATAAGGCATTGTTTATGAGTAAATATGACCTCTGTCACTGCTGTGCAAATACTGTGGGAAGATGAGTTAATTTTTAAAACTGTCAGAATGTGTTCAAATATACACATCCCCACTTTGATTTTAAAGCACATTTTTTTTATTTCTACCCATAGAACCAAGCAAGAAAATGTAGATGTTTCAGCACATTATAACATATTATTATGTACTCTTTTTGCAGAAATAACTTAAAACATATCTAGGTGACAGTGAATTATTCAGAGAACACAAAAATATTAATAGAATGACTGCATATAAACATAAAACTTATTCAGTTGTATTAGTGATTGTTTAGTTATTCATAAGAGAGCAGGATATAGAGAGAGCAAAATACTCTTCTTTTCTGAAACCCATTTCCATTAAATTTGCTGTAACTATCCAATGAACAAGGACATACATATGTGTAAGAGCCTCCTAAGATTCTCAAGGTAACAAAATCACTTTCATACTCCCTGTGAAGGTTTTCTTATGTCCATTATTAAGTTTTGCTATGGAAATCAGCCCTGGTATTCAGTACATGCCTATAGAAAAATCTATAGTCGTGTAGGTTAGGGCTGGGTTCAAAAGCTATGTATTAAAAGTTCCTGTGAGTTAATCCCAAAGAATGAGAAAATTCCACATAGAAGTTTGTATTTCCAAATTCTGTTATAAATTAGGGTTTGCATTCTAAAAATGATCAGAAAAGAAATGAGACAAGAAAAATCAGGATGAGAGGTTTTTGTCATGTTTTTAAAGAGGGGAGACAAAATGGCATCTTTATACATTGATGGAAATGATCCATTAGAAGGGAAAATGATGATGCAGGAGAAAGAAAAGAAAATTTCTTAAGAGAAGAGAGTGGATTTGTACTTGTGAACAATTGTGTACTTGAGAAGGATTCCTTTTAGATTGGGGTTTGAAAAAGCTATTGAGAGTGACTATAAAGTGAGAAAGTGAGAGTTCATGTCTTTTACATACACTTTCTTGTATACGGTGGGTATAAAAGTATATTTATGTGCTGAATATGACCAGATTCACCAGATTGGAGTATTAATCCTTTATTCTTTGAATTAAGTAAAATCCTTTCACGTTAAAAATCCAGCGACACTGTGCCTCCATTTTCTTTATCATAAAGGACTACTTTTCCTTAGTCCTTATGTTCAAGCCAAGTGTTTCGCATTCCATCTGATAAATTTAAACCTCCCTGTGTCTTATGTGGTCCATAAAACCAATTACATAGTCGACTGTATTAAGAGAAAAAAAATTAAAAAAATACCCTTCTCCTCAAAGAAATATGATCCCCTTTAACAGCTTTTTAAAAAACTACTATGGTGTCATTTTGGATCACAGCGAATTAAATAATCAGAGCATAAATTTTAATCCCATGCTTTTATTCATAGAATAATAGTATCTTTGGACACTTGATGGAGAAGACTCTCATCTGTAGTTTTATATTTAAGTACTGTAGACCTATGCAATTGAAGGCTTTTGGTCCACATGTTATGTAGCCACATGGTGTATATGTTATGTAGACAAGTGGCTCACAACATCCAACATGTACACACACAGCTATGTTCTGCAGGGAATGACTGTGACGCAAAGATATTAGGGTCCAGTTATGAGATGAACCCAGAGCCAGCCCTAAAAAGCAAAGCCATCCATCTCTAAATACCAGCTCCATTCACATAGTAAGACACTGGCCGTTCTTTACAAGATACATCCACATCGTGTCACACCCAGGGTCCCTTTCTTTATTAATTCTAAAAACTTAGCGTTGTCACCTCTTTTAGGTCATGAAAAAGCATTGCTTAAATGATAACCTTCATGTTAAAACTACAACTCCTCAATACTCTGAAATGGCTTGATATCTTTCCTTCCGCTTGTGATTATAGACCATGTTTCCAGACCACATGACCCTCTCCCCCAAACAAAACAAAACAAAACAGGATTTTGATATCGTGATAGTAATCTAATGCAGGTCATTGTAGTAGCTCAGATCCCCAACTACTTTTCTGGCAACCTGCAGTCTCTTCCCTTTTCTTGGAGTTCTTTCAAAAGCAGATCCAGAAATTCTTCTGTCACACCTCACCTACCCTGAAGCCATCCTTTCCACTGTTAACATATCATGTTAGTGTGTTTTAATCTGGATCCCTGTGTAATGTCTGCTGTAAGGCTAAGGGCACCATCTCTAGGGCCACTGAAGCCTGGGTCATAGATTCAGTTACCTCTGAAAAGTTTACAAAAAGCTTAAGAATGGGTAACTTCCCAGGACTGCCCTACCATTTGAAAGTCAGTATGGGTTTACTGCCAATGCATATCTGCGGATTCCACCCTTATTTTTCAAGGCCTCGTCAGTCATTCTTTGGAAAAGAATAGCCTATTTTATTTCTGATGCCAAATTCTATTTATCTCCCATCTGATCTCTTTTATCAATCGGCCTCTACTAGTTTGTATTCACAAATCAATGTCATCTTCTCTCCCTGTATTTCAAGTGTATATATACAGGTCTGAATGAGAGGACAATCTGAGAGAAAAGTTCTAAAACATACCCATAATAATCTTTCTTTCCACAACTGAAGCCTTGCCCCAAGCCAACATTTGTATATCTTAAACTTCTTCTGGGATAAGTCTTTTCCACAAGTTTCCACAGTCCTAATGATACCAGGTACCTGATGGTGGTGGCCCCTGTGCCCTCTAGACAGCTCATGTATTCTGCAGAAAATTATACCTCAGAGTGCCAAACTGAGAACTGTACTAATCTATAGTTGTTATATAAATATATCTTGATTGTAATCCAGACAGAGTTGGAAAATGTGATAGATAATAGGTCCCTGACTTTCAAGGGTCTGTAGGACTGGCTGAAATCTCCAATTCATGTCAAAGTACTACAAATCCAAAATGCCTTTTATTTTATTTTTTAATTATATTTTATTGATTAAGCCATTACAGTTGCCTATTTCCCCCTTTGTCCTCCTCCACCCAGCACCCCCCACTCCCTCAGGCAATCCTCCCACCATTGTTCATGTCCATGGATTATGCATATAAGTTCTTTGGCTACTCCATTTCCTATACTATATTTACATCCCCTTGGCTATTCCGTAACTGCCTGGAAAACTTACATGTACACAGTTTCATTTCTTAAGCCATTTCCTTTTCCTTATATATGACTGTTAAGTAACTTGGGGATTTTTTAACAGGACTCTGTATACATTTTCTAAAGAATAAAATTATTTCAAGCATTCTAAGATAGGTAGAATCTTTCATTGAGCAGAGCTGTACTCCTAACTGAGAAAAGGAAAAGAAAAGAAGATCACCTGGTGACAGAACCACAAGTCAGAGGAGACGAAAGTAACAGGCCCATGATCTCACGATACCATGAGGGCAGATAAGCCTAACGAGCCAGACCCATATGAGAACAGCACTAGGCTTTTATACAACATATCTCATTAGTAATGATAAGAAAAATATCATTTAGGTCCAAATGCATTTCTTTAAAAGACAAATCCTCCAGAAAAATTATAAAGAAGAAATGACATTGATTTTACATTTAAAGGTCAAAATGGAGCAAAGTTTAAATGCAGTTTCTCTCCCTAAGACTACTATTCTGAAGTTACACTGGGGGCCATGGTACATCTCTGATTTACTACTTGTAGGAAAGCAAAACTGTTATGAAATAATAAAGAACAGAACCTACATGATTGGAGAAGGCCTGAACATGCCTTCACTCTGAACACGCAGGTTCCAAAACTTTACTTTTGCTAAAGAGACAATTGTCTCCCAGGTGTTTTTCTGCTAATATTTGACTGAAAGAAAGAGAACACATCCAAGGTAAGGTAAGCAAAGTAAGATGATGTGTTTAAAACCACAGGAGGGCCACTGCACAGAAGCTAGGTAAGTACATTATTCCTCTATCATAGAGAATATAGTCAATAATATTGTAATAACGATGTATGCTGTCAAAAGGGTACTACATTTACTGAGTTGATCACTATGTTGTACACTTAAAACTAATATAATGCTGTGTGTTGGCTGTAATTTAAAAATTAAAAAGTATATTTAAAATTTTTAGGATGAACTGGAATCAATTGGAAGTAACTCTCTGCTGAACTTGAACAAAGGCCTATTATGGTCATTTTAGCCTCAGTTATACAGCAACTCTCAGATTTTATTAATTAGAAAAAGACTTTTCTGGATCCCAAAACCAAATTTCTGAGAGGTCTCGGGATGCATCAGTTGTCTATTCTTGGTCCAATCAGCTGCGGACTTAGCTGTGTTTAAGAAGAAGATGAAAGGAATAAACATTTTTGGGGGGAAGCAGAAGGCAGAGCTGGCTGGGATAAGCATTTGTCAGAGAAGTTAATGTAAAGCATCAGAATTCCCTGCCAGGGTATACAAGAAAGTCTATTTTCTTGTTGCTAAGTGCTACTGAAGTGGGAGATAGGGGACGGAGATGGCTTGATAAAAAAAAATCCTGACACAGAGGAACTGAGGATCTTTTCATCTATGAGCCTAGACACAGGGTTTCCACACTGTTTCCAAGGGGAAGGCAGGCACCCCATTCTACCCTGGTCCTCAGAACTTAACATCTTTAACATATTTTCATTTAACAAAATCTTGTGTCTGCGCTTGCCTACCAAAATACAGAAAAATAACTTGTGGCTCTCACATCTATCAAAATACCACTGGCTTCCCCTGCAGCACTGACAGCTCTGGCTGCCTCGGAGAACCTTGTTAGGGACTCCAGCCGCAGTGCATCGCGATGACATTTGACCTTGTTCTCATCACCGGGAGATTGCTTAAAGGAATTCCCCAACCATTTGTCTTACAAGCACAATAGTGTTGCTGGAATGGTGTTCATAGACTTGGAAGATGATAACTAAATCTAGGTTCCATATGCCAAATATAACCTGGCACCAGCTGGTTATAAATCTGTTCTCATCTCTCTGAGGGAGCTCTTTTTAAAATTCATGACTTAAAATAATTTCTTGTATGCTGTGCAAGTATGTGTATTCATATGTATTTGTACTAAAAAAAAACCCTACAGTATATATTTCTCTAATCTAAATTATATTCTCCTAAAAATAAATGAAAATTAGCATGACAATACATACATATGCTACAGAGAGCGTCTCTGCCTTCCATTTCTGAGCTACCATTGTATCGCTTGAACTCAGACCCAGTTCAAGGAAGGATTGGACAGGTGGTATGTAAAATAAAAAGTGTCATGATTTTTTTCAGATTTGTTCATCTGCTCTAAGTCCAAGATAACTGGCCCAAGCTTGTGTGAGAAATATTCTTTTAGCTGAATTTTCTCCTAGGAGATTTATTGCATTATGAACAAAATACAAAAAAGGATCATACCAAAATAAAATCTATGATAGATATTGAGACACAGCAATGTTGCTTTGAAAACTCCCCCAAAGAGTATAACCCACCAGGAGACAGACATTACTGTGCCCCTTGCATCAGGACACCAGGAGGCCGTCTTCCTATTTTTTCTAGGAAAAAAATCAATGATGATGATTGCAGAGCATCAGTGATGATATGAGCATCAGTGATGATATCTGTCCTGAGGATGAGGGGCTGTCCAGTGATAGTGGCCACAATGCCTGTTGTGGTGCACATTTCTTAAAGGGAACACAGAGGCTAGGAATAGAAAACAACTGTACCTAGAAAAGAGCTGTCAAAGCTGGAAGAAATGAATACAAGTCGAAGGCCCCCAACACACTATAGCTGACTTCCGGGTGACACTGAACACACTGAGTGTTAAAAGGGCATGGCAATGTCCTGGGGTCCTGATTTAAGAGTTACAAGAATAGATAACAACACTTACCGAAGAATAAATAATTTCCAAAATTCATTAAAAAGCCTACATAGTATGAATCGAAGCAAAACAAAATAGTATGCAATCAATAGGAAGCTTTTATTAACTATTTAGTCTGGTTCAGAGTAATTTTATAGAGAAACAGTAAATATATTAGTCCATACAATATTTTTAATATTTTGAAAATATTAGAATTATTAATTTAGTTTTATATAATAAATCTCCTGTTAATTTAGTAAAAGTTTAAAATTTGGCCAATTCTGAATTATAAGATGGCTAACACTTTCTTATCTTAAATATGCCTCATTTATATTATGTAACCTGGAGCAAATAATTTCATATTTCTAGGGTTGAATTTCCTTGTCTATAAAATTAGTGGGAGACATAGAATATCTCCAAGGTTTCCTCTAGCTCTAGACTTTAAAACTATCCATGAGATCTAATTTTCAACCACTTAATTAATTATTTGAAATTCAATCTACATGAGATTCCATTCAGTCAATTGGGTAAAAATAGCAGTAATAAAGACTGTAGAACTTTTACTAGATTATGATAATTTATCTACAAGTTTGGAGGTGGACTTTGTAAGCCAAGAGACAAATTATGAGATTTAAACATTCTAGTAGACTGATAAGATTAGATAATATATATTAGGTGATAATACAATATGCTATTTTTATTACTTATATATTTTAAAATACCAATGAACATGACTTACTAAATTTATTTTTATCATAATGGCTTATCTGTACTGATTGCAAAATGGATTTTAACCTACAACCATTGAGAATATTGCCATCTCCCTGACCCACATAAGATAGGTGATTTTAAAAATACAGAAAGTTAACAGGATTTCAACAAATGTGTAATACCAATTCATGAAAGTTTTCCGATGCAAACAAAAGATGCTTATGCTTATAAGCAGACAGATTTCCAAGGATAATCTGGTTCTTTCTCATCTCTATACTAAAGAGTGTCAGGTATTCTTTCATTTATTCTCCAGAGGGTCAAACAAAAAGTTTTTTTTTTTTTTTCAAATGTAGTTTTTTAATGAGGGTCTAGCTTATAATGATTGTTGTACATGTAATCCTTAAGCTTGCAAGATAATGTCTAATATTCTTAACTAGTAGGGTATTGTAATAAAAAATTCAAATAGTTCAATATAACATATAACAACTAATATAACTCAGTTAATAAGCAGCAGAATTCAGCTTTAAAACATTTTGTTGTCTCAAGCAATTTCATAATCACAGTTTGACAACTCTTTATAAAATACTTTTTATCTGGAAAAATATAAATGTTTATCTGGTCACAAGAGGTTAGTTTACAGTTAAGTTCTAATATTTATATGCAAGTACTTTAGACAGGTCTCTAAGCTGTGTGTTACTTTTCTGGTTTTCTAGCTTATTTCCCAGCAGTTATGAGAACAATGTGACACTGGTGTCCTTCATGCATATTGAAAACTACAGTAATGTTGTTATTAATATAAATACTAATGGATGAAATATCGACACAGAATGTCAAAATAGGAAGGAAGAGTGGACACTAAGGTGGTAAGCGGTGGTCCCTGGGTGGGGACTTATTAGTTGTGCATTTGAATTCTCACTGGATGTTCTTTCATTCTGATGACATTGGATTCATCCCCAACAACTCAGATTGGACATAGGATGCTGTGTTACTGCGCTGCAGTTAACGAATATCTCTAAACAAAAGATATTTCTTACATCTCCAGGAAAAGAGGAAAGTCATAGTTCAAACCCTAGCTACACTTCTTAATGACAACATGACTTTTGATAACCAAAATTATTTTATGTGTGAACTGGAGATAACTACTATAACAATTAGATTAGTTCTAATACATAATTCAGTTGGCACAGTGCTTGGTTACTGTATAGCTAGCACTCAATAAGTAGTAGCTAAAAATATCTTTGTCATTACCTTTAGTTTGAATTTCTAAATATACATATGTATACACACATATATGTATATTATATATTCTATTACTAAGCAAGAGCCTTGGTAACTGAGAGAAAATAAACATCCATCAGCCTTTATGTAGGCTTTTTGTAAAGGCATTTTAAAAATCAAGACCCTTGCACTGGACAGTTTGACTAAGTTGGTTTGAGCATCATCCCAGAACCAAAAGGTTGTGGGACCAATCCCGGGCCCAGGCACGGACATGTGCAACTCCTGTTTGGGCGAGATCGCCTTTCCGGGCGCACACGAGAGGAGGCAACCGATGCTTCCCTCTCACATCAATGTTTCTCTCTCTCCCTTCCTCTCTCTCTAAAAGGAATGAAAAAATAATGTCCTCAAGTGTGGGGGAAAAACAAACAAAACAACAACAAAACCCTCAAGACCCAACTCAAAAGGGGAAAGACTGAAAGCATTCTTCTTCAAAGATCTTAAGTTACCAACAACTCTGCATAAAATGTTGATTTTTCTTTTGGAATAAATATTGTAATAAGTTTTAACATCTAGCATGGAATCAAATGCCATGGGAAAAATGCTCACTGTATCTTCCAATTATATTAAGTGAACCAGTAGCACAATAAGTTCAATTAATATAATAAATCATTATCATTTTGCTTAATTCTTGGCTTGTCTACTTACTACCTGAATTCATTTGCTTTGTGGAGAAAAATGGCTTACATCAAGAAAACTTATTTGCTTAAAGCAGCAAACTTTATTTCCTACAATTCTGTGATCTGTAGGCATTTCTCATTTCTAAATTTGTGTGTGGCTGATGACTCAGGACGGCTCCCTCACATACGCGTATACAGCTGTAGGCAGGCTGCTTGGTCTACAGGGGTTCAGATGGGAAGAGAGCTTATGTCTGTTCTGTGTGGCCTCTGAGCTGTCCTAAATAAAGTTTTCTTTACCTGAGCAATCTTAGGATTCCAAATAGCACCGAGGAAGGAAGCCCCAATGTGCAAAGGCTTTCAAATCTCTGCTTAGGTCTGATTTGCTAATGCTCTTTGAAGGAAGTCACACAAAGGGCAGAGCCCAAATTAGAAAGGTGATGAATTAGACTTTACTTCTTGATGAAAGGAGTAGCAATGTGGCATTAGAGTTGCACATACCAGGTTGGGAGGGTTTTGCGGTAATTTTTGTGCTCTGTAAACTAACTGAGTTTGCTCAAATTACTTAACTGAGGTATGCTGCATATATTAGCAATTTTATAGTTTTGATATGAGTTAAGGGGAAATATACTTATGCAACTTGTATACAGACTAAAAGTCATATCTTGATCAATAGCAAGTTAATTAGTACCTAGGAACAGAGAAAAATGAAGTATATACTGATTGATAATAAATATTATGAAAGGAACAAGTTATTAAAATATGTAGCTTCTCACCCAGTTAGTTTCTCTATTTCACCTTATATGTAACCTAACCCTATATATGCTGACCTCTTTCACATTCTGCATAGGTCACATATTTTTTAAATAGAAAATTCTGGGTATATCGAGTGTGTTGTGGTAAATATCACACTTATTTTGTAAAAATTAATTATGCATTAAACCATTCTTTCAAATGAGCTTTATGGGGTGGATCCTGGGTACTGTAAATAAAAGAAAAAACATGGATTTTTATCTCAAGGATCTCAGAGTTGTTGGAAAGGTAGATATGGAAACAAATCTTTGTAATAAATCCTGACATTCTTACCCATCTAAATAGAGAGAATGCTTGGCCATAGGAACTCAGTCCACGTTTGTACACTTGATGAGGGCAGTGTGTATGGAGAGGGTCATTCCTTTCAGAGAAAATGAGGAAATGAGTGCATATCCACTCCCTGGAAAGCAGAAAGGTTAGGCAGTATGGGAGACCATTCAAGGCATAGCAGCTGGATTCTTGAGGCAGGTCTTTGTTGAGGTCATTATTTCATCAAAGAAAACTTCACTACCAACAACAGTAATTCATGCACCTTCAGGAAAAATAAACTGATTGCAAAGGAAAAATTGCAAAGCTAAATGTGAACCTGGAAAGGAATGTTGTTAATTAAACATTTAAAAATGTACAGAAGAATAGATAGATTATCAAACCTTGGACTGAAAAACAATGAAGAATCAGATTTCCATGAGTAAAGTTGTAGAAATAGTCACAGGGTCCATAAAAATAAATAGAACAGAAAGGAATGCTGACCAAGCACTTGTTAACATTTTACTATTTAGCTAAATTATAAAATATTTAGTTAAAACTCATAATATTTTTAAAATTACAGTTTAAATATGTTGTCCATCTAAATTTAGTGGATAAATAAGGGTTGAAAGAATGTCATGAAGCAGAAGGAGTAGCCATGTAAATTCAAAAGTAGAAAAGTTCCCACTTTCCATCTTTAGCCATTGCCCTGAGAATTTAACTTAAAAGTGAACAATAAAACAGACAATTCAGAAGTTTGTGTGGTACTTTTTTGATATTTTTTGATGTGAATAATGTGATGTCTTTGGTTTGACGGGTTAAAATAGATTGCCATACACTGTAAAGAGCAAGTACTCTTGGTTAAAAAGGGTGTAATATGTACACCCTCCACCAAAACCAAAAATGTTATTTCTAATAATTTGGGGTATGTTTGACATCTTTAAATAGTCCCCCATATGACAGCTAATGCTTTTATTTCCCCTTACAACATATTGTACAAGGTAGCAGATCTCTGTGATTCCCACTTTGGTTCTTATGGATAGATTTGCTCCATAACTTAGCAAAGTACCTTGATTTGTATTCTGTTTACTGCTTGAGAGCCACCGACAAAATCATTTCCTTTGGATTAATTCTGTGGTATTGGCGTATTAAAAATGCGGTGCAGGCTAATGTGGAGAATTTAGTCCGTCACGTTAAATCAATTGTGATCTACAGAACTATGTGAGGTCAAGCCCTGTTCAGGCTGCCTTTACAACAATTCATAATATATGTATTATGTACTTAGAGGGAGTTATTAACCAAAGGAAACCTCATGGGGCAAGAGAGATTTATTGAAGACAGCAGAAGGAGAGCTCTGCACGCAGATATTTAAAAATGTTGCATCAGAACTTAGAGCTAATGCAGCAGGGCAGGGAACACTGCAATGATGATACCAGGTGGTTTCACAAGAATGTTCACCTTTCTTTAGAAAGACTCTCATCTTTCTAAAGAAAGGAGAAAAAATCAGCTCTTTCACTTGGGAAGTTTGATAATCTGAATAAGTAAATCTGTCTCATGTTCCTGAATCAGCTATAAGAAAATCCCCTTTCACTTCAAGTTCTCAAAACGAAAAAACAAGAACACGAAGGGGCTGATGTGTGTGTGAGTGTAGTCAAAATAAGATTTGACTAATTTGTAACCTATCAAACACTCTTAAGTAAATGTAATCGACTGTGTCAGTTATATTTTGGGGCCATTTATTTGTTCATTGTCATGTAGTTCAACAAATATTTAGTGTCTACTGTGAACCACATGCTATGCCACCAACTATAATAATATATACAGTGCAAAAACAGAAAACTGACATAGCTTGGTCTCTGCCCTCATGGAATGTATTAAAAGTTTACATTCTGGTGAGGGACTGCTAAGGGGATATACCTAGATCTGAGGAAGCAAAAGTTCCATTTAGATGGGAAGAGAAAGGTCAGATCTATAATGAAACAGTGGATGGCTCCGTGGATAACAGGAACAGTTTCGTGAGCTACAGCCTTTTATGTGGTCCAGTTGTCTTGTTTGAACGCAGAAGTTGGCATCCTCTACTCTTTTCTCTAGTAATCTGTTTCTGTCTGTTTTGCTCCATCAGTTCTCCAGCTTTGCTTCTGATTCTGATGATGTCTATCTCTGCAGCATATTTTTATTTCTACCGAAGAGAAATTTGGTTTAGTTATGTACCAACTCTATCAATCAGGATTTTTATTATTAGCAACAATATCCACTCTAAATATTTTAATTTAAAAAATTGTTAGGTAAATCACAGAATATACAGGATGGAATAGAAAAATCAGACATAAAGTACTTGAGACAGAATAATGTCCAATGTAGCCACGCAGGACTAATTTAGCAGAGGGCACGAGCATCTCTAGAGTCACTGCACAATCTGAACAAGGGATGATTCTCTGGTACCTTTGGGAGGCAGGTGTATGTAATAGTCCCTTTAACGGGATAGAGCCTCTGCCACAAATACTTCTTCATGAAACTCCCTAAACATAAGAAGGGCATTAAAATATGGTCAGAGACCAAAAATCCACTATACTATTGGATGAAATTTTCTAAACAGAAGACTGCTATTGGACAGTGTTTTGGTGTTAGGCAACTCACAGTTTCCTGGACTCCACAAAACCTACTGATGAACTTCTAGCATCCATCATACTTATGACTAAGAAAGAAAGGAGGCTGCATCCATATTTGTTTATCACATTACAATACAACAGTAATTCACTCTCATGAAATTCTGGGCATCTGCACCTGTTTCATAATATCGCCCTTGCAATGCCAATACGTGTATTTCCAATTTTAAAAGTGTCATGAAGCTACTCGTATCATAGGTGAAGTCAGGGAAAGTGTTTGAAATACTAAATTTATTTATTTTTCTTTTCTTTTTAAAAATGTTTTATTAATTATGCTATTACAGTTATTCCATTCACCTCCCCTTTATCCCCCTCCATTCTGCACACTGCTCCCACCCTCATTCCCCTCCTTATTTCATGTCCATGGGCTATACATATAAGTTCTTTGGCTTCTACATTTCCAATACTATTCTTACCCTCCCCCTGTCTATTTTGTACCTACCATTTAAGCTTCTTATTCCCTGTACTTTTCCCCTATTCTTCCCCTTCCCACTCCCTGCTGATAACCCTCCATGTGATGTCCATTTCTCTGATTCTGTTGCTGTTCTAGTTGTTTGCTTAGTTCATTTTTGTTTTTTTTTAGTTTCAGTTGTTGATAGCTGTGAGTTTGTTGTCATTTTACTGTTCACATTTTTTATCATGTTCTTTTTCTTAAATAAGTCCCTTTAACATTTCATATAATAAGGTCTTGGGGGTGATGAACTCCTTTAACTTGACCTTATCTGGGAAGCCCTTTATCTGCCCTCCCATTCTAAATGATAGTTTTGCTGGATAGAGTAATCTAGGCTGTAGGTCCTTGCCTTTCATGACTTGGAATACTTCTTTCCAGCCTTTTCTTGACTGCAAGGTTTTTTTGAGAAAACAGCTGATAGTTTTATGGGAACTCTTCTGTAGATAACTGTGTCCTTTTCTCTTGCTGCTTTTAAGATTCTCTCCTTATCTTCCATCTTGGGTAATGTAATTATGATGTGTCTTGGTATGTCATTCCTGTGTCCAACTTCTTTGGGACTCTCTGAATTTCCTGGATTTCAGAAAGGTCTATTTCCTGAGAGGTCTAGTTCCTGGAAGTCTATTTCCTTTGCCAGCTTGGGGAAGTTCTCCATTATTGTTTCAATTAAGTTTTCAATTTCTTGCTCCTCCTCTTCTCCTCTGGCACCTCGGTGATTCAGATGTTGAAATGTTTAAAGTTGTCCCAGAGGTTCCTAAGCCTCTCCTCCTTGTTTTGAATTCTTGTTTCTTCATTCTGTTCTGGTTGAATGTTCATTTCTTCCTTCTACTCCAAACCACTGATTTGGATCCCAGTTTCCTTCTCTTGACTATTGGCTCCCTGTGCATTTTCCTTTATTTGACTTTGCATACCCTTCACTTTTTCCTCTATTTTGAGACCATACTCAACCATTTCTGTGAGCATACTGATTACCAGTGTTTTGAATGGTGTATCTGATAGGTTGGCTATCTCTTCATCACTTAGTTGCATTTTTTTCTGGAGTTTTGATCTGTTCGTTCATTTGGGCCATTTATTTGTCTCTGTGTACCTGTTATGTAGTAAGGGGCAGAGCCTTAGGTATTTGCCAGGGTGGGGCAACCCACATCACTGTGTTGTGGGGGAGGGGTCCGAGAGGGAACAATGACCCTTGCTTGGCTCTTGCTCTTCTTTCAGTCACTTCCCCCACTACCCACAAGCAAATTGGGCCCTGCTGGTGATGACTCCCAAGTGGGTGAGTTTGTGTACATTCCAGCACTGTGAGGGCCTCTCCAATGCACTCTCCTTTGAGAATGGGAATTTTTCCCACTGCCACAACCTCCACAGGTTTTTTCAGTCAGAGGTTTTGAGGCTTTATTTCCCTGAGCTGGAACCCTGAGTTTCAAGGTCTGTCTCACTCTCCAGTTGTGCCTCCAGGTTTATCCACATGCAAATGTGGGACCACCTGGTCTGCCAGCCACTGCCTTTCCCACCCAGGCCTTCCAGCCACCACCTTGCTGTGAGTCCTCTCCACTCCAGCTGTCCATCTCCACCCCTTCTACTGGTCTGGATGAATGTTTCAGCTTTAACTTAGTGGTTGTTGGACTTCCATACATTTCAATTTTTCTTGCAGTTCTGGTTGTTTTTTTGTTTTTTAAATATGTTGTTGTCCTTCTTTTGGTTGTGCAAGGAGGCACAGTGTATCTACGTATGCCTCCATCTTGTCTTTTTTTTTTTAATTTATTGTTGGTCAAATACAGTTATCCCACATTTTTCCCCATTGCTCTTCCCGCCCCAACCCCAACTACCACAGTCAATCCTCCCCCATTGTCTGTGCCCGTGAGTCCTCTATTCATGTTCCTTTGCATTCCCTTTCCTTTTCTTTCCCCTGTTATGCCTGTTTCCTTCTCCTCTGGTCACTGTCAGTTTATTTTTTTTTTTTAAGTCTCTGGTTTTATTTTGCTCATTTGTTTGTTTTGTTGATTAGTTTCCACTAACAGGTGAGATCATTTATTATTTCTCTTTCACTGTCTGGCTTATTTCACTTAGCATAATGCTTTCCAGTTCCATCCATGCTATAGCAAAGTGTAAGGTATTCTTTCTTCTGCATAGTATTCCATTGTATAAATGTACCACAGTTTTCTGACCCACTCATTTACTGATGGACACTTTGGCTGTTTCCAGCACTTGGCTATTGTAAATTGTGCTGCTATGAACATTGGGGTGCATAGATTCTTTTGGATTGGTGATTCAAGATTCTTACGGTATAGTCCCAGCAGTGGGATTGCTGGATCAAAAGGGAGGTACAACTTTAGTTTTTTGAGGAAATTCCATACCGTTTTCCACATTGGCTGCACCAGTCTGCATCCTACCAATAGTGTACTAGAGTTCCATTTAAATTTTGAATGACTGGATAATAAGTAAAAAAAAAAAAAAGAAACGAAAAGAAAAGAAACCATGTTTGCCTCTAAGATGTGTTCCCACACAACTCTCTTCCTATAAATGACACCAAATCCAACAAAGCATTCATAACTACCTACCTTAGCCAAACAGGGCACAATTGACAAACACAGTGAATTCTGTTTTCTTCTTTCTGCGTTTCATTACTAATTCTCTTTATTACTTCCAGTGCATATAGCCCCAATGAAATAACCTCAGGAGCAAATCTTGTTATAAAAGTGGACTTCAGGGTGTATTAAAGATGGTTGTGTATAGACAACAGCACATTAAAATGGGTTTTCTTACGAACAGATGCCAGCTGGCAGGAAATAAGACACTTTATTGAATTTGTAACCAAGACACTTTATGTGTGTTCTACAAACACAATATTACATATAGGACACTTTATTGCCAGTATTGTGCTGAAAACAATTCAAAACTGCATGTGTAAACTTGTTCTTCCTTTTGCATTTATATTTTGTATATAGAAAAGAGAGTCTGTTTCAGGGGTTCTATGGAAAAATAGCAATCATTAACAGAAATGAAATTATATTATTTAAATTGAAGGCAAAAAAAAAAACCCAACACTGACTACCAGTCAAAAGATTTGTATAGTATATATACCTAGAGGTAAATTATTCTTATTGGAAAAAGCTAATTTTTAGTAATGGTTATCTAATACAATACATCCTGTATGCTGTAGGAGATATGTGTGAAGTTACATGTTATAAGAAATGTTATATATTTTGGAAATCATGGTCCTATAGTGGTCCAAATAGCAGGCCATTTAGAAATTATGAGAAAACACTGAAGCAGGGAAAGATCCTCTTTTATATATCATGCTAAAAAGTTTAAAATTTGCCATCACATCCCCTTTCAGTTTACTCCTCTACATTGCTAACTGTACCTAATTTCCTTAAGAAAATCTACCTTACACATAATTGGAGCATAAAATCATTTGGCAATGTTTCTAGAATAGAGTTAGGTCAGTGAATGCTGGGCCACTCTCACTCTTCTTGGTATACACAATTATTAAGATTGTTTAAGCAAAAATCAAGGGGGAGGGTGGAGGTGGGGGAGGGAGGGGGGTTCCTCTGGGGTGGGGTGGAGGGATGGGGAGAAAAGGCATACAACTGTAATTGTTGAATAACAATAAAAATTTAAAATAAAAGAAGATTGTATAACCGGATGTTAATTTTCTCAATAGGATGAACTAAATATCCCTAAAACATTTCCAATTAAAAGAAAGGAAACTAAAATAAAAGAATATCTGCCACTTGAAAACACCAAATATAATATTTTGAAAAGCCTTTAAAAATGTATATGTAGATTTGAAGGAGAGGAGGTGCCTCGCAGTGTGACCAGGTGGGTGTGCTAGTACTCTGCTTCCTGCTTGTTCCCTTTGTGTGCAAAAGGCTCTGGGTAGCATAGCTGTGAACGTGCTGCAGTGACATTGCAGGTTCTATCATCCTTATTATTTTTCTGTGTATGTTACTTCATAATCTACTGTTTCACTAGCTCTAGAATTGTGCAGTTTTTCCTAGATCCAAGGTGGTGGAGGGGTTAAGTGAATCTACACTAACGCCCTCCTAAGAATAATCTGGACTAAATTGTAGAGAGTTTTGAATAACCAATTGAACACTAGCTGGAGAGAAGCTTTACAACCACCAACAGACGGAAGAAAACACTTCAGCACAACATGAGTAGTAGGGAGTGCAGAGAGACGTGAGAGGGCTGGCTGGGCTCTCACAGGCAGCACTAAAGTGCTGGAGGGATATTTCAGTGGCCCAATTCCCAGTTCAGTGGTTTAATTCCCAGTCCAGGCACATGTCCTCAGTAGGGGGTGCATGAGAGGCAACCATACATTCATGTTTCTCTCCCTCTTCTCCCCCTCCCTTACCCTCTGTGAAAAAATAAATAAAATATTTAAAAAATAAATAAAGGCTACTTTACCCAGCAAAGAGAAATAAGGAACTTCCCAGACAAGAAAAATTTGAAGGAGTTCATTAATACCAAACCAATACTGCAACAAATGTTAAAGGGCTTGCTTTAAGAAGAAGAAGAAAAAAATAAAGAGAAAAAGGGGGGAAAAACAGAGGAAAACAGTATAACAATGAAATGGCACTACATAAGTACCTATCAATAATCACTGTAAATGTAAATGGCTTAAATGCTCCAACCAAAAGACAGAGGGTAGCTGCATGATTAAGAAATAAAACCCATATATATGCTGCCTCCAAGAGACCCATATCAGATAGTAATCAGCACACAGAGTAACAGTAAAGAGTTGGAAAAAGATATTTCATGAAAAAAAAAAAAAAACCTGGGGTAGCAGTACTTATATCCAACAAAAGACTTTAGAACCAAGGCTATAGGAAGAAACAAAGAAGGACACTACATAATGTAAAGGGAACAATCCAACAAGAGGATATAACCCTAGTAAACATTTATGCACCCAACATAAGAGCACCTAAATATGTACAGCAAATCTTGATAGACGTAAAGGGAGGGATCGACAGAAATACACTCATAGTCCGGGATTTTAACACCCCATTGACTTGAATGGATAGATCTTCCAGGTAGACTATCAACAAAGAAACAGTGGCTTTAACCAACACACTTGATCAAATGTATTTAATAGATATCTTCAGAGCATTTCACTACAAGCAGGAGAATATATATATACTTTTTAAGTGTACATGGAACATATTCTAGGTTAGACAACGTGCAAGGACATAAAACAAGTCTCAATAAATTTAGCAAGATTATAATCATATCAAGCTTCTTCTATGACCACAATGCTATGAAACCTGAAATCAGTCACAAGAGGAACAGTGAAAACACACAAAGACATGGAAGCTAAATAATATGCTATTAAGCAATGAATGGGCCAACAACAAGATCAAGGAAGAAATCAAAAGATACCTTGGGACATTTGAAAATGAGGACACAACAATCGAAAGTCTGTGGGACACTGGGAAAGCAATCCTAAGAGGCAAATTCATAACATTACAGGCCTATGTCAAAAAACAAGAAAGGCTCAGATAAACAATCTAACTTCACATTTAAAGGAACTTGAAAAGGAACAACAAACAAAGCCCAACATGAGTGTAAGGCAGGAAATAATTAAGATCAGAGCAGAAATAAATGAAATAAAGAATAAAAAATGATACAAAAAAACAATGAATCCAAGATCTGGTTCTTTAAAAAGATAAATAAGATTGACAAACCTTTAACCAGACTTATCAAGAAAAAAAGAGAGAGGACCCAAATAAATAAAATCAGAAATGAAAAAAGAGAAATAACAACTGACACCAAAGCAATACAAAGGATTGTAAGAAAGTATGAACAATTATATGGCAACAAACTAGACAATCTAGATGAAATAAATAAATTCCTAGAAACATACAATCTTCCAAAAATAAATCAGGGAGAATCAGAGAATTTGAGTAGATAGATTATACCTAATGAAATTGAAGGAGTAATCAAAAAACTCTCAACAAACAAAAGCCCTAGACCAGATGGACTCACAGGTGAATTTTACTAAACATTCCCATCAGAACTAACACCTCCCCTTCTCAAGCTCTTTCATAGAACTCCAGAGGAGGGAAGGCTCCCAAACTCATTTTATGAGGCCAGAATTATCCTAATTCAAAAACCAGATAAACACACTACAAAGAAAGAGAATTATAGGCCAATATCACTGATGAACATAGATGCTAAAATCCTCAACACACTATTAGCAAACTGAATGCAGCAATGCATCAAAAAGATCACACACCATGATCGAGTGGGATTTATTCCATGAATGCAAGGGTGGTACAACATTCTCAAATCAATAAATGTGATTCACAACATTTAAAAAATGAAGGATAAATACCACAAGATTATATCAATACATACAGAAAAGCTTGTGATAAAATCTAGCTCCTATTTATGATAAAAACTATTAGCAAAGTGGGAACATAGGGAACATACCTAAACATAATAAAGGCCATATATGACAAACACACTCAGTATCATACTCAATGGGCGAACACTACAAGCATTCCCCTTGAGATCAAGAACAAGACAGGGATGTCCGCTTTCACCTCTCTTATTCAACATAGTGCTAGAAGTCCTAGCCACAGCAACCAGACAAGAAGGAATACAAGAAGTTTCTTTTTAGAAAAGAAGTTCCATATTGGAAAAGAAGAAGTAAAAATATCTTTATTTGCAGATGAGATGATACTGTATATAAAGAGCCCCAAAGATTCCACCAATACACTACTAGAACTGATAATTGAATTCAGCAAAGTAGCAGGGTATAAAAATAATATTCACATATCAGCTTCATTTTCATATACCAATAATGAACTAAAAGAAAGGGAAATTAAGAAAACAATCCCATTCATAATTGCTTCAAAAAGAATAAAATGTCTAGGAATAAACCTAACCAAGGATGTAAAAGACCTGTACTTGTAAAATTATAAGACACTGAAGAAAAATTGAAGAAGATACAGACAAGTGGAAGCACATACCACGCTCATGGATCGGATGTCATTAACATGATTAAAATGTCCACACTACCCAAAACAATCCATAGATTCAGTGCAATTCTTATCAAGATTCCAATGACATATTTCACAGAGCTAGAACAAATATTTCAAAAATTTATATGGAACCACAAAAGGCCCTGCATAGCAACAGCGATCCTGGAAAAGAAGAACAACCTGGAGGAATCACACTACCTAATATCAGACTATACTACAAGGCCATAGCAATCAAAACAGCCTTGTACTGGCATAAAACCAGACACATAGATAAATGGAACACCACAGAGAGCCCAGAAATAAACCCACAACTTTATAGTCAATTGATATTCAACAGAGGAAGCAAACACATATAATGGGCTAAAAATAGTTTATTTAATGAATGGTATTGGGATAATTTGACAGATACATGCAGAAAAATGAAACTAGACCACCTTCTTTCACCACACACAAGAATAAATACAAAATGGATCGAAGATTTAAATATTAGATCTGAAACCATATCCTAGAAGAAAACAGAGGAAGCAAAATTTTAAAGATTGCTTGTAGAAATTTTTTATCAAACATATCTGCCCAGGCAAGGGAAACAAAAGAAAAAATAAGCAGATGGGACTTCATCAAACTAAAAAGTTTTTGCACAGCAAAGGAAATCGTCAACAAAATAAAAAGACATCACACTGAATGGGAGAACTAATCTGTTGATATATCTGATAAGGTGTTAATATCCAAAATTTACAAAGTACTTACAAAACTCAACCCCCCCAAAAAAATAAACAACCCAATTAAAAAATGGGCAAAGTACCTGAATAGACACGTCTCTAAAGATGACATACAAATGGCCAAAAGGCATATGAAAAGATGCTCAATGTTACTCATGGTCAGAGAGATGCAAATTAAAACCACAATGAGATATCACCTCACACCTGTCAGAATGGCTATCATCAATAAATCAACAAGCAAGTGTTGGCAAAGGTGTGAAGAAAAGGGAACTCTTTTGCACTGTTGGTGGGAATGCAGATTGGTGCAACCACTGTGCAAAGCTCTTTGGAGATACCTCAAAAAATAAAAAATGGAGCTGTCTTTTGGTTTCGCTTCTGGTAATATATCCAAATAAGCCCCAAACACTAATTCGAAAGAACATAAGCACCCCTAAGTTCATTTCAGAGTTATTTACAATTGCCAAGATATGGAAGCAGCCCAAGTGTCCATAAATAGACTAATGGATAAAACAACTATGGGATATTTACACAATGGAATTCTACTCAGCCTTAAAAAAGACAAAAATTTTACCTTTTATGACAGCATGGATGGACCTGGAGAACGTATGCTAAGTGAAATAAGCCAGTCTGAGAAAGACAAATACCATATGATTTCACTCATGTGTGGAATCTAATGAACAAACTGAACAAGCAAAACAGAGACAGACTCAGAGATAGAGAGCAGGATGGCAGCTAGTAGGGCGGGAGGTGGGGTAAGGTTGGAGGGTGGAAGGATTGAGCAAAAAGGTAAAAGTACTCATGGACATGGAAGAAAGTGCGGTGATTGCTGAGGGGAGTGTATAAGGGGACTAAATAGTAATGGAAAAAATATAATAAGGATTATATATCTTAAAATATAGTCTTTCCCCAGCCCCCAAAAAGAAAGAAAGAAAGAAAGTGAAACCCACAAGGCCCAAATTAAGCAGAAGCTGGACTGCACGGTGAAAAGCTGTGGTCAAATTACGAGTCCCCTGAGGCAGTTGCCATTCTTTGTAACCTTCGATCCTGGGTAGTGATGACTGCGGAGCGGATATGGTAAGAGGGATAAAGGTTTTCCAACTCAGTGTCTTTGGGAACAGATGCGCTGGTATCCTCTCACTTGCTTTTGAGACACTACATACTCTGTAGTTGCACTTAATTCTTCAAAACTGCCAGTTTTTAGGAACTGGAGTTCTACTTGTCTCCAGGTTTAAAAATCACAGATACACTTATACTTAATCTGCTATAAATTAATTTCACCAATATGCATTGTGTGTCTATTTTTTTAAGATTTAAAGGTTCTTTTGACAGTGTATATAACAATGACAATTTGAGGGGAAAGGCAGAATTTTCTGATACAACTCCAAAGGAGAGAAGATGGCCAGGAGAAGAAGGGCCACAGAGGGCATTGCATCTGGGGACAGGATAATAGCAAGTTGGAGCCGTGGGGGCAGTTTATGTATGACCAGTGCAGCAGGATTAGGTAGGTTTTGTGGGCTTCCTGTGTTTGGCTAATTTGAATCATTTCTGGAGGAGAATAGGAGATGCCTCTGGACTGGTACATGACCCTGCGGTGATTAGGGCTGGTGCAAACTGGCCTGGAGTGTGAGAGCCCCCACAACAAAAGTGACTGGAGTGTGTGTGGATTTAATCAAATGCTCAAGAAGCAGAACTAATCAGCTTTTAGCCAGGGTCTCAATATTGGGTCAAGACAGCATTTTTTCTTTTAATTCTATTATAGTGCCTACCCTATACTAAACACTTGCAGATGCAAAGGGAGAAAATTTAGAGCATTTTATAACAAAGCATGAAATAAAGATTATAATTATTTTAATGTTATAAATAAATTTGTAGAAGTAGAATGCTGATATATTAAAAATTATATCAGAAACTCTGTAATATGATGACACAATGTTCTCTCCCTGCTCCTTCAGGAGCAGTGGAAGCTACCGGACCCAGTAATAGACCTTTAAAGCAGAACATTTTGCAGTAACACAGCTGAACTTGCAATTTTGTGTACTGGTTACCCCTACCAGCACCTGATCTTAAATATTCCATTTGACTTTATTATTTTTCATGATCAATTCCAGCAACTTGGCCTTAGTTCTGCTCTAAGTCTACCAGTATCATCTTTGCCCCCTGGAAATTATCCCGGAATGTATCTTCAACTTTTATAATCTATATAGAAGTTTTGAAGAGATCTGTTTGTGCCCCAGTAAAAGTTTTAGCATATATAGCAAATCATGTCAGTGGTTATAGTTTGGAATATAAACTCTTTCATATTATTTTATTGATACCAAAAATAGGTAGCTATACTTTCATTATTAGCTCTAAAATAATTTAGCTTTTTCTATGTTCAGACAATGTCTTTATTTAGTGCACATACATGAAAGTAAGATTTGAAGATGAATTGCTATTTTATGTCTAGAAGAGAATAATGACAATTATGTTAGTACAGAGGAAGGTTCATAGGTGTTAGATTTTTCATGTTTGCTTGTTGATTCATCTTTTTGCTTTGCTCAATAAATCTGCTGTCATTGGTATAATCTTAGTAATGCAATAAAAATAACTTTTCTAGGAAGGTTAAATTTTCTAGTCTAAAAATACATATAGTTCTGATGGAAGAGATTAATGAACAAGAAAAAGAAATGTACTATAAAACTTTAAGAAGGCACAGACAATTCTCAGGCATATAGCAATTTCAAGCAGCGTTGAACAGCATGACAATCTATGTTTCCGCTTGGCAATGAAAACATAATCTGATGTGGGGCTTAAGCATTGGTTCAGTGTTATATTACAAAGTATGATATTCATGTTTAGAGTGAAATCTGACTGATTTGTCCAAGGGATTAATGGATATCACACACTACTAGCTTTTGCTGGAACACACCGAATTCAGCTTCAGAGGGACATAGCATTAGCTGCTGATGTACATCCTTTAACAACTGTATCATTATAATATCTGCTTCTGCTTTGCTCCTTGCCCACACACATTTATTTAATTCTTTTTAGCTCATATAAACTTCTTTCTCCAGAGACTACTAAGCCAACTTCATTTCTTACAACAATGTTATTAATGCCTTTTGAACTTTAATAATCCTCTTCAAGAATATTGACTTCTTTGTGTAATTTGGTCTTCATTTTCACTAGTCTCTACTTTAGTCAAACTTTCCAGCCTCTTCTTTTGTCTTGGTGTATATTCTTATTCTCATACTAGTGTATAATATAAAAATATACCACACATATATGCTGGGTTGGAAAAAGGTCATGGTCAGGAATGATGTATGGTATAATATAAAGAAAATTAGCTAAGCAGGCTTTGGAAATTTGCATTTGAAATTCCTTTGATGGTATTAAGTTATCCCATCAAGATTGTTATAGAAATAATTTCCTCCACCTGTGTTGTAGAGTGCTCAGTAAGCCCATTAACTGCTGATCCATTTTCAAGGACAAAACTACAATGTCTTTCTGAAATGATTTCAGCGCTAAGAGGAAATGAGTTATCAAGCCATGAAAAGACTTGGAGGAGGAACCTTAAGTGAAACCTTGAATGCGTGTTACTAACTGAAACAAGTTACACTGTAAAGGCTATACACTACACACTGTATGATTCCATCTATGTAATTTATGAAAAGGGCAAAACTATGGAGATAGTAAAAGATCAGATGGAGCACAGAAAATATTTAGGGTGATGAAAGTACTTTGTATGATACTATAATGATGGATATATGTCATTATACACTTGTCCAAACTCACAGCCCAAACACCAAGAGTAAATAGTAATGTAAACCAGGGACTTTGGGTGATGATGATGATGTGTCAATATTTTTTGTAACAAATGTACCATTCTGGCGAGGGATTCTGACAATGATGTGGGCCTTGCTTGTGCTGGGGCAGGGAGTGCTTTCTTCTCAATTTTATCAGGCACCTAAAACTACTGTAGAAAAATATAGTCTTAAAAAAAATTAATGACATGCTTTTTTTTTCCCTCAGAGAAACTGTTGTTCTACCTTCTTTTCACTCTTCTCAATCCTTCTTGCGTAGACTGGTTGCAGTTTCTTTGCTCGGAATCCTGCTTTTCTTCTCTGCTTGGCCATTTTAGATTGAGCTATCTCTTGGCCCCTGCGTATGACCATGCCCACGGACACTTAGTACCACTCCTGCTTCCCTCCAGTGCCTGCTGGAAACAAGGGTAAACCTAAACCATTTCTATGTCTAATTCTGTCTCCCCAAATCCCAACCATTGTTTGAATGTCTTCCTCCCTCTACCCTATTTATATAAAAGCAGTTTGTGTAATATTAAACCCTATTTGTCTTTTAGTACAGTTTTTTAAAAGGACATTGAATGACATACTTTAATTGTTTTCTATAATCATTTACACATATATTTCAGCCATTATGCTAGGCAGTGGCAACGTTGTAATAAACAAGATTAACAAGAGTAACAAGATGACTCCCTGAGCTCACATTTTAGAGAGAAATAAAGAAAACAAGAAGATAACTAATATGCCACCCAGTTATGTTTTTAATTGTGATAAATCAAAGGAAATAAACATGGTGGTTTAATGAAGATGAACTGAGGCAGAAAATAATTCTTGAGAAGGTAAAGTGTTATCTGAAGAATAAGAAGGAGCCATCAATACAAATGGCCTAGGGGATGAGCACTCTTTTGAAAAAGATATTGTTCTATTTGAGGAAAGAAAATGATGACCACATGATTTGGTGAGGAGAGTGAAGGATGTAGAATGTTATTCATGTGATGTGATTATGGTAAGGTAAAAATGTTTTAAACTAGAGTCTGGCATATTATCATTTATGATTTTAATTATTCTGTTTCTGAATAAGGTATGGCTTATAAAGATGAAAGTAAAAAAGAGAAGAAAATACAAGGTATTGTGTAGTTGGTGCAACAAGTGATGCAAATTTAGAATTGCATAGTGGTAGATGAGAATTAAATAAGAAAAGGGATCTGCTAAATATTTGGGAGAAAATATTTAGCAAAAAACTACTAGAACTGATAAATGAATAAATTAAAGTAATAGATACAAAATTAATATTCAGAAATTGATGGCATTTTTATATACCCATAATAAAATATTAGAAATATAAATTAAGAAAAATAATCCCACTTACTATTATAACAAAATAAATAAGGTACCTAGGAATAAATTTAACCAAAGAGGTAAAAGAACTGTACTTGGAAAATTATAGGATACTGAAGAAAGTAATTGAGAAAGACACAAGTAAGTGGAAGCATATTCTGTGTTTATGGATAGGAAGAATTAACATCATTAAAATGTCCATACTACCCAAAGCCACCTACAGATTCAATGCAATTCCTTAAAATACTAATTGCGTATTTCACAGAACTGGAACAGATATTTAAAAAACTTATATGTAACCACAAAAGACCCTGAAAAGCACACAGAAATTTTGGGAAAGAACAAAGTTGGAGGTATCACACTACCTGATACTAAACTATACTACAAGGCCATAACAATCAAAGCAGTATAGTACTGGTATAAGAACAGGCATGCAAATGAATGGAAAAGAATCGAGTCTGGAAATATACCCACAACTTTATAATCAATTAATATTCGACAAAAGATGCAAGAACAAACAATTAAGTAAAAACAATCTATTAATAAAGCATGTTGAGAAGACTGGACAGATATGTGCAAAAAAAAAGAAAGAAAGAAACTAGACCACCTCCTTACACAATACACAAGAATAAACTCAAAACAGATTAAGGACTTACATATAAGTTAAAAACCATAAAAAATCCTAGAAGAAAACATAGGCAGTAAAATCTCAATCATTTCTTGTAGCAATAATTTTGCAGATATACCTCCTCGGACAAAGAAAACAAAACAAAAAACAATGGGACTACATCAATCAAATTAAAAAGCTTTTTCGCAGCAAACAAAATCATCAGAAGATAAAAATAAAAAGACAGCCCACTGAATAGGAGAAAATATTTGCCAATGATAAATCTGATAAGAGGTTAATTTCCAAAATATATAAAAACACATACAACTTAAAAACCAAGAAAATAAGCAATCCAATTTAAAACATCAGCAAATGACCTGAATGACTTCTCCAAAGAGGACATGCAGATGACCCATAGACATATGAAAAGATGCTCAACATCACCAGTCATCAGAGAGATGAAAATTAAAACTACACTGAGATACCACCTCATGCTCGTCAGAATGGCTATCATCAGTAAATCAACAAACAGCAAGTGCCGGCGAAGATGTAGAGAAAAGAAAATCCTCGTGAACTATTGTTGAGAATGCAGATTTGTACAGCCACTGTTAAAAATATTATGGAGTTTCCTCAAAAAATTAATAAATAAATTGCCTTTTGACCCAGTCATTCCACTCCTGGGAATATATTTGAAGAAACCCAAATCCTAATTCAGAAGAATATATACATCCCTATGTTTATTGCATCATTATTTAAAATAGCTAATATTTGGAACCATCCTTAATGCCAAATCAGTAGATGAGTATATACAAAAGCTGAATGCATTTACACAATGGGATACTACTGGGCTGTAAAAAAGAAGGAAATCTTACCTTTTGTGACAACATGGATGCACCAGCAGAGTACCATGCTAAGTGAAATAAGCAGTCAGAGAAAGACAAATACCATATGATCTCACTTATATGTGGAATCTAACGAACAAAATAATTTAACAAACAAAATAGATACATGGGACAGACTGACACTGTCAGAGGGGAGGAGTGTTTGGGGGCTGGGTGAAAAAGTTGAACGAATTAAGCAGAGCAAAAAATGTAACAGACACAGCCAACAGTATGGTGATTGCCACAGGGAAAGGGGGCTTGGTGGAAGAGGATGAGGGCAAAGGGTGGATAAATGGAGATGGAAAGAGACTTTATTTGGAGCAGCGAGCACATGAGGCAGTATGCAGATAATGTGTTATACTGAGTTACACATTTGATACCTGTATGGCTTTATTAACCACCCCAGTAAGATAAAAAAATAATAATAATACCAGAATGAAATTATGTTATCTGGTATATTAAACATAGTAATTAAAGTATGCCATTATACAAGAAAATATTAAATTTATATGGGATTTTGTTAATATGGGATATAATTTAAAGAATAAAGGAAAGTTGAAAATAATGGCTTAAAAGTCCAAGAAAAATTAAAATATCACATAAGAAGAAGTAACACTATTTGTATCATACATCATGCTATTTGTATTTTAAAATCCTTAAAAAGATGAAAAGATATTTTTTTAAACTGAAGATACTCTTTAAGGAGTATGCAGTTGCCTTAAATATACATACATTGATAACATGTCAATAAAATATGTATTTCAAAACTTGTCAGGAGGTAATAAAACCTAGATAAAATGCAATTATATTTTGAATTATCTACATACATTGTTCAAAGTCAAATAAACTTTGAGACCATAAGTATATAAGTATAAAAAATCCAATAACATAATCAATATATTTAATTAAATGTATAAACATATAATTTTTCCTCATGGACATATATAAATACAAATATATGCTTTTTTATCTAAGTTTATTTACACGAAAAAATTCTGAAAATATATTTCAAATGAAATAATTTTAGGAAAGCATATTCTGTAATTCTAATACAATAGAAATTAATATATTCAATTTAAAACCACAGACAATTTTCAACTATATATGTGTTATATCAAAATAAAATAAAAAATGAAATAATAAATTAACTAGGAAAAATATATCATAGCCTAGGAAATGCAGTAAATACTAAAAGGAAATTTTGTCCAGTTGGCACAGCTTTATTAATTTTTATTACAAAAGAGGGATGATAAAAAATTTCCTAATTTTCATATTTATATAATGGAGAACATTAAAATAAATAAAAAGAAATGAGGAAACCATAATTAATAGCATAAAGATAGAAGTTAGTGCCATAAACCAATAAATTATTTAAAATCTAATCCTTTTTATGGATGGAATTCAAAGGGAGACAAAGCTACACTAATATGAGTAACAAAAAGAGAGAACAGAAAAAATAAAATTGGGAATGAGGAAAGAGCCATAACAACTATTAGAGAAGAGATCAAAACAATCATAAAAGAGCACAACATAAAATTTCATTAGAAAATATTTGACATCTAAAAGGAAACAGATTATTCCTTGGTAAAATATGAAATAATAAAATTAATCCAAGAAGAAGAAAACTTAAGACCTATTATCATGAAAAATATTAGAAAAGTTAGTAAAGATTTATCAATAGTATATCCAAATCCATGTCATGTTTTTCTTATTTATAAGCAATTAAGATCATATTTCTAATATCCTTTAAACTATTCATGACCAAAGAAGGTAGATAGCTCTACTTTTATGAAGAACTGATAAGGATGATATAAAAACAAACTACATAAATATATAAACATTTTTTAATGTAAGTTAAAACATTCTAAATATTTTTTTTCAAATGAAATCTAGCAAAATATCAATGTGATAATATAATCTGATCAATTACAACTCATTCCAGAAGTTCATGGATTATTCAATATAAGGAGTTCTTCATAAAATTAACTAAATAAAAAATTAAATGGAAAATAATGTAGTTCATGTGTTCACCAGTGAAAGCCAGAAAGTGGGCTCTGCTCTTTGTTTGGATCCTCCATGTTCTAGACTGGAGCCCTAAATCAGCAGAAGTCAAGAGGGAGATTAAAATACTGCGTGATGTCAACATCCCTCCCCTCCATTGCCTCACAAACACAATCTGCTTCTGGGCCATTAGGAATGATCTCTAACACCTTTTCTCTCCCCTTATAAAATACCACAGAGAATCCCCCATCCAAACCTCACTCCTCAAATCCTGCTATGTCTATGAACTCCATATATTACAATCCTATTACTTATTTGGTTCTACAGGTGGATGCATTTTATTTTAATACCTTTTCCCAACATTTCCATATGAGCAACTTCCTCATATCTTCAAACTTTTTTTTTAATTTTTAGTTCCCACTCATGCACTAACAGAAACCTACCATGTTTCTGGCTTTGTGTTTTACATCCCTTGGACCAGAGGCTTTATGTTGAGCCTGAAACCTTTTTTCTCACTTGTACTCTCAGAGGAAACACACTCCCACCTCTGCTTAAAAGTACAGAGCTTTGACTATTAGTCAGATTATTGCTCCTTATTGTATTAATGTTCAGAATTATTGTTCCTCATTATATTAATTTTTCCTTATTGTATTAATATACAGAATTACAAATACCTTGTCCTTGGACATTTTAGCCCATGGCTCAGTTTAAATCTGTAATTTTGCTCTTCCATAGTTATGATCATATCAGTTTCCACATATACAAACTTTCAATTAGTTATTCATCAGAACTATTTCTCTTTCCTTTTGGCAAATAACCAAACAATATTTACAGTCCCTTCCATGTGGCTGTGTTACTGATTATGACTAACAGCCTATTTGGTAAAAAAAAGAGTATTTAACACTGCATATCATATATATATACATTATATATATATAGTTTTCATATATATACATTATATATATACAGTTTTATAACTTAAAAACATCAAATAAAATCTTTTTCAATGGATTTATATAGTGAGACTTTTGATACATGCTGATAACTTGTTTCAGGAGACATAAAGGAATAGGGTACATGAAAGCAGATGTGAGGTCCAAGTAGAGTTGCTTTGTTGATTTTTTCTTTTTATGATGTTATTTATATTATTTCTTTTTTTATTTAGAAAGTAGGTTTTAGCACAGGCTTTTATATGAATGGGAATGATCCTGTATTAGCTGTATAGACAGAGAAATCAAAAGTCAGATGACAGAAAGTAAATCAAAGTCAGAGATATAAATACTGATACAAGGCAATTGATATAAGTTGGTTTGTGGAATTGGTGATGGGAAAAGGAATAAATTCCCTGAGATAGATTCTACACTAAAAGAAAGTTATAAGCTAGTTTATCAATTGAGAATATGTTAGAAGAGAGGTGTGAATAGACTCAGGAGAAGAGCGAAATAATATAATAGACATCTCCGAGAACGGGAATGTGAACTTATGAGGAAAATAGTATTTGACTCCAGGGCAGTGTTCAATACCCATTTGAGGCTTTTGATTATGATGTTAAAGTGTGATGGTCCGATTGATTTTTATCATTTCTTAGCAACACTTACCTATTCAGGGGAGAGGACAAAGAAATGAGTATTTGTGAGTTTTATTTGGGTCAGGAAAACTGACAGAGGGGATGAAAGGATTGAGGATGTCTTCAAGACCGCTGCATGAAAGGCAGGCAATGAAGAAAGGGAAGAGAAGTGATACAGAAGGAACACCACACAGATAATGTGCCTGTGAGTCTAAAAGTCATGCCCAGGTGTAACGCCAGTAAGTTAGAAGGAGAGATGATGACCAGAGAGAGTGAGATATTTAAAGTAGATTTTGTACATGGTGTATTTACTGGTAAGGATAATGTCCATGAAATAAAATTGGGAATTGCTAGCAAAGTATAATGACGAAGAAGTTTTTAAAAGCAAGAGATCAAAACCAAAGGGGGGTAGGATTAAGGGAGAGAAGTGGGGATGGCTGGGGTAGGGGGGTTTGGGGGGAAATGGACAACTGTACTTGAACAACAATAAAAATGTGAAAAAACCATAAAAGCAAGAGATCAAAGAACTGGAGAGGCAAGAATTAGCATGGCCTGTTCAAATGAGTTTTAGAAAGGCTTTATGATAACAGTTGAGGAAACAATATTTATTTAAACTCCAAGCAATGTGTATCTGCAGCCTTTTTTCCCTACACTGTAAGCAATTAAAATAAAGGGATATTCTAGCATGAGCACATTGAAGGAATTCAGTTTATGTATGTAAATGCTTATTTTTCACATTTGCGTTTATGATTGCACATATGGTTGAGCTATGTTAATAAATAGCTTGGGTTTCTAACCTTGATGTTAGGCTTAAGGAAAGTATACAAAGTTTCTACAGGTCCAAAGCCCCAAGTGATGCTTCAGCCAAATTGTAAAATACATGTAGTGTTTAAAATTACTATCAGTCCTATATCTCCATGGTAGTGTTGTAGGGTACATTGTGTCCCTCCAAACATCTTGAAATCCCACGCTCCTGTATTTCAGAATGTGCCCTTATTTAGAAACAGGATCTTTGAAATTAGATATAATTAGTTTAAATGATAGCAGACTTCAACAAGGCAGCACTTTAATCTGGCATGACTGACGTCCTTATACAAAGGGGGCCATGTAAATACACAGAGACACACAGGGAGAAGCCATATGAAGACAGAGGAAGAGATGGAAGACTAAAATGATGCACGTTCAAGCCAAAGAACACACATGATTACCAGAAACTTGAAAAGGCAAAGAAGGATCTTTCCCTAACAATATCTTAATTTCGGATATGAAGCCTCCAGACCTGTAAGACAATAAATGTCTCTTGTTTAAGCCACCCAGTGGGTGGAACTTTGATACAGCAGCCCTAGGAAAGAAATGAGAACAGGTGAGTATGCAGATTTAGAGATGTTTGGGATGTCTTGGTACCCCATCCCAGTTTAGTTGCATAGACTTAAGTGGCTTCTTTCAGTGCAAGACCAGTTCTGTAATATGGGAGCCTGACTCCAAACTCCAAACAGTAGAACAGGCAGCAACTGGACAAGATGGCTCAGGTATGAGAAAGGAAAGCAGCTCTTTCTAGAGGGCATGGGCTAGTGTCTCCCCATGATGTTAATTTCTATAAAGGCAATTTTTTATTGAGATTGAGGAGATTTTCTGAAACCCATTCTTACAGATTTTTCTGAAATCTATTCTACCCATTTTCCTGTTTTATCATTTCTGCCAGAATATGTTCTGAATCAAATATTAGAAATGTATGTTGTAATAAAATATATTTAACCAATTAGAACACAAAGAAAATTCTGTGACCGAGTGAGGGTGACTGAATGAACAGTAGTTTAAAACTAAAGGTTTTCTTTGATTGGATCATTGGCACATGTGTCAAGAAGACAAAACTTCATGGAGTAAATTAGTTTAATCTTGGGGCTGCGGAATACTATCGGATTTGTCTCAGAAAAGGAAAATCAGATGCCTGAAATGCAAGAGATTTAGATTACTTTACTATGCTAAGCAAAACTCTCCAGGCAGAAAAAGCTAAGGACCTTATGATTTCACTCATTGTGGCATATAAAATCAACAGCAACACATGAACAAACAAGAGCAACAATCGAAACCTCATAGACACAGAGAACAACATTGCAATTACCAGAGGGAAGGCTGGGGGAAGGTGGTTAAGGGGTCAAGTGTACGGTGACACAAGAAGGTTTGACTGAGTGTTTGGCACATAGTGCAATATACAGATGATTAAGCATAGATTTTTATACTTGCAACCTATATAACATTATTAACCAATATGACCATAATAAAATTAATTAAAATAAATAAATACATATAAAATAAATTACTAAAGCTATCTAAATTTTTGTGAGCACTGGCTATCTATCAGATAGTTCTGAATATCACAAAATTTCTGCTGACAATGAACTGAGGCATTTATTGCTTATATTATTATCATTTTAAAAGTCAGAAAAAAATAGGGCAAAAATGGTTAAACAATTATTTGAAGATTATGTACCTAGTCAGAGGCAGAGGTGGGATTTGATTCTATACAGTGTATATTTGGAAGTGTAGCTCCTAATTCCTACGCAGAGTCTCCCACTTTACATATTATCTCATAAATCATATTTTATTGAATTAAACATGTTCTATTTTTGCCAATAAATTATTATGAATGCTTTCTTCCACACTGATTGTAAAAAGCATCTTGAGTTCAGAATGTTAAAATACAAAGAGTTAAGCTGTGTGACTTAGAATTCATAAAACATTTTTACAGACACTAAATATTGTTAGTTAAGTAATACTAATTTTATGGATTAGGGGACAAAGTAAAAGAGAGATGTAATCACCTTATTTGGTGACATAGTTGATGAGATAGCAGTTGAAATATATATCTTTTCAATACCAGAACTTGTTCACTGAAACACTAAGATATTCCTTAACTCAGCAATGATATACTTGAAACAATTCTTTCTTTTTTTTCAGATTAGTACATTTTTTTTATTGTTGTTCAATTACAGTTGTCTGCATTTTCTCCCCACCACTCCACCCCACCCCAGCCAAACCCACCTCCCTCCCCTGCATCCACCCTCCCCCTTGGTTTTGTCCATGTGTCCTTTATAGTAGTTCCTGAAAACCCCTCTCCCCACTGTCCCCTCCCCACTCCCCTCTGGCTATTGTTAGATTGTTCTTAACTTCAATGATTCTGGTTATATTTTGTTTGCTTTTTTCTTTTCTTGATTATGTTCCAGTTAAAGGTGAGATCATATGGTATTTGTCCCTCACTGCCATTCTATATTTGCAATCTTTTTTTTTGGTTTTGGAATAGTTCCATTGTTACAGAATGCTTTACCGAAGAATAAACTTGCTCCCCTCTCCTCATTAAAGACATAAAGGGCAACTTCTTTCTAGGAGCCATTATAGAGATTAAGGTCACCTTTCCTTCCAAAGGAGGTTTCAGAATTTAAGACCACCACCAATAGAAGGAATTTTTAGACCCATTGTTTAGAAAAAGCAAGGTAATCAACTATTTATGTTTCAAGAATTAAAAACAAGGCCTCTTGATTCTTAGTTTAATATTAAAGAGAAAGACCCTGATACCATTAAGGCTGGACACCACAGGGAATCTCAGGACAAGAAATACTTGCACAGCTTTCCATGATGGCTGTGTCAATGTGTAGCAAAGTGGAAACTGGAACAATATAATGACGTACATCAGGGCTATTGCAAGGTGGGACTGGAAGTCAGATGCATAACCTTTATGAACTATGTAAGCCTCTACATTTTAATGGACATTGTTGTTTTTTTGGTTATGTGTTTGCTTGTTTAAAATATTTAGAGTAGAATTTGACATAGAGAGATGTGATATTGAATCTCTTAGCTGATATTAAATACCTAATGATTTAGATACTCCATGTGATTTTTATTTGCAAAGGTAGATAGATATAGTCATGATTGCCCCGGGAACATTAGAGAAAAATAACGTTCTAGTTACTTTTTACTCATGGGCAAAAAGGAACAGCCAGAAAGGAAGATATAAAAGTTCCTCTATCACAGCAGGTCCTGGTGGAGAGTATGCCAATGTGTAGAGTTTATCATGGTAGAAATAGAGAGGAAAGGAAGCCAACTGAGTCTCAGGGGATTGAAATAAAAAAGAGAAAACAGGAGACTTCTGGTCAAGATGGTGACATAGGTAAACACAGTTTGCCTCCTCATACAACTACATCAAAATAACACCTAAAATATAGAACAACCATCATTCACAACCATCAGAATTCAAGCTGAATGAAAGTCTGGCAACTATGGAATTAAAGAAACCACATCCATCCAGACAGGTAGGAAGGGCAGATACACAGAACGGGCTGGTCCCACATCCACATGCAGTGAATTCAGGAAGGATATCACAGGAACAAAGAGTCCAAGCCCCACACCAGGCCCCCAAACTTAGGGTTCCAGTGTCAGGAAGATAAGTCCCCACAAATTCTGGCTGCAAAAGCCAGCAGGGATTAAGTTGGTGGAAGAAACCTCTGGAGTCCCAAGCAGTTCCCTTTAAAAAACCCACACAGGGACTTACTCAGACTAACTCCCTCTGAACTCCAGCACCAGGGTAGTAGCTTGAAAGGCACCAGTGGCATACAGGGAGGAACTGAAGAGTCAAGGCAGGAGCTGGAGGTCAGCTTTCTCCTAGACAGACATGTAAGCAGAAGCCATTGTCTCTTTTCTGAGCCTCCCCCAACAGAGCCACAGGCAGGCAAGTTGGTGCCATATCTGAGACTCTATCAACACAGCTAAACAGTTCCCCACCCTGAAGATCCCTAAGACTCTGTCCCACCCAACATATGGGCCCACCCAAACTGTTAACCATGACTTTTCTTTATGAATGGCTGGGATTGGCTCATGGTCCACAACTTTTAAATCCTATCAAACAAGCAACATTTGCCCTCCGTATGCCCCCAGTCTCCATCTTACTAAGTGGCCCAAGCCCAACACTAGCAGCAGCCAGCCTAGATTTACAACCTGGCTTCACCTGAGAATCTCCAAGCCCAGCATAAGTAGCAGCCATCACAGATTGCTTTATAGGTTATTCAGGGTGACCCCAGGCAAAACACAGGTGAGGGCTGACCTTTGCCTGCACCACCTAGGGAAACCCCAGGGCCAGGGCACTCAATGGATAGCTGCAGACCATGTTGGAGCACTACACAGCTGACCCTGCACAGCTGATCCTTTGTGGAGGGTGGAAGCTGGTGGTCGGTGATTATAGCCAGTCCTTGCAACAAACTGGCCTATGTAAATCCCTCCCATTGACCTGCCAACAGCAATCAATGCTCAACTACAAGAGGAGCCTATACTCAGCCCACACCAAGGGCACACCTTAAATATCCAGCTTGGGTTTTAATGGAGGCTCTGCTACTGGACTTTATAAGACACCTACTACATTAGGCCATGCTACAAAGATTAGGTGGAGTCATAGCAGCTCTACCTAATGCATAGAAATGAATACAGGGAGGCCACCAAAATGAGGAGACAAAGAAACATGGCCCAAATGAAAGAACAGATCAAAACTCCAAAAAAATGAACTAAACAAAACAGAGATAAACAGTCTATCATATGCAGAGTTCAAAACACTGGTTATAAGGATGCTTAAGGAACTAGTGAGGACCTCAGCAGTATTAAAATGATCCAATCAGAAATGAAAGATACACTAATTGAAATAAAGAACAATTTTCAGGAACAACATAGGAGTGGATGAAGTCAAGAATCAAATCAATGATTTGGAACATACACAAGAGAAAAAAATAACCAATCAGAACAAGAAGAAGAAAAAAGAGTCCCCCCTAAAAAAATGTGGGCAGTGTAAGCAGCCTTGAGACAACTTCAAGTGTTCCAATGTTCACATCATAGGGGTACCACAAGGAGAAAAGAAAGAGCAAGAAATTGGAAATCTATCTGAAAAAATAATGAAAGTAAACTTCCCTAATTTGGTGAAGAAAAGAGACATGCAAGTCCAGGAAGCACAGAGAGTCCCAAAAAAGATGGATGCAAAGAGGCCCTCTCCAAGACACATCATAATTAAAATGCCAAAGATTAAAAGCAGCAATAGAACAGCAGTTGGTTACCTACAGGGGAGTTCCCGTAAGAGTGTCAACTGATTTCTCAAAAGGAACTTTGTAGGCTAGAAGGGGTTGGCAAGAAATATTCAATATCATGAAAAGCAGGGACCTAGAGACAAGATTGCAAGATTGCTCAATGCAGCAATGATATCATTTATAATTGAAGGGAATTTAAAGATCTTCCCAGACAAGAAAAAACTAAAGGAGTTCATCATCACCAAATGATTATTATATGAAATGTTAAAAAGACTTATTTAAGAAAAAGAAGATCAAAACTATAAACAATAAAATGACAAAAATACATATCTATCAACAATTGAATCTAAAAAACAAACTAAGCAAACAAGAACAGAGACAGAGTCATGGATATGGAGAGCATTTTGATGGTTGCCAGATGGGAGAGGGGGTAGGGAAATGGGTGAAATGTGAGGGGATTAAGAAATTCAAATTGGTAGTTACAAAATAGCCATGGGGATATAAAGTACAGTATAGGACTTATATGCGTGGCCCATGGACATGAACAACGGTGTGGCAATTGCCTGAGGGAGTGGGCAGTGCTGGGTGGAGGGCTGCTAAGGTGGAAAATTTAGAAAACTGTAATAGCAGAATTAATAATACAATTAAAACAAAAATTCCAAAGGCAGATAGTAGTAATGCCACCAATTTGTAATGGAAAACTTAATGAAAGTAAAATAAAAATTTGAAAATACATGCAAATAAAGAGTCAAAAAATAAAACAGAAAAAAAAAACCCACATGAATGGGGTCAAAGAAGCTGATCCAACTACTTAATAGTAAAAGGATCTGCTTGGAATCTTCAGAGGGGCAAGCTCCAGAAACCATTTAAGTTTTAAAATAAACGTCTAAAGCTGAAAATAAACACAGAAGCAATCATACTGTGCAGGCATTGTTTTATTCTCTTGCTCTATTTATCTACTTTTAATAAAATACAACATAGTTGCCAGATGTGACTCTTTTACTGTTGAAAGGTATTATTACACTTTGACTTTATGGAGCAATTACGCTCTATCCAAATGTGTGTATATATATATATATATATGTATATATATATATATACATACATATATATATATACATATATATATATATACACACACACATATATATACACACATACACTAAAATGAACTAGTGGTCAAAATATAGGGAAAAGAATCATTCAATGCTTTGTCAAACTGTTGAACTAGGCAATATAAAAACATCGCATACTATATTAAAATATTTAGTTCCTGATTATGTTAGGAACTAAACCCTAAATTCAAAACCATTAAAAATTCTAATGTTCAGTGTAAACCATGAAAATATACTCTCCAGCATGTAGCTCATCACTGGGCCACATAGTAGACACTAAATGCTGCTTGAATTTCTAGATGTATGCAAGAAATTTAGCCCTGAAATCACATTTTTCCCTATTTTATGATTATTATATAAAACATTTGGATACATTCAGAATCATCAGTTTCTGAAATTAGAATATAACCTATGCTAACACATGGATTTTAAAACTTTACAGTCCTACAAAATCTACTAGCTTCACTGTACAATCTTTTACATGGCTGGGAGAAAGTTGAAAACAATGAAAACATCATGATCTGCAGTGTTGTTTGGGGAGTTGGGAAAGGTGTACATATTGCAGGTTTTGTACAATAAAAAGTTAGTTAAGCTAGTAGAAACCTTACATAATGCAATATCTGCATACAAGTAAATTAATACCTTAATGTAACTATTGTTTATTATTGCATTCTGGTGCAAATGGGAAAAATGGAGTTTTTACAGAGTCTTAGAACTTACTGAACTGCTTTATTTCCCAGCTACACAATGAAATAAATGATCCAATCAGTACATTCTATAAAACGAATTGCATTGTCCCTGAAATTTTCATATATTTTTCGAAAAGATATCACTTAAAAATTTTATCTGGCTAATTATTATTGGTTTATATAGTAATCTCAATTGGCCACAAGTCCAGACTAGCAATACTGGTAATAATACTTATGAAGAGCGTGATTGTGATGCTACAGTGAGTGATGATGATGACATTAGCTAACATCTATGGCACGTATACTCTATCCCACAGAAAGCCTATTACTTATATATATGCTAAATTTCCTCACTTCTCAAAGGAAAAAAGGAGGCTAAGATAAAGTAAATAAATTGCGCAAAGTTACAAGTAAAGTTGTTGACCAGAGCTGGAATTTGTACCTATGCCTACGTAAGTCTGAAGCCTGTGTGCTTACCTAAAACCAATGACAATTTCTGAAATAGTAGTTATATCTCTTTGTTTTCTGGTGATCCATGTGAATATGGCTTTTCTGGTCTGGTTTTACATAATTGTACTGGTCTGTTTTTTAACACAGCTGATAGCATGTGAATGCCAGGAAAGTGTTACCAGACAGGAACTGGCCTGGACCCAGTCTGCCTTAGGCCTGCCTGTAGTGTGTTGCTTCTTGATTCTGTGTAGGAAAGATTTTTTTTTTAATTTCATAACATGAGTTTGGTGATTTTGAGAGTACGTTTGTTAGGGCTGGGGACAGTGAAACAAGGAAGGAGTTAGGGTAGAAGAGGTAACAGGAGAGAGTCTAGACGGTGCTCTGCTTTGGCTCCCTAGAAAAGTTATAGGAAAGGAGTGAACAGAGGTTTGGGAAGTCAGAGAAACAGGGGGCCCTGAAGATAGGATCAGAGGGTAAGCTTGGGTCCAGCTGCCGCTGCCACTGCTCTCCTAGCTGCAAGTTTCCTTGGGATGCTTAGACTTTTTGAGGAAATAAAAGGTTCATGGCTGGGAAGGGACATGGGAATGCTCTGGAGTAAGCTCACCCTCACTCTTTGTCTCAAGGGCTTTTTATGTTTTTTTCTGCAGGTGAGAATCTTAGAGGAGGGTTTCAGCAGAATATTCATCAGCTTTCCAGGTGCATTTTTCATCATATGATGATGCATCAGGTGCTGATGCATCATAATGAACACATAGCTGGGGTTGGGAATGTTCTTTGGTCTATGTACTGATTTACTTTTATCTTGGGTCTGACTAGCTTGGGTCTAATGGGGTTTTTGTTATTTGTTCCTCTGACTTCCTCTGTCCTTGGATTTAGCAGGCACAAATGTCATTAATTGGGTCTCTGTTCCCTATTTCCCAAACCAGGGAGATTTAAGCTTGTTTTCTTTGGTTAGGGAGGAGAGAAATAAACCATTTGCTCTCAAGTGTCTTTGGCTAGGGGTGATAAGGTGATTCACCAGCTGGCTGTAAGTTGCTTACAGTGTTTGGCCTTGCTCAATTTTACTGTCTCAGTTTTCCCATTCCACTTTTCTAGGAATTTTCCCAGCTTCTTGCTATCCTGTCCCAAAGGCAAGGTAAACACAGAGTTATATGGTGTCCGGCAGAAGTAAGGCCTGCATTTGAGTGTGGTTGGTAGGGTAATGATATGGGTCTAATAATTTTTAGTTCTAATTTGAATATTTCACCTAAAATGTCATATGGTACACTTGAGTGATATTGTTATGTTACAGAATGACATGCTTATGATTTTGTAATAACAAATTTTGTAAAAAAATGGGGGATTTTCTGTGCTGGACCCTGTATATCAAACAAAACAGTAATGATGACCACACATAGAACTTATAATTTTGTTTTCAGATTGACTAATTATTAACTAGTTAAGCTATTGAACTGATTGTCTTGATATAAATATTAGTTAAATGTTTACTTTCTAATCACACTATTTAATTTTAGTTTATTACAAATTTGACATCAGTGAAGCTGCCAGTGCTACTAATAGCTGTGCTTACTACTTGTTTGTATGACTGGCATGATGTTGGTCTAAAACATGATCACTACAACTAAACATAATCCATTTCATAGAAGAGGAAATAAAGGCCTGAGCTTTTTTTCATATTTTGTTATTAAATAATGACTCCAGGTCCTAGAACTGGAGAATAGTAAAAGTAGGACTCAAAGACATTTTACTACAAAATCTATGCTCTTTAACCTGTGCTATATTGTCTTCTTTTAATTAGATAATAAGGGTCTTGAAAGCCACCATAATTTCATATCAATGAGATTTAAGTACTACCATAAGGAAGACAAAACGAACAAACAGGTGAGGACCATAAAGGCTCAGATAGGACACCAAACCTTGGCATGGGTATTGAATGTGGAAAAAATAGAAAGAGTAACACACTCTCGCCCACTGAAATCAAAATTAGGATAACCATGAAATCAAAGAACTGTGAGAAAACAAGGTACATTCTGGTGGAGCTACAGAGGACTCTGAAGGAGAAACGTCTTACATTACAATCTGAGTTGTATGATGTGAAATTTAGTTGTATGACCTTAGAGTTGCAGACCTGTAAGGGATGGTATTTTCTCACCTGAAATGAGATGGATGATGTTTTCTGATGCTCTCCTAATGTGCAATAGGATAATGGCATGGTTTCTACGATCAGTTCATATGGTTGGTAAGGGTCACTAAACCTCTTCTAGTTCAATCCCATAGGTGTTAATGGATTCCTTTTGATACCTCCCTGTCATGTGTTGGAGTGAGTTGACTTAGCAGATAAAAGCACAAGTTTCCAAATTCAACACTATCCTAAAGAGTTATATGACTTTGGGAAAAGTTTTTTAATACTTTCAAGTTTCTTTTTTTTTCTAACTGAAAAATGGAGAAGGTATTAACTCTGATCACACCGTGTACAACTGAAAGCCTAGCATTCTCCTAACCCACAGTAGGCACTCCAAAATTGTGCCAATTTTGACATCATGATAATACTGATATAATTTTCTCAGCATCAATTCCAAGGAAGTCTTACCTCTCCAATGCCATGGTCCTTATTTGTATCTGATTTCATTTAATGAATATATAATATACAATCTATCTCTCCCATAGTATCAGCTTTAATTTTCTAATAATGCAATGCTAAACAAGCATTCATTGAACAACGTCTCATTTAAGTTGCTTTTAATACATGATAACAGAGTGGACTAAACATAGAAAGGAGCAGTTAGCTTTCATAGTGAGCAGTTGAAACAGAGAACACTTGTAAAGTTTCAGAAGTTCATGGAAAATTGTAGAAAAAGGTTCACTGTGGAAAAAAAAAAAAATCCCTCCTGTCTTGCTTCAGTGAAAACAGAGTGATTGTTCAAATCTCAGAAGTTGTGTTAGAAAATTAGCTTGATAAGAATTCTATTGCTCTGGCTGATGTGGCTTAGTGGATTGAATGCTGGCCTGTGAACCAAAGGGTCACCGATTTGATTCCCGGTCAGGGCACCTGCCTGGGTTGTGGGCCAGGTCCCCAGTTGGGGGTGCATGAGAGGCAACCACACATTGATGTTTCTCTCCCTCTCTTTCTCTTTCCCTTCCCTTCTAAAAATAAATAAATACAATATTTTAAAAAATAATTCTATTTACTTGAGAATAGGAATAATAATAGAATCCTTAATTACATGCAAATAATTGAAAAAAATTAAATTGAAATCAACATATTGAAATTCACATTATTTCTATTTTTAAATGTTTTATTTATATCAAAACATTATTTTAATTTTAGTTTTATTATCATTTCACCTGAGCTTGTTGCAAACAAAGTCATTAATAATATTTTCACAACCAACTTTTTGTTACACTTTTTTGTTCTGGAAAAAACACCCTAATACTAGATTAAACATTTATGAGTCCTCAGTTTTTCTTTCTTGCCCTAGGCTCTACGTTATGGCTCTGCATGTCACTGTTGTGTCAAGTCTATTGGAAATTTTTATTTTATTCAATGTGAATTTTTTATATTCAGTTTGAATTGTTTTAAATAGTATGTATTTAAACTGCTATTTACCTTGATTATTGAGTTTTGCGGGACCTCTAAAATTTTATGCCTCAGGCAAGTATCTCATTTATCTCATCCAAATTCTAGCCATGGTTCCAGGCCCTTCCCTTATAAAAGACCCAGGCAGAAAGCCAGCTCTTGCTCACTGAGACCATGTCAGAGGGATAGGTCTGTAGGTACAGTGGAACAGTGTTCTATTTGGGGATAGGATTCAATAGTGAGCTCCTAAGTCCGATAAGCCCAGTGAGCAAGTAGCTTGTCTAACAGCCTGGATATTTTCGTCTTCATTTTTGCCTCACCTAGCATAGGGAATAAAGAATTATACATGATAAATAATGACTTCTAAATGACTAAATAGTTGCTACAATTATTTAATTGATTTATAAATGTAGCTCTTCCAGACAGAGTAAAGTTGGAATGGTCATACTGATATTTTTTATTTTATATTCAGAGCACTATAGAAATGAGCAAGAAATAATGTACTCTGTAGAATTAAACATTCAATTACTGTATTTAACATTCAGTTTAAATGATAAAAATGTAGTCTAACCTACAGAAAAAAAAATAATTGCCATCTCAAGCAAATCGTATAACTACTCTAGTTTCAGTAGTTGATCTCAGTTTTTCCTGTGATGGTATGTCTCTGTTGTTACATAAATTTGGATACAAACTTTAAAAAGTTATTTATGGCTTAATGCAATACCAAACAAACAATAGTCAACAGATATTTACAAAATTATAGAATTAATTTAGAACTCCCCAAAGAAATTACTTAATATCAAAATACTGTAGTATAGAGTAAAATTATTATATAAATGACAAAGAAATACGTTTTTATTCTAATGACTTTAAGAAAAACTATTTCTAAAATGTGTAAATTTCAAACACCAATGTTTCTTAGTATAGAATATATGTATTCTGAAGTGTATATGTATATAATGATCTATAATTATATACATATGCATGAAATGTATATATACATGTACATAAAGTGTATATGTATATAATTATGTCATATCTTTGATATAAGTGATTTTACTATAAAAGCTCTGAGTCATTTTTTAAATGAGTGTTTAGTTTGAGGATCTTCATTTTCAACAGTTGCGTGGAGGATATGTGAAGGATCAAAAACAAGCATGAAATTGTGGGAGGTAGCATAGTATTATACTGGTGTCTATGAGAAACTCTGTATTGAGATGTGATAGATGAAAGTTTTAAGCATCTGTTATGTGTCCAGTATGACTCTAGAATCATTAAACATATAAACATATTAAATTTCCATGACAGCCCTGTTTAATAGACTTTATTTCTTTACCCCAATGTAAATTAAGGAAAATAAGAGAAAATGATTGATTAACTTCCCTAAGGTCACATATATTAATTGTCAAGATACGACATGCTTTGGACCTATTGCACAGGATCATGTTTACTAATTACACTGCTTCTCTAAATCTCAGTGCTGGGTGAATGAAAGCCAGGCTAAGAATTAAATGGTCCTAGAGACAGCAACAAATTACTGGATAAAGTTCCAAAAACACTACATAGGAGCAAAAATATGATATCCTTATGAGTACCACAGAAATGTAGTTTTAAATTTTTCTTATATGCATATCAGAAAAGAAGAATCTGTGAGCAGAAATGTTTGTAAATCTTAGGTTTGTAAAATGCCAAACTCTGTGTTTTATCTGCCAAATTACTGATTACAATTTACATGCTAACAAGTTTTGAGACTATTTAAGAATATAAAGTGTTTTTCAGACTAGGAATATTTTTTTGATCATGTTCCTTGTGGGAGAAACATTTAAGAAAACATTGCTTCTGGGACTTTTTAACACTCTTATGTAGATTATGCCTTTTGGTGCTTATCTATATATTCAGATGACAGAAAAAATTAGTGGTCACTAGGACACAGGACACAGCTGAAGCAGGAGATGTGTAGAAATGTACTGTTTTAAATACATTTATAAGGAAAGAAAATAGTGAAAAGTAAACACACTAAATTCAAAATAAGGAAAAGAACAAAAAGAGCAAGCCAAAAGAAATACAATGTAGTGGGAAAATGGAACCTATCTATTAAGTTAAGACAAAATACAAAACAAGAAAATTTATGATATAAAATATACTTTAAAAGATTTAAATACACACACATTTGGCAGTGTGGATTAGAGAATAGGATAGATTATGCATAGAAAATATAGAATAAAAGATAAATAAGGTAAATTACATATATGACATTGTATAATAATAACATTTCTGGATTTCTGATTCTAGGAAAAATATGGAAACATCTAACAGTCCTAATATGACACATTAAGAGGTAAGGATAAATTAGAAAATTATAATTTTAAAGTCATTAGAGATTTATGGAACAATGAGAGCAAGATAGAATTTCAGAAAGGAACATACTGCTCTGAGAGGGGCAAATAATCACTGGCAATTTTCTGCCTGGAGAAATTTGTTGATTCTGGGTGCAGGTTGAGGATTTGGCTTTCTCATTCAGAGGAACTGATAATGGAAATAAATATCAACCAAAATTTTATGGTTGTATGGAGTTTGCCTGGTAGTTTGAAAACTAAAGAGGCCACAGTTACACTTGTTTTCCCTCATGAATATTTGCTGAACTTGAAGGCTATACATAGGAGTATAGGGAATCAGGCCAAAGGCTTTCAAAATTAAACTAAAACATGCCAAGGCAAAAATTGAAAGAACTAAGGTTAAAATTTTGACCAGATAGAACTGGATCATTTCATAGTCCTTCAGGATGAGGCTAAAGACACTCTCAAGAATCTCAATTAAGAAGCCAGAATAGAACATTAATAAGCCAGTGATTAATAAATTAAAACATCGAACACACCCAAGTCAGATCAATTCTAAAGAACATTGGTTCTTCACTCTCTCTGTGTAACAGACAAGAACATTCTTTTTGGTAGATGATATTATTTGAAACATTTGAAGTTATTTTATAAAAGAAATATGTCCAGTTTAAAATTAAGCACTATTGAACATATAAAAAGAAAAAATATAATAGAAAATTATTTGATCCGTGTATTTTATTTATTAAAGAAGGTCCTTCCCAATGTTCATAGAAGACAATTTACAATAGCCAAGTGCTGGAAGCAACCTAAGTGCCCACCACTAATTGAATGGATTAAAAAAAACTGTGGTACATTTACACAATGCAATACTATGCAGCAGAAAGAAAGAAGGAGCTCCTACCCTTCATGACAGCATGGATGGATCTGGAGAGCATTATGCTAAGTGAAATAAGCCTGGCGTGAAAGACAAATACCATATGATCTCACCTATAAGTGGAACCTAATCAACAAAACAAACAAGCAAGCAAAATATAACCAGAAACACTAAAATAAAGAACAAAGTGGGTAACCAGAAGGTAGAGGGGAAGAGATAATGAGGGAAAAATAGAGGAAGGGCCGTCAAGGAACATGTATAAAGGACACATGGACAAAGCCATAGGGGGTAGGTTTGAGGGTGGGGGTGGGGATGGGTGGGGCGGGAGGGTGTGGTATGGGAAAAATGGAGACAACTGTACTTGAACAACAATAAAAAATAAATTTAAAGAAAGATTTTTCAAAAAGGTCTCAAATAATCATTATTATTAAAGAAAGTAAGTAAAAATATCAAAAACATAAATAAAATCATAACAAATTTCAACAGAATTTAGAATCTATAAGAGAACAGATCAGTGGTTGCTGGAGGAGAGAGGGGTAGGAGAGTAAGAAATGCGTGTAGGGGGTCAAAAGATACAAAGTTTCCATTATAAAATAAGTCATGGGAATAAGTGTATAGCATGGTGACTACTATAGTGCATATTGGAAAGTTGCTAAGAGAATAAATTGTAAAAATTCTTATAACAAGGAAAAAAACTAAAGATAATGATTTACCTAATAAGTTAATTAAACTTAACTGGATATAGGTGTATCAATGTAATTGATACAAAAAAATCACTTGTAATTATTTGTATTATTAAAAATGTAATTAGATAAACATTAAATATAACCACACATAATAAGATAACTAACAACTGAGTACCTATAAATAAATCTACTGACAAATCTAAAACATTACTGAGGACAATTCAAAAATAATTAAATAAATGAATGAACATACCATGTTTATAGGCTGTAATACTCATTCTCCTATTACTCCTTGCTAGATTTAATGAAATATTGAGGTAGAAGGAAGGAAGAATAACATAAGGAAGAAAGGATAGATAGAAGGAGGAGTTATGGGAGAAACTCCCAGAAACTCGGTTCTTCTTGCCAATGCAATAAAAAAATTGAAGATTGGCAAGTCTATTATCTCACAAGCAGGGTTTATTGGTGATGGGTTCTCGTGGAAGAGAACGGGCCCAGCTAAGGTGGGGATGGGGGCTGAAAGGCATAGGTTCAGGGTGAGGCAGGGTAATGGTGGCCAAAGGCTGGGGTGGCAAGCAATCTCAAGGATGGTGAGGGCCATGGTGGCAAGCACAGGAGTGGCCAGAAGCCAGGTGACCTGGCCAGAGAGCCAAGCGCACCAAACCCTTGAGTCCATTGTCCTGAGGGCTTATGTGGTTGGTGGGATGGAGGAGGGTGAAGAAGGTACATATTGATTTGCAGGTAAAGGTGATGTTTGCTTTCCGGGGGTGGGGGGTGGATGAATACCCAAAGGTATTAATGGGCTTCTTCCTTTAGGCACTATGGGACCTTTCTGTCTTTTCAGGCCTTGGGCAGTTTCCAAAGGCTTTCTTTGCCAGATAATGGAAAACATACACAGAATTTCAAGGACTGCTGAGTGAGTGGGTGGTACATGTATCCCTCCTCCTCCCTGCCTTTGTTTCCACTCTGGCTGCTCATTCTACCACAAAAGAAGGAAGGAAAGAAGAAAGGAAGAAAGCAGCCTTTGAGTTGTACTCTGTTAAGAAAATATTACTGGGCGTAAGAAATATTTTAGTTGTAAGACTGGCAAATGTAAGGAGAAGGAAATGGATGAAATTCTATATTCTATATTGGAAATCCCTAATTGATAAGATATTAAACAACTATTATTCAAACAGGTCTCCTGGTGAATTTCTAGACTTAAGAAAGGCAGCGGGCTAAAACTCTTGAAGTTCCTCTAACATAAATGAATCTAGTCTATTCATGAACAGATACCTAAATCTGATATTTGTTAATTAAGGCAAAAGAGTCATTAAAATAAATAGAACAGAAACATTCAATCAAAATAGTGTTTTGCTTTCATTTATATAGGTGCATTACATATTGGAAAACCTCAACGTACTTTTATTTGCCCTATTTAAAGAACCCTGCATCACCAGTCCCAGTTTAACCTGTTTCTTCTAACTACTTTAAAGTACTAAATATGATCTCAGCTTTTTAACTGGAACATATCAACAAAATGAACAAGCAAGCAAAATGTAACCAAAGACACTGAAATTGAGAACAGACTGACAGTGACCAGAGGGGCGAGGGGAGGGGATAATGGGGGAAAAGGGTGAAGGGTTTGCAGGAACAATTATAAAGGACGCATGGACAATTACAAGGGGTCGGGTGGAAACAGTGGAAGGAGGTGGGGAGGGCTTGGGTGGTGAGGAGAGGTATGGGGGAAAGGCAGAAAACTGTACTTGAACAAAAATGAAAGAAAAACAATAAGAATAAATACAAAAAAGTACTAAATATTGTCTTTCAGATTCAACTTGTATTTTTTAGAATTCAGAATATATCTTTTTCTCTATTTTTATAAATGTGACCACGATTTTACAAATGATAGTTAAAGTTTTTTGCTAGTTCAGATAAGCTGAAATATTGCTCACAGTCTTCGCTCCACATTTGCCCACAGTCTGCTATTTGCAAAGATTCTCTTGATGAAGGTAAGTGCAACAACTAAATAGAGAACCATACTGATACTTATTTGCTAGCACTGATAAGAGGAGATATTGTTTTCACACACAGAAATCATTTCTTTTTTTTCATTGTTTAAGCTGTTAAGAATTGTTCTCATATTTCTCCCCTTCCCCTCCCTTACCCGGCCCCACGGTCTCCCCAATCCAAGCCATGGCTTGTTCTTTAGGGTGAGAGCATTTGTCTCAGCCCAGTGAAAGGCTTCAGAAACTGCCATTACCTCAGTTCATTTGTTAGGCTGCCATTCATGTATAAGGGACTGCTTATAATGTTATTATGAAAAAAAGAAAAAGAAGGATAAGTTTACTTACAATTTTGCAAAACGTGCTTTTCTTGTGATTATGTTAACTTTGTATTGTCCTAAGTATGTGTGTGTGTATATATATATATATATATATATATAATGTAAAATATGCAATTCATATATAAATTATCTATGTAATGAATGACAATAGTAGTTTACTAAAATCTGGGCTACAATAATCAATAAAGTACTTAATTAAATTTTATACTAGATGCTTGGAAACTTAGCTTATATTTTTTAATAGATAGAATAACCTGAGCCTATATAAAATAATCAGGGAGATCTATACATGTGTTTGGACTTAGATTCTTAGAGTGTGATCATTATTTATACGTATTTGTGGAGGGAGTATTCTTTCATTTATTTCCTCATTCATCTTTAATTTTTTTTTCTCCTGAACAATATAATTCCCTGGATGCAAATAATACAGAACATTATGACTAATCTGTGTGAACCCTCTCACACTTCACAGTCTGAGACTCACATTGTGAGCATGCACGCACAGCTAGCATCTGTAGTGCCTGCTCTTTAAGTACTCCACCCTGTGCACACTTACTCACACGCACACACATTTGTGATCAGACGACCCCTCAACCTTTACTATATGTGCTGGGAAGTTCTTTAGAGGTTAAAATTTGGTTCTTTGAGACACAATATATTTGGCTAGAAATCTACTTCAAGAAATCACGTGAAATAAAGATGTCACTGGGAATCATAATAAATTCATCCTATCTTTAAGGCTGCTCAGGGCCTATTTTACTTGCCATCGTATTTTAATGCATTGCACAGTCCAAGACTGGTATTGATCATAAAAGCTAGCTGAATAAATGCATAAATAAGTATCTTTTGGTAAACAACCAGATTCCAGAGGTAGAAAGATTGAGACTTAATTGATAATTTCTTACTTAGTCTTATTTGACTATTGGAGCATTATTTAATTTCCCTGAATCTTAATATCTAAGCCGAAAAATGGACATAATTACGTAGAGCTCCCAAGACTGTTCCAAAGATGGACAGAAAAAGTGGTGTAGTACAGTCGGGCTATCAACTAATGGCAATAGTCATTAATGCTATCCATTTTGCACTATTAACAGGAACATCATTATGAACAGACTGAGGGACTGGGAGTAATTGAGAGGAAATGCGAGAGAGAGATGCAGGGAGGGACGCTACCAAATCAAAACATGCCTGTTGTTATGAATTCCTAAGTCAGTGAAAACTGAGGTAATATTTAGGGCTGTCTTCAAATTCAAAATTTTTATGCAGCTTTTGTTCTTATATTACAAGAATTAGAAGATTGTGTTGAGGGAAAAAAAGCAATTTTCCTGCTAGAGGAAGTTTTCCTGCCAGAGGAAGTTAATTAAATAATTAAGAAAGAAAAAGGAGATTTAGGTGCTAAATAAGACCTAGAATTGTATGATGCTCTAACTCAGCAGGAAATTAATAGACTAGAAAAATTAAACTTTTTTTTACCATTGTACAGAATCATTTGCCTCTAGCATCTTCCTGCCCACATGTCAGTGACTTTTTCTTTGCCACCATTATAGTTTTATGGTTTTGAGATCATCGTTAAATTAATCACATCAAGACTATTAGTATTTAAAATAGCCTTCTGTTGCAAGACACACTTTGTAAAGCTTCGTTGGAAGTTTATTTCTGCCATGGAAAGAAGGCATTTCACAGGAAGATATTTATGTTTCGGATAGATGTTTGCCATGCTCGTGCTTTCTTCAGTCATTTGTAATTCAATCAGTTGCTAATAAAGTTCTGACATTGAAATGCAGCAGCAGGATGTTCCTATTCTCTTAAAAGTATATAAATTAAATCTTGCCGTGGCTGGTGTGGCCAATGGATTGTGCATCGGCTGGTGAAGCAAAAGGTCACTGGTTCAATTCCCAATTAGGGCACATTGCTTAGGTTGTGGGCCAGGTCCCCAGTGGGGGCATGCGAGAGGCAACCACACATTAATGTTTCTCCTTCTCCTTCCCTTCCCCTCTCTCTAAAAATAATCAAATAACATATTGTTAAATAAAAAAATCATGTAATAGAAACTGAACCCATGTTTTCTTTACAAAAGTCATTGAGGGATATGGAGAGAGAGTAAATAATTTGACTGCCAGCATAAGCCCACTCACATTAATGTGTGGGAGGATGAGAAGCAGTCCCTAATTTGTGAGCTGGAATTAAGTATTAAATAGCTCATTAACAAGTGACTCCATTATATATAGTGTATGTATATTTAGTATTATAATACATAGAAATCTAGTATTATATGTTATAATATATTTGGAGAAAAACAGCTGCTGGATTGAATCTCTCTCCTTTTGGCACTGTAGAAATGTTCTTATTTATTCTCTTTAACTCCTACAATCCATTTGTCTAACCAAGGTAAGTATTCAATAAATGTTCATTGGATGAATGGTTGGTGCCCTTTAAGCGATTCCTGCGTGGTGGGTCAATTATCCTTGCCCACAGGTTACTTGCGGCTCATATTCACCAGCATGAATAAATTGGCGTCGATGGCCAAAGAAACAGAAATAAAATGTTGCATATAGGAACAATACAACTTGGCTACATTAAAATATAAAGGAAAAAAACAACACCCTGATGATGAGCAAGTGCTGAAGAACTCATTTCTTTCTGGTAACTGTCAGGAAAACCAGGGCTGTCGTTGGAAGAAATGAGTTAGTGCAAGTTCTGTGTGAAATGTCATCAGGTCTGCCATATAAAGTGAGCCAATAAAACTAATCTACAAGGGGCTTTTAGATTTTGATTAGATGGTAGATTGCAAGCATTTTGTGAAGTTTTTGTAAAATAGCAATTGATTTCCCCTCTAACCAAGCAATTTAATCTATGGTACAAGTTGCAAAGCCAGCGGTGGGATAGTGAGTTTCCCTGCAGGATCAGTGAACTAGAAGCAGTACACTTGCCACTAAGCTTCTGAAAGAACCACTTGGCAAAGGTAATTTTAATAGGCAGGAATAAAGGTTAACAGCCTTTGCTAAGGCTCTTTAGAGCCAGACTGAATCCGTGCCACATTCATCTCCCCATTCCTTCCTCCTTCGGCCTCATTCCATTCTGAGACCAGCAGGTTTTAGTTACACATTTCATCATGCTGGTTCAAGTATGCATGTATTCAAGCAGAATATTAAATGTGTGGCATACTCTGACCACTACGCCAGAAAATGGGAGGTGAATATGAGGAAAGCAAAGGATCTTATAGTGGTGGTTATACAACCATGGGGGGGGGAAGAAAAGCTAAATCTGGATTAATTAGCCCCATATATACATTTTGCTTTTTCCCTGGAAAAGAGGAAGTAGTGAGTGCTCACGGGTCATACAGGCCTAGACTCTTAGATGGAATTTCTAATGACAACTTGTTTCTATTTTCCTGAAGGAGTCCTCTGCCTGGGGATGAAGTCTTTTCTCGGAAAAACATTGAGTAATAGGTCCCAGAGACTGTGCAGAGGGAGGAGAAAATGGACTGGAAAAGAACTACTGGAGTGATGATGAGGGAGTGGGAATGGCAGGAGGGGATACACTGTGTGAGAACTGAGTGTCACATAGCAGTCCATGGTCCCATCACACGGTGGACTACTCCCACTGTTGCATCTTGGGAAGATACATAAAACCGTTCTTGAGGGTTCCTGCTGGGAGCCAGCACCATGTTGTTAGAGGGGCTCTGTGTGAGTTAGTAAATCCACAGCCACAGATGTGCTAGGAGTAGGCCAGCCGTGACGCGATATAGTCCTGATATTACCTTGTGTTACTCTGCGCAACGCGTAACTATTATACATGAGTGCTTGTTTCTTTATTTGAGGACATGAAAAAAATGACTCCTGTCTATGATGTTTTGAAGTAGACAGATATTCTGAGGATTCACAGACTACTATATAAATATTTTTAATATCATCATTATTGTTGTATCAGTTTATCACTTATTGAACACCTAAAATGTTTCTGACATTGTTTCTAGCACTTTACTTTAATTATCTCAATATAGCAAACAAAAAAACTGAGGTAGAAGTTATTAATATTCCTACTCATGAACAAAAGAAGTTACATAAAATACTGTTTTATTCTTTTAAGCCATCACACATTCTTTTCAGAGAATGATGTATTTGTATATGTATATATATAAATGAACATATTTATAAATAGATTTGCATGAAATAAAAAGATTGCTACTTGTTACGCAAGTATTAATTGTCAAAGCTATAATTCAAATCCAGGTGGTGAGACTTTAAATCCCCTGTTCTTAATCATTGTGCTAAGTGCATATAAAACAGTTTGACATACGCTGAACAAAAAGAAAATGTAGAATTCTACATAAAATGTAGAATTATTTCAATTACAAAGAAGAGGAGTACAGAACAATCTACGTTTTTATATGCCTTTCATCTGTTTTGGACAGTAAACTGTTCTGCTGTTAGGGATGAAAAGGGAGATAATGCTAGAGAACTGTGTGTGGAACAAACCCTGCCCTACATGCCCACAGCTCTTGGTGAAACTTCATCTTCTCATGACCACCTTTTCATTTGTGCCTCAGTTCAGGGGTAATTCCCAAGTAGATTGGAAACCAGGAAGGCAGGCTGCTCTGGAGTCCCTGGTTCATTTTCTCAGGGATACGACGGATCTTCGCTTTCCTTCCTTGTTTTGACTGCAGGAGACCTCAGAGCAAATGCTGTTGCTGCCTTCCTCTAGAAACTGCATCCAATAAAATGATCTGCTTCTTTCTGTAATAATTTTACCTTTGGTTTTAAATTAATTTTACATTTTATTTGTGCTTTGCTTATAAGTTAATTTATGTAGTTACTACATTAAGTACATAATTTATTTTTGTGGATGTTTTTCACTGTTCAATTACTTTATTGATTTTTCTCTATGTTCCAAAATGGAGTAGCTCACAATTGAAAAGATACTGCTCATCAATTTTTTCTCTAATGTTGGCTTGCCAATTTTAAGTAGAAAGTGTTTCTTATTTGAAATAATGTTTGTTTTGTTTTGCTTTTGATTACCACTTCTCATAAAGAGGACAGAAATGAGAAAGCATATTTAATTGACATTCATTCTTATCAACAGGAAAAATGTTTTTCGGTTGTAAATTTTCTAAACAGAGTATCTCAGCATTCCGTTGTTCATGCTGCTTTTAGCTCTCTACCAGAATCGATGGCCTGAAAACTGTACAAGACCTTCCTGTGGCTTTTTAGATGAAAGGGCCTATCAAGCCCTGGCATAGTACAGGAAGATTTTCTTATGTCAGATTCTGTGCCTTGTAGCACTGTGTTCTCTAAGCTCTATTGTATAGCTCAAATGAACCTTACAGCCCAATATATGCTATATCCTTACGCCTTTACCTGTTGTGGACACAGGTAAATTACAAACATAACAGATTTAGATATAGTCTAGAGATGGGAGAAAAATGTCCCAGGACACAAAGGGACTGAAAGCATGTTGAATTAGGTTGCCTAGAAATCTAGTCTATTAAGAAATTTTCATTCTCTCTCTCTTTCTATCTTTCTCTCGCTCTGTCAATACATTTTCTCCACCAATAAACAAAATATATACTCATTGTTAATTTTGACAAATATAGAATGAAAAAAGTAGCCCATATTTTCACCATCCAAGGACAATTTTTAATGTTTATACTAACAAGTATGCCCTACTATCCAAATCTCTTATTTATTGAGATGAAGTAACGCAAATTTGAATGGCAATTTCAAACACTTATACCGTGTTATTCAAAAATTGTTTCAGATAAGAACTGGTGAGATAGAGATTCATATAAAATGTTGCCTGAATCTGTTCACTAAGTTCAATTCTTGAGATTTCTAATAGTATACTCATTGAAGTATATGTTGTATTTTTAAATATTTCAAGTGTATGCATGTGTACATATAAATAAGAAATCAGAATGCAATATATAAATATACATATATAATTTTGTTATATATAGTGCTTTCTTACATTTTAAACTTGACATTGTAAGATAATTATATACCTAATTGAACCACTATTCTATAAAACATTCATAGAATGTAATTTTTATAGTTTACTTAATAATTTCTCTATTCTTGAATATTTAGTGTGTGCTTTCTTCCAAAATTAATCTATTCTAATTAAGATACAATAAATTTATTGTGAATGCGTATCTTTTACATACTGTCCTGAGGATAGAATCTAAAACCAGGATAGATTTTAAACCTTTTATATTCTTATCTTTTACATACTGTACTGAGGATAGATTCTAAGACTAGGATAGATTCTAAAATTTTTAATATTCAGTTATAATAGAGTCTTTTATTGGTTTAACCACATTTCAGTTCTATTTTGCAGTGTCCTGAATGAAGCAGATACTCTGCCTTAAGTTTCAATTCTCTTCCTTTATTTTATTGTTTAGGCAGGTTTCCACCCTCCCCCACATATAGTTCTGCCATTTATCTTTTTAAGTTAAAAGTCTGGTGGTAATTAATATCCAAAATCCTATGTCCATTATTATAATGATCAGTGCTTCATAGTTGTTTGGTATGGTATATTAAAAATATAAAGATAGCATTAATGAGAAAAATTTTATTATTGGCTTTTTTTAAAAAAGATTTTATTTCTTTTTAGAGAGAGGGGAAGAGAGGGAGGAGGAGAGAAACATCAATGTGTGGTTGTCTGTAACACACCCCCTACAGGGAACATGGCCTGCAACCCAGGCATGTGCCCTGACTGGGAATCAAACCAACAACGCTTTGGTTCACAGGCCCGTGCTCAATTCACAGAGCTACACCAGCCAGGGACTTGTTATAGGCTTTTGATAAAGCTCATATATTTGCCATTAGGTAGTGTGGGTGATTGTTTTTCTTAGCATTAGTTATTTCAGCTCCATGTATTTTCAAAGAATTAATGATTTTTGACTGTGTAATAATCATTTAGGTAATAAACAGAATCATTTAGTGCAATGAATGCTCAAATGACTTTAATTTATTCATTTTTGTAAAAGTAAAAGTATAGCAATAAAAAGAAATTAAACCTATTGTATAAAATGAGCAATGCCTAAAAAACTTCAATTTTTAAAGAATACTACTCCTAACTACTTTTTAAAAAATATTTTATTTATTTTTAGAAAGAAGGGAAGGGAAGGAGAAAGACAGGGAAATATCAATATGTGGTTCCCTCTTATGTGCTCCCTACTGAGGACCTGGCCTGCAATCCAGGCATATGCCCTGACTGGGAATTGAACCAGCAACCCTATAGTTCGCAGGCCACTGAGCCACTCAATCCACTGAGCCACACCAGCCAGGGCTCACTCTTTACTATTTCATGTCTTTCTTATATATGTATTTCACAAACTTTCATTTATCTGTGTTAAATATAATAAAGTATATATTAGAAGTTGCTTTATATGTTATTTATAAAATATACATAATTTTTAATATTATAAATTATATAAAAACTTTTTAAATTGTGACATAAAGTAACTTCAGAAAATGTATTTATTATGATTGATATAAATTCACTTGAGTTATTTATCACTTAAAAACATTTTTATGCAGAGATTTCTAAATATATTTTTGGAATAAATTATTTTACTAACTCTGATACCCGAAAAGTTTGGTGACTGACAAAATATTATAAGCTGTCTAATGACAATTTTGAAAGTAACCTTTTTCCTCCCTGTCCTAGTTAGTCAGATATGATTTACTTTAATAAAGACCATGGCATGTCTTTTAATTACACCTCAGATTATCACTGGACAATGCATGTTTCAAACCATCTTTTGTCAGTGCTGATTGCTAAAAACTTTTGGATTCATAAACCATTAACAATCCATTCAACTGCATGACCTACAATTAATCAGAAGCCAAGTCATAATAAAATGCAATTAGCTCATTAACTACAATTTTTAAAAAATCATCTCATAAAAAGCATAAAGTCAGATGGAGAAATAATTTTCACTCTAGAATGGAATGTAGGAAAAAGCAATCTTGTCTTCCTAAGTTCATCAATTCTTATCTTCTTCAGCCATTTTAATTAACATGTTAATATATATCCCAATAGATTTGATAGCAAGTGGCAGTTGCAAAGTACAAACTAAAACAAAATCTAACGCAGAGAATTTTTTACTCCTAAAAAATATCATTATTGCCTAGTCAAGCATCTCTTTCTCTCTCTTTCTCTCTCTCTCTCCCTCTCGAGAAAGGTTGCTATTTTGAAGAAGATTTAAGCTTTAGCCCCCACATATTAAGCAGAATTAATGATCTACTTGCTTAGAAACCATATATTAGCTCCAGTTTATCTGTCTGCTGGGTAAACGGTAGACATTACTTGGTCACTATGATAGATTTGAATGCAGGCAAAGCATCCATCAGCGTCGGCCGCTGATTGGTTGTTGGTGTCTTTGACAGGCTCTTCCATCTCAGTGAATAAAGCCAGCTGATTGCTCTCACTTCTCTCTACACCCATTGCTCTCAAAGCCACTATATTACACAGCTAATGCTGACAGTGGTAATTTCTCTCTGTGCTAACAGTGAGTTTCTCCCCCTCACTTACGATTACCTCGTCATTCTCCTACTTCAAATTACAGAATAAAGCTGGTCAACAATGCGTGGTAATGGAAACCTTTCTAAAACAATGGGTAGTAATGGGTGAAAACAGTTGTGTTTCAATAATAACATCTGTTCTTCTTAAGGCAGAAAAGTGACATGAAGTATACTTCCTTGATGCACAATAAAAATTAGATATGTCAAAAATACAAGGGTTGATAGTTGAGAAATAAAATAATGTAATGAGAGGAAAACATTACCCTTGAGATGAATTTAGGTTCTGAAAGTGCAATAGTAATTAGCACAAAAATGATCATTAAATGTATGTTCATTTTATGTTAACATCTGTTCAAGCCAGTCTTTTATTACTAGGGTATGTATTTAAACTCCTTTATGAACAATGTAGCTTTTCCATGAGCCTGAAAAACAGATGGATTGAATTTATTTCAGAAATATTTGAGCAAGTGGAAATATATGAATTTTGGCTTTTTTGACACCCAGAATTATCTAGCATATGCGCAACTCTTGTTCCTAAACACAAAGTCAGAAGAAACAAATCATCTGTAATCACAACTAAGAGTTTATAAATTTTAACTTTTATTTGTTTACAGAATTTAGGGCGATAACATGAAGTACTAAGAAGCCATTAGATATGATTCAAATGACATTACATAGATTTAATAGGAGTACAAGTCCATGTTCTTCCTGTTTTCTTTCTTTTATATATACAATATATTTATGTTCAGTGCTTGAGGTCATTTGACAAATAAATATGGGTACCCTTAGTCTTTAATATGCAATCACATTCTAATTTCTAGTCAATAACATGTAACTAACAGAAGTGAAAATTGAATACAAACTCATGAGTCGCTAAACTTTATGAAAATTATTTTTTTTAAATTAAAATAAAATAAAGACAAAAATATGAACAATAACTATAAATATTATATAATCACAATGATATTAATTTTAAATTTTATTTCAGTTATCTAAATATAGCTAAACTGATCATTTTTCTTGAGCAGCAATAGAATATTTATGCACTAATATAGGCACTTGTATCTGAAATGTGAAGATTTCTAATTTCATGAAGGCATGAGGCTGATACTGGGCATGAATTAACTGAGATGATGTCTTCCTAGAAGAGTTGTTCAGACCTGATGCATTCATTATCCAGGCATAAATTCCAGTAAAGACTAATAATAGACAAGTATCATTAATTAAAATAATGAGTAATTAGTTGTTATGTTCTAAATAATGTGAAGAAAAATATTTATGGTTGACAATCTTACATAGTTCAATTTTATTTACTTTAAATATGGTGGTCAGAGGAGAGAGAGAATAGTTGATTTTAAAATACAATTGTCTACTTCATAAATGGGTAAATGTAAACATTTTATGCTCATAGTAAACCGAGCTGCTCTGTTGGTTAGAGCTTCATCCCGATACTCCAAGGTTGCAGGTTCGATCTCCTGTCAAGGCGCATACAAGGAGCATCCACTGAATGTATAAATAAGTGGAACAACAAGTCAAAGTCTCTCTCTCAAATCAATAAAATAAATAAATAAATAATACAAAGACAGATATTGAACAATACTTTCATATACTAATAGTCTGTGTAAAATTGAGGGCATTTTTTCTTCCTCTTAGTTAATATCTATAATGAACATAGACAACTTTAAATAGAAATATAAAATGTATTTATTTTTAATTGTCTTCCCTCAATTATCTCCCCCTATTAAAACTATTCTGTAAAATTTAAAGAATATTTTTGACCTGCGCAATAATTTGGAGTATGTTAAACACGAATTTAAGTCAGAGATTGCGGGTGAAAAACAATACCATAGCTAGAATATAGATGGCTTTATTAAGCATATAATTGGAAAATAATTATAACTTCAAAAATAATTGGTCATTTTTATAAAGTCATAAGTTATAGAGTTTTCCAAAGTATATGCTACTTTAATATCACTAGCTTAGAGTGAATTTGTTAGAATAGTAGCAGAGGCAAAATTTCAGTGGGTTGAGACATATTAAATCATTGGGTATCATTGATCTACTGTAAACATTGTATGCTCTTGGTAAACTCTTAGTCAAAAGGATGGCTAAAAATGCAGTATTCAAGTTAAGTAGTGTACAGGACAGATTTCCCCAGGCTTCAGCCTGGGAAGATGAGTGGCATGGAAATGAGATAAGGATTATTAATAGAGAAGATATTTGTTCAAAAGTAACATTGTTTCAATGAATGGCCTAGAAAAATTGGGTGCCTATGTATTTAAAAAAGAAACCTAGACAGAGACTTTAGTCCATTCACAAAACTCAATATGAATCTTAAGTCTAAATATACTTGCTAAGATATGAACATTGTAGAAGAAATCATCAGAAGAAACTAGGGGTTCATGACATGATTTTAGATACATTGAAAGCATGATCTAGGGGGAATACTTGATATGTTGAAGCTTATTAAAATAAAAAATTCATAATCTGCAAAAGTCCTTAGAGAGAAGATGAATAGATAGTCATAAGCTGGAAGAAAATGCTTGCAAAACACATATTTAATAGAGCTAATATTCAAAATATGTAAAGAACTCCTAAAACTCAATAATTAAAATATACAAGCAAATATAATAATGGTCAAAATATCTAAAAAACCCCTCATCAAATGATGTTTGATGTGTAAACTTGTGAAAAGATCGTTAACATAATTTGTCATTTAGAAATGACAAATTTAGAATATACCCCTACACATCTGTTAAGTTGGTTAAAGTCCAAACCTGATCGCACTGATCTCCTACAAGAATGTAAAACAATAGAAACTCTCATTAGATGCTGGTGGAAATGATACAAAATGATAGAGATACAGCTGAAAACAGTATGGCAGTTTCTTACAAGGGTAAGCAAAATATTATATAATTCAGCAATTGTACTATTAGAAGTTTACTCAACTGATTTGAAAACTTATGTGTGCACAACAACCATTAAAAACATTTATGATAGCTTTTTAATCACTGATTACTGAAAGCAAATAAGATGGTTTTGAAAGATGAATGGTACAACCACTCAAAGGAATATTATTTTGCAGTAAAAATAAATGTGCTAGTACCCATCCACAGGACCAAACTTACCTTGATTTCAGGGTGGGCTTCTCTTTGGCATAACTTCTAATGAGTACAATTGTGATTATATTTAGCTATACATTTTGGGGGTTTTCAAATAACACTGATGGTTACTTCTTCCATGAGAAATTAATGGTTGTTTTACTCATTTACTTTCTAACTTTTCATCAAAATTCCTATTGGTATCTCTATGCCTTTTGAAATACTGCAGTTTTTGGTGCTATTGTATATGTATTTATTTCATCTCCACGTGCCAGCTAATCCTTTATCAGTTATAACAACGACAGCTTCCTCATATAGATGATAAACTGCTGAAATGAAGCCCTGCGGCATTTCCTTATTTTTCCTGCCTGCGTTCCCTTGCTGAGTCTGATGAATCAAACTTGGCCCCTGATGCCCCTTCCTCTCCCTCCCATTTGAGGCTGTTTTACCAGTAATGACAGCTCATTCTTTGTATCTCTTCTTCTGCTTCACCATAGTCTCCCACCAAAGCAAGGTACACTTTAAGTCTCCCCTCCCCCTTGTCCTCCCTTGAGTGCCAGAGGCATCTCTGTTCAGAAAAATCCATCCACTTAGCTTTGTACTTCTGGTATCCTTTTCTTATAGCAAGACTGCCCCTGACTGTCCCTAAGGTCTCTGGGACTCAAGCCATAAAAACGCTCTTTAAGACCTGAGCAAGACAAGCTACACCAAAAAAATTTTCCAGATGAGAAGGAGTTATAAAAATGACAAATTAAATGTATTCTTCAAAAATGGCTTTGTCATAAAAAGGAAAGGCTGAGAACCTGGTACAGATTAAAGGAGACTAAAGACACCTGACAACTCAAAGCAGCATGTGCTTCTAGCCTGACTCCTGTACTAGAGGTTTTCTTTTTTTAAAGAAAGCACAGTGGACATTACTTGATAAATTGACAAAAATGGACTGTGAATGAGAGATAAAACTTTTTGTGCCAAATGAAAGGGATGACTGTATTGTGTATAAGAGAACGTTTTCCTTAAAAAGTACAATAAAATACTGAAGACAAAGTGCATGATACATGAACTCAGGTATGCAGGAATGCATGCCCATTTTTCATACACGTGTGTGCACTCACGTACAGGGAGAAGGGGGAGGGAGGGAAGGAGACAGAAACAGACACACCAAGAGATAGAGAGGAGAGAAATCACAAATGCGCCAAAATGTTAGTATGTAGGTCTGGGTAAAGAGTTTATGGTTTTACCATGCATGCAATTTTTCCACAAGTTCAATTATTTTCAAATAAATACATTTGAAAACTGGATTGTTTTCCTGAATTTTGCCTGACCTTGAGATTTTCAGCTCAATCCCGCAGCTACTGCCACCTCAGCGCCCCGCCCCAGAAGTGGGCGATTCTGTCCCGGGGGGTGGCTGGCCTGCGCTGCACATTTGAAGCACGCCCACTGTTCAGAGGACTTTACCCATTACTGGAGGAGGTCACCACCCCCAAAAGAAAATAATACTTAAAAATTTTACATAATATAAAACAAAAAAGAACAATAAACTCAAGATGTTTACTGCAGGGAACCCCTCATTTCTTGTCTGGTGCCCCCAGGCCTTGGTCTTGCGGGGGTTTTGTGTTGCGAATGGGTTTGCAGCACGTCCTCCGCTCTGCTGCTCACCTGCCTCTCCTCAAATGCGCTCCCAGCTTCCCAAAATGCATTGACGTTTTTGTCTTATTTTCTTCTCTATTTTTCCTTCTCAAGTATTTATTCTTTTCACATCCTTTACTTGTTTGAACATCTTTATTTAAATATAGTTCACATATCATATAGTTCACCCATTAAAATATGTAATTTTATAATTTTAGTAGAGTCGCAGATATGTGCGTCCCCAGTCAATTTTAAAACGTCTTCATGACTTCAAAAAGAAACCTTATAAACTTTAGTTATCATCCCTCCCCTCCTCTCTCCCCCTCCAGCCATAAACAATTATTAATGGATTCCTATTTCTCAAGTTTTCTCTGTTTGGGACATTTCATGTTAATGGAATTACACATGATCATTTGTGCCTGGCTTTTTTCACTTGACATGATTTCAAGGTTCATCCATATTGAACCATATATTAATACTTTTCATTGTCAAAACACATTACATTGTATGGATATACCATGTTTTATTTACCCATTCATCGATTGATGGATCTTTGAGTTATTTGCACCTTCTCACTTTTATGAATACTGAACACCACTGCTATGAACATTCGTTTGCCGGTTTGGGTGTGGACATGCATTTTCATCTCTCACAAGTGTGTACTGAGAGGTGGAATTGCTGAGTCAATCCTGTTTGACATTTTGAGGAAGTGCCAGACTATTTGTCAAAGGGCTTCACCCTTTCTCATTCCCACCAGCAACGGGTGAGGGTTCCCCTTGCTCCACATTGTCAGTGACCTTTTCATTCTAGCCATTTTTTTGTGTGTCTGTTGTGATATCACAGTGTTTTTGATATGCATTATTTCTGATGGCTAATGATGTTGCTCATCTTTTTATCTAATCTTCAACTTTTAATGGCATTTTGGGAAGAAAGAGATAAACAAGTGTTCTGTGTTTAAGTCATTTTCATGCATAACAGGAAAAAATTTCTTCTAAATACTTGAAAACACATGTAGCAATGCCAATTCTATAGTTTCCTACTTCTACATATTTAGCATGTTGGTTACTGTGTAATTAAGGAACAGCAACACTGTGCCCTGGATTTACTCTGTAAGATTACTTCTTGCATGGAATTGAGGGAAGAGTTCACTCAAACGACTCCTCAGGGCTGAGAAAAAGGCAGAGCAGAAGTGACCGCCAAAACCTTTAGAGCTCGATGCTGTTCACATCCGTGGTGAGTAAGTGTGTTCTACGGGTGATGAATATCAAACAAAAATGAGAACTCTGATGTGGACACATAGCATCTCTCAGATGGCAAGGAGTTTCAATAGGCTTTTCCACTTTGTCATATTGTAAAAATGGGATGTATTACACATGCGAAATGATAATTGTGAAAGTTGGGTGAGGGCAGTGGGAAGATATGTTGTTCTATCTGTTCTTTGGAGTGTTTGAACGTTTCTGTGTTAACAGGCTTTAACAAAACAAAAGATGTTGTGTATCTCGTAAGGAGAGGTGGGGGGGCAAAGTGCCACTGGCAACGTGCATCAGTCCATCACGGACGGGCATTTAGCTGCGTCTTCGTATGATGATTTCAGGAAGTGCCACTCCTTTGATATTGGAAAGGAAACCCCTTTTTATATAATAGGAATTAAAAAGGAAAGAAGTAATGTGAAAGGTTTTTTTTTCAAGTGTTTTGTTGACAAGTTCCCATCTTATGGCTTCTTGCTCCTCTGTGGACAGTGGTCCAGGACACCTGTTGAGCAAAGTGTTGAGCAGATTGAGGAAAGAGATTTGGAATAAATTTGAGTAGCTTCAGGGAGAGAATGGACTAAGGAAACAGGGACCTAAATTTCATTTGTTTTGTTCACATGTTAGTGAGCATGGAATCGATATTTGTGGAATGTATGAATGATTTTCAGGTGGTTCTCGGGCACCAGTAGAATAGATCGTGAGATTTTTATCCAATAGTGATCTGTTGCTTATAGGAAGACATTTCTGGAAAAATTCAGAGTTGAAATTTTACCAGATGGGAAGGATTAAAGGAGGTTCGTGGGGCAGGGGCACGGTAGGGCTTGTCAAATATTAGTGACTCAATAAACCATCAAGTCCACCTTAGTAAGGAAGGAAGACAAAATCTTTGACTGGGAGTAAGTGCAAAAATGAGAGCTGGAGTTGAAAAATGAACAAGGGGTATCTATGCTGAAGGACAGGGGATGAGGCCACAGGATGGAAGGTTGGACTGAATTATTCCCGATGGCAGAGGAGTTCCTGGGAATAAGCTCCACTTGTGGCAGTGACTGCACTGGGAGGAGATAAAGGACCCTGAGATGAGATGATGTAGGAACTGCGGGGCTGGGTCATTGGCTGGTTGGTCCACATGGATGTTAGAGCCTCCCCTGCCTGCTCATCTCTTCCAGTTCCCTGCCTCGGGCCCCATTCCACATTTTTCTCCCTACTAGGACTCTCACAAAGTCTGCTTTTTTTCTGTGACCCCAAGCTTCTGACATTGAAGGGTCAATGGCGTAACTCTGGACAAGAAGGTACGAGTGTGGTAGTGAGAGGGGCTGTGGTGGACCTCTGGTTTTTGTGCCTTTTTTCCTTTTTACACTCAGGGTTCACAGGGCTTACCAGGAAAACTGCCTGAAGTGCCTACTAGGACCCTCACTCTATTTCTGTGTTTGGGTCTGTACGAGTGGAGTTGCCTTCCCTCCAGACTGCTATGGGGGGGGGGGTATGTGTGCAGGTTTGGCAGAAAGAGAAACAAACATTCCATGGAGGTCCATGGTGAGCATTGAAATATCTGTAACCCTGGTGCATAGTCCGGAACTCACCTCTGGTTCGTGAGCTGCAGGTGTTTGGGGGACTGCAGCTCCACCGAAGCCTGAATGTCAGAGGGGCATCTCCACCCTGCCAGGTGCTCTGTACACACTAAAGGCAAGATCCTGTATATTTCCCCTTTCCCAAAGTTCCCCTTTCCCAAAGACAGGGAGCCATGTCTGATGACACCCCTGCAAATACTGTTTCGGTTCCCATGTGTTTTTGGTGTAAGGCACCAGTATGCTGTGCGGTGCACTGATCGGCCTCTGCAGGTGGAGCTTAGATCAGTATCAGGAGCTGGGAGCAAGACAAGGTCCCGTGTGGGGCCGAGGAGGCAGAAACCTTTGTCCACCAGCAAGGCCGCTCTTCCCGTTGTTTGTTCTTTCTCATGCACTCTAGGGCATATTTTCCTTACTTTTAGCTTTATTTTACTCTGGGAGGCTGCCTGGTTGACATTCCTTCCACTCAGCCAAAAAAAAAAAAAGTCATTAATCCCACAACCTAAAGGAGTCACTTCCCCAGGGTGACTTTCCAGTGGACACACATCGGTGTCAAGGTTAAGTGCGCTTCCCCAGCACATGCACGTGGCCCATGATCCACTGCAGCAGCATCGCCCTAAACACTCCCATTCAGGGTTCACTCATCTTCAGGATCTCCTGATTACTGACTTCTAAATAATGATGAATGGGAGTGTCCCTTCTTCATTAATATTTTCTGAAAAATATGCCTGTCTTTGACTTTTTTCAGATATAAGCCTGTCTTGCCTACCGCCCTAAAGGATATAAAACATTCCCTGAGGGGAAGGTGTGGGCTGCTGTCCATGCTCATTAAGGCTAAGCTATGAGGTAGGACACAGAGCCCATCTCCTCAAACTTCATCAGGGAGGAAGTGGGCTCTGGGGGAGGGCACATGATACCTACTTGTCAGAGAGAGCTCCAGGGTACTGGTCACTTTTGGAAGCAAAGGAAGCAATCAGTAGCAGCTGAACTAACTCCTTCCTTTCCCTCAGCGCAAGACCTGACATGGTCCAAACCCATGCCCCCAACACACTACACAGGAAAGACAGCACTGTTAGTAGAGAAACATTTATTAGGCAAATCAAGATTCTGTCCAAGGAAGGGATTTCCTGGAAATTCTAGAGAAGCATTTTCTGTCTAAATCGTAGACATGGATCTCTGAACATAGTGCCTTTCTCAGTGGTGAGAGCAGCAGGAGGCCCCTGGGCAGTGTGAGGCCTGCAGGTGGGGCTTGGATGATGGGTCACAGTCCCCCTGCGGGGCACAGATTGGAAGTGCTGATGATATAAACTCTGGTCCTTAAATGCCCCAACTTTCTGGGGGTGTCTGCCATCGTTTCTGGTGTATATGGTACTTGCAGGGTTGTGGGCAGCAAAGACAGCTGCTTGGCGGCAGGACTGACAGGCTGGAGCCCTGGGGTTGAGATGAGGCCGCTGGACAGGCTCCGCTCGGACCTGCACTGCTGCCCTCTGCTGCACTGTCCCAAACCTCACCACCCAGGGAAGGGGCTCCTGAGGGCAGGCGGGGGCTCCTGCACGCCGACACCCCAGTCTCTCCTCTGGGAACTTTCCAAAGTCTGACATGGTTTTCTGGGCTTCTGTCATCCCCATAAAGGCAGCTCTGCTTCTAACCGGGCCTCTGCTCTGTGCACATGACCTGGGGCTGCCCTTCCCCTGGGGGTTTTCCTGCTTTGTGAGGATTACCCTAGGTTGAAGCCTTTGGAAAAAACTCTTCATTTTATTTACGAAAGGACTATCAGGAGGAGACTGTCTCTTCTGTGACAGGGTTTGGGGACACCTGCTCCCAACCGTCTCCTCGAACGCCACCTGAGTAGGAACTCTGTTTCTTCCAGGTTGGGGTGTTACCAACCCTGCATCCCCTCCACCAAGCTCTTGTGATTTGGAGCCTGTGGGGTTCACTTTCTTTAAAGCTGGTGGGAAATTCTTATCCGGAAACAACCTTGAGGCCTGCTTAGGGACCCAAGGCTCCTGCTGTTTCTCCACACTGACTGTTCTGTCCCCCAAATGGACATGCAGCACCTGGGAATCTCCCATGTCCACAGTGGAGACACCCTGAGCACCAGGTAGGGAGGCTTTGTTAGTCTCATGGGACATGCCAGTGGGTTGGCCTTGGGTCTGTCTATTCTTTCTCCTCTCCAGTGTAGACTTTAACTCATCAACGAGTTGCTTGTTAAGGTATGATGACTTTGGATCTGATATTTCTGGTGGGGTCATTCTGGTAGTCACAGGAGTTGTTCCTGTAGACTTATTCACATTTATTCTTTGGGAGAGTCCTGGCTTGTTGGTTGTCAAGGTGCTACTAGTTTTGTATTGAAGAGCAGAGAGTTCCTCAGCCTTGACTACCTCCCTGAACACGTTGGACATAGAAGTAGGTTCTGCTTTCTTCTCCATCTTCCTGCCCAGTTGCATTTCTGCTCTGTCACTGGAATTCACGCTCTTATCCTCTGACTCGCGCCTGGGCCCAGCTTGCCTCGAGGGCAGCTCTGGGGGGTGATTGCTGGCTATTAGAAAATGTTGGCTTTGACTTGCTTTGCCAGTGATGTTGTTGGTGACAGACAAGAGAGTTGGTCTGGCATCCCCAATTGTCTGAACTTCCTCAACAGGCCTGTGTTTGATATTAGAGGGTGATTGTCTCAGGTTCCCCTGTCCGGAGGAGGGCCTTCCTTCCTTCCCCACAAGTGAGGTGGCAGGGAGAGGAGATTTTGGGACAGTGGCTGAGTTTTCTGTGCCCACTTTTTCTCCGTGAACAGATTTAGAGCTTCCTCTCAAGGGCTTGAAGGCCCCATATTTGGAGTTCACCTCTGAAAGCAGGTTGGTTGAGGAGGAAGATTTGGGATCGAACAAGGAATGGGATGAAGTATCTTTCAATTTAAAAATTTCAATGGATTCTAGGACCTTGGCAGGAAGGCCCCGTGATATCTCTATATGCAGTTTGGTGATATGGCCTTGCAGCATCTGCTGTGTCCCGGACTCAAGGAAGGAAAGCTCCTGGGAGGTATTCACACAGTAGTCTCCACCCACTGATGTTGGCCAACTCCTCTGTTTTATTACAGTGTTGGATTTTACAGAAAGAGTGTCCTCAATAGTGTGCAAGGCATCATGCACAGTCCTGGGGAGCTGACTGTCACTGATTTCCTGAAACTTCTTGCTCAGATGTACTTGTACAACCTTTCCCAGTTGTCTCGGGCTTTCACTCTGCCCTGACACCACTGAGTTTTCTTCTGACCAACTCATCATGGCTCGGTCTTTTTCAGAGTCAGACCCCGCATCCTTATCTAAAGAGGTCTCTGACTCACTCAACGAATCTTTTGGATCACTCTTCTGGCTGTGTCCTTCATCTTTCCCCTCATCCTTTTCTAGCTGAACCATTTCTGAGCCCCTCTCACAGAAACTTCCTGATTGGCTAGTCTGGCCCTTAGACACAGAGATCCACGAGATGCCATAACTGCTCTTTGACTCACATATGTCTGAGCAATGGTTTTGAGGCCTCATCAGTGACAGAGATTCGTGGATCCTGCGGGGCAGGCCCCACCTGTGTTGGATGAGTCTTCTTCTAAGGTGATGCTCAAATTTCTCTTGAAGTTCATTGTTGAGGGGAAACTTTACAGGATCGATGGAGATTGAAACATAGGCCTTAGAGGGCCAGCACTGAGTAGACATGGGAGCTGAAGGACAGAAGTCTTCCTTAGACTTTTGAACCATAGGGGGTAAATCCTTCAAACATTCTTGTTTCCTCTGTAACACATTCCATTCTAGCTGTTGAATTTCAGATACGGTGAGCATGAATTCCAATTCATGCTGGGGTCCATGGAAATGCACTCCACAAGCCTTATTATTGGGTATGAGACCATATGATAGGATTGGGAGTGGGGGTTGAAGGTGGGCCTGGCGTTGGATCTGAGTGAGAGGTAGGGGCTGGGATTGGGACAAGGTTTGAGGCAAGGGCTGAGGTTGGAGCTCAAGCAAGCATGGAGGTAAGAAATAAGGCAGGACTGGGGATTCATGGCCTGTGGAAGCATTGGAAAGGCTATTGAAAAGAAAGATTGAGGAATAGTCACCCGAGACAGGGACAGCAGAAGTCAAGGACTCACTGTGAAGAGATGGGAGACCCCAGAAAAGCTGGACAAGTTTTTGCTTTAAAAGGTCCTCCCTGCTCTTAGGATATGAGCACTGCTGTACCGAGTCATGCTCGTCAGGGCTGAGAAGCAGGTGTCCAGGATCTGTAAGTTTGGCAGCAGTGTCTCCCCCAAAAGAAGTCTTTGTGGAGTGGAGGGCAGGAAATTCTAGATGGAAATCACATTTTGCCAAATTAGAAGAGAACAAGTTTTGGGATTGAGGTGAGGAATGGTGCACTGGGAATTTGGATTCCAAGGGAGGAAAAGGCTCTGGAGGCAGAGTTTGACGCGATGGTAAGGGTGACAAAAAATTACCCAAGAGGCTCCCTGGGTTGGAGAAGACAACAGAGGGGGTTGGTGGCAAAACCTCAGGCAGAGGAGGTGGAATTAGGTCTCCTGGAGGGTCTGCTGAGGAGGCAGGAGACTGAGGGAATGATGGCTCAGTCACAGGAGCTGTGGAAGCCAGAAGGGATGCAGAGGGAAGAGAATCTTCCTGGGCCTTTGATAATGGCAGCCGACTGAGCTCAGCAGTTGTGGTATTATACACCTCACAAGAGGGTTCCGGACATAAACGTTGATGAAAGCGGATGGCATCATGATGCTGGCCCAGGGGCCTGCAGGAGACAGGAGGTACAAAGCTGCAGCCAGAACCACACAAGGAAAGAAGGACCCATTGGCCTGGTGGGGTGGGGCCACCTGAAGCCTATTGCCCCTTCACATTGCTCCACATCTATGACTTCACAATGCACTCAGTAGCACTCATCCCATGGCATTCACTCACATTCCCGTTCCTATGGCAACCCCCTCCCATGATTATGGAAGGGTGCACTGTATTCCTGGAATTGCATAGAACATGCTAAAGAGGAAAAGGAGAAAAGACTAGTCACCTTTTCAGGATAGAATTCAGCCTCCTATTCTTCTCTTCTTTCCTGTGGTAATACTTCAAGCCTGGGAAACCAGGAGAGTAGATTACATGTAATAAAGGTAGACACATAAGTGTTACACTGGAGTCCCTTAATGGGAGACCTTTGGGTTAGTAGTCTCTGAAAGCCCCAAGAATTGGTAGATGAGGCCAAATGCTCAATGATATTTATAAGGTCCCCATGTGTTTTGCTTCATTTATAAAGTACTTTTTTATACATTATTTCAATTGATGTTTAAAACCACTCTGCGAAGCAGAGATGTGAATGGTTACAACAAGGAGGAATCTGATCATCCTGAAGCCAAAGTATTTCACATAGTCAGGGGACAGAAGTTCTGACTCTGGACATCTACTGGGCCACACCCATTGCCCAGGTCCATCTCTGCTTCATATCAGGGGAAGCAGAGCAGGGGATCTGAGAAGTCTCAGGTTCTGACTGTCTTTCCATGAGCCTCCCTCCCCTCTGAGGGCTCTGTTTTCTGAGAGAGACTCTATCTACCAACAGACAAAGATCACGGACCTGGTACCTCACAAAAAGACAGAAATATGTTTCCCCTTAGGGGGCTTGGGTGAGATAGGAAGCACTTTACCTTTCCATGTCCCACCTTTCCTTCTCCTCTTGATTCTTCCCAGACGCTGAGAACAAGAAGAAAGAATGAGGGATGGGACTCATTTCTCTCACTCCTCTCCCTAGAAATCCCAAACATGTACTATCCAAGAATAATGTCCCTCTGAACCAACCAAGCTCATTTTAATCAATAGAAACATTGTGTCCCCTTTTTAAACCAATTTTTAAAGCTCTAAATTGTTTTTCTTTTAATTTTTCTTCTTAGAAAAACTCAAGGATTTTATCTATGGAGTCCACACTCGATACTCAGAAGTCCTGTGCTCACTGTGGGCATATAATCTGAGGCCTACAGTCACCCCTCTGTTCCCTCACATAGGACCCTGTAACCTGGGACAGAGCTCAGGCTGCAGCCTCTGCTCAGAGGCTCTCAGAGGCTCAGCGCTGCTCTCCCCATCAGCCCAACACAAAGGCTTGGTCTAGTGATACCAGACAGGTGAAATGACTCATGCTAAAGTGCTGGTGAACTCTGAGGTCCTGCAGAGATCCCAAAGCATCCAGGACTAGGGAATCACTGTGTTTGGGATTTTAGCCAGAATCCTACCACCACACCCAGATGATCTGTGAGTTTCATATGGTAACCTGAGTCCTCTCTGAACCCTAACCCTGCCTGGTCTCTTCCCCTGTGAGGATGATATTCTAGTCTCTCTTCAGGCACCCCATCTTCGGTTCTGACTCAACCAAACTCAGGTAGAAACGGAAACAAGGGTAAAGAATCTCTGTTGGGGCTCACTCAGGGCTCTTTACCTTTCGAGTGCGTCCATTTTCCCAGCAGGTTGGAGTTGATGGAATTCCCACCAGGAAACAGAAAAGCAAGAGGAGCAACCACAACACACAGATGTAAGTTAGGTTGCGGGTCTTATCTAGAGGTTCTGGGCAGAAGCTCAGATAAAGTCTATGAAGGCTATTCAGAAATAGGTTGGGTTCCATTTTCCGAATGGCAAAGCTGCTTGACGCAACTGAGCTCTGAGAGCGCAGGCTCTGGACTTTATTGCCAGGCCTGCATCACACAGCATTGAGAAGTCACAAAGGGTTTCCGAGGGTGGGGCAGGGTACACCTTCAAGAGGGTGGGTCCATAGCCCCTCCCTCTCTCACCCCTGTTGGGCCTCTAGGTCCTTCTACCCTAATTACTTTAAAAACATTTCAGTGATGGCAGTGCGCAGGACACTTTAATGGATGTTTTAAAATTGTTATAGAGTGAAGTTTTATGAATTAAAAACTCATATCCAAATTAAGATGGACAAAATAATCTTGTTAATGCCCATTGCTGTCCGCCATTTGTTCATTTGTGATCTTGGTGATCTACTAGGACACTCATTTTCACTTATTTTTGAGGGGAAGATATCACAGTTAAAACTACAAACAAGAGAAAGAATAAACATTTGCTGCTCTAGGATGTCCCCATTGCGGTGGAGCCCAGACTGCTGTATGCTGGGGAGATGTCTCTCGGCATCATGGCCACTGCTCTGGCTTGCAGAACTCAGATGGGTGTCTTCCACTGGCCACCCAGCTATGTCCCCTTGTCCTGCAGCGACCAGCAGCAACACTGTGACAGTGTAGATTTGTCCTAAAATCCTGAGACATTTCTCACACCACAGATGGAGTTAACGAAAGCACGGATTTCGAGGGGTTGGCTTCATGCCCCACTTCCTGGGCTACCCTGGTTAGCCCAGAGCCATGAAGTGGGGTTCTCATGTCCAGCAGGGTGAGCATGGGGTCTGGCAGGGTGAGGCAGCCCAGGGGTGGAGAAGAGCAGGGGGGCTCCCTGACCCTGAACACTCATCCCTATTTCCATACATGAAATAAAGTGATTTATTTTATTCCAAGAAAACACGTGGTAGAAGAACAAAGTGTCCTGCATAGTTACTGGGAGGATGGAGAGTGCTGCCTTACCTGAGCCAAAGCTTGTCATTCATGAGGGGCCCAGTACTTCTCATCTGTAGGTGCAGGTGAAACCTGCCAAACACTACCTCAGTCAGATGGTCAAGGGTACCATTTGTGATGAAGTCATTGTAAATAAGTATATTGTGAATATATCATGTATATACATATAGTGTACACGTTTTGAATATATATTCATATACACACACATATAAACACACATACACCTGACACACATAAACTTTAGATATTTCCATATCTAAATTTAAATGTGTATATATATGAGTGTATCTCAAGTAACCATGGGATTTTACTTTTGTTAAAAATAGGTGGTTGAGAGAATTCAAGATGGAGGCGTAGGTAGACACACTGTGCCTCCTCGCACAACCAAAAGAAGGACAACAACAATTTAAAAAGAAAAAACAACCAGAACTGACAGAAAATCAAACCACATGGAAGTCCGACAACCAAGGAGATACAGAAGAAACATTCGTCCAGACGGGTAGGAGGGGCAGAGATGGGCAGCCGGGGTGGACGGGACTTGTGGCAATGCAGCCGGACCCAGAGAATGGCGGATTGTGGAATGAACAGGGTAGGCAGTGGGACCACTAGCAGACCCCGCAGCCCCATATTCACGCGTAGATAAACCAGGAGGAACGGTGGGGGAACGAAGCAGACCACTCAACCCAGGGCTCCAGCACGGGGAAATAAAGCCTCAAACCTCTGATTGAAAACACCCATGGGGGTTGAGGTGGCAGCAGGAGAAACTCCAAGCCTCACAGGAGAGTTCCTTGGAGAGACCCACAGGGGCCTAGAGCGTGCACAAGCCCACCCACTCGGGAACCAGCACCAGAGGGGCCCAGTTTGATTGTGGGTAGCAGAGGGAGTGACTGAAATCTGGCAGAGAGTGGAGCAGGTGCCATGGCTCCCTCTCGGCCCCTTCCCCACATACAGCAGCACAGCACAGCGACCAGCGTTACCCTGCCCCAGTGAACACCTAAGGCTCCGCCCCTTTATACCATGGGTGCACCGAGACCAAAAAAATGGCCCAAATGAAATAACAGATCAAAGCCCCAGAAATAATTCAACTAAGTAACTAAGAGATAGCCAACCTATCAGAAGCACAGTTCAAAACACTGGTAATTAGGATGCTTACAGAATTGGTTAAATTTGGTCACAAACTAGATGAAAAAATGCAGGCTATGCTAAGAGAAACAAAGGAAAATGTACAGGGAACCAATAATGATGTGAAGGAAACCGGGACTCAAATCAATGGTATGGACCAGAAGGAAGAAAGAAACATCCAACCAGTAAAGAATGAAGCAACAAGAATTCAGAAAAATGAGGAGAGGCTTAGGAACCTCCAAGACACCTTGAGACGTTCCAACATCCGAATTATAGGGGTGCCAGAAGGAGAAGAGAAAGAACAAAAAATTGAAAACTTATTTGAACAAATAATGAAGGAGAACTTCCCTAATCTGGCAAAGGAAATAGACTTCCAGGAAGTCCAGGAAACTCAGAGAGTCCCAAAGAAGCTGGACCCAAGGAGGAACACACCAAGGCACATCATAATTACATTACCCAAGATTAAAGAGGAGAGAATCTTAGAAGCAGCAAGAGAAAAGGACACAGTTTCCTAAAAAGGAGTTCCTATAAGACTGTCAGCTGACTTCTCAAAAGAGACCTTACAGGCAAGAAGGGGCTGGAAAGAAGTATTCCAAGTCATGAAAGGCAAGGACCCACATCCAAGATTACTCTATCCAGCAAAGCTATCATTTAGAATGGAAGGGAAGATAAAGTGCTTCTCAAATAAGGTCGAGTTAAAGAAGTTCATCATCACCAAGCCCTTATTATATGAAATGTTAAAGGGATTTATCTAAGAAAAAGAAGATAAAAAATATGAGCAGTAAAAATGACAGCAAACTCACAGTTATTATTAACAACCACACTTAAAACCAAAACAAAAGCAAACTAAGCAAATGACTAGAATAGGAACAGAACCACAGAAATGGAGCTCACATGGAGGGTTATCAACAGGGGAGTGGGAGGGGGAGAGAAGGGGGAAAGGTACAGAGAACAAGTAGCATAAATGATAGGCAGAAAATAGACAGAGGGAGGGTAAGAATAGTGTAGGAAATGTAGAAGCCAAAGAACTTATATGTATGACCCATGGTCATGAACTATAGGGGGGGAATGTGGGAGGGAGGGGGTGGGCAGGATGAAGTGGAGTGAAGGGGGGAAATGGGACAACTGTAATAACATAATCAATAAATATATTTTAAAAATTAGGTACTTGAATAAATTTAAATAAGAATAAAAAATGAACAAATTTTAGAGTCAGAATGAATTTCTGTTAAATGATTGGTGATTTTTAAATAATTGGAATTTCTGAAATTTGTTAACTTCTTTGTGACAAGGTGATTATAATCCTCTCGATGATAACTTTCTCCAGTGCCTATAATTTATTTTCTGGTAGAGCAAAATGTTCATTTTATTATATTAACAATTCTTTGTAATTAAAAATTATGGCTGATTTTCACATCATTAAGGACATACATTTTGCATATAGTTATAAGCAAACCCTGGTTCTCTAATATTTACAGTGTAATATCTAGAAGAATAAAATTAATCTCCCTCAATAAAAAAATAAGTGATATATATCCCTTAGTCAAACTAGTTTTGAATTCAAATAGAACCTTGCCAAAACCTGAAAAGTACATCACAAGAATATCATCAACCTTCTGTGTCAGGCATGCGCACACATGCCACACAGGAGCAAACAGACAGGGTTTTGCCCCGTTGCTTCTCCATGTTTCAAAGAGATGGTAAAATGGCAGTCTTTGTGTTTTTAACTTAACTTTTCTATTTGGAAACTGGTCACAAAGGTAAGCAATGTCCTATGTGGCATATCCTAAAGTTATTATTACCATTTCCACATTTTGTGCCATAACAAAATGCACTATATATGATGCTGCCATTACTGATTAGACAACACCCAACCTCAATGAGAATAATTCCATCTGATACTAAACTTTAAATCAGGAAATCTGGCTACCATGTACATTCACTTAGAATACTGACTTTATTATTTGGGGAAGCAAATATATTTGAAATAAAAATATTTTTAAGAATGCTATATGTTGCAAAATAAGTCTGCAGAAACATATGTAAAAAACCAAATAATGTTTTTCAAATTACCTAAATTAGCAAACAGTTAATGGAGTCAGATTAATTTTCTATTTAATGTTAAATACTGATACAAGTCCACTGACTCTATAAACTTTGGCAAACATTTGTTATCATGAGAAATGTGTATAATAAAAAATTAGACTACAGTTGTAACAATCATCAAATGGCGGTGCAGTAAATCGAGGAGGGCTGGCGGTTTCCTCTGAGCCTGCCTTCTCGTTCAAACAACTGGAAACCTACTCTTGCCCACCCCTGTACGGGCGTGTTCACTGGTCATTTCTTTCTTGCTCAGAGTTTCCAAGAATCAGCTAATCCTGTATATGTAAATAGAAGGGCTCTGGGAAAATAAAAGCACCTCGATCTCTTTAGCACCAATGCAAAACATTCTGTACTACGTTGAGGTATTCCTCTCATTTCCAACTTGATCAAAAAAAAGGTTGTTGCATCCTTAACTTTATGTAAACAAGAGGGCACATTCAGACATTGCTTATCCGCTCCTTCACCAACACCCCCAGTTGTTTACACACAGAGTGGAAACTTAGGTTCAGTAAATATTTTCATTTATGAAGAAATAAAAATAAAATGTCATTATGGGAATCCTTAATATGGACAGACACCTTTCTTAATGAACCATCTTAATTTAAATCATTCAAATGTGTTTACTTATTTTTCTTAGCAAAGGCAATGAGTTTAAGCTCTATCGTATATACTCACGTGTCCCAGGTATCGCAGAGCACACGTTTGTAGGAGTGTCTGAAAATATTCTCTAGTGCATCTGAAGGACAAACTAATGCTAAATGGTCTACTGGAAGATTACCTATTGCCTAGATGCATCATAATTCTCTAAGTATTTGAACATCATAGTTAAATTTTAAAAAAGAAAAACTCTATAAAGCAAAACTGAAAACAGAGCATGTGACTGGTAATGCATTTTACAATTGCTATGAAACTCTTTCTTAGCACTCCATTTTATCCAATAAATTAGATGCCCATTGTCTGACACTAGTTTTCCAGAAAGATTACTCTCGCCAGGGCTTTAAAAAAATAAAAAGCCTTAAAAAGCAAATCCTGGAAAGATTAAGATGATCTACAATTAATTTGCTGCCCGCTCAAGAAAGTGGCATTAATCTATAAAGCTGTAATGGAGGGGAACACGATCCAGACAGTAACAACACACAACTCCTAATGCCCAGCATCCAAATACAAGTAGATATGTAAACACGAATGATGTCCCATAACCAGGAGAAATATTGGTCAACAGAAATGGAGACAGAAGTGGCAGAATTAATAGCATTGCTCATAAGAACTTAAAACAACCATTTAAAGTATGTCCAAGGATTTAAAGTAAGCATTGATATAATGAAAAGATAAATAAAAAATATAAAACAATATTAAAAGAACCAAAAAGAAAATCCTGTGTAAAAAAAGAACCAAATAGAATGTTCTAAAAAGTTTCAATGTGGCTAAAATTGAAAAGAAATGATACCATCAAATGTTGGTGAGGGTGTAAAACAACTAGAATTCTCAAGAACTTTGGAGAGTGTTTAGTACATTTCTTATAAAACCCAGTATACACTAACCCAACAATTCCTCTCCTTGGCATTTATTAAAAGAAAGAAACACATTGGTTTACAAAAAAAGACTCATACAAGAATGCTCATAGCAGCTTTACTTATAATTTCTAGATACTGTAAGTGTGCCGGTACCCATTAAAAGAATAATGTATACACAATGTGATTTATTCATATACTCATGCATACAAAACCTGGGGTTAATCTCTAAAATATTATGCTGAATGTAAAAAGACATATAAAAGAGTAGACACCATATAATTCTATTTATATTAAGTAGAGAACAAACAAAATTAAACCTTGGTAAAATAAAAATCATAATAGCCATTGCTTCTCTTGTGTGCAATAAGAAACAGCTGTGAAGGGCTGAAGGGAAATTCTTAAGAATAATAATGTTCTGTGCTTCAACAGGGACTTGGGTTACCAGCACCATCCTTATATTAGGCAAGGAGGGCCCTGCCTCAGACTTCGGCCTCAAGGCCCATACTCTGGAGTGCCTTCTTAAAAATTCTCTAGACGCCATTTGTTGCCTCGTCCCATGGGTCCAGTAGTATCATCTGGGTAAGGTGACCCAAATCGAAATTTTCATCGGTGTGACCCTTGTCCCTATTTCTTCTTTATTGTAGTGGCCGTAAGAAACCAGAAACAGAAGAGCTCATGTGGTTTGTTTCTATAGGTAATAGTCGTTCCAGACAGTATCCAGCCATGTAATATGAAAAATAGACATTTATTGAAGAAGGTACAAGATACAAGAAACATTGTACATTGGACAATGATGCCTCAGCCCCTTTAAAGTAGGCACTTTGGGACCTCACACAGTTCTCCCAATTGCCCTCAGCTGCCCTGTCATATTTTCCTGAATCTCATCAATGGTCTGAAATCTCTTCCCTTTCAAAGGGAAGTGATTTTAGTTTTGGGAAAAGCTAGAACTCACTGAGCACCAAATCAGGGCTATAGGGGGCCGGAGTCACCTGGGTGATTTGATATTTCACAAAAAAATTCTGCATGAGACATGCTGCATGAGTGTGCATGTTGTCGTGATGAAGCTGCCGATAACCAATCACCCATAGCTGCGGCCTTTTGAATCATCCTAATAGTTTCCGCAGAGGAATATTCAAGCTTTATGTAAAATCTGTTGCAGATCCGTTACTTTACTTGCACAGTGGACTGGAGTGCAATGGCCACACAAGAACACATGCCCCCACTGACTGGTACAGTGAAGTCATCATTGTTCACACATGTGTGTCCCAGTCCTTGGCTGCCAGATTACATCAATGTTGCACCAACTATTCTCATTTTATCGGCAGAACACAGAATGGTAATTGCCTGTGTTGGTGGGTGTGGGATTGACAGCATCCTGGCAAAATGGAAACTTCTGTGTTTATTTATGGACATGTTCTAAAAATTAGTTAAGGTGGTGGCTACATGAATGTTGTAGACACTGCCAAAACTCATCAAAATGCACAAGGAAACTGGTGCATCTTATTTATGTAATTTATATGACAGCAAAATAGAAAATAGATATAAAATTAAAAAAATAAGTGCTAAATATGATATAGACTAGAAATGAAAATAAATTATATAGGTTATATGGAGTTGGTCATGAAAATTTATACATTATAAATCTGTAGCCCTGGCTGGTATGTCTCAGTGGACTGAGCACCTGCCTGTGAACCTGATAGCTGGTTCGATTCCCAATCAGGGCACATGCTTAGGTTGTGGGCCAGATCCCCAGTGGGGAGCATATGAGAGGCAACCACACATTGATGTTTTTTTCCCTCTCTTTCTTCCTCCCTTCCTCTCTAAGAATAAATAAATAAAATCTTTTTAAAGAATCTGTAGCTCTTTTTTTTTGTTTTGTCTCTTTCTTGACAAGGAACTAAAATAATGTGTCAAGTTTAACTTTGCAGTTGGGAATACCCTCCTGGATACACAATACTCATCATCATTCATAGACTCCATTCTGGGGCTTAATCTTACTCATCAAATGTGATCATCTTTCTGTCACTTGACATTAGTGCAAAGCTACAGAGTAAACCTTTGTGGAAAGTGGAGAGATTTCCCTGATAATACAGTGATGCACCTCATACACATGGATTATTTGACAAAGAAAGCAGATTACTTTTCTTTTTTTCATTAGGACTTTGCTGCTTTCTCACAATCTGGTCAGGGCTCCTGCTAGAAATGAAAAACCTTTGGCAACAAAATTTACAGTAGGAGTATTTACATTTCCTGATAGCTAGCCTAAGAGCATTTAGATGAAATTAATTTCCATCATTGTGCATGCTGGCGCATTTGTCCCCCTTAAATTAAAGTGAAAATGTGTCAAGCTCTATTGGAAATTTGCCTCTTAGGGTTAGAAAAGCCAACCTAGAAAAGGTAATGAATAATATTAAAAATAAAAAATGCATAGCAAAGGATTTTCTAGAATTTGTGCAGAGACAAAAAGAGAGAGAAGCAGTTGTGTTCATTAGAGCTTTTATTATTTTATATACCATCTCATTCAATTCCTATAAAATTATGTAGGAATGGTTATTGATGTTTTTGTATTTTTTGACATATTTATTTTATTATTGTTTTTTCATTTAACAAAAATAAAGTCAGTGTGATAAATTATTATAACCTGCTACAGTTTCTTTAAAAGTTATTCTATGATAATTACTTTCCACATAGAAACTGATGCTTTTATTATTGTTTTTCCTTTCCATGCCCTCAAAGTAATTTCTCTTACTCCTTTTTATTTTTTCAAAAGTCTGATTCCTTCTCTGTGGCTCAAAGCGAGGGAGCTACAGGCTGCTTTCACAGCCAACGGTCACCTTCGGTCTGCTTGGTTGAACAGCAGTGATTGGATTTGCAAGGAGCTATCTTCTTTTTCCCTTTATGTAGGTTGCCCCTAACCGCTGTTTTACCAGAATGGTATCATTGCTTTCTCCAGCCTCTCACACATCCACCTTGATCTAAGCACTGCAACCGCTATGTCTGAGAGCACAGCAAAGAATGTAGTAGTAAGACTTGGTTCCGAACATTGAGATCAAAAGGATGCAAAACACAAGGTTTTTTTTAAGCCAACCAACACTCCTGTCAATCATGAAAATTGATTTTTATTTTCTGCCATGTAAATTCAGTTCCTAGACAGATAGCTGCCGCTAATTACTTTGTGTGCTGTCTGTCTCCAGGTGGCAAAAAGGATGGGTGGAAGAGGGAAAAGAGTCAGGTTGAATACATGGCACAATTTCTTTAAAATAACTAATTTAATATATTTTGGACAATTTTTAATAGCATGGTATTTTGAAAATAATAGATATAGCTACGCAGTTATTTTATAGAAGGAAAAATTCTAATCTGACTTATATGCTGCAATATTTAATTTGCAAGAATGTACATGCAATCTATACGACTTGGATACAAACTGACCTTGGAGAAAACTGCTGAGAGCACATCTGGACACCAAACAGGAAGTTTGGGTGTGTAGTTTCTTCAAGTAGGAAAATCCATTTTAAGCTGAGACCTAAAAGATATAGGACAAAATGTTTTTTCTTCAAAGCATACCAAGAAGGATGCAAAGTGAGCAAAAAAAAAGATCATAAAGTGCGCAAAATTCCTAATTTAAAGACATTAGTTGTGGTATCTATCAAACAGAGTAATTGAAAGAAACAAGAAAATGTCACCAGGCAACAAATTAGTGTAAGAAACTCTGCAGCACAAGGCAAAGAAGATCAAATTACAAGTTTAACTTAAATCCTTCTATTTAAATACAGAGACAGAAGTTAACTTTTCTGTTGAAAATAAATACCAGTGTAGAAGAGACCTCGTGGAGATATAGTAGAACCATAACATTAAGCAGGAACAATGACCACTCTCTTACTCAAAATACTTATACAATTTTTCTTTTGTGAATATGAACTGAAAGTCTACTGCAGGAAGTACTATTAAATATATTCCATTTATCAGTAAGCCCATAAAGTTAAAGTATTTTTTAAAGACTTTATTTATTTATTTTTAGAGAGGGGAAGGGAAAGAGAAAAAGAGGAAGAGACACATCAGTGTGTGGTTGCCTCTTGTGCACCCCCTACTGGGGACCTGGCCTGCAACACAGGCATATGCCCTGACTGGGGATCAAACTGGTGACACCTGGTTTGTAGGAAGCACTCAACCCACTGAACCACACCAGCCAGGGCACAATACAGATAAAGTATTTTATTCTGAAAAGCTTACTTTTTTTGTTGTTGAAGTTTACATGACCATGACAGCTTTAAAGTTTGTTTCAGCATCATTAAACTTCAGACCTGTTACTTTCCATCTGAAGACCAAAATATCTCTTTCTTTAGAGCATTTATTTAGAAAATGTATAATTGCAAATTGTCGGTCCTTTTGAGATGTATATCTTTTTTAAAGTCTCTTTCCATGAGTTCTCTCTCTCTCTCTCTCTTTTTTTTTTTTTTTTTGCTCAATCCCTCCACCCCTCCTAGAGCTGTCAGCCTGCTCTCTATCTAAGAGTCTATTTCTATTTTGCCTGTTAGTTCAGTTTGTTCAATTGACTCCACCTATGTGTGAAATCACATGGTATTTGTCTTTCTCTGACTGGCTAATTTCACAAACAGCATTGTGGTGATTGCCCAGAAGAAGGGTTTGAGCGGAGGTGAAAGAGGGTATAAAGGGGATACAAGATGATGAAAAAAATTTAAATAATAAAAGAATAAAAAATAATAAATAAATATATAAAGTATCTTTGCAGTTTAACAACCAGGACAGTCTTTCTAAAGGACCTCAGCCGTCCTTTTGAAATGTAATCTTCAAGGGTAATAGCACCACTCTTTTCTAGTTTGGGGAAGGATAGGAACTAAACTTTTGTGGCCAGCTCTCCATCCTATAAAACTTCTGTCATGAAGCTATGAGAAAGGTTACTTTTTGAGGGGGAAAGCAAATTAGCAAACACAGATAGCCTAAGATCTCTTCATTATCTCCGCAAACCATCGGAAGCTAGTGGTGAACATTAAGAGTCTTCTTCACAGCCCCCAAAGATGTAGCCAATCCATCTGACACTTTGATTTCAGATTTCTAGCCTCCAGAACTGTGAGACAAAAAATTGTTCTTTAGAAACCAGTTCGTGCTGCTGAGTTGGCCCAAAAGTTTGTTTAGTTTTCCTATACGATGGCTCTAGCAGTGCTCAGTTGTCTTTAACTTCATTTGAAAAAAATTATTAGATTGTATTGTAACAGCTGTCATATCAGTGTGCATTTAAAAGAACTTATCAGAATTGGTGAATTTTTCTGCAGCCATTTTAATACTAAAGATGGAACTCCTTCCATCTTTAGTATTAAAGATATTACATAATACACAATATTTTTGGTGTATTATGCTTTATTATTTCAAGAAAGGTAAAAATGCAACTGAGACAAAAGAAAAAAGATTTGTGTAAAGTATCAAAAGTAGTTTATGAAGTTTCTTGGTACTATTGACATTTTTTTTGCCAAATGATTCTTTGCTGTGGGGCTGCCTTATGCATTGGAAGATGTTTAGCAGCACCCCTGGCCTCTACCCACTATAAGGCAACAGCAGAAGATAACCGACATACTCATGTTATCCAAATCAATAAAGTTACCGGTGAAAATGAAAAACATGTCTTTTATTTTATGGAAAAAAAAACTAAACAGACTTTTGGCGAACACAATACTTTGTAAAAGGCAAAAGATTTATACAATCTGAAGAGAAACCAGAGTATAATTATAGCAACCATAGTGTAACCATGCAGAAATTTCATTTCTTCATTATTACCTTTTCTCTTTTCTTTCCTTTTGACTCACATCGGCCTCATCCAGTACCATGACTCACCTTCCTCCCTCCTTCCTTCAAATCCACTTCCTTATTCCTTAAGCCCTCAGGACAGTTAGGTTCTGGTCTCCACCGAAGAGTCATGGGAACAATCCTCATGTTGTTGACCATGGAAGCAGAGTTTTCATCAAACTAAAGATAACATCTAGGCCTCTGTTGTATTTCAGCCACAAACCCAGGAAAGAGGAACAACCTACCAAACACAGCCTCCCAGAACTACATAGAACTATGCCATGGCTGACATCAGGGCCTGATATAATGACCAACTTATAATATCAACTACTTCCTACCCTGGCCCCAACCAATCAGTACAACACTGACCTCAACTCCATTAGTCACTGTGATGAATGATTTTTTTTTTCCTGTATATTATCTATCCCCTAGGAGACATCGGGAAGTCACGTTCCTTGAGTAATTCCTCACCTGTGGCTCTGGGTTTGGCTCCATTTCCTTATATAAAATTTTATTTTCTTTGCTGCAAATTCCTGTTTGCATTTTATTAGGCTTTGATGCATACAGGCAAATGAATCCCCTTTAGTTTGATAACAATAGTGTTATAATATATAATAATACACACACAGCCAACAGGGGTTTTGAGGAGATTAAATGAGAGTAAAATAATAAGATAAGCATATAGGTGATAACTTTCTTAATTATCTTTGTTGCTGAAGTTCCAAAAAGGGGGCTTGCTCTATTTCATTGAGTTGTTGAATAAAAAAAAATAAGTGAATAAAAACTAAGCAATTATATTGTCAAAATGGGATTATTATTAGTGTTTAAAAATATAAGATGATATATTATAGAATTGTTCACCCCAAACCTATATAATTTTATTATGTTAACTTATTTCTCAATTGTAAATTTCCCACAGATCCTCTATTTTCAGTATTATTTGCTTCTCTAATTTTGATAATTTTAGTTGTGTGTCAAAAAATAATCTCAGCTGTGTATTTATAAGACTTAGAAGTATTTACCTAATATTACCAGGTTGAATAATAAAAATACTGTCAGTCACAAACTGGTTTGAAAGAGGACATATTAACATAGAAGAATGAATTTCTTGGGGTAGAAATGAAAGAGTTCCAAATGTACAGAAACAAAGGTACTCATTACAGAGTTTTGTTATGATCTTCAAGTTACATTTTTACATTCAGGATGTTTTTTTATTTCTATGCATATAATGAAACTTAAAAAAGAAAAACAATTGTAGAAGTAAATGAATTCTTGGTTGCTGACATGATATGTTACAGAAAATCTTTGAGTAGTATTTAAGAAGAGAGTCACAAAATTGGGAAATTGATCTTAAAGATAAAAATAATGAATATTTACAAGACAATACAAGAACAAAATATAAAAATAAAAAAAGAATGCACAGATTTTAGGATTTTTTTTTGTTCTTGAAATAAAATGAGATAGCCTCATCTAGAATAGATTTTGAAGGAGTATTCTGACCTCTTTGGAAAAATAATTTATTAGTCACAATTTCATCACTCAATGGCCCTTGGGTACTCTTACCTCTTACTCTATAGCTCTTAGCTGATGACAATGATGACAAAGTAACTAAAATCAATCTGACCTTTTGCCTTCAGAAAAAAAAGGAAACAACGTAGATAGAAAGAAAGTTTCATTAATTATCCTAATTTCAATTAAGCGAACTTTCCCTGAGTAACACTAGAATATGTATAGGGAAATGATGGTTCTCAATAAACATATGATAAAGTTAAATAAAAGCATAATTCAATTTTCTTTTGAAAATGGAGAAAAAATTGTGTGTTGTTCATAAAAAAGGACGCATTATTCAGAATTTCTTTGTCACATTTTGTTCTTTGCAATATCAAAACTCAAAGTATTCAGGAAAAGCATATTAAAGTTGAATAGAGTGACAAAAGGATAGTTTACAGTTTAAATGCAAGCAGTTTAAGGATTTATTCTATATGACCAGGGAAAGGAATGGATATTGCAATGTATAAAATCACAGACCTCACGGATACAGGCAATTCATCCACTATAATTCAAAAACTTAGAGCCTCAATGCAGTCCTGGAAGTAATTGAAGATCAACATTAAGATGTACTTTCACATTTCAAAATAAACAGCAAACTTCTACATTAACTCTGTAAGACAATTTAGAGCCAGAATGTCCCACAGTAATGTTTATGGCATGTTTTATAGTAATTTACATTATTTGGACAATTTGAAAGGTAATATATTTTATTTACACTTAAAAGTAAAGTTTGAAAATAAAAAGTTACGTGACACCTTTGTTCCATACTGAATTGGAACATTGAGTTTTCACATGCAAATTGATGTTATGTATAATGCAATATTTCACAAATTATTACTCATTTGTAATAATTCTCAGTCAGTGCTAAATTCCAATATGGGAGTACTCTGTTAGGTATTAATTAATCCCTCTCTAAGATGTGAAAACTATTACAGGCCACAGTAATCAAAACAGTCTGGTACTGGAATAAGAACAGACACATAGACCAGTGGAACAGCACTAAAAGCCCATAAATAAGCCCAAGTCTCTATGGTCAATTAATATTTGACAAAGGGAGGAGAAGCATAAAATGGAGTAAAAATAGCCTCTTCAACAAATGGTGTTGGAAGACCTGGACAGCTACATGCAAAAAAATGAAACTCTACCACCAACTTACACCGTACACAAGAAATAAACTCAGGATGGATAAAAGACTTAAATATAAGTTGTGACATCATAAAAGTCCTAGAGAAAAACATAATTAGGAAAATCTCAGATATTCCATGCAGCAATATTTTCACTGATATGTTCCCTAGTGTAAGGGACACAAAGGAAAGAATAAACAAATGGGACTTTATCAAAATAAAAGCTTCCACACAGCTAAATAAAACATCAACAAAATGATAAGGGAACCAACTGTGTGGGGAAATATATCTGTAAATGATACCTTGGACAAGGGTTTGATCTCCAAAGTATATGAAGAATTCACACAGCTCCATTCCAGGAAGACAAACAACCCAGTAAAGAAATGGGTAAAGGACCTGAACAGACACTTCTTCAAGGAGGACATACGGAGGGCCCAGAGTCATATGAAAAGATGCTCAGCATCACTAGCCATCAGAGACATGCAAATTAAAACCACAATGAGAAACCACTTCGCACTGGTCAGAATGACCATCATAACCAAATCAATAAACAAGAAGTGTTAGCTAGGTTGTGGAGAAAAGGGAACCCTAGTGCACTGTTAGTGGGAATGCAGACTGGTGCAGCCACTGTGGAAAACAGTATGGAATTTCCTCAGAAAACTAAAAATGGAATTGCCTTTTGACCCAGCAATTCCACTGCTGGGATTGTACCTTAAAAATCCTTAAACACCAATCCAAAAGAACCTATGCACCCCAATGTTCATAGAAGCACAATTTACAATAGTCAAGTGTTGGAAACAAGCTCAGTGCCCATCAGTAAATGAGTGGATAAGAAAACCGTGGTACATTTATAGAATGTAATACTACACAGCAGAAAGAAAGGAGCTCCTACCCTTCACAATGGATGGAACTGGAGAGCATTACGCTGTATGAAATAAGCCAGGCAGAAAGACAAATACCCTATAATCTCACCTATGTGCAGAACCTGACCAACAAAACAAACAAGTGAGCAAAATATGAACAGAGACTTTGAAATAAAGAACAGACTGATGACTGGCAGTGACCAGAGGAGAGGTGGGAGGGGATGACTTGGAAAATAGGGAAAGGGTCATCAAGGAACATGTATTAAGGACACATGGACAAAGCCAAAGAGGTTAGGATTAAGGGAGGGAGGTGGGGATGTGTGTTGCAGGGGGCAGTGAAGGGGGGAAAATGGACACAACTGTTCTTTAAAAACACTAAAAAATTTTTAAAAGATGTGAAAACAATAAAACTAGAGTGCAGCTCCATGCAAAGACCGAAAAAGTGGTAAATTGTGTTTAATGTGCTGTTGAGTTGGCGCTGACTCTTAGAGACCCTGTGAATGAGTGATGTCCACTACATCCCGTCCCAAACAGAACTACTATGCTGCACCTATTCAAAAACAAGGGAAACCATATGTTTTAAATAATATGAAGTTGTTTGATTCCTGTAAATAATATATATGATCTATTTAAATCTAATTAGCAAGTAATTTACACCAAATTATTTACGCTAAATACCATAAAGGGCAGGGCAAGATATCACTGAAAGGCACATGTTTATTTCTCAAACTGAAGGCAGCTTTTTTTTGTTTGTTTGTTTTTAGTACAAGGCAGTTGCTGGAGGATGGTAAGTCAGATGACAGAAATATCACCTCCTATAATTATAGAGGGTTTTGTCTAATTAAAAGGCAATAGCAGCCAAAAGATGGGAACAGAGAAGAGTGCTGGGAAGACTCCTCCAGATCTCTACAGGTTTGCAATGCCAGATTGTAGCAATTCTCTGAAGGATGAGTATGTGACAGCAAAGCTGAGCATTATGGCTTAAATTGTGCGTTGCACCAAACTCATATGTTGAAGTCCTAACCACCTAGTACATCAGTATACATGTATATTTTGCAGTGGAGCCATTGCAGATGTGATTAATTAAAATGAGAGGTCATCCTGGGGTAGAACGAGGCACTATTCCAGTATGAATAGCATTCTTATAAAAAGGATGAAAATTAGACACAGACATATGTACACAACTGCACACACATAGAACGCTGTGTGAACATTAGGAAGAGGTTGGTGGTTTTATAGCATTTACTATTATAAGGATTTCACTTTTTGTGAAGTATTATACTATCATTTCAGTGTAAATTGTAATAAATGTTACATGGTGTAATACCTTCGGCAATTACTAAAACTCACAGAAAGGACAAAAGGAAAAAAAAGTCATGCAAAATTCAATGAGAAATTTTAGAAGGAGTTATTTCATTAGGTGCCAAAATAAATTTGATGAAGTTTACCATCTATTTAAGATAAAAATCCTCACAAATTTAGAATAAAATGCCATTTTATTAATTTTATAAAGGGTATCTATTTTTAAAAACCCAGATAACATCATACACATGTAATAGTGAAGAGCTGAACACTTTCTCGAACACTTTCTCTGCAGACAGGGCAGCACTGACCACCATCACCCTTTCCCTTCAACACTGTACTGCATTGCTGGCCAGTGCATTGGAACAAAGAAGTGAAATAACAAGCGTGTCCTCTGAGAAGAAAGAAGTGAAACTGTCATTGTTAGATTATATGTCAGGCAGTGTCTCACTGTTATCTCAAGAGGGGCAGGACCAACATCCCACCCAGAATATTGTTTGGGTGTTGAGACTGTTGATGCCCCTAATGCAGCATATGTCAATTGTAATAATTATTAATCACATAATGTGTCTTCCTAGAGAAAATATGAGTCTCCCAAGCAGGTCCCTAAATATCTTGAGAGAGCAGGAGAAGAGACTGGCTTTGGCGTTTATCACAGTTAAGCAGTGGGGTCGGGGTAAACAATTCCAGGCTCTGGCAAGTGCTCGCCTGCTTCAGCTGTCAATATCACTGAGGGAGGAGCCCTGGAACTGGGTCAGCTGGTCCAGAAGTGCGAAAGGAAGGGCGTGGGGGCGGGGAGTGGGAGACTTCAAAGCTGTCAGTAACCATGAAAAATTGAATAAGGCCTTTTAAGACAATTAACTCCTCATAGACCAACATTACAGTCTCTTTCCTTCTCATTAAGTGATAGTCTAGCATGAGATTTGTTATCATTGTTCTTATTGTTTGCTTGTTTTTGTTCTATCTCTCTCTTTTATCAATATTGTTTGATTTGCCTCATCCTCCTCATATATACTCTCTTCATTAGGTCTGATTATATAACCTCTGCATTCTCAAAACAGAAGAGATCTGATCATATAACCTTCACCAAGAACAACCTGGATTAATTCCAACACCTACTGCTTTCCTAAAGATTATTTCCCCCCATCCAAAGTGATCTTTCTAAGATAAATTAAATATTCAAAACAATGGCAAGATTTCTTCTTTTCATTTTTATTTTTAAGGGAAAACTCTCTGGGATACTGGCATTAAAAATAAAGGAATTTAACCTTTTTAAAAAGACTTAAAAATAAAATTTAATCCCTAGTGGACCATCCTTCTTGTAAGGCACTCAATTGCAATGATAGAACATTTTAAAATATATAAAAAATAAACTTTTATATTGATAGTTGCAATTAAGAGTTTCTCCTAGAAAGATACATAATATATCATCACTGAAGTCTTAATCATAACACAATAAATTGATTACAAATTGAGACTAAAAGGAAATAGAAACTGAGTCACATAGTAAAATAACCTATTCTGGTTTAGGGAGCACTGACTCCCTATGTGCCTTCATCCATTCTCTTCTCCCCTGCACTGAGGTTCCAATACTATAATAGAAATAATATACTGTGTTGGGAAATTGTATGCATTTCTGATAGTATAAAATGAACCTATCATACATATAATTTTCATTCTTATAATTATTATTTAATTGTCCTGATATGTAATCAGACAAATTTAAATGTGCTTTTGGGTCTCAAAATTCTCAAATAAAAATATAGAGTTACATTAAGAAAGTCAAAGCAACTGGGGAATCCTTACTTTCTTTTCTCTTAGCTAACTAAGTGTCAGTATTAGTTTTCTTATCGGCCAGTGACCAAAACAGATTGAAGTGTGGCAAACTCCACTTGAGGCGGGAGGGTGAAATTGATTAGGCAAAATAGTATTGAAAATTCCACACTGGAGACGCTCTTAAAGAGTTTCATGGTGATAAAAGCTTGGGCACCTTCAGAATTTTCCTTGGAGCTCAGCAACTTACTAAAATATCTCAGAATTTAGATGACCATAACAAAAACTTTTTATATCATAAATTCTACATTCTATCAGAAATTGCTCCTTGTTAATGCTCTTTTTTTGCTTGGCAATATGTCTGTGTATCCGAGTTTTCCTTTAATGTGAATTTAATCTTTCATTAGTCATAATATATGGGCTGTTCCTCTTGGACTGTTTCAATTTAATTCCATAAGGAGTTTTCTATGGAATCTTCTATATCTTCTCACACTCCACAACAGCAACAAAAAACAACAAATAAAACAGAGCAAACCAAAGCAAAATTTTCATGGTTCTTCCTGTTTATTATATATCATCAATGTAATATTTTTATCTAATTATTACCTTCACTAATGAGTGTTATCAATATTAACACACAAGATTTTAATAAAATGTTTTGATATATTGATTAGCTTTATGTCATATGAATTAAAAAAAATTAAAACCTGTGTGTTTAAATTTAAAACGTGGGAAAGCTACAGAATGTTGCTTTCCCAGGATTACCTATGAAGAAACCAAGTACTAAGAATTTGAACATAGATCAGTTGCTAAATGACTTACTTTAAATAAATGCCTTGAGGTAGTAAAGCTAAATATCAAAATCTACGGGACAAGGTGATGATGTATGGATTCAGATTTTCATGGGTCTGGAATTTCTGACTAAAAAGAAAACAGCGAAGTAGCAGGAGTAATAGCAACAGGAACACATATTTCACCCATTTCTTCTCTGGGGAACTATACTGAGTATCATCTCATGAAACACATAATGAATGAATAAGAAATAGGTACTATTTCATATACACTTGGATATGTCAATGACATTTTGCTACCTAAAAGCAAATATAGTATAATATATACAATAAAGTAGTCACCACTTTATAGAATTTTTATCTCAGGAAAAAAAAAATCCTGGTTACTCAAAGTCTTTCAGAAACTTTGGTTCAAATAAGTAGCTTAAAGTGGTTTGTAGATTTGAGTACTTAAGAACAGACCACTAATGAACTGCTGAAAAGTTGTGAATATGATGTTTTACATGGCAAAGAGACTTGACAGATGTAATTTGTGTTAAGGACCTTATAATTGGAAAATGCCCTGGATTATGTAGTGAGCCCGGTCTAATCACATAAGCACTTTATGGCTATTATCAAAAGTGCAAAATATAGCGAGTGTTAGCAAGGACGTGGAAAGAAAGGACCACGTGTACACTCTTGGCGGGAATATAAAATGGTGCAGCCACTATGAGCAACGTACTGAGTTTCCTCAAAAAGTCAATAATAGAACAATCATCCTCCTACAATTAAGCAGTTCTACCTCAAGGTATTTATCCAAAGAAAATGGAAACCCTATTTTGAAAAGACACGTGCACTTCTATGTTCATTGCAACATTATTTACAGCAGCCAAGCCACGAAAACAACCTCAATGTTATTTAGCGGATGATTGGATAAAGAAGAGGTGGTACAAGGGATATAACTCAGCGATAAAAAAGAAGGAAATTTTGACATTTGTTACAACATAGATGGACTCACAGGATATTATTCTAAATGAAATAAGTCAGACACAGACACACAAACACCATTCAATTTCACTTATATGTGTGACCTAAAAAAGAAAGCAAACAAAACAAAAACAGACTCATAGATATAGGAAACGAAGTAGTGGTTACCAGAGAGGGGAGGGGCTGGAGGGCAGGCAAAATAAGTGAAGGGGACTAAGAGGTACAAAGTTCCAGATGTGAAATAAATGAAACTTAAAGATGCAATGTATAGCATAAGGAATATAGTCAGTAATGTTACAATAACTTTCCACGGTGATGGATGGTAACGAGACTTACCATGGGGATCATTCTGAGATATATATATATCTGTGGGATCACTGTGATATACACCTGAAACTAATAGTATTTTGTGTGTCGATTATATGTCATTTTTTATAAAAAGCAGCTGGAAATGGAGGAAATCAGTCAAATGCAGCAGAAGAGGAGTCTGGTGAAATGCAGTAAACAGGACGTCGAGGAGAACCCACACATGCGGTGGGTTCAGAGTATCATCGCTGGTTTGGGGAAGGACAGGGTCATATTCAGGAACTGGGCTGGATCCTCTAAGTGTTGAAGTCAGCCCTTGACTAACATCTGGGGGGAAAATGAGGATTTCTGTCATTTAACTTAAGGAATTGAGTTATGTCAAAAATCTGAATGATCTCGGGAGCATTTTTTAAAAATCAAATCTGGAAGAAAGAAACACAGCCTAGCACCTTGATTTTGGTCTTGTAAGTACCAGCACAGACCAGGAAGCCACACCCTATTGTGCTAAGCCTCTTACCACATAAATTTTGAGGTGATAGGTATTGTTTTAATCCTTTCAGTTTGTGGCAACTTTTATGGCAGCAATAGAAAATGAACATAGACCTAGAGATAGTTTAACTATCTCATGTAAGGTGTTACAAGGGACTAATATTATAAACAGTCACAATAAAAGGAGCTATACTATAAGTATAGCAAATGAAGAATCATACCGTATGTAGTTATGCATTGAAAAAGTTGAAAATAACTCACAAAGGTAGAAGCAAAGCAATGCAATAGAAGTTATTTCAGTATGATATTTTAGCTTCATTCCTTTGTACGTGTATAATATAATGAATGAGTATAAAATATTTGACATGTATTGTTTCTATAACTACTTGAACAATGTGGTCACAAAGTACAAAGAGGATATGAACAAGAGTAAGGAAATTCGCTGTAACTTCTGGTGGGAGGAAGAAACTCCTGTACCCAGCAAGGTTCATGTGGGTGGCCCAATAATTAAATCTATGTAAGAGATTAATAAGAGAAAATAGCAAATTTAATTATATTTATTTTATGTGGACATATTTGGATTATTTCATTATCCTCTTTTGTCTTGTCTTTGTCACAGTTTTGCTGTACTTTCTAAAATCCATCTTATCTTTAGTATTGATTAAAGTGTTTTTTTCTTTTTTATTGCATATCCTGTTACTGATTTGAAAGTTAAATATACTCTGAGTTGGTAGTCTTACAAATTTATATTGTATACTTAACTTTAATTAAAATTAATAATATATCTTTAAATAACTTCACTACAAAAATACACAGGTGTTAGAAATAGCTATTATCACCTGTATTTTAAAGGTAAAAAAATATATAGGCTGAAAGAGAGTCAGTGACTTACAGTTTATAGATGGCAGAGTTAGAGTTTGAAGCCAAATTTTTTCCAGTTCCCAAACATATAAATTTTTCCATTGTGTGTGTGTATGTTTTGTGCATACGTTTTGCCTCTCAGGCAGTAGACTTTGGTCATACTTTCCAAAATGCTGCTAAAAATAAAAGTGCCCTATCACTTCATACTTTGGTATAGAAATTAATAAAGGTATAATAACAAATACCACATGAAATTTAAGATTTATCTTATCATAGTGTTACTCTGATTATCAGTGCTGCATTTCTCATGATGTTTATTGAAAAATCTCTAAATTAAGTATTCCGTACTTGAACTTAACTGGGAAGATAACTTGCATGTACTACCATAAGGATGTCCAATGTTGGAGGGTCTAACTGGAATTCAAAGCACTCATTCAGCTATTAAAGAATAATGTTTTTGAATATTGCATATAAACCTATGGGGTGCTCACTGAATAGTAGCCACCAAAAGCACAAGCTCAAGAGTGACTTCCATGGCCTTTATTGTTTGTTGTACGAAGCCACTCCTCATAAGGGACCAGTCTTATTTGTAATTCCTTTGCTTGACCCAGATGGCGAAGTCTAAATGTAATTGCAGTATCCGGCTAAATTACCCCCTGCTGTTATGGGTGACTCGCATGTGCTGTACAATACGCAGTTAACAAGAATAAAGCAACACTTAGTTCAAATGTTTCCCAAAGAAGTGAGCACATGGGGCACAATTTGGATCTGGACTCTCAGAGAATGCCCATTAAAATCACTGAACATTTTGCACGAGTAAGGGTTTTGGTATTGGGCTGTGGTGTCCATGTTACTATGGCAATAACTATTATCACTGGAGCTAATGCATTTCTGACCTACGGTGTTTAGTTTCACTCACCCCCCTTAAAGGAATGTAATCAAATTTATTAATTTTGAAATACATTGTCAATTTAAAACTGCCATGTAAGAGCTAAATGTAATTTTTTAGAATTCCTTAAAAAATAGCTATGTGACAAATTACATATTCCAGTAGCTTCATTTATAATATCTTTGATACTAATGTTTTTTTTGTCTCTTTTTTAAATAAGTATCTTCAAAAGAAGAGTTCTGCAATTTATGGCCCTTTACTTATTTAAACTTTGCATCAATACATTTTTTGGTACCTTGCTTTTCTTTATCAGAAGAAAAAAAATAAGAATACTCTTTTGAAAATATAGTGGCTTATTCCAGTTGTAAAGAGCAAGATAGAAAATTTAACACACCTGTCATTAAACATTACAGTTTTGATGTAATATATAAGTGAAGCTCTTTATCGCAGAAAAATAAATTTCTTTTTATAAATTACCAGTGACACTGGTAAGCCATATATTAAAGAACAATGTGTTTGGAACTTAAATGAAATGCCACTTTAACTAACAGGAATGAATGTAAAGTAAATTAAACTGCTACAGAATGTATCATTTAGTTAAGCTCTATGAGGTTCAACATCCCTATATTTATACTTGAAACCTGGTGCATATGATTTTTGAGCATTTGTTTATGGGTCAGATACATTAACAATGATCTTAGTACTTTTCCTTATTGTTTTTGCTAGGCATCAAAGATATCAGCACTCATTTCTACAGTTATGGACAGTAACCTAGAATAAATGTTGTGGGTAGTCTACAGTAGTAACAATATTAGGAAATCCTAAAGAACTGACAGAATGTGGGTAAGAATATCTTCATTATTAGCATTACTTCAATATCTAGCAAACATAAGTCCTCTGAGGAAGTCACTTTGAATCAGTTTCCACAACTGTATGGTGAAGTTCATCTTAGAAGGTATTTAATTATACTGTCTACCTCTAAATTCCAGAGTCCCTGCTCATTGTATAAAGGAGAACAGTGGGGAAATCCAGACACTGAAAGACAGAGGGTGGGAAAAGTACAAAGAGATACTTTGTACTTTTAAGTACAAAGAGATATTCATTGCTTGATCATTTGTAAGTGCTGTTGGCAATGTATTTGTGTTTGTGCAAGAGACAGAGAATGCAAGTGATGTAGATGTTCTAGATCTTCTGGGATGCAAGAGTGGAGAGCTAAGACTTATTTTAGTAGCATAACAAGAACCAATTGGAAGGTTGGAAGTGATCAACATACTTCAATATAAACAAACTGGGTGATCTGTTGGGAACCGCCCTGCCTGGTTTCAGAAGCTGTAACCCCCCATGTCTAAGGCTGAGTGACTTAGGGACCTTGGGACCATAAGTCACTAAGGAGACAAAGCTTATCTCCCTGGCAGGGGCACTGCCTCTGCCCACTTTACTTCACCCTGCTTGGCCCCCAGTGCATGATCAGTTAGCCAATGACAGATAAGATTCCTCAAGGTAGGGATGACCTAAGACAGGCATGGTCAAGAAGAGGCCCTCAGGGAAGGACTTGGGAGGCTATATGAAAAGGGGGTGATGGACACTCGCCCCTTGGCTTTGACATAGCCTGAGTCCTCATTCTGTCTGCAAGAAGTATCCTAATATCTCGGCTGCCTCACTTCCCCTCCCTGACTTAAGCCTGAAACAATGCTGCAGGTAGATGTGGCCCTGTGCTGGAAAGGGCGGGTTCCCTAGGGCAATCAGGCCTAAAAAGACTCCATAAAATCCTATGAAACCTACCTTGCTAATACCCTCAATTTTCTGATAAGGGTCCATGCATGGAATGAAAACTTTGTTCCCCAAAGTTTTATGGCCCTTTAACTATCTGACCCTGACTCAGAATAAGCCCTGAGTTCTTTGAATGTTATCTGTTATTTGATCATTTCTGCCTGACAATGATTGATGAGCTTTACATATGTGCCCTGTATTCCTATGCAAATTAAACCCAGAAGGACCTTCCTGGCCCTTCTCCTTTGAGAGATTGGCCACCTTTCCTCCCCAAGCAGATCATGTCTTGGTAGACTTATTTTCATACGTAGTAGATGGGGGATTCTGCAGGCAAAGCTGCCCAGCAGTGATCTGACTGTTCTGCATCTATGGTTTTGCAAACTATAATGTTATATTTGGAAATTAATCATTAACAACTCATAACTGTTGGGGTTTGTTTGTCTTTAAAAACATTTTTTAATGTTGTTCAATTACAGTTGTCCCCATTTTCCCCCATTACTCTCCCCTGCCATACCTACCCCCCACCTCCCACATTCAATCTCCCCCCCATTGTCTTTGTTCATGGGTCCTCTAAACATGTTCCTTGACTTGACCCTTGCCCTTCTTCCTCATTATTCTCCTCTCCCCTCCTCTCTGGTCACTGTCAGTTTGTTCGTTATTTCTATGTCTCTAGTTCTATTTTGCTCACTTGTTTTTTTGTGTTGATTAGCTTCTACTTATACGTAAATTCATATGGTATTTGTCTTTCACTGCCTGGCTTATTTCATTTAGCATAATACTCTCCAGTTACATCCATGCTGTTCTGAAGAGTAGGAGTTCCTTCCTTCTTTCTGCTGTGTAGTACTCCATTGTGTATATGCAATACAAAAGAACCTATGCACCTCAATGTTCATAGGTGTGTTATTTACAATAGCCAAGTTCTGGAAACAGCATTAGTGCCCATCAGTAAACAAATGGATCAAAACCCTGTAGTTGGTTTGTTTTAACAAGTTTAGTTCATTCATATGAAATAAAGGAATGTGGCTATATGATGTGTTTATGGAATAAAATACTTTATGCTCTATCATATATATTTGTATAAGTGTGTGTATATATACAGGGTGGGCAAAAGTACAATTACAGTTGTAATACAAATAATTAATACAATAATTAATAAATAATAATACAGGAGTAAACTGTGTTACATGTACTCACAACGGTAAGCCTACTTTTGTCAACCCCTGTATATAACTGGCCACGATATGGTTATTAACAATTACAAAATAAGTATAAGCTTAAGAAGGAGTTTGTTAATGTTCAAAAAATAAAACTCCTGCCTGGGTTTATTTGGATTATGTTGTATCAACATATCACTATTAAGATATCTAGTGCATGAACATAGTATGTTTCCTCTTATTTATGCCTTCATTAATTTATCTAAGTAATACTTAGTAGTTTAAAATATTACATGACTACATTATGTAATATATCTAATACTTTCTCAATAGTATATAAAATGATTTCTATATTTGGAACTAACTAATTCCTAGTATAACATTTTTTTGACCTTTCTGCAAGCAACTATATTACCTTCTAACAAATTACCTTCTAATCTACCTTCTAACAGATTACCTTTTAATCTATCTCTTCCCATTTATTTTATTTCCCATTCTTGCTGTTTTACATTGGCTGGGATCTTTACTGTAATGATGAATAGGAGTGTTCGATAGGAGTGAACAGCAGGTTCCATTGTCTTGTATGGGGGGCTTTAAGGGAGGATATTCAATTAGTCAAAATTAAGTATAGTGTTTGTGATAGTTTGGGGGAGATGTTTTCTTATGAACCAAGGTGTGCCCTCTCAACCTAAAAGATGGAAAAGAGACTGCCTATCAGGATGAAACATTCTTAGTAAAAACTGCTTACCTTCTGCATAACATAAAGGGTTTAAAACAGCAATTATCTAATTATTTAACAAACACTCAATAAACTCATTGATGACCATGTTTGTTTTATAATATTATAAACAATGACATTATACATTATCAAATACAAATTGTGATTTCCATTTATACATCAATTATTATATGTCACATAAAACTGAAAAAGTTCAGTGATGCTGACAATACCATCTTCCCTGGGCATAGATTGATGATATGCTCCAGCGACTAGCAGAGATATTGTCTGGGATCCATGAAAGGCTAAACCTCTGGTAAAACATGGGAAAGATGGTTAAGAACAATGCACAATATACTTAAATGACATGAACAGCAAATAGGAGGCTATGGGGGGAAAGCTGAGGTGTAATTGCAGTGACCTCTACGTGTTCTTTTGTGGACTTATGCACAATATGTTTGCCTCCTGGCAGGCATGCAGGTCAATCATAGCACAGTTTTTATTCAGACACTGAATTTTAGAGAGAAATCTTTTTATAGAAACTATTTTGATACTGATATTTTCAGCAGCAAAAATTAGATGTATGTTGGGAGATAGATTTTGTGATTAGAATTTATCTCATCATTTTACCTAGAAATATTAGTCATCTTTACATACTATTATGATCAAGTGTTACTTGATCATAATGCAAGCTCATTTGCATTTCTGAGTCCTGAATCCCTGACTTGGATTTCCCAAATTAATGTTTGACCAGGTCACTCAACCTGGTTAGTTATCACTGAATACCCTAGCATGCAGTATGTTTATGGTGTAAGTGAAAGAATTTGGAATTTAGAGTCAGAAAAATGGGATTTGTTTTGTGACATAAGACTTCCAGATCTGGAATAGTCTTTTAACTTCTTGAGGTTTTGTTTCTTTGAAATAGGCAAAGTCAGTTTTAGAACTTTCAGAATTTTATTGATGACATAATGAAATAAATTAGCAGTGTACTTGACAGAAGGAAATACTGGAGAAGAGTAGCATGTTAATTAGAATGAAGACTATGCATCCAGTTATACCTGAGGCATGAACTCAATGTTCTCCATGTTGCTGGCACAGACACTTTTTTGTCTTAAGCAGTAATGCACAGCAGAGATGGAGCAGGGATCTTAACCAATGGAGAAAATAAGTGTGTATACCTACCATGTGTCTTGTTGAACAACATAAAAAGTATTGCATCTATTTTACATGGTTTAATAAATTTGAACTCCAAGACACATATTAGAAAGTTAACATGTCTTAGCACTGTGTTAGGCAGAGCTCATACAGAAAATTGTACTTCTGTAAATCACAAGAGTTTATTTTTATTTTTCGTATTAAGCCAAAATCTTTTCACTCATGGGATGTTCTTTGATCAAAATAAACACTAACAATGTTTAAACTAAAATCTAATCACCTAACCACATACATATAAAATTTTCTTAGATGAAAAAGCATTCTACATAATAATTTATTTCATTATGCTTTAGTGATTCAGATTATTTTTTATGTTTTTCTTTAGAAGAAAATGAAATTATACTTATATTATCTCATACACATCCTCAAGACATGGAAATTCCAGTCAGTCAGCTACAACGGATATGCCTTGCCATGGCCCTGAGATACCTCATAAGATTTATCTTGAGCTGGCAAGAGGGAGATTGTGTGTCAGTACAAGCATCTGATTTGGGATGCCCATCCTTGCTGGTTTTGAACGTGATGACAGATATATAGAATCACATTTTTCATATATGGCTTTAAGAATGGAAGCAGGCTAAAAACTCTTAAATCCATCTTCCTAACAGGATCATTCTTAATTGAAGATGCCTCTACACTCTACTAAAATTACAGCACCATGTCCTATAATTTAAAACAGAACAACATTTTTTTTTTTTTACCTGACAAGCTCACACACAAGTATTCCCATGACTACCACCTATGGCAAGAGCAATTTTCTTACACAGGTTGTTAAAGATCAGGGTATAATAGTCATAGTTTCCATTTCAACTAATGCTGATTTTGACATTAGTAAAGTTGTCTAATTTGCTTTTCAATACTGGATGAAAATTATATCTTGAGCCCTGGCTGGTGTAGCTCAGTGGATTGAGTATGGGCTGTGAACCAAAGGGTCACTAGTTCCATTCTCAGTCAAGACACATGCCTGGGTTGCAGGCCAGGTCCCCAGTGAGGGCCACAAGAGAGGCAACCAACCACACATTGATCTTTCCTTCCTTCTTTCCCCCCCTTCCCCTCTCTGTAAAAATAAATAAATAAAATCTTAAAAAAAAGAAAAAAAAGAAAATTATATCTTGATAAATCAGCATGTGTTATATTTTATTTATTTAGGGAGGGAGTGGCAGTAGACTAGCTAAAACAAAGTTATGTTGCTAATCATAAATATTTTTGCCAGGTATTTTCATTATATCCCCCTCCCAGTTGTAGTGTAGAATTGCTTTTATCAATTCCCTTTCATTTCAATGCGTTACAAGATTTGCTCTGGGCCATGATTTGTGAGTACAGCGATTCATGTCATGTTTAGGTTGGTTCTGTAATTGTCAGTGTGAGACACTGCAGTGTTCTTTTCTTTCGCCACTAACTTGTTCCAGTGTAAGAAGATGTGTACACGAGTCCCCAACAAACCCAAATGATATGTAGTGTAATCATGAAAGCAAACTGTGTTAAAAGAATAAGCTTTGTAATCGTTGGTATCTCAATATAACCCTGCCTACCTCAGCGGATTAATATTAGAAGCACGTCACTGCCATAATAAAAACACACTACGATATGTAGCATAGGTTGGGAGCTTAACAGTGAGCGGCAAAGAATATTTTTTGTCGGTAAACAGAAGGATAGCCATTTATGTCATGCAGCTATAAAAAAATACCTGTGATATCACAGATCAAAATGCTACCTGTGATAACATGGAGACCACTTAACAGAGCCAAAAATTTCTCCCTCCAAGAGAAGAGAATGGTAAACAGAAAGCTCATTGTATGGATTGGGTGCTGTTGATTGAATCTAAAAAGGAACTATAAGCTTTAGATGAGTTCTCCAGAATTTAATGAAGAAAAAATTCTCCAATTAAAAAAAATGTAAAGGTAATAGGAATCTAGAAATTATGAGACATTTCAAGTTGGGAAGAGATGTAGGCATCTAATTTGTAAAACCTTTGACAAGCATCAAACCGAGGATGTAGTAGTCACTTATATTGAAAGCTCAGCATATACTAGGGAGAATTATATGTGGACAAATATCACCAATGTTGCCTTAATGTTCTCTTCAGCTTGATTAAACTTTAGACGGGTTCCTTCCTCAATCTAGGCCTTCTTAGAGCATTCACTATAGAAAATTTGCAGTTATGAATTTTTTTCCTCTGCCTCTTTCAAATGTATAGTTTCTCCCAACATCTTGCCAGATTTAGAACCCAGGATTGCCTTTCTTCACAAAAACCTGAGAGTCATCTCTTTGAAACACAATATTCACCTTAAATAGGCACAATTTTTATCTGCTTAATATACTTGAAAGCTGGGGGTGATAAATATAAGGCCTCTAAATCCCAGTATCTGGGGGCTAATAGAAGCCTAAGTCCAGTAAGCACCAGTTAGTCAGCACAGGTGACCTACCAGCATTTAAAATAGCATTGCAAAACCGCCATGCTCAGCCCTCCAGTACTTTCCCACTAACTCAGTCCAGTGCTTTAAAACTCTCCTTCTTCTGTTTCCACAGAGTAGGTTGAGTTTAATTTCTCTCCCCCATTGCAGTAATCTTAAGAGAAGTCGTATTTGCCTGTTTCACCAGCTCAGTGCATTTTTTCTTTGACAACTAGACAAAATAACCAAAGCAAGGATTCTGAGAATCTTAAATTGGAAGTAAGATTTGCATAATAAAAAAGATGTCAGAGAACTCTTCAGAACTTACATTGAGGAATAAGTAGGCACTGAATACATGTACATTGATTTTCAGTGTCAATCTTAAGAGAACCATAATAAGACAGACATATTTATAAATAGCCAATCAATATATCGGTATGTCTCTCATTCCACCACAATCATGAGTGGTGCAGAGTCAAATACACCAATAATAATCAAATGCATTTGCACCATGATGAAAATCTTTCCTTTACAAATAGTCTTATATCTTGTATAGTCCCATTAAAAAATTAACCAATTTAAACATCAGAAAGATAAACTCCATTTTGCAATTTATTGTTTTCTAAAACATAATTTTTCAAAGAGAGTTTTATTGAATGCTAAGACTCTAGCAGATATCTTTAGGTATTACAGATGATTGTGATGTGGAAAAAGAATCACACTTGAACATTATATGCTACTTGATGTTAGTATTCATGATGACGGATAACAACTGAGCAGCCCAACTTGCAACTTTATTACAGGTCTTTCTTCCTCATATGGTAGCACACAGTAGGACTATATTTTTGTATTTGAGTATCTTTTGGATTTTTGACCTGAAAAATGGAAGGCTACTAATAATGAGTGAGTGCTGAATTACACAGAGGGGAAAATAGTAGACTGATGACATACCCTCTCCCTCCTAAACTGACTCCTTCAACAACTTCTTACACTCTACTGAGTGACTGTAGCAAACAAATTCTACTAGTCTAATACAAGACTAGAGGAAATTTTTATTTTAAAGAAGGAATGTTATCAAATGTATTTTTTATTGTTGTTCAAGTACATTTGTCTTCATTTTCACCCCACCAAGGCCCCCTACCCCCCGTCACACATCCCCACCTCCTACCCTCTAACCCACCCCCTTTGGCTTTGTCCATGTGTCCTTCATACATGTTCCTTCATGCCCCTCCATTAACCCCTATCATCCCTCTCTTTTCTCCTCTCCAAACACTGTGTGATTGTTTTTCCCTTTTTCAATGTTTCTGATTGTATTTTGCTCGCTTGTTTGTTTTGTTGATTAGGTTCCACTTATAGGGGAGATCATATGGCATTTCTCTTTCACCACTGGGCTTGTTTCACTGAGCATCAAATGTATTGAATGTATTGCACCTCAGCTTCTTCCTTGTAATAGGGTTTGGGCAGGTATGACAAACAGTGGATGGGGTAGGTGAGAAAATGTATTGTCAGGTTTTTATATATTTTGTCATTTTTTTATTCATTTATTTATTTTTTACTTCTATTACATTTATATGATATCAGAGTTTGTATTTAAAGTATCCAACTATTCACTGTGGGAATTTCTGAAGCAAAGTTGTGAGATAGAAGAGGAGAATTCTAATCCTAGGAGTTGGAATCCTAGGAAGATGGTTGGTAGATAAATAATGAATAATTTAAACTTACTTGCTGAGATGTAAACTTATGAAGAATTAAATGCTAGAAAATGCACAATATGAGAAATTAAAAGTCTTTTTAATACAATAAAATAAATCAGTTTTTGAATAACGTCACATATGGTGAAGAAGTTTGTATATTATACTGAAAAACAACAGTTTCTTTATCATGGTTAATTAATAAATTTCACCAATAAATATTATGCTTTAGCATTAAAGACATTTGTCAATGATGCTGAAATCAAAGACAACTTTTTCTGTAACAGAGAGCTGACTGAAATAAGCAGAGGTAGAGATATATTTAAAGTTTGGTCTTTCCATCTGAAAATGTAGTTGCTTCTGTCGTGAAGGGACTGTGCTGACGTTCATACTGGTGTTGCTCCGTCAGTGCTTGTTTCCATGCGAGTGTTTGCCCCTGTTGTAAAGAAATTTTTTCACAAAGGAAACCAATGCATTGCAAATACTCTGTTTTTCTTAGCAGAGAATTGTTGGTACATAAATTCTTGTAGATAAAATTAAAAAAAAAACATCCTGGGAGATGTTATAAAAATTGTCATCTTACTAAGCCAAGTACTGTTTATTTGACTGTTTAAAAACTGTGCAAAAAAAAAAAAAAAACTGGAAAGGAGCCAATAAATTTCGTAGTGCATAGAGAAATCCAGTAACTTAACAGAACAACTCTCAAAAGGGTGTATATTAGTAAAAAAAAAAAAAAAAAAAAAAGATTACCAGAGCACTTTCAAAGAAATAGTAGGCAAAAAGGAAAGGTAGCATAAGTGAGAAATGAACCATTTCATTCTAAGCTAATGGAATTTGAAGGTTATTCATTACAAAAGCATACTTAGCTCACTTGCATCTAAGTGTCCTTTGGTATGAAAAAGAAAAAAACAGCAAATATGGACGTATCATGTTTCTAGCACAGTAGCCCAATAGAACATTCTTTCAAACACAGAATAGAATATCATTGTAAATAAAGAAATAACAAAAAAGTTCTGAGTAAAATCAGGGTAGTTACAACTAGTGACACCTATAGTTGCCAAGTTTATTCTTCAGCAAACATAATAACAAAAAAGAAAAGATTCTCACCATGATATATATGATTAATTTGAAGTGTCTAGCATCATTCCTTTTTCCATGTATTACTTTGAGGTAAGAAAAACACAATGAATTACATCACACATGTCATATTTTAAACTATAGAAACAATTTCAAATAAACATTTCTTTAGAACCAAAAGGCAGAGTGCTACTGCCTAAGAGAACTCCTGTTTTAGAAAAAATTTCCCTCAAGTTAAAAGCTGCACATCTCCTTATTAAAATTCCTAAGCATGCATAAAAGAAATATGGAGCAACAGATCATAACAGAGAAAATCAAATTACAGGGAAAAAGGTGTGGTTACATTTAAACTGTCCGCGAGATTAGATATGTTACTTTCCAAAAATAAAGTATTACCTACCTGTGATTAGCTTCACAAGGCCATCATGCTTAGCAAGGCTTTGCAAATTCTCAAATATTCTACTTTTTTTTTTAAGTTATGTGTCTCACTTTTGGGTTTCTGTGTGTGTGTGTGTGTGTGTGTGGTTACCATTTAGATATATGTTAAAAAAATTTCATATATACAGTAGTCCTTTTTCTTCTAAATGCATCGATATATACTTTATACCTGCTAGAATGGCCATTAACAACAAGGCAGTGATATTCAGTAGCAAGTATGGGGTAGGCTGTGGAGAAAAAGAAACCCTCATTCAGTGCTGGTGGGAATGTAAACTGGTACAGCCACTATGGAAACAGTATGGAGGTTCCTAAAAGAAATTAAGAATAGACTTACCATATAACCCAGGAACCCCTCTTCTGGGTGTCTACCCAGAAAACTCTGAAACATTTATTCACAAAGATGCATGTGCCCCTATGTTCATTGCAGCACTATTCACGATGGGTAAGACTTGGAAACAACAGGAAGTCCTTCATTAGATGATTGGATAAAGAAGAGGTGGTACATACATACAATGGAATGCTACTCAGTCATAAGAACATGTGAAATTGTGCCATTTGTGACAACATGGATGAATCTTGAGAATATCCTGCTAAGCAAAATAAGTCAGGCAGAAAAAGTTAGGAATCATATATGAATTCACTTATATGTGGTATATAAACTGAAAAACAAGGAAAACAAAAACTCAGAGACATGGACAACAATATGGTGGGTACCAGAGGGAAGTGGGGTGGGGACGTAGTAAATGGTAAAGGGACCCAAACATATGGTAGCTGAAGAAAATCTGACTTTGGGTGGTAGGCACACAATGCAATATAGAGATGATGTATCATAGAGTTGTACACTTGAAACCTATATAACCCTGTTAAGCAACGTTATCCCAATAAAGTTTAAAAAATAAAAATAAAACATACCACACCATTAAAAAATGATTTGATTTTTTATTTCTTTCAACCTAACCAATATATTCCTGGAGCCCATGATTTTAATTAAAATATTAAGTTGCATGTGTACCTAGGATAACTCTAGGATATTAAATACTAACTATAGTTTTCTTAAATGGTGATCCATGTAAAGAGATTTAAAAGTATTCCCATGTGCCTTGATTGCCTGAACATAAACAATGTTGAGAAGATATGTTTCTAATGCAACATGTTGCTAGATTGGTACTACAAAGGTCATTTGTTATTTTTTCTCATTGCCTGTATCCAAATTTTCCTCTTAGTCTTTAGGAATACTCCATTTCATGAATATCCACCTTTGAAAACTGAAGAAAGGGAGTCAAAGCAAGAATTTTTTCTCTGCGTCTTCTGTGACTGTTAAGGAATGGGGACATTACGTAAACTTGCCCTAGTGGGATTTTGTTTAGCAATTGATGAGAAGCAATTTTTTTTTAAAAATTGTGGGGATTGTAGTATCAGATTTTCATTGGTGGTATTCTCATCACATAGTAATTGTGAGGTCCTTCCTAAATTGTTTGCTCTTTATCCTCCTTTGTCTCAAAAAAAGCCTTAATCACAATGCTGGTGAAATTATACTTGAAAAGAGCGCAAGGGAAGGTCAGCGAAGTCATAAACCTAGAACCTTCCTTCCTGGCAGGAAGAATAGAGCTGGGGTACACTCATAAATGACCTTTTTTCCCCTCTCATTGTTTAGACAATTCTGTGATGTGGTGTAAACATAAGTTGTATGAAAAACTCATAGGAAAGGAATGTAATCCACACATGTTTACTATATTAGGCAATTCTGAATAAAGCTATAAAGGGCCTGGTCCAATTAATTAGTCAATGTTTTTGCTAACAGCCAAGAAACCCGAATAACATGGGACATATTAAAACTTTCTCTAAGAAAAACTAACGTTAGAGCTGCGTATAACAAAAAGAAATTCAGAAAGACATCAAAGAGTAGCTCTGAATCTTCACAAAAGCAAATTTCCTTAACCTCACCAAATTGCTCTAAAAATAATCACTGATAACTAGTCTATTGAAGCACAGTAAAATCATATAGTTTACAATATAATAGCTATAATTATACACTAAGTCACATCCAGTTGTTTGAATACCCAGAGCTAATTGTATAAGTTCCACAGCAAGACTAAAAATTCTTCAACTACTTTCAGGACACAGGTGCATGATGGAGGTGGACTCTAGCTTGATCTGTTTATTTTTAGTTACTATAACAGGCAGTACCTTTTAAATTACATGTGTTTATTAGGGTAATGTTAGCTGCTATAACAAACACAAAAATCTTACATGGTTTAAATACGATCGAACTTTATTTTTTACTCATATCAATTCTAAAATATATGTTCTTGATAAGGAACTGTCTTCCAAACAGTAATTCAGGGACCCATCTCTTCCTTTCTTGGGGCTGTCTCTTTTCAATACTCAGCCAGGAGAAGGAAAAAGAATTGTGAGCCAGTATATATAGAACGCTTTTAGGCTCAGGCCTGTAAGTGGTGCAGACTCATATTCTACTAGCCAGAATTCATTCATATGATCACATCTAAATGCAAACAAGCCAGGAAATATAGTTTAGTTGTGTTCCCAGAAAAAAACGAAAATTTATTTGGTGAATAGTCTGCCAGTATTAACACATAAGAGTCTATTACAATAAACTATTCACCCTACAGTCAGAATGAGCATTCCATTGTCTTCCATATAAAGTTATACTTGATAACGTTATATACAAAGCCCATCAAGGTCAAGTTCTTTATCCTCATTTCCTATGCATACCAATCTCCAGCCCTACTAAACTAATTAATTAAACTAAGTAACCCACATGTTGCAATGTGTGTTCTCAAACCTGGCCTACTGTATACACTATTATTTCCATCTGAAATGACTTGATATTACGGTTTACCTGACTAATCCATGTTTATTCTCCATATCTTAATTCACAATCACCTGATATAGCAAGCATATACGTATTCCATTCCTTTCCTATGTGCTTTCAAACAACTTATGTTTACACCACATCACACAATTGCCTAAGCAATGAGAAAAAAGCAGATCACTTTATGAGTGTACCCAAGCTCTCCTTCCTGCCACTAAATCAGACTCTAGGCTTGTGACTTCACTTACTCTCCCTTTCAAATACAATTTCACCAAGAATGTGCCTAAAACTTTTTTTAAAAGATCAGAAATATGTTAGGTAGGAAAAATGTCAATTAAACTCTCCCAAGAATATCAGAGAGAACATAACATTATCCCATTCCCCAAGTACCAGTAGATGAGTAAGACATTGCGCTTGATGAAAGCATCAGATTTGGAAGGTCAAGGAGGATATCGTGGAGTAATAGCAATAATGAACCTGACGTGTGAGTGAAGAGAAACCCTGAAGAGATTAAGGCATTAGAAAAAAGAGAGATTATTGTTCCACATATTCTCGGAAGTTTCTTCAATGGTAGGAAGGGAGGTAAATGTCAGAATTGATGTTGATATTATGCTCTTTTGAAAGGGAGACCACTCTGTAAATCCACGCGGGTCACGGCTGTATTTGAGTCGGATATATTCACTTGTCTTTCCCACTAGGCTCCAAGGTAGTTGAATCCTTAGTGCAGTGCCTGAGTGTGATGTATACATCTTCATGTAAACTCAAAATAACAGCCTTTTAAGGAGAGCTAATATCAGAAATGAAGGAAGAAAATAAATTTAAACACAATATTCTTAAAACAAGGCAGAAGTAGAAGCACATGTATAGAGAAAAGATAAAGGCAGACTGTGGTACAAACACGTGGAAAGGTTATATTCTCTCCATATTTTCCCAGAGGAGAGAAAAACTGTAACCTCTTTCCCGAAGAAAAGTATTGGAGGAAGAGTATAGGATTCTACTGGAATACTCTTGGAAGAATACAATAGTATTGGAAGAAGCCTTCCAGCCTGGTCCTCTCTGCTCACGACTTGCTCTTGCCCACAGAGAGACTGATACGTAATTGTAGAAGTTGGCAAAAGGCACTTAGCTTGCATAGCTCAGATACGTTTCAGTTCTCTGACTGAGCAAAACTGTCTGCAGAGTGAGGTTTCTTTGCAACCTTGTTCTCCAGGCAGTAAGCACCGGGGAAGGCAGGCTAAGGAGGCAATTCTAAAATACCCTCCATTTCACTTGTGGGCATTAAGAACAATAAAGGAGCTTATTTTTCTTTGGATCCATGTAAGATTCTCAAATATGGCTTTAAATGTAATTTAGTTGACATTTGGCTGCATATTTTTTTCATTTGGATTAGAAATAATGAAGGACATTTTATGATTACTTATTGTCCTCAAATTCCCCCAAATTTTATAAGTACAAACACAGGGTTTTATTTTTATTTTTGTTTGGATTTAGCAATGGATTCTTTTATATTAAATTCATTGGGGTGACATTGGTTAATAAGATTATGCAGGTTTCCCCAGGGTTTTAAATATTAAAATATAAATGGGGATGGACTTTCTACTTTCACCTGATTCTAAAGGCTTCCTCTACTTGTAACCAATATTGAGTTAGTTTTATAATACATCTCTAGTTGTCTAACACTTGTCAGCTGAGAAACTCAAAATTTGTATGGAGAACAAGCTTGTTCTGAACACTAGACTGAGAACATTGGACATGGCCTACTAGACTGAGAGAACAATGTGTCTGAATTATAATTCCGGTTCTTGCAGGCAGAATTTCTCTCATGTTAACAAATCCCTAATAAGAACTGTTATTTCCACTGTTTTGTTATACTATATTCCACTATGTTAATTCTAATCCCTGGCAAATTTATCGTAGCACAAAGTTAAACTCATATAATGAAGAATACATGTATTTTAAATAATTAGCATGATAGATTTTGCTTATGCAAGAAGATATCTGTTCCCCTTTTTTACCCTGGGGACAACCACAGCCCCAAACCTTCAGAATTAAAGCATTAACAATAGTTCATTCATCTCATCTACCACATAGAATGAAAAATTTGTCCAGCTACTCCTCATTCTCTTTTCAATTTTTGATTTTTCCATCTAAGAATTGGAAAAATATCTAGAGTGTGAATTAAAATAAAATTGAAACAGAAATAAGTGCTTTCTCTTCCTATATAGAAGCTCTGAATTTTATGTACTATATAATCTTATGTGATTTGCCCTAAACCCAAAGCCAATATGAAAATTCAAGATTTATTGAGATACCTTACTAGCTATGATGATTAGCAAACAGATAAGTAAGAGAGAGAAAATTTACTGATATTAGCTAATGACTTCTCTGAAGAGCACTATGAGAAAAGGATTACTTTGACCTCAATCATATTGTCAAAGGTTGATCTGAGAATATAAGGATTAAATTATTTGATGCTATTTGCTAATTAAAGAACTTCATATGTCTGTTTTTATTTTAAATAACCTCTCCAACATGATATACTTGCAAATACTCCAACTTTGCTTGCATTTTAAACTCTGTAATAAACTGGGCCATATATCGTATAATTATATAATATAATCAATAAAGTATTACTTTTTTGTTAAATATAGGTATGTTAAAAGTTATACATTGCCTCACTCTACTTGTTCCCACTTATTATAACAATGATAAAAACCCATGTTGGAATAACAAAAATTTTCTATTGGCTATAGTCTAACTTACAAATTTTTAAAGAAATATTTGTATATATGCTATTATAATATGCCACATCACAAGAAGAATTAACTAAAAGGATCATGATATATTTAATGGTATTTGAATTGGTATTTAATGGCATTTGGAGAGAATTCAATATGTGTCGTCCTACCTAAGTGCCGTCTCATTTTTAAAAATAAGTACTAAAAAGTTTTATATCATCATCAAAGGGAAAATAGCACCAGAATAGTTAAATGTTCAATAAAATCCAAAGGTTAATTTGAAAAGAAAGAACACAATGAAAGTACCCTTTATTATTTAACTGTGATAACACTGCTAATGTAGAAGGAAGCTGCTAGATGCAGGGCTGAGAACACTTTATACTGATAGTTTTTAGAAAATGAATAGTGTGCAAAATAGGAAAGTTTAAAGTTACCTGATATTTTAAACAGGACCTCCCGTATATAAGAGCTACACCCAGTATTTGAGGGGCAAGTTGAGATTTTGGACTGTGTCCAGGATTTGGAATCAGACAGACCTGAGACTGAATGCTGGCTGTGCCGTATCACTTAATTTTCATTAGTTCAACAAATACATCCCGAGCATCACTATACATCACAAACCTGTAACAGATGTCAGTGAGATAATTCTAAGGAAATCTAAGCAGGTTTCTTGTTAGTTATGCTATCTAAGTGCAATTTTATCATAAGGGTATTAATTGTATCATTAAAATAAAATATTATAATCCTTTAGTATAAAAATAGCAGTCATTTTTTCTGCATGACTACTCGATTAACATATAAAAATTTTACGAGTAAGGATGATGGTATGGAAAAGGATTTTACACATCCTGAACATCAAACACTTTCAGAGTCAAAGTTAGATTATGAGTAAACTGTGACAGCTTCAGTTAACGTGCTGTTAAAAATGAGCAGTTAAAAGTGTACAGTGAAAATAATTTAACTGACTCCTCACGTCTCGCAGTAATTTGACAGAGAGCAGTAAAAATACTATCTTGATACGTGTATGAACAGATGCAGGTGTATATGCCTGTAAATATATGTGTGTATACACACATGTATGTACAGGTACATAGCTAGGTAACACTTTTACTGCATTTCTCTTGTTTGGCATTTATACATCAGTTACATAGGGAAGATCAGTGGGTAATATCCTCCTAAATTTCAGAGAATTTAAGAAGTTCAACCGAGACTACCCAATACACACCTAGTGAATTGCAAAGCCAGTAGTTGAACATAACTCTCATACGACTTAAAAGTCCTGGAGTGTTTCTCTATGCCCCTCAACCACTAACGACAACTTTGGCGTTAGCTGACGCACTTGCTGGCTACCACCTGGACCTCACGTTAGGGAATGGTCTCAAGTAGCTATAAGGAAAGTAAGCAACTGAAAATTACAGGAGGATATAGGCAATTTTTAAAAAAAATTGTATCAGAAAGAAGGTGTTATAAAAACGTCTATATGCCTTTTCTTCTCCTCTTTTCTTCTCCTGACAAACATTCGTATCACCAAGGAATTGCTGGCACTAGTACGCTGCCAACAGTTTCCCCATCAGCATAAGACTGAGATACTGGTTCCGTTGTTTCTCGTCTCATGGTACTCCTTCAAATTCATGTTAAACAGGTATTAACTCCATGAGTTGTTGTTGTTAGAATACTGGTAAAAGACATTTTACTTTATTCAGCAAATAAGAATCTGCCATATGCCAAGCAATGCAACAGAGAGCCATAGTCCAGAGTCTAGAGTGTGGGGGATGTTAGATGTTGTAAGTAATTAAAAACAAAGTGCCACAACCATCAGCAAGAGGAAGAAATGCAATGAAATGAACAGAGAGATTTAACCTAGACTACATAAAGGCTTCCCAAAATAAAGACCAAAGGCCGTGAACAATAGGGAGGTCCAAGGTAAGGGAAGGAAGTCTGCAGACAAAAAGATACTCCTGCTCCAAGGCCCTGGCAAGGAGGGAACTTGACACTACTTGGGCTCTGAGCCCTGGGGCCAGAGCACTGAGAAGAAGTGGGTGTAGGTGCAGAAAACAAAATAAGGTAGATTGCTAGGGGCTTCGAAGCGCTGCTAAAGATTTTGCTCTAAAAGCAATAAAAAAAAAGAAAAGAAAGAAAAGTTATTTAATGATTCTAAAAGTTTTTAAAACACTACGCTGGCAAATAACTACTCTAGTAAATAGTTTAGAAAAATTAATGGTGGATATGATGGAAGCGGTTACAAAATAGGTTTGCATGGTTTGAATTCAAACAATGAACATGGAGAGGCTATGTGTATTGGACACGCATACAGAAGGTAAAACTGATAGAACACGTTCATTATCTACATAGGGAACATGAGCAAGAGAGCAACCTTGAGGGTGATTCCCAGATTTCTGAAACAATAGATTAAGAGTTAAAGCCATGGTATGAATTTCAAAGTAAGTTTAAAGTAGTGTGAGTTTGTATTTAGACACATTTGAGACACCAAAGATGGATTTGCGAACTTAGTTCCAGAGAGCAAACAGGAAAATAGAGATTTGTATGCACCTGGAATGCTCCGGAAGTGATAATTTTTGGAAGGGAAGGAAGCAGAATTACATACAGGAAAAATTGGGCTGTGGCAGTGGAATCTCATTGAAGGCCACCAGACACACTGTCCGGGACTTGAAGTCGGACAGACCTTCAGAGCTTTTCTGTGTTGGGGGCAGTGAGGAAGCATTTATTTCATTTCCACAGCATCCTGTGGAAATTCTGTCTTTTAACCTCACTTAGAGTTGGCATCAAATCCAGGACTAGTTGGAACTTCAGCTTTCTTTGAATACCTTTGGATTTTTGGTTATGATCAAGCCCCAGATCTTGATTTCACCCTTTTTCATCTTCAGGTTCTAGGAGATGATAGCCTCTTTATTCGCTACACAGGAGGCCTTCTGGCCTTCAGACTCAGCTTTCAATTGCTGTTTCACCACTCTCACCCTTTAATTATCTTTTTCCAGAGCAAGCCCTGAGATCAAGTACCACCTGCAGACGGTAAAGAAAACAAGCAGGATTGGGCAGAGAGAAATTTCCCTGTGACATAGTCTCAGCAGAACTCAGCCAACTCTCCTGGTGCTGGGGTAGGCTGGTACACTTGTCCCCGCATAGGCATACTTCAGAGATCTTTCAGGTTTTGGTCCCAGACCACCACAATAAAGTGAGCTGTGATCTTTCTGTTGGCGGAGAGTTGTGCCTTCAATTTGTAAATATGCAACCTCTGTGAAGCTCAATAAAGCCAAGAGCAATAAAGGAGGTCTGTCTCTACGGGGTTAGAGCGCTGGGCCCTATGCCCCACGGGACAAGTGATTTCATCTGTTGTGCTGGATAGATGGAATGTTCTTGGGAATGATGACTTTCTTCTGCTGAGTCAATGCTTAAAACAAGTGACATCTGAGAGTTATTTGCTGGAAGATTCTCAGGAGCTGAAAAATAAGCCTCTCGTTCCTGAAGGGGAAAGTGCAGGACATCGGAATGCCTGTTATAACTAAGCCAACTTGGATAAGACAGCTGCTCTGTGGATTCGGAGTATCTGGAGGGGAGTCCGTGCAGGAAACCGATGTAAGTGACCTGTTTGCATGTGGGAAGTCATGGCCTTGCTGAGGCTTCTTAGGGAAGGAGTATACTCTTAGGAATAAAGGGTCTCAGACTAGAACTTAGGGAAACCAACAAGTCAAGGGTGAATTGCAAAGGAGAGCAAGAAGGAGATTCCAAAAGAGAAGTTTAAAATTATTCTACATGAATTCAGAAATTTTTCTTTTTAATATTCTGTCTCCCTTTCCTTAATGCTATTATTGTTCAGCTCTTTTGAATTATGTAGATGGGCACTTAATAATGTTGGACTCAAGAACCTTAAAAACAAAAGAAATGTTACATTTCTGTGGGTGAGAAGGAAAATAAGGCTTCATTTTGAAAGAATGCAAATAAATTTCAAAGGTAGAAGGATCATATAAATAATTACTGTAGTGCGTGACAGTGACGTGGGACCACAGTCGGTCCAGGAGATCTTAATCTGATTGATTGAAAAAGACATAATAAGAATACTAATATTAATATGACATGGAATCTGTTGTTGCTTGCAATAGTCATCCTTAAAATTATATATTACTTCAAGCCTAACAAACTTATTTTCAGTATTTTTCTAGTACCTTTAGTACAAGTGGATTCAGGTCTTAGGGAGTTCAGAATTAACTAGAATCACTGTTGGTGCCACTTCATATAAACTTAAGTAAAAATACAAGTGAATAGTTCCAGGGGATTTTTTATAACTGCATTTGTATTTCACAACCTTATGTAGCTAGTTTTCATAATAAGGAAGGGGTATGCTTACCAGATGAACGTAATAAAGGTTTGATGGATGATGCAAAGGGTTGTTTGTGGGTTGTTGTTTTTTTAATATCTGTTTTATGTCATATACATCTTGCGTATAAATGTTTTCAACTTTTAATTTTAATATATATTATCTTATATCATATATATGCTTTTTTATGTATGTTGAGGTAATTATAGGTTTACATGTATTTTTAAGGAACAATAAACAGAGATCTGATTGCTAACATAAATTCCACCCAATATTTTGATATACACCTTTCACCCAATTTTTCTCAGTGTCAGCATCTGGCATAACTACAGACCAATTATAAAGATTAGGACATTGATGTTGATGCCATCCCCTCACCTTACTCAGATTTACCCAGCATCTCCTGCACTCACTTGTGTGCATGTGTGTGCACACATTTAGTTCTGTGCAATTTTGTATATACATTGACATTATATTTTTATAAGTGTGTGTAAGTGGAATTTCTATATTGACCTTTGATAAAGTGCAGTTGAATATATTTATTTCTGAAGGGAAGATATAAACAAAAATAAACTTCATGTGAATTTGATGTAATTACATGATTTATAAAAGTAATTTATAGAGGACATATGTAGTAAAAAAGGAAAATGCCAAATTATAATATGCAGAGATGTTATTCCAGGATGAGTTCCTTCAACAAATCTGAGACATGTATACAAAATGTTATTTTACTAAATAAGATATTTTAAAGAAATAATATATTCATAATAAATATCTATATGTAATATAATTTTAGTTGTCATTATTTTAGTTAATGCTAGTAGGTAAACATACCCTGATAGTTTAGCTTTCCAAGTTTTACATAACTTTTTAGATGAATCCATATTAGGTGAATCCATATTAAGATGGTCACACACAAGTCTTATTTATTTTGTTTTTGTTTTCTCAGGTAGGAAAAATAAGAATAATGTAAACTTTATTTTTTCTTGACACAATTCTCAAAATTTTGAAGGACAGAAACACATCCATTTATATGTGTGTATGTGTATGTGTGTGTATGTATGTGTAGGTTTGTATGTATGTGCATGTTTATACATGTAAATGCATTTATATATACACACACTCACAAACTTTCATAAGTTGTTTCTTCTATTTCAAGAGAAAACCACTTATACAAATCATTACAATGCATGATTTTCAGCTCAGAGTGCAAAAAAGTTCCGTGAGGACACAGATCTTACCAAAGATTAACATTCTGATGTGGCAACGATAGGACGCAGGCCGAGTTCATTACAGAGTTCACTGAACGATCCCTCACAAGGTTCAAATGCTGTGTGTGTACCACACAATAGTCTCCTTTTCCTTCTCCACATGTGATCAATACTTTTGTTCTCAATTCCTTAGACAACAATTTTGAAGACAAAAATGTTTGTAGATACTGTCAACTATGGAATTTTGATTATTGAAAGCTTAGTCTGTACTTTGAGATTTATATCAAAGTGTTTCACCATCTTACTGTTTTCTAAACCCATAATTAAAAATGAAAGACACTTTTATGTTTATCTTACATACCACCTAAAATTGTAAGACCAGAAGTAGAGAGCAACAATATCAATTCTGGAGAAGTTTTCCAGGACTTACAAATTAAATGAACGAAAGAATGGGCATAGATCAATAATACCCATCTATATTCTCTTAATTAATAAGAAAATAAAGTTAGATTTTAAAAAATGAAATCCTTATTGATTTAATATTCTCTTTATTTGATACATTTGGAAAACAGTGTTTTGTGTCAATATTTCTAATGGTTTATAATTTTGAGATGGTAAAGAATGTACTGTATCTTTGAGATGACAAGAAAAAGAAAACATTCTGGAGGTAATTATTTTACCTATTCTTTTGAAAATGCATATCAACATTATTGCCATTGAAAGTCTGAGGGCATTTCATTTGCTGAGAATTTTTGTGCAATATCAGGATATCAGCTTAAGGAGACATGCACAATTTCACATTTTTCCTCCCTTATGTAAGTTTGCATGTTGCCTTAAATATTTGACAAGATATTTGTTAATGTAGTGTATAAAGTTCTTTAATACATAGATTAATGATCAGATTGATGATATATATTTGGAAAGGATTTTGGCTACCACTCTTGCTTACGTAATCACTTCCTTTAACATATTGGGGTCTGTTAACTGTTGATGAACTAAATCTTTTGCAGAACTATGACATCATAGCAACTAAACATTGAACATAGGTGTTTTTCTGCATTACTGATGTTCCACTTGTTTATACATTGTCAGGGATTATGTGTTGCTCACATAGGAGATTATATAGGATGTAAATATACATTTTTGTTTGAAATAGATGGAGAAAAGCCATATGACTCACAAGGAAAACCAAATGAGACATTACTGAGTCATTTCATATTTAAAAATAAGACTTCAAAAAACACAAAACATAAATCAGAAGAAAAACATTACTCACTCCTACATAAATTGTTGTTTTGCATAACGGCTGATAAAATCTTTGCTAAGTTTTAATTGTCTCATGGAAAAATGTTTTCTTTAAATATAAGCATGCAATAGGACTGACTATCATGTTCTATTGATTTTTGCAAAAGAATAAATGCTTTTGCTGCTGTTGGGCTGAGGCTAAAAGTAGACCTAATAATGGTACGCAATTCAAGCGCTCATTGGAATGAAACCTGAGTTTTGGTACTAACTTCAAGTTAAGAAAAAGACATGGCATTATATAAATCATGTTATGATTAATTTTTTTAATTTATTTTCTTATTTGTAATTGAGAGTTATAAGCTGCTAGGGAAAATAAAAGTAAAAATCAGTCCAAATTATATGTGTTTAACTATTTGAATTCTGGTCAATTCATAATAGCATTCTTTATCTAAACAGATAAACAAATGATTCAATAAATACTATATCTTTCATTATAATTTAGTTATTATCAGTCCTGAATGAACATATTATACTGGTACTATATTTCTTCTTTTCACAATTAATTGTACCAACCACTTCTCTTGGGGGGCAGGGAGGTGAGGCTTCTGAGTACTCTAGTAACTTAATAAAAGAAGTTTAATTTTAATAGTGCTTTAAATAGAAATATAGTTGCTGGAAGAAACCAGCAAGGATGCAAACAGACTGACATTTGGGCTCCCTGAGGGCTGGGAATATATCTCACGTAATTTTATATAATACTACCAAGCATGGCACATAATATGAAGTCAATGTTTAATAAATATTTGTACAGTTGAATTTTAACTACTCAGGAAATTATTTAATAGAACTGTAAAATTAACATTTATGTATACTGTAATCTGACATGGATTAGAATCTTTGTCACCAAAACGGCAATCCACAATCTCAGTAGGACATTTTCTACTTAACTCTAAAATCTTTAAAGCCAATACAGCTATCAGCAGCAGCAAGCTCTTCTTTGGAATCTGTGAAGATGGATAAGATCTATTTTTTTCTCATCTCATGGTCCTTCCACTTATGGGCTTTAAATAAATGAAAGAATTGCTGAAAAGTGAAAGAATTGTTGGCCCTTTTCCCAAGACACTAGTAAAGTACCTAAGTCTCTTAATGCAACAGTATTATTTGTCCAAAGTTGGTAAGAGCAAAGAAAAACACAGTAGAGATGCTTCAAGAAAATCATATTTTATTGTTGATAAACACACTCTGTAAACTCAGAAATTTTATTTATGAAAGATAAGATGGAGAATATCACCTAAATGTTCATGAATGCTAGAAAGCTGGATGGCAGTTGAAACAGTTTATTTTAAGTAAAATATTTGACAGCTCAATAATAACAATGATACAGGGGTAAAATTAGGAAAACAAAATCTTGCACAGAGAAGGAGGATAGAGCAATATGTAAGGATTAAATACTATGAATCTGATCATTTTGGTGCCGTTTCAACATAGGTAGCTCACCCCCACAGTTACTAATGTCAGATACTGACACCCTTATGCTAGATTGAAAAATATTTGAAAGATGCTACTTTCTGCTGCTGATCCTGTAGCTAATGAATGGTAGAGGTACTGTGTTAATGCAGGTTCTTCCTTCACAGTCCAAATTCTAATTCTGTACCATGAAGATAAAAATAAAACTTGAATATCATCTAGGTGAAAGAAGAGAGGTTGAGGAAAGGTAAATATGCTCCTGCAACGTAACTTGCATGAGGCACACACACGCTTAACGCTTCCTGTGCTCTCCTTTTCCTGTGTGGGTCTAGATCAAGATTCCATCTGGTGCCATAGTTCTTGCACCTAAAGGAATTCCTTTAATGTTTCTCATACTGAAGTTCTCCTGGTGATAAATTATTTTAGCTTGTGAACATCTGAAACATCTTTATTTAGACTTTTTCCTTTATTGGTGGTTTATGCTCTTATCTTTTATTTCACTAAACATTTTATTTTGAGGAACAACTGTAAAGGACACATGGACAAAACTAAGGGGAGGGTGTGGATTGGGAGGGAGGTGGGGATGGCTGAGGTGGGGGGGAGTGGTGGGGGGGAATGTAGATAACTGTACTTGAACAATAAAATTAAAAAAGATATTTTTTTAAAAATCCAAAGAAACCCTAAACACTTTATTTTTAGATAATTGTAGATTCACATATAATTGTAAGAAATAATACAGAGATCCTTAATCCAGATTTCCCCAATGATGACATCTTGCAAAACTACAATACTTCACTCCAGGTGAGCCCTCTGGAGTTCATAGCATCAACAACAGTTTGGTCCTTGGCAAGCACTGGCAGAGGCTGCAAGAGATATGGGGACCCTCAACCGTGCTTCCAGGTCCAGCAACTACGGACGAGGAAGAGATGCAGTAGTGATCAGAACTGATGATGTGTGCACACTGAGCTGTAGGAGCTACTGCAGGTGCCTGTGCAGTGGCAGGGGCTGGGTGCAAACACACACACAGTGGGGGGCCAAGGTGAGCAGCAAAGGCTGGGACTAAACACGAGCACCGGGCAGCTGTGGGAGCCCTGGTTCACAGCTTGTGCTATTGTGGCTGCTGGTTCTTACCAAAGGGGCACAGCAGTGGAGGCCAGTGATGGGGATCGTGCTGGGACTATGCAAGTGTACATGGGTGGCGAGCTGCAGGTGGTAGTCAGACATGGAATTTTAGCCTGGCATCTTATACTCACACAGCTCCAGAGGCCTGGCATGACTGCCTGTGTGGGTCCTGGTCACTAGCAGAGGAGAGGAGGAGGGAACTGGAAAGAACTCAGGTGGCTTGCAAGAGCAAACACAAATACCTGTGGGGTGAAGACTGGTTAAATCTGTAGGATGCCCAAGGTGGGCGTGCTGTCTGTCGGTGTCCACAGTGATGAAAGCTGCTAGAGTTTTCTGCAGAGCAGGCAGGCCCCTGGGAACTGAAGGGACTATTCCTTCTGCTTGGCTGATACTGACTGGGAGCCCCTGCTTTTCTTTCTTACACTTAGCAGTATCTACAGGTCTCAATTTTGCTGGTTGCTAAATGGGTGAGAGAGAAGTGGGGTGAGGGGGACCCTTTCTAGCTGGAAAGTTACCTCTTGGCTCTAGTATGGCCTGCTTCGGTGATGGGATGGTGCAGGCAAAATAGAGTTGTTCTTCCTCCTTTTTATGCATTTCTTCTCATGTTTTTTGTTCCACTGAGCTGCTAAGATTTCTTAAGTGGACTCAGGCTCCCTGAGAGCTGGGTTTTTTTTCGTGGTTAGCTGTCTAATTGTTGATCTCTGTGCAGGCAAGGAGGCTGGGTGTCCAATTCCGCCGTCTTGGTGATTGATCTCCTTCCTTGCCTTTCCTTTTTATAATCACTCCCATATCCTTCTCATGCCCAATCCTTTATTAAACCCTGACACCACTGGTCTGTTTTCAATTTGTATGCTCTTGTTATTTCAAGAGAGTTATATAAATGGAATCATACGGTATATAATATTTTGAGATTTTTTTTTCACTCAGCATAATTCCTTTGAGATTTATCTAAATTCTTCAGTTCATTGATACTTTGTTCCTTTCTATTGTTGAGTCATATGGATGCACCACAGTTTTTTTTTATTTAGCCCTTCAGTCATTTCATAATGTCTAGGATGTTTACAGTGTTTGACTATTATAAGAAGTTCATAAACTTCTATGAACATTGTATACAGATTTGTGTCTGAACATAAGTTTTTATTTCTCTGGGATATATGCCCAAGACTGAAATCGCCGGGCTGTCCATTGATTGGGTGCTTAGTTCTATAAGGAACTGCCACACTGGTTTCCAGAGCATCTGTGCCCCTTTGCATTCCCCTCAGCAGTGTGTATAGATGCTCTAGTTTCTCCACATGCTTGCCAGCATTTGCTATTGTCACTGTATTTTATTTTATCCATTCTGGTAGGTGCATAGTGATTTCTCATTGTGCATTTATTTTGTATGTCCCTAATGACTAATGATGTTAAACACCTTTTCCTGTGTCTACTTGCCATGTCTATATTTTCTTGGGTAAAATGTCAATTTATGCCCTTTGCTCATTTCTCCATTGTTTTAATATTCATCTTCTGTTTCCTGTGTTTCTAATTTCTGGTTTTCTTCTTGCTTTCCTTTGAATTACATGGAGTTTAAAGAACTCCATGGTGACTGAATTATAATATTTTTTTAAAATTACTATATTGCTCTGTATAGTTGTTGTAGTGAATGGATGTATATACTATACAAATATTATGTCTAAATTATATACATAGATATACATATATACACATGCATATTTAAGACAGCCTATTGCAATCATTTTATTCTAGTGAAGTGTGGAAAAATTGTTTCTATTTTAGTTCCTTCTGCTTTGCCAAATTTTAAAGATCATTGTTTTGAGTATCAGTTATTATTACTTTATTTCTATTGTCAAATATTATTTAGAAACCTGATGGAAGTATAATCTATTATATTTACTCATATTTATGGTCTTTTTATTATTCTTCTTTCTTCCCAATTCTCCAAGAGTTTATCTTTCATCATTTTGCTTCTGTTTGAAGAAATTTCTTAGCCATTCTTTAACAGTACATCTGCTGAAGACAATTTTATTTTAGATTTTCTTCATTCAGAAGGTCTTTATATCTCCTTTGAGACACTGGATATCTAAACACAATTGTCACACCATACTTTAGAACAGAACTCTAACCCCAAACCTGCGGAAACCAGCACGGGATGCCTTATCACAGTTGGCAGCAGCCAGTCCAAGAAGCCAAGCCACTACCTCTGTAACAGTCGGGACTTGATTGATAACTGAGTTTATTTGTCCCTAATTTCAATGTAGGACCAAGTAGTGAAAGCCAAATATGTCCTAATTAATCCCTTAGGATACCTGCTAATAGTTAGTTCACTCCCAACTTTACCAATTCAGCAGCCTCCAATGAAGACCTACCTGGAGACTTTTCTTTTTTCTATTATAAACTTTCCCATTTCCTCTGCTTGGCCTGGTGTCTCTGCTAGATCAAAGTGATGGTGGCTACTTCCTTGCTGTAGCAAGCTCTGAACAAATAGGATTTGCTTGTTCTCATTTGTATAATCATCATTTATTTAAATACCTTCATTCCTGAAGATTCTTATAAAACAAAGAATTAGCAACTGGCAGGTTTTTTCTTTCAGCAATTAAAAAATATGGTGTCACCTGCTCCATAGCTTCAGATGAGCTATTGGTTGTAATCTGAGTAAGTGTTCTCCTAAGATAATGCTATATTCCTCTGGATACTCTCAAGGTTATTATTATTTCATTCGTAGAAGTTTCATTTTACCATGTCTTAGAACAGATTTATTTAGATTTACTTTCTTTGTGTTTTCCTTGGATTCTTTAATCTTTATACTTATATGTTTCACCAAATTTGGGGAGTTCAGCCATTACTTCATTACCTCTGAGACTCTGATGACATAAATGTTGATATTTTTTTTTGAACTACAAGTCCTAAAGGCCCTTTTTCAAAATACGATTTTATTTATATTTAGAAAGAAGAGAAGGGAGGGAGAAAGAGAGGGAGAGTAACATTGATGTGAGAGAGAAACATCGATCCGTTGCCTCCCCTTCATGTGCCAACCAGTGATGGAACCTGCCATGCAGGCTTGTGCCCTGACCAGGAATTGAACTCGGTGGTCTTTTGCTTTGTGGGGCAATGCCCAATGAAGTGAGCCACACTGGTGAGGGAAAAGATCTATTTTTTTTAATTGTGTATTTTCTCTCATGTTCCAATTAGGTAAATTCTATTAGAGACCTATTCTGGTGTGATATTCATTGCCAGTGCCCACCCCTCACCCCTCCACTGATTGGTATCTTAAAGTGAGGAAGGGATTCTCGGGCCCAGAGGGGAAACGAAGCTCTTTCTTCAACCAATTATAGTTAATGGGGCTCCCAAATGACTCCTTTGCCAATACTGCTGGACTCACCTGGGGCTGTTGTTGGCACTCATATTTGACCCTAGGAGCAATATACCTACTTGGACTACCTTCTTTTGTTCAGTGGATGCATTTCCTGAAGAAGCATAACTGGGCCACCTTCTGCTATTGGGTGGGGGCTTGTGAAACTCTCTGCTGTTATGTGGTTTAACCTGGGATCCATAAGCAATTGTTCCCTTCCCACCGTTTAGATAGCTCCTTGGTTGCCTTTGTATTATTTCCAAACTTATAGTTGTGCTTAGTGGGGAGGAGCAAGAAGAGAGTTTATTTCATTTTCACTTAAGGAAGCTATTTTGGTGAGTCATAGGCTACCTTTATTTTTCCTCTCAGATCTTTAATGATTTTGCTCTATCGTCTTTATTTGCTTCATTTCCGATGATAAATCTGTTGAACCCCAAACTTTGCGTGTGCACGTGTGCATAATGCATGCTTTATCTTGCTGCTTTTAATATTTCTCTTTACTGTTTAAGCAAATTGTTTATGTTGTGGTTTTGGTTCTTGTGCTTATGCATTAATAGTTTTCATCCTATTTCAAAAATGCTCACTTATCATTTTCCACTTATTTCTATTCCCCCCTCTTCTTCAGATATGCCATTATATAAATAATAGATTCTGTGAAGTTGTCCTACAATTCACTGATGGTGTTTTTTACTCTTTTGTTAATTTTTCCCCTATGTTTAATTTTGAATACTTTTTTTTGCTATGTCTTTGAACTCACTAAACTTTTTTCCTGTATTGTCTAATTAGTTGCTAATGCCATCACATGTAATTTTCTCTCAGGTTATTTAGGTTAATTTTGTTGTTGTTTGTTTCTGTTCTTCTATCCCAGGTTTGTTAACTTCAGCATTATTCACTTTTCTTTTCAGTTAATTCTTTGTTGTGAGACATATTCCCACACATTATAAGATATTTAGCAGTTACCTTGGCTTCTATTCACTAGATGCTAATAATACTTTCTAGGTTGTAATAACCAAAAATATCTCCAGACATTGCCAAATACTGCTGGGGAGCTGGGGGCAGAATCACTCCCAGTTTAGAACCAGTGCTCTAGGCTTTAGCGTTGGGCTGTCTTGCCATCTTCCACATCTCTGCTTAACAGGCCAGTCTCTCTCCTATTCTGGATTAGTTCCATTCTGGCTTAACAAAGCTTCATTCCTTTCCAAGTGTTATATGTCTAAGGCAACTTTACTTCATCTGTCTTTTCCCCAGTGACTTATGCTTCCTGCGGCCATGTCCTATAAACACACTGCTGATAATTATGGCAAATAAGTCCATAAACCATCAAAATTATAGCTATTTCAGTAGCAGCAGCCTTGAATCCCAACACTATTGTCTATGTGCAGTTATGCTATTATTCTACGCTTATGATCCATTTGCCTGTGCTGTAGTTTATAAATCACCCCTGGCAGGACGCAGAGTTTACTTTATGTACTTTCCTTCTCTCAAGGATAATAGCTCTATTTTCTTTTTGCTATATCTGAAATGAGTTACTTAATATGTTCACTTTTATAATTTTAATCACAGGAGAGTAGGTTTGATACTAGATACTCTTATTATAATTGGAATTGGAGGTCACTCCAAAGGGACACATTTAAATATATGTAAGCGATCCAGTTAATTTGGCTATATCAAAACATGTTATTTTATTTAAAAAGTTATTTTTTAATTATCTTAATTACATACAACACAAAATCAGACACCAAATACCCAATTGTTTTTAAACTTTAAAATTTTTGTTGATAATAATTATATTTATTTTTCTTTCAAATATGTATTTTGATAACAGTCTTTTAAAATCCTATGCCTTGCCCTGGCTGGTGTAGCTCAGTGGATGGAGTTCCAGCTTGCGAAGCAAAAGTTCACCAGTTCGATTCTCAGTCAAGGCATATGCCTGGGTTGTGGGACAGGTCCCCAGTAGGGGGCGTGGTAGAAACACTGATGTTTCTCTCCCTCTCTTTCTCCTTCTCTTACCCTCTCTAAAAATAAATACATAAAATATTTTTTTAAATAGTGCAGTAAAATTCTATGCCAAACCAAAAGTGCAAATTAGGGAAATTGGTATTTGAAATCTCTAAATTTACTATGTTCTTTAAACTTTTCCTTCTAGTCACTTAGAAAGTATTTTATATGTTTTTAAAAATTATTTCATGTTGGGTCAAGTTAAAAAATGTATACTAAAAAAATGTAGACTATATTCTACAGCTTACTTTAAACTACTTTGCACTCCCTACTCTTTTCAATTACATTTTGTAGGTCTTCGTATTTTGTTTAGAAATATCTAAAGGATAATTGTATTTATTTAAACTCAGTAAAGATTTATGGTTATTAAAATAGACATTAGAAACAATAGTGTTCAAACTGCCTTAAAGAAAAGTATCAGTTGGGAAATACATATTAAGAAAAATGGATTACAGGAAAATAATGGCATTACATATAATACTGAAAAAAACAAATTTAAACTACTTAGGACTGTCCTTGTAATTACAAAATTAATATCAAGATGCTAACTTGCAAACAAATACATGAAAAATATACTTAGCCTCCTCAAAATATAATTTTTGTGATCTTTTCCTATAAGAAATAATTTTTATGTTAAGACATATTTGTAGTAAAAATATAGTTACAAGGGCTCTAATTATCTTCACAATATTTTTAAAGCCCATAGCAAAGCATACATACCGGTGCAGCTAGGCAAGAAATATTTGCATTTGGAAGTTTAGTATGTGAAAATGCTTAACTGAGTATTCTGCGAGTGAATACATCCATAATGAATTAGTTTGCTTAACCGTACTTAACCAATTGGTTAATACCCATTCTGCGCCAGGCACTGCACAAGGCACGGGGAAACACTTGGTGGTAAGACAAAATCCGTATCCTCATTAAGCATGTGGGCAAACAGCTGGGAAATGCAAAAGCAGATGTGAGAGAGTAAGACAGATTTAAAGGCAGGTATAGAAAGTTGCAATCGAGTGTGTTACCCTATTTTCGTAGAGGCAGTGTAGATCTTTACTACAAGTGATACTCAACATGAGATCTGAAGAAAGACTAGGCGTTGTGTGTTTCATTGGTGAGTTTAAAAGAGTTTCAGGCAAGACAAGAAGGAAGAAGACACTGAGGGGAGAATAACGAAGGGTATGAGAGAATAAGTGTGATTAGAAAACACAGACAAGGGACAAAAATATGACACGTGACTTAAAATAGCAAGGGCCATATATCTTTTATGAGCCATGACAAGAAAATAGACACGATGAGAAGGAACTCTCCCCATGACATCTCAATAGACTTTTGTTGGTATTATAAAGGTACTAAACCTTAGAAAACAAAATGCACAGAAAGGGTTTTACATAAAAGTCTGAATTTTAAAATTCAACACAAAAGCTTGAATTTTATTTACTTATTTATTTGTTGATTTATTTACTTTTAAGACTTCTTTGTAGAGCGGTTTAAGGTTTACAAAAAACTGAGGGAGGTAAAGAGACTTTTCTATGCATGCCCCATTCCCCCACATGCTGAGCCTCCCCCACCTTCAACATCCCTTAGCAGAATGGAACGTTTTTTTAACAAAGATGTACCTGTGTTGGCACATCAAAATCACTCCAACTCAAAGGTTTACCTTAGGATTTACTTTTGATATTGCATATTCGATGGATTTAGACATATGTATAATAAGATATATCCACAGTTATATTCTCATACAGAGTATTTTCACAGCCCTAACAATGCTCTTTGCTCTATTCATCTCTTCCTGCCTTCACCCCCGGCAACCATCGATCTTTTATTGTCTTCATAGTTTTACTTTTCCCAGAACATCATATAGTTGGAATCATACAATATATTGATTGGTTTCTTTCAGAAAGAAAATGTTTCTTTTCAGATTGGTTCATTTCTCTTACCAATACGCTTTTAGGGTTCCCTTGTCTTCTCATGTCTTGGTAATTCAGTTCTTTTTAAAACTGAATAGTAGTTCATTTTCTAGATGTACTGCAGTGTATTTATCAATTCACTTCCTCAAGGTCATTTTTATTGCTTCACAGTTGGGGCAATAATAAATAAAGTTGTTGGAAACATCCATGTTCGGGCTTTTATGTGGACACAAGTTTTCAACTTCTTTGGGTAAATACCAAGAAGTGTGATTGCTGAATCATAGGATAATAGTATGTTTAGCTTTGTAAGACATTGGCAAACTGTTTTACGAACGGTCTCTATCATTTTGCATTTCTACCAGCAGTGAGTAACAAGTGTACCTGTCATATCACATGCTCGTCAGCATTTGGTATTGTCAGTGTTTTGGATTTTAGTCATCCTAATAGTTGTGCAGTTGCATCTTATTCTTTTTAAAATTGCATAAACTAATAAGATAAGATGTGGAACATGTTTCAGTATATGTATTTGCCTTCTATGCGGGGGGCGCCCCCAAAACAGAATAATCTTATGGAGGGTGGGCCCCTTGCAGGAGCAGCTGGTGGTGTTGTGAGAGGCTATATTCAGCTTCAGTGAATTTTTTTTGACTCTCTTCATTGCGTTGGCCATTTCGTGATGGGTGATTTACAAGCCCACCTTCCTTCATTGCACGGAGTGTTCAGTAGTTTTTCACCAAAAATAGCATGAAACCCATGCCCCACCTTCCCCTTCCACTTGATCTCACCCTGAGTGACTTCTGTGTTTCCCCAGATGAAAAAAGTCCTCAAAAGGAAACATTTCGAAAATTTGGGAGAGCTAAAACAAAAAACAGCAAAAAACACTAAAAGGCATCAAAAAATTGATGAGTTCAGAAACTGTTTTGAGCAGCGGAAAAAAACATCTTGGTAGGTGTATTGCATGAAATGGAGAGTAGTTTGAAGTTTAAACATGTAAGAATAAATACACAACTTTTTAATAAATAAATTCCAGTTTTGGGGGTCCCCCCTCATATGTATCTTCTTTGATGAGGTGTCTGTTAAGGGCTTGGACCCATTTTTTATTGAGCTTGCTTCTTATTGTTGAGTTTTAAGGGGTCTTTGTATAATTTGGATAATAATCCTTTCTCAGATGCCCTTTGCAATTATTTCCTCCCAGTCTGTGACTTGCCTTCTTGTTGTATTGATACTGTCTGTCATAGAGCAGAAGCTTTACGTTTTAATTAAGTCCAACTTATCATTATTTCTTTCATGGATTGTGTCTTTAGTTATATCTCAGATGACATCATCATACCCAAGGTCATCTGTTTTCTCCTGTGTTATGTCTACTATAAGTCTATGATCCATTTAGAGTTAAGTTTGGTGGAAGGTATAATGTCTATGTGTGATTTCATTTTTTCATGTGTACGTGCAGTTGTTTCTGCATCACTTAGTAAACACATTATTTTTGCCTCACTGTATTGCCTTTTCTCCTTTGTCAATAATCAGTTGACTTTTTTATGTGGGTCTATTTCTAGAATCCTTATTCCATTCCATTGATCTGTTTGTTCTTTCACCAGTATCAGTCAGTCTCAATTGCTGTTGTAGCTTTGTAATAAGTCTTGAAATCATGTAGTATTAGTTCTCCAACGTTGTTCTTCTCCTTCAATATTGTGTTTATGGGCAATGCTGGAACTATTGCTTTACCATAAACTTTAGAATCATTTTGTCAATATTCATAAAAGAATTTTCTGGGATTACATTGAATCTACAGATAAAATTGGGAAATGGCATTTAACAATATTAAGCTTTCCTGCCCATGAAAATTTATTTAGTTTGGTTTAGTTCATTAGAATTCTGTAGTTTTCCTTATATAGATTTTATATAGCAGTTGTCTGCATTTACCCCCCAACACTCCCCCCACACCCTAGCCATCCCCACCTCCCTCCCCTGCTTTCACCCCCGCCTTGGTTTTGTCCATGTGTCCTATATAGTTGTTCCTGAAAACCCTTCCCCCCTTCTTTTAAACATAAGTATTAATTTTTTGCATTCTAATGTAAGCAATATTATTTTTAATTTCAAATTCCACTTATATATTGCTGGTATATAGAAAAACAGTTGATCTGCATATTAGCCTTGCATTCTGCAGCCTTGCTATAATCATTTATTGGTTCCAGATTTTTGTTTTGTTTTATTGTTAATTATTTCAAACTTTCTGCATAAACAATTATGGCATCCGCAAACAAAGGCAGTTTTCTTTTTACCTTCACTGTTTCCCTGTTTATATACTTATTCCTCCCCCCATTTTCTATTTCTTTTCTTTCTTTTTTTTTTTTTTTGCCCTACTGCATTAGTGAGGACTTCCAGTATGTTGCTGAATAGGAGTGGTACAGGGTCATCCTCGCCTTCTACCTGATCTTAGTGAGCATGATTTAAGTTTCTCACCGCCTGCTAGGATGCTAGTTGTAGGCTTTTTGTAGATATAGTCTATAAAGTTGAAAACATTTTCCTCTATTCCTAGAGTCCTGGAAGTTTTTGTTAGGGATGGGTTTGGATTTTGTCTAATGTTTTTTTCTATATTTATTCATATGATTATGTAATTTTTCTCTTTTAGTCTGTTGATGTGATGAATTACATTAATTTTCAAATGTTGAACCAGCCTACCATAGTTTTTACAAATCTAATTTGATCACATTATACAATTCTCATTTTGGGATTTGATTTGCTAATATTTTGTTGAGTTGAATTTTATTTTAATAGACAAATACAATATTTTTTCTGGTTGAGTGATCTGCATAATTGATAGTACCTTTAATTAATTTTTATTTTAATTTCCATTAGATCATTGCTTAACAAAGATGATTATTAATATTGTACTCTCAGTGAGGTTAAAATTGTTGATCCTTACAAAAAGACAGAATGGTGGTCAGAGATTTTACAAAAATTCCCAAGAACTACAGAGTTCAATAAAAAAAATTAAGTTGTTAGGAATTTAGATCATATGTTTAAATTTCACATAATAGCTACAACTGTGAAATAAATTTCTATTATATAAATATGATTCTGAGAAAAAACTTGTTGTAACATGCTAATATGTATGTAGTTTGAATTTTCCCATTTAGGATTATTTAGAGAACAACACCTCTGATTGATTCAAGTCCATTTAATTTATGGGCTATACAACTCGTAAGTAAACCATAAATAAATTAGTGGTAATTTTGAATTAGTGCTAATAGTAGAGCATTGTGGATATTTACCACTTTTAAATAATCTGGGTTCTACTAGTACTGACTTTGGTTTTATGTTCAGACCTTTTGCTTAGGTTCTTACCAACTATAGTATTAAAGTATCTTTAATGCCTTTCCCAACATTCACTCCTTTAACATCTCTCTGTGTCTGTCTCTTCCACTCTTGTTCTTCCCTGCACCTACATAGAATGTAATTATCCAAGTATAGGAACATACCAAGTTCCTATACTTAACCACAGTTCACCTGGAAACCTCGGAAAGCAGTGAATTCCATATGAAAGGCCTATAGTTATCATTCCCACTTCCATGGACAACATATATTACTCATAATGGTATTGTTCCAATCTTAGATCACACTCCCAAATCTGCTACCAAATTCAATTCTACTCTAAATATGAAATATTCAGTTGAGTTTCCTGGAAATTTCCAGCCAAAGTTAAAATCGCTAAAAGCCAATATTAAACCCTATACAATTGTATCCAGCAATAACATTGGAGGAAGAACACACAAACAAATATCACTCTGGAAAATTAAACTTTGAGCTTGCTGCCGTGCCTTTGTAATTAAATAGACCCTACTTAAATAACACCACTTCTCTATCCACATACTAATGTTTAAATGATGAACGCTTATCGAGAGCTTTCAGTGCCACATATTTGGGGTGTTGTCACACTCCATAGAAAACCATGCCTCCCATAGCCTTAGGGAAACACTACTTCCCAACACTCTAATTGACAAGGTCCTCTGAGAGTTCATTTGTTTATTTATGTATTAAACTGATTATCACATTACAGAGCTAAAATACGTTGCTAAAAGATGCATGCTCTCAATAAGTGAATAATATCCATGGAGAGTATGATAAAAAATAAAATATAAAAATTATGATTTGATATTTACAAGTCTTGTTGCTTCCGTGTTTTTAAGCATGTTTTAGTGGAAATATTACTATAATACGCAATTATCCTGCCTTTCAGTTGTGAGGATGACAGAAAGGAGAGAGAGTGGAAGAAACATTTACCTAGGACTGATGTAGTGATAACAAAAACATAAAGATGTTTTCACTTAACAGCATGAGACTTTGCTCCACTGGTCAAGTGGCTGTCAGGGCATTATATCTGAGATAAATGGCCTAAAATGCAAAAGGTAAGTCACGTCTATTTTTTCTGAAAACTTGGAGAAATTAGAGAAAATATGTGATTTAGGGATTTTGGATTTAAAAATAGGTATTTACTTATACTTAAAGAAAGTATCATATTATGATGGGGTAGAGTCAAATGAATAAAAAAGGTTGTCCACTTTAATGTCATTTACTACAGGAATGAATTGTTTACACTTAAAAGTGAACTGTTGATTCTCACAAAGTATAATCCCTGCCGTTTTACATTGTGATAGCCTGAGTTTGCATTACTGAAAGATGCTGCTGCTGAGGTTTCCAATAGTGTTAGTAAGACATAGTCTGTGGTTTCCTCCCCTTTAAATTGTCTTTTTATTATATCAAAACACTTTACAAAACATGAACATAGCAAGGTACGTTTCTTCTTTATTTATTGAATTGAATGAGGAGACATTGAAAAATAAAGTTATATAGGTTTCAGATGTACAATTCCACGATACATAATCTGTGTATTGTATTGTGTGTTCACCACCCCAAATCAAGTCTCCTTCCATCACCATTTAACCCCTCTTTACCCTCCTCTACCTCCCTCACCCCCACTTCTCTCTGGCAATCACTATACTGTGGTCTGTGTCCATGAGTCTTTCTTTTTTTTTTCTGTGCTCAATCCCTTCACCCTTTTCACCCAGCCCCCAACGCTTTCCCTTTGACAGCTGCAGATACTATAAAACTTAAAAGGAGAGATGGAAAGCTAAAGCACTTATTTTAGGTACTGTCAATCTAATGGGTTCAATGTGCCAGCTTTTTTCTATATTAAAATTGGATAGATTGCTCCTGAGGGAAGGAAAATGTTATAGGAGAGCCACTGTAGACAATGTTTTATCTATCAGCTCAGTAATAATAGCTAGCTCTATGAATTCACAATCCCTCAAAATTTGGGAAAAGATAGAGTTCTTTTATATAAAAGGGGGATTTTTAATCTGTTTGCAATATCTGAAGCTTAGATTCTAAAATTAATTGGGACGCATGTAGAAACAAATATATTGCGTATCTGTGCCCTTAGATGGTCTTGTCTCCCTGTTACTTAGCTTCCTGAGGAAACTTAGCATGACGTAATGAGCCAGAACTAATTCTGTAAGCACGACAAATTCTCTCATTTATCCTGTAATATGTATCACCAGCAAAACTAACTTAAGAGCTCATGCACTTCACTAATTTTTCTTTAAAAGATTTTTACAGTATTTTAAGCAGATAGTGCAACATATCTAATATACTTAATAAAATATGTATCTTAACATGAACAGTCAATGGGTAATAAATATGATATTGTACATAATTTGCTTAACTTCATTACCTTTCCTGCATATGCAGCCACCTCAGTTCCTAATAGAGTCTAAAAATGTTTGCATATTTGGATCACGACAGATTCTTAAGATGGGCTGTTAAAATGTGTGAATATGCTTTATATATAATTAATTCTTTTGTACTTTACTGTAGACTTTGTATGTAATTAATCATTTTGCCCTAAACTCTATTATAGTGCACTGTTCTGAATACAGATGTTCAAACTGTTTTATATTTCTTCCAGCACCTTGGTAAATTAAAATATCTATAAGTGATTGTAAAGCAATTTAGTTAAATCACTATACTTTATTTTCATGTGCAAACATATGTATTTTATTTCTGTAATGACAAAAATTATAAACAAGGTTCATTAAAAAGTAAATATTCACATGAACTATGAAACTATTTGCAATCATTTAATAATATCGTCTTTTGCAATTGGTCTGTTATGTCATTTTTTAAATTTTATTATTTATGCTATTACAGTTGTCCTACTTTTTCACCCTTTACCCCTTTCCACCCAGCCCGCTCCACACCTCCAAAGTCAGTCCCCTCACCACTGACCATGTCCATGGGTCCATCATATATGTTCTTTGACTAATCCCTTCATCTTCTTTCAATCAGTCCTCACCACTCTCCCGCAATTACAGCTGTCAGGCTATTCCATGATTTTGTGCTACTGGTTCTATTTTTCTCATTAGTTTTTTTCATTCATTAGATTCCTCTTATAAATGAGATCATATGGTATTGGTCCTTCACCGACTGGCTTACTGCACTTAGCATAATACTCTCCAGTTCCATCCATCCTGTCACAAAAGTTAAGAATTTCTTCTTTCTTCCTGCTGCATAGTATTCCATTATATAAATGTTACCACAGTTTTTTATCCACTCACCTATTGATGGGCATTTAGGATGTTTCTAAATCTTGGTGACTGTAAATAGCACCACTATGAACATGGGGGTACAGAAATTATTTTGAATTGGTGATTCAGAATTCCCTGGGTATATTCCCAGCAGTGGAATCAGGAAATTTCATGCTGTTTTCCAGTGTCTGCACCAGTCTGCATTCCCACCAACAGTGCACTAGGGTTCCCTTTACTCCACATCCTCACCAGCACTTGCTTGATGATTTATTGATGATGACCATTCTGACAGGAGTGAGGTGATATCTCATTTTTTGCTTTTAATTTGCATCAATCTGATGGCTAGTGATGCTGAGCATTTTTTCATGTGTCTATGGGCCCTCTGTATGTCCTCCTTGGAGAGGTGTCTATTCAGATCCTTTGACCATTTTGTAATTGGATTATTTGTCTTCTTGGTGCTGAGTCATTTAAGTTCTTTATATATTTTTGAGATTTAAACTTTGTCCTGTGTATCATTGCAAATATATTCTCCCATACAGTAGGTTCCATTTTTATTTTGATGATGGTTTCTTTAGCTGTGCAGAAGCTTTTCAATTTGACGTAGTCCCATTTGTTTATTCTTTCCTTTATATTCCTTGCCCTAAGAGATATATCAGCAAAAGTACTGCTTTGTGGGATATCTGAAATTTACTGCCTATGTTTTCCTCTAGCACTTTTATGGTGCCATGACTTATATTTAAGTCTTTTATCCATCTTGAGTTTTTTCTAGTGTATGGTGTAAGTTGGTGGTCGAGTTTCATTTCTTTGTACGTAGCTGTCCAGATCTCCCAACACCATTTTTTGAAGAGGCTATTTTTACTCCATTTTATGCTTCTGCCCCCTTTGTCAAATATTAGTTGACAAATTACTAGACAAATTAAAGACAAATACCATATGATCTCACCTGTAAGTGGAACCTAATCAATAAAACAAACAAGTGAGCAAAATACAACCAGACACATGGAAATAAAGAACAAACTGACAGTAACCAGAGGGAAGGGGTGAAGCAGATAATGGAGGAAAGAAGGGGAAGGGTCATCAAGGAACATGTATAAAGGACCCATGGACAAAGACAATGGCCAAGGGGGGAGGACTGAATGTGGGAGGTGGGGTTGGTTAGGGTCGGGGAGGCTGTGAGGGGGTGGAAATGAGGACAATTGTAATTGAACAATACAAAAAGGTTTTCTATTAGGTTATGATGGCTTAAAGATTACTGTTTTGCCTTGACTAAAGGTTTTTCAATTTTATTTTACAATTTTTCATTTAAATTTCTTTTTCTCCTAATCTGTCTTCCCTGTTAACAAGTACATAGAAGACAACCTAAATATACTCCAGCATAGATGTGAATTTATGCAACTCCAATTTCATTGAGACAGTTTCCTTAAATGTTGACACAAAACCAGTGTTACAATATAAAAATAACAGGAATGGTAGTAAAAATAACTTGAGGGAAATATTTTTCAGGCTATTATTTGTTGATAAATTATAGGTTTGCTTTTCTTTTTAATTTCTGAGAAAACAGTTATGTTCATATTTTACATTTTTCATTTTTGGCCCACAGAGGGTAAAAAAATAAAAATAATGTTTATTTGAATCTTAATTTATAACAGTTTTTTGTTAAATATTTAGCAGTATGATTTCATTAAATCTTCAAAAACTAGTGAGGTCATTTATACATGAGAAATGTGATTTAAGAACACAAATCAAGTGAATATTTCCTACACAGGGAAATAAATGGTCAAAGATAAATGACACTGCCTGATTATAATAGACTTAATTTCCTGTGAAGAGCTTCATTTATTAAAATTTAGCTTTGGGTTTAGATTTGCCATGAAGTCTGATAAAGACTTAACTAGAAGTGAGAATCAGTAGGTTGATAAAATACCTTATATGCTAAGAAAGTAATACTTTCACTATTTAAATAGAGAATCAGGTAAAATTACTATCATCATCATCATCATCAACTAGGAATACATAAGTGTAGATGAACTAGTAAAAAGGACAAAACATTGAGCCACACAGGGAAAACAATTTTATTAATTACTAAAGAGAAAAACATTGAGAACCAAAATAGGAACCAGTGTTCTCTGGAGTTTAGTGTAAGTTTTCTAATAGAAGTCACGTTGGACTAATGTCATATTCTTTGCAAAGAATAGAAAGTGACATAAATTCAATAGACTTCCATGTTCTCTCATCACAACTTGAGTCAAGTAGAACAAAAAGGAGTCGTTAACAACAGTTACATGTTCTGGTAATTAGTTAAATAAATATAATTAAAGGATACTGACATAAATTATGGTCAACTTTTTGCAGTAAATCTACAAGGAAGTCTGTCTTTACTCCTGCTTTTTTCAAGTTTATAAAATAAATTATGTAGATGAAAATTCTTGTTTCATTAAGTACATAAAAGGTATATAACTGAGAAGGAAAAGAAGTATATTAATGAATATGATTAGGATTCAAGGAATATCATCAATTCTATATATATAAACCATCAATACAGTGTGAAACATAAATTATTAAACTTACCTGAAAGTTTATTTCTGAACTTTTGACCTAAAATCATGTACCTAAAAACAAACCTAAGAATCTGCAGGACATCCTTATGTCTCCATTTCTGAAAAAGTTTGTGTAAAGTTGTCATGATTTCTTCCTTAATGAATTGGCAGAATTATTTAAGCCATCTGTGTCTGCAGTTTTCATGGGGAAAATATTTTTAAATTATATACACAACTACTTTAGCTGATGCAGGACTACTCAAATATTCTATTTCTCCTCTATTTCTGATGTATTTTATTTTTCAGGTGTTTTAAAAATCTAAGTTGTCAAATTTATAGCCCTGAAATTTCATGTTACTTTTTTTATTGTTATTGTTATTCAATTACAGTTGTGTGCCTTTTCTCCCCATCCCTCTACCCCACCCCAGCTGAACCCACCTCCCTCCCCCTCCCCAACCCTCCCCCTTGATTTTGTCCATGTGTCCTTTATAGTAGTTCCTGTAATCCCCTCTCCTCACTGTCCCCTCCCCACTCCCCCCTGGCTATTGTTACATTGTTCTTAACTTCAATGTCTCTGGTTATATTTTGTTTGCTTTTTTCTTCTGTTGTCCATATGATCTCACCTTTAACTGGAACATAATCAACATATGTTACTTTTTAATGGCTTAAATGTTTAAAATAATATCCTTTTTATCTATTTTCTTTACAGGTTTGTGGATATTTAGCAATTTTATTTATTGTTATCAAATAAGTTGAATTTATATTTACAAATATTCCTACATATGACTTTGTTGGTGAATGCTTTCATTTCTGAAATATTTTTCATGCAAAATTATTTGCATTTTAAAAAATATAACACTAAAATTACCATTCTGCTTTTTTCTGATTTCTATGTTTTTGTTTAAAACTAAGCCATTAGTTATATTGATACTCATGTGAAGGGAGTATTCCTTTATCCCCCATACACCCTGGTTAATTATGAGATTCTTTTTATAACACTTGCTGTATATAATGTAATAAAGTGCCACCATGTTAATAACATGAATAGGGTACATATCCTATGTTTGGTATATCAAACACTGAAATGTATTCCTTTGTATGCATATAATGTGTTACATTCTATAACTAGTTACTTGGAATATATAATACTTTATATTATATTAACATTACATGTTTCTTTAATATTTCTTTAACCCTTCTTCCATTTTCCAGTTAGATCATGGGAATGTATGTGTGATGAATTTGTTCAGAATTCACTGAATTACTAAAATCTGTGAGGTTTTTAAGATTGCCTCATAAATTTTGTTTCATAAATCTTTCATAAATAAATTCTTATTCTTTTTCAAACAATTTATTTGCCTCATTCTGTATATCTTTTCATAAATCAAATTACACATATGTGACATATACATACTTTGACAATACCTCACATGCCTTTTAATCTTGGTTGTGGCTTTTCTTCCTAACTTCTTTGTGCTTAAATTTCAATATTTTTTTATTAACCAGATTTTAATCCTGTTCTTTGCAATATCTCAGAGTTAATTAAACACACTTAGAAGGATCATAATTTCAGATATTGTTTTATAATTCAAGAATACCAAATTTATTCTTTTTATGTATTAAAATTCTTTATCTTTAATAATTTGTTTTTCCTATGTTTATAATAATTATTTTTAAATTTTCTTACTATTTCTAACAACTGCATCACTTAACATTCTACTTCTGTTGTTTCCTAGGTTTGTTGTATTTTTATATTGAGCATACCTCCTAATTTTAATTGAATTTCTGATAATGTAAATAAATAAACTTAGATGCTTTAGAAGATAATTTTTTTCCAAGCCTTTTTTTTCTGGCAGGCTGATAAAATAACACTAGATCACTCTTTTTTGTTTGTATGAGAAATAGTTTTTATCTTTATTATTTATTATGGATTTCCTCCCTATTCTTAGAAAACTACATCCTCTTTTTCCTCATTCCAGTGTGTCTGTGTTTTTTATTTGGGCTTTATTCTCTGATGTTCCTAGGAAGCAATTGAATTGTGCCTCCAAACAAAGGCATCGGTTCTTTCAGAAATCATATATCCTTCAGTTTCTGTCTGCTTTGTTTGCTTACTAGTGCCTTCAAATATTACTTTTTAAACTTCTTTTCAGCTTTTTTTTTTGTTTTTCTCAGAAAGGTCAATTCAAAAGATAAGTTACTCCATGACTGGAGCTTGAATTTCCCAATAAACCTCGCAATTTATTGCACTAGTGTCCCACCCAATTAGACAAAAACAGTTTAAACTCCCCAAATATGATAGAATGTGAAGTATTTTAGAAAAGAAGGAAGTTTTAAAAATTGTGTGCACTGAACATGTGTGTATGACAAGAAACATTGTTTTATGACAAGGCAAAATTATAATTTTTTATAATCTTGAAAAATAATGGTTATATAAGAATCATTCCCTGAATGAAAAATTAAAATTCCTCAGATTAGGCCCATCCCAATTCTATCCAATAACCAAGGATATTTTGCATGTTTTTTTTCATTAAAAAGAATCTAACCTTGGAGATTAATTTATGCTGTCCTTATGTTTTTTTAACCATAAGCATTTTAGCCACTAGTTGATAATAGAAAACAGTCAAGCAGTAGATGGCTGGATTTATATGATGCTCTTTGTGTAGCAATTCAAAGATTTTCTAACTAAAGAAAGAATGATAACACATTATACATTTGTTTTTAGTACTTGAAATTCAAGAATATGACACTGGATTAGAGAAAATGGAAAGAGTAAGATAAAATTTTTAAGTTAAACATAGTAAAAATATTATTGGAAGTATAAATACTAGGTGTTTTGAGAATAAATTAGTCTTTTTGTCATCTCAGAATTTTCACATTCCCTCCCATTATAAATAGTTATATGAAAAGAAAGGTGAAATGAAATATGCTCTTATTTTGAGCAAGTAAAATGAGGTGATTAGGAAAGATGAAGTGTCTTTTAATCAAAATATCAAATGTATAAAATAGATAGTTTTATCTCACAAAATGCATGTGGAAAATTTGAAGAAGTGAGTGGTGATTACCATCTAATTTCATAGAATGTCTATAAGCATAGTGCTTCCTCTTATTAAATATGACCATCAATATTTGTGCTATTGGGAAGGGGTTAAATGATGAGTGTATTTGTGTATGCATGTGTGGGTTACTTAGAAAAGAATAATATTGTCAATTAATACTTAAGGCTATTCCAGCAAACACACTTTGAGAGATCAAGATAGCTTATTCTTTGAAGTTATTCATTTTGAGGTTTATTCTGTAGCTTGCCCTGTGACAAATTGCAAATAATTTATAGAGTTTGTAATGTAAGTCAGGTTTGTCTTGCTAAAAAATCTTTCCTTTTTCTCAATATATTAACACTATCCTCCCTGTTATTACACATCATGCAATCACACACACAGATGTCTAATTCAATTTCATGGTTCATAGTAGGTGCTTAATTAATTCTTATGAGATAAACTGAATGCATTGTCAAATCCAAGCCAAGCCACAGCACGATCAGAAAAATAAAATATAGCTTTCTAACCGACTAGCAAGAAGATATAGCAATTTTTACCCTTTGATTTAGTTACAACACTTTATTTTTTAAAATTTATTTATTGAATTTATTGGGCTGACAATGGTTAATAAAATTATATAGGTTTTAGGTGTACAATTCTAGAATACATCATCTGCATGTTGCATTGTATGTTCACCACCCAAAATCAAGATTCCTCCATCATGATTTATCCTCCCTTTAGCCTCTTCTCCCTCCCCCCACCCTCCTTTCCCTCTGGTAATTATCTAAAAGTTGGAAGTGTATTTGAGGATTTTTTTTGGTTTTTTGCTTAATTCCTTCACTTTTTTCACTTACCCTCAACCTTCCTCCCCTTTGACAGCTGTCACCTTGTTCTCTGTACACATAAGCCTGTTTCTATTTTGCTTGTTAGTTTATTTTGTTCACTTTATGAGTGAAATCATATGGTATTTGTGTTTTTCTGACTGGCCTATTTCACTTAGCATAATACTCTTCGGGTCCATCCATGCTGTCACAAAGGGTAAGATTTCATGCTTTTTATGGCTGAGTAGTATTCCATTGTATAAACAAATGTACCACAGCATTTTTATTTATCCATCTACCGATAGGCTTTGGTCTGCTCCTACATCTTGGCTACTGTAAATAACACTGCAATCAACATAAGTTTGCATATATTCTTTCAAATTAGGGTTTGGGGTTTCTTCAGATATATTCCCACCAGTTGAATCACTGGGTCCTCAGGCAGTTCCATTTTAAATAATTTTTGAGTTATCTCTACACTGTTTTCCACAGTGGCTGCACCAGTCTACATTCCCACCAACAGTGCACAAGGGTTCCCTTTTCTCCACATTATCACCAACACTGATTTATTTATTTATTGCTGATAGCCATTCTGACATGTGTGAGGTGATATCTCATTGTGGTTTTAATTTGCATTTCTCTGGTGATGGTGAGCATCTTTTCATATGTTTATTGGCCATTTGTATGTTCTCTTTGGAGAAGTGCCTATTCAGGTCCTTTGCCCATTTAATTAATTGGACTGTTTGTTTGATTTTTGGTATTGAGTTCTATAAGTTCTGTATACATTTTGGATATTAACCCCTTATCAAATGAATCAGTGGTGAATATGTTCTCCCATACAGTGGGTTGCCATTTCATTTTGCTGATGGTTTCCTTTGCTGTGCAAAGATTTTTTAGTTTAATGTTGTCCCAATTGTTTATTTTTCTTTTGTTTCCTTTGCCTGAGGAGATATAGCAGAAAAAATATTGCTATAAGGGTTTGAGATTATACTGTCTGTGTTCTCTTCTAGAATTTGTATGGTTTCTAGTCTAACAGTTAAGCCTTTAATCCATTTTGAGTTCATTCTTGTGTGTGGTATAAGAATGTAGTCTAGTTTTATTATTATTTTTTTGCATGTATCTGTCCAATTTTCCCAACACCATTTATTAAATAGATTCTCTTTACCCCATTGTATGTTCTTGCCTCATTTCTCAAATATTAATTGACTATATAAGTATGGATTATTTCTGGGCCCTCTATTTTGTTTTATTGACCTATATCTCTATTTTCATGCCATTACCATGCTGTTTGAATTACTGTGGCCTTGTAATATAGTTTGATATCAGGTAGCATTATTCTTCCAAAGTGTTTTTCTTTTTCAAGATTGCTGTGTCTATTCACGATCTTTTGAGGTTCCATATTAATTTTTTGGAATACTCTAGTTTTGTGTAATACACCATTGGTATCTTGATAGTAATTGCACTGAATCTATAGATTTCCTTCGGCAGTATAGACATTCCACTTATTTTATCTTCTTCAATTTCTTTCTTCAGTGTCATATTTTGTGATTACAGATATTTAACATTATTTGTTAAATTTATTTGTAGGTATTTTATTGTTTTTTGAAGCAATTGTAAATGGGATTGTTTTCTTAGGTTCCCCTTTCTGATAGTTCATTATTGGTATATAAAATTGCAACTGATTTTTGGATATTTATTTTGTATCCTGCTACTTTACCGAACTCATCTATCAGTTCTAGTAGGGTTTTTTTGTGGAATCTTTAGGGTTTTCTATATGTAACAATGTGTCATCTGCAATTAAAGACAGTTTTACTTCTTCCTCTCCAATTTGGCTGCCATTTATTTCCTCTAATTCTCTGATTATTGTGGCCAGGCCATTCTGTGCTCTGTTGAATAAGAGAGGTGAAAGCAGGCATCCCTGTCTTGTTTGAGAACTTAAGGGGAATGATTGCACTTTTGGCCCATTGAGTATGACGTTGGCTGTGGGTTTGTCATATACGGCCTATACTGTGTTAAGGATATGTTCCTTCTGAAAGGTTTTATCATAAATGGGTGCTGGAGTTTGTCAAATGCTTTTTCAGTGTTCACGGATAGGAATAATTAATATCTCTAATGTTATAACCCTTTCCATAGCACTAAATTGCCCTCACCTAGTTTCCTAGACTGGGAGAATTTGTCTTGTCAGACAAATTACTGCTATCAGCAATTGTAGAAGAAGGGCCTAAAAGTAAGAGTGGTTAACTATCTTGTCAAAATTTTGCCTTGAGATTGATTTGGCAGGATTTTGACTTAGGTTCCAGTCTTTCGGAATCCCAATATAAGGGTACCTCTTGGACTATTTAATAATCTGAAACTAAAGAAAAAAGAATTGCACACACACTGGGAGAAAAGGATAGCTTGATATGCTACAGATTTTGTACTGTCTTCAGCTAGAAAGTAATGTGCACCTCTTCATACATGAAAAGGAAACATTGTAAGAACTAGCCTTCTGTGTTAACATAAATAAAAAGTTTTTATATCTCAGAGAAGACTATTTTAATTGATATCCATAACTGCCTTTTAAAACTACATAAAACCTCTATATATGTTTCATCTTTCCTTTTCTCCTTTTCCTGTATTTAAGCACAGTATCATCAATTTTATGGATAAAGGTAAAACACTGTCTCATTGAATTGGATTATTAAGAAAATTCCACATAATTGCAGAAAATACACAGCAAACTGCTGGGAAATGGTAGTGCACTAGTTTAAAAAGTAGTTTTGATGTGTGAAAGTGTGTTATAATATCTAATAAAAAAGAAAAAGATTAGCATTAATTTACCACTTATTTAAAATGAAGTCTTTAGTACTATGATTAATTAAGATACCTATATGTCAACTGGCATAAAAATTTATTATTTTCTTCTATTGGGAAATGTGTTAATATAGACTGATTAACTTAAAAAACTGTATCAATTGGCTTAAAAGTTAGACAAAAATCTATGTTTGTACATATTTGGGAGTATTTGTGTATATGTATATTTATCTGTGTGTAAGGAAATTATTATATGCATATACTATAAGGTCTTATCAAAAACTGGCAAATATAGGAGATGAACCAGCAAGATATAAGGGAAAAGCATATATTTTGCCATTAGTTTACTTAAGTTTAAAAGGGAATAAGAGAAAACACCCCATGGACAACAGTGTGGTGATTACCAGAGGGAAAGGAAGGTGGGAGGAGGGGGGAGGAGGTGAACAGGGGAAATGGTGATGGAAGGAGACTTGACTTGGGGTGATGAGCACACAATACCATATACAGGTGATGTGTTATAGAATTGCACGCTTGAGCCATATATAATTTTATTAACCAATGTCACTCTAATAAATTCAACTACAAATAATTAAAATAATAAAGACATAATTTACTAATTTACTAATAGTATAACTCTAGCAAGTTACCTAATATACTACTGAGCCATATGTTTGTTAGAGCATTGCCATGAAGACCAAATGAAATATCACATGCAAATTGCATCAATAAAGTACTTTGATATAAAAGATACTGATCCTAAAGACTATATGTAACATATAGTTATGTTTTCTGTCATTATACTCCTTAACTCATTTCTTGACTTAGCAATTTTCAATCTAGAAGGCTGGCATAGCTATTTATTCTACACACAGCCAAGTAATTCTTTAGCCAGCAGGCAGAGAGAGTTAGTGGAAGCTGGTGTCCAGGCAGTCTGTTAAACCACTGTTTTAAATGAGTGGGATTTAAGCTACAGAAAATCAACCTAAAAGGAAAGAGTAAACATTTTTTTTTATGATTGCTGGCAGGATGGCAGAATGTTTCTAAATGATTTTGAGTGCTTAACTTATAAATGATAGATGAAATCTGAAGAAATAGCACTTTAATGCTTGGAGTGAAAGTCATCTATTTAGATAGGTAGGTAGCTAGGTAGGTAGCTAGGTAGGTAGGTAGACAGACTGATGCATAGACAGAGAGCATGTTCTATCAACAACAGTTTTTCTCTATCAGAGAAGCCGTTTGCAAGAACAATTCTCATTTCCTGATAGAGTAGTAAAAGCACTTAGAATTGTAGGTAGCATTGCCAGAAATTCACTACCAGGTAATAATGAAGTTGCAGCAATTTTTCTCGGTAGGGTAAAGTATTATATATGCCCAAAATAAAGTAAAATAAATATTTGTTTTAGAATCCTGAATGAGGCATTCCATAGCCTCCCAAAATGCAATCTAAAGAACAAAAAAGTCTTTATAGTAAGTTAGCAAGAGAATAAGCCCAAGATAAAAGATCCAGCTTCCTTTACCCATGCTCAATTCTCATGGAAAGTACCAAGGAGCCGTTGGTGCAATAAATGGGAGCTCTCACTCATAGGGTAAACCAGACTGCAATTAACAGTTTCATCGAAAGATCGAGCATCTGGATCAAAACCGAACACTGAGCAGAGAAAGTCCAACAGGAAAATGCTTTCATTCTATAGTGCTAACAATTCTACTTTATCTTAGTTTTCTGAAAATACTTTTTCAAAAATATTGGCTAAGCTTAATTAAGTGATGTCTTAATGAAAGTGGCACTACTGGTATAATTGTTTATGTCAGAATAAGTAAACAAAATGTCATTATATTACATTTTCATTAAGAAAATAAAATTATACCTCCCTAACCACCTCACTTTGCTACCCATTCACATGTCCTCCTTTCAAATGGTCACATCAACTGTAGAATTAATGGGTGCAGAGTGTTCGCTACCTGCTGCTTCCATTTGTTCCCCAGCAAACATAGACAATTTACACTCCTAAATATCGTAAGACTCAGGGCCCTGGTATCCATGTTCCATTCACAGGAGCAGGAAAAATTGAATAATATTAATATTTTTAGAAGTGCTGTAAGCCACACTATAATTAGTTAACAAAGACAGTTATTGTGTAATGAAGGGGAAAATTACTTTTATTGAATTAGTTGATGACATTTTTTTCTAATTATTGCACTGCAGGTGTTGATATCTACAGATTGCATTGGTAAGGTAATTAGGTCCAGTAAGTGTGGGAATTATGTTAGGTTAAATTAGTTTATCTCCAGATAGGGTTTAATAAAGTGGAACTGTATCTTTCCAGGTTACATACTATCGTCAGAGCTTGTGCAGACCACTTAACATGATGTTAGTAAAGAAGTTCAAATTAGGAAGCACAATTGCCATAGGACAAATCTCATTTTTAAGAGACCTTTCTTTTTCTTTTGGGAAATATAAATCAAAATGATGAATGGTACAAATTTCTAATATTCCCCCATCATCCAATCACTTAATCTGATGATCGCTGTCTCCACATCACTGAATGGATGCAGGCACACACTGACTCCGCCTGTGTTCAGGAAAAATAATCAAACCATTATCTAATTATGTTAGCTTCCAAAACAGGAAAGGAAAAAAACCTCAATGACACTGTGCCTAAATATTTCCACAAACAGAAAAATAAGACTATACTGACTTCTTGTAACAATCAATCCATTTTTTTGTATGAAATAAGATTATATTTTCCCTTCTGTCATGTAAAAATACACATATTATTCTTTTCCATTTTCCTTGCCTATCTGGGCAACCAGATCTAAATTGCATGCTTATTTAAAGTTCCCTTAAAATAATTTTTCCGTGAAATAAAGATCACACACCAAGATCCAGGCAGTACAAGAAAAGCTGAAGTTAACACAAAGGGGAACATACAGACACTGCATTCAAATTCTAAATTTGTGAGTAGTCCTACGAGTCTGCGTCCTACCCTCCTCTAACCCCCACTTTTATGATTTCGATTATTGCCTTATTCTTTATTCAGTGGCTTTCAGATAGGAGTCTGTAGATTTTAGGATTCACCTCCTTATAGTCTAAGTAGGTGAGTTAAAGCAAAATTTTTTACCTCTGTGTGCTTGTGTGTTTTCCAAAATATCAAAATCCTAAACGAATAGAGAAAAGATAGAACTCAACATAATTGTGTTTGTCGTTCCCTATGAGAAACTTTTACAAACCTTTTGTCAGAACTGGAATGGCTCTGCTAATGTGAACGCGCTCTTGCAAAGATCAGTTCTGTCGGAAAGCTACCAATTAAATGATGCTAATCAAAGCAGCAGGATACACCTTGTGAGACATCTTTATATCTTTAGAGGAGGGTTAAGTCTCTCATAAAATCAAAGGGAAACATAGAAGAAAGTTGCTCATTAGGATTGCATAATGCTCACACTTGAAAAGCCTAAGCGAGATGAAATTTCTCATGATGCTTGCAGGGATCATTAAGAAAGGAATTTCTTCTAAAAAGTAAAATCAGTTAAAAATGGCCCAATGTAAGGCTCAAACTCCTTGGAGCCTAAGACATTTCTCTTTTTTGGCTAGCATTTTCTTGAGGATTATTTGGTACCTCATCAACACTTTAAACTTGAACAAAACCAAATTATGGACTTCAAGCTACCATAAAAATTACTAATTGAGATATGTATGGGGCCGTGCATCTGAACGTGTTATTTGACTTTAAAAAATGCTTCTCTAGTCATTATCTCATTTAATGTACAAAGCAACTCTTGGAGGTAAAAGGGTTTTATTTTAAAGTTAGACTATGGGAGCGTGGTGGGGGCAGGAGAGAGCAACAGGGAAAAAAGTGGGATAACTGGATAACTGTAACTAAATGACAAAATAAATAAAATAAAATAATAAAATAAAATTGCAACACAGTGATTGAATAATATATCTAAGGCTATGGGATACTGTGTGGAAATGAAATAAATACTCACTTGTTTTTAGTTCTAAATCATTGGTCTTCTGGGAAAAGAATACATATATTCTAATAAGACAAAATTAAAAATTATTTTCATATCTTTTTAAAATTCCTGTCTGTATTCAAATGCTTAAAAAACTGGAATGCAGAGTCTAAAAAAATCTAAATCTTATTTTCTGTGTTACTTGTCATAATCTGATAAATTCTTTTACCATTCTTCCATTTTTATACTAGCCTCAATTTTCTTTAAAGACATAAAAGGAAAACATGTAATAATACTACCTTACAGTATTAAACTACTTTAAGCATAGGAAAAGTGATCATTCCCCTATGCAGATAAACTTTTGAATGTAGGACCAACTTAAGCATGTTTTTTAGTCTTCTCATTTATGGTTCCTTACAACTGCAATGCTTTCATATTATGTCTTTGTTTGGTTTTATTTTTAGGGTAATGTTGGCCTCATATAATGAGTTAGGAACTATTCCCTCTGCTTCCATCTTCTGAAAGAGATTGTAGAGAACTGGTACATACTGATTGAACATAAAGGGAATACTTTATGAGAGAGAGAGAGAGAGAGAGAGAGGGAGAGAGAGACAAAGAGAGACAAAGAGAGACAGAGAGACAGAGAGACAGAGAGAGATTGAAATTGAAAGAGAAGCAGAGAGAATTGGTATGATTGCTTTTTTAAATGTTTGCTGGCATTCACCAGTGAACCCATCTGGGCCTAGAACTGTATGTTTTGGTATGGTATTAATTGCTGAATCATTTTTTTAGTAGATACAGGCCTATTCAGATTGCCAATGTCTTCAGGTGTGAGTTTTGACAAATTGTGTCTTTGAAGGAATTGATCCATTTCATCCAAGTTATCAAATTTGTGTGTAGAGACTTATTCATAGAATTTCTGATTTTCCTTTTAATTTCCACAGTACATGTAGTCAGGACCCCTTTTTGTTTCTGATATTAGTAATTTATGTGCTCTCTTTTTATGTTAATCGGGCCACAGGTTTATCAATTTTCTTGATTATTTTAAAGAATCAGCATTTGGTTCATTGATTTTCTCTATTGTTTTTGTTTTCAATGTCAGGGATATCTGCTGTAATTCTTCTTATTTATTTTTTCTATTACTTTGGATTAGTTCTTTATCTAGTTCTAAGATGGAACCTTAGATGAGTGATTTTAGATCTTTCCTGTTATCTAAGACATGCATTAAATGCTATAAATGTCCCTTTATGCACTGCTTTCATGGTACCCCACAAATTTGGATAAGCTGTTTCCATTTAGTTCAAAAATACCATATGATCTCACCTTTAAGTGGAACCTAATCAACAAAATGAAAAGTAAGCAAAATATAACAAGAGACATTGAAATTAAGAACAAACTGACAGTAACCAGAGGGGAAATGGGAGGAGATAATGAGGGAAAAGGGGGAAGGGTTTTAAGGAACAACTATAAAGGACACATGGACAAAGCCAACGAGGGTGTGGGATCAGGGGAGGGAGGTGGGGATGGCTGGGGTAGTGGGACTGGTGGGGAGAAAATACAGATAACTGTACTTCAACAATAAAAAATAAATAAAAATAAATTTTAATCTCTTAATATTTCTTTATTGACTCACGTGTTACTTAGAAGTTGTTTAATCTTCAAGTATTTTGAGATTTTCAAAGTATCTTTATATTATTAGTCTAATATTTAATTCCATGATTGTCTAAGAGTAGACATTGTATGATTTCTATTTCTTTAAATTTGTTAAGCTGTGTTTATGGCCTGAATGTGTTTGATCTTAGTTAATGTTCCATATGAACTTGAGAATAATGTGTATACTCTTGTTGGATAAAGCAGCCTATAGATGTTCATTATATCCAACTGATCAATGATGTTGTTGACTTCAGCTGTGCTTTTACTGATATTCTACCTGCTGGATCTGTCCATTTCTGATAGGGTGGTGATAAGTGTCTACTGTAATAGCACATTTATCTATTCTCCAGTTATTTTCCTTTTAAATATTTTATTTTTCAATTATAGTTGACATACAATATTATATTAGTTTCAAGTATAAAACCACATGATTAGACATTTATATACAGCATGTGTCTTTTTGGTTTAGTGTTTTATGTATCATTATTTTTTTAAAGATTTTATTTATTTATTTTTAGAGAGAAGGGAAGGGAGGGAGAAAGAGAGGGAGAGAAACATCAATGTGCGGTTGCCTCTTGCATGCCCCCCACTAGGGACCTGGCCTACAACTCAAACTGACTGGGAATTGAACCAGCAACCCCTTTCTTCACAGGCTGGCACTCAGTTCACTGAACCACACCAGCCAAGGACATTTTAGGTATCTTTAGATAAATACCCAGAAGTAGAATTGCTGGGTCCTTCTTTGTCTCTTGTCATAGCCTTTGTTTTAAAGTATATTTTGTCTGGTATAATGTTGCTACCTAAACTTTTTTTTCACTTTCTTAAAATATCTTTTTTCCATCCTTTAGTCTGTGAGTGTCTTTCAATCTGAAGTAAGTCTCTTGTAGACAGCATATGTAAGGGTTTTGTTTTGTTATCCATTCAGGAACTGTATATATTTTGATTGTAGCATTTGATCCAGTTGAATGTAAAGTAATTGTTGATAGGTATGTGTTTATTGCCATTGTATTATTCATATTTTTTACCTTCTTTTTTTCTTCTTCTTAAAAAAGACTCTAACATTTAATGTAATACTAGCTTGGTGGTGATGAACTCCTTTAGCCTTTTCTGGTCTGAGAAGCTCTATCTTTCCTTTATTCTAAATAATAGCTTTGTTGGGTAGAGTAATCTTGGTTGTAGGTCCTTGCTTTTAACTACTTTGAGTATTTCTTGCCATCCCTCTGAACTGCAGATCTTCTGTTGAGAAATCAACTGACAGTCATATGAGTTCCCCTGTAGGTAACTAACTGCTTTTCTCTTATTGCTTTTAAGATTCTTTCTTTGTCTATAACCTTTGGCATTTTAATTATGACATGCCTTGGTGTGATCCTCTTTGGGTTCATCTTGTTTGGAATTCTCAGCACTTTCTGAAATTGTATGTCTATTTCCTTCCCCAAGTTAGGAAAGTTTTCTGCCATTTTTTCAAGTAGGTTTTCAGTTCTTTGCTCTCTCTCTCTTTTCCAGCATCCCCCATAATACCAATGTTGGTTTGATTGGAGTTACCCCAGAGGCTCCTTAATCTATCCTTACTTTTAAAAATTCTTTTTTTTAAATTTTTCCTGTTCTGTTTGGGTGTTTTCTATTTCCTTTTATTCCAAATTTCTGTTTTGATCTTTTATTTCATGTATATACTCTACTGTTGATTCCCTGTAATGTATTCTTTATTTGTTATATAATTATTTCTGACTCATTTTTTATGTTTTATATCTCCATTTTTATATGTCCTATGTCTTTGTTGAAATTCTCACTAAGTTCATCTATACTTCTTCTAAGTTCATTTAGAATCCTTATAACCAGTGTTTTGAACTCTGAATCTGGTATATTGCTTATCTCCATTTTGTTTAGTTCTTTTTTCTGATCTTCTGTTCTTTCATTTGGGACACGTTCCTTTGTCTCTTCATTTTGGCTACCTTCCTTTGTTTGTTTCTGACTATTAGGTAGAGCTGTTCTGTCTCCTAGTCTTGGTAGAGTGGCCTTATATAGTAGGTGTTCTGTAGGGCCCAGTGGCACAGCCTCCACTGTCACTGGAGCTGGTTGCTTCAGGTGACCCCTGGTGCGCACCCTTCTGTGGAGAATCAGTTGTACGGGGGCTAACCCCAAGGAGAAGGACTTGCTTCAATGTGGCCCTGGTGCCTGCCGAGTTTTCCCCTTGAGTGTGTCACTCATGGATGTGCTTGGGTAGTGCTCTGGTGTGTTCTGAAGCTGTCTACTAGGAGCGTGGCTCTGGAGCCTCCAGGAGGTGCAGGCCAAGGTCAGCCACCTGCCACCTGTGCCCTGTCGGGGGCAACCCAGCATGAGTTACAAAGCAATCTGCAGATGGCTGCTATTGTGCTCAGTTTGGAGGTACCCAGTAGAGGCTAAGCTAAAAACCAAGACCAGCTGCTACTAATGCCAGGCCTAGAGATACTTAGCAAGAGCTATGGGGCACACTGAGGCCAGATGCTGCTTGATTAGGAGATTTTAGGAAAATCTGCAGCATGGACAAATTGGGTGGGGTGTGGTCTCAGGGAATAACCATGGTGTGGCCAACAGTGTTAGCCTGTTTGATGAAGATACAGGTGTCATGCCTTCTGCGAAGCAGTGTGAGGCCTTAGCAAGGTAACAGCAGTGGCTCTGCCAGCACTTCTGTCTGTGAAAAAGCTGCTCCTCCAGCACTCTCCCTGAAGCCAATTCAGTTCCTCCCTCTGTGTTCCTGGTGCCTTATAAGCTGCTGCACCAGTGCTGAGGCTCAGAGTAAGGGAGTCTGAATAAGTCTGTGCATGGGCCCTTTCATAGGAACTCCTGGGACTTCAGAAGGCCACCACCCTCTCAGCCACAATTCCCTGTTGGTTTTCACAGTCAAAAGTTATGGGGACTTCTCTTCCTGGCACTGGAACTCTGGGATGAGGGGCCTCATTGCTCAGGGGGAACCTCTGCAGTGAAGACATATCTCCCAATTTTTATCCACCACTTGTGAGTGTAGGACTAAGCCTCAATGTGGCTTTTTCTTTACATCCTTATAGGACTTCTGTTCAGCTACATTTTAGGTGGTTGTAAATAATGGTTTTCTGTAGTTTAGCTGTAACTTTTATATGTTTGTGGGAGGATGTGAGTACCACAATTATTGAATACGTATGCCACCTTCTGTGTCTCTAGTTATTTTCATCACGTGATTTGGCACTCTCTTATTAGGGGCGTATACTTCAAGTTATGTCATTTTAGACTTTACCCTTTTACCATTATGTAATGCTCCTCTTTTTTTCTTGATAACTTTCCTTTCTTTGAAGTCTTCTCTATTTGAAAGTATAATATAGCTACTACTGGTTTCTTTTGATTAGTGTTACATTGTATACTTTTCTCCATCCATTTACTTTAACCTATCAATATTTTGTATTCAAAATGGATTTCTTGTAGAGAAAACATATAGTTTGGTCATATTTTTTAATTCACTGTACAATATCTTTAAATTGGCACACTTATACCATGGGCATTCAACAAAGAAAGTTGATATAGTTGGAATGATGCCTACCATATTTGTTAGTTTTTATTTGTTGCCCTTGTTCTTTGTTAGTATTTCGTCTTCCACTAGTTTTCTGCCTTTTATAGTCTGAATTGAGCATTTTATATGATTCCATTTCTTCTCCCTTTTGAGCATATCAAGCATATTACTTTACATACTTATTTTCCGTGGTTGCTCTAGAGTTAGCAAGATACATTTCCAACTAATCCAAAGCCACTTTCAGACACCACTGTGCCCTGCACTGGTAGTGCCAGGACGTTATAATAAAGTATTTCTAATTCCTCTCGCTTATCCCTTATAACATCGCTGTCATTCATTTCACTTGTATATAAGCATATATAAACATATATGATATACACATAAACATGCGTAATCAAATGCATTTTCTACTGTTCTGAGCAAAATATTATGTTAGATCAATTAATAAGAAAAATAATTTTCTAAACTAACTTCTTTAGTGGTTTTCCTTTTTCTATGTATATACACATTTCTGACTTATATTATGTACTGGAAACACATTCCCTCAGTTTTTGTTTGTCTACAAAAGTATTTATTTCTTTTTCATTTTTGAACAATAATTTTTTTGGTGGGGAGGGTGGAGTGTTTTATTTTCCTTCTCAATGCATATTGCCACTGTACTTGGAAATTATTTCTTCTAATTAACTTGTTACTAATTTAAATCAACTGATGGAGTTATTATGGTCAGTTGATACATTTATGTTGAATAAATGCATGGACTTTAAAATATTTCATTACTTCACTTCCAATTTACATGCTATTCATTTTCAGTATTTTTCTAGCCCGTTTCTATCCTAAATTGGAATTTTAACATCACTGTGTGTGTTCAATGGCTTCTCAAATATTTCTCCAGTGTCTTAACTTTTGCCCCTAATTAGAGTCCTAATAAGGACTTAAACTCAAATAGTTATTTAAGGTGTGATTCCAGGAAGCATAAGTAAAGCAATATGAAAGTTAGGGGAGGGAGAAAAAGATTAATGTCTTGGCTAACACTGTGGGCGATGTGGGTCTGCAGTCCCGCTGGGAATCCACCTTTGAACTATCAAGAATTTCCCCACTAGTGTTAGAAAATAGAAGCATTGCCCACTAAAATCTGACACTCCTTAATTAACAGAATACCCAGGCGTATTGCCTCCATTGTCCATCCAGGTTGTGACTAAGTGTGAAGGAATGGCCTGAAACTTTGGGGAAAATTCTGAGGTGGCAAAGTAGTGAGACAGGAGAAACATATTTCACGTGATAAGCTAGCAGGATGCATGTGTTGTCCTAATATGCCACTGGGAGTAGATGGTTGAGATACAATGCCACGTCAGCGTCAGCTACTCCTTCATTTTTGTGTATCTGTTACCATTTGATCTCACAGTTCAAATATTCCACCTGGCATTTTCCTCCTACCTCTAACACTTTTTAATAATTATTTGAAAGTCACTTTTTCAGTTTTTATTTAAATTAATGTCTGTACTTTACCCTGAATTATGTATTTTTTCCTCTGAGAGTCAGTTTACTCTCTCTTATCCTGTCTATGAGGAAAATGTCATTTTGGTTTAGAGATAATTTTTCTCTCAAGTTTTCTGACCAGGCATTTGGTTTATACTCCTTGGTTTTACCCAGCAACATACCCAGAGATGGGCTTCTCTCATTATCCAAGAGGTAATTCCAAGAAACAACTGTAAGGGAGTGGGTGGGTGGAAAAGCAGAGGGAGGGAAATGCCAATAGAACAGATTCCTTCATGGGCAACTAAGTGTGATCTCATGGGGGAATTCAGGAGTAACACGGTTCACAGTTATTGCACCTGACTGGTGAAGGAGCTGATTTATTTTTTCTTCAATTCCTATCAGTCACTGGGGAATAGGGACCATTAATTCTGAGCTTGTGCTGCAGGCCCGCAAAGTGCACTTTGGCAGCCAGAGAGAGACATCAGACCAAAAATCATGCAGGTGCTGTCGTTTGAAATGCGGCCTAGCAACTTGGCAGGAAATATGGGTGGAACGCATATTATGGGAACTATACCTATATTTCCCCTACCTATGAAATCTAGGCTGCTACATCCTCCTTCTTAGAAAGATATGCTTAACAGAAAATTTGCAAAAAATGTATTTCAAATTATCACCTTAGCCACAGGGATATATAAAACCCAGGGAACAATATGATTACTTTGGCTATAAATAGGCATTGTAGGTTTAGGGAAAAAAGGAGGACAAAAATTATAGAAAAAGACAGAAAAGGTGATTTTTTTCTCAAAAAAGTGAAAGTTAAAAAAATAAGTAAAATTTAAAATAGGCTGTTTCATGTATTGAATATGCTAAGTAAATAACTTACACTGTCCACGTCTGTAGTAATTGAGATCTGAAAAAAAGGATATGCAAAGTACACATTTAAGATTTAAGGCAAACTGAAAATTGAATTTGATAATAATCTAAAGTGGAGAATTAACATAGTGTATATTTGGATATGAAAAGATACAGAAATCTTTTACCCCTTAATTAGTTTCTATATAATTAATTAGTCTGAGATTTCCACTACTTGAAGTTAAAAACATTAATTTAAGAAAGTTAACATTTTAAAAAAACTTTATATTAAATTAAGATTTTTAAATTATTTCTTCTGCTCTTGTTTTTAATTGCTTTTCTTCAAAATGAACTAACAAGAAAAAAAAGAAACAGACTCATAGAGAGCAGGCTAATAGTTTATGGAGCAGGGGGCTGGGTGGGAGTAGAGGGATTAAGCAAAAAAGAAAAAAGAGAGAGAAAGAACTTACAGATATGGACAACTGTGTAGTGATAGCCAGAGAAGAGAGGGGGGTGGGAGGTGGAAGAGGAGGGTATAGAGGGGATAAGTGGTGATGGAAGGAGACTTGACTTGGGATGTTAAACACACAGTACAGTGCACAGATGATGTGTTAAAGAATTGTGCACCAGACCCCTGGCTGGTGTGGCTCATTGGATTGAGCACCAGCCTGAGAACAAAGGGCCTCTGGTTTGATTCCCAATCAGGTCACATGCCTAGTGGGCCAGGTCCCCAGTAGGGGACACACAAGAGGCAACCACACATTGATGTTTCTCTCCCTCTCTTCCTTCCCCTCTCTCTAATAAATAAAATATTTTAAAAATTTAAAAAACTTGTGCACCTGAATAACCAGTGTCATGCCAATAAAAAAAAGAAAAATACTGTATCTTTGTTTATTTTAAACAAATTAGATGAACCTATTTAAATTCATTTTCATGTTTAAAATGTTTAAATCATAACTGTTACTTAACACAAACTTTTAATAATTTATAACAGTATTCATTTGGAGAGAAAATTACTCTATTGCACTTCCCCATTCTATTGTACATAGTTTCATATAATATTTCTAAATAAGTCTATCACAAGCAATTCTACAGAGTACATTTTGTCATTTTGCAGATTGTTCCACCTAAAATACAGCTAACTGATTGCTAAAATGTTACATTGATGTACAGTTCTTACAATAGACATACACTGACATAGATCCTTTATAGACAAACTACATTTATGAATGATCTGATTTTGGTTGTCATGATGAAAGCATTAATTAACATTTTATTTAGTTTAATTTTTTATTGTTGAACTATTACAGATGTCCCCCTTTTTGCCAGCTTCCACCCCCACCCCCAGCCCTGGCCTTCAACACACTACTGTCCGTGTCCACGGGCTATGAATATGCATATTGGCTAATCTTTTCACCTTCTTTTATCCAGTTCCACTGACTCCCCTCTTCTCTGAGATCTGTCAGGCCATTCCATGTATCCATGCCTCTGGTTCTGCTTTGCCGGTTTATTTTTTTCATTGGATTTCACATATAAATGAGATCATATGGTATTTTTCTTTTTCTGACTGTCTTATTTCACTTGGCATAATTATCTCCAGGTCCATTCATGCTGTCACAAAAGATAAGCATGCCTTCCTTTTTACAGCCAGTAGTATTCCATTGTGCAAATGTACCATATACTACCCGAAGCAATCTACAGATTCAATACAACTCCTACTAAAATACCAATGGTGTACTCCATAGAACAATCAGCATTTCAAAGCTTTGCTTAAAATTTGAGTTCATAAATTCTTGTCGTGTAATCCAACATAAAGAAAAATTATAACAGCTCTGGCCAGTGTGGCTCAGTTGTTGGAGTGTTGTCCCTTAAACCAAAAGGTCATAGGTCCAATTCCCAATCAGAGCACATGCTTGGTTTGCTGGTTTGGTCCTGGTTGGGGTACTGCAACCAATCAATGTTCTCTCTTGTATCAATGTTTCTCTCCCTCTCTCCCTCCCTCCCTTCTCTTCTCTCTCAAAAAAATAATGTACATATATAACAATATATCTTTTTGTTATAGATATTATATAAATATATAATCTATTATAATAATACAAAACATTTTTTAGAGAAAGATTAGACTTCCTTTATATAGTCCACATAATCATATAGTCAGGACAATTTTCAACCATCACTGGGTATCTTAATTATACTTGTCCTGTAACTTCCCTTTAGGTTTATCTACTGAAAATGCAGGTCAATGTGCTTTTTAATGTGCTCTCCTCCTGCCTTATTTGTATTTATATTTGAAAATTCATTCTGTTTACTTTTGTTCATTAAGGTCATTCGTCTCCCATATTTTAACATTGGCTGCTCTAAAATATGATTTCATAGAAATTTGAAAGCTTCCTAAGTTAATTACTCTTCTATAATTATACACCCTTTATTTGAAGTGAATCCATTCAAAATAATTTTCCCATTTACTAAGAATCTTTCCAATTACCAGTTTATGACAAATTAATGACAATAGACAAATACCATGTTATATTTATAATGCTAAAGCAGAATATAACATTGATTATGAAATCACCTATATGTTCATTAAGAATTAGGTTGGCCAAAAAGTCCATTTGTTTTTTTCCATAAGATCACTCTAATAGCGCTTAGTTGTCTTTTTTAACTTCATTAAAAACAATTTTGTTAGACTTTATTGTGACAGCTGTCATATTAGCATGCATTTAAAAAAAACTTATCAAAATTGGTGAATTTGTGTAGCCATTTTAATATTGAAGATAGAAGAAAATATGCAACATTTTTGGCATATTATGCTTTATTATTTCAAGAAAGGTAAAAACAACTGAAACACATACACAAAAGATTTTGTGCAGTGTATGGAGAAGGTGCTGTGACTGATCGAATGTGTCAAAAATGGTTTGCAAAGTTTTGTGCTGGAGATCTCTTGCTGGAGGATGCTCCACAGTCAAGCAGGCCAGTTGAAGTTGATAGCGATCAAATCGAGATATTAATTGAGATCAATGTTATACCATGCAGGAGATAGCCAACATACTCAAAATATACAAATAGATATAGTCATTGGTGAAAATGAAAACTGTGTCTCTTATTTTACAGAAAAAACTAAATGGACTTTTTGGCCAACCCAATACGTATAATATATTACAACATTTCGTATTCTCATCTGCATCAATGGTTGCTGATGCTTACTCATCTCACCTTGGAGAAAAATCTTCCCTACACCTAAACCACTTTATTATTTTATATTTTTCCTTCTGTGTTGAGACTCTAATTAGGATCTCTTCCTCCACCTACTCTTTAAATATTTCTATCATGTATTTTTCTAAAGCCATCATTTTATTTCTTGAGTATATTTTCTTGCCAACAGTATTCATCCATATAGCTTTACTTGTAACCCATTTATTTATGAATCCTAAGTCTGTTTGTAATCACCCTCTTGAACCTCCAATCTTGTATCATTTCCAGAGTGGTTACCAGTTTGTAGATGTTCCTATCAAATAAACAAAATAATGTTTACCATCTACCTGTAGCCCTATCACCTTTACCTTCCCCGCTGTGCTCTGACTCCGTGCATGACACTGAGTTCAGTCGCTCATGCTGTCCTGTGTACAGTTGCATCTCCCAGGCTAGCACTGGACTAACACGGTCCATGCCACTGCCACCTCTAACTGCCACAGCAGCTTACTAGTGACCTCCCTTCCCCTGTTTTGTCCCATCCAAAAATTCCTGAAACAAGAGCTGGCTGACATAATGATCATATGTCTTTATTTCCTAGGGCAGCATATGAATTATTATTACTTTATGAATCAATTTAAAAAAAGCAATTTATAAATATGAATATACTTTCTCCAAGGTAAAGAAAAATTTCCCAAACTTTATATGCCCATTTTACTCCCAACATGAATATAAGTTTGAAAAAGTTAGTCACATATCTACCCAACCATTACTTCATATGTCTAAAGCCCTACAGGAACTCCCAGTCTCCACTGTTGATCCTGGTTCTACCAAGTTCGCATTCCTCTCCCTAGCCCAATTTGAGTTGGAGAGGATGCCTTTACCCTAGGGAGGAAGTAAGCTTTTTAAATGCCTATATAATGAAGTGGAAAATATCATAATAGTGCTATTAACTGTACAAAGAAACCACAATTATTTGTGTCTTTCATTTAATATAGATTATACTCAGCTATTTTTTTAAAGATTTTATTTTAGAAAGAGGGGAAGGGCAGGAGAAAGACAGGGAGGGAAACACCAATGTGTGATTGTCTTTTGCACACCCCATACTGGGGCCTTGGCCCAGAACCCAAGCATGTGCCCTCACTGGGAATCGAACTGGAAACCCTTTGGTTCACAGGCCAGCACTCCATCCACTGAGCCACACCAGCCAGGGAAATTTTAATGAAGAAATAATTCCAGGGGGACCCACAATAAAGAATATATAATATGGGAATGATACAGAAAGAGGAGAAAAGGAAAATGGAATTGAAGTGGAAGAAAATATATCACATTTCAGTTTGACTTATTTATAGATTCTATTTTTTAAAGCACCATTATTTATATTTTAGAACAGAGTTTTGTATTTTAGAACAGAGTTTGAATAAGGACATAGATTGTAATTTACAGTTATATTACCTTAAAAAGCATTTTAAATTCTTCTGGCTTCCTTTCTGTACTGCTAAAAAATTAGATAAGGAAACTAATCTCACAATTAGGTGATAAAAATATTATCTAATCCTCAAGTTTGTGAAGGTTAAATGGATCAATCCATGCACAACACTTAGACCAAATCTTGGCATATTCAAGTACTTAGGATTAGATAATATTATTATTGAATTTTAAAAAGTTATATTTTATTTCTATTCCCTCAAGTTATCCTGAACTAGCAGAAAAAATAGAGTCAGGAAAAAGCAAATTATAAATATCTTACCTCACATTCCAATAACGTCAATCGACTTGAACATTTATCATAAGCTGTTAAAAAATAATAAAAACTAAAACATCAGTTTGGTTGCATTGTGCAAAAAAAGTGAGTAGTGAGAAATGTTACAACCCACGCTGATGCTCCATCTCCTCCACAACAGCAGACACCTCCATACTCAGTACCCAGGGGTTCTCTCTTGAGCTAGATGAGGATGAAGATGATGTGCTTCCTCTCTGAGGCTATTTGCTACCAAGTCCAAGACCTAAATATAGCATTTTAACTATCATACTGCATGCCATAGCTTCTTACTCTAATTTTCTTGTCATTGATTTTATAATCAGACATAGACCTGTTCATTGATCCTTCTCAAGGTCTTTATAAGCTTGAAAAACATGATCAGATTACTTTTTTCTAAATCCTACTCAATAATATCAGCAGCCTACTTAATATGACTAAAGTGTTTATTTTGCTTAGAAAATGAAGTCATATAACAGATAAATTTCCTGTATTTCTGGGGGTTTTTTACTAGCCTATAACTCTATTCTTTTAAATTTTTTTATGTTTAATAAACTTCCCACTTATTTCCTTTCATCATTATTAAAGGCATAATATTTACAAAAATCCTTAAACAGAATAGGTAAATTCCGAAACATTTTCATGGCATCTTGATATATAGAATATCATATGGCAATCTTAGAATAGATGCAAAGGCAAAGTGCATATGAAGCATTCCCCAAATGCATTAATCTATAAAGCAACCATTTATGCAACACATGTGGAGAGCAAAAACCCATCTATGTATATCTTGATGTGAGTTTTTCAGACTATAGTTTATTACAACAAGTATGTCTAGTTAGTCATAGATCAAACAGCTCTGAAATATCTATGACCATCACAAAACAGTTGCTAAAGGGGAGAATGTTATAGTTGGATATACGGTCACATGGATGGATAATCAACAGCTTATTTATGTGCAGAAATAAGATATTGGATTGAAATTAAGACACGATGCTTAAGGTCACTGGAAATTTCACTGGAATGTTGCAATAGGGTCCAAGAACAGCCTCACAGGAGCATGTCTACTTGCTTTGATATGAAGGATTTTGAGCATATTATTGTCCCAGTACCTAAAACTCTACACTTAAAATTCTTATTGTAGATTTTGAAAAGATTTGTTTCCATATCATATTAAAATGTTGTCCCTACAACAATCAATACTCTATATGTAAAATAACTTTTACATTTAAAAAACTCCTTTTTATGATGGTAGTTTTAATCATTTTCTAATATAATTTTTATATAAAAGATCCTTCAGTTTATGAACATAGAGAAACCTATGAAGAGAGTAAAAATATCTACAGTCCATTAGGTATTATTGTATTGTTTTGTTTGTTATTCTACAACATATTTTACAGTAAAAGATTTATTCTTACAATATTTTTCCAGGAGTAGTTTTCCTTATATATTAAAATGAAAAATACTTCAGTAAACTGATGTAACATTGATGGTGGCAATGCTACATTGTAATTTTTTGTTGTCTTCTGATACTATAAGAAGAAACAGATATGAGGTTATGTATTTCAATTTATAATTCACTATATATTCTAGGGCAGCTATTAATATTTAATTTAGAAAAAAATTAAAGATAAAAATGAACATCTGTTATCCCAATGCTCAGATACAATATACTGAATCTCTTAATAAACCAAGTAATATATACATATTTTTTAAATTCTCAGAGTAGCCATGCTTAAAATGAAGAGAAAAACAATTTTTGTTCCCCATTCCAAAGGTCTTCTCCTTAAATATCAGACAAAGTTTCTTGTGTTAATCATTTTAAAACATTTTAATGATCATAATAATAGTATCATTTAATAGAATAAGCCAGTCAGAGAAAGACAAATAATTTAGGATTATACTTATATGTGAAATCCAATAAACCAAATTAACAAAATAGAAACGGCCTCACAGATGCAAAGAACACACTGAGAGCTGTTAGAGAGAAGGGGTAGGGAGACTAGATGATAAAGGTGAAGAATTAAGCATAAATAAAATAATATAATAAAATAAAACCTCATAGACCACAGTATGGTCATTACCAGAGGGAAATAGGGATGGGGGGGTAGGAGACAGTAAAGGGAGAATAAATGGTTATAGAAAGAGATGTGACTTGGGATGGTGAACACAATAAAATATATATACAGATGATATATTATAGAATTATACCCCTTAAACCTATATAATTTTATTACACACATCACCCCAATAAATTCAACTAAAATATTATGTGGAAATACATAATATACATTATTTTCAATGTCAAAGTAATTATACAGGGTCTGGCAGAAGTAAGGGCTGCTTGAGTGTGGTTGGTAGGGTAATAATATGGGTGTAATAATTGATAGTTTTAATTCAAACATTTCACCTAAAATGTCATATGGTGTGCTTGAGTGTGATATTGTCATTGTACAGAATTACTTGCTTATGATTTTGTAATAAAAGGGGGCATTATTTGTGCCGGACCATGTATTTACCTCATGCTTTTAACAAAAACTTCATTATGTTGTATAAATGAATCATAATTTTAATGAGTTCACTGTAAAATCAAGTTATTTGCATTGCATGTTTATATTGAAAATTTTGATTACAAAAATTTTGAGACTATTTCATAATAGAACAAATATTATTAGATTATCATTTAGGGAAGTAGCTAGCCAATCACTTATCACTGTTATACAAAAGTATCAAATGGTATTTTACTCATCCTTTTCTACCCTGAGACTTACATTTTAGAAAGATGACATGTTATGAATGCAAGCGTGTGAAATGTCTCACTCCACATTTCAATACCACATCTCAATATGGGTGCGAAGCCAAATGGGCAGCACTTTCACGTGGAAGGTTTTGGTTTTCTGCCGCCCTGGAGGGCCAGGGCAAAGGAGTCATGGCAGCAGTTCACCTCAGATGCGAGCTTCGCCGTGAGATTGCGAGCTGCTCTACGATGCTGGACACATGTCACAGGCTGGCAAACATGTGTCCCATGCTGACGCTTACATGCGCATAGAAAACATATAAGGAGTGGTGAAATTTCATAAATTGATATTCTGGACAACAAAAATATGGTAATTTGTATAGATGGGAAATATTAATTGAGCAAAGAATTTTAGACGTCAGTGATCCAGATGATACAGATGGGATATTAGCACACTCATTTCCAGAATTACAATTTTAATAAAATAAGTTTATAATTGCTTTAGCTTATTATTCCAAAGCAATGTTTTAAGATTGCTTTTTTCCTTTGCAACCGAGGATAAAATTACCAAATAGAAAAAAAAAGTAAAGCCTCATCAAGAAGTGGTTTGATTCACTAATGCATAGTTTTCTGTGATGGGGAAAATAGTAATGTAGTCACCCTGACTGTTGAAGCAGATGAACAGAGAAGGGAGTGATAAAATTTATATCATTATAATTGGTATTGACTTAAACTATGGAAGAAGTGAACTCAGAAAACAGCATAGGCCCAGACCCTTCCTGGAATTTTAGGAGCCTTTTATTTTCCAGGTATCTAAACATGTAAATAATCTGTTCATTTTCTTAATTGGTAAAAGGTAATTTTAGCTTTTGCAATATTTTTTTGCAAATACAATTGATAGACTGTCACTAAAACATTAATGAATCAAAAGAAAATTTGAAAAATAGATAAATGCAATGACTATATACTCTAAATAATGTTTCTTAAACTGGATAATTAGACACAAAAGCTTTTAAAGATTATCTTCTTTCCATTCATGAAAGAAATATTGTTAAGTATTTGTTGTATTTTGAAACATATTATTTCTGTTTCCTAAATTTCACAAACCATTTTATATTATTGTTTTGTAATATGGGATATATGTTTTAGAAACAGCAAACTTCTTATTCATACTTTTTAACTGGATCTTCCAGTAAGTAGTAAGCATTGGAAAGGCCACAACTGCTCTTATTTTTACAAACTTCTTTTTAAAAATATTTTATTTATTTATTTTTAGAGAGAAGAGAAAGGAGGGAGAAGGAGAGGGAGAGAAACATCAATGTGTGGTTGCCTCTCATGCGCCCCCTACTGGGGACCTGGCCCGCAACCCAGGCATGTGCCCTGATTGGGAATGGAACCAGCAACCCTTTGGTTTGCAGGCCAGCACTCAGTCCACTGAGCCACACCAACCAGGGCTACAGAATTCTTAATTGAGATTTGGTTTAAATGGTGAACTAATTTTTACTTTTCAGGAAAATGGAAAATTTGGGAGCACTCGAATCCCTGTTTTCTAAAATCTGCAAATCAAATCCCAAAGAACCTATTCAGCATCATCTTATAGAAGAAATTCTCATTTAAAAAATTTACTTAGACATGGAGTCCAAAGAGAGTTGTGTTTTCTGTTCAACATATTTTACACAAAATACTTTGCCACCAAAATGAACATTCTTACTTCTAAATATATTCCTAATACTGACTTATAAGAAAACCTAAGCAACTGTTTAAATTACTATGATTACAGAAGACTTTATCTCATTCATATTTTAATTGTGTCCTGAATAGGTAAGTTTAAAATTTAAGTGAAATTGTAACCCACTGTATAATACAGAGAAATGGGAACAGAAGCTTCAACAAATTAAGAAAAAATCAGCCTTACATTTAAGTGAACAGCTATGTTTAACTAATCCAATTACAGCCTAATTGAAAGCATTTTAAATGTAATGTATGTTATAACTTAAAAGGAATATGTGTCAGAAATAACATTTAGATTAAAACTAGGATTTGCTCAGTATTTAAACTTGACTCTACAGTTTCACAGTGGAAGGCAATCTGTACTTTCAACAAATTTTTGGTATCAAATTTAACTAGTTTCATACTTTGCTTTTGTCAGTATAAATAGAGTATTTATTATATACCCATAAATTTCTGCAGCTGAAGAAGGGAAATATGTTTTAAAGATTTATTTTTTCTATCTATTTGGTACTTAACTCTAGACTGTTTACAGGTTGAATTCTTGCTTCTCTCACTACAAACGGGTCACATTTTTCAACCAATCACAGTTGCATTGACTAAAAATGAGCCTGCTCAACCTATGAAATAAACTTTTTCTCTTACCAAACCTTCAATATATAGCATTAAGTCTTGTGACCATTCACAATGAGCCTTTCTCAGAAACAAAGAGTAATTTTAATATAAGCAAATGTACAGTATATGAACTCACCCTTCAAAACATTTAAAAAAAGCACTTTCTGTGTATCATATCAAAATTCCTAATTGTCAGTTCCAGGAACCAGTGTTTAATCTTTCTACATCCTCTGTGTTTCTTATTATCAACAAGTTCTTTTGTATGTACTATTCTCTTTAGTAACACATGGTCCTAATTGTTGTTACCTTTACAAATAAACTTTCTCCCTTTCTATTCTGCAGCTGTTGATGTCCTTGTGACTTCTTTTATCACTTTTATACCCTACCCACCTTTCTTCCTCTAGTTCTTTTTCGCCTCTCAAGTGTTTCCTGACACCCTCAGTAATCTATCCTCAATTTCAATGTAGCTCCTCTAGAATATATTGTCTTATTTTATGATAGGCTTATGGTCCTAACTGCCAAAATCACCCCCTTTTGTGGGGTTGTTTTTCCCCTACAATTTTTCCATGTTTATAACCTTGAGGGTACTGCATAAATGCATGTGGAATTGTGGTATAAATTAATTTGTATGAATTTTTTAATTTCCTGAGGGTATATAGAATCTCTGCGATATTTATTTTAGAAATCACAGAATGGTAAATCTATTACATTGTTAGGAGCTCTCAACTGTGAGGTCCCATCATTTTTATAGTAAATAAATAGTCAGAACATGTTCTTACATGTCATGTAACATTCCTTTAACAAGTCTTTATTTTGCCAACAGTTCTAGGTTTGGAGAATACAGAATAATATAATACTCCCTAAAATATACTTAGAAATTCGAGTAATATAGAAAGTAAGAAACAAATACAAAAAAATCATTAAATATTACTATGTATTTGCGTACAGTGTGCTCCCTTGGTCTATAGAAATTAAAACTAACCCAAACTGAGTTTTATTTTAGACAAAGAGAGATTGGGAACATGAGTTTCCATGCTATTGGAGCATAAAAAAGCCATAACTGAGTGATTCTATGCTGCTCTTCAGGAAACTGAATAGAATCAGTCCTAACAGAGAACATTAGATATCTGTGTGTGTGTGTGTGTATAATGGGTAACACAATCAAGTTCTTAATTAAAATATATACAATACCACTTATCTTCAAAATATGTAAAATATCTACTTAAGCCTTTCCAATTTGCAAAATATTGACTGTATATGACAAATAGTTTAAGGACAATGTTATATTTATGTCTCTAGTTTATTGTGATGGGCATGTAGACTGTATGCATTTGTCAAATGCCATTAGTTTATATATTTCAAGCTGGTAAATTATATGTAAATTATATCTTAAGAGTAATTTAATCATCAGTTTGCTAAATGACATTGGATAATTATTTAATTTTGAATAACCTTTATCTGAGATAACTGCATAATATTTATATGACTTCTAATTTCAAGCATAAATAAGGATAGGAAGAATACAAAGTATTTTCCACTGAGAGAATTTACTACATATAATTTGAATCACTTCTATTTAGATAACATTTTTATTTAGGTATGTTAGCATATTTTTGACCTCTTTATATCTGTTAATACTTCTTGTTTTGAATTCTACTACGTCTGCAATAAATAACAGCTATACCAGCTGTCTTGTGCTTGGTATAAATATAAAGTGATGATACACTCTCCACCCCCGCCAATCTTTTACTTTCAACCCGATAGTGTTTTTAGACTTAAAATGCATCTCTTCCAAATGGCTTACAGTTTCATCTTACTTTTTAAAATACTCTTAGACAATCTCTGGTTTTATCTGAAAGTTTTATTTCACTTAATAATTATCATAATTCTTGGTATGGTTGGTTTCATGTTTGCCATTAGACTGCATGCTTCCCATTTCCCTCTCTTTTCCCTTTTTTGTCTTCTTTAAAATAAAAAAAAATTTGGATGCCCTTCTGTCTACTTTATTGACATTTTAGCTGCACATATTTCTTTCATTATTTTTAGAGATTTCCTTATAGAACAATATACACAGTACTAATTTATCATTCTCTAGCTTGAATTCCTGCTTCACCTACAATGTAAGAGTCTTACACAACAACATCGTTCCAATTTAAAAAATCCTTTTTTTGTTGATGTCAAATATTTTACAAATACATCATTATAAACCTCCACATATTCCCCTGAAATCTCATGCAGTGTAGGTTTCCTAGAGACAAATTATTCCTGATTATATTTGAAAAATGTACACATCAACTTTTATAGTAACTTTTACTACAAAATTAAATTTACAGAAATATTGCAGAAAGAGTACAGGCAGTTTTTGTGGACTCTGCACCCAGTTCTCCTCATACTTCAAACCTTTAGTATGACACACTTGTTATAATTAATGACCAATATTGATCATTAACTAAAGTCCGTATATTTTCTCAGTATTCACCTAGTGTCCTTTTCCTGTTCTGGGATCCCATCCAAGGTAACATATTGCATTTAATCACCACGCACCCTTTGGCACCTTCAGGTTGTGACACTTTCCCCTACATTCCTTGTTCTCAGTGAACTTGAAGGTCTTGAGGAACACTGATCACCTACTTTGTAGAAAGTCCCTAAATTATAATTGATTTTTTTCTCCTGGTTAGGCTGGAGTCATGCAAAAAGGATCCCCAAAAAGGTAAAGTGCCATTTTCAGCCCATTAAAAGTGCACGCTACCCACAGGACTAATCAGCGTTGACGTTAAATTGCGTCATCTGCCTGAGGTGGTGCAGTGCGAATCAGCTTTCTCTATTTCAAATTGTGCTTCAACCCCATTTTTCACACTGTAGTATCTGAAATGAGTTCAATATCTACAAACCACAACTAAACTCTGAGGAATTTTGCTGGACCTCTCTGATAGCACAATATCTACATGAATTATTTGGAATCTTTCTGCATGGCAAATTAGCCTCTTACCCTTTGTCCCATTTATTTATTTAATCATATAACTATATCAGTATGAATGTGCGGATGTTCATTTTATATTTTTGGTTAGAGTTCATACAGTTTTATTGAGTTCATGGTTCAAAATTAGAAGCATTTTTTTTAGCTTTTTAGCAGTAGAAGCTCTTTCAGTTGGTTCCTCTATTCCTATTTATTTACTCCCCATAATTGTGGGTGTATCTGTTTTGTTTTGTTTTTTTAAGCACTCTCCTACTCTCTGGCCCTACAAGAGGTTCCAGGATCACCTGGTAGATTTCTTGCTTGGTCCTATAATAAGCCATTTATTCAGGAGCTCAGTTTCCTTTTATTAGAGACTGGTATTAAGGACCAAAATCTGGGGATAGATGTGCTTGTCACTTTTGAGGTAATGTTTCCAGGGCATCTCAGCTATAAGAACAAAGAAATATATATGTATATATTAACCCATACATATATATCATTCTATAAATATTTTGATATAAAAAAATCTATATTTCTACTAAGCTTGGCGTAAGTTCATAATGATACTCAAACTCTAATCTACTACTATGGTGATAAGTATAGTATTTGTCCCTTGCTTGTCTGTAAGTTCCCACTCCCAATAGTGATATAGTGATATTAAAAACTTCCACCCATGTGCCCTGGCTGGTGTGGCTCAGTGGATTGAGTGCCAGCCTGTGAACAAAAAGGTTGCTGGTTTGATTCCCAGTCAGGGCATAAGCCTAGGTTGCAGGACAGTTCCTCAGTAGGGGGCACATAAGAGGCAACCACACATTGATGTTTCTCTCCCTCTCCTTCTCCCTCCCTTCTTCTCTCTCCAAAAATAAACAAATAAATAAAATAGTTAAAAAAAAAAAGCTTTCACGCATGCCTTCACAAGGGAGAAACCTTAACAACTAGAATTCACTACTTATGTACCTATTCCATTTGTTTTCAAGTTACTTCCGTAAGCAACTTTCTTGCCCATCCACACCAGTGAGGTTGTTTCATACATTTGTAATGTAGTTAAATTCCTTTGTAATAATCCATATGCCTTCATGGGATTTTTTCCAACAGCCTTAATGATTTTTTTTGGAAAGTTTGCACACATAAAGTTTACTTTGTGTGTTGTAAATTCTATGGGACTTGACATCTTCATAGTGTAATGTATCTACCATTACAGTATTATGCAGAATAGCTTCACCACCCTCAAAGTTTTTACATATTCAACCCTATCCCTCCCCCTTCAAAACACCCGGAAATCACTGATCCAATTAGCCTCTATGGCTGTGCCTTTCTCAGAATGCTATCATAATTGGGATCATAAAGTAGGTAGGTTTGGGGGTGGTTTTTTTTTTGGACTGGCTCATTTTGCTCCTCAGTATGCATTTAAGATTCACCCATGTCTTTGCCTGGCTTTATAGCACATTCCTTTTTATTGCTCAATAGCATTCTATTGAATAGATATGCCAATGTTTATCCATTCACCTATATTTAAGTATTTTTAGTTGATTCCTGTACTTTTGCTATTACAAAGTAGCTGTAAACATTTGTTTATGGCTTATTGTATGGACATACATTTTTTATAAGTTGGGTAAATACATAGAAGTGACATTGTTTTACTATACAGTAAGCCTATACCTAGTTATTAAAACATGACAAATTGTCTTCTAAAGTCCTGTACCATTTATATTCTCAGAGGCAATAATTGATCATTTCTGTTGTTTCTTATCCCCATCAGCTATTGGTCTTATCAGTGGTTTGTATTTTAGCCATTCTAATAGGTGTGTATTGATATCTCATTGTCTTTTAATCTGAAATTTCCTAATAGCATACCATGTTGAGCATCTTTTCATGTTTACTTGTACTCATATGTTTGCATGTACTAAATGTGTGAGTGTGTATGTGTGTGTATACATACACAAAAATATATTGTTTGGTGAGGTGTCTGTTCAGATACTTTGTCCATATTTTCATTGGATTATTTATAATGTTGAGTTTTAAGAGTTCTTTGTATATTTTTATATATTTTACAAATGCTTTTCCACATTTAGTGATTTCTGTTTCAATCCTTTTAATACTGTCTTTTATATGATGAAAGTTTTAATTTTACTCAAGCTCAAATTATCTTTTTTTTTGTGGATCATAGTTTTGTATTATATAAAAAAATCATTACTAAACTCAAGTTCACGTAGATTGTCTCCTATGTTTTGCTCTGGAAACTGTTTTATGTTGTATATTTAGATCTATGATCAATTTTGAGTTCATTTTTATGAAAGTTCAGTATCTAGGTCATTTTTTCTTTTTTGTATCTTTGTGGGTTTTTTTTTTCCTTTTTTTCTTTTGCACATGGGCATCCTTGTTCCAGCACCATTTATTTAAAAATGAAAAGTCTATTATTTCTACAATGAATTGTCTTTGATCTATTGTCAAATGTTTTTGACTATAATTGTGTGGGTCTCTCTCTGATGTCTCTATTCATTTCCATTGACCTGTGGGTCTCCTCTTCCACCAGCACCATAACATCATTATAATTTTCTACATAGACGATCATGGCATTTGCAAGTAAAGACGGTGTTATTTCTTCATTTCCAACTGGTATATGCTATAATTTTTTCTTGTTTTATTGCACTAGAACATCTGGTGTGATGTCAAAAGGGACTTAAACAGATTATTTCATTGCCTCTTTTCTGACTTTGAAGAAAAGTGTATAGTTTCTTACCATTAAGTACACTGTTAGCTGTAGGTTTCTGTTGATGTTCTTTATCAAGGTGAGGAAATTCTTTATTCCTAGTTTGCTGAGTTTCTTATGAAGAATAGGTATTGAATTTTGTCAAATGCTTTTTCTGCCTGAATTCATATGATAAAATAATTTTCTTCCTTAGCTTGGAAATGCACTGAATTATATTAATTTTCAAATGTTGAACCATCCTTAGATACCTGGAGTAAATCCCACCTGACTGAGATGTAGAATTTTTCATACACTGTGGGATTTGAGGTGCTACTACTTTGTAAGGGTTTTTGCACATGTGTTTATGAGAGGTATTGGGCTATAGTTTTATTTCCTGCAATGTCTTTATCAGGTTTTTGGATTTGAGTAATGCTAAACTCATATAATGAGTTTGGAAGTGGGAACTATTATCTCTTTGCTTCTGTGTTCTGAAAGAGAATTATGGCTTCATTTTTTTTTGTCTTTAATGTATTTTATTTCTTTTTTTAAAATTTTTATTGTTATTCAATTACAGTTGTGTGCCTTTTCTCCCCATCCCTCCACCCCACCCCAGGTGAACCCACCTCCCTCCCCCACCTCCACCCTCCCCCTTGGTTCATTTCTTAAGGTTATTACCAGTGTGTACATGATGTTTCATTGAGTTGTACACTTGAAACCTATATGGTTTGCAAACCAATGTCACCCTAATAAATCCAATTAAAATAATAATTGACTTTATTTAATAAAGACACATTTTGAGCATTTATTTCTCCTATTTTGAATGTTGGTAGTTTGTGACATTCAAATAATAGATACAGTTGGCATAATATCAAATTTATGGACATAAAGTTGTACATAGTAAGTTTTTATTATCCTTTTAATGACTATGGGAACACTATTAATAATCCCTCTTTTGTTTTGGGGGATTTTTTTGTTTTGTTAACTAAAACCCTTTATTAATCAGCATTTCATAATGGTTTTGTCTCCTGTATTTTTCTCTAAAATAACCTTGCTAATTTATTAATTGTATTGATCTTTTCAAAGAGGCAACTTTTGATTTTATTATGCTTATGTTTCCTACATTTAATTTTATTAATTTCTGCTCCCTATTTATTTCTTTTAATCTACTGCTTAGAATTAAATTGCAGTTCTTTCTCCAGTTTTCTGAAGTAGAATCTTGAGTTTTGATTTTAGATATTTTTCTTTTTTAATATATCCATTCAGTGTTATAAATTTCCCCCTAAGCACTGTGTCCACTGCAGCCCTCATATTTTACAAGCTATGTATTCATTTTAACATACCAAATATTTTTAGATTTCTTCTCTAAACCATATGTCTTCTTGGCTGGATAGATCCATTGGTTGGAACAATATGCCATACCCCAAAAGTTTGCAGGTTCCATCCTCAGTCAGGGCACATACCTAAATTGTAAGTTCGATCCCTGTTTGGGTCAAGTACCAGAGGCAACTAATCTTGTTTCTCTCTCTCTCTCTCCCTCTCTCTCCGCTTCTCTCTCTCTAAAAAAAATCAAATATATCCTCAGGTGAGGATTTTTAAAAAGCATGTTATTAGAAGTATATTGTTTAATTTTTAATATTTGAGATTTTTCAGCCATGTGTTCTTTTTAAGTATATTTTATTAATTATGCTATTAGAGTTGTCCCAATTTTTCTCCCTTTATCCCCCCTCCACCCTGCACTCAAACCCTACAGCATCCCCTGCTCTTAGTTCATGTCCACGGGTTGTACCTATAAGTTCTTTGAATTCTCTGTTTCCTATACCATTCTTTACCTCTACACACCTATTTTATGCCTACCAATTATGCTTCTTATTCTCTGTACCTTCCCCCCCATCCGTATCCCCCACCACTGATAACCCTCCATGTGATCTTCATTTCTCTGATTCTGTTTCTGTTCTAGTTGTTTGCTTAGCTTTTGTTTTCATTATTTTAGATTCAGTTGTTGATGCTGATGGTTGTGAGTTGTTGTCATTTTACTGTTCACAGTTGTTGCTATTCTACTTCTTAGGTAAGTCCCTCTAACATTTCATATAATAAGGGTTTGGTAATAATTAACTCTTTTAACTTTACCTTATCTGGGAAGCACTTTATCTGCCCTTCCATTCTAAATGATAGCTTTGCTGGATAGAGTAATATTGGATGTAGGCCCTTGCCTTTCATGACTTCAAATACTTCTTTCTAGTCCCTTCTTGTCTGTAAGGTTTCTTTTGAGAAATCAGCTGATAGTCTAATGGGCCCTCCTTTGTAGGTAACACTGTCCTTTCCTCTTGCTGCTCTTAAGATTCTCTCTTCATCCTTGATCTTGGATAACTTAATTATGATATGCCTTGGTGTGTTCCTCTTTGGGTCCAACTTCTTTGGGACTCTCTGGGCTTCCTGGACTTCCTGAAAGTCTATTTCTTTCGCCATATTGGGGAAGTTTTCCTTCATTATTTGTTCAAATAAGTTTTCAATTTCTTGCTGCTGTTCTCCTTCTGGCACCCCTATAATTCGGATATTGGAACGTTTCAGGTTGTCCCAGAGGTTCCTAAGTCTACCTTCATTTTTCTGAATTCTTATTTCTTCATTCTGTTCCAGTTGGATGTTTATTTCTTCCTTTTGTTCCAAATCATTGCTCTGAGCCCCGGTCTCCTTCTAGTTACTGTTGGTTCCCTGAGTATTTTGCTTTATTTCATTTTGGGTATCCTTCATTTGTTCTTTCAGTTTTTGACCAAGCTCAATCAGTTCTGTGAGCATTTTGATTACCACGGCTTTAAACTACCCGTCAGATAGGTTGGGTGTCTCCTCATTGCTTAGCTCTCTTTCTGGAGTTTTGCTCTGTTCTTTCATTTGAGACCTATTTCTTTGTCTTGGGGTGCCTGTTAAGTTGTAAGGGGACAGGGCCTTAGGTATTCACCTGGGCAGAGCAACCCTCGCTGCGCTGCTGCCTGTGCAGGAGGGACCAGGGAGGGAACAACGCAGCTTGCCTGGTCATCTCTAGCCCACTTTCCAATGAACTCTTGTGTAAGACTGGGAGTTTCTCCCACTGCAGCAGCTGCTGTAGTCCAAAGTGAGCTCTGAGTCTCAGATTCACCTTCACCAACACCTCCATCTTGGCCACAACTCTACAAAGGTTCTTAAAGGTGGTTTAATTAAATTGATAATGCACCAGAACCTCTGCACTGGTATAGTGAGGTGTCTCAGCATGGATTGAGATTGAAGTGTTCAGCAATGTATTCTTAATTCAACTGTGACCAGAGGAAAGGCTTTGTAAGATTTCCATTCTTTTACTTTATTAAGGTGTATTATATGGCCCCAAAATACAGTGTGGGGCAAAAGTAGGTTTACAACTGTATGTGAAAACTTTTTATTCTTATTTCCATTTATTAATTATTGTATTATTTTTCATACAATTATAAAGCTACTTTTATCTCACCCTGTATGGTCTATCTTATTGAATGTTCTATATGAGCTGTAGATGCATGTGTATTCTAGAACTTTTTTCAGTATTCTATGAAAATCTATTACATCAATTTGATTGATATTGCTATTCAAATCAGCTATACCCTAAATAAATTTCTGATGATTTGTCAGTTATTAAAATTGCTGTGTTAAAATATCCAACTATAATAGCGGACATGTCTGTTTCTCCTTGGTTTTATCAGCTTTGCCTCATGAATTTTTAAGTTCTGTTGTTAGATACATCCCATAGGGAATAGTTGTGCTTTCTTGGAGAATTGACCCCTTCATTATTATGTAATTGTCTTGTTAATCCCATAATTGTTTTGTTCTGAAGTCAGAATTGTCTGAAATTAACATAGCTACTTCAGCTTTTCTTTGATTAGTGTTAGTATTGAACACTTTGCTCCATCCTTTTACTTTTAATGAGTCTTTTTTTTAATTGTTGTTCAAGCACAGTTGTCTGCATTTCCCTCCCACCACTTCCCCAAACCCCAGCCATCCCCACCTCCCTCCCCTGATCTCATCCCCCCTTGGTTTTGTCCATGTGTCCTTTATAGCTGTTCCTGCAAACCCTTCCCCGTTTTCCCCCCATTATCCTCTCCCACCTCCCCTCTGGTTACTGTCAGTTCTTTAATTAAGTGTTTCTGGTTATATTGTGCTTGATTGTTTGTTTTGTTGATTAGGTTCCACTTACAGGTGAGATCATATGGTATTTTTCTTTCACCACCTAGCTTATTTCACTTAGGATATTGCTCTCTAGTTCCATCCATGCTGCCACAAAGGGTAGGAGCTACTTCTTTCTTTCTGCTGTGTAGTATTCCATCGTGTAAATGTACCATAGTTTTTTGATCCATTCATTTACTGATGGGCACTTAGGTTGCTTCCAGCATGTGGCTATTGTAGATTGTGCTGCTATGAACACTGGGGTGCATAGGTTCTTTTGAATTGGTGTTTCAGGGTTCTTAGGATATAATCCCAGCACTGGAATTGCTGGGTCAAAAGGCAGTTCCATTTTTAGTTTTCTGAGGAAATTCAATACTGTTTTCCACAGTGGCTGCAGCAGTCTGCATTTATAATTGCAGTGAGTTTCTTTAGAACAGAGATACATTCAGGTCTTAATTTTTGTCCTCTCTAGCAACCTTTGTGTTTTGTCTGTGTATCTAGATCACTCACATTTAAAGTGACAATTGTTATAGTTGAATTAATGTCTACTATTTTTGTAACTGCTTTCTCTGTTGATTTGCTCCTGGTTTTATTTCTACAGTTTTTATGGGGAGGGAGCTTTCTTTGTTTTTGAGTATTTTATAATTTCATTAGCTCTTCTTTGACTATCATAATTATATATTTTTTAATTATTTTTAGCTGTTTCCCTAGATTTTGCAATATATATTATTAAATACTCTAAGTCTAGCTTAAAAGTATACATTACTACTTTATATGTAGTACAAGTGTTCTATAACATAATATTCTTAATTTCACCCTCCTGGCTCTAGGACATTGCTGTCATTCATTTCATTTATTCATGTGCAATTAACACCCAATATATTTTTATTATTACCTAAAATATTTTTAAATAACTTAAGAAAAAGAGAAAAAAATTATCCTAATTTATTCAATCTTCAATGCACTTTTTTTCTTTATGTAATTCAAATTTCTGCTCTACATAATTTCCCTTCTCCATGGAAAATTTTTTTAAAAAGATATCTTTTCTGAGCAACTAGGCTAGTCTTAAATATTCCATTTTTTTTTTTTACCCCTAAGGAAGACTTTATGTAAGCTTCGTTACTGAAAAATTTTTTTTTCTGGATATAGAATTTTCAATTGATTTTTTTTTCTTTTAACACTTTAAATACTCTACTCTCTTCTTGCTTGCGTGATTCTTGACATAAAGGCTACTGTGACTCTCGTCCTTTTCCCTCTCTAGGTATGGTGGTCTTTCATCTCTGTAGCTTCTTTCAACTTCATTGTGATTCTGCTTGGTGTTCTTTGAGCTTTGTATCTGTAATTTGTTGTTTGTCATTAATTTTGGAAAATTCTTAAACTTTACTACTTCTAGTATTTCTTCTGCTCCATATTCTCTCTTCTGGAAATCCAATTCTGTGAATGCTATGCTTTTGAATTTGTTCCTCAGTTTTGGGTCCTTAGTTCTGTTGTTTTCTTTCATTTTTCCTCTTTAAATTTTAGTTTGGGAAGTTTCTATTAGCCTATCTTAAAACTCACTGATTCTTTTGTTGGCTGTGTCCAGTTTATTTACGACTCAAGAAAGGCATTCCTTTTTTTATTTTATTGTATTTTTCCATTAACATTTATCCCCCCATACCCTCTACCACCTTCACCCATTGCAATCCCCTCCACAGTCACCACAGTGTTGTCTGTTTCCATGACTACTTTCTATCTCTCTTTTTTAAAATTTTATGCTAATCCCTCCACCCCCAACCACCCACACCCAGAGCTGTCGGCCTGCTATGAGCCTGTCTCCATTTTGCCTGATAGTTCGGTTTGTTCATTAGACTCCACATATGAGTGAAATCATACAGTATTTGTCCTTCTCTGACTGGCTTATTTTACTTAGAATAATGATTTCCAGGTCCACCCATGCTATTGCAAAGGGTAAAATTTTCTTCTTTTATGTGGCCATGTCATATTCCATTGTGTAAATGTAGCACAGTTTTAAGAGAGAGAGTGAGGGGGGGGGAGACATTCTTCCTTTCCGTTACAATATTTTTAAATATTTATTTATTTATAACAGTGTTTCAGATATATTTTGTTTTACAGTTCCTATTTCTAGCTTTAAATATTCTATATATTCTTGTATGGTGTATATTTTTCCATTAGAGATTTTAACAGATTAATGATTGCTAATATTAAATTAGTTCTATAATAATTATTACATGTGAGTCATATCATTGTCTGGTTTTGTTTTGCTTCCTGTCGCCTTTTAGAATGCTTATATTTCGTTTGTTGAAAGCTGGACATGTTTACTGAGTAGTAGAAACTGAGGTAAAAAGGCCTTTAGTATGAGGCTTTTTGTAAATCTGTTTGGGAGTTGGTTTGTTTTGCAACGTTTGATTTAGCTGTAAGTGCCACTGGCTACATTTTCCTTTAATTTCTTTGATATGTCTCTCCCTTTTAACTTCAGACTTTCTTTTATACTTCTCCTTCAAGTGGGTCTGAGTTTTATGGCTCTTTCATTTGTAAACCACAGTTATTATATTGGTTTGGTGGTAAGATGTAGGGTCAGGGAAGCATTCCATAATATTTTCATTAAATCTCATTATTTTAATGGGATTTTGTCTCCGGGCTGTGACCTTCACACGTGTTCTTCAGTTTCCCATGTATGAGGCTACATTGAGCTGGACTGGGAGAAATATCATTTTCCCAAGTGGAATAGGCTCTTTTTTCCATAGGTTTTTGTTATGAAGAAGGCACTTAGGGGTATTTCACAGGTATCATTATTCCCCTTCTTTTGCCAGATCCACTAAGAAATCTTTCTTTAATTTTCACCATGAGAATCTATTGGGGTTCCTGGAGGTATGAAACCCATGAAAATGTGCAGACTCCCTTAATCCTAAAACCACCATAAATTTTTCTCTCAAGCAATTCCAGTTTTAGCCTAGGATGATTCCTCACAATTACCACCTAAATGTTACTACTAGCTACTAGGTCCAGCAGCTTTAGCTTCAGGTAAACAGATATTGGTTGACAATCTATGCACATATCTTTTACAATCTGGGGGGCCCAGGATTGTCTTGCAATGCAGTTCTCTGAGGGGTGACAGAAAAGCACTTTAGTTTCAGTTTATTTAGATTTTTTTCCTGATTAAGGCCAAGAGTGACAACTTTCAAGCTCTTTATGTGTTGGAGCTAAAACTGGAAGTCTCTTCTATATTTTCTTTTATTGAATACCAATCATTGTGTATAAAAGAACAATGGAATCTGACCTAAATAACCCATATGAGATCTGTCCAGAAAAAGCCCAGCCATAGTTAACATAGAAGAATAGTTTGCGTGACATGGATGTAACCTGGCAGCCAAGGAGAGTGAGCTGGAATGTGCATGCATGAACAATGAAGACTTCACTGTACTAGTGAGTGGGGGTGGTAGACAGTATTCAATGAGCATGTGTACTGTGTGGCTGTTGCATTCAACATGACTGAGTGAGTAGAGCAATGAATCTGCATCAAACTTGTGTTAAGCTTGAACATTCTTCCACAGAAACTCTTCAGATGATTCAGAAGTCCATGGCTATGAGAAACTGGTGATTCTCAGCTTCATTACGACAATCTGCCTGCTCATGCATCACAGCTCATGGATAGGTTTTCGGTGAAACATCAAATCACCCAGGTGATTCAGGCTCCCTATAGCCCATATTTGGTACCCTATGACATCTGGCTTTTCCCAAAACTAAAATCACCTGTGAAGGGGAAGAAATTTCAGACTGTCGATGAGATTTAGGAAAGTATAACAGGGCAGCTGACGGCAACTGTGAAAACTGTGTGAGGTCCCTAGGTGTTTACTTTGAAGGGGAATGAGGAGTCATTGTCCTTTGTAAAATGTTCCTTGTATCTTTATCTTCTTAAATAAATGTCTGTTTTTCATATTCCATGGTGAGTTATCTTTGGGACAGACTTCATATTTATGTCCTATCTTGAAATGGAAATATTTCTTTTTTGTCAGACTGTTGGATTTAAGTAAATCTATACTATAGTTGAACTGTGTATGGGTAATCTTGTTGCTATGGTTACCTTTAGTGATGCATAGGCCTCAAATTTCTAAAGGGATGGATTGTCACTGCCTTATGCTTAATGTGAGCACCAAACTGCCAGAAAGTTTATATCAACATTCTTGCTCCGCAGACTTCAGCATACCTAAATCACAAGTGCAACTCACCCTGCATTGTTGTTTTTCCTCTTCAAATGTATTATAATTGCTTGTTATCTCATCCAGATTTGCCTGCTTCCTTCTCAGTCTTAGGTCCTGTGCACTTGTACTTCAGGGATAGGACCCTTTCATCAGTCCTGTCTGCCCACAATGGCAAATAACCTCTGCTCCCCTACTTCTTACTATGTCTACAGCTGGCAGATTTCCGGCCACTCCCACAGTGGCAGATACATCTGCCTGCTATCACTGAAGGTTCAGAGATTCAGGATGCTTTCCCACCCTTGTGCCACCAGTAGCCGCCCTTTTCTTTGAAGCAGAGAAATGTCAGTGCACTGATGATGTTCTTGCCCAGTATTCACCAGCACCTTAAACTAATGTAGGGTTTAAAGTGCTTCTAGGGAATCTTCAGATTTCCCTGTTCCCCTTTAAATATTGGCAGGCCCTGCATACCTGGACCATGGGGGCAGGTGCCTATCACGTCTCCAGCCTTACAACCATTTTTTCTCATGAGAACTTCTTGGAGGCCTTGGAAAGAAATGATGAGAAGGTACACACTAACTTTATATTTGGTATTTCCAATGATCCTAAAAGTGTCATACCAGTTTAAGATTAAACAAAAATTAGCTGTTTTCTTCTTCCCATTTTCCATGGTGAACCTGTTTCCTTCCCATGCTCTGACACAGGTAAATCAGTTTGCGTACCTAGTCCTCTTGATGGGTTTATCAACCTTTGGAATTCAGTTTCCATGGTTATCTTGTGACTGCAGATTGTTGGGTTTAAAACCTGTGATTTGGTAGATTATCTATTTAGCTTATTCATTCACGTTACTAGAACAGAGACACTTTTTGAAGCATTTTACACCTGAGATAAGAGGTAATCCTGACTTTATATTTAAGTAATATATTTTCAACATTTTGATTGGTTTGTTTTATTTTCTTTATCTCTGGACATAATTATTTCCAGAAACGATGGATTTTATCAACATGTACAATTAGTCTGACTACATGTACTAATTAGAAAATTCCTTAGGTACACATCTCGTAGCAGCCCTCAGTTACTCATGGAATGATACCTTCAGTATGACATTTTCCAGTCCCTTCAGGAATATTCACTCTTTCCTCCACATTGACCAGTTCTAGTTGTATATTTATTTATTTCAGAGGGGAAAAAAAAACCTTTAGCGCTTGCTTTGTGCCAGTAATTGTGTTAAATGCTGTGAATGTTTAACATACCAACACAAAATCTATTTCCTCAAGAGAAATTCAAATAATTACGGGAGATAGACAACCAGTTTTAAAACAATATAACATATGCTAAAAGAGCAGCATGGGAGCAGAGTCAAGACTCCTATTTCTGTTTTAAAACATAAGGGAGCCTGACTCAGAAGAAATTATGCCTGAGCTCAGTTATGTAGCATCTCTCAAGGGTTAGAATTCCAAGCATTTGAAATGTTTAGTTTATACTGTAATTAATATCTAAGCTACAACATGAGTTTGTTTGAGTATTGGTCATTGCTTTATTTTCTGCTGAATGTTACTCATCATTATTCAAAAACAATCATTCCTACACTTAAAGGTTATTATGTTATCCTTGTTCAACATAAATGCAAATACTTAGTTTGACCAGCATCATTTCAACAACCTGAGAAACACTGGATATGTTCATGAGACAACACTGAAATATAAGTAAGCATGTAATTTCTTTGAAATTAATAATGAAGTTATGTGCTAATAAAATTTTAGCTACAATTTAATTTAGCAAGTCGTAGTATATGATCCACCATTCTCTCAGCCGTTTCTAATTTTGACCTATAGCCATGGTTTAATCCAAACTCCTTGGTTCTGCCATATTACCTAATTTGCTATGGTGGTGACAACTGTTATTCTTCACTTTATTGGGAGAGAAAGCAATCACTCTGACCCAGACAGGCTGTCACTTTTCATTACTCTGGGCTAGCAGGACGTGCCGTACCAAATTAACCAACATGCTGCGGGGGTCACTATGGTCGTGTGCGGTTTCATGGCAATAATCCATATAAATCCGGCATTTGATTCTGAAATCAATTACTGCCAAAGACATCTTAGACCCAGACTGCCAGCAAGGAAATCTACTGAACTGCAGTGAATCAGAGTAAATCAAGAATGATAAGTCTTAAACTCTAGAGATGTCATACAATCCTATGGTTATGTGTCTCAGAGTTTAAATCAATATGACTTTAAAAGAGTAGAAATGTCAGGAATGTTCACACTTAACCATGAATGATGAAAATGTGTTTGTAGTAACAACTCAGTGAAATCTAAAAGTACTTGTGCAGAAGAAAAATAAATAATGCAACATGCTAAAACAGGCTTTTGTTAAATAGAAATGGGTGTGTGTGTGATTTTATGCCTTGCCTTATGTTTGGAAGGGTGACTTGCAAAATATTTAAAGAGAAAATGTCAACAATAGAGCTTTAATATGATTTAAAATACCATAGCTGTGCTATATTATAAATAAATGAACCCCTACAGTGAGAGAAATGTTAAGTAGAGACCTGCAGGCCAGTTAGTATTTTTAAATAAGTTCAAACTTACAAGAAACTCAAAAATAATACAAAGGGATCCCATAAACCCCTTAGCCAAACTTCCTGAATGGGAACAATTTATATAATCCTAATACATTTATCATAACCAGGATATAGACTTTGGTACATTGCTATCCATACATTATTCAGATTTCAACAGCTTTTAAAAGCATTTATTTTTTTAAGTTTATTATATAGTACTATGAAACCATATCACGGGTAATACCACTACAACCAAGATCCATTACCATTCTGTTATCACAGAGATGCTTATATTATCCTGCTATAGTCTGACCCTCTCCGCAACCCTAACTCTTAAACATCAATCTGCTCATCACTATAATTTTAATTTAAAAATAATGTTATATAAATGGAATAATACAGTATATAATCCATTGATATTAACTATTTTCATTTAGCATATTGCCGTTGAGATCCATCCAAGTTGTTGCATGTATAAGTAGTTCTTTCTCCCTTACTGCTGAGTACTATTCTACTTTATGCGTACCACAATTTTATCCATTTGAATTTTTCAGTGTTTTTCCTATAAAATGGGGCTGCTATAAACATTCTTATAGAGTGGTTTCTTTTTTTCACTTGATCATATGCTTTCATTTTCCTAGGGGAAATATCCACAATTGCTAGGTTATATAGTAAGTGTATACCATGTAAGAAAATGCCAAACTAATTTCCAGTGTGGCTGTACAAATTTACATTTACACCAGTAATATATGAGAAACTCACTTGCTCCATAACTTCATGAGGACAGGTCAGTATTGTCAGTATTTTTTTTCTTTTATCCATTCTAATAGTTAGGTAGTGGTGTTTAATTTTGGCTCATATTTTTATTTCCCTAATGGCTGGGATATTGAATTTTTTCATGTACTTGTTTACTATCTGGATAACTTCTTTGTTATAAAGTATGCTTAAGTCTTTTGCAAATTTTATTTTTAATTTATTGAAAATATTGTTTTTGTCCATTTATTCAGGTTATTTTTTCTCTTGTTGAGTTTTGAGGTATTTTTTAAAAAATATAGTCTAGATACAAGTCTTTTATTGCATATGTGACTTGCAAATATTTTCTCCCAGTCTGTGCTAATCTTTTCATTTACTTAAGTCTTTCTCAAGCAAACATTTTTAAACTCATTAAGTTAAATATATCCAATTTTATTTTTATGTATCATACTTTAATATTTTAGGTAAGAAATCTAATACTAGATCTGTCTAATATGTTACATAGATACTAGATGTCTAGCATCTAGATACCTGTAAATAGAGAAATGATTTATCTAATATACCCAAGGTTATAAAAATATCTCCTATTTTTCTTCTAGAATATTTATATATTTTTCCATTTATACCTGAAATCTATTATGATTTATATTTTGTGTTTGGCTCAATGTATGGGTTAAAATATACTCGTTTTTATGTATGAATTTATAATTTTCTAGCTCATCCATTGACTTAAAAAACAGTCCTACTGAGATTTTTATTGGACTTGTGTTAAATATTTAGACAAATATCTGACATAAATTTGGGGAGAATTGACAGGTAAAGTGTTGAAGTTTTTAATCCATGAAAACTTATTTTAGTAATATTTTATAACTTTCATGGTACAAGTCTTGTATACCTTTTGTTTAGTTTATACTTTATTTTACCTTTTGATGCCATTTTAAATGGCATTGTTATATTATATTTTATATAAAATAATTAATATTTATATATTGATCTTGTATCCTGCAAACTTGCTAAACTCTTTTATTTTTATAGTAGAATTTTTGTAGGATCCATTGTATTTTCTGCATAGATGATTTTGTTTTCTGTGAATAACCACAATTTTACTTCTTGCTTTCTAATGTGAAAATTTTTATTTATTTAATTTTCTTCATTTCACTGAGAAGAATCTCCAAGACAATGTTGAGGGGCGGTGATAAACGTGGGCATTCTTCTCTTGTACCTGGTCTCGGGGGGCACCTTCAGTAATTCTCCATTAGATATGATGCTAGTTGCAGATTGTTTGCAAATGTGCGCTTATTAGGTTGAGATCTTGTCAAGAATAAATGTTGAATTTCACACACTTTTTAAATTTGTTAATATGGTAAAATACATTAAAAGGCAATTTGGGGAAGTTAAACCTTACATTTTTTAGATAAAACTTAGTCATGATATCTTGTTAGATTTAGTTTGGTAAAATTTTGTTAAGAATTTTTACCATATGTTAATGTGGACATTAGTCTTAAGTTTTCTTCTTCTTTTTTAATGTCTTTCTGTGATACTAGTATCAAAGTCATGCTAAGTTCACAGAAAAAACTAGAAAGTATTCCATTACCTTCAATATTCAGATTCTGTAGAGATTTGTTAGTATTTCTTTTTTACATGTTTGGAGGAATTCTCCATTGAAGACATTTAGGCCTGAAATTATGTTGTTGTTTTGTTTTGTTTTGTTCTGTTTAAGAAATATAATGTATTTAGTATGACTGAGAAATTTTTAGTTGCTTTTTAAAATATTTTTAATGTTTTATTTTTTTAATTATTGTTCAAGTGCAGTCATCTCCATTTTCCCCCCACCACACCCCCTGCTTTACTAGTTGTTGTAGAATAAGCTTTGATGCTTTGTGATTTTCAAGAAATGTATCTAGGTTGTCAAATTTATTTGCATAAAATTTTTATAATATTTATTGTTATATATGTTGAGGGGGAGAGAGAGAGTTTGTAGTAATGATACTTCTTTTATTCCTTCCATTCTAATTGATGTCTACTCTCTGTTTTGGATATGAATTAATGGATCTCCTAGTGGAGCCAGCTTTTGGTGTGATTGAAGTTGTCCTTTGTTGGTTTCTGCTTTGATTTCCACCCTGAACTTCCTGCTTCTGTATTTTTTCTGCTTATGTTCTGTTTCATTTACTTTCCTTTTCTTTTGTTTTAATTTCTCAAAGCAGAACCTGAGGTCATTGATTTTAGACCACTATTAGTTTCTATTATAGGGCTTGTCGTTACAAATTGTCCCCTAATAGTACTTTAACATTCCACAGATTTTAATGTGATTTTGTTTCACTGAGTTCAAAATAATTTCAATTTATTCTTTGGATTTCTTCTGTAATCCATATGTTAATTAGACTTGTATTATTTGTTTCCAAATATTTGCAGGTTTTTCAGATATTTTTTCTGCTATGAATTACTTAAAATTTAATTTTATTATGGAAAATAGGGTTTGTATAATTTTAATTCTTACATATGTTGAGGCTCATTTTCTACTGTTGTTGGGTTTAAGGTGAGGTGTGCAATAAATGTCAATTGCATAAAGTTTGTTGAAGTGTTATTTACTGAGTTTTTTTCAAATTGTTCTATCATTGAGATTTTTTTAACTCTCTGAGTATACTTGAAATTATCTATTTTCTTTGCATATCAGCTCTGTTTTGTTTAAATTCTATTCTTATGTAGATGATAATTTTTTATTCATATGTCCACACCTATGAATTGTTACCAATATCAATATGCAAATACCTTCTTTATCCTCGGTGATATTATTTGCTTTGAAATCTATTTTGTATGATGTTAATCCAGCTACCTTAGCTTTGAAATTAATGTTAGCATGGTAAACCCTCTTCTGTATTTCACTTTAAGTCTATCTGCAACTTAATATTTCATATGGGTTTCTCTGAAAGAGTTAGTCTTGATTTTATATTCTTTATAGAGTCCTGACCTTTTAAATAGGTATTTCAAACCTTTATATTTAATGTCATTATTGAAATACTTGGATTTAAATTTCTGTTCTTGCTATTTGGTTATAATTTTCCCTATCTGACTTTGCTTCCCTTTCACCCTCTTTTTGACTTCTTCCATACAAATTGTCTATTTTTTTATGTTTTCATTTTCATTCTTTTTTGACTTATGAGTGTATATATCTAACACTTTTTGATATAAAAGTTGTTGCTTTCAAGTTTGTCATATATGTTCAACTTATCACAATTTGCCTTTGTATGATATGCTTCATGCATGGTACAAGAATCTTAGAAAGGACATTTCTTCCTACCTCTATGCTATTATACTCATCTGTTAAACTTCTGCATTCGTAATAAGTCATATACTGTGTTGTCTCTTTTTCCTTTAAAACTGATTATCTTTTAAATAACTTTGCATATTTGTTGGAGATATCTATATATTTACCCAGAGTTACCATTTGTAATGTTCTTCATACCATTACATAGCTCCAGATGTCTATTCGGTATCATTTCCTTCTGCATAAAAGACTTTCTTTATCATTTTTATTACAGCAGTGTATCTAAAGACAGATACTTTTGAATTTTTACATCTAAAAAATTTGTATATTTCCCTCCATATTTTTAAAAAAGTTCTTGCTTGATAAAGATCTCTCAGCTTATGTTTTAGGGTTTGGAGACATCACTTTAAGATTTTCTGATCAGAAATCGGTTGTATTTCTTAATTTGACATTTCCATAAACATTGTGTCTGTTTGTTTTAGGGCTTGTTTCAAGATTTTGTCTCTCCTTCTATAAAAAATGTGCAACAGTATTATTAACTATTAATTCACTATTAGCAGTATAATTAACTCTAGATGCCATGATGTACATTACATGCACATGACATCAATTTTATAAGAGAAATTTTGTACCATTTGACTTCCTTCACCCATTTTCACCCACTTTGCTAACCACCCCCCAGCCTTGCCTCTCTACTCTGACAACAATCCATGGGTTCTATCTATCTATGAGCTTTTTAAAAAAATTTACATGTGAGATCATATTTTATTTGTCTTTCTCTAACTTATTCACTTAGCATAATGCTCTCAATTTCTATCCATGTTGTTACAAATGGAAGGACTTCAATTATTTTTATGGCTGAAGAAACCATTATATACATATATGTGTGTGTGTGCATATGTCTCACACCTTTTTTGCCATTCATCCATCAGTGGATATTAAAGTTGTTTCCACATCATGGTTATTGTAGATAACGCTGCAGTGAACATCAGGGTGCATATATATTTTCAAGTTACTGTTTTTGTTTCTTCAGATAGATACCCAGAAGTGGAATTGCTGGATCATATGTTAGTTCTATTTTTAATATTTTAAGAAACCTCCATACTGTTTTCCATAGTGTCTATACCAGTTTACATTACCACCAACAGTGCACAGTGGTTCCCTTTTCTCCACATCCTCATTAGTATTTTGTAACTCTTTTCCATTTCATAAAGCCATTCTAACATGCATAAAGTTTTATCTCATTGTGGTTTTGATTCACATGTCCCTGATGATTAGTGATGTTGAGCACCTTCTCATGTACCTGATGGCCAGCTGCATGTCCTCTTTAGAAAAATGCCCATTCAGATCCTCTGCTTGCTTTGTAATCAAATATTCTAGATGCTGTGATTGAGTTGCATGACTCTTTATATGGTTTGGATATTAATTCCTTATTAGATACATGATTTGCAAATATTTCTCCCATTTCATAGGTTGCTTTTTTGTTGATGGTTTATTTTGCTGTGCAAAACCTTTTTTAGTTTGATGTAGTCAGTCACACATTGATTTTTGCTTTTGTTACCTTTGTTTTTGGAGTGAGATCCAAGAAGTCACTGGCAACACCAACATCAAGAAGTTATTGCCTATGTTATCTTCTATTAGTTTTGTGGTTTGTGGTTTCAAGCCTTTGGTCCATTTTGAGTTAATTTTTGGGTATGGTGTAATGTAGTAGTCCAGTTTCATTCTTTTGTATCTAGATGCCCAGTTTTCCCAGTTCCTTTTATTTAAGAGACTGTGCTTTTCCTACTGAGTATGTCCCTTTGTCATAAATTAATTGATCATATAAGTGTGGATTTATTTCTGGACTCTATTTTGTTCCACATACCTATGTGTTTGTTTTTATGCCAATAGCATACTGTTTTTATTACTATATCTTTGGAATATAGTTTGAAATTAGGCAGCATGATGATTCCAGCTTTGTTCTTTTTTTCTCAAGATCACTTTGGTTATTTAGGGTCTTTTTTGGTTCCATTCAAATTTTTGCATTGTATGTTCTATTTCTTGAAAAAAAAATGTCTTTGGGGTTTTGATAGGGATTGCATTGAACCTATAGATTGCTTTTTGTAGTATAAACATCTTAACAATATTAATTTTCTGATCCATAAACATAGAATATGTTTTCATTTATTTGTGTGCTCTTAAGTTTATTTCATCAAAGCCTTATAGTCTTAATATACAACAGACCAAAACTTACAATATAGCCAAAGCCATTCTAAGAGGAAAGTTCATAATGATAACTGCCTACCTCAAGAAATAAGAAAGTCAAAAATAAATAACTTTACACCTTAAAGTTGTGGAACTAGAAAAGAACAAATTGTACCCAAAGTTAATATAACTGAGGAAATATAAGGACCAGAACAGAAGTAAATAAAACTGAGACTAAGAAGACAATAGAAATTGCCATAAAATCAAGATCTGGTTCTATAAAAAGACAAACAAAATTTACAAACTCCTAATGAGACTCACCATGAAAGAGAGGACTCAAATAAATAAAATTAGGAATATAAGAGGAAACATTATAACTGATACCATAGAAATACAAAGGACATAAGATAGTTTTATGAACAACTATGCCAACAAATTGTACACTGTAGTAGAAATGAATAAAGTTCTACCAACACACAAACTTCCAAGACTGAACTATGAAGAAATAGAAAATGTGAACAGAACAATTGCTAGTAAGGAGATTTAATCAGTAATTTATTTTTAAAAAGTCTAGGACCAGACAGCTTCACTAGTGAATTCTACCAAACATTCAAAGATTTAATTCTCATCCTTTTCAAACTCTTCCAAAAAGTATAATAAGAGGGAATGCTTCCAAACTCATTTCATGAGGGCAACATTACCCTGATACCAACACCAGACAAGGATGCCACAAGAAAAGAAAGTTGCAGGTGAATATCCCTAATGAACTTAGAGGCAAAGATCCTCAATAAAATAAGCAAATTCAACAATATATTAAAAGGATCATACACCATGATGAAGTGGGATTTATTCCAGGAATGCAAAGATAGTTCAACATTTCAAATCAATGTGATACATCACATTGACAAAATAAAGGGTAAAAATCATATGACCAACTCAACACATGCAGAAAAAGCATTTGACATTAACATTCATTTATGATTAAATGTTCTCAACAATATTGGTAGGGCAGGAACATATCTCAACATAATAAAGGCCATCTATGACAAGCACACAGTTAACATCATACTCAACAGTGAAAAGATTTAAGCTTTTCCTCTAAGATCAGGAACAAAAGGATGTCCACTCTCACCACTTGTATTCAACATAGGATATATATAATTATAGATAGAGCAATTGGGGGGGAAAGCATTTAAATTGAAAGTAAAGAAGTAAAACTGTCAGTATTGCAGATAGCATGCTTTCATATATAAAAACCCTGAAGATGTCGCAAAAATTATTAGAACTAAGAAACAATTAGCAAATTCCATAAAGTTTCAGGATACAAATCAACATACAGAACTCTGTTGTGTTTTCATACTATAAAGAATTAATAGTAAAAGCAATTTAAAAAATCCCATTTACAACTACATCAAAAATGAATAAAATACCTAAGGATAAATTTAAACAAGGAGATAAAAGTCCTCTATAGCAGAAACTAGATGATTTTCGCTTTATTACTGATTTTAATTAATTATATTATGCTGTATTTTGTTTAGTGGTTTGGTTTTTTTTGTTTGTTTTCCTTATGCTTTATGATTCAGTTATCTTTTTACTCTTTAGGTTTTTACTATTCATAAAATTTGGAAAAATTGCCATTATTAATTTAAAACTTTTTGTGTCTCCCCCTTTTTTGTTTCTCCTATTATTTTTTCCCTCAGGTTTATTCTGGGTAGATTCGATTCAGTGCCTTCAAGTTCATTGATATTTTCTTCTGTAATATTTAACTAGCCTTAATCCTATCTAGTATAATTTTTTTACCTAGAGATTATTATCATCATCAATAACAGTTTGGTTTTCATCTTTATTCATATTTATTTTTGTCTATTTAACATGTGCATTTTTTCCTCTAATTTTTCAACATGAAAAACAGTTTAACAACTACTTTAGTGTCCATGCCTACTAATTCTCATATTTTCATGTCTGGGTCATTTCCAAATAATTACTACTTTTTTCTCCTTTTAGCTTGATAGTCCTACTTTTATGGTGCGTGTTAATGTTTGACATGGAGCTTTTAGTTTGCTGGATTGTGAATATTGTTGCCCTTATTTTTTGAGCTTTATCCTGGGCTATGGTTGACTTAATTGAAAATACCCTGATGCTTTAGAGTTTGCACTAAGCATTTTTAGTCTGTACTATAACAGTGTTTTGTGTAGGGCTTAATTTTCCTCTACTATTAAACAAAGTCCTTATGAGTGCCTTACTCAATGTTAGGCCATTACGAGGCTTTCTAATCTAGCTAGTAGGAACAGTTCTTAGTCACTCACTACATTTGGTAAATTTAAGGAGTATTTCATTTAATTTTCTGGGGTTGTTTTCCATTTTTTTTTTCACTCAGTGTTAGGTAGTTGCGCATGTGTATGAGCTAATCAAGTGTTCAGCTGAATCCTAGGAGGAGAACCACCAAAGCTCTCCAGAGTTTCATGTTGCGGTTCTCTTCCTGCTGATACTCTGCGGTGGGAACCCTAGCTGTCGTAGCCGCCATGCAAGCGCAGCCCCATCCCACATCTCACATAGACTGCTGAGCTTGCCCGCGTATGCTCACCCAGTGCGGTAATCGGAAAACTCTCTGCAGGCAAGCTGTGAATTGTTGGACTGGCTTCATTTGTCTTCTCTCTCAAGTATTATAATCATTTGCTGGCATATATAGAGTGCATTGAGACCAGTTATTGCATATATATTGTCAATTTTTTAAAAAAGTTTTTCAGGCTAAATAGTATTGTTGCTGCTGAGGCTTCAGGCTCTGTTGATCCATCTTGGTCTGATATCACCCTCCCGCTCCATTGCAGTGTTCCTTCTCCTACCCTCCTAAATGGATCTGTGTCTATCTGTTTTGAAAACACACTTATTAGGCTAAATTATCCAATTATCTTCTTATACCAATCAAACACGAACTCCATAATTTTGTAAACTACAGCAGCCCTGCAATGTCACCTATCCAAAGATAGGTCAGTCCCTGAACATCTCAAGTGGCTTTCTTCTTCAGTGTCAAAAAAATATTGAAGATTTGTTTCGTGATGGTAAAACTTTTTGCATGTCACTAGAGTTTTTTAATACTATACATGCATGTGTATAAATACATACATGTACATATATATATGCATGTGCATAAATATGTGTGTGCCTTCGTGCACAGGAATTCATGTCAAAATATCTGTACATCTAAGTTAGCTGACTGCTGTGGTTTGGAAAGACTTTTGTATGTTTTGACCAAATATAAATTATTATGAGAGTTTCAGTATGAGCCAGTGAACTTTTTTCCTAAGTGCCCCATAGTGAATATTTCAGGCTTTGAGGGTTATATAATCTTTGATGCCACTCACTTCTCCCATCAAGTAAGAAAGCAGTGATAAAGAATACAAATAAATGAGTATGGCTGTTTTTATAAATAAGGTTATTTATAAAAACAAATGATGGGCCGTATTTGGCGAATGGGTCATAGTTTGCTGACACCTGCATTAGAGAATACATCAAATATTTACGGTGGACAGAATAACTTTCATGGTCTCCTTGGGCAGTAAATATTTTAGAAGTTTAAATTAATACAGGTCACAGGGGTGTCAAACTCATTTTCACCAGGGGCCACATCAGCCTCACAGTTGCCTTCAAGGGGCTGAATGTAATTTTAGGACTGTATAATGTAACTAGTCCTTAACTTTTAAACAAGAGCTCAGCACTGCCGCCAGGTAGAAACAAGGTGCTGGGCCGGATAAAACAGGGTGGAGGGCTGGATTTGGCCCATGGACCTTGTATTTGCCACCTGTGATATAGGAATACGTTTTCTTAAAATATACTTCAAAATAATTTTATTTCTGCAGTGATGGCAGGAAAACAACATGTTTGAAGCAATATTAAGGCCATGAAGCCTTTGGACAATTATAAGGAAACTGCTTCCTTGAGAGAACAAAGGACACTTGACAGCTTTAAATTAGCTTTGGGGGTAACTTCTTGCTCTTTCAAACTAGTCCTGTGTGCTGGTGCTGCTAAAAACTGCCCTATCTGCTTCTTCCCTTGTTTGTACTCCTTTAACTGCATTGTCCTGGCAAATAGAGGTAAGGTGAGGTGATTGCTGACAAGTCATTTGTCGTGGGTAAGCTCACCTATAACATTTGTTTAGATTTTAATATCTCAGATAGTTTCCTTCATATGTGTCTTGCTATAGCTAGAATTTTTTTAAATGACATATGTCAATAAGATAGGATATCAGAATAAGCTTTTTTAGAGAACCCAATAACATTTATGTGGTATTTAAATGTGTGAATATTCTTAATGATCAATTTCCTTACTTTCCCAAGTGGCAACTACTCCTTTCAGCAACATTGCTTCAGTTCTGCCCACTGTGGTCCTGCTTGTGGTTGGGAGAATCAGCGGCAGTAAGAAAAACACTAGAAGTTACAGCATTCTTTAGAGCAATGGGCTAACAGTTTCCCCTGAATCCTCTTCCTAAGCCTGTGATGTCATCAGAGGTCTATAGCAGGGTTGAAACCTGCTAGACCTCATTACTCTGGAAAAGACAAAGAAATATCAAATGATTTAAAAACAGCAAAGAATAAGCCCTGGCTGGTGTGACTCAGTGGACTGAGTGCCGACCTGTGAGCCAAAAATAGCCAAGAATAGTTGCAAATACTAATCAATTATTATTGACTTATATGCCATATAGAATACAAGGAAGTCTATATAATTTTTGTCTTTGAGATCTTTGATTAAAATTGATGATGCTTGGATTCCATACTGCTTTACTCATATTCTGTCATAACTCTTACCATCTTATGATGCCACGGACGCTGAGTTGGCTATGAAAACAAAGATAGTAATATTCCTGCAATTTTGACAAGTGAATTGATGATTCACTTATAGAGTATCATGTGCTACAATAGAGAAATACTCAGAATACTATGGAAGCACAGAAAAGAGGCTAAAAAACAGATTTAAGGATAAGAAAAAGATTAAGGGGTTGCTTGGTCTGAATTTTGAAAAAAAAAAAAAAACCAATGTGCTATGCAAACCAAGATAAACCTGAGGTGGGATAGAAAGTACGTCAGCCAAAAGGCCCAGACATATCAGTGTGCATGATCCATCGGGGTGCTAAAGGTGACCGAGTGTGGTTGTAGCACAGAGTGCATAGCAGCCGTGATGAGATGTAAACCTGGAGAAGCAGGAGAAAAAACTTTGAATGTATTACTCAGTTTAAAAGAATTCAGTAAGAAATTCAAAACCATGAATGCATTTAAATAGAGAAGTAATTGCTATGACTAAATACTTTTGTGGAATTTTTGAGCACTGAACTTAAAAGGTAAGGATCTTATTAGGATATTTCAGCAATACAAGCAAGAAATTATAAGGGTCTAGACGAAAAGATAGATTTTAAGACCATCTAAAAAAATTAAATAGAATATAGTGTTTGTTTTAAAATTAATATTAATAGTAACATGTTTTATTATCAACAATAATAACATATCAAAGCATTTTCTGTATGCTGCCCAATATACTGGGTTGGTCAAAACTCCACTTATTTTTTTTCTGTAAAATAAGATACATTTTTCATTTTCACTAATAACTTTATTGATTTGGGTTCTTTGAGTATGTCGGCCATCTCCCACTGTTGGCTTCTAGAGGGTAGAGACCAGGGCTGCTGCTAAACATCTTTCAATGCACAAGACAGCCAGCCCCACAGCAAAGAATTATTTGGCCAAAATGTCAATATACCAAGAAAATGTTGCATATTTTCTTCCACCTTCAATATTAAAATGGCTGCACAAAAATTCACCAGTTTTGATGTTTTTTTAAATGCATACTGATATGAGAGCTGTCACAACACAATCTAGCAAAATTGTTTCAAAAGAAGTTAAAGACAACTAAGCACTACTAGAGCCATCATACAGAAAAAAACTAAACAAACTTTTTGGCCAACCCAATAAGTATTTTATTTAATTTTTGTAAAAACTATGACAGTATGAAACAAGTATTTTGATATCATACTCATTAAAACTAGTATTTAAATCTGGTGTGGCTGACTATAAAGTTTATATTTTAAACACTTCATTATACAAAATGTATTTTTATTTAACAAATAGGTGTTTACTATGGGCCAGGGTATGTTATAAGTGCTTTTTGAATTTTAATTCAATTTTACATGTAGAGACTTTAATATGCACAGGAGATAATAATGAAAATGAAAATAAAAATGTATCTATGTTTATTGTTCTAAGTCTATACATTTCATAACTATCAGCCTGTAGTGTTTACATAAATATTTCAGAAACAGTAAGGAAATGTGGAGAAGAGATTATGTGCAGCTTCTCTAGAGAAATTGGGGAATAAGAACTCTGAAAGAAATCAAAGAAGGAGAGGTCAAAATGTAATATTTTGGAAATCATGTATGTCCAGGGGTGTCCAACCTTTTGGAATCTCTGGGCCAGAAAAAGAGTTGTCTTGGGCCACACATTAAATACACAAACACTAACAAAAACTGATAAGTATAAAAAGATGGTAAGTAAATTTACAATTTTGTTTTGGGCCACATTCATAGCCATCCTGGGCTGCATGCGGTCTGTGGGCAGTGGGTTGGACACCCCTGATTAGCAAAAAGATGAATGAATGAGAATATAACAGTCTCACCTCTGACCAATTTAGGTAATATATCGGCCATGTTTTCCACCAGCCTTAGCAGTAAATTCATGTATAACATTGATGGAGTGGTATGAGCAGAAGGCCGCTTGCAGAGGTTTGCAGTAGGAAGGAGATTGTAGTAGTTTCACAGGAGCTGGCTCTGAAAAGATTGATAATGATGTGAGAAGAAGAGATGGGCTGCTGGGTAGGAGTGCACTGAAATGTTTCTGGGAGGAAAAGTAACAAGAATAGGATAACAGGCACAGTGCAAAATATAAAAAACTCAGAAGCCAAGGTTCAGAGATGAAATATTTCAGATACATTAAGGTTACTGGATATAGTTTTCCAAAATAGAGTTTAAAATTAAGCATACTTTTCCCAATAGAATATTGCAAATAATGGGTTACTTAGGAAGGCACATGTGATGAATTGTCCCGGATGTCCTTGAAATGGGACAAATAAGTCTCATGAATCAAGCATGGTGGGCTTGAGACTGAAATCAGGTCACCATAACTTTTCTAGAATTTTATTACTCACAAAATTTAAAAAGGAGTCTTTAAAGGGGAGGAATGCCAATATTTTGGTGATTAAATTGTCTATGGATGTTTAGTTATGAGGGGAGCTATATTTAATTTTTTAATATTGAAAATTAATTGATATGTGAATATGTAATGTAACTTAGATAAAACATCTATAAAGCCAGAAAGTGCCCAAACTTTTTTTTCATCAATCATAGTTCCTCTGTGTTTCAATGTAATTAGTACTGTGTTTCATGCACTTGGGTGCAGCTAACTCTGTTTCATAATTACACTCTGTCCCCGGTGTAGGTTTTTCCTAAACAGAAAGGAAAACCTATAGGTTTTCTTTTCCATGTTTTTATATAACAGGCATTAGGGACAGAAAGAGCAATAAATCACTAGAATCTGTATTTTTATACACACACACACACACACACACACATTCCACCAGCTGTCAGCCCATGCAGCCGAGAACCTCAAATGAGCTGACCTAGTTGTAGTTGAGTGTGGCATTCCCTTTTCTATTTCAGTTCATTATACCTTTAAAGATAAATCAGTTTTTTAATTAAAAAAAAAAGAAAAAATTCCGGTTTTTATTTTGAGTAATTTTGGTGATGCTATATTTCTTGTGATTCTGTATTTTTTAGTATAAAACTTTTATGCTTTAGAGAAATGTTCTCCTTTTTTTTCTCCATTTTTAACCACTGCATTTTCTGTGTCAGGAATATCTTTCAAATTTCCTCAAATGGCAACCAGGTCTCTGCCAAGTTTATCAATGCCATTTTGCTCCCAGGAGAGATGATTTTTCTCTCATTTCCCAAATGTCAAGTGTATACCAGAAAATGAGCTTATTCAAGTTGAAAAATAGAAAGTGCGTGAGGATCAGAAAATGGGACATAGATTCTGTTCCATCATTGTTGTTGGACTAGTGTTTTATTCTTTATGTGTTATTTTATAACTATCTATAAAATGGGTAGTGTGGTTGCGCCACGCTCACATTGCACCCAAAGAACTAAGCTATATCTTCTGAAGGTGTTTCTCACAGGGAACTTCTTAGCTAATAATATATATATATATATGTATTGCACATGAAATAATACAGTAATATGAAATTACATATGTAGACGTATTTCATATAATGTCATCAAATCAGGGAAATTGTTTAGGTACTTGCAAAATGTATAACTTTACATAGAGGTCAGTTTCCAATGTGGCACATCTGTGCTTAGCGCAATGCCATGCACAGACAGAGAACTTTAAAAAGTAGGAAGACCGTGAAATAAGAGTCAGATATGTATATCGTTAACATTCAACATCTTTCTATACTCATCACTACTTTAAAAATCAGAACATTTCTATAGTAGTCAAGATATTTTAAGCTGCATTGTGATATCCAATAAGTCCCCAAAGTCTTTACAGTTTAATAGAATATTTTATTGTTTCTTCATTTAAGTCAAATGCTTGCTAACTTGCCCCCAGGCCTATTTTAAACACATGCGTCTGTACCATGAATAAAGGTGAAAAAAATACAGAGCTTCACGTTTCATTTACGAAACCTAATTGAGAAAAGAGGTCTTATCTACCCTCCAGTGAGAACTGAAGATGCACACTTGCACCCACTTAGTGCAAGGTGGTTCAAAACGATAGCTTAGCTCTATGCCTAGAAAAGTGAACTCACTTGGTAAACTCATAGCATTGTTTATGTTATAATTCTTATGAAAAGTATAGTTCTCAAAAATAAAGGTTCTCAGAGGGTATTTGAAACAAATTGGCAGGCACACACATGTGGTTATACAGGTTGGTATTTTAATAGTTTGAGGCACATTAACTACTTAACAACTGAAGCATTTTTTTAAATTTTTTAAATTATTTTATCGTTGTTCAATTACAGTTGTCTGCATTTTCTCCCCACCCCTCTACTCCACCCCAGTCAAACCCACCTCCCTCCCCTGCTTCTACCCTCCCCCTTGATTTTGTCCATATGTCCTTTATAGTAGTTTCTGAAAACCCTTCTCCCCACTCTCCCTTACCCCCTCCCCTCTGGCTATTGTTAGATTGTTCTTAACCTCAATGTCTCTGGTTATGTTTTGTTTGCTTTTTTCTCCTGTTGATTATGTTCCAGTTAAAGGTGAGATCATATGGTATCTGTCCCTCACCGTCTGGCTTATTTCACTTAGCATAATGCTCTCCAGTTCCATCCATGCTGTTGCAAAGGGTATAAGCTCCTTCTTTCTCTCTGCTGCATAAATTCCATTGTGTAAATGTACCATAGTTTTTTGATCCACTCATTTGCTGATGGTCACTTAGGTTGCAACTGAAGCATTTTAATTGCAAAGATAACTGAAAAATTTCTATAAAACTTCAGTACTCTGAGGTATAACTTATACCTATAGTAGTTAGTGATTTAAATTTAATTCAGCTGCTGAGGGATAATTTTTCTTTAATACCAGTATTTATTGCTGTATCTTTCTATTCTTTCTTTTTTAACAAAGTTTGGAAGCTTAGAAACTACAATCCCAAGAGCGAGTCATGTTTATCCAGAGTTCCCTGAGTGAATTCTGTTCTGTCTGTGAGAAGCAATAGTCTGAGATTTGGAAAAGAACCAGAACCATTTTTATCTCCATCAACAGTTACAGTAGGTGTGTGGATTTCTCAGGGCCACATTGGCTGAGTCATTTGCCCCTTTCTCATGCATCCATTTAAGAAGTGAAATATGCAGCAGTTTCCTGAATGGTTTGGATTTATAAGCAGCAGAAATGCTCTTGAAGAAATATAATTGTGATAATTAGAATAATGACATCTCCACCAAAATTATGAATGAATGAATGAATGAATGAATGAATTCTCACAATGTTTCTCAGAATCCGTGACAATGTTATGCAGTTGTGGTCAAGATTCAGGAAATAAAATGGGAGATAATCCCAGATTATCCAGATGGGAACACCCTAACCACACTAGCCCTTAAAAACAAAATCTTTCCTGCTTGTAGTGAGAGAGACACATAAACGTGGAAGTCAGAGATACAATACAGGGGAAGGAGGGCAGAAGCCCAGGTCTGCAGGCAGCCTTTGGAAGCTGGAAAGGCAAAGAAAAGATTCCACCCTACAGCCTCCAGAAAGGAAGGCAGCCTTGCTGGCATTTTAGTATGGTGTGAGGTGATTTGGACTTCTGACTTCCAGAACTGTGAAACAACAGGTTTATATTTTTAAGCCACTGATTTTGTATTAATTTGTATAACAGTAACAGGAAGCTAGCAGAGGTTAATTTCCCTCATCCTGGATAAAAATAGACATTGTCAATTATTTTAGGAATAAGAGAATGGCATATTGTTATTTAAATAGTTATTTTAATTGTGTATAAATTAGATCATGCATTCCTAATTTAATGGATATCCTGCTATTCTGGTGATTTTTCATATTTGTGATCTTCCCACATGTGTCAATGTGCCAAAATATATGGACTGGTGACAGGGAGTTAGTGGAGATTTATAAAGGAAGAATCTGGGGAAAAACAACAAAGTGTCTTCTTTGCTTTTGGCCTGTTTCCCTTGAGTCAAGAGGGTCCACCTTTTTGGTGGACAAACTATCCTCTCCTTTCTCAAAGAAGTATGTAAATCCTCATTTACCCAAATAATCAAAGCTAGATCCTCCACTCACCAGTAATAGCAGCTGAATGTAAGGATGCTTCTGCCCTTTTAGCAGCAGAATATTAAAATTGTATCAAATAAATCACCTTTCCCATGTAACAATTTACTAAATTGTTAGCAGGCCAATGAGCGTTTACTCATAGTTGACTTGTTCAGGAAGTTCCATTTATTTCCAAGTTACTTTAAAAAAGACAAGATGTTTTTGTTAGTTAATGCCCAGTGTAATTAGCTTCCATTGAAGAAACATTGATTTTACATTAAGGAAGATAAATGCTAAAGTATTGGCAGCTGAGTGTTGTTTTAACAAAGACTGACACTTTACAGATAAAAAGACACTGTGGTTGTCATTGCACCGTCACCTTTGTGCAATTACAATATGTACATGACTTTCTAACAGCATTATTTAGTGTCGTGCACCTGAGCGTTTAATATCTTGGTTACAGAAGCCCCATCAGAATCTTTACATCTGGATTAAATAAACATGTTATCCTACATATTTTATACATCAGGGCATAACAATACTTTTTTTTTTCTACTAAGAAAATCTCTCTCAGGAAACTTGCAAGATCTTTTTTTTTTTTTTCCTGTAGCATAAACCAACCTTACCCACACTATTTTAACTCTAGTAACTACAAATTATTTTTTATCTTGGCTTCATTAATGACCATGATATTAATGAAAAAAAGCAAGAGATAATGGAGTCAACTACTTTGATAACTTTCATTCTGTTCTTTCCTGTGTGTGTGTATGTATGCATATATATGTAGATATGTACGTGTGTTTTCCTCTGTAGAGAAAAGGTTAAAAATGAAAATTTAAATTATTTTATTGATATTATGTTCTTTTGTGAATGACACCAAAATTAAGTATTTAAAGAAATCCAACTAACAATATTAGTATGGAGGGGTTATAATCAGTATTTCTTTAAAAATTTGTGATATAGATAGTAGATATTTGCACACTTAGAGACCTATATTGTGTCATTTTTAAACTAATGTTTTGTATTAGTGTTGTATAAGCATTTTCTAGATCAAATGTGTCTGAGTATTTAATCATGGTGCAAGACGATTCCCCAAATGTCATCTTCAGAGTCACCTTTGCTCTTTTGCTCCATACAGCCACCTGCCATTAGAATCTCTGCTTGGCTGAATAACAGTTTTGGCTAAATTATTTTAAATAAAATAATTTTACTTATAGCCACCACATCATTATCTCTACATTCCAAAAACCTTATTTGCTTCGATGCTTCTCATCACAGTTAATAGCACCATCAAAGAGTGGTACCAATTTTTATCCATCTTCTACCTCATCTTTGGTCATCCCTGGGAACCCTACCAGGTGTGTGCCAGGCATGGGTAGGGTAAGCTCTGCCCAGTCCTCCTGGCAGAACTCTAGATTCTGCCTTCCGAAACACAGTGATTGGGGCAGGGCAGAAGGAAGTTAGGGTAAGCTCCTGACAAGTGGAATGAGGAAGCAAGAGCAGACATCACAGGCAGTGAGCTGCGGGGTCCTTTTGCCAGAGCCCCCACCTTTCTGCATGACCAGAGGAAAACAGTTTATGGCAGCAAACCTCTGCGGTGGTCACAGAAGTCAACAACAGCAAGGACTGGTTAAAACCAGATTAATCTAAGATGGGGGAAATATTGACCAGAGATCAACCTCAAAACCCATTATACCATCATTATAATGAAAACTGACACCAGAAGTAGAAGGGAGACCAGTGGGGACAAAGGCCATAACACTTTTGGAATGGACTGTACTAGACACAAGATGCCCCTCCAAAACAGAAGGTGGAGACAGAATTTGGTTCCACAAAGTTCAGAAACAGCCGATCCTTAGAAACACATAAAGCCCCAAGAACTAACTGACCGTGGTGTACAAGTCACTTGGGAGTTTGCCCACATCCACTTGGACAAGTACTTTCACTTCTTTACCAGGGGATCCCTTTCACTCTTGCCACAAGGGGGGCAGCAGGTGGTGGCAGCCAGTCCTGTGCTTACCCCTTGTTCCTGTCTCTAGGGACCTTCGTCCTGGCCGCTTTCATTCTCTACTTAAGTAAAATTTGCTTTTGCTTTCACTGGGACTCAATCTTGAATTTTTTCCTGTGTGAAGTCTAGAACCTGCAGGCTGCAGAGCACCGAGGTGCCCCAGTTTGTGTCCGCCTCTGGTGACACGATCAGTCATTTGTTACAAAGTCTAGCAACCTCCTCAGAATTGTGCCTTGAAGCAGGGCTTGGACCCCAGGCATTTTAAATATCTACAGAACTCTCACCCATTCTAATCTTTGGCAAGCTCTCCAATTTGCCCCTCTGCTTCTCAAATGAAATACCTTTTTAGAACACCTACATATCACCCTTACTTAATCCAAACTTTTTGCAAAAATCTGCTTTTTGGGATTATTTTTGCTTCTCATGTTCCTTCTAATGACTCATCCCAACCCCACTGCAATCCTAAAGGCAAACAATCAAAAGCTTTTACATATAATACAATAAGAAAATAACTGAGAGTGAAAGAGAAATTTAATATCTCAAAATAAGTTTGGCTCTAAGCGTGTGACTCTTCTTTATTTATAGCACGCACTTACCGTTTTGTACATATTGTCCTCCATCCAGGTGGACTTAACACAGGGTGGCAATAAGTACCGCATTCTGCTGTATATGATGTGCAGTTTTTTGCTCAAATTTTTGAGGGAAAAATAAGGCACAGATACATGGGTAGTACTAATTCTATATATTTTTAAGTATTTTATTTATGCTTATGTGTTAAAAGTGTAACTCCAGAAAGCAATAATGATATCTGTATGCAAAACAATACCCTGGAATAAGATAATCAGTTTTGCTCCTAATATAAATAATTGAACCAAAAGATTTTTTTCCTGAGAGTTTGGTCAAAAAACGTGGGTGCACAGTATACATGGGAGTGCATTATACATGGCAAAATATGGTATCTCTATTTCTCTTAAAACAACTGCCAATAAGTTTTGTATACTCAGGAACTTATTGCTGATCTATATATCAGCTATACAATAATAACAAATTTATATGAAATTAAAGGTACAGATATAGGCATAGATATATAAATATAGATACAACTACCAGAATGGATTTTTTTAGCCCATGGATCCCAGAAGGTCTATGGCTATGATTTATGACATTTTTGAGCTTCTTAATAGTGTATGGATTATATAAAAATGTGTATTTGAATTTTTCTAGATCTAATGATCATAGTTCCAATCATATTTTCAAAGGGCTCATAATTTTCATAAAAGCCTTGATGCAAATGCTTGACTTTCTCATATTCCTGGATTATATATTCCAAGGTAACCAGGTAACTATGCCACTCCTTCTAAGGATGAATTAAGGGAGAAATAAGTTTTGGATTTCACACATGGAATGAAATAAGTGGCATACTTTATAAAAACTGAGAATAATTATGTGGGCATATTGACTGTGCTTTTCATTAAACTGAGAAAATGAAAAGGATTCTCACAGACATAAAAGAGTCTAGTTTGTCTGTATACCAGAAAGGCAGAGATAAGTTGGAGAGAAATCAATTCCATAACCTCCCTCCCATCCCAGCTTATTTTATGCTCCCAAACTAATCACATTTATTTCTCCGTGGAATAAAACTTGTTTGGGTCATTCTGAAGTCAAGTACCAATGTTGGCAATCCCTTATTGAATAGATATATTGAAACTTATTCATCGCAATTTTGTTACACAATTTTAATAGTGAGATGCATAGATTTCAATTTCAATAGTAAGTGCATTAAAAATCTTTCACATCAAGCTCTGACCAGTGTGCCTCAGTTGGTTGGTGTTTGTCCTGCAAAGCAAAAGTCACCAGCTCAATGCCCGGTCAGGGCACATGCCTGGATTGTGGGTTTGGTCCCTGGCTGGGCACATATAAGAGGCAACTGATGGATGTTTTTCTCCTTCCCTTTCACTCTCTCTAAAAATAAATAAGTAAAATTTAAAAAAAATCTTTCACATCAATAAATATATATTATGACAGAAATATAACTTGGATTATGACCTAGCTTTGGGGTTTTGTTAATATCTTTATATTATGTCCTATTATCACATTAACATTGCACATAATTCCCTCCATTACATTTGCCTCAGAGGCCCAAGTGTAATCAACCCAAAAGATATGAATGCATACACATGCCCATATTATGGGTTTTAGGTAGGAAGAAACATACTGTAACTGTCTTACCTGGATTAAGAATAAAGAGTTCGAATCACTAAAAGGGCAGAGAAAGCAATCACCAGGAGAATAAATAGGTTAACAGAGAGTTCCCCATTAATTCGGCAATACTTGACATAAATCAGGCAGTGAAGGAAAGGTTACAGTCTCCTATGGATATAAACCACTGCCTGAAGGAGCCATTCACGTCAGAGGGAGGTACAGTACCAAATACCTTCATCATTGAACATATTGCCTCCAGTTTATTCCTAGATATCTAGCCTCTTTTTTTAAAGTTGGGAGAAAATATCAAAGATATCATAAACTACCTCAAAACCCTGGAAGGGTAGAAATAATTTCAATGGAGAAAATAGAAAATATAGAGTACATTAAAAGTTAAAGTTAAACTCTGTAACTGATAAGCCCAAACTAAGACCTAAAATGAAAGACTTTACTTTGCGTCAGAAGGGGATCTAAGCCATGGACCTCAGACAGTTGTGTGTGTGTGTCTCTGTGCATATATGTGTGTGTGATTTTCTTTTGGGCTTTGATTGATGATAAAATTTTCTTGTTAGCAATTACTCTCTATTTCTTTTTTTATTGTTTATTCTATTAAAGTTGTCCCAATTTATTTCTCCGTTTTGCCTCCCTCAACCCAGCCCACCCCTATCACCTACAGTCAATTCCCTCTCTGTTGTCCATGAGTCATTCATATATTCTTTGACTAGTCCCTTCCTCTTCCTTCTACGATTCCCACCTCTCTCCTCCCCTCCTACAGTTATCAGTCTGTTCCATGTTTCCATGTCTCTGGTTCTATTTTTCTCATTAGTTTATTTTGCTCATTAAATTCTAGTTGTAAATGAGGTCATAGGTATTTGTCTTTGACAACTGGCTTATTTCACTTAGCACAATAGTCTCCAGTTCCATCCATGTGCTCCCAAAAAGTAGGGCTTCCTTTATGCTTTTTGCTGTGTGGTATCCCATTGTGTAAATGTACCGCAATTTTTTACTGACTTTTAAAAATTTATTGTTGTTCAGTTACAGTTGTCCTGACTTTTTCCCTATTGCTCTCCCCAGCCCTATTCCCCCCACTCTCAGAGTCAATCCCCGCATTTTTCGTGCCCATAAGTCCTCTATTCATGTTCCTCTGCTTGCCTTTCCCCTTCTTTCCCACATTATCCCCCTTCCCTCTCACCTCTGGTCACTGTCAGTTTGTTCTTTATTTCCAAGTCTCTGTCTCTATTTTGTTCACTTGTTTGTTTTGTTGATTAGGTTCCTCTTATTGGGATTCACCCCAGGGATGCAGGATGGTACAATATATACAAATCAATAAGTGTAATATATCACCTAAACAACTGTAAGATAAAAACCATGATCATATCAATATATGCTGAAAAAGCATTTGATAAAGTACAGCACCCAATTATGATAAAAACACTCAGCAAAGTGGGAGTAGAGGGAGACACCTCAACATAATAAAGGCTATATGAGAAACCTACAGCCAACATCATACTCAATAGCCAAAAATTAAAAGCTTTCCCACTGAGATCAGGAATAAGACAAGTGTGCCCACTTTCACCACTTCTATTTAACATAGTATTGGAAGTTCTAACCACACTGATCAGACAAGAAACAGAAATAAAAGGCACCCAAATTGGAAAGGAGGAAGTAAAGCTGTCACTGTTTGCAGATGACAGGATAGTGTACATGGAAAACCCTATAGACTCCACCGAGAAATTACTCAACATAATGAATGAATTTGGAAAAATGGCAGGATACAAGGTCAATATTTAGAAATCAAAGGCATTTTTGTACACCAACAATGAAATATCAGAAATAGAAATAAGGAAAATAATCAAATCCCATGTACTATAGCAACAAGGAAAATAAAATGCTTAAGAATAAACTTTACTAAGGAGGTAAAGACCTGTACTCAGAAAACTACACAACACTGAAGAAGGACGTTAAGGAAGACACAAATAAATGGAAGCATATACCATGCTCATGGACTGGAAGAATTAACACCATTAAAATGTCCATACTATCCAAAGCAATCTATAGATTCAAAGCAATCCCTATCAAAATACCAATGATATATTTCAAAGATATAGAACAAATACTTCCAAAATTTATATGGAACTATAAATGACCATAAATAGCCTCAGCAATTTTGAGAAAGAAGAGCAAAGTAGGAGGGATCACAATTACAAGGCCATTTTAATCAAATAGTCTGGTACTGGCATAAGAACAGACACATAGACCAATGGAGCAGTAACTCTTTTTAACCATAAATTTATACAAAATTTAACAATATATAAGTAAAAATATATGTATAAATGCATGTAAAATATATATATTTTTATGTTTATGTAACTAATTATATATAACATATGAATCAATGGTCTGTAATAATTTTACTTCTATTTGGATCATCTTGCTATTTTGACTTAACTCTTGCTTCATTTGATCTGTAACACCTTCTTTTTTTAGAAAAAAGTTAGCTTCCTGCCCCCAATCACCTCATCACCTCATAAAAATTTAGCACACTATTTTGATATGAATATTTTGATAAAACACAATATTTTGATATTTTTAGTTAATGGCCCAAGAGGGGAAAAATTATTAGAAACAATTGTTCTTGTCTTTGGAGACTACTTATATATTTGCCATACACTGAATTTCAAATTAATAGATATCAGTGGGGCTTTATTTTAGTAAGATGTTTGCATATGTCATTATCTTCATAGGCATATTCTTTTTCTGAATTTCTTCTCCCTTCTTCCTTTCTCCATCAAGTAATCTATTTCTTTTATTTTTTTAGCATCATGGATAAACAGTATCTTATAGAATTTAAGAATTGTAAGTACCATATTCATTTTCAAATTAATGACATCATTGCTAATCCCAAGCAGTAATCTAATGAGGAAACACCCAGTTTCAATGAATGAAAGTACAGTGACTAAGAAACATTAAAACCAGAGCTACAGACTCTGTTTCCTGATACGAGGAAATCATGTCAGTATGGTAAAATTAAAATTCCTGTTTACAGGCATGGTATCTGTAGATAAGCATCTCGGTCAAAGGCCTCATTTCCTTTCCGTCATTTGTTAACCTCTCAACTTTCTCATCCCCAAAGTAGAGCTTTACAAGTCTTTCCAACTTGTACCTTCCCTGAGACCTGCCAAAATGTCCAGCCGGCTAGAGTAAAGTATTAAGGAGTTGGCCTTCAATGATTACCTCTTACCGGCCCTTTAATTTGCAATGTGACTTTTCTGTTTCTCTCATTAATAAGTGAAATTAATTTTTCTATTCCTTGTATGTAGATCACCCTTGTGAATTTTGGTGACCGTTACAATATGGTAGATGTAATATTATGTCACTTCCAAGTTAAAGGCCTCAAGAGACTTCACAGATTCTACGTTGACCCTGTTGGAGCCCAGCTGCCATGTGAGGTAGCGTAGCATGAGGCACACCACTGTGGCCTAGCCCAAAGCACTACACAAGTGCCGTACTTGTTCAGTAGGTCATATGAATTCAGCCAACACCAGTTAACACGCCAAAAGCCTGAGTGAGCCCTGCTGATTCCCTGGAGAATAGAGAAAGAGCCATCTCAGTTGAGAACTGTCCAAATTGTGAAACAAAATTGTGAGGAGACAAGCAGAGATTAAATCTTGGGGTGATTTATTTTTTAAAATGTATTAATACTTGATATAATACTTTTCACACATTCAGAGTGTGACAGAGGAGTGTTCCTTCTAAAATTTGTTATATAAATATATAATTATTTTAATATTTTAGAATTATTCCCTTATAAAAACAATAGCAAACCATTAGACAATATTTAATAACTGCTGAGTTTACATTACTAATAACATTGCTAAACATGAAGTTCAAAATTATTACTATGTAAATAAAATATACACTTGTAAATCTTCTCATATTATGGATATTATAATATTGCCTATAGTACATGTTAACTTCTTTATTATTATAGATACTGAGAGTGCCACATATATGGATTATTCTGTGAGGGTCATTATCGTGTTTTCTGATATGTATTAGCATTTAATTTTATTCTGCCATTTTTAACACATAGGATATTATTTACTTTAGTAGTTATTTCATCAATTTTAATTTGAATATTCCTATTTTTAAAATACCTTATTTTTATAGCATTTTAAGATTTCAGCAAAACTGAGAAGGTACAGAGATTTCACATGTACCTCCTGTGTCACTCATGCCCAGCCTTCACCATTGTCATTATTCTCTCACCAAGTGTAATAAATTTTACATTTATTAAAATTCATGAAACTATCTTGACAAATCTTTATCATCCAGAGTCCATAGTTTACCTTAGGGTTTGTTTTTGGTGTGTGCATTCCAGGGTTTTGGATAAATTTATTGATATGTACCCACCATTATAGTTTCATTCCATGACATGGAAGTCCTCTGTGTTCTTCCTATTAATCCCTCCCTCCCCAATATCCACAGAAAATAACTAATCTTTGTACTATCTCCATACTTTTGCTTTTCCAAAATGTCATGTAGAGCAGGGATGAAACATTGAGTGGACAGTTAAGCTCATCTTACTAGATCATAATACCAGCAGTGTTGAAGGCCCACTTGAGTCAAGAAATCCTAAGTTTATAGTCAGATGGATGGATATAGATATGCCCAGTTTTGAATGTTCTGTAGTCATAGCCATCATTGTGTACATTAGGAATAATTTATAATCATAAAAACTCTGCTTGTATGTAATGCAATACTGACTACCAGTTTGTCCTTAGTTGGTGGTATTTGGGGATTCAGAAACAATAAAATGTGCATATCTTTTCATCACGGCTTCTGGTACAGTGGATAATAGCTCATTCTCTTAATCTGATGCTTACTTTTAAATCAATCTTGAATTTATACATTGTGTGAAGAGTAAGTTCGGGATAAACATTTGTTTTAATAGAATCCATTATAAGGTCCAGCATTCTAGTTCTAATGAATTTAATCTCTTTCTGTACAAGAAATCATTTAAAACATTAATGGATAATTTTAAGAAAAAAAATTAAAATAAATTCCCCCTTTGAAGGCATTTTACCATATCTTTCTAAATGTAAAATTTGCCTAAGTGTTGACTATAAAACTTAATTTTTAGGATGTTTTCCTTTTAATGAATATGTGTGAGAAAAGCCTGTTGAGTTTTTATTGAACCAGCCTTTGTGGCAGCAAAATACTGGAATAAATGTAATGATTAACAATGGTTACATACCTTATGGCATAGACACAAAGTGTCATAAAACTGTCATTAAAATCACGGTCCTCAGCACTAGTGTTAAAGCACAGCCATGATATCATACTAAATGAGTACATAGAAAATATAGATATCTAAATTAGATGAACATTTATGTATAGATCCATACATACAGTTAAAGTTGTATGAATGGTATTAATTAAATAATGTATAGCAGTTATCTCCTAGAATGGAACTATGCATTTGCAAAATATAATGTTTTTAGACTCTTTGAGCATTTTTCTATACAGGTGTGTATGCCTTCAGCCCTCTCTTTCTCCTTTCTTGCTGTGGACAGCCCCCCCACACACACACACAGAGCACATCATTTAAGCTTCAGTAAAAAAATAAACCCATGAACAGTAACACAAGTTGTACACGGAAAAACCTAAATTGTAACTGTAAAAAAATAAAAATAGGCATGAGAAAAAACTATATTAGATATAAATGATTTTCATTGCAATAAAGATTTTAATATTTTAAGTAATGCTCAAAAGAGTTTGTAAAACCATTATTTTTCCTGTAATCTTTGTTTTTTTTTTTTTTTATTTAAGATATGTAGTGTTCCTCTGGAAGGAAAACAATATAGAAATTTCAGTTTCCCATATTTAAAATAATAAAATGTCAAGTTCTAAAATCAGAAGCAGAAGATCATTGATCTCACACAATATCAGAAATAGTACTTATAAAAAGATAAGGGAACTCACAAGAAACAGACAAATAATTCCTCTGTTATAGAAGCCTGATCCTGTCAGCTTATGCTCCAGATGAAATGCTCTTTTGCTGCCGTAGGTTCTGGGTGTGGGTTTCTCGGGCAGAGCGTGTGCTGACTAGCACACCTGCAGACAGGCTGCCTCACAAAGGGGGTTTCAGGCTTTGGGACCCTTCCCTGGAGGCGACACGTGACATGTTAGTAGCTAAAAATCTATTATAGTATTATAAGTATATAACCTAGCCTTTACATTTTTTTAAATTTGTTTATGGAAATTTAGCTGTTTGTTCCATTTAATTGCCTTAAAATGCATAATCATTTTCACTAAAAAATAATGAGAGAAATTACACTTAATGCAATCTCTTTTGTTCTTTCTTAAACTCCAAATCAGAAAAAAATAAAGCAAAAAACTTTATTTGTTTACTATTTAGGAGTTACTCAAAGATCACTCCTGAGACTACTAATATAATATATATCTACTTTAACACATAAATGTACATCATATAAAGAAACATTACTAGCAGTTTATAATTTTACATATTGTTAAACTCATTCATATCAGTTCATAACCATAATAGTTTAAATAAATTATTTTTCAACATCTGAACTAATGTTAGAAGGTAAAATATTTTAACACCAGAGTTTTAAATTGCTTATTGTCAACAACATCAGAACTTTTCACAGAAATCCATATTTATTTGCCCTCAGTACAGTTGTGCCTATAACTAGTCTACTAATTTACCTGCAGTTTGGAGGGAGTTGGCATTATCTGCTTAACATGTGACTACAGTGAAGCACAAGTCTTGGCAGCACATAAAATATCTATTTTCAAACCTAGATTGTATAAATAAGTACTGTTTTACCCAGTGTCACTGGGAAGGTTTGAAAACTAGAATGACTGAATTACAAAATTCTGTAACCATCTAATCCAACATTGTTATTTTACTTCTGGAGAGAGAACACAATAGGCTATATAGTTGGTCCAGACAAGTAGTAGCTATGTAATATAGGGCATTTATTTCACCACGTTTTACCTGAGATGTTCATTTAAGATATAGAAAGCACAATATTTACTTTTGTCTTTTAAGGATTGTGTAGCATAATGTAAACAAAGCATCTAAAAGATATTCAATAAATAGAAGCTCAGAGTAGTATTAGAAAGAGAACTCTGTTGTGTAGTTTCAATAGTGTGGAATTCCCTCACACACTCATAACTCTTTAATCAAACTAACTTAATACAGTGTTAAGTATACAGTATATATTCACATAAAGAAAACAAAAAATGCAAATGTTCTTACCATATTTGTAAGACTATTCTGAATTCTCCCATTTTAGAAGATTTTATTTATTTATTTTTAGAGAGAAGGGAAGGGAGGGAGAGAAACATCAATGTGTGGTTGCCTCTTACATACCTCCAACTGTAGAACTGGCCTGCAACCCAGGTATATGGCCTCACCAGGAATCGAACCAGTGACCCTTTGGTTTGCAGGCCCGCATTCAATCCACTGAGCTGTACCAGCCAGGACTGAATTCTCCCTTTTTATTGAGGTAATATTCACCTAACATTAAATCAACCATTTTGAAATGTGTAATTATGTGGCATTTAGATCATTTAAAATATTATACAATAATCACCTCTATCTAGTTCCAAAACATTGCATCATCCCTAAAGAAAACTCCTTCCCAATCAAATAGTTACTATCCATTCATTCTCCTCCAAGTGCCTGGAAACCACTAATCTTCTTTCACTCCCTGTGGATTTGCTTATTCTGGATATTTCACATAGAGGGAATCATAAAATCATAGGTGATTTTTAATCCAGCTTCTTTCACTTAGCATAAAGTTGTCAATGTCTATTCCCATTATACCATGTATCAATACTGACTTTTTAAATGGCTGAAAAAGATCTCATTATAAAGGTATATAATAATTTTCCACACATCAGTTCACACACATATGGGTATTTTCCATAACTTGCTATTATGCCTACTGCTGTTAAAAACATTATGTACAAGGTTTTCCTTGAATATTTTTCAATAATTTTACACGTATACCTAAGATTTAAATTTCTGGATCTGGTGGTAATTTTTTAAATTTAAAACAATGGTTTAATTTGTAAGGTAAGAAAATAAGGTTTAACCATATAAAAAGAAAAGCCTTGGAATGTTTCTTGTCAAAAAAATGAAAAGAAAAAAGACCAAAAAACTGTGAGCCAAAAGTATGAGTTGGCTGTTTAACAGTCAATGCACAGCGGATCAGTTGTATAACTGTGGATTGTATGTGACAATGAAATTTATAATTTATCTAATGTATATATATATATAAATTTTTAAGTTAAAAATATATATTTGACTTTATTTTTAAATTACAGTTGACATTCAATGTTATGTTAGGTTCAGGTACGCAGGTATAGTGGTTAGACATTTATATAACATGGGAAGTAGTTCCCCTGATAGGACTTGCACCTGTCTGACATTATGTATAGTTATTACAATATTACTGATGATGTTCCCTAAACCAGACATTATACCCTGTTGACTATTTTGTAACTGCCAATTTGTATGTCTTAATCCCTTCACCCTGCCCCCTAACACCCCTTCCATCTGGCAAACATTAGTTCACTCTCTGTGTCTATTAGTTTGAGTCTGTTTTATTTGTTCATTCATCTTGTTTTTAGATTCCACATATAACATCTTTATAACAAATGCTTTCAACTCTGCATCTGGTAGATTGCTTGCCTCCATTTGGTTTAGTTCTTTTTATGGAGTCTCGTCTTGTTCTTTAACTTGGGATGTATTTGTCTCCTCATTTTGGCTGCCCTCTGTTTGTTTCTATGCATTAGGTAGAGCTGCTATGTCTCCTGGTCTTGGCAGAGTGGCCTCATGTAGAAAGTGTCCTATGGTGCAGTCTCCCTGGTCCCCTTGCCTATTGAGGATTGTGAGTGCTGTCCTGTTGTAGTTGGGCATTGATTGCTCTGTCACATCATTGGGCAGGATTAACTCTCAGCCTGACTGGCTGTGAGGACTGGCCATGACTACAGTGGGCAAGGTGTTGTTCAGGGGCTGACCCTACAAAGCAGGATGCATTTAAATGGGGCTCTGGTGACTTCCAAGTCAACCATTTGATTGTATCACTTGTGGCACTAACTTGATGATGCTCTGGTGTGGTCTGAAATGAGATGTTAGTTCCAAGGCCTCTTGGGAAGGGTACTGGTGCAGGTGCTCCTTGTTTTCAGCCCAGGACCACCTGACAGAAACTACAAAGTAATCTCTGGTTGGTAGTTGCCTGTGCTGGCCTTGGAGGCACTTGGGAACTTTTATGCTGTAATCTGAGGCCAGCTGCCACTAGTGCCGTACTTGGGGCTGTTTAGCAAAAGGTACAGAGCATGCCAAGGGCAGATGTTGTTTGTTTTGGGTTTGAGAACCTTTAAGAATTTTAGAAAAGCCCATGGAGTGAGCCCAGGTTGGCCACTTGTGTGGATTAGCCTTTGAAAGGGGTTTGGGCTGGGTAGGGTGAAAGCCTTGTTAGCCAGGTTGATGGAGGCTCAGAGATGTCCCTTGCTTGCACCGGCAGGCTCTTTGAGGGGAGGCCTTAATGGAAGAATAATGATACTTACCACCACTTTAGCCTCAGAGTCACCTGCCCCTCCAGCCCTCACCTTGAAACCAGAAAATTCAGTTCTTCCTTGTGTATCCCTGGCACTCTTTGAGCTGTAGTCCCTTCTCTAGAACTTAGGGAGTATATTTGTTATATATATGACTGTGCTTGGGCCCTTTAAGGGAACAACTGGGTCCCCAGCATCTCTACATCTCCTGTAAACAGAGTCCCTGCTATTTTTCACAGTAACTATTCTAGGGACTCCTCTTCCCAGCACTGTGCTCTGGGCTGGGGAGCCTGTTGTGGGACTGAGACCCTTAATCCTCAGGGGGTCCTCTGCAGCCAAGACACCTCTCTTGATTCTTAACTGCCACATGTAGGTATGGGACCAGACTGTTTTGTATCTCCCCAACTTACCAGTCTTGAAATGTCTTTTTTAATATCATTAGTTATAGGAATTTTGTTTATCTAGGCTACAGATGGTTTTCTAGGGTGGTGGTTCTATTATTTAATTATAATTTTGATGTGGTCATGGGATGGAGTGAACACAGCATTTACCTAATCCGCCATCTTGACTGGAAGTCTTGTGGTAATTTTTAATTTAACTTATTTTTTAAAAATCATAAAACTGATTTCTGCAGCAATGTTTAGCATTTCAAATTCCCCCCAGCAATGTACAAGAGTTCCAATTTCTACTTTTCCAACACCTGTTATTTGGCAGGGCTTTTTAAATTTTTATTTAAGTATATTAAGTACACAATACTATGTTAGTTATATTAGTTTCAGGTATATGATATAGTTATTCAACATGTTATGCCTTATATTGTGGTCACCCCACTAATTCTAGCAATGCAAACTTAATCACCACAATGTTGACTATATTGCCCTTCATCTTCCTCCCAGCTGGCAAGCATCAGTTTGTTCTATCTATGAGTTTGTTTCTGTTTTGTTTTTAAGATCCCACATATAAGTGAAATCATATGGTGTTTGACTTTATCCCTCTACCTTATTTCACTTAACATTAAAACCTCTTGGTTCATTCATATTGTCAGAAATAGCAAGATTTCCTTTTTATGGCTGAGTAATATTTCATTGTATATAAGTAGCACTTCTTCGTTATCAATTTGCCTATTGTTGTACACTTAGGTCACTTCCATATCTTGGCTACTGTAAATAATGCTGCAATGAACATGGAGGTGCATGTACCGTATTTTTCGGACTATAAGATGCACCATTCCCCCCCAGATTTGGGAGGAAAATGGAGGTCCATCTTATAGTCTGAATGTAGCTTACCTGGCTCTCTGGGTGGGGGGAGATAGTGGGGGGAGCAGTGGAGCGGGTTTTTTCCCCCTATTTTCCTGCTCTCAAACCTAGGTGCGTCTTATGGTTGGGTGCATCTTATGGTCCGAAAAATATGGTACTTTTATGATATACCCAGAAGTGGAATTGCTGGGTTTTCAGGTAGATCTACTTTTAATTTTTTTTTTTTTTTTGAGGAGCCTCCATACTGTTTTCCGTAGGGGTTGTGCCATCAAAAGCCAAGCCCCTTGCTGTATCACCCTGGGGAACTGGTCAGTTTATCGGTTCCTCTCTTCTCTGCATTCAACCTAATCTCTTTCCTGCTCTGACTGTATGGAGGATTCTTTCCTCAGGCAAGCTGGAGCCCCACAGAATCTCTTTCTCCCATTGGTATCCACATAGTTTTGAACTCTCCATTTTCTCTTTTTTTTTCTATTTGTGGCAGGTGGGGTGCACTCACTGACTCCCTTGGACCCACAAGTCCCACCGAAGCCCTATCCTCCCACTTTTGGGTGCACGGGTGCTTAGAATATTCCTGGGTACCCTGCTATATTTTGCAGAGGCAGTTTTGTTCAGTCATAAATGTCCAAGTCATTGTTAATCAAAGGGGAGGAAAAACGGAATGATTCATGCCACCCTGATGTTGACATCACCCAGCATTAAAAGCAGTAGCATCATAAATGTAATGACATACAAAAGCTCTAGATTTCTACTGCCCTCTTCCATTTTGTGCTTTTGTAGCTAGTGTTGCTTTTTTAGATTGTGTATCCATTAACAATTTTCCTTTTAACTTTTGTTAAATAGAAGTAAATTATAAACTACCATGACAGTGGTAATTATTCTGTATTTGTCTATATATGTACCGCACTAGAGTAAATTGTGCTTTCAGATGCTTTTTCAGAGCTGTTTATCATATTTTTAATTTAATAATTCACTTACACATTGCTCATAAGGCAGGTATACTGATGACAAAACCCCTCACTTTTTGATTGTCTGGGAAATCTGTTCATTTGAAGGATAATTTTGCCAGGTACAGTATTATTGGCTTGCAAGTTATTATTATTATTATTACTTTGAACATATAATTCAAGTCTTTCCTGGCTGCATAACATCTGCTGAGAAATCTGATCATAGCCTTTGAGGGGGGTTTCCTTATATGTTATGAATCATCCTTTGATGATTTCAAAATTCTCCATGTCCTTGCATTTTGACAATTGTCTGATGTTTGTGCAGTCATATTTATACTGATGCCATCTGGAGTGTCATGAAACTCACAAATCCAGGGTCCATTTGCCTCCCAAGATTTGATCATTTTTCAGCTATTATATCATCATATAAGTTTCTGCTCCATTCTGTCTCTTCTCTCCTTTGGGGATTCCTATGATATGGATATTATTAGACTTGACGGTGTCCTATTATGCATGTAAACTATCTTCACTCTTTTTTAATTCCTTTTTGGTTTTGACTGCAATGGAATAATTTCAAATAATCTTTTTCAATGTCAGAGATTATTCTTATTAATAATTGCTGCTGAAGCTATATTGCATTGTTCATTTCATTCACTCTATTCTTCAGCTCTAGAATCTTTTTAGATTTCTACGTTAAATTTTTCTGTTCATGCATTGCTTTTCTAATTTCATTGAGTTATCTATCTGCTCTCTTGTAGGTTGCCGAGCTTCCTTAAAACCATTATTTTGAATGATTTGACAGAGAACTTTAGATTTCTATTTCTTTGTTGTCAATTACTAGAAATCTATTGTTCCTCTGGTGGTGTCATGTTACCTTATTTCCTGTTATTTATATCCTTGAATTGATCTCTGCTCATTTAAATGAATAGCCATCTCTTCCACACTTTATGGACTGACTTTCTCTTGGTGCAAGGTTGCTGGCTTTGTGTTAGAAAGTAGCTATGGCCCCTCGGGTTACAAAAATAACTCCATCTCCAGGGAGGTGCTGTGGCACAGACAATCAACAGTTCTGTCCAATGAGGTCAGTGTCAAAGATTTCAGGGGTCCTTGGTTACTGAGGCAAATGGTATCTGGCAGTAGGGCTTCCAGGTGCTTTGGAGGTAAGGGATGCTGGCATCCTCCTGTCCTCATTTTTCCCCATTTTGGAGTATTGTACCTGAGAGATCCCTCTTGTCAATAAAATCATGAGCGGACAGGTATGCAACAATGCCTTCTATTTTGAAGGGCTGCGGCAGTATAGACCATAAAAAGCTCCATCAACTGGATTCAGTGTTTTCTAATGTAACATTTGATTCTGTTCTCTTGCTATATATATTTTTTCTAAGTGGCAACTCTGAAGATTACAATTAAAAGCTTAATTTTATAGCTATCAAGTTTGAATTAATAAAACTGTAATTGCAACAGTATACAAAACTGTAATTTTTACAGCTCTCTTCCCTTTATTTTCTTATTGTTGAAAATTATATCTTTGTCCATTTTGTACCCCTTAACATATATATTTACAATTATCTTTTAAATCACATACGATAAAAAAATGTTAGAAAACCAAAGTACATTGCAATTAGCTTTTATTTTAACCTATGTAGCTAGCATTTTTCTATTCTTTATTTTTTATATGGAATCTAGTTGCCATATAACTGTTCTTTTATTTCAGCTCAGAGTACTCGTGTTAACTTTTGTTGTAAGGTAGGCCAGTAGTAACTAATTTTTTTTAAGTTTCTTAATATTTTTGATCTTTGAAGAATAAGTTTGCCATATATGAACATGATGATTATCAGTGTTTTATTTCAGCACTTCAAATATATCATTCTACTGCCTTCTGGTCATTGGCATGTAAAAGTCACCTCTCTCTTGCTGCTTTCAAGATTCTCTATTTTCCCCCTTTGGCTTTCGGATATAAATATTTTTACATTTATCATTTTTGGAGTTCATTAAGATTCTTAGAGGTATAGATTCATGGATTAAATCATTTTAAGGAAGTTTGGGGCTATTATTTCTACAAATACTCTTCCTATCATTTTTTCTTCTCTGCCTCTGGGACTCCCACTTTGTGAACGCTGGTTATCTTGATGGTGCTCCAAGGGCTTTTAGACTGTAGACTTTATTTTTTCTCTTTCCTCTTTCTGTTCATCAGACTCAACCATCTTAACTGACCTATTGTAAGTGTGCTGTTTCTTTCTTCTGTCTCCTCAAACATGCTGATCGTTTCCTCTAATGATTTTTCTCCTTTCAGTTATTGTACTTTTCCACTCTAGGATTTTTATTTCATTCCTTTTTATAATTTCTGTCTCCTTGTTAATATGCTTTGTTTGATGAAACATTATTTTCCTTGTTTTTACTAGCTCTTTACTATGGCTTTCTTTATTAATTAGAGTATATTTAAGGTAGTTGATGTAAAGCCCTATTGATTAAGTCCAATCCTTGAGTTTCCCCAGGAACAATTTCCAATTTTTCCTTGTATATGAGCCACACTTTCTTTTCCTTTGTATATCTGATCATTTTGTTGTTGTTGAAAGCTGAACATTTGGTGGTTGTTCTTTGTTTAGGGACTTTTTTAAATTGCTAGTTCAATGTTGGTGTTCATTTTGTATGTGGCCACAGAAATCTGTTTCAATAGCTTAGGTTCTGCTGGTGTTTTGAAAAAGTTCTTTTAAATGTCTAAAAACATAAAAATATTTTAATTAGAAAACAAACTTTGGTTATGGACTCTTGAGGCAATATATTACATTGTGTTCAAAGTACCTAGAATTATTATCTTCTGAAATTACAAGTCAGATTATGCCATTTTTCAGCATAAAGCTACCTGCAGATTTGTGTTAGCCTCTATCACTTTAAATAATTTCCCACTTTACCTCCCAATCACATCATAGACATTTCGCCCTTTCACCTTTTTTGATCAACAATACTGGCCTTCTTCGATTGCTCGAACAGACAAAAATGTGGAAGCATCTTTATTGTTGGTTTTAAAAATTAGAAACCATAACAAATGACAGAAAAAAAAGTCTAATTAGTACATGCTCTAGAAATATAATGAGATCAAAATATGCCTCACAATGGGCATTAATTTGAAATGATACAAATGCTATTCTTTTTAATAAAAAATTAGCATGATGTACATAGATTAAAAATAAATTATAGTAAGACTGGCTCAGGGTCTAATCAACACTCTAGTCACTTACTAGTTACATCAATGTGAGCAGTCAAACCTCTTGGTTTTATTTGTAAAATGTGGTTAATTATATTTCTTTGCTGGGTTTTTGAGAGGTTTAAATGAGATGGTGAGACCTTAACAAAAAAGTCCTGCCTCTTAATGAACAGGCATTATTTTTATAGTCACATTTTGTAATTAGGGTTGCTGGTATTACTACTCACCTATAAACACTCCTCGCTGTGCCTTACTTAGTTTATGTACCTAATATCTGACAATTGGCTAGGAGTGTCGCTCCTGTCATATGCTCCTAGGCAGGCTGATAAAGTCCAGGCAAAGTCCACTATCTCATGCTTTACTCCTTACACCTCTATTTCAGTAATGGAAAGTGCAAACTACACACCGTTCCCCTGTATTTAAGGACAAAATAATTTGGTGCTATCAACTTAAGGACACCCAATTCTCATAGCTCCATTTTCTTTATGGAATTTATAGGATGTGGCTCAGGTTATTTTTACACACTTAAAACATAGCTCTTAAAAGCTAATCTGAAATATTGATTACTATCTCCATTAGTGTTGTGTGAGCTTCTGGCTTCTCAACACAAACTACGGAATGTATTTGTGAAATCCATTTCATCTTTTCAAAAGCCCAACTTGGCAAAAGCACTGCAGGTGTGTACAGAGACTGTCATCTTAACCCGAGTGGCAGTGCTAAGGATTAGGACAAGCAATTGTTTTGCTTGTTAGTTCAGTCTGTTCACTGAGTGAAATCACATGGTATTTGTCTTTCTCTGACTAGCTTATTTTGCTTAGTGCAATGCTCTCCATGTCCATCCATGTTGTCGCAAAGGGTAGAAGTTTCTTTTTTACGGCCAACTAGTATTCCATTGTGTAAATGTACTACAGCTTTTGTATCCACTCATCTATAGGGAGGTATAAAGGGGAAAAATGGTAATGGAAAAAATGCAATAAAAAAGAAAAATGAAATATGAAAAATACCTTCACAACAAAAGTTAAATAAAAAATAGACTAAGCAACTATTGATCTCTTGTGAAAAGCAAAAGTGCTGAAGAGGACTTCATATCACAGCAGGAGTGGTTTCACTTATAACGAAGGAAACTGCAGCCGTTACGGATCTCACTTGCCTTACTACAATTCTATTTAAAAATATAGTATGTAGAAAAAGGGACTCGATTGTAAAGAGAAATTTTAAAAACCTGAAAAACAATGGCAACACCCCTGTTATTTTTTAGGAAGCAAAATGAAAATTATGCCTTTTTTAGTGCCATATTCTGTTTTTGTTTTGTTTTGTTTTGTTTTGTTTTGAATGAAACACACTGAATGTAGTCGAATACATTAGATGCAGCAACTTGTGTCCACTCTGTTCTGCCAGTGTTATCTGCTGGTCATCAAGCAGTTACAACTGTTACGATTTATTTCTTTTAAAGTGCCTTGGTGTCCTGATAGAAAAGAATAAAAGTTCTTTCCCGAGGGGGTCAATCCCCTGTGTGATTAGTCCCCTCTGAAGAGTACAATAATGCCTCCGTGCTTATAGATGTAGTGCTAGGTTTTGCATCTGGTAGACACCTGAAACTCCTGTATTGTATACAGGTTTATTTGCTCAAAAAATGTAAGGAATGAAGGTCTATAATAAAAGTATTCAGGGTAATATGACACTAAAGTAATGGTCATATTAGGTAGTCTGGTGAAATTTAAATCTACTAGTGTTAATAGATTTTAGAAATCCTAACTTTATCCTAATTCTAGGAAAAGATGTTCCTGTTGAAATGCTATGCTGTTTCTGAGGTTTGTGGCATTTATGATGCTCATAAAACTGTACAACTATAAAATACCAAAAAAGTTTTACAAAATCGGCCTCCAGGAACAATTTAAATGCAGCTGGTTAAATGAAACTGCCTTGGCAATTTTTTTTTAAGACACACAAGAGCCAGGGAGGAGGTTAAATGGAGAATGATTTCATAAGTTATTCCTACCTATGCATCCTCAGGTTTTATTTTTCTTGCATCAGTCTTCAAAAAGAAGTAATTTATTTGAGAAATATATCTCAGAAGCTACATTTTTGCCTAAACCCTTTATAGTTGCTGCTCTGCAGGTGATCATGTTGACTTTATTCCATACAACCAGACAGGAAAGCTTACAGTTTGAGTTGAAAAATTAGAGAAAAATTAAACTAAGAGTTTTGAAGGTATTTCAAGTTCCAACATTCCAAGGTTGTTTTTTACTTTTGTTGCTGTTGTGGTCATAGACTTATGTGTGTATATAAATTTTACATATACATAAATATCATACATATTAAATATATGGTATATATTAATATATATTATATATATTATATATTTACACTTTATTATACTTTATAGTATGATTATAGCATAATGTATACATATATAATTTTATATAGCATTTATAAAATATATTTTATATATGATATATTTAACATATATTTACATATAATATATAATACGTGTAAAGAAAATTTACCATCTACAGTTGCATTACTAAAAATAAAAATTTACCAGAAAAGAAATTCCACAATACAAGTGTATGTTCATCTTACAAAAGATATTTCAACTCGAATACATATCAGTACAAATTGGAAAATAAATATACTAAATGTTTTATAATAAATAAAGTATATCTGATATATTCAAATGACTATAGACACTGTAAACTTTCTATAAAAACTTTTATTGTAGGAAAACATAAAGTTAAATGCAAGATAAATGGTTTATTTAATATGATGTAAAATTTGTTTAAATGGGTTTAAGAGTATATAAATATGGTATTTTAGCATATAGAAGATATAAAGTTACTTTTACTATCTATATTTCTAATAATTTCCCAATACCTCATGTTAAAGAAACATTTTTAAAAATCTAAATAGAATATTTTAATTTAAAGAAAACTCAGAAAAACTAATAAGAATAAAAATGCTGTATTATCCTTGACTCTCAAAATTCTATCAATGCCTACCAATCGTATCATTGGATTACAAAAATAAAAGTTGCAAGTGTTGCTTTCTGTTAATTTATTGAAATCGTCTATGTCATCATTATATCATGTTTCAGTAATTCTGTAAAAATATTAATTAAATGTAGTAGCAATATTTTCTTTATTAGTCATTAAAATAGTTAATACAGTCATACTTCTGTGGTGCAGCTTTTCTAGTTACACACACACACACACACACACAGAATTGCCTAATTAGAAAAACCTCACACTGTGCACAGCTGGTGTTGAGGAAGGGTTACCTGAGGTGGTGTACTTCACATTTAGTGTAATACTAAAGTATGGTTTTACAGAAGTATCTCAACGTTTGTTGGCACTGGCTGTTCTTCCAGTAGATTGGAATTTAAATTTATCATAAAAATTGTACTTCAACATGAAACTCCAATACCTAGAAAATAGCTTGCTCCACATGAGATGTTTATGGTTTGGAACCCACTGTGTGTGATTCAGAATTAAACAGTGATTAAAAAAATATTTTTTTGGATGTATAGCTCTTATGGGCAAGAAAGATAAGACTTTGCCATTATTTTGTCAAAAAGATGAAAATATCATTGGATTGGAATTTAAGAAAATGAAACACTTAAGAAAGGCAATCCATGTTTTGCAACTATTTCAAGAAGCTTTATTCTAATCAAGATTCATTTCCCATTTTACACACTTTGCCACTTAAGCTTATATGAACGGATGCAGATACTGCCAATGTGATATCATGGAAGAAACTTTGTAAGTTAAAAGATATTTAATGGAAGTTTAAATGTTTCATGCTCTATATTTTATGTGGTACGAGTTGTATGTGATTTCCAAAACATCTCTTTGGTGTTTCAGGGAAGGTTATTTTCAACATCGCAACCATGAAGAAACAAATGAGATATAGAGAGGTTGACATGTGGCCATATGCATCCCATACTCAGAACTAGAACCTCGTCTTGTGGCTTCAAAGGAGGTACTTTTTGTTTCATATATCACTAAAATTGATTATTTTTGCTGTAATAGAATCTATAAATAACCCTTTGGGATTTATAAATAACTAATATAAGTGGTATGTTTATGTATGTGAGAGGCAGTCCAATTCGTTACCTCACCTCCAGGAAACAGTACGAATGATATTCCTAACAGAGTAACTGGAAGAAATAATTGAATTTATGCTTGTTGAATGATTGAATTAAATAAGTGTTATCCCATTAGTTGGAGTTGCAAATGGAATTGTTATATCAAAACTACTTTTTTCCCTATATTCTTGTTCATTTAGCTAGATATGATGAACTGGACACTAAGAGCACAGGCACAGATCCAATTTTTTAATAGAACGCTAACCCAACCACTCTGTATAACGACTGTGACTACATAAATCTCCAGAGGCTGTTCAGTAATCATCAGGCTACAAGCTGCAGTGTAGGGATAGCTGTCCAGCTCAGAAAAATTATCCCTCTTTTAGAGTCCTATTTATAATCTTTATTATATTTTTCCATTACCATTGAGTCCCCTCATACCCTACTCCCCCCAGTAACCACCACCATGTTGTCCATGACCATGAGGCCTCTTTTCCTGAATCCCTCCACTCCCTAACCCCCCACTAGCTGTCATCTGTTCTCCATCTATGAGTCTGTCTCTGTTTTGCTTTTTATGTCAATTTGTTCGTTAGATTCCACATATGACTAAATTTGCATCTTATTTCTCTTTCTCTGGCTTATTTCACTCAGCATAATACCCTCTACGTCCATCCGTGCTGTCACAAAAAGTAACATTTTCTTCTTTTTTGTGGCCAAGTAGCATTCCATTGTATAAATGTCCCATAGTTGTTTTATCCACTCGTCTATTGATGGACACTTGGCTGCTTCCATATCTTGGCAGTTGAAAATAACTCTGCAATGATCACAGGGTGCTTATGCTCTTTTGAATTAGTGTCTTGGGTTCCTTCAGATATATCCCCAGAAGTGATATTGCTAAGTCAAAAGGCAGATCCATTTTTAATTTTTTAAAGTATCTCCATATTGCTTTCCATAGTGGCTGAAGCAGTCTGCATTCCCACCAGCAGTGCAAAAGGGTTCCCCTTTCTCCACATCGGAGCCAACACTTGTTTTTGATTTATTGATGATAGTCATTCTGACAGGTGTGAGATGGTATCTCATTGTGGTATTTATTTGCATTTCTCCTATGATTAGTGACACTGAGCATCTTTTCCTATGTTTATTGGACATCTGTATATCCTGTTTGGAGAAGTGTCTATTCAGGTCTTTTGCCCACTTTTTAATTGGGGTGTTTGTTTTATTTTATTGGTGTGGAGTTTTGTGAGTACTTTATAAATTTTGGATACTAACCCCTTATCAGATGTATTGGCAGATACGTACTCCCATTCTGTGGGTTGTCTTTTTATTTCATTGATGATTTTCTTTGCTGTGCAAAAACTTTTTAGTTTAATGAAGTCCCATTTGTTTATTTTTTCTTTTGTTTCCCTTGCCCGGGGAGATATATCTGATAAAATATTTCTATGAGCAATGTCTGAGATTTTGGTGCCTATGTTTTCTTCTAGGATTTTTATGGTTTCAGGTCTAACATTTAAGTCTTTGATCCATTTTGAATTTTTTCTTGTGTGTGGTGTAAGAAGGTGGCCTAGCTTCACTTTTCTACATGTATCTGTCCAATTTTCCCAACACCATTTATTGAATAAACTATCTTTAGTCCATTGTATGTGCTTGCTTCTTCTGTTGAATAGTAATTGAATATAAAGGCGTGGGTTTATTTCTGGGCTCTTTACTCTGTTCCATTGATCTATGTGTATGTTTTTATGCCGGTACCAGGCTGTTTCGATTACTATGGCCTTGTAGTATAGTCTGATATTAGGTAGTGTGATTCCTCCAACTTTGTTCTTCTTTTTGAGGATCACTGTTGCTATGCAGGGCCTTTTGTGGTTCTATATGAATTTTTGAAATATTTGCTCTACTTGTGTGAAATATGTTATTAGAATCTTGATAAGAATTGCATTGAATCTATAGATTGCATTGGGTAAGTATGGACATTTTTTAATTTTATTTTTTATTGTTGTTCAGTTACAGTTGTCCTACATTTTTCCCCATTGCTTTCCCCTGCACTGTCACATTTTAATGATGCTAATTTGTTCTATTGATAAACATGGCATATGCTTCTACTTATTTGTATCTTGTTCAATTTCTTTCTTTAGTGTTTTATAATTTTCCGACTACAGGTCTTTTACATACATGGTTAGGTTTATCCCTAGGTATTTTATTTTCTTTGAAGCAAAGCCCTATTTATATGTCTATATCATAAAACTATGTTTGTGCTCTTTGAGATTGCTAGGATTCTTAAACTCCCTATGTTGCTTATTCTTTAAAGGAAAAAAATAGCACAATATATTCACTTTTTATCAGATTTTTTGTGCTATTGAGTTGTATGAGTTCATTATAATTTACATCAGACATATGAACTGCAAATATTTTCTCTTATTTCATTATTCACCTTTCATATTCATCACCAGAAGTCCAATGCACTATCCATTGCACCACAGAGTCCACGCACTATTCACCTTTTGTTTTGCTTATGGTTTCTTGTGCTGTGCAGAAGGTTTTTGGTTTAACAATTGGTAGTCCCAATTGTTGCCTCTGCTTTTGGTGTCAAATCTGAAAAATCATCACTAAAACTGATGTCAAGGAGCTTAGTGCCTATGTTTTATTCTAGGAGTTTTACATTTAAGTCTTTACTTCATTTTGAGTTAAGTTGTGTGAATGGTGTAAGGTAGGAGTCCACTTTCGTTGTTCTGCTTGTGTATATCCAGTTTTCCCAGAACTGATTGTTGAAGAGACCACCCTTTCAGCACTAGGTATTCCTGGCTCACTTTTTGAATATTATGTAATTGGTTTAATTTTGGACTCTGTATTCTGTTATGTTCTATGTGTCTATTCTTGTGCCAGCACCACACTGTTTTTACTACTATAGCTTTGTAATATAATTTTATATCAGGAATTATGATATCTCTGGCCTGATCATTTTCCTCAGGTTTGCTTTAGCTATTTGGAGTCTTTATTTTTTTCTACACTTAGCAAAAAAGAATGAAAGTATTCTGATAAATAAAATTATGAATTAAATAGAAGACATTACAATTGATACCATGGAAATACAAAGTTGTATAATTATAGTATTATTTAAATATACAATCTATAAAAATTTACTGTAAGAACTTATTTACATATCCAAATATTTATTGTACAATAAGAAAAAGATGTTCTAGAAACCCATGTGTAGTCATTAAAGAATTCCTGGCATTTTGGATAGGTTTAATAGGACTTACAACCTTTGACTAAGGCAAAACTTAAATGATTAACTAGATATGAAAACCTTTTCAAATAGACTTTGCAAGATTTCCAAGTCTTGCAAGAGATCTAATGTATGACTATTAGAGCCTGGTTATTATTAATAATACTAGACAGGTATAATGTTTTAAGCAAATATGATCAGAAAATTAGAATAAAATTATGAACATTAGTTTTTCATAATGCCATTTTCTTAAGTGATTTCTCTGCCCATGAATAGGCAATTAAAGACAAATTAGAAGGCTGATTTCAGTGGCAAGAATAATTTCTGGCTTATGTGCAAAGGGAACATTTTTATGTAACTGAAAAGTATAGGAATGTGATCTAAAATTAAAATGTGTTTAGACATATAGTGGCATATATTTCTACCACCACACCATTAATGGACACTAATTATTAAACACTTTTTCTTGGGGAGCACTGATAGTTGTCTTCTCTCTAGTGTTTGAGCTTCTTGAGTGTAGGTATGTGATTTTTCCATCTCTTCATTTCTAATGTCAGAAAGAATACATCAAGTGTTGATTTTGTGAAAACCTAAGTGATAACAGGTACATGTTTCTGCTTATTACTATGTTCCAGGAGCCTATTTTTAAAAATAAGACACAACATTTATTTTAACTTTTGTGAGCCACAGTTTAGTCATCTGTAAAATGAAGATGTAGTAGGAGATGATGTAGAAAGCTCCCCCCCAGGTATCTTCTCTAACTATATATGTGAGCAAAGCAGTAACATGCACCCCAGAGTAAAATGGCCCTTCCTGACAAAACTTTTCACTTTATTGGTAATTTACAACTGTTAAAGCATAATCCAATTCTTTGCTTCATTAAATCTCTACATCAAACCTATCAGGTACATTTTATTCCTTGCTCTTAGTCTATGAATGACTGGAATTGAAAGATGCTTGACTTGGCGAAGGTCATTCACCAAGTAAGTACAAGATACATCAAATACTGTTTTGTTGAGTCCAAGATAGTCTTCTTACTATTATACCAATTGTTTTCTTTTTATTTTCTGATTTTGAATTACATTTGTATATTATATTTCAACTGTTTTGTGTTTGCTTATATTATCTGGCTATTTAATTTGTGCATAAAATTTATTTTCCTCAGTCAACATTAAGTATCTTGTTATAGGGACAATTTCTCTTCTTTGTATGTTTCTACACAAGTGTGCATTTCCTAGTTAATTTTTTATACTGCCCTGCACACAGTAGGTATTTAGGAGAGGCTTGCTGGCTTGATGTCTAATAAAGGTGCTACTCTTATTTGATTAGTATGTGTAGAAAGAGTTTTGCTTGCAAACTTTTCATGAATTAAACAGGTTAAAACACACACAAACACTCACACACACACACATTTATAAAAACAACTTCTTTTACAATTTGCAAGTATCCTACAATTCCTTAGTAGGTTGTTAAATTAATCTTGATTAAGCTCTGGTAAGGGCATGCATTTTTGAACTAGTTGAACTATTTCCTTTGCTCTCATTGCCTGGAATTTGACAAAACCTTTTAGTCTTCTCAGGGCTTTAATGGTATTCAAGGAAAAGAAGACTGAATTTTGTAAAGCTAATGAGGTGTCAGCTTCTTTAGTGACTCATTTTATCTTTTGTCCTTCTCTATTTTCCATTCTCTGCCTCTGAGACAATATAGAGTAACCAAACCATAAGAGACTATTACGAAGAAAGCATTTGGGAAACTCAGTAAAATGCTAAAAATCAGAACCAAGACTAAATATGAATTTTAACAACTGCTTATTATTTTCCTCAGTTTCCCATTTGTACCACATAATTTATAGGACAGAGTGACTGCATGCCTGTAACAGCATTTACCAGATGCTCTTTCTGCCCCTTCAACATTTTACCAGTTAGTCTTGCTGGTGCTCCGGTGAAACAGATTTTGGGGAAAAGATACTGTGAACAGGCAGACTGAGTCTCTGCCAACTAACACTAATTTGAAGTTACCCAAAATTCTGCTTGTAAGAAATAGATCTCTTTGGCCAGCATTGTCTGATTTTGTTTTGTATTTTATTCATATGACTTTGAGTAAGGTCCCTAAAAAAATGCAAGGATAATGACTTGAAATTAACATAGTAATCCATATGTGTGTGTGTGTGTGTGTGTGTATAAAACCAACAACAATGAGCAGGACTGAGGGAATAAGCATTGATACATTGCATGATATCTCCCACCAAAGATAGATTATGGGGTGCACCTTTAGAAAGCAAAGATGAGGGGCAGCAATGGAATTAGAGGGGCCACAGCTTATAATCAGGCCCCCTTTTCACTCATATACTCAGGTGCCATCCCTTAGAGCTTAGGCATCAACATCCAGTCTGATGACAGTGCCGTCTGCGGTTTCATTGGCTCACAACATGAAGAGATTTGTTATTTTTTCTGAAGGACAACCTTTAATAGTATATGTTATGACTGATGTGGATTAGTAAAACACTTGTTTGTTAAAAGGGTCACTTACCTAACAAGGAAATCTCTCCTATCATCAAAAATCATTTTTTCATATTATTTTACAATAACGATACGAATTTCTATTCAAGTTTAGCTCATTGAGTTTTTTAATTTCATATGTTTAGATTTTTATGGTGTATTTCTAATCTTATTTGTTTTTTAATTTCATATGTTTAGATTTTTATGGTGTATTTCTAATCTTATTTGATTATGATTAGGATTAGTCCACAGAAAAAACATCACAAAAAAGATAGATTTGAATAAGGTATGTTTTTTTACTTTAACTAGATCATGTTGTATGAGATTCACATTTTTCCTAGCAGAGCTGTTAGCTGATGAGTCATTGCCCACCTAATTTTACATACTCCTTGAGTTTAGAGTGCTCACAGGAAATGTCTTTAATTATTATTGATTCCAAAGATAATTTAAATGAATATCTTCTGGGTTAGACTTCAGGGAAACCCAAAATGGCAACAGCACACAAGCAGCTGCTGTGTAAAGAGAGTGTGAGAAGTGCAATTTTGGGTGTGTAAACACTATTGAATTTGCAGAAATACTAATACTGAAGACAAATAGATCCATAAAAGACTTATAGTAAGAGAGGAGATAGCTGTGAAGTGTGGCTATGATCTGACATGCTAAATAGTGAAAAATTCTGAGCACAATATATATTATTATTATAGTTCAGGGTCAGAGGATAATTTTTATGAGCAACATACCTGAAGAATCTGATGTGTTCTGTGTGTGAGCACTGCCTGGGCTGCAGACCAGGTCCCCAGCTGGGGAGGTGCGAGAGGCAACCAACCTACGTTTTTTCTCACACACTGATGTTTCTCTCCCTCTCTCCCTCCCTTCACTTCTCTCACAAAACAGATAAAAATAAAAATAAAATCTTAAAACAAAACCAATCTGGGCCACCCACCTGGTCCTTTGCAATTCACTTAGGAGAATAATGGGGGAAAATGGGGACAACTATAATTGAACAATAAATAAATAAATGGCTTTACAAAAACAAAAAATGTTATAAAATTTTGCTATGATAAGCCCACTTAATTAGCATACAACATTTAAAAATGCTTCATTAATTTTTATTAAATGTTTCAATATTTCATTGTTTTAGTTGGTATATATATATAAATAGTTATCTATTTATATATAAATATTCACCTATTTATATATATTTTATGTATTTTTATTGTTTTTTCTATTATAATTGTTCCCCCTTTTTCTCCCTTTCCCCACATCCCCCCAGCCCCAACATCTTTCCTCCCTAAGTCAATGCCCATATTGTTGTCTGTGTCAATGTTCTTTGCTTAATCCCTTCACCATCTTTCATCCTGTTCCCCGTCCCTCTTTTCCAGCAGCTGTCAGTCTGTTTCGTATATCTAAGCTTCTGTTACTATTTTGTTCTTTAGTTTCTTGTGTTCCTTAGATTCCATGTATAAGGGAGATCATGTGGTATTTGTCTTTCTCTGACTGACTTATTTCATTTAGCATAACTCCCTCTAGGCCCATCCATGTTGTAGCTAATAGTAAGATTTCATTCCTTTTCTTTTTAGCCAAGTAATATTCTACCATATATCTCTTATTTTCTGCACTAGGTAGAAATATACAAACAATTTTTAATTTAATATAATACTATATTTATTAATTAATTTAATATAATACTATAATTATTAACATTATAATGATTTATACTGATTATAACCATATTTAAAATATTGGCACACAAATAATATAATTTAATCAGCCACCATATCACAGATCTAGAACATAGGATTTTATATTACTTAGAATTGGCTAGGTATTACTGCAAAGTCAAATAATTCATTGGCTTAACAAAATAAACAACAAAATAAAAATGTGTTTCTGCCATGCAAAATCCACTCTGGGTCTGGGCAGTTCTCCAAGACAATTATTATCATAAAGTTACTCAATGATTCTAGGTTTGACTCCACCGTTTAAATTCAAAGATTTCTTCTCAATTTTCATTGTAAAATTTGAGAGAGAGAAAGAGAGAGAGTTTCACAGTGGATATTAAATACTTTGGAGAAGATATGTCACTTGCGACATTATCAAGAACTAGTTAGTGGCTCATGTAGAACCCTAAGCGTTCAGCTGTGTACTTGTATGCGCTTCAATGCACAGGAGCATCAGTTACCTATAACTTAGCAACATGTATCCAAGGACCTAAATATTAATACCTAACCCAAACAAATGCACTAAATGTTTTTATAAGAATTTAACTTTTAATAATTATCATTTAACTTGGTTATCCAGGGACTAACTGATAAAGTAACCTCAAATAATGGATAATTAAGGGACTAACTGATAAAGTAACCTCAAATAATGGATAATTAAATATCTGATGTTTCATCAAATATCTCTTAGAATATTGTAATGAGCAATAGCATTTACCCTAATAAATGATAGTTACTTAACACCTGGACCTGTTTAGTTTCTTTCCTTAACTAGTCTCAAAGTCACCTTCCAATTTGGATAGCACAGTTTAGGCAATATTTGTACCAAATGTTCTCCTGATTGCATAACAGTTTTAATCCAATCAGTGCTGGATCACGACTATTAAAACACTTTCTAGATCATTATTTTTCTATTTTTTTTTAAATTTTTACCTGTAACTTAACACCAATACACTTGCCTAATTTGAGCTTTGATTTCTCTCTTCTATAGCTAAATGTTTGTATATATTCATAAATGGCATAGGAGATACACAGGTCAAATTCATATATATATGTATAAAGTTTATACATATAACTTCACTGGATAAATTTTATAACATAGGCAATATTTCACTTAACAGTGAGAATTTAAAGTGACTGGTGGGTTTGTGCTATATCCTTGTCAATTTTTCCTTTTCAGCGTGGTGCCAGGAAAAAGGGTTAAATTGGGAATAGAACTCGGGCCACAGTGGGAAGAGCACCAAATCCTAACCACAACACCACCAGGGAAGTGATAAATGTTTACATATTAAAGCCATTTAAATAAGAATTCTGTTTTTTCCCCAAAGATGTAATTAATGGAAAGGACAGGATTTACCCTACTTAAAAATGTCTGAAATAACAAAAATTAGACAAATATATAAAACAATAGTTTCAAATATACTGAATTTCACATAATAACAGTGATCCCTGAGAGATGCAGAATAAGCCAGGAAAGCTCTATGACTGATCCAGGCTTCAATAGAGGTAGAGAAAGCACAGATGAAGTGGATACTTGGAAATATAGAAGGAGAGCTGAGAATTCAGAGAGATCAAGATGGCTAGGTTTCACAGAACAATGCTAACTAGAAGAGAACTGAACATAAAGAGAATGCGAGACACATGCACAGATTGGGAGAGTGCTAATCAGTGATTGTGTGTGAGCAAACTATCAAACACCAGAGGGAAACATCTAAAATGTTAGAGAACAGTATCAGACACCTCCAAGAAGTCAGACTGGAGAAGGAATTGGGTAGACACTGAAGAAGGTCTTCCTTTATAACTGAGAAATAACTAACTCTAGACTGAATGACGCTTTGTGCTGGCCTAATAAACCATATAGTCAGGATCAGTATGTTTTAAGTAATGCAACTGTATTTCAGAAAAGAGCTGAAGAATTTTTAAAGCAACACAGAAATATCCAGCACCCAAACAAGGTAAAATGTACAATGCTGATCTCAATGAAGCTTATCAGGCTTTCAAAAAAGCAAAGATCAAGGCCTATCATAAGAGGAAAATCAACTCCTGCCAATATAGAATTAATACAGAAGTTAGAAGTGAAGGACATGGAGTTATTATAGTCCATATGCCCCCAAATAGCAACATGGACAATGTAAAACAAAGACTTAAATATATTTTCTAGAGATTAAAAACTGCAATGATCTCAGATGAAAAGCATGTTCAATAAGATTAATATCAACTTAGACACGGCAGGAGAAACCAATAAGATTAATATCAACCTAGACATGGCAGGAGAAACTAGTAATCTTGAAGCTAGAGTAGCAGAAACTACCAAACACACACTGGAGAAAAAAGAATTTAAAAAATAAGAAGTTAAAAAAAAACAGGATTTTAACAATGAAAAATATTATCAGTGATATGTGGAAAAACATCAAACAGTCTGATATACATGTATTTGGAGATGCTCGAGGAGAAATCAGAAAAACTATTGGTAAAAAGCCCAAAACAACGAGGTTTTGATGAAAGCACAATCTTATCAATCCAAAGCTCAATAAATCCAAAACACAACAAATATGAAGAATACAACATCAACATACAGCAAAATCAAATTGATCAAACAGGGATAAAAATAAAAATATTAGTTAGAGAGAAGATACATTCTGTACCAAAAATCAAAGACAAGGATGATGGATTTTCTTCCCCCAAAAGCATGAGAGCAAGAAGATAATGGAGTGACATGTTTAAAGTACTATGGCAGCATTGTCAACCTACAATACCACTGAAAATATCTTTCAAACACACAACTGAAATACAGAAATTTTAACATATGGACAACAGAGGGGTAGTTGCTGGGGGTAAGGGGGAAAAAGATGACTAAATGGTAATGGAAAAAAATACAAAAAAAGATTAAATCAAGATGCCTTAATAACATTCTGAACATTAAAAAGAAATAAAATCTAAATAATTCGTCTCCTACAGATCTATGCTTACATAAGGGTTGAAGGACGTATTTCAGGGAAAAAGGAAAATTACAGCAGATGGAAATGTGGATATACACAAAGGAAAGAAGTGTTTTGGAAACAGTAACCCCAGGAATAAATGCCTATGATTTTATTGTCTTATTATTTATGTCTCTTTAAGAGATAAATTACCATTTAGGCAACTATAAAAACAAGATAATGTGGGATTTGCAATATAAGTAGAAGTACATCTATCAACAAAAAATAATAGAACTGTAAGTGTAGATAAAATTACATAATTATAATTAGAGATTACAATATCCCTCTCTCAATAATTGGTAGAATAAGGAGACCTACCACCAGCAAGGATACAGTAGACTTAAACAGCGATCTCCAACCAACTTAATTAGCATTTGTAGACTATTTCACCCAACAAGAAGATAGACATTCTTCTCAAGTGCACTTGGGATACTTACTAAGATAGACAATATTCTGAGCCAGAAAACAACTCTCAATAAATTTAAAATAATTCAATCGATACAAAATATTTCCTCAGATAACATGCATTTTAGTTAGAAAGTAATGAGACAGAAAACTAGAAAATTTTCTAAAATTTGAAAACAGTCACATATTTCTAAATAACTCATGGGTCAAAGAACAAATCAAACAGTGAGTTAGAAAATGGTTTGAACTGAATGTAAATAAAAACAACTGTCAGTAGCTCAGCTGCAATAGAAGAAGAGAGAGAGCGAGAGAGCACTGAGTTGCCAGGTGTTGGAGTAGCTGATTAAAGCAACAAATCACGTATGAAAGAATTTAATGTAGGCTTTAGTCACTTTCTTTGTTGGATAAGCAGGAGTCTAAAACCAGATGAAGTTCCTGCTCCCCTCTCATCTACAGTATTTCCCCCCATGCGACGGTGCAGAGTCGGGCGGATCTCCCTTTTAAGGGAGCCCTGAACAAAATGCTTCAGCAGTCTTATGCACTCTGGGGCTGAGAAGAGATGAGGGAAGGGCTGGGTATGGAAAAGTACTAAGTACAGAGTCATAGTGAAAGAAGTGTCTTATGGTTTCCCCGTTAACTCTCCAATAAAAAGACTTTGGGAGGTAACTGAAGGAGACCTCAGTGCAATGCCCCAGATAAAGAGACTCAGAACGAAGACACCCGGACTAGAAATGGCTGGCCAGGAGGGCTCGAGACCATGGCTGCGATTCCCTTCTGGTACGCTGGCTGTGTGCTGGACCGGGTGTGGGGAGGGCAGCTCCCCTCTGTGACACCTGCGAGGTAAAGCCTGCGCAACTTTCTATGGTTGGGCCTAAAATAATCACACATAGTTGGGCTTTTTTCCCAGCTTCCTGAGGTATAATTTACAAATAATGATCATATATGTTTAGGTTGTACAACATCATTTCTAAAGGTATACAAAATGAATATTTGATATATGAGTATATTGTGAAAGGATTACCACAATCGAGTTAACTAACACACCTCTCTCCTCACAGTTACCTTTTCTATGGTAAGAACAGTTAAGATCTACACTTATAGAAAATTTAAGGTACACAATAAATACAGTACTATTAATTATGGTCATCAGGCTATACATTAGATTCCCAGACTTATAACTGAAGTCTGTAGCCTTTACCAACATCGTATTTCACCCCCCTCCCCACACCAAGTACCTGGCATTCACTTCCTACTCCTTAGTTTTATGAGTTTGGCTTTTATTGGGTTTTTTTACATTTATGTGACTTCAGGTTTTTAACCAGAACCTGGGCTCCTCAATGACATATCAATTACAGGGATACTGTACAATTAATGCAATATATGGGCAAAGATTTATAAAATTAAATATCTCTTCTGGGAAACAAGAAAGGCCTTAAATCAATGACCTCGGCATCCACCTTAAGAAACTAAAAGAAGAACAAATTATATTCTGAGTAAGCATAAAAACAATATCAAGGATAAAAGAAAAAATCAATTAAATAGAAATCAATAGTGAAAATCAATAAAACCAACGTGGTTTTTGATAAGAACAATGAAATGAATAAACTTCTACTTATGCTGATCAAAACCCAAAGCAAGAAGATATGAGGTAAAGATCGCCCTGATCAGATTTTCAGACAAAAATATTAGAAGCAGAGAAAACCATAGGCTAATATCCACAGACACAAAATTTTAGCAAATTGAATCCAGCAATATATACAACCTGTAATACACCATAATTAAATGGGGTTTAATACCAAGAATACAGGTTTGGAGTTAACATTTAAAAAAGTCAATCAGCCCTTGCCAGTGTGGCTCAGTTGGTTTGAGCATCGCCCCATAAACTAAAAGGTTGTGGGTTCAATTCCCCGTCAGGGCACATACCTAGGCTGCTGGTTTAATCCCTGGGCGGGACACGTGTCAGATGCAATTGATTGATATTTCCCTCACATTGATGTTTCTTTCCCTTTCCCCCACTCCTTTCTTTCCTTTCTCTAAAATCAATAAGCATGTCCTTGGGTGAGGATAAAAAGCCAATCAATGTAACTGACCATATTAACAAACTGAAAATTAAAATATAGTCATCTCTGTATAGTAGGAAAACATATTTGAAAAAATCCAACATCAATTCCTGCAAAGAAGCCTCTGTAAAATAAAAATAAATAGAAGGTAATTTCCTCAACCTGCTAAAGGAAATCTATGAAGCATCAACAGCTAACATCACACTGGTTGGCTGAAGGACTGAAAGCGTTCCAGTTAAGATCAGGATGAGAAAGGGATGGCTGCAGTGGAAAGTCATTTGAATGTGGTGTCCACTGTGGCAGTTTAGTGGTGGCAGAACCAATGATATTATAACTAGATGAGACTACTCAATTGGACCAACCTAGGCTATGTTCTCAATTGCCTAACTTCTCTTACTTTCTGTGTATTTTATGAGATTTGTTTCCCAATCTTCTTATAATGTCTGTGTACATTGGTGGTAACTGAACCTGTTTATCCAACATTATTTTTTTTAGATTGATAAATATAATAAAACATTTTTATTTATTTGCCTTTATCTTTTGTAATTATGTCTATGTGTGTGTGTGTGTATATATATTATACACACACACACACACACACATGTTATCTTAAGGCAGCAGTGCAGTTTCCAAAGTACAAGTTATTCAATTTTAAAGAACGAGGAGCCATCATAGGACTCTCCATATTGTTTGTGGCACTGACCTTTCATACATACACATTGGTTCTTATCCTGACTGTGGTCACATATGAGACATATACAGAAATTCAATTTTCTCATATGTGAAATGAAGGAAAATGCCTAATTTTGAGTGTTACATCAATTAAATTTTATAAGATATAAATAGCAAGCGCTTCAAAAGTTGAATAATATGAATCTTTACTTTGAATGGCCTCATCAGTGCTGATAAGCATGAATAAAAAGATATTCACATCTAATCATTTCCCAGTGAACTGCCAGATTATTACAGGTAAACACAAGAGTTTAAAAGTGATGACAGACAGGTATATGAATAAATGGATTTATACATGCATGTCACAAAAAATAAGAGTTAATTTGGAATCAGTCAGTTCATAGATGTCACAGGAAACTAGAACACAGTGAAAAAGGAATTATTCTGAAAGAAATGTTACTATCGGAAGGAATATCTTGACTGCAGAGGCCCCCTAAGAAGCAAGGGGGGCCAGTCCCATATCAGGCCTCCCAATCTCAGGCACCACTGCTGGGAACAGGAGTCCACATAGCATCTGGCTATAAAAACCAGAGAGGATTGCCTCCAAGGACTGCGGGAGTCCAAGCAGTTCCTCTTCAGGGCACTGTACATGAGCTCACTCACATACAAACTCACTTGGGCACCAAAATAGAGGCATCAGCTCAAAGAGCACCAGGGACACACAGGTAGTAACTGAATTGACTAGCTCCAGGGTGAGGGCTGGAGGGGCAGAAATCAGGAAGGCACTCTCCAAGTCCAAAAACACTGATAGGGGCCATGGCTTTTTTGTTGAGCCTTTCACCTAACCAGCAGACAGGCTCAGGCAGGCACCTAATCTGCGCCCTCCATTAAACAGGCCAACACAATTTGCCCTACCCTGGTGATTCCCAGACATCCTTCCCCACTCAACTTGTATGCTCAGCACAAGCCACATTCTGCAGTTTTTCTAACACAATTGATCCACTTCAACTTATTCTGAAAACTTTCCTAAAATCTCTCAAATATCCAAAAACCTCAAACAATCATCAGCTGACTTAAGCATTCCCTGTTCCTCTTACTAATATAGCCCTAAACACAGCACAAGCAGAAACCAGTACAACATGCTTTGTTACTTCCATCATGAGGCACCAAGTCTGCCATAATCTGAGGCAAGTATAGACATGGAATGTATCTTTACCTTGGTAGCTACAAACCTGTCACAACTGGCAGGTGGCCTCAGCTCACATTGTACAACCCACCAAAGAGTTCCAAGCCTGAACTACTGGCAGCTGGCCTCGGTTTGCAGGATAGCTTTTCTCATAAACCTCCAAGGCAGCACAAGCAGCAACCAACTACAGGTCACTTAGCTCCACCAGCTGGCCCCAAGCCTGGCACAGATGGAAGCTGAAGTTCCTCTGTACAAGAGCCCCTCCCAGGGGACTCCAGAATAAACACATCTGGTGCCCACCTTCAGACTACACCAAAATATTCCCCTACAAGCTCCACAAATGACAAACCCCAAATAGCAGACTTGGTGGCACCAGTGTACCTCTGAAACAACTCCTGCTTTGTGGGGTCAACTGTAAAACAGCTTGCCTGCTGTAGTCATGGCCACCCCTCACAGCCTGCCACTTTGAGGGTCAGTCCAACTCATGTGCCAACAACAATAAAAGCTCAACTACAAGATGAGTACACACAACCACACCAGGCACACCCCTGAGCACTCAGCTCAGGTGGTCAGGGAGACTGAGCTACTGGGCCTCACAGGAAAGCTACTGCATAATGTCATTCAGCCAAGACGGACTGATGCTGCAGATCTACCAGGTATAGAAACACACACACACACACACACACACACACACACACACACACACAGGGAGTCAGCCAAAATGAGGAGACAAATATGTCCCAAATGAAAAAGGACAAAACTCTAGAAAAAGAACTACACAAAATGAATTCAAGCAATCCACCAGGTATAGAGTTCAAAATACTGGTTATAAATGCTCAATGAGAAAAGATGAAGTCAGAATTTCAGCAAGTATAGAAATCATAAAGAAGAACCACTCAGATATGAATACATCAGGGGGAATCAGCCTAGAATAAGATAAAGCAGAGGATCAAATCAGTGATCTGGAAGACAAGGTAGCAGAAAATACCCAATAGGACCAAATGAAAGAAAAAAGAATCCAAAAACATAGGTGTAGTAGAAGAGATGTCTGAGACAACAAGCATAACAACCTTCACATCACAGGCGTACAGGAAAAAGAGAGAGAGAGCAAGGAATTGAAACTCTATTTGAAAAAATAATGACTGAAAACTTCCCTAACTTGGCAAAGGAAACAGACATAGAAGTCCAGAAAGTGCAGTCTCTCTCAAACAAGATAAACCCAAAGAGGCCCCTACCAAAACACATCAAAATTAAAATGCCAAAGGTTAAAGACAAAGAGAGAATCTTACATGTAGCAAGAGAAAAAGTTAAGTTACCTACAAGGGAGGTCCCCCTATGATTGTCAGCTGATTTCTCAGTAGGAACTTTGCAGGCCAGAAAAGATTGCCATGAAATATTTAAAGTATTGAAAAGCGAGACCCTACAACCAGGATCGCTCAACACAGCAAGTCTATAATTTATAATCAAAAAAAGAGATAAAACATTTTCAGACAGGGAAAAGCTAAAGGAATCTATAGTGACAGAAATGTTGTCATTATATATGGTGCTGGATATTAATTAGACATACTGTGGTGGTCACTTTGCACTATATATAAATGTTGAATCATTACAGTTACTCAAAAAGTTATGGATGTTACACACTTGAAACTAATAAATGTTGCATGTCAATTATACCTCATTAAAATGTTTATATTAAAATATGACCATTTGATAAGTTTAGGAATGGTACCATAGAACAAAATCCAAAATTATCTTAAGTCAACAACATAGTTCTCCCTTTTTAAATTACATACTTGTGTAAAGGTAGGTTGCTTTCAGTACCTCAACCAAAATGATATATTTCAAGAGACTGCATATGGAAGAGGTAAGCCAGAAATCAAAAAGATTTTTTAATTGTAATACAGTTTTTCTCATGATTTTATGAAAAATAACTCTTATTCACAAAATATATTATTTGTCTTGACATGCAATAGGATTATTTTATCATTTTTAAATCAATAAGTAATTTTAAAGTCAGTAGTTTTTACTTTATAGTGTTTTAAATTGAAATATAATCAACATAAAACTCTTTGGGGGTCCTCAATTTTTAAGGGAGCAAAGGACTCTCGACACCAATATATTTAACAACGTTGGTAGAGAGCTTCCATCAGTACAGTGCGGTATCAGCAGCCACAAATGGAGACACTTATTCAGAGTAACTTAAGTAAAGTGATACAATGTGGACAAAGAGCATTTATTTTGAAGAACAAAATAAATCTCTTCCCTCAGAAAAGAAGCACAGTGCCTGACAGGTCAGAGGCTGTCAACAAAGCTGAATTCTTTCAATTCATGCAATTCAATGACATACTATTGTTGAAGGGACATTATTGGATGAACTTTGTTGGAATATGGTTCATCAAATTTTTCCCATTATTTAGAGACGGGTTTGTCTAAAGTAGATTTTGCCGGATTAAAGACAAAGAGATTGTTAAGAGTAACCAGTGTGAAAATACTAACATAGTAGGAACTTGAAAGAACTACCCAGGCTTTCATCAGAAATACAGAGATTGCCTATGGATACAAGGAAGTATAACAATAAAAATTAGGAGCCTAAAATCTGACTGAGGTTCCCTACACTATCTACTGTAGTTCATGACCAGGGCTCCAGTCCTCACAGAGGGTCCAGTGAGACGAAGGACCCAACATTATTTACTAGGCTAACAAATCATGTTTTACCCTTATGGAGAATTTTAGGAGGAAATACTGCCTCAAAAATGTTGATAAACCCAGTGTTTGTTCTTTTCTTTTTCTTTTTTACCGTCTTTATTTTATTTTACATTCACATTCCAGGTATTTCTAGGCCTCCAATCTGCCTCCTCTATGGCATGTGCCCATTGGCCTAGAATAGTCAAAAAAAGACAAGAAAATGGTTAACATGACTAGGTGATATGAATTAGAGGAGAATGACAACTGTTGCCTTTCTTAGTGAAGTTACTTATTTTTTAAGGCGGCACTGTGAAATAATGACTATGTTCCGTTGATTTTTCTATTCCCTGAGAAATGTTTTAATATATACTACATATATAGTACACATATTTTTCTCATATAAAACATACATACATATGTGTTACTTTTATTATAAATATGCACAGGCATGTGTGTGTGCATATATATATATATATTTAGTATATATTAAGAACAATAAATACTTAAACACAGTAAGTTTACTTCTTATTTTGTCAAGGCACATAAAATGATTAGTGTTTAGACTTACAACTTGCTTAACATAGGAGTTGATTGAACAGGAAAAAAATTACAGATTTATTCTTATTTTCAAAACAAATTGATTACAAATAGAGATTTATTTGTTAAAAATAAGTTATCGCTTCATAAGCTTGACCTATATAGTGGCTTCTTTTCTTTTTTTTGGACTTCATGACAACAACTTTAATTGTATAACACATCTGACATTTAATTTCAACGTCAAATTTAAATAGGTTCTCAGTCCAATCACAAAATACATCTTTGTGTAGCCTTTAAAAGAATAGTTAGCAGAATTTAGTTTTCCTAGATTTCTTTCTACAACTAGAGAATAGATAACTACCACTCTATAAACTGTGAGGACATATAAAAATTAAATAATCTAAATCTAAATCAGATTATTCTCTACTCAGAGTATTTTTAATTGACGATGCCTATAGTACAAATTTTAAGAGATTTGCTTTTAACAATGAAAGAAAGCCAAATTTTACTAGGAAGTGTCTGTCAAACGACCCATACAATTTTAAACTATTGGACTCATAATGACGGAGTTTTAGAGTGCTTCTGTGAGTAATAAAATATAGGTTTAATGTCTCCTTATTACGACTTCCAATTGTTTCTAATACAGCCAATGTAAGAAAACAATAGCTAACATTTTACAGGGAAACACTTCCCACATTTTACTCTCGTATTCTCGCTAGCAGTATGGGCAGCATAAGAACCATTGACATGTGGTATCTGAAAGCTGTAGGAAGATGCAAGTAGGAAAAGACAGATCCAGCATACAGTTCTTTTTTTTTTAATCTTTTATTAACATCTTGGTCTTTTCCAGTTGTAATCATAGCTGGCTTTTTTTCTTTTTCTTTTTTTTTTAATTCTCACCCAAGGACACATTTTATTGATTCTACTGAGAGAGAAAAATTGTGTTGCCTCCCGTACGTACATGACCTGGGCTGAAACTGCAACCCAGGCATGTGCCCTGACTGGGTATCAAACCTGAGACCTTTAATTCCTGGGCCCACTCTCCAACGAACTGAGCCACATGGCCCAGGACATGGCTGGCTTTTAACTGGCTCATTCATTTTACTTAGCTCTTCTTTGGGGGCTTGTGCTGATGACTCTTGATTACACTCTCTGAATCCACCCTGCTTGGATCTGAACTTTTCTTCACATTTCTCTAAAATTGAATTCTGTTCCTCCTTGGCATATGGCCTATGACACTTTGATTTATTACTGCAAACAAGAGCAGCAGGATAAACGGAAAGTAATTCTTACATAGTGGACGTCAGCTCACAGCACGGTTCCATGAGTCATGCAGGTGTAGAATTCATACCACTCAATAAGCAGGCAGCCCGGCACTTGCACATCCAGATGAAAAATTCTACTGATTGTTTCATAGCCTGGCCTCACTGAAGGTTAAAGTAATTTTGAAAATATTATTATAATTAGATAAAATAATGCTTTCTTATTGCCTAGATATTCTTGAATATTTGATAAACTATGACATTTATTTTTATACTGACTTTGACAATACTCCTTTCTTGCCTTTTAGCTCATCGCTGGCAATTTGTTGATCTCTTCAAGGAACCAACATTTGACTTTGTTAATTGTCTTTATTATTTGTGTTTAAAATCATTATCTACTTTTCTAACCCTGATTATTTCCTTCTTTCTCCTTATTTTGGGTTTACTTTGCTCTTTTTTTCCCCTAGCTTTCTTAAGAGAAACATTAGGTCATTGATTTTGGAGCTTTCTCATACATCCATGTTTTTAATCTTCACCTGAGAAGATGTTCATTGATTTGAGAGAGAGAGGAAGGAGACAGACAGAGAGAGACAGACAGGCATGGACAGGTTGCCTCCCATAGACACCCCCACTGGGGACTGAACCTGCAACCTAGGTATGTGCCCTGACCAGAATCAAACCAGCAATCATTTGGTGCATGAGATGATGGTCCAGACAACTGATCCCCCATCCAGAGCTCTGTTACATAAAGCCCTCAAATACCCACCCCCAAGCACTGTTTAACCTGAATCCCCAAAACAATGTATTTTATTTATTATTATTTTCTAAATAACTTTCTGACTATCATTTTGACCCACTGATTATTTATATAATGTGGCCTAATTTTTAAATATGTTTGAATAATTTTACTGTTTTCATCTCTAGTTTCATTGCATTGGCTTCAGAGAATATGCACAATATGACTTGAGTGCATTAGATTTGTTTTATAAGTAGACATTTACCTAACCACTTTTTGCGTTATGTTTTTAGAGCTCGTTCAAAGTAAAATATTCATCTTTACATTTTCATACACAAATAAGAATTTTGTATTACTTCATACACTTTGCCATACTGTATGTCCTATTACCACTGACTTCATGCAATAGTTCAGGCATTAGCAAACTACGATCCACAGGCCAACTCCGGCCTATGATATGGTTTTGTACAGCCTCAAACTGAAAATGTTTTTTTATATTTTAAAAGAGTATGTATTTGTAAATGGAAGAAGAAAAGGCAGGAGGAGTGGGGAATGAAAGTCAGGCTGCAATTGCACTACCCTAAATTTGTTCATATGACTTCACAGATGAAAAATGTGCTTACCCTGTGTTATACACATCTGTATTAATTTTCCATAGAGTAATCGTAACTCCTAAGTATATATCTTATATACCTTAAAAAATTAAGAGAAATGTCATCTTTTTATTTTATTTACCATTTCTTGAAAGAAAAAAGAAAGAGAGAGAGAGGGAGGGAGGGAGGGAGGGAGGGAAGGAGAAGGAGGAGAGAGAAAGAAAAAGGAAAGAGATACATCTTATACAGTGAGAAACATAAAAATAAATATTAATCAGGTTATTCTTCCCTGTAATATGTGATGACCATTTAATAAAATTCTAATCAAATCCTTGAACACAATAAACCAGAATTTACATTGTGGTAATATCAATCAATCAGTAATCAATATTTCAATAATTATCTGATTATAAATGGGTAAATTCCATGAAAGAATACACATCACCATGGCACCTTCTAATAGCGACTTGACTTTGAGGAATTGAAGTCTGAATAAGAAAATAAGTTTGCTATAAGAGCTAAAAGATGAATTATACAAACAGAATTTCGGAAGATTATCCTGACAGGGAAGTGTATGTCATTTTTGAGGAACAGAAAGGCTGTTCTGTGGCTGGTGCACAGAGAGTTATGAGTTGGTAGGAATGAGGCAGGAAAAGTCAATCAAGACCTGGATCAAAAGGATATGAGAGACCATCTTCACTCATAGTATTTATCTTTAAAAGCAGTGAGAAGCCATTGAGTTTTTTTGTTTTCCCCCATAGGATCATGTAAAGAGTTTTCTGTTTTGTAACAATCACCATATGATCTCACCTTTAACTGGAACATAATCAACAAAAGAAAAAAGCAAACAAAATATAACCAGAGACGTTGAAATTAAGAACAATGTAACAATAGCCAGAGGGGAGGTGGGGAGAGGGGTCTATAGGAGCTACTATAAAGGACACATAGACAAAACCAAGGGGGAGGGTGGAGGTGGGGGAGGGAGGTGGGATTGGCTGGGGTGGGGTGGAGGGATGGGGAGGAAATGCAGACAATTGTAACTGAATAAGAATTTTTTAAAAATTTAAAAAAATAAAAATAAATAAATATTGTATTTCTTAGTCAAAAAAAAAGAAAACAAAAACAATCACTCTTGCTGGAGTGTGAACGGTCTGCAGGTAAAAAAGTGAATGAATGTAGACAAGGCAGGAGGTCACTGGAGTCAATGAGCACGAGGAGAGAGCTACAGCTCCAGCATGGTGTTGATGCTGAAGCTGGAATGAGCAGCTGAGAGGTGCCTCAGAAGTAAGATCGTCCGTAGTGGCTGACTGTCCCTGGGGGTGCAACTCACCAAAACAATGAGAAAAATGGAACTGGTTGCTACGTGAAGCAATTGTTTAAGTTCACACATTACGTTGTTATTAATGTTCTGTATGACTAATGCACATTTTTATTAAATTCAGTAAAATAGTTGAATGTTATGACAAAAAATTTGCCTTCCTCAGTATAAAGGCATCTTTCACCTATCATTTTCAATAATTGAATATATTAGCACAATTCGGCTTCACTATAGATCAAGAGCACATGACAATTTATTAAGGATTATAACAACAACAACACCCATAATTATGTTTGAATAACTGTTTTTGAAATACAGCCTTGTGGTGCTTGCTTACTCTTAATCCTAGTTTGGCTTCTGAATGAAAGTTTTCTGACATTTCAATTATGAAGTCAACTTGAAATTTTTGAATAATACTTTCTTCTACTAAATACTGAGGAACTAACAAAAGTAGCAAATATGCATGCAAAGCTTAAGAAATACCATGGAAATGATCTCTGTTTTCTAGTCTTAAGATGCTTTGGGTATGGCAAATTAAGACCTTATTAGGCTCTACTCTAATTTTTATTTCTAAGAATCAGTCTTCCATAATATCTTCCCTTCTCCAAATCTCTCTCTTCAAAAGAAAGGTCAAGGGCCCTCATTTCCCCAAAAGCTCTTGTACCTAACCTAAAGATGTTACTGAAAAGAACAGGGAAATTAATTTTTTAATTAATTATATGTTAGGATAAAATATAGAGGAAATTAAATTACATATTACAGTGTGATACATATATATTTATTTGACAGAATAACCTGTACAGGTACATCATGTATTTTCTTTATGGGTTATAAAATAAAGTGGGTGAAAAGGGATTTCAATATTTTAAATGCTGCCTTTAAAACACATTTGTTTTCATTTCTTATTCTAAGCAATAAAATAGATATTCTAAGCAATAAAAATAGATATTGTTTTTATTAACATGTAAAAACATAAGAAATAAAATTACAACTATATATTTTATAGAATAATCTATAAATTCATATCTTACTTTTAAACTCTGGCTTATGAAATAAAATGAGTAAAAAAGTAATTTCATTTTTTAAAAACTCTACCTTTAAGTCACTTTTTAAAAATGTCTTAATCTACACAATATAATATTCAGCTCCCAACCTCTATGAAAGGCTATTTTAGGAAGCTCTCTTAGCTGTTTACACTATTCAATAAGTAGCAAAAACAAGGCCCCATTAAATTACATACCCTCAGAAGTGTTCGCATGGACTCAAGGTCACGAGGGTACCCATTTAAGGGCAAGCTTTCATTTCTGAAACAGGCTGAACCTAATATCTCCTTGAAGTGTATCTCTCTTTTGAGAATGAAAATCTTAAAAGATCTCAGATACATTAGAGAAGAAAGGTCATATCTTTTATTAAAAATCAATATTACTTCACAAAATATATGTAGGCTGAGTCCATTTAGAGAACTGAAAGGATCCTTCAAAATCTTATTACAGAATTTTAAATCTCCCTGGAGGGCAGGGCAGAAGTGGGAGATAAAGCACTGCATGCTAAATTCCCATTCAATTCTGGGACAATACACTCACCCTGTGCCTGGCAGTATACCTGAACACAGCATATCAGGCAATAAATACTACGGGCTCCTGACCTTGAATTAACTGAATAGTTTTGACAAGTAAATGTGATTTAGTCCTGGTATGATTTAGAAAGGAAGTTTGTCCACAGCGTCGTAGGTATTGACTGAAAAAGCAATTGTATACTGTGGGACCTGTGCCAGATTGCAGAGAAGATAAGAATTTGGCATCCACTGCATTCTCTAACCTGTGATTTATAAAGTTTATAAAAAACAAATTAACTGTGAACCTGTTTCAGAAAGCCAATGGGAAAAAGATTTTACCAAAGAGGCTGACTTAACAGTGAGATTTCTTTTATAATATGCTTGTTCCTAATATGGAAATAGCATCTTTGCAGTAACTAAGGACTTGGAGCAGAATCTTGCAGATTTCTGTATGTTCTAATAATATAATAAATAAAAAATTAGGCCCTGGCTGGTGTGACTCAGTGGGTTGAGTGCCAGCCTGAGAACCAAAGGGTTGCCAGTTCAATTTCTAGGCAAGGCACATGCCTGAGTTGCAGGCCAGGCCCACAGTAGGGGGTGTGTGAGAGGCAAGCACACATTATCCATGTTTCTTTCTTTCTCCCTCCCTTCCCCTCTCTTAAAAATAAATAAATAAAATATTTTTTAAAATTAGGTAATATTTGTATTGCTCAAGAATTCCTATAGGAAACATATATCAGGGTTCAGCTCTGTGCAGGACTGTGACAATTACAAAGAACAGCTGCACCCGAGACGAGGGTTTGACAAGGATTGTCCTTTTGTACAATATTTTCCTGTTCAGGTGTAGGATAAATTGGCCATTTCCTCATTAAGCCACCTATATGCTGGAGCCTAATAAAACTAGGCTCCTAACAATAGCAAAAAGCCTTTGATAAATAAAATGGCTGCGAGGTGTCATGTTTGGCTCTTTTTAAGTATTGCTTGGATACAGTAAAATCAATTTCCTTTTGGTTAGTTTATTCATAGTCTAATTATAACTCCAAAGTTTATGTGTGCTAATAAGAAAATTCATAGAGAACACATGTTTAAGTTAATAAGCGTTAATATAAAAAGTATTTTAAAATTGACTTTTATTTTCTATAGAATTATTAATGTTTTGAACATCAAAGAGGTACAAAATATGGAATATCTGTGTTTTGTGATAACCATTTTGTATGTATTATTCAATAACCTGTTCTGAAGATCCTGCAATGTCTTGAAGGGGTAAAATACTATTATTTTTTACAAGTGATTAACATAAGAGAGAAACCTTGATCTAGACTGAAACCAGATCTTGGTTCAACTGAAGCATCGTGTGGCTTTACTGTATTTAATCATTGAGATTTTCCTAACATTTTGTTGCAATGATATATGATGATTAATTAAGGGAAGTTAATTCTGGAAAAGCCAAACTCTGGCAGTTCCACCTGCTTATCCCAATACTTTTGGAAACCTCAGCTCTATAACTAATTAGAATGTCAAAATATGCTGATGACCTTTGCATTGAAGAGAACTATACAGAGGTTAGTAGCAATGGGCTATTTAGATTGTAATCATCTTCTCATTAACTCAAGCATGTGCTATAGCAAGCAATACTGTATAGCTAGTATTTTACTGTCATAAGAGTAGGAGAAGATTCACATAGTTAAGCACTAAGAGTACATATATTTGCACAACCCTTTCTTCAACACAATATGAAAGAATTATAGAAACAAAACTAAGTAAATTAATAGAAATACACCATTAACATAGATTCAAAATGCAGAAAAGAGTAGCCAATACAAATACACCTCAGATGTGGGTAATTAGCTCTTTCTTTCTCTCTTCCCCTTTTTCTTAGTTTCATCTGATTAGTCTCTACAAACTCTACATTCTTTAAAAGTTGACTGCACGCTTTTATTGTTAACAAATTAATTTTGTTAATAAAATGGTTGACCCAACTAGTTTCGTTTCACAATAGAGCATCTAATTTTTTTCCATAAGAACTCATTGTTTTTAAAGTATATAATGATGCTAAAGAAAGGAAGGTTGGGGGGGGTGAAGAAAAGGAAAAAACTGAGAATAGAGCAGATAAAGGAGAAAGGAGGTAAGAACTCACAAGGAAGGAGCTGACGGGATCTGTGCAGACAATCATGTGCTCCTACAGGGGCGAGAGGTACGGGACACAGGACACAGGAGTGCCAAGCAGAAAAGCTGGGTATGCAGAGAGAGCTGACTCTGAGTAAAGCATATACAACAGCATGTTCCTGGGAAAGCCCCAAGTTGCCCCTCCCCCCAAAACCTGCTCCTTCTCTGCTTTCATGTCCAATTTCATCTTATTCAAGCACAATGTGGATTTGCTTTCTACTCCTGGTTGTTTTCCCTAGATCAGATCAATCATCCAAATTTATGCAGAAACTCACAAATTGCATCTAGTATTCCAATAATCTTATTACTAGCATTCTTTTTTATTCTCACCAATAGTCAAAATTGGCAATAAACTTTATGGTCACAAATATAGTGTGGGAAAAAGTGAAGACCACCCAAAAGAGAGCAGGCAGAGGCTATTCATTGAGAGATTGCTCTGGCAAAGGAGTCAGCCACCACTGTTTGCACTGGGGAGAGACTCAAAAGCAAGCAGGATGGTACAAAAGCTTTAGAGTCAAAAAGAAGGAAAGGCTTCAGTTGTGCTCTAAATGGAGGTTGTCAGCTTGCGCAACTTGGTGGTATACTAGCAGACATGCTATGTGATTAGTAAGGGGAGCATCATATTTGGCTTTCTCTGATAGGTCTCCAATTGGAAGGAGGGTGACAGACATACCAGGGAAGCTAATAGTTATGGACTGAGCTCTGATTACTTTCCAGCTACAATTGTTGCAAGTTGTGGATGAGGTTCTATTTGTGTGTATGCTTTGGCCATTGTGAGTTGGACTCTCAATAATTTCTTAGATTAGTGCTTCTTTTCTCTAGCACAAGCAGTCATTTAGACTTTGCCTTTCAGTGGGATGCTGAGATAGAACTGAACTGTTCTATCTGAATGAGTAACTGTTGCAGTAACCTCCTACATCTCAGTTGTGTTAAGTAACATATAATTGCTTGGGGACACCTGTGACCATGTTCTTAAATTACTTTTCTAGCTATATAGTTAAACGTTAATTTGGAAATAAAACTTTGTTTTTCTTCAGAATGGTAATGCTAAAGAATACAGAGTATTTTCTTGAACTTAGTTTCCATACTTATAAGACAAGGTAGTTGAAACGGAGGACGTCTGGGTGTGCTATGAGTTGGTGAAGTGTCTTGGTCTGTACAAAATGACAAAGCTTTTAGAGACTTACTCAGGAACTGCTATAAAGGACACATGGACAAAATCAAGGGGGAGGGTGGAAGCAAGGGAGGGAGGTGGGTTTGGGTGGGGTGGTGGGGAGGGGTGGGGAGAAAATGCAGACAACTATAATTGAACAATAGAATAATTTTTTAAAAAATAATAAAATAAATTATTTGTTTGTAAAATTATATAGTTTTTAAAAACAAAAGCTAGATCCTATGTAGCTATCTCATCTACCTATTAACAATTTTTTTTATTTTTCATCTTTAGAATATAGGCATATTTTCAGTGCTATTCACAAATGAAAGTCATAATATTAAATATTTTTCTGAAAAAAAAACCCCAAAAACCCTGTGTTTTTCTGAAAAAAACATTTTCTTAAAAAGTATAAGCTCCTCAAAAAAAGAAAATATAAGAATGCCAGTTAGTTCAAAATTTCAGTGTGAGATCATTCCTTTAACATTCAGTTTCTATCTTATGAGTAATAGACTCCATCTGAATGAGGCCTGCTTCGTTCAATGATATCCAAGGGTTTTTTTAAAGAATTATTTGTTTCTGATTAATCTTTGCTCTATCTTCTCTCTCCCTATACACAGAAACACCTAAAATACTTCACTGCTTTCTTAAACTGGTCCTATATTTAAATATGACATGAAAATAGATAATTAATTATAAAAAAATAAAACCTTCCCAAAGCTATTTAGGGGAAAGAGAGCTTACTTCAGTTTGCAGTTAACCAGTCCCCCTTATTAACTATTCAGAAGTTGCACACTGCACGGATCACGCAGAACCCTCAGCTGAAAAGTAACTGAATCCTTGAGACCATTGTTAAAGGCCTTCAGGGAAATCCTAACACCCCCTCCACACAGAAAAAGCACAAACGGTAATTTATTAACTCTCAACAAAATATGCCATATGCAAAATAAACAACACAATACCTGCTCATCTCAATTATATTTTTAAGGAAAAACAATGAAAATAGGCATTGCCAATGTAGAAAACTAACCCTAAAGTAAAACATTAAATTAGAATAGGGGCAAAAGAGATTAAAAATGTGGTTTTTTGTGTGTTTGACATTGTCAGAAAATAAATGTGTCCTTAGTTTTAAAATATACATTTTATTTTCTGATTTTTTGTGAACATTAAAAGATTCACTTTCAATATAAAAGATTCACATATAAAATACATAAATTAAAATTTTTAGATCTTCATGTCAGATGTTACTGGTTTAACAAAGTTCTAAAATGGAGAAAATTAAAAATGACCATGAACTGCAACCCTAATACAGAAAGAAAATCAGCATTGATATTGGGCATATTTTCTTCAGGTCAGTTCCCTTCAGTGTGCGAGGGTATGTTTGCATGTTCATTGTATGTGGGATGTTTGATTTAGTTAATTTGCAAAATAAATGGATCTATTTATTTAACATTTTATCCTGATTTTTTAACTTTTCTATTTTTAGCACTAAACCATGGAAATTTTTAGCATCAGTTTTTCATAATTTATAGTAGTCTATTTCAAACTGAGTTTCCATTTCATGCTTCTCTTAAGAAGTGAATTTATTTCCTCTAATGGAAAATTCATGAAATCACATTTCATTATTCCTACATTTTATATTTTAAAAATACATTACTCAGATAGAGTCTGTGAATTTTATGGTTTTATGGAGACCTTTTACTGATACTGCCATGTTACATTCTCAAAATTTTGACCAGTTTAACTTCCAACCCATTTTAATAAAAAAAAAAACTATTACCAAACAATTGGAAACATGTCATATGATGAGTTAGAGAAATACATGACAATTTCATTGATGACAAAAAATATGCCATTTATTTTTTAAAAAGAAAGGATAACTGTTACATTGGTCACTAATATTTTCTGGGCAGTCCTAAAGATTTTACATCTGAAATGTCACAGTAAGTTATATATTATTAATTTGAGTATTGAGATAAATAATATCAACTACAATATTGCAAATTTGTGGTAGCATTGTTTGTATGCCAACAATAATTTTAATAATCTCATACCAGGAATGTAATACATGATTGTACCATTCAGAAAATATTAGAGTTTTATTAATAGGAATATAATTGTTTCATCTGTAGAAATCTTCAGCTTAGCTTCTGTTTTATATTTTAAGTATATTTTATTGATTATGCTATTGCAGTTGCCCCATTTTTTCTCCCCTTTATCACCCTCTCCCCTGGAACCCCCCTTCCAGCAGGATCCCCTCCCTTAGTTCATGTCCATGGGTCATACTTATAAGTTCTTTGGCTTCTCCATTTCCTGTAATATTCTTAACCTCCCCCTGTCTATTTTGTACCTACCAATTGTGCTTCTTATTCCCTGTACCTTTTCCCCCATTCTCTCCCCTCTCCCTCTCTGCTGATAACCCTCCAGGTGATCTCCATTTATGTGATTCTGTTCCTGTTCTAGTTGTTTGCTTTGTTTGTTTTGTTTTTGTTTTTTAGGTTCAGTCATTGCTAGTCATGAGTTTGTTGCCATTCTACCATAGTTTTGATATTATTCTTTTTCTTAGATAAAAATAATCTTACTTTTTTTTCTTGGATAGAGTAATCTTGTGTGTACATCCTTGCCTTTCATAACTTTGAATACTTCTTTCCAGCCCCTTCTTGCCTGCAAGGCTTCTTTTGAGAAATCAGCTGATAGCCCTCTGGGAACTCCTTTGTATGTAACTGTCTCCTTTTCTCTTGCTGCTTTTAAGATTCTTTCCTTATCTTTAATCTTGGGTAATTTAATTATGATGGGTTTTGGTGTGTTCCTTCTTGGGTCCAACTTCTTTGGGACTCTCTGAGTTCCCTGGAATTCCTGGAAGTCTATTTCCTTTGTCAGATTGGGGAAGTTTTCCTTCATTATTTTTTCAAGTAAGTTTTCAATTTCTTGTTCTTCCTCTTCTTCTTCTGACACTTCTATGATTCAGATGTTGAAACATCTAAAGTTTCCCCAGAGGTTCTTAAGCCTCTCCTCATTGTTTTGAATTATTATTTCTTCTTTCTGTTCCAGTTGAATATTTATTTCTTCCTTCTGGCCCAAACTGTTGATTTGAGTCCCAGTTTCCTTCCCTTCACTGTTGGTTCCCTGTCTATTTTTGTTTTTAATTTCATTTTGTATAGCCTTCACTTCTTCCTCTATTTTGAGTCTGTACTCAATTATTTCTGTGAGCATCCTGATTACCAGTGTTTTGAACTATGCATCTGATAGGTTGGCTATTTCCTCATCACTTAGTTCTTTTTCTGGAGATTTGATGTGTCTTTTCTTTTGGGCCATATTTCTTTGTCTCAGAATACCAGTCTGGATGAATGTTTCTTCTCTAACTCCTTGATTGTCAGACTTCCATAGAGTTGGATTTTCTGACAGTTCTAGTTGTTTGTTGTTTTTAAATTTGTTGTCCTCATTTTAGTTGTGCAAGGAGGCAAAGTGTACCTACCTACTCCTTTGTTCTTGGCTGGAAGTCTCAAAATCTTGGGCTTAGCTTTTAAATGCTGTTTGCCTTTTCAGATGCTACATCAGAGTTCTAAATGAACTACAGCAACATCTACCAAATACAGAATGAGTTTTATAAGCTTTGCTATTTATACTGGTTTCACAATACACAGAATAACCTTGGCTAGCTCATTTATCCCATTTGAGCTTTGATTCCACGATTGACTAGGTAGGATAATTACTAGAATTCTGTCATAAAATTTCTTTGTAGTAAAATGACAAATTTGGAACACTTTACCCAATCAGTGTCCTTCTGATTCTAAATAAGAAATATTTCAACTACCACTCTCTTGTAGTAAAATTAATAATATCACAGGCTGTAGTGTTAAAATATAACAGAATATGAAATGGACTTAACAATAGAGGATCTCAAGTGTATTTCCAGTTTTGCTGTTTACTTCAAGATACCTTAGTATGACAAAACTTCTACAAGCTTAAAAACTTATCCTCAATGGGAATAAAATATCTTCCTTAATTCCATTTGCAATAGTATCAAAAAGAATAAAATACTTAGGAATTAACCAGAATGGGAAAGACTAGTAAAATCAAAAGTAGGGAGGTAGAAGAGGATGTAAGGGGGATAAATGATAATTAAAAATATACAATAAATTTTTTAAAAAGAAATTAGAGGTATAAATAAATAGAAGCCATCTCATGCTTCTTGCTTAGAAGAAGATTCAATATTTTTAAGATGTCAAAACTACTCTAAGCAATCTACATATTCAATGCAATCCCTATAAAAATCCCAAGGATATTTTTGCAGAAATAGAAAACTCCATACTAAAATTCATATGGAATTTCAAGGGGCCACAAGTAGCCAAAATAATCCTGAAAAACAGGACAGTATCTTCAACAGATGGTTCTGGGAAAACTGGATATCCACATGCAAAAAAGTGAAGGTGAGCCTTAGCTAACACCATATACAAAGTGAATCCAAATGGATGAAAGACCTAAACTTAAGAGCTAACACTACAAAACCGTCAGCAGAAAATGTAAGGGAATATCTTCATGACATTGGTATTTGCAATGGTTTCTTGGGTATGACATACATCCATATACATACAAATGATTAAAATAGTGAACTTTATCATATATATTTTACTGAAATTTAAAAAGTAAAAAAAAATAAATGAAATGCTTCAAAAGTACAGGGCAAAATAGGAAAAAAATAGACACACTGGATTTCATAAAAATTAAAAACTTTTGTACATCAAAGGATATTCTCAATGGTCCAAAAGGCAACCCACAGAGAGTGAGAAAATATTTTTACATTACTTATCATATTAGGGATTGATATCCAAAGTATAGAGAGAATTCCTAAAATTCAACAACAAAAAACAAACAACTCAATTAAAAAATAATCAAAGATGAATAAACATTTCTCCAAAGATCACATATGAATAGTGAAAAGCACATGAACAGATGCTCAACATCACTAATTAGGATAATGAATGCAAATCAAAACCATGAGACACCACTTAATACTCATTATAATGACAATTATTTTTAAAAGTAATAACAACATGCATTATGGAAGATGTGGAAAAATTGGAATCCTTGTGCACTGGAAGTGGGAAAGTAAAAAATGTTGCAGTTACTATTAAAAACACTAGGATGATTCCTCAAAAAATTAAAAATAGAGTTACCACATGATCTAACAATCCCACTTCTGGATATATACCCAACAGAACTTAAACCAGGACATCAGCGCTATCCTTATACTCATGTTCATAGCAGCATTATTCACAACTGGCAAAAGGTGGAAGCGACACAAGTGTCCATGACAGGTGAATTGATAAACAAAATTTGATATACACTTAGAATGGAATGTTATTCAACTTTTAAAAATAGAATCAAATTCTGACACATGCTAATGACATAATTCTAAGTGAAATAAGCCAGTTAAAAAGAACAAATACTGTCTGATTTCACTTATATGAGGTACCTAGAATAGTCTAATTCATGGAGAATGGTAGAATGGTGGTTACCAGAGGCTGCATGAAGCAGGGGAGGGGAGGTTACTGTTTAATGTGTACAGAGCTTTAGTTTTGCCAGGTGAAAAAGGCTCTGGAAACAGGTCGTACTGATGGTTATACCCCAATGTGGCATGCTAGTGGACTGAATACATACAAATGGTTAAAATAATGAATTTTATTATACATATTTTACTGAAATATGAAAAGTAAAAAAAAAATGAAATGCTTCAAAAAGAAGCATCTGGTAATGGCAGTCTAAGCTAGTGCAATATAGATGAGTCAATGCTTTAAAGCCTCTCAGATACTTAGGTAATTAAAATAAAATTAGGGAAGATGTACGTTTCTTTCAAAAGTTTCTCCATTGCCTTCTTAGGAAACAAAGTAACTGCTAAGGGGCTGAGTCATCAGGAGGATTACTCATATTTACAGTGCTGAAGCTGGCTTACAAGGATTTTACTTGAAGCATTCATCTGTCAAGAGTCAAGAGTGCTAACAATTTTCCTTTCCAAAAAGAATCATTTCTGTTCTTTGTATTTCGAAAGTATGCTAATGAATTAGAGAAATTCACAGACTACTAAATACTAATGATTCCAGTTGTCACCTTGACATTTTATTATTTTCTGAATAAATATAACCATAAAAGTTACCTGTAAAAACATTATAAGGATGAATTCTGGAAAAGTAAAATCATCACAATTACTAAATGTGTTAAATAAAATAAGAAATTATTTTAAAATGCATATGTGGATTTACCTCCCTTAAGGTAGTATATACAGTGAGGTCTGTTCAGAAAAAGTGCAGCCATTGTTAGTATAACAAGAACAGTTTACACGACATGCATGTAACCTGGCAGCCAAGGAGAGTGGACTGGAACGCACATGCATGAACTATGATGACTTTACTGTACTAGTCAGTGGGGGGCAATGGATGCTGGTGAGTGAGCATGTGTACTGTGTGGCCATTCTATTCAAAATGACATAGAGTAGAGCAATGAATCTGCATCATATTTTGCATTAAACTTAAACATTCCCCCACAGAAACTATTCAGATGATTCAGAAGGCCACAGCTATGGGTAACTGGTGATTGGCAGCTTCATCACAATAACATACTCACTCATGCATCATGTCTCATGGAGAGTTTTTGGTGAAAGATCAAATCACCCAGGTGACTCAGGCCCCCTGTAGCCCTGATTTGGTGCCCAGCGAGTTCTAATTTTTCCCAAAACTAAAATCACTTCCCTTTGAAAGGGAAGAGATTTCAGACCATTAATGAGATTCAGGAAAATATGACGGGGTGTCTGAAGGCAACTGGGAGAACTGTATGAGGTCCCAAAGTGCCTACTTTAAGGGGACTGAGGCATCATTGTCCAATGTACAATGTTTCTTGTATCTTGTATCTTCTTCAGTAAATGTCTCTATTTTTCATATTACATGGCTGGATAACTTCTAGACAGACCCCATATATGGGAGGGTATATAGATACTTTTTCTTTCTAAAAGACTAAAGTCTTTATCTTCTTCTTGTTGTAAAAGCAGTGTTTAAGTAAAATGTGGTTGCTTCTTACTTGTAAGTAATGGGAACATACTCTAGCTAACTATACAAGTAAGGGAATTATTTGAAAACAACCCAATTAAAATATAGGCAAAAAACCTGAACAGACACTTCTCCAGAGGACATACAGAGGTCCCAAAGACATATGAAAAGATGCTCAGCCTCACTAGCCATCAGATAGATGCAGATTAAAACCACAGTGAGATACCACCCCACACCAGTGAGAATGGCCATCATAAACAAATCAACAAACAAGTGTTGGAGAGGATGTGGAGAAAAGGGAACCCTAGTACACTGTTGGTGGGAATTCAGACTGGTGCAGCCACTGTGGAAAACAGTATGAAATTTCCTCAGAAAACTAAAAATGGAACTGCCTTTTGACCCAAAAATTCCACTGCTGGGATTACACCCTAAGAATCCTGAATCACCCATTCTTAAGAACCTGTGCACCCCAATGTTCATAGCAGCACAGTTTACAATAGCTAAGTACTGGAAGCAATCTAAATGCCCATTAGTAAATGAATGAATCAAAAAACTGTGGTACATTTACACAATGGAATACTATGCAGCAGAAAGAAAGAAGGAGCTCCTACCCTTTGCAACAGCATGGATGGAACTGGAGAGCATAATGCTAAGTAAAATAAGCCAGGCAGTGTGGGACAAATACCATATGATCTCACTTTTAACTGGAACCTAATCCACAAAACAAACAAGCAAGCAAAATATAACCAGAGACATTGAAATTAATAACAAACTGACAGTAACCAGAGGGAATATGGGTAGGGGAATAATGGGGGGAAATAGGGGAAGTGTTTTCAGGAACAACTACAAAGGACTCATGGACAAAACCAAAAGGGATGTAATTGGGACAGAGGTGGGGATGGCTGGGGTGGTGGGAGTAGTGGAGGGGTAAATACAGACAACTGTACTTGAACAACAAAACAATTAACTAAAAATAATAATTAAAAAACTGGCATTGAACAATAGAAAGATAAATGGTAAATTCATGCTAAAATTTTTAATTTTTCTTTACTTAGTTTGACATTAAATAGCAAATTAAAACACTATGAAAAAAATTAAGTGATTGTTATTCATAAGAAACAAAGACAGAACTTTGGGAACCATAGATCTAGGAGAAATGCTACAATATTGCCAGGTAAACCTTTAGTTCACTCCTAATAGTCTTTACCACCTTACTGGACAGTGTCAGTCACAGCCAGTACTTTTGCTTCTATACCCGCTGGCAGTTACATGTGGCCCTGCTGTTGTGTTTCTTAATATAGGTACGTTAATCCCTTATTTGTTCACTAAATTGTGATTTAGATCATGGAAAGGGAATAACAGATTTGAAGACCCTTCAAAGTGTGCTAAGTCTTACAAACACAAAAGGCTGGGACAGTGAAGAAACTAGCACTAGCAACTTTGATGATGGGAGTTGTAGAATTGTGAACCCAGAAATGGAGGTTAGATCCTGAGCAGTAAAAAAGAATGACAAATGTCAAGAAAAAAAATGGGCACTGAAAAAGGCTCCAGAGTGCCCCATCAGAATTAAGGAGCTGTTTTTAGCTTTCAGTATAATACTTAAAAAATGATGAAGATCGCCTTAATGTTCTCCTCAGCTGCACTAAATTTTAGACAAGCTTCTCATGACCATAGGTCCCTGAAATCCTTTTTTTTGTTTTTGAAAATTTGGAAATATATATATTTTCACTGCCCCTTTGAGATGCAAATTTTCTTCTAGCTTCTTGCCAGATTTATGTCCAAGAAATATTTCTCAATAACCTAGGAGCCATTCCAGTAAAATAATAAACGCATAAGGGTGTCTATCACCCCCAATTGCCTCAACAATATTTAGAGCAAAGAACAAAGTTGGAGGAATCATGCTACCTGATATCAAACTATATTACAGGGCCATAGTAATTAAAACAGCATGGTACTGGCATAGAAACAGACATATAAATTAATGAAGCAGACAAGAAAGCCCAGAAATGAACCCACACCTACGTGGTCAATTAATATTTGACAAAGGAAGCAAGAACATACAATAGAGTAAAGACAGTCTATTGCTGTTGGGAAAATTGGACAGGTACATGCAAAAAAAAAATACTAAACCATCTTCTTACACCATATACAAGAATAAATTCAAAATGGATTAAAGATTTAAATTGGTCTATATAAAACTAAAAAGGTTTTGCACAGTGCAAGAAATCATCAACAAAACAAAAAGACAACCCACTGAACAGGAGAAGATATTTAACAATGATCTATCTGATAAGGGGTTAATATAAAAAATTTATAAAGAACTCATACTACTCAACACCAGGAAGACAATCTAATTTAAAAATGGGCAGAGAACCTGAATAGGCCCTTCTCCGAAGAGGACATATAGATGGCAAACAGATGTATGCAAAGATGCTCAACATCACTAATCATCATACGGATGCAAAATAAAACCACAATGTAATATTGCCTCAAACCTGTCAAAATGGCTGTTATTGATAAATCTAAAAATGATGTGCTGACAAAGATGTGAAGAAAAGGGAACTCCCATGCACTGTTGGTAGAAATAGAGATTGTTACAGTCTCTATAAAAAAATAGTTTGGAGGGTCCTCAAAAATTAAAAACCAAACTGCTTTATAACCTAGTGATTCCACTTCTGTGTATTCATCTGAAAAAACCCAAACCATTAATTTGAAAGAATACATGCACCCCTATGTTCATTGCAGCATCCTGTACAATAGCAAAGACATGGAAAGCAACCCAAGTGCCACCAACAGACGAGTGAATAAAAAAGCGGTGGTACATATATACAATGGAATATTACTTGGCCATAAAAAAGACAACCTGAATGTAACTGAAGGGATACGGTAGGTGAACTAAGCCAGTCAGAGAAAGGCAAATGACATACAATTACACTAATATGTGCAATCTAAACAACAAAATAAGCTGAACTAAGACAGTTTCATATGTCCAGACAGCAGACTGATGGTAGAAAGAGGGGAGGAGTGTGGGGAGACTAGAAAAAGAGGTGAAGGGATTAAGAAGTACAAATTGGTAGTTACAAAATAGTCACAGGAATGTAAAGTACAGCATAGGGAATATAGTCAATAGTATTGTAATAACTATGTACGGTGCTAGTTGTGTACTAGATACATTGGGGAAACACCTGTAAAGTATATGAATGTATAACCACTACACTGTACACCTGAAACCAATAACAATAATATTAAAAGTAACTGTAATTGAAAAATTAAAATAAAAAACACAAACGAAAGGTCTCTATCTTCCAGTCTCTGTGGGAGGGTAAGCGCCTAACTGCAATAAGCACACATTAGCAAACACATGGCATATGTGTGCATATATATACACACAATAGAGTAAAGCATTTTTTGTAAGAAGGTGAAGCCATGACTCATATGAATATATAGAAATGAACTGTGTTAAAGGATTTGTTTTACTCAATGATACAACAGAACTAGGCAGATGTTATAATCAGTTCAAAAAAATCAAAAGAACAAAAATTAATAAGGAATAAAAGAATATTAAGATAAATTCCTATAAAGACAAACTAACTTTTGGGAGTAGCAAGTCAATTAAATCATTAATAGACAAGACAGAATTTATAAAACTCTTAATATTCAACAACTTAAAAAAGTTACACAAGAGCTCAAAAATAATGACAAGGGTTGGAAACTGATAACCGGGAAGGTATACTTTAGACAATGAATAGTTTTCCATTGGAACACAAATTAGTTTTTATACAATGCAAAATAGTGGGTGGGTGTGTACTTTTAAAAATGTGCTAACAATTTTCTCCTAAGGTATTGACAAAAATCAAATAGAGAAGAGTACGTAGTAGGGGCAAAAGTATAGGAAACAGGCACTCAACAGTGGAAAGCAAAATTGCTGCTAAATCATTGGTAGGGATTTGGTGATACTTTACAAATTTTTATAATTATGTAGCTTTTAACATAGCAAGCCTACTTCTGGAAATTTGTCTTACACAAACACAGGCACATGGGTGCAAACATGTGTATGCACACATACAACATTGACTCTTGGTTTTATTTTTTTTAAGATTTCATTTATTTATCTTTAGAGAAGGCAAGGGAGGGAGAAAGAGAGGTAGAGAAACACTGATGTGTGAGAGATGTCACACACCCCCAGCTGGTGACCTGGCCCACAACCCAGGCATGTGCCCTATTGGGAGTCGAACCAGCAGACTTTTGGTTCACAGGCCAGCTCTCAATCCACTGAGCCACATCAGCCAGGGTTACTCTTAGTTTTTTAAATAATAGTAAAACGCTGAAACAATGTATATATTCATCCATTCGTGTGGGGCTAAATAAATTGTGGTAGAGCTATACAATAAAATATTTTATGACAAATTTTAAAATGTGGCAGATCTATATGTACTCTATAGAACAATCTTCAAAATACAACCTTAAGTGAGAAATATAAGGTTCATATAATGTAAGTAGCTATAAATAAATAAATCTATTATTTTCCTCATGCTTGCACAGATTTCTTGTTTTGTTTAGTGTCGGTGGTATTATACCTTGTAAATGTCTTTTTACATAACTTTTCCTAAAATTGTGTTTTCATCAACCTCCTAGCACAGTGGTGGACTTGATGTTTTTTTGCTTCCAGCATATATGTTGCTCAGATTGTGTTGTTATTATTTTGTGGAATTGTGTTGAATGGTAGAATATTACCCATATTTCCTTGGGGAAATGAGCTTTTGAGTTGACCCACAAAATAGCATAATGCTCTTTGGGTTTTGGTTTCTTAGCCTTCCAGTTAAGACTGAAGAACAACCTGAAATGATATTTCAGAATCTATAAAATGTGCAAAATATGGAGGGAAATTACATTGTCAACAAAGGTTTAGAGAACAAGTTGCTTGCCGAGTGCGAGAGTGTGGCAGTTCTCAATGCAGTGCGGTAATACTCACGCCGACTTTGGCCCGAGAGGATCAATGTAGTACATTTCTAATTAGACTTTCTTACGCAGGAGAGATAAATCATATTTTAATCTCTGACATATAGCGCTTTAGTATTCTGACCTTTTAGTAAAGGTACACGCTTGATTAGAAAGCATTTGAAACGCCCTTACTTTTCGTAGGCAGAGTTGTAAATGGTAAAAGCAATGAAATGAGCCCCCACCTCGATATAGACTCTCCAAAGGTCAACATGAAGTAGCCCATCTATTTAACTGCCCAAATATACAAGACATTCATCCTGGCACAAGGCACAAGTTGCATGATAAGAACCATGAAACAAAAACGATGGCACTACATTAAGTGAGTTTAGTCTGTATTAATAAGATAAAATCCCACGTATTTATATACACACAGATATGTAATATTCTAGAAACTATAATTCTACAGGTTATTCTTCTTTCCTAACACAGAATAGTAATTTTTAATCTAAAAAGTTTAACAGACACCCTACTGGACTCATTTTAAAAGGTGGTCAGTGAATTAGAAAAGGTGCGGCAGCAGCCAGCAAGGGATTTCTAACTGCTCCCTAAAAGAAAAACTTGCCTCACTAAAGTCTGTTGTTGTTTGGCTTTTCCTGTGAGAAGCAATGGCTTGTTTTTCAAGCTGTTGAGTCATTAAGCTCCCTGATATTAGACTTTCTTTATATCACTGTCTGTAAAGGCCACCTTCAGAACTGTTGCTTCAGCACAAATAAGTGAATTTCAAAAAGAAAATCCCCCCAAAAACTGGTGGCTTGAAAAATGATTGAAAGAAAGTATAAAGAGAAAAAAAATTATCACTAGACTTTCTTATATAGTATGTCGTTAAATTATATTGGGACCTACTAATGGGTCTCCAGTTATCTGATGGAACTTTGTAAATTTCTGAAATGGTTTTACTCACTTCAATATTTAAAACATAAGATGTAAAAGGTTTTTTTCCATTAAAGTATTATATATTGCAGTAAAACAGTGATGAGATGCAAGTACCTAAAATCCTGGAAATTGCTGTTTGAACTATTTAAATATGCATTTATTGGATTTTTAAAATAGTTTGCTTTCTACTAATTCAATATGAACAAATGGATTGCCTCAATTTTCCATTGAATCATCCTACTGAGCAAAAATTCAAAAAAACCTTTTCCCATCATTCACAAATATCTTTATGTGGGAACACTTATTACATAAATATTCTTCTGTATATGCTGTGTTCTTCTTAGATGGAGCCAACTTTCCTCATAATTTAATTATCCTCCTTTGGCTTGCATGAAATACACATTTCTGATCTTATTTATTGCCCTACCTGTAGGTCAATGGGATTTATGGGATATGTTTACTTGTATTATTTTTAATATTTAATACATTAATGTTTTTATATTCAATATATAAAGACAGATGTATAATCTTTAAAAAATAATATCTTTACCTATATAGATAGGTAGATGATAGATAGATAGATAGGTAGATAGATATTAGAGAGTGGAAGGGAGAGAGAAAGAGAAGGAAAGAAACATCAATTGGTTGCCTCTTGCACACGCCCCAACTGGAGATCAAACCTGTAACCTAGGCATGTGCCCCGACCGGGAATCAAACCAGTGACCTGCCCTTTATGGGATGATGCCCAACCAACTGAGCCACGCTGGTCGTGGATTTACTGGTATTCTTTTTTTCTTCAGTCTTCCCCCAACACCACCTCCCACCCTCAATCCTACCCCCCTTTGGCTTTTTCCATGTATGCTTTATGCTGGTATTCTTAAGTCAGTTGCTCACTTTCTCACGTGAATAAGACATTCAGAACCTCTTTCAGGTTTCACTGCTTGCCAGTATCATAATATAATATAGACAATAATAGGAAAACCAGCAGCTAATTTAAATTATCATATCATGAGATATTGTCTGTGGAAAAAATGAATTGTGTATATTTGTGGAACACAAAATTAAAAAATCAACACTAAACATAGTAACATCTTTAAAAGTTTCAAAATACTATAACAATATTGATTAGTGAAACTAAGTAAGAGTCTGCTGAGGTAGGTAAAATAAGTATTTTTCCCATGTTAAAAATGAAAATAGAGAAAAATGAAGAAAAGGAGAAAAAGAGCAAAATGACTTTCCTTGGCCTGAAAAGCAACTTAGTAACTGAGGCAATCATTTCACTGAGGTACAAAGGGCAGGAGGTTCAAAGCATAATTTTCCCTCAAATTTTCAGACTGCTAAAGTGTAAACAATGTAGCAATACTAGTAACCAGTAGCAGCAAACATAAAGGGTACTGGAAGAAGAACCTGGGGTGATGAGGGTCAGAGGTAGAGACAGGGGTCAGCATTGGAAGTAGATGGCCCAGGACTGCTCCCACTTAGAGATAGAAAAATGTGATTAACTTTGTAGCTGTCAAATAGCAGGGACATTTTAGTTTAAGAGAGTGGTCAACACATATAAAAATCCTAATCCTTTCACTTTTTACCCATGTTTCAGTATATTATTTAGGAATAAAGTTTGCTTTTGTAATTAATCTAACCTTATCGTAAAATAAGCAAGAAATTAGCAAAGGGAGTTTGGGCACCTTTAGCAAAGAAGCATGATCATATCAATAGATGCTGAAAAACCACTTGATAAAGTAAAGCACCCAATTATGATAAAAAATGCTCAACAAAGTGAGAATAGAGTGTACATACCTCAACATAATAAAGGCCATATACAAGAAACCTACAGCCAACATCGTACTCAATGGACAAACACTAAAAGCTTTCCCCTTCAGATCAGGCACAAGGGTGTCCACTTTCATGAAATCTATGCAACATATTATTGGAAGTTCTAGCCATAGTGATCAGAAAATAAAAGGAAATAAAAGGCATCCGAATTGGAAAGGAGGAATTAAAGCTGTCACTGTTTGCAGATGACATGATAGTGTACATAGAAAACCCTGTAGACTCCATCAAAAAACTCCTCGACCAAATAAATGAATTTGGCAAAACGGCAGGATACAAAGTCAATACTCAGAAATTGAAGGCAGTTTTGTACACCAACAATGGAATATCAGAAACAAAAATTAGAAAAAATAACTCCTATTTACTATAGCAACAAGCAAAATAAAATGCTTGGGAATAAACTTAACTAAGGAGATAAACACCTGTACTTAGAAAACTACATGAGACTAGAGAAAAAAGTTAAGGAAGACACAAATAAATGGAAGCATATACCATGCTCATGGACTGGAAGAATTAACACCATTAAAATGTCCATAATACCCAAAGCAATTTATAGATTCAATGCAATCCCTATTAAAGTACCAATTACATATTTCACAAATACAGAATATTTCAAAAATTTATATGGAACCTAAATGACCCCAAATAGCCTCAGTAATTTTGACAAAGAAGAACAAAAAAGGAGAAATCACAATACCTGATATCAAACTATATTACAAGGCCACTGTAATCAAAACAGCCTGGAACTGGCATAAGAATGGACACAGAACAATGGAACAGAATAGAAAGCCCAGAAATAAAGCCATGTCAATACAGTCAGTTAATATTGACAAAGGGTAGCAAAAAATGGAGTAAAAATAGCCTCTTCAATAAATGGTGTTGGGAGATCTGGACAAGTACACGCAAAAGAATGGAACTAGACCACCAACTTACACCATATACCAAAATAAACTCAAGATAGATAAAAGACTCAAATGTAAGTTATGACACATAAAAGTCCTAGACAAAAACAGGCAGAAACATTTCAGATATCCCAGGTAGCAATATTTTCACCAATACATCCCCTAGGGCAAGGGATATAAAGGAAAGAATAAACAATGGCACTACAACAATTTAAAAAGCTTCTGCATGGCTAAAGAAAATATCAGCAAAGTGAAAATGGAACCAACGATATGGGAAAACATATTTGCCAATGATACCTCAGACAAGTGTTTGATTTCCAAAATATATAAAGAACTCACACAACTCCATACTGGGAAGACAAACAATCCAATTAAACAATGGGCAAAGGACCTGAACAGACACTTCTCCAAGGAGAATATACAGAGGGCCCAGAGACATATGAAAGGATGCTCAGTATCACTAGCCATCAGAGAGATGAAAATTAAAACCACAGTGAGATACCACTTCACACCAGTCAGAATAGCCATCATAAACAAATCAACAAACAACAAGTGCTGGTGAGGTTGTGGAGAAAAGGGAACGCAGACTGGTGCTGGCACTGTGGAAAACAGTATGGAATTTCCTCAGAAAACTAAAAATGGAACTGCCTTTCGACCTGGCAATTCCACTGCTGGGATTATACTGTAAGAACCCTGAAACACCAATTCAAAAGAACCTATGCATCCCAATGTTCATAGCAGCGTTATTTATAATGAACTATAGAAATGATCCCTGAAAGTATAGTCTTATAACAGCATTATTTATAACAGCCAAGTACTGGAAACAGGCTCAGTACCCATCAGTAAACGAATGGATCAAAAAGCTGTAGTACATTTACACAATGGAATACTATGCAGCAAAAAAAAAGAAGGAGCTCCTACCCTTTGCAACAGCATGCATGGAACTGGAGAGCATACACTAAGTGAAATAAGCCAGGCAGTGAAAGACAAATATCATATGATTTCATCTTTAAGTAGAACCTAATCAACAAAACAAACAAAGGAGCAAAATAGAACCAGACACTTGGAAATAAAGAACAAACTGACAGTGACCAGAGGGGAGGGGAGAAGGAGATAATGAGGGAAAGAAGGGGAAGAAACAAGCAATGAAACATGAATGGAAGAATCATGGCCATGGACAATGGTGGGGGATTGCCTGTGGGAGCAGGAGGAGGCAGGGTAGGGGTGAGCAATGGGGAAAAGGGACAATAATAATAATGTCAAATGCCAAAAAAATAAAATAAAAACTTTATGCCAATACAAATATATATATTACTCATATATAATATATGGGTATTATTCTTATATAATATATGAATATATTATATATGAATAATGCATGCAAATATGAATATATTTGTATATGTGAATAATATATGAATATATTTGTATATAATAACATATGAATATATTATTATATATTTTATATATATAAATGAGCAAAGGACCTGAATAGATATTTACCCAAAGAGGACATACAGATGGCAACAGACATATGAAAAGATGCCTAACTATACTAACCATCAGGAAAATGCAAATCAAAACCACAACGATATATCACCTCACACCTGTCAGAATAGCTATCGTAAAAAAAAAAAAAAATCAACAAATAATAAGTGTTCTAGAGTATGTGGAGATAAGGAAACCCTCATGTACTGTTGGTGGGATTATAAATTGGTGCAGATACTATGGAAACAGTATGGAGAGTCCTAAAAAATGAAAAATAGAGATGCCACACAAGACCCAACAATACCACTTCTGGGTATCTATCCAAAGAAAACACCAGTTCAAACACATATGTGTACCCATGCGGGTTTAGATAGTCAAGATATGGAAGCAACCTGTGTATTACTGGTAAATGGATGGGTGGAGAAAACGTGGTATACAATTGAATATTAATCATCAACAAAAAAAGAATGAAATCTTGACATTTACATCAACAGAGATGGACTTACAGCGAACTATGCTAAGTGAAAAAAGTAATACAAAGAAAGATGAATAACATAATTCAACTTACATGTGGAATCTAAATAAAAACAAACAAAACAAAGTAGAAACAGTCTCATAGACACAGAGATCAAGATGGTAGTTTTCTAATGGTATGGGGCTGGGGGATGGATAAAAAGGAAAAAAATAATTTTTGAAAAGAGAAATAATGAAGGAAGTTCATAAAAAAAGGAGAGAGAAAAGGGAATGAGTGGAGCCTAAAAGTAGCCATTATGCAAATATAAAAAATGGAGTCAAACTCTTCTTTAAAAAGGTATAAATAAAAATAAAAAGAATACAATTTTATGCAGAAACATCAGGAATGAAATAAAAAGTCAAAGTATCTTTCAAACTTTAGTTTTCTGTTTTAGTAACGAGGTCTAACTGAAACTTTTCTTGTACAATGACCCCCTTTCCATGACCCCTTTGATCTATGCCCGCTTATGCTTATAAATCACTGCAAATGACTGTTTTCTACTCTAAAAATACTTAACTTGAGTCTCCAAATGGAGTGAAACGTTCTCTTCCATGTTTCCTTAATCACTCATTTCTTTTTCTATTATAACATTTCCCATTTTGTGTGATTATTTGTTATGTAATTGAATTGTGTTTTTCCTACTCTCCAGAATTTTGGATGAAGCTCTAAAACTTAGGAAAATTGTTTATAATGACTCTGCGTGAGAGCTCTCATTTGCTCATCAACGTTACTCTCCAACTTCATTTTTCTCAATTCTTCTTTCTACCCCACATGAAACTCATTGAATTCTCTTGCCCTCTGGCTCCTCTGTTGTTTTAGCCAATTGGGGACACTGGCAGACACAGCAAGTATGAGAGGAAGGTGTGTGGTTCACCTTGGAGTAAGCCCAATACTCCAGGGAAGGTCACAGCCCTCCTCAAGGCAGCCTCTCTATTAACTTTCTTCTTGAGTTCCTAATTAATGCTTCTTCCTCTTGTTTCTTAAGGTTGTCACAGCCCCAAAAGGTACTGTACCATTCTTTAAAATTCACTTTTTGTCAGGTGTCCTGTTATTAAAAACTTAAAAAATATTGTGTGCCATTTATTTTCTGCTGGGAACCTGATTTATACATCATCCAAAATTATTGAGATTACACATATCTATGCAGAAACTAGACAGAATGGATGGAATTGGAATCTTTTATCTTTATTACTTCTGTCCAACTGCTTAAGAGGAAATCAGAAACTCAGAAGGAGATTCATTAATAAATTTTACAAGAGTACTTTGACTTTTCTCCTCTACTTCCCAAATTGTATCTATACAGATATTTTGTAAGAAGGAAAGCCAGGTACTTCTGTCTTCAGGTATAAAATTGCTGGATTGCAAAAATTATAGAACCATCTTCATATAGCTTCTTGAATATAGCATGGTGTTTTTGTTTACTACTGTTGCTATAACAAATTACCACAAATGCAGTGGCTTAAAGAAATACAAATTTATTGTCTTATATAGTCCTGGAGATCAGAAATATGAAAAGGACTAAAATCCTGGTATTTTATAGCCTCATTTCTTCTGTAGGCTCTAGGGGAAAATCCATTCTTTGCCTTTTTCAGCTTCTAGAGGCGGCTTGCATTCCTTGCCCACATCACTCTGATCTCTGCTTCCATTGTCACACATCCTTCTTTCTCTGCCCTCCTGCTTCCTGCTTCCAGACCTGGGCAACTATCATGGGCCTACCTTGGTAATGCAGAATGATCTACCCATTGTGGGATCTTATTCAATATGCAGAGTGTTTTCTGCCTCATAAGGTAACACATTCACAAGGCTGAGAATCAGAACATAGATATATTTGGTGGGTCATTATTTAGCCCACCATATGAAGTGAGATACTTTTGGAGACAGACAGATATGTGTGACCTGGAAATCGGGACACATGTGAGCACAGCTTCTGGGTCTTCTTACCAACTAATAAATATAAAGACTAAATGCAAGCTATTATCAGCTTCAAACAGGATAAAGAGATTGGTTGTCATTTCAATAAATTGTACTTCTATCATTTAGCAGAACTAGGATGTGTGACATTCTATGGAACAAATGAACTCCATGGGAATAGATGACTTGAGTCAGTTTGTGAAGGGCCCCAAAGTAGGAGGTCACCAGTGTGGAAGAACTTTAACAGTAAGCTCTGTGTGGCAGAAAACTACAGAATGGAAGGTGAGAGTGAGAGTGGTGTCACAAAATCAGTGGGAAAGGTCATGTCCCATGTCAGAGAATGGTGCGCGGTGTCACTGTAGAGGGTCAAAAATTCAACATAAATGCAGTAAAGCAAAACCAGCAAGCATGAATGGCCAGCAAATGTCACCCAAAGAGATCACATTTACAGCAAACGAGACAGCCCTACCTTTCCTTCCATCCTCTCCTAGCCACGACTCTAAAATGATTTCAGAGGACATAAAAAGGAAGTGCTGAAGAGGTAACCAAGCTTCCCTTTGCCGCTGATGATTCTTGAATCAAAGGAAAGAATGGAGTTGAAGAGAGGGTAAATTATTGGCATTGTATATGAGACTGGGTTTTTATATTATATTGGACTGGGTATTTTAATAAACACAAATATTTCCTAATTGTAGAAATCTTCATGATATATTTTCAGAAGTTGGGACAGAAAATCAGAGAGAGCACATTTTAAAGTAATGAAACATAGCTATATTTCATTTTGAGCCCATGAAGTCCAGCACATTCAAAATATTAATAAAGTTATGCAGATTAACATAATTAACATTCATCCCCTTTTCTCTACTTTTTGACTCTGAATACAAAAAGAGCAGGGTTGGGGTTCCTTCCAGTCATGTAAGTGGGATAGGGCTGTGTCTATGTCTCTCTCTCCTTCTGTTTATTTCATTCTACTCCTGAGGAAAAGGGAGTCTTTTAAATGAGTCACTGCCAATTTGTGCTCTAATAAATGGTGAATATTGCAAAGAAAAAATCATTTTTTTATAAATGGTCCTTTCTGATGAATGTGGAAAACTTTAAAGACCTACAAAGGACAGCAAGGGTGTTCCTTGGCGTTCTAGGCTGTAGCCTAGAAAATCAGTTTTGACTTTGTAGCATGCCTAAGTAGAATAAAGTTAACAAGAATAACAATAAAAACAATAACACAAACATACACACCAACAAATCCAACGAACAAGCAAATTAAAAAAAACACTTTGGGATTGGTGAGAAAATAAAGGAACAAAGAACCTATAAGAAAAGGAAAATCAGAAAAATTCCCTTTACAAGACGGTAACTCCGTGAACTCTGGAGTGGAAGACAAATATATATGTTGCATCATTTTCTAGAAATCAAAGGTGTTTGTCATCAAATATAGTATAGTAGGTACCACAGAGAAGCTTTCAGTAAATATGGGTTTCCATCATAAAAATAGCATTTTGTGGATTATACCTTAGTTTTACATTCCAGTTATTCACCACTTAACTTTCTAAAAACTGATCGGTTTACCAGCATGCTTACCAGCATGTTTACCTTGATTTTTTTTTTTTTACTTTGTCCACAATTTTTCACATAAGCCTGCCTTTTTACATCAGTCTTCTGCACATCAACATGGTAATGCTAGGGTGTGGGTATTTACCCCTAACCAACAGCCACGATTTCTTTATACTTACTCTCAAAAGTCAACACAATAATAATCAATGGAAAAGAAACAGGAAAGAGAAATTAATTAGCATACCATTATCACTGCACCTATTTCCCAGTTTGTATTATATTGAATTGATGGATTTTTTAATGGAAAACCAAATATTGCATTGGCCAAAAAGTCCCTTTAGATTTTTTCATAAAATAAAAGACACATTTTTCATTTTCACCAATAACTTTATTGATTTGGATATATTGAGAGTGTCGGTTATCTCCTGCTATTGGTTTCTAATGGGTAGAGGCCAGGGCTGCTGCTAAACATCTTCCAATGCATAAGACAGCCCACAGCAAAGAATTATTTGGCCAAAATGTCAATAGAACCAAGAAACTTCGCAAACCACTTTTGACACGTTTGATCATTCATAGCACCCTCTCCGCACACTGCATAAATCTTTTTTGTGTGTGTTTCAGTTGTGTTTTTACCTTTCTTTAAATAAAAAGCATAATACATCAAAAATGTTGCCTGTTTTCTTCCACCTTCAACATTAAAAAGGCTATTTGCCAGTTTTGATAAGTTTTATGCATGCTAATAGGACAGCTGTCACAATAAATCTAACAAAATTGTTTTGAATGGGGTTGAAGACAACTAAGCACTACTAGAGCCATCGTATGGATAAAACTAAACAAACTTTTTGGCCAACCCAATATATCACAGAGCACAAACTCAGTGCTGTATTTATCCTATGATGTCCATGGAGAGCTACCTAGACATTATTTTAGAGGTTTTGAAATTAATTATATCAAATTAATTCTATAAAGTATAGAAAAATCTCCACTTTTATTATTTTACCATTACTGTAGGAATTATAAAATATGAAATGTGTAATCTGTATATAACCATCAATCAGAAACCTAGCCCTTAGAGTCCTGATACCATTTGGATGGGGTTTAGAAAAGTTCCTGGTAATTAAGTCTTCATTAAATGTTAATTATTAAATTGTTACTGTAGGAGTTCTAATTATTGGTCTGATTTGGAAAATGACGAATGATCTATAAACTCCTAAAAGAACAAGAGCAAGAGCCCTCAATAGTGAGAGCATCACTTCTTTGAGAGATTTTACTGGTCCTGCTATTACTCAGCCTGGACTTCAATCTCTAACAGGGTTCACAGATGGACTAATATTTGAAAATGGAAGATATTTGTTATTAAAACCACTTGACACATGTATACTTTGTTCCCCTTTCCCCCAAGATATACCCATATAATTTTACGGATTTAAAATTAAAAACTGGGAACAGTCCAAAGGAGATTCCTTGGGATCTCTAAGGATATGGAAAAACCAAAGCCCCATCTGTAATCTTAAGTATCAATAGTGAGACAAAACAGAAAATAAACATTTCTTACTTGGACTGATACGTTCTGGAGATACACCTAATTTAGACAAGCCATTTAATTATGTGGAAGAGATAAATTGCCGTGTAAAATGCCTTGCTCTATTTCCAGAGGGAAGAACACTTTATTCTTCTACCCATAATGCGATGCTCACATCTGACAACAATTAAGAGAAATGGCACCACTTAGCCTCTTGAACTGTAGCAACCAACAAGAGAGCAAATAATTGGAGAAAGAAATGTTAAGTGACTGAGTACAAATGGACCACTGTATGAAGCAATTCAAGCAAAGTTTTCAAGTCCAGAAAAAATGTTTTCAGGGAACAGTATCTTAACTGCTAATGATGTAAACTCATAAATTACAGGGCCAAAGACCCTGACTTTTAAGATTCTGTGAGCAGTTTTAATTTACAGGTATATAGATGGCAAATCACAAAGTTTTCAGCAAGTCAATTAGAAGCAAGCAGTTATTTCCCATAATAGAATCACAAATTATAGTCTCTTTGCCCAGTACTTTTGACTTAAATAACATCTATTATAGGCTAAGCAAGCAATATTATTATTTAAATTTTTCTCAGCCCACTTTTTTTAACTCAAGAAAAATAATACTGCCAAAGATTTCTCAGAACATTTATCTGTAATTCCCTTACATGACTCCCAGGTCACTGGGAAACTGTTAACATTTAGTGAACTTTATACAATTAGCTCTGTCCTTTGGGTGTTCAAACACATTTTCTTTATCCTTACACTGTGTATGGGAAAGGAAAATTTACAGTGAAATGTAGTCATGCAATTTTCTTCATTAAAGTCTCCCAAGGCACTTTACCATCATTAAAAGCTATAATTAGCACTGAAGTACAGTCAGCTCCTAAAAGGATCATTTTTTAAACTAATAACTTTTTCAACATCTGTATTTTAAAGTCTCAAAGCAGTTTAAGTGCTCCTGACTTCAGCGGTAATGACTTCCTGAGCATAGCGGAAAGAACCCGAAGAGTTTTTAAATGCTCTAAAACATATTTCCTGATGCCCTCTGGATTCTGTTTTTGAAAAAAAAAAAAAAAAAACAGTCAACTACTTACATAATTTAAATAGAGTTTCTTTAGTTTAAAGAAGTGTCAGGCAAGGACATTACGTAAAACTGTAGTAGTAGATTATCTAAGGAAACTACAGTGAGTTACAAATTTTACTCTATGTCTCAAGCATGTTAAAGTGAGGGCTTTAGTTGTTATGTTTTCAGGAGTTTGTCCCATGTGACACAATTCCAGTCAATATCATTATCGAGAACTATGAAAGATCTGACATTTTACATTGTGTTCAAGCTAAAAAATGTGTCCGTCAGTGTCGTGGATGCTGGGAGAAGACAAGACTCTGGATCAAAGAGTGTGTACAGTTATTACTCACACCAATAGCAGGAGCCAGAGTTAATCTCATCATTTTCTTCTGCCAATTCCTTATAAAGGCAAGGTTGAAACATTTAGCAAGCAAAAAAAGGGCAAGCCCTTTTAAAATTAACACTATTTGTCTCTATTTTACTTGTTAGTTCACTGTTTTCATTAGATTCCACATATGAATGAAATCATTTGGTATTTGTCTATCCCTGACTGGTTTATTTCACTTAGCATAATGTTCTTCAGGCTGACAGCTCTGGGGTGGTAGTTGGGGGTGGAAGGATTGAGCAAAAAGGAAGAAAGGACTCATGGACATGGTCACCAGTGTGGTGATTGCAGCCGGGAAGGGGCATAAGGGGGATAAATAGTAATGGAAATACATACAATAAAAATACACTTAAAATAATAAAATAAAATTAACATTATAAATATTACATAGATAGCAAAACCCAAGACAAGCAGAGGTGCCTGCTTCTGTGTCATTTGTTCCTTAGGATAACACACACAAGGGAAAGATTACATGACAATATGATGTAAGTGTGGGAGCCCCTGTTGCTGAGGGGCTGATGTCATGCTGCAGCGAAGCAGTTTTAGAGCCTGCAGCTGTATCCTAAGAAGTCAAGGCAGACAGCCTCATAACATATGTGAAACTGGAAGGCTGTGAAAAAAATGTCTCATGCCATCCTCCCAGGGGAAAAGGGAGGCAAATGGAAAATGGCCCATAGCAGCTCTCCACAAGCTTCTCATGACCTCATCTAACAGGGGATCACAGGACATTCAGCCAAGACTTACAACAGTTGCTGTCAAGTCTCACCTATGCGGTCTATGTAAAAAGGTGCCAAGCAGTCAGGGTGCCGAGGTAGGTTCATTCTCACAGATCCCCCAAACCTAAGTTCGCACGGGCAGTACAATCAGAACCGGCTGAATCCTACACCCATAGTGAATTGCATCACGGAAGGGGGCACTCTGAGCTTAGGAAACCCAAACGTTTTACAATAACTGCAAGCAAATATGTAGGCCCTTTACCCCAGAAGATGCTATCTTGGTTACTGGACAACACGCCAACCTGCCCTATGCTCTAGAATAGCTGAAAAGCTATTCACCATATAAAGACTTAAAGACTGCACAGAACAAAACACTTGCCAATGCCTTTGCAAAGAACAAAAGCATTAGAAACGCAGGATTGTCTCCAAATAGTCATGTATTACAAAGTAGCAGATGGCATTTCTGGTGAAGCTTTTCAGAACAATGTTGCTTTCTAGACTAAAACAAGGCAGAGTAATAAAAGTAATTTCAGCAGGTCAAAACTTAGCCTCATTATTCTTGTACCTACTCTCATCCTTAAACAGAAATATAATGTCTAATGTATTATTTGGGACCAAGGAGCCAAGACCAAAAATATTCCACAAAATGAGGATGGTAGAATGGAAAAATAGGAGTCTGTTTCTACAAAATATTGTTAGAGTTTCAATTGCCCCAAATTAGCTTCCTACAGTTTTTGTATGAATGCATATGTGTTCAACTATACTAACATTCATGATGAGTATACAAAAAAAGTGAAAATAAATCAATTAAATAATTATTGCCCAAAGAACCTGAGCTATAAAATGGTTAACAGTGATTGTAACATTAAAATAACTATTTTTTTTAATTTTCTTAATTTCTCTCCCTTTTTTCCCTTCTGCCCTGTACCCCTCCTTCTACCAGCATTCTCCCACCTTAGTTCATGTCCATGGATCATACATATAAGTTCTTTGGCTTCTCCATTTCCCAAAAAATTCTTAACCTCCCTCTGTGCATTTTGTACCTACAGTTTATCCTTCTTATTTATCCCTGTACCTTTTCCCCCACTCTTCTCCCTCCCTGCTGATAACCCTCCACGTGATCTCCATTTCTGTGATTCTGTTCCTGTTCCAGTTGTTTGCTTAGTTTTTGTTTTTGTTTTAGGTTCAGGAGTTGATAGTTGTGAGTTTATTGTCATTTTACTGTTCATAGTTTTGATCATATTTTTTTCTTAGATAAGTCCTTTTAACATTTCACAAAATAAGGACTTGGTGATATGAACTCCTTTAACTTTTTTTTTTATTTTTATTTTTATTTTTTATTTTTTTTTATTGTTATTTAATTACAGTTGTATGCCTTTTCTCCCCATCCCTTCACCCCACCCCAGGTGAACCCACTTCCCTCCCCCCTCTCCACCCTCCCCCTTGGATTTGTTCATGTGTCCTTTATAGTAGTTCCTGTAATCCTCTCTACCCACTGTCCCCGCCCCCACCCCCCACCCCTGCCCTTGCTATTGTTACATTGTTCTTAACTTCAATGTCTCTGGTTATATTTTGTTTGCTTTTTCCTTCTATTGCTTATGTTCCAGTTAAAGGTGAGATCATATGGTATTTGTCCCTCACTTCCTGGCTTATTTCACTTAGCATAATGCTCTCCAGTTTCATCCATGCTGTTGCAAAGGGTATAAGCTCCTTCTTTCTCTCTGCTGCGTAGAATTCCATTGTGTAAATATACCATAGTTTTTGGATCCACTCGTTTGCTGATGGGCACTTCGGTTGCTTCCAGTACTTGGCTATTGTAAATTGTGCTGCTATGAACATTGGGGTGCACAGATTCTTTTGGATTGGTGTTTCAGTTGAACTCCTTTAACTTTACCTTATCTGGGAAGCACTTTATCTGCCCTTCCATTCTAAATGAGAGCTTTGCTGGATAGTGTAATCTTTGCTGTAGTTCCTTGCCTTTCTTGAATTGGAATACTTCTTTCCAGCCCATACTCGCCTGCAAGGTTTCTTTTGAGAAATCAGCTGATAGCCTCCTGGGAACTCCTTTGTAGGTAACTGTCTCCTTTCCTCTTGATGCTTTTAAGATTCTCTCCTTATCTTTAATCTTGGGTAATGTAATTATAATGTGCCTAGGTGTGTTCCTCCTTAGGTCCAACTTCTTTGGGACTCTCTGAGCTTCCTAGACTTCCTGGAAGTTGATTTCCTTTGTCAGATTGGGGAAGTTCAACATTATTTATTCAAATAAGTTTTCAATTTCTTGCTTTTCCTCATCTCCTTCTGGCACACTTATGATTCAGATATTGGAGCATTTAAAGTTGTCCCAGAAGTTCCTAAGCCTCTCTTCATTATTTTGTATTCTTGTTTCTTCATTACATTCTGGTTGAATGTTTATTTCTTCCTTCTGCTCCAAGTGGTTGATTTGAGTCCAGTGTCCTTCTCTTCACTGTTCATTCCCTGTATATTTTTCTTTACTTCACTTTCTATTGCCATGTGTAGGTTGGCTGTTTCTTCATCGCTTAGTTCTAGTTTTGGAGCTTTGATCCATTCTTTCACTTGGGCCATATTTCTTTGTCTTGGATGCCTGTTATGTAGGAACAGGCAGAGCCTTGGGTATTCACCAGGGTGGGATATCCCACATCACTGTGTTGTGGCTCTGTATGTGGGGGAGGTGTCTAAGAGGGAAAAATGCCTCTTGCTCAGCTCGTGGACAGCTTTCAGTCATTTCCCTGCTACCCACAAGTAAATTGGGCCCTTCTGGTGCTGATTCCTGGGTGGGTGGTTTTGTGTATGTTGTAGGATTCTACGGGTCTGTCCAAAGAACTCTCCTATGAGGCTGGGAGTTTCTCCCGCTGCCACCCCAACCTCCAAAGGTTTTTACAGCCAGAGGTTTTGAGGCTTTATTTGCCTGTACTGGAACCCTGGGTAGCACAGTCTGTCATGCTCCCCAGTTGTTCCTCTTGGTTCATCAGTATACAAATATGGGAGTGACTGGTCCACCAGCCTTGACCCATCCCCCAGCTGGCATCTTGCTATTGAGTCCTCTCCACCCAGCTTCCCATCTCCCTCCCTCCTACCAGTCTGGATGAATGTTTCTTCTTTAACTCCTTGGTTGTCAGACTTCCATACAGTTCAATTTTCTGGCAGTTTTGGTTATTTTTGTTTTTAGATTTGTTGTTGTCCTTCTTTTGGTTGTACAAGGAAGCAAAGTATATCTACCTATGCCTCCATCTTTGCCACAAGTCCAACATTAAAGTACCTTTAAACTATGTCAGCATATAAGAGAGGAAATGTGCTATTTCCTAAAGCAAATGTGAGCCAAATATTCTGCTTACATTTGAAAACATTCCTAATCAAAACAGCTTGAACACAGTAGGAAATGCCATGATTCCTTGATATTGAACGCTCTCTCCAAATCTCCATTAATGAATGGAGCCAGACACTCATTTGATGCTATTATTCCTAAATTAATACTATTGCCCTACACTTAGTTGTGTTACTATAGGAAATACACTTAATCCATACTTAGCTATTTCTTCTTCTGTTATATTTGGAATAGCATTATTGACTTGGTGCAAAGATTAAATTATAATGATTATAAATGATTCTCCTTAAGCTCATATCAATGCTGAATAAATATCAGTTTGCTTAGAGCAAAATGCCCCTACTAAACTTCTGTGAGTACAATGGTGATTACAACTTTCTTTATTCACTATCTTCTTTAAAAATCTTTATTAGTCATATCATTTAAATCAACTTTAACAGAATTTTTCAGATTTTTTTGCCCTAAAGTCATGTTTAGTAATAGTTTATGTTCATGAATACTTTTAACTGACTTATTATAGAACTAAAAAGAACAGTAGTAATTTAGTTGACCTATAATTTACTGGCAAATAGATTTACTTAATTTCTTTAAAAAGTCTTGGCAAAAAACTAGATAATTGAATTTATCCATAAGTGAGGAAATATTTCTTGTTTTTCATTTTCATCATTTCTCTTATCCCTATAACATTATTTCGGGCAAACATACATTTAACTATAGGGGAAAAAGAAGAATGCTTTTAGGAACAAGTGATAATTTGGAGTTTGTGTGGAATAATGTGTTTTTGAAAAGGTGCACACTTTCAGATTACATTTGCTAATAGTTTGTTGAAGATATTCAAATCTATGTTCATTAGACACATTGGTTAGAAATTTTCCTATCTTGTGTCTGATTCCATTTAGATGACCTCACAGAATAAATTAGGAAGTTTTCCTCTGCTTCTAATATCTGGAAGAGATTATGGAGAAATTGTATAATCTCTTTTTTAAATGGTTGGTACAGATATCTCAATAAGCATTAAAAACTATAAGAATAGATAAATCCATTCATGATGAGTACATAGAAAAAGGTTAAAATATTAAATAATTATAGCTCAGCTCACAGAAGCTGAGGTATAAATAGGTTAACAGTGATTATAACATTAAATAATTTTAATTACTATAACATTAATAATGATACTATTCTAGCATATGAATCAAAATGAACTAAAATGAACTTTTTCATGAATGACTGCTTAGAAATAAAATAAGAATATAAATGAGGGAGAGGTTCAGACATTTGGCCAGAATCTGAGACACAGGCAAATGGTGATGTGGTACACTAAAGGAATTTGGATCTAGCAGTGGAACATTATTTGCCAAGCCCATCCCCAATTATCACAATTTCATGACGTGGTTGCAATCAAAGTCCTCATATTTCACAAAGGATAATGTGCTTAAAGTGGGAGAGAGCAAACAAGTTTGAGTTTCTTTCTCTCCAGCACCCTGCTACTTCCACAAGACACCGCACTGATTTTCTGAATTAGAAGACAGAGCTCCCTGGAAAAGTGTCAGATGGTAGGATTTAGGAATCTTCTGCTAATGTGTGTGATAAAATTACCCCAGTGATTTAGCATTATACTGAACTATTCCTGTTATTAGTAATTAGAAGGCTGGATGAGTGGATAGTTGAATGAGTAGAACAATAGCACAGACAGATCTTAAATTTGAGTCCTAGGGATAAGGCAATCCAATTAAAACACAATGTTCTTTAACAGGCAAACTGAGGAACTGTGGTTTTGGATCTCTTCATATTGATGAGATTGGAGCTCATCAACAGGTAGGGTAGAAGTATGCTCGATTCATCACAGTTAGTACCCTGGCAGTATTAATGAGAGGGCCCTCTATACAACAATGCTTCAAGTTCGGGAGATTTGGCTGAAGTGGATTGCCTTCCGTTCTGCAGTACATTAATGTGAGACAATTCAAGTAGATGTTAATGATAGACGGTAGTAGTTGTCCTGGAAATTGACAACAGTGACAGTTGCAGAAGTATATATTACTCCTAACATCACTTTATAGTCTATAATTGATTTGAGCTTCTGTAAGAGTTCCCGCCCAATTCATGTGTAGCAGGTGTCAGGAAAACTGGGGAAGCCGCTGAAATAGACAAAAATGATTTCTGTTCCATTGAGGCTATCCCTCCAGGTTAGCTTGCCTTTCATTGACTTTGAGACATTTTAAAGCTCAGAAAGATATAGAATCTTAATAGAAAATAAAACATTTTTGTTCATAAAAGTACAAATTGCACCTGGTGAATGTACACATAAAAACTACCCTGTGGATATTGACTAATGTTTTGTAAATTCACTCAGCCTTTCTGATAGTTGTTAACATTTGTGTTTTTTAAATTCAGTTTAACATCTACTGGTTACTTCATTAATTAATGAAGTAATAAAATCCTTAAAACATGAGAAAAACATTTTCCTGCGAGTAATATCACTTAGGCTTTGGGTTTTCTTTTCTGAAATGTTATCAATTAATGATTCAATTTCTTTAATAGATATAGGTCCACCCAGAATATCTATTTCCTTACATGAGTTTGTGTAGTGTGTATCCTTCAAGAAACTGATCTGCATCATGCATGTTATCAAACTGATGGGCATAGATATGTTCATAGTATTCCTCTGTTATTGTTTAATGTCCATGAGTCAGTAATGATGACCCATCCTTTATTTCTGATATTGATTAGTGTTTTCTATTTTTATTAATTAGCATAGCTACAGATTTATCAATTCATTGATCTCTTCAAAGAATAAGCTTTTTTAAAAAAATTTTTCCTGTTTTCAATTTTATTGATTTCTATTCTGCTTTTATTTATTTTTCCTTCTGCTTGCTTTGAGTTTAAATTGCTCTTTTTAAATTTCTCTTTTCCTAGTTCCTTCTATAAGCAAAAGTTTTAGTTATTGATTTTTTTCTTTTCTTACACATGAATATTCAACATTATAAGTTTCCCTTTATGCATTGTTTTTACTATGTCTCACAAACTTTAACCAGTTTTATTTTCTTTAGTTCAAAATATTTTTAATTCCCTTGAGACTCTTTTACTGATTTACCCTATTCTTTATTTAGAAGGGAGACGTCATTTCCCTCTCTAGCTACCACCATATACTCCAGTTCCTTTTAAAACAAAAATCCTTGCCCTGGCTGGTGTAGCTCAGTGGATTGAGCATGGGCTATGAACCAAAGGGCCACCAGTTCAATTCCTAGTCGGGTCACATGCCTGGGTTACAGGCCAGGTCCCCAGTATGTACCACATGAGAGGAAACCACACACTGATGTTTCTGTCCCTCTCTTTCTCCCTCCCTTCCCCTCTCCCTAAAAATAAACTGATAAAACAAAAATCCTTGAGTCATCCCTAATTCCTACTTCCAATTGTTCAATTTCCATTCTCTTCCAAAGTCATTCAAACAAACAAATTTTGGTTATATTATAATCTTAATTATCCCTGTATGCAGATGATATGATCTTAATATACAAAGCATTGATGAAAAAATTAAAGACATAAAAAAATGAAAACATATCATGTGTTCATGGATTGTAAGACTTCATATTGTTAAAATGTCCACACTACACAAAGAACTCTGAAGATTTAAAGAAATTCCTATCAAAATCCCAATGTCATTTTTTACATAAATAGAAAAATATAACTAAAATTTATATGAAACCATGAAAGATCCCTAGTAGTCAAATCAGTTTTGAGAGAAAAAAAGAAAGCTGGAGGCATCACACTTGCTGATATCTAAATACACAGTATGACAAAGCTACAGCATTATACCTGAAAGACTGTGCTACTGTTATATGGATAGTTTTGTAAACCAGTGGTACAGAATAGAGATCCTAGAAGTAAATACTCAGATATATAGTAAATGATCATTAACAAGAGTGCCAAGAATACACATGAGGCACATGACAGTTGCTTTAATAAATGGTGTTAGGAAAACTGAATATGCACATGCAAAAGAATAAAATGGGGTTCATTTTACATAAAAAACAAAAAAACCCTCAAAATGGATTAAAGAATTAAATGTAAGACCTGAAAACCATAAAACTGCTACAAAAGAACAGGAAAAAAAAATCCTCCTTGACATTGATCTTGGCAATGGTTTAATAGATACAAAACCATCAGCATAGGTAACAAAAGCAAAGAAAGAACAGTACACTATGTCAAAAAATAAAAGGTTCTGCAGAGCAAAGGAAATAATTAAAAGAGTGAATGACAACCTACAGAATGAGAGACAATATTTGCATATATGTGATGAAGGATTTGTATCCAAAATATATAAGGGGATGGAACAACTCAATAGCAAAAACTCAAAAACCAAACAAACAAAAATGATTATAAAATGGACTGTGGATTTGAACAGAGATTTCTCCAAATACATAAAAATGGCCAACAAGAACATAAAAAGATGCTCAAATCACCAATCATCAGGAAAAAGGAAATCTAAACCACAATGGGAAACCTTACACCTGTCAGGAAGGAAGTGGCAAGATTGACAGGATGTGGAGAAACAGGAACCTTTACATAACCATTGGTAGAAATGTAAAATGGTGCATCTGCTATAGAAAACAGTAAGGAAGTTCCTAAAAGCAAAACTACCGTATGATCTAGCAATCATATGCACGTTGGGTTATACATTCAAAATATATGGAAATTAGAACCTCAAAAAGATATTAGCACTCTTACATTAATTGCAGCACTATTCAAAATATCAAAGCACTATTCCCAATAGCTATAAAACCAAAATGCCCATTGGTAGATGAATGGAAAAAGAAAATATGATATATACATGTAACAGAATATTATTTAGCCTTAAAAAAGGAAATCCTGAAATATGCAACACTGTGGTGAAAAAAGTCATTATAAGAAAACAAAACTACAGATAATCTCTCTCATCAACATAGATGCAAAAAATATGTCCAAAATATTGCCAAATTGAATACAATACCTCTCATTCTCAAACTATATAAAAAATTCAAGAGGAGGGAAGGCTCCCAAGTTCATTTTATGAGGCCAGCATTATCCTAATACCAAAACCAGACAAAAACACTACAAAAAAAGAATACTATAGGCTAATATCCCCAATGAACATAGAAGCTAAAATCCTCAACAAAATATTAGCAAACCAAATACAGCAATGACTAAAAAGATTATAAACCATGATCAAGTGGAATTTATTTTGGGAATGCAAGGTTGGTACAACATTCACAAAGCAATAATGTGATTCATCACATAAACAAAATGAAAGATAAAAAACACGTGATCATAGCAATAGGTACAGAAAAAGTATTTGATAAAATCCAGCAACAATTTATGATAAAAACTCTCAGAAAAGTTGGAATAGTGGGAAAATAAGAAAACATAATAAAGGCCACATATGACAGACCCACTGCCATCACCATACTCAATGGGCAAAACTACAAACATTCCCCTTAAGACTGGGAACAAGACAGGGGTGTGTGCTTTCACCTCTCTTATTCAACACAATTCTAGAAGTCCTAGCCACAGCAATCAGACAAGAAGAAATAAAAATCATCCAAATTGGAAAGGTAGAAGTAAAACTGTCTTTATTTGCAAATGACATATACTGCACATACAAAAACGCAAAGATTCCACCAAGAAACAACCAGAACTGATCAATGAATTTAGCAAAGTATCAGGATAAAAAATTAATATCCAGAAATCAGTTGCAATATGCCAATAATGAACAAATGAAAAGGGAAATTAAGAAAACAATTCCATTCACGATTGCTTCAAAAAGAATAAAATACCTAGGAATAAACCTAACCAAGGACATAGAAGACCTATACTCAGAAAATTATAAGACACTGAAGAAAGAAATTGAAGGAAATACAAATAAGTGGAAACACATCCATGTTCATGGATAGAAGAAATTGACATCATTAGAATATCCATACTACCCAAAGTAACCTATAGATTCAGTGCAATTCCTATCAAGACTCCAATGATGTATTTCAAAGAACTAGAACAAATATTTCAAAAATTTCTGTGGAATCACAAAAGGCCCCGTGTAGCAAAAGCGATCCTGAGAAAAAGAACAAAGTAAGAGGAATCACACTACCTAATTTCAAAATATACTAGAAGGTCATAGTCATCAAAACAGCATGGTACTGGCATAAAAATAAACACACAGATCAATAGGACAGAGTAGAGAGCCTAGAAATCAACCCACAACTCTACAGTCAATTAATATTTGAGAGAGGAAGTAAGTACCTACAGTGGGATAAAGATAGCATATTTAATAAATGGTGTTAGGAAAATTGGACAGATACTAGTAGAGAAATAAAACTAGACCACCTTCTTACACCACACACAAGAATAAATTCAAAATCGACTAAAGACTTAAATGTTAGACCTGAAACTACAAAAATAAGAGAAGAAAACATAGGCAGCAAAATCTTGGACATTACTCAAAGGAATATTTTATTAGATATATCTCCCCAGGCAAGGGAAACAATAAGTAAGTAAATAAATAAACAAATGAGACTATATCAAACTAAAAAGTTTTTGCACAGCAAAGGAAAACATCAATAAAATAAAAAGACAACCCACAGAATGGGAGAACATATTTGCCAATCAATCTGATAAGGAATTAATAACCAAAATTTATAAAGTACTCACAAAAGAACACCAAACAAACAAACAACCCAATTAAAAAAAATGGGGAAAGGACCTGAACAGACACTTCTCCAAAGAGGACATATATGAAAAGATGCTCAATGTCACTAATCATCAGAGAAATGAAAATTAAAACCACAATGAGATATCATCTCACACCTATCAGAATGGCTATTATCAATATTTCAACAAACAACAAGTGCTGACAAGGATGTGGAAAAAGGGGAACCTTTCTGCACTGTTGGGGGGAATGAAGATTTGTGCAGCCATTGTGGAAAGCAGTATGGAGATACTTCAAAAAATTAAAAATTGATCTGCCTTTTGACACAGTGATCCCACTTCTGGGAATATATCTGAAGGAACCCAAAACACTAATTTGAAAGAATATAAGCACCCCTATGTTCATTTCAGTGTTATTTACAATCACCAAGATATGGAAGCAGCCCAAGTGTTCACCAGTAGATGGGTGGATAAGAGAACTATGGGACATTTACACAATGGAATTCTACTTGGCCATAAAAAATAAGAAAATTTTACCCTTCATGACAGCATGAATAGACCTGGAGAATATTATGCTAAGTGAAATAAGCCAGTCAGAGAAGTTCAAATACTGCATGATTTCAATCATATGTGGAATCTAATGAATAAAGCTGAATTAACAAGCAAAATAGAGACAGATTCATATATAGCAGGCTGACAGCCCTGCAGAGGGCAGAGGGTAGGGTGTGGAGTGATTGAGCAAAAAGGAAAAAGGACTTATGGAACACAGACCACAGCATGGTGTTTGCTGGGGGCAGGGAGGTGGGTATAAGGGGACTAAATGGTAATAAAAGACACAATAAAGTAATTTTTAAAACATTAATTAATTTAATACATCATATCAATGGACTAAAGAAAAATAAAATCACATGATCATAACAATAGAGGAAGAAAAAGCATTTGACCAAAATACAATAGCCATTCATAACAAAAATTCTCAGTAAACTACACTATAACAGAGGAAAACTTTCTCTACTTGACAAAAAATATTTACAAAAAATCCAATGGCTAACATCATAGTTAATGATAAGCTTGAATCTCTCCTGCTAAGATTAAGAACAAGGCAAGGAAAGTTCCTCTCACCAGTGCTTTCACTGCCATCCTGGCTAAGGCAATGGCACAGGAAGAGTAAAGAAAACAAAGACACACAGATGTATAAACATCAAGTCATTATATTGTACTTCTGAAACTAATACAATGTTATATACCAAATATAATTAAAGAATAAATCCCAAAATATAATTTTATAAAATCTATTTTAAACCATTCACTAATTATAATAGTATTCACATATATTTTGTTAAGTACTTATATTACAAAATATAAAAGAGAATATCAATTTGGAGAATGGTAAATGGGAAATTCAATCACATTAAAAAATTCTAGTCAAAGAAGGGTATCAACACTCAATAACATGATTTTGTTAAAAAATATACTCCAACTTCAAAAAGTTAAAGACAATCATTAAGATAATGATGCAATAAACATATAACCTACAATTTACCAATCAAGAAAGGGGGAAAAAGAGGAATTAAAATTAAATCTAATGAAAGGCAGAGATGGTGTAAGTCAAGAATCAACTATGAGGAGAGGTAAAAAATATATATACAAATTTTAAAATGTAATCCTGAATAAAAAAAACAATTTAAAAATTAACAAAGCTATATGGTGCTTGTGTATAATATTGTGCTTATTTTATATTATACTTTGCTAATACAGCAAAACTATAGCCACATGAAAATGTCAACAAATTATCATTGAATGAAAATGAAGAAGTAAAATACTGAAGGACACTTATTTATACACTTTGAAACTAGGTGATATACAATTGCAAATTTTACCCACAGTAAACCATATATTCATCACTATTTCAATCAAAATCAGAGCTGTGAGTGTGTACATGTGTGTGTTTATGTTGTGAAAGTTGAGAGGGGTGTTGAAAACTGACTCTCGATTTGGAAATGTAAAGGTGAAAAGTGTCAGGAATTTGAAGAAGCAATGCAGAGCTGGACAACTTACACAGACAGATACCAAGACCCATTACAAAATCCATTAATCAAAAAGTGTAGTGTTTCTATTTCACTGGGATATGCAAATTCATCAGTAGAATATCATCTAGATTTCCCAAGTCTATCAACGTACTTGATTGTTCGCCTATTTATGAAAAGGATAACACTGCAGTGCAGAAGAGATAAAAGTTATATTTCAATAAATGGTGTTGTGTGAACTGTATATTCAAATGAAAAAGAAAGCTATCTTGATCTCTATTCCCATTTTAAATGAAAGTAAGTTCTAGAAGAAGTGCAAATGTACATATAAGAGGTCAAGCAGTAAACCTTGTTTGAAGAAAACAAGCAATAGATATTAATACCTTGGGATTGGCAAATATTTCTTAATATGACTCAAAAGATCTTAATCATCAATTTAAAATTACCTTTTTAACTGTATTAACACTAAATATGTCTGTTCATTTTAAAAAGCGGTGATATATATCATTAATTTAAGATATTTGCAAATACAACAAATATCTAGATAAGTAAGAAACTAAAGAAAAATAGGGAAGTACTTTTATGAAGTATAGTAACTTCATAAAATATCTAAATAATTAAGTATATATGTGTATATATGTATATATATGTATATATATATATACATACTCCATTTGTAATCAAGAAAATGCCAATGTTATGAAGCCACTGCTAAGTGTCACCACTGAAACTAAAAATAAAAAGACAATACCAAGTTTGATGGGACTGTGGACAAGCACAATCCTGTGCTTTGCAGTGTATAGAGTTAAGCTTGTACATCCCTGATGGCTCAGCTCCAATTCCTGGATACGTAAACAACAAAAGTGTGCGCATAAGTTCACCTATATGTGCAAGAATGTTCATGTAGCATCACACATATTTACTAAAATCTGGGAAATATGAAATGGAGGGAAAGTCCAAGACCAATGTTCTCTTAGCGTTCAATTTCTGGTGAGAGCGAGCGCTCCACTAAACTCCCTGTATTTTTTTAAAATTTTTTTAGAGAAACATTAATCCTATTAAATAGGAGCCCATGCCTATGACCTCATTGAACCTTAATTACCTCCTAAACATCCTTTTCCCAAATAAAGTCTCGTTATGTGTTAAGGTTTCAACATAAGAATTCTGGGAGGAAACATTTAGTCCGTAAAAATGGGTGCATCTCACAAACATAATACTAACACAAGGCAAACACAAAAGAGTATACACTGTGTGATCCTATTAATAAAAAGTACAAGACATGCCAAGAGAAATATACCCTATTCGAGGTTAGAAGAGTTGTTGCCCTTGAGGAAGGGGCTGGAATTGACTGAAAGGGAGCATGAGCCATGTTTTTGAAGCTGGTAATGTATCTTGTCTTAATCTGGGTGCTGGTTGCACAGGTGTGTGTGGTCAGTGAAAAATTATCAGAGTACACATTTAGGATCTATGTATTTTCTGTGGGCACTTATTTCAATAAAATGTTCATAAGATTTATTTCAGATTTGGTGATATAGAAGATTGGTCCAGAAGAAGTCCAGTCATTGTTGATATAACGAGAATGGTTTGTGTGACATGGATGTTACCTGGCAGCCAAGGAGACAAGTAGAATGAGCATGCGTGAAAAATGATGACTTCACTGTACTAGTCAGTGGGGGAGGTAGATGCCAATGAGTGAGCATGTATACTGTGTGCCCTTCACATTCAAAATAACTGAGCTACTAGCGTTATTAAATGTGCATCAAATTTTGTGTTAGCCTCAAATGTTTCTCCACAGAAACTATTTGGGTGACTCAGAAGGCTGCAGCTATCGGCAACTAGTGATTGGCCTGCTTATGCATCATGTCTCATGGAGAGTTTTTAGCAAAACATCAAATCACCCAGGTGACTCAGCCCCTCTATAGCCCAGATCTGGTCCCCTGCAAGTTCTTGCTTTCCCCAAAACTAAAATCACCTTTGAAAGGGAAGAGATTTCAGATCATTGATGAGATTTGGGAAAATATGGAGCAGCTGATAACAATTGGGAGAACTGTGTGAGGTCCCAAGGTGCCTACTTTGAAGGCACCTTGAATCATTGTCCTATGTACAGTGTTTCTTGTATCTTGTATCAGTAAATGTCTTATTTTTCATATCGCATGCCTGGATACTTTCTGGACAGACCTCATACATATACATCTTAACCAATTTTTAAACAAGGTACATAAAATACTGCCATAAAAAATTACAACAATACTTTTAAAATATAAGTGAATATATAAAGTTTGAGAATAAATAAAAATAAGTGATAAAAAAGTTAATGTAGCATTTTAAATATCAGAATAGAATAAACTGTATGTTTAATCATGAAATTAACCATAAAAACAGAACTAAGCAATATATATTTTATATATATCGTATATATATACATTCTAACCCTTGCATGTTTTCAGTGATAGACTCTTCAAATGTATCAACAAGTGATAAAATTACAAGGAAAAACTAGCACATTCATGGCAAGTGGTTGATGTTAACATGTTTATATCAGAACATGAGAGATCCTAGTAACCTAAAAAAGATATCAACATATTAAAGATTTACTAAAAAAACTTAATTAGGCTTTTCAAACAAAAATATTGCTACAAGGATAATTCAAGCATGAAATGAAGAAAATAATTTTCAAATGAATATATTTACAAAATGTCACCTACTATTGCACAGAGAAAAGCATAAGTATGAGAGAAATGTCAACTATATTCTGGGAAGGACAGCAAAAAAGAGTGACTAGTTTAAAACCAATAAAAAGTAATGAAACATAAAACAAATGAATCGTAGTGTGAAAAAAAACTAGTTCTATGAAAATAGGCCAATAAATTGTACTTCGTTTTAAAATAATTGTTTTTTTAAAATGCCCAAAGTTAAAACATCATGAGCAATTTTACTAGTATCCATGCTAACATTTAAAATGAAAGAATTACGCCAATACAAGAAAATAAGTGCAGCCCTGTGTTCATAGCAGTGCTATTTATAATGGTCACGACTTGCAAACAGCCTAAGTGCCCATCAGCATATGAGAGGAGGAAAGAGCTGTTGTAACTCGCACAATGGAATACTATGAAGCAGTAAAAAGAAGAAACTCTTACATTTGGCAACACCATGAATGGACCTGGAGAAAATTATGCTAAGTGAATTAAGCCAGTTAGTAAAAGAAAAATACCACATGATCTCCCTTATATGTGGAAGCTAATGAACACAATAAACCAATGAACAAAATAGTAACAGCAGCTTAGATACAAAAACAAACAAACAAACAAACAAACAAAACATACTGCTAACCCAAAGGAGAGGGAGAAGAGGGTGTGGAAGAGGATGAGAGGATTAACCAAAGAACCTTTATGCACAACCCATGGACAAGGACAATATAGGGATTGGCCTGAGGTGGGGAGAGGGTGGGGCTGGGTGGAGGTCGGTAAAGGGAAAAACAGCTCTAACAACTGTAATGGCATAAACAATAAAAATATATATTTTTTAAATGTAGCTACAGAAAAATGATTCAACATGTGTTTCCAATAGCCAACAAGCTAGCAGTTTTCCACTAATTTAAAGTGGGAGAAACTTGTTTTTGTATGGTAATCTGCTAGTCCAATCTGATTGTAATCAGAAACATTCACTTTAAAGTTATGTATCTCATTTTTATTTTACTTTTTTAATATTTTTATTTATTTATTTTTAGAGAGAGTGGTAGGGAGGGAGAAAGGGAGGGAAAGAAACATCAATGTGTGGTTGCCTCTCATGCTCCCCCTACAGGAGACCTGGCCTAAAACCCAGGCATGTGCCTTGACTGGTTATTGAACCTGTGATACTTTGGTTCCCAGGCCGGCACTCAATCTACTGAGCCACACCAGCCAAGGCTGTATCTCATTTTAAAAAAACATAATTATTGTCCAAGGAAGTTAAAAAAGAATAGCATTAATAAATGGATTTTGCGTTCAATGATTTTTAAAAAGTGAAGCAATTAATTGTTTTAAGTCAAGTGTTTGAAAATGTGTAGTTAAAACTTACAAGGTAAACAAAGAAATTAGTTTGAAGTACTGAGTTAAAATAAATTGTTAGTGTGAGCCTAAATATTTTAGTATGCATTTTATAGCTCTTATCACAGAAGTTAACTGAAATTAATTTTGACATTTACCCTTAGTGGACAATTTTTTCTTACTTAGGAGGAGAACTGATATAAGGGGCAAGGAAATAAAAGATGCTACAAGGCATCTTTTGAGAAGACAGACTCCAAATTATGGGCTTCCCACTAGTCAAATTGTAACTCACTGATCAACAAATAAAAATAATATCTAATTAAGCAAGTTATATTTTCTAATAAAATATAACCCCTAATACTACTTATTATCAATATTAATTATACTTAAGCAACTGTTTGCTTTAAATCACAAGAACTGTATTCAGTGTTACTCATTTTTAAACCATTACTGATGTAGTTATGTTGAATATATTCTCTGAAAATTAACAAAATATCTAAATATTCACATCAAAGTCCCAATCAGAAGAAGTGAGATTTGTATTATAATATAGTGACCACCAATTTATGAACTTATATTGTTACTGAACTAATTACACTGTCTTATTAAAGCATGTTAAATTTTGTAATTACTGTTCAAGTGACTTTTCATGAAATCCAAAGGCGCACGTCAATGTGTAGCCTGGGTTAGAAATTTACAGGAAAGTTCAATCAGAGCTAAGTAGTTTTAGTTTCTATCTCATCTATCTGCAGAGCGCACTCTGCTCTTTGCCAAGATTACTAATTTCCCCTCATCACCATCAACCAGGTTTGGGCTTCAGCTACTTTAGCAGTGTAACATGGGACACATTCTTTATGCTGAGAGGGTAAGTTAATCATGTCTCCTTTCCTACAGAAAAATGCTTATTACTTCCATTACATATGATAACATAATGGGCATAAAAAAATACGTACCTCTTCTATATAAAATATCATCTGTTAAATAACATCCTCTACAATTTTCTGTGAATACCAATCAATAATGATTCTAAAAGATAAGAGAGTGAATACTGCCCAGATAAGAGACTTTCTTTACTTTCTTCATTGATAATGATTGGACAGTTAGAAAGATTTTAAACTTTCATGATCTTTTGGAAAACAACAAAATTATCTTACTAAAACAATCAAATACAATGTAGCTTAATAAGAGCACGACAAAATTCTTTGACTAAATTTATTAAATTACAGATTGTAGCTACAATTCTTGGCTACTGAAGACTGAAAAAATAATTATAAAAGTAATCTTTATAATATCATTAATAAGATAAGGGTTGAATGAAATACTGTTGATTTAATGCTACAGATGCAAAATATTGAAAAAATAGTAAATACATTTTTCGATGTGGGAGAAAACATTACATTAAATAAGAAAATATATTTTTCAGAAGAGTTTCTTTGCTAAAACTCTTTAAAATGCAAAGACAACCTCCGTATGGAAACTAAAACCAGATAATCATTTTAAGAGACAAATTGTATTACAGATTTATAACTTTAATTTTTGGTTATGAAGAGTAAAAACTTTTTGGTTTTGCTGTTCCAAACAGTTAAAGTAATTTTCAGATAAGATAATTATCAGTCACAAAAATAATGTGGAAAATTAAGTGTCCATAATTGTAACATTTGATAGATAAGATTCATCGATAAAATTATAAAGTTTTAGTCGAAAGCATTGTATCAAAGTGTATAAATTTTACATTTATGCTGACTGAAAAAATGTGTTTTGACGTGGATCCCGGCCCACAGGATCGGGTGTTGTGGCAGCAATAGACAAATACACACGGACTACAGTGTCCTATGGAGGAAAAGGGACAGTGCGGCCACTCTCTCGAGAGGAGAGCACCTCGGCCCTTGCCTTGACAGGTTTTTATTGCTTTTCTGGGCACATTACATTGAGGATGGTCCTCATTTACTATGCACAGGTTCGCTTTAGGTGGTTACAGAAAACAAAGGAGAGGGTGTTGCCAATTACATAAAAGAGGAAGGATATTTGCAAATGTAAAGGGAAAAGTGGTTAAGCTGGTTACACTGGTCCTTGGAAGCTTCAGCACAGATTTTAGGAAGTTACTTTAAAGATATGCAGTAAACGTTTGCTGCCTCAATTCAGGGTGAGGGAGTTTTAGCAAAAAGCAAGTCTTAAAGCGGCCCAGGTACAATGAGGGCCTGATTCCCCACAGGAGAACCTATCCATGGGCGTGGGTGGACCTCGCTCCCCACTGGCCTTTCTGAGTGGGAGCTGGGCCCACGCCACGCAGAAGGGTCTGCTATAGTGTTTGAAATAAAATTATTAATGTAGTACAATATTAAAGATACATTGATACTTGTGTCCCTCTCTTTTTCTCTCCCTTCCCCTCTCTCTAAAATAAAAAAGAGAGAAAGAGAGAGATACTATGCAATATTTTAAAAGATTTTATTTATTTATTTTTAGAGAAAGGGGAAGGGAGGGAGAAAAAGAGAGAGAGAAATATCAATGTGTGGTTGCCTCTCACACACCCCCAACTTGGGACCCAGCCCAAAACCCAGGCATGTGCCCTGACTGGGAATCAAACCAGAGACCCTATAGTTCACAGTCTGGCACTCAATCCACTGAGCAACCCAGCCAGGGCAACACTATGTAATATTTTTCATACATGATAAATGTCATCTATCATACCCATAAATATTTTACAAATATACACACACATATAAATAAAATTTTTCCAAAAGACATTTTCAGTTCTTTGAAACTCACTAGTTTTATTTTGAATTTGAGTTTAGTGTTTTATCTCAAGAATTTATAAATAATAATATATTTCTACCAAATAAGCACTCATATATCTTTATATGTGCCAAGTAGTATGGTATATGGCTCAGTTAGGCATAGTGTGGTTATTTTAACATAATAATTGTTAAACTAACAGTTATTTTAACAGGTAGTGTTATATATGTCATATGCAGATGAATTGAGGTTTAGTTGGTACAGTTATCTTTTTATCTTGAAGCAGTGATAAGTGATGACATAATGCCTAAATCTGAAATATAAAGCAATAAACCTTTAACAAGTTTTCTAGAGATAGGGCTGTAAATACCAAAAGTGGCAGCTAGAAGTCTACCTCTGGGAAATAGTCACATCAGGGAAGGAAGCTGGAACAATAGAAGGACTTCTGTAATATGTACAATATGGGTATGAAGAAAAGTTTAATTGAAGAAACATGAGAGTATATAAATCTCCATCAATTATGAAATGTTACCTGTTTTTACTTTTTGATAATAAAAACATTATCATCTTTTCCTCCTGTTAGTAATTATAGACAAAAAAAATGTAAAGTGTAACTTCTTACGGCCCCCTATTACTTTAGTTTCCCTGCACGGATACTACATGTTGCTTGATTTACTTTGTCAGTTTTCATTTCTCCCATGTTGCCTTGTGTTTTAAATGCCACCAGTTTGTTCGTGTTTATTCTGATCGGATCATGGGAGGCTCGCTCCTGTTCGCTAAAAATGAAATGTGATGAAACTGGGTGAACTGAGTAATAGAAACCAGGCAATGAAGATGCAGATCCCACAGAAATAGTCTGATGTTCGCTACCTCCCTCGTCGTTATTCTGAAAAGTTAAGCCTGCATTTGCTTATTTATTTATTTAGCTTCTTCTGTGGCTGAGAGACATTCCTTCTAAGTGCACATCCTTGCTATACAGGGTGGGGCAAAAGCAGGTTTATAGTTGTTCACATGGAAAATAATAAAATAACTAATAAATAATACAAAAATAAAGTCTATTTCATATATTCACAACCATAAATTTTTCCCTTTTTCCCCACCCTATATTTGTGCAGTACATTTATTCACATTATATTCAACTTGAGCTAATTTGAAACTCTTTTTGTTTTTCTGTTTTATGGCTTTGCATCTCTCAGAAAGCAAAGAGCTCAGACATTTTTGAAACTAGGAGGAGGTTCCTCACTAAGCTGTATGGGGCCATCAATATTTCGCAAGCTTTTCTTTTTCTCACGTTGCTACCAATATTGAGTTACCATTCATCATTTTAACACAAATTTCACACACTTCAATATAAAGCTATAATATTAGGGGGGAAAAAAAGACCTTCTCACATCAGGCTTTATTTCAGTGGTTTTAGTCTGTGTCACTTTAATGTTGACCATGCATTTTCTCTCTTTTTGTGAATATTTCCGAATGACATTTAACGTGGTCTCAAGCAAAACTAAAAAAATGTCAGCTGAGGCCTCTGAGTCTCAGTGAAAACTTCGTTCATTAATTTGGGGAGCGGGTAAGAATGACATAGAAACTGTTATATCACACTTTCAGTGTGGCACCCGGCACCTGTTCCCGTTTAATTGCACTAACTCAGGAGACAGCGTGCCCTCATTTCCCACCTCTGACTCTTGTTTTGTAGTGTCACACAGAGAATCTTGCAACATATCTTGGGTATCACAAGACTGTGGACTGGTTTTGAATTTTCTCATCTGAAGTTATTTTAGTTTGATAAATTCTCTTTTGTCCATAATTTATAACTGGACAATTAATCTGGGCAAAAGAAACTTGTGAGTAATCATTTTTAATATCAGTGATTTACCACCATGAATGTTTGGAATGAAAATAATTTATTTGATTTTTTGTAGGACTGTAGTGGTTACTTTAAGACTTGAAAGCATCTTATCCTTCACCTGTGCTCTTTGAGACAATCTGAAGGAAAGCTCACTTCAGAAACTGAAAAGACTTCACAATATTTATAGATTTATCTTAAGACACATTGGGCTTCAAGTGCGTCCCACTTTAAGGCGATCACGTGGAGATGGAGACAGTATGTGCTCGCACAGTGCTGATGAGCCGGTGCGCGCGGTTTCAGTTCCAATAGGAATACGAGAAACCTGAGAGACTGGAGGAGGAAGAACCCAGTAATGTAAGTTTAATTGTAATTAAATCATTAAAATTGTTCTATTGATGCCATAACTAAATCAACTTAACTTTTAAAAACAAATATGAAATTCAGTTGGAGAGGCAGGTTATACCTTTTACTTTTGCCAAAATCTCCCCATAAACCTGCCCTATGAATTACCAAAAGCCCCTTGTGCTCTGGGATGCTGTGATTAACGTGGACAGATGAGTATTTTCTAGTCCACCTTAGTCCACATCTAGTCCAGGAGGAGAGAGCAAGGTAGGGAGAATATGGTATTTGAATAAAGAAAGTGATTTTAAAAGATGTTCTGGATCCTTCTTTGAAATAAACTAGTAAAAGGTGATCATGTTCCAATCGATCAGCTTAAATATGCTTCTCCTGGCATGGATACATTGACAACACAGAGTCTGAAAATTTTCCTCTCTTGTTACATAAGGTTAGAATAAGTAGAGAAATCATCCATAGTGCTTCCAACCCTGCACATATTTTTCTGGCATTGCTGTTGTATTACACCATTTGCATAAATACAGCAAAGTTTAGGAGGCCATTAGGAGAGCAGAGTTTCTGTCTCAGCGGTTCAAGTCTCCGCTGCTACTTCAGCAGTCTTCACTAAGAACTTCAGGGCAACCGGACAAGAGCCACAGGGAAAATAAGGGATTGACAGCTAGAGTGTGGCATAAATGTTAGAAAGGGCATCAACAGCAGCAGCAGCAGCAACAACAACAGAGACTGTTACAAGAGCAGCTATACGTACAACACATGGAGATATTACTTCGCTTACAAACGGGTTCTTGACCAGACATGGACAGAGAGAGGGGCGCAGAGGGGAGTGCAGAAGGGTGCACGAAGAAAAGGAGAGTGAGATGGGAGGAGCAGTCTTCTCCCAGCATAAATCTGCAGGCAGGAGATGTACAAGGCCTGCATGCCTGTCAGGCCAGGGATGATGAGAGCCAAGAGCGCCCAACCAGCCAGGCGCGCTGGCACCCTACTCTTCAGGCTTCAGCCTGGAGTGGGGTTCAGGGCGGACCAGACGCCAGCTCGGCCAACTGGCCAGAGGGAAATGAAACTGAGACTCACATAGAAAAGGCTTTTCTACTCTTTAAATGAGATTTTGACAATGTATATATATCTACCAAATTTGTTTTTTCTTATGTGTGTGTATGAGATTATTTTAATGTCTACACATTTCCCAGAAATTTCAAAACTCTAAACTTTTCATACTAATAAGTTACATCTGAAACATAAAGGAAGAAAATGTTATGACCACAATCATCCATTTTTTTCAAATAATTTCCCACCTCACAAATTACATGTAGCTGTGAAATATTCAAAGTGCTCAATAAGGAGAAAAGGAAAGTTTGAGGTTTGGCCCTCTTTGGCCCTCATTGCTACTTATACACATATGTTTATAAAATTCAGTAATTTAAAACATCCGCGAACCCAAACCAACTTGTAGGGGTCTTAGAAGTTAAATAGCTTAGCTGCCTTAACAAGAAAGTGACCAAACTGAAAATTAACAAGTCTCCTTAAATCCTTAAAAGAAGTGAGAACACAAAGCAAATCACCACCTAAAAAATGGACAGACAGGCAAATGCAGAGTCACAACTTACTGACTGGGGAAGAAAACCTCCTCAGAGCCAGTGGCGGGTAGGGAAACCAGAGCTGCAGTTGACAAATTGCTGGAGGCTCTGAGTGGTCTAGAGGAAGTGCTAAAAATTTCAGGGAGACCCAGTGTTAGGGGCCCTCTGTTCTTCTGGAGCTCTTACTAGGTTCTCACAATGAATATCTGAGAAAACCCCCCTCGGGCTTCCAGCCTGGGGAGGGAAAAAGGAACTACTTTGACATGCACCAGGACCTTTTATACTTCCTAATGAGGTCAGCCTGCAGGAGAATTTAATTAACCAGAAATTAACCAGCTGTGGTATCATCGGAGCCTGATTAACCTAGGAGAAGAGAAATATCCTACAGCTGGAGGCTACCCAACTCCAGCCCACTCCAGCCATCCTGTCCAACCTAAGGAGGGAAGAAGTTATGATAAGCACATGTGAAGCTCACAGCACAAAGGTGCAGATTTGCCTGGGTGAGGTGAAGGGATGGGGAGAAAATGCATACAACTGTAAGTGAATAACAATAAAAATTTTTTAAATTAAAAAAAAAAATGGAATCGTTTCCATACCTTTTGGGGAAAAAAAAAAGACTGCAGCCAGATCACAGGATGACAGAGCTCTCCCCAGCCCCAACGCCTCACCGCCACATGCATTACTAAAGTCTTATTTACAGCATGTCCCTTTCCCCAGCACATGATGTCCAACTACCAGGAAGAAATTCACAAGGCACACCAAAAGGAAAACAAAAGAAAGGAAGAAACACAGTTTGAGGAGACAGGGGAAACATACAACCAGACAGGGCAGGAATGTTGGAATTATCAGACGAGGAATTGAAAACAACTACAGTTAAAGGGCAAAGGCTCTAATGGATAAAGTAGACAGTATGTAGCAGAATGATGGAAATCCTAAAACAGAAACACACAAGTGCTAGAGAGCAAAAATACAGTAAGGGTGTTAACAAAAATAAACAATGCCTTTCCTAGGCTTATTAGTAGGGTGGACACACCTGAGGAACGAATCCTGCCTTTAAAACTCAAACTTCTAAACCTGAAAGGCAAGCATAAAAAAAAGATTAAAGAATATGACAATATCCAAGAACAGTGAGATAACTTCAAAAGTGTAACATACACGTAATAGGAATACTAGGATAAAGAGAGAAAGGGACAAAAACGCATAAAATAATAATGACTGACACTTTCCTCAAATTAATGTCAGATACCGAACAAAAGATCCAGAAACCTCAGTGAACACCACGCAGGATGAATGTCAAAGCGCGCGCTTGGGTATACCATTTTCAAACTACTGAAACAAAAGATTTTTAAAAATCCTGAAGAAGACAGATAGGAAAACAACACCTTTACTGTAGAGAAACAAAGATAAGATTCCTGCCAATTTTCCACAGGAAAAGAATATGCAAGCAAGAAGAGAGTGGAGAAATATTTAAAGTTTTAAGAGTGGTGAACATTCATGTAGAATTTTGTACTTTGTGAAATTATCCTTCATTGAGAAATATGAGAGAAGCCAGCACAGGTCAAAATAACTGCTTATTTCTTTTAAGAATAAAAAAGATAGTACCAAGAATTTTGGCAGAAAAAAATGTTAACTATTTAAAAAATAGTAAGAAAAACATAGAGCTTAAAATATACTAAATTACAAAGTATAGAATTAATAGCAGAGTAGATGCCACTAAATAAACATTTTGTAAAATTGATTATGATTGTGAACAAAATATCCACAATACAAATGCAAAAATAAAAGAAGGAAAATGCAAGAAAGAACATAGGAGACCTACTTAATAGTTTGTAAAGGTCTAATATGTTCTTTCAGTTCCAGGTAGAGATGTGAGTGAGAATCAGGCAGCAGCCATATTCAAAAAAGATAACAGCTGAAAATTTTCCAAAAATAATAATAAAATAGTTGCTTTCATAGAGTTAAGAAACTCCAGGAACCTCAAACAGCATGAAGACAAATAAACTACATCCAGAGATCTCGTATGACAGTCGCTGAACATAAAACACGGAGACAGCGATCTGAAAGCAGGGGCACAGTGGTAGCTGGGCTAAGGGAGGAACCTTCAAGGTCCATTGATACGTGATAGCTAGCATCTCGAAAGAAAGAATGGAACCCGGGATACTACAGAATTATATTCCTTATGCTTCAAGAAAAGAGCTCTTGAGACAAAATGAAGCCTAAATGAAGACCTTTTCAGGCAAACAAAATGGAGAACATTAGCCAGCAACAGACTTGCTCTAAAGGTAATGGAAAAGAATATTTTTCACTGAGAAGGAACCATAGCCTGGAAAGAAGTTTGAAGATAAAGAACAAATGTGAGTAGTAGAAAGTTTTCATATGACGGTATATTTAATAAAATATTGACTACATGTAATTAAATAGTAATAAATTTTTTTGTGATGTTTATAATATGGAGACAATTAAAATGCATAAAAACAATCACATATAAGTTCAGAACAGCATGTGTGATGTTGCCATTTTTTCATTACCCAGAAAATGGTAAAGGCATTATTTTAAATTCAAATTTAATAATATTGTATAGTGCAATCTCTAGGGTAAGTATTAATTTTAAAAAAGTGAAAGCTATATGAATGAAAGCAAATGAAATAAAACATTTCCTCATTTAGTAAAAATAACTAGAAAGATGCTAAGAAAGATACATTATGTACACAAAATAAATAATAAGCTGATATCTTTACACCCATATTACATCAGTTTTTATACTAAAAGTAAAACAACTAAAATAATCAGAATGTACTGTCTCCAGGAGCCCTTCCTACTGAAGAAAGCTTCATTTAATCCAATGATAAATGACAACACATTAATAAAAATATAGTAAAAATTGATTATATGTAATTGTAAGACTAAATTGAAAGTAAGAAGAGTAGAAGTGAATTACACAGACTCTGATGGAGTGATTAGAGCGTGCTCACATGCACGTGCAAACACACACAGACACACACACAAGAAAAAAGAGTAAACTCATTGATGTCTGCATGGAAAATGGGAAAACAGTGAAAGTGGAAGAATAGAAAAGTCACAAATCAAAGAGTAGAGGCCTCTGTGAGAAAAAAGTGAGTTTAAGTATTAAATAACAGCATTAGTATAAAAGTCTTTTATGATATAAGTAGAAACATTTTAAATACCAAAATCCCTTTAGCAAGTGGTAAAAAAAACTTTAGGCCATATAGTAAAAAATACAAGGTAAATAAAACATATAGTATTTTTAACATAAAATTGTATGAGAGTTAACAATAAACATATAAGTTCTATCAATAAGTGTAAGACTTAAATCACCTTTAAAAAGAAGAAAAATTTTCAGAATCACAAAGCAAAACACAATTCTATATTCTATACAAAAATACACTAAAAACAAAATATTATGCATGGATAGAAATTAAAGAATGGGAAAATATATCAGATAATTTAACAAAACAGGAATTTAAAACTCTAAGTCTGACAAGATAAATATTCCTTTTACGTTATTTAAAGTTAAATAAGGTAAATGGAATATTGTATTACATGTATTTTTATAAAATAATAACCACTATTCACGATGAAGGTATAATAGTTATTGGTAGCCATGCACTAACAGAATCAGCAGCCACCCTCGAAGAGTAAAGACCAGAGGACATGCAAGGAGAAAGATATGGAAACCACCCAGAAACTCTCTTAAGGATTGAAAGACTTTCCCTGTGCCGCTTGGAGTACTATCCGCTGTCAACCCCCAGTTGTTAGTCCTCTCTGAAAATTGTTTTGGCTGAAGGGAGCTAGATCCCTGATTACCAATCAATGTAAGAGTATACAGGAGTATAGGTCCCATCAAAGTAATGTGGGATAATTGTTAATGGCTAAATACCAGATTCCAGATTCACTGCTCCCCTTAGGTTTGCTGTCTGAGGCCTTTGCAAAGACTGCATGACAGCCCACCTACTTCCTCTAGCCAATTCTGGCTCTTTCAATTTCTATCAATAAGTATTGACCCCAAGAGTACTTCCTAATAAACTTCCAGCACATTATAGTGTCTCAGCTCAAATGGACACAGTATTGAGTAAAGATGAAAAACATCTAAATAGCAATCAATAAGGAGATTCTTATTGATATATCTAATTTTGCACTCTGACTCTAGAAGACACAGCTACAGAGTGCTCATGGAACATTTGGCTACTTAAAATTCAGAAGAAAATTATAAAAACTCATAAACACTATAATCTAAAAAATAAAATAATAAGAAATACTGAATTTCAGAAAAGGCGATAGCCATAGCAAGAATTGCAACAAAATATTTTTCATTGCTTTTACAGGCTAAGCCTTAAAATGCCTATTACATAAAATGGTCTGGAAAATAGAAAGAAAAAAAGAACAAGTTGACAGAAAAAAATTTACAAGAGGAAATGAATAATGGAAAAAAGAAAAATGGCCTTTATGAACATAAAATTATGTTTAACATAATAATAACAACTCATTAAACTATACAATGATACCATTTCTCTTTTAGCATAATGCAAAAATCAGAAAGACTGAAAACTTACTCTGTTGACAAAGGTAAAGAAAATGGGAATTTTTTATATGTAGGGCAGGCTTTCAAAATGTTACAACCTCCACTGAGTATAGTTTGATTCACTTTTACAAATATAAAACAACATAATGAACAAGTGTATTGCTATACTGTTATTTATTATAGCAAAGACTGGAAACATTCCATAACTTCAGTACCATAGTGGATAACTAGTTAGATAAACTATGATACATGCATACTGGGAATTCTAATCAGTTATAGAAATAAATAAGGGCGATGTTCATTGTGGTTTTATGTCTAGGACATTGTTAACTTAAATTCACCAGATATACTTTATAGTTGGCTACAGTTGTGTACAGTATAAGGGGACAATAAGAGAAATATGTGTTCTTGCGAAAGAGGATATACGTAGCACAAAATATTGAATATGATTTGTTATGGGGAAGGCTGGGAGAAAGAATAGAAATGACATAAATGAAAGTAATATTTTTCTAAATATACCATTTTAGAAAGCTTTTATTTTTAAACCACTCCAGTGTTTTACAAAGTAAAAATATAAAATTAATTTTTTAAGAAAAAGGCAAGACTAACAAAATATAAGAAAAAGTGAACAGAACTATATATCAGATACTTAACATAACTACAAAGACACAATAACTTTTATAATAAAGTTGAATACATTAACTATACACCCTTTATTGGACATATTCTAAGGACAATAGGAATTGTTAAAGAATTTTAAGCTATAATAATTGTATTATAACTTTTAAAATATTTTGAAAGTACCATAGGATAACACAAATAAATACACATTAATGTTACTAGTAAAATTTTTCATACTTGAGAAAAAGAAAGATGCATATATAATCAGTAAAGATCTAAAAATGTTGCACTATTGTATTTAAATTCAAAATGTTAATAAAAACTCAGGTTTTAAAAATATATAAATCCAAGGACTCCTGGTTTATCTCTAACATAAAAAAAAAAAAAACTTGAAAGGGAAGTTTCTGTCCCTTTCTTGGAAGAAGAAACAGCTGAGCAAGCTAAAAATCAATGACTTATCTTAGACTCATCAGAGAACTGAGGTCACAAGGCAAAATGTCACTTTGAAAGTCAGGGAGACAGGGAAATCCAAGGGATCCTTAGCTCCTTACCTGGCGAAGAAATAGCTGAAGCCATAAACTCAAACTCATAGGCAGAGTTACGAGGTAATTTTGATAAATTACATCAGGATAAATATAGACCAGCATAAGGGACAGAATGAGAAACTCGTGGGGTCTAGAATCTTGGGAGGTCACCGACTTCTGTGGGTTTCAGCTCCAGGAAACCAACATATTCTTGGGGTGAAAAACTGCTAAGAACACTCCCTTCCTGAATCTGTCATAGAAGGAGGTGTAGAGCCTTCTCCATAACAAAGGCCTACTCTCCGGGAAAAACACATTGTCAAAGCATTTTTGGACCCTGGAAAGGGCATTTCCCCAGCTGTAGGCCCCTCTGGCTTTTCTATTTCACTGACAGGGTATAAAAGCATAAAAATTCTCACAAAAGCCATACCTCAGGAACACAGTGCAACTAGAACACTGAGACTTAATTCTAGTGTTACAGAACGCTGGTCCTTCATCATACCTGAGCACCCAAAAGACATCTAGTATAGTAGCAGATCTGTGGGCGTCCATCTAAGGAGTAGTTCGTAGGGAGGCCCGAAAACACCATGGACGGCCAAAGCAGGGGTACTAGAAGAACTTGAATTTCCTGCTGCCTACAGCTAGAGCAGACATTGTAACACAACTTGTAGTCATAATGACATAATGTTCACACTAATGCCTGTTTACCTCAATTTCTATTTTCTGACACATTATGTCTGACATTCAATAAAAAATTAATAGTCATGCTAAAAGACAAGAAAGAATAAATCTGAAGAGACAAAGCAAGCATCAGAAACAGATATGAGTGAGATGTTGGATTATCGAACATAAATTTAAAATAACTATGGTCAATATAATGGAGACTCTCGGGATAAGGTAAATAACACACAAGAACATATGAGAAGTATAAGGCTTAAGATAAAACTCTAAGGAAGAATCAAAAGGACATGCTAGAAATCCAAAACACCATTACAGAAATGAAGAATGCTATCAATGCGGTCTTCAGCGGTTTTAACATGGCCTGGAGAAGTGTCGGTGATCTCGAAGCTGTGCCAACATGCGCGCCTCCCACACTGAAATGCAGAGAGAACAGAACAGAAAAGTGTGGAATCGAACATCCAAAACCTACGGGATAATTTCAAAAAGTGCAGTACATGGCTGACTGGAATACAAGAAGGAGGACAGAACAGAAAAAATTGTTTGAGGTAATAATGGGTGAAAATGTTACAATATTAATGACTTATAATGACTTGTACTAAAACACAGACCCAGGAAGCTCACAGAGCACAAAGCAGTAGAATTCCCAGAAAATGTATACCTAGACATATCAAATTCAAACTATGTAAAAATAAAGAGAAAATCTTGAAAGAAGCCAGAGAAACAAAACTATTTGAGGAACAGAAATAAGAAATACAATTGTGTTGTCATTAGAAACCATGCAAAAAAGGAGAGTAATCATTGTGTGTGTGTGTACATGTATATACACATGCATATCTATATATATAGTGTATGTGTGTATATACATATATATACACATGCATATCTATATATGTGTATGTGTGTGTATATACATGTATATACACATGCATATCTATACATATAGTGTATGTGTGTATATACATATATATACACATGCATATCTATATATGTGTATGTGTGTGTATATACATATATATACACATGCATATCTATATATATAGTGTGTGTATTCATATATAGTGTTGAAAGAAAATTTTCAGCAATGTAGTCTTCATCAGCAAGCTAATCCTTCATAAATGAAAGAGAAATTAAGATTATTTTAGGCAAAATTTAGGGAATTCATTGCAAGCAGTCCTGCAAGAAATGTTAAAAGTTCTTCATGAAAGCACAATAAAAATGTCAGGAACTCAGATGTCCATAAAAGAAGATGGTGTCAAAGGAGGATTAAATAAATATATAATTAAATCTTTAATTTTCTTATTCTTAATTAAGAAAGTCTAAAAGATAGCTGTTTCTTTGAAGTATTGGGCTGGCCAAAAAGTTTGTTTCATTTTTTTTCTATAAAATAAAAAAACACATTTTTCATTTTCACCAATAACTTCATTTTGTTGTTTTCAACAGGTATTTTCAGTACCTCAGCTGTCTCCCACAAGGTATAAAGCTGATTGTTCTCAATTAACCTCTCAATTTGATCGCTATCAGCTTCAACTGGTCTACCCAATCAAGGAGCATCATACAGCAAGAAATCTCTAGCATGAAACTTCGCAAAGTGCTTCTGACATATTCAGTCACAGCACCTTCTCCAGACAGTGAACAAATCCTTCTTAGCATTTCAGCTGTATTTTTATCTTTCTTGAAATAATAAAGCATAATATGCCAAAAATGTCACTTATTTTCTTACCTCATCAATATTAAAATGACTATACAAAAAATTCACCAATTTTGATAAGTTCTTTTTAAATGCATGTTGATATGATACTATCACAATACAATCTAAAAGAATTTGTTTTTAATGCAGTTAAAGACAACTAAGTGCAACTAGAGACATCTTACAGAAAAAAATAAAAAACTTTATGGCCAACCCAATACAAATAGTAACAATGTAACCCAATACATTGTTACTATTTGTGAATATTGACAAGTGCCATAAGGAACAGAGCGGGAAGAAACTAGGAATATTCTCTGTTAAGGTGTACACATTACAGATGAAGCATATCGTGCCATTTGAGGTGGACTTAGATTAGTTAAAATACACATTGTAATTCACCCGGGAACAATAAAAACGAGAGAAAAAGAATTATAATTAGTATGTCAAGAGAGGAGGTTAAATCAAAATCAGATAAGGCAGAGCATGATGGGAAAAGAAATAAAGAACTGATACAAAGCACAGAAAACATTTACCAACATAGTGGATATTAGTCTAACTAAATCATTAATCACTTCAAATGGGGTTTTAATGCTACAATTATAAAACAGATTGTCAGAATGAATTTTTTAAAAGGCACAACTATATACTGCCTCCAGAAAATCCAATTTTAAATGTTGTTCTATATAGTTTAAAAGAGAAGGATTAGAGAAAGATATAGCATGCTAATACTAATAAAAAAAAGCAGAAGTAGCCATGTTAATATAAGATAAATTAAACTTTGGGATAAGGAAATTAATCAGCAAAAACATAGATACTGAACAGTAATACTGGGTCAACTCCTCCAAAGGACATTACAGTCCTCGATGTGTCTGCATCTCACAACAGGGAAACCAAGTGTAGTACATAGAGAAAAACATATACATCTTCAAAGAGACCTAGACAAACCCACTAACATAATAGAAGATTTCAACAACTCCCTGTGCCCACAAATTCAATAATTCAGATGAAATGAACTAGATCTCTTGAAGGTACAAAATACCAAGATCCACATAGTGACAAATAGATCATCCATATAGGCCAAAATCTATTAAAGAAATTGGATCAATACTTAATAACCTTCTAAGGAACAAATTCCCACACCCAAATGGTTTCACTGGTAAATTCTTCCAAATATTTAAGGAAGTGATGATATCAATTCTACACAATATCTTCTAGGTTATAAAAGCATAAGGATTCCAGTTAAAGGTGAGATCATATCAACAAAATGAACAAGCAAAATATAACCAAAGACATTGAAATTGAGAGCAGGTTGACAGTGACCAGAGTAGAGAGAAGAGGGGATGATGGGGGGAAGGGGTGAAGTGTTTGCAGGAATAATTGCAAAGGACACATGGACAGTAACAAGGAGGGGTGAAAACAGGGGAAGGAGGTGGGGAGGGCTGGGGTAGTGGGGAGGGGTGGGAGGAAAAGGCAGAAAACTGTACTTGAACAACAATAAAAATGTTAAAAAATATATATAATTTATAAAGTTAAACAAATAAAATTGGATGACGTGATTGATTTTTAAAAAAGGCATTAGGAATACTTCCTAATTCATTCTATTAAGTCTCCAGAAACAGTACTGATAGACAAATGACAAGAAGAAATACTACAGACTAATACCTCTATAGATGCAAAACTATCCTCCACAAAATGTCAGCAGACAAAATTCAGTAATATTACAAAGCAATTATATCCCACATCCAAATGGGGATTATTCCTGGTATTCAGGGCTGTTTCAACATTTAAAAATCACCACCATGTTAACAATTGAAGTAGAAAAATAATTTGACAAAATCCAATATCCATTAAGGATAAAAACTCTCAGCATACTAGGTATAGAGGAGAACTCTCTCGACTTGAAAAGAATGCCTATAAAAACATAGTGAGCGTAATATTTAATGGTGAAACACTCAATGCTTTCTCCCCCAAAATGTGAAAAAAAAACAGTTATCCTTTCTCACTACTCCTATTCAACATTGTACTGGAAGTTCTACCTAGTTCATTAAGACAAGAAAGGCAAAGAAAATGTAGACAGATTGGGAAGGAAGCAGTAAAACTGTCTTTATTCTCCAATGTTAGGATAATCTTCATAGAAATTCTCAAAGAATCAACAACAAAAAGTCTTGGAACTAATATTCCAGTATAGTAAGGTGATAGGATACAAAGTTGTTATGTGAAAGTTATTTCTATACACTAGCAATAAACAATTTGACTTTGAAATTAAAATTGATACCATTTACAACAGCAAACACCCCTAAAATAAATACTCAGGTATAAATCTAGCAAAATATGCATAGAATATTTATTTGAAAACTGGAATTCTAAGAAAAGAAATCAAACAAGATCTAAATAACTGGAGAGATTTTTCGTATTTATGGATTGGAAGACAATATTGTTAAAATGTCTGTCCTTCCCAGATTGACTTACAGATTCCATACAATTCCAACCCAAATCCCAGGAACCTGCCTTTTAGGAAGCGGATTTAAATCCACACTCCTCAAGCGTGGTCTTTATATTATAACTTCTCTCCAAAGAGTAGGTTATGAAAATGGGGAAAACTATAACTTGAAAGTGTAGAAACTTGACAAATCATTACCTCAGCCATGAGATCTAGGTTAACCACCAACAATAAGACAGGATTCTATGTACCTTTGATGTAATGTGCTAAAAATTGGCATTTCATTCTTCATCTTTCTTCCCAAGTCCCATAACTACAGTCTAATCACTAGAAAACATATTTTCTAAGTCTAATTGAGACCATTCTAATGGAGAAACTTTCTACAAAATACCTGAAGAGCACTCACCATGGTTTTCAAGGTCACTGAAAACAAGGAATAACTGGGAAACTCTTACAGCCAAGGGAAGCCAAGGAGACAGAATGACTAGATACAATATGGTATCCTGGATGAGATCCTGGAACAGAGAAGGGACACTAAGTGAAAGTTAGTAACACCTGAATAGATGTGGACCTCAGTTCATCATGTTTCAATGTTGGTTAGTTAGTTATAACAAACACACCAAACAAATGTAAGATGTTAATTATAAGGGTAAGTGCAGAGTTCATGGAAATTTTCTTTGCAATAATTCTATAAATGTAAAAGTGTTCTACGATATAAAATTTCATTTAAAAATATATCCTATATCTGTTCACTGAAAGGATCTAAAAGCAATGACATTTCAAAAGCCATTAGTACAGTTGAGCACCCAGGTGCAAGTTTGCAACTACCATTTGCCACTAAAAAGAATTAGGACACCTTGAAAAAAATGGCTGAACATAAGTCCATGGCAAGTAAGACTGCTGTATTTTGTTATGCATGAAGCATTCAAAGACCAATAGAATCATGTGGGAAAAAATTGAATGCTGCTTGAAAAAGCTCCTATTGGTCACATTTGATATAATTTGAACATCAAAATAAATAGTTATTGTAATCATTAAATAAAAAAAGCATATGAATTCATAGTGATATATAAGGAGACAGATATTGCCGTAGAAAGGACAAGAAGAAACATTCTATACACCATTAATTCACTGTAGTTCTTAAACTATCCAATACTTCTAAGAAACTCATAGCACTGACCCATTGAAACTTCACTAGGACAAATTCAATCTTTTTATGTATACACACATACGCACACTCACACACACATACAAATGCAAATTTAGATTGCAAAAACAAAGTAAAAAAAATCTAGTAAACCCTGCAGGTAAACAGACATATATCAGAAGTGTTGATTCAAAATTAGGCATTTGATGATAATGTTAATACACATCATCAAATCATAAGAATATTTCATTATATTTGGTTAAAATTAATTTGAACTAAAACATGTGAAGTGCTTAGAAATGTGCCAAGTACTCAATATACTTTCATATAATCATTCTTTAATATTAATCATAAAATCAAAATGGTTTGAAAGAACACATATATGCACATAGTGACTTTTTATTTGTACCTATTCTCTAGCTCAGTTGTTTTTAAATCATTTTTCCATAAAATTTACTGTATACATTTTTATCTATAATATGTATTGTAGGTTGTTTAAAGGACATACAGATGCAATTTATATCCCAGTAATTTTCACCTTAATTTTGAACCTAGCTTTCAAAAAATATGTGATTCTACAGTCTATAGCATTTTTAAAGAACATTTCACTGTTTTCATTTCTTTATATGCTATTGCACAGGTATTATTTCTCATCCCTGAGACTTGTTTCAGCAAGATAGAGTTTAAAAAATATGATTCACTTCTTCTTGTATATAACGTTACTGAAAAATAGAATTATGTGTTCAGTGAAACATGTGCGGGCTCATTTTTTATTAAAAAACACATTTGTTCAATATTTTTCAGTCTAGATCCAAGCCAATGTAGGAACAATTATTAGTGTTTATGTAAATCACATGCCAATGAACATAACCAGTTGAATATTGAATCTCTAAGATATAATAGTGATTACTTCTGTTTTAGTAAAACTTTGGGCTCATCAGCAAAGTTTTTCAATAAAACTAAAACTTGATATGCATGCAACATAAAATATTATCATAGCATATTAATATCAAGTTTGTTCTGCACATTTTTATTAGTAACATAGTTTTTATGATTTTTGAAATATTTTGGAAATTCAACTTTCCACTAGTTTCCACAATTCACTACAGTGATCAATTCGAACAGATTGTAAATACCAGATGTTCGACTTCATTTATTTGGAAATTTCCATGCATTTTCTTTGAAATTTCCAATAGTGAAAGTAGACATCATGATTAATAATAATAATAAAAAGTTACTTACCTAGTGGTGCAATTAGTTAGCTGAAATTGAATATTTCAGACAAAGACAAGGTTTAAATGTATCTCTTTTTTGTGCTTTTTTTCTCCACGTACAAAATGAGACTCCTTGCTGCTTCAGACCTGTGGGAATAAAAGTAAGCAGATAGAATCTGGGAGATTTGGAAAGGTCTTCATGAAAGATTTGGAAATGAATTATGATGAACACTAACACCTTCTTAGTGTGGCAACACAGGAAAGCTTCATCAATTCAACAGTTTTATGTAGTCTTCCCATTTCTAATTCTCTGCCTAGAAAATAGAAATAATTCTAGATCCACAAATAAGAAAAAGGGTAAAGAGAAAGAGAATGTACATTTATTGAGTACCAGTGTTTGTGTTGATTCTTTATATTTTCAACTATATTAAATTCTCATAACTATCCAGAGAAATAATACCCCATGTAAAAGGTCATAAAATATTTTTTTTAAAGTTTATCTTATCAAAGTTCATACAGTAATTTAGAGAACTCAAATGCTGACATATCTGCTTTTGAGCAGAGTGAATTTTAAATCCACTTAGACTTTTATAGAAGAGGACAGGTTACCTTACTAAGAGTCTTGAGTATTGTAAGGATTCAAAGAAAAATCTTAAATGAATATGATTCTGAAATGCGCTATTGGACTTAGTTTGCATTTTTTATTTAATCTTTATTGAATTCTTCCATTTACCATTTAGTTCCCTTATACCCCCCTACCACCAGCAATCACCACACTCTTCTCCATGTCCATGAGTCCTTTTGTAATGGAGTTTGGGGGGGGCTCTGCCTACAGAGCGCCCACCCCTGCCCCATACACCATAGATGAGAATAAGTCTACCAAGACATGATCTGCTTGGGGAGGAAAGGTGGCCAATCTCTCAAAGAAGAAGAGCCAGGAGCCTGTTCCTCAATGGACTTTTATTGGGTTTAATTTGCATAGGAATACAGGGCATATACATAAAGCTCAATTATTGTCAGGCAGAAATGACCAAACAATAGATAACATTCAAAGAATTATGAGGGCTTATTCTGAGTCAGGGTCGGTTAGCTAAAGGGCCATAAAACTTTGGGGAAACAGACTCATTTCATGCTTTGACGCTTATAATTTAAGTTGAGGGTATTAGCAAAGCAGGTTTCACAGGATTTTGTGCATTCTTTCTTAGGCCAGATTGCCTGGGGAACCCAGCCTTTCCAGCAGGGCCATACTCACCTCTGGCATTTTCAGGCTTAAGGCATTGTTTCGGGCTTAAGTCAGGCAGGGGAAGTAAGGCAGCCAGGAGATTAGGAGACTTCTCACAGACAGAATAAGGACTCAGACTATGTCAAAGCTGAGGGGTGAGGGTTCATCACCCCCTTTTTCTATAACCCCCCAAGTCCTTCCCTGAGGGCCCCTTTGTGACCATGCCTGTCTTAGGTCATCCCTCCCTTGAGGAATCTTACCCATCATTGGCTAACCAGTCATCCACCAGGGGCCAAATAGGGTGAAGTAAAGTGGGCAGAGGCCGTGCCCCTTCCAGGGAGATAAGCTTTGTCTCCTTAGTGGCTTATGGTCCCAAGGTCTGTCACTCAGCCTTAGCCATGGGGGGTTTACAGCTTCTGAAATCAGGCAGGGCAGTTCCCAACAATGGGGTGCAGACAGGACCCCCCCAAAGAGGAGTTTGTAATGGGGTCCAGAACTTAGGATGTCCAGGAAATATAAAAATATAGGGTATCCTCATACCCATAAGTCTGGACTGAGGGATGGGACACATGGAGCTGAGCCATTGAGAGTTATTTTGGATAGCAACAGTTGGCCAGCTTCATACCTGACATGCAAAAATGGCTATTTACATGTTTATAACAGCTGGCTAGCTTCATAGATATCTTAAATAGCTGTGGCCATGCTTTGAGCCAGGGAGATGGGAGTGACTTTGACCCATGATGTAACTGCGAGGCAGCTTCTCCTGGTTATAGCACCTGCGTGACAGCTTGGAGATAGTTCCCTCCATGCCACTGGGCCACGCCTGCCCAGACTTACTATGGCATCTCAGAAAGGCTGGAAAAATATGGGAATACTGGCAGGTATAGTCAATTGCGGGAGGAGTTGGAAATGGGGTTGCACATGGGATTCGCACCAGGATTTAAAACCCAGGTGTGGCAGCCATGCGGGCTCTAACAACACAGTTTTGGGGGTGGAGGGCACTCCCTTTACCACATGGCTTAGGAAGCAGGAAAGCAAAATGAAGCATCCATGCAGAGCTCTCTCTTACCAGTTTGGAAGAATGCAGGAGATATGTTGTGGGAAGAAAAGGGGTGAAAGAACTCTTGCTGTTGGGCCATGAGAAGATGTCACCTGGTTTTGGACTGAGAACTGGAGATCATGGTGACACAGCTGATGGTGCTGGGAACCATGGGAGACCTGCCAGCCGAGCACGGATTAGGGGGAAGAACCAGGAGCTAGCTGAGCCATGGACTTCTATTTTTTTTCCTAACAGACGGCACCCCTGACTAGCCTGACTGGGCAAAGGGGGGAAGGAATGACTCTATGTGTTTGTGGGTGTTTTAAGGGACTTTAGGATTTTAACTAAGACATTTAGTCATTACTCTAAGTCTGTACAACTTTTGAATAAATAGATCCTTTCCTTTTCACCAAACTCTGGCATTGAGAGCCATAATTCCAATTCCCTGGTGGGGGACAAAGAATCCACAGTGACAGAGGGACCCCAAAACCCCCAGGTCCATTCTGTAACACTTTTTCTTTCTTGCTCAATTCCTCCACTCCCCCACTAGCTACCATCCCGCTCTCTATCTGTGAGTCTGTCTGCATTTTCTTTGTTAGTTCAGTTTGTTCATTAGACTCCACATACAAGTGAAATCATATGGTATTTGTCTTTCTCTGACTGGCTTATTTCACAGCATAATTTTACAATATAATATAATTTTGAGTCAACACTATAATAAGAGATGTGGATTTTACAAATATCACATAAGCATGATTATTTTAAAAACAATATTAGAAAATATTTTGCAATTATAGCCTCTTTGTCATTTTCACTGTATGCCAAACAAGGAAACACATTTGCAAATTATGGAATGAACAATTATTAAAGTCATTTTCATTGTGTACAACTTTAAAATACTATAGCAAACACTGCTACCATCAGCATGTTTTTTTTTTTTTCTATTACCTTCCGTAAGGAATCCTCCAAGTTTAATCTAGGCACATGAGTACCCAGTTATCAACCATTTCCCAGCTCCTCTCACATACAAGTATGTCTTTGACATAGGCCCATCTGTAGAATGTGCTGGAAGAAATATGTGTGACTTCTAACGATACTTACCCTAAATACCTCCACAATCTTTCCTGGGAGATGAAATACAGATAAATCAATGGGTGCAGATGCTACTCTGAGGAGTATCCGTGCAACAAGGAGAATACAACCAAGTTATGGTAACCTGGGCCCCTGAAAGACTTGGCTGAGGACCACTGGCCTGACAGCCATGTTGCTCAACAACAAACTGCTATGCGAGAAGTAAACAACCTGTGTAAGCTGCCATTCCAGCAAGTTAGCTGACACCTCGCTAATGAAATATTAACCATATTTCCTCTGTTCCCCACTTGCCCCCCACCCTCTTCTTTTCTGGCAGCATACAAGTCATTCTATGCCCATGCCTAAGAGAAAACATGTGCAAACACATGTCAAGGAAGAACAAATTTCTTCATATTAATTACTTATAAAGACCCCTTAGTAAATTTAAAGGAATAATAATAGCTAATACTTGGGTAATTCTTACTATGTGCCAGGCAAGATTCTGGATTTTTACACATATCAAATGCATGTTACACATACTATTATCCTTCTTATCCAACAATGACGAAACCAGCGTACCAAGTGGTTAACTAACAAGGATGCAAAGCTACTGAGTGGACGTGTAAGTATTCAAGGCTAGTCTGACTTCAGACTTGAAATAATCCCTAATAAGGAAATCCAGTTTCTAGTCAATAGACATGGAGAAATATGGGTAAGAAACTACAACCATCCCTATCAATGAGACTAGAGAAGCAAGATTAATACCAGGCAGACAAGACTTAACATGAGGTAAATATTACCAACACTTGAAAAATATCAGTAGATTAGAATGTCTACAGTTAGATTTAGATTAGTTAGATTAGAAAAGTCTATACAGAGGATTCGAAATGTGGAAAGGTGGAACCATTGTCTATGAATTATGATTTTCAGAATATCTGAATTTCTGAATAAAAGTAATGAAAAACTGAATAATAACTTCAAAGGGGTGTATAATGTGGCATGTAAGACTTGATCAGTTTTTTTAGAATATGAAAGTATTCTTTTTTAAGGTAAAGATGGGATATATTGTCAAAACTTGTCTGTATAGGGGACAAAAATACCCATGGGACATGCAAGTTTTCTTTTTTGATTAGCATCCGTGACTTCTACTAAACTGTGTCGAGGCCCTGGAAGAAGCATCGCAGTCTATGCAGATATACGTGAATGGCATCTACCTATCTACAGACAGACAGGCATACGGGAAAAGGCAAAGTGTGTGCGTGTGTGTAAAGATATGTGGCTGTTACCTTTCCCTATAACGTTATACAGTAACGAATTGACAAATTCCCTCTTAAAAATGCTTCAGAGAATATTCCCCTATCTTTGCTTGCTTTTACTTATGTAGTTTGCTAAAATCAATAATGACTTAAAATACCAGAAGAAAATCATTTCAATAAAATCCAAAGCAAACAATTCCAAATCATACAGACTTACTTGATTACTACATGCTGGAGGGGACCCTGGGAGCACGAAATGTTGTGAATATACTATTATACAGTCTTTACCATTCTCTTTTGCCTTAATATTATAACTTTATAACAGAACATTCCCCAGTAAAGAGTATATGTTACATTTCATGGGATAAAATCATGATTATAAATTTGTCATACAAAGGATAGCCTTTATTATTTCACATTTATTTTGTTTTAATTATTGACTCTATCCCATGTTCTTCCTCCTTGTGTCTATACTCAGAGAGTATATCAAATACTTTCATGTAAAGACTGCTTTTCATATTTAAATTTTTAGCACCACATGATAATCAAAATCTCATTTACTTGCTACCCTCTAAAGTGCTTTAAGCATATAGTATAAAGTCATAATTCCTCTCAAATTGACCTACAAAATACCCTTGATATGACGGTATGTACAGAATACATGAAAGCTGCAGGAAAACAAAATAAAATAAATATGATTCTTGTTATTTGGTTACCAGGAAAGCTCAAAGGTTTTACATTAAACACTATTTTTACATCAAAAAAATCAATGTATCATGAAGTACAATGCAAATTTTACATGAATCTATCAGAAAATTATTAAACCTCAAAGAACATTAACAGTGGAAGTCTTCACTTTTAGATGTGCTCTCTGGGCCCTTGTTGGCCCATCTGCGGTCACTTTCTTTTAACTCAGTGATGTGTTCCAGAAAGGAAAAAGAGAAGGAAAAGAAACAAGATGTGAATAAAGATATTCGCATTACGACTATATCTTTAGAATTCTTGTCCTTTAAATTATTCCTCAAGTTTACTTCTTCAGGGCTTTAGTAATTAAATTTACTATTTGTGGAAACCCCACCCTCTTGCTTAAAACAGCTTTGTTCACTGTTCCCAAACAGATTTCCAGTTTGTCTATGTGATTGCTGATTTTTTAAAAATTAGTGATAATATCACATGGGCTTAAGAGATAAAGAAAGAAGACAAGGTAAAGGGAAGGGAAGAGATGAAGGAAAAGGAATATAAAGAGGAGAAAAGCTATCTTGTTCTCTGCTTGTCTTGCAGGCCTATCATACACTACGTGAGATGCTAAAAAAATCTAATGATAACCTGGAATTTAGCCCACTCCTAAATTTTTTAATCTTGTTGTTTCTATGAGTACATGCATCCTTCTGGCTGAAATTGTTAAACAGTTTTCTATCTACTGCACTCCTCCTATCAAAGTTTTTAATGCATGCATTTTTCAGCCAACCATCCACCCAAATTGATAATTACTATATGCAAACTCAAGTATCTCTCTAAGGTAGTGATCTCGACGCAGGCACAGTTTTTGCCTAAACATTCACAAATCTCTTTTTAAGAATATTCTCTGACTATTCTAAATGTTTTTTTTTAAGTTAATATACTTTATAATAATTTTATTAGAAAATGCAACCAAAATCTTGGCATTTTGGCATTGTAATCTGGGTATCTGGGAACTTGAATCAACATAGTTCTCAAATAATTTATAATCATTAGTCTACATACACTCTTATTTTTAAATAAGATTAAGTATGTTCATTAATCCATAAGAACTTTAACATAAAGATTAACACATAGTAACATATGGATTGGTAAATGGGCTGTTTCTTTCAATATTTGATAAAAAAACTAAAATTGTTCACTAAACAAATATTTATTCACTGCTTGACTGAAACTGAGCTGGAGATAGCCAATTAAGAGAGTAATAGTCTCCATGCCTTAGAGAAGTTCCTGGTAGACTGTACCAGGACAAATGAGTTTTAGAAGCTCTCATCCCCCAGTGTACATGGCTGCTTGCGTTATTTATTTTTTGTGCTAGGGTCTTCAAATTAATCATAGAAATGTCATGTACGGAACATGTTGGTGAAACTATTGTGTAATCAGTCATGCTTCAGAATCTCCTGGGTTCAGTAAATACGTGTGGGAGAACGGCAAGGAAATTACAAAGGTCAGATTGGCGAGAAGGGTCAGGAAATTTTCCAGTAATGCATTGGAGGCAAACTCACCCATGAAGAACTGATTCCCTCTCTTTGCAGATGACCGGGCAGTGTCTAAGTCACAACAGAATATGTCATTCATGACTTTCAGAAGCTAAGTTTTGAAGACTTGAAGACTTAGCACCAGCTCACTTAGTTCAGAGAGCTTGGCAGCTGCAGTGGTGACTACAGCCATGAACAGCCGAGGGGGTTTATTCCGATTTACTGGCCGGTTCTGTACCATTCTCTTTCCTGGAGGGGCTGCAATCGTGGAGACTTCTGACTAGTGTGGTTTCCCAGTCTCAGGACGCAGGAGTGGGGGTATTTTGAGAGGTTTTACCATATAATCAGTGTTACCGCTGCACCCCCATAAAAATTCATTGCTTGAAGAAACAGAATGTCAAGGATATTTGCCTTCATCAACTTTAAGGAATTACTGAAGGGAAAAAACATCGGAGGAAGTGAGAAGATTGATAAGATTTTCTTTGTGGTGACAGAAGTGAATACGAATATTAAGAAATACTGTTCTATAAAGTGAATAGCACTATATTACAGGAAATTTCAAGAACTATGAGAGGTAAGAGAAAGAACAATTAATGGTGCCTGGGTATATCTACCCTATATTTAATTCCCTCCAATTCTGCCTCTGTTCTACGTAGCCCAGATTATAGATGAATACATCCATGAATGCCTTCCCAGAAAGTGTACCTGGAAAAGTGCTGTCAACCCACTTCTAACTTTTTATATTTTGTATTTTATTATTTATAGCACTTTTCACACTTGACCATATTTTATAATACTTTTCCCAAAGAGAAAAATAATAAGCGAAAGAGCTCAGAATGATTGCTTTATAATTCCTTGAACTAATTTTCTGATTGTATCTCATCATGTACCTTCACCTAGCTTACGCACGTGATGGGCTTTTAGGTCTATGTACTTTCTCGAGTGAAGTAGCAGCACCATTAAGTCCTCACGACCAAGCCAAAATTTTCACGTATATTTCAGAACAGTCTGATTATTATCCAGGAATCATGAACACTTAATTTTCTTCTCTAATTTCCATTAACCAACTAATATGCTAATTAATTCTAATGTAATAATGGCAATGCACATTATTAATAACATGTCCATAGAAAAAATATATATTAATGTGGCATCTAACTTCTTAAATGCAGTAATTTTTAAAACATTTTTAGAGAAGGCTAGGGTTGTTCTGCGGAAGTACCTTGGAGATCACTGTGGAGTACAGGGATGGGTGAGCTTGTTGTGGAAACAGAAATAATGGAAAACTCCTCACCCCAGTGCCACTCAATTTTTAATCTGATTTAACTTGGCACTATCTAATTCGAAAAAAATAGCTGTTAAAAAATAGTTTGAAAACCACTGGGGTAGTGATTGTAACAAAGGTAGCATCCGATCAATCTCAGTTTTAATCCTGTCTCTGCCATTTAGAAGCTTAGTGACCTTGAAATAGTTATTTCAATAGTCCCTTGAGAATCAGATGGATTATCCTGCTTTCCTTCAGGCACATCGCATGGACAATTCCCCGTTCTGCCTGATAAAACTACCACTCCTAATGTTCACCAACTGAGGACTGAAAATACCTTTTTGCATTTCTCCATCACTGTGCGTGTTGGTTTTATGAGCAGGAGCACAATCAGTTAAAACAAATAATAAATTTCCATGATTTCCTGTGGAACATTATTTTACCAAGTATACTAATGCTGCAGCTCTTTTTATGAACTCCAAGACTAATATTCTCTATGATTTATTTATTAAAACATTGTTTCCTGAAGATACAATTAGCAAACCAGGTTCCCAGTATCACCCTTCCCAAGGGATGTTTTATTACTTATTTGACTCCTTGAAGTTTTGGAAAAGGCTCTATAAGGTCTCTCTCATTCAAGGGGCAGGAACATATGACATTTAATATCAGAAGTAGATCAGATGATTGATTTTACATAGAAAGTGACAAATCAAGAAAAACTCACAATTTTAACATCTAGCCTAAAATTACCATTTTATGTAAATTGGTTTCAACTTGTAAGCTTAATGGCATGGACATTCTTCATAATAGTTTAATTGGATATTTTAGATCTAAACCTAAAATCATGGCTTTCAATTTAAAATGCAGACAAATAGTAAAATAAAAATGTTTTATTTAACTAATGGAAAATACCTTAAAATATATAAATGTCTGTATTTTGTGTTAAAGTCAGAATTAATGGTATATTTACTATTTCATATTTAGAATATTTTGGTATTAAATCCTATACCTAATGCCATAGTGGTTCTTATGAACATTGTTGATGCCAAGAAAATGGTCATGCAGTGAAAATGATGCTATTATGACAAGACGCTATGGGAAAACTAACAGATGAAAATTCATTTCTACATTGTGGTGGAAATAAAAATATAATGAAATACTATTATTATAAATAGAAATATGATAGACCCACTAACGACAGTTAATTTTTAATATTTGCAAATTTAATATGGCATATGTCATATATTTCCAGTAATACAGCTAAAATACATTTATTTCTAGTAGAAATAAGTAATATATCAGGTATAGCCTTCTCAAATTCTTGCTCCTGGCTCATATATCATTTCATCATTATTTTACAATTATCCAAGCCTCTTTTCATAGTAATCTTGAGCCCAATAACCTAAGTTGCTAAAATAGTGTGGTCTCCATGATTTCTTTTGGTGGACCTCATTGATTTCAAAGTTCAATGGTCATTAATTGCCAGTAATTTCTTCTAATCCAGGTAAAATTGATTATAGTTCAAGTGATTTTTTCTGTATTGTTTAAGAAACAACTGATCCCAGTCTGGAGGCTGTGACATTAATTTCATTCAACTACTCTCAAAGCAATTAGTAATCAATTTTGCTCCTGCTCTTTCTAATTATGCCATAATAAGGACAAAATTGTCTGCTCTGTGTCAGAGACATACACTGCAAATGAGAATCTTTAGTGTTAACAAAAATCTTTTGTTTATGGTTTGGGTTTTCAAAATTTAAAAGTAAGAATCATGCAGGTTTAAATCAGTTTTAAAATCAATTAGGCAGGATGTGCGAAATGCCCTTTTAGCTGGGTACAGATTCCTAACAACTTTATTGATTACATCTGTTAGTATCGTCTATAAACCAAAGATGCACCATTGACTTACCTTCACATTTGACCCAGCAGGTCTCAGAAGTACAAGGGCAATTTTCTTCAAGACAAAGAAGACAAAAGATATTTTTTCTGTTCTCTGCTTCAACTGCATGAAGAGTGAACTTAAGTCTCAACATACTTAACTACATCTTTTTTTTTTTTAGACTATAAAGGCCTCATGAAGGCAAAGGGCATATTGTCTTCATTTCATTTTGGAAATTTACCACTGGCATTGTTGTTGAAAGCCATAATATTATTAATAATATTTATAAATTATTAAATGATGGAAAAGGAACATGGTACTTTCCATTTTATTGTCTCATTTAGCTTTAATGCTACAAAACCATAAGTGGTATGAAAGTGATAATGAAAAAATGTGACACTTCATATATTGACAATTAGGGGGGAAGTGAATATTGTGCTGCTTCCTGATGCAGAGGTAAGTCCAAAACATATGTTATTTCTCTTGCACCTAAGGGATTTCATTTCCAATATACTTCTCTTCCAAATTTTATTTTATTTTATTTTGCTTTGTCAGTTACAGTTGACATTCAATATTATTTTATATTAGTTTCAAGAATACAGCATAGTGATTTGACATTTATATAATTTACAAAGTGATCCCCTCTCTAAGTCTTAGTAGCCACCTGAACCATATATAGTTATTACAATATTATTGACTATTTTCCTTATGCTATACTATATATCCCATAACTAATTTTTTATTGAGGTGAGAGAGAGAGAGATAAATTTGTTGTTCCACTCCTTTATCTATTCATTGGTTGCTTTTTGTCCATGCCCTGACTGGAGATCAAGCCCACAACTTTGGCATATCAAAACGACCCTCTAACTAACTGAGCTACTCTGCCAGGGCCTAACTATTTCACAACCACCAATTTGTATTTCTTCATCCTTTCACCAGTCCTCTAAACTCCCTCTTAATCCAGCAACCATCAGTATGTCCTCTATATTTGTGAGTCTGTTTCTGTTTTGCTGTTCATTCATTTTGTTCTTTAGATTCCACATATAAGTGAAATCATATGGTACTTGCTGTTCTCCGTCTGATTTATTTCACTTAGCATAATACCCTCTAAGTCCATCCCTGTAGTGGCAAATCATAAAATTTCATTCTTTTTTATGTCTGAGTAACATTCCATTGTATATTATGTACTATCACTTTTTTGTCCACTTATATATTGATGAATGCTTATGTTGCTTCTACATCTTGGCTATTGTAATTAATGATGCAGTGAACATAGGGGTACATGTATTATTTTGATTTAGTCCTTTGAATTTCTTCAGATAAATACCCAGAATTAAAATATCTGGGTCATAGGTAGTTCTATTTTTAATTTTTGGAGGAACCTCCACACTGTTTTCCACAGTGATTGCACAGATTTACAATCACATTAATGGTGCACAAGGGTTCTCTTTTCTCCACATTCTTGCCAGCTCTTGTTTGTTATTTATTGATGATAGCCATTCTGACATATGTGAGGTGATATCTCACTGTGGTTCCATTTTTAATTTTTAATTTTGATTAAATATTCCCATTACTATTTATCCCCCTTATACCCTCTTTCTCCTCCACCCAATCCCCTCATCCCCACAATCACCACACTGTTGTCAGTGTCCATGAGCTCTTTTTCTTTTTGGCTCAATCCCTCTAACCCCCAGCACCCCTCCCCAGGGCTGGCAGCCTGCTCTCTATCTATGAGACTGTCTCTATTTTGCTTGTTAGTTCAGTTTGTTCATTGGATTCACATATGAGTGAAATCATATGGTATTTGTCTTTCTATGACTGACTTATTTCACTTAGCATAATATTCTTCTTTCTCTCATGAGTAATGACACTGAGCATCTTTTCACATGTCTATCAGCCATCTATCTGCATGCCCTCTTTAGAGAAATGTCTATTTAGGTCCTCTGCCCATTTTTTAACTGTACTGTTTGTTTGGATTTTTAGTCTTATAGTGCATTAATTCGTTATACATTTTGGATATATTAACCCCTTATTGGATGTATCATTGGCAAATATCTTTGCCCAACCAGTAGGATGTCCTCTTGTTTTGTCTTCAACAAAAATTTTTAAAATGATTTTTCAAATTTAATTAACTGATGCTCAACACAGAGTCATTATGTATATCTTCCTCTATCCAACTACATTACAGACAGGTATTACTGGACTGAAATATTAACTTTAATAGCAAAAGAAGTATATAATGTAAGATAAACTTGTGCTATACAGTATATCTCTAAACATTTAGTCAATTAGAAAAGAAGTTTTAAGAAATTCTTGTGCTGTGTGTTGTGGACACATAAATAACTGTAATGTGTAGAGGTAAGAACAGGTATAAACAAGAATGAAGCATCATTGAGGGCAGGTGCAAGGTGTAAACAGATTTAAACAGAGTAGAAACTGGGGTGTGTGTGTAAAAAATCTATTAAACTTTCTCACGAAATACTACTTTGATCCTATTTTCTCTCTTCTCTCTCACTGGGACTCCAATTCTTAGTATATTAGAACTTTTTCACTGTATCTCAATGTTTCTGATGCTCTTTTCTCTTTTTTCCCTCACCTGTTTTTTCTAAACGATTCACACTACAAGTTTCTATTGACCTCTTTTTCTCTCTTTTAATTCACTAATTCTTTTTTAATGGCCCCATATACTATTATATACTGAATCCTTAATTATATTTCTCAGTTGTAGATTTCTCTTTTGATTTTTTTTATCAAATACAAAATCCAATTCTCTGGTGAAATTCTCCCTCTTGTCATGTCCTCTTTCAATGTGTTTATTGCAAGTGCTTCATATCTGTGACTTATAAGTCCAGTTATTGGGGACATCTGTCAGTGGCATTGTCTCTTGGTTCGGATTCTTGTTCTGTAGGGTAATTTTTGATAGAACGTCAAGCATTTTATCATATCTTTCAAGAAAGGCTGGATCTTATTCTCTGGTAAACAAATAGGACAGGAATGGAACTGATAATCTAAGCAGAGGCTGGGTGGATCAGAAGCTCCTCTGGAGTTTTGGTCAAGCCCTACGTCTGCATGTGTAGTATCCCAGAAGAGTACCAGAGAGCCCGGGAAGTTTTCCAAGGCTTCTTCTCTTTGGGAGTCTCTGAATTCTGATATCTGTCTTTTCAACACTGTAAAATTGCTCTGAACTACCATCCATGTCAGCAATATTTTGCTTAGCTTTACAGAATTCCTAATCTGTAAAAGCCTTGTCAGGGAAACTGCTGATGTGGGTCTCACTTCCCCTTCATCTCCCTTCTTGCAAAAATATCAGTCTTCTCTCTCAGCCTTTGAGTCCTGTCTACTTTGGTCTTGCCAAATTCTCTTCTTTGCTTCTCCAGCACTATGAGGCTGACAAAACTTCTGGCTTGTCAGTTACACAGCTGTATCTGTGTAATATACTGATATTCTCAGTATCCTCCCTGCTCTGATAAAAGGTAAATGATTAGAAGAAAAACTGCTTGCAAAATTTCAACTCACACTCTGTCATTCTTTCTTTCTGCAATCTTACCTGCAGAACCTTTTTGTCTCAGCAGCTCTCTGGTGAATTCAGGGATATCTTTTCTATTTTTTATTGATAGAAGCATTAATCTGATAAAAGGTATTCATTAGGTCCAGAAGCAAGAGTCCTGGACAGTTCATTCGGGTAATAAAGGTTTATAACCCTTGGGAAGAGAATGGATGATAGAGTAAGAAAATCAAATTCTGATGGAGCATACATGCCATGTTCAAGCATACAATCTTTACAATGATATTTGGTTGAAGATATTTGTGCAATCAAGGCTGTACTAGATTTGCATTTAAAAAACACAACACTTTTCACCACGGCAGATTGAATGGAGGGCTATCAGAGTAGAAATTGTTGATGAAAGACAATAAGCAAGAAACAATATGTTAATATAATGACTATCACTTATCTTTTATATGCTAAACATAGAAAGGTTGCAGACATTTATAACCTATACAGTCTTATAATTAATTAAATAACTCATATGTAATAAAAAAAAAACTATGGTACATTTACACAATGGAATTCTATTCAGCAGAAAGAAAGAGCTCCTACCCTTTGCGACAGCATGGATGGAACTGGAGAGCATTATGCTAAGTGAAATAAGCCAGGCAGTGAAAGACAAATACCATATAATCTTACCATTAACAGGAACCTAATCACCAAAATGAACAAGCAAGCAAAGTATAACCAAAGACATTGAAATTGAGAACAGGCTGGCAGTGACCAGAGGGGAGAGGGGAGGGGATCTGGGAGAAAAGGGTGAAGGATTTACAGGAACAATTATAAAGGACATATGAACAATAAGAAGGGGGGTGGAAATGGTGGAGAGTTGTGGGGAAGTCTGGGGTGGTAGAGAGGGGTAGGGGGAAAAGGCAGAAAACTACTTGAATAACAATAAAAATTTTTTAATAAAACAAAAAAGTAAATGATTGAGGAGATATGAAAAAAAGAAAACTTAATTTATGTTTCTTATATAAATGTTTAATATTTTCTCACTAACTTTTCCCCAGGTTTATTGAGATACAATTGACATATAACATTGTATAAGATATACATGATAATTATATGTGTGTGTGTGTATATATATATACATATATATATATATATACACATACATACTACAAAATGATTACCACAATAGGTTAGTTGATACATCTATTACCTCACATTATGAGCTTTTATGTGTGTGCCATTTTGCTGACTGCACATACCTAGACTTTTTCTTAATCACCTCCTATCAGAAAGGCACTCTGTGATAATCCACCTTCTAGTACAGATTAGAAAGGTAGGCCAATGAAAGTTCTTCAACGTGGGCCTTCCTGGGTTGTCCCAGTGGTTGTATCCAATCCTATTAGCAAGAAGTTACATATGTGGCTAGTTTCCATGGGCCAGATCTGGAATGCTCAACATTCAACCCCTATAAGTGAGTATAGAGCCAGAAGAAATGACACTAGCGCCTTGAAGAGCTGTCTACACACTCATGTTCATTGTAGTGAGACAAGATAGCAAGAAGCTAGGAAAATTCCTTGACAAGTGGAATGAGGGAAACTGAGGCAAGGTAATTAAACAAGGCTGAGCAGTTAACAGCCTGCTAATAAATTGCAAGATCTTATCTTCCCTAACCAAGGACACTTAGGAGCAGAAGGTTTGTATCTTTCTCCTAGCCAAGCAGAGACTGAGTAGCTTAAATCACCCTAGTCAAGGAGAGACATAACAGATACGGAGTGAGTGCCATTAGTGCCAACCAAACTCCAGAACAGATGAAGTCAGGGGAATATAACAAAAATCCTTGAAAGATTACAAAGGCTCAGAGTTCCTTTAACATTCCTTGAGGGAGGGAATGTTAAAACAGGCAGTTAGATGATTAACAAGAGGAGAAAGTGAATGGAACAGTCTTACTGGGGAGTCACCAGCATTGTTCCGCCCAAGGTGCAAAACATCTTGCCTATTCAAGCAGGCAGGAAAGACAGCCTTACAGACACCCCAGAAGGTAAGCGGCTTCGTTCCACTGGCTGAATGCATGCACAATAGAAGCAGATCTTGGAGGCATGCACAGGAGGGGCCAAAACGGCAACCATAAAATAGGGGAGAAGAAAGCCTGTGAGAATTGGGCAAAAAATGGATAGGGGAAGGGGACGGTCCCTGGAAAATCCAGGAAAGAGATTGGATAGAGGGAGGGCACAAGCACAAGCCTGGGAAAAGCCAGGAAAGAGAATGGATAACCTGCAAGAAAGGCTGATCTTTTCCAAACCCAAGGACATATATGGAAGCTTAGCAAAGACCTCGGGGCAGCCGTTCACCTCTCACCTGCCCACACTCTGCCTCTCTGAGAGTGTACCGTATCTCTTCGCTCTCATAAATCTTGCCACAATCACAAAACTTCTATGTGAGACTCCCCAAAATTCTTTTCCTGTGACAATATTGAAGAACCTACTTCCTCTGGTAACAGTACCATTATTCACAATTGCCAAGATACGGAAACAAGCTAAGTGTCCATCAGCAGATGAGTACATAAATCGTGATATATATATTTCAGCCATACAGAAAAGCAATCCTGCCACGTGCAGCAACATAGATGACCTGGAGAACATCATGGGAAGTGATTTAAGCCAGTATAAGCCAGACTCAGAAACACACACTCACACTAAAAACCTTCATGATCTTACTTATATGTGGAATCCAAAATAGTCAGACCTGTAGAAGCAGAACAGAACAGAGGTCGCCAGGGCAGAGATACAGGGGAAATGAGAAGTTGTTGGTCAAAAGACACAAAGTTGTAATTATGTAGGATGAATAAATCTAGAGAACAAATATACAGCATGAGGACTGTAGTTAATACTGTATTGAGTATTTGAAATCAGCTAAGAGACTCTAGGTACTCTTACCATTAAAAAGATAACTGTATGAACAAATGGGCAGGTTAACTAGCTTGACTGTAATAACCATTTCACTAAATTTTTTTTAAAGGGGAGTGTGGAGGTGGGGGAGGGAGGGGGGTTTGGCTGGGGTGGGGTGGAGGGATGGGGAGAAAAGGCACACAACTGTAATTGAATAACAATAAAAATTTTTAAAAAATCATTTCACTGTGCACATGTATAGCAACTCATGTTGTACACCTTAACTATGTATAAGTTTTATTTTAAAAATAACAAGTAAATAAAATAAATAATTTTGAAATGTTCACTATTTTTGCTGTGTGATTAAGACTTTAGGGGAATGAGCTTAGAAGCAAGGAGACCAATCAAAAGACTGTTGCAGTTATACACGCGAGGAGGCTGTCAGGGGCTTGCCCTGGAGTGTTAATGGCGCAGATGGTGAAATGTTGTATATCCCGTCTATCTGCAATCTGAGCAAAAATGTGGAAAAGTAAAAAACAAAAACTTTGATAACCAGCACTGAGATGGATAGGGCTGTATGCAGAGCATGTCTGAAAAAGATCAGAAGACTAATTTTGAATATGATCAATAAGGAGTATCTACTAGGCATAAGAGTCAAGATATTAAAATTGACAATTGTATTATGAATGGGGAGTTTCAGAGAGAGGTCTGGACTGGAGATATAAATTTTAGGGAGTTTGATAGGTGGAATAAATTTAAAGCCGGGTATTACATGAATCACTGAAGGAACGAATTTTGATAGAAGGAGAGAGGACAAGAATTGATCAACCACTGCCTCACAATGTAAGTGAATCCTAAAACAAAGAGAGGTTGTGACAGTCAAGTACCAAGGAAGAGAGGGAGATTAGCCATGTTAAATACGGTTGTCTGGTCAAGTTAAGTGAGAACTAAAAATTTCCCATTAGATTTACCCGAATGGGAACCATTAGTAAAACTATCCAAAAAAAATTTTTCTGGTCATTGTGTCATATTGAGATTTTAATAGAGAAAGGATTTAAGAGAGACCAAGAGAGAAACAGGAGGAACTGTGCATGGGCAATTGTTTGGGGAATTTTGGTACAGAAGGACAAATAATTCTTTAGAAAATATATCTCCTTGTGAGTGAACAATATACTTTTCTAAAAAGATTTTAAAATGTTAGTATCCTCAAAAGAAGGTTTAAAATGATCAAAGAAAGTTACAAGTAATATCTGGAAGTAAATAAGTATTAGCATTTTATTAAACTCCATTTTCTCTACTGGAATCCTTAAAATTAAAATACATCTTCACCTGTTTCTTACTCAGTTTTTTAAAATGAAATAAAGAACAAATTGACAGTAACAAGAAGGGAGGAGGGAGAGGAATAATCAGGGGAAATAGGGGAAGGGCCATCAAGGAACATGTATAAAGGACATTTGGACAAAGCCAAAGCGGGACAAGGACTGAGGGTAGGAGGTGGGGGTGGGTGGGGCAGGGGGATGTAGTGGGGTGAAAATGGAGACAATTGTACTTGAACAACAATAAAATAAATAATAAATAAAAATAAAGTAACTTGTTCCACTTTTGAAAATAAATTGCTTAATTTGAGAACTGCTAGATACAAACCTTGATTTCATTAAAGAAATACCACAAAAATTTAATATTACACAGAGACAGGAATACATATCTCTGAAATAATGTAATGTTCATATTTATAAAATATATAAGTCCATTGAAATTGTAAATATTTCCAGATTCATTCAAACTCTACATGTCTGTTATTTTAATAACTTCATAAAAATTTATACCAATAATTTAGGGTTCTATGAAATTTTCATCACCTTTAGAGAGTGTAGGATCAATTTATTTACCAAAATTAAATACCAACAATAATGTGAACGTTAATGTATAAATCAGCTTTAAAAAAACTTCTGATTTTATTTTTTAATCAATCATATGAGAAAATATGGCTTAAGCTTAATTCATTTCTGAATGAATGCTTTCCCAAAATGACATTATAGTGACCTTTAGGTACTAACTTCATTATAGTAATTGTGAGAAATATATGGGGGTTTAAAAATTACTCTCCACTGAGTTACATTAATGATGCTGCATATTACACCACACAGTTTATTAATTACCTGAACTCAGGCAAAGATAGTCAACCAAATCCGGCAGTGAGAAATTTTAGTAACTCAAATATATACATATGTGACACTTTCAAGAATGTTAATTTACCTTTTTAAAAAATCAAAACAAATTTTAAGAGACCAAGTGAATTGATTTTGGAGGTAGGAATGGGAGTAGCTCTTTAAACAAAAGAGCATTATAAATTATATGGTGCTAAACATGTCATTTTTATTATTATCCTCGTGGCCACACTGTATTAAAAGAAATATTCAAATAAAAAATAAATTACAAAGACATATATATTTGAATGTTTTTGTTAGTAGCAACAAACTCTAGTTTCAGAATGATAAAAACTAAGCTTCATCCAAAATTCTTGAACTTTCTTCTGAAGTAAAATTGGGAAAGTTCAATATGTCTGTAAGAATAAATGTTCAGCAATAAAATGGGTATAAGACCTATCTATTGTGACTGAGTAATGCTTGAAAACCACTGAAACATTGTATGTGACAGAAAAAATCAGTTATAGTGTTCCGAAATGGGTACAAGCAAAAGACACACTGAACTGAAAGAAATGCTTTATTGTTTTATTTACAGATTTCAACAAGTACCTTCGCCTCAAACTTCCTTAAACTGTGACTCTGTTTGTGTCAAATATGAGTAAAGAAAAGGAAATTTTTTATAAAATCATTAAGGTCAGGACCCACTAAAATAGTATGGTGAATGTGTAGTCTCAGAACATAAAAATATTTTGTATCTTTAGAATTTTTATTGAATTATTTAATGTAGAAAATGTGAAATTGAGATTACTAGAATCATACAGTAGATACTCATATTTTGGGGTCTACTTTTCCCCATTACTTCTTCTGAGATATATTTAATTTTCTATTACATAAACATACTACAGTTGTGCACACTACCACTGATGGACACCTGGGTTATCTTCATTTTAAATAATGTATATACTTACTTTTGTGGAATACTTAGCCAGAAATATAATTGTGGGGTCTTAGGGTACAAGTGGTTTTAGCTTTAGAGATACTGCCAACATTTTATACAGGTTATTTGTACAAACTTTCTTTGTTGCAGCAGTTATGATAATCAATTTTTCCCACATGATATCAATAAATGACATTGTCTTCCTTTTTAAATTTAATCATTCTGTTGGTATATGGAAATTTGCATTTTGGTTTAATTTACATTTCCCTGGTAACTAATAAAGTTGAGTCCTATTTCAAAGGCTTATTTATCTTTTTTTTTTTCTGTTACATGAAGTGCGAGTCGAGATTTCCTGCTCATTATTTTATTAGGTTGTTGACATTTCTTGTTCATTATTTTCCTGGTTGTCTGTTTACCTTATTGATGTGAAGGATTTTTAAATATATTATAGATTTGATTTTTGTGATATGTATGTATCAATACACATCAATATGGATACATTCATAGTGGATATAAAAGTTTTCAATATGAATCTTTTCAGTCTCATTTTGACTTTGTTTAAAGAACAGAATTTCTTAATTTCAATATACTGTAATGTATCAGTTTTTACTTCATTATTTTCTGTCCTGTTTAAGAAATCTTTACCTATACCAAAGTTAGAAAGATAATCTGTTTTCTTACAGAAGTTTTATTTTTATATCTTTCATATTCAGGCTATGACTTATCTGAAGTTAATTTTTGTCTATGGTCTTTGCTAGGGTACAAGATTTTTTTTTCCAGAAGGATATCCAATAATTGCAGAATATTTTATTTTAAAAGGTCATATTTATTCCAATGCACTGTGACATCACCTTAGCCAAAAATAGTTGACCATATATGTGTTGTTACTTCTTAATGTTCTACTATGTTCCATTTATCTATTTTTCCATGATTGTACAGATAACCAACACTAATCCTTAATTTCTTATAGCTTTATGTAAATATTGATACCTAGTCACATAAATTCTTGGGTTTTTGTTCTTTCCTATAAAGATTGTCTTTATACAAAAAATGTATCTTAAAATCTAGAAGTAGCTTGGCAATTTCCACAGAACAAGTAGGTATATTAATAGAAATTGCAATGTATCTATAGACTAATTTGGATGAAATTTTAATAATTTGAAATTAACTCAACATTTTGCTTTATTACTAGTCACTAATATTCATACGTTTTTCTCAAAAGCTTTTTAAAATATGTTGTATTTATTTTTTGCTGATTATTTCTATTATCTATTTCTACATCATACAAACTACCCTTAAACATACACCTAAACAAGACAATATTGATTGCTCACAAATCTTATATACATGCAGGAACATGGAGGAAAAACAGCTTCAGCACCTCTAGATGTCATCTGGCCTGGTTCAAAAGCACTTTGGCTGCCAGCATTTCTGACTATCAGAGGAGAAGGTACACACTTTATTGGCAGAAAGAACATAATATAATCTGGAATCTTTATGTTTTAAAAAAGATTTAAAAACACAGATTTAAAAAGAAAACTTGAAATACCCAAATACTAGAACCAGAACCAAGACATTAAAATTGAAAATAGGTATTAGCTGAGATTTGATAAAGAATCTGCTGTTAGCTGCCAAGGTAACAAGATTATCTTACAGCAAATAAAAAAGATGAAATATCTCACCAGAGTCTTAGAGTCAATTTTGTAAAAAGTGAAATATCACTATAATTTAAAAATATATAGAGTGCTACGTAAAAACCATATCTGTTTATTTTATTTTATTTTATTTATTTATTTCTAGAGAGACAAGAAAGGAGAAACAAAGAGAGGGAGAGAAACATCAATGTGTGGTTGCTTCTTATGCACCCCAACCGGTGACTTGGCCCACAACCCAGGCATGTGCTCTGATTGGTAACTGAACCAGCGACCCTTTGGTTCACAGGCCAGTACTAAACCTATTGAGCCAAACAGGGGTATCTGTTTCTTAAAAAGTAAAAAAGTGTTCTCACTAAGTTCCTTGAGCATACTTTTATAACCAGTGTTTTGAACTCTGCATCTGATAGATTGCTTATCTCCATTTTGTTTCTAGTTCTTTTTATGGAGTTTTGTTCTGTTCTTTCATTTGGGACGTGTTTCTTTGTCTTCTCATTTTAGCAGTCTCCCTGTGTTTGTTGTTACATGTTAGGTACAGATGCTATGACTCTCTGTCTTGGTAGTGTGGCCTAATATAGTAGTTGTTCTGTAGGGTCCAGTGACACAGCCTTCCCTATCAGCCAAGCTGGGTACCTAAGGTGCACCCTCTGTGTGGGCTGAGTACACCCTCCTCTTACAATTGAGCCTTGATGACAGTTGGCAGGTCAATGGGACAGATTTACTGAGGTGAACATTGATTGCTTTTGGCATATCAATGGGAAGGACTTTTCCAGGTCAGTCAGCTGCAAGGACTGGTTGTAACCACTGACCACCAACCCCCACCCTCCATGGAGGATCTGCTGTTCAAGGGCAGGGTGGTGGTGCTCCAGCGTGGTCTGTAGCTGTCCACTGGGTGTGTAGGCTCTGGAGTTTGCTGGGTAGTGCACGCCAAGATCAGCTACCACCTGTGTTCTGCCCCATTGCCCAGCATGAGCTACAAAGCAATCTACAGATGCCTGCTACTTGTGCTGGGCTTAGACATTCCCAGGTGAAGCCAAGCTGTGAACCTAGGCTGGCTGCTGCTAGTGCCAGGCTTGGGACAATTTAGCAAGAGGTACAGGGGCTGGGGACTTGCTGAGGGTGGTTGGTTGAGAAGATTTAGGAAGATGTGAAGGATGAGCCAACACCAGCCATTCATATGGAAATGCCACTGTTAACAGTTTGGGATGAGCCTCAAGAAAACACCGAGATGGGGCAAATGTGTGAGCCAGGTTGATGGAGTCTCAGAAATTACTCCTGCCTGCCAGGTGTGTGGCTTTATGGGGGGAACATTCAGAAAAAGAAGAATGGCCTCTGCTTGCCATTCTGTCCAGTAGAAAGCAATCCCCAGCTCTTGCCCTGATGCCAGACACTTCAGTTCATCCCCATATGCCACTGGTATCCTTCTAGCTGTTACCCTAGTGCTGGAACTCAGATGGTGTGAGTCCGAGTAAGCCCATGTGTGGGTCATTGCCAGATGGGAGGGGGTTTTGGGGAATGGGTTAGAGGTGAGGGGATTAAGAAGTATAAATTGGTAGTTACAGAATAGCCATGGGAATGTAAAGTACAGTATAGGAAATAGAGTAGCCAAAGAACTTATACACATGACCCACAGACATGAGCAAAGGTGTAGGGATTGCCCAAGGGAATGCGAGGTGCTGGGTGGAGGAGGGCAAAGGGGGAAGAAATGGGACAACAGATTAGAGCATAATCAATAAAATATAAATTTAAAAAATTGTCGCAGACTAAAGAAAGAGCAAATAAGTTGTTTCACAAAAATAAATTTATGAGATTTCCTAAAAATAGTCTGCCATTAGAATAAAATATAGTATACAAATGGACTAAACTCTAATCAAAAGACATAAGGTGGCAGAATAAATTTTTTTTAAATGACCCATCGACATGTTGCTTACGAGAGACTCACTTTAGATTGAGAGACATAATGGGTTGAAAGTAAGGGTGGGAAAAACATATCCCGTGCAGATAGAAATAAAAAGAAAGCTGGGTAGCAAAACCTCATATTAGATAAAATATACTTCAAAAGAATAAAAGACTAAAAAGAACATTACATTGTTTTAAGGGGATCAATTCAAGAAGAGGATACAGAAATTCTAAATACCCAACATAGGAGCATAATAGACATGAAGGCAGAAATTAACAGTAATACGATAATGTTGGGGTTCTAATGCTCCACTGACTTCAATGGATATATCCTCCAGACAGAAGATTAATAAGGAAGCTATGTCCTTAAATGCCACATTATAGAGTAGTTTGACCTAAAAGACCTTTCTAGAGCATTTTATCCCAAAACTGCAGAGAATACATTTTCACATTTTTCTCAAGTGCACATGGAATATTTTCCAGAATAGATAACATACTAGGCCAGAAAACAAGCTTCAATAAATTCAAAAATATTAAAATTATATCAAGCATATTTTTGGCCACAATAACAAGAAATTAGAAATCAAATAATGGAAAAAATATATGGAGATTAAATAACATGCTTCTAAATAACAAGTGGATTATAGAGGAAATCAAAAACTACCTCGAAACAAATGAAAATTTTAAAACAAACCTTACAAAATTTACGGAATGCAGAAAAAGCAGTTGTAAGAGAAAAGTTTATAGTTATGCAGACTTACTTAAAGAAATTTTTTTAAAAGCCCCAAATAAACAATCTAAACTTATACCTAAAGAAACTAGAAAAGGAGGAACAAACAAAACCCAAAGTAAGTAGAACAAAGGAAATAATAAACATCAAAGTGGAAATAAATACAATAGAAAAATAATAGAAAAGATTAATGAAACTAAACTAATTCTTTGAAAGGACAAATAAAATTAACAAGCCTATAGTAAGATTCGCAAGCAGAAATAAGAACACAAATAAATAAAATCAGAAATGAAAGCGGAGAGATTATATCTGACACCACAGAATTACAAAGGATCATTAAAGAACACTATGAACACTTACATGCCAACAAATTTCACAGTTCAGAAGAAACAAAGTTTTAGGATCATACAAACTTATTGACTAAACCAAGAAAAAACAAAGAATCTGAACAGACCAATTACTACCAATAAAATTGAAGCAGTAATCAATACACTCCCACAAAAGCCCAAGACAAGACAGTTTCACATGTGAATTCTACTATTTAAAAATAATGCCAACCTTTTTCAAACAATTCAGGGAGGTAGGAATGCTTTAACTCTATCCTACAAAGCCAGCATTATCCTTATGCCAAAACCAATCAAAGACACTACAAAAAAAAAAAAAATACAGGCTAATATCCCTAGTGAATAGAGATGCTAAATTCTCAACAAAATACTAGCAAAATGAATCAAAGGATTAAATGCCATGATGAAGTGGAATTTATACAAGGGATGGAAACAAATCAATTCATTCATCACATCAATAAAACCAAGGATTAAAAAAAAAACAACTATGATTATCTCAATAGATGCAGAGAAAGCATTTGACAAAATTCTAAATCTCTTTATGATAAAAACTCTCACCAAAGTGGGTATAGAAGGAACTTAACTCAACTTGATAAAGGCTACATATGACAAGCCCATAGCTAACATCATGCTCAATATTAAAAAGGGGAAACATTTTTTTCTAGGATCAGGAACAAGAAAGGATGCCCACTCTAACCACTATTATTCAACATAGTACTGGAAGTCCTAGCCACAGCAGTCAGACAAAAAATGAAGAAGGAGGAGGAGGAGGAGAAAAGAAAGGAATAAAAGGCAACCAAATTGGAAAGAAAGATGTAAAACTGTTATTATGTGCAGGTGACATAATACTATATATAGACAACCCTAAAGAATTCACCAAAACCTTAACAGAATTAATAAAAGAAGTTATTAATGTAGCAGAATACAAAATTAATATATAGAAATATATCACATTGCTATACACTAATAATGACAATCAGGAAAAATTAAGGAAACATACCATTTACAATTGCATCAAAAAGTATAAAATAGCTAGGATTAAATTTAACCATGGAGGCAAAAGACTAGTACTCTAAAAATATGTCATTACATAAAGAAATTAAAAATAACACAAATAAATGGAAAAATATATCAGGCTCATGGATTTAAAGGATTAATATTGTTAAAATGACCATACTACCCAATGCAATCTACATATTCAATGTAATTCCAATCAAAATACCAACTTTCTCCTTCTCAGAAATAAAGCAAATAATCCTAAATTTTTATGGAACCACAACAGACCCTGAATAGCCAAAACAATCTTGAGAAAATGAACAAAGTTGGAGTATCATGCTCCCTGACTCCAAACTATACTACAAAGCTATAATGGTCAAAACAGTAAGGTACTGGAACAAAAACAGACACATAGATCAACAGAACAGAATACAAAGCCCAAAGAAAAACTCTCACTTATTTGGTCAACTAATCTATGACAAAGAAGGTAAAAATACACAATGAAGTAATGACAGTCTCTCCAACAAGTAATGCTGGGAAAACTGGACAGATACATATGAAAGAAAAGAAACGGCACCACTCTCTTATACCAAATAAAAAATGAACTCAAAGTGGGTTAAAGACTTAAATGCAAGGCCTGAGACCATAAAATTCCTAGAAAAATATAGGAAGTAAACTAACATTAGCCTTAGTAATATCTTTTAGGGTATGTCTCCTCACACAAGGAAAACAAAAGCAAAAATAAGCAAATGGAACTTCATCAAACTAAAAACTTGTGTACAGTGAAAGAAACTTTCAACAAAACAAAAAGACAATCTACTAAATGGAAAAATACATTCACAAATAATATATCCAATAGGGAGTTTATATCCAAACATATTAAAAACTCATTAAACTCAATAACAAAAAAATCATTGAAAAATTGGCAGAGGACATGAAGAGCTATTGCCCCAGAGAAGACCTACTGATAGCCAACAAACATAGGGGAAGATGCTCAGCACCACTAACTATCAAGGAAATGAACATCAAAACCACAATGAAATACCATCTCACACCAGTCAAAATAACTACTACTCAAAAGTCAACAAGTAATGTTTTGGCAAGGATGCTGAGAAAAGTAAACCTTTATGCATTGTTGGAGTCACTATAAATTAGTAGAGCCACAATGGAAAATAGTATGGAATCCCTCAAAAAATTAAAAATAGGTATTCTATATGACCCAGCAATTTCATTTCTGGGTATTTATCCAAAGGGCAAAAACACTCATTTGAAAAGATATATACACCCCTATGTTCAGTGCAGCACTATTTACAACAGCGAAGCTATGGGAGAAACCTAGGTGTCCATAGATAGATAAATGGATAAAGAGATGGCATGTAGGAACAATAGAATATTACTCAGCCTCAAAAAAGAATGAAATCTTGCCATTTGTGACATGAATGGATCTAGAGGGTATTATGCTAAGTGAAATAAATCAGGCAGAGAAAGATAAAAAACATGGATTCACTTATATGTGGAATCTGAAAAAGTTAAACAAACAAACACAACAAAACAAACATAAATACAGAGACCAAATGAATGGTTACCTGAAAGGAGAGGGTGGGGAGATGAGTGAAAAGGGAAGGTAAGTATAGGAAATAATACTGTGACAAGTTTGCACAGTGACAGATAATTAATATAGTGGGGTGATCACATTATAAGGTATAAAAAAATGCCAATCACTATATTGCACACCTGAAACTATAACCAATAATGTATACCAACTATACTTAAAACTTTCTTTAAATTTTTTTTAAAATAATAAAATATATTGTTATTTTAACTCAAAATCCATACTAAACATTCTAAATTAAAAATTATAAAAATGATACAACCTGGTATATAAATTACATCTTAAAAATATAATTTAACTTGGCTTTGTATATGGTAGCAGTTGATTGATCGGGATTTCAGTTCTAGCAATCGTTAGTCATATTAGCCTGAGCAACGTATTCATTGATTAGCCTCCACTCTCATCATCTAAAGGAGAATGTCAATTCAGCCAATTGGAAATCCACATCAGTTATTCTTTTAGAAGCTTTACTGGCAAGAGTTTCATCCACCCATATAGGCCCCGGAGTGGTGAGCAAAGACATTCCTATTCTTCAACTTATGCACAAGGTTGAATGAGTGATTATGGTTGCTTTGGGTTCTTAACTGATGGTGATATCTGGCTAACAATCAAGGAAAGGCTCAAGGAACCAACCTCCCTCCATCTGCTGTAGGATAAATACATTGGAGACATGGGGGAAAATTTTTACAAAAGTGATAACAGTTTTTTTTAGTCTGAATACACTATGAAGCTCTTAAGAAACAACAACAACAAAAACATCCAGAAGGGAACCAAGCATAGAATAAACACTAGGACAAAAAAAAATGGGAAATAAAAGAGAAAAGGTAATGAACCATGTTAATTAGAAAATAAGATCCCTAGAAAATAAAATGGGAAGATAAAGGTCTCAGACTCTGGGAGTATGATCAAAAGGTTGAGAAGGCCAGATTTCCTGCCAGAAAAGATAGAAACTGAGAAGCTACCAGGAAAAAGGGAGGCAGCCAAGCTACTTTGGTGGCAAAACAACTGGTGACAGGCATGCAGGGGGAAAGGTCAATAAGTTCTACCTTGCTCAGATTAAGTGACATGAGATGCAGGTCTAGCAGGGCACCAGATCAGTTTGGGAAAGGAATTTGGATCGTATTATAATTGGAGCAGGATATTTCCAGAGAGTTTAAGCATGAAAGTGATTTGATTTACCTTTGTGAAAGACCACTCTGGTTATTCAACAAAGATTGAGTAGTAGGAGTAAATCAGGGAAACTAAACAGGGTAAATCAGAGAAGCTCTTACTGTAACCTTGTGGGAGTAAAGGGATGAACATTGTTCAGTCTGGAATGGTGGTCATGTGAAAGATGAGAACTGAAGTAATTTAGATCCTAATTTTAGAGACAGAGTTAAAAGGAAGAATCAAGAATGGTAGGGTTTCATTTTAAGCAATTGGATGGGTGAGGTTGCCACATGTATTAAGATAGAAAATATTGAAGGATTTGACAGACTAGGGGAGGAGTAAAAATTAATCAACATTTCTTTTCAAACATGGAAAGATTAAGTTACCTTGCTGGACATCCGGCTTAAGGAGATGTCCAACAATCAGGTGGATACATGAAGTACAGAGCTCAGGGGAGATTATACATATTTCTATGTAATATAAATAATTATGGTATTATATTGACATTATACTATATTTTATATATAATTGATGTTATATATTTATATATAATTAATATCTAAAATAACCCCTAAATATACAGGGTCAGGCACAAATAACGCCTCTTTTCTATTATAAAATCATAAGAATGTAATTCTGTTATATAACAATATCACACTAAGCACACCATGTGATATTTTAGGTGAAGAATTCAAATTAAAACTATAAATTATTACATTCATATTATTACCCTACCAACCACATTCAAGCAAGTGTTGCTTCTCCTGGACCCTGTATATTTTAATATACATATATGTATATATATTTGAAAATATATACATAGTACATATATGAGATAGAAAGGGAGAAAGAGAAAGAAAGTAAATATAACTTCTAAAACCAGAGGTCTAGATTTTACATTCAGTTACCCTGCTCCACTTTCCACAACACTTTAACTGGCTTAATTATAACAGAAAACATCAAATTCAGCAGTGGTTGTGCTCTGATATAATCTAATCCATGCTAGAATTTATGTAGATAAAAATAAAGGAAAATCAACTTGAAACATTTTTAGTGTCTGTTCTATTCATTATATAAATTTGAATATAATGGGAAATACTACATGCTTATTAATTTTTTAAATATGGGACTTGGACCATATAAAAACAACTACTAATCTATTTTAAAAGTAGACAATCAACAGAAAATGGATAAAAGACTTAAACAGAAATTTCACGAGTGATAATATGAGTCAACAAAATATGAAAAGGTACTCTGCTATGACATCAGTGAAATGCAGTTAGTATCACAATATGTCACTATTCACTTACCAAAGAGTGAACAGTTAAAATTAAAAGAAAAGGAAGATAATAGCGATATTGACTAGGGTGTGGAGCAAAGAAAATGCTTGTTCATAGCTAATGTAAGTATAAATTGATAAAACGCATTTGGAAAACTGTCTGAAAATATCCACTGAAGCTAAATAACACATGTCCTGTGGCCTTCATATGCTTCCACACTAAAACATGAATGGCTGTCCAAACCTGCCGATGAGTGCAAGAAACCAGGCTCAAAAGAGTTTGCATTTTTTGGCCTGATCACTTAGGTTTTAGAGCAGAGAAGCAAATGATGGTATTAGGGTTGAGGAAGGATAGTACTTACCCTAGATGTGTGGAATAATATGCAGAAGAAACAAGAGGGGACTTCTGAGGTGCTGGTGATAGTGTTTATGATCTGCGTGCCCATGTTCTGGTCATGAAAATTAACCAACAGGATCACATTTGTACATGTTTTTGTATATGTAGGATTAATATATGTCATATGATTTAGCATATGGCACATGCTCCAAAACATCTAGAAGAAGAGTTATCAAATCTCATTATAGAGAAAAAAATCTTAGTAATGTTTTTCTTAATTTTAAATTTTGCAAGGTTCTTAGGTATCTGATAATTTGTCTAAATAAAGCAATATTAATTTATCCTAGGATTAAACTTGATTTGTAACTACCTGTTCCAATGCTACACTAAGACATTTACTTAACAACACCTAATCATATTTTTATATGAAAGGAATATTATGCATAGCTATGAAATAGTGAAATATTTTAACACTAACAGAGAATTAACTCAGCTCAGTTTCTTGGTTATGAATGTCATAGACACAAAACTGTCATCACCTCTGACACACTCCAGCTTCACCCACCCATGAAGTTCACACTGGTAGCTTGTTAGACATAAATAGTGTGAAGGACACTCAGTCTCAATGTGACTTAGACCTTATCACCTCAGTCATGGAGGGAATTCTTTCCATCTTTATTATTTAGATGGAATTTTTCCTGCACCTGTAATACTTTATTTTTTCCATTTTGAATAGATACTCCTTTACCAGGCATATATTTCTTCCATGCAAACTGCAAAAAAATCTAGTTTTCATGCCAATCTACAATAAAATCATTTTCATATTATGTATTGTTTTTTGGAAGAATGGTTTAATGTGACAAAACTTCCCCAAGTTCTCATTGGGGAAGTTCTCTTTGTGACCTTGGGCAAGTCACTATCTCTGTGGGTTCTCTGTTTCTTTATTTTTTTAATTTAATCTTTATTGTTTTTTTTTCCATTACCATTTAGTGCCCTTATACTGCTCTCCCCCAGCAATCACCACACTGTTGTCCATGTCCATGAGTCCTTTTTCCTTTTTGCTCAACCCCTCCACCCCCTAACCTCCCAATGCAGTTGTCATCTGCTCTCCATCTATGAGTCTGTTCCCATTTTCCTTGTTAGTTCGGTTTGTGAATTAGATTCCACACATGAGTGAAATCATAGGGTATTTGTCTTCTCTGACTGGCTTATTTCACTTAGCATAACATCCTCCAGATCCATCCATACTGTTACAAAGGGTAAAATTTTCTACTTTTTTACAGCCAAGTATTATTCCATTGTGTTATCTACTCATCTACTGACGGACACTTGGGCTGCTTCCATATCTTGGTGTTTATCAATAATGCTGCAATGAACATAGGGGTGCTTATGTTCTTTTGAATTGGTGTTTTGGGTTCCTTCATATGTATTCCCAGAAATGGGATAGCTGGATTGAAAGGCAGATCCATTTTTAATTTTTTGAGGTATCTCCATACTGCTTTCCACAGTGGCTGCACCAATCTGCATTCCCACCTACAGTGCAGAAGGGTTCCTCTTTCTCCACATCATTGCCAGCACTTGTTGCTTGTTGATTTACTGATGATAACCATTCTGACAGGTGTGAGGTGATATCTCGTTGTGGTTTTAATTTGCCTTCCTCAGATGATTAGTGACATTGAGCATCTTTTCATATGTCAATGGCCATCTGTATGTTCTCTTTGGATAAGTGTCTATTCAGGTCCTTTGCTCAGCTTTTGCTTTTTTTGTTGTTTTTTTGGTGTTGAGTTTTGTAAGTTCTTTATAAATTTTGGATATTATCCCCTTATATTTTTATAAAGTTTTATTTAACACAAAGAAAATTATAGAAAAAGTTATAATATCAAAATATTAGAATATTAACATCCATATATCTACCTTCAGTAGGTATTTCCTTTTATCTACAGTGTACAAAGAATTACAGCTTTTGCCATCCTTTGCATAGGGAAATATATTTTTGAGATTTCAAAGTATATTTTCTTCAATATAGGCCATATACCTTTTATTTTCAATAATTAGGCAATAGAAAAATAGAAAAGGTTCTAAAAGTAACACGTGCTAAGTTGTTCATAAAGATTCATATACAATAAAACATGTTATAAATCACCTTACAGTTCACTAATCCAGTTATTTAGTAAGTCAAATCATGAACTCTAAAAAGTAAAGTCTCAAACATAGGTTTTACTATAATATTGACACCATTAGACAGAGATGGTTTTCTTTTCTGAGTCTAATTTGTATTTCTCACTATTCTAAGAAAGGTCTAAAAAGGGGCAATTGACGAACAGAACCTTCCAGCTGGTATGTCCTTAAATATAGCACAAGGTGATAGATAAAAGCTGTAGGTTATGTTTTTGAGATAGAAAACACTACAATACAAGGCAACAACGGTAATGGTGTAAGCAGCTCTGTCATATTAGGAAGGTTCTTCAGTTGCTAGTACTTGTTTTACTCATCTGTGAAGATAGGTAGATGATAATTCTAACCTATATTTTTGGGGGGCAGGGTACAAATATATATAAAATAAAATACTTTAAGCACAGTTTCTGACACCAAGTATTTCATAAATATTAGTATTAATATAGCATTAGGATATGATGCTATATTTTTACTATTAATTTTAGAATTTGTAGTCACTCATCCACTCATCAAAATACATATAAGTATTTCCCATTTTCAAATCTCTAATGTGTTATTTCCTATTATCACTATGATCTGGTTCTCATTCAAATTTCAATAATTATTATATTTGTATATATTGATTGATTTTTTATTAAATGTGTTAAAATCATTATTTAAAGTTTACTTTGATGCCCAAATTGTCCAAGAGTTGGCCCGTGAGAGCATACTCAATTCCATTGCTGTGTCTTTTATTGATTTCAGGTACAACAAAATGCTCAAGGTTCATCTTGAACTTAAACTTGTTAGTCATGGGATCGGTCATTTTTCAGAAGAAGATTTTGTCCCTTTTAACTACCTTTAGAAGCTGTAGGCGCTAGATACGCTCATCACAACAGTGATGACACTGCTTCTACACTCTCTCAGTGGACGGAACTAGACATACACACAGACATTTACTGTATTTTTCTGGGCATGTCTACATATTTTAGAAACCATGAGCTCACATCTATCCCTCCGATTACAATCCAGTGTCATAGGTTTTAGTTTCATTTCATCTACTTTCATATGTGTAGCATCTTTCTCTGAAAGTGATATACTTAGCTGTCAATACCCTTTTTACACATTATATACATATACACACATACACGCATTTCATATTTCATCAATCTCCCTGTGAATCTACTTTCTCCATCAGTAATACCACTTCTATAGGTGGCTTCACACCCTGATTAGGCTACACCTCACCCCACATGCAGACTTCCTCTTCAATCTGTCTGGGCTAGAACACATTTTCTGGACCACGCCCTGATATGCTCTGACTCCTTATGCTAGTAAGTCCTCTGAATGGATTCCACCCTCTTCTTGATTAAGCTCTGACTCCCTATTCCAAGCCTTAAGTTCCCTCATCCCCCATTTCTGGCACATGTTTGTTTTTATCTGACTGTCTAATGGCTTCATGTCTTAATTGTTCAGGAAGAGGTGAGTTGAGGAGAGAAGATAAAAGATAAATGAATAAAAGAGAATTCAATAAGGAGAAAATAGAAGTGACCACTGCTATAGTTTTGATAACAAATAGACAATGAAAAACATTTCCCATATGACATATTCACAGAGACATTATTTACATTAACTTGTCATGACCAAACTCTCAAGACTATTATCTAAATACGTATTTAAAAATGTCATCGACTACCATACATACTACATAAAATGTCAGTTTTGTGTTCTCAGTTTATTACCCCGAAAATGTTATGTCTCATTAAATTGCTTTGTGGAGGTTTTCTTTTTTCTTTCTTCCATTATACAGAGTGTGGCAAAAATAGGTTTACAGCTGTGAGCAGGCAAAACAGTTTATTCTTGTATTATTATTTAATTATATTATTTTATATATGAACAACTACAAACCTACTTTGCCCCACCCTGTATTTTCAGAGTTTTGTATCTCTTGTTCAATTAGTAATTAATAAATATAATTGGATATTTATGTTCCTTTTAGAGAATGGCTGGCATGTCACCTTATTAAAGGTGTTGAACTATCATATTTTGCTATATATAGTGTGCACTTTTTGGCCAAAATTACTAAGTGAAAAATAAGGATGTGCATTATCCATGGGTATAATGATCACATACTGTGGGTATAATAATCCCATGTATAATATGTACAAAAATGTGGGTGTGCATTATACACAGCAAAAAACAGGGCAATTCTTTATAGAGAACAGGATGGGTGTGGATTAGAAGATGAGAAGTTAGATTGTCTCCTGGTCAATGCGAAGTTCAGAGATACTGCCAGACATGTCAGTATCTCTGACGCTAGGGATGAAAGTCTGTAGAGCCCTAGAGACTCAGAATCAATTTTAATAGGACTTCCTGTTAGATTTCATTTTAGGAACTAAAATATCAGGAACTTTTCTATTTACCAATTTATTAATGATGGCCATTCTGACCGGTGTGAAGTGGTATCTCATTGTGGTTTTAATTTGCATCTCTCTAGTGGTGAGTGACGTTGAGCATTTTTTCATGTGTCTATGGGCCCTCTTTCTGTATGTCCTCCTTGGAGAAGTGTCTGTCCATGTCCTTTGCCCATTTTTTAACTGGATTGTTTGTTGTCCTGGTGTGTAGTTGTGTGAGTCCTTCACCTATTTTGGAGAATAAACCCTTCTCTGAGGTATCATTGGCAGATATGTTTTCCCATATGGTTTGTTCCCTTTCCATTTTGTCAATGTTTTGTTTAGCTGTGCAGAAGCTTTTTAGTTTGATATAGTCCTATTTGTTTATTCTTTCCTTTATACCCCTTGCCTTAGGGGATGTAATGGTGGAAATATTGTTGCATGGAATATCTGAAATGTTCCTGCCTATGTGATACATTTACGCAATGGAATACTACACAGCGGAAAGTAAGAAGAAACTATTACCCTTCGAGACAGCATGGATGGAACCCGAGAGCATTAAGCTAAGTGAAATAAGCCAGGTGGTGAAAGACAAATACTATATGATGTCACCTATAAATGGAACCTAATCAACAACACAAACAAATGAACAAAATAGAACCAGAGACTTGGAAATAAAGAACAAACTGACAGTGACCAGAGGGGAAGAGGGAGAGGGATAACAAGAGAAAGAAGGGGAAGGGGCAAGCGAAGGAACATGAATAGAGGACTTATGGGCACGGACAAAGGACAGGGATTGACTGGGGGAGGCACAGGGAAGGGGATATCAAAGGGAGGAAAGGTGGAAAAACTAACTGAGCAATAAATAAATAAATAAATAAATAAATAAATAAATAACAATTTTTAAAAAAGAACTTCTCTCTTTACCCCAAAGCACCATAGGTTGAATTCTAATATTGTAATATTTAAAGGTTTCTTATTTCTTTCTAAATTGGCATGTATTATGAAAATAGGATATACTGTAAAGGGGTCTTCAATGTGACATCAAATCTGTCTACCTGGTGGGTCTGTACTACTTATAAACTACAAAGAAAAATTGTTTCTGCATCTAACCTGACCTGAAACATGTAAGTATCAGAAGTACTTGAAATAATTTTTTGTGCTTAGCAATATCAACTAAAAGTTGGAAAAATTCTAATTACCTGGTTCAAATTACTTAAAGTAATTTCTTGGTGATGTTCTGAACCTTAAGTTTCATAGTACATCTTTGCAAGAAAGTAATTGTGCAATTAATAATTCATTTATTAGTCCTCATATAAAATAAAATTTGCTTTTATTATAAAATAATGTATTTCTTCTACTAATTTAAAATGCACAATAATAATATATGTGTATATCATTGGAAAAACAGCAAAATGATCTCCTTAATTAAAAATTGTTAGAATAATGAAATGTATTTGCTCCTTTCTTTCTATAGATATAAAATTAATATATACAGCTTGACTATCAATACCACTGGCCTAAATTTTGAAAAAATAAGTAATTTTATTTTATTTTTTGATACAATAAAGTTGTTCATTCAAGTACACATTAAGATAATAAAAAAGAAAGAAGCCACATTGGGACCATATGTTTATAATACATATATCTAACTATTGACTAGTATTAATTAGAAATGCTTAAATATCAATAATTTTGGAAAAATACTTACAAATTTAAATACATATCTTACAAAAAAGGAAAAGGAAATTACTAATAAACTTTAAAAATTGTTTCATCACCAACACATAGGAGAGAAATACAAACCAAAACCACATTGAATTACCACCATATACTTACCAGAAGGAATGCAATTTTTAAAGTTAATATTATTATCCCTTGACAATCATATAGAGCAACTATAACAAAAAATAATTCTGATTGGAATGTGCATTGATACAATTTTGGGGGGAAACTAGTTAGCCGCATCTACCTACTAAAATTTTAACTGATCCTGTGGTTAAAAATCACTCCTATCAGAATAGATATGAGTATTCTAAACAACATTCTTCATAGCAGCCTGAAGTAGAAACAACCCACATCTCCATCAGCACTGGAATGGATCAGTAAGTTTATATAGTATATGTATATGTACATGTATATGTATATGTATATGTATATACACACACATATATATTCACATAATTATATATTCACATATGACATGTGTGTACAGATATATGTACATGGATATATTATCTATATTAACATTTATACATGAACATATATAAGGTATACCAGTTATTACATATTAATTGATACATAGCTATAGAAATAGATATATGTTCAATGAATAACATACAGTAATAAGAATAAAAAAGATAATGCTACATGTAAAAACAATGATGAGTTTCAAAAAACATAATGTTGAGTGAAAAATCGAGAAATTAAAATTTTACAAAGCAAATCTGCAACAACAAAAGTCATCATAGTATTGATCTTTGAGGTGTAGTGACTCTGTGGAATAATCAGATAACTACAGGTATTGGAAATATTCTATATCTTGAACTGGCTGCTGGTTAAAGACATTTGTTTAATGTGTGAAAATGTGAACTGTAATCATGATATAGTCAACAAAACATTTATATTAAAATATTCCCATCACAGTTTTCTAAATTATAAGATTCCAGGCTTTTTTTTTTTTTAATTAGTACAGCCCTTATCATGACTAGTAGTATAAAAAAGTTTCCTACAGGTAATCTAACTAAACTCCACTGTAAAAAGAAAAAGGAAGAAGAAACATAAGGCCTCAAAAGATTAGATGACTGGTGCATATTGAGGCAGGACCAAGTCTAAGAGCCTAAACTCAAATCTAAGCCTCCTAGTTTCTTAGCTCATTCTATTTCATTAGGACACTTATTCATTCTTTTTTTTTTATTTAATACACTTTCTTCTATTACTTACCAAAGTTCTTGTACTCCCCACCACACAATGCCAACTGTCTGATGACAATTTATTAATCTGTGCTGAGAAATAAATAATATGGATCACATATGTGTCAAATTGCCTGATTTCTTCTTTTCTTTATTTACTGCATAAAAAGAGATTATTGCAATAATGCTTGATAGCCATATAATCTCAATATGGGGCAATTTGAATCTCTACATATGCTAAGCATCTTCCAGGTATTGTAGATAATACTGATATGTTCCTCACTCTTTCCTGACCGTATATAACATGAGCTTGAAACATTTAATTCAAGAATAATTTGTAATGAGTCATGCTCTCTCTCGACATAGACCTTTATATATAAAGTCATATTGTTACAAAATAGTATGGAGCTAAAGATAAAGCACAAATTGTCAAAGACTTCCACTCTGGTTATTTAATGGTCCTCCTCATACACTTAGGGTACCTAGCTAACTGAAGTTTCCTTTGCCTTTTCCACAAAGAGATCACAAAGTGTTTTGTGGTTTTTGCATACTTACTCTGTTACACAAATACAGGAAACATGATATTGGCGCTGTATTTAAGCTCTATAGAACCCTTAAGCAAATGGAATATAACTGTGTTTGACAATTAAACTCAGTATTGATATCTCTGCAGGCTTCTGGGTACAGTGACATGCGCAAACCAGTAAGATGGGAGCAGAGGACAAATGATAATTCCAAATGAGTTGTGTTAACTTATGTTGTGGATTGAATGTTTGTGTTCCCGTGACATTCTTATGTTGAAAGCCTCCCATTCACTGTGGTGGTATGGGAAGGTGAGACCTTTGGGAGGTCAGAATTAGATGAGGTGATGAAGGTGGAACCATCATGATGTAATTAGTTCCCTTGGATGAAAAGACAAAAAAAGAGAATTTGCTTCCCCTCTCTGAAGGATTACATGAGAAAAACGCCATCTGCAAACTAACAAGAGGCTGTCCACAGACACCAGATCAGCTGACCCCTTGATCTTGAACACCCCAGCTCCCATAACTGTGGAAAATATTCCTTTACTGTTTAAACCACCCTGCCTATGGTAATCTTTATAGCAGCTGAACTGACAAAAACAATAACTATCTCATCTGAAATAAATTCTATCAGCTTTTATTTCATAAATTGAACAGAACCTGAACATGTTCTCGACCTAAAACCATATACCCTATTCAGGGCTTGCTGAACTTAATACAATTGATATCATTTCCCTTCTTCTTTTTAAACTATTTTCCCAATATTCTTATCCAATTAATACTTGGGCATAAGAGAACCCTTAAATAGTATGATTGACATTTGCCACTGGCCCTCTAGGCATCTGAAACCTTCTGCAGCTGTAGGAAATGGCCACTTGCATCCTAGCTGTGACAGGTAAAAGAATAAATTCTGGGTTGTTACTGACACTGTGCAAAGCATTGAAAACATATTACTACTCTATGTCCAGAGGAAGAGAATAATCTCCAGAAAAGTGTTCTTGTCAACAATGAATCAAATAAATGCTTTGCCTTACTGAACTCAAAGGCAAAAAGATTTTTAAAAATATCAACATTAACCTATTTAGTTGAATAAATAATAAAAATGCTTGTCCCTTCCCCCTTCATTCTATTTTCAACAATGAGAACATAACCCAATTTACAGCTCTTTGGACGTGATGTGGTGGTAAAATGCAGATGAATGCATGAAGTTAGGAAAGAGCATTGCAAACAAGCTTCATTTTGTAAGTCGCTTCTGTCTGACACCGAAAGATATTTTGGAAGTAGTCTCTCTCTCTTTCTCTCTCTCAACTCTCTCTCGCTTCTCTCTACCCCTTTCTATTTAAGACTTTGCACAACTTTAAACTTTCCATTTCCTGAATTATATTGTGAGGTTTTAACTTAGTCCCTTACAGTCTGAGGTCTCAGAAACAAAGCTGTTTTCAATAATTCCTCTGAAAACTCTGCTTGAATGAGAAACAAAAATATAAATATTCATTTATAGATAGACTATATTAGTGATTGTTTAAAATAAAAATTATATTTTATAATTTGATATACTAGCATTAATTAAGGAGTTTCTTCACTATGAGGATATAAACCCCTTTTTATAAAATGGGTCAGAATGTACATGTTGTTTAATAAAAGAAATTAAAAACAAGCCTTTGTATTATGCAAATTCTTTCATCTTGATAACTATATTTTCTGAATAATGTATGGAAATTAGAGAAAAGCAGGGTAAACTATTTTCTGGGAGACAAACTAAAAATTTATGTCCTTTCTTTTTAGTTTTAAAAACATGCTTTTAGTCTATGAAAGTAATGACAATAAAAGTAACAATGCTTTATTTTTTCACATGTTTATTGTTCAAGTACAGTTGTCTCCATATCCCCCCTATGCCCCCCACCCCAGTCATGCCCACTTCCCACCCTCCTTTTTAACAGAATTATTAGGTATATAACCCTCAATTAATAATATATCCTCTAAAAGTAACCTGTGAACAGTTCAGTGGGCTAGTTTCCATAGAATCACTTTATAAATTTTTGCTTAAATTTAAAAAGTTGTTTTTTATTATTATTTTAATACTTAATTGAAACATATCCAGAATACGACACTTACATAATCCCAGTTTTACCAGGACTACTCTCAGCTCAAGGTCCCTAAGTCTGTTTGTTGATAAACTATTTTTAAGAACTATGATTTTCTAGATGGAAAGGAAGTATTTTTTTAAATGTGTAAACACCTAACATATCTTAGTACAATGAAGATTTTAGTATATGTGTCACAAATTGAGTTGATTTGAACATGAAATATTGTTCCATAATATGTATACACACAAAAACACTCATATATGTAATATATATTATATATTATAGTTTTCAATCATATTTATAATATACATGCCTTTTTTATAATATTTATATATTGTTTAATGTTTCAACACTATATAATGTATAATTTGCCACATCAATACACAGAGATACAACTCATTGTTTTAAAAACCTGCATAAAGTTCCATATAATAGATATATTAATTCATTTAGCCAGTATTTTCTTTGATGTATTTTTTATAAATGAATACATACTTTAAATAAACTCTTAATAACTCCATGAGATTTATCAAATAGGCCCATAAGAGCTGAATGGGCATTATTTGCAAAAGCATGAACAAACTGCCTTCTGAAAAGTTGCACTGATGACATATACCCTTTATGCTCCATATTTTCTTCCTAATTTTAATAAAAATATATATTTTTAAGATTTTATTTATTTATTTTCACAGAGAGGGGAAGGGAGGGACAAAGAGGGAGAGAAACATCAATGTGTGGTTGCCTCTCGTGTGCCCCCTACTGGGGACCTGGCCCACAATTCAGGACTGGTAATTGAACCAGCCACCCTTTGGTTCACAGGCCTGCACTCAATCCACTGAGTCACACCAGCCAAAGCTAACAGAAATATTTTAAGAGTTTCAATATTAGGTATCATGCTTGCTATTGATTTCTAAAAGATACTTTTTTTTCATAAGAAGTTTTTTTCTAATTTTAGGTTCATAAGAGTTTTATAATTTAATGAAGGATGAGTGTTAACCTGGCCAGTGTGGCTCAGCTGATTGGAGCTTTGTCCTGTAAACCAAAGGGTGGTGGGTTCAATTCCCAGTCAGGGTACCTGCTTGGGTTTGGGTTCCTACCCCGGTCAGGGTGCATACAAGAGGCAACCTATCGAAGTTTATCTTACTTTCTCTCCCCACTCCTGTCCTCTCTCTCTAAAAATCAATAAGCATGTCCTCAGATAAGGATTTAAAAAAAAAAGAAGTGTTGAGCCCTGGCCAGGTGATCCAGTTTGTTGGAGTGTCTTCCTGTACACCAAGAGATTGTGGGTTCCATCCTCGGTCAGGGCACATACAAGAATCAGCCAATGAATGTATAAATAAGTGGAACAACAAGTGAATGTCTGTCGGTCTCTCAAATCAGTAAATGAAAGTTAAAAAAAAAATTGAGTGTACAGCCCTGGCTGGGTGGCTCCATTTGCTGGAACATCATCTGGTACGTGAAAAGGTTGCAGGTTCGATCCCTGGTGAGGGCACATACCGAAATTGTGGGTTAAATCCCTAGTCAGAGAGCATAGTGCAGGCATATCCTCAGGAAGGATAAATAACTAACTAAATAAATAAATATTCAAAAATAACAAAAAAGAATGAGTGTTGGAATTATCAGATGTCATTTTCATATCCAAATTGATTATATCAATCTATATAGTGGGTCACATAGTTTTTCCCATCACTAATAATCCTTGTAACCCTAGATTAAAATCTTCTAAACCACACCACAAACTCTGTTAATATAACACTATATTAAACTTCTTACATTTCATTTAGAATAGTTTGTCCAGATTTGTCAGTTCAATATTTTACTGGATTGTATGTCAGAGTTATAGTAATCATATACTAAATTAAAGTATTTATCTTCTCTGGACATTTAAAATTAGAGAGAGCATTTCTTGTTTGAAGGTTTAATAGCAATCTCAACACTACATGGACCTGCTTTTTTTCATTTCACATTTTCTAAAATTTCCTAATTAAATGTTGGTCATTTCTATGCCCTTCTAGAATATTTAATTGTATGTGAATTGTTAGTTTTATTAATATATAATCCCATTTAATACTTCTCTGGTTTCAGGGTATATATTTACTTTGTCTAACCTAATGTTGATCTGAGTTACCTATGTTTCTCAATAACAGCTGGCATAAGTTTGTCAATTTTTAAAAAATACATCGTTATCTCTATATTGTTTAAACTAATTTTTTCTATTTAATATTTTTTTCACTTATTTTTATAAGTTTTCCATACTTCTATATGGTTAACTTCTGTATATAGAGGTATGGAAAATTGAACTCATAAAAACAGAGTGCCAAGATGGTTGCCAGAGGCTAGAGGTGAAAAAATGGGCAGATTTTGGCCAAATGGTAATAAATTTTAGTCACGAGATGACTAATATCTGAGGACCTAATGTAGAGCATGCTGGCTACAGTTAATACTGCATTGCATCCTTAAAATTTGCTCAAAGAGTGGATTTTTAGATTTTTTTAAAAAAATAAAAGAACAATTATATAATGTGAAGGATATGTTAATTAACTTGATTGTGTTAATCATTTTATCAATGTATACATATATCAAATCACTGCATGAGCATGTTAAATACAGTATATAAATTTTATCTGTCAATTATACCTCAATACAGTTAGTTGTAGGGGAAAAACAGAACTAAAATAAAAAGTGTTGAAATTTAGTTGATTTCCCAAACATTCTCATTCTTTCAGACCCAGAACGAAAGATTCTAAAAAAGATTTCCCTTAATTTTTTTTTCTTCTCACCTACATGATTTAAAAAGAACTATCATTACTGAGAGATTATTTTTACACTGACATTTTAGAGACAAAATTCTAGAATAAATTGCATGACAGCTTTTTCTCCCCATTAGAGATGTGATTCACTGAATATTTCATGCAAATGCAACATGCGGTTAGCAATCAAGAGCCTTAGATGTTAATGGCACTATGGTTCATAACCAATGACAGCACAGAAATATTCTGTTCAGAGTCGAAAGCTGTAAAAGATGCAGAGGGAACTAAAATGATGGGAAACGTCACATCTTCCTCCTTTAAATGTGCTCTCCTGTGTTTTCATTTGTTTTCTCTTTTGTTTTGAACATATCCACATCTTCTTTTGTGCATGTGGCCCAGGGTGGCTATGAATGTGGCCTGACACAAAATTGTAAATTTACTTAAAACCTTTTATTTGCTCATCAGTTTTTATTAGTGTTTGTGTATTTAATGTGTGGCCCAAGACAACTCTTCTTGCTCCAGTGTGGCCCAGAGACGCCAAAAGGTCGGACACCCCTGGCAGTATCTGAGGATGTATTTCTTTCAGCCCTATTGACCACGTTACCCAGCATTTGATTCCTATTTTGTAATGAATAAAAATCGAGGATCAAACAATTAAAAATAAACACAAAGCAGTTATTAGCTTGAAGTAAGATGGGCAAAATTTATGACCAGGTGTTTGTGATTTCACAAGCTGTACTAGCTACACAAAATATGTTACTTCTTAATTTAGAAATTAATCGTTATGTATTTTATTTTAATTTTTTTGTTTTTTGTGCTAGAATAAAATTATAAAGGATAGCACTATATCTATTTTGTTTATTGCTATAATGCTGAAAGATTTTTTTCAATTACTAAACACAATTGTCTTAATTTGAATTAAACTGCTCTCACTAAGTAACTGTCAGTCTGTAACTGTTCAGAATTATGCAAAATAGAAGAGTTCATTTCAACAAATGTTTCCTGAGGGTTTCTCTAGCTAGACGCTCAGCTTGGCACCACACAGCCTCCCAGTTGAACAAGACCCTTGCCTTCAAGATGTTTATAATCTTGTGGAAAAGATTTGTAACAATGAACTCCAATAAAAGATAAAATTTAAAAAGTACTAAACAATTAAAAAGTGCTAAATGACTCAAATATTACCAGATCCTTTAACTTTATTTTTATTAAACACTTTTTTATTGATGTTCAATTACAGTTGTCTGCATTTGCTCCCCTCCCCCCACCCCACTCCAGACAAACCCACCTCCCTCCCCCACCTCCACCCTCCCCCTTGGTTTTGCCCATGTGTCCTTTATGGTAGATCTTTTAACTTTTATATGATCTTTTTAACTTTTCACTCCTTGCCAAATAATCTGTAGATACCTTTTGAAGTAATGAGATGTTGAGAAGACAAGTAGTGGGGGAAAAAAGAGCACATAGTAATTTATAATACAGCTAATTTAACCTTCATTTTTGTGAATAGGTTCCTAGAAAGACAAGGGACATGTCACCTTGAAATGACCTTCCATGACTAAACTATGATAAACGGAAACTCAGGTCCGATCTTCCTAAACATGTCATCTATTTTTTTAATTCTTATTTAAAATGAGCAGATTGGTCCATTATCTAAATTATCTTTCAGACCTAACCATTTATGAGTTTAATTAATTTTTCCTTTTACAAATAGGGCTCAACAAACAAAGAACATGATTGTCTGTGTATAGTGATTTTGAAAGATAGTAATGAAGGATTTTGATGCATCATATTTCTCAAAAATCACTTACAAAGTATTTGTATGCATGTTATCTCACTGAATTCTTAAACTTAGAAGTGAAACTAGTCATGAGGCTCATTTTATAGATAGAGAATTTAGGGGCATATGTTACATTAATTAACTAACATCAAGCAGTTGATAATCAGCCAAGTCAGCTCTACAAGATCCTGAGCCTTCAGCCTTCAGGGCTATTTAAAAAAATGACTCACATTATTGATTTGATTTCTAATTATTCTTTGATCTTTGATGACATTATTATCTAATTATCATCACACAGTGCTATAGAATGAACAACAACAAAAAAACCACATTCTAATAATTATCTTTTTCCGTAAAAGAAATATTAAAAATTTTTCATTTTTAAAGAGTACATTTCCCCACTTTCTTAGACTCAGTGGAAGTGTTAAAGCAGTCAAGTTTAAGTCTCCTAAAATAGCCAACCCATGAACTGGTACAAAGTCTGTTAATTAGTACCAAGATTGCAGAATAAAATTAAATCAAAGGATAAGAATTCAATTGTATGAGACCGGTAATATATAAATGTAGTCTCATAGGGTATTTTAAAATAGGCCAAATCTTCCTTTCTTATTGATCGATCAACATGTGATATATCAGAAATACAAAAACAAGGCTTTTTCCAGTTGAAGTAAAGAAATTCTGCTTCTTACCTGCTATATTAGTTAAGTATTAAAATGTGTAACTGGGTCAATTTTAAATATGTTTTCTTGGGGTGGTGTTTCTACATAAGTATTATCACTACCATACTTTTTTATGGTTGGGATATATTAGCTATTAACAATAGCACTCATTTCAACGAAATGTGATGATATTAGTTCCACATCTGTTAAAATATCTGCATTATTTTATTATTGTAAATAGAAAAGATAATTTTTAGTTTTTTTATTTCTAAATTATATTTGACATGTAACATTATATTAGTTTCAGGGGTACAGCATGATGATTAGACATTTCTATTACTTACAAAGTGATCACCCCAATTAGTCTAGGAAGGATAATGTCGATGCAACCTCATAGAAAATATTGACTAAGAATTTAAACTATCCAGCTCTGTAACATGATGATTTCACTAAGAAGATAAAAGTAATTGGACAACTTCATATTGACATTTTCTAATCAGTAGAGAGGAATGTACTGTGTGTACAAATGATTATGTGGATATCCGGAAGTACAACAGAACACAAGTCTCCTGATGCCCCCAGTGGCCTTCTGTCCATTCAAAGATCCCACACTACTGCAGGAAGTTTTAATCTAGTTTATTTTGTGAGCTCAGGCAGTGTGATTACGTTCAGAAAAAAGATGAAGAATGGAAGGCAACATTCTGCATGATACCTCCTATCTGTAGCCCAGTTGATTTTAGGAAACATAATTCACCAAATGGTTCACAAGGCAGAGCCTTTGACTTAGAGAAAGCTTTAATGGATCCTCTATCTTCATACTTGACCTTGTAATTGGTTGACAGATGCACCTGAGTTTGAGTGGCATGAATCAATAAAAAGTTGTACCTAAGAAAACCCAGTAACATCACAAAATGGAAGAACCAAATTTCCAACCACTCAATCTCATTTACAATCTCATTGACTGTAAATGAGATTGATATTTATGAAACATTAGCACTGTTGTTATTTTAATGACTATCTAAATGTTTTTATCAGAGACTAAGTGGCAATACAGCATATTAAACTACAGCAAACATCTGGAAAATTCTCATCAGCAGTTTAATTGCAGCGTTTCTAAAGTCTGCTCATACCAGTTACAGTTACTTCAGACATATTTCAAAATAAGCACATTGTGAACTTTATCCCATAGAATGAATATCTGCACCAACTGAAGCATACGCACGAGCTCCTAGACACAGACAACAGTTTGTCGATTGCGGAGGGAAAGGAGGTGGGAGAGGTAGAAGAGAGTAACGGGGATGAATGGTGATAGGAGACTTGGGGTAGTGAACACACAATACAATATGCAGATGATGTACAGGGTCTGACACAAATAATGCCCCCTTTTTATTACAAAAATTTTTATTACAAAATCATAAGCATGTAATTCTGTAACATAACAATATCACACTCAAGCACACTATATGGCATTTTAGGTGAAATGTTCAAGTTAAAACTATAAATTATTACACCCATATTATTACCCTACCAACCACACTCAAACAGGCATTATTCTGCCAGATTCTGTATTATAGAATTGTACACCTGAAATCTATATAACTTTATTAATCAATGTCACCCCAACAAATTCAATAAAAATTAATCAATTAAAAAGAAGCATACTCATTATTGAAGGCAACTCCTTATTTTCTGACAGCAAATGTGAAAAACTTATTTCTAAAAGTAAATATACTGTGGGAAAACAGATTATCTAAATATATCTGTCCATAAGTCAAAGTAGAACTCCTCATGCACTGTCATAACTTCCTATGAAACATAATAATTTATTGCCCTACTTATGCATTTCAAGTATCTCTGCATTCTCCAGTCGTCTCCCATTTTTAAGTGTCCTTACTCTATAATACCTCCTCCTAACATTCCCAGTTCCCTACATTCTGGATGAATCTCTTTTCTTGCTATCTTTCGCTATTCTCCAACCATCCACTGCCTCCAAACTATCCCTTCATGGCCCTACAGTGCACTCAGCTGCCTTTAGTAGATATGTTCACACCAGGTTTCAGCTATTATATATTCAATTAATCAAATCAAATAGCATTTTTTGTTTCCACAAAGAGCTCATTCATGATATTTCTAGCTGAATGAAATCTCTTCCTTCTCAAAATTTCCATATCATTTTACAAATCATAGATCTCAAATTAAGACAAGGGACCATGAATATTTTTCCTGTATTCTTTCCTATTTGATTTGTTTTACTAGGTTTCATATAAGCTTTGAACACTGTCTATAGAATATGTCGACATTATGCATTTTATTTCCAGAAATGTAAACTACTTTTTAAAATAAAAATAATTTTAACATTGCTAAACTCAATACCAATTTATCATTCAATTAACATTAAATATTGGCAGCTAACATAAAATATTTACTGCTTATCAGAAATAGTTTAATCTCTGCAACCTTATGGGCTACAGGTATATATTCCCAAGCAGAGAGGGAAACAGACTTGGAGGAATTAAGAAACTCAATCAAGGTCACAAAAGTAGCAAGAGCTAGAGAGGCCTTCTTATCTTTACTAAACCCTGCACTTTTAATCACTTTACAAAACAGCCTAACCTTGCTGTTAGATTTTGGTAGTACAGTGGTGATAATGTTATAGGATCTGACCTCAGAGACAGGGGGGTGGGGGGGGGGGGGTAAGGTAACTAACTGGAAGTATTTCCATAGCCTAATAAATGCTACAATTGAGGATACACTTGGAGATATTAGGGTACAATTCAGGGGCATCTAGTCTCTCTCTGAGAAATGATAGACATTTCACCTATTTTGGAAAGTGGGGCTATGTGGGTGGGCAAGGCAGCTTGGTATTTTTTACAGCAGAAAATTTCTGAACTCACAAGAAAATATTAAACATTATTGTAGACTGTGATATCTTTAAAATCAAAGGCCATGTATATATTTTAGAATCTAAGGCATATTTTTATCCTCACCCAAGGGCAATTTTTTCATTGCTTTGAGAGGAAGAAGAAGGATTGTAGGGGGCAAGGGAGAGAAAAGGAGAGAGAGAATCATCAAAGTGAGAGAGAAACATTGATTGGTTGCCTTCTCATAGGTAGCCCAGGTGGGGATCGAAGTGTCAACTCATATATGTGCTGTGACCAAATATCAAACCCCCACCATTTTGGTTTATGGGAGTATGCACCAACCAACTGAGCCAACTGGCCAGGGCTCTAAGGCTTTTTTAACTCATAAAAAAAACATAGCACAATAAAGTATTTTGTTTATTGGGTTGGTAGAAGGAGTAATGAATAAATGAATGAAAAAAATAAACTAGTAAATAAATCATTGAACAAGTGAGAAGGATACTGCCTGAAGACAATGTCTTTGCAAAGGATATCCAAAAATATCAAAATGTAGGCAGAACCGTGGTTTCTCTCATGTATTTAACTTGACCATCTCCATGTAGAGGAAATGAAAGCATTCTTGTATTTTGCAATACAGCCATTTTTCCATCATTTTTTCACATCCAATGAACTATTTAGTACCAAAAAATGGGGGGAGGGAAAGATAGAAATAAATGAGAAAACTTAAAAAGTCATTAAATTCAAGGAATTTAGTGTCTGTGTACCTCTTCCTATTTAATTTGTAACCCCACAAAACGGAGGTACAGCACTGTCAACTGTCCTCTGCAATCAAGTGGCAAATACAGGGCTGTAATTCTATTCTAGTTGGAATATTTTTCAGTATTCACCTTATTTAATAACTGTCCCTTGAAAGGGGTCTGCAGGCTTTTTCACAAAGAATCAAAGAACTGCTCTCTAGTTCCTCTTTATTATGCATGCTACACTTGAAGCTAATGAAGCATAACCTCTGAGCTGATACCTTTATAGATGAAAGAGACATCATGTCACATCTTCTGTTTATGTCATCAGCTACTCACTGCCAACACAAAACACATTGATTGCTCTGCACTTTCTTTTTGACATTTGATGAGCCTTCTTGCTGTTCTCTTGCCTCATTGTTTCCTGCCATATGCACAGTCTAGGTATCAACTATGAACAAAACTACTAGGAAAAATAACCTCTTATATCAGTGGTACATTTAATTTAAGAAGTATAGTGGTGAGTAGAGTGGAGATACTCCTGATTATTCTATTCTACAGAATTTAATATGCCCAGCCTCTAGAGCAAATATTGCCTTCAAATAGTTTTTTTTTAAGAAGTATAACATCACCTAGTATTATTTTCATGAGGTTTTTGTTATTTATAAAAGTATTAGTGAAGGTAAAACCATATAATCTCTGAGAGTAGGATTAGGACTGCTTCGTGACTGAAGGACATCGAAAGGAATGATTCATCACTAAAGAAATGGTTTTGTTACAGTAATGCTACTCGATGTTACTAAGGAACTAACATTAATCAATTCAATGAGTAGTAAAATATAAGTGATAGTTGATCAATAGCATGATAGAAGAAATAAACAGACTTTACTCTGAAGGCATGTGAACAACATGTTATACAAAACAGGTTTTTATGTATAATGTGTAGTGGCTTTTTAAACTTTTAAAAAGGCTAATATGAAATATGACTTTTAATAAATTGGCTCCTCAAGTAAAATTTCAAGAGTATAAAGTCAGTTTTAAAATACTAGTCTTACTATTATGAGTAGAAATAGAGCTTTCTCTCATTAGAATGGGAGAAAAGTTTAGCATACAAGCAGGTATTCACACAGATTACTTAACAAATACAGAGCTTTCATTTTATTACATAACTTGCATCTCTATAGTATATGGCTAGTTTGTTTACTAAATAAATCTTGTTTCAAACACAGTGAGGAAGAGAATTTGAAATAGGGTACTACATAAACATTATTACAAAGAAACTGTATCATGAGTCATCACAATCAAAACAGTGATAAAACTGTGCAAAAACTAGAACTGGGAAATTGCTCTGCAAGTGCATGATAACAAAGTTATTGAAAATATGCATAATAAAAGTTATAATCAGTGAAACAAATGAATGGAAAACAAGTACCCTCAATGTACAAAACTTAAATACAGCCCCTCTTATTGAAGGCAACAATGGTCAAGGATATTTACAGTGAAAATGACTACACAAAAAGAAATGATGTATTTTTTACATGTAAAATGCATGTAATTTAATCAACAACTAAGCATTAGACTCCAGACTTTGACATTTTTACATATATAGGATGCTGTGGAGTTTTAAGATTTATTTTAAGTAAAGTAAAATATGAGAAGTAAAAAATATTTTTAACAAAATAAATATTACCTATTTCACTTCAAAATTAACTTTCTATTATTTCATCTCTTCAGTTATGCTGATCGCTATAGGTGGAATAAGGTTCTATATAGATTGTGTCAGGATCTGCTGGGGTTAATGTGGTCTGATTAACTCTCTAGTGTACAACTAAGTTAATTTTCAGCTTCAAGTCCCCAGGGGACCAGGTAGCCCTATCTCTGCTCGAAACTGGTCTGTTTCCAAAATATACTGTTGTCAGGCGTCCTAATTAGAAACCAGAAGAAGCCCATTCTGTTCCTGGCTCACCCCTTCTGGGTCAGTTTCATTCCAGTGTTTAGAGTTCAACCCAAGAACACTAAAATTTAGTAATTCTAAATAACCCGATACTTCTAATGCTATTACTCATTTTTATAGACTACTAGATCAGAAATCCAAATAGTCAACATATGAATTTGTGCATGTTTTGGTATGAAACACAACCACACCAACTGGAGCCCTCCTGTGTCTGATCAAATTACTTATTGCTAAAATAAGTCAAGCTGTTCCTATTATGGTATCATATAATTGAAACTATATCTATATTTTTCCTTTATAGTCTTCCAAATCACAGAAAGCTATTTATTTCACAGTCATCCTTTGACCTTCACTAGAATAAACAATTGTGTTGTAGTAAAGTTTTATAAAGTTTTATATCAAGCTTCAATTTCTATTTCTCTGTAAGAATCCTTTTGTTAACCCATTCTGCCTCATAAAATGTCTGGGCAATTTGATCTCAAAAGGAGTATTATTATCAAAATTTTTCATAATCATATTACCTTAGTATATTCATCATGATATCAATCAGCTGTCTAAAAAGATTATAACACTGATTAAGTGCATATGGAATTTTTAATATCATTTCACAACTGTGAAATATTAAAGGGACAGCTAGCTGTGACCCTTTAAAAATTATTTGTCTATGTCTTCCTAGAATATATGTTCCAACAAATAGAATATGATAAGAATTAAGTGGTTAAGTATGTAATTTCAAGACCAAAATGAAAACTTGGTTGGATTGCTTATTGCTCTGCATTTATATATATAAATGTATAAATCTATATATAAATATTTATATACTCATATAAAATGTATATTCATATTTATATACAAATACAAATATACTTATGTATTTATATTTGTATATACTTATATTATTTATATTTATATTATTATTTATATATTTATAAATTTATATGTGTCTTTGTATATATACAAATATTTATATATTTATATATAAATATATAAATTTACATATGTATCTAGACATTTTTATATTAAATACATAGCAATAAATAGAATATACTGCATATGGTTTTCATTAGAATCACATATATTAAGAATATGAAGTACCTATAATAATGTAATAATGTACATAATTATTTATAAGTTAATATTATTAAGTATATTATTATATAATTTAAATGTCCCACTATATCAAATATGTGTATATAATATTAAATTATATATGGTCATCATTGAATATCAAATTTATCTTACTTGATATTCCTGTATGATATAACATATATTATAGGTACAATAATATACATTAAATTATTTAATAGAAATCATGTAAAGAACTCATATAAACCTGAGAAAAAAATATTTATATTTAAAAGTATCCATTTGATATGTGACAATATACTCAAATTTTTATTTTGCATTACAGGTTATTTGTAAAATGAAATTAATCTTTTTTCAAGTTTTTACTACATTTACATTTAAAATCTCATCAAGTGGAAATATCTGTTCTCCACAGGTACTAAAACAACTTGAATCAGGGGCCTCACCCATAATAAGAGATTATCAAAGCACACTTCTTCTGACCTATCTCTAGGACAGGGGGCACTTCTGTTTACTAAATGTCTGTTCTTATCATCCCGAGATGACCCACTGAAGCTCCTACAATGCAGTACCTCATTCCTCCTCCAGGACGTCGTACTTACTGCATTCTCTGTCTCAGCCTCTCCTGTCTGGCTCTCTCTGGTATGCAAAGTTCCCATACATAGAGTGAGTATTCAATTTGATTATCTTCTCTTGCTAATCTGCTTCATGTCTACTTAATTATTTGACCAGCCAAAAAGCCTTGAGTGTAGAGGAAAGGTTGGTACTCCCCCACACTACTATAAAAATTTATTGTTCAAATACTTTGAATCAGATACAACAGCTACAGTTCTGCTGTGTTATTTAAGCACATACTTCATTGTTTATGAGGTTTTGTGCAATTACAAAACAGCATAAACAAAATTTTACATAAAGAAGCATGTTAGTTACATATCTGTAACTAACCAATGCAACATTCAATTCAACAAATGGGTTTTAAATACCTACTATAAACCAGAGACTTTCCTAAGTGATAAGGACAGACATTTAGCAAATAAACTCTTGAAGATTTCAAAGTATTTTTAAAGGAGACTAAAGAATGGGACATTAAGTTTTGTATAAACTACAGAGATAGCAGATCTTACTGAGGAAATTTATCTGAGACTGATAGGGGAACTCAAGAGTTAAAGACTTTAGTCTTAGTGATAGTTGATAGGTTTAAGTGATTAATACACGTGGAATGCAGAATCTTGAATCACTCCAGGGCAATTCAACCTTTGTGTCCGGAGGGGCTACCGGAGCTATAGAGATCATATCTGAGCCACTGTGTTAGAAGGAGGGAACTTTTTTGAAGCAGATAAAAAATTATTGATCAGCAGATTAAAACAGTACTAGGAAAATCATTGCCTGACCGCAACTTTTATATAACTAATCTTTTTTTTCCAAACCCCTTGCCCACTCTTTTCTTCTTGTTATAAAATGGTTGGCTCGAGATGAGCAGTTAAGACAGTTTTTAGGATACATAACTCACCATCTCCTCAGATTGCCAGCTTCTGAATAAAGTGCCCATAAAGATTCAATCCCTGTCTCTATTTATTGGGTGGTAGTGACAGGCAGCACTAATGCTGATTTTCTGGGTTCAGGTCTGTTTTGGATCTATATGCAATTTTGTGTTGCTGGACCATAAGTATAACTAATGGTTCTTATAATGTCCTACAAGACCTTATCCAATTTGGCCTTTGTTGGGAACCGCCCTGCCTGGTTTCAGAGGCTGTAACCCCTCATGGTTAAGGCTGAGTCAGAGTTGGGACCATAAGCCACTAAGGAGACAAAGCTTGTCTCCCTGGCAGAAGTGCCACTTCTGCCCACTTCACCCTGCTTGGCCCTGAGCTTGGCCAGTTAGCCAATGACGGGTAAGAATCCTCAAGGGAGGATCAACCTAAGACAGGTTCTGGTCACGAAAGAGGCCCGCAGGGAAGGACTCGGGGGCTGTGGAAAAAGGGGGTGATGGACCCTCGCCCCTCGGCTTTGAAATAGCCTGAGTCCTCATTCTGTCTGCAAGAAGTCTCCTAATCTCTTGGCTGCCTTACTTCCCTTGCCTGACTTAAGCCTGAAGCAATAACAGAGGGCAGTGCAGTCCTGTGCTGGGAGGGGCGGATTCCCTGGGGAATCGGGCATAACAAACATACATACATTCCTGTGAAACCTACTTAATTTGTACCCTCAGTTTAAGAGATAAGGGTCCAGACCTGAGATGAGTCTGGCGCCTAAAGTTTTATGGCCCTCTAATTAATTGGCTGTAACTCAGAATAAGCCCTCAGAGTTCTCTGTAAATCTTGTATTGTTTAACCCTTACTGACTGACAATGATCGATGAGCTTTATCTGTATTCCTATGCGAATGAACCTAATAAAAGCCCCTGGAGAGAGAGGCTCGGGGCCCTTCTCCCCCTGAGAGAAATGGCCACCTTTCCTCTCCAAGCAGATCATGTCTTGGTAGTCTTTTTCTTCAGCCATGGCGGAACCTGGGGGGGCTACGTTAAAGCCCCCCGACATCTGGCGCCTGGAACAGGGACTTTCAGGACCTGCACGGACCAGAGGCTTTGAGCCACCATCGCCACGGCTTCATCCGTGGCGGAACCCGGGGGGGCTGCGTTAAAGCCCCCCGACAGGCCTTAGGAGGATCCAATGGAAGTTATCTTCTGGCCAAAAAAAGTGATTGAAGTAATTCAAAGTAAGCAATGAGGGAACAGCCAGAGACAGAGATTATACTGGTTTGGGAGACAATGCTTTTACCTTTTAAAGAGTTTATAAGAAAGAGAAGAGCTAATATTAAAGGTAGCCTTCTACAAATTTGGAAGAGATATTTGAGAAATAAGATTTGATAATGATTCCAAGCTGATAATAATATATGGAAAGCAAAATCAAGATTCTAGTATTTCTCAGCACATCAAATGCCATTCCAAGAAAAGTATTGTTGATTAGTGCTGTTTTTTTCCAAAATAGAATTCACATGAATTTTCAATATTTAAATGTTCAAAGTATGTGAAGTAATTATTGTCCCTTGACATTAAGAAGAAAATGGCCCCTTTTGAGGATATCTGTTCCTATTTTTGATCCCCTGTAGACAATGTCTTTCTGAGTGTATGTACCCTTGGAGTCCATTGTTCTTTCTCCTGGGTACTCCCCTGCTCAGGAGCTTGATATCACACAGGCACAGCCCACTTTTCCCAGCCTCCATTTCTTTGTCTGCTGATATGTCATTCAATAATGGATTGTTCAATACCAAGAAATACCAGCGTTAAGCCTTTTGTTTCCTATGAAAATCTGTTATCTTTTAAAACTTGGTTGGTGAGACCTTAATCTTCACTTTTTTAAATGTTTTAAATCCATCTAATATGCTCAGTTGCCATGTAAATATGGAGATTCTGATCATATGTATGAGTTAAGTTGAAGAATGCAGGTATCAATGTACTTTAAGTGATTCTCATTATTTTTTGAATTAGGGCATAGGAGGTAGTTCAGTTTGATAAAGCTGCTAAGATTTGAAAAAAAAAACCAGTATGTCATATCTTGTGCTTTAAAAAGGTACAGAGTAAAGTCAGAATAACTGAACCATTAAGGTCAGTGGAGTATTTTATATGAGTAAAGCATATAGCTTCTTGATAGCTTTTCTAATCTGATTGTAACACATGTAATTTCTTGCTACAGCGTAAAGGGTCTGAATGGGGATCTATTATATGTGTAAATCGATAGCCTGAGCATACTTTATTTTCTACTATCTGGTTCAAAACTGTTACAAAGAGATAACTGTGAATCTGATCTGAACATCTAAAAAGAGATGTTTCCTGGCCCATTGGCAGTAGTGGTGAGAATAATAAGGGTTTCCCCCAAGAATGAAAAGAGGGATGTTTGTTGATGTGCTGATATGGATAAACCGAAAACTACAGTACAGGGACGTGCTGAAAACCACAATGAAGAGGAAAGACCAATATCACCAATAGTTTCCCCAGTGAAAGTAAGAAGGTAATAAGTGGGAAAGAAAAACTCTAATTAATTGATATAAATGTTTTTATTTTGAAGATTTCCAAAGTTCTCCAAATTGGTACATAATTTTCTATTCTTTATCTCCAACCTTTCTTAAAGAAGTAAAGTGTGGCAAAGTGTTGGTAGTTCTTAACTCTTTCTAACTTTGTGTTTATAAACATTCATAAATAAAACGACTAAAAAGAAAATATAGCTGACACTTGTTTCCCATCCCATTATAATAAGTCTTCCACATATAACTCACAATAAAACCATTCCTAAAACTTATTCCTGATCAACTCCTTCTCATTTCCTCTTGAAAATCAGCAATTGCTGGGAATTACCAATTGTTGACTTCTGTTATTAAAAAAGAATCTTGATTCTTCACTTATCTCTAATCACTTCTACTCAATATCCTTGTTTAACCTCTCTTTTATTACTATAGAGGTCTATGTAAATATTATTTAGATTATTACCCTTTGCCCTGTTATCAAAATCTCTGAGAAATTCCATCTAGGTCATGTTTTCCAGTATCATTTTTATGTCAGTTATTCCCAATCCTGTATCTCTCTCTGTTCCTGTCCTATGTCCTGAGCACCAGGACCAAATTTTCAAATAGATGAGGACTATGACACACCTGTGTTTCACCACCAGAAACTAACCATATTCATAACTATGCTCCTCCTCCTATTCCCCAGAGTTATTCCTCCTGTTATTTTCCTTCTACCTGTCTCCTAGACTGTACACCTGAGTTGTCTCTTATTCGCACATCTCGTCGATTCTTTACCTACCACTGGTTACTAAGTGCTGCCAACTTCTGTAACTTTCTCACATCTGTAGAGTCCTTTCCATCCTACTGGCACAGTTCTAATCTGATGTCATTATCTCTCACCTAAGTCATTGTCTCAGTCTAACTGCTCTCTCTCCTCTCTTCTCTTCCCTCCATATGTGCTATTGGAGTTATCCTTCTAAAATACAGTTATGGGAATACAGTGCAACCTTGGTTTTCAAACTTAGTTCATTCCAGAAGGCTGTTTGAGAAGTGATTTGTTTGAAACCCATATCATTTTTTTCCCATTAGAAATACAGTATTGGCATGAATGGATGGTCAGGTTGAGAACTGAAGTTTTGTTCAACAACTTTTTTTCAAGACATTTTTCCAGGAGCAACTTGGTTGAGAAACAAATTTTTCAAGATGGGAGATGTTCAAGAATTGAGGTTTGACTGTATTTCATGATTGTATCTTATGGTTTCCAAGGACTAATAAGATAAGGCCCAAACTTCACTCTGTCCTACAAAGTTCTATAAAATCAGACTCCTGTTCACCATTTCAGGTTACTTTCGCAAGCTTTCTCCTTCCCTCTGCTCTCTCTAACATCTGCCCCTCCAGTCATCTATGTCCTCAATTTTATTCATAATAATAAGACTATTTGACTCACGTTAGAAGTGATGAAACTAAGAATTATAAAGTTCATATAAATATCCCAAAGTTACATAATTAGAAGAGTAAAATCAACCATCACTTCAAAGTCTTTTGATGAAAAGTCCAAATAAGTATCTCACTACTTAAAATAATCAAAATACTACTGATATGTTTTTTTACTTAGGATTAAAAAAGTAGAAGTTATTTTCTGAAGATATTTAATCTCATAGGTATGATACCTATATACATTAATTTTGAAAGTAAGGCTTATGGTTTCTATTTTTACTCAACTAGTTCTGAAACATTAATAATGTTTTTTTAACTATTTTAAATACCAGTTGTCTTATAGTGAAAAAGGGGTAAAGTGGATTTAACTCAGAACATTACTAACTATAATCAATGAATATATAATAAATATTATTTGCTGAGATAATTTAGTTAGGTTTAATACCTAAAGAAATTTTCAACTGTTTCCAAAATACTTAAAAATAAATTGTTTAATATAACCAAGGGTAAGTTAAAAGAGTTTATAATATTTTATGTTTACCTACAACATACTATTAGAAGAACATGTGCAAGGCCTTTATAATAACTATTTTTTACAATAATAACAGGTACCATTGCTCATGATCTGTAGAATTTTTAAAGTGTGCATTTAATCTTTATGGGAAGTAGAGATTATTTCCCCATTTTTATTAAGAGGACACATGCTAAGGGTCACCAAGAAGTGTAAGGAGAGAACCAGAGATGAAATTCAGATATGGGGGCTTAAATTCCAATTTTTTTTAATCAATGTTATTCTATTTAATACTTTCAAGATAATTGCTGAGAAAATCCTGTCTTGTCCCTCTCTTACAATGGAAGATCCCTTCCTTGTAAGGACTCTTCTAATTTAGAAATATTTAAAACATATATCTGAAACACATTTTAAAGTAATTTTTTGTTAAATAATTTGGTCAAATTAATACAGTTGTATGCAGTGCTTGAAACACTTGACCAATTACTAAGTCTCAAATATTTCTAAAATGAGACAATTAAATACTGAGGGCAATATTTTGAACAGCCACAGGCTGCTTACTCCAAATGCTAAGAAATGTAAATAAGTACATCAAGAGCCAAAATACGATTTTCACTAAACATTACTTGGTGTGAATAGTGCCCCACAGAGTTGTTTCAGGGTAATTCATTCCATCTATAATGAGAACCAATGGGATAAATTTGCGAGCACTAAAGACACATAAATGGTACTGCCAATTACCAGTGCTATCACAACATGTTTCTTCCTTCTGACGAAACAGTGAGTGAAATTACAATGAGCACAGGCTAGGGACATATAGAAGCTACCCAAGAAGTACTGTGCCTAATTTGGTAATTATGTCCTAAGTGCATTCCTTTCACATTTCCATGTGAACTTAGATTTTTGTCTCTGTCTTTGCAAACTGTGAAAGGAATACACTATGTTTTCGCTTACAGGTATGTGTGCTTCTCAGGTGGAAGTCTTTTCTTGAAAAAGTTTTAGAAACCTTGGAAATATATTACTCATGGGGTGTTCTAAACAGGATCACATGGCCTTTTCTGAGATCGCGGACCTGCATTGGTGAACTGTTTGAGTGTTGTTGAGAGGTCCGTTGCTGACTTATAAGGAGGAATTACTGTATCCAAAAATAGAAATAAAATTTAATTCCACAGACTGAACCATGACAGTACTATGTTCCTCTGAGATGCATCACTGTTCCTAGCAACAGGTCTGACAGAAAATTCCACCACTCCGGCTGAACAACAGTTTTGACTTCTGGCAAAAATCACATGTATTAGTTTTCTAGTGCAAACAGGTGCAGCTTTTAAGGGACTGGTTATGTAGTCCTAACAATCACAAGGACCAGGTGCGTGACTTAAACCATGTATGTCACATCTCTGATCCCACTGTTTTTCATCGGTAAACTAAATAAGTTTGAGATAAACAAGACATGATTCTCTTCCATCATGTGGGAAGACACTGGCTACATTCATTTTAAGACCAACACCCTTCATTATAATCTATGATGACAGATTAGGGGGAGAGACTTTCCCACTAACTTATGATAACTATACTGCCTTATACCTTAAATAGTTCTCTGTCTAATAAAATTGATGGTGTGTGCCACAAAACTTTCACTAAACATTCACTAAATGCCACTAGTGTTAAGCACTACATAGAGTACTTAAGGATGGAAGAAAAAGTATAATACACACCTTGCCCTAAAGATGCTATAGTGAAAACAACACATGAAAATAAAATATTATTTCATGCATGCTTACTGTGCATCCATCAGGTTGTATAGTTCCACAGTTAACAGATGAGCAGAATAATTTGTATTCAAACCTATAGTGACTGGCTCCAAACTCCATGTGTAGTCAATGATACTACACTACCACGTGGGGAAGAGGATTTGGCACCTACTGTGTAGGCTCCTTGCATTCCAAGTCCTGTTCCCTGATGTCCTTATCCTATAGGCTTACAGTATCTCACCAAATTTTCTGAAGCAATCCTCATAAACACAGACAGCTTATACTAAGTCCTTGGTCCTTCTTTTGGGTGATTCAGGAGTTAGTCTTATGACCACATGCTGTACCTCATGCCACAGAAAATCCTCATTAATGATCTCTCAACTCACTTGCCTAGCAAGAGCCTGACCACATGATATAGCTATGCTAATTACCTCCTCCAAGAGTGTAATCATCTGCAGTCCAGACTACAACTTGGAACAAGCACTTATATGAAAACCAACACCATCCATAACCAGCAAGAAATATTACCTTCTTCTAACTTAGTGCTTGACCTTAGAACGTCAAAAATTTCCCAACTATTTCTCTTGGGACCAGCCATACAGCAGGGCTCTTTCTTGGCCTCAGCTCTGCATGATGCTGAATTTCCTCCATTATCCTCCATCCAGCTGAGATTCTGAAGATTCTCAACATTGTTTTCCTATTTAAGCATTCTGACACTCTTCAATTTAATATAATCACATTCACCTAATAAGAAGATCCTTAATCCAATGTTTTGCTTAAATTAAAATTGTATATTGCTTAAGTTGAAAAGTACAATAAACATTAAAATGTTTATAAATTTATAAGGGTTGAAATGGAAGTGATGACCCTTGTTGAACAGATTCGTTGGTTTTCTTCTACTTTGAATCAACACAATAGCTATGGTGGCCAGACTTCTGAATGCCAAACTTCTCTGGGGCAAGTGTCTTTCTCTGTGTCATCTGTTTTTTGATCTCTATGGATAATGTTCTCTACGCTGGAGTTAACTTGAAAATGTCTGTGTGACTAGGCAGTAAAAAGTATCCTGTGCTTTGCAGGGTGCCATGTTCTGATAGCTTAATTAGCCTTGATCTCTGGGGGCATGTACATTTTTAATTGACGCCCAGATTTAATTGTTGTGCAGATGCTACATTTGTAGGATCGATGTCTTAAGTACACAGTGGGTGTTCTATATCCACTATACAAAAACAGAAACTGGTTTCTTTTACATAGAATTACATTCAATATACATAAAATGCAGTTATTCTTTGAAAAGTATCCTTTTGTAGGAGAGGATACTTTGTACAAAAATGCATATATATATTTTTTTTTTTGCAGAGGTTGATTTTATTTTATTTTATTTTTTGTTTTCATGTAAAAACCCAGCTTTAGATTTCTTTTTTAAAATATATTCTATTGATTATGAAATTACAGTTGTCCTATCCCCCCCCACCTGGCTTTATTCCCCTCTACCCTGCATATCCCTTCCCACCCATATTCCCTTCCCCCTTAGCTCATGTCCATACATATAAGTTCTTTAGTTTCTCCATTTCTTATACTATTCTTAACCTCCCCCTGTCTATTTTGTACCTACCATTTATTCTTCTTATTCCCTGTACCTTTTCCCCCATTCTCCTCCCTCCCCTTTCCTGCTTATAACCCTCCATGTGATCTCCATTTTTGTTATTCTGTTCCTATTCTAGCTGTTTGCTTAGCGTGTTTTTGTTTTTTAGGTTCAATTGTTGATAGTTGTGAGTTTGTCGTCATTTTACTGTCCATAGTTTTTGATCTACTTCTTTTTCTTAGATAAGTCCTTTTAATATTTCATATAATAAGGGCTTGGTAATGATGAACCCCTTTAACTTGACCTTATCTGGGAAGTACTTTATCTGTCCTTCGATTCTAAATGAGAGCTTTGCTGGATAGAGTAATCTTGGGTGAAGGTCCTTCCTTTCATGACTTTGTACACTACTTTCCGGCCCCTTCTTGCCTGCAAGTTTTCTTTTGAGAAATCAGCTGATAGTCTTATGGGGACTCCTTTGTAGGTAACTGTCTCCTTTTCTCTTGCTGCCTTTAAGATTCCCTTCTTCTCTTTAATCTTGGGCAATGTAATTATGATGGCAAATACTAAGAGCTATAAAAATGTTAGTCATTGTCATTGTTGTTATTATTGGTGTTCTTATGCACCAGCCAGTCTCTAAGACCTGAGGAGTTCATGAACTGACATGTTAAAGAAGAATCCTTATGACTGTTTAGTAGGGAAAGACTGCAGGGACACAAAGTGGACATGGGACAAACAATGAGGAGTTAACTGCAAGAGAACAATTTGTATATGACAGTAATTTGACTGTACAGGTAGAGGAGGAAGTCATAAGAAATTGCTGACTTGTAGATGTATTTTAAAGCAAAAGCCAATAGGATTTGCCTATGAACTAGAAACAGTATTAAGGAAGAAAAGGTCAAGGATCACTTCAGGGATGACCGTGATTAAAAAAGTGAAGGTAAACACTGTGCTAATTCAGATGAAAAAAACATTCACATCCAGTTAGAAAGATACAAAAAGCTGCATTAATGAGATTGTATTTTGGTTGGACCTTCTAAATTGTTATATGAGTGTTTAGAAGATGAAGGTAAAAATATTTCACTTTTATCTCTTAAATAATTGTACCTTCCTCTAGCCTCCCCTGTTGGTAATTGATGATAAATACAATTTCAGCTGCTGGTAGGCTTTCAATGTATGTCCATGGGATCAGGTAAGGACTCAAAGTTTATAAGGAGCTAGAAAATTTGGAGGGGTCAGATCCTTTACCAATGCCTGTCACTATTGAGGCCATTACTGTCACTCATTTGACTACTCTAAGTTGTCTCTTGGTGATAACCCATTGATACCTTGTAGGAACTATGGAGAAAGCACCTCACAGAGACTCACTTGATAGATGACAGCATCCCATAATGTATGAGGAAATGCTCACGGGAATGTTCAATACCTTCTGCCCTGTGAAGAAAGCCCCCACACTACCAAACACTTCAGTCTTTAAGAATATACAGCCGCTTCATGAGGCTGTTTACTTGCTATTTTCCTCAACAACAAAATTATGTTGAGTGAAGATTGTTGTCTATATACTTGGAAATCCCTGGTATGATCCTAAAATACATAGGCCAATAAATACTATACATATTTCTTCTGAGATACATATTTCTTCTTAGAACTAACCTTAGCCTCTCCCTTTCACAGGGAGTAAAAAATAACAACAGCAGAAGAAATCAATCTCAAATAATGATTCCCTTAAATCACCCTAATGTAGAATTTAATTTTTGATATCGACAGAATTTAGCAGAAGATATTCAAGTAACACTGCCAACACATTGCTTAAATATGCAGAAGAAAGAATAAGGTTTAACCAGCAATTAAGACCGGCTTGTCTTAAGAGTGACACCAAACCTGCAACTCTGCACAGATCTTTGGTTTTTATCCATCTTTTCAGGTAATATTAAACCTAATTCCCAGTTGGGGGATGGAATACAGGGTATAATTTTTTCTTCTATTCAGCCATTTTCATTAGGGGGTTGTCACATAGGAAAGAATGAGAATATCATGCAAATAGCTAATAAGGCGGCAGATATTCATAGTTGAACAGAATTGAAATCACAGGGCATGTTACTATTCACCTAGGATATTGGGGATGTTATGTATGATAAAAGTAATCAAAAAGATACTACAGAGTCACAATAAGAGAATTATGCAAACTAGATTTCACTCTTGAAATATCTTACAGTTTCTAATATTAAAGATGTTCACATATAGTTTTATCATTTATTAAAAAATTTAAAACCTCAGTAGTTTTTAAATCTGATATTAACCTACATTTGCCATGCATCCTAAGCTCCTTGCTCCTTATATAGATAAGGAAATAATAAAATGTTACTCCATTTTTCAATATGTACATTGTTGCAGTATTACAGGATGCAAAATGGGATCGTTTACTTTGAAAAGAAGACTGAGCCCTGGTTTGGTTGTTTCCCCCCAACCCCTTTCTTAGTTCCAGAAAGCATCTAACAAGCCTGCCAACAAGTTAACCTTCATTCCCTCTCCTGGGTGTCTCTAGTAATAGAACAAATGTAGTGCTTCCTATCAAAGATAAGCCATGTGTCTGTGGACTAGGGAGTTTGTACTTCACCTTCAGTTTGATTAGTCTTGACTGCTTGGATTCACATATGAGTCTAGAGAACATGTACATTCCTAAGTCACTTCACTTTCTGGAAAGGAGGAAAATAAGGGTGGTGGGTAGAACACCAGTATGTGTGAGCTGTTTGAAATTATTTTTTAATATCACGTACATTACAAAAACACCACAAGCAGACATTCCAGGGGACATTTAGGAAGCCTTTGTTATTTGCAACATATCAATAATCTTTATTTCATTCCTAGGAATTAGATTGTAGTGATTTATTCTCCATTTGCTCTTAGATTCATGTTCCATCTTTCTTAATACTGCAAAACCCATCAGGAGACTGTCTATGGACCACATCATTCAGGCATCATTGTCATCTGACTTCCTCCTCCTGGGTTTGGCCAATTGGTGGTGGGGCAGGAGATCAGAGTGGGGAGAGAATTAGCCAAGAATATATGTTTTTCTTGTCTTTCTTTTTCTGAAGAGGTTCTGACAGAGGTTGCATCCCTCTTTAAGAACAGATTTTGTGTGGGAACTTACTTGCCTTATGCTTCAATACCACCCTTACGAACACAGAACTTCAGGTCCGGATATGGTATCGGTAACATCAGGGTGACTCAGTATCCTTAGCTGATTCTTCTAACCTAGACCATACATCTAACAATAGTTCCTTTATTACAAAAAACTCTTTAAAATCACAGCTCAATATACTGACCAATTCTTCTGGGAACTGTACTGTAACAATGTTATTATTATAATGCTCTGAGGGTTTCACCCCAAAAGCAAATTTATCCAGTTACAACAAATGAAGAAATAGGAATTATTCTAAACAAATCTACAAAGAAACAAAACAAACCACCTCTACATTTCTGGTCCTCTTTCCAAAGAAATAATATGTGTTGACTATTTTTAATGTTTTCATTAGAAAATAGAGGAAGTCACCTTTCAATTACACAAGTAAAAAAAAGTAAAACTGTAACTAGACATTATCACTGTCAACCATCTAGAAGGATGATTTTCAAATTGTAGGTTGCAATCCTCAGTGTGTCATTAAATCAAAGTAATCAGTCAAGACCAGCAATTTTCTCACAGATATAATAAATTAGTCAAGTCAGTTATTTATTTAAAATAGAATATAAATGATCCCAATGAGTTGCACATACAATGGATGTTTATTCATAAATCATTAGTTATCAAAAACACACATTTCTGAGTATACTTTTAAAAGTTTGAAAATTTCTATTATAAAATAGGGATCTGATCCTTTCTTCCTTTGAAAGCCTTTACAAGGTTGTGTCTACAGAAGTTAAAATGCTGTATGGACTACAATATATCTATGCCTTCTAAGATTAAAGGAGTCATCATTCTTCAGGACTTTGACACAAAATAAAGAAAACAGCTGAGGGTTGAGAAAACACTATGAGAAAGCTCATTTTTACATAACGTATCTTGTGTAGAATATAAATGAAGTGGTTTTGCAACCTCAAAGTTTTGAATTTCTTGCTCACTGCTTAATGGGAAAAAGTATATATACATACATATATATGTATATACATTTGTACATATGTTCCCCTCCTAAACAGTGAGCGGGTGATTTCAGACCTAGCAAATAGAAAGAAACTTCCTCAGATTAAAGGCAAGTATTACCTTTAAAAAGTAGGAGATATTCTGGTCTGAGAGAAAGAGAGATTTAGTCGTAGTAGGATAATGTGATCTCTACACCAAAACATACCCAATTTGAATATTATTGACCATTTAGAGGTATAATGATTTATAGGATAGGCCCCCAGGACAGACTTTGAGGGTTTATAGCCTTGCTTTATATGGTTTAGCTATGTGATCTTGCGTACATTTTTTATCTTAATTCCTAGTTTTTCTTCTAAGTGGAGATAACAAATGTATCTACCACTTAAGGTTGCCTTAAGAATTCTATACCTTAAACAGCTAAGGGCTTAGATAGTGCATGTCATATTATAAGCATCCAAATCAAGGATGCTCTTGATTTGGATGCTCTTGCTTCTGCTCTTTTAATTTTCTCTTTCTTTTTACTCAACATCTCCATTCCCTGGCACCTTCCTAATAATAGCTACATAGGGCCAGGTTAAGCTAACATAAATGCTTATTAACTATATATTACCTTTTATTTCTTGCATATTTGAAGGAGACTAAAAAGATCATCTTACTAACAAGAAAGACTGCATAATATTATATATTATGTATTACATATTAATATATATTACATAACATAAATAATACAACACACAGCATATTGTGTTAAAAAATGCATATTGTACATTTTTTTTCTAATTTTAAGATCTTTGCTGTGAGAGAATTCTAATATACAACTTGTACAACAGTATCAGGAAACACGGTATTTACTATGTTATTCAGATAACTTTAAATTATTCAATTAATTTTGACAGAAGCATTTAGAAAAGAACATATATAGTATGTTGACCAGACAGGATGATGTGGTTCAATAGCACTGTCTTGGAGATTGGACCCGACTCAGTTCTAATGCATCAACAAACTATGTCCCTCCGGTAAGTTTCCATAATCATCCACACTGGCCCTTGATTTATGCATCTGTAGAATGGAATTTTTAATGCCCGCTGATATGACAGCTGTCACAATACAAACTAACAAAATTGTTTCAAATGCAGTTAAAGATAACTAAGCACAACTACAGCAAGCTCACAGAAAAAAATGAAAAAACTTTTTGGCCAACCCAATACATACACTCTAAGATCCTTTACTATAATCCTCTGATTTAGTATAATCGTTATGAATATAATGTATTAGCACTGCATTAATTCTCTCAGGAACTGTTCAGAACAGTAGTACTACTTCCCTCACAATAAAAACTTCTAGTTTTTTACTTTCTCTTATTCTATGGAGTCAAATGTTTCTCTCTTCCTAATAATACAAATATACTCTACCACGTTTCATTGCCTCGCTGAGATTACATTTAGTTTTATCACAATGAAATGCAGTGCAGTAATTAAGAGTGCTAATATCCTTTCATTTACTTATTATTCACATACCTGTAGGTACTGTACATGAATCCCTTAAATCTTTGTTTTTTATCAGTATAAAAGATATATTAGTAACAATAGTTATTTCACTTTGTGAGAAATAAAATAATTTCTTTACTCAATGAATCCTTGACTGAGTTCTTGCTAGAGACAACCATTGTTCTATGTGCTCCTGAGCTGCAAAACCAACTGAAAGCCCTCAGGGACCCCGCTTCTAGGAAGATGCAGACAACAAAGTAATATAATGTCAACAGATAATAACTAAGCTGGAAAAATAAAGTAGGGTGAATGTTTAGAAGGTGATGGATGAACGAAATAAGGGTGTGATGGGAGCTACTGTCAATTGGGTAATCAACACCAACTGATATCAGAAATACGCCAAAGTCTCAATGACTTGGCATTGATTAAATTTATATCCTGCTCATGATTAAGTCCAATGTAGGTCAGACTGTTCTTACAGACTTCTCTGTATTGTGTGACTGCGACATTCAAGTTCTGCACATATTGAGGCAATATCCTCCCTCTGTTTTTATAGTTGGGAAGGCGAAGGTGGGAAAAATCATGAAAAGTGATTTTTAGCCAGCCTAGTGTGTGGCATGCATCAATTCTGTCTGTATTGTATTTGTATGAACCCAGTCACATGACTCAAACTTAATTATAAATGAGACTGTGAAATTTAGCCTTGTTTTGCACCCATGACAAAGGAACCCATGTTTGATTGAAAAACTTGAGCCCCGCCTAATGAAGGACTTCTGCAGAGGCCTTACAGTAGAAATATATTGTTTCCAGTTTTGCTAATTAAGGGAGCAGAATTTACTGACCCAAAATTGCCTCTTGGGCATAAAAACTACTTTGGGCTGGTTGTTGTTGTTTTTTCAGTCCTCATCAGAGGATATTTTCAAGGATCTTTAGAGAGAGGGGAAGGGAGAGAAAGAGAAAGAGAGAAAGAGAAACATTAATGTGAGAGAGAAACATTGATCCGTTGCCTCCCATAGGTATTCCATCTGGGGATTGGACCCCCAGCCTAGGTGTGTGCCCTGACCAGGGATCTAACCCATAAACTTCTGATGCACAGGATGACACTCCGACCAACTGGGCCACCTGGCCAGGGCCAGCTGGTTGGGTTTTTTTTTTGTTTTTTTTTTTAAGAGACTGCAGGTACAGAAGGAAAAGCTCTGAAAACTAAGTAAAAATTACTCTTTTATAGAAGAAATTTATATTTCTATGGGAAATCCCCATTTGTAAAGGACTGTCCCTCTCCATATTAGGAAGAAGAGAATGACTAAGTTTCTAGAAACCTATCAATTAAGAAGGCTAAAACTTAAATCTGTATAACAACCATTCCCTTGTTACTGTGCTTTGCCTAATAACCTCCCATAAATGGTCCTCCCCACCCCCAAAACCTTCTTTTGTGTTTAGCTGGAGTTGAAATTGAGGTGTCCATAGGGCCATTTCAGGGAGTTACTCAATTTCCAGGGTATCTCCCATGTATACAGGAGATATCTGACAAGGTTTGTCTGGGAAAAGTCCCGCCATCGTTACTATAATGATAACAGTTTGCATGACATTGGGGTAACTTGTCAACCAAGGAGAGTGGACTGGAATGTCCATACCTGAACAAGGATGACTTCACTGTACCAGTCAGTTGGAGGTGATAGATGTCATTGAGTGAGCATGTGTACTGTGTGGCCATCACATTCCAAATGACTTAGCAAGGAGAGCAATGAATCTGCATTAAATTTTGAATTAAGCTTGAATATTCCTGCACAGAAACTATTTGAATGATTCAGAAGACCACAACTATGGGCAACTGGTGATTGGTAGCTTTAACATGGCAATGTGCCTGCTCAAGCATCACATTTCCTGCAGAGTTTTTTGGCAAAACATCCAATCACCCAGGTAACTCAGCCACCCTACAACCCAGATTTGGTGCCCTATGAGTTTTGTCTTTTCTCAAAACTAAAACTGAAACTGGAAAAGACACCGGCACTTGGGCTGCCTGTCACTACCAAAGCCAATAAGCAATAAGAGCTATCAAATCTTTATGGGCGCTTTATTCAGATGGCCACTGATCTGAGAAGATGGCAGGTTCATACCCTAATAGACCATCTTGTCTTTTCTTTCCAGGCCAGTGTTTTTATAGCAGGGAATAAACAAGGTAAGGTGAGGGGTTTTGAAATTCAGGGAGGGTCAGGTAGAAGAAACTGCCACATTCCTGTCCTGGGCAGTTAGCTGTTCCCAGGGGCAGGTGGTCGTTTGCCCCTCCCTGAAACACAATGGCCAGGATGCCTCCACTTGTCCCCAGGCAGTAATCTTTAGCAGTGCCCCACGAGGTCAGCTGTTTTCCCAGGAGCCAGGACAGGCCTTATCTGTAGTTCCTGAAACAATAGCTTTAACATATACATTACTTGCTAGACTTATAACTTTTTACCTTAAGCTAAAATTTTCCAACTCTTGAGTCCCCTATCAAAATCACCTTTGAAAGGGAAGAGATTTGAGACCATCAGTGAGATTCAGGAAAATATGGCAGGGCAGCAGATGGCAACTAGGAGAATCCCAAGGTGCCTACTTTGAAGAGGACTGAGGCATCATTGTCCTATGTAGAGTGATACTTGTATCTTATAGCTTCTCCAATAAGTGTTCCTATTTTTCTTATTACATGGCTGCATACCTTCTAGAGAGACCTCATATATGTTACTAAACTTTTGTTTGTTTTTACCCTGTGATAATAGCACAAATAAGAAAGTCACTTAAAATATCAGGAGGCCACTGAAAAAGTGGGGCTTATGAATGCCTTATGCCTCAGTTCTCAGAAGTGCCATTAAATTACCAACCTATTGCTAAACCTGTCTCAAGGCTGAGCCATCAACATCCTGGAACAGCCACATATATAATGGACATATTTGGACTTTGCTTCTACTTTGTAGTTTTTGCCTCCTCTATTTGCATATTGGAACTAACCAAACCCTGTTAACCTAGCCAGAAACTTTCACTTGCATAGGCGACCAAATGAGAACAACACTTAACTGGAAGATGTGTTAGGTAGGATAGACAGTAAGCCAAGGCAGGGAGGAGGAGGGAGACATGTCTCTGTCCACAAACTCAGCAGCCCTGAGCCTGTTCCCATAATATTGCCAGGTGTTCCAACATCACAGGAAACACCATGCTAACACAAGAGGAGGGCAGTCCTTGAAATTCTATGTATCTTCTCTACTACCTGGGAAAGAAAACCTTCGAAACTGTGCTTTCATCCCAAGGCCTGAAAGTCCAGAAAAGGCCCATAATGCCCAAAGGAAGAATCCCATGAACACCTTTGGGTATTCACACCACCATCCTACCAAGAGCTGGCACCACCATTACCTGTCAATCAAAATGGAACTTCTTCACCCCCTTTCCACCAACTATATAAGACCTCAGAACAAAGGACTCTTGGCTTGGCACCCTTGGCTCTCTGGACACCTGGCCTCCAGACACCTGGCCTCTGGTCACCCCAACCCTTGCCACCCTAGCCTTTGGCCACCCTTACTTTTGCTGCCCTTACACTGCTTTGTCCTGAACCCATGCCTTTCACCTCCTACCCTAGCTAGGCTCATTCTCTTCCCTGCGAACAGATCACCACTAAATCCTGCTTGCACGCTAAGCAGGATTTAGCGTGGACTGGCTGACCTGTAATTCTTCATTGAGTCAGTGAGAAAAACCAAGTTCCTGGGAGTTTCCCCAATAACGATGCAGACAATGGTATGGTGAAGGCTATAGGGCAGATAAACGGTGACGAAAGGAGACTTGACCTGGGCTGGTGAACCCACAATACGATATGCAGATGATGTATTATAGAACTGTACACCTGAAACCTATATAATTTTATTAACAATGTCACCCCGGTAAGTTCAATTTAAAATTTTTTTAAAACAGCAGATTAAGTAGCCTCGGTATCTGCAAGGGCCTTAGTAACTTCTATTTTTATGGTAACTTCAACCTCCCCACACTATTAGCTAGGAGAAGGGGACATGCCCTCTCATAGTTCTCAGAGCAAGCCTGTGCTTACTTCTGTTTCTTTTCTCTTTCTAAATCCTGTTTCACTTTTCTATAGTCCTCCTTAAGGTGACATGGTTTTATACAATTAAAACATGCTTCTCTACAGAAGTTTCACAATAGACACTATTTAGTAATTCTGTTGTTTTGCTCCTAGAATCCAGTATGTATGTTAATTGGAATAGGTCAGAATAGCTAGGATTACATGTTCTATTAGTTCAACTATTAGCTATTAGGGGGAAAACTCAGTTATTCTTGCTGACTCAGTAAAGAATTACAAATCAGCAAGTCTATTAGCATGCAAGTTTATTAGTGACAAGTTCTCATGGAAGAGAATGGGCCTAGCTAAGGTGGGGGTTAAAGGCACTGGCTTGGGGGCTAAAAGCAAGGGTGGCAAAAGCATCAGGTCCTTTGTCTTGAGGACATACATAGTTGTTGTGGGAGAGGGAGGAGAGAGGGAGTTACATATTGATTAGTGGGTAAAAATGGTGCCAGCTTTCCCCAGCGGGATGTGACAACCCAAATGAAGGTATTTGTGGGGGACTGTCAACCCAGAATTTTTATCTTGCTTCAGACCACCTTTGTTTATCTTGTTGTATAACATATGGGACAGGTGGGAGTTAATTAAAGTTGAGGCAGTTACCCAAAGTTATTTATGGGCTCTTTCTGTAAGTTCTAGGGACCCCCTCCTAAAACACATAGTGACCAGAGGCAGGCAATTACCCAAAGTTGTTCATGGGCTTTTTCTTTGGGCTTTATGGGCACTATGGACCACCTTCTCTTTTCCCTTCCAGGCCTTAGAATGCACACACAGTTTCAAAGGCTTTCTCCCTGAGAGTGGAAACAGTACATAGAATTTCAAGGGTTCCGCTCCTCCTCTGCTAGCATGGTGTTTCTGGGGATGTTTGGAACACCTGCTAATGTTACCGGACTGGGCTCAAGACTGCTGAGTTAGTGGGTGAGACATGTCTCCCTCCTCCTCCCTGCCTTGGTTTACTATCTATCCTACCTAACACAGCTAAATTTTTTGTGAACCCATTAGGGTTCTGAAGAAAGTAGGAGAAGTATTTAGTATATTCCTTAACTTGATTCTGGTCCAAGAAAGATATTCAATTGCTATTTCCTCTCTGCCTAAGACTGGCTTTTTCAGTTTTCCATCCTGAAGGTCCATCCCCCTAGGTCCGTAAGGAGCTGTGGTGGAGGAAGGGAGAAGAGAAAGAGAAAAGGAAGGAAGAAACGAGAGTAAGTCCAGACACAAAGTAAAGAATACAGCAGGACAGTTGAGAAGAGAGAAAAGTGGGGTGTTGGCATTGAGCAGCCTAAGAAGCCTGCCTGAGTTCAGAAACAGGCTCTAAAAGTTCTTATTAACTTCTTGTAGAAAAGAGAATTTATCTGTGCTCCTCCCATAAGCTTCTAATTTCCAGTCAAGATAACCTTCCCATTTTTGTAAGTACTTTCAAGTAAAGGTTTCCTCTTTATTGCATATCTACAGGAATATTAATGGGGATCTGGGGTCTGGGAGTCTTGTCATCAGAAGCATGGTTTCCCATGTTCAGTTTAGTTTTACTTCAAGATCTGAAGAGTCTTAACTAAATTTCTAGGGATACTGTCCAGTGGGTTGAAGTGTGTTGCTTATGGGTTGAGCTCCAAGGAGTTGTCACCTCCTGAATCACCTCCATTCTCTCACCTCTCTCGGTTTCTCTCCCTGCCTAACATAACCATGAAGACTCGGAGTACTAGGTAACCAACCTTTCTGTGCATGTCCCTGGATGGGTCAATTATTTAATTAGAGGTAAGGTGGAGTTCCCTATGGGGCTCCTGTCCCTCCTGAGGGATGCCCTCTGACACCTCCACAGAGATTCTTAGTCACCTAAGAATACCCAAGAATTGAGCTGAAAGGAAGAAATGCCCCTTATCTTCTGGAGTCAAGAGTTCAGGTTCTCATTTAACCAGCAAAAGGTTTTGTTCAGACTCTCAGAAAGCAATTCCAATTGAAAAGCCAAAGTTAAAAATCAACCACCCATTTGCTTTTCTCCTGTCCTGAGTTATCTCAACTCTCTCTTATTTTTAGCCTAGATTCCAGATTATTTTAACCCTTAACCTTTAGCTCCACCTCAAGGATTTTTTAAAGAAAATAAAACAGCTCAAGCAAAGTCAGCCTCTTAGGTTAACACAGGGAGGTCCGGAATTCCAAGGAAATCTCATCCAAGTTCACCCTGTGCAAACCGAAGAGCCAGTGGGGCACTATGGGACGCAGCGTGGGTCGGGTCTGCAAGGCGTCTCAAGTGGACTTCTCCGGAATCCTGCCGCAGTATGCTACTTAAGACAATCCAAGTCAGGATCCAGGCCAGAGCGCCAAACTAACCAATTTTGCCACAATTCTTACTATTTGATCCTTAAACTGTTCATCTTCTTTTCCCATATTCCAGAACTCATGTATACATCATCCTTTTCTTCCTGTGATCCATCACCCATCCTTTGATTTTATTGGTTACATATATTTTAACCATACATGCATTCGGAAATAATATTAAAATTAGTAAATTTGATATCCAGTAATAACAGCAAATAAAATAGTCAATTCATAGAGTTAAAATCAAATTTCATAGAAAAAAATGAATTAAAAATTAAATTAATTTTTAATTTAATTAATTAAAAATTAAATTTTCCAGAAATTAAGGGTGCACATGTATTTAAGTGCATCACACACACACAAAGACATATTGAAAGTTGGAGTACACTTAAATTCAAGGCTGTGTCTATCATTTTCTTCTCAATGAAATTACTCAACGAGGAAGGATCCATTCATTTCCAAAAGAAAAGATTTATAATTCCCTACTGGGACTACTACCATCTGGCAAAGAAATATGAGCATCAAAGTAGAGGGAAAACAGCACCTCTTAAAAGTAATTTTCTTTTTTATTATTATTATTTTATTGTTGTTCAATTGCAGTTGTCTGCATTTTCTCCCCACCCCTTCCCCCCACCCCATCCAAACCCACCTCCCTCCCTTGCTTCCACCCTCCCCCTTGGTTTTGTCCACGTGTCCTTTATAGCTCCTGAAAACCCTCCTCCCCACTCTCCCCTCCCCCATCCCCTCTGGCTATTGTTAAATTGTACTTAACTTCAATGACTCTGGTTCTCTGAGGGTTTTCTTCTTGGTGTTCTGCCAACATCAATCCTTTAACCCTTAGTTTACTACACTGTGAGAACCTCCTACCAGCATTCCCAGATTAGGGGAGCCCTGCTTTTTGTTTCTACTTCTAAAGAAAATAAATAATGATAATTAGGGGAACCAAAAGAGAAAGAAAGATCCTTAATTTTATAGCAGCCATGCCACCAGGTTATTTCCTTTTTTCCATTATTCACAGGTTTCTTTTTAAGGTAAAACTTTTGCAGACCATTTTGAAATATTGAGGCAATTCTAATCATCAAAATAATTCATGGTGGTGGCTCTAAGATTATGTGGTATGCAAATTTATCTAGGTAGAAAAGTAAAATAGGGTATTCAATTTCAGAAGGGAGCATGGGTGATTTACAGGGAGTTGAGGAAGAGCAGAACACCCATGGCAGGAAAACCCTTGCTGGGTGACTGAGAAACAAAGTGACACAGGGGATATGTAGCTAACAGTCCTGCCCAATCCCCCTTGTTTATCACACTTAATTCAAATTAGGCTAAAGCAGCATTCTAAGATCTCATTCCTGAAGCAGTTTTCTCTGTCTGAATCTCTTGGGCAGGAGAAGGGGGATGGTTAGAGATGCAGAGTCCTTTGTTTCATAACAAACAGCTTAAAATTAATGTCCCAAAAAGAAGCTTTGAGGTGGCAGAATTTGAGTCCCTTCAATCGTAATTCAATCCCTAGTGCACTTAATGCATTTGTCTATATACTGACATCAGCCCTCCTTTGAGGATCTCTCCTTTGGATGCTAATACGGCAAAGACAAGGAACTGCTTACCCTCTGTTCTGCATTCTCCACGCTCTACTTTTTCAGTATTGTGACTTTCTGCTCATTGTTTTCTCCAGATAATTATCACTATTGTCTACTCTTGTCTGCTATTTCCACTTTTGTAGATAATTTAAGCAAAACATGCATCCTTAAACTTGAGGTCTCACCTAGTGTAGAATTTCTATCAATACTAAGCTATAAAAACAAAAGCTCTTATCAGCTCTGACACAATACCTGCAATTATGTCCCAAGTGTTTGGTTGGACAGCTTAGTCAAAATGGTTTTATAACTGTTAAGACTCACTGTGCAATTTACTTGGGTTGTGTTTCGTGTTGTGTCTGTGTGAGTACTCGCTCCCCACTACTTCGGGTTCAGAAGAACAATGCAGAAAATGACGGCAGTGATGCACGATTCTTAATTGTGCTGCATCAGGACTGGCATTACAGAGCAGAAGTCAACTACTGTGCAGTTCTTGGGGTTAACTACCTTTAGTTAATTGGAGTTTGAATTTAAATGAAGCTTTGCTAAATTTAACTGTTAAACATTTTACATTGAAGTGTTCATACAATAAAGCATGAATTTTATCTTCCCACCTTCAGCACGACATGATTACTGCACTATGAACTCGTGCCCTCTGCACCTCTTTGACTGTGCTGAACGCTGGCTAGTGCATCATCTTAAAAATAACAGGATTTTACTACATTTTCGAACTATCGTTTTAAAATACACTATTATTTAATCTCTCTAGATCTTAGTTTCGACACCTTTAAAACAAGGAAAAAAAAATTTTCTGCCTTGTAGTTTGGTTGTGAGGAATAAATAAACATAAAAGTTGTATAATAAATTACAAGTGTTTTGTAATTATTATTATTATAAATAAGAACTCATTGTTACCATAATTTTGAACTTGACATAATCATTGTCTTAGCACAAATGTCTTTTGGTCACTTCCACTATCCCACCTCTTCTTATACACACTTTGGAGGCAGGAAAATAAGAAGGCAGGAAAGTTCTTGGTCAAGCGGAATAGGGAAACTGAGACAAGAAAATTAAACAAGGGCAGAAAGTTTGAGCAACTTACAGCCAGTTTATCTCCCCTAACCAAGGACACATGAGAGCAGATGGTTTATACTTCTCCCTAACCAGAGAATACACATGGGGTAGCTGAAATCACTCTGGTCTGTGGATTTCCTTTGATACTTCTTGCAATTGTGAGATACCACAAGCGTCTGGGGAAGGGAGTAGAAGGGGGGAAGCTAGAAGCAGGCTATGAGCATAACACCCCCAAGAAACACAAGAGAAACAACTATCTTTTATCGAGCTTATTCACAGGGCTTAAGGAAGAAAAAAACAAGACCGGGATTCACCTTCAGGGAGAAAATAACAAGGACCATTCATCAGCACCCTGTAGCCATGGAAACTCAAGCCAAAATGGAAGAACCTACTCCCACCCTCTGACCCCAATAAAAAGCTTGAACACTAACACACAGGCCGGACTATCTGGTTCTGAGGCCCAGAGTTCCCACCCTCTGCAGAGCTGAAATAAGTCTTATTTTCATTATCAGCATCCCTTCACTAAATTCTTTTATTTCGCGGGACAAGAACCCAAATCGTTTCTGGGTTCCATTCAGTAATGCTATGACCATGCTCCCCATCTACACCAGGACTCTGATAACTCATACCTACTCACAACAAGTGTTTGCAACCACCCTGTGTTAACAGATGCTCTAAAGTGCCCACTATATTACTTAAACTCTCTTTATTTCCAAACATTTTTATTACTTGTGGTAATACTTTAAATAATTCCAAAAACCGCAGTGGCTTTACACAATCCAGTTCACATATTGATAATAATAATACGTTTATAAGAGGTCAGGAATTGGGAGGGATGGGGTGTGGTTGTCTATTCAAAGTCATTCAGGGACTGAGGCTGATGGATTTAACATTAACTTGTATGTCAATGACTAATTGTCATGAGAGAAAGAATGAAGAAGGCTTACCCGCTTGTTATTCACCTCAGCCTAGAGTAATTCATGCCATTTCCACTTACCTTTCATTAGTGAGAGCTACTCACACAGTTCAACCTAAAATCAAATGGCTATGAAAACTAGTCCTTCGGCAAGAGAGACACTTCCGAATCAGCTCAACTCTACGCAGGAGGATGACGTCTTGTTGCAGAGCTAGCGGTCTCTGTTACACTTTCTCCTTCTCTGACATCAGGTTACCTCCTAACTCTGGTTCTCATACTGTTACGGGAGGAAAACTGGTCTGGAAATAGGTTTCTGCAGTGTCCCGGTAGTAGCATTTCAGGGACGCGCACGCAGGGGGATTTTAAGGATAGTGGCAAGATTTATTAGAGCACCCTTAAAAGGGCTGCCGCACTTGATGAGGCATTTCCCCGGAGGGGTCCAGCAATAGAAGCTGGTTGATGTATTCGGTCTGACCCCATCAGGACCAGGTGGTTTAGCTACATCTTACTGATTGAGCATTCCAGCTTCCAGGATGCAGGCTCACTCCCAAGCTCACCAGGACCAGGACCGCCAGGGCCCAGAGCTGCCCTGCCATTACCCGGGTGCATTCTCTGCTCGCAGGGTGTGCTGCAGTACACACATCTGCCAAAAAGAGGTTGAATTCTTTGCTAAACTTCCCTATATTTCCCTGGGCTTGAGAGAGAGCAGGCTTTCTTTCAAACCCTCCAAGCTCTTACCTGGCTTTTCCCGGGTTTGTGTCCTTATCCTATCTGATCTTGCCCCAGATTTTCCCAGGTTTATCTACTCCCCTTCAGGGTGGCCATTTGGGCTTCTACTGCATGTGTACTCATTAAAGGAATGCCCCTCACCACTTCTCCCTCCCACCAGTAATCTGGGAGAACTGGCTAGTTGTTCTGTAGGCTAATGGGAAAGTTGGCCAATAATCTGTTTGGCAGAAAGATCCAGGCTATTCCCTGAAGTGTTTGTGAAACTGTAGTTTCCTGACTTAATCAGGCTCAGCCAGGTTTCTCCCTTCTCTTTTGTTAATACCTAAATAGCTGCCTACAGTGACAACACTATCCCCTTTCTTTGTGATCACAGTTCATACACAATAGCAGTTGATACAGTGTGCTTAGATAAGTATACAATGTCTCAAGGCATCATATATCTTTCTGACATTAACAAGGCACATTTCTGGCATCATCTCATCTTAATTCCTCCATGGATTTTACAAAGCAGCTCCTTCAAAGTTTATTTCCATTGAAATAATTATTCCTAAATTTCAGAGTTAAATGAGAAAATTGAAAACATCTGGCCTGACACACAAATAGCTGGGCTCCATATCATTAGACATTCATTCCATTTCTTCCCATACAGCATCTATAAGCTATTTTATAAAAAATGACTAGTCCCACAAGAATCTCCAAGGGAAATAAAATTACAGATATCTTTCCTTATTTGATTATTTGGGAATACTTAACACTGCTTCTCATCCTATTTCTCATGAAAATGATTTCTGTTTTTTAGCGCCTGTCTCACTATTCTCTAACTCTTTACCTATTCCTTTAGCCATTTATTTAAAACTTATTATAAAATTTCTTCCTTGATTTTTCTCCTTAAGTAGGTCTTTCATGGTTACATTAGTTTCCCCTCTTTTTTTCACATTCTACATTCCTTTTATTTTTGTCTCTGTCTTTACTACAAAACTATCATAAGCTACATGTGTGTATTCATTAATGACACAACATCTTTACTCCTAAACCCTACCCTATCCAAAAAAAAAAAAAAAAAAAAGATTTCACTGAACACTCAACTCGATCTGCACCCCAAATCCCAAAACTGCACCATCTTTTGAAGTGTTTTGTTTCTTCTCTGAGTTACTCGAGGACACTAGCATAGTGCTAAGTACAAGCTTTTCATGTAGCTAATAGATATTAACTATGTAATGGTATTTATATCTATCTGTAGTTAATGTATGCTCCCAAAGCTATGATAACATATAAAGTCTTAGGATGGGACTAGGAAACATAATCCCTGCTGCTATTTAGTTCTTCTAAAGCCTCGTTCAACTAACATGATGTCTCACAAGTACTTCCTTCACAAATTTAACTGTAGACTATTTTGATGAATGAAGACGGAAAAAATCAGTTTAACTGGGAAGAATTTTACCCTCTCTCATTCCCACTGAACTAAGCAAAAACACCTGAAATCCTTTGAAAACAGTTCTGTAAAGATGTGCCACTTTTTAAAAAACAACAAATTTGCTATACACAAGGCCCCTTCTTGACTGAGGCTGGCTTACTTGGATACCTCATTTTTGAACCTCAGCCAGCATTTCTCCACATGCAGACACTGGCTGGGGAACAGCCTCATCTCATGTGTCAGCAGTAAGATGTTTAGTTATACTTTATTAGTGATGACGGTGTGATGAGTGAACAGAACGTAGCATGAGTCACACATTCGAGTTCGTCACACTAACCTGCAAAAATATAAATTGGCGAACTGCATGATTTTTATGGGAGATACTGATGGAGAACAAATATAAAAATGCACAGTATTTTAATACTTCTTTCTGGCTCTAAAACTAATTTAAAGCAAAAAAATAATTCTACATGAATAGAGAAGTAATAAAAAGCAAAGACCTGCCCACTTGGTGGCATAAGGCACATCTTGACATACTCCTCTTTGTTCTTTGGAGGAGGGGTCTCAACACTGTCTATTTACCCTGAAACTGATCTCCATAAAACTGAACATTTTCCAATCACTTATTTCCATAATAGAAAAATCAGAGTAGAACTATATAAAATTTGGTGTTCACTTTTTGAATATTTCCCAACCAAATTTTAAAATCTACTTTCAGAGCTCATATTTTGTAGCCTTCATATTTTAGTTCTATGAAAGTTTTAAAGTCCAATTTGGCTTTATTGATTTTGGCTTTAGAATATATAGTCTCAGTTATGATTTATTTCCCAGTGGTTTTAAACTATTGATCTTCTCATAGTGAATTTTTAAAAGTTATTTTTGGCTAAATTTTATGTAATTTAAACTCATATTATCGGAACTTAGACACATTCTCTAGGTACAGAAATACCTTGAGGATACAGTCTTTTGTTTATTTATTTACTTAGTAAATATTTACTTTTACTGTATTTTTCCATGGATATTTTCCCCTTATAAACCAATCCCCCACTCAAACACCACACTTGTTGTCCATGACCATCAGTCCTTTTCCCTTTCTGCTTGATCCCCCAGCCCCTAACACAGCCCCCAGAGCTGTCAGCCTGCTCTCCATCTATGAGGCTGTCTCCATTTTCCTTGTTAGGTCAGTTGGTTCATTAGATTCAACATATGAGTGAAATCATATGGTATTTGCCTTTCTCTGACTAGCTTATTTCACTTAGCATAATGTTCATCCATACTATTGCAAAAGGTAAAATTTTCTTATTTTTTATGGCCGAGTAGTATTCCATTGTGTAAATGTCCTATAGTTGTTTTATCCACTCATCTACTCATGGACACTTGGGCTGCTTCCATATCTTGGCAATTGTCAATAATGCTGCAATGAACATAGGGGAGCTTATATTTTTTGAATTAGTATGTTGGGTTTCTTTGGAAACTATATTCCCAGAAGTAGGATCACTGGGTCAAAAGGCATTTCCATTGTGGTTTTTTTTTTCAGGTATCTCCATACTGCTTTTCATAGTGGCTGGACCAGTCTGCATTCCCACCAACACTGCAAAAGTGTTCCCCTTCCTCCACATCTTCACCAGCACTTGTTTATTGATTTATTGATGATAGCCATTCTGACCTGTGTGAGGTGATATTTCATTGTGGTTTTAATTTGAATTTGTCTGATGATTAGTGACACTGAGAATCTTTTCCTATGTCTATTGTCCATCTGTATGTTCACCTTGGAGAAGTGTCTGTTCAGGTCCTTTGCCCAGTTTTTAAAGGGATTGTTTGTTTGTTGATTTTGGTGTTGGGATTTATAAGTTCTTTATAAATTTTGGATGGAATAAATCCTTTATCATACATGTATATACTTACATGTCTTTCAGAAATAGATATTATTCATTATAGTGTAAATTAAATTTCATATGTTCTCTATATACAAATTGCTTGTGGAATAAATTATTAGAGATGCCTGTATTTATATGTCTTATAGAAATAGATATTATTCATAATAGCATAAATAATATAAGCGATTAAAAAGTATTAAAACTGAAATATATTATTAAAGCTGTATAATTTAGTGGAAATGCCATCACTTTTACAGCCAAAAAACTAAGTTTCAGAGGTCTGCCCAGAAAGCGTCCCATCATGTAGTATGAAAAATAGAGACATTTATTAAAGAAGATACAGGGAACATTGTACACAGAACAATGACACCTCAGTCCCCTTCAAGGTAGGGACCCTGGGAACCTCACACATTTCCAGCATCTCTTCCACTGTTCAAAACACTCTGCAAAATCCTTTGTTGAAATTGCCATCAGCTGCCCTGTTGTATTTTCCTGAATTTCATCAACGGTCTGAAATCTCTTCCCTTTCAAAGGTGGTTTTAGTTTTGAAAGGTGAAGTCGGGCACCAAATCTGGGCTCTAGGGGGCTGAGTCAACCTGGGTGATTTGATGTTTTGCCAAAAATCTCTGCATGAGACATGATGCATGAGCAGACGTGTTGTCATGATGAAGCTGCCCATCACCAGTTGCCCAGAGCTGCGGCCTCCTGAATCATCTGAATGGTTTCCAGGGAGGAATGTTCAAGCTTAATGCAAGATTTGATGCAGACTCATTGCTCTGTTTAGTCATTTTGACTAGATGACCACACAGTACACATGCTCTCTCAACAGCATCTACTGCCCCCACTGACTAGTACAGTGAAGTTCATCGTCACACCTGTGCATTCCAGTCCACTCTCCTTGGCTGCTAGGATACATGGATCTTACACAATCCATTCTCATTATATTAACAATGGCTAAACTTTTTCCAGAGAGACCTTATATACAAACAGTAATTTTGGCCACTCTTTAGCTCCTTGTTTTTACTTCACTTATGTGTGAAGAGCACATCATAAGAAACCAACTTCTGTTTGAGGAGGTTCTAATGAGTGCATGCATGTTAAGACAGTATTTTAAAACCACATTATTCTATATTTCTACTTATTGGAGTTAATGTTTTCTTATTTATTTCTTAACAAATTGACATTTTTAGGTCTTTCAACCTCTTTCTGTAGTTCAAAGTGGGGATTTATTGTTAACTTTATTCCTATAAGTCTATAAAAGCTGAATAATATTTAAACGTTTTATTCTTCCTATTCCATTATGCACTCTCCCACATTCTTCCTCTCACTCCCTACTGTCACGTGCATTGTTCATTGTAAACAATTCAGTGTCCCTGTCATTAGGATGACATTTGTAGGAAAAGTCGTGTCCCCAAAACACTGCAAATACACACATATTTTAAGGCAGTTATTTCATTTTCATATTCCCTCTCTTTCATATTAAACTGTAGGAGAATGCAATTTTTTTTAAATTAAAAAAATTAGACTATGGGCCCTGGCTCATGTGGCTCAGTGGATTGAGCACCAGCCTGTGAACCAAAGGGTCGCCAGTTTGATTCTCAGTCAGGGCACATACCTGGGTTGTGGGCCAGGTCCCCAGTAGGAGGCGCATGAGAGGCAACCACACATTGATGTTTCTCTCCCTCTCTTTCTCCCTCCCTTCCCTTCTCTCTAAAACTAAATACATAAAGTCTTAAAAAAATATAAAAGAATTAGAGTATGAACATGATGGCAGTCATAAAATAGTGAACATCTTCTGCATCTCCAGGTAACAATATTTAAACCTGTTACCTAAGTACAACAAGATTCATTTTAAATAATATGTTGTTGAGCAGTGACAATTTGTTTATAATTCTAAGTGTGGAATTTTTGTTTTGTAGTATTGTGACCAATCTCATTGCTGCATGGTCTAAATATCTGCATTGTCCTTGAGTTTTCATTTGATAAAACTCTTAATAATTTCTGAAAGATAAATCTAAATTAAATGAAATAAAGTGTATTCCATGAACTATTCCCTGCAAATAGTTACTGCATCTAATTCTGGGCTATAAAAAGATTCAGAAAAAGTAAGGTAATTATTGTAATATATCTATTTCTCACTTCCATATACTTCAATTTTATGTAGTGAATAGAAAAAGTCTGATATGGTAAAAAAAATTATATTTTATTGTATTAATTTTATATAGATAGAAAATGCATGAGGGGGCAAGACAACATTTAAAATTTAATTCAGATTTCTTTTCCTCATTAAGAATCTAGAATTTTGAGTTTTACAAGACATTATATTCTGAGTGATGCTTTATGTCTAATGTAAGAAGAGTGGCTAAAGAGCACTGTCTTGTTTTGTTTAAACAAATGGACACACTGGAAAGAAAGTAAAGTGGGGTAAGAGAGTGAGAGGGAAAGAGACAGAAAGAGAGGGGAAACAACAAAGAGAGAGGGAGGGAGAGATGGGGATGGAGAGAGAGAGAAAAAGAGAGAGAGAGACTGAAAGAAAAATTATCAATCTAGAAATTTACTTTGCAATTATCAATGAAAATAAATAGTAAAGATATACTCTGTTGAAGAGCTCAACAGAGCTTGTTAAGTACTATGGGAGACAAATCTTAGAGAGCAAATATTTAAACATTTAATGTTCATTTTAAAAAAGCCCAAAAACTGCTATTCAAAATAATTCGATAGAATTTTTGAAGGTTGACCAAAATAAAGTAGCACAAATTAATGAATGTCAAATATTTTAAGATATTGAACTTAAGCACAAGGGAAAAAAGTCTGTAAGTATCCAAGAAGACTCAAATGACCTCAACAGAAAAAGCAGTGGGTCATTACATTTCATTTGACCAGAATTAAAGGTAAAATCACCAAAGCATCATGGATTCTAAAGGCAGAAGGTAAAGAATTATAAACCAAGATTCTGTGATGTATCAACAATATTGTTCATGAGCACAAGCAACAGAAAAATCTTGTCTTGGTTGCTAATCACATACAAGAACAAAACCACAATCCTGACTTCATTGTGTCTAAAAGATCACAATGAAACAGAGTAAAATATAATGCTGGAAAGTGAAGCAATGGGTAAAGGTAGAGCAGGAAGATATCCAAAAGATAGAGAATAGGTAAATTTAGTAATATTATATAAAGTTGAATACAGAGAAAGCAGCACTCAATAACATTATAAATAGATATATCAAGAATAAGAATAGTTGACACTTAATAGAAGAAAATACATAACTACACATTTTTCTTATCAAAATAACATAAAATATATAAAACTAGTGACAACCCCAATACAAATTGGCAGACATAAAATATTAAAGGAAAAGTTTAGCATTTTGGTGCTAAGCTAATAAGACTGACTTTAAAATTAAAGATATAGAAGAATATCATCTACCTATGTAATCACCAGAATCCATATCTTTACTGGCAAAAATTTATAAGGGGGTATTTAATAATAACTTTCCTTGCAGCTTAAAGTATCAGTGGAAAGTCTAAAATTCTGAAACAGTTGCATTTTCTATAGTTTAATATGAAAAGCATATAACTGCCCTAAACCATGCATAAAGAATTTACAGTGACTGGTTAAACTATGCTGTGGTATAATAAAACAGGTTTTGAGAATCCTAAGTCAATATTCACTGAGGCAGTTTAATTAGGAGAGACTAGACATCTGATCTAGGGATAGTGAAGGCTATGGAGGCTGCAGAAGAAGAATGTCTTTATAGAGAGTTATGAGATACAAAGGCAGATGGATCCTTGAAGAGAACTCCACCTTATTCTTTACTACTTTACTTCCAGCAACACTGACATCAAGGGAGCACATAAAGAATTTGGCATGTTTTTTGAAATTTAGGCATTACAGCTATTGCTGCTTAATTCATAAGTAAAAGTCCAAAAACAAGATGCTGGCTGGCAAGAAGGAGACTACCTTGAGAACTGCATGTGTATTTCAAGTTTGGTTCACCATCTGTGAACCTGATATAGATGTTCAATAATTGATATGGTTGGGAGTTATTCTACAAAGTACCACCCACAAAACAACAGCATTGAGAGGAGTAGACCACCAGAAGACAGGGACTGTAGGAGGAGCTCATGGTAAGCTGAGATGAGAAGGTATTGACCATGTCAGGGAACTTATCCAAAGTACCCAGAAAAGAGATTTATAAGAAACCCCAAAACATGCCCTCTAAGTAAAAAACATCATCTTTGGTGCCTATGATCTGCCAGATTGCATCTCTCCAAATTGCATGAACCTTTCCCATTAGTCCTGACCACAGAGGACCACTGGCAGCAGCCTGAAAGAAGGGAAGGAAGGAAACAGGGCATACGAGAGACCAGTCATTCTTCACCACTCACCACTAGTTTCCAGCCTAAGGTAGCACCAACCTTTCGTCTGGGTAAAGTATGGGAGTAAGCAGTTTTGAGAATAAATGGGATTTGTATTACATGAGACTTATAAAAAGCCTAGAATTTCATCCAGATTGTTTCTAAAGGAAGTCAAGGCAGTAATTTAAAAGAATCCACAGTGAAACTAAATAAACTTGCTTTAGCTTGTATCTTATTGAGATCAGCTCATTCAATGTACTAGGAAAAAAGTAAAGTAAATATTTGGCAAGCCAGCAAGCAAACATACTAAAACTTTTAAGTATTTTTTCAGGAATAAATAAGACTAAGAAAAAAGTAAAAGTAAATTTATCTTTACTCATTTTGCAGTGCTTAGGAATGGAAGATATATATATATGTACAGCTTTAATATGTGCTACCATAAATGTCCTCTGTTGTAACAAAAAGAAGAAAGAACAACTTTATTTAAGACTATTGTAATAGGTCAAAAAGACCAAAACTTAGATTGAGTTCAACTCCATTGAAACAAAGGAGAGTTTTTAAGAGCAGGTATGGGAGGACCATAGCCCACCTAGGTTTGCCACTGGCCTCAACCAAAGAACAAGTGAACTTTGTCATATCTTCATGACAGGATATTTTTCACAATTTGGAGAAAGGCACCCCCTTCAACTTAAAGTAAATGATCTCAAAAAGTGATTGTATATTAATGACTAAGCTGTATTTTACACATTAATATAAGATTGATTGACATCTTCCAACAATTGAATCTTAATACCCAAATTTCACTTTGTTACATGTTTTATTCACTTAGCTTTCAAACTACCTTAGAAATGAAAGAATTAAATTAAACAACACAAACACATTTACTTAAGTAAATCCAGTAGGAAAAGACTCAAGGAGCTGGAAAATAAATACAGGGTGGGACAAAAGTAGGTTTACAGTTGTTCATATGGAAAAATAATACAATAATTAATAAATAATAACATAAGAATAAACTCCGTGTCTCACATACTCACAACTATAAACCTACCCTGTATTTTCCTAAAACATACTCTAGTAGCAAACCTACAGATTTAGATAATAACTATTAAGATTCAAATAAGTTGCCTGGAAGATAAAGTGCTAGAAGCATCTAAACCTTAAGATAAAAATGTACGTGACTAAAAAATAAGGAATAATTATGAGATTCGCTGGTATTTTTGTATTCAGTTGATAAGTTCCATCCTTCTGTGGCATTCTTTTTAAAATAATTTTTATTTTTCAATTACAGTTGACATACATTATAGTAGTTTTAGGTGTACAACCCCGATTAGACATTTATATAACTTACAAAGTGATCGCCTTGATAAATCTAGATCCATCTGACACCATATATAGTAATTACAGTATTACTGACTAGTCCTTCTGTAATCTATGTCTCCCCATGACTGCTCTGTAACTGCCAATTTGTACTTGTGAATCCCTTTACCTGTTTCACCCACCCCCTCTCACCACCTACCATGTAGCAACCATAAAAATATTCTTGCATCTAACAGTTTATTTCTGTTTGGCTTGGTTTTGTGTTTGTTTTTAGATTCTACATATATGTAAAATCACCTGGCATTTGTCTTCCTCTCTCTGACTTATTCCACTCAGCACAATATGCTTTAGGTCCATCTGTGCTGCTGCAGATGGCAAGATTTCCTTCTTTTTTATAGAGGAGTCATATTTTATTGTATATATGTACCACTTCTGCATCCATTCATCTACTGGTGGACACTTAGGTTGCTTCCGTATCCTGGCTATTGTAAATAATGCTAAAATAAACATATGGGTATATATGTCTTTTTGATTTAATGTTTTGGGTTTCTTCAGATAAATACCCAGAAGTGAAATTGCTGGGCCCTTCTTTGTTTTTTATTATAGCCTTTGTTTTAAAGGCCATTTTGTCTGGTATAAGTATTAGTACCCCAGCGTTGTTTGTTTGTTTACATTTTCATGAAATATCTTTTTCCATCCCATTACTTTCCATCTGTATGTCTTTTGATCTGAGCTGGGTGTCTTGTGGACACCGTATCTAAGGATCTTGTTTGTTATCCACTCTGCCACTGTATACCTTTTGATTGGAGCATTTGATCCATTTGCATTTAAAGTAATTATTGATAGATGTGTACTTATTGCCATTTTATTATTCATATTTTTAACCTTATTATTCATATTACATTAACCTTGTAATGTTTCTTCTTCTTCAAAGAGATCCTTTAACATTTCATGTAATACTGGTTTGGTGGTGATAAACTCCTTTAGCTTTTTCTTGTCTGGGAAGCTCCTTATATATCCTTTGATTCAAAATGATAGTTTTGCTGGTATAGTAATCTTGGTTGTAGGTCCTTATTTTTCATAACTTTGAATATTTCTTGCCACTCCCTTCTGGCCTGCAGTTTCTGTTGAGAAAGCAGCTGAAAGTCTTACGGGAGCTCCCTTGAAGGTAGCTAACTGCTTTTCTCTTGCTGCTTTTAAGATTCTCTCATTGTCTTTAGCCTTTGGCATGTTGATTATGATGGGCCTTGCTGTGGGCCTCTTTGGGTTCATCATATTTGGGACTCTTTGCACTTCCTGAACTTGTATGTCTACTTCCTTAACCAGGTTAGGGAAGTTTTCCATCATTATTTTTTTAAATAGGTTTTTAATTTCTTGCTCTCTCTTTTCTCCTGCTAACACCCCCATGATACAAATGTAGGCATTCTTGAAGTTGTCCCAGAGGCTACTTAATCTATGCTCACTTTTGGATTTTTTTTCTTTTCCTGTTTTCTGATTAGGTGTTTTCTGCTTCCTTATCTTCCAAACCACTGATCTGATCTTCTGCTTCATCTACTCCACTGTTGATTCCCTATAAATTATGCTTCATTTCAGTTATTGTATTCTTGATTTCTGACTGGTTCTTTTTTATGCTTCTATCTCCATTTTTATGTTTGCTATCTCTTTGTTGAAGTTTTCACTAGTCTTCTTAATCATTTATGACTTTACACTTATTTGTAAACAATATTCCAACTATTTCCCATTATAAGATACATTTTTCTGCCTTCATTACCTTCCAGTTCTTCCCTGTTTCTTCTTAGTATACTTTAAAATATTTTTATTTGTCCATTCCCTAATTTGTTCTTTTCTGTTTATCTCTAATGAGACTGTGCCATTGCAAATTTAAAAACAAAACAGAAGTAACTTTTTGCATGTATAAGAAAATGGGACTGAATTCAGGGAAGTAAGTGTAAGGGAAAGGGATGGGTTGGTGTGGGAGTCACAAGGCTATGAATGATGCTGTTGCCTTTTCTCCAACTGACTGTAAATATACACAATTTACACTGTAAAAATATTTTTTCCGAAAGGCAATGTTAGCCTTTTGTTTTCTTTTGGTTCACAGTCCAACACTCAATCCACTGAGCCACACCACCAGGGCCTACCTTCTGTTTTCTGACAGCACCACACTCAGAGCTTATGGAACACTCCCTATATATATTAAGGATAAATACTGATATATTAACCCATAAGCCAGGTTTGAAACCACTCACCTTTACTTTTGTCTCTAAATTTACTGTTCATTGCAGTTGTCTATATATTGGGTACATTAGGAAGGTAAATTATCACATAGTTCAGGTAATGACTGTATATTATACGCATACATGTTCACGCGAGAGAAAAGAGTACACATAAAAGACCTTCCATGTGTTTAAGAGTCACTTTGAGAGTGGGAGGGAACTTTCGAGATGATGGATATGTTTACAGCATAGGTGGCAGCGATGCTTTCACAGATACATACTCACAGATATGTACAGCTTTTCATGTGTTAATCAAACCTCAGTAAAGTGGTTTTGAAAAATTGCTTTAGGTTAGTCATTCTTGTATGTGGTATTTTTCTTTCAAAAATAACCTAGAGTTTCTTTTTAAAAAAAAGTATATATTTAGTTCATTAATGTTTAGTTCATATGTTTGTTCATTAATGCAACCATGCCTCCATCTCATGTAGCACACTTACTTCCACATATTCTCAGTTTCTACATGAAATGCAATTGATTTATTGTGGGTGTAACTTAAGGTGTTTTCTATAATATTAAAATAAATAAATGTCAGTATGCTTTGTAAAAGATTACATAAACACATAGCCTTTCAAACATTACCTGAGTTACTGATCTCATATTCTAGGGATTTCTCTCACTGATATTTGTCAGAATAGGACTATGAGTATTAGAATAAATTGTTCACAGATATGTTATTTTTAAATATTTTCTCACATTCAAATGTGTGGAAATTCTTAATAAGAAGCAGTGAAAATGACGCCTAATCAGAATAATAGGAAGAAAGTCTATGAGGTGATGTCTTATTTTCAGTTAACTTTTCATAAAATAATGTCCTGAAATAGTGTTCTAAAATAATGAAGGAAATGGTTATTAGAAGTATCATTTTTAATAAGATTTTTAACATCAGAGGCCAAACTGTGGACACACTGGTGTGTCCTAAAAGTCCTCCTGCCCAGATAGCCTGCAAGAGACAGAGGGACTGGCTCCTGGATATGCTGGACGCGGGGGAACAGAGAAGAGGTGGCACCTCTGTCAATCACCCAGAGGTCTGTGTTTAGTCTGAATAGAGAGCTCCACTCACTGAAAGCTTCAGTTCCTTTGTTCCTCAGAGGCATTCTTTTATAGCCAAACCTATGACAGAGAGAAGAAAGTACAGAGAGGCCTCATTTTAGAATTCATTTTATAGTGCAGCTGTGTACAGATTTAAAAATAATTCTTTGATTTTTCAATTAACTCTCCTCTAAGGCTGATAATGCTTGCAGGTTGTGCTGAAGAGAGATTAGAGGCAGGTAATAGAAACTACAGAAGAAACAACACTTGTTTTCTTCTATGGTCAATATGAAAAATTATCCTCCTTCGGTGAATAAAAAACCTGATGTGCTGAGAAGCACAGACATATGACAAAATGTAAATTAAATGTCTCTTTTATACTCAAAGGAAAAATCCAGTTATGTTTGGAATTGGGTCCTCTCCAAATGCAAATGAATGACAAGCCCTGTGTATCCCAAGAGAAATACCTTCTATAGACAAATAAAAAGAAATAAGGCCTATTTCTTTATTTCTCTTTTTATGCTGTGTGGAAAACTTTTGGCTAATCATTTTTATGTACCGTAATTGCTAGAGTAACATTTTCCTAACAGTACTCTGAGAAATTCTTATTTTCTGAGAAATATTATAAGCAGCCTCTAGCCACCAACTACCAATTTTTTTTAAATGTTAGTAACATATTTCTTCTAATAGTTGGTTTTTAACATGTATATGTTCATATATACATATATAATGTTACATCCCAATATGACCAGAGCTCTTTGCATGTATTAATTCCTTTAACCCTAACAACCTTGGAGGTAGGCATTGTATTAATTAAACAAGGAAGCCATCACACTGCAGTGGCTCTAATGCCATGGAGGCCTACATAAGGAAACCCAAATCTAAGCCTGTAAGTGCTTCTGGGTTACTAAATCAAAACCTAATGGCAGCCAATCACAAACAGCCAGCTAGTCTTTAAGCAAGGCCATTCAGATAATTGCCTTGCTTTGCCTCGCCTCTTCTCTATAAAAATTAGGAACAGTCTATTTCACTACAGCTCAGGGAGTTCTTCCTGAGCTGTTGGGCAATAGACTGCTCCGAATGCCTTCTGGTTTGGTGCTGCCCAATTCCAGTGATTTTTGCTCAAATAAACTCTTAAAATTTTTAATATGCCTCAGTGTATCTTTTAACATAGGTGACGTAACTATTATCATTTTACTAAAAGGTGAAGGAATCCACCCCTTGGTTAAAGGACTGAAATTTGCATAAATGGATCAGAACAAGAGAGGCCAGCAATAAGTCCATACAACGCAGTCAGCTGATTTATAATGAAGATGCAAAATTTGCCCAATTTGATGGAGAATATTCTTTTCAACAAAAGGTACAGAAACAATTGAACCTCCATATGCAAAACTTGAACCTTCACATATAAATTAATAAAACTTCTAGAATGGAATATAGGTGAAAATATTTGTTATTTGAGATTCAGCAAAGAGTTTTTAAGTATGTCCTCAAAAACCTGACCCATGGAAAAAAAAATGATGATTTAAACCTCATCAATGTTAAAAAAAAAAAAGAGTTTGCATTGCCACATTGTTAAGGTAATGAAAAGAAAAACTGAAGACAGGGAGAAAATATACACAAATCACATTTATGATTAAGCATATGAATCCAGAATAAATAATTTAAATTCAATAATAAGATAAATATATAAATTATAATATGAAGATATATCATGACAAAGAGGTTATATTTATATAAAGGTGGCAAATGATCATCCAAAAAGATGCTCAACATCATTAATCATTAAGGAAATGCAAATTTAAATCAAAATGAGATACCACTACACACTCATTACAATAGCCAAAATTACTTTAAAATAAACCAACAATAACAAATGCTGACAAAGAGGTTGATCAACTGAAACTCTCACACATTGTTGGTAAGAATAACAGGGAGAGGAAAATACATAACCTCAGTTATAGGCAAGAGAAAATGGCTACTATATATACAATCAGAAATAACAGCAGTGATGTTTACCAAGTGTCACCATAGATGTATGCTAAAATCGCCGAGGGACATATGTATTCAGGAGGCTCCTTTCGCTATTATCATTTTCACCACTCACCAGTGTTTCTTGCATTTCTCAGATGCTTCTGGGATTATCTAAACTAACAATCTGAGTTGAAGTCACCTTTGTTACAACCACACAACTATTTTTTCAAATACATATGTGGACTGAAATTCTGAGATGTTAGTGTACATAGAGTTCTCTAATACTGATTTATTGATTTATTATGGAATTTATTGATTATGAAATAGATATACCACTTGAATTTTTATATGGTTTGGTCTAAAATTCTATTAATTTTCATATATTTTTATTTTACATAAGTGTCCCTTCATGGCTATTCAGAACACTCAAGTTTCTATGTTCTTCAACTTCTCTCCTAAAATACAGTGCTGTTGCAGGTGACTACCAAATTTCAGACTAATTCAACTAACCCAAGACCATCTACATTTTCTCCTACTCTATCTTCTAGCCATTTTATAGTTTTGAATCTTACATTTAGTTCTGTGATATTTTTGTGTTCATTTTTGTGAGGAGTGTAAAGTCTGTGTCTAGAGTATTAAATATGATCTGTATAATACTTTAATAATGGAAATGTTCCATTTCACATTTGCCCAAACCCATAGACTTTTTAACAGTAAACCCTAATGTAAACATTGGACTTCATGTGATTATGATGTGTTAATGTAGGCTTATCAATTGTAATAAATGCACCACTCTTGTGAGGGGATATTGATAGTGAGGAAACATCTGCATGTATGGGAGCAGAGGGTATATGGGAAATGTTTGTACTGTTCACTCAATTTTGCTATGAATCCTAAACTACATTTATAATAAGTCAGCTAAGCCCTGGCCAGGTAGTTCAGTTGGTTAGAGCATGGTCCTGATATGCCAAGGTTGTGGGTTCAGTCCCCAGTCAGGGCACACACAAGAATCAATAAATGAATGTATCAATAAGTATAACAACAAATTGATGTTTCTCTCTCTCTTTCTTTTTCTCTCTCTCAGTATCAATAAATAAAAATTCAAAAATATTAGAAACAAAGGGAATAAATATGGTACTACATTTTATGGTTTAGTTATAGAATTCTTTAGTAAATGTCATATTTTGCAATAGATTTAGCAATGATTAAGAAATATTCACTGTTTTTGATACCTATTTTGTATTTACTATTTATACATATCATCTAAAATTATATCAACTTATTTGATTTTCCAATTCAGATTAATAAAGAAGTCACAAGCATGAAAAGGTAGAATCAAAAAAGTTTTCCTGGCTATAGGTAAATGTTATAGTGTTAAAAATGTCAGTAAGTCAATTGTAGATGGAAAATGTCAGTAAAATTTAAATATGATGTTTATGATTTATCTACTCTGTATGGAATTATGGTATAAAGAAGGAAATGTTTATTCCATTAGGAAAATGTTAGAATTTAAAATTTCAAAACAAAGAAAGATTCCTTCTAATATATTATTTTTAAAGCATCTTGCTTCATTTATTTTTTCTTTACTTTTGTTAACACTATTACACATGTCCCTACTTCCAGCCCCTTAGCCCACCTCCACCCAGTCCCCGCCTCTCCCTCCCTCTGGTCACACCACACTGTTGTCTGTGTCTATGGGTTATGATGTATGTTCTTTGGCTAATCCCTTCATGTTTTGATTCCTGCTTTCTGTTGGGAATGTAGAAAAAGTTCTAAAATGTTAATTTTTTTAATAAAAGGAGGGGGTGCCATTATTAACTTCCCAGTAAAGATAATCTATACAAATTAGGTGAGAAACAAGACAGAAAAAAAATTATGCAAATTTGTCACAAGATTCTCAATTCTAGGGGGGAAAGAAACCAAGAAGGAAATTCCCTGTGGTATAACATAGAATCAGTTCCTCATCTGATTAGTGTAAACTGGCAGAAATGGCATTATTTGAGAGGAAGCTTTGTTTACGTGACTTACAGAAGTTTAAAAAAATCAAATAACTTGAATGGGAAAGCTTTATTTGTATAAGAGGCTTATGAAAAACCGTGCTATGCTCTCAGTCAAAGCAAAGCTGCCATTTATGTCTATTTATGGTTTTGCACATTTCCTAGAGAGAAGACACCTCGACTTGATGATTCTAAGTAACTAGTAATGCTTACGATATAAAGGCTTTTGATTCTATTTTTTTACAAAATATTTCCTGCCTTAGGTGTACATATATAGAGAGAGATTTTTAAAAAATAATCCAGAAATCAAACAAAATAAAACATAAAGGGAGAATCTTCTGCTGTACCTCATATTTTTATTTATTTTTGAAATAAGTATTACTATTCTATGTCATTTAATTTTATTTTTTTTTCTTTGGAGAATTATTTATTTACTTATTTTTATTGAATTTATTGAGGTGACATTGGGTAATAAAATTACCTAGGTTTCAGCCCTGGCTGGGTGGCTCAGCCGGTTGAAGTATCGTCCCATACACAATAGACTGCAGGTTTGATCCCCAGTTGGGGCACATACCTAGGTTGCTGGTTCAATCCCCAGTCGGGGTACATGCAGGAAGCAACCATTCAATGTTTCTCTCTTTCTCTCTCTCCCTCCCTCTCTTTCTAAAATCAATGATCACATCCACAGATGAGGATATAAAAATTAAATTAAATTAAATATGAAAAACAATTATATTGGTTTTATGTATATAACTATAATATACAGCATATATATATTGTATTGTGTGTACACTACCCCAAGTCAAGTCTCCTTCTATCACCACTGATACCCTTTGACCCTCTCCTCCTCCCTCCCACCCCCTTTCCCTCTGGTAACCACCATACAACACTCTGTGTCTATGAGCAGTGGGTTTCTTTCGGTGTTTATTTTGTGTTAGTTTTTGTTGTATTTTTTTGCTTAATCTCTTCACCTTTTTCACCCTTTATCAAATTTTTAATATAACATCTTGTGGATAAATATACTTGTTAATTTTAGAAAATCATAAAAAATAATAAAATTAAATGTACTCATCATGTTCCAAGTAATTAGACATTTAGATTTGTAGGTCTCCAGTCTCTTACAGTCATATTAAATTGGATTTTTTTCTGTCTCTTTCCCCTTCTGTCTTTACTTGTCTCCATTTTTATTTAAAAACCATTTCCTTACATCATCAAAATCCCTTATAAAACATAGCTTAAATGATTACATATCATTACAGCCTATAGTTTTATAGTTTATCTATTAAACATAGGCCTATTTCCAAACTTTCCCTTTTAAATAGTATAAAATATTTTACACATAACATGTTGTGCTTATAGAATTACTAAAAATTAAGTTGATAAAAACTTGAATATTATCACTTGTTTCTTATTAACAGAGTGAGCTAAAAATTCTATACAAACTTACAAGCACAGCTTTCTTAATTGCTGATTTTGTACACATGATTATAAATTACATAGAAAGATAATCTTTGTTTCATCAATAGAAAATATAATCTTATTATTTTAACTTTCAAACAAAGCCTATTACTTTTGAATTTTAACATTTTTTACTTGTAATTAAAAAAAGCTGTATCTTCTAAAAAGTATGTTGATGTATTTTTTTTTAATTAGTATTCTCCTTTCTTCTTTATAATCACCAAGCACTTAATTTACAGAATGTCACCATTTGGGGTCATAAATGTCATAAATATTTTTTTAAATATGCCACTATTCTGTGTTTTAATTATGCTTATCATAAGGTATAAAAACATTTATGTGTTCAATGAAATTTTCTTTCCTTTTTGCAATTTTGACTTTATTACTTTTCATGGCTTTCTGCACTAGAAATCATATAAAGGTAAATAATAGTTTCTGTTCTTTTTAATTTTTTCCCTTTTATACCATTGTAATTTATTTGAAATAGCTAGCATTCTCATTGTCCTTAATTTTTAAATGATGTGTCTATCTAGTTTTACTTTTCTTGGGTATAAGATTTAGTTACCAATTTTTTACATTTTAATAATTCTAATTTGTGTTGAGACAACTTTAAGAGTAAAGGTTTTCTTTCTGGTTGATCATATAATGTATAATGGAATAGCACTTGTCAAAGCTGATTCAGATATTTTTTAGGTACATCAGTTATTTTCTTTATCTGACACTTCCCTATTGGATCTACCAAAGTCCAAAGGGAGATGTTGAAAACTACTAAAATTGTATTGTCCATATCTAAATTATTTTTTACTTATTTAGAATTTTTTTAGTTTGAAAAAGAAAACAAAAAAGATACAAAACTATTATAATTCACTAGTAAGTTAATTATAACTAAGTAAAGACTTATTTTACATATAAATATAACTTAAAATATTAGTTAAATTATGAATTGCAGTTAACTGAATCTTATATGAAAGAAGAAATTTTGATATTAAAGATTTATTGTCATGGTTTAGCATCCAAAAACCCATCAATGACATTGGCCACATAAATAAAATTAATATAAAATATATTTATGATTATTCTAACTAATGAGTTTTGACACCTCTTGATTCTGGGTATCTTCATATGGATTCCTCAAATGTAGAGCCTGAGGCAGAGACTTGGGGAAAGGATGGGAGGTAATCCCAAAAAGACAGAAAGAGTTGGGAATGATAAACATCAATGAGGAAAAACTAATAAAGAATGTGTAATGGAACTGATTAATATCTTTTCTGAGGAATCCTGTAAAATACGACTCAGAATAGTTCTTCCAAGAGGTTAAAGACTATGCCAGATGAGTTCTTAAGCTTCTAACAATTATAAAAAATATTCTGTCATTGAGTTGCGAGTGATGAAACAGAACATAAAGTCTATAGTAAGTGATATAACACATCACAATATGGTAAATCAACAATTCCAATGATTTTAGACCATGAGAAGCACCTTTCATGAAAAAGGGTCTTGTCCTCTCATGAAAAAGAAGAGGACCTTGTAGCCAGTCATGAATTGATTGTAAAATTAAAATATGCTGATATTTCTAATATCATACCAGTTACTTATCACCAATAGTTGAAGTGAGAATAAAGGTTTTTTTTAATTAAGTGAAAATGTTGGCATGACTATCTAAATAAATAAACATCCTGTTCTCAGTATAATTTTGTGATGAAAGAAAAAATCATTTAAAAATGGCCAGGAAAACTATGTGAAATCTAAATAGATTATTTTTCTTCTCACCAATAAAAGTGTTGGGTTATTTTTTTGACAGTTTTCATGACCTGAGAGTATCATTTTGTGCACTGTGCCTTAGTAGAGGCTGCGATGGTAGAAAGAAAAAAAGGAACAAATGAAATGATAGCAATAACAAGAAAAGGTGGTAGTGATGGAAAAATGAAGAAGAGAAAGGAAATACAACTAAACAGATACCTATGGTAAAAGAACTTTTTACTTCCTCAAAATATGACATTAAGAAAAACAACTTCAAAATATCAGTTACAAAAATAAATTTAGTAATATGTTAAATATGCTACACTTTCTTTAGTAAGTTTTCATTAATATACACCAATGGTCTCTGAATGCTTGTTCATCTGAACTAAAGGTTTTTGATAAACTTGTTGTTTACATACTTTTCTCTGAAAATAATTTTGAGTTTTCCCTGTATATTTTTATTTCTCCTATCCATTATCAATATTTTTTATTTTTTTATTGTTCAAGTACAGTTGTCTCCATTTTTTTCTAGAAGATATTCATTTGAAATTATCCTTATTTTTATAACTCCAATATTGATCCTCTACCCTCTTAAATATAATTTAATAAATTAATAAATTCTAAAATTTTGTGAGAATGTTTCAAAGGGGAATTCCAAAAACAAGTTTTAAAAAATGTATAGTACCAATGCATACATAGAAAATCTAACAGATTCTAGAGATAAACTCTCAAAATTAATAAGTAATTTTGTTCAAAATTTTTCAGGTTCAAGTTAGTTTTCAAAAGTACATTTTAACCAAAGAGAAAATATAACAGGTGAAATTTTAAAATATCATTTTAGAATAGCATACTAAGACCTAAATTATTTGATGACTTTCCAGTGTAAAACCTTTTAAGTGTCTATATGAAAAAGCTTTGTGTTGCAGAATATTTCACCATAGACTTTATATTTTTTAAACATTAAATTTAAAGACATATGATTCTAGTCTTTATTTAAGAGCATCTCATGTTTATTTAATAATGTCAAGACCATTATTGGTGTATATTTGTAAGGTAACTAATAGAGAGAAGACAGAGGTTTTGTTCTGTTTGCCCTGGCTAATGCTTTGCCAGCTGACATTGAGTAATGAATTTCTGCAACGTCTGTCATCTTGATAGGAGCTTTGAAAAAAAAAATCTTAGGATTCCAAAATGTATATCTTTCAAATATTTTTGACAAAGATATTTGAAGAATGCTCTAAATTCAGATTAGATGTCGATAGAATTATTTCAATATATTCTCATTCCACAGCTTAACCTGTAACCACATTGGATCCTGGACAGCAGGATCCTGTGCTGTGGCAGCAATAGACACAAAGACACGGACTACAGAAATCCTGTGGAGAAAAAGGGACGGCATGGCCACTTTCTAGGTCAGAGAGGGGGAGAGGGCTGGAGAGAGCCCAGGAGAGAGCCAACCCCTGCTTGGACAGGCTTTTATTGTTTTCTAGGCACATTACATCAAGGATGGCCCTCATTTACTATGCACAGGTTTGTTTTGGGTGGTTACCTTTTACAGAAAACAAAGGAGAGGGTGTTGCTAATTACATCAAACAAGAAGGATATTTGCAAATGTAAAGGGGAAAGTGGTGGAACTGGTTACACTCCATACTTGGGAGGTTTAGCTCAGATTTTAGGAAGTTAAAGAAACTCAGTAAACATTTGCTGCCTCAATTCAGGGTGAGGGAGTTTTAGCAAGAGCAAGTCACATAGCAGCCCAGGTACAATGCAGGCCTGATTCCCCACGGGAGAACCTGTCCGTGGGCATGGGTCCTGCCTGCCTAACCTCGCACCCACTGGCTTTTCCAAGTGGGAGCTGGGCTACATTTTCCACGTGTGGAACAGTTCCCCATAGATTACTACTGTATTGTACATACCCAGACCAATTTATTTTCTCTCTCAGCCCTTATAGAAAATATGCACATATACCGTTTTGTTAACTTAAGGCTGTCAAACCACTAACTCAGTGGTTTCAATATCATAAATGTTTTCTCTCCCAGTTTCAGAGACTAGAAGTTCAAAATGTATGTAGCGGCAAGCCCGTTGTCCCTCTGAATCCTTGCCTCTTCCTAGCTCATGGTGGTAGTAATCGAATCCTCTGTGCTCCTGGGCTTGTAGTAGCGAAGTCCTCTCTCTGCCTTCATCTTGGTATTTCCCTTTTGTCTTTCTTCATACGGCCCTCTTCTTATAAGGACAGCTGTCGTATTGAATTAGATCCCACTCTACCCCAGCATGGCCTCATCTTAATTAATTGCATCTGCTACAACCTTATTTCCAAATAAGGTCACATTCTAAGATACTAGGGATTAGGATTTCAACATCAGATTTTTGGGGGGTGGGATACAATTCAATCTATAGCAACTGTGAAATAGATTCCCCCCAAAAGTTATGGATATTTATTGAGACACCAAAATTTAAAGTGGGTTGCACTATATTTCTGCAGGAAACCAAGAGTCCCTTTGCAGGGCCCTCCTTATCAGGTGAATTATAAATGGTAGAGTGCCTGAGGACTTCATCCTTAGTCTCCATTTCATCCCTATTTTCTCTCTGCCTAGTTCTTCTCATCCCTGCTGATGACCACTGGCCTGATTTCATTCTGTTTTATATGTCTAAGTATTTTCAGAGTTAAATCTGTGAACTTTTGGGGGCTTTTGATGGTACACTCTGAGTGCCAGTGATGAGGTTGGATGAGTACTATTATTCTTTAGTAGGAAAGAGCATTAACTTAAGTAACATTTAAAAAGTAGAATTTAAAGGACCTGTTCTTTAAATTCTAAATTGAGACTTCTCACTTCCTAATATTTTTTTTCCTTCAAAAAAATTCAGTGTAAAAAAAAGTGTTCTGTGAAGTAGATAGGTGTCACCTGGTGTGATAAAATAAACAACACTAGCAGAAGTGATATTCACCAAAAAAAGAAGAGCATGAGTCATCCGTGTGAACAGATAGAAAATTAGGGCAAGTAAACTGATGTCATAGTGCTTTATACGAACAGTAATAAAAAGAAGGGGAAAAAAGAGCAAGTTTTCTCCAGCAAATTCTTTAAGGTCTTAAAAGACATGAACTTTCTAAATCAGTAAGACTGTTTTTTAGGGAAGAGCTTTTTTCTCTACTTGGGGTTAGATTTTTTAATTGATTAACAGCTGAAATTATATAAAAATTCAGTTTTAAGCTTCTCTACTCTCTGCACTGTCCACACACACATGCACAAGCATGCACACACACACTGAGTTTGGAACTAATTACAAATAAAAAGTGGTACTTGTATGAGTTTTATTATTTAAAATTATGGAATGAAGAATATTGGATAATGTGGGGCAATCACTGGAGAGGACAGAGCCCCTAGAACAAGTTTTATTTGAATAGTAACATAGCTTGCTGAGTGTTTCTGCCTCATACTGTATGGACAAAGGACAGAGAACTAGAAGAGAAAGAAAATGAGAAGAGCGAGAAGAAACATAAAAGAGGAGAGAGAAAAAAAAACTCGAAAGATGTAAGAATGATGATTATGACCCTGATGATAACAAGGGGAATATGGTTAAAATATAATGTAAATAAATTAAAGTGTCTCTGCCCAGATGGCTGTGCGTTTATTTTCAGGTAAGAATCCAACAATGATACTGCCCATCTTAACAAGGTGGAGGAAAACATCTCCTATGTAAAACAAGGTCATTCAGACAATATGCAGATCAAGAATAACCATGAGTTTTGTAATTCAAAGTGCATGTACTTTAGAACAAAGATATATGTTTAAGCAGAGAGAGAGGGAAAGAGAGAGAGGAACCATGCCTGGAGTACTATGTAAAGTAAGTCACCATTATCTTGCAGAGAATATAAAAGCACACCAGGTGACAGCAGGTATACTACTCCTAGAGATGCAAACAGGCCATATTGGACTCTCCATCCCCACGATTCATCCAGCTTAATACACCCACCTACATGAATCCAGGTGGAATGAGCAAAGAAACACTTCAACCAACATTCACAATAAAAAATAATAAATGTTTGCTGTTTAAAGTCACAATGTTTTGGGCTCTTTTGTTATGTAGAGGTTGACAACCAATGCACTGAGCCAGGCATGGAGCAAAAATAATGTAATTTATGGAGGTTTATTCTCTAATAAATCTATGCTGGCCACTTATTTTCACTCTGATTATCACTTATTATACAACAATATGGAACAGAGAGTGTCCCTACCTCATAGAACTACTATATAATCCAGCAATTTCACTTCAGGGTATAGATCCCAAAGTAACAGAAACACTGTGCTGAGGATATATCTGCACCCCAGTGTTCACTGAAGCATTATCTGCAATAGCAAAGATATGGAAACAACCTATGTCCACTGACAGAAAAACGGATAAAAGGTGATACACTGCATGCACACACAATGGAATATCATTTAGCCACAAAAAAGAAATGAATCCTGCCATTTGTAACAACATGGATAGATATCGAGGGTTTTAAACTAAATAAAGTCCCGCAGAAAAAGACAAATACTTACAATATCCTTATATGTGGAATCTAAAAACAATGCAAAGCTAAACAAATGAAAAAATAAAGAAGATGATATTTCAGACTTGTGGTTATCAGTGGCAGGGGTGGGTGGGGAAATTGAATGGAAGTAGTCAAAAGATACAAACTTTCAGTTTTAAGATAAATAAGCACATGGGATGTAAAGATGACTACAGTTAACACTGTTTTGTAGTATATTTGAAGGCTATTAAAAGAGCAGATCCCAAAAGTGCTCATTACAAAGAAAAACAATATTTTTCTTCTTTATTGTATCTGTATGAGGTGATGGCTATTAATTAAACTAATTGTGATAATTTCACAACATATGCAAGTAATTTTTTAAAGATTTTATTTATTTTTAGGGAGAATCGATGGGAGGGAAGAAGACACAAACCTCAAAATGAGAGAGAAACATTGTTAAGTTGCCTCTCACACACACTCCCACCAGGGACTGAACTCACAACCGAGGCAGGTGCTCTGACCAGGAATTGGACTGGTGATCTTTTGCTTTGTGGGATGATGCCCAAACAACTGAGCCACACAGGTCAGGGAGTAAGTCAAATCACTATGCTGTACACCTTAAATTTATACAGTGTTATATGCCAATTATAATATCTCAGTGAAACTGGGGGGTTGGGGCAGGTAAATCAAATCCAATTGCCAATAAAAATAATGGTTCTGCTGGAGATGGTTCCCCTCCTTGTTCCAGATTTACAGCTTTACCATGGTTATATTTTACAGATGGTGCAAGAAGACACCTCTTGTTCTAGATGGGAGTGAAATTTCCTCAATGATGGCAGAAGAGTGGATTTAGTTTCACCTTTCTATGTTGAGTAATGTTATAGAAGCCAGAAAATAAATTTTGGGTGAAGGATTAAATGGCTTTCTGGGTAGTTAAAACATCCAACTTGTTTCCAGTTGAACTTCATATTCAGGGGCTTTAATTTGGGAGAGTTTAAATTCCTCAGTTAGGGATCACTTAATAAATAGAGTAGATTTAAGATCTTGCCTGATTCTAATGACACAAGAAAAGACATATGAGCTTCCTAGCCCTGGCTGGTGTGGTTAAGTGGGTTGAGAACCAAAGGGTTGCAGGTTTGATTCCCAGTTAGGGCACATGCCTAGGTTGTGGGCCAGATCCCCAGTAGGGGACATGTGAGAGGCAACCACACATTGATGTTTCTGTCCTTCTCTTTCTTCCCCTCTCTCTGAAAATAAATAAATAAAATCTTAAAAAAAGATTTATGAGCTCCCAGACTTAGCATATTTATCAGAGGGTGAGTTTCCTTTTGTTCTGGGAGTTTCTACCTTAAATATGGTAAATATCTACTTTGACATTAACAAAGTTGCTAAGAGGACAGACACCTGGGGAAAAGACAGAAATCAGACCAAAGCTTAGCCAAGACAAGGCAAAGAGTAAAGAATGGCAATTGTGAAACCTGGTCAGGGGTATTAGAAAAGGGAGCAATAGTGTGGTGACTGGTAGTTCTTTTATATTAGGGGGAAGAAAAAAGGATCCGGAAAGGGAAACAATGGGTGCAACTATCCCACCCAAATACAATTTCCTCAAAGCAACTATAATTGATTCAAGAAAGGGAGAGAGACGGGAGGAGACATGAACAGTAAGAACCACAGAAATCTAAAAGCAGTATGGAAAGGAAGGCACTTCTGGCCATGATGGAGGCATAGATAGAAAAGCTTTGCTTCCTCACACAACCAAAAGAAGGAAAACAACCAATTTAAAAACAGAAAAACAACCAGAACTGCAAGAAAATCAAGCTGTATGGAAGTCCAACAACCAAGGAGTTAAAGAAGAAACATTCATCCAGACTGGTAGGAGGGGCAGAGATGGGCAGTCCAGAGGAGAGGATGCGTGGCAAGGTGATGGCTGGCAGACCAAGCATCCCACATTCTCATGCAGATAAACCAGGAGGAACAACTGGGGAGTAAGACAGAATGCACAACCCAGGGTTCCAGTGTAAGAAAATAAAGCCTCAAAACCTCTAGTTGTAAAAATCTGTGGGAGTTGCAGCACCAAAAAAACATACAGTCTCACAGGAGGATCCTATGGAGGGGCCCGTGGGATCCTAGAACATACATAAGCCCACCCAGTGGGGAATCCACGACTTAAAGGGCACAATCTGCTTTGTGGGAAGCAAGGAAAGTAACTGAAACAGCAGAAGCCAAGCAAGACAGCAAGCGGCAGTGTTCCCTTTCTGACCCCTCCCTCACATACAGTGCCACAATGCAGGGACTAGAGTTACCCCACCCTGGTGAATACCTAAGGCTCTGCCCCTCACAACATAACAGGTGTGCCTAGACAAAGAAATATGGCCCAAATGAAAAAACAGATCAAAATTCCAGAAAAAGAACTAAGTGACAAGGAGATAGTCAACCTATCACAGAGTTCAAAACACTGGTAATCAGGATGCTCACAGAAATGACTGAATACAGATGCAAAATAAAGGAAGAAGTGAAGGCTATAGAAAATGAAATAAAGAAAAATATACCGAGAACCTACAGTGAAGAGAAGGAAACTGGGACTCAAATCAATGAGTTGAAACAGAAGGAAGAAATAAACATTCAACCAGAACAGAATGAAGAAACAAGAATTCAAAAAAAAAAAAAAAATGAGGAGAGGCTTAGGAACCTCTGAGACAACCTTAAATGTTCCAACATCTGAAACATAGAAGTGCCAGAAGGTGAAGAGGAAAAGCAAGAAATTGAACACTTATATGACAAAATAGTGAAGGAAAACTTCCCCAATCTAGCAAAGGAACTAGATATGCAAGCTCAGGAAGCTCAGAGAGTCCCAAAGAGATTGGACCCAAGAAGGATCACACTAAGACACATCATAATTAAATTACCCAAGATTAAAGATAAGGGGAGAATCTTAAAAGTAGTAATAGAAAATGAGAGAGTTACCTACAAAGGAGTTCCCATAAGACTCTATCAGGTGATTCTCAAAAGAAACCTTATAGGCAAGAAGGAGCTGGAAAGAAATATTCAAAGTCATGAAAGTCAAGGACCTACAATCTAAATTACTCTATCCAGCAAAGCTCTTATTTAGAATGGAAGGGCATATAAAGTGCTTCTCAGATAAGGTCAAGTTAAAGGAGTTCATCATCACCAAGCCCTTGCTATATGAAATGTTAACGGGACTTGTCTAAGAAAAACAAGAACATCAAAACTATTAAATGTAAAATGACAACAAATGCACAACTATCAACAACTGAACCTAAAAAACAAAAACAAACTAAGCAAACAACTAGAATAGGAATAGAACCACAGAAATTGAGATTACATGGAGGGTTATCATCAGGGAGTGGTAGGGGAGAGAATGGGGAAAGGTACAGGGAATAAGAAGCATGATTGGTAGGCACAAAATAGACAGGGAGAGGTTAAGATTAGTGTAGGAAATGGAGAAGCCAAAGAACTTATATGTACGACCCATGGACGTGAACTATGGAGGGGGGCGGAATGCTGGGGAGAGGGGTGCAGAGGAGAGTGGGATAAAGGGGAGAAAAAATGGGACATTTATGTAATAGCATAACCAATGAAATATACTTTAAAAAAAGAAGAAAAAAGTAGTATGGAAAGGAATTGTGATTGTCTGTTATTACTTTATATATTATGTCCAACCTGACTTCTTTTTACCCATCAAAATTCCCATTACAGTTAAAAACTCAGTCCATATTTCATCTGTAAACCACTCCCTGAATCTAAGGTTTCATGATTTTTTTCTTTTTTGAAACATTTGTAACTGTGAATATCTCCATCAAATCACTTAAAATATATATTGAATTAATGGGTTCAGAGTTTTCTCTTTCTCTCAGTAGGCTAGATTCCCTGCAATCACAAACAGTAATTTTCTCAATGTTATAATTAATGGGCAATACCTTGACATTCAGTATATGTCAGAGAATTTTTTACAATTGCTATTGGCATGTTTTACGTTGTTCTTTTTATAAAATTCCATTTTTACTGAAAAAATATCTGTACATGAGAGCACTACCTACATTGTAGTCATCTATACGTATGTTTATCATTTAGTAATAAAGAGTAATAAATGAGAACATACATATATCATTTATTACTAAATGATAAATATACCTTTTAGAATGTCACTTTAACAAGGAAGATTTCTGTGTGGGTATTTCACATATTAAAAATCCATTTAGGCAATTATAATTTACTTCAGCTATTATCAAACTGAATTAAGTAACGTAATCAAGGAATTACTTTTATCGCCCCAAATCAAAGCCTTTCTTTTGTAGGAATAACACATTCCCTGCTCTAATCGACCCTGATGACCCTTGTGGATGCTTGGTTATTTGCAGGTGCAGGATCCAGTAGAAGAGTGCAAGACAATGCTGGTCTTCTCAGTTCTGTTGTAGTCATTTAAAAAAAAAAAATATTTGCTTTTAGAGGAAGGGGATGGGAGGGAGAAAGAGAGGGAGAGAAACATGGATGTGAGAAACATTGACCATTTGCCTCTCACACATACCCTAACTGGGGACTGGCCCACAACCCGGGTATGTACCCTGAAGGGGCATCTCACCTGGGACATTTCACTTTTAGGGAGACTGTTCAACCAGCAGCACCCGCCGTTCTATGTGTGGTCGGTCATTCTTTATCTAAGACTTTCTCTCTGCACAGAGAGTTTCAAAGATTTTGAATCTCCTGCCTGTGAGTGAGAGCAAGGCTGAGCACAAGATAGAACTCCGATGTCTAGGTTTTAAACTCTATGAATAATTACAACTTTATTACTTATACCTAAGACAGTTATATTTATTTGAAGTATTTACATTCCACATAGAGCATGAGCTACTGTGAAAGGTGTTTTAGTTTTGGTAACTGAAAACCTAGTGATCTTGAAAGAAATTTATACATTTTATCTTTTATCCTTATTTTACACCTAAATGACAGGGATACTGGTAATTACTAAAAAATATCATTAATTTTAGATGACAATAGGTGAAATCCCTTATTCTGTGTTGCATAAATATAGAATGTGGGACCATGTCTTTAAACCTTATTTTCTATTCAGTCTATTGCTATAAGTTCTGCTTCTCCAAGCATTTTTTTCTACTTATTTTTCTTTCTCAAAGGATCACTTTGAAAATTAGTGTACTTCTGTAAATATGATTTAGATTCCTTAGGGAGAAAGCACTTGGAAAACGGAATATGTAATACATTTATTCAGTAAATTGTTACATCAAGTCATAATCTAGAGAGATGTTTATTGAGTTTGCAAAGTGCAAAAGCCATAAATATATCATCTTAAAATGAAATCCTATAAAAACAATTTAGGAAGAAATCGGCCACCATTAATATTACCTTTTTTAAGCCTCTACTTTATGCTGCTTTTAGCACCTACTGTCTATTTATACTTGCAATTCCTATCACAAAATTTAGATTAAATTGATTATATTTTAATTTTGTTATTAGAGACTTTCCTTAAGAATATTATATAGCAATATTCCTTTCACAAACATAATTATGACAACTTCCTCTAGTTTATAAACATTTCCAATTTACAATGCCTAAGGGAGCTCTCTTCTTCCTCAAATTAAAATTATAGAATAAGTTTAAGTATTCATTGAAGTAGTAAAAAACCGTGAAGCTTATCATGAGCCAACCATATGCATGAAAATTTCTCCATACATAAAACTCATGAAATCAGATTAAATGTAACGCTCAATAAAACTGATTAACTATCTTATGTCAGCCAAAGAAAAGACCTCAGAAAAAAAACCAGCATGTAGCCTGAGCAGTGGCCAGAGGTCTGAGAAAGGAGTTCTGGAGTAGTTGTGCCTTTACTTGGTTAATTAATTAAAAGGCTGTGGAGTAACTGATTCAGTTCTTCCTCCAAGAACTACCAGTATCCAATGTTTTCCAAAGTGCTAAAACTACAAGCCACCTTCTAAAGGGTCAATCACGAAATGAGGGAAGTGCAAGGCCTCGGGTAACCTAAACCACTGTCAAAGTAAAGTGACTGTATCCGCAGAACATCTTCTCACCAGCAGAAAACCTGCTGAGCCACACATACAGCAGTCAAGTAACTTCTCCTAGAAATCTGTAGTTTTCCTCAGGGAATAAAGATGTTGATCTGTGCATATACAAACAATTAAATTGTCCATAATCGTCCAAATATGTGGTTATTTATAAACATTAATAACCAGTGTAGCTGGAAAACATATATACATATGTAAAATGAAAATATGCATTTTATATATGATTCATTTAAATGAAATTAGACTATCATCTATTTAAATACAAAAAAATCATTTTTAAATGTTTTTTCTCCTTTTATAAGGAAGAATAAAATGTGTCAATGATCTACTTCTGATTTAGGAAATAAATCTCATAACTGTTTAAAATTTTCTCATATATATATATATATATATATATATACTTTTATTTTTAAATTTTATCTGTTTTTTTAATGCTGTTAAATTTGTTTCAGCTTTTTTCTCACTTTCCCTCCCTCACCCAGCCCCATTCTGTCCCAACCTCCAGACAATCCACACATTGTTGTCCGTGTCCATGGGTTGTACGTAAATCTTTGGTTAAACTGTTCACCCCCCATTCCTGTCCCCCAGCTCCTTTCCAAGAGCTGTCTGTTCTATGTGTCTAGGTTTCTGTTACTACTTTGTTCCTTGGTAGATTATGTTCATTATATTCCACATATAAGTGAGATCATGTGGTATTTTTCTCTCACTGACTGGCTCAGTTCACTTAAGATAATTTTCTTCAGGTCCATCTGTGCTGCTGCAAAATGCAAGAGTTTTTTTCCTTTTGTTTTCTGTGTAGTATTCCATTCTGTAAATGTACCACGGCTTTTTTATCCATTCACCTGCTCATGGGCACCTAGGCTGTTTCTAAATCTTGGCTATTGTACAGAGTGCAGCTATAAACAGGGGTGCATACATTTTTTGTGTGTGTTGTTGTTTTGGGATCCTTAGGATTTATTCCCAGAGGTGGAATTACTGGGTTGAGAGGGAGTTCCATTTTTAATTTTTTAAGGATACTCCATATTGTTTTCCACATTGGTTGCACCAGACTGCATTCCCACCAACAGCGCATGAGGGTTCCCTTTTTTCCACATTTTTGCTAAAACTTGGTGTTTGCTGACTTATTGATGGTAGCCATTCTGATAGGTATAAGGTGATATCTCATTCAGGTTTTAATTTGCATTTCTCTGATGATTATGATGTTAAGCATTTTTTCATGTTTACAGGCCTTCTGTATGTCCTCTTTGGAGAAGTGTCTATTGAGGTCTTCTGCCCATTTTTAATTGTTTGTCTTGCTGGTGTTGAATTGTATTAGTTATTTGTGTATTTTGGAAATTAACCCTTGTCAGATGTATCACTGGTGAAAATGTTCTCCCACACAGTGGGTTCCCTGTTCATCTTGCTGATGGTTTCTTTAGCTGTACAGAAGCTTTTTAATTTGATATAGTCCAATTTGTTTATTTTCTGCTTTGTTTCCAGTGCTTTAGGAGATATAGCAGCAAAAGTATTTTCCTGTCGAGTATCTGATATTTTACTAACTATGTTTTCTTCTAGGATTTTTATGGTTTCATAACTTACATTTAAGTCTTTTATCCATTTTGGTTTTATTTTTGTGTGTGGTATATGTTGGTGGTCTTGTTTCATTTTTTTTGCGCATACCAGTCCAGTTCTCCTAACACCACTCATTGAAGAGACTGTCTTTGCTCCATTGTGTGTTCTCGCCACCTTTGTCAAAAGCAATTGCTCATACAGGCATGGATTTATTCCTGGGCTCTCTGTTCTGGTACATCGCTCTATATGTCTGTTTTTGCGCCAGTACCAGGCTGTTTTGATGTCAGTGGCCTTATAGTATAGTTGGATATCAGAAGTTGTAATACTTTCAGCTTTGTTCTTTTGCAAGACTGCTGAGGCTATTTGGAGCCTTTTGTTGCTGTTGTTCCATATAAATTGGTAATTGCCATTTCTGAGTGGTTCTTATTTATGGTTTCCATATCCTTTTTAATGCTTATTATCTATTTATATTCTCACTGAGATCATCTATTCTTCTCCTATGACTTTTGAGCATCCTTATAACCATTATTCTAAACTCTGTACCTGGTATTTGTGCTGCTTCTATTTCATCTATATCTTTTAATTCACTTTGTGGGGATTTCTGTTGTTCTTTTGCTTGAGACATTTTTCTTTGTCACCCCACTTGATCTCTGTCCTTGCCAGAGACTCTAGCACTTGCTTCCTCAGGAGGGCTCACTGTTCATTCAAGATTGCTACATACAGCTTTCCCCTTCGCAGGGTTGAAGTCAGCAGTTCCAGACTTCAAGGGATTGACCAAGAGTCTCCTGTTGGGGCTGGGGCAAGACCAGACTTCAGGTAGGGACTAATGTCTCTTTCTAAACCCAAGACCTCAGTATGATCCTGAGCTCTTTGTTCTGTTCCTAGGTGATTTCCTCCAAAGGTCTAACACTACAAAAGTCCTTGTTTGGAGTTTCTCTTTCTTCCCCCTGTAGAAATGCTTCCAGTAGGGGAATCTTGGGCCTGGCAGGGCTGTTCTGCAGTTTCCCTTTTGGAGGTGATGCCTGCAAACCTAGAAGAGATAGATAGACACTCCTTTCCTTTCCTAGGGTCTTGTAGGATGAAAGTAGGCTTGCCTCTGTACAATGTATTCCAGGCACTCAACTCTAGCCCATCTAACTCCCATCCCACAGCCTTTGCAGGAGGTAAATCCAGAACTCTGCTCTGTGTAGCCCCTGGTTTGCATGCAAGCTGCACTGGGTGGGACCCAACAAACTCTTTGCTGTGCAAATTTCTGATCTCTCTGCCCAGATGGTCTCAGTTGGAAAGAACCCGAAGATCCTGTGTGGCTTGATGCAACTGAGAAAAGTTCAGAATGAGCCAAAGAAAAAACTTCCCATTCAGCTAGGTTCCTCTCTGCAACCACAGCAGCAAGTGTAGGTCCCGATGGGGGTGTGGGGCACTGTCCATACACTTGAGAGTCAGGAAACCAGATCTCTTTTCCCAATCTACTTAGCCAGGTCTCTTTTTTGATCTTCCCCTTGAGGCTCCCCCATAATCAGAGGTCCCCCTTATGCCACTGATGTCTGTAGCCCTCAGAGGCCCTGTTGCATCAGTGTGGTTTCTCTCAGTCTGAGCTCATTTGGTGAACCCTGCAATCTGGCACCCAAACCATAGGTGCACTTCACACTGAAGTTGCGATCTCTGATTTTCACAGGCATGTTGAAACTTCACTGCTTCCCACTGCCAGAGACCTCACACCTTCCCCTTCTTTTTCTATTGCTGTGGGTGTTTTTACAGCCCCATAGTTCTGGAGGGAGCTCCTGAGCTGCAATTTCAATCTGGTCTCTCTGCTGGCAGAGTGGCTTAGCACGGAGACCTTGCCTGTCCACATTTTGGTTCCTTTTAAAAGTCTGTATACAGTATCCATGCCACAGAATGAGTCACTGTTAGGTTCTCCACACATAAACCCTTCCTAATAAACAAAATGTCGTTCAGAGTCACAGCCGGCTGTGCCTGTAGGTGCCTCTGACAGACCCAAGTGCAGCAACCTAGTCCCTTTCACAGTCTGAGCCTTTATCCTGAGCTCTCCAGGCTGGTCCTTCAAAAATGGAATCAGTGCTCACTTTGATCATGCAGCCTGGGTCTCATAGTTCTCAGTGGAACCCCCACCACCACCAAGTTTCCCACAGTTTGGGTTGGGGATCCCTGCATATAACTAAGGTCCTTGGCTCTGAGGGGTAAGGGAGCTTCAAAGCTACAATTTCTGTTTGGCCTCCCAGCTGTAACAGGAGCTGTGCACAGGGTGTTTCCCCTTTTACTTATAAACCCCCTTATTGGCCAATTTGAAGCATCTTCAGGACTCCTTGGCTTCAAAACTTCATATCAGCTAAGATTCAGTTGATTGTTCAGATTGATTGTCAGAAGTTCAGCTGAAAATTGGGTTGGGGGCAGGAGCAAGTGGACTCAGTTTCCACCTAGTCAGCTGCCATCTTCCAATGCCTATTTATATATTTTAATTCATATTTTATTTCTAATATTTTTTTTCCTTTCAGAAAATAGAGATTTAAATTAATTTGTAGTAGGACTACATGTTAAGAAAACTAGTATAAATTATATTCATCTTATTAAACTTTAAACATTAGCCATAAAACTAAAAAAGAATCTTTATAATTTGGATGTGTCACTAGACTGTTGTTAGAAATAATTTGTTTATAAGAATAGCTTTATAATGTTGAATATATCTTTCCACAGCTGTATGGAGAGAAGGAAAATTTTCTCATTTTTCTCTTACTAGATTTTTCACAACTCTCTGGACAAATCATTTAAGTTCTCATTTCTTTATCTGAATAATGAATATTAAGGACAACTATTTTTATTTTCAGCTCTAACATTATATAATTCTGTAACTTTAATAAAATAAAGTACTATTCCTAAAAAATGTGCTTTATTTACTATGAAGTTAAGTCTTAGCACTATTAACCAGGCAACTTTAGGAAAACTATTTAATCTTCTTTAAATTCTATTTCCTCATTTCTAATACAGGTAAAATAATGTCTATTTCACTGATTTGTGAAAATTACATAAGATAGTATATTTAAAGTCTTTTGCATTTAGTAAATGGTCATTAGGAGTATCACTATTAATGAAATACATATCTACTACTAAAACCTATATAATAAGGCAAGTTTTATCCCCTGAAGTAGTTCACCTCTAGAAAATGACAAGCAGATACTAGAGAAAACCCTATCATATTCAGTAAGAGAAAAGTCCTATTTAATTAAAGACTTTTATTTAAATTTAGTAGACTTTCTTTACTTAATTTATTTTTTTAACTGTTAAGCAGCACTCTGGTTCAATGAATTTTTGAAGACTAAAGTAGAAAAATAAAAGCAACTGCCAACAATAGAAAATATGTTCTTCATTGGGGAAAACAAATCCAAGAGTTGTAAGCTGTCCCTTCACTCATTCAATCTATATTATTGATCTCCTAATACTTGCTTGCAACTTATCTAAAACCCTAAAGTTATCACAGTAAACAAAATAAGAACTACTCCCTGCTCTCATGAGGCTTATATTCTTGTAGGGTACACAAACAAAAAACCAGAATCAATAAGGAAAATACATGATATACTTGATAGTGATACGTGCTAAGGAGAAAGTCAATACAAGGGAAGGGAATAGGAACACAGTAAGAGTAATGATTTTAAATAGGTAATTGGGGAATTCTTCCATGAGAATGTTATATTTGAGTACAAATCTGAAAGAAATGAGGGGAAAGAGCAAGTGCAAAGTCTCATTACTTTCCAGGCTTGTGGTACAGGAACTTGAAGGAGACCAGAATAACTGGAACAGAGTACATAAGGTGAGGATGAAAAATGATGAGGACAGAGAGGTGACAGTGGACCAGACACAACCCTGTGGAGCCTCATACTTGTAGGTTGAAATAAGAAGGGAATATATACTTGAATAGACATCAAGACAGTCAGAAATATCACACACAGAATGTCACAAAGGCAGCTGGTACCTTGTCTATGTGCCATGTCTGTTGAATAATAAAAGTCATTTGAGAATGTTTCACACATGGTCATTATTTCATTGGAGATAATTACTTGGGGAAAGCAAATGAGGAGCTACTTGAAACATAGCAATTATTGCCCAGAAATTTAACATGAGGGTTAAATAAACAGAAGGAGTATAAACAAGGATTTCTTGGCTCTATCTCCAAGGGCCATGAATTGTCAAGGCTGGGGCAGGGGAAGAGAGTTATCAGATCCACTGGCATTTTATTTTTATTTTCTTATTTTGTTGTTGTTGTTGTTGTTGTTATTCTATTACACTTGTCCCACTCTTTCCCCCTTTGCCCTCCTCAGCCCAGTCCATCCCCCGCTCCCACAGTCAATCCCCACATCATTGTCCATGACCATGGGTCATTCATACATATTCTTTGACTAGTCCTTTCCCCTTCTTTCAACATTATCCCCTTCTATCCCTTCCCACTGGTTGCTGTCAGTCTGTTCCATGTTTCCATGTCTCTTGTTCTATTTTGCTTATTAGATTCCTCTTATAAGTGAGATCATTTTGTATTTGTCTTTCACTAACTGGCTTATTTCAATTAGCATAATATACTCCAGTCCCATCCATGCTGTCAAAAAAGGTAGGAGTTCCTTTTTTCTTTCTGCTGCATAGTATTCCACTGTGTAAATGTACCACAGTTTTTGATCCACTCATTTACTGATGGACACTTAGACTGCTTCCAGTGCTTGGCTGTTGTAAATAGTGCTTCTATGAACATAGGGGTCACAAGTTCTTTTGAATTGGTGATTCCAGATTCTTAGGGTATAATCCCAGAACTGGAATAACTGGATCAAAAGGCAGTTCCATTTTTAATTTTTTGAGGAAATTCCATACTGTTTTCCATAGCGGCAGACCAGTCTGCCCTCCTGCTAACACTGTACCAGGGTTCCCTATCCTCCACATCCATGCTAGCACTTGTTGTTTGTTGATTTATTAATTATGGCCATTATGACAGGTGTGAGGTGCTATCTCTTTGTGGTTTCAATTTGTACCTCTCTAATGGCTAGTGATGCTGAGCATCTTTTCATATGTCTATGGGCCATCTGTGTGTCCTCCTTGGAAAAGTGTCTATTCAGATCCTTTACCCATTTTTTAGTTGGATTTTTTGTCTTCTTGGGGTTGAGTCATATGAGTTCTTTATATATTTTGGAGATTAAACCCTTGTCCAATATATCATTGTCAAATATGTTCTCCCAAATGGTAGGTTCCCTTTTCATTTTGATAATGGTTTCATTATCCATGAAGAAGTTTTTTTTTAATTTGATGTAGTCCCATTTGTTTATTTTCCCCTTCATTTGCATTGCCCTAGGAGATATATCAGCAAAAGATATTGCTACCTGGTATCTGAAATTTTACTGCCTATGTCTTCCTGTGGGACTTTTATGGTATCACAAGTTATATTTAAGTCTTTTATCCATTTTGAGTTTATTGTGGTGTATGATGTAAGTTGGTGGTCTAGTTTCTCTTTCTTTTTTTCCCATGTACCAGTTGAGTTCTCCCAACACCATTTATTGAAGGGGCTTTTTACTCCACTATATGCTCATGCTCCCTTTGTCAATACTAATTGACCATGGAGACATGGCTTTATTTCTGGGCTCTCTCTTCTGTTCCATTGACCTATGTGTCTGTTCTTATGCCAGTACCAGACTGTTTTGATTACAGAGGCTTTGTAATATAGTTTGATATCAGGTACTGTGATCCCTCCTACTTTGTTCTTCTTCCTCAAGATTGCTAAGGCTCTTTGGCATCTTTTTTGGTTCCATATAAATCTTTAAAGTATTGGTTCTAGATCAGTATAACATGCCATTTTAATAGGAATTTTATTGAATCTATAGATTTCCCAATGTTCATAGCAGCACAATTTTTAATAGCCAAGTGTTGGAAGCAACCTAATTGCCCATTAGTACATAAGTGGATCAAAAAACTATGGTACATTTACACAATGGAATACTACAAGCAGAAAGCAATAAGGAACTCCTACCCTTTGCAACAGCATGGATGGAACTGGAAAGCACTATGCTAAGTGAAATAAGCCAAGCAGTGGAAGACAAATACCATAAGATCTCACCTATAAGTGAAACCTAATCAACAGAACAAACAAGCAAGCAAAATATAACCACAGACATTGAAATAAAGAACAAACTGACAGTAACAAGAGGTGGGGGGAGGGTTATGGAGGAAATAAAGGGAAGGGTCATCAAGGAACAGGTATAAAGGACCCATGGACAAAGCCAAATGAAGGTAGGATGAGGGTGGGAGTTGGAGGTGGGTGGGGAGGGGGAAAGTGGGGGGTGGAAAATGAAGACAACTGTACTTGAACAATAACAATAAAAAGAAAAGATTGCTTTGGGCAGTATGGACATTTTAATGATGTTAATTCTCCCAATCAATGAACAGTGAATGTGCTACCATTTATTTGCACCTTCCTCAATTACTCTCTTCAGTATTCTGTAGTTTATCGAGTACAGGTCTTCTACCTCCCTGGTTAAATTTATTCCTAGGTACTGTATTTTTGTTATTGTTAAAGTACATGGGATTTTTTCCCTAGTTTCTCTTTTAGATAGTTCATTGTTGGTATACAAAAATGCTATCAATTTGTGAATATTTACATTATATCACACTATTTTGCCTAACTGGCTTATTAGGTTGATAGTTTTTTGGTGGACACTATACAGTTTTCTATGCACATTATCATGTAGTCTGCAAATAATGACAGTTTTACTTCCTACTTTCCAATTTGGATGCCTTTATATCTTTTTCTTGTCTGATTGCTGTCGCTAGAACTTCCAGTACTATGTTGAATATATTCCATTACAGAATGACTAAAAAAATGAGGGACATTATTTTTTAATAGAAAGGATATGACTGTTTCTTTCATGGGTGCTATTCATTATAGATACAAAGATAAATATGTCAAAATTCATGACCCAGAAGAATTTTCATTCTTACAGATGAGTTTTGGCCAAATAGGTACTAAATATGGAAATGTCTTATGAATAATTTTAGTTGTCAAAGTTTAGAAACAAGGATACTTTTTAAACTCATTTTAAAAAAATGTTCAAGCCCTGGCTGGTGGATTGAGCCCTGTTCTGCAAACCAAAGGGTTGCCAGTTCGATTCCTTGTCAGGGCCCATGCCTGAGTTTCAGGCCAGGTCCCCAGTATGGGACGCATGAGAGGCAACCACATGTTGATATTTCTCTCCCTCTCTTTCTCCCTTCCTTCCCCTCTACCTAAAAATAAATAAATAAAGTCTTTAAAAAATAAATTTAGAGAAAAATTTTAATTACAGTTGTCATACAACTTTTAATCTGGTCATTTAATTCACGGAGTACTGTATATACCATCTCATCTTCTTACTTTATTTTTAAAATGTCTTACCAAGTTACTAACACACAGATGGTGGTCTGAATTTAGTTCTATAGAACCTCATAATCTTTCTTCTTACTCTACCCCAAAATCTCCTCAGGCTACAGAAATAAGAAGAATTGGGCTTCGACCATTGTCATTCCTATTGAAAACCAAACATACTCACTGAAACAGAGATCAAACTGACTGTTGCCAGAGAGAAGTGTGGGGTCATGGAATAAAAGCAAAGAGAAATATAGTCAATAACACTGTGATAAGTTTGCACAATGAAAGATAATTACTAGACTTGGGGAGGTGATCACATTCTAAGGTATATAAATGTTGACTTACTATATTTTTTATTCCTGAAACTAATATAACTGTATGCCAAGTATACTTAAATTAAAAAAAAAAAAGAAAGAACCAAATCTGACTCAACTGACTGCATAACAGATATCCTCTTTTTACCTAATGACTGCATAGGGTTGCTACTGAAAGTATAACAAAAGAAGTTGATCTTTCACGTTGGAAGAGAGTAGGAGTCGTGTAGTCAATGGCATATGAGTAGCTTCAATGGGTAGGGAAAGAGAGACATAACAGAAAGAAAGAGTATGTTAATTTTCTGATATTATCCAGGGATTCTTGCTAGGCTTCTGAACCAAAAAATTGAGACACATTTTAACAAACAGGAATCTATATTTAGTGACACATATTAAATATTATAAATGAGAAATGCAGAATTCTCCAGTAAGATATGCACAAATGCCATATTTTAGAGTGGAAATGAACATGAGAATCAAAAACATGCTGAGACAGCTGACAAGCTAAAGAGAGAAGCCTCAAACTAATAATGGCTTTCCTCATTGAAGGGTTATAAGATAAACCATCTGCCATTTAGCACTGGCAGGCCCATAAAATAAAATAGTGTCAGATTTTTGGCTAGGATAATTTTCAACTTTGTAAGCTAAAAACATTTTGATGTATATTGGACTATTATCTATGAACTGCAGGGAGATATAATTTAACTCCAAAAGTTACCAGTACTACAGCTTATAACTGATTTTATATATCATGTGTCATCCTGAAGACTTTAAATTCTGTTAATATGTTGGACTTTCTTTTAAAATACATCTTCATTTGACAGCTAAAATGGAATAAGCTTTTTTCTCTATAAATAAAATCTGTAGTATCAGATTGTTTAATTCCAAATTCCATGTAACCAAGTTTTATTTCCTGTTGTGGATGAGAAATTCATGAATGTACCCTGTTCTAAACATTTATGGTTAAATGTTTAACATAGAAGGTTAACTGTATACCAAGTCTAATTGCTTGTCAAGTGGAAAACCTTCAAGTAAGGGTGATTACAGGTCCTCACCAAGTTAAAAATTAGAGTTTAACTTTGTTTTATCTGTATTTTAGGTCACACTGAACATTTTCTTATCTGTGAAAAGCAAGAAAAATTACACTAGCAAGGGAAATAGCTTGCTCTTAAAAGACTATATGAATTAGTTGTGGTATAATTACATTTATATCCATCAATGTTTGCTTTTAGTGGGGGTTTTTTTTGGTTTAATAAAGTTTTATTTTTCAAAATGTACAGCTGGTGGAACCTGTTGTTCATGCATCTTCACCAACAGCTGGGGCATCCCCACCTTTGGTGTTTCTGGTGTAAATTACTTGAACTCTGTGCTTTGAAACTAGTTTAATAAGTCCTTTCCTAAGGAGCTCCTGAAGGGCTGCCCTGGCCAAGGAACCGCGGATCTTCAGTTGCTCAGACAACAGCGGGGGTTATCAGCTTGTAGTTGGGAACTTCCTTACAGAGTTTATCATACGTTGCTTTGTCAAACAAGACTAGGTTATTGAGTTTGTCTTGAACTTTGCCTTTGGACCACTTCTTCTTTTTAGCCTTGCCTCCAGATTTGTTCACTGGGTCTTTGGCTTTCTTGGCAGACTTCCCAGCATCTTTCTTCCTGTGGTCCTTGGGCAGCATTGTGAAACTCCAGGAGCGCCCGATCTCACTGCTACCCGAGAAGATGTCGGACGAAAAGGCTGCTTTTAGTGTTTTCTCCACACACATACACACTAAATATATGTACACACAAACAAACTGACAATAAAAAAATGCTGGCAAAGACATAGAGAAGCTGGAACTTCAATACACTGCTGATGGGAGAATACAAAATGATACAACGTGTATCCTAATCCATGTCCTTTCAAAAACAAATTAAACAATAATATTTTATAACATTTTTAGTACATCTTAAACTTATTAGTTACAAAACAAACAAGTTCTTTACTTTAAACAGAAAGTTTAACAATTTTTAGAGGTTATGACATTTTTATCAAAGTAAAAAAATTCCTCTTAACAGAATATGTAATAAAGAGTTCATTCTCAGGAGTCCAGAAATTCAACTTTGTGTTGACAGTAATTGTTGCTATTGACTGATATTTTCCCTACAGCTTCAAATTTATGAAATCATATTTTTGTTCTTTAGGTAGGCAAATGAATTTTAAGTGATCCAAAGAAAAAGTCGAATGTTTTAAAATTAGTGCTTTGAAATTAATTGTATCATATTAAAAATTAAAAGTAAATATTTTCCATGATTTTTTAAAAGAGCCAAAGAAAAGTGACACATCTCTGAAATTCTACATGTAACAGTGTACTATATTCCATATATTCTCACATCATTCTCTAATATTTTGTTTATGCACAGTATACTTAGTTCTCCAATTAAATGCTAGGGTTTTAAGTCATGCACGATCTCTTCTAATTCTACATCTTTGTTATTCCTTAGCAAAGTTGATAGATATACTTTTGGTCCATAAGAATTGTTTTCTAGATTATAGAAGGTAGTACTATATTAAATAATGTTTCTAAAAAACAAATATTTCAAACTATAGTTAATCATTTGGTTCCAAATGCATTGCTTTCTCAGGCTTCTCAGCAAAATAATTCAAATTATCAACTCTTTGTGTATAACCTATTACTAAAATCAGCTAAAATTTCTCCTACTTTACAGCATTTGTTTATAAAGCATAAAATTTTTATGCCCAAGTGTTCTAGTAACTTCCATTTTACAGAATAGAAATCAAATTAAAATGTCACATTATTGTCCAAAGATGTCCCTCACCTTTAATAATTAATACCACGATGCACATACTAAAAATGCTAAAATAAATATTATATATGTAAGCTTGTGTGCAATAATTTATATTCTCCACACACATGTACACTAAATATATGCACACACAAACTGACAATAAAAAAATGCTGGCAAAGACATGGAGAAACTGGAACTTCAATACACTGCTGATGGGAGAATACAAAATGGTACCACACTATAAATTAGTTTGGCAGGTCCTAGAAAATTAAACTAACACTTAACAACATGACCCACAAACCACACTCCTAGGTACTTACCCCCGAGAAATAAAAGATAATGGTCACAAAAGTACCTATATATGACTACTTATAGCATCTTTATTCATTTGAAAAATTTTAATTTTATATATTTCATAAATAACCCAAATGTCCATAACTGAGTAGGTAGATTTTTAAAACTGTGGTATATCATACTACTTAACAATAAAAAGGAGCAAACTATTGATACATACAGCTTCCATGAACCGCAAGGCATTATGATGAAGGAAGGAAGCCCGTCTCTAAGGCTTACCCACTGCCTGGTTCTAGTATGTGGCATTCTCTAAGAGAACAACTACAGCTGTGGAGCCCAGATCCATGATAGCCAGGCTTTGGGTGCTGAAGGAGGCTATGACTATAAAGGACAGCAACGGGGATGTTTGGAGCGATGGCATTGTTCTGTGTGCTCAACTGTTCTGTATACTGTGGTAGTTACACAAATCTAAATGTGTGCCAAAATTAAAGAACTGTGCGTGTAAGTAAAAACTAGTTAATTTTATTAGGTGAAAATATAAAATGAAATTAAATATATATGCACATATTATATAGACATGTAAACATGTGTATGTACATATATACAATTATACAAACATTATAATGCTAGCAAGTAATACATTCAAGATTAAATATTGTTCTCTGATTCTGTGTATAGCCCAAACTTGATGTGAGAAATTATTTGTGAATAAATTCTACCTGTATGGACCAGTAAAGAGAAGAAAAATAGGCCGAGGTAATGCAATATATTGTGTTAGTGCAAAGGGATGTGAAATGTGTAAGCTAAAGTGAAAAGGATACAGAGATCCATAAACAAGAAAAATAAAACAGAGGAGGGTGGGCGGAGGTGGAAGAGGTTATGGGGGGATAATAGTAATGGAATGAAAATGCAATAAAAAATGAACTATTATAAATAACTAAATAAGAAGCTGATAGTTTAAAAAAAGAAAAAGAAAAGAAAATTAAAAAAAATAAAGCAATATATTACATTTTAATGACTTCCCTTTTCCAGAGAAGCTAGACAAGATAAAGAGAATACATGGGGTCCATCAGTCACTGCCATAACAACCATATTAATTACAATACTGTTTTATCTGAGCAAAGAACAACTTATATAGCACAGAGGTCAAAGGAAGAAGAAGAATGACTCAGAAGAATTACAGTTAAAATTAATATTTCAAATGTATGTTATAGAAATACTTGTTTTTTTTTAAATATCTGTTTTCTTGTCCCCACCCCTCTGAGTATATAAGTAAACAAATCCCGAAAAATTCTCCAACCATTTCTAAACATAACAATTTCTAAAGCAGCAGTCTAAAGGCTACTAAATAAATTTCCCAAAGTTCTATAATTTTGTTCTATGTTAGTGTGATAGTACGTGTGGCTAAGAATTTTATCAATGTGCAACATTAAGGGAAATATCAATTTAAAAGTGTTAATTGGATAAAAATGTTTGTTAAGAAACCTGATTATTAGGCTTCCTACAGTTAATTCAGAATTGAACTTGACTGTTAAAACTGATTTAAGTGATCAGGGAAAAAAATTGTTTTTGATTCTACAACTTTTCCACTGCAGTCTATTTTTATTCAAATAAACAGGACATTGCAGAATGAGAAAAAAAGGCAAGGATGTAGGCCTAGCCTCTGACTGTTACTACAGTATATTCACAGTTGAATTTACATGACAGCAATGACATCATGTAATTACCGGGGCAACAGTAGGTAAGTGACAACAATTTTGTAGTCACTCAGTTTGCTCATCTGTACCAGAACATATATGGTGTCAATTATCTTTGTGTACTGTCTGCCTGTTAAGCAGTTCTAGAATTTGAAAAAGAAGCAAGAGATGGTAGGATATGAGCATACAAGTGACCCTAATGATAGGGTCAAGGAGAGTCTGATGCAGGACTCGCAGATATTTATGTACATAAATTGTCTGTCATTTAGAGACTTTCTCATTTTAGACGAATCACAGAATCTCTCTAAATGTCATGGGGGAATAATAGGAATACTTACAAAATATTATTAAAAGGATCAGAAATAATTAATGGAACATATTGTCAATTATAAATAAAGAATATATGCTTTATTTGCATTTTTAAAGGTAATTTTATTGTTTAAAGAGACATGGAGCCCTGGCTGCTGTGGCTCAGCGGATTGAGTATGGGCTTCGAACCAAAGGGTCCCTGGTTCAATTCCCCATGAGAGCACAAGCCTGGGTTGCAGGCCAGGTCCCCAGCAGGGGGCATGAGAGAGACAACCACACACTGCTGTTTCCCTCCTTCCCTTTCTCCTTCTCTTCTCCTCTATTTAAAAATAAATAAATCTTTAAAAAAGAGAGAGAGACATGGATACTGTATATATTTAATAGGAATTCTGATTACAATACAATAATAGAGAATACAAAAGAAGATAATAGAGAATAAGAAATTTTCACTGTTTAATTATATATAAGTGCATGTAATCTATATTAAGCAAAAGGTTGTAATTTGGTAATGCTTTAGATGATATAATTAACGTTACAGGGACTTCACCTGAATCTTTGGGATTTTCTAACTAATTAGCTCATCCTAAAGACAAAATGATAAAGTAACTTTCCCTCTGAAAAACTGACCTTAACCACTGAGGCAATTTAGAAAGTATTCATGAAAACTGCAATCTATCTCCTTACATTTCATTAAATGGCAAGTAAACAAATTGAAGTGAGAAAAGCATTTTAGAAATAGTTATCTAATTTGAACATACCTTCTGATATTATTCACAAAAAGCATTTAGTCTGTATTTTTTTCCTCTTCAATCCTATGCAGTAATGAATAACATTTAGTTTCTTATTTTAGCTCACTTAGTGATTCCCAATTCCCAACCAGACATATTTCCCAATTAAAATGTTAATCAAAGTAGATACTATCTTTCCTTAGTAGCAAAGTAAAATCAACTAATATATACTGAGCACTTATTTGTAAGGTAGACTAGGTTTCTGGAGGGGGCAGGTACATAAAAGGAATAAATTATGAATTCTTGTTTCAGAGGGTGCTACGTGAGTGTGGGCTGCAACCTGGAAATAAGGTAAGAAAATTTCATAAAGGGAAATTACTAAACTGAGTATTTAGAGAATAGATAAGCATAGATTATAATGCAAATATCAGTTTAAATGAATGGAATAAACATATCTCAAAAGCAGAAAAATACAGGATTTACTGAGAATGACAGGCTGGTTTAAGGACCTTGAGACAGCCAATGACAGGAGGTGCACCACAGTAGGTTGTTTGGGACACGGTTGTTGAGATTTTGCAATGTGAAGTTGTTTTAACTTGATGCTGTTCTCAAAAAAGAAAGTCACTTAACATTTCTGAGAAGGATGAAAGTTTTATCAGAGGAATAATGAAAAAAATAGATGTAGAAATGTCAGTTAAATTGAGGATTTCTCTTTCTTTCTTTCAATGAGGCCCAGAGGTACCTAATGCTGTAACCATAGTGGTATGAGAAGAAAGGAAAGAGGAAGAGAATATGCGTGTGGGAAAACCTGAGGCAATGGAGGGTTTAGGATGTAGGAACTCAGGAGTTAAAAGAGAAGCCAAAACTAACCACAAAGAAAGAAAAGCTTTCAAGTCCACGTGGCTTTAAGAAATGGGATAATAAGAAGACGAACTTGTCTGAGTGTGTGAAAGGAAGTATTTTAAAAGCCTGTTGAGTTTGAAGAAGCAGAGAATTTAAGTGGAAATATCTGGGGAATCACTGCAAATCGGGAAATGCAGACTAAAGCTCCAAAAATAAGTCAGACTGGAAACAATAATTTAAAGGTCCAGGGCACAGAAGTGAGAGGTGAGGCCATGGACCTGAGTGAGATTTGATGGAAAACTAACAAAGAGAATGTTCCCTAAGAGAAACTTGAGAAATGTCTATACATTATGCATGAGAATTCTGAGAAAAAGCATCAAGGAGACTTATATATATTATGAAATTTAGGGGAATCGGTGTTTTAACAAAAATAAAATGACCAATTGTGTGGCCCTTTAAAATGAGGTCAAGAAAGTAGGATGAAAAAGAAAAGTGAGTTAACAATTAGAGAGACTCAGTTTAGAGATTAAATTCAGAAAAGTGGATTGCAAACAAGATAAAAAGGAGTTAGAAAAATAGTATTGATGAGCAACTGGAGGCAGCAAATAATATATTATTCTATCTACAATGTTTGCAATTCAAGCTTTTAATTAATCAGACATTGCTTGAATGAGTTATACCTGGCCAGAAATTGGAACTGCCGTTGAAGTCTAGACAGCACAGAGCCAATCATCATTAAGGACTGTATGATCTGGATGCTGGAGTAGAGTTTAGTTGGGGACAGGGAGCATAATGAGCATTGCGAGAGCCAGAGAGAGCCCACCTATTCTGCGAAGGGAAGGTTAGGCCTCAAAGGAGGCAGCCTGGGAACAGAAATTAAATGTTCCTTCTGAAAGAATAAACAGATATTTTTCTGGAGAAATGGAGGTATATAGAGGAAAGGATGAGGGCTTGATGTAGGTAGGTATATCAGGGAGGGAGGAGGGTGGGAGGGAAGAAGGAAGGGAGGGGGAGAGAGAGAGAGGGGAATAGGAAGAAGAAGGAGGAGGGAGAGGGAAGAAGGGGGAGAAAGAGAGAGAGAGAAGAAGGAGGAGAAAGAAGAGGAGGAGGAGGTAGAGAGGAAGGGAAGGAAGGAAGCAGGAAAGGAAGGAGGGAGGGAAATCGGGAGGGGAGATGGGTCGGTTTTCAAGCAGCTGGGGAACTGCACACAACAGGGTGACTAGAAAGTAGAATATTGTGAGTTAGTGTGAGTGAAGCTAAAAAGGAAATCACGGCCTGAGAAGTACTGCTGAGAAAGTATACTTTTCCTTTGTGTACAATGAATAATAGGATTCCAAGTAGGGGAGTGATATTTATCTCAGTCACAAGATTGGCCTTGCTATTTCCTTAGCTGATAAAATAGAATAATGGCAGAAAAAAATGAGTGGAATCAATTGTCAATCATGGATCAACCTGTTTATTTCTTTTAGTTTTGAAAATTCTGATGCTTCCAAGCATGGGAATCATGAAACTTGTAAGTACATTGAATTCTAGGTTTATGTTACTGGGTACCACTAATTAAAAAAAAAAGTCTGGGTGGTCTGTGAACTTACAACATGAGCAATTTTAAAACAGCTGGAGATTATTTCCATCATATGAGGGACTTTATTTGACTTAGAGCAAGCCAATGGGAACATAAAGAAGAGCTACTTAACAGAAAGGTTAGCCTGTAGCGATAGCATCCAACCACATAGAAGTGAAAATGAACTCTTCTCTGAATTTGAAGGTACTTAATCATTTCTGCACTTCAGTAGAAAAAATTCCTATCACTGGAATATCTCACAAATAAAAACTGACTAATTATGGTACAAAGTAACTACTTTCTTGAAAATCACTTGCCTATACTGTTAGCTTACAAAATAAAAGAAATGAAATGTTTCCACCCAGTTACTCAATTTGTCAGTGCTTCAGACTTCTGAAAAAAAAAACCCTTTAAACTGATGCATATCAAGAGTAAATATACCAATATAGTTGTGTTATATATTTTTCTGGGATCCTGGACAGTATATTAACAACCCTAATTTTTGAGAATAATTGCCTAGGGGTGCAGGGGGAGAATCACCAATTGTAAAAACAAACAAACAAGCACACTATTCTTTAAAACAACAAGAGGTGGCTATTACAGACATTATTTCCTGAAATAAATCATCACATTTAAAATCCATGACCCAAAACTGCTGCTCTTCTCATCTGTGAGATTGGTACCCACTGGCATGGTGTGTGTTTGGGGAGAGATGCTTTTTATAAGATCTGTTAATTTAACTCGCATAACTTAATTGGCTGAAATATGAAGTAAGTGTATAATTTTAACATTTGTGTAGTTTTATTAACTAAAAAGTTAGGTGTTGAAATATATTTAAAGCTCTGTTATTCTGTTCTCTCCTGGTGTAATGTGGGCAGATTCTCACTTGCTAATTGCATTGTGTATTAAAAAAAAAAGCAGAAAAACTAAATTGAAAAAAATATATGCTATATCAGTACTTTTGTACATGGAAGTTTATTCCTACCAAAAAAAATATATGGTACTTGTTATTATAAAACCAGCTTTGTCCTCAACACAAACCCATGGCCACACATTGTTATGACATAATTATCTCCCTTCTCAAGCTACTGCTTTCCACTGTAATAAATCTCCTATTACTCCACCATCAGCATTCACCATTATGCAATAGCTTCTTAAAGATTTACCCCAAAATGCTCTAGAAAACCTCAACAAAACTTGACCCTTGTCATATCAGAGAACACTTGCCAAAATAGAATACTGACAACACTTAATGAGTAATTCAGTCTAGCTTTTTTTGAGACTATACATGATCACAAATTCTGGCTTTAGAAAATTCCTTCCTCGAATTTCTCACTTCCAGCCAAGATGGAGGCGTAGATAGGTATACTTTGCCTCCCTGCACAACCAAAAGAAGGACAACAAATTTAAAAACAAAAACAACCAGAACTGCCAGAAAATATAACTGTATGGAAGTCCAACAACCAAGGAGTTAAAGAAGAAACATTTACCCAGACCAGTAGGAGGGACAGAGACGGACAGCCAGGGAGGAGAGGACTCTCAGCAAGGCAGCGGCTGGTGGACCAGGTGGTCTCACATTTGCGTGCAGATAAACTATGAGGAACAACTGGGGAGCAAGACAGACCTCACAAACCAGGATTCCAGCGCTGGGAAATAAGGCCTCAAAACCTCTGGCTGTAAAAACATGTGGGGGTTACAGTGGTGGGAGAAATTCCCAGCCTCCCAGGAGAGTTTCTTGGAGAGACCAACAGGGTCCTAGAATGTACACAAACCCACCCACCCAGGAATCAGCACCAGAAGGGGCCAATTTGCTTATGGATATCAGGGGAAGTGACTGAATGCCAGCCAAGAGCTGAGTAAGCGGCATTGTTCCCTCTCTGACCCCTCCCTCACAGATAGTGCCACAACGCAGTGACCTGGATTGCCCTGCCCTGGCAAATACATAAGGCTCCGCCCCTTATAACATAACAGGTGCATTGAGACAAAAAAAATATGGCCCAAATGAAACAACAGATCAAAGCTCCAAAAAAAAAAAAATAGAAGTGATGAAGAGATAACCAACCTATCAGATGCAGAGTTCAAAACACTGGTAATCAGGATGCTCACAGAATTAGTTGAGTATGGTTGCAAGATAGAGGAAAAAGTGAAGGCTATGCAAAGTGAAATAAAGAAAAATAGACAGGAAACCAACAGTGAAAAGAAGGAAACCAGGACTCAAATCAATGGTTTGGACCAGAAGGAAGAAATAAACATTCAACCAAAACAGAGTGAAGAAACAAGAATTCAAAAAAATGAGAAGAGGCTTAGGAACCTCTGGGACAACTTTAAATGTTCCAACATCCAAATCATAGAGGTGCCAGAAGGAGAAGATGAAGAGAAAGAAATTGAAAACTTATTTGAGAAAATAATGAAGGAGAACTTCCCCAATCTGGCAAAGGAAATAGACTTCCAGGAATTCCAGGAAGCTCAGAGAGTCCCAAAGAAGTTGGACCCAAAGAAGCACACACCAAGGCACATCATAATCACATTACCCAAGATAAGGAGAGAATCTTAAAAGCAGCAAGAGAAAAGGAGACAGTTACCTACAAAGGAGTTCCCAGATTTCTCAAAAGAAACCTTACAGGCTAGAAGGGGCTAGAAACAAGTATTCAAAGTCAGGAAAAGCAAGGACCAACATCCTAGATTTCTGTATCCAGTATAGCTCTCATTTAGAATGGAAGGGCAAATAGAGTGCTTCCCAGATGAGGTCAAGTTAAAGGAGTTCATTATCACCAAGCCATTATTATATGAAATGTTAAAGGGACTTGTATAAGAAAAACAAGATGATCAAAAATATGAAAAATAAAATGACAACAAACTCACAACTATCAACAACTGAACCTTAAAAAAGAAAAAATAACAAAAGAAACTAAGCAAACCACTAGAACAGCACCAGAATCACAGAAATGGAGATCACAGGGAGGGTTATCAGTGGAGGGAGAAGAATGGGGGAAAGGTACAGGTGATAAGAAGCATAAATGGAGGTACAAAATAGACAGGGAGAGGTTAGGAACAGTATGGGAAATGGAGAAGCCAAAGAACTTACATGTATGACCCATGATGCAGATCCCGGCCGGCAGAATCCGTGTGTTGTGGCTGCAATGGACAAATTCACAGGGACTACTGAGTCCTGTGGAGGAAAAGGGACGGCGCGGCCACACTCTCAAGAGGAGAGCACCTTGACCCTTGCCTTGACAGGCTTTTATTGCTTTTCTGGGCACATTGCATTGAGGACGGTCCTTATTTACTATGCACAGGTTCGCTTTACAAAAAACAAAGGAGAGGGTGTTGCTAATTACATAAAAGGGGAAGGATATTTGCAAATGTAAAGGGAAAAGTGGTTGAGCTGGTCACACTTGTCCTTGGAAGGTTTATCATAGATTTTAGGAAGTTACTTTAAAGATATGCAGTAAACATTTGCTGCCCAATTCAGGGTGAGGGAGTTTTAGCAAAAACCAAGTCTCAAAGTGGCCCAGGTACAATGAGGGCCTGATTCCCCATGGGAGAACCTATCTGTGGGTGTGGGTCCTCTGTGCTGGACCTCACTCCCCACTGGCCTTTCTGAGTGGGAGCTGGACCCACGCCATGCAGAACGGTCTCCTATAGATGTGAACTAAGGTGGAGGAATTCTGGTAAGAGGGGGATGCAGGGCAGAGGGGAATAAAGGGGAGAAAAAAAATGGGACAATTGTAATAACATTATCAATAAAATATATTTAAAGAAAATCCTTCCTCCCCTCTTTACTCCATTGTTAGATGGTTAAATTAAAATACTGTACTTCAATTAACCAGTTATTCCTAAAATTTATAATGATTTTCACTTGTGAGAAACTGGCATCACAACTACAATTTCATAAATGGGATTCATCATACATATTGTACATATAGCTGTGTATACCCCTTTTAAATACATTATAAACCCATATATTTGCTATGAATTTTAGGCACCAAAAGACACTCTAAAATTCCTGTTTTGATTTAGAAATAATAAGCTAAATGTTGAATGTATGTGTGTATATATATATATGTATATATGTGTGTGTATATGTATATATATATATATATATATATATAGAGAGAGAGAGAGAGAGAGAGAGAGAGAGAGAGAGAGAGAGTTATCCAACTATCTTCTTATATTTGTCTATTTCCAGATTCTAACATTCTTGGGAATTTTTTAGATATATGGAAAAGTGAATATAAAAGTTGCTTGGAAGTGTAGCTTCTTGAAAGATGAAATGAGAATAGTAATTCTTATATCACATGGCAGCAACTAGAAAAATATGTGATAATGCTTATGAAATGAATAATTATGATTCAGCAAGTGTTTTGAATCAAAATATATGAATGATGAGAAAACAAATAGCATTACTATAAGGTAGAGAACATATTCTGATTTAATTGATATAAAGATTCTTGAGGACATATTTAAGAATTAGAAAAATTACATTCAATACAAATATAAGGAAAAAAAAGGCATTTATTAGTTAAGTGAAGGCAGAATGGCAGGGGAGTGAAAGCTGGTGACCAGTTTGCAGTTGAGCTATTGCTGCTGTGTGTTAGTGACTCGACTCACAGTCATCAACGAGGCAGGCTATTTGGTACATGCCTGAAACAGAAGCCAGGTACAATCAAGACAAACAAGACATCCTTCATGCTTTCAGCACACAGAGGCTCTGTGCTGTAAATTACCTCTGCCTCAAACTACAGAGATACAAGGCTTAAGCACCCTAAGAAAATATTGCCACATGTGGAAATGGTTCAGGAAAAAGTCTTCACTTGCCAGACACATTGGGAAAATGTTTGCATCTCATGAAGATGAGGAATGACCAAAAGGCAGAGGAGTCTTAGGAATGGAAACTGTGGAGAATAATTCAGGATAACATATTAGAAAATCAAGAGGGGTTGTCTAATCATTAAAAGCTTGAACTTTGCTCACAGAAAAAACCTTGTGGGACCTTGCAAATGAGCTAAGGGACCTCTGTGCCTGGTAGCCCTGACTTGCTAACACTGTCCACAAAACCCAGGTTTGTGAGTAAATAGATTAATTAGTAGCCAGTGAAGTGAAACATGAGGTATTATTTCCCTAAGCTTTCTTTATATGCCATGTTAACATATCAGAAAGCTTCACAGATGGGGTAGCATTGTGAGCTGAGGATCATTGTAACTTCTATTTTTTTTTCCTTATAAGAGAAGTCTTTATATTCTAGGTTATTTAATCTTCATTCCAACTAGACATCAAGAAATTTTGCATATAAATTTATTTAACAAATAGTGTTTTTGATGTGTCAGACACTGTACAAGACCTTGGGCAAAAATTGAGTCAAAGAAATGAACAGCCTACTTTGCTGAGGTTTAATGAGCATGACAGATATTTGCTAATCCAACAAATACAGAATAATATAATTAGAAATTTATTTAAAGCAATAGATAGGGGCTAAAGTGAAGATATCTCAGGGCATGTGGCATTTAAGTGGAGAAATGATATGTGAGTAAGGGTTTAATTGATAAAGGGATGAAGTGGGATGAAATTCTAGGCAGAGGGATGAGCAGGCCAAATACACTGAAACTGGAGTGAACATATGGGCTGAATCTAGTGCAGAAAGTAAGGAGAAGGATACCTGCTGATGAGACAGGAACATGTTACAAGGGCTAGTAATTCGAGAAGGCTAAGATCTTTGAGCTTTACCCTGATAAGTGACAAATGGCTTTAAATGAGAATGTCACATGATCAACTCAGTAGACCCTTGAACAACACAGTAGGTTAGGAATGCTAACACTCTGTGTAGTCAAAAATCCAGGTATAACTTTCGACCCCCCCAAACTTAACTACTAATAGCCTACTGTTGACTAAAAGCCTTAGCCTTACCAATAATATAAACAGCTGATTAACACATGGTATATATATTATATACTGTATTCTTACAATAAAGATAGAGAAAAGAAAATTATAAGGAAAAGTACATTTATAATATTTATTGAAAAAAAATCTGTTTATAAGTGGGCCCGTGCACTGCCCACCCTCTAGCTGCCTTTACGAAAATCATTCTGGCTGCAAGAGTAAATAAACTGGATAAGGAGGGCTGGGCTGGGGAAGGGGCATCTATAATACTGTCACTAAGATTACTTAGGAGATTGTTACAGGAGAGTGACAGTCTTGGCTACCTATACCCTTTTCTTCACTTCCCCAAACTCTGAACACTGAATGACCCAGGCTTTGGTGGCCTCCTTTATATACGTTACTGTCTATGTTAGGTCTAGGTGCACTCTTATCAAGTCTCATGGTTTAAAAATCATTTACATCCTGATTTCTCCCCAATTCATAATTCCATCTTGGACCCAACACTTGGATTCCTGAAACTTAGTACCACTTTAATTTCTAATAAACATTTGAAATTTAACATGTACATTGAACTCTTGATTTTAAATCCTCCAAACTTGCTTTTAGAATTTGCCCAATTTCAGTAATTGAGAACTTGATTTTCCAAGTAGCTTAGCCAAATTGGTTGATAAGATGCTTAACTACTATCGCTTTCTCAAAACCTGCATATAACCATCAGAAAATTTTATTCACAGTGAATGCACAATCCAACCTTGATTTGCCACCTCCACTTCTAACGGAAGTTTATCCCTAATAAAACCACTAATTTCCCTCACTTAGATCATTCTGACAACTTCTTAATTGATCTCGATTTTTGTACTCAGCACCACTAAAATGTATCTCAATGAAATAGCTCTGAGACATCTGATACCTTTTCGCTTCTCAAAACTCTCTAGTACCTTTGAACTATATTATGAATATAACCCAATATCTCACCTGCGGCACATTCTATTTTCTCAATGTGGCTGCAACAACAGTTACCATTTCTATGCTCTTTCAGCAATGTAATCTTGCCACTTTCCCAAAGAGGTTAAGTCTATCTCTACACCTCCTTGACTGTGGGTGGCAGTGACTACTTTGTCTGGTGGAATACAGCAGAAAAAAGATGTGCCAGTTCTACAAATAGCACTTACCTCATTTGGCAGCTTCCTCTTCTTGCTTCTTGAAATGCACAATTCTGTAACTCTTGTTCTTAGAACACTCCCTCTTAAAAACTAGGCCCTACCATAGAATAAGCTTAAAACATAAATAAGCCACACACAAGCCCTCTGGTTGAAAGTCTTAGATAAGCATCCAACCAATAACTAATACCAACCCAGCCAAGAAACATCTACATATAGCTGAGCGGAATCTTCAAATGACTGCAGGTCCATCTGACATCTAAGTATATTCACATAAGAAACTGCAAACAAGATTCCCACCCCACCCCCCACAAAAGTAGCAATAGGAGAAGCCAGCTTTTCAGCCCCTGACAAAATTCAACAATTGAACAGCTTTCCACAAACTAAGAAACAACTCTGAGAGACCTCTAGCGTCTACTTGTGAAGTTTAGCAACACTATGGAAAAACAAAACCAGAATAATCACAGATGAAGAGAAGGAAGACAACTTTGTTCTATCTGCATCATCCCATGTAGCAAGCTAGCATTGTTCAGTGACAAGAAGAAACTTACCAGTCCCAAAGAGTTCCTCTGTCTAGAAAATTAAGAGTGGGGTAAGCAATCAACTTCTCCAGCCTCTCTAGGCACTGTGCAAAGGTCCCACTTCAGTTCTGCCCACCCAGACCAGCAAAGCTGAGCTGTATTTAAGTGCTCGAAACAAGAAAGCCAAGCAGAGGCTATGATTAACAGACATGCAGACGGAGCTATTGTGGTTCACCTGCTCTGCAGACACACTCGGCAAATGTCACCACTGAGGAAGCCAAGGACCAGCATAATCTTCACGGGCCCACTCCGGAGCTCACTACATTTTGCCCCACAGATAAATGCCTTTGCTGACACCAGCCACCTGAAACCCTTCACACTCCCTTCTTCCACCACCCCTGTCAGAGTCCAGGATCCATGAAGGTAATTATCCCAGGTCTCTACAGCTGCATAAATGTAAGACCCTAGCCACTTGCATCCCCCCCTGCCCCTCAAAGCCAAGGAGCCACATTTATAGCCACATCAGGCTTCTGCAGTTGCACAGTACAAAAAAATCATCCTAGGCCACAGATGGCAAACACAAAGCCCATGGGCTGAATTGGGCCCTCCACCTTGTTTTATGCCACCAGGAACCTTGTTTTTACCCGGCAGCAGCACTGAGCTCCTTTCCCCTATTTAAGGAGTAGTTCCATTTATACGGTCCTAAAATTACATTCAGCCCTTAAAAGGCAACTGAGAGGCTGATGTGGCCCCTGGTAAAATTAGTTTGACATCCCTGTACCTAGGCCCTCCCTTCTGGCTGACACCCACCACCATCCTCTTGTTTGGGGCTAGTGTCTCCAGCTGAATGCCTGTACAACACTGGCCTGGTACCTATCACTGGTCTCCTCTACAGTGGTGGGGAGGTATTGTGCAGTCCTAGGAGAGCAAACTGATAGCCAGGGCTCCAAGATGCTTATATAGCTGGATCAAGCTTTGCCTTCTGTCACTAGCTAGCCCCAATGTGCCCACCTGCATCTAGTCCCCAAAACTGTACCAGCATATGCCATCCTAACCTCTGTCTCCAGCCTTTACTGCAGCGTACATGCCCAGTGGGAGAGTATGCAACCACAGGAGAACAAACTGACAGCCAGGGTCTCCACAGCCGTCAGCAAGCCTATAGTTGACCCTGGTCCTTGCTACCTGCTCTAGTTCCTGTCACTGTAAGTGTGTCTTAAACTAGCCTCTGCCTTTACTTAGGCACCCGCTGGCCCCGACAGCTGAGTGTGTATATACTGCAAGCTCCAGCCACCACAACTGCCTACTCTGGTTACTTGTAATCAGAAAGAAAGACAACACTTAAATACACCGTGGATCCCCTACCGTGTGTCAGTGCTGTGGACCACAGTGGCCTAAACTGAAGAGATATAATGCCCCGGACTCAGTGCTGCCGTGCACATCCACACATGGTACCCTGGACCCCTGGATCCAGGGTCACAGCATAAATCAGCATGTCTCCACCATGAAAGGCTTCCCTTATCAAAGTCAGTCCATACAGTTTTGAAGATATGACTGTTTTTCCAAATGTAGGGATACCTGTGAAAGGCTACGGGGATCACAAACAATCAGGAAAGCATGTGTCCACCCAAGAAACACAATAAATCTTCAGGAACTGCCCATCTCCTCCCACCCCCAGAAATGGAGGTCCAGGAATTGCCAGACAATGAAGTCAAACTAATTGTTCTACAGATGCTCCGTGAGCTACAAGAGAACACAGAAAAACAATTTAATAATGTCACTAAACCAATACAGTAACAAATTAAGAAGTTCTACAAAGAAACAGAAAACATAAAAGAAACAAACAAATTTTGGAGCTGAAGAATACAGTGTGTGAATGAAAGAATTTAATAGAGGGTTTCAGCAACAGATTTCAACAACAAAAAGAGAATCACTGAGCTAGAAGACAGGTAAATTTAATTTATTTAATCAGAGAAGCAAAAATAAATGAATAATAATAAAAATGAACAAAGAAATCTTATAAGAACTGTAAAATACCATGAAAAGAAATTATGTATCATTGGTATCCAAGAAGGGGAAGAAAATGGAAAAGGGGTACAAAGCATATTTATAGAAACAATGTCAGAGAATTCAATACCTCACTTCAGAAATGGATAGATCATACACACAGATAGACGGTAAGGAAAACTTGGGCTTACACTATACTTTAAATCAAAGGGAACTAACAGACGTATACAGAACATTCCATCCCAAAGTAGAATACACATTTTTTTCCAGTACACATGGAATACTCTCCAGGAAAGATCACATAATAGGTCACAAAACAAATCTCAGCAAATTTAAGAACATTAAAAAAAATATTCCTCGTACCTTTCTGATCATAATAATATGAAACTAGGTGCCAAAAAAGGGAGGAATGCTGGAAAGTTCCTAAAAAAAAATGGTGACTAACCAGCATGCTCCTAAACAACTAATGGGTCATAGAACAACTCAAAAGAAAACTTTTTTTAAACAGTTTGAAAAAAATGAAAATGGAAGCACAAGATATCAAGCCTATACAATGTTGAAAAAGCTATGCTAAGACAGATGTTGGTAGCAATAAATAATTACATTCAGAAAAAGAAAGACTTCAAATAAACAACCTTACATTACAACAAAAGAAACTAGAAAAAGAAAAAATATCCAAACCTTAGAAGAAGAAATGTTATAGCAAAGATTAGAGTGCTATCTTTTCTGGTTTGTGTATTTAATCATCATCTTACCTGATTGGTCTGGCTAGGAGTTCTGGTACTATGTTGAATAGGAATGGTGAGAATGGACATAATACAGCTCAATAACAATAAGAAAAATCCATTTTAAAAAAATGGATAGAGAAACTGAATAACTAATTTTCTCAAGAAGACATACAAATGGGCAACAGGTACTTGAAAAGGTACTCAACTGGACTCACTAAAATATAATCCAAGACCAAAATGAGATATCACCTCATACCTGCTAGAATGGTTATCATCAAAAAGATAAAAATAATGATAATTGTTGTTGAGGGTGTGGAGTAAATGGAATCCTTATGCACTGTTGGTTATATAAGTTGGTACGCCCACTATTACAAACAATATGGAAGTTCCTCAAAAAATTAAAAATAGAATTGCCATATGATCCAAAATGCCACTTTGGGGATACATCCAAAGGAATTGAAATCAAGCTCTCATGGAAATATCTGCCCTCCCATTTATATTGCAGCACTATTTACAATGGCCTAGACATAAAAACAACTGAACTCTCCCTCAGTGGATAAAAGAATAAAGAAGACGTATACTATTCAGCTATGAGAAAGAAGGAAACCCTGTGATTTGAATGAACCCTGATCCTAAGTGAAATGAGCCAGAAAAAGACAAACACTGTTTGATATCACTTACATGTAGAATCTGAAATAGCCACACTCAGAGAAACAGACAGTAGAATGACAATTAATGAGGTATGGGTGGGAAAAATGGGAAGATACTGGTCAAAGGATACAAACTTCTGAAAAGTAGCAGAGTTTGCCATCCCAAAATATACCTCTTGAAATATTGATATGAAGCTGGTTATTTTTCAAAATGAAAGACTTAGGTTTAGATATAGGACCTGCTCCAAAAAGGGAGATATCATCACTGATGACTATAATTTAGTATAAACTAGTGTGTGAACCTAGCAAGCCCATTTGATCAATGTCCTCTCTGTGTCCCATTGTTAAAGGTGGCCCAGCAAACATTTACTTACCAAACATTGGCTTTTTAATCTCCATATGGATTGCCTTCCTGACCTTTAAAGTACCAGACCACCACTCCCTCCCTTTCTCCCTAGCTCAAGATGGCATATTTGCTAAACTGCTCTATTTGTCCTTGGGTCTCATATTGTTATAGCACCCCAACATGTACATATGTATTGAATTTGGTTATTTCCCCCAATTAATCCATTTCATGTTAACTTGATAATTAGCCTAGTCAGAACTTAGAAAAGAGGTAGAAAATCATTTCTTATGCCCTCACACTTTCATGTATAAAATTAAGAAGTGTTGGGATCTAATGTACAACATTGTGATTATAGCTAATAATACTCTATTATATTATACACTTGAATGATGCTAAGGGAGTAAATCTTAAATGCCCTCCCTACAAATAATAATTGCTAATTATATGATGAGATGCAAATGTTGGCTAATGTCATCATGGTAATCACTTTGTAATATATAAATGGATCAAATCAACATGCTGCACATCCAAACTTACACAATATTACACAGCAATTATATCTCAATAAAGCTGGAAAAAAACCTAAAAGAATCTTACCCGCAGCTGAGTCAGCCAACAGAGCAAAAGGAGTTCATAAGTTGATTTTTAGGTAATTGCTAGTACATCAACCAAAAAAAGAATATTTACCATGACTTGCAAAACCTTACTGGGTATGGTCCTTCCACACTGCCGTGATTTTGTCCCGTACCGCTCTTCCCCCCATTTCAATCACACTGATCTTTTACTATTCCTTGAACATGCCAAGCATATTCCTATCTCAGAACCTTTTATATCCTTTCCTAATTATAATGCTCTTCCTTCATATAGTTATCTTTTAAAAGGTGAGAGACTAGTGACTTCTTCACTGCTTTTACTGATTTGTTCAGATGTCACCTTATTAAAGAATTCTTCCTTGACTATTCTTAAGAAAAAATAAGGCCTACTCCTCTTCAGCACTCACTTTGCTTCTTAAATAGGTTTATCCTTATCTATAGAATTTATTATTAGATTTCATGCTATATTTCTTTGTTTTTAGTAATTGTTCACCTTTCTGCTCTAAAATACAAGTATTATTAAAGCAGGACCTTTTTTTTATTTTTTTTTTTGCATTTTTACTGCTTTCCAGCACATAAATAGAAACTGGCAGATCAGTACTTGTGTTTGAATATGTGAATTCATAAATTTTATAGATGATAAATGGATAGATGAATAAATGAATTTGAAAGCCAAAGGAAAGGAAAACACCATTTCTGCTCTGACCAAATGGATGTATAACAGCAGAAATTAGCCCCGGCTTGTGTGGCTCAGTGGATTGAGTGCCAGCCTGCCAACTGAAAGCTCTCCGGTTGGATACCCTCAGGCAGGGCACATGCCTGGGTTGTGGGCCAGGCCCCCAGTTGAGGGTGTGTGAGAGGCAACTGATCAGTGTATCTCTAACACATAAATGTTCCCTCCCTCTTTCTCACTCCCTTCTACTCTCTCTAAAAATAAGTGAATAAAATATTTTTAAAAACAGCAGAAATTATTAATATAGAGAACATAAGAAAAGAATCCCAGGTTTGGAAAAATGATTAAAGGCTTGTTTCCATAATTGTTGAATGTAAAGATCTTTTAGGACACCTATTTCTAAATTGGCAATGGAAGTAAGTGTCTCAGAGAAAAGCTCTTCTCCAGGGTAAAGCCTAGATTATTATATACATTCACTGTACACAGGTGTCATGATTTAAGGCATTACATTGAGTGATTTTTCTGAGAGAGGTATCTTACTCTATTTAGGGTGCTCTAAGAAAAATACCATAGACAGGGTAGCTTATAAACAACATAAATTTATTTCTCACAGTTCTTGAGGCTTGGAAGTCCAAGATTAAGAAATGGCAGACACAATGCCTAGTGAGAACCCCCTGTGACAGATGGTTATCTTCTAGCTTTTTCCTCACATGGGGGAAGAGGGTGAGGCACCTCTCCAGACTCTCTTTTCTAAGGGCACTAATCCCATTTGTGAAGACTCTGCCCTCATGACAGAACCGCCCCCTAGAGGCCCGACCAACAATCACCACCACATTGGCAGTTAGGTTTTAACATATGAATCTGGGGAGGACACAATCTTTGTCTGTTGCAGGAGAAAAATAGAGTGCTAAAAGAAGGTGACCTAGAATGGAATATGGAGAGGGAAAAAATGTTTAAATTATGGTAAAATATAAAGAGCTGGAAATAGAGGAATAAGAAAAAAGAAGACTTGTAGAAGTAAAACTGTGAAAAGTTACATGGTTTAATCAGAAAGTCAAATAACTGATAGCATTTTGATGTTCATGGGTCCTTATTCCTTGTCTGTTTCTCTAGTCAAATAAACAAACACAGTGACATTTGATAAATTAATATAATGACAGCTCTAAATAGCAAGGGTAGGCATAGTTTATGCCTTAGAAAATGATATATGCTAATAGGAAAAAGAAAGTTTGAGGAAATCTTGGTAATATCAGCCATTTGCTTCCCAGGAAGCCAACCTCAAGTTACTCAGTGGGAAGAAAAAATATACTAGGGCACCAGAAAGGAAAATAAAATAATTGGATATTGGCTGGGAAGTTCCAGGAGGCTTTCGAACATATTGGGAGGGGTGTCCAAAATGGTAAAAATATACTTGTAATGCATGCATCGTTATATATAGACAGGTTAACTGAAACAGATCATTTCGGTGTCCAGAAATCAACCCCATATTCAGAGCCCAAAAAGCTTGATTTACCTTCATGTGCCTCCAATGCCAAACACTTAGTTGAAAACAAAATCAATTTGCTGAGACATGGGCTCTGACTCAAAAAACCGTAGTGCTGGCTTGGCAATTGTAGATGTATTCACTCTGTTGCTAGGAAAATCGGGAGAAACAAAACATGATGTAAGATGCTTCCAAAGTTCTACAATTCCTTTGCAGAAAAAAACAAATCATCCTCATCTGTTTATCTGTTTGTTGTTCATTGTTTTTGCTGTTGTTCAATTCAGGGTTGTGTTCTTAGGGTAAAAATACTATACTTTTGAGAAGCCAAATCAAATGTTCCTGAAAGTGTTATTTTAAATTTGTTTTTTTTCTATTTCAGTCATAGTAGTTAATTTTGTCTTTTTTTTTCTTACTTTGCTATGGGATTAGTATTTTTTTTTTTACTTTTGCAATTGTGGGGATTTTAAGAGATGAGTAAAATAAAAATTATAAAATGATATAATACATGATTACTGAGGATAGTTCTTACTGCCTCATAAAAGAGTTTAAGGCTGGCATGACTTCTATAGACTTCAGTTCAAGACTTAGGGAAGGCTTAAAAAGTCAAAAAAAATGTCTAATTGTACAGTTCTTAATCATATTCCTTTAGTACAAAGTCCTTAGCTTCTTCTAATGACACTGTCATTTGTATGTAAGTATTTAGGTGCTAAAAGGGATTCTAGTACCAGTTACAATGAATGTTTAACTGTGAGTTTTCCCATACCAAGCAATCCTTGGACATCAGCTAGGTGTCCTATGATTCAACTCAATTTGAGACTACCTACCTCAGAGACATTATATAATAGAATACAATAGTCTTTCTGACTTTACCTTGCTCAAACCTACCCAGTTCCCATAATATGTCAGTTAGCAATGTTTGCTTACTCCTGCACATAGATATGCTAATCATTAAAGAGATCTAATGTGTAGTCTAGGAATTACTGAAACAACCTTGCTACTCAGATCTACTTCCCCAGGAAGATAAGGAAGGTGTGTATAAACATGATGATTGTCTATAAAAAGATTTATCAGAACCTCATGACTAGAACTGAAGAAAGCAGTTTGTTGACCAAAAGCAAAGAAGTTTCAACATCCCACCTGAGCCTTTGCTGATGTCCCAGTGTCTGCGGGCATCAATCACTTCCGGACCTCAAATCCCTTCCATTACCCCCCCCTTCCCCCGACATAAAAGGAGCCTGAATTCTATACTTTCTCAAAGTGTTTCTTTAGGCCACTAGTCTGCCATCTTCTCAGCCTGGTAGCTTTCTGAATAATGTCACTTTTCTTGCCCCATCTCCTTGTTACTTGACTTATTGGCTGTTGTGTGGCTAGCAGTTCAGGGTTTCACCCCATTACAATCAGACTCCACAGATAAAGGACTCAGTCCCACAAGACCACCCTCTACTCCAGATGTCAGTCACAAGCCAAGGTGATTACCTGCACTTTTCACCCACTGGCTTTAAATCAGATGTTCCTATGACCTCCACTTTGGGTTCAATTAATTTGCTCACAGAATTCAAGAAACCCATTTATTTGTTACCAATCCAATGTTCCTGATGTGTCAAAAGGCCATAACTCAAAACTTCAGAGTTTGAAATAAAGAAAGGTTTATCGATCACAAAAGTACCAACCTAGAAAGTGGAAGACCTAATCTTCAAATCCATCTTTAGAAAGTATGGAGTTCAGGCTTCTTTTACGTCAAGGGAAGGGGAAATGGTGGGGGGGGGGGTGTAAAAAGTTATTGATGACTACAGACATGTGGGTGTTAGCAGGGCTCCCAGGAAGATTGTTGATTCCAGTTGATATGAATCTAATCATGAGGTTCCTGCAAATCTTCCATAAATAAGGAGCTGTTTTTGTAAACCTCAAACTACAAGCAGAATTCCTCCAATGATTAATATGTGTATGTGCAAGACTAAGCATAAGCTATTATCCTGAAGTCATGGGGACAAAGCAGGCTTCAGCAAGATGGAGTCAGAGAGACTAAACGCTTCACTCTGTTATATACTCACTACATTACTGGTTTAGTACAAAGGATATTAAAGAATACAAATCAACAGCCACAGGAAGAGATACATAGGGCAAGGTCCTGAATAAACAGTTTCTGTCCTTGTGGAATTTGGGGCCCAGCACAGAGGCATGTGGAAGCTTTCTGGTTCCCCAAGGTCTCCTGACCTTTTATGTAACTGAGGAGCAGCCAGATATATGGGACAAAAGGGTACGGTGTGGGGAAAGGGCAGGGCGTTTTCATGCCCTCTCTGAGCATACCACTCTCCCCAAATCTCAAAGCATTCACCAACCCAGAAGCTCTCCCACCCCTACCCTATCAGGGTGGTTGGAGTTTTCATTATATTAGCACATAATCTGTCCTTGTCAACTGATTCAACCTCCAGTTCTCCTTTCTTCTCCAGAAGTCATTGGGATGAAACAGTTTTCACCTTCTTCCATGAGGTGGTGGCTGCTTTTCCTGGCAACCAGCCTCCTATTTTAGGGGAAGTCCAAAAGCCGTCTCATTAACATAACAAAGACAATCTTTCCACTTCCTCACGTAGGAAATTCCAAGGGTTTTAGGAGCTGTGAGCCCAAAACTGTGAACAAGAACTAAATATGTATTTCTGATAAGTCACAGAAACCGTGATTTGTATAGTAATTAAGGTCTAGACAACAAAATATAGTGGAGATAAGATAGATTTGGGAATTAGGCAGACGTGAATTAGCAGCCCATATCCACCATCCTGGGTATAGACCTTTGGGACTGTTACTTAACTTCTAGTTTTCTCATTTGTAAAATGAACAGATTATTATATATCCTATCATCCTTAAGATTAACAACAACATGTAAAATGCTTAGTACATGGCGCATAGTGCCAGTGTTATTCTAAAAGTCAATTGTGTTCCTGCACACTATTCACTTTTATGATTCCAGATAACTAAGTATTCACACTTACTTTTCAGTGTGAGGCATTGTTTCTTAAAGCCGCCAAAGTATTGCTTTTATGCAAGGACATGGAAATCTGCACTTAAATGAGAACTAGTGAGGCATATGGTTTTCCCTAAGAGATGAAGGTCATGGATTTTTATTTTCACATAGGCTTAGGGGAAACAGTTCGAAGCAGAAAGGACTCCGCTGCTTTCCCCTCTCAGTCTGAGGAAGGCCCGCCTGCAATACAGAAGTATGTGCACCGCAGGGCGGGTGGGGCAGGTGAGCCATTTGCTATTTCTGAGGCATACATGTTGCTTTCTGTATCTAACATGCCAGAGGCTCTTCTCAGTGCCAAAATTTCTCCTTTGTCAAGCTCCATAGGAAACTGATGTAGTCCATGCTCAAAAGACATCCAATACAGAGCTGTGAAGCTGCCATTGACTTCACATCTCTACTGGAGGAGAGGAAAAAAAAAAAAAAACAGTTACAGGATGTCAGGCCAGTCCTAAAAAAGTATGCTTATATTATTACAAAGGGCAGAGAATTCAACTTTTAAAATATCTCTGTAGGGATGGTAGCTCTGCAGGAGAAAGGAAGATGCCATTGAAGAAAGGCTACTGGCTCTTTCTTGATTTTCTAATCCCTTTAGACTTTCCCTAAAATGTAACATCAAACTGGTTTGAGATTTCTTGCTTGGTGTGGATTTTGTTTAGTGATTTTCCATCAACCATCCCATTTCCAAGAAACAAAAACAGATGGGATTTCATTAAATAAAAGAATAAAAATGAAAATATTACAGATGGGGAGAGACAGAGACAGGAGTCAAGAAGCTCCCTCCCCTGCCTCGGTTCTTGTCTCGCTCACAAGGGAGTAATAATTCAAGTGACAGACAAACACGTATAGTGAAAATGAGATAGCAAGTTTATTTATGAAACACGTGCAAGCATGGAGCTGCAAGCAGGCACCCAGCAAGTCTAAACACTCCACACAGAGAGGAAAGAAAGTTGTTAGTAAGTTCGTTAGTAAGTTTACTCTATATAGTTGAGCTGTGGCTACAAGTGGGTACTTAGCTAACTAAGGATATAGATTATTGGGATTCAGGGGTTATATACCTTAGCTAGCTTCTAGGTTCCCCCCACTTCTCCTCCTTCTAAATCTGAGGAATAATGTACAGCTACAAAAGCTTTCTTTCTCGGTTAGTGAAAGCTCTTTGTCTTAGTGAAATTGTTACAAAGGCTCCCTTTCCCAGCATAGGCCACCTCTTCCTCCTGTACAATCCTGTTTGTGATGTTCAGAACACTCAGCAACCTTAGTAAGATTGTTATAGAGGTCCCTTTTCACAGCACAGTCTCCAGTACTCTCCTTTCCTCCTGTGCTATTCTGCTTTCAATGCTCGGGGCACCAGAAATCTTTTCAAACCAAGCCAAGGACTGCTGAGTTAATTGGTGAGACATGTCTTCCTTTTGCTTCTAGGCTCCTGTATTAAGTTCTTTGTTAGATTGTAATTGTGAGAGCCCTGCCTTATTTCCCCTTTGGCCACTCATTTCAGGCTGCTACCTAACAGAAAAACATTAATTTTTGCCTCCCACTTATAAAACTATTAAAAGCAACAAAAACTCTAGGAAATCATTAGAGCTTTACTGTGAAAACAACTTTAGTACTCATGAGACAGATCTTATGAAAGCACTATGTAAAGCTTTATGACTGTTCACTGTGGCCTTTCTCCTCAAATTAATAGTACATGAGTAACAAAGCTACTTCAATAAAAAAAAAAATACTCCCAAAATGCTGAAGTTTATTTCTTTTGTTATGAAAGAGTCAGTGGGAGAATAGTGTATAGGGAGGGGAAAGGGGCTTAGAAATGTGAGGTTTTGCAGAAACCCAGAGCTCCTCTGTCTTCTTCCTCTGCCTCTTGCCAGGGTGTCAGATGTGTCTGTGAAATTAAAGCCGGAAGCATCCAGGATTGGTTCTAATAACAGAGGGCAGGAGAAAATGAGACCTAATCTCAGACCAGTAAAACACGTCAAATGGCTCTGAACTCTATTTACAAACTGACCTACAAATAAGAACTTATACATCAACTTGATCATTATCTTAAAATTGGGAAGAAGGAAGTTGCTAGTTCATGGATGGCGGTGATTATGCACATTAATGATCTTCTGAACTCAAAAATGAAACCAGAAACAACGACAGGTCTATGAACAAAAACTACAGAAGAAGGGACAAGGCCTTGATGGATTTGATGATGTTCATGCCTTTGAAAACATTCTTGATAAGTATGATTAGGGACCTCTAAAGGAAGGACACCTTGAAATAAAAGCAGGGGGGCCAAGGGAGTCATGGGAAGGGAGGGAGGAAAGAAGGGAACAGATGGGAAGGGGGAAATATGGATGGAGTAGAAAAAGTAAAAATACAAAATAAACATTAAAATTTTTTTGAAGGTAATAAAAGTTTGAGGTAAATAAAACCTTAATATTTCAGAGAATACACTTAGTAATTTTACTCATAATGCACAGGAACATTAAAAATAGAAAGAAAATAATAGATGAATGATAAAGAGTGATAGACATTCTATCTAAGATGAAGATGGAAATTCTAAGCTCAGTAGTTTTAAGTGGGCAAGTCTGTGACAGGATAGTAAGAAGCTGTGAAAATTTCTGGACAAGTGGAATAGGGAAGCTGAGGCAAGAAAATTAAACAAGGCCAAAAAAACTGAACAACTTACAGCCAGTTGCTGAATCGCAAGACTTTTATCTTCCCCAACCGAGAACACTTGAGAGCAATTGGTTTATGCCTCTCCTCCCTATCCAGAAACTGCATAGCTTACATCTCCCCGGTTTGGGAAATAGAGAATAGAGATGCAAGTAATGCCATTAGTACCAGCTAAAACTAAGGACAGAGGAAGTCAGGGAAACAAATAACAAAAACCCCATTAAAAGCCAGACAGACCCAAGATAAAAGTGAAACAATATAGTAGACCAAAGGCTAATCCCAAACCCCCACCCCATACATTCATTTTGATACATCAGTATCAAAAACTGATGAATACTCTGCTGAAAACCTCCTCTGAGATTCTTGCCTGCAGTGGGGGTGGGGGGGGGAAGATAAAAGGTCCTCAGGACAAAGGTTTAATGCGGGCTAGCCCTAGAACACGCCCATGCCCCTTCCTGGACAGGAACTTTTTATTTCCTCCTGAACTCTAAGAGTCCCCATGAGACTTGCAGCCAGGGGAGCGCAATGGGCAGCTCCAGCCTCCAAGGTCCCCTTTTTCTCTCACTTCCCAGTGAGCTAACAGCAGCCCCACCTTACTACTCTCTCCTTTCCCATGATGTTTCTAGGGAGCCAAAGCAGAACGCTGCCTAGGCTCTCTCCTATTACTTCTTCTACCCTAAGTCATTCCTTTGTTTCACTGTCCCTTGCTTTAACAAATGTACTCTCAAATCACCTGGCCTCATGTTCTGAAATCTTTCCTACATGAAGTCAAGAACACACGCGCTGCTGGCCAGCCTAAGGCAGACCCACTCCAGGCTGGCCCATGTTGGGTAATAAAACCATGAAGAGAAATTGTGTCGTTAACCACATGCATGCATCATTTATGATTTGCATCTACTGTTTTCTCATTTAATCCCCAGGAACATACTATAAAATATGTTCTTAGATGTATTTAACAACTGATCCCTGTAAAGAAATTTAAATAAACTGCTACAGAATTAATAAAGACTAGATACTGCAAATCAAGCCCATCCACTTCTGGAGGTGGTGAACTGCATATCTGCTTTCATGGAGCTGAAGAAAAATCTGAGTCTAAAATTGAAATGGCAAAAATTACAAGAGCAGCCCTGGAGAGGAAAAATATTTGAATTTTAACAAGTTAAAAAATCCTGAAGGCATCTGTTTTAAAAAAAATGATTTAGCTAAAAAGAAAAAAAAAAGACTGGTTTCAGAATTCTATTTTGACACAGAGAAGAAGACACTTGAATTTTGCGGGGAAATGTTTAGGATCTAAGAGGTCCCTGACTGACAAGTTGTCATTCGCATGTAAAGACTCAGAGAAATGCTCTCTGTTTCACAGGAACTCTAGAAATGCCCTTACCTTTGCAAGAAGATTATTTAAAGAATTAATCTAACTAACAAAATGTCAATCAAAAAAATATTTGAGTGGGAAAGCTCTTGTGCTAAGTAGGCTCAAAACAATGGATTGAGTACATGAATTAATGTGAGTTACCTCTCCCAGTTTAAAGGGTAGTGACTCACTTTGGCTTTTAGGATATCATTAGTATTTACATAGTTTTCTCATGTTTTATTGCCATAGTTCAGCCACAGGCTCAGAGTAAGAGTTCAATACGTATATATTTGATAGATTATTAATACATTGTATTTCCCTATCTACGTATAATGGTCTCAAATAATGTGAATTCCTCTTTCCCTTTGAATATTTATAAGGAAAACCCTGGCATTCTGCTATGTATGCACCAATCCTCAGAATGTCTTGACTCATGTAAGGGTGCTTTCCAATGCTGTTTAATTGACACGTATCAGGGGCCTCCGAAGTCAATGGATGAGACCTCTGAAAACCACCCTACATTTAAATTTGGAAGTTTTAGAAAGTACAGGTGCTCTTCATTAGTCTTTCCCAATCCTGTTCATCATATTTGCCATGAGATTTATGTTGTTTGGTGAGGGGTGGTAGTTGGCGGGAAGAAGCTACAACTGAGGAAGACTGAGCAATGTATATACAGCATAAGGTCAAAGTGTGTGCATATGTGTGTGTCTGTGTGTGATTGTGCTTTTTATTGAGCATGAAAAATGTAATGGCCCCACTGATAGACACCATAAGAACAGTAACAATCCCTAAATTTCTCCAGCCATATTAATCTCTAGATTGATTACTAGAATGCAGAAGAAATTACAACTAGTAATGCAGCTGTGAATGGCTTAACACGGGGTGTGGGTAAGAGAAGGACACAATATAGAGAACAAATCTACAAGACTGACAATGAGCTCTGAAATTAAATATTGAAATAATTCTATAGTTATGTGACATGCTATATATGCCATATATAACATATGTCATAAACTGCACAGAAAATCCTCTTAAAGACTTCATATAGTAAATAATTTGAATAAAATTAATAAAAATTTTATAACCTAAGTCTGTGAATATTGCATTAACCTTGAAATAAGGAAGGTGCTAGCAGGAGAAAGCAGGCTAAGTACATTATTTCAAAAGACATAACCGTATATTGTCCTTAATTTTAGAGATACCCCATCTTCTCCACTCAAGCATGGAGGCTTCTGGAACCCCCTGTGCTCCACAACTCGGGCACCCCGCAGGAAGTCCAGCTCCTAATCCCTGGGTTCCAGACATCTGTCCACGGCCTCACATTAAAGATTTAATTTCAATTCTTTTTTTCAGTGCTTTTTGTTGGCTTGGTTTTGTTGCCTGTTTTGGTTTAACCTTGTTGCTAAGAGAAACTCTAATTTACTTCCAACACTCATCAGAATCCCCGTGAGTTATATATTTTACCACCACAGCAACAATTCAGATCTTCTCCTTGATCTGGCGGCAGTCTACTCAGGACTGTTCCTCTCACTACCATGGACTCCTCCTGCTGCTCCGTCACTTCCAACGAAGTCACACCGTGTCTCACCAATACTCTCCTTATATACCTTTCCCAGCATGTTTTCTTGCCAATGATTCATTTGAATTCTACAGTTTTCCGTATCTATTTTCAGCCCTTGTTCCTCATCCTCTTTACCCTTCCCTGGCTCCACTAAATCCCCCTGCCTCCCAATTTACCATCCCAGCACAGCTGTGCATTGTACACTTACTACGTCACCAACTGTTTGCCTATCCCAAGGAAGGGTGATAAAAAGGATGAGGAATGGAGACAAGGAGAGTGTTGGTGACACAAATTCTTCACTACTAGTTTACTAAGAAGAAAAAAAACAGTTGCATTTTGAGGAACATTTTTTCTAGTCAATCAAAAGCAATTGTTGAATAATTACATTGTCAAGGAATAAAATTTAGATTTAATGGAAGAGGGCTGAAAATGTATAGTACAACCAAGAAAATGAGTAAGACTGTGAAATAAGAATTTAAAAACAATTCAATAGCATTGTGCTGGAACAAGCATGCCGAGAGCTGTTCAGAGATTCATGCATGTATAAGCACAAGAAACAGCATCCAGAAAACAGGAATTATAATATATGTAGATGGAGCTCTGAGCCTCAGAGGAATCCGCTAGCATTTCTCCAAATGCCAGGCTCCACACCAAGCACTAGAAAAATAGCAATGATTCTATTAATATATACTTGTGTAAAAACTCCATTAGGGTATATTCAAAATATGAAGGAGTATAGAGAATTGTCACAATATTGGACATTTAGCTATATATACTTTCAAATTTAAAATATATTTTCAACAAAGTTATTTTATCCTCATACTCTACTGATCCCTGAACATGGGCATTGTATCTTTCTGCCCATTACAATTGTTTTGACAGTTAATGGCCTAGTTCAGAGGAATAAATAAAAATATTGAAATATGTAGTTTAATGTACTGGCAGATACCATATAAAATTTCTACATGTCTGTGACTATATTTAAGCTATTTGCTTCTGGAATATGTTTAATACAGAAGTAAGTACTTGTTATATTACTTACAATTAAGCCTTCATAACTGTAAATGTCAAGAAATATTTTTACACACATATTCCAGTTTAACACATTTTTACTAGTGTAAATGAAAGCTAATATCCCACTAATATCAGTGAGAAAAACTGAATGTATATGTAGCTGACCTTTTTTGGATTATATATGTATCATTGTATTTACTACTGAGCTGAAGCTCCAAGGAAGAGGAGAACTCTAGGAATAAGAATCTTTCGTATACTTTAATAATGAACTTTAACATATTTCAGACTCAATCAGTCTCTTAAAATTTTTTTTAACAATGTAAGAAACTGTCATATTAGGGTAAAATTGACCAACTTGCAGAATATATTGGAAGTGTATTGCTGGGCCCAAAACATGCTATTCTACTGAATTCTAGTTGCAAACCTAAAATGTTGGCTTAAATGTTAAATGTTGGCTAAAATATTGGCTAAAATGTTAAAGTAAATAAAGAGGTTTTTAATTTAGTTTTTCCACACACTTCTGCTTCTATTACTTGTTAAAGAATTAACTGAAAACTTATAACAATGCTGCTTTTTCTACATTTTAAAAGATATCTCATGCATTGTTCTTTCATTTATATTAACTGTTTAAAATACATGTAACTTACACATTAAATAATGGAAGAGCAAACCATAGAGTCACTGAACTTTAGTAACAGTACCAGCAGTAAAAACACGTAATAGTATAATGCAGGGAAGAGAAAAGATACATATAGGACAATATTTTTGTTTTTGGTGTTGTTAATGTATAGGTGTGTGTGTTTGTGTTTCTATTGCAAAGCGACAACTGAGAAGTCCTTTTTAATCAAAATAAAGGCAACTATAACATCTCATTTGTCACCCTTTCATATGTTACTCTTCACTCATCTTCTTTCTGGGGCAGACCAGAAAACATAATTTATTCACAGGACACTACATAGTAATGCTTATTCACAGAGACCATAGAGATAAACACTTCTCTACCATCGGGACAGAGATGGTCGGATATTTACTGAAGTCCCATATCCCCTTCCCTCTGGTCGTGCATGTAGGCTGCACTCCCATGCCCCTGGTGGATACGGGAGTCTGAATTATCATGAAAGTAATGCTATCACGTTGGTGGCTGTGAATTTCTTTTATCTTTTCACTGCCCAGCCTGGACTATTGAATGTCTCTATGCAGCCTCCAACTTTCTCCATCCTCTTCTTTTTCGGAAAGCAATCTATGATGGCAAGGAGCTAGGAGATGCTGGAGCCTCAGAGGTAACGAGCCAAAGTCTCTGAATGGGCACTCAGAGAAACTGCCATCTAGGATTATTAGTTGAGAAAATCATGACTTTATATTGTATTAAGCCACTAAAATTTGGGGAGTTTTAGTTAATGAAGTCTACTTTCCTAACCAATATAACTACAATATGCAACCCAATGTACTTAACCACATGGAGTTGAAGAAATCTATCTCCATGAATACCTAACAAAGATTATAATTTCAAGTCTGACATTTGAACCAATATGGCAGACAAATTGCCTACATTATCATTAGTATATCTGGCTAGATACAATTAAATAAACATTGTGACGACTGCTAACATGGCCATGCTATCAGCCTTCAGAAAGCATAAAATCCAGAAGACAAGTGACACTCCAGATGTTGAAGATATGAGTACAAGTAGGAGAAAGGCATTTTTCATAAGCCATTTACCATTGACAACTCTGCGTGTGTATACTGAAGCACTAAACTGATACTTTTGTAAAGTATGTAAGTTAAAAGAGTGTTTACTTATTCCTTTGTTAAAGTGATACTTGCAGATACTCATAATTTAAAATAATAGTGACCTTAATAATTTGGACAACCTTCTCACTAAGAATGATGAGAAAGATAGAGAAAACTTAAAACTCCAATAGAGGGCAACTGGGGGCATGCATGTCAGTGAAGAGTAATGGGGCCAATATTCCAGATAATTGGGAATCAGAAGGAGGCAATACTGGTGTTTTTAGCTGCTTTTCTCTTATAAGCATTTGATAATTTCAGCAGAGACAATTGAGATATAGAAAAATTGACAGAAATTTTGATAGCTTTATGGAAATAGGGGATAAAAGACATAAAGTCCAGGAGCAGGCAAGGAGAGTTAGATTTTAAACCCTCAATGCTTTGTCTTGAGACTACAAAATCTCTAGAGGTTTTGTAAAGTGTAAATCAGAAATACACTGGAACTTTCAAGAACTTCAGCCCTGCATCTAATACTCTAAATACATAAGAAAAGATTAAGGTTATCTGGGGTTGCTGTTTACCTGAAAAGAGTAAATGAATATCCTCTTCAGAAGAACGTAAATAAATTTTAGTCCTTTCATAATTTCTATAATATTTATATTGATATTCATTAATACTTTACCTATTAAATGACAAGGAAACAAAGCATAAACACAATGAACAACAACAACAACAACAACAAAACAGACCCAGAAGAGATCCAGATGATGTAATTACCCAGATAATACTTAACATGTTCAAGAAGATAAAATGCAAATAGAAAATTTGGCTGAGAACTGGGATGTGTGAAACTCAAAAATAAATAAATAAATGAGTTTAACAAGAGAACAGACTGAGCTGAAGAGAGAATACAGTCATGCTTCACTTAATGATGGGGACATATTCTGAGAAATGAGACGTTGGGTGATTTTGTCATTGTGTCAAAATCACAGAATGTACTTACACAGATGTAGATAGTATAGCTTACTACACACCTGGGCTATACGGCATAGCCTATTGCTTCCAAGCTACAAAGCCCTATGACATGCACAAAAAGACAAAAATCAAACCAAGCACAAGATAAAATAATGCAATCAAGAGATATGATAAACATTTGATGTACAAGGCTGCTGCTGGTAAAACATGGTATACTGTTTTAGAGCAAACTTTTTTTAATAAGTACAATAAAGAGTACACTCTAGAATACAAAGGGTAGTATAGTAAATACATAAACCAGTAGCATTGTCATTTGCTGCAATCATCGAGTACTATGTACTGTACATAATTGTATCTGCTATGATTTTATATGACTGGCAGTGCCGTAGGACAGTAAGTTTGTTTGCACCAGCATCACCACAAACGTCCACGAGTAATGCATCACGTGTAACGCATAGCCAACACTACCATGGCCTCGACAGCACTAGAAGGTAGGAATTTTTCAGCTCCATTATAATCTCATGGGATCACTGTCATATATGTGGTCCGTCATTGACTGAATCATAGTTATGGGGTGCTTGACTATAACGTGCTGGAAGAATATTTTAAAAGTATCCAGAATAGAGGCAGGAAATAAAAATAGATAGTAAATATGAAAAAGAAGATAATATAGTTAAATAAGATAGTCTAATCTGGATAATTGGAGATGCAGGAAGATAGGAGAGATAAAATATACCAGAAGCAATATTTGAAAAAACAATGCCTGAGAATTTTTCAAAATTGATGAAAGATATCTAGATACAAGTTTAAGAATTCAATAAGAATAAGGGAAAAAAACAAAGAAAGATTATTATAGTTAAAACTACTAAATAAAGGCATAGAAGAACACAGAAAGCAGTCAGGAAGTGAAAGTCCAAGATATCAGAGAGAGTAAAAATTGCCTGAAACACGCTCAACCTTCTCTGAAGCATCCTCCTCCCAAGTTTGCATCAACTTTTAAGAGTGGACCAAGTGACCGAATGGAACTTATAAGCCTAGTATCTTTGGTAGAGTCATGGAAAGAAAAAGAGAAAGTTGAAGTTCAGGGTTACTAAGGCAGGAAAATTTGAGAGGACAAAAAACAGAGAACAGAAGTGTAGGGAAGTGACACCAAATCTGTACAGGTTTTGTTTGTTTTTTTTCATCCAGAGACATTTTTCTGTTTTCTTGGGCTGCGCGTGAAGGCTTTTAAGACATAAGCCAAATGTACCAGCTAATAAGCAACAAATTAAGAGCCTTCAACAATTCTGTTGTGCTGATAATGTGAAGGTCAGAGTTAAGAGAGCACAAGGTTATTATTAGAAACCTCATTTGGGACATATCCTAGGAGCATGGGAAAACCAAAAACGATACACCTTAAGAAAATTAAATGCAGCCTCTAATTATTGCTATCCCTGATTGGAATAATGTGATTGAACTTTATATAAACCCTCCTTGTAGAAAGACAATATCAACTAAAGAATAGCACTTTCCAATAAAACTGTCGGTTGTGTGGAAGCTGCACAGTCCAAAGGTGTAGTCACTGGCCACTCATGGATATGGAACACTTGAAAGGTGCCTCCTGTGACTTAGTTTTTAATTCTATTGCATTTTAATTATTTTAAATTTAAATAGCCATATGGATACTTCACTAGAGAGGTTTTGTTTGTTTATTTTCTTTTTGTTGTTGTCAAACATTGTTCGGAATTCAATCAAAAGTTATCAGATATAATGATAGGAATAAATGATGATAACTAAGAGCTAAAAAGAAGTATAATAGAGTCCACCAGGTGATACAGTTTATGTGCACTTGATTTATTAAGGAAATTAGCTGAAGAGAAACAGGAAGGAGTATGGAAGCAGGATGGAAAAGGGACAGGAGCTGGGATGTAAGTTGCAGGGAGAGTCTGTCCGACCTCAAAGAAAGAGCTGTGCTTTTTTGTTCCTTTGCTGGATACAGGATGGTCTAGAGGAATAAACATGCCTAAGTACTTCTTGCTTCTCCCACGTCTGAGAAAATTAAGTTATCTGAAGAAGTTGCCTTATGAATGACTAGGATCGAAGTACAGAGCAGCTGGGGGACAGGCACGTAGAACTAAACTGATCCTGTGCCTGAGGGCTGACAGCACCCTTTATAACAAATCCACGGGCCGCTTCAAGCACTCGAGCAGCAGTTCTCAAAACGTGATCCCCAGTCATGTCAGCCACATCTAAGAGCTTGTTAGAAGTACAAATTGTCAGATCAGCATTCGCAGTCTTGCCTTTTATCTCTCCTGGATACTATTATTTTAAGTATTATTTAAAAATCTATAAAAAGTTATTTCATTATCTGAAGCTCCCTCAAATCACTCTCTGTGGTCTTTCTTTCCTTGCTTATTGTTTGTTTCAATGTTTCTTCGTGGGCCAAATTGCTTCTAATTCAATACTGGATTTTTGACATCATATTAGATTGATCTCCCTCTGTCTCCAAGTCACTCTATATATTTCAAGTAAGAACTTGAAGCCTAAACTACAATGAGAAAAAGTGAGAGAACATAGAGTAAAAAGGACATACCTGTTTTTGAGAATATAGGAAAGTTCAAGGGCTCAAGGGAGGCAGCACTGGTGATGGCAGCTTCTGAAGCAACCAAGGGCAAGATTCCCAGGGACCTGCTTGAATGGCCCTGGCAAAACCCCACGTCTATCCTATATCTGTGCCACATGCCTGTTGTAAGCTTTTGTTGAGAATAATGGCTTTTTTAAAATTCTACTTTCCATCTCATGCAAGTTCTTCTCACCAGCCAACTCTAACTGAAACCTTGCTGCCAGATAAGCTTGGAAATGTAATTTCCAGTCTTATAAGCCTTTGACCCAGAAAAAAAATTTTAGAATCTTGGAATGAAATTGTGTATGAAATAAAGTATCTAGACATGTATCATGATTTTTTTTCTGTTAGTTTCGTAAAAAGTTTCCTTTCCACCTACGTTTAAAAATAAATAGTATATTTTGAAACTTCCCCTAAGAAATATAAACCTTGCTCTAGTTGGTATGGCTCAGTGGATTGAGTGTAGGCCTGAGAACCAAAGTGTCACTGGTTTGATTCCCAGTCAGGACACATGCCTGGGTTGCAGGCCAGGTCCCCAGTAGGGGGCGCGTGAGAGGCAACCACACATTGATGTTTCTCTCCCTCTCTTTCTCCTTCCCTTCCCTTCTACCTAAAAATAAATAAATAAAATCTTTTTTTAAAAAAAGAACTTAAAAAGATAACTGTTTAAATACATTTTTAAAAAAGAAATATAAACCTTGGTTAAGAAGGATTATGAAAGGAGGAGGTTGCTACTGAAGTCTGATACTGTGTTTATAAATAAGGATATTGAAAAAAGGCTAGCCCTGATTGGATTGTTAGTTATTAGTCATGTCACACAGGACAGATTTCCTGCTCTCTTTAGCATGCGGCCTTATGCACAGATATATCTTAAAATATGTTCCTCTATGTCCATCACCGTTTTATCAAATACCCAGGTTGGCCTATTCTGAGAATAAAATCTTATTGTAACACACACGTGGTGGCCATTTAGTTATAGTACATGAATTATTTTTTAAGTCATACTTTGGAAAGATAACATACATTTGTTGGGAATAACTAAGCCTATATACTCTAGAAAGAGCTACAAATATTTTATTTTACATCCTATTGGCCTTTAGACGAAAGAAAATGCTACTTTTTTTTTTCCCTGCACACATATATTCTCCCTCACTCTTCTTCCAGTGACAAATCAGTAAAAATTCATTTCTCTTCAGTTCCAAGAAGGGGTCCTGTTATGGTTCATCAAGTCAAGAGCATTTCACAAAGCATGGACAGTTTACATCTCCCCAGCTATTCCAAATCATCTGTTTCAGAGGACATAATTCTGCTTGATTTATAAATGAAGTTGCAAATCTCCTATACTGCACCTCCACCACCAAAATGCCTTTAATTCTACGAAGTGTGTGAGGTAACCGGGAATTGTCTGGACTAAGTTCTATTGCCATCCTATAGCAGTCATTTATGAGCTCAGTTAAAAAGGCAAGTGCTTTTGCCTACTTTATTTTGTTGTTGTTGTCATTGTTGCTGTTTGTTTGCTTTTTAGCTTGGGCTAAACTAGTTGTCATCATAGTCCATTTTGTCTCACTGGAACTTACTGAGGTTTGAGGCCAAGATTTATTAATAAAAACATGTACTTGTGCAAATTATGGTTCTTTCTTTATACATTCTTTGTAGACACACGTAAGAAAAAAGTAACACTTTGGGACAATTCAGGTATGAGTGATGCTTTTTGGCCAAAAACATCTATATTAGTTTCCTAAAACTGCCTTAACAAAGTACCATAAGCTAGGGAGCCTCCAATAACAGACGTCTATTGTCTTACAGTTCTGGAGGCCAGACATCCAGCATGAAGCTGCCAATAAAGTTGGTTCTTCCTGAGAGCTGTGACGGAGAGTCTTCCATGACTCTCTCTTAGCTTCTGGTGGTTTGCTGGCAATCTTTGGGTCTCTCTGGCTTGTAAATACATCACCTCAGTCTCTTCCTTTATCAACCCATGGCACTGTCCCTGTGTGTGTTTTCTTTGTGTCCAAAGACAAATTGTCTCCTTTTCTTAAAGGCACAGACATTTAGGATTAGAGCCAATTCTAATAACCTTATCTTAATCATTTGCAAAGACCAAATTTTCAGGATAGATGCCTGATTGAATATGATTCGACTACCATATTTCAATTTAACCATTTTATGCATAATATAACACAAGCTGAAATTTCAAGCTCCATTTTAATTTCAAATGAGAAAAAAATTACTTCAAAGGGATAAATAAAACAGTGAAGCATAATTACTGGACTAAAGTAAATAAATAAATAAATAAAGTAAATAAATAAATAGCTTAATTTAAAAAAGATACATCCTCCCTTCCTTCCCACAGCTGAGAACTAGAGTTCTTGTACCCCAACAGAGACAACAAATGTGAACACAAGTGAGCAGAAGTCAGGGAACCGGAGATGAAGTCCTTCTAGAAAGTGAGGCACAGAAAGGGCTACCCCTACATTAAAGAATATTGGAAAATCTCTGTGCCCCATTTTCATGCAAAGAGCAGGAAGTCATGTCTTCCTGAGGATCTGGGTATGAAAAACAATTGATGTTTCCCAGTACACACACACACACACACACACACACGGCTACAAATTAATGTAAAACTGTCACAATAATAAAATATAAAACCACCTGAGAGGATCAGTAATGGAGCTATCAGACCCAACATAAAGAAAATGTAACTTAACAAGAAAAAGAGATGACACAGTGTTTTCTAAGATCTGAAAAATAAGCAGTGAAAAATGCCTGAAGAGTTCAAAGAAGAAATCAAAACCATATTAAAATAATACACACTAAGAGATGACTTTCGACAAAGACTGCCTGGGTTAATTCCCAATTCCACCATTCATTTGATATTCGACACTTTTCTTACCTGCTATGTTCTTCAGTGTCCCCATCTGAAAGGCGAGGACAACAGTTACAGGAACTACCTCATTAGGTTGTTGTCAACAGACACGATCTCATAATATGCAATCCATTACTTCTGTCCATAAAGGAATAAACTTAGAAATAAGTAACAAGAATAGAGCGACAAATACTCCATATACTTTTAGAAAACTCAAACCATTTTATAATCTGTAGGTAAAGAGCAATTGCATCCTGCCCCTTATCCATGGCATTGCTTTCTCTGGTTTCCTACCCATATTCAACAGAGGTCTGAGAATATGAAATAGGAAATTCTAGAAATAAACAATCCATAAACTTTAACTGCGCACCGTTCTGAGTGGCATGATGAAATCTCACACTGTCCTGCTCTGTCTCACCCAAGATGTGAATCATCCCTTTGTCCAGCCTATCCACAGTGTATGTGTGACCTGTCCATCAGGCTATCTGTCTCCTTAGTCACTTAGTAGTCATTTTGGTTATCAGATGCACTATCAGGGTATTATAGTGCTTGTGTTCAAGTCACCCTTATTTCACTTAATAATGACCCAAAGTGCAAGAGTAGTGATGCTGGCAATTTGGATATGCAAAAGAGAAGCTGTAACGTGCATGTTATGTATAGAAAAATACAGTGTATATAGGGTTTGGTACTGTCTGCCATTTCAGGCATTCCCTAGGGGTCTGGAACACACCTCCTGTCGCTAAGGGGTGACTACTGCATTATAAAAATTACCAAGGATGTTTAGGACTGAGATAGAAGATAATTAGAACATATCAAAATTTCATGGATATAGCTACATTTAAGTGTGCAATTTTAAGTATGTCTATTGGAAAAGGAAAAAAAAAAAAGGAAAGAAATGAGTTAGCTTCCAAATCTAGAAGCTGGAAAAAAGAGTAACAAAATGATCCCAAAGAAAGTGGATGAAAGTAAGTAACAGAGTTTTAAAAAAAGAGAATATTGCAAAAGGAAAAATAAAGAAATGGTAGGAAATGTCAAGAAAAAACCTAGAGCTTGAAAGAAAAAGAAAGTATAAATTACCAATATTAGATATTAAAAAGGACAAAAGTAAATAAAGATGAAGAAAATGAAGAAATATTCAAACAACAAAAAATTATCTAACAAAATATAAATGAGCAAAATGAATTTAAAAATCTGATATAACTTATTGCTCTTCAAGAAATTAAATCCATAGTGTAAAGTCAAACTAAAAATAATAATAACTAAGCTAGATTCAATAAACTTAGTAAACTTCAAGAAACAACAAAAATATTTTAAAAAGAATAAAATCCTTTCTTACATAAACTTCCAGAAGTTAGTAAAATGGGAAAGGATCTAACTTCGTGTAATAAAGATAACCTCATTCAGATAAAAAGTGACAAGGATAATACAAGAAAAGAAAACTACATTTATGGTTATGTTTAAACAGAAATGTAAAAAATAAATAAATAAAACACAGTGAGCAACAAGCAATATATTACAATACTTTCTAACCCATTATGGGGTTACTCAAGGAATGCAAGAATGGTTGTTATTTTTTGCAATTTACCTCCTTAACTTTAAAGAAGCTACAGCATGTAATATTTTAGTTAGATTAAAAAAACTACACATTTAACATAATTAAACTCATATAAAAAAATAAACTCTCAACAACTTAGGGATACAGAGAAATTTCCAAAACCAAATAAAAGCAATCTAGCAAAAATCTAAAAGAAACACAATACTTAAAAGAAAGACAGTAGAATATCCTATTCTTTTTGGTTCTCTGCACCCAACTCTAATGTGTGTATGGGTGTTTGAGGGTCGGGGAAGGGGTGCTTCCTACGCAACACCAGTTAGTTCTGGGGCACCAGTGGGGTGTTTGAGAATTCAACTCAATCTGACCCTACCCAGAGCAAGCACCAGATTCCAGAGGTTGAGGACTCAGTCCTACAAGACGGCACTAAGACCCCCACTTCAGACATCAGTCACAAGCCTTGGCTACCTGTGCTTCTTCTAACTGACCAGCTACGAACTGGAGGTTCCAACAACACCCCAACACAGGAGGCCAGTGAAAGTCCACGCTGTTACTTGCACAATTGCCTATAAATTAGAGGTTCCCATGATCTCCAATTTAGGTCCAATTAATTTGTTAAAATGGTTCACAGAACTCAGAGAAACATTTCACTTGTTGGATCACTGGCTTATAAAAAGATATAACTCTGGAACAGCCAGATAGAAGAAATCCATAGGGCAAGGTACTAGGAAAGGACACAGAGCTTCCATGCTCTCTCTAGACATGTCACTGTCCCCAATCTCCATGTGTTCATCAACTCAGAAGCTTTCCAAATCCTGTCATTTAAGATGGATGCTCATGGGAGGCTTCCTTTCATAGGTGGCACAATTAATTAAATCATCTGCAGCCCCTCTCCTGTCCTCAGAAGTCCAGGAGTGAAACTACAAGTTCCAGCCCTCTAATCAAATGGTTGGATCCATTAGCAACCAGCCCCCATCCTTAAGTGCAGTCCAAAAGTCACCTCATTAACAAAACAAAAGGCAACTTAACACTCTCAACACCTAGAAAATTACAAGGGTTTTGGGAACTGTGAGCCAAGAACTGTAGAGGAAGACCAAATAGATATGAGACATATGACGTCTATATGGAAAAACTCCAGCCATTATTAATATAACAAGAATGGTTTGAACAACATCAATGTAACCTGGCAGCCAAGGCGAGTAGACTGGAATGTGCATGTGTGAACAATGATGACTTTGCTGTTCTAGCCAGTTGGGGTGGTAGATGCCACTGAGTGAACATGTGTACTGTGTGGCTATCACATTCAAAATGACGGAGAGAATAGAGCTACAAATCTACATCAAATTTTGCATTAAGCTTGAATATTCCTACATGGAAACAATTTGGATAAATCAGAAGACCACCGCAATGGGCATCTGGTGATTGACAACTTCATCACAACAACATGCCTGTCTCATGCAGAGTTTTTTTGCAAAACAAAAAATTACCCAGGTGACTCAGTCCCCCTACAACCCAGATTTCGTACCTTGTGACTTCTGGCTTTCCTCAAAACTAAAATCACCTTTGAAAGGGAAAAGATTTCAGATCACCGATGAGACTCAGGAAAATACGATTGGGCAGCTGATAGTGATTAGAACTGTGTGAGGTCTCAAGGTCCCTACTTTGAAGGGGACTGAGGTGTCATTGTCCTGTGTACAATGTTTTTGTATCTTGTATCTTCTTCAGTAATGCCTCTATTTTTCATATTTTCATGGATGGATAGTTTCTGGACAGACCTTGTATATTTTGGTCATCTGAATGATCAAATGTATGTTTCTTATAAATCACCGTACTGTCCCTCTCTGAAATCCATAACATTAGATGGTTTGATACCAGATCTTATAACCAGTATTTACTGGAGCACCTATCCACTAGAGTTAAATAGCAACAACAACAAAATAAGTAGTACCTATAAGAAATATAAAGACAAAAAAATTCACAGCCAATATGACCATTAATTTTAAAAAATCTTTTGAAATGTACAGAGACAATATTAGAACTAATAAGAGATTTCAAGAAAATGATTGGACACAATATCTATGAGAAAAAATGGAGAGCATTTCTTGAGGTAATTTATGCCTTCAACACCAGGATACATCATTGGAAATAAAAAAGTATTAGTCCTTGTGGAAATTAGAAATCAGAACATACAATTAGAAATTCTCAATAACAACACATAAATCATTTAATTATTTCAACTACTTGATAAACTTTAGTCATTTTTGCCTTCCTTGAGATACAATTATCCTATAAGTCACCATAAAACTACCTCCTTCAAAGTGTGCACCGGAGTGGTTTTAGCCGCGTTCACAAGGCTGGGCAGCTGTCACCCCTGTATAATCCAGAACAGCTTCCCTCACCCCAAAGAGGAACCCATATTCATTAGCAGTCATCCCCAACCCCTTCTTTCCTCTGTTCCTGATAGACACTAACCTACTTTATGTCTCTACTAATTAGCTTATTCAGGACATTTTGTTTAAATGGAATCAAACAATATATGACTTGATGTGTTGGGCTTTTTAATGTGTTAGCAGAATATAGAAAAATTTTCAGTACTTGGCATGTTGCTCATGGAAATGTGAAATGATGCAGCCATTTGGAAAACAGGTTAGTGGTTCCTCGAAAGCTTAAATGTACAGTTACCATATGACCCAGCATTTTTGCCTTTTTATTCTGTTTCTAAAAAGTCAAACTGACCATATTAACCATGTCCCTTACTTGCAGTTTTTCTGTAGACTTAGAGAAGGCATTTAGCATTTAATACTAGAACTGAAATCAGGAGTAGCTAGGTTTACACTCTGTCTCACCAGTTTATTTGGGGTAGACTTCAGTAAAATGTCAATAATATTGCCATCTTCACTGGGTTGTTGTGAAAACTAAATGGTTAAATTGTATAAATTGTCTAAAATAGCTCCTGAAAGAGATGAGGACTTCGTCTATGCCTTCAACAAATACTTTTGAACTTCAGCTTTATATCTCACACTATCCTAAGTCCTAGAGATAAAATGAGAGAATAAGCAGATTAAACATCCCCACTCTCATGGATTTTTCATTCTGTTGGAGAAAACATATATGCTTTTATGTTATATTTTTATTATAGCAAATGTAAACATATTAAGTATATTGGGTTGGCCAAAAGGTCCATTTAGTTTTTTCTGTAAAATAAAAGACACATTTTTCATTTTCACTAATAACTTTATGAATTTGGATATTTTGAGTACGTCAGCTATCTTCCGCATGGTATAACATGGGCTATTCCCACTTAATGTCTCCTATTGGTCGCTATCAACGTCAACTGGTCTATCCAACCATGAAGCATTGTCCAGAGAGAAATCTCCAGCATGAAACTTCACAAACCACTTTTGACACATTCAATCAGTCACAGCACCTTCTCCATACACTGCACAAATCTTTTGGGGGGTGTTTCAGTTGCATTTTTACCTTCCTTCAAATAAAAAAGCATAATATGTCAAAAATATTGCATTATTTTCTTCCATCTTCAAAATGGCTACACAAAAATTCATCAATTTTGATAAGCTTTTTTTAATGTTCACTGATATACCAGCTGTCACAATTCAGTCTAACAAAATTGTTTTCAATGAAGTGGAAGACAACTAAGAGCTACTAGTGCCATTTTACAGAAAAAAAAACAAACTTTTTGGCCAACACTGTATTGTATTTATTTATGATATATACATAAATATAATTAAATTAGATGGTGATAAAGTTCATGAAAATAAAAACTTAAAGCCATAGAGACAATGTATGATATATGAAAGTGTGCAGTCGAGAGCGGCACCTTTGTAAAGGTGCCACCTGTAGAGAAGGGACAGAGATCAAGCAGCTATCTACCGGCACTGCGTTAAAGCATTAGAGACAAAGTAAAGAAAAAGTGCCAATATCCTGACAGTATCAGCTCCAGTGGTCCAGGAACAGCATGAAAGCCAGGGTGGTATGAGCTGAGTGATGGAGACGGAGGGTGAAAGAAAAGGAGGTTGGAGAGCTAGAGTCCAGTAAAGCAGTGGCCTATGATACAGGATGAGGAACAAGAGACGGTGATTCCTCCATCAAGTCAAGAAGGTAGTAAAAAAGGAGATGACCAATTGTTGCTTGTTACTCAGAATGCTCCTGATTTTACCGCTGACACCCCAGATCCAGGGAAACCCTCATTTCCACAGAAACCAGGACATTTGCTCACTCACTGATGAAGACTGAATGCTGACATTACAATGGGCAAAATGGAAGCCTTTCTTCACATTGAGAGTATAAGTGAAATATTGGGAAAAAAATCTGATTTTTCTCACGCAATCAAGAAAACACAGGAAGAAGTACCAGAATTGGGTTTGTGAACCCAAAGATTTGTGATACACAAATCTTTCAGAATTTTTCTATCAAAGGTAACAGATATTGGGGAAGTAGATCAAGGGTTTTCAGTTTGTTTTCTTTGTTTTGTTAAAAACACAGATTTCTACTCACTCCCTCCATTCAATGACTTTCTTAATTCATCAGGTATGGTGTATATACTACCTTTTAATATTCCTTCTACTATAAAATGAATGCACTCCTCCATGATATACATGTTAAATCATAGTAGTCCCCAGAGAGACTCCTTTCCTTCTTTCAAGAACACAACAGGGGGTCCTATGAACAAGGAATAAGGTTCTCACGAGACACTGAATCTGCTGCCACCTTGATCTTGAACTTCCCTCCCTGCAGAACTGTGAGAAATAAATTTCTGTCTTGTAAACTACCCCTTCTGTGGTATTCTGTCATAGCAGCCTGGACAGATTAAGATACTCCTCAAGTAATTCTTAACACTAAGGAATTTTGGAATTGCCACTGATATTTAATAATCTTATTCCAAAGTCCTTCTCTCTTCTTTCTCATAATGTGAATCCTATATTTTCCTCAAGGTCCATTTAAAATTGTATGTTTTCCATCATACAGATTCTATCATTCTCTCTAATTATTTTGTTTTTATATCACCTTTAATTGGCCATGACGTATATCACATTCCAGTGTGAACTTTAAATTTCTCCTCATTAGTGACACATTTCTATTTCTGTTTCTTCTGTCTCCTGCATTGTGCTCAGTATTACACATACATATATACACACACACTTGCTAAATGCTTGCTAGATTGATTAAATTTGAGGATGCAATTCCAGTAATCTGCAGTGGTTTAAAACGAGGTTTGGGAAACCAAGGATTCCAAGGATCTCAGATTTAAGAGTAATTCATGAAGATATACTGTGTTCTGGTGACTTCATAAGTTTACAACATAAAATCTTTGAGTGGACGTGCCCAGGTTCTCTCCGCAGAATCCTCTGACTCAGTCCTGCCTACAGGTCCACTGCACTGTTTTCAGTGAGTGATGCTCTGCGGCCAACAGCCACTTCATTATTATTTATCTCAAAGTGATAGAAATACCGTCTTCTCTCATTTCTGCAGCCATGTCCAAATGCTCAAGGCACAATCACATCGCGCTCTTCCTCTCCTAGAGGTGTAATTTAAATTCTGAGATACTCAGAATGAGAAATTAGAATGCCTTTTGCTTCATTTATAAAACCTGACAGCTTAATTCCAAATACTTTGGAGATTTAATTAATGAGAAGGGAATCAACCCTTCAACATTACAAAGAAAATGTATAATTTGGCCTCTTCTAGCGAGCAGAGTGAAATGTCAAATTATTTCAGGCCAACAGACTTTTTCGTAACTTTTATGATGTAAATGTGTCATCATAATGTCAAAACTTCTGCTCTATTAAGCCAGCATGTAACTGATCCAATACAAATTGCCATGACACTAAGTTGTGTGGATGTCTTACCACAGAGATTAGCTTGGCTGTGGAAAGAGGGCCAGGCTCCATCAGCAGCAAATGAAAGATATTTGGGAAATTAAGTGACCAAGCTACTTACCACCCCTGAAATTGCTTGCCTGTAGCAGCAGTTCTGAGGTGTCCCTGCTTAACCCTGAGTAACAGGAGTAGAAGGATCTAAATTGGAACTGACAGTCAGGTTTTATATGGTAATTCTCTATTTGCTCTAGCTTTTCTTTTTTACTCAGCTTTTAGGTATATACAGAGTATTCATTAAGTGCATTCTAAGCTGTAAATTCTGTAGGATCAAGAGACCCAGACTCATCCCACAAATGAAAATGTTGACAAATATGATTTCCACAAGAAGCTGCATTCACAGTACTTTCCAGAGAAAATGTATTTCCCCTGCAGTTTCCAGGACTGATTAATATCTATAAATAATGTAATGATAGCTCACATTATAATGTCATGTGCATGTATCCGCAACTATAGAAAATTTTGATAGCTATCACAAAGCCTTTAGTTTGTAAATCATGGTGACTTTTTCTAGAATTATATATTTATTGAATATAGAAAAGCAAGACAAGTTAGGATTATGAGAGACAGAAATATTTTGTTTTTATAAATGGTCAAATGAAATACAAACATGGAGCCAAAGTAGCATAAAGCTGAGAATAACTTTTCAAATAAATCACAAAACTAAGATGGCTTAGAAAGATTAGGCATATTCTGCATTACTTACAAGGGCAATATAAAAGAAAGATGATAGGAAGGTATGTTTCAGCTCAATAAAAGGAGAGTGCTCTTATGTTTATTTATAATTAGTTCAACACCGAGTTGGTTGTAGGAGAGGTAGTGAATTTTCCATCTCTAGAGATATTTAAGCAAAGAAATGGCAGTAAAGCAGTGGTTTGCACTCTTGTTTCGACTATGTCTCCTCTTCTGAAACACCTTTAACACTGTCCTTAATAAATGCATATAGGCTTCATAAAACAATATTTATCATTAATACCTATGATGTATTCTGATTTTTTCTATACTTATCATATATAAAAAATTAGTGTGATGATCCTTAAAACTGATTTTTGCATGTGACTAATGCTTCATATTCCACTCTTTGAAATACACTAAAGTAAATATCCTCTTCAATTGCTGTCAACTTACGATTCTATCAAAATAAAATATTAGTGCATAATATGATACAGAAAAAGGCCTTCATGTCTCTACTGCTTTAATATGCTATATCTGACGTATAAGTGACTCATAGAGCTGGCAAGAGATCCTTTCTCAGTCATAGGGTGGGAGAGTCAATCCTTTGTAGAATCAAGTAAGAATCTTTGCAGGGCCAGAATCTTAGACTGTTCAGGCTGCTATTCCAAAATACCACAGACTAGGTAGCTTATAAACAATGGAAATTTAGTACATTGTTCAAGAGGCTGGGAAGTCCAAGATCTAGGCACCGGTATGGTTGCATCCCAGCGAGAGCACGTGTCTTGGTGTAACGCCAGCCCCTTTTCCCTGTGCTCTCAGGGTGGGAAGAGTGAATGATCTCTGGGTTCTCTTTAATGAAGCACTAATCCTTTTAGGGCTTATCCCTCATGACTTCAGCACATCCTAAAGGTCCCACATCCCAATACCATCATATCTGGAAAACAGGATTTCAAAATATGAATTTTGGGGACACACAAACATTCAGACCATAGCATCCAGAAATTCAGGAGAAGGTAAGGAAAGAGCCCTAGTCACCAGTCTCTGGGTCACCATTAAAGTGCTTATTGCCCAAAACCGTTTGATTCTTCTCAAGACAGACAGCCACATTAACTCAAAGTCAAGAAGAGACAGGAGATCTTCAGTTTCAGCACCCATGGCCATAGCTCTGGGTGTCTAGTTCCCCTGACAAGAAAGGCTAGAAGACCTCAGTACTTTGTGGAATCATCACCACTGACCACCCACAATCTCTGATGCTAACTCCAATGTGTATATTATATTAAATAAACAATTTTTAAAATTATAAAAATACAGTAACCCACTATTCTGTTTTTGCCTATATCTTTATATTATGCCTTTTTAAAATGTTAGAAGTAGTCCACTTCATTGCATTGATTCTTAGTTAGTTTGGGTAAAGTCATATAAACAAAACTGACTGAGGTATAGTATAAAAAGAACTGATATCAAAATCAGATAGAATGAGTTAAACTGCCATGGCTTCCTATTTAACATGCCTGAAAGTCACGATTTTCTCATCTATAAAAATGGCCTCAAACCTGTAGGTTGTGAGGTTGAACCACAGAACAGTACCTAGGAACTGTCATAGCAAACAGGAGCTTATGGAGGCATGACAGCAATATGTTGTGTGATATACCACATGGAACCTGAAACAGAAAAAGGCCATTAGGCACAAAGTTAAGGAAATCTTAAGAGAATGGACATTAGTTACTAATGATGCATCAATATTGGTTTAGAAATTGGGGCTAAGGTACTATAGAATTTAAGATGTTTAAAATAGGAGAGCCCTGGCCAGGTGGCTCAGTTGGTTGGAGCATTGTCACATATAATAAGGTTACAGCTTTAATTACCAGTCAGGGCACATACCTAGGTTGCAAGTTCAATCCTTGGTCACAGTGAAAGTGTGCAGCATGGAGTTCAGCTGCTTGTCACCTTAACACATGACCTGAAGTTCTGTGTTCAAGGCAACAGGTTTTTATTACCAGGGTTCCCATTTGGGGACACATATGAGAGCACTCCTGCTCTGAGCCCCTCTCTCCAACAAGACCTAGGGCTTCTCTTGCTCCCCAAAGGATTATAAGCCAAAACAATGCCTAGAAGTTCCACATTTTTAAAGTATATTTTATTGATTATGCAATTACAGTTGTCCCATTTTTTCTCCCCTTTATTCCCCTCCACCCTGCAGCCTCTCTCCCACCATCATTCCCCCACCTTAGTTCATGTCCATGGATCATACATATAAGTTCTTGGCTTCTCCATTTCCTACACTATTCTTAACCTCCCCCTGTCTATTTTGTATCTACCATTATTATTCTTATTCCCTGTACCTTTTCCCCCACTCACCTCCCTCCCTATCCCCGCTGATAAACCTCCATGTGATCTCCATTTCTGTGATTCTGTTCCTGTTCTAGTTGTTTGTTTGTTTTTGTTTTTTATGTTTAGTTGCTGATAGTTGTGTTTGTTGTCATTTTATTTTTCATAGTTTTGATCTTCTTCATTTTCTTAGATAAGTCCCTTTAACATTTCATATAATAAGGGCTTGGTGATGATGAACTCCTTTAACTTTATCCTATCTGGGAAGCACTATATCTGACCTCCCATTCTAAATGATAGCTTTGTTAGATAGAGTAATCTTGGATGTCGGTCCTCGGTCCTCACCTTTAATGACTTTACATACATCTTTCCAGCCCCTTCTTGCCTACAAGTTTTCTTTTGAGAAATCAGCTGATAGTCTTATGGGAACTCCTTTGCAGGCAACTCTCTGATTTTCTATTACTGCTTTTTAAGATTCTCCCCTTATCTTTAATCTTGGGTAATTTAATTATGAAGTATCTTGGTGTGTTTCTCCTTGGATCCCACTTGTTTGGGACTCTCTGAGCTTCCTGGACTTGCATGTCTAGTTCCTTCGCCAGACTGGGGAAGTTTTCCTTCATTATTTTTTCAAATAAGTTTTCAATTTCTTGCTCTTTTTCTTCTTCTTCTCCTTCTGTCAGTCCTATTATTCAGATATTGGAACATGTAAAGTTCTCCCAGAATTTCCTAAGCCTCCCCTCATGTTTTTGCATTATTGTTTCTTCATTCTATTCTGGCTGAATGTTTATTTCTTCCTGTTATTTCAAATCATTGATTTGATTCCCTGTCCTTCCCTTCACTGTTGGTTTCCTGTATATTTACAAACTGTACATGAATGTGGGATATCCTGGTCCACCCCAGTCCACCAGCCGCAGCCTTGTCACATGTCCTTGTTGCCAGGCTTCTCATCTCCACCTCTTCTACCAATCTGGATGAACATTTCTTCTTTAACATCTTGGTTGTTGGCCTTCTACACAGTTTGATTTTTCTGGCAGTTCTGGTTGTCTTTTGTTTTTAAATTGGTTGTTATCCTTCTTTTGGTTGTGTAAGGAAGCAAAGCATATCTACCTACACCTCCATCTTGGTCAGAAATTGCAAGTTTCACATTTTTTATCTGTTCTTCTTGGAGCTTAAGCTGGCCATGTAAACAGATCTCAATCCTCTCTGCACTCATGGGTTTCAGGGTCACCATCTTCTTGCAGCAGCTCTCCTTCATGATCTGGGGTGAATGGTTCCCAGTCACTATGTAGCAGTCCAGGCCCCACGTGCCATGCTGCACTGGATCATAGTGTCCTAGTGGCTGAAGCTCAGCAAGGCACATGTCCCAGCATGGGACCCTGTATCCAGGAGCAGAAGCTTCCAACCACGTGGGGCCTGAACCACTTGTGGGCCCAGCATCTGCTATTCCCACATGTGTTCCTGTCCATGTGGGGAGCAAAGGCCAGAGTATCCAAGCCCACCTGCAACCAAACGTCCCAAGCCAAAGCTCCATGAGCCAAGAGAGAGCCAAGAGCCTGCATCTAGAGCCAAAAGCCAGAGAGAGCTTTTCCCTTCCGCCTGTTTAAAAAGTCCTCTCTCCCAGAATCCCGTGTGCTCTGGAAGCTACTGGGAGTGTCCAGCTTTTTAACCAATAGCCATGTTGTCTTTGTCCCTTTTTCCAGTCAGAAGTCTCCAGTCATCCTGGGTGGGGCATCCAGCCCCACAGCTCTTGAAGCACTGTGTAGCCTGTATCACAAACTCTTAGCCCCAGGTTGTAGGCTATTAAGCCCCAGCTTTGTTTTCAATCCCAGGAGCTCTCTGGCCCTGGTCTTGCTAATTGCACTGTGTTTATACTAGCCTCTTGCCTCAGGCAATTCTGCCTTGTCAGTCAGCCCCTCAATTCACAGAAGGCAAACCACTTTAACCAGACCCCTTGGCACCCTTCCTGCCCTCCTGCCTTCCCTGGCAAGAGGGGGAGCAGTCTCTGTGCTGGATTTGAAGATCCCCTGCCTGAATTGGGGTCTCTTGCTTTCCAGCAATTTCTGCTGTAACCTACCCCCCATTATAGGGGTGCATATGGGCAACCAGTTGATGTTTCTCCCTTTCTCTCCCCCGCTTCTTCTTCCTCTTTCTCTAAAATCAATAATTATATCTGGTGAGGATTAAAAAATAATAAATAAACTAAAATAGGAGAAACTGGGTGAAGGGGAAACTCTCAGAACTATATTTGCAATGTTCTTGTAAGTCTAAAAATATTCTAAAATTAAAAGTTTATTAAAAAGAATGCCTAAAACAAACTACATAATTATTTAATACATATATAAGTTTGTATATATATTTATACATGTGCATGTATATATGTACTCATGAGTATTTGATCAGATGAGACTGGGCACATTCAAGGTGGTATGGCCATAGACTCATGAGTATTTGATTAAATATATATGCACATGTAAACATACGAGGTCTGTCCAGAAAGTATCCAGTTATGTACTATGAAAAATAGAGATATTTGTTGAAGAAGATACAAGATACAAGAAACATTGTACATAGGATAATGACACCTCAGTCCCTTCAAGGTAGGCACCTTGGGACCTCACACATTCTCCTAGCAACTCTTTCACTACACTGCAAAACCTTTGCTGGAATCACTATTATTTGTCCTGTCATATTTTCTTGAATCACTGTGATGGTCTGAAATCGCTTCCTTTTCAAAGGTGATTTTAGTTTTGGGAAAAGCCAGAAATCACAAGGTTCCAAATTTGGTCTGTAGAGGGGTTGAGCCATCTGGGTGATTTGATGTTTCACCAAAAAACTCTGCACAAGATGTGATGCATGTGTGGGAGCATTGTTGTGATGAAGCTGCCAATCACCAGTTGCCCATAGTTGTGGCTGTTTTCACTGTACTACATCTCTCAACTGACAAAGAACATCGAGGTAGCACTCCTAATTAATCGTTCAGCATGGAGGTGTGTACTCACGATGGGCAACACCTTCCCAATCAAAAAACACTGTTAACATGGTCTTGATCTTGCTGCAACTCTGCCCCACCTTCTTTGGGCATGGAGAACCAGGAGACTTCCACTGGGATGACTGGGTCTTTGTTTCTGGATTACAGCCATATGAGTAGACCCACAAATCATCTCTGATTATGACTTTTTGAAGAAATCTGGTTCATTGGTAACAGCTTGAATCAAGTCATTAGCAACTGCAGCACGATGTTTATGCCACTCTGGTAGCAGAAGCCATGAAACAAATTTTGCCAAGACACGTTTCATGCCAAGATCCTATGTCAAAATCTCAGACACAGTAGTTTTGGGAATCTGCAGATCAGCTTCCACTTCTCACACTGTCAGTTGCTAATCTTTGTTGGTTGTTGATTGCACCCCGTATGCGTTCAACATTCTCAGGTGCTCTGCTTGTTGCAGGTCTTCCAGAATGTGGATCCTTTCAACCATGGACTGAATCTTTCAACCAAAGATTCTCGACATCTTTGAAGCACTTGTTCCACACTTATCTGTGCTGCATTCATTGCATCATCCCCAAAAGCCTTCTGAATCATCTGAATAGTTTCCATGGAAGAATGTTCAAGCTTAATGAAAAATTTGATGCAGACTTGTTGCTCCACTTGCTCAGTCATTTTGAATGTGATGACCACACAGTACACATACTCAATAGTGTCTACTGCCCCCCACTGACTAGTACAGTGGAGTTGTCATTGTTCACGCATGTTCATGCCAGTCCTCTGTCCTTGGCTGACAGGTACATGGACGTCATGCCAACCATTCTCATTATATTAACAATGGCTGGACTTTTGTGGACAGACCTCATATGTTCAAATATTCATAAAAGTGTGTGTGTGTGTATATATATATATATAAACATAAGAGACATGGATTTCTAGAGTTTCCTCAACTTTTAAAAGTTCTTAAAACTCTTGGAAGTTACATTAAATAGAAGAACTAATGAATTTTTTCTTCAGTTTTAATTTTAAAATTTCATAACAGATTTACCTTGGCTGTCTTGTACTTTCTGAGACTTTACTAATTAAACAGATATGGTTTACACAAATCTATCAAAAGAGTAACTAAATCATCTTCTAAAGATAATAAGTATGTCCTTAAATGAGGGTACAGTTTTAGTAATAGCAGACTGACATACTCAATTGAAAGCCGGTATTCATAACTCAGCTTAATTGGCTATTAGTAGGTTCACCCTGCTGATATCATTAATTCAGAACCCTTCACTCTTCTATAGCAGCTAATTACCATTTGAAATTAACACTAATTGTATCTTACATTCTTCCTTAAGACTCCAATTATTACTTTAAATTGTTAGGTTTGCAATTACTGGCAGTTGATGTACATAAATCTACAATATTGGAATAATTTTAAATTATCCATTTAATAATATAGCCTGATATCTCTTTTCTTAGATCAACATAGCAGCTGTGCAAATGTTTTCTCCCATTCACCCCATCTCTCCCAACACATGCAGCCAACAGATGCCACATTTTTAGGAAAATACAGTTTGGAATTAGAATTGAGGTGAGATATTGGTGCTCCCATATTATTTCCAAAAGGTGTGGGCTTTCATTTCCTCAGCTGAAAATTACCAATGATACGAAGTCCCATATATCCTGACAGGATTAAGTGGCTATCTGAGATAACAAGGTTACCTGTCCAGGTGCCTCCCTAACCTTCACCAATACCTTAACCATTCATTGACTGAGTTTTTTTTCTATTTATTACTTTTTTCCTCAATCTCTCAGCTTCATCTACAATTCCATCCAGAACTCAAAGAAAACTTCATCTGTTTTCTAAATTTTTGTATTCACCTCCATACTCCTTCTTCTTGCCTGAAATTCAAAGTTAGTTTTGCTAACATGAAAAGGAAAGGACCCTTTCTTCCAACCAACTTTTAATTACTGATTAAATGCTTAGATTGCTAAATAATGGCTTAAATTATCTGGCAAATGTTTATATGGTAGTTATCAAATATTAGAAGCTATCTGATTTAAAAAGATGATAAATTTATTTGAATTCTTCTTCATCTTTTTGTGGTAAACTTTGTCAACGTAAGAAACATTCAAACCTGTAGAGAATTTTGGTGGGTTTATTTGATCCGAAATAATGACAATTGCCAGGAAGCAAAATCTCAAGGGATTGAGAAAATGCTCCAGAGTATGGCACTTTTGAACCTATTTTATACAGAACAATCAAAAGAGAAGCAGTAGTGGGTTATATGAAACCCATCAGGGTGGGGAAACAAAGGAGGGGTGGACCTCTGGGACTGGATAAAAAGTAAAATGAGTGATGGGTACAGGATAGCCAACAGTCAACAATTAACACGTTAACAAGAACAATGAGGGGATTTGTGGTCTCAGGTGCAGGGCCTGTGCTTTGAGGGGTGGTGGGAGAGGAGGGCAGTTACTTTGATATTCCAAAAGTATGTTATCATAGATTTAAAAAGACAATAGACAGGCTTAATTAAAGTAAAGATTGACTTTTATCAGGATTCTAGCCTAGGATATGTCGACCTGCCATAAACCACTTTTAGTTAGTAAGGTTTAATTTCAGACCATCCTTTGTGGTACTTCAGGTCTCTGAGTTTGTAAGGCCACCGTGCAGGCCTCCCTGAGGTGGTCAGGGTTCCTCTGTGGCCCCTTTTCAGCCACACCTTCGTTTAATCTCTTGGTGGGTTAAATAAAGGCTGAATTGCACTGGTTGAGAAGCATTGGGATAGGCATGTGTATTTACATTTATTTCCCACCAAAGTTAACCTCATAACTATTTTATTTTAATACTACTTTGTGAATTTTGAAGGCCACTAGGTTTAACACTTTACTTCCTTGAAGTTTAGAGGTTCTCTACCTAACGTCATACTGTTGCTTTCCCTATGAAATTTTATGGTGCCTTTTGTTATGTAATATTGTGTTTTCATTTATAACTTTACCTAAATAGCAAGAAATAGATCCTTTCTTACAGAAATAAGTATGTAAATAAGACCAATATATTTAAAAAGTTAATGTAGCAGAACTATCTGCGATGAAATTAACCATTTTCTCAACTGTACTGTACTCCTGAAAGAATGTCAGATACCCCATGAAGAGGGGAGGTAGCATCATTTGTTATGAAAATAGAGGCTTTGTTTACTTCTATAAGAGCTAACAGGGCTTTATTTTCCAAAATGTAGGCTCTTGGAGTAATTAAGTGGGCTTTGTGAGATGAAAAGGAATAAAGGTGCAAACTCTGAGAAATAAAGGGACAGGATCTTACATTCTAGAAAGTTCTCTGAGAACAGGAATGGGAATACAGCAGGAAGTTTCTGGGTGACAGAGAATAGCCCTGAACTTAAATGTAATGCTCTGGAAATACTGAATGCCTTTGATGAAGCAAATGTTTTAACAGCTTCCGTCACTTTAGTCTTCTTTCTATGGTGCAATGGGACATGTCTGATTGGAGAGCAATAACCATGACTAATTTCTGAACTCTGTAGTTAATCACTTTTATTTTTGTTTCCAGGTCAGTCACTGGATATAGCTGCTTACTGGTGTTAGGGCCAGGGTGACCTGCCCCAAAATATCCCATAAGGGCATACTAATTATTTAGAATGAAAAACAATAGAGAAGCAAGCAGCAGAAGTAGGAAGAGCTCTCTTACTCTCCTCTATCTCTCTAAATGCACAAAGTAAATCTCCACGTGATAGGTGTGCTCCCTGCTCCTGAACACTGAGAGACAGCATTATCACAAGAGTTTAAAAAATTCAGAGTCAAAAAAGCCTGTATAAACACACCTTATAATAGGACAAAAGCCCCCTTTTCAGGCCCTCTTTCCCAGAGCTAGCTGGACGCCATGAAGCATGACTGACCCTACTTGTTTTAGGAGGCTTTATCCCCAGGACTGGAAAATTACTGGAAGCGCCATGAAGGTGCAGAGGCTCCCGAGTAGAACCCTGCACCCAAAGATAACATCTAGACAACAAGCTACAGCCTACAGGAAACCAGCTGGAACATCCTGCTCTACACCCACTCCAGTCACCTAATAAAAGCTCAAAAACTCTTCAGAGCTGGTGCATATCTCAGCACCTAGCCCTTTCTCTCTCTTGGGAAAGTAAAATAAAAACTTTGCTCTCAGTATTTTCTTCTCTTTGTGAATTCATTCACAGCCCACGTTGCCAACAACCCTCACACCTTATAATGTGTTTACCAATTTACTCTTGTAAATTTATCATTAACTTAAGCCTAAACATTTCATAGATTCCTTTCTAATGAGGACTAACTTTCTGTGTCTTGTCAACTTCTCCTACATTCTTTGTCTAGAAAGTATAAAAAGGTGCCTAGTTCGATTACTCTTTGACCGTCATTTTATATGAGCATCACATTGTGATTCTTTTGTGTGTATTAAAATGGATTTTTGCCAGTTAATCTAGTTTTGTGTTTACTATTAGTCCAGCCCTAAGAACTAAAGCAGAATAGAAGTTGGTATTCTCTTAATCTCTGAAGCTGGTGCCATTAGCAGTGGATTTTTTACACTTAGGGGCCATGATGAACAAAATAAGAGAGATTAAATTAAACACAGGAGAAAATGATGCAGTTGGGATACGTGGTAAACAGGAGATATATGAGACTTTTGTTCACATAACATGGCATACTCTTTTACAGCAAACATTGTGTTTTCAATAAGTAAAGAGAACATTTACATTAACTATGAAAATCATATTATAGTATGTATAGAACATGCATAAACCAGTAACATAGTCATTTATTACTATTATTATCATCAAGTATTGTATACATTACCATATGTGCTATGCATTTATATGACCGGTAGCACATTCTGTTTGTTTATAACACCACGAACACGTAAATAATGAACAGCACTATGATTTTATGATGGGTATGATGTCACTAGGTGATGGGGATTTTCAGCTCCATTATAATCTTATGGGACCATGACTATATACTCGGCCTGTCATTGACTGAAACGTCCTTCTGTAGCACATGACTGTGATGTCTGACATGAAAAATTATGGCTTATTTTAATGGCTTATTTCATAGAACTAGAACAAGTATTCCAAAAATGTATATGGGACCAAAAAAGACCCCAAACAGCTTCAGCAATCTTGAAAAGAAGAACAAAGTTGGAGGGATCACAACTCCTGACATCAAACTCTATTGTGAGGCTACTGTAATCAAAACAGCCTCATAGTGGCATAAGAAGAGACATACAGATGAATGGAACAGAACAGAGAGCCCAGGAACAAACCCATGCCTGTGTGAACAATTGATAACTTTACAAAAATGGCAAGAACACACAATGGAGCAAACCAGCCTCTTCAATAAATGGTGTTGGGAGAACTGGACTGGTGTGTGCAAAAAAAATGACACTAGATCACCAACTTATACCATACACCGGAATAAATTCAAAATGAAAAAAAATACTTAAATATAAGTCACAAGACCATAAAAGTACTAGGAAAAAAAAAACATAGACAGTAAAATCTCGGATATCTCACAAAGCAATATTTTTACCAATGTAACTCCTAAGGCATTGGAAATATAGGAGACAATAAACAAATGGGACTGCATCAAATTAAAATGCTTCTGCACAGCTAAAGAAACCATCAGCAAGAAACATAAGGAGCCCACTGTATGGGAGAACATTTTATACAGTCTGAGAAGAGTTTAATCTCCAAAATATAAAAGAGGAAATATAACCTAACACCAGGAAGACAAACAACCTAATTAAGAAATGGGCAAAAGACTTCAATAGACACTTCTCCAAAGAGGACATAAAGAGGGCCTATAAACATATGAAAAATGTTCAACATAGCTAATCATCAGGGAAATGCAAATAAAAAATACAATGATATATGACTTTATACCTGTCAGAATGGCTACCATCAGTAAATCAACAAGCAAGTGTTGGTGAGGATGTGGAGAAAAGGGAACCCGAGTGCACTGTTGGTGGGAATGCAGACTCGTGCAGCCACCATGGAAAACAATATGGAGTATCCTTAAAAAATTAAGAATGGAACTCCCTGTTGACCCAGTTATTCCACTTCTGGGAATACATCCTAAGGATCCCAAAACACCAATACAAAACAATATATGCACCCCTATGTTTATAGCAGTGCTATTTACAATAGCCAACATCTGGAAACAACAAAGTGCCCATTAGTAGATGACTGAATAAAGGAAGCTGTGGTGCATGAAAGTCTTATATTTTGCAATAGCGTGGATGCACCTGGAAAATGTCATGATAAGTGAATTAAGCCAGTCAGTGAAAGAAAAATACCACATTACCTCACTTCTATGTGGAATCTAATGAACACAATGGGCTAATGAACAAAACTATAGAAACACCATAGATACATGGAACAGCTAACAGCTGCTGGAGGGTGTGGTGAGAAATGGTGAAGAGATTAACCAAAGAACATTTATGCATAACCCATGAACATGAAAGACAACATGGGAATTGATTTAGGGAGGGGAGACAGTGGAACTGGTGGAGGTGGGGAAATGGAGAAAAAGCTGGAACTGTAATAGCATAAACAATAAAAAAAAGTTTAAAAAATTATGGCTTCTTTATTATTTGTGTTTGGAACAAGATTTGACACAATTTTGACATTATTTAACTGAGTATTAAAGAACTGTGATATATTTTGCCTTTCAAGAGTTGTAATGCAATTCATATGTGTTTCATAAGTTTGGTATTTTGACTGTTAATTTGCTGTAATTTATCATTATACCTTTGCCAGGCTCACATATCTCATGTGTTTATCATAAAATTTCTTGAATATATATTCCAAATTAAATTATGATTATTCTAGTTTTCTTCCTCTAGATATAGAACTGCTCTGTTTGCTAAGGATTATCAATATTTCTGAATCTTTTCACAACACAAAATTTTGACTAGGGGACATAAAATTATGTCACTAAAACATGTAAAGTAATTTAGATAAAATGTGACAGTGTTAGTGTGAATCAACAATCCCTTTGTACTTGTTATAATAAAATAGCATTTTAGCCTATTTAAAAGCTGTGTAGAGTAAGTAAACTTCTCAATTAAAAATTATTGAGTAGTGAAAGAAGTTGTATCAAAGTGACAAGCAAGATAAATCCGTAGAAAATATCCAGCTGAAGAATAGACAATTGTACTTGAACAACAATAAATTTTAAAAAAGAGAAAAAAAAAGAATAGAGAGTAAAAATAATGGAATGCATGGGTAACAATGTAAGAGACACCTGAGATCCAATAAAAAAAGTTAGTAAGCATGTAATTGGAATCCTAGAGCAGGGAACAGAGTTCAGAAATAGGCAAGACTAATCTAAGATGATAGAAGTCAGATAACAGTTAACTCTATGGTATTATCGACTAAAAAGGAACATAAGATATCTTTCTGGGATGTTGGCAGTATTCCATATCTTGATCTGGATTGTGATATCATGTGTGTTGTACATGTATGTGTGTGTATACATATATAGAGAGATGGATATATAGATAGATATGGCATATTTATTGATATGTATGCTAAAGATCAGTGTGCTTCATAAATTTTGTACTTCAATAAAAACAAAACAATGAAAAACAAAAAAAATGACAAGCAAAAAGTCCATTTAAATGTTAGTCATTTTTAGTAAAGAAAAAACACATAATTAAAATATATCAAAGTTTAGGAAAATGGATTTGGGCATGATGCTTTTATCTCTTGATGACTTACTTTGTAATCATTTTGAAATATCCTTTTTCCTTGCATCTTAAAAATCAGTTTTTCTAGCCCTGGCTGGTACAGCTCAGTGGATTGAGTGCCAGTCTTTGAACCAAAAGGTCTCCAGTTCGATTGCCTGTCAGGGCACATGCCTGGGTACCTGAGTTGCAGGCCAGATCCCTAGTTGGGGGCATGTAAAAGGCAACTGTTCACACCAATGTTTCTCTCCCTCTCTCCCTTTTTTCCCTTCTCTCTAAAAATAAGTAAATAAAACCTTTAAAAAAATCAATTTACAGAAAATCTTGATCAATATGCATGATGCAAACATTAATGCAAGCATCAAAAAAGCAAATCCAAGAGGTGATAATAAATCAGAAGTGAGAATAAAATAGTTAACATAAAATAGAATACTAAAAAATAAGCAATCAAAAAGGGGCAGGAAAGTGAAAGTGTGATGAATGAAGAACTAAGAAAATAAAACATAAATAACAAGGAAGCACGCTTAACCCCAGCCATACTGATAAGCACAGTAAATTTACACTGTTTTAAAGGTCAAATTCTAGATAGAGATAGTCCAAATGGATAAAAACATGACTCAACAATATCATGTCTATGTATAATATCTAAAGTCAGATATAGGTTAAAATAGAAAGATGAAAAAAGATATGGCTTGCAAACATTAATCATAAAAAGCTGGTATAACAGTATAATTAGACAGAATAACTTTTGGGATAATGAACATATTACCTACCAGTAAAAGAGATTTGGGACCCAATATCCAATGTGGGGGGGAAGGAGTAGCTTCCCAAAAACCATCAACTAATTCTTTGGACACCACTGAGGTGTCCCTATAATTAAACTCAATTCTGACACTATCTACCCCAAAACAGCATCAGATCCCACGGTTTAAGACCTCAGTCCTACAAAATGGCCCCCCACCTTCTTCAGATGTTCAGGTTTATCACCTGTGCTCCTGGCCAATCAGTTCTAGATTAGAGGTTCCAGCAAAGGCAGGATAGTAAGAAGCCAGGGAAAACACCCTGGCAAGTGGAATGGGGAAACTGAGACAGACTGCTGATTCAAACTGGCCCCATCCAACACCCCTGACTCACCTGACTCCTTCTCCCTTGCATGGCCATTCCTTTAAGCATTAAGCCACCAGAACAATGACTTTCTGAACGGCCTCAAACAATCTTAGGAACAAAGCCTCAGATCTGCTGACCACAGGTACAAAATTTTGGTCAAACTAGAGATAACATCTAGACCTCAGTTGTGTTTCAGCTCCAGGCCCAGAAAAGCGGCAATCAGAAGGAGCATCACCATGGCTGACATCAGGACCAGAAGTAATGACTAATGAGCCCCTCAGTGTCAACTAAGCAGGAGAGGCCACAACCCTGAAAGACATACCTATAAATCTGATGAATATTCTATTAAGATCCCCCCCTGAGATCTCCCTTAAAATTCCTGCTTTTAGAAAACAGATAAAAGACCTTAAGACAAAGGAGCCTGTTCTCTCTCCCTCTCCCCGCCCCCCCACATTGCCCCCTCTCTCTCTCCTGCACTCCTAATCCTTCCCCATCCCTCTTCTTCCCTCAGGTGCATACCTTTGCTTTTTTTCTCCTTCTTTTGCCTCTTGTTTCCTGAGTCCACACAGATCATCTGACCCACTTCTTCTACCTCTTTTTTTATTTCTAAATAAACTTCTTGTGCTAGTTCTTGGCTCTGAATTCTTTTGGTGATGATCTCGAGAACTGAGGTCTAACACTACTGCTAACATCTGGTGCTGACTCAGAATGTCTTCTTGCCCAGCTCTGGTTGGACATTTCTTGCATTGACATTTATGTGGCAAAGTATGGCAGATTCCAAAGAAGCCCACCCACGAGCATCTTGCAGACCTATACACATGCTAGGTTCCAGCAGGGGCACACTGAGCCCCACCAGCTGCTGATTTTGCATAGGGTGAACTTGAGTGAGTTTTTGTTGGAATACCAGACCTTCCTGTTTTAAGGTAAGAGGCCCTGACTTTATTTGAGCTGTTTAAAAAAAATGCTCGAGATGTCACTAAAGATTAAGGGTTGAGATAACCCAGGATAAAAATAAGAGTTGAGAAAACTCAGGACAGGAAAAACAATGGGATGCTGATTTTTAATTTTGGCTTTTCAAATGGAATTGCTTTCTGAGAGTCTGAACAAAACGTTTTGCTGAATAAATGAGAGCCTGAACTCTTTTAGCTCCAAAGATAAGGGGTATTTCTTCCCTCCAACTTGAATTTTGTGTAATCTTAGGTGACTAAGAATCTCTGTGGAGGTGTCAGATGGTATCACTCATGAAGAGCAGGAGCTCCATAGGGAACTCCACTTCAAATGTAATGAAATAATAGACTCACCTGTGCACATAAAGGCTGGTTACCGAGTGCTCTGAGGATTCAAGGCTGTGTTAGACAGCCAGGGAGAGTAACCGAGACACATAAGAGGGTTGAAGTGTCTTAGGAGGAGACAGCCCCTTTGAGCTCAACCCATAAGCAGCACTCTTCAACCCACTACACAAAAGCCTTAGAAATGTGTTCAGACTCTGCAGATCTCAAAATAAAACTAAAACTAACATGGGAAATTGGGCCTCCAAGGCTGAAAAATCTCAGATCACAGACTCCATTAATACTCCTGAAGATAGGAATGTAGTAATAGGAAGTCTTTACCTTCAAGTACTTACAGAAATGGGAAGGCTTAACTACAAGTGATATCAATGTAAGATGATTTGATAGATGTATACATTGTGAAATGATCACAGCAATTAAGTTAGTTAAAATATCCACCACCTCATATAATTAATAATGCTGTATGATGTATTTGAAATTTTCTGAGAGCAAATTGTAAGAAATAACAAAAAAGTGTTAAAATTTTAAATAAAACATTAAATGTTCAAAATAAAGTTTTTACGAATTTCTTTTAAGAGTGACCAAAGTTTGAAGATCAATATTTAAGCACTCAAGTAAGTGAAATCATTGTTAAAGATGCAGATTTCCATTCTGCTACCAAAGATTCTAATTCCATGGGACTATGCTTAGAATTTAGAAATCTACCCCTTTAAGAAGTTCCCAAATAGATTCTAAAGTTAGCGTTTTTTAAAATAAAACTTTAAGAAATGCTGCTTCTCTAAGCTTTTGCATTGCCCTCTCAAAATATCTTTTGCAGCAAATAGGATATAAGCCAAGAAAACCACCCAACTTAGCAGGTATTCCAGCCCAGATCTTCAATACCCAGGACCCATCCTCAATCACTTAAAAATCTATATAATGATGCCACATATATGATTTTTGTCCAATTTTAACTTAATCCATTTACTCTATCTCTGTGTAGAATACATAGATTAGTAGGATGTGGCTGAATAACTGTTTTCTTCATGGTCTCTCCAAAAGATGTATTCCCCAATGGTTGATACTTAAAGAAGCTTAACATTTGTCAATCCAAATATTATAGAAGTATAGACTGCTTGCATTATTTTAATTATTAGAAAATAGGCTTATCCCTATGTCTTTATAATGTACCAAAATATATGTCACCAATCAAATATTTCTACATTAACATTATAGAAATATCACATTGTCTTATTTCAGCTTTGCTGATTAGTAAATAAAAAGGAAAAATAAAAGTGCAATTGAATTCATAGCTCAAAAGTTGTATTTTAAATAGCATTTACAAGGGGAAGTGTTTTCAGGAACATGTATAAAGGACACATGGACAAAACCAAAGGGGGTAGGATCAAAGGTGGGAAATGGAGATGTCTGGGGTTGGGGCGGGGAATAGTGGGGAGGAAATGGAGACAACTGTACTTGAATGACAAATTAAAAAAAAAAGAAAACATGGCATTTTTAGCCTAATCAAAAGTTTTACTATTTTTATGGAACCTGAGTGTTTCATTATTCTGCATGTGATCTAACTATCCATCCCATCTGACTGATTGAAAATGTCAGGCTTATTAAGGATGATCATCGTCATCATTAATTTTTGCTAAGCCACCTACTTATTGATTGAGGAGTCAAAGGAACATGTCACTGTCTCCTGCTCTATTGTCTCCTGTTCACTGTCTCATCCTCTGTAGGATTAGAGGTCAGATCAGCAGGAAAGAATGACATACTTGTGAGAAGCAAGAAATCTAGAAAATAAACTGTCACTCATGGATTCTAATGGAGCAGCTTCTATATTTGTAGAACTGAGACACCAAACAGGGTAGGTAACATGAAGAAAGACACATGATTCTGCCTTCAAAGTAAAAGTAAAGTTGGTATTATAGATAGTAGATAGATAGATAGATAGATAGATAGATAGATAGATAGTGTGTGTGTGTGTGTGTATACACACACACACACACTATCTATAATACCAACTTTACTTTTCCTTTTTTCTATATATATCACGTCCATTCTCAGTTGCTCATATCTCGCTTTTAATAACTCCCTCCCTGGTCTTCCTGCTATCTTTTTTTTCTTCTCATAGTACTTGTCACATAGTGTCTTTTACTGTAGCTCTTTGTATATAAATGTACTAATACAATCCCATGGTATGTGTGGGAAGAATTTATGACAGTTAATCCTTTTCTCAAAAAGCCATTAATCATTTAACAGATGAATAAAGCATGTGGAAGCTCAAGAAAGATGGAGAGGCAGAAATGGCAAAGGCATGCATACATAGCCCCTGGTTTTCATGAGACAGCTGGCAGTAAAAAGAAAACTGAATCAAGTCAGATATCATTTCTGAGTTCTAGTGTCCTCAGCTACAACATAAGTCCAGCAATATTGTAATTATGAAACATGAGACTATAGTATATAAACAGAGCATGGTTACTAACACACAGTAAATACCCATTAGCCTGCAGTTTCTTTTGTTTTCTTCCTCTACCTTCTTCCCTATCTTTGTTTCCCTAACTGAATCTATTTGCACAATTTAGTAGTACTAAGGGTTTGGATAATTTTGAATGTTATGTTTTCAACAGTAGAAAAACAATTATACTGAAATTAGGCAAAATCTGCATTTTGGTCTTCCCTTAGCTAGAATTATGATCTTGTACAGTTAGTTCACTTCTCTGTTAATCATTTTCTTCAACCCTAAAGTAAGAATGTTAGATTAGTTACCTTTAAATCTTCCAGCTGCAGCATTCCATGATATTCTCTCAGGTACTTACCATGAGCAAAGTAATTCCATTATATTAGATAAAATACCTATGGCCTCTTGGAAGCCAAAGCCATTTTCAAAGCATTTATTATGCTTCTGGGTCCAGTCCATTTTATTATTGCCAACAATTACATGGAAGAAAATGATGAGTAGCCCTGGATGCAGATATGGGCAGATTTTCAGTGAAGACAAGGAATCTCAAACTTCGAGACCTGTCTCTGTGTGTATCCCTCCTAAGTTTCTAGGAGTTTTGGAAGCCTGTGGCAATCAACAGATTGTAAAATTTGTAATTTGTTGTGTGTGGTTTTTTGAATTCTTGTTAAATATTAACACTTGTACCTAATTTTTAATTTATAATTTCCTAAAATGAGCCACCAAAATTTTAAAAGTTACAGGCCCACCATAGCTTGAATCTGCCCCTCTGGTTAGGTCTCTATCAAGTTGGCTTTCTTTCTTAAAATGTACATTCAGAATACAAATAAATAGAGAAGATAAAAATCCAATGGCACATTATATACATATATATATATATATATATGCATATGTATATATATATATATATATTTAAAATACATACTAAAATTTAAAAGAGTTAAAATGAAGTAAAAATTGATTACATAAAATAAAGCATTTTGCATGAAGTGATATGGGATATGGTAAAATGTAGCTTGCTTGGGATAACATTTTGTAAATTGTTATTTATTTTTTTCAGGTATTTGTAGTATAATTATTAATCATTATTTTAAATCCCTAAATAACAACCAAAAATACCTTCTTAGCCCTGGCTGGAGTGGCTCAGTGCATTGAGCTCTGGCCTGCAAACCAAAAAATACCCTCTAAAATCCATTTGCCTGAAGAGGATGTTTAGAACTTTTTATTTCATTAATTCTAAGAGACATGCATTTATGACCCATTTCACTTTTGTCAAATGATGGTCTGTTGGCAGTCATGACACAGTTGTGTCTACCTGCACACGTGAAAACTTGACTAGTACTCCTGATGGCAGCATAGAGAACTCAAACTCTTTGAATTTCCAGTAAATAAATCTTTCTGCCTTTTGACCTGGCAATTCCACTGCTGGGATTACACCCTAAGTATCCTGAAACACCAACTCAAAAGGACTTATGCACCCAATGTTCATAGCAGCACAATTTACAATAGTCAAGTGCTGGAAGCAACTGAAGTGCACATCAGTAAATTAATGGATCAAAAAACTGTAGTACATTTACACAATGGAATACTACGCAGCAGAAAGAAAGAAGGAGCTCCTACCCTTTGCAATAGCATGGGTGGAACTGGAGAGCGTTATGCTAAGTGAAATAAGCCAGGAGGTAAAAGACAAATACTCTATGATCTCACCTATAAGTGGAAACTAATCAACCAAACAAACAAGCGAGAAAAATATAATAAGAGACATTGAAATTAAGACAAGAACCCAATTAAAAAATGGGCAAAGGACCTGAACAGACACTTCTCCAAAGAGGACATACAGATGGCTAATAGACATATGAAAAGATGCTCAGCGTCACTAACTATCAGAGAAATGTAAACTAACCCACAATGATGATCATCTCACACACGTCAGAATGGCTATCATAATTAAACAACAAACAACAAGTACTGTAGAGGATGTGGAGAAAAATGAGCTCTTTTGCACTGTTGGTGGGAATGTGCACAGGTGCAGCCACTGTGGAAAGCAGTATGGAGATACCTCAAAAAATTAAAAATGGATCTACATTTTGACCCAGTGATCCCACTTCTGGGAATATATCCAAAGGAATACAAAACACTAACGTGAAAAAACATCAGCACCCCTATGTTCACTGCAGCATATTCACTATACCATTGCCAAGATATGGGAGCAGCCCAACTATCAATCAGTAGATGAGTGGATAAAACAACTACAGGACATTTACACAATGGAAAATTATGTGCCAGTAAAAATGGAGATATTCTTACCTTTTGTGACAACATGGATGCAACTGGAGACCATAATGCTAAGTGAAAGCAAAAAAAAAAAAAAAATGAGAACTAGAAATCAACCACTAATTAATTAACCATTAATTAATACATCTTAAATTTTAAGTTTTCTTAGTCTGGCCTTAACTCACATGTGATTGCTTCTGTAGCTTCAAAATTTTATATTAATATACTTAAGTCAGATAAAAACCATTTCAAATTATTTTTATATAAGAATTGTTATAGGGCAAATGAAAGAACATTCTACTTTGATGAGGATTTTTTAATTGAAGGATACTAAATACATAGTTGTGCGACTGCAAATGTTTTAAAATGCACTATAAATTATTTATTTTTTAAAAAGTTTATAGGGTTTTAAATCCTGTTAGTGAATGACTGCTAAAACAGTCTACCGATATCTTTGACAAAGTAAAAATGAAAAATTATAAGCAGAGGATTCTGGTTCAGTTCTATAATCTAAAGACCTTGGAAGTTGTTGCTCAAATCCTTACAAGATAAAGCTGAACAAACTAAAATTCAATAGTGTTTTGAGACCCATCAAAGAACTAAGATTTTAGGCCAAACTCCATCTCAAAATCTAGAGACACAGGTGCATCAAGAGAATCACAACAAAATATGCTAGCCTGGAGCAGAAAATCTTGGCGGGAAAAAGGATAGAAACTTTAAATGATTTTTTTTTTAAATTGTTGTTCAATTACAGTTGTCCCACTTTCCCCACAAATTGTTGGAGGCTGAGTGTAGACTAGCATCGGAGTGGAAATACTCCTGCAGACCATAATATTAGAAAGGCCACCATACTTTCTAATGGGATTTGTCTTGAAAAAGCCCAGCAGGTTCTGTGAAGATCTGAGAAAAGACACCCTCACAGCTCTGGCAGAAGAAGGGGATGGGTAATTGTGAAATATCCCAAGAGCCTCCATTATAACCAAGGCCTATATCTCAGGAAGAAGTCTTTACTGGAGCCTAATCTCATCGGGAAGAGGGGCATTTCTCCTACTCCAGCCTGTGTCACTTGATGGGGGTGTGTATACATCAGGGTTTCAGGAAAAAGAGTATGGGGAAATGGAGCAGGATGCTATACCACTGGCAAAGCATTTCTGAAGATGACAGGCCCAAGACACAGGCCTATTAAAACACTAAGATTTAATCTGAAGATTATAGAGCACTCCTGATCTCTGTACTTTACCATAAGAGAAATAAGCTCCAAGAAAATAACAGTGGGTTACAATGGAATGAACTACAAAACACAAATGTTCTCTGAAGAGATTTTAGAAAAATCATGGTCAAGAGATAAGACAAAAATTTTAAAAAATACTGGAAGAATTTAAGACTCTGTAACCTATAACTGCATTAAACATTAAAACAAGTCCAAATTCTAGAAGTCTATTTCATATGAAGTCTATTTTCATCAGTATCTGATAAAACATTTTTTTGATCCAACAACAAAAAAATTACAATGCATGCCAAATGGACAAAAACAAACAAACAAACAAACAAAACCCTAAAGAGCAAAGCATTTCTCATAACCTGATTCACCTATGCCATAGATCTTGGAATTATCAGATGGGGAATTTAAAATAACTGATTAATGCATTAAGGGATGTAAGGAAAAGGTAGACAACATGTAAGAACAGAGTGGTAATATAAACAAATGTGAAATTCTGATACGGAATCAAATGCTGGACAGCACAAACTATGTAACAGAAATAAAGAGCGCCTTCAATGTACTCATCAGGAGACTCAACATGGTCAAAGAAAGATCAGAAATACAGAAGATAGGTCAGTAAAAACTTTCCAAAGTGAAATACAAAGAGAAAAAAGAAGAAAACAAAGAGCAGAGAGAAATATTTAAGAATTATGGTGCAATTCCAAAATCATCATCATCATCAGAAGGACTGAGGAGAAGAAAAGAAGAGACCAGCAGAAATATAGAAATAATTATGGCTGTGAACTCTTCAGTATTAAGGACAGGTATCAAATCCCAGATTTACAAGCTCAGAGATCCCCATCCAAGATAAATAATAACAAAAACTTTTTTATGTTATACCTATGTATATCATATTCAAACTGTAAGATATCAAAGACAAAGGAAAATATTGAAAAAGACAGAACAATGCTTTACCTACATAGGAACAAAGATAATAATTACAGCAGACTTCTGTACAGAAATCACTCAAGCAAGCATAAAATGAAGCCTTTAAGGTATTAAAAGTCTACAAACCTTGAAATCTGTATTCAGTGAAATTATCCTTTAAAAGAAAAGGAGAAATAAAGACATACAGACTTTCTGAAACAAACAAAATTGAGGAAATTCATTGTCAGCAGATATTGCAAGAAATGGTAAAATAAAGTCCTTCAGAAAGAAAAAAAAGGAGAAAGGGGGAAAGGTTGTCAAGGAACATGTTTAAAGGACACATGGACAAAGCCAAAGAGGGGTAGGATCAAGGGGGGAGGGGGGAAGGGGGAAGTGGGGGAGAGAAAATGGAGACAACTGTACTTGAACGACAATAAAAACAAAACAAAAGTTAAAGCAAAAATAAAAATACGAGAAAAGGTTTCACATTAAAAAAAAAGAGAGAGAAAAAAAGTACCAGGAAGGTATAAATGAAAGCAAATAAAATATTTTACTTTTCTCATTCTTGTTGAATTAAAAATATATATTTGTTAAAAGAAATAATAGCAATAATACATTGGATAAATATAGCTCATGAGCCCTGGCTGGTGTGGCTCAGTGGACTGAAAGCCAATCTGTGAACCAAAGGGTCACCAGTTTGATTCCCAGTCAGGGCACATGCGTGGGTTGTGGGCCAGATCCCTGGATGGGTGTGCACAGGAGGCAACCACACATTAATGTTTCTCTCTTTCTCTTTCTCCCTGCCTTCCCCTTTCTCTAAAATTAAATAAATAAAATTAAAAAATATATATAGCACATGTATAAGTGAAAATAATGAAGCATATGATATGGAGTATGAGAGAGAATTGGGAATACTCTGTTATAAGGCATCTGCTTTACTAAAAATTATTATTTGAAGGTATACTTCTAATAGTTTAAAGTGTATATGTTTAATTCTAGGATAAGCATAATTGCTATACTAAGAAAAAGAACTGAACCATAAAATTCCTGTTGAAACCAGACACAGCTGGAAGAGAGGGTGAAGAAAGATACCAGGAAAACAGATGCAACAACTAGAAAACAGTTGCAAGCAGTATGAATATTAACCTAACTGTACAAGTAACCACTTCAACTCCGAATAGTCCATATACAGCAATTAAAGTCAGAAATTGTAAAAATAGATTTTAAACAATACAACATATGTTAACTAAAATAAATCAAGTTTATATATAAATACTCAAGTAAATTAAAGTAAAGAGATTACAAAAGTTATACCATGATAATGCTAATCAAAAGAAAGCTGTAATGGCTATATCAAGCTCACAAAGCATACTTCAGAACAAGGAAGATTATTAACAATAAAAAAGCATTTAATAATAAAAATGTGTCATTTCTCCAAGAAGACGCAATTTTAAATGAGTATGTACCTACCTACAGAGCATCAAATTATGAGAAGTAGAACTGATATAAATACAAGGAGAGAAAAAAAAGCCAAATCCACTATTATTCTTGAACATAGCAATACCCCTCTATAAGTAACTGAATAAATCAATCAGTGACAATGTAAGTAAAGATGTAGATGACCTAACCCACTCTATCAATAATACGTAAACAGGCATTTACAGGATTTATCCAACAGCAGCAGAATGCACATTCTTCCCATGTTCCCTTGGAACATTCACTTAAGATAAATCAATTCTGGGCCACAGCTGGTATTATGCTATATATAATTAACAGATATTTGGAAAAGCCTCCAATATTTGGAAATTAAACAATGAAAAAAAACTGGTCAGAGAAAAATCTCAAGAGAAACTAAACTTTTAAAAGTTTTGAATTAATAAAAATGAAATATAGCTTACCAAAGTTTGTGAGATGCAGTGAAAGCAATATTTAGAGGAAAGTTCAGAACCTTGGAGGCATCTAAGCTGGATCTAATATATATAACCTAAGCATCAACCTTAGAAACTAGAGAAAAAAAGAGCAATTTAAACCTAAAGCAAGCAAAGAAATAAAATAAAATCAGAGCAGAGATTGATGAAATTGAGAATAGAAAAATCAAAGAAATAAAAAAGTCATTTATAAAAATCAGTAAGATTGATAAGCTTCCACCCAGGCTAATCAGGGAGAAAGAAAAAATGCAAATTACCAATATCAGAGAAGAAAGATAGGCCATTACTAGTGATCCATGGACACTATCAGGGTAGTGAAGAAATCATATGAAAACTATATGCCCACAAATTTGATAACTTATAGGAAATGAACCAATTGTTAGAAAGACAAAAACTCATAACATACCTATATTTATTAAATGCACTAATAATTACTAACTTTCCAAATAAAAAAGTACCTAACCCAGATTGTTTTGATGAATTCTACCTAATATTTGAGAAAGAAATGACAGCAATTCTCTGAAGTCTGTCCCAGAAGTTAGAAACAGAGGGGACACTTCCTAACTCATTGAAAATGACTTTAATAAGTTCACATTGCGCTGACCTCAGAACAAGTAAGATTATCAAAGATAAAAGGGCATTACATAACGATAAATGTATCAATTCTCCAAGAAGATATCCTACTGTAGTATTACCTTAAAATTAAATCCAGTTAAATATCTTCCAAGGGAAAAAAAAAAAAAAAAAACTTACAGACTAATGTCTCTAGTGAATTCTGGGTGCAAAGATCCTCAACAGAATATTAGCAAATATGTTTTATTACAGGTATACAAAGCTGATTTCACATTAGAAAATCACTCATTGTAAACCAACATATAATCTAGCTAAAGAAGAAAAATCATATGATCATATTAATTGATTTAGCAACTATTTGACAAAACGCAACACCATTCTGTGATATAAACCTTCAGCAAACTAGGAATTTGACAAAACTTTCTCAACTTGATAAGGAACACCCATACAAATCTACAGTTAACACCATATTTAATGGTGAGAAACTGAATGTTCTCCCCTGAAGACGAGGATCAAACAAAAAAGATGTATGACCGCATCACTTTTCCTTCAGCAATGTATTGCTCTCCTAGCTAGTGCAATAAGAAACAGAAACAAAATATGCGGTTTGTAAATGGATAAATAAAACTATTTATGTGCAAATGGCATGCTTGTATATGTAGAAAATCCCAAAGAATCTGTAAAAATACTCCTGGAACTACTGGGTTTAGCAAGGTCTCAGTCCTTCAGGATAGAAGGCCAATATACAGTCTCCTGTGTTCCTATACACCAGTGGTCAGCTCAGGCTTGCATTAACAAATACAATACTCAGGGTGGCTTAAACAACAGACATTTACTTCTGAGATCTGACATCCAGGAAGGTCAGGTTTTGGTGAGAGCTCTCTTTCTGACTTGCTAAAGTCCCCCTTCTCATTGGGTCTTCACATGACAGAAATGTAGACAGGGGGTAGAGAAAGAGAGAAGGAAAAGGAAAGGGTGAGAGCACAGGAGTAAGCATACAAGTGTGTGTTCTCAGGTGTCTCTTCTTATAAGGACACTAATCCTATTAGATCAAGATTCCATCCTTATGATCCCATGTAACCTTAATTGTGTCCACAAGGCCTCTATCTCCGAAGTCACACTGGGGTTTGGGACTTCAATATATGAATTTTAGGGCACACAAACATTCTTTTCACAACAATCAATAGAGAAAAATTGAGGTCTGAAATAATAAAATACCACTTATAATGGAACCAAAATAATGAAATATTCATGTATAAATCTAAAAAAAAGTACAAAATATGCATACAGAAAACTAAAACACTGCAGAAAAAAATCAAATGATATCTAAATGATAGTCTGTGTTCATGGATTGGAAAACTCTCTTCGGTTAAGATAATAATTCTTCCCAGTTTTGTTTTTTTTTAACATTTTTTAATTATTTTTCAAGTACAGTTTTCTGCCTTTTCCCCCCACCCCTTCCCATCACCCCAGCTCTCCCCACCTCCCACCCCTGTTTCCACCCCCCCCTGCTATTGTCCATGTGTCCTTTATAATTGTTCCTGCAAACCCTTCACCCTTTCCCCCCATCATCCCCTCTTCTCTCTACTCTGGTCACTGTCAACCTGTTCTCAATTTCAATGTCTTTGGTTATATTTTGCTTGTTCATTTTGTTGATATGATCTCACCTTTAACTGGAATCCATATGCTTTTATAACCTAGAAGATATTGTGTAGAATTGATATCATCACTTCCTTAAATATTTGGAAGAATTTACCAGTGAAACCATTTGGGTGTGGGGATTTGCTCCTTAGAAGGTTATTAAGTATTGATCCAATTTCTTTAATAGATTTTGGCCTATATAGATGATCTATTTGTCACTATGTGGATCTTGGTATTTTGTGCCTTCAAGAGATCTAGTTCATTTCATCTGAATTATTGAATTTATGGGCACAGGGAGTTGTTGAAATCTTCTATTATGTTAGTGGGTTTGTCTAGGTCTCTTTGAAGATGTATATGTTTTTCTCTATGTACTACACTTGGTTTCCCTGTTGTGAGATGCAGACACATCGAGGACTGTCCCCTCTGGTCACTGTCAGTCTGTTCTCAATTTCAGTGTCTTTGGTTATATTTTGCTTGCTTGTTCATTTGGTTGATTAGGTTCCTGTTAAAGGTGAGATCATATGGTATTTGTCCCTCACAGCCTCGCTTATTTCACTTAGCATAATGCTCTCCAGTTCCACCCATGCTGTGGCAAACAGTAGGAGCTTCTTCTTTCTCTCTGCTGAGTAGAATTCCATTGTGTAAATGTACCATAGTTTTTTGATCCATTCATGTACTGATGGAACTTGGCTATTGTAAATTGTGCTGCTATGAACATTGGGGTGCATAGGTTCTTTTGGATTGGTGTTTCAGGGTTCTTAGGATATAATCCCTGCAGTGGAATTGCTGGGTCAAAAGGCAGTTCCATTTTTAGTTTTTTGAGGAAATTCCATATTGTTTTCCATAGTGGCTGCACCAGTCTGCATTCCCACCAACAGTGCACTAGGGTTCCCTTTTCTCCACAATCTCTCTAACACTTGTTGTTTGTTGCTTGATTTATGTTGGCCATTCTCAATGGTGTGAGGTGGTATCTCATTGTGGTTTTAATTTGCATCTCTCTGATAGCTAGCGATACTAAGCATCTTTTCATATGTCTCCAGAATGTCCTCCTTGGAGAAGTGTCTGTTAAAGTCCTTTGCCCATTTTTTAATTGGGTTGCTTGTCTTCTTAGAGTGTAGTTGTGTGAGTTCTTCATATATTTTGGAGATCAAACCATTGTCTGAGGTGTCATTGGCAAATATGTTTTCCCATATAGTTGGTTCTCTTTTCATTTTAATGTCTTTTCTTTAGCTGTGCAGTAGCTTTTTATTCTGATGAGATCCTATTTGTTTATGCTTACCTTATGTCCCTTGCTGTAGGGGACATATTAGTGAAAATATTGCTGCGTGGCATATCTGAGATTTTCCTGCCTATGTTCCCTTGTAGGCCTTTAGTGGTGTCATGACTTATGTTTAAATCTTTCATCTTCCTTGAATTTATTTTTGTATATGGTGTAAGTTGGTGCTCAGGTTTCATTTTTTTGCACGTAGCTGTCCAGCACCATGCACCATTTGTTGAAGAGGCTATTTTTACTCTATTTTATGCTGCTGCCCCCTTTGTTGAATATTAATTGACCATAGATAGTTGGGTCTATTTCTGGACTCTCTGTTCTGTTCCATTGGTCTATGTGTCTATTTGTATGCCAGTATCCTTTGTTTACAGGGACCTTGTAATACAGTTTGATATCAGATATTGGGATCCCTCCTACTTTGCTCTTCTTTCTCAAAATTGCTGCAGCTATTCGGGGTCATTTATGGTTCCATATAAATTTGTGAAGTGTTTGTTCTATATCTGTGAAATATGCCATGGATACTTTAATAGGGATTGCATTGAACCTATAAATTCCTTTGGGTAGTATGGACATTTTGATGATGCTATTTTTCTGATCCATGAACACAGTATATGTTTCCACTTGTTCCATTAATTTCTTTCTTCAATGTTGTGTAGTTTTCTGAGTACAGGTCTTTTATTTCCTTAGATAGGTTTATTCCTAGGTATTTTATTTTCTTGTTGCTATATCAAATGGGATTTTTTTCCTGATTTCTGTTTCTGATGTTTCATTGTTGGTATACAAATGCCTTTGATTTCTGAATATTGACTTTGTATCCAGCTGTTTTGCCAAATTCATTTATTAGGTTGAGCAGTTTTGGGTGGAGTCTATAGGATTTTCTATGTACACTATCATGTCATCTGAAAACAATAACAGTTTTGTTTCCTCTTTTCCAATTTGGATGCCTTGTATTTCTTTTTCTTGTCTGATTGCTGTGGCTAGGACTTCAGTACTATGTTGAATAGGAGTGGTGAAAGTGGGCATCCTTGTCTTGTTCCTGATCTTAGTGGGAAAGATTTTAGTTTTTCCCATTCAGTATGATGTTGGCTGTAGATCTCTCATATATGGCCTTTATTATGTTGAGGTATGCTCCCTCTATTCCCACTTTGCTGAGTGTTTTTATCATAAATGGGTGCAGTACCTTATCAAGTGATTTTTCTGCATCTATTGATATGATCATGTGATTTTTGTCTTCCCTTTTGTTTATGTGATGTATTATACTTATTGATTCATGAATATTGTACCATCCTTGCATCCCTGGGATGAATCCCACTTGATCATGGTGTATGATCTTTCTAATGTATTGCTGGATGTGGTTTGCCAATATTTTGTTGAGAATTTTAGCATCTATGTTCATCAGCAATACTGGCCTGAAGTTTTCTTTCTTTGTTGTGCCTTTATCTGGTTTTGGGATTAGGATGATGCTGGCTTCGTAAAAAGAGTTTGGGAGTCTTCCATTTTCTTGGGGTTTTTGGAATAGCCTGTGAAGGATAGGGGCTAGCTCTTCCTTAAATGCTTTGTAGAATTCTCCTGTGAAACCACCTGGTCCAGGGCTTTTGTGTGTCAGGAGTTTTTTGATTACTGTTTCAATATTGTTTGCTGTTATTGGTCTGTTCAGGTTTTCTGCTTCTTCATTCAGTTTTGGGAGATTATATTTTTCTAGAAATGTGTCCATTTCACCTAGGTTTTCAAATTTCTTGGCATATAGTTCTTCATAGTAATTTCTTACAATCCTTTGTATTTCTGTGGTATCAGTTGTAATCTCTCCTCTTTCATTTCTGATTGTGTTTATTTGGGTCCTCTCTCTTTTTTTTTTTTTTTTTGATGAGCCTGTTTGAAGGCTTGTTGATTTTGTTTATCTTTTCAAAGAACTAGCTCCTATATTTATTGATCTTTAGAATTATGCTTTTTTTAGTCTCTATGTCATCTAATTCTGCTCTGATCTTGGTTATTTCCTTCCTTCTACTTGCTCTGGACTGTCTTTGTTGTTGTTCCTCTAATTGTTGTAGGTGCCAGATTAGGTTGTTTATTTGAAATGTTTCTATTCTTTTTTTAGGTAGGCCTGTAATAGTATGAACTTCCCTCTCAGGATTGCCTTCACTGTTTCCCATAAGTTTTGGGTTGTTGTGAGTTCATTTTCATTTCTTTCCAGAAACTTTTTGATTTCTTGCTTGATCTCATTCTTGACCCATTCATTGTTTAATAGCATGGTATTCAATTCCCATGAGTTTGATTGTTTTTGAGTTTTTCCTTGAGGTTCTTCCCAGTTTTATGTAAAGATTCAGTGCCATCCCATCAAATTGATTTATTCCCACTTTGAAAGGCAAGTTTCACATTTTAAAATCATTCCAAGTAAACCACATCAGCAGGTCAAATAACAAAATCTTGTGAGCATTTAAGTTGATGCTAGTAGAGCATTTGGTGAAACTCAATACTCATTTCGGGTTGAACAAACAAAATTTTAGCACAATTTTTTATAGATATTAAAATACTGGTTCTAAAATTTATGTGGAAAAGCTGAAGACCTGGAAAAAAGAAATATGAAGGATTTATATTGTACTAACCAATTTTCAGATATACTATAGTCAAAGCTATAGTAACAAAAGCAGTGTGGTATTGGTGAAAAATTAGATACATACATAAATGGAAGAGAATAGGGAGTTTTGAAATAATTCCAACTCAATATTGCCAACTCATTTGGGGCAAAGGTACAAAGTCAATTCAAGAGAAAAATTTTCAACTAATGGTAGAACAACTGAATATCTCCAGGCAAAACTACGAATGCAGGCACAGACTTCAAATTTTCAATAAAAATAAATTAAAAATTGATCACATTCTAAATGTAAAATCAAAACAATACAATTTCTAAAGGAAAAAAAAAGAATATCTATGTAACCCTGAGTTTGGTTGCAATTTTTTTGATATAACACCAAAAGCATGATCCAAGAAAACAAAATTGGTAGAATGGACTACAGTAAAATTAAAAACTTCTGCTCTGTGAAACACACTGTTAAGAGAATGAAAGATGAGCCAAGACTGGGAGGAAATATTTGCAAAACACATTTCATAAAAGACATTTATTTAAAATATACAAATAACTCGTAAAACTAAATAAGAAAACAACTCAAAAAATGGGCAAAAGACCTGAATAAACAACTCATCAAAGAAGACATTCAAATCTCAAATAAGCATATGAACAGATGCTAACTATCATTTGTCTGTAGGGAAATGCAGATTAATACAACGGTGAGCTGCCACTGTACACTTAATAGATGGTTGAAAAATTACCATACTATTTGTATTCAAGGATACTGAGTAAGTGAAACTTTATTGTTGCTTGAATTGTGAAAAAGTACAGCTATTTTGGAAGACAGAAATTTTTTTGCAAAGCTAGATATTTTCCAAAACTGATTTGAGTACTTAAATCCATGACAAAACATGCACACAAAAACTTATCGCGGTTTTATTCAAATTTTCCAAAAAAGTAAAATCAATCAATTTTCCTTCAAAAGGTGAATAGATAAACAAGTATGCATACAATAGAATACTATTCAGGAATAAAAAAGGAATGACCTACGAAGGCATGAAAAATGATGGAGTTCAAATGTATATTGCTCATTGAAAGAAGCCAATCAGAAAAAGCTACTTACTGTATGAGTCCATTTATATAAGCTTTGAAAGAGTCAAAACCATAGAGATGGTAAACATATCAATGATTGCCACAGATTTGTAATGGAAGGTGTTGAATAGGTAAAGCATATGAAGGGGGACCAAAGGAAACCAGAATTTATTTATTTAAAAAAATGTGTATCTATTCTTACAGGTTTAAACATCAGTTACCTTCAAAAGTACTGTTCTTTTGATGCAATACACCTATTGAGATGTTTTTTTTTTTTCCCCACTGCTTAAAATAGTTTTTGAACTTGTCGATTACTTCTACCATTGAAAAAAAAAAAAGAACTTGCTCGGGACAAGAACGGGTGAATAGGGAGGGTGGGGCACAGGGGTCATGCAGTTTTTGGTCAAAAATAGCTGAACACTGAGCACAGTGTGGGCAGATGCACTCGTAAATCACCCATCTTCAAATGGGCAAATGGGTTGAGTCTTCCAAAAAAGTTCACTGAAGCCAAACTCAGCCTCTCACAACAATGGCATCTGGCACACTGATATGGATAGGTTCCTAGAACACACACCTAGAGGAGGAAGCCTGTACTACAAAGGGCCTACCCTCCAGAAGATAATTCCTTTTGGGGGTTCCCCCCTCATATTGTAATTTTATGGCAGTGAAACTGTTCTATATAATACTGCAATGGTGGTGTACACAAACAACATGCATTTTTCAAAGGTTGTAGAAATTTATAGCACAAATATTGAACCTTAATGTATGCGGATTTTTAAAAATCCTTTTGGAGGTCAGGGGGTTATGGGATGTAATGCAGGATATGGCAAATGATTTAACTGTACTACAAACCTAGGAAACAATCTCACTGAAGGAGGCAGAGGGAAAGAAGCTGCCCTAAGTAATTTTGGAAATGAGTGGAGTCTTCAAGATTAAATGTACACATAACAGTATGTAATCACTGTACTCCAACGAGTTGATAATGTTATTTCCCATGGAGGTAAGGGTTAAAAATCCTGAAATTACTAAACATGCGCAGTGGAACTGAACAATTAAGTGGATGGCAGATGGTTGGAGCCAGGTTCCTCACTGTTGGAGTGGGAGCTCACAGCAAGAGAAGGACAGAAAGATCCATGTGTTAATGCTTTACAATCGGAGACATCAGTATGAACTGACAGTTAACTTAATATAGACATAGATGGATATGTACATAAAAATTATAGATATGTGTACATACATGGATTAGTATACACACATATATTCCCTTGTTCTAGCACCTTACTGCCGAGAAACACCACCACCCTGATAACAAAGAGCACACAAATGTTCACCTCATGGTTTTTGATACTATTATTCTTCAGGAATAAGAACCAAGGCTTCTTGGAGGAATGACTGCTTCTAGGACTGGGGAAGAAAATATATAAGATGAGCCTGGAGCACCTTGTGGTGCCTCAAACCAAGGGTGTTCATGAAAACCACTGGAAATGCCAGGGAGACACAGGAGTCAATGAGCTTGTGGTTGGTAATATTTCAGTTAAACATCTGAGTTAAATCTCAATAGGTGTTAACAGGGTTAAAATCTGAATATAAAATAAAAATGGAATATTCTAGTAAAGTACATGATATATAATTTATTAGTAGTAATAATAATAGTAATATGACCATTTATTAACAGGCATAATTGAACTGCTAGAAGAAATAAATAAAAATAGAGCTTAGGTATGCCTATAACATTTAAAGAATCCAAGAGTAGAAAGTATAAAATTCATTTTGAAACATTGGATTTCTCCCAAATACCACTTCCCCCAAGCAAGCATAGATGGCACACAGACAGTAATTACACAGGCAAATCGGTAGGTAGATAGATGGATAGATAGCAAGCATATTTTTTGTTTTTATATAGTAGAATGAATACTATTCCTACAACAAAAAAGTATTTTTTAACATGCCTCTTCCAAGCCCAAACACTCCTTCTGCCTTCTCAGAGTGCTGGCCCTTACTTAGTATTTTGTAATAACCTACAAGAAGGCAGAAACTGTTTAACTGAGAATATTGGGAGAAAAATTCTACTCACCAAAAGATGTGAGGATTCTGATATAAAATCTTTTTTTTTAATGTAGGGAACAAGTAAGAGAAACTCAGGTTTTGAGTTTAAACATGAAATTATTAATCAATAATTAATTTGACCAAGTTATTCTTGAATTGGCTAGATTAAGTTATTAGCTATTTCTCAGAAATAATAGTGTGAGGAAAAATTTGTTTCAGGAAAATAAACATGTATTTTTTTTATGAAATTTAAGGATTCAGCTGTATAAATATGATACATAATTTATTAGTAGTATGTATCATAAAACCATAATTTATTATGGTTTTATGATACATACATGAAAACATAATTTTATATTTTATTTAGATAGCAGAAACCAAAGTTTAATTCCTGGAGTCTTTGAGATCACTTTTTCTCTTCATTATAGATAAATACATACATGTTAGCAAATTTTGACAAGCACCGCATTAAACCATTTTTCAGAACCATGGCTTCGAGACTTTTTTTGGGGGGGGGGTGCATTCTGGTTGTTGTCTTTGGATGTTTTCGACTTCTCTCTACACAGCAGGTTGTGTTCCCTCTTACAAAATGCCAGGCACAGGACTGTGGTTATGATTCTTAATCTTTACACTGGTATTTCATTTTGCTTTGTTTTGTTCTGTTTTGTTTTCATGAAGCTCTGAAATTCTAGTAATTCACAAAAATGCATTTATTTAATCTTTTCTACCATCTATTTGTGCGATTTAAAAAACACCATGTTTCAAATTAATCAGCTTGTGTTTTTTACAGCTGAACAGGTGAAAATTAATATTTTTTCAAGTTTAAGGCTATGATAGATAATAGTACATTAAAAATTTTGGCATAGCTTTATTCCATGATCAGAGATAAAATAGACATTGGATTCCTTCTTCCAACCTCTCTCAGAGGAGTAACACTGAACTTAGTCTGTAGCTTACTCTCAATACATTATGTACACCATAAACATGTTCATCTGTTGTTGAAATTTCTTCTGTCAGCACTTGCTTAGAGTGCCCTTCTTCCCTTTACAAATAAAGTATCCATTCATTATATGTGCTTCCATTTCCAAACAAAATTCAACATTTGGTTAAAGCACTTCTAGCACTCATGCTACTAAATTACCTGAACTAGGAGTAGTTTTAAAAAGTGCTTTATCTTTCCTTCCTTATAAGCATAGAATGCTATTTTTAAAAATGTGTTTTGTTTTCCATTTAAGGGAAGCATAAATATAACAGACAGGGGAGTGAAGGGCATATTTAAGCAATGCAAAATTTTAACAGTATTTCTAATGCCATGAAATTTACAAATACTTATTTTTAAAAATGCTTTATTTCACTCTGTAATGCACTTTTTATTGATGTGTTCAGAAAAATTGTCGTACAAGTGTACACGAAAATAGGTTATATAATTAGACAAAATACATTCCCTAGAACATGGTAAAGAAAGAAAAGCACAGGGCAAGACAACCAAGTTAACTCTAAATTCAATTCCAGAACGCCTGACAAAATTGCATGTGTCAAGTTGCTATTTTAAAAGTTTACTTTAATATAGAGTAAAGCTAAAATTTTAGGTAAACTATGCTTGTATAGACATATACTTTCAAACAAACAAACAAAAAATCTGTCAAACTCTATGAACACAGTGGCAAGAAAACAATTCCATGAGGAAATATAAATGAATTCAATGTTTTGATATGAAAGGCTAGGCATGTGCTGTTGAAAAATACGTGATGACTATACTAGTGCAACCGGATTACATTTGTTTCTAAAATCCATGGCTTTACAATCACATTGTTTTATAAGTATATAAGTCATAACTTCGATTTAATTCAAACAGCATTTTGATGTTATCTGCATGATAGAAAAATAAGGGAAAAGTACCCAAGTAACTGGGTGAAGCAAATTTTAAATGTTGCTACAGTGTCCAGCTCAAAAAAAATGTGTGAGTACTGTGACTGAAATAAGCAGCAGAGGGACCACAGCTCCCCCATCCACTGGTCTACCAGTGGGCACTTGGGCTGCTCTCACATCTTGGCGATTGTAAATAATGCTGCAATGACCATAGGGTTCATAAATTCCACTACCAAAGAATAAAGCATTACCATTTGTGACAACATGAATGGCCCTAGAGGGTATTATGTTAAGTGACATATGTCAGAGAAAGACAAATATCATATGATTTCATTTCTATCCGGAAGCTAAAAAACAATACAAATGAACAAACAAACAGACAGATTCATAGATAACAGAGAACATACAGGTGGTTGCCAGAGGGGAAGGGAATTGGGGGTGGTGAAAAAAGTAAAGATATTAAGAAGTACAAATTGGTAGTTACAAAATAGTCACGGGGATGTACAGTGCAGCATAGTGTCAATATCTTGTAATGTCTATGTAAGGTGACAGGTGGGTACTGGAAAGAGCAGGGGGACCGCTTTGTAACGTATATGGATGTCTAACCACTATGCTGTACACTTAAAACTAATACAAAATAATACTGAATATAAACTGTAATTTAAAATAAAAATAAATGATTAATAGACTCTCAGAAAAAAATTCCAAAATTTTAGATTAGACAACTAGACTTTTGGTTATTTTGGTTATTCAACAAAATAGGCAATGAGGGTGGCAGGGTTCCAGTCTTCGGCCCAGGTGAAAAGGTAATGAGTGAACTTCACGACACGTGGGTGGTTCTGATACAACCAGATGGAAACACTCAGTCGGCAACTCGACAGAGTAGTATATTCTTATCACGGGTAAGAATACAACAGGCCAGGCTGAACAGAGACTCAGAAATGGGAAACTGAAAAGGTAACATTTAAAGCTCATATAGGAAACACTGCTATGTGAAGAACCAATAAAGTATAAATAGTAACATGAAAAGAATATGATTTGAGAGGCTAAGGAAAAAGGATAGTTTTAAGGATACTTTGAATCATTAAAAGCTGGAACAGTTCATTAAAACTTCATGTCACTAACAACTACAAAATGACCCATAGATCTTGTTCTTAGTTGACTTCAGCAAGACTGATTTCTCTGAAAAGTGAGAGCACAAAATACCTTCACGGGACATAATGGAAAGATAAGGACATAAGAGCAAAGGATGAAAGCACACATTATTTTAAGAACATTTGCTATGAAAGAGTGTGATTGCTCAGTCCAAGAATGGATTTTTAAAAGCTGAATTTGTGCAACTATTCATGAGAACACCTTAATACATTCATTAATACACCTTAATACATTATGCTGCTTATAAAATGAGTTTAAATGTTAAAGTGTTAGGTAAGTGTAATTTTCCTTAATGTTTTTCTCTTTCTCACTTTAACCCACTTAATCAGAATGAGATAATAAAGTAGCAAGCAAAAGTATATAGAAGACTGAGAATAATGCTACTAATCAGTATTCTTATTGAGCAATACACTTCTATGAGCCATCTTTGGGGAGGGAGATCTAGACTGAGTCCAATAAAATCCCTGAGTTGAAGAGATGGGGGCTAAGTTTCCCAGGGAGGGCAAGCAGCCTAGAATCTACAGGACAGAGTACCAGAGAGGAAGGAGCCATACATCACTGCCCACCCCAAAAAAATGTTTCAATGATTTGGAAAGGACGGCCCTCATGTCTTTAGCTGAGTTCATGGGGAGGCAGAAACTACCGAGAGCCAGGCAAAAGAACCGCCTCAAGGACTCTCCCCTCTCCAAAAAATTTTCAGAATTCGTACAGTCCAAATAATAATCTCTGTTCCCACCAGTTTTAATGGAAGAACTTCATAATTCTCAGGGCATTGTATGGAATATTGAGAGTGGTTCTACCTCAGCAGTTGGGCAAATGAGCCTTAGATTAGATGGTGTTCTAATACTGTCTAACAAGGCTTAGAAAGAAGACCAGAAAGGATGAAACCATCTTCAAGTAACCTAACTGCAACCTAGACTAAAGATCAAAACAATTATAAGAATACAAAAGTATCTTCTATACAAGTCAGTGTCAGGCATCCAGTCAAATTTACCAGGCATTCAAAAAAAGCAGGAAAATACAACCCATACTAAACAAACAAAACTGACTCAGAACTGACTCATTTCATAATTAGTAGGAAAGTACAATAAAATAGTTATTACACCCGAGTTATATAGTTATATAATAACTATAGTTATTATTGTTATTATTCCATATGTATTCCAAGTGTTCAAAAAGCTAAAAGAAGGGCTGAATATATTAAATAGGGACAGACATAGAATATAACAAAAAAATTGAATTTTTAAAGCTGAAAGCTACAATTTTAGGGGTTAGTGAATAGGAAGAATAGCAATAGAAAAGAGTGAAAAGTAAATACAAAGGGAAAGAAGACTGAAAAAAAATATTAATAGCATCAGAGTACCTTGGGAGAACATAGTAGCCTCACATAAGTGTAACTGGATTGTGAATGGAAGTCAGAAAAGGGTGAAGGGGGTGAGAAAAATTTTTGAAAAAATAATGGCCAACATTTTTCCAAATCTGAGGGAAAACATAAACCCACACATTCATTCCCTTATGTAGAGGTTTAGAGATATTGAGGCACTAATCTGTTAATATCCCTTAGACCAGCAGTGGTAGATTGGGGATAATATCCAGAAGCACGTCTATTGATCCAAGCAATTTTGATCACATCATGGCATCTAATCTTTAATATTGATGTTGTGCTACATGAAAGTACACTTCAAATGATCCAAACTTAACCTGTTTATTTTTACTCAATCTTCTTAATTTAATAATTAAAAAGAGTCTATGTAAGAGAAAGATGGCTTTTATATGAAAGATGATAGTAAGTTAAAGAAATCCATGGAGTTTTTTCCTATAATAGAGTTTACATGAGAAATAAATATTATAAAAGTGACATATATTTTTATGTTGATAGCAGACACTATTCAAAAAACAGAGCAAAAAGACCAAATAAACAACAACAAAAAGAGCACAGTCTTGCAAGATCCCTGGGATAGATCAAATTCATGGTTCTGAAAACAGACCAGTCTGAATTCAGTTCTTTCACTTACTAGCTAAGTTACGTTAACTAAGTTAACTCCCTTTTCTGTTGAATCAATTTTCTTATCTTCAACTAGGTAATCATGTTGTCTACCTTACTGAGTTGATATAAGGATTAAGAGTTAATATCTATGAAAAACTTAGAATAGTATCCGGCTTCTGTTAACCGCTACATAGGTTTGATAAATGACAAGTGGGTGACTTGACATCCTGTTTAATATCCCCAACCTATTCCCTCTTGAATGAAACATTTTTATACATTTTTTTCTCATTTCACTTTTTTGCCTTTCATAGCTCCTTTCACTTTTAAAATCATTTTAGTATAAATCTATCATAAAAATATATTCTTATTTTTCCAAGACTGTACTCATTTTGTAGTGTGATACATCATACCTTTTCATTTAATCTTATTATAAGTACTTTATATATTATTAAATATTTTAAATTTATTTTGTCATAACTATTTCATAACACCTAGCTTTTTTTTTGAGAAATCTCCATGATAAATGAGGCTGTGATAAATGTGCTTATGATAGATGCTTACGCTCTCCCTTTTTGCTCAAAGGTCTTTCTCCACTTTGGCTCCAACTTCAGTGATGCCTCCACCTCCAAACACCTTCCAGTGCCCTCTTCCGCAAGTGGGCCTCCTCTCAACCACACTAGTTCTCTGGCTACTGTTTCTCCTCCCAAACTTTCCCTAACACCTCAAAAAAATTGCCTGCATATGCAGCTTATTCTCATCTCCTTCACAGACTTTTTTTTTTAAATTGAATTTATTGGGGTGGCCTTTCAGTTGTACTATTTATATTTCCACTATAATAGTTATCGCACAACTTATTATACTATTTATTGTACAATTATGTATTTCAGTTGTACTCTGCTATAATACATTATCTGTATCATGTGGTCACCACCCCAAGTCAAGTCTCCTCCATTTATGCCCCCTTTACCCTCCTCTATGTCCCCCACCCCCTCCCCTCGGGTAATCACCACACTGCTGTCTGTGCCTGTGAGATTTTTTATTGGTGTTGTTTACTTAGTCCCTTACATAGACTCTCAAGACTTTACTCTGGCCTCTACCATTCTACCAAAACTGCTGTAAAATACCACAAGTATCAGACTGATAAATTTATTAATTTGGTACTTGTCATACCAATATAATAACAAATACCAATTGTTTTTTTAACTCTGTAGCATATAAAATTGCTGATTAAAACCCCATCACCTCTTTCTTGATATTTTCTTCCTTAGGTTCTATGGCTTTCTTAAAAATTATTTTTCACTTGTCAATGACTGAAAACTCCACTGAAGATGCTTTTGTTAGATAGGACAAGGGTCTCAGGGTCTGGGCAGTTCTTACTCAGTGGTATTCTTTGCACAGTATTGAAGCAAAATACTGTGCTTCAAATGTAGCACACCGTATTTTGCAGACTCAGCTATAACCTAATCAGCTTGACCAGAACCCAAAAAGATAGGGTTAGCCAAGTGCAAAGAATAAATCAACATGTTATTAATCAAATACTGTATATGAGCAATGGCTAAGCCTCCCTTTTGGAGGACACAAAGCTTTGGATGTAAATCTCATCTTCTTTCCTTGCAGCAAGTAAATAAAACTATCTAAGGACATACCTCATTCTGGACTAGAACACGTCAAGTAGCAAACGCCGTGCGCTTGGTAACAGTTGGACTAAACAGTGACAGTAGGTGTGTACCTAACCGAAAAGTCTAGATTATATAGTTTCAGGTGCTACTGGTAACAGGGCTCAAGTGCTAACAGGAATCTTCCTCTCATTTTTATGCTGGCTTCTTGAGTGAGACCTTCCTTCTAAGTGGTAAATTGCCCAGCAGCAGCTCCAAATTCAACGCTTTACACTTAGAGCCATTCCAGCAAAAACAGCGTCTCTTCCATCACTCCACTGAATTTCCTTAGTGGGGTCTCATTAGTCTGTTTTTACTCACAAGCATATCTCTAAAGCAAATAACACACAGGTGCTGTTGGTTAGCACATATTCATCAAAATATATAAGTATATAAGTATATGAAATATATATTGTTTATATATTTATGTATTTAGCAATATATTGTTTTTATTCCATTCCCATTATCCTACTCCAGGTTCCTTAACTCTTATTGGGATTATTTCACTATTCTCTTCATTGGTCTTCTTGGCACCTTGTCCTGCTGCACATTTCTGCTGGTATACTCTTCCTAAAGCACTGTTTTAATCATGTCACTCCCCCTGCTAATAAATTTTCAAAGGTTTCTCATTAACTATTAAAGCCTACCCAACTTAGATTGCCATTTAGATCTTTTCATAATGTGGCCTTATGTAACTGTCTGGTATTTGACCACAACCTCCAACTTCCACGTCACGACTTTCCTGTAAAGTTGCTGCTCTTTTAAACCAAATTAAGACAAAGATCCTCCAAGTGACCTTTAACAAGCCACTTGACCTTTCTGTGCTTTTGTAGTGAGGACAAATAAAAATGTAGCTCCGCTTATTGTTTGATAGGTTGCATTGTTGAATTTCTCAGTGCAAAGAACTTTGAGCTCCTCAGATTAAATACATTTTATGAGTGTAGAACATTGTGTCCACTGAGCCAAAAATAACTGTAGGTTAATAACTACCCCAGATTCCTAATTGAAAAACCCAGGTGCCGTCTAGCAGACAACATTCATTATTGTGTTTTAATTTCCTACATGGAATTAAACTTTTATTCTTTGCCTTTCAAGTATCTTTCCAAGTTTAACTCCATTATATTGTGCTCTCCTTTTAGATAGGTAGGTTTCATTAAAAAACATACACGGTTTAATCAGTCCCCTTCAGCAAGCTCTGAATTGTCTTATGGCATTGATTATGATATATCTAAACAAACCCCTTCAGAAGAGGTCGAAAACCAGCTGGAGCTTCTGTGTTATTCCAATTCTAAAGATGCTCTATTTTTTCAGCTTTGCTTTTTGAGTGAGTTTGGCCATGTGCTTCTAGCTTACATCCTGAAATAAATTATCACATGAACCCCAAAACAACATCTTTGATTTTTACACAGAAAACCTTTATTTCATGATGTTTCATTTGAAAGAATCTCTCTCTTGGACCTGAGAAAATGGGTTGCCTTCCCAGGGGACACTCTTGCTCCATGCAGATAATGACATTGAACTGTCTATGAGGCCAACTCTATTTTCAGTCGACTTTGCTACCTCTCTGATGCCAGAGAAACTCGCATTACTCTAAACCGCTACTTCCACAGCTTAGTCGGATCTTCTTGGCTGCTACATATTGAAAAAAAAGACTTCTGAGGACTTTTGAGATTTTCTCAGATACCTGTGACTCATGTTCCAGGACCCTTTCTTCATACTTGGTTCTCTCATATGTCTAGAATCCGGCCAAGCCAGATGGATCTCACTTCTCTAAATATCCCTCCTGCTTTATTTAGATAATTTACAATTAATATTTCAAAGTAATGACTCCACCGTCCTAAGAGTAAAATGTGTTATTGTTATTTTCACCATCATTATTGTTGTCGGGTACACAGCGTAGGAAAGTCGTTACCAACACAGGCTCTGAAAGCAAGCTGCCCGGAAATGAAGGCAAGTCTACCACGTATGTGCAGTATAATAGTGGTAAGGTTACTTAAACTCTCTAAGCCTCAGTTGTTTCATATATAAAATAAGATAATTTACAAAATAGAATTATAATAATCAAATGAAGGCACGTATGTTAAGGAGTCTCCAGAGTATCTTCTTCAACTAAAGAACATAGTAAGTCTTATTTACTAATTTCCACTTACTTATTGCATTTAACATAAAGTCTGCGAGGACCTTCAAGTTAACGTTAAAGAGACTGGAGCTTTCTAATCTTACTTAGTGGCTAGCTCAGGAGTAGCATGGCACAGTCCAGATTGAATCCTAGGCATTATGAGTCCAGTCCTGCTCTTCCCATGTTGATCACATCCCTTCACAATTTATGAGTACTTGCCAAGGAAAGATCTAGATAGATAGGTATTATAAGCTTTAATGCAACTTCTGTATTCTGCGTGAAAAGCTAAGGCAAAAAAATGTAATAGAGATACCTGATAATTTATGTCTTCTGGTATGTTTTAACCTTGTACATACCTGAATCTAAGAGTCCAGACACAGTGAACTAGAAAACTCTGTAAACCAGGGGCATCAAACTCATTTTCACCGGGGGCCACATCAGCCTCACGGTTGCCTTCAAATGGCTGAAATAATTTTAAGACTGTATAAATGTAACTACTCCTTAACCGTTAAGGAGTTGAAATTACATTCAGCTCTTTGAGGGCAACCGTGAGGCTGATGTGGCTGGCCCCCAGGTGAAAATGAGTCTGACACCCCTGCTGTAAAACACATGTAGGCATTTGCATGCACCATACTTAGCGTAAATTGAGGGTTATCGCTGAAACAGTGGTTCTTAAAATTCCAGTGATATCACCTGACAAGTAGTATGATGCCACCAACATAATATAATACATTGTATTTTCTACTTGCATTGCTGGAACAGAATACCATAAACAGGGTCATTTAAACAACAGGAATTTATTTTCTGACAGTTTTACAGGCTAGAAGTCCAAGATCAAGGTGCTAGCAGGGCTGATTTATCGTGAGGCCTCTCTCCTTGGCGGGCAGACAGCCTCATCTCTGTGCCCCGGCATTCTTTGTGTCTCTTACAAGGATACTGATTCTTTCGGATCAGGACCCTACCATTCCATTATGATTTTGTTTAACGTTAATTACATCCTCAAAGAGGTAACTAATACAAACACACCGGGAGTTAGGGCTTCAAAATATGAATTTGAGGTGCACACAACTGAGTCCATAATATTGTTATGTCCTATTAATCCAAATTAAAGACCTCTTTTAAAAAGTAGAAGGTTCATTAAAAGAAAATCACCTATACTTAGATTTTCAAGAACAGGTAGTATTTTAATAATATTTTGTCCAATTGTTACTAAAATACATATTAAGATGAATATTTGCTTACTATTTTCCGTATCAATATTCATACAAAATTGCAATTCATATATAATTGCATGATGATAAAATTATATGTACTGTTTTTAAAATGTGTTATGAATTCTGAAGTTCCATGTGATTCTAAGAGTTGAAACAATATAGTTTCATATGGCAATAAAATTGTTTTTCAAATGTGTATCAGTATCTATATAACAAATCTAACCGTACTGGCTTCTGTGATCCATCATCTCCATTCCTATTCATGACTTAAATATGTTTTCCGCCAACTACTGACACTACTTCCCATTGACAGCTGTCAGTTGTCACCCCTCTTCAAAAATGGCCCTTGACGGGAGAAAGCTGTCCAGCCCTATGTCACAGCCTGAGCCCCCAGGAATGCTTGTGTCCCATGACCGATCGACTCAAAGGGACAAACACCCATTCCCCTCAACACAACGCGGGACAAGTTTGAGGTGTGAGTCCATATTCATAGTGTGTACATCTCAGCCCATATTCTCACTCTGCCCAATCCAGTTCCCTTTCTTTGCCTTCCCAAGAGCACACTAGACGAACCCAGCCCACCAGAGTAACAAATACTCTTTTATTTTTTATTTTTTAATGAAATTTATTGTAGTGACATTAATAACATTCTATGAGTTTCAGGTGTACAATTCTATAACACATTGTGTTGTGTGCTCACCACTCAGTGTCTATCCAGTCTCCTTCCATCACTATGTATTTGACCCCCTTTAACTTCTTTATACTCCTCCCACCCCCTTCCCCTCTGGGAACCACAATACTATTGTCTATGAGTTTGTTTTGTTTGTTCATTTGTTGCTTTCTGTTTTATATCCCACACAAGTGGAATCATATGGTGCTTGTCTTTTCTGTATGGTTTATTTCACTTAGCATGATATTCTCAAGATCCATCCACATAGTTGCAAGTAGCACTATTTTATCCTTTCCAATGCTGAGTAGCATTCCGTTGTATATAGGTATCACATCCTTTTTAACCAGTCATCCATTGAAGGACACTTTGGTTGTTTCCATATCTTAGTTAACACAAATAGTGTTGCAATGAACACATCTCTGTACCATTTGAAGGGAAGAAGTACACTCTTCCTTACTTTGTCTGATTGCTTAATGCCATCGCCAGTGCTAAAAGAGTATTTGTAACCCCTGTGTTCATTACTCTTTTAGCACTGGTGAAGGCATTAGGTAATCAGACAAAGTAAGGAAGAGTGTACTTCTTCCCTTCAAATGGTATAGAGATGTGATTTCAAAATTGTGGGTAATGAAATTATTTTAGTCAGGCATGATTCCTTTTTTTCAAAAATAGCAACAAAATTAAGAATGTCAATGGTCTGTCAAGTAGTAAGAACAAGAATTCACTTGTGAAATTTGGTTACAGTTTCATAGACTTATTTCTCTAGGAAATCTAAGAAAGTATAAAATCAAGTTTTATACCTGAGTTTTCTTCATGGAAAAATCAACTAAGCAATTATAGAACAATAATTCTATCAATAATCGTATACTTTATAACATTTTTATAAATTGAAAAACTATTTGACTCCACTGCCAAAAGTGCATGCCAAAGTTACTTTGCAGTTTTGAAAGGGGCTGTGTCATTTGTCTCTCCTGCTGTAGGAGTTATTAAGGGTCTTTCATGGGCTGGACACCATGATTGGCTCTGCTTTTGCTCACTGGTTATAATCCCAAGTGTCGGCCTCATGCCTGGAAGGTCACAGGCCACTGAAAACGACTTCCTGCACAAATGAGGAGGGACGGCACTTGGGTTCATGGCACCTGAACTCCCCTGCCATGAGTGCGAGTTGGGGAAATTTCCCTGAACTTCTCTGCTTTGAAGGATGCTTAACTGTAAACTAAGGCTGAAGATACTAATAGACACATCATGACATGAGTAATGAGACTTCAGTAAGATAGTTTATACAGAAAATTAATATAAACAATAAATAACAATAAAATTTTGGACTCACTTGGTATCATTCATACAATGTAGAATACAATACTACAATGAACATTTTCAAATGCTGATTAAAACAGCCTTAACATCCTCCCCAGCTGGACTGAACTTGAGACAGGTTTCTTCCTGAATCTAGGCCCCAGCCCCTCCCCTTTTTTAGAACATTTACTTTAAAAAAAACTTATAAATTCTTTCCCTGCCCCTTTGAGATGTTCATCTTTTAAAAAACCAGTTTTACAACCCAGGGCTATCTTTCTCAAGGATCCAGGAGGCATTTATTTGAAATGTGATCATTAAGGAAGATAGGGCACCTGTTCCCTGTCCCTGTGGAGGGGTAGGACCCTACCTGAGATGGGTGCCTTGTTCCGAGTTGTAAAGCTGCCTCCTCTCATGAAGATAAAACTTTTTTTTCCTTCTGTAAAGCTAATTAGCAAACAGAGATAGCCCTTGCTGTCTCTTTCACCCCAGTATATGAAAAGTCTCCCACATTTGTTTCAGTAGAACCGAGTACAGCCCGAGTCCTGGCCCCTCTCTCCTACTGCAAGACCATTGAGTAAAGTTTTCCTTCTCTGCTTAACTTTGGCTGGCACAATATTTGCTTTGACAATGCCAACTACAATCCATTACCAAAAGCTACCATTTCAGAAATGTTTTAATATACGTAAGGGAAAGAAGCAGAAGGATCAAGTATACAGTGGAGAAATCAGAGGAGAGCCAGAAAAGCAGGTAGAAACTAGTTGAAAAATATTTTCATTAAACACTGGCTGTTACCGACGAAGTTACAGAGATAGAGAGGAGAATGTTCTCTCAGAAATTATAGTACCTCGGGACACAATTTTTAGCTAAGAGGCTCAGGCTGGGGCTACACATGCTCAGCATTCCAGGGGTCATATATTTTGCCAGACATATTAGAAAAATAAATAATCAAAAGGAGGTAGTATTCCCCCCAAATTGTACAAATGTCAAAAAATATAGCCACCTTCCTGAGTGTTATTGTGCCTTGCTGTCTAACCCAAGCACAATCATCATTCCTTCTGTCAAAGCACACTGAAAATAATGTGTGAAGAATAGGAGGAAATCTTTCATATTTCCAGTGATGAATTAACACCATGATGGTCCCTGCACTCGGCTACCTCTTCTCGGCAAAGTCAAGCAAATTGAAAGATTACATAGAGGATGCCAAGAATTAATAACCTCTGGAAAGGATCGTTACTTTTAGTTCATGCTACAAAGTTGCAGAAGTTTATAAGAGGGCTGACTAAAAAGAACCAGCTCACTGGAAATATTCATGTGCATAATTATGTCTTGCTTCCTAAGCACTGGCGCTCAGTGTTTCAGAAACCGATGTTAGGGTGCTTATTAACATTAAGTTTTCCTCTATTTATTGCAAATTAATATTTAAATTTAAGAGATAATTTAGAACATGTGAAAAAAAATAGAAATCTACAATAATCTATAAATCCACATTTTAGTAATACCCATTATTAGCATTTCCATAACATTTACTTGTACGTATGCATAGAATATTTAGCATAGCCTAATAGTACAAAGTTTTAGCTTGTACTATAAAGCAGGCACCACTTTATTGTAACCCCTGTATCAATATTGTACATTTAATCCTCGTAACAGCCCTATGAAATGGGCACTATTCTCACTCATATTCTACAATCAAGGAAACAGGCACAGAACAGTAAGTGAGTTGTCCAAGTTCACGGAGTCAGTCAGTGATCCGGCTGGATTTTAGTTAGGCAGTCATCTGGCTTCACGGCCCAGGCTGTTGAAGACACGAAAGTCTTCATAACAAAAATTCTTATTTTAAGAAATTTGGTTTGTCAAAGTATTGCATTTTATATACCATTTAATGGTAAGGTTTTTATAGTTACATTTTTTTAAAATACTTTTCCTGTTATCTGCTCTGAAAAAATTTCTGGAACAGGGCTGCTTAGTCAAAGAGCATGCCAGTTTTTAAAACTTTGATGCATGTTGTCAAATTGTCCTCAATACTGCGTTACCAATTTTATTCCATTCATACTGGAATAAAAAGAAAGACCCCCTTCAATTTCCCCCCTCATGACAGATGGGTTGCTACTCTACACCCACCCCCACTGTATCTGAAAATTTAGACTAAGACAACACATATTGGAAATATAAATTACGCTATATTTGTCCTTTATTCACTAGCCAAAAGACACTATAGAGAAACATTTGCACAAACTTCATTTTCTAGCTATTTTTCATAGAATTTGAAAATAACTCTTCATCTTCAGTGAGTTACATTGATTTTATTAATTCAGGACATAATAGGTGCTGGCTACTCTCTAGGTACAGACAGTAATGCAAAGACAAATGGCCCAGTTTCTCCCCTTCATTAGCTCGCTATGGAAGGGGGAAGTTCTCTATTTAAACAGCAAATGTATATGGCGGAGCAAAGGCCTTGTTATTTATGACATAAGCAGACTATTACAGTATCGCAGAGGGGTGAATACAAACATACTACTAATTCTGAGTGAAGTGCTCCAGAATCCTTCCCTGTGCAGTTACCTCTTTTTTAACTATTCAATTTATTGGGTGATTTTGGTTGATAAGATTATACAGGTTCCAGGTGTACATTTCTGATCCATGTTCTGTATATTGCCTTATGTACGCACCACCCAAAGTCAAATCATCTTCTGCCCCCCCATATTTGACCTCCTTTACACTTTACTACTCCCCAACCCCTTCCCTCTGGTTTCCATCACACTATTGTCGGTGTTGGTGTTTCAACTTTATATCCCGCATATGAATAAAATTACACAGCTCTCAGCTTTTTCTGACTGCCATTCTGCTTGGGACGACATTGTCAGGGTCCATCTATGTCATCACAAATGGCGGTATTCCATCTTGTGTTACGTCTGAGTCGTATTCCACAGTATATGTGTACCACGTTCTCTGTCCAATCATTCATCAAAGGACCCTTTAGTTGTTTCCACGCCTTGGCCACCACAAATAACACTGCAGTGAACACAGGGGTGCATATATCTTGGTAAATAAATGTTTTCAAATTTGGGGGGTAGATATCCAGAAGAGGGGTTATTGGGTCACATGATAACTCTATTCAATGTCTTGAGGAACTCCATACTATTTTCCATAGAGGCTGTACCAGCTTACATTCCCACCAACAGTTATCTTTTGAGTTGAGACCCAAATGGAAAGAGCGTTTGGTAGGTATAAAGTCTGAAGGACATACCTGAACCAAGGAATATGATAAAGCAAGAAGCAAGCCACAAACACGTAAAAGTACATATTTTCTGGGCTTTGTTGTTGTTGTTGTTGTTATGAGTTGGAGGCATTTAGTGGAAAACAGACTTGATTTTCCCAGCTCTAAATATAAATTTTATCACCTATTTATGTGAACAACTTGTCTATCAGCTTTCTAATCAACACTGCCCCCAAGAGGGCCAGGTATTTCCATTGATAAAATGTACTCTGCACAAAAAAATAATAAGTTAGTTTATATTAAGCGCTTCCTTTGTACTCATTACTGTTCTAGACACTACTGAGAGAGTGATCTGTTCAGACCCTTCTAAGGAAGGGAGATTAAAAAAATAAACAAATATGTAAAAAGACTGATAATATGATGAATTCTAAAAATAAAACCAGACTTTGTGATACACAAGATGCATGTAGCCAGGCAAATATCCGGGGAGCAGATTGCAAGCAGAATAGAAAGAAACTAGAGACAGGAGGCAATGGTCATAAAAGAAGGCTGAGTGATTGTTCCAGTGATGACTGGTACCCTCAGTCTGTTATCTTTTTTGCAAGATTATGTGATACCTCTTTACTCATTTTTATTTTTTTGTCTGGTTGGTGAGTGTGTGCTAAAACTTTAAGAAGTATCATTTCATTTTCATTCACATGTGCTGAGGAGTTACTGAAATTCTTCCCCGGTCATTAAATATCCTCTTTTTTCATCCCTGGTTGCAGGGTGACCAATACCAATTTCCCTCCTAGTCTTGCCTTCCCCATCCAGCCTCACATTGCAGCTTCTGCCTTATTCAGCCACATCATATAAGGTCTCACAAACTCTTTAAATATTACATTCATAGCAATTTGATATAACATCAACAGGTGATGTTTCCTTCAAGAATTTTTTTCGCTTGAGAAATGACTATAAAATTATGTTTCTCATCGAAATCCACTTTTCATTAAGTGTCCAAAACTGAGCTGCTCTCATTCACATAACTAACTTCATCTCCATTGGACCACTCTTGGCATATCAGTAGCTTTGCATTCTTTTTATTTCTTTTCCTTTTTCCTAGAGCATTATGCATTTTTTAGAATATACATTATGAATTAATAATCAGTACAAAACTCTATATTTTAATTTTCTTTCATGTGTTTTGTCTAAATATAATAATTCTGTATTATATACATATTTATTTTTATAAATATTAACTATTTTGACAAAAAATTGGTTTTCCTTACTGTAAGCTGTATAGTGCAATCATCACCATTTATGATCATGGAATAATTCTAGTAATGGGAATTTTAGGAATTTTGGTGGTCACTTGTACCCAATTTATGTGAACATTATCCTTAAGGAAAAGGAGACAAATTAGCTAATTATTTCTCAAATGGATCATTGTATATTTACCGTGGCCTTTTGAAACTGTTCCCTAAAATTTTAAAATACTTTTGCCAACACTATAAAATGAATACTAAATGTTTGTACTTGTCTAGCTTGGGGAAGAAAGTTCTTTGGGGTTTTCAAGTTGCTTGGAGATTGTCACTTGATGTATTGCTTTAATCATTTTGTTGTTTTAATCAACATGCACATTTGCTCAGAGAGATCTGATGAGCATAATATAATGAATGCCAAAAATAACAAGCAGGAAAACCTCTGGGTCCTTTCCAATTCCAAAATATAATGTAATCTCTAAACCAAATGAAGGTGTCCCTGGCCCAATTTGTACAAAGCAACATAATCAATTTATCTCCTCCCAAAGAGAAATAAAGGGAAGGAAAGTGTAAAGGCAGTGGAGCCTCAAATATATTCACAGATGCTCTGAACACATCAAATAGATGTCACTTTCACCTGAAGAAAAGAACATTAGAAACAAATGTTTCAGAGATACACAGCAGTATCCTTTTAGTTAATGTTCTAAAGTAAAATAAAATGTACTTAAACATCTGGAGGTAAAGTAACCATAGTGGAATCTACTTTTAAAATTTGTATTCAAATAACATATATAATTCTTCTAACAGTTATGATACCAGGTACTGTTTATTATGTTTACTAAGTGGTAGCCAGCACATTAAAAATGTTATACCATGTGGGTGTATGTACAATACAGTGACTATAGTCAATAATATTGTATTATATGTCTGAAAGTTGCTAAGAGAATAGGTCTTAAAAGTTCTCATCATAAGAAAAAAGTAAAAAAATATTTTGTAACTATGTATAATAATGGGTATTTTTATTATGATGTTATTATGATGATCATTTCACAATATACATAAATATAGAATCATTTTATTATACCCCTAAAATTAATATAGTGTTATATCTCAATTATACCTGAAGTTAAAAAGTGAGGGATTTTTTATTTGTATTTTTCATTACATTTTATTGATTATGCTATTACAGTTGTCCCAGTTTTTCTCCCTTTGGCCCCTTCCACCCAGCACCTCTCACTCCCTCAGGCCATCCCCACACCTTGGTTCATGTCCGAGGGTCAAATGTTATCTCATTTTAATCCACCCAAGAATCTGAATCTTCCTTTAATGTTTTCACTTGCATTTCATTTATTTGTTTATTTGTTCTTAGCATAATAATATTCTTTTGTTCCTCTTTTCTACTCTTACTCCCTTCTTTAGTAATTGCTCAAGGATCTTCTTTTAATTAAATCTTTGTGTGACTTCTCAGTCTTTCATGGGATTCACTCTGTATTTATGACACATTATAACTGGGATTCTCTTTTCTATACACCCCTGGGATCTTCAATGATTGTTTTCTTTCATCTCCATAACCACATCATTTAGTTAATGTCAACTACATAAATAAAAATAAATAAATTATTTTCCTTTTTAGATGCTTTACGGAATCTCTCGACAGAAAATCTATTAGGACAGGGCAAAGGATAAAAAAGAAAATAAATTCCTATTACCGATAAGAATGCATTAGGCTTCCTTTTCTCTTTTAAAATGAGGAATACAGGGTGGGGCAAAATTGGGCTTACAGTTGCTTATATGGAAAGCAATACAATAATTAATAAATAAAACTATAAGGTAAAACTCTGTGTTTTGGATACATCCAACTGTAAACCTATTTTTGTCCTATTCTATATTCTAAGTCTTTCAGCACATCTAAATCAATTGAAATACTATTTTAACTTACTTCAAAATGGCATGATTAGAGTGTTGAATTATTTATGATGATTTGAAGACTCTCTACTTTTCTTCTGATCTTTAATACTCATGCTCCTAATGTCAGTACATTGATAAGGTAGTTTTCTGAAATTATTTTGAAATGGAAGATTATTTCCTATTTTTAAGGAAAGCAGGAATTAATTCAGGAAAAAATAATTCTTAAAAAGAGGTCAACTCAACAATAAGAAAATGGCCTAAACAGTTAAAAAATTAGCAAAACTACTTAACAGACACCTCACTAAAAAATAGGTATATAGGATGGCACATAAGCATATGAAGAAATGGTCAACATCATATACCATTAAAACATTTCTAGTTAAAATAATGAGATACCATTACACAACTGCTGGACTGGCCAAACCCCACAGCACTGACAGCACCACGTGCTGGTGAGGAGGTAGAGCAACAGGGACTCCCACTCACTGCTGGTGGGACTGCAAAACGGTTCAGCTATTTGGGAAGATAATTTGGTGGTTTCTAACAAAAGTAGACATACTCTTAACCATAAAATCTAACAATCAAGTTCTTTGGTAATTTTTCAAGTAAGTATTAATCTTATACCCACACGCACAAAAAAACCATGCACAGATATTCATAGAAGCTTAATGCATCCCTGAACTGCACATTGGTGGAACAAATCCAAGGCGCCATTAGCAAAGGCACTAGTAGGTGAACTGTGATGGGGAGAAGTGCTCAAACTGCAGACTAACCCACAAGCCACGCATGCCCAGAAAGAGTGGGTTGGGACACTTAAACATGTACAGCAAATATTTTAAGAACCAAAGTGTGATCTTAACTGTTGCCCACAAGAAGTGAGACAAAACTTACAGTGTGAAAGGACTAGATCGATAGCCAACTAAAACAAAAATAAGATTATACGAAAGATTATAATTGGGCCCAGAGCCTACACATACACATATTATACTCAAAATATCCAAGCTATAACCCATAATCACTTAACATAAAATAATCCAGGAATGCATGACCCATTATCAAGCAAAAAAAAAAAAAAGCAATTAAGTGATGTTGCTTTTGACTGAGTGTGCCCATCCAAAATTCATGTTGAAACCCTACCCCTAATGTGATGGTATTAGAAGGTGGGGCCTTTGGGTGGGGGGTAATTACAGTTAGATGCAGTCATGAGGGTAAAACCCTCATTAATGGGTTAATGGGATTAGGGTCATTATAAGCGTCACAAGGGAGTTTGCTCCCATGCGACCTCTCAACCAGGTGAGGACACAGGAGAAGATGGCTTCCTATAAGCCCAGAGGTGGCCCCGCACCAGACACCAAATATGCTGCTGGCACTTTGATCTTGTATTTCTCAGCCTCCAGAACAGTGAGAAATTATAAATAATAAATAATAAATAAATAAAAAGAAACAATCCAGTCTATACTACTTTAATATAGGTGTCTAAACTAAAACAGATGTCATTTCCAAGGTAACCCAAATATTAAAATTATCAAATGGATATTTAAAACTGGTATAATTCACCTACATGTACCAAAAAAGACATGCTTAAAATTATTGGAGTACTCAGCAGAGAAACAGAAACTGCCAAAAAAGAACCAAATGGAAATTTTAGAACTAAAAGTTATAATTTCCAAAATTAAAAAATATATAATATGATGTCAATAGCAGAATATAAGTATCAGAATATACAGTAAACTTGAGGATAATTAATAGAACTATACACCCTGAAGAAAAGAGAAAAAACTATTTCAATAAAATGAACACAGCTGCAGGGTCTGGGAGTAAAGTATTGCATACATATCCAACAAATATTTTATTGAAGTACCAGAACAGAAGGAGAAAGAACTGGGAGAGAAGGAGTAACCAGTGGAAGTATCTTCTAGGAATGAAAGCATTTTCAGATGAAGGAAAACTAAAAGAATTCAGCAACAGCATGACTTGCACTATAGGAAATGACGAGGAAAGTCCTTCAAATGGAAGAGAAATGACACCAGACAGCAATATGGATCTTTGAGGGTAAAGTGATAATGAGAAATGGTAAATACTTGAGTAAATACTTTTAAAACCATTTTTCCTCTTATGTTCTTTAAAATATATGTAACTCCTTATAGCAAATATAACATTGTCTGATATGGTTCAGAATATGTAGGGATGTAATATATATGACTTCTTTAACATGCATGTCATTGGGGAACACGTTAAAGGTACTTAAAAGGTTGGGAGGTTTCTATCTTTTATGTCAAGTGATACAAAATTAGTTCTAAGTTAACTGTGGATGATTATATGCTATAGTATAATTCCCAGAGCAAACATACACACACACACACACAATATAGCCAAAAGGTCAAGATAAGTTAAAATGAAATAACAACAACTAATCCAAAAGAGGGCATGAAAAGGGGGAACAGAGGAACAAAAAGGAAAGTATACAAACAAAAAACAAACAATAAATTGAATGATCTATTCCAATCAAATAAAAAGATATATTGATACTATGGATAAAAATCATGACCTGCTATATGCTGCCTTTAGGAGAAAAAGTTTAAGAAGAGATAGGCTAAAAGTAGTGATGAACCAATATACACCATGAAAACCATAAGAAGACTGAGCTAACAGTTTCAATATCAGTCAACTTCATGACAGCGCTTATTTCCATAGACAAAAAGGGTATTACATAATGATTAAAGGAACAATTCGTCAGGAAGACATGGCAATTATAAATGTATGCACATCTAATAACACTTCTCCAAAATACGTCAGAAAAATTGAGAGTATTAAGGGGAGAAACAAGCAATTCCACAAATATAGTGTAACTTAAGACCTGTCTGTTTCAGTAGTTGATGTAACAAGTACATGAAATATCAGTAAAGCTATAAGAAATCTCTGAAGTCAACCAATTGATTCTAATCAGCATTTATAGAACACTACAACCTAGAACTTCAGAAAATGCATTCTTTTCAACTCTACATGCCACTCAATAATTTGGACACATGCAGGATCATAGAGAAAATCTCAGTAAAATGTAAATGGACCTAAATTCATAAAGTATATTCTATCTCAGTATTAAGTGAGAAAACTGTGAGGGTGGGGGAAATGGGAGATATTGAGCAAAAGGTGAATTCCAGACTAACAAGTTCTCGGGATTTGAAGCACAGCATGGTGATTAGAGTTGATGATACTGTATTACATACTTGAAAGTTGCTAAAAGAGTGCATCTTAAATGCTCTCACTGCAAAAAAGAAAAGTAATTATATGATGAGCTGGAAGTGTTAGCTAATGCTGTGGTAGTAATCATTTTGCAATATATTAATATATCAAATCAACATTTTGTACACCTTAAACTTACAGTGTTATATGTCAATTATATCTCAATGAAGTTGGAAACAAAACAAAATAAGTGCCAATTAGATGATTTTCTTTAAATGCTCTATTATATTAAAATCTCAAATGCCTGGATATTAAATTTTGTTGAATAGTATATGCATCAAACACAAACAGAAATTTGCATTAAATGACAATTATAGTGATTGTGTCATCTTTAGCATTGCTTATTTGTGTAATATTTATATAAATTATATTCTACTGTAGCCCAGGCTGTCTACTCAACTATAGCCAAGAGTTATAAGCAAAAGGTACTAGTTTTGAAATACCACATCTAGCATATGTAAAGAATAATGCAATTTCCCAATACAGTTATTTATTATAGGTAGTCTAAAATTTGGACTCAGGGTCGGTCAGTTTTGGGGACCAAGTTAGAGAGTGAGGACCAAATTCTTTCTCACAACCTCATCAGATTCTCTTTAGTCCTCAGTCCCACCGTTGATCTGAAAACAAAATTATAACCCTTTTATTATATTGCCCTTTTAAAAACCAAAGGTTGTACTTCACTTAAAATCTGATATCACTGTCTATAAAAATGATAATACCTCATATGTACTGAGTGCTCAATGCTGGATATTTAAATGGTGTCTAGATTTTATTTATTATATAAAATAATCATATGAACACTAGTGCAAAATTTGTGTTTTATAAATATTTTCTTGCCTATTAGCTCCTTATTATTGTGTGATTTACATTTAACCTTTCTTGGAAATCTTTCATCATTACTTACCATTGTTTTTTGTCCTGTTTTCCATTAAAATGCTCCAACACAAATAAAAGAATGGGTTAACAGTGAGATCAAGGAAGGAATCAAAAAGTACCTGGGAACAAATGAAAATGAACAACCCCAAAACTATGGGACATGGCGAAAGCAGTCCCGAGAGGGAAGTTCATAGCAATACAAGCCTACCCAAAGAAGATAGAAAAGTCTCAAATAAACAACATAACCCTACACCTACTAGAGGAACAACAACAAACACAACCCAGAGTGTGTACAAGGAAGAAAATAAGATCAGAGCAGAATTAAGTAACATGGAGGCTAAAAAATAAATAAATAAATAAAGGATCAAAGAGTCGAGGAGCTGGTTCTTTGAAAAGACAAAAAAAAAAAAAATTGACTAAACTTTACCCAGACTCATCAAGAATAAAAGAGAGAGAAACCAGATAAATAGCATCAGAAACTAAAGAGAAGTTACAACCACTACCACAGAAACACAAAGGATTGTGAGAAATTACAATGAACAACTATATGCCAATAAACTGGATAACCAGGGCAAAATGGATACATTTCTAGAAACAAAATCTTCCAAAATGGAATCAAGAGGAAGCAAAATGCTTGAATAGACTGATAACATCTACTGAAATTAAAGCAGTAATTAAAAAACTCCTGGCACACAAAGCCCCTGGAAGATGGCTTCATGGGTGAATTTAGCCAAATATTCAAAGAAGAACTAACAACTATCTTTTCCAAACTAATCAGGAAGAGGGAAGACTCCCACACTCTTTTTCTCATTTCAGAATTATCCTAATTCTAAAAGCAGGTAAAGACACAATAAAGAAAGAAGATCACAGGCCAGTATCTCTGATGAACATAGATGTTAAAATCCTCGACAAAATATTGGCAATTCAGATCCAGCAATACATTAAAAAAATCATACACCATGACCAAGTAGGATTCATCACAGGGACGGTACAATATTTGCAAATCAATACAAGTAATATACCACATACACAAAATGAAGCACAAAAATCACATGGTCATATTAATAGATGCTAAAAAAGTATTTGATAAAACCCTGCACCTATTTATAATAAAATCACTCAGCAAAGTGGGAACAGAGGGAGAATACCTCAACATAATAAAGGCCACATATGAAAAACCTACTGTCAACATCATACTCAAAGAGCAAAAGCTAAGAGCTTTCCCCTTAAGGTCAGGAACAAGACAAGGGTGCCAGCTTTTACCACTCTCATTCAACATAGTACTGGAAGTCCCAGCCACAGAGATCAGACAGAAAAAGAAATAAAAGGCATCCAAATCTGAAAGGAGGAAGTAAAACCGTCATTGTTTGCAGATGACATTATAGTGTACACAGAAAACACCAAAAAACTATTCAACCTAATAAGTGGATTTGGCAAAATAGTTGGAAACAAAGTCAATATTCAGAAATCAGTGGCATTTTGTACATAAATAATAAACTACCCAAAAGAGAAATTAGGGGAAAAAAATCCCATTTACTAAAGCAACAAGAAAAATAAAGTATGTAAGAATAAATTTAACCAAGAAGGTAAAAGACCTGTACTCAGAAAACTATAGAACGCTGATGAAAGAAATATAGAAGATACAAATAAATGGAAACATATACTGTGTTTATGGATTGGGAGAATTAACATCATTAAAATGTCCATACTACCCAAAGCAATCTACAGATTCAATGCAATTCTTATTAAAAGACCACTGGCATATTTCACTGATCTAGAACAGGTACTCCAAAGTTTTATATGGAACCAAAAAAGATGCCCAATAGCCTCAGTAATCTGGAGAAAGAAGAACGAAGTTGAAGGGATCACAATACCTGATATCAAACTGTACTACAAGGCCACTGTAATCAAAACAGTCTGGTACCGGAAAAAGAGAGAAACACAGATCAGTGCCACAGTAGAGAGAGCCCAGAAATAAACCCATGTCTCTATGGTCAATACGTATTTGGCAACAGGGACACGAGCATACAATGGAGTGAAAGTAGCCTCTTCAGTAAATGGTTGGGCGAATTGGACTGATCTATGCAAAAAAATGAAACTAGGCCACCAACTTATATCATATACCAGAATAAAATCAAAATGGATAAAAGACTTAAATAGAAGTCAGGATACCATAAAAGTCCTAGCAGACTTTTGCATAGGTGGTAAAATTTCAGATATCCCACATAGCAATATTTTTGTCAAAATATCTCCTAGGACAAGGGAAATAAAGTAATAAATTAAAAAATAGGACTACATCAAGTTAAAAAGCTTCTGCACAGCTAAAGAAACCATCACCACATTGAAAAGGGAAACCACTGCATAGAAGAACATATTTGCCAATGATACATTAGACAAGGGTTTAATCTACAAAATATATAAAGAATTCATATAACTCATACAACTTAATGCCAAGAAGACAAAAAATCCAATTAAAAAATGAGTGGAGGACCTGGATAGACACTTCTCCAAGGAGGACATACAGATGTCCCGTAGACATATGAAAAAATGCTCAATGTCACTAGCCATCACAAAGATGCAAATTAAAACCACAATATTTCACCTCATATCTGTCAGAATGGCTATCACTAAAAAATCAACAAACAAGTGCTGGCAAGGATATGGAAGAAAGGGAACCCTAGTGCATTGTTGGTAGGAATTCAGACTGGTACAGCCACTGTGGAAAACAGTATGGAATTTCCTCAAGAAAAAAAAAAATGGAACTGCCTTTTGACCCAGTGATTCCACTTCTGGGAATATAATCTAAGAATCCTGAAACACCAATTCAAAAGAATTTATGCACTGCAATGTTCATAAGAGCATTATTTATAATAGCCAAGTGCTGGAAACAGCTTAAGTGCCCATTAGTTGATAAGAGGATTAAAAAACTGTGGTACATTTACACAATGGAATACTACGCAGCAGTAAAAGAAAGAAGAAATTCTTACCTTTTGTGACAGCATGGATGGAGACTGGAGACTATTATGCTAAGTGAAATAAGCTAGTCAGTGAAAGACAAACACCATATGATCTCACTTATAAGATGTATCTAATGAGCAAAATAAACTAAGAAGCAAAATAGAACCAGATACATGGAAACATGGAACAGACTGACAGCTGGCAGAGGGGAGGGGGTACAGGGCTAATGCTGGGAAGAAGGGAAGGGATCAGTCAAAGAACATGTATGAATGACCCACGGACATGGACAACAGTGTGGGGATTGACTGTGAGAGCCGGGGTGGGGAGTGGGGATGTCTAAGTGGAGGAGAATAACGGGGAAAAAATTGGGACAACTATGAAAAACTGAAAAAATAGAACTGACTGCTCTATACTCTGCTCAATTCACACTACCACCAGGCAGAACCAAACCACCAAACTACCCGCGCACCTTCCCCTACTTCACTCAGATCAGCACTGTTGCAGCCAAGATCAAACCCAGTTAGTCCCTAAGGGTCTCTCATCGAGAGTGCTCAAGTCAGAAAAAAGTCTAAGTAAGCTTCTCAGGCTTTGAATTAATGAATCCTGAGAATAAAACTTGCAGAAAATTTCCAAACATAAGTCTCCATCTTCAGTAAGCCCAGAATGGGTCATTTCTGAGTAAAGTGGAAATTTTGGGTTTGCATAAATAAACTGTTTCTTTACTCAGTTCACTAAGCACTCTTCTGGTGGAATCAACCAAGAGAATGAAAATTAAGACTGTGTCTTTAAATATATATTAATAAGGAATCAGTGCAGGGAGTAAAGGGAACAGAGTCACCATGTCAAGCTCTGCGTGGTACCTCCTGTGTTGATCTGAGCATGCGCGGGATCCGCTGCAGGCATGCAGGTGAGGGAAACTCCATGGGATCCAGTAAAAACTTTAACCTTGTCCATTGGATCTTTGCCTGGACACTTTTATGATACTATGTATCTTATTTATAGTTATAATATTTTAGGTAAAACATTGTCAAATACCACTTTCCAGAAAATATTTGATTCTATTTATACACATAAAATGTTTTAATCTCTTAGGAAATTAGGTTTATAATATTCTGAGCTTATAGAGGCCCATTCTGTATATACTGTTTATACCTTAAGACAGAATTTAGTGCAACGGACTGGAGATTTTAGTGTGAACCCTTTGAATAAAATGAATGATTTTTCTTTCCTGCAGCCACAAGGTGAGGTACATGGAAGCCAAGGTGTAATTTTTACAAGAAGGCTGCTTCTTCATAGCAGGTTGATCTCTGAACTATTTCTATATTGACAAAGTGTTTTCTCCAAGGATTCTGACTACTTATGTTCAAATTTATTGCACCTTATGACTTGATTTTTGGCTCTGGAGTTCAGGGGAAGACAGAACTTTCATAAGACTCAACATCAGAACCAGCAGCAGCAAGAACAAAATCCTTCTTTACTAGGTATTGATTGTTTATTAGCTAACATATGATATTTGGTGAAATAGGTATTTTTTTAATAAAGTGAATAGTTGAATCTCAAAAGAGAAAGTGCGTTCTTCATTGTGACAATCAGGTTTATTTGCCGGGTGTATAAAGAGATGGCCTGGTCTGTGACTTCAGATATTCTCAGTGAGAGAATTTAATATGTCAAAAAAATTAGTCATTTGCAGTCAGGAGCAAGAGTCATATTCTAATATAGCTTGTTGAATAAATATTCACCACATGACTATTCTATAATTACGTGGATTAGACTTCTGATATAAACAGTGAAATGTGTAACTTATCTTGTATATTCTGCATAAACTTCTAAAAGAGTTTTTGTTTATTACTGGGTTTTCATTACATATTTCAAATGTTAGTAGCATACGCATTATCTCTCAACCTTTCACTTTCTCTGTAAAGTGATAATAAAAACAATAGTGCAGGTGAATATTTTCATTTACTTCAGTATAAAGTGTTTCTTTTCAAAATTGATCTGAAACATATGAGTGATTTCACGCAGAATGAAAACGACAAAATGTAAGCAGGGCTTACATGACTAGAGGCCCCTGAAAAGGGGGAAAAATACCTGGAACATCCTATAGTGGGTTTGCCCACCTACAAGCACACAGGGACGGATCGCACAGATTGACTATGGCCTGACAAAATCAGGACTGAGCTCAAGGAGCTCCTGAGAAAGAATCAAAGATTAGATCAATACACTTCAGACATAATGCCCCCCCCCAAAAGGTAATCAATACAGAAGGCCAACCAATAAATCAGACAATTGTGTTAAGGAAACGATGTGGGGCTTTTGCCATCCTAAAATTTCTTCTGTAATCTCATGGAAAGGTTTAGTTTATTCTGGATCACTTTCCATTAATAAAGTTCCCCAATTTGATTTACAAGATACTAGCTACATACATAGAAATAAAAATTAAAATTGTGACTTTCAATATATTAACAATTGTTTAGCACAGAAAGAAAAAAATTGTTACAGTGCCAAGCCATGGCTGATAGTTGTGTTAGTGTCATGGAGATCTATTTCATCTGTAGATTATGTCCCTAATGTCTAAAAATGTATACCTGTAATTCTGTATCCATAATTCTCATAAAAATTATACACTTAAAATACATAATAACTAAATCAAATTTTATAATGACAAATTAGAGAGGGTTCAGAAAGATTTTCAAAACTGATATGAAGACATTGTAACACATGGGGGATATTTTTAAACTGCATAATTAATTACAAACTTTGTTACAGGTGTCAATAAATGTAAAATTTTGATAGTATCAAATAATGTCCCATAAATCTTTGGGAAGATTTTAGGAAATCCTGTGTCTATACTCTGAGGTAGTTTTTGTCACATGGCAATGCTGTCATCTCCATAAGGGTTAGTTAAAAAGTGCATATCTCTCCAGGCGCAGATTGCTGAAATGTCCAGAGTTAACTGTTCAATGGAATTTTACTCTCCTTTCCCCAAACCATTACTGTTTTATTACATCAGCTTAAAGACTATCAAAACTATGTAACCCATAGAGTTAAAAATAAGTAAAATACCAATACAAACTCATAATTATTCATGTATAAATTATCTAAAAATTTGGTAATAAATTTTTTATTTAGCTGATGATATTTCTCCACATAATACAAGTGATTTCCATTAGTAAGGGGTGGCTTGTTATATTGGTTTTCCATTGCTGTGTGAGAGATTACTACGGTCTTAGTTGCTGGACACAATACCGATTTATCATTTTACAGTTTTTGTAGGTCAGAGATCAGGCCGTGGCTTAGCTGAGCTCTTTGGTCAGAGTCCCTCAAGGATGAGACCTAAGTGCATTGGCCAGACTGCAAGTTAATCTAGATGATTGACTAGACACGCACCTGAATCCAAGCTTCCTCAGGTTCTTGGCAGGTTGTTTCCTAGCGGCTAGAGATTCATGACAACTTTTCTTCTTAAGGAACAGCAAGGAGAGAATCTTTGCTTCCTCATAGTTCTAACTTCAGGGAAGACCTGGGCTCTCTTTCAGAGAGATCACATGATTAATCAGGTCCACCAAGATAATCTCTCCCTTTGAATTTAGATGCAACTGATAGGGACTTTCATTACATTTGCAAAATTCCTTCACTTTTGCCCTCTAATATAAACATGTTTACAATTTCACCCACACTCAAGGGGTGGGAATTACACGGGGTGTTCACAACAGGACATGGGAATTCTGAGTGGCATCTTAGAATTCTGCCTTCCACACACGTCCGACGTAGCCTTGCACACACATCTTCTGTCTCTGGGCAGTTCACCTAGCTGGAGGAAGTCTAGTAATTTTTAGTGACTGCTTTTGTCTCACTGATTTGTTATCTGAAACAACAGGATTAAATGCAAAGATAGGTTTATTATTGTTAAAAGCTTGAAGTAAATCATTGTTCTATCATCTCTGTTCAAATTATTTTTTCTTCTTTTGACTGAGATATAACTTACATGCAGAAAAATGTACAGATCTTAATTGTAGAGTTTGACGATTTTCACCAAATGCTAAGACTCTGGTAACTCTCACCCAAATCAAAATATAGAACATTTTCATCAACTCAGAAGGATCCCTGGCACTCCTTCCCAGAAAATGACTACCTGTAGTCACAGAAGGAATAACTGGTCTGATTTCTTTCTCCAAAGATTTGAGTTACTTATATTAAAATATGTTTGAAGTCATTCAATAAATCTTGTGTCAAATATATCTTGATGGTTTCTATTTTTTAAATTCCAGTCATCATTGTTTGTTGGTACAATATCAGTTTGTTTATTCACAGTTTTAAAATGACATAAGTGGTTGGATGGGAAACTTGAGCAAAATGACCTGAGAGGCACAGAAACCACCACTGAGACAATCTGCCGTGACTCATTCTGAAGCCAAGGTTTATTGAATGGCTCTTGATGGTTCAATCTGGAGACAAAACGTGTAGGCGTGTGAATAAGGACCACGAGAAGCTTGCCCCTGGGTGTTTCTCACTGCTTGCTTACACACTTTCTCTTGCTGCCCTGAATCATTTGCATTTTAGTAAAAGCCAAACGTGAATATGATCTGTGGAGTCTTGTGACTATTTGAGAATATCTGAACTTTTGAAATCTTATAAGTTCCATTAGTGTTGGGGTTTGTTTCTTTTAGTAGCTTCCTTCAGATTTTCTAGATAGATATGTTGGTGAGTAAAGTGAGTTGTACTTTTTCCTATCCAATTTGGGTACATTTAATCTCTTCTTGGCTAATTGCATTTTTTTACTTTTATTTTCTCTTTCAAGTTTATTTTGTATTAGATTCAGGTGTACAACTTAGTGACTAGACAATCATATGCATACTTTACATAGTGTTCCCCTTGATATTTCCAGCATCTACCTAGTAACATACATAGTTATCACAATATTTTTGACTACTTTCCCTATGCTTGCTTCTGTCCCCATGACCATTTGTAACTACCAGTTTGTACTTCTTCCCTTCATTTCTTTTACCCAGTCATCCCCCAACCACTCTCCCCTCTGGCAACTATAATTCCACTGTGTCTGTGAGACTCTTTCAATTTTATTTATTTTGTTCTTTAGATTCTACATATAAGTAAAATTACAAGGTATATGTCTTTCTCTGACTCGCTTATTTCACTGTGCATAATACCCTCTAGGTCCATCTATGCTGTCATAAATGGTAAGATTTCATTCCTTTTTTATGGGTAATATTTCATCTTATATATGTATGTATCACTGCTTTTTTATGTGCTCATTTATTGATGGGCACTTGGGTTGCTTCCATAGCTTGAGTATTGTAAATAGTGCTCCAATGAACATAGGGGTGCATATATTCTTTTGAACTACTGTTTTGAATTTCTTCTGATAAATATCAAGAAATGAAATCACTGGGCCATAAGGCAGTTCCATTATTAATTTTCTGAGGAAATTCCATGCTGCTTTCCCCAGTGCCTGTACCAATCTGCATTCCCATCAATAGCGCACAAGGGTTCCCTTTTCTCCACGTCCTCACCTACACTTGTCATTTGTGGATTTACTGATGATATCGATTCTGATGGGTGTGAGGTGATATCTCATTGTGGTTTTAATTTGCATTTATCTGTTGACTAGTGACCCTGAGCATCTTTTCATATGTCTATTGGAAATCCGTATGTCTTCTTTCGAAAAGTGTCAATTTAGGTCTTTACCCAATTTTTAGTTGGATTATTTGTTTCTTAGGTGTTGAATTTTATAAGTACTTTATAAATTTTGTATATTAACCTCTTATCAGATATTTAATTGGCAAACATGTCCTCTCATTCCGTGGGTTTGCTTTGCATGTTGTTGACCATTTTCTTTGCTGTGCAAAAGCTTTTTTAGTTTGATTTAGTCCCATTTGTTCATTTTTTCTTTGGTTTCCCTTTGGCTTGTTGCTTTTGATAGAGCCTCTTGAATAACATTTAGTGTTAGGAGTATATACTTGATCTTTTTCCTGATCTTTGGAAGAATTCAGACTTTTACCATTAAGTAAAAATTTGCCTTAACATTTAAAAAATTTTTTTAATAACTTTAGATATACAAAAGAGTTGCAAAGATAGTACAGAGCATTACCATATAACTTCCATCCAGTTTTCCATATTGATAACATCTTATATAGCCATGTCACATTCATAAACACTAATCAATGAACATCACTATAATATTATTGATGAAACTATACGCTTCATATAAATTTTACCCATTTTCCACAAATGCTCTTTCTTTCTAGAATGCAATGTAGGACATCACACTGCAGTTAGTCATTATGTCTCTTTAGTTTCTTTCAATCTGTTCCCACGCTTTGTTTTTCGTATCCTTGAAACTTTTGAAGAATATTGGTCAGGTATTTTATAGAATAATTATCAACATTTATTTGTCTCAGTTTGTTATAATTATAAGAAAGAGTATATTGCTTCCAGTCACAATATAGGCAAACAGCTCAATCACATCAAAATTACAACTAAATTGTGGAAAAACCATCACTCAGAACAACCAAAAATTGAGTTGAATGGACATTTGACAACTACGGAATTAAAGAAACCACATCCACTGAAACTGGTAGGAGGAGTGCAGATGTGCAATGGACTGGTCTCTCACCCATGTGTGGTGGATAAATTCGGGAGGGATATCTCAGAAGCAAAGAGTCCCAGCCACACATCAGGCCCCCCAGCCCAGGGTTCCAGTGCCAGGAAGATAAGTCCCCACAACTTCTGGCTGCAAAAACTGGTGGGGTTTGAGTCAGTGGAAGAAACTTCTGGAGCCCCAAGCTGTTCCCCTTAAAAAACCCACCCATTGACTCACCTACCCAGACTCACTCCCTCTGAGCTCCAGCACCAGAGTGGCAACTTGAAGGGCACCAGTCGCATACTAGGAGAAACTGAAGTACCTGGCATCAGGGCAAGCAGAGGCTGTTGTCCCTTTTCTGAGTCCCCCCCTCAAAGAGACCCAGAGGTGGCAGGTTGTGCAATATTTGAGACTCCATCAACATGGCTAACACTGTTTGACCCGACATGGAGTTCTCTAGAGACTCTACCCCACCCAATTTACAGGCCCACCCAAGCTGCTTTTCCATATGAATAACTGCTCTTGGCTCATACTTCACAGCTTCCTAAACCCTATCAAAACAAGCAACAGCTGGCCGCAGTGAGCTTCAGGCTGGGCACTAGCAGCAGCCAGATTAGTTTCACAGTTTGGCTTCATCTGGGAATCTCCAAGCCCAGTACAAGCAGCAGGCATCTCATACTGCTTTATAGCTCAGGCAGGGTGGCCCCTGGGGGCAAAACACAAGTGGGGGCTGACCTTGGCCTCTACCACCCTGGAAATCCCAGGACCAGCACACTCAGGACAAGCTACAGACCACTTTGAAGCACCACCACCCTACCCCTGCACAGCTTCTCCTCCACAGAGGGCAGAGGTTGGTGGTCAGTGGTCACAGCCAGTCTTCGCAGCTGACTGGCCTGGATAAATCCCTCCCATTGGCCTGCCAACAGCAACCAACGCTCAACTGCAAGAGGAGGGTGTACTCAGCCCACACAAAGGGTGCACCTTCAGGAATCAGGAAAATTATCTTGAACTGCAGATTTTTAAATGCATTTTTTATTTCCTTATGTGATTCTTCTTCAAGGACTGTATAATTCATATGTTCACTCTTCTTTGCTTCAATTTAATAATAATTACTTTTTCTCAAATATTTTAAGTATCTATTTTTTATTGTTTTCCCTCTCATTTTAAAACTTCTATTTATCTTGAGGTATCATCTGTTTCCTTTATTTATCATATTTTTCGCACTATAAGACGCACTGGACCATAAGATGCACCTAGGTTTTAGAGGAGGAAATAGGAAAAAAAAAACCCACTCCACCACCACCCACCCCCAGCCAGGTAAGCTACATTCAGACTGTAAGATACCCCCCCATTTTCCTCACAAATTTGCTGGGGAGTGGGGAGTGTGTCTTATAGTCCAAAAAATACGGTACTGTCATGTTCTTTATAATTTAGTTGTTCTGGGTCAGTTTTCTCAGATATTTTCTGGCATGCTTTCACTGTCAGTGGAAATGTTCTTCTGCAATTTATTCTCTTTTTTTCTCATAATAATTTCGTATAGTACTTAATCTTGATATATTCTATTGCCAATTATTATGTGAAGTTAGTTTTCCAGAAATTTTTGAATCCTGTGTTTCAGAAAGAAAAGCTGCTTAACATTTCTGAGCATTTTCTTGTTATTTATGTGTAGGATTAAACAAATCAGAGGCTTGCTTTCCGAGCTTTGCTTGTTCCATTCCTGTATCAGTTGCTGGGGCTGCTATAACAAAATATCACGGACTGCTTGGCTCACATAATAAAAATGTATTTTCTCATAGTTCTAGATGCCAGAAGTACAAAGTTTCAAGAGATTTGGTTCCTTTCAAGGCCTCTCTCACTGTAAACACACATGGTTATCCCTTAGTCTTCTATGGTCTGTGTTCTAATCTCCCTTCTTATAAGGACGAATCAAATTATATTATGGCCCACCCATACAACTTCACTTTATTTTACCTCTTTGAAGGCCCTATATCTAGATACAGTCACCTCATGAGATACTGGAAACTAGGACTTCAACAAGTGAATTTTGAGGGGAAAGGGCTCAGTTTAGTTCTCCTCCCCAACTTTTGTTTAGACCTCTCTTTCCTTCTCTCACTTGTGCCTATTTTGCTCAATTTTCATTCTAATCCCAGAAGTATACTCTCAGTATGTGCCCCTTCCCACAAGGAAGCCCTGAGAGATCAGTTTTAAGACTTTCTAGAAAGTGTACGACTTTAACATGATCCTTCTAACCCAGGGCCCCTTGCAATCACCCAATACTGGACACAGCAAAACCCCTGCTGGCTTCAGCTACCATTCTTACAGCAGCAAAACCTACAGGCTTCAGCTACCATTCTCACAGCAGCAAAACCTACTCCCCAGGAAATACCTACTGACTATTTTGAGGTTCTTTTGTTCTCAGATCCTCAGACATTCTCCCAATTGATACCTTCTTCTTCCCACATAGAATCAAAACCAGGCAGCACCTGCGCTATCAGTGGCTTGTCCCCACCCACTTGTATGTTGGCGCTCATAAGCTTCTAACAGCCAGGAACTAGCTGGGCATTACGAGGTATGACTCAATGCTCCTAACAACTGTCCTAGCCTCACGAATGGGCTGCAGTGTTCTCCTCCTGAAAGTGAACAGTTTCATAGTCCACGAGCAAGTCAGTCTGGACCATGATGAAGCAAGAGAAAAACGATCTCCCACTAACAGTGTCTGAGCACAGACACAAACAAGGTCACGGCACAAACGAGAAAAATTACCACCATTCCTTACCCTGGACAATGAGAGGGAAGGCCACCTCCTTGCCAGTTAAAGCTATGGCCTCGCTCTGTTGTCTTCACTTCCTAAAAGGAAATTCATAAAGTTCATAAAGTTACTACAATTAACTAATATCATTTGATCCAAATCAAGTCCTATTTCTTTGGAGCCTCCCAAAATTCAATCCTACACAAGCCCAAATTCTATAAGAAATCCATTCTAACTCCCCCTTATTTAGATATCCCAAGATTCTTCCTGGTATCCTGTCTCATTTGTTTCAGTAAGCCAATAAAACCAATTTTATTTTATTACAAATTTGTTTCTGATGGCATTTAATTAATGGGAGTTGGCATATATTTCCATTTTTAATTTTTAATATGCCCTTATAATAATGTCTTTATACTAAAAACATTATTGGGTCTTGCTCTTGATGCATTATAGTGATTTTTGGCTTTTAATTTGAGAATTATGTAGTTCACATTTAACATAAACACTGATAGGATGGGTTTAAGTTTACCATAATGCCAACTATTTTATATTTGACCCATTTCTTTGTTGTCCCTTTTCCCTCTTTGCCCACCTTCTTTTGTACTAATTGAATATATTTGAGTAATTTAGTACACCATTTTATTGTCTCTGTTTGCTTATTATCTATAGCTGCTTATTTAATGTGCTTTTCAGTGCTTGCTCTAGGATTTTTATTATGTATCTGTAACATCACCATCACCCTATAAACAGATAATTGCCTTACATCAATGTATTTCTTCCCCTTTCCCATTCTTTGTGCTATTGTTATGTATTTCTACATATGATACAAACATCATGTATTTTGCACTACACAATTCTTTTCAAGAAACTAAAAAAATATTTGCACACATATTTAGCATTTCTTGTGTTTTTATTTCTTTGTGTAGATCTGAGTTTCTCATCATGTCTTTAGCTTAAAGAACTTCCTTTAACATTTCTTATAGTCTGGATTGCTGGCAATAAATTATTTCAGCTTTAATTTGTCTGAAAAAGTCTTTATTATATCCTCATTTGTTAAAAAATTTTTGCTGGATATAGAATTCTGACTGAATTTTCCCCCCAGCAATTTGATTCATTTGTCTTCTGGTTTCCATTGTTCCTGATAAGAAGTGACCAGAATTTCTTACTGTTGCTCCCTAAATGTAATGTACAATTTTCCCTCACTTTGGCTACTTTTCACGTTTTCTTAGTATCCTTACTTTTCAATAATATGATTATGATATGCTTTCATATGGGGGGGGTTGTGTGTGTGAATGTGTGTGTGTATCCTACTTGGTTAGTTTCAGTGATCTCCTTCAACAGGTGGGTGTGTTTTTCAGGAAATCTAAACATTTGTCACCATTACTTTTCAAAAGTTTTCCCCAACTCTCCTCCTCACTTCCCATAACAATTACATTAGATTGTTTGTGTTTCGGGTCACTGAGCAGCTTTCATTTTATTTTATATTTGTGTCTTCTCTAATTCATTTTAAGTAGTTCCTACTGAACTGTTATTGATTTTAATGATTTTCTAAAAAGTTTAATTTGCCATTAAGCTATTCGATTAATTTTTATTTCTGATATTGATTTTTACTGCAATTTTTACTTGGTTCATTTACATAGTTTTCATATCCCTACTGAGATTAATTTTATAATTCTTTATGTTCATAGTTTTCTAAATGTACTTCATTCTAATAACTAATTCCATTGTCTGTCATTTCCCAATCTGTTTCAGTTGACTTGTTTTGTTCCTAGTTATCGGTGATGTTTGCTGACTTCACATATTTAGTAATTTTTATTGTATTCTTGTCATTATGGGTGTTAAGTTCTTGAGTGTCTGATTTTTTTTCTGATTTTTTAATAGATTATGCTTTTCTGCAACAGTTAATTAACTTGCAGTTAAGCTTGATCTTTTGAGGCTTGTTTTTATGTTTTGCAGGTATTTATCAGAGGTTTTACTCTAGAGCTAAATCAGTTATCTTCCTGTGGTACCATACCTGTCTGAGCATACCTGGGAAGTCAGTGAGTCCTCTTCACTCTGGAAAGTCCTCTTATTCCTCCCTTACACACAGGTTCCTCAAACCTCTCTTATTCCTATAAAATCTTTGGCACTTTTCCAGCTTACAGATTCTTGGTAATTACGTATTCTTTTGCAGTAGATGTTCCTTGCCTAACTTTGTGGAGTTTTTCACTGTGCATTTTCAGCATAGTATTCAATGGAGAAGTTAAGGCTATTACTATGCACATGTCTGGAGCCTTTTCTCTTCACAGCACTCTTCTTACTGGTATGTTCTTCTTCAAATTCCAGCTACCGCAGTAGTGCTACTCTTGAATCTGTTCTTAGCTCTTTGAGATACACTTCTGGGCTCTGTTATGCAGAGGCGGAGCAGGACTCTAGAGTTAGAACACTGGCAGAGTTGTTCTGCTCACCTCATGTGCTTCTCTGCTCTCCGCCGTCATGTTTCTGTTATGTTTTGTATCTGAAAACAGAAATTTCACAAATCTTGTCCAATTTTGAAGTTTTTATTTTAACATTGGGGGGGTCCACAGTTACCAATCCTGTCTGTAAGCTAAATTCCACATTATGTGTGTGTTTTTATGATTAGCTATTTGCAAGAGCTTTCCTCATATCTGCTCGTCATTGAATTCGACTTATGAAAGTACCCCAAATTGGCTAATTTTTAACATAAGTCATCAAGTATTTATATTAAAATGTATAAACACACACTAAATGAAAAATTACATTCAAGACCGGAATGTATTTAAACTTGGAAAGTGTAGATGCAATCTTCATATATTAATTAATTATTTTAATATAGATCCTGAAGAATGACTAGGAGCAAAGATTTGTAGGGCATTCCACGGAAATCTTATAGCATGAATAAAGGTTTAAAGTCTGTCTGTGCATGATGTCTTGAGAGAAGCATCTGTAAGTATTATGTGATTAGGCCTTGGAAGTCACGGGCTGTGCACTGCAGTTTGGTTCTTGGGTGGTAAGAAGTCTTTGTTACGGGAGCTAAAGTAAAGAAACTATTGTTTGGGCTAAACATGAGCCATTTAAGGGTAGTTTTATTCCTAGGAGTAAAATTTCTGCAATTTCAGTTATACTTTTGACTAGTGTCATAGATTTGTGACAGAATCTAGGGGAAATTCTGTAGTTTTGAAGGGAATACCTATAACTGTCCATTCATGAGTCTGAACAACTTTCTTGGTGTTGCTATTTCAATACTCATATATAGTAATATATAGAAGAGGGTGAGACTCACTCTCTGTGAAAGCAACAAAATTACTTAAAGACTTATTTATATCCCTTTCCTCATTTGCCTCAAGACTATTTTCTAAAGGAAAAAATGCTTTGAAGTATACTGATCATTTGTAAATATTAATACAACACTGGTATACATCCAACTTTTAGAATTTTAATTACTTCAGACATATTCCATTTTGTATTCACTAGGAAGAAAGACTCTTTGATGTCAAGATGGACTGGACCGAAGCCAAGGCCAGGGCTGTGTATGTTTCATATTAGACTGGTAGGCCCCCCTTGCTCCTGGAGGACTAACTTTACATCTAATTTTAATATTCTAATGTATCAAATTCCCTTCTATCCCTAGTAGCATGACTTGTATCTCACTCCTGCCATAACACTCTTATCACAGCACTTTCAAATGCATGAAACTATAATGCAAATATAATGCAAATAAGGTATTAATTCAGAAAATTTAAATTAGAATGAATTTTAAATAGATAAAAATTAAATTAAAACTTTTCTTGACAAGATAAACCTTACAAGAAAGAAAGTGGTATACACAAGGCCAAAAATAAAAAAGGCACTACGAATCACAGCCGTTTTTGTGTGAACGGACAGAGACTGTCTTGGTGAGATATCGCTGGTACACAGAGCAGGCTTTAGCCCCCAGACGGGGCTGAACCCTTCCTTTGAATGATTCAGTAAATCTTGCTTTTGTAAAACTAGACCATAGAAATAACACATTATTTTCTATCACACCCGAAACCAGAAGAAAAGTCAGAGCAAGGAATTGAATACAGCCTTTGATAAAAGCAAAACATTGCTAAGTGCCCTCATTAAGATGTCACAATACAAGCTTTCTTCCCAATCAAGATTAAAAAACATTAAAAGTCACTAATGTATTTTTAGAGGCTTAGGTTATTATTAAAATGCCTAAAAAACTTTTGAAAATACAGGTATTATGAAGGATAAAAATTTCACAGAAATTTCAAAACAAGAATAATACTTAGAAAACACTTCATTAAGGAGCACAAAAGATACCACTGGCTATGACCTCTATTACACCAGTACCCCAAAACAATTTTCAAAAGGCATTCTTCAGCTGTACATTTGCAAATATAGGATAACCTGAAAAACACAAAATAAATGCCTACGTTTCAATAGCAGCAGAAGTTGTCTAGTTTGTTACTGAATCCAAAGGGAATTAATTAGCAAACTTCCTCTATCACTGCCAGTTTGAAGTCATTGGAAGATGAGACAGGAGTATGGATGTGGCGGAAAAAAGTGTTGGAGGCATAACATGAAAGGAAGAAGTAATCTTCACTGAAACAAGCCTACCTTGTATGTTAAAAGGGATACTAGCAAGTTAAAAACAGGGTCATTCATTTTAGATGTTCTTTAGTGTGGATCAAAGTGTGAGAAAGAAATATTCACCTTTGGTTACGTTTTCTGCTTGAATTCACGTACCCATAGTGCTTTTCACTTTTGATTTGCCTTAATGAATTTACCATTTATATATTAAGTAATACTATAATGCAAGCACTCTGTTAATTGCTGCAAGCATACCACAGATCGGTGAAAGTTCCTTATTTCTAAGAGCCCACAGTACAGTGAGAAGGGTAGGATGAGAGATTCACATGACCACTACAAACAGTTTTTTAAAGTTGTATGCTATATTGATGCCACATCTAAGCAGGTACAGTTTATGTGATGTCACAAATTTATATATTTATTAAGCCAATTTTAGCCAATAACAACAAATTATCTTGCACTCTTGAAAATAATGGTGTATTTTTTTAATTTTTAATGTAGGTATTTGATAGACAGCAAACAGCACGGTCATGGGACCACAAATAGAAGACTCTTCTAAGACATTCAAAGAGAATTTACTTTAGCAAACTAAGTATAGCCCAAATATTAACTTCTTTTCATGCTCATAAAGTTGACTGAATAAACACAGTATCAATTATTCCTCTGAGGGTCAACTAAGAAGTTATCAACACTAATAACTAAAAGCAGTATTAAAATGCATAGATTAATGTGGGCAACAGAATTACCGTGTGAATCAAAATATTTGCATTTATAAAACCAGCAATTCTCTTCCTGTGTGAACACTGACAAGGAAAGCCGAGTACATAATAGGCAGATAACTTGATGAGAATCAGAATAAGAGTAATAGCATAGATAAATACACATTTACTAGCAACAGAACTAAGATACCTAATGTGTGTGTGTATATTCATTTATAATTGGGTTTCTCTTTTCATTGAGTTCAATATTCAAATGTTATTGATAAGCACCTAAACCCAACTTTGACAATTAGGCTGTCTTTGTTAAGGGAGTAGTATTATCTGAAGTCTATAGATGTTGCCTTCTTGTTACATATTATATAACATATAATATAATTACATTTTATATATGTGTATTTTATATATGATTTATAATATAGAATATATGTTATATATTTATATATAATATTTATACAATATATATTTATTTATAAAAATATATTTATTATATATATTTAATGTTTATATATTGTATTATATATACATTTTATATATAATACAAATATTAGATAGTATATATAATATAATTATATACATTAAATAAATATATTATATTATATATTACATTTATAATATAAATAAATATATGTATATATTAGAGAGAGAAAGAGAGAGAGCAAGCACGCCATTAACACTGCTAGTCTCTCTGGTCCTCTTTTTCTTGATTTGCACTGAGCCCTTTTGATTGATGCCTATTCACTCATATGTGTTAATACTTTTCCATTGGTCTCTGGTCCAACTCCTGGTTTTCTGACCCATAGGATGCATGACTATCATTTAAGTCATTACATGTTGACTTTCAAGTTTCTGTCAGAGTACACACGGTTGTTGAGTTGGGAGTGAGATGGAGCTTATCCAAAACTGCAGAATAATCACTACACATATTCCTTCAGAATCAGACCTAGTAATGATTAATAATGTTAAATGTTATTATGATTATTTGCAACCTTCTCCCTTATTGTAGAAAATACAAAACTCAGTTTCTAGTTTATATAAAGTGGAGATGATTAAGCTAGAAAAATAATGAGACCTTATGAAACACATGGTTTCACCACATATGGGAGTCAAATAACAATTACTGACTCAGGACACAGAGAAAGAAAGTACCACCAAAAAGTTATCACAAAGATTTTGTAAGCCAAAATATTACATCATCTTCCTAGTAGCCTACCTGACCTACCGATCTATACAACAAAAAGTTCAGAAAGAGAGGTTGTTAATGCAGTCTTGTCTGAAGATGTGCCTCCTACAGGGTTTTATGACTTATTATTAAATATACTGAAATAGTGACTTTAAAGAACCTCACATTAATTAAACATTATATGCCAAAAGGGACTTAGGACTGTAAAATAAATGGACAAAAAGCAATAAATATATGCCAAATAAATTAATTAGGTCAAACAATATTTAAAATGTCATTACAAAAAAATGTACAAAACCATACATTCTCAAGATGATAATTAAATTAAGGGGAAGTTGGCACATTTAAACTTTCTCTTTCAGTGTAACATCATTTCCTTATGTTGATTATTAAGCCCCTGTGAGATTATTCAGGTTAATTATCAAAGGAATACATATACCCAACAGTCACATTATTGAGTGAAATGAAAACTATGCATGCTATATTAAACTAAAGCATAAAACTTCAAAAAAAAAATCTGTGCTTCACTTTTGTTTTGACCAATACTTCCAAGACACTATAGGGCATATATATATATATATATATATGCCATACACACACACATATATATCCTGTACATCTGATATATACTGTAAGAGATATATTTATAGATCTCTTATAGTCCAATGGGTTTGTGTGATATATATACATATATCTTGTATATACTATATATATACAAGTATATACACAGTATATATACAAGTATATATATCTTTTTAAAAATTACTTTATTGTTGTTCAATTATAGTTGTCTGCATTTTCTCCCCACCAATCTCCCGCACACCAGCCAAACCCACCTCTCTCCCTTGCTTCAACCCTCTCCCTTGGTTTTGTCCATGTGTCATTTATAGTATTTCCTGAAAACCCTTCTCTCCACTATCCCCTCCCACCTCCCCTCTGGCTATTGTTAGATTGTGCTTAATTTCAATGTCTCTGGTTATATTTTGTTTGCTTTTTTCTTTGTTGATTATATTCCAGTTAAAGGTGAGATCAGATGTGAGGGGCTCTGCCCACAGGGCACCCCCAGCCACCACAGATGAGAATAAGTCTATCAAGACATGATCAGCTTGGGGAGGAAAGGTGGCTGATCTCTCAAAGGAGAAAGGCCAAGAGCCTTTTCCTCAATGGGCTTTTATTGGGTTCAATTTGCACAGGAATACAGGTAAAGCTCATTTGCACAGGAATACAGGTAAAGCTCATCAATCATTGTCAGGCAGTGAGGATCAAACAATAGATAACATACAAAGAACTCTGAGGGCTTACTCTGAGTCAGGGTCAGTTAGCTAAAGGGCTATAAAACTTTGGGAAACAAAACCATTTCATGCTTGGACCCTTATCAGAAAATTGAAGACATTCTTAGCAAAGCAGGTTTAATAGGGTTTTGTGCATTTTTTCTTTGGCCTGATATCCCCAGGGAATCCGCCCTTTCCAGCACAGGACTGCACCACCCTCTGTCATTGTTTCAGACTTAATCAGGCAGGGGAAGTAAGGCAGCCAAGAGATTATGAGACTTCTTGCAGACAGAATGAGAACTCAGGCTCTGTCAAAGCCAAGGGGCAAGGGTCCATCACCCCCTTCTTCTATAACCCCCCAAGTCCTTCCCTGAGGGCATCTTCATGACCATGCCTGTCTTAGGCCATCCCACCCTTGAGAAATCTTACACATCATTGGCTAACTGGTCAGGCTCAGGGCCAAGCAGGGTAAAGTAACGTGGGCAGAGGCAGTGCCCCTGCCAGGGAGATAAGGTTTGTCTCCTTAGTGGCTTATGGTCCCAAGGTCTGTCACTCAGCCTTAGCCATGGGGGTTTAAAGCTTCTGAAACCAGGCAGGACGGTTCCCAACAATAATATAGTATTTGTCCCTCACCACCTGGTTTATTTCACTTAGAATAATGCTCTGGAATTCTATATATGCTGTTGCAAAGGGTAAGAGCTCCTTCTTTCTCTCTTTACACAATTCCATTGTATAAATGTACCATATTTTTTTGATCCATTCATTTACTGATGGGCACTTAGGTTGCTTCCAGCACTTGGCTATTGTAAATTGTGCTGATATGAACATTGGGGTGCATAGGTTCTTTTGGATTGGTGTTTTAGGGCTCTTCTGACATAATCCCAGCAGTGGAGTTGCTGGGTCAAAAGGCAGTTCAATTTTTAGCTTTCTGAGGAAATTCCATACTGTTTTCCACAGTGGCCTCACCAGTCTGCATTCCCTCCAACAGTGTACTATGATTCCTTTTTCTCTGCATCCTCTCCAACACTTGTTTGTTGATTTGTTTATGTTGGCCATTCTGACCAGTGTGAAGTGGTATCTCACTGTGGTTTTAATTTACATCTCTCTGATGGCTAGTGATGCTGAGCATCTTTTCATATGTCTCTGGGCCCTGCGTATGCCATCCTTAGAGAAGTGTCTGTTAAAATCCTTTGCCCATTTTTCAATTGGTTTTTTTATCTTCCTTGAGTGGAGTCTTGTGAGTTCTTTATATATTTTGGAGATCAAACCCTTGCCAGAGGTATCATTGGCAAATATGTTTTCCCTTATAGTTGGTTCTCTTTTCATTTTAATGATGTTTTCTTTAGCTGTGCACAAGCTTTTTAATTTGATGTGGTCCCATTTGTTTATTCTTTCCTTTATGTCCCTTGCTTTATGGGACATATCAGTGAAGATGTTGCTGTGTAGAATGTCAGATTTTCCTGCCGATGTTTTCCTCTAGGACTTTTATGATGTCATGACTTATATCTAAGTCTTCCATCCTCCCTGAATTTATTTTTGTGTATGGTGTAAGTTGGTAATTGAGTTTCATTTTTTTCAATGTAGCTGTCCAGATCTCCCAACACCATTTGTTGAAGAGGCTTTTTTTGCTCCACTTTATGCTTCTTCCCTCTTTGTCAAAGATTAATTGACTGTAGAAACTTGGGTTTATTTCTGGGCTCTCTGTTCTGTTCCATTGGTCTATGTGCCTGTTTTTATGCCAGTACCAGGCTGTTTCAATTACAGTGACCTTGTAATACAGTTTAATCAGGTATTGTGATCCCTCCTGCTTTGTTCCTCTTTCTCAAAACTGCTGAGGCTATTTGGGGTCATTTATGGTTCCATATAAATTTCTGAAATGTTTGTTCTTTATCTGTGAAATATGTCAGGGTACTTTAATAGAGATTGCATTGAATCTATAAATCGCTTTGGGTAGTATAGCCATTTTGATGATGTTAATTCTTCCAATCCATGAGCATGGTACATGCTTCCATTTGTTTGTGTCTTCCTTAATTTCTTTCTTCAGTGTTGTGTGGTTTTCTGAGTATATGTCTTTTACCTCCTTGGTTAGGTTTATTCTTAGGTATTTTATTTTTCTTGTTGCTATATCAAATGGGATTTTTTTTCCTGATTTCTGTTTCTGATGTTTCATTGTTGATGTACAAGAATGCCTTTAATTTCTAAATATTGACTTTGTATTCTGCTGTTTTGCCAAATTCATTTATTAGGTTGAGCAGCTTTTTGGTGGAGTCTATAGGATTTTCCATGTACACTATCATGTTATCTGCAAACAGTGACAGTTTCGTTTCCTCCTTTCCAATTTGGATGCCATTTATTTCTTTTTCTTGTCTGATTGCTGTGACTAGGACTTCCAATACTATGTTGAATAGGAGTGGTGAGAGAGGGCATCCTTGTCTTGTTCCTGATCTTAGTGGAAAAGCTGTAAGTTTTTGTCCTTTGAGTATGATGTTGGCTGTAGGTCTCTCATATATGGCCTTTATCATGTTGAGGAATGCTCCCTCTATTCCCACTTTGCTGAGTGTTTCTATCATAAATGGGTGCTTTACCTTATCAAATACTTTTTCCACATCTATCGATATGATCATGCGATTTTTGTCTTTCGTTTTGTTGATGTGGTGTATTATGTTTACTGACTTGCAAATGTTGTACTATCTTGCATCCCTGGCATAAATCACACTTGATCATGGTGTATGATCTTTTTAACATATTGTTGGATGCAGTTGGCCAATATTTTGTTCACAATATTAGTATCTATGTTCATCAGCGATATTGGCCTGAAGTTTTCTTTCTTGTTGTGTCTTTTTCTGGTTTTGGGGTTAGGATGATGTTGGCTTCATAAAACGCGTTTGGGAGTCTTCCATCCTCTTGAATTTTTTGGAATAATCTGTGGAGGATGTGGGTTAGCTCTCCCTTAAATGCTTTGTAAAATTCTCCTGTGAAACCATCTGGTCCAGGGCTTTTGTGTGTCAGGAGTTTTTTGATTACTGTTTCAATTTCACCAGGTGTTATTGGTCTGTTCAGGCTTTCTGCTTCTTCATTGAGTTTTGTAAGATTATATCTTTCTAGAAATGTGTCCATTTCACCTAGGTTTTCAAATTTCTTGGCATATAGTTCTTCATAGTAATTTCTTACAATCCTTTGTATTTTGGTGGTATCAATTATAATCTCTCCTCTTTCATTTCTGATTGTGTTTATTTAGGTCCTCACTTTTTTCTTGATGAGTCTGCTTAAAGGCTTTTTGATTTTGTTTATCTTCTCAAAGAACAAGCTCCTGGATTTATTGATCTTTAGAATTGTGCTTTTAGTCTCTATGTCATTTAATTCTGCTTTGATCTTGGTTATTTCCTTTCTTCTACTTGCTCTGGGCTGTCTTTATTGTTGTTCTTTGACTTCTTGTAGGCATAGGGTTAGGTTTTTTATTTGAAATGTTTCTATCTTTTTTAGGTAGGCCTGTAATAGTATGAACTTCCCTCTCAGGACTGCCTTCACTGTTTCCCATAACTTTTGGGTTGTTGTGAGTTCATTTTCATTTCTTTCCAGAAACGTTTTGATTTCTTCCCTAATCTCATTCTCAACCCATTCATTGTTTAATAGCATGCTATTCAATCTCCATGGGTTTGAGCATTTGGGGTTTTTTTCCTTGAGGTTTTTTTCTAGTTTCAGTCCATTGTGGTCAGAGAAAATGCTTGATATGATTTCAATTTTCTTGAATTTGTTGAGGCTTGTTTTCTGTCTTATCATGTGGTCTATCTTTGAAAATATTCCATGTGCATTTGAAAAGAATGTGTATTTTGCTTCTTTGGGATGAAAGGCTCTATATAAATCAGTTAAGTCCATTTCATCTAGAGCACTGTTCAATGCCACAATATCTTTGTTGATATTTTTTTTGGAAGACCTATCCATTTTTGACAGTGGGGTGTTAAAGTCCCCTACTATAATTGTGTTGCTGTCAATATCTTTATTGAAGTCCTCCAAGATTTTCTTTATGTATTTGGGTGCTCCTATGTTGGGGGGCATATATATTTATAATGTTTCTGTCTTCTTGATGGATTCTTCCCTTGAGTATTATGAAGTGACCTTCTGGGTCTCTTTTTATGGCTCTTTTTTTGAAGTCTATTTTGTCTGATATGAGTAATGCTACCCAAGCTTTTTTTTCTTTTCTTTTTTTTTCCTGTCCATTTGCTTGGAATATTTGTTTCCAGCCCTTCAATTTCAGTTTGTGTAGTTCTTTTGTTCTGAGGTGGGTCTCTGTAGGCAGTGTATGTATGGGTCATGTTTTCTTACCCATTCAGCTATTCTGTGTCTTTTGATTGAGGCATTTAATCCATTTACGCTTAAGGTTATTATTGATATGTACTTATTCATCACCAATTTTTCGTACCTGTGTTCCTCTCTCTTTCACTGTTTTTCTTCCTGTTCTTAAAGCAAACCCATTAGCATCCCTTTCAGAGTTGGTTTGGAGGAGGTATACTTTTTGAGGCTTTTTTGACTGGGAAACTCCTTATTTGGCCTTCCAATTTAATTGAGAGCCCTGCTGGATAAAGTATTCTTGGTTGCAGACCTCTGGTTTTCATTACTTGGAATATTTCTTGCCATTCCCTTCTGGCTTGGAGAGTTTCCATTGAGAAGTCAGCTGCTAGTCTTATTGGGGTTCCCTTGTATGTTACTTCCTGTTTTTCCCTTGCTGTTTTTAAAGTTCTCTCTTTATCTTGGAATATTGCCATTTTTATTATGATGTGTCTTGCAGTGGGCCTCTTTGGGTTCCTCTTGATTGGGACTCTCTGTGTCCTGGATTTGTGTGACTTTCTCTCATCAAAATAGGGAAGTTTTCCATCATTACTTTTTTAAACACTTGCTCTGGTATCCCTATTATATGGCTATTATTACATTTCATGTTGTCCTGCATTTCCCTTAACCCCTCTTCATTCTTTCTGAGCCTCTTTTCCTCTTCTTGCTCATTCTGGGTGTTTTCTTCTACCTTGTACTCTAGCTCGCTGATCTGATCCTCCGCTTCATCTAGCCTGCTTTTGATTCCTTCTACTGTGTTCTTCAGTTCAGAAATTATATTCTTCATTTCCTCTTGGCCCTTGTTGATAGTTTCTATTTCATTTTTCATGTTGATATAGTTTGCAGTGAGTTCATTGTAGTTTCCCTGTAGTTTTTGGTAATTCTCTGTGAGCTCATTGAGCTTCCTTATAACCAATACTTGAACTCAATATCTGATAGTTGACTTACCTCTATTTCATTTAGCATTTTTTCTGACACTTCCTCCTTTCCTTTCATTTGGGGATTGTTTCTTTGTCTTCTCATTGTTTGTGAGACTCTTCTTGTTAGCCTCTGCTTCTTAAATTGAAATATTCTGACTCCCTGGGTTTATGGTGTGAACTTCTATGGTAGAAGACCTGGGAGATTCAGTGGTGCAGTCTCCTTGATCTCCTGAGCTCGCTGGTCTTGGGCTGTAATTTATGTTGGCTCTCTGAATGTATTTGGTTTTGATTGTTGTTGGATCTTTCTCTGGTGGGTCCTTTCCTCCAGCTGGTTACCTGAGGGTCACTCCATCCACCACATCTTGTATTCTGTTGTGCAGGTGTGGGCAGGTTGTGTCTAAGCTGGTTCTTCCATGTGTACAAGGTTTTGTGGATTCTCTCTTGCTTTTGTTCAGTTGTTTGTTCTGAGTAATTTCCCACCATTTAGTTATATTTCCAGATAGGTTCTGGGTTGAGTTAGTGTGGCTTCTAATTCCTCCTTCACCTTCTTTTGTTGTTATCTGTTGGTGGTTCCTTTGTTGGTGGGTTTCCTCTTCCAGCAGTTATCTGGTGTTCACAGCTTCAACCTACTCTTTTTTGTGATCAGTGGGAGGAGGAAGGTAAAATAGTTTAAGACAGCAGAAGTGTGTTCTATGGTATTTAACACACCAACCCATAGAGAAGAGATAGGAGATCCTTTGGATATATAGTGTTAACTGTGATAATTTACCCACCTTGCTGCTTTTTAGAAAGGGTGGAAAGCAGATGAGACTCTTGTTGTGGGGGAAGGAATGTGAGTTGGATCTAGAAAGCAGTGAGCTTGTGGGAGGTCAGATTATGAGGTATGTGAGTGTAAAGAAGAGAAAATAGGTGTAGTGGGTGAGAGAATAGAGTTAACCACAACATTAATAAAGTTCAGGAAACAGTGAAGTGACCTAAGATGTGGGAAGGGTGTTGTGTAGTATTTACAATTGTATAGAACAGCTATTAGTTACAATAATAATGGAGCAACAATCATACGACAGAATCTATGTAATCTGGATAACAAGAATAGGAAGTATAGGAAGTAGAATAGTGTGATAATGGAACACAAGTGAAGTGAAAGACAGCAAATTAAAAATGCACTCTGAAAGAGAGAAGAAGGGAAACCAGTCAAACAATGCAATTTATCCAGCCAAGCCAAGGAGACTAAATAGGAAGAAGAGAAATACAAAAACACTAATAAAATAAAAGATATAAGAATAATGAAAAAAATAATAATACAAATATGCAATAACTTGCAAGTTCTCTGGAGTAGCAAAGTGAAATTTGTCTCATTGTCTCAGCTGTTGGGCTGCCCCCTCTTTGGGTCCAACTCTGGTCTTTTCACAGTTCCAGGTTTTATTGTCTCACTTGTGGGAATTAAAAAAAAAGAAGAAGAAGAAGAGATATAAAGGGAAAGAAAGAAGGAATAAAACAAGGAAGAAGGAAAGAGAGGAAGAAGTTGTTAAAAAAATAATAAAAATAAATAATTACTTTAAAAAAAAAGCCTCCTGGTGGCTTCAGGCCAGCCAAGCCAGTTCTGCTGGTCTTTTTGGCTGTAGCAGGCTGAGGGGGGCTTAGTTTCATTCTCCTCTGTTCCTGATCAGCACTCTGTCTGCCTCCAGCCCAGTTCCAATTAAAAGAAAAAAGAAAGAAAGAAAGAAGGAAGAAGAAATAAAAAGGGAAAGAAAGGAAGAAGGAATAAAAAAAGAAAGAAGGAAAGAAAGGAAGAAGGAGTTAAAAGAAACAACAAAAAAAATTACTTAAAAAAAAAAAAGAGCTTCCTGCTGGCTTCAAACCAGCCAAGCCAGTTCTACTGGTCTTCCTGGCTGCAGCAGGCTGAGGGGGAATTGGTTTTGCTTTTCTCCCTTCCTGAAGCGCACTGGTCTAGCCTCCAGCCCAGTTCTTCAATTTGATGCTGGGCCCCCAGCGCCCTTCTGCACCCAGCCTAGACCTTCAGTCTACCAGTTGCATTGTCCTTGAGGTGCACCACTTAGCGGCAATTCACACACTACATTCTCACTCTTTGCTGTCCTAGATGCTAGGGACTCTCAGCGCCCCTTCAGGCTAGTTCAGCCTCCCCACTGAATTAATTCTTTCTAGGGATTGCTGACTCTCTGAGCCCCGCAGTTCTCCTTTGCTGGGCATCTTCCACTTCCTCTTAGAGAACCAGTTGGCCCTGCAGGGCAGGGGTGCTGCTGTGGCTGCCACTGTGGATGCAGGTGTGCACCTCCTCTGATGCTTCCTGCATGGTGCAGGGGTTGGGTGCAAGGTGCCTCTGTGTGGCGGGGTCAGGTGCCCTCGGTCCCGGGCCTGCGGGTGTGGTGGGATGGACAGCCTCTGGTCCCACAGGTTCAGGTGTGCACCGTTCCCGGGGCTACAGGCGTGTGCACTCAGTCTCTGCCACTGGGACGGGACAGGCAGCCACTGTTCCTGCAGGTTCCAGTGCGCACTCTCCCTAGGGCTGCGGGCCTGTGCGCAGGGCCTTCCTCGCCAGTGTGGGAGCACTGGGGGGCTGGGCAGGGTTAGGGGTACAGGAGGCCAGGGTGACTGACCCGGCTCTCTCCCAAGAACTCTGCGACAGACCTGAAGGGTGCTGGACCTGGGGCTGCAGTCACCCTGGTCCCTGCGCTGGACCCAGGGACCTTATTGTCCTTAAGCATTCTCCTTACCATCTGATTTTTCAATGTCCTCTACAATTTTGGCCTCCAGTCTTCATATATGCTGGGGTACCCTTGGCTGTTCACTCTGATCCTCAGAAGATTGGCTAGGTGTTCCACCCATCGGCAGGGGGAAGTGTACTCCGCTCCCATCTATCTCGCTGCCATCTTCTATTTCCTCTCTCTCTCTCTCTATATATATATCTTATATATACTACATATTATACTATACTATACTATGCTATATATACTATATATAATATATAGTGTGTGTATGTATATGTATACACACATACACATATATATACATACACATATACATACATACTATAAGGTATATGTATATATCTTATAGTCTAATGGGTGCTCCTTAACAGAAAAAAAAAAAAGAAAAAAGTTTAAATTACTTTTTGGGTCACATCTAGGTCCAAACTTTTAAAATTCAAGATAATTTGGTTTCAGGTGATAACAATGCAACTAATATTCATTTAAGAAAAAAAGCTTGTTTTTATAGGTTATAAAATTTCAGATATCTCACATAGCAATATTTCTGCTGATACATCTCCTAGGGCAAGGGAAACAATAAAGGAATGGGACTACATCAAATTCAAAAGCTTCTGCACAGCTAAAAAATAACCATTAACAAAAAGAAAAGGGAACCCACTGAATGGGAGAACATATTTGCCAAAGACACAACTGATAAGGGGTTAATTTCCAAAATATATAAAGAATTTATCCAACTCAACACCAAGAACAGAAACAACCCAATTAAAAATTTTGTAAAGGACCTGAATAGACACTTCTCCAAAGAGGACATACAAATGACCAACATGCTTACAAAAAGATACTCGATGTCACTAATCATCAGAGAATTGCAAATTGAAGCCACAATGAGATAACACCTCACATCAGTCATAATGGCCACTATCAATAAATCAACAAACGTGCTGGCAAGGATGTGGAGAAAAGGGAACCCTCATGCACTGTTGGTGGGAATGCTGACTGGCCCAGTCACTGTGGAAAAGAGTATAGAGTTTCCTCAAAAAATTAAAAATGGAAATGCCTTTTGACCCAGCTATCCCACTTCTGGGAATACATTAATACACTTCTGGGATTTCCTTAAAATGCCAAACACCAATTCAAAAGAATGTATGCATCCCTATGTTCATAGTAGCATTATTTACAATTGCCAAGATTTGGAAATAGCCTAAGTGCCCATCAATAGATGAGTGGATAAAAAAAAAGCTGTGGTACATCTACACAGTGGAGTACTACATGGCAATAAAAAAGTAAAAACTCTTACCTTTTGCAACAGCATGGATGAAACTGGAGATTATTAAGCTAAGTGAAATAAACCAGTTAGAGAAAGACAAACACCATATGATTTCACTTATTTGTGCAATCTAATGAATGAAATGTACTGACAAACTAAATAGAAACAGAGGCATGGAAATGTGGAATAGACTGAAGCTGTCAGAGGGGAGGGAGGAGGAGGGAACTAGATGAAAGAAGGTGAAGGGAATAGCCAAAGAACATACATTCATAACACGTAGACACAGACAAGAGTGTGGTGATGGCCTCAGGGAAGGGAAGGGGACAAGGGCTGGGAGGCGGTGACAAAAGGTGGGGAAATGGTGATATCTGTAATATGTAAACAATAAAAATAAACGTAAAGAAAGAAAAGCTTGTGAAAAGTGTAGAGTAATATGGTTTGGGGGACTGTCTGGCACAGACTAGATATAAGACCCACTACCATTCCTTTCCTTTATTCTTTGGCTACATCTCTCTGCAGTGGCCTCTGCTCCTCACCCCTACTTTCTATTTCCCAGCAGTTCCAATGAAATTCCTAGAGTTCAATTTCATTCTCTCCACCCTTATTCCTGAATATATCACTGTAACCAGTGAGAAAAACTATATGATTTGTCAAGGTCTGGGTTATTTGCCCATATATTGGGAGAGAGTGGCAACAAGTATATCCCCAAAGGAGAACTGAGGTGCTAACCCATCTTTATACTTACTGCCTCTAAGCACCTAGCTCGTACTTGGCCATTCAGAGGTTTACAAATGCATGATCAATCTGCATTCCTGTTTCTCAGCAGTCCCAATTACATCGTACATTAGACTATAGTTTATTATCTTTCAAACAAGATGGCTACACAAAGAAAAATATTACCATTTTTGCTTGTCCAATGTATCATAATCTAGTGGACAAAAATGTTTGCTTTCAATCATGCCAAACCTGTGGGTAAAGCACTATATAGACCTGGCAGGTTATTTCTATCACTACCAGTAGGCTCCTAGAGTAAATCATCTTAGCACAAACATTCCCTTCAAAGCTTTATAATATGGAAATGGTGCCCCAAAGCGGGCCCCATGATGAATCTTGATCTTAGAGTGTTGTGTTCATGGAAACCAAGGAGATGGAATCTCTGGAGCAGCCTGGTCCGGTAGAATTTTCTGCAATGATGAAAATCTTTTCTAATGTGTGCTGTCCAATATAGTAGCCACTGGTTGCTTGTGACTGCTAAGTGCTTGAAATATAAGTATGATTGGGAACTAAATTGTTAACTTTATTTAATTTAAATAGCCTCATGGGATAAGGGCTATGTATTAGATAACACAGCTCTGGACATAAACTACATGCGGTCACGGTTCTGCGACTCACTGTTGTATTCCCATGTAGTACAGTTTCCGAGGCATAGCAAGCACCTAATATTTGCTGTTGTTGTTGATAATAACACTAATAATCAACATTTCTCAGATACTTCCTATGAGCCAGGCACTGTGCTAAATTCATATAAATCTTTTCAAAGATGCTCCACACCTTACCTATTAATTCCGAGCATTTCCTAGAAGTCCAGATAGTTGTGGGAGACAGTGAAAGTCTGGAGCCCATTATAATATGTGAACTGAGTGGCCTCAATTCAACAGAATATTCCCCTCATAGGATATAACATGTAAACCACCACTACTTTTATCGTAAGCTCTACTGACATATATTTGATATACAAAGAACTGTACGTATTTAATGTGCAAATTATGACAAATTTGGATATATGCATATGCCCCGACACCATCGCCACTATCAAGGGACTAAACACATTCGCCACCTCCCCCAATTTCCCCATGTTCGTTTGTGTTGTGTGTGTGTGCGTGCGTGTGCTCAGAATGCCTATTGTGAGGCCTCTGCTAAGTGTAAGCACAATGTTGCACAGCACATCCCTAGAATGTGTTCATCTTACGTAACTAAAACTTCATAGTCTTCGAGTGACAACTCCCATTTCTCCCTCCCCTCAGCCTCTGGCAACCACTATTCTAGTCTTTGCTTCTAAGAGTTTCATTATTTTAGATACCTAGTAAGTGGAATCATGCAGCATGTGTCTCTCTGTGACTGGCTTATTGCACTTACCATAATGTCCTGTAGGTTCATTCATGATGTAGCAAATAGTAGGAATTCTAAATTAAGTCTGAATAATATCCAGTGTATGTACACACATTTCCTTTATCCATTTTTCTGTCAAGGACAGTGGGATCGCTTATATATCTTGGATATAGTGAATATAATGTACGTGGGGGTGCAGATATCACTTAGGATCCTTCATTTCCGTTCTTTTGGATATACACCCAGAAATGAAAGGTTGGATCCTGTGGCAGTTCTATTGTTAATTTTTGGAGGAAACTCCATGCTGTTTTCCATAATGGCTGCGCCATTCTACTATCCCACCACTAATGAATAGGGATTTTAATTTCTCCAACATCTTCATCAACACTTATCTTTTGACTTTTTGATAGTTGCCATCCTAATAGGTATGAGGTGATATTTCATTGTGGTTTTGATCTGCAGTTCTCAAATGATTAGTGACTTTGAGCATCTTTTCATCTATTTGTTTTTCTTCAAAGTAATGTCTATTCAATTCCTTTGCCAATTTTTAAATCAGGTTATTTGGTTATTTGGAGGGGTTTTTGTTTTGTTTTGTTTTTTGCTATTGAGTAGTAGGAATTCCTTGTATATTGGCAAATATTAACTGCCATTGCATAGGTTGTCTTTTTACACTGTTAATTATTTCCTTTGCTTTTAGAAGCATTTTAGTTTGATGCATTACCACTTGTCTCTTTTTTGTTGCCTGTGCTCTTGATGTCAAATCAAAGAAAACACTGCCAAAACTAATGTCAAAAGTTTTCCTTATATTTTCTTCAAAAAGGTGTACAATTTCAAGTCTTTTGTTTAAGCCTTTAACCCATCTTCAGTTGATGTTTTTGTATGGAATAAGATAGGAGTCCAATTACATTCTTTTGCATGTGGATATACAGTTTCCCCAACACAACCACAACTCAGTAAAATCAAATTCTGATTCTTCAAATTCAGCAATGAAGAAAGAATATTCGTACAGGGTACATGTTTACGTGTGCAGTTCCAATTCTTTTTCTGTGATAGGCTATTTCTGACTCACAATTACTACATTTACTAATGCAGTAGAAAATTGTTAGTTAACAATGTGACAAAATCTATGATTTTTCACTCTACTAACCTCCCATGATTTAAGTTTGCCTAACATCAGAACAGTTTTAGGGGATGATTTCTTCTTTATTGCACTTTGCCAAAATTGATTACAGGATTATCCTTTGAGAAAGGCTGACACACTTAAATAAGACTTTACAAATCCTGGGGAATCAAAAACAGAACAAAGCAAGCAAGCAAATAAAAGAAATAGATCTGCTACAAAAAGGAACATATGATTAGATAATCTGTCTTACAAACTAGAGCAGTTAGGATAGGGATAAGGAAGAAATCTGAATTAAGAATGACTGAGATTTTATCTCAGTTTTGTAACTTATGCATGAAATCTTTAACAATTTTCTTAACCTTTCTGTACCTCAGTTTCCCCACATGTAAACTGGAAACACGATGGTGTCTACCACATTTTGTTATGACATTTAAAGTGAACACGTGCAACATACTTAGAATAGCACCCAGCAAGTGGTGTTAATAAAAATTTAACTATTTTAAACGTTATTAATGTTATCAACATCATCACAATATGTCTATATAAAATATGTATCTCTACCTAGTTTCTGGCATTTTACCATGTGACAGAAACCATCCACTTTAGTTCTGGACTTCGCTAAGGCACAAATGAATCCTTGCAAATCCAGAGCACAGATAATAAGTCTACCTGTCATTACATTGTTTCCCAAATTCTGGAATTCCTCTGTTAATCCCTAAGGGGAACACTGACAATAATAGCAGACTTTTAATGATGACTCTTTCCCTATTTTGTAAGGTGCTGCCTTACACAATTATATCACAGTATTCAAATAACCTGTGATAATTATAACATAAAATCAGTCTCAATATTTCTTGAAAGGGCTACAAATTTTACAAAGCACTTACATATTCACTGTTCATTTCTCTTGATTTTTACAAGAGTCTATAATATAAGTATTAGCATACATATTTCATAAATTTAGAAAATCAAAGAATCCAAGAGACAGGTGTGAGGTTGATGTAACAATTAGGAAACAGAGAGTTCTAGTCTTGAACTCACATCTTAAAAGTCCAAATCCAGAGATATTTTTCTTTTTTCTTCTTTGTTTCTAAACTTTAGACTTTTTGATGATGACCTTTGTGTTGTCAGGGTTACTTTGTAGGTAAAACAAGAAATGAGAGGGGGAGATGCTATGCTTTACATCTTTTTCTAGGCTACAAGGTCATTCACAAAGTATGAAACTGTAAACTCTACAGAAAGAAAAATAATAAGGAACACTCTGTTCTACTAGGAACGTGCATTTTATAGCTTTATCCTACTTGAAGTAAAAATGGTTAAGCAAAATGACCATTACATTTTATTTTTACTCTAATGTCTTGTTTATGTTACATATCTGCTGCCTAAAACCATGTTATTATCATTGAAACTCAGATGTTTATGTGCTCACTTCCATACCAACTATCACTTTCTTTTTGGGAATAATTTAACATATATATATACAGTTTTCTCATAGTTTGTTCTTCAATTTCAAATTCCTTAACTGGGGATTTTACTTAAAAGGGGATGACAAAAGACACAAAGAGATTTGATGTAAAGCAAAGTATCCAATTGAAAAATATTCAAGTGAATTCTGTATTTGTTATCTTAAAATAAAACTTCAAAGGAAATGATGGAAGAGTTTCAGGTTCCTAACTGTATAATTTTTTTTTTAAATAATGAAAAGCCATGTAGATGAATAGATCTTTATAATTGCATATGTGGTTGCTGACTGGACTTCTCACTTTTCGTTTATTTTATTTCTAGCTTTTTTGGGGGGGTAAGTATCATTCTTTAATAGAGGTGCATTCTGAATAATTTTAGCACAACATTTAAATATACTACATATAAAGGTTTATTTAACAAAGGGCTATGATTTTGTGGTACAATTCTGACCCACAATACAGGACCTGGCTCTTAATGCATAAAGATATCTGGTTACCATGACTATAATTACCATAATTTTACACCTATTAATTTTGTCTGTAGAATTAATTTCCATAACTTATGACTTGAAACAAAAACATCATCCCTGTTCCATAGTTTCCAAGAGAAGAATGATTATAAACTTCATAAAGGCCAATTTTTAATTTTTAAAAAAATTTTTTTGCTGTCTCTGAATCCTCCAAACTAGTTTCCTCTTATTAAAATTCAAACAGCTGTGAAATGGCCAGGCCATTTGAAGATGAAAGTAAGTGTGAAGTGACCTTCATCCTGATAGAAGAGAATATAAAAAACATACTTTCCAGTTGAAGTTACACAAAGCAAATTAAGAAGTACCTAGGGCTATAATTTACTACGAAAATGTTTCTTAAATTTCTGACAGTTTCATTTAACGGACTAATTGAATTTGCTTGTAGGCATTTTAGAGATGGAGTCTAATAACTGTACTGTCATTTGGGAAGAAAATGAAAATTACATTTTATGTGAGAATTATGTTTGTAATGGCCCAGGTCTCCTACTAAACATTTGACAAATATCTGTAAGTATTTATGCCTACTTGTATTAGATGACAATGCCAATTCTATTAAAAGGTGATTAAAAGAAAATCTCACATGTAATAGCTTAGAACTATAAATGTTTCTTTTCTAAAGGACCAAACACCTGCCAAAAGGAGAAGTTAAAATACAGTATTTCTACTATATGAAAAATATGCATTTATTGTATATTCTGTTTATTCATTCACACTGGCATGTGAGGATGAGCCGTTTTACAATTTTCCATCTTTGATTGTGTGCTGCTTCTTGCCATTGATGATTGATCCAAACCCCGTCCCTGGGAGTTTACATTTCCCAGATGCCAACAAGAGACTGCTGTGGAGGACTTAGAATTCAAAGTTTCCAAGAACAGAAAATTCTATGTTCAGATTTTTTTAATTGTCCTCTAGAGAAACCAAAAATACAACTCTTTTTTGAGGCATGTTTTAAGGCCATAAGAAGAAACGTACAAATAGAGTTTTGCAAACAGTGTCTTCAGGTGAAACTTAGAGTAAAATACCCTATAATTTTCTATAATTATACACCTGAATAATGGTCAAAACACTGATTTTTCTCTTATTATTCTCTTTAGAAACAATCTAGAATCTTGGCATGTAAAATATAAAACACCTGACAACATTTCATAATTATCTCCTTTCATCACGTGTAATTGTGTTACTCATTTCATGAAAATGACATTTAAGAGAAAAATGTGAAAGCTACAATTATATAATTATTTTTCCAAGTACCAATGCTTGTATGCTCTGTGAAAGCCACACTAGCTCAGGGTTTAAAATTTCACTGAATCTATGGGCAAAGTTATCTACATTTATTTTAGTTCCTCTCTTATATCCCATTACCTGTGAACTCTCTGAAGCCACAAAGTAGTATTTTCATCATGCAGTATCCTTCCGTCTCTAGTGTAATGCCTGACACATAGTAGTTATTTGATACGCATTTACTGGCATGAGTTGACTGAAATGATTAAAACAAAACTAAATAGGGTGTGGCACACAGGGAAGGAGGAAGTCAAAAAGATCAATCCTCTGTGGACTTTATCATTCTTGCTGCTCTAGCGATTTCATGTTTTTTCCCTGATTTAAAATAAATAAATAAATAAATGCTCAAATTTGTAGCAAAAGTGAGAAAATATTTCTGACTTCGGTCAATATGGTGGTGTAGGTAAACATGGCTCACCCCTTTGCACAACCACATCAAAATTACAACTAAGCAATAGAATAACCATCATACAGAACAGTCAGAAATCAAGCTGATTGGTATTAAAGAAGAAACTACAGTGAGCCTGGTAAGAGGTGTAGAGACATGGAATGGGCTGGTCCCACACCCACAAGAGGCAGATAAAAATAAGGAGGGATATCTGATGTGTGAGGAGCCCCAGTACCACACCCGGCACCCCAGCCCAGGGCTCCAATGCCAGGAAGATAAATCTCCATAACTTCTGGCTATAAAAAGCAATGGGGATTGAGGCTGTGGAAAACAGAAACTTTTGGAATGCCAGGCACTTCCTCTTAAAGGGCCCAAACACAAACTTACTCTGACTTATTCCCTCTGAGCCACAGCATGGGGGGGAGGGGGCAGCAGATTGAAAAGCATTAGAGACATATGGGGAGGAACTAAATTGTCCAGCATCAGGGCTAGAGCTGGGGAGCAGCTTTTCCCAGACAGAAGTGTTGGCAGAGGCTACTGTTCCTTTTCTGAGCCCTCTCCTCTCACAGAGCCAGCAGGTAGGACCCGTATCTGAGATTCCTTCAAGCTGGCTCACACAGTTTGCCCCACCCTGGTGACTTCCTGAGGCCCTGCCTCACCCAAATATCAGGCCCACCCATGCTGTTTCCAGTGGCTTATCCATATGAATGGCTTGTCTTGGCCCATGATTCAGGTTTTCCTAAATTCTCTCAAACAATCAGCATCTTGCTTTAGCAAGAATTATACCTCTCTCTAAGTTGCCACAGGCCCAGAACTAGCAGTAGTCAGCCTTGTTCACAGTTTAGCCTTGCCTGGGCACCTCCAAGCCCAGCAAAAGTGGCCATCTACAGATCACATTTGTAGCTAATGCTGTGAGAACCTGGGACAAAACATAGATTGTGGCTCACCTTGTATGTGTCAACAGCAATCAAGGCTTAGCTATGACAGAAGGATATACACAGCCCACACACCTTCAGTACCCAGCTTAGGTAATAGGGGAGGCTGTGCCACTGACCCTACAGGATACCTACTATATTAAGCCACTCCAGCAAGCCTGGGAAGCGTAGTACTTCTACCTAATACATAAAGCAAACACAGAGAGGCTGCCAAAATGAGGATACAAAGAAACATGACCCAAATGAAAGAACAGAACAAAACACCAGAAAAAGAACTAAACAAAATGGAGAAAAGCAATCTATCACTTGCAGAGTTTAAAACACTGGTTACAAGGATGTTCAGTGAACTTAATGAGAACTTCAACGATATAAAAAAAGATCCACTCAGAAGGGAAGGATACAGTAATTGAAATAAAGAAACATTTATAGGGAATCGACAGGAGAGTGTATGAAGCCTAGAATCAAATTAATCATTTGGAACATAAGGACACAAAAAACAATGAACCAGAATAGCAAGAAGAAAAAAGAATCCAAAAAAATGAGGGTGGTGTAAGGAGCCTCTGGGACAACTTCAAGCATACCAATATTTCCATCATAGGGGTACAAGAAGGAGAAGAGAAAGAACAAGAAATTGGAAATCTCTTTGAAAAAATAATGAAATGAAAGAAAACTTCCCTAGTTTGGTGAAGGAAATAAACATGCAAGTCCAGGAAGCACAAGAGCCCCAAACAAGATGGATACAAAGAGACTCACTCCAAGACATATCATAACGAAAATGCCAAAGATTAAAGACAGAGAATATAAAAGCAGGGAGAGAAAAGCAGTTATTTAGTTACAAAGGAGCCCCCACAAGACTCTCACTTGATTTCTCAAAAGAAACTTTGCAGACTACAAGGGATTGTCAAGAAATATTCAAAGATGAAAAGCAAGGACCTACAACCAAGATTACTGTACCCAGAAAAACTATCATTTAGAATCAAAGGACATATGAAGAGTTTCTCAGAGAAGAAAAAGCTAAAAATGTCCATCACCACCAAACCAGTACTGTATGAAATGTTAAAGGGTCTTCTTGAAGAAAAAAAGTTAAAAAATATTAACAATAAAAGGAGAATAAGTATATATCTATCAACAATTGAATCTAAAAAACAAAATAAGCAAACAAGCAAAACAGAAACAGAACCATAGATAAAGAGAACATTTTGATGGTTGTCAGATGGAGGGAGTTCAGGGGAATAGGTGTAAAGGGTGAAAGCGTTGAGTACTAATTGATAGTTACAGAACAGTCATGTGGATGTTAAGTACATTATAGGGAATCAAGTACACCTCAAAGAACACATATGCAACACCCATGGCATGTACAACAATGTGGAGATTGCCTGGGGAGTGGGGGATACTGGGCGGAAGGGAACAAAGGGGAAAAATTGTGGACAGCTGTAACTGCAGTAACTGTAAACAATAAAATATAATAATGAACACATTTTCGAGGGAAATAGAGGACTTCTATCATGTCAGGTGTAGGGCATTTTTCTATTATAGGAAAGTAGTGTTCACTTAGCATTTTGCTTTATATTTATCATTATTACACTATAGAAGTAAAATAAAAATCACACGCTAATACTCTGATCAAAAATTTTATTTTATTTCTCAAGATTGGTGTGGCAATTAGGGGCCTTTTGTGGTTCCATATAAATTTTTGGAATTTTTGTTCTAGTTCTGTAAAATATGCCGTTGGTATCTTGATAGGAATTGCATTGAACCTATAGATTCCTTTAGGTAGTGTGGACATTTTAATGTTAATTCTTCCTACCCATGAACACAGTATATGATTCCACTTATTTGTAACTCCTTTAATTTCTTTCTTCGGTGCTCACAATTTTCTATATACAGGTCTTTTACACCCTTGGTTAAATATATTCCCAGGAATTTTTTTTGAAGGTATTAGGAATGGAATGGTTTTCTTAGGCTCCATTTCTGAAGTTCATTATTGGTGTGTAAAAATGTAACTGATTTCTGGATATTCATTTTACAGTCAATTAATATTAGATTGGCCAAAAAGTTTGTTTAGATTTTCCTGTACAATGGCTCTAGTAGTGCTTAATTGTCTTTAACCTTTTTCCAAACCTTTTTTAAATTTATTTATTTATTTTTATTCAGTTACAATTGTCTGCATTTTCTCCCCATCCCTCCCCCCCATCCCAGCCAGTCCCACCTCCCTCCCCACCTCTATTCTCCCCCTTGATTTTGTCCTTGTGTCCTTTATAGTAGCTCCTATATACCCCTCTCCCCACTATCCCCTTCCCACTCCCCTCTGGCTATCCTGGAGAGCATTATGCTAAGTGAAATAAGCCAGGCGGTGAGGGACAAATACCATATGATCTCACCTTTAACTGGAACATAATCAACAAAAGAAAAAAGCAAACAAAATGTAACCAGAGACATTGAAATTAAGAACAATGTAACAATAGCCAAACCTTTTGTTAAATTGTATTGTGACAGTTGTCATAAAAGCATGAATTTTAAAAAGCCTTATCAAAATTGATGAATTTTTGTTCAGCCACTTTAATATTGAAAATGGAAGAATATATGCAACATTTTTGGCATATTATACTTTATTATTTCAAGAAAGGTACAAACAACTGAAATGCAATAAAAGATTTGTGCAGTGTATGGAGAAGGTTCAGTGACTGATCAAGTGTGTCAAAAGTGGTTTGCGAACTTTCTTGGTACTATTGACATTTTGGCCAAATAATTCTTTGCTGCGGGGCTGTCTTATGCATTGGAAGATGTTCAGCAGCACCCCTGGCCTCTACACTCTAGAAGTCAATAGCAGGAGACAGCCGACATACTCAAAATATCCAAATCAATAGTTATTGGTGAAAATAAAAAATGTGTCTTTTATTTTATAGAAAAAACTAAACAGGCTTTTTGCCCAACCCAATATTTGACAAAGGAGGCAAAAATATACTACAGGGTAAAAATGGTCTATTCAATACATGATTTTGGGAAACTTCGACAGATAACATGAAAAAAAAGAAAAAAGAAACTAGACCACCTTTTTACACCACACACAAGAAAAAACTCAAAATGGATAAAAGACTTAAATGTTAAACATGAAACCATAAAAATCCTAGAAGAAAACATAGGCAGTAAAATCTCAGATATTTCTTGTAGCAACATTTTTTTCTGATATATCTCCTCAAGAGAGGGAAACAAAATTTAAAAAATAAACAAATGTGACTACATCAAACTAAAAAGGTTTTGTGCAGCAAAGGAAAGCATCAACGAAGTGAAAAGAGAACTCACAGAATGGGAGAACATACTCTCTTATGATACATCGAATAAGGGGTTACTTATTCGATTATCCAAAATTTGTGGAAAACATAACACTCAAAACTAAATAAATAAATAAACAAACAAACAATAAAAAGTGAGCAAGGGACCTAAATAGACACCTCTCCAAAGAGGACATATAGATGCCCAATAAACATATGAAAAGATGTTCAACATCACTAATCATCAGAAAAATGCAAATGAGATTGCACCTCACACCTGTCTGAATGGCTGTCATCAATAAATCTACAAACAGCAAGTGCTGGTGAGGATGTGGAGAATGGGGAATGCTCTGGCACCTTTGGTGGGAATGCACACTGGTGCAGCCACTGTGGAAAGCACTGTGGAGTTACCTCAAAAAAATTAAAATCACCCAGCGATTCCACTTCTGGGAATTTATCTGAAGAAACCTGAAACATTAATTTGAAAGAATATATGCACCCCTATGGTCATTGTAGCAGTATTTACAATAGCCAAGATTTGGAAGCAGCCCAAGTGTCCATCGTTAGAGGAATGGGCAAAGCAATCATGGTACCTTTGCACAATGATATACTACTTGGCCATAAAAAAAGAAGGAAATCTTACCCTTTGCAACAGCATGGGTGGTCCTGGAGAGCATTATGCTAAGTGAAATAAGCCAATCAAAAATGATAAATACCATATGATTTCATTCATAGGTGGAATCTAATGAACACAGTGAACTAAGAAGAAAAATAGAGACCCATAGACAGAGAGCAGGCAGACACCTGCAGGTGGTGGGGTGGGGTATGGGGCTCAGTCAGAGAGGGTTGGAGAAATTGGGCAAAAAGGAAAAAAGAGGAAAAAGCTCATGTACATAAGCAACAGTGTGGTGGCTGCTGGAGGGAGGCAGGGTGGGAGATATTGGAGGAGGGTGTGGGGGATAAATTGTGATGGAAGGAAACTTGACTTGGGCTTGACCTGGGGTGGTGAACATATAATGCATTGTACAAATAATGTATTGTAGAATTGTGCACCTGAAATCTATATAATTTTGTTAACCAGTGTCACCCAAATAAATTCAGCGAAGGGAAAAAGCTCTATTTTACCAGATGGTAAATTCAAGAACAGGCTATGGAAATTTATATTAAAGTGGAACATTCATCTATGATGTTATTCCCAGGTGACGAGTACTACAGAACAGTGAATTGGAGCCTTAAAGACCCAGATGAAGTGGACTTATTTAGTTTTTAGTCATCTTGCAAGGAATAATTTCCTTCCCTGCAGGAAAATCTTTATATGACTGTTTTTTCCTCTGAAGAGGATTATGGGTCTACTAATTAAAAGGATATAGAGTAAAGGAAATTCTAGCTTAAATATTGCTACAATTATGAAAACTTTAATCTCAAATATCTTTTTTCTAAAAACTTTATTTTATACTCAATGTTTTCAAAGGCATCTGCCTGTGCATTTCCACATTATGCAGACCAACAATTGCAGCAATTTCCTTAAACTTCCTGCCTGTCTCAGATGGCCTGGCATAGTAACCCTCAAACTCTCACTGACCAAATCAGCAAATAAAGGGGTAAATGTTGGCCACATCCCTAGGATTAAAAACTAGAGACAGAAATAGGGTTCATATAATAAAATAAAAATAAATAGGCAGGAGGAGGCACTTTTGCAGTATCGGGTACTCTAAACATATAACTAAGATTTTAGGAAGCCGTTGGCCTAAAAATCCTAAGAGTAGGTATATACACCTAGACGTTTTTGGTTGCAAGTTATAGAAACTTACACTAAGAAGATTAAAAAATAAAGAATACATTGGCTCATTTCACTAGGATGTTTGGAGAATGACCTTCAGGCACAGCTGGGTCTAAGGACCCATACAATACTCATAGTCAACTTCAGTTTCTCTGTATATCTTCTTTTCTGCTTTTCTCTAGTTCTATTTTTCTCTGTATTGGCTTGAACCTCAAGTGTGTTCAATACCAACAGAAATGCCTAAAGTCACTAGTAGCCCAGGAGTCTCTTCAGTCCAATTGAGCAATGTAGTAGATGCTCTTGATGTCCTGCTTATAATCCTTTGGCATTGAGAGTTTCCACACATTAGTGGCTTCCTATCCCAAAAATCTATAATCTCTCTGAGACCAAGTTTTCTGCTGGAGCAAGGGCAAGCTGGAAAAGTGGGGGAGTTACTGTTCCCTGGAGAAGCTCTCAGTTTTGAAGTACATTCTACACTATCATCCAGAAGTTCCCAATGGTATGGAGCTCCAGTTTCACAAAGCAGTAATCTGCTCATTAGTAATCCCTCAACTGATTCCTTTTATTTCCCTGATCGCTGCCTTCTTCCCCTATCAGTGCTTCTTTGGATCAGCTCTCAAATAACTACTTTTCCTCAAATCTTTGCCCTAGGGTCTACTCCTATGGAATCCAACCTAAGCAGCTCCAAAACATAGTTTCATTCTCTCAATGCCAGAGGAAGCTGCTAAGTCTGGGATACTCTGAGGACCAGGTCCAAGTCATATGCCCTCCCTTTTGCAAAGAGAAAAACTGGTTTATTTCTTTACATAAATAAATTGTCTATTATCCAACGAGTAGCACATATAGGGCAGGCAAAACGTGGTATTTCCATGAGTTCAGGATACCTTGTAAGTGAAAAACAATTGTATGAGGGAGAGATTCAGGAACACCTACTTCAGCCTTTTAAGTGACATCAACCAAATTATTATTTAACTACTACACCCTCCACTATTCCTTAGAGTAACATTCTGAGTATAAATAATTCAGTATTTGTTGTAACCTTTTTTTAGAATATTAATTTGATGCAAGTATCCTAATAGTTAAGTCCCTTTTGGAACATGAACTTAAAAAACCAATATATGTAATATGAGTTTGTAGCCTATGGGACATATAGTTTTCTATTTTATTGAGTTTTAAAAAGAAATATGTGAGTCTGATGAAAATCAGAGACAATGAAAAAGATACTGGCAATTTAGAAGGATAAATTCTGGTAGATTTTTGGACAAGCTACACTTAACCAACATTTTTATATCAACTCCAGTGGAAAGTACTATAAGTATTCTATATTTACTATGATTTTCAATGGAAAAATAGATATTTACTAGATTTTTTTTTTAATTTTGAAGTCTGAGTTAAATCTATATACTCTGAGGTTTATCTCTATTGAAAAGTCAGTAAGTCCTAGTGTGAGGCCCATCCTTTGGGTTCATTCGGGAGTCAGATGCCAGAATAGAAGAACACAACTACACTGAAGGTTTTACTTGCTGACTGGTGGGGATAAAGAATAAGATAACTTTTCTAAGACATACATCTGCTAGCAATAAGTGACAAAGTGTACAAACTGGCACTAACTGCATAATAAGCAAAATGATTCAAAGCAGAAAATTCATGCTTATTAATATCAATAATTTGCTAGCTAATAAAGCAAGAAGAGGCCACCAGTCATTGAATATCACTGGGAGAAGCTGAATAAATTCAAGTTTGCTTCTGAAAGATTGGAAACTATTTTGTTAAAGAATTCATGGGAAGATATAGGCAATTCTGTTGGGAACTGCCCTGCCTGGTTTCAGAAGCTGTAACCCACCCCCTGGCCCATGACTAATGCTGAGTGAGAGACCTTGGGGCCTTAAATCACTAAGGAGACGAAGCTTATCTCCCTGGCAGGGGTGATACCTCTGCCTCCTTTTACTTTACCCTGCTTGGCCCTGAGCCTGACCAGTTAGCCAATGACAGGTAAGATTCCTCAAGGGACGGACAACCTAAGACAGGCTTGGTCACAAAGAGGCCCTCAGGGAAGGACTTGGGAGGCTATAGAAAAAGGGGGTGATGGACCCTCAACCCTTGGCTTTGATATAACCTGGGTCCTCATTCTGTCTGCAAGAAGTCTCTTAATCTCTTGGCTGCCTTACTTCCCCTCCCTGACTTAAGCTGGAAACAATGCCTTAAACCTGAAACAATGCTGGAGGTGGGTGCGGCCCTGTGCTGGAACGGGCGGGTTCCCTAAGACAAGCAGGCCTAAGAAAGACTCCATAAAATCCTATGAAACCTATTTGGCTAATACCCTCAATTTTCTGATAAGGGTCCATGCAGGGAATGAGTTTGTTCCCCAAAGTTTTATGGCCCTTTAACTATCTGACCCTGACTCAGAATAAACCCTTTGAGTTCTTTGAATGTTATCTATTATTTGATCATTTCTGCCTGACAATGATTGATGAGCTATCCATATATGCCCTGTATTGCTATGCAAATTAAACCCAATAAAAGCCCATTGAGGAACAGGTTCCTGGCCCTTCTCTTTTGAGAGATTGGCCACCTTTCCTCCTCAAGCAGATTATGTCTTGGTAGACTTATTCTCATCTGTGGTGGCCAGGGGGGCCCTGCGGGCAGAGCCCCTCTACAAGATTCAGTTTGTACTCAGCATTAGAATAAAGAATCAACGTTCCTGACACTAATTGTACTAACTGGAAAGAATTCCTCTAGCTTACCAAGGGTAGACATATGAAGAAGGAATTCTGTATCAAAAAAATGTCAGACTTCTGGTCAAGATGGTGGCATAGTCAGACATGGCTCACTTCTTTATACACCACATCAAAATTACAACTAAAATATAAAACAACCATCAATCAGGAACTTCAGAAATTGAGCTGAAAGGTAGTCTGTCAACCATGAAATCAAGTTGAATGGAAGTCTGACAACCACGGAATTAAAGAAACTACATCCATCCAGATTGGTAGGCACAGGTGTGGAATGGGCTGGCCCCACCCATATCACATGGATAAAAATTCAGGAGGGATATCCCAGGAGCGAGGAGTCCCAGCCCCATACTAGGCCCCCAAGATGAAGGTTTCAGTTCCAGGAAGAAAATCCCCATAATTCCTGGCTGCAAAAACCAGCAGGGATTGAGTTGGTGGGAGAAACTTCTAGAACCCCAAGCAGGTCCCCTTAAGGAGCCACACATGGACTCACCTACTCCCTCTGAGTTCCAGCACCAGGGTGGCAGCTTAAAAGGCATCAGTGGTATACAGGGAGAGACTGAAGTGTCTGGAATCAAGGTGAGCAGAAGCCATCGTCTCTTTGTTAAATCTGCCCTCCACAGAGTAAGCCAGCTGGTGCCATATCTGAGAATCCATCAACCTGGCTAGCACTGTTTGACCTACCTTGAAGATCCCGAGAGGCTCTGTCCACCCAAATTATGGGCCCACCCAAGCTGCTTTTCTATGAGAATGGCTAGTCTTGGCTCCTAAATCCTATCAAACAAGCAACAGCTGTCTTCAGTGAGCCCTAACAGCAGCCAGATTAGATTCACAGCTTGGCTTTGCCTGGGAATCTCCAAATCCAGCACAAGTGGCAGCCATCTCAGAGTGCTTTACAGCACAGGCAGAGTGCCCAGGGCAAAACACAGGTGGGGGCTGACATTGGCCTGCACCACCCAGGAAACCCCAGGGCCAGCACACCCAGTGGACAGCTACAGACCACATAGGAGAAAAACCACCCTGCCCCTGCAGAGCCGATCCTTCACAGAGATTGACGGTTAGGGGTCACAGCCAGTCCTTGCCGCTGACTGACCAGGGCAAATCCCTTCCATTGGTCTGCTAACAACAACCAAGGCTCAACTACATGAGGAAGGTATCCTCACCTCACACAAAGGGCACACCTTGAGTATACAGCTTGGGTGATAGGGGAGGCTGTGCCACTGGACCCTACAGGACACCTACTACATTAGGCCACACTACCAAGACATGGAGTCAAAGCAGCTCTACCTAATACATAGAAACAAACACAGGGAGGCTGCCAAAATGAGGAGACAAAGAGACATGGCCCAAGTGAAAGAACAGATCAAAACTCCAGAAAAAGAGCTAAACAAAATGGAGATAAGCAATCTATCAGGTGCAGAGTTAAAAACACTGGTTATAAGGATGCTCAAGGAACTTAGTGAGGAACTCAGCAGCATAAAAAAGACCCAGTCAGAAATGAAGGATATACTAATGAAATGAACAATTTGTAGGGAAACAACAGTAGAGCAAATGAAGCTGAAAATCAAATCAATGACTTGGAACATAAGGAAGCAAAAAACAACAAATCAGAACAAGAAAAAAAAAAAAATCCAAAAAATGAGGATAGTATAAACAGCCTCTGGAACAACCTTAATAAGTCCAACATTTGCATCATAGGAGTGCCAGGAGAAGCGAAAGAGCAAGAAATTGGAAATCTATCAGATAAAATAGTGAAAGAAGACTTTCCTAATTTGTTGCTGAAAATAGACATGCAAGTCCAGGAAGCACAGAGAGTCCCAAACAAGATGGATGCAAAGAGGCCCACTCCAAGACACATCATAATTAAAAGCCAAAGGTTAAAGATAAAGAGAAACTCTTAAAAGCAGCTAGAGAAAAGGAGTTAGTAACCTAATAGACGCCAGATGGGAGAAGGAGGGGATTAAGAAGTACAAATAGGTAGTTACAGAATAGCCATGGGGATGTAAAGTACAGTGTAGGAAATGGAGTAGCCAAAGAACTTATACACATGACCCACAGACATGAACAATGGTGATGGGACTGCCTGAAAGAGTAGGGGGTGCTGGGTGGAAGGAGTCAAAGGGGGGAAAAAATCAGGACAACTGTAATAGCGTAACCAATAAAGTTACCTTTTGTTTTTTTTATCTGAAATACTGGATTAAAATGTACTTGACTCAAAAATAAATAAATAAATAAATAAAATGTAATTTTTAAAAAACCTTACTGAAAAAAAAAGTCAAGTCCTACACATCTATAATACTATGGATTCTTACACACAGTTTACTGAACAGAGTACAGATTCAGCAGAGCTAAAGAAATATTATTACTCTACTTATAATACAAAACAAACAACATAAATAAAAACCCTTCAGTTTTAAGAGAAAAAGTATAATCAGTTTGAATACCACAGGGTGCCTAGCAGGCCTTCAGCTGAATATTATTAGAAGGAAAGTGCATGATAATCTTATAATAATAAAATAAAATGGAAATTATGCAAAATTAGTACATTAGATTTACTTTTCCTACTTTAATTTCTTCTGATTTATAGGTAACATTTTCATGGCCATAATTATACTCTTGCTATTTCAATTTCCAAGACAGTTCATGGTTTAATGTCATTAATGGGTGAGAGACTGCTTATGTTCAGCTATTGGAAGTAAAGACATCAAAAGTTAGGAATATTTTATATTTGCAGAAGGATTAGCAACACTATATTGACTGACTTAAAACAAAACAAGAATTTGAAAAGCCTGAGAGATAAGCAATTTTTTCCCACAGACCTGCAGGAAGAGGATCAGGTAGGATCCCAGGACAGAGGTGATCACAAAGCAGTTTTGAGGAATTTCAAAATCGTTGGTGACTTTCCAAATGTTCTCTAGGTGGTTGCTTGAGTGGACACAAAATCTACTAAAGAAAAGGAGAGAGAAGCCAAAGGATGAGGTAAAGAAAGAATGATAGAGGATATGAGCTGTAGAGAGGTACACTCACCCTTATTCCTCTGGGAAGGTAGAGAAAAGCACAGCCATAAGCTCTGTGAGTAGGAATGAAAGCACCCTAGAAAAAATGTCCCCAGTTTGACTCTGGGCAAGTAATATCAAATAGCTGATGCTCAACTATAAGCCTGGAGTTGGATAAGTTCCTTTTAATTTTAATGTTCTCTGCATGACCTTCTATGAACAAAATTCCTATTCTTTTATAGGCTACAGGGAATTTAAAATAAAACAAACAAACATACTTCATGAAGCTACTCGGGCATTTTGGAAAACAGGCCTTCTGAAGAAATTAATAGTACCTTAGCTTAGCCTTAGGGTGGTTTTTTTTTTTTTTTTTTTTTTTATTGTTATTCAATTACAGTTGTATGCCTTTTCTCCCCATCCCTCCACCCCACCCCAGGTGAACCCACCTCCCTCCCCCCTCTCCACCCTCCCCCTTGGTTTTGTCCATGTGTCCTTTATAGTAGTTCCTGTAATCCCCTCTACCCACTGTCCCCGCCCCCACCCCCCACCCCCGCCCTGGCTATTGTTAGATTGTTCTTAACTTCAATGTCTCTGGTTATATTTTGTTTGCTTTTTCCTTCTATTGCTTATGTTCCAGTTAAAGGTGAGATCATATGTTATTTGTCCCTCACTTCCTGGCTTATTTCACTTAGCATAATGCTCTCCAGTTTCATCCATGCTGTTGCAAAGGGTATAAGCTCCTTCTTTCTCTCTGCTGCGTAGAATTCCATTGTGTAAATATACCATAGTTTTTGGATCCACTTAGGGTGGTTTTAAAGGGGGGCGGAGGAGTGCATGTGGACAGTATCGAATGTGATACCACTCTGCTGGGCAGTGCCTCCCAGTCTCCGCTCCGACAGTGCTGAACTTCAGAAATAGCTGGAAAGGAAAAAGGTTTTCCTAATATTTGAGGTATTAAAGAAAATGGAGACTCTGAAGGCCAAAATTTTGTTTGCGTTTTGGCATTGCTTCTCAATGCAGCCTAAAACAATTTAATTGTCTCTTTATGTCCTTGATTTTCTTACATGCAAAATTTGAAATTTTAGTCCAAATCTACTTCTGTCTTTGACAGACGTATTAAGGTAACTGTGAGACAATGTGTGAAAGGCCTCGAACTGCAGGGAGGGAGAGGTACCTGACGTAATGCTGTTTGTAAACATCATTTGTTCTGCCTTTTGTTTTTGCTGAATAACCCCATTTGACTCATAAACTCAGCACTCCCGCAGGAAAGCCAAATAAACCTTCTCTTTGGAAATGCATTTCTCGTATTCTCAGAGAAGACAAGAGTGCCTATTGGACATTTCAGAAGGTGCAATTTCATGCGACTTCTCATGGATTTTAAGCTAAAGAAACTCTCTAAAGTTCTGTTTTCTAATATTCTTTATCTCTGACATTCAAACATCATTTAACTTAAATCTTACTAAACAGACCAAGCATACTTATATCTGCAGCTTTCAGGCAAGAGCAATAAAATGGGAAAAATAATGACAATCAGTACAATATTGTGTATTATGTTTACATATCAACTCAACAAATTGTTACCTAATAAATATGCAATGCTTCTAAGATTACTTCTCCTTCAAAATTATATAACACAATTTAATTTTTCATCTCACAGAAAGTCTTGCAAACAAAACTTATTTTATACCCAGGATATTTATTGAAGCTTAAATTTTGTGACTGGGTATATGGAACAGTTGGCAATAACAACAGCAGCTCATTTGCTAGATGTCATTTTAATAGAGAGCTTCCTGTCAGTGTTTGCCAGGTGCTTGCCCTAACTAATTTAATCTTCAGAAAAGACTCTTGAAGTACTATTGTTATTTCTTCATTTTAAATTTTAGAAAACTAAGTCACACAAGGGTGGAGGAGTAACTTATTCAAAAGAAGGCACAGTTGGGATTTGAATTTCTTCAGTCTGGCTCCTGAGCTCATACACTTATCTCAATTCTATAAACAGTTCCTATCCCAAGGGCATCTAGTGATGTTGTGGGCTCTGTTACTTCATATAAATACTGATTTTATCGCCATAGTCTATGATGGTATGTCCACAAAGTGGCACTTAGCTCTGGATTGAGATGAATTGGAACACAAAACTTGGATGAGAGCTGGAAGAACTAAAACACAATTTTAGTTCTGGCACTGCTCTTGACTTCCTGTTTGATCTAGAATAAGTCAACTTCCTTGGGATACAATTCTTGTGGGTTAAATAAGTAAATATATACAATATATAAAATACATAAAATATGGGACTCATAAATCTTTTTCCAAATGATTAAATACTGATTCTATGATTAATTTGTCTAAAAATAACTGACATGGCATTATACAAATTGGTAGGGAAATAAACTTCATTGATGTAAAAATATAGATGAAAATGTCCTACGTATATTCCATTGACTTATTTTGGATTTTTGATAAGGACCAGATTGGTTCTTAAGAAAAACACAAAATATCAGAATACCCATCACAAGAGAACATATGTGAGCAATAACAAAAAAGCAATAGGTCACATGTTTACACTTTGAGGTCAGTATTTTTTAATTGAAAAAAATTAAAAATACATTTATAGGAAGAATGGAAAATGTTACAGCAATGATATAATAAACAAACTGATAATGTTATAACTTAATCAAAACAAGGAAAGGGGCTAATTTCCTCTGGCTTGCTAAAGCAAGAATCACTTGAAATAGACACATTGTGTTGATTTAATCAATAGGCTTGATCATATAGCATGGGGATGGGGCATGGCCATAGCAGAGGGTGAAAATTGCTGCAGACTCTGACACTCTAGTCCATCATTATTGGGAGAAAAAGTACCAACTCATAGGTAGCAACACTACCTAGGAACTACTGGATATTAGATGCATTATGAATATCTAGGTTTTATAATTTTATGACCTGTTTTTGTATTTGGAAATGAGAGAAAGTGGAAGTGCGTCAATGAGCTAGATGACTCCAGAAAACATGCTTGCTGTAGTAAAGTCTGGGGTTAGATAGGGTCAAACTCTCTGCAGTTGTGGAATGTATCCCTGAGATAGTGATCAACAGGAATAAGGGAGCATCATCCTGGGATTCTCTGCCACATCTTCCATGATCAATTAAACCAATATTACCTCATATGTCAGTAAAGGAAAGAGGTTACTGGAGTCTTCTGGCATGCATGGGACTTCAGTCTTCGTTTAGATAAATTACATAAATAAATTTATCAAAGCATCCAAGTTTTCCAGTGACACCATAATAGCGAAAGTCCTAGGATATAAAGTCCCAGGATATATCCAAAAAAGGGGGCTTGGGAATCATTATGTTTTTTGAGACATAGTTGTCAAACACATTTAGAATCAAATTTGTCTTCCTATAAATCCTACATGTCTCAAAGCACTTTCATAGGATGTACGGACAACAAGTGAAATAGATAACAGTATCCCAATTTCTCAGAAGGGAAAACGAAGGCCCCGATAAACTGCAAGTTGTACCACATCATATAACTCTACAGCAGCGCTAAGGTTTTATTTAACCAACATATTCTGTTTTGAAGTTTAAATCCTTTCTTATCCTACTATAATAGTAAAAATTAATGAATCCTACAAAACTCCCTCATGATATAAAAAATATCTTCAGGAGTAGGCTCAGTAACTTCGTTCCCCCACCGCAGGTAGAAGACTACTTCGTGAAAAGAAACAGCAACACCAGCAGGTATTAAATTTGATCAGCTGAAGTTTCTGTTGGTATATCAATGTTGTTTGATCCTAGCTTTATTGAGAAATAATTGACATGCACCAGTGTGTAATATTAGGTTATAGAGTATGATGGTGTGATTTACATGTATTGTGAAATGATTAGCACAATAACTTCAGATAACATCCATCAAATTAATTTTAATGTGTAACTCATCAGGGAAAAAAAGCTGCAAATGTGGTAATAAAACAATTTTCTAGAATGTATACATCTTTCCTTTAAAATATAAAAATACCTGGCTTACAAATTCAATCTGAGATAGACATCTTAGAGACCACATGTCTGAGTCTATCACCAAAGCGTTTAACTTTTCAGCCAGGCATGTTGTGACCTACTGCAGCTGTGTTGTGAGCTCTGCAACTGCACGCTACAACTAAAAGATGGCTTTGGTTGGAGTAGAAAGACGCTCTTGCTAGGCAAATCTTCCAGGCCTGTTAAGGAACGGCGCACCGTAGTTGATGATGTACTCGTTTCTTCTTTGCCGTAGGCCATATGTTACAGCAGAAAGAATTTTCATTTGAGAAAAAAGACCTAGAACTGAATTTCTATTCATCCATCTGCCATCTGTATGATAATAACCAAGCTACCATAGTGGACCTCTCTGATGGTCAATCAACAGTTTCACAGTCTTCTTTCATCCCTGCCCACTGCCGGTCTCCCCCGAGCTCTGCCTGCCTGCCAAGATCTCCTCTCATTTTCTCTGCTTAATTCATCACTAGCATTTTCCGCGGGACCTGTGGCGTACATAATCCTGAGTTATGGCCATTCCCAGCCAGACTGGTGCCAATGAAGCCTGGAGTGACCATGAGAAATTCTGGACCCTGATCACCAGCCTGGGTACCTTGGCCACTATTCTGCCACACATGGACACCATAACTCTTCTAGGTCCCTATTCTGACTCCCCTTCTTCCCTCTGCACCTCAGTAAGCATGGAATAAAGATAGACTCATGTTTTATCAGCATTCTTGGCTGCCCGTCTTGGCGTTTCCTATGCTGCTCTATTTTATCATGATGGCTGAAAGAACATTCTTCAAAAACTCTCTTATTTTGATAAAGAGATCTTATGCGAATTTAATTTTTCTCTCTGAAATTTTCAAATTGTGTTAAAAGAAAACAATCACATCCTTTAGCATAAACAAAATATACATTTCACAAATATATACATGCACTTGCTTTATTACATACACTATTAATATCTCTCTCCTAAATGTCATTGCTTCTATTGTGAATATTCTCTGTTTGTCCAGTTAGGTATATTTTCCACAATTCCACCTTGCACCTTGCTCCATGAGGCTGAATTCTGTGGATGTCGTCATCGGGTTACCTGGCTATCTGGCTTTCCGTTTGTTTTGGCCAGTGGAAGGACGTCAGTGGGGAAGTGCAGAGAGAGGTTGAGACATTTGTGCCCTGACTCTTAAAAGGCAGAAAGTAGACAGAGGCTGCATTCCTCTGGTTAGGCAGTCCCTTTCTTACACAACGGCTCTGACTAGGTCATGAAAACCACGCTTTCTCTTTTCCCTTCCCGGCCTTTGCTAGTCCTTTCTTGGCTTCCTTAGTCCTCCTACACACGCTTTTGTAAATAGTACCATCGTTAAATTCTCCTTCCTCCTTTTGTATGTGCCACCTGTTCTTCTTGGGACCCTGATTGACAGTTTCCATGAACCAGTTTAACTGAGCAGTGTCTACTGCAAGTGCTCAGCCCACTTTTCAGAAATAATTGGTCCCTGAACAGAAAGGGAAGAAGCGACTGGTAGAAATAGTTTACAATCTTTCTGTCAAATTTTTAAAATGTAATTTCTCATTTAAGATAGTCATATATAAGGTAATCAAATTTAATAGAATATTTTATATACTTTAATGTTTAAGGCAATTTTATAAAAGAATATCTGAGGTAAAAATGGAATGAGTGATTTTTTTTTTTTTCTTATTCAACTTCTTTCACACTTAGATTTTTAAAAATCTCTTTTAAGTCTGGAAAATCAGGTCTATAAGCATGACCTTGGGAGTCTAACAATTTTAGGTTTTCCTTTCCCTGTTGTCCCACTGGAGGTCGCATCATTAAATCATCATTTGTACACCTTTTTTAAAGAACATAGCTGATGCACAGCCTATGGAGTTTCTGAATAATCAGGAGAGTGAGCATGTGAGGCTTTACAGCAGATATTCTAGCCTTCACCTGGGTAATCTGCCAGAGTGGATTTTTTCCCTGAATATTGCAATGATCACCTAGAGAATTCTTTTCCTACAATCCAACCCAAAATTCAGCTTTAGAGATATTTCTGTTTTTGCTTTATCATACAATTTATAAGACCAATCAATAACATTAGCTTTAGTAATTACACATTATTAAACTCTTCCATCTTTCTTGGAAGGTACTCTGTTAGATTTTCTAATCCATAATATCCCATGATACTGTCGGTTAAGTGTCATAGCAAAGGCTAGTGGCTCTTTTCCAATCCTGGTTTTCCTTCTTCCTGCATATTACCACTAGCCCACATTTCTCATGCTCTTGTGATCAGTTAGGTTTGACAGGATTTGAGCTCACTCCGATGATGGATGTCACTTTTAAATCCAGCTTAGGAAAACCTCAAACCCCCAAAATTTGGGGCCTATATGTTATAAAGCTTAGCGTACGTTAACACAAACAATATGACCAAATTAATTCTTTCTCATTGATGGTTTAAAGTGGTTTATCAGTGATGTAGTCAATTTCCTTGAACCTATATTTTTTCTCTAAATACTACATGTTTCTTTCCTTTTACATGGTGGTTTTCAAAAAATAAGCCTGTTTTATAATACATTTATTAACTACTTAAAGAAAGTCCAATAAGATCCATACATTCTCAGGTTCTTGGGATGAGCAAAAACAAGTATATTTCTTGTCTCACAGAACTTGATGCCTGGTGAAGGAGGCAGACATTAATCAAATAATGACTGAAAATAAATGAATATTCACCAACGGAAATAACAATATTGAAAGGAAGAAACACCGGCCTTGGTATGGAGGTGGGACAATTCTCTGATAAAATGAATGAGTGATGTCAGTAGGAGAAATCAGATTAAATCAGGTTTATGTGTTATTTTTAAGTAGTTATTGCATTCCAAGCAGTAGAAACACTGTGTGGAAGGATCCCATAGATGGAGGGAGGACTTGGTAGAAGAACATTGTGTCCAGAACAAGCCAGCTTTGGGAAATAAGGTGAGGTCAAAGAAATTGATGGGAGCCAGAATATGCAAGACACCACTGGCCATAGTCTTCTTTCCCACTAACTTTGTAAGTCACTGCAATCTGGCTTCCCACATATGCAGAAAACTGTCTTTCTCAATATCACCTATAAGTTGTCACTGCTGATTTTCATTACTACTGCATAATTCCTCCTTATTTTAATTCCTCTTCCATTGGAAAGTTCAGTGCTTTATACTCTTCATTCCTTTGTAACATCATGGAAGACTGCATTTTCCAAACATTGTCACAGCAATAATTCCACTTCATGTTCTTCTAGAACCTTGCCACTACCCCATCAAGAAGATGTCTATTTCTTCTTTCCTTGAAATGAGGTGACCTGTCTGGCTATCTCAACAAGAAGAATGTATCAAAGGTAATGCTACTTCACCTCCAAGGCTAGCTCATAAAAGATAACATAACTTCCATCTCACTCTCTCTTGAGACCATCACCCTAGCATCCAGATATTATGTTGTGATGAAGCCAAGACTATATGGAGAAGTCACATGTAGGTGTTCCAGCCAAAAGCTCAAGCTAAAGTCACAGCCAACTGACACCATCAACCTCCAGATATGGGAGTTGAGCAAGCCTACAGATGATTCCAGCCTCCAGATTTCTAGTTGCCTTAGTTGATGATGAGTGAGACAAAGACAAGCTATCCCTGCCAATCCCTATCCAAATTATGCATTTAGGAGCCTAATAAATGTCATTGCTTTCTTCTTCTAAATTTTGTAGTAGCAGTTTGTTATTTGGCAATAGTTGATCAGAATAAATATTCAGATTACTTCTTTTTTATAAGTAATTTTCTTTAGGATAATAGTGTAGTAAACTGTGTTTTTCCAAATTAACCTTCCTTGGTTTAAAATATTACTTTTGACTTCTGGACAAGATGGAGGTGTAGGTAGATACACTTTATCTTCTCACACAACCAAAAGAAGGACAACAGCAAATTTAAAAACAAAAAATAACCAGAACTACCAGAAAATCAAAATGTATGGAAGTCTGGCAACCAAGGAGTTGAAGAAACATTCATCTAGATTGGTAGGAGGGGTGGAGATGGGATGCTGGATGGGATGGGGTGGAGAGGACTCACTGCAAGGTGGTGACTGGAGGACTGGGGCTGGTGAGGCAGCAGCTAGCATACTAGGTGGTCCCACATTTGCATGTGGATAACCGGAAGGAACAACTGGGGAGCAAGACAGACCATGCAACCCAGGATTCCAGTGAGGGGATATAAGCTTCAAAACCTCTGGCTATAAAAACCTGTGAGGATTGTGGCACTGGAAGAGACTTCTTGTATCACAGGAGAGTTCACTGGAAAGATCCATGGGGTCCTAGAGCATATATAAACCCAGCCACCTGGGAATCAGCACCAGAAGAGCCCAATTTGCTTGTGGGTAGAGGGGGGAGTGGCTGAAAGGCAGCTGAAAGATAAGCAAGCAGCATTGCTCCCTCTCAGACCACTCCCCAACATGCATGCGCCACACCACAGAGATGTGGCTTGCCCCACCCTGGCGAATACCTAAGTCCCCAGCCCTTATTATGTAATAGACAGGCAGAGACAAAAAAATATATATGGCCCAAATGAAAGAACAGATCCAAGCTCCAAAAAAAAATACAACTAAATGACAAAGAGATAGTCAACTTATCAGATGCACAGTTCAAAACACTGGTAATCAGGATGCTCACAGAAATGATTGAATATGGTCACAAAATAGAGGAAGAAGTGAAGGCTATGAAAAGTAAAATAAAGGAAAATGTACAGGGAACCAACAATGACAGGTAGGAAAACGGGACTCAAATCAATGATTTGGACCAGAAGGAAGAAATAAACATTCAATCAGGGCAGAGTGAAGAAACAAGAATTAAAAAAATGAGAACAGGCTAAGGAACCTCTGGGACAATTTTAATTGTTCCAACATCTTAATCCTAGGGGGATGCCAGAAGGAGAAGAGGAAGAGCAAGAAATTGAACTTATTTGAAAAAATAATGAAGGAGAACTTCCCCAATTTGGAAAAGGAAATAGACTTCCAGGAATTCCAGGAAGCTCAGAGAGTCCCCCAAAAATTGGACCCAAGGAAGCACACACCAAGTCACATCATAATTACATTACCCAAGATGAAAGGTAAGGAGAGATTCTTAAAAGCAGCAAGAGAAAAGGAGGCAGTTACCTACAAAGGAGTTCCCATAAGGCTCTCAGCTGATTTCTCAAAAGAAACCTTGCAGGCCAGAAGGGGAAATACTTGAACAGAAATATTCCAAGTCATGAGAGGTAAGGACCTACATCTAAGATTAGTCTATCCAGAAAAGCTATCATTTAGAATGGAACGGCAGAAAGAATGCTTCCCAGATAAGGTCAAGTTAAAGGGGTCCATCATCACCAAGCCCTTATTATATGAAATGTTAAAGGGACTTACCTAAGAAAAAGAAGATAAAAAATATGAACAGTAAAATGACAACAAATTCACCACTATCAACAACTGAACCTAAAAAGAACAAGAACAAAAACAAAAAATCTAAGCAAGCAACTACAACAGGAACAGAATCACAGAACTGGAGATCACATGGAGGGGGGAAATGGGGGAAAAGGTACAGGGAATAAGAAGCATAAGTGGTAGGTACAAAATAGACAGGGGGAGGTTAAGGATAGTATGGAAATGGAGAAGCCAAAGAACTTATATGTATGACCCATGGACATGAACTGAGGTGGAGGAATGCTGGTGAGAAGGGTGGGTTCAGGATAATGGGGAATAAAAGGGAGTAAAAGAAGGGACTACTACAATAGCACAATCAATAAAATATATCTTTAAAAGAATAAAATATTACTTTTTATTCATTAGTAATATTGGGAAATAATGCTAAATATCTCATGATATTATTATAAGGATTAAATGACCTAATTCCTGTTAAGCATTTATTACAGCACCTGGAACATAATAAATGCTAAATAAATGTTGTATTTTTATTTTAACTCTGAAGCTTTGGGGTTTCCTAGCATTGTAGCCATTATTCTATTATCTTCTTATCTGATACATTCTTCCCAGCATTCTATTCCCACTGCTTCATACCATCACTTTTTTCCAAGCAACATTTTATTTCTTTGACCTAAGTAGGTTTTTAGGCTATAGTTAAAAGCAATGGCATATTATAATTTTGCAGAATTGTCTTATATGCAGCAATATTTACTTTTTCCTTCTTTAGTATATATAATTAATGTAGAATTAATAAAAAGAATGAGAATGCACTGGGTATTTTAAATATAAATCATGAGCATCTCTTTAAAGTCAGACCACTCTCTTATAAAATAACCAAAGAAAACCTGAAGCTGAGGCAAGAAGGAGATAATAATTTGAGGAAAATTTAATTTTTGAAAAAATTTGTTTAGAAAAAGAGAATGTCCTTTTATAAAGGAAGTAAAAATTGGACATGTATAAAAGCAAAACCATATTTACCTCTAATTTAGAAGGGTTAAGCACTCATTTAAGTTTTGTTTGTTTTTAAATGCACCAGGGTTGTAATATTTGCTTCATGTTTTATTCACTAACCTGAAATATTTGTCTCAAAAGACATGTATGCTTATTATTAAGAATTAAAAATTATAAATTTAAAAATACATAACTACATCTTTAAATCAGTGTCCTCAGTAGGAATAATCCACGCAAGTGACCGTGAGTGGTCTGGCAGAGTTGACATGTTGAAAGTGATTATTAATAGCACAATGAATCTTCCAGAAGAGTGATCCGGCAAGAATTATGTATGTGAAACTCCCCATATTTCACCTTGTCAGATGGAGTCATGTGTACAACCTCCTGGTTCAAGGCTAATAATGACTCACATTATGGGACATTCACTATGTGCCAGGCACAGTTCTGTGCTATTTAGCTGATTTAATTGCATTAATTCTCAAAAGAACACAGTGGTACTATTATCACCTCAAATTTTTATATGGATAAACAGTTGCAGAAAAATTAAAGACATTATTTATACCTACCTAGGTACTTTGTACCTACCTAAGCATGTACTTGTTGGGGACTGGGTTTAATGACCACTGTCTGCTCCAAAATGCTGCTTGGAGTCACTTTGCCATTTCATGGGCCGCTGGGATTTGCAGTGCCAAGTCCAAACCCTTGAGCATCGGCAGTCATGACCCTTCATGATGTGGCCCCAGTTCTTGTTGCCCATCTGAACCTTCCCTCATTTCCTCCCTATGGCATCTAGGCTCAACTAACCTAGAAAAGTAACCATTTCCCTCAGACACTTTGTATTTTTCTATCCTACTGTCTTTTTTTAACTCTTACATTTGGTATCCTTTTGGAGCTGGGTGAAAGAGGCAAAGGGATTAGGGAAAAAAAAAAAAAAAAAACCTCATAGAAATAGACAACAGTATGGTGATTACCAGAGAGAAAGGTGGGTTGGGGGAAGTTAGAGAGGGTAAAGGGCAATAAAAGGAGACAGAAGGAGATTTGACTTTGGGTGGTGACACACAATACAATATACAGATGATGTATTGTAGAATTATACACATGAAACCTGTGTAATGAGATTAACCAGTGTCACTCCAACAAATACAATAAAAAATTTTAAACTCTCACATCTGGTATCCTTTTCTTCTTTTTAGTTTGTCAAAAATCTAACAATTATTGTCAGTTCAGTTAAGTGGTGTCTTCTCCATGGAGATTTAACTGAACTAACCCTAATTATGAAGCAGAAAGGAGTCCCTACTTTCTCTTTCCTCAGGAAACATCTTTATTATATCTCAGATATTCATTTAATAGGTTATATCCTAAATTTCTAAGAGTAGTAATTGTTGTGTCTTCTTTTTTTGTTTCCCCAAAATGACAGCTATAAAGCCTTGAATAAAATTCTGGTTTCATTTGAATTAAGTTGATCATTCTGTAGCTCTCTACAACATAGCAAACATTCTAAGCAGTTGTGAAGAATTACTGTTCATAGAAACCTGATAAGTAATCTTTTGTATTAACATGTTTTGATGTTCTAGGTATGTAGCATCTAAGATACATAAAGTAGCTGACCTCTAAAATTAGTTTATGTGATAAAATATGAATGAAAAAGTGTTTCCTATTATCCAAATATATTATCAAAGATGACTCAAGGCCAAGTTGAGGGAGTCAGAAAACTCAAGGTTACAATGTTATTTGATTAATCTAAAGTAATCTTGACATTCAGACTTGATAATCTAATCAGGAAGGTAAGACTGTGTTTTGTACCTTAAGATTATTCAGTTATTTTTCTTGATTCTTCATAATTAACGACATGCAAACAAACAGTTCTTTTTTTCAAAATGAAGATGTCACAGACTATCCTCTAAAAATAACATAATAAATGTTCATCTTCCTGGTAACACATTTGCATTCTGTGTACTCAACAATGCAGACTAATTCATCTCTGGTAGATGTGCGAAGGCAACAATGACATTTTCCTGGTACTTGATTTTTCCTAACACTTAATTCCACAGAAGTACAGACTTTTCCTTAATTTTCTTAGTGGTCATTGGTCTTGGACTTCATCCCCCCTCCCCTTTTTGTATGTGAGGGATTTATCAGACCATCCTGTTCAATCTGCCCCATATGCCCTATTATTGCTCTTTCTCTCTCTCTAAACTGATGGATTTTACAATTAAAATGTTCATCCATAACTCAATTAAATAAAAACTTTCAATGTATCTGGTTTAATTTGCCATGGGTAAAAAAAAGTTCCTAACTTAACAGGTACAAAAAGGTCCCCTGCCGTATTGATACAGAGCCACTAGGTGACACAGAAACCAGTTGCTTTAGCATCAAGAGAAACATTCCACAGGCAAGAAAGTGTTGTGGCTCACCCCTCTCCCCCAACAGGAGTGGGGAGCTTTTGACTATGTACATTCTCAGGGAGTTGTATGAACCAGGTAGAACAGCCGGGGAGTGCTTAAGTTTAAGCGTCACAACAAGAGGGATATTGACTATGTGAATTTTCTCTGCAGTAGAATTACCCTGCTGTGTATAACCGCACATTTCAATCATTTTGAGGTATTAGCTAATTAGTTCAAGCAAGTCTAGTTTTCATAATGGAGCTTAATCAGACTCTTACAGAAAATATTTTTAGGCAAAAAAAAAATTCACCAAATAATAGTTCTACAACTTTTTTCTTTTCTGGCATATGTTGGAGATCTGACCTCTTGAAGCAGGCTTCTATACACTGAGAGGCTAAGGTTTAATATCCTTGGCTTTAAGATGCATGATGGGAAGCCCATGAGAACATAATCGCAGAGCTTCCAAAAGAAGGCCACTGCGCACATTCCATGTAGAAAAAGATCTCCAGCTCCCCATGCTTGCAAACTTTTCCTAAACCCATTTTTTCCTTTTTGAGCTTCTTCCCACTTTGATCCTGACCTAAGTCACTCATTGTGGCTCTTACTCGTTGTTTGTCACCACTTTGTTCTTACCTGGATAACTGTAACTGATCATGATTATATAAGACGCCCTTGCCATTCTAAGGGCCTTTATAATACTACTGAGTTCTTTTGTATTTGCGCTGCAGACCCAGTTGCTGGTGTTCAGGCATCAAAATGCCTTGAAAATTTTTAAAAATAATGATGAGGTTTATAATCAATATGTATGCTTAATTGTATAATGTTTTGATTATTTTCTGGAAAGACTTTTAGGCAATTCTAACAGTTGATGGAATACGTCATTTCTGCCTGGGAGCTAAAAGATTAACTCAGGCTTGCCGCACCAACCAAGGTCATAGTTTGTTCTGCTTGGATTTGGATGTGTAACACACCTATGTTGTGCACTTGTGCATGTGCACACAAATGCACACACATAGAAGTGGAGAATGTACACTCATAAATTAACTAGATTTTTTAATTTACATGTTGCCAACAAAATGACTTTATAATGCATTCCATGGACTATACTGGGGGATCAATTTAGTCTGAACATTAAAATAAATAGTACTTTGTAAACACACTCTAAGTGAGGTTTAGGGGCATCTATGGGAGTTCTTGATTTACTTAGACACTGCTCTCACTCAATATATCTATGGCCGGTGGCTGTGTACGTTTCATAGATCATTTGCACTACTCAGTAACATCTGAAGCGTATTAATCAGGCTGAAATAAGCAATAGGGCAAAGAAATTCAATATAAACATGTAGCAGAGTGAACTCTCTGACCTCTATTGAACAGAGTGAAATCTATTACTTAGAATTGGGCAACAACACAAGAAGGATTTGCTACAAGGTTATCAGATTTCATAACAATCAGTGATAATGATGGGATCATGTTGCAAATTTGAGAGCTGAGCTTAAATTAAAATGAAATGCCCTGGATTAGGTACTGGAATAAAGCAGCCTGTTATATTATTAATTTTAATTAGATTCTTTGTTGCCTTATATTCTTTGATCTGAGCTAAGTAATAAGCCCATTTTACTTTCTAATTGGATTATAGTGCCTGTCTTGCTGAATCCAAGTATAAGAGAATATACGGGTGTTAAATATATATTGTTTTGTTGTGGGTGTCCTGCCTGTAGAACGGGGCTCTGGATGTAAGGTATACTTTTAAATTGACTACAGCAATAGTGTTAGTCTTTCCAGGGAGATTGTAAAACACGGTTTCTTACTTTTATGTCACATTTCTAACTGAGTCTTTACTTTGTAAGGCAGAGGCTTTTGGAATCCAGAAGGAAGAAATGTTCTAGTTCAAAAAAATTGGATGATGCCAATAAGTATATAAAGAGGGACTTAGGGGTCCAGAGGACAACATGTAGCCCACTTAAAGAGAGAGATGTCTCTATGTCAAGGTAAGGCTAGATTCTGAAGGATTATGGTCATGATTATCAAATGAGAAATATGATTTGATGGAGCAGCTTGAGTCAACTGACTGTTGAAAACCTTGAATTTTATGTGGAAGAAGACTTTTGAAGTATTGCAGCTAAATTTGATTAAGCACTTACTATGATCCAGGCATGGTAGTGAATATTTAATACAAATCATCTTGTTTAACCTGAAAATCACCCACTGGAGTAAATATTTTACTTAAGTGCACTTTACAGAAAATGGTAAAGAAAACTGAAGGAAAGAAACTTAATGTGTCTTGACCCTGCTGCTATGTGTCAGACATGAGCCTTGAACCTGTGCCTGTATGACTTCAAAGCACATGCATGTTGTAATCACGGTCTCTTTCTGCAGCCCTTCTCATTTAATCATGAGTTTTAGGGATCTCGCTTAGACTCCATTGTTCCAGGTGTCAGGTGGAGCCTAAAGTGCCTACCTCGCTTAGTGGTGCTGTATAGATTTCAATCACTCATATTTTTAAACGTGACTAGTATGACATCATCAGGAAACACCATAGGCTAGTTAATGTATTTCTTCTGTTTTCCTGAAGCCACAGCTAAATGGAGAAATTATCTGGTTCTCCAATAACAATAACGTTTATTGAACACATTGATAGCTTCTGAACTGATCTTCTTGCTTCCCTTCCACTCTCCTACTGTTTATTTCCATCTATCAGCTAAAACGATCCAAATAAAATGTAAGTCAAGTCATGCCAGTACTTTGTCTAAAACCTAAACTGCTTCCCACTCCACACAAAACATAATTCAAAGTTTTCTTTGTAGTTTACAAGGTTGTCCATGACCTGACCTCACAAACTATGGGACTTTATGTCACATCATTCACCTGCTCCCAACACTGACTCAGCCGCACAAACCCTGCTATTTCCTAAAATATAAAATACTGGCAAACATTCTCAGTCCAGGGCCCTTGTATTTTACTATTCCTGCTTCACCGCACATGTACAGGTCTTACTCCTCCTCTTAATTTAAGTCTCAGCTGAAATGTGGCCTTCTCGGAAATGCATTCCCTGACCGTTCCAGGCCAAGTAGTAGAAAATAACACAAACACTCCACCATCACCACTTTCTGCATGATTACTCCTTAGTCTGCTTGATTTTTCTTCACAGTATGTGTTATATAACTATATAGTATTTATTTACTTATGTATCTAGAATTTTTATGATTGCCTTACTCTCACTAAAACAGATTCCTCGAGAGAAAAAAACTTAATTTGCCTTGTTCACTGCAATATCTCCAGAGCAGAAAAGAGTGTCTGGAACACTGTATAAATTCAATTTTAAAAACAAGGAACAAGGAAGGAAGGAAGAAAGGAAGGAAGGAAGGGAGGGAGGGAGGGAGGGAGGGAGGGAGGGAGGGAGGGAGGGAGGGGTGTATTCTAATGACCATTTCATTAAAGGTGCTATATTAAACATTATGAAATAAGTCTGGTTTTATACACATGTTTTCCAAGGACTTTTTAACCACCTTATTCTATGACACAAATTATTCTATAAACCCTGAGCCATCACACTGCTAACACAGTTGAGAAGGAGGAACTATCTCTGCCTAGAATGCCCCAGGAGCAGGGCAGCTTGAATAAATTTTCTGATTATTTTTAATACCTGCATTTCTGTAACCTTCAGAGCCAGGCACATTTAGCAATCTCCTCTAGGTTAACTCCATATTTTATTACAAGGACAACACTTTCAGTACATAATATGACTTAAACTTGTACATTAGCAATATCAGCTTTCATGCTGGCACCTGGCTGTCCTGATTTCCCAGTACCTGAATCACCTTTAAGAATAGATTCAAATGTTTTCCCTACACTTCCTATTGGTACTTCCATTCCTATCACCCTGCCAACTGCTCTTAATAGCTGCTCCACTCAGGGAGACACCTGGATGGGCCCCTAATCCTTGCTATTGGAACCCCTGCTTACTTGCCTAGCCTGTGATTTTGGGTGGTATCCAGTCTCCAGTCTGACCTGTCATTCCACTGCTTTAGTTTTGATGTTCATCTCACTTCAAAATTTTGAACGATGCTTTAATTTAACAAATTATCCTGAACAATGCTATTGATGAAGGGAAGAAATTACTAAAGATATTTAAGTCAGTAGCTACCTATATTTGACATCTGCTGGTATTTATTTTCAATGCTGGTTACATGTACATATCCTACCAAGATGTACTTAATATAATACTTTAGCATTTCTAAAGTGTTACAGTATAGTACACTGTCGTAAGATACCTGAGTATGAGAAATAGGGTTTCACTAAAACTACAAACAGCAGAATAACAGCCTTTCTGAAGATCAAGAAATTCTACCATGCTCACTGCAATAGTTTTCTATTAATCTTTAATGAGACAATGATGTAAAACACTTTGTAACTTTTCAAGTGATTCAGTATGTAAACTATGACTTAGATATAGAATATAATTCAATGTATACATGATTTTTCAAGTGAAGTTCTGCATTGTTGAATTATGTGTTTAAAATATTATCATTTCTTCACCACATGGATTTATAAGTATTTAGAATAAAAATAGCATTTTTATCTTATACATGATAAAGATTTCCAAAGATGATCATAAAAATAACAGGAATGACATGGTAGAAAAGCTGGATGAGCTTGAACCATACTTTAAAATACTAGATTCTAATTAAATCGGAAAACTGGAAGTCTGCTATATCATTATGTGAAGGAAAAATAACTCGTGGGTTACAGAACATGTGTCCGTGTGCTCACTTTATAATTGTGTTCTTTCATGTCAAATGTAATATTTTTTTGAGCTAGGCAGGAGAATTCAAAATAAATTAAAATGGTATCTCCAGGAAAAGACATTCAACACATTTAGCATTCAACACTTTATATATTTTAAGGCGTGCCACCACACAGAAAATTGGGCACCATGGCATGCCTATCACACCTGACCGTCTGAGAAGGCCAAGTCGGCGCATCTATGCCTTCAGACCAGCAGTCAACAGAGCACTTTGAGCTTGGTTAGCCTTTCAAACTTCTCCTCTGTCTATTCTGCACTCCCCTTTTCTATTGCTAACATTCACTACCTACCTTGGGCTGGCTGAAATATGAGCTTTTGGTGTTCTATGAAAATTCCATCTTTTGTTAACAAATAACATGTACCCTGAAATTTTCAAAATTTTAATTACCAAGTATAAGAAATTTTTCTTTTCTCCAGAGAAACTTTAGAAACTTGCTTATAATTTAAATGTTTAGGCAATTTATCACTGTGTGGGATCTCATACTATCCATTGTATCATCACGCCCTGGTCTTCAGAGAAAACATCTAACAAGAAGTATCAGATGATTAAGAATGCATCAGGATCTCAACAGAGGTATTCGGTATTAGCAAATGAAATGCATTTCTTTAAAAATCATGGGCATTTATACCTAAACATAGTAAGGCCATATATGAAAATCCTATAGCTAATATCATACACAACAGTAAAATGTTGAAAACTTTCCTTTTTAGATTAGGAACAAAACAAAGGTGCCCGTTATTATACCTCCTTTTCAACATAGTATGCAGTACCTAAAAAATTAAAAATGGATCTTGCCTCTTTACCCAGTGATCCCACTTCTGGGAATGTATCCAAAGGAACCCAAGGCACTAATTCAAAAGAGCAGAAACAACTGCTATGTTCATTACAGTGTTATTTACAATCACCAAGATATGGGAGCAGCCCAAGTGTCCATCAGTAGATGAGTGGGTAAAACAACTATGGGACATTTACACAATGGAATTCTACTTAGCTATGAAAAAGAAGAAAGTTTTACCCTTTGCAAAAGTATGGTGGACCTAGAGAACATTATGCTAAGTGAAATAAGCCAGTCAGAGAAAGACAAATACCATGTGATTTCACTCATATGTGGAATCTAATGAACAAATTGAAGTAATAGGCAAAATAGAGATAGACTCATAGATAGCAGGATGACAGCTAAGGGGGGAGGGGTGGGAATGGAGGGATTGAGCAAAAAGGGAGGACAATCTCTTACTCATGGACATAGATTACAGTGTGGTGATTGTAGGGGGTGTGTATAAGGGACTAAATGATAATGAAAAAAATACAATAAAAATTGTTAAATAAAAGCCAGAGAAAGAAAATAGGAAAGAAAAAAAAATAAAAGGCATCCAAATCTAAGAAGAAAAAGTAAAATTATCTGTTTGTTGATAATATAATCTTGTATATAGAAAACAAAAGAGTCCACCAAAAAACGGAACTAATAAACTCAATAAAGTCAGAAGATACAAAATCAACATACAAAAATCATTTTGATGCACTAACAATAAACTTTCTGAAAAAAGAAAACATTCTCATTTATGATATCATAAAAAACAAACAATAAAAATACTTATGAATAAATTTAACTAAGGACCTGAAAGTCTATAGACATTGATGAAACAAATTTAAGAAGACATAAATAAATAGGGACATAGCCCATGTCCGTGACCTAAATGGTTAATGTTGTTAAAATGTCCATACTACCCAAAGCCACCTTCAGATTCCATGTAATCTTTATCAAAATCCCCAAGGCATTTTTCACAGAAATAGAAAAAAAAATCCTAAAATTTGTATAAAACCATAAAAGACTCTGAATAGTCAAAGCAATCTTGAGAAAGAACAAAGCTGGAGACCTCACATTTACTGAGTTCTAATTATATTACAAAGCTATAGCAATTAAAATAGTATGGTAATGGCATAAAAACAAACACATAGACCAATGGAAGAGAATCACAAGTCCAGAACTAAAACACACACGTATATGACCAGCTAATATTTGACAAGGACACCAAAAACATTCAATAGGGAAATCATAGTCTTTTCAAGAAGTCACATTGGAAAAATTGGATATCTACAAGCAACAGAATGAATTTGGCTCCCTATCTTCCATCACTCACAGAAATGAACTAGAGGTGGATAAACAACTGAAATGTAAGACCTGAAATCATAAAAATCCTAGAAGAGAAAAAAAAGGATAAAACTCCTTAATATTGGTGTTGGCAATGATTTTTTTGAATATTAATTAAAAGTACAAGCAACAAAAGCAAAAATCAAAATGGAGGACTACATCAAACAAAAAGAAGTTTCTGCCTTGCAAAAGAAACGATCAACAAAATGAAAAGAGAGCCTGCAGAATGGGAGAAAATATTTGCAAATTATCTAATAAGAGATCAATATCCAAAACTTAGAAGGAACTCATACAACTCAAAAGATCAATGAAAAATAAGCAGAACTCTCAGATCCATTTCTTCAGAGACTTAGTGTATGATCTTCAAACTCAGAAACAGGTAGAATGGTGGTTGCCAGGGGCCGAAAGGCGGGAGCAACAGGAAGACACTGCTCAAAAAACACATGCTTTCAGTTGTAAGAGGAATAAGTTCTGGTGATCTAATGTACCGCATGGTGACTACATTGTATTTGCAGTTGAAAGTTGCTCTGAGAGTAAAGCTTTAATATTTCTACCATAAGAACAAAAAAATGGCAATTGTGTGAGGTAATAGCTGTATTAACTTGACTGCAGTAAACATTTCATAACCTATACATGTGTAGGTTATCATCATATTGTACACCTTAAACTTACACCATGTTACATGTTAATTATGTATCAATAAAGCTGGAAAAAAGATGGAAATTCATGACTATCAAATAATTCATTGTGTTTTAAGTCAGCAATGTAGCAGTGCAAGTATTTGCTGGGTCTGTGTTAACTAAATTGACATTCCATTCAAAATTACGCTGGAAACTCTGAACTTGTACTTTCATTTTTTGCATTAACACTAAGCATATATGAACAATCATTATTTTTAGTGAAAGTGAAATTTTAAGTGAATTAACTGTTTCCCTTAGGATAGTTTTAATACTTTATATGGAGATATAGAAATCTTGTAAAACCATAGTTTACACTGTAGTCAATATATGATTGTTGTTCTTCGGATACTGAGTGTGATCTTTAAAGCAGGCAGGTTATAAAAGTAATGAAGTGGCAGCTATTTCTTGGGAAATGCTAGACTCTGAACAAATTTATTTTCTACTCACAAGAAAAATGAAAAAAAGAGGAAAGTTCTCTTTTTAAATAGAACAGTCAGAAGTTATCTCCTTCTTTTCAGAAAGAAGAAATCTGCCATCACAATTACATGGTATATTTTAACTCTTCCCTCTCACACCCATAGAAAGAGAATATGATCCGAAGAAGCTCACACTACTGGAAAGGGGCTTTGCCCAAGACTAAGAAGAAATTTAGTCATCAAATGAAATATGCAGAGATGGTACGCAGGTGATAAAATGAGAATATTGGCAGCAAGATTTTTTTAGCAACACTTTAATTTTTTTAGTTTTATTTTATTACTTATGCTGTTATATCTGTTTCTGCTTTTTATCCCTTTCCCTATATCCACCCAGCCTCCAGCCTCTCCCCACCCCAAGCCAATCCCTATATTGTTGTCCATGTCCATGGTTTGTGCACAAATTTTGTTTGGTCAATCCATTTAGCAACCCTTTTTACTAAATACATGATGTGGGTATAAAGAGATACGATTATTATTTTTTAAAGGGACAGAAAAATCCAAGTGGCTATTGTTCCCTTTCATAGGTTCACTTTGGAAACTGTACACAAAATGCAATCTCATTTCCATTGCTCTAAAATATTTTAGGCCCATCTCTTATTATACCCTAAGGATGTTAGGGTATAATAACAATGGAAAGAACTTGTCATTGAAAGTTTTGTGAGTGGTTCTGATGCCAGTTCTTCTCCTTGCAAAGTATACTACATTGGGCAACTAACACAAGCCTTACTTTCAATAACCCCACTTTACAGTTGTTGTGAGGATGAAAACATAAAACATCTTGTACCTATTCAAGAGTCAGTTTCACTTTCATTTCCTTTATTTCCTTGTCATAAATAAAATCTAACTTTGCTAAATCCTTAACTGGTACATACAACCTTTTCAAATTTGTTTTTCATGAGCTCACCTCCCACTTTACATATAATCTATACTTTAATCAAACTTAATTTCTTAAACATTATTCTACTAATATATAATCTCTTTTGCCTTTTTAAATGGAGTTTCTTCTAATAAAATCTCCTTTGATCCTCCATTAACCTATCACAATTTTCCTCATCCATTGTTCAATCCATGTATACCCCTCCCCTCCTTGCAGATGGATGCGAGACCTTCCTCTGGGCTCTCATAGAACTGGATTCCAGTTCTTTGGACTCTCTTCTACTTCACAGATCACATAAATACTACCATATATTTTTTTCTTTGCAGGCAGGCATAAGTAGTTTATCTTGAAGCCTTTAACAATAGATATCCTTTGTTGGTATCTTTTTTTGAAAAGGTGTTTGGGGTAACTGTCTGTGAAATAACCACAGAATTGTTGTGCATTCCATCTAAAATGTGTAATACAAACATATTCTCAAAAAGCTCCATAGTGTGAAGAATGTGAAAGTCAATGCTCTTTTCTACTTTTATAAGAAAATAAAGTGTTTTGTGCTGTTGTGCCATTTGTTGAAAATAAAAACTCAATATAAAAATACTAAGAATAGGTTGTGATATTTTATTCCTTTTCAAATTGAAAGTATTTTACACCTTTCCTGTCCTGATTTTAAAAATCCACAAAAAATATACATACTTCATGTTCTTGATGCTGTTCTTCACTTGACGGATAAAAAACTTGCAGTTGTCATTTTTGACACTTGGATTTTAATAAAATTATCACACTGTATTCTCATCATCTTATTTAATTGCTGTTAAAATGATATATGACACATGGAGAATAAGTATAAGACCTGAGTTTTTTCAATGTGATCATTTTCAAGCCATTCCCCATAAGAGCATGTCGGGTGGTTCTGTTTCTTGTTGTAATTAAGACAATTTCACATCTGCATTTATCTTCACACATTCTTACTACTCAGTTAACATGTTTGCTCTGACTTTGCTAGCAGAACTGATCTTGTTGATTTTCTATTAAACTAGGTAGAAAAATAGCCTTTACTATCTCCATAATATTTGGTCTTCCTAAGTCACTTGTTAATGCTTATTACCATGGATGTAGGAGTAATTGGAATTCCGTGTTATCATCACCCACCCCTGGTGTGACTTGAATTCTTTCCTGTGATACTTTTCTATCTCATCTCACTATACAATTACTTCTTCTGGTAATTTATGTACACTTTGAATATTCTAATTCAGTTGTGTGTAATATGAGAAGCATAGATATTCAGCAATGCTGCCACAAAATATTTCATAGGAGGCATGGAAATTTAATACAGATGCTACTTGATTTATGATGAGGTTACATCCCAATAAACCCATTATAAATTTAAAATGTCATAAGTTAAAAATACATTCAATACACCTAACTTTCCAAACATCATAGCCTAGCCTAGCTTAACTTAATGTGCTTGGAATACACTATGAAAGAGGGAAAAAAGGAAAGAAGGAAGGAAGGGAGGGAGGGAGGGAGGGAGGGAGGGAGGGAGGGAGGGAGGGAGGGAGGGAGGGAGGGAGGAAGGAGAAAAAGGAAGGAAAGGAAGGAAGGAAGGAAGGAAGGAAGGAAGGAAGGAAAGAGAAAGAAATAAAGAAAGAAAGAAAGAAAGAAAGAAAGAAAGAAAGAAAGAAAGAAAGAAAGAAAGAAAGAAAGAAAGAAAAGAAAAGAAAAGAAAAGAAAAGAAAAGAAAAGAAAAGAAAAGAAAAGAAAGAAAGAAAGAAAGAAAGAAAGAAAGAAAGGAAAGAAACAGAAAGAAAGGAAAGAAAGAAAGAAAGAAAGAAAGAAAGAAAAGAAGGAAGGAAGGAAGGAAGGAAGGAAGGAAGGAAGGAAGGAAGGAAGGAAGGGAAGGGAAGGGAAGGAAAGAAAAAGACAGACAGATACTGGTAAAACAGTATACCAGCAATTTTCAACTGGTATGCTGAAAAAATCTTTAAAACATGCAATACCTGACTACTTAGTCAGGGGCACTGACCTCTTTCCCCTTAGATTGTCAACTAAAAAAATGACAACAGCCAACACAACAATAGCCATCAGATGTGGATGCCCTGTCCTGAACCATTAATATATAGGTCACACAATAGAGTTGCATCTTATTGGTCATGTTGCATAACAAGGTTGCACCTGATTGGTTAATTCTTGGTATCAAAAATCCTTATATATACAAGTATAAGCACCTGTTGTTTTTTTTAAAATACATTTTGAAGCAAAAGGGGTAGGTAATTACTATTATTATTTTTGTAAATAAAAATTATACCTATTTTTTGTTCAGATCAGCAAGAAATCTATTTTTGGTGTGCTGCAGATTTTTAGTAATTATATTATATGTGCAATATAATGAAAAAGGTGGAAAATCACTGCAGTACACTGTAGAGTATCAATTGTTTACTCTTGGGATCATGTGGCTGACTGGGAGCTGCAGCTTACTGTCACTGCCCAGCATCACAAGAGAGTTATCATATTGGAAAAAAAAATCAAAATTTGAAATACAGTCTCCACAGGATGCATATTGCTTAGTCACCACTGTAAAACTGAAACATCTTAAGTTAGACCTTCCTAAGTAGGGGACTGACTGTCTGTACATAACAAACATACTATTGGGTTGACCAAAAGTCCATGGTTTTTTCCATAAAAAAAAAGACACATTTCTCATTTTCACTAATAATTTTAGTGCATTTGGATATTTTGAGTATGTTGGCTAACTCCCATGTGGTAGAATATTGATTGTTCTCAATTAATGTGTCGATTGGATTGCTATCTACTTCAACTGGTCTGCCCAACCTTGGAGCATCATTGTCCAGTGAAAATCTCCAGCACAAAACTTTGCAAACCACTTTTGATATGTTCAATCAGTCACAGCACCTTCTCCACACACTGCACAAATCTTTTTCTTTATTTTGCATTTTAGTTGCATTTTTACATTTCTTAAAATAACAACACATAATATGCCAAAAATGGTGCATATTTTCTTCTATCATCAATATCAAAATAGCTACTCAAAACTTCATCAATTTTGATAAGTTTGCTTAAATGCATGCTGATATTAACAGCTGCCACTATACAATCTAACAAAATTGTTTCAAATGAAGTTAAAGACAACTAACCACTACTAGAGCCATCTTACAGAAAAAAAACAAAAACTTTTTTACCAACTCACTATTACTACATGTGTTCTATCTAATATGGAGAATGTGAGATTATAGACAAAGTAAATAGAGGAGCTTTGTGTTTCTCTTTATGTCAGACTAATAATGGAGAAATGTCTGTGGCTGTCCTACATGGCATCATATTTTCCTCCACTTAGGCCTGCCATGGGCTTTATGACCCTGAGACACCAAACACAGAAGTAGTTAATCATCGCTCAGCAAAAACGTCCTTATATGCCAAGGACTTGCATCACTAACACCCACTTGTTCTCTCCTTCCACTCACTCACACAAAAGTCACCCAGCATGGGGTTCTGGGGTTTTCTCAATATTTAATTTTTAAGGCCATTTGAGGTTGTTAAAATTTTTAAATCCATGGATTAAGATTGCCACACTTTAGGGAGACTTATATAAGGAACAGGGGAAGGTTGCATTTATTGTTGTCTTTGAGCTCAAGAGTATTCTTTGTATTGCTTGTTTGTTGGTTTAGCTGCTGAATTAATGCAAACTTTAACCCTGCACAAGTCATAATTTGCCCTAATTTGTATGTAAACTGCATGCATTAACTATCTGAGTTCACCCAAAAAGCATACATTTTTTCAGAAATAAGACTTCTTGAATTCATTTCACTAAATCCTATAACTAAATATTTCTGGAATCCCCTTTCTTTTATAAACATCATCAATACCTTAATCCAAGCACTCATAAACTTTTCCTAGATAATTACCAGAGCATCCTGACTCTCTCCTCTTTCTCAAACCACACTGTTTCAGATAGATATTTGCTAAAGAAAATGTCATAATGTAACTTTATATTTAACGTCCTCCAAAGATTCCACGTCAATCACAATAGTCTATGCATCTTAGCAGACAAGACACTTCTTGGTCAGATCTTTCCAGCTCCTGTTCTTACCACCACTCTTTAAAACTTGTAGTCCCCAGTACACTGGGTTCCGTATTTTTTGGACTATAAGGTGTACCACCCCCCAAATTTGGGAGGAAAATGGGGGTGCATCTTATAGTCCAAATATAGCTCACATTTACATTGGTGAAATATTATGTTATTTATGTTATTAAATATTTTATCACACTTTTGCTTCAAATTTTTTTCCTATTTTCCTCCTCTAAAACCCAGGTGTGTCTTATGGTCCAAAAAACACAGTAATTCACCACATCTCTGTGTTTTTGTATCATCCCTCCTCCTCCTCCTACACACCCCTCCTCCCACCATCTGATTCTTGCATAAAATGAGATTCTATGATTCTCTAATGTTGTAGATTAATCCATTAACTCTCATCTATACTAAAAGTATTCATTGCCATTATTTTAATTATCACTGTACTATATATCTTAAGGTTTTTTAAATGAGCTTCTTAAAAGCACAGGTGGTCTAAACCATCTTTGCATTCCACATCTTGAGAAATATTCCATACATAGCATATATGCAATGCAGGGTGAAAGGAATTGAATTTGATTTGACTTAGCAGATTTATATTATTTACCTATGGGATAAGTATTTTATGAATATATGCTATATGTCATATAATAGTGTAGTACTTCTAAGCAACATGGTTTAGAAATTCAACTATCTATACAATGGTAACATCTAATTTGTGTAAATCAGTAATTTCTTCTTTTTTTCTCTAAAAACCCAAAGCTCCAAGAGCTATTCCTGCTCAGAAAATGCTGCTTATGCTCTAGAGCCTTTATCAATGGAATTTCGCCAAACCTCATCTCATTTCTACCCTTCTCTCCTGAAGCCCTCCTCCAGAATTTATCCTTTGTGAACTCCTTGTCAGATGCTGTTTTCAGTTTCCTACTATTGAGCCCCTGCCTTTATTCTTTATGTCTTCATTATAATTGCAAATACAGAGTATGGCAAAAGTATGTTTACAGTTGCTTTTATGAAAAATAATATAACAATTAATAAGTAATAACACAAGAATAAACTGTGTTTCACATACTTACAACTGTAAACTTACTTTTGCCCCACACTGTAGATAATATTAAATAATATTTTTTATAGCACCTTCTAAATTATAGTTCTGCTCATTATGAAATTGATTAGTGATTATTGTTTAACCTGAACAAATACCCTCTAAGTGTATTATTACATACCTATGCAAAAAGATAATTCTGAGGTCTAAAGAAGTAACTTACATGCAGACTTGTAATTAAGAATGTGTTTTTTAATTAAAATATTGTTTTGAAAGCATTAGCAAAAATAGAAATATATTCACAAAACATGAGAAGCTTAAGATGTCTTAGAGACCATATGTTTCTACCTATTAAGATTAAAAATAAAATTAAGAAGAACAAAGAGATTAGTTTAAATGTTTGGTTCAAATTATATATGTAGTTAGCAAAAGATCCATAATGACAGCTCTACTCTCACAGAATCCCAGCTGGGGGCTTCATTCGGCATCACATGGCCTTTCTGGAAAGACAGAAGTAGCTACCAGGATGTCTGGTCAGGGACCTGCTCTGCTGTGGCTGTAGCTACAAGAGGCCTGTGAACCAGCCATTTAGATCCTTTGTTGCCATCTGAAATTGGGGAAAAAGTCTATTTGCCCCTATTTCTCACATCTGGAGTACATTTTGGGAGCTGGGATTATGTTTGCTTTAATTGCTCTGAGTCCACAAGTGTCCAATCACATTGATGCTTGTATAGCCCTAAATACTGTAGTTCCCCCTCATTCGAGGTTTCACTTTCCCCGATTTCAGTTACCCACACTCAACTGTGGTTTGAAAGTATGAAAAGTTTTAGAAATAAATCATTCATAAGATTGGAATCGTGTGCAGTTCTGAGTAGCATGATGAAATCTCCAGGCCCCCTGATCCATCCTGCCAGGAGGTGACACCCCTTTGTCCAGCATCTGTGCATGAGTCACTTAGAAGCCATCTCAGTTATCAAACTGTCACAACATCACAGTGCTTGCACAACCCTTATTTTCCTTAAAAACGGCCCTAAAGTACGAGAGCAGCGGTGCTGGCAATTCGGATGTGCCAATGAGAAATCTCAAGTGCTTTCTTTTAGCAAATAAATAAAGAGAAAGTATCATACGCTGAGGCTGCTAAGTCCCACAGTAAGAAGAAACCCTCTATCCATGAAATTGTGAAGAAGAAAAAAAAATTCATGCTAGTAGTTTTGCTATCACACCTCAAACTGCAGAAGTTACAGCCACCGTGCATTTTAAGAGCTTAGTTACGATAGGAAAGGCACTAAATTTGCAGGTGAAAGACATGAACGGAAACCATGTTTCTGATGGATGGCAGTGTGATGCCCCAGAGAGCATGGAGCCTGTATGAAGCCTTCAGCAAGGGATCCCCCTGAAAGGAGTGACTCCAAACCATCTAATGCAAGTAAGGGCTAGCTACACAGATTCAGGAATAATTTTGGACTGAAAAATAAAAAAAATAACGGAAGAAGCCATGCCTGATGATAAACAAGCTGCTCCCACGTATCCAGTAGAGCTGAAGTTGATTGAGGAGTAAGGTATGTATGTACAGGAAAAACATAGACTGTATAGGATTCAGTACTCTCTGCAGTTTCAGACATCCCCTGGGTGCCTGCAAACATACTCCCTGTGAATAGGGGTGGGGGAGCTACTCTATGGAGGAAACTAGATATTGCCTTTTTGAGAACAAGTATAGTTTGAAACAAGCAATGAATGCAACTGACTCAGTACTTTGATGCAAACTTGCTACATGTGAGTTATGCAACTGCTCCTGGCAACTATCGGTAGCTGAATTTATAGGATCTGTTAAACATCCAATCATCAAGACAGCTACTGCTACCCTTGCCATTAGAAAACTGTATTTCCCTCTCCTTACGTTTAGTATGTGCGTTAAAATCTCACATTTATTCAAGCTTGCTCAAGCCAAGTTTTATATTTCATTTTAGTGCTGCTGAGCTGATTATTCACCCATGTAACTACACAGAGAATTAACAGCAAGATGTAGATATGAGGACAAACCATAATAAAGATGTTATGGATACTCAGATCTTCAGATCTGAAACTTTCTACTTTAAGAGTCTAGCACGTAAATGTCAAAGAAAAGCTCTAACCTTTGGATTTTTAAAGAGAGCTATGATGCCATCCTGTGGGCAGCTACATTTAATTGTATGCAGACCGAAATGAGGACGGCATATAAAAATGTCATAAATCCATTTTCTCTAACAAAACAGGAAGTCTGAACAATATATATTTCATATATCATTAAATCATTACATAGGTATAGAACTCCCATACACTCAAGAAGAGAGAGTTATAACTGAAAGAATAAAGCCCAAGTGGTAACCATGCTTATGGTTTAATGGTGTTATTTTTCTAAGTATGAGTTACATTTTCATAATTTAAAATGTATATATATATATTTTAATTTTGCACAAAAGGTTATATAGTACAAGAGGCAATTCAGCAACATATTTTGTTATTTTTCATATTTTGTGATAGGTTGATAAATTTGGTATGTAATATTTCACAGACTTTTATAGTAAAGTTAGACATATCCAGGAATAAAGGAGATTTTCTACTGAACATGAACACAAGAGGTTAAAGAAATGCTTATGGCATGTGAATTTTCACCTTATTTACTTTATCTAGCAAACACTTATAAAGTCAACAATGTTCTAGGTAACTAGAAACACGGAGGTGAAAAAGGACTTAGTGTCCTGATGCAGGTCTCACTGAATGCGAAGGCAGCACAGGCGGGGCATCTAACGCAGGCAGGATGCAGGGGCAAAGGGAGCTACGCAAGTGGTCCCAGAAGATGCAGATCCTGACCCGAGGTGCATTTTCAAGATCTACCAGAAGTTATAGATTTACTCACTAGAAGTGGCAGAGGGAAAGAAGTCACAGCTCCTTTGGGCAGATACAATGGGCACACTCTCTGAAAGACTAAGACTTCGAAAGTGCACGCTCAGTTCGCCTAACCAGACAATAATCTACACGGGCCTCGGCCACAGTCCAGAACCCCTTTCCAAAATAGCTCTTTGAATTCCTGGGATAATTGGAAACATAGCAAGCCAGTTTGAATCACAGAATCTTAAACCCTTTTTAAAATTAGTGTCGTGAGTCAAAAGTCGGGGGTGGGGAATGGTCATACCTACTACTAGGTAAACACCGTGGGATAGGCTCATGATAAAAGGAGATAAATTCCACTTCCTTTGTGTGACATTCCTCTTCCATTTTCAACAGCCTCCACTCCCAACTCATAATCTAAATATGTTAGAGTTTGGATAAATATATTGCATTGTGGATGAAAAGGGGATTCTATGGAAACTAACCTCAAAGGGTGTGCTAATTATAAATTCATAAATTCCCAACTGGGCAGGTAGATCATTGTGGGTACTCACACCCCAGGCATTTAAATTCTTTAGTAAATGGTTTATCTTTGCCTTAAGCAAGCCCTGTCCATTGCTTCTGTGCATCTAGGTTAACGGGTCTTTGAAATGCCTTTCAAACCCCTCTGTCTAACCTGTGACCAACCTCAAGAGAGCACCTATTCTTAACTGTCCTGTAATCCATCCCCCACTTTGCTTCGCTTGCCTTCGTGGAATCTGCCTTCATGTACTATTCCCTCCTTCATCTCAAATGCATAAGAGAAACTGCAAACCGCTCTTCTCTGGAGCATTTGAGATCTTGCTCCCTGGCCTGTGTCGTCAGTTTTGGCTCAAATAAACTCTTACAAATATTCTCTACAGGTTTGAACATTTCTTAGATCAGCAGAGTGAAATTAGCCTCCCAAATGACCTAGCATTTAATTCAAAGATCTTTATTTCTTGTGATAAGCACTCTTTTTGAAATATCAGCATCATATAGTGTTTAAGTTGAAACCTGGACACTTGAAACACTCTATGAAAAGTAGTATCAATAGATAAAAACTGCCAGAAAATGAGGAAATGCATCATTTGAATAACTCTGGGGTAGAGCTGAACTAATCACTAAGTCATGTAGGTCAAAAAAAAAAAAAAAGAAAAGTCAAGAATATGTTTTTTATTTTTCAGTAAAGGGAATACAGATAATTGATTTGAACAACAGAAAAGAATGGTACCAAAATTCTGGAACTTTTTAGGCTAGCTATATGAATTAGCCAAGAAATGTTGCCAAAAGGGACAGAAGCCCATCTCATGGAAAAGGAGAAATACATTGGCTCTTATGATATGAGGAAGGTTAACAGGAAAAGTGCAAACATGCAGCTCAGCTTCAGATGTACATGAAACAAGCATTTTCAGCGCTATCAGGTCCCTCTACCCCTGTCTACTCTTGACATTGTGGATGGAAAAGGGGGTCCCATGTAAAGTAACCTCACAGGGGCATCTGATCATAAATTCCTAGCTGGGTGGTCATGTCCGAAGCACATAACCTCTTTAGTAAAAGGCTTATCTTTGTCCTAAGCAAGCCCTGTACATTCTTTCTATGAATCTATGTTAACACACCTTTAAAATATCTCTGTTCAGACTCCTCCTCCCTAAAGCATGTTCACCCTCAAAAGAGAACATAATCCTGCTAACTCTTACTATTAATTATTACTATTCTGTAATGCAATCCCTACCTTGTTTCCTCCCACCTTCATGTAATCTTCGTGTTCCCTCTTTAATTCAAAAGGTGTAAAAGCAGCTGCAAACTGCCATTCTAAGAAGCATTTATCTCAGTCTGTTGAAATTTTGCCTCCAGGCATCTCCTCTGTTTGACTCAAATGAATTTTTGTAAAAATTACAGTGTCTACAGGTTTGGACTATCTTCCCTCAATGGCATATTACCTCATTGCAAACCTAATTTTTTTTCCACAAAGTGAGGAACAGTGGTCACCAACTGCCCCTGAGCCTCATACTGACAGAAATCATCCCTTGAAAAAAACTGACTTTCTCACTTCCAGCTTAGAGAATCCCAGGCTTGTGGAACGTGCCCAGCCTTGGTTGGAGGATGTTTTCAAGTCCTGGTGGGGACATCAGAGTGATCTTAGCTGAGTTACTTAAGTGCACTTGTCTCGGATTCCTCGTCTGCAAATGCTAAAGGGATAGGAGTTGTTAAGTTCTGCACATTAGCGGTTGTCCCAGCCTCCATGGGGCCCTTCTAGGGAATGTATCTTGGCCCAAAGTTGTGAATACTTCAGACAGTTTGAAAAGAAAACTTGACCTTTTAGTAATTTTATATTGTATCTAAAGAAAACGTCTTATATCTATTTAAAAACCTGTCTTGAATATGGTCTGTGAGGCAAAATGTATGTACTATCAAGTATAAGAGCCCAGTTATTTAGAACATTGAACTTATAACTGAAAAAAAGTCTAAAAGCCAAAATGAAGACCTGTTATGAACCTCCCAGAGAACATATATTCAAATATTACTTAAATGATTCTTATGGCACTTTTCCATAACATCAAGTCTTCAGGAACTGCTATAAAGGACACATGGACAAAACCAAGGGGGAGGGTGGGAGGTGGGTTTGGATGGGGGTGGGGGGGGGTGAAAATGCAGACAACTGTAATTGAACAACAATAAAATAATTTAAAAAAATAACATCAAGTCAGTAACTCTTTCACAACAGTTTTGGAAAATTTAAAAGATGTGTCCAGAATGTCATTTGGATTTCATACTTGCAAGTGTTTGTGTATTATGTAGATACTAAAATTGGATACAAAAATCACTGAAAATTGAATAAGGGTGCCAAAGGAAACTTAGGTATCTGTCTTATCTCAGACACAAGCTCAGCATTGAGTATTAGGTATCTGTCTCAGCTCAATACAAACTCAGTATTGAGCTTGACAATACCAGTCACGGATCACACACGAAAGGAGCAGAAGGTCTGCGAGGTCACCGAAGCATGACCCCAGCCCAATAAGGAGCACAGCGCCAGCACTCCCCACCAGCCAGGGCTGCAGCAAGGACAGCTAACACCCCCCGCCACGAACCCAATGACCAGGAAGAGGACGGCGTACACACGGTGATAAGAGGGAAGATAAATCAAAAATGTCCAGTATCTTTCCAGCTATAGTCTACCCTAACTCTGGACTCCTGAGCGGTGTTAGTAGGTGCTTCTGGAAAATATTTACCTATTTACATTTTACTAGGTCACTATGCATATGATTAATTTTATTTCAAACACTTTTTTCAGTTTGGAGAATATCTATTGATATATCAGGGAATATTAATGGTCTGTGAAACACATTTTGTAATCCTTTTCTCACGTCTGCAATTTTTCTGAGGTAAGTGGGATAAGAAGTGAGAGACCTGGGGTAAGAGCAGTGCAGATGGCAGGTCCAACAGCAACAAACGTGGATAAAGTATGAGAAATGGGAGTTCTGAGACAAATTGTTGGGAGTATTTTGAAGAAAACTATGAGTAACGGAATATAACCAAGAAATTTGGATATTTAATGGGTGTGTATAATGGTGGGGCAGAGGGGAACTAGAAAGATGTGAATCGTCAGGTTTGATTCATTTGACATTTTGCTTAGCAATGTTCCTGGGTGGTGACGAGCCCCAGTTTGCCCCTGGGAGGAAACAATCACCTGCTTGCTTTAGCTCGTTTGCTCTGACGGTCGATGGGTAACGCCGGTTCTGCTTTGGGATGTATAGAAAAGTGTTGTTTATCCTCGATAAAACTTTTATACATGAATTGGTACCTGCAAACCATGAATAGTTATAGTTCTAAATTATACAAATCAGGACCCTTCACTGGAAATCAATTCAGTTTTAGCCCCTCACAGGCATCACTTACATCAAGATTGCCTGTCTTTCCTTTTCCAGTGGGTTTCCTATAAATAAACATGATATTTAACCTAATTACATACATTATAAGTATGCATGTTAGACTTCATCAATAGTCGAATGAAGCCCAGCCAGTGGAATACAAATACTGCACTTCTATGTAAGGTAGCAGATTTGATTCTTAGGTTGCAGGCCCGAAGAGTGATGATAAACTGATTTTAAAAAGAGCCTCTCTCTTTCTCTCTCTCCCCCGCTCTCTCTGTCACTGTTAAGCCTCAGTACATTCTACGTATCTGTGAAAGTCTGAGTCCGACCACTGACGCAAAGGTGCAAGGCTTATCTAGCCGCTTCTCAGTAACCAGCAATGGATTTAGATAAATCCAACTATGTTATACACCATAAACATACAGTGTTATTATATACCTATTATATCACAGTGAAACTGGAAAAACAGAACCAAAAACCACCTGGAAAATTAATGTTCTCATATTGACACTCGAACCAGAGGAGTGAGCCCCACTTAAACATCTGAGTATACTCTTCCTGCAGCCCCTAAACCTTACACTGTAGCTCTGTAGAAGTGAAGTCACAGAGATGCAGCTAGTTATCTAGGTCAGATGAATTTCGTTTACTGACATTTAGTTTTCAGATTGAATTTTTACAATCATTAGTTTAAGCAACAATTCTAAATTGATGTAATAATTGATCACTAAACATCCTAATGTGAAGTCACAAACACAGAACAATTCATACAGCATGAGTGTATATTGTAATTAGAGATTGGATAACAAAGGTCCACGTACCTGACACGCAGGTCAGTAAGTCAAAGACTGGCTGCATCCTTGGAGCCCTGTACGTGCTCCTTTTCCATCCAGTCCCTGACTCCCAACTCGAAGTCACCGCCATCATGGAGTCTGCAGCAACCGTTTGCCTTCCTTGTAGTTTGATAACTTAGGTATGCATTGTTAACTATTTATTTTTCTCTATTTGAACTTAAAAAGTATTGATTTAATCTCTTTGTGACTTTTTTTGCCTGTTTTTCCCCCTTGTTATGTTTTTGTGATTCACCCATCTTGTTACACGTGTAAAAATTAGGAAGACTAATTAGTTAATACATGTTATTTATTCATAGAACAACTCTGTACATGCAAGCTCAGTATTGAAAAAAAGACTGTGGTTGCCCTAGGCAACTGGGTAAGAAGACGCTGTTCTTTTTTCATTCTACATTCTTCTTCCAAACGAGAGTATAGTTTATTTCTACATACTAGCTGTCCTGCACAACTCAAATAGCCTTCTCCCCTTTCTTTTATCCTTTGAGGATAAGGGCCATATTCTAGGGCTTGTTCTGCCAGCTGGCTTTTTGTATAACTTATGGGCAAGAATGAACACCATGAAACATAAGCCTAGAAACAGAGTTTGAAATAGGTCTCTGTGCTCTGGAGGGCAAATAGCAAAGCTGATTTGGTTGGCAACCCAAATATATGGTTTCACCAAGTTTCCCATATAAGGGTGAGTCTCTATTCTAATATTTGATGTCTAAATATCTCATTTGGTCTGAGAAAAAGGGGGAAATATTGCTATAAATATTACCAGTATAAAATGGTTTAATATTATTAAAGTCGAGATTTAAAAAAATACATTACAAAATCCCCCTCTCATAATATGTCCCCAGGTGTTTTGATGACAGTTTTGATAAAATAAGCAAACAGCCTATGATATTCAGCCAGGTAAAAAGTTTTTCACCATGAAAAAAACCTATGCTGTTAATATTTTTGAACCAATATTGTAGACCTAAGACACACTGCAAGACAAGCAACTCGTTTTTCTTCTCTGATGAGTACACACATTAGGTATGTGTATGTAGGTATCTGAATCAGAGAGATAAGCCTATTCTAAGTTTGCCCTAAATTGTATCTTTTCAGGTTTTACTTCATGTTTCTTTATTTCCCATTTCAAAAGGAGCAATCCATTAAAAGTCATCCTGGTCTCTCCAGGTGTGCAGTAAGTGTTTCGTTCACTTTAGCTAAGTGTGTCATGACTAAGTAAAAAAGAAAAAAAAAACAAAAAAGGCAGCCAAATAAAATCTATCAAGGTATGAGAGGATGAGGCAAAAACATCTAGGTAATTAAACAACATCCCTGAGCAACATGCGTTTGAATGTGTTCTCTTAAAGAGAAAAGTGCTGTTAAACTTGAAATCATACCATACTTCTAAATCTTGAAATATATGCTCATGTTTAAGCTAGGGTTTTGCACATATTATTTATAACATTTCCTTAAAGCATTAGCACTAGTTCATTTCTTTCTTTGTCCCCAGTCACATATACAGTGCAAAAAAGTATTCAAATTATATTGTCATTGTTTCCAAAGGACTTCCCTATACGTATCCCCTTTGACATCCCCAACGACCCTCTCAGTGGGACAGAGATTCAGGCAGCAAATACTCACTGGATGTCCTCCAACGGCACGTTTCACAATAGGCAGTTGGCAAGCGATGGGACAGTGTGTAAGCAAACAGTTCCTACTCGAATGAAGTCTGACCTTCGGTAGGGAAGCCAAAGGACAGATTGCTTCAATTAATTACAAGTAACTGGATAATTATAAGTTGTAAATGTTGTGAAGGAGAAGAAATGATTGTATTCACATGGTGAACAAAGTGAAAGGACTTTCACCAAGTTTTGAACGTAATGTCTATTTTCTTCTCCTTCCTTCTTTCCACTTCGATACTGTATTGCTCTTTTTAGACGCACACACACATTTTTTTTCTTTTAATGGACTTACTATTGCCCCCTCTTTCTAAATAACTTAAAAGTTTTTCTAGAAACAGAGATTTTTGTTTTCATTTGATGTGAAGTGTTTATAAGTGATTGAAATCTCCCAAGAAAGTGGCATATAGCTTTCTCAGATGTGCCTTTCAATGAATGAATATATGACAATGTCAGTTTGTTTTTATTGTCATTGATTTTATCATTGTTATTCTCGCTATTGTCTTACCCCTCCTGCACCAATAAGGGCAGGAATATTGAAATCATATGATTCTAATCATTTGAGACTTCAGGGGATTTGTTTTATCTTTATTTATTCTTTTCTTATGTACTGTGTCATTTATCCCCAGGTTTAGTTATCATTTAAAAAAAAAAGTAGGAAGGGTATTTAAGACCTTCCTCCACCCCCACTCTCCATCCCTCCATCCCCCCACTTCCCGGAAGGTATATGAGGTCAGTTTGGCTCAAATGAGCTCATAAAAATTCTTTATAAAGGTGGGTGCCAGGAATAATGGAGCATAAAGAAGGGGAAATTAATTCTGCCTGGAGCCATCAAGGAAAGCTTCACAGAAAAGAAGAAAATATCATAATGGTCAATCGTGTTCAAAAATTGAAGCTCCTTGAAGAGCAGGGGGAGAGTTCTAGTACAACTGGAACTAGTAAAGAATTCTAGTAAAACTGGAAGTTGTTGCAAAAACTGGAATCAGCCACAATGTCCTTCGACTTGTGAACAGTTAAGCAGATTGTCCCACATCCATACCATGGAATACTGTTACTCAGCAATAAAAAGCAATAAACTATTGAAACACGCAACAACTTGGATAAGTCCCCAAGAAAGTATGCTTGTGGAAAAAGCCAATCCCAGAAAGGCAGCCAAGGGAGGACAGTGGCAGTGGTGAGGGAAAGTGGATTCTTCCCTGAGCCAAACTGAGGGGAGCTCAAGGTCTCGAACTGCCACCCTGAGGACTCTCCCAAGTCCGCCCCGTAGGCGAGGACTTCTGTGTCCTGGGCCCACCTTGCAAACCAAGCTGAGATCTATGAGTGGAAAAGTTACCAAACCCAAAGAGGAGGAAGATGCTTCCAAGGATCCATAAGGCCTGTATCGATGTAAAATGCATAGAAATAGTGCACACTGGGAACCAGTCCTCCATATCAGAGATGATCAGGATAGATGGCAAGTTCTGCACATCACATCTGTCCTAAACGGCAAATTAGCTATGCTTGACTTCCGCTACCATATTTTGCCTGCTGTGAGCTTGCTCTACCCTTCTATGCAGTGCGTTTTGTAACAGCGTAGAAGGAATATACAAGATTGATTAGAGTTTGTATAATTAATGCATATTTCTGCAGTTACTATTGTAGGAGCTGCTTTTGAGAAACAAAAAGTCCTTTAGCCGTTTCTATTCCTCCATAAAGTTTCGTTCAGGTTTTAGTAGGTGTATTTATGAGCGAATTGGATCAGCTTCAAAAAAATGCGGAAGAAAGTTGTAAATAGAGGCTTATTCATTTTTTTCAGAAGAAGAGGAACACATTTCAGCATGAAACAACTATTGCTAACTAAACTTGATTGAGCCCTATCTCAGGGAACTACTCTCAGTAGAGAAAATTGAAAGTTTGAGCACATCTGATAGGATTAATAAAAAGTTGCATTGAGTATTACAGCTCATTATAACTTTCACATAAAGAATTATCGTCTGATCATCATCTTGTTTTCATATGAAACCAACACTATTATCACCCTACACTGAATATCTGAAGCTCTCAGTTTCTGTGGCTCGTCCAGGGGTAGCGAATGGTGAAGATGATATGCCAAAGAGGCATGCATGTAAGCAAAGCAAAAGCCACCTGGAGGATTCTAGATTTTAAGGTTTTCTTCCTACCAGTGGAAGAAGCATGTATTAGGAGACCAAGAAATCTCATACTTAAATACCCAGAAACCACAGGTGTTTTAACTCAATCAAGAGAATTCCCGTTATGCATTTGCCAATAAAATATAAGGAAATTTACCTTTATATGTATACTTTACTTCCCTGAGGTAGCAATGCTTATTGGTTGATGCAGGTGATGGAAAATCTTGCCAGAATCTTCAGAAGTCTTCAGAGCTGCACTCTGCAAAGAAAAATGTACAAAAATGTATAAAGATAGTGGCCTGCTGACATAAAAAGTCACAGCAACACTGTCATCCATCCTATAGGTACTAATACCAGGAAAGGCAGGTCACCTTAGGATGAAATCTACAGCCCTGGTGTGGAACAATAAAGGAAAAATCCGAGGGGTCGGGGTCACAAAAGAAAATATCTCTCTATTACGGAGGTAAAGAATTCCATTTTTATCCACAATAGCTAATGCTGTCTAGAAGCCTCTTAGGTGAGCAAAAGGGGGGAAAAAAATCAAACTAGCCACAGATGTCCAGAATATGCACCTTCATTTATTGTGTAGTCACATAAGAGAAATGACCTCTCCGAAGGGGGAAGTGTAAAGGATTACAGTTCCCTTCAATGCTCAAAAGGGCTTCAAAAGCTCGGTGGGAACTCTGTGTTGTATTTCGGAAAAAAAAAAAAGAGTAAATATAAATACACAATTTTTCCTCCTTAGGCCTTATCCTTGACGTTTTCCTGTATATTTTCTCCAACATAGGAATCACTATTGCCTTTCTGTCCCAGATTTTATAAATGTTATGGAAATATAATTTTAATGAATGATTTAATTACATAGAAACATTTCACCTATTCTACTAGCATGTGTTGGTTTTCTCCTTTTTAGTGGAAGATGAAATGTTTTATTTCTTAAATTAAACATGTCATTAACTACATGAATTCTACTGTTTTGTTTATTTCTCCAGTGCTATCAATGCCAAGTATAGGAACTGTTCAGGATGGATGGACTTTAAAGAACGTCTTTGAACATTGGGGAAGTTAGTCTCTTATTTTAGGAGATGAATATCTGAAAATATTTGATATTATAGAACTTATCATGAAATAAAATGATGATATCTGGGTGTAAAGAAAAGGAATGAAAAATTAAGCATCTATAAATATAATGATATACTATCTCAAGCATGAAGTTTTCTCAATTAAAGCAAGTTCCTAACTTTCTTTTTTTTTTGCCTAGCAATCTCCTAGCTCAAAGCAGACACTCAATACATAACTGTGGAAAGAAAGGAAGAGAATGGGGGGAGAGAGACGGAAATGAAATCAAACAAAAACCACTGATACACAGCTCAGAATCTTCCCTGTGCCCTGTTGTTCCAGAATCATCCCTGACACTTTTCTATCATTCTTTCACCCTGTCCTGCTTTAGGTAATATAAAACCAATTTTGCCTTCTATCCCCATATTCTTCTACTTACATCTTTCTGTCTTGCTGTGAAGCAGTCCAACTTGGAAAACTGAGTAAAAAATAAGTTGTCTGTCTCCGACCAGATCTAAGACTGAAGCCGCTGACAGACGTCACAACCCTCCAACTCTGCAGATGGAAACGTAGCCGCTCCAGGGCAGCTGCGACCAGAGTCACACAGAGGGAGGAGCGAGTGTCCTTCTTGAATGAGAGCACTGAACTAACACCACAACAACCGATCCTTATATTTTTCGAGTTATCAAATTATAATGACTAATCAACAGAGAGCCAAACTCTTTTACATGAATAAAATTCCAAAAAGAAATCTGACTTAATGTCATATTTCAGTCAATAAATTTCAATCAGTGAATCAACACACTGACGTCCTTTTCATGTTTATCCAGGAAAGGGGCCTTCCATGCTAAAATTTTCTTTTTAATAAACAAGGACAAAATGATGCTCATGGTCTAGTGAGAGAAATAAACTCCTCAACAAAAGTCATAACACTCACGGGAACCACGTGCAGGACTGGGTGTGGAAGTGCTGACGTCTGACAATCCTGCCTGTGATTTAAACATAATACAGGCCCCAGAACTGATAGTTATCTTCTTACTATCTATTATAGCCACACCTCTAATACCCTGATTTAGCTACGGCTGAGGAAGACACCCAGTGTTCTCTAAAATATGAACCACCTTAAGAAAAGGTGACCTTCATGCATTAGTTTCCCACAGCTTAGCTTGAATTTAGGCCTACTCCAAAGAAAATAGACTCTCTGTGCCCCTTCTGACAACCCGTCTACATATGTCCACAGACAGAAGCAGCACTCCAGTGTCCTACATTAACCCTATTCAAAGAAGATAGAAAGAAGACATGTACATTAATTAGTGCCAGGTTCTGTTTTTTGTGGGGGGGGGGGGTTGCAATAATTTAATATATATGTATAACAATCTAATTCTATCACAACCACCATAAGCAAAAATTTTATTTTTGCAAAAGAAAGAAGCTACATAAAGCTAGTAATTTGCCTATGATCACACAACTAATGGAGATTTGCAAGTGGCTTTACTTAGCTCAAAGTCCCATACTACTTCCTTGCTAGTGTGCTGACTTTCTGTTCTTCTTCACATACGAAGAGCTACAAATAATTAATGTATACAGCTCAATGAGTTCAAATATATGTATGCGCAAACATCACCGTAATCTGTTATAAACCTCCAAACGGTTTACTCATTACCTCCAAAAGTTTCATCCTACCTTTTTATTATTGCTGTGATAAAAACACTTGATATAAGATCTGTCCTCATAGCAAATATTTTAGTATACAGTACAGTATTGGTAACTATAGGACTATGCTGTACACTAGATCTCTAGGACTTCCCTTGTATAACGAAAACTTTGTATCCTTTCAATAATGCCTTCCTATTTTTCCCTCCCTCCAGCCCCTGTCAACTGCCACTACATTCTCTGCTTCTATGAGTTTTACTATTTTATTTTATTTCATTATTATTATTTTTTAATCCCCACCCAAGGATATGTTTATTGATTCAGAGAGAAAGGAAGGGAGAGAGGGAAAGAAGGAAAGAGGGAGAGAGAGGAGTGGGGGGAGAGAGAGAGAGAAATACCGAATGGTTCTCTTCTCCTCACTCCTAGACTGGGGATGAAACCTGCAATCTAGGTATGTGCCCTGACCAGGGTTGAACCTGCGACCTTTTGGTGCAGAGGACAATACTCCAACCCACTGAGCCACCCAGCCAGGGTGAGTTTTACTATTGTAGATTTCTCATGTAAGAGGTACCATATCATACGTGTCCTTCTATGTGGTTTATTTCACTTAGCACATCCTCCAGGGACATCCATACTGTATCAAATGACAGAATATTCTGTTTTCAAGGCTAAGTGATATTTCACTGTATGTACATAACACATTTTCTTTACCCATTCATCTGTTAATGGATAGTCAGGCTGCTTCCATGTTTTGGATATTATGAATAATGCTGTAATGAATATAAGAGTATAGCTATCTCTTCAAGGTACTGATTTAAATTCCTTTACCTATATACCCCAAAGTGGAATTACAGAATCATATAGTAGTTCTGTTTTTAGTTTTTTGAGGAATCTCCATACTGCTTCCCATAGTGGTTGAACCAATTTACATTGCACCAATTGTGCACAAGGGTTCCCCACACCCTCTTTGTGAGACACCATATATATTTTTTTGAAATAAAAGCCATTCTAACAGGTGTGAGGTGATATCTCATCATGGTTTTGATTTGAATTTCTCTGATTAGTGATGTTGAGAGTTTTTAAAATGTATTTCTTGGATATTTGTATCTTTTTTTTTGAGAAATGTATATTCAGTTCCTTTGTCCATTTTTTAAATGAGTTCTTCTATTTTTATATTCAATTGTGTAAGTTCCTTATACATTTTATATTATTCCTTTGTCAGCTATATGGTTTGCAAATATTTTCTCCCACTCTGCAGTCTATCTTACTACTTCATTGACTTTTTTCTTTGATAGGCAGAAGGCTTTTAGCATGAAGTAGTCTCACTTGTTTACTTTTGTTATCTGGGCTTTTGGTGTCATATCCAAAAACAATCATTGCCAGGAACAATGTCAACAAGTATTTTTCTCTCTTTTCTTCTTATTTTCATGATTTCAGGTCTTAAGTCTTTAATCTATTTTGACTTGATTTTTTATTTATGATGAGATAAGGGTCTAATTTCATTCTTTTGCATGTGAATATCCAGTGTTCCCAAAACCACTTATTAAAGAGACCATTTTTTTTCCCATTGTACATTCATGGCTGCTTTGTCATAAATTATCAATTATATTTGCATGTGTTGATTCTGGCCTCTCTATTCTGTTCCATTGATCTATGTGTCTATTTTTATGCCAAATTCATACTGTTTTGATTATTGTAGCTTTGTAATATATTTTGTAATACAAAGTATTACAAAGCTGTGATGCCTCCAGCTTTGATCTTCTTGCTTAAAATTGCTTTGATTCTTTGGGATTTTTTAATGTTTTCACACAAATTTTAGGATTGTGTTTACTATTTCTGTAAAAACATGCCATTGGGATTTTTGATAGAGTTTTCATTTAATCTGTAGTTCATTTTGGGTAGTATGGACATTTTAAGAATATTAATTCTTCTAATCCATGAACACAGGATGTTTTTCCATACATTTGTGTCTTCTTTAATTCTTTTTGTCAGTGTGTTATACTTTTCAGCCTACAAGTATTGGTTACGCATGGTCCTAAGTATTTTATTATTTTTGATGTGATTGTAAATGGAATCACTTAATTTTTCAAATAAATTGTTGGTGTACAGAAATTCACCAACATTGATTTTGTGTCCTGCAACCTTGCTAAATTCATATATTTATTCTAACAGTTTTTAGTGAAATCTTTAAGGGTTTTATACATATATTCATGTCATCTGCAGACAAATATAATTTTACTTCTGCTTTCCAATGTGGATGGTGTTTAATTCTTTTTCTTCCCTAATTTCTCTGTCTAGGATTTCCAATAAAATATTTAAATAGAAGTGGAAAGAATAAACGTTCTTGCCTTGTTTCAGACCTCAGAAGAAAAGCTTTCGCTTTCACCCTCGAGTATGATATTAGGTGTGAGCTTTACATACATGGCATTTATTGTGCTGAGGCAAGTTCCTTCTATACCTAATTTGTTGAGAACTTTTATCATAAAATCACGTTGAATTCTGTCAAATTCTTTTTATGTACCTATGGAGATGATGGTGTGGTTTTGGTCCTTCATTCTGTTAATGTGGTACACCAGATTACGTGATTTGCACATGTTGAAACACCCTTGCATCGCAGGGATAAATCCCACTGGGTCATATCCATTTAATGTACTATTAAATTTTGTCTCCTAATATTTTATTGAGGATTTTGAATCTATATTCTTCAGGTATGTTTGCCTATAGTTTTCTTGTGGTGTCTTTATCTGCCCTTGATATCATTGTGATGCTTGCCTCAGAGAAAATATCTGGAATTGTTCTTTTTTCTATTTTTTGAAAGTTTGAGAAGGGTTGATATTAATTCTTTAAGGTTTGGTAGAATTCACCTGTGAAGCCATCTGTTCCTGGGCTTTGCTTTGTTGGAAAGTTTTTGATTACTGACTAAACCTCCTTTATCATAATGTCTTTGTCCAGCAGAGGATTATAGCTTGAAGTACTATAAAAATGTATCTGTTTATTATTTTGTTAAATAGCAGTACACAATCAATTACATCTTATGAAAGGAACTCAATTTTCCTAATTTTAGAGGGACTATTTTAAATAAAATTGAAGACAATTTGCTATTTCCTTCCAGTAGTTTTTTTGTTCATTCATTCAGCAAGTGTGTCTTCAGTCCAAGTAAGTGTCATGCTCTGCTCTAGGCACCAGTGATGGTGGAGTAAGCAAAGCAGACCAAGTGCTTCCTTTTCCTCAGGGAGCTTACCTTCTATATCATGTGTACGTAGGTTTATGTATTGCCCACAAAAAAGTAAAAGAAGTGTTTTAGAAATGGATGTTCATAGAAAAGGAATGAAAGATAAGGTAGAGAAAAGACTGAGGGAAAAGGACACAGACTGAACTAGAATCCATTATTTTTAGCTAGTAATGATTATAATTTTTGACTTCTAGTCATTATTCAAACAAAAAATTCCTACATATATTTTAAGTTGATAAACGTGTTTAATTTCTGTGTATTTTCCATTCAGTTTTACTAACAAAACTCCAGCAGAATGGTAAGCTGTAAGCAATCAAAATTTTAGGAGATTTTTCCTTTGGTTACTACATTGTTTTATGGCTTCTTTCAATAAAAGAAAACAAAATACATTTCACATTTTTACTATAATTTGTAAATAATTTCAAGTTAAACTTATCAAAATTTTAATTAATTTATCTTGAAAGTGGAGAAGTATTATAAAAAATAAAATCTCTTATCCTTGTATATGTTAACACATCCAAATGAAATGGATACTACGAATTAATACAACAGGTTATATTATTGTCTATAGCTTTGGGAAGTGACTTTTTATTATTTAATTTATTTTGTTATTGCATTTTTCCCCACTACCATTTATCCCCCTTACACCCTCTTCCACCTCCACACCCCCATCTGCAAGCACCACACTGTTGTCTGTGTCTATGAGTCCTTTTTCTTTTTTGCCCAACCCCTCCACTCCCCAACATGTCCCCCCACCCCACCCCAGAGCTGTCAGCCTGCTCTCTCTCTGTGAGTCTGTGGAAGTGACACTTTCTTCTACAACCTTTGCCATTACTGTTTATTGCTAAAAGAATAAGTTTGTCCATATGTATCACTGGAAGAAAAGTAAAATAAATTTAAAAAATGTACACATTGGTAAAAGAAATGTTAAACCTGTGCTATTTGACAGGTTAGTGCAGATGAAACACCTTAAGGGACTCTCAACAGCTCTGCAGCTCTGTAACATCATTTCAAGTTGTTACTCTGTGTGTGGGTATCTGGCTGACAGTGGAGATTTTAAAATGGAGCTCAGTTAGAGGAGCTTGTTAAGAAAAAATATCCCATGAGCATTCTTCCACATCTCACACCACCTCCATACCAGTTCATGCAAGTCTAGGACTAAGGACATTCCTCAAAATCCAATAGAGAAAAGAATGGCCAGGCAATGTTAGCAGTAATTTTCAAATTGCAATATTTCCCTATAAAAATCATGGGCCATGTGCTTTGTAGAGAAAAATAACTCCCACATTTGATGTGACTTCTGCATTTTTCTTATTAATTTTTGGTATACCACTTATAAGAATGTGAATAATATCTTTTACTACCAAAGATGTACAAAAAGTACAGGTTAAAATTTTTCTTTTAAATATTAAGTATGATATATTTTTTAAATTATCTTAATATTGTACAAAATATATAGAAATTACTAATAAATGTTAGTTTAATTTTTGGTATGATTAAAACAAAAGTATATTTATATTCAAATTATAAAAACAGAGCATCTTGTCTACTATGTTGGCAAAATGACTGATTTTTTAAAAACTATTTAATAGTTAAACATGATTTTCCTTAGATATATTAATATAAACTATATTAAGATATTTCCTAATTTTGTGTTACCTTTGCATTTCTGAAATAATACCCATTTCTTTAAAACTATATCATTCTTAATCTGTTTTGGCAGACCAATAATATTTAATTTAATATTTTTGTTTTAATATTCATAAATAAACTACAGCTTTAACTTTTGTGTAAACATGTTTTATATTGATTTTATACTCATGTAATAAAAAGAATTAGGATCTTTCCTTCTTTTTTGATACTCTGGGAACGTTTTAAAAGAATGGAACACTACTCAGCTGTAAAAAAGAGAGAAATCTTACCCTTTGCAACAACATGGATGCACCTGAAGAGCATTGTGCTGACTGGAATAAGCCAGTCAGAGAATGACAAGTACCATATGATTTTACTCATATGGGGAATCTATGAACAAAATAAACTGATAAACAAAATAGAAACAGACTCACAGATAGAGAACAGACTGACAGCTTTCAGAGGGGCAGAGGGTTGTGGGACTAGATAAAAATGGTAAAGGGATTAAGGAAAAGAAAAACCCTCAAATACAGACAACTGGACTGCTGTAGTGAAAGGCGGTGTGGAGAGGTGGAAGAGGGTATGAAACGGGTGTGAGGGGATAAATGATGATGGATAGAGACTTGACCTGGGGTGGTGGAAACACAATACAATATACAGATGATGTATTACAGAATTGTACACCTAAAACCTATAAAAAAGAAAAAAAAACCATTAGAATTATTTGTTCCTTAAATGTTGATATAATTTCTCTATAGCACTCTTCAAATATTATGGTTTGGTTGAAGTAAAAGAGTTCTGAAACTTTTCTCTTTCAAGTTTTTCAATTTGGGTGTTGTATTTCATCTAGTCAGTTTTAAAAAATTATATATTCTGGTTGCAACAGGGATTTCTGGCCAAGATAGAGACATAGATAGATATGCTTCACTTTGTCGCATAGCCAAAGGAAGGATAATAACCAATTTAAAAATGAAAAAAATAACAAGAACTACCAGAAAATTGAACTGTATGGAAGTCTGACAACAAAGAATTAAAGAAGAAATATTCATCCAGACTGGTAGGAAGGGTGGGGATGGGCAGCAAGGGTGGAGAGGACAATTGTCAAGGCAAGGTGGCAGCTGGTGGACCAGGATGTCCCACACTCACATGTGGATAAGCCAGGGGGAACAACTGGGGAGCAAGACAGACTGCACAACCCAGGGTTCCAGCACATGAAACTGAAGCCTCAAAACCTCTGAATGTAGAAACCTGTGGGGGTTGTGGCAGGAGGAGAAACTCCCAGTCTCACAGGAGACTCTGTTGGAGGGGCCCATGGGATCCTAGAACATGCACAAGCCCACCCACCCAGGAATCAGCGCCTGAAAGGGCACAATCTGCTTGTGGGAAATGAGGGAAGGGACTGAAACCATAGCAAGAGCTGACCAAGCAAGCAGCACTTTTCCCCCCTCTGACCCCTCCCCCATACATGGCGCCACAACGCAGTGAGGTGGGTTGCCCTGCCCTGGCAAAAATCTAAGGCTCCACCCCTTACAGCATAAAAAGTGCTCCAAGACAAAGAAATATGGCCTAAATAAAATAACAGATCAAAACTCCAGAAAAAGAACTAAGAGTCAAAGAGACAGTCAACCTATCAGAAGCATAGTTCAAAACACTGGTAGTCAGGATGCTCACAGAAACAATTGAGTACAGATGCAAAACAAAGGAAGACATGAAGGCTATACAAATTGAAATCAAGAAACATATACAGGGAACCAACAGTGAAGAAAAGAGAACCAGGACTCAAATCAAAGATCTGAAACAAAAGGAAGAAATAAACATTCAATCAGAACACAATGAAGAAACAAGAATTCAAACAAAATGAGGAGAGGCTTAGGAACCTCTGGGACAACTTTAAATGTTCCAACATCCAAACCATAGGGGTGCCAGAAAGAGAAGAGGAAGAGCAAGAAATTGAAAACTTATTTGAAAAAATAATGAAGGAGAACTTCCCCAATCCAACAAAGGAAATAGACATGCAAGTCCAGAACTCTCAGAGAGCCCCAAGCAAGTGGGATCCAAGGAGAAACACACCAAGAAACATCATAATTAAGTTACCCAAGATTAAAGAGAAGGAAAGAATCTTAAAAGCAGCAAGAGAAAAGGAGACAGTAACCTGCAAAGGAGTTCCCATAGACTATCAGCTGATTTCTCAAAAGAAACCTTGCAGGCAAGAAAGGGCTGGAAAGAAGTATTCCAAGTCATGAAAGGTAAGGACCTACATCCAAGATTACTCTGTCGAGCAAAGCTTTCATTTAGAATGGAAGGGCAGAAAGAGTGCTCCCCAGATAAGGTCAAGTTAAAGGAGTTCATCATCACCAAGCCCTTATTATATGAAATGTTAAAGGGACTTCTCTAAGAAAAAGAAGAAGATCAAAACTCTGAACAGTAAAATGACAAAAAACTCACAACTATCAACATCTGAACCTAAAAAAACAAAACAAACTAAGCAAACAACTAAAACAAGAACAGAATCATAGAAATGGAGATTGCATGGAAGGTTATCAGTAGGGAGGAGGAGGGGTAGAATGGGTGGAAAAAGGTACAGGGAATAAGCAGCATAAATGCTAGGCATAAAATAGACAAAGGAGGTTAAGAATAGTATAGGAAATAGAGAAGCCAAAGAACTTATATGTACAACCCATGACATGAACTAAGGGATGGGGGTGAGTGTTGGAGGAAAGTGGTGTAGGTCAGAAGGGTATAAAGGGGAGAAAGAAAATGGGACAACTATAATAGCATAATCACTAAAATATACTTAAAAATTATATATCCCTAAGTAAAATTTTTAACAAAATATACAAATTTATATAAAGAGAAATGACTAAGTAAGTTCCCATTATGTTTTTAATTTACTAGCCTCTTTCTTGGTTTTAATATCCTGGATTAATTTTCCCATTTTTTGCCCTTTAAAATGTAGCTTCAAGTCTCCTAGTTCAGAAAAGTTGCACTGAATTTTACTTCATTTTGTTACTTAAGTTTTGCTTTATGCGAGTGACTATTACAGTATTCTCCTCTGATGGGATCAATTATGCCTGTGTTAAATGTAGCATTCGCCGTAGCATGCTGCCTCTCAGGAAATTTGGTGGTTGATAGATCTCAGCCGTTAATCTTCTCTGGGAGTCTGCTCAGCTGAAAAGAGCTCTTTTACCCAAGATTCATACACCCTTCGCTATGCAGCCTGCCTCCTGGATAGCCTACCTACAGGTGCATGAAGGCACAGTCCCCCGCTCGAATTGCTGCTCCTCCAGTCTGCATGCCCTACTAATTCATCTGAAGCTTTCTTATGATTGCACTACAGGACAAATTTTTCCATTTTTCAATTGTTTTTTTCTTCTCTCCACAAGTAGATATCCTGATAGCAGTATCCAATAAACTTCCTGAACTCTAATCTTCATGAAAAGCCCGGTTTAGGAGTGGCCAAAATAAGCAGACATTAAAATTGTATTATGGATCACTGTTTAAGTTATCAATTGTTGCATGACAAATTACCTCAAAACTTGGCAGTTTATAACAACAAACATTTATCATCTCACAGAAATTCTGAGCTTTAGGAATCCAGAAGCATCTCAGCTCTGTGGCACTAGAGACTAGGGTCTCTTTCGAGGTTGGAGTCTAGCCATCAGATACAACTCCATTTATCTCAAGGCTGCACTACAACTGAAGGATCCTCTTTTAAGATTTCTCATGTGGTTGTCAGCAGGTGTTAGTTCCTCACTACATGGACATCTCCACAGAGGTGCCCCATGCAATGGCACCTGGCTCCCCACCAGAACAAATGATATGAGAGAGAGAGAGAGAGAGAGAGAGAGAGAGAATGCTAGCACATGACCAAAGCCATACTCTTAAGAATCTAATCTCAGACACAGCACACTAAAAATTTCTGCCATATACCATGGGTCTCAGAGAGTAATCCAGGTACAGTATTGAAGACTACACAAGGATATAAGTACATTGTAGGAGTCAGGGATCATTTGGGGCCCTCTTGGAGGCTGATGATGATAATCACTAATCACAGAGTGTATACATTAGTTTTATGTTGTTGTGCAACAAATTGCTCCAAAACTTAGTGACATTTATTACATCGCTGTTTCTGTAAGTCTGTAGTGGCTGAGTCTTTTACAAGGCTGCGGTCATCTCAAGGCTCAGCTGGAAAGGATTTGCTTTCTAGCTCACTCCTATGGGTTATTGGCAGGATTTAGTTCCTCATGGCCTGTTGGACTAAGGTCTCAGTTCCTCATAAACTGTTGGCTGGAATTGGTGCCCATTCTTCTGCCGTGGCAGCCTCTTTAGAGGATACCTATGAAATACAGCTGGCATCAGAACAAGCAAAAAAGAAGTCGGGGGAGAACGCCAGCAAGACAAAAGTCAGTCTTCTGTAACTGAATCATGGAAGTGACACCCGATTATCTTGCTGTAATCCATTTTTTAGAGGCAGTCAGTAAAATTATTCCAGCTCGAGGGGAGGAGATTATACATGTGTGAATATAGGGACGGGGATCTTCGGAGGCCGCACTGCAGCTGGCCAGATGTGCTCTGTCAGAGCTTGTAGGCAAAGTCGGCTGCAGGCACACGATGGCCGAAAACTAGGTGCTGGTGAACTAGAAGGTATGCTTGTTGAAGAAAATATACTAGACATTTATAAATCAGTCGTTTGGAAAAATAAAGATAATGGAAATGAATAACTGCTGCTGGTGACAACTTATGCTTTCCAAAGAGATACTGTAGAACTGAAAATGATTAACTAGCAATTAATGGCTGAATATGGGCCTGCGTGGCAGCATATAAATCATACCTCCTACAGCTAGAGGGCAAAGAAAACTGAGGTTTGAGCCCACAACTTAATCACAGCAATAACAAAGCTCAAAGTATGGTCTCATTCCCAATCTAGTCAGGTTTGTTAAGTCCAGTTCAGTACCTTGGCGGGAAACAAATGAACCCTTAAACATGGATGGGGCATCTGTGGTGAATAATATTTAAGGGCGACTTTTTAAGCAAGTCATATTGAAAGCATGTTGGAGGGTATTTTTGAGAGTGTTTCGGACAAAGTAGCAATTCCATTCCTGCCATTCCAATAGTAGGTCTTTAATACTATCAGTAGCCAGTTGTCTTTTCCAATGCAGTGTCTTCGAGTGGCGTGCCATCTTCAGTAAATCCCAGTCAGCAAGCACCAGGTTTAATAGCAAAAGCTTAGGAGTGATTGGCATGTCACCAACTGAGAAGAAGATAATACTCTCAAGAAGGAAAATAGAGCAGAAATTCAAAAAGGAGGAAAATGGTGTTTTTGGAGACAAACTATGTCAATCTTTTTTTCCCCAATTTTGCTGGCCTTTACTGACAACTGAAGGCTAAGCAGTGTCTAATAGGAAGTTCAGAAACTGGACCAAATGTCACCCTTGCCAAATAACTGTATTTTTCTGGGTCTCAGTGACCTTGCCTATGAATCAGGATAATATTATCACCATGAACATTTTACAGAGGCTCAGTAAATCCTATGTTTAGTATAAAAGTTATAGTGTTAGTACAGGAACAAAGAATGCTATTGCTCAAATGTTCACTCACAGAAAACGGGGGCATGTGTCAGAGAAAAGGCTCGGTATCTGAGGCAAGTTTTGGAAACTGTTAAAACAAAGGTGAGCAAAGGTAACTGAAAACTCAAAACAGGAATACTCTAAAGACCACCAGTTTTAACCTTTGCCACCTGCCCACTTGGAGGATGTGTTCACATTTCAGAAACTTATTTGTGCTGCCTCCATATTTCACTATAATAGAAGGAAAATGTGTAGAAATGTAAGGGCCAAGTAACCACTAGCTGCCAACCCCTAGAAGCAGGCCCTGAGGCCATTCTCCAACTCTGGCCGTTGAGGAGGGCAATGAGTCCCCAAGACGTTCATCTGTTTACTCCGACTAGGTCAGAAAGTCTTAACCTCAGCAGAGAGCCTTGCCCCCGGGCCTCTCCTCCAGTTTCTGGTCTAGGCATCGACAAAGTTGTGCCTGCAGTCACTCTACTCCCGCTTTTCCCTCTCTCACTGGGCGGCACAGTTATCCTCGAACTTTGCTGCCCACTCGGCTGTCAGTTGTTAATTCTTTCCCTCACAGTAAATCTAGTTGTAAAAAGGCATTTTGACTTTCTTGTACAGTGATATTAAACATAAAGATAAAATCGGGAGGGAAAAATGACACATTTCCTGTGGTAGAGCAATCTGAATCACCCAGAAGTGTATTTATTAACTTCTAATCAGAGTCATTAATTGTGATAGACTATAGCTATAGTCACCTGGCCTTGCTCCTCTAAAGAGCTTGAAACATTTTACATGTATTTATCCATTGTGTGTATGTTGAAAAAGAACCCCTGGGAATATATCACTGGGGATTGAGGAAATAAATTCTTTTGAATTACACTTTATTATTTGCACCATTTCCTGTTTATTCCCTTTCTGGGAAGTACAAGATGGAAACCATCATCATCCTTACATCAGTGTTCTTCCAGGGCTGAGGAGTCAATTTCTGATTGACTTTCTCCTTGAAGGCTTCCTTTTTGGTGGCTGTGTTAGGTTTCCAATGATGCCTTAACAAAGTACCCCAAATTAGGCACCTTTAAAAACAGAACTTCATTGTCTCACAGTTCCGGAGGCTAGAAGCTCAAAAACTCAAGTGTCAGCAGAGTTGATAACTTCTGAGTTCTGTGCGGAATCCTCCTTGGCTTATAGATGGCTGTCTTCTTCTTGTAGATGTGTTTCAACATCTTCTCTCTCTGTGTGTCTGTCCCGGTATTCAAATATCTTCTTGTTATGAGGATACCAGTCATATTGGATTAGGAGCCCAACCTACTTCTGTCTTAACAAATTACATCTTGAATGATCCCACTTTCAAGTAGGGTTGCATTCTAAGGTACTAGTGGTCAGGACTGCAACATTCAAGTTTTAGGTGATACAATTGAACTCTTAACAGTTATGTTAAAGTCAAATAGAGCTTTTAAAATACTCATCAATGGCTCCAGCTGGTGTGGTTCAGGTGGTTGAGACATTGTCCCATAACCAAAAGGTTGCAGGTTCGATTTCCAGTCAGGGCACATACCTAGGTTGTGAGTATGTTCCTTGGTCCAGGTGCAAATGGGCAGCAACTGATCAATGTTTCTCTCTTGCATCGATGTTCCTCTCTTCCTCCTACTCTCTATAAAAACAATGAAAAAAAATGCTCTCAGGTGAGAACAAAAAAAAATACTCATCAATGAGAAGGAAAAAATAGTAGATTGAAACTTGAGATCTAGAAGCATAAAGTTCAATCTCCACTATTTTTAGTGTTTAGCTTTATAATCTTAGAAAATTCCTAAAAGCTATAGTAGCTTTATACATTCAATTGTAGGTTCCTTTATGGGAACTCTATACTCTAAAACAGACCATCATAGGGCAGCTCAACAAATCATAGGACTTACCAAGGCATCCCTGAACTTCTTTTTAATTCTAGTGCTTGTATCAGGTGATTTCATTTTTTAAAATTAACTGCCTATCCAACAGACAAAACAATATTCATTTACTGTGATGAGACAGACCTAGAATTGTTATACAAAAACATTCAATAGGGCCAAAATGGAACTTCTGACTCTAACAGCTAAAAACTTAATGAGTACTCAGAGATCTTTTCTATACAAGACATGAAAAAAAAATTATCAACTATTACTTTTTACTTTCATCAACCATTTGTTTGAACCAACTGAGGAAGAGCCAATAGTTTCACCATGCTTTCTCACTGACTTATTTAAACCAACTAATTATTCGAATGTCATGAAATCATGCAAATCTAATGCATATACACTTTTAAATGTGAAGCCTGCTTAGAAATTCAGTTTAATAAAAAGAAGCCATCACTCTACATTTGCACCTGCTTCATGCAGATTGTATAAAGATCAAAGGCAGAGAATGACTGTTAGAGATGTGAGTGATGAGCATGTTAACACATGAGTTAGAGTTTTGACTTTCAATTTGGGTGATAACCTGAGAATGCTGATAACACATTTTTGGGTGTTAAAAGTGTGAGTACACTGAATATTATTTTGATAGGAAAGTAGTAGAGAATTCAATATAGGCTGCTGTCAATTTTAATTAATAATAGGGTCATTTTTCTCAACCTGTTGGTTAAAATTTATCCTGATTTAAATGTATAAAGCAAAAACTATATATACTTTCCTCACTTCTCAGTTACACAAACTTTTTCTTAATATTTCATTCAACATATTTTCTGGACTGTGCTCTCTAAGTCAATGGGAAAATGAGGTCAAGCCTTCTAGCTCATTTTTTGTAGGATCAAATAAACTTGTTGGAAGTATGTGCCCTTCAAACTATATTACATAAACACTTGATAGATTAATGAGAATATATCTTATTTTTTCCTTTGACATTAAAATTACAGAGGGATTCTACCACAGAAGGAATTATAGCTCCCATGTGGAAGGTGCTTATTTCATATTAGGCTTGGTGGATTTATCTTTAGTCTTTAAAATAATCCTATTAGTTTAGGCACTTTGATTACGAGCAACAATAACTTAAATGTTATACGTCTTTTTAAATATATTTTATTGACTATGCTATTCAAGTTGTCCCATTTCCACCCCTTTATTCCCCTCAGCCCTGCACACCCCCTCCCACCTGCATCCCCCACCCCGTAGTTCATGCCCATGGGTCTATACACATAAGCTCTTTGGCTTTTACATTTCCATACTATTCTTACCCTCCCATCTTTGAGTAAACAAACAAAAAATGTTTAGATCAATAGTGGGTTTATGTAAACAAAGTTCAGAAGTATGTGACTTCAGTTTTGCCCCGGAGACTTTGTCGTCAGGGTTCCAGCGGAAGTTCTGCGGTTCTCTCACTCTGTCCTGTGCTGTGTCCATTCACACACGGACTCCACGCAGCTTCACAAACACCCCTGTGGCCTTAGACCTTTGGCCCAGGCGACTCACCTTCAGCCCCATCATCTGGAGAACCAGTGAATATCTTTTTTTAACAACTGCTATGGGGAAATGAGAAGGAGAAAGAAAGAAATGTCTTTCCAGATGCCCCAGACACTGTCTGCTCAGGTGTCATTGGCTAAAATACAATCACGAACACTTCCAGCACCTGTGTGGACCGATTGGTGTAAAGTAACCCGATCTAGCCACGACTAAAAACAGTCCACTTTACCCAAATAACATACCTGAGAACAGAAGATACACATATATGTTTTTGTGAATTTGTCATATGTATGTCATATATATATTTGTCACATATATATGACAGCATCAGAATGAATAAAAGGTTACTGTGTATGCAAATAATAGGCATCTACTCTCAGTAGGTATTATTATTGCTATTTTTTAAAATTTATTTATTTTTATTCAGTTACAATTGTCTGCATTTTCTCCCCATCCCTCCACCCCACCCCAGCCAGTCCCACCTCCCTCCCCCACCTCTACCCTCCCCCTTGATTTTGTCCTTGTGTCCTTTACAGTAGCTCCTATAGAACCCTCTCCCCACTATCCCCTCCCCACTCCCCTCTGGCTATTGTTACCATGTTCTTAATTTCAATGTCTCTGGTTATATTTTGTTTGTTTTTTTTCTTTTGTTGATTATGTTCCAGTTAAAAGTGAGATGATTGGTGAACTGGGGGACAAGGTAGAAAAAAACACCCAGAATGAGCAAGAAAAGGAAAAGAGGCTCAGAAAGAATGAAGAGGGGTTAAGGGAAATGCAGGACAACATGAAACACAATAATATCTGTATATTATTGCTATTTAATAGATGAAGAAACTAAGATGCAGAGAAATTAAACTATACTTGTATCAAGATACTATAACCAGTAAGTGATAATATACTAGAAAAACAGGCTGTCACCACTGAGACCCTCAACTACAAAATCATATGCTTAGGGAGATTTAGAAAGATTAAAGCTAGTATATGCTTGGTATGTGTTTGGTTCAACCCCAATACATCTATTTTGATTAAAAAATTACTTATAAGACAACATATTTACTTACATATATTTTGTAGCTACTGCACAATTATTTACTATTATAGAGTAGTAATAGTGGCCAGAATAAAGTATTTGTTCCCAGACCATATGAAAGCGTTACAATAGTCGCCATCAGACACCATAAACCAGACACCAATTTCTGACTGGATTCAGTGTACATAGAATGTGTCATTCCTTTTCAAGAACCTAAATTTGATGATACGATAATGGAGTTCCACATAGGACCTGCCCTTATCTTGAATGCAGGTTCAGCCATAAATTTAGAAAAATTCCTTTACCCAGACATGACCACAGTTTCTTTTTCGGGAAAGGTTGGGCTAGATAATCTTCTATTTCCCCATGATCACTAAAAAACCTCTGCAGAAAACATTATGGAGATTCCTCAAAAAAATTAAAAATGAAACTACCTTATGATTCAGGAATTCCACTTCTGGGTACATACCCAAAGAAATTCAAAATGCCAGTTTGAAAGAATATATGCACCTCTATGTTCATTGCAATGTTATTTAAAATAGTCAAGCTACGGAAGCAACCCAAGGGCACATCAATAGACAGGTGGATAAAAAAGCAGTGGTACACATATACAATGGAATAATACTTGGCCAGGAAAAAGAACAGAATTTTACCATTTGCCAACAAGCATTTCTAGACCTAGAGGATATCATGCTACAGGAAATAAGTCAGCCAGAGAAAGACAAATATCATATGATTTTACTTACATGTAGAATCTAGAGAACAAAATAAACAAAACGGAAACAGACTCATAGATACAGAGACCAGAGATGGTTGCCAGAGGGGTGAGTTTGGGGACTGGGCAGAAAAGGTGAAGGGATTGAGTAGAACGGATGGATAGATACAAAACAATCACAGGGATGTAAAGTTCAGCATAGGGAATATAGTCGACAGTATTGTAGTAACTACATATGGGATCAGTTGGGTACTGGAAATATCAGGGGGAACACTTCATAAAGTGTATGATTGCCTGACCACTATGCCATACACCAGAAACCGACATAAAATAATGTTGAATATAAACCACAATTGAAAAAAAAATTTTAAACTTTCTGCTTTCTGGAAAATCTATCTAGAGTTAGAAGAGAACCAGTTCCTCAAATCAGTGGAGGACTGGCCAATGTGAAGGCCTAAATTATGACGGTTGAAAAAATGGTTCAATGCCTTCTCTGATATGTATCCCTAACCTTGCTAAATTTCCAACAAGCTTTTAATGTTTTTAAGTGTATTTTATTGATTATGCTATTACAGTTGTCCCATTCTTTTATCTCCCTTTTCCCCCTCCACCCTGCATCCCCCCTCCCATGAGCATTCCCCCTTAGTTCATGTCCATGGAGCATACATATAAGTTCTTTGCCTCCTCCAGTTCCCATACTATTCTTAACCTCCCCCTCTCTATTTTGTACCTGCCAATTATGCTTCTTATTCCCTGTACCTTTTCCCCATTCTCCCTCTTCTCCCACCCACTGATCTCCCTCCATGCGATCTCCATTTCTGTGATTCCATTCCTCTTCTAGCTGTTTGCTTAGTTTGCTTTTTGTTTTTAGGTTCACTTGTTGATAGTTGTATGTTTGTTGTCACTCTACTGTTCATAATTTTTTTAAAGCTTGATTCTGATGAAAGTTTATAGGCATCAGAAAAGAGCTGCCAAGAAAGAAACTGTTCCAAAAACACTCTTTGGTGGTTTATGTGAGAATATTACAAAAAGGTAATGTAGACCCTTCTGGAAAAGACAGAATCAAAATTCTCCAGGACCCTAGGGTGCTAAGCCCATTATCTCACTCTATGTTCTACCATTAACATAAAAAACTCAATCAATGCATTATGGTCAATAACCCTCTCAACTATTAACAGGAAAAAAAATGAGAGCTTCTAAATGAAATATCTTGAGCTAGAGAAGATGCTTATTATAATGAGAGCAGCAATTTGCATTTTAGCAAAGGGAAATGCAGTAGGGTTTTAAAAACTCACAGCTATGTCTTCAGTCTCATATTCAACCTGATTGTAAAGGATGTGATTATTGCCTGCTTTCTGTAAATTTATTTAGTAATTTTGCATTTTCCCCACCACTTTCCACTAAAAGGCAGAGATAAAGAATCAAAATTGCTGAAAGCGAGCAAAAGTTTTCTTCAGTTTTAAATTTTGTCAGTTGTTTATTATACACATTGCAGAGGCATTCATTTCTCTCTTACTATGGGTGGTGGGGAACTTAGTGAAGTCTCAGAGGTGGCTGATAAACTGTAATTTCCAGCAAAGAGGAGACCATTATAAGTGCTTAAAACCCATGGGAAAAAGGTTATATTAAAATAAAACCACAGTATGTACAACAGATTCTTTACATTGAATAATAGGCCACCTATTTTCCAATTAAAGAGAAATGGTCACAGGCAATAGTGTCATGCTGGCCAGAGGAAAGGGAGAGTCGGGGCAAAGGGTGGGGGAAATGGGGACAGCAGCAACAGGGTCAACGACAAAAATAAGAAAAAAAAATTAGGATGGAAGGAGAAAGAGGAAGAAAAACCAAAGCAGCAATGGTTGCTCCTCCTACAATAAGGGGCCTAATTTTATGCTATTATCTGTTTGATGATTTAAGGAGAAAAAAGTGACACTGATATGAAAATGTGAAAATGAGGGAGAACAAGAGCGTATGTGTAAGAGGACCGATTTTAGGCACCCATGGGGCTTCACATAAACTCGTATGCACACAGACAGGACTCTCTTATGACTGACGGATAAATGTAATTCCTAGCTACCGGTGTGTTTCTTTTTATACTAACAAGACAGACCACTAAATTCAGGCTAAAATTGCTGCAAAAATTAGAGCAGTTTCCAAATGAACTGGATTTCTAGGTGATTAGACAGTGACTGTACGGACAGTTCATTCTGGTCACTAATGCAGATACGCTGTCATTCCTGCCAACATTCAATATTATTAACAATATTGCCCAATGAAACCAAGAGGAAATAATGGGCTGAGTTTTCATCAAAATATGAAAGACTTCAATTAAATATTACATGAGATACAAACATATATGAGCTTTAATATTTTCAGCAAAATCTTCCTGGAAAGGAGAGAGGTAAAAAAAAAAAAAAAAAAAAAAAAAAAAGAACTGGAAAGATCAAAACTGATTAAAAATATATGAGCGCCATCTGGTGTTAGGAAAAAAATAATCTCAGGTTAGCAGTCAAATGAACTCCCCTATTGAGAACTCAACCCTGTGCAACGAGGTTATGGCATATACTTAGGTGGTGACTCTCGACAGGGAATTCACTTTATGAGGAGTACCCAGATGGGATTATTTACCAATTGGGTTAGAACACAGTGAATCTAGAGAAGTAAGGCTGGTTGAAGCAGTTATTGGGCCATTACTCATACATTCAGACATTCCAGGAAAAATTTGTTTTAACTCAAAAATCCAAAGGATTGCTGCATTTTTCCACTTTAATATACTTGAGCAAACCTTTCCTGAGATAGGAAAATTATATCTATACTTTCAGAAGCAATTCCTGTTTAGAAACATAGAAGCAGATGGGTAGCATATTTTTAAGGAAGAAACTTTGAGGCTTATGATGATAATGTGTTAAAATAAATTTAGCAATATATATATATTTTTTAAAAGAAATGTAAGTAGTGGTATTTGACTGTCTTGGGAATTTATGCACATATCTATTAATAGCACTTGAAAAATACACCACACCCCATCTTGTTCTGTAACTAATTTTTACTTCATCTATATATTAAATGTAATAACTCACCCCATTCCCTTATATTCTGGTACACTCTTAGCTAGAGGTTCTGACAATTTCAAAGATGACAAAATATTTCACAAATGAGGAGACTTGCTACTCAAAAACTGTCAGCCCTCTGACATCAAGCAATTTTGCAATTTTTAGACATGCTCTCTGTGGTTTAGTTGAATTAATAAATCCTAAATAATGAGTGTTTGCTTCCTTGAGAAATACATTCTACAAGATTTTAGCTATGCTCTTTTCATGTAGATCATTAAGCAACACACAGTACAAATCACAGCCATAAAGAACATGAAAATATGTTATATATCTTATCATGTCTCTTTAGTCATTGAATACTACACCTGTATTAAAAGACAAAAATACTTAAACGATTAAAAACAGGGTCATAGAATGACATATCTTTTAATATCTGATAGCAGATAACTGAGACTATTGCTTCAAAACTAGTTCACAAGATTACAACTATACGTTGGCACCTAATTTTCAAGCAAGGGTGAGAAGTTTCATGTGCTTTCCACCTGCAGCCCCAAGCAATTATCTCTTCCAGAAAAGAGCTGAACCAAGAGATTCTAAGGGAGCTGACCACACACGTCTTCCCTGTGTCCCACAAGAGAACTGACAGATGCGGCAGAGAGAACAATTGACTGCTGGGACTGGGATGTCTTAGCATCTGGCGAGCTGCTCTGACCACTGGGCTATGGCTACCTTGGAGCAGCAAGGAGCAGGAGGGGGCTTAAATATGATACAAGCATCCAGAAAGGTTCCAGAGAAAGGACACTATTCATACCAAGTTATGAAGTTCAAAAGTTTCTCATAGGGGACTTCAGTTTTGACTTAGAGCAAGATGAGTAATCCAGTACGATATTTTCCCCCTGGAACCTAAGAAAAATTATACTAGAAATACTGAACTACATGTTTACTGTGTTCTGGGCACTGCTCAGGAATGAAAAAGTTATGTTGCTTGCATAAGATCAACACCCATGCAATTTAAAAGTAATTCCTTCATAGTAATAAATATAAAAGTAGCAGTAATATCTTCTTGGAGCATATCAATTTTCAAAATGCAAAGTGTGTTTTCTGCTTTTAAACGTGTATTTACTACTTAATAAAAATCTGTTGTGCACAGTTTTCCTTTTCATTTGTTTCAAACACAAAGAACTATTTTTGCCCTAAAAAGCAAAAAAATAAGATGGCTTTGAGGCATATTAGGGTAGCATCAACTTCACATTCATGCCATATTTAAAAAAAATTTCTCCATGACCTTCACTTGACAAAAATTGAATTTTGTAAATTTAAAGGTACATTTTCTATGCCTTAAAAAAATTGTAGCATTACCTCTAATATTTAGGAGTATTAAATCCTAAATTAACATTTTGACTTTGTGGTAGCTTGGCATTTTCTGATGCAATATCTTTAATTTCTGATTCAATTAACTAATTTTAGATGCTATTATCAGCCCTAATACTATCTTATTAATTATGAACACCTGGATGAAATTAATATAAATAAGGCTTTAAATTATGAGAATGTTCTTTTAAATATCTTAAAGAAACACTATTGTACATAATCCATAGTAAGGTTTATGGGACACTAAAAAGGAACAGCAGATAGTTCTAGTTACAGGCTACAGTGATATTATCATATGAGCACAGTGACCGTCCACAATGCACTGACTGTAGCAAAGTCGCCGCGCTCCAAATGTGTGAAGTGGGGATATTAATGTATCCATATCCCACAATTTGAAGCTCACATAATTCAAATTAGATAAAATGTGACCTTCATAAGCACTCAAGGCTTTATAAATAAATGTTAACTCAGTTAAATTGACAATAGCTCTGTGAAGCAAATGATATTGTGCCTATTAATGGATGAAGAAACTAAAACTCAGAGTTTAAATGAGATCTGCACATTGAAACAGTTAGTAGCTGACAGATCCCAGATTTGAACCTACTTCTCTCTGCTCATTCCTCTGCTCAACACTGAGTTTTAACACCTGGCCCAAACTATTGGTCCAGTTCATGTGTTCCAACTGAGTACACACTACCGAAAAGACCGAGGAAACAGCTATCGGAGGAGCTCTTTAAGAAGTTTGTAATGCCCAGAGACAAACACACAGCAACATATCATGGTAATGTATACTACAGAATGCTGGCGTGTGGTGCTGGCTGTTAGTATTAATGTAAATGAATAGGAGTTAATCAGCTGAAGGACCCCTGGTGTCAGTCTAATGGGGAGGAATACAAGCTAACACTACATTGCAATGAATAGTAATGAGAACTTGGACAAAGTTTCAGGTAGGATCTTCCTGTGAAAGCACAAATAAGGCAATTAATGTAACCTTGGGTTTGGAAACATCCCTCAGAGTAAAATACCTGGAAAAAAAATTGAAGCTCAAGTAAGAATTATTCAGGTGAAGAGAATGGCAATGTTAAAGACATTGCAGACAGAAGAGAGCATGGGAAGAGTTTGAGCAGTGAGAGAGCTGGGGACAGTTGGTGAAAATACAATTTAGTTCATGACAACTGATCTATGCATCGTGTGTTAGAGTGGCAAGAGACAAAACAAAAGATGAAAGCAGGGACAAATCAGGAAGGGCCTTTTATATTTAAGACAATTTGGAGGCATGGAATATTTAAGCCAGGGAATGACGGATCAACTTGACAATATTGCAACAGATTGGGGTCTTGGATGAGAAGCAGAGAAAATAAATATTGATTTTAAAAATTAGCCAGTGGAGTGCCCATCAGCAAACGAGTGGATCCAAAAACTATGGTATATTTACACAATGGAATTCTACGCAGCAGAGAGAAAGAAGGAGCTTATACCCTTTGCAACAGCATGGATGAAACTGGAGAGCATTATGCTAAGTGAAATAAGCCAGGAAGTGAGGGACAAGTACCATATGATCTCACCTTTCACTGGAACATAAGCAATAGAAGAAAAAAGCAAACAAATTATAACCAGAGACATTGAAGTTAAGAACAATCTAACAATAGCCAGGGCGGGGGTGGGGGGTGGGGGCGGGGATAGTGGGAAGAGGGTATTACAGGAACTACTATAAAGGACACATGGACAAAACCAAGGGGGAGGGTGGAGAGGGGGGAGGGAGGTGGGTTCACCTGGGGTGGGGTAGAGGGATGGGGAGAAAAGGCATACAACTGTAATTGCATAACAATAAAAAAAATTAAAAAAAAAAAAAAAAAGAATTAGAATTTATTTCTTGAAATTTAATCACAAATCCAGCTGTGGGAGGAAAACCATTTATTAAGAAGAAAAACAATGAAGCACTCTCTGCGGCTTTGACTAGAGGAGAAAAGCATTAAAAAAAAAAAAAAATTAGCCAGTGGAAAAAAAAATGAGCCTTGAATAATGGATTAAGGCAAGGGAATGACCAATATACATGTAAAAACACTGATATAAAATGAGCCATTAATTACAGTTGTTAAGTGTGAGAACCATATGTTAACCTGTTTTATTTTGTTTGTGTTCAAAATTTTCCATAGTATAAAAATAAAACAAATTTCTAAATGCTACCAAAAATAAACAAAATGAATTGGTAATATGAAATTCACTATATTATGATAAAAACTTCCTTATCAAAAAATGCAAGGATATGAAAAGATGTGTTAGATGAGATATATTAGATAACTTCTAAAATCCATTACAACTATAAATTTCTACATTATGACCATTTTTAGTTGTATGAGAGTCACAGACTTTCTTTAAACAGTTTTTTAATGATACAATTAACACAAAACATGTGGGAAGAGAAATGAAAGTTTCATGTCTCAAAATAAACAAGATTTTATTTAAAAATAGTCTATTAAAATTTTCTCCAACTAATGAACAAAAGGAAGTAAAGAATGATGCACAAACCATTTTCATGTTTAATGAGTCCACAGTATCCTGGGTTTTAAGAAAATATACCATGTTATTTTTAAGTATATTTTATTAGTTATGCTATTACAGTTTTCCCAATTTTCCCCTTTTATCCCCCCTCTGCCCTGCATGCTGCAACCCTCTAGCATCCCCCCACCTTAGTTCATGATCATGGATTGTACATATAAGTTCTTTGACTTCTCTGTTTCCCATATTATTCTTAACCTCTCCCTGAATATTTTATGCGTACCAATTATGCTTCTTATTCCCTGTACTTCACCCCTCATTCTTCCCCTCCCTCTCCTGACTGAAAACCCTTCATGTGATGTCCCTTTCTCTGATTCTGTTCCTGTTCTAGTTGTTTGCTTAGTTTTTGTTTTCATTGTTTTTTTTTCTTTAGGCTCAATTGTTGATAGTTGTAAGTTTGTTGTCATTTTACTCTTCATGGTTTTTGACCTTCTTTAATTTCTTAGATAAGTCCCTTTAACATCTCAAATAATAAGGGCTTGGTGATGATGAACTCTTTGAACTTGACCTCATCTGGGGAGCACTTTATCTGCCCTTCCATTCTAAATGATAGCTTTGTTGGATAGAGTAATCTTGGATGTAGGTCCTTGCATTTCATGACTTGGAATACTTCTTTCCAGCCCCTTCTTGCCTGCAAGGTTTATTTGAGAAATCAGCTGATAGTCTTATGGGCACTCCTTTGTAGTTAACCCTCTCCTTTCCTCTTGCTGCTTTTCAGATTCTCCCTTTATCTTTCATCCTGGGTAACTTAAATGTGATGTGCCTTGGTGTGTTCCTCTTTGGCTACAACTTCTTTGGGACTCTCTGGGCTTCCTGAAAGCCTATTTCCTTCACCAGATTAGAGGTGTTTTCCTTCATTATTTGTTCAAAGAAGGTTTCCATTCCTTGCTCTTGTTCTTCTCCTTCTGGCATCCCCTGTAATTTAGATATTGGAACATTTCAGGTTGTCCCACAGGTTCCTAAGCCTCTCCTTATTTTTTTTGAATTCTTGTTTCTTCATTCTGTTCCAACTGGATGTTTATTTCTTCCTTTTGTTCCAAATTGTTGCTTTGAGTCCTGGTTTCCTTCCTGTCACTGTTGGTTCCCTGAATATTTTGCTTTATTTCATGTTGAGTAGCCTCCTTTGTTCTCTCATTTTTCAACCGAGCTCAATCAGTTCTGTGAGCACCTTGATTACCAGGGATTTGAACTCTCCATCAGTAGATTGGCTATCTCCTCAGTGCTTAGCTCTTTCTCTGGAGTTTTGCTCTGTTCTTTCATTTGGGCCATATTTCTTTGTCTCAGCGCACCTGTTAATTTTTAAGGGGGCAGAACCCTAGGTATTTACCAGGGTGGGGCACCCTCCTTGCTGCATTGTGGTGCAGTCTGTGGGGCGGGGACTAGAGAGGGAACAGTGCAGCTCGCTGGGCTCTAGCACCACTTTCCAACAAACTCTCATGTGAGACTGGGAGTTTCTCCTTCTGTGGCAACCCCTGCCATAGTCCACAGTCAGCTCTGAGCCTCAGTTTCCCATTCAGTCAGCCCCACCTGCATGGTCTCCTGCCTTGCCCTGGGTTCTCTCTCTCTGCCTGTCTCCCTCCTACTGGTCTGGTTGGTCTGGTTGACTGTTTCTGTAATTCCTTGGTTGTTAGAGTTCCATGCAGTTTGATTTTCTGGCACTTCTGGTTGTTTATTGTTTTTAGATTGGTTGTTATCCCCCTTTTGGTTGTTCAAGGAAGCAAAGGGTTTCTACCTACACCTCCATCTTGGCCAGACCCATGTTTCTTATATTTTGATGTGTTTTGTACTCATCCATATGAAAACATTTATTCAGTATATCAACTCTTCCACTTCCTTGCAGTTTTACTTTAGAAGTTATACAAAATACTACCTGATACACAGATAAAAATGTCATTTCTTGTATAAATAGTTAAGTTGTTAATATTTATAATCTGGGAAGTAATATAGTTTCTACTACTAACCTATCATAAAACTCTGACAATATATTAAGGAACCGAAATTAAAAAGCTCATAGCAAGGATTCAGAAATTCTTTACTTAATACTTCACATGTGACTGTGTTGGCTGCTGAAGGCACAAAGATGCATGAGGTATGGTAAGTGCAGGTGTGGATAAGGGAAGTCACAAAAATGTAGAGGAAAGGTAAACTTCAAGCTCATTGTTCACATTAATAATAGAGCTTACAAATATGTTTATTCAAACAAATATTTTTTGCTTTAACAAGTAGGTATAACAGCACTGCAGGAAAACAAGGAAGCTATAAAATGTTCAACAGCCCTAGTCTTACAAGAAAGTCGTCTTAGGTTTACTTAGAACACATATATCACTCTTCAATTCTTCAATACGTATATTTGGCCATGTGACTCCTAATAGATTTGCAACTATTGCGGTAACTATATGTAAGAATTACCTACAGAATGATTCTTTAGGGGCACAGTAGAATGGAATTGGTCCTATTCTAGGAGCACTGAAAAGGCAGGATGACATCTAAGGAGGAGGAGGGGAGGTGGAGGGACTGAGCAAAAAGGAAAAAGGACTCATGGACATGGACAACAGTGTGGTGATTGCAGGGGGGAGCAGGGTATAAGGGGAGTAAATGGTAATGGAAAAAATACAATAAAAATACGACTGACAATGAAAAAGAAAAGGCTTCTTTATAGGTGAAGGGATTAGTCAAGAAACATCTATGAATGGGCTGGGGATTAACTACAATAGTGGGTGTGGAGTGGGTAGAGGTGGGCAAAAGGAAAAATAATTAGGACAATTGTAAAACAATATAAAAAATTAAAAATTGAAAAAGGCTTTTTTGTGATAAATCTCAAAGGAAGAGTTTGATTTTGATGATAAAAGATACAGGGTATTAAAGAGTTAAGAAGTGTATTATGATTGGTAGAAATATTTGCCAACAGGCCCTAGCTGCTGTGGCTCAATGGATTGAATGCCGGCCTGTGAAACAAAGGGTCACCAGTTCGATTCCCAGTCAGGGCACATGATTTGGTTGCAGGCTGGGTACCCAGTAGGGGGTGTGTGAGAGGCAACTCCACACTGATGTGTCTTTCTTCTCTTTCTCCCTCCCTTCCCCTCTGTCTAAAGATAAATAAAATTTTTTAAAAAATAAATGGTTGCTAACAGTTTAATATTTAATGAATATCCAGACTATATCAAAAGTTTCAACTAATCAGTAATAAAAAATGTAATCTTAAGAGATTCCAATAGAAACTCATTACAGTATTGTAAAATTATTGAGGGTTCAGATTATAATTACTGTATTCTATGATCTCTTTTGTTTAATAGTGAAATACAAGAGAAAAAATAGGAAGAAAAAGGTAAAATAAGTTATTTTATGTCTTAGATTGTTAGGGACCACTCCGTATGGCTTTAGAGATTATAGCTTCGCAAGAGCAAGCTCTGAAAGGGGCTGGTAAGTCTCCCTGGAAAACCAGGTCATAATGCAGGTGACAGGAATGACTCGATTCTAACACGGAGGGCCCCATGGGAATCAAGCCTAAAATGTACATCCTTGTCCTTTGTACAAGATGGCATTGGACGGCTCTGCCCAATGGTAAGCCCTGTCGGTGTAACCCAGATGCTTGAGTTCAAGGCATGAGGAGTGAAACTCCCTACTTCATGATACACGCTTTCACGGCCATCTGGAGTCTGCAAGTCTCGCGGTCCCCAACCTGAAAAGATTTCTGTGTCTCTTCAATTGTTATGTATGGATAGTGTTAGCTTTTTAGGACTATAGCCTTGTTGGACATTGATCGATAAGCTATGAATGTGTGCTGTATGCCCCTGCACTTCCCAACCGTAATAAAAGTGGGGACGGAGAAGGGCTCGGGGCATTCTCCGCTAGAGGGAATCGCCACCCCTTTTCCCACCAGAGCAACAAGACTGTGTCCAGGAGGACTTTTTATTCTCATCTGCGGCGGCCTGGGAAGCTTTGCTGGCCAGAGTTCCCCACACTAGATCAGCGCTACTGAGTATGTGAACCACATACATGATGTTAAAAATCCTAGTAAGTACACTTAAAAAGGTAAAAATAAACAGGGAAATTTAATTTTATTTTTATAGTTAAAATTAATTTTAATAACATTTAATTCAACCAAAATATTATCATTTCAACTTTTAATCAATATAAACATTATAATACATTTAAATTTTTTGTTACTATGTCCTCAAAATCTAGTGTGCAATTTACAAATACAGCACATTTCAAACAGGACTAGGCACATTTCAAGTGCTCAGTAGCCACGATGGTCAGTAAGTCTCTCCATTGCATGGGGTCAGAAGTGATTCTCAGCAGAGCTTCCGTGTGATCAGCGCTCTGCACACAGGCTGGTGAAGCCTGCGGAAAACCCCAAATCCCATCACGGCCACCACAGCTCGCGAGACTGGCATCAAACTGTGGGCTGTGTTCTCACTGATGCACCTTTAGTACAAAGACCTGAGTGACACCAGCGTTATAAAGTTGCTTTAGTTAATAAACAGCAGCATGGAATAGCGAAAAAGAATTAAAGATTTTGATCAATAACTATCTGTTGAATGGATGTTGAATGAAAGAGAATAGATTTAAGAATCATAGCCCGATTATACAACTAAAAGCTGTGTGATTTTGATCAAATCACTTTGTCTTTCAGGGTTCACAGCTTTAAAACACCCACTTAATAAGATACTGAGCTGCCGTAAGAAATCAGTATAATTTCCTATATTCATGCTATCTTCTCCCAAAAGTTAATAAACAACTTAAAGATATATATAGAATTTTTAAAAATATAAGTAGATAATTTTTTAATTGTAAAAATGTGGCAAAAGGAAATAAAGATAGGAAAATAAAGTGAAGCAAGGCTGGAATCAGAGCTCAATATGCTACATAAGGTTCTTTATAAGCATATAAATTTTGCCCAAAAGATTCAATATAAAGGGTTTTTTTTTACAGAAAGAATAATATAAAAAAAAATAATTGGTTTAAATCCACACCTGAGAATATGCTCAGAGAGAGAGGAAGAGAGAGAGAAACATCTATGTGAGAGAGAAACATTGATCAGTTGCCTCCTATCCATGCCCCAATGGGGGACTGCACCCACAACCTAGGTATGTGCCCTTACTGGGGATCAAACCCACAACCTAGGTGTGTGCCCTGACCTGGGATCGAACCCGCAACCTTTTGGTGTACAGGACAATGGTCCAGTCAACTGAACCATCCAGCAAGGGTGAAAAAAATGTTTTTGACTAACAACGCTGTATATCTATAAGGGCTGGCGTGAGTCGGACTCTCTGAGTATGAGACTTTCTTGGTTTGTGTCATTTGGCCTAACTGCACCTCAATTTCTTCACAGAAAATAAAGATGAGCGTAGTGCGTATTTTATAGGGTTTTTGAGAAGGTTAAATGATCCATAATACATTAAGTTTTTGGATGAATGTCTGTTACGTGCTTAGCATGATAGGGTAGCTACAATTAATTTTTTATACGTGATATTAAAAATACACAGATAATGCATGTGCAGTACTAAGCAACACATCTGGTATATAAGATATATACATATGTTATTTGAAATATGTGTATATTTTTGAAAATGATAATTGAAGCTGTGTTCCACACAGTTTAATAAGTACTGGAAAAGCAGTGCCAGAGTAGAGGACATCAAAGAAGACTTTTAAAACAGGTAAGTTACTCTTTTTGTTAAGATGTCTGCATTGCCTTCTCTGTTGATTCAGCCATTATCTATCCCCTTGTCAATGAGCACATAAAGAAGCATCGCAACGAGCAGTACCTGAGGGGGGCTCTAAAGTGGAATCCAGAAATGGGCTTAACACTTTGAACACATCTTGTCCTGTCAGTAAGTGACCGCTGTAACACAGTGCCATATTGTCAGGAGCAATGATCATTCTTGACGTCCCTTCCCTTTGTTATGCTACACTGCATTCTCTCCTACAACTCTCCTCCTACTCTACAGTTTAACTATCAGCTTAGTTGTGCTACCAACTTAGACACTCAATAAAGAACTGTTTATTGAACAGGTGTATACAGATTGTCGAAGTTCCTAATGACTTACCACCTAAAGAAACACATTGGTAAAATTGGCATATCTTTACCTCAAACCTATTAGAAAAGTCAACTTTTCTGTCTCTTCCAAATGATAATCTGCTCCTGTATAAAAATTTAATTAATATATACTTAACAACAGTTCAGACAGTAATGATATTGGGCCCTAAAATTTATATGTAACAGGCTTGCATGCCACCTATAAATGCTTGCTCATAAAAAGTATCTGATTAGAAATTGAGTGTGTAGCTCTCTTTCTTCCATCAATTCCCACTTATAAATAGAACTTGTAAGAAAAAAAAAACCTTTGATGAAATTATGTGCTCTTTTCATTTTCCCAGCTTATTAAAAATCTCCATCTTTAGTATAATACCCCCCAAGGCTTTGCTGGACTCTCACTGTAATTTGCAGTTACATATGTACTGTGCTTGAACCCTTTACAGCCTCTCATAAAATAAGGAGTAACTGTGCTTCTCATAGAAACGGATAATGAGCCTGATGGTTTCGTCATCTCAAGAGTATAGGGGCTGTCCATAATCAGGGAAACAGCTCTAAGTTATCCCCAAATTTCCTTGCCTTTAGGGGAGAAACAAATATAAGTACCCTGTAGTAATTTTTACACTTGCCTCAATTTCAAGCTTGAAGTTTATATTCCCAAAATTTGGAGATATATTTCATTTTTTAAAAACCTTTTAAAACCAATTCTTGCCTTACATGTGTTATTTTTTTTTTTATCCACTGATTTTTCTGCAGTACACCTCCAGTTTGCTAATGTGGAGACTCACAGAATCACCACAGGTGGAAGGAATGGCCGCATGAATTTCCCGGGGAGAGATTTGAAAATATGTATTGAGGGTTTAAACCATCCATATCCCCGTTGTTGATTCACTCCACTTCTGGTGCCCCAAATCATTTATGTACATGGAGATTTATGTAATAACATAACAAAATGTAACCCTAATTATTTGCACATGTAGAAATTAGTCAAAGCATTATTCATAATTGCCTCAAGTGAAAAATGAATATATATGTGCACAAAAGAGGATTAAGAAAATATAAATATGTACATATATTGAAAAAAATGTGTAGCTGTTTCAAAATTCTATAGAAGAATACATACAAATATAATTTCATAAAATTTTAAAAACCATTATAAGAATGTAATCCTGAAATATATAAAAAGAGAAAAATATGACTCCACAAGCTAATTTTATTAGTTGTCTCTGACCAGCTGATTATATATAATTATTACATTTCTGATTTTTGGTATTTTCTGATTTGCTATCTTAAAGAGGCTTTTCTCAGAGGTCTTAAAAAACGTTAACACATCAGGGTAGAAATGGTGCAGTAAAGGAATCTGCTTCACATACTGTGGTAAGCACATTATAACAGGTTTTTGTACATAGAGAAAAAGTAAATATGTTCACAAAACCAAGGGAATATTATTTATTTCACTTGTACTGTGACCCCTTAACCTAGTTGAAATCCAGTAAATTTAGACAAAGCCAGAAGGCAAAATTGTCCTCTATACTCTCAATGTCACCTGGTGGAGACTCTCCTGTCTGTCCTTGCACTAGACACTCAGCATTTCTGTTTGGCCTAATTTCACTGCACTTTAACAGCTTTGAAATGATGAAACATAGTGATCAGGGGTCCCCACCCACCCTGGATTTTAACCAACTAGCATAAAATAAATCATAACAGTTTTACACTCAGTTGAAAATTAATATTCATTGTCCAAGTAATGAAATAAAGGTATAATATCATGTAAGTCATTAGGTTTGTGGCTGTCACTCCTGTAATACCTAAATTATAATATTCATCACTTCTTTATCCTGAGTGGCTCTTTAAGAGAGACTATAAACAATATTTAAGAGCTTCCCAGAAGCTTGGTGGATGCTGAGAACCATGTAAAAGGACTCAAAAAGTCCTTAATGCTTAATATCATCAGGGGCCCAGGAGTGTTTGGGAGAATTAATGCAGCAGAATAAAGACAGGTTGGCAGGCTTTCTAACATCTAAAAGTTATAAGGCAAAGAAAACCTAATTTCTTCACTCCCTTAAGAGACTGGTGAGCAAAGCAAAGAAAACTATAATTGTCTCTTCCTTAAAAACTATCTTACTGTTCACTCTTCTCCAAATGCAATCCAAACATGTAATTAAGCTGTAGAGGGTTTGTTTTTGTTTTTGTTTTCCAGTACATGTGGTTTAATTGTCACACACATGTAAGGTAAGTCTTGCCTTAAGCCGGTTTCTTCTATTTGAGACTGAAATGCAGCTACATTAGAAATGGGGAAGAAACTCACAGACAGGGAAAACGGTGTGATGATCGCTGGAGGAAGGGTGGGAAGGGGGGCGATTAATGGTGATGGAAGGAGACTGACTCGGTGTAGTGAACACATAATACAGTATACAGGTGATGTGTTGTAGAACTGTGCACCTGAAACCTGTATAATTTTATTAAATGATGTCACCCCAATAAACTCAATAAAAAGGAAAAAATGAAGAATATAAAAAGTAACTTCCTACCATCTTGCTAAAAATTGGGATTTAATATCATGATTATGCTAGACAAAAAACATGCAAATACTATAAGCCAATTCTCAATTTTGCCCTTTGTGAAAGGAGTTCCATAAAGAAAACAAACTCAACCCCTTTTTCTAGACCTTACTTCCTTTCCTTGTTAGAGTGGATACGCTTTCTCACTAAACATTTTTAGAAGCTGTTAATTATCAACACTGGCTGACTCAGCTTGCCTACTCTGGCTTTGCCATTTTACCTTCTGACATAATTGCTAATAAGCAATGAAAAGGCCAAAGCTAGGAGACAGGACATCAGAGAAGAAAGTGATATATTTAAAAAATAACAAAAGAAGGAAAGTGATGACCAATGTGGGTAGAAGGTTTTAAAATAACACCTGGATACTATGATAGGCACTTTTACATGAATTACTTCATGTAATGATAATAATTACTAAAATAATGATAGTACCTACATACTGTTTCTTTTTTAAGTATATTTTATTATGCCATTCCAGTTGTCCCAATTTTTCCTTCTTTATCCCCCCTCTGCCCTGCACCCCTCAATCCTCCAGCATTCCCCCCTCTTAGTTCATGTTCATGGGTGATGTTTCCTATACCATTTTTGATCTCTACCCCTCTGTTTAATGCCTACCAATTATGCTTCGTCTTCCCTGTACATTTCCCCCTCTATTCCCCCCGTCCCCCTCCTCACTGAAATCCCTCCATGTGATGTCCCTTTCTCTGATTCTGTTCCTGTTCTAGTGGTTTGCTTAGTTTTTGTTTTTGTTGTTTTCCTTTTCTTTTAGGTTCATTTGTTGATAGTTGTGAGTTTGTTGTCATTTTACTCTTCATATTTTTTATCTTTTTCTTAGATAAGTCCTTTTAACATGTCATATAATAATGACTTGATGGTGATGAACTCTTTGAACTTGACCTCATCTGGGAAGTACTTTATCTGCCCTCCCATTCTAAATGATAGCTTTGCTGGATAGAGCAATCTTGGATGTAGGTCCTTGCATTTCATGACTTCAAATACTTCTTTCCAGCCCCTTCTTGCCTGCAAGGTTTATTTGAGAAATCAGCTGATAGTCTTATGGGCACTCCTTTGTAGGTAACTCTTTCCTTTCCTCTTGCTGCTTTTAAGATTCTCTCCTTATCTTTCATCTTGGGTAACTTAAATATTATGTGCCTTGGTGTGTTCCTCTTTGGCTACAACTTCTTTGGGACTCTCTGGGCTTCCTGGACTTCCTGAAAGTCTATTTCCTTCACCAGATTAGGGGTGTTTTCCTTCATTATTTGTTCAAAGAAGTTTTCCATTCCTTGCTCTTGTTCTTCTCCTTCTGGCATCCCCTATAATTTAGATATTGGTACATTTCAGGTTGTCCCAGAGGTTCCTAAGCCTCTCCTTATTTTTTTGAATTCTTGTTTCTTCATTCTGTTCCAACTGGATGTTTATTTCTTCCTTTTGTTCCAAATTGTTGCTTTGAGTCCTGGTTTCCTTCCTGTCACTGTTGGTTCCCTGAATATTTTGCTTTATTTCAGGTTGGGTAGCCTTCATTTGTTCTCTCATTTTTCAACCGAGCTCAATCAGTTCTGTGAGCATCTTGATTACCAGGGATTTGAACTCTCCATCAGTAGATTGGCTATTTCCTCCATGCTTAGCTCTTTCTCTGGAGTTTTGCTCTGTTCTTTCATTTGGGCCATATTTCTTTGTCTCAGCGCACCTGTCAGTTTTTAAGGGAGCAGAACCCTAGGTATTCACCAGGGCAGGGCACCCTCCTTGCTACATTGTGGTGCAGTCTGGGGGGCCGGGACCAGAGAGGGAACAGTGCAGCTCCCTGGGCTCTAGCCCCACTTTCCAAGAAACTCTCATGTGAGACTGGGAGTTTCTCCCTCGGTGGCAACCCCTGCTGTAGTCCATAGTCAGCTCTGAGCCTCAGTTTCCGGTTCGGTCAGCCCCACCTGCATGGTCTCCTGCCTTGCTGCAGGTTCTTATGGGTCTGGTTGGTCTGGTTGACAGTTTCTTTAATTCTTTGGTTGTTAGAGTCCCATGCAGTTTTATTTTCTGGCACTTCTGGTTGTTTATTGTTTTTAGATTGCATGTTATCCTCCTTTTGGTTGTGCGAGGAAATGAAAGGTTTCTACCTACACCTCCATCTTGGCTGGAACTCTCCATACTGTTTCTTAGACTAGAAACTAGATTGAGTGCTTTATATATTTATAGATAGTGATGCAATAATTATATTAAATGTATTTATAAATATGTGTCTGTAGTCAAAGTGCTTTACCTACATATTTGGGTATTAATTATATATAAAGTACCTTAAACCACATATCTATATTATTTTTTCCAATTTTTATTGATTGATTTGACAGAAAGAGGAAGGGAGGGTGAAAGGGAGAATGAAAGGGAAAGAGAGAAACATCCATTTGCTGTTCCGCTTACTTATGCATCTAGTCCTTGATTCCTGTGTGTGTCCTGACCTGGGACTTAAGTCCACGACATCGGCCTGTCAGAGCAAAGCTCTTGCCAGCCAGGGCCACAGGACTGTATTATGATATCATGAAATCCTAAAACATCCTAAGATGACTTTTTATTGTCATGAATTTGCCAATAAACCTCAGAGGTAAGAGAAAATTTTAAAGGAGGGTGTAAACAGCTAAATGATGAGAAATAAAAAAGTGACAGTAGGACACCTGAGCAATTCTCCTAATTGGTTCTTTCATATTTCTTGACCTAGTATTTGTTTTAAACATCTTGATGAGTTGAGTGTGTGTATGTGCATGCTTAAATTTTCAAATCTTAGCCCCTATTATGTTTCCCATAACTATTCCTACAGTGTTCTGTGGGGATAGTCATTTGTGAAGTCCCATTCTTTGTTATACTACATAATTATTTAATCAATTTCTTCCTTCAACTCTAAGAGTTTTGGGTATTTACATGTGTACATAAGTATATATGTACACACGCATATGCAGTTGATTTTTTTAAGTATTTATTTATTTTTAGAGAGAGGGGAAGGGAAGGAGAAAGAGAGGGAGAGAAACATCAATGTGTGGTTGCCTCTTATGCACCCCACACTGGGGACCTGGACTGCAACCCAGGCATGTGGCCTGACTGGGAATCAAACCCTCAACCCTTTGGTCTGCAGGCCCATGTTCAATCTACTGAGCTACACCAGTCAGGGCTGCGGTTGATTCTTGAACAACATGGGTTTGAAATGTGTGTGTCCACTTATGTGCATATTTTTTCAAAAAATACATACAGTACTGAAAGTGTATTTTCCTTCTGATTTGTCTAACACTTTTATTTCTCTAGCTTTATTGTATGAATAGAGCATAATACATAAACAGTTACTTAACACATACTTTGTATACGTTATTGGTAAGGCTTCCAGCCAACAGTAAGCTATTAGTCATGAAGTCTTTGGGAAGTCCAAGTTATATGCATTGCATTTGTTGAGTTGTATGAGTTCTTTACATATTTTGTGTATTAACCCCTTGTTGGAGCAGTTGTTTGCAAATATCTCCTATTCAGTTGGCTGCCTTTTAATTTGTTGACAGTTTCTTTTGCTGAGCAGGTTTTTTGTTTGATATAGTCCCTTTTGTTCATTTTTTGCTTTTATTTCCCTTGTCTTTGGGGTCAAATTCATAAAATCCTCCCTAAGACAAAGGCCTATAAGTTTAGTACCTATGTTTTCTTTTGGGTAATTTATTGTTTCATGTCTTGTATTCAGGCTTTTGTTCCATTTTGAGTTAATTTTTGTATATGTACAAACAGCATTCTAGTTTCATCCTTTTGCATGTGGCTTTCCGATCTTCACAGAACCATTTTTGAAGAGGTTTTCTTTTCTCCATTATATGTTTTTGGCTCATTTGTCAAAAATTATTTGCCCATATACATGTGGGTTTACTTCACTTACACGTGGGATATAAAACTAAAAGCAACAAATGAACAAACAGGATAAACAAACAAAAACTCATAGACACAGACAACAGTATGGTGGTTACCAGAGAAAAAAGGGGGGTAGAGGGAGTCCAGTATATGGTGATGGAAGGAGATTTAACTTCCTTTGGGTGTTGGGCATACAATGAAATATACAGATGATGTATCATAGAATTGTAGCTTTGACAACTATATAATTTTATTAACCAATGTGACCTCAATAAATTTAATATTTTTTTTTTTAAAAAGTATACATATATTTTCAACTGCATGGAGGGTCAGCGCCCTGAGCTCCATGTTGTTCAAGGGTTAACTCTATAGGCACCATATATATAATAGCAGGTTGTGGCAGAAGTAAGGGCTGCTTGAGTGTGGTTGGTAGGGTAATAATATGGGTGTAATAACTGATAGTTTTAATTTGAACATTTCACCTAAAATGTCATATGGTGTGCTTGAGTATGATATTGTTATGTTACAGAATTACATGCTTATTACTTTGTAATAAAAGATTTTGTAGCAAAAAAGGAATGTTATTTGTGCTGGACCTTGTATATGTAGATCAGTTAAGGCTACTAAAAGCAAACTTGTATCACTCTCCCCTTCACGAGCATATGATTCACATTCTCTTTCACACTGCAGCTTCAGTCACGTGCTTACTTAACTTGCTTCTCATATTAGAGTAAAAGCTCTTTGATCAGCAGCCCGTCAACTAGGAATCTCTATTTATAGCTACTATTGCTCATTTGCAGTGCTCAGCCACTCTCCAAGTTATGAAATGTGAATATCCTATATATACAAATAACCATTTGTACAGTTCTTGCTTCTCCTCCCACTCACCCAAGACTGCTCCATCACACCACAACTCATAAACTGTCCCAACATGAAAACACCACCCAGGGAATTTCACCATCTTGAGTTGCTACATCGACTTGAGAAATGTCAGTATCTATTGAGCATAGGTTATGTGTCCGGCTCTGTGTTTGGTGTGCTGAATACATTACTGCTTTCAAAACTCATGGGACTATATTTGAGGTAGAGAGTTTTACCTCCATTTCACAGTGAACTGAAACAGGGGTCAAGAGGTAATACAAACTGTACGAGGTCGTGTATCTCTAAGAACGAAGCCGGGCTGTGAGTGAGGCTGTGCCTGGGATTGTTGCACACTTGAAGGTGTTTTGATTTATCAGGCTCTGCAAATTGGAAAGCCCTAATACAGGACATGAAAACAATATACCATGACCTCTAATTAATGCTTTGTTCTCAAAATGGAAATAGATAGTCTGGTTTCTCTTCAGATCATATAAATCTTTTTGCCTTTTAAAATGGAAATAATTATTTTAATAAACTGGGTCATTCTAGTAATATACCTGGAAATGTAAATTTTCTCTTTACTTGAAAAGAATTCAAAATAATTTTTCACCAGATAGAGCTTTCTATAATGATTCCACCTTTTTTTCCTTCCTTTTCTTTCCAAGATTATATAAAAGATAATCTGGCACTCCTTTACTTTGTCTGCCTTATAAATGTTTATTTCAAGTGCATGTGCATTTTAATTGCTTAAAATTTAATATCTCAATGTAAATGGAGTTCAATCTTTTTTTAAAAGCCTTCTGCAATGATCCTGGTTTAGTGTTACTCTGTCCTCACTGAAATCACATTATCCTATTCTGCTCATTGGTCTTGCTTACATATTTGTCATAAAGCTATAAGAAAAATATTTAAATACATATTCAGATGAAGGAAAAGCATGATACTTTATTAAACATATTAAAATTATATTTTTGCCAAAGAGATAATAAAATAAATAAGCATTCTTTATTTATAGGGCTTGAAGGTATTTCCATCAAGCAGATGAATGTTATAATTTAATCATTAAAGTTTTCTTTAGCAGAAATTATTCACAAGCTATCACCCAGCAATTCTAAAGCATCAAATGTGGAATGTGAGAAAAGTCTATAGGAGTGGGTAGTACATCATAAAGAAAATGAAAACGTCCTGGAAAGGAAAAGCAAAGGATGAGGGCTACCTTAGCAGCAAATACAGGTTTTGCTTATTGCTCCAAAGCACTGTCAAATTGACAGAGTAAAATAATCTCCTCCCTGTTTCAGAGACTCACTTTAACTAAAACAGCTTTTCTATTTAGAGTTCACTTATGTTAAGATACAGGTGGACCTTCAGGACCTTTGAATGCTGTGAGGAACCTGGCGTAGTCCCTGGCTTCATGACCCTTACCACGCAGTAAGGGGCACGGACAGATAAACGCTGATAATCATGGTGAACGCTTTATTAAAGATGAAAAACAAGACAGTTACCATAACCTTGGAAACTCAATAAAGTCCTTCTGAAAAATATAGCTTCTGGACAGCCAGCTAAAAAAACCACCTAGGTGACTAGGTGGTGAAAGAGTAAAGAAAAGTGTAAGAATCTTCCAGAATGAGACTGTCAGAAAGCAAAAGGACCCGCAGAAAGAAAATGCCTGATATGTCCAAGAAACTGTTAATGGATCATTATGGCACAGTACTGGTCTTTAAGGTAGTTTTTGTTTCATTACTTGGTTTTGTTAGATTAGTTTGTAAGTTGTGGGACTTTCCCTGTAAAGGAATGCTCCTGTGGAAGGCCGGTGTGTACTCCCTGCCTCTCATCCACATACGCAGCTGCGCAGCTGCTCCCATCAGACCTCAGGTCGTGAAGCAGTCCTGCAGAGACATTCTGCCTAATTGCTCCTGCACCCTTAAAGACATACTCTCAACACACAGAGACAAAGGCAAACACACACATTCAATAGTCTCTGAAGGTGCTTTGTAGAAGCCTTAGTATTCTTTGGGACATGGTTTTCAGGCCACTGAGCTAGAGACTGGAGGGTGATGGCACGCACTAAAACAAAGGGAGATCGAGTGGTAAACAGACCATGATGGACTTTGTAAATTATCTTTGAAGTGGCATATGAGTTTAAAACTCATATTGAAAGCAATAAAGAGATAATAATGACTTGGGGTGAGGGAGCATTGTTTTTGAGTGATCACATTACGGTTTAAAAATATTACTCTTACCCTAGCGGCAGGAAGCCAATTATGAGGCCCTTGAGACAACTGGGCGAAAAATGACTGGCCTGAGCTATGGTAATGACAATGGAAATGAATGAAAATAAGTACTAAGACAGTTTAGGGGGAAAACTGTCAGGTGTAGTGATAGTTGGAAGGGAGTGGTGGCTATGAACTGAATGTTAGTGTCCACCCCAAATCCCCACGTTAAGATCCTAATCACTAATGTGATGTTATTAGAAGGTGAGGGTTTTGAAAGGTGATTAAGTCATTAGGGTGGAGCCTTTGTGAATGGGATTAGTGTTCTTTATATTAAAGAAAGGAATCTCGTGTGAGAATACAGGCGGAGACAGACACCTGCAAACCAGAAAGCTGGTCCTCACCAGAACCTTACCACAGTGGCACCTGACCTCAGATTTCCAACTGCCAGAACTATGAGAGACTGTCTATTGTTTAAAAGCAATTGAGTCTCTGGTACTGGGATACAGCAGCCCACATGGACTAGGACAGCAGTCAAGGAGGAACAGATTTCTTCCTTGATCAACCACGTGGAGGGTGCCACAATTTACTGAAATAAGGAACACAAGTGGGAGATCAGTGAATAAATAGAGGAAATGTTAGATCTATGCCATTTGTGTAAAATACATTTTATTGGCTTTATTTAATAATTTCAATTTAGTGAAGTTTATTCAAATATAGATTTTGTAAATGTGAATGATGACTTTACTTTCCAAGTACTCCAACACAGTGCCCACCCCTTTCATTTTCTTTACACTGGTGAGAACTGAGCAAGGATGGTAGGCAACCTGAACTTCCCAATTCATGCTTTCTCATATGCCTAACTTTTTTCTGGTCATCTTCAATATTTTTAATAGATATTTCCTAGTTCAAGTCTCAGTTATCTCTGAATAATCCAAGCTTCCCCATCTCAGCAAACCTATACTTGTAAGATTATTAGAAAAAAAGAAAGTTATTCCTTTCTTTCCACCCTCCTTTTTACTGCCACCAAGGATGCAGGTGTGGGGAGATCTGCTTAAATGCACAAAGGTCCACGGGTAGGTGTGGAAGGCTGTATTATTGTTTGTGGTTATGGCTCTGCTCATTCTAAATACTAGGAATGTGAGTCTGACCTACTGCTTCAGTGGCAGCTATCCCTCTGTTCAAATTTAGGGCCCATGTTCTGGTCACTGGGGACCCATCAGATCCTTACCACAGGCTTAATATTGGAGTTAACTTAGGAGAAATGTGGCTGCTTCCTTTAACCAATGGCAAGCTGACCCTGTACATCCTCATGCTATTGATCTATCTTTGTTGTACCAGATAATCTCTGGGAGGGATGGGGAGGTGAATAGCAGGTTCCCTGCTACCTGATCGCATGGAACACATAGATTTGGATCCTCAGAAAACTCTGTTGAACAATCTTTGCCCTTTCCCAAATTGTTATGCTGCTCTCCCTTCTTTTCAAGTTCTCTCTCCAGGGTCTGACAGCATCAAGGTGACTCAGCAAACCACCAGACAGGAAACACAATGTAGACATGTGCATTTCACAAGGTTTTATCTTAAGGTGTTCCCAAATTTGAAGTGAGCAGATTAAATGCACTGTTATTTCTTTTCTATACCTGCAATTTGATGCAGGAGAGGAAAAAGAAATGGTTTTTGTCTTTATGAACTCATCTCTCCTCTGGGATATCTACCCTCAACCTTCAGCCCTCATTCTATTAGTGGAAAGGTAGAAGGCAAGAAATTTGCTGAACAGGTTCTGCAGGAATGCCACCTCTTCCCAAACCTCAAGATGCTTTACCCAGCAACGAGGAGGATATTTATTTAACCTCAGAATAGGAGCTTTATGGGCATTTTTATTTTCAGTTATGAACTATCTCCAAGGTGAACCTTATACCAGTCAGTAGTCTAGAGATTAGAAAAGCATATCAGTTCTTATTGTAAATTCTAAGGATAAGCTGACTGCTACCAATGTGTAGATTAAAAAGCTCTATCAACTCCAACTCAGGCAAGAAACTTTGCTGTTTTCGAAGGGACATGCCTCTGATAAGGACTACTGCCCACCTCTGTCAAATTGTCTTAGATTACCTTACTTCTAACATACCTCTGATGATATTTACACCTGCTGACCGCAGTGTGTGACTGTGTAAATGAGTGTGTCTGTTGTGTCTGGGCGTTTGAGAGTATGTCAGTCTCAAATAAATAGTTTGACTTTAGAGAAGCTAAAAAGGAAAGCTCCTGAGGAAAGTGAACTAACATTTTTTTTCCCTGCCAGTATTGGAACTCAATTCCAAATAGAGGCAAAACTATTTATTGTTTGCAGACCATAGTATGAGCTAAATATAGTATTTTTCTCATAGTGTGAGAAAAATTGTCAGTTCACTTTTCTTGCAGCCATCTTTCTCAATTCCAATAAAGTAGACACTGATCTTTTGAGTCCTTACACAATACCAATTTGGGAATTTGGAGTTGCTCCTCCCTTGTGTGGAGGCCAAAGGAAACTGTGATGCCATAGAAATAACGAAACTGGTCAAAACATCAAGTTCCTGAACCCTCTGGTGCTGTGCCGCCTCTACTGGATGGCCCTGCCACCTCATTAAGGCTGCCACCCTTTTAAATCTTTTTACCTGCCTGCCAATCCAATCATGTTTCTCTCACCTCCTTATCCCATGTACCAAAGAAAATGCAAACTGGGGTCCCTCCCCCACTTTAATTACCTTTTTGAATTTCCCACTAAAGCAAGAGCACTTGCAAAGAAGAACCTTCTGTGCAAGACAGCCAGGAGTTGCTTCCTTGGGCTAAAGAGAGCTAGGGAGGGAGTGTGAAACACCACTAAGTTTACAAAAAATGAGAAGTCCAAGAATTGGAAAATATGAGTAAAGAAATCCCCGCCCCTACTCTAAACACACACAAAAAATGTAAATGAGCCCATCAGGAATGGTAATGCTCAAATCCAACCAGATCCTTCATAACAACAACTATGGTTGCACAGCACTTCACATTTTCCAATGCATTTTCACATATTATGCCATTTGATCTTCAACAACCTACAAATGCAAGTATAACCACTGTCTTTCTCTTATCTAGAGATGGAGAAAGAAATGCCAAGGCATAATCTAGCCAAACTTATGCATACAAATTTATTTTTTTGTAATGAGCCTAAATTTTTTTCTCTCTTTTAGGAGTTTCACTGAGGTAAAATTGATACAAAATTAAAATCATGTATAATTAAATTTACAATTTGGTAAGTTTCCATATGTATATTCACCCAAAAACATCATGAAAATCAAAATAATGACCTTAAACATTACCCACAAGAGTCTTTTCATTCCCCGTTTGTAATCCCTTCCCAGCTCCCAATCTATACCTTCATTCCCAGGCAATTACTGATCAGCCTTCTTTCACTACTATACTTTAATTTGCATTTTCTAGAATCCTATATGAACATAACTACACAGTATATATTTTCTTTAGTCTGGATTGGATTACTCAGAATAATTATTTTGAGATTCATCCATGTCACACTATATCAATTATTACACAAGAATCCATCTTTAAAAGATCTTTCTAAAGTAGAAGGAAATCTGAACTTGAAAAAAGTTGAGGACACTTGGTCCTGTGAGAACTGGAGTTACTTTCAGCCTTTTCCTTTTATCTGTTTGTTAGGCAACTTGAGCCTCTGAAGTCATGGGAGTTGTCACTGCACCTATGATAATATACAAGGAACTATAATGCAGTTTTTAAAGTCACTGAATTAGATCTACAAGGAAAGTGGCAATATAATACAAATACTATGACTAATTTATATATATATATATATCTTAGAAACCCATAAAACAATAATCTGTAGTATATTTGAGACATTCATATTTATATAAGCATTATTTTATTTTGGCAAGATATATACACATTGGACAAGATATTGTGTGTGTGTGTGTGTCCTTCAGGATAACAGTTGCCACATATTAAAATAACTGAATACTATGTAGGGTATTGACCTCGTATTTCACTACTTAAAACAATTTCTTAAAAATAATCTGATGCAAATATATAAAATGTCACAATTAATTCTGCTGTTGTTTCTCTGAATATTTTTGCATATTTATATATAATTAACAGTTTTAAAAGGAGAAAAAAGGAACAATAACAAAGACAAAGGCAATATATCGGGTTGGCCAAAAAGCCCGTTACATTTTTTCCATAAAATAAAGATACATTTTTCATGTTCACCAATAACTTTTTTGATTTGGATAATTTGAGTATGTTGGCTATCTCCCACTATTGGCTTCTAAGGGGTAGAGTTTAGGGATGCTGCTAAACACCTTCCAATGTATAAGCCCAAAAACAAAAGAATTATTTGGCTAAAATGTCAATAGTACCAAGAAACTTCACATACCACTTTTGACATGTTTGATCAGTCACAACACCTTCTCCATACACTGCACAGATTATTTTTTTGTGCATTTCAGTTGCCTTCTTACCTGTCTTGAAATAAAGCATGATATGCTGAAAATATTGCATATCTTCTTCCATCTTCAATATTAAAATGGCTGCACAAAAATTCACCAATTTTGATTTTTAAAAATTTTTTGACTTTCTATTGTTGTACAATTACAGTTGTCCCCATTTTCCCATTACTCTGCCCTGCCCTACCAAACCCCACCTCCCACATTCAATCTTTTCCTCTGTTGTCTTTCTCCAGGGGCGCTTTATACATGTTCCTTGATGATCCTTCCCCTTCTTTGCCCCATTATCCCCCTTCCCCCTTGGTTACTGTCACTTTTTTTCCTTATTTCCATGTCTCTGGTTATATTTTGCTCACTTGTTTGTTTTGTTGATTAGATTCCACTTATAGATGAGATCATATGGTATTTGTCTTTCACCACCTGGCTTATTTCACTTAGCATAATGCTCTCCAGATCCATCCATGCTGTTGCGAAGGGTAGGAGTTCCTTCTTCTTTTCTGCTGCATAGTATTTCATTGTGTAAATGTACCACCATTTTTTGATCAGCTCATTTGCTGATGAGCACTTACATTTCTTCCAGCATTTGGCTATTGTAAATTGTGCTGCTATGAACATTGGGGTGCATAGGTTCTTTTGAAGTGTTGTTTCAGGATTATTAGGGTATAACCCCAGCAGTGTAATTGCTGGGTCAAAAGGCAGTCCATTTTTAAGTTTTCTGAGGAAATTACATACTGTTTTCCATAAATTACACACTGTTTTCCACTGGCTGCACCAGTCTGCATTCTCACAAACAGTGTACTACAGTTCCCTTTTCTCCACAGCCTGGCCAGCACTTGTTTGTTGATTTGCTTATGAAGGCCATTCTGACCAGTGGGAAGTGGGATCTCATTGTGGTTTTGATTTGCATCTCTCTGATGGCTAGTGATGCTGAGCATCCTTTCATTTGTCTCTCAGCCTTCTGTATATCATGCTTGGAGAATGTAACACCATACACAAAAATAAATTGAAGATGGATAAAATACTTAAATATCAGTTGTAACGCCATAAAAGTCCTAGAGAAGAACATAGGCAGAAAAATCTCAGATATTCCACAGAGCAATATTTTCACCGATATGTCCCCTAGAGCAAGGGAAATTAAGGAAAGAATAAACAAATGGGACTTCATCAAATTAAAAAACTTCTGCACGGCCAAAGAAAACATCAGCAAAATGAAAAGGGAACCAACTGTAATAGGAAAATATATTTGCCAATACCTTAGACAAGGGTTTGATCTCCAAAATACATAAAGAACACAACTCCACTCCAGAAAGACGAACAATCCAATTTAAAAATGGGCAAAGGACTTGATTTTTTTTTTTTTTTAACGCACACTGACATGACAGCGGTCACAATACAATCTCACAACATTGTTTCAAATGAAGTTAAAGACAGCTAATCACTACGAGAGCCAGTGTATGGAAAAAAAAACTAAAGAAACTTTCTGGCCAACCCAATACAAATCTATTTGAAAAAATTCAAACTATTTGTTTGACTTCATTGAATACAAACAACATGAAAATCTTAGAAAGTTGAAGGGTTGTGTTATCACCCTTGGTGTTTCCCTTGAACTGGAATTACAAGTGGAAATAAGTTGATCAAACTCAAAGACAAAAATCATGAGAGAATGAAGAATAGCTGTGGAACCTAAAATGTGATAAGAAAATCTTCTCAAAGACAAATTTGCAAATGCTCAGAAACTTTATTTATTCTTGCATTTATTTACAAACATTTTGAATGTTTTATTTACTTAGTATTACTAACTTTGATTTATTATCCCAGGTTATATCAGAGAAAGATTAGGAGTCATAAAAGGATTTAATCAATACCAAACTACTCTTTTAGCGATCCTATGAAAGAATGATTGCCATTTGGATTGGGTTTTGTTCATGTAGATCCTGGACAGGATTCTTTATTTGCTGCTCAAATACCTGACTATCTCAATTTTTTAAGGGACAAAGCCAAAGCTTTAATATTGGAGTAATACCTTTTTAATATTTGAGATTAGTGTAGGTGTTTAAGGAAAAATAAAAATAGCTTTTGCAGGTGTGCTGATCTGAGAGGGCGACCTAACAGTAGAAATCAGCCTTCCCGCAGTCTCCACGGGTGAGGCCTGACCTGGACTTGATGTGCCATCGTCAGTCTTAGCTGTCCCCAGATTGGCATTGATACTCACCGGCCTACAGCCTGAACAGAAATTAGACTTCAGAATGCAGAGAGAAATAGAGTGAAATATTTAGAGTCAAACCCCTCCTATGAAAATAGGGTAGGCTGTTTTTCTGCAGTAACTAGGCATTTAAAATTGAAAGACTTGAATTAAGGTTTAGTCCATGGTGATGGTGGTAGTATTTGCAGTATTCGTGGGAAACACAGGAGGGAGAGCAGTGTAAAGAGCCCACCAAAACTGTTGTATCTGGGGAAAAAAGTAATCTTTAAGTGTCGTTCCTTATGGAGCACAGCAGACATTGTACGGCAGTCAGAGTTAAAGCTGTAGATATAAATACAGCATATACGTATACTCTGTACCATACCGATCACATATTCCTTGGAGTACTATAAATGGATATTACCTCATCCTGCAGTTTTTTTGATAGAATAATGTAGTCTCAGGTGAAAAGGGAAAAATCTAGCTTTTGGGATGGGTTATAATACAGACTATTTTCTAATGATTTATAATATTACCAGAGAATCAGCATTAAAGACATTAAGAACAAATATTTTGATTGCCTCAATGGTTATGAAAGATTCTCACTGATAAATGCTAGGTGATGGACCTAACAATATGAGTTTAGTATATGCTTATATACACATTGTATGTATGTATGTATGTATATTATTCCAAAAGTTATTTTGGCATAACTAAGCATCTACAATTAGCATCATTTGCTAGGAGTTAAGATATTTTATCCTAACAATGTCTCTTTATAAGATTTAAATACAACTAAGTTCTTCCATTCCCATTTTATTTGGGGGAAGATTCTAATATTTACTTTTAAATGCTGGCATTTAAACCCACAGAATTTCATTATAAGCTCTTATTTGTTCACATTCTCCTTGTTTGAAAAAAGCCCTTACTATTTTCCTATCTTCATGGGGGGAGGGTGCAGACAGCCTGGAACAGAGGAGCATTTAACATAAATGTGGTTTATCTGAAAAACAGAACATTTGCAGACAAAAGCAAAACAGAACTACTCAGCAGCATAACTAGTTAAACGCCCAGCCCAACTCCTTCCCTGAAAGCCAGGGGTTAAACCCAGACATTTCCTCAAGATTTGGGATTATAAATAGTCAAGGGTATGACAAGATAAATCCTTTTGCTTATTTCTTAAGAGATTGTTGTTAATATTCCAAATATGGGCACATACTCTAACATGGGCATTTCTTTCAACCCCTGGGATTCTATCACAGTGAATAGCCCTCTCCTTAAAAGCTCTGCTTCAGCTAAAGGACTTCACAAAACCTACATTTTACAACAGTGGGTGAATTCTTTAAAAACAAAAGAGCAAATATAATGTTTTTCTTCCTAGGAAAACTCTGCACAAGCAATTTATCTTTGAGGGAAATTTTCTAGTGAGGATGGAGGTGTGCGGTGGAGATTGAAAGATGCCTGCTTCAGCATTTCTTAGAGAAAGTAAGGATTTCACATGCAATTTTGTAGAATGTGTCTTGAATTAATTTTCCGTTAATTATTCACTTGATAGTCCAAATTACACATTTTCTTTGGATAAGAACCAGGTGTGCTGGAAACACTCAAAGCATCTGCTGTCTTTTGCACGCAAGTCAGGGGGGCTAGCGCTGTAAAACACGAACATGGCGACGGCCGGGCAGCGCTCCTCTTCACTTTCAATGGCATAAAAAAGGCACCGAATTAAAAAATCCTTTATCTTTTGCTTTTTGAAATGGAACGGAATATGTATTTTGGGGGCTGAAATAAATCACACAAATTTTAATGAGGAGACATAAAGAATTAACTTAAAACATCGATAAAAATCTTATTTTTGTGTAGTCATCAACAAATCCAAACGACGTCAGATTTAACATCCCATTTTTTACCATGGGCTATTAAAAATGGCATGTTCATAATCACATTACCCTAAGGAGGATTACTGTCATTTTAGAAAAAATTACAAGTTTATAATCGTTTCAAGACATGAGCCCTAGAGAAGAGCTAAGCTTGAATGATTAATCAGTGAAGCTATCCAAAATGTCAGTTTTGCAGTATAAAGCTTTATGTTTTTAAAGCCCAAAGTCTAGGACAAAGGTTAGATGGCAAGAACCTCCACGCAGAGCACAGGTGGAGCGACCAGCAGCTTGGCCAGGCCTGTGTTTGCAGTGAAGATGGCATGCATTTGTCTTGCTTTGTGCACTTAAACTGAAGAGGACAAAATACTCGGTGCGGTGTGGCTGCTGAGATAATTCCACAAAGTAAAGTGGGCTCAATGCTACCCACTGCAGACTTTTGCTTCTCCCAGATATTGTAATTGGGCTATTTTGTACTTTCTGTAAGATCAAATTTTCACAGAAGAGAATAAAATGTATATTAATTCAGCATCAGGTCATATGATTTCAGTTCAGGGACAGAATAAGCAAAATGATTGATTCTGCTTCTTACAGGGATAAGGGGTATATTTTTCTGAACAAAATAATAAATAACTTATATTTGCCTGCCCAATGAACTGCTTAAACTAAGTGGCAGATGACCTAGTTAGATTGCCATGGTGGATCAGGTTTTAACACAGATATTATTTTTTGATGATGATAGCATTTTGTAATATTTTTCTCATATTTTTTTAAAATTGTCAGCCTTTCTGGAGCATAAGTAATGTTGATAAAGACTGAACGTGTCAGAAGATGATTTGACTTTGGGTGGTAAACACCCGATGTAATATACTGATAATGTATCATAGAATTGTACACTTGAAATCTATATAGTTATATTAACCAATGTCACCCCAGTAAGTTTAATTTTAAAAAATCTTTAAAGATTAAATGTGCCTAAGCTCTTTTAGGGAAGAAAAAGGTATTTATTCACAGTTCTGCTTTGTTATTTAAAATATGTCTCAAAGCTAGATTAGTTAATAGAAGAAAAAAGCACAGATTCCAAATATGGGGAGCAGTCACTTTTAAGTGGGCTTCATAGAAAACAGTAAGAATCCCCAATTCTCTCAACATCCTGCTCTCAGTCAACTTTAAAGATAATTCTATTTAAGGAACACATTTTTAAAGTTCACCTTTGTCAGAGTTTGACAGTGATAGGAAAAATAAAGCTACTATCAACATTTTAGTGATTTCCCAAGCAGTAGTTCACCTTGTTCCTGATTTACCTCATTATTAAACTTTTAAAAAACACCAGCCAACTTGTTAACTAAGATTATATGTCTCCATTAGCAATGAGAACAAACAGGAAACTAAGGAATTCAGCAAAATAAATATTTTAGGTTTTTAAGTGTTTTAGGTTTTAAAGCAGATATGAAAGTGTATGACTAATTTTCTTTTTTCTTTCTTTTTTACTGAATTTTTGGGGTGACACTGGTTAATAAAATTATATGGGTTTCAGGTATACAATTCTATAATACATCATCTGTATATTGTATTTTGTGTTCACCACCCCAAACAAGTCTTCTTCTATCATCATTTATGCCCTCTGAAAGTATAAGTATTTTTTCACTGAACACAATAATCTGAATTGACAAAGTTGGTTACACTTGATCTAACTTTAACATAATCCTTCCAGTAATACAGTAATATATTTAAGCAACTACAATATGCTATGTTCACTAAATGTAATGGTGAGTAGAAAAGAAACACTGTCCAGACATGAAAGCATTTTATTTACACATTAAAAATAAATGTACAACTTTAAAGTTCTATTAATAAAAGTTCAATAACAAGTGGATGTCAACACTGATCACCTGAATAGTGTTGTTGAAAAAGAACATGTTCTGTTATATTATTCCACCATATTTTGGCATAACATATAATTTTTAAGTATTTAGCTCTCAAAATAAAAATTTTTATATAAAGATCTAATGCTTTAGTTTATATTAATGAGGTATGTTCTAAAGTGAAACTGAAATTGGAGAAATAATCATATCATTGATGGGTCACCTATTTTGTATATATAAAAACAGATATAAACTTCATATGTATTTTATAGAAAAAATTTTATACACCAGAAATAAGGGATAATCAAAGACTACATTAATTTTATAGTTACTGTACAAGGAGATATACAACTATATATATATATATATATATATATATATATATATATATATATATATATATATTTTTATAGACCTAATATATTCAAAATAGGCAACATCCTGAGTCAGCAAACCCATGAGTAACATAGTAAAATGTAGTTTTTCTTTAATTTGTGTTTCCACTACTAAAAGCATTAAAAAAATAATATGAATCTTAGGGGGTGAATTAAAAGAGAAGATAAAATGTTAAGTTTTATAAAGTATTTTGGAAGTTGTTTAATTTCACAATTATGTCTTTATTGGATTTAACTGTGGTCCTTTGCAATCCAAATCATGAACTAAGAGAGAATATTGAGGTAATTAAAAGGAATATATTGATACAAATAACTGTAAAAAAGTATTTCATCTCAGACAAATATGACTAACACATGAATTTGTTTTTTAGCTATTAGAAGCATGTCAAATTGTCTTTGTATATTTGAAGATATAACAGCTATTAATAAAATTTACTATGAGTGTATTTTTTCATTTAGTTCTTTTCCCGTGCAAAATTTTTTTGTTTTAACTTTTTAAATTTAATCTGGGAATTCACCATAAATTAGGTAGGTATTATTTTTTAAGTGAGAAAACCAAGGTTCCAACAGACAACTGATGATGTATTCTAAGTATTAGAAATGCTGAGGCAGAACATGTATATTTTAACTCCCTTTTCAATCCTCTTCCCACTTAATAACTAATATATATTTATCTTTTGAACTCTTCCTCATCTCTCTTTTTGAGATTTAATATGAATCCACCATCATTTAATATGACTCTCCATCATTTTCATACTCAGTCTCGGTCTCTCCTTACTCTATGATCTCCTAGCACGTTTAATAAACTATAATGGCAGTTATTCAATTATACCATATTATTCCCAGAAGAGTAGGATATAAACTACTTGGGGGTATGTGTCATGGCTTATTTATTTTATACATGTCCCCCAATTCCCTAGAAGTCTTAAGTCCACATGCTCAAAAAGGCACTCAATAAATATTGGAGCAATTAAATTGAGAGTTTTAATTTTTTTAAACAGCTTAATAGTTAAAATAGGAACCGCAATATAAAAAGAGATGGCTATAATTTAGCCCGTACATTTCTCCTTATATGTAAAACAAGCAAGGTATTTATTGATCATCACCACTTGTAAAATCTTGCTTATGAGGAGAAACCGTGGAATGCCCAACCAAGATTTCTCATGCCAGAAATGCTAATTTACCAGGGCTAAAGCAATTGTTGAAGCACATCTCTTAGGAGTGGTGTCAGAGCATGGCAAGGTGGCAATTATTTGAGGAGTTATTTCAATAACTGCACAGCTCTTTGTCTGATTAATGAAACTGCCAATGGATTTATAACTCCTGTTACGGAAATGTATCATTGGAGATTTGCTGAATGGTGTGTCATAAATTCCAAACATCTGAGAAATTATGACAGAATTTGATTGGAACAGCTATTTTCATCTCCCCCTTTTTCACTCAAGTCACTTCTTACTAACTACTGCTACCACTGCCTGCTCTCAGAGTGAGGAAGAGGGATATTTGTGACAAAATATTCTGTTTGCTAAAGCCATTTTTTTTTTTTTACTGTCTACACCATCTAAATTGCCTTGTGGACAATATTGGAACCTGCCAAAGCAGATTCAAATACAAATAATGTCAGACAAGAACGTTTTCCTGGAGTCTCTAATGTTTCTGGCAACTAGAGGCAGATCGAAAAAAATGTTGAGAAACAAAGCAATAAGACTCAGCAGAATATAAGTTATGGGCCGAACACTTTATTCATCGTTAGGAGGGAGGCCTCGGGATGAGAGCCATTAGATGCACAGGCCATGACTTATTGTTTCATAACTCAAACCTCAAGATATCTTGATATGATTACAGAAGTTTTGGTGTTTCTCTCCAAGAAAAATATAGTATTTTTAAAGATGACTATAAAAAATCACAACTTAATATCACAGCCTCGCCATATTGGTTAATTGATACCAAAATAACTTATTTTCATTAATATGATGAAATAGACTGTTGAAAACAAACAGCCATAAATTGTCTTAAATCTTACATATATCATATATATAAACATTATCATAATACTTATCTCACAGATTATCAATATTAATTAGCTTTTTCTGATAACATGAAAATTCATTTTGAACTAAATATTTTATTGATTATTAATTACCAATAAATATTTTTTAAAAATGAAATAATCCCACTTTATGGATCCAAAGACAATCAGCTTTTACAATATGGTCTCCTTGATACAAAGCCAATAAGAAGACCTCTTAAAAACTGAACAGTACAATGAAAAAAAAAAAAACATAGAATGAATCCCAGTTCATAGCAATGGTAGCAGATTATCAAAAGACTATAATCTGTTTCTTCGTATTTAAAAATACACAAAAAATAGAAGCAGATCCCAAAGATGAATTGATTTGCCCTCTTTCAACTCACACTGTATGGTATGCCTCTAAAAATTATGATGCAAGCTAGAATGAACATTTTAGTAAGAAGAGAAGGCCCCAAAATACACAGGGCAGAAATGTAGTGTGGGAGTGATGACTCATGTGCAATAAAGGATTGTCAGCCCAAGAATTCCAGCAAACCTACTGCATTAACAGCCAAAGAAGTATTTATCGTATCCTAGGGCCTCTTCTATCGACTTTACATATACCAGTAAATCTGATCCGCCTAATGTTCACAACAATCCTGAGTCAAGTACTAATAGTACCCTCATTTTACAGTTCAAACCAAGACACAAGCATTACACAGTTGATACTTCATGGAAGGATTTAAAATCTAACACCCTGGCTTCAGAGTCCATGCTCTTTTCCACTCTGATGTACAGACCTCAACAGCATCATTCTTCAGGACAGCCTGTGCAAAAGCCACGTAAGGCATCTTAGTTAAATTTCCTCCAACGTGCATTTCATTTATCAGAGTTATAGGAACTGACATCTCCTTAATGTTCTAGAGCACTTTTCTTTATTTTACATGTCTCCATTTCCCATTCTCTTCCTTTCCCCATATTCTCAGATTCACATTTTATAAAAGTGTTAATTTTTTAAGTTGCAAGAATAGATCCTTGAGAATTTCAAAATTCTTTTAAGTAAGAGGACACTGTCTCAGCATTGATATTTGTGTGACTTAGTTAAGACAAGTTGAACAATATTCTTTAGCCATAACCCTAAGCTGGAATAGGCAATGGTTACCTATGGAATTAGCTGTGAATCTTGCATTTTAATAATTTGTGAATTAAAAGAAGGAAATAATGAAATTCAAAAAAGTGTTGGTGATTTTTATGGAGTTAGACAATGCCCACCAAATAGATATTAAAATGGTAGGCAGCAACAAATACCAATTATCTTTGCTCATACTATGAATGACCCTCTCAATGTTACATTCAGAAATCACCACCAGTCAAAATACAAAAATATCAAATCAACAAAACTGATTTACTATTAGTTTTAAATAAAGTGTAATTAACAGTACTCTTATATGGCTAATAAAGCTAATGTGAAAGAAATAAAAAGAAAGATAAACACGAAATACATATATAGTCATATTAAGTAACCTATATGTGAGAACTTCCCTCCAAAAAAAAATAATTGGGATGCTAGTTAATAGAATATATTCTCCTTCTTCAATTTCTGATGCCTAAAGAGAAAGCTTAAGACAGAGGGAAGGAAATGATAAATGTCCTTGTGTGGTAAATGTGACAGAGATGCTCTAATGAGACACTAGGTATAAACAAAGAAACCTGAACCATTTCAAAGAATCCCTGAGACCTGGGATTGGAGAAAACATGCAGATCATTTGAACAGCCTTAGCACCTCAGAAACAAAACTCACAGAGTTTCAAAACTCTGTGAGCATAGAATTCTTCTCAGCAGGCACATTGGTACAGAATCAGAAAATGAACATAAAATAACTAAAGAAAAAATAAAGCAAACCAGCCACACTTGCTCAGTAGGCCTACCGATCATTGAATAAAATGAAGTTTTACCACCAACCAAGGGTAGTAAATTCCTAATTGTCACTGGAGCCCCAATGTCTTGTAAGCAAAAGAGCTCATTTTGCATAATTCACAGCACAAGCCTAAGAAATTCATATGTCCATTTCTTAGGGGCTAGAGCTTCCTTGAAGGTGACCATAGTAGATAAAGATCTACTCACCCACACTGAGAGGGTCCAGAAAACGTCCCTTTCACCCAAACTGTGAGAAACGAATTTGTGACGGGAGCCCCAGTGTCCCGGAAGAACTCTGCAATGGCGCCTCCCTACCCAAACCCTGGAGCAGAAATTACAGCCACCCACTTGGGAAACTTAGATACAGTGAGAGTAATTGGATCCTGGTGCAGATGGGGCCACGTGGTACTTAACTGCCAAAGGCAAGGTGGGTGTGATTACCATAATGAATAGCAAAGACAAAGCAGCAATCAAAATCACCTCGCCCAAACAGCGCCCCCGTGTTGGTTAATTGATCATGGTATTCCTAGAAGTGAAATGGTTAGGAAGACTACTAAATTCTTACCTGACCTGTATGAGGAGAAAAGTTCTAAGTGAACAAAATTCTAACCTAAATCATAAAACCAGAGCCACAGTCCCTCATTCAATCCCTGTTATTACAGACACATAAACCCCTGAATGAAGGAGAGGTTGAGTCTCCTTAAGATAAGACTTTGATACACTACCAAAAATAACACTGTTAATCTTTCTCCCAGCCTTCCACAAAGGCAACAACAGCCTCTACCGAGGTAACTGGGCACTGGGAAAAGGGAAATAATCATGTCTTTCAGGCACTACAGGAAACTGGCTCTGAACTGACACTGATTCCAAGAGGCCTCAAACGTCATTGTGGTCCGTCAGTCAGCAGGAGCTAATGAAGAGCAGGTGGTCAATGCAGTTTCAGCTCAGGTCCACCTCACAATGACCAGGTGGGTCCTTGAACCCATCCTGTACTTATTTCTCCACTGCGGTAATATACACAGGCATACCTCGGAAATTTTTCAGGTTCTGTTCCAGACCACTGCAATAAAGCAATTGTTGCAGTAGAGTAGTAATCCTTTTGCTGGTCGGGGGCTTTACGTTCAGTTTGTAAACATCTGCAAAGTACAATAAAGTGAGGTGCAATAAAATGAAGTATGACTGTCGTTAGGAATAGATATATATACTCAGCAGCTGTCAGAATCCCCACATCGGTTCTTTGACAGGTGGAGTGAGGGCTGTTAGGGTGAGAAAGGCCAAATTGAAACCACTACAACTGCCTCTACCTAGGAAAACAGCAAGTCAAAAGCAATACCTTTCTGAAGGAATTTCATAGATCAGTGCTGTCACTGAAGACGTAAAGCACAGGGGGCAAACACAAGGCCTGCGGGCCGAATCCGGCCCTCCACTTTGTTTTATCTGGCCTGGCACCTTGTTTCTACCTGGCGGCAGCTCCAAGCTCTCACTCAACCTGTTAAGGAGTAGTTACATTATACAGTCCTAAAGTTACATTTGGCCCTTTGAAGGCAACCACAAGGCTGATGTGGCTCCTGATGAAAATGAGTTTGACACCCCTGACTTAAAGGATGCAGGGGCAGTAATTCCTACCACATCCCTATTCAGCTCACCTATTTGTCTTGTATGAAAGACAAATGGATCTTAGAGAATGATGATGGATAATTGTAGGCCTACCCAGGTGGTGACTCCAATTGCAGTGGCTATATCAAATGTGGTTTTATTGCTTGAACAAAGTAACATGTCCCCTGGTACCTGGTATACAGCTCTTGATCTGGCAAATTTCTTTTCCTCCATCCTTGCCAATAAGATCCATCAGATTCAATCTGTATTCAGCTGGCAAGGACAGCAATATACCTTCGCTGTCTTACTTCAGGGTTATATCAACTCTTTAGCCCTGTCATAATTTAGTTTTAAGGGATCTTGGTTTGCCTTCCACAAGACATCATACTGGCCCATTACACTGATGATATCATGCTGATTGGACCTAGTGAGAGAGAAGTAGCAACTACTCTAGACTTACTGGTAAGATATTTGCTTGCCAGAAGTTAGGAAATAAATCCAAGAAAAGATGGGGGCCTTCTACCTCAGTGGAATTTCTAGAGATCAGTGGGCATGTTGAGGTATCCCTTCTAATGTGGAGGAAAAGCTGTTGCATTTGGCCCTCCCACAGCCAGAAGAGAGGCACAGGCCCAGTGGGCCTCTTTGAATTTGGTAAGCAAAATATTCTTTATTTGGATGTGTTACTCTGAATCATTTACCAAATGACCCCAAAATTTGCTAGTTTTGAATGGGACCCAGAACAAGAGAAGGCTCTGCAATGAGTCCAGGCTGCTGTGCAGGCTGCTCTGCCCCTGGAGCCACGTGATCCAGCAGACCCAACAGTGCTTGAAATACCAGTGGCAGAGGAGGATGCTCCCTGGGGACTTTGTTGGGCTCCTATAAATGAGTTGCAGCTCAGATCTTTAGAATTTTAAAGTAGAACGTTGCCATCCTTTACAGATAACTATTCTCGTTTTGAGAAACAGCTCTTTGCTTACTATTGAACTTTAGTAGAGACTGAATGCTTGACCACGGGACACTAAGTCACCGTGTGACCTGAGCTGACTCTAATGCACTGGGTGTTATCTTATATGGAGCTTCCTACCATCAGTTAACTGAGAAAAAGAAGAGTTGAGTCTGGTTTACAGATAATTTTGCATGATATGCAGGCACCACCCAAAAGTGAACAGTTCCAGCATTACAGCTCCCTCTGGCCTGTGCTTGAAGAAAGAGGTGAGGGGAAGTCCTCTTGGTGGGAAGAATTTTGAGCAGTGCCCCTAGTTGTTCAATTTGCTTACAGGGAGAAATGGCTATGTGTGCACTTATATACTAATTCACAGGCTGTGGCCAGTAGTTTGGCTGGATAATCAGAGATATGGAGAAAACATAATTGGAAAATTGGTGACAAAGACATTTGGGGAAGAGGCATACAGATAAACTTCTCTGGGTGGGCAAAAACTTAAAGATATTTGTGTCCCAAGTGAATGCTCAACAAAGGGTAACATCAGCAGAGGAACATGTTAATAATCAGGTGGCTAGCACGACCTGTTTTGTGGAAACCAGTCAGTCTCCTTCGCCAGCTACCCTTGTCATTGCCCAGTAGGCTCAAGAACGAAGTGACTCTAGTGGCAGGGGTGGTTATGCATGGATTTGGCAACATGGACTGCCACTAAGCAAGGCTGCCCTGGCTACAGCCACTGCCACGTGATCAACCTGCCAACCACAGAAAAGAATACCCAGTGAGTCCCTGATGCAGCACCATCCCCGAGGTGGTCAGCCAGCTATCCGGTGGCATGTTGTTTTCATTAAACTGCTTCTACCATTGAAGGCAGAGTGTTTTGTTCTTATCAAAATAGATTCATACTCTGCATATGGATTTGCCTTTTCTGCATGCCGTGCTTCTGCCAAAACTACCATCCATGTACTTACAGAATGCCTTATCCACTCTCATGGTATTCCAGTCAGCATTCCTTCTAATCAGGAAATTCACTTTACAACAAAAGTACAGCAGTGGATCGTGCACATAAAATTTACAGGTGTTGCTATGTGCCACCACCATCCCAAAGAAGCTGGTTTTATAGAATGATGGAATGGCCTTTTGAAGGCCCAGTTACAGCACCAGCTAGGTGAGAATACCTGGCAGGGAGCGTTAGGATCTCCAGAAGACTGCACACGCTCTGAATCAGCACCTAATATATGGTGCTATTTCTCCCACAGCAAGATTGCTAGGTCCAGAAATCAAGGGGGAAAATGAGAATGGCATCACTCACTATCTCTCTAGGAACTCACTAGCTTCCCATTCCTCTGACTTGATGCTCTGCTGGCCTGTAGGCCTCAGTTCCAGGGGGAGGAATGCTTCCACCAGGAGACAACAATGATCCCATTGAACTGAAAGTTAACATTGCCCCGCACCCACTTCGGTTTCCTCATGCCTCCCAATCAACAGTCACAGAGTTACTCTGCTGGCTGGTAGAATTGCTCCTGACCACCAAGGGGAAATTTACTACTCCTTAACTGAGATAAGGAAGAGCATGTCTGGAATATAGGAGAGCTAATAAGGCATTTCTTAGTATTACCCTATCCTGTGATTAATTAAGGTCAATGAAAAACTGCAACAACCCAATTCAGGTAGGAAAATTAATAAGTCAGCTCCATCAGACTTTGGGTCATTCCGCCAGGTAAAGAACTACATCCAGCTGAGGTGCTTGCAGAAGGCAAAGAGTACACAGAACAGATGGTGGAAGAAAGTTACAAATACCAGCTACAACCACATGACTAGTTACAGAAACAAGAACTGTAATCATCATGAGTATTCCTCCTCATTTTGTTGTAAACATGGTTGTATGTGTATGGGGGTGTGAACATATACAAACACCCACCCACAAATATACAGGCACATACTGTTTTTATTGTACTATGCTTTATTGTGCTTTACAGATGCTGTATTTTTTACAAGTCGAAGGCAAGATCCTCCATCAGAGAAAGGATTACAGCTATTTATTGCAAAAGTCACTTTATTGTGGTGGATGGAACAGAACCACAACATCCCTGAGGCATGCCATCCATAGAGGCATGTGTGTCTCTATGGAAACACACACACACACAAATATTTACATATAGACACACATATAAATATTTATATCAGATATTTACATTGTCTTCCTCTCTTATTCCCCTATATTATATAATATAAAATTAAGGTTCCTCAAAAAATTAAATATAGAACTGCCATAGGACCAAACAATTCCACTTCTAGTCATTTATCCAAAGGAAACCAAAACACTGATTTGAAATGATATATACACCTCCATGTTCACTGCACCATTGTCTACAACAGTCAAGATATGGAAGCAACCCGAGTGTCCATCAATAGATAAATCGAATGGATAAAGAGAAAGTGTTACAAATACACAATGGAATATTGCAAAGCCATACAAATGTATGAAATCTTGCCATTTGTGACAACATAGACGTACCCGTAGGGTGTCATGCTAAGTAGACATAAATACATGTCTACTCACTATTATATACAGCTGAAACTAATAAAATATTATATGTCAACTATAATTGAAAAATAAAACATATTTAAAATAAAGAAATTTCAATAATTCAAAAAAGTGCCTACCATCTGATATCCAAAAAAAATCTAATCTATGCTCTGATTATTTATTTAACTGGAGCCATTTTAAAACTTTTTTATTATTATAGCACTCAAAGTCTTTGAATGCTAAAAGGCACACATGAAGTCTATGAATTTAACATTTAGCATACTTCTAGAATGTCCTGTCACATCATTAAATCACATCTAAAAGTTTTATAAGACTAGAAATCATTTGCATCAGACCTCAACACATCTCAGGAAAGGACAAGAAGTGACCTAATAAACTACCTGCAATGTGAGATATAGGCATCTGTTATATAAATCTCAAATAACTCTAAAGACATTGCTGTGCTCTATGTTAGATAGGTCTTAGATTCTTTTGTTGTTGTTGTTGACTTTAGACAGAGAGAGAAAATATTTTTTGTACCACTTATTTGTGCATTCATTGGTTGATTCCTGACCAGGCACCAAACCCGAAACCTCGCCATTCGATGCTCTAACTGAATGAGCCACCTGGCCAGGGCCTGGTCTTACAGTCTCAAGTGGTTTCTTGCTTCATGTTTCATTCCCTTTGATTCCACAAAGAATCCGCATGTGTTAGGAGCTGTCCTCACTTCAGATGACCTACACAGCTACCAAGTATCCCTTTTCTGGACACATTTAAATTGGGAATAACCTCCAAATATTCTGTACTTCCTTATTTTCTCAAACAGTCTTTACAGTGTCTATAGGAATGGAGCTCAATTTTAGCATCAATTCTCAGACTAAGTACTATATCCTCAGAGAGGCCTTATATCCACCCAAACTAGTGTTCCTTCCTTCCATTATCCTCTATTCCAACTCATAATATTTTTATAGCATTTATATCTGCATGAATATAGTAAGATTACTGAAAGGAGTCACAAGATTCTATAAGATATACTAATATAAGGCTTTAATGAAGGCAAAGTGTAGAGCACAGCAGAACACATAAACCATAGGGTAAGCACAGGGTGATTTCTGACATCCAGTATCTTACTATCCATTACTTGTAGGGCTTGGGACCAGAAAACAAAAAAGTGCCCCAAGTCAGTGATCTGACTCACTATTTTATACCTGCAAGCATTCCAGTAGCATAAGGAACCTCCAGAGCAGACAGATCCATGGCTTGTGAACATCCTCAGGCCTAGAAGTGAGAACAGCGCTAGGTGCTTGGTGAACCTTTAGAGTCCAGATCCAGGGAAGAGGCTCCAAAAGGCACTGAAGCAGTGTTCAGTGTCATCTGGGCAGGGAACACTGGGGTCCCAGGTATCCAAATCACGATCTTCTATGTATTAGTCATGAAGCTTCAAAACTTGGCCCTAAATTCTCCTCATCTTTCTAAGAGGAACAAACCCAAAGAGGGGCCTGAGTGTAGTCCTCTAAATAACAGGGATTAAAGTGAGGGCCCTAGGTGCCCTGGTCTGTAACCAGTACTATCTGTGTCTCTTATGTTCTAGCATTAGCAGCCTACATCGCAGCCGGGACTATGATGGTTTTCTGTACAGTCATGAGCCCAGTGTCCAGGAGGTCGTATACTGGGCACCCAATGAATGCTGGATGGATGGATGGATGAATGAATGACAGAAGCAAAATAACATCTGAGGATATAAATCTGTATCAGTTCTGTCATTTTTTAATTTTTTAATAGATTTTATTTAGTTATTTTTAGAGAGGGGAAGGGAGAGAGAGAGAGAGAGAGAAACATCAATGTGTGGTTGCTTCTTGAGTGCCCCCTACTGGGGACCTAGCCTGCAGCCCAAGCATGTGCACTGACTGGGAATGGAACCTGTGACCCTTTGGTTCACAGGCCAGCACTCAGCCCACTCAGCCACATCAGCTAGGGCAGTTCTGTCATTTTTGTATGTGATAATGGAGGACAGAAAATAGTCAGGAATAGGAAGACTATAGATTAACATGTAAACTCAGTTCTTACAAGAAGACTGCTATTATTAAGAGATATTTATGTTCAAAAATTAAACTATTGATTCAAATCAGCTATATGACTTGAGAAGTTAGTTGTATAATTCATCTGTCAATGACAAACCTAATAAATTAATAATATAACTTGAATATTAGAGATACAACTTAGAATTCCACTGCATGTTTTATTTAAAATTTGATGCAGTATGCAAATGAATCTCTACAATATACTCCTAAATCAAATGCAAATAAAAATGTAACATATAGCAGTCTGTAGGAACGAGGACAGAAGATGATTTAATCACCAGATATTCAACTTGCTGGGAAGAAAGAGGAAGCTTGAAATGAGAAGGACAGAGAAAGACTAACAAAGAGGAAGTAGAATGGGAAACTTATCATAGTCTCACATCACCACCATCAATATTTACTGCGCTCGATCACTCTGCACATTCTATGAACACTCGTGTTGCTGAATCATCTGGACCTGGAAGTTGGCAGACAGCAGAGAACTTGGTTGTTTAAAATAGTTACTTTGAAAATGATGATGGATGGAGACTTGACTTGGATGGTGATAAAAAGATGATAGGTAGATAGATGATAAACAGATGATAGATAGATAGTAGATAGATAGATAGATAGATAGATGATAGATTAAAACTCTTTGGCTATTTATAATGAACTGAAAAAAGCAAACACTTCTAAGACTAGATGCTATTGCAAAGCAAAAAGCTGATAGAAGCAATGAATCAGACATTTCAAGTTTTTTTAAAAATTAGCAAATATCCTTTCCCTATATTTTGTCCAGGTCCATCTCCTTCCCAAATTTTATTCTCCATGGGATATAGTCACTACATCTAAAACTACCTCTATTGGAAAGTGAAATTTCAACATTACAATGTTTTCTCTACTACCATCTTCTGTGTCTCCTTATCCTGATCAATCACAATTTCATTTTGTGTCTCGGTCCAGCCTTCATGCTGCCATTCCTTAGATATCGCACATTCACCTGCAAGAAAGAAGAATCTATCTTCAAAAGATCTATTCAATAGATCTTTTTCTTTTTTCAGGAACTCAGTACACATATTTCATTCTATTTTAAACTGCATGTAAATGCCACAAGTCTGAGACTATACCCTTAGTGAAACATAACAGAGGATTTTTTGGTTGTTGTTGTTCCTTCACTTTTCTTTTTCTTAGTTAGTTTTTTTCCACTTGGCTTCCTTGATTAGCTCCAAGATTAGAGAAATAGAAGTAGAATTTATCTTCATGAAATATGTTCCCTCATTATTTTTTTTGGTAATTTAAACTCGTTTGTTAATAAATAATCTTCTGAAAATACAGACTGAGATTTTAAAATCATTAAGAAGATTGATTTCCAGTTTAGAACTACATAATTTTTCTTTAAAAAATTATGTATTACCACTTCTAAGCCTAGGCATATCTAGGTAAAATTGAAAAATCAAATAACATACTCTTTCGTAGCTGCCACCAGGCTAGTGCTCGAAGCCTTCCTTTGTATGTACGGCTTCAAACCACATGCTCTTTGCCCACCCAACTCCACAAGGTCCAGCAGATGCCTCTCACCCCAAAGCCAATTTTTCCCTTCTACTACTTCTCACCATACTTATTGCCTATATCATTTGTCTACTGAACATTGATTACCGAATGACTTCCCTTCTACTCTTACGTTATGCTTTTTTTCAAATATTGTTCTCAGGTGTGTATTACTTCTCTTTCTGTATCATAAGTATTGTTTCACTAAGCAGGTCATAAGTTACATTTCGTCAGGGGCCTTACCTCCTATTTCTTAATCCTGCATAACACAGCAGAGCTGTGAACACAAGTAGCAAATTAGAAATTTAAAATTTTGATATTCTAATTACCAACACATTTAGATAATATTTTATATTTTGAAAACTGACTTTCCATGGACTAGTTTATTTAGTCTGTGTGACCACCCTTTAAATGATCAGTCGTATACTGGAAATGATAAAAAAAAAAAAGAACCCTAGAAAGTGTGTGTTACACAGTAAGAGAAAGGAAAGAGGTAAACCAAAGCCAAAAGACTCCAAGGGCAGCGACCTCCCTACTCTACTTTGGAAAACACAAGAACTACATAGTTCTAATATTGGGGTTAAATGTAAGTAACAACACCACTGTAATGAAGTACATCCAAAAATGCACAGGTGTGCAACCCGTGAGCAGATGAAAATAGCATAGCCAGAGAAGGGCAGCAGCTGTGCCTCTATTCTGCTTTCACTTTGCAAGTTACACCTACACCTGTGCTAACTTTAACGTGCTTTATTAACGCCTCTTGTGATACATACATAATGCATAAAACTCATACAAAAAAAGCAAACAAGAGAAAAGCCACATCAGCAGGGGGAAATCAAATGGTGTCATTAAGGTACACAGATAAATACCCACACAAATGTTTATTTATTATTTTGTGTACCTCTCTAGTAGCTATGAGGATGGATGTACTTATTATAAGGAAGGCCACAATTTCTATATTCCTAAGAAATATAGAATATCTTCTACATTTGAAGATAGGAAAGCAGAGCAGCCACATAAACCTGCATGATGTATAAAGATGAAAAACGAATCTTTTACTGATGTGTGTTTCAGGATTGAATGGTCATCGCTGGGTTCACTCTGTGGTGGAGGCTAGTGCCACTCTTGTCATTTAACAGACAATAAAATTGTTGTGCCTCAGGTGATCGACAAAACGAATGGCACAAGTAGAAAGGAGTCTTGACAATTTAACGTCAGTTGTTCATACCTACCATAAAATAAAATTCCATTTTTGAGAGTAGCATCCTGACTCAAAGGCATCCAGATTTCAAATACACGTTGATGTCTTTCCTTTATGCAAAAGAGATTAGAGACAAGTCAAGTAAATAAACACTAAAAATAATCTGTTGTTTCTTCTGGCTTGATTGATAAAAATCAATTTTGTTAGGGCTAGTTTCCCTTATGTTTCCCTAATCCAGCCGTGTATGTCTGAAAAAAAGAAATGCATTAATTTGATGGATACTAAAATATTGGAGCTTCAACTCTCCCTTGGAAAACACTTCCCATATGAATTCACAGAAAGTTCTCTTTAAAAATGACTTTGATTAATGATAATACATAATGATAAATGGAGGATAAGTTTTTGCTAAATGTTTCATTAACTTTGTATTGCTATTAAGCTAATGTCAGCAATCATGTTAAAGTTCTGCCTGATTATCCATCAAAATGGTAAATACCACTTCTACTCTGCTAAGTCCCCGGGATCATTCTTTATTAGGTTCATTCTGTGACACCCTTCTCTATTCCATGTTTGGCTTTTACTTGATAAATAATTCTCTAATTTCTAGATATATTTCTTGTATTTACCACCCAGTACATTCACTTGCTTTGTTTGTTCTGTAATTTTCAGTCATCCAATTGACTTTAGCTTTATATTTCTATATTTTTATCATTTTTCTCAGTATTACACTTATTTTTTCCTTTTTATTAAATTTATTGGGGTGACACTGGTTAACAAAATCACTCAGGCTGCAGGTACACATTTCCACAACACATCATCTGCATACTGTATTGTATGTTCACCACTACAAATGAAGTCTTCATCCACCACCACGTATCCCCCCTACACCCTCCTCCACCTCTCCCACCAGCTCACCTCCCAGCAATCACCACACTGTTGCCCATGTTCATGAGATTTTTTTTCTTTTACTTTGTTCAATTCTGCCACCCCCTACCATACAGTCCTCTCCCCAAAAAACTGTCAGCCCTTTCTATGAGTCTGTCTCTATTTTGCTTATTAGTTCATTTTGTTCATTAGACTCCACATATGAGTGAACTCATGTGGTATTGCCCTTGTCTTTCTCTGACTGGTTTATTTCATTTAGCAAAATGCTCCTGGGTCCGTCCATGCTGCTGCAAAGGGTAAGACTTCCTTCTTTTTTTATAGGCAAGTAGCATTCTATAAATGTTCTATAGTTTTTTCTACCCACTCATCTACCGATAGGTACTTGGGCTGCTTCCAAATCTTGGTTATTGTAAACAACACTTGCAATGAACATAAGGGTGTTTATGTTCTCTCACATTAGTCTTTCAGGTTTCTTTAGATAAATTCCCAGAAGTAAAATTGATGGATAATAAGGCAGTTCCTTTTTAAATTTTTTGAGAAACCTCTCTACTGCTTTTCACAGTGGCTGCCCCAATAAGCACTCCCTCCCACAGTGCATGAGGGCTGCCTTTCTTCACATCATCACCAACACTTCATTGTTTGTTGGATTATTGTTGATAGCCATTCTGACAGACGTGAGCTAATATCTCAAGAATTTGAGATATTAAAATTAATTTGCATTTCTCTCTTGATTACTGACATTGAGCATCTTTTCATATGATGTTGGCTAGCTGTATTTTCTCTTTGGAGAAGTGTCTATTCAAGTCCTTTGCCATTTTTAATTGGATTGTTTGTTTTTTGGTGTTGAATTGTATAAGTTCTTTATCATTTTGGATATTAAACCATTATTAGATGTATCATTGGCAAATATGGTCTCCCATTCAGTGAGTTGTCTTTTCATTTTGTTGATGGTTTCTTTTGTTGTGCAAAAACTTTTGCTTGATGTACTCCCATTTATTTATTTTTTCTTTTGTTTCTCTTGCCTGAGAAGATATATCAGAAAAAATATTGCCATGAGAAATGTTTCCAGGATTTTACTGGCTATGTTTTCTTCTAGGGTTTTTATAGTGTCAGGTTTAACATTTAAATATTCGATCCATTTTGAATTTATTCTTGTGTGTGGTTTATGGAGGTGGTCTAGTTTCTTTTTCTTTTCTTTTTTTTTTTTTTGCACACATCTCTCCAATTTACACAATGCCTTTTATTGAATAGATGATCTTTACCTGATATGTTTTTCCTCCTTTGTCAAATATTAATTGACATCATTAGAATCATTTCTTCAAACAAGTTCTCTGTCCCTTGATCTCTCTCTTCTTCTTCTGGTACTCCCATGATGCAGATGTTATCACACTTCATGTTGTCCCAAAAGTCCCGTAAAATATCCTCATTTTTTTTACTTTGCTGCTCTGACTGGGTGTTTTTTTTCCTACTTTGTCTTTGAAATTGTTGATTCAGTCCTCTACTTCATCCAACCTACTGTTTTTTCCTTCCAGTGTATTCATCATTTCAGATATTATATTCTTTATTTCTGACTGGTCCTTTTTTTATGGTTTCTATGTCTTTTTCATGTTGGTGAGCATCCTTATTTACTGTTACTTTGGACTCTATGTCTGAGTCCAAACTTAATTGTTTGCCTCCATTTCATTTAGCTCTTTTTCTGGAGATTTCTCCCGTCCTTTTATTTGCAGGCTGTTTCCTCATCTCCCAGTTTGGGTGGCATCTTTGTCTTTGTTTCTATGTATTAGATAGATGAGCTGTGATGCCCCATCTTCATGAGGTGGACTTATATAGTAGGTGTCCTGTGGGGTCCAATGGTGCAGTCTCCTGGATCATTTCAACTGGATGATCTAGAAATGTGCTTTTAGTGGGGTATGTGGGCCCTTCCATTGTAATTGAGCTTTTATGCTGTTGCCTGTTTATAAATGTGATCAGTCCTCAGGCTGCCTGACTGTAATTCTCAACCCCAACCACAGTGTGTAAGCTGCTATGCAGGTGCTGACCACCCAGAGTAGAATTTGTCTCAGCAGGATTTGACACCTGCCTAGATCTCCCTTTTGATACGCTGCTTGTGAAGCTTATTGGATCCTGCTCTGATGTGGTCTAAAGCTGGTCACTGGGTGTGTGAATCTGAGCTTCTTGGGAGGGACTCTGGTGCAGGCCAATATAAGATACTGCCTATAATTAGCCCTTGGCAACCTGTTTGGAGCAGTCTTGATGTGGCTGCTTTTCTAAGTCCTTGGTTATAAGACTTCTCTTCAGCCAGTCTTTAGTTGGTTTTTCAGGATGATTGTTCTATAATTTAGTTGTGTTTCAGTTTGGTCCTGGAAGGATGTGAGTGTAACTTTCTCTACTCCACTGCCATCTTTGATCATCTATACTTTATTTTTTTTCTTTCATATCTTATAAAGACACTTGTAAAAATCAGAAGTTAAATGATTTAGTAGAACAAAGCTCTTAAGGTTCTGGTATGTTAACTAGATCAATTTTAAGCTAAGACTATTAAAGTAATGTGTGTATAATGCACAAAATTAGTACAATACAGAAAAGCAAGAAGAGAAATGCCACATACACCAGTGATAACTGCCAACACTTTTAGTACATAGTGTGTCTACTATATGAGGTGGGACCTCCCCCAAAACCAGACTTTATTTATAAAAAAGTGTGTATTTATTCTTGTTTAAAAACTGCAGTCACCTTCAAAGTACTCTATTTGATGCGATACATCTATTAACACACTTTTTCCACTACTCAAAACAGGTTTGAATGCATTCATTTTTATGCCTTTTAGTGCTTCTGCTGATTTTTGTTTGACTTCTTCCACATCTGCCACTTCTTCCAATGTTTCCCTTTGAGGACTTTTTTTACCTGGGGGATAAAAAGTTACTTGGGGTGAGATCAGGTGAATAGGGAGGGTGGGCCATGGGAGTCAGGCTGTGTTTGGTCAAAAACTGCTGAACACTCAGTGCAATGTGGGCAGGTGCACTTGTAAATCACCCATCATGAAATGGGCACAAAGTATTAAAAAAAAACGTACTGAAGCCAAATGCAACCTCTCTCAACAACACCAGCTGCTACACTGATACAGATGGTTTCCTAGAGCATTCACCTTGTGGGTTAAGCCTGAATTACAAGGAGCCCACCCTCCAAAAGATAATTCCAGGTTTTTGGGGTCCTCCTGTATGTATTTACAATCTTTAATTTATATCTCTCTATATATTTTTACAGCTATCTACAACACAATTTTGTTATAGCATTATTTTCTTTTATACTTAGAAATTAATTTATATATTACACATAGTATGTTGCATTTTTGTTTTTTTACTTTGTTATTTATTTCCAACATTTCCTCATTTCAATAAGCATTCTTCTACAATATCATACGTGCCCCCATCTTTTGGCCTCTCTGGTTATTCCTCAAACATTGCAAGCGTACTCTAGTCTTAGACTTTGGAAATTGCCACTCCTTCATCCTGGCATACTATTTCCCACAAATATTTTCATCCCTCAGTCTCCCACCTCATTAATGTCTCTCTCCAATATTACCATTAAAAAAAGCCTTCCCAGAGAAGTAGTAAGTGCTATCCATTCTCAGTGCATCCTTCACCACACCTCAAACACCACCTGACATCATATATTTCTTATTACAACATCTATCACATAATATAGTTTTATTGGTTTGTTTCCTATCTTCCCCAAGAACATAAGATACATGAAGGCATAGGCTATGTATGTTTTCTTTACAGCTCTTTTCACATAGCCAAACACACATTCCAACAGATCTACAACAAAATAAGGAGGAATACTTATGACAATTACAGCTCTTCTTTCTGTAACTAGTCACGTAGTTGTAGCTAGTACTCATTACTTTCTTCCACCATCTACTCTGTATATCCTTTGCTTCCTGCAAGCATCAGCTGGGTGAAATTCTTTACCTGGTAGAATGATGGAGCTGGTTTATTAGTTTTGCTCCCTGAATTGGGTAGTTGTAGGACATAGTAATACTAAGAGATGTCCTACTATTGATAGATTGCCTATATTCCAGACAAGCTACTCCTTATGTAAAACATTTATATTTGCCTCACTCAAAGCTCACCCTATCTCTTCCCCTGTTTTCTACTGACAAATAGACAGGTCGATATGTAAGCCACATGCCTGAGTTAAGTCTCCATCAATTCTCTCCATGCCGCTCTCAGCTTTAAACCACATGATAAAAAACAGTAAATAATGAGTTAAAATTAAGAAACTGATTTATTTACTCTACCTTTATGTCTCTATTGTGTTAAAATCCCCATTCTTGTTTACTGAGCTGATTTTAGGCACCAGGAACAAGAACTAATGCTTATTTTTCATGGAGCCAAAAGCATTGCTGTGACAAATCTCCACGAGTACCCCCTTGATTATTGTAGGAAATAGTCTCTCAGGACAACCAGTCAAGTGTTGTGAAAACAACTAGAAGACACTCAAGCATCTTAATAGTGTCAGTGTTGGGTTTCTTCCTGCAAATGTGCTTGAAGATCTCAATTCATCAAAAGAGATGGGAAATTGCACCACACACTTGGCACCTCCCTTGGGAAATGAAAGCAGACTCAGCAATGAAGACAGAGAATGAGTCCAGGGATACTGTCTATTAAACGTGTCTCTTCCTGAACAGAAATTTCCCAAACAAAGGAAACACGACTAATAAATTTAAGGAATAAACTGATGTAAAAAATGTTTATTATCACCTAAAACACCAAAAATATCCAATAATATGTTATATGTAATGCAATTAATACACCAGAAAGAATGTGTGTATATGTGTGTGTGTGTGTGTGTGTTAACCCCTAAGAGCTGGTTTTCTTGATTGGTTACTTTTAGGTATAGAGTTTTTTATCAAGCATTTTTATTTCTTAATTTACTTTCTTGTAGTTGGTTGTGCTTAAAAGAGAATTTTAGTTTATTTTCAGCTTGGCAAATTAAGATTCAGAGATATCTGCACATGCTTGTTCCACCAGTGGAACAGGTCCTCCCGAAGCCTATGTGTGTATGAGATTTTCAGCATACTCTTAAAGAGAAACCAAAAGTCAGACACAGCAAACACAATGCTGTAAAGAAAAATTAAAAAGAGAAAGATGGGGGAACAGTTCTAATTATAGATTGGTCTTCATTAGTCATATTTGTTTTCTGGCCAAACCAGCATTTCTCTCTTCTTTCAGTCCTACAAGTCACAAGACTTATAAATCAAGCAAGCATGCAAATAAAAGTAACGCTGAAAGAATCTACACACCTAAAACTATATAAAACAAATATTATTGCTTTGGAACATATCTAACAGATCGTAACACAAAGGCAAAAATATGTCCTCCCCCACGTTGCAAAAAACCCTCAAGCTTTCAGGCACTGAAGACTTCAGTGCAAAGGGTTGGCGACCAGATGAATACCAACAGGCTCTGGTAGGAAACAAGCCGTATTCCAAAACATCAAATTGTTGGTGAATGCATGTGGAATACGTACCAGAGATTACACACATGCACAGATATACAGGGTCTGGCACAAATAACACCTCTTTTTTATTACAAACTCTCTTATTACAAAATCATAAGCATGTAATTCTGTCACATAACCATATCACACTCCAGCACACCATATGACATTTTAGGTGAAATGTTCAAATTGCTGTCCATCTCATGTGAGACATTCACGTACCCACCAACCACACTCAAGCAGGCGTTACTTCTGCCGGACTCTGTATATGCTAACCAGAGCACTGGAGGCCTGCTTGGCTAAATTTCGGGCTTTTCAAACATATACAACATCTTATCTACCTAGTAATTGTTTATATTTACTTGTATATATCAGAGTTTCGTTTTCACATCATTTGGATTGCTAAGATATTTGTTAGGCTCTGGGATCCATAGGAAATAGGAAGACCAGCACCAATGGACTGCATTTGGGCCCCTTTTGTTTGAGAAATGAGAACTAGAAATTAATAAAACTATTTTCATAAAATACAGTGGTACCTTGATACTTGTCGTTAATTAGTTCCAGGACTCGTGACGAGTGCCAAAACCAATGAGTACCGAGCAAGTGACAAGTGGTGAAGCATTTATTCTTGCGGGGTGACCTCGTGACTCATACAACTTCTAGCACACACAACAAGTCCCAAGCAAGCACTGAGTACTGAAATATTTTTTTTCTCATTGAAATGGGACGAATACCGGGTTTGATGAGTTCTGAAGCTGACAAGTACCAAGGTATGACTGTACTTTGTGAAGCTCCGGGTGTTGGCAGAGATCTTCAAGAAATGTGAGAAAGCATGGCAGAGGACAGACCCTGGCAAGCCCCTGGTCACCTGGGACATTAAGAACTCTCATCAGGGTCCCACCCACTCCCAGCTTCTAACTTCAGAAGCTGGCACCCCCATCGTGGAGCTGAACGAGGTGCTAGTAAACTTTGTAAAAGTCATGTAATACATATTTGAGGCTGTGTGGGCTACGTGGTCTCTGTCATACTGTCTCTGAAATTATAGTGTAAATGAAGCCATAGCCAATATGCTGCTCTGCTATGATAAAACTTTATTTATAAAATCGGTCGTCCATAATTGCTAACCCCTGAGCTAACCCCACATCCAGCACAGGGTCTGGGAGAAGCTGAAGAAGGAGCCAGCAGGTGCTGCAGCTTCTGAGAGCCCAACTGCTGTTCCTTGTCATCCAGGTGAGATAGTAGAAGCAAGCGTGTGCATGGGCTGCAACAGCATCTCCTGCCTTGCTCCGGTCCCTGAGCTAAGGGAAAGCAAGGTGGCTGCTGTTCCACTTCCACAAGCAGTGAAGAGGACTGGAAATGGTAAATATGTAGATACATATGAAACACGAGTTTTCTCTTTTTCATAACATTTATTGAAATGATTTATGGTTTGTTAATATAGTGAATGATATTAGGGTTTAAATGTTTTTCCACTATTCTATTAAAGTGAAAAACTACATTTATTGATATTCAAACTTTAAACCAACCTTGCCTTTCTGCCCTTTACTGGTCAGGCTGCATTACTCTTTCAATATTGCTTTATTCCGTATTCTAATAGTTTGTGAGAAATGTTTGTATCTATGTTCATAGAGGATTTTAATCTGTAATTATTTTTTCTCATAATGTATTTGTTAGGTTCTGGTATCAGAGTAATGCTGGCCTCAGGATACATTGGGAAATAGTCCCTCTTTTTCAACTTCTTGGAAGTGTTTATTATAGGGAACTATTCCCACACGTGGGAAATGTAGCCCAGCTCCCACTTGGAAAAGCCAGTGGGTGTGAGGTTCAGCATGCAGCACCCACCCCCACAGACAGGTTCCCCCTTGGGGAGTCAGGCCTGCATTGTACCTAGGCTGCTATGAGACTTGCTTTTGCTAAAACTCCCTCACACTGAATAGAGGCTGCAAATGTTTACTGAGTATCTTCAACTTCCTAAAGTCTGTGCTAAACCACCCAAGTATGGAGTGTAACCAGTTCAACCACTGTCCCCTTTATATTTGCAAATATCTTTCTTCTTTGATATACTTAGGAATATCCTCTCCTTTGTTTTCTGTAAAAGGTAACCACCCAAGACAAACCTGTGCATAGTAAATAGGACCATCCTTGATGTAATGTGCCTAGAAAAACAATAAAAGCCTGTCCAGGCAGGGGTTGGCTCTCTCCTGGGCTCTCTCCAGCCCTCTCCCCCTCTCTGACCTAGAGAGCGGCCATGCCGTCCCTTTTTCTCCACAGGACTTCCATAGTCTGTGTGTATTTGTCTATTGTTACCACAGCACACAGATCCCATGGGCTCAGGTCTGCATCAGTTTATGTAATTATTTATTCCTTAAATATTTGATAAATTCACCACTGAAGCCTTCTGGACTTCTCTTTGTAGGAATATTTTTGATTACTAATTCAATTATTTCAGTAGATATAGGAAAATGAATTATTTTTATTTCTTCATAAGTGAGCCTGGGTAGTTTTCGTCATTCAAGAAATTTATCCGTTTCACCTTAGCTGTCAAATTTATTTGTACAAACTTGTTCACAGTGTCACGCGTGTGTGTGACAGAAAGGGGGTAGGGAGTAAGAGAGAGAAAGGGGAGGGGGGGGAATTGAGACAGATTGCAAAAATAATTGTGGTTGGCTTAGATACAAAAATAAATAAAAATTAAAAATCATGGTAGATTTTGAGGCACTATTCAATAGCACTGCAAGCAAGGGGCCAGAAAAAACATATGTTATCTTGACCCAGGCATCTTTTTCTATTAACTACCTAAGGGAGATCTACATAGCAAGGAGCAAATGGAAAATAAGTTGCCAAAATAAAAAATCTTATTTTTAGCTGATTGTTGGTAACTCCAACTGCAGATCCCCCCGGAAGCTGTGATTTGTGTTCAAATACCAAGTGGGTGTTTACCTTCTCCACAACCAAAACTTAATCCCACCACCACAAGACGAGCACTGAGCCCAAAGATACGACTCGAGCTGCGATGCATTCAGCAGAAGTGAGAACTAAGCGGCAGTGTTGCAGAGATTCGGTCAGTCCTTTGTTAATTTGACCTATTGAAGACAGGAAGCAAGAGTAAACAAAAGAGCTCTGTGGGCTTGCTCAGAGATAAGACCGAAATTCTCACAGAAACAATCTTATGAGGGTTAAAAGTTTCTGTTATATAACACTTTGAATCCCTTTGCTCTACTTCTTGCTGTAGCCACTGCTGCAGGAACAGCTCCAAAGTGTGGACCAATTTTGCAAAGGTGCAAATTGTCAGTACGTTTTCTTCAAATGGTGTATTACACTTACATCTTTTCCAGGGCTTATTTCCTAATACTGGCTTAGTAGAACACCTGCCTCACTGCTCAGAGTTCACATCAGAGTGTGTGGAAGTTAATCCCCGGCGGCTACCTTGGCCAATGAAGATAGGAACCTTGAATAAATGCTGTCCCCCTTCTTCCTCCATGGAAACAGTTCTGAAGTAGATTTCCTAAGTTTCCTCAGAAAGTTACACTGGATCCAGGTCTAGCCACCCACAGTGTCAGCCAACTTGATACCCTATCTTTGTGTAGTTTTTTCTTTTCCTTCCCTGTTCCCTTCTTCATATACCTCATTACTATTCTCTGAAAACACATTCTCACATGAAATACTTATATATTATTCTTTTTCTTGAGCTCTGCTTTGAAGGCAATCTAGGCTAAGTAAAGAAATGAAGGAAACATCACGGAAGGTTACTCTTTAATTTACTGTCATCACACGTAACCCAAACCGTGCTGTGGAATATGACTCCATTAGACCAGCATTCCCCACCTCCACGTCCTCCACCAGCTATGGACAATCCCTTTTCTATTCTCATTGTTCCCAAACATCAAGCTCAACAACTTCTTCCATGGAATGGCTTCCTAGGGCTTAGTAGACAAAAAGGGTTATTAAAGAGATATTTGAGGCAGGAATAGGGCTAAAAGGATTCAAGACTTATTTCTAAGCAAGATTTAACAGATTAGTTACCAATTAGAGGTGGGTGCTTAGGGAAACTGATTCCTAGGTTTTTCATGTGGGCAAATGTTTATCTTCTAAAAGGGAAAGTAAGAGGGTTCATAATTAAGCTCCACACTCTAATTTTTAGCACACAACTATTTTGTAACACTTTTTGCAAATCTTCTTCGTCATTTGTGATCTCTGAGTCTACTCGCTCTGGACCCCGGGTACTTTTGTAATTATGGTGTATAAATGTACAGATTCTGGAGTCAGCCTAGGTGAAACTCCTGATTCTAACTAATTTTCTGTTGTTTGACCTTGACTAAGATACTTAATTTGTTTGTTCTTCAGTTTTCTTAACTTCACCATTAATGACACCCAACCCCTAAGTTTGCTGTGAGGAATAAAAACCTTGTCACATGGAAAATACTTGAACCAGTGCCTGGCCCACCATAAAGAGTAAATGTTAACTACTAGCACATACATTTCAAAAAACAAACAAAAAGTATTCCTCTGCCAGCCCCAATCCTACAAAGCTCAGCCTACTTAGATTAGTACCAGTCACCCTGTCAGACTAGAGGATTAAAACAGATGAACTGAAGGAAACATACTTATTCATATTTTGAGTATCTTGACTTTAGTTAACAATTTATTTTCAATACACAAAGGTCTGTAGCTTTGGGAATTTTAAAGGTCGCTTTCCAGCATTAATTTTTCATAACAGAATGTACTGATTACCATCTAGGCAATAACATAGCAGGAGGGCAGCCCCATTGCCCACGGTAGGGAGCGGCACTAAAAAGGACCACACAGTGAGTCCTGCTGTGCTTAGTCTGCGTGGCTAAACCAGGAGGCCTGGCGATGGACCCAGGAGAAAGATGACATGTCACCATCTTATTTACACACGGCACTTTCTATCCAAACAATCTCAGAATGACCAGAACTCCTTTTTTCTCATGCCTGACATGATCTATATGCATAATAAAATATGTAGCTCTTATTTTCTTCAAAAAATCATCAGTTAATTGGAATTGGAGTCATTGTTAGTTTGTTAAAGATAATCAAATTGAATATATTTTTCCTACTTTGAAAGTTTGAATTGTTCACTTCACATTTAGATTATAAGAATTTTTTCTTAGTGTTACTTTTAGAGCATGAATTTATAAATGAATATTGAGATATGAAACTATGAAATTGAAAATATTAACAAATCATGGTAAGCAAGAAGTGCCAATTGACAATAATACAAGAAAGCTAAAAATAAATGTGAGGTTATTGTTGGTTTTCATCTTCATTTTAAATTGCTTCATAAATAATACGTAAATATGCTACAGATCCTTTAAACACGTTGTGTAGGGAGAAGACAGTCCAATGTGAAGGATGTAGCTAGAATGTATCCCCGGATGGTTTGAATTTCGTACAGCTCAGGGACCATCCTGTCACACTTTGCACCAATTTTGCTCTTTTAGACAGGCTTATTTTTGTCTGAATTTGCTAGAAGGTATGTCAGCACAACAGAAAAAAAAAAGAAATAAAAATAATAAGAAGGAGGAAGCAGATGTTTATAATACACATTGCCTCCTCAGGAGAACATCTATTATTTCCTGAGAGCACACTGGGTGAAGTGATGCAAGATTTAAGGAGCAGAGGTGAGGCAGTATGTAGGTAATTTATGTACATTATAGGTTTACATAAAAAAGAAAGGCATCTAATATGAAACTAGACCCAGTAAAATTCAGAGATGCAAGGCTTTCGGAAGAGCAGAAATGTCTATTGGGGATATTTTTAAGCACTTTGCTGTGTAATGTGAAATATAAACTATCTTCTTCATCTCCCTCCCAAAACTGTGTAAAATATGAACAATCACTTATGCTTTGTTGATTGGATCTGCAACAATGCACTTGTCCTTTCTGAAGATCAATGTGACAGAAAAAAAGTTGGAAAACAAAACCAGAGGCTGGCAGAAGAGCCTGCCACATAGAGGTTACAGAAACAAAAGCTAGACAAAGAGAATCTGAACTGGGGAGAGAGGGGTGTTAAACAGAGCTTCCGCCGGTATTGCATATCAGAAAATTCTAATAGTAATTAAAATGGGCTTTTCTTCCACAACATGAGATTTCATTTTTAAAAAGTGGATATTAGCAATTGCTTAAGCTAAAAACACAATTTGTAAGAAACAGAATACTTAACACTATAATTCAATAGATTGGAAATGCCTCTGAACACAGAGGAAGCAAAGTGTTGTGTGAAGAGTGAGTGAATACACAGCTGGTGCAGTTGACTGATTGGCTGTCCTCCTGTAATCGCTGTGGGCAGCTAAAGGCAGGGCTGTGCAGGGACACTGGAGAAAGTGCTAAGATGGCAATTTCTCTTTTAGTCACAAACCAAAATAGTTTGTTTGGTTGTTTGGCCTAGTTTCACTGGGTACAAATAAAGGTCAACTTGTTAAAACAATTTATTCAGACACTTAAAAGATGTTAAATAGGCTGGCCACTGGGCTCAGCAGAGTCATTCTAATTGCTGCTTAAATACTATTTGGGAAGGTCAAAAGGAGAGCCTGCAGATGGACATGCATTGGAGGGGTAACCTCCACCCGCTGGCTGCAGGCTACAGATCCCAGGACGGCAGCAGTGCTGGGGGTGGCTGCAATCTGCTGCCAGCCTGGTCCTCTGCAGCCCACTGGGGAATGTACCAGGGAGAAGGAGGGACAGAGCAAGGCTGTGGTCCAGATGGCACTAAGCCTGCCTCCTCTGGTGAGAGAAAAATCTGCCAAAACCAGGTGTTTCACTTTTTTCCCCTTTCCTTTCCTTTCCTTTTTTTAATTTCTATTTTTTATTACTGGCACTTCTCTGTGCCGGTCCTGTGCGAAGGCTCTGACATGAAGACAGCTGTCTAGGAATCATCTAAGGGAATGAGATTTTTTTTAAGTGTAAGAGATTTTGGAAACAGCTTTCGGGGATCACCCCTAAATACTCTGCATACTCAGAGTCCTTTTATCAGGTCATTTCCAAGCACAGCATGAGCCTGAAAGGAAGTTTCAACAATTTTCCTTAACAGTTCTAACAGGAAAAGAGGGTGAGCTAGTGAGACTCCTTCATAGCTCGAAGTTGTGTTAGCAGCGTGAGAATATTCAGGTTATCAGTATCAGTAATCTTGCATATATGTTCAGCAAATCTTTGCTGTCTTAAAAATGAGGGGTGGGTGTCTTCTAATGGAAAAACGGGACCTAGATCTGTGCCCTTCTCTTCATGAGGTACCAGTGAAAGATGACAGGGGAACAAAAGAGGATTAATGAAGACTGCTTCGTACAGTGACAGGTAGGGAACACAGGGTGATTCCACAACTATTTTAAAGCCCCTTGACCTTGGCCCATGAGAAAAGAAAGTACAGATCTCATGATTCAAAACCCAGAACACCTACCTACATGAGTCACATTTTACTGGGGACAGTGGGGAAAACACTTTTCCAAATATTTCATTCTCCTTCTCGGAGAAGGCTAACCTTTCTACCTCCCCTCTCTTCCACACTTCTGGCTGGGTGATCTGAAGCCCAGTCAGTTCTTCATTAGTAGACATAAGCATGAAAATCCTAGAATACAGACCAGGAACTAGATGTAGCAAGTAGGACAATCCTTTGGTGACTTGCACCATTTTACCGGCAAATCCTGTATTTGGAAGGTTATAAGACATTGACAATACAATAAAATTTGTTCACTAACTACTTGCTAGATTCTAAATGCTATTCTAGTGTTTTAGTACCATGTAGTGCAAGTGACCTATGGTTTCTTAGACATTCAGCTACTTCAGGAACATTGTGCAGAGACACAAGTCATGCCAGGTCTCAACATCACAGAAAATACATTTCTATTGAGAAGTACATGGTTGGAATTATGCACAACATCTGGCAAGTAATAGACATACGGTCATGGTTAGTGTCCATTCCCTTCACTTTGAGAGGCAGTCTGCTCTTGCACAGTGAGTTTCAACACGTTCCAGGAAGACAGCAAGCTGGGTTCTACAGAGGAGCCTCAGGCTGACACGGACGGAGCACAGGGAGGGTTAGGTCTATGCCACTGTCTTCCAAGCAACCCTGAGCTCTGATTTTTAACTTTTTTCTTCATTATGGTTTAGTGTGAGATTATGTTGGAGGAAAAAATGTTGAAAGAAAGTAGAGAATGGGAAGAATGTTTAAGGCTATTAGGAGAGTTAGAAAAACACTGGCTTTAATTAAGAGAAAACTAATTTTAATCCTGATTTTACTACTTACCATTATTGTGAAATGAGTATAGCATTTAACTTCTATGGCATAAATGTCCTCAAGGTGTACATGTGTATCACCACTATGATTCAAATTGCATTGCTATAATGAATCCAAACATTTCGATATTCTATTTTTAATCAGAATGTGTGTTTGTATAATTAAGGCCTTTTTGTTGCCATTTTGTGTTTCTTATGTTCAAACAACTCTAAACACATCTTAAGGAGGCTGACAGGGAGCACACCAGCTACTGAAGTACATATAATCAGCATGTAATATTTTGTTATTACTTTTATGTTCATATTCCAAAAACCCTTATATAACTTACCAGATTTATCATTACAAATGTGTTGTTAATATGGATAAGAATCTCATAATTTCTGTAGTTAATAATATTAAGAATTTATATCTTTCTATATTAAAATAAAAGGTTTTTAAATGGTTACTTCTAGGAATGAGAAGCCATACACCTCAAACTGTTTAGGGCGTTCATGTCGCCAGGGGATTGCTGTGCTGGGCCTCTGTTCAGTGAAATTGAATCAAGCTTTTGGATCAGCATCTGAACATTGAAACATGGTATTAGATATTTCCTTAAAGTGTTATTACTCTTGGTACTGCGAACCCCACACTTCTCCACCAGCACGCAGATGCCTCCATCTAAGCCCATCCCCCCATCCTTCACTGCACACATCGCACTTTTCAGCGGCTCATCCTCTGTCTGGGGAACGCTCACCACCCGCAGCTAGTTACAAAGCCAATAAGATGCCCAAATCTCCAGATTCCATCTTGATCAATGGCATTTAATTGGGTCTAGAGTAATATTTCCTGTGCTCCATGTACTATATAGGGGTGGGCAAAAATAGGTTAAAAATAATGATAAATAATACAAAAATGAATAAATAATACAAGAATAAACTGTATTTTGAGTACTCACAACTGTACACCTCCTTTTGCCCACCCCTGTACAAAAAAAAAAAACCTATTTCTGTGTACTTTTAACTTAATTTTTTTTGAAGCTTAGTTTTTCTGCCCTCTCTCTTTGTAGGTCACTTACAAGTTCAAATAAGTCACAAAAGCCAATACCATACATTGATTTAATGCCAAATAAAACAATGGACATTTATTTAAATTATCCTATACAACATTATCAGTCCACAGAGCATCAACTAATATACATGATATCAATATAGAATATTATAATATCCGCCTAGGCTAATTGGTGCATCTACATACACACAGACCCTACACTTTCAGTGGGACTTCAGGTATTTTTCAAAGAACTATGAAATTACATTTGAAATCACAGAGATCACACAATTAGGAGAACATTGTTCTTTCCCAACTTGTTTAAATACTGAATTGTTACAGTGAAAGCTAATTTTAGCTTTCGTGTTCAGCCAGAAAGAAAACAACAGGAACTGCACGATAACCTTTCTTCTTGCAAACCTGTTCCCCCAAGGCAAGAAATGGGTTGATTTCACCATTCACAGCCCGTCATTCATAATGTCCAAGTTGCTATTAGTCATCTGAGCTCTGAAAATTCTACAGTTTGAATACTACGGCAGGGTGTGCAGAGTTAGCCTTGACCTACATTCAAATTTTACAGAAAATAACGAGAAAACCATTTTATTGCAAAAAAAAAATACAACAACAAAACAAGCTTTTATGTGCTACTAAACTCTACAGAACTTTTGAAACACAAATACAGAAGATGAAACAGAAGAATAAAAACAAGAAAAGAAGAAGACAAGTAAATACTTTATCTAACTGGAAAGACTTTTTAAAACGGGATTCAAAAACAAAATCTTTCAAAGCAGAGACCCTGTAAACCCGCAACCATAGGCTTTCCGTCAGGATGAGGTCTACCTGTCATACCTCCGCAGCTCGGACCCGCAGTGCTTGGAAAGTAGCTTGTTCAGACTTCCTCTATAATGGGTTTCTTAGCACTCTTTTTAAATGCACGTTTCTCAACCTGGGAAGAAATCCTGAGTTGTTATGAAGCTGTTTTGTTTTGTTTTGCTTTTTTTGTTTTTATCCCCTGGGTCACTGAGGAGTTTAGCGAAGGAGGGAATAAATATCCTTCAGAATGGAGTGAGGATTCACCCACCTGCCTCCACAAGGTCAAACTAGCCAGCATTTTTATACTCATCCCTGCTATAGTAAAATAGGATCCAGGAGGTGGGAGACCATGAATTGCAACCAACACGGTTTCAGTAGAGGAATATTGCATGCACTTAAAGCTGCATAATAAGACACAATCTACTTTGGTAGAAAAAGTCTTTAAGTTATTCAGACTTTTCCTCTTCATGAATTTTGATCACTAAAAGATTCAAGGTTCACTGATAAGAATAGATGCTTTAAAAAAATAAACATTCTGCTTCAAGTGATTAATTTTATTTTTCCAGAATTTAAAATAACACTTTTTCATCCCCACTTGTCCGGCTGATATCCTGCTTCTCATATTCATGAAGGCATTGGAAACTTTTCCAAAACCTGGATTCTTTCTTAAGGCAGCACCCATGATATACTTTCATGCAATAATAACATCTGGGAAAATAAATCATGTTGCCATTGTCATTTCTCCAAACACACATTTCTCTCAACAGTCATCTAAGCAATTTCAGGGTGAGCTATTATTACTAAATAAGGTCACTTCATCACTACAGTTAATACTGATCTTGGACAAAGGAACAAGATGTAAATGCTGCAAAATTCAGAATAATGTTTTCTGGGATCCTCTTGATAAGATTCAATTCCTGCTGTAATGGTTACATGAATAGTGAAAACCACCCAATCCCAGGCAATGCCAATTACTGTGACGGATCTGTGATTTCATTATGATGGATTTAAGTAGATTAACACCCAAGGAGATCATGTCTTATGAGAATTCAGTCTGGTTTATTATAACTTTGGTAGTTTGGGTAAGGGTTCAAGAAGTCCTGCATATCCTCTGGGGGAGAAGGCTATTTTTGAATTCTACATATTTAGTCGAAAAGATCTCTCTGCCAGTATGCTATTTACAAGATGAATATTTTTAGTAGCTGACCCCTTGATTTCTGGAGCATTTGGCTGTGGCTTATTTTTGATGCAGTTAAAATGCAGAAGTTCACAATTTCACATATGCATAATACCATCTCAATCACCTTATTGTTTTAGTAGGATTTTGCATTAGGAAAATAATGTCACAATAATACTGTTTTTAAAAAAATGCTTCCAAACTCCATAATTCTGAAACTACAACAATTTCTTTGCCTCATCTGTCTTTGAGTTTGCTGGGCTGCTGCAAGCTGTAGGTTGGTTCCAGTCTGCTCTCTGTGTGTCTCAACTTCCTCGGGTTAAATGGGCAGCATTCAGAGTAGGTTTTCATCACTATTCTTTTCATGCCAATGTAACAGTGAAAAATTGTAACAGTGGGAAACTGTAACCCACCCCACCATTCTTTTGACATTGTTTCCGTAAGTGATGACTCTGACTAATATGTAGCTTTTACATAGATGAATAGTATGTTTGTATAAGAATCCTAGGAAATAATTTCAAAAGATACAGACTCTGACTTTTAGGTATCTGAGTTACAGATTTGTATATCCTTCTATAGGGAACCATTATGTGTGGTGTGGCAAATGTAGCCCAGCCCCTAACTCAGAAAGTCCAGTGGGGAGCAAGTTGGCACATAGGACTCATGCCCATGGATAGGTTTTCACATGGGGAATCAGGCCTGCATTGTACCTAGTAGGCTATGAGGTTTGCTTTTGCTAAAACTCCCTCACCCTGAATTGAGGCAGCAAGTGTTTACTGCATATATTTAAAGTAACTTCCTAAAGTCTGTGCTAAACATCCAAAGTATGGAGTGTAACCACTTTTCCCCTTGCTCTGCAACATCCTTCTCTTTGAAGTAATTAGCAACATTCTTTCCTTTGTTGTCTGTAAAAGGTAACCACCTACAGTGAACCTGTGCATAGTAAATGAGGACCATTCTCAATGTAAGGTACCTATAAAAGCAATAAAAGCCTGTCCAGGCAGGGGTCGGGGCCCTCTCTCTCACTCAGAGAGTGGCCATGCTGCCCCTTTTTCTACAGGACTTCTGTAGTCCGTGTGAATTTGTTCGCCACAGCCACAACACACAGACACCACAGGCCAGGGTCCACATCAACCTTCAACTGTGAGCCAGGATGATGTAAAGCCAAAATGACTAAACAGGACGATGCACACTGGACCATCAATTGCCTTATTGGAATGAACTGTGGTCGTCTGCACACAAAGAACTTTTCAACCCTCTCCCTTGATCTCTTTGCTCTGTTCCCCTCTCTGTCCTTATAAAATCCTCTCTCTCCACTGAGAGGTGGAGATGAGCTTCGAGACATGAGTCCTCCATCTTCCCAGAAAGATGGGCTTTGAGATGTGAGTCCCCCATTTCTGCATGGCCGACACCTGAATAAACCACTTACATTTAACATCAGCACCTGCCTCTTGAGTACTGGCTTTCGTAGAGGCAGGCAGCCAGACCTGCATTTGGTTACACCAATGGTAGAAGTACAAGAAAGATGAACACAATTGGCACATTCTCACTCCCACCCACATTCTACTAGCCAAAGAAGATCACATTATCACGTTCCAAATTAAAACGGTGGAGAAATACTCATTCGTACTCTCCAATGCTAAAGTCACATGGCAAAAAAAGGGGGACGGGGCAAAGCATTTCAAACAGAGTCTTCCAGTCTTGATATAAAGTAGTTTTTGTGCTCCCTTGTTGCTTCCAGAGTAGCAAATTTGAGCTGTTGCAATCAATAAAAAAGATTTGTGAAATAGAAGACCAGAACACTATGTTTTATTCATTTGTAGGATTGAAATCCTAAGGAATGAGTGATTAAACTAGCCAAAAAGTATTTCTCTAACAATTTTAAAAAGTTGAGTAAAGAATGGAAGTTATGGGAACTTAAAATGACATAATTTAGGTGTCCAATTTTAGCATGAACCACTGTTCATTCCAAGGAAAATATCTTCCTATACAAATCTTAAGATTCAGAGTAGATTCTCACCATTATTCCCTGTTGCTGGGCTCACAGACATTCAACCACTATGCACTAGTTATTAAAATATTAAAATGCTTCCATAACAGCAATAAAGAGCCAACACCCTAAGCCTCAAATCCTGAGCACACACTGAATGGAGGCCACAGAGGTGCCTCCCCCGGCACCCTTCTCCCATAACCTCCTCACAGCCCCGCTCTGCAGGGGCCGCCAGCACCTTCGGTCTGAGCAGGTGGAGCCGTTGTCAGTGTGCGTGCTATGCAGGACATTGAACATTTTAAATATCATCTCCTCGGTTTGACTAAGAGTAGACATTTTATGTTTGTGATCTATTCTAAGAGGAGACTAAGTTCCATTGCTCATGATAAATACTAAAAATCAGGTTTATTCTTCTTGATCTTATCCAGCTTTCTCTATATATTCAAACATTGTGAAAAAGAATCAAAAGTAGTGCTTTCAAATACTAGGAATAATAACAAATATAAATAGAACATATGCCTCTGGTCTCTAAGAATGATTTCCCCTTTTTACCTAAAATAGACAGAAAACATTTTATTGCAGAAAATAAAAGTATTACTAATTTTAAAAAATGGATAGTGCTTGAAATATCAGTAGCATCTAAATATTAGATACATATCCACAGTCTTCTACCTGAGGTATAAAATTATATAAAGACATAAGCCAGAAAAAAGAAGGCTCAGAGATGACAAGGGGGTGACCCCACCATTTGTAATGCATACCCATTAAAATAACAGAACATCTAATTTCTTTATTTTGATAGCCCTTGCTTAACTACAGTTTTCTCTTTTAGACAGCACATTTTTCATCATTTAAGAAGAAAAGAAAAATGATGTCATACTGCAGTGAACAATAATTTCAGACTAGACAATTAAATCCCTGGGCACCAGGGACTGGCGGGAGAGGGGGAAGTGAAAGACCTAAAATTCCATGTGTTCAGCCTTCACATGTTGGGCCTAGCCAGGAGTTGCCCTGCTCTCACCAGATTCCCCCACCCAACCTGATCCCCCATAAGCTAGACCAACTGCATCCCACCTGGTGCTCAATCTACTGGGTTCAAACTCTCTGACACAAAATCATTCAAACGAGCCGATAACAAGCTCCTGAGGAAAGCAAGGTTGACCTTACTTATCCTTGTGTCACTTTGGAGCCTCTTCCCACAGTCCCTGCTGGTTCGGCCTACTCCTGCGTGCAACCCCATGTGGCCCTGCAGGGCCTGCAGCCTCCTGCTCCCCTGGGCTGTGAGTACATGTGACTAACAGCTGCTGCTGATGTCAGCTGTCCAATGCCAGGTATCAGATGCTCAGACTTCTCATGCTGTTTAGAGCGGAGGATCCCTCCCTCACCAATAAGATGAGTAGGGCGTCATCAGAACAGAGTGAAATACACTGAAGTGATAACTATTTCAGGAGAGATCGGAGCCAGTCCACTTTATCTGTTAGGTACAGCGCTTAAGTTCTGTAAGCTTTTTCAATGCCTATGGAATGTTTGATGCGTATTTCAAAAGAGTGTTAGCTGCAAGTGCAAAAATAAAGCTGTAAAATCAAACATAATGAAAGACTGACTAAATATAAAAATGTATAATTACTAAATTCTTATATAGTTATATATAAATTACATTTTGTGTGGAATATGGGTACATTTTAGTGTGTTTAATATGATGTGGGATGAATGGTTCTGATAATAAAAATTATTCAGAACTTGGAAAACTATGACTTAATAAGTAAATATTACTTTCTAGAAATTAAAAAATAAAACAACTAGAAGTGGTCTGAGGATAAAAACTGGAATAAAGTAGGAGAAGAAAGGACAGACTGCAGTAAGAAGAAAGGACCCAGCGAAACACGACATGCACCAATGCAGACGCACGGAAAATTGTTTTCTGGAGGGCTGAGGGAAGGTCACTGTGCTTGCCGCAGAGTGTCTGGTTATATGTAATAGCCAATGTTGAGAAAAAGAAAACATTAATTCCCTTTTGTCTAATGAACTCTGGTTAGAAAATTGTGAGATTCCCATATTGGGTCACAGTTTCGTTATTTGTAACATATATTCAAGTCTTCCATACAACAGCCTATTTCAAGAAAAGAAAATGAAACGAAATGAAACGAAACTAACTGCATAACAGCATAGGACTATGTCTACAGGGCAATTAATCTAGTTCCTTTCAAACCAATTCAACTGAGAGTAAACAAATAGCAAATGAACAGTGCCAGAATGAGTGCCGGACTGAAACCCTCCACGGCTGTTTCTAACCAATCTAACTAGAAAGGGATAAAACATATGTATTGGTGTGTGCATGTGTGCAGAGAGAAGTGTTTTCTCAGTCAGCACTAGGACCTGGACTGAATGTATCTAACATGACATAATAGTTTTGTTATAGATTCATTTTCAATCATTTTCTTATCTTTTGAAACTAATCTGCATCACTGTTATTTTTTCATTTTTTTCTTTTATTTCCTCTACTTGTCACTGTTTTTTTTTTCTTGTTTACTCTTTCTTGTTATAAATGTTTGTGATTCTAATTTCCTCAAATTGAACAAAAGTATTATGGTCTATACAAAACATCAATATATTACATATAAATTGTCATCAGTGATTGTTATTTATAGTCATCAAACTGGAATATAATGCAAAGAAATTAGCTTTAATATTATTCTTTAATTCACAAAAACTTTTAGTTCTTGTGGTAGCCATAATATTTCTCTTAAATCTTCAGTTTTGAAAGGATTTCAACCATTTATTTAAATAGCATGATTATTTTAAACACTGAAAAGTACTAAAATAAAGAGTGCTAAAAAGGCACTTTCTGATTTAAATATGGTAATTATTAGAGGAAAAATCTGTTTGCTATTATAGGAAGGGTTTTCGTTTTTGTGTTTGTTTTAAATTTCCAGAGAGTTTTTTCTTATATATTTAACATAGGGCTTTCCTTTCGGTGTTAGATATTGTGCTACAAAAAAATGATGGCCTTTTTTTGAAAGTTAGAGCAATAAATAATTTAATTTACCAAAATGCTGGCTGCTAACTTTAATTTAGTCCCATTTATTCAAATGGTTGCACTACAGCTGACAACATTTTGTGACATACACTGAGTGTAACGATTCATTTACTTTTTATGCTCTAGTAACATCATAAATTATTATTAAAAACCACCTAAAATAAGTAACAAATAATCCTTGGCATAGTAATCTATATTCTAGTAATAGACAAATTTCAATGTCCAGTATAAATTGTCTGCTTTCATTATCATAATGCCTGTGTAAGCTTAGAACATACAGGAGATTCTAGAGCCCTTTAGAATACACAGAATATTTAACAGTTTAATTGTTTTTACAAATTTCTTTACATATTGTTGTTCATTTACAGTTGTTCCCATTTTCCCCTCATTACTCTCCCCAGCTCTACCCACCACCACCTCCCACATTCAATCCTCTCCCCTATTGTTTTTGTCCTTGAGTACACGTTCTTTGAATGGACCCATCCCCTTCTTTACCCTGTTTTCCCCCTTCCTCCTCCCCTCTGGTTACTGTCAGTTTGTTCTTTATTTCCATGTCTCAGGTTATATTTTGCTCACTTGTTTTGTTGATTTGGTTCCACTTATAGGTGAGATGATATGGTTTTTGACTTTTACCACCTGACTTATTTCACTTAGCATAATGCTCTCCAGTTCCATCCATGCTGTTGCATAGGGAAGGAGCTCCTTCTTTCTTTCTGCTGTGTAGTATTTCATTGTGTAAATGTACCCTAGTTTTTTAATCCACACCTTTACTGATGGGTACTTAGGCTATTTCCTGCATTTGGCTATGAATATTGGGGTGCATAGGTTCTTTTGAATTGGTGTTTCAGGATTCTTAAAGTATAAGAAAATACAAAAGATCTTTAAGTCCCTTTTCTTATTTGTCTATGAACATAAAGTATTAAAATTCCAGTTCTGTGACAATTTGAATTCATCTAAATTTTGACCTTTGCATTCTTGATATTGACTTATAATTTTTAAATTTTGTATTATGTAAATGCGTATGAATAGAAAAGATAAAATAATAATGTATAATTAACTATAAAAACATTAAAACATATTATAAAGACATTTTACTTAAAAATGTGGTATAAGTACAGGCAAAGGTAGGCAGATAAACCAAAAGGGGAGAAAGTGAGAGCAGGAGAGCCTGAAAATATACCCAGATAATGTAATAATTAAAAGTCTGAGAAAGGGTAACATGTCAAATCATTGGGGAAAATATAGACAAATGAAAGTAACACAAACAAAAGATACTGAAAGGAATACAGATAAATGCCTCCAAAATATTTTAATGAGTGAGTAGACATTAATATATTCAAAATTATTAAAGATGTCTAAACATTTTAAATTCTTGTTAGGCAAAGGGTTACCATCTTTAACTTTAAAGACTTTTATGAAAACAGATTTATCAGTAATTGGTCAAACAGTTCACAAAAGAAAAATACAAATAATGATTGTAAATGAAGGTATTCAAACTCTCTAGTAATTTAAGTTGAAAGTGAAAACAGGTATGTACAATATTTTCATTATTGAATTGAAAAAAATGGAAAAAATAAAGGAAAGTAGAAAAGGAAGAGAGTGGAGAGAAAATAAGAAAGTGAAAGAGGGAGAGGAGGAAAAGGGAAAGAGGGAGAAAGAAAAATATAAGATGGGAAGAAAGAGAAAAAGGATAATTCCTGCCCATTGTTAACCAGGTTATTAAAAAATGCAATCTCATACAACACTCAGGGACATAGAAACTGACACATGATGCCTGATACAAACTTTGCAGTATACACTATGTATCCCATACATGTATATACATGTATAAACACTTTAGGAATTCATTCTAAAGAAATCAAGGCTTGTACAAAAGTTTAATGCAAGATGTTATTATAGCCGTGCATATGAGGGGAAAATTGCAAATAATCTAAATGATAAAGTCAAAGGGTTAGTTAATAAATTTATAGCAGACACATAAGAGTTGCAGTCTTTTAAAACAATTCTGTTGATGAGTTATGAAAGATGTTCAAGATATATCACTTAGCATGAAAGGCAAATAATTGCATATCCCATTTGATAATATACATTTGTGTATTATTACAAATACATATATGAAATTACTAACATGAAATCACTAACAGTGCTTATGAATGGATGAAACAGTATTGATGATTTTTCTACTCTTCACTTATATGTATTTTCTAAAAATTACTATTCAAATTTTAAGCAAGAAAAGTTGCTTGATGGGTTCCATCAAATCATTCACAGAGGTTTTGTGCATATAACTTTAAGTTTCTTTTAATGTTTCTCAGTTTCTGTTCTACTGGTTAATTCATTTGATTTTTAGATTCAGTTGCTAAGAAATGTATTTATTGCCATTTTATTATTCATATTTTTAATCTTTCCTCTTTTTCTTCTTAAAGAAGACCCTTTAACATTTCATGTAATATGGGTTTGGTAGTGATGAATTCCTTTAGCTTTTTCTTGTCTGTGAATTCCTTTAGCTTTTTCTTGTCTGTGAAGCTTTTTCTTGTCTGTCCTTTGATTCTAAATGATAACTTTGATGGGTAGAGGATTCTTTGTTACAGGTCCTTGATTTCCATCACTTGGAATATTTCTTAACAATCTTCTCTGGCTTGCAAAGTTTCTGGTGAAAAATCAGCTGAAAGTCTATGGGAGCTCCCTTGTAGGTAATTAACTGCTTTTCTCTTGCTGCTTTTAAGATTCTCTATTTGCCTTTAACCTTTTGCATTTTAAATGTGATGTGTCTTGGTGTGGGCCTCTTTGGGTTCATCTTGTTTGGGACTCTCTGTGCTTCCTGGACTTGTATGTCTGTTTCTTCATCAGGTTAGGGGAGTTTGCCATCATTCTTTTTTTTCAAATAGGTTTTCAATTCATTGCTCTCTCTCTTCTCACTCTGGCATCCCTCATAATGAGAATGTTGGTATGCTTGAAATTGTCCATGAGGCTCTTTTACTATCCTCAATGTTTAGGATTCTTTTCTCTTTTTGATGTTCTGCTGGGTGTTTTCTGATTCCTTATCTGCTGCTCTACTCTATTATTGATTCCCTGTAATGTATTATTTATTTTAGTTAATGTATTCTTCATTTCTGACTGGTTCTTTTTATGTTTTCTAGTCCATTTTTATGTTTCCTATCACTTTGTTGAAGTTCTCACAGACTTGATCTACTTTTCCCCTAAGTTCATTGAGAATCCTTATAACCTGTTTTTTGAACTCTGCATCTGGTAGATTGCTTGTCTCCATTTTGTTTACTTCTTTTTCTGGAGTTTTTTGTTCTTTCCTTTCAGACATGTTTCTTTGCCTCCTCATTTTGGAAGCCTCCTTCTACTTGTTTCTACGTACCAGGTAAAGCTGCTATGCCTTCTGGGCTTGGTAGAATGGCCTTACGTAGTTAGTGTTTTGTAGGGTCCAGTGGAGTGCCTCCCCTATCACCCAAGCTAGGCACTCCAGGTGTGCCTCCCATGTACAGACACCTGTTATACTTGAGCCTTGATAGTTATTGGTATGCCAATGGGAGGGATTTACTCCCAGGCAGATCAGCTATCAGGACTGGATGCAATCACCGGGGAGGATCATCTGTACAGGAGCCCATCCTATTGAGCAGGACTTACTTCAGCAGGGCTCTGGTGCAAGCTGAGTCTGCCATTGAGTGTGTTGTTTGTGGAAGTGCTTGGGTGGTTCTCAGACATGGTCTGAAGCTGTCCACTGGGTGTGTGCAGGCTCCCAGGAGGTGCACGCCAAGGTCAGCCACCACCTGTGCCCTACCCAGGGCTACCCAGCATGAACTACAAAATGATCTGCAAATGGCTGCTACTTGTACTGGGCTTGGAGGTGCTCAGGTGAGGCTAAGCTGTAAACCAAGGCCAGCTACCACTGATGCCAAGCCAGGGGCCACTTAGTGAGAGGTATATGGCTCACCAAGTTCAGATACTGCTTGTGTGAAAGATTTTAGGAAAGTCTGGAAGTAGGTTTACTTAACTGAACAATGATTTGGTATTTTTTCATCTAATATGGAAACAAAGTAAAGCTTCCCAAAACCTCATGAATGCTTTTAAAATTCCATTTAAAAGTTCAACATTGCACTTCCAGCCAAGATGGAGGTATAGGTGCCTCCTCACACAAACAAAAGAAGGACAGCAACAAATTTAAAAACAAAAAACAACCAGAACAGACAGAATATCTAACTGTATGGAAGTCCAACAACCAATGAGTTAAAGAAGAAACATTCATCCAGACTGTTAGAAGGACTGGAGATGGGCAGCTGGGCAGAGAGTACTTGCAGCAAGGCAGTGGCTGGAGGACTGGGGTGGGTGAGGCAGTGGCTGGCAGAGTGGGCAGTCCCACAACTGCATGAAGATAAACCAGGAGGAACAACTTGGGAGCAAGACAAACCACGCAGCCTAGGGTTCCAACACGGAGAAATAAATCCTCAAAACCTCTGACTGAAAAAACTTGTGGGGGTTGTGGTGGTGGTAGAAACACCCAGACTCACAGGAGAGTTCATTGAAGAGACCCACAGGGTCCTAGAACATACACAAAACTGCCCCCCACTGAAATCAGCACCAGAAGGGCCCAATTTGCTTGTGGGTAGTGGAGGAAATGACTGAAAGCCATCAGAGAGCTGAGCAAGGAACATTGTTCCCTCTCAGACCCCTCCCCCACCACAATGCAGTGGCGTGGGTTGCCCCGCCCTTGAGAATACCTTTAAGGCTCCACCCCTTACTATGTAACAGGTGCGCCAAGACAAAAAAAATATGGCTCAAATGAAATAACACATCAAACTCCAGAAAAAATACAACTAAGTGACAAAGAGCCAACCTATCAGATGCACAGTTCAAAACACTGGCAATCAGGATGCTCACAGAAATTGTTGAGTATGGTCGCAAAATAGAGGGAAAAGGTGAAGGCTATGAAAAGTGAAATAAAGGAAAAAGTACAGGAAACCAACAGTGACAGAAAGGAAACTGGGACTCAAATCAATGGTTTGGAGAAGAAGGAAGAAATAAACATTCAACCAGAACAGAATGAAGAAACAAAAATTCAAAAAAATGAGGAGAGGCTTAGGAACCTCCAGGACATCTTTAAATTTTCTGACATCCAAATCATAGGGGTTCCAGAAGGAGAAAAGGAAGAAAAAGAAATTGAACACTTATTTGAAAACATAATGAAGGAGAACTTCACAAATCTGGCAAAGGAAATACACTTCCAGGAAGTCCAGGAAGCTCAGAGAGTCCCAAAGGAGTTGGACCCAGGGAAGCACACAACAAGGCACATCATAATTACATTACCTAAGGTTACACAGAAGGAGAGAATCTTAGAAGCAGCAAGAGAAAAGGTGACAGTTACCTACAAAGGAGTTCCCATAAGACTATCAGCTGATTTCTCAAAAGAAACCTTATAGGCAAGAAGGGGCTGGAAAGAAGTATTCCAAGTCATGAAAGGCAAGGACCTACATCCAAGATTACTGTATCCAGCAAAGCTATAATTTAGAATGGAAGGGCAGATTCTGTGTTTCCCAGATAAGGACAAGTTAAAGGAGTTTTTGTCATCATCAAGCCCTTATTATATGAAATGTTAAAGGGACTTATCTAAAAAAAAGATGATCGAAAATATGAAGAGTAAAATGACAAAAAGCTCACAACTATCAACAACCAAACCAAAAAAAAAAAAAAATGAACTAAGCAAACTAGAACAGGAACAGAATCACAGAAATGGAGATCACATGGAGGGTTATCAGGGGGGAGGGTGGAATGGGGGAAAAGGTACAGGGAATAAGTAGCATAAATGGTGGGTACAAAATAGACAGGGTTATGTTAAGAATAGTATGGGAGAAGCCAAAGTACTTATATGTATGACCCATGGACATGAAGTAAGGGGGGTAGGGAATGTGGGTGGGAGAGGGTATACAAGGTGGAGGGGAATAAAGGGGGGAAATGGTACAACTGTAATATCATAATCAATAAAATATAGTTTTTAAAAGGCTCAACATTGAAGATAAAATGATAACAATACAAATTTTGATGGAGCACAGTGTCTCATGTACTTGTGGTACGAGGATTGCTTTATAGCTCAAACAATCAAAGGATATTCTAGGCTTTTTTTCCAGTAAAGTTCCTCAAAAACATTTTAAGCACAGGATCCATTTGATTTCAGTCATGTCCACATACTAACAATTACTCTTAAAGTTCTTTCCCACCTGAGGAGATGCAAAGTTGGGAATATTGGCAGTCCATGGAGTGGATTCTGGTACTCCAAAAGACCAGTCGTAACCTGCTATCACCAGTAGACAGGGGAAGTGGTAGGGTAGGTGCCTAGCAAATGGGACTGCCCCTCACGGGCTTGCAAAAGGACTGGCAAGCAGCCACCTCTTTTTTAAAATTCATTTATTGTATTTAAGTACAACTGGTATATAACCTTATATTGGTTATATTAGTTTCAGGTGTACAATATAATCACTCAACATTTTTTTTATATCATACAATGTAGTTACCCCACTAATTCTAGTAATCATCTGTCACAGTGAAACTTAACACAATATTATTGACTATGTCCCCCTTTCTCTTTTCACCCATCCCCTGGCCCCTCCCTTTGGCAACCATCCCTTTGGTCCCTGTTTCTATGAGTCTACTTTTGCCACCTCTTTTCCCTCATCCCATGAGTATAAATAAGCTTTCCTCTGGGCTAGGGCATTATCTTAAGGGAGGAGGGGAGAGTCAATCATAAGAAAAGAAAAAAGAGGAGAGATGAACTTTGAATACATGAAATGTTTCAATGCAAAATATCAGACTTTGAAGGAGCAAGTTTAAAGTAGGTGTTGCTCTCCATCTGTGCAAATGGGAACTTCAGAGCAATGTGAGAAGTGATAGGCTATAAGCTATGACGTTGTTGCACATTAAATGTAGTATATTAAATCATCAACATAAGTGTATAATTATACTTCATGTACATTTCACCTTTTGGTGCCAAAATCATGTACAGATCATCTTCAGATAAAAATGTAGACACTTCATTGATTAAAATGTTACACAGATATAAAATCAATAAAACTTAGTGCCTTTCTTCTTACAATTCTATAGTGTTGATCACTGTTGTTCTATCATTGAATAATAAGCACATTGGCATCCATCCTGCCCCAAAGAATATAATGCACGTATGGTAGAGTTAAAAACTTCCTTAGAGATATCTCTGGAATATAAGCATTTAACAATTACTGCCCATTGCCCATAATGTGAAATGAGGTTTAAATTATGTACATTCTGTGCTTTCTTCTCTTTCTTTAATTCAAGGTGATGAGGAAATTATGAATGTATACTTCAAAATAGAAACAGTAATGTTCAATTAAAAAGGAATTTCCAGCTTGATTTTTTAAAGGAGAAAAAGAATGGGAGGAATAGAAAATAAGCAACATAGAAGAATCTTTGGATAGACATGAAAACAACAGAGATTTCTAGTATGACCTCAGCCAGATCACTTACAATTTGCTTCATCTTTTCAGATCTAATTTGGGAGTTTCTGTTCTTGTTGTGCTCGTTTTGTTTTTGTGGGGGTGTTTGACAATATCTTATTGTCACTTTTCTTTGAATCCGAGGCTCATAATTGAATCTGAAATTTTGTTTAATGTTGCGTAGATTTTATTTTTCCTTGGGTGTTTTTGGGTATTGTGTCTTTAAGTGAGGATCAATGGAAATTTCAAAGTACAATAAAAACAAGACTTTTCAAGTCTCAAACTGACATGAAACTTAGTGCACATAAGTTCAAGGTCAATAGTAAGTAGTGGAATACTATCTGTCTTTCCATCTTTATAACCTTAACTTTTTGCCTATGCGTGAGAGTATATTGAATCTGAGTAGCTCTTTTCCTTAAAATTTACATGATCACATAAGTGGCTTGCTTATAAGATTAGCTTGTTTTGATTATTTTGTTCTATTTAGCTTGTTCCTGTGATGCATATTATTAAAAGTAAATCCTAAAATATTTGAGAGAATAGACATATAACACCTTTCCCTTTCTATGGAAAAAATAGCAGTCTCTAATATAATTTTTCCCTCTTACAGGTGCTTAGGTCTTAAAGTAGCATTTCTTTTAAAAGGTAAGCAAATTGAGTGACTAAGAAATTACATCATTTTACTGTTAATAATTCCATTCTTAGCCATTTTTAGTAAATTGGAAAAGAAGGTGATATGTTTTTTTGTTCATCAAGTAGTTGTAAAAATAGATGAGATGCTGTGAAAAAGAAGAAAATAGCTGACTGTACACTTCAGGAAAAAAGTAGAGCCAGAAAAGTTTTTCTTTCTTTTAAAAAACATGTTGAATTCTGGAAACCAGATATATTCTCTTATACACTTTCATGGAAGTTAAATATTGGCTTTTAATATTGATGGTCTCTAACCTTGGAGCTGACCCACTGATAATTATAAATTTAACAAAATTATAGGAAGCCTACTTCCTATAACTGCAAATATAAAATTAGAAAGCAATTAGAAAAGAATGGATGTGGCATTATAAATTCAGGGTGAAATGTAAAAACCAAAAGTTCATGTAAGAAGAGAACAACATTATTTCATGAGATGCATGTGGTCCAGCAAAACCAAAAGTCATCTGTGGTCACAAGGCCAACTGATATATGTCTGTCTTCATTCGTTCATTGAGCAAGTAATCATTAAGTGCTTGCTATGTGCAAAGCACCCAAGCCCCATGATAAATTTATAAGTAAAAAGGACACAGTTAGAAAAATCAATAACAAAGAGCACTGATCTAATCTACATGGGTTGGGAAGATTTTCCCAAGGAAGAGACATTTAAACTGGGATATAAAGAATATGTAGGAATTAATGATGCATCCTGATGGAGTGGGAAAGAGGTCTTTCAGAATGTGCATCAGCTCTGAAACAGAGACATTGGGAAGCATTAGCAAAATGAAAGAGGTCCACTGCAGACTGAAAACTGGGTGGAATGAGGCGATGACAATTTATACAGATGTCACAAAAGGAAGTTATGACTTATAAAACAAACCTTTGAAAAAATTTGGCAAACTTCAATTTCCATACTAATTCTGATTCTAAAAGTCTATTCCCACTGGTTGATACTTGAAAAACCCTGCGTACAACGCATAGCTTAAATTGGAAACACTAAAGCTTCCTTTAAGAAATTAAAATATTTTTCAAAATTACTTCCCACAGCTTCTTGTCTCCCCTAGCAAGCACGTGCGTGCCCCTATACACACAAACACACACAATGGACTTTTATTGTCTCTCATTTCCTGGCACTCCAAGTCATTTTTGCTTCCTTCCTTTCCCCATTGCACTAAACTTAAAGAAAGCATTCATTTGATGAAAGCAAAGACATTTCAAGTTCCCAATAACCCCAGCACTCCTTGAAAGCCATGAGTAAATGATGGAGTTGATTTCCGTGTTCTCAGGCCTGTGGATTTTATCCCTACCCAGAGTTTGATTGTTGCTTCCTTAGTCATGTTTTAAACTGCAGGTCTGGGCTGTGGAAATATTGCACGTTCAAAGGGAAGGACTGGGAATGAAAATGTCTGTGTATCAGACAACACACAGTCTACTTTATGTAACAACTGCACCAGGAGGACTCTTTAGAGGTAATTTTTGAAATATCAGTCAGATCTATTTCTATCATACCCAAGTATAAATTACCTGATAAATGTGGGTGTTAAGGTGATCTAGCCAGTATGTCAGATAAAAGAAAGCATTAGAAAATTGCTCTTTAAAGTTATTCTGTTCTTTAAAAAAATATTACTGAAAGCATACTGTGTCAGTATACTAGATGATTCTCATGTGTGATTTATACAAATCTGAAAATAACTCTAGGACATGAGTTTTAGTATTCCAAATTTATAGATGAGAAAAAATGAGGCTTACAAAATATCAGCAACTAGCTCAAGTCCATAAATAATGAAACCAGGTTTCATCCTAGGACTTTCTAATTACTAACTTCACAGCCTTAATACATCATCGTGTTTCCTAGAACATTCCTATTTCTTTTGTTCTTGATCTTAGATCACAAACTGTTAAAACGTTAATGTCCAGAGACACTGAAGTTAAGAGCAATCTAACAATAGCCAGAGGGGAGTGGTGAGGGGATGGTGGGAGAGGGGTTTTCAGGAGCTACTATAAAGGACACATGGACAAAACCAAGGGGGAGGGGGGAATCGAGGGAGGGAGGTGGGTTTGGCTGGGGTGGGGAGAAAAGGCAGACAACTGTAATTGAACAACAATAAAATTTTTTTAAAGTTAATGTCCCTATAAATGATATGTACTATGAGTATAACATTAGAGACTGTATTGATTCTCTTTTAAAGAGATTTTTTTTTGTCCTTAGGGGGAAAGTATTATCCTTCTCTCCCACATTTACTATTTTCTCTTTCTTCCTACTAGATACAAGAATCATTATTCCTTCACTGACTGAACATTCCCTCTTAATAATCTTATCCAAATGCATTATTTTAAATGTGACTAGAATAAAAGTCAGTCACAAAACTCCACCTCGATCTGCTGTGCACTGTTTTCAGTCACCTGAAAATCACCCAGGGTTATCACGCATATAACTCTCAAGTCATTGTATAATATAAAATATAATATACAACATACTTTGACCATGTACTTTTCATCATCTGTTTTTCTATTAATGGTAGAGTGATGTCTTTGCTGATCCATCACCTAGTTTTATAGAGGAGAAAAATAAGAAAAACTTGGTCCAATATACCATGTTTGAGAATGTAATTTTTTCTCATAGTTTCTTAAAGGTGTTCCCAGTAGAGTCAAATAGCTCCGATTTCTTTTGCTCATCACCTTTCCTCTCTGTCCATTATCCTCATCTTTGATAAAGTTCCTTTTGCAGGGAGGCTGTTTGCATAATCCCAAATGGCTCTTTGTCCCTGCAGTAGGTATACATTTGGTGCCCATCCACCTTTTAATACTTCTATTACTCAGCACCCTATTGCACCCTGTGTGGGCATTTTTAGGAAGATTACATGTGAAGAATCTCTTCCCATAGCAAAGGGACGTGCTTGTGATGGTCAAGAAGTTATTTCCATCTGCTTTATGATGCTCCTGTGGTTCTGGGAGTTCTTGGGTATGGTTCAGTCAGGCTTTCTGTCAATTCTGTGCACTAATCTGAGATTTTTTCAATAAATTGCCTTTTCTTATGTTAGAATCATAATAGATGCACCTCTGTAGGATATTTTCTACCATCCATTTTGTACACAGCTGCCTACTTTATCCTCTCACCTTAAATGTCATCAAATGTTCAATAGCCTATGACACTTCAAGTGAAAGACTGAAATAGTATTCAGAAACCTGTTAAATAGAAAAATACACATGAGCCTAATAACCACATAAATATTTTTTATCTTTATTAGTAAAACTGTACCAACAATTGCAGCAACACTAGTATTTACCAACAACACTAATGAATACAACTTGTGCTCAAGTTTCTCTCTCTACTAGATTTCTTCCCTGGAAAGCAGGGGGATGATCCACTTCATGGGGCAGGAAAATTCAGAGAAGGTCTCGAACTACTGGTTCTTATTACATATTAAGATTACTTGAGCCTTGGCTGGTGTGGCTCAGTTGATTGAGCGCTGGCCTGAGAACCAAAGTGTCGCCAGTTCAATTCCTAGTCAGGGCATATGCCTGGGTTGTGGGCCAGGTCCCTGGATGGGGGCGCACAAGAGGCAACCACACATTGATGTTTCTCTCCCTTCTTTCTCTTTCCCTCCCCATCCTTCTAAAAATAAATAAATGAAATCTTTTTTTTAAAGATTGCTTGAAAGTATATAAACTGAATGCTGTATATATTTAAATGTTGATATGTCAAATTAATAAAGTATCCTCTAGCTATTAAAATTGTAAAAATGATGGTCTCACAAAATGAAATTAAATAACACTACTTTTGCATTACTATTAAAATTGTGGAAGTTGCCTATATGTGATAAATGATTGAAAGGAATTGTGAAAATATATATATATATATATATATATTTAAAGGGTTAAGGAAAAAAATTAGGGGTGAATTGTTAGAATTTCCTTTATAATGTTTATTTAAAAGTTATGTAAATACTGAAAAAGGAGTGATTGTGGTAAACCATGGAACATGTTTTTCCTGGAAGAGAACCTAACTTAAGAGGAGAAACCTCGGTAAGCCACTCCCGATGATACCTAAATCAAGAGCAGTCACTGAGGAGCAAGGGGAATGAATAGACTTCTAACAGCAGGAACACAAATTGAGTATATTCAATATTTGAGAAGGTTATTTTCTTGAAAACTGCTTCCACACATAACCCTCAATACAAGTAGCGGTAGGCAGTGTGCACAGGGGAACAACTCTACTTTCCAAAGAGTAGTCGTGTGAACATTTCCATTTGCAGGCTGTGTGGAAACTAAAGGTTGTTCTTGCCAGATTAAAGATGGATAATAAGCTGTGGTTAAAAGAGATTGCATAACAGTCTTGCTATTCCAACACCTAAGCACCAGTGAGGACTAACTCGTGGCACCCACAGGACCTGTAACTGTGGTTTAGGGACAAAGGTCACATGAATACTCAAGGCTTCTGCCCATAAAACAGATGTGTCTATTTTAAAACATTGTTTATACAGTCATTCTCCCTTGTCCATGGTTTCACTTTTCCAGTTTCAGTTGCCTGTAGTCAACCATGGTCTTAAAATATTAAATTGAAAATTCCAGAAATAAATAATTCATAAGTTTTAAATTGTGCACTATTCTGAATATGTGATGAAATCTCTGTGTTCTGCTCCATACCACCTGGGACACGAGTCATCCCTTTGTCCATGTCCACACTGTATATATTCCCCACTCAGTCATTAGTTTACCATTGCAGTTATCAGGTCAACTATTGCAGTATCGAGGGCTTAGGTTCTGAAACTCTTATTTTACTTAATAATGGCCTTAAAGCACAAGAGTAGTGATGCTGGCAATTTGGATATGCCAAAGAAAAACTGTAAAGTGAATGAATGCCTAAGAAAAAACATTGTATACATGGAATTCTGTACTGTTCACGATATGATTTTCGGATCCAGTGAGGGTCTTTATCTTCTGTGGACAAGAGGGACTACTGTGTACCTTTGTGCCTGAAATACACATTAGTTGTAATGGGGTTTTGTAAGTAGCTTGCACTTTTGCATTATCCACAAGAAAAAATGTACACATTTTTACACATGTACATAAATTTAATACTTTTTTAATTTTAAAACAATTTAGTTTACAGAAGTGTTTACAAAGATTCCGTATATGTCCTTCCTCCAGTTTCCCTTAATGCTAACTTCTTACATAACCAAGATACATCTGTCAGAGTAAGAAATTAATATCACTGTAGCAGCATTAACTACACTGAAGAATATTTGAATTTCACTAATTTTTCATAAAAAAGTCATTTTACTGCTTCAGTGTCCAGTGCTGGATACCACATTGCAATTAGTATACATACTTTTTAATAATTATTTTGATAATAATACATGTAAGTCCACATTCAAGTTGTCTCTTAAAGTGGTACATTATATATATATTTTTAATATATATGCTATTCCTGCTGCTGTTAGTTATTGGTATCTCCATTTTTTTGCAAAAAATAAAAAATAAAATGAAATGCAAAATTACCCAAAATAGCTAATCTTTTCCTAAGTCATTCTCTTTTCCTATCCTGGATGAATATGTTCTTCACAATTTATGTAAATTCTGAATATAAGAAAAAGTCTCACAAGCCTATGAAATTTCAAAGTTTTAGAAGCAAAATCTATAATGATATCCAAACAGATCCCCTATCTGCAAGTAAGGGTTAAAGGTATCACTTGTAACACATTTGGCTATAGGAAACAGAATATCCAAGTGTAGTGGCTTATACAGATAGGAATTAATTTTTCTCCTCCCTTCCCTTCCTCAGAAACAAGTCTATAGTTATAGAACTCTGGCATCAGTTCACCAATAATATTAGGGCTAATATGTCTCTTGGCCATTCCTTCTCTTGTACTTCTTTTATACAAGGTAGCTGCTAAAGATCCTACCATGATAATTAATAGAAGAGGGTCATATACTCTGCTTATATCAGGAAGTAGGAACTTTTCTACAGGCTGCCAACAGAGTTCCACTTACAGCCCGTTAATCAAAAGATCTTTTGGCCACCCTACCTTGCAGAGGAGACTAAAAAATAAAGTGTTGTGCTTTTCTTTCTCCCATAGTGTAGGCAAGCAAAGAAACCCCTGTAGGAAATGACTATTGGATTAGCTAGCCAAGTTTGTCAGCCATAATAAAGAAATTCATTAATTAAAAAAAGTGTAACAGATTTAAAAGTCACTCACATTGGGATAAGCGGAGTCATCGTCATATTATTGATACACCCCAGGTCAAAGAGCTCCAATACCATTCTTCAGCAGGTATTTCTAAAGGATTTTTTTTCAGGACTTGCTTTCCTCAGATATTTTCATGACTATCCATCTGTTCATATACTAGACCAAATACTCCCTAAACATAACCAAATCACGTTAAATAAATTTGCTTTTACCTTTAGAAACCTTAAAAGCCAGGATGAGATAGATGGAACTTCACATATAATCACATATGAATTTGGCATTGATTTGAAATACTGCCAGTCTTCAACGTCAGAATTGTTTAAAATATATTTTTATAATTGACTATTTTAATGATTTTTACCCAATTTTTCTGATAGTAAAAAATATCATCTAGACCATCTGAAGTAAATTCGAATTGATTATATACATTCAGTCCAGTCTACTCAAAACTACCTTGTAGGGCCCAGGGGTGTCCAACCTGTGGCCCATGGGCCACATGTGGCCCAGGATGGCTATGAATGTGGCCCAGCACAAAATCATAAGTTTACTTAAAATGTTTTTTGGTTTTATATTTTTGCCCTGGCTGGTGTGGCTCAGTGGATTGAGTGCCGGCCTGTAAAACAAAAGGTTGCTGGTTTGATATCCAGTCAGGGCACATGCCTGGGATGCAGGCCAGGACCCAGTAGGGGCACACAAGAGGTAACCACACATTGACATTTCTCACCCTTTCCTTCTCCCTCAATTCCCTTCTATCTAAAAATAAATAAATAAAATCTTAAAAAACAACCCCAAAACCTGGGTTTTTTTGCTCATCAGTTTTCATTAGTGTTTGTGTATATAATGTCTGGTTCAAGACAACTCTTCTTCCAGTGTGGCCCAGAGGCACCAAAAGGTTGGGCACCCCCGCCAGTAGGCTTTAATCCATGGGCTCTTCCATCACACCACAAACACTCATGCACATATGTGTCGTTGTGCCAGGAAGCACCCAACAAAAATGGAACAGGTAGATGAGCCTGCCTAGCTGTCATCATGAGTAATGATGACTGGCTGAGAGCAGGCTGTCTCTATCTCTTTGTGGCTAGCCTATTATTGGAAAAGCAGTTTCTGTGTCACTTATCTCGGTATCTCTGAGTGGGAAAGAAAGCATCCATTTTATTGATTTATCATAATTGTTCATCTTTGAATACATATCTGCTCCAGATGCCCAAATTTCTTCCAGGAGAATTCTCCTGAGCTTCTCTTCCATACAAGGTAGTTTCTGAAGATCCCACCATGATAACTAAACTCAAGCAAGAATAAAAGTGGGTAACATACTAAGCTTATGAGGTCTGTCTGGAAAAAGTTAATATAACAAGAATGGTTTATGTGACATCGATGTAACCTGGCAGCCAAGGACAGTGGACTGGAACGCACATACATGGACAATGATGACTTCATTGTACTAGTCAGTGGGGCCGGTAGACACCATTGAGCAAGGATGTATACTATGTGGCCATCCAGTCAAAATGACTGAGCAAGTACAGCAATAAATCTGCATCAAATTTTGTGTTAAGCTTGAACATTCCTCTGCAAAACTATTCAGATGATTCAGAATTCTGCAGCTATGGGCAACTGGTGATTGGCAGCTTCATGATGACAACATGCTCACTCATGCATCATGCCTTGTGCAGAGACTTTTTGGCAAAACATCAAATCACCCAGGGGACTCAGCCCTCCCTACAGCCCAGATTTGGTGTCCTATAGCTTCTGGCTTTTCCCCAAACTAAAATCACCTCTGGAAGGGAAGAGATTTCACATCATCAGTGAGATTTAGGAAAATACAATGGGGCAGATGATGGTGATTGGTAGAACTGTGTGAGGTCCCAAGGTGACTACTTTGAAGAGGACTGAGGTGTCATTGTCCTACATACAATGTTTCTTGCATCTTGTATCTTCTTCAATAAATGTCTCTATTTTTCATATTACATGGCTGAATACCTTCTGGATATACCTCGTATAATGGAAAGCAGAAGCCGAGAAAATTCTCCTGTGTTTTCAGAGTACGATGGTAATTGAATTGTGTACATAAAACCTCCACAATATTCAGAAAATTTAAAAATGGAAGAAAACTTAAAGATTGTTTAGTTTCATACTTTCATTTCATAAATTTATTCACCATTCAACACATTCTCTAAGCATTTAATATATGTTTCAAATGTTTAGAAGAAATGATAAATTATTAGAAGACTCTGTGGTAAGCACTAAAATGAATCTATCTATAAGATATGGTAATGACATAGGAAGGTTTTGCTATTTTCTAATGTAATATAACAGCAAAGGAATGTGTAGGAAAAACAACTGATTTCATTATATTGTTCAAAGAATTACAGAAAATAACTTCATCTATTCACACACGAATATTGAGAATGCCTTAATATGGAATAAATGATTATTTGGAATTAGAGGAGCTTATTGGATTCTCTGTATAAGGTTTAGGAGAGTTGAGAGTAAGGCCTAACATAATAGTATGTTTGATCTCTACGTTTAGGCACTATGAACCTCACCTATTAAACCAAACCTGAGTGAAAAATTAGCATGCCTTTCAACCTTCAGAGTTTTCCAAGCAGATATTTAAGATATCTACAATTTGTCAGTCATTTAATTAACTAATTAAGTAAATGAGGTGAGATCCAAATGAGTTCTGTGGTCTCAAGAAATCTAGGGAGTAAGAAACTAGTAGAAAGTTATTAGTGTCCATTGGCAGTTTTAAAAAATATTCTGCAGGTTTAAAGATATTCAGTCAAGATTCCTGAATAAAAATATTTTTATGTTGAAGTCAAATGTTTCATGTTTAGGCTTATCCTTTCCATTTCTTCTAACAAAATGCCACCTGTTCACATCTCCATTAATAGCTCATGGATTATAATTTTGTACGGTGAAAGAAAAAACAACAGAAAATGACTGAGTTAGAAACTGTTGAAGGGGCCTACCTCACATATAAATTCTTGCAAACTAACTCATTGATGAGAGTTGAGGTGTTGCATTGCCAAATGTTTTTACTGGTCTACATGCTGTCTAAATTTCTGTGACCCACTCTTGTGTTCTCTGCATTGCCACCTAGAATGCAAAGGACTAGTCAGCGAAGGAGTTTTAGGAGATTTCTGGTAGTCAACATCACAGACAATTAATTGGTTGATTTAAGGGGTAAAAGAAGAGCTTCTCTCTCAGGATTCTAAAATTATTTTCAGAACCTGATATAATAAGCATTTGTTGAGCAACCATCTGTCTGACACCAAATTGGGAAATGTAGAACATGAATAGATATATTGAACATGACTCTTTAGAAGGAAAGGAGGTTTCAGATTATGCCGTGCATCAGATTTACCAACGACTCATATTGGTAAGGCAGATTCTGCCCTCTGCTAAGGGCGGAATTGTTTCTACAATTCAGTAGATCTAGGACAGCAACCAAGAATCAGTGCTCCAACAGCTAGCCTGGGTAAATTTGATACTCATTCTCCACAAGCCATGCTTTGAGAATCACTGATCTAAAAGAGAGAATTAATATCCCTATAAATAATGAAAATACAAGGTAAGGTAAAATGTAAAACTATAAAAGGAAAAGAATCTGATTACTATGGAAGATGCAGACTGTGGAGTCTGGAGACTTATATTTAAATCCTCTTATTAGCTGTAAGACCGTGGGGCTGATATTTAAGTTCTCCAATTTTTAATTAACTCACCTAGAACGTGGAGAGAGTGATAACTTCTTTTTAGGATTATTATGAGAATTTTATGAGGAAATGTACATCAAGTGCCTAATAGATACAGAAGTCTAAATCTTTCTTTAAAAGTTCTCTTCCTTCCTCTTCCCTATACAAACAGAGTAAGCAAAGTATTAAAGTCAGACTGCGGACACCACATGTTTTTATTAAGGTATCTTCTATCACTAGAGGCCAAATGATTCTGAAGATATGGCGAGCCCAACAATCATGTATTTAAGGTGGAAGCAAACCAGTCTGGACTATTTGTTACTGCATTTGACTTGCTAAAGTACTTTAAGGACCTAAAACAGAAATTGAAAGGTAAATAGACAAAAAATACCTTATAAGGATATAGTGAAACAGAAAAGCATCTCCTTATAGTCATCTTGCAGATCAGTCTTATAGGAATTATATAGTAGGAAATTAGATGATGAGCAACAGGGAATGCTATATAGCTAACCAAGGGCAACATAAGTTTTCAGAAAGCAAAATGGCATCTCTGGAAATACAGATAAATGCAAGTAAATCTAAACCAATGCCTCATAACGCAAATCAATACGTAATTTGGTAAACTAAGTATTTTATCTCTTGAAGTGAAAAGCAGCAGAGGGTAGCACAGGTGAATTTCACAGGCACCATTTCTGAGGCAGGTTTTGCGCATGTAAGGTTAGTGAGGTAAGTCAAAGAGCCTTGTCAAATGGAACACGACAGACTTAATTACCTGCACTAAAAACATCAAAGTGGAGTCCTGGTGGGGTAGCTCTGTTCTTTAGAGAGTCGTCGTCCCAATACACCAAAGTTGTGGGTTTGATCCTCAGTCAGGACACATACAGGAAGCTACCAATGAACGCATAAATAATTGAAACAACAAGTCGACATTTCTCCCTCTCTCTTCCTTCTTCTCTCTTAAAAAGATCAATAAATTAAAAAAATGTATACATCAAAGTGGATATAAATTTCTTTCAACAAATTTAGCACTAGACACAGATTTCACCAAACAAACAAACAAAAAACCCAACATTAAAACCAATGTAAAAATGTGAAAGCAAAAGACCCAGTTCAGTTTTAGAGTGACTGAGCAGATATACTGTGAAAAGCCTACCACAACCAGCTGTCTGACCAACAAATGTGAAGAAAATAAACATGTAATCATGAAGAAGTTTGAAACAGAGGCTTCTGAGGCAGGGAGATAGATCCCTCACAGGCCTGGATCCTGAGGAAAGCAAAGGCTGACTCTGATTGGGATTTCCAGTTGTCACTGAAAAACTTCAGCGCAAATGGCAGACACATAGCTACTGGATTTTATAAAAAATACTTGAGTACAAAAACATTTGAGTTGATTACACTGTCTACATTGCTGCTATTCCTGTTTTGAATTTGATGTTGCTATTTTAGTAAATTAGCAGATCTGTGAGCATTCCCTTTTGACTTACTGACTGGATGGCAAGCAACTCATAGTTGGTTCTGACGCAATGGATTCAATGGAATATCCTCAAAAAAAGAAAAGCCAGGAAGAAATTATCAAAGAAATTAGCACCCGTTCCAAAGTATGGCGACTGTAACTTTTCTGAATGGTTCCAACATGGTAAAGCCATTCTTTGTGTGCCTTGGTTCAAAGGACAAAAAGCCATCCATGAACCTAAAAGTGCCAGAAGTTGTACTACTTATAGTCTCTCATTCATGAGAAACTTCTACAACTGTCCTTGTTATACAGGTCTACATACTTGCTGGAAATATCATATGTTTGTAACTCATATAGAGACTTATATTCTAAGGTCAGACATAATGAACTATTTTCAGTAGCTGATTAAAAAAAAAAAAAAAAACCCTGAAGTGTACTGAAATTCATCTTGGTGCTTTAAATGAGTTCCCCCTCCCCATTCCCCTCTGCTATCGTGTGGAATTCAATAGCAAGAGTATTTTTGTTAAATATGAGTTCTGTCCAGAAGGTATCCAGCCATGTAATATGAAAAATAGAGACATTTATCAAAGAAAATACAAGAAATGTTATACATTGCAGTACAATTCCCCTTCAAAGTAGTCACCTTGGGACTTAACACAGTTCTCCCAGAGTCTCTTCCGCTGTTCAAAACACTCTGCAAAATCCTTTGTTGGAATCACCATCAGCTGCCCCATTCTATTTTTCTGAATCTCATTAACTATCTGAAACCTCTTCCCTTTCAAAGGTGACTGTAGCTTTGGGAAAAGCCAGAAGTTGTGGATCAACAAATCTGGGCTCTAGTGAGTCACCTGGGTGATTTGATGTTTCACCAGAAACTCTGCATAAGATGTGAGCAGCTGTGTTTTGCAATGAAGCTGCCAATCACCAGCTGCCCATAGCTGCAGCCCCCTGAATCATCCGAATGGTTTCCACAGAGGAGTGTTCAAGCTTAACACAAAACTTGATGCAGATTCATTGCTCTACTTGCTCAGTCTTTTTTTTTTTTTTTTTGCAGATCAAAGTATTTACTTAAAATATTCAGAAGTATTCCCCCCTCTTTTAGAAAGTGAATCTAGTTGCTCTTCAAGACTAATTTTTATAATAGGGTCAAACACACACAAACACCTTCATTCAGGTTTTCTAAGCAGAGAATTGTATACACAAAACAAAGACAGCAGGAATATCAATAAACTCACAAAACTGAAGTGCAAATTTCACTAAGAATCAAGGAAATGTTATGATTAAAAAGGAAACCAAAAGGCAAATAGCCTATATCTCTGTTTTGGTTACCTATTGCTGTAACGAAACACCCCAAAACTTAGTGGTTTAAACCAGCATTTTAGTATTCTCTCAATGGTTCCATGTATTGATAGTATTGAACACAGTGGTTTTCACTTGGGGTCTCTCACTGGATTCAGTTAAATAGCAATCAGGCTGGAGCTAACTTGAGGCTTAACAGGCCTAGAAATCCAAGAAAACATATTTACACATGTTGTCTTCATGTCAGCTGGGTTGGCTAAAATAGCTGGAGAACATCCATGCATCTCTGTCTCTCCATGTGGCCTCACTGCTTGGCTACCTTGGACATTTGCTCACAGCATGTTGGTGGCTGACTTCTCCCAGAGCACTCATTCCATGAGACCTAGTGAAAAGCTACAAGGCATCTTATGACCTTGCCTCAGAGCTCAGGCAGCATCACATCTAGCACATTCTACTGGCGGTATCCAAAGAGCTGACAGAACATAAGCAAACAGATAACTCAATAGATTTTATAAAATAAACCTCTTACAGTGATAATTCTTATTAGCAGATGAAGATGTATTCAACTTAATTTTCTGTATCTGTAAGTAGTTCATGAAAATAAAATTTATAGATATTAAATCTTCATTTCTGTATTATCAGTTTAGAAAGTTTAAAAATAACTTTCTAAATAAGTAATAAAAAGGTAGTGGTTAGATACTTTAATAAAAAGTTGTTTTAAAGGATTTGATGCATTTGAGTTTTGTCTCTTTTGTTTTGATGTGGGTTCTTTTTTAATTATTTATTCTATTATAGTTGTCCCGAATTTTTTCCCATTTTCCCCCCTTCCACAGTCAGTCCCTTCTCCATTGTCCATGTCCATATGTCATTCATTCATATTCTTTTACTAGTCCCTTCTCCTTCCTTCCACCATTCCCCCCTCCCTACTCTCCTCCTATAACTATTAGTCTTTTCCATATTTCCATGTCTCTGGTTCTATTTTATTCATTAGTTATTTTTTGATTCATTAGATTCTAGTTATAAATGAAGTCATATGACATTTGTCTGTCACTGAATGGCTTATTTCACCTAACATAATAGTCTCCAGTTCCACCAATGCCTTCAAAAAAGGTAGAGCTTCCTTCTTTATTTCTGCTGTGTAATATTCCTTTGTGTAAATGTACCACAGTTTTTTGATCCACTCATCTACTGTTGGATACTTAGGCTATTTCCAACACTTAGCTATTGTAAATAGTGCTGCTATGAACATCGGGGTGCATAAGTTCTTTTGAATTGGTGATTCAGGATTCTTAGGATATACTCCCAGCTGTGGAGTTGCTAGGTCATAAGGCAGTTCCATTTTTCATTTGAGGAAATTCCATACTGTCTTCCGCAGTGGCTGCACCAGTTTGCATTCCCACCAACAGTGCACTAGGGTTCCCTTTCTCCACATCCAAACCAGCACTTGTTGTTTATTGATTTATTAATGACAGCCATTCTGACAGGCGTGAGGTGATATCTCATTGTGGTTCTAATTTTCATCTCTCTGATGGCTAGTGATGCTGAGCATCCTTTCATATGTCTCTGGACCCTCTGTATGTCCTCTTTGGAGAAGTGTCTGTTCAGGTCCTTTGCCCATTTTTTAATTGGATTATTTGTCTTCCTCATGTTTACTTGTATGAGTTCTTTATACATTTTGGAAACTAAACTCTTGTCTGATCTATCACTGGCAAATATGTTCTTCCATACAGTCGGTTTCCTTTTCATTTTGATGATAGTTTCTTTAACCATAAAGAACTTTTTAATTTGATGCAGTCCCATTTGTTTATTTTTTCCTTTATTTCCCTTGCCTTGGAGATATAGCGGCAAAAATATTGCTACATGGGATGTCTGAAATTTTACTGCCTGTTTTGCACTAGGACTTTTATAGTATCATGACTTAATAAGTCCTTTATCCATTTTGGGTTTATTCTGGTTTATTGTGTAAGTTGATGGTCTAGTTGCATTTTTTTTGCACATACCAGTCCAGTCCTCCCAATACCATTTATTGAAGAGATTGTTTTTACTCCATTGTATGCTCCTGCCCACTTTGTCAAATATTAATTGACCATAGAGACATGGGTTTATTTCTGAGCTCTCTATTCTCTTCTATTGATCTATGTGTCTGTTCTTATGCCAATACCAGACTGTTTTGATTACAGTGGCCTTTTAGTACAGTTTAATATCAGGTATGTGATCCTTCTAACTTTGTTCTTCCTTCTCAGGATAGTTGAGGCTTTTTTGGTTCCATATAAATTTCTGGAATGTTTGTTCTAAATCTGTGAAGTATGCTACTGTTATCTTGATAGGAATTGCATTGAATCTATAGATTGCTTTGGGAAGTATGCACATTTTAATGTTGTTAATTCTTCCTATCCATAAACACATATTATACTTCCATTTATTTCTATCCTCCTCAATTTCTTTCTTCACTGTTTTACAGTTTTATAAGTACAGGTCTTTTATATCCTTGGTTAAATTTATTCCTACATACTTTTTTGTTGTTGTTGTTGCTATAGAAAATGGGCTTTTTTTCTTAGTTTCAGTATCTGATAATTAATTGTTGGTGTATAAGAGTGCCATCAATTTCTGAATATTGATTTGTATCCTACAACTTTGCCAGATTCACTTATTAAGTCAAGTAGTGTTTTGGTGGAGACTATAGGATTTTCTATGTATACTATCATGTCATCTGTGAATAATGACAGTTTTACTTCCTCCTTTCCAATTTGGATGTCTTTTATTTCTTTTTCTAATCTAATTTCTGTGGCTAGAACTTCCAGTACTATGTCGAATAAGAGTAGTGAAAACAGGTGCCCTTGTCTTGTTCCTGATATTAAGGGAAACACTTTAATTTTTGGCCATTGAGTATGGTGTTGGCAGTAGGTTTCTCATTTATGGCCTTTATTATGTTGAGGTATGCTCCCTCTACTCCTATTTTGCTGAGTTTTTTTTAATCATAAATGGGTGCTGAATTTTATCAGAAGTCTTTTCAGCATTTATTGATATGACCATGTGATATTTGCCTTTCATTTAGTTTTTATGATGTGTTACATTTATAGATTTGTGAATGTTATACCATCCTTGCATCACTGGAATAAGTCTAACTTAACTGTAATGTATGAAATGTTTAATGTATTGCTGGATCTAGATTGACAATATTTTGTTGAGGATTTTTGCATCTATGTTCACCAGAGATATTGACCTGTAATTTTCTTTCTTTGTTGTGTCTTTACCTGGTTTTGGAATTAGGATAATACTGGCCTCATAAAAAGAGTTTGGGAGTCTTCCCTCCTCTTGAATTTTTAGAATAGTTAGAGGAGGATAGGTGTTAGTTCTTTGAATGTTTGGTAAAATTTGCTTGTGAAGCCATCTGGCCCAGGGTTTGTATGGACCAGTAGTTTTTTGATTACTGCTTCAATGTCACTAATTGCTATAGGACTGTTCAGGCCTTCTGCTTCTTCTTCATCCAGTTTTGGGATATTGTATGTTTCCAGAAATTTGTCCATTTTGCTTTGGTTGTCCAGTTTCTTGACATATAGTTGTTCATATTAATTTCTTACAATCCCTTCTATTTCTATGGTATTAGTTGTTACTTCTCCTCTTTCATTTCTGATTTTATTTATTTGATCCTCTCTCTTTTCTTCTTGATAAGTCTAGTTAAAGGTTTGTCAATTTTGTTTTACTTTTCAAAGAACCAGCTTCTGGATTCATTGATTCTTCAGATTGTTTTTTTAGTCTCTATGTCATTTAATTATAATCTGATCTTGATTATTTCCTTCCTTCTAATCATTCTGGGCTATGTCTATTGGTCCTCTAGCTCTTTTAGATGTAGGGTTAGGTTTTTGATTTGAGATTTTTCTGTCTTCTTTAGGTAGGCCTGTATTGCTACAAACTTCCCTCTCATTACTGCCTTCCCTGTGTCTCATAAGTTTTGGGTTGTCATGTGTTCATTTTCATTTGTTTCCAGGTACTTTTTCATTTTTTCCTTGATCTCATTGTCAACCCATTCATTGTTTAATAACATGTTAGTTATTCTCCATGTATTTGAATGTTTTTGAGTATTTCCTTGAGGTTGATTTCTAGTTTCAAGCCATTGTGATCTGAGAAGATGCTTGGTGTCATATCATTTTTCCTGAATTTGTTAAAGCTTGTTGTGTGTCCTACCATGTGGTCTTTCTTTGAAAATGATCCATGTGCATTTGAAAAGAATGTATTCTTTGCTTCTTTGGGGTGAAATAGTCTATAAATATCAATTAAGTCCATTTGACCTGGAGTGCCATTCAATGCCACAATATTCTTCCTGATTCTTTGTTTAGAAAATCTATCCATTGTTGACAGTGGATTCTTAAAATCTCCTATGATGACTGTATTGCTGTCAATTTCCTTCTTAAAGTCCTCCAAGATTTCCCTTATGTATTTAGGTGCTCCTATATTGAGTTCATATATGTTACAAGGGTTCTACCCTCTTGTTGGACCACTCCCTTAGTTATTATATAGTGATCTTTGTCTCTTGTTATGGCCTTTGTTTTGAAGTCAATTTTGTCTGATATAAGTATTGCTACTCCAGCTTTTCTTTTTTTCATGTCCTTTTGCTTGGAATATTTTTTTTCCATCCCTTCATTTTCAGCCTTAGTAGATGTTTTGTTCTGAGGTGCGGTCTCCTGTAGACAGCATATATGTAGATTGTGTTTTCTTATCCACTCAGCTGCCCTTTGCCTTTTGAGTGGAGTTTTAATCCAGTTACATTTAAGGTTATTATTGATCGATACTTGTTCATTGCCATTTTTTCCCTGTGTACATGTGTTCCTCTCTCTCTTTCTCTATTTCTTCTTCTACTTAAAGCAGTCCCTTTAGCATTTCCTGCAGTGCTGGTTTCATGGAAATGTACTCTTTTAGCCTTTGTGGGGGGCCTGGTAAGCTCTTTATTTCACCTTCCATTTTAAATGAGAGCCTTGCTGGATAGAGTAGTCTTGGTTGTAGGTCCTTGTTTTTCATTACTTGCAATACTTCTTGTCAATCCCTTCTGGCTTGTAGTGTTTCTGTTGAGAAATCAGCTGATGGCTTTATCAAAATGCCCTCATATGTTACTAGCTGTTTCTCCCCTGCTGCCTTTAAGAGTTTCTCTTTGTGTTTAAATTTTGTCATTTTAATTATGATGTGTCTTGAAGTGGGCCTCTTCAGGTTCATCTTGATTGGGACTTTCTGTGCTTCCTAAATTTGCATGAATTTTTCCCTCACCAAGCTGGGAAGATATCTGTCATTTTTTCCAAATTGGTTTTTTATCCCTTGCTTCTTTTCTTCTCCTTCAGGTATTCCTATTATATGAATGTTTTTATACTTTATGTTGTCCTGAAGTTCCCTTAAACTATCCTGATTCTTTTTGAGTTTTTTTCCTTTTGTTGCTCTGTGTCTATTTTTCTCCCTTGTCTTCTATGTCACTGATTTGGTCCTCTGCTTCATCTAGCCTGCTTTTAATTCCTTCTAGTGTATTCTTCATTTCAAATATTGTATTCTTTATTTCTTCCTGGTTTTTATTCATAGTATCCATGTTCTTTTTCATGCTGCTATAGTTCCCACTAAGTTCCTTGTAGCTCCCATAATCTTCCTTATGTAGTTCTCACCGAGTCCCTTGAGCATCCTTATAACCATTATTTTGAACTCTATATCTAAAAGATTGCTTGCCTCAATTTCATTTAGCTCTTTTTCTAGGGTTTCCCCCTTCCCTTTCTATTGGAGGTTCTTTGTCTCCCCATTTTAGGTGACTCCTTTTGTTTCTTCATTTCGTATTGCTCTGCTTTGACTTCCTCTCTTCCTGAGGTGACCGTCTGTGGTAGGAGTTCAGTGGAACCCCCAGTGGGGCAATCTCTTTGAACTACTGAACTGGATGCTCTGGGGATGCCCTTTATTCACTTTATATGGGCTCTGTTTTGTACCTGGGCTTTGATTATTGGTGGTTCATACTTTGGTGAATTCCCCCCTCTCCACCACATCTTGTATGCTATTGTACAGGTGCTGGCAGAACAAAGCAAAACTACACAGAAAACCAAACCCACATGAGCAAAAATACCTCCCTACCTCATTAGCAATATCAACAGCAAATGAGCAAAGATTAATAAAGGTAGAAAGAGATTAAGAATATTATAAGATAGGAAAAAATAATATGAGATGACTAAAGGAGAGAAAAATGACTTTGAGAGGGAGGAGAGAAAATAACTTTTAAATTATTTTTTTAGAGAATAACTTTTAAAATATAAGTAAAAAAGTGAAGAACAATTGCAAAATTGAGTAATAAAAGGGAAGATTATAATATGAGGTTTGAAATCAAATTAAAAAAATAGTGAACCAATATGAACAAAATTGAAGAAAAACCACAACAAGGTCAATAACAATGACAGATGAGCAAAGATCAATAAAGGTGGGAAGAGAATAAGAATATCATAAGAAAGAGAAAAGAGAATATTAGTTGTCTACTGTAAAGAAAAATGATTTTCAGACACTACAGGGAGAAGAAATAATAAGAATAAAGAATGGAATCCAGCCTAAGGAAAAAAATAAAATCCCAAACTCAAATAAGCAAGGGCCAAAGGAAGGCAAAATGGAGTAAGGGTAAGAGATTTGAATTTAAAAAAATAGTGAACAAGTAGGAATAAAATTGAAGAAAAACAGCATGAACCACATTATCCCTGCCAAACAAGGAACAATTAATAAATGTGGAAAGAAAATAAGAATACTATAAGAAAGGAAAAAAAGAATGTGAGCTAACTAAAGAAAGAAAAATTATTTTGAGAGGATAGAGGGAAGAGAAATAGTAAGAGTAAGGAATAGGAACAAGATGTAGAAGTGGGGAAAATAAAATTTAAAATGAATAGTAAGACATGGCAGGAAGAAAGCAAAATGGAGTAAGACAAGGGAAAAGTACATTGTGAGGTTTGCAATGAAAATAAAGTAAAACATAGAAAAATATAAATAAAAAGAATAAAAAATTATAGTGAATTACCTGAAATACAATTGAAGAAAAAGAAATGTTAAAAGGCTATGCGAGAGGAAAAAATAATGCAAAAATAAGAACTAGGTGTTATTCATCTCAGCATAGTTTGGTGTTTGCCTTCTGTCTTTTCCTTCGGGATTCATCTCGGGCTTTTTCAGCAGCTCAAGGTCCAGGTGTGGGTCATCCCACTTCTGGCAGCACCAAATATACTACTTTCACCTACCCCTAGAGGGGGCTTCCATTGTGATCTGGATGGTGGGACCCCAGGGTTTCCCCTGGGAGGCGTTGTTCAGTCTTCTGGGAAAATTTGTGGGTGTGTTCCCCTGCCCCTGTGCCACCCATCTTATTCTGTCCCAGATTATCTCCAATGATGTATAGTTGCTGATGAACTGGCTGTCCGTTTCAAGGGAGGAGCCAGTCTGTATAAGAGGTTCAGCTCTTTCATGATTGGTGCTGATAGCAACTCTGTATGTCAGCTGTGGATGGGCAAGGATTTCGATTCCCCCTTGCTGTACCAATTTCTGATCTCCTTGCCTTGCTGGCCTCAGTGGAATAGGGCCCTAGGAACCAGTATATTTTGTCTCCCTGAGAGAAGTACAAAATAGGCCCTTTGTGTTTATCTACCTGCCTTTCTCCTGTGGGTATGCACCCTGTAAGGGGTTCTTGAGTCTGTCTTGCCTGTTCTGCAGAGCTACCCAGCTGAATGCAGTGCTTACAACCCTGCAGGAGGTGGGGGCTGGGTATGTCCTTCCCTTCCCAGAGGTTTGAACTCTGCCAGGTAAGGGGGTTCTGTCTGGCTATAAGTAATCTCAGGCACTCAACTGTTGCCCATCTAATTCCCAGCCCACTGCCCTCACAGTAGACACAGTCCTGAACTCTCCATTTTGCATAGCCCCTGGCTTGCTAGACACTCTGGGCTTGGGCTCAGAAGTCCCTTTGCTGTGCACCTTTCTGATCTCTCTGCCCAGCTGTATTTGGTGGGAGCAAACAGCACTTTCAGTCTTGTTCTTTTGCTGGCAGGGCAGCTGTGCAAGACATCCCAGCCCAGCACTCTCCAGCTCTCCTTTTAAAAAGTCTCTCTGTGGTACACCCACTGCACCATCAAGTCACTGTCTGGTTTTTTTTTTGCACACACCACCTCTCCAAAAAGCCAGAAGTCCTTCACGGTCATGGCTGGCCACAGCCTGCCTCCACCCCACCCAGGCGCATTGCCTGATCCTTTTTGGAGACAGAGTCCCTCTTTCTCACTCTCTCTGGAACTCTTCGAGTTGGCATTTGATGTTGCAGCTATGGAACTGCTTTCACTGTGTGTGTGTGTGTGTGTGTGTGTGTGTGTGTGTGTGTGGCCTGGATCTCCCCAAATTCATAAATCCTCCCAAGCCACTGCCTACCTGGGTTGGGGGTTCTATACCCTGGGAGGTGAGGGAGCCACAAAGCTGCAATTTCTGACTGGTCTCTCCATGGCTGCAAGTGCCACACATGGGGTATTTCCCCTTCTACTTATAAAATCTCCTTACCACCCTTTGTGAAGCATCTTCTGTACTCCTTGGCTTTGAAAGCTCATATCAACTAAGATTCCATTGATTGTGCAGGTTATTTGTCAGAAAATCAGCCAAGAATTCAAGTTAAGGTCAAGAGCAAGTAGACTCAGCTTCTACCTATTTGCCCGTCATCTCCTCTCTCCTCTTGCTCAGTCATATGAAATGCAAGAGCCACACTGTACACATGCTCACTCAACAGTGTCTACCACTCCCACTGACTAGTACAGTGAAGTTGTCATTGTTCACTCATGTGCCTTCCAGTCTATTCTCCTTGGCTGCCAGATTATATCCATGTCGCACAAACTGTTCTCATTATACTAACAATGGCTGGACTTTTTCCGGACAGACTCAGTGCGTCCTTCCAGTGGACATTAGATTTAATGCCCTGACTACATTAGAAATAATCTGCTGGTGAAGTTACTACACAAATTACCATCCAGATCATGACTGGATATGCTGTCTATGCTGCATAATTGCACAGACATATTGCTGAGATAAAGGAGACTGCCATTCTGGCACAGTGATTCATCCTACTTTGGACCAGTTCTGTCTTTGTTAAATGAGACTGTTGAAGATGATGTCACGATGGATGACTAAAAACTTTTGGACCTTAAAAGATCTCAAATTTACACAAAAATTGGCAAAATGAATATCCTGTATGACATTAAACAACAGTTAAGTCTTTAATGACTAGGAAAGGAGGGTTTTTAGAAGAGCAGTGAAGATTGGTTTATGACCACAGCATATGCTCAGGGACTAGAAAGGGAAAAGATGGTTTGTATACCATTTGTTCCACAGCAGTTACATAATATCTGCTTTTAAAAATCAGAGCCTTTAAAAAGGGAACAACTTGACAAGTAGTCATCATAGAATATTTAGACTATTAACACAGAATAAAAAAAAAAAAAGCACATTAACTGCTCTTCACCACACATAATTCAGGGTTGTGGGGAAGAACACTTAAAGATCATTATCTTTGAACAATAGGGTTCTCTTTAGAATTGGGTTATTGGAACGATTGTTAATGTTTAAAAAATTATGACAACAAAAGTCCATCACAGATAAAAAGAGTTTGACCTTGGTGACAGGATACCTATTCTCTTTCACATTATTTGAAAATGACAGTTAACAAAGAGGAGGAAAAAAACTACTTTACATCCACAATTTTGATTTTCTTGGATATAGAATATATTATCTGAATAATTTTATGCAGAATGTTTAGAGATCTTCATGAAAATTATCCCATTTAAATCATGTACAGTAATGTTTAGCAAAATAAAAAGTCACATGGTGTAATCTAAACTTTGAAATCTAGGACCCAGCGTGCACTCCCTGGCCCCACTGGCAGTGCCCCATCAGTTGCTCTATGTACTTACTGCACTTGCATTATGGCTGATCGTCTCTGAATGATAGAAATCAAGTATTAATATTTACCTTGAACTTAAATGATATGCTTTTTCCAGATTATTAATTTGCCTAAAACCTTTGCATTTAAAAAACTTGCAGAAAATATGAGTGAATGTTACATTACACAAGTTTTTTCTTTGTTTTTTACTTCTTTGTACATAATTTACCACATTTTCTCCATTGAACATGCATTGCTTTTGTAATCCAATAAATAACATAACATTTAAAAAAGTCCCATGCATATTGCCTGGAATAGTGTAGATATTCAGTAATTGGTTGCATTTGTTAGTGGTATGTTAGAGTATCTGTTAACACTGTCTTTTAAAATGTTGGAGAGGATGTGGAGAAAAGGGAACCCTAGTACATTGTTGGTGGGAATGCAGACTGGTGTGGCCACTGTGGAAAACAGTATGGAATTTCCTCAGAAAACTAAAAATAGAACTGCCCTTTGACCCAGCAATTCCGCTGCTGGGATTATACCCTAAGAATCCTGAATCACCAATCCAAAAGAACCTAGGCACCCCAATGTTCATAGCAGCACAATTTATAATAGCCAAATGTTGGAAGCAATCTAAGTGCCCATCAATAAATGAGTGGATCAAAAAAGTGTGGTACATTTACATAATGCAATACTATACAGCAGAAAGAAAAGAACTCCTATCCTTCGCAACAGCATGGATGGAACTGGAGAGCATTATGCTAAGTGATATAAGCCAGGCGGTGAGGGACAAATAACATATGATCTCACCTTTAACTGGAACATAATCCACAAAAGAAAAAAGCAAGCAAAATATAACCAGAGACATTGAAATTAAGAACAATGTAACAATAGCCAGAGGGGAGTGGGGAGGGGACAGTGGGGAGAGGGGTGTATAGGAGCTACTATAAAGGACACAAGGACAAAATCAAGGGGGAGGGTAGAGGTGGAGGAGGGATGTGGGACTGGCTGGGGTGGGGTGGAGGGATGGGGAGAAAATGCAGACAATTGTAACTGAATAAAAATAAATAAATAAATTTTTTAAAAATGAAGATAAAAGCGATCCATGTACCTATATTTCTAATATACACCTTTAGCATGTTTATCTGAGACTGATTTCTATTCAGAATATTTTATATTTGTTGATCATCAGATATTTAGAAGTCAGAGATTACAAGACAATGTGTTGCAGAGACTGTGTATTCTGGAGAAATACTTCTCAGACTGTGCACCACAGAACACCAATCTTATAACATCCTCTGAGAAGAAAACTAAAAATAAGTAAAATTTGTTGGAATTTAAATAATTCTAACCTTTTGAAGAAGCTTAACCTTATTTTGAAGAATTGTAACTCATTTTGTCTATGAAACACTGTGAAAATATTTGGTTTTTATATACCAGGTGTTTCCAAAAATATATTTCATGCATGATAAACAACAAATAACAAACCACTGACTGGTATTAAGAGACACACACTTTGCAAACACTGATTTTAGTGGGGAGAAGGGTTTTCAGGAACTGTTATAAAGGACACGTGGACAAAACCAAGGGGGATGGTGGAAACAAGGGAGGGAGGTGGGTTTAGCTGGGGTAGGGGGGGGGTGTGGAGAAAATGCAGACAACTGTAATTGAATAACAATAAAGTAATAATAATAAAAAAAGAAAATGGTTACAAAAGGTAAATACACCATTTTGGACATTTTATAAAAAGCAGTAATGTTTTTTTTTTCTATATCCCACTACAAAAATTAACTAAAAAATATACTACCTATTTGATCAATGTGTTAAATATTTGAGCTATATTTAATATCCAGTCAAAGTTAATGTGAAGTCAGCAGCTGATTGCGTCAGTCTCTTAGGAGTTATTCTCACTCATATTTGTCAAAGCAGAAGCACCATGGAGACTCCTCTTAATACATAAAAAAAGTCAGCACTGTGGGTTGTGAGAAGTCAGTGACACAGCCATCATAATCTAAAAATTAGTTGTGCTTCTGAATTGCTGAAAAGAGTTCGCCATTGAGCACAATTACAGTTAAAATGCAGAAATGACTAATGGTATAGGCCAGGTAATTCCATACCCAATCAATATGACCAAGAGTTCACAATCATTAATGGTAATCTTTGCATTAAGAGATCAAATTGTTTTTTGAAGTAAATATTTTCATTTTGTTCTTCTAAATACGCCTGTGGTCGGGCTGGTATGTGCCTGTCTTAGCAAAGGATTTGCCTTGATCAATAATACTGAAGCAAGGGGAAGATTGGGCCAGTGATTAATTTCATGTTGTACTCATGGGAACAAAACAGCTGAGTGTATTTGTCTCTATAATCCCTTTTCCCAGATGTAATTACAAATGGAATTGATCAACAAATATGTTTCTACTGAGGCAGAAGCAGGCATATTAGAATTGCTAGGGTGTGTAATAACTCAGTAGAGATCATCGGTCCTTGGGGCTACAGAGAATGGGATATTAGAATCTTATTTAAAAAGAAAACACTTTTACTTCTTCAAGTTCCTTCCTTCTTGTCAAGATTAAATAACTTTCTCTTTGGCATCTTTGTAGAGCCTTGTGAGGGAACGCTAAAAACTGAATGTTGATCAGAAGCATGGTGGAGTTGGAAGAGTAATAGATTTGGGAACCTGACTTTCTTGAAGATATTTAGTTGCTGTATGCCCACCTTCTTGGAACTTCAACTGTCTCTATGACGTGGACAATGATGTATAGCTTACAGAGCTGTACGAGGCTTAGACAAGATCATCTCCGTAATGCGACCAGACATTTTCCAAAGAAGTGATAAACAGTTAATAAAAGCCATTCTTCACATCTCGGATATTATTTTTGCTCTGTAACTTCTATAGCACATTGTCATAAAATTTGTATATAATATATATGCCTCACTTAGCAGTAATTAAACTTAACAGCCCAAAGTATGTCTCAAATATTAATTTTTTAAGCTGGTCTTGAACACCAAATTAATTAGGGGGAGATTCTAGTAAACTGAATTAAAACCTACCCTTGATATCTACAGTCTCATGAGAAGTATATCCATAACAGCATAATTATGGATAATGAAATCACACATATCAGTCTTCACTCAGGAATATGATCAGATGTAGGCCCAAAATAAAGAACTAGGATCTAAGCATTTTGATGAACTAAATTACCTTTTTTGACATTTTAGAGAAGTGAAAGAGATCCAGCTATTTGGCTAACTAATCTATATTTTTGAAAACTAAAACATAGATTTTTTTGTTTTTAAATATATACATATTGCATTTAATACCTTGCTCAAGTCTGATTCCCTACAATGCTACTGTTTCTGAAGTTTCCTAAACTATTTGCATATATGTGTGTATCTATTATATATTTTACCAATTTGGGGGGACTAGTATATCCTCTTAATTAATGAGAGGCAGCGCTAATACAGCATTTTGTGTTGCAAATTACCTGCCAAGGAGCTTTAATACACCATTATACAAACACCCTCAGCTAAGGAGCAGTTCATCACTCAACTCTGATGGGAGCATGCTCTGCAATATGCATTTTTATGCTACAGAAGCCTTCCTTGCTACCATTTATTTTGTACTGGTCAACAGTTTTGATTTCAAATAGCTGACAAAAGTTGTATAAACGAGAAGTTACACTTGCCATAAAGAACCATCGTTCTGGGTATTAGAATTCAAGTTTTACAGAAGCTTATAATATCTGCAAGAAAATGATTGATGAAGCAGACTGAAAAATCTGTAGGCAATTAGGTAGCAGGTAGAAATACTTTGACATTGTAAAGGGCATCATAAACCTCATTGAATCCTGATTTAGAATGGATAAACAAATATAGAAAGAAGATATGGATGTGGCCTGCCATGGTTTAAGGAATCTGAAGAGAAGGGCAGAGAGATTGCTAATGGGGAAATATGTGTCTTCAGTGGAGACTGTTATAGGACCATCCAAACCTCTGACTCACTAAATATCCACTTGCAGGATCTATTTTTCTCTCCCCACCTGACCCCCAATCAGCTTTCCAAAAAATTATGTATAATTATAATGTAACTCTTAATCAATTTACTTTGATTTCAAATGAAAACATACTAGAAAAAAACATAAGTGCTATTTTTATTTTCCTCTTATTTTAAAGACTGTCTTTACAAAACATGATATAAAGCTATAAATCCATCTTTACTTTCTGAATTCCTTGGTAATTACCTAGTCACTTCTATGCTTTCAGCTATAGACACACAGTCATCATTAATTATTTTTCATCCCTGGTCTGAACTAACAAGTGGCAGTTTTCTTCTAAATCTTGAAAATGTGAAAATTGGTTTTGAGAAAAAAATTTACTAAAGATTTTTGACCCAACATAATTTCCCTATCTTATATACACATTTGAGTTCAATGGTTTTAGTGGTTTGGAGCTGTTCTATTCTCTCTGCAAACTACTTATGTATTTCTCTGCATAGTTTCTCCCTGTGCTCTGGAAGCCATTTTTATAAATAAAGCCAATAGTAGTTGTATTGGTTAGGCCACTGTCAGCTGCCAGTGACAAAAAACACCCAAACAGGCTTGTGATAAAAAGAAAATGTATTCACATAACTGAAAAGCTCAGAGACAAGGTTGACTTCTGATGTGATTTATGACAGGAGAGAACTGATTTCCCCTGGGCTTGGTTTCTCTAGCTCTTGTCTTTATGACCTTTTTGATGTTTCTCTTCTGAATAAGAAGCAAAATGGCTTTAGCATTTCTAAATTTAACACCTTGGTTTTTTTTTCAAATGCTCCCTAGTCTCTTAAAGCAAAGCCCCTATGATTAACTCTAAATGAACTGATTGGAATGGCTTTAGCCAGTTAGTGTGGACAACGTGTTGGAGAGAATTAATCTTTCAGGTACAGGTAGCATGCCTCATCCTCCTAGGTAGGAGTAGAATAAACTTTACTGAAAGTGCAGACACTGAAGCTAGTATAGGGGAGAAATGGTTGACCCAAAACTAAAACTGGAGACAGTTGTACATGCTCTGACCAGGGATCCAACCCTCGACCTTGGCATTATCCGGACAATGCTCTAACCAACTGAGCTACCCAGCCAGGGCCCTTGGAAACACTAAAGGAAAGAAGGAAGGGTGCTGAATTATCCAAACAAAAAGTAAATAATCTCTACATCTCATTTTGTCAAAAATATGTTTTCAAATATGTAAATAGGGACATTTAATCTGAGACTTTACCCATTTATTCTTCCTTTCCATCGCTCCTCTTGGATATTTACCCCTTGTTACTGTCCCTACTCATGGTGTATGTGGAGAGAAGAGGGATGGTCCTGCTCTTGGAAGAGGCTGTGTCACAAAAGAAGGTGGATCTGAAAAACAGAATAAGTATCTCTCTTAAGGGATAAGAGCCATCTGATCTCAGGCATTGCTTAACAGTTGTTTGAGTTTAACAAAAAATATGGAAGACTTACTCTGATGTTTCATATTAGATGCTAATGGCTTCTGCATGTTCAAGGACTCTACCTCCTCCTAATGACACTGTTCTAAATGATTTATTGAATCCAAGATGCCCTTAATTATAAAATATACCATTGTTTCATGTGCCACTGGGACAAGGAAAAAAGAAGCCTACTAAACTATGACACAACATTGATTGTAAGATCTTTGTAGACTTGAGAATGTTACAAAGGAAGGAAAACATACTTCTTAGAATTGATGCCCCATGAAGTTGAACATAAATTACATTGCGCTACATAGTATAATTGTTTAGGGCATACATTTTGGAATCAGACAGTCCAGGGTTTAAGACCCAACATTTCACATAAAAGTTGCATGACTGTGCCAAATTACTTGTCTTTAGTTTTCGTATGAAAAAAATAATATATCAACAATGTTAATAATATAAAGTTTGAAGATTAAAATATGTAACCCATGGAAAGCCCATCACTCAAAAACTATCACTCAGTAAACAGTCAACAATTCTAATTTATAATGTAATTGATTTTGGATACATACAAAACATTTAAATATTAAAATATATAAATATTTAAACACACTTGAAACCACAACTTTGGAGTGCTAACCCTCCTACCCAGAGTACTTTGGAGGAAAACGACATACATTTGAGGAGGTGCCAAGATGGTGGAGGAGTGAATGGAAGCCACACTTACCTCCTCCCAGGACCAATCTGGAATTACAACTAAATTGTGAAGAAATCACTTGTAACAAACAACTGAACAATAGCAAGAGAGAAGACTTACAACCTCGGACACACAGAAGAACCAGCTTTGGCACAACCTGACTGGTAAGGAGTACAGTGGAGACTCAAGAAAGCTGGCTGGGCACCCACAGGTGGCAGTGCCAGAGAGATTATTAAGCAACTGGTTGGATCCCCCTTAGAAGTGTGGAGTCTAAACCCTAAGCTGGGATCCCCAGCCTAGAGCACCAGAACCCAAAATGTACACAGCGGTGAAAAGGCAGGGTTGCTCTCTGACAGAGCTGGATGGCTGGAAATGCAAAAAGTCATTTAAAGGGACAACACACAAATTTTCGTTTGCAGCCACTTACTCTGGGCTCCAGCAAAGGCTGGGGCAAAGTGAGCTAGAGACACCTGAGGAGAGACTAGGGACAGAAGCTTTGGGGAGAGAACTGAGAGAGTAGACACCAGGATCCTGGTGCTGACTCATCCCCCATATGGCAGCAACCTCCTGCTCAGGTAGACCACTCCCCTCCCAGCAGCATCAGCCTGAGGGAAACAATAGCCCGACCCCAGGAGGGACTCTGCCCTGCCTATGGCACTTAAGTCTGACCGCTGAGTGCAGAGTGACTAGATTAACAGCTGAAGGAGACAACCACAAACAGTAGATCCCTGGAAATCTTGCAGCAGGCCGCCTAAGGTCAGATGGGGTCAACATCTGACAGCACAAGAGGTAGATCCAGAAAGAATAAACAGTGGTAAATACTAGAGGCTACTGAGATGAAATCCACTGTGGTCTTATCCTCCATGATTTGCAATATTTTCTTTCCTGCATAGTTTTTAACGTTTATTTCTTGTCCATCAAATTTGTACATATTAAGTCACTAGATTTTATACTATAGTTTATTTCTCTCCTTTCTTATAATAGTCTTAATCTCTTTACATCCTTATTAATACTGGTTCATTTGCTGGTGATAGTGGGATTGCAGGGGGGTAGCTATTTTTGCAGATGTGGGTTTGTTTCCTGGGCTTTGTGGTTTTGTTTTGACAACACTTGCACAACAGCATACAAGACATGGTACCCAGAATAACCCTCACTCAACCAGCTGGAGGGAAGGACCCACCAAAGAATGACCCAATAACAATCAAAGCCCAGTTACAACCAGAGAGCTAACATAAATGGCATAAAGGTCATCCCAAGAGCAATGAGTTCAGGAAATCAAGGAGACTGAACCACTGAATCTCACAGGTCTCCTACCATAGAAGTTCACACACAAAGTCAGGGAGTCAAACAGATCAATTTAAGATGCAGAAACAAACTAGAAGAGTCTCACAAACAATAGGAAGACAAAGAAACAACAGTCAATCAAAAGGAAAGATGGAACCTCAGAAAGAGTGCTAAACGAAATAGAGGCAAGTCAACTATCAGGTATTGAGTTCAAAACAATGGTTATAAGGAAGCTCAATGAGCTCAGTGACAATTACCAAAAACTATAGGGAAACTATGAGGAACTTACTGAAAATGATATCAGCATGAAAAGGACATAGAAATTACAAACAAGAGCCAAGAGGAAATGAAGAATACAATTTCTGAACTGAAGAACACAGTAGAAGGAATCAAAATCAGGCTAGATGAAGCAGAGTATTGAATCAGTGAGCCAGAGGACAATGCAGAAAAAAAAGCTCCCAGAAAGAGGAAGAAAAGGAAAAGAGGCTCAGAAATAATGAAGAGGTGATAAGGGAGCTGCAGGACAACATGAAACATAATAATATCCACATAATAGGGATACCAGAAGGAGAGGAAGAAGAGCAAGGGATAGAAAACCTGTCTGAAAAAAGTAATGATGAAAAATTTCTCTAATTTGATGAGAGAAAAAGTCAAACAAATCCAGGAAGCACAAAGTATCTCAATCAAGAGGAAGCCAAAGAGGCCCACTCCAAAGCATATCATAGTTAAAATGGCAAAATTCCAAGACAAAGAGAGAATCTTAAAAGCAGCAAGGGAGAAAGAGGAAGTAACATACAAGGGAGCCCCAATAAGGCTAGCAGCTGACTTCTCGATGGAAACACTCCAAGACAGAAGAGAATGGCAAGAAATATTCCAAGTAATGAAAAGTCTTGCAACCAAGGCTACTCTACCTAGCAAGGCTCTCAATTAAAATAGAAGATGAAACAAGGAGTTACCCAGAAAAAAAGAATCCTGAAAGAATACATCTCCTCCAAACCAGCACTGCAAGAGATGCTAAAGGGACTGCTTTAAGAAGAGGAAGAAAAAAAGTGAGAGAGAGAGGAATATAGGTACAAAGGAAGTAAAATGGCAATGAATAAATATCTATCAATAATAACCCTAAAACTAAATGGGTTAAATGCTCCATTCAAAAGACATAGGGCAGTTGAAAGGATAAGAAAACATGAGCCACACATATGCTGTCATGTACAAGAGACCCACCTTAGAAAAAAAAAATGTATATGGACTGAAAATGAAGGGCTGGAAAAAAATATTCCAAGCGCATGGACAGGGAAAAAAAAGCCAGGGTAGCAATACTTATATCAGAAAAATAGACTTCAAAACAAAGGCCATAAAAAGAGACACAGAAGGACACTTCATATTACTCAAGGGAAGAATGCATCAAGAAGACATAAACATTATAAACATATATGCACCCAAAATAGGAGCACCCAAATATATAAGGAAAATCTTGGAGGATTTCAAAAATGATATAGACAGCAATATACTTATACTTGGGGATTTTAATGCCCCATTGTCAAAAATGGATAGATCTTCCAAACAAAATATCAACAAAGATATTGTGTCATTGACAATGCTCTATATTTAATGGACTTAACTGATATATAAACAGCCTTTCATCCCAAAGAAGCAAAATACACATTCCGTTCAAATACACATAGAACATTTTCGAAGATAGGCCATATGATAGGACACAAAGCAAGCCTCAAGAAATTCAAGAAAATTGAAATCATATCAAGCATTTTCTCAGACCACAAGGGCCTGAAACTAGAAACCAACCTCATGGAAAAAACTCAAAAACACTCAGATTCATGGAGATTGAGTAGCATGCTATTAAACAATGAATGTGTTATGAATGAGATCAAGGAAGAAATTAAAAGTACCTGGAAACAAATGAAAATGAACACACAACAACCCAAAATTTATGGGGCACCCAAAATTTATGAAGGCTGTCCTGAGAGGGAAGTTCATACCATTACAGCCCTACCTAAAAAAGATAGAAACATTTCAAATAAACGACCTAACCCTATATCTACAAGAACTGGAGGAACAACATAAACAAAGCCCAAAGAGAGAAGAAGTAAGGATAAACCAAGATCAGAACAGAATTAAATGACATAGAGACTAAATTTTTCTAAAAGAAAAATTCAAAGGGTCATAAATCCAGGAGCTGGTTCTTTGAAAAGAAAAATGAAATCGACAACCCTTTAAGCAGACTCATCAAGAAAAAAAGAGAGAGGACACAAATAAACAAAATCAGAAATGAAAGAGGAGAAATTACAACTGATACCCCAGAAATACAGGGGATGGTAACCAATTACTATGAACAAGTATATGCAAGAAACTTGAAAACTTGGGTGAAATGAATAAATTTCTAGAAAAATATAATCTTCCAAAACTGAATGAAGAAGAGCAAAAAGCTTGAATAGACCAATAACATCTGGTGAAATCAAAGCAGTAATCAAAGAACTCCTGGCTCACAAAAGACCTGGACTGGATGATTTCACAGGAGAATTTTACAAAATATTTAAGAAAGAGCTAACCCCTATTCTTCACAGACTATTCAAAAAATTCCAGAAAGATGGAGAATTCCCATACTCTTTTTATGAAGCCAGCATCATCCTAATCCCAAAACCAGACAAAGACACAACAAAGAAAGAAAACTACAGGCCAATATTGCTGATGAATATAGATGCTAAAATTCTCAATAAAATATTGGTAAACCACATCCAGCAATTTGTTAAAAAGATCGTACACCATGATCAAGTGGGATTCATCCCAGGGATGCAAGGATGGTACAATATTCGCAAATCAATGAACCTAATGCATTACATAAACAAAAGGAAAGACAAAAATCACATGATCATATAAATAGATGCGGAAAAAGCATTTGATAAGGTACAGCACCCATTTGTGATAAAAACTCTCAGCAAAGTGGGAGTAGAGGGAGTATACCAACATAATAAAAGCCATACATGAGAAATCTACAGCCAATATCATACTCAATGGGCAAAAACTAAAAGATTTCCCTCTAAGATCAGGAACAAAATAAGGATGTCTGCTTTCACCACTTCTATTCAATATAGTAATGGAAGTCCTAGCCACAGCAATCAGACAAGAAAAAGATATAAAAGGCACCCAAATTGGAAAGGAGGAAGAAAAACTGTCATTGTTTTCAGATGACATGATAATGTACATAGAAAATCCTATAGACTCCACCCAAAAACTACTCAACCTAATAAGTTATTTTGACAAAACAGCAGGATACAAAGTCAGTTTCAGAAATTGAAGGCATATTTGTACACCAACAATGAAAATCAAGAACAGAAATGAGGAAAAAATATTCCATTTGATATAGTAACCAGAAAAATAAAGTACCTAGGAATAAACCTAACCAAGGAGGTAAATGACCTGTACTCAGAAAACTACACAACATTGAAGAAAGAAATTAAGGGAGACACAAAAAAAATGGAAGCATATACCATGTTCATGCATTAGAAGAATTGATATCATCAAAATGTCCAATCACCCAAAACAATTTATAGATTCACTGCAATCCCTATTAAAATACCAATAACATTTCACAGATAGAGAACAAACATTTTCAAAATTTATATGGAACCTTAAAAGATCCCAAATAGCCCCGGCAATTTTGGGAAAGAAGAAAAAAGTAGGAGAAATCACAACACCTGATATCAAACAATATTACAAGGCTATAGCAATCAAAACAGTCTGGTATTGGCATAAGAACAGACACATAGATCAATGGAACAGAATGGAGAGACCAGAAATAAACCCAAGCCTCTTTGGTCAATTAATATTCAACAAAGGAGACAGAAGCATAAAATGGAGTAAAAATAGCTTCTTCAAAAAATGGTGTTGGGAGATCTAGATAGGTACATATAAAAAAAATGAAACTCGACCACCAACATACCAAACGCAAATATAAATTCAAGATGGATAAAAGACTTAAATATATGTCATGACACAATGAATGTCCTAGAGCAGAACACAGGAGGGAAAAGCTCAGGTATTCCACAGAGCAATATTTTCATTGATATGTCCCCTAGAGCAAGGGACATAAAGGAAAGAACAAACAAATGGGACCTCATCAAAATAAAAAGCTTCTGCATGGCTAAAGAAAACAGCACTAAAATAAAAAGAGAACCAACAGTATGGGAAAACATATTTGCCAATGATACCTCAGACAAGGGCCTGATCTCCAAAATATATAAAGAACTCACATGACTCCACTCCAGGAAGTCAAAAAATCCAATTAAAAAATGGGCAAAGGACCTGAACAGACACTTCTCCAAGGAGAACATACAGAGGGCTCAGAGACATATGAAAGTTTGCTCAGCATCAATAGCCATCAGAGAGATGCAAATTAAAACCACAATGAGATACCACTTCACAATGGTCAGAATGGCCACCATAACCAAATCAACAAACAACAAGTGTTGGAGAGGTTATAGAGAAAAGGGAACTCTAGTACACTGTTGGTGGGAATGCAGACTGGTGTGGCCACTGTGGAAAACAGTATGGAATTTCCTCAGAAAACTAAAAATAGAACTGCCCTTTGACCCAGCAATTCCGCTGCTGGGATTATACCCTAAGAATCCTGAATCACCACCAATCCAAAAGAACCTAGGCACCCCAATGTTCATAGCAGCACAATTTATAATAGCCAAATGTTGGAAGCAATCTAAGTGCCCATCAATAAATGAGTGGATCAAAAAAGTGTGGTACATTTACACAATGCAATACTATACAGCAGAAAGAAAAGAACTCTTATCCTTCGCAACAGCATGGATGGAACTGGAGAGCATTATGTTAAGTGATATAAGCCAGGCGGTGAGGGACAAATACCATATGATCTCACCTATAAGTAGGACCTAATCAACAAAACAAAAAAACAAGCAAAATATAACCAGAGATATTGAAATTAAGAACAATCTGACAGTAACCAGAGGAGAGGTGGGAGGGGGTAATGGTGGGGAGGGGGATCGTCATCAAGGAATATGTATAAAGGACACATGGACAAAGCCAAAAGGGGGTAGGAATGAGGGTGGGAGGTGGGGATAGGTGGGGCTGGGGAGAGGGGAGTGGTAGGTAGAAAATAGAGACAACTGCACTTGATAGCAATAAAAAATATTAGAAAAAAATTAAAAAATAGGAAATTGACATAGGGGGTCTGTTCAGAAAGTACCCATCCATGTAATAAGAAAAAAGAGATATTTATTGAAGAATATACAAGAAACATTGTACATAGGACAATGACATCTCACTCCCTTTCAAAGTTATGACAAATGAAACAGAGGAAATCTCTTTCATTTGTAGCAGTTTTAATCAAGTAGTTAGCAACTGCAGCACAATGTTCCTTCTACTCTGGTAGCAGAAGCCATGGAACAAATTTTTCCATGACACATTTCATGCCAAGATCCTACATCAAAATCTTGGACACAGTAGTTTTGGGAATCCTCAGAACACCTTCTAGTTCTCACATAATCTTTGTTGATTGCAGCCCATAGACGTTCAACATTCTCAGGTGTTCTGCTTGTTGCAGACCTTCCAGAATGTGGATCACTTCCAACAGATTCTCAATCATCTTTGAAGCATGTGTGCCACACTTTTATTTGCTCTGTACTCGTTGCAACATCCCCAAAAGCCTTCTGAATCATCCAAATAGTTTCTGTGTAGCAATGTTCAAGCTTAAAACAAAATTTGATGCAGATCATTGCTCTACTCACTCAGTCATTTTGAATGCAATGGCCACACAGTACACACGCTCCCTCAATGACGTCTACCACCCCAACTGACTGATATAGTGAAGCTGTCATTGTTCACTCATGTGCATTCCAGCCCACTTTCCTTGGCTACCAGGTTACATGAACATCACAGAAACTGATTATATTGTTCTTATTATATAATAACAGATGGAATTTTCCCAGACAGACCTCATCAGTTATTATCCATAATGATCATTCTTCATCAATTACATGGTTACAGAAACAGAATCATACTCTTTCTCCTTCCCAGAATTATACTTCCTCCCTTATAGTTGTCTTTGTCAAACAAGAACTTTCTTCCATGCTCTCTTCATATATTACATCTTCTTCATTGTCTTTCCTAAACTTCTTGTAGTGGTGGCTATTTACAAATATCTCATTCTATTTTCTTCCTGGTTCATAGGAGGATGGAACCTGCCTGCCTCTTTGACATTAGGCACTCCCGGGCATTTTGTTTTGATTAAGAAAATGTGAGCAGAAGATCAATTCTTGGCAGAGCTGTAAGTAAGGCACAGGAAGTAATTCTCAAGTCTTCTTGTGTGTAGGGAGTGGTGCTCTGCCCACAGGGCCCCCCCTCCCCCGGCCTCCACAGATGAGAATAAGTCTACCAAGACATGATCTGCTTGGCGAGGAAAAGTGGCCAATGTCAAAAGAGAAGGGCCAGGAACCTGTTCCTCAATGGGCTTTTATTGGGTTTAATTTGCATAGGAATAGAGGGCATATATGTAAAGCTCATCAATCATTGTCAGGCAGAAATGATCAAATAATAGATAACATTCAAGGAACTCAGGGCTTATTCTGAGTCAGGGTCAGACAGTTTAAGGGCCATAAAAGTTTGGGAAACAAACTCATTCCATGCATAGATCCTTATCATTTAAATTGAGGGTATTAGCAAAGTAGGTTTCAAAGGATTTTATGGAGTCTTTCTTAGGCCTGAGTGCCCTAGGGAACCATTGCTTTCCAACACAGGGCCACACCCACCTCCAGCATTGTTTCAAGCTTAAGGCATTGTTTCAGGCTTAAGTCAGGGAGGGGAAGTAAAGCAGCCAAGAGATTAAGGGACTTCTTGCAGACAGAATGAGGACTCAGGCTATGTCAAAGGTGAGGGGTGAGGGTCCATCACCCCTTTTTTCTATAGCCCCCCAATTCCTTCCCTGAGGGCCTCTTTGTGACCATGCCTGTCTTAGGTCATCCCTCCCTTGAGTAATCTTACCCATCATTGGCTAACCAGTCATGCCCTGGGGGCCAAGCAGGGTAAAGTAAAGTGGGCAGAGGCCGGCACCCACCTGGGAAGATAAGCCTTGTCTCCTTAGTGGCTTGTGGTCCCAAGGTCTCTCACTCAGCCTTAGCCATGGGGGGAGTTACACTTCTGAAACCAGGCAGGGCAGTTCCCAACATTCTTGCCTCAGTTTTTGTGGGAACATGTAGAGGCAACACAGGTGCCTAAGAGAATATCATGTGCTGAGAGTTCCTACATTGAGCACAGATTGAAAATGGAGAAATAGAATTTTGCTGTGTTCATTCTTTGAGCTTTCTTTTTATAACTACAGCAAAAACTAAGCCACTAGTTCCAAATTGGGGACGTATACACTGCCCTGCAGACATGGGGAATGCTCAGGAGATGCTTTTGGCTGTCACAGTTGGGGGCAAGGATGTTACTGCCATGTAGCAAGCAGAGCCCATGGGCTGCTGCTGAATATCCTGCAATGCAAAGGGCAGCCTCCGAATTAAGAATTATCTGGTTCAAAATGTCAACTGTGCCAAGGCTGAAAAAAAATTGATTCCTGCTGTCTTGACTGATAAATTTTCCATTTAAAAATAAAAAGTTCTTTAAAGAAATTCCTGGGTAAATGCTTTTATATATATTGGTGGTTAATAAATGTTCATTGGTTAAAAGTTAATCCCACAAATTCATTTGAGATATTCAGGAGAAAATGTTCCAAATAAGTTATTCGTGCTTTCAAGAAGCACAAATAGGATATATTTATTTAAGGAGTTTAGGCTAGAAGAAATTTTAGAGCCCCACAATAAAATCAAGGAAATATAGTTGTTGAGCTGAAGATTCTCTTGCACTTTAGGGAACTATATTGGGAATAATTTACCAAACATTGGTCATATGCAGTTTATGGCCTTATAAAAATCAGAACTAAACTAAATTAAAGTGAGTGCATTTAACGGTGCTATATGGCGGCCTTCTTCCCTTTAATTTCTATAACATACTTTTCAGCTACATAGTAGACTTCTGTCTAGAAGAAAACTAATAAGATTAGTTTAAATTTCTCTAGGCTTTGAGATATTTTCTACTTTGAAATGTCCAGTTTGCCTTCTGATTAATGAAAAGGAGTCATTTTTTTCTGTTACTATAATTTACCTGCAACTTGTGGCATAGCAAAACAGGCTTTCCGTTGAAGAAATTTCAACTGATCTTCAAAAGGAATTTCTAGGGTAAGGATACATTTTCTAAGTTTCTAGCTCTTAAGCAACTGTGCCAGCAGACTGAGTCTCACTGCCTCGTGGGGAAGGTGGGCAGGAGGATGAGCAGCTGCAAAACAGGCTTCACTTAGGATTACGCGACTCTGGTTTAATGGGTCTTTCATACTACTTCGTGAATACCTACAGGGTGCTGGCAAAAGAGGTTTTCAGATGTTTGTATGGAACGTCATGTAGTAATTAATAAATGACAATACAAAAAATCGTGTTTCACAAACTCACAACTGTAAACCTACCTGTGCCACACCCTGTATGGTAAAGAAAGAGTTTGACTGTGTTGTGTGTTTTTTATACATAAAAAATATATATATATATATATCAAATAAATACTCATGTCTTAAAAATGCAGCCTATTTTTTTCTGATTCATGCGATTTCTTCTTTCCTTTTTCTGGTAAATTCCACCTTCAATCACTTCAATTCTACAAGTATTCTATCTAAAGCAGTGCTATCCAATAGACAGTAGCAAGCCAAAATTGTGACCCATATGTAATTGTAAATTTTCTAGTAGCCACACTAAAGAAAAGTAGCAGCTACTTTTCTTTCAAACAAAATTAATTTAATAATACACAAAGTCTGTCCAGAAAGTATCCGGCCACATAATAAGAAAAATAGAGACATTTATTGAAGAAAATACAACATACAAGAAACATTGTACACAGGACAATGACATCTCTGTTCCCTTCAAAGTAGGCACCTTGGGACCTCACACAGTCCCCCCAGTGTCTCTTCCACTGTTCAAAACCTGCAAAACCTTTGTTGGAATCAACATAACCTGCCCTGTCATATTTTTCTGAATATCATCAAAGGTCTGAAATCTCTTCCTTTTCAAAGGTGATTTTAGTTTTGGGAAAAGCCAGAAGTCACAGGGCACCAAATCTGGGCTATAAGGGGGCTGAGTCACCTGGGTGATTTGATGTTTTGCTAAAAAAACTCTGCATGAGACTTAGTGCATGGGCAGGTGCATTGTTGTGATGAAGCTGCCAATCACCAGCTGCCTATAACTGTGGTCTTCTGAATCACCTGAATAGTTTCCTTGGATGAATGTTTAAGCTTAACGTAAAATCTGATGCAGATTCATTGTTCTACTCACTCATTTTGAATGCAACGGCCACACAGTTGAGTGAGTACACATGCTCACTCAACAACATCTACCGCCCCCGCTGACTAGTACAGTGAAGATATCATTCTTCACACATGCACATTCCAGTCCACTCTCCTTGGCTACCAGGTTACATTGATGTCACACAAACCATTCTCGTTTTATTAACAATGGCTGGACTTTTTCCAGACATATCTCGTATTTTATTTAACCTAATATATCTATTTTTTTTCAAATATATAATCATCATTAAAAGTTATTGAGAGTTTTAGATTCTGGTTTCATACTCAGTCTGAAATCCAGTGTTTCTTATGCTACACGACATCTCAAAAGCAACCAGCTACATTTCAGATGCTCGATAGCCCCACGTATCTAGTGAATACCATATTGAGTAGTATACATCTAGAGAAGTGATTAAGGAAGTTTGCTCAATCTGGATAAAAGTATGAAAATTAAGAGGGAAATAAACAATCTTCAAAAATAGGGTTAAGTAGCCAGTGGAGAAGAAGCAAAATGTACTGTGTTATTCCAAAAGTAGACCAAGGATGAGTTCATGGGTGTCATCTGGGCTTAAAAAGGTTTTTAGTCACTAGTGTTATCCCAATCATCGAACAGTTTGCATTTAAAGAATGGCAGGGATCCTACTAGTCTAAGTATTACCCAGGTAAAAAAGAATAACATCTAAATAAACCATTAAATGAAGGCTTAGATCTGTCCATTGTGACCACCATAACAACTTTTTATAAGCTCTTCTTAGAAACCATGCTAAATATATAACATCCAGCATCTCGCTTAATTCTTTCATCAACTTTAGAAAATAACACTGTTCAGTGTCCTCATTTCGACTGATGAAGAAACAGAGGTTTCAAGAGGTTAAGGAAATTGTCCGAAGGCACGTGGCTACTGAACAGTGGAGCCGCAATCTGAGACCAGATAGCCTGAGCCTTTCGAGTTAGCCACTGGACCAGAATATCGACCCACCTACAGCATCCTGTCTTACATGTAACCCTGCCTCCTACCTCTGACACAAACCGAAAGCAGTTTCAGGAACTAGGTGTACTTTTATCTCAGCTCTTTTTATGCTGGCCAACATGATATTCAAAACAAATCTACTCATTTGTATAGAACACTTCATTCTTATTTATTTGTCCCCAGTTTTAACCTCAAGTTCCTCTTTAATATTCTCCCCAAAAGATATGTAAGAAATCAATAGTTAAAGACAGGAAACTATAGTTAAAGTTAGTGTAACTATGAAGAATTTGTGTTTGGATTGAATTATATTCAGAATATTTTTTAAGACCTTCTCTTTCACTTTAAATATATGTTATTTGGCTTAAAGCTGAAGAAACAGTTTATAATAAAGACAATTAACCTATTAGCCCTGAATGTCATTAGCATATTTTTTAAAATTTAACATCTGTTGTTTTTAATCCTCCTATTCAGACATTACATATCAGGTGAGCTCATATTCATAAGAATATTAGTAACCTCTTTCTTGCCTTCATTATCATCCCCGTGGAGTGTTATAATTGTCTTTCTTTATAAATTCAATCTGCCAGGTGTTGGCATCACCTCCAGCAGTTTGGGGACTCATCATTACTTCTAAAATCTTCCCATAAACATCCATTCCTTCTTTAATTTGTGAATTATCCCCAAGACCAGCCGGAATCCATGAGCTTTCCACTGGCCAGACCTTTGTTACCTTCACCCTGTGGAAACAAATGAAGGAATGGGCTCTAACTATAATTCTCTGGGTCCTCAGTTAGAACAGAACATTGTAATATTGAAAAGCACAATCTCTTTGAGAGAATTTGATGAATTGTTCTGAGATTCATCTCCAATGACATGAGACAAATCGTTTTACTCTTATTACTGAAGCTATAGAAGTTATATGTTCTTTACATTATCGGGACTTTGAAAATCTGTGGTGTTGGTTCTTTGTTTAACTCAAGCCCTTCTTAATTCTGAAGTACTGCATAGATTTAATACAAAGAATTTCATGCTTTGTATTTGCATTTGTTGACATTTCAAATGTTTTAGTAAGGAATGCTTCTCTGAAAACATCCATAGATTCGTATAACATATGCATCATTTGTTTATGACCTTGAAGAGGCAGCAGAAGCCTCTGAAACATCTATCCAATTACACTCTCTTATCTGATGATAACCCTTCAGCATGTGCTTATTATGTAGAAAGAGGTTTTTAATGGCCTTATTTTATTTCCCTTCAGAGTCCTAAAATATAATACATTGCGCGGTGGCAATACAGACCTAAGAGAAAGTCAACACTTCAGTCTCGCACTTCTGATAACCTTATCAGCCACATACACCAAACATTAGACTGCAGGAGATGGAGAGACTTTCTGCGACTAACAGGGACTGCTCTGTATTTCTCTTAAGCTCTTGTCATCTGTAATTCATGTTAGTTGAATATTTTCTCTAGCTCAAAATCATATTCTACTTTGACAAATTGCCTTGCAGGTGATTTCTTCATTGCATGAATAATTATTTCAACTCTGATATCATTATTAACTAAAGAGGGCAGAGCTTGCCTTTATTTTTGTTTTGATGTCTCAAAGGAATAAACGAGTGTAATTCCAGCCAGCGTGCTCCTCGTTAGCAAAATACAACCTTACATTCTGTTTGGCAGATGAAAGGTAAGCTATGCTTAAGGTGGAGTGAGGGGTGGGGTGAATTGAAGAAGCTTTAAAGATTTAATCATTTATATAGGAAGAAACTTAGTCTACACACCTGAAATAGAAAATGTATTCAGAATATTTGCATCTGTTCCCTAAAACAATATATCTTACTATGACCTTTTCTCACTCTGATATCTTTTAGGAAAAAAAAAGCGGGGATTCTAATTATATCATAATGTAGTAAGAAATTAAAAGAAGAAAAATATGTAAATGATTGTTTGGGCTCAAATGAAACTCTAACATTTAGCATACAATGAAATAGACATATTCCTATTTTGAACCTACAAAAAAAAACTAAGGTATGACAAAAGACACTTCTATCTTGAATCATACTAAGGCCTTAAATAAGGAAAGGGTGGATTTGTGCTACTCAGCAAAACATCCAGGAATAGGCCATCCAGAGCATGGGTGAGGAGTTGGTAATGGTTCTTACCTTGATCTACCCACTTTTTTCTGCACCATTTGTAATGGACAGATGTCTACTCATGCTTGTTGTTTCAGTCCTTCGTTAGAGGCACACGGCATTTCTGTTCATGCTGCATTGGCCAAAGCAAGTTATGAAGTCACCGCTAACTTCAAAATATAAGAGAACTAGAATCCTGCTTTCCTTAAGAGGGTACATAAATATTAATAAAAAGTGTTAATATTTCCTAGAAAAAATCAAGAGTACTACATACTTAAATTGTAATAGAACTGCAGACACAGGGAAAAATAAAATATTATCTCAAGGTAATATCTCAAATAATATCTCCATATTATCTCAGAGCTTGTTTTAATTGAGGAATGATTGAGCCACTGACAAAAATTTAAAAAGTAACTTTCAATAAAAAGAGGATGAATTCAATTCAAGTTTGCTTCAGTTTGAAGCAATAGCTACAGAGGGAAGTAAGTGGAAATATTCAGAATTCTCTGGGAGAGACAGAACTGAAGAGGTTAGAGATAGAGATGTGGGCTCGCGAGGCACAGGAACTGAAAATAAAGTTTAAGCAACAATAGTTGATGACATGTCTGAGTAGGAGTACTAAAAGGTAAGTGCAGACAGAGAGCAGACGACTGCACTTGGGTTGCTTCTTACAATGAGGGAAATCAGAACCAGTAAGGGAGGCCAATAATCAAAAGCTTGAGAAGTTCCACAGAAGCCAAGTATAAAGAATTTCAAGAAGGAAAAGTAAAATTGTTAACTGCTAACTGCAAAAAAAAAAAAAAAAAAAAGTGCATGCAGACTGATGACTGAAAAAGGATCCTCAAGTATATCAACTGGTAATAACTCTTAAGCATTTATAGACATTTCAGTAGATTATTAGAATGAAAATACCAGTATATAGAAAATTAAGAGTTTGCAAATAATATGTTGCTCAAGGAACAGTAAATTGTTTATATCTCATATAGTTAATGGACATAGTAAGCATTCACCAGAATATGGAAGAATTGTAAAAATGAATAAATGAAAAGTTTTAAAGATAAAATTGATTTTATTATTTCCAAGTCCTTACGTGACAATGGTGACAGTAACATTGATATGCTATAATTTTAAAGTAGCTCATAATATCACTATTAAGTAGGAGGAGGTTATGGTCCTTAATTCACAAACAGAAACACAAAGCAGACCAATAATCCATACTATTAATTCAGTTAAAAACACCAAGCGGCCTCAGAGTAAGAAATGGAGTCCTGGGTTTTTGACTCTTACTGTAAGACTTTGCCAGATTATCTTACTTCACGTCATCACTCTTCTTGCAATATTTATCGGTCAGTTTTTGCTGTGTAACAAACAAACAAAAATCTCTGTGGTTAACACAGTATACATTGATTTCTTACTCTCATGTCTTTAGACTGGGTTTGGATGACTTAGGCTGGGTTTGGCTGGAATTGGTATAGCTTTGCTCCTTGTATTGCTCTTCTTCTTAGACCAGTATCATGTTTTTCTGGTGGTGATAAAGAAGCAAAAAACAACAAACACGTTTCAAGCACTTGCTTGTCTAATATCATTCCATCTACTAAGGCAAATCACATGACTAAACCCAATATCACAGTGTAAGGAAGTAATCTTTGCTTCTAGTGGGAGAATATAAAGACACGTCACAGAAAACAGGAACAGTGGAGTGGTAGAGACAATTCGTGCTGACTCTGAGAGCTGATCTCCTCAGCTCTAAGTCAGTGATGTCATACTGGTAGTCTGAAATGGGCCATGGTAGGTATATTTACCATGCAAATCAGCAGAAGCTAAAAATTAGAAGGTTGTTTTTTTTGTTTGTTTGTTCCTGAGAAGCAGTTGTTAAACATTTATCAGCACACCCCTGGAAGTCAGTACAAGGAAGGATGGACAAATGTGGGGAATTAATCTGTTTACCACACATTATATTATATACTCCATATTTTCATTCATTTATTCATTCCTTCTACTTCACTGAGGACTTACTACAGTTGGAACGGTGTGAGAATACAGTGATGAATAAGACATTAGCTCTGTCCTGGTGTTTTCACCTAAAGGAGAAGTACGTATGTAATACTACATCACTCTAAGATGTGCTAGGGTCAGCAAAATGCACAAGATGTTACACTGTCCTAACAAAAGAGAAAAAATATTTTGCTACTCACTCCTCAAATATTAATAAGATTAAGATCTGAAGTCACACATAATTCTGAAACATTTAAAGCTTGGAATGTACTAGAAAATATACCTTGGCATTTGTACATGTTACTGTGATCATTTCAACAATTTTAATCATCAGTGACTCCATTCAGTCAACACAATAACAGGAATAGCAACAGTTACAGGAAAATAGCAAGGAAGAATGTTTTAATTAGCCTTTATTAAAATAAGTTATTGAATGCTTCCTATTGGATCAGTTTTATAATATTAAGAGTACGTTTTATCTTAAAATATTTCTTCTCTCCTGTACCAAATTACATAACCTTTAAAGTAAGTCTACTTTATATAAGGTCTTCTTCTGATACAATTTAACAACTTTGCAAGTGATTCTCAAAGCTGCATGTGAAAATAAGCAAGGGCCAGGAGTACATCACCCTCTGTTGTAAGAGACCCAGCCAGTTATGAGCCAGTTATTTAGGAACTTCAATTTGTCAGGCTTGACAGTATTGTAATTGATTGCAATAATAAAACCCTTACCATAAGCTGAACAACTTTGGGGGAATTTGCTTTGTTTTCCTAAGTGTTTTGCAAGTATGATAAGTAGGTTGTGGTGCTTTTCCTGACATAAGTGTACAAGAAATATATGATCTCTTTTAGTGCACATAGCGACAAAAGATCAAGTTGTTGGGCTGCAGGCTACAACAAATTAAACACACTGAGTTCAACTGTGGTCTAAAGCAGCCTCAATTTGTTTCAGTTCATTCACACGATGCCTTCCCAAGCTGGTGGCATGCTTTCTTCACGAAACCGATCAGTGGAGTGCATGTGATTCGTTATTTTAAGCAGTATTTACTGTTTAAATGCTGTAAGCCTTTCCTTATTTGCATTAAAATTACCGAGTACAATTTAAATGATAAATCTCCTGTATGAACCATTTTATATAAGATTTCTATGCCAAACCATAACATAGTTTTCTGTGCTTAACAAAACAGTGTCTAATTTCAATTACACTAGTGACCTATTCAAGTAAATCAAACAATGATGAAATTACTGTGACATTTATTTGTATTTAAATTTTGAAAAATTTTGAACATTTTCAGCACATTTTTTTCATGGAATTTTAGTGACATGTTTAAATGATAAAATACTACTATTTGACCTTGAGGGATAGCTTTATAAGCTGATGCAAATTAGCAATTTTCCTGCAAACATTTTTATTTGTGAATATCAAAGATAATTTATTGCACTAGCTGCTAAGCCTGGGAAAATGATAAAAAATTTTGTCTAAACTTGGAGTAAACCTATTCTCTCCTAATAATTAAGGAAGTCTAAGTGGATTTAAAAGGTGTAAGAGGTAAAATCTCAGGAAACATTTCCATAACTATTTGCTTTATTAAAAAGGACAATATTTTGTACCAATGATGGCACTAACCTTTCAACAACATGCTTACAAGATCTACTAGGTCACAAAATGAAGACAAAGAGTCTTCTTTTTAAGAACATTTTATTATTAAAATTTCAGCACTTACTTCTTAGGCATAAATAATAATAATACCTTTATCTTTTACCCTGTATGCACTTCAGATCTATGTGACATGTGATAGTAAAGGAGAAACCTCATAATCCAGTATCCACCTAAAAAGAGCTTCTTTAAAAAGAGTTCAAGTCTCATTTCTGGAAAAGTACAGGAAGGAAAAATGAAATCACTTATTCTGATGTTTAAAATTAATATTTAAAATGTCTGCTAGAGCAATGGGCCAGATGATATGTTAGTTTCTTCCCATGTCTGATGTTTTATGATTCTATAAAATATACAAAGTTATCAATACTAGGATATATAAGAAGTGTTTCAATCGACACATCCAGGTATACAGTAAAATTCCTAAAGAATACACTTAGGAATCAGAGTACTTAGATAATTAATTATTTCATTAAGTAAATTTAATCACTTAAGATGTCTCCTGTACTATCTACTTGGATATTGCAAAGGATAGAACAGTCAGGTAATAATTGATGTATCAACTGAAGGGAAATTTCTAGCCATGTAACTTAGGGCTTTGTTTGAGCTATTAACTTCGAGTACTTCTACATCTTTAAGCACCAACTTTTGCTGTGCACAAAAATACACAAGTGAATGGCATTATACTGGCTGATGCACATAGTATGTAAATTATAAAATCAAGATTTAAAATTATATAAGCTAAATATTTAAATATAATAAAATTAAAATGTACATGGAAAAAACTTAAAATTCACATGAAAGAGGCATGTGGAAAATTCTGGGGTGATAATGTCTTTTATATCTTGATAGGACTTTGGGCTGATTTACATCATGTTATAAAGTTATCACTCAAAGTAGCATTTATCATTTCAAATGATACTAAAAATCAAGGAAAAATGCACCGGTGCCTCTCATTTAGAGAAAATCTAAGTACAAATAACTGCCATAGTAATTTTCTCCTTCCTTCATTTGCCTGACCTGAGCAGACTCACCAATGTAAATGCAATCAGACATTGTTTTGTATGGCACGGAAAACTACACAGTTGAGGTTTGGCATAGATCTTTGGTAACACGGTTCAACAAACATATAGAACTCTAGTTCATAGTACACGTGCTGAGGTGTTCATGCGGTGGTATGAGGTGTTTATACCTGCCATTTCCCTTAAAATGGATCATAACATAAGATGCTTTGATGGATAAATGTAGGGGTGAATAGGTAAATAGATGTGTAATAAAGTAAATACAGGCAACCATTAATTGTCAGAACTAGGTAGTATAGATGTGGTTATTTACTGTATGATCCTTTCAATTTTTCATTACATTTAAACATTTTCCTAATAAAAGTTTGTGAAAATTTCATATTTTGGGGCTTCAACAATCTATTGAATAATGTCAGGTACATAGAAATAATTTAATAAGTTTATATGGAATAAGCTACTAAATGGATAACTGATTTACTAAGTGGATTAACAAAAGTGGGAAAAGTTATAAATGGTAGTCATGTGAAAAATATCCTTGGTTAGGTAACCTTCTGCTTATTTTTCAAGTACTGTGCCATAGTTATCAAGGAATCAGAGATGATTATAGGTGATAATAGAGCAGATGGTGTTTAAATCAAGAGGTAAGGAAACAATCGGTCACAGCTCATCTACATTATTGCATGGTGTTCCAGGCACATATCTTTACAAAAAATAATAATAATAACAGAATAGAGAGTGCACAGAGGAAAATCACTAGGAAATAACAGCTCTGAAAACATGCCATATAAGAAACAGTTACAAGAACTAGAGGTCTTCAAATTGGAGAAGAAAATCCCAATGAGGAACTATAATTGATCTATTCCCATTCCTTCACAATGTTTAATTTTATCCGTGTTTATAATTCCAGCTCAGTGTTCATCTCCTCCAGGATGCTTTCTGTTACAGCCCCAATTCAATTAAAATCTTTCTTCTCTGAACACTTGTTCAAATAGAGATTCACTTATTTTTGTTATTTAGCATTTGGCACCTGGTACTTTATACTTTATACCAGTCGCTCTTACTGTTCGTACTCTTGCATGTTCACATCCACACTCACACTCTTTTCCTCTCTCTCTCTCTCTCTCTCTCACACACATACACACACTCTCTCTCTCTCTCTCTCTCTCTCTCTCTCTCTCTCTCTCTCTCTCTCAGCAAGGTTACAAGCTTCTTGAGGAAATGTACTGTTCTACACATCCTTGCACCCCTAGATCTTGTAATAATTTTGCCCACTTATTTCATAAACATTTGAGAAATTTTGTGCTAAGCAATGGGCTGAGATATCCATTAAAATGCTGGTTTTAACGCTGACCCTGTTCAAAAGCAATTCACAGTATAAAATTACAAACACACACGTATTCCAGCACTTACAAAGCAATGTGGTCAGTACAAAGACAGAGACACATACAACAGATTATGGAAACCAATATGAAAAGTGCATTACACTCTGGAGAGAAGGAATGGGAGGAGCAGGAAATGAGAGTAAGTCTTAAAGGATGCACAGAAATTACCATGGTGCAGTTGTGGGTTATGAGGACAGAGAACTGCAGAGAATCACTGCGTGAAACAAAAAGCATGGAGGGGAGGATCACAAAGTATGGGGTACATCTGTACTGGGCACATTTCTTAGAAAAAGAGTATTTCACTTAATAGTAGAGTGTTCACATTAAATGACTATCAATACTTTCATATTGTATAATCAACTGATCTAGATTAGGATGCCACACTGCACAGGTGAATTTCAGGATTCACCAAGATCCTCACCTATGAAAAATACCAATTCTAGCTCTGGCTGGGTAGCTCAGCTGGTTAGAGCATTATCCTGATATGCCAAGGTTGCCGGTTCAATTCCCAGTCAGGACACATTCAAGAAGCAACAAACAAATGCATAAATAAGTGGAACAACAAATTGATGTTTCTATCTATCTATCTATCTATCATCTACCTACCTATCTATAATCAATCTATCTATATCTATATTTATATCTCTTCCCCTCCCTCCCTCCCTTCTTCTCTACTTTCCATTCTCTCTAAAACTAATGAATTTAAAAAAAAGACCAGTTCTAGATACTGCATTTCTTGCTTGAGAACAAAAAATATAGAAAGCATTTTCAGAACCATACACTTTGATCTAATAAGTACCCTATCTATCATCTTTAGTCATTAAAACATAAAAGTTTGTTCAGGCCCCATGGCGGCTCGGCGGCAACGGGACTAGCAGCAGTCACCGAGAGCTTCTATAGCATCAAATAAAACTGACAATACAGTTACAGATGACCCTTCTCCTGGCAAGAAAACTCAAAATTGCCAGAGGCACGGGGTGAAAAAGGAGCCTGAGGCTGGAGGAAAGGCTGATAAGGAGAGAGTCGAAGACAAGCAAGAGTCTGTGAAGACCTTGCTGTTAAAGGTAAAGCTCCCACGGACCCAGAGTGAACCTCTAAGGTGGGGAAGACCCATATCTACTGTGAAGGGAATGATGTGTATGGTGTCATGCTAAATCAGACCAATCTCCAGTTCAACAACAGCAAGTACTACCTGATTCAGCTGTTAGAGGATGATGCCCAGAGGAACTTCAGTGTTTGGATGAGATGGGGCTGAGTTGGGAAAATGGGGCAGCACAACTTGGTGGCTTGTTCAGGGGACCTAAACAAGGCCAAGAAAATCTTTCAGAATAAATTCTTTGACAAAATAAAAAAAATTGGGAGGATCATGAGACGTTTGAGAAGGTACCTAGAAAACATGATGTGGTACAAATGGACTATACCACCAATACTCTGAAGAGGAAACAAAAAAAGAATCTCTTAAATCCCCCCTGCAACCAGAGTCACAGCTAGATTTTCATGTACAGGAGCTGATAAAGTTGATCTGTAATGTCCAGGCCATGGAAGAGATGATGGTAGAAATGAAATACGATACCGAGAAAGCCCCACTTGGGAAGCTGACAGTGGCACAAATCAAGGCGGGTTACAAGTCTCTTGAGAAGACTGAGGATTGTATTCATGCTGGCCAACAAGGATGAGCCATTGTGGAAGCGTGCAATGAATTCTACACCAGGATTCCTCATGACTTTGGACTCCGTACTCCTCCATTGATCCAGACAGAGAAAGAACTGTCAGAAAAAGTACAACTACTAGAGGCTTTGGGAGACATTGAAATTGCCATTAAGCTGGTGAAGACCAAGCTGCAAAACCCAGAACATCCATTGAACCAACACTATAGAAAACTTCACTATGCCTTGAGCCCTTTAGACCATGAAAGTTATGAGTTCAAAGTGATTTCCCAGTAACTGCAGTCCACCCATGCTCCCACACACAGTGACTCCACCATGACCTTGCTGGACGTTTTCAAAGTAGAAAAGGAAGGTGAGAAAGAAGCCTTCAGAGAGGACCTTCATAACAGGATGCTGCTATGGCACAGTTCCAGGCTGAGTAACTGGGTAGGAATCCTGAACCACGGGCTTCAAACTGCCACACCTGAGGCTCCCATTACAGGTTATATGTTTGGAAAAAGAATCTACCTTGCCAACATGTCTTCCAAGAGTGCCAATTACTGCTTTGCCTCTCGCCTAAAGGATGCTGGACTACTGCTCTTATCAGAGGTAGCTCTAGGTCAGTGTAATAAGCTACTAGAGGCCAATCCAGAGGCAGAAGGATTACTTCAGGGTAAACACAGCACCAAAGGACTGGGCAAGATGGCTTCCAGTCCTGCAAGGTCATCACCCTCAATGGGAGGACAGTGCCCTCAGGACCAGCACATGACACAGGAATTCTGAATCCAGAGGGTTATGCCCTCAACTACAGTGAATTTGTTGTCTATAACTCCAACCAGGTCTGTATGCAATACCTTCTATAGGTTCCATTTAATTTCCTGCAGCTGTGGTAACATTGATATTAAATAAACCAGAGAAGATATCTTCAAGCGACAAAATAGAAGATGTTGTACTTTAAGCTTTCTTGTATTTTATGTAATAAATATAGTATAAATCTAAGAGAAAAACATAAAAGTTGTAGCAGTCTCTAATATTATTTACTCAAAGGTGACTTGGTTATGTTTTGTTCTTAACCTGGGGTTATGGACTCTGAATTTCAAAAGGTCCAAGAATTCAAATGGGAAAAGCTGACACCTTATTAAACTTGAAGTGAAACTTAGTATTTACTTTATTATAAATGTAGACAACAAACAATACTACTCTTAGCAGTGCCTATGACTTTTCATCACTAGAAATCACATACATTCTCATAACACATTGCAGTCAGTCCAGATATACCAAATGTCATTGACTCTCATTGTGACTTTGAACTTACAGTGAAACATTAGAATCACTGCCAGAATCTTATGATTGTGAGAGTAAACAATCATGTTCTTTACTACGTCATGTACATCTTAAAATGTTTTGATAACTGTAAGCTATACAATTGGTAATCTTTGAAATCCTATATGTCATTTTATACATATAAAACATTATTCTAAGAAGACAGGCATAGGCTTAATCAAGAATACCAAGGACTCTGTGTGCCAAAGAGATAAAATCAAATCATTTGAATTTAATTTAAAAAAATAAGAAAAGGAGTCTTCAAAGGAACCCTTTGTCACCATCTCTTCTGTTTGTTTTATTTCCTTTTTTGTGTGTCCCCCTCCCACAAATTTGAGGGTAAGGGCCAGTCAAACATGACCCCACACACCTCCCCCCTATCAAACCCACCTTTGCCCTTCTCTAAAGAGCACGGGAGACTTTTAAGACATCCATAGACCTCTGTGATAGCACTGTTTATTCATCTTTTTTCCAAAGTGATTTGTTGCCACTTTCTCCACTATTAACTGATGGGTAAACATGACAGCATTTGAATGCTATTTTTCTGGTGTTTCCTCTAGGTTGGCTTTGACTTTGGGTTCACCTGGTGCTGGTTCCTTGAGGTGGCGGGCCATTGGATGCCTGGTAACTGCAATACCTGCCATTCCCATAGTGCTGTCTGCTAGTTCAGGGTTTTTACAACACGTTCTGGTTATATTTTATTTGGCCTCCAAACCTTAAGCTTAGCAACAAGACTATCACACCTCACTGCTGACTCTAAAGGGATTCTATCCTCCATGGATTAAGAAGTGTGAATAATATTAGTAGTGCCTTTGGTGCCTCCACAGGCACATTCATTCACATTTAAATACACATTTTTATGTTTAGCCATTTATTCCTAGCTGTGAAATATGGCAACAGCTTATATATTAGCATAGTAATCCAGGCCGTAGGTCTGGGGGAAATTTATGTTGAACATTTTTGATGCCATTATTCACACTGTGTGTGAAGCTGAGCAAGGCTTTCTTCTGAATCAGACTAATACCAGATCCATACACCACTGGCTGCTCTCCTAAAAATCTAACTATTTTAAGTTCAGTTATGTTGCAATGTTTTTTAAAAATGTAAGCCTATGACTTCAGCATTGCACTTGCAAATATGAATGATTGTAGTCAAAGAAAACCAGCCTAAAATCTTGGCTCTGTCATATACTAGTTTTGTGGCCTTGTATAAGCCTCATTTAACCTGTTTCCATGACTATAACGTAACTAATGCTGTTGGGATTAAATGAAGAAATAAGAGAAAGCAAATTAAATGCAGAAATGAATACAAAGTCTGCTATGTAGTTTGGGCTCAATGAAAGAGGGCTATTACAATGATTGTATTCACTGAATGGTGGTATACAATAGAGTTTAACCTCTCAGGTCCCAGGTTGAATAAGGGAAAGCCGGAGATATTGTTAGCAGGGATGATAAGAACATGCCAGCTCATCGATTCCTCCTGCTTCATCCTACCAGGCAGTGGTGAGAGGCACAGAGAGGTTAAGGAGTTTCCTCAAGGTCACTTAGTTATTCATTGATTGAAAACACTAAGACAAAATCTATTTCTTCAGCCTAAGTTCTACTCTTCAAAGCTTAAGGCAAAATACCAAGGAGCCAAAGGCAGAACACTTAATCATAAAATAACAAATTTCCATCTCCTGTGTACAGAGCAAAAGTCCATGGAGTTATAAGAACAATGAGTTCATGAAAGAAAGTAGCTGCCCTTCACATCCTGAAGCTCCTCCTTCAAGTATTCTGCTCCCGTCGAACACGAGGTATCTCTAAGATACAGAGCAGTTGCCTTCTCTTTGCATAAGGGACACAGATTGGATTACAATTGTATGCATTTCTCATTCTGGAGTTTTAAATTCCATTTTGCTCCAAGTGTAAAGCTTTTTCCATTTCCTCTAGCATCTCCATGTCTTTTCAGTCTTCCATCACCGAGCTCTCTTTCCAGACTTCATCCACTCTCACTGTTCTGTGTTCCCATATTCTCATTAAACACTCAGCACAAGCTAAAAGGTCCTACAAGCTTTTTTCTTTTTTTAACTTTCTACAGGTCCTGATACCCTAGTCATATTATGAACATCTATAAATGTAAAGATGTTACTTTGGGGTGATGTTATCTATAAGCAGTAAGACTATTACCTACAAGAGGCAATAGGATACAGCTATCATCCCAGAGTCCAGATCCAGACTGCCTGGGTTTGAATCCCTGTCCTGGCCATTTGTTAGCTGTGGAGGCTTACCAAGTTTTATAACTTCTCTAATGCTCGGTTCACTCATTTGTAAAATCGAGTTAATACCACCACTTACTTCACAGGATTGTTATAAAAAATAAGTGAATTATTGTATGAAAAACACTTAAAGCAGTGTCTGACACATAATAACTGCTATAAATTTGACTATTGTCATTATTTTGAAATTCTGTCCTTCCAAATTTCTTGGAGTTAGATTTCCTTTACTTTTCTGAAATTATGTTGATAGAAAATGGAAGTAATTTTTTAAATGGGCTTGCTTGACAACTGACAAATTGGGGAACCTTATATGTGTGGGGGCTGGTAATTTTACTGGTTTAGACTTTGAAACGCTAAGATCAAGTACCCAAAACCCTTGAACTCACACTCCAGGCCCTCTATCATTTTGCCTTTTCACTGCTCTTCAGGTTCATATTCCACTGGTCTGGTTTTCAATTGCTCTGTAACAAACCACCCCAACATTTAATGGCTTGAAACAACATCATGATTGCATGGGGCCAGGAATTCTGCGAGGAGTCAGCCGAGAGATCAGGCATTGACTACAGTCGGTTGGTGGTATTCACTCAGTGACTAGTCTGGTCTGAAGGGCCCAGGATGGTTTTACTCAAGTGACTGGGGCCTTGTTGGAGATTATTGAAAGGCTGGTCACACCTGAGCCCCTCAGCGTCTCCACGTAGTTTCAGGGACTCACCACATAGGTTTTCCAGTAAGGTAATCAGGCTTCTGACCATGGTGGCTAGCTTCCTCTACCATGAGTATTCCAAGTGGAGCCGCTGATCTTTAAAGACCTGGTCTAGAAACTGGTACAGTGTCACTTACAGAGTCATATTCTATCCAAATATTCACAGAGACAAAGACTGCTGAACGGAAGAGGAGAGGACATTGACTCCACCTCGAAAGGAGAGTCAAATACTTTGTGGCCATTTTTAGACTGCCACGCCCACCAGACTCAGCCTGGAGTCATTCATTTAAATAATGCTAAATTGTTGTAATTTCTCACTACCCTCACTGTTCAAAGCCTTAATGCCTTTGTACAACCTGATACTCTGTCTATGATGCTTCTTCTACCTTTTTTCTTCCAGCTAACTTTAACTCATCCTTCAAATTCCATTTTGGACATCCTCTATTGCTGCTTCACACCCCTAAACAGACTCTGACTGGAAAGCACACTGTTGTGTGCCTATCTTATCTCTTCACATATTTTATTGAAATTATCTTTTCATTTGTTTTCTTCACCAGTATATGATCTCTGTGGTGGGGGGAGAGTAGCAAGTTTTCTTTTAATTTTTTTGAGTTTCCAGAGGCTTACTCAATTCATGACACACTAATGCATTCCGTCTGATCTGAATGACTGTCATCAGTTTTATTTTTATTAAATATGTACCAAGATTAGTATATAAAATCAGTTGACTCTAATTCAAATGACCAAAGCACTTCACCAGGAATATTTGGCTTTTAAACATTTTGAAACAGATTAATTTGTAAAATTTCAGTTTTTATAATAAGATAAAAATGTACAATATTCAACAATGAGGTTGGTTTTATATATCTTTACTCAACTACAATATGCATTTCATTTTTCTTTTCAGGGTTAAATTGGCATAGATAGACTAGGAAATAATTTTTTAAAGTTAGTATCTGGAAGTCAATAAAAATGATGAAGAAGCTGTCTTGATGCTAACAGAGAAATAGAATTATATATGATCTTTCAAGTGTAGAAAATTAATCTATTTCTGGCTATAGATGTATCTGATCACACTCCAAAATTAAAGTACAAGGAAATTTCCAATATTTCTAGAAGCAACATAAATAGCTTGCCACATTGCTCTACTTGCAGAATTTTCAACCAATCTCCTCTTATACCTTCCATCTTCATGTTTATTCTTTCATTTCTCTTTCATTGATAGTAGAAAATGTGTAAAGAATATATATAGCAAAACAATGTGGTTACATTTTTGAACATTATTATGTTCTAGTTACCGTGTTAAATGCTTTCTGTGAAATATCTCCTTTATTTTTACAATGACCCTAAAAATTATCTGCTATTTATATTGAGAAACTTCAAGCTTTCAGAAATTAAGTGATTTTGTCATGGTCACATAGTTTGTAAGTGGCTGACACAAAATTTCCGTATTTCCAAAGACCCTACTGAAAATCTCTCAACCTTACCTCGTAAAGGGATTGAATCGCGGCATTTAGTTAGATCTGCATGGCTGCTCTACGGCCATCAATGTTTCCTCTCACGTTGCGGATATAAAAGTCAATGAATTGTATGAAATATTTTAGTCTCCATTTAGCTTTTCAATTTTACTTGACCATTACTCAGTGTGTTTCTAATTGTAAATGTGTGACTTTTTCACTTGTCATTTATTTATACATAAATATTTACAGATGTAGATATGAATTTCTCACCCAATGTTGGCTCTAACTTCAGTGAGGTAATCCTATTCCAAATGCACCATTTTACAGGAATGTTAAAAGCAGACAAACAGAACAGAAAGATTGGACTTTAATACTGCTTAAGTACCATGGCAGGAAGCACTAATCATTTACCACAATCATCCCGCAAAGCATGTGTTAACTGCATCATTCATTACTTAACTCCGACAATATCTATTGAGCATTTTCTATGTGACAAAACTGTTCCAGGCTTTGTGTATTCAGCAGTGAGCAAAATAAAATCTAAAGCTTTGTACAGCTTATATTTATATGGTAAGATAGAAAACAAATTAATATGTCAAATGGTGATAAGTGTTATAAAGAAATCTAAAGCATTTTAAGATTATAGGGAGTACTGGGGGTGCATCTGAATTTTATGTCACTGAGAGCTGACATCTGAGCAGAGACCTGGAGGAAGCAGGTAACAGTTAGCTGGGGGGTAAAAAGAGTGTTAGCAGAAGAGGGTACAAAAATGTAAAGGGCCTGAGGTAGTGCATGTTTCATGTGTTTCAAGCATAGCAAGGGTGGCAGTGTAGCTGGAGTCAACTGAGGGAAGGGAAGAATATAAGAGCTAACACCTAGAAGTTAGGGCAGATGAGTCCTCCATATTGCTGGGCCTTGTGGATCTTGGTAATACTTTTGGCCTTGAATGAGCCAGAAGAGCAATTAGAGGGTTCTAAGGTGGACTTACCTGTCCTAGAAGAAAACATAGGCAGAAAAATCATGGACATTTAGCTTAGTAATATTTTTCTGATATAACACCTTGGGCAAGGAAAACAAAAGAGAAAATAAACAAATGTGAATACATCAAACTAAAAAGTTTTTGCATAGCAAAACTTTAAGAAAATGAAAGGAAAACCTACTGAATGGAAAAAGGTATTCACCGATGATATACCTGATAGAAGTTAATATCCAAAATGTGTAAACTACTCAACACCAAAAAAAAAATCTAATTAACAAACAGGCAGAGGGCCTGAACAGACACTTCTCCAAAGGCGATGGATATACAGATAGCCAATAAACATAGGAAAAAATGCTCATCATCACTAATTATCAGAGCAATGCTAATTCCAATCACAATGAGATATCACCTCACACTTGTCAGAATGGTTATCATCAATAAATCCACAAATGGCAAGTGTTGGAGTTACCTCACAAAATTAAAAATGGAACTGCCTTATGACCCAGTGATTCTACTTCTGGGTATTTACCTGAAGACAGCCAAAACACTTATTCAAAAAAATATATGCAACTCTATGTTCATTGCAGCATTATTTACAATAGTCAAGCTATGGAAATAACACAAATGCCTACCAATATACAAGTTTATAAAAACACAGTGGTACATTTATACAGTTGAATATTATTCGGCCATAAAAGAATGAAATCTTACATTTTGCAACACCATGGATGAACCTAAAGGGTGTTATGATTACTGAAATAAATCAGTACAAGAAAGACGGAGCCTGGAAGATGGCGGCAACATAGGTGGGAGCGGAAACCACTTCCACTCAGCGCCAGGGAAATACCTAGCTGATCTGAGGAGCAGAGCGAACAGCCAACAGTACTCCAGCATATACGAAGATTAGAGACCAAAGATAGAGGACATTGAAAGATCTGACGGTAAGAAGAGTGCCCAAGGACAATAAGGTCCCCGGGACCCGGGACCGCGCGGTACAAGGGCTGCAGAGGCGCCAGCCCTGGCGCAGGGGCTGCTGCAGGAGTCCTGGGAGAGGGCCAGGCTGCGCTGTGAGCAGCCAGGTGCTTGATTGGACCAGGGGGGCTTGAAAAGGAGGAATTTCTCAAAAAGAAAAAGAAAATAGAGACACTCAGGGGCTAGTTAGAGAACTCTCGGTGGTGGCCGAGGCCCCTGGCGCCCCTCCCCCCTCCGCCCCTGGACTGCGAACGGGGAACGCGGGATAAGCAGCACCGGCGCTCACCTGAGGTCCGGTTGCGCGCGGTAGCGCGCGCGCAGATTAGCGAACGGGGCCCATACGTGAAACCCCGGAGGGGCGCCCACACCTGAAACCTCCGAGATCTTTTGGAGCAGAGACTAGCTGCTCCACCCACAGACCCAAAACCTCGGAACCGAGGACCGCGTGATTCGGTCCCAGGGCGGCCCCGCCCACCCGAGAGTCTCAAGCCCTGGGCGGCTGGATCGGGCTCCCAAGCGTAGAGCCTCTGGCTCGGCGGCGGGCTGCGCGCTCACCAAGCGTAGGGCCGGCTGGATGCGCACTTCCCAAGCACAAAGGGGCTGGCGAGAGTCGTAACACCAAGGCGGCTGAACCAGCAGCTTGCAGCGCGCCAGCCTCCCTAGCCTGGGCGGCTCGATCGGTCGGCCGGCTGCGCGCTCAGAGCCCAAATAACATCACAAACCCGAAGCGGCTGGATTCCCCTGCTGCGCGCGCACGCGTCCGGAGCCAAAGCGGCTGGAGCGGCCACTCGAGAGTCCCAAGAACAAAGCTGCTGGATTGGCTGATCAACGGCCTGATTGCCTGCCAGGGACCACACCTACAAAACAGTGAAGAGTGTGACCCAGGAAGGAAGAAAAGTAAAACCAATCCTTCCAACCACCCCCTCCCGTTGCACAGACAGGACAACAGCAGAAATAACCTGAACGGTTTAAAGCCAACAGAAGATTTTTTTTTTTTCCCCTTTTTTTTTTTTTTTTTTTTTTTTCCCTTTTCCTTTCCACCTGAACTCCTTCTTCCTCTCTCTCTCTTTTTTTTTCTTTCATTCCTTCTTCCTCCCATCCTTTACCATTTTTATGTCTTCTTCCTGCCTTCTTTTATCTATTTCTATGTTTTAATTTTTGTTAAAATTCCTTCTTATCTTGCCTCCGATCTTTCTTTAATCCTTCTTCCCTCCTTCCTCCCTTTCCTCCTTTCCTATTTCCTTTTTCCCTCCTTCCCATCTTTGGTTTTTTTTTTTTGTTTGTTTGTTTGTTTGTTTTTTCCTTTTCTTTCTCCCCCCCTTTCTATTTTTCCCACAGGTGCGACAACAAAACCTGGAGTGCTGAAAAGACTAGAGTTAGACCGTGTTAAACACATAAACGTCAGCTCAAGACCAGTGAGCACAGGAGAGTAAGGAGACAGCACCACCGAATCCCATTGGCATTCTACCATAGAAGTTCATATCATAAACCCAGGGATTCAGAACAAAGCAATTTAAGAAGCAGAGGCCAACAAGAAGAGCCTCACAAACAATGGGAAGACAAAGAAACAATTCCCAAATGAAAGGAAAGGAGGAAGTCTCAGAAAGAATGCTAACCGAAAAAGAGGCAAGTCAACTATCAGATACTGAGTTCAAAGCAATGGTCATCAGGAAGCTCACTGAGCTCTCTGAGCTCAAAGAGAACTACCAGAAACTACAAGGAAACTACAATGAACTCACTGCAAACTATATCAACATGAAAAAGGAAATAGAAAATATCAACAAGAGCCAAGAGGAAATGAAGAATACAATTTCTGAATTGAAGAACACAGTAGAAGGAATTAAAAGCAGACTTGATGAAGCAGAGGATCGGATCAGCGAGCTGGAGGATAAAGTAGAAAAAAACACCCAGAAGGAGCAAGAAAAGGAAAAGAGGCTCAGAAAGAATGAAGAGGCAATAAGGGAAATGCAGGACAACATGAAACGTAACAATATCCGTATAATAGGAATACCAGAAGGAGAAGAAGAAGAGCAAGGGATAGAAAACCTGTTTGAAAAAGTAATGATGGAAAATTTCCCTAATCTGAGGAGAGAAAAAGTCACCCAAATCCAGGAATCACAGAGAGTCCCAAACAAGAGGAACCCAAAGAGACCCACTGCAAGACACATCATAATTAAAATGGCAAATTTCCAAGACAAAGAGAGGATCTTAAAGGCAGCAAGGGAGAAAAAGGAAGTAACATACAAGGGAGCCCCAATAAGGTTAGCAACTGACTTCTCAATGGAAACGCTCCAAGCCAGAAGAGAATGGCAAAAAATATTCCAAGTAATGAGAACCAGAGGCCTCCAACCAAGACTACTTTACCCAGCAAGGCTCTCAATCAAGATAGAAGACCAAATAAAGAGCTTCCCAGACAAAAGAAGTCTAAAAGAATACAGCTCCACCAAACCAGCTCTGCAAGAGATGCTAAAGGGACTGCTTTAAGGAAAGGAAGGAAAAGAGAAAGACAGAGGAACACAGGTAGGAAATAATGGCAATGAATAACTACCTATCGATAATAACCTTAAATGTAAATGGATTAAATGCTCCAATCAAAAGACATAGAACAGCTGAATGGATAAGAAAACATGACCCACACATATGCTGCCTACAAGAAACCCATCTCAGGACAAAAGACTTACACAGACTGAAAGTGAAGGGCTGGAAACAAATTTTCCAAGCAAACGGACAGGAAAAAAAAGCAGGGGTAGCAATACTCATATCAGACAAAATAGACTTCCAAAGAAGGGCCATAAAGAGAGACCCAGAAGGTCACTTCATAATACTCAAAGGAAGAATCCACCAAGAAGACATAAACATTATAAATATATATGCACCCAACATAGGAGCACCCAAATACATAAAGAAAATCTTGGAGGATTTCAAGAAAGATATTGACAGCAACACAATTATAGTAGGGGATTTTAACACCCCACTATCAAAAATGGACAGGTCTTCCAAACAAAAGATTAACAAAGATATTGTGTCACTTAACAATACCCTAGAGGAAATGGACTTAACTGATATATACAGAGCTTTTCATCCCAAAGAAGCAAAATACACATTCTTTTCAAGTGTCCATGGATCTTTTTCAAAGATAGACCACATGATAGGACACAAAGCAACCCTCAACAAATTCAAGAAAATTGAAATCATATCAAGCATCTTCTCTGACCACAAGGGTCTGAAACTAGAAACCAACCCCAAGGGTAAAAACCCAAAACACTCAAAATCATGGAGACTGAATAGCATGCTATTAAACAATGAATGGGTCAAGAACGAGATTAGGGAAGAAATCAAAAACTTCCTGGAAACAAATGAAAACGAACTCACAACAACCCAAAACCTATGGGACACAGCTAAGGCAGTCCTGAGAGGGAAGTTCATAGCAATACAGGCCTACCTTAAGAAGTTAGAAACAGTTCACACAAACAACCTAACCCTACGCCTACAAGAACTGGAGGAACAACAACAAAGACAGCCCAGAGCAAGCAGAAGGAAGGAAATAACCAAGATCAGAGCAGAACTAAATGACATAGAGACTAAAAGCACAATTGTAAGGATCAATGAATCCAGAAGCTGGTTCTTTGAAAAGATAAACAAAATCGACAAGCCTTTAAGTAGGCTTATCAAGAAGAAAAGAGAGAGGATCCAAATAAACAGAATTAGAAATGAAAGAGGAGAGATTACAACTGATACCACAGAAATACAAAGGATCGTAAGAAATTACTATGAAGACCTATATGCTAAGAAATTTGAAAACCTAGATGAAATGGACACATTTCTAGAAAAATATAATCTTCCAAAACTGACTGAAGAAGAAGCAGAAAACCTGAACAGACCAATATCAGCAAAGGAAATTGAAGCAGTCATCAAGAAACTCCCATCACACAAAAGCCCTGGACCAGATGGTTTCACAGGAGATTTCTACAAAGCATTTAAGGAAGAACTAACCCCTATCCTTCACAGACTATTCGAAAAAATCCAAACTGATGGAAGACTCCCAAACTCTTTTTATGAAGCCAACATCATCCTAATCCCAAAACCAGATAAAGACACAACGAAGAAAGAAAACTTCAGGCCAATATCGCTGATGAACATAGATGCTAAAATTCTCAACAAAATATTAGCAAACCGCATCCAGCAATATATTAAAAAGATCATCCACCATGACCAAGTGGGATTCATCCCAGGGATGCAAGGATGGTACAATATTCGCAAATCAATAAACATAATACATCACATCAACAACAGCAAAGACAAAAATCACATGATCATATCAATAGATGCGGAAAAAGCATTCGATAAGATACAGCACCCATTTCTGATAAAAACACTCAGCCAAGTGGGAATAAAGGGAGCAGTCCTCAACATAATTAAGGCCATATATGAGAGACCTACAGCCAGCATCACATTCAATGGACAAAAACTTAGAGCTTTCCCACTAAGATCAGGAACAAGACAAGGATGCCCTCTCTCACCACTCCTATTCAACATAGTATTGGAAGTCCTAGCCACAGCAATCAGACAAGAAAAAGCAATAAAAGGCATCCAAATTGGAAAGGAGGAAATGAAACTGTCACTGTTTGCAGACGACATGATAGTGTACATGGAAAACCCTATAGACTCCACTCAAAAACTACTTGACCTAATAAATGAATTTGGCAAAATAGCTGGATACAGAGTCAATACCCAGAAATCAAAGGCATTCCTGTACACCAACAACGAAACTGCAGAAACACAAATCAGGAAAAAAATCCCATTCGATATAGCAACAAGAAAAATAAAGTACCTAGGAATAAACCTAACCAAGGAGGTAAAAGACCTGTACTCAGAAAACTACACAACACTGAAGAAAGAAATTAAGGAAGATACAAACAAATGGAAGCATGTACCATGTTCATGGATTGGAAGAATTAACATCATCAAAATGGCCATACTACCCAAAGCAATTTATAGATTCAATGCAATCCCTATTAGAGTACCCATGACATATTTCACAGATATAGAACAAACATTGCAGAAATTCATATGGAACCATAAACGACCTCGAATAGCAGCAGCAATTTTGAGAAAGAAGGACAAAGCAGGAGGTATCACAATACCTGATATCAAACTGTATTACAAGGCAACGGTAATCAAAACAGCCTGGTACTGGCATAAAAACAGGCTCATAGACCAATGGAACAGAATAGAGAGCCCAGAAATAAACTCAAATCTATACGATCAATTAATATTTGACAAAGGAGGCAGGAGCATAAAATGGAGCAAAAACAGTCTCTTCAACAGATGGTGTTGGGAGATCTGGACAGCTACGTGCAAAAAAATGAAACTCGATCACCAACTTACGCCATACACGAAAATAAACTCAAGATGGATAAAAGACTTAAATATAAGTCGTAACACCATAAAAGTCCTTGAGGAAAACATTGGCAGGAAAATCTCAGACATTCCACGCAGCAACATCCTCACAGACCCATCCCCTAAAGCAAGGGACATAAAGGAAAGAATAAACAAATGGGACCTCATCAAAATAAAAAGCTTCTGCATGGCTAAAGAAAACAGCACCAAATTACAAAGAGAACCAACAATATGGGAAAGCATATTTGCCAATGATACCTCAGACAAGGGCCTGATCTCCAAAATATATAAAGAACTCACACGACTCCACTCCAGGAAGACAAACAACCCAATTAAAAAATGGGCAAAGGACTTGAACAGACACTTCTCCAAGGAAGACATACAGAAGGCCCAGAGACATATGAAAAGATGCTCAGCATCACTAGCCATCAGAGAGATGCAAATTAAAACCACAATGAGGTATCATCTCACACCAGTCAGAATGGCCAACATAAACAAATCCACAAACAAATGTTGGAGAGGATGCGGAGAAAAGGGAACCCTAGTGCACTGTTGGTGGGAATGCAGACTGGTGAGGCCACTGTGGAAAACAATATGGAATTTCCTCAGAAAACTAAAAATGGAACTGCCCTTTGACCCAGTAATTCCATTGCTGGGATTATACCCTAAGAACACTGAAACACCAATCCAAAAGAATCTGTGCACCCCAATGTTCATAGCAGCACAATTTACAATAGCCAAATACTGGAAGCAACCAAAGTGCCCATCAGCAAACGAGTGGATCCAAAAACTATGGTATATTTACACAATGGAATTCTATGCAGCAGAGAGAAAGAAGGAGCTTATACTCTTTGCAACAGCATGGATGAAACTGGAGAGCATTATGCTAAGTGAAATAAGCCAGGAAGTGAGGGACAAATACCATATGATCTCACCTTTAACTGGAACATAAGCAATAGAAGGAAAAAGCAAACAAAATATAACCAGAGACATTGAAGTTAAGAACAATGTAACAATAGCAAGGGCGGGGGTGGGGGGTGGGGGCGGGGACAGTGGGTAGAGGGGATTACAGGAACTACTATAAAGGACACATGAACAAATCCAAGGGGGAGGGTGGAGAGGGGGGAGGGAAGTGGGTTCACCTGGGGTGGGGTGAAGGGATGGGGGAAAAGGCATACAACTGTAATTAAATAACAATAAATAAATTTAAAAAAAAAAAAAAAAAAAAAAAAAAAAAAAGAAAGACAAATTCCATATGATTTCACTTGTATGTGGAATCCAAAGAACAAAATAAACAAAGCTGAAACAGACTCATAGACACGGAGAGTGGACTAGTGGTTGCCAGGGGGAAAAGGGCTTGGGAACTGGGTGAAACAGGTAAAGGGATTAAGAAGTACAAATTGATAGTTACAAAATAATCTTGAGGATATAAAGTATAGCATAAGGACTATAGTCATAATATTGTGATAATTATATATGATGCCAGGTGGGTACTGAAAATATCAGGAGAAACACTTTGCCAAGTATATGGTTATCTTCCCTGGCTGGTGTGGCTCAGCTGGTTGGGCATCATTCCACAGACTGAAAGGTCAGGGGTTCAATTCACAGTCAGGACACATGCCTGGGTTGCCCGTTCAGGTCCCAGTCCAAGCACAGGCAGGAGGCAACCAATTGATGTTTCTCTCTCACAACGATGTTTCTCTCCCTCTCTTTTGCCCTCATTTCCCCTCTCTCTAGAATCAATACAAGAAATTTTTAAAAAGTACATAGTTATCTAACAACTATGCTGTACACAATCAATTCAAAATAATATTGAAAGTAAACTGTAATTGAAAATTTTTTTAAATAAGGTGGAGTTACCTGATATGATTATGTTATCTACAGATTACTCCAGACACTGTGTGAATACATTGCAACAGACAGGGGCAAAACCAGGGAAATAGACTAGGAGGTTATTCAATAACCCAGATGAGAGTTGATGTCTTTGATTAAGGTGGTAACAGAGTAGATAGTAAAGAGACTAGAATATGGACATATTTAGAAACAGAACAAATAGGATTTGCTGACAGATTGTGAGATTTGGGACAAAATGATGCATCAGTGATGATTTTAAGATTTTTACCTGAGGAACCTAAAGGTTGACATTGCCATTTACTAAAATGAAGACCTTGGGAGATATCAGTCTGGGGGATGGCATTGGGATCAGTGTTTCCAATAAGAAACTCTTTTCCTACAACTGGGCATCATTATAAGGGACAGAAATTTGTCTTGCATATGGGTAACTTAATCCTGAGCGTGTCTTCATTTCCAGGTTTTACATGAGGCAGACATTGCTGATGTACCTATACCATCAACCTTTCCAGCAAGTTGTTTTGGGGACACTGGAGTTGCCTTTCCACCCAAAGGGGGTAGGGATGAAACTGGATCCCACCCAACCTCATACTCAACAGTAACCAGTGACTAGTGATGTGGGAGTACCTCTGCCTCAAAGTAGAATAACTACAACGTATACCCTATATTCAAGAGCTCCCATCAGAATCAACTTCCTCTCATTTTTACTTCACTATAGTTTTCCCATGAGAGGACTCACTTAAAAATCACTTATCGTTCCCAACAAATAAAGTTCCAAGACCAGATGGATTCCCTTGTGAGATCTACTAAATATTTAAAGAGTAATTAATACCAATCCTTTTCAAACTCTTCCAAAAATTAGAAGAGGAGGAACTACTTCTAAACTCATTTCATGAGGCCTGCATTATCCTGATACCCAAATCAGAAATACCAAAAAAATATACTACAAGAAAATTACAAGCCAATATCCCTAATGAACGTAGATACAAATATCCTCAAGAAAATATAAGCAAACCAAATTCAAAACACATTAAAAAGATATTTCATTATGATCAACTGAGATTTATTCCAGGGATGCAAGGATGGCTCAACATTCACAAACAATCAATGTGATTCCCCACATTAACAACATGTAAAATGAAAATCATGTGATAATTTCACTAGATACAGAAAAAGCATATGATATAATTCAACATCTATTTGTAATAAAAACTTGGTATTTATTATGTTGAGGTAAATTCCCTGTATACTCACTTTGTTGAAAGTCATTCTCAATAGTGAAAAGCTGATCAGGAAAAAGACAAGGATGCCCACTCTGATTATTTTCATTCAACACAGTATTGAAACTCCTAGCCAGATTAATTAATTTGGCAAGAAAGAAAAAAATAAAAAGCATTTAAATCAGAAAAGAAGTAAAGCTGTCTCTATTTATAGATTATGTAATATTATATACAGAAAACCCTAAAGACTCCACCAAAATATTGTTAGGAAAAATAAACTCAGTAAATTTGCAGGATACAAAATCAATATATGAATATCAGCTGTGTTTCTATACACAAATAACAAACTATCATAAAAAAGAATTTATGAAAACAATCCCATTTACAACAGCATCAAAAAATAAATAAATAAATAAACTACCTAGGAATTAATTTAACTAGGAGGTGATGACATGTACATTAAAAACTATAAAAATTAATGAAAAAATTAAATAAGACATAAGTAATGGAAAGATATCCCATGCTCATGAGTTGGAGAAAAAAATAATTGTGTTAATATGTCTGTACTACCCTGAGCAATCTACAGTTTCAATGGAACCACTTTCAAAATTGCAATGACATTTTTCACAGAAATAGAATAAACAAATATACAATTTGTGTGGAATAAGAAAGAACCCCAAATATACAAAGCAATCTTAAGGAAAAAGAACAAAGCTGGAGGCACCACACTTCCTGATTTCAAACTATATTACAAAGCTATAGTAATCAAAACTGTAAGTCATTGGCATAAAAACACATAGATCAATGGAACAGAAAAGAGAGCCCAGAAACTAATCCACACCTATAAGGTTAATTAATTTATGACAAAGGAGCCAAGAATATACAATGAGGAAAGGCCAGTCTCTTCAATAAATGGTATTGGGAAAAACTGGCCAGCCTCACACAAAAAAATGAAATTAGACCAGTACCTTATACAATCCACAACAATCAACTCAAAATTAATTAAAGGCTTGGACCATAAAACTCTTACGTGAAAACATAGGTAGTAAGCATCTTGACATCAGTGTTGGTGACAATGTTTTGTATTTGACACCAAAAGCAAAGGCAACAAAAGCAAAACTAAACAAGTGAGACTAGATCAATCTAAAAACTTTCTGCATAAAAAAGGAAACCACCAACAAAATGAAAAGGTAACTTACTAAATGGGAAAAATATTTGCAAATCATATATTTGATAAGGGGTTAATATCCAAAATATATAAAGAACTCATAAAACTCAATAGCAAACTAATAACAATAATCCAATTTTAAAAATGGGTAGAAGATCTGACTTTTTTTTTAAAAAAATGGTGCAGATGGCCAACAGGTATACAAAAACATGTTTATCATCACTTATCATCAGGGAAATGTAAATCAAAACCACAATGAGTTATCACCTCATACCTGTTAAAATGTTTATTATTTTTTTTAAAAAAGTGTTGGATGGATTGAAAGTAAACCCTGTGCACTCTTGGTGACAATTGGAAACTGGTGCAGCCACTATAGAAAACAGTATGGAGGTGCCTCACAAAATTAGATGTAGAACTATCATATGATCCTACAGTTCCACTCTTGGGTATTTAGCCAAAGGAAATGAAGACACTAACCTGAAAACATTATCTGTAACCCATGATTACTATGGCATTATTTATAATAGCCAAGACATGGGAAACACTTAAGTGTCCATTGATAGATGAATGGATAAAGAAAATATGGTATGTATCTATACAGTGGAATATTATTCAGCCATAAAAAGGAAATCCTGACATTTGTGACAACATGGGTGGACCTTGAGGGCATTAGGCTAAGTGAAATAAGTAAGACAGAGAGAGACAAATACCACATGATCTCACTGGTATGTGGAATCTAAAAACAAACAAACAAAACACACAGCACACACACAGATACACAGACCGGTTGGTGGTTGCCAGAGGTGGGAAGTGGGGACTTGGCTAAATGACTGAAGGCAGTCAAAAGATGCAAACTTCCAGTTTTAAAATAAATATGTTGTGGGGATGTAATATTAATAATAGTCTTGCATATTTGAAAGCTGCTAAGAAGTGAATCTTAAAAGTTCTCAGTACAAGGAAAAAAACATTTTTTAACAATGTGTGGTGATTGCTGGTACAGTAATATATAAAGTAAAAAATGGGTATTCAACCAATGTTTGTTATATGTATGAGAAAGTCATCAACTCTCAATTAAGGTGCATCTGCTTCCTGGATACCTAAAGGTCAAATATTATGCCATTGCTTTTCAAAGGAATGCTTACTTCTACTCTATTTTTTTAACTGTGAAAATAAAGCCTTATGAAAAAAAGAAGGAAAGAAAGAAAGAAAAGAAAAAGCCTTAAAGTGGAAAAAATGGATTGAAATGGGAACACTATCTTAAAATTTGTTGACTAACAAAAAGTAGATATTTAAATTCCCACTTACGGAATATCTGACTTCCAATGACACCATGGAAGTCAGAAAACAAAAAGTACCACATGATCTCACTTACAGGTGGAATCTAATGAACACAATAAACTAACAAACAAAATAGTAACACAAGCTTGGATACAGAAAACAGACTGACAGCTGCCAGAAAGAAGAGGAGGATGGGATGAAAGATGGTGAAGGGTTAACTGAAGAATATTTACACAATCCATGGACACAGACAACAATGTGGAGAATTGCTGGGGGTGGGGAGAGGTGGGGCTAGGTGGAGGTGGGGAAAGGGAAGAAAAGCAGGAACGGCTATAACAGCATAAACAATAAAAATAAAACTAAAAAATAACATAGGTGGATAAGAAATTTAGGTTGAGTTCAAAGCTCTTTCTTTCAAACATTTTGTTCTCAATAGTAAATCTTCAGAGCCAGTTTTATCCTTCAGTTCCAAATTTTAAATGTGACTAAGAACACACTGTAACATGATGTTGTCTGTAGACCCCCACTGTGTTCTAAGCTGGCCACTCTCATTAGTGCGAGTGTACATGTTGATAAGCCCTGGGGGCCATTTATGTGACACCAAAGAACTCTGCGTGACATTCCTCCGGTCAAGACTTTACTCAGGCATTTTGGGTCCTTGTGCTATTTCCTCTTTTTCTCTAGCATTTATTCACACTTGACTCTATGTTTTAGAAAGTGCACACAAGTCACTATTCCAGACATCCAAGGGACTTGAAGAGCTGGTCTAACGCCTGTGTTTAAGATAAAAAACAGAAGAATTTTGTTGCACCTATAAAAAGAATGACATTTTGCCTGGCCCTGAGCTGTTCTCTACAAAATTGAAGCTTTTGCAGCTCACGTCTCTTTGATTTGTGAGCTAGAGAGTATCCTATCTTGCCCATTACTGAATCATAAAAGTTCTCTGCCTCTTCCCAGCTCATTTTATTTAAAATGAAAAAGAGAAACCATTTATCTTACCAAATGTGTTTTCTTTTCTTTCTTTTTCTCTTTTTTTCTTTTGCACATTGTTGGAATGGATTCTGCAAGTGTTCAGTGAATGCATGTAAATGGTAATTTGAAAAGAACATTGAGCTGGTGTCAAGTAAGATCACTTAGGTGGTGAGATCAGAGTGGGTGTCATGAGAATAGAGGAGACTGCAGCAGTTTCTTTGCCATGCCACCTTGTTAAAGACCAGGAACTTGTGCTTATTACTTATTTTCATCTATAAAATAGTAATATAGAGACACAAAGCACAGCCAGGTCAGGGTCTGGCTTAACTACAAAATATTGATTGGGTCAGGAGGGAATGGGCTGGGTGCGAAGGAGACCTCATCAGCAATACCTGCGCATTCCCTTCTCCCTGGGCAAGAGGGAGGCGCGTGGAACCTGTCTTAACAACATCTGAAGGAGGGGCTACTTCCCCAGCAGAAGTGTATCACCTTTCACTTAACCTTTCCGTATAGCTTAATCATTCCTGTATTTAACAAAGATGTCAGCAGTGCATTTTATATGTCAGTCACTATCCTAGCTGCTGGGAATCAACAGCACAATCAGACCCCTTCTTCAAGAACCACTCAATCTTTTTATAAACACAATATTATGTCAAAGTGATAAGCACTATTTAAAATCTTACACTAGTAATATTCCCATTTTCTTCTACAGAGAAGCGATAACACAACATCCTTTCATACGAAAAGAATATCAATGTTTCAAAAAAACAGGAAAAAATCAAATTGTGTCAAACAGTTAATTTTCTTAAAATGCTATTTGCATAGATTTTATTATGTTGCCTTTATTTGTGAGCTTTATCAAATAATCTCTATTTTATTATGATTTCTCATTTTTGAGTAAATGTTTACTTCTATACACAATTTGTATTGTTGTTTTTAAGGAGGTTTCTCAAAAAAAAAAAAAAAAAACCTACCAGATCGAGACCCCTACATCCTTGATCCAGCCCTGCTACAGGGCTGTACCTGAGATGAGGGACATATATCACAACACCGCACCAGGCACAGAAGAGGGGCTACTGCGTGGCTACTATTGTTACGATAGTTCTTCACTGGTTCTCTCATTGTCATTCTCTCCAGCTGCAGAAAGGTATTTTCCTGAAGAATCAGGGAAAATCACATCACCCATAATTGCCCTTATCATTTCTATAAATTGTTTCAGTGCATAACAGAACCATTTTTTTCAGGAGTTCCATATTAAAATTAGTTTTCTATTTAATTTTGTCCAAAATGTATTATCCCACAAGAAATACGAATCCTTTAAGAAAATAAGTCTGGGAACTGAGGCCATTTATAAATTGAAAGTACAGCCACTGACAGACAGAGATAGACATAGAACATTCTACACAAATTTTGACAATTCCTTTCTGCATTTTGAAATGTCTTTTGGAATAGTGGAAAAAATGAGTGTGAAATGAACAGTTTTTTCATATTGGTAGAAAACACTCACAGGTGTTTAACGTCCTCTGTAGCAAGATGTCCTTGATAGCAATTTCTTTCTCTTTTTTTCTCCTGAGGAAGCTGGAGAACATGTCAGGGTCTCTGGGTGCTTGGAAAGAAAAATACAGCCATCCTTTTCATTGGCTTCAAATAGCCTAAGTAGGGGGAACAAACCCACTGCAGCTGAGTCAGAGGGAAGATAGCCATCTGTTAAAGATAAGCAGCCCTGGGCAGCTTTGAAACTGAGCCAGCCCAGAGATTGAGGACAGGCTTCAAGGAAGGACTTTTGACTTCAAGGTAATCACTTGGGGCTGGCTGATGAGGGAAAATGAAAGATTAGTGAGCAAAGCATTGACTCCCTTAGAAGCATTTATTTCTTTAGAAATGTGCTTTAGAATTGCCCCTGTCAAGATGTTATTGTTCAGGTTAATGTTAATACGGCCTTATATTTTACATAATTGTGTGAGATATTTGGGGCTGGATGAATTTGGGAAGTGGATAAGTGACAGAGAAGAATACAAGAGCATCTCAGTGAGGAAAACCGGCTCCAGAGCCACACTACCTGCATGCAAGTCCTCACTGCTTTGCTCCATGACCTTAGACAAGCTCCTGACTCTCTATAGACTCAGTTTCCTGAACTGAAGAAATTAAATTAATGATAGTATCTCCCCCATCAGATCGCTACTGAGGATCAAATGAGATAATCTCTGTGAAGATATTAGTTTAATGTCTAGCAGACAGTCAGGACTCCATAAAAGCCAATGCCCCATTAAACTTGAAATTACCTATTTCCCTCTAGTACAATGGACTCAGCTTCAAGGGTTTTTTGTGTTTCTAGTGATTTTTAACAGCAGTTAATAGGAACTAAGAAACAGAGGTATGGACACATGGAATAGACTGACTGCTGTCGGGGGGTGGAGGAGGTTGAATGAAAGAAGGTGAAGGGATTAGCCAAAGACCATACAAGTGTATGCACAACCCACAGACACTGACAACAGTATGGTAATTACCATAGGGAAAGCGGGTTGGGCATAGGTGGAGGAGGGCGGGGAAGGGCGGAATGAGGTCACCTGTGATAGTGTCAACAATAACAATTTTGAAAAAGATAAAAAAGAACAATGACAACATATCTCTACTAATTTAAGAGTATGTTTTGCCTAAGAAAAATCAGAACAGTCCCTGAAGGTTATTCTGTCCATGGGTGACAACCCATGGACCCTCCCAAAAATTTAATCTCTGATTTTGTTACTGGGCAGCTGGCCAGAAGCAATGGACACACCTCTTCCAAATCAATGCAGGCTCTACCTCAAAAACAGATGCAGTGTGAACATAATATATCATAAATATGCACACTGGAAACCTAGATAGTCTTATCAACCAATGTAACCCCAATAAATTTTAAACAAAAACAGACATAGCCAAGCAAATAAACTTACTTCGTTCACCCCAATTCTAAATATGAATTATAAGTTGTCAGATTCTTATGAGGCAGCTCATTGCACCTTGAGCTTTTAGTCATCTTTTCTCCATGGTGCAATAAGGAAGTATGTAGAAGGTGGCAGCAAAAGCCAGGCAAAGATGATAGGTGACTATCTTAGACAGAGTCACATCACTTAATTGTTAAGACATCTAGGGAATCATGGAGTTAGATACCGAGGCTAACAGCTTGACTATAGCAACACAGGTAGGACTGTAGAATATTTTGTTGGATGAAGAGAAACAATCTGGAAATGGCTGGGGTTTCAATATATATGCTATTAGAGAAAAGTACCCAAATTCACCAATGAAAGTAACCAATATTCACCAAGTCACCATGAGCAGTAAACTGGCAAATGCTGAATTCTTGTTCCAAGGGGAAATGTGGGGTTAGGTTCGTGCAAGCCGCTAGTCATAGCATATTTATAAGACAATTAATACATAACCCTGTTTTACATGTGTTTCTTTTTAAAGACACATTAATGATTTATGATATATTGTTGTTTCTTTAACATTGAACTTACAGTCAATAGCACTGTAACTCGTACCTGAACAAAATGTATCTAACACACATTTTTCTATCAGATACAGCATAGCCTTCTTGTGCTAGGGACCACTAGACAGCATGTCAGCACTACAGTTAGGAGTCATTTCAAAGAGCAAAATTACCCACAAAAAGCAGAAAACACAGCAATAAGTAGATGGCAAAAGGACAGTTGTTTACAGTATTCAAATCAAAACAAGACGGCAGAACATCATCTTTTACAGCCTCCACTGGGAAGGTGTACACTGGCTGACTCAGATTTTTCACTGCTCTGAGAATATCCCTGAATGACCAAGAAAGCAGGACCTGTACTTACCTTGGTGTTATAGGTAAATTTTAACTTGTAAGCAAATTTGCAAAAATGCAATACAGGAATGATAAGGATCAACTGTGTTTTTATATTTTCTGGAAGAAATACTTTTTGAAGTTGTATACTCAATATGATTCCAATTTTATAATAAGAGAGAGAACTTTCTTTAAACAGTATACCATGGAGAAAATACAGCAGAAAAAAAGAAGGAACTCCTACCTTTTGGGACAGCATGAATGGAACTGGAGACTATTATGCTAAGTGAAATAAGCCAGTCAGTGAAAGACAAATACCATATGATCTCACTTATAAGAGGACAAAATAAACTAATGAGCAAAATAGAACCAGAAGCACACAAATGTAGAACAGACTGACAGCTAGCTGTAAGTGGGGAGGGGGAGGTGGGAACTCATTGAAAGAAGGTGAAGGGATTAGTCAAAGAACATGTAGGAGGGACCCATGGGCATGGTCAAGGTGTGGGGACTGATTATGGAAGTGGGGGGTAGGCTGGGTGGAGGGCGGCCAAGGGGGCAACAGTGTGACAACTGTCATAGCATAAACAATAGAATATTAAATAAATAAATAGTATGCTGATGTTTTGTTTTAAAAGAGTCAATATTGAAAACATGATTTCAGGAAAAGAAAATGGTCTGGGTTTTCTGGTTGTAAATTCAAAATGTTGCATAATTAAAAAAAACCGTAAAAATCACTTCAGGTAAATACAGAGCACCCCAGGGTAACCGTTTATGAGTCAGTACTATCAAAGGTATTTAGGGACCACAAGCATCTGAGAATAATTAGAAAAGGAAGTTAAATCTTCCCTGAAATTATAAAGCAAGACAATGTATCAATATAATACAATTCATAAAGTTAAATAAGGCTCAAGTGTGTATAGATGTCATCTGTATTTAACAAAGGTAACATTTAATCATCAAAATTTTACAGGATTATCTGGTCAAATTACCCATAAGAGTCCAGCATATGGAGCTTTATGGAAAAAGAAAATTAAAGGGCTAAATTTTACAGTGAGCCCCTTTTCAGAATCACAGTGAGTTTCTATCTTCCAGGCAGAAACACTTAAAAAAGCTATAATTTGAATGCCAATGTGTCTCTCTGACCAAAAAGGCTATATTTTTGCAGAATAAATTTAAGTGAAGCAATAATTTATTCTTAAACCCCTCAAGTTCCCCACATTCCCACCCCCACAGATGATACTATCCCTTCCTTCCAAAGCCCACATTAATGACAAACACTGTTATCTCCAGTCTGCAAGCTAAACTTCACTCAGTACTACATCCATCTCGATCAAGGCAGACAATGTACTCCTAGCCTCACAAGTGTCAGGCTTAGGAATTGATTTAATAGTTTTCAGTACAGTAATTGGGGTGTTCTACCTCAATTGCTGCCTAGAACAGTTTCTTTCTAGGCCTAAATCCTTGCTCAGATCTCAGATGTCTGATATCTGCATTGTTCATACCTGACACAGATTCCTGAGGGCTGTGCCCTTTAGAGCTGGCCACTGCCTGTGATGCTGCCACTCAGCTGTCATTGCTGATGCCTGAAGAGACCTACCGTCCCTCCCATTGCCCAATTCAAAATTGCATAGAAACACAAAGCTGATCTGACACATCTTTAAATAATAATTGGGACTTCCATGACTGGTGTGGCTCAGTAAATTGGGCATCATCCCCCAAACAGAAAGGTTGCTAGTTCCATTCCTAGTCAGGGCACATGCCTGGGTTGCAAGTCAGATCTCCCCAGCTGAGGGTGTGCAAGAGGCAACCAATCGATGTTTCTCTCATGTATCATCGATGTTTTGCTCTCTCTCTTTCTTCTTTACCCCTCTGTCTAAAAATAAATAAATAAAACCTTTAAAATGATAATAATAATAATAATTTGGACTGGTACTTCCTTTACCCATGGGCCAGCCCAACAGTATTTTCAGCTCCCCATTCACATGCCCTCCTCTATAATTCTACCTTACTCTCTACTCCCGCCTTTCCAACATTATAATCAAGCTTTGCCTCATCTCGCAGTTTAAGAGGGTACGATTGCTGCTATTTTGGGAACTGAGCAGAGACCAGCTATAAGAAACAGAATAAGGCAGCAGATCTGTGAAATACATTGTCTGCATAAACTGGCAGAGATATTTCATTCAATTGTTCCAAATATATGATATAAAAGTAATTACATTTATCCTCCCACCTGGGGTACATAAAGCCTTTATTTAGTGTCTTCATCAGAAAGACAATAAGTTCCTTCAAACAAAAAGTGTTTGGTAAGTTGAAAGGTTCAGTGTTATTGTAAAGAAAATGATAGGTAAATTAGTAAATCCTTTTTAACTAAAAGTCAAAGAATAAATTCTTTATTGAATCAAATTAATTTTTCCGACACTGGTGTCTATATCTTTCCTTTAATATTTATTTTACTATTCTGAAAAAAGACAAAATCTTCATAACTTATAACAACAAACAATTACATTTAGAAAAAAGGACTGTCTTCAAATTTTACTACTACAGGTTTCTTTTATACACACACATGTTTCTTAGGAAACATATGAGCATATAAACAGAATAGAATAATAAGTAATAAAATTTAGTTCTCAATTTAATTAATAAAATAATTTATCTCTTTGGAGGACCTCCATTTCCCCTTTGTTTTAAAATAAAAATTGTTTTTCTAATAAAAATGAAGTTACATATTGGCAGAGTTCAAAATATCAAATTTATTTGATTTTTAATATGTTAATAGGGTTTACCAATGCTTACATTAAATTTAATAAAAGTGTCTACTTCCATTTTATATTGCTTTTCTATGCTTTAGGTATATCAATTTTCTTTAATCAGGCAAAGATCTGAATTATCACTTGAAAGCCAAAATTTCCACAACCAAATATCTCTAGCATGAAGACATTTGTATCCCAAAGATTTGCTGCTGCTATTTGACAAGTTTAAGCATCAACAATGTTCAGATTTATGTTATCCTGCAGGGTCTGAGAGCCTGATTGTTTTTTTTAAAAAAGACTAAAAGTAAAGTACAAAGAACATTAACCACTGAGGAAAAGGAGAGCTTTTTAAATAGTAGGACTGTTGGCTGAAACACTTTGGATAGAAGTGTTTGGGTAGAAAATAACATTTTACCAAGATGCTGTGATATTTTGTGCTAATATTTCACACCTAAGGTGTTGTTTTCCTCATGCAGAGGAAGCAATCGGTTGGAAAATAGACAACACAAACTAACGCACTTTTTTTTATCTTAAGGCTTAAGCTAATTTGCTCTCTGGTGATTAATGCTTTAATCAAGATTCTTGGGTTTGAAAATTAATCATTTCATCATCTGAATATGGAATATATGTGGGTGAAAAAACTGCTATAAATCAAAAGGAGAGACATTGGAACATCCAGACATTCTAAAATTATTAATTTTTCAAAGAAATCTCTGTCCCCCTTCCCCTTAGAGTCTTTCCTGATGGAGCTCCAATCCACTATTTAGTAGCTGCAGTGCTTTTAATAAATGTTTGACCCCTCCAGTCTTGTTGTCTTCATCGCTTTAAAAGCAATATTAGAATTTATGAATTGAATCCTCTTACTGGCAGCAGCAACAGTCATTCACAAAGGGTCATGGGCACAGGGAGGCAAATCCACTGGAGCCATTATTATAACAGTCTGCCGCTTCGCTGCAAAGAATCACAGGGAGAGAGATTGAGTCCAGTGCCCTCTTGCAATAAAGTTCCACCCAAAGGTGATGGAGAGGGGAAGGAGGCAACAGATATATATGTGTTCTAATCTTATATGAGCAAAATTCTTTTATATGAATCAAATTTTCAGAGCAGGGACATAAGTTAAATAGGTTGAGGTTAAAGTCAGGAATACAGATGGAGCTTGGGGCCAATATAATATCAGAGTTTCTGAAAAGAAACCATCTCATAGAAGACCCACACACATAAACCAAAATAGAGCAGCTGCAGCAAAAGAAAACCAGCCACGTGGGACAAGTTTAGCTTGCCGGAACATCCTGGTCCCTGTACAGTGCTGAAGTTCCCCAGTGGTTCACACGTGCCCTCGGGAAGAATACAAGCACTTAAGGTAGCTAACACTGACCTCCAGAAAAAATATTCATGAAGAGTTGCTGAGGTGTGGGTGTGGAGGGGGTGAGGAAGGCAGGGGGGAAAGGTTGAAAGGGGTGGAAGTAAGGACCTTCAGCCAAGGATTTCAGGTTAGGAAATGTCAGTCTGAGGTATTTGCAACACCAACAAGACAAAAGCAGGCTCTCGTTCACAAGAACGACCACCATCCTGCCGGGAAATAACAGCTCTGGGTTCACAACATCCAGACTGAAGTGCTTGCTGGGAATCACCAGGGCAACAAGAATTCAAAGGAGTGGGCAGGAACCTCATGATTGGGTCACAAGCCCTCTTCTTTCCCGCTGCCTCCTGGACACTTTATGTTCCTAGCCTGCCCCTCAAACAGGCTTCTAGAAGAGCTGGGGAAGAGAGAGAAGATGGGAAAAGTCTACACATATGCCTGAAAGTTAAATGTTAAATTGAAATGAGATAAATTATCCAAGTGGGAATAAAGGTAGCTTCCTCTTGAACCATTCTCATTTTCTAGTAACTTACAAGTTTTACAAAGAAGGGCAAATCAGTTATGAGAAAATAAAGAATCTATTTTACTTTGCACTTCTAAATGTAACATCTAAAATTAACACAACCCTGTTACCCTTCTCTTCCAGTGTGGTTATAACAACTAAATGAAATGAATTAACAATTAAGTGAAACATGTGAAGTGTCTAGCAGTGTCTGTGACTTACAAGCCATCCAAGAGATGGTAGCTTCTGGCGTCTGTCATCATCAGATGGCGACAGAGGCGGGCTCCCAGACCTGCTTGCCTAGACCTCCTTGCACCTTATGAAGAATTCACCCCTCCGACCTGCAGTGTGATAGCGGTTACAGTTGCGGTGTGGCTGCCACATGTCATTCTAGGAATCACATGGTGAAATGATGTGCCTGAACAAAAATTATGATAGATCCTTTATGCAAGAGCCTATTGACTATTAAATAGATTATTAAATTTCATTTTAAAAAGCATATAAGTTATTGATACTGAACTATCGGTATAGGAAAATTGGTAAACTCTTACACGGAACTTCCCAGGACCAGAAAAAAAGATCACCCTGAGCGGACTACCAATCACCCTCAGCACTGCCTTGGGCACATCTGCCAAGTGAGAGAAGGAGGCTTGGTAAACCACACGACAATAAACAAATATCTCACGAATATTGATACACTTGGTATGTACCACAGCTGTAATTTTTACATCATACAAACTGCGATTTTGGTAATATCAGTGTGAGTGTTCACATTCAACAATACAGCTATGTTTCACACCAAAGCAGGAGGCAGGAATATTCATCAGTATCTGCCATGGAGAGAATGAAACATGCCTGAAACCTGTCCCACAGGCTGGTTACTGATTCCTCTGTGTCCCCCCAGGATTCATAAGGGAATGCTGATGGACCTGCCATCTTGGGGGGCCACGAGCCCATAACAGATGACTCTGTAATGCTTCTCTGGAGGATGTGTGGGGAGGCGCATTAAATAAATCCATTGTTTAAAAGTATTGATGTGACTTGTTTTTTTTGCAATAAAAAGAGTAATATTTGAGCATAACTGAGGTTTTGTATCTGTAATTTGTTTTGGACAACTGAATAACTGCTGATTGATTTTGTTATTTTTTTAAAGTATGCTTTTGGAAGGAATGGCTTAAGTTTTTGAACAATTTGAAATGTCAAAATGATGGTTTCTTCCTGCGACCCACTTCCTGTAACACTCAAAAAGCCTGCACAGAGGAGCTGCTGCAGCTCAACAAAACAGGGCAGCGCCCTGAAGCGGATCTCTACGTGCCTGTCATAATTAAAATTTATTCTGAAATACACAGTGACGCTCTCTGGTTCCCATTTTGTGAGACCAGTGACCAAGGTGAAGTCTGCCTGGTGGCCACAAACGTGGCACAGAAAACCTTCCACTACAGTCTCAAAGTATGCGCAACATGCTGGCAGCCCGGTAATTATTCATATGGTTCAAATCTCTGAACCGTAGGGACGAGCTGCCCGTGTAAGGTAGACCCAATATTTAATTAACGGGAAGTTACATTCTCCTTGCTGTTAATGAATACAGTACAATAAATGGGATACGTGTTTTCTGGCAGATCAGTTGGTTGTCCAGTAGGGTTCCCATTGGTGTCCTCACATAACCCTGATTGTTTTAAGCCACTCAGTCAGGGCATTTCCCTGATGTTATGTTATTATTAACATAGGGTGGGGCAAAATTTAAGTAGGCCCAGTTAAGCTGAGTAAAAGGATTTACATTGAATGTTTGCAAAAAATAACATTTTAGAAATGCAAATTTTCAGTCCTACCAGAACTACTCTGATGGGTGGTTTAATGTGTCAGCTTGGCTAGGCCATGGTTCCTAGACACTCGGTCAGACACCAGCCCAGATTTGCTGTGAAGGTATTTATAAAGATGTGATCAACATTCAGATCAGCGAACTTTACCTGAAACACTAAAACCTTCGGGATGGGGCTGAGCCTCATCCAATGAGTTGAACCCCTAGAGAAAAAGACTGACATCCCCTTGGGAAGGAAGGAGTATGCCTCCAATCCACCTTCGGACTCAAGCTGCCACTTCCGATCCCCGGGTCTCCAGCTGGCCCACCTGTGTGGCAGACTTCAGACTTCCCAGCTCCACCGTTTTATGAACCAGTTCCTTCAATTAAATCAATCTCTCTCTCTCATATGTAAATGTGTGTATATATGTACACACATATATACACATGTATATACATACATATATGCACACATATACACATATATACACTTCTGTCACTTGTAATGTACATATATATACACACATATACACAGAGGGAGTGAGAAAGAAAGGGAGGGAGATTTTAAGGAATCAGTTAATACATATACACACATTTTATTGGTCTATTTCTTCAGAGAAACCCAATTAATATGCCTACTGAAATGGAAACTAGAGGTAAAGCCCAGAAATCTGTGTTTTAATAACTGATCTGCTAGTTAATTCTAATGCTCCTAAAGTTTCAGCTCTACTGTTCTTCACATCTTAATCATATCATGCTGGCACTTTAACGAAGTTTAAAATTATGTTGTGGTAGATTTTCATTTTATTGATTTAACTAACATGAAACTGTGTTTCCTGGAATCCATTCCTTGCACAGTTAGTTACAGGCTAGTGTGAGCCACAGAGACAAATTCCACGAGATGTGGAAGGTGGAAGCAGAGCAGCAGCATCTCGCTTTGCCAATTCTCGGGTCCCAAGTAGAGCATGGGGCTTTTCTGGAGCTCTCACAACTTGTGACATATCTGTTGGTTCGGCTGTGCGACATGAGCGGCAGCCAGACCCACAGAAACTCTCGATCTTCTTTCTGGCTTTTCCACAGCTGCACTGTGAGCGGGGTGCCGGCTTTCCCTACACATCACTCCCATCACTGAAACTGAAGACGCAGAGTATTGAGAAACTGAAGTGGATTCCAGTCAATACTCAAGGCTTTCTGTTCATCCTCACAGGTCTCTGTTTTTCCTCATTCATTCCACTTGTCATCCTTCTTCCTCTTGCAGGTACAAACATACTCACTTCACCAAGATTGTTTAATCAGCTCCCATGGTTGTACAATGTCAAATCCCTGTAAATCAATCTCTCAGTATGTCTCTCCAGAAGTTTTGCTTCTCTGATCATATTTGATACATAAACAGAATCAGTTACCATTGTAGATAACATTTTATTAAAAAGAGAGTCAGAAGGATGAGGAGGACATTAAATGTGTTTGCTTTTAAAATACACTCCCTACTAACCCTGGCTAATGCGGTCTGTGTGCGGCCCTCAAACATCCGCAGTATTATCTCTCGTCTTCCTTCAAGTCTCTCTCCTGCCCTCTTCCTTTTATGTGGAGATATTTTTTCTTCTACCTCACTCCTTTTCTTTCCCCAGACTTTAGGCCATTGCTCCTTGTCCTACAATCCTCAGAGACTCTTAATAAATAACTCTTCCCCTTCAGTATGCTGTTTGTGCCCCGGAAGGTACAGAACCTCCAGTGATCAGGTCTCCTTGGAGCAACCTCTTCTCTAAATAACATTAATTATTTTCCAAAGTTCCTTCTATTCTCTTATCATCTGATCTTCACTGATTTTTGTGGCCTTTCTTCTCATTTGTGCCACATTTTATTTGTGTTAAATCATTACATGGGAACCACAGAGAAGACCCCCCAAACAGAGACTTAAACGTCAATGAGTTTTAGAATTGATTTACATCCATCTTCAATACGATTTCAAATGACCTTGACTTTTATTGTCAGTGGAACATTTCCACTGCACCTAAAATGGAGGGGATGTGTTAAATTTTTATTTCTAATGCATTATCTGAGTTATCATCTAAGACGATCACTGAGTGCCTTATGTTTTGTTTCGAAGTACCTGCAATACTCCTTTCACAGAATTTGTAGAGTAAAACGAGGTTTTATATTATTTTATTATGTGTGAAATCTAAAGAACAAAATAAAAACAAGCAAAACATAATCAGGTTTATAGATGCAGAGAACAGATTGATGCTTGACAGAGAGGAGGTGGTTGCGGGGCTGGTTGAAAACTGGGAAGGGATTAAGAGGCACAAATTGGCTGTTACAGAACAGTCACGAGAAGGTAAAGTGCAGCACAGGGAGCACAGTCAATAATATTGTAATAACTGTGTACGGTGCCAGGTGGGCACCTGCACTATCGGGGGGACCACTTTGTAAGCTGTAGGACTGTCTAACCACTATGCTGTGCAACTGAAACCAAAACCACAGGATATTGACTGTAAACTGTCAACTAAAAAAGAATTTAAAAGAATTAAAAAGAGGTTTTGTTTATTTAACATGAGCGAGTCAACCGTAATAAGAGTCATTTATAATATTTGGTCATTATCAGGTGTCTGTAAATTAACTGCCTGGTACTACTATTCCATCATTCTCCGAAGCTCTACATTTTTCCTACATTTTGTAACCAGTTATTGCTGGTATTGGTAAATGACCTCTTCTGTTACATCCTGTTCTGAAATAGCATTAACCTGCAAATTACAGTATAATAGTATAAGATAAAAAATCTATTTTTTTTTTACCAAATGATTAAGAGAATCTATTTCAGTTACTCAGGAATGCATTAAACTCCTTAAATGTGACCCATCCAGTTTTTAATGCTTAATGTAATCAAATCAGATTCCTATTTGATAATATACGATAGAATATAAAAAGGGAGGTTAAGGAAAAAGTTTATTCATTCTAAATAATAAGAAAAAGTAGATATTTCAGTTACGCTAATGACCCCATTGCTATAGTTGTAAGACAGTCTGAAGCAGGCAGAAAAACCTTGGATTAAAAGTAGATTTAGTACTGATTCATAGACCGAATCAGAGTTTTTAATCTCTTAATAAGAATGAAGATGATTTTAAAAATCAGTGTGGTTTGTCTTATAGCTTGTTTCAATCTGAAACCCATAAAATCTTCATCCACCCTTTGCCACACTGGTCACTTTGATAATAGAGATGCGTCTCCTGTTGTGTGTGTGTGTGTGTGCGTGCACACACACTAATCCTTCCAAGGAATGCTTTCACTGTCATTATAATTCCTTGCTACAACCTAGTTCATTTAGGACCCTGTCTTTTAGGACTCTGATTTGTGAGCTCACATAAATTAATTATAGATTATGATTGCTTTACTTTTATCTCCATAGAGTTCACTCATCCTATTTCACAAAACACTTCTGTTTTTACATTGTACATAGTAATATAGAAACAAATAGATGCAGAAAACCATCTTTAAATCCTCAGTCAAATCAGGAAGACAGAAATGGTGTGTCGAGGTTTCGGATTGTCATTATGTGATGCTTAATAACCACAAGGACATGTGCTCCTCAAAGAATACAAAGTACTATGGGTAAGAAAGGGCTGACGAGATTAATGGCCTAAATAAGCAACTTTTCATATTCTTATAATAGAAATTTGTAATTGCAAGAGGAAATAGTACAAAAATATTTGTATTAAATATTTTTCTATTAGTATTTTTATTAGAATGTGCTAATTAATTTAAAAATAGGTAGATTTACTGAGCTTTCTACTATTTTTCCCATTGCTACCTGAGTGTCTGGAATTGTGCTGTAGGTCAGAGAAATTCAGAGAAATAGAAGAAATGATTACCTTATACAGTATAACAAATTCTGAACTAAGACTTTCTTAATTGTTTTGGAATTTCACCTGCATCATCAAATACGAGAACAGTGAGTGACAGATACCTTTACTTTCTAAAGAAAAGCACTAGACATACTCCTGAACAACTTTCTAGCCAGTCTGCCCCATCAACCTGACTCCTTCCTTCATTTGATATTACACAAGGTTAGAGATTCACTGAAGGAATCTTCTTTGACAGGATTGATAGCATTTAAGGCTGCCTTTTTTCCCCTTACCTCCCCAAGTGAGGCATGGAAAGAACACGGAGTTCTAAAGAAGACAGATTGGAATCTTATGCCCCAGAAGAATATTTGTAGGGAAATTTGTCAGCCTGCCCTTCGCTGCCACAGGAGCGCAGTGAAAGCTCTCACTACGTCCTCTACAAGGTTCCACTCTCCTGGAGAAGCCTCAAAGCGAGAAGCAGGCTAGAGTAGCCTGTAACGGCAGGATGCGTAGAGGGGGAAAGACTGAGAGTTGTGTTTAAATAGGCAAGGGTAAATTTTTCTTTGGTGCACTTCCCTTTCACCAGTCTCCAGACTCCAGTGATATTGAAAATATCCCACCGGAAAAGGCTGCCTGGTGGGTGAGGCCGCACTGCCATCAGAAAACGAGATGCTGCAGCCAGGAAGGGAGTAGAATAAGTGGCACATAGGAATCAGCATGTTGGTTCTGCTACAAAGAGGCAGGGGGAGGTCTAACTGTTCTAACCCTAGTCATAAACATCTTCTTCCCTTGACCCTGACAATGACCCTGGAGAGGCTAGGACTTACATAAGAATGGTAGATGAGGAAGATCAGAGAGATAAACGACAGTAATGAAATCAGACCCAGCTCCCTTTTTCTTTCACTGGCCGTCTATCTCACATCGGGCACAATATGGAAAGGATGGAGGAAAAGATATAGGTTGGATCTGAGATGGAAGTTTAAGTTGGCCCAGATGCTCTGGAAATAGACTGAGAGATAAAAGCCACCGCACTAAGTGTACCATGTGCCTAAAAAGCCATCTATGGAAATGGAGAGAGGACCACTGCACCCAGTGCTAGTCATAAGAAAAAAGCAAACAAGGGGGTTTTCTGATTTTGCTCTACCAAGTTCAGCCCATACCAAATAATAATATTAATAATAATAATAATAATAATAATAATAAATTACACGTAAGTATCACAAAAGTTCAACAATGCTCAAGAAGATGCTGCTTCAAAGAAAACAATGGCCTTTAAAACATTGGCGGTATCTAGAAACACACAAAGGAAACCTGAGCATTTGCCTTTGCCATGTTTCAATGATGTACGCGTGAACAAACACACAGCTTTTTGACAAGGAGTAAAAATCTGTGTAGAAACATAGTGGTTTGATCACGGAAGCTAGTTCCACCATTTTCTCACTTTCCAGACATTTGTGTTTTCTGTGTGAATATTGAGGTGAATTTTGTGGAACTCTGCATTATACTTCCTGTTAGTATTCTGACTCACAATAACTACTAACATTCCTGAGAAGACAGACAATTAGAATGTACTGGAAAAGGAACAGGAAAAACAGAAGTCTGAGGAGCCTAGTGTAGATCTTAGATTGTCTTGGTAAAAAATATAGTGAAATGTTGTAAGTTAAGGGTTTTGATAGAGAAAATATGAAGGTTACAGAATATAAGAAGACTATTGACTCATGAAAGAATGCACTCATTCATTCTTTCATTCAAAACCACACTGAGTTCTTAGTGTGTGCAAATGCTATGTGTATTTATTAAAAAGACAGTGCTTTTATTATAATAATCTTATAATTTGGGGGAAAAACACTACATAAGTAAACAGCCACTGACAACACACATAAACACAATACATAAACATGCACATGTATGCACATATACCTACATGTTAAGAGGGCTCTTCTGATCATATGTGGCTGTATGATAATCCAGAGAAACCAGGGTGATGAGTGAGTGCTGTATGGAGAAGATAATCTTTAAAATGAATCTTGAAAGATGACTGGAAATCATCCAGGCAGGTAAGTAAGACAGTTGAGATGCTTCGAAGTAAGCGAAGAGAAAAACATATTTAAAAATAGAGACTTTGAAAGGAATGGAAAATAAATGTCAATAGTTCACTCAACTTAGCTGACACATGAGACACATTCAAGGAAGAGCAGCAAATGTAAACGGAGGGAAAGATCAAGATTCATGCTCCTGCAAACTCAGTGTGTGCTGAGATAGTGACGGAGGACCAGTGGGTGGAGCTACACCAGAGACCTCTACATTCATGTTTTACATTTATGCTAACTGCCATGTAAGACTTTAGTTGAAGTGTTCCATAACTGAACAAAAACATAAGGATCCATGTATCTTGAGAAATAATAGAAGGCATATGGATAGACAAAAAGCACCAATAGTAGAAAAAAATACCAAGAGAAGATAATTGTTACAACTGAAGGACTTTAAATATTGTCGATCTTCCTCAAAACTCTCCTTCCATGGTTTCTAGATTTCTGTTTCCTATTCTTACCCCAAATTGCCTCTTAATATTCTCTTTCCCTCACAAGTTTTCTCAAACCTACACCTTAAATATTCACTCATAAATTCATTTTTTCATTAAACATTTTTGAGTGCCAGGAAATGTAAAAATTAATCAGATTGCCCTGGCTCACAAGGAACTCCCCCCAGTCAGGTATACAGGGAACAAATATGGAGATCAGATAACTTACAATGTTATATGCTAACTGTTGTGTCAGTTGCATGAATAAACTCCTTGATTCCTAGAAAATGAAACAACTGACCTAAAGGAAAAAGCATGGTCTCTGGATTAGGTGACATTCATAAAATCTCATCTCGGCTATTTTCTACCTATGTCCCCTTGCTTTTTTTCAATTACTAGTTCTATCTGCACCTCAATTTTCTCTCACATATGGTAAGAAATAACAGAAGCACTTGCCTTATTGCATCGCAGTGAAAACTGAACATCACTGAGGATGCTAAGTGCTCAGCAATGTGACTGCCTCAGATAAACCTGAGTAAGTAATAGTGACTGTGATCATAAGGGGCAGGAGAATGAGCAAGGGGAGGAGAAATCAAAGGATAAAGGACTTTCCAAGAGAAGATAAAATTTACGCTATGTCTCCATCAATGAACAGAAGTTCGACAGCTGAATGAGGTGGGAAAGGCATTCCCAGGCAGAAGGTCTGCAGTGGCCCGAAGTTGTCTCTTCAGGTTTCTGTATCCATTTCCCTAAGGAATGACATCTACAACTATTGGGGCTTAAACTCTCAACTAGGCTAATGTTTCCCAAGGTGACAAAATTATATTTCTAATGAACTTCTTTTCTATTGGAACTTACTATTTTGACCTCCTTATAGCCACCACAAACTCCAACACATTAAAAGTAAGCTCAGTTTTTGTCCATGTGTCCTTTATAAATGTTCCTTGATGGCCCTTCTCCTGTTTTCCCCCAGTGGGAAAAGGTGGGAGGTGGGGATGGATAGGGCTAAAATGGAGACAACTATACTTGAATAATTAAAAAAAGTAAACTCAATCTTCCTCTGCCCCCACATTGTTTCTCCTCTTCTTAAATTCTCTCAGAGAATACAGAAATTTCAGAGCCATCAAAAACACCTCCTCCCTTTGCCCCTCTTCCTTCTCCATTTGGATCATCACTAGTGTCATTTGATTCCATACTAAATTTATCTTCCAAATCTGACTCCACCTCTCCAAATTCATTCATCTTCTCTTCCCTAAACTTCTGAAATAGTTTACTCCTATACTCCTATATCCAATGTTTCCTTTATTCAGCAATTGGCCAATCATGTTTATTCATTCACTTCATAGAGATTAATTGAGCAACCAGAAGATGCCAGTAATTCTTTCATGTGCTACAAAGTCAGCGATGAATACCTCTGAGCTACTGAGCATTTATTTATATTGCCACAGTATCCTCTTTGTGAAACTAATCACATCAACTCTGCTGAAAAACTTTATCGACTCTGTATCACTTACAGACTATGACTCAGTACAAATTCTGTAGCACATCATAGAAAGCCCTTCACATGGAAAAACCAGTCTATTTTAAAGAGACCTTTTCTGAAAAATCACTCAATTTCCAACTAACAAAATTATACCAAACTTTTCCCCAAACTCTAAGCATCCCGTGCTTTTTGACCTTCGTACATGGTCATTTTTATTTCTGTTCTTCACTCCATCTCTGTCTGAGGAATGGTCCAAACTTTAATAACCAGTTTAGTATCTTCTCTATGAAAATGAAATCAGTCAGTTAACAAGTTTTTACTGTACCTCTTCCTGCTTTAGTCTTATCAGTAGTATTCAAACCCTTCCAGGGGTGTCCAACCTTTTGACTGAGCAATCAAAGAAAAAATGAAATAAAATGCACCCAAATTTGAAAGAAGTAAAACTGTCACTATTTGCAGGTGATGTGATACTATACATAGAAACTCCTAAGGATTTCACCAAAAGACTGTTAGAACTAATGCAGGAATTGAGTAAAGATGAAGGATATAAAATTAATATTTGGGTATTGGTTTCATTGCTAAAAAAGCATCTAAAAGAGAATTTAAGAAAATAATTCCAATTACATCAAGAAAAAATAAAATAACTAACAATAAATGTAATCAATGAGGTAAGAGACCTGTACTGCAAAAAATATAGGACATTAATGAAAGAAATTGAAGATAATACAAATAAATGTAAGGGCAGAGCATGCTAATAGATTGGAAGAATTAATACCATGAATGCCCCGGCTTGTGTGGCTCAGTGGACTCAGTGCTGGCCTGCGAAGCAAAGGGATGCCGGTTGGATTCCTAGTCTAGGGCACATGCCTGGGTTGCAGGCCAGGTTCCCAGTAGAGACAGGCACGATGTTTCTCTTCCTCTCTTTTTCCCTCCCTTCCCCTCCCTAAAATAAATAAAATCTTAAAACAAATAAAATACTACTGATCTGTGTAACAGAATTGAAACATACAGAGAACAGCCTAAACTGATCCACATTTGAGGAGATTTTTAGAGCTACGAGAGCACTTTATTCTCCCTTTTTTCCAACCTGCAATTTCTGAAATAGAAATCAATCTCCTATGTTGAACCAAGTCAAATATTAATTACAAGTTTGGAGTAGAATCAGTATTAAATACACAATAGTTAAATCATTTATCAGCGGTCTCCAACCTTTTTTTGGCACCAGGGGCCGATTTCGTAGAAGACACTTTTTCCACAGACGGGGTAGGGTGGGGCTCGGAGGGACAGGAGGCAGAGCTCAGGCGGTAGTGCAGGGGGCATCCACGGACAGAGGAGTGGGGAGGTTGGGGACCCCGATCTACACCAGCCTTCCCCAACCTTTTTTGGGGGGGCATCAGGGACAGGTATCATGGAAGGCGGATGGGGAGAGGGAACGGGAGGCTCAGCTCAGGCAGTCATGCGAGTAAAGCTTTGCTCGCTTGCCCACCACTCACCTCCTGCTGTGCGGCCCAGCTCCTAGCAGGCTGCCTACAGCACTGATGTGCGGTAAGGGATGATTTAGATAACTGAGACTATTCCAGTCTGTTGCTAAGCATGTGCTCCTAATTTCTTCAAATGAAGATATAATGACTGACACTAATTTCCCCTTTGTAATCCATTCCATACTATTTTCCTCAATCCAATACTGAGTTCATTTGTTCGTTCATTTTGAGATGATTACTATGTGCTGAGAATAAGCACATTGCAAAGCCCAGGGTACATGGGGTTAAATAAAAATCCTTTCCTCCCAAGGTACTCACAGTCTAGTAAACAACTGGGGGGGAAAAGGAAATCCCCAAATACAGCATAAAATTGTAACCACTATGAGAGAAGTCTATATGGCAAACAGTATAACCCAAAAGCCAAAGTTATAAGGAGGAGGAAGACATTTAAATCAGGAGAAGGAAGTTCCAGATCAGGTCAGGACAGGTGTCTAGCAGGTGCAATCACAGGAGAGAGTATAAGTGTTCAAATAGCCCAGCAGAGAAGTGTGTGTATGTGTGTGCGGGTGAACTTCTATGTAGAGGTTACAATCCCTCCCGAATTATAAGTTCCTAGAGCTCAAGGAAAGCATCGTATTAGTCACCATTTCCCCCACAACGTACTGAATAATACATACTCAGCAAATATTTCTTGAATAGATAAATAACTGTCTTATAAGAACTAATGAGAAATGATAGTTCTGAATTGATTGGAAAATTCTAATATGTTACCTGGAATTCAGGCCTAGGACTAGAAGCAGCAGTGTTTATATAAGAAGAAATGTTTAAATTTGCTCTTTAAGGTTTGGTTGAACAGTGCAGATCATCAGATAAGTTTGACAAGAGGTCCTACATCAAAGAATACCAAGAATATTAAGTTAAATTCATTATGGGCCAGGATTTATTTAAATTTTCAGACAGAATGAATTAATGCTATCAAGATAGAACTGGCACAGGGCAGATGCATACCAGTGCAGAGGAAGTTAATTAGCTATTTAGATAAATAAATGTGGCTGTATCTTTTAAATGTAATAAAAATAGAGTGGTAGACCAATGATGTGGAAGGGGCTGCCACCTCTATAATTCATTCTGGGATCACCGCTAGAACACCAGGCAAAGTTTACAACTAAGATCACAATCCTAAAAGGTTTAGGAGTTTCAGAATGAAACTCATCATTTCTCCCTACCCTCCATTCCCTATTGCCTCAAAACTTGCTTCCCTGGTTAATAAAAATGACCTACTCTGTGCCCAGTTTCTCAGCCCAAAATACTGTGTCACTTTGTTGTTGTTTTTGTTAAACACGTCATCCAATCTATCAATAATTCCTGCCAGCACTATTTTTCAAATAAATCCCAAATCCGATCACTTCTCATAACCCCCAGCACTGCCACGTTCGTCGGAATCCCCGTCACTGGCTGGACACCGTAATAGCTCCTGTCTAATCCCCCAGCTTCCATTCCTGCCATCCTACATCTTATTGTTTGGATGATGGTTAGAGCTACCACTTAAAATATAAATAAGATTACAGTATGTCACTTGCTCCACAGGTTTTCTATCCCAGCTGGAAACAAATAATGAAGGATTGATCATTGAGTACCACACCCTACACATAATCATGGCCCCTGGAAAATTCCCAAACAGAATTTCCCACAGTTGCTTCCTCCCTCAAACCTCACTGGCCTTCTTGCGCTGACTTGAATTACACCAAGCACATCTGTTTCCTCCTTTCACGGGGCTTGCTCCCTCTTCTCATCCAAGTCACGATTCACAATCACCTTCTCAGAAAAGTCCTTCCCTGATCACCCCATCAAGAGGAGTGGCCCTTCCACTGCTGGTTCTAATTACACCATTAACTTCCCCTTATCCCTACCTAATAGTACACATGCATATTTTTGTTTATTATAGATTTCCCCTAATGAATAATAATATCCATGAAAATAGGAATTATGTCTTTTTTTTTTGCTACCCCAGTGCTAACCATAGTGCCTTAAATGTAGTAAGTTGTTTGTAAATGTTTACTGAATATTTAAAGTGCCCTCTGGACCCTTTGGGATATTGTTCCTAAATATCCTCTCCAGAGACCCACTTTGGTGTTTTCTGTGATGTTGTGTCCATTGTAACCAGCGCATCTTTTCCCCCCAGCACTTATTCTGTCTCTCTTTACTTTTCTCTCTCATTAGGTTGTAAGTTCTTTAGCGTCAGAGGACCACATCTGTCTCATTGGCCACTACATGGCCAGTGTCTGTCTCAAAATCTTGTGTATGGTGAATACTCAATAAATATCATAATAAATATTAAATAAAATAGTGGTTAATCATAGTGTTCAGGACCTGTTCGGGACCAAATAAAAGAGAACCAAAGTAGTAAGACACATTCTTATTTAATTCAGCTGGAAACTTAACTACTGCCTGCCTAAGGAAAGGAAAAAGCTGATTAAGAAATTAAGGTGTGAAAAACAAGCTATTTGTCATTTCTATTTTAATTTTAGAAGGCACAATCAATTTAATTTCAATTTATCATCCCTAGCTTAGTCACTCTGAAGCAAGAAAGATACCTGCCGTTCATTTTCAGCATGCTAGAAGTACGTTCCCAGCCTAGGAAAATAATAGGCATTAGCAACATTATATTTATTTCTCTTCTCTATACCACTGGGCACTAAAAAGAAGCACAGTTTTTGTCTAGGGCTATTGTAATACACTTGCATTCAATGAAGGGCTGGATTTAAGCATATACTTATAGAATGCTTTCACTAAGTAGAAAAAAAGAAGAAGGGGAATTACTTTGTGGTTGAAAAGCAATTGCTAACCTATAAGGAAAGCTGCCAAGAGATTACACCATTATTTTCAAGAGTAAAGGCAGGAGATGATCTTAATCCCTGGCAAGAGCTGAGTTAAATGACTGTCAAAGCAATGCAGTAAAATCTGAACTCTGAGTGCCTCCCACACTGTATCGTTGTGAATTGCTGTTTGGGGTATTTATTGAAAACAGTAATGTGTTCCATGGAAAGGCCTCTGCGTTTATTAGAATATGTAAAATTCAGGGGGTTAGGTTTTGCTCTGTCACATAATTTTCTAATGATGTAAAGTATTAGTATTACAGATTCTAATGCAAGCCCATGCCCTTGGAAATGCAAGTACTCTCCATAAAAATGGGGAGAGAGCAAGCATTCCAGCAGTCTGTTCTGTCACTAGAGTACATGTCAACAAATCTTTTAAAGGGCAAAATCATTTCAACCCAGACCAGGGAATCGGGCATTATTGTGTGGTCACAATAATACAGTGAACTGATGGATCATTTCAGATCGAACACTCTCCATTCACAATTAATACGTTTTCTCTCCTATGTGAACACCGTCAGAAAATTTTGCTCTCTGGCCTCAGACTCTAGTGAATTCTGAGTCACAACTTATCTTTAATCATTCAAGAAAACGTCAAGAAAATTTGGTTCCCCTTTGAACATGTTGGAACACACTTGAAATCTTAGGAGGAAGCGTATATGGAATATTTGATGAAATTGTGGTACACAGGTATTTTCTTCAATCCATTTCAGCCGCTCAGGGTCCCTGTGCTTGCCTGAACTTTAAGCTATCTGCAGTGTTCCTAGAGAAGTCATTCCTCCATTGTCGGTTTACATTCTAGTGCACAGACGTACTTGCACATGAAAACAAACCTTCAACCCGATTGTATAAAAAGGGGAAAGGCCCCTTGAGCGGTAAGATGGTACAGTAACGCAATCATGAAAGCCGCAGGCAGTCGGCAGTGTTGCCAAATAATGGTGCCATTGTTTACTTGTTTCCGTGGTTTAGTTTCTGGCATTACAAAAAAGTTTTATTTAAAAAGATTCTTAAAAGACCTAAAGAGGACAAGAAAGATGCAACGTATCAAATCCAGTTACCTACGTGTTACTATTTTGAAAAGATATTTCTTAGCCTACTGTTCCAAATAATTCCTAAAGCTTTGATTCCTATGTTAATTGTGCTCTCTCGCACACACAGCTGTACACACACACACAGAGGCTCACTCCTGCTCTCTCACTCCCTCTTCCTCTCTCTCTCTTTCATTACCAAAGGTACTGAGAAATAAGTTAAAATTTTCCGGAAATAGGAACCTTTACTAAATAATTTCGGACACCTGACATGACTAAATATGTCCTAAATTTATACTTTCAATGCTCAGATCTAAGTTCAGATCTAAGTTCAAAGCTCTAAACCAGCAGCTGTAGCATCTTTATAGATTGTAAGGGCACAGCTATGAATTTTTTACTTTTAGATGTATTTTTTACTATTCGTAAAAGTTGGATCTCATAAATCTGCTAGTTTCAAAAATCCGCAGCTTTTTGAATATGGCCCTTGTATTTCTATTTAAATCAAATGGGACCAAACTTATTACTGCTATTCTGAAAGGTCATTTTTCATCAAGATTGTATTAGAAAGGAAATTATTTAAAGTCATCTTTTGGATGGTTCCTTGCATGAATGTCTTAAGAAGAACGTGTACTAAGAGTCTCTTTACAAAGCAGCAAAGGCGATTTGTTAATACAAAGTGGTCTGAAGCTGCCACCTTCTGGCACTTCAGCGATATTTCTCTAAATTCATATTCTGCTGAGGTAACACGACATAATTAGGACGACCTGCATAGCACCTCCATCAGTATTAGAGAAGCCTGTTAAGCACAACGAAGGCAAAATGCCAACATCATGTCTTCGTGTGTGTGTGAAATATTAAAACACTATTAATAGAAACGGGTTGTAATGGTAGGGCTCTAGGAACCGAGACAGCTACTGCTAAAAATCGAACAAGCTCCAGTACTTGAGACCGGAGCAGTCACATAAGCTTTAGAAAACTGCAAGGTTATGTGGGATGGAGGTTCTGATTATGGTTTTATCAGTGTTCTCTCACTTCCCCGGAATAAAGCTTAGCTTGGTACTTTATCAGTGGCCTGCTTTAAGGGTAGTTAAATTAATTCCCCACTAAAGAAGCAGGTTTTAAACGTGTAAAGTACTTCAAAATACAAACCGAACTATATCTCTACTTGCTAGATATTTAAATACAAAAATTCATATTGTTAAAAGATTTTAAGCAGATTTATTATTATTCTTTCTTTCAAAGAGAAAATGAAATGTGTTTGATTTAAATGATCATTCATGGTGAATGACAGATCTTTCTCTCTGGAACCAACTGCGGAGATCAGTAGGGAGCAAAGCGAGAGCCTGAGTAAATGGGTCAGCCGAGAACACTCACTGACTTCCATGAATGACCTCGTTCTTGTTTTTCTGAGGCCGTTTTCTTTTTGTAAGAGTCAAGACAATAAATTAAGAGTTTTACTGTTTTTTTCTACTCTCCTATATTTCATATAATGTTCTCCTCTAAGTGAAGGGCATCAGGGTCAGATATCTAGAATGAATAACATAGTTTCAAGAAAAGAAACTGGCAACTTCTTTGGTGATGCTGAGTAATTAAACAGACCTACAGAGCCTGCTGAAATTACAGAACATAAGCAAAGATTAATGAGGCCTGAAAATGTGGGGTCCCACAGTCTCCAAGCCACGTGCAAGGTATCTCACCTCAGCTCTCTCCACATTGAACAGCTGCCCATTTTCAAGGCAAGCAAAATTGAATTTGTTCCCGCTTCAGTTCAGAAACCGGTTAGTAACATCTACAACAAAAGATTTAGTTTTTAAAAATAACTTTTTTGGTTCCTGTACAAGAGTGGTTGGCCATGTCTTTGGTACTAGATTACAGGGTGCCCATGAGTTGGTGTGTGTGCTCTGAGGCTGTTTCCTAGTTTCCTTCCTAATCTGAGTGATAAAGGGCCAAGATCCTATACAGAGCCCATTCCTTAGGGTACAACAGTGAAAACCGAGACAGGGCATAGCTTCAATCTCTTCCCTCACTGCTTTGTCCTGCTAGAGGTAGAATGCTTTGGGGGTGGGGGAGGTCAGGGAGCTTTGAAAGTTTGTGATATCTTTGATAAAGGAAACAGTGATTGCGATAAAAAATATTTCCTCAAATTGATTCTCCATTCCTGATTGTTGCTGGTGCCGCACAGCTATCCCAAGCAGACATGAAATAAAAAGTGGTTTGTTCTTAAATTTAGATAGTTAAAGGGACACAAAACTGACACACTGTGATAAGGACTTCATGTGTTTAATGTATCTTTTCTTGTTATTAGAAATGGGGGCCTGCTATAGGGGCTTCTAAAATGTTTTTAGTATATATATATATATACATACATATAAACATATATACATATTTGTGTATATATATAATGATTCTTGTAGGTTCAACCTAGGATTTTGGATTATCTGTCTCCTCTTCATAAACATTTATTAAGCTCAAATCATTCAAATGTTGGCTTCTGCAGAGATCTTTAGTGCTAGATGGACATAGCGCACTAACACACATATTGAAGGCACCATAAATTCCAATTGAGAGCAGACACCACTCTGTGAACCGTACAGTACTGGCAGTTAAGACACATGAAGAATGACTGCTTCCTCGGGCCATTTCATATTATTTCAGTGGGTTTAGTTCTCCTTTCAGGGGGACTTCACACTCCTTACCCCCTGCCATCTTCTAGAGGCTCTAGAATACTACTCGGCCACATTTTTCCTTCCTTTCCCTTCCCGTCCCTTCCCTCCCCCTTCATTCTCTTTCCTTCTCTCTTCTAGATACCTAATGGAGATGACACCAATCAACAAGACTGCATATTTGATGAAACTGTTAACTCTTACACAGTCTGCTGATTTAGTGTATATGGTGTTGCAGGGTATATTTAATGATACTCAGTATAAGCACTGCTGTTCATATTTCTAAAGGTTACATAATGTCAAGAATATTGCTTTAGAAATATAATAATTCCATTATCAAATATGAGAGGATATCTTCTTGAAAGTAAATGTCCTCCAAATAAGAAACCCCTTGAATAATTTTTGGTAAGAAATGTTGAGAAACTGTTAGACATACTAGTGCCTTTCCTCCCTTCACAATTATAGTAATATAATAATATTTCCTCTATTTTCAAGAAAAGTCCTTTTCATTATCTGAGTTTGTATAAATAAATGTAAAAATAAAAAGACTGACAATTCTATATGTTATTCTAAACCAGTCTTTTTAGGGCTATATTTGTTCCATTAGGAGAGACAACAAAAATTGTGTGTGTGTTTATAATTCTATTTAGTTTAGATATTTTTTTAAAAATGTATTCGAATAAACACATGATAAATTTACTTAAGGATAATTAAAATAAAGGTAGATATTAGTCCTTACATTCCTTGTTGTATTTTCCAAATACCATTTCGTACACTACAAATTTTCTACAGCTAATTTGTTAAACATTTGTCAGTTTTCACATTTGGATCCGAGTCTAAGAAGAGTTTATTTTGATACATGGTTTGATAACCCTCATAGGTAGAAAAAGTTATGCAAACCCCAAAAAGTCATCATCATTGACTGTTCTTACTTTAGATATTCATTTTTCAATGTCAGCCACAAACTATTCCAAGAGCTTGGTTGGAATATGGCTAGTTAAATAGCCATTTTTCTTGACATCTCTTATATTTGTGAGCCTATTGAACTCAACTATGCTATATGAACTCAGGGTACGTGAACCAATGAAAGGAGGAATGTCAATCCAAAAAGTAATGCTGAATTACTTTCATTTAATAAAAATATGTAATTTTAAAATCTAACTTTTTAAATACCTCAATAGAACACTTGACCCCCGGTGAGGAAATCAGACCCTTGTAATCAACGAATCTTTACATCCTATGTTCTAAGTTTGAAAACTCAACTAATAAGGAATTGTTAACATGTGATACCCCTTGAGACAAGCCCTGAGGCTTCAGAGATCTCAAAGATTTACTCCTCAGGACAAACAGTGTCTCCCTTTATAGGTCCTAAATCTTCACGACAAACATTGTGACTTATTTTAAATGCATGATGTCAGTTCCCTTCCAAATAGCTTTTTTGGATTCTGCTAATTTAGATGTCTAAGTAAAGTATGTGTTTTTCTCCTTTACTGGTGGAAATAGTGCCATAATCTCACATCCCCTCTTGTCCACTGCTAACCACCACTACGTGTTAGGGCATCTTAGATGCAGTTGGAAAAACAGCCTGGAAGTGCTATGTGTTGAGAAACAGGGGCGTAGAGGTTCCTGCTCAGACTGACAAGCACTCTCCTGCCACCCTATAGCACGGTTCTCATAAACAGGATAGTCTTGCATTAAAATGAGGAGCCTGTGCTTTGGACATTTTCTCTGGTGGCAGCACTATTGTGAGGGAAAGGTGGGGAAAGGCTGGGAGAGGGTTTCCTCACTTTGGGCTTTGCTCATCTAAAAATGGTTAGTTTAAAAGAAAAGATTAAAAATAATATGTCCCTTTGTGTTTAAAGAATAGCTAAATGATCCATTCTCATTAGCTAGGTTATAGGAAAGCTCTTTTAAATAAATACAACTAAAAAATCAAAATGTGAATGGGTGGTTGAAATCCTAGCCTTGTTTAGGAATTTTGCTGTGCGCCCTTTTCCATCACAAATGGTGAAAAGGTCACATCTGATTGAAAACCCAATCGGGCAAGTAGATTCCACAGTACAATAACACGAAGATAAAGATGTGTAATTCCGCTGACAGCCATGTTTGGTTATTTGATGCTTGTCAGCTCCCAGAAATCTTATCTTTATTTGGAAGTACCTACTAAAAGATTTTTCAATGACTTCCTATCACAACACATGCATTACTGTGCACTTAATGTGATTTCCTGCTGTCTCAAGGAAAAAACGAAAACGAGTTCAAATTGAGATATAAAATGATGTGAAAGGCATATCAAAACCCAATAACCAAGCTTTAAAAACTGTTTTCATTCCCCAATAACACTACTAAAATGGTGAGAGATTTTTAAGCACAATCTATAAAGCAGACACAATAGACTTCTATAAAATAATTACGTTTCAAAAAAAGGCAGATGAAACTGCCTAGATTTTTTTTTATATTGTTAGGGGAAAAACAAAAATCTTGGCTGAATGAGTTCCAAATGCACACAGACTTGTTCTCCGTCACCCAGAGTGTGAATCAAGACTGCACAATAAATCACTGCTTATGCAATCTTTTTCCATGCAAGCATAAACACGAATACAACAAACAGCTAAAAAAACTGTTGCCAGACTATGTCTCCGAGCCTCCTGAGGATTTGCACTCAGTATGCTAAACCTATCAAACCCCATAGGATATAGGAATTGAAGAAATGAGACAATTTTCCAGATAATTCAGTTTCAAATCTTATAAAAATTCAGAAGAGTTAGTAAATGATGAGCTTGGTTCTCAGGAGAGTACTGCCTATAGAGACATAGCCTGACCAAATTACATTTCCTGATGCCACAGTGCAACTCTCCTATTGAGGGAGTGCCAGGCTGGGGCCAAATGTAATCTGAAATAGCCTCAAGTGTTTTTTTGGGACCCCACTGGCCCCAGTCTCAAGAACACCATGGATGAGAACGTTTCCTTATATCTGGGCCCTCAAAGATATATTTTTGGAAGATATATAAAGTTTAAGTTAATCAAAAGTGACAAAGAATCGGTTAGTAAGGCATGTTTGTTTGCTTGTTTTTGTTGTTTTTATTATATATTCATTGTCTTATAGTAACAATTTAATAGATTAATGTTCAAAAAAATACCAAAAATGCTCAAAGGAAACCTATCTCCTTCATACATACAAGGCCTGTCCAGAAGGTATCCAGCCATGTAATATAAAAAAGAGACATTTTTTTAAGAAGATACAAGATTCAAGACACATTGTAATAGGTCAGTGACGCCTCCATCCCCTTCAAAGTAGATACCTTGGGACTTTACACAGCTCTCTGTCACTGTCAGCTGCCCTGTTGTATTTTCCTGAATTTCACTGATGGTCTGAAATCTCTTCCCTTTCAAAGGTGATTTTAGTTTTGGAAAAAGTCAGAAGTTGAACAGTGCCAAATCTGGACTGTAGGGGGGCTGAGTCACCTGGGTGATTCGATGTTTTGCAAAAAAACTCTGCATGAGATGTGATGCATGAGCAGGTGCATTGTTGTGATGAAGCTGCCAATCACCAGTTCCCCATAAGCAACTGAATCATTTGAATATTTTTTGTGGAGGAATGTTCAAGCTTAATGCAAAATTTGATGTAGATTCGTTGTTCTACTTGCTGAGTCATTTGAATGTGACAGCCACACAGTACACATGCTCACTCAACAATGTCTACCACCCTCACTGACTAGTAGAGTGAAGTCATCATTGTTCATGCATGTACATTCCAGTCCACTCTCCTTGGCTGCCAGACTACATCAATGTTGCACAAACCATTCTTGTCATATTTACAATGATTGGACTTTTTCTGGACACACCATATATACACACATACACACACAATCATACAATAAATTTTTATTTACTCCCCATTGTGAGACCAGGATTATGTAAATACTGTAATTCCAGTGAGGGACACCTCATCCCTGACCTCAGGAGTTTTTATTCTATCCAAATAGTCAGGCAATTAAGTGCCATAATGTGTGGAATAAAGGACCAAGAGGGAATTTTTTTAAAAATACTTAGTTCAGTCTAAGTTGGAAATGAGACTAATAAGGGTATACTTTCTAGTTTAAGTGATGCTCAGAAGACTTTACTGAAGAGAAAAGAAGGTGAGAGCGGGTTTCAGATGATGCAGAATGTTTTTAATGCATCAAGTATAGAGCACTGAGCAGCTGGGAATGCTGAAAGTATTTCAATGTGGCTACAGCAGAGACATTGAGGGGGGAAGTTGGCAAAAGATAAAACTGAGGGAGTAGGCTCAGGCCTTGGATTAATGTTGTCAAGTTTGAATTCTATCTTGAGAGCAGAGATGAGCCATCTCAACAATGCTCAGTGACGGGCATTACTATATACACTATATAAAGAAAAATTTGAAATTCAAAGATAAAATATGATTTTTCAACGTAATTTAGTGTATCAACCTTAGTTCTGGAAGAAAAGAGATGACACACTCAAGCTAGGTAACTGAGGATAGTTGAATAAAGGTACTATTTATAAAGGCAAATTCAGGATGTAGAGAAATCAACAAGATACAGGTCTAAGTAGGAAGCACTTACTAGTTCTAGGCTTAAAGGACCACAAGAACAGAGTATTACCAGGATAAAGAGAGAAGAGTTTGTGGAGAGAGACATCTGACATTCAGTAAGGACAAGTCCCTTACCCACTGTGACCAGCAGGAAGGGAGTAGGAGAAATTAAAACCTCGACCCACTTTGCATTGGTTGCTTCCAACTGGAAACCAGAGAGTAAGGGAGCCCTTTGGTGTAGTCTCAGGACATAAAGTGTGGTGGGATAGATAGAAAGAGGATACAAAGAGACAAGCAAGACAAGAAGGAAATCAATAACAGAGCTCAAACCTAAGCCTGGTCCTCTGTCTTTAATTCCAAAATCATTAGACAAAAGTTATCTCTACAGGCCTCTATTTCTTTTCCATTTCTATATAAAAAACAAAGTCTATTAACAAAATATTCAATGAGTAGAATTTTTTTTTTAAATACTTGAAACTCTTGGATAATCCTTGCAACTTTTGTGCCCTAGAATTTGGACAGTAGGATGTGCCTCTTTGTTCCCACAAAGAATGAAATAATCTTGGCACTGCAGTAATAATAAAAAAGAAAATAATTATATTTATTTTAAGTGGAAATGGCTATTAAAATACCTTGAATTTCATGATAGAATTTTTTAAATAATTAGAATTCATGCCACTTCAAATTCATTTACTTTACTGATAAATTAATTTACCAGTATAAAGTGCCTTAAGGAATGAAGACAATTTGTTTTATTATTTCTTTTTTCTTTAAAATACTAAAGTATGCTCTTCTGTCTTCAACAGATCAGACAGGTTAATTTCATCGTATTGATTTTTAGGTAAATTTAACAAAAGTGAAAACTACACACTTTATTTTCAAAAGACAATACTTACCCCATGCAATGAACTTTATATAATATACTCAATATAAAACAATGTAAAAAGAAACCTATGGATGTTAACAAATCCTTTTTATAATAAAAAACAGGATTATTCTCCATGAAGCATACTCTATAATAGCTTCTAGGAGGAATGTCAAAATCTAGGTACAGAACAGAGCACAGTAGCCTTTTACTGGGAGACCAGGGATGATTATTTTATTTTTACTAAGGCTTGTAAACTGGCTTGTTAATATGCTCGATTCACCCAACGTCCTTAGCTCTCAGTCTTCCTTTGGAAAATGAGGGAGTTAATTGACCACTTGGATTCACTCCAATGACACCTGGATATTTAGACAACAATATCTTCAATTCCATGTTATACCAGGAATACAAAATCAAAGATACCTGGGTTTTGATTCCTCCACCTTATTAACAAAACTTAAAACTCTAAGTCTCAGTCTATTTGTATGAAAATAGGCACAATAATAATAATCAATTCCTCGTTGTTGGGAGAATTGAATTTTTAAAAATGCCTGTGAAGTGAATCTAAAAGACAGCTGTATTTCTCTACAAGAGAACTAAGCAGATATCACTGCCATTGTATGAATTTGAAAGATGGAAAAACATCCCCTACCCTATTGCTCTAGGGCCTTGATGACAACAGTTTTTTATCTCATTCAATGTTGCTCCCAGTCCCTCAGGGACTACGACTGCTCAGAAATTGCATGTGTTTTATTGTTTCCCTATGTTTGATCAGAGCCATCCTGTTCACGAGAGCAAGAATGAAAAGTGTAAACACGGAAATGCTACAGAGGATAAAATAGAACTGGATTCCTCTTTAATTCCCGAAGCTCATTCCAGTGATGTCTTCAAAATGTGAGGAAGGCTTAGAAATTGTAAAAGCTAGTGAAAACCTATAAGAATCTTCCAGGAAGACAAAAATGTATGTGGGTCCCATTCTAGGCAGGAGCCTACCCAGAGTAGAAGAAGGGGAACTGATACTGGGAAACTTCCCTTAGAGAAGATATTTTTGGTTGTACTTTTTCCTTTTACACACGTTTTCCATGAGAAGACCATCACTTGCTCCATGCTACAGAAAAGGCTGACAACAGCTGCTTTAGACATGCTCTGCAGTGGGTAGCAGAGTAACACTGGTTGGTACTAATTCTTGCTGGGTGCTGAGTAAGTAAGAGATGGCCCGAAAGAACTCCCTCTACCACCTCTACTCCAACATGCAAGGCCAGATACTCAGGAAACTCTTGAAAAATAGGCATCATTTGAGGGCCAGGGCCTTGGAAGTAGAAGTCCTTGGAGAAAGACAATTTTACCTCCAGAGATACTCCATCCATTCTGAAGCTCAGCCCTTTCCCACCCTTAACTCTCCAGATTTTAAGCTCTGCCTAGGACCTAGGCTTTAGATCTTTGGGAGGAAATAAGAGATTAACTGATACCACAGAGAAATATGAGCTCTCAGAAAAAGTAACAAGACTTCTAACATTCACTGAGCACAAACATTACAAAAGAAAAAATGTAAATTAAATTAATTTGGGTTATCATGATGGCATATATCTACTTTCTAGTTTTGTTAGTCACAAGTTTTATTCTCAAAAGAAATTTTCCTTTTTGGCAATGAATGGTTAGTAGAATTCATTTGGGTCTTATCATTATCCCTAGAAATTCCTTTAAAATATTCATGTTTTACATTATATAGAGTATGCATTTTTCTCTTTTAACTTAAAGAGATTTAGATTTCAAAATCAGACTTATTAAATATTCCTCAACAAGAATTCATACTCAAAGGTGATAAGAAAGAATCATTGAAAAAAAAAGCTAAGCCACTTAACCTGAATTAATTGATTTCTCCTTGCCACTCCTGTGAGTGAAATCTCACAGCCTAGAAAGGAGGGTAGAGTGACCTGCAACTGGAAGCAAAGCTCATACCTCTCAAATGAGCCAGAAGATCTGCTCTTAGGACTTCAAATCCCATGTGTTCTTATCAAAAATAAATAAATAAAAAAAACTTTTCATTTAGAACTCATTTTAAACTTACAGGGACATTTCAAGAACAGTATAAAGAATACCTACGTCCCCTATCCAGAGTCAGCCGGTGCTGATGTTTGACCCCACTGACTTCACAATTTGCTCTCCTTCTGTCATAGCAGGCAGATAAGTCGGATGAGCATCTGGGTGTTCACAGGAGTACAGTTCTCTATCACATTCTCACTAGAGGTAGTAGGCGTCCAACGTCTGTTTCCGCGTAGGGCCGGGCTAGATGCTCTGCTCCACCACCACTCTAGGATCTGTTCCATTTTTTTAAACTGAATTTAATAATATCTTTTATAGCAGTTTTTCTCCAGTAGAGGATGAGGCTTAAAATCAGATGTCACATCTGTTCAGTTCCGTAAATCAGAATAGTTGCTCAGTCTTTCTTCATCTTGTATGACATTGAAATACATTTTCTGCTGAATAATCTCTACCTCCCTCCTTTTTAAATTGAATATTCCTCATTTTGTTTGTTGGATGTTTCTTCATTATTAGATTCAGATCATATCTTCCCAGCTGGAATATAATGTCAGTGACATGTGTCCTTCTGAAATATCACATCCGAGGTGCATTAAGTCAATCCGTTTGCATTTCTGAAATTAATTTGAGTTACCTGCTCAGGTGCTGTCCTATTTTCCTGCTGTATGATTTTCCCCTTGCTATTAGTAAGGGTCTGCAGACAGATCCTGCAAGATCAAACAAATATCCTGCCCTTCATCAAAACTTTCATCTCGGGTAAAGCATTTATTATGATGCTTGACCCAGTCTTCACTGTGACGGCTACAAAACTGATTTCCACCTCCAGCACTTATCCATATTTCATAGTCAGCAGTTGGCATTTTCCTGTAAACAAGATCCCCGTTTTCCCTTTTCCCACATTTATTTTTATTTTATTTATTTGGGACATGAATTCATGAATTCCTAGTTTTCCACTAGTTTACCATTCATTACTCTCCTTAGTGACTTGATGTTCAAATTGTTCTTGCTTTGCAGGAGGGGCCCCTGTAAGGTGACTCCTGTGCCTGTGTGACTGATTTTATTATTGCTTTCGTGACTTTCTTACTGTTCAGCATAACAAGACGTTCCAGGCGGAACTCCTCTACCTCAGCTCTGTACTCAGCATCTCTTCAAGGAGCCTGATCCCTTTTCCTAGTGTGTGGTACTAGAAACTAAGATCTGGGGGCTATGTGTGCGTTTCCAGGCCTTTTCAGTGGAAAGAGTTTATAAAGTTACACACCCAAAGGGGACCCTCCAAAAAACAAAATTTATTTATAAAAATTGAGCACTTATTCTTACTTGTTTAAACTTCAGTTACCTTCAAAATACTCTCCACTTGATGCAATACACCTGTCGAGATGTTTCTTCCACTGCTCACAACAGTTTCTAAACTCCTTGATCTTGATGCCTTTTAGAACTTCTGCTTTTTTGTTTCACCTCTTTCATATCAGCAAAAACATTTCCCTTTGAGGACTTTTTTCATCCAGGGAAACAAAAAGAAGTCGCTTGGGGCAAGATCAGGTGAATAGGGAGAGTGGGGCATGGAGGTCATGCGGTTTTGGGTTCAGAAACTGGTGAAAACTCAGCGTGGTGTGGACTGGTGCATTCATAACAATAAATCACACCTCATAAAATGGGCAAACGCATTGAAAAAGTCTTCAAAAAAATTCGCTGAAGCCAACATAGCCTCTCATAACAATGCCAAATGGCACACTGATACGAAAGGGTTCCTAGAACACCCCCCTAGTGGAGGAAGCCTGTACTACAAGGGGCCCACTGTCCTGAAGATAATTCTGGTTTCTTTTGGGTACCCTCTTGTACACCATCATACACAAATACATAAGCACATACAAATATATAGATACCTAAATATGCACAGACAATTTAGTAATCAAGTGTCCATTCTAGTCCCCCCCTTGCTGTCCATTCTCACATGGTTCATTCTTCTCTTCTCCCATTTTATTTCCTTCCTTCCTCATGAAAGCTTTGTCTGCCAACAATGTTGACACACTTACCTATTTGCTCAGTCAGGACTGATTTACACATACGACCACAAAAACAAACCCACTTTTAAAAGTCTGCTATTTGTTTGCGGCTCAAGACTAAGGGCACATACTTCAGAGTTGTGCTCACACATGTCTCAGTCCCAGATATCCATTTCCCTTGCCACCCTACCCTACTACTCCTAATCACATACCTGAGGCAGGGTTCTCAACTTCTCTGAGCTTTGATCTCCTCATCTGTGAAGCAGGCTTGATGATGATTCTTATTCATCGGGTGGGCGTGAGGAGTAAATGGGACTAAGCACATCATGCAATGCTCAATGCTGGAAGAACTCACTGATTGATTTGTAGTCTGAGAAGCAAGGAAAGAAGCTATAGACTCGAGTGTCTTTTGATAAAATAGTCATGGTGTGGCTAATAGAATTAAAACTTTGATTTATAGAAAATTCAGTCTATGGCATGGATTATTATTGAAATATGTATAAACTTAGGCCTGATTTTAAATAATGACAATCCATTCCAAATGTGTTAAATTACAACTTTATTCAAAAACACTCATTGTGTCCACTATTGTCTAGGTGTTGAGTTTCAAGACATAAATAAGACATGTTTACAACAGAATATGAGGATGCAGAGAGGTAAAGTAACTGAGAGCACAAATCACTATAAAAGACACATGCTGCTAGAAGGGGTCGAGATCGGGGGAACATATGGAACCCAGATTGCTTCTGCAATACTTATAGTATCCACCCAAATATTGACATGGAAACTATAGGGAGCCTTCTATAATAAAACTATACTTTCCCTAATTCTAAAATACCACTGAAATTATTTGCAGTATTTGTTCTATATTAAAAACAGGGTTTCAGGTACAATTTCTATGATAGTGAAGTAAAATGCAACCCCCCAGCTGGCTATGACTTAAACACTAAACTTATAAATGATACAACATTTTATAAAATTCTCTATTTACCTATGATTTACATTATCAAGCAAGTCTTAAGAAGCTAAAATATCGCGATCCAGAATCTCTCTCTCATTGGCTAACCCAGAGATTCAAGAAGCTCAGTAAATCCTAAGCAGAAGAACCACACGTAGGCACATTGTAATGAAACTCCTGAGAACCCAAGACCTGCAGAAAAGCCTTAATAACAGCCGCAGAAAAGAGAGGGTGGCGGGGTTGGAGGAGGACATAGTGCCTTCGAAAGTGGAACAATAAACAAAATAATTTGCCCACAGAAATTGTGGAAGACAAAGCTTCCTCAAATAATGCAATTAATGTATGTAAAGTGAAGGAAGAAAATAACTGACAACCTAGAATTTTACACTATATGAAATGAAATGCTATTCAAAAATGCAGTTTATAATAGGCAGAGAAATTAAATATAAGAAAATAAAAGTAAAATATGTGAGAAGGGATTGTTTCAGTTATTGTTTCTAGCATAGTTTGAAAGTGGTAAAAATAAAAAGTCAGAAAGGACACAAAATTTGAACATTATTTGTCAACCTTACTTAATTAACATTTATTTCTCATTCCACTGAAAAAAAGTGCAAAATATAATTTTTTCAATGTATACAGAAATTTACTGAAGTCAAACATATTATAGGTCATAAATCAGGCCGAAAGACATTTTATAGGACTGAAATCACACAGAATAATTCTTATAACCACAAGGATAGTAGAAAATATTTGGATTTAGATGAACTGGAGAAAATGAAAAACACAACTTTAAAAAGTGACAAAGTATAAATAGAAATCTGAATAATATCATACCTTTTAAAGAAACTCAATTTATAATTTAAATTGTTCCCACAGGAAAAATCCAAGCCCCAGTCTGTTTCACCAGTGAATCTTAAATACTATTTAATTAATGTGTTATTTTATTTGCGTATCCCAGACACCCCTCCAGACAACAGAAACAGAGGGCTCCCTGGGCAGCCCATTTATGATGCCAAGATGATATTAACACAAACTCTGACAGAGATATTAAACAAAACTAGCAGATAAACATCTCTTATGAACATAGATGTAACAAAACTGAAAATATTAGCAGAATAAATCCAGTCATGTATAATAAGTGTAATACATAATGAGTTTAACCCATAAGGGCAAAGGCGGTTTAGCATTACAAGATAAATCATTGTAATTCATCACATTAAGAGAATGAAGGTAAAGACTATGTGATAATTTTAAGAGATTCAAAAAGATATACTTTCCATACATGATCATTAAAAAAGTCTCAGCAAATTAGTAATAGAAGAGAATAGTCTTAATTTGATTTAGGATATCTGATAAAAAATCTGCAAGTAATATTATAATCATTGGTAAAAGGTTCAATGCTTCCTCCCACAGTCAAGAGCAGGACGAAGTCACCTTGTATAACCACTTCTAGCCAAAGTTGTGTTGGGGGCTTTATTCATGCAGTAAGGCTAGAAAAATAAACACAAGATAAAGAGATTGCAAAGAAGAACTAAAATTGACTTTATTGTTTACATAGAAAATTTGAAAAGAGTCTACAAAAAACACTATTAGAATTAATAAGGGGATTTAGTAAAGTGACTGAGTTGTAGGTCAGCATATATATAACATAAATTGCATTTCTATTACTAGACACAAAAAAACCCATAAAAAAAGAAATTTAAAATACTACTTAAAATTCCATGATTAAATATAAAATGTCAATAAATAAAAGTAATGAAAGAATTAAGATATTAAAGATATTAAGATATAAAGGTCATTAAACTAAAAACCACATATATAGCTGAGCAAAATTAAAGACCTAATAAATGGAAGGTGTATAGCAAATGATAAATCCCTTCCATTGCTGATATGAGTCTAAATTTGTACCATCTCCTAGGGAAACAGTTTGGCAATAAGTACCAACCCTTTGTATGCATATAACCTATGACCAAGCAGTTCCACTTTGAAGCATATACCCAAGAAAAATGCATACTTCTGTGTATCAAATAATACACAAAGTGTTCATTCATAGTAGTGTATTTATAATAGCCCCAAACTGAAAACAATACAAATGTCCATTTAAAGTTGAATAACAAAGTGTGATATATGTACATATTTATTATAGAGACATAACAAGGAACGCAACTTCCGAGACATAAAACATCGTGTATGGATCTAAGAAACACGCTGAGTGGGAGAGTTAGCACAGAGCAGCCTTTACCTGAAGAGGCACATTGACTGAAAGGAGGCATGTGGGAGCTTCAGGGCCTGTTGAAAATGTGCTGGATGTGGCTCTGGGTAGTTGTTACATAGGTAGAATACATATGAAAAAATGTAACAAGTTGTGCTCTTAAGATTTAGGCTCTTTACTATATTTAAATTACATAACATTTTTAAAAAGCCAAGGGGATCCGGTAACAGAAGCAAACACTGTTTGGAACCACCATTGTCCCTTATACAGCCTGTCCTTACACAGCCTTTCACCCTGTACTGCTACTATTAGTGTACACGCGTGATTTCAATTAATCAGTCACCAAGTGAGAAAAGAGCACCGGATCCTGGGGTGCTACTTACTGTTCTACCCTCAGTGTTCAACTCATTGCCTGACATGTGATATACATACAACAATAAACATAAAAGGGGATTGTGAGGAATAAGTGTGATGGCATTTATTACGAACATACAACCTAGTCCAGTGCCAGGCAATAGCATGTTGTAAAAAATGCTATTTTCCTTCCCTTCCAAGCAAAACGTACAAACTAACTTTACACTTTTTTCATTCTATAGTGCAATTCTCCCTGAAGTGCACTGCAGTATGTATTTTCTTTTAATAATATGAATTCATTGTAAAGCATGATTTGTAGGGTATAAGAGAATTCTGCACTAGTGGTCAAATAACAAAGGCTGAATGAATATGTTGAGCTTCCATCTAAAGGAGAGCCAGGGTGATTTGCTTTGATTATTGCAATGCAATGATTTCTGGGGCAAAACACTTGTTTTTTCACCTTGTTTTAAAATAGATGTGGTTAAACTATAATAGCTAAAATATATAATAGAACATATTTCCAAACAGGAATGGTGAAAGTCTAATTCAATTAGATATTCCAATCATTTTAAGTGAATTGTAAGGGACTAATGTTCTCAAGCCATTACTAGAATTCTATCTGTGTCTATTACAACTAATTCTAGGTTATGTGGTGTAAACAATGTCTTCTTTGCATGGATCTGCAGTAAGGGAAGTTTGTGTCTAAAAGAGAGAGGCAATTAGCATGAAAAGTAGCTGAACTAGGAATAGCAGAGGCCCTTGTATTTCCTAATCAGAAGTAAATGGCATGATTCCAATATGAGCCTTAAATTGTAATTCCCAGGGACAGACACAAAATTACCAGCATTGATTTGCGATTAAACTGCTGTTCACATGAGCAATTCTATGAAGTATATTTCTTGGGTGAGTAGCATCAGGAATATATTCATTTTATGATGAGAAATTATTTTCTTCTGGAATGACTGGAGAGGTCATCTAATCAAACATAAATTCATATGGCTGATAAAAGAGTTGAGGGGTTTGTAATTGTGCTATGAAATAAAGAGCTATTCCCAAGGGTGTAGCCCCCTAGAACATGATACTGTGTTGGTGGGTCACTTTTTATACCATACAATAACTGCTCTTTAAAAATTATTTTCAAAGTTGGCTTTTAAAAATACCTAGCAGAAAAATTTTATGACAACCACAATTTGCCTGGTATATCACATAATTTTACTAACTCCTGTGTGTGTGTGTGTGTGTGAGAGAGAGAGAGAGAGAGAGAGAGAGAGAGAATCTTCCAGCCAGAGACACTTACTTTATCTGTCATATAAGACTACAAAGTATTGATCCCTCTGTTTTGACATATCTCCACATATTTTTCTTTCATTGAGATTTTATAGGGTACATATTTTATTTGTTTTGCAAATAAACCAAAGATAAAATTAGCCAAAAAATAACCTCACCAACTTATTATTACTGCCCAAAGAAAAAATAGTGGCATATGTGCACAAGATACAACTAATTGCTGTTTTCAAAAAAAGAGTTTTCACATTGACATACACACACACACACACACACACACATTGTTTTCTTACTTGGAATGGGTCAGAACATACTACCTGTAGGAGAATTATGGAGACAGTAAATACCTTAAGAACATTTTCGAAAGGTATATAGCCTCACTAGCCAGCTACAATTCAAAGGCGGAAGGAGTGGAAACCTTCTTAGCAGATGGGATGGTGTAATGTGTCTGAGGCTGGGGATTTGCATGAATATGAATTACAAATAGCACAGATAACATGGTGTTCAAAAGCTGTTACGAATCTTGAATGTCAAAGTCATTTAGCTGACATTTGGAGGGACATAATTACCTTAAGAACATGGAAATGGGTTGGTCTAAATTGCATGGGCCGAGAATCACAGGACACACAATGGCATTGCTTTGGCAATAATTGTGACGAGTAGGCATAGCCAAGGAAGCCAAGAACGGTACACATTAATGCAGTGACATTTTTTCAATCTGTGCTGCCCTTTCAGAAATATGCATATGAGGCCTAAATAACCTCTGACCCATTATAAAATAACAGAAGACAAAAAATAAAACAAAATCTACCATAAGCCCGATCTCCGACAGTCTAAAGAAAAGCGTTCATTCACATTTCACACACACAGCTTACATATTTCCAACATTGAAAGTGCATTTAACATTACCAGACTTCAAAGTCTCATCATTTGTGGTAGGTTCACTTGCAAGTCACTAATGGCTCCTGCGGTATCTAGATATTAGACACCACTAGATATCCATTAGGTATCACTAATGGTATCTGCACTGAAAGACTGACAGCTCCTGATTGTGGAGTAGGGTGCTGTTGATGAGAATAACTTCCTATATTAACATAAATTATCAATCACAAATTAAACATGCAGTTACAAAGGAAACAACTGTTTTCCATTTATTCAGGTGTATGAAAAAAAAAGGTATTTGAAATGTGAGTCACTTTGAGATTCTGAGGAAGTATACCAGACACAGTCCACACATTAATAGGTCAGCTCAAGGATCCCTGGAGGAGCTAATTTACTAACTTACCACCTGTGGTGGGGGACCGCAAGAGAGCATATTCTACTCCCTAGTTTTGCCATTGGTACTAGACCTTCAGTATAAGCTATGCTATGACAGGAGGCTGCAAGGAGGTAATGCTTCATTAACATTTCATCAGATAATTCACATTCAGTTACTGAAATATTGATTAAAATTCAACACTAATGATGCAATGAACACTTTAATATCTATCCACTAAAAGGAAAGTTGTGAACCCTAATTAATATTTAATTTTCAAAACTGAACAAGATACTTTATTTTTTTTAACAAATCAATATCCTAAACTGTCATAACTTTTGGAACTCAGCAAATACAACAGAATTCAAATTACACTTTTCATCACCTCCATTCTGACACCAGCCCTGCTGAGCCCCAGCCTCACTGATCACTATTTCCCCTAACGTCAGTGGCATCTACTGTCTGTCCCACACCATTCAACACTTATTCACTCCTCTATTGTTTACTAAGCTTTCACACATATCAGTATTTCCTGCTTAGTGGAATTATATAATTTATGAAATTATTAGTGTGATGTTACTGATAGATTTTGTCAATAAATTAATAAAACACTGGTTGCTGTGTAATGATAAAAACAACACATATGATTTTACTTATATGTGAAATCTATAGAACAAAATAAACAAACAAACAGACTCATAGATAGAATAGGCTGATGGTTGTCAGAGGGGTAGGGACTGGGTGTAAAAGAAAAAGGGATTAAGAAGCACAAACTGGTAGATACAGAGAGTCACAAGGATGTAAAGTGCAGAGTAGAGAATATAGTCGATAATATTGTATTAACTATGGGGTCAGGTGGGTACTTGAAATATTGGGGAAACCACTTTGTAAACTATATTATTGTCTAGACCCTTGCTGTACACCTGAAACTAACACAAAATAACATTGAATGTAAACTGCTACTGAAAAATTTAGAAAATAAATTAAAAAAACAAAAAGCTCTGGCTGGTGTGGCTCAGTGGATTGAGTGTAGGCCTGTGAACCAAAGGGTCTCTGGTTCAATTCCCAGTCAGGGCAAATGCCTGGGTTACAGGCCAGGTCCTCAGTAGGTGGGCATGTGAAAGGCAACCACACATTGATGTTTCTCTCCCTTTCTTTCTCTCCCCCTCTCTCTAAAGATAAATAAATAAAATCTTTAAAATAAAAAACAACAAACATGAATCGCCTGTTGTATGCTAAAGCCTGTGTTAAAATATTGAATAAGAAGACAAATAACACATAGTCCCCTCTATAATGGAGATCACAGGCTGTGGATAAGTCAAAAAGTAGACAGATACACAGAAGTGAGCAATTAACAGACAGACATGATAATTACTATTACTACAATAGAAAAACATTGTTGAGTTTAACAGTCAAGATGGAAACAGGTAAACACAGCTTGCCTCCTCACATGAGCACATTAAAATTACAACTAAAATATAGTTGTAACAACCATCACTCCAAACCATCAGAAATCAAGTTGAATAGAAGTCTGACAATAATGAAATTAAAGAACCCATATCCATCCAGACTGGTAAGGGGGGCAGAGATGCAGAACGGGCTGGTTCCACATCCACACATGGTAGATAAAAATTCAGAAGGGGTATCTTGGGAGCGAGGAATCCCACACCAGCCCCACACCAGCCCACCCAGCCCAGGGTTCCCTGGAGTGCCAGGAAGATAAGTCCCTATAACTTCTGGCAGCAAAAACCAGTTGGGATTAAGCCAGTGGAAGAAACATCTGAAGCCACAAGCAGTTCCTCTGAAAGAACCCACACATTGACTTAATCAGACTCATTCATCTGAGCTCCAGCACCAGGATAGCAGCTTGAAAGTCACCAGTGGCATACAGGGAGGAACTGAAGTGTCTGGCACAAAGGTGGCAGTTGGGGGACATCTTTCTCCCAAATAGAAAGGCAGGCAGAGGTCACTGTCCCTTTTCTGAGCCCTTCCCACACAGAGCCACAGAACCAGCAGGCAGGTACCATATCTGAGACTCCATCAACCTGGCTAACACTTTTTGTCCTGCCCTGGAGATCCCCTGAAACTCCTTCCCATCCTGCTTATAGATACACACAAACAGTTAACCATGACCTTTCCATATGAATGGCTGGTTTTTGTTGATGTTTGACAACTTCCTAAATCCTATCAAACAAGCAACAACAGGCCTCATTAAGCCTCCAGTTGTCATAATTGTTACTAAGTGGCCCCAGGCCAGGCACTAGAAGCAGCCAGCCTAGATTCACAGCTAGGAATCTCCAAACCCAACACAAGTAGCAGTCATCTGCAGATGGCTTTATAGCTTATGCAGGGTGGACCTACGCAGAACACAGGTGGGGGCTGATCTTGGCCTTTACCACCCAGGAAACCTCAGAGCCAGCAAACCTAGTAGACAGTCACAGACCACACCAGAGCACCAACACCCTGCCCCTGCACAGCTGATCCTCCACGGAAGGTGGATGTTGGTGGTCAGAGCCAATCCTTGTAGCTGACTGGCCTGGGTAAATCCCTCTCATTGATCTGCCAACAGCAACCAAGGCTCAACTACGAGATGAGTGTGAACTTAGCCCACAAGAAAGGTGCACCCGAGTGTACAGCTTGGGTGATAGGAGAGGCTATGCCACTGGACCCTTCAGGACACCTACTATATTAGGCCATGTTACCAAAACAGGGAGTCATAGCAGCTCAACCTAACACATAGAAACAAACGCAGGGAGGCTGACAAAAGGAGGAGACAAAGAAATAGGGCCCAAATGAAAGAAGAGATCAAAACTCTAGAAATAGAACTAAACAAAATGGAGATAAGCAATCTATCAGATGCAGAATTCAAAACCCTGGTTATAAGGATGCTCAAGGAATTTAGTGAGGACCTCAACAGCATAAAAAAGATCCAGTCAGAAACAAAGGATACACTAATTGAAGTAAAGAACAATGTACAGGGAAACAACAGTAGAGTGAATGAAGCCTAGAATCAAATTGATAATTTGGAACGCAAGGAAGAAAAAAAACAACCAATCAGAATGACAAGAAAAAAAAAGAACCCAAGAAAATGAGGAAAGTGTAAGCAGCTTTTGGGACAACTTCAAGTAATCCAACATTCATATCATAGGGATGCCAGAAAGAGAAGAGAAAGAGTAAGAAGTTGGAAATACATTTGAAAAATAATGATAGAAAACTTCCCTAATTTCTTGGAGAAAATAGACACACAAGTCCAGGAAGCACAGAGAGTCCCAAACAAGATGGATGCAAAGAGGCCCACTCCAAGACACGTCATAGTTAAAATGCCAAAGGTTAAAGATAAAGAAGAGAATCAGCAAGAGAAATGCAGTTAGTTACCTACAGGGGAGTTCCCGTAAGACAGTCAGCTGATTTCTCAAAAGAAGCTTTGCAGGCTAGAAGGGATTGGCAAGAAGTATTCAAAGTCATGAAAAGTAGTGACCTACAGCCAAGATTTAGAATTGAAGGGCAGATAAAAAGCTTCCCAGACAAGAAAAAACTAAAGGAGTTCATCATCAACAAACCATTATTATATGATATGTTAGAAAGACTCATTTAAGAAAAAGAAGATCAAAACTATGAACAATAAAATTGCAACAAATACATATGTATTAACAATTGAATCTAAAAAACAAACTAAACAAACAAGAACAGAGACACAATCATGGATATGGAGAGTGTTTTGATGATCTTCAGATGGGAGGGGAGTGTAGGGGAATGGGTGAAGAAGTTAGGGGATTAAGAAGTACAAATAAGTAGTTACAGAATAGCCATGGGGATGTAAAGTACAGTATAGGAAATGGAGTAGCCAAAGAACTTATACGCATGACCCATGGACATGAACAATGGCCTGTGGGAGTGGGAAGTACAAGGTAGAATGGGGCGAAGGAGGAAAAATTAGGACAACTGTAATAGCATAATCAATAAAAAATCTGCAAAAAATGAATAAAAATTAAAAAGAAAGAAAAACATTTTTATACCAAGCAATGGAGAAGACCCAAGGAGTTTCTGTTAATGAAAAAATTAAAACCACTCCTCACAGAGAAGCCCATTTGTTAATCATAAAACATATCAAGGTCAAATTTGAGAATTCAAGATTAGAAAATTTTAATTGATGTAACATTTGACAGAATGATGGAAATGAAGTCATATTAGATTATCTCTAATTTAATCAGAGTTGAACAAAATACTGAAGTCATTATAAGATATTTTCAAATTATTCTGGACTAAAGAACTTGATTCTGAAATACAGCCATCTTAATGAAAATTGATTTGATCATTCAATGTATGAATATTGATCCAGTACTCTGAGCCAGAAAGCATGCTAAGGTGTTGAGAGAGAAAAGAATAACCAGTCCTTATAGTCCATATAGTCCAGTCCCCGTAGCACTTACAGTATTTCTCTTTGAATAATTGTGTATATTTTGTTTGGCTCAGTGCTAATCTAAAATCTCAAATGACTATACTTACATTTTTCTTATAGTAATAATAATATATGCATATTGTATTGCAATAGAAAAACTAGAAAACAGAGAAAAGTGTGAAAAAGTGTAACTATAAAACCATTACTTTAATATTTAGTAATTTTATTGATTCCTGTATATCATTTTATTTAAGTGGAAATAACATTTTAAAGCCTGAAATCTCACTGTATGCAGAAACTTTTATCTTCTTTTCGCATAGCTTTATGTTTTAATTGTAATCCTCATAAATTATCACAAGCATGAGTATTAATGTTTTCATATTATTCCAATTCACCCACTCCACAAAGAGTTATTCAGATCGTACTTGCTCATGCCACCATTCTAGATGCGGGTGATGCTGAGTCTTGCTCTCAGGGATCTTGCGGTGGTTCATCTGACTACCATAACTAATTCTTTAATTCGCTATTTTGAGCACCTATTTATTTACCACTAGAATAAGTAAGTGCAATAAAAGGAATATAAATGTCATCATAGAGTCGCTTATCACTCAATGATAGAGTCCTTGAAATGTCATGTCATAAGCAGGCACAGTTTAATATTTTTGATACATATACAAACTTAAAAGAAGAATTTTATAAATATCCACATGCCTACCTGCTGTATATGACTGTGGACAGCTTCACACACTCAAAGCTATGAAGGGTGTTTTTAAAAGTCTCCACCGATTCCACAGTCAAAAAACAACATGTGAAGTTGTCGCAACTGATTGTAATATTGCAGAGATTTTCTCAAATTAATTGGTAATATGTATTTCTACTTTATGTAAACTTCCTGTGAAAAAACATGTACTTGTTAGTCCATTGATAGTATCTTTAATGGATTTAAAAGTTTAATTTGTGGGGTTTATTCTGTAACTTTTATAAATATTTTCCTTTTAACAAAATTGCTTTGTGCTGGAAAAGGGCTTTCTTATTTATTTCAATTATTTACCTCTTTTTATAGAGATTTGTATTTTATATTATCTACTTCAACCCAGTTAACCTATTTTTCTCACTGATGTAATATATAAGGTAAATATCTGACTTGCGCTGGTCAGGTAGCTCAGTTGGTTGGAGCATTGCCCTGATGGGCCGACATTGCCGGTTCTGTCTTCGGTCCAGGCACACACAAGCATGAACGCATAAATAAGTGGAACAACAAACTGATGTAGTTGGCAGATTGTCTTTAAAATAATTTCTTTCGCCAGGTACTGCACTTTTTTCAAGGTACTACTTTCTTTTTAATGCCTTTAAATCTCAGATAACTACACATGGGATAGGCTCTGATTGGGCGCCTAACTGTGGCATGATACACTTAATTAGAAGAGATATGGTGTGGTGAACTTATGAGAAACAACATGTTCAGTTTAAACTGGTGACTTCCAAGCTCGTGAGGGAAACACAACATTGGTCCTTTGTCCTGCAGATCATGGGTTGTGCTTGCACATGTGCGTGCGTACAGGACTGACGTCACTGGGCCCACAGAACAATGCCAACTTATCAAGGCATCCCTGAGAACTGCAGCTATGGAATCCATGCAGTTATTTTCTTTTGTATGGATTCCCTTGGTATTTCCCTCCACTTAAAAGAAGTAGAACGGTTTTCATTCTCTTACTTTGGAATTTCTCCAATTTGGCTTGATCAATGTAATTAACTCCTTTGTGTCTTTGGAGTTTTACTTTCTTCACATTAAACAGGTTCCACTGGATTTGATCATTTTCAAAATCTGATCCCCATGTAACACAATATAATTTGTAATTAATACAAGATATTGGCATTTCAAATCACATCAATGACCTAAAGGTGAATTCAGGTTTTTTCACTTACTTGCATTTATGCATAGCTAATTTGTATAAATTCTCTAACTCTGAAAATCTCCATATGGAAAACAATGATAGTAATAGATTCTACCTCATATGATTGTAGGGAAATGTAAAAAAAGATATATTTGCAAATTCCTTTTCAGTATCTAGTATAATGGGTACTTAGTAACTATTATTATTATAATGATTATTATTCTTCCTTCATCTTGATGAGGATAATTTTAATCAAGTACTAATATCAATGAAGGCATAGTATTCTATAAAATATATTTTTTTAAAAGGTAAAATGATCTGTATCACTTCTAGTTAAATTTTATTCAATTGTCATAAAATTTCTCAAGTGTATAATTTTCAGATACATTTAACAATTACGTATTTTAATCTCTCCATCTTCATTGTAAGATGGCTAGAATGTTATAGGCATAGTGTGGCTGATTTTGAACAAGCCATCTTGATAGTCGTGATTTTGTCTTACAAAAGCTAAAATAATGAGTGCTAACTTACTGTTAAGTGGTTTCTCAGTGGGCTGGATGATTACTCAATAACTCATTACTAGCAAAGCAAAGTCCACAGGGAAGAACAACTCAGCAAAATACTAGGGTATGTGTACAGCTGTTAAAATTGTGCCAAATTGTTGAATAAAGAGATAGTGAACATGAATCAAACTCACAAGTGACACAGAACTAGATACAAAAATCAGAAAAATAATAGGTTAGAATTATTTAAGGGATCCTTTTAAAGTCTGTAAGTGTTGGCAAAATTGAGCAAGTGAAATATAACAAGGATAATCAAATATCAAAAGCAGAACTATTAGGTAAAAGATATTTGAGGGAAGTGATTTGTCTATCAGCTACATGTGAAAAGAATTCAGGTTGGATTGAGTACAACCTCATGGTTAATTAGGCTCAAAAATATATATAACACATCTTAGAATTTATGTTAGTTAATAATAGTCTATAGAAAAGTGGTGCTGGGGGTCCCATATCATTCTATGGTGGGAAGAATACGCCTTGAAGAGCTGGATAGAGCTCCAGCACCACAACTAAAGTGTTGACACTGAACAGTGGAAGAAGGTTGGTGAATCTCAACAGAATAGGCATAGGCCTGGAAATGGAATAGTTGGAAAAATTATAGAGAGAGACAACCACAGTGATATCCCAGTTCAAGGAAACTCTTCTGTGATGCTATCCATGACACAGTGCAGAAGTTATTGGGAGACTAAATCTGTTTATAGGGCTGAACTTTCAACACTGTGCCTAGAATGCGAGAAAAAAATCTGTGTTACTATCTGTATCTGATAGACACCAGCACGGACTAAATAGCTACTTAAGTAACCAATTTCTTAAGAATGCCTCCAGACTTTTTTAGAACATTATAAAATACAATGTTTCATCCCTGTAGGAAGCCTGTAAGAGAATTTTTTTCATTATTATTGACAGAAAAACTTTGATTCCTTCATCAGGAATTTTTTTTTTAATTGGACAATGAAAAAAGCCTGTAACTGACCACATTCCCCCTTTACCTTCCACTGCTTGGAAACTCAGAATTTACCCAGTCATCCACTCACTCGTCTATCCAATGTGCATTGATTATACAGGCCCATTATATTTCAGGAACAGTTCTTTTCTAGGTACTGGGATGCAACAGTGAAAGGTCAGGAAAGGAACTTTCTCTTGTAAAACATCCACTTTTGTGGAAAGAAAGACATGAACCAAGAGATACATGAGTAAAGGAATTTCCGTACAGAGACTGTTAAGAAGGAAATGAAATAAGTTGGCATGACTGAGAGACTGTAGCATTTAGATAGGACATCGGAGTTGAGTCCTAATTCAGGATAACTGCTTTGGCATAGCATCTAAACAAAAAAACAAAAGAACAGCAGGAACAAAAGCCCAGGGTAGGTAAGAATCTGGGCTGTTGGTAGAAAATAGGGTGGGGAGCAGGAGGAGGCTGCAAAAGTGGCTGAACTTAGTGTGCAATCAGAAGGTCAAGGAGATGGGCAGGAATCCACAGTGCCCATTCTGTGCTACTGAGAAGTAATTAGCAAGAATTCCAAGATGGCTACAGTGTAGGTGGAAGCTACATTCACCTCCTCCTGGCGCCAAACCAGATTTACATGTAAATTATAGAGCAATAGACCTGAATGACAAACTGAACCCTAGCTGAACTGAAGTATTATACTAAGAATTGAAAGAAGCCACACGGAAACTGATAAGTAGGGCAGAGATGTGGAAATTGCTGCCCACTCCCCAACACACACACAATGGCTCAGAAGCCAAAGGGATAACTTGGCTCAGCCCCACTGCAGGGATCCCCAAGCAAGAGCAATCGAGAGGGGAACAGGAGCTGGCATAGCATCTCGTGGTGGGAATCAGCGGGGACTCGGTCCTCCTGGGAGAGAAGGAGTCTGCAAAAGACCTAAATGCCACCTTGCCAAGTTGAGCACTACTGTCGTTACAGTACCAAACTTGGCAGTACACTACCCAGTCCTCCAGCTTCTGGTGACACCAACCTACCATGCTGGGGTTCGGCAGAGGGGTCTGCTGGTGACACCTAGTGAGAAGCTTTGGGGTGCTCTTTTTCTAGTGAAGCTCTTGGTAGAGATTCAGACAGTGACTGAACTCTGTAGCTTTGGAAAGGGGACCATTCTTCCCCACCTTGAGTGCACAGCCAGAGCCCCTCCCTCACCCCCGTTGAATCACTTAGCCTGCCCTTCTGGTCCCTGTGGCCTCACCCTGCTGAGTTCAGCCCTTCAGGGGAATCTGAGTGCCACACAGAGCTAACACCTTCGAAGTGTGTCTCCTGGGAGGATTTTGTCTGGGAATCACAGGAAGGTGCTGGGTTCTGTGGCTATATTTAGAGGGGGCTACTTCTATCTCCCCTGCAAACTCAGCTCACACTACTCCCCTCATTTGACCTGCCTTTCTGGCAGCTGTGGGCCCTACCCTGCTGAGCTCAGTGTCATGGGGGGAGTGGAAAACTGCTTGCAACTGGACTAGGAAGGGGAAAATATGTCCACCCTCCATCCTACAGGTTTGCCGACACTACACCCAATGGAAGACTGTCTGGATCTGCCCTCCCAAGTCCCAGTGGGCCTGCCCTACAATATAGGGGAAGGAAGCCAGTGCTTAAAACTGGGACCTTCAGAGCACATCTCCTTTGAAGGCTCTTGGCTGTGTGATGGGCACTGGATTGTGTGGCTGGCTGTAGAGCGGGGGAGGCAAAGTGTTTGCCCCCCTACTTTGGACTTGGCCGGCTCTACCCCCAACAGAGACACTTTTGATCTGTCTTCCTGAGCTCTGCTGTCTCCATCCTGATGCACTCAACCTGAACCTACCATGTTCTTCTCGTGGGGGAGCTAGAGGGGGAGATTCTGGAAGAGACTGACTGCTATGGCTTTGGAGTAGGGGCCACTTTCTCCTCATTGACTGCCTGGCCATGTGACCCCAAGTAGGAGACCTGTTACCCCACCCCCAGCCCTGGTCACCCCACCCTACTGAGCTCACATCCTAAGGAGGGGCCTGGACCCACTATACAGTCTTTGTTTGGAAGGCTCTGGAGGTACACCAGGCAACCTCAGGGTGAGGGAGAGTAGTTGACAGGTAGAGCCAGACCTCAGGGAACCTTGAATCTCCCCTCAGCTCTATACTGGAGCAAGTTAACTCTTGTACACAGCTCAGCCCCTCCCATGCACACCCAGGCCGCATAGATGCAGCCTCAAACAGTGAATAGCATGGTAGCTCTGGGGAGGTAGTCCAAGGTGAGTTACACACAGTGTCTGACATCAACCTGTGCCACCAGAACCTCACCCAAGTGGACCCAGAACCTACACAACCATTGGTGGGCTTCAGACCACACCAGAGCTTGACCCAAGTAGCCACACAAGTGGTACACCCAAAGGAGGATCCTAGCAGGGATCAGACCCTGCTGGGAATAACTATGCCTTGGGAAGCAGCCCCTGCACAGCTCCTCTACAGGGTGATTGAGGTCTGTCCTTACAGTCAGCCAGTCTGAGGGGTTAACTCCACTCGCAAAAGGGCCAACAGAATTCAGGATGCAAATACAAAAGGAGGGCACATATAACCCACAAAAAGTTTCCTGGAGCACCTATCTTAGGTTATTTGGAAGATTATGCCAGTGAGCCCAACAAGACACCTGCATCATAAAGCCATCAAGACAAGTTTGGGGGTCATAGCCGATCTACCTGATACACAGAGACAAGCACAAAGAGGCAGGCAAAATGGGAAGATGAGGAAATATGCTCCAAATAAAATAACCACAGAAATCCTGAGAAAAAGAATGAAATAGAAAGAACCAAGATACCAGATGCAGAGTTTAAAGCAATGGTTCAACAATGCTCAAGGGCCTTAGAAGACAAATGGATGATCTCAGTGAGAACGCAAACAAAGAAAAGTGAACATTCAAAAGAACATAGAAACAATGAAAAAGAGCCAGTCAGAAGTGAAAAATATAAAGTCTGAAATAAAGAATTCACTAGAAGGAATCAACGCCAGATTAGATGAAGGAGAAACATCAAATATGCAATTCAGAGGACAAGAAAACAGTAAGCACTCAAGCAGAACACCAAAAAAAAGAGATAGAATTTTATTTTAAAAAACAAGGAAAGTCTAAGGGATCTCTGGGACAACATCAAGCATAACAGCATCCGTGTCATAGGAATACCAGAAAGAGAAGACAATGAGCAAGGGATCAAGACCTGCTTGAAGAAATAATAGCTAAAAACTTCCCTAACTTATTGAATGAAAAAGTCACACAAGTTCAGGAAACACAGAGAATCCCAATCAAGATGAACCCAAAGAGGCCCACACCAAGACATATTATAATTAAAATGCCCAAGGTTAAAGACAAAGAGGGAATCTTTAAAAAAAATCAAGAGAGGGACAATTAAGTTACCTACAAGGGAGCTCGATATGTCGGCTGATTTATCAAAAGAAAAACTTCAGGCCAGAAGGGACGGGCATGACATATTGAAAGTGATGGAAAGCAAAGACCTACAACCAAGACTACTCTATCCAGCAAGGCTATAATTTAAAATTGAAGGCAAAATAAAGAGCTTCCTGCTGCCCCCTAAAAAGCTAAAAAAAAGTTCATTACCACCAAAGCAGTACTGCAAGAATGTTAAAGGGCCTGCTTTTAGAAGAGGAAGGAAGGGAAGGAGGGAGGGAGGGGAAGAGGGAGGGAGGAAGGAGTCATAACAATTTTTTGTTACTATTGCAACAAAAAATAAGGTACCCAGGAGTAAATTTAACTAAGAAGGTTAAAAGACCTGTACTGAAAATTATAAGATACTAAAGAAAGCAATTGAGGAAGATACAAATAAGTGGAAGCATATACTAGGTTCATGAATAGGAAAATTTAACATCATTAACATCATTTTAACATCATTAAAATGTCCGTACTATCCAAAGAAATCTACAGATTCAATGCAATTTCTATTAAAATATCAATGGCACAGCTCATGGATCTAGAAAAAATATTCCAAAAAGTTATATGGAACTAAAAAATACCCTAAATAGCCTCAGTAATCTTGAGAAAGAAGAACAAAATTGGAGAGATCATACTACCTGATATCAAACTGTACTACAAGGCCATAATAATCAAAACAGCCTTGTACTAGAATAAGAACAGGCATATAGATCAGTGGAACAGAATAGAGAGCACAGAAATAAACCCATGCCTTTATATTTAATTAATATTTGACAAAGGCATAAAGAACATACAATGGGATAAATAATCTCTTCAATAAAAAGTGTTGGGAAAATTTGACAGATACATGCAAAAAAAAATGAAATGGGACCATCTTATTACACCATTCTCAAGAATAAACTCAAAATGGATTAAAGAATTAAATGTAAGCCATGAAACAATAAAACTCCTAGAAGAAAATATAGGTAGTAAAATTTCAGATATTTCTTGTAGCAGTATTTTTAGTGATTTATCTCCTTTCCCAAGGTAAGCAAAGAAAAAAAAATTAAATGGGACTACATCAAACTAAAAGGCTTTTGCACAGAAAAAGAAACCATCAACAAAATAAAAAATGAACTCATTTGAATGCAAGAACAAATTTGCCAATGATACATCTGATAAAGGGTTAATTTCCAAAATATATAAAGAACTTAAATAAATCCACACCAAGAACACAAACAATCCAATTAAAAAATGGGTAAAGAACCTGGGTAGACACTTCTCCAAGAGGACATCCAATTGGCCAATAGACAGATGAAAAAAAAATGCTCAACCTCATTAATCATCAGAGAAATGCAAATTAAACCCACAATGAGATACCACCTCACACCTTTCAGAATGGCAATCATCAATATATCAACAAACAGCAAGTGCTGGTGAGGATGTGGAGAAAAGGGAACCCTGCTGCACTGTTGGTGGGAATGCAGACTGCTGCAGACACTGTGGTAGACAGCATGGAGTTACCCCCCAAAAATTAAAAATGGAACTACCTTTTGAACCAGCAATTCCATTTCTGGGAATATATCTGAAAAAACAAAAATACTAGTTTGAAACAATATATGCATCCCTATGTTCATTGCAGTGTTATTTACAATAGCCAAGATCTTAACACAGCTGATGTGCCCATGAGTAGATGAGTGGATGAAAACGCTGTGGTACATTTACACAATGGAATATTACCCTTTGCAACAGCATGGATGGACCTGGAGATTATTATGCTAAGTGAAATAAGCCAATCAGAGAAAGACAAATATGATATGATCTCACTTATATGTGGAATATAATGAGCAAAATATACTGACAAGCAAAATAGAAAGAGAGGCATGGTTGCTGTACATATAGGATGTATATAGTTCACACAGAAACAGACAACATTGTGGGGATACCCAGAGGGAAAGGGGGATGGGGCTAGAGAGAGGTGGGCAGAGGGGGGATAAATAAGGACATAAGGAGACTTAGCTTTGGGTCATGGGTGCACGATGCAGTGTGCAGATAATGTTTGCTGAGTTCTATACTTGAACCCTGTGTGGTTTTGTGAACCAATGTCACCCCAATAAGTTTCATTCAAAACAAGTAATTATTCCATGTGTGAGGGGAAGTCATTCAAGGGTCTTCAACAGGGAACATCATGATCTGTTTCTTATCTTTACAATAATCAGTGATGCTGTTGACTCTTTAAAAACCTATGATTTGTGTATAAGCGTATGGGTTCTTAGTTTTTCCCATGTTGATCTTCTACTCTGGCTTCTCTGATCTTGACTCTTACGGGTCAAGTTAGTATTTGATTCTCAATATTTAGTATATATATTCTCAGAAGCTGACCCAAATCCCATAAAAATAAGATTTGTACATTGAAAAATTAAGTAAATAAGTGAATTATGACTTCTTTGGGGCATTTTTGAAAAGGATTAATTTCAAAGACAAGTGTGATCTTTAAAAACTCTATCAAGTCTGAAATTCTAAAGATCCATTATGTTTTTTGTCAGCAGGAGAGGGTGGGTTGAAAAGAATTCGGGCTAGATAGAAGAGTGCGAGACAGCCTAGGAAATAGGGCTATGGAAGTTTGGAAGTGCAAGCTTGGCCTGAAGACATATGCATTCTTTTTTCCTAACACTGCTGGCTAAACAATGCATGTTTCCCCTCAGATTCTGATGCTACCCATGATGCCTGTTGAAGATCTTGGTCTATAAACTCAGGTGTAAGAGAAACACTATTTTATTCTCCTTAAGTCAGCCCCTTGCCCACACTGAGATGTGAGAAACACCGATGAGGAATGGGAGTCTGTCACCATCTACAAGTATAAAAATATAAACCTTTAAATGATGCCAAGGAACTGTGGGAAGAAATGCTATTTTTCAGTATATCCTAGTCACTCCTAGCATCCTCATTTTCCAAGCTAAGAGTGAGTACTCAAAATCTGGTGGTTCTCCACTTCTTGCCACTTATTGGGTATAGGAACCTTCCTTTGGTTAGGTCCTGTGATTGAAGTCCTGCCTCCCTACGTGTGCCATGCTACCAACCACTGGGAAAACTGGTTCCCTCCTTGTTTCTCTGCTAGGGAGTGCTTCCTGAGTTTCCATTACACCCTAGAGTCCTGTCCATGTATCTCCACCCATCCCCACCTTACCTTACTCTCTTACTTGATACAGCTTCTCCATTAGCTTTTTAAAGATACCCTCCTTTTTCTCTCTTGCCAATCAATCAACTGGAAACTCTCCTATTGGTTTTGACTTTCTGAAGCACAGTCTTTTTCAGGTACCCTTACTGTGGGGGGGGGCTCTGCCCACAAGGCCCCCCGGCCACCATGAATGAGAATAAGTCTACCAAGACATGATCTGCTTGGGGAGGAAAAGTGGCCGATCTCTCAGAAGAGAAGGGCCAACACCCTTTTCCTCAATGGGCTTTTATTTGGTTCAATTTGCACAGGAATACAGGTAAGGTTCATCAATCATTGTCAGGCAGTAAGGATCAAACAATAGATAACAAAGAACTCTGAGGGCTTATTCTGAGTCAGGGTCAGTTAGCTAAAGGGCTATAAGACTTTGGGGAACAAACTCATTTCAGGCTTAGACCCTTATCATTTAAATTGAAGGTATTAGCAAAGTAGGTTTCATAGGATTTTATGTATTCTTTTTTAGGCCTGATCGCCCTTTCCAGCACAGGACTGCATGGCCCTCTGTCATTGTTTCAGGCTTAAGTTGAGTAGGAGCAGTAAGGCAGCCAAGAGATTAGGAGACTTCTTGCAGACAGAATGATGACTCAGGCTATGTCAAAGGTGAGGGGTGAGGGTCCATCATCCCCTTTTTCTATAGCCCCCCAAGTCCTTCCCTGTGGGCCTCTTCATGGCCATGCCTGTCTTAGGTCATCCCTCCCTTGAGGAATCATACCTGTCATTGGCTAACTGGTCAGGCTCAGGGCCAAGCAGGGTAAAGTAAAGTGGGCAGAGGTGGAGCCCCTGCCAGGGAGATAAGCTTTGTCTCCTTAGTGGCTTATGGTCCGAAGGTCTCTGACCCAGCCTTAGCCATGGAGGGTTTACAGCTTCTGAAACCAGGCAAGGCGCTTCCCAACATCTTACTATTCAGATGGAGAGTCCAAAAGCCTGGCTGACAGAAATATAGAATGAATAAAACTACTCAATACACATCATACCTTTTACAAACTATTTTTGTCTGAAATTATAGTCTTATTTTAAAAATCATATGAAAATTCTGGCAGCAAGTCATTAACAAATCATATATATTGCTTTCTGAATTTTCTTAATATCAAATTCATTTTTATGATAAACGTAACTTTAAAAAGCATGAAACATATGCAAAAATACATATTATGGCAAATAAATGAAGAAAGTCAAAAAGATTCAGACTGCTTTTAGGACCCAAGAGCTAAAGAAATAAAACTACTAATGAATAAGGGAGTGAATGTAAAATACTGATGTCCACGAGCTTTGGAGGAATTTAACTGCCAGTCTGCTAGGTCTGCCTTGAGTCTCTGATTATTTAATTATATTTATTTATCATTATACCACCATTTGTGGCTCTTTGAATATTCCTCATTCTGGAACCTTCCAGGGACCTTCTGTACATGGGTCAACCACAGTATTCCATTATAGACTGATTATTTTTAATAACCATTAGATGAAACCGAGGGTAATATTTAAAATATTTAACAGTGGTAAGAAAGACGATCACTTGGACAGCTGTGAGAGCAGAGTCCTGAAAGCCCCTGGTAGCACTAGTCTCTGCCCTTGTGTTGTTGGATTATGCAAAAGTAAGAAGGGTCCTGAGGAAGGAGCTTTGATAGAATGAGCTCTGAGAAGCTATCTGCGTACTGAAGGCAAAGTGTTGCAATGTTTTAGCAACTGGTAACAACTCTACGCGTGTGCAGCACCTGACTATTAGCCCTGTGTGTAGCCATATAACTATCATCCTGTAAGCTAAGAGAGTTGCGTTAAGCAAAATAAGTATTTCTTCTCTATATAGTAGCAATGTAAAAATTCAAAGAAATTACTTATGTTACAGATGATATACAAAGACAGTAATTTTAATTTCAATGTGAGTGTGCTTATTAACCTAAGCAGTATTTTAAGACTTTTTATATTCAATGCCACATTTTCAAAAATCTCCCTGACCTCCTCATTAAAAATAAAGTGTTTTCCAACCCTCCCTCGTCAGACTCTTTCCCATCCTGTGTCTGTTTCCATCACATATGACGATTTACAATGTTTTATTTAAAACATGTATTTGTTTAACTACCAGGGTTTGAGATTTGTTTTTCATGTGTGTGTGTGCATGTGTGTGTGTGTTTCAACTAGAATGCAAGCTTCCTAAAGCAGGGACCACCTTTGCATCGTACATATCTGCACTCTCTTTGAGTTCGCAGGGCCTGGTACTTAGGTGATCAGTAATTTGTTGAATAAAGTAATGATCCTACATCACAACCAAAATTAATCTGTTCATCTTCTATATTTCCATGTCTTTGGTTGTTCACCACCATTTTAGACTATAATATCATGTGCCTTTTTTTTTTAATGATTTAAGTTCTGAGAGAATCGAGGCAGGTCTGATTTGTTTTGGTGTGCCATTTCCATTATCCAGTGCCAAGCACATAGCTAGTTATTAAAGAGTAGCTGAAATGAGACTGGAAGACAGAGCAAGCTGCTTCTATTACTTTCTTGCAACAAAGACAAGCTTATTCGGCTAGTCACTGAGATGCTTAATCACTCAAAGGCTGAATCTCAGTCTCAAAACATTGGGTTTCTCTCAAGATCATGAGTTAAAATGAAAAAAGAAGAAAGGAATGCCAACTATTTCTGCCTGAAAGCATGTTCTCACTCTGAAAGTCATATGAAAAACTCAGGGGCAAGTCACTGACAAATCACACACACTGCTGGGGAAGTTTTCCTAATTATATATTTCAAATATTTTGTATTAGGAAACAAAGAAATAATAATAACACGGCCTAATTATGATCTCTTCCAATTTCTAGAAAGCAGGGTAATTGACTAGTCTGAGGATATTACAAAGAGCTTAAATCTTTCTCCCCCTCAGAGAACAAAAAAAGAAACTTGACTTTCTTCTTTAAGTCTTTACATTTGGAACACATAGGAGGACTGTGTTGATTTTTAAAAACAACTTGACACAATGCAGCAGCGTCCACAAGCATGAATGTGAGGAGCCGGTGAGCACCCCACACTGAAGTGGCAGCCAGCAGGGAAAGGGGCCCTGGGGCTGGTCTGCTGCTGCTATCACATGCTGGCCTAGACCAGCAGCAGCAGCTAGGTTTTTGCACTTCAGTTGAGGAACAAAGAGTATATCAGTTTTATTCACATCAAATTATCCACATTCTTTGAGAATAATCTAGAAGGATAATAAACAATGCCTTTTTCACCTTTCAAGTTTAAAAATTTACTTCGCTCTTCAGAATACAGAAAATGTTGTGATTATGAATCAGACACATTGCATGCCTTGAAGACTCTAACTTGAGTTTCTCAGATTTAGTAAATAAAATGAAAAGATTTCCAGATAAAATGGTATATCAGTAAACAACAGTTTATTTTGGTTTATTTATGTATTATTTTTATCTTAACCTGAGAACATGTTTTCATTGCTTTTTTTTTTTAAAGATTTTATTTATTTTTTAGAGAGAGGGGAAGGAAAGGAAAAAGGGTGAGAAACATCAATGTGTGGTTGCCTCTTGCATGCCCCCTACTGGGGACCTCACCCACTAACCAAGAATGTGCCCTGACTGGGAATCGAACCAGTGACCCTTTGGTTCTCAGGCCAGCATTCAATTTACTGGATCACACCAGCCAGTGCTCATTGCTTTTTACAGAGAAAGGAAGGGAGAGAGATGCAAGAGAGAAGCATCAATTGGTTGCCTCCAGTATGCACGCCCAAACTGGGTATCCTACACACCTGGACCAGGAGTCATATGTGCCCAGACAAGGGACCAAACCTGCACCCTAGGAATGTGCTCTGACCAGGAATCAAACCTGCAACTTTTTTTGATTATGGGAGAATGTTCCAACCAAATGAGTCATACTGGCCTGGGCAACAATTTATTTTTGTTAGAAAAATTATGTTGATGCAACATCCTTACATTATGTGAAATTCAAATTTAGCTGGGAGTCCTGTACTGTGTCTGTCAACCCTACCCTAAGTTTGAATTCCAATTTTTCTACCAACTACTTCTTGCTAGTTATTTAACCTCTCTGAGCCTCACTTTTCTGGAAAATTAAAGTGACCATATCGATCTAAGATGATTTTTGAGATAATCAAATGAGACATTTTTGTGTCTCCTGGTATGAATGCCAAATCAGAAATAAACATAAGCATACCTTTCAGTCTAAAGGTATATTAATAGTCAAGATAAGGTTAAACCTATATTGCGCTAACAACATCCAAGTCTCAATCTCCTAACATAAAAGTTTATTCTCATGCATGCAGGATTCCACGTAGCCTCTCAATTATCCAGACTGGCCCTGGCTGGTGTGGCTCAGTGGACTGAGTGCCAGCCTGTGAAACAAAGGGTTGCCGGTTCTATTCCCAGTCAGGTCACATGCCTGGGTTGCAGGCCAGGCCCCAGTGTGGGGCACACAAAAGGCAACAACACGTTGATGTTTGGGGTCATGGCTCATTGCTAAAGACTTTCTTCTTTGTTGAAGTTGTCCAACTAAAGTCTAAGTCTACTTCTTCACAATTCCCAAAATTCTCTCCACTCTATGGCTCTCACTGTCGATGTTTGTACTTTATTTAAACAAAAAGAAAAGCTATAGAAAATAAGATAAAAGAATAGATCACTTTTAAAAGCTAAGAAAGCTTAGTGAAAATTACAGTATATAACCAGTCAATCAGAGTTTCTGTTTCTTACAAGTTACTGTTCGGTAAGTGGGATAGAGGTGTAGTGCGGGGCAGAGTGTATTGCCTCTTTTTCCTTTTTGTTCTGGTTGCCGTATGTATGCACTACTTCAATTTTGAAAGAATAATTTTATATGGGATATTTACAACCACAAAAATGAAAGTTTAATTGTTTTGTCCAATTCTAGGCTAAACTTTTAAATTTATTAGTCAAGTAAATGTACTTAGTGTATCATATATGTCTAAAAAAATAATAAACTGTAATGATCACCATGTCTAATGTTTTAAGGACCTGATATTTTTTACTCATGATGAAAACAATGACAGGAATACATATTTAATATACACATTCAATGAATAGAGAACATAAATTATTTTGCAGCTGGATTTCTGTACTTCATCTATTTGAAAGAAAGTTTTGTTTGCTTCCCATTTGATTTTTCCTACTGATCAGTGTATGAACTTAATTTTCTTTCTCATCAGATTCCTACTCTATTTGTTTAAACCCTTTATGCGTGCTGGAGGAAAATCATTGAGTTCTGCAGAAAAACATAGAGCTCTATTTCTACTGGACCTACTTTTAGTTCTGCATAAGAAAATAACGTGTTGGTAGAGCTCATTTCAAATTATAGAAAAGGATTTGGTAATGAACTCTGACTCAAATAGCACCTGCAACACCACACCAGGGTTAGACGAGGAATTCAGTATGAAAAGGTAATAGTCTATCATTGTTAAGACACACGATTAACACAGCTCATAAGTGAAACATGTCTTTTACCAACCAATTTCCCTTAGACCCCAGCTAACTGCTTATTATAGTTCCCTCTGTCTCTATGCCCTGTGCATGATTGTCTTGCTTATTTCAAACTATAGGATAACACAACCACAATCAGCTTTAGTATAGTGGAAATACTGCTAGAGATAGGACTAAGTGAACAATTGCTTATTTACTGATATACAACTTAAATAAATCATTTTAGTTTCATTAACCTCTATGAGTACCCTTTGGAGTTACTGTGAGGATTAAATGAAAAATACATTGAAAATATGAAACATAAGTTATGGCCCCAATATTGTAAGTACTCCTAGAGTGTGAGTTGACTACACTTTCCGACGTTCACAGAGACCAAACAGTTTCATTAATAAATGATGAAGCTAGGCACATCTTTACTATCAACAGCCCAGACCAAAAAAAAAAAAAAAAAGGTATGAAACAAGCAAAAAGCAAATATAAAACTGAAAAATAGAAATTAATGAACCCTTGGAAGATATAAAACATAAAGTAAGCAAAGCTAAAATTCATTCCCCAATAAAAGCAAGACTTTTTCCCTATTTAAGCACTATTCCTAGAATCATGCTTAAGAATTTCATAAAGGTAAGAAGTCACTGTTGACATTACCAACAAAGACTTTTTTGTAGATCTGAAGAATTTCCAGATGCTGAGAGAAACAGATGCAAATAAACAGGCACATTTGTAATGAGTAGCATTCCCGAGTACTACAAACTGCCTCACTTTCTCCGCGTGACCCATCAGAATAGCTACACTTTTTTTTTCTGGCACTTTTCTCTGTAGTATACATTTCTGCCTGAGGACTGCTACTCCCTGCCCTCCTTCCCTTCATGTGGAACATCCCAGGCAGAACAATCGAAAGCAGAAATTCTTTTCTATTATTGACAGCACCTGTAATCCTCGGCTGTGACTCTAACATGAAAAGGTAGGAAGGTAGAGAACACTAACCAATAAAATCCTTAACTGATAAAACAACTCAAAGAGAATTTACTTTAATCATCTGCTTAATTTATATCTACGTGACGTTTCTCAACCATGCAGAGCTCACAGAGGACCAGCAATTGACTGCCAGGGGCTTCTCTAGCACACAACATGTGGAGGACCACCCCCGGCATGGGCCCTCACACCCCTGACTCAGGCCTCCACAGTCGCCTTTCAGCAAGGTGCCCACAGCCTTCCCCCTTTGCCCTTTCCATTTCCCTCCAGGACTGCAGCACTGCCAAGGTCTTCATTCCCTCCTCCTGTGTGTCACTTCTGATGTCCGGTCCTCATGGTGGGTTATCAGATGGAGTAGGAAGAAAGAAGAGGGTAAATTCTGGTTCTGGTGAAGAGGTGGAAAAGGCAAGGGGTGTCCATCACTGTCTGCCTTTTGAAAGGTTATCTCCCAAATAAGGAGACATCCTTAATATGAGTATACCCAAATGCTGGTTGTCTCTCCAAACTCCTTATGTATAAAAAAAGAAAGAAGGAAAATTGAAAAAACTCTGCCTTTTTCTGTAAATTTGATTTGCATTCCAAATCCCCGCAGGCCTTATAGGTATCAGAGTAGGGTGTGTGTATGGAAAGGGAGAAGAGGGAGGGGTGATAACCCTTCCAACCAGGTCGAAACTAACGGAAAGAAACAACAGCAATAATTACATGTGCACACAAAACCCCTCAGTATCGATCATGCTTTTTATTTATCCTTTTAGATTTCCTAATTTTAACTTCTTAACTGTCTCACTTTACCCCTTTATAAACTGACAAATTATAACTTAATTCAGTGAAAAATGTTATTTGAAATGTAGGTGAATGATTAGTTAGATCAAACTAAATCAAAACTAGCTAATCTTCCTCAGTTCATTATTCATATGGATTTCATTCTGTTTTATTAATAAATTTGATACTGATTATGATAAATCATTCCAGATCCTCACTTCCCATATCTGCATATTTCAAGGTTTTTGACTTTTAAGGTAAGGCCTTTTAAATTTTTTTCAACCTCTTAAAAGATTTTAAAGATCTTTTTTCAAAGTACTTTAATGTGATCATTCTTATGCATGAGATTTTTATACTTCTATATGAGATATAACAATTTAAATATAACTTGACTTACAAAAAGATTTAGGCTATTTAGGCTTTGCATTCATTCTTTTATGTATATATATATACACACATATATACATATATATTTATTTACTTATTGTTGTTGAATTACAGTTGTCCCCATTTTCCCCCCACTACTTTCCCCTGCCCTACCCACCCCCACCCCCCAAATTCTATCCTCCCTCTCCCAGTTGTCTTTTCCCTTGAGTCCTTTATACATGTTCCTGGACAACCCTTCCCCTTCTTTTCCCCATTATCCCCCTTCCCCTTTCCCGCTCTGGTCACTGTCAGTTTGTTCTTTATTTCCATGTCTCTGGTTCTATTTTGCTTGCTTGTTTGTTTTGTTGATTAGGTTCCCCTTATAGGTGAGATCATATGGTATTTGTCTTTCACCACCTGGCTTACTCATTCTCTTTTATACGTGAAGCTCCTTCTGTAGCCAAAATGCTGGGTCAGGGAGGTCCCTGCAGGGCTGTCTTTTGACTAATAGGCAGTAAGCAACCTGCCTCTAAAGGCAGGGAACTTTCCCCTCTGAGCTTCCCCTCTCACCTGATCTTGCATATATTGTTCAAACTTGATCAGTAAGTTTTCCTGAGCTGCTTCCTCTCTATTAAAATTTTTTCTAACACTGCCCAAAACTAATAGTTTTTTTGATCCCAAAATTATATGATGTTCTTTAGTAGTGAGGAAAGTTTCTAAAACTGTCCAGTAAAATAATTACCAATTATCCTTAAAATGGGCAACAAAGAGGAGAAGTTGAATGCGAACTCAGGGAGTCTCATTCGGTTAGCAGCATTTCATTCCTGGCAGCACCCATTTCATTCATTTTAGTGAAGACACTTCTAAAAATCAACAGAGCATTCTGGTTAATGGACAGCAACACCCTTTGTCAATCTTTTAATGCTCTTCACTGAATCATTTGTGAATAGGTACCATAAATGTTTCCAAGGAGAAAATGTGATTTTGCCAACATTGAGAAGTCTTATCAATCTCTGGGCTTCCTGTCTAGTAGTGAGTGACAAAGAGTTAATGACCAATTTCTCATAGTTGGAAATGGCCCTGGGTTCTCTAGTCCAAGTAATTTCCCCAAATTTTATAATTCAGACTGGGGATTTAAATTTTATTTCTGTTTTTCTATTTGTCTGCTGGGTCACTGAGGTCCTACTTCCTCTTGTGCTTCTAATTTATTTAGGAATTCTGTCAGACCATTTCTAATGACTGGCATGAACACAAGTCAGAGGAAAAAGATCAGGCAAGATAACAGAATCACTAATGCCATCTACATCTCTAAAATATGATGAATCCTCCACCTGCAACATTAAAAAATAGATTTGTAATTATTATGCTGGCTATTTTGGAGGCTTCAAAATAGCTAATGGTCGGTCATTGTAATAGAGACTATTAGCTGATCACCAAACCTATCTCCTCCTTTCCTTGCCATAGAGCTGTACTACGTTTCCCAACCTCCCTTGTAGTAGGGTGGGGCCAAATGACTATTTCTAGCCCATGGAATTTTGTAGGAAATAATGAAAGCTACTTTCAGGTTTGCCCTATAAAATAAAAAATCTTCCACATGACAGTACTCCATACTCCTTCCCTTTTTTCACTATATTTATGCAAACATGCATGATGACCTTTGAAGCTATGTGTTGAAGATGCAAGATTCACAAATGAAAGGGATATAAATTCTATCACTTAAAGGAGAACTGCTCTGATTAGGAACATCCACTTTACAATTCATGTAAGGAGGAAATTAATACTTATGATATGATAAGCTACTGAATGTCAAATGTTTTCCTGTAACTGCAACTAGAGTTACAAAAATACACAGTCCGGCATCCTTCCTTTTTTCACAAGGTATCATGCTGAAAGAAGAGAAGGAAGAAATGTTGCTACCCAATCTCCAACCTTCCCTCCCCCATGATGCTGGATTGTTAGTGTATCACAGAAGTTATAAGGCTCTCTCATGTTTTTAATTAAGGTATATCTCAGAAATAAGCCTCGATGTCCATTTTATATGCACATCAAATTAGATACAAGGACTAAGTTCCAGAGTCTAATTAAAACAATTGCTAAAGCAGTAACTTCCACAAATTATATTATTTACATATGGATAATGTACACACATATGTAGACAGTATATAAATACATACACATATAAAACTATTATATATTCTATAATATATATCTGTCTATGTAACTATGAATTATATGTAAATAAAATTACATTCTCTACATAGATTTTTGAAGTAGTTAATAAGGAAAAATAGTTTAGTATTCATTTTGCATGAGCACTCACTCTGTACACACCGACATCTTTTTGACTTAGAATGCTTAGGCCTTCTCAAATATTTCTTTCACTAGAAAAATCAATCACTACCCCTATACTTTACAGCATGAATATTAAAATAAAAGTTAAAACAGGAACAGTGTCAACATTGTTGATATAGATGATATAGGCTTGATATTTTGCTTTTTCCATATTTTCAAAATAGGGTTAAAAAGTAAAAGATGAACCAATCTGCTCGTTAAATATATAATATCCACATTACATATGTATAACACATATGCATATTTTACATATATGTATACACACATTATTTTCATATAGGTATACTCAACAATTTTATAAGCGTCTGGATATAAGGACTATATTCCCTATCACTTTCAGAGCTGAAGCCCCTAGCACAAAGGAGAATATGAGGACAATGGCCACAGTGATGACCATAATGGTGGCCAGACCATAGAGACATATTCAGAAATGATGAAACAATGGAAACTTTTATTTTCACCAGTTTTGTAGCTCAGACCCAACCTTTGAAACTGAGCACAATAATTTTAACTACACAACAAATGTACTACTTATTTCCCTCCCAACAGAAGTATCTTGGATTATTCTGACTTTGATGCCTGACCCATACATACTTAGAACTTTCTCCACGGGGAAATCTTACAAGGTCATTTGTTAAAACAACAGAATATAAATCATCAGTAAAAGAAATACTTTAAATGCTTTAATACTAACTTATCAAGAGAGGCTCTCACTACACAGAAAGCACATTACTGTTAACCGGCCCTGCACCAGTATTTGCAGCATTTTGCTGAGCATCAAAAACTCCGCTAAGCAATTAGTGACGTGTCATCTGAGACCTCGACTTCGAATATTCTGCCCTGAAGTAGCAGTGGTGTGTTTGACTGAATCACTGCTCAGGGACACGAAAACACAGGCCTAACATTCTTCCCCTTTGCTTTCCCTGAATTTAAGCTTCTCCGTGAGGTGAAAACACATGACTGGCCTGACAGATGACTCTGAGTTGCCTAATGCCTTTGGAATTCTAACCATTAATCTCAGCTTAGTACAACTAAGCATATAACTTAATGACATCTAATCCAAATGGGCAATGAATATATTCAGTATCATTTGCCAGAAATACCACTGAAGTTATTAATATTCATTAATAACTTTTCTAGAAAAATAAAGATCCTTTATCATTAGATTTTTTTCTTGCTACTTTTAAGTGAAAATCATAAGACTTCAAGGGAAAATAGAATGAGGGAAATCAGTCCCTTTTCCTGAGATACAATCTTCAGTCACATCAGCTATAAATGTATGACGCACACACTAATGGAGTTTACTAATTAGTCTTATTACGCTGCTGTGTATTTTTCCAAAGAGCACAATTCTTAACTCTCCGTTAAGTACTTTTTCCATGCATAGCTCCCTATGTCTTCAAAGTTATTTCTTTGGTTTAATAAAGCTTTAACAAAAGAGATAGTTTATATAATTCAGCAGTGTCATTTTCCATTATTAACTAGTCACACTAATTAAGTTTTCTTTTTTTATAAATGCATGTATTGTGAGGTTCCTGTGCAGACAGATACACATAAGCACAGCTTCAGGCTTAGCCCATTCATAAGGGAAAATTACTATATAAAACTTAACTTCCACCAAAGAAATATTAGAAATAATTTCTGCAGTGGACAAAGGAGGGTTGCATATGTATTTTGACATTCATTTCTGGCCTGTGCTGTGAATAATTTAGAAGGATTTTGTCATTTAACTATTTCATAATGTTCAGCCAAAAAGGAAAGACACAAGTGCCTTTTTCCACCCTGTGCCAGCCTCCCGCCTGGGAAAACACAAGTCAGCGAGGAATGGTGCCCATGTGTGTGTGCAATTCACCACTGCGGGCTGTCCCCAGGTTTCCACAGTTAACAGAGTGCCACTCAGCCTTCCTCCCTCCTCAGGGTTTGAAGTTCTTGCTCCACAGCACTTCGTGTGCCAAGTCGGGCACTTGTCAATGATGGGGGTGCTGTGTGTAACATGCATTCAAGTACAGTAAGGTAGTTACAAGTAAGTTACCAATTTTACTCTTTTTCACCCACTTCAAAATTCTACCTTTGATTTGTTTACTTATTAAATTGGTATTGATTGACTGCTCTCTGCTGATTATTTTTATCTGAGCGTATTGGCCCCAACAGTATGTACTTGTTACACTTATTTCACAGACGAGGAGCTGAGACTCAGGCCAACAGAGGCACTTGCTCACTGAGTCACAGCTGGTATATTTTGTGACTTGAAATGCAGTATTTTTTCCATTCCCCAGCCTTCTTTTTTCAGAATAGAGCAGTACTTGCAAACTGCAAACATTTTGGAACCAAATTAAGTTGGTTTCAAAACCTAAAATTCACATTACATAATTTAAAAAGTTTTAAACTCCGTAAACCTCTATTTTTCATCTGCAGATAAGAATAAAAGTAATATTTTTAATAATATTTGGAATGAATGAGAGGTAATACATGGATAGTATTTAGGAAAATAATACATGCCAATAATAATAGCTAAAGGTAAGTTGCATCTATTCTCACCAATGAGAGCAGTGATTACCATTAGACCGGGAATAAATAAACCAGATGTCTACTCCTAGTTCATTTTTTAAGGGCTATATAAGTCTCCAGAGATTGCTTAGGTCAGTGCTGAAGAATGACAAAAGTGTGTCTTCTGATAAGGACACACAGCAAGTGAAAAATGAATAAGTAATAAAAATTTCAGGCAACATTTAGTATTATGAAAAAGGCTAAGTATTAAAAAGAAAGTAATTAATGATGGTATTAGGGGTGGAGAGATCTATTTTAAGTGGGGCTATTACGCAAGGCCTCTCTGAAAAGGTGACATTGGAACAGAGACCTGAATGAAGTGACGGAGTAAGTCATAAAACACCTGGGAAATAGAAGGAGCAATAGTAAATGTAAGGCACAGAGGCTGTAATAAGATTGCTGTGAAACAGAGGGCTACCAGGGAGGGCAGCGGGAGGACAGAAGGAGGCGTCAGAGATAAGAAGGGCTAGATCATGTAGGCTTCTGTAAGCTCTTAGATTTACTCTAGGTGTGTTCAGAAGTCATTGGGTTTTGTTGAGACCAGTGGTAAACAGCTATCAACCACAAAAAGCTCTCTCAGACTGCTGAGTAGAGAATAACACCTTGCGTGGAGAATAAACTCCCACGTGGTTGGGCATGGAAAGGGCGGGGGCGAGTTAGGTTATTGTCATGGCCAGGGGAGAGGCAACCATGGCTCAAAGTAGACGGACCAATTGATGAATGCGGTTTGCAGGAAGCGAAGAGGAAGAAACAGTGGCTTTTACAGGTGTTTTTTCCCCTAAATAATGGAACAAACAGTAATTAAATGTACTGATATGAAAAAGACTGAGGAAGGTATTATAAATGTCTGACCTATTAGACATTTAAGTGGACTTAGTAAATATGAAGTTAGATATTTAAATCAGATTTTCTGGGGAAAGACTGTTAATGGGATTATTGGCGGGATTCACCAGCTCATAGATGAATTCTATGTGAATGAATAAGATCACTTTTAGTAGTGACATCCAAGGTGGTATTCCCACAGCCTCCCAGAGGACACACAAACCCATTAAAGTCTCCAGAAAGAAAATATCAGAACAAGGCTGTATATTTATTCTTACACTTAATTAATAGTGTGTGATTTGATACAGAAGCCCTTGCATGCTCCTTCTGTCATTTACGATCACACTGCGCGCAGGGTGTCCTGAGGTGACTGTGGGAATGACACAGAGGTGTGATAAGCAAAGCCTCATTTTTGTTTTTGTTTGTTTTGTTCCAACATGATATGACACATTGTAGTTTACTTATATCTGCACACATAAAAACATATGAATAAATTACCTAATTTTTAAAGTACATTTTTACTATAAACATTACACTTTGGGGTAATTTTAGATATACAGAAAAGTTACACAGATAATACAGTTTCCATATACTCTTCACGCAGTTCCCCTCATGTTAACACACATGATTTTAGAACCAATATCAAAACAAAGAAACCAATCTTAGAACATTGCTACTAACTTTATTCAAGGGAGGAAAATTATAATCTACTTCCATCCAGCAAGAAGTCAGACTGAAAAAAATCAAAACAACCAAAAAAGACTATGTTAATATCATCTTATATGCATTATTTTTCACAATTAACTTTGTCCTGAGTAGATGCAAAACTTTGATATATTGGTTGTATAATGATTATATAGTCATTAAAATTAGCAAGGCATTTAAATAATTTCAAGTTAGTGTCACTGGCTTAGGACTGCTTGAAGAAAGCAGGGCAGGGGCCGTTTAGAGGTCAGCTTCTAAAGCACAGCAGCAGCGGCGAGCCCTGCTACTCTGCCCTGGAGCTGGACACCACCCACGATGGGGGCAGAGGGAGTTGGGGTGCCCACTGCCAACACCAGCAGGCACCAGGAAGGCCGACATCATGTGACCTGGTATAATCATATGTGATGCCTCTTCTACAGCAATTATTCTCTAGATATTGTAAGAATGGTAGCATCTGTTTTCAGAATCAAACACAGTTAAAAGTTACCATGAGGTACCAGCACTAGCCTAGCCCAGGCATCACTAAGAAAGAGTAAGGATTCTCATTTCATCCTCTAAAGATACATATATATATATCTTTATATGTTATATGAAGGGATATATATATATATAATCTTTGTACTATATATATCCATACATATAACATGTGTGTATGTACATACACACATTTATACATATATAAATATATATGTCAAAATAAAATCTCTACAATGGAAACAAGCTCTCTAGATTATCTGATTTGTTGTATTCCAAATTAGTGCCTCTGGCGTTTTCCTAAAACTTTAAGCATCACAAGGAAATCAGTAGGAAGGGAATCATGTGCTAACCAAGTACTTAAAGAGCAGAAAAACTCTCTGAAGTGAAAGAGAATTAGTAAAGGGTGGAAAAGAGCTCCAGCCCCTCCCAGTTTGGGTGAGCAGATTTGTGATTAGTTATCAGGCAGAAACCCACAGGCAATTAACAGCTCTGACATCATGGGACTCGCAAATATAAAACACTCAGCTCTAAGAGAGGCTCAGCAGAGAATCCCCTCAGGAGTTTAAGGTACTGGAGAGAAGCTCTGTGGGAAGTGGGTGGACTCCAGCCAAAACTCTATTAGGATGGGGATTTCAAATAATGAAAATTAACTTGCTGGAAATCTGCTCCCAATTCTTCTTTCAGCCCCATGGTTAAAGGTAATTAGTGGTGGTGACCTGCTAATGAGTGCTTTTGATAAATGATAGCCAGGATAAGTATTTTTATAAGTAGAAATTAAAAGTGAATAAAACTGAATGACTAGGACAGGGGATTTAATTACATTGGTATTATAAATGTCAAATACTTAAAGGAAAACTTCTATTTTTATTATTTGAATTGTCATTTTACAAATTTGAGAGGTATTTTGAAGGTGGGCTGGAGAGGGCTCATGCCATTTATAACAGCACGCACACACACACACACACAATTTGCATAATCCCATTCTGCTTTTTTCCTTTTCAGCTTGATTTCTCTCTATGTCCCTCCGCCTCTACACAAAGCGCTGCAGAACCAGAGCCTTGCTTCACGCAGAATGGAAGTTCATAAACTCCTCTCTCTACGATGCGTCTTCCTGCCCCTGCTTTTTATTCACCAGGCTTGGGCTCAGTTTCCAAGAGAGTGTGCCACCACCGAGGCACTGAGAAGTGGTGTGTGCTGCCCAGACCTGTCCCCCGTGTCTGGGCCTGGCACCGACCGCTGTGGCTCCTCATCGGGAAGGGGCAGGTGTGAGGCAGTGACCGCAGACTCCCAGCCCCACGGCCCCCAGTACCCGCACGATGGCCGAGACGACCGGGAGGGCTGGCCCACACGGTTCTTCAATTGGACGTGTCACTGTAATGGCAACTTCTCAGGACACAACTGTGGGACCTGCCGTCCTGGATGGAGAGGAACTGCCTGTGACCAGAGGGTGCTCATAGGTAAGTGGGGATGTGGATGGATAGACAGTCCAGCATGAGGCCCAAACCACTGGAGCTGGAAGAACACCTGAAAATCACATAGCTCACTCCCCTCTGCACAGTTCAGGAGACAGGCTTACTGAGATTGAGAAATTTATTTCATTTAAAGGAATGGGCTTGAAGCTCAGATCATTGACTAACATTTCCTTCCAAAACATTTGTTGAACAACCACTGTATACCAGGAACTGTGCTAGATGCTCACAACTATACTTTCTGTAATTCTTCCGGGCAGTTACAGTATCATAGGTGTGGTTCTAAAAGGACAACTCCACATAGCTGGTCCTTGGAAAACCTGGCATTTATACTGAGATTTGTCTAGCTCTAATGCTCTTGCTAAGCCAGCAGGGAATTTTCCACTGGGGTGATCAAGTGTGGCCGTTTTAGACCATGAGTCCAGCCTGCAGCCTAAATAGCAACAATTAACAAAACATTAAACTGTAACAGCCAGCAAAACTTGACTGTTTTCTATGTGCCAGACTAAGGTTTAACAGAATGTTTATTTTGTCTTCACTATGAGTCAGGCTCTGGTCTAATTGCTTTTTACATGAGTACCCTTTAATCTTTACAACTCTGCAAAAAGATTATATTTTCACACACATTTTACAAATGAAAAACCGAGGCTTAGTGAATGAGTGCAGCCATGGAATGAGTCTCTGGTCTTAACCACCGTGCTGTACCACATGCCTTGTTTTGGTAAGATTTATGACACATAAAAGGTAGAAAATTTGAAGAAAACATGCCAATAGTGAGCAGAAATAAATAGAACACAATCATAAAGTCCACAAGTAAGATCACAGAAAGCTACCGGATTCCTAGATCAAGTTGGAGAGGGAGGGAGAGAGGGATAGTAAGGGGTATTTTTAAAAGTATAAAATTATTTAAGCATATATGCAAATTATCACTATGGGTAAATGAAACATGGTATGTTAACAAGATTATTATGCTCATTATCTAATCATCCCCATAAAAAAGAGGTTTTCATGTTTGAATTTTGTATCCCTAAAGTCAGGAGAAACATTCTGGACTTAAGTACAGAAGAAAAGAAATACTTTGTCCAGGCCCTGGATATGGCAAAGCGCACAACTCACCCTCAGTTTGTCATTGCCACCAGGAGATCAGAAGAAATATTGGGGCCAGATGGCAACACACCACAGTTTGAGAACACTTCCGTTTATAACTACTTTGTTTGGACACACTACTATTCAGTCAAAAAGACTTTCCTTGGGGTAGGACAGGAAAGCTTTGGTGAAGTGGATTTCTCCCATGAAGGGCCAGCTTTCCTCACGTGGCACAGGTGCCACCTTCTGCAGCTGGAGAGAGACATGCAGGTATGTATGGGACGCTGCAGTTCTCGGTCCTTTGCACACAAGGTGCCTTGTTTCTAAGTCATTTGATCCACGGTGTACCAAATGAACAAAACACGCGATGGCAAAGCGACTTCAGGGTATTAGTCTGCCTGAGACGTCCTAGGTTTCTCCCTGTACTAACTGTATTAATTAATGTTGATCTTTTTGAAGTGAAAAGAAACTCGTCTCAGTAATGAGGAAGCCAAATGAGACATTTGTAGCGTAAATGAAAGCACTGGATATGTTCTACTGCTCCACAATTACAACACTGAGTCACAGAGTTTGCGACAAAAGAATCTCACTGGATACAGCTTTGTTCTAAAATGTAACTCAATGCCCCTTACTGGTTTGGATGAAACAAGTATATGTGCACTTGTCAGTCTTCCAAGTCCCAAACATATAACTCATTATACCAGTGGACAATCCTAATGTGGTATAGGGTTTAAGTGATATAAGATGTTCCTTCCCATTTACATTTTAATATTTTCATTGAATACCTTTTTTTTTTTCATGTCCCTTAACCACTTTGAGGCTTACAGAAGGAATATTTTGAAAACATCCCATCAATTACATATCATTTTTACTTAAGAAGCATTGGTATAAAGTGAACTTCAACCCAAACACTGTTATTTCCTGCTTATTTTTAAGCAGATAAGCTCTAAATACATTAAATTATCTGTTATCAAAGATACTTTATTATTGTTTCTTTTACTAATAGCTGTTTCTTAAGAAAGTATTGTAATTTTAAAATGAAATTTTAAATGATGAGATCTCATTGAATTATTATTAGATCTAGGAAACACACAAATTAAACCCGTTTTCTATGTAAAATAATAATAATGAATGCTTCCCCCCAAGTTAAAGTCTAAAACTTAACCTAAAAATAATCTGAAGGCAGAAAGGTGTTCATTTATCAATTTGTAGTATGCTTGTGCCCAGCACTATTCAAAGAAAATAAATGGTTAGAAGAGAGAGAATGCACTAAAGTAAAGAATAAAATATTGGCATGAAAGTAGTCTATCCATAAGGAGTTTAACGGTAATTAAATGAATTCATCTGATTCTCTGCACTTCTTATTTTATAGTTCTGATTGCAAGTCAGACGTTTAATAGATTATTAATAGATAAATCTGTCATTTGTAATGGACTCCAGATCTTCACACCTTCAAGTCATTTTCCCATGAGCACACAGAAGTGAAAGGGCAGATGGAAAGTATCTGAAAGTTTCAGTTTTGCCTGCGTAAACTTCAGCCTCTGACTACTTACATTTGTAAAACCCAGCAGCACAAGAGATCCAGCAAATTACAATCTCTATGTAATGCACTGTTGAAATGCCACATGAATATGCTCCAGCTCCCAAATGTCAGCTGCCGAACCACACACTGACTCTTAATAATCGCTTGGGAGCTGTCACTAATATTTGTGAACGGGAACAATAGCTTCCAAATGAGGACTCTAAATCCCTGGAGATCAGTAACTGGAGATGCCTTGGAGAACTCTTGGTCCTCTAAAACACCAAAGACAAGGAAATGCTGCCCAGAAAGGGTTTTAAGTGGAGAAGTAGTAATGTACCAAATGCAGGCGAGGTGCAATGAAAACTATGGCAATACTGCCATTTAAATCCAATACTTTAAATATAACTCCCCAAAGACCAAAAGGAATGAGAAATCACACGTACAATAAGCGTGTGTTTTTAAGGAATCCAATGAAAAATACCCATGTGATCTTGAGTACAGCATTTTTAAAATTGAGATCAGCTCTAAATAGAAACCGGGTTTCTGTTCTAAAGGGCAGTGTGCACAAGGAGACACCCTGCTTCTCTTTCACATTTCCTGTAGGGGTGAGTTTCAGGCAGAAGCCTGAGTCTTCCTAGTTCAGATTCCGAAGCAGGGGTCCCTAAGTAAAACATCTTCAGTGCCCAGGCAGATAAGGTAAGTTTGAAAGACCTGGTAGCCTGTGGCCCAACCAGAACCTAAATGCCTACACACGTTCAAGTTAAACTAGCAAACGGAAACAAAACCAAAAGTACTGCTCCACACGACATATTTCAAGGCTGGACCTGGCTCCAGACCCAGAGTTAGCGGTGCCTGAATTGGAGACCGGGAAGTGGGAGGAGGAGGGAATGTCAGGGAGTAGAGGTTGTTATTGATAAGTTTTGGTATATAATCAATAGAAATATAATTACCTGTCTAAAAAAGAAAAGGCAGACTTTCCCCTGGCCCCTAAAAAAAGGCATTTGCAGACATTAGACATGCCTGTATAATGAGTTGAGTTTAATCCCTCTAGTGCCTGAAGTCGCTCCGCGTAGCACAATGAATTAGAAGCTTGGTTAATAAGGGAGTTAAGCCCTCCAGTCCCTCAGACTCCACCAACACCCGACCTGGTTCCAAAGCGGCTGAAAAGAACGAACAGAAATAGACTGCCAGGGAGTAAGCCAAGCCAAGAGGGAGGGTTTTAAACAAAAGCAGAGAATGGTAACAGAGTTTCTGTGATCTAGGAAATGTTGCAGAATCCTTCCTTCTCCCTTCCTTACTGGAATTTTGCAACTGGAAAAAACGTCTGTGACATCTGCACCGATGACTTGATGGGATCGAGAAGCAACTTTGATTCCACTCTGATAAGCCCAAACTCGGTCTTTTCTCAATGGCGAGTGGTCTGTGAATCCTTGGAAGATTATGATACCCTAGGAACCCTTTGCAACAGTAAGTCCAAATGACATCTAGGATTCAGAATTCCCTATGAGACAGAGAGATAAATGTGCTGTCCGAAGGCTCATTCTACTAAGGACTTCAGACTAAAATCTACTTTAGTCAGATATTACAGAGAATCAATGTACAGATGTTTATGGAACAACTAAGATACTCAAGGCAATCTATAACATGCACCGGGGGGAGGGTAGCTGTCTGCACGTGTTTACACTGCTCTTCTTGAGCAATTTGGTCAGGGAGTTGCTCACTGTCTTATTTTGGAAAGGCCTCCTTGTATAAATTAATCATCTTAGTATACTCAGCACTGCTTAGTGATCATGTGTCTCGTGCTGGCATTTCACAAAAAAGTGTTTCCCTAGGAGACATGGAATATGCAGAAAGACTTGGAAGTGCCCAGGTGTAAAAAATAATTTATAATAATATATTTATAGTGATGATAATATTATTATATGTTATTATGATGTTAATCTAGTCATAGGACTAAAAATCAAAAGGCGAAACAGAGCATGTTTAACAGTTGCCTAGCATCCTTTGCCAAGGGCTCTGCACGCCGCGTCTCCCATCGCTGTTTCTGTTACATGTGGACCGATCCTGAGCTCTCTGTCCTCTGCCTCGCATCCCGTTGTTATCCTCCCCTGTGCGTAATTACTAGAGTCTCCCTATCCCATCTTATTTTTCCTCTGTAGGCATGTCTGGCTATTTTTAATTTTTGTTCTTCCACATAAAAACTAGAATTAGGGGAATTTATTCTATTATACATTCATACGATTTATTCTGCATGTATTCTTTACAGCATCAATTATTAAATTATTTTCTAAACTTAAAGAGAAAATATTCTAAATGGAACAAAGAAATTAGGTGATTTTCCCCATGAGAATATTATTTAGCTGTGTTTAGGAATAAGAGAAATGGCATGTACGAAATTTTCTTCCACAGAGACTTAACAATTGGAATAAATGTGTATATTTTCTTGGCATAACTCATAAGTGGTTGTGCCGTGTGGTAGGGAAATGAAATTGAGGGTCAAGATCTCTGTAGATACCAAAACAGTCATCTCTCTCTGACCGGGCTACTACACTTTGTCCTGGAAGTTCTCCAGACATTCTCCAATCACCCTGTTGACTGAATAACAACATACAGCACAATTTAAATGAGTGAATGAAATTACAGCATAGGAGGATATTTTTATCACCATTTTTCTTGTCACTTACTATAACACATAACTCTGACATACAGTTTCCTGAAAATGTGAATGTATTTTAGATAAAACAAAATTTGCGATTACCCCTTGCCTTAGTTCAAGACATAAATACCAAACTGTATTAGGCCAGTGAAAGAAAAAAAGGAAACTAACATTTCAGTGAACACATTGTGTCTGATATGGTGTGAAATGCTTTTATACATCTTGTTCAATTCTCACAGCAATTCTTGCCTCCTTCTACCCTTTTTCCTGAATGAAATTTCCAGTCCTGTGGCTTCACTGATCATCTTTTCCAGGACACCCGTGCATGTTCATCTTCCGGTCAAACTGTCCTTAGATTTTCCATGCCTGTGTTCTCATATTCTTGTTGCACAGAAGCCCTCCAATATTCCATTAATACACCAACCCTGATATGTAAAGCCGCTTACATATCAGGGTAAATACTGTGGGAATAAATGTAAGGGGTTGCTGATCCCTTACATTCTTTCAGCCACTAAAATATATTCTTTGATTTATCGATGAAAAACATTGTTCTTTCTTCACAATACTTCTCAAATCTACTTTCTCCTTCAGAAGCCAGAACTTTTCATTCACTCCTGCATAGAAAATCCTACAGGACTCTAACCCATAGGATGTTAGTAGTTGCGATGGAAAGGGGATGTGAACTACAGCATAAGAAATACAGCCAATAATATGTAATAACTATGTATGGTGTAGGATGGGTGCGAGACTTAACGGGAAGATCACCCCGTAAATCAGGGGTGCCCAAACTTTTGGTGTCTCTACACCACACTGGAAGAACAAGAGTTGTCTTGGGCCACACATTAAATACATTACAACACATAATCACAAAAACATCTCATAATGTTTTAAGTAAATTCACAATTTTGTGTTGGGCTGCATTCATAGCCGTCCTGGGCCGTGTGTGGCCCACAGACCACAGGTTGGACACCCCTGCAGTGTTAGTCATATGAAAGTCTACCTACCATGGTGTACACCTGAAACTAATATGATATTGATTGACAACTGTAATTAAAATTGTTTTAAATTTAAAAATGAAAAATAGGTACAATGGCAGGAATTGTTCATGTACAAATTTTAAAATCACTAGGTTAAAATTAAATTGGATAAACTAGTTTCATTTCTATCAAAATTCTGCACTATGAAACTCCATGAGGGAAAATTAGGACATAGTGTTTTTGAAGCCTACGCAGTCAATACTACATTCTCGGGATGCATTGACAGCTCCCTGACGAGGAATCTCCAAAATATCAGCTTGAACTGATAGTTCAGCTAGTACGACCTGAAAGTTTTAATGATAATGTGTACCTAAAAAATGCACACGTACTTTCCAGTCTCGATATAGGCATGCTTTATTTTTACATTATATAAAGTTAGTTATGCTAATTCATCAGGCACTAATCACTATGTTAGTTACGAAGCACACAATTAGGACTTCTATGAATGAGGCAAAATGAACATGAGATGCGGAAACGTTATCTCCCCCTCTAAGGCATGAACACTCCTCTCTGGAGACCAGTGAGACAGACTAATGCAAAATGCTCCTAACCAAACTCCTCTCCTCCCACCCACCTAAAGCTCCTTCCCACTTCCTGAATTGAATATAACTCTCCCATCTTGCCTTTTGGTTTCTTCACATTATGGTTCTAGTCTAGCTTCCCATCTTTCCACTGTGCGATTCTCTCTTACGATGCTGCACAGCCCAGGCAAGCTAGCCCCGAAACAGGCCCACGGCCAACATGATCTACCCCACATAACAACACGCACCAAACAACTACTTAGCAACTATTATATGCCAGGCACTGCACCAAAATGTACGATTACCCCTTGCCTTAGTTCAAGATATAAACACCAAACTTAATATTTATTAGGCCAGTGAAGGGAAAAAGGAAACTAACATGTTAGTGAACACATTGTGTCTGATAGGGTGGTAGGAAGAACAGGTAGCGGTCTTGTTCTGATGGGGCTTATATTATAGATAGAAGAGAGCTTATCACCTCTTGTTCATACCTCTGCCTAAAATATCTCCTGTTTCAGACATGGAAATCCTCCTCAGTCCTTCAAGGCACTGTCTCGATCTGCCCAGCGGGGAAAGGGCTCTCCCCTCCTCTGCCACGTTGTCGGTCATATTATCACTAGCATCACTCTTTACCTGTTAGTCTTACTGCCCTTCAAAAACTTAATTATTTCCCCATACCCGGGGAAAAATGTGTCGATTGAAATTGAAGATTGTTTTTCTTTATTTTTCTGAAGGCCTGAAACAGACAGCATACAAAACTCCATATGTGTATGAAATACAGATTTCAGTGTGGAATTTAGGTTTATGAGATTATTTTGGCAAAATTCAATTTTCCATGGAATGTTCATTTTAAAACATCCTTGTGAAAAAAAGCCTATGTTGATTTAACAAAGACCCGGACTTCTATCTCTTATTGTAATCACTTCTTCCTTCAGATGATTTTATGTATCGTGTGTGTATCTACTCTCATCAGGGAAGTTGACATGGTAACTTAGATTTTCTCACTTTAATGCCACTAAAAAGCATTTTAAAAAATGTTCTCTTCTATCAAGAACCTCCTATCATTCAGTGTCTATGCAATATATAACATTGTCAAGAGCAATGATAAGATCCCTAATCATTGTGTAACTGTTTGCATACCCCATCATTTTCCCAGGCACTGAAGGCAGGCCCATTCGGAGAAATCCGGCGGGAAACGTGGCCAGACCAATGGTGCAGCGTCTTCCTAAACCACAGGATGTCATTCAGTGCTTGGAAGTTGCTGCATTTGACACACCTCCTTTTTATTCCAATTCCACAAACAGTTTCCGAAACACAGTGGAAGGCAAGTAAATAAAATCGGTGGTTTGAATTGACAGAGTTACCGCAGTAAACTGAAGTACTCACATTCAGACTCTGAAAAGCCACTAAATGCCATATTGATCCCCTGAGTTTATCTGTGTGGCGCTGCCTCCTTAGGATGGAGACACACACGGCTGTCAAGACACAGCTCAGGCGAGAAGTTCCTCAAAGAAAAGCGTCAGACCGCGAAACCCCCTCAATCATAACAGACGCTCTTGGAAATTACCATATTTTGCCATGTATAATGTGCACTTTTCCCCCCAAATTTTTGAGGGAAAACTAAGGGCGTGCATTATACGTGGGTAGTACTAATTCCATATCTATATAAATGTTTTAAATTCTTTTATTTATGCTTATGTGTTAAAAGTGTAATCCTAGAAAGCAATAACAATACTCGTATGCAAAATAACATACTGAAATATGATCTTCAGTATTGTTTCTAAATATAAATAAATAAATAATTGAATTAAATTAAAATGAAAGACTTTTTTTCCTGAAAGTTTGGGCCAAAAATGTGGGTGTGCATTATACATAGGAGCACATTATAAATGGCAAAATATGGGATTCTCCAACCTCTTACTTAAAAAGTATTTAAACTCAAACTTCTGGTAGATGGGTGGCCACTGTATGTATAACTATCAAATCCTAATATAAGCAAATAATATTTAACACTTTAAGAGCTTATTAGATTTTTTAAAATCAATTTAAAAATCTGAGTAATTCATTTGCATTCAATAAAGCCTGGTTTGGGCAGGTCTGTTTAGGTCTGTTTCATCCTGAAACATTTTTGAAGGTCCATAAAAATTCAACCTAGCATCTAGTGATATTTACTTCGGTTTTCTTTATTTAATTTAAAGTACTTTAAAGCTAAGGAAACTGAGGTCCAAATAAGTGCAATTAATTTCCCAAGATATTCAGCTAGTTAGGAAAACAGCACAGATTCAAAGCCAAATTTTCTAAGTTTAGTGTCTTTATACATTAAATATTGAAACCTCTAAATCATGTTTGATATATACTTAGAGTTTTAAGTTAAAGAACAGAAAAACTTTTAATTTTGTTTACCTTAAATATAGATTGCATATGTTAACATTCCCTATACTCATGCAAAAAAATGAGAATTGATCTTTCTGTCCCCATAATCTGATATATTTGATGTATAAATCTGATATTTTCAATTCTCTTCCCTTTTATCATCAAAATTATATGCCATTCTTTTCTCTTTATGTTAATTTTTAATAACTATGAATCACTTATTTGGAGATAAATTCAATAAATATTCACTATATTTTGACTAAATCTGTATGTATAAACCAAGGTTATAAGGACTGATTTCTATTAGAATGTACGGATTTTGTCTAATTGATGCCTAATTAAAAGCAAGATATACTGATTCCTCAATAGATGTATAAAAAGATCAGTGCCTACCTACATATCATGTACATTACAGGCAATCTTTAAACTTTTTTAATAAAAAAGTAATGGAACACATGTATGAAAATGAATAAATGAGTATAATTATACAAGATAATATATTTCAAATTCTAATTTTTTAATATATTTATTGATTATGCTATTACAGTTGTCCCATTTCCCCCCCTCACTCCACTCCATCCTGCCCACCCCCTCCCTCCCACATCCCCCCCCCATAGTTCATGTTCATGGGTCATACTTATAAGTTCTTTGGCTTCTAACAACCCTTCCCTGATCTCCCTACGCTGGCCCTCCAGGCCAGACAGACAGATATACAACTCCCTCCCACATCGCAGACCCTTATTTTTGTTTGTGATCTCCTCTCATCTTCCCTGTAATGGGGATATGTACATGATACATATAATATGGGGACACATCCGGGAATGTGAGCCATATAACATATGCATGTTATATGGGGTCCGGCACAAATAATGCCTCTTTTTTATTAGAAAATCTTTTACTACAAAATCCTGAGCATGTAACTCTGCAACCTAACAATATCACTCTCAAGCACACCGTATGATGTTTTAGGTGAAATATTCAAAGTCAAACTATGTTATTACACCCATATTTACCCTACCAACCACACTCAAGCAGGTGTTACTTCTGCTGGACCCTGTATGTAATACAGGGATATATGATATATGTGAAATGCATGTATATGGTACATATAATATGGAAATATGTATATCAAAAGTTCTAAACATGTTTTGACAGCAGGATTTCCAGGTGTTTAAAAGTAGCACAGAGGTGTTAAGAAAGCATTGAGAAGTTAAAACTTCTCCATAAAAATAACTTTCCAGAAATAAATATGCTGACAGTCACTCAAAAGGAAGGATATAGGAAACTGAAGTAACATCTGGCAATGTGAGTTCCAGAACAATCAGAGTGTTCTCCCATCATGTCAGCAGTTTTCAGTAGAAGCTGGAGATTTCTACTCTCAGGTGGAAAATGATTGCCTTGTTGAAATAGAGTATTCTATATAGTTTGACTGATATTCTTTGCAGGTCATTATTTTTAACCTGGAGGCTACATTTAGAATGCCATACCACTGGCTTAAAACTAACCTAGCCCTGGGCATAGCAAACAAATGTTGCCGAGCATAGGTACAGAGAAACAGTACTGTGATATTAAGGTAAAAACTGTCCTGACAAGTTTAGGAAAAATTGTTCCTCAGTATAGTCACTGCTGTTCACATGCAAAATACAGTTGTAATGATTTTTACTATTTTCATTTATTTTTATATCTAGGTTACAGTGACCCCACAGGAAGGTATGACCCTGCCGTTCGAAGCCTTCACAATTTGGCTCATCTATTCCTGAATGGAACAGGGGGACAAACCCATCTATCTCCGAATGATCCTATTTTTGTCCTCCTGCATACTTTCACTGATGCAGTCTTTGATGAATGGCTGAGGAAATATAATGCCGGTGAGACACTTTCATATGCCTTTTGCAGCCTCGGCAAAAGAAAGATTGTTCAGATGGCAGAGCCGTCACTTTAGGCTAAGCACCTGACACACATAGGCTACATCTCAAAATAAGGATAAAATCGCTGCAATGTTTAGCCATTTCCAATATTCCAAGCCACTTCAAAATGCAGACAAGAAATCTCTCAGAATTGTTACTGAAGATGATATTTATTAGCATTTAGTAGGACTAAGCAGGTAATCCCTTCTCATTTTCCCTGTTTCCCAAATTTATCTTCCTCATATCTTTTAATGAACATTCTCATTGCCTTTTTTTAATTATTGATTTTTAATGTGAAAGGGAGAATCATACACAGCTCTTCTTTGATACCCCAAAAGACAAAAAATATATAATAATCATAAACCACAGTTTTGATTTTGTTACTTTATAAACTCTCACAAATGAAAGTTTTGCTCAACTTGAAAAGTTAATGTTAGTTTTCATATCACACCATAGAAAATCTATTATGTTCATTTTAATGTATTCTTTAAAATATGGTTCACAAGGCTACTTTCTCTTCACTTCTCAGCTGAGAGTCTTGCATTGTGCTCTGTGTGTGTGTCTGTGTCTGCATTACTTTTCAGACAAAGAATGTCACTTCTCTGGTTAAAACACCATGCATTTTTATATCTTAAAAGCGTTCTTAATTTTGGCTTCTGTGCCTTTACTTCTTCACGCATCTAAACACAATATTGGAGATTAACTATCTATTCATGTGTCTATTCAACTCAGCCAGTCTCCTACTTTCCTCTCAGTGTGTGGGTACCATAGACATACACACCTTCATTTCCTAGCCAGCATTACAGGTGTTGGAAATACAGTAGCATACAAAACATACACAAAAATCTTTGTCCTGGAACTTTCTTATCTATTGGTACAAATGACAATAAACATATGTAAATAAATAAACAGTATATTAGGTGGTAAATAAAATAAGAAAAGAGAATAGAGAGTATTGTGTAAATACATGGAAAACCCTCCCAAGACAAAGGAACAAAGGAGCCCAGGGAGGCTGAAGCAGAGTGAAGAATGGGGAGAGAAAGGAGGTAGATAATAGGGTAAGAGGGATAACAGATGCATTTGACACTAAGAGAGGGGGAGCTGTTGAGGGTCTTACATAGAGAGGTTGCATTACAATTCAATTGCTATTGTTTGTTATTTTTACTATTATTTCTCCATTCATTTTAATGGATATAACTTTATCCCACAGTTGAAGCTGAACAGGGTTGAGGCTGATCCATTCAGGATTCAGTAAAAGTGAAATGGGAAGTTTGAAAAACTAAGTTATTAACTTTAATATGTACTTTTAATAAATAATTAATAGCAATACAGCAAATTGTGAGTTCCTTGAGGACAGGGACTTCGTCTGTTTTGTTCAGTGCTACAGCCCCATGCCTAGACCAGAGCTCAACAGGTGTTAATAAATAAATACTTAATTAGCATTAATATATAGTAAGTTTAAAGTGACAAAAATATAAGCAATACCCGCCATTCCTATTACCCATTGTTCTTCAAACTAGATTCTAAAATACTCTTCTGTGCTTCATGGGAACACACTGGCTGTCCAGGTAACATGCTTCTTACAAACAAAATCCGATACCTCCTTAGCTTTCCCACATATTCCAACCATTCTAGATATACGTCCACTGAATGCAGCGCCCACTTCCAAGTCTAGTTTTTAACAATGCACTTCTTACCTAATTGTACCAACATATAAAACAACAGCAAAGAACATTTTTGGCCACAAAGGACATTTCAGTACTTTCATACCGCATGACAAAAACTCACTAATGATATAAATACCCGTGACTTGTATGTAAATGGAATCATCCCCCCTTATCCACGGGGACATGTTCCAAGACCCCCAGTGGATGCCTGAAACTGGGGATAGTACTGAACTCTATAACTGTACACACTATGTTTATTCCTATAGGTACTCACCTATGGTAAAGTTTAATTTATTAATTACACACATAATAGATTCACAATAATAACGGGTAATAACATAAAACAATTATAACAATATACTTTAGTAAAAATTACATGAATGGCTTTGGGGCAATTACTAAGAGAATAAGTGCTATGTGAGCCCCAGCAGTGCCCTACACACTGGTGATCCGCTAGCTGAGAGGTCTGCTGAGTGACAGCGGGCAGGGGGCCTGTACACAGTGGATATGCTGGACAAAGGGATGATCCTCTTTCGGGACGGACAGAGCAGGAGGGTAAAAGGCTTCATCACACCACTCAGAACTGAGCAAAATTTAAAACCTATAATTTTTTCATTTCTGGAATATTTCATTTAATATTTTCATACCACGGTTGATGGTGGGTAACTGGAACCGTGAACAACAGTAAAACCATGAACAAGAGAGAAACTACTGTAGAAACAGGAGAGGTAGCAGGAAGCAAATAGAATTCCAGGACCTTGACTAAAACATTTGTGGGGTTTTTTTGCTAACAGAGTAAAACCTGAGGAACAAGTCAATTTTCGTTTCTCTAAAAGTAAACAGAAAAAAATGAAAAATAGTAGAGACACCTATTCACAGTCAAGGAGAAACCTCCATTAGAAATTACCTCTCAAATTCAAATTATGGATGATGCTACAGCAAACTATGGGTCCATCTTTTCTTTAGTTTTGAAAAATAAGTTCAATGAATTTCATTCATATTAGTTCCTATAATTTGAAAGTAAAACAATTAATGGTCATCAAAGATGATAAAATACTAAAACATTCCTGCTTTTGAATGTTCTTTTTCTATTGGACAATGTGTTAGTGCTGTACTCAAAGCATTTGCAATCTGTTTTATGCTTGTGTCTTTCTTCAGTGTAAAATACAAAATAATGTTTTAATGTTATCTTTGAATATTTCAAAACAACTTCAGAATATAATAGTATATTAATATTAAAAAGGTGTTTTGGGCATATTTTAGATATATCCACATTTCCATTGAAAAATGCTCCCATTGGACATAATAGACAATACAATATGGTGCCGTTCTGGCCTCCAGTTACCAGCACAGAAATGTTTGTTACTGCTCCCGACAACCTGGGATACACCTATGAAATCCAATGGCCGCGTGAGTACTGAAAATGTATTTTTACGGTGGAAATTTCCAAAAGTAAATTTCTTACCTTTAAAGTAAAATAATCACAGTATTTCTGAGGCTTACCGTTTCCACTTGCATTTAGAAACTTTGGAATTTTATTTGGGGATAGAGAGAGTAAATTTAACATTTGTTGTGAGCCCACTCTGACCTGGTACTGAGGTGATTATATAGCACACTATCTCATTTAATCCTTATGTCCCTCTGTGATAAGTATTATAACCCTGAATTTACGAATAAGGAAGACAAGGCTTCAAGACAGTAACTGACACATTTTTAGTACGAGGAAATGAGTTTGGAGCTTAGGCCCCTAAATTTCTACATTATAATGTGCCTCTGCTTATCCATCCTAAAAAAGAAAGAAAGAAAGAAAGAAAGAAAGAAAGAAAGAAAGAAAGAAAGAAAGAAAGAAAGAAATTAAAAAATGGCATGAGATACTCTGAGCTGCTTTTTTGTTATGAAATTCAACGTTTATTTTTAAATGTCTTTCTCAAGAAAGGCAGTAGGGCACAGCGGAAGAGCACAGGATTTGGATTCTGAAAGACCTGGGCTTCAAACCCACTCTACTACCTGCTGACCAGACAACTTTGGACAAGTGACTTAGACTCTGGGCCGTCATTTTCTCACAGTTAGAATGAAGATGATGATAACTATTCCAGCAGAGCCTACTCATTATGAGAAGTTAGGAAGTGCCTTCAGGATGACAACTGCTATGATAGGCAATGTGGCCAATAAAAAATCAGTGCAAGGATTTCTGTAAATGTAGGGTGTCCACTTGCTGATGGCAACTATTATAATATTTATTCCTTGCTCTCATTTTATTTTTCAAATAGGTCGGGATTTCAGTGTTTCTGAGATTGTTACCATAGCCGTCATTGCTGCTTTACTGCTGGTTGCGGTCATTTTTGTGGGTGCTACGTGTCTGATCCGTGCCAGGAGCAACATGGATGAAGCAAATCAACCTCTCCTCACTGACCAGTATCACCACTACGCTGAAGAGTATGAAAAGATCCACAATCCCAATCAGTCTATGGTCTAACTGTAAACCGCAGGTAGAGTACACGCCTCGATCTCTGATGCACTGGTAGTACAAAAAAACCCTGATTGAAAATAGTAGGTTGAATCACTAACTGTATTTTCTTTCACTCTGTTACTTTCTTCCTTATGTATGTACATATTGGAATTAAAGCTCCAGATGTTACTTTCCAGAGCTGGGAAGACTCACAACATTTTCAACAGACTCTATTTAAATTCCTGGTTGCACCAACTCCTTAGTATTTAAGCAGAAAGTGTCAAGATATTTCACATGCTTTAATGATCACTTATATGACAATGTAAATAAGCTGCTTTTGTTTTATGTGTAAAGAAAAATCATGATTGATAGAAAATCCCTGGTTAAAGTACACAAGTAAGCATTTCTACAGTGTTAAAATGTAAACACATTTCCATTCATTGACAATGACCAACAGATAATAAAGGAAGCCACATTTATTAGTTAAAATAATTTATGTGAAATTATAAATGGGATCCCAATTAACTTCTTCAAACCAGTCTTCCCTTTTGGGCATCAGCATACATTACGTAATCTAAGGTTCAAGACTACCACAAAACCGTAATCTTTGTCATACTTTAGAGAGATAAAAGCCTCACTCCGTTTAAGAGATCGTCAATATTGCCCGTTTCCAGTGTGTTCTCCTTCCTCTCAATCACTGACAAAGGAACTACCCGCCCATACGTTACACCTCCCGGTTCCTGGGCGAGTATCTTAGACGCACAGGAAGGCAGAGAGGTGCAGAGAGTGCACAGAGTGCCCTACGAATAGCACGCGTTAGTTGTGTCTAATTCAAGTAACTCTCTCATCACTTATCAGACTTATGTATTTTCACATAAAATACTATTTTTTCACTCATCCTCTTTTTTATGCAATTCTGCAAGAATGTCATTCTTTTTCTATCTTTTATCATAAAATATTTTTCTCTCTTTTGATCTCTGCTACTGAAACTATATTCCTAATGAAGAACTCTATAGGTTAGTCACAGTCAACAAATAGTTTAATTAAAATTGGTAAAAAAAGAGAAAGAATAACAATAGTAATCATACACTATAGAAAATAGCTAGTCTGATATTCCCAACTCAATAAACAAAGCAAGATTAAAGTTATGTATTACTGATTGGTTACTGGTTTTCCCTATATTAAGCAATCAAAAGGCTATGTATATAAGGTAGACAAAATGTGTTAATGAAGTAGAATGCATATAGCAATAACATTTTTAACTTTCAAATAGCATTTGCCAATTTATTCTATTTGAATACATTTTGATTTACATACTCATAGCTTTTCAGGTAAATTATTGTATAATGTAAGATTTTTGCTACACAAACATCAATAAAACTAAGTCCCCCATTTCAAATTTTTGGAGTGAATTGGAGTAACTTACTAATTGCCCATTTCATAGACATTTATTAAGCACATACTAAGTTTCAAACACAGTTCAAGGTAATGGTGATTTGGGGAAGGGGAAGTCAGAAATGTAAAGTTGAGAACGTCACATTTGACTTGGGCCTCAAGGAATGCCATTGGATTTACCGAACATGAGACTGGAGAAGGGCATTCTGGGCAGGACTGAAGCATCAGCAAAGTCCCAGAAGTTTGAAAGAGCGTGGAATATTCAAAAATATGAAGTAGGTCAATGTGCTTCGAGCACAGTTTTTATGCAGGAGAGGAGAAAGTTAAATTAGGGATAAAATCAGTGTTTAATATGCAACCCTATGAAATTTAGAATTCATTTAATAGGTAAGAGGGCTTCGTGGGGAGTCCCAATTAAAGTGTGTTTTATAAAGAGAATGGTGGTGACATTTGTAAATAATGTTGATTAATGGTAACAGTAGAGGCTATGAGACTAGTTAATATTTAATAGCTCATGAGAGGAGGACCCATCTCAAAACATAAACATGAATTCTAAGAAATCCCAACTATGAGAGAAAGCTACGCCAATTATCTTATGACTGTAGCTTTGATAATTTCTTCCTAAATGTGTTTCTTTATTTTTCTTTCACTCAAGGCCTTCTGTCAGTATTTTACACTTCTGTAAGTTCTTATGACTTGTCTTGAACACATGATCATTACTTTTCTATAATATGCTAAATTATTCATTGCAAATAAAACTCACTTGCGATCTTGGATATTTCCCAGTGCTCTCAGTCCCCCAGTTTTCTTATAAAACATAGTAAATGAAGTTATCAAGCACTCACTGGAAAGCACATTCCATACCACTTAAACCCACTCTTTCCTATCCCATAAGCTAAGCTGAATAGTCTAAACAGTGAATAAAAATGCCTGAATGCACCTTCCTGTACAAGCAAGTATGAAAAGCTATTACTTTGGTGTCCCTCTGAAGTTCTAGTTTGTCTTCAATTCCTAGAAGAAAATTTCAGACATAGTGCTCATTTACAGTTCCATGTAGTCTTTTAAAATGAATGCAGGGAAAAGAAGATTTGGGCTATTAAAGTAACTGTTCCAAGATTTGGTTATGAGACATTTGTTCTGAGCTAACTCCATGAATATCCAATAATGTCTATTTTGTCCTTTGCCATTTTCTAGTCAAAAATTTTCTCAACCAATGAAGCAATGGAACATCAAGTTGGACAGAGAGTGCTAATGTAAAACAGAAAAAAATTAAAAATATTTTAAAAACAGAGCCTGATATGAAGGAAATTGAGTTTAAAAAGAAAAATGCAAAAACTTACACTTCAAAATCACAATTGCAAAGTTAAATGGTAGAGGAAAATGGGAATTAACAGGTTTCTTTACAAAATAACCAGGAGATTGTAGTGGATTTCAAGTTCAATGTAAACCAATAGCGCAATGAGACCAGTAATGGGGGAAACTGCTGTGAGACTGATACAGAGGGGGAAAGACTGTGCAAATGCCAATGTACTGTGTGTCACTAATACAGAAACAAAAATCTGTAGTGTTTGAGTCACATGCGGAGCACTTTCGACGCCAAAGTTTAAGGGGAATGTTGATAAACTGGAACATGCCTCTTTATGTTTTAAGTGAAGCAAGGATACAATTACTAGCCCAGGAGAAAAACTTGGGAGTGACCTTTGAATTCTACCATCTCTCTCAATGCTCACATCCAACTCATTAATCATTTTGGTACTATAGCCAGTATCTACTGACCACTGGATCCTGAGCACTGAACCCCATCATCTGACGTGGTGGTTCTCAAAGGGAGGACCATTCATCGCGAATCCAGAAGGTGGGGCTGCTACAGGCATCTGAGTGGGTAGAGGCCAGGGCTGCTGCTAAAAATCTTGCGATGCACTAAACAGCCCACCCCCTTCAAAATTACCCAACCCAAAAAAGTCAGTGCTGAGATTAAGAAAACCTGATGTAAGGTCACATGGATAAACATGTCTCACCAGGCTCCCAGCCTCACTGAGCTGAGTTTCAAAGGAGAGTGAATGACAAGTCCAATGTACTCTATGGGAGATGCATTATTTTCTCACAAACTAGAAAGTTTGAAAGGGAGAGAGTCCAAGGTAGGTAAGGTAAGCATAATAATGCCTTCAAGGACTCAGTCTCTTTCTACCTTTTCTCCGCCGCCACTAAAGTTTTTGCCCTTTTTTCTTAATTTTCTCTCCTCTAAAATAGGAATCTTTAGACTTTTAATTTTGGATAAAGGGAAAGAAGGGACAATAAATAAAATCTGTCATGGCTTTTAAAGAGAAACTTAGCAAAATGAGTAAGAAGAGTATTAATCAATTCGATTAAGTAAATTATACGTGGAAATACACTCATATTCTTATTTACATAGGCTTCAAGATACAGGCTTCTGACATGTCCTAAAATGTATTTATGAAATACATTTGTTTGCTCCGAAGCTTCATATTTAGGATGACTTTTATTAATATATCTGCTAAAAATTGAATAGAATATTACCACAAGATGGCAGCTTTGAACATATTTCAAAATGTTGGTTACGAACATCAAATGCCTCCTGAAACGAACAGTGAAGACATCTGCTATTACTCAACTGGTTTAAAAATGTACATGTGATCTCTGAAAGCAGAAGAAATTCAGTTTTTTTTTTTAACTTTGGTGGAAAAATAGCTTGCAAGATTAGTAATCCTCACACGGTTTAAATTCCAACCAAATAACAACAAAAACATGTCTTCTTATTGACAACAACTCTCTTGAACACATTATCCTCCTCTATGATGATCACTTATCATCAGGCTCTTCAGGGCCACAAAATGAAGAACGAGAGGCACATCACCGCAATTGTTTCACACACAATAGATGATTATGCTAGACCCGGAGACACTGATAATCTCTGACATCGGTGACAGGGCTCGCCGGCTATGGGAATCACCTCCATTCAGCCACTGAGACCACCAGTAACGAAGGTCAGGGTTAACTTCGTAACTGTACACCTAAAGCTTTCAAGGAAAAACTGGCCTATACAGTAGAAGGCTAAAAAAAAGTAAAAATTTATCTCTAATTAATTTTGAAAATAATCCAATGTATAGAATAGTTCAAGAATATAATGAACTCCCACAGACCATGCATCTAAGTGTACCAATTGTCAGTATTTTGCACATTTGTTTTGTTACTTTATTTCCCGTATACCTATAGGCACATACTAAGATTTTTCCTTAACAAGACTGAAAGTAAGTAGCAGATATTATGACCCTTTGTCCCTATTTCTGTGTGTCTCCTAAGGAGAATGACATTCTTTTCCATAATCACAACACAACTGTCGAATTCAAGAAACTTAACATGGATACAATATTATTTCCTAATATACAGTCCACATTAAAGTGCTCCAACTGTTCCAATAGAGTCCTTTATTTTTTTTAAATAACCAATTCAACACTTTGAAGAAGAAATTAAAAAGTATAATATAAAAATATCAAAAACATAAGAAAAATTTATTTGACTCAAGTAAAGCTAAGTAAACCCAAAAAGTAGAAGAAAAAAATGGGGGAAGGACTGTCTATCAAAATTTCTTTAAAAATAAAAAGTCAACATCTGTTTATGACAGGCAGCATTACAGGGTCAAGTGGGACCCGAACAGCCCCAGGCTGGCTTCATGTCCCTTCTATGACTGGCAACACTTCACTGAGAAAGTTGCGTTACTACTTTAAACTTCCATTTTCTTAGCTGTCAAATAAAGGCAGCTCTTACACTATAAGACCTTTTAGAATATGAAAAATAACACTTTGTGGCAAGTGTATCCCACAACGCCTGGAATATAGCAAGTGCTTAAAAATGTAACTTTCGTTCCTAGAATCACATGAAAACTTAACTCTTTCTAAAGACCTCCTTTTAAAAAATGGTTTGGCACAAGAAATGTATGCTCCAAAGTTACATCTTGTGGCTCACGAAGCTATGTTGCACACTGGTTTCCAGCTGAACGCTCTCATCCCACTGCCACTGAGGGGCATGTCACAGCTAATTATCTGTCATCACGCCCTGTTGCATAGGCAGTACCTCGCCTGCTGCTGCTGGGACCTCTGCGCTGTCTGTGGATGCATTTGCATTGCCTCCTGAGTGTCTCTGCTGTGCACGGATCACACAGAATGAAGCCTAGGGGCCAACTGGCAGGCCCATCTGAATTGTGGAACATATCTAACGCCCCTCCTCATTACTTAGTGAGTAATGGGAGGGATGTTCGCTGGTTCGCACACCCTGGCAGCGTAAACGGTCATCTGCTGCCTCATCTGCTTTTTCACGTCTGGGGTGCAGGACCAGATCGGCTGAGGAACTTCGCTAGCAGTTATGCAAATAGCTATGGGAGCTCCTGGGTTTGGCAACCTTTTCCTTCCAGAAGCCTCATCTGTGGCTTCACCGTCTGCCTCCTTTGTGCTTCCCCAGCTTTGTGAAGCAACCTCAGAATAGATCTCTCCCATACTCATGTCGTATTTATGTCCTTTTACCATGGAAAGACTAAAACTCAACTCAATATGTTTAATAGGCCCTGTTCAGTGACTGTGGTGTTTCCGTTCTAACCCTAGAAGAATATGTATTTAAGATACCATCAGACTATGCGCATCTAGTTTTCAAAATTAAGAGAAAATGCATTTCCTTAGCTAATTACCCAACTTATATTTAAAATACATAAATAAATTTGTAAAGCATGGGTAGGCATAGAACAGTAAGTCATAACCTGTTAGGCACACATGTATAATATTATAATTTCGTTCCATTACAAGCTTTATTCTTTCAGATATACTGCATAATGCATACTTGAAAAAATTGATTTGAACTTTTAAAATTCCATTCAAATGAATAAACTCACAAAACAACTATGGAATCTACAACAATGCATTACTAAAGCACGAGGATATAGTTTAATATTGGAATGATTTTTATTTCATTAATGGATGAAATTTCTTAATGCTTCTCTTTTCTCTACATTATGTTAAGCCTTCTATTATGAGATACTTCTATTGAAACTAAATTCAAAATCTGCTTAGAAACAAAGGGAAAAATTGAGCATTATAAATAAGCCCCAGCGATGAGAAATTTATCTACCCCAGATTGGGAGAACCACTGGACATAAGTGATGCTTAACATGACTTCCGCTAGGTGTCAGTATAGGCCCAGGATTTAGAAACCGTAGCGTTACTGAAAACTGTAGGAGCACCAAGAACACATTTATCGCAAGTCCATACTATTAATACATTTGAAAGACTTTTTTCTTGAAAACTGAGCTAAATTTGCAAGTGTGAATGCGCATCTGCAGATGACAGAGTGGATTATATACTAGAACGAACAAAAGTGTGACACATTTCTACAAACACACATTATTTTTCATCTTTTTTGGCATTGTAAGACTATCATTCATGGTTGTATATTATAATTTATGTTATCCTATAGATAGACTAACATTTAAAAATTTATCTTAGATAATTATTGATATCCATTACAATAATTGGCCTCAATCCTACATGCCCATTGGCATGGAGTTTTGACCATTATCTTTATCATTCACAGTGTAGATTTGTTTAACTAGACTAACATAGAACTTAAAAACTAATACAACAGCATACAAAAATTTGAATGAGTGTGGAGTTGACGGATATCACAGCATGTACTGCATTAAAATACTGGAATCCCAATTCTGTCAGTCACAGAGGATATTCCTCCTCCTTCTCTTCAAATTAAGTTTCCTCGGTAGTGTATTTATCATCTGGATGCCTCCCGATAATCAGGCCAGAAAAGTAATCATGACATTTCTCCACCTATAGTTTTGGTTCATTTCAGAAATTCATTACACTCTACCTCTTCATTTTTCTCCACACTTTATTTTGAAAAATGTCAAACCCTCAGAAAATTGAAAAAGCAAAACAATGAATGCATATATACACTCATCTATTTCATTAATCATGATTTCTCTCTCTAAGAAAATACCTTGACATATAATTTTCAGTATATTTCTGAGGCATAGAAAATTGTTGTTAATCTAGAACTTTGGTGGTATAAATAACCTTGACTTTTTATGAACTCTTCTGTCCAATTCTTAAATTATATGACATATAGAGGGTTTGGGTATACACGTATGTGTCTCTCTACCTACTGCTATAGTTTTTAGTCCCCCCCAAAAGGCTGGAGTTCTGGATCAGGCAGAGAATCACACAGGGCAATCAATAAGACAATAGAATCTTTGTAATCCCTCCCAGAGCTCACACTACAGAGCCAGGAAAACCTCTATTCCTCTGAACACCCAGGGTACTTCATGTCTTCCATCACTGACATAACTCTGTCATCTGAGGAGGGAGAAAATTATGGGTTGACCCAGTAATTCCACTTCTGGGAATATATCCTAAGAATCCCAAAATACTGATACAAAAAAATATATAGACACCCCTATGTTCATAGCAGTGTTATTTACAATAGCCAAGATCTAGAAACAGCCTAAGTGCCCATCAGTAGATGAGTGGATAAAAAAACTGTGGCAAATTTACACAATGGAATACTACACACAAGAAGGAGAGAAGGAACTCTCACTTTTTGCAACAGCATGGATGGACCTGGAGAGCATTCTGCTAAGTGAAATAAGCCAGTCAGAGAAAGACAAATACCATATGATCTCACTTGTACGTGGAATCTAATGAACAAAATAGAAACAGAAGTACAGTTACATGGAACAGACCAGCAGCTGTCAGAGGGGAGGGGGACTGGATGAAAGAAAGGGAAGGAATTAGCCAAAGAACAGATGCGCAGGACCCATGGAGGTGAGCAAATGAGAACAAGTGAGGACAACCGTAATAGCATAAACAATAAAATACAATTTTAAAAAATTAGGGAGGAAGCTAGATAACAGATCTATAAGGAAGGGTCTGGAAGAAATTACTGGACAATTTAGAAATATGGTTCTAATGACCTCACAGACAATTCCTTTCATTATGGAAAAATATAAAGTGGTCCCTCTCAGATCAAAGGAGAAAGAAACTTAAAAAAAAAAAAAAAAAAAGAAACTAAATTTCACAGTGGAAGTGATCCTCCCTACTACATACATGAATATATACTTATTATTCATTTATCAGTTCAAATGGCTGAAAAATTATTAGCTTATTGGGGCCCCAAAGTGTTAGTCTACTTAATTTGTTACCATAGTCTATGGCCAACTCTACTGATCTACGTCACTCTCATGGAGAAGGTTAAAGTTCATTTATCAAACCTCTCCAGCAAATAAAATTAGAAATGTTTATATTGTTGCATTTTGTCACACCATTAATTTTTTTCAATTTTTGCTTAAATAAAGGATTTTTTTTTCTTTTTAAAGAATATTTTCAGAGATCTCCAAAACAATTATTTTATGACATTAAAATACTGTTTTAGTTTCCTACTTGCCACTATAACAAAATACCACCGAACTTGATGGCTTAAAACCATACAAATTTTATTCTCCTACAACCCTGGAGGCAGATGGACAAAACTGGTTTCACTGGGCTGCAGGCAAGGTGCAGGCAGGCCGTGCTCCCTCAGGAGGGTCTGGGGAGAACCCTTTCCCTGACCTTGTCTAGCTTCTCCAGAGCTTCATTCCGGGCCTTCTTTGGCTCCTGGCCCCTTTCCCCCTCCCCAAAGCCAACAGGGTGGAGCCTCTCTGATTCTGCCCTGTCTCATGGCCTTCTCCCCTCCTGTTCCTACAAGCTCCCCTTGCCTTCCTTTCAGGACACTTGTGACTGCATTTAGGGCCCACCCGGGAATCTAGGACAATCTCTCCATCTCAAGATCCTGAACTTAATCAGGACTGCAAAACCCATTTGGTCATTAAGGTAGCATTCACCTTACCTAATTCACCGAGGATTAGGACCTGGACATATTTGGGGGCCACCTTCCAGCCAACCAGAAATACTTTGTGTGTCCATTTTGAGAAATTGGCTTCGTTACTATCAACAGAGAAAAATGAAGCCACTTCCAAACTCTTCATTTTTCTTCATTAAACTGTCATGAAAAGTTTATCCTTAGCCTTTCTTCTGGCACTGATAGAAGATACTAAATCAAGACTGTAAAACTGACGGAGGAATTCTGCTATATCCTCATCAATCTTCCATGAAATTTCCTGCTCTCCAGTTATCTCCCATCCTCTCCATAAAGAATCCTCACATTCTGCTATGTCTCTGCTCAAACTACATCTATGATAAATATTTTGGTTTAACCATGTAGCATAAATTGTCAAATTCTTCCCCTCAATCCTAGTTTTCTTTTTCTTTAACGCTCATGTATGTGATCAAGACAGGTTTATGTGTCACAGCTTTTCACAAGAAAGGTAACCCACGTGCCCTTGTGAAAATATCTTTCCAAGATAGAGTCACAAGGGGGCACTCTCAGTCCATTGTTCTTTGTAGATGAAGCATTCTCCTGGGGTTTGTGCAACCCTTCTAGCAGTTTTAATGACCTCCGTGCGCTGGTAATTCCCAGCTCTCTCTATTTAGCCCTAGCCATGGCCATGAGCTAGGGTTTCACACACTTAACTGTGGGCTAGGCAATTTCACTTGATTTGTTTGCTCTCAAGAACTTCAAATTCTATATATCCGAAAGAGAACTATTTCATTTTCCTACATAAAACTGCCTCATCGTTCTTTACGCTGTGCTCACAGTTAAAAACGCCACTGTCTGAGTCACTGAGGCCGAAACCTGGGAGTTATTTGAATTCCTCCTTTCTCCTTCATCTGCCAGTTGGCTACCCCATCTTTATAATTCATCCATAACATCTCTGTTCATTTGTCCTCCAAAATATTTCTCAATTTTCTTCTCTTTTTCTAATCCTTTACCACTGCCTCACCAGATTTTTCCAGAACTTAAGAAAGACCTTAGATATTTACATTTGGTGAAACTTCAGTATATTAACACTTGAGGAAAGGGGGGAAAAAGCTGAATCAGCCAGAAACCATAAAGTATACATTAAATCCTTAGGCTAAATAATGTTCTCAAGGTAAGTAACAGTGTACTTACTATTCATGAGAAAATTGAGATATAAATTCAGATGTATTACAAGAAATACTAGCATAGGAACACCAGTTTAAAATTGTTTGACATTGTATACTTTCAAACTTGTCCATGTTTATCTGAGTCTGCGTGCATACTCTCATTTGGAGAAGGTATCAAGAGTCTACTCGAGGCCCTTTGTGAGTGTGAGTCCAATACCACATGGCTGTCTTACAGTGTTGCTCTGCCTGCCTCTCCCTCACTAGTAGGACCTAAGGCTCGATCAACTACACTCTCCTGCCCCCTCTCAAATCCATCTTCCTCTCTCCCAACAGACCCATCTCTAAATGTTAACTCTCTCCCTGCCCCACTTAGAAGTCAGTAAGGTGCGGTCTCCTTAGAATGGCACCTATGCCTTCTGCGGCCAGTCTAGGACGGCTTTGCCAGCTCCTCTTTTGTCTCTTCCTCTTCCCAAATTTTAAATTATATGACTACGAACTGCCTGTTTTTCCTGAAAAAACAATGCTTTTTCTTACTTCTGTGCAATTGTTCATGATGTTATCTCCAGTACACCGTTTCTGCACCTGACTTCTGAGGACTCTGCTCAGGGAGTTACCCACCCAAGGCAGCCTCTCTGCAAAGCCCAGCTAAATCATACCCCTCCTCCAGGGCGCAAGTCCTCCTCTGCACGGCAATGTGCAGAGGGCATATTCTTGGCCATGTACACGCTAGTGGCCTCATGGTACTGCTGTTCTTTGAGGGAAAGAACTATGTATTACTTATTTTTGTGACCATATAGCCTGTTGATTACCTAGCACAGGGTTGAAGCAAATGGGTATTTATCAAATTGAACAAAATTGAGTAAACCCGGAGCCATTTTTATATCTAACTTCCACCAGATGGCACTATTTCATTTTAAATGGAGCCCACAAAAAAAAAAAAAAAAAACAGGAAGAAGTGCAAAGAAGGTGTTCAGTGTATTTGTATACACACGTGCACACATACGTTTCTGTATAGAGTGGAATTCTCACTGATCCCCACTTGTACTAATGCAAGATATGGACATTCGATTCTGGTATTTCCTTTTGGATCTTTACAAAAGTAGAGTAGAAAAATATTACATTACTGGGCAGTTATCATAGTCAATATTTCTAAATAGAAGGGACCTGGTGACTTTTTCACTTACAGTATTATCACCTAAAGGTTTTCAGGAGTGGAGATGACAGTGAATTTCCCCTATTCAGTCAGATGATTCAAATTGGTTCAAACTAGACAGGATGGAAAGACTGAGGTACTTATATGCACAGAGCCCCTTGCTGGTTACAAAAGTAACCTCTAAGATTCATGGTTTCAAGTATAAAAACTGGATAATAATGATTATCTTTAAATTCTTACGGAAAGGTTACATATTATGCAATCTATAATACATTTAAAGTACCAGGCATAGTGAAGAAACTGGGAATGTGATCACGATTATTAGAGGAGGTTAGATGAGTCAGGAAACATAAATTTCATCTGCCCTGAACGTTTGTTAAAAGATAAACTGGAGCATATTAAACATTTGAAGAGGTGATGTGAGCAAGAATGAATTGGAATCAGGAAGTGCCAAACCAGAAAATCTTAGGAGCACTATGCCAGCAGGAACCAGGGGAAAGACTTAAACAAAGAAACGAGGGAAGTAAATTATGGAAATTATTTGGCTGTTTGTAACTGATAGTCCTTAGTGTTTTGATTTCATAACCTTGAGGTATTTATAGGCACAGATTTTCATTTGTTTGTAGGACAGACTGCCAAAACAGGAGAGCCACCTCAAGCCTCATTTTATTCATTTAACAAGTTCATAGAATTAAATTTCAACAGACTGCCTAGGCTGGAATCTATTTCAATCACTTTTTTGATGTGTGATAAATCACCTAAGCTTCATATTTCTCAGCTATACGGTGGTGGACGTTGTAATAATCCCGCCTCCTTTGATTGTTAGGTGGGTCTGACTTACAAATGAGCTTATTAGTTTATCGGTAATAGTGGAGCAAGTGTGGTGAAGTCTACATGTGGCACATTATCCATTCGAAGCTATAGCTGTTAGTGCCAAAACATGGTCCAAATCTCACATTTCATTTTACAATGTTCATCCCACTAATGTCCTGAGTTCAAATAATTATATTTAGATCTTTCAATGGGGTTTAAAATTTGAACTTAATGCATATTCTGTGATCACTCTCATCTGTAGTAAAAAGGTGTTCTTTCCGTTCAAAGAAGCAAAACCCTTTTACCTGATCTGTGTATTTTCATGACAAATGCAACCTGAATTCTTATGCTGCCGCTTCTCCCATTTGGATAAAAAGTGTTTGATAACAATGTCACTGTTAGTAGTAGTATTTTATTTGGGAGTTCTGCCTTTCTTAAATAGAGATAACTTAATACTGTGCAGCTATGGGAGAAACAGAAAAAAAAACCTGGTATCTTTAAAATAAAAGCATAATTACCTAAAAAATTGTCCTCTTTTAACATTACTTACTAGCCACCAGTGAGCATTGGGGAGTCAGCCGGTCTAAGCACACAGACAGCCTATCTCTCCCACGGCTGGAACACGGACGCAGGGGGAAGTGAATACCTGAGCGGAGAGTATCTGCTCTCGCAATCAGGAGTTAATTCCTAAAATTCCACAATGGAAGATTCATTCTTTTGACTTAAAACCTTGTGACTGCTGCTAAACAAGTGTAAGGGCAGGTGACTCTTGAAGTCTTATCAGTTATTTGCAGTAAATATGAGTGACGTTATCGGATTCCTTCTCCTTAACGCAGGTTTGAAGGGTGAAGGTGGAGGCAGCACAGGCTTGAAGGGGGAAGGGGAGGGAGCACTACGTCTCTGAAGCCTGGAGGGCGAGGGTCAGGCTGTTTGGAATACAGTAATTTCACGGTTTTCAATCCTACCAACCACGCTGTGATGTTCACATTTTGAAGATATTTACTCACAGTTCATAGGTAAAACGAAGGCCAGAGTGGCCATGTAACACCCAACAGTAGCGCCTGAGAACCTGTATCTCCAAATCGCACACAGCCAAAGCTCAGACTATGAGACCGAGACCAGACTGACTCCGTGGAGGCCACAGTGCTGTGCTGGTGCCGTCCCTTTCCCGCGTCAGATCGCCACGCCGCGGCCAGGTTAGGGGCGGCTAAAAGGAACCCCTGCGGAAATGGCAACCCCAACGTTACGGCTCTTATCTGTACATCTGGATCTTCCTTCCTTGTCATTCCACACATGTTAATAAGTTTAATATGGAAGAAACTTGAACGCTGTGTTTTAAATTCTAAACTACCTTCCAGCACATATGAACATTCACAGAAAACATGGTAACTAGGAGTTAATTACTTCATGAACACCACTCCACGTCCAAAAGTTATTTTACCTGCTACGCAGCTTTTTCTCTCCCCCTAAATTAAAGCAATTATAATTGTAAGAGGTGTGTAAGGAATTCTAAAGTGATAGTCTACCGCCTCCCTCCATAAAATCAAATATAGAAGTTAAAACTGACCACTGTTAAGATTCTGTTACCATCACAGCTTGATATTAACAATATTTTGGAAAAATGGTGGCTGTACCCCAAAGCTGTCAGCATTTCTATCACCGTCTTGTTTGACACGTGGCAGAGCACATTCCTGCCAGGGAAAGAACAAAAGTGAATTCATCAAAATTCTATGAAAGCAAATAATGTTCACTAGCACGATGTGAGGCCAGATCTCATACATCACCTTTAAATATTAACCACTTTTTGAAATTCAGCGATGATGTGGGACCTGGCCAGTAATTGTGATCCATGGTGTTATTTTCTTGTTTGTCCGCAAATGTGGTTTTTCTAATGTGTTTCTTCAGTTGACTAATCAAAGCAATTATTAAAAAAAAACACTCCAGTAAATAATTTATAGGATGTGGCAATGGTTTCATTTATCTGATCATTGCTTCAGTTCATTCAACAAGTAACGTGTTACAAACCTACTACGCATAAAGCGCTGAGTTTACAAATACGTGTAAGCCATGGGCCTTGACGCAAGGAGACTAATAGAAAACTTACACATGAAAAGCAACCATGCAAAGCAGTGTATAATAAACAAGCACCAAAATACCCTCGCTGTGCCAGGATTCCCACCACGCTACGGTAGGAGTCGAATGTCTGCAGGAGCCAGGAGATAATATATTGTGCAGGAATGGAATGCTTCAGGAAACATAAACACTTTAAAAGGGCAGCTGCCATCCAATCTAAGCTAATTGTTATCATGCAAGCGTAGGGTTCAGAACAAGGCACCCCAAGATGTACCTCAGTTGTATGTATATTATTTTGATAAAAAATCAGATGAGCCCTGGCCAGATGGCTCAGTTGGTTGGAGCATCATCCTCTGCCCTGGAAGTTTGCAGGATCAAATCTCCAGTCAGGGCGCATACCTAGGTTGCAGGTTCGAGCCCTGGTCAAGGCACGTATAGGAAGCAACTGATCTCTCCCTCTCGCTCCCTCTTTTTCTTTTTTTTTCTCTCTCTCTTAAAATCAATGGAAGAAAAGCATGGCCTCAAGTGAGGATTTAAAAAAAAATCAACTGAGACCCTAGAGGCTCAAGAGAAAAGTCTGTCCCACCCTCCCCTTACCTATCTAGAAGAATTTAAATTGGGGTCTGGCCCATGATAAGAGCAATCACCAGCAAGGACAAAGTAATGATTATTGAACAGTTGCTCTCTCTGCAGTTACCTCCTGAAGGCCCAAGGTGCCTTACTTCATCCTTAGCTTAGAATGTCACCTATACCTCACTTTCCCTTCTTGGTATGCGGGGTGCCCACACATAGGTATGTAATTAACTTTGCTCATTTTCTCTTGTTAATCTCTCTCAGGTCTATTTGATTATTAAACAAAGCAAAAGGACCTTGAGGGTAGGTGAAACTCTCTTCCTCCCCAACAGTTGGCACATGCCAGCAAAGATAAGAAATTTTGCCAAGTCAAGCTCCCGGATCTCTACCTACAAAGTTTGGGGAAAGCAAAGTGTTGAGAGTCCTTTTTTTCTTTTCTAAATTTAGTCTAGCAGGAAAAAAACATTTGTGAAAGTGATTTCTAGGGCTTAGCAATCCTTGGTTATTTGGTATGAATACTCACAAGTTTTGTTAATTCTATCTTTTTCTCTACTATCTGTCTGGTGTTTCTCCTTTTATCTAGTTATCTGTCCTAAGAGCTTTGCCTTTATGGCCAGCAAGAATGTTTTCTGTGGTCTCCACCATAAGGCAGGGGCACGTACCAGGGTGCATCTGGTAGCCAGTCAGGAAAATCAGGGTTCCAAGCCTTGGTTAAGCCATAAAAGTCTTTTTGGTCCTGCTTTGCCCAGTCATGCAACTCTCAGGGGAATTTTTCATAAGGAGGCCCAGCCCATGGTGGGCCTTTGTTGTCTCAACCTTCCTTGCTTCTTAATACTGGAAAAATCTCATTCCAGCAGTGCCTGCCTGGTGTCACAGATTAGCAGGTTTGTGGCTGGAGGCATCTCTCAATCTTATGGGAAACAGGAGCCACATATCCTTACTATTTGTGCAACAAAGGTCTTTGCTTTCTCTATTTTGTGTGTGTGTGTGTGCCTTTGTTTAAGCCATAGAAGACAGATTAGTTTGAGTCCCTATTAAAATCCTACTTGCCAAAGCCAGATGATATATCCTTTGAATGGGAAAATACTTCTAAATTGAAAAGAAAGAAAAAATTTTAGAGATCTCTCATATTGTTACAATGGCTAGTCACTAAGATTCCCTTAACAAGATGGAAGGACAGAAACTAGAACAAAAATCAAAGTCCACTCAGACCCATTCCTATTTACCTCAGTCATTTGTAGATATTGTAAAAAATGGAAAATGCAGTTGGAAATACAACTGTCCTGCATGTAAGAAGAAAAAGGAGAAAAATAGCAAAATCTTATTAAAAGACAACCTAAAATTTGTATGTCCTAAGAACTCGGCTTGGTAACTGTGAGGTTGGGAGCTTTAAAATACAGCCAGCAGACATGTGAGCTATACTCCACGTACAGACAGGGAGGGTCCTACCAAGCCGCTGCCAGCCTCGAGGAAATTGTAACCTGAAATCGCAAGGCAATTATGAGCAATGTTGCAACTAGATCATTTAAAAGTACACCTAAAAACAAGGGCTTCCCAATCAAATAAACAGAATGAGATACCTATTTTTTAAATATTGCTAAGGGTGAAACAAAGGGAAAATAGAGAGGAGAGTTACAGGACCTGTCCCAGCAGGGTGGAGACCTGTAAATGGTTACTTAAAAACAAAGGCTTTAATGCAACACTACCAGGAACCCTGGCTTGACCCCTCAAGGGGCCCCCAGGCCTTTTTACTCAAGAAAGGTAAATGGTCAAGGGGTAGAAGAGAAAAATTTCCTGGATTCCTTGGAAAGAGAATTCACTGAACAACGCATACAAGCCCTGACAAACAAACTTCTTGGAATTATCGCTGTCTCCGTCATCCTGAATCGTCAGGCAAGACAGAGGGAACAAATGGCAAAACGGGATCCAAGCAGAACAAGTCTAAATTACAGGGACGGAATGTTCTGATGGAATAATTAAAATTTTTATGATGTTTGTTTGAAAAATTGCTAGGTTTTTTTTGTGTGTTTTCCAAATACAAGAATTTTTTTTCCCCTTAAGCTAGCTATGACTTAGAATAACTTGGTAAACTATGTTTTTGTTAGCAGAAGTGAAAACATTTATTTTTTTCTCACTACCTGATCCCTCCAGAATTTGGAACTTTTAGTATTATTTTATGACAATATTATTTGCATAATTTCAATAAAAATCTGTATTCCTACTAACAGGACACAAATGTGAACTGGTTATTTATCAAGGTTTTAGCTGGAATATCATAGACTCAGATGTGACCAGACAGCTTTAAGGAATTAAGATTGACTTATGGAAGCCAATAAAACCTTCGGAAATATCCTCCTGGTACCTTGCTTACAGATTCCTCAGCCACCTTACCAGCTGAATAAAGAAGGTTACTTCCTGGCAGGTGCAGGAACCTAAAGATATTTGGGGGGGACCCTCAGGAAGACAGGATCTCAGACAATCTGTAGGTACTGCAGGAGACTGCTGATATCAAGTACTCACCTTGGATTTTTGGCCTCAAGAGGCCTCATTAAGTTCAGTCTGAAGATTTCTAAAGAAAAAAGCCCAGTAAAGCAGATTTAAAAGAACCTATGTGATTAATTACTGTTCTTGCTGGACTTATTCAAAGAATCAGGCCGTTTATTGAAACCAGATTTATTTTGCAAATAAATCTAGTCTTAATTTCACTATCTGGTAAAAATGAGGGTTATTTTAGAGAGAAAAATTGAGCTTCAATGGAAACTAAAATATACCTTTGTGGATATTAGATTTTAGTGCTGTTCATTGTCTGTTGAGTTGTTTTTTTTTTCCTACTTGTAAACTGAACTGGATCCCAAATTATTCTACTTTTCTCCAATATAGACTCTCCAAGGTAATATTACCCATTTTGTTCCCATCCTTTGACTTGGAATCACTGAAAACTAAAACTGCCCTTTTCCCTAGGCCGTGCAAGGTAAAGGTGGACCACTTGCTATAAACCTCAGCGAAACCACCATAACAGCTTATCTGTGGACATTCTCTAATCTCCAGGCCTATCCCAGAAAGATCACAGGAGTCCTGACTTGGGGTGGTGAACACACAATATGCAGACGATGTTTTATATTGTAGAATTGTACAAGTGAAACCTACATAATTTTATTAACCAATGTCACCCCAATAAGTCCAATAAAAAAGTAAAAACAAATAAAAAGGAGAGAAAGAAAGAAGAGAAGAGAAAAGGAAAGGAAAGGAAAGAGAAAGAAAGATCACCAGAGACATTCAAATTGTAGATCACAGACCAGGGGAATTGTCTCTGCCTGGCTATATTCCATCTGAAGATGCTTCAAGACTGACACCAAGAAATCTTCTCGATTGCCTGCCTTCTGAACTCAGAAACCCACATTATAGTCTGCCTCTTGTTAAATACCTGATTGCTTGCACCACAGGCTTAACTTTGGGAGCCTGCCGGTATCACTACCTCCTAAAACGAGACACAACTGCTTAACTGAGCTATGTTTTCTTAAGACTGTGATATAAAACAATGTATCAACCCAGCTTCTGGGATGTGAAACTTCCACACAAGTTTCAGAGGAGGTATTCAGAAGGAGCCACCTCTACATGTACCTCAGTGGTATGCGGATTATTTTGAACTAAAGGCAATCTAGACCCTGGAGGCTCAAGAGAAATTTTTGCTCCCCTTAACTATCCAGAAAAATGTTAATTATGGGCCTTGCCCATAGTAAGAGGTTATCAGAGATAACCTATCTATACATAAGCAGGGCAAACTACTGGCTGCTCAGCATGCACCCTCCCTGCAATTACTTTCTGAGACCTCAGGGTACCTTACCTCATCCTCAGCTCAGAAGGTCACATGGCCCTTACTACATTCCCTTTCCATCTTTGTGATGTTTCTGACTCTCCTGTATGTATGTGGGGTTCCCATACATACGTATGTAATTAACTTTGGTCATTTTCTCTTGTTAATCTGTCTCCTGTCTATTTATTATTAGACTAGCCGAAAGGACCTCGAGAGTAGAGGTTTCTTCCTCCCTACAAAGCCAAAATTAATTACCATATGTATACTGCATTTTAAAATCATTTACACATAAAAATTATCATGAATATCCTTCTAGGTCATTATATCTTTTTCTAGTGTCGCCTTCAATTCCTGCTTACTATTGCACTGTATTCGGAATGATTTGTTTAACCAATTCTCTTTTAGTGGATACTCGGGATATTAAAGTGTGACACATGCTTCAGCACATTAAACCTGCAGTATTGTTCAGGAAGAACTGAAAACAAATGAAAGTGGTGAGAGGGACAGGGAGAAAGCTGTCTTAATTGTCCAGAAGAAAAGTGATAAAATTGCGGAGTAGGACAGTGTCCACAGACGACAACAGGCTACACGGGGGAAGCAGACGAAACAATAAGCTTTGCCAATGGATTGCAGGCTGATGTGTTTGGGTGAGTCCCTCCTGAATATTCATGGAATTTGAGGAAAACTAGAGCCAGATCCATAATTTTCCGTTGGTGCAAAGTCACTTGGAGCTAATCTTTGTCTACCTTTTCTTCCTCATATCCTATAACTTGTCATTTATATTTTTAGTCAAGCATCCTGAATTATTTAGTGCATTCTACACAATACCATATTCTTTCAGGCCTCCATACCCTGCACCATCTCTCTCCCAGACTTAACTACCTTACCCTGACAGAATAAGGTTAAAATATCAGACGTCACTTATTGGCTGGGTGATGTTAGGCAAGTTAATTCCCTCTTTGAGTCTCATTTTCTTAACCCATAAAACTGAGGTAATAAAATAAAAAATATACTCCTTGCAATATTGTTGAGGTAACTTAGTCAAGATCACACACCAAGCAGAGTGCCGGGCACATACCCAATGCACAGTGATTTTTCTCTCCCTTTCCAGTGACCCTTGAACAACACATACACATACATGCAGGCTGGTGCCGGCAGCCTCATTTGCCCCCCACCCAGCTCCTTTTCAAAAACTTGCTCTCAGGTGACAAACACCCACAATTCTCTCTGTGTTCGGAAAGTCACAGCCAGGCTGAGCAAAGAATAATCCAGCCGCCATCACGAGCACGGTGACTCTACATGACCCTTCCCTTATTTCAGTGAAAGCCACATGGAAATTTTCTGGCCTCGTGCTATCAGAATGAAGTTTGTTTCCTTAGACTCTCGGACAAAATTTTGCAAGTGTATCACTGCAGTAGTTTTGACATTTAAAATAACATTGCTTTGGCTAATCTATTCGGAGCATCTTCGAGTGTCCTTTTAAAATAAAATGGACATGTCTGGTCAGTTTACAAATAGACTTCAGTGCATATGCATGAAAAGCTCAGTGGTTGCGAAAATAAAATGGCTGGACACCTATTACTAGCTGCGTGTTTAACCACAGCTTTAGATTATTATGCTTTCATGAGGTTGTGTTATGAGACAACAAGCAGCAAACCTATCTGGGTCAGCACAGGATAAGAGGTACTAAGGACTCTTCCTTTCTCAAGAGACCCTAAGTAAAAATTGCACTCGGGATGCAGGAAGTTACAAAAATACTTTTGGGGGATTTCCTGAGGGTGGTGATTGAGAAGTGATTTTAATTTGAAAAGCAGCAGCATTTGGCGTAGAGGGCCAGGAGCAACCGGATATAATGCTGTCTGCAAAAGCACATGCACATTCAATAGCACTAAATATGGGCAATGGAACAAAGACCATTGTTCCACCTTCCCAGTTCCATCTGCTCAAAAGGTAATTTGAAATTCTTTATATACACTACCTGTAGACAACAAAGGCAATAAAACAAGGATGGAAAATGTAAGATTATTCAAGAGTTAATGGCCCAATTTTTGATCATATCCCCAAACATGCACATTTAATCATGAGTTGAATGTTTAATCACCTCCTTGCCCATGCCATTTATTATCTATTTAACTTTTCAATAAACTATAAGCACCATGGTGAGTCATTATTAATCCATCAATATAAGAATGATCAGACATTATGTATAAATGATTGGGTTGTTTTGATGAAATACTAATGGATTGCTTTTGAAAAAAATTAACATTTCCCTTCTATATTTATTCTGCTAAATTAAAATGAGATAATTCAAATTGTTTTATGGATGCATGGTGGGTGTGAGGTAACTCTGGACCTGCCAAGCGGTGGTCTAATGATGAGATTGAACTTTGATTTGATGTGGAGGCACATCTGCAGCTCCAAGTGTAGGGCCAAGCTCTGTGCAGTCCTAGAACTTCAGAATCAGAGCAGCTGACCTGACCTCCCAGACTCAGCGTTAAGGGAACAAAATTGGACACCTCCTAAGGAGTGCCCAGCTAGACATCTTGCCACCTCCAAGGTTAAGACTGAGAATTGGGGATTCCCCTTTTAACACCCCCTAGAGCTTTCCACCTTCCATCTATTTTCCCATCTGAATAAGCCACTCCTACCAGGTTATTGCCCAAGGATGGCCTCATTTTGAAGGTGAGGCCCCAGCACCTTCATGTGAAGGCACCGTATCATGATTCAGGCACATTCTTATAATTACAGCAGTAGTTTCACTCATTCAGGTGGCGGAGTGCCTGGAAGTCATGGATATTTTAGCAATATTTCACAGAACATTTATATATGTTTAAACAAATACATTGTTTTATTCTAAATGAGTTCTGGAGACACACAAAAAATAACTCTCTTCCAACTTTCTAAATTCTTCTAGCTGGGCTAATAATAAAATTACCATGAGCCAGATTAACAGAAAAAAATGTCCAAAATTTATTATGGACATTCATGTGGGGGTGCCAGGAGAAGACGAGATCTGAAGACGCTTCGGGCAGTTGAGGGTTGTACACCGCTCTGGACAAAGGAAAGGAGGCTGGGGTTGACGGGGGCGGCAGAGTTCTGGGCTTTCCAGGTAAGCGACAAAGAACAAACTTTGGTAAATAAACTCTTTCCTGCCACCCAAAGACAATGGGACACAGAAGGAAACTCAACCAACAGGCTTTGCGAGATTCCTCAGGGTGTGCCTCCTTCAGTTTATGTTATGATGCTAAGGTGAGGTTCCCTTCCTTCAAGCAGGTTTTTCTATCTAAATTCCTTGAGGCAGGTAAGGATGGGAGGGTGAAAGCTTCTTTCGGAGTCTTTTGTCTCTTAACAACCAGCCTGAAATTAACCCCAAAACATATTTGGGGCAGCAAATCTTGTGTCCCTCAGTTGCAACCTCACAATGGATGTGTGGCGGCAGACATCAATGGTTTCAAAACACTTGTGATTGCAGGGGGGACGGAGGTGTAAAGGAGGTATATGGTAATGAAAAAAAGCATAATGCAATATTTTTAAAAGAAAAATCTATAAATTAATTTACTATATTATTTTCCTAAGTTTAAGAAAAGACTCCTATTGTAGAATTTTATTTTGTCATGAAACTCAAGTATTGCATCTGAACATAATTTGCAGATGACTACAACCCAATTATCTTGGTGTAACGCAAGTAGTTGTGTGGGCAGAGTGTCTAGCATCTATACGATTCACTGAGAAATCCTTTGTCCACTAGGATGCTGACTTAAGGAGTATGAGCTCTCTTTTAAAAAGCTGTTTCTCAGCCCTGACTGGTGGGGCTCAGTGGATGGGGCTTTGTCCTGAAAAGCAAAAGATTGCTGGCTTGATTCCCACTCGGGTACAGGCCTGGGTTGCAGGCCAGGTCAGGCTCTATCATCGTATTTAGAACTGTTACACAATGGTACCAATACTTTAAAAATAATGTTGAAAAGTACCCTTTCAACATTATTTTATTTTATTGAAAAATGATGCTGTGCTTCATTTTTAGGTACAGGCTGAATGAGAAATATCATGAACCAAATTAGGGATAATATTATCTTCTTGTCATGCAACACAGCTTTGTGGTTCACCTCACAAAATCTGTGAAAAGGAGAATGCTTTCGTTTCAGGACTGGCATAGTCTTTTTTAAGTTATTGCTAACGCAGGGAGAATTTCCTTCATCACATGACCGTGTGGAAGGCTGGGCTTCTCCCAGGGCAGTGCCCTGTCTCTGGTCACGCTGGCCTCACACATGCACGGACGAGAACAGTCTGTGTGCCACGATCCTTATTGCTGGGCTTCCAATGTTTCCTGCAAGTGCGGTCCACAAACAGCAGCTCCAAAACCACCTGAGGGAGCTTGCTGAAAACACAGAGTATTGAATTCAAACCAATATCTACTGAATCCAGTCTCTCAGGACGGTGCCAGAAATCTACATTCTGCAAGGTTCTGAAGTAAATCTCGTAAGTATGCATTTGAGAACAGAGAAGAAAATAGAATGATAATATTACAGCCCAGAGATACACTAGTTATCTAACTGTGGTGTCTAGTAGTCCTTAAGAGATTAACTTGGGTCTGAAAATAAATTTAAATGGAGAGGGTATATACTTCCTTCTGTGGATTTGTGTAGAAACGCTTTAACTCAATAGAACTCGTATTTTCATAGTACATTTATGTCCAGCATATTGAATACTGGTCCATCTGAGTTTTAGGATTTTTATGCTCCTATTTAAAACTGACTTCGATTTGACTGAAGCAAAACAATCTATGAAAGCATTTAATGTCCAATGATATCATTAAATTAGTTGTGTAACAGTATAACCAATAGGAACATCTGGGAACCCAGCTTTATTACAAGTCAAATTTTAAGTTTGTTGCCATTGGCATCGAGGAGCTAGTTTTATGCTGCTCAGGGAGGCCATGAGAAAAATGTGAGGAGAAAGGATGCCTTGGTGGTGGTACACGATTCTGTGCATGTTTTATAGCTCTCAGTACAATTACTTGATTATTTGCAGAGAGTTAAACTACCTTCGCTTAGCAACCATTCTTCTTGTGTGGTCATTTTCATGTTAACATGCAGCTGTTTAAATATTTCTTCAACAACCAGTAAAAAACAAACACTCGATACAGTGAGATTGTAGCCCAAATAAATTAGAAAGCGGGGGCAGGAGGGAATGAAAAAGACAATGAATGGACTGAACAACTCATTTGACACTTGGCTAAGGGATCTGGTCTCTGGCCCCATCTCTAAAATAGCAGTGTGGTAAAAGGAAGTTGAGGGAGATGGAAGGCACACTGGACTACAAGACAAGACACCAGCAGTCTGTTAAGCCCACTCTCCTACTATTGTGTGATTGGAAAAATACTTACTTTAAAATATATATATATTTTTTTACAGAGAGGGGAAGGGAGGGAGAAAGACAGGAAGAGACACTTTGATGTGAGAGAGAAACATCAAATGGTTGCCTCTGGTACGCACCCACACCCTGACCAGGTCGTATCCCGCAACTTAGACATTTGCCTGGCCAGGAATAGAACCAGTGACCTTTCCCTTTGCCAGATGACACCCAACCCACTGAGCCACCACTAGTCAGGGAGGATAAATATTTTAAATCTTTAACCCACTGTTTCCTCTTCTATAATACAAAGGAATTAAACTCAAGTACCTCAAGGATTTCTGTAATTTCTAACATTCTAGTACTAAACATAGAAAAAAATTTTCAACTTGGTGAAAAAATTGTAAAATACATCATAAGAATGAATTAATTTAATTTTAATTTATTTGTGGTAATATGGAGCAGCAGTTCATAATTTTTTACAGATGAAAAGCTCTTTTGTTAAAGAAAACTCTATGACTACTTTTTTACTTTGGTTTTACTTTGCTTTTTAGAGTGATTAAAACAGTATTAAATTATAATAGACCTCCAGAAATATGCTTAAATAAATTTTTATTTTATTAATCATAGCAACATCTACATAGTCCTGAAAAGTAGCATCTATGGATGTAAAATAGAACTGATTCAATATAAAAGCAATTCCCAGCTTATTTAAAGCTTCTTGGATCCCTTGCAATAACTACAAAAATAACTCCAAAAATTTTTGGGAAACTACCAAAATAGAATATGAAAAGATAAACTTGAGCATCTCGAAATAGAAGCTAGACCTTATTCATCTAAAGGAGATATCAGAATTTGGGAACCACTTAACCAGAATGGTCAGGGAAGTCTTTCTGAAGAGGTGATATTTGATGCTGAAACTTAAAGGATAGAAAGAACTAGAAACACAGAACTGGAGGCAGAGTGTTCTGAAGACAGAGGGGTGCGGCCTGTGAAAGGCCCCAAAGTACAGCGTGCTCGGCTTGCTGTGGGACCAGGCGGACGGCATGACTTTGGAGAGCGTAGCTGAGTGCTGCGAGGCAGATTCTTACAGTTTATCAGTGTGGGTTAAAACGAAGCACAGGAGAAATGAAAGATTTTAAGCAAGGTAGTGACATAATGCAGCTACATTATGAGAAAAATCACTTTTGCTGCTCTATGGGTAGTGGATGGGAATGGGGAGAAAGAAAAAATGAAAGGACAGCTGAAGAGACTCATGCAGTAGTCCAAGTAAAAGATGATGGTCTGCAACAAAGGCGAAGACAGTGAAGATAGAAAGAAATGGAAGAATGTGAGAACATCTGGAATTAACAAGATTTGATGATGAGCTTAATACTTATAGTAAGAGAAATTGGGCAAGCAGGACTTACTCCCAGTTTTCTGGCTTGTATTACTATGTAGCTGCTAGTCCTTCTGAGATATGGAAGTTTGTGAATGAGGAAATTTGTGAGTGGGGAAAAAACACATGAATTATACTTGACAGTTTTCTAATAAATTGTTCATGCAACTTATTACTTGAGAAATAAGAGAATGAACAAGAAACACTAGGAAAATTTAACTGTAATTTTTTTTCAGGTTAAAAGCATTCTAATAGATCTGTAAGATTTCTATTAACTTGGACATGCCGGCCTTTTAAAGAAAACCCTCTTCCCACCAATAGCGGATGTTCCAGTGGGGACTTGTGTTTTGGCTGCTGCTAGCCCTGAGCTCTGAAACAGTCTGCTGGAATGGGAGTGGCAAGAGATTGCTTATTAACTGGTCATAACAATATCCACCCACCCTGTGACTTCATTTCTGCTTTAAGGGAAGGAAGGGTAAGTGGGTGGGTATTGCCTAGGGCTGTCTGCCTTAAAAATGTGAAACAAAGTATTCTAAACCTAGCATATGTTGGAAAAAATGAGAGACATTAACATTTTCTACATTATTATGAAAAATTTCAATATACAGCAAAATTGAAAAAAAATTACAGTGAACAGTTATATATCCACCACCCAGATTCTATCAGTAATATTTCAGAAAAGTTGCTTTATAATGTATCTTTCCATTTATCCATCTTCCTATCCATCTATTAATTCTCCTTAATTTTTGATGCATTTCAAAGTGAATTGTGAACAGTACACTTCTCACCACACATACTTCAGCATGCATATCATTAAATATTTCTATAGCTTTTTCTTGTGATAAAAAGATTTTATATGTAATGCACAATTCTTCAGTGTACATTCATTGAATTTTGACAAATCTATGTGTCTGTGTAACCGACTCACCAAAAATAAAGATTATCATCATCCCAGAAATATTTTTCAAAATCCTTTGCAATCTTTACTTCCACCTCACAAGAAGCAACCACTATTGTGATTTTGGTTTCTTTGCATTCTAGAACTTATTAGAAATAAGTTTAGCCATGGCTGGTATGGCTCAGTGGATTGAGCACCAGCCTGTGGATTGAACATTTGCTCGTTTGCTTCCAGGTCAGGGCACATGCCTGGGTTGCAGGCCAGGTCCCTAGTTGGGGGCATGTGAGAGGCAACTAATCTATGTTTCTCTCGCACATGTTTCTCTCCTTCTCTTCTTCCATTCTTTCCCTTCTAAATAAATAAATAATCTTAAAAATGAAAGAAATTCATACAGTATATACTCTTGTGTATGTTTTTTTAACTTAATTAGCTTTTGAAATTCATCCATGTTTTTGTGTATATCAGTATTTCATTCCTTTTTACTGATGAATCATATTCCATTGTGTGGCCATACCATGGCTTGTTTATCCATTCTCTTACTGATGGATACTTGAACTATTCCAGTTTTTACCATTACGAATAAAACTGCTGTGAACTTCCTTAGAGAAGTCTTTCTGTGGACACACATTTTCAGTCTCTTGAGAAAATACCAATATTAACACTGCAGGGTCAAAATGTAGGTGCATATTTAGATTACCAGTAATTTCCAGAACTTCTCCAAAACTAGCTGTACCATTTTATACTTCACTCAGTAGAGCTGCAGTTGCTCCACAATTTTACCAACATTTGCTTTATCCATTTTTAAAATTCTAGACATCTCAGTGAGTACATAATTATATTTAGTTGTGGTTTTCGTTTGAATTTAACCTGATGACTAATGATGTTGATCATTTTTGTTGTGTTTATTACTATTTCTATAATTTATTTCTATGAAATATCTGCCCAAATATTTTGCCTATTTAATTGAATCGTCTGTGCTCTTATTACTGAGTTGTAAGAGCACTTCATACGTCTTTGAAGTCAGTCCTTTGTCAGATATATGTCCTGCAGTTGTTTTTCCTGCCTATGACTATTTATTTCCCTAGCGGTGCATGCTAATAATGAGAAGTTTTAAATTTCAAGGATGTCTAATTTATCTTTTTTTTTCTTTTATGCTTATTGCTTTTCCATGACAAAAGTAACCTTTGTTTATCACTGAATCAAAAATTTCCTCAATGTTTTCCTCCAAAAGCCCTATAGTTCTAGTTATAGGATCACAGGTATATGGTTTATTTTTTATTTATTTTGGGTTGTAGAGTAAGACGAAGATCAAGGTTCTTTTCTTTAAATATGGACATCCAGTTATTTAGTACCATTTGTTGAAAAAACTTTTCCCTCCCCAAGCAAGCAATTACCTTCCAATTATACATTGATTACCTTGAATTGTACTCCTTTAAAATACCATTTTTTGCATTTTTTATATGCTTATTTTTTTAAATACTGTAAAACAAGCATTTTTAATGTTGTGTCAACAATATAAAACCTACCTCATCCTCTCCAGCAAAAGCCCATCATACCAGACCAGTTGATTCTGGCTCATGTTGTCATTTCCCTCTCAGACAAAGGCTTTTCCTACACAGAATAGGACACCAAACCCATACATCCCTGGGTCTGGTGATTCAGAGACCCGGGGAAATGATGAGTTAGTTAGCTTTGATTTGCATGGCACTTCCTCTAGTGCTGCTTACTAGCTGCGGTTTGCGGCTCATTGCCTACCACTCCCTGACAGCCACCCTGCCCTCACAATTCTGAAATACTTATTCCCAGAAAATTCCAGGCTTTTCTCACTTCCAAGGATCTGCAGGTTATATTAGTGTTGCCCAAAATGTCCACTATCCTGATGTCTGAGGAACTCCTCCTATCAGAGGAAGCTTTTCTCGGCCTCCTCATACATGGTAAATACTCCCTCCTAGGTGCTCCCATGGCACATGATGATGATGGTCCCAAGTGTATTATGTCACTTACCCATATTCCTCTAGTTATTCACCCTCTATTTGTCCCTCTTCCCCATACTGCATCCTGAACATGAGCTTCTGGAAAGTGTAAATCTAGTCTACCTTTTTTTGCATCCCAGTAACTTAAAACAGTAAACACAACAATAGATTTGTTGGATAAAAGAATTTAAATTTTCTGATGTCATTTAAATTTCAAATTTCTTTTACCTTACTCATATGTTTATTTATATTTACAAGATCTCACATCCTGATCATTCACTTTGGGAACTTTGTCCATCTTCCTATTTCATAGGATGGAGGAAAACAACTCCCATGAAAGAATAACAAACAACATTTGTAATTACGTAGTGTCTATTCTAAAATTTTCCTATATACAAAGATTGAAATTATGATTGTAGTTGGACATGTGAGGTACATCTTCTCAAAGAAGTATACTAGGTATAGCCTACTGTTTTTCAAATTAAGTTTTTTTTAGCATGCTATTGGAGATTCTGAAAAGAAAAACTGATAAGTAGATGAAGTCCCAACTCTATTATCTACTAGCTGTGTGAACATATCAGTGAGGATAGGCTGGGTTTTGCTGCAGTAACAGTGATCTCAAAAATCACAGCGGTCTCACTCACATTATGAGACTCATCGTGACTCAGCCACAGCCCTATTTCCCATTGCCATCACTCTGGAATCAGGGCAGTGGAGCAGCCTGTATTGGCAATATTGCCAATCATTGCGATGAAGGGAAAAGACGCGTGGCAAACCACACCATGCCCTAACTATTGCAGCTTCTTCCTAAGAATGCCAACCACATTACTAATGGCCACTCCTGAGTTCATCATAACAGAAATGCATAAACTTCAGTTAGGGAGAGAATTTGGGATACAGTGTTTGGCAAAAGTAATCAATCTACCAAATAAATAATCTTGGAGAAAACACATATCTATCTGTATCACAGTTGCTCATTTATAAAATAATAAAATACAATGATGATAGTAACTGTTTTATACGGTTAAATAGATTAATGGAGATGATGATACAAAACAGCACAGTATCTGGCATGTAATTATTGGTCAGTAAATGTTTGCTTAAAAATTTTTAAAAAAGGAACTTCAATCTCTCCGTCAAGTAAATAATAAAATAATAGAGCTACATAATATCTGAGGTTTTAGGTGGGTGTGTGGGTAGAATAGCTAGAGACGATCGGGACAGCTCAATTGTGACCACAAGCCCAGGGTCTTGGTTCTTTCTTACATAGAGTCTGTTGAGCTGATGCATGTAAAATAACTCCCTCACTCATATGTCCAGTGTCTGGGCTAGGATAGCGCTAACTTCTGGGGCTGGTCAACATTGCTCTCTAGCCACACATGGGGGACTCAAAGTAACCTTACGACTTATGCGTGACAGCTGGCTTCTCCCAGAAAAAAGAATTACAAGAGTAAGTATTCCAAAAGGCCCAAAAAGAAGATGCAAAGTTTTCTGATGTAGCCTCAGAGGTCCAAAACATCACAGTAAAATTCAGTGTATTTTACTGGACACGCATATCACTAAGATCGGCAGTATTCTTATCTCTATGTTGAAATAAGTTAGCTAAAAAGCTACTATGGGTACTGCTATGGAAAAATATTATAATAGGTAGGTAGTAGTTTGTGTATTTTCCATTTCCCTAATAGCTAATTAGATTGAATATTTTTTCGTGTACTGACTTGCCACCTGTGTATCTTCTTCAGTAAAGCGTCTGTTTAGATTGTTGACCCAAGACTATACTTTCAGGGATCATTTCTATAGTTTGTTACTAGATGGTTGACCCATTTTTAAATACTGTTGATTCTTTTCTTATTCTTTTAAGATTTGGGAGGTTTTAAAATATATCTCCTAAATATAAGACCTTTGTCAAATATGCAATTTATAATTGTTTTTCCCAGTCTGCAGTTATTTTTTATTCTCTTCAAAGGACTTTTATAGAATAAAGGATTTTTTAGAAGATTGGTGAAGACTAATTTTCCAGAATTTTTTTTTCCACTTTATGGATCATGCTTTTGGTGTCATGGCAATAAAACTTTCACTAACTCAAGGTCACAAAGATTTTCTCCAATCTTTTCTTTTAAAAGATTTTAAATTCTACATTTTAAAGTCACATCTATACATTATTTGGGGGAAATTTTGTATGGTATAAGGCAAAGGTCACAGGGTATTTTTCATTGGTTTTCTTTTTAGCAAATGGATTCCCAAGTGTTTCAATAGCATTTACTGAAAAGACTATCTTTTTTCCACTGAATTGCTTTTGCACCTCTGTAAAGAATACATTGACCCTGTTGGGTATATTTTTGGACTCTCTTCTATGCCATTAATCTATGTATCTATCCCTTTCTATTATAACAGCATCTTCATTATTGTGATTAACATTACATTGTCTTAATAGCTTTAAAATACATTTTAAAACAAGATATTCTTCTTTTACAAAATTGTTTTGCTCACTCTAGTTCTTTTCATGTAAATGTTAAAATTGGCTTACCTAAATATGCAAAAAATAATGTTGGTATTTGGATTTGTATTGTATTAAATCTATACATCAATATGGGAAGAATTCGTATCTTAACTATACTGATTATTTGAATCCTTGATGTCTGTATGTCTCTCAGTTTATGGTGTTGTTTATTTTAAATCCAAGTTCTGTAGATTTTGGCACACAGATTTTGCATATTTTTTGTTGGATTTATACTTAGTTAATTTCCTATTTGGAGTTATCATAAAAGATAATTTAATTAAAATGTTTAATTATTCATTGATAATATGTAGAAATAGGATGGATGTTTGTATGTTGAAATTGTATAAGAATTTGTTAAACTCAATTATTAGTTCCAGGAGATTTATTGTGAATTCTTTGGAATTTTCCATGTAGATCATCATATCTGAAAACAGGGACAATGTCAATTTTCTTTCCAATGTATATGTATGTTTAAATTTTTTCTTTCCCCAATGCACTGGCTAAAACTCCTAAATACAATGCTAAATAGGCATGGAGAGAGTAGCCACCTGTCTGTTCAAAATCTTAGGGAAAAATAAGTTTGTCTTCCATCATTAAGTATGATGTTAACTAAAGGTTTGTTGTTGTCGTTTTTTTAATAGGTGCACTTCTTCAGTTTAAGTAAGTTCCTTCTTTTCCTAGTTTCTTTAGAGCTTTTTTTCATAAATACATGTTAAAGTTACAAACATGTGGTTTATCTTCTTTGCCTATTAATATGGTGGATTACATTAATTGTTTTTCAAGTGTTGAACTGAACTTACATTCCAGGAAAAATATCACTTGGTTATTATATATTATTTTACATGTGGCTAGATTTGAATTGCTAACATTTGTAAATGGTTTTTGTGGCTATCTTCATGAGGTAAAATGGTGTCTCATTTTCTTTTCTTGTACTATCTTCTGGCACCAAGGTAATACTGCCCTCTTGAAATGAGTGTGAAAGTATCCTCTCTTATTTAGTGTATTGGAAGATATTATGTAGAAGTGGTGGTATCCCTTCTTCAAAAGTTTGGTAGAATTCAGCATTGAAACCATCTAAGACTGGAGATACCTTTTTTGGAAAAATTGAACTACAAACTCAATTTCTCTAGTAGTCATAGGTCTATTCATAGGTCTATTCAAACTTCTTCTTTGGTGGCTTTCAAAGAATTGATCCACTTCACCTACATTGTTAAATGTCTGTGCATAGAGTTGTTCTTGGCATTTCCTTGTGAGCATTTTAATGTCTGCTATGATATATCCTCTTTCCCTGCTGACAGGGATGATTTTTGTCTTCTCTCTTTTTCACTTGATCACTCCAGCTAGAGGATTATCAATTTTATTGATCTTTTCTAAGGAAGAGCTTTTGATTTCATTAATTTATCCCTTTATATTGTCTGGATTTCTATTTATTTTTGACCTTACCTTTGTTATTCAATTCTTTCTGATTCCTTTCAATTAATATTGCTCTTTAATTTCTAATTTCTTAAGGCAGAAACTTAAATTGTTGATCTGAGAATTTCTTCTTTTCTAATATAAGCATTTAATGATATAAATTTCCTTCAGAGCACTGATATAGTTTCATTCCATACATTTTCATATACTGCACTTATAATTTAGTTCAGGTAAAATTGTTTTCTAATTTCCCTTGAGGCTTCATCTTTGATCTTATGATCATTTATATGAATATTTGTATTTGTGGATTTTCCAAATATCATTCTGTAATTAATTTCTAGTTTAATTATATTGTTGTCAGAGACAACAATTCAATTTTTTTTGAAAATTCAATTTTTTTGTTTTGTTAAGGTGTGTTTTATGATGTTTGTTTAAGGATATGCTCTATCTTAGAGATTGATTAATATATCAAAGATGTGGATGTTTTACTGTTGTTACATGGAGCGTCCTGTATATATCAAGTGGACCTAACTGGCTGATGATGTTGCTCAGTCCTTTATACTTGCTAACTTACTGTAAACTTGTTTCTTCAAATACTAAGAGGGAAATACTGAGGTCTTCATGGCCATGTTGTGGATTTCTCTTTTTCTCATTTCAATTCTATCTGTTTTTGATTGGCGTATTTTGAAGTTCTTTTTTAAGAACATAAACATTCAGGACTTCCAGTCAAGATGGAGACATAGGTAAACATGACTCACCCCCTTGAAAAACCACAGTAAGATTACAACTAAACTATAAAACAACCATTACTTACAACCATCAAAAAAAAAAATGGAGCTGAATGGAAGTCTGACAACTAAGGTATTAAAGAAACCACATCCATCCAGACTGGTAGGAGGGATAGAGGGACAAAGACATGGAGACATGGAGACATGGAAGGGGCTGGTCCTAAAACCCATGTGTGGTGGATATAAAATGAAGGGATATCTCGGGAGTGAGGGATCCCAGCCCCACAGCAGACCACCCAGCCCAGGGTTCCAGTGCCAGGAAGATATGTTCTCATAATTTCTGGCTGTAAAAACCAGTGGGGTTTGGGTTGATGGAAGAAACTATGGGACTCTCAGGCCTCTCCTCTTAAATGGCCTTGCACCACTCATGGACTTAACTCAGACGTAATCCCTCTGGGCTCCAGCACCAGGGCAGCAGCATGAAGGGCACCAGTGGCATACAGGGAGGAACTGAAGTATCTGGCATCAGGGCAACAGCTGGGGGACAGCTTCTTCCCATACAGAACTGCAGACAGTGGCCATTGTACCTTTCCTGAGCCCTCACTGACACAGAGACACAATGCTGTGGCACCATATCCGAATCTCCTTTGACCTGGCTCACATGGTAAGCCCCACCCTGATGATTACATAAGGCTCTGTGCCATCCAAATATGGGCCCACCCAAGCTGGTAACAGTTGCCTTCCCATACGAATGGCTGGGTTATGTGCAGGCTTCAGATCTTCCTAAATCCCCTCAAACAAGCAACAGCTGAGGCCAGTCCCCATCCCTCTCACAGAGTGGCCCCAGGCCCAACACTAGCAGTGGTCATCTGCAGATCACTTTATAGCTATGCCAATAGGCCCCAGACAGAGCAAGGTGGAGGCTGACCTTGGGCTGCACGACCCGGGAAACCCCAGAGCCTGCACACCCAGGGCTCAGTTACAGACCATGTTGAAACACCATCCAACCACCTTCATAAGGCACATAGGGAGGTGGTTGCTGGCCAGGGGTCACAGTCAGTCTCACCAGGTGTCTGGCCTGGGTAAATCCTTCCCATTGACCTGCTGACAGCAATAAAGACTCATTTATAAGAGGAGGGTATGCCCAGCCCACAGGAAGGGTGCACTTTGTGTACACTGCGTGGGAGGTAAGAGAGGCCGTGCCACTGGACCTTACAGGACACCCACTATATTAGGCCATGCTACCGAGACCCAGAGTCAAAGCAGCTCTACCTGATAGAAACAAACACAGGGAGGCTGCCAAAACAAGGAGACAAAGAAACATGGCCCAGATGAAAGAACAGAACAAAACTCCAGAAAAAGATATAAACAAAATGTAGATAAGCAATTTATCAGATGCAGAATTCAAAACACTGGTTATAAGGATGCTCAAGGAACTCCAGTGGGTACTTCAACAGCATAAAAAAGATACGGACATGAGGATATACTAATTGAAATAAAAAACAATCTACAGGGAATCAACAGTGGAGTGGATGAAGCCAAGAATCAAATCAATGATTTGGAACATTAAGGAAAAAAAAGACAGAAGGAAGAAAAAGAAGAAAACAGATTCTTCTTTCTTCTTGCCAATCAGTATGGCAAGAAGAAAAAAGAATCCAAAAAAAATGAGGATAGTGTAAGAAGCCTCTGGGACAACTTTAAATGTTCCAACATTTGCATCATAGGGGTGCCAGAAGGAGAAGAAAAAGAGCAAGAAATTGGAAACCTATTTGAAAAAATAATAAAAGAAAACTTCTCTATTTTGGTAAGGGAAATAGACATACAAGTCCAGGAAGCACAGTAAGTCTCAAATAAGATGGATACAAAGAGGCCCACTACAAAACACATCATAATTAAAATAGCAAAGGTTAAAGATAAGGAGAGAATCTTAAAAGGAGCAAGAGAAAAGAAGTTAGTTACCTACAGGGGAGTTCCCATAAGACTGTCAGCTGATTTCTCAAAAGAAGCTTTGCAGGACAGAAGGGATTGGCCAGAAGTATTCAAAGTGATGAAAAGCAAGGACCTACAACCTAGATTACTCTACCCAGCAAAGCTATCATTTAGAATCAAAGGGCAGATAAAGTGCCTAAAGATAAAATAAGTAAAGTCTCCAGTTCTGTGCAAAAAATGAAGAAGGTACTTAGATGTTGAATTTTCATTTGTATTAAGTCACTTAACATATCTGGGTATTTATGTTTCCAAAAATATTAAAAGGGTACATGAGTTCCTGCTATAATTACCATGCTATGAGGATAAAATAAGATGGTGATTGTTAGAACTGTTATTGTCAAATAACAGTCATCAAATCTTCAAGTATTTTATAAATCAAAGTTCAGGGGAAATTTATATATTCTTACCTGATCCATATAAAGGTGATTTTTCTGCTCTTTCTAGGCTCTTACAGAAGGTTACTGTCCATATTCATTTTCAAAGTGATGGGAAATAAAAACTATCAAGAACACAGAACTTATTTTCTGCAAAAAAAAAAACTATGATTGGCTGACCTTTCTTCTGTCAACCCAGTGCCTCTATTTTCCTAACTATAAAATAAGAACAAGACTTCCCCTATCCATATAACCAATTCATCCTATAAGCTTCAGCAAACACAAGAACAGAGATGCTGAATAGGTAGAAGAGGGAGAAAGTGATGCTGGGTGAGAAAGACAAGTGGCTTTCTAAATTATAGCAGATCTGCAAGGAGCTGGAACCAAGTAGCAGGAAGGGACCTGATCACAGGCTATTTTGTTTAACAGGGGAGAAAGCACTCAATAATGACGAAGTGCACAGACTCTGGACTCAGACAGAAGAGTGTTCATCTTGAGATAAAACATCTCTTAGGTTTGTGGCCACAGGAAAACTGCTAATTTAGCTAAGCCACAACATGTACCATGAGTACAATAAGAGAAACTACCTTCTGGAACTGGGAAGATATGATGAAATACAAAGTAAATATCCAATAAATGCTAGTTAACATTATAAAAAGAAACAGTGTAAAATTACTTCAATCAGCAGAGAACACCACTAATTTCTAGCCTTTAAATATAAAAATAGAAAAGAGAGAGAGAAGGGAGAAAGAGGAAGAAGAGGAAGAAGAGGAGGAGGAGAAAGTGAAGAAGGAGGGGGTGGAGAAGGAGAGGAAGAGGAAAAGGGGGAGGAGGAAGGGAGGTGGAGGAAGAGAAAGAAATTGAAGGATGAGGACAAGGGGGAGGAGGGATAAAAGATGAGAGAAGAAAGCAGCAGGGACAAGCAAAGGAGAAATGAGAAAAATGACAGAATGAGAGAGAAAAGTAACAGAAAAAGTAGAAAAGAACAGTGGTAAAAGGGAACAGGGAAAAATTCTTAGTTAATACTTATAATTTGAAAGTTTTGTGTATTATTTCCCTTATTTAAATAGAAGCCCAACAAAATAAAATATAGTTCCGAATGAAACTGGAAACAAATGTTAATGGAAAACTCACTGGAAAGCTTAACTGGGGAGCAGAAGGTTAAGGGAGGAAAGAGCCTGGGTGTTGGTCATACAAGAATTGATTAAAATAGCGAAGTATGACTTCATCTAATTCTGAGTCTTCTTTTTTCATATTTCTATAGCTATATAAAAATGCTTGTTTAAATAATGTGCATTACAAGCCTTCTTAGTCAAATATGGTTTGGACTTCATACACTATTTTAAACAAAGTACACTTATCTCATAAGGAATGGTACTATAATACAAAGCAAAGATATTTTATTGCACCAGGAAATTTAAGTTCTATAAAACAGAGGCTACATTCCAGCAAACTAGCAAATACTTCTTTATAATCCCTATTCATACACAATTTGGAATGAGGTAATGCCAGGTTATATATCAACTAAACCATCCTCTCAATGAACCTCTGATTCAAATGCCTGAAAAATCTGTCTGAAATTGACGGCATGTTGAAGAAATGATTACACTCTGTGGTTTATTTGTTATAGATTACTACAGTTCTCATAAAGGAACCCCAAAATAATTCAATTTAAGTTACATTATGCTTAGAAAATGAATATTAATAAATGAGGACAGTTCATTGAGTTAGGACTGAATGCACTTTTGTTGTGAGTTGAGAAATTCTTCATACAGACTGATATTTACACCTTTATTGACCAGAGACTTGGGCAAACTTTTAATGTGTAGGACATGTACATTCAGGGCTGGCCAGAGGAAAGACTGTGTAGTACCTGCTGTTATAGTTGATGACTCATCTCTCTCAACCCCCTCTACCTCCCACACAGCTATATGTACATACCCAGGGAGTCATGTAACTCTCCCTACCCTCTAGTTTGGGCTTTGATCCTTTTCTTAATATTACCTTGTATCTCCCTCCTACCCAATTATTTGTTACCCAACATGGCATAACACAATTAAGGCTAAAAGGTTCCTGAACATTCGTGGATTTAATTCCTTTCTAGTTATTTAAAATTGAAAAGTATATTTTTAAAAAGAAAAAGTTCATTGGTAGTGCTGTGGGGAAGATAATCTTGCTAGATCACTTATTAAAAGCACAGAGAACTCATTGTTTTATGTTACATGTAGTCTGCCCTTGACTATTTTCTTCCATATTGCATCAGGTGACAATCCTGCCCAGTTTCTAGAGTTACCCTTTGCTCCCTACTCGAAGGAGTTATTCCAAAATCATATACTGTGCCAGAGTAGGCAGCCCCCTTCAACATGGGAGAGGCAGAGCACGAATTTGCCATGAGGTAGTCAGAGAACAATAGTATTATTAGCACTGTATAGCATTAGGGTTTTAGCACTTACATTAGTGAAGGCTACTTAGAAAATCCCTGATACTTAAGATACAGAGTTATTAGGTAAATGATATTTGCGCTTATTAAAACACCCAGGGTTTCCCTTCAAAAATATTCCACTAAATTTCTTTATTTAGGGTTAAAGAAAACCCACCTGTTGTAAAAGGTATGTATAAACATTTAAGAATAAATGGAAAGCGCCAAAAAGAAATTTTAAAACAATGTTCTGAGTCCTTTTTATAATTAAAGTTAATAAAAAGAGAAAAGCACAAAGATTAAATTAAACCCTCCCATAATCCCACCAGAATCAAAGTGATGGCTCTTCACTTTTGTGTATATATATGTTCAAAAATAAATATGAATATATATTTATATGAATTTAAGTGACTATTACATACATCCATGTATATGTATACGAACATATATATATGTGTGTGTGTATATATATTTGAACATGTTGCTGACACCAGCATTATTTTAGCTTTTGTAAAAAACAAAATTAACAACATATTGGCAATTTCCCATGCTCTTAAGTATTTTTCTATCACTTTCTTTTCATTGGTCGCAGAGTTGTCCAAGCTAGGGCTACACATAATTTATTTAACTAATTCCTTATTGTGAAACATTTATATAGCTGCTTTTGCTTGCTTGGTTGTTTTTCTTTGGGATTTGTATTGAACATATTTATAAATAAATCTCTCTACATATTGCTGATTACCTTTTTAGAGATAAAGTCCTAGAAAATAAATTGCTGAGTCTCATGCTATGCCTGATCTTAAAATTTTATCATTGATCCTCTAAAAATGTTTCCAATTTACATGTTCACCAGCAATATATTTAATTCACCCCAGACATAGTCACAACTCAGGGGTTTTTCAATTTTAGGTAAGTTGGTAAGGAAATAAGAAGATAAATAAATGCTTTGCTTTCTGTTTGGTTTTTTTTCTTTGCAAAGGACTTGTAACAACCTACTTATAAGTAATCAAAACTGTCTTTTCAGAATCCCATTATTCCCCTAAGTCGTATCTAGCACAAAACTGAGAGACAGAATGAGAATGAGTGGTGGTTCTGCTCCGAATTTCTATACAGCTGTCAAATGAGATTGGTTGGTATTGTAGCAACAGCAACCATGCCTGTCTGCATGAAACTGTCAGGTTTTTACCTGTCAGGAGAGCTCTGTCACTCTCTCTCACACTTGCTCTCTTCCCTCCTTTCCTCCCTCCCTCTCTGGTTCTTTCTGAGACCCTATCTTGGGCTATGGCAGGCACCACAGATATTTACAATCACATCTTTTTAATTGACCGCCTAAGAATCAGCATTGACTCAATCCAAATATGAAGTGGTTCTGGTAGAGCATAATGAAGATTAAATAGACTTTAGCAAAGTTCTTAAAACAAACATTGAAGTGTTTGACCTACCAAAGTATAGCCTAAGATTATAAACCAAAAGTTACTATGGAATGGAGGGTCAGCTATCACAAAATCAACACATGCACTGGGTACAGGGAGATGAACAAGAAAGAGGTAAAGCAATTGCGCTCTCACTGCCTTTTTGCTTCTGCAGTGGCAGGGTGACTCTGCCATGTTCTTGGCACTTGCCACATCAGGCTGGCAAGGAGAAATTTCCCTGGTCAAAAGGTCTTACACCCTTCTGTCTAGCCCTGGTTATTGCACAAGCTTTCATACAGCACCCATTCATGATCGGTTCTCTCCCACAACTCTTTCATTTCTTTTAGGGCCATCACTTTGTAAACCAAAAACTTAATTCCCACATCTATACAGACCTGGGTTCCACCAAGTGGTGTGTGTAGTCTCAAATACCAGCCCAGTGCTAGAGGAGGGAGTGATAATCCGTAGGGAAGCAAAGGTGGAGCACGGGAACAGCCCTGCAGAATACCCTAGTGTCCCTAAATAACTCATATAAATAGATCCTCCACGAATGTACTTATTTTTAAATCTATTTCAATTTTTATCACTACCTCACTTAGAATATGAATTCCCCCAAAATATCAGAAGCAGTGACTTCGTGCTAGCTTCATAAAAATACATGTTCAGCAGTAGAACCCCTTAGCAGTTCTGAAGGAGGGCTAATGCCCCTCTGTAAGAATGGAAACAACATGAGTTTGAGAGTGCACTATAACTTGGGGCAAATCCCAGCTTTGCTACTGCTTCAAATTAATCTTAGGAGAGCAGAGTTAATTTTATTTGTTTCTCCGGCTTGTTGTGAGGATTAAATGACAGAAAACATGCAACCAGTCTATCAAAAAATAACGTTTGATATATAACAGCTCTGCCTGTAGCCAGCACTTTTGCAGTTTCCCCCACTTTATCATTGTAATTTGGGCTGCTCCGATTTAAAAGTGTTTTTCTACTTCAAAAAATGTTCTTGCTGATTCATCAAATGGGTAAAATAACCAGTAACTATCTGCCTTAATATTTTCAGGACATAATTACAATATTTATCTTTTATATAAGGTGCATACACGCAAAATGTCTCATTATGGTCACTAAAGTATTTGCATTGACTCATACCTACTTCTTAAAGAGAATGGCATCCATATGCTCTCCCTCTCTTCCCTTTTCTCTCTTCTTTCCCCTCCCTCCCTCCTTCTCTCTCTCTGGCCCTTTCCCCTCCCCACCCCATGCATGGCACAAGGCTATTTAATAGCTTCAAAAGGCTAACTTTCAACTGTAATGGTCTTAACTCATAAAACTAAGATTTGAAATTCTAATATGGGGAATTCTTGAGTTTTAACTCCCAAATAATGCTAACTTATTCATGTGTGTCTTTACATAGAATCTTTGTGATGTTTTTAAAATTTAAAAAAATGCATACAAACTCTCATGCCTTATTTTCTTATTTTCAAGACTACTGAGAGGCACTTCTGCCTTTTCTCTCACAACTATAAAACTAAGGAGAATGAGAATCTAGAAGCTTAACTATGGAGAAGAACTGAGCTATTCATAAGACACTGCCAGAAACAGGCATTGAGCATGACGCCATGACATTCGAGTGGGAATTCTGTGGCATGTGCCACATTTACAGGTCAAAACCTTTGTGGAAGATCATAGGTCTGTCCCAACTTCTTAGACACCATCCTCTCTCTGAGTGTTCACGACTCTTTTTCTCCACCCTCCCTGGGCATCCAGTTCAACAATGCTTAGCTTCCACGTTGCATAAAATCAATATTTCAAATAAAATCTGTCGAGTTTTTTTCCAAGTCAAATTCATAAGACTGTCTCTAAGCTAGGACATGGAAATAGGATATTTCTTTAGGCCTTTTATGTGTATTTTCATGTTTATACTATCTATTGTTAGACCTCACCTCATATTCAGTTTTAGAAATAGTCAAGGTGTTCGGTAAAAGACACCAAGGTGGATTATATGAACTATGTCCATGACTATGCCACTGGATTGCTGGATGGGACTGTTTCTGTGACCAAAGTTTTCTAGCCTATAAAAGCATACTTTAAAAAAAAAGAAAGCCTACAGCTATTATTATCTAATCATAGGTGATTACGAATAAAGGGTAAACTAGCCTGTCATTTTTAATATATTTTTTCTGATTAGGAATAAGCCTGTTATCTACTTCTCTGTGGCTTTAATCCTTCAAGTCTGCCTCCATAGCTTGAAATCAACCATAGTGGAATATTTACACCATGAAAACTGTCAAAAGCTACAAAACAGTTATTTTTTTAATTTTTCAGAGAGATAGTTGTAAACATGCCTTTGAAATACAATCTATAAGCTTATTCTTATTTATTTATTTTTTATTGTTGTTCAAGTACAGTTTTATGCCCTTTCCCCCCACCCCAGCCCGAACACCCCAGTCCTCCCCACCTCCCTCCCCTATTTCCACCCCACCTTGTTATTGTCCATGTGTCCTTTATAATTGTTCCTGCAAACCCTCACCCTTTCCCCCTGAAATTCCCTCCCCTCTCCCCTCTGGTCTATAAGCCTATTCTATAAGCCAAACTGGAATGGCTATAGAAGAACAAACTCAGGTTAGCTTCATTGAAGAGATCTCTTTTCTGGGCCCTCCTTTGCACATTTCAGCAGGACTTCAGAGCTCAGCAAAACAGGTAAAAACAAATGAAGGACTCTATTAAATAACGAAGGCAGAGAGACTTGACAGCGATTGTGAAAAGGGGATAAGGCTGACTTAGATGCTGGTGACCTACATTTGGAATTGTCTACGAAATCTCCCAGGGAGCTCTGATTATAAATATTAATTAGATTCCAATCAGAGTACTATTTAAAGGATCTGTACTCCTTAAAGAGAGACATTTCTGACAGATAAACAGATAGACCGATGATGGACAGATAGGCAGATGGGTAGACAATAGATAGATGGATGGGTAGATAGACAGATATAGTGATAGGTATGGCCCACACATGTACAAGTTGTTCAAGCTGGTAAGAAACTGGATGACTTTATGCTGTAAAACAGACCCAGCTACAAAATTATAGGCAAATGAAATCACTTTATAAATAGGTAGGATGAAATCTTAGTAGTTTTAACAGGTATACTCATATAATTCTACAATGTATGGATAGGATCTTTAGTTTTGCTATGACATCTTCCTTGTTAAGTACGTCATCAGCAAGACAAAAACATTTATAGAAAACAGCACCTCTACACATTTAAAACAAAGATCTAAAAAAGCTGATACCCATAAACAGTTACTTCTCAAAATTCTTAACAGTAATTTGAGGCTGTAAGCTGCCTGGTATTATACTGCACTGTGGGGAATGGAGTCTCAGGTTAGAGAATGTACCCTAGTCCTTGAACTTGGTGCCAGCCAGAGTTGGAAATTCTGCAAACTTTCAATCTGTGGCTGAGAGAAGGTGGCAAGTCTTTTTTCTTTTAACCACAATGCCAGCAGATTAAGGAGTGGCATTACTCGCATTACACAAAGTCTTGCTGAGTATACCCTTGCTCTAAGTCTCACACCCGGAAGTGTTCTAAGTGTGGAATGTGTGAAACATCACTCTGTTTTGGAGACTGAGATATTCTTTTAAAACCTATCATCTGAGTCCAACAATGTTCTGATTAAATTAGCCATTAGGTGTTTTTTTTTTATTTTTTAAATAAATGACAAAGAAGAATCTCCCTTTCCTTCTCTATAAACACAATTGAACTGGGGAAGAAACTCAGTTTCTTAAAGTTCTCCATAGTTTAATACCCATTCCCAGATTCCTTAGTCTACATAGGAAAAAAAAAAAAAAAAAGGCAAACCCAGTTTATACATTAGGCGGTCAGAAAAGGAAGCATATGTAAGGTAGTCTAGGTCTAAAAAAAATACTCCACAAACACAAATATAACTACTTCATAATTTTATCCTTCCAATATATCAGCCTTGGAGAAACACCCTGAGCTTAGGCTGTTGCTGGCAGATGCTCTTAATTAAAGAAATAAGAGGTGTTTGGAGATGGACAAAAAGACTGAAGCAGGAAGGGAGTGCTTCTAAGACTGAGGGTCCAGCAAAATAGAAAATGGTTGCTGTGAAGAGTTTTTCCTCGTTTCTTTCTCTGTACACTCTTCATCTCATGGATGACCTCTCCCCCTCCCATCCTAACTCACCATCCTGGACCAAGTTGTTAACTAATCCCCCAAATCAAGATGTGTGCAATTAGCATACCAGGCTAACAGCATGGGTTAAACCTCTCATACATTTTTTAAAATCATAGAAGAATCTTAAAAGGAAACAAAAATACTCTCAAAACCCAAAGGTAAAAAGATCCTTATTTTTTAACATTTTGGATAAGGAATGTCCTGAGATCAGACCACATAAAACAGTAATAACAGAGTTAACACAGTCTACGAGAGGCCTGATAAGAGTTTTGTGATTCCCATGTGTTTTGGAAATTAGCATTTCAGCACTCAAAATGTCTCCATCTTAAACAAAAATGTCATAAAGCATTCAATTGGGAAATTTTAAGTCTGAATATTTGTTTTGTATTGCACTGGCACAAAGTGTCACTTCCAATATATATCATATTATTAATTTTGGAGTTTGCAGACACTTAAAAGGCAAAAAAAATAGTTTTCTATTTTGAGTTATCATCAGTATCAAATACTATTTTCACCATCTGTGACTCACAGTAAAGGAGGTATTCCTTTTTTGTAGATTAGATTGACCATAATTTGAAAATAAAGGTTTTAATTGATGAAGTTCAAGGTACATATTGTAAGCTACTCTTCTCAGCTGAAATTTGTAAGGGTTTTATAATTAAAAAAACAAACAAGAAAAGCCCTTCTTGTCTGAGATGCAAGCCTTCCATAACTACACACCACAATGCAATCTTTACCCACTGAATTGTGGTTTTCCAAGTAAAAAGCATATAGTCTTATCAGTTAGTTGAGATTTAGTCTTGTTCTCCTTTGATTCCATAAATGGTTGTTACAACTTTAAACTGGGCCACTTAATTTACAACTATTTTCTTTCTTTTTTTTTTTTGAGTGAGAAAAAACATACAAATATTTGATTTGTTGACAAGAAAACTTCAACTTTCTCCCTGACAAAAAATATTTCATTCAGAAGGCCTGTTTTCCATTCCTAGACTTCTTAGATGAGGTTATGCTAAAAACAAACCCTTGAGATGCGTCTGCCTATGAAGATACAAATGTTCACAAAGCCTGAGTGATGTCGCTGGGAATGGAGGGTTGGAAGGACCAAGAACACAAATATTTATTTGTCCCAGAAACAGACAGGACACATTTCAAAATATTCCGATGGAACCCCCAAATTAGAGTTTATTCTGTAGAAAATAGTATCCTCTACTTGAAGATTATTAGCACAAATTCAATGTTGAACCAAACCTATAATCCATTATAGTTCATAATAACTCACTTGGTAGAAGTGTCTCACGTCAATAGATTACATGCTTTTAACTAGTTGAAAAATATAGATAAATTATCAAAGAGAACTTTTTAACTACTTACACTTAATATTTTCCCTCCAAAATTAAATATCTCAACCTGTTCCCCATTTTAAAATTCACTGCTTTCATCCATAGTCATATACATTATCCTGGCTATTTAATTCTTCACTTCTGCTTGTAATAACACAGTTACAGTTGGTAAAACCATTAATTTTGGTTGTACATTCTCACTAGTCACCTTTTATTAGTATAAAATTACTAGGAAAGGATTCTAAAGCTAGATTTTTGTTTTAGGAAGATGGGAGGTGGGGTGAGGAATGACACATTTGAATTCATTTATCTCTTTCTAATATTTGTTCATTGTTGTAGGTGCCAGGCAATTCCACCAGAAACACTGAAAATCTAATACACGTATTAGGAACTCTCAACTAAAATAGGACTCTGAACCTACCAATAGCAGCAGGGGGTGGGGAAATCTGTTGCTCTTCTTGTCTATGATATACGGTACAGGGGTTGGCCCTGGTTTGGTCCACCTGCCAGCAGAGTTTAAAGTTTCCGAGACTCGCCAGAACACAACGACTCGGATCAAACAGCCTAAATGGCAAGAAGGGTATTTCTGCTGCATGGAGAAAGCCGTTAAGCTCGCGCTAAACTGTCTCCTTTCCCCGCGTCCATGCACCCGACCATCCTCCTCCATCCCAGACCAGAGATTATTTCTAACGATACTTCGAAAGCTTGGAGATTTATGGCTGGAAAATGAAACGACGCTGGAGTATGGCCACATCATTATCGTGTCGCATGGTACCAGATGGGCAGTCAGTGAATGGCGCAGGGATGTGACGGACAGTTTTATAATGTGATTTTTCCCCCCATAAAGCTAAAACAGACTTCATTTCCCTCTATTTTCTTTTGGTCTGTGGTACTTGCATGCTCTCCCTCTCTGCAATTCCAATTAACTCAACTTTGCAGTGGAGTGACCAAAAAGGAAGAGGATGAATTGGTCTCTATAATCTTGGAAACAGTCAGAGGAGTTACGGCGACCCTGCCGAGTCCTGCGCAGATTGCAGGGCTGATACAGCCAAGGCGGTTATGGAGCGGATGGCGCACTAGATCAGCCGAGGATAGAGACTCGGACAGCAGGAGGGTCTGCAGGTCTCACGGCAGACGTGGAGGCCGCTGCTGCCTCTCATCCGCAACATTTTACTACCAATATCATCGTTTTTGAAAAGTCATGGAAGACGGGGCGCTGCCAGACCTCAGAGACATCGAGCTAAAGCTGGGACGCAAAGTACCGGAGAGCCTAGTGCGCTCGCTCCGTGGGGAGGAGCTGGTTCCCCTGGAAAGGGACAGGGACCCCTGCGGGGGGAGCAGTGGTGGTGGCTGCAGTAGCAGCAGTAGCAGCTACAGCTTCCCTCCCTCCTTGTCGTCCTCCTCTTCATCCTCCCCAACCTCAAGCTCCCCTCGAAGACGTAGCCACTCCAGCGCCCTGGAGAGGCTGGAAACCAAGCTTCACCTCCTCAGGAAAGAGATGGTGAGTGTGGCGCGCCAGGGGTTGTAGTGCGAGCCCAGGTCCTGCTGCAGCGATCGGATGACGGGGCCTGGGAGACAGGGTGGCTACGCTGCCCTGCCGGGTGAAGGTGCCCGGTGCGTGGGAAATGAGGGGTAGAAGAGCGCACAGGGAGTGCAAGTCTGGAGGCAGCTGAGAGTCTTGTTTACCCCAGACTGCACCGTTCACGGTTCGCTAAGATAGCAGAGCCTGCTCTGTTCTGTGTACTTTCTGATAGCGCGGACTGGGCACTCCCAGGCTCTGACCACTTAGCAGCTAGCCCGCAGCCTCCTGGGCACCAGTCCCCAGAGGGTTTGCAGTTTCTACACACATCTGGGGCCTGCTATGAGCCATTCACACTTCCAGTTGAAAAGGTTGCTCAAGCCGTGCACTTAATGCAAAAATACTTCCTGGTTTGCCGAGAGGTGGCGGCGGGGTTCCTGCAGCCTGCCTTGCTCACTTCTCTTCCACCTCTATGGCCTCCGCCCTTTGGTGCAGCAGCTGTTCCACGACCACTGTTGAGCTGATTCTCCACAGCTGGTTCTGGAAAAACAATGACCCACTCTTCCTTGATGTTCTTATGAATAGCTTGTCAGGCTGTTTTAATCCAAGAGAGCAGGTGATCCCCTGGCCCAGGGATTTGCTAATTACCACTTCCTACCCTTCCTACTCAATCCTCCTGCAATTGTTTTCTGCGCTGTTTGCAAATGTTAGCCTAAGAAGGGGAGGATGGGATTCGTAAGGGGTCAGAGGATATTACATACTCTGGATGTATTTACATAAAGATACTTACTTGCCATAAACTCTTATGCAAGTCATTTCTCCTCTGCGGACTTCAGTTTATTTGTACGATGAACTGGTGGGAGGGAATGATTCCTACCTAAACCTTTTGAAGGAAATGCCTACAAATGCACAGCATTTTCTACCAGCTAGGAGAGGAGGAAAGTTGAAACAGGGGCCTTCTCAAAGCATGATGAGAAGGATTTTCTACATAAGCGATGCTGTCTACTGGAGCTTTTCATTAAAAAAATAGTGACGAGGTGTTTCTATACTCTCTGTAGTTGGAACACGCAGGAGGGAATAAATCCCACAGCATAAAATAATTGGCAAATATATTAGTGCAAAAAGCCAGTCTCCAAGATCATGTCCAATGGTAAGAATTTTCCCCACACTATCCACACACTCTAGCAGGGGTGTCCAACCTGCAGGCCGGCCGCATGCAGCCCTGGGTGGCTATGAATGAGGCCCAACACAAAATCCTGAGTTTACTTAAAACCTTTTTTTTTTGCTCATCAGTTTTCATTAGTGTTTGTCTGTTTTCATCTGTGGGCCATTCAACTCTTCTTCCAGTGTGACCCAGAGAGGCTGGAAGGTTGGACACCCCTGCTAGGATATTACTCTAAAAACCTCTCTCAAGATCTTTGAAGTCAGTCTAGAGTTTTTGTGTCTCAAGTGTTTGTTTTCTTCCTAGTTGAAATGCCCAGATGTTTAAAAAATGTATAGATGTGTGCGTGCAAGTATATTTGTTTGTTTGTGTGTGTGTGTGTGTATTCATACATCAGTGTAATGCAAATGATTTTGTATGTTTCATTGGCCAGATACACAGGTTATACATATTAGTCATTCAATCAGTTTTTATTAAGCATTTATTATACCTGGTAACTAACTGGCTGATGAAAATACAACATGAAAAGCCAAGGAACCTGTTTATTTAGGGCTCTCAAATTTCTTGCACTCATTTGTCATATATTATTTGTAGTATATCAACTCAAGTGTGTTCCAGAACTCTGTAGGGTTAAAAAAAATCTTGTTATTATCAACTAAAGGCACTACTGAAGAGGAAAATTTCCTTCTGCTCTTCTTGGTTCTTTGGCTGGTCTAACAATTAAGTTGGCATAAGACATTAACAGGAGAAAAACAAATTTAATTTCATACGTACGGTAGCCCCATTAGAATGTGAGACACATGGGCAATTTAGGCAGTTGAGACTTATTTGCCATCCTGAGAAAAGCAATGGGGAAGGGCTCATGGACATGGACAACAGTGTGGTAATTGTTGGGGGGCAGAAGGTATAAAGGGGCCAATGGGTAATGGAAAAAAATACAATAAAGATTAAATAAAAAGAAAGAAAAGTAATGGGATAGGGGCTGAGGGCTTCAAAGGGGAGCGAGGTAATTCAAAGGACAGTAAGAAGAGCAGATGTTTTGTAATTACATGTTTGCCTGCCTTATGAAGAAATGTCATTCGGATAAAAGTTATCTCTGTAATAGCTCTCTCTGAACCAGGCCTCCTATCTAAATTCTTTTCGGTGGTTAAGAGAGAAGTAAAATTGTTCTTGAGCCTGCTGGATCTTTTGATTGTCTTCAGGTCAAAACAATCTACATTCCAAAGTGGCACATATAGGGGTCACATAGTCTGTTCCTCTGCAGCCCTTTCTAGACACATCTGTTTTTCTTAATGAAAATGTCATAGAGTTAATACAGATCTACTTCCCCAAACCAGATCTTGCTGTGTATAATGATTGTGGTATATTAATAAATACATTTTCAAAAGCAAATAGAAACAGTAACAGCAGAGGCAGTTTGCCAAGTCGACTGTTCATTATATTTTCTATGTGAAGCACCAGTATCTATGCACTTAGGAAGTTCACGCCAGAACAGATGTTTCGTGTTCAACTTTGTACGTCAGTAAAGATCTCCACTGAGCAAATGATAACATTGGCTATCAGAGTTTAGAGAAAAGGATTGAAAACAGGGATATTCCCTTGCCAATGAGAGAGTTTCTCCCCATCTTACGTAACTCTGTGGGTGCTGAAAACCCCAGCTTCAGTATAACTGCAAAGCAACAGATTTGTTTTGATGTAGACTTGGCAGTTTTGTTACAAACACCAAGCAAATGCAGTTCTTCCTATCTCCCCCTAGCGTCTCCATGTAAAAAAGTTGAGCTGTGACCTCTTAATCACGATTTTATGTCCTTGTCTACCCTCTACCATGAGCACTGAGTTAACCTTGTTGGTATTATGCATCACCCCATATTTCACGCTCATTATTTTGAGTTGTTCAAAGATTTTTCTTCTAGATAGCCTAGAGCTATCAGGCTTTGGTCTTGGCCTTAGAACTCCTTCCTAAGAAACACCTTAACCACACACCTGGCTTTCTAGATACTTCCAGAAATCAGCCTCCTTTCTTTTTCTATTAGAATGGATGCATATCCATTGACACAATACAACATAGACTTGAAAAAGTAGTCTCGACACTTATGGATTTTTACATATACATGATTTGATCATTGTCTCTCTCATCTCCTTTCATGCTTTTATGAATAATTTCTTTAACTCTTGTCTGTCAGTGTTATAATCCATGCACTTAGAGGTCTGTGAAATGCAGATGTAACGGAAGAAATTTGAAAGAGATTGAAGAGGTAGAGAGAAACTGGTTTTGAGGTCAAATATCTTAATGTCGAAACTCTTATTAATAAAGGCTGTAGGAAGGAAAATGTTAGAAAAGAAAATTTTCAGGAATATAGTTGGTACAATAGGTCAATTAAAGGTAACCGTCAGGATGCTTTGGGGAAAGGACAAATTGTCCCAATGTGTAAAGTATTTTTATTTTGAATTTAGAGATACGGAAATTTGACAATACAATAGGCAAATAAAGAGACACACATAGGAAATATATAATGTAATTGGAAATAGATGTCAGACCTCCTGTACAAAGTTTGCCCAATAATATTTGTTCACTACCTTTCAGTTCACAGAGAGTTTCAGTATCTTTCATATCACTTGAGCCTGAGGCAATACCGGGGAAGAGGAATTATTTTCTTTGAAATTTTACAAATGTTGTCACACAGCTAATTAGTGAACAGAATCACAACATCATAATTATCTGAATCCGTGCACTGTGGCTTTTGCCCAATGCTGTATGCATCCCAATGATTTCCCTTCAAAATAAGTATAGTTTTTATAAATCTGTGATATCTCATTGCCCCCTAAAGTACTAAGGGACCAACAAAAAGAATCTCTCAGGATGCACGTCAAGGGTTGTTTCAAATAGGGGTTCATTCAGTAAATAAACAAATATTTATTGAGTGCCTCCTATGTACCAGACATGCCTCAAGACCTTGGGTATACAAAACAAAATTCGTACTTTAAAAAGTCAGTCATCAAAGGTTCTGTCTTGTTGAAGTTTTCATCACACGGTCTACAGAAAGACTTCTTTTGCAAAATTTTAAGAGTAAGACTTTAAGCATTACTTATCAAATAATATTACCCTAAGTTTTAGAATATCTCATAATATCAAAAATATTTTTCCAATAATATCAATAATGTCTGTCAAAGCCTGCCTTCTACGTCTTAGTGATAAATTTTACATTGCACGTTTACAATATGTTCAAAGGGTTTTATCGCTATCTCAGTATATCCAGGTCATGCCTCTAGTTTGAGAGTGAAAATTATTTTCATCAATTTACCTTGGAATAAATTAGAAATACGTAAGTTTATAAAAGCAGTTACTAAAGAATTGGGACCTGGAACTAGAAAGAGTTTAATGCACTCTTCCACATTTGCCCGTAAATTACCATGTACAAAATCAAAGTACAGTTTGTGATGAAGCACACACGACCCGTCGATGCCTTATTCTGGAGTTTAGTCAATTCTTCATTATGCCCGGATGATTCATGCAGTCTCGTGATAAAAACTAATTTGAAGACACTGTATCCTGATTTCCATATTTTTGGCAATTATTTACATAGCAGCTACTACTGAGGTATAAACAATCTCAAACTAGTTACTTGTATTTTACTACTATTAAAGCATTCACATCCCTCACCCAGTGTGTCAGCTCTTGCTTTAATAAAGTTTTCTGGGCAATACCCAAGACTAGACACAAATACACATGTGTGCGGACACATCAAGTGGTAGTGGAACATAAACCAAAATGTTATCAATACTTCCTTTTACTGGTCTTTTTTATATGTTTGCCCATGTTAAGTGGCTTAGTTATGTTGTAACAAAAAGAAAAATTATCTTATATTCCCTCACAAATAGATAATTTCATTAAATGAACTTCACAGTGGCTTCAGACACACTTCAACGGAGGCTACAAGATTTAGTTATTTTTAAGATGGACCTAAACTTAAGGAAAACTCTTAGGCATATAATCGAGAAGCTGTAAAATAGAAGGCACCTTCCTCGGTGAGTTCAAGAGATAGCTGGGAAGATAAAACGGTAATGCAATTTGGCCAGAGAAAGATTACAGACAAATACGTCAGCAGGCGTGGCGATGCCACAGTGGAGACCAGACATGAATGGTGAGACTAACAGATGAAGCTGAGGAGATTTCTCACGGCAACCGTGCCTCGCGCAGGGAATTACAAGTGCTCATAACTATGCAAATTAAAGGCTTGATTAATATTAGGGATAAAGACATAAAGGAGATGAGGAAATCTGATTCCTGACAGTAGTTTCTTCTGTCATTTTGAGCATAGTGTTATTATACTTCCTTAATCTAATAAATCTTGTTGAAACATGTTCCCTTACACAGTGGCTCAAAATTGAGAACAGTGCAGAAAAAGATAGTAACGTTACATACACAGAATTTAGAGAATTTATACGTAACTTGAAAACAGTGGCATTTCAAAAACTGAGGAGCCCTGCCCTGTCCCCAGGAATGTACCTTGAATGACTGGTACCCACATGAGGAACATATTCTGACAAAAAAAAATGACCTTCCATGTTTATTCAAGTTACATAACCAAACTGCCCTGACCTTGAGAGACCACGTTTTATTCGTATTTTAACATCTATTATGTTCTCCTCAGTGACAGCATAAAAAACACATTTTACCTTCCATTTTATAATGATGAGCCACAATGAAAAGACTTTCACATACTAGCACTTTAGTATTTAAGATACTACTTCTGCAACTGGGATTTATGTCTGCAGTTTTGGGGGTCCCTGAGAATTTGTTACTTTTTTGTTTCTTTGAAGGACATGTTTTCTTCTTCTTTGAAGGATATTTATTCACTACTGTGATGGCGGACCTCTGGTTTGGTGGAAACTTCCCAGGCTTTGGAATCAGACAAGCCGGGATTCCAGTCACATCCAGAGCAAGTCAGGACACAGACAAACAGGGCTCAGCAGGCTGTGGAGGCCGAACAGAACACCCTATCCCTGCGGAGACTTTTAGTCCTTCTTCCCTGAGGGCAGGGCCTGTCCAGCTCTCAGTGTCCCTCATTCTAGTGCTGGCTCTTTCACTCACTGGCATGTGGAATCGAGCAAGTTCTATAACCATTCTGGGACTCAACTTTCTGGTTCACACAGGGATAAAGGCATCTCTGTTAAGGCACTGTAAGAATTTGATGAAATAATACAAGAAAACCAGCTATTACATAGGCATTCATTCAACAGTGAGGATGACAACAGTTAATAGGTATTAGGTCAATTACATGGCTGTTCTGTTGCTCTTACACAAGTGGACCTATGTGGGTAATGTGGTTTGCAACTGATCGAAGTATAGGCACCTCTTCTATCAAACTGATTATCATAGCACCTACCATGTCATTTGATCTTCTATAGAGACCACATTTCTATACAAAAGCAAAAAAATAGGTTGAGCCTTGCCCCAGCCTCCGTGCACGCAGAGTATAATAGCATAGATTAAAGAACCTAATTTCTAGTCGCCCAGGCAGTCTGAGGAATTGAGACCAGTACTCACTATAAGTGGGTTACTTATAATGAGGTCTTTCTATGTGCAGGGCACTGTGCTAAACATTTTATATGTTTTATTTTATTAAACATTTTATCTCATTGAAATTGTATAGTTATCTTAACTAAACATAATATTCCCAACTATCTTATAAAGTATTGAGCTTTATTGTTAATGTTCAAGACAGTAAAGTGATGGGCTACATTGAGGTCAGAATCTGAGCTTTCAGCTATGGCTGTGATATCACCTTCCATGCTTGAGAGCGCAGCAGTGCTCGGGCGGGCACCCAGGATTAAATGTGTGTCTCTGCTCTTCTTCCAGAATTGCAAAATTCTAAATAATTTAAGCTGCATGTTTATTAACCATAAGCTCTCCCAGGAGGAGTAAGAACTAAAGACAAGTGTCTGTCTCAGGAAGACGTAAGGTTTGGGTGACACATTCCAAAGTCACCTGGTTCCCAGCAGTCGCGCCCTTTCTTTTTTTGCCACTGTCACCCAGACCTTCATAAACAGTTTGACTTTCTAAGAGCTGCTAGTGATGAACTCTCTGCCCCAACCAGTTCAAAGCTCAGAGTTTCGGAGTAGAGCTGAAGTGTGTTCATGGCTTAAGAGTTTTAAAGTTTACCATTGGTAACATTTCAGTTCCCTGAGAGAGTCTGTTCAGGATAAAGCTTGAATCGTAGAAAACTCACAGGAAGATTAGAAACTGGAAATGCTGACACATGGCCTGACTTCCCAGATGTATGCTTAAAACATTGGTCCAATTTGTGCTCCATGTAAACTGGGTTTATAGAATTTACAAGATGAAAAGATTATATGTTCAAACGTGTATTTCAAAAATCTCAGAGTCTGAGTCTTCAAAATAAAACCTAATAATTTATCTTTCTAAAAAGGGGCTACATATTATGCTGGATGTTTATATGTAGCTATAATTGTGCTCACTTTATAGATGAGGAAACTGGCTTACAGGAGTTAAGGGCTTTGACTAAACCACTGGAAGTGGTTTCTCACAGCCATTTATTCAAGCGGGAACCGCTGTGAGCCTGGCTATGTTGGTAGGTCCAAATTACTCCTCAGTCACACTATAGCTAAGTGCCATGAAATGCGCTCATTTGTTGTGAATGAACATTTTTATACACATCTACCAATGGATCTTTTGGTACTTCTTTAAAAATATTATTTCCTTTTCTAAAATTAAAGACAGTTTTTTTTATTATAAGACTTCCAGAAATATAGACTGTTGTAAAAAGGAAAACGAAAGTTCCCCTTTACCTCGTCCTCATACTATATCTCCCCTGTATTACTCTACACCCCAAAGGAAACCGCTGCTGACAACTTGGTGCGAATGCTCTCTGGTCTTTTTCTATGTCTTCACCTGTAGGTGGATAGATAGGTGATGGATGGTGGATAGATAGATATGTGGATGTAGGTATATACATTTATGTAGTTTGGGTGTGTTAAGATTTCAGTTTCTTTGTTTTACATAATAAATTTTACTATATTATCTGACATTTATTGGATGATAACAAAATGCCAATTACTACTGTGAACAGTTTTCATATGTCATTTAATTCTCACCCCTCACCCACTTCTGACGCATGCACTTTGGGGTGTTAGGTAATATAAACAGATTCCTGAAAGAGCTTGAGAAATGTTTATCTAGTTAATTTTTATCTTATTTTGGCACTTCTCTTATATAAACCTCAACGAGTTGCTAATTAAAAGGTAATTACTTCACTTTTTATTATAGGTGATTATACAAATGTTTGGTAGTTTTTGGAAAGTAAATTCCATCTATAGATTTCTGACTTAGAATATTTCATTGAAGAAATAATAATGAAGTCTTCACATTAGAATGTACCTCTCCTCATTCATATACCTTTTGCACATAACCTTTTTGTTGAGTTTTTCCAGGTGCTAACAATGTTAATAGAACCCCTAAAAGCTGGACCCAAAGGCTAACGTGGCACAAGGTGATCCATGTCACATGGAGAAGGCAGAATGGCCACTCAAGAATGTCATGTGACTTCAGTCCTCATGACTCAAAAATCTTAGATGTGTTCTTTGAAATGCTGATTATGAAAAAAAACAGGCTCTGTTCCAAGTGATCACACATAATCAGACCTTTTGATTCTTCGGCTGAAGAAATAATAGCCTTTAACATGATTATTACAAGAAAGTGATATATAAAATGACAACTCTATTACTAATAAACCCTCTCTCTGAAGGCCCATGTCATGGAAGGCCTGAAGAATGGCAAAGCCAGAAATCAGGGCAAGTGTAAGCTAGAGTTGGGTTGTGTCCTGACACCACGGAACCCAGCCCTTCTTTCGGCAGCTTCAGGACAGCGGCCAAGATAACTGTCTCGTTTGGGTCTACCAGCATGTCCGTTGCCGTTAAGCCTGTGTTCTAACTGACACATCTTATTCTCCAAAACGTTAACCCCGTCGGTTAGCGTCCGGCATGTTGGACTGTCTTCAGGGGTGAGTTCTCAATCCTCCGATGTCTTAGGATTGATTTCAAATTTTCTAAGTTCTAGGGGCCACACCACATGCACACCAATCTTCCCCCTCTACTATCAGCATCACATTGCTCTTCTTGAATAATTTTTAAATTTTAAAAAATATTTGATGGATGCTATGGTTTCTTTTTACATAAACAAAAGTGATCAGGATTGTCTGTTATTAAAATTATGGAATTTTATTTTTTCTCTATATTTTAAATTAGGATTTAAGTTTCCAACATGCCATAAATTTGGTAAGTGGGTAAAATTGCTGCTATATTAATACCTACTTCATTACGCTCATAAAAAGATTTTAAGACCATATCCCAAATGGTGAGATATGTCTGTTACAACTAGGTAATTCATTATTTTAACAGTTTCCCTGTTTTTGTTTTTGTTTTGCAAAAAACATTAAACTTGTCTACATTGATTTGTTGTTTTGATGCCAACCAACCAAAGCCTGAGACCAAAATTGAGAAGAAAAGTCCCTCCTCATGTTGATAAAGTGCAACTTTTAAGGCTGCTCAGTCAAGAGACCTATAGATCCTTTGCTGACAATTTAATTATAAATAGCTACTACTAGCTTTTCATTGGTGTGAAGTTAACTTTGTATCCAGGTTTTTTCTTAATTTCATAAAATCTTAAAATTATTGTTAAAATGATACATGCGGTTATTGAAACGTGCAAACAATATTAAAGGATTTAGGTGAAAAATAAAAGTTTCCTGCATCCTTTTGCCCAATTTCCACTCCTTAGAGACAATGACTAAGAATAATATTTTTATGTATTCTAGAAACTTTCTGAACATACGAAAATATACCTGTAGTTTCTTATATACCTTTAGCTATAATTATAATTATAGACATACATTTGTGGGTGTAGGTGCCTGTATGATTTTCAAATCGAGACTACCAGGAGCTCATGTTCAGCTAAGTCTCTTGATGAGCAAACACTCTGGTGCTGAATATACTTGTGTTGCTCCGAAGCACAACGCACAGTGCTGCCACTTCAGATAGATTACTGACAACGTACAGCAGCCAGAGAGAATCACTGTTTTTGTGTGAAAATGTTACAATTGATGACGCAAACCATACAGAGTCAATAATCTCTAGAAACAGGAAATAGCATCATGGAACCTTCAGAGAAGAAGAAACAATAGAGATCATCTAGACCCACGAGCATCCTAGTCAGCTGATTGTCCATTTTTTTGCTCGACCTTCTGCAGTAATGGGATACTTCACTGGCTCACAAGACAATATTCCATTTTCAGACATCTCTGTGCATTATATTTATTAACTGGCAATTCCAGTTGTTCATCAAAAGAGAAAGTCTAGAATCATTCAGTATGGGGAAAACAGTGCTCTAGCACGTGTGTCTACAGGGGTGGACTTACAACTTAAGATGGAAGCTCTCCAGGATAAAATACAATGAAAGGTCAATAAGCTCCTCCTGCGTTTATGTGTATATGGCTAAAATAAAAGACTTCCTTGCCTTTCTTGCCAAACGAGAAAAGGATGGCAACGCCACGTGTCGGCAAGTGTGGAGGGAAATGGGCAATCTCCTGCGCTGCTGCCAGGAGTGTGTATGTTTAAGGCACCTTCAGAGAGAAACTTCACACTATAGTTAACAAAGGAAGAAAATGCTCTTTCACATAGCAATTCTGGTGCCAGGAATACTCAGGATAAATATAGAAATGTGCTTACCCTAAGGAAATAATGATGAATTTGTACAAAAAATATAGTCTGTTTCCTTTGGTATTATGCATAATTGAAAAATGGAAATAATCTAAATGCCTAATAATGTTAGGTAGCTTCCTTACATGTGTATGCTAGAAATTTGTTTAGCTATTAAAATTATGTTGTAAATTATTTATGGAAGAGAGAAAATAGTTGTGGATATAATATGATTAGAGCAAAAGGCTGGAAATAAAATATCCTATAATATTCACAGTGGTGTTATTGGATGTTGTGGGTATGGGTGATGCATTTTTTCTGTTGAACTATTTTGTTTTATCCAGTTTCTCAATACCTAGGATATACTGTATTTTGATAAGAAAAAAATACAGATAGAATTTTTAAAATACCAATAAAAAATAAAAGAAGATGTGCTTTAGCATAAGGTAGAGCTGAAATAAAGGAATTATAGCCCTGCCTTTTGCCAGCTAAGTGTCTTTAAACACATAATAAGTTTAATGTATGCAAAATAGCTGGGATTCTGCCTGCTAAATAGTAAGAGCTCTTAAGCATTAGTTTCCATGTCCTTCCCATTTGATTAATGGCTTACCTCTTTAGTGCTTATAGGAAAAGATAAGATTAGAATTGTCCCTACTACCCATTTTTCTCTTTCTTCCTTTTATTCCATTTCATATGAGAAGGGGGCATGGCCACATGTACAGTAACTTCTTATCCTGCACACACTATGTCCGAGCAGCTAAATTTGGCCTTGAGCATCCCTGCACAGAAGCGACACCTGAAATGCTTAGTGCCCAAGTAAGAATTGGCCACTTCAACTTGGGAATGTCCTCTCTGTAGAATAAGGTGAATTAAAAATCACTGCCTCTTCAGGATTTTAGTTATAGTGGCTGATGCTAAACATGGACAAGTTCACCATAGGAAGGTAATGACATTGACAACTAATCTCAGAAATATTTTCAAAGCATTCTACAGTCTCTTCATATGAATCCCACACTTCTTACCAGAAATAAGTGAGAAGAAAATATTAGGACTCAAATGGATGTTTATATACATTTTTAGAGAGCAAATTAGTCGCTGTTCAGAATGCAGAAAAGGATAATAATCAAATAGGATTGTATGGGCAAAAATATGAACCTATTTTCTAATATTCTACTGTTGATTGATTGATTGATTACTGTTTGAATACAGTTGTCTCCATTTTCCCACCACAATTTCCCCCACCCCATCCACCCACACCTCCCACTCTCAATCCTACCCCCATTTGGCTTTGTCCATGGGTCTTTTATATGTGTTCCTTGATGACCCTTTCCCTTCTTTCCTCCATTATTTCCCAAACCCCTCCCCTCTGGTTACCGTCAGTTTGTTCTTTATTTCAATGTCCCTGGTTGTATTTTGCTTGCTTGTTTGTTTTGTTGATTAGGTTCCATTTATAGGTGAGATCATATGGTATTTGTCTTTCACCACCTGGCTTACTTCACTTAGCATAATGCTCTCCAGGTCCATCCATGCTGTCGCAAAGGGTAGGAGATGCTTCTTTCTTTCTGCTGCATAGTATTCCATTGTGTAAATGCTTCCAGCACTTGGCTATTGTAAATTGTGCTACTGTGAACATTGGGGTGCATACATTCTTTTGAAATAATATTCAGGATTCTTAGGGTATAATCCCAGCAGGGGAATTGCTGGGTCAAAAGGCAATTCCATTTTTAGTTTTCTGAGGAAATTCCATACTGTTTTCCACAGTGGCTGCACCAGTCTGCATTTCCACCAACAGTGCACTAGGGTTCCCTTTTCTCCACATTCTCTCCAACATTTGTTTGTTGATTTGTTTATGATGGCCATTCTGACCAGTATGAAGTGGTATCTCATTGTGGTTTTAATTTGCATCTCTCTGATGGCTAATGATGCTGAGCATCATCTTATATGTCTCTGGGCCCTCTGTATGTCCTCCTTGGAGAAGTGTCCGTTCAGGTCCTTTGCCCATTTTTTAATTGGGTTGTTTGTCTTCCTGGTGTGGAGTCATGTGAGTGTTTTATATGTTTTGGAGATCAGACTCTTGTCTGAGATATTATTGGCAAGTATATTTTCCTATAGTATGTTCTCTTCCACATAGTATTGGAAGTCCTAGCCACAGCAATCAGACAAGAAGAAATAAAAGGCATCCAAATTGGAAAGGAGGAAGTAAAGCTGTCATTGTTTGTAGATGACATGATAGTGTACATAGAAAACCCTACAGACTCCACCAAAAAACTACTCAACCTAATAAGTGAATTTGGCGAACAGCAGGATATAAAGTCAATATTCAGAAATCGAAGACATTTTTGTACACCAACAACAAAATATCAGAAACAAATCAGGTAAATAATATGCTACTATTTAAAAAGGTGATGATAAAATTGTATTGCAAAGAAATAATACATATGGAACTATCAAATATAACTTAATCACTAGATCAATGATTTTAGTCACACTACAAAAGGTAATGATTTAGCCTTGGCTGGTATGGCTCCAGTGGACTAAGTGCTGGCCTGCAAACCAAAGGGTCATAGGTTCAGTTCCTAGTCAGGACACATGCCTGGGTTGTGGGCCAGATCCCCAGTATGGGGCATGCGAGAGGCAACCACACATTGCTGTTTCTCTCCTCTTTCTCTCTCCCTTCCCCTCTGCCTAAAAATAAATAAATACAAAATCTTTAAAAAAGAGAAAACTTAATGATTTAATGGTCAACTAAATATTGTTCATCGAAAAAATCTTTCTGCAGAAAAGCACATTATTAGTTAAAATGCATTTATAAGTCTCTGGGGCTAAATATTTCCACAGGGTGAGAGTCTGACAAAATTCTATATACATGACATCATTTGTCACCTTCCTATTGTGCCAAGTTTGAGACTATACATTTCAACTTGGTTAATAATATCACTCACTATCTTTTTCTCCCTCACTATAATTACCTTGAGGGCAGAGGCTATGACTAATCAATGCTTATATGTCCATAATGCCCAGCAATTATTTAGAGACTCAGCATTTCACATCTAAATGAAAGTACACCTTGGTCCTGCTTCTAATTTTTTGTGTTTGGAATGCATTAGCAAGGTGTCCTTGTTGGACTGGAACATAGAAGCCCAATTCCTCCCCTGACTCCCATCAACCAAACCCCGTTACCTGCAACTTAGGGTTTTGGTTGAAGAAAAAGTAAACATCTTTCAAATATCTGTTAGCATGCCGCATGCTCACGAGAGAGAGAGAGAGAGAGAGAGAGAGATAACTTTTCTTCTTTTTTTGAAGTAAATCAGCAGGATTTCTTCCTGGTTGCAAGACCTACTCTCTCCTTGATATTGGCAGTCTCAAGAATCATTGTTCTGAGGGGTACTGGCAGAACACAAAAATGTGTCATTTTTCATCTCTGATAAGTATAACAATAAAGTGCACATTTTAGTTTTTGCTATCCTTTTTTCCTGCTCTGGAATGAGGTTTTGAAGTTTCCGAGTGAAAAGACAGGACTGAAAAAAAGACATTATTGATAGCATTGTATAGTATGCATATTGATATACAGGACAATCAATGTGGTTTGGGTTGAATATAAATAATCATTCATTTTGGCAGCCTAATTTAGTACCTGGGCAGCATTAATCATCAAGGGCATTAATTCTCAGCCTAGTCTTGGCACAGTCCTCAGTGCAGAATTGGGGACCTATGAGTACAATGTGCCTTGGGCACATGGTACCTTAGATGTTCGAGGGAGTTAAGCAAACTTCAGTGAGCATCACACTGTCGGTATCTAGATGGATATGCTGGGTGGACAGAGTGCAAAAAGGTATGTTTCCTGAGAGTTCAATATAAGATTACAGAATTGAAAGGAGTTTCAAGGAATCAAGCTGTTTTTCTTTTTAATTTGGAATTAGTTTGAAAAGGTGAAAAATGGCTACCAAATACTATAGTATTGCTACTCACCCAGCAACTGGATGGCCTTCCTTCTGGGCTGTTGTGTCCCTATGTGAACTTTTTAAATACTTATTTTCCCAAAGGCATTAGTTTAACCACTTTCCAAAAGCTACACTAATGGGCATTTGCTGTTTTTAACCTTGCTCTTTCTTATTTATATCATCCACAGCAGGAGTTCCAACTATGTGACAGGCATTTTAAAAAATGTTTTATTTAAAAATAATGTTAGACTTTACATAAAAGCCACAAAAACAGAACCAAAAGTCACTGTATAACCCTCATCCAGATTCTTCCACCTGTTAACAATTTACACTGACCTTCTCATTCTCTCTCCCCCCCTCCTCTGTCTGTCTGTCTGTCTCTGTCTGTGCACATGCATATGTGCACACAGACACAATTTCCTTAAAGAGGGGCAGCCAGGTGGGCTGGTTCTGGAGCACGACCATGCCTTTCTTCCCTCTCAGATATGCATCTTTACTCCACGACACTCGCAGCCGGGGTCAGCAGCAGATCGTCCCAGACTAACCCCTTGAAGCTGTCTGTAAGGCCCCCCTTTCTCTGGCTTCCCAGTGAGCTAACAGCAGCCCCGCCTTGGCTCACTCCTTTCCTATAACATTTCTAGGAAGCCAAATCAGAGCACCATCTAGTCTCTCTCCTGTTAGTTCTTGTAACCTAAGTCCTTCATTTGGTTCACTGTCCCAAGCTTTAATAAATGTACTCTCAAAAAAAGGGGGGGCAGACATGATATTACTTTATTTCTAACTACTTCAGTGAGCATTTCTCATAAACAAGAACAGTTACAGGGCATACATGTCCTTCCTCCCTCTTGCATAATTGCAGTCATAATTAATGACTTGCATCCTTTTTCCTGCTGAGTTCAGACCTTTCCTAAGAATGTCTTTCAGAAGAGCACTACAAGTAGCCACCTCATATCAATCAGACCAGCATACACGGGGCAACCAGAAAATGCCCTCAATTTCTCACCTTCTTATAGACTTAACGTCAGAAATTCTGTTCTCACAAAATCACCTTTTTAGCCAAAGTTTATGATCCATATGAAAACATGAAATAGGAGCTGGAAGATTTTGCACCGTAGGTGGTATTCAGTAAATATATTTTGAAAGCTGGATACAGTAATAACACTATTGCCTTCTACTCTTTAAACTGTATGGGAACAAGGATTTGAAGAGCCAGTTTTGTTAAGTGAGAGGAAAGATCACAGGAAAAGGAAGGAATTTTTTAGCATTTTTGTCTAAGAAAAGACTTTTCCTGTGAGTCATTATTTTGTACTATGTACCATAGTTTACCAAGCATTTTCACATATGCTATCTTCTTTCCTCACCCCTGGAGTTAATAATGTTATAATGCTTAGACAGTAAATATAAATTTGCTACATATGTTCAATGCAATGTTTATAGCATATATTTTCTAGAATATAGATTTGCCCAGTAATTGTGACTATTAATGACAGCCTTCTGCCTAATAATAGTTCCTTGGCCAAGTAAGTAATGAATCAAGCTAGACTATTACTATCACCATGTGCTAAACTGCTTTTGAGGATTACGTTTAATAGTAAAATCCATGTGTTGAATTAACTCTTCAGAAACATTTGCTTGTTTTTTATTTAATTGGCTATGTTCAGAATTTGCCAGGAACTATGTCCCTGACAACTCTGATAAAACGAAATCAAATTTTAACTTTCATATTCTACCTCTTTTTTAAAAGATTTTATTTACTTTTAGAGAGGGGGAAGGGAAGGAAAAAAAAGATAGAGAAACATCAGCATGTGAGAGAATCATCTATTGGTTGCCTCTCGCATGCGTACGACCAGCCTGCAACCCAGGAACGTGCCCTGACCGGGAATGCGATCTTTTGCTTTGTGGACGGATGGTCAACCAACTGACCCACACCGATCAGGGCTTATATTCTACTTCTTAACTTTGAGTTTATTAATTCATTCTTTACATTTCTGTGTTTACTTTGTAATGTAATGTTTGTTCCAATTATCCCTTATTCGGGAGTTCTTAAAAATTAGTTTGGGAATGCCAGAATAAGTATATAAGAAGAAAATCAGGATAACTAAGAGATTTATGGTCTTCTTTGTATGTGCCTTTTTGTCACTGGGGAAAAATAAACTAGAATATAACAAGGATTATTTTGGTAGACTTTGTACTCATAGTGCTGCACTTGGAGTACATGTTGTTTTAATAGGAACCAAATATAAGCAAGGACAAAGATGGATCATGAAATTTACCTCCATTCTTGTCAGTTCCCCTGCCTCCAATCACCATCCTTCAGTAGCCAGGGAACTTATATAAATTACCACCATGTCTACAAATGTGTGTCCTGCTTCAAGGTAACCTTGTGCCATAGGGAAATGAAGTCTATACCAGTATACTTAATGTAAAGTAAAACTATTTTCTTAGGTGTTTGTATTGGTATAATATCTCTGGGTTATCACTTAATCAAGTTGATTTTTACTAGCATTTTTATTGGCATACATATTTGTTGTCCATGATCGTGATCTATACTTTGGAGTACATTTAAACTGATAGACATCATTTATGTGAAAATAAGCATTTTTGGACATAGTCAGTTACTCAATGGCAGTAATTTTAAATTGCTCTCCTTTCTAACCATGATACAATTTACTTTTATAAGTGGGATTAAAACCCTAATTTCATAGAAGATGGAAAATTTATTTAGTGAAGCAACTGACCTACTTCCTTGCTATTAAAGTTGAAATCTTATGTGGATTCATGCATGATAAGGTTGGGGATTTTGAGAAGATCTGAGTGGTTGTCATGTTTTATATTGATGTATACTACACCTTTACTATCATCATTACACTATTATAATGTAGCATACTATAATTTTAAAGGGCAGCTAAGAAGAGAGTGAGAAAGCTTCTTCAAACAGTGCTTCCTTCAGTCATGACAGAGAAAGTAACCTTTTTACTGCACCATAGCTTTACTTGGCACCAGACATGGGAAATCGACGTGCTTTGAAGCCCAGTGCCAGCACAAAATGGAATTGCTCGAATATTTCGATTTAATTAATAAATGAAATGAGTTCTAAATATGACATTAACTGTCCAAAAATTAATAACAAGGCTGAACTCATAAATGGATGCTACTTTCTGTGTTGGTCCTTTTGAATAATCACAGCACAACATCTTACCTTATTGGTAAGCAAGTGGGTTGAAACGATTATTGTTAGATTCTGTAACACTTTTATTTGAAACCACTAACCATTAAGTCTCATAGGAGCACCATCAAATGCTCACATTGCTGAGTTGGGAATGCAGACAGGGAGCGATTTACAGTAGACGCAGACAAGGCCGGGATTTTCCACTTTCCAATTGGTTGTTTGGGTGCCACGGAGTGGCCAACATAAACAGAGGAAAAGAATTTACATGTACACCTTCCAAAAGTCCAGACCATGACTGGCAATGCTCAGCAATTTCATAACATTAAGTGTTCAGCTATTTCTGTCTGCTGAAACTCTTAAAACAAATTCATTCTATTTGGATTTCCCCCAAAATTCTTTAAGGAGAACTACACATTTACTCTTTTCTTTTTTTAAGTCATTGAGTTAATTTTGTGACAATAGTATCAAATAACTTGAAAAAATTATCCTCTACATGAAAATAACCCCATGCCTTTTTGTAAGCAGTTTTGAATGCTGCTCATATTTGCTAACTCTTCTGAGACTAAAATAAGTATATACTAAGTAACTCATAGACTTGGAGGTGAATCTAACAAGAATCTATTTGCCATCTCGACTTTACACATGAAATTAATTTTTCATAAAAATCTTGGATATTCCAATTCAACACTGATGCATGTCTATAGTAAACATAGATATTTCCAAATCCTCACCCCTTATTGGGCCCTGAAGACAGATGGAAACTCTCAGCTGCACACCATTTAACTACATAAATACCCACCCTGTTCCCCACCTCTGCTCCTAGTAATGTTACTATAACAGTAATCAAGTGAGTACAACACATTCGTAAGCATGGACTGTGTCCCACTCCTCTGTAGGCCCCAGAAGAAATACAAATGAAGTTAACGGCATGGATTTCTGGTTACCTGCAAATCAATGAGGTTACTACTAAAATACTAGCAATATTTAACCCCATGGTATTAAAAATTCTGTTCTAATTCCAAAGGCCCATGATCTACAATAAAATATAATTTTTATAAGAAACAAATTATTTCATAACCACCTAATACTATGCCTAAGACCTGGTCATTTACATCTCCGTGTATGACTCCAGCCCTACTCAGTTCCTCAGATGCTCCGTGCACACTTCATTTCTCGACATTCATTCAGGTTGTACCTTTTGCCCGGATATTTCTTCGTTTACCACCCCCGTACCTCACACCTCATCCAGTTAACCTGGACTCTTTATTCTTCAAGTCATACCACTGATGAAACTATATATTTTGGTTTGGTTTTCTTACTTTTTTACTTTTCATATCTCTCTCTAGACTATTAGTTCTTTCATTGCCAGAACCATGTCCAAAACATTTCATCTCTACAAATTTAGCAGAGTATAAGAGCTCAGTATTGGATAAATAAATTAGTAAAGGTATCTTGAAGTGACCTTCAGGAAGTAATTAGACAGGAGGATGAACAGGCTGTTTGCTCAGCTAACAGGCTGAGCAAATTTGGGGGTAGAGGAAGCACTGCCTACCTAGGAGTCTAAAGTGAGAATAATTGAGGTAGGTGGGAAGGTATGTTGGATTTAATGAAAATGAGACACAAAAGGTAAAACAATCACAATTAATAGAGAATTCTGAGCTAAGAAGTTTGAATAAGGTTGGACAGGCAAAAGGGGTGATTTGTCATTGTTATTTTAGGGAAGTATGTAATGAAAGCTGTGTTATATTTTTGCAACTTTATTTTTTACTTAAAATTTTTCTTCTTGAGAACTAAACAGTTTCCATGTGTTTTCTATTATGGGATCCTTAAAGTATGGTGTACTTTTGAAATACTCATAAATGAGAAAGCATACTGTAGATTACTAAGGAATGAAAGTATGCAATAAAGTAAAAAATGACAAAAATATTTTTGGAACAAGGAAAGAAAGAACTTATACTTGTAAAAGATATAAATACTTAAAAAATGGTTTTCTTCCTATCAGATTTAAGTTCATAATTATATAGATTTTATAATTACACAATATACCTTCAATTAAACTAAGTTGCTTTTATTAGTACACTGATGTTTTCTTTAATTTAATTAAAGATTAAAAGATTAATCTTTAATTAAAGATTAATATTTTCTTTTTATTTAATTCAAATAAAAATTTGAATGTTTTAATTATTCAATTGACACTAAATGATTATTTATATAAATTTCCATGTTTGATTATGTGATCTGTTATAATTAAGTTTTTTCTGATTAAAATGTAATATACACACCTGATAGATATTTTAGATAGTACATATGTATAAGGGTATACAAAAATGATTATATACTCAAGACCATTATTATATAATTTTTCTTATATTCAATTATTTTTCTTCTGTAATTTTTCCTTTTTGTTGAAATTATAATATGTAACTTATGTTATTTTTTTGTAGAGCCTACATTTCTACATTTTTGCTTGACATAAACCTTTTCGTATGTGATTTTCCTAAACCTAATTGTTATCGCCTGAATGATATTCCATTTTATGTACATTTTCCTTTTTTTAAATATTATTTTTTATTGATTATACCATTAAAGTTGTCCCATTGTTTTTCTCCCTTTTATTCCCCTCCGCCCTGCAACACCTGCCTACCAGCATTCCCCCCACCCCTTAGTTCATGCCCATGGATCATGCATATAAGGTCTTTGGGTTCTCCATTCTCTATACTATTCTATACTATTCTTAACCTCCCCCTGTCTGTTTTGTACCTGACAATTATGCTTCTTATTCTCTGTACCTTTCCCCATTCTACCCCCACCCCTCCCCACTGATAACCCTCCATGTGATCTCCATTTCTGTGATTCTCTTCCTATTCTAGTTGTTTGCTTAGCTAGTTTTTTGTTTTTATTTTTTTTGGTTCAGTTGTTCATAGTTGTGTTTGTTGTCATTTTGTTGTTCATAGTTTTGATCATCTTGTTTTTCTTAGATAATTCCCTTTAACATCTCATATAATAAGGGCTTGGTGATGATGAACTCCTTTAACTTGACCGTATATGGGAAGCACTTCATCTGCCCTTCCATTCTAAACGATTGCTTTGCTAGACAGAGTAATCTTGGAAGTACGTCCATGCCTTTCATGACCTTGAATACTTCTTTCTAGCCCCTTCTTGCCTGTAAGGTCTCTTTTGAGAAATCAGCTGAAAGTCTTATGGGAGCTCCTTTTAGGTAACTGTTTTCTCTTGTTGCTTTTAAGATTCTCTCCTTATCTTTAATCGTGGGTAATGTAATTATGATGTGCCTTGGTGTGTGCATCCTTGGGTCCAACTTCTTTGGGACTCTGAGCTTCCTGGACTTCCTGGAAGTCTATTTCTTTTGCCAGATTGGGGAAGGTCTCCATTATTTTTTCAAATAAGTTTTCAATTTCTTGCTCTTCCTCTTCTTCTGGCACCCCTATGATTCGGGTGTTGTAACATTTAAAGTTGGTCCAGAGGTTCCTAAGCCTCTCCTCATTTTTTTTAATTCTTGTTTCTTCATTCTGTTCTCGTTGAATGTTTATTTCTTCCTTCTCCAAATTGTTGATTTGAGTCCTGGTTTCCTTCCCTTCACTGTTGGTTCCCTATATATTTTTCTTTGTTTCACTCTGCATAGCCTTCACTTTTTCCTCTATTTTGTGACCATACTCACCATTTTTGTGAGCATCCTGATTACCAGTGTTTTGAACTATGTGTCTGATAGGTTGGCTCTTCATTGCTTAATTCTATTTTGGAGTTTTGATCTGTTCATTTGGGCCATATTTTTTTGCATTGGTATGCCTGGGACTTCTGGCCAAGATGGAGGCGTAGGTACATACACTTTGCCTCCTCGCACAACCAAAAGGACAACAACAAATTTAAAAACAGAAAGTAATCAGAACTGCCAGAAAATCGAACTATATGGAAGTCTGACAACCAAGGAGTTAAAGAAGAAACATTCATTCAGACTGGTAGGAGACATGGAGATGGTCAGCTGAGGCAGAGAGGACATACACCAAGGCCTCAGCTAGAGGACCAGGGAGTCCCACATTAGCATGCAGATAAACCAGGAGGAACAACTGGGGAGTAAGACAGACCAAGCAACCCAGGGTTCCAGCACAGGGAAATAAAACCTCAAAACCTCTGGCTATAAAAACCTGTGGGAGTTTCGGTGCCAGGAGAAACTCCTAGACTCACAGGAGAGTTTGTTGGAGAGACCCACAAAGTCCTAGAACATACACAAACCCACCCACTCAGGAATTAGCACCAGAAGGGCCCAATTTGCTTGTGGGTAGCAGGGGAAGTGACCAAAAGCCCCCGAGAGCCAAGCAAGAGGCATTGTTTCCTCCCAGGCCCCTCCCCCACACACAACGGGAAACCCAGTAACATCGGTTGCCCTGCCCTGGTGAATACCTAAGGCTCTGCTCCTTACAAAGTAACAGGAGTGCTGAGACATTTTATGTGCATTTTTCTAATACTAGATATTTAACTTGTTTCTTATATTTTTTGTCGTGATGATACAATATTTCAGGTAATTTCCTTAACAATTCCTAGGCTGAGGGAATAAATGTCATTCCATTTATAACACAATTTTCCAACTCTTGATTTTTTTTTGGTCACACTGAGTATTCTAGAAGGTTTTTGTTAAGGGGTTCATGAATGCTGTGTTTTCTGAGCTCTTCCACAGGGTCCACCTCGTGGTTCAGAACCAGATGGAGCTAGATCTGAATCCCAGCTTCATCACTTGGTAGTTGTGTGACAATGGCAATTACAGATCCTCTCCAAGTTGCAATTTAGTATCTAACATTAGATACTAACATTAGATACTAGTTAATTTAGTAACTAATATTAGTTGCAAGATAGTATCTAACATTAGAGGTTTTATGAAGATTAGGTGAAAAATGCAAGTATATATACAGTATTTGTCATAGTGCCTGGAACTAGTGCTGTATTAAAGACTAGCTATTGTTTATGTTGTTATTAATGTTGCTGGAATTCTTTGCTGTCACCTGGATTAGTTAAAAACTTCTGTGTGAGATTACAAAAACAATAGAAAATTAAAACAGCAAATAGCTCTACTACCACTAAAATGCATTGCTACCAGGATCCTTCCTCTAGCTGACTTCAACCCAAAGGCTTTCCTTATGAGAATTATACTTATTCCTAGAATTGCACACACCACCTCCAGGCACTCATACCCTACTTCCTGAGCAGTGAATTCTGATCACTGCAAAAGCAGCCTAGAAAGATGTTATTGCTATTACTGAAGATTGACAGTGACAATCACACTGATTTGTTTATAAAAGCAGCGCATACAGAATGTTAGGAGAGACCAATGCCAAGTTTTAGATCATTGCGGAAATTACATTTCTGAATCAGGAGACAGATAGTGCGGAAAGAAGAAAGGCTACTTTACTACTTCCAGAGGAGCCTAAATACAATTCTGCTTACATTTTTTTAAGCTGTATCTACCAAGACTTTAATTAATAAAAAGTAACCTCAAATTCTAATGAAAGTTTGAGCTTTTATTGAGGTAACTTTGTCTTCTTTTTCTGTATTATAATTTAGAATAAACTCTTGAGTTTTAACTTCATAAAATTCTTTAAGGATTTTATTTGAATAAGAATCATATATTTTCTTTAATAGAGAGAGATTAAACCAACCCAAATAGAGCCTTATTTAGAAAATTCACAGCCAAGGGAAAACATGATCTGGCATCATCATGGCTAATTATATGGCAAACGGTTATATCCAATAAAGCCCAGCTATTATTTAGTATAATGTGTATGCGTACAAATACTTTGTTTCTTTTTTGTCATCTGAGTTCATGAATTGTATTTATGGAACTAATTCCAAATAGATAGTGGAATATTCCTTAAAAATGAATAGTAATTTGGATGCTAGTTCATTGGGCAAGCACCCCATCTTAGGGTATCTCTCGAATGTTTTATGGGTATTGAGTCAAAGTTTTATCATAAGCACCATTCTTATTTTTATTTATAATAAAAGACATGTGTAACTATAACAAAATTTTTAAACACTTTATAGATGAAACTTTCAGTGTAATGTTAGGATAAGGCATCATCTGAGCAAAATAGTAAAAGGCTTGGTCTGGTTATGAAGCTGGGTATCTGGACATGTCCTGAAGAATTCTTCATGTAGCGTCTCCTCCAATAATTCTTGCCACCGGCAGCCATATTTTGCCAGTAGGCTCTGTAGATCCCAGCCTTGACTCTTCCTAGTATGGATTTGTCTACATGACTATGCCCTGGAACATGCTAGCAAAACGCAAGTCTTATATTTTAATAGGACACTTAAAAGCTGTAGGAAAATTAGGACTCAGTTAAGTCTGCATTGCCTTGATTGTTTTTCTTCCCATCCTTTTTACCTTATGCAATAAGAATTGAGAAAAGTGAACCATCCTGTTCCCACTAGTTCTTTTTAAATGTGGTGACCAATCTGTTGCCATATGCCAGCATCTGTTTTCATCATCCTCATTTGTGATCCTTCAAAGATAGAAGTGATAAATTAACATTGAATTTATGCTAATCTTTACTGCAAGAGAACAGCTATTCCCAAACTATTTAATCTGGGAGCAATGATTTCCAGATGCAAGGAACTACAAGAGGACAAGAATAGAAATAACAATGTATTTTTATTCCCAGCTACCTTTTTTGAATAGGTGTATAACTTTCAGATAACTGTAATACCTCTGTACCTCCATTTCTTTAACAGCAAATGGTGAGGAGTGGTCCTTGATTATAAAATGTGTTGAATTTACAACAAAGTAAGTATGACATCATACAGGGTGGGCAAAACTAGGTTTATAGTTGTGAGTACATGAAACACAGTGTTTATTCTTGTATTATTATTTATTAACTGTTGTATTATTTATAGGAACACCTCTAAGCCTACTTTTGCCGCTAGAGTTGTTAATGAATACTTACACAAGTCAGTGCCTGTTTAATCCAAGTTGTGGAATTGTTTCTTTTTAATAATATGATTCATTTTTAACCAATCCCAAACTGGCATCAGAAAGTTGACAAAATATTAAAGGCTAACACCACAGCGATGAGACCATAATGTTATATTTCTCAATTCTTTAGCATCATGGAAATATCAATGGATTAGAGTCAGAAGACCAAGGTGTCAGTCCTGTTTCTATCACCAAGCGATAATACAATTTTGGCAAGTCGTCAATTTTGAGTCTACTTTTCTCATAGAATGTGGTAGCCTGACTCGATTATTAGCTGCAGTGTCTGTTAGCTCTAGCAGTCTGCTTCTGCTGTTTTCTCAAATTCCTTCAGCTCTTTTATTGCTAGAATGTATCCACTTCATCTGAATTATCTAATTAGTTAGCATATAATTGTTCACTGTAGTCTATTGTCATTCTTGTTCTTTTTGTGACATCAGTTGTAATGTCTCCTCTTTCACTTCTGATTTGTGTTATTTTCTCTTTTTTTCTTAGTCTATCTTAGGGTTCATCAATTTTGTTGATTTTTTTTTTTAAATCAACTGTTCCATTGATCTTTTTCCTATTCTCTATTTTATTTCTACTGAAATATTTTAAATACTTCCTTCTTCCTGCTAACCTTGATTTATTTTGTTTTTCTTGTCTAGTTCCTGGAGGTATAAAGTTAGATTGTTGAATTGAGACTTTTTTTTTCTCTTGTAACATAGGTGCTTACCACTATAAACTTCAAGAAGAACCAGATTTTATTGAGCACCACTGGGAAGGGCTCATGCTGCATCTATACTTGATCTCATACACTTCTACCAACCATGTTCATTGGGTAATCCACTTTGTGGATTATAAAATTGATATAAACAAATTATAAAGTAACATTAAAATTCAAGAAGCTAATTATGGGAAGAATTGCATTTTATTCCTGGTCTTTAAATATCCAAACCCATGTTTTTTTTCCTAGGGTTCCAATCCTTCTGGAATACAATTTTCCTACACTGTTTTCATTTTGAACTTCATAAGAATATAGCAAAGAAATGGCCAAACATACTGAGTCAAAAGGAAAAAAGTAAAATAAAACAAAATATATATATTGTTCCTTAGTTGGTTTTAGGGAAAGCAATTAGGTAAACTCTATACGATTATATTAAATTATATTATAATATGTAATATTAAATTATATTATGATTATAGTGGCATAATTGCTGTGTGAGCAAGAATCTCTTAAGATCACCTCAATGTCTGATATCTTTTTGTAATTTTCATGATGGAAAAAAAAACAGTGTCTGGATGGTAGTCTTTCTTGACAATCTCACACAGAAAATGGTACCTCTTACTTTATTTTTGACTAGGCATAAAGTTAATTGTGATACCTAAGGTGTAAAAGCAACTGAAAATATTTAGGTCTTTTACATAATGATAATTATGTAATTCTTATTGTTGGTACAAAAAATATTTTCCTAATGCACTGCATAAGCTGAGAATGTGATCTCCTAATTATAGTAGGAGTACTGCAGTCCCACATAGCATCTTTCATTCAAGACCATCTATAACTAACTTGTGACTATAAATAATCACCACGAGCCAAGACTAACTGGATCTCGCTGCATCTCTCTGAAGTAGCATCAGGACATTATTTCATTGGTGGTTAAGTATATTAAAGATGGGAAAGCTGTTCAGAAGCTTGCTCATAGTGAAGTGAACTAGGAGTAGCTACAAGTATTTCTGAGGAATCTGTATCCTGTTCCTTATCAGGGAGTACTGAACCATCTTTTTTTTCCTAAAGGGAAACATGGGATTCTCAAATCATCCATCATCTAAAAAATTTATACTATATTATCTTCATTAAACTGGCATAACAATACAACTTAAAAAGGAAATTCTGCTTTTAGAACATTTAAAAAAATTTTATTGTTGTTCAAGTATGGTTGTCTCCATTTTTCCCCCACCACTCCCCACCCCGCCCCACCCATCTCCACCTCCCACCCTTGATCCTACCTCCCTTTGGCTTTGTCCCATGTGTCCTTTATACATGGACTCCATTAAAACAAATGTGTTTAGCAATTAGGTTAGGAACAATTAATGTTATTGCATTTGAAAGGCAAGTAACAAACGTCCTTTGTGTCCAATTTTTTTTTTAAAGCAGGAAAAATACATAGACTCCAGAGAAACTTAAGTATGTCCCCAAATTGGGAGAACAAATCAAAATCCAAAAGAAAGAACACATTTGTCATGAGAATTTCAAGAACAATAAGGCTGAATTTGTGGGCAGGAAATGGGAGATCAAAATAAGAATTTGGAGTCAAGACCTCTGCCTTTCTGTGTCATATACTTGAAAAGTACTTCACCCCACTTTGCTTCTGATTGAAAAATGGTAAACATCCTTGCTTCACATATACAAATAAACTCTCTTTGAATTCTCAGCAAATTCCCCCCACCAGTGAATCTGTCACTTTGGATTCTGGAGAATGAAATGGTAGGTCACTCAAAGTTTAGCAAAATTAGTCAGCATGCTAAGAGTCCTGAGACTCATCCTGGAGGAGTCAGCATCCATTCCAGAAGGAGATGGACGTGATAAAGAGAGCCTGATGTCAATCTGAGCCGCAGTCCTCACCTAACTTCCCTATACAGTCAGCTTACTTTTCCTTTAATTCACTTGTTGGTGCAACTAGTAAATTTTTGGCCAAACTAAAGAACAGATTTAGATGCTAATGAAACCCCCTTATGCTCTTTTGAGGTCAGCTCCAAGTCAGCAACCAAGATCACAGCACTATTCCAATCAAGAGCTTCTGTTTAGGACAATGGGCTGAGCTCTTCTATGGAATGGATTGTGAAATCATTTCTCAGAGCTATCCCTGCTCAACACTTCAAACATGATATGCCCCCAAATTACCTTCCTAGCACACTCTAGATCCTCAGCCCTCTGGCTGCCTTGCTACTTCCTGAGCATGAAATGAACTTTTAAATCTCTAGACCTTTGCTTATCTTCCTCATTGCAGGCTCAAATTATTGCATCTTTCTTAGCATAGGCCACCTGTACCCACCTTTTTGTATCCAAATCCATCTTTTTTTTTTTTTATTAAACTGTTATATCTTCTTTTCCCAAAGAAAATGAGCCCATCCTGATTCTCTGCTGCACTACCATATACATGTGTTCCTGTTTTTCCTCTCTCTGCCATTCCTCTGCTGATTTGCCGTGTACTACTAATCCTACTAGAAACTAGGGTTGGTGGAAAGGATGGACCCACCACACTGGGGTTGTCTATGCTTACCACTGCTGTGACATTTATCTTTCAACTGTCACCTATGTGATTGTTTCTCCCAGATCTTTACAAATTCTCTATCTTGAAAAATCCCCTTGTTCGTATGTAAACTCTTTCTACCAATGTAGTCATCTCTCAGAATCAAATTCTAAGATCATTCCCACTATGCTCTATCAGACACATAGATAAACCTTCTCCCCTCTCTCTCTCTCTCTCTCTTTTTTTTTTTTACAAAGTCTATGCTGATTATACACTGTTAATGTGCTCTATGCAAGAATCAAAACATTTTAGGGCTTGAAGGAATTTTAAAGATGGCCTCCAATATTCTCATCTAACAAAGGAAAACAGAGGCATGGGAAGATTAGGTTGAGTAACTTGTTACAATTCATAGGTTAAGTTATTAATGAAACCAAGATGAGAACCAAAATTTTATTTTCCTTTCTATTCTTACTAACTACATCATCAAATGGTAGTTGGGTCACAGAGCATCGTTTGTGTGAATAAATAAATCAGCCATCACCTCTGTTTTAATTTTCTTTGCATATTATTTTTCTTGGAAATGGGTCAATATAGATATAAATGTGACAAATTACATCACGTTCATAGGAGAAAAATCTCACATATGCAAGTAAAATAATCTACATTAATTAGAGTAAAATTCTAGGAGAATACTATATTGGAAAAAATGAACATAGTGTTTTACACAATGTTATTTTAATGACTATAATTAATCTCATTTAAAATAAACAACTTTTCAAAACAGTATCATGCAAAGGGATATTTTAAGCACTTTAATTTCTACAAGACTAAAAGATAGTAGACATAAATTTATTCTTTGATAATCTGCAAGTGCCAAAGATATCATTAAGCTATTTGTGGGAAATAAAATGTGAACAGCTAAGAGAATGAGCACCAAATCATCACAATACTTGTTACATGCTGAATCACAGATAATCAAAGAGATAAATCCACTGGAAATAACCAACAAACCCACTCCTTCCTCAAAGAATTTACCTTGGTTCACACTGAAAAGGCAACTTATTCTTATTTGGAATATTCAATTTAGGGTATCAAATGTTCTCTTATGCAATACATAGAAGAAGTGACTGACTAAAGATAAAAAGCAGTTAATGTATTAGCGACAGAAACTTAACAGAAAATTTTGTTACAATGTTTTTAAGTTCCTTTACAGTACACCATCTGCACTATCTATACTATTCTGGGCCCAAACCCATTTGTACCAGGTCTAACAGATTTCTGGCTGTGGCTCTAGTATTTGATTTCATCAAAGTAAATTTTAAAAAATGTCAAAAACATGACTCATACAAATAACTCAAGTATATGCTAAAGATTTATTTAATTCTTTTTTTTAAGATGCTATTTATTTATTTTTAGAGAGAGGGGAAGAGAGAAAGAGAGGGAGAGAAATATGGATTAGTTGCCTCTCACATGCTCCCAACCACAGACCTGGCCTGCAACCCAGGCTTGTGCCCTGACTGGGAATCAAACTGGTGACCTTTCAGTTTGTGGGACAATGCCCAGCCCACTGAGCCACACCAGTCAGGGCTATTTAATTTTTAATGAGGTGAACCATCAGGATGAAAAAGGTGGATAAAGGAAGAAATAGAGGAGCAGAGGGCAAATAGTCTGTTAGGAAAGATATACTGAGTTTAATTCACTAGGAAGTACGTTTAAAAAAAACCCCAAAACCCTGTAAGACAGGTACCCCACAGCAACAGAATGCCTAAATCCAGCTTGCCGGTTGTTGTAAATACTGTTATTGGAACACAGGCACGCCCAGTCATTTACTGCTGTGGCTACCATCCACTGGTCTTCCTCTAAGGCACTCGCCCAGGGGTCCTCGCAGAGACCTCAAAGAATGGTTTGGGGGTAAAAGATACCTTAAATTTTTTTGACCTAAATTTAGGGTTTTGTCTTGGGAAGGTCAAATTAAAAGGGTTTAAGTATTATTTGAGTAGACTTCATTATTTGATTAAAACACTCTCATATGTGTCTGGAAACAATGAACAGTTACAGTTTGGAGTAAGATTTCGATATAATTTGAAGTAACTACCCCTCCTTTTTTTTTTTTTTCTTTTCTTAAGACAGGACAAGTCCCAGTCAGCACAAAGCGGGGAAACTTTCAGGTTAGATAAGGAATCTCTGCTATCTGGCAGATAACCAAAAGAATAATCTTATTATCTGCGTAAGAGCAAACTAAATTGAGCAAAATAAATTCTTCTAAACCAATTCTTTATTCCAACAGAGGGCAAAAAGAAAATAGTTCTAGTTTTGCATTAATATCTTTAGCAGTAATTTATTCACATGCCCATTTGAAAATTTATCTCCCAATAAGTTCACCTAAACTGAGCAAGTTTTACTAACATTTCTATACATTTTATTATTTTCAGAATTATACTTTGTAGACATTATAACTCAAGGCAAAGAAACTTTTTTTTTTGTAACTAGTTTTCTATATCAAGTTAAGTTCTATCCTTCACTATCTCTTTTCACATTCTGGAACAATTTTGATTAAGAGCAAAAATACTCTTCTCTTTGATACATAAAACCATATTTTGGTTAGAGTTCTTTCCCATGATTATTCCCAGTGTAGTCTCAACTGCCCAGACAAGCCATCACTTTTAATCAAATGTACTATTTCACAGGGAAATTGTAATCAGTGTCGTAAACAAGCCTTCTAGTAGTCCAGCAAAGCTTACGTGCTGCATTGTAAGATCTCCATAGCCAAAAACGTCCTTCTCACACCTTTGTAGGTGGCAAAATCGGTACGTTCATTAAAATGACCCAAAGATACACTTTGTTACTATCGAAATAAAAAGCAAAGATATCAATGACAATTGGTGACCAGTGTTTCAATATTCTATCTTCCTTAGTAATCACACAGATATTCATAAATTTTTGTTTATTAACTTGATATTAGTCTAAGTTCTAAATTAATAAGTACCTTACAAATTATATTTAAGCTGATACAGTAAAGAAAATAATTACAGCTGAATTAAAAAATGAAGAGTAATAATTTAACATATACTAGAATACATAATTGTGTATTTTCTTACTCTTACATAATACATAGAAGACACATAGCTTATCAGTAAACTAGTATAAGACATGTAGGAAGTTAACCGTGTGGCTAACTGGTGTGGCTCAGTGGATTGAGTGCCACCCTGAGAACCAAAGGGTCACAGGTTGGATTCTGAGTCAGGGCACATGCCCCAGTTGCAGGCCAGGTTCCCAGTAGGGGGCATGTGAGAGGCAACCACACACTGATGTTTCCCTCTTTCCCTCCCTTCCCCTCTCTCTAAAAATAAATAAATAAAATCTTAAAAAACATTTTAGGAAGTTAATATTAACTAGTCTCTTTATTGGAAAATAAAACCAATCTCAAAAAATAAAATTAAATTATGCTCATTTTTCATACTGAAGAAACCAAGAAAAAGACTTTACCTATTTATAACCTAAAATTATGAAACCAGTTCCTCTCTAAAGATTCCCTTTGACTTTTCTACAGAAATGCTTCTGAGCTACCATTGTCTGTAAGGAGTGCTTTTTGTTGTTTTTTCTTAAAAAGGTCAGTACATTTAGTATATTAGAGTTTGGTGGGGTTTTTTTTCATTTTCTTGAAATTCTGGGAAACATTAAATTTTTGCAGGTATTTATTAGCCTCTATAATTAGAAAATTATAAGAGACTTTATAATCTAACTTATTGATATACTCTAAAAGTAGACATCATAATCTAATGTATTGATATACTCTAAAAGTGGAAAATATTTCTTTTTTTTTTTATCATAAGCAGTAAAAGGTGTTTCTCAAATGCTCAGCCATCAACAGGAGTTGAAACTCCAATCCTGCCTCCTCGGCACAGGGCTCTGGAAAACACAGAACACACATTCCCAAAGGGCCACCCTCCTGATCAGTGGGGACAGAATGTTTTCCACAGGGATCTGAGCAATACTGACCCACTAATGTATTTGTTGTTGGCCAAGAATCTGAAACAACAGAAACTAAACAAATCAGAACTGAAAGAACCAAATCTGAAGAAAACCAACAGTCAGAAAAGGTTAAGTTCTGTTGCTGCTGGTGATTCATTCATTCACTCCAGAAGCCTCTCCCTGGGCAACTCAGTTTAACTAGTTCTAGCAGGTGAGCAAAGGCTACTTTCTGGAAAGTTGAAGACCTGACTTTCATACAAACAGAGAGAGAGCACAAGTTGCAGATCTATTTAGCTCATTTAATGAGAGAACCAGCAAGACGGTATGGACACAAAAAATGTCCAAACCTGTAGAGAATTTTTATTACAGTGAATTTGAGCCCAAAATGATGACAATTGCTGGGAAGCAAGATCTCAAATGCTCTGGGGAATGGCAGTTTTGCAATTCCTCTTATCATTTGAAGTTCTGGAGGGAACAAAGGAAGATTATTTTCCCCAAGCAAGGTGGGGATTAGATTACAGGATCGTTAATAAGATTATGTGCTCCCTTCAGGGTAATTGTGCTTACTTCAAAGGTGTGGTTAACCTAAATGCAAGGAAATAATGGACAGGACTTGCTTAAGGTAAAGACAAACCTTTTGCTAAAGACGCTCTGTGCCTGAGGCTTGACTAGATGACTACCCCTGTGACTGCCTGGTCAGGAATTTATGGTCGGATCACCCCACCGCTGACTTTCTCATAATGGTATAGCTGGTTCAGAAGGGAACTGGAGGGAAGGTTGATATATTTTCTCAAAAAGACACATGAAATCATTTTGTTAAGTGAGAGACAAAGTGTTTAATGTCCCTAAGGACAAGAAAACCATAACCTTTGAGATTATTTTTTAGCTAGGCAGAAGTCATTTTCAGGTCTCCCAGACATAAATCTATAAACCAATTTATAACTTCCTATGTCTGGCCAAATTAATAGTAAATAGAAGGTCACATAAAGGTAATCCCATAGATAATTAAATAATGCTTCGCTGATTCTCTTAGGCCCTGCTAAGGATTTCACTAAGAGACACTCAAAGTATTTAAATATCTTCAAACTCATCGATTCTCTCTTTGGTTCTGTCCAGCCTATTGCTATATTCATCAAAGGCATTCTCCATTTACATTACAGTGGTTTTGATTTATAGCATTTCATTTTGAATCTTTCTTTGAATTTTCATCTCTCTGTTTTCTTTACCCACCCATTCTTGCATATAGTCTATTTTTTCATTAGATCCTTTGGCATATTAATCATAGCTATCTTAAATTTTCAGTCTAATAATTCTAAAATCTGTGCTATATCTGAGTCTGTCATTTCTCCTTCAGGGTAATAAACCACCTTTTCTCAGGAAGAAAAAAGGTTATCCTGTGGGAGATGCAAATGTCCCCCTGAATGAAGGCCTTGACTACCCATGAACATTTTTGTCTTCGTCAATATATATTTGTCTACTTATTCTACTTTTTTACTTTTTTCCAACTATATGATAATGTATCAGTAGACTAAGATTCCATCAACAGAGTGGTCCATTTTCTATTACCCAAAATTGTCCACAAGTAAAAAGATCTCTAGGCCCTTGCTACTCAGTGGGGTCCATTTACCAAAAGCATTCATTGGGGTATTCCTTATTCATGCTGCATAATAAATACTCTAAAACTTAGCAAGGTAAACAAGAAACATGTTATCTCACAGCTTCTATGAGTCAGAGTTTGGGCACCAATTAACTGAATGACTCTGGCTCACAGTCTCTTAGCAAAAGTCTGCAATCAGCCTGCCAGTTGGGGCGGCAGTCACCTCAAGGCTGAATTCAGGGAGGATCTGCTTCCAAGCTCACCCACGCAGCCAGCAGCAGTTGGCAGGCCGAGCTTCTTGCTAGCTGTTGTCCAGAGACATTAGTTCCTTATCACGTGGATCACACAACAGAACACTTCACAGCCTGGCAGATGGCTCTCACCAGAGCGAGTAATGTGCCCCAGACAGAAACCATAGTCTTTCTGTTACTCTTTCCCAGGAGTGATGTCCCACCACTTCACCTTATTCTGTTCCATAGGAACAAGTCAATAGATCAGGTCACAAACAAGGGCAGGGAATTACGCAAAGATGTAGATACCAGGAGAGAGGGGACTCTTGGGAGCCATTGCAGAGGTTGCCTACCTCCACTGGCACTGCTGGGAACTTGTTAGAAACGCAGCACGACAGACCAGTGAAAGAATCTGAATTTGAACAAGATTCCAAAGTGATCTGTGTGTGTATTAAAGGCTGAGAAGCACTGATCTAGGGAGCAAGGCCCATGCACTTCATTCTGTTGGGGAGGATGCTTCCTCACTTAATTTTACTCATTAGTATGTGTTAATTTCTGAGAAGTGCAAAGATCAGGTTTTTTTGCAACTCAGTTCTGCCCTACTGAAGTACTACCGGGCTGCAGACGGCAGATTAGAAATAGAATTGAGAGACTGAGGAAGAGAGAGGGGGCACCATAACTGACAGAGACCTAATCTGAGCATCACAAAATTACTGAAAGAGGAGAAGATTAAGCATTTGAGTGGGTAGGGATGTGTGGAGCTATAAAAAAAAAAAAAAAAAAAAAGGGAGGGGGCTATAATCCTATTCTTTCAACAACCCTTAAGTGCACTGCTGAGTAACTGTGCATTAGAAATGCTCTGTTTATACTTGATTCTGCTTGGTTCTATTTATCTAGAGAAGTATGTAGCATATTTAGAAATATATCCATCAAAAATTATAACATAAAAACACAACTACTTGAGTTTCAAATCTAGATTATTCCTTTTCTAAGTACCTTTCATACCTCAATATTTGAAATCTTTCCATAAAAAATACTAACATTGGTATGAATACTTTACATTTTCCTCAAATTGTAGTTAGTAGAAAAGATAAAATTACATTAGGCATTTATTCCTGTATAGGAAAATAAATGCCCTAAAGCACAAAATGAAAAATCTTGAGTCTATTTACCAAAATGCAGTAGATTAGGGAGAGCCTTTCTTCAGCACCTTCATTGGTATATTAGAGCTCACTCCTGCTGGCCTGTGTGAGCTGTTTGTTAAATTTTCAGTTTTATGAAAAGCACAGTCACTTTTACAACTTTTTTTGTATTTATATAAACATGCAAGTTAATAAGTTACATGAAAACGAAAGTAATCAAAGTAGTCAAAATTCATCACTTGGTAACTATTTTACTGCACTGAGATTATTCAAAACACTTACTGTTTCTATAGGGGGAAGTACTGTCGGATGCTGTGCTACTGACAGTCTCTTCGCGGCCCTTTGTTTAGTTCCATCCCACGGTAGCTTGAAACTGGCCATGGTGGGAATATTTACAGCACAGCAATTGGAAAACACTAAAAGACAGAACTTGCCTTTTACTTTATGTCCCAAAACAGTGATGAGGAAAATGTTAATACTGCAGATTAAGCTTAAAGGGGGTTGTGTCTTTAGCGATTACACTATCAGTAGCACACACAAAAAGGGAAATATTCCTCACATATTCAAACACTATTATCCAGTGTCACAAAGTTGCTCACACCACTGACCAAGCAGTAAAGCTTGGACGTCGTAATTAGTGCAGCAGGTAAAACAGGTTTCAGTTTAACAAATACAGTTTGCACGAGGGCGAAAAACAGTTTAACAGAAGTTCACATATCACACGTGATGATGACAGAAAATTATTGAAAAGAGAGTCAGTGGATTAGGATCGATTCAAGTTGTTAAATGGTGGCTGAACTGCGGCACCTACAGTTCAGTTTGACAAAAATGAACAAAAGCATTTCATTGTCTGAGAATCAATTAGTTATCTGAAATTTACAATTAAAGGTAGGCACTGTATATTTGTAAAGTATATGCTGCACATCTTTTGTATCAGTACAGTCGTGTGTGTGTGTGTGTGTGTGTGTGTGTGTGTGTGTGTGTGTGTGTGGTTCCCCAGGGAGCCAGCTGGTAAGCATTTCCCAGCACACGGCCTTGTAGCCTCCTGTCCTCCTGGCCCAGGCACAGCTACTGCATACGACAGAGGAGCACACACCATACACTTGTCTTCCATGTGAAAAGACTGTCTTAAGTTCTAAATTAGAAAAATACCAGTACAGAAAGAACATTTATTTTTATAAGAAATTAGTGGAATCCCTTCTTGACTGGTCTGTGTGTGTGAACTTCTCTGGGACAAAGCTGGGGTGTCTGTTACGTTATTCCAAAGGAACTTCAGCCCAGGTGAGTCCACTTCGCATGTACATACTGAAAGCACTCGGGGGAACAATTTCACTGTATTAGCTGGGACGTGGAAAGGGAATTGACTTCACAGGCATCTAAGTGTCAGTTGGACCTAAAACCTGATGGGATGAGACTGAAAGTCTCCCTCTGTTACTTTGATAATCAGCGGACTCATCAGAACTCTGCAGATCTCACGAGCAGGACTGGTGGCAGGAATTCACGTTTTAGATTCAGGGAGGTCACATGTGCCCCTTTCAAATAAACCACACGCAGCTTTCTGAGGTATCAAAACAACATCCATCAGTCAGCTGAGCTTTTTACGCGTTTTTATGTACGTAATTTAGTCTTTGGGGAAATTACTCTTCGGTAAGGGCTTGGGAAAAGAGTGGACCATTTTAGTTATCGCTCAGTTCCACATATAAACAACACAAATGAAGGGAGACAAAGCTGACTGATATAAAAATGGAATCCTCTCTTGCCCAGTTAGAAACAAATTCTGCTACACATTTTGAACTGGCTGAGAAAGTGGAGGAAAACTTTGGTGGAACAGCACTGACTCGTACGAGGCTTCTCTCCTGAAGGATTCCAAACCAAAAGCAGTGGGTGGAAATGTACAGTGTTTCCTGAGACTGCACAGAGGCAATGATATCCTCATGGATCCTCTGAGAAGAGAGAGGAGTGCTTTATAAATAAAGCTATTAATAAGACTGCCGGCAATTCTAAGGATGGGTAGGCAGAAAATCTCCTGTGATCATCAAATTGAGCATGTGGCAATTTGGAGAAAGAGCAAATTTGGACACAGTAAGGTTCGGCAAAGTGAATACACACATGAACTAGGATAAAATGTGGAAAAACGATATTCCAAGCATCTTTAAAACAGCTCCTTAACTTAGTATATACAGATGCTTTTGATTTTTTTTTGTATATTTAGAAATATGGCTAGAAAAGAGAGCTTCCACCAATTACATATCTGAAAAAACCACTAGAAATGTGGTGTGGAGATTGGCTGTCATGCGCCCCTCTCCGAGGTGGGCACCCACACGCAGACCATGAGAAGTAAAGCCACAGCACCTTACAAAGCCTCAGGTGAAAGAACGGCCCAGTTTCCTGCCAACAGGGCAAGTCTACCCTTTCTTTTCTTTCTGTCTTTCTTTTTTCTAAGTCTATGTCCTCTAAGTTGAAACTAGGATTAGAGCATCACGTTAAAAGGCAAATCTAATAATCTGTTTTCCTTTCCACTTGTACATTATCATGGACCGGCTTGCAAAGCAGTCCTTCTCCCTTCTCATTCACATTACAGCTTGCGGGACATTTGAGATTAGGTCATGGACATCGTGGATTTTGCAGTAGGGATGCATAGCTAAGAGAGATGGCTTGCTTTTATCTCATTAGACAAGTCTGTAAATAAAAGGATAAAACCAGTGAAGGAGAGCTTCGAAAGAAATATAAGAACACAGTGCCACCCAAGCCTGCGGTATGACAAGGTAGAGTGAATAGTTCCTTATTTGCAAATACAGTTCTGCAGTTCATGTGCATATACCAGTTAATGCATAGGCATATTACAGAGCGTATATATGTCTGGCTTGGGGCAGAACACAATATGATTTTTATTTAAACCCAAATGCTGAGAGCTAAAATTACCATTACCATAGGTGATTAACATCCACAGAGTTCAAACTTCTGGCTGTAGCCCTGAGTATCGGCTTAATCTTTTGCTGGAGACACTGAGCAGCAAAATTGATACAACTCGTTTCCTCTATAACTTGCAGAATTTTCTCATAGCAGAAAACAATTCAGTAATCAAATGGCCACAGGAATGACGCAGAATCAGAGACAGTGTCAGAACGGAGGGAAATACTGAGGTGGTCTGATCTACAGAATCTTCTTGTCAAATAACACCTTAACACCAAAAGCAGACAAAAGCGACAGCTGGGTTCCTCAGCCGACTAAGTCTGCACTATAGGGGAGCAATAAGATTGCTTTGCTGCGTCCACTGAATCCGCTGCAGCTCACATAAAACACCATGAATTTGTTTTCGGGTCCTATGTGCCAAGCCACTTTCCCAAAGGTCACGAGGTGGACAGAGGCAGTGGCAGTCCAGAGCCCTGCACTGCACCCCTCACTGGCCGCCACAAAACAAGTTCACTTGTCTGTCAATTCTCTTATTAATTGAAAATTTGACCGCATTCTCTGTCTTCGATTCCATCGAGCCAGCTCAAAACCTTGTATTTTCTCAGTATTAAAGTGATAGCCTGGAAGAAAACAGATCTGGAAAAGTATATTATTAAGAATACTTGCTCTTTCCAGACCCCTCATTCCAAGTTCTACCATAGACTCAATTCATACCCAACTGTTTCAAAATGAAATGCAGTTTCAGCATTTATTCCGTCTAGAGTACGAAGACCTGTTACGCTCCAGCCCCGAAGCACGAGAGACTTGAGTGTGAAGATGAGCCACTGCAGTAACCGTAAGGGCCAGAGTGGGAGAGAGTGAACAGGAGGAGAGGAAAGGACATCCACCTCTCTTTGGATCAATTAGTGCAAACCATTTCTTTTTTGTAAATACCCTACTTGTTTGTTTATTTCCTGTGTTTAACTCGTTTCACCAAGTGTTTACAGAACACCTGTGCTGTGCTAGGTTATCACCTCAGAACAAACACAGCGATGTTTGGACTATGATTCACACCTTCAAGTCCACTTCCTTTCAGAGATACTATCTCCCAATCTGTGTATTAAAAACAGGAATTACCTCGCACCAGTTCCTCGGTGTGTGAACCCTGTGAATGACTAGGAGTGGGAACTCGAGCTGGGAATGCTTCAGTACTGAAGTGCTCTGTGTGGAAACTCTCCTTCCTTCCTCTCAGGCCACGTTTCGGGGCCCACAGCAAAACCCAAGGGAGGGGCATTCCTGACAGATGGCCCAATCTGAAGCAATTACTTAGCCTTGAACAAGTACTAACCAAGCACCTACTATGTGCCAAGCACTCTTGTAGGCCTTGGGCACAGAATGGTGAAGAGGACACACTGAGTCCTGAGCACTCTATGTACTTACACGCTAATGGGGGAGACAGAAAATAAGTGAACAAACGGTAAGCAGAATGATGTCAACTAGTCATAAAAATTGCAAAGGGAGCAAACACTAGAAATGTGGTGTGGAGATTGGCTGTCATGCCCCCCTCTCCGAGGTGGGGACCCACACGCAGACCATGAGAAGTAAAGCCACAGCACCTTACAAAGTCTCAAGTGAAAGAACGGCACAGTTTCCTGCCAACAGGGCAAGTCTACTCTCTTTTCTCTGTCTTCCTTTTTTTTTAAGTCTACTGCCTTCTTAATCAATAGGCAGACTTCATAAGGACTGACACGAATAATACTGAGGAGAGGTGGGGCAGCTGCTGGAGACAGAAGTGACACTGTGATTCAGGTCTGTGGTGGATGGCTCATACTTTCAAGGTTCATCAGTGGTAGCGCAGCCACACCTTGGCATTAGGAGACAGCAGTGAATGTGGAGCAAGCAGCCTGGAGCTCCGGGAAGTGGACAGGCAGCCGTGTGAACCGGCTGGCCCAGTGCTCCCACAGTGGGAAGCTGTTTACTCTCCCACCCCCAGAGGACGGGGGACAGAGAATTAGACACAGTAACTCTGTAATCATTATCAGCCAGATCAACACGTTCCAACTGTCGTCAGTTTTTTCTCCAACAGTGGTTCAATGGCCTGTGGATGTTTGCTTTCAGAAGAAAAGAATTTTTTTTATTTAAATAAATCATTCCCGGTCAAAGGAAGCTTTTGTACTTCATAGTCTACTCCCCTCTTATTCATATTGTGCAATTTTTTTTTTTTTTTTTTTTTTTTTTTTTTTTTTTTTTTTTAGAGAGAGAAAAGGGAAGGGAGGGAGAAAGGGAGAGAAACATCTATTGGTTGCCTCTTGCATGTGCCCCGATGGAGACCAAATCCTCAACCCAGGCATTTGCCCTGACTGGAATCGAACCAGTGACCTTTCGCTTTGTGGGATGATGCCCGACAAACTAACTGAGCTACACCACTCAGGGAAATATTGTATAATAAAAGTTTTAAAAATTGTATTTGATGCAACCACTGTGTGACTCACACAAAAATTGCTGAAAAATTCTTAAGAGCTGAACTTTTCACATATCCTAAAATCATGACTATTTCTAAAAAACCAAAGTCAATCAATGCTTAGGAATTACATGAAGAGATGGAAGAAGAGATGGAAGTTTTAGAAAGAAACCTATTGATGACACAATAATAGGTAGCAATATAAGACAGTACAAAATTAAGCTATACCCTGAGATCCAAACTAAAAGAACTGCAGAGGAGGCTGGAGTCAGCAAGCAGGCTTGATGGAAGAAGTAGAACTTCAAGAATGGAGAGGATTTAGAGAGGAAAGAGTAAAATATTTCAAGCGAGGGGAATAACAGGGATACACCCGGAGCTGAGCAAGCGCCAGAGTATTTCCATGGGACAGGATGGAAATGTGAACAAGAGCAGCTGTGGTTCATTTGGGGATCTCTCGGGAAATGGTCACATTTATATGGAACCATGCCTGCAATGGGCACAGTGAGCTTTATCGGCTACAGATGCCTAACTGAAAAATTTGGTAAGATTCTGGCTCACACTGATTTTCTAGGCCCTTCAGTGGACCTAAGCAAATTGTTGCTGATTTGTAAATATTTGTTGCATTACAGTATCTGGAGGGCTCCTGAGGTGTATGGGTGAGTTTGAACATAAACACTTCCACAAAGCCTCCTTCCCCAACAGGTCACTGCGTGGTCACTGAGATGACACCACAAGTAGCAAAACATCTCAAGACTTACTAAGTTTACATCCGTCTGTTAGTGAACGCCTCAGCTGGAAATGACTTTCACTGGTTACCTTCCAGAGAATGTATTTTCAGTGCTTTCTTCCAGAGAAGATCATGAAATCACCAAGCACTTTATTGAATATCCTAGCAAAATTAAGGGTTTTAAATTGGACTTGGCGCATTTTGTAGTTATGCATATATATTCTAACACGTAATCTTACTTCTTCGAAGTCACTGGTAGAAATTTCGTCTCTCCTAATGTTTGTTCCTCACATTCAGTAAATCCAAAGTTGTCCTTCAGTTATGAATTAACTCCTAACCAGGAAATATTTTTTACAAAAATGAATGCATACATTGGAAGACAATAGGCTCCTTTCTCCCTTAGGCTTGAGTCACTCGTGACTGAGTGCCTTTGATAAGTCTAGAAACCCACAGATCTGAATTAGCCAGGGATCTCAGAGAGAGAATTAGCAAAACCCAGTCTCATGGGTTAAAGAAAGACTGCAGCTGAAAGGGCAGGAATCCATTCTAAACCATATTAGTGTGACTTGGACCACTAGTGGCCAAACATGTCCCTGCCTCCCAGTCCCAGCACCGAAGTCCAGAGGAGCCCTCTCTCTCCAACTCCAATGACGACAAAGGGCACCCTGAGTTTCCTGCAGCCTCCCTTTCCCACCTTCCCCAGAAACACCACGCCTTTGATGTTAGGAAATGTTCCCGCTGAAGTGTGGGGCCTAGAAAGATATTCTGCTTTGTGGCTTTGAAGACCGATTTCTCCAAAGTAGCTTAGAACTATCAGAAGAGATACACTCCTAGAAGGCACTTAGGGGAGTTTTAGAACCTTCTCAGAGACGCCTATCCCGGTTTTGATTGGGGCTGCCCCCGGTATGTCTGAAGCAAGTAATCGGATCTATCACAAAATACCTGCGCGCTTCATCTCGTGAGGTAGATCGGCCTAGTATGTCGGTACTCTCGTGGATTCAGGGATGTGACAGCAATTCGGTTCCTCCTCGACGTAAATTCAGCACTGTTATGTAAATACAGCCACAAAGAAAACAGACCGTTCTGTACTCTCAACTCTTTTCTGTTTCTTCATCTGTAAAATGGGGGTGAAAATAATAACACCTGTGGTACAGAGTTGCTATAATGAATGTTGAGCTTTTATGACAATGCCGGCACATGATCACTCAAAAAATAGAAGCTGCTACATGGATGATATGATGATTCCTTAATTCCAGACATTTCTCTTCTCTTACCTCTCAGCATCCACATACATATTCCCAAGTAAACTTGGATAAATGATCAATCGGGCCAGAGAGAGAATACGTTTTTTTAGCTGAGAACCTGACATTCAATACGATATTTCCAGGCATCTGGGTCAGGGATTCAGTGGGAGTTTTGTTGTCCGTTTTGGAGCCTGGTGTGTCTGGTAGGAAGTGAGTTGTTTCTGACTCCTACCATTGGGCAGCAGTTTTCGAAACATCCTGAGATCAGGTGAATTTAGTCTATGAATTTAAAATTATGGACTGAATAAGACTGAACCCAATTGAATTTTGGGTCTTTCAGGAATGTAGACTAACCGGAATGTCTTTCCCTCTCCCTCTTCTCCATAGGTTAATCTCAGAGCCACAGACGTCAGGCTCATGCGCCAGTTGCTCCTCATCAACGAGAGCATTGAGTCCATCAAGTGGATGATCGAAGAGAAAGCCACCATCACGAGCCGAGGCAGCAGTCTCAGCGGCAGCCTGTGCAGTCTCCTGGAGAGTCAGAGCACCTCCTTCCACGGCAGCTACAACAGCCTGCACGACGGCAGCGATGGGCTGGATGGCATCTCCGTGGGGAGCTATCTGGACACTTTGGCGGATGACGTCCCAGGCCATCAGACCCCGTCAGACTTGGACCAGTTCAGCGACAGCTCCATAATAGATGACTCCCAGGCACTGCACAAGCACCCCAAATTGGATTCTGAATACTACTGCTTTGGCTAATGACCCAGTTTTCTGCATGGGATTGGTGTGCAATTAACTAGTATTTATCTTTCTTCTCTGCTGCTATATTTTTGGTGTGACTTTTTTTACATGACAACCTTTAACAAAGAAGCATATTTTGAAACTGCTTGATGATATTTCTGTTGCTCCTAATATTTCTCATCTGGACTGATTTATCTTTCTTTCTTACATTTCTATTTTTATTTATTACAATGATTTTCTCCCTTCTTTTACAGTGGCACAAATAAAGTAGGGGGGAAGAATAAGCAATAATTATGGTTTTGCTTTTGTTTTCAGAGCAAGGGGTCAGGGATTACATCAAAAACTTTGCTAAATTTTGCAATAAACCAAAGTCTGATAACAGCTGATTTTATTGCTTGTGTTCTTAAATGACTCAAAGTTTTATTGTCTAGAAGATAATGGTGTTTATTATTGTTTGTACAGTAGACTGAACAAAATGCTTGGGACCAAGTTATGTATTATTTCTAGTCTCCAACCTCCTAGTATAAAAATCAACCATACTGTTAGTCACCCACTTCTTATGGCAATCGTTTGGAAGCCCCAACTGTATGCAGTCAGTTCACCTTTGTGTTTATATTGTAGATCAGCATTTCCTCACCCATGATTCTAACTGAAACTGTACACCATGTTTTGTGATAATATTTGACCTCCCAAATTTCAGAGATAATTAAGATCACGTATGACGGTGATTAGAGGTTAAGGTGTCTTTAATTGTATTTTGAGATTTTGTTTACTTACGTGCATTTTTCAATTCTTTTTTTAAAAGATTTTTATTTATTTCTAGAGAGAGAGAGGGAGGGAGGGAGGGAGAGGAGGAAAGAAACATCAACCCAAGAGAGAAACATCAATCAACTGCTTCTCGCATGTGCCCCAACTGGGGACCCTTTGCCTTGTGGGATGGCATCCCACCAACTGAGTCACACCAGTCAGCGCTTGCGATCCTAGTAGGATAGATAAAAACTTAGATAATGCATATGGATGGATGGATACATATACAGCATGAAAAGCAGAATCATAATTCACTTATGAAGGCTAATATGATATCATTTCATCCTGGGATGGATAAATGATCTTAGTTTTCTGAAATAGCATATGAAAATATAACTTATGTGATAAACATTTAGTTTTGATGTGATATTATTAATCCTTGACATTTCTTTTACCTTGATGATTCCTAGTAAGTGAATCTATTGAGGTGTCGAATTATATTTTTGTAATGAAACATGTTTGTTTCCAGGATATATAATATTCACTTTTCAATTAAAATCTACAGGCTCTATATTTTACACTGGTCCTTTCCCATAAACTTCTTGATATAATGCTCATTACAACAATTTCATAATGAGGGGAATTGCTTTCCATGTTTGAGGAAACACAGATAACTGGGTCAAATCACCTAGTAAGTGTCAGAGCTGGGGTGTGAACTTGGGTGTATCTTATTTCTAACAATAACACTCAGTAGCCCATTTGGTACCTACTGAAGTTAAATAATTAAGTATGGATGAGAAAGCAAATATAAGCCCATGACAAAAAGAAAAACATGACCAACCATTCCCCTTCCAATCAGTGGGACATACAGTTTCCAATACTGAGCTTTCCAAACCCTTTCTTGAAATCACAAGTCCAGAGTTGATTTCGTGCCTATAGGTGAATCAGGGAGTTGGCCATATGCCAACTGTTCCCCCTGTATTTCCACTCTTTCTGCTTTCTTTTACATTCAACTTAATAAAGGCTGGTTGGTTGACTGTTTCGTTTGGTTTTAATCTGAAATTAAACCAAGCAATTTTTTGCACAAATAGCTTACTAGATTAAATTCCAAAAGCACTCATGACCCAGCCAAGAAAACATTCTTAGAACCAAGACTGATAAATTTCAAACACAGGGTAATGAAATATGTAACCTTATATCTGCACCATTGTAAGGAGAACATCCCTAATACGAAGGAAGCGGGCAGAGAGCAAGAGTACATGAAGCATCAAGGGCAAAGGCTGACCCCTCCAAAACCCAGCATTTGCCCAGATCGAGCCAGGCACAGAGCAGTTGATTTCTGTCCTTGGATTGCAGTTTCACATTATAAATTCAATCCTGCAAATTCCTTTTACACCCTCCTTTTTCTCCCTCAGCTTCCTCTGTTATTTGTCCATCCCATGCCCTCTATACATTTCATCTGTAGAAAGGAAATGAACAAGCATAGGCATATACTATGAGAAAAGTGTGTGGAATAGTTTTCATTTATACATTAAATTTTAAAGAACCTGTAAGGAACTTTGGCAGAATATTTAAGGAGAATTTTTTTTTAGTTCCACGGGTTTCAGTATTTTATGTGCTTTACAGTTATGCCTATTTTTTCAAAAGATACCAAATATAGAGTCTGTGATTTAGATATATGTGGTCACATATAAGCCAACACTGTTTTCATAGCTGATTTTACTAAGAGGAGGAAAATATGCAGTTAAACAACACTAATTAATTACTAACATATTCATTGGTCTCAAGAGAATAAATGCATTTTCTCCTAAAGAATCCCATGACTAATCTCTGGCCCGGAGCATTTGATATTTGATCTCTGTCAGCACCATAAGGAAATGGGGTAAAAATGTTAACACAAAAGTGCCTTTCAAATTATTCCACATGGACCGAGTTGTGTTCTCCCAGAGAAATGGAATTTTCCTCAGTTACATTAATCTCTCCATTTTTATAGACGTGTCTGCCTTATGAGAGGGAGATAATTGAAGGTAAGGAATTTAGACAATTTAAAACTAGTACATTTTGAGGGTTTTGCAAAAAAAAAAGAACTCTAGATGACTAAATTAGAAGTCATGACTACACTTCAAATAAATTCCAGTGTTTATACTACCAGTCAGCCCCAAATTCCACAGCAGTAAGTTTTAAGTATTTCCTCAGCATTTAGAAATGTAGTAAGGGTTCCTTGCTGTCTAGTGGACTATAAAGGCCCTTGGAGTTCCATGGATAACTTCAATTATACCTCTCTCTCCCCAACTCCAGCACAACAATCACCTCCATGATGCCAAAATAAATGGTTGTTCTGAGGTACTCATCTTACTGACATCTCAGCAGAAGCTAACACATTTGATCACTCCATTATTTTTCTAAATCTTCTTTATTGATTGATTGATTGATTTGTGAGAGGAAGGGAAAGAGAGAGAGAAACATCAACTTGCTATTCTGCTTATTTATGCAGTATTGGTTGATTCGGGTATGTGCCCTGACGGAGGATTGAACTTGCAACTTTGGTGTATCCAGAAAATGCTCCAACCAACTGGACTGCGCGGCCAGGGCTGACGGCTCCTTTCTTAACAAAGTGTCTTCATTTGGATTCCTGGACCTCGCTCTCTCTTGGATCCCTGTATTCCCCACTGCCTGCTTGTTCGCACACTCTGTGCTAGTTTCTCTTCAGATTCCTGACCTACAAACACAGCAGTGCCTCTTTGCCCAAAGCTGGCACCACTTCTCTCCGAAAATGGCTCCCCCTGGGATTTCATCCAGCTTCGCAGCGTTGAATGTCACCCAGGTGCTCAGATTCCTACAAGTGTATCTCTATCCTTGGTCTCTCCCCTGAACTCAAGTCTCCCGTGTCCATCTGACCCTGCAGCATCTCTACGTAATGTCTGATAAGCATCTCAATGTAAACCTATCCAAAATGGAAATTTTGTTCATGGTTTACAATCTTCCCCAGTTCAGTAAATGGTGCCTCCGCTCATCAAGTGCTCAGCCCAAATTCTCGAAATCATTTTTAAGTACTCTCTCATTCATACCACATCCAGTCTGTCTTGGAAATCACATGAGCTCTACTTTATATACATATCCAGAATGAGCTACAAATTCTCACATTAGCCTGCTAGCATTCTGACCCAAGTGAGCCTCATTTCTCCCTGGGACCCCTGCAATAGCCGTGTCTTGTCTCCTTGCTTCTACCCTTACCTTTCTGCAGACAGTATCTGACATAGCAACCACAAAAATCTTTGAAAATACAAGTCAGATTTTTGCCAGCCTGTTCCATCCCTATAATTACTTACATTTCCCTGAGTATAATCCAACTTTTTACCACAGACTACAAAATACTACTCAATCTGCCACCTTTCTGCCTGTCTGACCTCATCTTACTCCATCCCCCCACACTGCGAGCCTCATTTGCCTTCTTACTGTTCCTTAAAAATCTCAAAACCCCTGCATGTTCCTACCTCAGAATCTTTGCACTTAGCATTTTCTCAGCTGAAATGTTCTTTTCCCGAATATTTAGGACTTGACTCCCTAGTTCTTTTTGGTCTCCAATCAAATGGTGCCTTGTTGAGAGGATTTCTTACACAGCACCCCTGGCGTATTCTATGCTTACCCTGGAGGATTTTTCTTCACATCGTCACCTGATAATACTTTGTGTGCATACGCTCTGCTTCCCCACACTGGAATGTAGTCTGTGAGAATAAGAACTCGGTGTTTTTCACTGCTATATGTCCTAGAAGAGTCTCTGTCCCATAGCAAATGCCAATACATGCTATTTTTACTAAAACAATTAATAAACATAAACTGAGTGCCTTCTAGGTCCCAGGCAATGATCGTGCTAGGTTCTGGTGATATAAAAACAAGGAAGATACAAACTCTGCTTTTAAGAAGCTATGTATACCATGTTTCTCTGATAGGAAAAATAATGCTCCACGTCCCTAATGATGTCCATATCCTAATTCCTGGAATCTGGAATCTGTGAATGTTTTACATGGCAAAAGGAACTTTGCAGATATGATTAAGTTAAGGACCTTGAGATGGGAAGATGACCTTGACCTATCCAAGTGGGCCCAATGTGGTTATAAGGATCCATGTGAGAGGCAGTAGTGTTAGGTATGAATGTGTAATAACTCTGGCTGTGAGAATAGAAGAGTCATGAGTCCAAAAATGCAAGAAGCTTCTAGAAGCTGAAATAGGCAAAGACATAAATATCCCCTAGGGCCCTGCTTTTATCCCCACTTTGAACTTCTGACCTCCAGAATTATAGGATAATGAGTTAGTGTGTTGTTTTCAGCCTCTAAGCTTATGGTGACTTGTTAATGCACCAATGGGAAACCAATGAAGATTTTGGTAACTGGAAGTAGGATGCTGCTGTAACAAATACCTAAAAATGTGGAAGTGGCTTTGGAATTCAGTAAAGGGTAAATATTAAATGAATTTTAAGGAGCATGATAGAAAAAGCCTAGATTGCTTTGAACAAACTATTATTAGAAATATGGATTTTAATGTCTCTGCTAATTACGAGTCAGAAGGAAGTGAGAAGCACAGCAGAGAAAATCTATACTCTCTTAGAAAATAGTTAAGTCATTATAAGCTGATGACTAGTAGGAAGATGAGTAAAAGTACTGCTGGTAAGGGCTAAGAAGGAAACAAAAAAGATATTATTGGAAGGTCGAAGAAAAAGAAGCCCTGTTATACAGCAGCAGAAAGTTTAGCAGAACTGTGTCCTATAGTTATATGAAAGGCATAACTTGTAACTGATGAACTTGGATATTTTTCTGAGGAGATTCCCAAGCAAAGTGGTTAAAGATGTGGCTTGGTTTCTTCCTGCCTCTTATAGTAAAATGCAAGAGTAGAGATATAAGCAAGAGGAAGAACTTAATCAAAAAGAAGCAGGACTTGATGAAATGGAATATTCTTGACTATCCAGATTGCAAAAGATGCTAACATTAGGACAATCAACATCAAGAAGGAGTGTTCTGGACAGAAAGCCAAGAGTGTAGCCAGGCAACTTTTTTTCTAAGTCTCAGAAGGTCAGAGTATTCAGCCACAGAGAAGTCTCTCTAAAGATATTAGGCATGTGATTCATGGATCTCCTCAACCATGTCAGCAGAACACAAAAATAAAGCTATGACTACCTATGAAAGGCCTACAGAAGAGCTTCTTGTCTAATGGCGTGACTTCCTGTGTCATACACAGGAGACTCATAAGGCTCTTGATAATTTTATACTAGCAGAGACATTGTCAGCTTGGACTGGAAAGGATAGAGAGGTCAAAATGAAAAAAGGCTATTGGACCCCCCAAAATCCCAGAGTCAGGAGACAGGCTGGTAAAACCACGCAAATGCAAATACAGGCTGCTCCTGAAGGAAAAAAGGAGGATGACTACCAGGGCGGCTCCTCAACATCAGAGGGGAGAGTCATAAAGCCAGAGAGAGCTGAAAACCACAGAGAATTATTCCCAGGCTTCTAAACCTAATGTTGACGTCTCAGCTGCAGTTTAAAGTTGCTTGAGAGTGTTGAACTTTTTTTTCCCCCTTCCCTTCCTCCATTTTTGAATTGGAATATCTCTACCTGATATCCCGTGCCTGTCCCAGCATTGTGGAGCAAATAAGTTGTTTCCTGAGTTTCACAGGTTTGCACACAAGAGGAATTCTGCCTCAGAATGGATTATACCCAGAGCCTCACCCGTACTTGATTTAGATAATTTAGATGAAGACGTGTAGGACTTTTGAGATGATAGGATTTCAATGAGATTTCAGACATAAAAGTTGGTATTTATGGAGTTGAGACATTTGGGAATCTTGGAATTGGGTGAACGTAATTTGCATACAACATGGCCATGCATGGTGGGGGTCCAGAGAGGGAACTTTCATATGTGGTGTACTGACCCCCCAAAGATGCCTGCACCCTAATCTTCAAAACCTGTGAATATGTTACTTTATGTTATCTTACAAATACAGTGCCTCTCCCTATGTCTTTCTCTGCTTTATTCTAGGCTTTTTTACTGTCAAAGAGGAATATACCTGAAGAAGGAGTTCTGGGCTAAATTATAAGAGAAAGGCTATATTTAGACTTGGCAACTGCCCACAGTTTTCATAAATAATGTTTTAGGATAACTGCTGTGGAAATAAACCCCTTTCCTTCTGCCTTCATGAATAAATATGATGAATTCTATAACTATTCCTGGGCTCCTAACAGCTACAGGGACACCATTATGAGCCGCAACTCCGGGAGGCAGCACTGAAAGTGCATCTTCCTGAGAAGCACTCACTTGGGAGGGGAGCTGAAGCACATTCCGGGGGCAGATCAGCTCTGTGTCCTGTACTCTCCCCAGGACACTGGTTAAGTGGGAGGGCACCCATTTTTCAAAATTGGGTATTTTAATTTCCATAAGATAATTTTCATTTGCTTATTTCTTCAATGATTCATAACACAAGAGTTGCCATATCTTGAAGCATTTATTATTGGATGGCTATTTGTATGAAGACCTGTTAAGCTTCAAGTAAGTTTTCTGTACTGTCAAAAAAAGACATTATAAAAATGCTTCTAATTATTAGTTTCAATAAAATGTCTCTGTAGCCAGTAACATGGCCTCCTTTTCTCTTTATTTTCAGTGCCACCTAAACCACAGGTAAAAATAAAAATTGTTCTAAAATATTTAGATACAAATATTAAAAAGATACATTTCTGGTCCACAGGGTGATAATAATCTAAAGAAAGATAAAGAAAGGCAATTATGAAACAGCATGATAGATGCTGAATAAGAAGCATGTCCAATGTGGAAAGAGGTGTTGTTGAATTAATGCAATAATCGCTAAATTGCATCACTGGGAAGTATCAAAGGCGTATCTTAAGGAGGTTTATTTTATTCATCATTTCATTATTAAGAAAGGCATAGCATAATAAAATTATTTCTACACAAATCTTACTCACCACCATTAAATTGTGTTTTAATTCTAGACCATTTTTCAAGAGAACTATTAAGACAATGCTAATAAATTGGTAGTTTAGAGTTTGTCATAGCACTCATTTATTACCTGTTCCAAGAAGATGGATTTTTTTTAACAGAGTCAGTATAAATACTAAAGTTAGCAAAAATACTATTTCCTTGATTAATACCAGCCAATGAATACTAGAAACTATCACATGGAACCTTATTCTTCTGGGGGAGTCTGATCACATCATGCATGTTAGCAAGTCTTTCTATCCTAGGTAAACCTCTAAATAAACAACTTACGTTCCTTCAGATAGTAAGGGTCACATCTAAGATTTTAATCTGAACTTTATAGACTCCAAAACTTCTCACCGCATGCAGATTAGAGCACCAAAACACTATGCTTAACTCAAAGTGTCTTAGTTTGAGATGTATCGAAAGAATATTTGTCTGCATGCAGTTATTTTTATAGACAGCATGTCTTTGGTATGGTCAGATGTCATTGAAGTCTAGGAGATTTAAATCCAGTTTTGCAAAGCAGAAGGATTTCTCAGGATAAGTACAGAAATACGATAGAAGTATGGTAGGACAGAGAAGGAAGTAGCGGAATTGGATTTTTACAGGGTTTTAATTCCTTGAACAACAGGATACATAGTTTCTATTTGGACTTCATTGACTGGTGCATCAATCTCACACTACTTCTATTTATTTATTTATTTATTTATTTATTTATTTATTTATTTATTTATTTATTTATTTTTATTCAGTTACAATTGTCTGCATTTTCTCCCCTTCCCTCCACCCCACCCCAGCCAGTCCCACCTCCCTCCCCCATCTCTACCCTCCCCCTTGATTTTGCCCTTGTGTCCTTTATAGTAGCTCCTATAGACCTACTTCTACGTAATCACAGTTATTGCTGTTTAAATGTTAGTAGAGCACTCCCATTAAACACACATTCTTTCTAATCTTCTCACCTATCACTCTGGATCGTGTAGCATGTTTAACCAGAGGTTTGGCCAAGCCAAACCAGTGCCGGTGCTGGGACCAGCTCACATCTACCTGTATTTAGAGTGTGAAATTCCAAACACTCCCCAGAGCTGGCATCTTTCAAGTCATTAACGTCACGCACAGAGCCTGTTTGTCCAACGTGGGAGGAAGGATTGTCGGAGCCTGTGTCAATTCATTTCTGACTAATGAGGGATGGTGTACCAGCAGGGGAAATGCCCTATTCTTGATGTTTTTAGATTATCCTCAGAATAATTTACTACAATTATATTTATATGAGCCAAATGCACCTATAAATCAAATGTAGTTTTAGCTAACAACTTTGCATTTTTTCTTCTTATGCAAAGGAATATATGTGGGAGGTCGTAAAACTTCTTACTCCTTTATCGCTGATGCATTCCAGCCTCTTGTCCCTTGGCCTTCCTCTCAAGCATTATCTTTGTATTTTTTATTGAAGATTCTTTGCAAACATATTAGTGATGACTCTCAATCTGAACATTTTGTCTTTCATATAAAGTGGACTGAGGTAACTATCCTGCTGGACACTCAAACATCTGACTTAAAAAAATGTTTATTGATTTTAGAGAGAGAGGAAGACAGAGAGAGAGAGAAACATCGATGTGAGAAACATTGATTGGCTGCCTCTTGTATATGCCCCAACCAGGGATCGAGCCCACAACCTGGGCATGTGCCCTGACCAGGAATCTAACCCAAAACCTTCTGGTGGACAGAGGACACTCCCAGCACCTGAGCCACACCTGCCAGGGCAACGGCCTGATTTTTTTTTTAATTCAGAGATTATATGGTGTTAGGTCTTCTTGTAGATCTGCCAGAGAACATGTAGAATAATCTATCACTTTATAGAAAGAGAAATGAGGAATTTGGGGCAACTTGTGCCATGTGATAGACAGGGCAGCCAGGCTGTCTTTTTAAATTATGCTTCAGAAAATGATCTGATCGACATTTGCTACAATAAGCAAAAACGATAAATTCCATTTAAACTATAAGTATGAAAAGGAAAAAAAAGACATTGAAGGAGTGATATGGGATAGTCATTTCCCCCATGAAAGGGTGGTATAAAGTGTGTCAAAAGGCACTGGTTTCAGTGTTTCTGTTCTGTCAATTAGTAGATGTATGAACAGAGAAGTGTCTCGGTTTTCTCATTTGTAAAATGGACGTAGGGAAGCCTGCCTCATGGAATTGATAGAGAATTAATTAACGCTTGGAAAGTACTTGAAATGCTACCTAACACATGGAAACACTGAATACGTTTTGTTACTGTCATTAGAATAAATAAGTAAAAGAATCTGTTTATATCTAAGGAGGAAGACATTAAGACCAGCCCATCATAGGGAATGTAATTCAGGTACATATACTGTTGTATGACCAGTCCATTAATCATTTCCAAACAACTTCTCTATTGACATCTTTCTCTAGAGAGGCTGCAGAAGTTAAATCGTCGCATTTTTAGCCACCCTTGTAGCTAGCCATGGCTATGGGACAAAATATTGGCCAATGAGCTGTATGCAGAAATCCGACAAGGGTTTCTGGAAAAGCTTTTGCTGACTTTGAGCTGTTTACATAAACCATTCCTGAACTCAGAATACTTGGGGCTTCTGACATCCTCGTTTCCTATGGCAGTTGTAAAACTAGCAAAGAAAGGCATTAAAAGTGCAACTGGTGTTTTCGGACTGTTAGCACACAGTGCCGGCAGTGAATTACACAGACTAAATACAGTTGTTTTTCTCCTGTCCTCCGAGTCATCATTATACAGTTAATAAATCTGGGGATTCTCTTTAAGCAAAACAAGTTTTTGCCTTTGTAGTACATGCTTTGCAGTAATAGTCAAGTCTTTAAAATGATGAGAAGATGCTAAATTCAGATTCTGTTTTCTGAGACTTAGTTTCTGGAAACCAACCAAGATGCATAGAAAATTCCTTAGACATCCAGACTTTCTAAAACATTGTTAATTTGCTGTCTCAAATTTCACTTGAAGAGTTTCACTATGTTTAAAAAAAATGGAAAAGAAATATTGCACTATGTTGAAAAAATGGAAATGAAATTTTCATCTATCACTTTCTTCTTTTGGTGACTTTACAGATACAATACCAGGTACATGATGCCTTACTTTGGTAGATTTATTACAGAATAATAAACAAAGCCAATGTAAGTAACAGTGCAGTTTAAAATATACCACACCTGAATTACTTTTCCTAGTAAGTCCATCAAATCAATCAGTGAAAACATAATAGGTGACAAAATAATGGCTGGCGATACTGTTTGCAGTCACATATACATACCATTTATCAGAGAGATCATTTCAATTCAATAAAAATTCACAAAACGACTTACTAAAAATCTACTGTGACTCTACCTTCCTCCAAATTCTTACCACCCATAGAACATTGGAACATTAAAATTCTTGTGGATTTTCACTGGCATGGTTCCAGGCTTAAATATTTGCCAGCAGTGAGGGTGAAAGTCCTCATTAAATTGATGACGGGGGCTCCCACTTGAGTTAATGAGAGACACAAGGCAAATAACCGCATTCTGAAGGACTGGCAAACATATGAAAATGGCTGAAATCTCAGCACTCTAAGATGACTAATTAGAAATGTAAAAACCCCAAGTCTCTCAAAGAACTTGCAAAGGGAGACATGTTGGGTCCACTGAATGCTGTTTTGGAAAAATAAAAATAATCACTGTAAGAAAAAGTCTTTCTCCATTTCAGGTTCTTATGTTTGATGAGGAACATAGGAATTCACAGGCTTTAAAGGCCTTGAGAATTCAATTTCAAGGTTTTACTCAGGAACTGGCAAGTGAAATCCAAAAAATATATAGTTTTCATCACAAGATTGTATCTTAAGAGTTCTACAGGGAAATCCAAATAATTAATTGTGACTTGGTGACTGGGGATAACTTGGTTTTAAGTTAAACAATTCGTTTTTAAATAAACCCTGTAATTGGTTCTTTTAGTGATGCAAATAAATGCACATTCCTGCAGAGGCCTGTGTTCCTAATTAGGAAACTCCATCCTATTTCATATTTCACATAAAATTCATTTTGAAGACATAAGTATAGAACATATTTTTGATGTAAAAGTCCTTTTAGTAATACCCTATAGTTCTATACTGTAGCATACTCCATTTAAGAGCTTTCTGTTGCAGAATAATTTCTTTACCTTAGCATTGAAGAGACTCATCTGCCCAGTATCAGCTTTGCAATGTGAGAGCAGACTTCCTTCCCAGCGGGAAAAGCAAAAAGATTAGAAGTGTCATATAGACTTAAGGGATAACCAGATAATAAAATCCTTACTACAGATTTTCTTAATAATAAAGGTCAGGCCCTGGTCAGGTAGCTCAGTTGGTTAGAGCGTCCCTATAATGCCAAGGTTGTGGGTTCGATTCCCGGTCAAGGCACATAAGTTTCTCCTTCTCTCTCCCTCCCTCTCTCACCCAAATAAATAAATAAGTAAATACTAAAAAATAATAAAAGTCAATAGTAAACCCCATGATAAAAAGTTGCAAAGCTACAAATCATGCTCAACAGCCAAGGTCCAGAGGCCAAGGAGATAGTCCGAAAGAGACCACATTAGAGAATAAATCAGGACACAGAGGTAAAAGAGTGCAACTCTGACAAAGGAAACCAGGAAAAGAGGCTGGGATTCAAATTTGGAAGAGGGGAGACTCTCGTCCAAAGGCCAGACTCATGCTGCTGCCCAATAAATGTGAATTATTCTTACAACTTGCAAGTATCTAAATTTAAAAGTTTTGAGAGCACAAACTACAGAACATAAATCCAAGGGCGGAGAAAGCCATTAAGCACGGCGATGACTGTAGCGATATTAGTTAAACGAGTGAGGTAGAAATAACCTAAATATCTACCAATAGGGAACCGTTAACTAAGCTGCACTACACGAACCGAAACGGATGCTGTTAATAAAGCTATTCACAATAATAAAAATTACGAAGTTTACACAGTACAATGAAAACATTTTTAAAATATAGAACATAACAAATATTCACACTGTTTATGAATGACTGCAACCTCGTCCAGAAATATGTGCATATGTGAAACATGTCACGTGCCTCATCGCGCTTCCCCACTAGTACTACGAATACTCTAAGACCGCGGTTACACATTTAAATTAAAGATCGCGTTAAAAGACTTGACAAGCTACCCTTTTACTAGGTTGTACCAATTAATCAGTCCATTAAAGAGTCCATTTTCCAGCACATTTGCCAACTCTGAATATCACATTACATTTTAACTTTTTGGTTGAGTTTAACATTTATTTTTCATTCTGCTTCCTTAATATTTATTGGGGTTGGACATCTGTTCATACTAATTGTCCATTCACTTTTCTTCTACGACTAGACTGTCTTTTCCCATTTTTATTGCTATTTTCCTTATGGTTAAGTAGATTATTTTCTGTATTAAAGGTTAAAAAGTAAAAAACAATACATGTATTATATTTTTAAAAGGATATTTAAGTGTGAAGACTTGTACTTTATGTGACATGTTGATACCATGGTTCACATATAGAAACATATCTCTATTGTTTTATAGTTCATAAGGCATTTTCATATACTGTGCATTGTTCAATATTATTTTTACAGATTAGATTTCATGAATTAAGTTCTAGGCTGTTTGTTATGGGAAATATCAACTTTACCTTACTAAGTGAGAGGTTCCTATGTGTTAGTGAGAAGTGCTTTAGACTCATAGTCAACTCTTCTAGGTTTCAATGTAAGAATCCTCTTGCGAGGTACACAGCCGTCTGCAAAACAGTTTTCCCCTGCGTTAAGTTGAAAATGTATCTCCGAATGCTGTCTGAGGAGTGAGTCGGACAGCGTCATTTAACTGAAACCGCACAAGTGCTGGGGAGCATGCTCCCTGCTTTGCTTGTCGCACGGCTGGCTCTGCAGTACTCCCCAGAGAGCAGTGCTGTAGGTAGGCTCCAACGTAAGTTATTTTTATTTATTGTTCGGTGGTGGTGATATGTATTTACAATCCATTTGAAATACTTTGTAATGAAATATACTATAAAGCAAGATTACCTTGAAAATGCCACGGTTCCAGAAAAATAGATAAGACAACCAGCTATTATTGAAACCTAAAGTTGATTTGTTTTGGTTTCATGCTCAGAGATTATCACAGAAGAAAACCTGATATCTACCCATGAAAATACTTAAAAAAAAAAAAAAACCTTGTCAAAACCTATTAGTACTAAGAACTATTTTCCTACCAGCACTTAGCATGATTGAATCTGATTAACAGCGCCAAATACATTATACTCAATAAGTATGCATTATACGATTGTTAGTGGGATATACAAAAATATCCCACTAACTAGTCATTTTCCATAGAGCCTTTTGATGTTTCAAAACAAGCTTATAATTTGATTTTGTATAATTTGATTGTGTAATAATGCTTTTTGTTTCTCAGGCTGACACGGTTACCTTTCTGATGTGTACATTATTCATGTGTGGCTCTGCTTGGTTTCCTAATTGAACCCTGAGTAACATGGCTCTGGCTGAAATGGCGTTCAATCGAGAGTGTCTGTGTGCGGCTGTTTGTGCTTTTCTTCTTCTTTTAACCAAGTTAACTGCCATTTTAGCTCCCAGTGGCTTGAACTACCTTAATCTAAATCAAATTTTCACAAAACAAGTGAAAACCTCATAGCATAGGATAATTCCTTGAATTTGTGAGGAGAAAATATGTTCATATAGGGATAGAAGAAAATGTGGGAAGCTATCTATGCATGGTTATATGAATTAAAAGGTTACGCTATCTAGGATTTCTGGCGAAACACAGAATTTTCAACCAATCTATTTTAGATCTATACTTACATGTTTGAAAAACAGTGAGGTAACGTAGGAAGATGAGAAAATTTTTATAAAGACAAATCTAACCTTTCAAGTAGTCATTTATTCAGCAGACACATTTATGATGTGCTCTAAATGCGGCGGCTGCTCTGTTGGAGATAAAGTTAAAAAGCAAAAAAGCATAGCTTGATTTTAAGTAGTTCACAGTCACATAAAAAAATACAATAACAACGTACAAGTGCTACAATGAGTGTGGGAGAAATCACAATAAAAGCACAGATATTTCTTTTTTGTCACCTTCTAAGAAGTAACATTTGTCAGCAAAGCCTGATTATATAGTTACTGTTTTTCTAAGAAAAATGGCTGTAGCTGCAAAAATGGTGAGCCCAAAGAGGCACTGACTACCTTTGCGGTAAAGATACAAGTACCTGGGAAAATCGTTAACAGTTGATAAGGTTAGAGATTGGTAGCAATGATGGAGGGGAGACATTAGAAAGAATCGTCAAATTTCAGTGCGGCAGAGAATGGTGCAGAAGGACTGAGATGAAGAAGCTGTTACAAGGAGTAGATCATAAATTGGTAAGAAAGAGGAAATCTAGGTCAGACTGTTAGGAAGTATTCTTAGGTTTCAGGTGGTGGAATTCCTCCTCTGGGCTATCAAAGTCCTTTGGTAAAAATAAAGGTTGCTCTTCAATGCTGTTTTTAGAAGGATTTGTGTGCTTCTCCAGATGCATCTGTATTTGCGATTGGATTTAAGATTAGCTGAGTCGTTCAAGATGGCATACAAAATCTGGTTGGAAGTTATATATAAAGTGATACGGCAAAAGAGTGGAAAGAGGTGCTTATTCTGAAAATAGATGAGGATTAGGGAAAGACTTCACAAATATAGCTGTTGAATAAAAACATTAAGATGTCAAGAAAAGAGACATGTCAAGAAAGGCTAATGAGATTCTAGTTTAAAAGTAATGGACAAAGTTGGGAAAATCAGACATTATGAGCCTAATGATGGCATGTAATTGTAAGTGAGTAACATTATCTAAATTTTAGCACCTATAAAAGCGGGAACCACTAATCAAACATCTAGATTTAACTGCCACATTATAGGATATATATGAGGGATAAAAAAGCAAGTTAGGACACATGAAAATGCAATCAACCAAAACCAAAGTATGTACATTCTATAGGACAAAAACCAGGTTTCTCCAAAAAAGGGGAGGGGAAATTGTCAAAAAAACAAAACAAAACAAAACAAATAACAGCCAAATACAACATGGACCTTATTGTAGTCGAACTAAATGAGACAAACCAACTGGAAAAGCTTTCTTTGAGAAAGGAAATTTGAATATGTCATTGATATTAAATAATATCAACTAATTAATGGTAATTCTTATAGATGTAAACACAGATATCATAGATACAGTTGTAAAATTTCTTATCAGAGATACATACTGCAGTATTGATGGATAAAATGGCATGATGACTATAGTTTAAGAACACTTTAGTATAATATTGGAGGCAAAGAATACACAAAAAATTATTTAATTTTTTTTAATTTGGGTACATGGGTGCTCATTAAATACTTTTTATCTTTTGTATAGTTTTAAAACTTTCCATTATAAAAAGTGAAAAATACAGATAACAAAGTAAAGGTTTTCTTGCACCTTTCTAGAACTCTGAAATCACAATTCTGAAATTTCCATTTGGTTCTTTATTATAATGCTATTTCTCTGCTAATATGTTCTGTCTTTTCATTCAGTGTAAACACATTATCCTTTGTATCTTTGAACACCAAAGGAATAGCCGCAAAGACTTGGGGAGCTTCCCAACGCATCTGGGACACCGGATTTCTGACTCTCACCTTTCTCGGGTCCTCCCTCACCCGTTCTTAGAGACTTTGTTTTTCTTGAAGTCTGTATTCTGGTTGTTCCAGAACGAAAGCATTCAGGTTCTTTTAGACATTTAGCCACATTGTAAATAATCTACTGCAGCCTTCTTTTAGGCTGAAAGTCATAAACTGGCAAAATCTCCATATGCTATTTCCTTCTTCCAAGTTACCTCTAAAATTTGCCTGTTTTTATTTTTTTCTCCAGTGCATTACATTATTTTTAAAAGGTCGCATTCACTTCCTGTTGTTATCTGTGGAAGGGCTGGGCTTCCCTGGAGCTTCAGCTGGCATGCCACACAAAAATTACCTAAGGCTGAAATCAAGTACTGAGGGCGTAAGAATATTAAAGGGTATAAGAATAACATTAGAAGTTCTGAGAAAATATAAAAAATGAAAAGATCATTGTAGTGGTAAAGAATGGATGTAAAGAAATGAAAATATTGCAAAAGTTCTCATGTGTTACAGATATGATATTAATGCTAAAAATAATAATACACTCAAAATCTATGGTTGCTAATACATGGATTAGTGGGATGGGGGATGGGAATATTGTAGACTAGCTGAAGGTAAATTTGATAAAATGTGTTAGTATCAGATTATGATGAGCTTCATGTGACCGGCTAAGATATTTTTCCTATAGAGGGATTAGAAAGGAAAAATGGAGAAAACTATTCATGTAACAACTAGAGTTCATTGGGGAGAAAATTTGCAGAAGCCCCCGAATTATGTAATATATTTGACCTAAAATTGAAACAGAATTTATGGTGACCACCACTCAATGTATACAAATATCAAATCATTATATTTTATACCTGAAACTAGTATAATCTTGTATGGCAATTACACCTCCATTAAAAAAAAAAAACAATGAATTTTATATCCTAAGTAAATCTATAATTTTTTAGACCAATAGTTATTGCTTTATAATCCATGTTTTCTTAAGTAAGCAAAGAGGAAGAAGTTTACCCCTAACACATTGAATCTATCTAGCAATAGTGAGCCTGAGAATAAATTGCCATTTATTAGTAAGAAACTGTTCATTTTTAAAATAAAACTAAATGTTACCTCATGACTTTCTAAGAGTAGTTTTGGATTTACCATATCAACAGTGGGCTCCAAACAGCCTCTCACAAAGAAAATAGCCATTCCACAAATGGCTAGAAATTTAAAAAATGAGATTAGTATTGCCCTTACTAACCTTTCCTTAAAATAAATTTTAGCATGTAGCTCTAAAAATAAATAACATATAAATATGGCTTTCCTCCAAAAGGAAACACAATCTTTACAAAACGGGTTGTGCACACATGAAATATATTATCTGGAGGACAGGGTAATATTAGCATACGGGAACTACAGGCTCGTTACAACACGCTACTGCTAACCGTTCTCTCTGCACTTTCTCCTATGGCAGGCACCAGTTTTAAGTTCCACCCTATTTAAATAAAGTAATAGTAACAATTTTAATAGTTACCATTATTGAACACTAATTAGGTATTACAAACCATAAGAGGTACATTATATTTGTAATTTAACTGTTGGCATGCACTTAGCACCAAGATATCATTGCTTCATTCTGCAGATAAAGAAATTATCAGGGGGCAGGGGAAAGTATAGCAATGTGTACCCAAGATCACAAAGCCAAGAGGCAACAGAGCTGCGAATGGTATCAGCTCAGTTCAAGATGAAAGACTTCTATGTTCTTGACATTGCTTTGTGCCGCCATCCAAGTTGTAACACTACTGCAGCGCCACCAGCACCACTAGCTGGGCGTGACCATCACTAACGCAGACCTAGCACCTGCATGCAGGTTCATCACTGTCACCCAAAGCAGCACATTACCTTCAACAGCCCACCCTGCTACACTGCTGGCTGGATGAGTATCTGAGAAACTAGGATTATATGTGATTCACCTTCCCGCTAGTGGATTGCTGCAGCAAGGCAGATAAAGTTGACTCACAGTTCAGGCATTAAAAAGAGATGGATGTTTAAATAACTATATGCAGAGAAATGTGTAAGTCTGTACTGTCAGTGTTCTAAAAAGAGAAGCATCACCTCTTCATTTGATTGTTTTGTAAATTAGGATTTTGGAGTTATAGCCTTCCTTAAAGCTAGGCATCGTTAGAGCCAAAGCCAATTCTGAATAATATAGTGGCTTAAATAAAATGGGTTTTATTTCATGCCTAACCTGCCTTCCCCAGCGCGGGTGTGTGCCTCACATTTAGTCATCTGGAGCCCTAACTGCACAGTTTGTTCCCACTGCAGGGTGTCATGGGAATTCATTTTCCCGATCCTAGGGACTCGTGCTTTAGACTGAGATTATTTTTTATTTTTTCAAAGAAAAAAATATATACTGCTTATTTTTGAGATATAGTTTACAGTTTCAAATGCTAAGGGTATACTCCCTTCCAAATTCTGTATGATGTTAAGCTATTTCTAATGCTTTTAAATAGTTGCATTTGATATTTATGTATTAATATTAATCTACATTTAGAATTGTTGTGTGTGAGAGGGTTGGTGCATCCACATCTCTCCAACCCCATTACAGGAGCCAACTAGACCACAGTCTTAATATGAGATTTGCAGAGGGCTCGTGGATTGGCACGGAGGGCAGTAAATTCATGAATATTTTTAACTGGTGCAAAATTGAGTGCATATGCATTACGGTGAGGAGAGAGACGATTACTTCCCGCAGAGTCTCGGTGAGGTCCGTGACACAGAAGAAGGTACCCGCTGCCTTAGCAAGACTTCCACCTGGTTTTACATGTCACTACAATTACGTTACGAAAGTAGCTTTCATCGTAGTTACTCCTTTATAGATAATTCAAGTGGATTTAAAACTATATTTAATTGACAAAGCGGGGGAAAAGCACAATTGCTCCTGAGGTAGAAATCTCTTCTTATTCCTGATGATCTGAACGCCAGAAGTTTATGTTTTTATCCGTCTCTGTTCCAAGGGTGATATGGGGGAAACCACAGACTTTTGGAGTCTGCATCCCTGTGCTCCTCCTGTGCTCCAGGGAATGGAGAGGGTTTTGCATAAAAAGATGTGAGAACCTCCTTCACGGACATCATGACGTAGTGGTAATAAAATCTAAGCTCTGCTTGCTGGCTTCTGGCATTGAATGCATTATGTACAATCTGATTCATCAGAATGGAATGGAACAGATTCAGTGTTTCCTTCAAAGATTATGCATAAAGACTCACTTTAATCTCCCTAAACAAGGCTACTTCATAACCTTTTAACACCTGATGGAATCAGCCCAGGTTTAGAACTACCTATACAGAGAGTCCAAATCGAATCCACATTATTTAGTTATTGGATTTTAAAGAGTTTACTTAATTAAAAACAGGCAAACAAATGTGCTATTTCCTTTTAAACTGCCCGGACCTATATTGTGAATGTGTGGTTAAAGTTGTACTACTATTACACTGTGTCTAGTGACTTTTAGTCATTCATTTATTTCATAATTTTCAACACCTACCCTGAAATGCCAGACACTCTTTAATATGGCATAGTATTTTAGCAATAGGAGAAAAGACAGATGGCCAAACATACTGTGACAATTATATCATGTGTCCTACATTGTCAGCAAGCACAGGAACTTGTGGGATGACATTAACAACATAGTTAAAAATATTAGGGATAACATCTAGTTGGGAGATGAGCCCAGAAATTCTCCTTACGTGATGATCACAAAAGAGTGGTAAAGTGTTTATTCTTGTATAATTAGGAATGGGTGACAGGGCTTGTCAGAATGAATTTGAGTAGGATAAGATGTCAATCTTAGTGCAATGGGAGGCACTCGATATGTTTAGGTACCACACTGAGCTACAAATGACAGGAAATGAGGCTAAAGAGTTTGTCTGGGACAAGATTATGAAAAGCACTATCACCTAATGGGGGCCCTTCACCATTAGGAATTTGAGATATAGAAATAACAATAAAATAGTAAAACAAATTTAAAGTGTCATCATCCATACAATTTCAAGATTGGCTTAGGTAATGAAAAGAGGATTATGCAAGCCTTAGCCAAAAATATCACTACTAACAATTTATGGATGTTAAAAATATTTGAGTAATCAGAGAGCTATTCTATATTTAACATGCAACTCTGGTCTGTTTTCTCAACCATTAAGTGGCTTTAAATATTCAGGGGTAAGCAAAAGTAGGTTTATAGTTGTAATAAAAATAATGCAATAATTAATAAATGGAAATAAAAGAATGAACTCTTTAACATACTCATCACAACTGTAAACCTACTTTTTGCCCACCCCTGTATGTGCTATCCCTACCTCCTTTCCCAATTCCTTTCAATCTTGTTCTCTGGTGAGCTTTATTTTATGGAAAAGACTGAAAAGCCAGAAGAGAATGAGGTGTTTCCTGGAGAAGAAGAGAAGGGAAAATTAAACAAATCACTCCTAGTCTCTAACTGGGATGAGGTCAGTGTCAAAATAATAAGTCCTGCTTTGACAACAGCCTAGAAACCATGCGGCAGCTTTGTGAGCCCTTTACCTGTGAGGAGCTCAGGCAGGCCCCACTGAAATAAGCAAACTGCATTCGTCGGAGAAAGAGTCAGGCCAGTTGTCTGAGAAGAAAGACCTCCAACTATGAGATTCAATGTCTCATTTTTCAGAAAAAAAAAATCCCTTTCAAGAAGACTAAAGCTAAAATGTGGAGCTTGTGCTTTTAACATCAGTTTATGAGTCTAAAAAGGTAATATATATAATATTATGGTCAAAATATTTATATACATAAAGCACCATTTAAAATTTTAAAAAGGATGAAATCTAAACTCATATTATTGTAAATTGCTGAGATACACGTACACAAACCCACATACTCTTGTCCCTTTGTTGTAACAAGCAAAAGACAAAGTTACAGACTGATGTAGAAAGCAGGGCGTGTTTTAATTGGGAGGCACCACAAAAGATGAATGGACCCTTCCTGTGTGGATCCTACAGAACACTTAGAGGCAGAGCTGTTGAACTTACCCAGTTTGCCTTATTAGGAGGAAACTTGGCACTTGGTTTTATAATCATTGTCTCATTGCTCCTTTCCACAACTATCACAATTGCCCAGACTCATGACACTTGCAACTCTTTAATTTGGGAAACGAGCAGCACCATTCATCATCTCTCACTCTCACATATCTCCAACCATAGGATGAGGGAAGCAAACAGGAAGCACGGTCTCGGGCAGGCTGGGAAGCTCAGGACGTGATGCTGGAAACAGGCAAGCAGATCTGGGAAGAATGCGACCCACTGGTAAAAAGGAAAAAATGGCTCTGCGCTAACATGATTCAAACCATCTGTCCTCTTCTCTCTCTTTATGTGCAATGTGTGTGTCGCACCAATCTTTAGCAAAAATTTTGGTTTGGAAATATAAGTGAAATAAAGCAAATTTAATTGTTTAATTGTTTACAACTGTCATCATGTTTATTCTAATGTATTTCTTTCTCTCCCAGATGATTAAATTATTGATGATTACCATTTATAATCAATCTAATGTTCTTACTTTTAATCAAAAAGTTGATCGTGATAACATACTGAGTACAGCCTGCCAAAATTTTGGCCAGAGATAGAGAATTAGGCAGTCCCTAACAAGCAAGAAAAAGAAAAAAGGATTATCTCTTTCCTCACTTACGAAAGAGAGAACAGATGGTTATAACGTGAAGATCATTCGATCCTAAACTCAACTAATACATCAGGTTGCCCTTCCAAAAACAATTTTCTTCTGAAAACGAGCAATCAATATATATGTATATTAGTTGTCATTTGTCTTTTGCAAGTCATTTGTCTCCTTTAAGTCAATCTTCGAATATCCATAACCTTTTCCTTGAGAATTCCAATAAATAAGAATTCCACTAGTTTTTTTTGTAGAAATAACCTAATGTAGGAAGAAAATATATTCCTATAGTTATTAATTATACTGTTTTAATAGAAATTTGAATAACCAAGAGCCCTAAAATAAAGTAACAATTAGGTACATTTACTACAAATACAAGCTATAATATTATACTACAATTGAAATTATTTTAATAACATTTTTAAGTAGGAGACAAATATAAGCTCATACCATTAAATAAAAATTAATAGTTTGATAATTAAAAACTCACCCAGGACACTACATCAAAACATTCATAACAGCCCTAAACTTGAAAAAGCTCAAATATCCACAAACAGTACAATAAAACTAAATTGTGCAATATTTAGACAAGGTAATGCATAAAATGTAAATGAACTATCACTATAAGCAATAAAATAGGTGAAACTTAGTAATATAATGTTGAGCAAAGGTACAAAATATATATGATACAATTATATCAAATTAAACAACAATGTTACTTAGAGAGGTATGCATGGGCAGTGAAAGCCCAAATAAATGAATATAGTAAAAGGAAGAACATGACTATTACAAGGTCAAGACAGTGACTGTCTCCAAAGAAAAACAAAACGAAGACAGTCAAGGAGTTGAACCACACGAAGAGCTTCTAGGATGTTAACAGGGTCCTTTTTCTTTATCTGGGTGGTGGTTATATGGATGATTCCTTTTAGATTAACTGTTTTCTGCACTTTCATATCTAAAATGATATATTTTACAATAATAAGTGTTTCTAAAAGTAAGTCAGAATACGTAATTTTTCTCCTAACTCTAGAGGATTAGCAGAAAATAGAAATTGAACTACAACTAGAAGAATAGATAGAATTAATAAAAGATAGAGTGGAAGGAATTTCCAAAGATATGAAACTCCATGGCCAAAAGGAAAGATTTAGGATAACAAAATAGATATTTGGTTATACTGATAGGTATATGAAGGAGAATAAAGAGAAGTTAAGCTGGAACATTTTAGGCAAAAGAGGCTCCTGAACACTAAGTGAACTGGGTACAGCACTAGGAGTAAGGTAGCGGGGTTTTACCTCACTGGGTGGTGGAGATCATGATCATGATGATGATGATGATAGTAATAATAATAACAACAACAACAACAACAACACAGACCTGGATCATTCTTTTGCTTTCCCTATGCCCCACCTGCAAAATAAGTATCATCTCAACACCATGACCCATTGGGATGCAGAATGGGCAGGACTGGACCCATGTTAGCAATTTTCTGCTTTCAGGACTGACGGCAGTTTAATAATCTACTGTCCGACACCACAGAGTTACAAATCCACCAACTCTCATGTACCCTAGTCTCCAAAATGAAAGTTCTGCTTTGGTTCCTGTGCACAGTTGTCTCATTAGCCCGTATTCTCGAGAAAGCCCTGGAGTGCTGGCGCCCCTCCTCCATGCCCCCCTGCCTGTGGGAACACCTCTACCGCACGAGGAATTCAGTGCTCAATACAGTTTGCCCTTTGTCGGTCTGTACTCGTCAATTTGACACCCCTTGGTACCTAGGTCTGCCCTACAATTAATTTGTGCCAAGTGGCTCCTCCTCAAAAAGAAGCCCTATTGTAAGAAGTGTGGACAAGTTCAATAATTTACTTGCATCTCCATTTCCAACTTTAGCAATAGAAATGATTCTTACTCTTCAACAAGTAACAACAGGGATGAAAATCAATTGCTACATACATGAAAAATTAGTGTTATTATATTTTTGTGCTAGAAATATTAATATCACTACTATAAATGGTGGAAAACTGAATAAATATATGTTACAGTTATCAAGTATATTTTTTAAATAAAAAATAATTCTATTTTAATTTTCTAGGAAAATGAAGTCATACTTGCCTAAACTTATTTTTGAAATATACCACTGCAGTTTAACTCCTTGATAAGAAATGAGAAAAATCTCAGTAATTTCTAATGGCGTATCATGTTTTATTCATTAGTTGTGATGACTCATAATGACTCATAGATATATAGATTCCCCTTAAGAATAAAAAGCCAGAGAAGAAGGAGGAAAAAGAAGGAGGAGGAAGAGGAGGAGGAGGGCATGGGGGAGGAGGAGGAGAAGAAGTTGTTTTTAAAAGTCTTGGGTGTTTATAGTTTAGCTAAATAATTTCTTGATTTTAAGAAAAGAATGAAGAGTATTTTGTTTTCAGATACTCTGTGTTTTACATAATGTTTTCCCAATAAAACAATCGTAAGAGAGGGTGGAACAAAGCAATTAAAATAACTGTCATTATAAATTATCCCTCCAGAGACTGTGACTTGTAGTGATACATGCTTTTATAAAAAATGATTATAATAATAATGTGTTACTGAATTTCCTTCTATGTAAATATTTGTTCTGACCTAACTTGTCCTGAGTGATTCCCAATGAAGTGCTATTGATGCGTGCTCCCCAGAAACTTTAGCTTTTTGATACATCTCCGTTCTCCCGTTCCCTGACTGCCGCATGAGCCAGTGGCCAATCCAAGAGATTGGCCAGCTCTAAATAATTGTTTCCTGAGCTGCATATTATTAAAGTAGAATGTTTTCCCACTGGCTGCTTTCTGTGCAAAATTGTGAATAAATTTCAGTTTCTACAGGGGAATAGCACAGAGTATCTACCTGGCTCCGCTTATGTGTTTGTTAAGACTCTTTGACTGCATAGCCGGCAGTCACTCCAGCCAGCTGAAGTGAAGAAAAAGAAAGCAATGGAATTTAGGCCGTCCTAAGAGGAGAGGAAAGACATCAGCACCGTAGTGGAATTCTCTCAACTGGTTTTTCTTTACATATATCTCTCTGTGGAAGCTGGCTTTCTCTGCTTCAAAGTGCACACAGGAGAATATGTATACCCCATGCTCCTGAGATTTTAAGTTAAAGTTCCAAACACGTGTACTGTTTCTTGGTCTCTATTCTCAATTTGCAAGAGAGGGGAAGAGGTTGCCCCAGTCCTATCACACATTAAATGCTGGTGATTCCAAGGAGTCAAAACACACCCGGCTGCTGGAAAGCGAACCCTGCAGATAGGAGTGCAAAATGGTTCAAATATGTCTACTACAAGCTGTGTAGTCCAAAATAGCCTTTTTGTTTCTTCCAATAGAAATCTTCACTGTTAGTCCTACCTTTAACCCAAATTTGAGTTCAGGCCTAGAGCTTGAGAAGAGGCCTGTGAGCCTGCAGGGATGTATTCTGCGTACTTACTCCCTGCGAGAGAAAACACGAAGGGCTTCCCAGTCCACTGTGTCTTCGGTTCCCTCAGGGCACGCTGGCAACTACAAGGAGGCTGCCGCTTCAGTTCTCACGTGGAGGCTCACTTGGCAGGTAGGCGGTTTGAAGCAAATGCTAGGAATGTATGTTACCAGGAAGAAGCTGTGTGAGTATTAGGCAGAAACAATGTGCAATTCATTCCTCTCAATAATGATCCATTTCCCCTTCAGGTAAATTATTTCATTAGCGTATGATAGTGAAGGCCTTCAGTCAGGCCTCCGTGACAAATTGGACGTGTCGTTGGACAGGCGCCACTATTTCAAAAACAAACAGAAGGCTTTTTCAGAGGAGCCGTCTCGCAAAGCAACCTGGAGAGAGAACATGCAGCTCCATGGGTCCCAGATCGTCCGACGTGAAACTTCAGAGGGTTTCCTTCTGAGACCAAAAGGAGAAGAAGGTATTTGGGCAGTGAAGGAAAACTCAGGCTTACAGAGAAGAAAGCCACGGGCAAGTTTAATTAGGGGCAAGAGATATGGACAAGGCACGGGCTACAGAAAGTGGGAATTCAGAAGACTGTTCTGCTAACCCTTTTTTCCTGATTTTTATATATTTTTATTTTTATAAAAAATACTGGATCATATCTGGCAGAGCAAACATATTTTGATGGGACTAAAATTCTTATATGAGTAACAAGATAAATTTGAGAAAATCATCTTCTTTGCTATGATTCCAAAATCACAATACATTTCTCAGCAAAGTATTCTCTTTTTTGTAACACCATTTAGGAGATAGGGAATGAATGGCAGTAAAACAAAAACTGAAAGCCAGAGATCTCTGAAATGTTATTAATGAGCGGGGAGTTACAGTGCTATGATGCCTTAAAAAGAGAGAATAAGGGAGAGATGGAGGGAGGGAAAGGGGAGGAATGAAGGGAGGGAGGGAAGGAAGAGAGAGAGAAGAGAGTGGCAGAGAGGAAGGAAATTGGAGACAGGAAGGGGAGGGGAGGGAAGAGGAGAAGAGAAAGATGAGAATCTTGCGTTATTGCCTTAAGAAGTCCTGTCACCAATGTCAGTTTGGCTGCTTCTCCCTTTGCTCCATTTTACAAAATGTTGTGGTTTTGTTCACTTCAGGGAAGAAAGTACAATAAAAGTGTATGACCTTCTAAACCCACAGACCCCAGTAATTCCTCTGAGATCCCTGTCAGGGTTTTGGAATAGAGATCATGATTACTTTAGGAACAATACCCACTACAGAGAGCTCATTTGTTACTTTGATTATTGCAACTAGTATTTACATTGTGCCGGGCGGTATCAAGGGGCTAAGCCATAAAACGAACAGTGTCTAGTGCATGCTTTGGCAGTCCTGCAAACTCCAGTTAGGGTACCTGATTCAGATGGCATCTTACCCACGTCTTTTAACCTAAAACTTGTCACTGTTTTCAGCTCAGAGGATTCTTAGCTTCACATGAAGGACGATGTTTAAATATGTTAACGTCCTGCATAAGGAAGCTAATTTTCCCCAAAGCCAGCAACTTCATTCCAGGACAACACAGATGAAAACGGACTCAGCTCCATACTGGCATGGAGCATTAATTCCCAGTGAAATGATGGTAAAATGAGAGGTTTGGATGATAACATTTTATCTTCCTTCTATGAGGTTATTATTACTGTGGGGAGATCACATTGAATCCAATCTTCCTAAACTCTAAAAAACATTCTGCCACAAAACCTGTATTATCTTCCTACCTGACCTGAATATTTTAGAACTAGAATCCTTGTTATGAGCTAGACCACTACTTCAGTTGCAAATAAACTGTTTTATTTTTCTCATGAGCAAATTATTATACAAATGGAAATGCTGAGAAGTGGTTTTTCAAAGACTATTGATATTTGTAGCCACCGGTTTCTGGATTAGGAGTTCTTTGTGATGGAGGGTCATGTCTCATTTATTCTTGTAGCTCCAGCTTCTAACACAACACTAACCTCACAGTAAGAGCACAACGAATACTGAAAGACAAAACTCCAAATGAAGCATCATATAGAAAGATGGGACACACCACTGCTCTCCTATTAGACAGTGACACCACTTAGAAAGATAAAATCCAGTTTGAAATGAGTTTGAGCTTTTCTATTTTAGCTGTGAACCAAGATCGCAAGAAAACAGCACACTTACAAGGCTACCCACGCTGAAACCCGGAGAGGTAAGCCTGCCTGAAATATGAAGAAAGTATTCGTGAAGCACTCAAACCAAGCTTGATTACCTTGACATGTACTAATAGAAAGGAAACAACCCGTTTAGCAATTGCAAAATGTTTCAATACGTCAGGGCATATCAATGAAAGAATGAAAAAAAATATTATATATTACACAGTCAGGAAAAAGTTTTAAGAAGTCTTTAGTATCACAGTGTATCAAATTACTTAACATAATACTTCCGATCCTAGTCACCTATTAACCTTGCCTTTTTCTTACTCGGGCTGCAATGACCAGCTTTGTCTAAATTCTAACTGACTCACATGAGCTCAAGTACACACAGTTTGTTTCATATCAAATAAACGGCCTCTTGCCTTCCACTCCAAGGGCTGTTGACACCGAGGCATGGCTCCCCACAAGGCTTGCTCATCCCCACTCACATGTGAGGGAGTTATTATCTTGTAGGGCAAAAGACCTGGGCAAAAGATTGGATAGTGGACACATTTGTCCCCTTTTCTCCCCCATGATTGACAATTCTGTGATGCTTGGAGAATGTTTGCATGAGACTGTGCTGAGAATTTTATATTGGTTACACCTGCTTTACTTCTTCCTTGTTCCTGCTCTACGGAACTGCACTCCCTAATGAAATGGTAGCACATAGCTTTTGTCTCAAGCCCTGCTTTCTAGAGAAACCAGGTAAGACATTTAACATGGTCCTAGAAAGAAGGCTTTCAGGCCAGGTATTATAGATGGAAGCAGTCATTTTGGCTTCGTATGGTGGAGATAGCCGCACACTTTCAGGGTCTTCCCAGAGAGGTATTGTCCTGTTCCCTATTATATTATAACCTGCAGAGTCTTTGACCATGTTGACTTGTGAGTGGCCATTCAGCTGGCCCATTGATTTTGCCCATTGATACAACCCTACTGATTTGACTTTGTGAGCAGGTAGTGTCAAATATGCCAATGCCCTAGTAAAAAACATGGAAGTCCGATGACCAGCAATAAGGTCCATGAATCCTCCGGGTCTGCCATATTCGTGAGGTTCTTCTGGATCTATGGCCTGGGCCCTCTAAGGTAAAGTATGTGGTCATACCCTGCTCCTGACCAGGAAGAAGAGACGAGGAACATGGCACTCTCTGGCTTTTGAAGAAAGCATATGTTATACTTGTGCTCAAACCCATGTATTTTGAGACTTGGAAGACTGCTTTAGTCTTCAATGGTACTCAGAGTAAGAGGAATCTGTGACAGATACAAGCTGTGGTATATGCTCCCCTGCCACTTGGACCATCAGACCAGCCAGGCCAATGGAGCTGGAGGTTCCAAGGTGGATGAGAGTGCTGTGTGGAGTTTCCGGCAAGCCCCGTTAGGAGATACACAGGTGCAAACACCTAGAGTTACATATGGAACAAAACTATGCCTTCAGGGACGAAAACTACTCTCTGCCTGATAAGCAGTTCCCCGGGTACCTGGGCTGTTGTAGAGACTGAGTGACTGTGGCTTTGGAAGTGGCAGAGTGGTTTAGGAATGACCCATTGTGAACTGAGCATTACCAGCTCTAAGTTCCAGTGCAGAGCAGAGCAGAGCAGAGTTCTGTTTTATCGTACAAATCATATTTTGGGGAGTGATCCTCAGTAGTTCCAGGAAGAACAGCAGATGATCAGACTTCCACGTCAATGAACTCTGTTACATGGATATATTGACTTCAACTCACACCTAGGGTCATATGGAGATTTTCTTTATTACAATCAGCAGAGAAGAAATGAACTGGGGCCTGGCTCACAGATGGGCTGATGCAATGTAAACATGGATTGCTGCCGTGGGAAAGCCCCACAGAGGGTGGCCCTTAGGAACAGTGGGAAGCTGCGAGCAGAAATTAGATTTCCAGTTTGTGTGGAGAGAGCAGTGGCCTGAGGTCCAAATATACAAGGAATCCTGAGCAGTTTGGGGTAGCTGGTAAAGGGCTGGACAGGACCAAAGACTGGGAAAAGAGGGGCAGGAAACTACGGGGGAGGACTAGGAGATTCTGGCAGTGCAAGGGGTTTACTGCCTCAGACGCAAGAGGTGCTTCGGCTTCTCTCAGCCACAACTGTCTCCTGTTCCAGCTGCCGCTGTGGTGACCAAGCGTGTGTGTGATCTGACCTGCTTTACGCAGGTGCAAACTGTCACCTTCAGGCCTGCCCTGTGCCATCTCGCCTCCTGCCTGGAAGTTTCCGTGAACACCAAGCTTTGAGACACAATGAGACCCCACTGAACGCCATTTCCATCTAAATACACACAGCACAGAAGTTCAGGGGAATTCATATGGTGTGGGGAATGGGCAGGCAGGGAATGGAGCCAATGTATGGGGGCGGGGGGAGCAAAAGTAGGTTTTCAGTGGTTCTGTATGGAAAAAGACAATAATTGATAAATAAATCACAATACAAGAATAAACTGTTTCACATACTCACAACTGTAAACCTGCTTTTGCCAACCCCTGTATAAGTTTTCTCCCTGGATGAAAGGTCCTTACACACAGTTTGTGAAGTTTCTCGTATGCTGGACCCCAACACCAAGTAATCGGTGCACTAATGATGAGTGAGCTTGCCATCACTTCTTTGTATTAGCTTCCCCTTGTCCTGCTTTACTTCCTTTGTCCCTCCCTGCCCTGCCCCCTAGATTATACTCCAAAATAAAGCTCCGGGCTCTGATTTCTGGAAAACTAGCTTCAGACACAGAGGAAAAGCATAAGGATAGACAGTTATGTGACAAAAACAGGATGCAAAGTTGTGTATCAGAATGACTCTAGCTTTGTAAAACTGATGTCTTGAAAAAAAGTATTAAAGTAACGCATTAAATGGAACATTAAAAGCGGAAGTGGAAAGACACATAAAAATATGGTGTTCTGGTTCAGATTAAAGTTGGAGGCGAAATGGGCTTTCCAGAGCAGACGCTTGGTGAACATGGCACGATATTGTGTTGAGCGGGATGGGGAGACTCCGGGGAGCACGGGATAGGTGGTGCTGTTTCACGGTCGTTAACTCAGTGCTGGATGACGTTCAGCTGTGGCATCCTCTTAGCTTCTCTGGACCCATGGCATAGCGAAAAAGCAAAACCGATATGCAAATGCGATATGGGGAATACATGTGAACACGGAAGCAGGATATGAACATGTGTGAGGGTTGGGGGGTTCAGGGCTTCATCCTTCAGAGGATGAGTGACTTTATACCATAAAATGCTGATACATAAAAATGTCCAAAATCCACCCTGAAGTGAATCTACCTCATGCAAATTTCCTTAAAAGTAGGACTATATTGTAGTATTTCCTTTGTCCCATGAACTGTCCTAGACTCTGGGAGTTTGTTGGTAAATAAGGAAATCCGGGGTGCCAGTCCTAAGGGAGCTTATAGCCCAGCGAGCCTACTTATACAAGTAATACATTGTTAAATTGTAAGAAGTGCTTTAAAGACTATAGAATGAGTTATGAAAATGCATGTCCTGGAAGCCTTATCTAGTATGAGGGAGGGGACTGAGAGCCTTCCTGAAAAAGCAGCATTTAAGTTGGGATTTCCACGAATAGCGGTTAGCCAGGAGTGAGGTGAAGAAATTAAGGGAAGACCACAGACACGTGGCCACTGCAGCACCGCGGAAAACTGTGAGGCCGAAGGCCCCAGAGCAGAGAGTTTGCTTTTCTTTTGTTCCCTGCTGTACCTCACCACCTAGGACCGTGCCTAGCACCACAGTAGATGCTCAGTAAGTGCTGACTGGATGAGTGGATGACTGAGTAATATATTCTAGGATACAACTAACGTCTGAAAAGCCCTGAGCCAAAGGGATCAAGATAAAAACCAGCCTTCGAAGAGTAAGCAGATTGTAGCCACACAGTACATGTAAAATAAATTCAAGAAACAGTGCGAAAACACCACTAATCAAGCTCCTAGATCTGAAATGGCTTGCATCACTCCTGTTCAGCATCATAGTCCTCAGGGCCCAGCATTTTCTCACAGGCTGTACATTTAGGAAGTCCGCAGTTTAAAAGCTTTATTTCCTGTACCTGCGTAATGCAACTAACTCTGAGTAATGGATCACGTGTTATAGAAACCAGCTCAACCCTAGCAACTTCATACACCTTCGAGTAAACCAGAGCATGCATTGCTTGGGAATAGTGAAGGCTTGGGTAGACACGCTCTTCTATCTTCTTTCAGACGAAGACAGGCTGACCACTGACCAGGACAGAGTTTTTATTACATAATCCGTAAGTAACTTTGCCAGATCCTTTGACTGGGGCAGAAAGTTAAGGCCCACTGCAAGCTCACCGTGATGCGTGATTCAGGACTTGCCCGCCTTCCCTCTCGGTGACCCCATTGTCTCCTGTGACGGAATGCCCCACCCACAGGTCACTTTTCGGAAAGAGTGACTTTTGTCCCTGCAATAAAAAGAAAATTGGAACTCGGCTAAATTAGTGTTTGCTCTCTCAGGCTTTATAATTGCCTAAATGGTAATCTCCTGTTTTAACCATCTAATCATGCTATCTCTAAGTGAACACAGTATAATTTAAAATATTTATTCTGTTAATTGGCATGCTTTGCCTTTCACACGTAACCAATTGCAAGTATCAGTAGGATCTGTATAGAATTACAATATCTTTTCTCATTGCTTTGAGGAGGCCCAGGGTATGTAATAACAAATAAACCAGGAGCTCCTAAAGGCAGGAACTATGTCTTATTTATTTTTAAACTATTTTGAATCCATTTTTAAATTGCCTAATACACAGCCATTTCCTATGTACAGCCTATTTTTTCATTGAACAATTTTTAAAATCCATTTTCATTTACCATTTATTTGGTGCCAGACACTGAGCCAGGTACCACACTCACGTGGTCTCACTGGTTGAGCCCATATATATGTAAAGTTCTAAACACAACGGTGGTACAGAGTAAGCACTCAGTGAATCCTGGCTATTAGTTTCCCACTTAATCTGCATATATGTAATAATATCTGACAAGGTGGGTATCATTATCCCACACCACAAACGAGGACAGACAGCTTAGTGAGGCGAAGAGTGAAGCACTTTGCCCACCGTGATCCAGCCAGGATGTGTCTGAAGTCAGGTTTATCTCCTTTCATGCAGCCACTTTCACCACACCTGATTTCAGAATATTCTTGGAAGGACTTTCGTGGTTCATCAAGAAATAGATGCACTGAAAATACAGAAACCTAAGCCCAGTTCAGACTCTGGAGAAGTGAAGTCAACAGGGTAAGGAACACAAGGGGCAGAGACTGCTGTAAAACCAGGAGAGCCCAGCCTGCCGTGTCTGCAGCCTGTCCCACAGCACAGGCCGTCCAGGCTCCCTCTTCCAGCGCTGTGACCTGCCGAGCACTAGCTTTGCATGAGGCGCTGGGCTGAAACTGGACAACTGGACAAAGGTGGGTATGTCAGAAGTGCCAACTGCTTGTATGAAGCAAAAAAAAAGAAAAAAGAAAGAAAGAAACTAACAGCAAAACAGACCCAAGACAGACAAACAAAAAATAACTCCAAACTGGGATATATCCTATGACCAAAGCCAAGACACTGCTGAAATAGAAACCTGGAATAGTTACAACTTTAGAGGTCAGGAAGCAGTCTTTGTAGTTTTCCGATGTGCATATTAACTCTTAAAATGTAAATAATGCTATTCACAACCACAAAAGCATGTCATGAATACGTAGAGATTGTCCAATAAGTACGATGACATTTTTTTGAAAACCCATTATATTGATAGGTTGAAAACAAAACACCAATGGTCTTACTGGATTCAGAAAAAATATTAAAATAATGTACCACATATGCATGAGAAGAGCTCAGCTATGTTTCAGGACGAGACATTGCAGCCTGAAGGGCAGCACAGAGCAGTACCTAGAGCAGTGGTTCTCAAGCTATAGCTCACATGAGCATCACCTGAAGAAAACACAGGTTAGAACACAGGTTTCTGGGACCCTCCTTCCCCTCGGAGTTTCTGACTCAGTGGGTCTGGAGTGGGGCTCAAGAATTTGCATGTCTAACAGGTTCCCGGATGGTGTCACCTTGCTGACCCAGGAGACTGGCCATACTTTGAGAACCTCTAACTGATACTCTTACTTGTAAAATGGCAGAAGCACTTGCCGTGAAGTCAGGATCAAAATAAGAATTCTCACTTTTTAAAAATCATGTAGGGACTCTAAACATAATAAGAAAAGTAAAATGTAGTAAGAAGTTAAAAAATTGAAAAGAAAAAACCCGTTTGCTTCATTTACAGGGGATATAATAGATGGCACAGACAATCCAAAACATTCTTTTAGTAAATACCAGCATTCAGTGTATGTATGTATATACATATACCTACATACATATACATATACGTGTGTGTGTGTGTGTGTGTGTGTGTGGTCTGTCAGGCAAAAGTCCAGCCATTGTTAATATAACAAGAACAGTTTGCGAGACATCGATATAACCTGGAAGTCAAGGACAGTGGACTGGAATGCACATGTGTGAACAATGACGACTTCACTGTCCTAGTCAGTGGGGGCAGTAGATGCCATTGAGTGAGCATGTGTACTGTGTGGCCATCTCATTCAAAATGACTGAGTGGGTAGAGTAACAAATCTGCATCAAATTTTGCGTTTAGCTTGAACATTCCTCCATGGAAACTATTTGGATGATTCAGAGGCCGCAGCTATGGGCAACTGGGGATTGGCAGCTTCATCATGACATGTGCCCGCTCATGCATCACATCTTATGCAGAGCTTTTTGGTGAAACTTCAAATCACTCATGTAACTCACCCCCCTACAGCTCAGGTTTGGTGCCCTGCGACTTTTGGCTTTTCCCAAAACTAAAATCACCCTCGAAAGGGAATAGATTTCAGACCATCAATGAGATTCAGGAAAATATGACGGGGCAGCTGATGGCGACTGGGAGAACTGTGTGAGGTCCCAAGATGACTACTTTGAAGGGGGCTGAGGCATCATTGTCCTATGTACAATGTTTCTTGTATCTTGTATCTTCTTCAAGAAATGTCTCTATTTTTCATAGTATATGGCTGGGTACTGTATGGACACGCCTTGTGTGTGTGTGTGTTCCTATATGCAGTAAGAACCAATCAAAAAAGTAATTAAATATATATTTTATATAAAATTGCATCAAAATTTATAAGCTACTTAGGAATATAGCTAATAGATGTGATGTCTATACATATAAAAATTCTTTAATATACTAAAGTGAGCAAAAGAGAACCTAGGAAAGTGATGGAAAGGTATACAAAATTACTGATGTTATTAATTGATTAATTTAATTAATCTATAAATTTAAAACAATATCAATCAACATCTCGGCAAAGTTTTTCATAGAATGTAAAAAGTAAACCTTAAATTCATTTGTTAGAATATAGAAACCAGGAATTTAAGAAAATTTGGAGGAGTAAGAGGAAATATATAAGTTAGAACTACAGCTATAATCAGACAGACTAATGGATCAAAATAGAGAGCCCACAGGTAAACACATATACAAATGGGAAAGGCCAAATTCCAAAATTAGAACATTTGTGGATGTTTGGAAAGCCAACAAATCAATACAATGTATTTAATTTAATAAAAATAGTACTCTCAGAACTAAGGGGCCACCCACCAACTTTAGAATAGTGGTACACTTGGGAGATGGGAGGGGAAGCTCAGGGCGTTCATCTGCTTTCCCAGGACAGCGCCCCGTGTAACGTCCACACTGTCAGCCAGCTCCCTGTGAATGCAGGTCACTAAAGACTGCAGTGACTCAAGTAAACAATTCCTTCTTTCTTTACTGATGATGGTGACTCGACAAACTTTTTAAAAGATCTCCGCTCTTTCCTCTAAAAGTTTCCTTGGGAAATTCAATGAAGTAAAACACTTCCCTATAAAGCTGGCAAGTTGCCTTGATTAAAATTGTTACCATATTGTGATGAACTTCTGGAAGTTGTGCTAATCACATTGCAAGAAAATGTCATTCCCTTAAAGGGAACACTTGGTTTCAGCAGCCCGTAAATCTGTGTCAGCTATCCTAACTAAGTCACTGGTTCAAACTAAAATTCAGTACCTGGTTCATAATAATCAACTGCAGATAAATCAGCCTGTGTCACAGTCATTTGGCTATCCTCTCTGAGACACTGTTAATATTAAAACACTCAATGGCACCTGCTTAGCATGTTTGCCTCCATGCGCTATTTCCAGTTTCTTTGTAAGTTTGCCAAGTGTTTTCAAATGAGTCCCCTGGGAAAATGACCTATCGGTAATTTTTTCCTGCATTTTCTCAGGCTGATAGGAGAGCAGTTCTTTGATCCTGCTAACTGAGGGTTGCACGTCTTGGTTTTCCCAGTACAGAGAAACCTTATACTTGTGCAGCTAGGCAAGAGCTCTGTGCCAGCACTGCATAGTTTTATGTCTTACATAAAGCACAAAAGCTGAAATCATGATCGAGAGGTTGGAGGAATAGAGAATCCCTCAATGTTTTCACTAAAATTATGCTAGGCTGTTTCCGTTTTATTCTTGAGAATGCCAGTAATTTGCTCTTGTCCATTACTTTTTTCAACGAAATCCTCTTTCCCTTCTCACAGTCCTCCCTCCCATGCCCTACCTCACATGTACACTGAAAGTAATAGTTCTTTCACAGACCCAGAAATGTTTTGTTTCCATTCTCTGAGGTAAGTATCGAATAGTAATAAAGTCATCATGTTCAATGAACCAAGAACAAAATTATTCTTTGTGTTTTGGAGTAGTGAGAGAACACGTGTTGTTTGGAATTGCCACACCCTATGATGGTGGAAAACATTAGAGGAATGGGTTTCACATCGGGAAGTCTAGGGAGGAAAAATCCCTTCCTCTGGGACGGTGTTAAGTTTCTTTTTTCCAAAGAGGGCAAAAGATCCGCTAATTAAGATGAAAGCAAAACCAGGATGTCTGTGACAGCAGAGGTTCATTTATTTATTTTCTCCCAGGCAGAGAAAGAATCTGATAAATTAATTCTAGTGTGGGGGCAGGGGGGATCAGATTTCATTTTTTGATTGAATTTTCCTATATTTTGAGAACCTTTGCATTTAGAAATAAAACAATTTCAATACTCTGATCAGTCATAACATCATTGGAAATTGGTTTCCCCACCTATGAATGTGGCCTTTTTAAACCTACCTTAGAAAATAATTATAAAGAACAGCTGTTGAGAGTAAAAGAGCTGGTGAAAGAGAGGAGAATCCAAACATGAGCAGGAGTTTGGGGGTCACTGAAATGTTATCGCCAAGGCGAGAAGGAGGATGGGCTCTGTCAGATTTGGGATAAGCAAGTGCACTCCCAAAAGCATTTATTTCTTTAACAAAATGTTAATACTGTGCAAAGGGGTGGGGAGTGGACAAGTCTTTGACAGCTCCCAAATAACAGGTTTCAGCCCCTGCAGTAATTAAAAAGTGGGGGGGGGGTGTTCTGCTTTGAGACAGCAGAAGAGTTTGAAATTACCTCAAAGTACAGGTTCTAAGGTTCTACCTGGTTCTTAAGTAACTTCAGAAAGTTACTTAATTTTCTTTTCTCCCAGCATCATTAAGATGTAATTGACACATGACATTGTGTAAGTTTCAGGGGTAAGTAAAATGCGTTGATTTCATACATTTACAAATTGCAAAATGATTACCACCACAGCATTAGCTACCGCCTCCATCCAGTCACACAGTTACCATTACCTTTTTGTGGTGAGAACATACAGATCTACTCTCTTAGCAACACTGAAGGGCGTGAAACAGTATTACTAACTATAACCACCATGCTATACATTAGATCCCTAACTGCAGCTCCTATTTCCTCTGCCCCCCAGGCCCTGGTAACCGCCACTATACTGTTTCTCTGAGTTTATCTTCTTTAGATCCCACGTATAAATAAATGTAAGTGATATCATACAGTATTTGTCCTTCTCTGTCTCAGTTGGGAAGTTACTTAAGTCTTAATTTCCCCCCAAATGATAATATTGAAACACAATGTTTCCACACTGAAACAAAATAATAATAGTATATCACTCCTATGGTGCTTGTGAGACTTTATATCATTCATGCTCCTAAAGAAATGTTACTGTTACTCTTTCATGAGAGTGATTTGTATGCAATAATATTCTATACAGATGTAAGGAGTGTTTGCACTGTTTTACTATCATTCACTATATGATATTTAAATAATAAATTACAAATATCAAATCAAATAAAAAGTTTAGTTAAATTAATCATTTCCAGAGTAGAAGTGGAGAGACATTTTTTAACTGCCATAGTTATGTAACATGCAGATAAATGTTTAATTATTAGATCCTTGTGAAATGCATTCCTGTGAGTACTATCAACAGAAAAGTATTTTATTCCAGCACAAATAATTTCAAAACTATAACAGAAATATTCATATGGAGTCACATTACTTTGTATAAAATAAAAATAACGCGCAACTCATATATTGGCCATTTCTACATTTTCCATTATATGTTTAATGGCTTTTAAATTTTCAATGAGAGTAACACTAGATCTTAGTAACATAAATATTTTTTTTATTTCACACCATGAAAAAGAAATTGTTGGGCATACTCCAACAAAAAAAATTGAATCTACAAAGCCCCTTTTTTTCTTATAACATATATACACAGAAGTATATATAAAAATATACAATTTAAAGAATAAAAATAATCACCCTTAGAGCCTTTATCCGGTTACGTAGTAGAACACTTTTAGTATCTTAGAAGCCTCCTGTATATCCCTCCTAGTGAAATTTCCTTCCTTCCCTACATAAGTAATCATAATCCTACCTACATGGTATTTCCTTTCCTTTTATGCATGCACATTTAAACAAGAAATTGTATAGCTTTACCAGTTTAGAACTTTGTTAAAATGAAATCACATTGTATATATTCTGTAACCACTTCTTTCACTCAACATTATGCTGATAGCATGTTCTTCCATGTTGGTGTATGTTGTCATTTGTTCACTTGCCACATATTACATTATTATAACATATGTATATATACCATGATTTATTTATCCAATCTACAGTAGGTGGACATTTGGGTTGTTTGCATTTAAGACTATTATATCAGAGTTGCTCTGAAAATGTTTGTGTAAGTTTTCAGGGAGAAGTGAGTAAAAAAATCTCTACAATATGGACCAAGATTGGAATTCTAGGTCCATAAGAAATATATATCTTCAAATATGCTGGAAATGTCAAACTATTTTCTAAATTGGTGCTATTAGCTGGCCACCGCAAAGAATACGAATTCCCTTTGCTCCACATCCTCACCAATATTTGATGGTCAGCCATTTTCTTTTCCAGGTTCCATATAGCATTTAGAGGAAGCTTTATAGAACTTTGATACCATCACATCCTTGCTTTCAACTCTTCAGTGGATTCCTTTACTCTCAGAATACTCTAATCCTATGCCTCATTTGATCCAGGTTGTTAGACATTTAAATTCTGTAAATTCTATGGGTGACATTTGCATGCGGTAGTAGTCTTAATTTGCATTTCCCTGATTACTAATGGAACTGAGTACCTTTCCCTTACCCTATTGGCCATTAGTGCTTTCCCTTTTGCTAAGTGCCTGCCTCTATCTTTTGAATCGTTTTCTAAAGGGCTCTTATCCTGTTACATTCATTCTTTCTTATGTTTCAATAATTTGCTGTCAATTATATGTGTTTGCAATAATCCCACTCTCTAAATTCTAGTTTCAGTTCCTTATTTTTAATTTTGATTTTAGAGGAAAAGGAAAGGGGTGGGGGGGCAGACTGATTTGTTGTTCCACCTATCCATGCATTCACTGGTTGATTCTTATTTGTGCCCTGAGGATCAAACCTGCAACCTTGGCATATTGGACGATGCCCTAACCAACTGAGCTACCTAGCCAGGGCTATTTGCAGTTTCTTTATGTTATATTTTGGTGAAGAGAAGTTCTTAATTTTAATGTAAATTTATTAGTCTTACCTTTATAGTTTACAGTCTCTGTGTTTTACAAAATGCCAAGGATATAAAAATATTCTACTATATTAACTTCTAGTAAATGGGTGGGCAAAAGGTTTACAGTTGTGAACACTTGAAACACATTTTATTCTTGTATTACTATTTATTTACTCATTATTGTGTTATTTATTATTATTAACCTACTTCCGCCCACCCCTGTGTTTTTATAACCTGCTTTTCAAGTTTATAATGGAAAGTCACCTGGAACAAATTTTTTAGATGGTAGTGCTCCAATTTTATTTTTTCCTATATGCATAACCAACTATCCCAGGTCCATTTATTGAAAAGTCCAGGCTTCTTCAGTAATCTACAATACTGCCTCAGTGAAATTCCAAATGCCTTTGAAGCATTTAATTTCTACTGAGGTCAATTTTCTGTTCATTTGACAATTTTTACATCCCTGCACAGTTGCATACCAAACCTTCTAAACCTTTGTGTCTGGTAGGACCAGTTCACCCAACTTGCTCTTAAAGAATATGTTAATGGTTTGGCTCCTTTCTAGTGTCACATACTTTTTCATTCATTTTTCCAAATTCCATGAAAAGATCAAACTGTTCAATGCATTGGCTCTCTAGATCAGTTAGAGGGAAAATGACACATTCACAAACTGAGTCTCCCATGCCGTGAGTGTGATGTATCTGTCCATTCGTCTCCATAAAAGCATTGGAATAGAACTCTGCAAGTCTTTCTACACAGATATTTGGATATATATTGTTAGATTTATTTCTAGTTACCTTAAGTTTTTATACTAATATAAATAGTATATTTTAAAAATATTCACTTTTAACTCTTTGTTGCTGCTGTACTAAAAATGCAACAGATAACCATACATTGATTTTATATGTACACCTTGCTAATCTCTTATTTCTAACAGTTTATTCCCTTGATATTTTATTCTTTTAGATATACTACGTGTCGTCTGTAATTAATGACAGTTTTGTCTCTTCTTTCATAATTTTTTACCTATTATTTACTTTCCTTGCCTTATAGGACTGTCTCAGATCTCTAGTACAATACCAAATAGAAAGGGTGATACGAGGAGTCTTTTTCAGAACCTAGAAAAAAACGGGGGTTGGTTACTTACTATTAACTGTCATGTTTGTATATGAATACATGTTAAATTGTATGTGAAAGGCTTTGAGGGGCTTATATTAAGATGCTATTTTATATATTTTTACATTCAATCTGTTCATATTTATTTGCTACTTTTAAACAAACTTTGTATCTTAGAAAAAATACAACTTTGTCATGATGTATTATTGCCTTTGTTTTACATTGCTGGATTCAGTTTATTAATATTTCATTTAAGCATTTTGCATTTATGTTCATTAACGAGCTTAATTTAAACTTTTTCTTACTCATACTCTCATTGTTTGTTTTGGTGTGCTAGTTTGAAGCATGAATAAGAACACAATATTTTTGCCTTTTTCCATATTCTCAAATATTGAAATTATTTATTTCTTTAGCACATAGAACAACACTGTGGCAGTTGCAAAGGCATGTTACCCACATCTTGCTTCCTTTTCCACACGGCTCACAGACTTCATTTCCCTGTTTGCTCAGTTTTGTGGGGCCACGTGATGAAGGTGTGGCCAATGGAACGTGGTCTACATGATGAGAGTGAGTGGCATGTTGTCTATGTTAGGTCTGTGTCATAATGGGCATTCATATTTGAGACATAATTTTTCAAGAAAACATTCCTCATTTTTTAGAGGTGAATAATAATATAAACAACAAATAATAGTTGTGTGGATTAAAATCTGCATGTAAAAGACCTAAACAATAAAAGCCCAATTTATTTTTAATAAATGTAAATTGTTATTATTATGATATAATAATGAATAATGGTATTTTTATAACAATACTTCTATAATTTGCAGAGGTTTAACTATGACTCTATATTCCATATTAAAAACAAGCCCATAACTTCAGTTTCCAAGGAAAATAAAATAAATAAATTTATGAAAAATAAAGTATTTGGGATTAAAAGTTATGCTACCACTATCATACCAATATCCCAAATATTTTATTTTAAATTGGGTTCGGTGGACAAAAGTGTGTACGGGGAGCACTCTTAGAACTTCAGCACATGTTGTTCCATTTTTCATCCGGCATCGAAATGGCCAAGAGCAATAGCAGGGACAGCAAGATGCTCTGCCTTTGAGCCGTTTTGCACAAGGTTCTCGGTCTTTACAGGCAGATAACAGAGATCTGGGAGACTTCTAGATCTTTCACAGACTGGAAGGTTTCCCAGTTCCGGGAGTGTCACCACCTCTGTTCTATTTGGAGCATTTCAGGCAGGAATGATAGCAACACTCTCTCCATAAGGCCTGCTCTCCTGACAGGTGAAAATTAGACAGCTGAAACTACTCTAATTTGAACCTCAAAAATAGCCTTTGGAAAAGGGTACAATGAATTAATACAGTGATCATTTTTATATAAATTCCAGCTATTGTTAAAATAAGCTTTCTGTACTTCTTCCCATGGCCGCCGCCCAGCTGGCAGCGGCCGTGCATAAGGGGTGAAATAGAACCTGTTCTAGAGCACAGAGTGTCAGCGGTAGGTATGTGAGCAAGTAGAACATGAACCAGGCCTTCGTGATTTGGTCAGCCAGACTGGTTTGGTGAGGGTGGTATTTGTGAACACAGTAGTTAAGGGCATGGTAAACGGTAGGGGAGGCAGTACAGACACTGGTAAAGAACACTAGGTTTGGAATCTATGGAAATAAAGGAACTAGATTCCATTCCTACTACTTTTCATCGTGAATTATTGTGAAATCATATTTCTTCACTTCTAAAATGGCGTCATTACGAGGCCTGAGTACCTTACTGGTTCACAGCAAGGAGCAAGGAGATAAAGGAAAGCTTTGTAAACTAGAAAGGCCCAGACACATCAGGGGACAGAGAACAATTACATGAGAGCTAAACCCACCTGGACAAAGATCCTGCCCAGCAGAAAATTGGCTTTGTAGAACAATTCGCTTATGAGGGTTCTATAAATACAAAAATATGTACAACATGGAGTAGATAGGACCAGGGAGAGAAAAGTAAATAGGATTACTTGTTTTGAGGCAATCCAGTCACATAGTTCCCATACACTCTGAGTGCTGGGGCTAAAATCAATGTCTCTCCAATATGACCTCTTTCGAATAGCCTCTGATAGGATCACTCAGTAAAACGTTGATATCATGTGTTTTCTTAATCTGCTTAGTGCTAAAAATAAAACTGCCTATTGTCCTCATCAATGAGAGTGAGACCTTTTATACAAAACAAAAAGCCACAGCCCTTTGCTGTTGAGTCTCCCTATTGATTATGAAAAGGCCTCTTTCAGTATTAGGACAGGATTGGACAAGTCTTCATTTTTTAAAAAATGTAGGAAAAGTAATTGTGGGGAATCAGTACATGGGTTATGTAAGGCCAGAACAGAAGTTTCAAATAGAAGAGGAACCTAAATATCATAGAACTTAAAAATTTATAGTCATTGAAGGAAAATTAAAATATACAGAAGGAAATATAAGACCACACATAAAATCACATTTTGACTACCTCAGAGTTAGCTATTCATTAATGTTTTGACCTTTCACCTTCTGGACATGTGGGGAGAAGGATTAAAAAAAAAAGAATTTCTCTGCCAGGGACTTTCATAACTGTTTGAGAAGCGACTTGACATGTCCTTGTTGACATGTCTCTGTTTTACAAAGTAGGGCACTGAGACACAGAGAAGTATTGTTTATAAACCGGTAAGTAGCAAAGTAGGATTCAGATTCAGATAAAACGACTTCAAAGTTCAAAGTTTTCTCTGAACCCAGAGTCACTGAAAAGAACGGTGCTCCAAGTGCCATCAGCAAGATGGCAGAAGAGAAGCCACAGACTCTCCTTGCTCCCACAGAGATACCAGTTCAACAACCTTGCACAGACCAATCTCTTTGTGAGAAATGAAGAAACCAGTTAAAAGGCCCCTGTATCCCAGCCAAGTGCAAAACCAGACACATCAAAGCCAGTAGGAAAATTTGGGCCACTTTCTCACATAGTTCCCCCTCCCCAGGACAGGGCCATGTGATTGAGAGGAAACTTTGTCTTTTATGCTGTTGAGGTCCTCACTAAGTTCCTTGAGCATCCTTATAACCAGTGTTTTTAACTCTGCATCTGATAGATTGCTTTCCTCCATTTTGTTTAGCTCTTTTTGTGGAGGTTTGATCTTTCCTTTCATTTGGGCCATGTTTCTTTGTCCCCTCCTTTTGGCAGCCTCCCTGTGTTTGTACTGGGTAGAGCTGCTTTGACTGTGTCTTGGTAGTATGGCCTCATGTAGTAGGTGTCCTGTAGGGTCCAGTGGTACAGCCTCCCCTCTCACCCAAGCTGCATACTCAAGGTGCACCCTTCGTGTGGGCTAAATACACCTTCTGCTAGTAGCTGAGCCTTGGTTGCTGTTGGCAGATCAATGAGAGGGATTTACCCAGGCCAGTCAGCTGCGAGGACTGGCTGTAACCACTTACCACCAACCTCCGCCCTCCATGAAGGATCAGCTGTGCAGGGGCAGGGTGATTGTTGATTTATTAGTGATAGCCATTCTGACAGGTGTGAAGTGATGTCTGATTGTGGTTTTAATTTGCATTTATCTATTGATTAGTGACATTGAGCAGCTTTTCATATGTCTATTGGCAGTCTGTATGTCCTCTTTGGAGAAGTGACTATTCAGATCCTTTGCCCATTTTTTAATAGGATTGCTTTTTTTGTGTTGAGTTTTATGTTTTTTATACATTTTTGATATCAACACTTTACCAGATGTAGATGTATCATTGGTGAATAAGTTCTCCCACTCAGTAGGTTGACTTTTCATTTTGTTGATAGTTTCCTTTACTGTGTGAAAACTTTTAAGTTTGATGTAGTCCATTTGTTTATTTTTTTTTCTTTCCCTTGCCTGAGAAGATATGTCAGAAAAAATATTGCTATGAAAAATGTCTGAGATTTTATTGCCTGTGTTTTCTTCTAGGATTTTTATGGTTTCGAGTCTAACATTTAAGTCTTTAGTCCATTTTCAGTTTATTCTGATGTATGGTGTAAGAAGGTGGTCTAGTTTCATATTTTTGCACAGACCTCTCCAATTTGCCCAACACCATTTATTGAAAAGATTGTTTTTACCCCATTGTATGTTCTGTTCCTGCCTTCTTTGTCATATATTAATTGACAGTAAAGGCTTGGGCTTGTTTCTGGACTCTCTATTCTGTTTCATTGATCTGTGCCTGTTTTTATGCCACCACCATGCTGTTTGGATTTACTATGGCCCTGAAGTACAGTCTCATATCAGGTAGCATGATTCCTCCAAGTTTGTTCTTTTTTCCCCTCAAGATTGCTATGGCTATTTGCAGTCTTCTGTGATTTTCCATAAATTTTTGGAATACAGTAGTACCTTGGTACTTGTTGTTAATTTGTTCTGGAACTTGTGATAAGTGCTGAAACCGACAAGTACTGAAAACATTTTTCCCATAAGAAAAAATGTAATTAGAAATAATCTGTGAAAGTGCCCAAGAGCTTTCACATTTTACTGGGCTAATATTAAGTAATGAGGTTGTTCTGTAATACAAAACCTTAAAACTAAACAGACATGGATAAAAAAGCAATTAATTACATAAAAATAAAATACAATTTAACTTTACCTACACTGAGAGGAGTTCCCAGAATAATGGGATGGTGGCAAGGTAGAAGAGGAAGAGGAGAGGGGTTAATTGTTGGAAGAAGAGTCCTTTTCCAAGACAATTTCAGGTGATTTCTCAGGGGTTGCTTCTCTTTTCTGTCTCCACATCACATTTAACTTGCTTTATATCACATTTTCTCTCTTGAGAACTTGTGGGCTTTCACTGTGTTACACTAGTCAAGGCTTCTGGTTAGTTTTCAGTCCCCACTAGCATTCCCACACAACAGAGTTAGCCTGTCCTTCAACAGCCTGTGCCCTGGCAATGCCTTCTCCTCTTGAGTGAGGTAGGCTCTGTTAGGCATTTTCTTCTAGAACATACCAATCTCGTTGCAGTTAAACACTTGTTGGGGGACAAAAACCTCAGCCTCTACATACTCCCTAAACATGGTGCCATAGCTTTTGGCAGCTTCCTTGTTGGCACTGGCTGCCTCTCCATGCCTCACCACACTGTGAATGCCGGGCCTCTTTTTAAACGTATCAAACCATCCATGACTGACTTTAAACACTGCAGTGACCTCACCACTTATTCCAGGCTTGTCTTTTAACAGATCAGCATGCAATTGTCTAGCTTTCTTGCAAATTATTGCTCAGAAATGCTGTCACTGTTTTTCATTAATTCAGATGTAAAGCAATTTTTCAACTTCTTCCAATGTCTGTGCACTTGCTTACTCACAGACTTTACACCTTTAGCCACACTGGCTGCCTTACTTGCTTCCTTATTTCTCATTGTCGTCGTCTCAGCATCTTGAATACAAGAGTGATATCAGCCATACCTACACCACTCTCACACTTAGCTACAAGCTCTTTTTTCTTTTTTGATCGTGGTTCTTATTAACTGCCTTTTAGGCTTAGTGGCATCACTCTTAACCTTTCTGCAACCCATAATTAGCACTTAAAATAAACAAAAGTACAAGACAGTAACAACAAATATGTGGAGGTTCTGCACTGTTCATGAGCTACCGTGAGACTGATGTGTCCACTTCTGTTTCTTGGTGAGGGAGGGGCACCAAGTACTAAGCACATGACAAGTGATGGTAATGAAGCATTTGCTCTTGTGGGGCAGCATCATGACTCATACGAGTTCTAGGAAGTGTGACGAGTCCTGAGCAAGTGCTGAAACATTTTTCTTCATCAAAATGTGATGAGTACTGGGTTTGACAAGATCTTAAGCAGATGAATGCTGAAGTATGGCTGTATTTGTTCTAGTTTTATGAAATATGCCATTGGTATCTTGATAGGAATTGCACTGAATCTATAGATTGCTTTGGGTAGTATGGACATTTTAATTATGTTAATTCTTCCTATCCATGAACATGGTATATGCTCCCACTTATTTGTACCTTCTTTAATTTCTTTCTCCAGTATCTTATAATTTTCTGAGTACAGGTCTTTTACAACCTTGATTAAACTTATTCCCAGATACCTTTTTGGTTGCAAAAGTAAATGGGATTGTTTTCTTAGTTTCCCTTTCTGATAGTTCATTATTGGTGTATAAAAATACAACTGATTTCTGAATATTTATTTTGTATCCTGCTACTTTGTTGAATTCATTTATCAGATCTAGCATAGGTTTTGGGGGGGGTTTTGGTGGAATCTTTATAGTTCTCTATATACACTATCATATCATCTGTGAATAATGAGTTTTACTTCATTTCCAATTTGGATGCCTTTTGTTTCTTTTTCTTGTCTGATTGCTATGGCTAGGATTTGCAGTACTATGTTGAATAAAAGTGGCGAAAGCAGATAAAATGTTTCTGCACAGCATGTAAGCAATCAATAGAATGAAAGGGTAACCTATGATATGGAAGAAAAAAGTGAAAAACTATGTATCTTATAAGGGATTAATATCCAAAATACATAAGCATCTCCTCTATCTCACTAACAAAAAAAAAATCAAATAAGCCAATTAGAAAATAGGCAAAGGAGTTGATAGACATTTCTCTAAAGTTAACATACGAATGCCAAATAAGCACACAAAAAGATGCTCAACATCATTAATTTTCAGGGAAATGATCATTTTAATTTTAACTGTAATAAAATATCATCTCACAGCTGGTAGTATGGCAATTATCAAAAATATAAAATAACATGCTTTGGCAAGATGTGGAGAAATCGAAACCCATGTGCTCTATTGATAGGAATGTAAAATAGTACAATGTTGTGGGAAAAGAGTAGTATGGAGGTTCCTCAAAAAATTAAAAATAAATGTACCATATGATCCAACAATCCCCCCATTGATATTTATCCAAAATAATTGAACTCAGGATCTCAAAGGGACATTTATTCTTCCATGTTCACTACAGCATTATTCACAAAAACAAATGATGGAAGCAACCTAAGTGCCCATGGACAGATAAATGAATGAAGAAAATGTGATATGTACATACAGTGGAGTATTATTCAGACATACAAAAGAAAAAATCCTGTCATGTGCAACAGCGTAGATGAATCTTAAGGACGTTACACTAAGTAAAATGAGTTCCCTTCACAGAACAAATACTGCATGATCCCACATATATGAGGTATCTAAGGTAGTCAAACTCTTCAAAGCAGAAGGCAAACTTGGGGTTCTCGGGGACTTGAAGGAAAGGAAATGGGGAGTTATTGTCAAGGAATATAAAGTTCCAGTCATACAAGATGAAGTTATTTTAGAGATCTATTGTATAATATTGTGCCTATAGTAAACAATACTGTAGTATAGACCAAAAAATTTTGGTAAGAGAATGGATTTCATGTTATGTGTTTTTTATCATCATAATTTTCAAAACATTTTAAAAAAGAATGATGGTGCTCTTCTCTTTACTCTGAATTCCTAAGACAATTATTCCATTCCTCCTCATGTCCCATCATTGTTTTATTAAACCTTCATTTTATAAATATGGACTGAGCATTCTGTATGCATTTTGTCTGTGTCTCTCATATTACCTAGCACAGGGTTTTGAGCACAGAAGACACTCAGCAAATACTTGTTGCATAAATGCATTTATAGATTTGTAAAGAACAATTCTTTTAAAATTTTCCAAATGCCAAAGGCTAGTTAATGTTTACAATTCACTTGAAATGTTGATTTTCAGAACTTTATAAGCTACAAGTTTACCATGAATTAATAGCAGGTAACGTCATTATTGAGACAAATAATTGAGACAGACCTCATGGAAGATATTGGTGTTCATTCATTCACGCATCAGATTGATTTAGGAACCACTGGATGGATGATGGGAGGATGAACATAAGCTCACAGTCTAATTAGTAGCCGGACCATATAATAATACAAAAAGTGCAAAAAGATGTCAGTGTAAGTGGTTTTGGGTTAGAGCAAATTAGAGCAACTGGCACCTATCAATGCCATGGAGGGGAGCTCACTGAAAGCTTTACAAACATATTGTGTTGTAAAGAAACAATACATACTCATAAGTAAGAAAAGGGCATTCTAGACAGAAGTAGCAGTGAGTACAAAGGTGAGAAGACATAAAAAGTCCTGGCCACTTAGGGAACTTGTAAAACTGCTCAGAAGTTCTGGAGTAGAAGACAACTAGGAGAGAACGGAGAACACGTAGCAAGTAGTCAAACTGTGCAAGACTTTAAGGTCCAAGTTAAAGAATTTAGTGGAAACACACACACTTATGTCAGAACTAGTCCCATCCTCTCCAACCTCGTTTAAATGTGACAACTAAAAACAACAACAAAAGATGTCACTAATAGTATATCTACCATCGAGATCAATGCATGTGAACACTGTACCCCTCTGTTAATTTCTAAGTAATGGATTTGGTCTCCTCAAGCAGAATTAACCTTGGCCACTTTTTGCGTCTTTCATAGCACTTTTAACTATCTTACAATATTTGTCACATTTCATCATATACTCTGGAAGCTAATTGTGCCATTTTCCCCAACAATCTCAGCCCCTTGCTTATCTCTGTATCTACCACAGAGGTTGGGTTAATTGAATGGCACCAAATGGAACTGAGCTAAAGTATTATTTTTTTCATAAATTGTACAATTGTGATCTTTACTGAATGAATGCAGTTACAGAAAAGGTATCTTTCTCAATATGGTTGACTTCCATTAAACACACACAGGAAAGAACAGCATGCTTGGTTGCTGACACCTAACCCTTTGTTTTTCTTAGACTTGAGTCAGCAGAAACATGAAGCCTATTAAGACTGCCTGTATTTCCAGCTTTTGTGACCCTGTTTATTCATCCAAGTATCATGAACTTAGGCCCAGTTATAGTCTTTTGCAGCCTGTGTATTAGTGCACCATTCACCTGCGCGAAAGAGAAACTCCCTCCTCTAGAGAATCCATTTACCGAAATTTTGGAGGCACGGAAAGAAGTTACTCAGCATATACATTTTGTGTTTCTGTATAGAATGCCCAATTGATATGTTTCAAGGTAATCTGGCTCTCACTGCTAATCCATACAGGAAGTGCCTAATCTTTACAGATTTACTGAAACAAAAGAGGGTATGTTTAGCTTTGCTTGCCACAGATTCAATTATAAGATAAACCTCCAAGAAGTGTATGCCAAATCACCCAAAAGGCTCAGTGTAAAAGAAAAAAAAATTCCTAAAATTTTAAATGCTAAGAGAATACAATAGTTATATGAAATAAACCACAAATCAGGCTTTAAAGGGGGATGTAAAAATCAGAAATAGGAAAGGACAAAGATTTTTAACTTTATTTCCTAGAATATTGATTTCACATTTTTGTAACTAATATATCACACATTTCCGATTAGAAATACTTATGTGAATTTGTCCTGCCACAGTTAAAAGTCATTTTAGAATTTTGATAGTGCTCTATCCAAAAGGTATAAATTAGATACTTGAAAATCTACATAGCTAGATATTTAATTACATAGTCATATATTTATGCTAAGGCCTTGATAATCATATCTGTCACTTTTATGCCATTATTTTATTATTCAGTATGCAAATATGTTTAGTTAATGATGCTTTAGTTTCTTAAGGGAATTAATATGAGTTCTAAAAGTATTCATAACTAGAAATGCTTCATAAGCTCTGGAGGAATTTGATCAACAATTAAAATCAGTGTCTTCATTCTTGATGCATTTTAGAAGGAATCAACAGTTTCTTAAGTGAGGATTATTTAAATAAGTGATTCAGGGAAGGTGAAGTGCCATGGGAGAGAGGCAAGTCTCAGATAAACAGTTTCAGATTCCACAACTGCAAAGCATTTAGAAGGAGAAACTTTCTTAACTCTCTGAGGCTTGTCCATTGTGATAAATTATAAGAAAAGATCTACATGGATAGCATTTGAAAAATGATATGCTTCTTTCGACCATCCTTGTCATACCAGAAAACTCAATGTAATTTACTTTTTAATAGTGTGCATTCTTCTACATCAAAGGCAAAATTACGTACCTTCTCTGGTTTCTGGGTTTTGTGAAAAAAAATTACTATTTCTTATTGCTCTCTTAAAATTTCCTATAATATATGCACTGTCATTATAATATACAGAAGTTATTTTTAGAAATGGGAAAAGAATGTATTATAAATCAAAGGAACCAAATAATATACCAAATAATAATTGTTTTAAAATATTCTTTTTTTCATCACCTTGGAAAAGATGTAATTTCTGTAATATTTAAATTTATTAGATAAATGTTTGAGAAGATTTGAGGTTCCTTTCCCTTTTGTTATACTTTCTTCCTTCTGTTTATATGAGAAATAGCTCAGTTATAGAAGCCTTCTAGTCTGGCAAAGGGGACTTCATTCTCTTCTGATTAATTCTATGTTGAACAAGATAATGGAAACAAATGATGGGGTTTGAGTCAGATGGAAAATGAAAGAAGGAGTTGAAACATAGAGAATGGGAAGAATCAATGACTGCCATTTTAGCAGTTTGAAAAGAAAGGGAAAGGTCTAGTCAAGGAACATGTATAAAAGACCCATGGTAATGGACAACAGTGTGGGGACTGACTGAGGGAGCAAGGGGGGGCAGGGCAGGGGAGAGCACTGGGGGGGGTGGAAATTGGGACAACTGTAATTGAACAACAATTCTTAAAAAAGAAACAAAAGAAAAGAAAAGCTAATGCATTGGTGCCACCAACTATGATATATGGACTACTTGAAGAAGATAATGAGTTCAAAGGTAGTGATAACCACACATTAAAAAAATTGGGAAAAAAACCCTAGAGAGAAAATATAAGCGCCTATGGTAACTCACTGAACCCTACCACAAACACCCTCTCCAAATGCTAGATGGAAGACGCATTTCAAAGGTGAGTTTTCCAACGCTGATCTGAAAAACGGACCTCAGTTCAGGGAAGCACATAACACCTTATAACTTAGATCATCCCCTGGGGTTGAAAGGTAAAGTATAATGTAACATACCCCATAGCCAGAGGATAAACCAGCTTGGGTTACCTCTGCATTATTTGGCTGCCCTCATCAGAAACATAAACCGTCTCCACAAGTTTAAGATAAAACAGGAGAGGCCTGATCATTTGACTCAAACAAAACCATCTTAAGTGCAATTGCTATCTCTCCTCCTGATATGGCACATGACTCCTTGTCAAGCCCAGCTGCAGACTGTATCTGTAAGGGTTACAGTTGAGTTTTTTGAGCCTGTCCCTTTCTCTTACACACACTCACTAATACAATCATCTTGTTTTTATTGAAACAACATGATAAAAGTTGCATAAAATCTGCAAACGGTAACTACACGTGGAGGAATTCTGCTAAAAGTAGTACCACCCTGAGACAAGCCTTGAAAGGTAATAGCTTTGTGGGATTTGGCTGCCTGTTGATAATATTTCATGTAAGTTTCCACAGCCAAAAAGAAACACATATTTCAAGGGATTTTTGCAGCTTTTTTCCCCAATATGTGAAAATACAAAGGAAAAAAGTGCATAATACAGCCTTCTAATAAAACTTTGGGGATCATTTTTACTGACATGGCCATACATCTGTGAATATAAAAAAATAGACTTTGGCACTTTTATTCCTTATTGTAATATTACCATCACTTATTTCCTTCCCTATGAATATTTTATACTCCACCCATTCTATGACCCAACCCAAAATAAATCTACTCCAAGCAAACTGTGTGTGCTTATCTGAACAATGCAAGCAAGTATAAAGGATTAAGATAAAGCTCCCACTAAAAACAGAATGTTAAAAAAATAAAACTAAAGTTTCTTTCAACAATATGTTTGTTTTAAATATTATTCTCCCAGAGGCGCTGTAAGCATTGAAGATTTCAAGAAAGAAGCATTCCCTTGTATAATATTTAATAAGCACAGAAACTTTTTTTTTCCCAGAAACCTGTGTGTAGATCAGCTCCACACTGAAAAATTAAGGTAATTATTTGTAAGATTCAAACACAGAAGGTGATTTAGTTTTTGTTACAGTGATAATTGCTTCCAATGTTTCTTGTCTAATTAATCAATTTGTTAGTTGTTGAGCATCTATTATTATGTATTTCAGACCTGAGCCAAAAGAATTATCAATGCAAATATATATTTACACACACACACAATGTATATAAATGTATGTAAGTGTAGATACGTTATTTTAAATATGAAAAAGTAAAAAGAGGGACTAAAGGATTACAACCAAATGTCCTAAAATGCTGAGTCACCTAAGACTTTTGATGTTTAAGATTCGCAGGACAAATAGAGACTTCACAGGAAGGTATTTCTTTGTACAGTGAAGTTGAGAGAGAAAAAGATGGGTAATTCTACTAAAAATGACTCAGATAACTAGGTTGTGGATCCTCTGTGGTCTTTCCAAATATTTGGTTGAAAAATAAAGGACTCTTCAAAACACAAACCAGGCAAACACTATTGATTTGGCCTCTTTCTCTCTGAGTTGACTAAGTCTGGTGCTATTTTACTGAGGTGTAACTGACGATGAAAAATTGTATATATTAAAGGTGTAGAACTTTATGATTTGACATACATATACATTGTGAAATATTCACCACAATTAATCCCTTTCTGTCTCTTGTGCTGTGTTTACATTTTGGATTATTTTTACCATGTGTATGCATTAGCCATTTAAAATAAACATATAACACTTAAATAAAAATGATTTGCTTATCAAAGATAACAATAATAATAAATCAACTTTAGTTAGTATTATGAACGGGAGTGGATCACTGCTCACCATGAGTTAGTTGACTAACTCCATTTACCCACATGCCCACTCTGGCCCTTTAAGCTACAGTTGTGCAAAGCCTCTCGTGGTATCACCAGCTGCAGTCGGGAAGGGGCCATTTGGAGTTCAATATGGAAATGAGACCAGAGCTGGAGTGGGAGCTTGTGGAGTTTTACACAATGTCAGTCCACCCTTTCCCTGTGGAATAGGAATTGTTGGCAAACTAGACATCCTCTCATAGAATAATCTCAGCTTTCTCTTTGAAAAACATACAAAAAAGAAAGAGAGCATTCTAACACGCAACCGCGAGGAACACGCATTAGGATCCTGTGTAGAGGGACAAAAATCTGTATCTTCCATCAGGATTACTGACTGCCCTCCATGTGTCTGGCGGAACCGGTCATTAGATGACCCTTTCTTCATTTTCGTCTAGTGATATTTGAAAGCCTATGGCCTTCGCTGCACTATATTAAGTAACCAGTAAAAAGCAAAGTTGAATGGAATGTTCCAAAGTTATCCAGTAAGTTCATCCTAAGAAAATAAATAACCAGAATAATTCAAGTAAAAAAATTCCATTACCACTCTTTTCTTTTATTCTAATTATTACGTTTATTTTGGCTACATTATCCTAATATCTATTGTATCAGAATCAAAATATACCAAAATAACTGTACTGAGTTATATTTTTACTATGAATAATAAACTTCACTTGTCTGTCCGTATTGGCCAACTTATTTTAGAGCTATTTTAATAAGTGACCTAACTTTACATCTCCCTAATCTGCAAACAAAACAACTTCGATCACCTCAAAAGTTGTGCCAAATAACATTAAGAAATGATGCTGAGGCAGCCTGAGGTTTCACACACCCTTCAAGGATTTGTTAATGCCTTTTCATCAGCATTGGCCTATTAGAGTTACCGTTATCCCTCTAACATGCTAGCATTCGATTGAAAGTCTAAGAGAGAATTTTTATAAAATTTCTCTGGGAATGTCTTATAATATTTGTATATTTTCAACTGCAGGATAAAACAATGTGTTGGCATTGACACCTATGTGGTATTGCTGAGGTTTCTGTTCTGTAATAAATTCTACTGCACACAGATGAGAGTAAATTGTGCGTTTTGCATTAGTTTCACAGGAAGTTCACTCTTTTCAATAATGTAGGGGTAGTGACAGTAGCTTTCTTCAGGAATGGGAGTATTGCAATGAAGAAAGAATGTGACACCCTGAGCCCATCACTGAAAAATACCTGGTTCACTCTGGAGTGTGTCCCCCAGCAGTCAGGAGAAAAGAGATTTCCTTGAAGCCCACATGTCCAGCTTGCTTGCTCTCTCTTCTCTGACAATACTAGTTTTCACTGTCTTGCCTAACGCAATATAGCACTGGAAGAGGATTCCAGGATCTGGACTATACATACAAGGGAAAGTACTATGAACCCTATAAGATTAAGAAATATTACATAGTGTGTTTTACATCACTCAGTTTTACATAGTATTTACATAATATAAACATAGTATGTTTACTCATAGTTCAAACATAGTATACTCATCCTCCATCCAGCCAAAAACACAATCCTCCTAAATGCAGTTCTATGCTCCACTGTTTAAAATCTTCTGATGGCCAACACACTGCCTGTGAGACAAACACAAGCGCAGAGGCCACACAAGCCCAACTATTACCTGACTGCTGTTTGTTTTCTCCACCTTTCACTTCATAATCTGCAAATACCAGGTTACTAAAGTTCCTCAATGCACGTTATGATGAATCATGCACACTGTTTGTCTGTAATAAATGTTTCCTCTGCCTGCAGTCTTACAAACCTTGACCTTGGTGAGCCATACTTAAGACTTGGTTCATAGAAATCTCCAGAAAGCTACCTATCAACACATGAACCGCCCCTGAACTCCTCAGACTGAACAATGGACCTTTTTTTGTTGATTCCATGGCATCCCCCACCCCCCGTCTTCCATTAATGAATCTATCATAGTAAGTTTTCTTCCTCTTTCCTTCTTAGGAAGCTGTGAACTCCTGGAGGTCAAGGACAGATGTATCCACCAATAGTTTATTCACATCTATGCTGCCAACCACCTTCCAGGTTGGGAATGGGGGAAGAGAGAGAGACAAAGAAAGACAAAGATAACAGAAATGTCTAGAGAGAACTGTGACACCAGGGAGATTCTAGAACAGAGCAACTTGCTTAAAATCAAACAAACTCCATTACAGGAGGTTGTCTAGCATGTCACTGTCACTTTCAATCTGAAAGAAAACAATGAACACAGCGTGCAGTTAATGTTCATGAAGTAGCTTCCTGGTGAATGATAAATATTATCTCTGCTTCCATAATATGCTGTTTCCTCCTCCAATCATCTCACATGCCTGTCCCCCCTCTGTAGGCCCTTTTAGACCTAATTCTTGAAGCCGGGGCACAGTCCCGTTGTCTCCATGATACCTTCTCCAATTAATCCAGGAACCATTATTTTTATCATCTCTGAAACTCTACAACACTGACCCTTTACTCTCACCAGTCATAAGTATTTTAAGGCTTTCTTTCCTTCATGCTTGTTTAATCTCAAAAAACACTGTCTGATTAACATGTTGATACTTGTGTTGTGGCTGAACCCCTGACACTCACATTTGGTGCTGACAGTAAATAAAATTAATGCTCAATTAAGTGATTTTCCCATTTCTCTAATATTTCCCTTTCAGTTAGCATATTAATAAATCAATGGAGAACAATTGGTTAGATTTGAATGTATTTTAGGCTTCCTTTACCCATCCATGTGTACCTTTAAAAAAACGGGAATTTCACCCTGGCTGGTGTGGCTCAGTGGATTGAGCATGGCCTGCAAACCAAAATGTCACTGGTTCTATTCCCAGTCAGGGCACACTCCTGGGTTGCGGGCCAGGTCCCCATTTGGGGGTATATGAGAGGCAGCTATCAATGTTTCTCCTCTTTCTCCCTCCCTTCCCCTCCTGCTAAAAATAAATAAAATCTTTTTAAAAGTACTGAAGTTTAAAGGAACTGTTAATAGGCTGGAGAAAGCTTACTTCCCCTAAAGTAATTGAAAAATGTTTTATGTTCAAATTTGCCAGAAATTCTCTATGTGACCTTGGGAAAGTATATTTTGTATTTCAATTTCAGATTTCTCCTTGTAAAGTAATACACCAGATGATAGAGGAATCTTTCCAAATATAAATGTTGAATGCATATAGACCCATAATTTCTTGATTCAATTGGTGTTAAAAATAGTTTTAAGGGGTTAAATTATCAACACCTAGATAGCTGAACACATGGAGCAGATATGAGTCTTAGTCAACTCAAATGCACAAGAAGAAATATGTTTATTTTCTATAATTGCCTATATATGAACAATTTTAATTTTGTACCTTATTGTATCTGGATAGCAGAAACGTACTCTCAGTCAGTTTGTGGTCACCCCCCACCTTTTCCCTGAGATGTGCCTACGTTTGGGGGTTTACAGCGTGCCAAAGAATGGACAATACGGTAGGGATTAAGTGCTCAATAATGGTTGTGCACAGTGGTATCACCGAGGTACCCAATATTGCCACATCGATCTCCACGGGCTACGCCAAGGCCCCCTTCAAGCCCAGGACCTTGCTCCACGTGTCAGAACAAAAAATGTTCTGCAGCACCTGTGATACTCTGGGTATCAAATTCTACAATTTGGGGGCCTGGGGGTCTTGAGATACATTCGTCTCAAGCACACACAGACACTCTGCCTCGCTAGGTTTTTAAGCTATTCCTTGAAGCCCTCTCCCAGGGTTTTTTCACCACTTTCCCTGAACCCACACTTCTTTTTCTTGATGACTCAAGTTTCCATACTTCCTCTCCTCACCTTCCCACCAACCTGTCTCCATGCCTAGGTTTGTTTATGGTGCTCAATAAATGCTAAGCACCACTACGGTTATCATGTATTACTTCTTTGAATAGTTACTGCAGTGACATTGCTCAAAAATCAAGTATATACTAAGTAGCCAGTTAAAAGCAAAGTTGAATGGAATGTTCCAAAGTTATGACATAATATCCATAAAATAGGACATTTAGGAATTAACTTTCATATATTCATATACATTTATAAGACTATTACCAAAACATTACATAATACTTTATCAAATATTTATGGAGCACTTCCAAAGACACTCTTTTAAGTGCTTTTAAAATAATTCTAAGTTACTTCCCATGCAATACTCTGAGGGATGTGCTGTTGGCAGCTTCCTTTGCTGTTGAAGGAAACTGAGGCTCAGAGAGTGAGCACTCGGAAAGCAGAGGTGAGATTTAAATTTTAGCCCTCCCACCCTAACACAACTATTATAATTTATATCTCTACCCACCAGCCTTTGTACATACATGTATTTCAATATTCTTGTTTTTATTTCTTCATGAATACTGAAAGTCAGAATTGCTATTATTCCAGGAATACTTTGAAAAGCCTAAAAAAATAACTAATGGAGTATAGGACTGAATAGGGGAGTATTCACAGACTCTCCCATGCATCAGTGATAATCAAATATACATTTAGTCTTTACCTTTGGAATCATTAATTAAAAAGCATTGCCAGTTGAACACTAACCTCTCAAGAATACTAACCTCTAATAATAATGACTCACACATTGAAAAAATACATTGAAAAAAGTATCTCTCTTATTCCCTGCAACAATTCTATTGGGATTTCTTTCTTTTTACTATCCCTGTTGCTTATTTTCATCTTTTAATCCACCCTTGACAATGTCAATACATCTTCCCAAAATACAATTTATAATGGGATGCATATTTTTTAGAAAGTTTGAATATTTCCTAACATTATGAGTTCAACTTTCAAAGCATTTAACATTTAACCCAAAGATTCATATATTATATAAATATGTGGGTATAAGGAATATATAAACAGTACTCTACAGGGTGAGGCAAAAGTAAGCTTACAGTTTGAGTATGAGAAACAGAATTTATTCTTTTATTATTATTTATTAATTATTGTGTTATTTTCCATAAAAACTGTAAACCTGCTTTTGCCCCACCCTATATACTTAATATAACCATTACAATTCTAAGTAAAGCATTCAATTTTCAAACTACATTTATAGCATAATGTTTTCCTCACTGTCTTTGCCTCATCCCACCCTGGTATCCGATTAGACTGAATTATCTGCTGTCACCTGAATATGATATTTGCTTTCCATGCCTTTGTTTACCTGGACCCCTTCTTTATTGATGGCATCCTATTCCTCCTGCATGCTCAACTTAATTATCACCTCCTCAACTGTCAAGACTAAAACATAATGTGAACTTGGAAGTCTCCCAATCAGAGCCATGTGCTTCTGTAGTACTGTGCATTTGTAGCATAGTCACATTTTATTATATTACTTCTTCATGTGCCTATTGTATTTATCATTGTAGCCTAACATAGTACATGGGATACAGTAAGTGGATACTGAAAGATTATAAATCCAAACATTATAGTAAGATGGCAGAGCAGGAACTGTTACATGTATTTAACAGATGAAGCACATTCCAAAGTGAAAACGGCTTGCTCAGGGCTACAGACTAACTGCAGAGTGACAAAGCTGGGTGAAGGGAATGAAGTATTGAAAAAGAATACCAGGGCATCTCATTGTGGTTTTAATTTGCTTCTCTCTGATAGCTAGCAATACTGATGAGGTACCACTTCACACCAGTCAGAATGGCCATCATAACCAAAGCAACAAACAACAAGTGTGGAGAGGTTGTGGAGAAAAGGGAACCCTACTACACTGCTGGTGGGATTGCAGATTGATGCAACCACTATGGAAAACAGTATGGAATTTCCTCAGAAAACTAAAAACGGAACTGCCTTTTGACCCAGCAATTCCACTGCTAGGATTATATCCTAAGAACCCTGAAACACCAATCCAAAAGAACCTGTGCACCCCAATGCTCATAGCAGCCCAATAGCCAAGTGCTGGAAGCAACCCAAGTGCCCATCAGTAAATGAATGGATCAAAAAAACCTATGGTACATTTACACAATGGAATTCTACTCAGCAGAAAGAAAGAAGGAGCTCCTACCCTTTGTGAGAGCATGGATGGAACTGGAGAGTATTATGCTAAGTGAAATAAGCCAGGAGGTGAAAGACAAATACCATATGATCCCACCATTAACAGGAACCTAATTGACAAAACAAATAATCAAGCAAAGTATAACCAAAGACATTGAAATTGAGAACAGGCTGACAGTGACCAGAGGGGAGGTGGGAGGGGATAATGGGGGAAAAGGACGAAGGGTTTACAGGAACAATTATAAAGGATGTAGGGACAATAACAAGGGGGAGTGGAAATGGGGGAGGGAGGTGGGGAGGGGTTGGGGGAAAAGGTAGAAAACTGTACTTGAACAACAATAAAAAAAATAAAATAAAGTTCTGAGTGGAAACTCTGAAAGAAAACAAAAAAAGAATACCAGGGCAAACTTAGAGAGACTGAATTATGAATACTTTAATTTTTATGACCACAATCGAGACAGCTATTTCACATCTCTTTTTAATCTTCCATCACTCTTATGTATCTCCTTACTCTCCAAAACCGACATTTCTTACTTTAATAAAAAAGTGGAAGCACAAACAGAGCCTTACTGTAAATAAAATGGGTGAACAAATAGGCGTATGATAAGGGAGTAAGGGTGATCTCACTTTGACATGTGGGACTCCGGTGATTACAAGGGCTTAAAATCTCGACTTGGTCAACAAGAGGTCAGCCTCGCTTTTGGTCCTTACTCTGTCCCTCCCAGATAATGTTCCCAGAGACAGAAGGAAACCTCAGATACACTCATGTCTTGGATCATCTCCACTAGTTCTCTGGGTTGATGTTTATAAAAGCAGAAAAAATAAATACTGATAGAAAAGAGACATGAAAGAATGAATGAGACTTACTAGTGAGTAAAAGAAGATGGAGCATATCATTTTTCTGTCATGGTGAGGTAACCTTCTTGGGATATATTTCATAACTAATTGGATATTCTGTTGCCACATAATGGAAAAAGCAGCTCTTTATTTCTTAGAGTTCTTTAGGGTAATGCATACCTTTTTGTAGTTAAGATTGGCTTTCAGGGCCTGTAAGGTGATAAGAACTACTGAAGCTTAGGGTAAATTCTGGGTGACGCCCTTTGCAATAATTAAGCTCACTTAGAGCTACACTCTATATAGTACCGAACACACCTCATCAATTTTACTTGCTTATATGACGGTCTACTCCCTCAAACTGTGAGTTTGTGTGTATTCCCAATACTTAGCTTATTGTTAAACACGTAGGAGATACTCAGTATCGAGTGAATATATACTTGTATGATTTTGCTTGTTCTAGAAATTGGATGAAACTTCAACTCAGAATGAAATAGAATTCACCACATTTTAAGGAAAGTTACCAATCTGAGATCATTACATCACTGATATGATTTGAATACTAACTACCTCATAAGACAAACACAACTTGAGGCAGTGCTGGAAACCTAGTACTAAAAATTTTTTAATTCATTTTTTAATGTGAGATCTAATAGAGAATTAAAATTTCAGAAAGAACTCCTATGTTATTGGCTTGATCTTCGTACCTTTTACAAAACCTCAGAAAAGCACATGTTTTAATAATTACTTTCAGATGCTGCTAAGTAGATGTAATTCCTATCTATAAGATTCCCTGTATTGTTCATCAGAAATTTCTTCAGAAAAATGCATTATTATTTCTTCAGTGTATTTCAACATTAAAAGGTTTGTAGTCGTGATCTAGAATACTTGCAATGTAGGAAAAAGAGACAAATTATTTCCTGTATAATTTTTTCCTCTTTGATGCTGCTTCATTTATAATTTTTTGGTATAGTTTTAAGGTAACAGTGCCAGATCTAAGCATCTTCATATAAAATAAAAATTCAATCAAGGTGAAAGCAGAAGGAAATGACTTTCCCTTAAGTCATTGCTTCTTACTTTGGTGGTTGTATGGTTTCCGCTTCCCATGGGATAGGCCATACAACACATGATGTTTACCCTTAGCTTCTTCCATCTCTCAGAGCCTTGTAAGGTTCTGCTTGTGAATATACTTGGTTTGTTTATTAGGAAGAGGACATAGTTCAAAGAAAAAAAAAGCTTATTTATCATTTTTTGTCTGCTCCTTTGTGGATCAAGCTAGTCCCTGCTATTTAAAGCAAGTTCAAATATTTAGCCTTAGCATACACTGGGTTTCTAATATTTTCATTGAAAGTTTAATGTTGCCTAACTTTGTTTTGATATCACTTAAGGGTCCAGTCACAGGAAATCCATAATTCTTTTAGGTTTAAGACATAAGGCTTTGAGAAAAAGGTATTTGCAATTATTTCTATCTTGCAGGAAATTTAAATTCTAATTTTGCATCAACCTCCAACATGCAGGGAAATTCACCATTTTATTAGGTATTGTTCTCTCATTCAGTAGGACTGTGTCCACCTAGGGAGTACGAGGCAGGTATTACTGAGGAGCCCAAGTGATTACCCCCTTTGAAGAAATTCCCAGGCCTCTACTCTCACTCAGAGTCTGTTCACCAACCTGTTGATTCAGCTGGGCTCTTTAAACACCTAAATCCAACAGACTTTCGTGTGTCAATAAGGCTTTGGCTTTTCAGTTAAGAGAAGCCTGAGTATGAAGAAGGAAAAAATGTGGCGGCTGGCATAGGGACCACTGTTTCCATTCCCTTCATTACTGTGAGACACTTGTGGTTTACAGGAAATGTCAAACCCCTGACCGGGCAGACATTTGCCATTCTAGATTGATTTTGCATCAGTTTATTTGGCACATAAATGATCGCTTATATGGATTCTACTTTTCCAACTCTTAAACATTATTCTTTAATCACATTTAGGGATCTGCCATAGTCTCTCCATCATTTTTGTTTAGGTCATATCGTGTAGTTAGTCAAGTTTGTCTTCTCTGCCCTCTTTTCTTCCAAACTCTCTGTGCTATGTGGGCAACCCAACTTCCTCTGTAGGTCCTCAGACACTTCATTCCTTTAATTGTAGAGGAGGAACTGCAGGTTATCCCAGGGTGTGGATGGATGAGGGTACGAGGAAGCCAGGAGAGTTTTCATGTTACGTTTATAGAATCCAAAGAATAAACAGAGAGATAAATTTCCCACAGCCACTCTCTACATGTGCAAATATTTAAGTTACAGGTGGTATATTCAGAATTTATAACCAGAGGCAGATCTCCAAGTTTCCCACATGTAGACTTTGCAATGTTTAATGGCTTAGGAATGCATGCTTGTCCAGTTAGTTAATTAGTTAGCTATATGCAAAACTAATATCTTGCCTAGTGAGAGTTGGGGAGTAAACACATCTCAGAGGAATAAGCACAAACTGATGTCATGCAAACCTGGGCAAAAATCCCAGTTCGGTCAACAGTTAGATTTTTAAATATGAGCAAGTTTAGTTTAACACTTTAACAGTCTGGGCTTTACTTTTCTCTTCTTTAAAGAAGGAAATAATTGTGTTCTCTTAGATGGGAGAGAATCTAGAAAGGACATTGATTGATACATTGCCAGGGGTGACTTTGCTGCCCAGGTTAACAGGGCAGGAATCCTGCCCCTGAGACTCCATACGGATCCTGAAACTTGACTGATGAAAACAACTTTCCAGTTTAGAAGACCACTCTTTAAAGATTACGATACTACTTTTAAAAGCTGGTATGAAGTATAATTAAGAACATAGACACAATACAGTGTACTTCAGAGAGTGGGCTCTTAGTGAATGTTAACTTTTCACGTTTATGATGTTAAAAACTACAATCATAATAAGAAGCTGTGGTGCCAATATGTGGGTCATAATCGAAACGTGATGAAGCTAATGCCTGGGAGCAGGATGTCGGTCAGATCGCCAAGGTCTGCGGTTCGGCCCTCGCATGTTGGTTTCGTGAACGCAGTGGCGGTCACTACTAAGGGCTGGTTCACAGCCATCAGACTCACAGACAATGAACTTAACAATTCACAGTGAGAAATGTAGTTGTCGCACACAATAATCCCAGTGTTCACCACTGAATTCCTCAAAAGAAATCAGAGTAAACCAAGGGTCATAAGGGAGTGGTAACAGCCATGGTAGAATGCTGGCTGGTCTTAAAGGTGAGGGTTACAACAATATATTAAGCTAATGCATCCACAGCCACCATCAGAATTAATTTACCATACGGACAGGACAAGATATTCCATAGGGGAGCGGGAACTTTCTATCTCCTGGGCACTGCTGGTGACACAGAACCCATGAGTCTTTCCAATTTTTCTCCTCCCTTTCTGTTTCCAGGGTGGGCCGGGTCCCTTGCATTGCCAACTCAGTCTCTCTTCTTTTTTTTTTTTTTTTATCCTTCCTTTCCTTTTGTTTTATGTGTTTTCGTTCCTTAATCTTTCTCTTTTCCTTTCTTTCTTTTAGGCAGGATAAAATACATTTCAATAGCTTACAACCTGTATATGATAAAGTCCTTCTTCTTCAATCCCATTCAATGACCTTCCTGGGCCACAGATTCGTATATTGACATTGGGAGGTGTATTTACCTTTGATCTTATTAAATGTACAATGATTTGGGCTGATTTGTTTCTTACAAGTAAGATTAACTTAATATTCTGGAGGTAACATGCTTCACTCCCACTACGTATATTAGGAAAATACTCCTTAATAAGTCAATTAAACACATAATGCATTTGAAGTGTACCATCCCCGCAGAAATGAGTGACTGACATGTAATAACTTTGCCTGGGAAAAGGCTTCAGAGTTGAAACTCAGACACTAGAAACCTAGGTCCTCTGCACCTGCAGATGCTCCCGTCATGACCCAGCCAGCAAGTCATGGTGGCTCCCAGGTCCGAGCGTCACTGGATTCCACGCTACGCAACAGAACAGGACTGGACTGTAGGCTTCCAACCAGGAACTCATCTACTTGCTTCCCTTTTCACTGCACTTTATGATGCCCAGTCAGAATTTTTATTTTCCTTATCCACTGTGGCCTAGTCTAGAGATTTCTATATAGAATGCTTTATTTCTTCTAAAGTTATCTTATTTGAGTAACATTAGCATGTAATACCACGAAAGTGATATTACTTTCCCAGCACTTAACACAGTGCCCAGAAGGTGGTCAGTAGTCAAAAATAGTGGTTGAATGAATGAATGAATGAACGTACAATGAAAGGGAAAGAGGAATCAAACACCCTTTCATGTGGCTTCCTCCTCCTTTTAAAAGCCAAAGAGTCCCAGTGCCTTTTGTCCTTTCTCACCAGAGAGCCCCAAAGGCAAGGAGTGGACGCTGCCTGCAAAAACATGACCTCGGCCAACGCGGTGAGCTCTAGCGCATATGGTTTTGTTTTTCTTATGTCAAATTCTTACAGAATATTTTAACACAAAAACTATGTTTTCAACTAGTCCATAACCCCTTAGCCTTATTGATATCTTTGTTCATTGTTATTCATAACCTCTGGCATCAAACCTTCACTCCAGGAGTTTGGAATTCTTATGGCACTGACAGGTCTTTGGAATCCAGGTCTTTTGAAGTTTCAATATAATGGAAGTGGTATCTTCTGGCAATTTTACCTGGACAGTTATATAGACTGTAAAACTCATCAGAATGAATACTGTGCCTGTAAACTGGAACTCAATGAAAATTATACAAAAAAGGTACCTATGTGGTATTTAATCCTCAAAATCATCCTATGGGAAAATCAGACATTATCCTGTTTAATAAATGCACTACATTATTTTGTGCATGGGGCTTAGAGTAACTTACATTTTTTTAAATGATAATTTTATATTATATCCATCCTCCCTCCTTTAGGGCATGAGCACAGATATCTCCAGGTAACTACTGTGGAAGACAGTTAAGCAGACAATAGGTCATGTATGCAGAATACTGGTATTCAGACTGTGACCCAGGAACTAAGGGATTGAGCCAGCACAACTGTGGCTTATTTTTAAGAACAATGACCTAACATGCATTTAGAATCCAGGTCATTTTAAGTCTCAAGCATCAACCCTCCATCTTACTTTGTAAGGCATCAGTATGATCAATATTTCTATTACTCGGCCCTGTACTGGATCCTCAGTTACATCTCTCAGAGACGGAGACCGTAATAAAGCCAAAGCTAGGTTACAGACCCACTGTGGAGAGTCACAGCCCCTTCTCTGAGAATGAAACCAAATACTACAGAGCCATCCCCGGGTAATCCGGACTTCCGAAACTAGCAGGTGAACCTCTGAAAAGTCCAGCGATTGTTCCCTACCATCTGTCAACAAAAACCACTTTCTTTTCTGTTTTTTCATGTCTTCAGTTTTCAAAGATCGGTTTAAGATTGCAGGTGGCAGTGAGTTTTAATTAAAGTAGATTGAATAGATTAGTGGACTGGAAATTGGAGCAGAGCACTGATGCTTAATAAAGTCAATTATTCCTAATATTTTCTTGTAGTTCCATGAACTTATACTGTTCTATGGCTAAGCCCTATTTTTACTACCTTCTATTTTTAATGTAGCATATGCATTTACAAATACATTTCATGGATTTCTCCTATAATTGTAGCCACTTAAGTAATTTTGTTAGAAGTATTTATTAAACAAAAATATTATATATATCTAATCCTTGATAGCACATTGCTACTAACAAAAAATCATACTGAACAAAGTTTTTCAACAATTTACATTTCTTGCTTAATTCAATGTTTTCTGGGCTCTAGTTCTATGTTTATTGTCCATAAACAGGGTGGGGCAAAAGTAGGTTTACAGTTGGTTCTATGGAAAATAAAACAATAATTAATAAATAACAACACAGGAATAAATTCTGTTTCACATACTCACAACTGTAAGCCTTTTGCCCAACCCTGTATTAGTACTTTCTAATACTAATAAGAATTAGTAAGTTCTAGTAGATTCCTTTCTAATGCTAAGTAGTTATGTTATTATTAGTTTCTTAGTTATCTGTCCAGTGAAATACTTAAAACAACATTAGTTTTCCACAGCATAAACTTTATTTCCCACTTCTTTTATTCAGGCTTAAGCTAAGGTGGGCTCGACTGAGTCCTCTCTTCAGGGTCCTGAAGGCCTAAAGCCACGGAGTTGACCTGCTGGGCTTTCACTTGGAGGCAGGGAAGAACCCAGTCTCCTGGGTTATTGGAAGAATTCAGCTGCTTGTGGCAGGGGGTCTGAGGTTCCCATTTCCTGGCTGGCAGTTAGCTGGGGTCCCATTTTGGCTCCTAGACAATATCTTATTCCTCACCATTTAATTTCCCCTGCCCCATCTTCAAGCCAACAAAGGCACATCAAGTCCTTCCCGGGCTTAAAATCTGATTTCCCTCTGCCTTCCTTCCTCTTTGACACCATCTGAGGAAAGCTCTCTGCTTTTAAAGTCTCACAGGACAACCTCCCCTTCTTCAGGGCAACTCTGCCCCACAAGGTAACACAACCGTGGGGGTTCACATCACAATCACAGGTTCTGGGTATTCAGGGCTGTGAAACCTTGGGGGCCCTTCCCGGGAATTCTGCACACTACATTAACTGAAATGATTGCCTCAACTTACTTATTGAAATGATTGAAGAGTGGCAGCGAAGGTTGACAGTGCAGGCCAAAGAGCAGCCACCCTGGTTTGGGCAGGACTGAGAACTCTAGACCAAAAAGAAGCCCAAGAAACACCCTGATATGTGACCATTTGGGAAATAATAGCCAGAAGGATTTACAATTCTTTTGGAGACTTTTGGAATACTTAATTATAAAGTGATAAGAACACAGCAAACTAAGTAAGCCAGAAAAGGAAGGAAAATACCTGCAGTTAGAACAAAGAAGTTTTACAGGAAATGAAATGTAATCAGAGCACAATATCTGGCTAAGCAATAATCCTCACATAATCACATTAGGCAGTTATCAAGTAGTGAGTTACCCAAATTATGGTCAGTCTTTATTGCAAAAATGGAAGAAGGAAAAAGAGCATGTGTGATATAACACTGCTAAAATTTAATCTTGCATAATATAAGGTAAACAGAAATTGGTAAATAAATATATATGTGTAATTTAGAAATATAAAAGAATTTGAGTAGGTGGTGACGAGAGGGCTTTTCCTTTTATTTATAAAATTTGTAGTATTTTGAATCTTAAAGCTACATAGATTTAAAAATATAAATTATTAAAAAGGAAGATAGTATTTATGCAAATACTTCATATTTTAACAATTAGTCAAATAGTTAAGTATACATTTATAAGTTAAATATAAATACATACATGTATTATACATATATACATGTATTTATATGTATATGTATTTATATTTAACTTATAAATGTATATTTAACTTGTAAATGTATATTTAACCTATAAAGATGTGTTTTTATACTCTAAATTTTTAGACAATTACATTTGCTTTAGCAACTTTATTTTTTAATTTTTTGTTATTAATGATTAAAATAATTTTAAAGCACCTCTACAGAACACCTTTTTTTCCATGCCCCACTTCTCTACAAACATGTCAGCTTATAGAGAATTAGATAAAGGAGGTGAGATTAAAAACTGCATTGAAATTATGGAAGAAGCAGACTGTACAGAGGGCCAGTCATGTAGAATTACTACCAAACCTTCAGAACAAAGAAAGAAGCCCTTTTAGGCTCCATAATGTAAGTAGGCTGCTTCAGGAGTTACCCATGCTTTGAGCACTAAATTCTAGACTTTAGCCGTCCCTGAGCCAGGTTCTGCAAATAACAAATACAGAGGCTCTTTAACCCATATTTGTCTGGAGTGAGCAAACGCCCACTCAAAGAGAATCACACACATGGCTTCTTCATACCCGTGTATATGCAAAGAATGAGAATAGATCCAGTCTGAGTTGTATCAGATACTAGTTTCGCCTCACCAAGTAACTGATGACAGCCTTCAACACTTTCCTGCTGAAAAAGTAATTCTACTTGCATCTGGAACCTCTTTGTTGTTCTAGGTTCTCCGCACACTTGCTGCAGGTCTGCATTTGTATGATTGCAACCTGCTTCCCAGCCCCTATACTGGTCAAAGTCACTGCCTCTCAAAATGACCACTTCATCATACGATCCCCGTTTCTCTAACCATAGTGCCTCGTGCAGCCTTTTCAGAGCTCTCTCTGTTCTTTGGAATCATGTTGTTGTGGGATTGTGGCATTTCTTGTATATATCACCGGTAAGCATTACTAAAGCAAAGTGACTTAGGACGTAATAGAAGAAATTAAATGGTAATGTCCTAAGTCTCTTTGCTTATCATTATATGCAGCCAATTTACATTAAATATTTAAGTTAATAAGTGTATACCAAGGAGCTATTTTATATTAGGCTCTGTAATGATGAATAAACTCTCATCTCTGACCTCAAGAAGCATTGAGCTGAGAGGAGAAAAACCACCAAGGAGGCAGTTTTAATACAGCTTCTCGTGCTCTGTGACACATTGGGCCAAACAAGCCCAGGCAGCACCTTAGAGGAACACTGCATCCAGATGTGCGAGGGCCTGGGAGATGGCTGTCAGAAGAGGTCAAACTGATTCCGATGATCATTTCAAACAGTCATTGTTCCTTGACTTAGGAAACCAAAATCCACTTTATTTCTGTCTAGCGTCTCATCCTCTCACAAAGATTGTACTGAACTCCCAATTCACAAACTTTTCTGCCTTCCTTCCTGGCATGACATCTCATTAGAACCTATATTCTCAGAGGGTCTGTGAAGAGATCGTTCATGACAGGGAACGCCCACGTACTCAGTGTTGAACATAAAGGTTCATGTCCCTGAATCCAACATCTGCCGGCCATTCCCAACCATCATTTAAAACAAACCAACCTTCCTTGTGTTACTTAGTGCAACACCGTAGACTCGCTTTCTCATGTTTGCTCTTCTGTTCTCAGTGGTGGGGAGGTGATACAACTGAGTAGATCTCACTTTCATCCCCTACCTTTAGACCCCATAAAAAAAAATGGCATCTTTATGATTTTTATCACAAAACCTCTTGGTCCACATAAGCGAATCAATTTTTTAAATGACTACATATTTTAGAGGTACGTGGAAACAGAAAACATTTACACTATAAACTATAAAATACCAGAAATTCCACTGAAGCAGTACATTGTGTGTGTGAATACTTGTTTTCCCAAGGCTGAGTATTCTGCCAACTGGTGCCTGTCAAAAGAATTTGGCATAGCTTACTGGAAGATAAAAAACAGAACTAACTTATCTAGCTCCAATCCAGCACAAGAAATAACAGGGAAACATGTATGAATCAAAAAATAAGGGACAGGAAAATGGAGGCAGCCAATTACCTTACCTACCTACACTCCGCTGTTAAATGTAATGATGCTGGGAAGTGCTAACAATTGTCCTACGTAAATAAACTTGATCTCAAAAAACCTGGGCTGGCACAGGTTGTGAAGCAGTGCATGGGGACACTGCGCCCCACAGCATGTGCTAAGTCCAGGGCCAGAGAGATGGCTTTGGGGACGGGGAAGGGGCAAGCATGGCCTCTGCTTCATTGAACTGCCCAGACATTGCACAGGTGGTTGACATCATGAAGATCTGAACTTCGAAGTACACCTTGACCACCCATAGAAAACTGTTAAAACAGCTGCAATACAGGAATACCCAAATCCTCTGAACCTGAGTGTGTGTTGGACAGACACACAGATGCCTCTAGAAAACTGCACCACCATAGACTTCTCAGCACAGAGTGGGGGCTGCCTTCTATTATGAAATCTTATTAGTGCAGCAAGAAACAAAACGTGAGCAAGAACATTCTCTAGTTGATCCTGCAGAGAAAACAATGGAACTTAAATCCACGGATACTTCATTTACAAATGTGTTTTCAGTAGGTGAGGGATTTGTATACAAACCATATCCTCAGGAACCAGAAAAAACTGCTTTGACTCAAAAAGCCATAATCATCGTGAGTCAGTCTCAGTGGTTATCTCAAAGGACTGAAGGCAACTACAATATCTCCAAATGCTCCTAAAGGCTGAACAACAGTGTAATGTGTGATACAGAAATTAAATGCTGAGATTTAAGAATTGAGGGCTTCAGTAAGAGGGAACAAGCAGCATTTGTAAAGAAATAATGATGAAAGTTGATGAAAGAAATGATGCTCTCTGCTAGCTGGCAATATATTTATTTGTTATTTTAAAAAATACAACTATATTTTAGGTGGAATTTTTTTAAATAAGGTGAAGAAAGGCCATGAGACTTTTGAGCAAAACAAAGAGGTACAGGGTTTTTAAATAACAGGGGTCATCCAATAAAATGAAATAAGAAACTTGATATCATTTATAAGACTTAAGTTAAAAATTACTTCCACCACCTAACGTAGTACCTCATACTCAAATGCATACAGAGGATTTAAACTGGAAGGAGCAACATCTCTGAAGCTTTAGCTTGGTATACATCAAAGAGCTTAAATTCTTAGTGGCATGGTAGCTAAAAGGAAGAGCTCCTTTTGATATGCTTATGTACCTACCAAGATGACTTAGTTGCAAGGGATCATATCCTAGTGGTAATGTTGAGGAACTAGGAAGGGCAACGAGGGCAGCATTCTAGAGCAGGACAAATGGGGCAGTGGCAATTCCCTAGAGATGAGAGAAAACGGGAGAGAAGAACAGAAGTAGGTACAGGTATTTTTTTTTTGAAGAGTCTGAGGCTGACTTTGGCCAAGGATAAAACCAAACAACCTCTCCAGGGTGCTTATATAATATAAAGGGAGTAGGTTCATGGCCAGGGAAATAAGAACCTGTGATACATACCAGATGACTACACACACACACACACACACACACACACTGCATTTAATTTACAGAAAGTCTTAGAACAGGAGAAACTAATACAACCCAGTTTTAGGCTGCTCTAGAGCTATCCTGCTATGAAATATAAATGGAAAGTTAAGAACCTGTAAGTAGGTTAATTATAATAACTTGTGGCAAAGAAGGAGTACAAAGCCATAACAAAAAGAGTATTCATTGTGCAAATTTATCTAAGACAAATGGTTTACACAATTCAAGAATATTTAGCTAGCTTTATGTAGGTCCCTTCCAATAATGAGAATGCTCTGAGCCAGTGGCACCAGACTCCAGGGATGCTGGTGAAAGTTATTTCCTGTTGTTTCTAAGGAGCAGATGCGATGGGAGATTCCTACCACTGATGTTTGAAAGGGTTCTAAATTCTTAGAAGGGGCCTTTCCCCTAATGCAATGTTTTGGAAATGCTTTTCTCATTGCCTCGCCCTATTAACAACTTTTAGAGGAATACTCTGTCTGAACCTCTTTTGATATCATATACCCGTTTTAAAAAAAATCTCCTAATAGCATGTGTCTCTTTTTTATCATGCTTATTACAGCTGAAATTTTGCATTTGTGTGATTTTTTAAAAATGAGTATCTTCCTCTCCCAGTAAACTCTAATCTTAGATGAGGGAAATGCTCATTTTTGGTAGTTAGTATATTTCAGAGTGTACTCACATTTATTATTTGTTGAATAAATATTAACAAATAATAATATATGAAATAATACATGAATGAATAAATACCAATAAATGAACAAAGGAGTGAGTGCATGAGTGAATGAATGGTCTTCTCAAGTCATACGTCTTAAGTAGATTAAAAATCTGTTCTTCTGCCTGAAGTCACTTGGTTTTGCTGAGAGAGGCAAAGGCTGTATTCTTAGCACACAAGTCACAATCAAAACCTAGGCTAATAGAGAACTGGGTTTTCGAAGAGGTGGCGTCCGAGCTGACCATGGTGACTGGCAGGAATGCCGATGCACAGCAACCACACAAAAGTGGTGCCACTACCTAGGGGAGAAGGCGCCTGACATTGTGTGAAAAGGTGTCCATAGAGGTTCACGCTGGTCAGGTGGAAGAGGAGCCTCCCTCAGTTGATGAGTCCCCACAGTGCTGGGATTGCAAACATGACACCAAGAGAGACTCAGCCAAAGATACTGGCTTTGCTTCATCACTGCACTGAGGCGACATGCACAGTAACACACTACACATTTCATTTACTGAACTGTACTTCAGAGAATGAATTTCCAAATTAGAGTCAAGAAGAGGGTGAAACGATAGTGCAGATGAAGGAGCAAAGGAGTTAAGATCCTTTACTTCAAACAAAGTAGTTGTTCGTTCATCAGTTCCATGTTTTGGTGTGTATCACACAGAGTGTAAGCTCCGTGAGAGCAGAGGTTTTTGTCTGTTTCCCCAACACACAAAGCAGCGTCTGGTGCACTGAGGATTTCAGTACATTTTTATTGAACACATGGTCGAAGTTTTACTTAAGAAAGAATTTTGCTGTTTCTTAATATAAAGAGTTGTTATAAATTTTCCAGAGAGTATGCATATCATTTTTTGAAGGATTGTTATATAGAAGTGGAGTTATATTCATCATTCTTACCATCAATTTTTAAGGACTTGTATATAGTCTCTTGTTCAGTGCAGCTGAATACAGCAACAAAGTCCATCCTCACAGTATTTGGAATCCCAATGTCCACTGTCTTTAAGTCCCATCTTTCTGAATTACTAAAGTAGGTCATCAGCTCCTGGACGATCTAAATTCGTGCCTTTATGTTAGAAACAATTTCATATGTGAACTTTGACATTTACTGCTAATCTGTAGAGTTAAGTGACTTAGTGGTTCATGTTTTCATATTTATTTGAATATCTGCATGGAAGAATCCCATTTGAATGAAAACAATGTGCTGCATGTGCTATCATTAGTAGGGAGGCGAGAAAGAAGACATCTACAGAATAAAATACATATGGAGCTTCTGTTTCATTTAATTTCCAGTGCAATGTTATCACCTATACAGAATGCTACTAGATGGATCAAAGCAATGGATCGTTTGGCTACTTTTGTGTCAGAGGAAGGAAAGGTGGCAGAGAAGCTGCTCAATTGTTATATCGCTAGAGGTAGTAACAGTATTTAACAGATTAAAAAGTATATTCACCTTTCCACTTAGTAACAGAGTTAAAGTTACAGTGATTAATGAGTTTCTTATTTCTAAATATTCATGAACCAGTTTCATTTTCCTCTTAACATAAAGTTTCTAAACATAGCAAATATCAAATAGCAGTGCCTATTTTACTACTTTCTAAAGCTTATTTAATGACAAATCCCCACTGCTGGAGCGGACTTCTAAAAACCAAGGAGTGTAATAGCCTTGGTGTGACAATAAATGCAATCAAGTCAATAAATGGGTACACAAAATTCACAGTTAATGGCCACCCACAAACTCAAATTAACAAAATATTCCCATGTAGGTAAGTAAAGAGAAAAACGTCAAGCGTTGTGGGAGGATGGTAGTAGAAGTGGCATAATTTGTTGTTTCTTTTTCTTTAGTCTTTTCTGAATAAAAACAAAAGTGAATATGATATAAGAATATCCCATAGTTGACATCTACAACAAATGTAGGTGACAAGGAATTATCACAGACTCCAAAACACAAACAGAAGGAACAAACCAGCAATAGATACAGCGTGGTGTATCAGTGACTCTGCAACAGGAAGCAAAGAGAAGGCAAGCAACCTCTGAGCGGCCTGAGTCAGAGAACCGTAAAAACGCCAGCAGCTAGCACTGGAACCTCATCAGTCACTCTGAGCAAAGACACAGTAACTGGGAGAGGATAGTGAGGCTCCAATTTGCAGGCTGGAGCAAGGGGACGTTAGGAAATGCTCATGTTAATTCTTTAAGTAATTCTGAGTCTTATTTTGGACTCTGGACCCAAAAACTTGCTAAAGCTGATGAACTGGCATACCCTCCCAGGAAAACACCTCGTACTCTGAACAACTGCTAGAAACAAAATGCAAGCTAAGGGCTACAAAGATGATAATGACAAAGAGAGAAACAAACAAACAAACAAGGCAGGATATAAAGAAGAAAGATTTCAGAAAATATAAAGCTGTATATTTTATTACCTTGTAAAACAGGAACTCTTGTGCTACTTTGCTGATTATGCAAGTGGAACTATGGCTACCCCAAATTGTAATATGCTATATTAGTAAATTAAAAATTTGTTTTTTAGACTTGGTATGGAAAAAAATGAATGTGAACTACTGAAATAATGATTTTGCATTTTATGTTGAATATATCATATTAATATTTATATTAATATTAGTTTTACTAATTTATAGTTTTGTCCCATTTTCCTCCCTTTATGCCCCTTCACCCTGCACACCCCCTCCCACCTGTATTCCCCCTCTCTAGTTCATGTCCATGGGTCAGACATACAAGATCTTTGGCTTCTACATTTCCTATACTATTCTTACCCTCCCCCTGTCTATTTTCTACCTACCATTTATGCTACTTATTTTCTGGACCTTTCCTCCCTCTCTCCCCCTCTGACTACCCCACTGATAACCGTCCATGTGATCTCCATTTCTGTGATTCTGTTCCTGTTCTAGTCGTTTGCTTAGTTTGTTTGTTTGTTTGTTTGTTTAGGTTTAGTTGTTAATAGCTATGAGTCCTTTGTTAATAGTTAATAGCTTATGTTGTCCTTTTACTGTTCATATTTTTGATCTTCTTTTTCTTAGCTAAGTCCCTTTAACATTTCATATAATAAGGTGTACAGGGTAGAGGGGAATAAAGGTAGGGGGAAATGGGACAACTATAATAGCATAATCAATAAAATATATTTTAAAAAAATTTTAAAAATAAAATAAAAATAGGCAATGGAGATGAATAGGCAGTTGGCAAAAGACAGATCCAAATGGTAAATCCAAATGGACAGCAAACACAGAAAAATGCTCATTCTACTGAGTGGTCATAAAAATTCCAATTAAAGTTACAAAGATGTATCACTTCATACCCATACATTTAAGAAGTGCTAACACACACTCCTAGGGTGAATGAGGGCTCCATTACATTACCGGTAGAGATATGAGTTGTTGACAGCCTTTTGGGAAAAACAATTTAGTAATATCTATTGAGTATGTACAGTCTTTGACCTAAAGCCTCTATTTATAATGTATAATTGTGTCAGTGTGTAGGGCTGTATGTCTGGTAACATTCTGTGCAGCATTGGAGGGGGGTGCTGAAAAGCCTCAAAAAGATTGTCAAAATGGGAAACCTAGATCATAATTCACAAGTACTATAAAGAATAAATTAGAGGTACTGACTCAGAAAATTACAATAATTTATATTTTTATATTCTGTAATTAGTACCCTAATGTTTAATTAAGAAACTTATATGGTATTCAGATAATATTGTGGACATCGTGGTTAAATAACATTATTTAATTTAATTTATTTAATTTAAATAACATTAAATAACATCAATTTCTTTTTACTTTTCTTTAAATGTGAACACTTGAAAATTTAAAATTACGTATGTGCTTTATTGTAACAGAACAGAAATTCCAGGAAACAAAGCAAATACGGATCATTAGAAAACAACGTGGAAATGTAAACAGTGACTCAATATTTGACATTAAGGGGGATTAATCCCTTTGTCATGATTTAAAAAGGATGTTTGCTTTTAGAGATACATACAGAAATGTTTACAGATGTAATGACGAGATGTCAAAAGGGGGCTGGGAGAAGTGGGCGGGAGTTCCGAGGAAGCCAGTCCGGCCATGAGCTCCCCGTACTGGCGTGAGCGGGGGTGCACACAGGCTCGCTACACTCTTCTAACTTGGATGACGTTTGAAATTTCCCATTATCACAACGTAAAAAACGAAGAAAAAGAAGCAAATCTACTTTTGCTATAGATTGAAAAACACTAAATGGAAATCAAAGTGGCTCTACAAGGTGCAAAATAAAGGGACAAATGTCAAAATACACCTTCTTTGCTGTAACTTCAGTCCTAAGATGAGAGTCAAAGGAGGCTTCCTGAAACAGGTCAGTTTTTCCATACGTGAAACGTTCCAAATCTTGAACCATCTGGAGCACAAGGACTTGGCTAGATTTCCATTCCACAGCAATAATGAGACGTTTATTGAGAGAGAATGTCAAAAGGAACAGCTTTTAATGTAACTGTATGCATACACCAGAAACCGAAACACTTACAGCAATCTCCATCCCAATTTACAAAAAAATAGCACATAACATAATGTCAACAACAATGTCCAATTATTCTGGTAATACGTTACAGTGCAAAACTGAAATTCTTACTCTGACAGCATCGTGGTTTAAGATTATGTTATAAAACTGCCAACTATTTTCTCTTTAGTAATCAGACACCCCAAAGAATGTTATTAATGATAAAACATTTTATATTCAGCAATATATATATAGGAGAAACAGAAATAAAGCAATCTATAAAACAGTATTTTTTAATGAGGCGTTTTATGAAAGACTGAAAAAAAGAGTGGATTTCAAAGTTTTTACCTTTTCTGGTTTGCCCCCCAGACTTTCTGAACTTCCATTTTTTATACAAATCTGTACAGATCACTCCACATCATTTCTAACATAAATGCTTGGAGCGTGATAAACTCCGACCAAAATAGCAGAGTTTGTCCTGGCTCTCCTTTTATTACACTCCACCTTCCATCTAAAAACAAACCGGCCACCCAATAAGTAGGAATGGGACAGAAGAGTGGCAGAGGAGAGGATGTACAGTGATATTTGGTGCCCGCTGGGTCAGACAAGGTGCCACGTCCCTCTTGTATTTTATATGTGTCTCATTTGAACAACCACACGAGGCACACAAATATTTATATTTTGTTGGCAAGGAAATTGTCCAATAACGTTCTCTTGGTACTTCAATTTAACTTAAAAAATCTTCAAGTGCTGACTTTGTGTGCACTCCCAAAGGTGCTGAGGATTCAGAGAAGAATGGGATATAGTATCTGCCTTGAATTCACTCACAGTTTACTAGGCGAGGCAAACCAAGGACAAACTGATTAGAAAATATGGCATGAGAAGTCTTGGGGAGGCAGAGATGGTTCCTGGCCCTTTCACGCAGCAGGAAGACTTCTGAGGTGAGACATCCTGCTGGGCTGCAGAGAGTGGGCCCAGAGAGTCTCCTCGGAAAGGGAAATGACTCAGGGGAAGCAAAAAGAACAGGCGTCTTCCCCAGTAAGGAAAAAAAAAATGGATGAAAATAAACTACAACAGTCAGGGCTAGGACACAAGAGAAAAAGTGGGGAAAAGAAGGGCTCTAGAACAAGAGAATATAGTTGGGGAAATAAAAATAGAGCAAGCTTAGAAAAGGAGTCCCTTTGCTCATCTGACATTTGGCATGGCCTGATGTTTGAATCAAAGGGAAATTAAAAAATTTCCCTGTTGGCACCACCCCCTGGCTCTTTTAAGTGTTCATGATCACTCAATAATAAGCTATATTTATAGTAAGCAATATCGCTCCATCTTTCCAAACATTACAGGCATAGCCAGGTTGTGACGTGCTGAGGAAAGGGATGGAAGAGCTGCTTCCCCACTGCCAAACTTCCCCATGGTGAACTCAGGTGTGCAGCTACGTGCACGGAGGCCCGGCACCTTCCTTGTTCCCATTCAAGTGTTTTACAGCCTCGGTGTGCGTTTTCACGTTATAAGCTCCGCATAAAGCAAATGAAACAGACTGGTTCCTATGGGCTGACAGTTTTCCCCAACCTATTAGACTTAAGTGCATTATACAAAACACGAGGGGAATGATGCGGTAGTGGAAAGAATGATCCCAATATTAGAGCAAGTGCAGTTGTCACTGCCAACTTGACTCCCTTAATAATGGTGGGAAAGCAGTTGGCTGAGAAGCAGGTGAGAACACTTTAGAAAAGGCTGAGTTCAGTTCTGAGAGTCCAGCGCAGAGAACAGTTCTGCCAGGACCCACATGTGCAGCCCTGGCTCTCAGAAAGCGACACATGCTCCCAGTGAGAGCCAACGGAAAAAGAGCAAAGCAAGTTTGACAGCATGCACATTCTCGTTCACTCTTAAAAACACACTGGGCTTCACAGGGTTAGTGTCGTTAGGAGTTGGAATCTAGGACGCCTCGGATATTGTCATTTTTAAGCAAGGTCACTGAGAACGGATCAAACATCATCAAGTGAAATATGCATTTCTGCATAATGAGATATTAATGAAGGAGAATCAGCATGGTGAATTTGCCAAGTTCCAAGGCATAATGTTGTTCTGTCAGTTTTTTCAATTTGATTGTAAAGTATTAATCAACATTTTGGCATTATGAAAGGAGCAGAGATTCAGCAAAAGTGACATGAAAGTTGTTGGATTTCCTTCCTCTTCTTAGACAAGAAGGCAGAGGACCAACTGAAGCCCTGACCACGCACAGCACCCCCGAGACCTGGCCCGGCTGTGGAGATGAGGCTGCTGCCTGCAAGTGTCAGATGGTGCCAAGGCATGCGTTCCCAGCCTTGTCATTCTCTCCAGGGGGAGCTGACCAGAGTCAGGAAGATAGTCCGCACTCCAGTTAAGGGTGCGTGGTGGCAGCAGCTAGGGGGCCTTGGGGGTACCAAGCCCAACCAAGCAGAAAACCAGGACAGCTAACCAAGGTGAAGGTTTTGAAGCTGACAGTGGTGAACAGGATTTGGAGACAGTTCTGAGATGGAGAACAAATATCTGATTGTATGCACTTTCTAAGGTTATGACCTTGGATGCACTGAGGGCTCAATGCCTACGAATAGCAAAATAAATAAATAAATAAAATAAAAAATCAGCTAACCCCATTAAACTAATGTTCTCACGTGACAAGGATTCTGGAAGTAGGCCGAATTCTGGCTTTGGTTTAGCTGCTCACCCATGGCAGCCCCCCAGGCCCATGTCCCTCGCAGTCCTCTTGGCGTTCTCCTCACGGCTGCAGATCATTGCAGCCGCAGCAGTCGCATCCATGACCACATTTAAACCAGACAATGGCATGGCCCGTGGCAGAGCGTTTACCCTCATCCCAAGTCCTCAGCTTAGGGAGGAATAAACCCTTTTTCAGATTTGTAGGACTCATCTACAAGATTAGGGCACGAGGGCCTAGGGCCGCTAGGGTGTTCCTGCTTGGCGGGGACTTTCTCAGTCGTAGGACTGAAAATCCGCATCTGCGGAGCCCTCTCGGTCACGAGCAACTGCGGAGGGTTGGTCACTGCATTAGTGTCGCACAGTCATCTCTGATCAATGTTCCTGAGAGGAAGGGCTCTCCACCCTTTACCTAAGTGAGGGCCTCTTAGCCACAAAGAGGGGAGGATGGTTTCTGATGTGACAGATTCTCTCAGCCGTGGCTGCACTTTAGAACAATTTAGGGAACTTTTATAAAAGTGACAATGCCTGGGCCCTACTCACAGTGATTCTAAATTAATCTGGAGTATTTCTTGAGAACTAACACAGTAAAAAACTAACCAGGTGATTCTAACACACTGTCATGGTTGAGCAGTAAACTGCTAGAGAAGTTGAACAATGGGATCAGCCGCTGAATACTTAATAAAACAGCTCAGGAACAAGGAACAGAACTTAACATGATCGTCAGCATAATAAATCAGTGTGTTTAGTTTCCTAAAAAATGGTATATATTTTGTTACTGATACTCAAATTTCCATTTATAAAGTTGAAGTTCAAAAATATTATTACTCACCCTCGAGAGATCCCCCTCATCTACATTGCGTTTAATGTATCCCGCATTGCCACATTTCCCTTTTGCAGAGCAAGTATACTCAATATTCAGGTACATACTTGAAAACATTCTAATGTGTACAGTAGTAATTTACAAACTTTTATTTCACTATCATGCCTATAATGATGGTAGCATGAGTTTAACTCAGTGTGTCCTAACTAAAACTATTTTCATAAACGAACCCTAAAAATTATCTATCATAAGTTCCAAGAATCAGATTAAGCAAATGAGGTATAAAAAAATAGGAATCACACTAAAATGATCTCGTTCTATGTTGGTGAGGGGAGGGGTGAATAGAAAGGAAGGATGTTATGTGCATCAGAATTTTGCTACTTAAATCTCTAAGCTGTCAGCTGGACTGATAGACCATGCTGGAGTCCTTTCCCTTGATAACAAACAGTTAGATAATTTCTCTGATTACTTTGATTTTCTCTTCTAACCCACCCCTCTTCCCACTCGCTCACTGGGTTTCTCTATTAACGATAACACTGCTTTTGTCTGGTGCCGAGTGAAAAGTTGGCCTCAGACATGACAGTGTGGGGTGTTAGAGGAGAAAAACTTAACTTGAGATCCTAAAAGCAAACCTATACATTCTATAGTAAGGTCATGGTCTCAAGTCTCTCCTTGCTTTAATCTTCTGGGTAGTAGGAACGTGTTAATCCTCGCGGACTGAGCCAAAGGGAATTGTATGAGTCTGTGTTTCACATGGGGAGTTGGACCACATGTGGTGAAAGTATGCCCACCACAGTCTGTGCCATACAAGTGATTGACAGAGATTTACCCAGAGCTCAAGGAAACAACACAGCCAGAGAAAGAATCCATGGAGTTGTTTGGCAAAAGGCTATTGCTGAAGACCTGGAAGTGAGACTAGATCAGCTACAATTTGAGCTGTAAAATGTGTGGTGGATCAGAGCAAGTGGTTAATAACAATGATATAATGAACTTTTACCAATGACTGTGTGCCAAGCACTGTGCCAAGTACCTTACAGGGGTGTCCAACCTTTTGGTGTCTGGGCCACACTGGAAGAAGAGTTGTCTTGTACCACACATTAGATACACAAACACTAATGAAAATTGACGAGCAGAAAAAAAGGTTTTAAGTAAACTTACGATTTTGTGTTGGGCCACATTCATTGCCATCCTGGGCTGCACGCGGCCCACAAGCCACGGGTTGGACACCCCTGCTTTCACTTCATTCGCACAACACTCTCATGAAACTGGTAGCATAAACGTCCCATATAACAGAGAGAAAAACTGAGACTCAGCCTAGTGAGTTGCCCAATAGCACATGACCAGTAAGTGGTGGAGCTAGGGTACACACCCAGACAGCTAATTCCATAACATTTCAGAAGCCAAGGAGCATTTCAGGATCTTGTGGCATCTTCCCCCTCATCAGACCCTCTCTCAAAACTCAGGTCTGTTCCTTCTTTCTATTGGGTACCCAAGAGGGAACCAACAATCACGCAGGTTTGGGTGGCTGGCCATGCTTCAGTGTGAGGGTTTGTAATGACAAGACAGGAAAATTAATTTCTCGCAGAAGATATTCCTGCTCTACCTACTCATTCTCTGCTGGATAACAGACACTCGTGGCAGAATAACTTATTAGGCAAGTAAATGCTCTGCCTACCTCCTGTTAGAAGACGAACAGGAAGATGAAAAGACAACTTTGCCCTCCACCAATCCAAGAAGTTCTGAGTTTCTGATTTCTCTCAGGGGTTGGTAATACCTTTAGTGCTGCCTGGCCCAACAAAAACGCTGCCCAACCTAATCAGGGCTTTTTCATAGGAGAGGAATTCAACTGTGCTCCTCAGAGAGAGGAGAAGGGGACTGGGGTAAGAGAAGGGAGTTGCCCAAATGTAGCAGTGGTCCTGGAACTGGAAGAATGGGGTGTGGTGACAGGTTCCATAAAGGGTGTGTCCTATGTGGAAGTCCCTACAGAGGCATCAGGACTCCTGATGGGGAGAGCTGATGTATCTCCAGAGTTGGGGGGCTGTTAAATATCCAGCACCACAGTTTTGGAAATGACAGCCAAAGATGTTAGGGCCACACTGGCAGAGAGGCTGTGGCAGTACCTGCCTTTGAAGGGACCATATTGTCCTACACAATAAGCATCTTGGTGGCACGTTGAAGGACCAAGACCAGGGGCTATGTCCTAAGTTGTTTTTCCCTCCCGTGTGAGTGTACATCATACTAAAGAGAAAAAAGAGCCCCCAGCAATAAGTTACATTAGTTATCTTCCTACCCTTGTAAATGGGTGCTTAGAGCCAGATACAATTTAATTTATAAAACTTAAGTATCAACTTACTTGTACCTCACGTTTGTGGAACACATGCATGCTTTTACATTGATTATCCTATTTAATATATGCAAATGTTTTAAGTATTTAAAATAATTAAGTAGTTATCCCCTTACACAGAAGAGGCAACTGAGACAGGCGAAGTCAATATATATACTTCGTGGGCCACCACAGAGGAAAGGACCATAAACAGAAGACTCACATCTTGTGAGGAATCATTTGGTTGCAACTAACAAAAATCACAATTTAACAACTGACCTGAGGATGTACAATGGAACAGTGTGATCATTTCCCTGTTGCAGCCCTACACCTTGGCAGATGCTAAAGGGGCCACAGGGCCTTTGGCCAAAAGTTGCATCATTTCCTGGCGCCTGTCACCTCTTGGAAGGCTGTAGATTTTCAGACATGTGCAGTTTGCTCCCATGGTCTGACCTGGGGTGGTCCTGCCCCTGTGTGGACAGGGGCCAGAGCCCCAACCCCTACCCCTGCAACAGGCTGTGACCCTGAGGCGGGTGCTGATCTTGCACTGTGACTCTAGGGGGCGGGGTAGGGCAAAGCTTCCAAGAGATTGAGGTTTGTTGCTAGGTGGTATGAGCTAACACTCTTTAGAAAAGATTCTGGGTTGAGAGCCCTCTCTCACTGGAACACCCAGGTTCTCTCAACTCAGACCTCGCTTGTGGGCCTCCATACGACTCCTGAGATGAGCTTCCTCTGGAAAGAGGGCAGGCAGTGGTGCCTCAGGCCCCACCCCTCCAGTCTCTGAGCTCAGCCTGTCCTCTCCCTCCCCCTCCTTGAACCTGCACCGTTTTCTCCCAAGCTGCCTGCTCAGAGCACCCTGCAGGGCCCCACTGCACCATTCGCTTTCCTGGTGTTAAAATTAAGTACAAAAAGTAGGGAGGACTTGAAAATTCCTTGAGCAAACAAAACCCTTTAAACCAGGTAAGTGAAACTTAATTTAGCATATTCTGCAAAACAAGCGAAACTTGTGCCTCTTGTAAATGCCTGCGTTAATCACAGAAGAAGCTTAAGTCGTCTTCCTAAAAATGGTATGACAATCATATTCACCAAAGCCCTGTCACTGTCATCTGAAACCTCCCACTGTAATAAGCAACCATTACAAAGGTAAACAACTCCATTTTCACCCCATAAGCCATCCTATAAAGTCTCGCCCCCAAGCTTGCTTTCAGTTTAAAAACTCCCTGTTCACAAATTAGTCTTAAATACACAATCAACTCCTACCAAATACTAAAAACAAACAAATGGAGTTTAAACAGAAAGGGAATTAATTAATTGACTGATATAACTGAAAAGTCTGAGAGCAAAGCTGGCTTCTAGCAGTGGGACTTCGCCGATGTCACCAGAACTGGGTTTTTCTCTCCAGGGGGTCTTCTACTCTGACTTTATGCTCTGGTTTCACGTGTCAGCAGGCTGACTGCAAACAAGTTCAGGGCTATCTTTTCCCAGGTTCAAGCACGACTGAAAATGTGTGCTTCTCTCAATATTCCCTCCAGCAGTCTCATTGGCTCCTCTGGGGTCACTGAACCAATTACTCTGACGAGCGTAACAGAACGCTCCTTTTGGCCAGACCTGAGTCACCTCTGCATCTTCAGTGCAGGGATGTTTAGAGATGCTCAAGAGGAGAATAGAGGTGCCCTTCCATTAGGGTGAGTAAATGCTGACTGTTCAAATAAAAACAAAGATGTCTACTTTAGTCCTCTCTCACTGCCCACTCATTGCCCTCGGGCCCAGAGCCAACTGATTGGCCCCTGAGGCTCTGAAATTAAAATGGAAACATGAATGTAAATTGTGCTTAAAATAGACTGGATAATGACCACTCCCCCAACCCCCCAAATACATATATATATATATATAGAGAGAGAGAGAGAGAGAGATATCTATATCTATATCTATATCTATATCTATCTATCTATCATCTATCTATCTATCTATCTATCTATCTATCTATCTATCTATCTCTCCAGGTTGTAATCCCTGGAGTCTGTGAATGTTTCCTTTGATGGGAAAAGAAAGTGCCTTGCTGATGTGATTAAATTGAGGATTTTGAGATGAAATTATCCTGGATTATCTGGGTGGACCCAAATTCAATCACAAGTATACATATAAAAGGGACTTGAATCCATAAACTGTTTTGGTGAGAGAGGCCAATCCTAGCTCCTTCCCTAGTCTGCCATTCTCTCCTTAGCCGCCATCTGTCAAGGGTTAATTGCATGGCTGAGTTGCCAAGCTTTTTGGAACAAACCCTCAAGCAGATCAGGAAGACTGGTGATCACAAAAAATTTAGTCCCCGCCCTTGATAGTCCTCCATCTGCCCCTTCACCTGTTGGAGGAGAACAGACAGCTGTGAAATGGTGGCTCTCTGATACTGGCCATGGATGCACAGACTCAAGAGAGCAAATTTTCCATGTGCTTATATCCATCATTGTTGCCAAAACACAGCACAGTGGGATCATGCTGGTGTGGGGGTAATGGAGGCAGTTCAGAGCTGCCTATAAGTCAAACAGTAGCAGGGAATGTAGCAACAAATAAGAGTGAGAATTATGTCCCAGGATACTCTGGTAATAGAATAGCAATGTTCCCAGAAAGTGAGGACGTGAGAGATGAAACTAAGAATTATTTCAAGGGTCAAAGGGTCAAGGGAGATAGTCAAGGCTGAGTTCCCAGATCCTCCACCAGAATCGAGAGACATCCTGAGAGCCAGTGAACCAGGAAACTCCCAAAATCTAAATGGAAATCTGAACAGTCTAGTGAGTCAGGAGGTCAAAGAAAACTTCCTTATATCAAGAATACCCAGCAAAGCCACCTCTTACGGAACATTTTCTGAGAAATTAAAGCTGCCATTATAGGTACAGCTGTACAACCAGCCACTGTGAAGAGCCCTCTTACTCCAGATAGCTTTGCTTCCAGCGTCACAGAGTCCCACTTCGGACCCTTCCCCTGGACTTGGCCGTTTCCACGATGTTGTATAATTGATGAAGGCCAGCAGAAGCACTGATGAACACCAGGAGCCCTGGGTTCCTAAGTTTCAGGCCTCAGGAAAGAGCCAGAACAATAACATAGCTCCAAGTGAAGAAAGAGAGGCTCCTGGGAGATCCAAACCGGGAGACCATCCAGGAGCAGAGGCAGACTGAGACCCTCCTGCCAGAGTGAAGAGCTGCCCTTCCCAGAGCACGGGGTAGCAGAGGCCCCTGTGAACAAGTACACCCCAGTACCTGACACAGAGAGACCAAGCTCCTCCAAAAAGTAAATTCCGAAAGAGAATGAAGCACGTGTTCCAGTGACTTTGTCACAGGAATGAAGTGAAAACGCAGGAAGGTTCTCTGCACGAAGCAGGCCCAGCTAAAAGCAGAGCTGTCTTGATGCGTGGAGGGTTACTTGAAGTGTGGGAGCCCTGGGGCATCAAGAGTCTCATCGTGGAAAAGAAACTTCGATGCAGGCGGACTTCGTGCATGGAGGAAAGTTAGTTGAAGGAGGAACTCCAGGCCCAAGCAGAACTAACTCATCAGTCCTCTAATTAGAAGTCCCCCTCCCACCTAAGCGAAGGCGGAAGTTGTGCTTGCCCCTTTGCTCTGGAGATCTCGTCTCCACGTTCCAAGGCTAGTCGGCACACAAACATCCTTGAAAGGATGGTCTGGGACAAAGGCAGCCAGTGTCTCTGCTGTAAGAGATGCAGAAACATAACAGGCACATGCAAAGTGGTCCCCAAAATAGTTGGAAATCAACCTTTGTTTGTCTTATTTTCCTTTAACTTATTTCTATCCACGGTATTTCATTTTATTCATCCATACAGTGGAATTAGAAGCACTTCGTAATGTTTGGGACCAATTCAATTATAGATCTATGATAATTATTGAATTTAACTCTTCATTTATTTATTTAAGAATTATATTTCACCTTAGGTAAATTCCGTCCACATCCTTTGTTATTTATTTGTTCCACTCTTAGGCTAGAATATGCTGCTTGGTATTAAAACTACAATCTTAAACCTCAGAGATGTCTGGCCACAGTTGCCCCGGCCGGGCTGAGCAACTGCTGTTGGAAGGATTTCTGGGACAAGGGCCCTGCTCACCCCGACATTCTCAATCTCATCACTTACCTGGAATTCAAGAACTCACCTTCTTTCTTTGCCCAGTGTTGGACGAGGACAGATGTTATAAAAATATACATAAATCCAAATGCTAATAAAGATGAAATACTTACATAGTTTTTACAAGAATTGCCAAAGATCAGAGAAAGTGAAATGTTTCTGTGGTTTAGAAAAGTTTACATGCCCTAACCAAGAGTATGTGGTGGAAATTTGAAGAGGCATAGTTATGCATATAAAACAGAACTTTCCTTCATGATGATAGAGCTGGGGTATACTTTTCAAAATAAACTTTTATATATAAAGTCCCCATAAAAACCTACAACCTATACATCATATTGTTTTGGTACTGGAATTAAGGTTTAGATAAGGAAAGTTTCCTTTCTTTCACTTACATGGTTCAAAACTCCAAACAGCACAAAGAGGTATAGAGTAAAAAACATCCCTTCTCTATCTACTCTATAAATATTTTCATTAGTTCCTTCCATATCTTTCCCAAACAAATCAGACCTAATTTCTGATTCATCTACCCTCCTAACACAAAAGCTATGTTTATTGCTCTGCTCCCTGCTTTTTACACTTAAAATTATGCCTTGAGATGGCTGGGCCCCTACATTTATGTAGAACTATGACTTTGATTTAAAGCATCTTTGATTTATATCTCTGGGGACATAATTGTGGATGCCTGGAAAGTCGCAAAAAATAGAGAATGTTCACACAGTACAGAAAATCACCAAATGATTAACAAGGATTTTATTACCATAGTTACAGATGATAATCTTCTGTATGTCTTAACTGTAATTACATGTTATTTTCTTAAATTTATATCAATTACTGAAAAAAAGTTAAGCAAATTTATCCTTATCTGGAAGCTTTATTCAGAAACTACTAGTCATAAGCCCAAAAGAAGATAAATTAGGTCCCTATTTAGTTGGAATAGCATAGTAGTTAAAACAACAGGGTTTACATTTAGACAGCCCTGGGTTTGAATCCCAGTGCTGTTGCCTAATGTAGCCAATTATTCCCTCGCCGTCTTTGGAATGCTCTAATATACACAGAGAGTATTTCCTTCATTAATTGACTTTGGACTTGCTATGATGGTGGAATGGAAGTTGCAAGTAGCAATGTGTCACTTCCCATCATGCAATTCTCCTCTCCCCTTGAGCTCCTTCCTTTCTGCTTGAGAAGAGTATGACTCAGACTGTAGATCTTTATTTCAGAAGAGAACGGTACTCAGGGAAGACTTGAATCCAACCAGCAGTCTGGAGACAAGCCCAGCGGAACCCAGGCTGGCACTGCTTGCCAGACAAGCCTAGGCAAACCAGCTCATCCAAAGTCAATCCACAGATGCATAAGCAAAAAAAATCTGAGAGATTTTTGGGTTGCTTTTGCTGCAGCAAAAGCTGACCAATACAAGTACTAACTGGGTAACTTTAGAAAAGTTCCTCAAACTCTCTACACCACCATTTTTTAATATGGAAAGTAAAAATGATAATGATATTACACAACTTACAGAGTTTTAGGGATTAAAAGCAATAGCAGGCAAAGTGCTTAGCATGGGACCTTGCATGTAGTGAATGATCAATACATGATCAAAATATGATCAACAGTAACAATAAAACATGGGGACTATAATTAATAACGCTGTACTGCATATTTGAAATTGCTGAGAGAGTAAATCTTAAAAGTTCTCATCACAAGAAAATAAAATTTTGCAATTATGTATAGTGATGGATGTTAGACTTACTGTCGTTATCAGTTTGCAATATATACAAAGATTGAATGAATCATTATGCAGTACAACTGAAACTAAAGCTATGTTATATATCAGTTACACCTCAAATTAAAAAAAAAGTAACAATCCCTACTTAGACCATTAAGGTCCATGGGTTTTTTTTTCCTTTTATAGTTCCTGAAACAGGACAGTGCTTAATAAATTCTCTTGAATGAGCAAATGAATGTATCAGTGAAGTAAGCTTGCTCTGTTATGAAGAAACACTATCTTTTTCTCAAACAGGGTCACACATTCAGTCATGGGTTAATTTAGATCACACCTGGTAAAACATGGGAAGCAGGTAAGTAGCAGACAACAGAGCAATCTGAGAACAGCATTGGTAAAGCTACTCATGGCTGCTTGGCATGATGGAAAGAGCTCAGATTTGGAGTCCTAAACCGTGAGTTGAACCAGAATGGGACATTCAGCACTCGTGCCATTTAGATGAATTACTAGAACTTACAGGGGGCATCTTTTAAAATAAGTGTGATCCTTGCCTTATACAGTTATTAAAAAAATTAAAAGAAATAGTATATAGTTTCCAGGTACCTATTCAGGTCATAACAAATCTTAGATTGTTCCTCCTCTGGAAACATTCCTATTGTGACAAAGAAAATAGTGGGAATATTTTAGACACAACAATATAGATTTTATGTTATTTTATTATACTTTAAATCGTAATTCTCAAGTACTTATGTCAGATACACTATTTTAAAACCTTCCTAATCTACTGATTTAAAATGACATTCGTATTTAAAATTCACTTTAATGTTGCCTCTTAGACTTTATTTAGTAGTTCTATATGTAATGTACTTACAGTAAAAAAGCATTTTTAATTTCAGGGAGTTTTAAGGAAAATCATAATTATAAAGAGAGACTTAATTAAGGTCCTAGATGTTCATAACTCCCCAGAGAATAAAATATGGCTAAATATACTTATACTCTGTTTTCTTACCAACTTATATGAGCTCTTCCGTGAAATAAAGGTAACTAGTTTTTCTGAATTTGCCTGTCAAAATGCTCTTGGCCTACATTAAGCAGCCTTTGGAGAAACAGACCTATAAGACTTATAGCTGTGTTATGTGAAAGGAAGTTATTGAGGACATTGTTCAAAAATATTACAAGGTGCCATTCTTAGCGTAAACCCTCAGAAAAATTCCTTTCTGGTTTTGCCAGGAATGTGTGCGCTTCACTTGAGTAGTCGATAGACTTTTAAAGTACAATGAAATTGGATAACTGTCTGGGTTTTTCTTGTTACAATGATTGGTAGACATCTAAAGCACAATTTGTGACCTGCCCCCCCAAACAATTATAGCACCAATTATTGACGGTAAACATAAAGGATGTTGCTATGTTCTGAATGTTTGTGTCCCCTCCCTCCAAGATGATGGTACTAAGAGGCAGGGTCTTTGGGAGGTAAGTATTAATCATCATGAATGGGATTAGTGCCCTTATAAAAAAAGGCCAAGAAAGCTCCCTTGCTCTTTCAACTTATGAGGTCACAGTGAAAAGACAAACATCAAACAGGAAGTGGGACACTCAACTCACCAGATCCTGGATTTGTTGGTACCATTATCTTGGACTTTCAAGTCAACAGAACTGAGGAAAGTAAATGTTTACTGTTTATAAGCCACCTAGTTTATGGTATTTTTGTTAGAGTAGCCCTAAATGATTAAAAGAGATTGCGCTAAGAGTACGTGTGTGTGTGTATTAGCCTTGGGCCTTGATTAAATACATACCCTCTCCTGGCTTTACTTTATATACTGTGTGTGTGAGTGTATAAATATCTAAAGATCGAACATAGTATTGTTAGAAATTTCTAAATATATCTTTCACAGTTACCTCATAGATTATTAAGATTAAGATAAATCATAAGTTCACTTATTAATTATATTGAAGTATATTGTTTTGGTCATTAAATTTTTCCATCTTCTCCTTTCTGATTTCAAGTTCATTGAGTTACACCTCCGAAGACTTTATATTCAAATATATTTGCTTATTTTAACAATTATTGCCTTTTAAGATGTTTCTCTTTTTGATTTACATTTTATTTTGGCATAGAAATGTTAAATAGAAAATGAGATGATAAATGGAGAATGCCCTAGTTTATGAACTATGAAGCTAATGACAAGGAAGCCATACTGATGTTAACAAACACACTTCAGCTGTAGGATGCCGAAGCCAGGGGAGAGGTTTAATAATGGTTTCTTCCAGATCCTGGCATATGTTTGGTAGTAAGAGTCTCTAAACAAAGTACTAGGAAAGAGATGACACTGTCAAGTAATGACCATACAGAAATCAATGATGAAAATAAAGCTGACATATTTGACCCTGTGGTTAAAAACAGCTTACTTTAATAATTAAAAGAATTCTAAACAAATGGAAGCAGATACTTGTTCATGGATGAGAAGAATTAACATCATCAAAATGGCCATACTACCCAAAGCAATTTATAGATTCAATGCAATCCCTATTAAAATACCAGTGACATATTTCACAGATATAGAACAAACATTTCAATCATTTAAATGGAACCATAAATGACCCTGAATAGCCTCAGCAATTTTGAGAAAGAAGAACAAAGTAGGAGGGTTCACAATACCTGATATAAAACTATATTACAAGGCCACAGTAATCAAAACTGTCTGGTACTGGCATAAGAACAGACACATAGATCAATGGAACAGAACAGAGAGCCCAGAAATAAACCCAAGCATCTATGGTCAATTAATATGTGATAAAGGGGGCAAAAGCATAAAATGGAGTAAAAATGGCCGCTTCAACAAATGGTGTTGGGACATTTGGACAGCTACATGCAAAAACATGAAACTGGACCACCAACTTACACCATACACAAAAATAAATTCAAGATAGATAAAGGACTTCAATGTAACTCATGACACCATAAAAATCCCAGAGGAGAACATAGGCAGGAAAATCTCAGATATTCCACACAGCAATATTTCCACCAATATGTCCCCTAGAGCAAGGGACATAAAGGAAAGAACAAACAAATAGGACTTCATCAAAATAAAAAGCTTCTGCATGGCTAAAGAAAACATCAACAAAATGAAAAGGGAACCGACCATATGGGAAAATATGTTTACAAATGATATATCAGACAAAGGTTTGATCTCCAGACTATATAAAGAACTCACATAACTCCACTCCAGAAAGACAAACAACCCAATTAAAAAATGGGCAAAAGACCTGAACAGACACTTCTCCAAGGAAGACATACAGAGGGCCCAGAGATATATAAAAGGATGCTCAGCATCAATAGCCATCAGAGAGATACAAATTAAAACTACAATGAGATACCACTTCACACTGGTCAGAATGGCCTTCATAAACAAATCAACAAACAAGTGTTGGAGAGGATGTGGAGAAAAGGGAACCCTGGTACATTGTTTGTGGGAATGCAGACTGGGACAGCCACTGTGGAAAACAGTATGGAATTTCCTCAGAAAACTAAAAATGGAACTGCCCTTTGACCCAGCAATTCCACTGCTGGGATTATATCCTAAGAATCCTGAAACACTGATTCAAAAGAACCTATGCACCCTAATGTTCATAAAAGCACAAATTACAATAGCCAAATATTGGAAGCAACATAAGTGCCCATCAATAAATGAGTTGATCAAAAAACTATGGTACATTTACACAATGGGATACCATGCAGCAGAAAGAAAGAAGTTACTCTTTCCTTTGCAACAGCATGGATGGAACTGGAGAGCATTATGCTAAATGAAGTAAGCCAGATGGTGAAAGACAAATACCATATGATCTCACCTATAAGTGGAACCTAATCAACAAAACAAACAAGCAAGCAAAAATATAACCAGAGACATTGAAATTAAGAACAAATGGACAGTAAGCAGAGGGGATGTGGGGGGGAATGGGGGAAAAAGAGGGAAGGGTTGTCAAGGAACATATATAAAGGACACACAGACAAAGCCAAAGGGGAATAGGATTGAGGTGCGGGTGGGGATGGCTGGCATTGGGAGAAATGGTGGGTGGAAAATGGAGACAAATGGAGACAACTTGAACAACAATAAAAAAGAAAGAGGAAAAGAAAAGAATTATATTGAAAGTAAAAAGATTAACATAATAACATTATTGGGTACAAATAGAGAAAAGGATAGATAAGTCCAAAGCGAGAGTAATGTCATTAAAGTAGTAAAAACATATGTAACACCATAATAATTATATCTGAATGATAAATGTGGGTACTGGTTAAATATCCTATCAAAAATGAGACTTTATCTTATATTTATCATAATATCAAAGGCAGAGATCTGTATAGTTATCATATAAACAAAATACTCCTATTGAAATAATAAACTTTAAAGAACCTATGATCTTTTTAAGACAAGATTTATCTGAGAAATAGTTGTAATTCTCTTCTCAGGGTTCCTGCAAAATCCTGAGTCTCAAAATAAATTATTGTTGGTCAAACTGAATATGGCTTACATTATCAAATAAAATGGGCTGTCACAGTACATCTGTTGTTCTGACTTTTCCAGGGCCTTTAGTTCCAAAGTTGACCAATAAGAGCGAATAGCTATCTTCAATTCATTTTAATGTCACAGAATAGATGATGTAATGTTCAATTAACAGGATGAAATCTTCTAATTGTCTTGTTTTCACACTTGCGTATTAAGAACTTCAGTGATTAATGCTAATAAGCCTTGAATCTCGAGTTATCTTTCCCAAGGAAAACAACATCTAAATGATCATTTCCTGAAGGAATTCTAACAGTAGTTCATTTTTGTCCTGTGATCAACCAAAATTGCAGTTGTAAACTCAAGTTTGCATTAAGATTTGTGAGTAGTTCAATTATGCTTACAAATAAACTTAGATCACTAATTTTCTAGCAGTTCTGAGTTGACAGAGTTATAGCAGTGTCTTCATACTGTCTAACTTTGATGATCTCCTTTATTTTATTTTTTCTTGACATGATTATCAATTGCCCAGGCGTTTTGAGGTTATTACTAACTTTAGATTTACAGTCACAGGAGATGGTTGAAAAGAAAAAGATAAACTCAACAATTCTATAAATTTGATGTCTTACAGCATTTTTTAAAAACTATTAACTGAAGTTACTCTATCAGTGTCTACCTTTAATCACGTATAATCTATCTAGAAGTAGCTATACCCATAATGAATCCATTATTAGCAACTTTGGCTGGCATTTAAGACCACACAGAAGGTCATGCTAACCTCTCAAGCCTGATCTCACTACGCCTGTGTGTGTACATTGGCCTTGAGTAACTGAGTAACTCATTATTCTCCAACTGAGCTGCGCAATTTCCTCCTTACATGGCCCTTTGTTCACTGAGACAATAATCATTTATTAAGTCCCAAGAATTGTGTTCCCCGTTGGAGCTGCAGTAAGGAGCACGGTATTCAAAATTCTTGTTCTAATATTTTAGTGGAACTTTCAAACAAGGAAGTAGCTGATTACAACACAGTGGGATGTGTTGATTCTCTCTTCCCTGATGCCCTTCCTTGCTCCATTTCAGCAGCAAAAATACTAAGCATTTCTCAAAAGTAACCTCAAATAGAACTTCTACATAAAGCCTTGTCATACAATAGCTCCTTTATTGCTGATTTGTGGAATCCTGAATTATTGTCAGAGGGCACTCAGTACCCAATTTTGCTTCCTAAGCGGTGTCCCAGAATAATTATTTTGCACTTTGAAAATGTTCAAATATTTGTCTGGCTTTTATTTTTAATGTTATAGCGAACCACAGATTTCAGAATCTTTCCTTTAGGAATGTTGGTATGCTTGCATTTTGATGCAGCTGCTATTCAATTCTAGAGAAAAGCATGATATTTTACAAACTTTAAGTCAAGGTTTAAAGTATCTTTGTAAGTAAATTCAAAGTTCCCCTGTCTCATAAAATTTGTATTAGTCCAAAATATTGGTATTAGTCTTACTTTTATTCTGACCTCAACAGAATTTATTGCATGCTCTCTTTTTCTCCATTGATAGCATTGGGGCTGCTACGGGCTTCTTAGGGAATCCTTCTCAGCACAGACAACAATGTACTTTTTATCTCGGGGTTCTTTGACTTGTGCAAGCTCAAGTTGAATGCTCAGATTTAACACAAATCACTAGTTAAACACTTTCTGGTAAAGCACAGCACAGGGAATATTGTCAATGGTGTTGCAATAACTGTGTATGGTGGCAGGTGGTTACTAGACTTGTCGGATGATCACATCATAAGTTAGAGAAATGTCTACTCTGTTTACACCTGAAAATAATATTGTATGTCAACTGTAATTGAAAAGATTTTTAAATTTTTAAATCATGTTGACATTCTGAAGAGACTGGTCGAGTTGCTGAAAAAAGAAGGAAAGGAATACTTGGTGGGCATCAATCCCACTGTAGTCCACCTCCACGAGGAAGCTGGAAGTCAAAACTTCTGGTTCTTGTCCTGAGTAAACACTTTAACTTTTTTTTTAATATTGATATTTCATTGATACTAAGTCTTGCCTCCACATGAATGAGTATTAACCTGGGCATCTGCTTAGTTGGTGCCACAGAATTACTTTGCTTCCATTTCTTGAAAAAGAGAATAACCTTGAATTATCAATAACTCAAAAGTGGGAAATGTTATTCCTGGAATTTTTCTGAAGAATATGCAATCATCAGTCTCTATTGTTAACCTTGGGTAAAGCAAATGAAGAATTCTAGAATTTTCTCTATTTTGACTAGACTTCATCACTGGCATTATTTAATAATATGGAAGCAGTCTTAGGAAAACTGCCTTCGACATGCGTTAGGGATGCCATTGAAGGTTAACACGGTCCCACTATCTACCCTTTATGAGGACAGATGGCAGCAGCATCCCATCTGTCAGTAAATCTGTGTTCTGCTCAGCAGCAGGTTGTCTTTCATCGCACAGAGGCAATGGTCCAGGGCGGATGCTTTGCCGCTAGACAGGCGAGGTCCAGATCTTGTGGCCTTACATGCTGGTGACTTTGTTTCCTCCTTTGTGAAATTAGTACAAAACTAGTTCTTACCTTGTAGGACTGTTGAAAATACTAAATTGTATTAAGTAGACAAGGCATCTGTATAAATCTCTGACGGAGTGAGTGGGTACTCCCTGTGAGCCATGATTCTTTGGAGAGTGATATATTTTGAAATTGATTTTTTCTCTATTTTCTCGCACCTAGGAAGAGTAACGCCAAATGTTTTGCCTTTCTGACACTTTGTGAATGGATATAAAATCTTCCACTTCTTTTTTAACATTTGTTCTCTTTGAATCTATAATTCTTTGTTTAATTTTATTCTCTATTTGTTGTATCACATATTACTGCACAAAACTGTGTGCCACAAATACAGGGTGGAGCAAAGGCAGGTTTACAGTTGTGGGTACGTGAAACACAGAGTTTATTCTTGTAGCATCATTTATTAATCATTGTCGTATTTTCCACATAAACAATGGACTATGTATTAGAAATCATACTTATTTTAATACCAATACTTTTGCCACACTCTGGTATTACTGGTGGAGTTAGGAAGTATAAGAAAATTGTGTATACATAATATATTTTCATTTAAATCTCTTGCTACTTCAAGACAAAATATTTGGAATTAGTGATTGAAAGAGGGAATAAAAAGGTTTCCACAAATGTTCTTGTTCTTTTTTGCATTATAACTGTGATAATTAATATATAATTTTGTTTACTTTTTTGTCATCTTATTATTGTTGCTCATATTGCACATTAAAAAGATATATGTATTGAATTTTCTATCCTCTTTTACACTGAGTCTTTTTAAACTCTAATAAAATATAATAATATAATTTCTCACTTCATGTTTGGGTCAGCTGCCTCATTTTTCTCCAGGCCAGGCTGAAGGTTCAATTTTATCATTTACTTTTAAAATATTTTTTTAGTTGCAAGTAATAGAAAAACAACTCACATAGGCTTAAACACTAAAGATAATTTGTCTCATGACATAACTTCAAATTCCAGAGGGAGATCATTTTTCCAACAAGGTTGGATCAGGCCTTCTGCTGTCTTCAAACATTTTATCAAGCTCACTTCTGTAGTTTAGCTTGTCCACTACCTGACTTCCCTTGTGACCCCAAAGTGGCTCCCAGCAGCTACCACCCCCCATGCTCAAGGGCCTCCCCAGACCTGACAGAAAAGCAGCATTCCTGAGTTTCTCTCTGACCGGAACTACTCAGACAACGTACCCCTAAAGGAATCACAGGGCCAGGGGAGAGAGTTTTATCCTGACTGCATCAGCAAACCAGTGCCATCTCAGAAACTGAGCACAGCAGCAGTCCCACTCAGAGGCCAGGGGGAGGGGTATAACAGAGGCCGATGAAACGATCTCGGGATAGGGAATTAATTTATACATCACTGCTGTTCTTGAATTTTGAGCTTGTGACATAAAACCATTTAGAGTAACAGACAAAGCCATCATTAATTGTTAGAACCAAGGGCAAATCTCTGGGTTATCTGATTGATTCTTTTATTCCTTTATACAGTGGAATTTTGCTGAAACCTCTAGACAGGCAATAAAATCTAAGCCTTTGGAACACGAAGCATCCAATAATTGGCTATGATACAGTGGTGGCAACGGTGAGAGTGTAAAATAAAAAAAAAAAAAAGAACAAACCTAGAATGCACATCAGTGTTTGCCCAGTAGTATCAAAACTTCCCCAACTCCCTCTATGAGAAGTATCGGAGCTTCGTTTTACTCTCCTTTACAACTTTGCCCTGGGATCTTCCCTGAATTGTGCAGCTTCTGTTATAATTCAAGCCGATTTATGATGATTTTATGCAGAACATATTCTTAACATGTTTTACGTACTTTCTGTGGATCCAAATAAATAGATCCTAAAGGATGTTACAAATCAACCACTCCCTAATAGCATTTCCTAATTCTAAAACAAGTGACTATGTATTAGAAATCAGACTTATTTTAATACCAAGTTGATGGGTGGTTTCAATAAGTGATGGTTTCTATTTTCACACATTAACTTCTAGACAAAATAAAATATAATATCCATTGGAATATGTATTTGCCTTCAGGGCACATGGAAATTTATTTCTTAGCCTGCTCACATTCTCCTACAGATCTAAGCCTCATTATCTGAAGGCAATAAATTAATGCTTGATTAATCTGCACTATTAGAACATATGAATTTACTTTTCTAAACATAACATTTTCTAAGGTCCGAGGGCCAATGATCCATGGATCTTAATGAGTGATTTTCTGGATGTTCTCAGAGAATTGCATGTCAATTAAAACAAAGTAAAATGGAATCATTATTCGTTAATACTTAACAAGAGAGAAATATGCATATAATTTTTTAAATGCTCATATTAAATCGGTCAATTTCATAGAAGTTATTTCCTTTCCCTCTAAATTAATGACTTTCTGTCTCAAGAAGAAGTTGTCTCTATAGGCTGCCACAGCACACAGTGCTATATTCTGGGCGCTTTTTCGGTTTCTCTTATTAACAGCCAATAAACCCAGTCAACTCTGGCAGGTACTCTCATACTTTATACTAATTTTACATCCCACTTGCTCAATTCAGTGTTCCAGATCAAGTGTACTGTTGGTTAAACACATGGATATCAGTGTCACTACACCCAAATTTATTTATAATCTTCAACTTTAAATTCCAGTCTGGGCTTTCTGTTTTATATCCCACATACGAGTAAAATCATGTGGTTCTTGTCCTCTCCCACCTGACTAATTTCACCAGCATGATACTGTCAAGACCCATCCAGGTTGTCACAAATGGCAATATTTCATCGTATTTTACAGCTGAGTAGTATTCCATTGTGTCTATGATTCCCACTCACATGTGGGATATACAACAGAAAGAAACAAACTCACAGACACAGGCAACAGTGTGACGGTTACCATGGGGGAAGTAGGGTTGTTGGGGATGAAACAGGTAAAAGGGGTCAAATTCATGGTGACGGAAGGAGAATAGATTTTGGGTGGTGAGCATAGAACGCAATCAATATAGAGATGATTTACTAAAAAATTGCACACCTGAAACCTATAATATTTTAACCAGTGTTATATTAATGCATTTAATTAAAAAATAAATTCCATGCTTGGAATAAAGATGCTAACTATGGGATTCTTTCTGTTCACATCACTGATTAAATGACACGTATGATAAAAGTTTACATTCGTTGCCCTTTTCACAACAGCTAACTTAACGTGGGATGGCAGCGCATCGCAGGTGTGCAGAACACTCTGATAAATGGCTTCCCTTTTTATAGGGTGTTATAACACAGGAAGACCTTTGTTGGATAATGATAATTTTAATTCTTCTCTCCTATTTATTGTGTATTGCTCTATACATATTAAGTGGATCATTACAGCAAGGGATGCTAATGAGAAGCCTGACTTGACTGTAGTCAGTTTTATATAGTATTTGCTAGCACACATTTTGGCCAAAGAATGAAGTATGTTATTTATCCATTATAATAAGCATGATGTGACTTGAACTTTTACTGTACTTCTGTTGAGATTTCCTTCTCATTTTGGATAACTAAAAATGATCAACATGGGATTTTAAAACATGGAACATAGGGATAGACTATAAAATTTATCAAAAACAAGTACTTAATTAAACATGTTTTAAAAGCTTAACCTCACATGTAATTGGAGAAATGCTAATTAAAAACAACACATCATTTTCAATCCATCAAATTGCAAAAAGGATGTTGGTGTGTATTTTTATAAGAGTTAAAATGGCATCTACATGCTAATATAAAGGTTAAATAAAATTTTTATAAAGCTAAAAAATTTAAACAGTATACTGATCCTATTTTCAATCCCTTTTCCCTAATTTAATCAGGGTGAGTTATTTTTTCATTCTATTTCTTTTTTTCCCTCACTGATTTTTTCAACAATTGTTCAAGTACAGTTGTCTCCATTTTCACCCCACCTATCCCCACCTCCCACCCTCGAACCTACCCCGCCTTTGGCTTTGTCCATGGGTCCTTTACACATGTTCCTTGATGGCCTGTCCCCTACTATCCCCTATTTTCCTTTTCCTCCCTTCTCTCCGGTCAGTTTGTTCTTTATTTTAATGTCTCTGGTTGTATTTTGCTTGCTTGTTTGTTTTGTTGATTAAATTTCACTTATAGGTGAGACCATATGGTATTTGTCTTTCACCGCCTCACTTATTTCACTTAATATAATGCTCTCCAGTTCTATTTCTTAAAAATAGAAAGAAAAAAAAAATCCCTTTTGGCTTATAACTTTTTCTGTAGCTCATGAAATGACCTGATTTTGTAAATGATTAATCTCATGTTAAAAATATTTTTATAGAAGTAAACAATATGATATATAAGGGTCTTTTTTTTTTTTTAGGAACTTAAGCATCCAGGCACAAGCATATCAGCTTGTGCAATTTATTCATGCCTGTATAATGTAAAACATGGGGAAAAGTTGCGCAATTTTCTGATTATACTTACTCTTTTTGTGAGTTGTGGCTAATTTAAAGTTATTTTCCAAAAACAATTTGACCTGACCTGCAGTTCTGCTCAGTCTCGTCCAGTTTTTATTTACTTATATATCCTTAAGATAGTCACCATTTTTTACAAGTGGCTGTCAGTTTACTCTATTTTGTTTATTTTAACATATGTAGCTCTAAGGTTACCTGGCAATAGAAGACCTAAACATAAAACTCACTTCCACTCAGTAATTTCCAAACCACAGCTGAAAGAACCAGTATTTATGGAGGGCTGCCAGTAACTGCCCTTCACTTAACACTTTAAAACCTTTGGGATGGAGCCCCACTTCAGAGCTTAGAGACTGGCTTAATCTCAGTGACCATTCCCACCTCAATACAATCGCTGTCATTCTGTCCTGTGTTGATGTCATTGATCAATATTTAAAGGGGCCTGGTAAGAAATAACTATGGAACCCTTTGCCAACTCTTAGAACATGGTTGATGTTTGTTACATTCCATAGTCTTCTATGTGGTCCCATGGGAGAAATTTCTCTCTGTCTCGATGGAGAGCATGATGATTCATTTCCACAAAGATGATTTCTTTTTATTAAATAAAAGTTAATTCAATAACTAAATATTTTATAACCATTCATTCATTCAACAAATTTTACTGAGCAAGTACTATGTACTACGCACTGTGCTGATGTGAGGGATACAGCAGAGAACAGAATAGATGAACACATCCCTGTCACCAACCAGTTTTCATTGTCATGAGTGTTCCCCAGAAAAAGAGAACACACACACATGCACACAGACATTATTCATATAGAAACACATATATATAAATATATATTCTTTCATGTGTCTATGGAATTGGCTCAAGTGATCATGGAGGCTAACAAGTCCCAAGACCTCAGGGATGAGTGGGCCACCTGGAGACTCAGGAGAGTTGATCGTTTATTCTAGTCTGAGGCCAGAAGGCTTAAGATTCAGGAAGAATCCATGTTTTAGTTTAAGTCTGAAGGCTGGAAAAAAGCCAGTGTCCTGGTTTAAAAGCTGTCAGGTAGGAAGGATTCTCTGTTCCTCAGGGAGAAGAGTTAAAAAGGCCTTTAACTTACTGGACAAGGCCCGCTCATATTATGGAAGGCAATCTGCTTGGTCCACTGGTTTAAATGTTAATCTCATCCCAAAACACCCTTATAGAAACACCCAATCTAGTTGACACATAAAATTAACTATTACAACACTTAGGAATTAAAGTCGATAACTTCTCAGATTTCTCCTTCAAGTTTCAGACTCACATATCCAACCGCCTCCTAGACAGATCATCTTGAGTGTTAGTTAATAGACACCAAGAACATTATCAAGGGCCAAGAAATGGAAACAACCAAAGTGCCCTTCAACAGATGTCTGGATAAAGAAGAAGTGGTCCATGTATACGATGGAATACTACTCAGCCATAAGAAAGGATGAAGTACTGCCATTTGTGACAACACAGACGGATCTTGAGAACATAAACCTAAGCAAAATAAGCCAGATAGAAAAAGTCAAGAACCACATGATTTCACTCCTATGTGAGATATAAAACTGAAAACAACAAATCAACAAATAAGACAGACAAACTAAAACCTCATAGACACAGAGAGCAGTCTGGTGGTTATGAGGGAGAAAGGGGGTGTGAAGGAAGGTAGTAAAGGGGAAAAGGGGTCAGACATATGGTGACAGGAGGAGATTTGACTTCAGGTAGTAAACATACAACGAAATATGCAGATGGATATATCATAAAACTATACACTTGAAACCTATATAATTTTATTAATCAATGCCACCCCAATAAATTTAATTAAAAAAATGAGAAAACAAACGAACAATAGAGTAAAAAAAAACCCAACCCAATTCCAAAACCTTGACTTCTATAAAAAGGCCCCACTCTTCTCAACGTTCTCCTTCTCTGTGAACGGCACCATCCCTTACCCAGTGGCTCAAGCCAAGCCCTTTGGAATGATTCCTAGTGCATCTCTTGCTCCAAGCCCTTAATAAATGTGACTATTGTTATTATGGCAAAGCCCATCTTTCTCCAGTACTGTTTCCCTCAATGCATTATTTATTGAAAACACAGCAAATGTATTAAAGGAGCAAATCTGATGATGTTAAATTAACTACACCCCCTTCATTAACTTAATAGTTTTTAATAGCTCCCTATAATCTACAGAATGAAGTCACTTATTCTTAGTGTAATATAAAAGACCTTTCATGACAATTATCGCTCCCATCTCATCTCTCATCATAATACATTCAAGCTCTTTGTGTAAGCCATCCACCTGTCCTAGGCTCTTTGTATTTCTCTGAATGGGCCAAGCACTTCTGCTTCCAGGCCTTTACATTTGAATTTCTCTCTTCTTAGTGTGCCCACACCCATCTTCTCCACTCCATTCATTTTTGTCTTTCAGAACCCATACAAACAGCACTTTTTCTGGGAATTCTCCCTGACCTCCTCAGTCTAAACTAGATGCATAGCACTTTTCACACTCTGATTATTAGCAGTTTCCTTGTCCCTTTTCACTCTGAACTTTAAATTTCTTATTAAGCAGAAATGGATGAAAATTCACATAGAAATCACCAAGCATAGAACCTCATACATATTAGGCACCCAACTATTCTGGAAGGAAGGAAGGAAGGAAATAAGAAAAAAAAAAAGAGAGAGAGAGTGTAAAAAGCTCATAGGTTAAGTGTCACAGTTCTCTGTGACACCTGGGAAAGTCATGTTACCTAGGGTGTGTAACAGAGAGGATCCAAAGGAATGAAATATGACATGAATAGTGGAAGAAAGTTCTCTTCATCCAGGCTGTGAGATTCCCTGCATTTCTCCTATCAAATGAGAAGACCACTACCATTCCCTGAGCGGTGCTAATAATTTCCCTGTACAAACGGGACAAGGTCTAACAACATCCAAAATTCCAGGAGGAGAGCACTTAAGTAACATGACCCATGGATAGCCACGGACTTGCTTCATACCTCAGCTGTCCTCCTGCCAACCATCAGTCTAGAGTGATTTTCGACCAGTGTGTTGTGAGAATTTTTAAAATATGCAACCCTTGACTATGTAGTCAGAGGTATGGACCTCTTTTTCCTTACATTGTCAAATTCAAAAAATGACAACAGCCAACATAACAACAGCCATCTGGCGTGAATGCCCTGTCCTGAACCACATGTTGCATAAGGTTGCATCTGATTGGTTGATTCTCAGTACCAGAATTCCTTGTATACACGAATAGGCACCTCGTTTTTTAAAAAGTCACATTGGAGCAACAAGGGTAGGTAATTACTATAATTACATATTTTTGGTAAATCAATCAAAATTATACCTATTTTTTGTCAGATCAGCAAAAATACTTTTGGCTGTGCTGTAGAATTTTAGCAATTAGTTTATGAGTGTCAGGAGATGAAAAATGTTGAAAATCACTGCTCTGGTGGGGGACATGATACCGCAGCAGTGAGTATCCCGAAGTTTGCCTCACTTCCCATAGTAACAAGGAGATCAGTGAATCAGCTGATGGAAATATATACAAATTCCCACAATGATTAAAAAAAAATTTTCCGGGGCAAAGAAAGGTCCACCTAATTGTAAATGCTCTGATGGTGCCCAGAAGCACCATCTACTTCTTTAATCATTTCTAATTAAACTTATTCTTTCTTAAGTACTAGATTTCATGATGAAATGTGGAAAATTATCATCATTAAATAATTGCATTACAGTGTACTAGGTCTCCGTTGCTGTAATAAAAATAACCACAAACTTACAGCTTAAAACAATAAACATTTTTTATCTTACAGTTTCTGTGCATTAGAAAATTGGAAGCGGCTTACCTGAGTAGTTCTGGCTCAGCATCTCTTGTGAGGCTGCACGGCAACCTGCAGGTACTGAAGGCTTGACTAGGGCTGGAAGATCCACTCCCCAGATGGCTCACTCACAAGGAATTCATGGCCAGGTCCTTGCTGGCTGTTTGCAGGAGGCCTCAGGTCCTTGCCATATGGATTTCTTCACTGGGCCACTTAAGTCCTTATGACATTCCCTGTGAGTAAGTGATGTAGGAGAAAGGGTAAGAAGGAAGCGCAATGCCTTTTTTGACCTACTATAGCAAATGGCATATAGTTGTTTCTACTATATTCTATTCATTAGAGGCAAGTCACTAAGTCCATTCTACATGCAAGAGAATCAGAAGTGAGCTCCATGTTGTAAAAGGAGGAGTATCAAAGAATTTGTAGGCATATTTTAAGCATATATGGATATTAAAACAACATTGTTGTTTACTTAACATAAATGCATAGTATTTCAGCTTCATTGTCTTGTTTTGGAATGAAACCATGAAATGATAACATATATTCTATGGGGATACTTAGACTTCCAAACGACATTTTGAATTAACTCCTTTATAATGTATATCTGCCTCTATTTGCAATGAGTGATAAGGGGAAAAAGTGCACAGCTGTTTCCTCTCTCTCCTCAGACTAAAAAAGAAAGCATCAAATCCATTCAACACTCTATGCCTCTATTTACTTGCCAGGGTTTAAAATATCCAGATGAGAAGAGTAGCCATTTGATAGTGAAGGCAAACAAATAAGTAGTAACCTGTATGAGACTTTCCATTGGTATGCTTGTTGAAGAAAGACAGGAGCATACTTGTGGTGAAGGTTTTTACCTATCACTTTCTCCTTCCTCCCTCTTCTCCTTTATTTTTCCCCTCCTCTCCCTTTCACTTGGAACCAAGATTGCAGCTGACATACCCAACAGAAGGGTAAACTAGGGTTTTGGAGGCTGAGCATTTAGCTACCCTCAGACTCCTTAATTTATTTTGTTCATATAAATTAAGCAATTTGGTTATTGTCCCCTCCATTTATCTTGCCCCTGGGGGCATTTTTCTTTTAACTTTTGGTAAGTTCTTTGCAGGTCAGGGTTCTGGTTGAAATTCTGATCCTTGGCACTCTCAACAGCAATCGCAATGCATTTTGCTTCCCACCTGTACGCTATTGTCTCCAGTCCTCTCATTCCTAACAGTATCAAGGAGCTTAACTCATAATAGCGTCTCCTCCAAACTTCTGCTGAACGTAACTGGCTGGGGGGATTATTAGCTTTAAGTATTATTATATCCACTCTAACATATCAGATTCTCTAAGCAGCTTGATCCCTTCCTCCTCTGTCTGCTCCTGTTTCTGATTTAGTTAGTGTAGGCCTTCGCTCACTCCAAGCATCCAAAAATTGGAATCTTGCATGTTCACCCTAGCAGCAGATTAGTTGTATCTGCCAGAATGCTTGTCAGGTCATTAAAACCCCTATCACAGGAAAGTACTTCCATATTGATAAACTCCCTCTAATCTAACTTTGCTCTTCTTGACGCAGCATTCTTAAATATATATGAGATCCAGACTCATATATATTCTGCATGGTGGGTTCATGTTAGGTCTCAGTGTCCTTCCGTATGAGATCCCTTTCCTCCCCTTATCATGCCCATAATGTCCCTGGCCAAATATGTTTTGTGAGTTTACCTCAGTCATTGGTCTGGTGTCCAGGAGTGGAGAGGAGAGTAGGTCCTGCCGGGTTAGGTGTTGACTTGCAAGGCAGAGGCCTCTATATCTTCTGCACCCTCTTCAGGTGAGGGAGGAGCATTAGTTTAATTTGGAAAGAATGGGCTAATTTTGAAGGCACAGAGGGTTAAGGGGCAGATGGGGACTTAAATTTTTTAAGGCATTAACTCAAAGGTCTCTATCTCAAGTCTCAGGGGCCCCACTCAAACTCTTAAATGGACCTGACCTTGACAGAGTAGACTTGAATTCTCAGCCAACTTCAGATTTCCATATACTTCCCTTTTAATTAAATCCCAGAACTGCTTTTCAGCTTTGCTGGGTTGCAGAGGATGAAAGACTGTTTGCGCTAAGAGGACCTCTGGCTTTCACACTTGAATTGGTGATTAATCATCCCCAAACATTCATTAACTTTCTCCAATGCATGATTGCCTTCAGCATTAGCCATCCACCTTCAGAATCCTCATAAATACTTGACCCCAAACCTTTTAAAAGTAAGATATTTCACCTACCATTGCATCCTCTTACACTCATATCTCTCCTCACTGATAAAAATTAAGCAATTGCTCAAGTACAGCACAGGTGATACGATTCTCACTTCCAGCCAACCACTGAGCAATCCAGCCAAAGTGGGATTTCGAAGTGTGCTTCCTCAAACCACTTCTGCTGCCAAATGTCATGTTAAGTTCCCCCAGGAAACCAGCTCTGAAACAGGGTTGCATGCATGTAGTTTCTGGGGAGTTTTCTCAGAAAGACTCTCCCCAAGGAAATGAGGGAAGCAGGACTGAGTGGAGAGAAAGGCTGGTCTGTAATGAAATTGCCGCAGAGACCTCGCCCACTTCCTCAGGGAGCTCTGGAGCTAGAATAGACAGTTTCAACTGTTCTAAACTGAGGCAAGGAAACCTTGTCTGTACCCCTATTTCAGCCTGTCACTGGTGTGGGCTGACCTCTCCGGCAAGCAGCCCAACCCTTAAGAGCCATGGGGCTTACTTAAGCAGAAGAGAAATCCTGGAGGGACTCACCTGTGAGCTATTTTTAGCCAATACGTCCAGCAGCTGAGCAAATGAGAGCTCCCTGGGAGGATGGGGAGGAGAGGGATCTAGATCACGGTAGTAAGTCACTTCATCTGCTACACTATGCTCCCCGTGGGGGGCACAATGAAAGTACCAGGGAAGTGACGCAAGGAGTAAGGAAGCTTTTTAAATAAAGGATAATGTGGCATAGATGTTGAACAAACATAAGCTTTTCTTTTTTTGGCGCATAATAGCAATAGTTCATTTGGACTGAAATAAAAAATGCATTGAAAGGGTATAAGTAAATAAAAGATGCCAAAAACCTAGTGGGTATAAGTGGGAAAGAAGTCAATTGGGCCAACCTGTGAGGGACTATGGTTAACCGAGGAAGAACTTTAGGCCCTATTTATTAGTTGATAGGAATTGTTTTTTGATTTGATGACATAAACTTTTCTCAGTTGAAGGTGACATAAAACATTTTTCTGATATTGTAATATTTAGTCTATTCATTGCTCAATTTCAGTTTGGGACTGAACTGAAAAATGTGCCCAACACATTTTTATGTATTTTAAAAGTATTTCCCATACTTTTACCTCCTCCATTTCCTCTTTTTTGGTATATTGTATACATTGTACACTTCCTTTACTAGCAGAAAGAAAGAACTGAGCTCCTAGTAGGCTTGTAAAAGAATGGATTTGCGTAGAAACAGCCTACTAGGAACAATATATTTGACAGTTTTGAATACAATAACGTGTGAAGATTTTCATATTCTTCAATTATCTGAGAAGTGTAAAAACCATTACTCGAGTCATTAAAGTTAGAATGAACATTAGGGAATTCACTGTAGGCAGAAAACATTTCCGCTGGCAGAATACTGAAACAGCTGATCTCATAATTATGTAACTCCTCATTTCTATTTAGCTAAACTTTATTTAAATTAATATGACTTTTGCCTGTTCCCTTGGAATTCTAACCTCTAAAGACATTTGCTAGCTACACAGTGTAATCTAACAGAGCACTTAACTAAACTTCTATGTCTTCTGATTCTGTTTTTAGTTCAGGATGTGCTGACATGACTTCCTGTAACTCCATCTCCTCTCTGCTTTACTTTGGAACAACTTATAATCAGCAAGTTCTGAAAATCGTTTTCTAAAAGGTAAGAAAAGTGGTATTTCAATGTTAAGTGCAAGAAAAGTAACAATGGCAGCAAGTTTCCTTTCTCATGCTCTGTTTCTCATAACCAGAACCAAAGCGAGGCTCTAGGTGGAATGCCTTGGCAAATTCCCTGCTTACGTTACTTTTAGTAATAATAATGCCATATGTGCCGGGACAAGATTCTCAGGTTTGTCCTCCCCACACTTGCCTCTGGTGGGGGGAGTTTGTTATGCAGCCCACTAGCACAACAAAGTTGTACTATGAGAAGCTGTCTGCATTGACATGTTAGGAAGAGAGTACTTCATGTTACAGCATTTTACTCTGAAGAACAAGGGTATAACTTGCTGGTGAAATTGAACTTGCTGATACAACTTTAAAGAATGAAAACGCACAAGAACGGTGGTGGGAGTGCGGAGTTTGACAAGTGCACAGGCAAGTCTTTGATTTCAAGTCAGTCAGAAATAGATAATAATAAATGTGTGCACAGTCCTCTAGACAGCAGTGTACTCGTGACCAACTACCGGACATGAAAGGTCATCTCTGGAGACGCTTTTCATCATATGGGCATAAAGACAGAGTCACACGTCAACTGTACATTGCTGTAAAGTCCATGAATCATTTTCTCATATTTATCTCATTTGACCATTATAATAATCCCACGATGATTCCACTGTATACGGATGGGAAAATTGAACCAAAACTAGTCACCCAAGATGAAATAATTACTAAGTCCCAGCAGAATCACCTCTTCCAAATTGCGCTTATTTCATTCTCCTACACTCTCTCTGATCTTTATGGTTTAGTTATTTGATTTCCCTAAATTGTAAGTCAGTAAAAAGACATATCTCAATTTCTTTTCTGCTTATACCTTGAAAAATAATTCTTAAAGAAATGATTTGGGGCTTTAGATCATATCTCTAATTTCAACATGAGAGACACAAAAACTGAATTAAAACCTCCTACTTAAAATGTGCTTTTGCACCATCCCAGGCACTGGGGATCCAACAAGAAACAAATGAGAAGTGGAAACAAACGAAATGAAATGAAAAACCACAGAACACCACATCACCTACGCTCTGTTCTTACCAAATTGTGACTCTAATCATAATGTGAAGATGGAACATACTTCAAAACAGCTGGCCTGGACGCATCAAACTTTTCTGTGTCATTAAAGGCTAGAAAAGGAGGTGACTGTTTTGGATTAATGGAGAAAAGAGATATGACAACTAACTGCAATGTGTGACTGAACGCTGACTCAAGTAGGAAAAAGAAAACATCATTGGGACAATGGAAGAAATTTAAGTAGGAAGAGACTTTACATGTAATATTACTGCTCTGATATAAAATTGCCTAAGAGTGATGGTAGCATGTAGGAGAATGCCTTTAGAAGTTATATGCAGAAGAATATAGAACCGAAGCATCAGAACATCTGCAATTTACTTACCAATGGCTCAGACAGGTTACATAGATACAGCTATAGATAGAGACACACACAGGTGTGTGCATGTGTATTTATGCGTGTATTTAGGTGGACAGAAAGGAAACGTGGCTAAAAGGAGGCAAATGAGTCTAGGCAAAGGATGCTATGTGAGTGTTCTTTGCATTGTTCTTTCAACTTTTCTGTTGGTTTGAAATCTTTCCACATAAAGGGTATGGCGAAAATAGAAACACCACAATAATTTTTTTCCTGAAACATTAAATTAATTTTATTTGATTTATAGCAATCTTGTATAAATTATTAATAATACTTGGAACTTTGTGGAAGATGCTATACAGGGTTGGCTTTCTGTACAAAAGGGCAAACTCTATGTCTTGGGAAACATTACTTTGTTTTGTTATGTCTAGCATTAGTATTAGGCTTTTACTTTAGTAGTAAAAAAATAAATAAAAGATGGAAAGGAAAAGGAATAAGAGAAGAAAAAGGAGAAAAGAAGAAAAAGCATATTTCTGTGTTTCCATTTATTAGTCCTCTATCTAGCTAAATTTTAGCCAGTTTTCAAGAATCATCTCCAACATCATTTACTGCAGATGGTCTTAAATAAAGACTCATATCTTTCCCTCTTTCGTTCTATCCTTGGGAGCTTTGTTCTCTCATGACACAATCCATCCGATATTGGGCATGAAGCGAAGTGGTTAAAAACTCTATTTCCAGCTACTGCTTCTGGGGAAACCCTGAATGATATACACAGACATTTCTGGCTGGATGCTGGGTGTATTCGATCACACTTCCTCTTCTAGCAATCCCACGGCATCTTTCTACCTCTTTTCATATGCCTGGCAGTTTGTGTTTTGTAACAGGAATGAAAGAAAAGGAAAGGCCCAGAAAAAGAAAAGAGAGAATGGCTAGGGGTTTTGTTATCTGTTCCTTCTTCGGCCCTCTGGTCAGATCTTGACAAAAATTAGTAAGTGTTGACATGCATAAGTTTTTAAAGCTCTTTAATAAAAAACATATTTGGGTCTCTAGGGACCAGGAGGGCACAGATGAGGAGATAAGTGGTACAAAGGGGAAAGAGAGCCTCCCTTTTACCTCTGAATAGAACCCAGCACACTGCTGGCATCATGAACAGAAAGCGTCTGGGAACAGGGAGAGGCAGCGCTGTGGCCTGAACACTGGCATTTTCAGGGTGGATGAGGGCATTCCAAGAAACTCTACAGGTAAAGAACAGGGACTATTGGAAATTGGAGCACAAGAGGAAGAAGGGGGAAGACACAAGTAGGTGGCCACAGCTAAGTGCATCATCTGTGGGCACAAATAAGCGGCTCCTCTGTGGCCTTCCCTCAGAGGCCCTGCTGTCAGTTGGGGGGGCGGGGTGGCGGTTAGCCATGGAACACACCTGTGTGTCACAGTGATGGCACAGGGCCAGAATCATGATCCTGTGTAATGGCTGGGTTATATTTTTATCTCACAATCCGTACAGGAATCTTCTCGTTCCACCAAAATAAGCTTCCAATGCCCTCCTATCACCAGAGAATACAAAGAACGAACCCTGCTGGGAAAATGTCTCTATCTGAGAGCTGAAACACACCCAGAGAATTCTAATCAGGTTGGGAGGACAGAGAGCTGCTGCCCCTACAGGCATTATTATGAACCAATTTAGTAAGCATTCCTTATTTGGCAGAATATATTAAAAGGAAGAACCCCCCCCCCCCAGACATCACTGATAAAGCTTCCTTAAATAAAGACTGTACTTAGAGCACTTGAAAAGTCAAAAAGAAAGGACCTGCTAGGGGGTAACAAAGAAGGGTCTCAAAGCAAGAAGCTGACATCCCAGGAGAGACAGAGAGACATGGAACATGCCAGAACATAAACCAGAAAATGAACTTGAAAAGCAATACATCATGTGACCTAAGGGTTAAGGAAAGAGTCTGTACAACCAGCCTCCCTGGTTTTGAACCCTAGTTCTGCCATCTTTCATGTGCATGGCCTCAGACAAGTTATTTAAGCTAGTAGTGCCTCAGTTTCCTCATTTGATAAATGGATGTAATAGAAGTTGTCTCATGGTTTGTTGTGACAATTAAATGAGTTAATTTCTCTAAACAGCACCTGGCACATAGTAAGACCTGATAAATAACAGTTCCTATTGAATTATAGCCTGTATTAAATATTAAATATTGTTGGTGACAAGTAAGCAGAGGTTCAATAATCTCAAACATCACCTCTTTCTGGGGGATGGCAGGGCCTTACATAATGTATCTCCCTGTTTTTCCTTTCTTTTGTTAATTATACCTGATAGAGTATTAATCATTGTATATAATTTTTGTTATTATCATTGTCAAATAAATTAAAGTTTTATTGTCCTAAGTGAGCCAATCCAGTTGAGTAGCACCATTTCTAGAAGTGTATCTTTAAGAGGCTTTTCCCTGTCTGAACGTTTCCTTGTTAAAATAGCGCCTAGGCACACATCCATCACAACACTCACCATAACAGTGACTTCGTTGAGTCCAAGGCAGTCACCTTAATCAGGAGCTGCATCTGTATTACCTGAACCAACACACAGTCTGGCATTCAATGAAGGCTACTGGTTTTATCTCCTGTCCCTTATGCTTAATCTTGTTATAAACAACAAATTTGAAATTACTATAAATTTCAATCAGCTGGAACACACCAGTGGAAATGGCTATCCTGGATCCCAGGGCTCAAATTTACAAGCCTTTCCTTTATCATAATGTGCTTTCAAAGCAGCTAAGTTCAGTGATCTTGTTTCCACTTCAATATTGGCAAAAGTGATTAATTTTACTGGATTATAAATAGGTACAGCATTTAGTGAAGCACCACACTACCAAAGGCACCAGCAGAGAACTGTCCTCCTGGGTCATCTGCTAACAGCATGACACATGTGCCCGGCACTGCCTGACGTCTCAGTCCAGATGATCCGGGTTCAGATTTGTAACTGTCAATAGTTGACTGATGTCACAGAGGTCTGGTAGCAGGACAAAATTAGAATAGCACTAGAAAAACATGCAACTTTAACATTTGACCTCTCTCCCATTTTCGTCTTAGAGCCAAACATTTACCGTCTGGTAGAACGGAATGGCCTGCTAGTTGCATTTCTTTTTCTGTTCATATGATTTCTCTGAAAGTTAAGTATTTTATTCAAGATCATTCAAAAATCCAATGATGAACACAAAATCAAGTTCATTATCGTTACTTCTGGTCAACATGATGGCATAGGCAGACATGGCTCACTTCTTTGCACAACCACATCAAAAATACTACTAAAATGTAGAACAACCATCAATCAGAACCATAAGAAACCAAGTTGAATGGAAGTCTGACAACCACGGAATTAAAGAAACCACAGCCATCCAGACTGTTAGAAAGGTTGCAAAGGCAGAACCACCTGGCCCCTCACCCACATGTGGTAGATTAAAATTTGTGAGGCATGTCTCAGGAGCAAGGAGTCCCAGCCCCACACCAGACCCCCCCCAGCTCCACATCAACCCCCCCCAGTCCAGGGTTCCAGTGCCAGGAAGATAAGTCCCCACAACTTCTGGCTGCAAAAACTAGTAGGGATTGAGTTGGTGGAAGAAACTGCTGAAGCCCCAAGCAGTTCCTCTTAAAGAACCCACACACAGACTCACCTACTCAGACTCACTCCCCCTGAGCTCCAGCAGCTTGAAAGGCACCAGTGGTATATAGGGAGAAACTGAAGTGTCTGGCATCAAGGTGAACAGAGGCCATTGTTGGTTCTCTAAACCCTCCCTGCAGAGAGCCAGCAGCTGGTGCCACATCTGAGACTTCATTAACCTGGCTAACCCGCCTTGGAGATCCCAAAAGACTTCACCCCTCCCAAATTACAGGCCTATTCAAGCTGCTTTACCATGTGCATGGCAGGTCCTGGCTCATGCTTCACACTTCCTAAATCCTTTCAAACAAGCAACAGCTGGCCTCGGTGAGCCCCTAGCCTGCTACTAGGAGCAGCCAGCCTAAATTACAGCTGGGCTTCTCCTGGGAATCTCCAAGCCCAGCACAAGTAACAGCCATCTCAGATTGCTTTATAGCTCATGCAGAGTGGCCCCAGGCAGAACACAAGTGGGGGCTGACCTTGGCCTGCACCACCCTGGAAACCCCAGAGCCTGTGCACCCTGTGGACAACTACAGACCATATTGGAGCACCACCACCCTGACCCAGAACAGCTGATCCCCCACTGATGGTGCAAGTCAGTAGTCAGTGGTCACAGCCAGTCCTTGCAGCTAATTGGCATGGGTAAATTGCTCCCATTGATCTGCCAACATCAACGAAGGCTCAACTACAAGAGAAGAGTCCATGAGCTGTCATGCTAGCTCTCCGTGCTGGAACAGATATCAAATATAATTTTAAACTCTGCCTGTGAATATTTGATTTAAAAGAGACATCTATAATTCCTTGAAATTTTTGCATCAGATTTTTCCTTGGAGCATTTAAAACATAAAGAATGTGGAAGATAGAGAAAACTCTGAATAAACAGTCAGGAAATTGTGTGAATTTTGCTCTTTTCATTATCCTAGCATTTTTGTAGATGTGGACACATGTATTGCCCATAATTTTAAAGGAATGTTAAGTTACCTTTGAGCTTCCTGGTGGTCTTTTTCAGCAGTGTCTCTTCAGTTCCTTTTGTTTGTATCTTGGAAAAATGCCTCTTGGATTTATTTTTAGATTATTTTATTGTTGTTCAATTATAGTTGTCTGCATTTACCCCCCTCCACCCCAGCCATCCCCACCTCCCTTCCCTGCATCTACCCCGCTTTGGTTTTGTCCATGTGTCCTTTATAGTAGTTCCTGAAAACCCTTCCCCCCGTCCCCCCATTATCCCCTCCCACCTCCCCTCTGGTTACTGTCAGATTGTTCTTAACTTCAATGTCTCTTGTTATATTTTGCTTGCTTGTTTGTTTTGTTGATTAGGTTCCAGTTAAAGGTGAGATCATATGGTATTTGTCCCTCACAGCCTAGCTTATTTCACTTAGCATAATGCTCTCCAGTTCCATCCATGCCATTGCAAAGGGTATAAGCTCCTTCTTTCTCTCTGCTGCATAGAATTCCATTGTGTAAATGTACCACAGGTTTTTTGATCCACTCATTTACTGCTGGGCACTTAGGTTGCTTCCAGCACTTGGCTATTGGGCTGCTATGAATGTGACTCTTCATTTGTAAAATAAAACTTATTTAAAAGCTAAAAAAAATTTCTCTTTCAGGTAGCCTTGTTTTTCCACTGTTGAGAGCCTTACAAGCCAGGACCCACTGAAATAAGCCATTGGACTACAGTGAGTATGGGACGTTCTTTCTATGGTCTGAAGAACTGAATCAGTGCACACCTAGAAGAAGGCCTCTGAATTTGCTGAGAACTTGCTATGCAGGCACTCTGTGAGGGTCATCGCACAACAGCACAGCTCCAGCTCCAGGTCTGGGAGACAACAGTCAGGCCAGTTATGAATAAGTTTATATAAATCCTCAGAAACTCTCTTCCTCAAACCATTAGAATGGAATAATTTGTGTTAAAAACATCAGCATGCAAAAGAAACAAACCAAAGTTCTAAGAGGAAACTATCCCCACAAAAATATGCTGATTTTCAGGAAAGATGGAAAGTATCTGCTTTAGATACAAAAAGATTATAAATAGTTATTGTATTAAATAAGAGGAGAACAAAGTAATAAGAGGGCAATAAAACTGAGTTACAGTAACAAATAAAATCAGTATTGAAAACATAAATAACCTCAGACAGTGAAACAACCAATGAAGACAGAAGGGGATGAGATGAAAGAGCACATTCGGTGGTAGAAGATATTAATGCAGATTGATAAAGGCGGAAGTCAGTCCACAAGTAACAGGTATTCTCCTTAGAAAGTAAGCAATAAAAAATCTAATAACCAAAACTCCCAATTTGAGAAAAATATATCTCAAATTGAAAATTGAGAGGAATCACATTATCTAAGAAAAATAAATGAATAGAGATTAATTCCAACACATGATTTAATGAAAATTTACATTTTGAAGGTTAATAATACATATTTAAGTCACTCATTCCTAATAGAAGAGACATCATATTTTCACTTCAGTAACAAAATAATAACAAAGAAATGCTCCTACCAGGATTTGGGAGAAAATGACCATGCCAGAATTATCATATACCCAGGCCAGATGGTAATTTCAGATATGATTAAAAAGATAATTTCAGATGTGCTACCAATGAATTTGTTCTATTTAAAATTGCTTATGCATTTTTGACCAAGGAAGAAAACAGAATTAAGGAATCACTGAAGACTGGGAAGTTGTGGTAGCAAGGAGCTGTTAGTAAGAATTTAATAGAAATATAAATAAATCATAAGAAGATAAAATTATCTTTTTTCCCCTTATAGACGTGCCTCACAAAACTTCCTGCTCACAGCTGGAAAAAGGAGTGCTAAATCTGTCAAGATGAAGAAAAAGAAGGACCGTGTGAAGTTCAGAATCCAAAGCGGCAGACACCTTCAAACCTCGGCCACCGCGGACAGAGAGGAGGCAGAGAAACTGCAGTAGCCCCTGCCCTCAGGTCTGGCAGTGAAGGAGCTGAAATGACCCAGACACGCTGATCTAAGCTGTGGGAAAAAATTTTAATTTAACAAACTAAAATTGTATATGAAAACCTAAAGCTCATAACTATTATTCCTATAATTAAATACATAAAAATTAAAATATTTAAATTAATTATGTAAAAATTGATGTGATTTATAACTTAAAAAGCAATCTGAAATTAAAATAACAAAAGCGCAACATTCCTAATATTTCATTAAAGACAGTAATTTAATATTAGATTACTAGAGATTTATGATTATTTAGACCAAATGTTTATCTTCCAAACCACTGTAATAAAAGCAAATAAAGCATTTTCTAGTGAGATGGTATTAAGTAGTTTTTAAATGACAGCAATAAAATGAATTATAACTAGGCTGAAAAACATCAGACACTGTCTGGATAAGTGAAAGGGGCTTTAAAACAACACTCAGTAATTGGTTGCACACGGAGGGACATTCAAGATGGTACAGGACAGTTTTTCATTAACAGATGAAAAAATGTATTCAAGAAAACATACATATACTGTTACTAAGGTAAAATTAAAGCAAAAAAAGCTTAAACCAGGATAAAAGTGTTGTTTTATATTGAATAAGTCAGAATTAATAACATATAGCAGCAGTGAAATTTTAAGCAAGTATTAAAACTTTAAGTATAAATAGAAATATGAGTAAAACAGTGAAATTTTAAAATAATACTAGCTCATGGTAAGTCATATAGGTAAAATATATAGAATATCAGGATGTCTGAATATTGGAGTATATTAAAAAGTGTTTACTTGCAGAAATACGCCTTCTTTGGAAATATTCATGCACCATCTACAAAACTAACTATATAAGATACCATAAAATATATTTAAAGATTTATCCCCAAATAGTTTATCCACATTCTCATATCACAACCAAAAAAGATCTAGGTTAGTTATACATATGAGGTCTGTCCAGAAAAAGTCTAACCATTGTTAATATAAAGAGAACAGTTTGCACATTGATGTAACCTGGCCCCCAAGGAGAGTGGACTGGAATGTGCATGGGTGAACAATGATGACTTCACTGTACTAGTCAGTGGGGGCGGTAGATACCAGCAGAGTAAGCATGTGTACTGTGTGGCTGTCACATTCAAAATGACTGAGTAGAGCAGGGGTGTCAAACTCATTTTCCCCGGGGACCACATCAGCCTTGCAGTTGCCTTCAAAGGGCCAAATGTAATCTTAGGACTGTATAAATGTAATTACTCCTTAACAGTTAAATGAGAGCTCCGCGCTGCTGCCGGGTAGAAACAAGGTGCCATGCGGATAAAACAAGGTGGAGGGCCAGATTCGGCTGCGGCCCTTGTGTTTGCCACCTGTGGAGTAAAGCAATGAATTTGTATCACATTTTGCATTAAGCTTGAACATTCCTCTGCAGAAACTATTCAGATGATTCAGAAGTCCACAGCAAAAGCAGACAGGTAGCAAAAGTGCTCTGAAGAAAAATAACAGAGGACAGAGGAATAGAGAGTGCTGGTAGAGATGTATTTTAGACACTATATTAGTTTTCTATTGATACATAACAAATCACCACAAGTGTAGTGGCTTTAAGTGACACAAATGTATTCTCTCACACTATCCATGGTCAGGAATCAAGGCCTATGGTTCACTGGGTTCTCTGCGTAAGTCTCACAAGGTTGTAGTCAGAGTCAGCCAGGGCTGGGTCGGATCTGAGGCTCGGGGTCTCTTCCAAACTCAGGTGCTGTTGGCAGAACTCAGTTCCTGCAGCTGCAGAACTCGTGGAGGCAGAGGGACAATGTCTGCAATGGCCCACCCAGGGTAATCTCCACTCACAGTCAAGGACTGTGACCTAATCATGGGAGTCAGCTCCCACTGAATCACAGGTCCCACCTGCCCGAGGACGGTACACCAGGGGGTTGGAGGTCATGCGGCCACCTTAGAATTTTACCTCCTACAGGCAGAATGGTCAGGGAAGGAGTTTCCATGTTGGTTACTTTTGAGGAAAGACCTGGAAAAAAATCAAAGACTGAGTCTATAAAGGTGACTAGCAGAAAACTTAAAAGTACATTGGGAATGGCTTTTTTGACTCACATTTTATTTCTGTTGGCCAGTACTATGATAGACACTAATAAAATGTTTATAACGATGCTGAAAATAAGCACTATGTGCATTCCTATTTTACCAGTGAGAAAACTGAGGTTTCCAAGAGGTTAACTAAGACCCTCAAGTTCACACAGTCAAAATGTGCTAAGACCAGGATGTGAGCCTAGGTGAGGAGCGGAGCTGCCGAGCAGGTTCATGGGAATACCACCTGTGCTGTCACACAGGGGACATGCTCAGGAGCACTCAGTGCTGGGTTTGATGCTCCACGTCACCATTTTGAGACTCTTGATAATATTATCTAAGAAGGCGGTGTGTAAGAGAAGTCCGAGGAGGCAATGGAGTGTGTGCATAAGCAGAGGGGATGTGCACCCATCCACCTGCAGCGTTTGGGAAGCCGCATGGCTCAGCATTCCAGTGGACCCATGATGGTGAGAGCTCAGGGAGACTCAACACGAGTACAAGGTAGGTTGTTATGTCTACGACTCAGTCAGTGGGGTGCTAACTGCCCTGAGAGCCTACATCACTTCCATTTGAACCAGATGCCTTTTGGGGATCCTGACAACAGCTGCACCCATGTGGGATAGTGACCAGGAAGGGAGTGAGAGAGCACTGGGGACTGTCCCTAGAAAACGAGAAACATATGAGAACCCTAACCAATGACTTGTCTCCAATGAGTCTCCTCAAAGAGCAGCACGTTATTCTCCTAGAGCTTTTAGAAAACACTCCTCCTCGGAGACAGTACAACCAAGTGCAGTGTGAAATCTGGGACCAGACTTCTGTGGGGCGATGTCCCTCAGTTGGTTGTATGGGGACCTCACTCTACCAAATGCCACCTCGGCCACCTCCATGGCTGCCTGAAATGCCCTGGGGAGAGTTTTATTACAAAATTCAGGGGTTAGATAAATGTAAAGTATGTGAGAGGTATTCCTGGTATGGATGATATTTTAAGCTTTTATTGTTCATTTATAACTTACTGAAAAAAATAAAATTTGCTATTTAACATTCACAAAATGAAGTCTAGAGGAACTTTAAGTTCTGTACCTGGGTTCATGTAAGTTGGATGTGAGGACATATGTCATCCTGAGTGTAAATGTCTGGGCACAAGCAAAATATCAAGGCAGAATTTCAGACTTGCAAGGTAGTGGACATGGTGAAACCGAACTCAAGGTCTCCAAACATTGAAGGGGACCCAGGTAATATTTGGGTTACAGATGAAATGAGAAGAGCATTCATTGAGGTAAATACATGATATGTTAAAAGGAAAACTGGGTAGCAGAGTAGGGTAGAAGGACCTAGAGGCCCAAGAGGGGTGAAGAGGGGAGGGGCTGTGGACACACCCTCTTGAAGGTGTACCCTGCCCCACCCTCAGAAACCCTCTGTGACTTCTCAGTGCTGTGTGATGCAGGCCTGGCAATAAAGTCCAGAGCCTGCACTCTCAGAGCTCAGTAGCGTCAAGCAGCTTTGCCATGGGACCCCACCGATTTCTTAATAGCCTTCGAGAGCTTTATCTGAGCTTCTGCCCAGAACCTTTAGATAAGACCCGAAACCTAGCTTACATCTGTGTGTTGTGGTTGTTCCTCTTGCTTTTCTGTTTCCTGGTGGGAATTCCATCAACCCCAACCTGCTGGGAAAATGGACGCACTCGAAAGGTAAGGAACCCTGAGCGAGCCCCAACAGAGATTATTTACCATTGTTTCCATTTCTACCTGAGTTTGGTTGACTCAGAGAGACACCAAAGATGGGGTATCTGAGGAGAGAATAAAACATCACTCTTCCAGGGGAAGAGACCAGGTAGGGTTAGGGTTCAGGGAGGAGAGGTTACTATATGAAGCTCACAGACCATCTGGGTGTGGTGACAGGTTTCTGGCTAAAATCCCAAACACAGTGATTCCCTAGGCCTGGATGCTTTGGGATCTCTGCACGACATCAGAGTTCACCAGCGCTTTACCATGAGTCATATTCTCCTGTCTGGCATCACTACACCAAGCCTTTGTGTTGGGCTGATGAGGAGAGCAGCACTGAGCCTCTGAGAGCCTCTGAGCAGAGGCTGCAGCCTGAGCTCTGTCCCAGGTTACAGGGTCCTATGTGAGGGAACAGAGGGGTGACTGTAGGCCTCAGATTATAATGCCCACAGTGAGCACAGGACCTCGGGGAGTATCAACTGTGGACCTCATGGACAAAATCCTTCCTTGAGCTTTTCAAAAAAGGAAACATTAAAAACATTTTGAAGCTTTAAAAATTGGTAAAAAAGAAGAAGAAGAAGAAGAAGAAGAAGAAGAAGAAGAAGAAGAAGAAGAAGAAGAAGAAGAAGAAGAAGAACACAAAGTTCTATTAATTAAAATGATCTTGGTTGGCTCAGAGCGACATTATTCTTGGATAGTAAATATCTGAGTTTCCTAGGAACAGTGAGAGAAATGAGTCCCAACCCGTCATTCTTTTCTTTTTGTTCTCAGCATTGGAGCAGAGCCAAGAGGAGAAGGAAAGGTGGGACCCCGAAAGGTAAGGTGCTGCTAATCCCAACCGAGCTCCGCAAGGGTGACCCTCTTTTTTTTTTAATGTTGTTCAATTACAGTTGTCTGCATTTTCTCCCCCCTCTCTGTCTTTTCCGTGAGCTACCAGGTCCATGATCTCTGCTGGTTGGTAGATAGAGTCTCTCTCAGAAAACAGAGCCCTCAGAGGGGAGGTTCATGGAAAGACAGTCAGACCCTGAGACTTCTCAGATCCCCTGCTCTGCGGCCCCTGGTATGAAGCAGTGATGGACCTGGGCAATGGGTGTGGCCCAGTAGATGTCCAGAGTCAAAACTTCTGTCACCTGAGTTGGTGAAATACCTTGACTTCAGGCTGATCAGATTCCTCATTGTTATAACCATTGACCTCTCTGCTTCACAGAGTGGTTTTGAGCATCAAGTGAAATAATGTATATAAAAATAATTTATAAATGAAGCAATGCACACGGGGACCTTATAAATATCATTGAGCACTTGGCTTCATCTATCAATTCTTGGGGCTTTCAGAGACTACAACCCCAAAGGCCCGCATTAAGGGACTCCTGTGTAATACTGATGTGTCTACCTTTATTACATGTAACCCCCTCCCCTGGTTTCCCAGGTTCGAGATATTACCCCAGGAAAGAAGAGAAGAATAGGAGGCTGAATTCAATCCTGAAAAGGTGACTAGTTTCCCCCTTTTTCGTAATCCCTCTTTAGCATGTTCTATGCAATTCCAAGGATACAGTGCAGCCTTCCATAGTCATGGGAGGGGGTTGCCATAGGAACGGGAATGTGAGTGAATGCCATGGGGTGAGTGCTACTGAGTGCGTTGTGAAGTCATGGATGTGGAGCAATGTGAAGGGGCAATAGGCTTCAGGTGGCTCCACCCACAGCCGGCCAATGGGTCCTTCTTTCCTTATGTGGTTCTGGCTGCAGCTTTGTACCTCCTGTCTCCTGCAGGCCCCTGGGCCAGCATCATGATACCATCCACTTTCATCAACGTTTATGTCTGGACCCCTCCTGTGAGGTGCATAATAACACAACCGCTGAGCTCAGTGGGCTGCCATTGTCAGAGGCCCTGGAAGATTCTCCTCTCTCTGTGTCCCCTCTGGCTTCCACAGCTCCTGTGACTGAGTCATCATTCACTCAGTCTCCTGCCTCCTCAGCAGACCCTCCAGGAGACCTAATCCCACCTCCTTTTCTTGAGCCTCTCCCACCTCCCCCCTTGGGTAATTTTTTGTCACCCTCACCACCAGGTCAAACTCTGCCTCCAGAGCCTTTTCCTCCCTTGGAATCCGAATTCCCAGTGCACCAATCCCCACCTCAACCAAAAGACTCATTCTCTTCAAAGTTGGCACAATGTGATTTCCATCTAGAGTTTCCTGCCCTCCACTCCACAAAGACTTCCTTTGGGGGAGACACTGATGCTAAACTTACAGATCCTGGACACCTGCTTCTCAGCCCTGACGAGCATGACTCGGTACAGCAGTGCTCATATCCTAAGAGCAGGGAGGACCATTTAAAGCAAAAACTTGTCCAGCTTTTCTGGGGTCTTCCATCTCTTCACAGTGAGTCCTTGTCCTCTGCTGTGCATGCCTTGGGTGACTATTCCTCAATCTTTATTTTCAACAGCATTTCTAATGCTTCCACGGGCCAAGAATCCCCAATGCTTCCTTATTTCCTACCTCCATCCTTGCTTGTGGCCCAACCTCAGCCCTTGCCTCAAGCCCTGCCCCAATCCCAGCCCCTACCTCTCACTCAGATCCAACCCCCGGCCCACCTTCAACCCCCACTCCCAATCCTACCATCCAGTTCCATACCCCAGGAACTGTACTGTGGAGTACAGTTCCATGGGCCCCAGAATGAATTAGAATGTCTCACCTCATCTGAAATTCAATGCCTAGAATGGAATGTGTTGCAGAAGAAACAAGAAAGTTTGTGGGGCTTGCCCTCCATTGTTCAAAAGTCTAGGGAAGACTTCTGTCCTTCAGCTCCCACCTCTTCTCAGCGCCAGCCCTGGAAGGCCTATGTTTCAGTCTCCATCGATACTATAGATTTTCCTCTCAGCAGTGAACTTCGAGAGAAATTTGAGCATCACCTTAGAAAGAGGCTCATCCAACACAGGTGGGGCCTGCCCCGCAGGATCCACGAATCTCTGTCACTGATGAGGCCTCAAAACCATTGCTCAGACATATGTGAGTCAAAGAGCAGTTATGGCCTCTCGTGGATCTCTGTGTATAAGAGCCAGAGCAGCCAACCAGGAAGCTTCCATGAGTGGGGCCCAGAAATGTTTCAGCAAGAGGAGGATGAGAGGACAGGTGAAGGACACAGCCAAAAGAGTGATACAAAAGATTCACTGAGTGACTCAGAGAGCTCTTCAGATAAGGATGCAGGGTCTGACTCTGAGAAAGACCGAGCCATGATGAGTCGGTCAGGAGAAAACTCAGTGGTGTCAGGGCAGAGTGAAAGCCCGAGACAACTGGAAAAGGTCCTGCAAGTACATCTGAGCAAGAAGTTTGAGGAAATCAGTGAGGGCCAGCTCCCCGGGACTGTGCATGGTTCGTGGCACTCTATTGAGGAGACTCTCTCTGTAAAACCTGACAATGAAATAAAACAGAGGAGTTTGCCACCAACAGTGGATGGGGACTACTGCCTGAGTACATCCCAGAGTCTGTCCTTCCTTGAGTCTGGTGCACAGCAGAAGCTGGAAGCCCATATTACCAAGCTTCGTATAGGGATGTTGTGGGGCCTTCCCGCCAAGGTCCTTGAATCCATACAGATCTTTAAACTGAAAGATACTTCATCCCATTCCTTGTTTGATCCCCACTCTCCCGCCTCAACTAACCTGACTTCAAAGGTGAACTCCAAATCAGGGGGCATCATGCCCTTGAGAGGAAGCTCTAAATTCTTTCACAGAGAAAAAGTGGGCACAGAAAACTCAGCCAGTGTCCTGAATTCTCTTTCTGCCACCTCACTTGTGGGCAAGGAAGGACAGGGTGCCCTGAGACAATCACCCTCTGATATCAAACACAGGCTTATAGAGGAGGTTCAGAGAATTGGGGATGCCAGACAGACCCTTCTGCCTGTTACAAACAGCATCACTGGCAAAGCAAGTCAGAGACATTTTCCAATAGCCAACATTCACCCCCCGGAGCTGCCCGCAAGGCAACCTGGGGCCGGACATGAGTCAGAGGATAAGAGCGTGAATTCCAGTGACAAAGCAGAAATGCAACTGGACAGAAATATGGAAGAGAAAGCAGAACCTGCCTCCATGCCCAACACGTCCAGGGAGGGGGTCAAGGCTGAGGAGCTCAGTGCTGTTCAATACAAAACTAGTGACAGCTTGACAACCAGCAAGCCAGGACTCCCCCAAAGAATAAATATGAATGAGACTAAAGGAACAACTGACTTAAATCCTAAGTCATCAGACTTCAACAATGATGAGTTAAAGTCTAAACTGGAGAAGAGAAAGAATAGACAGACCCAAGGCCAACCCACTGGCATTTCCTGTGAGACTAACCAAGCCTCCCTGCCTGGTGCTCAGGGTGTCACCAGTGTGGACATGGGAGCTTCCCAGGTGCTACATGTCCATTTGGGGGACAGAACAGTCAGTGTGGAGAAACAGCAGGAGCCTTGGGTCCCTAAGCAGGCCTCAAGGTTGTGCTCAGATAAGAATTTCCCACCAGCTTTAAAGAAAGTGAGCCCCACAGGCTCCAAATCACAAGAGCTTGGTGGAGGGGATGCAGGGTTGGTAACACCCCAACCTGGAAGAAAGAGATTACCTACTCAGGTGGCGTTTGAGGAGATGGTTGGAAGCAGGTGTCCCCAAACCCTGTCACAGAAGAGACAGTCTCCTCCTGATAGTCTTTTCATAAACAAAATGAAGAGTTTTTTCCAAAGGCTTCAACCTAGGGTAATCTGCACAAAGCAGGAAAACCCCCAAGGGAAGAGCAGACCCAGGTCATGTGCACAGGGCAGAGGCCCAGTTAGAAGCAGAGCTGCCTTTATGGGGATGACAGAAGCCCAGAAAACCATGTCAGACATTGGAAAGTTCCCAGAGGAGAGACTGGGGTGTCGGCGTGCAGGAGCCCCCACCTGCCCTCAGGAGCCCCTTCCCTGGGCGATAAGGTTTGGGACAGTGCAGCAGAGGGCAGCAGCACAGGTCCGAGCGGAGCCTGTCCAGCGGCCTCATCTCAACCCCAGGGCTCCAGCCTGTCAGTCCTGCCGCCAAGCAGCTGTCTTTGCTGCCCACAACCCTGCAAGTACCATATACACCAGAAACAATGGCAGACACCCCCAGAAAGTTGGGGCACTAAAGGACCAGAGTTTATATCATCAGCACTCCCAATCTGTGCCCCGCAGGGGGACTGTGACCCATCATCCAAGCCCCACCTGCAGGCCTCACACTGCCCAGGGGCCTCCTGCTGCTCTCACCACTGAGAAAGGCACTATGTTCAGAGATCCGTGTCTATGATTTAGACAGAAAATGCTTCTCTAGAATTTCCAGGAAATCCCTTCCTTGGACAGAATCCTGATTTGCCTAATAAATGTTTCTCTACTAACAGTGCTGTCTTTCCTGTGTAGTGTGTTGGGGGCATGGGTTTGGACCATGTCAGGTCTTGCGCTGAGGGAAAGGAAGGAGTTAGTTCAGCTGCTACTGATTGCTTCCTTTGCTTCCAAAAGTGACCAGTACCCTGGAGCTCTCTCTGAAAAGTAGGTATCATGTGCCCTCCCCCAGAGCCCACTTCCTCCCTGATGAAGTTTGAGGAGATGGGCTCTGTGTCCTATCTCATAGCTTAGCCTTAATGAGCATGGACAGCAGCCCACACCTTCCCCCTCAGGGAATGTTTTATATCCTTTAGGGCAGTAGGCAAGACAGGCTTATATCTGAAAAAGGTCAAGGATAGGCATATTTTTCAGAAAATATTAATGAAGAAGGGACACTCCCATTCATCATTATTTAGAAGTCAGTAATCAGGAGATCCTGAAGGTGAGTGAACCCTGAGTGGGAGTGTTTAGGGCGATGCTGCTGCAGTGGATCATGGGCCACGTGCATGTGATGGGGAAGCGCACTTCACCTTGACACCGATGTGTGTCCACTGGAAAGTCACCCTGGGGAAGTGACTCCTTTAGGCTGTGGGATTAATGACTTTTTTTTTTGGCTGAGTGGAAGGAATGTCAACCAGGCAGCCTCCCAGAGTAAAATAAAGCTAAAAGTAAGGAAAATATGCCCTAGAGTGCATGAGAAAGAACAAACAACGGGAAGAGCGGCCTTGCTGGTGGACAAAGGTTTCTGCCCCTTCGGCCCCACACAGGGACCCTGTCTTGCTCCCAGCTTCTGATACTGATCTAAGCTCCACCTGCCGAGGCCGATCAGTGCACCGCACTGCATACTGGTGCCTTACACCAAAAACACATGGGAACCGAAACAGTATTTGCAGGGATGTCATCAGACATGGCTCCCTGACTTTGGGAAAGGGGAACTTTGGGAAAGGGGAAATATACAGGATCTTGCCTTTAGTGTGTACAGAGCACCTGGCAGGGTGGAGATGCCCCCCACCCCCTCTGACATTCAGGCTTCGGTGGAGCTGCAGTCCCCCAAACACCTGCAGCTCATGAACCAGAGGTGAGTTCTGGACTATGCACCAGGGTTACAGATATTTCAATGCTCACCGTGGACCTCCACGGAATGTTTGTTTCTCTTTCTGCCAAACCTGCACACATACCCACCCTTCTTCCTATTCTTTTTCTTTTCTGTTATACAAAAAGAAGTTTTCTTCCCAATGTCAAAGGAGTGGCTCTTCCCTAAATCATCATATGAAGACGCAGCTAAATGCCCGTCCGTGAAGGACTGATGCACGTTGCCAGTGGCACTTTGCCCCTCCCTCTCCTTACGAGATACACAACATCTTTTGTTTTGTTAAAGCTTGTTAACACAGAAACGTTCAAACATTCCTAAGAACAGATAGAACAACATATCTTCCCACTGCCCTCACCCAACTTTCACAATTATCATTTCGCATGTGTAATACATCCCATTTTTACAATATAATAAAGTGGAAAAGCCTATTGAAACTCCTTGCCATCCATCTCTCAGACGATGCTATGTGTCCACCTCAGAGTTCTCATTTTTGTTTGATATTCATCACCCGTAGAACACACGCACCACGGATGTGAACAGCATCGAGCTCTAAAGGCTTTGGCGGTCACTTCTGCTCTGCCTTTTTCTCAGCCCTGAGGAGTCATTTGAGTGAACTCTTCCCTCAATTCCATGCAAGAAGTAATCTTACAGAGTAAAGATTAAATCCAGAGTCTTTAGAGTAAATCCAGGGCACAATATCGCTGTTCCTTGAGCACACAGTAACTATGCCAACATGCTAAATGCACAGAAGTAGAACACTACCGAACTGGCATCACTATAGGTGTTTTTAAGTATTATGAAGAAAATCATTTTCCTGTCACACATGTAAATGACTTAAACGAGTAGATCAGACACCCTTGTTTATCTGTTTCTTCCTAAAATGCCATTAAAAGTAATAGATGAGAAGATGCTCAATATCACTAGCCATCAGAAAAAATGCCTATCAAAGACACTACGATGTCGGAACAGACACACAAAGAAATGGCTAGAATGAAAAGGTCAGAGAAGTGTCATAGAATGTGGAGCAAGGGGAACCCTCACCCGTTGCTGGTGGGAATGAGAAAGGGTGAAGCCCTTTGACAACTAGGCTGGCACTTCCTCAAAATGTCAAACAGGAAGTTACCATGTGACTCAGCAATTCCACCTCTCAGTATACACTCGTGAGAGATGAAAACGCACGTCCACACCAAAACCGGCAAACAAAGGTCCACAGCAGAAGTGTTCAGTATTCATAATAGTCAAAAGGTGCAAACAACCCAAAGGTCCATCAACTGCATCAACTGATGAATGAGTAAGTAACACATAGTGTATCCATATGATGTGACATGTTTGACAGTGAAAAGTATTAACACACGCTACCACATGGATGAACCTTAAAAGCATTATGCTAAGTGAATAAAGTTAGTCATAAATGATCATGTATGATTCCATTTTCATGAAATGTCCAAAACAGAGAAAACTAGAGAAACAGAAAATCCATTAATGGTTGTTTAGGGCTGGAGGGGGAGACAGGAGGGGAGGGATGATAACTAAAGGTTTTAAGGTTTCTTTCTGAAATTTTGAAAATATTTTAAAATTCACTGCGGGTGAACATATCTGTGAATATACAAAAATTATAAAATTACACATACCTTAAATGGGTGAATTATATGGTATGTGAACTATATTTAAATAAAGTTAGAATAAGTAAAGGATTTAAAAAATAAGTACTTGAGGAAGACAAATAGAGAAGATAAAACAAAGACGTCAACGCATTTTGGGAAGCTGGGAGCGCATTTGAGGAGAGGCAGGTGAGCAGCAGAGCGGAGGACGTGCTGCAAACCCATTCGCAACACAAAACCCTGCAAGACCAAGGCCTGGGGGCACCAGACAAGAAATGAGGGGTTCCCTGCAGTAAACATCTTGAGTTTATTCTTTTTTGTTTTATATTATGTAAAATTTTTAAGTATTATTTTCTTTTGGAGTTGGTGACCTCCTCCGGTAATTGGTAAAGTCCTCTGAACAGTGGGCGTGCTTCAAATGTGCAGCGCAGGCCAGCTCTCCCCCCGGGACAGAATCGCCCACTTCTGGGGGGTGGGGCACCGAGGTGGCAGTAGCTGCAGGATTGAGCTGGAAATGTCAAGGTCAGGCAAAATTCAGGAAAACAATCCAGTTTTCAAATGTATTTATTTGAACATAATTGAACTTGTGGAAAAATTGCATGCATGGTAAAACCATAAACTCTTTACCCAGACCTACATACTAACATTTTGGTGCATTTGTGATTTCTCTCCTCTCTATCTCTTGGTGTGTCTGTTTCTGTCTCCTTCCCTCCCTCCCCCTTCTCCCTGTACGTGAGTGCACACACATGTATGAAAAATGGGCATGCATTCCTGCATACCTGAGTTCATGTATCATGCACTGTGTCTTCAGTATTTTATTGTACTTTTTAATAAAAAGGTTCTCTTATACACCATACAGTTATCCCTTTCATTTGGCACAAAAAGTTTTATCTCTCATTCACAGTCCATTTTTGTCAATTTATCAAGTAATGTCCACTGTGCCTTCTTTAAAAAAAGAAAACCTCCAGTACAGGAGTCAGTCTAGAAGCACATGCTGCTTTGAGTTGTCAGGTGTCTTCAGTCTCTTTTAATCTGTACCAGGTTCTCAGCCTTTCCTTTCTTTTTTCTTTTTAAATTATATTTGTTTATGCTATTACAGTTGTCTCAATTATTTCCCCTTTGCCCAACTCCACCCCAACCCCACCACTCCTTCAGGCAATCCCCACACTGTCGTCTGTGCCCATGGGTCATGTACATGTTGTTTGGCTACTCCCTCTACCTTCACCTAGTCCCCCCACCTCCTGCCTTCCAGTAGCTGTTAGTCTGTCCCACCTTTCTATGCCTCTGTTTCTATCTTGCTTGTTAGTTTACATTGTCCATCAGATACTACATATAAGTGAGATCATACGGTATTTGTCTTTCTCTGACTGGCTTATTTCACTTCGCATAATAGTCTCCAGGTCCATCCATGCAGTTGCAGAAGGTAAGATTTCCTTCTTTTACTTCTGCATAGTAGTCCATTGTGTAAATGTGCCACAGCTCTTTTATCCCCTCATCTACTGATAGGTACGCAGGCTGTTTCCAGATCTTGGCTATTGTAAATAATACTGCTATGAACAGCAATCAGATAAGAAGAAGAAATAAAAGGCATCCAAATTGGAAAAGAGGAAATAAAACAATCATTATTACCAAATGACATGATATTGTACATAGAAAACTCTATAAAATCCAACAGAAAACTACTAGACCTAATAAATGAATTTAGCAAGATAACAGGATACAAAATCAACACTTAAAAATAAATGGCATTTTTATACATCAAAAATGAACTATCAGAAAGAGAAACTAAGAAAAAAATCCCATTTACTATTGCAACAACAACAAAAAATAAATTTAACCAAGGAGGTGAAAAATCTGTACTTGGAAAACTATAGGACACTGAAGAAAGAATTGAGGAAGATACAAATAAGTGGAAGCACATACCGTGTTCATTGATTGGAAGGATTAATATCATTAAAATGTCCATACTACCCAAAGCAATCTATAAATTCAATGGAATTCTGATTAAAATACCAATGGCATATTTCATAGATCTAGAACAACTATTTCAAAACTTTATATGTAATCAAAAAAAGACCCCAAGTAGTCTCAGCAACCTTGAGAAAGAAGAACAAAGTTGGAGATATCACAATATCTGATATTAAACTATACTATAAAGCCACTGTAATCGAATCACTCTGTTACTGGCATGAAAACAGACACCTAGATCAATGGAACAGAGAAGAGAGCCCAGAAATAAACCCACACCTTTATGGTCAATATTTGGCAAAGGAGGCAAGAGCATACAATGTACAGTCTCTTCAATAAATGGTGTTGGGAAAATTGGACTGGTACATGTGAAAAAATAAAACTAGGTCACTAATTTACACCAGGCACGAGAACAAACAGAAAATGGGTAAAAGACTTAAATGTAAGTTGTGAACTCATAAAAATCCTAGAAGAAAAGATAAGCAGTAAAATTTCAGATATATCATGTATTTTTGCCAATATAACTCAGAGGGCAAGGGAAACCAAGGAAAAAATAAACAAATCAGCCTTTATTTTTTAAGACCAGACCACTGAAGAACATATTCAATGTTTCACTTATGGCTGTGAGTCCCGGGGACCTTAGAGACAGGGGCAGTCTTGCTGTAAGAAAACAATACTGAAATACAAAGCTAAGTGGAGGGGTTTTTCTGAGCAGAGATGCCTCTGGCACTCAAGGGAGGATAAGGGAGGGGGAGGCTTAAACTGTACCTTGCTTTGGTGGGAGACTATGGTGAAGCGGAAGACACAAAGAACGGAGCTGTCATTACAGGTAAAACATCCTCATATGGGAGGGAGAGGAAGGGGATCAGGGGGGCCAAGATTTATTCATCAGACTCAGTGAGGGAATGCAGGCAGGAAAAGTAAGGAAATGCCACAGGGCTTCATTTCAGCAGTTTATAATCTGCATAAGGAAGCTGTAGTGGTTACAACTGTTAAAGGATTAGCTGGCATGGGGAGATGAAATAAATACATATACAATAGCAACAAAAACTACGTTATTTCAAAAGGAATAAAGAAGTCAATAGGAATTTTGGTGAAAGTTCAGAAAGTAAATGGGAAAACAACCATTAACTTTTCATAGAAGTAATCATCAGTGTGATTAAAAAAAAAGCCCAAAAATGTATAGCTAAATATAATTGTGCTCATTAGAAGTTATGCTAAAGAGAAGCCCACTCCAAAATTAAGATGAGTTTGGCCCTGCATGTTGTGGACTAGCACAATGGCTGGGTAAGATAAAGAATTAAAAATGTGGGGAGAGAAGGAATTTGTCACAGAGAAGAAAGAGGGAGCAGCAGGGCTAGACACAGTATGGATAGAAGGGGCTACATTTGAGAATCTAGGGGCTCTTTAGGTGATTAGGGGCTGAATAGCCTAAAAGGGATCTTGGCAGAAAAACGGTTACTCAGGATTTTAGAGATGTTTGCCATTGGTGCACCCGGGTGCCAGGCCCTTGTCTCCCTCTAGACTTTGTCATGCTTTCTGTTCATTGGTACAGGCTGCTCTGCTCTCATGCATTTTAAAATTCACTTCTCAAACTGAGGCTACCTCCACTTGTAGATGAGAACTCCTAGGACCCTCGTGAATGAAAAGGCAACACTCTCCATCCTCCTAGTAACATTGAAGGACACTTTGCTCTTCTAGCATTTTTTTTTTCAGAAACAAGTAGTAGTATAAGAAACAAATTGTGCTAAAGCCTTCATCTCTATTTTGTAAACATCTTGAGTTTAAAATAAGAAGAAGGTTCTTTACTCTTAATTGATCATGGCTAAAAAGTCCCGAGACTGAGCGTCAACATGATCTTACTTAGTGTGCTCACATCTGGTTCCCAATTTTTAATCTAGTGTAGTCAGGCGCTCTGAATACAGAGGGGAAGAGAAGGGGTGTGAAGCCATGGGTCAAAGAATTCCTTAGTTGGAATAACTTTTCTAAGATAAATTTGTTTTCTTTAGCCAGTGTTTACTGATTACGGCTAAGTACCTTATGTATCATAAATTAAATGGCTGGATTCAATTTTGCGGTAAGAATTTCTTCTTACATAGTCTTAATGGAGATACTTAAGTGAACTAGACTGCCTAAATGCTGGTGAAATCTGTCCGATACATTAGTTAAACTTGAATATCCCTTATCTAGCCATCCTTCTGACTTACAATTTACTGAGCAAGAAATGTTTACATTTATCCATTGTGTTCTAATATTGCATTATCCTTACAAATTGTCTAACACTGTTTTTAAAGGAGACTATTGTTTTTTAAGATAAACTACTCTCTCTCCTTTGACTTCAGTATTTAAAATAAGTGAAATTGAACTAAATAAGATTAGCAATCATAAATATTTATTTCTTCTTCACAAGATGATTTAGAACATAGAAATTAACTTGTTGCTTTAACTCTGACACTTGTCCATTAAGAGCCTTTAGTGGAATACCTAGATAGTGCCTCCGTTCTGAACAACTTGGTCTGGAAGACATCATCGTAATCAGTACCCATTACCAGCCTCATCTCTTCATGGAACTTGAAATATTTCTTCAGCCTTCAGATACAATTGCCTTATGTTTAAGCATAAATATTAAGCATAACATGCTCAATACAAATTATCAAATGTACTGTTTAGATAATTGTGACAAAAAAATAATACTAATTGTGATTATCTTTATAATTAATTAGTGTTCATATTTTGCCTTTATTTTATTTTCATTTTTAATAAAATTTAGAAACTCATAATTATGCATTTGTACTCAATTTTTACTTTTTCTGGTCATATGCTATTGAATAGAAATTAAAATGTGATTGTATGTTAAGGAGTGTGGGTACCCATATTTATCAGTGGAATAATGTCAAGTACTGGATATAAATATACTATAGATATAAAAGAAAGAAACCAGGAAGAACATGGATTTGTATTCCTATTAAATCTATGTAATGTCATCTGAATCATAGTTAATGGTTTCTTAGTACTTGATGCTATCGCCCTAACTTCTGTAAACAAAGAAACGTTAAAATTTATGAACTCTTAGCTCTGATTAAAGATGATTTGTTTCTTCTGATTTTGTGTTTAGGGACAAGAGTTGCACATGTACTACATAATTCTAGGTGTAAAGAAAGTCAAAATTCATATTTTTTCCACTTGCTCAAATATTTCTACAAATAAATTCAATCCATCTGTTCTTCAGGCCCATGGATAAGCCTCAGTGTTCATAACAGAATTTAAATATATAGCCTACTAATAAAAGATTGGTCTGAGCAGAACAGGAAATGAATATAAATGATCATTTTTGTGCTAATTACTATTGTACTTTCAGATCCTGAATTCATCTCAAGGGTAATATTTTCCTCTCATTACAATATTTTATTCCTCAACTATCACCCCTTTTAATCTAGATTTTTACCATATATCATTTTTACCATGCCATCTAAAGAAGTACACTAAATGTCACTTATCTACCTTAAGGAGAACAGATGTTATCATAAAAGCATCTGTTTTCACCCATTACTACCCATTGTTTCAGAAAGCTTTACATTAGTACACACTGCCTTATTCTATAATTTGAAGTAGGAGACCAACAATGTAATGATAAACGAGAGGGAGAAATTCACTGTTAGCAAACAGAGAAATTTGCACCCTCAGCATTAACTATGTAATATAGTGGCTCCAAGGGCAATGGATATAGAACGAAGTGTGAGCAATCAGCTAGCTTTATTCACTGAGATGGAAGAGACTGTCAAAGACACAAACAGCCAATCAGCTGCTGACTCTGATGGGTGCTTTGTCTGCATTCAAATCTATCATAGTGACCAAGTAATGTCTACCGTTTACCCAGCAGATAAGTAATTGAAGCTAATATATGTAATGCAAATCCTGGTGGACATAAAGGGAGAGATGAACAGAAATACAACAATAGCAGGGGTTTTTAACACCCTATTAACATCAATGGATAAATATATTAGACAGAAAACCAACAAGGAAATGGCAGCCTTAATTGACACACTAGATCAGATGGATTTAATTGATATCTTCAGAGCATTTCATCCCAAAGCAACAGAATATACATTTGTTTCAAGTGCACAGGGAACATTTTCTAGGATAAACCACATATTAGGACACAAAACAAGTCTCAACAGAATTAAGAAAACTGAAATCATTTTAAGAATCTTCTCTGACCATAATGGTATGAAACTAGAAATCAATCACAAGAAAGAAAAAAAAACACTGAAAAACACACAAAGACATGGAGGCTAAATAACATGTTACTTAATAATGAATGGGTTAATAATGTGATCAAGGAAGAAATCCAAAGACACCTTGAAACAAAAAAAAATGAGAACACAACAGCCCAAAACCTATGGAACACAGTGAAAACAGTCTTAAGAGGGAAATTCATAGCATTACAGGCCTACCTCAAGAAACAAGAAAAAGGTCAAATAAAAAATCTAACTTTTCACTTAACAGAACTAGAAAAATAACAACAAAGCCCAATGTGAGTAGAAGAAAGGAAATAATAAAGATCAGAGCAGAAAAAAATTAAGGAGTCTGAAAAAGAATATAAAAGATCAATAAAACCAAAAGCTAATTCTTTGAAAAGATAAACAAGATTGACAAAACTTTAACAAGACTCATCAAGAAGAGAGAGGAAACCCAAATAAATAAAATCAGAAATGAAAGAGAAGGAACAATTAACACCAAAGAAATACAAAGGATTATAAGAAAATATTACAAGAACTATATGCCAACAAGTTGGACAGCCTTGAAGAAATGGAAAATTCCTAGAAATATACAATCCACAAGAACTGAATCAGGAAAAAAATCAAATATCTGGACAAATTACAACTAGTGAAATTAAAGCAATAATCAGAAAACTTCCAACAAGAAAACTCTTGGACCTATGGCTTCACAGTTAAATTTTCCTAAACAATAAGAATTAACACTTATCCTTCTCAAACTACTCAAAAAATTCAAGAGGAAGGAAGATTCCCAAGCTCATTTTCCAAGGCCATCATTATCCTAATTCCAATCCAAATAAAGACACTATAAAGAAAAAAAAATGTAGGCCAATATCCATGATGAACATAGATGCTAAAATCCTCAACAAAATATTAGTAAATCAGATCTAGCAATACATGGAAAAGATTGCATACCATGATCAGGTGGGATTTATTCCAGGGATGCAAGGTTGGTACAATATCTGCATATCCATACATGTAATACACCACATAAACAAAATAAAGGATTAAAAAAGAAACCTGATTATATCAATAGATGCAGAAAAGGCATTTGATAAAAATCCAGCACCAATTTATGATAAAAACTCTCAACAAACTGAGAATAGAGGGAATATACCTCAATGTAATAAAGGTCATATAAGAAAAACCTACAGCTAACATCATACTAAGTGGGCAAAAACTACAAGCATTTCAGAGGAAATTTGAATGCTCAGGTCATTTACCTCTTTTTTTAGTTGAATTTATTGCTGTGACATTGGTTAATAAAATCATATAGGTTTCAGGTGTACAAATCCATAATGCATCATTTGTATATTGTATATTGTATATTGTGTGTTCACCACCCCAAGTCAGGTCTCTCCCCTCACCGTTTACCCCCTCTTTACCATCTCCTACATCCCCTACCGTCCTTTCCCTTCGGTAATTACCATACTGTTGTATATGCCTATGAGTTTGTTCGTTTTTTCTTAATCCCCTCACCTATTTTCACCCAGTCTCCTAACGCCCTCCCTACTGACAGCTGTCAGTCTGTTCTCTGTATCTACAAGTGTGTTTCTATTTTGCTTATTAGTTCATTTTGTTCGTTAGATTTCATATATGAGTGAAATCATATGGTATTCATCTTTCTCTGAATGGCTTATTTCACTTAGCATAATACTCTCTGGGTCCATCCATGCTGAAGCAAAAAGTAGTATTGCCTTCTTTTTTATGGCCAAGAAGTATTCCATTGTGTAAATGTACCACAGCTTTTTAATCCACTCTCTACTTATGGGCACCTGGGGGGCCTCCAAATCTTGGCTGTTGTAAATAATGTTCCAATGAACTTAGGGGTGAGGAAATTTATCTCTGGAATCTGGATGCTTTCCCAACTGGTAAGAGCTCAATCTCAGCCTATGAGAGTACTAATAAAGCACATAATACTTGACTTTTTATATAGATGTACCAGCCAACACCATGGTTTGACATCCAACTTAGAGTTGATCCTGCGGGTTTAACATTGGGCTGTATAAAGAGAAAAAAAACTTTTTTCTTTGAACTCTAGAATTCATCATTATGGCTATTGGATCAAGGCAGGAATTTCCCTTCCAGACCATTTTAAGAAAACTGTCAAACCTCATTTCTCCTCCCATCTCTTCCCTTCTCTCTATTTTTCCTCAAATCTCTGTTTACATTCTCAGTGGTTTGGGGTTTCCTCTAGATCATACTAGATCAAGGAAACATTTGGGGGACAAGCTGAGGGAATAATATGCAATGATGGACACTTAAGATTTTCTTCCCCTTCTGAAATGATTAAATTATTTGCATCATCTCCCAAAACCAGTTAGTTAGTATTTATCCAAAGTGACTGGAAAATGTAACTTACTATTTTTATTCAATGCTGTGTCTCTATTCAGTCTACATTGGGCCTCTCCTAGGTAGGTAGGTGCTCATGATTACCTGGTAGACGTATATCAGATAAAACTAGTACATTATTCCTGCCTAATTCATTATGTGAGCTCTTATATGTGTTTAGAGCAATTAAAATTTGTTATTTGTTAGGGAAAATTACAAAAATTCTCTGAGGATTAGTAAATGTGTAAAAGGTTTCTAGAGTCATTTTCTCATCGGGAAATTTTATCTTGCTTTTGATACGCATGTGTGTAGGAAGTGAGAAACAATCTCATGTGTACAATTCCCAAGGTGAAAAAAGACTGCAGAGGATGTACAAAATGGGTCAAACTTTTCCTGAGCATTTTCCTCGCATCTTTCAATGTATTTAAATCACTTGATAAATTTAGATGGGGCTGGATAGGATTCTTTCTTCAAAAAACTGTACACTTGTTGGAAATGTCTACACAGAGCTTCAGAATTCAGGTGTGTCCCTATAGAGATGGAGCACAGTGCGTGGGAAGAATGTCCTGCGTGGGAGTTAAAAACGATACATACAAAGTGCCTTGTAGATGCTATACCTTACCTGGCAACTATTATTATTACTAGTTCTCTTATTTTTTAAAGTAGTTACAATCTATTTAGACTGCTGTTTCATTTACCTATAGCCAAGTAACAAATCACACCCACAATTTATATCTTAAAACACCGATCACTTATTATTTCTTATAAGTTGATGGGCCACCTGTGTAGTTCTGCTGGCCTAGGCTGGGCTCAGCTGATCTCAGCTGGACTTATCAGCACTCAGCGGATAAGTTAGCTGGAAGCTTAATGCTCTAAGATGGCCTGAGCTGCAGGATTGGACTCTACTCCACCTGGTGGTCTCATGGCAAAAGCAAGGGTTCTAGAGAGTGAGCAAAAACTTGCATGGTCCTTCGTGGCCTCAGTTAAGAATTGGCATACCCTCATTCCCACTGTATGCTTTAGCCTAAGGAGGTCATAAAGGCAGCCAGATTCAAGGGGTATGGAGGTGGATCTCACCTTCATATGGGAAGAGCTGCAAAGTAAAATGGCAAATAGCAAGGATACAGGGAGCAGGGGACTCCTGTAGTCACTTCTGCAATCAGTCTACCAATCCATCTCTGACATCAGACACCAAAACTATGAAAAAGTTTGTGAAATTTCCATGTGCTATTTTACATAAAATTATTTTCACCACATTCCAAGATTCCTCAAGCTTGAGAGCTTTGGATAGCAGCTTTGCAGTTCAAGTCCATTCAGTTCCCTCTCTTAAGACTGGTCCTCTTCTTTACGGGGAAAAAAGATGTTTCTGAAAATACATCACTGTAAGTTAGCCTTCATGTATAATTTACAATACAATTTGCTTGATCAAAATCTCTGAAGTGTTCCATCTTTTGGATTCTTGGGAGTTGTTAGATATATTGTAGCTATTGATTGCCTGAATGTATCTACGAAACCAAAATGGGTAGGTTAGAGAAGAAATTTTAGAACTGGAAGAAGTGTAAAGTTCGGCACGGGCTTTTATATGGAAGTATGTGTTAAATTTTATATAATTGTTTCCATTCTGTTAATCTTGTATTTTAAATTGATGCCCATGAGTCCTCAGAGTCTGACCCACAAAACGACATAAGAGCATAGAGAAGTGGCTCTCCTATCGCTGGTTTTTTCATGAGAGGGAGGCTGTGCACAGTGACCATGCAGTGGTCTCTCATGACACCTGCCTCTTCAGCGGCTACCAACCCATGTGAGTGAAGAAGTGAAAAATCCGTATTTTGAACAAGAGGTCTGCTGAACATAAGTAAATCTCAAGTGTGCTGCCCATTTCCAGATGTCTGCAGATTTCTATAGGCAAAGCAATTGACAGGCGTGGCCACTGTCCTATCCTGCCACGGAAGCACGTTTGTTAACACTGGAAATCCCACACGACAGCCCTTTCTCATCTCTTCATGAAGTGTCAGTTTGGCAAAAGAGGACTGAGTGTTTCAGCAACATCTATTACACTGACCGTAGGACCCTCAAACAATAGATTTATCTCTTCATTCATAAAAACTTTGAATGAATATATTCATAAGACTGAATCCATACATAAGTCATGTTATGAATGAAGTAATTATTGTTGAATTATTCAGAGGCATTTTGTGAGACTCAAAAGCAGTGGGCCTTCTGCCCAAAGGTCAGGGAAGCACACCAAGACATGACCCATAAGAAGTCAGTAAACTTCTGTGAAAAAGATGAGAACTGTTTTTGTTGTTGTTGTTCCATTTATTTACAAGGTGATGATTATGGCCCCAGTTCTCACATTGGCAGCAACTTTCATGGAAGGAGAAGAGACTTATTTCAGGATTGCTGGTAGTAGTGTTTTTATTACAATGTATGCCAATGTAGAGAAGGCTTGTCACAATGGTGAGTGAAACTTTTTCTTCACAAAAGTCATGAGGAACAAAGACCAGCATGCTCTTAAGTTGCTACTTCACACACAAAATACCAAGAGTTTCATCCAGACAAAATTTTGCTTGGCAAAGAAACTTTGTACCATGTGAAAACCTTTGAATATCCCCAAAGAGATGCACAAAAATAGGAATTCTTCCTTAATGACATTAGTATGCACACGGCAGATGAAAGTTAGAAGCTGGCTTCACTGAGAGACAAAGGCAATCTCTTTCAATTGTTGCCAATTTTTCTATGACCTTCTTCTAAGTTATAAAAAAATGTCACTAATTCTGCAGTTGATGGCACTGGTTGATCAAGGCCGTACTTCCTATTTTTCTCTTGCTCCCAGTTGCAAATCATCCACTACTTCATCAAGTCCTTTCAGACTGGGGCTTCCTCCATTAAGGGATATGCTGAGCAGCATTCAAAACAAAGTTCGAATGCTGCAACAAATCTGAGATTCTTTCAAATTTTAAATTGAAGATTCTCACGGACACAAATGCACAAGGGGATACATTTCAAGGGTGGAGAAGCATGTAGTACGCGAGCAGCTTCACTGGCGTCCTTGCTCCCATCGTCCCGAACCTCATCTATGTGCTTGTCAGTGACAGACTATGTGAGCTTCTTTCCTACTTCTCTCTTTAACACATTCTAATTAAGTTTATCAAATGCAAATAAAACCAGATGGCCACAAGCAAAATGTCAGAATACATTTTAATTAATTCCTGTAAACAAACCTCTATTGTACACAGTGTAGCACCGTAACACGGCGATTACAATCATCCGGGTCCAGAGAAGCTGCTCCTAGCACTTCATGGTTGTTGGGGTGGAAGGTTGCTTTCATAGCATGATTTGATAGAGAAGTAATTTATTGCAAGAAAATTTTACTGAAACAAGAAAAATATCAAGAGAAAAAATACATACAAATGCATGTGGCTTGGGAACCTCTAATTAAGAACCTTGGGCCTAAGACAGGCCTGCTATGCTTTTATTATCTATATTTTCAAATATTTTGAAGCAAAATGGGCTTAAATATTTTAACTAATTCCTCCCTCTGTATTCAGGGTCATACAACACACTGTCTATAAATTTTAGGGAAAAGAATAATCCTTTTATTTTAACTGGCTTACATCCATGGACAGGAAACTCTTGAGTCTTATTATAATGGGACCTTCCCAGAACACTGTTGTATACTAATAATTGATAATCATGATAATGACTATGTGGTTCACAAAGTTTATACAAGGTCAGTGATTCATCAAACAAAAAAACTGAATTGTGCACAATGTATTTTTAGCTCGGAAATGCTCAGGATTTCAAATACTGCCGGCACTCGCTCCCTGCCAGCTAATGTCTTCACCAGCCACAGCTGCCTAACCCTTTCTCCTGCAGTGGTTACTTCTGGGAAGAAGCAAGTGCCTTTTCTATCAAGTGTTCATTTCTTTTTTAACATCCTATAGAAAAGTACTCTGCAAACATTTTGACCGTGATGCCCAATGAGTAACACATTCTATTTACCTACCCAAAATACACATGTCGATGTGTATATCATTTAACCCATAAAACCATTCTTATCATTCAGTGAAATGCACTATAGTATTTTCTATTAGATGCTAATCTATTATATTATGTTAACACCAGTCTTAACTCACTAAATTTACTTCAGCAACAAATAATGGACTGCAACCTATAGCTCAGATGAAACCAGCCAAATCCCAAAAGACTGTTTTTTTCTTCTTACATGATTAATGGATTTACTTATTCAAATGTGTTTCTAGAGCTTATCATTTGAAAATGAGAAGTCTTTATTCTATTGTTTTTAAAATTTACAATTCTGAATTAATAAACATTCTATTATCCAGAATACATTATTCTTTGCTGGTCAGTCTTAACAAAATAATTATCATGGCTAGGAAGGAGTTTTGTATATTTATTTCTAGTATTCACAATGAGCCTTACACATAGGATGTATGATCTCCATTTTGAGAAAACAAGGTTCAAACAGGTAAAGTACCCTGCTGAGTCACATTGCCAGGAAGTGACAGGGCCAGGGTGTGACCTCAGGTCCCTCTGACCCAATGCCTAAAGTGCCCCTGGCTTTCTCTGCCCTGCCTCTGAGATCACCCTATAAAATGCGTGACCACCATTTTCACAAGCCATCACTAAATAGGTCTCGATGCCACAGGTAAAAGAATCTAGGATAACATCTCATGTGTTTCTCTCTTCCTTTGTTCGACATGTTTAGGCACCTTGATGAAGAACATAAAAACCCTTCCACCAAGAGCTAATACCTTTTAATTAAATCCCATGATGAAAGGACCAGGCCAGTAACCAGGAGCACAGAGAGGTACTGACTTACGGATCAATTAGAATTTTGTAAAAAATATTTTACCATGACCCATATTGCAAGGACTGACATCTGGTCTTAGCCATAAAGGATACAAAGGATTTAAAGGGTAAAAGTAGAGGGACAAGATTAGTTTAGGTCCATAAAAAGAGCTTGAGGCAAATCATGGGAAGAAGGGGAGTGCTCTCCCTGGGGCTCAATCGGGAAACCCAGTGAGGCGAGTGAGGAAGACAAAGGGAGGGTAGAACGAGGGGTGAGTTGGAAGATTCGGGAGTCAGTCTCATTCTTTAAAGGACTGAACACCATAATAAGACACTTGCACTGTACTCCCTGTTTTTTTATTTTGAAAGTAATATATATTGTTTCATGTTTTACAAACTTCCCTTTAAAAAAGTAGATTTTGACTCTACTTCTATCAGTCTTCATTTAGTCGGAAAAAGCAGAATCAATCAAATACAGATTGATTAAATTTGAACCCTTATACAGAGTGGATATACAGTCTAGAAGTGGTGAAATACATACAATGGCATACCCACACATGTAGGTTTATCGGTACTACAATACATGTTTTAAATAACATCATCTTAACATGTTTTCCAGGCCTTATGACCATTCAGTATGACATAGGTGTGCGCCACAGTTTTCTACGGTTTGGCAGCAAAATACAGATATCACTGCCTAAACAACGTACTCATTCACAGCGGAAAAAATTCATGCTCTAGTCTAACATTTGAAGTAGAAATAAAACAACCTTTTAATTTCATATAAGCTCATAAACTTAAGGCTCAAAACAAACAAAGTCCTATCTCAGAGTAGCAAGCTTGCTGAGAGTTGGGAACCAAGTTAAAATTCAGCTGTTCTTACCAAGGTTTTCAATTTAGTCTGTTATTTACCATAACCAATCTGTTGTCTAATGACACTGATACAAATTTAAATCTTTTATAATACCCTGTTTTTAAACTTTTAAGTGTTTTTACCATTCTAAAATGGTCCCCAAGGCATTTGCCCCATGAGCATGCTCAGAGTGGAATCCAAGCCTGGTTGGCCAGCCATGGCTCCGTCCCATGCTGGGCCAGAGTGCACACGGGCACAGAAAGTGCTGCCAGGAGCATAACGACAGGTCCATCTCAACGCACAGATAAAGTAAATGATTCTCTAGCCAGGTGTGAACTTTATGAAATCAGCCATTACTTTTTTCTATGACATTATGCATCATATCCCTCCCACCTAACACAATGTAAGCACAGAGTGTAAACACTCATTAATATCTACTGAATAGAGAACTAACTGAAATAGTATAATTTTCAGCTGGAGTAACTCTATTGTAATACTCTTGAGAAGTATGAACATGTACAGGACTTTCAAAGGGATGAAAGAGACAGACCAAGAAAGAGAGACAGATTAACTATGTGTGCTTTCATTTTTTTTTTATTTTAGGCAGCAAATTAATAATTTAAAGCTAGTAAATGCTCTGTCATAGTGATGCTTACTATTGCAAAAAAATTAGAATTTGTAAAATAAGACTGTGCTCTTTCCACCTGAGCTCTTTCCATCTTTGCTGCCCTCCTCTGGAATTCTTCTATCTTCTGGTTCTCTCTTCCAATGATATACATCTGCTTCATATTTGCCTTTAGAGTAGAACTACAGGAGCAAATTCAAACTTTTTAATTTCTATTTTGAAGTGCATTTTTATCCAAATTTATAGCACCGTCTGGGGGAAATAGCAATGTAAATAACTGTGTATTTGTGCTACTTTGTAGGAGTTCCAAAGACCCCTTCTGAACAATCTAGGAAATGGTTATTTTGAAATATACACTTCTTTCCTGCCATCTTATATTTAATAATCACTTTCCTTTCCTTAATTGTATGTCATCTGCATTACGTCTGATCATTCAGTGTTTTAATTATGATCAACAACTTTAAAAAGAATCTTAAAGTTTTAAGATACAATATTTACTGTGTGCATTTTCATGTACATTTTTCTGTATGCTTACTGATCAGCAGAACTATATTCCTCCATTGTGCCCTGTTGAACAAGCGAATACACTCGAACACTTGGAACAGTGCTAAAGCCATAGTAACAACCCTGCTCAGTGAATTCCCCGAGAGTTGATTACATTCCAGTCTCCTATCACCCTTGTAACATAACTGTCATCATTCAGGCCCCACAGATCCCTGCTTCCTAGTCCTCAATCTGCACATAAGACAGGTACTTGGGGATCCTGTTACAGCGCGGACTCTGGTCTGAGAAGCACTGCCATTCCGCATTTCCAACGAGCTCCCAGGTGTGGCCAGGCGGCTAGTCCAAAAGAACGCTGTGAGACGCAAGCCCTCGGATGGTGCCATTTAATGGAAATACAATCTGAGCCATCTATGGGATAACATTTTTCTAGTAGCCACATTTGTACAAATTTAAAAAATAAAGGTGAAATTGATTTAAATTATATATTTTGCCACATTAACCCACTAATATATCATGTATTATCCCACAACATATTATATAACAAAATATTATATTAATCCAATACATTATGATTTCATTATGTAATCCATATAAGAAGCTATTGAGCTATTTTACACTTCATATTATACATTCTCTGCCACTCGGAGCCCAGACACCCACCGCCCACAGGCAGAACCACCTCACCAAACGACAGCTCCCCCAGTGAAGAGCAGGGCTGACCGTCGGAGCCCAGTCTGAATTGCCCACCCACAGAACTATGAGCTAAAAACATGGCTGCTGTTTTGAGCCACTGAATTTTTGGTGTGCAGTTAAACCAAACTGATACAGAAAGGGCTTTTTGTTTTGGACATATTTTGCTTTTGTTTCCTCCAACATGGGAGATATTGTAGCATATTTGTAAATGGAAATAATGCAAAGGAAAAGAAAAAAATTATAATGAGAGATGGGGAGAATGTTAAGAGCAATATTTGGAGTGAGAGAGGAGGCGCACTGCAGGGCACCGGTGTGAGTACTGGCCTCGCAGAGGAGTGAGGACCAGTCAGTCGCACGTGTGGGAAGGAGCCGCGGGAGCGCCGTGGACGCAGTGAGTGCTCAGCATGCTTTACAAGGTGTTACTACTCTTCGGGACATTAACTTCAGCCCCAGCACTCAAAAGAGGTTTTTCTAGAACTATTGCTAAAAGCTGCCACAAATCTGTTCTTTGCTTTGATTGGAATTCTGTTCTCCATCATCTCTACACATAAAACCCCATCGTTCTTCAAGTACAAACATCACCTATCCACCAAGTCTTCCCCGCCTTTCCCACCTGGAATTAATCTTATTTACCTCTGAGGCCCATAACAAGCCATTTCGTATTGAACTTACAACTTGCTAATTTGTTTTGTAATTATTTGGGTTCATAGCATCTCTGCCTTAATGAATTATAAATTGTTGATATAGAGTTCATATCCAATTTATGTTTGAATTGCTGCAAGATCTGCCTGAACACAGTATACAATGTACAAATATGAGTGAATGAAAAGGTTAAAGTAATTAAGCATTATATTTAATGAGGCATACAGAGCCAATGGAGGTAAATTTAAAGGCTGACACAGTTTAATAAATTATTTTAGGTGATTACTGATAGTCTACCTTTAGACACTTGAAAAATATGCTAATTGGTTGATGTACATGAATGGAGAGATTAGATAGTGTGGAATAGTTTCTCTGTAATTTCCTGCAAATGAACTGCATCTTAATTTCTAAACTGGGGAATATTAAATTCAGCAACATTTCTTTTGCATTTGTTTTTGTCCTTTGAAAGAGCGACTGTTGATTCTCTAACTGATTCCTTACAGTTCATTTAAATTATCTCGATGTTGCAGCGGCTGAATGCAGAAAGCTAGCTTTGTGGACTTCAGCCAATTGCAACACACAAAGAGACACACAAAAAATGCATAAATTAAACGTGCAAAATAGTGAGTACGATGCCTCCCGCATACAGAATGCCTCTTCTTTTCTCACTTTTGCAGTAAAAATGTATTCTAAGCATTAAATTATTATAGAAGTAAAACTCAAATAATTCTTCTCAAGGCCACTGATATCTGCCTAATCATGAAAATTCCTCTAAGAAAGAAGTTACTAATAAAGAAGAATGACCCAGTGCAGGTCTTCAGGGAAAAAGAACTCCTATTCATCTGTTAGCTGTTGAACTGACTAGTGGGGACACCACTCGAGGGACCATAGAAGTGGCACCTGTCAGCTATAGAGAACACAATTTTACATACCTGTGTTGCACAGACTCGTTTTCCAAAAGAGCTATCACATGTATGTGAAACAGTGATATGAGTTCCCCCCAGTAGGTGTGTCTATATGTCCCTGAAACCTTGGAGATCAGCTCCTGTAGATTATTCTCTGGTCCATTTTCTGACTATCTGAAAATGGGTACTGGCCTTTCAAGATGCCAAAGCATGTTGTGTGATAAAAAGGTGGGAAAGTGTCTATACTTCAAGCAAGAGAAAACCAAAACTAGATGATCTGAGCACCCAACTGTGGGGTCAAAGAACCATTAGACATTCAGTGAGCTGAAAACAGGTTATCTGTAGACTGGGGAGAAGAGTCCCTGAGCAGGGTCAGGGCACGAGAGAGGAGGACAAAGGACGTGAGACTTGGAGCTGCCCAGAGACGTAAACCGTCCTTTATCTCTTGCAGTTGCAGCGAATTCTTAAAGACCAATTGAGGGAGCCCCAGGAGTGTGGCGTCTATATCCACTTGTGAAATCTTTTCCAAGATTTTCCCGCCGAGAACGAAGGAGAAACAAGAGAGGCAGGGCAGATGGTGGGTGGCTCCTTCGGTAACACAAGTGGGCGAGGCTTGCCACAGATTGAGAGTGGAGCAGGTGTATTTCCAGAAGCCAATCCATTCTCCACAAACTGTGAATGTAAGGAAATGACCGGCTGCTGCTACGGACACGCACGAAACCTCCTGTGTCCTGAACCTCTTTTAAAATAGAAAGCAAAAGCCACCTGCCCCCGGAGAATGGGAAAGAAAACATGCCCGTGTCCCAAAGCTGACCTTTCTTTGCCATGAGGCAAAGCTGACTTCCTCTGGGGTAGGACGGGAATCCTTCCATCCCCCATCCCCAGCACAGATCAGTTGCAGCTGGGGAAGTAGTAAAACTCTTTGTGCATAGAATTCTGCCCTTTGCAAGGCAGTATTCAGCTGCTAAACAGGAGGGAGAGACCCTTACTCACACCCAAGATGTCCCACCAATAAACGACAGAGTGCAGCTGGCACCAGTGGGGAGAAGCAGGACATCTGCTCGCACTCTGCAAGTGCACAGAGAAGTAGGCAGGGCTGCTGAGGGAGACGCTACTCCATAGGCGCAGGTGTACAGGGTCCGGCTGAGACTGAGAATGGAGTAGGAGAGATGAGAAACCACCCCGGTTTCCCCCCAAAGCTTTGCACCAAATGACAAGGAACTTCGTTGTGCCCTAGAGGAGGGGCAAGCGCGTGGAGAAAGCAACCTTCTGTAATGTGGGTATGCAGGGCCTGCTGAGGGGGCTGAGGCAAAAACACTGGAGAACACCCTCGCCGCGCCCCAAGCTTCACACCAGCCCCAGGGAATGCAGCACAACACCAGAGGGTGTGCATTTGCAGAAAGGATGAATCTCAGCTCTTATCATGAGCAAAAATTACCTCAAAATGGATCGTACACCTAAATGTAAGAGCTAAAGCTGTAAAACCTCTAGGAAAAAACCCTGTGACTTGTGAAATTCAGTAAGAAGGCAAACAACCCAAAGAAAATATAAGAATGGCAAATAAGCAAATAAAAGATGCCCCTCATCTTTAATCATTAGAAAAATACAATTTTTAAAGCCATTGTGAGATACTACTATCCAAATATTGGAATTACGAATATAAAAAGACTGATCACACCAAGCTTTGGTAAGGGTGTAGAAAAACAAACTTTCATTCATTGCTGGGGGAATGCAGAACGATAGTCACTTGGAAAAACAGTCTGCCTATTTTTAATCTAAAGGCAAACATACATTTACTACATTAGCCAGATATATAGCCAAGAGAATATCAGCCTACAAAGATACAGATATATGTTCAAGACTTACTGCAACGTGAGATACGACATTACTAAAACACAATTTTAGGAGAAAAAACAATGCATTGTTTGCATACGAGGGTGAGGGAACATACGTGTGTGTGTGTGTGTAAAATTTATTTATTTTTAGAGAGAGGGAAAAGGAGGGCCAAAGAGAGGGAGAGAAACATCCACGTGAGAAACATCTATGGGTTGCCTCTCACACGCCCCCTGCTGGGGACCACACCTGCAACCCAGACATGTGACAGAAAATGATATCCACGTGAATACACAAATGTATTGATAGTAGAAAACAATTTCAGTGGGCTGTCTGTAATTTCAGACCCCTATCAAGGAATCTCATGTGCTAGTTTTTGGAAGCTTCTGTGTTAGTTCCCCACTTTCTCTTTGCCCAGAGTCACCCGAGGCCCTTATGGGGCTTGCAGGTTCCAAGGCCAGATAATCTCCTGCAACTTCTCTGGGTTTTTTTCTGTTTTCTATTCCTTAGGAGATACATTCCAAACACTGTGGCTTAATGATATATTCTTAACAAACAGAATAACTGAAGGAAAGAAGAAAGTGGTCTCTCCCATGTAACTTTTGGAGAAGCTGAGATGAATTCTCGCACTGACCTTTCTCCCACATTCCTGGTCTTTCCACTGAACCCAGGAGAGGAGGAAAAAAGGTCCCACCACGCCCTCTGCCTGTAAGAGTCCTGAACTTGACTAACACTCTCAGTAACAGTGTAATTAATCGTACCCATTTTTTACTAGATTTCATGTTACAGCTCAAGACCAACTCTGACTAATGGTTAAAATTGTTAGCATGGTAAAACCTGGCCTTTCTAAAATCCAGGCAGCAATAGCAACACTGATTTAAGTAACCGAACTTCTTAAAAGGTTAACACAATTTATAAATACATGAATCCTCTTCTTATTAATTATCTTAATTTTTTTAGTCTTTGGGCAAAAAGTACACATTTAATAATCTGTAGAAATTCAAAATAACTTTTGGTGTATTTCCCTTTGACCATTTCATGGTTTGTCATGTCCTAGCACCAAATTTTTACAGTGTTATTTAGCTAATGGATTCTGATCAATATTCTGTCAGTGTTCCGGATACAACAGCTGGGAGTATAAATACCTGAGCCTCCATTTCCCTGACCAACCTTCAATTTCCTGGCCCTGTGTGAGAAATTCTGTAGCCGGTACAAACAGAAGAAAGGGTTGGGGAAATGTAGCAGCTCAACCTATTTCTCCCTGTTTTTATTTAACTCTGAGCTTGCTACAACCAATTGTTGATGCTGAACAAGCTCCAGTTACTCATGTCAACTAATCTAGGTCTGGATAAAAGTCTCAGAATCAGAATTTCTAGCTCCCTATAGATAAAATACAAAATCAGGGAAGAATAGATACAGCCTAATTTTTTTGTCTATGTCTCTGGCCTGTTCTAAGTATGCCTTCAATTCTACCCCCTTTCTCAAGGTCAATATTGAAGGGAATACTTAGGATCAGAGCTTCAAGAAATCTTTACTCCAACACATAGATGACTTGAGCTTTTCTTTTTCTTTTCTACATGAGAGCATTTGAAGTCCTCAAATTCTTTGATAGCCTTTCCCCTAGATGATTGAGAAAATCTGTTGATAAAACAGAATACTTACATTTTAAAATCTTGTGTAGTAAAATACAGAACTGAACCATTTTCTTTATAAAAGAAATGTGTTTTTTAAAGATTTGAAATTGCCTCATGACAAATGCTCCCTGATCTTTAGGGTCGGAGGAATAGTCAGTACAAGTGGGTTAAACTGCGTCGCTGTGTAGTTCTCACTGCCGTCTCCCTCCCTCAGTCTGAGTAAGGACCACAATTACACCGCAACCCAAGTCTTTCTACCTCCGAGCTGAGTGTTTGTCCTAAGGCTGTTGCCAAACAACAAAATTGCCTCTAGTGACTATGATCCTGTGCATGAAATTATTTTCAACAGCCTACAGCATAACAGAATGTTTTATGTGACAAGTTTAAGAAATGTTTCTTATCAAATGGCACAGGAGTCACATTTTACCTCTGTTCCCAATCCGATGCGTCTGGTTTCAATATTTGTTAAAAAAAAAAAACCCTCTCATCATAATTTCTCTGCTCCTTCCAGATACAGCGTCAAACTAATTCATAAATAAAGTTGCTTTTTAAAGCTTGGATGCCATAATTTTGACACTATCCAATTGTGCCTTAGACATCTACCAGCTTCCCTTGGATTATTACAAACTTCTGAAAAACAGCAGAGTCAAACCCTGTCCAAGAACAAGAATTGAATGATTACAATGACAGGTAACTAATTGATAATGATGTTTTAATCCTCAAAGATACTAATTTGATGCTTGACAATATTCAGATATGTAGGAGTACAGTTCAGACGAATCATTTAAGCATTGACTCTGCCCTAGAATTACGTAACACCTTCAGTCGGAAGGCTCAAACCATTCCCGAGAGTAAGCCCGCCTAGACCAGAACAACAATGGGACTAACAATTGAGAGTTAAGAGGCCCAGGAGCAGGTATGCTGTTCCCCCTTCATCATACTTGGCAGGTGATTTACCTCAGGGACTTTTTGACAACAGGAAGTAGAGGAGGCAAGTGTCTAGACTAGACAAGTGTCATTTGAAAGAACTTAGCTGAGTTTCTTATGGTTCAGTTACGATTGGTATCAACTAAACCATTTTAATCATATCAATTTATCATGCATTTATCCAAATGTATATTAAGAAAAAAATATCTATAAAGAGAGAAATCTGGTACCCTGGTAGTTTTATTAGTCAAAACTTTCTCTAGTGAGTTAGCATGTCAACTCATATGATAGTTAATATCACACTTCCATGAGGGTTTTTTTTAGAAGAAGGGAAGGTAAGAGAGAGTAAATAATGAAAGGAAAAGGAAACAACTGTGAATGGAAAAGGGTCTCTGTAATAAACCAAACAAGCTCAGGGGGCTGCAGGGCAGTGGCCAAAAGTAACCACACAAGATAGTCTTATCGTAAATTCCTAACTGGGCAGGCCGTGGCGGGTAGTCACGCCCCTTGCCCACAGCATCCTTAGCAAAGGTCAATTTTGACCTTACGTGAGCCCTGCTCGTTGTTCTTAAGCATCGAGGATAACATACTTTTGAACTGTCAGGGTAATGGCAGGCCCTTTGAAGTCATAACCCCCGGCAGCAGACCTGCACAAGACCATCCCTGAGACCCAGAACCCCTCACTGTCATCTCGCGGTCCACATACCATCTCTGTGTGCTGTAAAGGATACGGGTTCAGTGCCTTGTACCCACCAACGTGAAGGAAGCATGTGTTTTTCTATTTTGCTTTTTTCCCAGTCCTAGAGATTTCCCCACTCTGCTTCTTTTGCCCCATTAATCTACCCCTAGTGGATCTCACATTCCCAATGCATGGAGATTTTGCCCCTGGGCACATCCTCAATATTTTTGATCAAGTAAACTCTTGTAAGAATTTTCCATAGGCTGGAAGTTCTTTCATCAATATAACAATACAAAAATAAAAAGGAGATGAATGTGGGCGCAGGAAAAAGAACAGGGGCATAACAGCAGCTTCTCTCTCTGGTGAGCAATTGAGCAAAAAGACCACCCTGATTCAGGCAAGACAATGGTGGGAAGTTACAGTGGGGAGATATGAGACAGCCGTTAGTGTATCTGACTTCTGTATGGGGGTTTAAGCCTCATGCAAAGTATTAGTTTTCCATTGCTGTGGTAGTAAATGACCACAAATTCTGTGGCCTAAAACAACAGCCATTTATTTTCTCATGCTTTTGTGGGCCAGGAGTCCACACACAGCGTGACTCTACTCTGCCCCTGGCTTAGGGTGTCAAAGGCTGAAATCCAGGTGCGTTTGGAGGCTGTGTTCTTTTTTGGAGATGCCAGGGATAAATCCCTTTACGAGCTCATTCAGGTCATTGACTGAATCAGCTCCTTGCAGTTGCAGAATTTAGGTGCCCCTCCCTTGCAGACTGTCAGACAGGAGCCTGTCTTTGCTCCTAAAATGTGCCCACATTTCTTCTCACGCCTTCCATGTGGCCCCTCCAACAATGGCAACAGGCCTTCTCCCACCCCAGATCTCTCTGATTCCCCTTCTGCCACATTCTTCTACTTTTAAGAGCTCATGTGAAAGGTTGGGTGGACCTAGATACTCCAGGATACTCTCCCCATTGAAGGTTCATAGCCTTGATTCCATACGTAAGGCCCCTTTACCATGTAATGGAACATACTCACAGGTTTCCAAGGTCTGGCCATGGACATCTTTGGAATGCCATTATGCTACCACAAGCACCTTTGCAGATTCTCTTGTCAGCCTTTTTCTTTCTTTCTCTCCCCGTCATTTAGGTTGCCTTTTCATGTTAGGACTAAATTGGAACACCACACCAAGACCACTGACATCAGGCTTCCTGAATGACTACTGGGAGCCCATCTGATACAGCCTGAAGTGTGAGGAGGTGTGTTTCCCACAGGGTGAAGTTTGAGGGAAGACACCAGGATGGGCTGATCTCCCTGCTCAGCCACCCCTGGGTCTCTAGCTACTGGGAAGTGGTAACAGTATGGTATCACATCTCATTGCCTCACACCTTTAGTAGCTTCATATTCGTTTTCTCCCCCTTTTTATATGCCCTCCGCACTGGGTTCACATCCCCTAAATGGAATATGAGCCCTTTAATCCTTGCCACAGGCCCTGCTTCCCTGAGGAGATTGACTAAGAACATTCCTTTTACAAGTGTCCCCTTCACAGAGGTGGACTGTAGTGGGTTTATAAGACAACATTTGATCTATTGGACAGACACTCAGAGAATACCACTGCCCCCGAAATAAACAATTGGGCTAATAAACATTAATCTCTGTCTCCCTGCAGTCAAAATGGAGGTGATGGAGAGAACCATGGACACTGAAAAGCCAAGAAGGCTGGACTACTCAGAGAGAAGAACAGATCAGAGACCGTGAGATATCACACAGACATGCTGACCCACAGACAAATGGGGCTGATGCTTCCCTGTGTTCCTGATGAGTCTTCAGTTTCTGTTTCCAAGCCCTTGTGATAAGATGCACTTGTGTCCTTCCAAGAATTTTCTCCCCTTGAATTCAGCTTGTTTGAAATGTGGCTCTGCTACTTGGAATTAAAAAGTCTAATCTAGTTATTGTCGCTATGTAATAAACCGTCCCAAAACCCAGTAGCATAAAACAACCCTCTGATGATACGGATTCTGTGGGCAGGAATTTAGACAGGGCGCACTGGGGCCTGCGCACCTCTTCCTCACAGCACCTGCGGTCTCCGCGGGGAAGACGTGAAAGCTAGGAGGGAATCAACAGCTACAGGCTCAAATCGTTGTGAGATGCCACCACTCATTTGTCCGATGAAAAAGGCTGACTGTGCGCGGACTGTTAACACAGCCTTCCTGTGTGGTCCCGCCCCGTGGGCTGGTTGGGTTCCTCCGCGCATGGCTGGAACATTCCGAAAGAACAAGGAAGTGCACGGCATGTTTGTCATTGAACCTCAGGAGTCACGTAAAGTAGCTTCCTCTATGCTCTCATGGCTGAAGTAGTCAGAAGGGTCCACCCAGTGTCCAGGAAGGGGGACACGGGTCTTATCCCTCCATGAGAAAATGTCAAGGTCACACTGCCTAAATAACATGTACCATGTGAGACCTTGTTACCCTAAGACAAGAGGCGAACTGAAGCCAGGTTCTGGAGGGTTCGGTGACACGTGGGAGGTTTGGAGTCCATCCTGGAGTCAAGGCAAAGCGGAATGTTTGAGCAGAGAAGTGAGATAAGTAGAGAACGGGAAGAAGGTGGCCAGATAAAAAGTATGAGAACTGTAGTCTCCTGAGATTGGCCCATCTAATGTGGCCGGATTAGCATTGTGCTTTGAAGGAAAGGCAGACCGACCCTATCGTTATCTGTACCACATGCAATCCCAGTGGTTTCGTGTTACTCTACCAATGTTGCTTCATCATAGTGCTAAAAGCTAGTCTGAGCCTGCATTGCACAATATGAGTGTGCAGAATAAATCAGTAGGTACCAGGGTGTGTGCAATCAATTTAAAGCAGTTTTATTCTATTGGAAAGGTGATGCTCACTGTCTACCATGGTGCTGACGGCCCACAACAAGTGCCCCTCCCCCCACCCCCATTCGCACTCCACGTTAAAGGGTGTCTACATCACAGGAGGTCTTGGCTTAATTAGCAAATGTTCAAATGATACATGACATTCTCTCTTTCCCTCTCTCTCTATGATTTCAGCTTAAGGGCCAGTGAGGAAAGGCAGTGGAGTAGATTATTTGTAAGATCTTCATCAAAGAAAGTAGGCCAAGATTCCTCACCAGCAGCATTACCTTCTCATGTTTTCTATATGCTAAAATGCTATTTATTTTTCATGCCACAGAAACATACATTATATCAGTCACCAATCTATAACATGGCATCTAAAGACTTTTAAGGGACAAAATAGTAACATGAATTAAAGATACCATGCAGAATTATTTTGCATCCAAAATTTTCCCTAATATACTTATTTTACTCATTTCAAAAGCTGTTTATCCAGCTTTCAACTTACTAGAAACTTCTGTGCCTAAGTCTATCAATTGCATTTGTCCATTTTTTTGCTTAATAAGAAGGTAGAGTGATAAATTCAACCTACTTTTTTAAGTAATGCTCTTAAAATATCACAGGGAATAGTTCTGGAATAAAACAAAGGTTAAATGTACCTTAGATTTTGCCTATTCAGTATTTATACGAAAAGAGACCTATTGTTTTATAAAAAGACTGGCTAAACGAGCTCCATGGAAGTAATATTTCATTTCCTAAAACAACTCCTCAGTTTTCACAAGGGTTTCAGTTCTGTACCATCACGTGCTTTATGCTGGGGAACTCCGTCATTTCCACAGGCCTGATCGGTGCCGCCTCTGCCTCCTGGGCCAGGGCAGCGGGCGTCTCGCAGAGCACACACCCAGGAGAGTACTACGCCCTGTTTGTTTCACGTCTTTAACTCTCATCTTCTTCTTCCAAGTGCTTTACGTTTTTTAAAGTCTAAGTAGTTCTTCTTCATGAAGGTATTAGATAAGAACTTACTGAACTGACGATTTTCACGTGGCAATAAATACCTAAACTGACTGCAATCCTGCTATCAAAAGGCCATCTGCCATGCCTCCTCTATCTGATCATTAAACTTTCTGAGGACTTGGACAAAACTTGCAAACATACGTCAGTGGATATATGCATGATCTTTAACAGCCACCTTGGAATATGTATGTGTCACACTTAGTTATGTTACTGAGTCAAAACAGTTGATTTATCTTGGGCAGACTCTAACTGAGAAATTAAACTTCATTAAACCAATCAGCAGAAAATTAAACTGTGAGTAAGAACACTAGTCTTTTCTTCTTTTCTATTACTGTTAAGAATCTAGCTGCCATGTCACATAGGGCCCCAAATTCTATGCCATGGCTGGAGCTTTCCATTTGTCATTCCTTACAACTGCTGGACGTCCTGGGATTTTTTAAAATGGGGAAAACACATAAATGAGCCATTGTTTGCAACACGAAAGCAGCCTGATCTGTGGGGAAAGCACAGCTGGGTTCATCCAACTAGTCCCCTTCCTTGCTGGATAATCTGTGGCAAATTCCTTACTCTTGCCAAGCCCCACTTCTCTCAGCTAAAAGAGCAACATAATATACCTCCCCCCACACCTTTAGAGTGAGTGTGAATTAAGACCCTCCTACATGTAAGGTGGCCAGCACAGTGCAGTGCCTGGGTGCTACTAGGTTTTCAATAAATGATATCTGTGAGTATGATTACATTTACCATGAAAGGATTTCATTCATTCATTGTCAAAGACTTATGGATATCCACTTTCTAGGCCATGGAATATGGAGCTTATATTCCAGAGAGTAAGGCAGAAAATTAATACATAAATAACCCAACAGGATGTTTTTCTTTCTGTCTTAAAAATGAGGTCTGAGACAGCAATTAAACAATAGGGGCTGCTTGCTGCTGTGGCTGCCTTTCTGGTCTCTGCCACAGAACCAGAGATCTCAGCCTCATTCCAGGCAGCATGTGTGATGCTGTGGAAATGAATCACTCAGCACTGGTTTGTGGGGCAGAAACAACAGAGGCCCCGAGACTTAGGCACACTCAGGAGCTCGTGCATGAGAAACACTGAGGGATCAGTCAGTGGGACAACAGGCAAACTGGAAACAGAGAAGCCACACCCACCAGCCTGCCAGAAACGTGAGGCAGATGCCTACCTGAGAACAGAGGGAAGCAAAGACGGCCCACCCTCACGTCCTCACCTCAGTCTCTGTCCCCCACGTTTGTGTGCAGCCTCACACAAACTGATGAGCAGAAGACACAAATAGGTGTGAAGAGCAGAATTAGTTTCTGTTACAATGAGTTCAAACAGTGAAAACAGAGTCATCGAATCACCATTTAATTTGTGAGGTCAAAACGTTCACTCACAGATTTTCAGCCTGTGTACTTTTGCTGTGATACTCAGTGGCCACAAATAAACAGTGACAACATTTGGACCCATTTGGGGCATACACAGGAGACTTGATTTTTCTCCAGTCGCTGCCTTCAGAATGCGGTGGGCACCCCCTTCTCCACACCTTACAGATATCACCTCACTTTCTGGCCACATTCACACAGTAAAATGTCAAGTCTGGTCTGATTTTATTCACAGTGGGCTCTGTTCATACATTCATATTCCATCTGCTTTCAACAGCGCAGAGGACAGGGGATGACAGAAAGGGATGATGGGATAATGGGGCACCTGGGTGGGCTATTTAGAGTCCCTGATGTGGACAGTGCACTCATTAGCTGACCTCTCCAAATCCTTCTTTAGTTTAGGAACATCTTCAACCACTTACAGCTAGGGACCTGCGAGCAGGACCTACTAGGTGGCTCAAACGCCCACAGCATTTTTGCCACGCCAAACATGGGCCTACAGTTTCCTCTACTATGAGCCCCTCTCTCTCCACACATGTGTTTCAGCCAGTTACCCCTTCTCTAGCTAAAAGCAGGCACTGATGCACAGTCAGGCTCCCAAATTTCTGGGGACATGTCAGATTCTCCAGCAAGAACTCCTGTCACCCAGCAGCATCCTAGTGGCCCCACAGAGACTGCACTGAGTGGCCCCTTCTCATCTGGAAGGGAGAGGCCAGGTCGTAGTTTCCCTAGGTAGCTCCATCTTCGACACTGGATTCTCTTAGACCTTCCCGGAGTTTGGCCTGAATGGGAGTGTGATCAGGTAGACAACTCCCCCGTTGTCTACAGGGGAAGAGGAAAATCAAAGCTCTCTCTGCTCCTAGAAGAATGCCTTTCAAGGATCCTCCTCTTGGAGTCCCAGAGGTGGATAACAACTACCGGACCAGTTCTCTCGTTTATGAGTTCTGTATGAATGCATCTAGCAGCTAGCGCTTTCTGGAATATGGATTATTACTGTGTATTATCCTAAATTTGAGGCTTAGCTGAAATTCCAAGACAGCAGGAAAATCTCATTCCATCTTCTATTACCTACTAGTCAGTTTACTTGAATTATGATCTAAATTGAAACACTGTTACAGAACAGAAGGTGTTCATCCACAGAATGCTAGCAGAGCCAAACATTAAACACTGAGAATTACAATGGAGAAAGCTTGACTATATTATTGATGAATGGTGCCACTCAGGACAACAGGAAGCTAAATACTTAAAAGACCCAACTCCCCAGTGGTATATGTAGGTTACAGATTACATAGGGTGAAGTCACAAGGCACTGTGGCTTAGGGATTCAAGGTTGTGTTGGGAGCTGATGTGTTGAAGGTAAAGTCAGGGTAACAAATCATTTCCTCAGATCTTGAAGACAGTTCTGAGGTCCTTCTGGAGTCTCTCTGTCCAGTCTCATGGGAAAGGAGCCAGGAGATCATTCCACCTTAGGGCTCAGGGACTGAATCATAACTTAGGTCAAGATGCTATCTCTGGCCTGCCAGAGGTCCCCACCACGTGATTATTAGGTCCAGGCTATTTTCATCTGCCTCAGGGGTTGCTGATTATCCAGGGTAAAGGCTAGGACTCTAAGGGGTTAGAGAAAAGTTGGAGGGGTGGACATGATTTCTAGAGCTAGGATTTAAAGCTCAATTTAATCAAAGTCATAGGGACCCTCATTTCAACACCAATCAAGGATTCTAAAGGTGGAACACCATAGGAATCCATAAGATTTACTTGATATTCTCTTTATTTTATCAGGAATTTGTCCGAATAAAGAGCTGCTTGCACTCTCCCTCTTTTCTCAGCAATGGGTCCCCCTTTCTTCTGGCATTTCTTTATTTGTAACATCAGACTTTTATCTTTAAAAAGAGAAACAGAGAAGCAAAGGCTCATGGGGAAAAGATGAATTTTAGATGATAATATTAGCCTATTATTCTGCATTCTCTATGCCACTTTTCCCCCAAAGAAAATAAAATCTCAGCTGATACATGGCGGTTCTTACTCTTCATGACATGACCTCCATCTTTCAATGGATGTGTGCTTGCAGGAGGGTTGGGGAGGGGGGATATATGTGAATTTATTCTGAATAAAAGCAGAAATAATCTTCTCAGAAGCAGTGTTCTTCTGTTCTGCGTACAGCTGACCCTTAACCAGCACTGACGCACACAGCCTGGCTGACGCCTGGGCTGGGATGACACCCTCAGGCACTGATCTGCGGAAGTCGATAACCTGAGGACAGAGACCCTTCGGAGCTCTGTGCCACGTGCCTGGAGATTTGCAGAACCCAGAAGCCGCGTGATAAAAAACAGCCACGTCCCAGCCTAAGGACCAGGGTCAGATCCTGATCAGAGAGGTCTGCATTTCTTAGAGGGTTTTCATAACCAAGCTGCAGTTTTCTTAACCCTGCTTTTCTTTAATCGCACAACATGCCTCCATCATGTATTCATTGTTCTCTTCTAACACACTTCCACCCCACGTTTGAGTTGGAAAGACTGTAAGTGTTTTCTTACCTTGAGACAGATATCTTGCCTTCTGTGGCTAACTACAGTGCGTTAAAACAACACCACAGAAGAATGCTTATGTGCTTGATTAGAAGATGGGCACTGGCTTGGTAAAATTTTATTTTATTAACACCCCGGCGCTGTGAACAGTTTCTTGCCGCCGTTGGTGCACTAGGCCTTAAACAGGGCAGGTGATGGTGTGAAGCACACGTGGTCTGTGGCGTTCGTTTCCATCAACCAGACGTAGCAGTGCTTACCAGACTTAAACTATAATTCATGGCTAAGAACTAAAAAAGTCTACATCAGAGCAACATTCAAATAATCCAATTGTCCTCAGACCCCACCAAGTATAAGGTAAAACGAGTGCGAATAAGGTAATATTAAGAATCACTTCCTCAAGTTAATTCCTCTTCAGCCTTTACTGGCCGAACCGCACACTCTCGGCTGCCACCATTACCCTCAGTGCCCGCAGTCTCCTGTCTCTACTTTCCTCTTGTAACAGCTTTCTTTTTTTCAGTACAGGCTTTTTTTTTCTGGCCCTCAATGTAACGAAAACTAAAAAATAAGACCACTGAGAACCCCCAAGGTTTACATTTTACAGCTTCAACCATACAGAAAAAGATTAGACCAACCATCTCTTGAGGCAAGTGTAAACTCTAAAGGCACAAACTTTTTGGACCAGTTAGGGTAGCAGCCAGTCCCCGAGCTAGTTAACTGCAGTTAGGAAACTGGCATCTTGGACACAGGCTGCTTCTGTCTCTGCAGTAGCCTGAGAATTATGAGAGGTGGACGCCACGTCAACCCAAGGAGATGTTTCCTCATGAGCAAGTAAGGATTTAAGTTTTCCTTCTTTCACTCATTCATCTATTATTTGCCAGACATTTTACTAGATTTGGGGGATAAAACCATTAATAAGAAGGATAATTGCTGTCTAACAGAACCTATGTGTTAAGGTGGAGAATGATATTAAACAACAAACAAGAAACGGAAGTTTAGTAAAATAATAGCTACCATGAATACTATCTTAAAGAGGTGTTGGCAGGATCATTTCTCGCGTCTTCCGACTTCTGGGGCCCCACACACCCCTTGTGATAGCGTACATCCAGGTTCTGCTTCCATTTTTCCGTGATGCTCTTCCTTCATTTTTATATGAGTTTTTCCTGTATCCTCACTTGGCCATATTCTTGTAAGGACATCAGGCATGTTGGATGAGGGGCGCACCTCACTGTAGCACGGCATCCTCTTAAATGAACTGATTACATCTGCAATAACCCTGTTTCTGAACAATGTCACATTCAGAGGTACTGGGGGAAAAGACTGCAACGTAACTTTTTGGGTGTGGACACAGTCAACCCATAACACTAAATAATTTCCAACTGTGCTTTAAATTGGTTGTACTAGTGTTTACTTCCAGTAACAATGTACTAGAATTCAGTTTTCCACATTGTAAACATTAGACTTTATAAATGTCTAAATTTATGATGATCAAATGGTACTTCCCTGTTGTATTCTCTTGATTACTAATGAAATTGAACATCATTTTATATGCATATTGGCATTCTAGTGTCCTCTTTTGTGAATTGCTTGTTCATGTCCTTTGTCTATGTTTGTATTGGGTTGTTTGGTCATTTTTAAATTGATTTGTAGGAGGTCTTTATAGTTTTGGGACACTAATGGTGGCAACCTAAATGCCTGCTGTATTTTTCATATTTAACAATTTAAACTTAATCTCTAATGCAATGGACTTACTCCATTAACATAAAACAGGCAGAAATGGGAAGCTGGAGAAGGAGGAGTAATGTGTAGCACTTGTCAGCTATGGTGTGAGCATAAGAACAGAATTGGTTCACACATACACACACACACACACACACACACACATCTCTACACTGATTAATTATTGTATTTCCAAGGTGAGACTGCCACTTCCAGGCAAGAAGACAAGGTTCACATGAAGCCACATCCCTTAGTAGAGGGCCCAGAGGGATCTTCCATGACTAAGAAGAAGATTAAGGGGAGGGCCAAGCCAAGCCTCAATAACTGTTTTCAACAATTTCCTCTACTCTTTATGTAAAACACTTCTTTAGAGCTAATGAAACAACCTGAGTGTCAACATGCTGGGAAATATCGTATGTGTTTAAAAAAAGACTGGGGCCACTTAAAGAAGCGCGTGGAGGAAGACACCAATAAGAAATCTGAACTTGGCGATAGAGAAAAGCCAGCTTGCCTCCAGAGTCTGACCTGTTTGCAAACATTTAGGAACATTACTAGAAGGAGGAATACGAAGATCTCTAAGAGAAAAAGGTGGTTGTCTTCCCTTTGTGCTCAGGAGGATTTGGGAGATAATGACTTCTTACAGCATGATTTGTCCATTCATAAAAGTGTGTGGCATATAGATATATATTCAAATATAAGACTGAGAAAGCATATGCAAAGTTGCACTTGTTAAGGGGAAGTATATTTCTTTCCAGTCTTTTTTAAAAAATATTTTATTTATTTATTTTTACAAAGAGGGGAAGGAAAGGAAAGAGAGAAGGAGAGGAAGTATCAATGTGTGGTTGCCCCTCGCACGCCCCCCACTGGAGACCTGGCCCACAACCCAGGCGTGTGCCCTGACTGGGATTAAACCAGCCACCTTTTGGTTTTCAGGCTGGTGCTCAATCCACTGAGCCACACCAGCCAGGGTTTTCCAGTCCTTTTTAAACATAACATTTTGTTTGTCTATTTATATATTTGGTTGACTGGTATATTAATCAGGGTGAGTCGCAGCTTATGCTGTAGTAAAAAATTACTATATCTGATATTACTCAGGTATCAGTAATTTTTTATTATCTAAAAAATTCACTGATATCTGAGTGTCTTACTATAACAAAGACTTTTTTGTTAACTCTGAAAGGCTGCTCACCCTCAAAACTGTGGTTTCAGAACTCCTTTCAGTGAAAAAGTAGAAGTAGAAAATTGTACTGAGGCTTTTCTGCTCACACTCATGTACAAAATCTAGTCAGTTCTCCCTCCTTCCCCTCCCACCCCCAGTTGCAAGGGGTCTGGGAAGGGTGGTCCTCCATATGCCCAGGAAGAGAACAGAACGGAATACTGGTGAGCGGTAATGTCCATGAGAGGCAGTGTGCTTTCTTTTCTTCCTTTTCCTAATTTTTTAAATTTTGGACTGGTGGTGTTCATGCTTGCAATGGTTTCTAAGGAATCTGGCCTTGCATCTTTTTATCTCACACAATCCGGTCCTGTCTCAGAATTGTTAGGAATTTCCACGTGTAATTTCATGTTGGTACTTTTTAATCTAAAGCATATTATGTACTAATTCCTTTCGGGACAGGACCGGCGCGATACACTACAACATTACTGACGCCAGGAGCAGAAGGCAGCCCCAGAAGGTCGCGGGCAAGGAGCGCTCCACGGCCACGACCTCTGCGAGCTTACGTCTTACTGAATTCCAGCCCCGACACTCCAACAACACAGGAGTTTCACAGCCTTTAAGATGAGAAAGTAATACATCTAAATTTATTATGAATTTGAACTCTATTCCCCCTCCACCAATGTATCTGTTTCATTTGACTTTACTTTTTAATAAATATATAGCCCTTTCTTCTTTCTTGTAAAGAAGAAGTAATTAATCAGCCACAAGAAAAATTGAGATAATCCAAAAGATATATGGGGGAGGAAAAGTCATTTTCAGGTTTAATAATGTCAAATATGCATTTTCACACCTTTGGGAGAAAAAAAGAAGGCGAACACCAAAGCTTAGGAGACTCTGACTTTTGATCTGCCCTGTACACTTTGAGAACTGTCCTTCGCCTTTACGAATGCAGAGACGTGACGGAAACTCTTACCTTGATCACTGGCCACGGCAGTCACTGCCCACAGCCCTGCCTGGCGCCCAGTGATGCTTCAGCTCGATTTCAGTCTGTTTTTCACACATACTTTGACTTGAGGAGAGGAAAAGATATAATGTATTAATAGAGCATTTAGGGCTTTGTCACCTAAAATTTTAAAATATTCTCATTCAGCCCTGGCTGGGTGGCTACGCTGGTTGGTGGGCCATCCCACACACCAAACTCTGTGGTGCAGGCCCCAGGCAGGGCACAGGCCCAGACTGCGTGTTCGGCCCTGGTCAAGGCTCGTACGGGAAGCAATCTCAATCTCTCTGTTTCTCTCTCTCTCTCTCTCTCTCCATAAATCAATAAATATCCTTGGGTGAGAATTAACACAATAGAAAAGAATAAAATATTCCTAGTTCAAACTAAATGTGTTTGATGCCTGGCTCAGTCTAATGCCATCTTTACCACAGCTTAGAACTCCTGGAGGAAGTAGTTTGTTCATTCTCCTGTGAATTTGTATCATGTGTTAACCACCCCTTTAATAAGGAAATTATTACTTCTTTTAATTTAATTGGGTGTATAATGTCCTCATCTAATTGATTTTGAACTGCCCGGGGGCAGAAAGTGTATCTTACTTCGTGTTTAAAAAGAAAACTGTATTAGTTTCCTATGACCACTGCGACAAATCACCACAAATGCTGTGGCTTTAACCACCAGAAATCTGTTGTCTCAAAGTCCTGGGGGCCAGAAGTTTAAAATTGGTTTCGCTGAGATAAAGCTGAAGTGTCAGCAGGGCTGCCCCTCCACCACAGTCTCTAGGGAAGGATGTGTTCCTTGACCCTTCCAGCTTCCGGTGGCGTCAGCATTCCCTGATCCGTGGCTACATCACTCCAGTCTCTGCCCTGTGGTGACACTGCCTTATTCTCTTCTCTGTGGGTCTGAGCTCCCTCCGCCTCTCTCTTATAAGGATGCTTATGAAAACACTCAGGAATCACCCAGATAAACCAAGGTGATCTCTCCCTCTCAAGATTCTCACCACATCTGTAAAGACCCTTCTTCCAAATAAGGTAGCATACTGGTCCCAGAGATTAAGACATGGATACACCGTTGGGAGCTGTGTCGGTCTACTACAGATCTCACCCACTGCCCCCCTTGGAGCACAGTCCCTGGAACACAGTCAGCACTCAGGAACATCTCGAGAACAGCTTCTTCCGGTTCTACTGTCTCTCTGGTTACAATGTCTCTCTTCTCTGCTTCTCCTGGGTTATTTCTACTTCCGTGGCTCATTATCATTGCCAACCAAATATGGCAGCCTTCACCCTAAGAACTACATAATTTCCCACCTCAGTTCTCCACAAATTACTAATTCATTCTTTCCCTGGTCTTATTTCAAAATTCATGAGAAAGATCGCCTCATCTACCCATCCCTTCTGTCTGGTACCCACTACTTAGGCAGACAGCTTAAACCAGAAGAAAGAATTATAAATTTTTCAGATTCTCTTCTAAGGAAGTAAAGCTGGGAGGGAAGATAACTGTGCTTCTACCATGGGAGAGAGGCACTTCCCTAGTTTTTGAGATGCAACATGAAATTCAGTCAATAGGTTTGCTAATCAGGAAATTTCCTGAGTCACACCCCTTCCCTTTGTTTTCTACATACCATCTCCAGAAATCTGGGGACTCCTTCTTGTCTGGGCACACTCTGCCGGGTATCACAAGGATTGAACCTTGGAGTCCCTATGGGCTCAGGTCATGATGCCTGATTTCTTTCTTTCTTTCTTTTAAGATTTTATTAGAGAGAGGGGGAGGGAGGGAGAAAGAGAGGGAGAGAAACATCAATGTGTGGTTGCCTCTCATGTTCCCCCCACAACTCAGGCATGTGCCCTGACTGGGAATCGAACCAGCAAGTCTTTGGTTCACAGGCTGGTACTCAACCCACTGAGCCACACCAGCCAGGGCCAATTTCTATCCCCAGTTTAATCTCTATCTCTATTCCCTTATACAATACCTTTTGGCAAAAATACATTCCTCCTACTTCTGATTTTTCTAGCTTAAGTAGGGGAACATTGTATCTTAATGTGTCATTCCCCACTAACTTGAGCAACTCTAAACTAATGTACAAATATACTTTTAATGAGTAATTAAGAAGTACTATAAATTTCTACATGAATACATTTTATTGTCACTCCGAGTAAGTCATATGATGCACTGTGAAATCCAATAATAGAAACAGAAACAAGAATTTAAGAAGACAGAGAAATTCTATTTTGTTGCTGCCAACAAGCTGGAAATCCCCTTTAAGAAATATTTTAAAATTAAGATAACAGCTGGAAGCATTTAGATATTCCAAAATACTTCAACATTCCTTATAGACTAACATTTGCAGAAGATTTTTAATAATGTATTTTAAAAAAGAAACAAAGAATAGGCCCATCAGCAAAGTGATTTTTAGAAAAATTGCTTTCTTGTTTCTAAGTAAAGCAAAGATCATAGATATTTGGCTCCAGACAAGCCTTTTTCTTCTGAATCTTCAAGAAAGTACCTATGATTTGTGCCTGCTGCTCCTCGCCCCGCCCCCCGCCCCTTGCCACCTCTACCCCTATTTTCAAAGGGGTGCAGACAAGACAGGAAAGGCATTAATCTCACATATATTGAACCAGTAATGAAGTAAAAAATGTTTGTGGAATTTCCTCTTAACATTTTATACATGTTTTTGTCTACTATTTTACAGTTTGGACTTTTTAAAACTTTGTTTTCCCAAGAGACTCATAAGCCTCTTCCTTAAAATGCTTCCATCCTCTTTGCTTAATTCCTCTTCAAGTTTCCCAGGACATCCTTAGGCTCCCTGAGAGTAGACATTAATTTTCAGGACGTTCACTAGATTTCTGTGGGTGAGAGTTGTCCTGGGCACTCACCCCAGAATATCTGCCTTCTAGTGGAGACAGTGCCTGGTCTGAAAAACTGTGGTCCTTGAATGCCTCTGGTTGCCCACCTCTAAACTGAACATAAAGTATATGTCACCTCAAGCTTAATTATTGATAATTAAGCATGCTCACTTCCTCTTATGAAAGATAGTATTTATGATTAAACCATGACATTCACATGTTATTTATAAATTTACTTTATGAGGAAAGCACCACAAATTCTTTGAGGAAAGCAATTTTTTTCTGACGATATGTCCACTTCTCTCTCCAATTTAGAAACTTCCCCAACAAAGACTGATGTAGGAACAAGACACAGAAAGATGATAGTTTAAGAATTCTGACTAACAGGAAGAAAGTCAGATTAGGGGACAGCTACCTTTTATTTCTGTCTTCCAAATTCCAAGTTCTTAAATTTGTTTTCTTCTTTTGCATGTGTGTGTTCTTATTAAGTATACTTTATTGATTATGCTATTACGGTTGTCCCATTTTTCCCTGTCGGTCCCCCTCTGCCCAGTACCCCCATTCCCTCTAGCAATCCCCACCCTTGGTTCCTGTCCATGGCTCGTGCATGTAAGTTCTTTGGCTTCTCTACTTCCCTCGCTATTCCCAACACCCCCTGTTTATTCCGCACCCATTAACTATGCTTCTTACTCCCTGTACCTTTCCCCTCATGTTTCTTTTCAAAGCTGGGTGTTAGGTTGCTGTTAGGACACACCTTTGTTCCTCCCCTTCAGCACTGTGTTGGCTATACGGGGTCTTGTACCTTTCCATGTAAACTTTAGGGCCAGTTTGTCAATACCCACAAAATAACTGGGAGAGATTTTGATTGGGATTGCACCGAATCTATTTATCATCTTGGGAATAAGTGAAATTTTGACATTATTGAGTTTCCACATCCATGAGCATGAACTATTTCTCCATTATTGAGATCTTCTTTGATTTCATTCATCAGAGTTTTGTAGCTTTCATCACACAGATCTTGTAAATATTTGTTAGATATAATTGTATAACCTAAGTATTACACTTTTGGGGGTGCTAGTGTAAATGGTACTGTGTCTTCAATTTCAAATCCCACTTTTGCATCACTAGTACATCGGGAAAAGATGGGCTTCTGTTCATTGACCTTGTATCCCACAGCCTCGCTATAACTGCCTGTTAGATCAGGAGTCATTTTGTTAATTCTCTGGATTTTTGACATAAACAATCATTTCACCTGTGAACCACAATCATTTTATTTCTCCCTTCCCATTCTATATACCTTTTTTCCCCTTTTCTTGTCTTACTGTACTAGCTAGGAACAGGCTGGGCTAGGACTGGGCCGATTTTAATGTAATCAAGTAACTCCATCTTTTTCCTTATAATATCTAAATAGAGGACAAAAGAAAATCATCAGCATGAAAAAGGTTCAAGTTTATAAAAACATGGCAAAAATAAAATCTCTCTTTTTAAAACTGTATGTGTTCTATCGTATGTGTTTTTTTGCTTACATTTAGAGCTGAACCCTGTTCTTGAGGTAAAGAAGTAGCTTTGGGCTTGCACTCTGACCTGTGTGAGACCACTCAGTCCAGCAGCGGTTTTCTCTGTCGTGAGAGCGGGAGACATCCAGAGTCAGCACATTCTGAAAGGAATAAAAGATGAATGACTCATATTATGCAAATGCCAATGAGACTTGCAAGCAAATGTATTCACTTAAATGGGGAAGTAAGTTCATGAACGATCATTTAATCTGTCAGCTGTACACGGCATCCCCTCCCTAGTGTGTGATCACCATGGACAGGTGTAAGAAGTTCCGTAGAGAACGCAGAATTAGATAAAAAGGAGTTTGGAATGGTCCATAGCCTAATGCCTGCCTAGAGATGTACAGAGTGAGGTACAGTCCTCAACAGGATCTGAATGGATGATTGTGTCTTAATTACTAGGAATATGAGTAAAACAATAATTTCCCTTCTCTTATCATTATTGCTATGACTTTTAGCATAGTTTTTAATCAGTAAATACTCAAAATATTTGATGGAATCGCTTTCTGCCTTTTCAAAGGTATCCAAGTCAAGTGTAAGATTCAAATTCTTCTAAATGAATTGACTTGTTAGTTTTGTGGTTTATTTGGGGGTTTCCCACACATCAAGAACCATGTTGAGCAGAATTTACCCCTGAAGGGCAATTTTATGAGGATGATGGATAGGTAACGCAGGTGTGTAGAAGTTTTAAAACTAATTGAAAGATAAATGCTCCACTGCTTTGCCCTGGAGCCACAGAACAGCAGGTAATTCATCTCTGCTTTTCTTTATTCCCTTTTCCAACATTTTCTTTGCCAATAGATAAATCTCTTTAATTCTTGTGCATTTATAGTTTGGCATTTTAAAATTTTCCCTTATTCATTTCCAAACTCTATTAAATTGCCAGTTTTGTCTTAGTCTGTTAAAAATATTGGTTTGTGGTTGCAGCTTTATATACAGTAGTCGCTGGTTTTCAACATAGATAAGGATGGTATATGAAACATCGGTCCTGAGTAGAAATATTTCTCTACCACCAGCCAACAGTCCCCCTGTGCATTGTTAGAACTCACCAAAACTTGGTGACGAGTGACGACGGTTAAAACTTTCAGCTTTCAGTGGATCCTTCTACTTAACGGTCGGAGTATCTACTATGGCGAGCGTTATATTTAGTATTTCCAAGGAAGAAACAGCACCTCTGCCCTCGAGGTGGCTATGAATCTTTGAAAAGACACCCACAGGTGAAAAGGTGAACAATAGGAGAATTAAATAGCTTATTAGCCCCGGCTGGGTGGCTTAGTTGGTTGGGGCATCATCCTGAAAACCAAAAATGTTGCCGGTTCGATCCCTGGTCAGGGCACATATCTGGGCTGTAGGTTTGATCTCCAGTCAGAGGTGTATGGGAAGCAACCAACTGACATTTCCCTCTCATATGAATGGTTTTGTCCCTCTCTCTCTCACCCCTTCTCTTTCTCTAAAATTAATAGAATAAAAACATATCTTTAGTGAGGATTAAAAAAATGGCCAATTAAAAAACAGTAGAAGAGATATTTCCAGGAATCACACATTGACATAATATAGGCAACAAATACAAAGACATTCAGATAAATTCAGAGAAAACTGTGAGGAAACTCCATCAGAGAATGTTTCATTGCTGGTCAGTCTTAAAAGATGGGTAGGATTCAGAAGGAACAGAAGATAAGGGTAAATATGTGAGTGAATGAAGAGACTAAATGGTCTGAACAGAAATGTTGGAAATAAGAATGTATTAGAAGAATAACTTTATCATACCAAACAGTTAGGGAGGTCAAATTTAGAATGTTCTAATATCTAATGGCACATTTGAACACTTCTTCCTTTGTGCACTGGGGAACTATTTTAATAATGTTATAATGGAGCATATCATACAGCTCAATATTGTTTTATGGATTTGTTCTTCAGCTCAACTGAGATTTCCCGGAGGCTGGGGCTGGGTTCCTTCTCTGCATCACCACTAGCATCAGTACACAGCCTGGTACGGAAAAGTCACTCGCCTTAGTTGAGGGAAAGAAGGCAAGTAAATACTGATTGATTTATCCTATTAGTAAAAGTCATAATTTGCCATTCATTACTGCAGTTTACATTCTCACTAAGAAAGGCATAAAACATTTGAAGAGTCTTTGGTTTCAAATGAGATTCTATATGTCTTTTCACTAAAAAGGAATCTATTGAAAAACATTTGAAAATGTTAAGTTAAATAAATTTAAGCAAGTTTATTTTTAGGTATCCATTCTTTCAACAAATACTCATTGAGTCCATCCTATATGTTGGGCACAGATCTAGGGAAGTTGAATAAAGATAAAGTGGTTAACAGAATAGATTCAAGAGATCTCTGCTTTCATGGAGCTTATATTCCAGTAGAGGGAAACAGAACAAACTTAAGTGAAAGTTCCAATGTGTATGATGGTTTGAAAAAATGACTAAAAATGTTTATCTCTTCCTCTATCCATATCCTTAGTTGTCTGCTATTGTAGTGCATGCTCATTCTGATTCTGTGCTTGGCCATGTGACCTGCTTTGGCCAATGGAACATGAGCAAACTGAAAGATGAGCGATTCATGCTGCAGAGCCCAGATGTGCCAGGCATCCCACGAGGGTCCTCCTACATTAGCCAACATCCAGCAGGCCTGCGAACGAGCCTAGCCTGTATCAGTAGAACTGCCTAGATGACCCACGGTTGGCCACAGACACAGACATGAGCTCAGAACAGATTTGGTACATGCTATCCATTTGAAGCTAAATAAATGTCTACGATTGCATCCCGTGAGAATGTGAAGTTGCGTGTTGATGCAGCACTACTGTGGTAATGGCGATTAGTGTGATGGAGAAATAGAAAGCTGAAGAGGCCCACCGGAAGTGCCAGCAGGGAGTAATATGCAAGATTAAACAAGGCAATCAAGGAAGTCTTCACTAAAAAGATGAAATTTCACACAAAAGTCAGAGAAGGTAAGAGAGGGACCCCAGTAGGTATCCAGGGGGAAGGGGAGAGTTTCCGGTGGAGCCAACAACCTGTGTGAGCAGAGGCAGCCCGTGTGGGCTGGGGACTGACAAGAAGGCCAGTTCGGTCAACGCCCAGAGAGCAAAAGAGCGACGAGGGAGGTGAGGTCAGGGCGGTAAAGGGGACTGGATAGACCCATTTCTCCAGAGCTCTAGAATTTTTCAAAGCCCTAACACACTGACAATCCTGTGAGTTTCCAAAAGGTTTCTAATTCCACAATTCTTCAAATTGTTTGATGATCCTATACCTTTTTCACAGAGTGTCTCAAAGCGCTGGAGCTCTGCATACCCACCTGTGGGAAGTTTCCATCTTAAGGTCCCAGGCAAGGGGGGGATGGTCTGAGACAGGCTGAACTGAGCGGCCCCAGGAGACCTTCCAGGAGAGGCGGAGTCTGCTCCAAACCACGCTCCTGCGGAGATGAGACCTGCCATGCAGCAGATACACTGGCTTTTTTCATTAGACAAGTTTCATATGTGGCATATTACATCATCACATAAATGTTCCAAGTGAAATAAAAATTCAACTGAAGAAATTGGACAGTGTTTAAAAATGCACAGAAGTTATAAATCACAGAGCCTTCCCAGCGCCCCATGAATAAAAAACAAGGGGAGACTCTCCAGATGTTCCTCATCCACAGCGTTGGGATGGAGGGCCAGTACTTTACCCTGTCTCAGCAAAGAACATCTCATTTCTAAATAAAAGGCAGGGATGAAATTGCTGCGATGATTTTAAAGATGGATTAACATTTAAGTCACCTCCATAAAAAGGCACATGGCTATTGATTTGTTACAGGAAGGAAGTATCATCTCAATTCAGGGTTTCTGACGTCAGAGTGGTTTGTTGTTTCTGCTGAATGTAAGACTATGTTTACGTGAAGCAAGACTTTTCAATCACACTGTATTCCTGGGTCCCCAACTCCCCTTCCCCCTCCCTCTTCATTACACCATGTTGTCCCCACTTTCCTCCTGACAGTAAGAAAAAAACTCGCGGGTGAGAGTGAGTTGCCTGTGCACTCAGAGTCCACCGCGCTGTTCGATCTGTAAAATCTCTTGGCCATCAGAACTACTTGTTCTGTTGAACTACTTGAACTACATCAGTTATGTCTCCCACATTTTCCATGTTATATTGCATATGAAATAACGTGGGTAGAAACAATTTGAAATACTGTAAACCAATCATTTCGTAAGGAAACGTGTTCCCTAAACAGCACACCCCATACATTTAACAAACTTGCTGTGTAAGTGCAAAGTACCTATCTGGAGACCGAAAAGAGGCAACTTTTCCTTTGCTCCCCTTAGCACCCTCTGTCTCTGTGGCAAATTATACTCCTTCAATTCCTTTCTGCAGGACAGGAGGAAGACTTCTTCCCCCTGCTTCCATTCCCCATAGCTACTGTTCCACGTAGGTACTGACTTGCCAAACACCTATAAACATCAGAAAGCAGTGTAGACAGGAGAGCCAAATGCAAGCCCCTCAGATTCTCCTCTGTAGAAACCCGCTGTCCACCTCCTTCCGCACGTGGGTTGTATACTTCCTGCTGGGATGGGGCCCACCCAACCACTCCACGCGTGAGTGAGGCACTGCCTCCTGCCAGCTGGTGGGCTGGGAAGATCTATTTAATCAAGTAAAAGATATTGACTGCTTACCTGAGAAGCCGTGTTTGCTACAACCTCAGAGAGACGCAAAGGCTGACACCGATCCTGGCTACAAGGCAAATACACTATAGTTAAGGGAACAGGATACTATTCCTGTGTAAAAAACAATCACTAACTGTTCAGAATAGATACTAACATCACAGAAGTTCAGTAGAATAAGATCTATTCCTTTGGGATGAGTCAGGCCATCAGGGAAAACATCAGAGGTGAGGAAACTTATCTCCGCCTTGCAACATAGGCCGAAATTCAGTTCGGTGGGTTGAGAGACACACAGATGGGCACAAGCAAGGCTTTTGGTGGATATTCCTTCAAAAGAGAAAACTATTTTAAGTGTGTCAGGAACTCTACTAGGTGGCGAGAAGGTAACAAACCAGATAGAATGCCAGTTCCCTCGGATCTTAATCTAAGAGGAAAAAACAACAGACAGGTAACAAAAAACATTAAGCATCACATCAAATTGTGATGAGCATTATGAAGAAAACACTACTGGCCCAGGCAAGAGACGGCAGCTTTAACCAGGAGGGTCCGAAAACGCCCTTCTGTGCAGGCGCCACTTGCCTGCCAGCAGGACTGGGGTGGCCAGTGTGTGGGGCCGGACTCCTCGGCTCCGGGTTGCAGAGCTGTGACGTTTTGGGAAACACTGAAGAGTGGCTGAGCGAGAAATAAAAATACCACGTCCTATCCCACAGAGACTCTTTCTGGGGATTCATAACACACAGCATGGTAAAGAGCCTTGAGAGTCCGGCAGCAGGGAGGACCAGTTCAGTACGATGCCTCCCCGATGTGCCTGAACCTGATGGCCACGTTTGGGCAGTGGGTTGGATCTGTGTGGGGAGTGGGGGAGTGCAGGGGCAGGCTGGGATAGAATAACATTTCTGCTCTTGGTTCTCAAAATACTGCTTAAGACCACACTGCGTTTGGAGACTCCCATAGGCTAAAACCTGAATGGGGATCCCTATAGCCATGCCATATGGCAGCCTGTTTGGAGTTTGATCTGTAGTAAACAGGAACTATTTTCATTGTTGAACAGGAAATTCACAAGGAAAGACTATGGGTTTTGAAACTGTTTCCCTGACAGTGACAGTGCTGAGTGGGGTTTAATGAAAGAGAATATGGGACTAGGAAGACTAGTCAGGAAACTACTATTCCAGCTTAACCAAGCACACTTGAACCACGAAACAGCAAAGGGGGTGAAGATACCGGGGGAGATGTGAAGTCTTAGGAAGTCTTAGGAAGTCAAACTCTTAGGAAGAAGACTCTGCCAGGTAAGGGATCTCTGATCTGGAACACAGGAGAAATGCTAATTAGTGAGTTGGAAGCAGTGGGTTGGTACTGAGACAGTGGATCGGAAAAAACAGAAGGAAATTAAATAACATTGCACAAACAAACGAAGTACAGGCAAGGACAGAAAGGTGAAATGGCAGTGAGGATTGAAACGAGGCATGACAGAACTGGCCAGGCGTGAAAACCTTAGTAGTTAACTATTCCTTTTGTACAAGCAAGCCACTAGGGTCTTCTTAGCAGGAACAATTTGAAGTGTTTTACTAAGTTGCACTGGGTACCAGTGTGCAGGACGGATCTGGGATTGGAGATAGGAAGAGCCATCAAGGTAAATTTCCAAAGGCCAGGTGAAAGATGAGCAGTGTCTAAGAGAGAAGGAACATGGGAATAGGAGAGGAAAGAGAGGCTAAAGCTATCTCACAGGTGGAGTATGGGAAGGGGTTGGGGCCAAACCATGTAGCAGACACTGGTAGGGAAAGAAGAGACATGTATGATGGCATTTTATCGGATCTGGGAAGGTAGGTTAGACAATTGATTTAAAGTTAAGGGTGGAGGCAGCAGGCACGTGGGGCAGATTCTCCATTCAGCGTGGTTGGGACATACTGAGTTTGGCTCTCTGGTGGGCTATTCAGGAGAGATGCTCTGCAGCCCAGTCTGCAGTGGAAGGGACATTTCGGGCCTGGAGATGAAGATGGCAGAGAGGATGAGTTTAGCATAGAGGTGCAGACTGTCTGACAAAACTCCGTCTTGCCTCTATGTCAGGGGTGTCAAACTCATTTTTACCGAGGGCCATATCCGCCTCGCGGTTGCCTTCAAAGGGCTGAATGTAATTTTAGGACTGTACAAATGTAACTACTCCTTAACTAGGGGCAAGGAGCTCAGCATTGACACCAGGTAGAAAGAAGGTGCCAGGCCGGATAAAACAAGGTGGAGGGCTGCATTCAGCCCACGGGCCTCGTGTTTGCCACCTGTGCTCTATGCCCTCTGTGTGATTCTGCACTTCTCTATGTGACTTGCCTTCCTCTTGTATAACATGGGGATAATACCGACCTCATAACACTGTTGCAAGGGTTAAATAAATTTGTGTATGTTAGACATTGAAAACAGTATCTGGCTTGCAGTGTTTTCTAGGACCACAGTTATGCTATTGTATTTACTGTTGCAATCATTGTTATTAAAAGACATGGATGAGGGACTTTTAAAGCAATGAACTGAAGTAATAGTCTGCAAATACCTCTTTCTACTCTCAGTATTTAACTATACAAGTCTTTTTATTCTTCATGAGAATGAGTCAATAGTGCATATTGCTATGGAGTTTATATTTTGATTTTCAGATCCAAGCTCAGAAAAAAAATAGCCTACTAAAGGCATGATATACTATGCTGTTGCCTTGTGAACAGAACAGTGTTACTTTCTTTGTGACAGCTGGTTAATTAGGCCATTATTGTAATATATAGGGGTTCAAAGAAATGAGTGGAGGGGAAAAATCACTTTATTCCTGAAGATTCTATCTCAACTGTTTGCCTTATTGATGATCTTCATCAGACTCAGCTCAGACACATTAGGGTTAGGGTTAGAGCAAGGGAAATTTTAAAGCAATAAGTTCTCCAAATTTATATGACTATGAGAACACTTACCATTTTTTAATAGAAAAGCCTGTTTACTTTACACTGGAATTTCACCAGCTATTGTTGCAGCAAAACTGCAAAGCTGGCTGGGCACTGCTACTTTAAAAATGCATGCCCATTAACCTGGACTGGCTCTCAAAGTGGCCCTTCCCCAAGGAAGGGATGGTGTCCCCAGTGCACCCTGTTCTGTGGTGCGGCGAGGAGGCTTTGTGGGTCCAGCTGGTGGTGGCTTCGGGAGGCAGTGAACACCCTGAAGGGCAAATGCTCACATGAGAACAGCACAGCTTCTCTTTCGAAAGGGAAAATGGTTAGTTGATGTGTCTAACATGCAACGACCTCAAAAATAAAATCGCAAAACATGCTTTTGGGTGACTTTTTAGTGCCTGAAAAATATCTGTAATGTGTATTTTAAATGAATGCTCAGTTCTTTTAGTGAACTTTTCCTATTAGTGACTAATCACATGTGTTTAAAATTCTGATGACACATAACTGTTCTGTCCTGTGTATGAGCATATACAGATTAGATTTATGTCTCTAAGTGTTTAAAACAGAGGTACATGAAAGAATTTTTTAATACCTCAATTTTGTTATAAAATATATGCAGACTATACATGTTTTAGTAACTGCAACCAGCTCAGATAAATATAGAAAGATGCCCTGGCTGGTCTGGCTCAGTGGATGGAGCACCAGCCTGCAAACCAAAGAGCCCCTCCCGGTTGGACGTCCAGTCTGGGGCACATGCCTGTGTTGTGTAGTTTCCACTCCTGGGCCAGGTCCCCAGCAGGGGGCGCGCGAGAGGCATCTACACAATGATGTTTCTCTCTCTTTCCCCCTCCCTTGCCCTCATTAAAAATAAGTAAATAAAATCTTTAAAAAACTATTTAGAATATATTTCCCATTCTTGATCCTAAGTTTTTACTTTGGGGCTTTGTTTTTAAGATTATGGGTTGTCCCCCTCCCCACTTAAGTAGTACTGTGAATTTGAAGATGTTTTCCCTTTAAATTCATAAAAGGCATAAAGATGGTTTGGCGTTTAATGTTTGAAACACCTGGAGCTAAAAAAAAATTGCCACAGCCTAAAATTTATAATTATATTTTATATGAAATAACACATAATCGCTGCCTTCAGTTTAATAAAAATCTCCCTGCAATCCAGTAATTTTGACAAATATACATACTGTTCACACACACCGTATCTTTTTCTACTTGGTTGTGAGTTCAGTCAGATTGCTCACATTTCCTCTCAATTTTAGGCCATGAGAAGAGTCCCTCTTTCCTGCTCTGACTCCCCAGTGCTGGCGCAGAGAGAAAGAGAGCCACCGGCTTCTCGCCTGCGGGGCCAAGGCTTTGATCTCTCCTGGTGCCTGGGACCACTGAGGCCAGAGGCCAGTGTGGACACAAGTTTGCTGCCACCTGCCTGGAATCTTCTTCCCTGATTATAAAATTCTCAGAGTGTTCCTATGTATCATTTGCATGACCTGAAGCAGCCAGGGGAGGCTGAGATTGGGAGGGAAATCTGGCAAAGGAAACATTAATAAAGCCGCAGTCAGAAGTCTCACCCTAACTTCCCACTTTGTGGCTTAAGTGATAAATAAAACCCAAGTGCCCTTCAGAGCAAAAGGAAGTTAATTTCTCAAAACGCTTGAGGAAGTCAGGTTGATTGCAAATCTCAACCTAACTTGAAATAGTTTGAAATAATTGTTTATACTCTAATAAGTGGGGAATGGACAAAATGGGTGTGAGATACATAATGAAAGAAATAAACAGGCAAAAATGTAAAAAATACCTTATTTTACACATGTCATACATAACATTTTTTTCCTTTGATGGTTCACTTCCCACACATCAGCTTAATGACAGAAGAAACGTGGTCTATCTTTCCCCTCCGTGTTTGTAAGCTCTGGCATTTATAAGAAAGAGTGCCTGATGTACTCTTACCAGGCTCCCAATAAATAATTATTGAATTGAATCAATCAATTAACAATTATAGCCAGGTTTTACACAGGGTATGGGCAAGTGACGCAAGTAACAGGACCAACACAAGCTTTCAAGGCAGTGGGCTTACAGCGCGGGGTGGGGCAGGGGGCGTGGTGGAAGCTCCTCCGGGCTCCTGGAGCGGCAGGCTGTCCCATACCTCCTGCATTGGCTAATTGACAACATCGCTCTAATGGTTAGTCCACAGGTTTTATCAATTAAGATGTCAGGAATCCCTTCTGCTTTCAGATGAAAAAAGAATTACAGGGAGATACTGTTCTTGAGGTTTTTCAGGACCTTTGGATGGCTTTGGTTTATTATTCCATTTTTTAAACGCAGTGGGGAAACAACTGGTTTCTTCCTCTGAAGTTCCAGCGATGACCACATGATGGCGCTGGCGCTGCACCATAAACAAGCAGTTGGGTGGTGTGGATTCCTTAGGTCCCTCCAGGTGCCTCCCGGCCTCTTTTCCCTGCCCCACTCTGGCTGTGTTTCCCTTCAGGTCCTCCTTCATACACCTAATACTTGCCAAGAAGCTGTCAGACCGGAACTGGGTACTGCCCACCTGAAGTTGGTATTTTCTTTGTTCTCCAACAGGCTAAATTCTATATATTCCTCCAATCTGAAAAACTATCCAAGAACATTTTGAATGCTGTTTAAAGCTGTGCACTCTTAGTTTGAGGTATTGGGTTTTTTTTATTTTGCACTCGATTGGCTCTTGCAAGTGACCTATTCCTTCCTAAACAAAATGGCCAACAGAGTAAATTATGTCCTGATGAGTTATTAAAATCTTCCTAACTAAGGAAATGGAGACTCAAAGCTTTGCTAACATATAAAAAGTGTACTCTTGCACAGTATAAGGCGTGTGGATGTCCACATTTAAGATAGATTGCAAAACTGAGAGAAGAAAAATAAATTACGTGACAATCACCTCCTTTGCTAAGAATTAAGAGTTCAGAAAGCAGATACCTAATGTGATTTTCAAGAACAGAAAAGGGATAAAATTTTCATTAAATTAAACTAGGATTGTCTTTTCTTTTTTAATGAAGATAAACATTATATATAAAGAAATGCTCCAAGATTTGTTTTTATTAATAATTTATCCACTCAGGTAAAGAGCCCGATGAGTTTTGACAAACGTGTGCACTCTAATGCGAGCGCCACCACAGTCAGGCCCCAGAACCTCCGAGACTTGACCTTGACTTTTACATAAATAAACTCATACCGTGTAAACACTCATTGTGTCTGATTTCTTTCGCTGTTTTTGTTGCTCATCCGTGCTATGGAGTGTATCAGCAGTTCACTCTTTTTCATTGCTAAATAGCATTTGACTATATAAATATAACACTTTTTATTCATTCCCTTCTTAGACATTGGATTTGTTACCAATTTTGGCAATTGTAACTGAAGCTGCTATGCACATCCTTATACAAGTGCTTTTGTTGACATATGATTTCGTTTCTTTTGATTAATGCCTAGGAGTGGATTTGCTGGGCATCAAGCAGGTGTATATGTTCAAGGTTAAAAGAAATCGCGTTTTCTGAAGTGGCTGTATTAGTTTCCTAGGACTGCCAAGACAAAGGACTACAAGCTGGGTGGATGAAAACGACACAAGTGTCTCTCTCAGGGTTCAGGCAGCCAGAGCTGCTGAAATCAAGTCCTGTGATGTCAAGATGTTGCCGTGACCAAGTGCCCTCTGAAGGCTCCAGGGAAGAATCCCTCATAGCCTCTTGCAGGTGCTGCTGTTGCTCACAACACTTGGCTGTGGCAGCGGAATCGCAATCTCTGCCACCATCTCTGCATGGCCTCCTTCCCGTGTGCCTCCTCTGTGCCTGTGTATCAGTTTCCCTCTCCTCCAAGGACATCTGTCACTGGATTCAGGGCCCATCTGAAACCATCATGACCTCATTTTAATTTGAACACATCTGCAAAGACACTCATTGCAAATAGGGTCACATTGTGAGGTTCCCGGTGGACATGCATGTGGGGGTGGGGACACTACTTGACCAAGCAGCATGGTTGGTTGAATGATTCGACACCTCCCATCAGTGTTTACGGGACTAGCTGCTCCACATCGTCGACAATCCGAGGTATGGTCACTTTTAGAATTTTAGCCATTCTCATTCGTGTGCAGTGTAATCTCATTGTTTAAGTCCTCACCTGAGAAGAAATACATATGGAACGGGGAGAGAGAGAGGTATCGGTTGCTTCCCTTACACACCCCAACAGGTGATCAAACCCACAACCAAGGTATGTGCCCTAACCTGGGATCGAACCCACAAGCTTTTTTGGTGTATCGCATGATGGTCCAACCAACTGAGCCGCCAGCCAGGGCTTATTTTGGTTTTAATTTGCAATGCCATTATGACTTGATGTTGAGCATCTTTTCACATAATTACTGGTCATTTAGGAATCTTCCTCTGTAAAGTTGTCTAAGATATTTTCCCATTTAAATTTGGGTTGTCTTATTTTTATTGATGTGTAGGGATTATTATATAATCTGGCTATGAATCATGTCAGACATGTATATTGTCCAATATTTTCTCCCAGTCTGTGGCTTTACATTTTATCTTTTTATTTTCTTTCTTTTTCATGTTTTTTGATGAATAGAAGTTTAATTCTGATATAATCCAATTTTAAACTTTCATTTTATATGTAGTGCTTTTTGTGTCCCCCAGCTCCCCCAAATCTACTCAAACCCAACGTTGTGAGGATGTTACACTCTCTTCCAGAAGCTGTGTGGTTTTAGCTTAGGACCACGCTGAGGTCTATGGTCCACCTTGAATGGATGTCTCTAGAGAGTGTGAGGTGAGAGTCAAAGTCCACTTTTTCCCCCTCAGTTGCCCCGTTCACATCAGCTCTGTTGTGGAGAAGCCTCTCCTCACACCGTTATACAGCTTTGCCTGAAAACTAGCTGGCGTACGCATCCTGTTCCAGCGATATTGCCTATTCTCACCACATCGTTCTAACTACTGTCGTTTTCTAGCACGTCTTGGAATCAGGTAGTGTGAGTCTTCTAAGTTTGCTCCTCTTCAGGATAATTTTACTATTCTGGGTATATTTCTTTCCCCTATAAATTTCAGAATTAGCTCTTTAATTTCTACCAAAAAAGAAAAAAACTGTGAATTTTATTGGTGGTTGAATTGAATATATAGTAACTGGCTTTTTAAATAATTAATTTTTAAAATTCATTTCTTGCTAACCTTTTAAATTTTCTCTAAATTGTCTTAACTTAGAAAAATATGTATAACAGACTTAAGCCAGATAAAATTTTATTTTGAAAATCTTGGAAATTATCCAACCCATTTTAAGCTTCTCTTCCTTGGGGAAAAAAATAAAAAAACTTTTCAATAATTCAAGTCTGGGAAAGAATTTTTCCGACATTAGAAAAAATGTACATACTTATGTTAAGTAAAAGGGTATCTTCAAAAATGTTTTAGAAGATTTACTTAAAAAAACATTAGTTCCCAAATTCATTTAACTTAGTTTCTAAATAGTTTTATTAGACTAGATCTGATAAAAATACTATCTAGTTATTTTAATTCAGCATATTCAAATTCTTAAGAATTAAAAACAAATCTATCTTAATCACATCACTCCCATTCCTGGATCCACTCTAACTATACATTTGTAAAAGGCGAAAGATTTATACGATCTGAAGAGAAACCAGAGTATAATATACATTTGTATTATATGCTCACAGAATGTCTGAAGAATGTGCCATGCAGAAGAAAACATGTGCCCTACTTTACTCTTCGAATGCGCTCAGGCTTAGGTGGTTCTCATTCATTTTGGTGCTTCTTTCCACAGGAAATATTTCAGTGTCCAGGAAGTAAAAACCTGAAAACAAATCCTTCACTGTTGTCCTCGCTCCACATTTCTTTCCAATGTCTTGTCCCACGGCAGTGATGCATTTTGAAGAGAGCAATCAGCCCACAGCCAGACCAGTGACTTCATCCCAACCTCTCCCAAATGTTCAGTGCATAAAATTCCTAGATTATTACATAATCGGTTTTTATCTTTTCAACTCCAAAGTGATGAGAGCTGCACAATTAAGGAATTATTGTTTACAGTATCACAGTGATTCAGAGAAACCTGCAGCTCTCACCTGATCGTTTGCACCGTAGTGTCCATGTGGAAGGTGCCATCCTCTGGGATTTTCAGGGAGCACAGAAGTACTTGAGATGGAGACTGTCTCCATATTTCTGTTTTCTTGGTGCCACACATCAGTTTAGGCATGTTTAGCAGGCAGGAACTTGCAACCTCATATTTAGGTAAAGAAATAGCACCTTTCTTTAAAAAAAAAATTAACTTAAATTTGACTCCAAGCACTCATCCCAAAAGGCTGTCAGGAAATGCAACCCCAGTCGGGATTGTGCCTTTCTTCTGCTCCGAGGTCAAAAATACTGCCACAGAGCTTGGAGTTTTGTTTGGGGTGAGCACGGGGGGTGTGCGAGCACCATCACCTGGAAACAGCTCAGAGGCTGCGGCTCTGGCTTGCACCGTCATCTCTGCATCGGTGTGGTCCATGGCGCACGTGACCTTTCACCCAGCGTGGGAACCTCATGGCCAGGCGGCTACTTTCCCCTTGAAGCCCCTCCTGATACCTTCCAGTCACAGTCCTTCAGGCTGGAAGGTTGGCTTTGAGCTTCCCATGCTTTACATCACTTCACCCCTATTTGGGGCATAAAGTAAAGTTTTATGTTTTAATGTGGGAAAGATAAAAAGAACACGGGTAATTTTTTCCACTCTCAGTGAATCTTGTCTTTCTGTTGCCTGGATGAGACATCAAAACTTCTTAATCGAAGGAGCAAGGCTAAATAATAATTCTCCTTTTATGTTATTAGAATACAGTTCCTAAATTTTCTCCGCTCCTCGGGCCCCAGCCCCCACGGCCCGCTCGGGCCAGGCGGGGGTAACCTGAGGACACAGGCACCTAAGGCGCACAGAAGGCACAGACGAGCAAAGCACTGACCCTTCCCAGGCCGCCTCTCTCGATTTCTTGCCTACAACGCCCACCAGGACCAGTTAAAAGATGTGCAGGGCCATGCAGGTGAAAATGCAGGGTCCCTTTTATAAAAAGGGTTAAAAGTTTCAAAAGGTCACAACAGAGCATGGAACCAAGCACGGGGCCTCCCCAGGACGAGCCCTTCTGGGACGGCGCAGCTCACAGCCCTGCAGGGGGCCGGGCAGTTCGGGTCTCCGTCCACCGCTGCTGGTCCAGCCGCCTCCTACGTCGTGGTTTTTCTGTACACTTGCTCGCTTCGGAAGCGTCCATTACTCACCCTCCACATAAAATGCTCCCAAGCAGGCATGTGGTTCTGTTACAGCCCTGTTTAACCCCTTCAATAAATCCTCTACAGGGCAATGCCCGAGTCATGCACATGAACTTCAAGGCACTCCTCTATCCGGCTTCTTATTGGCTGGTTATCTTCACACTTCGTGCTGCACGTGCCGTGCTCCTCAGTGACACCTCAGTGTCAACGTGCAAGGCCGTTTAGGTATCGTGGACTGAATCTTCAAACAGCCAGAGACAGGAGGAAAGACAACACCGGGCCATGCTATTGTACACAGAGGCTGCATTTCCGGGTGGTAGGCATCTGTCCTTCTAGAAGACACACAGCTGGCGCACATGTTAACTTGTCAGCACAGGAAAGGTCGAGGAGCAGCAAATCAAGTGATGTTTCAAATATGCTTGAGATTTGTAGACACTATCAATGGTATTTCCAAACCTACTATAGTACAAATTCTCGAGTGGTATAGATTTAGAGATTTCATCGTCCATATTTGTTTTCATTATTTTGCTTGGTAATCCTTTGAGAAAATTTTTATTGGACACTTGTATGTGCCAGGTACTTCACTAGGTGCTGAGGCCAGAAAGATAAACAAGATAAAAGTATATATAATCCCTTTTTGCAAGGAAATGATAGTTTAAAGGAGGTGAAGAAGACAATTCGGTTAACAAAGCGATTACAATATAATATACTGCGGTGGTCGTTTACTGAGCCCTTACAATGAATCCAGTACTGCACTGGGTATTCCGTATGTGCTATTGCCAACCCTCGGAAAAGGTGGGCAGGGAGGGGCGCGGCAGGGGCTGGTTGAAAGAAGGTGAAGGAACTAGACAAAGAACAGCTATGCAGGACCCATGGACATGGACAACGGTGTGGGGATGGACTGTGGGAGTGGGGGCGGGCTGGGGGAGGAGGGCAAAGGGGGGAAATCAGGACAACTGTAATAGCATAAAAAATAAAATATTCCCCAAATGTGGGCATTTCCATTCCTATTTGACAAATTGAAAAACAGGGTTCCAAGAATGTAAGCTTGTACTTAAATCCAAGTTTGTTTGGTTCTAAAGCCTCTGTTCTCTGCACTGTGTTACAAGGCTGTGTCCAATATATATTAAGAATGGCACTCTAAAGCTAGTAGTATGTAGCAAGAGAAGTGACTAGTCAACCCCATTCCAGATGATCTAATAAACTAGACAGAAGAAGATACAGAGTGACCAGCCTCGTGGACAGGAGTGAAGAGAACGCACTGCCAGCCTCCAAAGAATGTCATTTTCTAGGAACTGCAAGTAACGTGGAAGGAACAGACCACATATGGAATAGCAACACGTGGAGCCAAAAAGCGAGGCAAAGAGCCATGTATCACAAAGGCTTTGCAGGCCACAGAGCGAGCTTGGCCTTTTTTCAGTAGGTGATGAGGGGGTCCGTTGGGAGAATTTAAGTGGGAAATGACACATCAGGTGAATTTTAGAGAGACATCTGCTACCAATTTGGAGAGACTAAAGGAGAAAGAGACCACAGGCAGAAAGATCATTCAGCAGGCCACTGTAGTCTAGGCAAGAAATAAAGTTAGCCTCAACAGAGTCAGTGGGATAAAAGGAGGAAGCCCACTTTAAGAGACATATAGCAAGAAGAGAGCTTTGGTGTCCAATTAAATCAGGAATTTTTGATGTGTGAAAAAGGAATCTAAGCAGACTCTAAGGGTTTCTGACTTAAATATTTGAGTGAATAGTTTTTTAACTTAATTGCTCCCTCAGACCTACAACCCCAAGTGGACTTTTAAAATGTTATCTTCTGTTATAATCTTCCAATTAAGAAATCCCAACTGCCTTATTGTTTTATTTACGATTGAAGCAAAACTTCATCCCTTCTTTTCAGAGTCACGTTATTTTGTTGTTTCTTTTTTAATGGAAGGCTGCCTGAGTTCAGCAGTAACTACAGGCATGCCTTCCCTCCTCTCGGTGGTTCTCTAAGAAGCCAGGTGCTGCTCCGGGATAAAGTGGCCCACAGTCCGTCCGTGTGGGAAGTGCTGCAGGTCTCCGCAGTGCCCACAGCATCTCCACGAACGCTTTCCATCTGACCCCCTGAGACAGCTAGAGAAAATCAAACTGGAGACAATGAAGCTTTCAGAGAGTTTGTGCCATTCCTATTCAAGTAGGGACGGCACCCAGGTCTTCTGAAAACATGTTCACGGGTCTCCAACTCTCCCCTGTCCAGCCAGATCTGAGTGGGACTCGCAGTAACAAAGTCACGACATGCACTAATCATGAGAATTTTTTTTAAAATAACAAGGGACCAAGAAATTTCAGGATCTGGAGAAGCTAAGGCTCAAGCCAGTTTCTATTAAATAAGGATTCATCTGGTCACTTGAATTTCCTCCTCGCCCTCCTGAGACATTTTGTGTGATTGGATTCAGGCAGTTTGCACAGTGTAGTGAATCCACTAATTGCTCCTTTGCTCACTATAAGCACAAATGACTGCATTGGTTGGAAAACCAACCCAGGGAATAGACTATGAAATTGGTATTGAAGCTTTGGCAGCAGACTGACTGATCAGGATCCTGAATGAAAAGCTAAAACACAAAGCACAGCTTGTTTTGTTTTGTTTGGTTTTTTAGACAGTAATTTCTAGTGGCGGAGACAGATGTTTCTTGAAGTGGCAAGAGATTTGCAAAGCAGAATGTTATAGCACTTACTGTAATTGCTTTATTAATATTGTATGTGTTTACAGCTTCTATCTTTTGGCTTGTGGCACCTCTTACTTTAAATGACTTTGGGTTTCCTGATGACTGGCAGTTAATCTTTACTTCAGAGATCCTCTGAGCCACATACCCAGCTTTGCTCTGCAGAGTGAAATATTTCATGTGCAGCCACAATTTTGTTTGCTTTTATTACACGGAGAAGCCCTCAGGGGGCACTGGAACACCATCAGAGACAACAGTCCTACCTATGCAGAAAAACTCATTTACTGAGAAATGAACACCCAGGTAGGTACACGTCCATCCATCCCTGCAATAGAAATGATCTACATCTCAGGACTTAATGTCAGCTCAGTAGCATGAGCAAGATCTAGGAGGTTCTAATCCAGGATCGTGTAAAGACTTGATCCACTTGGAAGAGTCAAGTTTGCAAGGGGCGTATCCTAATAACCTCCTTTTTGGTGTTTGGCTTATTTGGCTTTGAAAAGTAAAGACCATAGTTTAATTCTCTTCCAATGTGTTACTAAAAAGAGAGAAGAGAAATGAATATGGATATAAACCAACAAACGACCATTACATTTGGAGCTGACACTTTCTGCAGGTTTGCCCATCAGCACAGCTCCTGGCTATCCCTGCGTGTTCTCTCCCAGGCTCTTGCTCTTCCCTGTGTCTGCTCACTGCCCTTCCCGGGGGAGGAGGGGGAGAGACTTTTGTAGGGAGGTTTTAGTCTAACTTTTGTGGTTAACATTATTGTTGGAATTTGCATCAGAATTGCTCCTAATGACGGCCTGTAGGTTAAATGCAGGCCCCACTCAGCCAAAGGCCAGAAGAGGTGAGTGAAAAAGTAGCAAAGCCACCAGAAGATGCTGATTCCTGGGTTATTTCTGAGAACCGCTGGGACCCCCCCTGAAACCAACCAGCCATGGAGGCCTGAGCTGGGCGCAGTACCCAGCACTGCGCTGTGACAGTGACCCCTCTGTGCAGCTCCCACTGAAGGCCTCCATACTTCACTCTTGAATGAGAAGCATCTTCCTTTAATTCATGTCTCTAGGAGAAAGCCCACTCAATATTTAATTTTAATCAACCGTGTCACTTTTTTTCATGCCAAGAAATCACCCTCCAGTTATGCATAATTCATTGCAGTGGACAAGACCTACATCGGTTTTAGAGGAAATGCTGCTGAGAGGTGCAGGGGGCGTAGTCGCTTCCCCGTGACATCCGGATTGAAGCATTTTTACATCAATCAACACAGATTGTTCATATGTAGACAAATTATTTGATAGAAAAAGGAAAGACTAAAATGGTATAAGAACATGTAGATTTTCGAATGCAGCGTGTACAAGAAGCACAAGTAAGTGCAGCTGGGAGCTGAGCACAGCACCTCCCGGTGCTGCAGAATCTCGGTGCATGCTGATGGCCCTTTGCCCATGTGTGTGAAATGGGCTTTGGAGCAGTGGAAGGGAAAGAAACAGCGCCGCACATGGCGTATATATTTCTCAGGCGCTCCATTATTGTTGCCTTTCGTTTGCAAATATTAAGAAACTGAGTCAACAATTGTGTTCAATTCTTATGGTCACAAAATATAAAGTGATAGAGAATGACTGGACTCTACATTCCACCAGGACAACTCTACAGTCACACTGTCTTATTCTTGCATAACATGCCCTCCCCCGAATCTAACTGAACTCCTCCCCTTAGAAAAGACCAACTACTCTGCTAGTACAGATAACAAACAACAGGGGATAAATCTCTCCATTGAAGCTGCATTCCAGGTACTTAAGCTAATAACATCTTGCAGGTAAACAGATTATTTACAAAGGCCAGGTTAACATATAATATTATTAAAATACTGTCATTCCCTCAAGCTGTTCAACTACACAACCAATCTGACACATTACCATACTGCATAGTGAAAAGGCGGCACTTGCTACATTTTCCCCAGATTTTGTTTCATTTAAAATATTGTGTACAAAAAAAGTCATATTCAGATATTGCTTATCCACATCCCTGAAGTGCTTTGACAGCTATAGACTTTTTTTTTGTTTAAGTAACTGAGCCATGTATACATGCTTTTGCCACCCCCCCTTTATTTTCCTTTGGGTATCATGTAACAGCATTAAATTTCACTTTTCCTTATGGTTATGGTTAGTTCTTATATTTGTACTTTTTTTTCTGTGTGATAACCAATTTTACAAACGGGCACTGCTGACCAGAAGCTACCATATCTTACCTGTATCTTACATCCTATGTCTTCCTGGTATACAGTGAAAATTTTTCCATTAAAGAAGGAAGGAAGGGAGGGAAGGAGGGAGAGAGAGAGGAAAGAAGAAAGGAAGGAAGGAAGGGAGGGAAGGAGGGCTGAGAGAAAGAAAGAAACTCTTGGATGTTTTCCCTCCACTTTCTCATTTTTTTCAATTCCGAGATGTGCGTTTCCCAAGAATACTCCGTTCCCTGGGTTGATGAGTACTCTCTTTCAGTAAAACCACAGGACATAGCTATTGGGCACAGAAACTAAATGTCGTGAGTTCAGTGCCCTGCTACTTGGCAGAAAACTCTGGCTGCAAGCTTTTCATGTAATGTTTTTTTCACCTTCATTCTCTTATTGTGCTTTTTTTCAACAAAACTTAGACAGTAATAACTAGTACATTTACACACCACAGTTAATGACTGTAATAGTATAAGGTAAGAGGATAAATACTTATTAACCCAAAAAAGTACAGTAGAACCCTACAATGAATGCAAAAAATTACTTCAGCAGTTAATGAAAACATGGATACATTTGACAAAATTATTTAAGGGAAGATAATCACTCGAACGCTTCCTGGGGGCAAATTAACTGGGTGTGTCCGTGTTTAATCCTTTCAAGACTGTAAAGTATAATTGTTAGAAACTGCCGACCTCCTGGCCTCCGACCCAAGTCTGAGGGGACCCCCTCCGTTCTATCTTACCTTTTGGTAGCTAATTGGAGTTTCTCTTCCCAAGATGCACCACAATGTCTGCAGGAAAGGAGGCTAATAATGCTTTTCTGGGAAATTCTGGATTCTGTTCCCTGGGGTTAATTGTTGATCGAATAATGGACAATCAGAGCCACAGCCATTTGGATGAAGACGAAGGAGGAGGGGCCTGTGGAGAGAACAAAGAAACCAAGGACATTTTCAGAAAATGTTCTATAGATGATATAAACTCACTTCTCAATATTAACACTTTGATGTCTTTTGCTACTGGACTCTATAACTTGCTGGTCTAGCCTCATTCAATAACATACGTATAAGTGGGCTTTCCACGATCCTCTGGCTCCTCGCTAATCCTGCCACTGGCAAGGCTTTCCCTGGAATATCCAGAAAATGTGCCCTGGAGGCAAAGGTATTCATCACGTAGAGGAAGCTAATCTACCAGTCCTCAGTGAGTAAAATAATCTTATTTAAATATATTAGAAAGTAATTTAATAAGATGAGTAAATGAGCAGCTTAGTGCTAGGATCTGACACTTTCTGATTAGAAATGTCAGGAGAGCAAAGAAGTTCTCTCGAGACAATTAACTTGTAAAGGAAATTCATTTTATAGTTCTGGCAATTTGAGATGAATCACTTAACTGCTCTGGCCCTCAGCTAAATCAGAGCATCTGTAAAAGAATGAGGTTGGGCAAGGAGGCTACAACTCTAGAATTATTTAAGTTATATTTAAAATTTGTGATGACTAGCAAAAAAGGAAAAAAGATATCTTAGAGTTTGGATCATATTAGACTAGACTTCAGAAAAGTAGATTTCAGTAAGTTATGTGTAAAAATATGTGGGATTCTACTGCCAGAAAATATAAAAATGTCCCCAAGAATGGATGGGAGACACTAACAATTTCAAGCAAACACAGAGAGGAAGAAAAGAGAAATGACTGAAGGAACTGTGCCCTTGCAAACAGACGTGAAAATGGAATTTAGACAGCAGGAGGCTTACTGGGGGAGAAGGCTTGGTCATGTTTGTGAGAGGCAGAAGGAGAAGCGTGCATGGGCAAGGAGAGCCGTTACACAGCAGTGCAGATCGACCCTGGTGACAGAGAAGCAGGGAGAGGGCAGGAGCAGGGGACACACTCTCAGCTCACCCAACAGGGACTGTGAATAGAAGATCGTTGACTTCTAGGCCCGAGAGTCCCTCCACACGCCCAGTCCGTTGTCTGGGGGCTTCCCAGAGACTGTGAGGCCTTGGCCCAAAGCTGAGGTGGGGATACCCCAGTGTGCTTCTGATTGGCATTTCCCTGATGACTGGTGATGCTGAGCATCTTTCCATCTACCCGGCCATCTATATGTCTTCTTTGGAGAAGGAGGGCCATTATTTAAAAAAAAAAAAAAAAGCAAGTTTTGGAGAGAATGTGGAGTAAAGAGAACTGTTGTGCACTGTTGATGGGAATATAAACAGGTGTAGTCATTATAAAAAAAAAAAACAGTATAGAGGACCCTCAAAACTTTAAAAATAAAACGACCTTATGACCCAGCAATCCTACCTCTTGGTATATGTATGTATTTTAGGGAGCTGAAATCAGGGTCTGGAAGAGAAATCCGCTTTTCCACGATCACGGCAGCATCGTTCACAGAGCCGTGGAAGCAGAGCAAGTGCCGTCAACAGACAGTGTGAACTATGTCTTCACTGAACACAACGCTAGTCTTCCGCTGTGCTCTACCTGTCGAATCGTGTCCTGTATTGTACTGTGTGTGAGGTGCGGGTGCAGCTTTTCTAGTACTAAGTGTAATACTAGTGTTGACAGAGTCAGTCCCAACAGATTCAGTTCAAATGCCTTTTTTTTCCTAAGCACCAACTTAACACTGTAACGTGTTTATTTGAATACCTTAAGAAAACATTGCAGGTTATTATATCTATGCATATTCAATTGATAACTAAATTAAAGTGAATGCTCGTACAATGATATTATTAAATTATTTTTCTAGTTCAGCTATATAAGTATGAAAAAATTTATAATTTAAAATAAAGATATAAGCAGAGATAATAAAGTTAGTAATATGACTGGAGCAATAAAGAGAAAAAGAAAGAAGACTGGTCACAAATATATTAAGTGGAAACTGAAGTTTGCTGGGGCAAAACAAGAGTTATATAAAATTAAAAAAATAAGACACATGGCTGTGCCGTTGGCAACACCTGTACCCAGAAGATGTTTTAGTGAAGGTGCTGTTGAATAAGATTAACATTTAAATCAGTGCATTTGAGGAAGAATATGGCCATCCAAAATGCTGGTGACCTTCATTCGATCCCTTAGAGGACTTGAATAGAACAAAAGACTGACCACCCTCAAGCAAGACATTTTCCAGCAGATGGCCTTCATTCACACCTGAGTCACAACATCAGCTCTTTCTTGGGTCTCTAGCCTGCGGGCCCACCCTGCAGATTCTGCACCTGCAGCCTTCGCTATCCTGTGAGCCTATTCCTTAAATAAATCTCTCCATGTGTGCGCGTCCCATTGGTTCTAATGGTCTGCTAACCCTGACTAATGCACACTGAATCTCACACCGTCAGTGGGCCACCCCAGTGCAGCTCCATCATTCTTTCATCCCTATGGTCAGAGCGGGGAGTCTGAGAACATCTAGGTGCTAATGGCCTTCCTCTGAAGTTCCCTTCTGGAGCCTTTGTTTCTGAGAAGGGCTCCCTCTAAAAACTGACATCTCAGAGACTGAGGACCTGGGTCCTCATGGAAAGGAGAGTTTAAGGTTGACATTTGGAAAGCAGAGAGTTGAATGGGCAGAACTTTACCTGTTAATGCTCCACCTCTGAACACCCTCCTGGCTCTGGGTGGACGCTGAAAGACAAGACTGAATCTGTGACTAAATTCTCACTCCTCTCTCTCTGGGTAAGCTGGACATTCATTATTCGTGAATGATAGGCTTTTCTGGACTGCATTAATTATGATCATGTTTCTATCTCTGCTACTCATTTTTAAAGTGGATAAAAATAACTTCCCATTGTTTCTTCTCTGAAAACTCAAGTAACAAAGGTTTTCCTGGATGGGGTCCTCAGCTGACAGTTCCACCAGCAGCCCTTTGCTGAAGGGCACAGATCCTCAGTTCCTTAGAGACATCCATGCTCCATTCAGTAGGATTTGCTTCCTGGAGCACAGACAGATAGCATCTGATCAGAGGTTTTCGGAGACTCAGAACTGCCTTCCAGGAGATGAATATGTTCATTACCTCGATTGTGGTTATCGTTTCTCAAGCGTATGCATGTGTTCAAACCTACCAAAATGTGTACATTAGATATGTGTCCTTTTGGGGTATCAGTTACACCTCTATAAAGCTCAAAAACAGCTGACGGGGTCATTTACATCACGGTGTTCCCACGCCTGCTTTGTCTCCTCGTGTTAGCCAGACATCTAAGAGATTCCTACCACTTACGGGCTTAATTCTTAAGATTTGAAGTGGAAAGTTCAAGCACTCTATCACTTCCTTACTTTGACATTTTTTAATTCCTGTGTGAATGCTGACCAGTCAGTCACCTTGCCCAGGATTCTCAAACCTTTCCCATCTCGGGGTGAAGCTTCCTCAGAGCAGATAGCTCCTCTTTTTCACAGTTTCCTTCTGTACCCACAGCGTCTCCGGAGTCACCTACCCCAAACGGCTTCCATTTCAGACTCTGCCCCTCCCTTATCAGCTCTCCCTTGAGTGTTCCCCACACACACCCTACAATCTCTGGCACTACCATTTATGGCCTAACCATGTATCCCTGACTGACCTTAAAGGCCAAAAGACTCCCATATCTAAAATCACCCTTCAAAGTTTAAGCAAAAATGAACTACAGCATAATCATGTCCAGATGAGAAGAGGAGGCTCGAACAGTGGCCCACTGACCGCATTTTTAAAAAATGTTAATGTCCTAAAAGATACACCTGAGGAGACTAAAGGAACACAGTAAGTAAGTACAATGTGTAAACTCTGAGTGGACCCCGTACTGGAGAAAAACATGCTGTGAAGGACATTTCTGGGTGGGTGAACTGACAAAATTGAAATAGAGATGGTCGGTAAGTAGAGATGGTCAGTAAGTTACCCATATTAATTTATTCAAGGTGGTAACTGTGCTGTGGGGTTTTCTTTTTCGTAGGAAATACACACTGAAGTGTTTAGAAGCAAGGGGTCATGATGCATGCAACTGAATTTCAAAAGTTTGGGACAAAAATAATTCTCATCATATAAAAAGGGGGCAAATGGGAGAGATGGTAAATACTAAGTAAATCTGGGTAAAGGGTGTTGGGGCATCCTTTACTATTCTCACAGCTTTTCTGTAAGTTTCAAATTGTTTTCTAATAAAGGATTGTAAGAAATGGCCCACCTATCAGTCCCAGTGAGTTTAAGTCCCCTTGAGATGAACAGATTCTGATGCCCACAGCCGTCACCATCACACCCAACCCCTCAGAGTGAGAAATTTCAGCTTCTAATCAGTTTTATTAGGTTCTGTCTCAGTCAAAAACACTGGGCCCTTCTTTTTAAAATGGTGGTTCTAACATTGTCAACATGGGTTTTAAGTTATATTGGGTAAAATAAAATAAAAATAAAAATATACACTACATATAAAGATGCAAAAATTTAAAAAATCACATTAAGCCCTGGCTGGTGTGGCTCAGTGGATTGAGTGCTGGACTGCAAAGCAAAGGATTACCGGTTCGATTCCCAGTCAAGGCACATGCCTGGGTTGTGGGCTAGGACCCCAGTAGGGGGTGTGTGAGGAGCAACCACACACAGATGCTTCTCTCCCTCTCTTTTTCTATCCATTCCCCTCTCTTTAAAAATAAATAAATAAAATCTTTTTTAAAAAGACCATGTTTAAAAAAATCACATTAATATCATGATTTGAAACTCTTACCCTGTAACACGCCAGCTGTATAACTTGAGAAATGTTATTTTACTTCTTTCTCTTTCAGTGTCTTTATCTGGAAAACAGAGATAAAAACCCTTGGTCACATGATAGTGTTATGATTAACAATACTAATAGAACCAATGGCAGCTTTACTGGACCTGAAATGTCTCTATTCAGAAGACTCCATGTTTTTTTTCTTTTTTTTTTTTTTTCCGCGCATGTAACAAGCTCCTAGCTCCACAATCCATGGGACACAATCTCGCAAGCCTACAGACTGATTCTCCTCACCAAGATGCAGTGTTCCATTCTTCCATTTCCGCAAGTTAGTGTCAGTGCCCGCGATGTGACCGACTGAGGACCAGCTCCGAGGCAGACCCGATCCCCTGCAGCCTTTATATAGAGGTCATCCAGAGAACCTTTCACCTCAGGCTTTTCCCTTCCTTTGGGCCCCCCTCCCAGTGCTGGGTTAGCAGATCTTACTCGTTCTATTTCTCTTCAAAGCTTTTCTTCACTGGGATAAACCTGCCCTATTTTCCTTTACCAGGCCTCTTTTTCACTTTTGGTATGTCTCCCTTAGTCTTCATTTCCTCTTTTAAAAACCAATTTATAACTGTCGTTTTCTTCTAACAGAAACGCTCTGTTGCCAGCCTTCTACAGAACAGAAACAAGCGCGCAGCACAGGCCTCAGCACTCTGCGCTCTGTGTGCGCCACTGCGGGCCTTCGCAGAGAAAGCGGTGGTTGCGTGAGGAGCAGGGACTGCATTTGGAAGCGACAGACTGCTGCGTTCCGGATGAAGGATGGGCTTCCCCAGAGTTGTGAGTGAGGGGTGGAAACTCCCGGTTTGAAAGCTTAAGACAGTGAAACACAAGGCTCTATGCTGTAGCTCCAGGCTAAATATTACAGGGTGATTTTCATTAAAAAGGGAAGGATACAAAGGCTTTGGCACTTGACATACAGACTTGCAAATACATACCAAAATACAGACATGTTTCTACAGAAGTTTCTTTTTAAGCGATTTTTGTCTCAAATCCATTTTTCCAGGTGTTACTTTTAAGAAATCTTACAGACTTAGCATTTATAATAAAATCACATTGAGAAACAAGAAAAACTGTTCAAATCACATCATCTCTCAAAGAATAATGTAATGACCAATATTTCTGCTCTCTGCCTCCTTTCCCCAGAAGAGAAAATAATCATCTTTATTTTCAAGGGGTCAGACAAGGGATTTCAAGAATGAAACACAGGCATTGGAAAAATGTGCATCAGACCTTTGAACGGATCTAAGGGGTCAATAGTTCAACTCTCCCTCTTACATAATGAGAAGCTGGGCCCACAGGTTTGTGGCGAGCTGCATGGCCTGCACTTTTCACCCGTTCCTCAGCCTTGTCTCCAACATGCCTCCCCTTGGTCGAGGCCTCTTCAGGGCTTTCTAGAACACTATCTTAAAGCACTTATTTCTAATCTACTTGTTTCCCTTCTGCTATATCAAGGTTCTTTTCAGCTCTAATGAGAAAGATCACATTCTTGATCACTGATATGGAATTTGATAGCCTTTGCTTCCAAGAGTACCTTATTCCTTTCCTTTACTTCTATTTTCCTAACATTATTGAACTAGTTAGTAGTACTGAATGAGAAGAATTCTGAAAGATGCTGAGGACATAAAGAGGAGCGAGACAATGTTCCTGCCAGAAAGAACTCAGAGTGCTGCTTGAGTTACTCCTACTGTCTGCCATTAGTGAGGGTATAGCCCATCTACCAGTTTGCAGTTCTCTTGGATCTTCTTGCTTTCCTCTATTTGATGTGTACAAGATCTAGCTCATATTTGGCTGTATTTGTTTACACGAGTACTAATAATGTCTGCCATCTCTTTGTTCTTAAGTCTGTCCACCCAACTATTCATCCCATCATTCTGCCGCCTAGGGCAGCAAATTGCCTGATTTATTAGTTGGCCTAGCATAGGCATGTTTAATTTTATCACCAATTTCTCATAATAAACGGTCTTTTGTCCATAGGGTAAATAGTTCTGAGTTATGTAAAATGAAAATCTGGCATACAGTGGTTTTACACTTGTCCCCTCAGGGATGATCAGTTTGTTAGCTTCCTCTGTCATTTTTTAAAAGCTATAACATGACAGTTAAAAATAGTACCATACAATCAAAGCTTCTCAAAATACTGGGAAAGAATCGGTAAACCTCTAGAAACTTGAGTCTTCATGTTCTTAATGGTTAGTCTCTTAATTAACAGCTTAGAGATCCCACCCGCTGTCAAAATAATTGTGCCATCTTTTCACTTAGTTTTTATGTGACCTCAAGGGGCTCCCAGTTTTTTTTTTTTTTCTTCTTGGAGACTCACTTTACTTCTCACATTACTGGTCTCATAAAGTGTTTCAGTACACATTTTGACTTAAGGGACAACTGAAAAGAAGGACTATTTGCTTTCTTACAATGCAAGAGCCTTGTTGACAGGGAGGAGCTCTGGAGAAAGGGAGCAGCCTTGTTAAAACTTTGAGCTGTGCTTGAACACATCCTAAAATGATTAAATTGTCTGTTCCGGTTATAAATTATAAGCTGGGTAGTATAAAGCCAACTCCCATTGACTAATAAAATGAAAAATATTGGGGTAGGCCAGATACTAGTTTTCTGTGAACTGCTTCTTTATGAATTGAGAGGCAAAATGTTCTTTACCCGTGATAGTAAACAAAAGTTAGATTCAAAAAAATGCCTGGAGGATATGTGATTCATAAGAATTATGGAATCTATTTCTGCCCCCAGATAAAGACTACTGATAAATTATACGCACATCAAATGTAGCTGCCGATCCAGTAATAAATGTTGATGTAAAACAAAACTCAAAATATCTCCTTTTGCAGCCTGCAACTTGCAGCTCATCCTGACAGCTCTGTTACTCAGACGTTAGTCACAGGGGAAAGTCTGCATCCTTTTAGGTTAAACAGCAACAAGAGAAAGCTCTGTATCTATCTAATAAGAAGGCATCACAACTCCCAGGAGAAAAATTCTGGGGGAGACAAGATTTTGTATGACGCTGTCTTCCAAAAGGCTGAACAACTGGCACTGCTAAAGAAACTAGCAGATGATAACAGCAATAAAAGATTACCTTAGATGCTTGCATTCATGGTCTTTCACGAAAACCACAAAATTTGTCTACTTCCACTTTCCTTCACATAATAATATTTGGTCTTTTATTTCCACCTGATTATTTGTATGCTTGCTCTTTGCTTTCATCCCCAAAGTACTCTCATTTTGAAAACTTTAATGACAAAGCTAACCTTCTGTGATTGGTTAGGTTTTCACTATATGCTGAAATCTGGAAAGCGCTATGTAATAAAAGGTCCCCCACTTTGGAAACTGGAAAGCTGGTTGGATGTCTGCCTTGAGTGAGCTGTGAGACCATGGGGATTCACTTACCGTCTCTGCCTGCGAGAGTACTGGCCAGGATGACCCGTCCAGTCCCTCACAGCTGCAAGTTATGTCTTTGTAAGCTCTATCCTTGCACTTCCAAGGCTCATTAAAATTACCTCAAGAAAGTAAAAATAAGAGAGACATGTCCAAGCCCCATCCCCAGACTTTCCAATCTGATTCATCTAGGGAGGGCCCTGGCCAAGGATATTTTTAAGACTCCCAGATGGTTCTAATGTGCAGCCAGGGTTGGTAACCACTGCTCCACGGACCCTCTCAGGCCTCTCACTTCGCAGGACTCGCTCAGTTCTCTAAAACCCTGCACATTACTCTGAATCATCCAACTTAGCATTTCTTTTTACTGCTTGTTTTGGTTCTCCTTATCAGATTGTAAATGAGTTTTTCGGTGTTGATCACTGAGTCTACCACTGCTCACAGAAGGGTCTGGAAAATTTTCTGAAGAATAAACCTTTTTATTGTATATATTCTTGAGTGCAACATATATATAGTTGTTGATTTTATAAACTCTAAATGAGGTTAGGTTTGTTTGGGTTTCTATCCTCTCTTAAAACCACCCCCCTTTATTGCGGGCTTCTAATGAGATTCCTGGGCTAGACTGTGAGGTCCAGGATAGCAGGGCCATCACGGGTCACCTTTGGATCCCTACCACCTAGTGCCTAGTCAGACCAGTGGAGAAAATGAGCAAGCCATTGTTGAATAAATAACTTAATGAAGGAAGAAGGACCTGGATAAATACTCATACCAGTATGCTGATTTGTTCATGGAAAGTGAGCACACAGTCATCAGTATCCTGCGGGGGTCTGTGTACTATGTGCCTGTGGTATATGTGCATGTGTGTGCACACGCATGGGTGTATGTGCATGCCCATGTGTCTCTATGCATGTGATAGTTGTGTGTGTATTTCAGACGCACAATCACTGCGAGAATCCTTAAGAGGATCCCAAACTTGCTGAGTATTCGAAAGGATCCCTCAGCGCCTCTTGGTTCTGCACAGCTGGTAGCTCTGCTCTCTGTAGCTACAGTCCTGGGAAATATGGTATTAATACTGAGTGAACAGATGGCGTAGGGTGTGTTACTTAAGACAGTTTTGCCAGGAGGTAAATTTATGCTTTATAAATGTACTTCAAAACTATGTTATTTGATTTAATCACTTAATGCAAAGACAGCTGCATACTATATTTGCCTTAACTGCAGTTATATGGGTTATCTGCCAATCTGTTAATTATAGTATTTTGAAAGGCTTCAGGAAAACAACAGTAATTATACAGATTGGGGTGGGGGAGGAACATTTTTGAAGCCTAAATTCAGACATTCATTCCCAGCTAACACAAACTTATTGAAGATTTAGAAAACCTGTTAGGAAAGTGGGAGTAGATGTGATGGTTTTCCTTTCAAAGGGACTTACGTGTGTTCTCATCCTGCATTAGTTACCAGGGGTAACCGCCAGCGGACATGGGAAGGGAGTGACACTCCCAGTGGACAGAGCTCCAGCCCACTCTCAGGTCTTTGAGCAACTGGTCAACTCCTTAAAATTAAAAAGAAGAGGAAGAAGCTGAGAAAGAGGACAAAAGAGGGGGAGGAGGTTCTACTTTAAGTATGAACATGACTCGCCCTTGACTTCTCATACTTTCCCCCCATCTGCTAGCTCCCTGAGCTCTTTGTACCTTTCTCTGTGAAACAGTTGCAGTAATGATTAAGCAGATTTAATTAATACTCTATAAAGGAAGAGGAATATTTTTAATCTCAGTCTGACAACTTCCTTTTCTTGCCAAGGACTAGATGCCACATATTTGCAGAAGTCTGGCCCATTTCCCCTACCCCCTAGGAATTCATGTTCAATGAATTTCGTTGCCATTTTGAGAACAAGATTTTCTGTGGGCAACTGTACTGGGATAAAAGGATTAAAGGGGACCCAGGCTGTCAGAGAATTCTAGAAAAAGCATTACAGATCACCTGGTCTAACTCTCTCATTTGCCTGATGAGGGAACTGGGGACCCAAATCCTTAACTGACTGACATTCCCAAATTAGTGAAGAAAAAAAATGGGAACTTTGACCAGGGAACCTCTTCCATCAGCTTAGGTTCTTTTTAAATGCATTGTGCTGCCTATGGAGGCTATAAAGTGACAGTGACTAAACAGCAAGAGCACAGCGTATTTCCCTATGCTAGTCCAAGGGAGAAGCCAGTAAGAACAATAGGTGCCCTAGTTGGCTGCCAAGGGCCTCCCTGTTCCACAGCCACCAGTGCCGTCCACATGGAGAATGGCACCCTACGGAACTGCACATCCCAGGCTGAATGCTGTCTCCTGTGTGGCAGACACTATATGTAAGTACTTTCCAAACATGACGACAATGAAAACGGCTAACAACCTATGGTGCAAACATCATTTCATACATGCCACAGAGGGAAGCTAGCTCCAGAGGCCGAGTACTTCGCTTACAGTCACACAGCTGATTGCTAGTGCAGTCTCATATTCAGATTTGGAGTTGCTGGAACAAAAGGCACTGCCTTCCCAAGAAAAGTTCTGATCACCTGAGCAGCTGTTTCCAAGTGGATATGCTGATACACAGCTGCCCATCTGACCTAGAGGAGCATCATTACTTCTGACTGTGTTAAGTGGAAGGAAAGGATAAAGCCAAGGCTGGCCAGTGGAGGAGGATTAGAGGGGGATGGCTTGGATGTTGATACTTCTTAAATCCTGTTTAAGTGATTATTGTACCTAATCTACGAAGGAGTTCAGAAGTGATTCCATCTTCAGGGGCTCCTAGTAGTTCCATTTCCTTGAGGCTATTTAGATCAAAGTTATGAAACTGACCATCTATCTGAGCCTTCATATTTCTACTTTGATTCATTTTTGTATCAAAAGGCAAATATTTTATTAAATTTATGCCTATGTTTGACCCCAATTTTCATATATTTGGAGAAATATTTTTATTACTGTTCTTTGGCTGCTGCTTTCTCTGTTCCTTTTCTGACTTTTTGCCATCTCTCAAATTTTAAAATAATTATTAGCCATCTTTGAATGAAGCACGTTTTTTCTCTACCAGTTATTAAAGAAGTTTACACACAAGAGGCCAGTATTCCAAAATACAAGAAATTCTTTCTGGTTTATACTGAACGGCTTAACAGCGCAAGACCGAGTGTGTGTGTACTTCCTTGTTTGTGGGCTATAATCACTTGCAGAAAAGTTTCTGCCACTAACCCAATTACCCATTTCTCTTGTTCCAAAGAATGCATTGTTCCTAGGAGGCTGTGCAGACCCTGGAGAATTCCAGCTGTTTAGACGTTCACAGCCCCACATAAACAATCTAGGTGCACCCTGGCACCCTCATTTAACCAGCACTACATCTGGCAATCCCTTCCTTAGATGCTGTCATTTAAAGTAAAAAGAAAAATCTCCTACTGTCATCAAAGTTATAACCTGTGTCTGCATCTGCCATTAGCATTGTTGGTTTGGAGTGACTTCTGAAACAGGGAAGCAAAACCAACTTTATTCAATCGTCTACCAAAAGGAAACCTTCGCTTTATAAACCACTTTGCTTTTCTTATTTATATTTCATTTTCAAAAATCTAGTATCATTTTTTTAAATACAGAAAAACACCAGACCCACTCAAAGATAGCCAACTGATCTTTATCAAGAAAAAAAAAAGCAAAGGCAATGCAATAGAAATAGTATAGTCTTTTCAGCAAATGGAGCTGGAACGATGGGACATTCATATGCAAAATGTGAATCTAGACACAGATCTTACATCTTTCACACAAAACCCCTCAAAATGGATCATGACCCTAAATGTAAAATGCAAAACTATAAAACTCCTAGAAGACAACATAGGAGAACTTACAGATGGCCTTGACTTTGGGAATGAGATTTTACATGCAACACTAAAAATATGAGAAAATACAAGGAAAAAAAATGATAAGTGGATTTTACTAAAATTAAAAACTTCTGCTCTCTGAAAGATATTAAGTTAATGAAAGAAAAGGCACAGACTGGGAAAAATATGTGCAAAACACTTATCTGATAAGTGACTTGTATCCAAACTGGACAAAGAACCCTTGCAATTCAACAATAAGAAAACAATTCAATTTAAAAATGGGCAAAAGATCCAAATAGACATCTCAGCAAAGAAGATATACAGATGGAAAATAAGCAGATGAAAATGCTCTCAATATCATATCTCATCAGAAAAAATGTCAATTAAATCAACAATGAGATACGACTACATGTTTATTAGAATGGCTAAAATCCAAAATACTGACAACACCAAATGCTAGTAAGGGTACAGAGCAATAGGAACTCTCTCTCATCCATTCTGGTGGGACTGCAAAATGGCACAAGCCTAGTGCGAGAAAGTTTGGCAGTTTCTTACAAAAATAAACATAGTCTTAAAACATGCCCAGCATTTATATTCCTAGATATTTCCTCATTGGAGTTAGAAACTTATGCTCAAATAAAAAAATTGCACCTGTGTGTTATGCACAGTTGTTCATAATCATCAAAAACTGGAAGAAATCAAGAAGCCCCTCAGTATGTGAATGGATAACCTATTTGTGAAAGATGGGGTCTAAAAAGGTTATGAGCAATGACGATGTTATTAGCATATTGCATAGTTTCCCAAGATAATTATGTGGAAGAATGTCTTCATTTAGATGTTTGAATACTGATTTTAATGAAATGTTTCAGAAATATTAACCCATTCCCTCATGCATACATATGAAAAGAAAGAAGGTTGAGAGAGATGAGGGGCCAGGCAACAGGAAGCTGACAGAAAAGATAAGGCGAAAAGAGAAGAAATGCATGGGGTAATAGTGGAAAGAAGAAGAAGGGAAGTAATTCCTGTTTATTTGTAAGCCTTCTCATTCCTGATGAAATAAACTGTGTTAGAACTAGGTTAAAAATAAATGTATTATATTCATGCTAACATGAATAAATTTCTGCTATAAATTTCATGTGTAAAACGATTTGGGGGTGATCATCTCTACTGCTTAGTATGGTCTGAAGTCCAAGCTTACATATCCTTTGTTCACAAAACTCCATTCTCATGGATTCTGCTCCCACAGAGCCACACCCTCTGTACTTTAAGTCACCCTAGAGTGCCTCTTAAGTCACACAGAAAAACTTCAGATAAGTGATTTAGAAACGGATTAATCAAACAAAGATTGTTAGTTACTAGTGCATGCCCATGGCTGTCTGAAGCACAAGCTAGGACAGAGAGTTTAGAATGTAGCTTCTGTCTGTCTGAGTAACTTAGTCTCCTTGCCCACAGAGAGCGGAAAGGACGCCACCGAGAACAGCAACACTCCTTTTGAAGAATGAAAATGGCATTCAGCCCTGGGGGTTTTAGGGCATTATGGCTTTGCTGCTTCAGGTCCTAACAAAGCACCTTATCGTAACTGAATCCCATTGGATTCTTGTGGATACAAAGTATATTAGTAATTCTGAATTCTCTACAAACTGCAGAGATCTAAATATACTTCTAACACACTCATTTGGCACTACTTGACTTTTTTCCTATCTTATTTCCCCAACTAAATAGTAAATTTCTTAGAGCCAGGAAACATGTGTCTTCTATTTTTTGGCTAATAACACCACACTTATTTAAACATGTGCTGAAGAAATGTTTAATTGAATTTTTTAAAGTTTCACATAGATTTCATTTAAACCCAAGTAAATATATTCAAAAGCATATGTGGTACAGAATGTAAATTTATTCTGTTTCTCTTCTCCTTCTTAAAAGTATTATTCTTGTTTTAAAATAAAATTTAAAACCATATCTTAAAATAAACATAACTGCTTTTCTCTTTTTATTTTTTCCAAGGTTATTAGAAATCCTCTCATATTAATGTCATGTGCTATTCACTGTATACTTTAGGTACTGCTGAGGTCTGTGTGAAGATAGTTATCATAATACATAATCATGCGGATTTTTAGAATTTCTATATACCCTATCTAAATGAACACTCAGGTGTACTTTTAAATTTCAGCATTGATCCATATTTTGACATATGTGTGACTGTGTCTAGAAATAAAGCAAAATCTGACAAAGACATAAAACGCTTTTTATAGAACTGTCGCCTTCCCATAACACAACTTACACATACATTTTAAAAAATGAAATCATAGTTGTAGGCTTTCAATTTCTGGCCATGTTAAAGTAACTGGGATTAGACCTGCCATCCTGCTGTTCAAGGAAAAACAACTTACGGACTGGAAACATATAAGCCCCAGCTGTAGCCAGAGAGCAGAAAGCAGACGGTACAGGCCTACGATCGAGGAGGTGAAAAGCAATTCAGATGATCCCTAGGCTCACCCTGATGGTCAAAGCCTTAAGCTTTTTAAAAATATTTTTTATGGAACATAGTGCAGGAAAACAGAACTCAAGCACGGCACAGAGAACAAATTCGGAGTCTGGGGAGACTAGAATAATTTGAATTTTTACGCAGAGAGATGGGAGCTATGCAGAAGATATATCTAGAAACCTGAATGGGCGGCCTCCCGAGTCTGTTCCTGAATGGAACGTCGCACACGCATAGGATAGAACTCCACGAGGGAACCGCTGGAATCCTGTGAAACGAAGGGTTCCCAGAGCTCCCACGGGGCTGGGTGGCAACGTACAGGCAGCCAGAGGCAGGTCCCTGGTGAAACTCCAGGCTATTCACTGCGGAAGCGAAAAGATGTATGCTTTAGAGTAATAGAGTCAAACTAGCCACAGAGTAAAAGCTATTCTAGACTTGCGCTAATAGTGCTTAAAAGCAAGACCCTAAGGTCTCAAGCTGTCGGTAGGTTACGTAACTACCTGTCAAAACCAACTTCACTAGTGTTTAAAAATGGCAATGAAATCAAACATCCAATTATATGTAAAAATAACCTGTATCAAACTTCTAGAAATGAAAACAATGATGTTGAGAGGGCTAGCATATAGTCAAAATTTATAAGACATGCAAAGAAGCAAAACAATATAGCCATCATCCAGGAGAAAGCAAATGCAGAAACAAAAATAATGGTAGAATTAGCAAGGACATCAAATGAACATAAATCTGCTCAAGATTCAAGAGATGATTAACCTCATAAAGGAAGAAATGGGAGATATGAAAATACTGCTTTTAGAATTGAAAAATATCTGAAATTTAAAAATTCACTGGACTTGGTTAATAACAGACACTGCAGAAGAAAAGGCCACTAAAATTAAACATACAGCAACAGAAACTGACAGACAGAAGCACCAATAGGGGAAAAAGTGGGAAAATAAACGGAGATCGAAGGGCCTGTGGTATAATAGTAAGTGATCTAATGTACGTATGCGTGGAGTCCCAGGAGAAGGGTGGTAAAAAATATCTCAGTAATCATGGCCAACTTTTTTCGAACTTGGTGAAATCTGTAAACATAACACATACCAAGCACATAAACCAAGAGAAAACCTCAAGGCAGGGAACCCTAATCAACTCGCAGAAAAACAGCCATGAAGAGAAGCTCTTAAGTGCAACTAGAGAAAGTGGCCACACTACATATTAAGCATGAAATGTACTTCATTAAGATGAAAATGCTTTCATATTTCTGGGCAGAAAATGTGCGAGGCAGATGTATTGGTTTGCTATGGCTGTCATGACAAAGTACCACAGGCTGCAGGGCTTAAAACAACAGGAATTTACTTCCTCACAGTTCCGGAGTCAAGAGGCCCAAGAGCAGTAAGTCGACAGGTCCATTTCTTCGGAGGCCTCTCTCCCTGGCTCACAGACGCCACCCTCTTCTGGTGTGTTTGCAAGGTCTTCTCTCTATACGTCTGTGTCTGAATTTCCTCTTCTTATAAGGACTCCAGTCACACTGGAGGCCCATATGAGCTCATTTCCCCTTAACCACCTCTTTAAAGGCCCCATCTCCAAATGCAGTTGCATTCTGAGGTACTGGAGGTTAGGGCTACAATAATGAAATTACATCTTTGAAATGATAACTGTAAATTACAACTTTTAATCTATAGTTGTAGAACCAGTGAAAATTGTAATTTAAAAGTAAAGAGAAAATAAGAACATCTCATACAAAGACAAGCCTTAGGCCTGTGCTATAAGAAGTTCTTCAAATGTAAAGAAAACAATACAAGATAAAAATTCAGATACACAAAATGATGGAATTCTGTTTCCGGCAAAGATGCAGTAACAGATCAGATTTGTCCTCCCACATGAAACAATGTGACGGGGACAACATATATAAAATAAAGATTTATAAGACACTGTACATGAGGTCACAAAGGTCAAGGACCCTGAGAGGTAGGAACCAAAGGAGCTGAGTTTCTAGGCTGCAGTGCAGGGAGGGAAGGCCAGCCATAGCCCAGTGGGTTCTCTGAGTTAAGAAGATAGAGGTGAGAGGCTAGTGAGACCAAAGTGGCTACAATGCTCAGGACAGAATACCTGAGAACAGAGAGCTACACAGGGAGAAAACTCGGGAATCTGCAGAGTTACCCTCTAGTATTGAGCTGAGTACTGACCAGTGTATGTGTGTGAGAAACTGCCTGAGGTTGTGGAAAGAATCACTTAATTAAGAATTTATGCCTGGGACTCCCTCAAAGATGGGAAGAGCTCGTATTCCTACCAGCCACATGGAAACCCTCGTGATTCAAGAAGCATTGGGTAAAGAACACAGAAAGAGTAATCAGTTCTGAACTGAGCACCATTCCATTATCACCTAATAAATCTTAAAAAGCAAGACCTGGAAGGATCTAACTTTTTTTCAAGTAAATTAACTGTGTCCAAGAACAAAACCCAAAAATATTTATATAAAATACAAAAAACATCCATCACCTCACAAAACAAAATTCATGTCTGACATTCAACCAGAAGTACTAGGCACACAGAAAGGTGGAAAAAGATGACCTTTAGTGAGGACATCAGTCAATCAGTAAAAACTGCCCAGAATTGACTTAGAGAAGAGAGACTTTTAAAATATTAAAAGAGCACTAGAGTAAACTGAGGGACAAATTCGAGAACCTAATATCAATAGTCTAATTGGAGTCCCTAGAGGAGAGGGCAAGTAAGGAAACATTTTTGAAAAAATAATGGCTAAAACATTATTTAAATTTTATTAAAATTATGAACTTACAGATCCATGAACCCCTAGTACAAGAAATATTGAAAATATGGCTTGACACCAGTAGTGAAGAAAAAAAATCTAAGAAGCAGTAGAAGAAAAACAACACATTCTGTACACAGGAACAAAGATAACGACGAAAGCACGTGTCGGATCAAAAATTGCCTATTTGAGAAAAGAGTGAGATAAATTCTTTTAAATAGGAAAAGAAAAAAAACCCCTGCACACTTAGAATTTTATATCTAGTACAAAAATCTTTCAAAAGTACAGGCAATATAAACATTAAAAAATTATCAGCAAACCCACATTACAAGAAATGTTAAAGATGTCCTTCAAACAGGAGAAAAATGATACTAGATGGAAGTATGGATTTATAAAAAAACTAAAGAGCAATGGAAAGGGTAATTACATGAGTAAATATGTATATACACTTATAGTCACTATATTTCTATACTTATGATTTATAAATATAATTATACATGTATAAATATTTCAGGTTTATTTGTATTTATTTAATTTTTTCAAAGATAATCGACTGCTTAACAAAAATAATAATGTAGTGGGAAGTTCATAGCATATGTAAAAGAAAATTATGAGAAGTTAGCACAAAGGTCAGGAGAGCAAAAAATGAAAGTATACTACTGTAAGCTTTATACTAAAAATAAAGTGGCATAATGAAATTCGAAGATAGAGCAAGTAAGTTGGAGATGAATACTACAATTCATGTGATGACAATACTGATAGTTATAGCACATAACTACCAAGGAAATACAATGTAATTATAAGAAATGTTTAACTAGTGTAAAAGGAGGTATAAATAAACACTGCCAAAAAGATTACTCAGAATTTTCAACCTTATAAATAAAAGAAGCCCTTTATGCATAGGGATATGGTTCATTATTGCTGTTTTAAAGAAACAATGACAAACTCTTTAACTTACAAACGGAATTTTTAAAAATCACTAATGCTGAAAATTGGGGGAAAACATCATTAAGCAATTTGTCTACTATTTTTTATAATTACAAAATGGCCAAAAACAAGTCCCCTTTGCCCAATTTTTGGTAATGTGATCATACATGAGGCAGGCCCAAGTTTATCACCCAAGGGAGTGATCATGGGGAAGCAAGATAATGGGTAGAAAACCAATTAAATGGTCTCAATACCCCAAATTAAAGGAAGGGATTGTCAGATTTGATATAAAATTAATACCAACCATATGCTGTCCACAAGAAATACACTTCAAATAAAAAAGACAATTAGACCCTGAAAGGATATACCTGCAAAGCTGATGAACATTTTATTGAGATCCTCTCCTGAGATCTCCCCTAGAATCCCCACCCTAAAAAGCCCTTAGGACAGAGGACCCAGGGAGATTTCCCTCCCAGGAGCACACCTATGCCTCTCCCCTCCCTCCCTCTCTTCTTCCTCAAAGGAGCTTTACCTTTACGTAAACTCTCTCCTAAGCTGCAAGGGCCCCTTCTTCTGCCTCTGTAATTTGTTTCCTGAGCCCATTTATTTCACCCGGTACTTCTTCTATCTCTGTGACTTTCTCAATAAACTTTCTCTTAAAGCTTGAAAAAAAAAAATAAGACAATTAGGTTAAAAGCAACACGATAAAGAAAAATATAATATTAGCACAAATAAAAAAAATCCGAAGTGGCTGTCTTACTATCAGACATCACAGATGTCAGAACAAAGAATATCATTAGAGAATAGGAGTTTCATTTAAGAATGGCAAAGGGGTAATTCCTCAAGAGGACATAGCAATCTTAAATTTTCTTACACCGACAACATGGCCTCAAGATACAAGAATCAAGAAGTGATAGATCTACAAAGAGAAAATAGACAAATTCACAAAGAGCATGAAATATCATGCTCTTAAAAATTAAATGAAAATGTAAACGGAACATCAGTAAGGGTACAGAAGACCTGAAAGGCATTAGCAACCAACTTGATCTATTTGACATTCACAGGCCTCCCCCGTCTATAAGAATGGAGGGCTCATTCAGTCGTCATTAATGGCCTTCCCACCAAACACACACACGCACAGCATCCAGGCCCAGATGACTTCACTAGTAGATGCTATCAAACTTACAAGGAAGAAATAATACCAATTCTACATAAACACTTTCAGAAACTTGAAAGGAGAGAATATTCTCTAATTTATGTATTTTTTTCTATCCAAATACAAATTTAATGGAAATTTCTTGTGATCTCTTGGGTTAATAAATCACACCAGAAATCACAAGTTAAAATTAAAGATATTGGTAATATTATAAATTAAAATTCCATATCATTAGCCAAGTGTTCTGAAAAAATAATTCTTAGCCTTAAATAGAAACACTAAAATTTTTTAGAGATTTTTTTTATTTTAAAATTTTTTTTTGTGTATTCTATTACAGTTATCCCAATTTTTTTCCCTTTTGCCCCCCCTCAACCCCGCCTACCCCTCTCTCCCACAGTCAGTCCTCTCTCCATTGTCCATGTGGGTCATGCATACACACTCTTTGACTAGTCCCTTCTCCTTCCATCCCCTGCTCCCTACTCTCCTACAGCTGCCAGGCTATTATGCTAAGTGAAATCCAGTTTATTTTATAAAGACCATGTTACTCTGACATCAAAATATAAAGACATTACAAGAGAAGACAATTACAGACTGATATCCCTCATGAACATGCATGTAAAAATTCTGAACAAAACTTTATCAAGTTTAATTGAACAATATATAAAAACCATAATACATTATAACCAAGTTGGGTTTACTCCAGGAATTCAAGGTTAGTTGAACATTTTAGTAAATAAAGTTACTTCACCATATTAATAAAATTAATAAAAAAGATCAATTCAATTGACTCAGAAAAATCATTTGTTAAACTTAAGATAATTGATAAATATTCCCAGCAAACTATGGGGGAAAAAGAAACTTCCTCAACCTGTTAAAGAGCATAAACAAAAACTTACATCCAATATCATACTACATGGGGAAAATCAGACACTAGGACAGGACAAGGATGTGAGCTCTCACCTGCTATTTAACATTACACTGAAGATTCTGCCTAATGCTATGAGGCATGAACAAGAAATAAAAATTATCCAGATCGAACAGGAAACAATAAAACTTGTTGATTTACAGATGACATGATTATGTATATAAAAAAAAATTAATGGAATCTACAAAGAAGTTCCTAGAACTAGTAAGTGACGTAGTAAGTTTGCAGGATACAAGAGCAATATACAAAGTCAATTTTATTTCTATATACCAGCAACAAATAACCAAAAATTCAATTTTAGAAGAAAACACCAATTACAACAGTACCAAAAAATTTAGGAGAGATAAATGCAAAAAAAAAAAAAGATGCAAAAGACTTGTACTCTGAAAACTACAATACTACAAAAGATTGCTTAGAGAAACCAGAGAGACTTAGTAAAGGAAGATACTTTGTTCTTGAGTCAACAGATTCAGTGTGGTCAGGTTATCACTTCATCCCAAATTGATTTATATACTAAACATAATTCCATTCAAAATCTTCAAAGGTTTATTTTGTAGAAAATGAATGTTTAATTTAAAAACTCATATAAAAATAAAATATATTCAGAAGAGCCAAGAGCATTTTGGAAATTAAGAACAAAGTTGGAGGATTGATGCTCCCCCATTTCAAAGGTTCTTTTAAAGCCAGAATAGGCAAGACAGTGTGATATTAATGTAAATATAGAACAGAAATAAACTCACATGTATGTGGACAACAATTCTCCACAAAGAAGCAAAAATTGTGCTGTGAAAGAAAAGACAGTCTTTTCAACAAAAGTGCTGGATCAATTGAATAACCATATTCCAAAATGAACTGGGATACATTGGGATATTTCACACAATATGTAAAAACTCAAAATAAATCATAGATCTAAATATAAACTAAAAACTGTTAAACATTTAGCCCTGGCTGGTGTGGCTCAGTAGATTGAGTGCTGGCCTGGGAACCAAAGGGTCACCGGTTCAATTCCCAGTCAGGGCACATGCCTGGGTTGTGGGCCAGGTCCCCAGTAGGGGGCAAATGAGAGGCAATCACACATTGATGTTTCTCTCCCTTTCTTCCCGTCTCTAAAAATAAATAGGTAAAATCTTTTAAAAAAATCTATTAAACATTTAGAAAATAAGACAGAAGAAAATCTTTGTGACTTTGAGTTAGGCAAAGACTTTTAAATATGTACCCAATTCATGATCCATAAAAGAACAAATTGGTAACTGAACTTCATCAAAATTAAAACTTCCACTCTTTAAAAATTACTGGGAAGACAATAAGGAGAAAAACCATAAAACAGGAGGAAGAATTTATATATATATATAATGTATTTATTTCATATGAATATTATATGAATAAAGAACTTGCATCCAAAAATATATGATATATAGAAAGAACCCTCAAAACTCAATAATAAAAAAAGCAGCCAATTTTTTAAATGATCAAAAGAGATTTGGACAGACACTTCACCTAAGAAGACATACAAATAGTAAATAAACACATGAAATGTTGCTTAACATGATTATTCGTTAGAGAAATACAAAGTACAGCAAAGTAAAACCACTACATACCTACGAGAATGACTACAATTAAAAAGACTGACCGTACCAAGTGTTGTTGAAGATACAAAGAAACTGAAACTCACTTAATAGTGTGGCACAGTTTGGAAATTTCTGATAAAGATACATATATATCTTTATATATATATAAATTCTACAATATTTCTATTTTTTATATATATATATTCTACTGTATACAATTCTACTGTAGATTTTCACCCAGAAAAATAAAAATGTTTTATGTATACAAAACTGTTTCATGAATTTTCTTAGCATCTTTACTCCTAGTAGTTGAAAACTTAAAACGAATTATTTTGGCTACAGTCTGTCTGATTCCTGACCACAGCACTGATTCCATAGTGAGATCTTTATCGTTTCTATACTTAATATAGCTCAATTTGTCCTTTATTTAAAAAAATTAATGGGCACCAAAGAACTAATAGAAAAAAATCCTTCTAGAGATGTGCCAACTTGCTTTCAAAACCACCACTTACATAACTGAGATTAAAATATAACTGGCCTTTCAGCTGAAGCAGAGGAAGATCTGGGCTGCTGGGAGTTGCCTCGCTGCTGCTCTGTTAAATAGCTGCAGTGTCGCTGGCACTTACTGGTCGTGAATCTCTGCAGCCCTCTGGTTTAAAGACTAGCAGGACAGTTGCATTTCCAGTTTTACTGATGTGGTTGAGGGCACAGTAGAGTCCGCAGGTGCAAAAAGGCTGTGCAATGCCTCCCATTAGTAACAATGATCCTTTAATTTGGCTTTGTGCTTTCCATCCCTGATTTAGACCAGGTTATACCATTTCCCAGCCTTGGGATTCAGCTACAGCTACAGTTTTGGCAAAGGCAAGAGTGAATATGAAGTCAAAGGTGTGGCTTTGATTTTCACTTTGCCCTTATTTAAACTGTGAAACCTTTAAACAATCATTTACCTATACGATCTCTATTTTCCTCATCTGTAAAATGGAGGTCACTGTTCCCACCACATGAGTGTTTTAAGTATTTAGTTTTATAATGTATGTCAGTGAATCAAGTCATCATTAAGTCCAGAATAGATAATGGTTGAACAGGAAATCAGAGTCCTGTGCAAAATGCTGACATGCTGGATGCCACCCAGAAAGAATGCTACAGGTAACAGAGGATGACTGGAGGACTGCTCGCTGCCACCCTGGAAGAGGACTAATTGACTGTTATCTCCACTGCAGGCTGGCCCGCAAATTCAATGGAGGGAATCTGGGTGAAGTAGGAAATGTTGAAATGTTAAACTGGATTAAACATTGGGTCAACCAAAGTCATTCTCTTTACGGCTTAATGTTATCAAGTATCTCATTTAAGCATAATCTTATCAGTAGAAAGGAAGAAAGACCCTCTGCCCCCTACCCCACGCCCCTCACAAAAAACCTTCCTTGGTAAAAATTACCAAATAAAAATCTTTTTCAAGTTGGCAACATTCATGAGAAAAAACAGAGTTCTAACAGGTTTCCAGTTCTGGAAAAATCACTCTACCTAAAACAGAAATGCTCTCTCTAAGGTCTAAGGATTTGTCTTCTCTAAGGAGATAAAGGGGGCACATTTGGGGTTAACTTGGGTTTTTTAAAAAGAAGTGTTAGAATTCTCTGTAGCTCTCTCGCAGAGTGTCTTGTGACAATCCTACAGGACTGCTTTGATATGAGCACTGTCGCTTTAAGACCACATCCTTGCAGTTTCCTAAGGCCAATGCAAACTGAACATTGCATGACTAATAACAGACTTACACACAAGGGAGAAGGTTGAGCTGAGACAGGATGATTTTTGTCTAAAAAGCTCTTGTTGCAAAGCCTTTCAGGAAGTTGCTTGTCAAGCCGTAGGCCACATCCCGAATCAAATCTCCAAAGTGAACTTATGCAGGAGGAGCAGGGTGCCAAAACTGTCTGTGGGAGTTACAGAAGGAAATGTCGGTGACCAGATTATAGGGAATCCAGAGAAAACTCATCACCAACACCAGTAACTGACAACACTGTCTCTAAGACACTCAGTTTGCTTGCAGTAACTTCAAACTTTGTTTAAAAATTCTCCACCGAAATAATTCAGTTCATTTTAACTGGAAAACAATGTATCATGTAGCACTTTTGTAAGGACAGTGGAAATTTTAACAAAAATTAGCAAATCAGAGTGTTAAAATTAATTTACCTTGAAATCAGCAATAGCAAGCATTTATTAATCTAGAAAATTTAGCTCCTATAATAAGGAAGGGATAAGAGTTCCCAGCATAGTGACTGGAATTCAGGTACATCTAACAGACGCTAATTTTTGTTCAAACCAATTGAGTATCTGCTCTATGCCCAGCACCGTTTGGGGGGATAAACACTCAAAAGTGTAGGCGAAGTGTAGTCTAGCCTCGTCCAACCTAGTTTTCTAAGGAAAGCTTGTATTTCTTCAAATGTCTCTGTGGATTCCATCTTTACCAAGTAAAACTACTACTTCTTTAAGTATATTTATTAAAAAATTAATTCTAACTATTTCAAAGCCAATGATCCCAGATAAGTTTACTTTTTTTTTTTCCTGCAGAGAAAGTTTTATGCACAAAATGCTGAAGACTGCCGTGACAATCACTGATAGAGCTGGAAGCAGAAACTAGAAAAATGATTTTACTTTTATTAGTGATGTGTCACAACATAACCATTCTTTATTGGATGAAACACAAAATAAGCACTCATAAAATCTATTTTCAACTTAAGTCAAAGAAAAATTTCAACCAAATCTTTCATTTTACCAGAAATAAAAAAGTCATTTTTTTCTTCTAAATTGTAACAATTATATGCAACAATAACATCAATAGAAATCCTGACTTCTAAGTACCAAGTATTTTCTCAGGCTATTATTTTGTGTTCTTCACATAAAATTTATTCTTCAGAATACAAAGAGCTTGGCTTTATCTTTTTCATATTTTCTTACTTAAAGTTAGATTTTCAGGAAAGGGAGATTTCTTAAAAATTGACTTCAAAATGAACTGACGTAGTGTTTGGCATAATAATAATTTCAATAACCACAGGAAAGCTCGTGGATATACCCTTCTTTGTGCTTTAAGTATTTACTGCAAAAACAGCTAACTTTAGTCAAAAGAAAAAGAATATAATCACATCCTCAAATCTGGAAAAGGGAGTATCTCACATTCTACTGCATTTTACCCAGGTATGTTTATGAGAAAATGTAATATATTTTGGAAATAAAAAATAGCCACTTTTCTGAAGCGTCCATTCAGCCACTCAGAATGGGAAGGATGGGCTGGGATTGGGGGGCAGAGGGGTGGGTAATGTGGAGCAAAGGTGAGGCATCGTGGACTCTACTGTCCTCTAGTGGTTGTGCTCCAGAAAAAAGTAAAATGTTTCATAGATTTCCTTTATTCTGTGGTGGGTTTATTTTCCCTTTGAGAGTTTAAACTAAATGGAAAGTTTTCTAACCAATTGACAACATTTCCTAAAGTTTCAGGGACAGCCATATTTTATTTCATCATTCGTAATTATTACTATAATTATTACTTGTTCCTTTATTTTTTCAGGCCATTGAGGAAGCAAACCAGACACAGACTCGGCACTATAAAGGCAATGCTGGAAATCCCTCCCAGCTCCCCCAATTCAGCAGCCTAGTTTTATAACCATATACATATTTTCCCCAACTGCCTCTGCTTCTTGTGAATATCTTTCTTTTTAGACCTTGGAGCTCAAGCAGCGAGATAATCCGGCCCCGTGGGGTCACTGTTGCTCCACGTGTACACAAGGGAACCAGCGGCTGTTGACAACCAACCAAACGATGCTCCTGGGTGAGCCAATATGTTAATGTGGGTGTAAGGTTCTTTCATCTGTTCCATTTATTTATTGAGTCTCAAAAAAACACAGGCTAATCCATAATTTATTCCTTGTACTTTTAAAAAATTACACTGCAACATCTTAATAATATTTATCACTAATCTAAATTTATCAATTTGTAATACACTTCCATTTATTGAATGTCCTTTATAATCACATTTTTCCAACTGACTATACATACCCAACTACTTCTTAAACTGCACAAAAAATGGTTCTGTCTTATAACCTGATAGTGCGATCGCTATTACACAGACATTTAATCAAGCTTTTGTAGGGGGCTGGTTATCAAGAGTAGCCACAGTAGTAGTTTCTGGTTAAGATGATGGAGTAGGGAAACACTGTATTTGGTTCTTCCTGTGATGGCCCCAAAATCATCAAAATTACAACTAAACTAGAGAAAAACCATGATCAAGAACTGCCTGAGGCCTAGCTGAACAGCAGTCCCATAACCAAGGTTATACAGAAGAAACCACGTCCAGATCGGCACAAGGGGCAGAGATGTATAAAAAGGGGCTGGCCTCACACCACATGGGGTGGTTAAATAGTGGAGGGCTATCTCGGCTACGGAGGTGCACCCTGAGGAGTAAGGAGTCCCAGTCCCACACCAAGCTTACCAGCCCAGGGATCATGTGTTAGGAAAAAATGTTCCCATAACTTCTGGCTGTGAAAGCTGGCAAGGATTGCGGCTAAGTGAGATGCAGTCTTCTTAAGTCCCAGGCATTCCTCCTAAAGGGCCCACACAGGGACTTACTTTCACTCACTCACTCTGAGCTCTAGGACTGCGGCAGCAGCTATAGAGGTACCAGGGACATAGAGGGAGGAACGAATTATCTGGCATCAGGGTGAGAGCTGGAAGGGAAGCTTTCTTCCAGATAGAAGTGCTGACAGAGGCCATTGTTCATTTGCTGAGCCCTCCCCCGACAGAGCTGACAAGCAGGATCCCTATCTGCATCTCCATCAACCTGGCTAACACTGTCTACTCCATGTTGGAGAGTCCCTAAAACCCTGTCCTACTAAACTTACAGGGCTCACCCAATCCACTTTCAGTGGCTTTTCTAGACAAAAGTACTATCTTGGCTCATGATACAGAATTTCTTAAAATCTCTCAAGGGTCCACAGATCCCTAACAAGAGGCAGCTTCCCTTGTTTGGTGTGCCCTAAACTTCCTGCGAAGCAGCCCCAAGCATAGCATTAGTGACAGTTGGCCTTGGTTTGCAGCTTGGCCTCTCCTGGGCACCTCCCAGCCCAGCACAGGCTCCATACCATCTGCAGATCACTTTGTAGCTCATACCATGTGGCCCTGGGCAAGGCAAAGGCAGTGGCTGACCTTGGACTGTACCTCCTGGGAGGCCCCAGAGCCAGAATACCCAGTGGACAGCTTCAGACCATGTCAAAGAACCACCCAACCACCTCCACAAGTGACCACTCAAGGGGTGGACTCAGCAGGCACCAGAGCCCCCTGGGGTGCTCCTTCACTGCGGTTGTGGCCAGTCCTCACAGCTGATGGACCTGGGGGAATCGGTCCCTCCCACTGATGTACCAACAACAATCAAGGCTCAACTACAATAGGAGGGTGTACACAGAGCACACAGGGGACGTACCTGAAGCATCCAGCTCAAGTGATGAGGAGGTGATGCCACTGGACCCTATAGGACACCTACTACGTAAGGCCATTCTACCAAGACCAAGAGACATAGCAGCTTTACCTAATACAAGAAACAAATACAGGGGTGCAGCCAAAGTAAGGAGACAAAGAAACATGTCCCAGCTGAAAGAACAAGACACAACTGCAGAGAAAGAACTAAATAAAACGGCAACAGGCAATCTGCCAGATGCTGAGATCAAAACACTGTTTAATAAGGATGCTCAGTGAACTTAGGCAGAGAATATACCGACTCAGTGAGGGCTTCAACAGAAAGATACGAAACATAAAAATGGATGTAGAAAACACGAAGAAGAATCAGTCAGAGATGAAGGACACAAATGAAATGAAGAATATACTGGACAGAATCACCAGATTATCTAAAGCAGAGGATCAAATCAGAGATTTGGGAGATAAGGTAGCAGAAAACACCCCAAAAGAAAAAAGAATCCAAAAAATTGATGAAAGTTTAATTTCAAGCACACCAACGTTTGCATCATGGGGATACCAGAAGAGAGGGCAAAGAAATTAAAAACTTATTTTTAAAAATTATGACTGAAAGCTCTCCTAACTTGGTGAGGGAAATAGACACACAAGTCCAAGAAGCTCACAGGGTCTCAAACAAGATGAACCCAAAGAGGCCCACACCAAGACACATCAGAATTAAAATGCCAAAGGTTAAAGACAGAATTTTAAAAGCAGCAAGAAAAAGACAGTTAACTACAAGGGAGCTCCCATAAGACTGTCAGCTGATTTCTCAACAGAAACTTTGCAGACCAGAAGGAATTGGCAGGAAATATTCAAAATGATAAAAAGCAAGGACCTACAACCAAAATTAGTCTACCAAGCAAAGCTGTCATTTAGAATTGAAGGACAAATAAAGAGTTTCCCAGACAAGAAAAAGCTAAAGGAGTTTGTTAGCACTAAACCAGTATTACAGGAAGTAATAAAGGGTCTTCTTTAAGAAGCAGAAAAAAGTATGAAAAATAAAATGGCAATAAATTCCTATCTACTAACAATTACTTTAAATGCAAATGGATTATATGTCCCAACCAGAACACACAGGGTGGCTGAATGGATAAGAAAACAAGACCCATGTATATGCTGTCTACAAGAACCTTACTTCAGATTGAAAGGCACACACAGGCTGAAAGTAAAGGGATGGGAAATACCTGTATTTCATAAGAACGGAAACAACAGCAACAAAAAGCTGGGGTGGCAATACTTATACCAGACAAAATAGGCTTTAAAACAAAGGCTACAACAAGAGACAAACGACCCAGGAATTCCACTTCTGGGTATTTATCCGAAGAAACCCAAAACACTAATTTGAAAAGACATATATATCCATATATGCTCAGTGCAGCATTATTGACAATAGCCAAGATACGGAAGTAACCTGACAGCCCACCAATAGACGAGTGGAGAAAGAATCTGTGATACATTTATAGAATGGAATGTTGCTTGGCCATGAAGGAATTAAATCTTACCATTTGTGACAACACAAGTGGACCTAGAGTGTATTGTACTGAGTGAAATAAGCCAGAAAAAGACAAATACCATATAGTTTCACTTATACATGGAACCTAAAGAATAAAATAAATGAACAAAACAGAAACAGACTCAGAGACACAGAGAACATTTTGATGGTTGTTAGAGGGGAGAGTGTTTGTGGGAATGGGTGAAATAGGTAAAGAGATTAACATGCACAAATTGATTGTTACAAAATGGTCACAGGGATGTAAAGTAGAGCAAAGGAAAAATGGTCAATAATACTAAGAACTATGTAGGTGCCAGACGAGCACTAGATTTATCATGGTGATCACTTTGTAAATTACATAAATGTCTAATCACTTTGTTGCATTCCTCAAACTATGATAAGATTGTATATCAACTGAAACTGAAAAATAAAAAACATTTAAAATAAAGAGTAACCATAGTAGTGGTAAAAATACAAGGTATGTCTGGGAAAAGTGCAGCCATTGTTAGTATAACAAGAATGGTTTGCACCACATGGATGTGACCTGGCAGCCAAGGAGAGTGGACTGGAATGAGCATGTGTGAACAATGACAACTTCACTGTACTCGTCAGTGGGGGCAGTAGATGCTGTTGAGTGAGCATGTGTACTGTGTGGCCATTGCATTCAAAATGAGTGAGTAGAGCAATGAATCTGCAACAAATTTTGTGTTAAGCCTGAACATTTCTTTGCGGAAACCACTCGGATGTTCAGAAAGCTGTAGCCATGGGCAACTGGGGATTGGCAGCTTCATCACGACAACGCGCTAACTCATGCATCATGTCTTGTGCAGAGGTTTTTTGAGAAACATCAAATCACCCAGGTGACTCAGCCCCCGTACAGCCCAGATTTGGTGCCCTGTGGCTTCTGGCTTTTTCCAAAACTAAAATCACCTTTGAATGGGAAGAAATTTTGTACCTGTGATGAGATTCAGAAAAATATGACAAGGTGGCTGATAGTGATTATGAGAACTGTGTGGGGTCCCAAGGTGCCTACTTTGAAGGGGACTGAGGCATCATTGTCCTATGTACAATGTTTCTTGTATCTTGTTTAATAAATATTTCTATTTTTCATATTACATGGCTGGATACCTTCTGGACAGACCTCATATAATTTAATTTTGTTTTTATGTAATTGTCCCAAGACTTAGTACCGGAGATGATAATAAACTGACAGGGAGATTTGCCTTATAATGCCATGAGGAAGGCAAACAAAACTTAAATCAAATCCAACTCACAGATGCCATTTAAGAAACAGTAAACTTTAATACTTGCTGAGCAAAGAAAACGTTGAGTCTAACAGATCTTTCCGGTAGCTTCCTGCTGGAAATTTGTATATACTGATGACTATGATCTCTGATGATTTTATGCCTGAACGTCTTACAGTAAGGCTCAGTAAGTTAATGGTAATAATCGGCTATTATTCATGCATCGCCTTTATCCCAACTTCAATGTACAACATTAGTGCTTGGCTAATTTCCTTCAATTAAGGAAATATGAAAGTAGTATTATCAATTATTTAAGTATTAAATTCTTTTGAAAACCACTTTCAAATACTCATGTTAAATTAAAAGGCTTACTCATTGTCAGAAAACCTGAGTTTTAGTCCCAATTGTATCATAGATTATTGGTAACTTTGAAGATGGCTCATCTATATTAGTGGATTGTGTTAGATTTTTTCCAAATTTAAAAATTTTCATCTTATTGAAAATCAAGAATGTTCAGGCTTCTTATTTAGTACTGTCTCTGGAATGATACCATGCCAGACCCACGGTAGACGGTAAGGGTGTGATCAAATATAACAAGCTAGAGAGATGGCCGGTTCCTGGAACACTAAACCATCTCCAAGGACAAGTACTTTCCAAATGAGAACAGCCAACTTGGAAACATACTGGACCATTAAAGGACTGGCTTCTTCTCTACACCCTAACACTGCAATATCAACTAACTCATTTTGTTGGAACTCAGTGCGTATGCCAAAAGCTGACCCAAATCTCCCTCTCCAGGCCCACGCTTCCTGCAGAGTGGGGGATGCACGGAGGGTTTCCTTTCCACCATCCACAACTCAGTTAGTTCCTCAAAAATAAGAAAACACTCCCTCTTTACCTTCCTTGCTTTCAACTCCTATCCAGTTCCTTTAGAGGAAAAAAAACCCAAAACGTTCTCTTTCAATAAGAAAAATAAAACATATTATGGCCTTCTATGTGATAGAACTTTTACATCCTATGGGGGTAAAAAGCTAAACAAAGCCCAATCCTTGTGTCCAGAAGTTCAAAATCTATTGAGAAGAAAATATACAGCTAGTCAACTTTCTCAGATCAAAATCTGGTATGTTAGAAGTGTGCTTCCTGAAAATGTATTCCTTGGAACTTGAGTCTCACCAGATACTTTTGGCCAGTTGGGTTTGGAAAATAGTATTCTATACTCAGTGAAGACTTAGAAAATATTGCTATCTTTGACCATTCTGAGAAGTCTGACATACAAGGAATCACTTCAACTGTGTTTAACCCATGTCCTAAGAACTTACTTTTGGACTACAGAAGGTTTTTCTTAATAAGTAATATTCCAGATAAAAAAATTTATAAGCACTGAAAGATGAGTTCTGACTAAAACAGTTACTATTTTCTGAGTGTTGTAGGTATTTTCCACGAGAAGCACTTTAACACATTTAGCTCATTAAATAGAAATTAAAATAAAATGAGAAGAAGTAAGGGGGGAGAGGGAGAGAGAGATAGATAGATACATCAATTTGTTTTTCCACTTATTTAGGTATTTACTGATTTTTATGTGCCCTGACTGAGGATCAAACCATACCATAACCTTGGTGTACCGGGATGATGCTCTAACCAACTTAGCTACCTGGCGAGGGTTATTGTGTATATATTAAAATTATACACGTTAAAATAAACAAAAATATGTATCATCTCACAGTTTGGGGGAAATTGGATATATGTTATTCATTAATAAATTCTTGGATTAGTAAAAATGATTCATTTCCAGGGGCATATACCAGGAATGTGACAGAATATGTTTAGATATTATTGGTCAATTTGATAACTTTTAATCAAAATAGCCATAAATATGTGATTTAGGCAATATATAATAACAATGACCTATGCTTTAAAACTCTAAAAAACATTCACGTTCATTAACTATTTTGACTTTCAAAAACATGAAAGATATCTCCACAAAGAAATACAGGGCCCAGCACAAACAACCACCCTTTTTTTACAAAATCTTTTATCTCAAAATCATAAGCATGTAGTTCTGCAACATAACAATATCACACTCAAGCACACCATATTACACTTTAAGTGAAATGTTCAAGTTAAAAGCATAAATTATTACACCCATATTATTACCTACCAGCCACACTCAAGTAGGTGTTACTTTTGCCGGGCCCTGTATATCTAGAGAAACTAAGTATCTGGCCCTAGTACAGAATAGGTTCATGGCTACAATCACATTTTTTTCCTCCTTCAAACTTGGAACATTTTCTGCAATCCCATTCAAAATTTTTAGAAACAAAATTTCTAGTCTGTTAAGTTTTCAGAATCCCTGTCTGAAAAGTTAAGGTACTATTAGTGACTTTTTCTATTTTTTCATTTGCAAGTTGAAAAATAGGCAACCTCTCTAAGTAGCAACATCATGATAAGGGTATCATAAAAAATTAGCTCCACGGTCATAAAGGAAAAGCCCTTCTAGAAAACTATTTAATCTACCAAACTAATTTCTTTTTTGCTCACTCCCTTTTGAAAAGGGATTGTACTTAAAAAAGGATGAAAATAAAATTTATCCTAACTGACTTAACACAGAGAACTGGGGCGATTATATGGGTGATGGATATTGTACAATTTCCTGTTTACTTTTAAAACTAGATACTTGGCTTATTACACAGGCAGTGGGACTTTTAGATTGACTGTGAGACCCCCTAGTAGGTTTAATAACTCCCATTCCAAATATATCTTATTTAAAAAATTAATGAGTGGCACACTCCCTTCACCAACAATGAGACTCTGCAGTTCTCAGTTCTGCTGGGATCATTTTTGCCTCTCGTTCTAGTAGAAATTGAGGAAACTTCTAGAACGAGAAAGAAAGAGGGCACTTACAAGTTTAAAGTCAGGATGTAAATTAACAGTGGGGATAGCACACTCAAGATGGTCACCACAGTTCCACTGTGTGAGCCGTCACAGCCCTTAAATTATGCCGACTCTACTACAACAACATTTCTGCCATTTATCAAGCATCACCACATGCAGACACTCCGTCTCACGGGGTATTAATGGAGCTGCGAGAAAGATGTTCTCAATCCCATTCACAGTCAAAGAGACAGAGGCTCAGAGAGGCCAGCTGCCTTCTGGTCAGGAGCCGCGCCAGGGAACAAACCCGGGGCCCTGAGATTCCGGAGCTCATGCCGTTCACACTGCATTTCAGAAAAATCTAGAGTTCCTTTAGCATCAGGCATTAATCAGCTGTGACTTACATTCATGCAAGGGAGTCGACATGTATGTTGAGACATTCATGGCTTCATTACATAAATACCTGTAATGTACATAAACGAAAAGCTTTAGAAAGAAATTAACTACTGAATAGAAGGAATACTTGTCAGGTTCCTATAAATAAGTGTAAATGGATGGCATGAAAATAATTCCCCTATTTTTAGTTCTCCAAATACAGTAAGAGTTATAAATAAAAATTTTAAACATATAATTCCCTTATTAACCCTGAGATCATGAAGCAGAAAGGATGAAGGAATTCTCTGTTACTTACCATTTAGAACAAATAACTTCGTACAAAAGTGAGCCAGCATCTTCTGTCACGAAATGAATACCCGCGCCAGGTCTTCTTTTACGGAGACTGTCTGAAAGAGAGCATTTAACTTTTCCTGTTTGTAAAACTTTAAGTAACAAATATAAACCTAGGAAAACTAATAGTTGCGTGTAACAAATGCTATAAAGAATTTAAAATCACCCTCAAGCTAAAACGAGAGGTTGCTGGCGGTGCCTTCATCGTCACAGGGACCCACGGGCACCAGAGGGAGTCCGCAGAAATTCGCAGTCCCTAGGAAAGGGACTCGTGAACTTTCAGAACGCTGTGACATCTCTGAAATGTGTGCAGCAAAACACATGATCTATATGCTAAATTGTGGCAACATATTCTCTAGAGTGACTACATCTTAAAGAATTTAACCAGTTTATAAATACCTGGGTGATAATTGGCCAATTCAGTTTGTGCCTAGAGTAGGAAATCAAATTAACTTATGTATGATTCTATTAGTAAATCTGTATTTTCAAGTAATGTGGAAAAATGTAAACTTAAGTACTTCCTTATTGGCTTGATAATAAACTTTTTCTAATGGGACTGACACATTTTAATATTCACAGAAAGGACGAAGACCATGATAATATTAATGACTTATTTTAAAAACCAGGTATTTATTTCATTTAACTTATAGAATTGTGGTTTCTGCCTTTAAAATATTAGGATGCTAGGCTGTGTTTCGGGGTACTGCGTTGGTATACACCGTGACTTTTCACCCGGTGCGCCGCAAGAAATTTTAAAACATGCGATACCTGACTGTCTAGTCAGGGGCACTGACCTCTTCTCCCTTAGATGTCAAATAAAAAAAAAATGACAACACCCAACACAATACTGTCTGGTGTGGATGAATCAAAATCATGCCTAATTTTTTGTCTGATGGGCCAAAAATATATTTCTGGGTGTGCTGCAGAATTTTAATCATTAGTGTGTGTGTGCCATGAGATGAAAAAGGTTAAAAACCACTGCCTCACGCAAACTTGTCTGGAGCCGGTGAATGACCGTTTTTATACTCAGCCGAGAGGTTTTTACCAGTACACTTAAAGGCGGCAGGGTGCGTAATTAGGTGCGCTCGCCATCTGCACAGCCCTCCAGGTGCAAGCGGCATTAGCTTTATTTAATATTACCACATTAATTTTACTCCATTAATTTATGTCATTTCTCCTTTATTTCAAACTCAGATCGCCAAAACTAAAGCACTGAAGGTGATGCCCAACTCTGGCTTTAGTGAAAGCCTTACGAACAAAATCGTGAACAACCTCATTAACCAAGAGCACATTTAAGAACAGACATTGATCAGCGTGGGTTCACCTTTTCTGAGTCTATAAATAAAACCTTTCGGATTTTGGTATAACAGTTTTTCCAAAGAGAGTATATCGCGTGGTCATCATTTTAGGTGGCACTGGCAAGGCACTAGAAAATACCAAATCAATAATGAAGAGTGTGCCACTCCAGTTCCTTCAGCCCAGGGCAGAGTCTGCAGAGTCATTAGCACCATCTAACACGCGCCAGGCTCCTTCAGTGACACAGTTCTGCTCCTTGTTGGGCAGCAGTATCTTCATAGAGTTTAAGGACATGATTGTTGCTCATAGTTACTTCATATTTATGCAAATGTATTTATTTTTAATTTTTGCTGTTATTTTTTTAATCTGCACACAAGGATATGTTTTTTTAACGCTGATTTTAGAGAGAGGAAGTGGGGGTGGAGAGAGAGAGAGACACTGATCAGCGGCCTCCCGTACATGCCTAGACTGGGGGTTGAGTCCGCCACCTTTGGTGTACAGGGCAGCGCTAAGCTGGGCACCCGGCCGGGGCATGATTTTTTCTGAATGTGTTGCTTTCTCACTTACAGCAGTGAGATACAATTCCTCCTTTAAGCACGTTTAAATTAAAAATTAATCTATTTTAACTAAAATATTTAATAACTAATAATCAAGTTATACAAGGATAGGGGAAACACCATGAAGGATACACACAAAGCAAATGAAATTTTGGCCTATGTTGATTTGCATCCAACCTCAGAAGAAAAAGACATATGATCACACAGAAGTGAAAACTGAAGGCTATTGAATGAAACTATTGAATTTCTATGATTTTGTGTCTTCCAGGACGTAATTGGTACCACAACTACGGCCATTTCTTGATGGCTTATCCTCTACATGGTACTAATGCTCTATATACAGTAGTATAATTTCCAAAGCAAGGTAAAAGCAATGTACCTTTTAAGTTAATAAAATTTAGGGGAGTAGAACTTTGAATGCCAAATATTTCAAGGTAGATTCACGTGAAAAAATCTTGATTTCAACTACATTGATAACAAGAAAGAGAAAGTATGTTTTCCCAGGGTAACTGCTTGTTTCTGAAAACATGCACATAAGGTGGAGGAGAATGGGGAAGTTAAAAAGAAGAGATGAGAAAGTATTCTCAGACAACACGACCTTCTGAAAAAATGTCCAATGTTAAATGAACAAGTAGAAGCTCTCTCCTTGAAGCTGTGTGAAACACTTTTGCTGGTAGTACTTTTGGAAACTTCAGGACACGTTTTCACTGAGAGAATTCTGAGATCATAATCGTAGATTTTCCTCCTTGACAGAATGCTTTCTAAGGGCTACTATTGAACTCTCTTTACTTGACTGGCAAGTATAATTCTTAGACAAACAATATAATTGTTTTCTAATTTACATCAAAAATGGACAATATAGAATACCTGTATTTTGAAGGGAAAAACGAAGCTGCAAATTATACAAAAATCACTCCAAGAACTTTCGTTATGCTCGATTTTCATGCTCTTGCATTTAAAAATTTTCTTGCTGCCAACACTTTTTTTCTCGAGATAACTGAGGCCAATCCCGCCTTACAAAAAAACTGTCTTTAGAAAGGGGTAAAGTTAAACATTAATTCCTAGTAGACAAAGTTGAGGAACATCTTTGCACAAATCAAATGCATTCCAGAATACTCACTGCTGACACGAAACAACACACCAGGGCTGCTGAAAGCAGGTGATGATAGTTTTGACATTCCCACACTCAGACCAAAAAAAAAAAAAAGCCTATTTACTCCTGTCTCCCTGCAGGCATCCTTTCAACTGCTCCATTCACTCTGACGAGAGATCTGAAGAAAGGCTCTAAATCACGGCAAGGCATTCATTCTCAGACAATAAGCTAGCTGACCAGATTGGAACCGCACATCTCAGAGCAGGGAAGAGCTTCCTGTGCTTCTTCTAATCTATCAAAATCTGCTTTATCAAGATTCTTTTTAAAAAGATCTTTATTAATTTTTAGAGGGAAAGGGAAGGGGAGAGAGAGGGTCAGAAGCGTCAATGGGTGGTTGCCTCTCGCATGCCCCTCACTGGGGACCTGGCCTGCAACCCAGGCATGTGGCCTGACTGGGAATCGAACCAGTAACCCCTTCCTTTGCAGGCCGGCACTCAATCCACGGAGCCACACCAGTCAGGGCTGCTTTATCAAGATTCTTAAAAACAAAACAAGAAAACAAACCAACCGCCACCCCCCGCAAAAACTCTCCTTTGGCTTGTTTTATCCTTCATGACTTTTAATCTTTTTATGCTTCCAACTCAATCTTTGTTCTCATATGACTGGCTATATACCTCACTGCTACTCCTGTTGTTATGTATCAGTCAGTGCTGAAGTTAAACACATAATCATCTTTTTGGAGGGGTCACAAAGAACACAGAAACGTGTGGTATTCTCCATTGTGACATAATCACACACACTTCCAGGGAACCAATTGTGGTCAACCCCATCTTGAGTCGTACATGACGTTAACACTGTAATGTTCTCGTCTTCAATCTCTTTACTCAGGCACTTCCTTCCCTCACTGGATAGAACTCTTATTTCCAGAAAAAAAACAATGTAAGATGCGTAAGTTTTTGTCACTTCTTTCCAAAGCTCATGAATCTATATTCTTTTCCTCTCAATATTTTTCTTTCTTCCTTCCTCTCATTCCTCCCTCCCTCTCTTTCTTTCACGTGCTTCAGTTTTGTTAACAGAAATTCAGGAGGGGAGTTTTCCCCGACGTGTTTTTATATCCCTACAGTAGCATTCCATTGTTCCTTTTTTTTGCATTTAGTCTGAAGACTGCAGCTAGCAAACTTAAGGTAATACCATCAAATTAATCATGACCTATAATTTAATCATATATTCGACAAAAATGTATAGAGCCTCTATTAGCCAGACACAATGATAGCAGCTAAGGAATTAAAATACTGTATTATGTGTAGTTTTCCAGGGCTCTCATAACAAAATGTCACAGACTAGACAACTTATAACAAAAGAAACTTACTCTTTCACAGTTCTGGAGGCCAGACGTCTGAAACCAAGGTGCAAACAGCCAAGCTCCATATGAAGACCTTAGAGAAAAACCCTTCCTCATTCTTCCAGCTGCTAGTGGCCCCAGCAGATTTTTTCTCCCCGTCTTTACGTGGATTTACATGGATTTTCACCGCAATCCACTATGACCTCACCTTCACTAGTGTATCTGCAATGCCCCCATTTCCAAGTAAGGTTCCTGGTGGACATGAATTTGGGGTGGATGTTATTCAGGCTAGTACAGATGCCCACCATACTGTTCGTTCTCCTTGGGATACTCCCTCACATTTATTCAAACTTTAATTTGGCTGGTTAACTTGTCTCTCTACACCATAGCATCCTTCATACAAGTCTCTGCTAGTTAAAACTTATGAAAGAGGGAAGCCCAGCTCCAGGGCCCTACTGGGCATACCTGCATGATGGAGGACCACCAAGTGATGAGTAAGAAGCTGGACATGTCACGGGGACAATGAAACAAATTTTGATACAGTGAGTACTTTAGTGTACAATGACTGGTTAAGGGGAGGATTTCCTGAGTTGCCACATGTGTAGTTTTGTCTATTCATTTTGTACAACTAAGAACCACAGAGTATTAAAAAAAAAAAACTGGATACAAGTTTTGAGATAAAACAACCTACCCTTTTACAGATGAGATGAACAAGAGGGAATGTCCATGCTCATTAGCTAATTAAGGACAGACTCAGCAATACCAAGGGTCCCCATCCAGACTCGGTGTTCAAATCAGACTTCTCAGGCTTATGAATGTAAATAACTTTATTATGACTTTTCCATCTGAGCACACTTCAACTCTGACTACCCTAAAGAACAACTTACAATATCACTGCACCAATAGCATCTCTGAAAAACATACACAGACAGGAAGGAGACCTCTCTCTCTACAATGTTGCTTTCTCCTGCTCCACGAGGAGTCTCTGGGTCTTTAGCATCAGCAAAAACTCGAGATGTAATGTAGAGAATATTGAGCTTTTCATAATAATGTTGTCCAAAGTTCTTCTCATTCTAAGTGTGGACACCGCATGTTCAGTTAGACATGACGAAAAACATTTTTAAATTGTAAGCCTTGAACAATGTAATAAAGCTTTTCCCCAGGAAAAAGAACAAACAAAAAACATGTCTGCTTTTTTATTTGTGCACCATGAAACTTCTTCTTTATTCACTTCAATTCTGCATTCACACAAAAGTGCTGTAATAAAATATCTGTACACTACTTCTGTTACAAATATAGATAATATTTAAAGTGACTTTATATATTCTAATGTAGGAGTTTCACGCTCTAAAATGGGAATGAACACATGATAATTTCTCACCAGTTGTCTCAATAAACAGCTCCATCTGTTTCCCTTAGTCTTAAACTATTGTATTATAAGATGTTAATATAAAGCAATGAAATGGAGTTATGTTAATTCCGTTAATTTTTCTATCAATTTTCTAATGGCATACAACCAAAATAATTACTAACACACTGCTTTTTTCCCTGGCATTAAGACTAATACTAATGGAAAGCCAACTGCGCAGCGCGCTAACGTGGCTTTAGGGCTGCGTCCGTTCAAGCCAGCACTAAAGGTGCCGAGAGCTTCCGCTCCCACACATGAGCTCAGCTGCTTTCCAGACAAGAGACAGTCGGTGCGGGAGGCATCATCGTTTTACCTCTAGAGTCCCGGAAGTAATCGCTAGCAGGTCACAAATGAAAATGAACACGGAAATGTGCATGAAATGTGTTCTTTACAAACGTAGGCACATTGCTTTAGATATCTGCTCTTTATACTATACTAGAAACCCACTCTAGGAAGAAAATATTTATGTGTATATTAAAGGTGGGAGATGTGACTTTTTATAATAGTCAAAAATTTTAAACGCAGTATTTTTAAAGATTTTTAATAATTTTTTAAGTTAGTAATAAGGAGAGGGGTGGATGGACAAAATATAAGTCGCTTTTACAAAACTTGACATTTTCTTCTTTATTTTATATTTTCATTTTCACCCTAACTTGCGGAAGCCATTTCTCTTACGTTAGCTTTAGAATTCTTTTTTCTTCTTCTACTAACCAGTTTAGCACATAATAATTTTTGCCCACGTTACTATGAAGTGGCAGGTATCTTCCTGGAGAAAGAATGATCTAACCAGGCAAACAGTCCCACCTTCGAGTGTACGCCCACAATGTGCAAGGAGAGAGGGGAGCACGATGCTCGGCTGTCAGTGAGAAAGTCGTTTTCCTGTCAGTGTCACAGACCTAACTGGTGTTTTTCCCTACAGTTCTGAAGAGCACGATGAACACAGACTGGGAAAAGCCTCCCACAAGACCAGTCCCTTTCTCTTTACAGTGTGACACACGAGTGAGGGGGATGAACTTCAGGAGAGAACCACCAGTGTGACGCTGCCTTTTGTCCGCTTAAGGATGGCAACGGCTTCTTCGTGGGTTACCCCTTCCAGGCTCTGCCCGTTGACAGCGATGATCTGATCACCCCTTTTCAGACGCCCATCTTCAGAGGCTGCTCCCTGCAATGACCAAGTAGGCCTGTTTACTCAGAAAATGCTCACAGCAGAAAAAGATCTAAGCCAGAATTTAAACTGCTTCGCATGTGCACGCACGCTGCTCTTGGGGCCCCATGGGTGCTCCACAGTCGCTGAGCAATGAGGAACATACACAAAGGAGGTCCTTCTCCTAAATGATTTTAGCCATGAAATGCCTATTTGAGAGAGAATTTAGCAGTCAATAGATTAGCTGAATGGTTTTTTGGCTGCTCAGCATAGCAGGTAGGAACCCAAATTAATGAAGAATATTGAGAATTTGCCTAGTAAAATGGTTTCATAGAATCTAGGATTTCTGATACTGTAAGAAGACCTACGGAAAGAAAACAAAGGATCAGGTGGGCACAAAAGCAGTTTTGCAGGACAAAGGCGTGGAGTTCCTGAAACCCAAAGGTTTGCAGAAGCAAAAGCCCACATGTATGTCGACAGGGGCAGGACAAGGCACAAACCCTGCCGACTCTAACACAAACGCTCTCTGTGGTTTCATAAAGGCAGCTCAGGCTTGTTGGCTCTTTACTTCCCAAAGGGGTAGATGGAGCCTTCATGTTCTTTGTGGGCCCTAATGATTAAGTTCAAACACAGACACTGCTGTTTAAAAAGAACCCCGTCTTAAGGCACGCTGATGGTAGGCAATTATGCAATTAAATATAAAATTAAAATACAAAAAAGTTAATGAGGAATCCATAATGATGAAATTCTTAAAATATGTTCTAACCAGCATGCCTTAAATAAACTGTTCCAAGGCTGAGGAAATGACTGCATGCCTCTTCTACTCATTGGCAAATGCTGTTTGTATTTTTGGACCTACTAGTGGCGTTTAAAAATCTCATAAATTAAAGCTATAGCTTGACTGCTGTAGATACAGCACTTTAAATTGCTTAAAAATAATATTTTTTTCAAAGTAACAGAATGCAGCCCCCACTGGTAGGCACTTTATCGAACCACAGCACTAATCTCAAGCCCCTGTATCAGATCTTTTAATAGGTTTGACATATTTTACTCCTTTGGACTATAAAATTTTGAGATTCTGGATTTTTTCCTGCAGGAAATTTTGTCCAATTTTGTAGCTCCTCAAAAATGCCTTAAAATACATTAATAATAATTATATGGGTTTAAATTATTTTAATAGCTTCACCAATGTTGCAATAACTTCATTCTTATCCTAAACATTCTTAACATAGAACAGGTTACTATATAATTATAATTATATACTAATGGGTTTCCTTTTTTTCAATTAAATCCCTTAATTGCAAATGTCGGTTTAATGTAGGTGATAGAGCTCCTGGATACTCTTCAAATTATTTTAGTTATTATTTTGCTACTTTACTCAACGACATTAAACTGTAAAATAAATGTCCAATTAGTTAATCTGCATATCCATTTTGTGCTCTTTTCTGTTCCTGTCTTATATTTCACAATAAGAAAACCAACACACAAGGTAAAAGAAATGCCAGCACTTTATAGCATACATATTTAAAATGTCCCATTTTCAAAAGACATTCAATCATATGTCACTTATTTTTAAAAAAATAAAATCAGGCATTACTGTCTAAAGTTCATTAATATTTTTATGCATATTGTCAAGAATTCCCATGGAATTTCAATTTGAGCCTATTTTCCTTTAAACATAACTAAGCCTCAAATTGGACAAAAATATTTAATGACCCATTCCTGTAGGGAGCTCCAGAAGAAAATGACCAACTGTTAACCATTTGGTGTTACCTCAGGCCATAAACTAATAAGCCAGCTGCTGACCACTATTAACGATTGTTTAGGGGAGAGAGGGTGGTTAAAATTTGCAATCTTACCTTCGCAAACACTGTTTTAACATAAATGGGTAAGTCTCCATGAGGGCTGCCATATCCTCCTACTATACTGAAGCCCAAGCCATCTGGCCCTCGGTCCAGTGTAATGGACTTACACTGAGGAGGTCTATAGAGAAAGGAAGAAAAAAACAGGTTTTGGATTTAAAAATATATATATATATTATTGTGAACCAGCAAGTTAAGGATTATCTAACACTAACCTAGAACTAGCATCAATGTCTCTGCTACTGACAACGCGTATATTACGGGTGTTCCGGCATGCTTAAATTCTCGGTCATTGCTCAGTATTTCATTTTACATATCTAATGAAATTCTACTTAACACCTTAATTCTATTACTCATTTAGGGTTCTCTTAAACTAACATATTCACAGCATGTGCTCACTGCACGGAAAAGCTCATTCTTTCCGTAGTTTATTTAAAGTGAGAGGTTTACAGTCCAGAGGACCATCATGGAGTAACTCATAAACATCAGCACTCCCACACTCAGAGGGGAAAACCAATTGTAAATAATGTAAAGGCTGCATCAAATTATTTAAAAACACTAACACGCTCCTCTCTTCTCTTCTATGTTCTGATTCTTTTGTACTCAGGTGTTAGATACTTGTGATTTTTTTAATCAAAAAAAATAATTAAACGAGTAGGAAACGTTGGATAGATCTAACTTGCTCCATGTCACACAGAGCAGTGACATCAGGACTAAAACGTGCTCCCAAAACACTCAGAGATGAAAGTGTGGGAAGGGTAGTGACATGTCTATCTGTCTTTGATAAACTAAATCCATGCCATAATTATTTAATAGCTTAGAAACACTTGATTTTCATATTTCATACCTCATCTCTTACTATTTCACCTTTATGTGAGCAGTAGGGACGTACAAACCATGATATATGAGCTCACCCTACATCATCCTGAAATATACTGCTTGACGTCAGCCCGGAGAAAGAGAGGCTGGGACTGGCCGGCTCCTGCTGGGGGCCTGTGACCACACTCACATCTCCCCCAGCAACCACCTGTGCACAGGAGAGACATAAAGAGAAAAACACATGTTCACGTGGCTGGGGACACGTCAGTAGTTTTTCTTTAAAAAGAGCATTTGGATTAAAACATGTTTTTTTTATTGTCCACTTAATCATTTCTGTTAGCATAATATACAGCCAAAGAGAAAGAAATTTCACAAGGTTCAGAGGCCTCTTCAAATGGCAGTAAAAATATTCTACTAGTTCAATTTATCAAGTTCTCTGATGGTTTTCAAACATGGCCTCACATGCCATTAATTTCTAAAGATCTTTAGAACACAAGCCACTCACGCCACTTAAATTCTACAATTGATCATTCACCACTAGGCCCTTGTATTTTTTCCCCCTTCAAGTGTGAAACAATAAACGCACCAGCATCAATGTGACAGAATGTGTTTCTTACTCTCTTGGAACTCTCAGTGTAATCATTTATGTTCTAGGGAAATATTAAATGAAATCATAGCAGGAGATTTAAGAGTTTTTACTGGTTTAACATCAAAGCTCCTGTGTCTTCGAGCTACCTGTATTCTGAATAGTGCTTGGGAGAAGAATCTTACCTGCATTTCAATGGAGCCAGGGGTACTTTTCAGTAAGTTAACTGCTTGGGTGTGAGTCATGCCCTCAGTGGATGTGCCACCAATAGTGACAATCCTATCCCCAACCTGCAAGGAGGAGAAAGACACAGCCATCTGCTAAACCAGCCACGCGGAGAAGGACACTGAGACCTGAACAATCATTTCCTTTTCTACCGTGCACATCGCATATATAGCGCTATATCAGCAATGAAAATCGACCCGAGGAAACCACTAACCGCCATGAAGCTGCACCCACAAAAAGAAGTTACACATAAGGACTAAGTTCTACAGTCTCTGGGGGGAGGGGAAAATCACTCTTCATTTCTCCTGGCTAAGAGACTGCATCCTATTAAAAGAAGAAGATATCTGATGTCATTTGGAAACCAGAATTTCTCTGGACATTATTATTATACACATTATACATGACTCTAAATCAGGAGTGTACAAAGCAAGGTCCAAAGGCCATGTCCGGCCCACTGCCTCTTTTGGTGAATACAGTTTGCTATGCTTGTTTGGTTGCATTCATGGGGCAGAGCTGAGGAGTTGTAACAGAGAACCCTAGGTCCAAAAATACCTAGAACAGTCACCACCTGGTCTATCAAAGGGCAGCTTTCCAATCCTGGTGCTAACAAGCAATTTTTAAGTGTCAGTCATATATTTAGATATCAAAGGAGACTGAACCGTTCCCAACTTGAAGACTATTTTAACTAAGTGAAATAAGCCAGTCAGAGAAAGACAAATACCATACGATTTCACTCACATGTGGAATTTAATGCACAAACTGAACTAATAAGCAAATAGAGGCAAACTCATAGATGGAGAGCAGGACGACGGCAATTTGATAGCAGGGGAGGATAGGGGGTGGAGGGACTGAGTAAAAAGGAAAAAGGACTCATGGACAACAGTGTGATGACTACAGGGGGCGGGGAGAGTACAAGTGGGTTAAACGGTAATGGAAAAAAATACAATAAAAGTTTAAAAAGATAAACTAAGAGGTGGCCATGTTTCAAGACCATTTTGACACATGAGGCCACACAGATTTTATTTTGTAGAAAACTAGTTAGTTGCCAGTTAGCATAAATTCCATCAGAGTGTTCTGCATTTGAATAATCCCTTGACTTTGAAGCAAGTTGTGTACAGTTTTATAATTTATGTCACATTTACAAGGTGGAGGAAAAGGAGTTTTACAGTTGTGAGTACAGAAACAGTTTATTCTTGTGTTGTTATTTATGAATTATTATATAATTTATTTGAATTACAACTATAAATCTATTTCTGTCCACACCTATATGTTGAAATTCTGCAAAATTGATTATTTATCAATTGATAAAATTGATAATCATTTTCAACTTCATAAAGTTAAATCAGCATTTAAAATAAAAATGTGTAAAAAAATGTCCACCTCATACTGTTGTTCTGAAGCACTATTTTCTTTTAACTGCTATTAGTTTCAAACCATAAAACAACAAAAAAAGGAACAACAGTAAATCTTCCCACTTCATTTGCTTGAAAATTTGCATACAATAGCAAATTCTCTCTTCTAAAAATTTTCTTCACCTTTTACTCAAAGCAAGGCATGGTATGAGTGGATTATCCGATTTAAAAGCAGATAAAAACATTTGAAACCGTCTGCAACCTGTGGTCAGATTCAAAAGGTTTATCAAAATTTGCCAAATTTGCTGGGGCCACCAGGGCAATTAGATAAACTTACTCTGAGTTTTTGGGTCTGAGCAGCCACTCCATTCGGGTGCATCATGGCGATAAATATAGGAACGTCGCCGAGTGGGCTGCCCACCCCTCCCGCAATGCTGATTCCCAACGAGTCAGAAGGCCCCTGCCAGGGAAGAGAGAGTTCGGCCAATGTGATATTTTTAATTGACTTTTGGTTTCTTTGGCACAATATTCAATGTTAACTCTGATCCCCTAGATGTGAGCGTGGAAAATGATGTTAAAAAAATTGCATTATTTTATTTGACACAGGTCCTTAGTGTGATTTAGGAAAAGAAACATCTGTAGCAGAAACCATACATGTTAAGCAAAAATCACGTTGTGGGACTGATGAACAGCAGGTAAGCTGATAACATGAAAAGGGCACAGGTTTTGAAATCGGAGGGACTTGTGTACAAAGCCAAGACGCCGCACGTAGAAACACTGGGACCCGGAACAAGTCCTCTCCTCCCAGGAAACCACCAGGTCTTCCCTGAGCGAGTGGTGACTGCAGCGCTCCCACAGAGCGCTGAGGTGAGCTTTGAATGAGATGGTGGCAGCACAGAGCATCTACACCAGAGTTCAGCAGGTAGTGACGGCTCAGTAGACTGTGGCTGCCTTTACTGTCTCTCCTGTACACAGCTGTCAGGGGAGTCTGCTTTGGGAAGACAGGACATGTCTGCCGAAGGCAAAGGCTGACTTATCCGTATGAGGTCGGGCAGACTTTGTGTGGGGCTGAGCTGATGCTGGTCTTGACAATACAGAACATGCCAAGAGTGACTTTTCGAACAAGGTACTACAGTCAGAAAATCCAGCACAGACTGCATTGTGCTATTCTTACTGTATTCCATAAATAATTTTTCAGATAGGACTATGAAAAAGTAAGATAGCTTAGAGAAAAACATGTATGCAGGTGCCTCTAACTTCAACACAATTTTCATTGTTTTCTTTTCCCCAAGTCCCCGAGTTACCTTTTTTATTTCAACTGTTCTCAATCCCTGTATTTCAGATGCTACTATAAAGATGAAAAAGATAAAACATGGTTATTAAAGCATTTTTTATTTTCATTTAAGTTTTAGTGAATGTCTGGAGCTGGATGGGACTAAATAGTACACCCAACATTTTTTGAAAAGGCTCTCACAGTTGCTGGTACACATGATTACATCTGTCCCACAGAAGAACTCCTTATTTCTCCCGTTGGAAAACACACACACCATCCCATGGCCCCCTTCCTATTGTAAGCACGGTTATATAACTGTATAATCCACTTCGAGTGAGGCAAGGACAGAATGTGTTTTGGATGGAACGACACATGTGCACAGCTGAGAGGAATGAAGTCATGGGTGCATTCAAAAGCATTCATGGACGCAAGTGCCTAAATTTCTAGAGTATTAGTCATATTGCAAACAGAGAATGCCATATGGTTAGTTTCTTCAATCTGAACAACTTTCAACAAATGCTTCAAGCCAAAAAACTCTCTGCATCATGATTTCATGTAATTAAAACACAGGAGGATCATATTAATTTTCTCAATCAAAATTTTTGCAATTCTCATGGAAAAAGAAGGCTTCACTTAATGGCCTCTTCTGATTTACTGGTGTTACACTAAACTGAGAAAGGAAATAAAAATCAAACACGCCAACAGGCTTAGGGATAACAATTCACAGAAGCCCGATTCTAACGTTTGGTGTATCTCACAGGGCAAACGTGCAATGGGAGAAGCAGCCATAGGCACAGTGTCCGCTGTCAGGCATTTTTGCCAGCACACATCTTTCTGCCTGTATTAGCAAGTGGAATGATTTGGGGGAAAGAGAACTCGGAGGTAAATTAAAACAGGGAAGAAAATCTTGTGTCGATGGCCAAAATTCAAGCCAGTAAATCATGTTTAAATGTCAGACCAGTCTTACATGCATTCTTCTTTGAGTTACTTTCCAGGGACTCAGACGCACTGGGTCCAGAAAGCGGAAAAGTGAACGATGACAGGCTGCATTCACTCATCTACGAATACAAAACAATTACTTTAGACGGTTTTGGAAGTGATAGTACCCCTTAAATGCCACTCATTTCAGAATTCAATTATTTTAATGCATCCAGAGAGAAATACCTGTTAAGTAACACTGGCATTTGGTGATTTGATAGGCATTTAAACAGCTTCTACTGATTTTTTTAAGGAAGAATTTGCATAGTGATCTAAATAAATTGAAGCAGAAAGGATGGATGAGATTGATTCCAACCTATCTAAAGTTTTGGTGGATTTTCACAATCTCATTCAAGGCAATCCTCTCTAAATGTCAGCTGACGTTGTACATAGATGGGGACTTACAAACAGTAGAACTGGGACCAGTCACAGGAAACCAATGGCAGCCATTGAGGGGCCAATAAGGGGTCTTTAAGGACAGGCTGATGAAAATGGGCTTTGGTCATCAGAAGACAAGACTGAGCAGTGCTTGCCAGGAGACTTGAACTGTGTTAACACTATACTTTTAACACATGTGGAAGCATCTACAGTATACTGCTTGGTAAATGTGAGTCACAAAACACTTTGTATTATCTTGGTAGGCTTTTATGCATTAATTGGTATGAGATTATGGAGAAAGAATCATTTTTAAAAAAAAGAACTAAGGTCCTTCCAATTCTTACAAACTACTCAAGAGCTACACCTTGCTTACCTGTCTACTTTCAGCTCTTGCTCTTCCCTATCACAAACTCTCACCCCACTCTGCCAGACAGACCCACAGTCAAAACTGTCCTTGAGTTCCCTTTGGCACGTGGACTGCATTCCCCTGATGAATCCCCCAGCTACCCACCTGGCTGCTCTGAGAGGGCCTCCTCTCTGAATGGAATGGTCCAGCTTTGATTCTTCCTACTTCCAAGGTCACTGTACCTAGGGAACACTGGGGGAGCGGTTGTTTTATGGAAATGTTTAAATAAAATGCCACAGTCCTCTAAAGGTGCACATTTTACCCTTCAAAACTGAGTTTTTTAAAGGTTTATTCCTTTTGGAATTTCCATAGGCAAGGATACCCCCAATGTTTTGTAGAAAGAGGCTTTTTAAAACAAAACTAGTCAAAATAGTAACAATAAGCAGCTACAGCAACATCAAGTATCTGTCTTACCACCTCTTGATTTACATGGGTACTCTTTCTGACAGGTAACGAGAAAATGAAAATTGGGCAATTATCTCAGGAAACATACTGATTGGCTAAATGAACTAAATAACTCAGGTTTAAAAAAACAACACAGAAACAATAAAACATCTTTTGTTCTTAATAGCAGACACACACACACACACACACACACACACGTAAACTCTCTATTGTTACACTATCCAAATAAATAATACCTAAATTTGCCGTTCTGCTAGCAACACAAAACAAGGATTGAAAATGCTACACAGTCTCATGTAGAAGTAGCACGAGGAGGTGTGTAAGATGCTGGGCTTCTGCAGTCAGACACTGTTTTAAGTCAGACTATGTGATTCACTAGCTGGGTGACCTTAATAGATGACTAGCTTGTTAAGTCTTTAATCTTCTTTTTTAAGATGGAGACCGTTACAGGCTGTTGTGATAAGATAATTCCAAATATAATGCTTATGACAGTGTCTAGCGCAAAGTAGTACTTCCATAACTACTGGGCACTGGCATTATTATGCTCCTTCTGATAGGGGTTACCAGAGATGTTTTACTGTCAAACATGTTGATCATTAAAAAAATTTTGAAAGGTCAAAACTGGGCATGCCATATCCAGAAGTTGTTTTGGTTTCTTTGTTTGCTTTGGGGTTGGGGTTAGAAACTTAAACCCTTCCTGAACCTAGTATATTTCCAGCTTCCATAACTGCCAAGATTAACAAATTCTATACGTTAATTATTTAATGTGTAAATTTATAACTCATCTACTTACAACATAGCTCTTACAAACTTCAAGGGTATCTATTATAAAAATTTTTCAAGTCAATTTTTCTGTTATAAAAGCAATTCTTCCTAAATAGAAGGTTTTGAAAATAAAATGAAGAGGAAAACCAAGGATTCCATGGTTCTAATCATCACTTTGTAATTATTGTTAAAGGACTTATAAGACTTTATTTTACATAAATGTGTCTCTACTGTAAATACAATTTTGTTTCATATTCTCTGGTGCTATGTTTTTTCATATTAATTAATATAATTTTCCTGAACATGATTTTAAAGATACATTTGCCATGCACCTTTGCTGTATTTACCGAAGTCTGTATAGTTATGATGTCGACTTCCAATTTTTCTATTACAAATAACACTGCAGTGAACTTCATGTGCAGCATGAAGACTCTGTGTATTGAGGATTCTTTATCATGGAAATATGATTTCTTACCTGTATCTTTCTTGAAAGAACACTTTAAATAAAGAGGAGTCACTGCTTCTTTCACTGTGATGGCTCCATGTCAAAGTCCCCTGATTTATATTATGGCACACAATTATTTTTGACATTGGAATTTTACCTTTAGCAAAGCAGCAACAGCTTCCTGGGTGGCGTTACGAACATCTTCTCCATTCACCATTAGTATCTGGTCTCCCTGCATCAGTCTTCCATCAGCATCTGCAATTCCTCCTTTGACAATGTCTGACACAAATACTCCACTGTCATTTCTGCAAACATAATTTGAACTTGATTTTGATTTTCAACATTATTACTTTTTCTCAACTGTAATGCAATATTTATTCAATAAAAAGCTGACATTTTTTAACTAAAAGTTTTACTCTATCTTTATGACTTCACGAGCTTTAGTGTTTTCAAAGCAACACTGGGGCAGTATTATTAGAATTAATTTTTGTGGTAAATAATAGCTTGTATTTACACTATGAGTTCCTCAAAAAATTAAAAAATGGAACTGCCTTATGACCAAGTGATTCTGCCTCTCGGAATTTATCCAAAGAAACCTGAAACAGTAATTTCAAAGGATATATGTTCCCCTATGTTCACTGCAGCTTTTATTTACAATAGCCAAATTTTAGAAGCAGCCTAAGTGTCTATTAGAAGATGACTGGACAAAGCCGTAGTACATTTACACAATGGAATACTATTCAATTGTAAAAAAAGAAGTAAGTTTTACCTTTCAGGACAGCATGGATGGACTTGGAGAACATTATGCTAAGTGAAAGAAGCCAGTCAAACAAAGATAAATATCATATGATTTCACTCATATGTGGGATCTAATGAACAAAATGAACTAGCAAGCAAAACAGAGACAAATTCATACATAGAGAGCAGGCTGACAGATGGCGACTGCAAGGGAGGGATGGGTGGGAGACTGGAAGAATGGAGCAAAAAAAGAAATAAAAGAAAAAACTCATGGACACGGACAACAGTGTGATGACTGCCAGGGGGCCAAACGGTACATGAACTTGAAAAAATACAGCTTATGTCTTATAACACTTTCTAGATTAAACATATATTTGATAAGCATATTTTTTAAAAAATTTATTGTTATTCAATTACAGTTGTATGCCTTTTCTCCCCATCCCTCCACCCCACCCCAGTGATAAGCATATTTATTCAACAAGTATATTCCGTGAGCAGAAGTGGCTTCTATTATACTCACTGTACGGATCACATGGTTACCAAATGGCAAAATTGAGATGTAGGAGTCGGTCCCTGGGGGCAAACCTATCGCTCCTTCTGTACCCTAATGAAACCCTGAGTGCATACTGACCTGCACCTATCAAAATATGCTGCTATTATCATCAACATCATGAACATCATTGAAAATGAATAGCAAATGTGTGTCTCAAGCTAGAACCATTTATTGCCCAGAACTTAAGTACCCCCCTTGCTGTGCTATCTTTTATTTTAAATCATTACAAATCTAACCTCCAATCAAGAGAGATTTATGCATAATGAACAAATACTAATCTTGTTCTAATCTTTCATTCGAGGAACTATAAATAAACCAACAACTTCTTGCTGAGACACAAAGGTAACTGTAATTAGCAATGTTTAGTGAAAGGTGAATTGCATCACTTGTTCTTGCCAAGGTGGCGGCCTCAAGTCATTTCACCCTCTGATCGTCTGCTTTCCCATCTTTAGAATGAAGGTGTTAGAACTTACTGTACTGTATATTTGTTAATATTTCCTATACATACACATGTTTAAATAAGCTTGGTACTGAATTTATGTATATTCACCAACCTAACACCCCCGCCTCTCTCTTTACACTGTTCCCTTTCGATGGCACACTCTGTTCGAGCTGATCCTTCTCCCTGGAATGTCCTCCACCCCCTTCCATAAACTATCACTTATCACTTTTAGCTCCAGCCTAGCCACCTCTTTTTAAAGACGTTTTCCTAATCCACTTCCCTTAAGTACGATTATTTGGTCCATTTCTCCTTTGCTTCCATGGATCCCCACATACATTTCTGTCACTCATCAGTAGGTTCCTGTGTTGCAAGAATATATTTAACTGTCACTTACCAAGCTGTGAGTTTTCTGAGGTCAGGATCCATGTTTTAGTTGCACTTAACCCCGCTCCCCAGAACCTAACATACTTCCTGGCACATAGCAGGTACTCAAAAGTAACACATGGCTTTTTGTCTGGTGCCTTCAAAAGCCTTCAAAATACTGACTGAAAAAGTTTAAAACCAGTGTCTTTTGATGTTTCACACTGAGTGGGCTGACAATAGCTCCTTACAGAACACCAGCTGTTGATAAAGATTCTAGTACAGCTGGGACTCTTTAAAAGACCTTAGATTCAATCATTTCCAATAGGTCACTGGACTTGCCCTTTTCAGTCTTACCTTTTACCAACAATGCTTAACCCCAGGCCTTTCCCAGGTTTCTTCTGCAGCTCAACAGTGAGGGTGTCACATACATCCTCCTCTTTGTACGGGGCCTCGTCTCTGTAGAGTGTCAGGCGTACTCTCTGTGGTGTCTGTCTCAGGACATTTATTGCTTCGTCATGTGTGGCCTTTCTCAAGTCAATTCCATTCACCTGTACAGAAATGGGACACAGAACCAGGTGAGTTAAGGAAAGAGAAGAAAGAAGGCAGAAGGGTGGGTGGGAGGGAGGGAGGAAAACAGAAACAAACACAGAAGACCCCCCTGCCCAGAGTAGCCTTTTCTTTGTTAACTGTAAAGGTCAAGCACACAGCATTTGTACCTCTAAAATCTGATCGCCGGCCCAGAGTCTTCCATCTTTACATGCTGCTCCTTCTTCATAAACTTCATGGATAATAATGGCACCCTAAGGACCCAGACAAATCATACGCACACCTTACTCCATTTTCCGTAGGAATGATGAGCAGAAATGAAGCCGAAACACTCTGCACTTTTACAGACAGCGATAAGGGTTACGCACTCACTGGATCCATGTATGAGTCCCACCAAAATTCAAAGAAAAATATAATAACATAATTTTTGCTAAAAAGGCTCACAGAAGCTTATACTTCTTTCTAATGATGGGGAGCCTTAAAAATTATAACATATATAAATCACACGCATATATTATGGATACACATCATCTTTCTTATCCCATATGAAATGACGAAGCATTTTTGACATTTAGAAAATTTGCCTACAAATTATCCATAGACTCCTCTCAATATGGGTCTAACCCAACCGTATTAAGTCAGTAAAAAGGAAATTAAAATACAGCAAGGACTAGTGAACTGACAGAAATATTCTGAACCTAAAGGTTGCAATCACAAGTTGTATCACATAATCTTCTGTTTGTTTTCTTGTTTTTTTAATTGAATTTATTGGGGTGATGTTGGTTAATAATGTCACCCCAATAATAAGGTTTCAGGTGTACATTTCTATGATACATCATCTGTATACTGTATTGTGTGTTCACCACCCCAAGTCAACAGAAAATTATTGAGTCAGAACTGGCACACTCAAAAAATAAAAATCCAAGTACCCACCCAGTTAAATATTTGCTCTGCAAATTAAAATAACAAGAATGGCACATTTTTGCAAGCCTTTCTCTGTCATTTAACAGACTGAGAGGGAGCCCCCTGAGAACGACCTTGGGCGTGCCCTTACCAGCAGCGTGTCGGCCCCCCCAACAATACTCAGGCCCAGCCCCGTTCGCCCCTTGGAGATCTCAATCGTTGTCTCGCAGCCTGGGATAATGGGGCAGGTGGCAGGGTCAGAAGCAAAGACTGCTGGTGTCGATGACCTGCTTGTACCTAAAAGCAAGTCAGAAGGAAATAAAACACAAATGAAATTGACTGGAAGGCACAGACAGTAAATCCGCCACACCAGCTGTCTTTGGGAGGTGAAGCAGAAAAACGGGCCCAACACTGGGGACAAAGACTTCAAACTCACCTTAGTCTTTTAATGATTAAACTATCAAACAAATATGATTAAATTCTCATTGTTAATTGAGAGTGGCAGGCACAAAATTACCTGTTAAATTACTTTTGCGCTATTTCTGTATTTTTTAAGTTCCTAGAGAGAATATGTATGTATAAAGGAGTGAGAGCAGAGAGTTGAACTGAACCTCTGGTCTCACTCCAATGTTCTGTGTTTCACCGGAGCCAAGTAACCTTCTCACGAAATCATGATTTGTAAAGCCTGGAAGTGAGATGCGTGGCAGGGCCCACCACACAGTCAGGGAAGACCACAAAACGCACAGAACGTCAACACTTTGGCCATGGCGCCTGCCTTTCAGGGCTTCTCTGCTTTTGTTTTCCATTTCTTGTTGTTGTAGAGCATCTCCTCTCATATAATCAAATCTGAGCACTATGTAGCTGCACTTAATACCTGAGTTTACAATCAAGTGAGATCACTTGCAGTATCTTTCCTGCGTCTTACATGATGTCTTAAAAACTCATATAATACATATTGGTACATATAGGCTCAGAATTGAAGCAATCAGAATAGAGTACGAAAAACCAAGGTTAATATAGATTCACACCTCATTTTATTATAGTCTTCATATCCTATGATTTATGATATGCCGAAGAGCATAAATAAAGCACACAGCACATTTCGGGCAAGCTGGAACACTTGGTAAAGAAGCTTTAGACAAGATGCTCTCTTTCTAGGAAATCAGAGACAGACTAGTTTCTTGCTCCTGAAGTGGTAAGCGTAGGTGTAAGATATTTTCTTTTATGTTACATTTTTGTTTAGCTTTTCATATTTTTATAGACAATGCTATTTAGGGATCAATACCAAATTAAAAATGAGAAAATTTCCATGAAAATTTTTCAACAATCCAGTGAACTATCCATTCTTTCTAAATAATCACTTTCATCAGATGTGTGTTACTTTAAGACTATTTGTCCAACTATATTACAAATGTTTTAAACTGCTGTTTCCTTAAAAACCTGTCCAAGTAACTGAATGTTATCAAAAGAGATTTTTCCCTAACTTCAGAAAAAGTTAATGTGCTTAAGAACTTTTCTTCAATGCTTCAAAGCTTGGAATTTATTGTTTTATTAAATACCAGTACAATTTTTCTTAAAAAATAACTGGAAGTGGTATCATTGTATCCATTTTCTACTACATCCATTTAGAACACTGAGGCATAGAGAAGTTAAACTACTTGCTCAGTGTAAAAAAAGAAATGTGCAAAATGTTTTTCAATCATCAGTCAGATACCTGGAATCAAGGTACCGAGTTCCCTGTGTTCCCCGAGTTCCCTTTTAAACACTGAGCCCCAGGCAGGAGCTGGCTCCCAGGTGACCTGCTGCCGGGTCTGCGTGCGCAGGACACACAGGACTCACACGACGGTCCTTACCTCGGACGGGCTCTGGTTCCGGGGAGCCCGCTCGTGGGACCATTGCAGACTGGGGACTGTTCCTTTTTTCTCCATTGGTTGTACTAGCTGCTGAAGCAAGAGCCTGGGAATCTGGATTCTCAGAACGAATGGTAAGTTTCACTGTTGTCTTTGCTGTCTTCAAAAGGCTAATAAACTGGCAGGGGGTGGGTGTGGAGGGGAAACAATATTCAAAGGCAAATTAGTACATAATGCAAATAAGCCACTATTATAGTTGGAACCTAAAACTGTACAACTGAGAGAGAAGTCAGAGGCAAATTCTTTCCTTGTCAAGGCTCTAGGGGTCAAGATAGAATGGTTATACTTTCTTTCTAGTTTCTTTACTTGCCTGATATTAAGGCCATAGTTAACTTCTATTTGCTGCAGGTCCAGTTCTCACTCATCTTCCTTATATAAGTATAGGGATTTCAACTTTTTATATCTTCAATTAGTTTCATCCATTTCTTTGGATCACTAAACCTTAGAATATACATGGGCTATTTTACCCACATCCTGATTCTACAGAGAACCTGAAGTAGCTTACACACTTTTAATAAAACGGAAACCCTTATGTGAAAAGTAGGGTGAGGAAAACTATGCAACAGAAGAATCAAGCCAAATAAAAGATAGAACATAGACACCTGAGTTAAGGGATCAATGTATACAATTATTAAAACGGAATGAAAAAAAATCAATTTAGGCTTCTTGCTGGCCAGTGTAGAAATGGGGCCATTTGCACATCAAATCCTGCGAGAAACAGTGCTTCCCCTGGCACTTCCGCATCAGAGGCATCGAGTGAGATTCCTAAGGATTATGAACACTTTTGAGGAGGAAGAAACTCAGGTACAAATAACTGTTAACCCCAAATAAAGTTATACATTTTTTTGAACTAACTTCAACTGGCTTTACTTCACATAATGGCTGAGTCCTAATCTTCTTATGAAGCCATACACACAGTGGGCTGGCTAGTGATGGGAACAAATACTCATAAAAATATTCCTTTGGTCTTAAAAAAACTAAGTTGACCTTTGTTTAGAAGTTTAAACTTTTCCTAAGGGAAAATGGAAATGGTAGGAAATGGTATTTATATAAATGTCCACTAAATACCAAATTTATGAGATAACAGAAAATAGCTCAACATTGCCTTGACTGCAAAATAGAAAATAAAAATTGAAGAACTTCCAAATAATCTTTTCTCTTCCGTAGGGTATTTGTCTAATACAGCTACACAGCTCTGACTCCCCAGGACCAGCCACACAGACACACACAAACACACATTAGCCGTGACCACGGGTGGCTTCACAGCGCCATTTGTTTTTGTTTTTGTTTTAAGAAAAAGTACCTTTTCAACAGGATAGCCAACAACAACTTCATCATCTATAGCCAAGATCTGATCTCCAACTTGGAGCCGTCCATCCTAAATAGCAATATGGCAGAACTGAGTGACTTTGCAGAAGTAACTTCCTTCTCCACCACAGTTGACCCCAGAAAGGTAAAGCCTCACCTTGGCTGCCACCCCAGGCTCTGTTAAACTCTTTATGACGACTCCACTGAGCGTATCCTCTTCACTGATAGCGATGCCCAAACCCCCTTGATCCTGGAGAAATAAAAACAAGACCAGGCAGAAGATTTGAAACACTAATTTTATCCAAAAGGAAATGTGGTCCTAAGTTCTGATGTCATCTTCTACCCAGGGGCTAAGAAAAAAAATTTAAACTGTTCTAATGTCCTCTATTAGAAATCTCTTTTTTTCTTATGCAAACTTTCCCATTTTAAAAATAGGAATAAATTATCTTCTGTCAAATAGTAAAATACACAGTGGAGCAAAAGCAGGTTTATAGTTGTTCATATGGAGAATAATACAATAACAAATAATAATATAAGAATAAACCGTGTTTTGTGTACTCATAACTGTAAACCTACCTTTGCCCCACCCTGTGTTTTCATGCCTCCCACATGCCTACTGTCTCTAATATCTTTACCATATATAGCCAGCAACGTATCTCTAGTACCTCTAGCAAAATATCCTGGAGACAAAAAAGCATTCAATAGTTCAATGAACATACAATGTTTGAGAATTCAATTGGGTGTATCTGGCTAAGTCAACCAAAACCAAAGTATCCCCCTGCTTTCTTTTTGGCCCAAGCCTCAAAATAACAACTGAGGTGGGCTCCTTCTCCCCGTTCTGCACCTCTTTCTTTAGCAACGAGACTGCAACGACTGCTGCATGCTCTGTCCTTTCTGGGGCTCATGGGGCTCGGGAGGCTTCTCCAGGGATGTGTGTTTTGATGGGGGGCAGAATGAAAACGCTCTCGACCCTGAGCCCAGAGACGTGCACTGGAAACCTGGCACGGCTAGGCAGCGGCATCTACTTTGCATTTTCCACATTTGCTTTTATCAAAACCAAATGTTCAATACTACTAGCTTTTACCTTTCTTTAATATTTATGTTCATAAAATTCAAACAGGGTTTTGGACATTTTTGTTCTGGTTGGAGCTGGGACCCTCTTCTACTACAGTCTGCATCCAGGGAAATACGAAGCAACAAGATAAAAGGGAGCCCTGCACACTTCCTCTGGTGAGTGGACGCGGCGGCCGAAGCTCGCCGTCGGGCATCTCGGGTCACGACCAAGACACCGGGGCAGGCTTCACCAACACTGAAAGAGTACCAACACTGGCTTTTCTGAGGCAGACTGTTAATGCCTGGCGACTTTCAGACTGTCACTGTGCATCTCTCGGCCACTGCTCTCTTCCTAGGCAGTGAGTCATGTGCATGTGACAGAGCTGCACTTTCCGGGTGAACGCAGCTTGGTTCCAATTTACTTGCTGCCTAGCTGTAGAAATTTGGAGATGCCATTTAAATCTACAAACCTCAATTTTCTTTTCTAAAGACGAGCCAAAAAAGGAATAGTAATACTTGCCCAACAGCAAGGTGGCTGTGAGGATCAAATGTAGTAAGAAAGGGCTTGAAATGTTGATGCATTATACAAGTGCTATCATTATACATACATCCCTTCTGTTAATAACCCTACAGGACATACTCAAATTCACTTCAGATGAATTCTTTAAACATGCCAATTATTTCGAAGCCCTGAAATCTGATCTGATAGTCAAAGAATCAGGCTTAATAAATAGGGAGGTCAGTGCTCTACCACACTGACACAATCCCAATGCCAATGCTAAATGTTAATAATTTAGTTAACCTCTATTTGGGATTTTCCACACTGAAGGTCTTTCCTATTATTACAAAGATACATTTGTTTGAATAAGTAATACTCTGTATCTACAATGATTGTAGGTACTCAAGTCTGAGATCTGATTCTATTATTGTCTATTCACTTAAGTGTATTCAGTGGGAATTAGCTGGTTGTGTACCTAATACTCATTTTCATCTTACTCCGTCACACAAACTCACGGGTTTTCAGTAGAATATCCAGTCCCCCTTCCTCTGCTGCCTCAAACAACATACATACTCTCCCCTCCTCTCTCTTTGTCTATGTGTTTAGTGGCGGTGTTCAAACATGTTCACAAACCCCTTGATATTCTTCTTCCCTTCAAGAAGGGATTCCTGAGTGTGAGCTGGACTTGGAAACTTAATTGCAATCAATAGAGTAAAGCAGAAATGATAATGTGCCATTTCACAATGGAGTCCAAAAGGGCCTAAGAACCTCCTTCTCCTGGATCACTCACTCAGAGACAAGCCGGCTACCATGTCACGAGGGCACTCCAGCAGCCCCTGCAGAGGAATAAGCCCTCCCTCACAGCCATCAGAGTAGCAATGGTGACGGGATGTGGACCCTCAGCCCCAGTCAAGCCGTCAGGAGACTTGCAGCCCTCGCTGGGAGTTTGCTGGCAACTGAACAAGACAGTCTGAACCACACCACCCAGCTGAACTGCTCTCAAATTCCTGACCCACAGAAACTGTGAGAATAATGAATGTCTATTGTTTTAAGTTGCTAGTTTTGAGGTAATTTGTTTTGTAACAATAGATAAATAGCTCCAAGGATAGAGTTTAAGTCAACTGCATAATTTTATTCCACAGCAACAGCCTTCAGCTCAGGAGTAGCTATGTAATCTGAATTGGTTCAGTTAGGATGAATCTCAGGACTTTTGCTCAGAATTTTGGGATGCTCTCTCCCCCGGCCCCCAACTCTATGTGAAGGAAGTAGCACAGGAGCCCAACGATGGCTCACAACCATTCTACAACTGTGAGGGAGACCCACCTTGGGATTCGGCTGACACAGTGGATGGCTATGCGGGGACAGCAAAGGACTGGCTCTGACGACACTGCTGCGCCCCAGGATCAAGCCCTGGAGCCCGTAAACCCCCTTCTTTAGGAGTGGAGGAGTGCGTTTTTTGTTATTTGCAACAGGCAGAGTCACAGATGGAACAATAAACTACACACTTACAAGTATATATATGCCCCAATTGTACTTAGAATATCACACAACAAGCATGTACACTTCTCCAGACAATTTACTGGTATCAAGGCAGGATGACGTATCAGTAAGGATGATGGGGTGAGAGTGTTCAATTTCTTTTCTAGCTGCTCAACTTTCCACTTCACTTCTGCCACAGTACATTTAGTTCTTAATAAAAAAAGATCTGAGAAATATTGTGTTGAGCTAGTTTATAAAAACACCACCATAAAGGGAATGTGAAACAAATTAAGGAAATATATTTATAAAGGAACAGTTGTATAATTAAAGAGCTAAAATTGAGTAAACAGGAATTAAAAGTCAAACTAAACTACACATGCTACTCCATTATCAGGAGAACTACTGTGAAGTTGGAAGATAGCCTAAATTCAGAAGAAGAAAAACTTTTAATTGTATTTGAAGACTTCCACCATATAAAATTGAACGGGTATGAAACACATATCTCTGGCAGGCATGTAAGTTTGTGCTTGCTTTTATGCATATGTACTTTCCCACAGCAAAATGAGCTAAAGATAAATCTGTAACCAAAGATATTTGTCTCTTAAATTGAACTAGCATTCCAGTCAGCCACTGAGTGTTCATTTATGAACACATATACATTATGAATTTTTTGTTTATACTTCTAGCTTCCCACTTAAAAAAGAATTAAAAGAAAAAAGAAAATCGACCTGTCAAGAGAGTTTCTAAGGAGTCAAAGCAGAACTCAGAATGGCCTGTTACATTGGCTCCCATTCTGAACCAGTGCAAAACCTGGTCTCTCCTTCTTGACTCTCCTGTCTTGACGTCTTTTCCCTGTGCACACACTCTTCCTAAGCGGTCATCACTCTTCCTGCACGGATGCTTAGTATGAACTATGGTACCCATACTATATAAGGTAACGGGAGAGAGAGCTTAAGAGTTTCTTCTCTCAATATGCAATTTAGATGGATAGAAAATATACCCACATGGAAGTTTAGTATAAGAGAGACACTTTTGGGCCATGCACGGTTAAATGACAAATAAATGAAGACATCGATAATAAGCATTATACAGGCCAGAATATTGAAGAAATACTTCAAAATAAACAGAAGTAAGATCATGCTAGGTCTTGAGTCGTGCGGGATTTATTTAAACTAAACTTAAAAAAAAAAGCAGAAGGACATTTCGATGTAAGCAAAGACAAGGAGGGATGAATTCTTAAAATAGTCTCCATGGGCTCTTGATTCAAGTTAGTTGCAATGAAGTAGAGGATCTTATAAGGGAACTGGAAAAGGCAATGCAATCCTGCAATCAGCAGTGGGAAGAGGAAGGTGCTAATTAGCAGTGGAATGAGGGATTCTTGAGTGCACAGACTTCTTGGTAGAAAAGAAAGAGGCTTTAATGACTTCTGTTCTTTTCCCTCCACCTACAATATGAATGGCCCATTAAGAAGGACTTCTCTTAAATGTATACACAGGGTTATCTATTATAAAAAGTCACACTATTTTTTTCTCCTAAATCCTTAACGAGGTCTGACCACATGCCAGGCATTATGCCAACCACTTTATAAAGAACACATTTAATATTCACAATTACCTACATCAAAGATCATATTATCATCTGCAATTTACAGGTGAGAAAACTGAAGAAAATGTAGATCACACAATGTGTCAAGTATACAAGGCCTGTCCAGAAAGTATCCAGCTACACAATATGAAAAATAAAGAGACATTTACTGAAGAAGATACAAGAAACATTGTACACAGGACAATGGTGTCTCAGTCCCCTTCAAAGTAGGTACCTTGGGACCTGACACAGTTCTCCCAATCGCCATCAGCTACCCCATCATATTTTCCTGAATCTCATCAAAGCTCTGAAATCTCTTCCCATTCAAAGGTGATTTTAGTTTTGGAAAAAGCCAGAAGTCACAGGGCACCAAATTTGGGCTGTAGGGGGGCTGAGTCACCTGGGTGATTTGATGTTTTGCCAAAAACCCCTGCATGAGATGTGATGCATGAGTAGCCATGTTGTTGTGATGAAGCTGCTGATCACCAGATGCCCATAGCTGTGGCCTTCTGAATCATCGGAATAGTTTCCGTGGAGGAATGTTCAAGCTTAATGCAAAATCTGATGCAGATTTGTTTCTCTACTTGCTCAGTCATTTAGAATGTGACAACCACACAGTACACATGCTCACTCAATGGCATCTACCGCCCCCACTGCCCAGCATAGTGAAGTCGTCATTGTTCATGCAGGCACCTCCTAGTCCACTCTCCTTGGCTGCCAGGTTCCATCTATGTTGCGCAAACCGTTTTCATTATATTAACAATGGCTGGACTTTTTCCGGACAGCCCTTGCATACCTGATGAAGAACAGATGCAACCCTGACAGACTGCCGCTAAACCTCAGGTGCTGTGGCATCATGCTGCATTGCCTCACACCTGAAGAGTGGCCGCATTTCATGTGAATATCCTCCTGTCCCTCATCCCATCTCCTTCTTTCCTCTTATCCCTCAGCACTTCACTCTTTCTGCTCCCACTCTCATTCATCCTGTCCACCTGCAGGCCAGCATGAGCCTACGGCACCTGAAAGCATTTATAGGCTTCTATTCAGCAAACCACTTCTTTAAAACCATCACTTGAACTTAAGGTTTAGATCTTTTCAATAGCAAATACCTCATTGGTACCTATCAGTGAAAATTCTAGTAATGTGAGCTTTCAGTTTTATGAAGGAAAAGGACCATAACTTCTCTTTCTTTATTCTTTACTTTTCCCCACTGCAGATCCTTGGTAAATAAATCAAAAGAGGGACCATGAAATTTCAGACCTTGGGTTACCATAAAGGAGGAAAAGGGGGGTCCCTGCTAAAATATCAGTTAGCAGAGTGGGTTGGACATGGTAGCATTCACTGGAATACTGAAACACGGAGTGGGGGACCCAGCCCAGAGCTGCTCATTCCGTGGGTCTGAGTGGCCCCAAACAAATGCATTTCCGACAAGAACCCAGGTCTTACTGATGCTGCTGGTCTGGAGACCACACTTCTGAGAACCAGTGGGTCAGAGCAGTGGCGTGAAGGGACTCTTACCCTCTCATTCTAAGTCAAAGCACATTTACCTTGGGAAGCTCCAGGTGTTGCACATTTTTAAATGAACTGAGGTCCACAGCTGCCTCAGAGGTCACAGCACTTGGTTCAGCCTGACAGAGAGAAAGAAACGGCATAAACAGCAAGTTAAGTGTTATGCATTTTTGTTTGTTTAAATACAGAGGCCACCTACTCACAATTATTTCATATATTGCAATTCATTAGTACTATTTTAACAGTTTATGACATTTATGAACAGGATATTCTCTTCACAGTACTAACGAGGTGTGATTAGACAGCACTTACTTTAGAGCCCAGAGACTGCCTAGATTGACTCTGTAACGCAACCTACTAGCAATCCAGCCACCCCGCAGTGAAACTCACTGACACACAGAACACCAGCTGAGGTACCCTTTTCCTTCTTTTACTGTGTCAGTCAGGAAGTGATTTTTGAAGCTATTAAATGTTTTCCCTGAAAATTAGTAAAATATTCCATTTCATTAAGGGATATGTTTGGTACAATCCGTAAGAAAATTTTCTCCTTTACAACCATGACACGCCACTTCACTCGGTTCACCATTAGGCGCAACGGCTCAGCTCCCCAGCAGGAGACAACAGGTTGCACATCTAGTACAGGGACAAAGCCTCGTGTTTACATGCTGATTCAGGGCACAGTGTTTCCTCTCCTCTGCCTTCTCCCACTGATAATCATCACAGCTCTTCTAATTTTAAACCTTCCTTTTTCTATTGTATCCTTTCATTCATCTGAAATACGCATCCAAAGATTAACAAATAAAAACAGAACTTCCACCAAAAAACTCTGAATTTTTTGTGTCACCCTCTAGGCTCTGCCTTCTGTTTCCTAACTTCTTACCCACTTTTTGCTTTCTCAGGAATCATTAATAATTTCCTAACTGCCGAGTTCAATGGACTTTCTTTATTCATCTTCTTATTTGACCTCTTTGCAGTATTCAAAGTTGTAGAATATCTTCCTCTTCTCGAAATGTGCTCTCATCAGCTGTCACGCAGCATCTGTCTGGTTCTTCTTCATCATCTCTGACCACACTGTGTTAGCCTTCTTCCTTATGCTGATAACACATAATCCTGTTCTTGGCCCTCTTCTCTCTAAATGTTCTCCGTAGGTAAGAACGTCAGCTTTCATGCCAAATCTACACCTAAGGTAATCCATTTCTAAACACTAGACCAAATGTATACTGTACTTCAATCTTAAGCTACCTCAAATACATGAGTTCTATTTTTACAAATATTTGTTCCTCTTTTAACTTTTTTAAAATTTTAGTAAATGTCAGCCATCCATCAGGTCAGCAAGGCAGGCATCTGGAAGCCTTGAACATCTTATCTGTTTCATTACCAGTCTGTCCCCTGCCCAAAGAATAGTACCTATACAAGGCAGATACCCAATAAATATCTGTTGGATAAATAAATTCTCAACCATTCATCTTTCCCCAATGAGTACATTTAGTCGTGGATGAAGTATCTAGCTAGGTCTTACTCATACGACGTATATGATGTAACCAATTCCCTATTTTTTACATTAGTTCAGGACCCTGTTATCTTTCTCCAAACTACTCTGATAATTTTCTTACTCCCCTTAACTTTTCTTTCCTGCAACCTCTGATTTTTCTCTGCACCACTTCCAAAGAAATTAAAAAAAATACAATTCTCATTCTTTGAGTACCCAACAACTTGGTCTGAAAGACAAAGTCTTCATCACATTTCCATAATCTGACCCTCCCTCCCTCCCTCCTCAGTGATCCTTCCTCACCAGCTCTCATTCACTACCTCTCACTGGTCAGTATGCCCTGCAGTGAGCGTTCACTGGTCTGCATTTGCCAGAGCTTCTACACCATTGCTCAATCCATGCCGTCTGCTTGCAATGTTTTTGCCCCCAAGTATTCTCCTTCCAACCTACAAATAACCTTCCCTCTAAAGTCTTATTCTCACTCTCTCTCCAGGGGTGGCATTGACACCCCCCCCCCTTCTACCTTATTCTCTGTGTAAACTCTACTACTAGCCTTCATGTAAGTGGTGAGCTTACTTACTCGAGTGCTTCTGGTCCTAGGCTATAAAGTTCATGGGGGCCAAGGCTATGACTTATCGTTGACAGCCTGTTAGGGTTCTATAATTGTTCGATGAATTAATAGGTGGTATATCAATTAAATCTTCCCAGAGAAGCAAACACATGCTGCATACCTCCTTATTTTGAAGATTCTCTGAGGTAGAAGACAAAGGCTCTGCTGTATTTCCAGGACACACAGCCATCTGACTCACTGCATCTTTATTTCTAAAACAAAATACAATGACCTGTCATGTCACCATGGTTCACATTATTTTCCATCTTTTACTTGGAGACTCAGAAGGATTACTGGAGAAAATTCTGTAATTGCAAAGACCTGGAACTGTAACACTAACACATTTATAAATGTTTTATTTTCATTCAAAAGAACTCAGAATTGAAAGGGTAACACAATGTATTTAGTAAATCAGAAGAAAGAAAATGCTTACCTGATAAAAATTATTTTCACTTTAGAAGGGGCACATTTAATGATTGATGAAGCATTCTGATGACTTCTTCCATATAAAATTTGACCATTGATCTATGGAAATAAATATCATTAACTGAACTTGTAATTTTAATTTTGTAAATTTTTATCATCCTAGATAGCTCATGAAAGGTGTATTTTTTCTTCCTTTAAAATATTATATATATATATATATATATATATATTATGCTTATATATACACACATGTATAATCTCTGGCCCAGAACATGAACCTGACTTTGAAAAAGCTCACAGTAAAAGCCAACATTAACATGAGATCATACAGTCTGAGACCCCTGGACTAAAGAGGCAGTGCTTGGACTGACTGTAGAAGAGTAGGGTGAATTTCTTGGCAGGCATTGGGCTTCAGCATGCTTTGTATAAAGCAAGGGCTCTGTGGAAGCACTTGTGACATCCTGAGAAGTCCCCTAACTGTCATAGTTTCTAGTTCGCCTGGAAACTCAAGCCCTGGGCATAGGACACTGGGAGAAGCAGTGCTCACAGACCCAGGACTGGGCAGCACATGTGTCTGTGCAGTACAGTACCTGATGGAAACCGTCAGTCTTCTACTCATTTAGCTATTGCCGACTGAGCCATGAGAAATACACAAGGTAAGGGAAGAGTATTAAGGCAATATAAAAATATGTGGATCCCAGCCTACAGGAAGCAAGGGCAAACAAAACACACAAATGCCAGGCGAAACACTATAAAGTACGATCCACACATTTATTTTGTTTGGCAGGCTGAGTTACTGTTTTAGTTATTTAGCCTTAACCTTGACCCCAATGCACCCAACATCCATCACTCTACCATTAGGAATTCAACTTACAGAATGTCTAATGGGTTAGTCTCATTACTGAGGAATGATTGGTCATTTGGCTTTTCAAAAGCTCCTAATAAATGCAGCACATGAAAAAAAGGTTTTTTGAAGTGTAATCTTTATTACTGTCCTGGGGCAAAAATTGTTTCTGGTGCTACACAGTCGTGACCTTTAAATGGAAGTTAATGGGAACATAGACTTGACTTAGCAGAGATTTGGTTTAGTGCTAAATTTGCTGTAATGCATCTATTTTATTAGGCAAGCGATAGTTTTCTCCATAACCATATGAGGCCCGGGTGAATTTTCTAGAAACTGCTGATTCCACTGCACCGATTCCACAAAAGTAACTTCAGCATTTTCCACAAGAAATTACCTCTAGAAGCTCATCTGCAATCTGCAGTCGACCATCTTTCCCAGCTGCTCCATTTGGATCAATCCCCACTATAAAGACACTCATTCTGGATCGGTCTTTGTTCCCAGCAAGACTGAGACCCAAACCACTGCGACCTTTCTCCAGTTCAATCATATGTAGCTCGCCTGTGAGAGTTCCATAACGTTCTCTGATATTTTCTACACAACAACAAACAACAACAACAACACAACATTATAGGTGTGGAGTTAATTCACAGTCAAATGCTTTACTATAGAAGGTTACTTACAATAGCCTCAAAAGGGCATCATTTCTACCAGAATAATGCTTGGCAGTTAAGAAAAGCTGATTATGGCCACCAGGACATCAAGACTGGTTTCCTGGAATCCCACACTTTGAGGCATTTTTTCCCACCCAGGGTGCAGAGTACAGTATCTGATCAATTGGTTTACCTGGGGTGACGAGGGCCAAGAGTGATTCACATTAACAAACTCAGACTATGATTAAAACAGAAATTTAACATTTGCAGAGGAGAACAAAACATCCAGAATATTCATCTTCATGGGTCAGCAGAAGCTTTTCTCCCACAGGAAAACCCACAGTGTGTGTCATATCACGTCGGGCAGTTGCTTGGCCCATATTTCCAGAGTAAAGGGAATGAAGTTTGCTATTGTACCGAGTCATCAGGCCGGGACTCATCAATGTCCCTGTCCCAGCTTTCAGACGTACGACCTATGTAGATGAGACCACTCCTATCTCCTATTCCCCAAATTCCAAATGTAGGTGCCCCGTGTCACAGGCCCAGATGAGGAATCAGCCATAGCAACACCAGTCGCCAGGCACGTGACAGAGCCATCTTCAAGGCCCAGCTCAAGTGAGCCCAGTCTGCGACGGTACCTTGGGCATAGTAATAATAAGCTGCTTTCTCAAGACATTAAGTTTTGGGGTAGCTTGTGGTATGACAATAGGTAACTGAAACATTCCATTCAATGCTTTCCTCAGAGTATATTCTGTCCCCTTTGGTGGATTAGCGATATATGCTAATTTCATCAGAAATAGACTGTGAACTATAAATTTCACAAATCATCTCTTAGAAAATGTTACTATATGGCTGATACCATGTATTCCATATTGATTCTTAACTGGATCAATTTTATAAACTGCTCTTTCCTGCCACTTCCTGAGTCCCTCTAGAAACTAGCAACACAACTTTTACATTCTGTACTTCTAAATAGCATATGCCATAGATTCCTTAAAGGAAATAATTATATTTTTAAAATAAGACTTTTTAAAGCATTGACACATTTATAACTCTTGGCTGAATTTTTACTACTTCCCTGTAAAATGGTTTCTTTCCTCAGCAAACAGAGACACCTCCATCACCCTAAAACAGCTGCCTCGCACTGCTTCCTGCATGTCAGGAGTTGGGCTCAGCACCCCTCGGACATTACCTAATTGACAGTTAGCAACTGGAGATAAAACCTGCATTTGAAAAACACGAATAAACAACGAAGCTCAAACTTAGAGGTGGTTAAACAACTTGTCAAATGCCCAAAGTTTTTATCTCAACAATTGTACTACATTACCATCCTCGTAGAGAAAGCACCAAATTTCAAGGCACAGTATCAACAACCATCAGAGGAACCTGAGGCCTAGAGAGGGGCGACGACTTGTGCAAGACCACAAGGTCGCTGGTCCAGCAACAGCTTCTGAGAGAGTGCCTGTCCTTTCAGGTCCTCATGTAAATGGCAAAGTGAGCTTTAACAGAAATGTGGGCTTGAATAAAAGGAGGGATATGACTTCATGCCTTGGGAACGCGCACTGTATTCAAGAAAAACAAACAGTATTTTTTTTCCACAAAAAACTGCAGTACTTATAAATAAAACTGAAACATCCCTTTTCATTTAGGGCATAAGCCTGGAGAACCACAAAGCTCTTTCAATACCTCTTGTAATTAAATGCATTACAAAACAGCAACTTACTCCAGCTATACCCAAACTCATCCTCTTTGTCCACTTCTGAGACTTTGCTCGCAGACGATGGGGCTTGGTCACCGCTCATTTCTGTAACTGCTGAAGGAGGGGGTGGAGGCACAGCGCACAATGGAGCCTTTTCTGGCTCTGTTTCGGCCTGACTGGGTGCCTGTGGGAACAGGAGGAGTGCAGTGGGCATGTGCAGCTTAGGGAGAAAAAAGCTAAGGAAAATAAGAGAATAATGTCCAAAACAAAACAAAAAAAAGGCTTTAAAATATCCAACACATAAATAATGGGAAATATAAATACACATATAAATAAAATGGTAGACAGGATTCAGGTAAAGTTTATAAAAACAAAGTGGGATGTTCACAGAACAATTCATTAAATTATTATTTGGTATTTTAAGGTGACAAACTGTTCAATTTTAAGGCTTAAGTAACTTAAGATAAAAAATTATACAAACTTCCCCTTTTGGAAAATTTCATTCATAATTTATCATAAATGTCCAGGGCTCTGGGCAAGATTTGGGAGGGGTCTAGAAAAGGCTTCCAAGAAACTAGAAAAAAATAAAGCTTGCTAGTGAGACTGTACATAAATGATTTTTTATTGGTACCTGAATCCTCTCCCCAAACAACTGTGTCAACAAATCCATGAAAACAAACATCACACATGCATGTTCATCTCCCAGGGAGCTAGCTTGTTAGCACAGAGCACACAGACTTGCATCTGAGGGGCTCATTTTAAGGGACAACACCATCGTTCCCTTGCCAAGGTACTTGCAAGGTAAAGGAGAAACATGGGAGAGTATTTCATATAAATCCAATGCATGGTACACTTGCTGTCATAGGTCCCTAATCCAAAAAAAAAAAAGGACTTGGCTTCATCAAGTTATGCTTGATAAAGCATATCAGAATATCACACTGAATATTAGAATTTAAAAGGATCTTAAGTCACTGAGTACACTTCGCCGAGTAATAACCCAAGACCAAGAAAAGTGAAAAGATTTTGTTCAAAATCACACAATGGTACGTTCTTTTTGCTTAATTCTTAACCCAATCTATGTACTTCCCATTACACCAGGTTGTCTCCTCCAATTTCCATAGTAAGACGGCACCTGGGTCAAGAGTCAGAGATACCCAGCTACAGTTCTAACCCTGGTATGACAGCATCCCTGAGGCCTGGAGCCTACCTTTTCCTACCTTCTTTATTTCACCTTTCATTCTACGTAAAAATCCCTCTAATATACCTCATTTTATTTGACGTGTGTATATTTGGGAAAAAACGTGAATTAAAAACAAAAACTCTTACAGAACACACTAAAGGATGGACAAGCTCAAATACTTGGGGATCATTAAGTGGTGTCAAGAATCAGAATTCCACAAAATATACCTAATACTAAAACTAAATGGCACTGAGTGTAATCTTTCTTTGATGATTCAGAAAGCACTTCAGGGTTTTAAGTTCCCCAAAATGATCATCATAAACATGACTTACTAATTTTCCTGGCAAAGCACAGGAAAGCTGATTGATACAGACTTATGGGACAATAGATTTTCAAGGTACAGAGTGTACTGCATTAAAATGTTCAGTTTACACACCACTGGTCAAAGAGACAGGAATTACTAGTACGAACTACACCCTTGTTATTTCATCTTCCCAAATGCTGGGCCATAAGACTCTCAAATTAACAACGTACAAATGAGAAATAAACAAAACTCATTTGACATACTAAGGTTCATTAAACATACTAGGTTGGGGGGTATGTAATTTAAAATTTTTCTGGTTAAAATAAAAAAAATTACTTCTCTGTAACAACAAAAAATTCTAATAAGCATGAATTAAGCCCATTTCACTTTTAAAAGTTAGAACAAAATCTAATTTAAACTTCTTATCATTTTAATAAATTTATGGGTACAAACTTTAGATATTGCAGCGTAACTTTTCTGAGTATTTTCTTTAACAAACAAACAAACAAAACCTACGGTGGACAAACTGTTCGGGATCTTAGGCACATTTTTACACTGTGAGCAAACTAAAACGGTGCCCTAACATAGCTGATGAATTGTAAAACGAATACAAGTCTAAATACATTTACTAAAGGCAACGAGGTGTTCTATTTGACTACCCCTAAGACTCTCCCGCTGAGATTATATAATTGGCTTGTTGCTGACACTTCTTAAACTTTGTTAATAGAAATACAACTCTCTAACAAAGATCACTGAGTGTTCACTGGCAAAACCATGAAGTGCACTTGAACTCACTCCATGCCATGTATGCACACAGTATAATGTACACACAAAGCACACTGTAACACACCACTTACTCATGACAATTTCTCATCAAGACAAACCTTAAATGGTGTGGGAGCAAAAGGGTTAGTTGGGGAACAACGGAGGATAACTCTACTTGAATTCTGTAATTCCTATAGTAACAGAAAATATATTCCTTCAGATACATTATCTTTGGTTTTCTTCATTACAATAACATGAAATTCCAATGAATATTCATAGAATGCTTCCTGAAAGAAATTGTTCACAGCTTTCTTCCTTTTCATGATCAAATTATAGTATATTAGTTCTCGTAAGTTTCTGTTCCAATTGCGGACTTGTAATTTCAGCCGAACATGAGAACACCCAAGCACAGAACTTCAAGTGTTGCAACGGTTCCGTGGTTCCTGACTCAGGCACTTACATGCACACGACGTATGAATATTCAAGGGACTCTTGCAAATACATGACTTCCTGGGGCGTGATTAACTCACAGTGGGGACTTTAGGGCAACCTCGTATAAATCTATTCAAGATTTAAACCATTACAAGGTTTTTAAAAAATTATGTGTGACAGTATTTCATATATTTGGCAACTAGCAAAAACTTAAATATCAGAACATTTAACTCACACCAAAACACAGAAAAGGCACTGCACTCACAACTCTCCCTTACCCTTCGGAAGGACCGTCTAATTTCAGCAACAAAAATGAATGTGCTCTGGCAAGTGCTCAAGGATTTACATGCCCACTCCAAACACACAGTTCTTCTTTTCCCTGCCCATATTTAGTAAACAGCGAACTGGGACAAGGCACAATAGTAACAAAGAACAAAACATTTGCAAAAGGCAATGGCAAGACAACGGGCATTATCCAACCTTGTCAGCGTTGAACTGCAGAGAATCAGCAAATGGGTTAGTGCTGCTGAAGCTGAACTTAGGGTAAAGGTTGTGCGTCAAGGAAGGCAAGGGGGGTTTCTAAAAAGAAACATAACAGGCGCTAAGCGCAAAGAAATGTATTCCAGACAACTCAGTTTTAAGAACAAAGTACTTACTGATTTCAGTAACTGCAGAAAACTAGATCATATCAGATTGTCAGATCTACTATTAATCACACCATCAGTCTGAAAAAATGTTTACCCCTAGTCACCTGAATCTGCACTTCTATCTAACGCTGGTGGCCAACCACACAGGAAATGCGTCTGACAAGTGGATTCCTGAATTCTTTCATCCTCACTAAGTATCTTCACCGTCAGAGAGATGCATTATATTTGTCTACTTTATATACTGATATATATTCTATGCAGATCAGTAAACATGTTTCCAAAGTAAAATCAAAGTTTTTAAAATGTACATTTAAAAGCAAATTATGCTTCTTTTTTTTTTTTTTTTTTTGGTAAAACAAAGAATGGTCTATCTGCTTCAGGATGCAAATTAAACATTTGTCTGCTAATTCACTGGTAATCTTCATCAGTCTTTTATCTTGTCTTCCAGTAAGGAAATTTTCATACTTTGACTAGATATTAAGACTGCTTAAAGTCAAGAATTTTTTTAGTTAAAAAATGATATCAACAATTTTAAAAAAAATGAATCACTGTAGAGTGATGTTTCTATTTCTGCCCACTTTTTAAAGTAGAAACATTATACATACATATTTAAAATTCCCTGTAAAAGTTCCCACATTCTTATATATTGGGGAATTTGTGGGGCTTTGAGTAACACTTGAAGCCCTGCCCCAGAGTGTCCCTCACAGGTTCTGGGACTTGCCTGTGTGTGGCACACGGAGCGAGGACTGCTGGGTTTGAATGTACATATTAAAGGCGGGATGACTGCCAGACAGAATTTAACATTTTCATAGTTTAAGGGAAAGAAAAGTAATTTCCTTACCACAATAAATTCTCCTTCTCTTTGTACCGCTATCTTTTTCGTTTATTGACTACATCTTTCAAGGGAAAATGCAGACATTTAAAATTCATTTTGGCTCCAATTAAATGTTTGTGTTACTTCTCTCTATAAAAAATCTCTACTGGCAAGCACGGAGAGTAGGGAGACTGTCACGTGACACCACCCTGCCTGGGAGAACACTCTGCAAAGACTACCCTCGCTCAGTGCGCCTGCACTGAAGTTCACGCCACATTACCCTTTCAATCTGCTCTTCTGCAGTGTTTTTCCTACAGAGAGAAGACAGAAAAAAGAAATGGGCACAATGACATTTCTGTTCATCTCAACGTTTGCTCTGCTTTTCAGTTTAAAATGTCAACTCCTGCTTTACAAAAAAGAAGATCACAAATGCCAAGGAATGTGACCATATAGTATGATGGAAGAAATGACTCGGCAGAGATTAAAAAGATATCGTAGGCCAAAAAAAAAAAAAAAGAAAGAAAGAAAAAAGTCAATGCTACGGAAGGTAGAGATTATTTCTAATCCTCATATGAGGAAGTTTTTGGTTTTACATTTCCTTTATAATTCTGTAGAATAATATAAAATAAAACCATAATGTCAAGAAATAGAATATTTAAAGAGAGCCCTAGATTTTTGCTTGCCTGCCTTCCTCCCTTCCTATTTTTTTTTAATTTGCAGCTTTTATAGGATTAGAATTTGGCCCTGAGAACAGAATATAAAAGTACAGAATGAACACAGCAAGGGAAGTGGTAGATCACTGTTATTAAAGAAAGATTTATAGAAACAGACTGTATTTCTTATTAAAAAAATCAATGATGAAACTTCTGTTTATAGTTCCAAGGCTGATAAAAATAGAAATGTTATTAAATAAGCAGCAGCACGGGGAAGACAAAAACATTCTCTGGCCCATACTAACAGGGCCCGCCTTTCCTACAACAATGTAGTCGGACTGTGTTCTGGAAAGTGTCACGCTGGCGGAATTACCAGGGCTAGCTTTGGCAAGTTCTGGATCTTGAAGAGCCTAAGAGCCTATGTATAAGATTTTTTAAAGCTTTATTGTACCCACAAACAAAACATTTACCTTTAAGAAACTTAGTTATTTGTGATTTTTTTCCTTTAGATTATAGTAGATTCAATTTACTTCCATAGGAAAGTAAATCATCAAATACAAAGTATATTTCATTTTAAATGCAAAATTAATTATAATTTCCTAAAGCAAAATGCATTATGTAGAGAAGGAAAAAAATTCCTGTACCCATCTTAGGTTCTCAGCTGGACCTCTGTAATAAGAAACAGATTAACAAGAGAAAAATGTACATATTGATTTAAATGAAGTTTTATGTGACATGGAGCCTTCACAAGGAAATAAAGACCAGGAGAAATGGTTAAACCTGAGTGTTGTTGCACTAGGCTGGATGAACAGCTGGTGGTCGTGGAAAGCATCACAAGACAAAAGAATATGAACTCAGTGGAGTGAACTGGGGGAACTTAACCCAGTCTGCCCGATCCGTTCCCTCTCAGCATCTCTCCCTCTTTTCTCCAGGGACAGAAAGGGTACCTCTCGCAGGAGGACCTTACAACCTGCTTCAGCGTGGAAAGGGAGGTCAGAGTCATGCCGGCACCTGTCTTTTCCCAAATTCCCTTAGCTTGAAATATTCGCTATCTAACATGACATACTTTGGGGTGGCATGTCCTGAAACCTTACTTAAGCAATATTTATCCTGGAATAATTGGTACAAAATCAGGCATCGTTATAACTCAGATAATAAAATAGGAATATTTTCCAGGTACATGGAAAAAAACCTTCACAGCTCATGAGAAAATGTGACTGGCACTGAAATAAATATTTGTAGTTTAAGTTTCTTAAAAAGTAATATTGAGAATCCTACTCAGCAGTTTATAGTATCATCCTAAATGATATAAAAGTTTGAAATTAAAATAAAACAAAAAGAAATACACAAAACCCACCCCCACAAAAAACAGCTTCAACTTAAACAGCCCTTTACCAACACGATCATGCCGTGTCTATGTTTAACACAACAAATGGAAACAAATGCAGAAAGATTTATAGTTATTTAAACAAACTGAACAGCATTCGAAAAGAATGCGGTTTGATGCAGCCCCACCATTGGGCAGATTTTCTCATCTGAATGAATAATTACTACCTAACAATAAACTACTGAATGACTAAAAACTGCAGATGTGAAGATAAATGCTTACATTAAGAACAACTGCATTCATTTCGTACACTAAACTCAGAGCAGAGCTACACCTGTCTCGACAACAAAAGGAACGACCAATAGGATAAATCCAGTCACTTTTATTCAATGACACAGATTTTGACAATTATTTTGGTCTCATCTACAGAGCTGTTTGCTACTTTCCTACCATCATTTAAAATTCTTAATTTTAAATTCTGAAAATTACCTTAAATTCTTAATTTTAAAAGTTAAATGTATTTTATAGAAAATTACGTATTTCAAATTTTAGATAATCCTTTTAACTCCCCTCACATACGCTGACCTTTCCCTTTAAAACACAGCCAACCCTCAGAGCTAGTAGGCAGGTATCTCAAAGAGCATCAGCACCAATCCGGAAGTGAGCCTCTCTCTGAGCTTCAGGACACTCAGGGAACTCTGGCAACGGTGTACAGACTTTTCAGTGAACGTGTGTGTTTCCGAAGAACTTTCTAAAGGCTACACAGCCCAAATATACTTAAGAACTGCTGCATGTTAAAATAATTTTCTTTTTACTGAGGCTTACAGAAGGAATAGAAAAATGGTTTTAACTCTTGGCACAATTTTCATCTTTAGCAATATTAGGGCATATCGAATACACAAAGCCTCACTTAGTATCTTCTCCCTCCACAACATTCACTAAATGCCTTAGACTTTTAGAAATAATTTTGAAGCCATTTTACCTGTGATGGCTGGTGGTAAAATAGGTCAGTAGGTTTCTGTCCGCCAGGGACTAAGCAGCAATGTAATGCTATTCAGTGAAGCTGGGAAGCAGCAGTTATGAAATAACTCATCCAGAGACATACAGCTTAAACAAAACCCACCACGTGTAAATGTAATGTTCAGTGGGATAGACATATGCTTTAAGGTCATTCACTGGTGATCATGGGATTTCATAAACTGAACATTCTAAGGAAATCAATTTATAAAGAAAATGAAATCTCGCTGGCTTCTACGGGACTCCACTGAAGGTCAGAGACTATTAACCTCAAAGACTACACCACGATTTCTCTTAACAACTTACATACTTTATGTCTATAATGAACATTAATAACTGTCCATCATTGGTCACCAATGAGTCCTACTTCTGTGCATTTAAATTTCAAGTGTTTATGAAACATGGTAGAAGGGATTTCCAGGACAACTCAATTAAGAAAAACAAGCAAAACAAACTTTTAACAGTCTCCTGAGATTCCAAGATCTTTGCTTTTAGAGACAACTTGGCCCTTGATCCATTAGATTCCAAGTTGAACACTGTTGGGTACGCCTACCTTGCCCTCTGTGTTTGCTTACCCTTGTTCTGTTTATAATGCTCTGTACCATAAAGACTACGGGGTTGCCTGCTTTCCGAATGGCTTCCACAGCTTGTTCGTGGCTTGCATCTCTGAGGTCCATGCCATCCACCTGCAATGGAAGGCCTCAGCTTAACATTTCAAGAAGCTATAGAACAACAGAACAATTTGTGGATCTGCAGTTCTGAGGATCCTTGGAGGAGGCTCCTGGAAAATCAGTTTCAGAATGAAAAATAACTGAGACTGTATGTGAGGCTTCAGAACTTGAAATGTGGTCAGCAGACTGTGGTCCCTTGTTTTGGACACTGATTTCTTAATCAATTAGAATGAAGGCTCTGCTTCTGCTTTCCTTATACTGCTTGGCTGCTCCCTTTAATAAATCTGCATAATTAAAGAAATAATGTAAGGGAACTGCCTAGTAGCACTGTCTTCATCATGAAAGTCGTTGTAGAAAATTTTTTTCCAATTCATTAAGGGTGCTTTGGGAAGTGGGTGGGCGATGGCATTGTGTATTTTTCTCTGGACCAGGAAGCTTGAGGTTGAAAACAAAATTCTGATGTTCAGAAATAACAGGTTATGGTAAGGTTAGTTTTGCAAAGAATCTTTGGTGTAGACATGATAGGAGCAGGAAGCCAAGAAATTGTGCTTACTTGTTAGTAATTCTTATAAGTAGCTTGGAAATGAAAGTTATTTTGTAACCTTTTATCAGCGTGGCTTGCCTCTGTGATGATCAGCTGAGCTGATGCTACATGGATAGGAAGGAAAATAGTTTGAAAGGCCAAATGCTAATCCTGTCACAAAACTATAGGGTACTATATCATTTTATCATTTCCAATTACCACCATATGGTATATACAACAAAATAACGAAATTAGAAGGGACCCAATTCTGGAAAACTATTAGATCTCTGCATAGAACATCATCACCTTTAAAAAAGTATATACATAAATATAATATGCATGTAATTGAAAAACTCCCTCAGGCTGATACTTAGGGGATACTTAACATCTCTTTCAGTGCATATTAAAAATGACTTCTAACTTTTGTAGAATAAAAGTTAGTATTCATGTGTACTATATGTATCATTAGTGGGAAAATTTACCTTTGCTCACATCCAAAAAACTCTATACTTAGAATAAAATCATTTGCAAGTCTCTACTCATCTAGTCTATATACATTTTCAGAAACTCTTAGCAGAAATATGTCATAGAATCCCCAGGATTATAGAGGCCTAAGGCTCCCTTATTTACGAGAAAATCACCCACACAGAACAGCACTCAGCAAACCACTGCTAAACAGCATATAGTACTGTAAAAAAGATTTTACCACAAAAAAAATCATTTTCGATTTGATAGGGATGTTTTAATATTCTTAAGACACTTAAACAATATTTTGGTGAAAACTATGATCAATCCTTTCCAGAAATAATTATAAGCATTTCTTACTTTTTATACTTATGTCAAAGGTACTTAATAGTGAAGTACCCATAAAATAAACTGTCTTGCGATCGTCTAAAATGGAAATTTTAGGTAGAGTTCTTTAAAAGAGGGCTGAGAGTTCATCTAAAGAAAGGTAAGTGTGCAGGAAGAGAAAAAAAGCCCACCATTCTTCCTTGTAAGTAGTCAGAGGGAAAATAAAACATACACGGCCCTTGTTTTCTCTCCAGTCTCGATCTTCTTCCTTTTTCAGCACTCAGTAATCATCAATCGATCAATCACTCAATCCCCAAAATGCTAATTTTAAAATAATGGCTAAGTTACAACCTTCTTCTAAACAATTAAGGCATTTTAATGTATAAGTTCTATGGTTTTATAAAGTAAGCGACAATCTCTTGTATAACGTAATTGTCTCTCACTTTAAGTAATGGGGACTTACTATGTGTGAGTCCCCATTATATTTAACATTGTATAGTTTAACATTGTATTTATTTTTTTGCAGAGTTGAACTTTGGAGAGAACCAAGCAAATTTCATAGTAAGAAAGCAATGAGTTTCTATTTGGAAGCTGTCTCTTTTAATCTACTCTATAAATCCTGACAACTCAGAAAATCTGAATCAGGTATCTCTTTACCCTCCTAAGTACAGTAACACTATGCTTCTCATGATCAAATAATTTATCACAGTGCTCTGAAGTGACCTGATTACTTGTCAAGTCTGTCCCACTTGACAGGCAGGCAGGCGCCTCCTTCCCTGGGGGATGCCCAGAGCCCGCTAGAGCACCTGGAATGCAACAGAGGGAAGAGTCTATTTAAACTATTAAACTTTGCTTTGAATTAAGGAACTAGGTACAATCTGACCAAATGCTTTTCTCTCATATATAACCAAATGCACGCGTATATACATGTGTGTGGCACACACGCAGACCTGAGTGATGAATGGGCACAGCACTGAGAAGGGAAATCTGAGTTTTGCCTGGGGCTGGGGGCATTTATATGAAAGGTAACCAGGGCCTTAGCATTAAAGATTTCATAAGAAAGCCTCATTTGGAAAAAAATCTCATCCAACAAAGTTTACAATGAAATGATAATTATCAAGTATTTTTGAAATGAAATCTCAATTTCAACTTAATTATGATGTACATATTTTGCATGTGAATATACACTGTTAAAGAATTATTTCCCCAAGAAATTTGCTTTGCTCTTTTAACAAGAACTTAATTATTTTCTCTCAGGGCCAAGGTTTTTAAGAATGGTTGGTAACACTCTCAAACATCAAGATATATAATCTGTCAGCCTATACTAAAGACAACAATTATGGATGAAAAGAAACAAATAAGAAATGCTTTGCCCTGGCCAGGTGGCTAGGTTGGTTGGAGGGTTGTCCCCTACGCCAAATTGTTACGGGCTCGATTCCTGGTTGGGGCATGTACAAGAGACCACTGATCCAAGTTTCTCTCTCACATCGATGTTTTTCTCTTCTCATCCTCCACCCCTTCCTCTCTCTCTAAAATCAGTGAGCATGTCCTCAGGTGAGGATTAAATAAATTTTAAAAGTAAGAGAAAGAAAAATCCAAATGCTTTAACCACAAACACATTTTACTCTAATGTTCAGTTGAACAACCAATATAAAGATGGTGATCGCCTTGGTAAAGAGGACGCAACAAGTGAAGAGTTTTAGCAGAGAAAGCTCAGTGGAGGGTACCTCTACGATTCTATCTCCAGGTTTCAGGGTTCCATTTTTCCCAGCTGGACTATCTTCAAGAACATGTTTGATGAAAATGCCCCTCATCACTTCACCATTGCTCAGACGGCTCCCCATCCCTCGTCCACCAACAATGCTGATGCCCAAGGATTTGCTTGGTTCTCTCCAAAGCTCAACCCTGTAAAAAATAAACACAATGTTAAATGCATAAGAAAACAGGGGAAAAGCTCATGACACTGGATTTGGCCATTTTTTAAAAAAGAAATGACACCAAAAGCACAGACAACAAAAAGAATAGCCTAATTGGACATCGATAAAATTAAAACCTTTTGCTCATCAGAGTATATTATCATTAGAGTAAAATGGCAACCAAAAGAATAGGAGTATTTGAAAGTTTCATATCTGATAAGGGATTGAATATATAGAGAACCTCTAAAACTCAACAACAAAAAAATAAAAACATGATTAAAACTGGGCAAATAACTTGAATAAAAATTTCTCCAAAGAAGACATACATACAAAGGGCCCGTAAGCACATGTAAAGATGCTTAACACTACTAATCATCAGGGAAATGCAAACCAAAACTACAATACAATGAGATACCACCTCACGCCCATTAAGATGACTACAATAAAAAAAACAAAAAAGAAAGTAAGTGTTGGCAAGGAGAAATTAGAGAAACTGTGAGGAAATTTAGACCCTTGTGCATGCACTGTTGGCAGCAATGTATATTTATCTACTATTGGAAAACAGTATGGAAGTTCCTCAAAAAATTAAAAATAAAATTACTATATGATCCAGCAATTCCATTTCTGGATATAGACTCAAAAGAATTCAAAGCATGGTCACGAATATATACTTGTACAACCACATTCATAGAATCATTCACAATAACCAAAAGGTAGAAGCAACCCAAGTGTCCATCTACAGGTGAATGAGTAAGAAAAATAGCATATACAAGTAATGGAATATTATCCAACCTTGAAAAGAAAGGAAATTGTGACACATTCCACAACATCGATGAACCTTGAGAACATTATGCTCGCTGAAATAAGCCGGCTAAGTGAAACAGAGCACAAACTCTGGAATGATTTCACTTATCTGATGAACCTAGAATAGTCACATCCACAGAGTTGTAAGTAGAAGGGTGGCTGCTAGAAGTTGGGAAGAGGAGGAAATGAGGAGTCATTAAATGAGTACATTTACAATTTTACAAGATGAAAGAAGTTCTGGAGATGATGGTGGCAAGGGTTACACAGCAGTCTGAATGTACTGGATGTCACAGATGTGCACACTTACACAAGGTTCAAATCGTTAACGATGATCATAAATATTTTAAAATTCAATGGAATGTCTTTATATATTAACTTTTCAAATATTATTTGCTCAATTTATTAAAGTTTGATCAGTAGTAGAACAAGGTCACTTTGAATACTTCCCAATTACGTGTTTTACACATTCTGATAAATACTCATGCATTTCTGAAGCTGATTTGTTACAATACTGGACTTACATATACTCCAGGCCGGGCACAGGCCAATGTTAAAAATACCATTTTTTAAGCCCTCTATTATTGTAGACGTTAAGTAATCAAGAAATGCAGCTACCCCTGAAAAGGCAGTTCTAAGCTTAGCAACCCAATCAAGAGAAAGAACATTCCTGCACACACTACGTTGGACGCTGACCTATGTCCAAGTCTTTCTTGCCAGTGCAGATCTGGCAACTAACAGTCAGTGTCTGCCAAGATCCTCCATGATCTGATCCCACTACCATCTCCACAACGGCGTCTCCCACGGCTCTCCCCTCTCCTCTGTCCATTCCATTCCAAGCACACCATCTTCTTGCTATTCCCTAAGTTCAACAGACACGTGCTCCTGCCTTGGGGCCTGGGCACTTGCTACTTCTGTCTTGCATTAACTTCCCCTAAACACAAAGGAAACACATCAACTCATTTATCATAAATCCAAGTATCTAGAAGAGCTGTGGATGGACTGAAAGTACACATCTTGTGAAAAGGGTGGGATAGAAGAATAAGCTGACTGGCAGTGAGGGGTTTGGCCAAGATGAGGGAGCAGCTCAGGGAACTGGAGGAAAACAGAGACATCAAGCGGAGAACTCTGAGACAGTGAGACTGCAACCTGCTCCATGCTTCAGGGAGACAATGGTGGACATTAAATAGGAGAAGAAAGCATGGTCCCAACATGCCCTCAACCTTGACATTCAAGGTGCTCACAGAAGAGAGGAAAAGTTGGAGTGAGGCTCCAGGGCAAGGAGGGAGGTCCCCAAAAGAAGAGGCTGGGGATGCACTAGCACCCCAGGTGGAGTGAGGGGTTGACTACTGATCAGACTGAGTCACATGATGAGACACTTCTTAGATCCGCAGTTTTTTTCTTTACTAGAAATCTACAACCCTGGAGACCCTACCTGTTAGTTCAGAAACATCTCACCATGATCCTTATCTTATAAAATTTGTATGAACAGTTTAAACTACTTAAATTCCCCTTCCTCACGTTCTTTCACTCTAGGAATTCTGTGAAAGACAAAAACCAACAACCTTCCTTGTCTCTCAAGCAGTTCATAAAGTAAACTGGCAAAGTAAGTAAGTCAGTAAAGTTAGCCACTGTATTAATATTTAAGAAGCCAGAATACATGGATGGGACTCCTAAATTATTCTTTCAAGAAATAAAAAGTTAAAAGACAAGAAAGAAAAAAAGAAAGTATCTCCTAGGGTTTTTGTGGTTGGTATAAATTAAGAAGTGGGTCTTATAATTTCTTGATTAAAAATAGTAGCAGTAGCAAACACTTATTAAGGGCTGATCACATGCTGAACATTATTATCTAAGTTCCACACACTCCCATTTAATTCTCACATCATCTTTATGGGGTGGACATGCTTGTTAGTCCCATCTTACAAAAAAGGGAAGCAGCACAGAGGGGTTAAGCAACCTTTGGATAACAGCACGATATGCTTCCCCAGGGTTTGGCACAGACAGCAGTGTTTCAAAATAACCCTCCCTAGAAAAAAGGCTGTAACAACTGAAAACACTGGAGAGATAACCAAAGGTGGACTGCCAGAATGAGAGCAGTGCTGGGGAACCAGGCTCATTATTCACTGAACGGAACAAGGCAAACATTCCCTGGAAAGAAGACCCGTAAAAGAAAAATTTTATAGATCGTGTACGGAGTTAGTTGTACGTAAAAATGGCAGCCTTTCGTAGACCTATACAGAGATGTAAATAGAATGAAATTCGGAAAAGCAAAAGGGAAACAGCTCTGCAGCCAGGCTGTCTAAGCTGGAACCAAGTCCAAGCCGGGTTCAAGTCCTGCTCTTTTGCTACTTGACAACTGAGTGACGCTCTGCAACCTATTTAGTCTCTCCCTTGCTTTCCTCATCTGTGACATGGAGCCAATAAGAAGCTCTGTATCAGACTGTTGCTGTAACTATTAAATTAATGAAAACATGTAAAGCGCAAAACAAAGCTTTGGCACACAGTACACAACCAGTAAGTCTGTCACTCTTACTATGATTATGATTACTGAAGCAATGTGATTAACCAACAGATACAACTTAATCCATATGACAAATGGGCAAATACGAGCTCCACCCCTTCAACCCATTTACACCTACATGTTGTTTGTTAGGGCGCGGCACCATTTTCTGCCCCTCGGACTGACAAACACCTTTTTTTAAAAAAATGATCATATGATCAAGTAACAAGGATATAAGGAAAAGGGAACTCTCATATATTGGAAAAAGAAGAAAAACTGATATAGCCGTCTCAGAAAACAAGCTGACAACTTCTAAGAAGGTAAACAGGACATTAAAATCTATGAACCAGCAATTTCACTTTTGGGTATGTGTCTGGATAAATTCTCATAGATAACTATCAGGTTTCCTACAGAATTATTATAATAGTGAATAACTCTTAACTATTTAAAACTCGATTTGGGAATAAACTGTGGTATATTCATATACTGAAATGCACTACAACAACTAAACTGAATTAATAGATCTTTAGGAATTGTAACAGATCTTTAAAATAATGGATTGAGAAAAAAGTAAGCAAGCTGGAAAATGACATATAAAACAGTATGACACCAATTTTTTAAATCAAAATTACATGCAAAATAAAACAGCTTATTTGCAATTTTAAAATTTGCACGTTGCTAAAAAGTATCCTATTTCTACCCAAAGCGCAACTTTCTGAATGCACGAATAAGTGTCCCACCACATTTTCAAAGATATAAAGAACATTCATAGCATCTGCTCCTCATTTACTAAAAGGTGCGGTTACTTTCATAAGTTTCCTCATAATATTCTATGAACATAATACTCAATGAAATTTTCCCCAAAAGTACTTTAGTGCTTCTTTGTAGAAGTATCATTTTTAAGACTTATGAAAACTCAAGACATACTCTCTCTAAATGCAGTCACTACCTTTAGAGACATCTCTAGGCAAATATGAAGGTTAAAACTTAGGATAAAATTAGAAAATATTCCTGTCTAGATATTACATTCATTCTTTCTCATAAGAAAATTTCATAATGATTTCAGTGTTCAACACCTTCTATTTGCATAGTTGTCAGTGATGATGATGAAGACAACAATGACGACGGTGGTGGTGGTGGTGATATTTGACCAGGCCAGCCACTGACTGAGTGCTCATTCTGTATCAGGCACTGTGCTAAGAATTTTAAATGAATTATCACAGTAAATTCCCCCATCCCCCTAATTTAAAAGATCCTATTATTAATTCCATTTTATAGATGAAGGAACTGAGGCCTAGCAGAGATTCGGTAACTCATCTTAGTGTTAAAGCTAGAACTCACACAGCTCTTACTGACTCCAAACATTCTGCACAGTGCTTTCCGAACGTGGCTTTTCCTCCCACAGTGTTATTACATCTGCGCCCTATCTTCCGCTTTCCCTGTGAGTACTGTCCTCCAACAAAGCTCAAGTTCATCGCTGTGGTCACCAGCTACAAAATAATTTCATCTGGCAATTGTGCTTCTGTCCTCAAAGGAGAAACTTAACATCTTACACTATTTTTATTTATTTTTTTGCCACAGACCTAGCATTTATATTCTGTTCTCAATATGGGTAATGTGGAGACTGTGATTTCTTTAAGCAGGCTAAGCAGCTTTTAAAAAATTCAAATGAAGTAGGCCAGGCGGTGAAAGACACATACCATATGATCTCACCTATAAGTGGAACCTAATCAACAAAACAAACAAGCAAGCAAAATATAGCCAGAGACATTGAAATAAAGAATGAACTGACAGTAACCAGAGGGGAGGGGGAAGGGGAATAACAAGGGAAAAAAGGGGAGGGGTCATTAAGGAACATGTATAAAGGACATATGGACAAATCCAAAGGGGGGCAGGATTGAGGGTGGGAGGTGGAGGTGGGTGAGGTGGGGGTGTATGGTGGGGGAAAAGGGAGACACCTGTACTTGAACACCAATAAAAAAATAATTCATATCAACAAGTTGTTTTGGATGGCTGGAAATGCTTATAGAGTTTTGTGTGTGTGTGTGTGTGAAAGCAATGTACATTTTCTATACTCTGAACATGAATCAACCCAGAAAATGATTCAATGTGATGACTGCTACTTCATATTCTTCTGTGAGCAAGAAAAATCATGAAACTGTATATCTCTGAAGACTATAAATTACTCTCCTTGAGCATTTTACTTATTCATTGTAAAACATATATTAAGTTTTTACTAAGTGCAAGGCACTACTATGATGGTCACCTTTAATCTGCTCGGAGGAAGTGTCCAACGCTTATTTATATTTTACACTTAATGAAAAATACCTTATTATTTTATTTAATTACACTGTGCATTGCTGTATGTCACCTATCCATGTACATTACAATTTCTCTGAAGGCAAGATTTATGTCTAATGTTTCCCTGTTACCACAAAATCATCAGCTTCTTGTCTGGGTCCATAATCAGAACTCAATACATTTCTACTAAAGTGAATTTGATTTTATTTAGCATGAACACGGAAACCTGCCTTAGTGATGTACAGTGATATGCTGAGCCTATTTGGGACAGTCATCTTGTCCGTTACATATGAAATCGGTCATAGACAAACACGGGTTTGAATAATGGCAGCCCGCGATAACGAGACGCTACTAACACAGGATCGTGTGGCACACACGTTTTGAATATATCGTTTCTACAAATGCTAGAGAAACTTTACATTAACATTTGATGGTATACATAAGATGTACTCCGTACTACACGCCAAACTCTCACGTACATGTTAGCTGTAACCCTGTGTGATCCATATTATCTTCTGAACCTCTCCACAGGCATATTAGAGACAAGTACACACGAAGAAGTGCAGGCATATTAAACAACCTGCCCAATGGCACAGTGTAAAGTTGTAGTACAGCACTTGAAACCACGCGTTCCTATCTTTAAACAGTGGGCAGGCTGAAGACAGGAGGAGTCCTTACCGCCGGGGCTGGGTCCAGTTGCTGTACGCTGCATTCTGAAGCTCACTTTCTTCTCCCTCTCCTTCTTCTCGCTCTGGCAATTCTGGAATGTCTCTGTTAAAGAGTTATACAGTGAGTACACCCAGATTCCTAGTAACCCCACGCAAGGCTGCCATATATGTCCTTGACTGATTTGGCTAAAAAGGCAGAACTGCTTTATATTTTCAGCATACTTAGCCAGGTAGTATATATAGTTTATGTTAAGGGGAAAATAAAAACCTTATTAAGCAAAATTAAAAGCTTACATTACAACCAATCTACCCTAACTTAGTCTGCAGATATAGCTGAACACTAAGGGTCTTGTCTGGTCTCTTTCCTGGTGAAACATGGGAGGATAAATGAAAAGAGAAGGGGACAGATACAGAATTTTAAAGAGAAACTATTCAACAGGTATTTTTTTATATACCTATCATGTGCAAGAAGATAGAGGCACCATATGAGTTATAAGCTCCCACAGCCCCGGCTGATGACCCCTGACCTAAAGAATTTAGGATTACGTAAGCCAAGAGTTTAGCATCCCTGCTTCCTAAGAGTGGACCAATTCATTCCCTTCAACTTTCGAAGATGAAAATGCTTATGGGTCACCTCCAGCCTATCCAGAGGGGCCAGACATAGACCACTCCATACAGGAAGCAGTTTACAATGTACCCGTGTTCAAGGTCACTTTTCAATTTCAATTTCAATTAGGAGTTCAGATTTTGCCAAATGCCAGGCATATAACAAAATGTGTCCAGTCAAGTACCATAAGGGCAACAGAAAATAGTCAAATCAATGATGGTGACTTATGCCATTAGAAGAAATTGAATTTCTAGAGAAATTTTCATATATTCACTTGAAAGCAGAGAAGGCTATAAAAATTTTGATTCAAAAATTATTTTCAGCTGATTTTTACAGAAACTGAAGACTCTAAAGAAAGCATATGCTCAAATTTTATCCATTCTCCATCGGCAGGAATACTGAATCCTGTTGAACGACATAATCTGTGGACTCTGAGGTCAGAAGTCGTTAATCCAATAGTTCATCTGCATTTGGACGTGTTTCACAACATCTCTGGCAAGTAGATGTCCAGGCTCTTACGTGAATTTCCCATTTTTTCCTTTGACCTGATGGTTAGTTTTTTTGTTTGTTTGTTTCAACTATTAAAAGGAAGTCTACCTGCCTATAGGTCCTGTCCACCAGCTGTGTGTTTGAATTCCCCTCTCGTGCAAACGGAGGAACGAGGCTGGTCGTGATGCTGGGGTTCTGAGAGTCTAAGGCAGACAGTGGGAGAGGACTGTCGGGAATGGAGTCACAAAAGAGGCGATTTTAAAAGTGATACTAAGACACTGACTGAAAACGAGACAGTCTGAGTGAAGCTGTTATCCAGATGATTCAAGGCAGAGAGATGAAAACTAGGACTGACCCTCTGGAACGTACCTAGAAAGAATATTATAGAAGCAGCAGGTGTGGAAAGCAGACAAAAAGGAGAACTTAGGAAGAGTTGCTAAAATATCCAGCAACAGCCATGGGCTGGGTGGAGGTCCCCACCCCTGGACTCTCAGCGACGGGGCTACTCAGAAACACTCAGAGTGCCTCACAGGCTCATGCTTCTTTAGCTGCAAGAAGACTACTATCCTGAATTCTCTGATACAAAGGACTCATCCTCTTCAAATGATTCTGTAGCCTGGAATCCTTTCACTATCTGAGACATGTCCCTATACATGTGTTGATTATTCCTTATGCATCCTAGAGTGTGGTTTGCGGGACTCAAGTGTCCTGTGCTCCAAAGAAAAGAATGGACCGATTCTCTTCCTCCTGCACTCACTCAGCCTGGAGTGTTGTTGAATACCAATGACATTTCTGTCAACTATAAAAATCCCCTTTACATGTGCATTTAGGTGCCAGACATTGGCACAAGGTCACACAGTAAAGTAGCAGTGACCTTTCAATTGAGGCCATTTTACTATAAAACCTGAGCTCTTAACCTACATGCTATGCTGCCCATATTTTTATCCCGGGCTTGGGCAATTTTTTCTTTGGATCCAATGGTTTGAAACATGGAGCCTGACTGTTTACATTCCAGTCTTGGCTCTGCCACTTATTAACTATGAAACTTGGGCAAGGTAGTTAACCTCTCTCTGGTGCAGACTCCTCCTCCATAAAATGCAGATTGTTTTGTTTTGAGCGCCCTTATGTTAACAGCAAACACACTTTCTCTGCAGTGAAGCAGCCAGTCACAGCACTGCACCACCTAGGCCATTCCCTGGTCTGCTGCGGGAGGCACAGTGCTGCAAGCAGCTCTTTCTCCCTGATACATTTTGAGTGCATTTAAGGCCTCAGTGCTTAAAAGAAATATGATGTTACTTTGGGATATTCTTTGATTAAGCCATCCATAATGACATTTCAGAGAGATAGTGGAATAACTGCTTTTAGCATTCTGACAGAAAGCATCAGGAAGCTCTAATCAATTCATGCCATTAACCCTGAGAAGGACATTCTAGAATGGAGTGTGGCTGAGCTTTGTACAGACAGGGTAGAATGAATACTCCTTTTTCCATAGAATTCACGAGGCCTCAAGGCCAGGACATTCCCTCACTTTATTAAACACACACCTTCCCTTCCCTAACACTTTCTGTGTTACTTCAGTCACGTGCCGTGTGCAGAGGGAACAGTGATGTCATATTGCGATCCTGCAGAGTCACTGGTCACCGAAGTGTTCAGGGCTGTTCTAACGTTCTCTGAGGAACGGTAGAGCACTTCTGAGAAGATCTCAGAGTATTTACAAAGCCATTTCTGCTCTTCTGCATGCCTAAAGAGAAATCTGGTACTCAGTTGCCAATGCAACAGAAAAAAAACAGGCCCACAGCTGAGAGTACAAAATAGTACATTTTACCTGGAAAAGCAATTTCACATTATTTTTCTGTCTTAAACTCAGCAGCAGCATCAAAACCTAGTTCCTGCCTTTCCTAAGGGGAAAAATACAACTTTTTCCTGTTCTTAATACATTGTGTATCAAGAGCATTTAAAAGGCATATGCTCTCTGCTTCCTAACGTGTGTGTACGTGTGTGTGTGTGTGTATATATATATAAAGACATTCAGGTGAACATTCTCTAAAAGAGTAAAAAATAACAATTAAAATATTTCTCAATCTGTATGTATGTTAAAAAAAGGAATAAATACAATTTCTGAAGATGCTTCAAAATATTTACAAAGAGGAAAAGCATGATAAAATACTACACAAATTGTAGCTTCCAAGGAATTGATGAGTAATATTCATACCTAGGGTGAATTTCTCCAAACTCAGTATGTTAAAAGTGCTATCTATATTCAGCAGTATAATCAGAGATAATTTTAGTGTTCTGATTTGAATTTTTGTGTATTTCCACACTATGTCATAATTGCTTAAGTACGGGGGGAAGGTGAAAATATTTTTTTTTTATGTTGAGAGAAAGAAAGGAAATTTCTTTCATTGCTGGTCCTCCTTTACTGTGGATTCAAAACTCTTCGTTATAACCTACTACATCATTCATTCATTATGGTAGATTTACTGTTTCATTTACCTGCCAGTGTATGGAGACAAAATATCCAGTGCCATTATTCCTCCAGGTTGTTGTCCCAGGTTTATTCTAAAATCTTCCAAATGCTCTGCAGGCACGTAAGTAATTCTGGAACAGAACATAATCCATGAGAGCAAAGGGAGCAAAGCTTTGGCAAACTCTTAGGAATAGCTTCCAAAATACAGAAATAAAGTATATTGTCCCTTCATCCCTACTGTTTCACACAACTCATTTAATCAGCTTACTCATCAGAGTCCAAACTTCAACAAGAAAAAGTATCCTATAGTAAGAACAACAGAAGTTAAAATTTAAAGTGCTGCCAATAAACTATGTGTTTATCAATAATTACATGAGGGAGGAAAACAACATTATTATTATTTCCAAATGGGGAGGGTAAAACAACTTTTTGTACTTAGAAAGATCTATAAATTCTTAGGAAAATAACTGTCAGTAGTAACATTGATTTCATCCAGAGAGTCTTGGTTTCCTTAGCAGGAACAAATTAGGGATACACTATTAAAACACAGAGTGTTTATTTTATGTAAATAACTTTATAGTCTTCCACAATGAATACTTAATTATGGATATTAACAAGTATTATCAATAATCAATAATTAAATGTTAGCTCTATTAAGTTATGAATACTCCAAACCTGAAGTTAAGCTGTTAAAGTTTATGGAAAGATACTCTTACTTATTTGTAGCAACTTCTTGTAAGTTCATTTTGGTTTCAGACAAAACCAACTGTTTACCCCTGAATGGTCACTTACTAATTCAACAAGCACTGGCTGAATGCCTATAATGTGGAACACACTGAGTCAGATGCTGACTACAGATATAATGTTTAAGCAATGATATTTGAAAACTCAAGTTTAGGGCTGCCCTATAAGGCTTTATAGTTGATACACTTGTTTCAGTGGGCTGTTCCAAGATACTCAAATTAATGAAAAGGCAAGCATTTGAAGCCAGTTCAGCATGTTTGCACAATTAAAAAAGAAATATATAGACAGATGCACAATGTAAAAATTATAAGGACTATTAAACCAGCTATCCATAACTTACCCATAAAGACAGTAACTTAAAACCTTAGTGCTGGGGTGCAAGGATGAAAGGATTGTCTTTTATGTTGTAATAAAATAAGAATCACCCCAATGTCATAATTTAGTGAGTGAGGAAGGCATGTAATTTCAGTATACTGGGTATTCTATAAAAAGCATTTACTCTGTGAAGTCGCTCAGATTTGGAATCAGAAGACACAGTCCTGTTACTCATCAGGAGTGTGACAGGCGGGTGAATCACCACCCTCAACTGCAGAAAGGCCATGCTTTTTATGAGGCTACTGGAAACTGACATGTATACTACAAATGTTCTGACGGGACATCAGCCAGCCTTGCTACACCTGATCACCCTGGCAAATCCGAGGGCCCCTGGGAATCTCTTCATGACACTTTTACCTAGAGCTTTAAAAAATGGAGCAGGAACCTAGATGTAGGACTAGGCTGGGTCAGAGAGTTGCATTCTAATTTGGACCTTACTAAATCTAGTCATCAATAAAAACACCTTTTCCATGGTATTAAAATACCCGGTCCAGCAAAAGTAAGGCCTGCTTGAGTGGGGATGGTAGAGTAATAATATGAGTCTAATAATTTAGTTTTAATTTGAACATTTCACCTAAAATGTCATATGGTGTGCTTGAGTGTGACATTGTTATGTTATAGAATTACATGCTTATGATTTTGTAATAAAAGATTTTGTAATAAAAAAGGGGCATTATTTGTGCTGGACCATGTATATTGAATAGTAAATTTATATTTATTCATTCAAAAATAATAAGTCAAAATATCTAACACACGATACTGGAAAAGAAGACTGATTGTATTTTACACAAAAGATAAAAATAAACAAAAAACCCCAAGCCTGACAAACCTATTCAAGAAAACTGGCATTTCTGAAGATCCAATGTGGTCGAAGACATAAAAGTAAAACCTTAAGGAAAAAAAAAAAGCCAGGGGGAGGAGTGGGGGGAGGAAGCTAGATATGATAGTGAAAATAATGATAATCAGTTCAAAGTATTTAATTTTTTAACTGGCTTGAGAAGGAAAAGATATTTCTGTATCAAATAGTTTAAAGGAATTTTCCTCTGTATTTGTTCAAAGATGGTTTTCTTTTTAGCAAAGGGTGAGGGATGGGGAGTGTTACAAATATTTTTCTGGTATTTTAGATAACGGTGAGAAAGGTTACAGAAGGCAGAGCTCCCACAAATATTTAGCCCGCCCTGCACCGCGTGGCCGCCCGAACCAGCATCCCATAATGCAGCAGCACACGCGGAGCAGCCCCACTCAGGCCTGCTCACACAGCCACGCAACGCGCCCACATCACCAGGAAGAGCAGCACTGCATTAGGAACCGCACAAACCCACTGAAACTGCTTCTTTGAGAGCTGTGTTGAAGAACTCCTAAATGTAAACTAACCTTTGGTTAGACACGGAGTGGAAGAAAACATGTAACATCAGTGATGCCGAAATGTGATACGGCTCTTAATCCAGGGTCTGCGCCTGCACACACAGACTGGATCGTCCCTGACAAAGGAGCTTAGAAGCTCAGGAGTTGAAAAATATGACTTTCAAACAGTCTCACAATTATTAGTGCAATGCAAAAAATGTAACAATCTCACACCTTTGTTCCTATATAAATGAAGGGAAAAAAACCCCAAATCTATATACTGAATCTGTATCTGGATCCATCCCTGCATCAGAATGTCACAAAAGCATGAAGTGGTTTCCACAGACAAGTTGTCACACACAGCCATAATGAGCTTTTTGAATCACCGCTACTCACACATAAAAGGGGGCCCGATCATCAGCAGGTGCTGTAGAAAATCTAGAATGTGAAGCATACGCCGTGGCATCTTTTTACAATGGTGTTAACAAATGTCACTGTCTTGTGCTGAATATGAGATGCACACATATGTAGTTAAAAAGTGGGCGCTCCTGGTTGTTTCTTCCCCCTCTCCACCCCCCTCCCTTCTACACCTCCCCCAGAAAAGCATCTGCTCTTTACTGGTGTCTATAGCAATGATTATTAACAAGCATGGAAAAATGTAACTGCAATCAATCTTTTATTCCTTGATCAGGAATTCATCCCACACTTTAGGTTAAGGCAGGTGAATTCTGATTCAGCGCAGTAATTATCTGGCAGATGTTATAAGCAGCTGCTGCTAAGCGCAAAACCCTTTCTATTATTACAGAAATATAAGAGCTCCTGGCAAGGTGGAGTGAGAAGTGAAACAGAATGCATTCTGGTGAGGCTTCACATCTGGTTTTCCACAGAAAATAATGAAACCTGGAACTTAAACTGGCTGTTCTTGAACTCTTGAAACTCGAATTATCTACCCAGGCATGCACAAACGCATGCTCACCGAGTTCCTGGCTCTCTATGGTAAAAGGCAAAAAAGAAATCCAGCGTATTGCCTCGGCAAGCAATGCTCTTCCTAAAATCAATCAGTTATGTAACTCATCCAGTAAATCTTTTTTTTTAAAGTCCCTCCAATACACTTCTCTACCACCGCCCCAGATAAAGCTTGATTCATAAACAGAAATAAAAGGAAGAAACATGGATGGAGCCCAAATCCAGGCAAAGACTACAAAGCCTAATTAGCCAGAGGCAATGCACGGCTCCATTCAGGGTAATAGGGGCCTTCTGGGAGGATTACTCACATGGCTTTCAAGGTAATTCTAAACTTTCAGCTTCATGAAAGCAAGTGATCTGGAAGGCACGGGGCCAAAAACACTTCATGCAAAATGTATGGAACACACTGCTCAGCCCGGCTAACCCAAATTATTATTTGTTTTATCATTTAGCACATTTTTTTTCTGAAAAAGATGATGATTCTAATTTCTCTCTACCATGCACCCAATGGGTCAAACCATGACCATCTGAATCACAGCTATAGTAGGACACTTGAGAAGAAATCGAACTGTTACGATGGCATGCTTGTGAGTGTGTGTGTACGTGCTTTGCATCTTCTGGCTTTTCCCAAAACTAAAATCATCTTTTAAAGAGAAGAGATTTCAGACCTTTGATGAGATTCAGAAAAATACAACGGGGCAGCTAATGGCGATTGGGAGAACTGTGTGAGGTCCCAAGGTGCCCACTTTGAAGGGCATCTCAGTGGACTGAGGCATCATAGTCCTCTGCACACTGTTCCTTGTGTCTTGTATCTTCAATAAATGTCTCTATTGTTCATATTTCATGGCTGGGTACCTTCTGGACAGACCTCGTGTATCATTCACCATTTAAGCAAAAGAAATGGACATTGGATCACGGTGACAAGAAAAGCATTTAAAGTTTCTCTTTTTTCTTAGTATAGAGGCACTGATATTTTTAATGATGTTCACTTGTGCTCACATTATTCTTAAGATAATTGACGGACTGTCACAGGATCTGATAATCTGTTCCATCATACAATAGAAGTCAAAAGGCATGCAAAAATATAAAAGTTCCTTAGTAAAATTCTGCCTCAAAATAATACTGTTTTATGAAAAGAATCCACTCTAAACAGTATAGATTTTCTACTTTTTATTGAAGACAGAATGAAAACCAGATTGAAGATATTATTTTTCTTATCTAAGCTCTTATAATATGTAGTTTACAAAATAACAATACAGAATGCAGTCAATAAAGTAGCATTAATACAAAAAAGTCCACCAACTAGTAATCACTGCATCAATTTAAGGTCAACAGTCTTTCCCTGAACTCTTACTGTTTCATCCCTTCTACAATAAATACAAATACTCAATGGTTAATGTGTATTATGGGGAAAAGCCGAACTATTACATCGATGAGGCGTGACAATAAAGTCATGAACTAATTTTTATGTTGGCTCAAGAAATGCTTAGTGACTTAAAAACCAAACCACATATATGACGTGTTTAGGCACACTATGGGATCATGGGGCAGTCGAGGCACTTCCCCCAAATATCCTCCACGATCAACATTCGGACTACATCAACATACTGATGAGTCGCTCGGCTCATCTCTCAGAGGTTCAGGGAAGGGGAATTACTGCTCAGACTGGCGCTGTTCTACATGGTCTTACCCATTACTGGCCCTTAAATGACTGGCTCCGTTCTAGGACCCATGCGGGTCAAGTAAGTAGTGCACAATTCCTTACACTGAGGGCCAATCAAAACTTCTCTGTAAGATCCTAAGGGTGGACCCCTCCTGTTCTGTGAGAGATATCATATATCTCACATCTAAGGCTTTTGCAAAAATCACTGGAAAATTGAAATTAAAGAGAGAAAAGCAACGTTGTTTTAAAATATTTTTTATAGCAGGCATTTATTTGTTTCAAGAAACGAAAGACATGACCCAGTTCAGAAAAGTTAAGATTCCACACCTTGAAACAGCTGTTTGGATCACAACACTGGAGACGCACTCCAGCCGATGTGCACAAGTTCCACGAATGGCCAGTGCTCCCCCCTCGACTTGGGACAGCTGCAGGGTGGGGGACGGACGAGGGAGCAGATGTCTGAATTATGCCACCCCCCCAAACTAGTTCTAGATCGTCTCCTCCTTTGATTTTGAGGTAATCGAGACCCCTTCTGGATGACACTGAGGCCGTGTATTCCTGGAGTGAGGACCCACGTCCTTGGCCACCTGGGCTGCTCCGGTTGTCCTTTTGATCTCCCTGAGTGGTTCCAAGGGATCTTAGGATTGCTGTGTCCTCCCACCTCCTACCAGAACGGGAAGGCCTTTTGGCGGGAGTTTTCTCCTTTTCCTTTCTCTTCCCGGGGGCTTCAGCCTGGCTTTGGGAGACTGCCTGCATTCTGTTCACTCATGTTGTCTCCGCCCTGCCAGCTGAGATGACGGGTCCAGCTCCTGCACCTTCCAAGGTCTCTGCAACAGGTTTGCTGGGCATGTCCCTTCCTGCCATCACACTCAGGCTGCCCCTGGGTGTCACTGCCGCTGCCGCTGGTGCTGCAACTCTGGCCAGACGCTGCTGGTGCCGGGGTGAGGAAAGACAGTGTGTCCCTAAGCACAGAGTACTTGTGTGCAGAATGTTTTCAGGCTCTTTCCCCACCAGCAGAAGCAAGAAAGGTGGCCTCAGACACCTCAGCGGCCATGGGAAGGCTCTTGATGCTGACCTGGTCTTGGTCACCTTCTTCAAGGAGCTCCATGGCTGCTGGGCTCTTCCTGTCCTCTGCCTCCGACACAGGAACGCCTATCACTTCACAAGCTGGGTACAGCTGTAAGCCTCCCCTAGGGGGTCTCAGGGCGAACACCAGGTCTTCCCAGTGTGCAAGCAGATCTTCTCTTGCATCTGACGGGGGCGCAATTGTAGATAAAAAGAGTGGCCTGTGGCAAGTTTCAAGTGGAGCTGTTTTTGTCATGACTGTGCATGGACAACTGTGCAAACTTCAAAGCAAGCAGCCCGGTCAGCTCCAAGCTCTTCTCCGACTTCAGAAGTCATGTCAGTCATGACTGACCAGGTGTGTCAGTCATGTTGGCACCGACTGCACAGCTGACAGCTGGTTGTGCCAGCGGCAGGACATCGGCTATTGTGAGGTCCAGGCTGCTGTAAGTGATGCCCAAAGTAACCATTTGCACACTGTTGTGCCTATAGATCACTTCTCCTTCTCCTTTATCTGGTTGAAGGTGCTCTCAAATAAGGAGATATGTTTGAACACGGGGAACTTGCCCCGTGCAGCTGCCGCTGCAGCTTCCCCGTGGAGCCACGTGGCTGCTCTGGGTGCTACCCTCCGATAGCGTCCTGTTGCTACTCATGTCTGTCTTTCATTGAGACCGCTGTATGTCCTCTTTGGAACCTGCCCCTTGGTCTGAACTGCAGCCCCTCACAGGTCACCTTTACACTTTGCTGTCTACCTGCAGCCGTCACACACAGCACCGTGTCTTCATCCCCACAGCCGCCCCCACAGGAAGGGACCGCTACCCCATCCGGGGCAGAGAGGATGAGGCGCACATGCACAGTCCTAAAATATTTCAACATTGTTATCTTAAAGTGACTATCTAAGATCAAGAACTACTCAGGAACAGTCAAACTCTTAAGTGACTTATATTAAATAAATATGTAATTTTTGTATATCAAACAGAAGTATATTCTAAGGGGGGGAAAAACCTCTTATTAATGAACTGAAATCCCTGAATTTCCCAAGACAAACCAGGGTCCAAATGATACTTACTTTATGTCAGGCCCAATGAGAGAATGTCTTCTCAGCATGGCTCGTGCCTGGGCACTGGTTAAACTGATGGTAGATTCTTCATTAATAGACAAGATGCAGTCCCCAACGGCAATCCTGCCATCTCGACTAATGGCGCCTCCATGAATAATGCTTCGAACAATCATCCCCAAGCCATCTTTATTAGCACTTACTGTCATCCCTATGGTAATGGAGGAAGAGAGATATGAATTAACTTGGCGACTTTCAAATTCATCTTATTTTGAAAGTCACACAATCCCTATGCATTAGGAGTAACTTTTTCTTCATCCTCACCCAAGGATATTTTATTACGGATCTTAGAGAGAGAGGAATGGAAATGGGGCTGAGAGAGGGGGCAGGCATAGAGAGACAGAGAGAGAGATGTGGATGTGAGAAACATCGATCGTTTGTTTCCCATACACAGGTACGTGCCCTGACTGGGAACCGAACTCGCAACATTTTGGTGTACGGGACAAAGCTCCTGCCACCTGAGCAACTGGCCATGGCAGGGCTAACTTTTTAAGCCAATAATAAACAATCAAAATAAAAGAAAAAGTTTCTAACAAAAGTATTTTAGAGTAAATTTTACAGTGTGAAACTGTCCAGACACAGACGCCCCCTGTTGAATACATCAGAGATTAAACAGGTCTTCAGGGGAGCGCATGCACCTTAGGCTACTTGATGCGTCACCCCTTACACAGAAAGCGCTGCCAGGGAGAATATTTTGACAGTATCAGATGAATTTTATAATAGGGGTTCATCATGCCCTGGCTGGTGTGGCTCAGTGGATTGAGTGCTGGCCTGCAAACCAAAAGGAGTTCACCTCTTATATGCATAAAAGAATAAAGAATAGAACTACGGATGGAAAATTAGTTCAATAAATTAAGAAACTGTGTACTACTTTATTCCCAAATCATATGTTCCTTTGGTACATACTTATTATGTGCTTACTATGTGTCAAGTACTATGCTGGTGGCTTGAGATAAAAAAGCGTACGAGAATTACTAACATCAAGATGCTTATATTAAAGTCTTACCCTCAGTGCCTATCACAGTGCCTGAATGTATAGTCATCTGTTGGACTGAACTGCTATGAACTTAATTCTATTCTATTCCCATTTTATCTTCAAATCTGAAGTTCTATAATCTCCAGATTTGGATGTTCAATTGCCCTCTTGACATGTTCCCTAGATGACTAATAGTAAATACAACCTTAATATTTGTAAGGTCGAATTTCCAAGTCTCTATCTCCCCTTATTTCTCCATTTGTCTTCCCCCTTTTGGTGCCGACACCGCATTACTACTCTCCATTACTCAAGGCAGATATGTTGAAGACATTCTTGATTACTACCTCTTTCTCACCTCTGATACGTAATCCATCACCAAGTCCTGTTATTTCTATCTCCAAAACTTACCTTGAATCCATGTGTCTTCCTCCATTTCCTTACTGAGCCTACACCGAGCTAGCACCTTCTCTTGCCTCACTTTTCAAAACAGCCTCCAAACTGGTCTCCTGGCTCCCAGAACATTCTTCTCACAACAGACAGAGGGATCATTTAGAAGAGACAAATCACATCATATCCCTCCCTTGCTAACAACCCTTTGATAACTTCCTGTTATGCTAGTATACAGCATACTTACAATACTCGGCACAGTCTCCAATTCCCCTCAACACGCACCCTTTCTTGTACGATGCAATGGTCTCCTTGGCTCCCTGCGCTCCAGCAACTGTTTCAGAACTCACCGAGCCTCTCCCCATCTCAGGCTGACGGCCTCTTTCAGTCGCTCCTGCACAGCTAGCTGATCACTCTTCCATATCGCTTCCTCAAAAAGGCATTCACAGCAAACCTCCCCTGAATTACGGTTCCCTTCTTAGCCTACCCTCACTCTATTTCTTCAAAAACATAAAAACTTCTTAAGTTACTTTAACACTTTACATAAAATAATGTTAAATCACTTAAAATCATGTGCTAAAAGTTCCTTTAATTAAACCAGATAAGGAGAGATATAAAGCTACAAAGGTACTTACAAAAACTTTTCAGAGGTCAGATTATAAAATCAGATGCACTCAAGTCATGGCTGTTACAAGAGCCCCCCCTGCCCCAGCTGTTTCAGTCTAATTCACAACCTATGCCAGAATGATCTTCCTAAAACACAAATCCCGCCATGTCACCCTTCTTCCCCGAGCTCCCACTGTGTATAGGCCTTCGAACCGAGAGGGTGTTACAACAGAAGTCCTGTGTCCTGCACACGGGCCCACCCAGCAGCTGTCTCCCACCCAGCCTTCCTTTACCTTCAGGTCTCACTTTGCCCACCTTCACACCACACCTGATCCATACCAAACAAAATTCAGGAATGCTTCCCATTTCTCTTCCTTCCCTCTCGTCTATTCCAGCTTTTCCCAATTCTTCAACTACGTGGTTAAAATCTATTCCTCTTTCAACAACTAAATCAAATATATTCTCCTCTTTGAAACCTGTGTAGACTTCACCACACTCTGAGAGTAGGGATCAGCTACTTCCTCTTTTAAGCTTCAATGTTCTATATGTGAGTGTCTATCATAATAAGTAATGCTTTTAGGACTTTATGTATTAATTAGCTAATTTTATTAAGCTCATAGAACATGAGTTTATACATAGTGGCTAGAATATAGAGAAAAAGAGGATGTTTGATAGTTGAGTAAATACACTAGAATAGGGTTTCTCATGTGGGCTTTACAAAATCTGTTTTATGAGTTGGTCCAAAAAATGGGTTCTATGGCCAATTAAGTGTGAGAAATGCTGCGTTCTATAACCCCTTCTTAAAGGTCCACATGCACATCTGAGTATTAAAGATACTGAGATACAGTACAAACAGAAAACTGTCTCCTTAAATTTATCACATTTCAAACTGTAAATGTGGAACCCACTTATAACTCCTATTTACAGCCTATAGAACTACTATTTTAAGTGACATGCTTTCAGAAATATTAACAGATGAAATATTTCTGATATGCTTTGATATAACTATTCTCATAATTAGTAAATTATAGAAAGTTCTTTAGCTCAACTTTTATATAATTTTATTAAGTGTAATATATAAGTAATAGTATAACTACGTAGAAATTCACTGCTGTGATTTTCTGTTCAGCTGCTGTTGGGAGTACCCAGTCACCACCAAGTGGAACGAGGTGTCAGTGCAAAGGGCACTGGTTGGCTACATCATAGAAGGGGCAGACTCTCCGATGCAGCGCTAACCAGAGAGTCTTGGACCACACTCCGCATTCAGATCAACTGTTCGAACACACTACTCATCGTCACAGACCATTAGGAACAGAGTTGAGTCACATGACTGCTTAACTAAAAAAAAAAAAAAAGGAACAAATGTGCTCTGCCTCAATATAGCTTTAGTTATTGTAATTAGGATTTTATTTTTGTAGGAAGTCTGCTTTGCCCAACTCTGAAGGCTTTATGGTTATTAACTAGCTGGAACCTTTTATGGGTAAGAAAGGACAAAAATCCTGCCACCTGGGAAGGACTATTATAACTTGCATTTATATTTTGGTGGTGGCACACCTGGCTGTCTTTTTACTCTTTCTTTCAGTGAATGAAAGAAATTAAATACAAACTGACTTATGCATAACTGGTAACATTCAAAGAAACTAATAATTTGCTTTTCCAAAGAATTGAGAACTCCAAATTGCTGACTTTTCATTTTCTAAGAATTCCTTTTCTGATTTTCTGTTTCATATACAAACAATTCGTATATCTTTTACTTGAATGTAAATGAGACTACTGAATACTTTCAAATAATTAAGAGAGTCAGGGATTTAAGCGAGTCCGAACTAAACAAATCTGTTCATCATTTCAGGAAAAATAATGAGCATGCCAAATGAGAAACCATAAAAATTGCAGAAACATTTATAACATCTATTGTCTTAGCTACAGCCCCAAATATCAAAACCAGGTCCAATTCTTCTTCTTTGCAAGGGGGTTGTTTGGGAAGATCTGTGTGGAAAAGAAGGAACTTACCTAGGCTAGAATTGCCTTTTGCTATAATAATAGTCCTCTCCAAGGGTTCTTTGGACATATTCTGAAGCATGACACGCTCGGCAGCAGAGGCCAGGGAGCTCTGTTGACTTAAGATCTCAGAGCCCTGACGGAGAGAAAAAATAAGTCACATGAAAAGGAAAACTAGACTTTGGAGTATGGTTTCAACATCAAACATATCCTCTCACTGACAGTGCCCTATTCAACAGGAATCTATTAAAAAAACAAGTTCATAGGTTGCCTTCTGAACAATCTCCGAGGCAGGAGAGCGGCAGCTCCAGATGGGGAGGTCAGCCAGAGTGCTGCACCGTCCCCAACCTCATGGCTGCACACAGACCACACCTTTAAAACGCTACCTTTCCAGCTGCATCAGGCAGCAGAGGAGAAGTTAGTTCTGCACTTGATATAACTTCATTTGGGAGCTGAGGTTCAGTCCACACTCTCATGCTTGCACGTTCATACTGTTGCTCGACAGCATTTGCGGGTGCATAATCATTTATGGTAAAGCCAGAAAGAGGCCCCACGCTCAAGTCTACTGAAGGTGGACTCTCATCCCGTCTTTGCAGGAGATTCTGGGTGTACAATTCTTCCAAGGACATGTGCAGGTCAAGTCCTGGATCTGAAGAGTTTTCAGTAACATCCTGATTATTAAAGAAAAAATAAAAAATTATGGCCAGAACTATATCACTGTAGTCTGTAAGATCCTTTCTTAATGGAAGACTATTTACCGGAAAAAAAAAAAAACCCTCAACGTAATTGTTCAGTACTTAAAAAGCATTAGAAAACATACAAATTCTTCACTTAGCTAATGTGCGTATACCATTATTTTCATAAATGCTTTTCAATACATTTCTTGCAATCATACATCTCATGTTCTGCTGAGTTATACTTGTACAATATACGGGATATGAGATCATTGAGAGACAAAAGTATGCTCTATTCACAAATAAAATCACTCAGAGTCCAATGTACATGGGAAATCAAGTAACTTATATTTCCAAGTCTTAGTTAAAGAACAGTTCTTTTCCAATGAGCTTGAGCTCCTATGTATCACAAGACCAAAAGCATACACAGAATGACATTGATTCAGATTCACAAGAACCTTCAAGAGAAAATTATTTTAACATTTATAGGTATTTAGGAAAAGACCAGAAAGCCGTACTTCACATTATTGTAGGGAAATTTTTCACAATATTCTGCGAGACATAACAGAAGAAATACTAAGAATGGATATTATTCTAACCCATTAGAAGATGTATGCTCTAACCCAGGCTGTCTCATTAGCAATCTATACATCACAGAACTTTTTGCTTTATATTAATTTCTAAAATGCCCTAATCTCTAAATTCTATAGTCCTACTCGTACAGAACCCAGGCATCTACTTACAACATGTATATTGTATCACTCGTGCTTTGGGCAAGCAGCTGCCCCACGAACTGCTGTTGTTGAGTAAACATCAATTTTCTCTTCAACTCTCTGAGTGATATTTTTACAGTGGAATAGTGGCGTATGACTACATCATCGCTGGAAAAGATTAAAGCCACTCAGATGTGTAGTCTGTACGCACACTATACTAAAGTCTCCCTTAGCAGCTCCCACTTCTGGTCCTTTCCCCAGTGAGGCTAGCTGGCTTCAGTCGTGTGTTTATCGGTCACATTTAAAAAATTCATTTGATGTATGTGACTCCAAATGCACACACTCACACATCCGAGCACATACACTTCATTTTTAAAACCGAAACTGAACCATATGCTACCTAGTAGGTTTTTACTTGCTTTTCTGAAGTATCTTTATGTAAGAGATCCCCACATCAATGAATAAAATCCAACTTCAGTCTTTTTATGGCTACAAAACGCTCCTAAGTATGAAAGACGGAGTGCAGACTCTGGAGCCAGGCTGCCTCAGTCCAGGTGCTGACTCCATCACCAGTTAGTTCTCTGAGCTTTGACAAGTTACTTAAACTCCAAGTCTTAGTTCCCTCACCTACTAATTAGGGAAAATAACAGGACCTGGTTACAGGACTGTGGGGAGGACAGAGACAGTTAATACCACAAAATGCTAAAAACATGCCTAACTTAACAGAAAACACCCCATCATCATTAGCCATTGCTGATATTTTTATTCCACATCTTTGTGGACCTGTGAAAATTTATTCAGGATGAACTCCTACAATTAGAGCAGTTGTTCAAATGACACGCACACTTAAAGTGATATGTACATATACAGTGCCAAACGATCTACCAGTTTTCTCTCACAAAAAGGGAACACAGGAGTGCGTGTTGACTAATCTTGACAACTGTACATTAGCTCGGCAATTTGAGCTGTAAGAAATACACGCAGTGGTGTTTTAGTGTTTTAGTACATGTGTCCCTGACACTTAGTGAGGACATGCCACTTGTATGTCTCCTGTGAACACTCTCTTTACATACTTTATCAAAGATTCTATCTGATGGTATTCACTTATTGTCATCATTGATATATTCTGAATATTAAGTCATTGTGAGATATACTGGAAATATTTTCCTAGCTTGTTACATCTCTTTTAAGTCTGCATATGATCTATACATGCATAAATTAAATTTTCTATGTAATCAAGAATTATTTATGTAATTTTGTCAAATTTTTTGTGATTCTGGGTTTTATATGTTGTTCAGTAAGTCCTTCCTCTGCACAAAGTAAATGAAATGCTTTCTAGTATTTGCCTTGTTTTAACATTGCGTCTTTTCCGATTCCATTTTAAACCGTCCAGGGTGTGGTGCGAGATATGGGGCTCTCTTTTCATGGGTTCCAAGTGGGTAATCAGTTGCTCCAACACAATTACACTCCTCTCCCGCAATAAAGTTTTCATCTCTCTGGATTTAACAAATTGATGGGACAAAAAAATGAGAAAAGTGGGAACATCAAACAAGCAGATGTTAACATCTTTAGCATCCTCAGGAAAAAGTGATAGGAAAGTGTCATCCTCTATACCCCTAGAACCTAGGCAATAACCTGCTAGCTCAGACATCCAACTTTGATAATGTTAGTCCTATTAAACATAACAGTGTCCTTACTAAAGAAATTGGTTAGCTTCTGTATTATTAATTATGATGATTAGCAATAAGTCATCTCTCCCACTCCAAAAAATAAAGATAACGATCAAAACTACTTTTCATCAGAAGGAGGTCAAGCTGCCCTTGTTGGCTGGGGTTTACTGTAAACCCTGTAACAAATTTCCATGCATTATTCATGAAGGAGTTAACACAGACACAGAAAAGGAAGAGCTAATCAACACAGCAGACAACATAAGCCTACTTCAGAAACGTTTCTGGTTGCTGAACAACCAACTGAGTTTTATTTTTAAAAGTCTTACAGTGATTGCTGGGGAGAGGGGGATATAAGGGAATTAAATGGTAATGAAAAAATACAATAAAGATTAAATAAAAAAAGATAAGAAAAGCAGCTCTTTCCCCATATATATCCAAAATAACCACAATTTCCCATTGCAACCTGGTATCTAAATGAAACTGAGATACCAAAAATCTACCCTAATATGCCCTTCCACTTGATATAGTCTTGTTCTCTGGAGAAGAAAAAAGGGGGAAAGGTTAAATAAAAATGTCAAATTTACTTGAAAATACGTCAACTCCTTAAATGTAATGAATAAGCTAAAGTTGTACTTGAGCACATCGTTTCCCAGGTAATATATTTACACAGACTAGCTTAATACTTAAACTTTCACTGGACACAACCTGCTTTTCTTCAATAAGCAGTCTACCACGGAAGTCTTCTTCTTACTTTTCAATATACTATAAGCACAGCTATTGCAACTTACATTGTTCCCACACTCTTTCTGAGATAAGGTGTATTTCCTTTATTGTTTATATGCTAACTTTACTGACCAAAAAGGCAACATCTTTTATTCCTTCGAGAGCTTCCCTTTTTGTCAGTAAGATTTTCACAATCACTCTCATCATCTGACTAGAGTGATTTAACTAGTTTTTTAATACTAAACCTCCCCTCAAAAAAAAATAGACATTTTAAACATGGATGTAAAGGCAGTAATATTTTATGTTATACAATGACAGGTGAAGATTGGTGGATTTGTTATGGGAGAAACTCGGTTCTTGCTGACACAGTAAAGAATTACAGATCAGCAAGCTTATTAGCATGCAAGCAAAATTTATTAGTGCTAAGTTCTAAAGGGAAAGCAAAAACAAGCAAGACAAGAGGTCAGGTGACTAGCACCCACGTGGCCAGAGCCCCTCCCCGACCCCACCAGTCAGAGGCCAGCTGGCCAGGGGCCCCCATTTAACAAGAAAGGGCCAAGAGAGTGGGTCCTTTGTTCTGAGGACTTATATAGTTGGCAGGATGGGGTGAGGGAGTTACTTACAGACTGATGAATAAAGGTGGTACCAGCTTTTCTCAGGGGAGAACTGACTACCCAAACATAGGTATGTGTGTGGGTCTGTTGGCCTGAATCCCTCTCTTGCTCTAGACTCTATTTGCTCATTTTGCATATATGACTGGAGGCAGGCAGTTAACCCAAGATGTTTTATGGGCTTTTCCTTTGCACATTGTAGACCCCTCCCTTCCCCCTCCAGGCCTTGGAATGAACGCACAGTCTCAAGGTTTTCCTTTTCCCAGCTAGTGGAGATGATATACAAAGACTTTCAAGGGCTCCTCCCCATCCCCTGCACTATCACAGTTTTGCTTGTTCAGAATGCCTGGCAGTCTTACCGAATCAGGCTCAGGACTACTGGGTCAATGGGTGAGATATGTTCCCTTGCTTTTAGCCTCCTGTATTAAATTCTTTGTTAGATTGCAATGCTGAGGGCCCTGCCTTTATTTCCTCTCTGGTCACTCATTCCTAGCTGCAACCATAACAGATTATATGTATCTGTATCTACCTGTATCTATCTCTCTCTCTCTCTCTCTCTCTCTCTCTCTCTCTCTCTCTCTATATATATATATATATATATATATATATATAAAATAGACTCCATTAGCTGTGCTTGGTGTACAAGGTGCAGAAAGGAGTTTCTCTCTTGACAAACATCAATTTCAACTTTCACTAGAATCAACAGCATTTCCTATAGGTACCAGAGCTCAGAAATGAAGGATGAGCATCAAACTGGTAACCCACCATCCGTGGAGCAAGGGTGAGACTGTGAGTGCACCAGGAGGGGTGGGGCCCGCTGGTGAGGATTAGGAGAAAGGGAGACTCATTACACAGCTATGAAGTCTTTATTGGGTATATTTTTAAGCCAAAATAGGAAAAATTAAATGAAAGCATCCTCTCCCTCAAGATATGTTGCCTTTTAAACAAAAGTCTATAAGCATTTAAGTTTGAAAAGAATTATTTCTGTATTTGTTATGTCTTTGGAGGGGACAAGAAAAAGGGGATAAAAAGATTGATCATAAAGTTAAAACCTAGAATGGTAAGAAAGGAAAAAAAACCTCATTGGCTTTTTGCCTTTAAATCCACCTTTCAATGGCCTGCCTCTATTAATCCAAATGCATGAAAGCAGCTATATTTTTCAGATTTTTGAGTAATGGTTATTTCTCTTAAATCCTTAACTGATAATTAATCAAATTAAGCAAACTCCTTTAAAAAGAAAAACACAGGAAAGCAGGATCCTGGATGGGAATACTTTGTTCAGAGGAGCTCCGCCTGGGGCTGCAGCCCTCTGGGGTCTGCGCTGAGGTCAGGGCCCAGGCTCTGCAACGAGGAAGTCCTCCCTTCCAGGTGAGCTCCTGCTCTGGGCGCCCAGTTCCTACAACTTCTAGCACACCTGACCAAATGAAGGACCCCGCATCCCTGTAAGGAGAAAGGTAAAACTACCTGGCACTTCCAGACACAACTTTGACTATAAGATTATTACATATTCAGTAAAGTCAAAACCTTGAGGAATCACTGAGATCTTCAACTTCTATTTCATCCTTTTTCACATCAGTATGGAGGATTCTCAGTTTTCCTTAAATATCATCTGCTATACAATCTTATTTTATCAATTAAAAAGTCCTAATGTGAGCTCACTTTTCTTTAAGAAAAATGGTCAATTCTAAATTCTATAACAAATTGCCATTCTGTCTTTTTAAAGTAAATTTTCATGAAAAGAAACAGAAAGATCATCTAACTTTTTATTTATTTACACACAGTTTTCTAGTATATACCTAGATGCTAAAAGATGCTACAAAACAGCACAAAAACAAAACATAGATTTACCGCATTGTAGGAACAGTCCTACTTTCAAAGAAAACTAAAAGCACACAAGAGTTTCACAATTTGATTTAAAACACCCTCATTAATGTCTCCTTTGTTATTTTGTAGTTTAAATATTTCAGTTGATAAGCCAGCTTGCCAAAATTTGCTTCAACAAAAAAGTAAACTCCTTGGGAATTAAAAAAAAAGAAAAAGAAAGAAAGGAGGCAAACAGACTTCAATAAGCCAGTATGTTGTGTTTCATACAGCCAGCATTTGCCCTGTAAAATATATGCACTTCTCAGTATGCAGATTGCGTGATACCTTTAAGTAACAATTACAAAGTTAAACAATGCAATCTGTGCCACTGGCAAGAACTGTGCTATGCTGTGGATTAGGAGATTCCATTAGAAGATGAACTCAGCTTCCAGCCCTGAGGCAAGGAAAGACTGAACGTGGTCCAGACAGGATGCAGTCAGAGAGACAGTCTCAGGTGTGGTGAGAGAGGAGCAGCTGCTCCATTCAAGATTATACCTTGTAAACCAATTCAAAAAGATTGCCCAGCATCATTTGCAAGGATAACAGGTGTACCCTGAACATAAAAGAAAATCCTTGAATATTCTGGCCAAAAAAAAACTTGTTAATTCAGGAAAGCAGGAAATCTGTGCTAGATAGACCTATGAAAATTCTACTTTCCAACTCATTCAAATTCCCTTCCCACTGAATTTATGTGAAAAATACATATTTAATATATTTAAGAATTACTGGCATGTTTTGTCTTAATTTTTATTGTTATCTGTGGGATATTTCCAACACAGAAAAATAAAGAAAATATATCCACATATGAACTTTTTGCTCATATTTATAGATATTAACATTTTGCCATATTTTCTTCAATTTCTTCCCACTTAAAATGATACAATGCATTAAGCTACATCCCATGCTTCCTTTTTTTCTCTAAGAATAACTTCTTTCCTGAGGTTGAAAAGTAACATTGCCATAGAGTTTTAGTTTTTTCAGTACATACACATACTCATAAAAATACACTGGATTGCTTTACATAGCAAAAATATAAACAATGCCAACAACTCAATAGAAAGATAAGCAACTCATTAAGAAAGAGTCAAAAGATATGAAGAGGCCACGATGAAGTGAAACCCAAATGGCCAGTGCATTAAAAAGGAGTTCGACCTCACTAGTAGTAATCAGGAACACCAAATTCAAATAAGGTACCATTTCATACCCAAAAGATTGGCTAGGCTTTAAAATATTACTTATTAAACATTTCATGGCATGTCACCAAGAAAATAGAGTTGGAGCATTTATGCCAATAATCTATTTCTAAAATGCAAATGTCACAGGTACGTCAAAAGTAACTAACTTAATTCTTCATTCCCATCCAGTGACTTAAATATACTCTGCTGTTCAGTATGATTTTTATGTATTCTATGGCATCACTTTATATAAAAACATATGACTGCATTAAGTTTAACTTAGTAGATATTAAATTAATGCAAAAATATTTTACTATACAACTTTTCATGGAAGTCAGGGATTTTTTAAATAATTTTTATTGTTATTCAATTACAGTTGTCTGCATTTTCTCCCCATCCCTCCATCCCACCCCAGCCAAACCCACCTCCCTCCCCCACCTCCACCCTCCCCCTTGATTTTGTCCATGTATCCTTTATAGTAGTTTCTGTAATTCCCTCTCCCCACTAGCCCCTCCCCTCTCCCCTCTGGCTATTGTTACATTGTTCTTAATTTCAATGTATCTGGTTATATTTTGTTTGCTTTTTTCTTTTGTTGATTATGTTCCAGTTAAAGGTAAGATCATATAAGCCAGGCGGTGAGGGACAAATACCATATGATCTCACCTTTAACTGGATCATGGAAGTCAGTTTTAAAACCAGTAAGAAAATAATTCTAATTTTTCCAAAGTAGACCAGCTAAAAAAAATGCAGTTTGAGAAATACATTTCATGGTTGTCTTTGTAACATGAAATCCTAATCAAAACTTTGAACAACTGTGTCCATCACTCTGCATCCAGACGGTAGAATTAAATAGTCCCTATGAGTCTAAGAGTTACCCAATCAACACTACCTAAAGGAAACTGCACTTTAATCTGATAATGAATCCATGACCTGAGAAACATAATGTCTCTGACATGCTACTCCTACAGCTCAACTTCCCCTAAACAATGACCTCTGGAAAATCACACAGGAGGTTCTCCCACAGGTGAGATAACATTTCCTCGTACCTTGGGAGGAGAAGATGGAAGGGAGGGGCCATAGTTCAGGCCATCACTACCAGCGCTGCCGTGAAGAGATAAGATAGAGGCCTGAGTAGAGTAGATACTGTCATTGTCAGGAGAGTACTGAGACTCACAGGCAGACTCATTTGCTAGGTCAGCATCATTTGTGTCCACCTAGGAATAAAAGCAATAACATCAGTTGAAAATTCTATTCTATCACATATGACAAAGTCTTCACTTGAGACTAACAGGCACACTGAAATCATTCCTTATCTATGCTGTTTTCTACATGACCCCTTCACCCTCTTCACCGCATCCGACTGACTAATGCAATAGAAGAGGGATGAACTGCCCGCCATCCTCAGGGGATGTTGGCTTGAAGGTTATTTTATTCCATCAATAAAGGGCTAAAAGTAACCATTACAAAAGGACCTGGACCAATTCTAAGTTTGAACAATTTCATAAATTAAGAAAAAATATTTGCTTTTTTTCTAGTTCACATTATTTTTAAATAACTCCTGCCCAACTCCTACAATTTTGTAATAAAATGAATGAGGTCATTACTTTCCCTATTCAACTAAAACAAACTTCTTCAATAGGACCACTAGGCAATAATCCATTTCTAAATCTCACTAAAAATATATTTTGTTTAAATTATCTCTAACTGGATTTAAAAACCACTCAAGTTACAGACTTGGAACTTGACGGTGATCATCAGACACTAAAGAGAAAAATCTGTCACTTCATGCTGAAGTCACACTGACGAACAAGGTGCTCAGCTGTGATCGAGCTATGGGGAGACTACGGTATAAACTGCTTCTGTTTGAAAGCGCATGCAGAGGGTGGCAGAGAATTTCACTGCGCCTTATCTAAAAATCCTATGACTATCTTCTGTGGAAAACCCAATGAAAGAACCAAGACAGGACAAGCTTGAAGCTGTTCTTATAATTCACTCCCTGTTACACCTCAGAATGGGTAGAACTGACATAAATACTACCCTTCTCCAATATTACCAGTATTTTCTGTTTTATTGGCAGAAACCATATGTTCTGTTTCTTTGTGATTTCAACTTACACATTAGCCAGGAAAAGTTGCAAGCATTGTAACATTATACTAGGTTACATTCTTGCATAAACAAAACAAGAAAACAGATGGGCCATTTCAAAATGAACTTCTCTAATAATACAGGGTCCAGCACAAATAACACTCATTTTTATTACAAAATCATAAGCATGTAATTCTGTCACATAACCATATCACACTCTAGCACACCATACGACATTTTAGGTGAAATGTTCAAATTGCTGTCCATCTCGTGCGAGACATTCACGTGCCCACCGACCACACTCGAGCAGGCGTTACTTCTGCCGGACTCTGTATATTTCAGTACATGCTCAAAATCACTAGTGAGTAACTATGTGGAAACTTATCCTTTATGTATGTAAATTATCTACAACAATCTAAGTAGAAAATATTTAACATCTGTTATCTAAAAAGATAATATTAAGCTCAGATCATGGATTACTATAGAAAAATACTTATTTTAAGTAATATTAAAGAAAAATATCTCAAAACAATCTGTATACCTTTCATTGATGCCTCAGAATCTCAAAAGAGATCCCAACAATCAATTCATTTAACTACTGTAGAGACAAAAACAGCAGGGTCCAGAGAAGTTGAATGAACAATGGAAGATTATATAGCTAGTTAGGGAGGAAGCCAAGGGCACATACTACCATAAGATGTTGCACTCTCAGAAAAGCGGGACTACTCTTCTTTTTGGTTGGTATTCATCTAAGGAGATTCAAGAAAGTCGTGACAACTCTAGAAAAAAAATGATTTCTCGGGGCACTTTTAGACAATGATGTATCTGTGACCTGCAGTATTTCAAAAAGAATTTTCTATGGCTGGCTACTACTGAACACATTTAAACCACAGTATTTAATGTAGTTCATGGAATCTAAACTATCTACTTTTGAAGTGTTAACATAATATTATCATAATGTCCATGAAGACCTATTACCTGATTAAAAGGTAGACAAAATGCTGACTTCTGGCTAAATGCTAAAACAATTAAAAGGATGCCTAGAGATACTCAAGTATACAATTAGAGCAAATAAGTGCTCCAACAAACTTTAGGTATGGTGTAAAGATTAATTCTACTTGTAGATATAATGCCTTGATAATTAAATTTTCCTCACAATTTCAAGAAATAGTTTTCACATATGATTGTTTTCATTCCCATTTTGAATTATTAGAACCATTAAAGTTGATGATAAAATGTTTAGTTTTCCAAACATAATGAACAAAGAATATAGTAAAACTTTAAAATATTTTGAAAGGCAAAAACAGTAAGATTTTTGAAAGAAAGCTTAAGTTGTGGCCACTAACCAGAGCCAAGTCAGCCCTGAAGAGGGCTCTGTCAGCGAGCCCTTCCTCCTCGCAGGAGTGTGGGGGGTAGAGAAAGGAATCCTCCTTAGCAGAAACATAACCTTCTTCTGGTGAGAGCTGCAGGGAGAATGAAACGCAGTGTTGAAGGATGAAATCATGAAAGAGAAAGAGAGGGGAGAGGGAGACAGGAGAAAAAGAAGAGAAGAAAATATGGGAAAGTTTTCAAATGATACCACATAACTTTAACATAGAATGACGAGCATAAAATATGATAAATATTCATATTTAACAATTTTGTTAAGACACAATTAGGATACTTATTGCAATACCAACATCATCCGTTAGAGGAGAATCCCTTTCAACTAATTTTTTCATTCTTCTTATACAAGATTATCAAAATTAACAATTTCTTATATTATAGTAATCTTCTGTTCAATTTTTTGTCTGGCAAATATTATGGCTAAATAAGACAACTTTTATGAATTAAAACATAAAAGAATTGCCAAAGAATCAAAATATTAAAAAGAATCAACTTGTGTCATCCCTTACTAGAATGTTATTTTAAGGAATGCAATATACTTGACAAGGAATGTTAGTGAACCCTACAATGAAGTCTCTTAGTTTAGCATGGCCTTTAAAAAGTAAGAAACAAAAAAACCCTATATGCATGCGATCTACTTGAATTGCATCCTGAGCTATATTATATTGTAACCTTGATCACACTAACAGGAAGCCTAACATTCTTGTTCCAACCTCAAATGAAGTAAGCTGGCATACTTAGATAATTGTCACGCCTGTATCATCACCCTGCTTCATCAACACATGCAGAAGTATTTTAGGAAAAAACCGTCTCTCTTCTTTTTTACACAAGTTAATAGTAAACCTCACCTTATATAAAAGATATTTATCACATTAATGCAATGCATATTGAATTTGAAATAGCAAATATTCTCATAAAAGAAATTTATTTTAGAACTAGCTAAGACAGGAAAAAGTCTGTTCCCAAATAACTGGCACAGTTTCTCCTAAGGGCAGGAAAAAACATGTATTGAGTCATGTTTGCCATTTTTCTTTGTCTACCTAAAAGACCAGAACCAAATGTACGGTCAATCTTAATATACAGGGTGGAGCAAAAGTAGGTTTACAGGAGTGGGTATGCAAAACACAAAAGTTTATTCTTATATTATTATTTATTAATTATAATTTTCCATACGAAAGCTGTAAACCTATTTTTCCCCACCCTGTGTATGTAGAGTCCCATAATGACCTATCTTCATTCTTTTTTTGTGTGTGTGTGTGTGTGTGTGGTTTATCATATTTCTTTTTTTATTGTCATTTTTTAAAATATATTTATTGATTATGCTATTACAGTTGTCCCATTTCCCCCCCTTCACTCCATTCCATCCTGCCCACCCCCTCCCTCCCACATTCTCCCCTATAGTTCATGTCCATGGGTCATACTTATAAGTTCTTTGGCTTCTACATTTCCTACACTATTTTTACCCTCCCCCTGTCTATTTTCCACCTATCATCTATGCTACTTATTCTCTGTACCTTTCCCCCCTCTCCCCCTCCCACTCCCCTATTGACAACCCTCCATGTGATCTCCTTCTCTGTGGTTCTGTTCCTGTTCTAGTTGTTTGCCTAGTTTGCTCTTGTTTTTGTTTTACGTGTGGTCATTAATAACTGTGACTTTGCTGTCATTTTTACTGTTCCTATTTTTGATCTTCTTTTTCTTAGGTAACTCACTTTAACATTTCATATAATAAGGGCTTGGTGATGATGAACTTCTTTAACTTGACCTTATCTGAGAAGCACTTTATCTTCCCTTCCATTCTAAATGATAGTTTTGCTGGATACAGTAATCTTGGATGTAGGTCCTTGCGTTTAATCTTGGGTAATGTAATTATGATGTGCCTTGGTGTGTTCCTCCTTGGGTCCAGCTTCTTTGGGACTCTCTGAGCTTCATGGACTTCCCAGAAGTCTATTTCCTTTGCCATATTAGGGAAGTTCTCCTTCATTATTTGTTCAAATAAGTTTTCAATTTTTTGTTCTTCCTCTTCTCCTTCTGGCACCCCTATAATTCGGATGTTGGAATGTTTCAAGATGTCCTGGAGGTTCCTATGCCTCTCCTCATTTTTCCGAGTTCTTGTTTCTTCATTCTTTTCTGGTTGTATGTTTTTTTCTTCCTTCTGGTCCACACCGTTGATTTGAGTCCCAGTTTCCTTCGCATCACTATTGGTTCCCTGTACATTTTCCTTTGTTTCTCTTAGCATAGGCTTCATTTTTTCATCTACTTTTCGAACAGATTCAACCAATTCTGTGAGCATATTGGTAACCAGTGCTTTGAACTGTGCATCCGATAGGTTGGCTATCTCTTCATCACTTAGTTGTATTTTTTCTGGAGCTTTGAAGTGTTCTGTCTTTTGGGCCTTTTTTTTTGTTTGTCTTGGCGCGTCTGTTACTTTAAGGGGCGGAGCCTTAGGTGTTCACCGGGGTGGGGTAATGCTGGTCGCTGCGCTGTGACATTGTAGGTGGGGGAGGGGCCGAGAGGGAGCAATGGCACCCACTTCACTCTCCTCTGGATTTCAATCTTTCACTCCTCTACCCACAATCAAACTGGGCCCCTCTGGTGCTGGTTCCCGAGTGGGTGGGCTTGTGCACCTCTAGGCCCCTGTGGGTCTCTCCAACGACCTCTCCCGTGAGGCTGGGAGTCTCTCCTGCTGCTGCCCCAACCCCCAGGGGTGCTTTCAATCAGAGGTTTGAGGCTTTATTTCCCTGAGCTGGAGCCCTGGGTTGCGCGGTCTGCTCGCTCCCCACCGTTCGTCCGCTTTATCTGTGGACGCATGTGGTGCTGCAGGGTGCTACCCACCACTCCACCTGCCCCGCTCTCCGCCACTCTGAGTCCGGCCCTCTGGGTTTATCTGTGCAAATGTGGGGCCACAGGGTCTGCTAGTGCTAGGACTGCCTGCGCCATTCGTCCCACACTCGGCCAGTCTCAGTCCCGCCAAAGCCACAGGAGTCCTCTCCACCCTGGTGCCCGTCTCCACCCCTCCTACCGGTCTGGATGAATGTTTATTTTGTATTTCCTTGGTGTTGGTCCCCCTTGCCGTTGGATTTCCTGTCAGTTCTGGTTGTGCGAGGAGGCGCAGTGTGTCTACCTATGCCGCCATCTTGGTTCTCCTCCTATCTTCATTCTTATACTCCCCTTTGTATGGGTCTTTTGTTCTGACTTCTTCAATCCTGATTTGATTTCAGGTTAGTTAGATGAACCTATTTTCCTTCTTCCCTTCCTCTCCCTCTTTCAGTTTTCATAAATATATTTTCACAGGTTACCAATTCTTTGTGGAGTAGAAAGTGAAGCACAAAAAATTTAATTAACATTTAAAACACAGGGATCCAGCTCTGGCTGGCATAGCTCAGTGAATTGAACGCAGGCCTGCAAAGCAAAGGGTCTCTAGTTTGGTACGGAGTCAGGGCACATGCCTGTGTTGAGGGCGGAGTCCCCAGTAGGGGGAGTGTGAGAGATAACCACACATTGATGTTTCTCTCCCTGTCTTTCTCCTTCCCTTCCCCTCTTTCTAAAAATAAGTAAATAAAACCTTAAAAAAATACAGGGTTCCAGCATAAGTAACACCTGCTTGAATGTGGTTGGTAGGGTAATAATATGAGTGTAATAATTTAGTTTTAATTTGAACATTTCACCTAAAATGCCTTATGTTATACTTGAGCGCGATATTGTCATGTTACAGAACTACATGCTTGTAATTTTGTAACAAAAGATTTTTTTAATAAAACAGCGGTGTTATCTGTGCCGGACCCTGTATATTGACAAAGTTTACTGTTTGAACAACTCCTTTCACAAAGACAAAAAATTTTTATTACACGTTTATGCAAAAATGTCCATGAGTTTGTGTTTTCTTAAGAGAAGGTATATTTGCCCTTTCACTTAAAAATATATTTATAAGCTAAAATAATTTCACAAAGACAATGTCTCCAATATTTCACTTCAATTCATTCTTGAGTGCTGTGTTGCAATCACTACACTTATGAACATACTGACGTGTAGTCTGTCATTGGCTATTTTTAGTGTTGCAGTAATTAATGACATGAGGGCTGTACCCCCCCAGGGGGAGAGTCACAGCTGATGAACCCGTTTTGGAAAGTTCAATTTCTTGCTTTGCAGTAATTACATTTAAAAAAATGTGTTGAAATCGACAGAATGTGGGACCTGAAGCCACTTTACAGAGAGTCTACTTCGTCCCACCCTAATTAAAGATTCCTAATTAAATTAATAGTTGTTGATGCTATTAATTTCTCTAATACTCCACTTGGTATAGATATTTTACAGCACATTTCTCTGAAAATATTTCATTCTGTATCATCATGACATTATTATCAACTAAAAAAGGTCAAAAGATGTTGTAAATTTATTTCTGAAACTCCTGTTTTATTTCACCATTTAAAAACAATCAAAATTAAATCTTTACTTTCTTGGAGCCGTAACCATGGTAATAAAAAGTACCAAAACGTCATGATTCAGTCATAAGAACATATGAGCCTAAAGTAAGCCCACAAGCTATTTTGTCTGCAAATATAAAAAGGAATCAGGAACAACCAAATTCTTACTGGTAAAGGCTTGGCAACTCCCATTTTCACAATTCCTGATGGTGCACCCTTCAGTGCCTGCACAGCCTCTTCAAGACTGCTGCTTTCCAGGTTAACATCATTGACAAACATGAGCCGGTCTCCAGGAAGAAGTCGCCCATCCTTTTCAGCAACACCACCAGGCACCAGAGAGCGAATTACGATCACAGTGCTTGCTGGGTCAATGGGATCCTGAGAGAATGGAAAAGGAAAGAGAAGGCAGCCGTATTTTACACCAGAAAATATTTTTACAGGTTGCGCCCCCTTCCTCGAACTGTAGTGGATGAGTAACTATTTCAGGTGTCTTTAAAAGAAATTTCATTAATACTTCTAATGAATTATCTGAGCTAAGGGTTTCCTCAGTTTCAGAGTTCAGGAAGAGTTCACCTTAAACTCGGAACCCTCACTTGTCATCACTCCTGTGTCAGCCTTTCAAACCGTACATATAACTTTCAAAGAATTTTAACTTTTGATAAATTGTCAAATTTTGTAACTGTCATCTGAGGCTATAGATGTCAGCTATATGAATTACTAAAATGAGCATTTGGTAAATAGGATATAACTGTTCTGGAACATCAGTAGATGTGAGTAAACTGAACACGGCAGGGTACGCCTTTTGAAATAAGGAAATATAAACGGAGGCTGTATAGAGTTTGGTGATGCACTGTAACATGTACAGAAGCCTGAATATTAGCACAAGGCTCCAGAATCAGGCCCTGTGAACAACAGAACCCCCGGGAGACATCGGAGACGGCGTCTGGCTCAGTACTAATTAATGAGGAGCAACAGCTGTGTCCATCAGACTGTCCGAAGCATCTCCTCAGCTACTCACAGCACGGAACACAACGAGACGTGAGGATGCAGGTTTCATGAGAACAATCTAAGTCTAATCATAAACTTAGTCAAATAATAGAATTGCCAGAATGTATAATATATCCAATTATAAATCTGTTATTCACTTCAGGTAAAAGCAGTAAGTATGTGATACTTCCTGTCTCATCATTAAAATATGAACCGTCAATTAAGTGCATGGAATTACAAATAGTTTGAACATATCCCAAATGTCAAAAAATATTTCTACAATATTCTGAAAATGTACTCTGTATGTTCTTCAAATCAGCAAGAGCTGAAATGTAAAAGAACTCAATGAATGCACCGTTAAAAAGAAATCCTTTATGATAACCAATGAATCCTATAAATTACTATTTTGAAAGATTTACTAGAAACAAGAAAATGTCTTTGATGACTGAAATATTATCTCCTTTTTCTCTACTACTAACAATATATCATTAGTATATATTATCTTTATTAAAATTTTTGTTAAAAGTAGGATGTATTTACCTGATAATCTAAAATGCTAAAACCAAGTCCTCTGCTCCCTTTCTCCAGCTCGATGTGCTGAACGTCAGCCTCCCACATGGCCAAAGGTCCCTGAACCTTCTGTGCATTCTGACCCACATCAGTCGTCTCCAGCACAGGATCCTCTGTCTCCGAAGACCCGATGAACTCGCCTAGATCTATATGAGGCTGGTAACAGACCGGACAGCTCTTATTTCAGAGACACTAGATTAGCAGATACACGTAACACTACAAGAAAAAGGGAGATTCTCAGCCTCTTTCCAGAACAAAATACTCTCAAATAAGAGTAGCAACAGCTTATCAGGAAACCTATAGGGATTAAGGTCAGAATTACTGAAAGCTATTAGACTAGAAGTAATACCTAACTTGTAACAGGCATTAAAAATGTATGATTCAAAGACCTTATATAAAAATATACAGTGGTTATATCTCAGCAACATGACTGTGGGTGATTTTCACTTTTTTCATCAGTGTCTGCAATCAGAAGAAAAAGATAAAGCTATTCTGATATTAAAAAATAATTCTTGCCCTGGCTGGTGTGGCTCAGTGGATTGAGCACGGGTGTACAAACCAAAGGGTCTCCAGTTGGATTCCCAGTCAAGGGCACATGCCTGGGTTTCGGGCCATGTCACCAGTAGGGGGCATGCGAGAGGCAACTACACATTGATGTTTCTCCCCTTCTCTTTCTCCCTCCCTTCCCCCTCTCTAAAAATAAATTTTAAAAATTTTTAAATAAAATAAAATTCTTATGATAACAATTCAAGAAGAAATGGCTATATATAAAAGCCCTGTACTTTAATGCAAACAAGGATTCTAAGCTTCTGTGTCTTGTGCACAAGATTATTTCATTAATGAGTTAATGTGCACAGTGGCAAGACAAGTTCTGCAGTTAGATGGGCCTGGGCTTGAGGACTCTCTCTAGATTTCTTATCTTAACTTTAGGTATCTACTGTTAGTCTTCAGAAAAGCCAATTAGATCCTTTTCTTGACATTTTGACCTGAATGGAAAAGAATAAGCAAACAGGAAAATGGGAATTTCTGGATGTCACAGAGTGTTATCTGATATGTAGCATTAGCAGCTCCAATTTTTCATATTTTACAAGTATCAATAGTGTGCAAATAAGACAGACACATGCAGAGATGATGTGTCCACCCATATTTAGTCACTCACCAAGCAGTAACTGTGTGTCAGGCCTTGAGCTCAGTAGGTTACATAGAAGTAATTCTACTACATACATACTATATACTCACTATTTACATACTTCAATTTTCTCTTCTATAAATGAAGACAATATGAGTATTGATTCCATAGGAATATTGGATAAATTATATAAGCCTGTAGTGGGCAATAACATCTAATATGACTACATTACCTTATTTAACCTACAGAGTAATGCTCCAACACAAGCAACATTACTTACATTGTACAGAGGAAAAAACTGAGATTCAGAAAAATGAAGTCAATTGCCCAAGGTCACAGAACTGGTAAGTGCCAAGCCTGATTCAAACCCAGGTCTGTCTGACTCCAAGGTCTATCTTATAAGCCATGGGCAATGTTAGGAAATCAAACACCAAATAAAAGAGAATTAAAAAATATCAAACGCCATTTAGCCTTTCCATTATATATTCAGATGAGTCTCATATCCGCACTTCCAATACCTTTTCTGTTATTTCGATGTCACATAAGTCCAGGCCATCCAATTCTGACTGGGTGACAGGTGGCACGGTTCGACGACAGCACACCATGGTTACTTCTATAGGCAATTCTTTTAAAATATTTACCACATCTTGGTGATTTTCCCCAAGCAAAGTTATGCCATTCACCTGTGGAAAAAGATAAGTTGTCCAAGAAATAACATTTCATAACATCAACATTCTTTTAAAAATAATTTTTCACTAAATAAATATAAATTTTACTATAGCCATAGCTCTGCTGTGTTCAGAACTACAGTTAGACTTGGAATAATACTATCAAAAACTATGCAAATACTATGCAAGTAGAGTCTTATTGGAACTGGACCTTCTAAGGCACTCTTCAATAAATCACTAGCTTCCATCCTATGTAATCTGCAGTGTAGCAGTCTGGAAAAGAAGAGTTAATAAAAACTTTCCCAAAAGATGAAAGGAAAAAGAAATTATTTTAAAAACTGACATTTTACATTATTATTAAGTGAAAAAAATCAAAATGGAAAATGGTGCATAGTGTGTGCTAGCACATTTTTTTTAAGTGGGGCAAAAGAATACACAGAAACTTTCTTGCTTATGCATTAAAAGTATCCAGAAGGTTGCTCAGAAAAAATGTAACAGTAGTTACCTATTGAAGGGTGATGGGAACTGAGTGAATTGGACAGGAAAGAGGCTTTTTACTATAAAGCTTTGCATTCTTTGTGATTCTGAAATATGTAAATGAATATTCTAAAAGTTGACAATATATTTTTAAAAAATTAAAGAATTTTTGTCATTTTCTGGACCCAAAACAGAAAAAATAAACTCAGCATGAAACTAGGTCTGAAAATCAATGCAAACATGGATTTGAATTTTCTGCTTTGGGTGGAATTTTATTTGTAGATCTCTCTTAAGTACCCTTTAGAGAGGAAATTTATAATAAGAACTTGCTTATTCACCACATGAAGCCTCCTACAGCCTTTTAAGAACCTTAGCTGGGGCAGGAGAGGACAATGCCACAGCTCCTTACTTCCAACAGCTCATCTCCACTGAAAAGCTTCCCACTGTGTCCGACAGGACCTTCTGGTAGAACAGACCGGATAAAATGGTGTCCCACTGTTGCTTCCAGACTTATCCCCAACCCGCTGTTCTCACTGAACTTGCTCACATGGGCCACCTGAAAGAAGAAAAGTCATCACAATTCTAATATTCTTTCATTTTTTAAATTCTCATGTATGCATTTTATGTCACTCAAACTTTCTCAACAAAAGCTTCATAAACCTTATTGTAAAGCTGCAAGACTCTGGAGCTTTGCCTTTTTCAGAGTACTAATATCTATCAGTTTCATGAACCAACAGAAACCAAAATGAAGAAGCAAGAAGCAAAAATCCAAGAAAATGTGCCATGTCTACAGATAACAACAGTCTAGAAAAATGCACTCTTTGCATTACCATGTGCCAGGGACTATGCCAATCTCCTTGCACAGTTTACCTCATTTACTTCTCACAGATTCAATTTCTACCCTTGTTTCCAGGTTAGGAAATTGAGGTTCAGAGAGGTTAACTTAACCACTCAGTGAACAGCTAGCAAAGAGCTATGAACCTAAGCAGTCTGAACCTAGAGCCCACAGCCCTCACTTACACTGCCTTGAGGGACAAAGCAAATAAAAGCTTAAAACAGGAGAATGACCTTCCTATTTCCTAAGTTATACAAAATAATGAAGAATGTTAGGAAATCACCCATTTTCATAAAGACTCCACTCATTATAACATTAAAATTGGAAGTATACTAAAGAAGATCTATTCCATCCCCTGTATTTTACAGTTAAGGAAACTGAGGATAGAGAGCCTGAGAAAAAGGCTGCTTAATTACAAGAGATCTCTTTCACAGCTTGGTGGTACTACGTGCAGGGCTATTACCAGGAACTACCTCATCTGACTTTGAAATGGAACTCTGGATGAAGCCCTTCTCACTCCTAAAAACCTGTAGTAGACATCGCTTCTCTGAGCAGCCCTCCAGGTGCCCATGTAATGTCCGTCGACCCTCCTCTCCACAATACCACTGCTTCCATGATTAGGTGTGTGCTGTCAACTACAGAGACAACAATTTAAAGTCAGATCTATGTCTAACTTACTTTTGTCGAGGGCCAATAGATAGTTTAGTTCTTTCGTACAGCTAACTCGTGCCCTTGACAGACATGCAATACTGCCAGTGCCACCAGGAGACAACACGCACGAGGCGCAGGAGAAGTTCCCAGGCTCTGATGGTTGTAATGAAGTGGCAGGTCAAAGGGTTCCGTTCACTAATCAACTACCACCCAAAGTGCAGTCTCAGTTATGTGCCAGCCTCCCCCACAGGAGGAGTTCCTCAACTTTCTTTGCATCTTACGTTAACCACACTTAAGATGGACCTTCCTGTATTTTTCCTTGACTTGATTTAAAATGGTAGTAACAGCTGTACTTATTTCTTAATTGTCTGCTAACTATCTGGAGTGTTTAAAAAAAAGATCGTTGTCATGAGGATTAAATGAAACAAGGAGAACACCGCTCGGCACAAAGCACTCAATAAAGGCTGTTATGAATATTATATGAATCTATTTTCTTTTATCTCTTCTAATCTGGAGTTACTTAAACACTATAAGCAGTAAGAGAAATTCTACCTAATCTAGTGCTACAATTTTTCCTTTTGAAATCCCTGAAATTTGCTGTATTCCTAAAGATTGATAATTTGTGTCCCCTTTGTCAAATCTTTTTAGGAAGCCGATAACAACTTCTGTAATAGTTATGCAAACTATATTAATAAACATAAAACACTCAACATGGCATAAGTTTTGTGAAAAAAAAAGCTTGTAGAAATAAACCGCTCAAGGAAAGTAAATTCATGAGTGTGACAGAGAGTAGGAAAAAGTCTTTTTACAATTTTATATACAGGTCATAATTTATTTTTCTTTAATCTTTAAATAACTGCTATTATCTTTTATGATTCTTTCTATAAATCCCAAGCTTAAGAATCAGGATAAAAGCCTCCCTGCATCTATGTAAGATATACTACAGCCAGAAATATTAAAACATTGATAAATGATGAATTCTAAAACTTCATCCCATTCATTTTAGTTCCTTGGTTACTATCCAACTTTCTGCCACCTGAATTTTTTAATACCTGAATCAGCACATTTAGCCCTCCAAAAAAAGCCCGATACAATTGCTACTTTTCAAGACTCTTTTTGATTATCATTTTTATTGCTCTCATGAACTTCCTGCTAAATACAGTTCTAAGTAAGGAAGTTAGGGAGGGTAAGGTAACATACCACAACTTCATAATTAATTCCCATAATCCTCTGCCACTTTGCCAGCAGGGCAGCTTCCTGTTGTTGTGCATCTTCTGCTTCTTCTATCTCAGCTAACAGTAATGGGCACCCTGAAATCGTCAAAACAATTAAGTTAGTGACAGACTACAAAAATTATCTTCATTTTAACATTCGTTTTTTAAATTTTAACATTCTGTACCAGAGATCAGAACCTGTCTATTATACAAAGTCTAACTCAGCATCCAATATATGAGTTACTCTATTTCTCTGCATATTTTAATAATTTAACTTAGAACCCTATCATCTTCATGTTCCAACACTATTCTCTTTTAAGGGCCATTTTTAAACCTTGACTATATTTCTATTGAAGTATCCATTTATAATCTAACATTTATTTAAAAGAATGAGGGCCCCGGATGAATCCAGGTTTCACTGGGTGGTCCTTTGGTGATGCCAGTAAAAAACATGCTGCCTTTTATGTTGGTTTACCTATTTCATTTTTATTTGGTTCTACAGAGTAAAGAAGGACCATGCTACACCTTAGCAAAAACAGGCAAACAAAAGAAATTAACAAATAAGATATGCAACTCCATGTACAATGAACAAATAAAATAAGAAAAAATGAAAAACTGAGAATGCACATTAAAAATAAAAGCCCATAATCAGACTACACTAATTGGAAAAAGAAAAATAAAAAATTTTTGAAAGAAAATCACTAAACAAAATTAACTTAAAATATTTAGCTAAAATAAGAAACTGGTTAAAAAGAATTTCCAAGTCATATTCAGAGTTCCATATTTCATCATATTTCTTATTCATAAAGGCTATTTTTTTGCCCTCACCTGAGGACATTTGTTTTTAAAGATTTTATTTAGTTTTAGAGAGAGGGGAATGGAGGGAGAAAGAGAAGAAGAGAAACCCTGATGTATGAGAGGAACATCAATCAGTTGCCCCCTGCATGCAGACCTGGCCTGTAACACAGCCATGTGCCCTGATGGGTAACTGAGCCTGAAAGCTTTTGGTTTGTGGTGTGATGTTCAACACACTAAACCATACCGGTGGGGTCATAAAGGCTGTCTTTTAAAAAATCTCCACAAAGCATACTCTAAATTAAATTTTTAATATCCCTTTTATTTATTTATTTATTTGTTTATTTTTAATTAAACATTTTTTATTGTTGTTTAATTACAGTTGTCTGTTAATATCCCTTTTAGTATTCAAATTTCAAATTTAAAGAGTGTTCCAAAATGCAGATTTTTTATTAACTGCCTCCTCTATAATGGAATTAATGAGCTTTCACTCTAGGCCTGTTTTGCAAATTTGTTATGCCTTAAATTAATAAAATGATCTGGTTTCTCCTTGAGAAACTGAAAACATAAAATATATATGTATATAGATTTTAATTTGGAGAGTAGCCCATCCAAATGAGTATTTTCTTTTCAAAATTAAATTCAGTCCAGAGAAGGATAACTACGATGCAGGGGTGAACAAAGGTTACACGGACCCTTTGAACCTGATAAGGGTTAGAAAGAGGAGGGTCAGCTAGAGTCCTACCCCCTCCCAAACCCCCTTTTTCTGATTCTGCTGTCCTTACAAAGGTGGGCAGTAATTCAAGCAGGGTGGGATTCTGAATGCAAAAAGTGGGGAACCTGTATGCTGCTGATAAAAAATCTGAGATGTGTCGCCATACAATCACAACCTACAGTTAACAACTCTCCATTCTCCCCCTCTCCCAACTGCCCCAAGACAAGAGGTAGGCATATTTTAAAAATCCTAAAGCGCAGTCTTCTGATCTTACTGAGGAGTCAAATGACTCCTCAAATCTTGAGAAAGAAGAACAAAGCAGGAGGGATCCCCATACCTGACACCAAACTGTATTACAAGGACACTGTAATCAAAACAGTCTGGTACTGGCATAAGAACAGACACATAGATCAATGGAACAGAACAGAGAGCCCAGAAATAAACCCAAGTCTCTATGGTCAATTAGTATTCGATGGCAAAGGGGGAAGAAGCATTAAATGGAGTAAAAATAGCCTCTTCAACAAATGGTGATGGGACATCTGGACAGCTACATGCAAAAAAATGAAGCTCGCCCACCAACTTATATTGTACACAAAAATAAACTCAAGATGGATAGAAGACCTCAATATAAGTCATGATACCATAAAAGTCCTAGAGGAAAACATAGGCAGGAAAATCTCAGCTATTCCATGCAGCAATACTTTCACTGGTATGTCCCCTAGAGCAAGGGATATAAAGGAAAGAATAAACAAATGGGACTTCATCAAAATAAAAAGCTTCTGCATGGCTAAAGAAAACATCAGCAAAATAAAAAGGGAACCAACCACATGGGAAAAGATATTTGCCACTGATATCTCGGACAAAGGTTTGATCTCCAAAATATATAAAGAACTCACACAACTCCACTCCAGGAAGACAAAAAATCTAATTAAAAAATGGGCAAAGGACCTGAACAGACACTTCTCCAAGAAGGAAATACAGAGAGCTCACAGACATATGGAAGGATGCTCAGTATCACCAGCCATTAGAGAGATGCAGATTAAAACCACAATGAAATACCACCTCATACCAGTCAGAATAGCTATCATAAACAAATCAACAAGTGCTGGTGAGGTTGTGGAAAAAAGGGAACCCTAATACATTGTTGTTGGGAAAGCAGACTGCTGTAGCCACTGTGGAAAACAGTATGGAATTTCCTCAAAAAACTAAAAGCAGAACTGCCTTTTGACCTGGCAATGCCCCTGCTGGGATTATACCCTAAGAATCCTAAAACACCAATTCAAAAGAACCTATGCACCCAATGTTCATAGAAGCACAGTTTACAATAGCCAAGGATGAAAGCAACCAAGGTGCCCATCAATAAATAAGGGGATCAAAAAACTGGCACATTTACACAATGGAATACTACACAGCAGAAAAAAAGGAGGAGCTCCTAACCTTCGAGACAGCATGGATGAATCTGGAGAGCATTAGGCTAAGTGAAGTAAGCCAGGAGGTGAAAGACAAATATCATATGGTCTCACCTATAAGTGGAACCTAATCAACAAAACAAACAAGCAAGCAAAATACAACCAGAGACATTGAAATAAAGAACAAACTGACAGTAATCAGAGGGGAGTTGGGGATAGGGATAACAGGGAAAAGAAGGGAAAGGGTTGTCAAAGAACATGTATAAGGACCCATGAACAAAACCAAAGGTGGGGATGATTGAGAGAGGGAGGTGGGGGTGGGTGGGGCAGGGGAAAGTGGTGGCAGGAAAATGGAAACAACTGTGCTTGAACAATAAAAGATTTACTAAATATTTTTTTAAAAAGTAATTTGGGACCCTTGATTCTGAGTCTGAAGCCTCTCCTGTCTATCCTTCTATACATATATGCATATTCTCTAAAGCAAAGTAGATGGTCTGAGCCTCCACAACAATCCCTCATACCCATCCGCACTTACTATCTTAAGCTTTGTGCTTTGAAACACTGTTATCTTTTCCCCTTACTCCTGACAATTAATTCACTTCAGCTTAAATAATCTCTTTACCTAATAGTGTAAAAATGGTAGAACGTTATCAACACCTTGAATCTTACACATTTCACTCCCAGGATATATTTGCAAACAAAAATACTGCTTTAAAATAAAAAATTTAAGTAAAAAGCAAAGAATTTAATAATGAAGTAGTAGATATTTTAAAGAACTACAATGTTTCAATAAAATTATTTCATGAATCGACTTCCAGCCAAGATGGGGCATAGCTGGGTATGCTTTATTTTCTCGCACAACCAAAAGGACAACAACAAATTTAAATACAATAAACAACCAGAACTGCCAGAAAATCGAACTGTCTAGAAGTCTGACAACCAAGGAGTTAAAGAAAAAACATTCATCCAGATTGGTAGGAGGGGAGGAAATGGGCAGCCAGGACAGAGAGGACATGCCACAAGGTGGTACACCGAGCTGGTCAAGGCGGCAGTTGGCAGACTGGGTACTCCTACATTTGCATGCAGATAAGCCGGGAGGAACAATTGGGAAGTGAGACATACCAGGCAACCCAGGGTTCCAGTTTGGGAAACTAAAGCCTCAAAAAACCTCTGGCTGTAAAAATCTGTGGGGGTTGCGGCAATGGGAGAAACTCCCAGTCTCACAAGAGAGTCCATTGGAGAGACCCGCGGGGTCCTAGAATGTACACAAGCCCACCCACCCAGCAATCAGCACCAGAAAGGCCTAATTTGCTTGTGGGTAGCGGGGACAGTGACTCAAAGCAGGGCAAGACCTGAGCACTGTTCCCTCTCTGACCCCTCCCCCACATATAGCGCCACAATGCAGTGAAGTGGGTTGCTCCACTCTGGTGAATACCTAAGAAAGACTCTGCCCCTTATGACATAGTAACAGGTGTGCTGAGACAAAGAAATATGGCCCAAATGAAAGAACAAATCAAAGCTCCAGAAAAAATACAACTAAGTGATGAAGAGATAGCCAACTTATCAAATGCACAGTTCAAAACACTGGTAATCAGGATGCTCACGGAAATGGTTGAGTATAGTCACAAAAATACAGGAAGAAGTGAAGGCTATACAAAGAGAAATAAAGAAAAATATATAGGGAACCAACAGTGAAAGGAAGGAAACCAGGACTCAAATCAACAATTTGGAACAGAAGGAAGATAGAAACATTCAACCAGAACAGAATAAAGAAACAAGAATTCAAAAAAATGAGGTGGCTTAGGAATCTCTGGAAAAACTTTAAATGTTCCAAAAACTGAATCATAGGGGTGCCAGGAGAAGAAAATCAGCAAGAAATTGAAAACTTACTTCAAAAAATAATGAAGGAGAACTTCACCAATCTGGCAAAGGAAACAGACTTCCAGGAAGTCACAAAGAAATTGGACCCAAGGAGGAATACACCAAGATACATCATAATTAAATTACCCAAGATTAAAGATAAGGAGAGAATCTTAAAAACAGCAAGAGAAAAGGAGACAGTTACCTACAAAGGAGTTCCCATAAGACCATCAGCTGATTTCCCAAAAGAAACCTTGCAGGCAAGAAGGGACTGGAAAGAAGTATTCAAAGTCATGAAAGGCAAGGACCTACATTCAAGATTACTGTATCCAGCAAAGCTATCATTTAGAATGGAAGAGCAGATAAAATGCTTCCTAGATAAGGTCAAGTTAAAGGAGTTCATCATCACCAAGCCCTTATTATATGAAATGTTAAAGGGACTTATCTAAGAAAAAGAAGATCAAAACTATGAACAGTGAAATGACAATAAACTCACAACTATCAACAACTGAACTTAAAGAAGAAAAACAAAAAACGAACTCAGCAAACAACTAGAACAGGAACAGAACCACAGAAATGGAGATCACCTGGAGGGTTATCAGCAAGGAAGTAGAGGGGGGAGAATAAGGGAAAAGGTACAGGGAATAAGAAGCTTAATTGGTAGGTACAAAATAGACGGGGAGGAGTTAAGAGTAGTACAGGAAATGGAAAAGCCAAAGAACTTATATGTACAACCCATGGACATGAACTAAGAGGGGGAAAGCTGGTGAGAGAGGAGGTGCAGGGCAGAGGAGCATAAAGGGAAAAAAACAATGGGACAATTTTAATAGCAAAATCAATAAGATATATTTAAAAATAATAAAAAATAAAGTGATTATCCACAGAAAAAAATAAAATTATTTCATGAAGGGCAGGATTCAAATGAAGGGATCTCAGCCTTGGATTTTGTTCAGTGGATTTAAATTACCAAAGCACCTAAAGCAATCTGACAGGTAAGGAAAGCACGCAGCATCCAGTCTAAAAAGGTGACAGCATTCTGGTGTAACTACATATTAAAGCAATGCTGCTCCAAAAAATGTTCAAACAGCTTGACAGACTCTAGGTTTACAGTGAAAGAAATCTCAGAAAGTTTTAATTTCTCTCCAAATTCCTTTCCAAACCAACCTCGCAATGTTAAAGTTTAGAACTTTTAAAAACTGAGAGGGAAACCCTCCCCAAATTGGACAGTTTCATTCCTATTAGCTTATGCTTTAAGATTCCCTTGTGTTTATTTTAGAAATGCTGTATAATTTTCTATTCACTTTGCTCAGGAAGCACACACATGCTGGCGGTGCAAACCTAAGGGGACTGAAGTGAAATCGTGTATGTAACTGACTGTTTTCTAAAGGGTCCTGGTTAAAAAATATAAGAGAGATAGACTCAGCAAGAAAGTAGGCCAGTTCTAAGTGAACTATTCTAATCTGCTGCAGCGACTGATCAGACCTATAAATAAGGATGTACAGGTACATCTTTTTTGAATTTTTTTTTGGTAATTTACAATAGGTCCATAGAGGCTTAATCACAGTTTTAAAAATAATTTCTGTATAAAAGTATATAAAGTACAGTATAACCTGGCTCCAGGTGTTTACCTTCTTCTTCAATTGGTAATATGCTGGTGTTTCTCCTCAAACATAAAGAATGTTCATCTTTTCCATAATTTTCTTAAATAAAAGAATATTTTAGTGGTTATATTTATAATATAATCAAGCATCTGAATTTTTCAAACCCTACTGTATATATCTGAACCCCTACATAAGGAATTGTTTTTTATAGGTAAACTCTTCGATAACCACATATTCTTAGAGGAAAGTTCTCCTGTTAATGGGACAAAGAAGTAATGAATTTCTCCTGTGATCTGCCTCCCTGCACCCTAGTACTGTACTAAGTAGTTCATGGCATAAATACCAGAATGGTTAACAGTGTGAGAAATGAAGCAGCACTTTCAAACCAACAGCCTGACTTCTGCCAACAAACCCTTACCCTAGTGAGTTGCATAGGGATTTCAGTAACTTCCAGAGATACTCAGGTATAAGCAGGTTATGAATGACATTACTAAGTGGGAAATTAAAGTTGATTCCTTCAAGGAAAGGCTGAGGAGTCAGGAGCACCGTGGGGCTCGCATGCACGACCCAGGCAGCTTCCCCCAATGAGAAAACGTGATGATGACAGTCAACGGTCAGGCAGGGAAAGCCGGGTAAACCACTGCGCAGGTTTCCAACGCAGAAATGGTGCCTGGACAAACAGCACAGGAAGCAGTCTGCTTTATTCAGGAGCCCATTCTATACCTAATGAACACATCGTTGCCCCAGTTAATTCCAACTGCATTACATTTCCTTTTTACTGGGTTCACACTAAATAGTGAGAGCTAAAAACTATTTTTAAATCATTTCAGAATTAGAAAAGAATTGAAATGATGTAAGGGCATCACTGGCAACCAGAATAACTTGGCATCATCACCTTTGCGTATGCTGGCATTAACAGGAGACAAAACGGCGTCTTTGGTGCCATCCGCCCTGGACGCGAGCTCGGCCTCCTGCTTCGCTCCTCTCCTCATTAGTGTCAGGTGCACAGTGTGTCCTGTATGCCGCAACACCTCCACTGCTTGTTGATTGGTAAAACCCTGAAGGTTTGTGCCATCCACCTGATAAGAACAAGACAAGTTAAAGAATAAATGGATATTACCATTTATTATCAATTCACGAAATATGTATTTAGTGCTTGTTAATGTAAAGAGAATGCGGAGTGAGTATCCCCCTAACTGGGGGATAGGCTACCACCTGTCTGGAGACCAGTACTAGCTCACATTCACTAGAATCACTCAGGAGGGTTTTGTTTATTTTGTTTAATACTGATTTATCAGGCCTCACTTCTAGAAATTATGAGCCAACAGTTCTAGGGGGAGCCCAGTCTTCTTATACCTCTTAAAATATTTTCACATTCCTCAGGTGATGCTGATGCACAATCGACTTTGGAAATCAGTATTATGCAGGACATAAAAGTTCAGGAGACAGTGATAAAAGTGGTCAATGGAAGTGCTAATATTTTCTAAAATCATACACACACACACACACACACTTAAAAAAAAAATGACATCCAAACCTCATTCCTGTTCATTTCTTTGCCTCTTCAAAAAAAAAAATGTATGAGGTTTTCCCTTTTTCTAATTCACAAATGACAAAACATTTGAAGGTGACTCTGTGAGCTTTCCAAACAGAAAATCATATAACATCACTTGCCTTTCACAAACACGCCTAGGGCAATGCTCCAGTTTCTCTCTCTGAATGGCTTAGCATGGCCTGGGTCACTATCCTCATCTCCCGTCACCATCCTCACCCTGAATGATGTGCCTCTTACTCTGCCCAGCAGCCCCTAAGGGCTTATTTTCATTCCTCCGACCTCATGACTCCCTTCAGCCATGAGATCTCTGCAAGTTCTGCTCCCTCAGTGCAGACTCTCTGGACAACCGAAGTGTCCTTCCACGGATGACTGGATGACGATGTGGTACATATATGCAATGGAATACTACTCAGCCATAAGAAAAAATGTAACATCGCCATTTGCAACAACATGGATGGACCTTGAGAATATTATGCTAAGTGAAATAAGAAAAAGCTAAGAACCATATGATTTCACTCTTATGTGGATTAGAAAACTGACAGCAACAAATGAACAAACAAAAAACCCCAAAACTCACAGACGCAGATTACAGTATGTTGGTTACCACAGGGTGGGGGGTGAGGGAGTAGTCAAAGAATAAAGGGGATCACATACACGGTGACAGAAGATGATTTGGCTCAGGATGGCGAACACACAATACAAAATACAGATGATTTATCATAGAATTGTATACTTGAAACCTATATAATTTATTAACCGATGTCACCCCAGTAAATTTAATTAAACAATAAAATAAATAGTGGCATACAAAATTCAGTTCTAAGTGATAAAACAACTTTAATTCTAATCTGAATACTATTACAGCCAAACAAACATTTCAAGCCTTAGTCCATAAAAGACAGAAAGAGGTATGTAATACAGTTGTTGGCAAAAGCAAACACTGTAAACAACTGTTCACTTACAAGGATTGTTTAAATACACTGCAACAGATCTATATGTGCTGATATGATTATCGCTCCCAGGTATAGTGCTAAGTAAAACAAAACACTTGAAAAACTGTATGAACTAAGATAATATGGCCCTACTTAAATACAGATACATGAATACTTTCTGGAATTGTAAAACAGAAACCATTAGTAACGGTTTCTATGAGAAGGTTTCTTTTTAAACTGTGTTCAAATTATATATTTTTTAAGCCTCATGGACAAAAATTAATCCAAATTAAATAAACATGTTATTTACTTTCAGGGTAGTGAAGGAGAAAAACACTTGCAAAAATCTATCTTCAGTCTCCATAAAAATTTTTAAAATGCATAGAATTTAGGCTGAAAGTTTTTAATTAAAAAAGATTTTTATTGCACAACTCTCAAAGGAGGCAGGAACATAAAATGGAGCAAAAATAGCCTCTTAAACAAATGGTGTTGGGAGATCTGGACAGCTATGTGCAAAAAAATGAAACTCAATCACCAACTTGCACCATACACAAAAATAGATTCAAGGTGGATAAAAGACTTAGATATAAGTCGTAACACCATAAAAGTCCTCAAGGAAAACATTGGCAGGAAAATCTCAGACATTCCATGCAGCAACATCCTCACAGACACATCCCCTAAAGCAAGGGACATAAAGGAAAGAATAAACACATGGGACCTCACCAAAATAAAAAGCTTCTGCATGGCTAAAGAAAACAGCATTAAAATGAAAAGAGAACCAACAGTATAGGAAAACATATTTGCCAATGATACCTCAGACAAGGGCCTGATCTCCAAAATATAAAATATAAAATATAAAGAACTCACACAACTCCACTTCAGGAAGACAAACAACCCAATTAAAAAATGGGCGAAAGACTTGAACAGACACTTCTCCGAGGAAGACATACAGAGGGCCCAGAGACATATGAAAAGATGCTCAGCATCACTAGCCATCAGAGAGATGCAAATTATAACCGCAATGAGGTACCATCTCACACCAGTCAGAGTGGCCAACATAAATGAATCAACAAACAAATGTTGGAGAGGATGCAGAGAAAAGGGAATCCTAGTACATTGTTGGTGGGAGTGCAGACTGGTGAGGCCACTGTGGAAAACAGTATGGAATTTCCTCAGAAAACTAAAAATGAAACTGCCTTTTGACCCAGCAATTCCACTGCTCAGATTATACCCTAAGAACCCTGAAACACCAATCCAAAAGAACCTATGCACCCCAATGTTCAGAGCAGCACAATTTACAATAGCCAAGTACTGGAAGCAACCTAAGTGCCCATCAGCAAAGGAGTGGATCCAAAAACTATGGTACATTTACACAATGGAATTCTACGCATCAGAGAGAAAGAAGGAGCGTATACCCTTTGTAGCAGCATGGATGGAACTGGAGAGCATTATGCTAAGTGAAATAAGCCAGGAGGTATGGGACAAATACCACATAATTTCACATTTAACTGGAACATAATCAACAAAAGAAAAAAGCAAGCAAAATATAACTAGAGACATTGAAGTTAAGAACAATCTAACAATAGACAGAGGGGAGGGGGAAGGGTATAGTGGGGAGAGGGGTTTTCAGGAACTACTATAAAGGACACATGGACAAAACCAAGGGGAGGGGGGAGGAAGGTGGGTTTGGCTGGGGTGGGGTGGAGGGGTGGGGAGAAAATGCAGACAACTGTAATTGAACAACAATTTAAAAAAAAAGAAAAATCAAATGCATAAGATTTTGTATACTTAACAGCAATAAAATACAAATACATAAAGAAAAAAGTACATTTTTCCCTTTATTTTGAAAGCTTGAAGAGCTAAATTTAAAAATATATTTCTTACTCAAATGTCAGAGATGGCAGTAGTACAGGATAAATTGCTATAATGGAATAATCATAGACTTTTAAACCCACACTTCAGTTCCAATTCCTCAGCATCTTCATCTATAATATGGGAATAATGATACTTCCCAAAATTACGGTACATGGTACTTTGTACTGGGAAGATACTCATCACCTTGCACTGTTATTAATAGGGTGGATAAGTGATTAATAAGCCTGAATATCCCAACCCTTCATGGGAGCAGCATTTGTTCAATATAGTAAGTCCCATCATACGTGTGAGACAAGATCACTGAAGTGTAAACCAAAGTCCAAGCCAGTGCTGGTCCCTTGTTATTGAAGGAAGAGAGTTAAAACGTGGCTTTGGATCCTATGGTGCCACAGACAAGACTGCAGTGGAAATAGGTGCCATGGCAACGAGATATAAAAATTAACAGGGACAAGTACAGGGTACAATACTAGTTGGAGCAACTAAAAAAATCACAGCTCCTTAGCACCCTCAATTAGCTGTCCAAGCCCTCCTCAAACACAGCCTATACCTGTATGTTTAAAAAGGCACAGAATATCAAAGGCAACATTTGCCACCTTTCCATATTTACATGCTTATTTAATCATATTTTAATCAATCATAACCCCATAGCGCTTTAAGCCAGAATTATGCATATTAACCTAAAAAGAATGAGTATATATGTTTATATCTAATGGCAAGTTGGTCAACTTTAGAGTCCTTTTATCAGGTAATGCTTATATACCCATCTATAAGTGGGGCAAAATGTATTCATTCACTCTATCCCCTTCTCTGTAAGGTCTATAGAGAAACCCTAGGGGTCCACAGAGCAAAATTTGTGCAACAGGAATCCTATAACAAAGAAGTTTTAATGCTATAAAAAATACTTTCTCAAAATAGTAAGAAATGATTTCTTAATCTTCCCACCATCACAATTATAAAATAAAAACACAGTATAGCTCCAAATAGCTGTTACCAAAATAAAGATAGAAAACAAAACAAAACAAATACCGCAGTTGTGAAAACACAACTGGTGTGAAGAACTTTACTATCAGTATCTCAAAAGTCCACAAGATGGTGATATTTTGCACTAAATGAATCCATAATCAAAAGCATTTCATGATGTTCCCTAAGAGTTTAAGATGCTCCTAAGAATGTTGCTAAAAGTCAGAAATCAGAACACTGATGATGGCAAAGACAAGAAATTTTATTGAAAGCAAGAAAACATTTCACAAGAAAGGTGCTTCCACTTTTGGGTCAACAATTTCCTTCATCACTGCCCTTGCCCAAGCGAAACTGTATTTGCTGATCCACTTACATAAGAATGAAAATAATGACATGGTAGAGAAAAGCATTGTGATTCTCCTTTCAAATGTGTGATCATTTCAGGCCCTTAATAAATATCTGCTTAATTAATTAGATTGTGTTTATGTGCAAAGTATGATGCAAAGTATTTAAAATAAGTTACTCATGTGTTTTCCTAAAAACCATACAAGGGTCATTTCCTTATCCCAGTTTTGTAGGTGAAAGGAGTTTGCGAAACACTTAAACATAAAGTTATAACAGAATTCAGGGACTCCAGCCTAAGTACATACCCAAGAAATGAAAACATACACCTACACAAAAACTGGTTCATGAAAGTTCACAGAGGTGTAGAAAGGTGGAAACAACCCAAATATCCATGAACTGATGAATGGATAAATGACATGTGGTATATCCATTCAACTGAATAGCACTCAGCTATAAAAAGAAATGAAGAATTTCTTCTTATATGTTGCAACATGGATGGACCTTGAAAACATTATGTTAAGCAAAAGAAGCCAATAACATAAGATCACTTATTGTATGATTCCATTTACATGCAATGTCCGGAATCAGCAAATTTACACAGAAAGTAGACAGGTGGTTGCCTAGGGTTGGGAGGACGGGGGAATTGGGGAGTAACTGCTAATGCGTATGAGGCTTCTTTTTAGGGTAATGACAATGTTCTAAAATTGAATGTGATAATTAACACATACTGAATATACAAAAACTACTGAATTATACACTTTAAATGGGTCAATTCTTATGTGAATTAAATCTCAATACAGTAAATTTATAAAAGCTTTTCTAATGGATTACAATATACAGCCTAGGGGAAAAAGTAGTAGCTATGTTTCCAATTTTTAATTCAGTTTCAGATATGGATTTAGACTGTATCTATTCACTCTCTCCCCCTCCCTGTCCTCCAAAATAAAACATTTAAAGAAGTTAATTTTCATTGTATGTTAAAATGGATATACCATGGGGAACATTCATTCCCAGGAGACAGCCAGTTTAGGTGGCAAGCACACCTTGAATTTTATAGTAGATTTCAAGAGGTGAATAGGTATAGTTAGGAGCTTTGTGGAATTAAGTTTTGAATTCAGGGAGCTGCAATGTAGAAGCAAATGGCAGAGATAAAGGAAACCTCTACTTTTTCTCTTACATGGTGGTAGAAAACATGTAACATACAATTTACCATCTTAACCATTTCTAAGTGTACAATTCAGAAGTGTTAACTATATTCACAGTCATACAACAGGTCTTCAGATGTTTTTCTCTTGCAAGGTGAAACTCTGTACCAATTAACAAGAACCCCTTATTCCCCCTCCACCCAGCCCCTCAGAAAAACCATTCCACTTTGGGCTTCCAAGTTTGACTACTCTAGGCACTTCGTATATGTGAAATTGTACTGACTTGTCCTGTTTTGTGACTGGATTATTTCACTTAGCATAATGTCCTCAAGGTTTGTCCATGTTGTAGGATGTGACAGAATTTCCTTCTTTATATCACTAAATAATTTTCCATTGTATAGTATCATATTTTGTTAATCCATTCATCCACCAATGGACATCTGAGTCACTACATCACCTTAGCTATTGGGAATAATGCTGCTATGAACAAGGACTCCTCTATCTTAACATTCTACTTTCTCACTGTTATTAGTATTCCAAGGAAGTAACAGAAACTTAAACATAAAAAAACACATATTAAGATAAATTGGTATTCCCCAATATGTCTTCCAAAGAATACTAACATATGTTTGAGGATAGAAAGAACCCATGATTACAAAGGTTTAGGAAACATCAAGTTAAAAGAATTAAACAAGTTTCTCTACTGCAGAACTTCTCAGTCTTTGAGTTTTCCATGTGCACTGTGAATCCCTAAGAGAGTAGATCACCCGCAGTTTTCCTGAAGTTGTGGACCAGGAAGTGCCCGGTGCAGCACCTTTTGCATTTGTGCTCTGAGAAGTCCCCTAGTCCCCCTCCCACTGAACCCTGAACTGGAAGTCAGGCTGTCCTGAACACCACCTTGAACAGCCCCTACGCTCAAAACATACTGGTGTTTCCACAGTAACAATGATGGGCTTGATCTAAGAAAGAGAGGCTGGATCTTTCCTTTATTCTCATACATTCTTAGAGCTAAACATAGCCCTGGTCATGGAGTCAACAACAGCAGTGTCATTCTGCTAATGAAAAAATGAAAACGCATCCCAAATTCAGATTCAATTAAACTAAAGGTTATGATGTGTGGTCTTTGAAGTGTCTACAACTACAGTGTAACTATGACATTAATGTAAGTAAAGTATAACTATAATATTAATGTTATAAGCCAAAATCAGACGTATCAGAAATAATTCAATAATGAAGTCCCACCTTTTCGAACTGAAATCAGCACACAATGCTCTCACCTCCACAAAATAAAATTGGTAATTGTAATGAGAGCTTTAAATCATCAAAGCCAGCTAGTGTACTGAGCTAAATGTAGTTCTCAAAACTGAGTAAACTAGGAGAATGCATTTTTCAACCATGAAAATTAACAAAGTAAAATTAAACGTGTTACTTACTGCAATGATTTGGTCTCCAATTTGGATTCTTCCATCATGTTCCACAGCACTGCTCTTTGTAATGCTCTTTACAAAGATTCCTGAAGGTTCTAAAATTGAAAATAGTTTTATTTTTACTATTTATAAAGATCACTCAAATAATAAATAATATCCATCATCCATTATCTAAATATAAAGTCCTAATTTTGAACAAATATAAATTAATAAGCCACACAAATAAAACCAGTAGTAGAAACTTAGCCTAGAGAATAAGACAATAATTTTGTCTGTCCTAAATACAAAATCAGAATCATATACATTCAATTATTCCTAGAAATGTTTTCAATCTGTTTATCCAACAATATAAAAATACATAATGTTGAGAAAACATTTCATAAGATAATTATATTAGAGGCAGTTGTCACATTAAAAAATTAAATATTAACGTTTAATACTACCTAATTTTTTATCTCCAATGTAGCCAGCAATGGTAATTCCTAATCCTTGGATATTTTTAGTGAGTTCTACATCAAATGTCTCACTTTCTTCACTTTTCTGAGTGGAAGCATCAACCTAAAATAAAAATCAATAAATAAATATACAGAAAAATAAACATAAACATACAAGATAAGCTCAAAAGGCTACAACCTTTATTTAGAAATAATAAACTGTAATCAGTTGTCAGGAAAGTCTGCTAGAAGATAATAATGTAGATTACTCCTTCAATCTTGATGACATGGACTAGCATCAGATTTGTACTAGAAAGGTATGTCATCAATAAAACTGAACACACACCCTTATCAGAGAGATACATTATTGTCTGTGTATACAAAACTTTAAAATTCAAACAGTTTCTTATTAACAAATTCTATTTCAGAGATGGCACATCTTCATTTTTAAAGGACTTAGGAGGCTGAAAGAACTCACGTTTTAAATTCAGAACAAGTTCAAATCTAGCTTTGCCACTAAATTTTTCTACACAACCCTTTGTTCAACTGTCTACCAAAAATGAAACAGCGTGTCCAACTAACATTTACTGAGAAGTTTCTTTTTAACAAGCAGTTGACATGTCTTAATTTATTTACTCCTTAGAACAAGCCTATGAGGTAGGCACAATTACTATCAGTTTTTCTCTGGGGAAACTGAGGAATATAAACTTTTTCAAGGACAAACAGTAAACGTTCTAGCAGAGGCAGAATTAAAATGCAGATAGGCTGGTTGCTGAAACCCGGTTCTTAATCGCTATGCCATATGTAAAATCCCTGGAGGACTGCAGAGGCCACCCTGTCTGCTCAGGCCACGTTGCTGCTATTACTATCCTAAGTTAGTAGTTGATCCTAACACCATGAATATGACAATCTATCCCTCAGACACATTATTAACAGACTGATGATTTAAGGAATCAGTGAGGTTACCAGTGATCTATTTTAAATGGTCCCTGTATTCGTTAAATTCACACTTTCAATTAAATTCACACTTTAATTGAAAAGCTATATATAAGGAAAGTATGCCTTTCTGCTATGAGTTCCTTCCATCCTTCAATGATAACTGAAGGCAGTGTTCTCTAACATGTATCACTGGTGTTAATTATACACTGGTCTGAAGGGCAAGGGTCCCTGAATTACGCATTAGTGGACTAGTGCAGTAAGGTGTCAGTGAGCTACTGGTATGAGTATTAGTGTAGTGTCAGCAGACTGCACAGAGAACCCTAGGACGATCACAGCAGAATGAAGGCTAAGGGTTCGAGGAGACATGCTGGCAGGGGCTAGCTGGTAATGTTCTTTGATTTTCTTTCAGAAAACTGAGTATATCTCACTGATAGTCCACCTAAATGAGATATAACTTTATGGTAAAGTTTCATTTAGTTTTTCTCACTGCACATAATTATCTGTGCAAACTTAGCAAAAAGTTTAAAGTTTAGATAATTACAAGAAAATGACAGGATGAAATCTGCTTCAATTGAAACAAATGTGTTTTCTATTTTTAATAAGACTTATGCGAGCGCTATTTTAGAGGGTGGTAATTTGACTATCGAATGGTTTTAAAAGGGGCACAAGCTTCAGAAATGATGATATGCACAGAATAGATATTTTTCTAAGCTTTCAATTACATCAAATGGTTTTCGGTATTGCATTCATTTATATGTTGCTGAATAAAATGTTTTTGTTTACCACAAAGAATGCCACTTAAATACTTTCATAAACAAGCTTTCTTTCTTTACTTCTTTCTCTCTGCAAAAAATAGCAACCAAACTCAATCCTAAAAACAACAGAATCATGGAAATTTCAAGTGTTCTAATAAAGTTTCAAAGGGCTTGTGGAGGAGGCGAGGATACTAAAAAAAGAATTTGAAGCAACTGGTTAGAAAACACATTAATAGAAAAAAATCACATGGATGCATTTAGATCTATGACAAAGGAATGAAGGACTTACATTTGCTATAAAGCTTATCTAAAAATTGAGTGTGATTCTCTTCTTCAATATTTTAGATTTTTTGGAAAAAATTGTTTTGTAGGTATTTTATCCACTACAGTCATATTGTGACCTGAACTATTTGTGAGAAGCACATTCTAAAATTCTGAAATTGTTTAGCTTTTTTCACATCAAGTTAAAAATAGAGATGGAATGCTATACATATGAATAAAGCTTTTGACAACCTCAAAAGCATAACTTTTGTTTAAAAGTTTACAAAAAACTGGGTCAAGAATAGTGCCTTCTCATTAGAAATCTGATTAACAGTTACGTGACATACCTTAAAACAATAATATTAAAAGCTTTTAGTGAGTGTTATTCATCAGCACCACCCCCAAAATAAAGACACTATAAAGAAAGTTCTTGTAAGGGAGTGATTAAAACTTATAGCCCACCTCACAGAGAGCCTTCTAAGAGAAAGAACTAAACGTTTTAGGTAATAATTACAAGTAATTTTTTAAAACTTTTCCATAGTGTAAAATATTATTCTCATAAATGTGCTACTTAGAAAAAAAACATAATAGTGATCTAGAATTTTTTATACAATATATTTTTCATCTATTACACATTATTCCCAAAAATATATTATTTGTGCCAAAATACCTCTACATTTGAATTTTGTTTCATTTTTTATCACTAATGCATAAACAGTGTTAAATCTAGTTTCAAAATAATCACCCTGCACGTCAGTGCTATTGACTATGACCTCCCCCATTCGCTGTTTCCAGCACCCTACCCGCATCTCTGGCGTAGAGCATGGGGATGAGCACACAGTGGGCGCTGCCGGGTCTTCAACGGCACCTCTGGCAATCACCAGTCTCACTCTGTTCCCACACTGCCTGAGGACTTGCGCTACTTGCTCACTGCTCATTCCTGCCAGATCAGTGTCACCAATCTTTAGAATGTGGTCTCCACTGCATAATCGCCCATGCTGAATAAAAAGAGATTGATTTATCGGGCTTTAGTATTATTACCTTCATCAGAGAAATCCTAAGTGAGGGAAAGGGAGTCATTTAAAAAAAACCGATGACTTGAAATATCCATCATAGGACTCTAAACATGTGGCTGTGATTTTTACTGTTTTTACGTAACTAAAATTCACAAGTATTCCTTAAATTGATAGTCGATACGAACTTTTCAATTTGATTTCTAACCACTAGATACAAGAAAATATTAAGCCTTTTGTGAATTCCTTTGAAGTATAGAAGAAGGAGAAAATGCCATTAAGCAAAGATGAAGTATAAGTAATATACAAATACATATTGCTCAAAATATGGTATAAACTGCAAGAAAGCACTGAATTAATACCACAATCTTTTGCCTTGCCATTTAACTTTTAAATATTTCTAAAGATTTCATTTGCAGAAGAAATCATGGTAAGATAAACGCAGTCTCATAAGCCTCCATAAAAACAGTGGCCACTAGAAATTTGTGCAGTGATGAAAATGTTCCGCATTGTCCAATATGGCAGCTACAAGCAGCATGTCACCAGTCCAACTGAGCAACTGCATCTGTAATTTTACTTAATTTTAATTCATTTAATTTTGAACTTAAAAGTGACATGTGGCAATTACCCACAGTACTGAATTCTGCAGCTCTACATTGAAGGTAAAACTCATTTATCACAAGCCTGTTAACTAGCGGAATCTCACTGATGCTACTAGGTAATGGCTAATATTAGAAGAAACAAAGTCTGCAAACAATTGTATTACTGTCAATACCTCTATTGATAAGGCTGCAAATATATCTGACTTTCATGTATGAATAGGACAAATATTTGATAAATCTGAATCAAATATAAGATCAAATATAATACAAAAGCAAATATCTTTATAAACAAATTGTTATAATTAAGGCAAAAGACGCTCACATTAGCAATACTTGTGTAATTAAAATATAAATCATAATAAGTCACTACCAATTTCTTTTATATATATTCTAACATGTCACAGCCTAAATAGCAATTCTGTGATGAGCGACTCTAAGTGATAAAAACAGACTGTGCTTCATATACGAAGATGACACCAGTGACCCATCGCTAAAGGGGCAAGAAGAACCTTTTATTTTTCCTACCGTAATGAAGTATTCTGTAGTTTGTAGGGACCATAAAATAGTTGACTAGGTTTTTAGATATGATTTATGGCCAGAAAATAAAGGACTGCTACCTCCACAACGATCAAAACCATAAACTAAGCTTTCGTCTGTGGGTCTACTACTTTAAATTAATAACGTCCCACATTTGAAAGGTATTTCTCCCCAGGTCTAAGAAAACATTTTCAGGATAGCCCAGCAAACAGAAGATTATAGTTCAGCTTCTTAGGTATTATCTAAGGCCGCAGTTTCTCTTTGCTGACAGAGAATGTAAAAGACGAAGCGATGCTACTCAACAGAACAGTATGAAAGAGCCGTTGGCAGCGGCCTACCTGATCAGCCACTCCTCCAGGTAGAATGGTCTTCACTATCACGCCAGTTGCTTTGCCTCCTACAATGCCAAACCCCAGGCCAGATCCATCATTCACCAATTCAATGGTTTCCACATGCTGCCAGTGAACCTGAAAACAAGGCTCCTGTAAGCATCTGAAAAAACTTAAGGAAAACTAAAATTTTTGTTGTAGCTGATATTTTTGTGAATGTTGTTTTGTGAGTATTATTAAAGAATTGAGTTCAAACATAATGAGCCTGAAGAAACGTACGTTTTATTTAGTATATTTCCCTTTCAACAGATTGCTACTACATAATAATTCTCAAATTATCAATACGTCATTATAGTGCCCACATTTAACCAGGTAAAGACAGTGGTGATTTGTGAGATCCTTTGTAAAGCATTTTTTAAAAAGAAAAAGATCAAGGAAAAACTTTTACCTATTAAAAATGTTTTCTGCATAATCCTGCCTTGCAGGATTCCAAATTAGATGACTTCTTACAGTCACTAAGAGCCAAACTAAGAATAATACATGATGGGGCACAAGTAGGTTTACAGTTGTTCCTCTGGAAAATACACAACCATTGATAAATAATAACACAAGAATGAACTCCATGTTTCATGCACTCACAACTGTAAACTACTTTTGTCCTACCCTGTATAAGCTACAATTTACAAAGCAAAATCAAGATTTCATCGGTCTACAGATATTCAATTTTGTTAAAGGACTAAATTTTTTTTTATTTGAGGCATGCTGTCAAATAAAAAATCAACTTCATAAAAGTAGTAAAAATTCTTTTAGAAGCCAGAAACCTAATCACAATTAAATAAAAAATATTCCAGGCTAGGGAGGGATAAAGAATAAAAGCACAAAACTTCAACACAGACAAAGAACCTAAGGAATTGGAAACCTGTGAAATATCAAAAAGACCTGGAAAAATATGTTTTGTCCCTTGTGAACACCTTCCATACTCACCGGATTAGAGTGAGCTGAAATTGTGCTGGCTGCAGACGGGGACCGGGAGATGATGGGGCTGATGAGCTGAGGCAGTGAGCCTCTGGCAATAACCAGCTGGACATTTTCTTTGGCTTTCTGAAGGATGCTGATAGCCTGCTGATGTGTAATTGTCTGGTCCAGTGCCTGTCCATTGATAGCAAGGATCTGATCCGTTTCCTTCAGTCTTCCATCTCTATCAAGAATGAAAAGGGGAGTAAAAGATATCTGACAGCTCCCAAGACAATGACAGCTTTTCTGGCATATATTTTCAGGTTATTTTAATTCTATTTTCTAATGTCCACACATTTAAAGCTTTTTCTGGCACTTCTGTATTTAAAAACCTATACTTTGCTCAATGTCACTAATAACTAGAGAAATGAAAATAAAAACCACAATGAGATATCACCACACACCTGTCAGAATGGCTACCATCAATAAATCAACAAACAACAAGTGCTGGAAAGGGTGTGGAGAAAAGGGACCCTTTTGCACTGTTGGTGGGAATGCAGACTGGTGCAACCACCGAGTAAAGCGGTATGCGGATACCTCAAAAAACAAAAATGGATCTGCCTTTTGTCCCAGCAATCTCACTTTTGGGAATATATCTGAAGAAACCCAAAACACTAATTACAAAGAACATCACCACCACTATGCTCACTGCAGCATTATTTACAATCACCAAGATATGGAAGCAACCCAAGTGCCTATCAGTAGATGAGTGTATAAAACAACTATGGGATGTTTACACAATGGAATACTACTTGGCTGTAAAAATATAAGAAAATTTTACCCTTTGTGACAGCATGGACAGACCTGGAGAATATTATGCTAAGTGAATTAAGCCAGTAAGAGAAAGACGAACATCATATGATTTCACTCACATGTGAAATCTAAGAACGAACTGAACTAACAAGCAAAACAGAGACAGACTCATAGATGGAGAGCAAGATGACAGCTATGGGGGGAAGTTAGAAGGTGGAAGGATCAAGCATAAAGGAAAAAGGACTCACAGACATGGACAACAGTGTGGTGATTGCAGGAGGCGGTATAAGGGGACTGAATGGTAATAGAAAAAGTACTATAGAATTTTTTTAAAAACAACATACAATTTGACTTCAGTTGATCTATCCCTAATCAATTCCTCCCATTTAAACATCCTCTTCTATCAGCTACCCATTCAACCTACATCTTGGATGTTCCTATCTTCTACAAATGAAAGCAAAGATGCATATATTTACTTGTTGTTCTGAGTATATTAATATAGTTCAAATTATAATGGGATATATTTTTTCTAAATAGTCATTTTTAAATCTAATCAAAAGAGCCCACTTCCTAGCATTGAGAATACCATCCTAATCAAATTTTTCTTTTCTTACTAAAAAGTGATTAAGTTCTGTTTATATTTAAAAGCCACTCTCTTTTCAACAGGACTTACTTTTTATTATAGCAATGTTAATGATATATATTTTTAAACTGGTTAATACCATTACATTTGAATTTTTGCTTGTTTCTATTCATTTTTGCTTCTCGGAATTCTCCCAAGGTGACCAACACCTCCTGAATGCGGTAGCAAACCCAGAGAAGTAGCCCGCCGGTCTCACCTGTGAGCCACACTGCCCTCTTGGATCTCCTGCACAAATATCCCCAGTTCCCCCCGATTTTCACTCCTCAGTCCCACAACACTGAACCCGAGGCCTCCGCACGAAGGTTTGAGGAGCTCAAACACTTCTACGTGGCGACCCTGCCCAGGAAACAAAGCAAGAAATAAAACCAAAAGTCAATCACTGTACTTACAGTCATCTTATTAGTGACATCATTTTGTTAAAAAAATAGATTTAAAAATTTTTCCTAAGATAACGTTTATCCATCACCTAGAACAGAGGTGTCAAACTCATTTTCAGCAGGGGCCACATCAGCCTCGAGGTTGCCTTCAAAGGGCTGAATGTACTTTTAGGACTGTGTAAATGTAAGTACTCCTTAACTGTTAAGAGAGAGCTTGGTGCTGCCACCAGATAGAAACAAGGTGCCGGGCCGGATAAAACAAGGTGGGGGGCTGGATTCAGCCCGAGGGCCTTGTGTTTGCCAACTGTGACCTAGAATGAGACAGTTTATTTATCCTGAGGAGAGGGGATTACAGGAACTACTATAAAGGACACATGGACAAAATCAAGGGGGACGGTGGAGGTGGGGGAGGGAGGGGGGTTCAGCTGGGGTGGGGTGGTGGGATGGGGAGAAAAGGCACACAACTGTAATTGAATAACAATAAAAAAATTAAAATTAAAAAAAGAATACTTCTGGAACATAAAATATTCAGTTTAAATTTGTTAATTAAAAAAAAATGTAAAACTTTTGAACCACCCAAACTCACACAAAACCATTTTTATTTCAATTTGTTTCAAATGTTATAAATGTCTTCATTAATAATATACTGAATACTACATTTAATAAAATATATATTTAATGTATATTTAACATATTACATAATATAAATTTATTAATATTCTTCAATTTATCCAGGACTTGATTATCCAGGACTTGTACATTCTATCGTAACAGGAAAAAACATTCTTACCTGGGCCATATTTTTAATCAGTTGATCAAACTCATCACAAGCATGTTTCCCATTGATGTGTGGAGTACCTGAAGCTGTAAGGGCTTCCAGATTGCCATTGGTTTGGGATGATAAAAACGATTCCTTTTGCACAGCTGTAGCTGGGCTGAGATGTGGAATATGGGCACATTCTACGTTTGAAATGGCTGATGTTGCAATGTTTACCTAAGAGTAACATAGAAATTAACAATTTTGACATTCCACAAACTATTTCATAAAAACAACCCAACAGGAATAATAATTAAGTATATACCAAACTTTAAATTGTCCATATCCTTTAAGAAATTTCAAGAAATTTATTTTAAGGAGAAAATCAGAATAACACAGAAAGATATGTATAAGGGGCTGTGCCATGCAGCACTATTTATTAGATAAAAAATACTTTAAATTAATTAATTCCAGTGTTCAACTCCAGGGTACTCATTAAGCCACAGCAAATACATACACATTGATACACACACTTTTAAGTGAAAATGACTAGTTATAGAATAATGTATAATTCAATGTACTTTAAAAATATGTTTATAGATATATTAAATATCTGAAACAATATACACCAAACAACCAATATAGCACTAGTTGTTCCTGAGAAATTGGATTCTGGGGATTTCCATATTACTTGAATTTTTAAAATAGTGTATATAGTAAAGAATTTGATTTTCCCAAAAGAGAAGTCTGGCCTTTGTCCCAGCTCCTAGGAAGTAACTTTTAAAGCCTTGGAATTTCCCAGATGACAGGAGTGTCTTTGTTATTCTTGGTAGACCCCAAGGTCACATGGTATTAGCCCAAATTCTGAGACTCTGTTAGACTATGTGGGCAATCAATCAAACCCAGGAAATGATGTCCAAATAAAAACTCTGAACGAAGCGCTCAGGTGAGCTTGTTGGGCTGGCAACAGTCCATGCATACTGTTATGCATAGAACTGGGGGAAGGGGACACTTCCTAAGGAAAATAAAAGCTTTGATTTGAAATCCTACCAGGCTCTGCACTATGTGACTCTTCTCTTGGCCAATATTTGACCTGTATCCCTTCCGTAGAATAGACCAAAACTATGAGTTTAATAGCTTTCCCTAAGTTCTGTAGGTCCTTCTAGTGAACCGAGAGAGTAGTTGTGGGAACCGCCTGCACTTGCGGTTGGTTCTGACATGAGTGTGATTGTGGAGATTCTTCCTTCTAACTTTGTATCTGGAGCTTAACTCCTTTGCTGTTGGTCTCAACGTCTTGGCAGACTTGCCAGTCTAGAGGACTATGCCCTCAAACCTCACAGTTTGGCAATTCCAGGTACAATGATAAAAATAAACAATGACAAAAAATAATTCCATTTGGGAAAAATATTCTATAATTACTTTTGTGTGCCTGTTATAAAGCGCTCCAAGTTAAAGCAAAGCAATTCACAAAACAGTGCGAACAGTCAATCCTGATTTCACGTTCCTGTAGGGTGTCTAGAATCTAACTTTTTATCTATAATTACTTATCAGAAAGGTCACATCAATGCTGTTTTTGGATCACTCTCTGAACTCATCTCCTAGCACTCTGTCTTTCACCCACACAGCTCCAGCGATACTGACCACTTCACCTTTCCTCCAACTGCCAAGCTGCCCCCTCTGCCAGTCAGCTACATCCTTCCCCCAAGTAGCTACACGCTTACTTCTTTTCATTCAAGTGTGCTCAATGTCACCACAGAGAAGCCCTCCCTGATAACCATATCTAAAAAGATGTCCCATCATTATACTTCATATACTCACCCTGCCCTATTTTTCTTCATGGTGCTTAGTACCACCTGGTATGTACCCAATTGTCATGGGGCTTTGATACCAGTCTGCCAAGACAGACTATAATGTAGAATTTTTCCAGTGGAGGAATTTGACTATTTTATTCTCTATTACATACTTATTCTCTAGAAGAGTGCCTAGCTAGCACAGATTTGGCATTTAACATATATTTGCAGAATATGTGTTTATTCATTTTATAAGGATCTACTCTGATAAAATCTCCCCAACCCTCCAAATATCTTTATTCTCAGTTTACAGATGACAAAATTAAGTGATACAGTATAGAGCAGACACAGTATAAATGAGCCATACTTTTTTCATTATTGTGTTCCTATCATCTTTGTTTTATACAGTCATTTGAGACATCATTTCTGCAAATAAGATATTAGGTAAAGAGCTTCTAGCATAGAAGTAATCAAAGTATTTCACAATATATCACCAATATGGTGTAAGAGTATGTTACTTATCCTTAAAAGTAAAACAGAAAAATCAGTAAGTTACCAAAGTTACCAATAATTCAACCACTATAATGGTTTCTACAACCACAGATGAAAAAAGAGATTGATGTGCTTAACAGAGGCTTTTGGGAATCCTTTCAGATCCTTATTTTTAAATCTACAGCAGGTATGATCAATTATTATTTTTTCAAAAGCAAACTTCTTAGGCCAAACCCGATTTTTTTTTATCCTGAGCCATGGCAACCTCAATACCGTCTGCCAGCAGAAGCTGCACTGCTCAGGTTGAAGCAGATGGCATAATGAGATTTGTCACAGGCTGAGGATCCCACACATGAAGACCTATGGTATACTTCATAGGAAAAAGTGTTTGGACTGCTTCTATGGAAAGCAGAATGAACAAATCACATTCCAAGAACTGAGGAATCTCTCCATATGAAGTTAACTGATGAAGTGTAAGCTCTGATAACATGTACAGCAAGGAGTTGAGGGCATTCCAAAAGTAAAGCTATAGGACCAGAGCAAGTACGGTATCATGATATGAGAATGTATAAAAGTGCTAGTTATCAGTATTTTCTCCCCATTATGTTGAAGGTTTAACCCATGTCAATGATTCTTCCTGGCTCCTCTGGGCCCTTAAGGTTCACATAAATGTAAAAGCAACAATAAAGGGATCACATATGTAAAAATTACAGTTTAATTATATTATCATACAAAGAACTTGGTTTAATAATTTCTAATTCATATCCATAAAAAAGCATAAACTTCTCTTTTGATTCTGCTATCACTTTATTAAAATGGTTTCTGAACTAATCTCCCTGAAAAATTAGAATGAATCTTATTTTCCTTGATAGGCTTGTTCATAGCAGACAAAGCATAAATGTTTAATAAAAAGAAGCTGACTCCCATCTTGGTTTATAGAATATTAAATAAACAGAAGAAAACACAACTATCTGGTGATTTTTACATACAGATAAACAATCTGTATAATTTATGGAAGTTGCTAGTAAATGAGCAAGAGTCACCAAATAATTATGTGTTCTCTATTTAACTTCTGGCTGAGTATTTCAGGCTAAAAAGGGCTTTTATGTTCTTAGTAAATAAACATATAACTTAATTAATAGGTTTCAGTTAGTTCTAATACTTAAAACATAAATATTTTATAAAGTATTCTATTAAAAATTTGTCAAATTCTTTGTGAAAGGGCAAAACAAAACACCACCTCAGAATTTAGAAGTGCAGGTGAAGCCCTTATAAGATGCCATCAGAACCAGTAATTGGATCATTACTCTAAAAGGTCAGCTAAAGCAGAAATAATAACAAAGAACAGATATATAACTGAAGAACATTATTTTAACTTAGAACATATATACATTCATTCACAAATATCTTAATTATGGAAGGGCCCTACCTTCTCTCTTGCATAAACCAAATTCATATAATATGACATTATTTTCAAATTCAGCTTCTGAACATGGAATAAGAATTTGGACACCTGAGAAACAATTTCATTAAAGAAAGCTAGAGTTTTATGAGATCTTTCTTCAATGTTTTACAGTTTGATAAAATATAACCAATTCACCAAGAATAGTTTCATCAATTCATATATGTGGTCTTTCAAAATAATTTGAGTGAGTTTTCATAATTTTTGGCATAAATTTTATATAATAAAGTAATACAATTATAAAAATAATTATAACTGGGATAAATAGCTATAAAATGACTTTTTACACTCAATTGGTAAGTGCTTCAGAAGCACAAACAAGGAAGTATCTGAATAAACAAGCATTTAGTGCTCTGGGGGAAAGCCCACATGCAATGTAGAAGAAATGGACAGTATCCTTTCACCTAGAAAGTTACTTACTTACAGGTGTGCTGAGCGCGTTCCTTCTTCCATAGTAGCACCCCAAGCAAATAAAATCATCTTTAGCTCTATATACAATTAAGCTCACCTTGCGGGAATAGCAGTATCAGAGAAATCCTTCCACTGTGATCAATTAAAACATTCGTATAAAGAACTATTTTTTTAAATAAGCTTAAAATGTATCAACAAGAATACATCACTTCCGTCATATTCTCTGCATTGGAAGCAGCTCGGTAAGCCTGGACCACACTCAGGGAGAAGAGATCATACAAAGCATGAACACCAGAAGGTAAGGATTATTAATTAGTGTCCACCTTAGAAGCTAACACAGTGTACCATAGCAAAGCAGCTGAAAGCTAAGACAAAGGAAAGATCTTCAGAGCTGCCAGAGAAAAAAAAAACACTTTAAGTTCCAAGAAAAATAAAGCTGACAGCTGATTTAAGTGAATCAATGAAAAAAGACAATAGAATTTAAAAATTAAGAATATCAACAAAAAAAATTTACAACCTACCACTTTCAGAGTACCTCCTCCCGACACATACTCACACAAAAAGTATTGTGTTGTCTCAGATTGGTACAAAAATTAGCAAAATAAATTTTTTAGGCACAAAGAAAATGATTTCTGATGGAATTTCCCTAACATATAAAAGACTGAAGAGAAAAAAAAAATTTCAAATGTGAGTAAATAAATAGAAATTGCTTAAAACAAGGAATAATCTAAAACGTGTAGTTTTAAATATATGTAGACTTAAAGTACAAGATAATTACACAAAAGAAAGGAGTAGGCTAAATGGGGTTAAACTGCAATGAGTTCCTTGCATTTTTCCAGGAAGCAGTGAGAGTACTAATTACAGTAAAATCAAAAAAAATTAAGGGTACATATATCTGACAAAGGATATATAACTCATAGCTGGCCTATAAAAAGAAAAGTCAACACTTAATAGTTAAAAATTACATATCCAACTAGAAAATGAGCAGAAGCATTTCAGTGAAGAGGATATATGGATAGCAAAGAACAGAAAAGATGTTCAGCATCATTACTCACTAGAGAAATGCAAACTAAAAGCACAAAGAATATTACTATATACCTATCAAAATGATTAAACAAAAGATAGTGGCAACACCGAGTACTAATGAAGATGTGGAGTAAATGGATTGCTCGTAAAATGGTATAGCCACTCTGAAAAAGTTTGTTGGTTTCTTAAAAAAATATTAAACATACATTTACCATATGGCACAGCAATTACACTACTGGGCATTTATTACAGAAAGATTAAAAATTTATGTCCATGCAAAAACATGCTCAAAACAGCTTCGACCTATAAGAGTAAAAAAACTGAAAACAAACAAAATGTCCCTCAATAGGTACATCCAAACCATGAATATTCGGCAATAATAATTTTTAAAAAACTACAAACATATACAATAACTTGGATGAACCACAAAAATATCATGCTGAATGAAAAACCATCTCAAAAGGTCATATACATTATGATTACATTTTTATAACATTCTTGAAATTACTAAATTCCGCAGATAAAAATGGTCGCCAGGTGACAGAGATGGGTTGGGCAGGCAGCTGGGCATGACTATCAAAGGGTAGGTGGATAAGAGAGATCTTTTGGTGACAGAACAGGTATGTACCTAGATTGTGGTGGTGGTCACACAAACCTACAACAAGTAATAAAAATGACACAAATTGAAAAAACTAATGCACATTATACCAGTATCAGTTTCCCAGTTTTGATATTTTGCTACAATTACTACATTGTAACCATAGGAGAGAACATGCGGAAGTATATATAGAACCTCTCTATACTATATTAAAACTTCCTGTAAGTCTCGAATTATTTCAAAATAAAAACTTTTTTTAAAAAATTTGCTCAGGTCAAAGATATTTACTGTAATATTTAGAATAACTAACCAAGAGAATAATAAAATTAAGAAAAATAACGTACTAAGAGAGGAAGAGGATGAAATAAGAGGGTAACACAAAAGACGACAAACCTAAATAAATAAAACCAAAAAGGAAAACAAAAAATTATAAATTAAAATAAAAATGTATCCATAATTACATTAAATATAAAGGGGTTAAACACACAAAGTAAAAGACAAACTACTAGACCGTATAACACAATAAGAGGCAAATACAAGCTGTTTACCAAAGATACAAGTTAACAATAAAGATAAAAGAGAAAGAAAAGATGAAAATAGAAAGAAAAAAATGATACACACACATATGTTAAGCAGAAGAACACTGGTACAGCTAAACTGGTATCAGACAAGTGGACTTTAAGGAAATAAGCATTACTGGAGATAAAGGGGGACAAATCACAGAGATAAAGGGTCGATTCCGTAAGAAGAGAAAACAATCTTAGTAATGTAAAAATATAACATCAAAACACGTAGGGCAAACGGACACAGAATCCAAATGACAAACAGCCAAATCTACAATCGTAAGTAGAGATTAAACATATCATCTCAGTAACTAATAGAAAAAATCAATAAGGATATAGAAGATCTAAACAATATTCTAAACAAAACTGACAGAGCTGAGCGATACAGAATGCTGCACTGGACCACTGCTACATGCACATTCTTTTCAAATACAAAAGAAGTATTCACCTAGAGTACGTACCATCAAATCTCAATGAACTGATATGGTACAGAAGATGTTCTCTGATTAGAAGAATTAGGCTAGAAATCAGTGACAGCAAGGTAAGTCAACTGAGCAATACATTTCTGAATAAACCAAGGGTCAAAAAGAAATTGTAATAAAAAACAAAACATTTAAAATTGATTGATAATAAAGATATAACACACCAAACCTGTGGGATGCAGCTAAAGCAATGCTTAGAAAGAATTTTATGGACTTAAATAGGCTATAGAAAAAACTAGGAATAATAAAAAATTAAAATCAAGCTGAGCATGCGTATCACTAAAGCTAAAATAAAATAGTACACTAAACCTGAAAAAGAAAATATGTTAGACCAAAATTCAAGAAAATAGAAAAAACACAATTAAGAAATTCAACAAAGCCAAAAGTTTTTCTTTAGGAAGAAGAAAACATTAATGAAATTGAGAAATCTCCAGCAACATTGAGCCAAATATATGCAAAGGCATAAATTTCCATTATAAAAAGAGGGACCTAATTAGACTCTGAAGGTATACGGTGATTAACCTAAACCAAAAATTTTGAAAAAATAAATTATATGAAATAAACCAAATTTACCAAAATGTCAGTAATTTTGTATCAATTAATGAAATTGAACCCATTATCAAAAATCTTCTCACACTCCAAACAAAACAGGCCTACATGACTTCACTGGCAAATTCCTCCAAATACTAAAAGAAATTAACACAAATTTTATAAACTATTTCACTGGCAGGAAAAAGTAACTGCTCTCAACTTTTAAGGCCAGCATAACCTTGACACAAAAACCTAACAAGAACATTACCAGACAGGAAAAATTATAGGTACAAAAATACTGATCGAGAATGTTAACGTACTAAATCGAAAGATATGATAATTTTCCAAAGATAATAATTTCATAAGTTGGGCACTCCAGAAATGCAAGATTAAATTAACATTTAAAAATTAAGTTTAATTTATCATATGAACAGAATAAATGAGAAACACATAGGACCAGCTCATTAGATGACAGGGCTAAAAAGCAGTGGGTAAAACGCACACTTAATAGGGAAATATTGAAAGCTCTGAACCCTCAGATTGCTAATGAAACTATGACGTCCACAGTCACCACTTCTCTTAGGTTCCAGGTTTTAGGAAGTACAGTAAGATCAGAAAAAGAAATAAAAGGTATAAATACTATAATTGAAGAAATAAAAACAGGAATTATTTGCAGACACATAACCGTGCATACTGAATACCCAAGTGAATCTACACATAAACTATGAGCTGTAATAAGTGAATTTAATTAAGCTGGTGATACAGTCAATATAAAATAACTGTATTTCCTAGCAAAAACCAACCACAGACTAAAACCTTTTTAGAAAGATTCCACTTAAAATATAACAAAAAATTTTTTTTGACAAAACTGGAATTCAAGACACCCACACACATGACCACTTGAATTACAGCAATGTTATTGATGTTAACAGAGAAAAGGATGACGGTCTTTTCAATAAATGGTTCTGGGTCAGGGTATGTTCAAATGGAAAATTACAAACACACCCATAAACATACATACTTTATCTCTACCTCACACCATAGCCAAAATTTAGACGACAATACAAGCTCCTGAGAGAAAATCTCCACATCCTTGGCATAGTGAGTGGCTTCGTTAAGTAGGACCAAAAAGGCCATACCCACAGAGGAAAAGTTTGGGAAACGGGACTTTACTAAAATTTAATTAAGATATATATATATAGTACATATATGGTATATATATATATTGTGTGTATATATATACATATATATATCTATATATAAAGTAAATCAATAAGACTGACAAATCAATAGAAAAGTGGGCAAAGACTTAAACAGGGACTCCACAAAGGAGGCTATACAAATGACCCAGTAACCATATGAAAAGGTACTCAACATAATTATTAGAAAAATGTGAAATAAAACAACAATACATTAGAACATATGCCCAAAGTAACTAAAATTGGGAAATATGAAACTTGAAGCTGGTGTGACAAGTGTAAGCAATGATGCGAAGCGAGGAGAATTTTCATAATTTTAGTAATTGCAGAGACCTACAGCTACTTGGAAAAAGTCTGACAGAATCTACAAAGCTGATGTATAAAGGCCTGTCCAGAAAGTATCCAGCCATGTACTATGAAAAATAGAAACATTTATTGAAGATACAATACACAAGAAATTTTGTACACAGGACAGTGAAGCCTCTGTCCCCTTCAAAGAAGGTGCTTTGGGATCTCACAAAATTCTCTCAGTGTCTCTTCCACTGTTCAAAATATTCTACAAAATTCTTTTGGAATCACCATCAGCTGCCCTGTCCTATTTTCCTGAATCTCATCTATGGTATGAAATCTCTTTCCTTTCAAAGGTGATTTTAGTTTTGGGAAAAGCCAGAAGCTGGCACCAAATCTGGGCTGTAGGGGGACTGAGTGTAGGGTAAGTGGAGGCAGTCTGGCTTCCTCACCCAGGTGTCTGGGTAGCTAAGGGAAGCACTGTTCCCATAGCCTTGGCGGGGCCTGATAACTACTGTTTTCACAGCCTTGAGACTGGGTCCGATAAACTGTTTCCATAACATTGAGTGGGCATGCACAGAATTATGCTATGCTATATAATTTCTGGCATCTTGCCGGTTTGTTCCCCTCTAGTACTTAAAACAGGTAGGGACCTACTGCTGGGGGCAATGGTGATGAGACACACACAAGGGGACAGGTGCCACAACGGGTGCCACACTGGGGAGCAAGGGCCATGAAACATGCAGATAGACATGCAGCTTGCAGCATGCATGGCTCGCCCACCCAAGAATAAAGACACGCCAGACATCCCAACGACTCCATGAATATTTTTCCATCTGCATGAATACCATGAACCTGCCTGGCCTTGAAGGGTGGCAACACACTGAGTCACCTGGGTGATTTGTTGTTCCGCCAATAAACTGCACGAGATGTGATGCATGAACAGTCATGTTGTTGTGATGAAGCTGCCAATCACCAGGTGCCCATAGCTGTGGCCGTTTTTATCATATTTCTCAACCTATGAACAACGCTGAGGCAGTACTCCTTATTAATTGTTTGGCCTGGAGGGGCACACTCGTGATGGACAACACTTTCCCTATCAAAACACACAGTTAACATGGTTGTGATCTTGCTGCAACTTTGCCATGATTCCTTCAGGCAATGAGGCCCAGGTGAATTCCACTGGGACAACTGGGCCTTCCTTCCTGGATCATAGCTGTAGATTCACCATTAATCTTCAGTTATGACCTTCTTGAGGAAATTTGGTTTGTTGGTAGCAGGTTCAATCAAGTCATCAGCAACTGCAGCACGATGTTCCTTCTGCTCTGGTAGTAGAAGCTGGGGAATTAATTTTGCAATGACACATTTCATGCCAAGTTGCTGCATCAGAATCTTGGACACAGTAGTTTTTGGAATCCCCAGATCAGCTTCTATTCTCGCACAGCCAGTCACCAATCTTCACTGACTGCAGCCTGTACACCTTCAACATTCTCAGTTGTTCTTCTTGTTATAGGCCTTCCAGAACATGGATCACTTTCAACAGATTCTTGACCATCTTTGAAGCATTTGTGCCACACTTTTGCGCTGCACTCATTGCATCATCCCTGAAAACCTTATGAATTATCTGAATATTTTCTGCAGAGGAATGTTCAAGCTTAACACAAAATTTGATGCAGACTTGTTGCTCTACTCAGTCATTTTGAATACAACAGCCACACAGTACACGTGCCCTCTCAATGGCACCTACTGCCCCCACTGACTAGTACAGTGAAGTCGTCATTGTTCACACACGTGCATTCCAGTCCCCTCTCCTTGGCTGCCAGGTTACATCCAGGTCGCAACCCATTCTTGTTATATTACCAATGGCTGGATTTTTCTGGATAGACCTTGTATACCCTTAAGATGGAAAGATTTCACTCTAAGTAAATATCCAAGAGAAATACACACTTATGAACATCGAATGACATGTGCATGGCGCTTTTATTTATAGTAGCCAAAAACCAGAGAAAACAAAATTACAATCAGCAAAAAATGGACAAATACATCCTAGTATATTCATACAATGAAAAATGGAAAAGAACTTCTACTGCATATAATATAAATGAATGTCACAGACACAAAATGAGAAAAATAAGCCAGATATAAAGAATGTATATACTCAGGTTGCAATTATATAAAGTTAAAATACTTATCTATGTGATAAAACTGAAAACATCATATGATCTGACTTCTATGTGAAATCTAAAAAAGCCAAACTCATTGAACAGAGGAGATGGGTGGTTGCCAGAGGTTCAGGAAAGCGGGAAATGGAGATGGTGGTCCAGGGTCCAGGGGCACAAACTGCCAGTTACAGGATGAGTAAGTTACAGGGACCTATTGTACAGCATGGTGACTACCGTTAATGGTACTGTACTGTACATTTGAAACCTGCTAACAGAGTATATCTTAAGTGCTTTCACCACATACATACACACAAAGGTAATTACGTGAGTTCATGGATGTGTTAACTAACTCAATTGTGGTATTCATTTCATAGCAACATGTTAAATACATGTTATATACCTTAAACCAGGGGTGTCAAACTCATTTTCACCAGGGGCCACATCAGCCTCGAGGTTGACTTCAAAGGGCCAGATGTAATTTTAGGACTGTATACATGTAACTACTCCTTAACAGTTAAGCGAGAGCTCGGTACTGCCGCCGGGTAGAGACAAGGTGCAGGGCCGGATTCACTCCATGGGCCTTGTGTTTGCCGCCTGTGCCTTAAACTCACGCAATGTTATATGTCAGTTATATCTCAAACAGGCTGGAAAAAAAATAGTGATTCCTATGGGGTAGAGGGTTAGGGCTGACTAAGCAGACACCAAAAGTACTATGGAGTAGTGGTAACTTTCTATACTTTGATTCAGGGGAAGGGATATATGTGTAAATTTAATTCATTAAACCGTGAGCTATATAATTTTCCTCTTTGTATGTTACTTCTCACTTTTGTAAAGTTTGCAAAATAAGTGATACAATCAGAACACAGAACCTGGGCATTCCAATGGATGATACACAAGCACCTCTGTTTATAAAAGTAAGAACAGCCTCTCTAAGTTATTCAGACACTCTGAATCTAAAGTTCCATTACCAGGCATTCACCTTCAATGGTGAAGAATATAAAAAGGAACTAGTTATCTGAAGATGAAGCTTACTCTAATATTGTGACAGATGACCCCTCCACAGGCTTCATATGGATTCAACTGGCTAATTTCCATTTCCAGAATAAATTCTTTAACAAGTACTCAGTCAAGATGAATACTATGAAAATGTGTTAAAATATTCTCCCCTAAAGATTATGAAGTTTTAAAACTTGTAGTCACTTAATTCCAGACCAAATTACAAGAAGAAAAAATAAACATTGTTATATTTTTACACTGAAATATTTTGACCCACACAGGTACTAGGCTGACATAATTGAGAGATTTCAAAATTACACATTGCTTTTTATGTTTTTCAATAATACCTATCCTACAAAATTAATGTCACTCTAAAATACTCAAAAAGGTCAATGTCTTAAATATTTTAAAAAATATTTTGATCATATATGATCTGTGCACTTAATCCTAACCAAATTTTTCAAATATGTAGATTCACTCAACTAAATCTACCTCAAAATACTGAAATACTGTCTTCTTAAGTTTCATCTATCCCTTCTGTGTTGTTAATTGAAAAGGAGGTTAATATCATTACCTCTATTTTAATGTCTAACATCAATCAATCCAAAGTACTTATACAACTGTCTACAAAGATGACTGCTTAGGATCCAACTGGATTTCCTTGTGTTTCTATTATTGCAACTTCTTCTCAACGCTCAGGAGAGCAATAAGAACAAAACGATCCAAACGCTATGCACATTTTATGGATATTACATTTCTATCATTTAGAAGCTTGTATATTATGTTGAATTAAGCAAGAAAAATGGCCACTGCTTTTGCAACCTAGTTTCATAGACTTTAAACAAATTTCATAAACATACAATGCTAATTCAATTTCCCATTTTTTTGTTTGTTTGTTACTCCTTAACATAATCAGAAACAAGAAATGAGGCACTCTCTGGGGAATCTGACATAACAGGTGCACCTCACAGAAATGCAGACTGTTTTTTTTTAATTTGCACCTTGTCTCTTTTTCTTGCAGAACAAAAAAAAAAAAGGAATTTGCAAAAATGCTGTAAAACACTTTCTGGAACTGATCCCAAATATAAAATGCAAAGATGGATAGGCTGCTGAGAGTATTCAATGAAAAACAGTACCTAAAATGGTAGCAATCACAGGAATAAAATTTCATACATAATAGAACTGCATTTCAAGTTTGGAACCAAGGGAGGCCTCCTTTTCCATAAATCTTTCAGTGAAATACTGATTAGAGCACAACTCTGATGCATTATTGAACAGGCAAACCCTTGCACAATAATTGATGGTGGCACTTTGATTTAATGATCTTTATTTTTAAAGCTAATTAAAAAAATTGAGTTGCATGTTCAAAGGGGATTAGCTTAATGTGACGAGACTATTTTGGACATAAAGTAGCTCAAAGCTCCTAAACTAAACAAGATACAAAATGTAGCAGCAAATTATAAAACGGAGGGGGGACATTTTACATTTATTATGAGACCTTGCTTTCATTCATTCAAATACTTACTGAGCACCTTAAACATCCAAGATATTGGGCTCTAGGTGATGGTGATTATGCTTTCCATAATCACTAATGTGTTAGATACCCTATAAAATTACTCCACCAGGATTAGTTCACCACCCTTCTGAGACAGAATTCTTTTCTTTTATTAGCTATGCCTATTGAACAGCAAAGCATGTGGTGGCCTAGAATCCACACAATAATTTGCAGATATTTTAAAGTAGCTATTGACTACCATTGGCTGCTAAACTTAAAAGATAAGGAGATTGAATTTAGAAAATAATTCCTTAACCAACTCTTCTGCAAATCATAAAAAAAGAATGTTTCAGGAGTCATTCTGAGTAACCAAAATGCAAATTTTCCGCTGCTGCCCCTCAGTATACACGAGTACATAGTTTCAGTGCTGTATTTGTCTTAAAATTCCCCTGTGCTAGAAAGGCTAAACTATCAACCATGAGACTCAAGATAGAAAGCCAAGAGCACTTAAACAAACACTTAAAGACAGAAATGAATGAAAGATTATGGAAGATTCTTGTCTTCTCCCGTTTGGTATTTGGACAAGTATACGCAGATGATCAACATCCACCACAGCAATACTGACTGTTACAGCTTATTAAATGACAAGACCAAGCACGAGACTAGACTTCGTGCTGCTACACAGTGTCGTCATCAACTTAAGTGAAAGGCCGAGTAGCAGGTTATGCTATTTTATAATGTTCTAGTTTTCCCACAAAACTGCATCTAAAAAGATTTTATTTCTTCTTGAAATTCCATCTTAAAATATATTGATTAAAATCAAGCCACAATGCATGCTGACTAAAATGTTGAGTTCAGGCAGCATAATGAAGAGTTCTCCATGTATATTTTACAAAACTAATTTTTAATGAAGGTCTAAATTAAACTAAAATATTGAGAAATATTTTATATGGAAAGATTCAGATATCACTCCACCACCAATTTTCTAAAACATACAAGAACACTTGGATGAAGACTAGAAAATAAATTGAATTTAAAGCAGTCATAGTTATGTTTTAAACTTCATTTTGCATTGTAAGAAAAAAAAGAATTTTAAGCTGTTAAAAAAAGTTAAGTCCTATTATGAAGTAAAATATAACAGGATTATTTAACCTATCCCCAGACCTTCTACTAAGATTCCAGTTCTACAAATTTCAAAACAAATGGTTTCTTTGTCATACTGTTTGATCTATTTTGATAACAGCTTTATTTTTTTTATTAGCATCATTGTGGGGGAGGTGTCTGTGGTAGGCTGATAAAGAAAAAGACAAAATTCGTTTCGGCTCCTCTCATCAGAGCAATAGCTTATTTCTCCATCCACTGAATCACTTTAAAGGTTATTGATGAAGTAGTAAAATTATTGATCTTTTTCAATCTTGACTCTTGAGTGTACAGTATATCTTTTTAAGTACTTACATTGCATAAAAAGTAAAACTTGCTTAAAGGAAAAGCACTACTGTTTGAGTTGCAGGCTGAACTAGCTATTTTTCCCAAGAGCATATTACATGAAAAAATTACTGAACATCAAAAACTGATTATACAGACTTAGGTATGTATATGGCAGATAATTTCTTGCAAAAGAAAACAGTAATCCTGTCACTTCAAGAAAACAACCGACAGCAACTGTTGCCAACAGTAAAATTTGAGCTTTCAAGTGACAATTAGAATTTTGAAACTTAAAACTGCAACCTTAAGCTTGACAACTTTCCATGGTTTAAAGATTCTGTTGATAAAATGAGAATCTATCCTACCAAGTCTAATTTTTTATATTATACAATAAAATGTAGTTTTTCCACTTTTCACACTTTTCAGATCACCAAGATGATACAAAATTATGCACAGGCTTAAAAAATTCAAAGAGCAAGAGGGACATATTACTGTAACTAAATACAAAATTTTCATTGGTTTGGTTTCAGATTCTATATTGTAACTAATTTTTGAGAAACTACAAAGAGTTTGGGTGCCATATCAAAGAAGGATATCCACAAATATCTAAAAAGGTTATGATACAAATGTTGGAACGTTTGAAGTTGTCCCAGAGGCTCCTTACCTATCCTGAATTTTTTGGATTCTTTTTTCTTCTTGTTGTACTGGTTGGATGTCTTTTTCTTCCTTATATTCTAAATCATTCATTTGATTCTTGGCTTCATCCACTCCACTGTTGATTCCCTGTAAATTTTTCTTTATTTCACTTAGCATCTTCTTTATTTCTCAATGGATAATTTTTATGCTATTGAAGTACCCACTGAATTCCTTGAGCATCCATATAAACAGAATTTTGAACTTTGCATCTGATAGCTTATCTCCATTTTGTTTAGTTATTTCTCTGGACTTTGTTCTGTTCTTTCATTTGGGCCATATTTCTTTGTCTCCTCATTTTGGCAGCCTCCCTGTTTTTGCTTCTATGTATCAGGTAGAGCTGCTTTGACTCTGTGTCTTGGTAGTGTGGCCTAATGTAGTAGGTGTCCTGTAGGGTCCAGTTGCACAACCTCCCCTACCCACCAAGCTGGGTCCTTAAATTGCACCCTCCATGTGGGCTGAATACTTCCTCCTCTTGTAGATGAGTCTTTATTGCTGTCAGCAGGTCAGCAGGTATTTACCCAGGCTAGAAAGCTGGTAGGACTAGCTGTGACACCTGGCCAGCAACCACCTCTCTCTGTGGCTTGTGGCAGCGGTTGGGTGATGCTCCAATTTGGTAACTGTCTGCTAGGTGCCAACATTTGCATTATAGGTGTACCAGAAGGAGAAGAGAAAGAGCAAGAAATTGGAAACCTATTTGAAAAATAATAAAAGAAAACTTCCCTAATTTGATGAGGGAAATAGACATACAAGTCCAGTAAGCACAGATAGTCCCAAACAAGATGGATACAAAGAGGACATCACCAAGACACATCATAATTAAAAAGCCAAAGGCTAAAGATAAAGAGAGAGTTTTAAAAGTAGCAAGAGAAAAACACATAGTTACCTATAAAACAGTTTCTATAAGTATGGCAGCTGATTTCTCAAAAGAAACTTTGTAGGCTAGAAGGGATTGGCAAGAAGTACTCAAAGTGATGAAAAGCAAGGACCTACATCCAAGACTACTCTATCCAGCAAAACTTTCATTTAGAATGGAAGGGCAGATAAAGTGCTTCCCTGACGATGTAAAGCTAAAGGAGTTCATCATCACCAAACCATCATTATATGAAATATTAAAAGGACTTATTTAAGAAAAATATAAAAATTACGATCACTAAAATGACAATAAATATATAACTATCGACAATCAAATTTAAAAAACAAACTAAGCAAACAAGCAGAACAGAAACACAATCACAGATATGGAAAACTTTGGGATCTCAGGCAGTGGGGAGAGGAATCTGGCGTATGGGGGGCAAGGTGCAGGGATTAAGAAGTACAAACTGGTAGTTCCAGAATAGGCATGGGGATGCTAAGAGCAAATACAGGAAATGGAGTGGCCAAAGAACTTACATGCATGACGCATGACGCATGACAGGAACAAAGGAAGGGTGACTGCAGGAGCGTAGGGTGCTGTGCAGAATAGTTTCTGGCGCACAGTAAAAATGTAATACCTGTTCATTGCAATGATGATGATGATGATGATGAAGAGGAGGAGGAGAAACATCTTACCAATATGGTTACCAAGAGAAAAACTGTTTTCAACATAATTTCAGTTACTTGGCTCATTTATGTATGTTAAAATTAGATATGTAATAAGGAAAGATAAATGATTAATGTACCACAATTCTGGATATTTAAGAATATTCATGTATTCATTAATTAATCAATCATTTATTGAGTTTGAGCAGAGTATCATGTTAGGTAGAAGGAAGTCAAAGGTGACGATGGCATGGTTTTTATCCCCAGAGTATTAAATGAATTCCAAACAAACCTAAAATACAATTAATTCCCGAAGTGCTTTTTATGCTTGTTGAGAAAAATGGCAAGTGGAGCACAGCACAGACACCAGTCTAGACATGTGTGTTGATGTGCATTTGCAGAATGTCTACTCTTTATTTAAATCTCAACACTTCTGTGCTTTCTTAGCAAAACTTCCAAGGCAAAACATTTAAAGAATGTAGCTTAACCAAAAATAATATTCTTATCAAAGGATGCTGAAATTGTCTACATCAAACGGGAGAAGATATCAAAATTAAGTTAATCTATTTTAAATGCCAAGACAAATAGTAATTTAGAAAATGAAAATTTAGACAAACATGTTAGAATTTTTTCTTGTTTCTCCTATCAGTCCCACATTTCTAAAAGACAAATAAAACTGATACGCTGTTCATAGTCTGCTTAGAGAAAAATAAAAAGAAAAGAAAACCTTACAGAAAAGTACAATATAAATACAGGGATTGCAAAAGTAGGTTAATAGTTGTTTGTATGGAAAAAGACATGCAAATCATGATTATAACAATAGCTTTTTTAACTCTGTTTGGCATTCCCAGAACTGTAAACCTACTTTTGCCCACCACTATATATGAAAATGAACACATGAAAACTAATGTTACTTTGCCATGTTGTCTTTTCACCCCACTATCTACATTTACTTTAAAATCAAGTATAATTATAAATAAAAAAGGAATGAAATTCTAGCTTATATTTTAAGGGCCCTCTGGTTAAAATTTAAGGGTAGAATCTAAGAGAAATGACAATAAATTTGAGTTTACAAAATATTTCAGAAGTGCATTTCTATTTAGGAATACCATGAACTCGTTTTTCCAACCTACTTGTTCCTTTATATTAGAGAACTAAGGGTTTAGAAATAGTATAAATTAAAAGTAAAAACATTGGTTTTGGGGTCAGATAGACTTAGATTCTCCCCTTAAATTTACCAGTAAATAATTGTGTGGTCCAAAGTGAGTTACATACCCTCTCTAAATCCCAATTTCCTCACAACAAAAATAGGGATAACCCCTACCTTCCTCTGAACTGATGGACCGGTTAAATGAGACAAAGTTCACACAGTACATGGGGTTTCTTAAAGGTGAATGTTGTTGTTACTAAAGCTTCAAATGTAAAACGACTGTTCTTCCTTCTTGGGTTAAAATTTTATTTGGGTTATACCCAGTAAATTTCATATTTTTCCTCCAAAGATCATTTAACTTTGTCACAAAGATACCACACAATTAGCACCATTCGCTGTTTCAGACACACATGCATACCCAATAGCAAGATGGTGTTGCATTTTAATCCAGCACTGTATAAAAAGCAGGAACAGTGCCTTCTTGCCCAGGATAAAACAAGAATTTGAGTCCTTTCAAAGGCTCTATATTTACAAACTTTTAGTTAAAGGAACAAACATTTAAAAGCTGTTATTGTACCAAAAATAAAGTATTTGAAATTCCTACAGTAAATAAACTTTATGGTAAATGCAAAAACATAAGAATCACTCCTTTTCTTTAAACTTCCAGACAATGTACATTAAAGTCTCAAGAAACAGACTCTTTTCTGGTACACGGCTGCAATACTCTACCACAAAAGTCAAACCATTTCAGGGATAAGAAAAACCTTTCCTCTTTCTCACAAGCAATATACACAGGGAGGAGTTCCAGCCCATTTTTAGACAATTTCTGTTAACAGGAATAGGCACATTTTCTTTCTTTTTCTCCCTTCCCCTTAGGGACACCAAGTCATAATTTAACTTACACATTCTTGAGAGACAGAAGTCACTTCCCCTCTACTGACTGCGAGCCTACAGATGAATCATCTTCCTTTCAGTCTCAAATTAGAAGCCATAGAGAGAGGGGTCATTTTTCTTGTCACTTATAAAGCAATAAAATAAACCTGAGGAAATAGCTATTCCTGCTCTTGGAGACAGAATTGCACAAAACAGTATTTTTCTGATAACAAAACTTAAAGCGGGGCAACAAAATGCTGTTATCAAAATTCTCATCTTTCCATACACAGAGACTAAAAGCAAAGGGATAGAAAAAGATATTTAATTTCATGCAGATGCAAAGGAAAAATAAACAATCCAATTAAAAAATGGGCAGAGGATCCAACAGACACTTCTCCAAAGAGAACATACAGATGGCCAATAGACATGTGAAAAAATGCTCAATGTCACAAATCATCAGAGAAATGCAAATTAAAACCACAATGAGATAATACCTCACACCTGTCAGAATGGCCATCATCAATAAATCAACAAACAACAAGTGCTGGAGAGGTTGTGGAGAAAAGGAAACACTAGTTCACTGTTGGTGGGAATGCAGACTGGTGCAGCCACTGTGGAAAGCAGTATGGAATTTCCTCAAAACATTAAAAATGGAATTGCCCTATGACCCAGTAAGTCTGCTTCTGGGAATATATCTGAAAAAAAAAAAAACCTGAAACACTAATTTGAAAGAATATATGCAATTCTATGTTCATTGCAGTGTTGTTTATGATAGCGAAGATTTGGAAGTAGCTCAGTGTCTATCAATAGACGAGTGATAAAAAAAATCTGTGGCACATCTACACAATGGAATACTAAGCAGTAAGAAAAGGAAGGAGGGAGGAAGAGGGAAGCGGAAGAATGATCTTACCCTTTGCAATAGTATGGATGGGCCTGAAGAGCTTTATGTTAAGTAAGCCAGTAAGACAACGGCCTTATGACTGCATTCATACGTGGAATATAATGAACGAAATAAACTAACAACGAAAACAGAAACAAACTCATACACAGAGGACTGACTGATGACTGTCAAGCAAGGAGGGTGGTTGTGGGGCTGTGTGAAAAACGGGAAGGGATTAACCAAAAAAGGAAAAAAAAAACCCATAGACAGAGCAACACAGGGGATACCAGAGGAAAGGGCAGTGGGGGGACGTAGAAGAGGGTAAAGGGAGGACAAATGGTGATGGAAGGAAACGTGACTTGGGGGGGTGAACACACAGTACAATATACAGATGTTGCATTATGTTGAAATAGAACTGTACATGTTAAACATATAATTTTATTAATGTTACCCCAATAAATTCAATAAATAATTCTCATCTTTCCACTCATCTTAAAAATAAAAATGTAAGAAATTACCAGTTACTGATGCTACTGCTTGAAAGCAGCATACCTCAACACTCTGTGGGTAAACCTGATTTGGCAGCCTACAAGTACACGCCTACCGACGGTGCCCTGCAGGCATGCCCCACGGTAGCACCCGCAACTGGTGTCAGATACTTGAAAGGGACTCTCCGAAATGCACATTAAGTATTTCTCTAGGTTTTCTAAAATTAGCTCCTGTTTTAAGACAAAGCACCAGAAAAAAAATACAGGTTGTACATTTCCTCATTTACCCTCTGGAAGAAAAACCATCACTTTTATTAAGTTTGAATGTGATATATTCTTACTGTGTATTCTTAGTGTATTTCATTGTTAGAAATATGAAAGAAGCATTTCTTAAAAGAATAATTCATGTATTTACAATTATAATTGAAGGTCTTACCTATCAAATTATCATTAAAACTCTTTCCTTAATTTTATGTTGTATCTTTTTACTACCATTTTTTTAATGTGGAGAAATTTAAAAAGTTACCGAGCAAAGATGATTTAAAAAAAAACCCTAAATTACTAAATCCTTCACAATCTGGCTTGCGAGTGTTCTCTCTTACCAACAGCCTGCATATATTCCACTGCTCTGATACCACAGGTCTGTGTGTGACTATTTCACAGATGCTCAATCTGTGCTCAGATTGATCTCAGATGCTCAAGCAGGGCACACTTTATAAACCCGGTAACTCTGCTCTGGAGGGTTTCTCTGTGCACTGAGGATGTTTAGCAGCAGCCCTGGCACCTACGTGTTATGTGTCAGCGGCATGCCCCCTCCCACCCCAAACTGGGACAATCAAGCATGTCTCCAGACATTGCCAAATGTCTCCTAGGAAGGGAGAATGCAAGATCACCCCCAGCTGAGATGTTCTGTACCCAGGTACACGCTACTCCCACTACCTGAAATTATTTCCCGCACCTCTACAGAAAATTCTTAATCATTTTCCAAGACCCGTGTTATCTCCAGTGTGAGCTTTTCTTCTAGTCCAAGTTAGTAATACCTTCCTCTCATACCACCCACTTCTTGATTTTCTAATTAATTACAGAAGCTTATATATGTTCTATTTCCCCCTCCGGATAGTGAAAACCTCTATCTTATTTATTCATTGTATTTTTATTGATTTTAGGCATTCAGCCAAGTTTTAATAATAAATGATTGTGAGCCTTCTTTTATGAAGCATCCATGATACAACCCTCCCATCGCCAAGCGAGAATCTGGCTCACTGGATGATGTCTCACATTGAGGAATACATAATGCCCCAGTTTTTCTGCTGTTGTTTTGTTTTGTTTTGCCATTGCATACAAGTAATGGAAATTAAACGATATAATTAATTTTAGTAACCCAAGGTCCTGGAAAAATATAGGCCTTATATTTTTTATGTGATCTTTATTTAGATTTATCTTTGAATCAAATACTAATCAACATGTTTTGCCATCAGAGGTTGTATCAAATACTTTTTGGAATGTGTAACACTTAAAAACAGAAATATAAACCAAACTCAAGTTAAACTTAGAAACCAAACTCAGATAAAACTTATAAGCAGAAATATAAATCAAAATTTTATACCATGAAGACTGTATTTCAAAACTAAAAATAAAAATATAATATTCATCAACACTGAACCTGATGAACTTGAAGTAATTTCCAACTTGATTTATGTTAAATCAGTATCTCTCCAATTATTTCAAGAGATGTCAAAATTTACAAGGAAAACAGCAGAAAATCTGACAATTTTTTGTGTATATAATGCATGCATCTAGATGGTGTGTGTGTGTGTGTGTGTGTGTGTGTGTGTATCAAGACTCTTCTGGGAGAAAGGTGAATGAACTGGGAGCCTGGAAATATCAAATAAAAACACCAACAAAAGAGTGTCACACTCCAGAACATCTGGAAGTCACTACAAAGAGAGTGCTCTGAATATGCTGTGCCTCAGAGCTTGTTTCCCCTATCAGCAGCTCTTGTAACCTGAATTACCCACATCTTTTCCTCAATCTTAGAATTGATCTCTGTTGCCAAAGCTTCAAAAAAAAAAAAAGAAAGAAAGAAAGAAAAACCAGCAATATAAATTTTCAAACATTAGTCCCAAACTTTTAATTAAATAAACAATTTTAATCGACAGTTTCTTATGACTAACTCAGGGTAAAAAGATGTTTCATTTAGTGCCTGTGGTCAATTCACAAGGCACAGCAATTAAATCATCAGGAAAGTAGCATACACCTATACAGGACTGGAGAAGCGTCATAGAATAAATATGCAAATCCAATTTCCTCATGGCTGACAAGTTCCTATTATCAAACTGCTAACGTGTTTATTTGCCCCTCAATGGCTGGATTTTTGTCATGAATGCGCATTGAGCCCTGCAGTTATTAGCCGTGATGGCTAGGTGACAGGGAGGACACTACTGGAGAATTTGCACTTGACAGATCATTGACACACAGTCCCATTTCTTTTTTTTTCTTCTCTTCACTTAACAGGAATCATGCAGTAGGAAATAAACTGGAGCCATTAGAGATTATTCAGGTCTAATAGCACACATCCTTTTAGCTGGCGGTGAGAACAATGCACAATGTGGCGGAGTTAAACAGAGGCATCAATTATACTCTCAGTCCTGTTAATATTTCTGACAATATTTAAATAGCACATCCCTTCAGGGCATGGCTTTTCTTTGCCCTCTCAGTTACACACCTGTCAAGTGTTTAATTTGCCAAAGGGAAACAGTTTGATATCTAAGAGCAGTCTTAACACTGAAGCAGCAAATTAGAAAAATTAAACAGTATTGAATAGATGTAATGAGGAGGATCTGAGGGGGGAAATAGTAGGCTTAATTATACATGGCACGTCAGCACCTGTCATTAAAGCAACTATATGATCGCGTTCTCCAATATGCTGCACATACCTTGAGCTTTTCAATTATTCTCTCCCTTCGCTTTTTAAAAGAACAATTATGGTGGGAAAAAATCAGAGGGGCCAAATATACCAGTAATACTAACAAAGATGGAGACAGTAACTTGTATCTATTGTGCATATAAAATTATACGTCTGAAAACATAATTTAGGTATAAGGTAATAAACAAAAGCTAACCACTGTTGATCAGATCTGTGTAGTTATTGGTTGAAAAGCACAAAAATATTTCCTTCTTTAGGTGTATTAATTAAATATTAAAATATAAATTAGCAGTTGGTAAATTATATAGAGAATTTAAGTCAAACAAAGTCTGGAATATTTGTATTTAAACTTTAATACAGAAAATAATACAAGTTTCTGAAATTGTACTGTAGTCATACAAGACAAAAATCCGGTTCAATAAATGAATGATATTAAATTAGTAAAGAATGGAGACTAAAGTAAAGAATCAAAACAACTGAGAAGTTGTCCATGGTTTTAACAGAAATTAAACTTTTATCAGCCAAGGACCAAGTTTCTGCCTTTGGGGGAAAAAGATATGTGAGAGGAGCTGCACAGTCAGAAATGGGCAGGGGCGGTGCCTGGCAAGGCCGAGAAAACTGAGTTCTAGTTCTAGTCACTCGTCCTCCTGAAGTCGTGATGATAAGCATGGTGTGGGTCACAGGGTCTCCTTGGACCCTTTTAGTACTTGAACAGGTGACCTAAGAGCCAAAAGTCCAAAGGCATGTGAGACATGTCTACAGAATTCACAAACCTCGTAGCTTACTTAGTCCTGAAATACATCAGTGTCTATCGTTAATACAAAAACACCACCACACTGTATGTAGTCACAGACGGTGGCATATGATGATACTGTGCTTCACAGATTTCCGAGGAGGTTGCAGCTGAATCACACGGCGCTGAGACAGTTTTGGAGCCCATTCCCTACTTGGAAATGGTAAAACCAGCTCAGCAACAAGTAGGCCCTTCTACCCCCTCCCTTGGGCAGCCTGGCAAGTGCAAATGCTACTCCGCTCACATCAGGCAGACCGTAAGGGGCATTTGTATAGTTATCTCACTGGACTAGTGGTATTTCCTCACATACTGACTAGTACTTTGTTTCAACTTTTCCTGTCATTATAATCATATCTTTATACTACAACAAGGGGAGAAGGCACCTGCTCAACTTCACATTCCCTGAAAAACCATTTTTTCACATCATAATCACATTTATATTCAGGATATTGGTTTCTCGAAAACCTTGCCCATCCATTCTGAAAATGAGTGTCTAAAACCAATCTTTTCAATAACTTGCAACAGGGACAAATACAACTATACATAATAAAACACCTCATTTTCATAATTCATGATGACAACTTTAAAAATCATTAAGTAGAAATTCACCAGAGAAAAATATTTTTAAAGATTCTTCTTCATTTAATTTTTTGGCTACCAACATATCTAGATTAAGAAGTTTCATGACATTGCTACTATTTGGTGGTTTTTTTTTTTTTGCACTTGGCACACATTTGAAGTATTTTTAACTGAAGCTGTTCTTTCACTGAATTATAAAACTAGTCTTAAGTTTCATTTTTAACCTTTTAATACAGAATATTTGCTAGCAAGTCATCCAATACCATTAAATTAATGCTAAAAATATTAGAATGGGAATTGACTTGTACTGAAGGCATAGATTGACTTCAAACCTTGTGAGGGTAACAACCATTTAAAAAACTTTTTTTTTGCCCTGATCATTGTGGCTCAGTTGGTTGGAGCGTCATCCCCTAACTGTTACTATTGCAGGTTAGATTTCTGGTCAGGGCACATACTTGGGTTGCGGGTTCAATCCCCCATCTGGGCACATACAGGAGGCAACCAATCAATGCTTCTCTCTTGCATCTGTGTTTCTCTTTCTCCTTCATCTCTTTCAAAAAGCAGTGAGAAAATATCCTCCAGTGAGGACAAAAAAAAATCACTTAAACATTTTTTTAAAACCTGAGAAATGGTGATTTAATTAGTAAATTCAAAGAACTGACTTCAATTTTCATTCTGTCATTGTGATATATTTCAGTTTTAATATAAATAAATGCTAGGGCTTTTTAATGCTCATAATTTTTACAGAGAAAACTGTTACATTTAGAAGTTCTAATGTTTATCACCATCTGATGCTGTCATGGAAGGAATGGCTACTTACACTCCTTTAAGAAGTGAGAAATGCAATTCCTCTAACTGATGACAGTGTAATTATTCCTTTTACTGTTAAAATGGAGGTGATTTCCCTTCTTCACACATGATTACACATGCAAATCAAGGCTTATCTGAAATCTTATAAGTATACTGAATGTCTGAATCTGAATGAGCAAGATCACATGAACAATAAGCTTTGGTGATGATGGAAACCAAGTCTACAGCCACCCACTCTAAACATATTTTATTATCCCTTTCTCCTGTAGGGGCTCTTTCTTTAGCATTCGCACAACCTTCAACACAATGTCATATCATCTACAATATACAGCAACAACCATTATAAAAATAACTGGGGCGGGGGAAGCCACAGTGAATGTGAATGTCTCCTTTGGAGGTTTAAATGACTTCATTAACTATTCATTAACACATACAAAAATCAGCCTTTCAGAAAAACACCAGCCTTTCACAAGATCTGTGCCAAGCCGTGAATGCCTGCTTTGGGTGAGTGATGTCCTACCTGGTCTTTCAGCTGCTGTACAGAAGTCTGAAGGCTCAGAATCTGACTGAAGAGTGGGCTCTGCAAGACTGACTTTAGAAGGTTCAGTTTGTCTTCATTTGCCACATCCCCACGTTCTCGCAGCTTGGCTTGCAAGCGCTCTGCGGCCTGCAGGGCCCGGTTTTTGTCTATACCGAAGAGCAGCATCAGTCAGTAACAGGATTCGAACACGCACATCAACCCACGCTTATAGAAATCCTACAATTATTCCTTTTTGAAAGCATAAAATTGACTTGGAAAAAAAAAAGGAGGGACTGAAACATGTCACTATAAATATGTCCCTCAAACTTGAAGTCTCTTTTAAGAAAGTTTGACTGAAAGCAGGAACTGATTACAATGTATGATACATGCGACTAATTTTAAAGTACAGAAACTAATTCAGATAAAGTATATTTGAGTGCTAGTGCCAGCTATTTCTACTTTAATAAAAACTATTGAAGAGTAAATGCTCTGTATTCTTGCTAATGCTGATATTTTCACCTGTTAAAAATTATTTACATGTAAGATAAATTAGAAATATAATTCAAATATAAGTGAATGTGGATAATGTCATAACACCCAAAATATGACAATGCCATATATTAGAAACAAAATCATCCTATATGTGAGAATTTACTTGAAAATACATCACAGTAATGCATATATCACTTCAAAAACACAATTTTTTAATACTTTTAGTTTTCCCCAAAATCTAAATAGCAAATTTACATATATAGATAATTCACAATTATGATAATTCAAATATTAATTGACCACTTAATGTATCAGACACAAACCTGCAAAATATATAATAATATAATAGTAATAATAATCCCAGCATCTTACATGTTCCACCAGATGGTGAATTTCTACCAAAAATAGTTAAAAACGTCTCTCTAAGCCTGGGTATGTGTGTGCGCATACACTGATCCCTCTCTCCTCTACTCGCTCTCTTACTTAGCAGTGAAGTCAACTATTCTTTTGAAATGGAGATTGTTCAGTTACGTGTCCTAACAGATTAAACATTATACATATTAAAATATATTTGCCACATCATAGTACTCAAAAAGAATGAGCATCATCACCAGAGACACTTTCTATAACATTAAATGTGGAATTACACAGAAATTGGGACATTAAAACATGAATTAATGTTGACCATGAGTTCACAAATACACACAAATTTAAACAAACAATATTTACTCATATGCAGAAATCTAAAAGCAAATTATAAGATACAGATAAAAACTTTAACCTGGGTCCCATTTCCCATGGTATCTCAGCATAAAAAGCCAGCATTAGGTTCGTACGTAAGAATTGGGTTTATATTTAAGCATAAAACACATAATTAGTAAAACATTACATATGCTTTTAACTTTTGCTTATAAATGATGTTTTTATAACACTTCAGATGAAACTGTACAAATATAGAAACACATTACCTTAGTTTAATGCTAGTAGATAAAAACTTTTAAAAACTAAGTTACAATAGACTCCTGCTACTTAGAACACACCATATTTCAAAGATTCCATTGGAAGGACTTTCAATTCTTATTGTTACTCTCTGTAATAGGTCTTACCTATAGTGTCTAACATGTTTTTTCAATGTTCAGTGTTCTTCTCTGCAAACAGCAACCAAAATGGAACTCTGGGGAGAAAAAAAATGAAACAGTCATGTTTTATCAGAACTTTAAAGTTATATTCTGAAACTATATCCTATAGAAAGTACTTGATATTACTGTAATTCCTCTGACCATTAAAATTTTTTTGACTTAAAAGACAGTTTTCCTTATAGGCAAAAAATATCTTATTTTGCAGGTAATACTCACAAAATAAGGTTAACGACATAAAATCTCTTTCAAATAGGATTACAGACATATCCAGAATATTTCCTTTAAAGCTCCTCAACACAGTTCACTAACACCTTGGACTCATTTAAAGATCCCTACCCTCAGAGTAAGAAGCTAACCTGACTTTGCATAAGAAATTCTGTGGGCAAAGATTAAAATGTAAAAAGCAGAAGACGTGATCCTGGCCTTGACAGTGCACAGTGTAACTGGGGAGATGGCACGTCCATACCAACCAGAAACGAACTGGGACACTCAAGCGGTACAACCAGCCACTGGGAGGTGATACGGTACATCATGGACGAAAAACTGAACGAAAGAGTGTTACATTAAAAAAAGATTCTTCAAAGGTTTTCAAAATACTCTCCTGGCTATACTATTCTCTTCTTTCCCATTAAAAAAAAAAAAGAAAAAAAGATAACGCAAATTTCTCAAATGCTCCAACTCACACAGATCTCATCTTTCTCTGACAATACTTGTCTAGATAGTTTTAAGTACTGAATTCACCTCTCCACTGACAATGTTCACAGCACTAACCCATCTTTAATCTTTGCTGTCCACCAATTTTGCACAATGTCTCCACAGTTAAGTCTACCCTTTGTCTTGCAGAAAACTGTGTCATCAGGAAGTCAGTAGATAATTCCTTCAGTGGAGAAAAAATCTTACCACCACATCCTCACTTTCATCTGGAAGATGAGAAAGGGGATTTCTCTGAGAAGGAAGAAGTTGCCTCCTGTTATTTCTTTTATGAGAAAATGTGTTTGGAAAATATGGAAGTATGTGAGGTATATATGTGAACACATGCAGAGACCATTAACGCCTGCAGTTAGCTCTGGGTAATAACAGAGAACAGTACTTAATGACTTCCCTTACCCCAATTTAAAGCATACTACTGAAACCACCAACTTCATTTTTTTTAATTTTAACTTTTTATTGTTATTCAATTACAGTTGCGTGCCTTTTCTCCCCATCCCTCCACCTCACCCCAGGTGAACCCACCTCCCTCCCCCACCTCCACACTCCCCCTTGATTTTGTCCATGTGTCCTTTATAGTAGTTCCTGTAATCCCCTCTCCTCACTGTCCCCTCCCCACTTCCCCCTGACCATTGTTAGATTGTTCTTAACTTCAATGTCTCTGGTTATATTTTGTTTGCTTTTTTCTTCTATTTATTATGTTCCAGTTAAAGGTGAGATCATATGGTATTTGTCCCTCACCGTCTGGCTTATTTCACTTAGCATAATGCTCTCCAGTTCCATCCATGCCATTAAGGGTATAAGCTCCTTCTTTCTCTCTGCTGCATAGAATTCCATTGTGTAAATATACCATAGTTTTTGGATCCACTCCTTTGCTGATGGGCACTTAGGTTGCTTCCAGTACTTGGCTATTGTAAATTGTGCTGCTATTTCATTTCAAACAGTCAAAAAGCTCAGCCACTAGGACTTGTTTAACACATGCCCTGGTGTCACAAGAAGAGGGTACTGGCTTTAACCTGGAACTGAAACCTAAATAGCAATGTGGCCTTGAGACAAGGGCCTAGCATCTGAACTCCAGTTTTCCAGAAAACATATTTATTCATTGCATCAAATAAAATATACCGATTTTCAGCTCACTGCATAAATCATAACTATAAAATATATATGCAGGATTAATGCTGAGGCCATATAGATGAGCATTCCAATACCAGGCACTTAATGGTTTCATGGGGAAAAACACAGGGAGACCTTAAAAATAAGCTAGTCATATTTTTTATTCTTACTGACAAGGAGACTATAATATTCCTTCATAAAATAGCATACAATTTGGTTTCCCCTCTCAAAAAATTATTAACTTCTGACAATTAAAAACTAAAGATACCCCAACATAAGGAAGCCCAGATCTACGTAGGTATATTTGATTAAATTGCCCAAGGGGAAGCATGATAGCAATGAAAGAGCATGGATTAAGGAGTCTGATGATTTCAACTTGAACACTTACTAGCTGTATGTGTTTAAGTCACTTATCTGTCTTTTCTGAACTTGAAAATCTCTTAAAGTTCAGAAAGGGTAATATTATATACATGAGTACTTGGCATACACAATAAAATTTGGTGCTATTCTCTTTCCCTTATAAAATCTTAACTGAGAAAGACAGGCTGTATTGGCATGAGGCGGAGGTGAGGCACCCTTTGAATTTAGAGGCGCAGTGATTTAGAAGGCGTCTGCAGAGGAAGTATAGGACAGGCAGTTCCCAACTAAGAAAAACACTGCTGTCCAAGAGCTCACCTCCAAGTCAGTTATGTGAAAAAAGAATTAATCTTTTTCAGATAAGTTCTTATTATCATAAAGGTTTTTTGGTTTTGTTTTTGTTTCTGGTTTTGTTTTTAAGGCTCAAGTTGCAAGTTACTGACATTAGCTCCCAGATGAAATCTCTCTACTCTGGATTTCAGCGATAAAAAATTAGTTTGTCTGTTTTCTCTGCTCTGATGTCCCTAAAACAAATACATGGAATTTTGTGTGTGTGTGTGGTTTTCCAGATTTTACCATTAGTTACCATGACAGAGATAGGAGATTCAAAAAAATGTGGCCCTTTCTATGTCCTATACCCCTATCCCAAGGATTCTAAGTATAAAGAAACTCATTTGTAATCACAGAATTTTTGAGATGCAGATATGGAGTCCACTCCCATCAAACGGTAGGCATAAATGCTCCTTCTCAGCCTTCCCTCGCTACCCATCCCAATACTATATCATTATATGGAAATATAAGGGTATCTGAGTGGTAACAGTGGGTCATAGCCCATGAGTACGACTTAAAAAAGATCCTATACATGTCAGAATGCCAAGTTCTGAGGGTTTTACTGAGCAATTCCTATGACCCCTGAGGAAGCTGAAGCAGAGAGGCAATAAAGAGAAGAAATGAGATATGGACACAATAACAAAGTGATCAACACTAATGCTGGAGCAGAAGTAATGATAACAGCACCTACCACATGCTGGGTACTGTACAAAGCATATCAAACAATTAAATCCTTTAATCCTCACCTGATCCACTCTCTTGAGGAAACTAAGGTACAGAAAGGTTAATTAATCTGCTCAAGGTCATACAACTAGTAAGTGATGGAGCCAGAATCTAAACCCAGGCATTCTAGATCCAGAGTCAATTAACAATTTAACTTCTCCAATACCCTGCCTCTTGATAGGAAGAAGATTTACCTTACCATTCTCTCCTCTTTCCAAGTTCAAAACTGTGTAGACCTTGCCCCACATAAGGAGAAAGTAAAGGAAGAAAGAGGAAGACAACTTGCTTGTGTATAAAGTCCAGTGAAATGACCCAGTCACAGAAAGACAAATACCATAGGATTTCACTCATATGTAGAATGTAACTGAACTATGAGAAAGACTCATAGAGAGCAGGCTGACAGCTGGGAGCATGGTTTGGGGGGTGGAGAGATCAAGCAAAAAGGAAAATGGACACATGAATATGGACAACAGTGTGGTGACTATGGGGGGAGAGGAGGGAGTGGAAGGGGATAAGTAGTAATGAAAAAATACAATAATAAACTACTAAAAATAAAGTAATTATTGATAGGCAATAATAATAATAATAATAATAAATTCCAGGAACCAAAATGAATAAAATCTGAAATGGACTGATGTTGACAAGGCAACATTGCCGACAACCCATATAAGATACGAACGTGTCAGAATTAAGTATTTTAGAAGCTATGGTAGATATATCAAAGAAAGATCAGTAACACTCACCATTTATATAAAGTTCACCTATGTTTAAACAAATCACTTTTAAAATACAAGTTTTTAAAGAAAAACTCCAGAAAAAACAAGCCTCCTTATATTAATATTCAAAGTACTTAAGAAAATGGCTATTACATTTCAAGGTAAAAATACCTCCACATGAGAATAAGAATATTTATTTAAATAGCAAAGAAAATACTAGTTCTCTTCTAGCTACTCTTGATGTATTGTACTTGTGGCCATATCATCATCTGGTTATAACTGAACCTGTCTGTTTCAGTCGCCATGGCACTGAGAACTGAAAGACACATCAATAATGACTTAGTTAATTCAGTACCTACGAGCACATCACATACACACATTACATCAGGGGTGCAGGAACCCTGACCATCTTGCTCTCCACAATATCCTCCACTGCCGGGCACACTATTCTCTCCATTTTCCAGATAATACAACAGAGGAAAGGAGAGGCTGAGGCCTTACTCAAGACCACATATCTAGCCAGTAAGCTGGAGAACGCAGATGTGAATCCAACTCTGCCTGATTTCAAAGAGCATGCTAACTCTTCTATCACACTACCCGTATCTGCCATACTGTCTTGAAAAAAAGCCACATGGTGTAAATACATTGCTGACTGGGAAAAAAAAGTCCAGGGCAATGTATTAAATTTCTAGAATTTATATACAAGGGATGGAAATGCTTGCGTAGGTAAAACTAGTATGAGCGTGGTTAGTAAAGCACGGGTTACAAGCTTTCTAAAGACTAATGGGGATGTGAGAAGCTGGAGGGCATTAAGAGAAATTTATTTTGCACTTCATTTCTTCCGTGTTTTTTAAATTTTGTATCATTATAAGGCTGCCAGAAGTAGCAAATAAAAATACAGGATACCTAGTTAAATTTGAATTTCTGACACATGAAAATTTTTGTAGTATAATTACATCCCATGCAATACTTGGGACATATTTATACTGATCACCAATTTGTTGATTACATAATTCAAATTTAAACAGGAATCTATTACTTTATCTGGAAAACCTATTTAGCCATATATTAGCTTAGGAAAAAACTCAAATTTTCAAAATCATTTTTAATTTAAGACCTTTTTGATTCCTAAAAAACTTTAACATAATGACAGAGTTGCCCAATCCCTTAGAAAGTTCTAAAGATTTTAGCTGTGATCATATGATTTTCCAAAAATGGGTCGGTAACACACGTTTCAACAGAGGATAAAAATCAAACAGGATATTTAGTTTTATTTAGAAACAGAAACTTATTAATTGACTAATAATCTTACTTGTGTCAACAAGTTGTACTGGTAATATGCAGGCACAGCTTTTATGTAGTAGACAAGCAGTGTCTGAAACATAAAACAAATCGTTCTGCCCAATGCACATTACATGGCAACTAACAAGTGAAAATATGTTTTATGCCAAAAATAACTCCACTGAGAGAAACTGTCCCAAATGCATACAATTTTCTAGTTATCTTAAACAATTCTGACTGTAAGAGGAGTACAACATTAAAAGAGCTTGCTGCAATGGTTTGCGGCTTGTCAGAGTTGCTCAGCATCTGTTACTGCATTTAAATCTAGCATTTGTCTCATTCATAGCTGCATCAGCACTACCTGAACTTAGCTCTCAAATGGGAGGCTGTAGTCATTTGCAGGTAGTTTGTCATAAATTCAACTGGCCGTGACAACAACACTTACACTCTCAGTCAGAGTTCATATTCTAGGATAACGTTATTGAACTGCTGCTCAGGAAGCAGACGAATGACACCAGCATCATGCAGTCATCCAAGAGAAAACACTCAGCCTCTTTTTAGCATCTGTTCTTTGAACTTCTCCCTTATTTTTATAGGCTTGATCAAAAAAGCATTTGTGAACAATATTTTTATTTTCCAGTTGGCATTTACGAATCTTTTTGAATTCCTTCAATGATAATAGAGTCTATTATTTTACTCCCCCAAATCAAAGACAATCAGGTATCAATAAACCTTGCCTTTACAACATACTTCAAATACTAATCAATAGTCTTGTCCTTCCTTTACAAAATGGAAAGATAAATTACCTATCCAAAGTGAAAATGCCAAGGGAGTCACAGGATTAGAAAAGAACTCAAGTTCTGTTATTACTGATTCAACCACACATGGGAAGCCTACATGAGTGACAACTTGTTGGGTGGTGGAATTAGAGAAATGAGGTCACAGTCTGGGAACCAACAGAGCAAGTGACTGGAAAGAAAAAACCTTGTAAACCGGCACTTAAAATATAAGATGACACAAGGACACCACACCCTAACGGAAGAGACAGGAAAAGCTTCTGAGACCCCTGCACAGAGCCCTAAAGAACAGATGGGACTCAGGACAGAAAGGGTGATAAAAGAGCTCCCCCCAGAGGCAAGGGCGCCTCATACCTTCTGAGAACTGCAGGGAGTTTCCTGCACCTGGACTGAGGTTGAAGGAGGAGGGAGGACAGAAGCAGACATGATGAGGGTGCTGCATACCATTCTTAAAGAGTTTAAATATTTAGCTTTGAAGTTTATTTTGGTTACATGGTTACTTTGTTTTAGAAAGGCCACTCTGATAATGGTGTGAAAGACCTATGAGAAGCAAAATAAACTGGGGAAAAAGGCCAGATACAAGGCAATTTTTAAAAATAGGGATGAAAGTGAAAAATAAATAAAAATGGAAAATCGATTCAAGAATTAATTAAAAGCTATAAGCAACAGGACCCGGCAATATGGATGGAAAGAAGATGAGTTTAGCATGAATTCCAGCTTTCCTGTTTCAGTTACAGATTGGATGGTACTACCAATCACCTAGATAGAAAATATAAAAAGAACAGCATATCAGGGGTATGACTCTTCTGGAAATAAAATCTGTCCTTATCAACAGTTTAAAAGGCTGAATCATTGTACCTTATAATGCTGCCATGGACTGAATTATATGCCCCCAAAATTCATATGCTGAAGCCGTAACCCTCAACATGACTGCATTAGGAGATAAGGCTTCTATGACCTTAAAAGAAAAGGAGATATCACTTGCTCCCTCCCTCCCTTCCTTCTTCCTCCCCACTCTCTCCACATCTAAACACCAAAAAAAAGGCCAAGTGAGGACACAGTGGCCATCCACAAGCCAGGAAGAGAGTTTTCACCAAAAACCAACACCAGCATGATCTGATGGCAGACTTCCAGTCTCCAGAACCATGAGGAAATAAATTTCTGTTGTTAAGCCACCCAGTCTATGGTATTTGTTGTGGCAGCCTGAACTGACTAATATACAGGATGGGGAAGAAGTAGGCTTACAGTTGTAAGTTTATTCTTATATTATCATTTATTAATCATTGTATTATTTTCTACATGAACAACTATAAACCTACTTTTGCCCCACATTGTAGATTTCAACTTTCCCACAGCCCTTCCTCCTAAAAACGAATTAGACACTCTGACTCTCCTCTCCTGCAACCAGACCCGGTGGAACAAGGACTGGGCGCCTCACCGGAGGAAAGACAATCTAAGGGCTGACCTGAAAGGTAGAACTGGGCTAGTCTCTCTCAGGAACTTAAGAAGAGAAACATTCCAAAAATAAACCAACTAGTGGTAGAGCTAGGGTTGAAAAGAGAGGAAGAGGAGGAGTGAAGAATGAAGAAGCACATGCAAGCCTAAGTTATGAGAGAGCAAACAAGTCAGTTGATAGAGACAGAGAAACAGAGTTGGGGAGAACTAACACAGCCAGTGGGAGGGAAACAGCATAACTGGTCCCTAAGGTGCAGTCACTGACACTCCTTCTAACTGAGCTCCATTTTGCCAGAGGTAATTAGTATGAGGTTCTTTGTTCCATGAAACAACCTGCTTTGGTGTAGCAACACACCATCACCTCCCAAATAACCCGATCCCCTCTCACATCCCTCTTAACAAGTACCCTTTCTCCATGTGAACACTCTACTTCCAATAAGGATTTGAGAGATATGAAGCAAAGATAACTTTGATAGGACCACTGAGATCATCAAGAATCCTACAGGGAAGATAGTTACATCAGAAAAACAAGGCTTAGGGTAGCTGCTCTTATGGCAGGTAAATAAAATACTATGAAGTATTCAATTTTGATCAGTGCCTGAGAAAAGCTATTAGATTCAATCAAATAAAACACTCACCCACTACTGAAAAAGGAATGTTTGATCTAACTGACAAGGTTTCACTCTATTAATGAAACCACAGTAACTGTAAACATTTCAAATAATGGTATTTTTGGCAAAAACATTCCAGTCATAGCAGGCTAGAAGTAGGAGCTTCACATCAAACTCCACTAGAAAAATAAGCCAAATATGTATGCCAAAAATTTAAAATATCACTACGAAACAGAAATGGAATCCATAATTTATAAACCAGGAGGAAAAAAGATGAAACAAAGACTACTCAAATAATCTACAAGAGGTGGGGAACAGAGGGGGAAGAAAAACAGGAAAAGAAATAGGAAACACAAAACAAGGGGACTAAAATAAATCCAGGTATAATGGATCAGACTCACTTACTAAAGAATAGATTCACTATCCAGGTGTCAAAAATGAAATTGAGACTTGCAGAATAAGTATAGTTTAATATCACTGATCTATATTTTAAAAATATATAAAATATGCTACATATGTTCTCTTGTAATACTCATATGTACATAGTAAATATGTACATATGTACTCTCATAATATTAAGTAATTAAAAGGACACGTTCTAAAGTCAATTAAGAGTACCAGTTACTTTTAGGTGTGGACAGCTGGAAGAGGTAGCCTTGGATCAGTGGGAGGTCACAGGGGATTTTAGCTTTCTCTATTCTTTTTAAGGAAACTATATTCTGTAATGTTTTCAAAGTATACATGTAAAAAGTAACTGGGTTAAAGTATTTATGCATGAAATAGTGAAATGTCTGGGATTTGCTTCGCTGAAATGGAAGGAACAGAAGACACCAGCCCTGGGCATGAGCCAGTGGCGATTACAACTGGGAGAGGCAATGCGCTCACTGCAATCGTAATTCACTGTAATGTGCACACTGTGAAACCTGCATTCAGAACTTTAATAATAAGAATCAGAAGAATAAGAGCTTGGCAGTAAACATATGAAAATATTAATATCTAACTTGGAGGGTATAACTAGGGATGATTATTTCCTTCTTCATATTTCCAATCCCATCATCCTTCCTCAGGGAAAAAAGATTTCACCTCCAACTACTCAGTTATTTAGAAATTTTTTCTTCTTTACCATTGGTAAATGCTTCCAGAAAAATAATTTCTTCAGGCTAGATTACTTAACTTCCAGCAAACTGAAAGAAAATACTATGAAAAGACTTCTTCAAAAATTATTAGTATGTGGTAAGGAATTTTCACTTTTACCATTAAAAACAAAGTTTTACTCTGATTTTTTTGGAGGCTACTCTACTTCTGGTTTCGCCAACCAGATTTAGATCAAGAGCCTTAGAAGCAGAGGCGTTAGGTCCTGGCTTAGCCAGCCCCACAGGAGAGGGAGCCACAGGGCAGGACGCGGCCAACACTGCTGCGGTTCCACCTGTGAACTCAAACCCAGGGCAGACGCCAGTCCCCACCTGTGGGAAGGACGGCCAAACTCAAGAGAGCAGGTAAACATAAATCTGTTCTCACTGAAAGAAAACTCGTCTTTCATATATATTCATATAGCAATATAAGGAACAGTCACATAATATATCTAAGCTGATACTCTAATATGAAGAAGTGCCATAATAATCCATAATATGTAGAGATACAGAAATCAAAATCATTACTTTGACCAAGAATCCACATACTCTAACCAAGTTTTGGTAAAAGTAATATCATCTCATTCCTTTTCCAGGAATTTCCTAATAGGAAGAAAAAAAAAAAACCTGTTGACTTGTAAAGAAAAATATATACACCACAGAAATGAAAATATCTTATTATAGATATACTTACACAACAAATATATTTATACTAACAAACATTTATTAAATTAACTTTTGTTTTGAAAGTCACTTCCTCTCATTTTTAAGACTGTTGGCCTGAGGTGAAAGGTTCCTTGTCTTTTCAAAAAATATACACATTCTCACCTTAATGGCAGACTCCTTAAAGCTCATATGAGTTTTATAAAGACTTTTACCAGACTCACAGTCATTCTAGAATGACATATTACGTTCTATGATGCTTGTAAGTTAAGCCCCTTGTGTAGGGCTCACACCCAACTATGAAGTCAATTGCAGAATTAGCCCTGCAAAACATGTAGCTCCCAGACAAGCCGGCGCTCCCTGAGGTTTGGTCAGATAACAAGTCAGTTGTGTGTATGTGTAGGATTATAATCTCAGGCTGCTGTTATCACTCAACTGACTATTTGAAAGGCTAAACTTTATTTTTTAATATACCAGACAAATCAACTCTCTTTATAGTCCATTGTATTGTATTTATTTCCTTCCTCCTCCACCCTCATCCATAACTTTTTAAAAATAAAAAAAAATTCCACACATGCATGTTAGCAAACTATGAATTCCAATGTTTTCTCTCTGGGCATCCATTTTTACATACTTTTCCATCCATAATGTTCTCTCTTAGTAAATCCCTGTAGCACAGGAGCCCTCAATTGCTAATTCACACCAAACATGGTGACTCAGATAAAACACGCAGATGCTTCTGAGAATGAAGATTCAGCCTCTTATGCTCTCACACCCCTAGTTAAACTCAGGGGAATTCAGGTTTGTTGGGCAGTTTGCCCATTCGCTACCACGTTTTCGTGCTAGGCACCAAGACTCAACAGGCCAGCATATTTCTTGGGCAAAAACATGCAGGCAAACACTGGGTAGACATCAGACTCCTCAGGCCTACAGCTGCTCATAAAGCACTCATTCCAGTCACACTGCGTCCCTGGGGAAGCCAAAAATGCGCAGAGGGATTACCTTTGTGCCACAGAATTCCCAGGTGTAATCCCTACACTGGCAACAAGGACTCCAGAGAAATTACTTTGGCTTCCAGCCTCCTGCCCTTTTGCTGCCTGGAATGAGGCAATTCTCCAGTGGGCCCAGGAAAGACTATGTCCTTGGTGCGTAGGAAAAGCAGGGATACTTAAGGTGTTCCCATGGGACCCAAAACACGGCCAGCTGCTGCCCTGCATTAGGACTTATCAATTGCTGGAGGAGGCGACAATACAGAAGATACCTGTCACTTCTCAGCCCCTCTCAGTGACAGGATTTTCCCGGAGTTTGCGAGATCTCAGTGTCCATACTGGGGCAGAACAATATGTGCTTTTGTCAGTTGTGACTGAACGATTCCTCAGGGTAAAGTCCTAAAGCAGCAATTTTCAAACTTTTTCATTTCATGGCACACATAAACTAAATTAATAATTCTGCAGCACTCCAAAAAACATTTTTTCCTATGTGACCAAAAAGTTGGTATAATTTTAATTCATTCACATCAAATGGCTATTGTTGTTTTTTGTCACAGGTCACAGAGATTACTGACTTTCTCAAGGTCTCGTAACTCAGACATTTTTTAAGCAATCATATTTCTACAGCCATTATGTGGGAGAATTGAAAACTCCATGTAATAAAAAATCAAAATTATCTGAAAGCTTCAGCCAAAAGTAATGTAATTCAGCCATAAGAAACTTTGGGGGCAGAGAAGAAAGAAGAAATGGGCTTAAAACCCTTACTCAATCAGACTACGTGTATACCCTGAGTATCTACTCTAAGTCTAAGAAATAAACTGTTCAGTTTTCCATGCAATTTTGCTGATTAAAAAAACAACTTTATTCCTCAGGCATAAACTTATTACCAAGTACTCCCTTTAAGAGGTAAAAGTTTCCACATATATGTTCACTACTGATGCCTAAAATGCAGGCTTGGTTGTAACTCACAAAATAAAGCAATAATTTGTTATCTGACCCTTTCTAAAACTGCTACTCAATAACAAATAATAATAAAACTGCATTTAAGAATTGACTGCTATTGCATTTACTATAATAATGATTTCTCCAGAGAATAAAATAGTCTCCATAAGTGCAATTTTTAGGCAATCAACCACCACTAATTTCACTGTTTGACATGAAATCATTTATGAAATAGCCTTCATATATCCTTGTCTCCTTAAACAGAGCCATGTGTGTTACACATGTGCATTTCCCTTAATAGTACCGACAGCTCCGTATTAGATACAGCCAACTTCAAGTAAGAAAACTCAGGCTCAGAGAGATAAAGTGGTTTCCCTTGCATTCGTGAAGCTTGTAAGCAACAGCGCTAACATTTAAAGCCAACCCAAGTCTGAATGACATTAAAGCCAAGTCCTTTCCACCAAATTATAGTTCTGGGCTCTAACAATTATAGTAAAGAAAAGCAAAAAGTTATTTACCTTTAGAGTAAGTAGTCCCCTGCAACTATGCTTTCAGAGTTCCCAGACTGCTTTATAAAGTTCTCTTAAAAGAACATGTCACCAGATCTCGGCAGACACTAAACCCTTCTGGGGCAAATTCCGCTAAATGGGGTCAGCCCCCACAGAGCAGCCTGGACACTGTGGTCAGGGTCAGTCCTCACAGATAGCCAACCTGAGGGCAAGGCCCACCCATGGATGAGCCAAAAGCAATTGAGACTAAATTTCAACAGGAGAGCTCACAAAACCCATGCAGGGGGCATTCCTGGAACACCTAGCTCAGGTGATCAGGGAGGCTGAACCACTTAGCCCCACAGGACATCTATTTCAAAAGCACTCTACTAAGATGGGGGGAGTAACAGCAGATCTACAAAGCACCCAGAAATAGAGAGAGAGACAAGCAAAATGAGGAGACAAAGAAACATGCCCCAAATGAAAGAACAGGAGAAATCCCTAGAAAAGGAACTGAATGAAATGGAGACAAGCAACCTACCAGAGAGTTCAAAACAATGGTTATAAAGATGCTCAAGGAACTTAGAACTTCAACAAATAAATAACAATAAAACCCATCTCAGAACAAAAGATACAAACAGAATAAAAGTATAAGACTAGAAAAAGATATTTATGCAAATAGAAACAAAAAGGCTGTGTAGCAATACTTACATATCAGAAAAATAGTCTTAAAACAAAGGTTATAGTAAAAAACAAAAACAAAAAGGACACCACATATTGATAAAGAGATCTATCCAACTACAGGACAGAACTGTTGTAAATATTTACGTACTCAATGAAGGAACAAACATTGCTCCTAAATACATAAAGCAAACACTGATGGACATGAAGGGAGACAAGACAGTAGCACAGTCATAGTAGAGGATTTTAAACCCCATTGACATCCATGCATAGATCATCCAGACAAAAAATCAACAAGGAAACAGCACCCTTAAATAACACATTAAGCAGATGGATTTAATTGATATTTTCAGAACATTTTGCCCCCAAATATCAAATTATACATTCTTTTTAAGCACACATGGAACATTTTCCAGAACATACCACATGATAGGCCACAAAACAAGTCACAATAAATTTAAGACGACAAATCACATCAAGCATCTTCTCAGACCATATGCTATGAAACTACACATTGATAACAAAGAAAGAAACTGAGAGGTACACAAACACACAGAGGCTAAATAACCTGTTACTAAACGATGAATGGGTTAACAATGGGGTCAAAGAAGAAATCCAAAGATACCTTGATATAAATGAAAATGAAAACACAAAAACCCCAAATCTAAGGAACACAACTCAAGCAATCCTAAGAGAAAAAATTGTAGTAATGTAGGTTTACCTCAAGAAATAAAAATCTAACCTAACACATAAAGGAACTGAAAAAAGAACAACAAAGCCCCAAGTGAGTAGAAGAAAGGAAATAATAAATGATCAGAGCATAAATAAAGAGTCTAAAAAACAATACAAAAGATCAATGAAACCAAAAGCTGGTTCTATGAAGATAAACAAGACTGACAAACCTTTACATAAACTCATCAAGTAAAAAAAGAGAGGTACCCCCAAAATAAAATAAAAATAAAAAGGAGAAATAATAAGTGACTCCACAGACATACAAAGGATTATGAGAAAATATTACAAACAACTACATGCCAACAAATTGGACAATCCAGGAGAAATGGATAAATTCCTAGAAACATACAATCTTCCAAGACTGAACCAAGAAGAAACAAAATCTAAACAGACTGATACAACAAACAAAATCAAAGCAGTTATCAAAAAATTCCCAGCACACAGAAGTCCTGGACCAAACGGCTTTACAGGTGAATTTTACCAAATATTCGAAGGGGAACTAGCACCTACCCTTTTCAAACTATTCCAAAAAATTAAAGAGAAGGGAGGACTGCCAAACTGCCATTTTACAAGGCCAGCATTATCCTTATTCCAAAACCAGGTAAAGTCACTATAAAGAAAGAAAATTGCAGGCCGATATCCCTGATGAACGTAGATACAAAAATCCTAAACAAAATATCAGCAAACAGAATTTAGCAATACATGAAAAAGATCATACAACCTGATCAAGTGGGATCTAATCCTGGGATACAAGGTTTCTACACTATCTACCAATCAATAACAAGATATACCACATAAACAAATTCAAAGATAAAAATTATATGATATCAATAGATGCAGATAAAGCATTAGACAAAATCCAACACCCACTGATTATAAAAACTCTCAGCAAACTGGGAACAGAGAGAATCTGTCTCAATATAAGAGCCACGTATGACAAAGCCACACCTAACGTTATACTTAACAAAAACACTAAAAGTGCTTCCCTTAAAAACAGGAATAAGACAGGGATGTCCGCTTTCATCTCTCTCATTAAACACAGTAGTTGAAGTCCCAGCCACAGCATTCAGACAAGAAATACAAGACACCTAAACTGGAATGGAAAAAGTAAAAACTGCCATGAACTGCAGATGACATGGTGCTGCCCACAGAGAACCCTGAACATTACACCAAACAACTACTAGACCTGATATACAAATTCAGGAAAGTAGCAGGATACAAAATAAATTGGTTGCATCTTTAGACACCAATAACGAACCCTCAGAAAGGGAAACTAAGAAAACAATCCAATTTCCTATTGCATCAAGAAAAATAAAATATGTAGAGGTAAATTTAACCAAGGAAGTAAAAGAACTGTACTTAGAAAATTATAAGAAACTGAAAATGATACAAATTAATGGAAGTATATAATGTACTCATGGATAGGAAAAATTAACATCATTAAAATGTCATACTACCCAAAACTATCTGTAGATTCAATGCAATATATATCAAAATCCAATAACATTTTTCACAGAACTAGAATAATCCAAAAATTTATAAGGAACCACAAAAGACCCCAAATAGCCACAGAAATCTTCAGAAAAAAGAACAAAGTCAGATGTATCACATTGCCTGACATCAAACTTTACCCCAAAGTTATAATAAAGAAAACAATATGGAACTGACATAAAAACAGACACATAGATCAATAAAACAACAGACAGCCACAAAATAAACCCGCACCTTTATAGTTAATTAATCTATGGCAAAGGCACCAAGGACATACAATGGGCTAAAAACAGTCTATTCAGTAAACGGTGTTGGGAAAATTGGACAGATACACGTGAAAAAATGAAACTAGACCACCTTCTTACACCACATACAAGAATAAATTCAAAATGGTTAAAGACTTAAATGTAAGACTCAAACCATAAAACCCTTAAAAGAAAACAAAGGCAGCTGAATCTCTGACATTTCTCTCGGAAATGTTTTTTCTGATATATCTCCCCTGGCAAAGCAAACAAAAGAAAAAAAAATGGGACTACATCAAACTTATAAGATTTTTCACAGCAAAGGAAACCATCAACAAAGCAAAAAGACAACCTACTGAATGGGAGAATATATTTGCCAATGATACATCTAATAAGGGGTTAATATCCAAAATTTATAAAGAACTCATACAACTCAAAAAATCCAATTAAAAAATGGGCAAAGGACCTGAATAGACATTTCTCCAAAGAGGACATACAGATGGCCAATAGGTACATAAGAAGATGCTCAATGTCACTAATTATCAGTAAATGCAAATTAAAACCACAATGAGATACTACCTCACACCGGTCAGAATGGCTATCATCAATAAATCAACAAACAATGAGTGTTGGCAAGGATGTAGAGAAAAGGGGACCCCCATACCCTGTTAGTGGGAATGCAGACTGGTGCTGCCACTAGGAAAAACATTATGGAGTTTCATCAAAAAATTAAAAATGGAACTGCCTTATGACCCAGCAATTTCACTTGTGGATATTTATCTGAAGAAACCTGAAACACTAATTCAAAAAAATATTTGCACCCCTATGTTCAGTGCAGTAGTATTTACTGCCAAGATATGGAAGCAACCCAAGTGCCCATCAGTGGATTAAACAAGTGTTACATTTACACATCGGAATATGACTCAGTCACACACACACAAAAACATCCTTTGTGACAGCAAGATGGACCTAGAAGGTATTACGCTGGGTGAAATAAATCAGTCAGAGAAAGACAAGTACCATGTGATTCTACTTACATGTGGAATCGAAGGACCAAAGTAAATAAACAAAATAGAAACAAGGGGTTTGGGTGCTGGGTGAAAACAATGAAGGAATTAAGAAGTATAAATTGCTAGTCACAGAATAATCACAGGGATGTGAAGTACAGCACAGAGAATATAGTTAATAATATTGCAATAACTATGTAAGGTGCCAGGTGGGTACTGATAAAAGAAGTATCAGGGGGACCAGTTTGTAAAGTATGTGGTTGTCTAATCACTATGCTGTACACTTGAACCTAATACAAAGTAGTAGTAAATGTAAACTGTAATGGAAAAAAGAAAAGAACACACCATCACTTTACTAGTTGTGAGATCCTGGGCAAGTCACTGAACTTCTCTGAGAGGCCACTGTAAAGTGGGCATTAGCAGTAACAGAATATGTAAAGTGCTGACAAGTGATAGGCACACAAAAGGTATTGCTATCATTATTCTGTCCTCTATTAATGTCTAGACACTAATCTCTCCACTTCACTGTTTCCAATTGGCTATCAGGTTAACCACGTTTATTAAGTAAGTAACTCCTTAAAACAAATAAAATTTGACCGTTTCTGGTCTGGGACTTGCAAAGTGTACCATGTTTTACCTATGCAGTAAATAGAGTACGTGGCTTTAGAACATCTCCTTTCCCACTGCCAAAAACCATACGTACTTTTTGTACTACTGAGGAACCTCAAAATCACCCCTACAATACTTCAAAGGAGTAGAAATGAAGTCAATAATTGCAAACTCCAAAATTCAGTTGGCAAAAAAACTGGCACTTAAAGGTATTGCCTACCAGAAGAAGACAGATGGGGAGGGAATAGGTTTGATGTATGGCAAGACCCAGATGAACAAACAGGGGAGGAAAGGCAGAATAAATAATGAGGTGAGGAAGCTAAAAGGGAGGAGATAAAAACATGGAGTGGCAGCAAGATAATTTAGAAAGTGCTTAAAAAATTCCTTAGCATTCACCAGCCTAAAAGGAGTGGAACTGGGTGTTACCTGAGGTTACAGAGGCACAGGAAGAACTGAATCATTTCCCACCAAAGTGAAACCTGATCTTGCTTAGGAAATGAGAAATGCTGAAGAATTAATTATTATTATTAACAACAGTAGTAGCAACAGAATGGCTAAGTATTTTTTTCTAACTTTGAGAAAATCAACGGCAAAACAATGACGTAACTGTATTTATATACCACATTTAAAAACACCCACAGCATTACTTCAGCAGGTTTTACCTGAGCACTTCCATCTCCCCGGGCACGGAGCATAAGGAGACTTAGCGTGAAGATGCTTGCACAGGATCCTTCCACTCTCATCCAAATAATATTGCACTTTTATCTAATTTTGAATTCGTAATTTTGTTTTTTTATGTAAGAGGACCATCCCAAATTCTATAAACTCTACCCCCCCAAATCTGTACCTGCCTATATCTGAAGCATATGACAAAGCAGAATAAGGACAAGTATCTACCTTCTGAGCTCTGAATCTAGTGGAAAACAGTAATTACACTGCGACATGATGCGGAAACCCTGTGAGAGTCCCGAGGAATTCAATGCTGTCACCGTGAGTCAGAAAGAATTTGGAGGAAACGTGACAGGTGACTGTCCTGAAGGGTGCACAAGTTAGGAGAGTGTGGGGAAGTTAGGAGAGTGAGGTAAAGGCATCTCTTGCTAAGGGAAGATGTCTGCCAAGGCAATGAAACCATGAAGAAAACAGAATTTAATGACAGTGGTTCTACCGTCCTGAGCTACCAAACTAGACAGAAGCTAGAAAAGCAATGTTTCCAGTCCCACTGGGACTTCGCCTGGAAGCAAAGTGTGCAGATACAGTGGCAAGTGGAGGAGGGATTACTAAAATTTATATTCCAGAGAAACAATTCTGGCAAAAGGGCAAACAATTCACCAAAGAGAGGAAAAAACTAATGATAACACAACCCGATGTTAAGTTGTTGAAACACCTCAATCCAAAAAAAAAGTAAGCCTAGATTAAGGCAGTGGCAAGGAAAAAGGAAGGAAATACACTTACTAGAAAATGAAAACTATTCAATGGCCACGAGAAGTACGTTGAGGACAGGTGGAATGAGTGAGGGACAGCAATAGACACGGACTCTCAATGTTTCTAATCTTGCAAACTAAAAACATCGGGACACCCTTAGCTTAAAGAACAAATGCATACATAGAAATGTCATCTGCTTTCAGAAGAAGGTGTGGGGATGTATTCCTTTCAGACACAGAGCTTGAAATGCCTTTGGAAAATAGGATTATTAGAGCTTAAGTTCCATGAGGGTAGTCATTTTTGTTGCTGGCTCCTTACCCGCCCCCCACAAAGGGTTATATCCCAAGCATCAGAAATAGTGGCTGGCCCGGAGCAGGCACTCAATCAATATTGGTTGACAGAGTGAGTCAATTACCTCTGCGGGTCTAAGGAGAAAAGAATTTGGAAATATAAAAGCAGGGAATCATCGGCTTCTAGGTGTTGCTGAAGTTAAAGCAGATTTGATTTATCAGAAAGAAGGCAGAGCTGAACAAGAGGGGCGAACTGAGGTAGGGAACACTGGTGAACATGAACATTCAAAAATATACACGATCCAGCAGAAGTAACGCCTGCTGGAGTGTGGTTGCGAGGGCAATAATATAGGTGTTATAATTTATAGATTTATTTTGAACATTTTACCTAAAATGTCCTATGAGGTGCTTGAATGTGATGTTGTCATGTTATAGAATTACATGCTTATGGTTTTGAAAGATTTTGTAATTAAAAAGGGATGTTATTTGTGCCAGATCCTGTATATTATATGAGGGGGGACCCAAAGAAAGCCAGAATTATCTTGTAGAGGGCAGGCCCCTTGTCGGACAGGCTTCCCCCACTCCGTGAGTGTTCCACGAACCCTTCTGTATCAGTGTACAGCTGGCGCTGTTGTGAGAGGCTGTGTCCTGCTTTAATGGATTTTTCTGAAGACTCTTTCAGTGCATTCACCCATTTCATGATGGGGGACTTGTGACCACACCTGCTCACACCATGTGGCGTGTTCAGCAGTTTTTGACCAAAAATGGCATGTTCCCCATGTCCCACCCTCCCTATTCATCTGATCTCACCCTGGAAGACTTTTTTTGTAGCAAGACTTTTTTTGTGTTCCTGGATGAAAAAATTCCTCAAAAGGATTGTTGATGTAGAAGAGGTGAAACAAAAAACGCCAGAAGCACTAAAAGGTATCAAAATCAACAAATTCAAAAATCGATTTGAGGAGTGGAAAAAACATCTTGATAGGTGTGAAATTTAAACATGTAACAATAAACACACAATTTTTTATAAAGAAATTCTGATTTGGGGAGGTCCCCCTTTGTATTTTAGAATTATTTCAGTGGCAGAATTATTAGTTAGAAATAAAGACCTTTCATGTTTGATCACACCAAGTATCACCTTCAAAAGCACTCAACACAAGGCCAGGAACGGTGTTCCTGTTTGGCGGACACTAAACAGGGCTTGACATCATTTTGGTTCCCATACCAGCATGATAACAACTTACATATGGAAGATTACCTTAATAAGATCAAATTAAATACACAAGATAAAATATCTTAAATAGATTTCACATAATTACCTATAAGGTCAATTAAAAATCCCAGTAGAATAAAAACCATACAAACAAGTTCCAAGGTGAAACAAAGTCTCACCTTGGAGACTGGAGATACATGGACATACACGGGGAGAAAGCCTGTATCTTAAAAATATAAAATTGGCCACAATCCTCTCCTACTCACCTTCACACTAAATCAAAACATTCACCTTTGGATCTTCTGTTGAAGAACTATGCATATACTCAAGAAATTAGAATCTGTCCACAATTATAAAGGCAATGTTTCTCATAATCTGTACTAAAGAATTACTAATTGCTGACAGAGGAAAACCCTCCATTCCTCTGTCAGCAAAGAGGTATTACTGTCACCGTCTAAGTCAACCGATAATCTTGTCAGTCAGTGACAGTCCACACTGCTGAGCACACACTGAGCCAAGTCAGCAAAAGGAATGATAGTTTACAGCAAGCTGGCGAGATTCCAAGTGGTCCAGATACGGGAAAACTACATAAGAAAAACCAAATTAATATGAACCTGCCTGAACACAAACCTTAGCTATATAAGATAAACAAGCGTGGACCAACTCAATCCCCTAATTACTAATTCACAGATAAATACAACAGGCTACACTATTAAGTTACCATATGTAATTCCATAGGACTCACTAGGGCTATCTTGACAGCTGGAATTTTCTCTCTGAAAACATTTTAAAAGGTCTTATTCCCTTTCAATAAACATGACTATTTGCTTCTTAATTACCTTACCTACTATTCATTAACTACATTCATTAACTGTATTTTACTAAGTTACTCAAAGGGCCTAATGTTAATAAGATTATAAACCAACTTTTACTTTTTTAATAATCCAGACAGCACATCTGCTTGAAAATGTTGTTTTTGTCACTTAATTTTAATTAAGTGAAGAAGTAGAGACAAACATATAAATCTTATAAATGACCCAAAAAGTCTGAATGATTCCATCCAGAATATTGTGTTTTCACAATGTAATGCTTACCTCTGCTTCAATTCTTGGTATGTTTGAGGATCTTAGTTGTAACATATACAGTGTGGCAATTATTTGGATAATTCAGGTACCAAATTAGTCCTTTCCCCAAGTCACTGTATGACTGTCACATAAATCTGTCATAAGCAGTGACAGACTAATCAATGAAAGAGAATATGAAAGACAAGCGAGTCAGGAGCATCGGGCAAGCTGTACTGGAAACAAAGCTCTGGGCTCACCACTGAAACGGACTGTGCTGGACTTGCCCTCTTCGCAAGACCGTATGCAAACGCTTTCGAAAAGCTTCAATACTTATGAGACTTTTTTAACTTAATCACTTGATATCTTTAAAGATTAGAAAATTTTAAATCTCTTTATTTAACAATTACCAGTAGGTTCTTTAAAAAAATATGACTTAACATAGTTTGAAACTTCAAGTAACATTAAATAAGGGCATTTAAACTGTGTTTATCCGAAAGGGGAATGAATTTAAGAAGCCTAGAAAACACTCTCAAACACAGAAGTCTGACACGCACAGTTGACACCAAGAACAAATACCCTGCAAGACAGTGGACAAAGCACAAGAGAATCCAAAGCTATTTTAAAAATTCCTGAATGATATATCCATACAATGATCTAGTACTCAGCGATAAACAGTAATAAATGGAGAATTCAGGCAACATGGATAAATCCCAAAATAGTGTGAAAGAAACCCAAGTGAAGACAGAACATACTGTATGATCCTTTTTATTTAAAGACCTAGAGAATGTGAACTCATCTGGAAGGAAGAAAGCAAAGCAAACCAGTGTCTACTCGGAGATGGGCAGGAGGGGAGGCTGGAGAGTTAAACAGGGGCATGAGGACACTTTGAGAGTGACGGGTATGTTCAGTGTTGACTGTGCAGATGGTTTCGCACAGGCCAAAATACCACAAATTGTATACTTTCCATATGGGCAGTTTATCATATGTCAGTTATAAAGTATACCTCAATAAAATAATTAAACAATCCCTTCCCTAACTTGAGAAGAGGGTGAAGCCAGAATGCCCTGAGTGCAACACCCAACATATGTCCATGAATTTAATGGAGCCGGCCAGCGAGCAACGATCCAGGCCCAGGGGCTGTTTCTTCTTTTGTTTTCTTACCTCAAAACAGATCTAAAAATATTGGGTTGGCCAAAAAGTTCGTTTCTTTTTTTTCTGTAGTAGTGCTTAGTGGTCTTTCACTTCATTCAAAACAAGTTGTTAGATTGTATTGTGACAGCCGTCATATCAGCATACATTTAAAAGAAAACTTACCAAAATTGGTGAATTTTTGTATAGCTATTTTTATACTGAAAATGGAGGAAAATAAGCAAAATTTTGGCATAGCATGCTTTATTATTTCAAGAAGGTAAAAATGCAACTGAAACACGCACACACACAAAAGATTTGTGCAGTGTATGGAGAAGGTGCCATGACTGATCGAATGTGTCGAAAGTGGTTTGCGCAGTTTTGTGCTGGAGATTTCTCGCTGGATGATACTCCACGGTCAGGCAGACCAACTGAAGTTGATAGTGATCAAATTGGGACATTAATTGAGAACAATCAATGTTATACCACACCGAGATAGCCAACATACTCAAAATATCAAAGTCAATAAAGTTATTGGTAAAAATGAAAAATGTGTTTCTTATTTTACAAAAAAAAAAAAACCTAAACAGACTTTCTGGCCAACCCAATCCTTTTTGACTTAGCCTGATCCAATATATGCGTTCAGCAGATTATTTCAGAATAAAGAGGCGTTCAGTGCTGCACTTTTCTAAATGGGAAAAGAATGACTACTTCACTACTCCAAGGACACCCGTAAATGTGGTAAGAAATGGGCAGGGTAAAAAGACAGGCCAAACCCCAACGCCACTGAATCCTACAGTGGAGGCCCGTCCAAGTCCTTCAGTAGGAAACAAATGTCTCCCGGAGGCAGACTTCACACTCGACTAATGAAAATGAAATACCCATGGAAGGGTGGAGGGCTGGGAGACACCTAGCCCAAAGCTGTATGATCTTTATCCAGTAGTACCCTAGACAAAGACTGTTAAGGGGGCCTAGCAAAGTTTAAGAAAAGCTGGGCATACCTTGTACAGATCACACAGTATCTTTTAAATTGTAGAATGGTATTTTTAACTTTATTATTCTACCATCACAGTTTTGTTAGGTTAGTGATGTTGTATGAGCAGAGTATTTTCTGCATCCAGCTCCCTGACGCAGGGCATGCCAGGGAATACCCGATTGCATAATGTGAAGTTAGTCCAGACTTAACTATAGGTCTATGTAACAAATAATTTTAAACAGAGATCAGGACTTAGAAATGCACTCTCCACTGGTGTCCTGTGTGCCACGCAGTAGTTAACCTCCTCAGGGTCAAGAGCCCTTGGTTCAAATAGATGCTACTAAAGAGATAGATGTTTATCTCAGATCCATTTCCTCACTGAGAAAAACAGCAATCAGTGAAGTCTATTCATCAGCACCTCTACCTATGCGTTCGTTTTATCAAAATAATTTAAGCATCCTCAGTTCACAAATACGTGTGGTTTTTTTTTTTGCAGGGGCACAGGGTTGTACCTCAGTAATAGAATTACAGGTAAACGTTCTGTTTCTTTGAGCTAGACTATATTTCCTAAAAAAAGGGTGAAGCAAAAGAGATTCACGGTTGTGAGTACATGAAACACAAGTTTATTCTTGTATTATTATTATATTATTTTCCATAAGAAAAGCTGTCAATTTACTTTTGCTTTATTATATATTTTTAAAATATGCTTTTTCATCAAGTTACTAAAAGAAATAGTTATCTTACATATTTTACTATAACTAGCTTTAAAATGTAAGTAATAAAGTAAATGGTAAAGTACCTCAAAACACACCCTAACTATCAACATTAAATCATCAGCACAACCTAAATAAGTTTTTCCTTAAGATTTTTTTCCTTTCTTCCTTTTTTTTGTGGCTGAGTTTTTGCTTTTTTCTTTCTTACAAGTGTTTCCTTTTTCACTTTCCCCTCATGCATTTATTTATAGCACCTTAGATCTGGAGAAATAGTGTTTTATAACAAGATAACAATAAATGTTTTTTTCATAGATATAAATAAAACTAAAAGAGGGATAAAGATATGGATTTCCTAGACCAAACAAATTTAACCACCACAGGCAAGGAGAAAAACAGCAAGAACTTCCGTCTCTTTTTACTTTTCTTTTTTAACAGAACTGACTGAATTTGGAGGAAATGCTTTAATATTATAATTTCTCTATTTTAAAAAGTTTTCATTATTTTATGAAATTATGTATGAATTATTTTTTAAAGCTTTTATTTTTCCCAAAAAGGAAAAACTTCGGGGGGGGGGGGGAAGATTCTGCCAAATATTTGCCCACAAAATATGCATACAATATATGTATAGTTTTTAGATTAATTTAGTTAAAGAATTAAAAAATGCTGCTTTAATTAAACTCCAAAACCATCATGAGATGTTTACAACACTAACATTTCATCTTTCAAAGGTAACATACTACTCATTTTTGGGAGATAAAAGAAATATTTTTAAGAAAGGCAATGCTTTTATGAAACATTTAAAATCTAAGGCTCTGTCTACAAAAAGGAAGGGCCAATTTCCCAGTAAACACCAGGAGAAAGAAAACAAGTGGCCGCAGGCCAAGGTAAAATACCTTTTCCTCAAATAGCCGTTTCCCTTTACTCACAAACATCAAATTACACAATAATGCTTAGTTATACCACCACAATAGCCTCCTACAAAACCCGCCTCCCTACGCTGAACCAGTCCATTCGAGGTCTCGCCAGCGTACAGCCCACAGTCTGTAAGCGCCTTAGTCTCCGTAAGAACTCTGTTCTGGGCTGACTTATGTCCCCAACCCCCAAATTTACAAGTCCTAACCTCTAGTACCTCAGAATATGACTGTATTTAGGGGTAGAGTCTTTAAAGAGGTAATTAAGGTTAAAAGAGGTCACTGGGGTGGTCCCCAACCTATTATGACTGATGTCCTCCTAAGACATCAGACATGCACAGATGGAAGGCCATGTGAAGACACAGGGACAAGACAGCCACCTACAAGATGCCATCTACAAGTTGTCAGCAAGCAATCCTACGTTGATGTCTAATTTTCTTCAAATCCCTGTAACTTTCACTACATGTAAAATCCTTTTATTCTTTCCTCTGTGTCTGTTTTTGCAACTAAGACTGTAAGCTTCTAGAGCAGTATACTGATTCTGTGTTCTCCCCAGTGCCTAGCCCAACACAACATGCCTCCTAATCCATCTATCACTATGTACTAAATGAATACCCGCCTCAGATCTCACAAAACACTGCACAGGGAGGCTGTGGATTACTGAACATTGGCCTCCTTTATCTAAAGGTAGTTCCTTATCTGATTTTCATTGGCCCATATGGAACCCCCCTATAACTATTTAATCTCAGTATATCAGCTTTCCCTCCTAAATGTAATTTCCCAACTGTATTTATATTGATGCTGTCCTATGAATGACACTAATTTACAATTCAAAAATAATGCCTTTCTTGTTGTAAGTATGGAGTTAATATTGTATATAACAATGTAACCATATTGAACAAATTCCTACTTTAGGCCAAAAGTGTTTTTAAAGCAGATACAACTGTTTGGGAAATATAATGATGATATAAAATTCCATCATTCACATGGACCATCAAGCAGTCCTGAATTCTACAGGAAGTTGTCTGCTTCTTTACCTCAAAGTATAGTATCTTTACTGGCAGATGTGTTGTTGCTACAGTATACATGGGGACATTTCTAGCCCGATATATCAACTTTGCCTCAAGATATTTCATGAAAGCCAGAGTACTCTGTCCATGTTACATATACAAAATGGAGCCAGCCTGTACGTCATCCTACGAGAGTCAAGTCTATGACGTCAGACTTGGGATGTAATCTGGAGAGAATAATCTGAGAATAATTCTGAAGGAATAAACTCAGGCAGTTACCTTCCAGGTAAATTCATTGTTACATGCCAGCTTCTAAGTCCCTCATCTTAACTCTGAACAATGGGTTCACTTCTTTATTTGTAAAGCAAAGCCTTCCCACCCAGCAGCTAAAGGCCTGCACCAATAATACAAAGTTACATACACTTCAAGGATTTCTATGAGCCTGTTCTGAGCACCCCTAACTTGCAGAGATACAATAAACTATGGAAACAGCCTCTACTCTCTCACAGTATATGTGCATTTAAAAGGTATCCAATTGCAATGACACCTTTAAGGGCCAAACAGAGCTATGACTACCTGATAGGAATTTCAAGCAAAATAAAAACTGACATCCATCTAGTCGGGCTTAGTACATAAAAGGAAGCGTTTTAAAGGGAGAAAGAAGAACAGATACAAAAGAAATACTGAAGAAGCCAAGGAATGACACCCATGGGATTGATCTATTAGTGATATGGTGAGATAAACTCTTATCAGTTTTTTGTTTGTTTTAGCAAATGAGGTGGAAAAGAGGCGTGGGCAAGAGTCAAGGGGACTCCCCAAAAACTAGCTCTAAGTGACAGCCTGCCTGTGGAGAGGAATCCATGACAGACCCTAACCCCTCCCTCTCTACCTAAATAAACAAAACTATAGTCTTCAAACCTGCTCAGGTAACAGAACTGCTCAAAATCACTAGAACTCACCGCAGAACACCTTGAAATATGGCTCTCTGTTAAATTTAAAATAATAAAGACAATTTCTGCTAGTCAGAATCTCTAGCTTATTCTAGATTCTAACAGAAAGATACCAAAAACCTAAGGAAAAAATTTGAGAGTGAAATTTGGAAATGAGAAAATCCAGCACATTTATTTAATTTGTGTATCTTTTGGGGAAAAGTATGCCAGTTGTGGGGCTGGGAGCACCAGAAACGGGGCCTGAAAGGCAATGAAATGAAACAATGCACCCATGACAAAAGGGAGTATTTAAGCAATACGTTTAAAGTCTGGCCTTGGCTGCCACCTTTTTCTCTTTTTCTGCACAGAGTAACACAGTAAACATTTCAGACTTCGAAGGCTATGCATCCCTATCTCAACCGTGCAACTACTCAACTCTGCCCCTCGCTGTGCAAGCAGCCACGCGTGTGTAAGAACGAGACACATACAACAGGAGTGAAGTGTGGCTGTGCTCCAACGGAACTTTAATATGGACACTGAAATTTGATTTTCGTATAATTTTCATGGGTAAAATACTCTTTTCTTTCAATGATTTAATAATGTACAAGTCATTTCTAGCTCCTAAACCTTAGCGAAAAACACCATTGCAGCAGGCAGATTTGGCCTGTGGCCCTTAAATTTACAGACCTGTTTCAAAAGACCCCAAGGTGAACTCTGAGTAGGGACAGATCCCAATCTAGATAGATCCTCCCATTTGTAAACAAGTCCATTAACAGCATGCCTGGGCATCCCAGGCAAGAATATCCCCATCCTCTAAGTCTTCACCCTTCCTTCCCACTGGCAAGGAACAGGTGCATCCATCCAGAGCTCTGCCCTGTATTAGAAGTTCAATCCAAAGAACTTCAAGTTTTGTTGGGCTTCCAAATGCAACTGTAGTCCTGGCTGGCGTAGCTCAGTGGATTGAGCATAGGCCTATGAACCAAAGGGTTGCTGGTTTGATTCCCAGGCAGGGCACATGCCTGGGGTGCCTGCCAGGTCCCCAGGAGAGGGTGCTGGAGGGGCAACCCCACATTAATGTTTCTCTCCCTCTCTTTCTCCCTCCCTTCCCCTCTGTAAAAATAAATAAATAAAATATTAAATAAATGCCACTGTATACTTAAATTCTACCATTCGCTAAGCACACACATTACAATGTAGACACACACATAAATGTAGATGATTCGATCCTAACGAAAAGCTCATTATAGACATCTACAACAAAGTTCTTCTACATGTAAAAACTCCCAAGCCCCAAACCCTCATCTTGTTAGTTTTTCTGATCAGGTGTTATTTATTCCGTAAAATGTAACCTAAATGAAGAATGTCTACGGAAACACAAAAGGAATGGTTACACTACAGCTGGCCACCAAAGCTGGACGACAGACCACTTTTCAGATTCTTCCCCTCTCAACATCAAAAGAAAATGGAGGGGTTTCCTTTTTGGCTGGGGAAGTCATGGTCATCTAATCTGATGATGCCCACGAAACCCTAGTCGCCACCCACATCCTCCCCACCCAAGGCACACAGCACCCATGCCCGGGTTCTTCCCAGAGTGACTTCAGCAGCCCCACCCGCAGAGATGGATGGAGATGCCCCGCGATCCCCAACTCGCCCCCAACCACAGTGCAGCGGCAGCCACCTCCCGCCATCGCCGGGCCCCCTCCTCTTCCCCGCAGTCCCAGCTTTCAATTTCTAAGTGATCTGCAGGCAAGAATAGCCCGACTTCTGTGCTTCTGCAAAGAACGCAAGCAAAAATTGACACCATCACCACCGCCAACACACACACAGCTCCCCTAAGACACAAAGCGTTTCCGAACAGCGATTCCCCAGGAACATCCGGCATCCCGAGGCAGCGAAATCACAGACAAAAGCAGCCCGTCGGCACGGGGGCGGGGAAAGGGGGAGAAAGGGGAAGGCCAAGGCAAAATGGACCAAGAGTAGCAGATAAAAAGACACAGGGGCCAGCGGGAGGGGGACGGCGGGTCCCAATTAGTGGCGCGATCCGGGCCCTACGCCGCCCGGGAAGAGGGGATACACCAGTGTGGGGACATTTCTCCCCACCCCCTACCCACCCTGCACAGCCGGGCGCCGCGTAACAGTGGAGGGGACATCCGGCCTGGGGCGCGTCCGCCGCAGCAGAGCAACAGGCTCCCGCGCCTGCGAGCAGCCAGCCCACGCGCCAGGCCCGGGTCCCCGTTCCTGGCATTGTGCCGCGCCAGACGAAGGAAAGGAAAACTTTCAAACCACTTCAAGTAAGCACAAACAAGGGGCCGGGGGAGGGGAGAAGGGAAGGTCTCGGAATAACGTGCAGGGCCCGTGCGAGGAGCAGAGGAAGGAAACTTCCAGACCTCATCCTTTAAAAAAGCCAGGGGAGCAGCAGCTCCCCGGGCCTCACGGGGTGGGACCGGCACACCCGCCTGCTGGCCGGCCGCCCTCGCGCCGGGCCCCGGGCACCCGCGCACCCCGGCCGGCCGCGCGCGTGCAAGGCGCGGGAGCGCGCGTCCCCGTGCCCCGGCGCCGCTTACCCGGCTCGCGGCAGCTGCCCCGCGCGGGGACGAAAGGGTCAGAGGCTGGGGAGCCGGGGTTTCCAGGGACTCGGAGTGCCTCGCCTCGCCTCGCCTCGCCCACGTTCTCTCTCTTCTCTCCTCAAGTAACGGCCCGTCGAGGAGCTTCGGGAGAAACGCGCAGACACTCTCACGCGCAACCGAGAAACTTAATCCCCCGCGGCCGGACGCCAACCTCGCGCTCCGCCGCGCCCCCTCCCCCCGCGCGCGCCGCACTTGCGCCGACAGAGGCTGCGGAGGCGGCGGCGGCGGCGGCGGGGCCCGGGCCGCCCGAGCTGCGTGACGCCTGCGGCCGGCGGGGCGGGCGCGCCTCGGCCAATCAGGGGGCGCTGCCCTGCCCGCGGTCCTGGGTTTTAAACTGGCTCCGGGGCGCTGGTCCTGGGATGTGGGGAGTGGGCTCTGGGAGGTAAGCGGAGGAGATGCGGGGCGGCCCGTTAAATGAAGGAACCATTATTTTGGACACGTAGGTCCCATGCACTGTTTGTGACACAGTTAACACTAAAAAATATTTTTCTTTCAGTATCTGAAATTTGAATTTAATTGGGCGTCCCGTATTTTAAGTAGCTAAATCTATTGATCCATGGGAACTGGCAGCCTCTATTTCTAGTTATAGGGTCGTAAACATTTTTTAGTATGTGGGCCGTCCTGTGGATGCTTTCCGCATGGGAAACTTATTAAAGTGGTACGGAACGCCGGTGAGAAGCATTCAACGAGGAGGCATGGGGTGGGGGCACTGGAGCTAACAATCTTACTTTTAACAAAAGTTACTTTTAACAAATCACTGTTCATTCTTAGACATATGATCCAACTAAAAGATAAAACAAACATGGAGGAAGGGTTCAGAATTGCATGGTGCTGGGAAAAATATTTATTTCTATTTTGTGCCAATTAAATTGTCTTTCCTTAAAGGGGGAATAAATGTTGATGGAAGGAGACTTGACTTGGGGTGATAATTATAGCACTGTACACCTGAATCCTATATAATTTTGTTAACCAGTATCAACCCAAGAAATTCAAATAAATAATAAATAGGCATAAAAAAGATTGTCTTTCTTATACGCTCAATTCCTGAATTCCAGTAATCTTTTCTGTGGAAGAAAATTGCTCCCTTTCTCAATACACAAACCTGATATCAGCGTATACATTAAATAATACTCAGAAGTCCAATTTAAAACATTTAAAAGAATTTATTTTAATATTCTGAATAAAATTCTATTTTCTTTGTCAGACTTACAATATTTTTTTGTCTGTTAAAAACCTATTTGCATTTCTCCGATATTAACCAAATATTTGAAAGGAAACATGATTTAAAACAAATGCAAGACTTTAGAGGGAAACTGATTTGAGCTGCTTTTTATGTTAAACATTTTTATTATATTTTTCCCATTACCATTTGACCCCCTTATATCTCCCTCCCCCCACTGCAATCACTGGGTATTGCCAGAAAGCTGCAAAATATATCGTTTGCCTGTAAATGATGGGGGTTCAGTGAAGTGAGCCCAGTGCCCCGGGTGGACACTATGCCATCGACCGCAAGGCCCCGTGTGCTTTCACAAACGTGAGCAGTGCAGATTTGCCCACTGGGGAGATGAAAACACTGACTAGATTGCCTCACAATCTATGGATATTCATCTCCTCTGGGTCCTTTGCAAGTGAAAGTGAAGTTAGGATGAAGCAAAGTTAGGAAAACTCATTCCCTTGAATTTTCAACACATCGTGAAAACTTCTATCAGCATTTTCAAGTACCCCGTTCTTAAAAACATTTGCTCCACATAACTTTTGTGTGTTTGCCATAGAGTTATCTCACAGCATCCCATCTGGAGAATTCCAACAATTCCTCCTCTTTGAAGAGCAAAGCACTTAAAAATCAAGTTTTTCTTCAGTTAGGGAGAGAACCTTTCTCCCCAGTTTTTCTCCGGCTACTACCCTTCCTCCCCTCTCCTTCAAAGTTGAAATTCTCGAAATCAACCAAATACTTCTTGGTTTTTACCAAAATCACTGCACTGGGAGGGCTCTCCCTAGGGACACTGATGAACACCCACTACTGGAATCCAATGCTTGTTTCTCTGTTCACATTTCTTGTCCTCTCAGAAGCACTCGAAATGGTTAGTTGAACATTCTCTTCAGAAGTACACCCCCCACCAATTCCATGCAATCACACTTTCGGTTCTGCTCCTTCCTATTATTTAGGGGAATACGTGTGGGACCTGAAGCTTATACAATTTGGGTCTCTGCTTTAAGAAAAAAAGAAAGCTATCTTTCTTTTGAAAATTTTACAAAAATATATGACCATGCGAAGGTGTCTAATGCTCCTCCCAGGCAAGAGTTCGACCCAGAATCTTAAGCTTCATTATTTTCCAAGTAGATCTGCCTCTGTCATCCAGTCAATCACTCTTCAATCTTTGCCAACTAATCTCCTCTTCCTAACCTTTAAATGCTGGATAGACCCTCTTTTCTAAGTTCATTTTCATCTGTAGCTTATCCTCTATTGATCAAGGATTTCAAACTTTTCACCTTCAATCCAGACTTCACCATGTATCTGAGTGTTTATTTAACGCCCCTGTGTGGCTATCTCAAACCTACATTATTCCACCTGGAACCATATTTCTACTCAAATCTGGTCAGTCATCTATCACAGTTCAGTGACTCAGTGAGTGGCACTGCCATGGACATCACTTCACAACTCCGACAAATTAGGTTAAACCCATTGTGACACACTCTCATTGTATCCTATACTTTTGCTTCACAGTATTCATCCTACTTTGTAATTGTATATTTAGTTTTGTAATTACTTATGCAAGGTCTCCCTTCCCCCTTAGACCATCAACTCTGTGAAAACAGGTACCAAGTCACACTTTCATCCTCAGAGCCTAGCAAAATGCTTTGCACCCAATTGTCTGTTCAAATAATGTCTGCGTAAAAGACAGATCCTGGCAATTCCAACTTAATCCATCAAGATACAGAGAGCACTTCTAGTTGCCTCCCAAGTACACAGTATTTGCTCTGCTCTAACAACGGGTCACCTGGGGGGGGGGGTGGGCAGCAGGCAGTCCCTCACTGCTACATGTTACTGCAGGGCTCCAGGGCCAGCACTGTATGAACGGAACCCTGTCCCAAGGACTCAGTGACTCTTGGGGAATGCTAATTGTGGGGCAATGGACTATTTCCATACATTTCCCAGCCATGACTCTTACTGCTAATGCTTCATTTAAGTGCAGACTAGATGGGCATGTGCAGCTCCCTCTGCCTAATTTATAACAATATGCAGTTTTAATTTATTACAGTTTGCAAAAAGATGTTCATATTCTATCTGCTGGTTCCAACTGGCCCTCTAATTTCTCAAATGAAAGGAAGGAGTTGGGTTGGGTTTTTTTTTCTTCAGTTTGTTCAGTATTATAAAAAAATCTTTACACAATCATTAACTTTTTTTCCTCCATCAAAAACACTTAAGATTTTTAAAAAGAAGGTGAAGAAGAAAAAGGAGAATATTAGGATAATGAATATATATGTGTCCAGGAGAAAGCTATTAGGAGGGAATGGCTAAGAAAGAATCTCGGGCATGATAAAAATGTAAAATTATATCTCATTTGAGAACATGTAGAGTTATCAGTTTCTATTCATATAACAAAGTGTTTATAGAAGAATAAAGACACTGAAACCTACGTTGTGTGTGATTGGGTCTCATCTCTGTAAGTGAGACACAAAAGGCACCAGGAGGTCATGACCATCTGACCTTAAATTCCTCTCCTTTTGTACCCACAGAATTCTAGCACAGTGAGGAGATCGTGGGAGAAAGCACTTGGGACCGGGTTATTTTGGGGGTGGAACACATCCAAACACTGTTCCAGAATCTCTGACTCAAGGTAACGCAGGCTAGTTAGAATGCCATTTTGGAGTCTCTCTCCTCCATGCTATGAGGGAATAAGTCTGTTTTCTAAACACAGTCAAGAAAAATCAGATATAATGATAAAGGGAAAGAGTTTGCTCCAGTTACACAGTATCTTTTTGGTAATATCCCTACTGTGTGATGGCAAAAAAATAATAGAGATAAAAAACTGAGTTTTGAGACCACAACTGTGTCCCTGGATTACCTATTACCTAAAATCCACCCCATCTCTTTTATTTCCATCTCTGTGAACCAATAAATCTCCTTTACTTCTTAAAGTAGTTTGAATTGGATTTTCTGTCATTTGCAACTAAAATAATTCAAATTCATGTTGCATACATATTAGTTCATCCACAGTGAGCTAGACAGGTGCTTTTAAGTTTCAAAGAACACACTGAGATGACCTCAGTGGGAGTTTGTTAAAGAATATTTAGGGCTATAATAAAGACAGAATTTCCATAGGTAAAACACGCTGAAAATCGTGACATGTTTCTGGCTATAACACAAGCAGAGAGAAATGGAAGGTCATTTCAGAGGATGCACCTCTAGAGACCAGGTTTACTTAGAATCTTTGCAATTCTACCATAATTGTGACTCAGTGTACCTGACCCTATTTATCTTGCTTTCCTCCTGCTTGTAACAATGTTTGTTTAAATTGGTTCCTAGAAAGTCTGGTGATCCTATTTAATAATTAGGCAATAAACAGCTTTAGAGTCTGTTCGCACTGGAAGGTTCGTGGACTCATGTGCTTTACTTGTGAGGGTGCAGTATTACTCAGGAGCCTCTAAAGTTCAGGATGAGGAAGTCTTTGCTCAGTTGTATTTGGTGTGTTTAGAAAGGATATAGCTGGGTGTGTGTCTGAGAAATAGGTGCCTGTCTTTGAGGAGTTCTGCATGGATGCGCTGTGGGTATGTGTATTTGTGTCTGCATGCATGTATGTGATACTGGTCCTGATGGCAATGTTGATTGCTCCGATCCTCGTGTTTTGCACCTGACATTTTATTTCCACTCTCCATTGTACCTGGTATTTCAACGTTCCCAGCTTCTTTAATAGGAAAATTCCTTCCCTCCACTATAGTACTCTAGGACCTAGGACAGTGCTTCTCAAACTGTGAAGGGTCAGGTATTTTTTTGGTTTTGATTTCTAATGCATCACTGACCAATGAACTTAAAATGAATTACTAGAAAGATGATTACATATTTGGATATTGTATCAATGTTAACTGGCTATAAAGATCTTTAAGAAAATGTTTATTTTTCCGAGTGCTAGGCTATAGAAGACACTTTGGGGATAAATTTTCCAGGGCCTTGTTCCCAAATATGGTCCATAAATCAGACACATGTGCATTGCCTGGGAGATTATTAGGAACACAGAATTTCAATATCACCCCAGACTACTGATTCAGAATCTTCATTTTAACCAGGTTTCCAGATGATTTATATGTACATTAAAGTTCCTCGGGAGTTCCCACTCTTTCCTCTGTGTTTTGTCGTCCAGGAATGTGCTGCTACATCTCTCTCTAGAAAGTTTTTTCTTCAGACCTTCAGATGGCTGACACTCCTCACCTGGGTCACTGATCAAATGTCACCTCCATAGAGAAGACTTCTCTGGCTCTCCAGCAAAAGTAGTGGCCCCTTCCATGTCACCTTACCCTGTATTATTTTCTTTATGTGTTTATCACTTTCTAAAATTATGACTGTCCCCCTCCCTCTCCCCCACCCCCAGCTAGAATGTAAGCTCGGTGAGAGCAGAGATCTTATCTCATTTCCTATCCTTTACCCTGTGAGAGCACAGTGCGGGGTGGGTGGGAGGCACTGCCTACAGCGCTGTCTACACTCCATTTCTGGTTATTTCATGACTTCTGCTCACTCCTCGCTCCGACGGCCTAAGTGCTTCTGTTTATTGCTTTCTCTGTGTGTCTCTCTGAATTTGTAATAAAAAGCTAACCTAAATTGACTCATAAAAAGAAAGGATGCTGGCTTATGTAACTAAAAAGGTCCAGAGCTAAGACAGTGATCAGGCATGGTTTAGGGCTCTGGCCCCATATCACTCAGCTTTCTTCCAGCTCTGCCCATCTCCACGTGTCAGCTTCCTGTCCAGGGTGGCAAACAGATGCACAGAGATGTCCCAGCTCTCGCACTCACACAGAATGCTGTCCGGAGACTATCCTCTGCAGTTGCTCTCTTTTAAAGAGTAAGTAAATTCTGTCCTCCAAACCTCCTGCAATATGCCTCCAATATTCCTTAGACTGAATTGGACCACATGCCTGTTCTAAAAACACACACACATATAGAGTTGTATACGTACAAACAATAAAGTGTACAGATCTTAAGTACACAGTGCAGTAACTTTTGACAGTTATATACATCCACGTAGACATCAAACAAACCAAGATGTAGAATACTTCCATTACCCCAGAAAGTTGCCTTGGGTCCCTTCCAGTCAATTGGATGAAAACAATGCTTTGCCAACCCATACTGAAATTAGAAGCAAAAGAAACGATCAGGAATACTGATCCTGTCTTTATTTACAGTGTTAATGCTTTATTTATCATTTATATTTGCTTTGCTTGCTCATTTAAAAATTATTGCATTGAAATATTATTTATCTTGATTACTGGGTGTTTTTTTTAAATTTTGTGCCCCCACCTTAAATTTTGCTCCCAAGGTGAATGTCACACTCCCCTCAGTCACCTCTCCCTATCTGCAGCCATGCCATCGATGAGCCCCTCTCTGTGTTTCTTTGCCTCTCTCTCTCAGGAAGACTTCTGCCTATGGCCTCTGTACATGACAGCCTCAGAATAGCTGAACTTCTTACATGGTAGCTGAAGGCTCCCAGAGCAAGTGCCTAAGAGAAGCCCGCAGGCTGGCTGCATCTCCTATCTGATTTAGCCTTGAAAGTCACCTAGTGCAACTTCTGCCATATTTCACTTATTATGGCAGTCACAAATGATCAGGCATAAGGACAGCCGACATTCACTCTATCTCTTGATTGAAGGAGTGTCAGAGAAATTGCAGACATATTTTAAAACCACCATGGCCCCCACTGCTTTTACAGCAAATTTGGAATACAAATAGCCCTTATTTTTTAGTATGAAAAATTCCTATCCAAACACAGTTTTGAAAATTCAATTTTACATTCAATTTAAACTATCTCCTCTTTGCTCCCAGGTTTAATTGGATAGTGTTGGTTTTATTCACTACCTTCTGTCCATTCACTCACTGCTGTTTCTGGCTCCTCCAAATTAAGGGTAAGAAGTTGGGAATGAGATGAAAAGGAACAAAATTATCTTTTTACTTGGCTCAATGTTGAAAACTGTCTTTCATGGCGGATAGCCAAAGGCTAACTCCTTCTCTTATGGGGTAATTCAGTGAGTTATTTGGAGACCTCCTCCACTCTGGCTCCTTGGACATCTGCCCATTTTGGGGATGAGGCATTCTTGCTAACCTCATAGAATTCCTTTTCAGCTCCTGCTTTCCTGGTACACCCCACACAACTTCTTCCTACTGGTGTCCACACATCCAATCAGAACTGCCTAGTTCTCTTGGAAATTCCTTTCAAAATGGCGCTAGTCTGCCCTCACTACTTGAGATGTTTCAAGTTGTCTACGTGGCACCATAGACAAACTCAGCAACTCACCTCCGCCAACATCTGCAGGTTGTTCTGGGACCTGTTGATCACAGGCAATTCTAAAGCCTCTCACGTTCCAACTTCTCAAGGGAAAAGTCAGAAAGTGATCTCTGGGTTCCCCAAACTCCAGAAGACCCAGATCAAGTTCCATAAAGGTTTTCTCACCATACTCTGCTTCAGTAGCCACATGAGGCAAGGACTAAGTTTGACATACAGTTCAGCAAGTCCACAGCCTGGGTGCTCCTCTATCAGACAAATTGGACTTGGTAAGTGATTCTCTTAAAGCTCCTCTCACTTGTCTGGGGAGGAGGTGAGGAAGTAAGACTCTTCCCACACCAAGGAGTGAAGAAGAAATATATAGTATTCTTACTAAATGTGCAGTTTTCTTTAAAGAAGGCCTCACTCTGAAAACCCTCCTTTGAATTCCTACTCTTTTTTCTTGTTTTAATTTATTTTCTCCCATCACCATTTATCCCCCATACCTTCTTCCACCTCCACCCACCCACCTCACCTCCCAATTACTATGCTGTTGTCCATGTTCATGAGCTCTTTCATTTTTTCTTTTTTTGCTCAGTCCCTCAACAGTCCCCGCAGCACACCTCCTCCCTAGAGCTCTCAGCCTGCTCTCTTTCTATGAGTCTGTCCATATTTGCTTGTTAATTCAGTTTGTTCATTAGATTCCAAATATGAGTGAAATCATATGATACTTGTATTTCTGTTACTGGCTTATTTCACTTAGCATAATGTTCTCCAAGTCTATCCGTGCTGTCACAAAATTTTCTTCTCTTTTACCACTGAGTAGTATTCCACTGTGTAAATGCACTACAGCTGTTTTATCTACTCATCTATTGATGGGCACTTAGACTGCTTCAAAATCTTTGACTTTTGTAAATAACACTGCAATGAACATAGTGCAAAATATATTCTTTGAATTAGTGTTTCAGGTTTCTTCAGATAAATTCCTAGAAATGGAATTGTTGGGTTATAAGGCAGTTCCATTTTTAATTTTTTGATGAAACTCCATACTGCTTTCCACAGTGGCTTTGCCAATATGCATTCCCACCAACAGTGCACAAGAGTTCCCTTTTCTCCACGTTCTCACCAACACTTGTTGTTTGTTGATTTATTGATCATAGCCATTCTGATAGATGGGAGGTAATATCTCATTGTGGTTTTAATTTTCACTTCTCTGAATGCTAGTGATGTTGTGCATCTATTCATATGTCTATTGGCCCTCTGGAAGCCCTCTTTGGAGAAATGTCTGTTTAGATCCTTTGCCCATTTTTTAAATTGTATTTTTTGGTCATTTCTTTGGTGTAGAGTTTTATAATTCTTAATAAATTTTGGGTATTAAACCCTCCTCAGATGTATTGGTGAGTATGTTCTCCCCTTCCGTGGGTTGTCGTTTCATTTTGTTGACCGTTTCCTTTGCTGTGTAAAAACTTTTTAGTTTGATGCAGTCCCATTTGTTTATTTTTCTTGTGTTTCCCTTGCCTGAGAAGATATGCATATATTGGAAAAAATATTACTATGAGAAATGTCCAAGATTTTACTGCCTATGTTTTCTTCTAGAATTCTTATAGCTTTGAATCTAACATTGAAGTCTAAAATTATAAGACACTGAAGAAAGAAGATACAAATAAGTGGAAACATATACTATGCTCATTGGTAGCAAGAATTAACATTACTAAAATGTCCATACTATCCAAAGCAATCTACTCAACATAATTCCTATGAAGATATCAATGATGTATTTCACAGAACTAGAACAAATATTCCAAAAAGTTATATGGAACCACAAAAGACTCTGAATAGCAACAGCGATTTTGAGAAAGAAAAACAAAGTTGGAAGAATCATGCAACCTAACATTATACTTATAAGGTCAGAGTAATTAAAACAGCATGGTACTATCATAAAAAATAGACATATAGATCAATGGAACAGAATAGAGAACACAGAAATAAACCCACACCTTTATAGTCAGTTAATATTTGACAAAGTAGGTAAAAACATACAGTGGGCTAAAGATAGTTTATTCAATAAATGGTGTTGGGAAATTGGGACAGATATGTTTTAAAAAATGAAACTAGACCACCTTCTTACACCACACACAAGAATAAACTCAAAATATAATTCCTACTTTTTTAAATCATAGCCTAGAAGTCAATGATAAATGAAGAGTGTCAGGATCAATATTGCAATTCTTAGTAAGTGTCATGAGGATGTGGCTGGTACACCTGTTCATAATATATGGATAAAATATCTCTGGGTCTTGAGATATAGGTCTTAATCAAAGCTTCAAGACAGCAAATGTCTCAATCAAAAATGATAATGCTTATGTTATCATATATTAAAGTCACATATTATAGTGCCTGTTGATGGATCATATCCCATCTGTCTCATCTCTTATATCCATATTATGTTTTAATTATAGCTTTTAACTAAAAACATTTTTCTTAAGATCAGGAATGAAACAGTGATGTCCTCTTTCACTACTCTTATTCAACATAGCACTGGAAGTCCTAGCCACAACAATCAGACAAGAAGAAGAATTAAAAGGCACTGAAATTGGAAAGAAAGTAGAACTGCCTTTATTTGCAGATGACACAATACTATATAGAGAGAACCCTAACGATTCCACAAGAAACCTGCTAGAACTGGTAAATGAACTCAGTGAAGTAGCAGAGTACAAAATGAACATTCAGAATTAGCTGCATTTTTATACACCCCTAATAAACTATCAGAAAGAGAAACTAAGAAAACAATCTCATTTATAATTATATAGAAAAATACCTAGGAATAATTTTAACCAAGGAGGTAAAAGACCTGTAGTTTGAATATTTTCATACATTGAAGAAAGAAATTGATGAAAGTAGGAATAAATAGAAGCATATACTGTGCTCATGGATAGGATGAATTAACATTATTAAAATGTCCATACTATCCAAATAAATCTATGGATTCAACACAATTCCCACCAAGATACCAATGCATATTTCATAGGACTAGAATAAATGATCCAAAAATGTGTATGGAAACACAAAGATGCAAAATAGCCACAGCATCTTGAGAAAGGAGAACAAAGTTTGAGGTATCATACTACCTGATATCAAACTATGCTGCTAGGATATGCTAATCAACACAGCACGGTGCTTTCATAAAATACACAGGTCAAGGGGACAGAATACAGAACCCAGAAATAAGCCCACACCTATATGGTCAATATATGACAAAGAGGTGATACCATACAATAGGGAAAATTGGGCAAATATGTGGAAAAAGAATGAAACTAGACCACTTTATGTCATATACAATAATAAACTCAAAATGGATTACATTTCTGTAAGACTCAAAACCACAAAACTCCTAGAAGAAATCATAGGCAGTAAAATCTCTGACATTTCTCTCAGCACTATTGTCTTCTGATATATCTCCTCTGGCAAAGGAAACAAAAGAAAAAAAAATAAACAAATGGGACTACATCAAATAAAAAAGTTCTTGCACAGCAAAGGAAACCACCAACAAAACAAAAAGACAACCTACTGAATGGAAAAAGATTTTCTCCAATGATACACCTGATGATGGTTAATATCCAAAATTTATAAAGAACTATACAACTCAATACAAAAAAACAAATAATCCAATTAAAAAGTGGGTAGAGGACCTAAACAAGCACTTCTCCAAAGGGGGCATACAAATGACCAATAAACATATGAAAAGATGTTCAGCATCACTAATTGTCAGAGAAATGCAAATCAAAACCAGAATGAGATATCGCCTCGACCTGTCAGAATGGCCATCATTAATGAGCCAACAAAGAAGTGCTGGTGAGGATGCGGAGAAAAGGAAACCCTTGTGCACTGTTGGTGGGGATGCACATTGGTGCAGCCACTATGAAAAACAGTGTAAAGTTTCATATGAAAATATAAATGGAACCGCCTTATGATTTAGCAATTCCATTTCTGGGTATATATCCAAAAAAACCCGAGACACTGATTTGAAAGAATATATGCAGCCCTGTGCTTATTGCAGTGTTGTTTACAGTAGTCAAGATGTGTAACCAACTCAAGTGCCCACCAACAGATGAGTGAATAAAAAAGTGGTGGTACATATATATACAATGGAATGTTACTTGGCCATAGAAAGAATAAAATCTTACCATTTGTGACTGCATGGATGGACCCAAAGGGTATTGTGCTAAGTAAAATAAATCTTTCAGGAAAAGACAAATACCATATGATTTCACTTATATGTGGAATTTAAAAAACAAAGTAAGCGAACAATCAAAATAAAAACAGACTCATAGTTGCAGAGAACAGACTGATGGTTACCAGAAGTGAGTAGGTTTGTGGGGCTGGGTGAAAAGGTGACAGCATTAACAAACTGACAGTTACAGCACAGTCATGGGAATGTGAAGTACAGATAGGGGATGTAGTCAATACCATTGTAACAACTGTGTATGGTGCCAGGCGGCTTCATGAAGTATTGGGGAGAATAGTATTAAGCGCAGGTGGCAAACACAAGGACCGCGGGCCGAATCTGGCCCTCCACCTTGTTTTGTTCGGCCCAGCACCCTGTTTCTACCCAGCAGCAGCACGGAGCTCTCACTGACTGTTAAGGAGTAGTTACATTTACACAGTCCTAAAATTACATTCGGCCCTTTGAAGGCAACCTCAAGGCTGATGTGGCCCCCGGTGAAAATGTTTGACACCCCTGCTATAAAGTATATGGCTGTCTAACAATTATGCTGTACACCTGAAACTAATACAAAATAATACTGAATGTGAACTGTAATTAAAAATAAAATTCAATAAATAAATGGTGCCCCCTCTCTACTATTTATTCTAACCTAATAGAATTCTTTAATTATGTACTTTAACTTATGGAAATCAAGAATATTAAATGATCCAAAACATAATCCAAATGGAATTTGTAGTTTGCTTTTTGTTTTAATAGAATCTGAACTTATTTGCATTTTTTACACCTAACAACAATTACAGATTTTATGAAATCTATCCTTTCAAATTGAATACTTAAGAGCGAAACAGTATTGTTTGTGAGATGTGTTTCTTTCCCAAAGTTCTGTTTTAAAAAATGCAATCAGCCAGAGGCCATCTATTAGGTTAAGTAATGATAAGGTGTTAAGTGAATTATCATATCTACTTTCTCATTTATAGTTTTAAAATGCTGGTTACTTAGAGAAAGTTGGGCACTGGATGAAAAAGAGTAGTGGAGAGGAGAATAGAGAGTAAAACCCTGTAAAATTATATGCTGCATTATATTATTACTTATAGCTTTTAAAGTCTTTGCCTTCCTACTATTAGTTATCAATCTTCCCATTGTGATAATGATTATTGAAATAGAATGGAATATGTATTTAAAAATTGAAAGATTCAAGTTATCCATAAACTGAATAATTACCCTCTGAAGGGTCTTATCTTTGCTGCAAGAGGACAAGGTTTTTCAAGAACATAGACATTATATATTATTTAAAAAGTATATAAAATGAATGAACATGGTGCATTATTAATAATCTTAGTTCAGTAATGAGATTGCAAAATTGAAAAGGACAATGAAAAATTTGACAAGAGAAAACTTACATAATTGGTAACATTATTTCGAGGGAATATTTGAGTGTCTACTTTAGAGGACTTCGCCTCAACATTTTTGTCTGAGTCTTGGCTCTTTATGTCTATGATACATGCCATGGTCTTTATGAAATAGCTGAATTATCAAAAAACATGCTATGGTTTATGGACAAATATGAATTTGTTTATATTTTATATAATGTAACTTTTGAGGCTTTTTAAATTTCATATTGCAATTAGATTATGTATAAATGACAATATGTGAAGATTGAGCTTACCGAAATAATATTCAGTATAATTTTAGTATAAGATAAAATTTAAAAAGAGATTAATATATGTAGTAATATATGTAAGTATTATAGTATATGATAATTATATATATGTAGCATGCAGATTCACTAAATTAATGCTAAAGATTTTTTTTACACAGACACATCAGGTAAAGTTGGGAGGGGAAAAAGAGGAACAAGACTGAGTAAGAACTTCTATGTATTCACTCAAAAGACCAGTACAATTTAGAGCCCAGAAGAAGCTACTATTGGGTTACTGAAGTCAGAAAGGAGAGATCATATTTTATTTAAGACACATTTGCACTCTCTACTCTGTTGTTTCACTTTATTAAGTAATGAATAACCTTAAACCCAGCAGGGATGGGTGACAAGAGAATAACTACCACTCATTTTTTTAATAAGCGATAATTAAGTACTTGGTATGAGCCAGGCACTGGTATCCTCACAGAAAGGGGGACTACAGCAGCCCCTCCTCCTAGGGCACTCCCATTTCAGAGGGAGGCCGATGTGAATGGATGACAGCAATACAGACCCACTGCTATAATACCCATGAATACAGGACTGCTGGTAACATTTTTCTACAGGCATTGGGGAGCTACTGAGGAATCTTAAGACAGGGAAGATCATGACCAACTTTACAAATCTTAAAGACCAAAAGGCAGATGGAAATTATCTTTTCAGGATCAGGCCTTCTTTCTCCCTTCTTTTTTTGGTCAAGTGCCTTTAGCCAGGCTCAAACTTAAAGTTTGGTGCAAAGACCAGAAGAGTGAGCCCGCTACAGAGAGGGGATTACAAACATGGAGGTGATAGATACATCAAAAGTGTTCAGGAATATCATTCCCTCTCTCAGGCCATGTTCATAGCAGCTTTAACCCAAAGTCTGGTTTTCTCTCATCGTGTGCCCAGAAACCGATCCAGTTCCAATTCCCTATTACCTCTGATTTCAGGGCTTCTTAGGGTCCCCAATGAAATATCTCTCAACACCTATAAATGCTACTTACAAGGAGGACTGTACTGTCAAGAATTTCCCATCACCTCCCCCTCTACTACCACTGCCACAACTACCGTTTCTACAGTCACCTCCACTACCACATACCACCAGGACCAACATCACTGTTACTCCAACCAACACCAGCATCCTCCATGGCTTCCTGGTTCAGAGACTGTGTGTCTGGAAAACATTTAAATGCCCCATTCTGAGCCCTATTGGATCATTCTGTGCACACACACATTTTGGTGTGAACTGGGCATACCCATTCCCAAAACTAAATTCTTGAGTAATTTCTTTCCCCTCAGTGAAAAGAGAGAAAACTACTAAAATTGGCTGTAGTTTCTTATTTGCTTAACCCCTCCTACTTGATTTACTGTTGGTTTGTGTCTCTACATATCTTCTTGCTTCTTTTCACATTTTGCAGGTAGTGTTTTTCTTCCATAGCCAACCTCTCTGCAGAGTAATATGTGATCAAAGAAAAACACAACCCTGACCCACCCATCAAAATTTCATTTTTTTAATTGCTCTGTTGCCATTTTACCCAACTAACTTCTGTAACAGACTGTCTGAATAGTTCAGATCCAATGAACGGTTTCAGATAATATCTCCTTCCTGAAGTTTTATTTTCTCTTGAAATAATTCTTCTTCCCTGGTTATTTCTTCTCAATCTTCTTTCTGTAAACTTTTTTGTAATTTTTTTTTATTATTCTCTGCTTTGGTATTTATTTTTTTTTATTTAGAGGTACGTTTCTTCAAAGCATTCAGACAAAAGCAAACTATTCCTTTATTAAAATGATTGTATCTTCAAAACTTGACTTTTGCTGGTAGCTACTTTATCAAAACAAAATTTAAATGTAGACATTTTGTCATCTCTCAGATTCCCTGGGGGGTTGAAGTGTATTGGGAAACGGCTTTGGGATCAACACCTGGGTGGAAGGGTTGTGAAAGAAAAAGAAATAGGCAAAGGAAGGTGTTGAATGGTACAGTATTGAGACAGAGCCCTCAGCAGATCCTGCAGGGTGCTCTGGAACTAAGATGGCCCTGTAGGTTGTCCTAGGGGAAAGGGGTTCCAGCCTTTTATAGGTCTATGAAAATTGCCTAACTTTCTGGACATTATTTCCAAGGACTGTTCCAACATCATCATCCTTGCCTATATCTTTGTGGATTTTTTAAACAAATTGATTTTCCAGATATTTTCTTAATTCCATAGTCTTTTTTCCATATAAAATAGAATTATTTTGAGTGGGTTTTGCACACTTTTCCTTTTCTCCACACAAAATGACACAGTGGAAAAAAAAATAGTGCTGAGTAGAGCACAGCAAGATTAGGGCCCAGTGAGCTCATCAAAGTATTCTCCAGTGGACGAAGACGAAGGCGTGACCAAGTCAGGCCTGGAAAAGCAAGTCCAGAGGCAGAAGCAGAGTAACAAACAGGAAAGGTAGTTGGGTATCAGGATCAGCACAGAAATTGGAGTGGGGAAGAAACTGGAGCAGAGCAAGAGTAAGTTGGAAACAAAGCCATCGCTACAAATAGCACCCAGTGACCACAGTTTGCACTTATTTTCAGTTAGCCCTGAATGTGTGGTGAGTGGAATTATCCCTATGGATTAAAATGACACAGAGAGAGGAGACACTTTAATATTTGAGTTTACTTCCAGAGAAATAGACTAAGACTAAATCATGCAGAAATAGAAAATTTGAACACATTGACTACCAGTAAGAAGATTAAATTTGGTAATCAAAACCTCCCAACACTTCTTGATCCAGTTATTGAGGTGTATCCTTTTATATTAAAGCAGTAATCTAATAAAAACAAAACAAAACAAAACAAGAACCAAACAAAAATAACCCTCCCAACTAGCAGAAGTCCAGGACTAGATAGTTTCACTGGTGAATTCTCCCAAACATTGAAAGAAGAATTAATACTAATCCTCAAACTCTTCCAAAAAATAGAAAATGAGGAAACACTTCCACACTCACTTTATGAGGCCAGCATTACTCTGACAACAAAGCCAGAAAAGGAAAACACAAGGAAAGAAAATCACAGACCAATATCCCTGATGAAAACAGAGGCAAAAATCCTCATAAAGTATTAACAAACCAAATTTAACAATTTAAAAGGATCATACACCTTGATCAAGCGAGATTTATTCCAGGGATTCCAAGATGGTTTGACATCTGTAAATCAATCAATGTGATACATGACATCAACAAAATGAAGCATAAAAATCATGTAATCATCTAAACACATGCAGAAAAAGCATATAACAAAATTCAGTATCTATTTACAATAAAAACTCTCAATGAAGTGGGTATAGACAGAAAATTCCTCAACATATTAAAGGCCATATATAACAAGCTCACAGTTAACGTTATGCTTAATGATGAAAATCTGAAAATTTTCCTCTAAGACCAGAAACAAAACAAGGATACTTGCTCTCACCATTTACTTCAATTTAGTGTTGGAAATCTTAGCCAGAGCAATTAAATAAGAATAAGAAATAAAAGGCATCCAATCAGAAAGTAAAACTGTCATTGTTTGCAGAGGATAAGATATTATGAGGTCTGTCCAGAAAAAGTCCAGCTATTTTTAATATAATGAAAATGGTTGCACAACATCAATGTAACATGGCAGCCAAGGAGAGTGGACTGGAATGTGCATGCATGACAAATGATGACTTCACTGTACTAGTCAGTGAGGACAGTAGAAGCTGTTGAGTGAGGATGTGTACTGTGTAGCTATCACATTCAAAATGACTGAGCGAATAGAGCAACGAATCTGCATCCAATTTTGCATTTAGCTTGAACATTCCTCCATGGAAACTATTGAGATGATTCAGAAGGTTTTCAGGGATGATACAATGAGTTCAATGCAATAAAATTGTGGCACAAATACTTCAAAGATGGTTGAGAATCTGTAGAAAGTGAAACAAATTCTGGAAGGCCTGCAATAAGCAGAACACCTGAGAGTGTTGAATGTGTACGGGCTGCAATCAACAAAGAGTGGTGACTGACAGTGAGAGAACTAGAAGCTGATCTGGGGATTCCAAAAACTGTGTCTGAGAATTTGATGCAGGATCTTGGCATGAAATGTGTTGTGGCAAAATTCATTCTGCGGCTCTTGCTACCAGAGCAGAAGGCACATTGAGCTGCAGTTGTTAATGACTTGATTCAAACCTCTACCAATGAACCAAATAATGACCTATCAGAAAAAGAAGTTAAATAACACCACTTAAAATTGCATCAGAAAGAATAAAATATCCAGGAATAAATTTAACCAAGGAGGTAAAAGACCTATACAACAGTGAAGATATTGATGAAATTAATTGAAAACAAAAATAAATGGTAAGATATTTCTTGCTCGTGGATTGGAAGAACTAACATTGTAAAAATGTCTGACTACCCAGAGCAACCTAATAGAACACACAAGCCTAACATTTGTATGGAAGCATAAAAGATGTATTCCTTGCCCACGTTTGCAAACAACATTTTTCAGAATCCTTGGTCAACTGGCGTCCAGCTCAGTTCCACAATGGAAGGACAGAAAGAGGCAGAAACCAGTTTGTCCTCTTTCTCTTTGCTTTGGGCAGCTTCTGGCAGTGCCTATCTCCTTGGAGTTTTCTGCTGCCTCCGGATGAATGCAGAGGCCTCCATTCATACTGCTCTTGAGCTCTGGTTAACCTGCCTTCTATCTCTGCCCCTTCATCCTAAGGGCACTAGAGGCTTCCTGGTGTAGTTCATTTGTGAGAAGTCTCACCACTCCCTCTTTGGGTTTTTTTGTGTGTTTGTTTTTCTGGTATCTTTGTAGCTCATTTCTTGTACTAGATGCCTTCTACTAAACTAGCTGGTATAGGTTCTGTTTTTCTGCCTGGACCCTGATACAAAATGAGAATTGTACTGGCATCTAAGTTTTTTTGTTTTTTTTTTTTTCTCATCTCTTCTGTTGGTGACTACTTTCCACTACACTTTTTCTGTGATCTTGTACACCATTCATTTGTTCATCCAACAAATATTTATTATGCTACTACCAAGTGCTAGGCACTGTTCTAATTGCTGAGGATGCACACAATGGTGGGAAAAAATCAGCCTTGCTCTCACAGAGCTTGCATTCTATTGTGAGGTAGAATAAACAACTGTCCCTATTTGACAGGGATGGAGGGTTTCCTCTGGATGCAGGACATTCAGTACGAACACTGGGGACATCCCAGGCAAAGTGAGGTGGTTGGGATGGGATGGTTGTGTGGGAGGTAAAGAAACATACATTTTTTAAAAGTCGGGTGTAATAACTTGTAGTCATTATTACCTATGTTCATGGATTAAAAAAACTATTTTGAAGAAATGAAATTGCTCATCTTAATTCATGTAGAATTAAATTGAGTAATGGATTTCATACTATGCTGAGAAACTGATTTAAAATGGGAACAGTCTAGATAATTTTCTTTATGAAAATATATAATTGCAATGTGCAAAAGTGGAACTTTATGGTTTCTTGACTTTGTATAATTTCCAGTCTCTAACACTGGTGATTTCTTGGGCTTACTATGTTGTCCTGTATGGGCAACTTAATAATTTGCAAGTTAGAGTTTTTTCTTTGCAGCACAGTTACTTTGTTGAATAGAATAATTATATTTGGTTCTTGACAATCAATAATATTATAGCCCTAAAGTGACATTTATAAAGCTTATACTTTTTATTTTGCAACACTTTAAATACATTTCATAGCAAATGTTTCTATAGAAATTTCAGGTGAAAGGCAAAATGAATTTGAAAATATCCTTCCAAGTTAAGCATTTGCAAGTTATGGCATTTTATCAAAGTACTTCAGTTCTCTTTTGAAAGTCCTACTAAGATGTCTAAATAAGAGCTAGGTTTGAAGCCTAAACTACATTCTCCTGGAACTTACATATATACTCATGTCTATTAGTGCAAGTAAGTAGAGCTATCAAAGACATACAAAAACCTAAGCGCATGTAAATTCCAATACATAATGTAAAATATTGTTGATCCAGTCCTTGCATTGACACTGTTGATATAGAATAATGGATCTGTGATAGGTCTCTGATACCTCACCAGTACCACACAATCAACAATATCGAATGTGTAATGCCTCTTAGAACCTGTTTGCCTATGCAGGACTGCAGCCTCTCTTACTATTTTGTGTTGTCCCCTGTCTGGTGGTGAGTCATGTGGGCGCAGGGCCATAACCATTACAGTCTTTCTAGCACTTCTTGTCTATGCTCCTTTGACTGATGGTGCTCCCTGTGGGAACGCTGCTCTGCTGGGTATAGAGAGTCTAGGCTGTGGCCACCTGAACCTTGGGGTGCCTTGCATGGATGCACTGTATGGGAAGTCAACCGCATGGGACATCCTAGGTCCTCTTCCCAGCACTGTTAATGCACTCGATCTAAGAAGGAGCTTCCCGCCTGAAGATATACCATACACGATCAGAGGCTGATCCCCTCAGCCCTCTAGGTGGCTGGGCAGGGTCGGTAGGGGCATAAAGAGCCCCTGGGTTGGTTTCCTTAGTCATGAGCAGTTTCATCCACTTTTCCAAGAGTGTTAGAATATTATTCTTTTCTATGTAGCAATGATATAAAGTATAGTACTGGCTAAGAAAACCTTTGAGGAACAAAATTCCTTGACATTATTCTAATCTCTCTTATAGCCACACTAAATAAGTAATGAGGCTGGGTACATGAGGAGGTAACATCCCAGTTCTCAAGGATGCTCATCTCTTTGCTCACCTCAAACACACAATAAAAACAATCCATTCCCACAAAATAAAAATAAATAAATAAACAAACAAAATTTTCTTTTTCTTTTGCTCCCAAATACCTTATGAATCAAAGTTTCTTTAGGAAAGAATACCTTCCACATATATTGAGTATCCAAGTTCCAGTTGCAACCTAGCCAGACTACTAGATTATAATACACCTAATTTAATACTTTAGAATATATTGGGTTATTTTAAGCTTTTTAAAAATTATTATTTAAAATATAAATATCAGAAATTATAGAAAGCGTATGTGACAAGATACTATTTTATAACAATTTCATCCCTTCCTCCTTCCTCAGTGACAGAGCCCTGCATTTTTCAGGGTGGCTGTGCATGTTGGGAAAGGCAACCCACCACAGGCTGTAAGCATGTCTGCGTGTTCTTGCTGGGTGTGCCATGCATGCTACTGACCTAGGTCATTTTTCAGAGCTATTTTTGCAGCAAGCAAAACCAAGAGCAGGCTTGCTAACTGCTTGCTATAAAATGTTGGGTTTCCTCAAACTCAGTGCTCTTCTCTTGTAATGTAACACACTGCATGTGCAGGCTTTCATCCAGGCCCATGGCATCATTCCCATCATTCCCATGGGACTTCAGGTGCAAGGCAATCTACGCAAATATGCTGAACCATGATTAATAAAGACACAGCAGTCTTTAGTCTTCTGTCAGCATCCATGAAACAGTAACAGCATGACTTAATTGCAAGAGAGTTAGGTAAAATCAAACTCAACTTGAAAATGTATTTTGCAGCTGTGACCAGGTGTCTAAATTCTGGCCAAGGATCTATAATTATCAGAAGGAATTTGTGGGAAGGCTTCCTAAAGGGCAATAGGTGGCTAAGGTGAACTTTTTTTTCCTTCCTCCTTTCTATTATTGGAATAAAGGTAAGACAAATAGATCGCTAGCAGTCATCTGGGACCCTGTGGTGACCTTGATGACAGTAGCCTATACCAAGGGTAGCAGAGAAGAAATATAAAAGAGGCTTAGGTCCCTGTTGAACTTTGTGGAGTTTTTATACCTTTTTGGTCTTGCTTGCCTCTAGATAGATATGTTAAGTAAGAGAATAAACTGTTATGTCCATGTTACAATCCTTAGGATTCTCCTACTTTCAGAATTATTAAATAATTTTTATACAGGGGTGAACACAAGTAGGTTGATAATAATAATAAATGTAATAATAAATTAATAAATAATAATACAAATAAATAAAAATACAATAATGAACTCCGTGTTTTGCATGTCACAACTGTAAACCTAATTTTGCTCACCCTTGTATATTATAAACACCGAATAAATGAGATATCACTGGTATTAAGCATCTCAAAAGTATTAGTAATTTGCCCTGGCTGGGTGCCTCGGTTTGTTGGAGCATCATCCCATACACCAGAAGACGGTGGGTTTGATTCTTGGTCAGAGCATATACCTAGTTGGCAGTTTTGTTCCCTGGTAGGGGAGTGTGCGGGAGGCAGCCAATTGATGTTTCTCTTTCACATCAATGTTCCTCTTTCTCTCTCTCTCTCTCTCTCTCCCTCTCTCTCTCTCTCCCTCTCCCCTTCCTCTCTCTCTAAAATCAATAAACATATCCTTGGGTGAAGATTAAATAATTAAATAAAACATAAAAGTATTAGCAATTTCTCAGAAGTTCCTCATGGACTCTCTGAATATACTGATTAGTGGAATTAGGCATCAGAATGTGTTGGGCAGGACTCTGGGCCCTTACCTTATTACTTTAACTAAAGAAAAGTTTCTTTGTATTGGTATTGTGTTAGTAACTCTTCTGCTAAAGCTTTTCTTTGAAGACAGGCTCCATCTCTCTCAGAAAGTTTGAAATTTACTGCGTTAAGGAAATAGTTTATGAAGTGCCATCCATGATATTATGTGAACATGAAATTAGGAAACTTTATCTTAAGTTTACTACTTGGAATTCATTTGACATTTTTGTAATTATATTTGCAAAAATAGAAAATTAGTTTTAGTTGTGATGAAATGTGTTTTGGCAATCCTAATGCATGGATTTCCATTTGTAAGTAATTTTAAAAGGTTATATTCTTCCCTGAGTACACATTTTCAAGCACCCATTATTACTATTCTACTTTATGCATTAGCATCTTGGGAAGAATATGGCCCTTAATGTATAACCAGGGATTACAATGAGATTTTTTTAAGCAACTGTTAAGAGGAGTCTGCAATTACAACGCATTAAAATACTTTTACTATCACATTAAAAGTAATCTTATAACAACTACTTCAGCTTTTACCATAGTTAACACAGCAAAACTTCTTATAAAATTCATATGAGGCTAAACAAACACAAAAGATTTTTTAGATGTTAACTATCCAGTGTGGAAAATGATTTGGTTCTATTTTATTTTTAAATAGTCATGTATCTATATCCTTTGAATTCAGATCTAATATGCAGTAATGAGAGGTGAGAAGCACCTACACAATATACTAGTGAGGCTTGAGTTGAAAGCACCAAGGTGTCTTTTGATTAATAGCTGTTTTTCAAAATTACAGTGGTGCTTCTAAAAGTTGGTCTAGTAAACTCTTCAGTAACCATAATGCTGTTTCTCATACAGACAGCCACTAGAAAGGGTGCATTTGTGGACCATTCAAAATGGCTCCATTTCGTTCTAGAAGAGGAAGGCTATGTAGCACAACAATCCAGAAGCAGCAACTGATTTGACACTGAATGACTGAGCAGGTGCCTATTCAACATGTTTAACAGTGGGTGTGGCATAGGCACTGGGGAAGGGTGGCAAAGTGAGATGGCATAAGGTCACATGATAGGGGATGGGAAGTTTGTGACCATCATTGGAAGTCATAAATAAATACACAGGAGAGGAGATATTGGGAGAGGAGGCCACAATAACAAAATTCTGGAAGTTGGAGAGACGGAAAGCTGCAAACCCACTTGACTTGCCTTGTAGACTTAGGCACTAGTGCTTCTGGAAGCTAGGTGCTTCTAGAAATGAAAGTAAAAATAGTGCAAAAATTGTAGTGACTAAAAGTACTTTTAAGTAGAAATAGCTCCCAGATCCTGTAACTCATTCCATACAACTAGATTGTTCCCACCTCCCCATCACAGCTGAAGACAGGGAGTTTATTGTTTGTGGAGAGTGAAACCAAAGGCTTTTGGCCTGGAGAATATTGGGCACCACCGAGGGTCAGGATACTGTACTGAAAATAGGGATAGTAAAGGGAAGGCTCAAAAACTAATTGTCAACATCCGACAGTTCTCTCCGCAGTTCTGCTCCCAGAGCACCAACAGTCTGACCTACACTCTCGAGCATGATGATAGAAAATTCGTTATTGAGGAATTCAACCAATCCAAGATAAATTCCTGAAGATACTGATATTAGATACTCCCTAAATATTTTCAATAAAAAAGTTTTAGGACCTGGCTGCTGTGGCTCAGTGGATTGAATGCGGGCCTGTGAACCAAATGCTCACAGGCTCCATTCCCAGTCAGGCATATGCCTGGGTTGTGGGCCAGGTCCCCAGTAGGGGGTGCGTGAGAGGCAACCACACATTGATGTTCCTCTCCCTCTCTCTCTCCTTCCTTTCCCCTCTCTCTAAACATAAATAAATAAAAATCTAAAAAAATTGTTTTAATTAAAAAAAAATTTTAGGTTAGTTTCCTAAGGAAATAGACTCTGAAATGGACATTACCTTGCAGGAAGTTAAATAGGGTGGGGGGTGGCTCATGGGAACACACCTATGGAAAGAAGCAAAGGGAAAAAAATGGAATTAGGAAGAGTCGGTTGGGCTGTGATCACATTTCAAGCTGACAGCTTGGGAGATTTAAAACAGGGATGGTCCATCAAAGTTGTCCTGCATTATGACCAGGGGTTTGAGTTTCTGTGCCTTTATGCTGACTAATCATTGGACACAGGTTGCTCTCAAGGAGGGGGCATGACTTTGGCAAAGGTTTTCCCCAACTGAGGACAATTTCCAGCAGGCAGCACTCCTAGCAGCCAGTGAAATAAGAGTTTCACTTCTGAAGGAGCTGGAGAGCACCTGGCAGTTACCCTGCAGTGAGCCCCACACGTGTGCAAGTTTCACATTAACTCTTCAATGTCTGTATCAGGCAGGAAAGGCAAGGTTTTGCTGGAATGGCTCACACTCTCCCAATCTCAGTGGGTTACAGAAGTGCAGTGCTCTGCTCAAAGTCAGCTTCAATTTGAGATCTAGGCTCCTGGGGAGTACCCTCTACCTGGAATATTGCTGACTTTTTTGCAGAGAGGACAGAGCATGGCAAATCATGCAATGACTTTTAAGGCTCAGATATGACAGACATCACTTCTGCTGACATTTCATTGGTTAAGCATGTCACCTGTCTAGGCCTAATGTCATAAAGTGGGAATATGTAATATCCCCTGAATCAGTTATCTATTACCCCCACGCTCAGTGACCTAATACAATATGTATGGAAGTAGACTTTTTCATGATTCTAAAGGTTGGCTGGGACGGATACAGTGATTCTTCTGCTCTTGTGGTGTCATCCGGAATCACTGAGGCAGCTGCATTCAACCAAGAACTTAGTAAAGGTTGAAATAGCCAAGATAATTGCTTCTTTCCCTTGAATGACAGTTGATGTCAGCTGATGATTGGAGCACCTTGTTTCTCTTTCATTGACTAATTCATTATTCAGTAGTCCTGGAGGGCTTCCTCATATGGTAGTAAGAACACTTCAAGAGAATTTAAATGGAAGTTGTCAGCTTTTAAGGCCTATGTCTGAGACTGGAATCCCTTCTGCTGCAGTTCATCAGTCCACATTCAAGGGAGGGGATGTAGAGAAAGGTGGGGGGACATTGGCAGCTGTCAGTGGAGGCCATCCCCACACTGTAATGGGGAGAGAAAACAAGATTTTGGTGAATGGCAAGAATACCTACCACTGAAGACTCAAAGTGCTTTAGGGGTTTGAGGAAACCCTCGAACACGGAAGAAATCTAAGCATATAATTTCTCAGAAACCACGTAGAGTGAGAGAAAGAAATGTAAAATGAAAACAAAACAAAAAAGCTCCACTTAACATTAGATGAAAATAGAAAATATTTTATTCATAAAAAAGTAACATTATTTTTAAAAAGAGAAAACCAAAAGAGTTTTGGAATTTAAAAATAATGGTAGAAATGAAAAACTACATTAGAAATGTGGGATTTTTATGTTGAAAATCTGCCCAGAGATAAGGCACAAGACAGAGTAAAAAATTATAGAGAAAACATAAGAAAATGAGAGGATTCATCCGGGAAGGCCAAATTTTTAGCAAGCAGAGATGCAAAGATAGGGAACAAAAGAATCATCGAACAAATAATTCAAGGGTTTTCAGATTATAAAGTCTCCTGACAGCAAAATTGATCAAAATAAGCTAAACCAAGCCTCACAACTGTAAATTTCAAATATTTGGGAGAGAAGATAAGGACCTACATGCCCTACAAGGTTCTCAAGAAAAAATACATTTCATATAAAAGATCAAGGATCACAATGACATTGAACTTGAGCAATAGCAGTGCTGGGAGCTACAGGACAATGACAATCTGCCTTGAAATTCCAAGAGAAGATTTCCAGTTTCTAATTCTAAATCCAGTTAGCTATCTATCACAACTGAGGGGGTCTAACAATACTTTTCAACTGCACTGTGTCTCAAAATATTATCCTCCATTTCTCCATTTGCCAAAATAAAGGAGTAAATCAAGAAAGAGCAAGACATGGGAGCCAGAAAGCAAGAAATTGATTAGAAGGGAGAGGCAAAGGGAGATCCCAGAATGTTAGCTGCCTTAGAGGACAAACAGCCCAGATGAAAAAAGATGGAATTCATTGAAGACAATGTATTTGAACAAACTGAGGGAAGATTGACACTTCTAAGAGAGAGTGAGAGTTTATATATGAACATAAGAAGGTACTTACATGGCTTGTATACAAGCAACAGCTACATAGCTGTAGAAACATAACCTCGATACTGAACGATATCTGAAAGTATGAGGAAGGTTGTTGGGAGGCATGCAAGGCACAGAGACTGGTGAATAAACTCACCTTTGACCATGGGAAGTCAATAGGTAAGTCCTACAACTGCAAAGCAAAGAACCGGCACTACCAAAGTTATTCATAAGTAGCAAGTGTACCCCAACAGAAGTATCTAAAAGGTGGACTATTCAGTTATGTAAATCAATAAACTCTTTTTTGCATGTCCATTTGAGTTGCTTTTTCTGCTTTTTTTAAAATTTGCTTTATTTTCCCCCACTGAGTCATGTCTAATACACACGTACATATTCTCAGACCCCCATCAGAATTTTTGAAAAAAAGTATTTTGACAAACTTTCTAGGCACTTCTGATGTATAAATGGTTTGGAAATCACTACGTTGAAGAACAGTAATCTTTGTGGGCTGTGTTCTTTGATAAGAATTCTCATCTTTCAAACTCACATAGAAATGGTAGCTCACATTCTAGTACATCTCTTCATATTTCTTCTTATCTTCAGCTTATAAGGCAAGATTTTATCTTATATAGGCAAGTATGAACAAGTGATGATGGCAGGGCAAGAAACACATTGCTCACTTGAGGGGAAAAACACAAAACACAAAAGACTTGAAGAAACCAGGAATTTTGTTATCTGATAAAGTTGTAAATTGCCTAATGTACTTTGAACTTTTGTCTCCCTAATGTTCCTTCACCTCCGCTGCCCTATCCCCAAAGAAAAGTTTCAGTGTGTTATCCTTTATAAGTAAAGCTGAGCAAGGGTAACTAATGCCTTTGTACTTCATTATATGAAGAATCCATTTCTTCTGCCAGGAAATTTTTTTTTTCTAGTTGAACTGAATCTGTGAATTCACTTAATAAATGGCCAATGGGACATTTTAAAGTCCTATCTCACCTGATGAACAAATGTTTCTACATCCTAATTCATGCCATAGAAAATAGAATTTTTTAAATTATATTTACAATACTAGTGTTGCTAACATGAAAATGGGTATGAAATGTTTAAAGAATGAAACCACAAAACTGCTACATTTAGGGAAGAAAGTACTAGTTACCAATTGCTGCCTAGCAAACTACCCCAGAACTTATGTGCTTAAAGAACAACCATTTTCTAATATCCCTTGATCTGTAGGTAAGGAATTCAGGCTGGTCCAGGTGATTATTCTGTTTCACATGGAATGAATATAAGTCACTCGGTATAGTTCAGCCAACGAGTAAGCTAATCTGGAGGGTCCCAGGTGGCTTCAAATGAAGCCCTGTCACCTTGGCAGGGGTGACTGGAAAGCTGAGCTTTGACCAGAGCATTTACCTAAGGAACCACCAGCCAGGATGAAGGTCTCAGGGTAGTTGTGATTTTTGACCTGACTATCCAGGGCTCCCAGAGGGAATGTCCAAGAGACCCGATTTAAGATACAAATTGTAGCCACCTTTAATCTACCACAGGAAGTATCATGAGACACTTGATTCTGAGCATTGAGAAATTCCTCACTCCTGAGGATCAATCGAGAAGTTATTCTTCTAACAAAGAGGAATATGACATTAAAATCTTTAGAAGAAGGAACAATCAAGAAGACAAAGCAAGATATATACACACCTGTAATAGAGACAACTTTGACAATTAAAAAACAAAGGCTTTATTAGTAACAAGAATCTGGTACAGTCGTTTAACAAAATATATCACAGGAAGCAAAACTTCTGTATCAATGTGATTGAAAAAGTTATATTTAAAATAAGCAATTGCATTGATGTCAACAAAACTGGCTGTAAAGCCAATGACCTTAAGAGGGGGGTGGGTAGCTGGTGGTAGTATTCTAAAAGGAGTGCTAAATTTGGGCCAAGGGATAGAAGTCAGAGCTGGTATTGTTTCCAAATAGAGTGAAGGAAAACATGTGTAAATCAACCTTTTCCAAAATTGTATCACTAGGTACTGAGCGTAATGATCTTCAGTGTGCTGCTCTAGGAGGTCCTACGGGAGTTGGAACAAAAATGGACCCTACTTTGTGCCGGGCTGACAGAATGATTGTGCAGGTACTTGGTTTGGTTGGAGTTTTACCTGAGATCTTCACAGAACTGGAAATCTCCTATTTCCTGCTGGGAAGGCTGCTAGGCTGTATGCACTGAAGGAGACAAGCAGGCAGCAAAGGTGCAAAAGTTGCCTAAGAGTGAGGCGCTCATGGCGAACACAGGACCCCTGTCCATGGAGGAAGTTAGTGCAGGCAAGACCAATTTGGGCAAGATTGCTTTGACTAATCCTGTGTGTACAGAAGTAGGAGATGAAACTGCTCTGAAAACTGTTTTCTCAGCAGAAGAGCTGAGAAAACACTGCTGTTTGATTGGCTGGGATCAAATAAGAAGAGAAGAGACAATCAAGCTGACCATAGATGATGACTGAAGAATTTAATATAAAGAATACATATGGGTAAAGTCACATTTTCTCTTCACAACTTATGGCTATACTTTCAAAGCGACACTGGGGAGTGAATTTCACAGCTCATTAACTTAGTAGTAGCTGTTATTCTCATATTTTGGTGAGGAAAATTTAATCTCTAGTTTTAAAATAGTGTCTACCCTAAATGCAAAAATTGGCATAGTGTTTGATTGAATCTACCAGAAATGAATTATTCCCAAGTAATGTCTAATTTATACATTAATGCAGAGTGGAGGTGGAAGAGGGAGTAAGGGGGTTAAATGGTGATGGAAAACAATACAATAAAAAATAAACAATTAAAAAATAATACAGGTTGGAAATGAAACTATTTGTGACAACCAGCTTTTGCTGTAGCATGCATGCAACCAAACCTGTTTGAAATGAAGTTTTTCTTCTTAAAAAGTAAAATAAAGTAAGTAATTAGAAATGTAGTGAATAAGAATTTCCTGCAAATAGTAGTAAGGTCTTTACACATGAAAACCTTTCTAGTTTTGGTTATGAAAGACAAAACCAGTGAGTAATATACAATGAGCGGAACCTGGACAATGAAAAAAGAAAAGAAATACAGATAAAGCAAGAAATAAGACAATTCTTTCAGCCACTGAGGACTAAGTGACTTGAGCAGGTTTTTATCATGGAGCATAAAGATATTACTATAAAAATTCTCATATGTTATCTTCATATTTGTATTCTACAAATTATGCTTGTATTAGCTATCTAGTAACTTAATATATATTTCCCTTCCCTGAACATTATTTCTGACTCAATAGATATTTGTTGTTTGAATCACTGAACAAATGAAAGTACAACCAAAAGATTTAAAAAGAATGAAAAATCAAGATCCCCTATGATCATATCATATTCTCATAAACTTCATAATCTGTGGGACAGTTGAAAACAGTATTCTAAATATGAGTAGAAAAAGCCAAACATCTCAGTTTTTGATACCTAATATACAACTCTCATGATCCCCACTGTTTTAAGAAAATGAGCTTTGAGCTAACGTTCTCTTAAGTAATTGCAAATTACTTAAAAATAAAATTACTTATATTTTGATTTTAACTTAGAAGTAATAATTCTAACTATGTTGCCAGAACATATGTAGAAGCATAAAGGAAAACTATAGATACCTTTTTTCCTTATAAATAAAAAATAATTGCTTTGCTGTTGACACGGAGCCATCTGGGGGTAAGGATATGAGGCATGTTAGGAGACTGATTCTCCCAGCCCGGCAGGCACCCCCCATGAGGGAATTGTATTTCAGGAATAAGGAGGAAATGTCACAGATTGTAACATAGTCAATAGAAAAGTAAAGAGTAAGTTATCACATGTGATGTAAAGAATTCAGGACAAATACATTTTTTAAAAAAAGGCTTCCTCAAGAAGTGATGGATAACAACATAAAGAAATTGGGAGATAATGTTCATAGTTTAGCTTCCTGAAAGCTTACTATAAATTTGTTCTGCACTGTTAATAATATTAGGTGTATAGTCTAGGGAATGATACATACTGGAGCCAAGCCAGGCATAACCGTAATGAATGTTTTTTATTTGTGTGGGATTGGAATTATACAAATTAAAATTTAGCTGCAGTTACTCTCGCCTTGGTACTGAATGGATTGTAAGCCTGGATCTAATGGAAGTCTGGGATTGTGCTTTCAGTGATGCTGATTGCCCCTGTGCATCAGGAAAGGGATTGAAGTAAAGGCTGTAGCAGTAAGAGTGGCTTTGGTTATCAGAATAGTTCTCCAGTTTGTACTTTTTTGTATGGGTAGTATGACTCCATGTAGAGACTGAGATATCTGTGGTCCAGAGAAGGTTCCTTGGAATTTCAGTCTTAATCTAAATACGTGTTTCTGAGTGTGGAATTAATATTTGTGTATTGAAGGAAATTTGGAAATTGCAGAGTAAAATCAGATTTTGTAATATCACCACTTTGAGATAGTTACCACATACATGTACCTGCTTTTCCCACCAATGTCTTTTTTTTTGTATCTGTATGAACATACTGAATTTTTCAAATGTCAGTAGAACATAGTTGTTGCAAGTACATGGTTTGGAGCTGAAGTGCTTGGATTAAATTCTGTTTTCATCAGTTTTTTTCTGTATGATCTTACATGATGCCTCAGCTTTCTCGTTTGTAACATACAGATGATAGTCTATTACCTAGCGTTCTTATGGGCATTAAATGACATATTTGACATTAGCGCTCCCGAGGAAGAGTCCCTTACTTTCTCTTCATCTAAACCTTGTTAAAAGGAGCTAGGTTGTGTGTGGCTCACTGAACGAAACAATTGGCTGTGGTCGCACATTGACACATTGGCAGAACTTGCCAGGAAACTGCCCTCTAGACTACCAGGGAAATACTAATAACGAAGAATGAAGACCCAAGATCCCACATGATCATATAAGGTTTTCACGGGGAAGTGTCTCACAGGAGCCTTTGCGACAAACTGCCCGTGGGAGGAGGATAGACGCCGAGGGGAGCCACCGGTCTCCCTGTACTGTGGAGCCCAGAGAAATCTAGAAAAGAGGAAGCAAAACCCTTTCCTCCTGCATCGTCTCTCCAGGACCCTCTACTGACATTTAAATGACCTAGTTCCATTTTCTTGGAGCAGACAAAAGGCGCAATTTTGGAGATGGGAGGCAGTACGTTGTAACTGGCAGGCCCCTAAAGCACTTAGAGCAGTGCCTACAGTACAGCAGGTGCTCAAGGGCGATGAGTGCTCATTTTTCCAGTCACATGCGCACACACGTGTGCAACCATGGGGCCACCTCTGTGGTACCCTGAATTGTCACTTAGGGTCATATTAAGGCTGTTCTTATTATTAATATTTCTTGGGATCCCAATTTTATGTCTATATAACCATTCATGTGGAAATATCAAAATTTATTTAGCCATTACATTACTGTGCACATCATGCATTGTTTCTCATTTTCAGCCTGAGAGGTAAAGCTGGGTAAATATTATGTTTTTTAATGTATTTAAATAATTTCCTGTGGTTAATCCTCAAGGAAGAATTTAAAGAATAGCATTCTTCAAATTTATGTATATGTTGCCAAATTTCTTTGCAGAAATATAGTTCCATTCTATACTTTCTCTTGATAGTGTCTGCTACAATAAATTTAATATTATATACTTTTATCTTCAACTATTTGATAAGAAAAATTAGTGTCCTATGTTTTTCTCAATTTGCAGTTTGACTATTAGTGAAGTTTGATATTTGTTATTTTATACTATTTACCCATATTTCTATTGGATTTTTAGAGTTCCTATAGTTCTGAGGAATTCTTCATGTATAGACAATAGTAAATCAATACCTATTACATTTGTTATAAATGGATTTCTTTTAAAATTTAAACTTAATTTGATCTATGGTTTAAAAAACTCTACATTTTAAATATTATAAGTTAATTATAGATTTTTCATGACTTTCCATTTCTTTTTTGGTAATAAAGTAAAGATTTCCATTTTCTTAAGATTAGTTATATGTATACATCATTTCTTCTGTTTTTTTAAAAAATTCTGTTTGTTAGCTAATTCTAACATATCTTAAATCACTTGGTGATTATCTTAACATTGTGTTTTTAAAATTAGATTAACTATTCATCATTATTTGTTTAATAATCTGTCATTTGATTGGTTTTGCCTTATATTTTATTTCATTGTTCCATTTGTTAAATTCATTGTTTATGTTTTTAAATACATGCTTTATGGAAATATATTTGTAAATTTATACCAGTGACCCATAGATGAAAAGACTGGTATTTGTGCATTACAAAACTCCTTTATTAGAGAGTTGATATTAATAATCCTTTATTAATTATTGGAAAAAGAGTTGGAAGGAATTGTAATATTACATTTCCAAAAGTTCACTTGGTAAAATAACTTTGCTCTGCCATTATCTAGGTAATAGTTACTAGAAGTGACCTAATTTTTAAAAATGCTGCAATTCTGTCATCTGCATAATTTTCCTCCCCCTAACAAATTTTTTTTCTTCACTTTAGGATCTACTTTATTTCCCTGCCTCTTTAAAAATATATGCAGTTGACATAAGTAGTGCACAATTACACTATGCTTTAACTTGAATGAGCTTTAATTTTAGCAGTGTAACTTAATCTTTAAAAATTAAATATTTTAAAATCATACACCCTTCTCAGTATATAAGTAATTCTTGACAATAGGAAATCTGAGAAATACAGGCACATATAAAGGAGAAAATGTGATATCATCCAAAACTAACCGCCAAGGGAACCATATGTTAACATTTTGGTGCATCTCCCCATTCATTCCCCTGTACATGCTTAAGAAAATAAACAATTTTAGAATAAAAATCATATAGTTTATGTATATATATAAGTACACACATATTTCTTACATACAATTAAATTTTATTAATATATTATATAATACAATTATATTATGATCTAATAACCCATTAATATTAATAGATTACTAATATATTCCACATAAGTATGTTAAACCTCCATATATTTTTAAATTCTATTTTAGTATTCTAGTACTTTTATTCTATTCAATATTTTTAAACAAGTGCCCTTAGAGTCTACATGGCATCTTAGTCCCTGATTATTCCATAATTTAACAAATTCCATATTATTGAATGTGTCTGTTGTTTATTTTAAAAAGCTATTATAAAGCTATGAATAATTGCTTAGCTAGATGATTGTGCAGTCTAATTACCTTCTGAGGATAAATGATTAAAAATTGAGCTACTGAGACAAACAGTATGAACATACTTAAGGTTTCTATCCCAATCACCAGGCTGCACCTCATGAAGTCTGCACCAATGCATACGCCCAGCACCTCTGAGAATGATCTTCTCGGCGCATCCTTCTCTACACCGGATGTTTAAAACAAAACAAAGTGGGGCAAACCCTGCTAATTTGATTGATAAAATATATACTTTATAGTTGAAATATTATTTTATTTTATTAAGTTTCTCAGTTGAATGGACAGGTGTCCTATTCAATAATCCTTAGAAAAATAGCCTAGCTTTTGTTTGTGCCAGTTTTCTTTCAAAGCAGCTTTAAATAAAATTTAAATTTGAAAAATCCCATGAAGAACTTAATTGAGATTAATTTAAGTCTAAAATTGATTTGGGAAGAAATGACATGTTTAAAATAATCCAATTTAGGACAATGTTTTCCATGACAATTTATTCAAGTAATATATTTCTTCAGAAAATATTTTCTTTACGTAGTGCCTACACGTTTTAAAGTTTTATTCCTATGTATTTTATGATTCTGATATTGTATGTAGTTAGGAATTTTATAATATTCATTGCCACTGAGATTGGAATCCTTTTTCCCTTTGGATCATCTAAAAGGTAATTTCAAGATCAGGGAGAAGCAGTAAGTATGGTAATTAAAAGCTCAGGTTGTGTACCCAGACTTTTCATCTGCATCTGCATGCACCACTTACTGTGCTGAGCAAGCTGGGTGTGCTGAACACCTCTCTCTCTTTCGTCCCTCAAGAGCCCTACTCCCCTGGCCACCCTGCTCTGTGCTCAGAGACAGGTCTGCAAGGCTGCCTTCGTAGGGCCTCCTTGCCTTCTGGCTCCCATTTAGACTCAGCCAAAGAGGGCATTGGCAGGAAATCAGAGTGGGGGGCAAAACGAGGGGAATGGTGGATTTCCGTAACTCCTTCCCTGCTTCATCATCGCCTGAGTTGTATCCTGTCAAGAGTCCTCTTGGCCTAGCTATCCATTCTTGGTTCTGGCAGTGGGTCCCTGCACTTGCCCCTCAGCCCTGTGAGTGGCTGCAGTTCCCTGCTGTTGCTAATTTAGGATGCAGCGGAATCCTTTGGTGTTTCTCTAACCCTGTTACCCAGCTTGAGTGCATCATCTGTTTCCCTCCAGGATCTGAACTGAGAGCAAACATCACACCAGGATAGCACATATCCTTGTCGTTTTTCTCGTATTACTGAGAATGCCTCTTGGGTTTCATCATAATTACGATTTTGGCAAGGGGTGTAGGATAGGCATTCTACATGGTGTTCAAGAAGCACACTTCTCTGTGATTTTCTGAGTATTATCGGGAAAAGTCGTTGAATTTTATTCTCTGTATTATATATATGGCAAGACAATGTTTTCAATTGGGCTTATTAATGCAGTATTTTATTTTGTAATGCCTTCTATCAGTAAAACATCCTCTTATCCCCAAAATAATCCAAATTAAATTTACTTTGCCAATATTTTATTTTTAATTTTTAAAAAACTCCCTCATCTGGCTACCCTAAGACCATCTAAAACAATGGGCTTAGGTAGCAAAGGTAACAGCATTAAATTAATATTTTGGTTAAGCATGAATTGCTTTGAATAACTGGAAATCTTAGTAGCCTTATATCACCCAAAGCCTTTGTTTTGTTTTGTTTTGTTTTGTTTCCTACAGTCTGTAATTCAGAAACAGGTGGCTTATCTAACATGTCAAGGTGTCACTTTTTTTTTCCTGGTTAGGCAGAATTGGAGTAGGAGAAGTGAAAAAGCAAAAATCAAAGAGTAAAGCAGGCCACAAATTAATGTGTTGCAATTATCTCTGAGTCAGAGTGAAGAGAATATAAAATGATTGGAATGTGTTCCTACCTTTCTTCTTTTATTCTGAAAATATGCATTCTATTCCTTCAATTGTGTTTCTTAATCTAATTCTATCAATCTTGGATTTTATATCAGGCAATAGCTTGAAAGCCTACACAATAAAAATCTTACCAAAATGATTATAATGTGTATTAGATCATAAAACCTACACCATCAACGTCTAGCAATTGGTAGTACCAATATATTACAGCTGTTTTACCACACTATATCATATTATGCCAAGCCTGGGTTTTCCTTTTGATTTCCATAAATCAATTCCATCACATCAGAATCCTGAGCACAATATCCTTAAGGATAAGAAGAATTTTATTAAATATTTCTATGAATGATTATATATTTGGTGTCAAGCACTTGAAACAGAAAAATAACTGATACAGTTGCTGAGTCATTGACATATGGAAGCAAACATTATTAATTTTATACTTGAAGAATCTAGCATTAAAAACTGAAGGCTGGCTACAAATATTGTAACTTTTAAATTAGAATTTATTTGATTTGATCTGACTTAGTCTAAGAATAGAATCCGCAAATATTAAACCTTATATTTTCATTTAAAATTTTCTCAGGCGAATACCTAGTAAAGACAAAATGTCATTATTTGTAATCAAAGAGAGTTGCAAAGATCAAATAAGATTTAGTATTTGTTTGATAAGAGGCAAATTGCTAAATTTCATAGTGGACAGTTTACTTTTTGAGATGTTTTCTTTTTTATTATCCCACCTTACTTCCCAGTCCCCAGCTAAGCACATCCTGCATCTGAGCCCACAGGCATGCAAGAATTCCATTCCCACAATACACTTGCCTCACTGCCTTTCCTTCCTAGTACGAAGAGCTGAAGCACCAAGTGTGAGAACATACAGTATCTAGTAAAAGCCAGCATTGCTGAATGAACTCATTAAAACCAAGTGAGAATTGCAAACTCTGGAAATTAAAACATCTGAACATCCGTTAGAACTCAATTTGTGTTTCTTTGAGAAAAATAATAAATCTGATCGACTCAGTATAGCATCTTAAAAGAATAAACAAAAGAGCTTGATAAGTAAAATTAATTTGGCAGGTGGGTCAATAAGTTAGGATCTGGGACAATTCTTGGAACGTTTTCATCCTTTGAGGTGTAATATAAATCAAGACAATTCCCAAGAAACAATAAAGTGAAACTGAGAAATTGCATTTACTAAAGGTGTAAGAAGAGGTGGAAAATGACTAAGAACAACTAGATTATTTGTAAAGAAAAGAAAGTCAATATTTTAAGTTATCTGGAAAGTTAAAGATTTATTTTTTAAGTTAAAGTTGTTTATTTACTTAAGCTTTATATTTTTACAAAGTGCCCACTCCCACGCACACGCTCTAAGAATACACCTTACTCTGTTGCTTTTCATTCCTTCTTCCCTCCCCTCCTCAGTGCATGCTTTGGCAATTGGCTATTTCTCACAGTGGCAAAAGGAAATGTTTGTAGGATTTATCAAAAAGCCAGGTTTCTGTAGAATGTACATCACACACATGCCCAAAGCACAGCCCATTTAACCTCTACTATCTAGGAACAGCCAAATTCCTAACTCTCTTATCATAATTACTTCTTATTGTTCTCTCTATAGCTTCCAAATTAAGGCATGATTTCTTTGACCTCTACTCAAAAAATTCTTAATATTTTCACGTGGTGGCAAATTTAAAAGCAGTAAGAAAAAAATTCATCATTGATTATGCACACTTTATATTAGGGAATATGATTCCATTACTGAAACCATTGTTCTCCTAAGCCATGGCAGCACAGGTGTCAACGGAGTCAAGTACGCCTGTATGGCTGGCCCACACAATCGGAACCATCAGCTTCAGCCCCATCACTGTTCTTTACTTTTCTTTTTTATTTAAATTACTTTATTGTTGTTCAATTATAGTTGGCTGCATTACCCCACACCGTCCCCCACCCCAGCCACTCCCACCTCCCTCCCTTGTTTCCACTCTCCCCCTTGGTTTTGTCCAAGTGTCCTTTATAGTAGTTCCTGAAAACCTTTCCCTCCACTGTCCCCTCCCCTCTTCCCTCTAGCTATTATTAGATTGTTCTTAACTTCAATGTCTCTGGTTATATTTTGTTTGCTTTTTTCTTCTGTTGATTATGTTCCAGTTAAAGGTGAGATCATATGGTATTTGTCCCTCACTGCCTGGCTTATTTCACTTAACATAATGCTCTCCAGTTCCATCCATGCTGTTGCAAAGGGTAGGAGCTCCTTCTTTCTCTCTGATGCGTAGAATTCCATTGTGTAAATGTACCATAGTTTTCTGATCCACTCATTTACTGCTGGGCACTTAGGGTGCTTCCAGTACTTTACTATTATAAATTGTGCTGCTATGAACATTGGAGTGCATAGGTTCTTTTGGATCGGTGTTTCAGGGCTCTTAGGATATAATCCCAGCAGTGGAATTGCTGGGTCAAAAGGCAGTTTCATTTTTAGTTTTCTGAGGAAACTCCTTACTACTTTCCACTGTGACTGTACCAGTCTGCATTCCCACCAACAGTGCACTAGGGTTCCATTTTCTCTGCATCCTCTCCAACATTTGCTTGTTGATTTGTTTATGTTGACCACTCTGACTGGTGTGAGATGGTACCTCATTGTGGTTTTAATTTGCATCTCTCTGATGGCTAGTGATGCTGGGCATCTTTTCATATGTCTTTGGGCCCTCTGTATGTCCTCCTTGGAGAAGTGTCTGTTCAAGTCTTTTGCCCATTTTTTAATTGGGTTTTTGTCTTCCTGGAGCAGAGTCATGTGAATTCTTTATATATTTTGGAGATCAGGCCCTTGTCTGAAGTGTTATTGGCAAATATGTTTTCCCATATACTTGGTTCTCTTTTCATTTTAATGCTGTTTTCTTTAGCCATGCAGAAGCTTTTTATTTTGTCAAAGTCCCATTTGTTTATTCTTTCCTTTATGTCCTTTGCTTTTGGGGACATACCAGTGAAGACACTGCTGCATGGAATGTATGAGATTTTCCTGCCTATGTTCTCCTCTAGGACTTTTATGGTGTCATGACCTATATTTAAGTCTTTTATCCTCCTTGAATTTATTTTTGTGTATGGTGTAAGTTGGTGCTTGAGTTTCATTTTTTTTGCATGTACCTGTCCAGATCTCCCAACAACATTTGTTGAAGAAGCTATTTTTATTCCATGTTATGATTCTTCCTCCTTTGTCAAATATTAATTGCCCATAGAGACTTGGGTTTATTTCTGGGCTTTCTTTTCTGTTCCATTGGTCTATGCGCCTGTTTTTATGCCAGTACCAGGCTGTTTTAATTACAGTGGTCTTGTAATACAGTTTGATATCAGGTATTGTGATCCCTCCTGCTTTGTTTTTCTTTCTCAAAATTTCTTTCTCAAAATTGGGTCTTTTATGGTTCTATATAAATTTCTGAAATGTTTGTTCTATATCTGTGAAATATGTCATTGGTACTTTAATAGGGAGTGCATTGAATTTTTAAATCACTTTGGGTAGTTAATTCTTCCAATCCATGAGCATGGTACATGCTTCCATTTGTTTGTGTCTTCCTTAATTTCTTTCTTCAGTGTTATATAGGTTTATGAGTACAGGTCTTTTACCACCTTGGTTAGGTTTATTCTTAGGTACTTTATTTTTCTTGTTGCTATGTCAAATGGGATTTTTTCCCTCATTTCTATTTCTGATGTTTCATTGTTGGTGTACAAAAATGCTTTTCTGAACATTGACTTTGTATCCCACTGTTTTGCCAAATTCATTTATCAGGTAGAGTAGTTTCTTGGTGGAGTCTATAGGATTTTCCATGTACACTATCATGTCATGTGCAAACAATGACAGTTTTACTTCCTCTTTTCCAATTTGGATGCCTTGTATTTCTTTTCCTTGTCTGATTGCTGTGGCTAGGACTTCCAAATACTATGTTGAATAGGAGTGGTGAAAGCAGGCATCCTTGTCTTCTTCCTGATCTCAGTGGGGAAGCTCTAAGTTTTTGTCCATTGAATATGATGTTGGCTGTAGGTCTCTCATATATGACCTTTATTATGTTGAGGAATGCTCCCTCTATTCTCACTTTGCTAAGTGTTTTTTATCATAAATGGGTGCTGTACCTCATCAAATGCTTTTTCTGCATCTATTGATATGATCATGTGATTTTTCTCTTTCATTTTGTTTATGTGGTGTATTATGTTTATTGAATTGAGAATATTGTACCATCCTTGCATCCCTGGGATGAATCCCACTTGGTCCTGGTGTATGATCTATTTAATGTATTGCTGGATGCGGTTTGCCAATATTTTGTTGAGGATTTTAGTGCTTCTATTCATCAGTGATATTGCTTTATAGTTTTCTTTCTTTGTTATGTCTTTATCTGGTTTTTGGATTAGAATGATGCTGGCTTCATAAAAGGAGTTTGGGAGTCTTTCGTCTTCTTGTATTTTTTGGAATAATCTGTGAAGGATAGGTATTAGCTTTTCCTTAAGTGTTTTGTAAAATTCACCTGTGAAACTGTACGGTCTAGGGCTTTTGTGTGCCAGGAGTTGTTTGATTACTGCTTCAATTTTGTCAGCTATTATGGGTCTGTTCAAGCTTTCTGCTTCTTCTTCATTCAGTTTTGGAATATTATATTTTTCTAGAAATTTGTCCATTTCACATAGGTTTTCAAATTTCTTGACCTATAGTTCTTCATAGTAATTTCTCACAATCCTTTGTATTTCTGTGGTATCAGTTGTAATATCTCCTCTTTCGTTTCTGATTGTGTTTATTTGGGCCCTCTCTCTTTTTTTCTTGATGAGCTTGCTTAAAGGTTTGTGGATCTTGTTTATCTTGTCAAAGAATCAGCTCCTGGATTTATTGATCCTTAGAATTGTGCTTTTAGTCTCTATGTCATTTAATTCTGCTCTGATCTTGGTTATTTCCTTCCTTTTACTTGCGCTGGGCTATCTTTGTTGTTGTTCCTCGAGTTCTTGTAGGCATAGGGTTAGGTTGTTTATTTGAAATGTTTCTCTATTACTGTACTTTTCACTTCAAGAGGAATGCTTAGGGATGCAGAGATGCTCACAAAATTTTTCTTGACCGTTTTGTTTGTTCTCCAGGATACCTGATGCTTGCAAATAAGTCTGTTTGGTGTCCACTTTTAAGCCATCTGGCTTCTGAGCTCCCAGCTATAGATTTATCAAGTATGTCTGGTATTTTTGTTGAAGTCATCTGTAAACCTAAATACAAAGATCTGCTTCAAGCTATGAGAGGCAGCTCTCCACCATAATACCTCCACTCTATTCACTTTTACCCAGATGCTATTTCCATGCCTGCTGCCTCTCCAGGTGCAAGTTCCAACGTTGTCATCTGTGTTGCCACTTTTTAGGCATCTAGACTCCGGGTTGGGGTTGAGACTGAATTTCTGGGAGAGTTCACTGTTTTCCCATTCATATTGTCTCTTACATAGGTAAAGCTATGTCCCCTTTTGCACCGTCTTCCTCTGTCACCCCAGCTTCAGCTTCCTCCAACTTCTTTCGAGGCAAACTGGTTTCCTTGCCAAGGTTTTCCAAGTCCGTATCTTACTTTGATAGAGGAAAGAAGAGAGTAATGCTGACTTTAGATACAGAGTATTTTTCTATGTAGTATTTGAAGAGGTTATACTACGTATAATCACTTTATGTGGGACTTTTGTTCCTTAGTTTTAAAGTACTTTTCAAAAAGGAAACACGTGTGGTAAAAAGTGAAAGTGGTAAAAATGGTAAAATGAAATGTGCATCTTCCTCCAACCCTTGATTCATGTTGTTCCCACCTTAGAGGAAACCCCTGATCTTAGTTCCTATGTACATTTGTAGAGACAGATAAATGCATATCGAAGCCTACATATTTACGATTGTTTTTATACAAATGCTAGCATGCTATATATTCTTTTTCATCCCACTTTTCAAAGTTAGTGAAATATAATAGAGATTATTTAATAGCTCCATCATAGGTCTGCCTTATTCTTTTTAATGATTCCTGAGTATTTTGTCATATGACTACGTCATGTTTCACAGACAGAACTTCACTGATGATCACCGATGTTGTTTCCAGTATTCATGCTACTGCAACGATGCAGTGGGCACTGGTCCATACAACGACAGCAGAGAGTCAGCAGGGAAGCCACTGGGTCAGAAGATAGGTGAATTATAGGTTGTGACACAGATTGTTAAATTTTCCACCCAAGAAATCATACCGATTTTTGTATGCTCCTTACAAGAATGAGTACCTAGCTTCTCTCAATCTCACCACCACCACATTTTTTAAATAAAATGTATGTATCTTTGTGAAATAAGTACATGAAAACTGTTACTTTGTTGTTAAGCACTAAGAGAGCGAACAGTAGACTGTGATCTTCCTGTAACAGTGGCTAAGCATGGCTAGTCCTCTGGATTCTGTGACAAAGTCCTCCTCGCTCTGTGCCTTCAGGGTAGTTATTTTACCTCTCTAAGCTTTACTCTCCGTGTTTTCAAGGCAGTAATATTAGCTTATTATGTGTAAGCACCATTGCATACATCAATTCAGTCTTTAGAACCAATCTATGAAGTAGCTATTAGCACCTTCATTTCACAGATGTGAAAAATAGATTCCTCATCTTTTAGATTGAAATGAAAGTGTCTTTTATAAAGAGTTATGAGAATTAAATGATAAATTGCATATAAAAATAGCACAATGTCAAGTCATAACTCAGTATACATTATTATTGTTTTATTAATATGGATGCAGGAAAAATTTTATCACTATAAATATAAAAGAACAGATCTTAAAAATATGTTTAGAATATTTCATTTTCCTATTATCTTAAACTCCTAAAAGCTAGAATAAAAAGCTTAATATTTCTGAGCTGATGAATTTTTGCCTTTACTTCCCCAGCTGTCTCTAGGTTTAGCTACTAAGTCTGAACAATATTAACTTAAATTTTTTGATTTAAAAAATAAATGCTAAAATACTCATCAGGAGTAGCAGAGCCTATTGCAAAATAAAATAAAAATTTAAACTATGAAATTCAGAAAAAGATAATCTTCTCCTTCTTTTTAAAAGGAATAGCCCAGTACTTCTGTATCCAGAATTAACAAATGGAAATATTTTCGCTTTGGAAAATTTTTGTATGCCCAAGAGACTCAACATTATAAGGGTGAAATCATGGTTCTTCCAGCTGTGGAGAAAACTCTTGTTCTGCCCCAAAAGTAACCCCTGAAATTTAGAGCATCCAAGCCCCAGTTTCTTATATTTACATATATTTTATTCTGCCACTCTTTAAAAATTAAACATATATATTTTGAGATCTATGTAAAATTATTTCTTGCTTTTAATTGAGATTAAATTTCTATATGCTGGCTTATAATATTAGATATTTGAATAGTTTCCAAATGTTTCTATTGTAAGAAGTGCTCTGAGTTTTTAGATACCAGACAACCATATGGTGGTTACCAGAGGGAAAGGCGGGTGGGGGTGGTGAAGGGTAGTGGGGGTCAAGCACGTGGCGATGGAAGATTTGACTTTGGGAGGTGAGCACACAACGTAATGTGTGGACAATGTGTCATAGAATTGTACACCTGAAAGCTATATAATTTTATTAAGCAATATTACCTCAATAAATTTAATTAAAAAATAAATGCTACAGTAAACATGCTTGGACATATTTTATTGTTTCTAGAGCATATTTGCCTGGAAGCCAAGTTGTTGGGTCATGGGGAATTCATTTTTCACCTTTACATGTGAGCCGGTTGAATCATGTATGTCTCTGCCGAAATACATGACAGCTCAGAGAGATTCCCTGTTTTCCCACTTTCGCATCGTGTAACCTTGAACAAGTAACTTGAATCTCTTGAATTCTCAGATTTACCATCTGTGAAATGGGTATCATAATAATAACTTCCCTAGTAGAATTTTGACAATTAATGAAATCATGAAAAGTACAGGGTATATTGCTTGAAAGATAATAAGCACTTATTATTATTATATTGTTATTATCTTCATGGTAATAATTAATGATAATTACAATTTTAAAATTAAATGGAGGACCAGTAATTGATCCAGTTTAGACTGGAAAGATAAACTGGATTAGATTAAGGAATTTAAAAATTGACAGGGGTGTAGTTCTCCAGGCTTTTGGGCATATGGATAATTGTACTCAGTTATTTTCTTGGGTATTATTTTAAGATATGAAATATACACTTTAAGGTTTAAATTATAAATATAAAATACATTTGTGTCCATTTTATGGAAAATGAAAACAGAGTTACGCAAAGGACTGCTGGTTAATCCGTTGATTCCTGTGGGACCTGGGAGGTCATGGAACCAGAGCCACATGAACACATAACTGCATCGTCCAACTTTTCGTTTCTCCTTAACACCAGCTTCAGGCAAGGCTGCAGCTATAAGTTGCGCATACTTGGGGTGCGAGAAAGCAGGGGGAGGTGGGGAGGCTGATCTGGGTAGGAGGTAGGCTGGCTGCCAGATTCCCCAGGGTGCTAGAGAAGGCTTCTTATTATAATTTAATAGAAAGTCTTATGCCAAAAATATTTTCATAAATAAATACAAATGTTGGTTCTTGTTGAAAAATGCAAATCAGATAGTTTCAATGTTTTAAAGCTTACTTGATAAATCTTAAATAACAAGCACAAACATATATGTGTGTACATATATACATTTACACGTATACCAAATTAGGCACGCAAAAATGTTTTATAAAATGGCATAATAGGACCCCACCAGCATCCCGACATCAGGCTAAAATTCAAATCAAATAATGTAACCTTGGAAGCGCTGCAGGAACTTTCATCACCACAGCAAGTATTTATTAGACCTTTTCTTCGGTTGCATTTGAACAATCGCAGCCCCGACCAGACAGAAACAAATGTCTGGTCTGTCTGGCTGCATCATTCCAGTTTCAAAATATTAACCTCCTATGTACAGGGCATCAAAACTATCTTGGGCAGATTGAATATGCCACTATCTGGTCCAACATTTAACTCCTGTATTGGGTTGGCCAAAAAGTTTATTTCATTTTTTCCATAAGATGGCTCTTGAAGCACTTAATTGTCTTTAACTTCATTTGTTTTTTTTTAATTTTTATTGTTATTCAATTACAGTTGTGTGCCTTTTCTCCCCATCCCTCCACCCCGCCCCAGCTGAACCCACCTCCCTCCCCCACCTCCAACCTCCCCCTTGATTTTTTCCATGTGTCCCCTCTCCTCACTATCCCCTCCTCACTCCCCTCTGGCTATTGTTACATTGTTCTTAACTTCAATGTCTCTGGTTATATTTTGTTTCCTTTTTTCTCCTATTGATTATGTTCCAGTTAAAGGTGAGATCATATGGTATTTGTCCCTCACCCCCTGGCTTATTTCACTTAGCATAATGCTCTCCAGTTCCATCCATGCTGTTGCAAAGGGTATAAGCTCCTTCTTTCTCTCTGCTGTGTAGAATTCCATTGTGTAAATATACCATAGTTTTTGGATCCACTCATTTGCTTTAACTTCATTTGAAACAATTTTGTTACACTGTATTGTGACAGCTGTCATATCAGCATGCATTTAAAAAAAATCAAAGTTGGTGAAATTTTGTGTAGCCATTTTAATATTGAATGTGGAAGAAAATATGCAACATTTTTAGCATATTACGCTTTATTATTTCAAGAGAGGTAAAAACACAACTGAAACTCAAAGGGAAAGATTTGTGCTGTGCATGGAGAACGTGCTGTGGCTGATCAACGTGTCAAAAGTGGTTGAAAAGTTTTGTGCTGGAGATTTCTTGCTGGATGATGCTCTGTGGTCAGGTGGACCAGTTGAAATTAATAGCAATCAAATTGAGACATTAATTGAGAGCAATCAACATTAAACCATATGGGAGATACCTGACATATGCAAAATACCCAAATCAATACAGTTATTGGTGAAAATGAAAAATGTGTCTCCTATGAAAAAATGTAACAGACTTTTTGGGCAAACCAATATATCAAGTAGAGCTGATTTGATCTTTCTTTCCTACTGCTGAGACAGGAAGTACAAAATTCTCTGAGATTCAGGATGTTGGAATCAATTATAGAGACCTGGTGGTTAAGCTAATCTGAGATCATCCATTCCTCATAAAGCAGCTGTAGGACATAATGGTGCTCCTTGGATATTAGTTGATTGACAAGGATGATAAATATATACAATTTGCTTTATTAAAGCTTGCTTTACATCACCAAAATATTTCCTGAGCTATGGTGCCGAATTAACTTTTAAACAATGTATTCTTTGGAATGGAAAACAGTATCTTAAGCCTATTGGCTGATGTAGCAAATTGCAAACCTTTCCAGGTACAATGTAGATTGATGACAGATTTCCTATTTGAGTTGTAGGGAAAGTCATAATTTAAAGAAATTATGGAGAAGTAAAGAAAATGCCAATGATAATAATGACTGAATTAGTTGACATTATTGTTATGTGACCTGTAAGTAGCACATAAATCTTATTACAAGAAGTACATAATAATAAACCCCACAAAGTAGTCAACATCACCAAGACACTTGGAGGCGGTCAATAGCCAAGCGATGACAGAGTGGGGACTTAACCGCAGACGCCATGTTCTGCTTTAAGAAGAGTATCTTCCTCCTGGGGAGTAATTTATCCTTTATTCCCAAATTAAATGAAGTGCTTGATAACCTAATATAATATAGCCTTCTGGCACACCTTCTGATTGGAATGAGGTACTAATGCCACCAAATAATTTATGTATCTAAATAGTTTATGGAACTATACTGCAATTTGATACTGGTCAAAAGAGTGTTCAAGTAAAGCAGTGACATAACATAATAGAAACTCTTTTTTCCATTTGTTATCAATAGTATCATCATTATTATTTTCATTTTTCCTCAATTTAAGTTGTCCTCATTTTCCCCCCATTCTCTTATTGCTACAATTGGAAAAAGGTCATGGAACAAGCCCATTATGTTGGTGGGATTCTAAACATATTTCAGAACCTCAGAAAGGAAAGACTAATTTATTCATTTACAATATTTAAATATCTAGTTAGGCTGATCAGGCACAGGACCTGGTAGTAGAGATGAATAGGTGTGTCTTCTGCCCGCAGACAGCTTGCCGTCTAGCAAAATAAAGTGGGACTTAAGTGTGCTCACCCATGCCTAGCAGCTGGTGTATATGGATGGAGGATGTGCTTAGAGGTCATGGGATGCCGTCAGTGCTGAGTTCACAGACATTTTCATGAAAGCTAAAGGTGGAATTAACATTTCCCAGGTTAACAGCAGAGGAAGCAGCCTACCCAGGATTCCCCTAGTCAGGGAGGAAAGCCTGGAGGAAGTTCTTGATCTCTATGAGCACATGTGGATACAGACTTGAGGGAAGATGATGCCAAGAGTGGAGACAAGGGCTACAGGCCTTCAAGGATGAATCTGGAGCCAGAAATCAAACCCACATTGGAACGGCTAGCAACTCTCACTCTAAGAAGGCACACAAAACAGTCCCGCATTAGGGGCTCTGGGGCAAAGACGCAGAAGTGAGATGGGTGGTTGTGTGCCGTGTTAGTTACACATCTGGCCACTTACCAGGGACATAGATTTATTATTATATTTAACAATATAACATAAGTATCATCATAATTCGAGGGAGACTAAGGCTGAAGTGTCACCTTGGCCATGACCCCACAGTGCTTATGAGTAGGACAAGCTCAGCAACTGAGGGCCACAGACACTCCCGACACAACAGGTACACAGGAGACACAGCACAGCTGTTTTCAAACCCGGCTGCATGTTAAAATCACCTGGGGAACATTAAAAAGACATGAATACAGAGGTCTGACTCCCAGAGATTCTGAATTAATTGCCTGGGTGGGGCTGGGCATTGGCGGTTGACTTTTTTTTTCCCTAAATACTTCCAATTTTCTTTTTAGAGCAGTTTTGGGTTCACAGCAAAATTGAGCAGACGGTGCAGAGATTTCTCATATACTTCATCTCTCCATACAGGCACAGTCTCCCTCTCCAGCGACATCTCACACAACACAGGTACATTTGTACAAAAGAAGGTGAATCTATACTGACACATCATAATCACCCCAAATCCATAGGGTACATTAGGGTTCACATTTCATGTTGTGCACTCTGAGTTTTAACAGACATATGGTGACGTGTCTCTCACCAGAGCATCTCACAGATTGGCAGGTTTTTTTTTTTTTTTTTTTAAGGCTCTCTTGGTAAACCACTGCTCTAGTGGTAGGGAGGGAGCCACAAAGAAAGGATTGAGGTTCCCAAGCGGCAACATGATGCTGTCAACAAAACAACAGTAGGTCCATCACCCTCCAGGGACTTTAACTGTTGGGCAAAATGCAGAACAATATTTCGGAAACTCTGCTGCCAAGTAGAAGGAGCAGAACTTGCTAGAAAGTGGTCATAGTTTGTGGGCAGGGATGGAGATAACCTACAGAGGATAGAATGTTCCCAACAGCCACTAAGGCTGGAGTTTGGATAGAAAGAAATTTATGATAACATATTTTTGTGTCGTAACAGAAGAGGATGTTTGGATTCAAGACAAATGGAATTTAGAATCCAACTTTGTCAACACTTATTACCTTGAACAAAGTACCTGGCTTTTCCAAGTGTCAATTTCTTTGTCTTAGAAACACAGATACTGGTACCTAATGTGAAGGGTCATTGTGAAAATTGAAGTCATTATATCCAGGTTACCATATCCCCAGCTTTTTGAGGATGATCCAAGAAAGGGAGTTCTGTATACTTAATATTAGCAATGACCAAAGAAGAGCACATGAACAATTTTTTAATGGTTCTTAGTATAGACCAGAGAATAATGAGAATTCAAAAGCAGAGCCTCCTTTGCCCTTCATCTTCTCAGTTTGTGAGGAGCACCCTCTCTCTTGAACATCTTGGCTAAGAACAGACATCTGGTTTTGCATAAGCATGAATGAAATGATTTGTGACAATCTGTTACCCACAAAAAGGGCACTTCTTCGTCACACTCAACAAAGAGAAACTACTGTGTGCCAAATCCTTACTCTCAAAAAGAAAAGGTTATTGGTATATATTTCATGTTACCAAAAAGCCGCTGAAATGATTTAGCTAATGAAAAGCAAGAATTTGTGGTAGGTGGTGAATTCAAGACCTGAGAGAGTGGAAATACAGACCTACGACAATATTATTTTCCAATATCTTCAAGAATTTGGTGTACTTTATAACCAGTAGGTGTCACTGGAGGCATTGAACACAATCTTTGTTGCTTAGAACTTCGTCCCATAAATGTTGGTGTAATTTAATTGGTAGAACGTAGTTATGGGCATAAAGGATATTTATCCTTAAGAGCAATATATTTTATCATGGTCATGAACTTTTGAAATCATTGGCTTAAGGAAGCTAAAGTGTGTAATTTAAATGGGCTTACATGGTACAATATATAACATAAGTAATAGAATCTTATGAGGTTATAAATATATACCATGGGCTTTCCTGGATAAGATAAGGTTTGTTTTTTAGAATTATTGTACAGAGTCTGATTTATAGAACTAATTTAATGAGAATTCATAGACCCATGGCTGCCTTCTAAATCTTTGTGTAAATGATATTTTCCCTTATAACGTTCTTTTAACTTTTGATAGAGAAGGGGAGGAAAGTAAGAATTTTAACTTGAATTATATTAGTTAGCCTCTTTTGGGTTTCTTTTGTCCTTTAAGCATATAGTATCTAACATTTGGAAGTTCAATGGGTCAAGATCTTTGGAGAAGCCTACTTCAGTGGACTGCAGGCATCTCTGTTCCAGTGCTATCGTGCTTTCAGAGTTGATTCATTAGTACGGCCCTGCTAGTATTGCTGAGTTGAACTTTTGAACACAGTATTCTCAATAGAAATCCTCACACTTTGAAATTAATTTGCCTGCTGGAGGTGTTGGTGGTTCTTATTTATGCATAATTTAAGGGTGAGGTGTGTGAATGTGCCCCCAGCGACTATTTCATGGCTCCATTTTACAAATTGAAACTGGTGGTGGTGGTGCTGCTGCTTTTCAAGTATGACTGAGGGCAATCTAATTTACCTAAACTGTTCAAAGGTGAACTCAACCTTTTCAATCATAAATTAAAAATCTATTCCAGTTTTCAAATTAGAAACGGTACAAACTACATATCTGCAGGCCCTAAGGGTTCTCCTCTCCAGGCCCACTTCTGCTGATTTCATCGGGATAGAGGAGACATTCCCAGACACCCTGTGTTTTAACCTGTCCTTGTTAACATCCAAAGTGTTGTAGGAATATCACATTGCTTTTCTTCCTGTTAACAGGAACTTTGTGAGCCTTTGTCTGTGTATTGGTAATATTTTTGACCTATTAGATTACTAGAGTGTCATAATGTGAACAGGTTTCCTCTGAAAGATGTAATATCATAGACTGAAAATCTAGACCATTGGAAACACTTAACAACGTCAACTATGGGTCTTCCTAACACATAAAATGTCTGTGTGACTGTAAGATGTAGACACTGTTCTCGATGAAGCCTACATTCTAAACCTGTCTTATAGATCTTATAATGGGGGCAAAACATATGTCAATCAATTGCAGAGCACACAACTCACCGAATTTCTCGTGTTTGTCAGAACACCTATGTGAAGCCTGTTGCATTCAAAGGCCAATCCTCCTTATATAGTCACTTCCTAACAATTGCAACTATATTGAATTGGACTTCAGAGATCAATAAACTTCAGTCATATCATATCAGTGTGGCACCTAGTGCCAGTCTTTTTCCTTTACTTTATCGTTTCTTGATGCCTTTGGCTTTTATTGAGGGACAACATAGGAAATAGATTTTTTTTTTGAAATTTAATGTGTTAAGAGTAAGGATGTTGTTGAGAGTGATGATTGTTATTTTCATGGGATCCTCACTTTCAATCTTTGTGTCAATAATGTCTTGTTTCTCTGAGCTCTTTATAATTCTTATGATTTCATTTTATAACATAATAGGTTTATTAATGACCAGACTTTCTTTCCCCACCAAGTCCGGCTCACAAGAAAGCACAGAGCCAAAACTGTGGTCCTGGAGCAAGTGCGATGACCATTATGGTTTACAGTTGGGTCATAAACTCCCCTCCTGAGCACTTAGTTTGTTTTCATCTTTCTTTTACCCTCACATGGCTATATGACGTATATCCTGTAGGCTCTGGACTTTGGGGCAGAGTGAGGTGGGGTATAAATAAAATGCATAAAAAATAGAACATATCTTCAAGATGGACCTATACTACACTTAAAATCCACATAGCTAACCACATCCTACCCACTATAGTTCACAATGAAGTTATGAGAGAATACCACCCATGGTTAGAAGGAAATGGAAACAACACTAAGATAATGATACAATACTGAAATTTTTATGCTATGTAATATTGTAAGGATTGATTTTGTAGGTCTGTTTTAGGATAGAACTTATGCAGTAATTATTTTTCCAGGTAATTTAAAAAATATAGTGTTAGGACTTTCTCAATTCAAAGGAAGAGTGTCTGTTAAACTAAAAAGGGAGTTTTTGAGATTACAAATAGTAATCCATTTGATATAGTCAGTTAAAAAGCTTTTGCACAGGTAAATAAACCATCAGCAAGACAAATAGAGAATCTACTGTATGGGAGAACATTTTCACAAATAATACATCTGATATGGGGTTAACCTCCAAAATACACAAAGAACTCAACACCCAGAAGACAAACAACCCAATTAAGGTATGGGCCAAGGACCTGATTAGACACTTCTCTAAAGAGGACATACAGAGGGCCCACAGACATATGAAAAAATATTCAACATCACTAATCATCAAAGAAACGCAAGTCAAAACCTCAATGAGATATCACCTCACACCTGTCAGAATGGTTACCATCAATAAATCAAGTGATTATTGTTGATGAGGATGTGGAGAAAGGGGAATACTAGTGCATTGATGGTGGGAATGCACACTGGTGCTTCCATTATTGAAAACAGTATAGAGTATCCTTAAAAAATTAAAAAAGGAATTCTGTTTCAACCCAGTGATTCCATTTCTGGGAATATATTGTAAAGATTCTAAATCATCAATTAAAAAATATGTACCCCTATGTTTATAGCAGCATTATTTACAATAGCTGACATTTGGAAATAGCCTAAGTGCCCATCAGTAGATGAGTAAATAAAAAAGCTGTGGTATATTTACACAATGGAATACTACACAGCAGTAAAAAAGAAGAAACTCTTAATTTTGCAACAGCATGGATGAACCTGGAGAATATTGTGCTAGGTGAATTAAGCCAGCCAGTGAAAGACAAATAACACATGATCTCACTTATATGAGGAATCTAATCAGCACAATAAACTAATGAACAAAATATTATAGTAATAGAAATTTGGATACAAGAAACAGACTGACAGCTACCAGAAAGGGATGGGTGGGGGGAAGAGTTGAAAGATAATGGAAGGATTAACCAAAGGGCATTTATGTGCAACCCATGGACATGGACAGTGATATGGGGGTTGACTTTGGGAGAGGGCAGGGCTGAGTGGAGGTGGGGAAAGGGAGAAAAAGTGGGAACCATAAGAGCATATATAATAAAAATAAATATATTTAAAAAACAAACAGACAAAAGAAACAGTAATCCATTGTTGGAATTTAAGATGTGGGCATAGATATCTTAAATTATTTTAAGGCCAATGAACAGAAAGAGTGAATGTAGACTGAAATTTGAGGCATCTTTGAATTAAAAAAGCGAAGAACCATACTGAATCAGAAATGCGTTACCGTTATAGGCTTTGAATATGGCTTGCTGGAGGAATGGAATAACCAGGGAAATAAAGGCGATGAAGGCTGACTTGGGTGGAGGAAAATGACCAGACACAGTGCTAAGGTAAGGAAAAGTGACTCACTGAGTTTTCCTTTGGCATTATCATTTCATTATTTAATTTTAGACAGGGTGGTTTGGCACAATTTGCTAAGGCTGAGACAGGAAATTAGTCTTCATTTATAAAGCATTTGAATGATTTTGAAAATGGGAAAGATATTGTCAAAATAGAAGTAAAAGATTTCTTTCATTTTAGTAATAGAATGAGTACTAAGAAGGATGGTAGATAAGTGCTCTTGATAATGAAATTCCTAGTAAATATTGATGGGTATGTTGGCACACCGAACAATTGATTGATGGGAGCCTTTATCCCAAGGAAAGATTTCTACATTTAAAGATCTTGTTCTCCAGATCTTAATTTTATCTGATCAGTTTTCATTCTTCTTGGCTTTAATTTACAAATTCCTAAAAATTTTTGCAACCCAACTTACATAAATTTTTTTGTAATTAAAGAAGTAAAACTTAAAAAAATGGTACCTTAAAAGTTTTAAATTAAATTCTAAAATAGTAACAAAAAAGAGTATTGTATGTGAAGATTTGAGAATTTCTTCTGAAATAATATGTCCCCACTTCTCTAACTTTGTAAAAATAGTACAGTCAAAATGGGAAAAAAACACATATTGTTATTTAGACTTATATATGATCAAATGGATACGGGAGAAATATATTATTTTGAAATTGGGTTTTGGCTTGAAATATGTTTATCCCTTTGGCATATGGAGAGGTTTAGTCATTACAATTTGTCAACTCAGAAGAGATATAAGCAATTATTTAATTTGCAAGTTACACGTTTTCCAAATGACCAATCTAAGTGTTCTGTTTAGCTATTTTTATAAATGACAAAGGAGAGGCCACTCTCTTTAAGTGACTGAGAGACAATTATTCACTGCATCAGTGGCAAAGTTAAGATATGCTCATCTCTTTTGGTTCCACAATATCATTTCAACTATGAGACAACTATATTTTTAAATAATAGTGAAAATTTACCGTGAGTTATCTGTAATAGAATCTGAAACTGGAATTGGATCTGAATTTGAGTGTTTACCTACCAAGTAGTCAATATGTAATCCTGGGAAAGTTACTTTATTTCTGTGAATCTCAGTAATCTCTTCATAAGCCTATTATGAGAACCAAACGAGAAAAGGAATGGGACATGCTTGGCAATTTTAAATGCTAAATAAATGGCAACCCCTTCCTTGCTCCTTTCCCAAGTATAGTTGACACAGTGCACCTTACCATTTTTAATTAGGCTCATATTTCAGGTAAAGTTATATCGACGCAGGGAGAAGTGTTAGCCATCCAACCCAGACAGCTACATTGTCATTCTTCCGACCGTGTGCAGGTAGCACTACACATTAAGAAGCTCACAGAGACTTGGAATCTAAAAGTTCAACAACATGATTTTAATTTACCTCAAAATCTAAAACTTTTGAAGTTCAAAAGTACAATTTAGAACTTAATTATTAGGCTTTTTATTGCTTTCTATCATTTTTATCTGGATTTAGTGGCTCTGTCCAAACTGTAAGTCAAAGAAAGGAAATGGCATGGTTCAAAGAGGTCTACATTCCTAGACTCCTGGTTTTATTGCCAATAGATATCCGACGACTGATTGAATGAAAGAAATTAATAATCAAGCTCTTACTATTGAGTGAATAGCATTAAAGCTTATAGTATATTTAGAAAAGTAGATTCTATTTCCCTAGATTATTTGATTCAGTCTTGGAATGTTAAAGAACATCACTATATGTAACTTTCACATACTTTCTGTATAAAGAACATCACCATATATAAATTCTATATACTCCAAAAGTATTTGTAGAACAACGTTAGATATAATTTGATTTGTGCGGCACAAAGAAAAAGAATTATTCCTTAGTTTTTGTTGTTTTCATAGTCTCAAGAACTCACAAAATCTTTTGAAGGATAGGACAGTAGGTTCATAGCAACATTGTATTTTAAGAATATGAAGATGCTGTGAATATCATGCCAAGGGAAGCAATTATATTTCTAGTCCCGTTAATCTTAAAGTTTTCTTATTAATTTCAGGTCCAAGGAACTGAGCTAATACATTTTCCATGGCTAGGCGCTCTAAATCGTTTTCGTATGTATACTACAAAAATGAATGTTTGTCCTTGGAAAGTGGTAGAGTTTTAGTAGCAAATGGAAAAGGTTTTTATTTCTTCCTTTTGAGGCAAGCTAAGGACTCTGAAAACTTAAATAAGTGTCTTTTATTTTTTTTGTCTCCAAAGACCCAGCCAATCAATTACTAAAAATTAAAATCATAACTATATTTACCTAAAAATAAACATGACTAAAATGAACAAAATTTGATAAAAAATTACTTTACCTCTTGGAGCCCTAATCGCTCTCCTCTCACCTTTATTTCTGTCCACCACTGGGCAGTGCCGTCTTCCCTCACTGTCAGCTCCACCATGTAGTGACTAGATGATCTCTAGACCTCCTTCCAAGTCTGTTATTCTCAATGAGTTAGTTCATCTAAACATAGTTTTCCAAACATTTCAACAAAAGCTGTTGAACAATGTAGAATGAATATGCAGATGTTTGACACCATATGGCCAAACATCTGGATATGTGACTCAGTTTTTCAGTGGTTAAACGCGTACTTTTTTGAAGATCCTATCTGCATCTGAACTTCTGATTTAATTCCAGAATGATAGAATGGTAGTGTGAAACTGCTCTCTAAGGAAAACATTTTACCTGAGCCACAGAGAATTAACAAATCAGAGAAGATTTCAGTGTCTTTTCATTATCTTTTAATAGCAAGCATCTACAGCTACTCCTGAAGGATAGGTATCCTTATTCGGTGTTGCAGTTTTGCACATCTGTTCTCTGTTTCATCATTGCCATAGAGTAACTATAGAAATGGTAGTCTGGATTTTATTAGCAAAATGAGAGAAATCTGTGCAGTAATAAGAAGGTAGTCCACCTCACACTTAACAGTAGTTGTAAGGCTCAAGTACCTTCGAGGCTTTTTCCTTTACGTAGAGGTTCTTTCTCTGGTACACATAAACAAGGCAGCATACCAAAAACATACAGTCATCGACTGCATTCACTAGATGAGAATTGGGCCCACAGCCATACCACCAACAGACTACAAACTTGCCAAGGCTCACAAAGAGGAGTTAGGCCAGCTTTCCTTTGGATAAGTTAACTCTGAAATATCAGGTCAGGAAAGAGACAGGATGTCAGAATAAATTGACTCCAGAGCTGAAGTCCATAAGATATAATCATTCTAAGGTCCCAATATGAAAAGGCACCATAGTAGCCTCCATCTTTGTTAAACTAATTTTTTGCAGACTAAATCTAATTCATGTAACCTTTTCTAGCAACAACATCTTTAATCTAGGCTCTGTTACTCTACATGCAGATTGCTTTTAAGAGTAACTTTAAAATTTAGTATTTTTTTCTTAAATTTTATAAATTGTCATTGTGCTTTCTTAACCAGATTAGCAATATTTCATCTTCCTTTCTTTTTTATGATATATACCTTGGTCCCTATCCCATTCTGCCTTCTCAACCCCCAAAGCTCTCCTGATACTCCTTCCAGGAAAATCTTGACATTGCTGTACCTTACAGCTATAGAGCTTTCCCTAAGTCTTCATTTCTTTCTTGTACTTAGGTGGAACTCAATTCTCCAGTCACTTAGCACAGGACACCAACACTAAAATTATTCAGGAGATGATGAACATAATACATAAGCAAAAAATTCTAGACTTCCTAAAAAATATTACACTAAAAACATTACAATTAAGGGCCAGGTTCAAGATGGCAATGTGGGAAGTACCTGAACTTGCCCCCTCCCATCGGCATCCCAAATACACTTGCATATAGAGCAATTCCTCCTGAGTAAGGACTGAGGGCTGATTGAACACTTCTGCACAATAAGCAATAAAGGGGCCACACAGTGAAGGGTAGAAGAGATGGAGATAACATACCATGGGAATCCCACCTTCAATGTGGTGACCAGCAGTTTGGAAGAATATCACTGAGGAGCTGCATGCAGACTTGCCTGCCATGGTGCGCAGACACACACACAAACCCAGCAGTTTAAAGTGTACCTAGGCTATGTATAAAGAATATCCACTTACTAGCTCTAAAGCCTCTGCCAAATGGGTGGGGAACTGCTGGAACTCTCCTGGTTCACAGATACCAATGAGTGCCATTTTTTACATTTCTTTTCTACCTGGATTGTATAAGAAAGAGCTCAGTCCAAATACTCTAGCCAGCCTTCAAGGCCACCCCAGAGTATCTGGGCTCACACCAGCTCCAACTCCAGCCAGCCACTCTGGCAGAGAATCCTCAGTGCTACATACCCCAGGACACCTCACCTGTGTCTGCTCCAGCTCCAACTGGCCTGGCAAAGCTGCTGGAACACTGTGTTGCTCCTACAAAAGCCTGCTCCTTCAACACCAGGAGAGGTGGCTGCTTTGCCTACTTTATAGAAACAAACTCAGAATGTCAAGCAAAATGAGAAGACAAAGAAAACATTTTCTAAATGAAAAAACAAGGTAAACCCCCAGAACAAAACCTGAAGGAAGTGGAAATAAGCAATTTACCTGATAAAGAATTCAAGATAATAGTCACAAAGTATCACTAAACTCTGGAGATTAGAGACACACAGTGAGAACTTCAACAAGGAGTCAGAAAATATAAGAACCAATCAGAGCTGAAGAATACAATAACAAATAAAAAATACACTAGAGGGAAAAAGAGCAGATTAGAACAGGGGAACAATTAGCAATCTGGAAGATAGAATGTATAAATGACACAGTTAGGACAACAAACAGCAAAAAGAATTAAAAATAATGAAGATAGTTTAAGACACCTCTAGGAAAACATAAAGCCTTCTAACATTTACATTGTAAGGGTCCTGGAAGGAGAAGAAAGAGAAAGGAGGAAAAGTTATTTGAAGAAGTAATGGTTGAGAATTTCCCTAACCTGGGAGAGGAAAATGCATCCAGTTATAGGAAATGCAGAGTCTCAATCAAGAGAAACCCAAAGTGATCCACACAAAGATATAATGTAATATAACTGAAATAGCAAAAATTTAAGAGAAAATCTTGAAGGCAGCAAGAGAAAGACAACTAGTCACGCACAAGGGAAACCCCATAGGCTGTCAGCTGATTCCTTAGCAGAAACTCTGTAGGCCAGAAGGGAGTGGCAGGATATATTTAGTCCACAAAGGAGAGACTTAAACCAAGAATACTCTACGAGACAATGTTCTCACTCAGAAATAAAGGAGAAATAAGAGTTTCCCAGGCAAGCAAAAACTAAAGGAGTTCATTACCACTAAATTAAATTTACAAGAAATGTTAAAGCCTTTTTATTTTAGTGGAAAAGAAAAGGCCATAACCAGAAATAAGAAAATATATGAAAGAAAAATTCTTACCAGTAAAGAGAATATATAATAAAGGCAATGGATCAGCCACCTAAAAAGCTAGTATGAAGTTTAAAAGAGTAAAGTAACAAAGTCAACTATAACTAAAAATGTAGTTAGGGGATACATAAAACAAAGAGACCTAAAATATGAAATCAGAAACTAAATCATGGTGATGATAGTAAAAATGTAGAACTTTAATACTATGTCCAAAATTAAATATCTATCCACTTAAAATGGACTGCTATCCACACACACACATATGAGGTCTGTATGGAAAAAGCCCAGCCATTGTTAATATAACAAGAATGGTTTCTGCAATATTGATGTAACCGAGAGTGGACTGGAATGCACATGCTTGAACAATGACGACTTTACTGTACTAGTGAGTGTGGGTGGTAGATGCTGTTGAGTGAGCATGGGTACTGTGTAGCCATTCCATTCAAAGTTACTGAGTGAGTAGAACAACAGATCTGCATCAAATTTTGCATTAAACTTGAACATTCCTCCACAGAAACTATTTGAATGATTCAGAAGTCCACAGCTATGGGCATCTGGTGATTGATAGCTTCATCAAAACAACATGCCCTCTCATGCATCACATCTCATGCAGAGTTTCTTGGCAAAACATAAAGTCACCCAGGTGACTCAGGCCCTCTACAGCCCAGATTTGTCACCCTGCAACTTCTGGCTTTTCCCAAAACTAAAATCAGCTTTGAAAGGGAAGAGGTTTTAGACTGCTGATGAGATTCAGGAAAATATGATAGGGTAGCTGATGGCTACTGGGAGAACTATGTGAGGTCCCAAGGTGCCTATTTTGAAGAGGACTAAGGCATCATTGTCCCATGTACAATGTTTCTTGTATCTTGTATCTTCTTCAATAAATGTCTTTATTTTTCATTGTACATGGTTGGATACTTTCTGGACAGACCACACACACACACACACACACACACGCATATACATCATACATATGAACATTACGGTAACCAAAACCCAAAAACCTACAATAGGTACACAAACCAAATAAATTAAAAGGAACCAAAAAATTACATTAAAGAAAATCAGCAAATCACACTGGAAAATACCAAGAGAAGAAGAAAGGAACAGAAAACTACAAAAAAAAAAAAAACATACAAAACAATAAGCAAAATGGCAAAGAGTACATACTTATCAATAATTACTTTAAATGTAAATCCACTAAATGCTCCAATGAAAGCATGGAGGGTGGTTGAATGGATTCCATGCCCCACCCCCAAAAGACCCATTTATATACATGCTGCCTACAAGAAGCTCACATCATATTGAAAGACACACACAGAACAAAAGTTAAGGTATAGAAAAGATATCCCATTCAAACAGAAATAAAAAGAAAGCTGGGGTGGCAACATTTATACCAGACAAACTAGACTTTAAAACAAAGACTGTGACAAAGGACAAAGAGGGGATTACATAATGATAAGGGGCCAATCCAAGAGGATGATATAATGTTCATAAATATTTTTGCATCCTACAATGCATTCAGGAGTACTTAAATATACAGGGGTGGGCAAAAGTAGGTTTAGAGTTGTTTGCAGAGAAATATATATATATAAATAAAACCAATGCAATCAAAACTGTGTGTTCATGGCACAAACACATTCACATAGCTCAATGGCACAGAATAGAGAGCCCAGAAATAAATTCATGCCCATGTAGTCAATTAATATATTACAAGTTAGGCAAGAATGACTAATGGGATAAAGACAGACTCTTCAATAAGTGGTGGGAAAACTGGACAGACAAATACAAAAACATAAAACTGAACAAATTGATTGCACCATAATATGCTTCTAGAATAAAACATAGGCAGTAAAATTCTTTGAGGTTGGTGTTAGCAATATTTTATGGCTCTATATCCTTGGGCATGGGCAACAAAGGAAAATATAAAGAAATGATACTACATCAAACTACACAGCTTTTGCACATCAAAGGAAATCACCAACAAAAAATGAAAAGGCAATGGTCTGAATTAGGGAAGGTATTTGCAGATGATATATCCAATAAGGGATATGTATCCCTTATTATAGGCATTATATCATATATTAATGTCCAAAATATATGAAGAATTCCTACAACTCAACATCAAAAAAACAAATAATCTGAGAAAAAATGGGCAAGGACCTGAATAGATATTTCCCCCCAAATGGTCAATAGACACATCAAAATATTATCAACATCACAAATCATTAGGAAATGCACAATGAGATATCACCTCATATCTGTCAGAATGGCTATTATCAAAGACAACAAATAACAAGTGTTGATAAGGATGTAGAGAAAAGGGAACCTTTGTACACTGTTGGGGGGATTATAAATTGGTGCTGCCACCATGGAAAACAGTATGGAGGTTTTCAAAAAATAAAAAATAGAACTACCACACAATCCAGGAATTCCATTTCTGGGTATTTATGTGAAGAAAATATTAATACAACTTAGTATGCAATATTCATTGCAGCATAAATTACAATAGCCAAGATATGGAAACCACCCAGGTATCCATTGATAGATGAATGAATAAAGATGTGGTATGTATACATCATATATGTACGTGTATGTGTATATTTAGAAGTATTTGATACCTTGGACAAGGGTTTGATCTCCAAAATATCTAAAGAACTCACATGATTTCACTCCAGAAAGACAATCAACCCAATTAAAAAATGGGCAAAGGACTTGACTAGACAGACACTTCTCCAAGGAGGACATACGGGGTACCCACAGAGATATGGAGGGATGCTCAGCATCACTACCCATCAGATGCAAATTAAAACCACAATGAGATACCACTTCAGATGGTGGCCAGAATGGCCATGATAAACAAATCAACAAACAAGAAGTGCCAGAGAGGATGTGGAGAAAAGGGAACCCTGGTGCACTGTTGGTGGGAATGCAGACTGGTACAGTCACTGTGGAAAATAGTATGGAATTTCCTCAGAAAACTAAAAATGGAACTGCCTGTTGACCCAGCAATTCCACTGCTGGGATTATATCCTAAGAACCCTGAAACACCAGTTCAAAAGAACCTTTGCATCCCAATGTTCACAGCAGCACAGTTTACAATAGCCAAATGCTGGAAGCAACCTATATGCCCACCAGTAAATGAGTGGATCAAAAAACTATGGTACATTTACTCAGTGGAATTCTATGCAGCAGAGAGAAAGAAGGAGCTTTTATACCCTTTGCAACAGCATGGATGGAACTGGAGAGCATTATGCTAAGTGAGATAAGCCAGGGGGTGAGGGACAAATACCATATGATCTCACCTTTAACTGGAACATAATCAACAGAAGAAAAAAGCAAACAAAATATAACCAGAGACATTAAGTTAAGAACAATCTAACAATAGCCAGAGTGGAGGGGGGAAGGGATAGTGGGGGGAAGGGTACCCTTCTTTTTTCCACTAGCTAGCTGCGTGTTTTTGGCTAAGATACTAAAATTGCTTTTCCACGTCTGTTAAAGAAAGGAGGTGTGCTAGAATCTGTGAGCTCAATTGCAACTTTAAAGTTCAGTGATTTCTGGCCTTGCCTATCAGTGGGCACACTGTAGTGCTTTGGGGAAAGAAAACAAAAATCCCACAATGCACCAAAGAAGAGTCCTAGAGTAGTAAGAGAATGTAGAAACTTTGTTATGTAGTTTCTTTTTCTTTTCTTTCTTTCTTTTTTTTTGTACATCCCATTGCAACTTTTACTTATTTATTTATTTATTTAAATATATATTTTTTTCATTTTATTCTATTACAGTTGTCCCAATTTTTCTCTCTTTGTGCTCCTCTGCTCATTGCACCCCCAGCTCCCCCAGTCAATTCCCACACTGTTTTCCATGTCCGTGGGTCATTCATACATGTTCTTTGTCTAGTCCCTTCCCCTTCTTCCCACTATTACCCCTCTTCCCCCTCCTCTCTGGTCACTTTCAGTCTGTTCCCTGTTTCCATGCCTGTGGCTCTATTTTGTTCATTAGATTCCTCTTATAGGTGAGATCATATGGCATTTGTAGTTTTATAGTCAAATTTGTCAATTAGTCATTACCATTCTTTTACAACGGGGCAAAGACAAAATGTTGGTGTTAATGGGTAGAATGTCCAGTAAGTGGAAGGACTCTTTTAAGAAAGAGAACCTTTCTCCTTCATGTCACATGGAGAAAAGCATCCTTCCACAGCACTTTGTAAATGAGCTCTTGGCTATTGCTGGATAGTAAGTTCTCAAGTTTAAGTTTTACCATTTATTGGCATCCAATAGAGAAACAGAATACTTTTATTTGGAAATACATTTGGAAAGAATTGCAGAGAGCTCAGGCAGCCTTAATTGTACTTTAGTTTGGGAGATTTTCACCTCTGTAACTAGCTGGCACTCTTCCAACTGTAATTTAGACTTACCATGAACTGTAGGGTTTTTTTTTTTTAATGTGTGCAGTAATTTCTTTTTAAACCAATAACATTTTTTGCTCCCTGTTCTAAATTTTAATTTTGCATCTGCTTTTCTTATTTTCAAACACTCTCTGGTGCCTATATGTTTATTCTCTTAAAAAGGTACATTTTATCAGTGGTTTTTTAGTGATAGTTAAAAACTTTGGAAATTTGGTGAATTTGGGTTCATTCATGAAACCTTTCTAATCCCATTGTAACCTCTCATCAGTAACGTCTACTACCCCAAGACAGCTTCATTTAAATTACAATAGGAAATGCTTCTGAACCTTCAAACATCCCAATTTATGCTCTTTTAATCAAACAACTGCAGACCAGAGTGACTCTCCTAGTGAACTCATTAAGGGAACCAGGGTTCATTCGGCAGAGATTTTATTTTTTAGGAGATTTTAAAAGGTAGAAAAATTCTATGTCCAACCTCACCTTACAGCTGTTCACATGTTATCACCAAATAATCTATGTTGTCACAACCAGATAGTTGCACAAATACTATCTGCATGAACAAGTGAAAAACCAGATGCACTTTGTGGTCTTCTGATTCAGTTCATTAAGACAGACAATTATTTTCTTGTTGTGAGAAGGTCATTCTCCTATGGAAACAAAGAGGAGTAAGACTGACATGGACCTGGAGAATCAGAGCAGTAGTCACATTCATTTTGTTTATATGTGCTAAGGATGGCAATGATGAATGTTGTATTACATTTATTTTCTAAAATCCAAAGAAACTTTCTTCCTTAGTGAAGTGGAAGAAGAAATGTATAAGGTTGTCCAACACAATAAAGCTTAAAGAATGGCTAAGTTCTGGGGGCCCGAGGGCCTCAGTATTTGCCCCAAATATAGACAGAATAGAAGGCTGAGTCAAGGATGGGCATTTTTAGTATGCCTTCTGCTTTTAAGGTTGGCTCAAGAAATGGGAAAGTTGCACATGAAGTGAAAGGCTTCAGAGTCTCCAGTCTGCAGTGGAAGACCTCTGGCTCGGTGGTGGTGGCGAGGCTGGCAGTGTACAGAGGAAAAATCTCTTCCTTACTCACAAATCTTCAAGAGGCTGCTACACTTTACATCTATACCAAGCTTCTTTGTGAATTCTCCATTACTTTTCCCTTAACTTTTATGGTTTATCTTTTCACAGTTAAATCTATGATTTATTAGAAAGTTACACTTAGTTAAGGTGGGTTCAACATATGTTTCTCATTTGACTATCCATTTGTTTCCATACCATTTATTGAATAATACATATTTTCTCAACTGGATTGAGATTTCCCCTTTTTATAGTCTAAACTATTTTATGTATTTAAATTGATTTCTGGACTCTCTGCTGGATGTCATTGCCTTGTCTATTGAGCCATATGCTAGTACCATGCTGCGTTATCACTAAGAATTTAATTTAAAAACATCTGGTATTGCTACTCCCTCGCCCATCCTCACACCCCATACTCTTAAAAGACAAATTCTTCATTATTTTTTATCTTTTTCCTTAGGGTCTATCAGATGATGATACTATAGCCTAATTCATTCATATCATCATTACCTGTAAAAAATCAGGACTATTCACAGTGTGCTTTCCAAGTGACAGATATGGCAAGAGGCAGATCTACTGTGGAAAAAAAGAAACAGAACAATTCTAGCATATAAAAGAAGTATGTCCAGAAATATAAGCTCTGGATTCTAGAAAGTTCCCCCTATCAGAAGTACCACAGTATCATTCTTTAGTATGGATATCAGGAAGAGGAACAGCTTTCATGTTTTGGCATGGATTATTAATTAAGTTTAAATATAACATATTTGAAGCTACTTCTCAAAGCAAACTATTCTGCCACTATAGAATATAAAATAGTTTTCATTCATTCACCTTTCCCATATAATTCTTTGCATATGATAAGTTTATCTGCAAGCCAATATACGTAAATTATTTTTTCTATCGCTTCCTTTTCCATTTGAAACATCTTTATTGAAGTATATTTAACACTCAACAAAATAAGTAAGATTTACCTGTCTTAAGTGTGTGAATCAATGCTTTTTAGTAAATTATACAATTGTGCTACTATGACCATTTTCCAAGCTTAGAATATTTCCATTACCCTGGAAAGATTCCTCACAGCCCCAGGCAAGTATTAATGTACTTTCTGCCTGTATAGATTTGCCTTTTCTGCTTTCAATTTTTAACTCAATAGTTATACTTTTTAAAAAGGTTGTTTTTAATTATAAAATTTTAATAAAAAATTAAAAACATCAGGAGAACTTACCATTTAAAAAGGACCTCAGTAAATCTCTTAGTTAATGGAACTACCGCTATTGTATATTTGATAAATCTAGATTTTTATTTTGTTAACGAAAAGGTATAGTTATAAGGTCATAGCTTTAGCAAATGCTATTTTCTATCTATTGAAGACTTTTTGGCACCTCTAGAAAGAAAACAAACAAAAGGACCAAGTAATAATGCCAGAGAGATCAAAGCAATTCCTTCTGTCAATAGTAGCAATTCATGCAAATCTTTAAGCACTGAAGGCTTTCTCTAAGAGCTAAAGAAAGTTCTGCAAGAGAGGATCATTGTGAAAAAACACATCATAGAAAGTAGTACCAGTTTCTATGCTTTACCAGTAGATTCTGTTTAAAGACAATCAACCTTGGTGTAGAAGAAGGGTGGGAAGGAAGCAAAGTGGAACTAAGATTTATTGAGCACTAACTATGCTATTTCAAATGCATGAGAGCCAGACCTCTGCAGTGTGCTCCCTAGTTGTAGTGAGTGGGCCCCTCAGCTACGCTGTGTAGCATCTGAATTCACTCTTGGCCACTTGCTAGCCACCTGGCTTTGGTGCAGGTTATTTAAGCTTTCTTTGTTAGTGCTTTCAACATCATTAATAGTGAAATCAGATTGTTGTAAATATAAAATGGATTAATTTATATAATGTACCAGTGCCTGACATATAATATTGTACTAATTAAACATTACTATGATTTCCACTTTACTGATGAGGAAACAGAAGCTCAGGGGTAAAGGCACTTAACTTAATTCATATCTTATTAAATGGTGGAGCTTGGTTTCTAGTACTGGACTGTCTGAGGCCCTAGCTAATGATTTCATCTACTCCAAATGCGGTGCCTGGGTCAGCAGCATCAGAATCACCTGGGAGCTTGTTAAAAATGCAGAATCTTAAGGGCCTGCTCCAGATTTATAGAGGCAGAATCTCCATTCAAACAAGATCCCCCAGGTCATTCTTATGCACATTAAAGGTGAGAATTGCACAGAACACCCCAATGAGGAATCAGAACAGCAGAGAATTGTTTGCATGCAATCTGTTACTTTAGAGATCTCAAGTATCCCAGGGTGGGACTGGTCTTCCATAGACTCTGCCTTTCTTCTTGGTCAAATGTACTGCCTAGAGGCTGACTCTCAGGGCTGCTGTTAATTTGTCTAGTATGAACCAATCACTATTACTCATTCTCTCTGTCTCTCCCTTTTTCTCTGCCCCTGTCTTCCTTTCCCTCTGTCTCTCTCCCACTGTCTCCTTCCCTCTCCCTATCTCCCTTTGTTTTCCTGTGTGCCTCTTTTTCTCTCTCATTTTTTATTCCTAAATTTGTATCCTGAAGCATTTACTTGGGGCTACTTCCAGATAATTGTGCCCTATAATTCTGAAAAATTCCACTAAAGCATGCCTTGATAAAGACAATAGTTTATGAAAATAGAATAGATTATGAAGTTGGACAAAAACGGTGTCAAAATGCTAATTCTTTCACTTAATATTTTTCTCTAAACTATTTAACCTTCTGAAACTTTATTTTTTTTTGTCTTTAAAAATGGTGATATTAATAGTTAGGCCTCTGGGTTGAGAGGATCAGATAAAATCAAGGTATGAAATAGCACCTGGCACATAATAGGTGCTCAATAAATTTAAAACAAATAAACCATGAATGAGGACAGGAAATTTCCTGCCAAAGTTAAGGAAACTTGCACCGAAGAGCCATTGCATTTAAAGGTGGGGAGACAGTGGCTTCCCCTCATGGAATGCAATGAGTTCAAAGTATTTAAAGGGATATTTTCTATACTGAAAGACTAAGGCAATTGCTTTTATGTGGAACAAGCCCTGGGAGGGCTCTGTTTTTTAGAGAGTCATCAGTTTCATTTTAATCTGTGCAAATGTTTTTTAAGGAGGATTACCATTAGCGAATTATAAGAAATCTTGTCCCTTTCATCATGGGATTTAAAATAAAAAGAGTCACTCCAATATTAAGAGGAATTTTAATATCAGAGCTAAATTTTTCGTATAAACGTATGGCACTCATTTCATCGACAAAAAAATTGATGGCAATGAGCAGAAGTTTGCTTTCTGTTACTATTTATAGAGTCTGCTCCTTCCTTAGAGGAAAGTGCGCCCGCATAGCATCGCGGCAGAGAAGGGCGTCGGTGAACCTCCCTGAGTTCCGGTTCTCAGGACCACAGTGGGCATTGCACAATAGACGTGCCTTTCAAGTCCCCGCAGCTGTTCTGCTCTACGGAGCACCCACTGAGTTAAGCACAGGCACTGCACGTCCCTGTGAAATCCTCGGGCTCCAAAGCCTAATTAATTTCCTGACATCTACAAAAATAATCGAATCATGCATATAAAGTACATGTATATATTTTTTGTAATAAAAGTTTAAAGGTATATTGAGAAAATACGTAAATCGCACAAAGTTTATTCTGTCCTTTTCCTCCATTCACGTACTCCTTCAAGATTAAACGTGCAAGCAGCCTAAACCTTTTTTGCCTCACAGTTTGGCTTCAGTTATTTCACAGTGGTATGCAGTTTGGCACACTTGCAGTTGGGTTTCATTAGAACTTGCTGCCATGTTCAGAACACGTAGGCACACCCTTCGGGCACCTTTCCTCTCGGTTCCTCCTTTTTTTAGGAGAGAACAATGTTTAATAAAGAAATAGCAAAGAATGCTGCGCAGTTTGGAGGCAACGTTTTGATTTCCCACTAACATAGGTTTACAGAGGAATGGCAGACTGTGTAAATACAAGATTAGATTACATTTTTCAGTCTGTTTCTTCTTAATTGTAGTTCCCAGATATGAAACGGTCTAAACAGCACTTCTCTTCTGTCCATAAAATTTAGAATTATTATTTTTACTGTATACCCTGGGGAGAGAATGCTCCTAGAATTTCCTTCCCTGGGGAAATTATATTTATTTATCACCGGGAGTTAAGAAGAGGAATCTAGTGGAATTGCTTCCTGTTTCATGTAGAGGTGTCCAAACTTTTGGCGTCTCTGGGCCACACTGGAGGAAGAAGAGTTGTCTTGGGCCACACATTAAATACACAAACACTAATGAAAACAAAAAAGTCTCATAACATTTTCAGTAAATTTACAATTTTGTGTTAGGCCGCGTTCATAGCCGTCCTAGACCACGTGAGGCCCATGGGCCACAGGTTGGACACCCCTGGGGCAAGAGGAACAAAGCCAATGCACTGCCATATCCGCTAGAAGCATGTAAGAAAGAGCTCAGTTATACACATCACATATTTAAAATGCATTCAAATAAACTCACTTTGCTTCCTTTATCACTCCTTGTTAACGTTCCTGTTTCCACAACATATTGTGTGTGTGTAGAGTTTTACTGTTGTCAATCTAGCTTTGGGATATTGGGACTAACTATCCTTGGTTAACCTCGGTAACCTCCTTGGAACACAGCTTCTGGTATTTGTCCTCAATCTCCCTGTCCCCCGTAATACACTATAGTTGTTATAATGTGGATTAATGAATTAAAATTGGGCTGGTGTGAAGAGGGGAGATGTGAAGTTGCCTTGAAGGAATAAACCTCTCAAATTGTCTCACAATATGTTAACCTCCAATAGGCCATGGATCATTCTGACTGTTCAGCAATTTTTCCATCCCCAGGGCCCCCACTGCAATACCTCCTATCAGCAATTAACTGTAAATGAAGATTAGAATTCTATCTTGAACTTTCTTCTTGGTGCAAAACTGGCAAGGAACATTCAAATAGCTGTCTTGCAAGCTGTGGAATTTCTCTGCTCTGGATTTGCACTGGCAGGGGGTGGGGGGGTGGGTAGTGAAGATCCCTTGAATTTCTGGAGTATGGAAGAAAGGATCTATTCCATTGGGTAATTCCAAAGCATCCAGAATAATATAGGAGCTCCATTATGCCTCCTAAGTTCTCAGGTTCCCAGGTTTTCTCTGTACCATAATATATGGTCTTTTTTGAAAAGCTCCTGAGATGACATAGCTACATTTTGTCACAGAAACTATCATATTTTATCATTTCTAAGTCATCTATATTTTGACATTTTAACTTATCTGAAATTAGAATGTGTCTAAAGTTAATGGTGCATCATAGTATGATCACCAGTATTTTTTGTTCTTAGTGGTACATAAAATCAATATTCTATTTTAGAAGGGAGCTTAGATTCATAGAGTTATAATACACCTTTTTTAAGTGCGCCTTCCAAGATCTCCTGACTTTCAGATCTGGAATTGCAATAGGAATTACAGCCCTGGCCGTCTCTGTATTCTATCCTCCAAAGCAAGAACATTTGAAAAGTGAAATATAAAATAAAACAAATTAATAAAAAGCAAAAATATTTAGAAAACATTTAGCATCTCAATTTCTTTTCGTTTACTGTGAGTTGTTGGTCTGAGAGCTCTATTCCTTTTAAACCCACTTTGAGTGCCCATAATAAATGAGCTCTCCATTTGCAAAAAGAAAACCACATAGTCAGATACTGCTGATGTATCATTAATCTCCACTTCCAACAAAATAGCCACATCCTGAATTGGATCAATGTATTTGATCTGATCAATTTCTGTAAGAGTAAAAGTGTCTGAAATTCTGAATCAACTGTCACGACTGATTTAGTTGTATTGGAGTCATGATATTATTAAACCTTAAAGTCATTGTTGCAAAGACAGCTTATGCATTAGATTATCCTCAAATATACACAGAGAGATTAGTATCCAGTGATATGCTAGATTCTCTAGATACATAATTTTTGTTAAGATGTGTGCTTGGTTTTGAATAAAGTTGGGAGAGAAGGATGTAAGACTTGAGAAATTTATTGAGCAGAAACACTCTGAATACTTCATGGCTATTGACCAGGCAGTAATGGAAAATGAGAACCAAGAAATAAAACTCATATCAACATACTGAAATCTCATCTGTCTCTCTCTATAAGCCTTACATGTAAGCTTTGGCAGCAGTTTGAACTTTGTCATTCCAATAAAGTTCCTGAAATTCACTAGATACCACTTTTTTTTTAACAGAAAAACGTCAGCAGGTATATTTATCTGGTCATGAAAAAATACATTTTACTTTTTCAAATGTCATATCACAACTGTTTATTTGTATTAGCAATATACATTACTGGCCCATTTCAAAAATCTGTGAATACATGCACATTATTAAAACATCATTCATAAAGTTTAATAATATACTAACTGGAGAAGCACACTTAGTTGTCTGCACCTCAGAACATTTTCACTATACTATTGAATTTTTCTTAGTTGAACAGAGAACTGCTTTTAAACTTTCTTTGGGGAAATTTAGCTAAATTTTTCCACTCTTAAACTTATTCCGACTGTGATTTAAATCTGTGAACACACACATGCATGTATACTGTGTTTTATATAACTCAGATAAAACTTTTTATCATAAATCCAACATTACTGAAATGGAATGTATCATAAACAGTGGCAAAATATACTTGACTTTGCAGTGTTGTTCTTTCTTTATGGCAAAAAATTAATGTGGAGTCTTATAACCAATGCTATCTTAGAGGAATGTAGAGTGGTGATGATGACATAATAACTACTCTTAATTTCTTACACTGTCTCGGGGATTGCCTGAAATATGTTGCATACTTCATTTAATAGTCACAAAAGCCCCACGCAGGAGAATCTGCTGGATAACAGTCACAGGTGAGGACGTTAATTCGGGCATGCCTAGTGAATCTGGGTGTGACTTGCCCAAGCCACTGACTGTAAACTCGGGAGTGAGATTTGGACTCAGGGGCCTGATGCCAGAGCTTGTTCTTTTAAGGACGGTACAAGGAGCCAACTTAAAAAACAGCAATCCGTGTCCACTTTGTGCAAATGCCTGCACTGGGAAAGTATTGTAATTTCTAGATGGCATCATTAGGTGGTAAACTCATCTATGATTCTGGAAGGCATCGACATATTCAGGCAGAACAGCTTGTCTTCCTTCCATTTATAGTTTCTGTAGACTTTCTTTGGTCAGGCATGGAGCTGAGAAAATATTGGAGGTATGTAATGAGGAAAGGAATTCATTTAAATGAGACTGAGGAGCAAGCTTTGGCTCAAAATTAAGAATCAGCAGATGTGAGGGGATTGAGAAATACAAGTAGGTAGTTACAGAATAGCCATGGGGATGTAGAGTACAGCATAGGAAATGGAGCAGCCAAAGAACTTATACGCATGACCCATGGACATGAACAATGGTGTGGGGATTACCTGAGGGGGTGGAAGGTACTGGGTGAAAGGCGACAGAGGGGGGAAACCTGGGACAAGTGTAATAGCATAATCAATAAAATATAATTAAGAACAAAAATAAAAACACCGAAAAAAAAGAATCAGCAGATATGGGTTCTACTGCAGGTCTGCTGCCACTTCCTTGCTATGAGATAGGAGCTGTGAGAGGGGAGATATGAGTCCCTCCCCGTGACTAGGTTTCTCCATAATAATCTCTGCACTGCATCTCATGATTGTGAATATAAAATGAGATAAAGTAGTTTGCAAAGCACAAATGATAGTAGGTATAGTTGGCGTTACTAATTTCCAGTGGACTTGTTATAAACGTAATCATTGACCAAAGATCCTTTTCTGCATGCCCTGAGCCTCACAAGAGAAGGGGTGTGTGTGTAACAAAGCAGAATTAGGCTCTGAGAATCTAAATGAAATGTGCCACAGCTCTGTACTGTCATTTCATTAGCATCAATTAAATTAGTATTGCTTCTACATACAGGTACAACTGTTCATTTCTCTCCCTCTGTCTCTGTCTCTCTTGATCTTGCTCTAAAATGGTGGAAAATGTATTATCTTTGGTTCTAGAGGCAAACAGGCCAAGTTTGGGTCCCAGCTTCATCACTCAATTGTGCCACCACGAGTCTACTACATAATTCTCTGAGTCTCAATTTCCTTATGTTCAGATAGGAAGAGCACCCTTTATTCAAGACATTTTTGAGAATGAATGGCATAAGGCACTTAGAATATGGCCAAACACATAGTAAGGATTTAAAATATTAGGTATTTATTATTGTTTTAATAGATTGCAACCATCCATCACTATTTTAACCCACAATAAATTCCATATGAACACAAAAATTCTGGTATGGAAAATGTGAAAATGCTGTTCTTGGCACCATGGATGATATAGACATAATTAAGTACCGTCTACATTTTTAAAGAGATTACATGTGGTTCAGTTTCTGCCAAATCAATCATTTTGCTCATTTAGTTCATCCAATTTGATGTATTATACTAAGCAATGAACTAGCATTTTTATTTTTAAAAACATGTAGGCTGTCATTGTGTAATCTATAAAAACCAACTTGGGGTAATTGTTCTGGACTAACCCCAAACATTATCCCTTTCTCCAGTTGGGGATCACGTTCATCAGCAATTTGTCCTTGCAACACTACTTGAATGCTCGGTTTCATTTCTTCCCTTCTTTACATGAAGGCAGCTATTTTTGAGTCCCTTGGAATCTTCCCCATTTTATCTACCCATCATCTTCTTCCAGATGGCCTTGCCACATTAAATTCCCATGTATGCTATATTGTTGTTCATCTTGAAAGTCTCTCCAAATTTTTCCTGAAAATTTATCCTAAACACCCTAAGTTGTCTTCTTTTAATTTTTCCCTGTGTTCTGCACCCATAACATCTTCATCTTTGGGAGGCAGTTAAGATCAATGACTTTGTAGCCAGATTCACTGACTTCAAATTCTAATCACCTATGTGATCTTAGGTGAGTTAATTATTTTTGCTTTGGTTTCCTCATCTGTAAGACAGGGTTCTTAAAAGTAGCATATACTATAGAGGGTCATTGTGACAATTAAATGAGTAAAATGCTTAGAGTCATGCTATATAAATGTTTATGGTTATTATGTCTGCTTGTGATCTCTCATCCTGGGTTGCTGATGCTGTCATATAATTCAAAATTTTACCACTTCAATAAATTGGAAAATGTGGAGTAGGAACCAAACAACAGAGGGAATATGGAAAATGGATTCAGATAAAAAATGATAAAGCTGCAATGAAATGAGAAAGTTATAGAAGTTTAGGTAGGACCATATTTTCTCTTTTTTATCATTTTTTATTGTTGTTCAAGTACTGTCATCTCCATTTTCCCACCACCACATTCCTCTGCCCTACCCACCCTCACCTCCCACCCTCCATCCTTCCCCTCTTTGGCTTCGTCCATGGATCCTTTATACATGTTCCTTGATGACCCTTTCCCTTTTCCCCCCATTATGTCTCTCCCCTCTCCCTTCCGGTTACTGTCAGTTTGTTTTTTATTTCCATGTCTCTGGTTAACAATAGATGAAAACCAAAAGCCTTGGAAATCTGAGAACAAGTAATGATAAAGATGGACTAGAAAAGATAGCTGAAAAAATATCATTGGTTAGCATGGTTACAGCAATTTTCACAGCGTCATGCACTGGAAGAGAGATTTTAAAATACCAAGGAGTAGATAAAATGTAGGGTGAAAGGCAGCAGTAAAAATTTGGAACAAAAAGTACTAGCAACTCTGTAAGGATATTGGATATGAGTCAGGTATGCAAGAGGAAAGAAAGAAGCCACAGAGTGGGACAGGTCAGTGCTAGAGAAGTGAGAGGGAGTTTAAGCCACATTCTTAAGGATATTACTAATAGGGTAGATGAGCTTTCCATTGCTTCTCAAAGGAAAGGCAGGGGGTTGGTAGGGTGGTGAAAGAGAAAAGAAACAAAGAGAGACAGGAGCATGAGGTAATGGAGAGGTCAATAGTCAGGGAGTCAAGACAATGAACTTCTCTATTTCTAGTTCTCTCAAGAAGCAGAGGCACAACCTCAGGCCAGTCTCTTAACATTACTGGACTAGATAAATTTGAAGTCCTACAATTCTTTTCTCCTCTTAATCCTGATGATGATACATGTTGAGATGAACGTGGGTAGGAAGAAGGTGCATACATATATCAGATAACTTCTGATCCTAGGAAAATAAAAATCAAGGTCATCCCCATGAACCAATCTCACAGATGGGCACACGGGTGAATCTTACTTGCTGAGTGAAGGAAGCCAGACACAAAAACCTTACACTCTATGATTACGGTTACATGAGGTTCAAACACAGGCAAAACTCATCTTCTGTGTTAGAGGTCAGAAGAATTGTTACCTTCTAGAGAATGGAGTGACTTGAAGGAAACATTTTGGGGTGCTAAAATATTCTCTATGTTGCTCTAGGTGGAAATCATACAGGTGCATCCCCATGTCAAAGTAATGGAGCTGTACACCTCAGATGTGTGCACGTTAGTGTTGTAAGTTGTACCTCAGCTGAAAAGAAAAAATACATAAACATCTAATTTAAGAAAGAGAGAAAGATCTGCTCAAAATAAAACTAGAGTGAGAAATTGAGGGCCTGGGTGCAAGGCAATTTCTAAGGGGATGGTATCTAGGTCAATGCGAGACAGATACATGGATTGGATTGTCTCATAGCAGGTACACAGATATGTTAAATGCTTAACATAGCAAATAGCTACTATTATTGAACTACTCAATACTGTTTATATTGAATAGAAAATAGTTACTATTATTGAAAAATCATTTGTAATGATTTTATAAATATATTCCACATGTACTCATGATATATAACATATGAGGTCTGTTCAGAAAGTATCCAGCTATGTAATATGAAAAACAGAGACATTGTTGAAGAAGATATGAGATACAAGAAACATTGTACATAGGACAGTGACTTCTCAGTCCTCTTCAAAGCAGGCATCTTGAGACCTCACACAGCTCTCCAATCTTTGTTGATTGCAACCGATACCTGTTCAACACTCTCAGGTGCTCTGCTTCTTGCAGGCCTTCCAGAATGTGTCAAGAATCACTTTCAACAGGTTCTTGACAATTTTTGAAGTACTTGTGCCACATTTTTATTTGCTCTGCACTCATTGCATCATCCCTGAAAGCCTTCTGAATCATCTGAATAGTTTCTTTGGAGGAATGTTCAAGCTTAATGCCAAATTTGATGTAGATTTGCTGCTGTACCTGCTCAGTGATGGCCACACAGGACACATGTTCACTCAACGGCATCTACCGGCCCCACTGATTTGCTGCTGTACCCACTCAGTGATGGCCACATAGGACACATGTTCACTCAGCAGCGTCTACCGGCCCCACTGACTAGTACAGTGAAGTCATCATTGTTCATGCATGTGCATTCCAGCCCACTCTCCTTGGCTGCCAGGTTACATCAAAGTTGCAAACTGTTCTCATTATATTAATGATGCCTGGACTTTTTCCAGACATTACAATGATTTTCAAAGTGCTCTGCTAAGTTTCAATGCCTCACGGAGAGCTCAGGTCACTGTGAGGGGTGAGGTGAGGGTGATCCAGCAGCCTGAGCTTCCTACCCTGGATAGGCCACTGCGGTTCTACTTTAATCTGTTTTGTAAATTGTGGTTCAGTCACAAGAGTTAATATGTAAACAGATTCCACCGCTAAAAATATTTGAGTATATAGTAGGAAGTTATACACAGATGATGTGTGATCTGAAAAACACAGGGTCATTGGGGAAATTTTATGGAAGAATTAATGCATATTCCAAGTATCATTACATTCTTCTTCAAGCTGAAGGTCCTAAGCATGTTGTTGGGAACACGAAGGAGTGGAGTGCCTGTCCTTACATAGTTCAAAAGCCATGGAAAAAAGCCCCGCAAATTGGGCCACAGTGTTTCTGATCTTCCAAGTTTCAAGATTCAGGATGAAAGAAGTGTTGCGCTTTTTCTGTTTGTTAGCCTTGACTCTCCCTGATAAAAGAAGTCTTGCTTGAACTCTCCTTTCGGCCAAAAATGTCTGCCTCCCACCCTGCCTTTTTTGAGTTTCTAGAGCAGGTCACATAAAGAGAGCTGGAAGGACAATGTGATTTTATGAGTGTTTTATGGAGTGTTTGTCACACTCCAGTTCCTTATTTACACACTTGTGGTGGGGAGGAGGAAGGAGGTGCCTATGATGATCACTGTTATTATTGTAATTCTACCACGCATCCCACCAACCGGTGGGAGCTTCCTGTTTTTGCCACCTTTGACAGCCACTTCTGCCTCCCCACCCTGCAGGTCCATTCTTCTCTCCATCTGTTCAATTGACACCTGTGACACTCATCAGGCCTTTGTTTTTATACCTCTCCAGATTTAAATATCGCTCATTGTTTTTGTGTTTACTTAGACTCCTGTCCGTCATCAGCCAAGTCACTGTGTGCAACGCGGTAGACTTTTTCTTTAGTTGGGCTTCCTTTTCCAGGGCCCTAGTGGACGCTTGAACGTCCCTGATCATGAATGTTGGCAAAGTCTATCTTTGGTTGTGTGAGTGTGTGTATCTGTGAGAGGGAGTGAGAGGGAGTCAAATTGCCACCTAAAATATCTATCTACCTCGCTCAACGAAGATATTCACATTTTATATTTATATTTATCCCTTCGTATATACCTTGGGATGTATATGTACAAAACCGCCACAGTTAAAATAAAGATCATTAAAACAGGTATTCTAAAATAGTTTCAATTGCAGCATTTTATTTGTCATTAAAAAAATTCCAATGTGGGCCATGCATGCTGACGTGGCCCCTCTTTGGACATCTTGTTATTTTAAGCATGTCTGTACTTTGTATTTCATGTTTTTCTCATAGATTTGATGCTAGCTAACTAAAATCAGGAGAAAAAAATCGCTACTTTGTGTCATACCATGAATTATTTTTCAAAAGGTGAACATGTTTTTAATCTGTAATAGTATAATTTATGTTCTAATGAGCAAGGAGTTTTAGAGGATCCGATCAGAGAAGCATGGAGCAGTTGGAACACACACCACATTCCTGAACTTCCCACACAAATGTTTCCGTGCACTTCAGCCCATTCCAAACCTCAGATTTCCTATAACCTCACGAGGAGCCTCCTGCTGCTATTCTTCCCTGATAAGCTCCACATATATTTACTTTACTGTCTCACCTTCTCCATCAAATGGAATTAGAAGGAAATAAAGGGCTCTTGGCTTTTACAATTTATTATCCTTTAGAGAATTAATGTTTGTACTTTTCAGCCACAGAAACCTTTGTTCAAACAAAATGTTACACTGAAGCCAAGAGTGGAAAGCAGCTAAATGTTAGGTTGCTCCAGGTGAATTAGGGTGGGGACCTACAGCCCTGCAGCTGGGCTGTTCCTACCTGACAGCAGCTCCAGGAGAGCTCTGCAGAGCCATGTTGAATCTGTTGACTTAGTGGTTCTCAATTCTGGTCATTAACTAGAGTCATCTAAGGAACTTCTTAAAAATACCCCTGCTTGGAACCCACCCCAGATATTGTGATCTAAATTCTATGGGTCAGGGCCCAGACAATTGTTTCTTTTTCAGGGCCCCAGATGTTTGAATGCGCAGCCATGGTTAAGAGCTCCTGCTTTAGAGCAAGGCTTCTCAATTCTGAGTGTGCATCACGATCACCCGGCACTTCCTAAAGCACAGCTGCCTGCACCCCACTCCCAGAGTTTCTGAGTTTGTAGGTCTGGCATGGGGCCCAAGCATTTGCATTGCTAATAATTTCCCAGGTGATCCGGGGAATACATTTTGAGAACCACTGCTTTGGAGAAATGGTGAAATTGGCCAGGATAATATCACTTCTGCTAGGGTCTGAGAAAAAAACAACAACAACTTCCATTGGATTTGGTCTTTTCTATCCTTTTTTGAATTAACAAATGTAACTCTTATGCCCAATCATGCCCATCACTGAAGATACCAATTATTTCAGGCAGGCATATGATCTATGGGGCTGTGATTCTTTCTCTCAAGCCTCTGCTCTAAAACCTGTCACAGTGTTTTCCTGGACAACTAATTATACTTGAACAAATTTTCCAAATGATAAGAATACTAGGACAATATATTAAGAAGAAGACTTACCAAAACACACACACACACACACACACACACAAACAATTAAAAAATAGGCAAAGGACCTGAGTAGACACTTCTCCAAAGAGGATATACAGATGGCTAATGGACATATGAAAAAATGCTCAACATCACTAATTATCAGAGAAATGCAAATTAAAACCACAATGAGATATCATATCAATGAGATATCATATCACACTGGTCAGAATGGCTATCATCAATAAATCAACAAACAACAATTGCTGGCGAGGATGTGGAGAAAGGGGAACACTTCTGTACTGTTGGTGGGAATGCAGACTGGTGTAGCCACTGTGGAAAGCAGTATGGAGATACCTCAAAAAGTAAAAATGGATCTGCCTTTTGACCCAGTGATTCTACTTCTGGGAATATATATGAAGGAGCCAAAAACACTAATTAGAAAGAACATAAGCACCCCTATGTTCGTTGCAGTGTTATTTACAATCACCAAGATATGGAAGCAGTCCCAGTGTCCATCAGTAGATGAGTGGATAAAACAACTATGGGATGTTTACACAATGGAATACTACTTGGCTGTAAAAAAGAAGAAAATTTTACCCTTTGCGACAGTATGTGTAGACCTGGAGAACATTGTGCTGAGTGACATTAGCCAGGCAGAGAAAGACAAATACTATATGCTTTCACTTGTATGTTGAATCTAACAAACTGAACTAACATGCAAAACAGAGAGAGACTTATAGATGGAGAACAGATGACAGCTAGTGGGGGGATGGGGAGGTTAGGGGGTGGAGGGATTGAGCAAAAAGGAAAAAGGACTCATGGACATGGACAACAGTACAGTGATTGCTGGGGGGAGAGGGTATAAGGGGACTAAATGGTAATGGAAAAATATAATAAAGATTATATATTTTTAAAAAATAAGATACTTTAAAATGAAGAAATGAACAAATATGATAGGGTCTGCACAGAGTACATCATATAAGCCCAAGTGTCATGTTTGGCAACTCAGAGCCGATGAAGACCAGCATTTGCCTTTAAGGAAATTACCCAAACATCACTAAGCTGCTTGGTTGCCTTCTCATCTCTTCCCATGCACTTCTCCTGCCTTTCAGACAGATAGACAAGATCTAGGGAGAGGGAAAGTGAGATATTTACTTCCTGAAAATCATTTTGGAGCAACTGGATTTGGAAAAAGGTGTTAATAATTACTAAAAGTTAAATGAAGTTTTGGGACTCCAACAGACTTCCTGCCAGAATGTCCGCTTCAAGCCATGCCAGGCTCAGTGACTTGGAATCATAAAGCAGATGAGCTCGAGCTGGAGCTGGGTGTTTACCAGGCACCTCCGTGAACTAGGAGGTTGGGGGAAGATAAAACTTAGGTCGAAAATTCCTGCCATAAACTGGTGTAACAAGGCATGAGTCAGTGGGAAGGTCCCATCCCATGTTCCACTAGTTTCCTGAAATATAACAGAGGCAAGAGTTTGGTAGGGACTGTTTGGCATGGGAGTGGTTGGTGTTGACTGTTATGTGTTAAACTGCATCTTCCCCAAATTCATGTTGAAGTTCTAGCCACTTTATTTGTACTACAGAAGGCAACTTTCTTGAGAAAAAGGGTTGTTGCAGATGTAATTAGTTAAGATGAGATTGTTAGGGGGGGGGCCCAAATCCAATATGGCTAGTGTCCATATAAAATGGGGAAATCTGGACAAATACATACAAATAGGCAGACTTCCATATTAAGATGAAAACAAAGACTGGGAAGCCAAGGAACCAACCCTGCTGACACCTTGAATCAGACCCCTGGCCTGTAAGACTATGAGACTGTAGCTTTCTGTTGTTTTATTCACTGAGTTTGTAGTAATTTGTAATGGCAACTCTAACAAACTAATATACTGGCCTAGAATAACATGTTGGATAACTGTGCTGTGGGGGAAGGCCCATGCAGCCCCTCCCAGAGAACTCAAGTGCCTCATGAGGGAGCCGACATTGGATGAGGCACAGAAGGCCAGTCTTGACCAGACAAAGAAGCAACAACCAACGAGTACAGGTGCTCAGGAGCAGAGAGTAAAGACATGAGACAATAATCAACACTTGTCCCTTTCCTCCTGCCTGCTTGTCATAGTCATGGTTGCTGGGTCTGGAAGAGGGAGCAGGAAAGGGTTGTGGAAGCCAGCCTCATCACTTGCCCCAGTTCGTGGCTGCTGGGGGTAGGGTGGTAGGGAAGTAAAAGATGAGATCTAAATTACTTGATATGGAAGTTTGAAGCAGGATTGAATTTTAGTAATCCAAAGGGACAGAAAAATCATAAACTTTACTCAAGATATTGCTAAGGTGTGGAAAAGGGAGAACAAGAATAACAGTGAGAAATTGTGACCAGAGAAAAGTAAGTTTTCTTGACTATACCCCACTGAGACTTACTGGAACTTGTCAAAAATGGGGGGTGATAATAATAACACAACAATAATACATGGCTAATACTTACTTTGCTCTTAAAATTATATTCTGGGATAAATGACTTATATGCATTATGCCAATTAATTCCTACAGACTCCCAGTGAGATAGGAGATACAATTATTATATATTAAGAAACTGGGTCCCAAAGAGGAAAACCTGTACATGGTCAGTCCGCCAGCAAGGGTTAAAAGCCAGGATTTGAACTTCTGCCAAGAGATTCACAAATGCCTGAGTTCCCAGTGGTATTATATTGCCTCTACATGATTTGTTCCTGAACCCCAGCAGGCCTTCCACCCCAAATAAGCTCTTCTCACCACTTTCCATTAAGTGCTCACTCACGATTACTGCAGTACCTTTCATGACATGCAACTGAAAGATATAGCTACTCTACATGTAAACAATCTTCAAATATTGAGGTGGGTTTTGTTCTCCTTCAGAGTTTCTGAAAGCAAATGCCCAACTTTACTATTTCCTCGGAAAAGTCATAATCCTAATTTTAAGAACTAAGTCATCAACCCACCCTAATTCTGGTTACTATGACCATAGCCATGACTCACCACTTCATAGGACAATGTTATAATACATTGATGGGAAAGATATGATCATCACCCATGTTAAGAAAAATAAGTCAGGAGTTCTGGCCAAGATGGAGGTGTAGGCAGAAATGCCTCACTTCCTCACACAACCAAAAGAAGGATAACAACCAATGTAAAAACAAAAGATAACTGGAACTGCCAGAAAATCAAACTGCATGGAAGTCCAACAACCAAGGAGTTAAAGAAACATTCATCCAGACTGGTAGGAGGGGAGGAGACAGGGGCAGAGAGGACACATGGCAAGGCAAGGTGGCAGGCCGTGGGGCCAGGGTGATCCCACATTCATGGGCTGATAAGCTGGGAGGAACAACTGGGGGAGCAAGACAGACTGCTGAAACTTTCAGCTCAGGAAACTGAAGGCTCAAAACCTCTAACTGTAAAAATCTGTGGTGGTTGCAGTGGTGGGAGAAACTCCCAGTCTCGCGAAAGTGGGGAGAACAAGAAGCATTGTTTTGTCTCTGACCCCTCCCACCACAATGCAGCAAAGAGGTTGCCCCGCCCCTGCGAATACCTAAGGTTCCTGTCCTTACAACTTAACAGGTGCACCAAAACCAAGAAATATGGCCCAAATGAAAGAACAGATCAAAACTCCAGAAAAAGAATTAAGTGATGATGAGATAGACAACCTATCTGATGCAGAGTTCAAATCAGGTAATCAGGATCCTCACAGAATTGATTGAACTCATTCGCAAAATGAAGGAAGAAATGAAAGCTATACAAAGTGAAATAAAGGAAAATATAAAGGGAACCAACAGTGAAGGGAAGGAAACCGAGATTCAAATCAACAATTTGGAACAAAAGGAGAAATAAACATGCAACTGGAACAGAATGAAAAAACAAGAATTCAAAAAAATGAGGAGAGGCTTAGGAATCTCTGAGACAACTTTAAATGTTCCAACATCCACATCATAGTGGTGCCAGAAAAAGAAGAGGAAGACAAAGGAATTGAAAATTTATTTAAAAAATATAATGAAGGAAAACATCTCCAATTTGGTGAAGGAAATAGACTTCCAGGAAGTCCAGGAAGCTCAGAGAGTACCAAGGAAATTGGACCCAAAAGGAACACACCAAGACACATCATAATTAAGTTACCCAAGATTAAAGATAAGGAGAGAATCTTAAAAGCAGTAAGAAGAAAGGAGAGAGTTACCTACAAAGGAGTTTCCATAAGACTGTCAGCTGACTTCTCAAAAGAAATCTTGCAGGCAAGAAGAAGCTGGAAAGAAGTATTCGAAGTCATAAAAAGCAAGGACCAACATCCAAGATTACTCTATCCAGCAATGCTATCATTTAGAATGGGAGGGCAGATAAAGTGCTTCCCAGATAAGGTCAAGTTAAAGGAGTTCATCATCACCAAGCCATTATTATATGAAATGTTAAAGGGACTTATCTAAGAAATACAAGGCAATCAAAAACTATGAACAGTAAAATGACAACAAACTCACAACTAACAACTGAACCTAAAAAACAAAAACTAAAACTAAGCAAACAATGAGAATAGGAACAGAATCGCAGAAACAAAGATCATATAGTTATCAGGGGGGAGGAGGAGGGAGAGAATGGGATACACAGGTTTAGAGAAATACATAATTAGATGCCCATGTTGCCTCCTCCATTTACCAGCTGGGGATCCTGGGCAGGTCATGTAACCTGAGTGTCCGTTTCCTCACCTATGTAAGGCTAATCTCAACTTTAGGTTTAACACTTAAACTAATGACTATGCAAAACACCTAGCACAGTGCCTTAAATTTAGATGTTCAATACGTGAATTAATAAATAAAAATTAGGGCAATATAAACATAAGATTAGAAATTTTTCTTAAAAGTTGAAATAGTCATGGTTAAGGGAATAAAATACAATACACTCTCTAGTCATTCTTTTTGCTCACCATTAAGTTAATTCCTTTATTTATCTTTATTGTATTTTTTTCCATTACCATTTAGCCTTATACCTCCCTACATGAATCCTTTTTCCTTTTTGCTCAGTCCCTCATCCTCCTAACCCCATCCTTACCTGTCATCCTGCTCTCCATCTATGAGTCTGTCTCTATTTGCCTTTAGTTCAGTTTGTTCTTTAGACTCCAAAAAGGAGTGAAATCATGTGGTGTTTGTCTTTTTCTGACTGGCTGATTTTACTTAACATAATATTGTCCAGGTCCATCCATGCTGTTGCAAAGGGTAAAATTTTCTTCTTTTTCACAGCCAAGTAGAACTCCCTTGTGTACGTATCCCACAGTTGTTTCATCAACTAAACTAATGATGGATTTTTGGGCTGCTTCCATATCTTCGTGATTATAAATAATGCTGAAATGAACATAGGGGTGTTTATGTTCTTTTGAAGTAGCGTTTTGGGTTCCTTTGGATAGATTCCTGGAAGTAGGATTGCTGGGTCAAAAGGCAGATCCATTTTTCATTTTTTGAGGTATCTCCATACTGCTTTCCACAGTGGCTGCACCAATCTGCATTCCCACCAACAGTGCAAAAGTGAAAAGTACTGCTTTTTCCACATCTTCACCAGCACTTGTTGTTTATTGATTTATTGATGATAGCCATTCTAAAAGGTGTGAGATGCTATCTCATTGTGCATTTCTCTGATGACTAGTGACGTTGAGCATCCTTTCATATGTGTATTGGCTATCTGTACATGCTACCTAATATGAAACTATACTATAAGGACATAGTAATCAAAACAGCATGGTACTGGCATAAAAACGCATAGATCAATAGAGTAAAATAGCCCAGAAATAAATCTATGGCTTTATAGTCAATTAATATTCAACAGAGGAAGCAAGCACATAAAATGAACTAAAGATAGTTTATTCAATAAATGGTATTGGGAAAATTGGACAGACACATGCAGAAAAGTGAAACTAGGCCACCTTTTTACACCACACACAAGAACAATTCAAAATGGATCAAAGACTTAAATGTTAGACCCCCAAACCATAAAAATTGTAGAAGAAAACACGGGCAGCAAAATCTTGGACATTGCTTGTAGCAATATTTTTTGCATATATCTCCCCAGGCAAGGGAAACAAAAGAAAAAAAACCACATTGATATATTCATTCTTATTCACAATCTACAAACTGAGGTATCCTATTCTGACATGATGTCGACACATTTTCTAGTTTGCTAAAGATTGGAATTATAAAAAACGACAATATTCTTACTTTCCTCTCGTTCCTTTTCATTGTATTCTTTATTTTTTTTCAAGATTTTATTTATTTATTTTTAGAGAGAGGGGAAGGGAGGGAGAAAGAGAGGAAGAGATATGCTAGAGAAACATCAATCAGTGGCCTCGCATGCCCCCAACTGGGGACTACACTTGCAACCCAGGCATGTGCTGGCTGGGAATCTAATCGGCAACATTTCACTTTGCAGGATGAAGCCCAATCCACTGAGCCACACCAGTCAGGGCTGTTCTCCTTTTCTTTTCAATCTTTTTGACATTAGATAATCGTTTTAAATAAAACGAATATTATATCATAACTCAAAACAGGTTCCCTGGTCTGTATCCCTTGTAGAGGGATGTAAGGGTCATATTGTTTATAGCTAACATGTAAACTCCCTGAAAGTAGAGTTTTGTTGTTGGGGGTGTTGCTCAGTGATGTCTTTCATGTGTCCAGGGCAGTGCTCAACATATAGGAGACCTTTAGAAAGTATTTATGGAACTAGTGAAAAAGTTTCTTAAAAATCCAATTTATCAATCTATTTTCTTTTTTTTTTTTTTATTAAGCCACAGAATTGTGCTGCTAGAAATAATTGTGGGTCTAAAAGATTTTTTCTGCTGGTGGGGTTCAAAGTGGTTTGTAGTAGAACCTCTGTGGATAATGGGGAGGCTGGGTGCTCCTCCTAGGACTGGGGGTGGGGAAAAGCCACTGCCTGCTCAAACTCTGGTCCCCAAACACAGGCAACGGGTACCTCAATCTCTAAGGCATTAGTGGCACATTGTAGCTCTCGTTCCTGGATGCGGTAACTGAAGTGTAGCTGTAACAAAGAAGTTATAAAACTGAGTTCAGAAGTCTGTATACCATTAACGGTTTTCTTGCCTACTCATCACAAGGCCTCCCTGTTTATTTCAAAACAATTGCTTGAACTCATGGATATTCAATAGCCTGCCGACTTTATATGTATGTAGGAAAGAATAAAACCATAGGAACAGAGTACTTATTTCCTTCCTTCCTTCCTTCCTTCCTTCCTTCCTCCCTTACTCCCTCCCTCCTTCCCTCCCTCCTTTCCTTCCCTCCTTCCCTCTCCCACTCTACTGCCCTCCAATGGTTTGTTTTGTTTTTGTTTTCTTTAGTGACCTGGTAGTTCTCTCAGAGACTAATTTAACTACATTGCTTTCTAAATTAGAAGGGTTTGCTGAAGGATTTCTCTTCCCGGCACAGGTTATCTGTAGCAATCTGACAGAATTCTACAGCTAACCTGTAGAATGCGCATCTGGTGTGATTCACTGGAAACATTTACCAATCTGGTATTCCCAACAGCTCTGCTGCCTGTGGTGGTAAAACTTAAAAGGCCCTCACTGCTGCCTTTGCAGCCACCTCAGCTAGAAACACAGACCTTGACCTCTAACTTTACCACTCCCTTTGCTCACTTAGGAGAAAGAAATGCTGGCCCTGGGATTGCTCCCTTAGAATAGGTAGTTGTCCTGATAACTAAAAGCCCCACATGCTTTGATTACACCCATGTAGGTTTTAATGAAGGTCAACTGGGAGAGTCAAAGCACCTTGAATCTCTACACAAGCAAGGAGAAGTCCTCGGACAAAAGATATCAAATGCTATTGTTAAGAAGTACAACAGAAAATGGGTGTTTAGTGACTCTGTCAGGCACCTACCAGTACTTTCCCACAGCTCCAGTCGTAAGATCACTGGAGTCACTCAGTCTGCTCATAGATGATCTATGGGGACTAGAAAGCTAAAAATATACCCCAAAGAAACTAATATTTTGTAGAGAATAAGAATATCTACAATGTTTGCCATGTAAACGTATGTGAGATTAATAATGAATTTTAGAAACTATACACATACAGATGGGATTACATAAGGATTTGTAGGTAAGAAATGAAGCATAGTAATTTCCAAGTCAAATACCCTCCAAATATTTCCTCTTTTCTCTCCTGTTTTTCATCAACTGGGTGAAGACACACAGCTGTGATTCAGACGCTGGTGCCACAGATGAGTCAGAGATGACGAAGAGGTCCACGGTTCTTGGCCAGCCTGATAACAGACTGTTGAGCTATCAACCAGCAATGACAGTGTTCTGATTCAGTTATGGTGGCCCAAAATGAAGTTAGGACTCAGAGCAATATTAACACTTTATATCATCAGTTTAGATGGTAGGCTATTTGGGAACATTTCTATTACTTAGGCAGAGACTCCTATCTTTCTTTTTGTCGCTTAAAACATATTGAAAAAAATCGATAATAAAGTGTCCTTAGTTCTTTAAGTTTTCCCACAAATGCCTGGGTGCTACTATGTTATTTTCCATTATTTAGCCTACCATATGCAATACTTCTACCATTTCAGGTTGAAAAATAAAATTTGTTATAAAATGCAAAATTGATAGCATAAATTATTAATGTTTCCCTGAGCCCCAACTTTAGACATAGGTTTCCTGACCAGTCATGTACTAGGTTCCTCAAAGGATACCAATCAAACAGGCCTCCACTCCATTTAATTTTATTTCATTTTCACTGAACTAAGTGGTTAAGAGCTTAGAGTTGAGAGTCTAACTGGTCTAGAAAACACTAGTAGCTGAACCACTCATTTGTTATGTATTTTAGAAAATTGCTTATGCATCTTAGAAATTTGAGTCTTAACTTCAAAGACCTGTAAAAAGAGGAAAATAATATTTTACTGGTTGGTTATAAGAAATAAATGAGATAACATGTATCAAATGCTTAGTACAGCACTCAAGCTAAATGGCAGTGGGTTTAACAGTATGATGTTAGGGCCCTAGGGCTCGGTCTAACAATGGAGCATCACAGGTGACAATAAAGAAAGCACCAAGAGTCAAGTATGTGCTCCACATCCGATGTTTAGAGGAGCATCATTTCTTGAGTTACCTTTCATGGGGCAGTGAGGAGAAGCCAGCTTGCTTCCGAATGGAGCAGGGGGAGGTGGGGGATGACAGAGGAAGGACTGGGAAGGGCAGTTCTGCTTTAGAGGGGTACAGGGATGGTGAGGTGAAGCTACCTCCTCATCTTACTTGTGGGAGTGATTTTCCCCAATGAAGCCAAATAAGAGGGGCCTCAATATTTGGGGAAGATGCAATGTCATATCCCCCTGGCCTTCTGTCCACTCACTAGCGTGTGTAGCTGCACTTGGTTTCTAATGTAGGAGTAACAGCTAGGAAAGAGACACTGAGATTTCCAAGGAGTGTGGAAGGGGCATTCTATAAGGGCTTCATAACCCCAGTTGGACAGAGGAACTTGTAGGTCAGGTGAAAATAGAGGGCTGGTGATGTTGGGAGATCACAGGGAGAATCAGGGCCCTCTGTAGGGAGAGTTTCCTGTGGAACAGGCAGTGGATGCTGGGAGAAAGGATTACTTTGAAGAGAATATGAGAGTGAAGCTCTAAAATAAATGATTGCATCATAAAAATAGCATAAGGCCATGTTAATAACTGTCCATGAAAGTAGCTCTATTACTGAAACTCTCTGTGCCGAAGGAAAATGGGAACTTGCTACCTTATATGTATGCCACCTTGGAGCCAATAAACAGAATGGAAATATTTTAACCATTTTTGAGGTCCAAGTAGGATCAATCTAAAAAAGTGATATCCGTCTTCTGATTTTGTGACATTTATTTTCTTCACTTTATGGAATTTCTATAGGCTTAGACCAGTGTTGCTCAACCTTTTAATTTTCCATTTTATTTTTGTCCCCATAGAATCCTTTTCAGCTTCATTTTCCACAATTGTCCCTCCATCGTGAAATCTTAATACCCCAGCTATGCTGTATGTCTTTTTATGCACTCTCTGTATATCTTTGTCTTATACACGACGAGAGTAAGGGTTTCTTTGCCCTTCAAGAACCATTTCACCCTGTTGGGGTCAATAACGCTCCTGTTGAAAACAGACTAGGGTGACAGATAGACAAGCTCCTAGTCCGGCTGGGCATGGGTTTCCTCATCTCTAAAATTAAGAATTCAATTCATAAAATGTTTCTTATGTGCTAGGCATTGTTCCAGGCCTAATGATACAAAAATGAAAGAAGACATGATGCTATTCTGAAGGAAGTGGTTGCTGTATGTTCTACAGAGAGCGTTTCCAGTAGGTGATATCTGTGCCTTCCATGGCAAGATCTGTGATGGACATCACAGCTCTTACACTGGAAGTTTCCCTTGGGTGGCTTAATGGAATTTAAACTTTTTTTCTTTTCTGCTTTTACATTTTTATTATAAAAAATTAAAAAGTTTATTTTTTTTCAAAAAAATTTCAAACTGTTAGAGTCGGAGGGAGTGCAGAGAACATCTCACCCAAATTTCTTGGGTCCTCAGACCATCCAGCAGCATCACCACTGTTGGCCACTTCATTGCCTGTAACTGTTCACTAGTGCCTTGGTTTTAGTCCCAACTCTCTCACCAACAAAATGAGTGGCTGTGGTTGAATTTTTGACCAATTTTTGCTCTCAGTATCCTCACCTATGAAATTTAGAGGGTGAAATAGAGAATTTCCAAAGCTTCTTTCACTAAAAAAATCTTAAAATTCTGAGATTTTTTTCTTAGGTGCACAGGAAGTTGTGCCAGTATTCAAAGGTGATATAAAAATTAATTATTATTTCATAAGATAGTAGTACACCTTCACTTTAGAAATGAAAACTATAAATAAGCCACATTGCATGTTAGTCAACAATACTGATTCTTTATTTCATTTTTCACGCATTTCCCTAGAAGGCATTATCTTAGTTCTGTCAGTCTTTTTGGATCCTATCTTTTTCTACCTTCAAAAAGCACAGTTGAAGAAGTTCTACCAGAATTGATTTATCATGTCTGAACTTTGACTTTGGGCATACTACCTAACATTTTAATTCTTAATTTAACAATCCACAAGCTGCCTTTCTAACTAACTAACAGTAAATTGATTTGCCATTATTAGAAAGTCATTGCCAATGACCTGTTCTGCTCCCTTCTGGATCTCATTGAACTCCATGATATTCTTTAACATCTTCTTTTTGTCTATAGGACTCAGGCCAAGATTGGCTAAATCTTTGTCGTGATTTAGTGCTGAATCATTGTGATTATTTTCTGATGTGCTCTCAGACTTCGAGTGTCCTCCTCTAGCATTCTATGCAGAACTGCACATAGCAGCATTCCCGAGTGAGATTCCATCAGTATTTTATGTGATGCCAAAATAAGATCAACACCATAAAATATGCTTTATAATAATCTTCCGTGCTGTTCTTTCTCGGCTGTCAGAGATCATACAGATGGTTTGGTGAAAAGACCACATTGACTCCCACAGAGTACCCTTCACATTTCTCCTTGATAATAATTTAAAACTTTCATTGCTAGTCATTTTTTTTTAAATCATTAAAACAGTTTTGTTTTGAGAAATGGGATAGAAATAATTTTCTCAAGATGAAAGATGGTAGCCCTTTCCTGGGGTGGTTGGGAAGAAAAGATTCATCACAGCCCACGTATTCTCTGTGGACTTAACTTTGGTTTAGAATACTGTGGGGAATGGAAAAGAACGTTAGAGCCATCAGAGGAAAACTGATTTCCTAAGATACTGTTGACCGATAGCACTTACTGCAATGATAAAAATATGCTATCTGTGCTAGGAAGTGCTGCAGCTTTTAAAATGTGGCTCTTGTGATTGAGGAAATACATTTTTAAGTTTTATATTAATTTAAATTGAAAGAGCCACATGTGGCTAGTGGCCTCCATATGGACGGCACAGCCCCGGGAAGTAATGTGACCAGTACTGGGCGCCCAGAGACCACATCTGTAATCCACTAGTTAATAACTGTGTCCCTGGGGAATCTTTCTGTCTCCCCTTAGAAACAGAGAGACAATCACTGTGTCTACTTCTTAGGCTGTTGTTGTATGTAAAAAAGATAATTTATGCAAAGCGCTTGACATAGTACCTTTTACATTATACTTGCTATACATGTTAGGCATTATTTTAATTATTTTTAAGAGGTATGGTGTAGTCACTTGAGTTAGGAAACTGAACTAATATATTTTTCTCTCACAAGAGCACAATCAGTTCCATAATAACTGAGGGGGTGGGAAGTCCTTCCTAAGTGAACTTGGGAATCAGGGACCTAAGCTTCCTGAAGTTAGTATTATTCCCTCTGAACACTCTTTGCTTCTTCTCAACATTTTCCTCTGTCATTGTCCAACATTTAAGAATGTGGAAGTTCTTCATTTGTCACTTAGTTGGCAATGATCAAATTACTTCTAGTTTTAACTTCACGTCCCCTGTAAGGCATTTGTGGAAATGAATAGGCTTCTGTGGAGAAATCTTCAAATGTCAACTCGATGAACAACCACGACCTTTGTGGACCCCTTTGGATGGAGCTCGTGTCTGTGCCCCTTGATGCGTGCTGTTGGTTCTTTCTATTCTCAACCAGGGACAGCGCAGTCCCTGAGTGCTCAGCCGTGTTAACAGGGGTGGTCTCAGGGTGGTGTGACTAATTGAGAAAGAAAAATTTACTTTCTTATTGACCAACATGAGTCAGCTAGCATTCATCTAAGCCTTTCAAATAGGCACTATAAAATTAAATTACATAAATCTTGCCTTGGAAAGCAGCACAGGAATTTAAGCACATTTAAGGATCAGTGGGTTGTTACTGAATGTCCATGGAAGTGCTTCCAGCATCTATGTTAATCGAAAATAAATTAAGAATAAGTGATATGACAATCATGTTGACCCAAGATGCATCATTTTTCCTCATGAGAAACAGATTTTGACTGATTTTACACTTCCTTTTTGCTTTTCATTTTTCTATTCTGTCAACAAAAATGGAAAAGGATGTTTGGGCTTTTCTCTACTTTTCCTCCACCGTTCCTCCAGAATAAAAGCTGACTTCTTTATCTTGCACCCAGCTCCAAATTATAAAGGGTCTGATGGCCACTAAAATTGTGCCCATTTCCTTTAAGGAGCATGTGAATGTATGTGTCCTAACATCTCATTTGGAGCTGAGTGCCCCCCAAGTCCTGCTATGCTTTCACTACATCGAAACTCATCAGCCAGAGCGCTGGAGTACCATGAACAGTAAAAAAATAAACCCTGTTCTGTCTGGCTGAACATGCTGTCCTTCTGCAGAAGATAATTTACAGTCTGTTTTCTTTTTCTTGCTAAACTACCACACTCTACCTTTTGACCTTGTTTTTTTTTCTTTTTCTTTTCTTTTTTAAATAGAAATGTGGGCTGTTCATACCATTCTCTATTTTCCTAATGATTCTCACTGATAATGATAAAATATGATCCCAATAACAATTAATTAAAGATTTTCATTAAATTTCAATCTGGGAACATTTTAATAGACTGATTGCCTCAAATCTTTTTGTTTTAATTTGTGAAACACAAGGCTTCTTGAATCATGATTCCTAATATTTTCCTAGGAATAACACCACGCTAAAGTCCTAATTAGTCCCTCAAACTTTACAGACATTATTTTATTTTTATTTCTGGTGCCAGTTTAGCACAAAGTACCTTTGCAGTAATTTCCTTTTGGAATTTTATTTTTTATCTTTGAGGTTAGCCTTTGAGGTTCATGGAGAAAATGTACAAGGGAGGGCAACTGTTATATCAATCATATTTAATCAGGCCCTTTTCTCAGAGTTATTTGCTTCTGAAAATGAAAAGGATGTCTAAACTAAAAAAACAACCATCACCTAAAATTTTTTAAAAATACACACATTCGACTGCAGATTGCCTGACAAAGAATTTCTTTCTTATAACAAGGACATTCTTCACTTTGCTATTAGAATTTTAGTTTGCAATGAGAAGTGGTATGTTATCATTTAGCAACACAGACTAACTTATTTTATTTTCATTTCAAAATTGTTAGGACACAAGGTTGGAAAGGGGGGCTTTGTCTAGTGTATTTTTCTTTCTTTTGTCCTTTTCAAGACACTTGAGACTAGGGCTATGTCCCCGCAGCTGTCCCAACGGAATATTTAGATAAATCAGTTTGACTCTATTAATATACTGTATTGATCCACAATTCATCTAATTGTTGAGAGGATATTAATGGATTCCATTAGTCCCTTTTCTAATTTCCACATGTTCTGAGGACCATAAATCTTTAGTTAGTCTACTTGTAAGAAAGAGCCAATTCCAACAGAACCAGCTGAAAATAGGACAAAGGATAGTGCTAGTCATTTTATTTGTGAAAGTAAGGTCTATTCAAATATTCTTCAAGTATCTCTCTTACAGATAGCAATTTATTTTAAGAAAAAAAACAACTGATAGTAGTATATTTACATATACCAACTTGTAAATGCAAATTCACACAGTATCTTTCCTGTAACTCAAGGGGTTACCGTGTTTATTCCAATTTACTGCCAGCACTTCTACTTGTGATTGGTACACTAATTTCAAACAGTGTTCTCTAGAAGAGATGGTTTTACCTATGCAACTAAGACAATGAGGGCTGCTTATTAACATTAATGTAAGCAACTGAGAAAATATTTGTTAAATGACTAGCACAGTGCCTGGAATACACAATATCTACTGAACAAACAAGTATTATTATCAAGACTTCTTTATCATCTCTAGTAATTTAGACAATGGTGGCCGGTGTTGTAAACAAGTGCCTTCTGTCACTCTTCTTTCAGAGAATGCTTTCAGCTGTTTGTCTGAAAACAACAAACAATGGGAAACAAGATATAATCTTAACTCCAGAGCAGAACTGATGGAATTTTTGGCTAAACAACACTGAATCCATCCATGCTGAATAACACAACCTGGAAACTTGTAAGGTTAGAGTGCTGGACTTAGGATGTTGGAAGGACAGGGAGAGATGGCCCAGTCAACGCCTTTATGATTGGACCAGGGACCTGATTCCATGGAAGGGAAAGAATTTGCTGGAGGTTTCAAAGGCACTGAGTTCAATTAGCCAGGAGTATGGTAGAGATTTGTCATATGTCACCACTTCCATCCTCTTTCCAACCTGTTACATGCTTCCACCTTAGTAAATATGAATTTAGGAATCATACCTCTCTGAGCACCTGACATGTGTGAAATACTTAGGCTTGTTGTTGTGGACGATGTGAAGATAAACAAGGGTTTGGCCTTCAGAAACTCTGTGTTTATATAAGGCTTCATGTTTCCCAATCCATGTGGTGTGACATATAAAGAAACAGTTGTATCTAGTGGTTCTTTAAAGAATATTTACATTTTGAAGATTCCTTAAAAGGATTTCAGACAACACATATACATATTAGGAATCTTCTCCCCTTTTCAAGTTTCCCACTCACAGTAGGCATTAATCTCTTCACTGCCTCTCATGACATAGGCCCCTCACCGCTACTGCGCACCCCCTTCATCAATATCTTCCCTCCATACACAGATTTCCTAAAAACAGAAAGAAAGAAAGAAAATAGAGGGTAATCTTCATATCAACTGCTCTCCTACCTTCCTAAACACTCTTAGAATACTTGTAAAAAATGTTTTTCTACCTTGTAGCATACAAGTAAAACTGTAAAAAAGAAGGATAAGTTTTTGGCAGCAAGAGATTGTTGAAAAAGCTGTATAATTGATGATTTGTGGTTATCAAGGATGCTGTCACTAAATATTCTGATCATGACCTTAATTAACAAGTCGGTTATAGACAGTCACCTGACCTGTGGCTGAGCTACAAAGGCTCCTCACTCATACTCTCCTCCCTAAAGCTTTATGATAACACATTAGAGAAAGGAAGACCTGAGAGTCACTAGAATTTCTAATGCATTCTAGTGTCTGAAGTAGAGAACACGGGATTCTCTTAACAGTTTGCACAAGAATTTCTCTTACAGGAAGGAAAATTGCCTTTTTGAAAAGTTATTGATATGCCTGTTGGGATTACAGCTATTGTCCCAAAGGAACCACAGTATTTTTTGGACTATAAGATGCACCAGACCATAAGATGTACCTGGGTTTTAGAGGAGAAAAATAGGAAAAAAACCTTGCTCCACCGCTGTCCCACCCCACCCCCCAGTGAGCCAAGTCAGCTACATCAGGACTATAAAACGCACCCCCATTTTCCTCCCACATTTGGTGGGGGGTGTGTGCGTCTTATAGTCTGAAAAATATGGTAGATATGAAGGATCATTCATTCTGTATGAGATGAGAGGAAGACTTGGTGCTTCTGGAGGGCAGAGAAGAGGAAGAACAAAGAAAGGGGTATAGGGCCATTGAAAGAGTGTGATCAGAGGCTCCTATGATTCACAAATTCTTGGGACATTTTATGTCTCCTTCAAAGCCATCCCACATGTCTTCATCAACAAAATAAATCATCCCATGCCTCATGGACTGGAGTCTTCTAGCAAGAACTAACAGTTTGTTATCCTGAAACACCACTGACCCTAATATGTGAAGCTAAAGTTAGACATCTGATTAGCTGTCTACTACAGTAAATATAATAGGAATTTAATTTAACTGTTAACCTACCTAACTAGCAAAGTAACCAAGATTCTCATTTCATTCTGTTTTCTGCCAAACACATAGCTTCTTGCTAGAAGAAAGATAGCTTCTTGCCTCCAAGCTATCTTAAAACTTATCTGGGTGTTCTTATGTCTTTTTTACAGTTTTCTCCCCATCTTTTTATGGATGTTGTTCCTGTGATTTAAGTAGTATTTTCAAGCTCACTTTTCTGGGCGTTTCTCATCAGTATTTTCATAACACCTGCTACCACCGTTTTATCACAAGAAGTCCCACACTGCTTGCTAAGACTGCAAAATAAAGACGCAGGGTTCTTCTACTGTGAACGTTTATTAACATGTCAATCTGCTGTATGAGCTTTCTATGGGAGTCACTTTATAATTTCCATCTTCTCTAGAACTATCAGAGCTTTCAGTAAATATTTATTGAGTTGAATTGCTGAATGCTTATGAAACTTATAAGCAATTTAGAGGCAATACATCAAGTAAATTCTAGTTACGTAGAACTAAAAGGTAAGTTACTGCTACTCTCCAGTTACTAAGGCATTTATTTTAAGCAACCAATGTGTGAACGCAGTTTATACGCTAGGGGCTTTACATGCCAGGCACCTTACATACATGAACTAATCTAATGTTATCAATAACCATAAAAGTAAGTACTATTTTGTGGATGTGGGCACTGAGGCTCAAAGAATAATGTAATTTGCCAAATGTAGGAGAGGTAATATGCAGCTTCTGAGTTCAAATGTCATGTTTTTCAAACTTAATAGCCACTGCAGCCTGCCGCCAGACCCTGGCCACACTCACAAGGGACAAACAGATGCACGTAGTAAGTAGAAGTAGATCCTAAGAAACATTGCAATAAAGTTTAGACTTTCTTAATTCTGTTATTTGTATAACGATAAAGATTATAAAAACAAGATACCCTGAAGAGTAATTTGAGGCAAATTCAGAACCTGTAGATGTTTACATATCATTAACATTTTCGAGTTTGAATATATGTTGGGCATTCAATAGATTCCACCTCGTATAAAGTTGTGTGTTGTGTACTAGGACAGTGCACAGGCCTCAGAACCTTTCCCTGTTGTGATGTGTACCCCACCCTAACTCCTCTCTTCACAAAGGAAGTTGAGTTTATTCTATAGAGCTAGAGAAACACATTGAAAACTTCCACTGTGTATTAGTTTGTAGATTTGGGGGGCTCCAGAGCTTAAATTCAAATGGTATCCAGATACACACATACACACATGTATGTACATAAGTACATGAAAATGTATACATACATATATGTATACATGTCTATATATGCATGTATATTCTCCATTTGAAAATTTAATTAGGACTTAGCTACTTGTTTAAACTTGAATCAAATCTCTTCTGAAAAGTACCCCATCCAGGAGCTTAAAGTTGAGTACTAATGAAATCACATTTTTGAATTTTGAAATTATGTAAATGAGAAGTGGAATTCCCAGTTGCATGTTGGGACTTCGGGATGATACAGCAAGGAAACTCTAACAGGCATCACATTTTATTGAGAGAACAAAGCACATTTGTCCCATTTGTTATTATTTGTTAATGAAAATGTGTAGGATATTTAGGCAAATGCCTTCTTAGCCTCCAGGGTAACATCAAGGTCAGGAATTCTGTATCTTGATTAATTGTAAAATTTGCCCTCCCTTAATTCATTTATTCATTCATTCCTTCCTTCCTCTCTCTTCCCTCCTCTCCTTTTTTTCCCCTATGCCTCTAACACTCTCTCCTCTCCATTGTCACTGACATGTGAACTTGATGCTCCATCCAAAGAGGTTCATAGTAAATGCAACTGAGACTATTTGAGTGGAGTTATTCTGGACAAGACATTCCCTTCCAGGTCTCTTATGATCAAAGAAAACATATCAGTTGTAAACGTAAGTGTTATTGCCTGAGTGCTTCTCCCCAAAGCTGTGTTCACTGGCAAGTCCCTGTTTCACCAGCCATTATTTGGAGAGTAGTAAGAACAAGTTTTAATTATTATTTAAACCAATATTTCCACTGCTTTATTATGGCATATATATTTCCTTGAAATTTCTCTGAGGTTTATTTCCAGATAATGGTCAGTTTCTGCCCCCATTCAAACATTTTCGGAATTGGTTAATGGACAAAGCCTCAGATGGACAGTGTGACCAATACAGGTATAAAAACACCATCAGCTCCTGTTCCTTCTTAATGGCAAGGTGTGCATGCTCTTGAACTGTTTTCACCCCAGTCTTTATCTTGAAGATTTAAAAACATTGTCCTGCTCTATTTCAAAAGTCTAATATGCCATCAGTTGCAAGACGTGCCATCATTTTAGGACAATAAGAGAGAGATAAATGCTGCCAAATAAACTTAGACACACTATCAATGATAAGACATACCCAAATTTGACAGACATTCAAATGTAAAAATCTTTGTATCTGAGAATTAATGAATACTGTATTTCTTTTCATTAGTAATTCTAACTCTCAAATAAAAGCAAAATCCAGAGTACATCTCTTTTATTTGATTTGGTGGATCAAGCTTAATTTTATGCATTTTAATATATGAGTGGCTGAAGTAGTAGGTATCAAAATTGAACAACCAATACATTTAATATGGGTGAAGCCCTGCTGTGAATGAAAGGAAGAAGCAGAATATAAATTGCTGCGAGAACTTTCAGTATAGTTAGCAGTATATTATTCTAACTTTGGATAAATGTGTTTTGTAATATCAAAAAATGCAGAGATGTGGATCTGGAAACCTTTATAGCTATGAAGCATTACTAATTACAATAAAATGTGAGGCGGTCTTCTCCATAAAAAAATGAATTCCAAAGAAATAATTGTTTTATGACCTATACTTCTATTCCATGGACAAGATAGATAAGACATTTGTGAAACATGTGATTTCTGCATCAGCACGACAACATTATCTTATTTATTCTATTCAATAGTGGTTGCCTATCTGAAAAAATATTTATAAGCATACCCAACCTCCTGGCGCATAAATTATTTTGTGGAATAAAATGAAGAACTTTCCGAACAACATCAACTTTTGAGGTCGCCAAGGTACTGTTCAGTAAATCATGCCCCATGGCCCCAAATGGTACCTAGTAGCCAGGAAGAGTTTAATGCACCTTTCAAAGTGCCTAATTTACTCTCAGGGAGTAACGAACTAGTGGACAGGTCCTGGATGATAAATTGCACATTGAGATGCATTTTCTCAAGTGAATTGGGCTCAGTGATGTCTGACTACAATTAATGCCTCACATTTATTTCAAACACGTGAAGGCAAGGGTCTACAAATAGTTTCAGAAGTCAAAAACAAGACCATTTCATCTACATAAGTGCAGTAAAGGACAAGACGAATTCAGTCACATAAACTGCGATTACTTAAGATAAAACTGGCCAAGTCAACTGAACAAAAAGTATCCTGTGTGTAGCGAGGAAGGATCACGGAACAAGACATACTCAGGATAAAACCTCATCTGAAAAACAGCTGCACATTTTGTAATTCTTGGGTGGTCCAAAAGGTCTTCCCTGTAAGAATTTAACCTGTTCAACCTTGTAGAATCTATGATACTTGCCAGGACCAAATCCAAGGTGGTATATGTCTCTAGGCCATGAATGCTGTTGTGTGTATTTACTGAATAATGTCTATTGCAAAGAAATTATAAAGTGCTTTTGCCTTATGCAAACTTTCCCTTTGTTAGCCTTTATGATCTCAGAGAGATTGCATGACTGTCTGGTATTCTTATTATTGCTTTTCCTTTGGGGAATGATGAAAGAATCTGGAGTAATTGCTGAGTCCTAGGGCACTGAACTCATATGATCCACAATTCTAAATAGCCTCAAGCAATTAAAACTTAAAACCACACTGACTTTGTATTACCACAGTTGTGCTTTCACTGATATCTGACTATTTACTCCATTAAGTATCATATTTGCGATTAATAGGAACAAATGAAATGCTGTTAGATAGCACTTGAGGACAGATTTCATGGCAAAGCAGATCGTGTTGCTGTTTGCTGATCACTTACATTTTTTTCCTCTGGCGTCCACTGTGTGAGAGACCCCCATCCTGTTACATTCAAGAATGGTCATGGGCGTGACTTAAATGTGCTTCAGCATGGAGGTGTTAAGATGTAGTACCTGCTTCATCATTTCTCTTTCCTCTGTACCCTGAGACCATCGGGATACTGAAGAGAAGCTCCTCAATTGTTGGGCCTCCTCTGTGAAGATGATGGAGGAGAGCCGTTATTGACCGTGAAAGACCTTAAGCACAAATGATATTTGTTGCTGGAAATCCATGAGGTTTTAAGGTACTTTGTTCCTACAATATAACCTGTCAGATCCTCACTAGTACAGTGAATGTGTCTGGCACATTATAGCTGTGTAATAAATGTTTGCTGAATGAATCAATTTCTGGATTTCTGTAGCAAATCATGGTTCACACCACCTGCAACCTGAGTTTGATATTTCATAACTGCCTATTGGAGAAATAAGGGCCACGAATCATTATTTCTCTCTCGTTTTACTGCCACCTTCAGGAAAAGCCCTCCACATTTCTCCTTTGAGAATTTTGGAAACATTTCTTCTGTGCTTTATCTTGCATTTTCTTCCTGATCTTAAAAACTTAGTAATTATACATTTACTCTTTGAATTACTTTTTTAGTTCTATTTACTAACAATCAAATTTTTGACTACATCTCCCCTTCCAAACATACTGTTTCCTGTCCTCATCCTATGAAATTTGGGAGTGAAGTAAGGTGAGTGGAATGATTTAAAAAACTAAGATAAGCTGAGATCTTATCACGACTCCTTTGGGAATATATAAGGTAGTAAAACTCCACAAAGTTGTTTTTACTGGCAAATATTCAAATACCAGCCTTTGACTTAGAGCTTTGCTGGCCAAAAGTTGGCAAGGCAAGCTTCTGTGCAAGGTCTGTGAGTAGAAGTCCCTAAGCTGTGTTAGGGAAATTGCCAGTCTGAGCCTGAATTTTATTAGGGCCGCTTTAAAGATCTCGTAACAAAAGTCCTAAGTAGGTTCCTTTAATTCTGCCTATGGTGGTTCATAAACTCAAAGGCCAAGTTCAAAAATCACAGACTTTGTATCTGGGAGGGCTGAGAAATAAGCAGCTCATGTGCAACCACTTTCATTCTTTTCCCAAGGCAGACATGAGTAATCCATCTCAGATTTTCATATATACCCACAGTGGGTTTCGCATCCTTTTTATGATACACTGTAGGCAATTCATAACAAATGATTGGAGTTCATATGAAATGAAATTATATAACATTCCATACTTAACCCACTGGTTTTCCAGATCAGGGAACTAAGACCCCTAAAGGGAGGTAGGAAACTAATTCTAAGCATTTTCTGTTTTCAAAGCATAGCAATAGGTATACAGCATGTGGTCATATAAAAAAAGATTCCCATTTGACAGATGAGGAAATTGAGTCTGAGAGAGGATAAGTAAATGCACAAGCTTACAGTCCTCACTAGCTACAGATGCACAACTGCAATGCAGTTCTCTTGACCTCTAGTCCGGTACATTAATACATTACTATATTTTATGCGACCACCAAGATGTAAGATAATGTTATTCTTTATCTGAAGCAATTAATGAGCGACGTTAAAAGAATCCTTCTCGGGTCAATGGCAGCCACTCATCTCCCCAGGAACCAGAAGAAACAGACCCATAAATAATAAACCATGATACATAGTGGCCACCTGGCACCTAAATATTAATAGTGTGCATGTGAAATACTATTACATAACCATATTAAAGTCATCAAATAAATGTCAGAGCCTGAAAAATTACAACTTTGGATCACTGCTGGCCACTAAATTCTGTGGCCTGGCTATTAGAGCACCAGCTTTAGACATTCCACTGTCCTGGGCTTTTCAGGAAAAATAGTATCTTTCTGGATAATAAAGAGAACAGTTTGAAATCTAGTATTTGCAAACTTCATTACTATTTATGCAGTTTGAGCCACAGTGACTCAACAATTTCCACTTTTGCAGTTCCTCAGCCTGTTAGGTAACTCATCTGGAGTATTCTGCACAGCACGGCAGAATCATGGTCTTCTGCCTGCATGGAGGACTAGGATTTCACCATCGACAGTTCAAATATTTGTTCCCTTCTCCAGCTCCTTCTGGGGAAACTGACTTAGCAAGAGGGAAGGTTTTCTGATTAGGAATGTTTTTCAGCTTCTGTTGTAGATAAATCATATGTGAATTACTTTTGTTAAATTCCTTTCCACTTGTTTTCTATTTAGTTCTTGTTGTATTCCCTCTAGGACACATACATCCCTTCTGTATATTAAATTCCAATCTGTTTTCAAAATAAATATTCAATTGACCAAAAAAATATTATGGGGAGGAGGAGAATGAAGAAGAATCCAGCTAATCTTGGTTATATATTTAAGGCTTATTAGAAGCTAAATCTTTTCCCATATCAATATATTATCTGACTTCTGTAAAAACAAGGATAACAGATATATATTTTTTTTCTATTTCTTTGTACAATTTTAAACAAGATGCAGAAAATGCCACCTACACACCCCTGGACCTCAGCCAGCTTCCAAAACTCTAGATCTTTTCCCAGAACCTTCTGCTGCCTTCCTGGTACAACTCCCGCTAGTCTGCCTTTATAATCTGTAGCATGATTTCCTACTTTTTCCTTTCTAAGCAGAACCATGAGAGTAGAAAGGAGAGTCAATGGAATGTGGTAAAGCCAGCATAATGGAACCTCATAAGGTTTGTGCTGGCAGGAAATCAGAAATCACACTGGCCACAAGAGTTAACCACACCAAATGTGGTTTCGTGGTATATACCTCTCAGTAATTGGTGTCCATGGTGTAACCAAAAGCATTATCATAATTGGCCATGTTCTAGTGGGAAATACATTGTTTTAAATATCATTGTATGTAATAGCCTTACTTCATAGGTAATTTTTTTTAGTTCTTTCACACTTCAGGACCAGAAAAATAATATCAGCTTCTGACAAATACAAAATTAAGGTTTGTGATTTGACATAATATATTTTATTCCCTTTAAATAACATTTGTCATTTGATTATTTATTACAGTAATATATATTTTCTGTGGAGGAAGAGAATAAAAATCAACCCTAATCAGATTGCTAAAATACAACCACTGAGATCATTTTGGTTATTTCTTTCTGGTAGATCCCTAAACATTTAATTACATGTCAATAATCACATAATTGGGAGAACGCTTCCCATACAATTTATTTTGTCCTTTCTTATGCCATAATAGATATAAGAAAGGACAAAATAAGGACTAACTAGTTTCTCCATACCCAATTTAACATAAAAAATAATGGCTATCTTTGAGAAAAGAGAAGAAGGTGGTGTTTGAGATGGTCCATGAAGTGATTTCTGTGGTAATGGAAATAATTCATTTCTTTTCTTAAACTGGGTGTTCGTTACAGGGCATGATGTTCTGAGAATTCATTAAGTACACACTTATGATTTCTACATTTTTCTGTTTTGCATGTTATACTTCAATAAAAAGCTTACTTAATATAAAATGGTAAATTAATTACAAAATAATTCACATTGACTGAACAACTTCTCATTATGAGGCTTCACTATGATTGATTAGGCCATTTGTCCATTGTTAGGTATTTTGTTTATCATTTTCTAATATCACAAATAATGCTGTAATAAATACACTTGTATTTCAATATTCATCTGCATCACATTCACTTGGGAAAGAGTTCTGGAAGTATCAGTCCCTTTCCGGAGGAGGAAAGGTGCTATAATGGGGACAGAGGATTAAGTACGTAAACTTTCTGCATTGCATTACTCGTAGGCTAAACACGGCGAAAGCCTCACATTCTTACCACTGCAGCCTGGAAAAGAGATATGACTGTTAACCTCTGAATCGAATCCCACATGGAACTTGGACAACAGGCGAGATATTCTTCCTCCCGACAAAGGTGTACAACTGTCTGTTCAATTCAAGCCAGGAAACCATTTTTGAGCACCACATTTTTGGCAGGACTGTTCTAAACACTAGGAATCAGAGGTGACAAAGGGACAGCCTATTCTTGTTTAGAAATAAAAGTTGACCCCAAAGGAAACTCTTTCAAATGTGTGGACATGAGTATTTTCCCTCATTTCATAGTACCTTTATCTATATATTGGGATAATAATATGCCTGTGGCAAGGATTAAATTAAACAGCATTACAAAGCACTAGCTAGGCATGCTATTTGAAACATTTAACAACCCATGTATACCAGCATCGACCAATCAGAACAAATGTTGCTTCAGACGTAATGGAGGCTGGACGTAAACTGTCTTCCATTCAAATGAGTTCTGGCCGCATGTATACACTGGACCCTAGCCCAGAGTAGGTACTGACAATGGTTTGCATCTATTTTTTTTAAGATTTTATTTATTTTTATTTATTTACTTTTGGAGAGAGGGGAAGGGAAGGAGAAAGAAAGGGAGAGAGATATCAATGTGTAGTTGCCTCTCATGTGCCCCCTAATGGGGACCTGGCCCGCAACCCAGGCATATGTCCTGACTGGGAATCAAACCGGTGACCCTTTGGTTTGCAACCCACGCTTTATCCACTGAACCACACCAGCCAGGGCCTGTTTTTGGTTTTTTATTCCCTTTTTTCCAGGTGAAGTTCCTCAAACTCATATATTATTTTTAAATAAAATTATTTTGCTTTAAAATATTTTGAGAAAGCAACCAAGACTTTTTTACTCAAAAACTGTTCATTTAATTTTCACCCAATGGCAGTCACTGGAACTCTTCACTTGTTCTTCCCATTATCTCCTCCATATTCAACTCTCATCTCTGGTGCGGACAGCCACAGCAGCTTGTTGGGAGAAAAAGTACATCACATATTTACTCCTAAAAACTGGTAGGTGAATGAAGGAACTATGTGAGAGTTGGAAAGGGGGATTAGTCATAGAAATATAGCAAATGAAAAATTAAAAAAAAAACCAAACTTGATATTCTGACAGCAAGTTTCAAATCTCTGAGTACCATGAAACTGTTTCAAAATTGTACCTAATTTACTAATGTCGAAGTATGGATCATCACAGCCCTGGCCAGCGGGTTCAATTGGTTGGAGAATCATCTCATACACCAACAAGTTGTGGGTTTGACCCCCAGTCAGGGCCTATACCTAGGCTGTGGTTCAATCCTGGTCGGGGCACGACCAGGAAGCAACCCATCAATATTTCTCTCTCACACTGATGTTTCTCTTTGTCTCTCATTCCCTTCCTTTCTCTCTAAAAAGTCAATAAAATATATCCTCGGGTAAGGATTTAAAAAATTAGGGAACATCATAAAAATGGAATAATAACTACAACTATAAAATGCTCATTAATTATTATAGATTTATTGTTAGGTGATTATGGTTAAGTAACTATAGTTCAACAAGAGCAACTTGGAAATATGTTAACATTTGTTCTTCAGTTGGGAAAGATAAATATGTTACATTATAGGGATGATACACTGGAGGTGATAAAACCTAATATTACCTTAGGTTCCTACAGAAACTCTCCAGCAATATTTTCACCTATACATCCCCTAGGGCAAGGGATATAAAGGATAGAATCAACAAATGGGACTATATCAAACTAAAAAGATTCTGCACAGCTAAAGAAAACATCAACAAAATGGAAAGGGAACCAACTGTATGGGAAAACATATTTGCCAATGATACCTCAGACAAGGGTTGGATCTCCAAAATACTTGGAACTCAGATGACTCCACATCAGGAAGACAAACGATCCAATTAAAAAATAGGCAAAGGACCTGAACAGACACTTCAGGAAGGACATACAGATGGCCCACATGAAAAAATGCTCAGCATCACTAGCCATCAGAGAGATACAAATTAAAACCACAATGAGATACCACTTCACACTGGTCAGAATGGCCATCATAAACAAATCAACAAACAACAACAAGTGTTGGAGAGGATATAGAGAAAAGGGAACTCTTGTGCAGTGTTGGAAGGAATGCAGACTGGTCCAGCCACTGTGGAAAACAGTATGGAATTTCCTTAAAAAACTTAAGATGGAACTGTCTTTCAATCCTGCAATCCCACTGCTGGGATTATATCCTAAGAATCTGTTCAAAAGAACCTATGCACCCCAATGTTCATAGCAGAGTTATATATTTACAATGTTCATAGCAGCATTATATCCAAGTTCTGGAAACATCCTAAGTGCCCATCAGTAAATGAGTGGATCAAACAACTGTGGACAGTTACACAATGGAATACTACACAGCAGAGAGAAAGAAGGAGCTCCTACCCTTCACAACAGCATGGATGGAACTGGAGAGCATATGCTAAGTGAAATAAGCCAGGTGGTAAAAGACAAATACATGACCTCACTTATAAGTAAAACTTAACAATAAAAGAAAAAAGTGAGCAAAATAAAACCCGTGACTTGGAAATGAAGAACTGAAAGTGACCAGAGGAAAGGGGGAAGGGGAAGGAGGGAGGAGGTTACCGCGAGAAAGAAAGGGAAGGGGCAGGCCCAGGAACACAAACAGAGGACTCATGGGCATGGGCAATTCAGGGGGGAGGAGTGACTGGGAATCGGGGGATGGGGAAGGGGAGAGCAATGTGGAAAAAGGAGGCACAACTATAGGTGAACAATAAAAGATATTTTGTAAAAAAAAAGAATTTTCCATCTTGCCACTATCTGACTAATTTCTGTTTGGATACATAGATAATGTATATTCAGGAATTAAAATATTAAGAGGTGATGTTTTTGCAATCAGGAAAGAAAGTTTTCTGTGAGTTTATTTCAAAGAATGACACATTTAATGTCTATGGCATCAAATGGCTTGTTTTGTACCCAACATACGGCTATGCTGATGGTAAGTGCTTAATACCCATTGCAGGAGAAAATAAGGGCAGAATAATGTTTCTTGAACATATACAATGTGAAATCTTTGTAAAAATATGCATTTTGTTCTCTGAAAGATATGTGTTGAAGATATAGTTCCATCAATTACTAGCTATGTGATCTTGGGTTAGTCATTTAAACTCTTAGAGCCTCAGATACCTTATCTATAAAAATGAGAAAAATAACACATTTGCAAAATGGCTATAAAATTTAGAAGTGATGCATGTATTATAACTGGTATAAAGTGGAACCATATGTAATAACTAATATAAGTAATAATATATGAACAATTATGCATATTACTGTTATAATAAATGATATAAAAGTCTGGGAATCATGAAAATGGAGGAAAAACTTTAAAAAAACTCAACTCTTGCGGATGTATCCTCAACATAAATGTCAATGAGAAAATTCACCAGTTGTGACTTAACAGAGATAAAATTAGGGAAATACTCCCAAATAAATATTTTTATAACGAAGGCTTCATAGTCCTCCTGAAGCTTTTGTCAGGTAAAGTTGGTTTCCACAATAACCCAATTTTAAAGCATAAATAGTGATGCTTTAATCTTGGTAGGGGGTGTCGTGAGTGAGTTCTTGGACAATAGGCAGGTAAATACCTAAGTAACAGCTGCCTCAGGAATCCAAATATTTCACATTTTATTCATCTTCTCATTAAGCTTCACTGGATCAAATACCATAGGCAAGCTCTTCTTTTTTTCCCTCCCTTTAGCCCTGATTCAGTTAAATTACCTAGAGGGAAAAGAATGCTTTAGTTTGTCACTATAAAGTCTAATGCTGGAAGTGAGATGGAGTAGAAAGATAAGCACATTCTCTTTAGGAGGGCTTTAATTTTATCCTTTTTTTTTTCGTGGTTGCATGAAAATTACGCAAGAATGCCCCCAAAGTTTCTCTGTTCTTGCCCTTCAGTTTTCAGGACCAGCACTCTCCCTGCATTGCTTCTGCTGTGCTCTCCAGTCTCCTGGCTCTCTCTCTACCCAGAGCCACGGATGGGGTCAGCTTCTTCTCAGCCTTCTCTTCTTCCCTGCAGAGTCTGAGCTCAATCTGATACCTTTGTGAATGGAAGAAAAGTGAAGCTCTAATTGAACTAAGGATGTGGTACCTTCAGACAGGTGGTGATGAGTAGGATGGGAGAATGGAATATATGAGTTACATGACCATTGCACATTTACACACAGGGATGGGTGTACCTCGGAGCATGTACACGCCTGTTTGAATACACACACACAACATCAACCACAGCTGCACGTAACCTTAATTTCTGTAATGTTACATAATTATATGTTGTGGTCTGGTCAAACTGTATATATTGTGCTTTCTTGGGCTGCCAACATCAGTAAAACACTACGAATGCTCAGCTTGCTCATCATGTGCCTAGATAGGCACTAAGCAGTTTACATTTATTATTACAATTGCTTCTCTCACTCACCCTTTAAGGGAGGTACTAACATCAATATCTTACAGAAAAGAGAGGTTTAAGGAGCATAAGTAACCTACACAGTGTCAGGATGGTAAGCAGGACAGCCCAGATTTTAATCCAGAGACACTGACTAGATTGAGTTCCATTGTGTCCCGCTCTAGCTATGTCCCAACCAGGCCCTATTGGAAGAAACTAGGTATAGTGACTGATGAGGTGTACAAGTCACAGTGATGACAAGTCTGAGCTGTGCTTCAGTGGAACCTTAGCAGAATTTCTTTTGCCTGGAAATTGAGACACAGGAAGACAATTAGACTTTGCCAGTTGTTTTTTCTGCTTCTGTTCTCCTACCCCATACTCGTTCATCCTGAAGCTGGCCACTGATTGACTGATCATGTTACATCTTGTTTCAAAACCTCTTTGGAAAAAATGTAAAACAAGTTAATAAATTCTTCCATCATTAACTTCTTCTGTAAGAAACTTCTGTGTGTTCTGGAAAATGAGTGAGATTTTGTTTTTTTCTTCCAGAAAACAGGGACAGTAAGGCTTGTATAGTAAAATTTTGTATCCTAATGACATTTATTTTTACTTATTAAAAATTGAATCAATAGACAGTATATCAGTAATATGAAACTTTGATGCTATGAGTATTCCTTCGTGTCTGAAATCTGATTTTTTGGCATATTTTTATATAAAATTGTTCTAGAATCATCAATTTATCAGTTTTTATCCATTGGTGGAATAGAAACTGAAAATTGTAATTATGATACAGGATAAAAAACAGACACGATACTTGTAAGGTTACACCTACTTATTAGTGATGAATTCCTGAAATCCTGTAGATCTCACTTTTATTAGTTTCATGAAATGTGTTTCTCTTCAACTGTTCTTTAAATTTTTATTTCACTTTGTTTTTTAAGATGTTTAACTTATCTTACCCTCTGTAGTTAAAGCTGCTTTTTTCCCTTTTAGATGCTATTTCTCATTGATAAGGCCTTTTAAAAGTACAGCTAAGCCCTGGCCAGATGGCTCAGTTGGTTAGAGCATTGTTGTCTACACCAAAGGTTGCGGGTTTAATTCCCAGACAGGGCAGGTGCCTAGATTGTGGGTTCGATCCCTGCTGGGGGTGTGTACTGGAGGCAACCAATAGATGTTTCTCTCTCACATCAGTGTTTCTCTCTCTCTCCTTTCCTCTCTTTCTAAAGTCAGTAAACATATTCTAGGGTGAGGATTAAAAAAAATACAGGTAAAATGTTCTGCTGTAGTCTTTCAAGAGGACCACCAGTATGCTGAATGCCAGAAGGTAGGGCAGGTACGGCATGTAAAAGAGGGTAAAGGGGGGATAAATGAAGATGGAAGGAGACTTGACTTCGGGTGGTGGACAATACAATATACAGATGATGTATTATATAATCGTATACCTGAAACCTATACAATTTTACTAACCAATGTCAGTCCCCCATACATTTAATTAGTTAATTAATTAAATAAAGTTGCTTGTCTTGACCTTATATAGGACCTGTGTTATAACTTAGTGCTTGTCAACTTACAGTCAAGGCGACTGAAGGTGTATCACTACATGTACACTGTGTAGAAAGAACACCTTGCTATGGTATAGTTACCAATTCTGGCAAGTTAAGAATAAAAATGAATACTTCATTTCATATAAAAATCAGAAAGGTAGGCCACCAATATGTTAAATTTCCTTGTTTACCCTAGCTGACAAGCTGAGCTAATGGTAGTACTCAGATTCAATTTCTTGAATATTGCTTCTAATAAATATACAATCTACATGCAATATTAACTAAATCCAGATAGCTATTGTGGTTGTTTCAATTGCATACATATGTTATTTCTCCAAGGCAATATTATAGATATTACATTTTTGTAAGCTGATAATGAAATACTACATTTTTATACCATGTTTTAAGCTTTTATGGTACAACTTATATGTATTGTTAATATTTTCTGAAGTAACAATATGTAAACTTCTCATGTTCTTGATGCCTGATGTAACAGCATTTGAAAAAAATATCTTTTATATATTCCCAATATAATAAAGACAGCATAATTTTTGTTTAATTACACAGAGCAAGGTAAAGTGAATTGCCTTATATTACCAATTAAGTACATGCTACAAACACATTCATTAAAAATAAACTTTTTAAAGCAAACACTAAATCTCCTTCTTCAGCTCTTCCTCTCTCCCCCAAATCTGCACCAGTTTAGCATGAAAGTTCAATAGTCATGTAAGGTTATTCGGAAACAGGGTTCTGTTTATCCTTCCACGCCCTTTTCCACTATTCCTGTCCATAAATCTTGCTGTCCAAGCAAACTGGATACTTTCCTTTTCTCCAGGATGGTCACGGTATTTCTTCTTGTTACGCATTTGTTGATGTTTTGTCCTTTTCTCTCACCCAGATCAATCTACTCCATTTTTGAAGACTCCATTAAAATCCTATCCTCTCCCCTGAAGGGATTAAGACTGTTTTTCCCCGAAAGGCAGTTTCATAGTCAAGGGTAGTGGACCGTTGGCTACCGGAGACTGAGGGCTGGGGGGAAGAGGAGATGCCGATCAAGGGCACACACTTTCAGTTTTAAGATGAGTTAAGTTCTGGAGACCTAATGGACATCATGGTGCTCTGGTTAATAATAATGCATCACACTGTTGAAATCTGCCACGAGGGTAGATCCCCAGTGTTCTGACCACACACACGCGTGCATACACGCACAATGGTAACTATGGGCGGTGATGGATAATTAATTTTATTGTAGTAATCATTTCTCAATATATACATATATTGAAACACCGCTCTGTACACCTTAAACATACATAAGTTTTATTTGTCAAAAATAAAAATTAAAAAAGTTCTGTCTTCCATCAAATACAGATGAGATCAAATAGATCCGCACTGCAGTTATTCGTTTGTGTCATTTGCCAGACAATTAAGTATACATAGTTCCTAAGAAGACAGAGAGGACGCTCCAAAAGGTCATAGCAGAAAATCAGGCCATTTTTGCCATCCTTTAACCCCTGAAGCCATCAATCACCATCATCTCTCACACTCTCTGCGGGACCAGGATACCTCTCAGAGTCCTCATGATAGGAATCCACTCACAATCAGAGTGGCTACAGGGGATGCAGTGGTAAGAGTTGAGTCTGGAAACTTTGTTTCTGCTTTTGGCTGCATCCCTCAAAACCTGTTCAAACAGATGATTCTATTTGAAATGAGAAAATGTAGGTAATGAAAATGGTTTTGAACTTAGATATTATAAATAGCTATATAATGCTATCTCAAATTATATTTCAGTCCCCTAGTGAGATAGAGCCAGTGCTGGTTTAATAAGCAGTCCTCTGGGGGTGGGGTGGGGGAGGACAACCTTTGATTCATAGCATCAGAGAATTTCCTTGGTGCAAATACTCCCATCCAGAAGACTGCAAACGACTAATGGGACATCACTAAGCACAGACTTGGGAAGAGATGCTCAGTAATGCGTTGTTATACAGAATTATCACCATAGAGATACAATGGACATAAATAACCTCAAGAGCAAAGGTAATAGTAAAAGTTAGTGGAATAACTAGGAAGTGATGGATTTTGAATATCTATTACTTTTTTGCTTTAAATATATGCATGTATCTAATGTGATATTTATTATTTAATAATGGCTGTCTTTAACAACTGGCCTATGAGCAGGTACCGATCAGCTGTAGGATACCACTGGTCGCATCATAGTTTCTTTTTCAAATGTTTTAGTCCAAGAGCCATGTTTGACTGGGTCACATATTCCAGTGTTTGCACATGATAAAACTTAATTACTGCTTTTTAAAATAAATATGGTGCACTTTAAATGAAAAGATTGCTTGAGATATTTAAAACATATATTTATTCAAAATTCCTTTATTGACTGTGCACAATTTGCCAGGTACTCTGTTAAACTAAGACAGGAGTGAAAACATCATATGGGCTAACACTAATCAACAAGTCTTCTGAGGCAAGTGAGCAACAAAGCAATCTGGTCATTTCTTTGTGAGTTCCTTTCAGGTCTTCTGCTCATGCTTGTAACTAACCAGGGGAATGGCCAACACGCTCTTATCGACTTTCATTCATTCACCTTGCTTAACTTCACAAAAGATGAAGTACAGCTTTCCATTTATAGAAACTCCTCCTGTTCAATTCCTCCTGCTCTTCACTTTTGGGTTCTGTTACGCACACCGTTGCTCAGCGCAGGGAACCTTAACACGAGCACCCTCCCTCCCCCCAGGGGCAGACTTCAGTGGCTCTGCTAGGCCTGGGGTGCAAGGCCCTTTGCTGCTGAAACTGCCCACAGCCAGGAGGCCGCACACTCACACGGCTGTAACCTCCACAACCTCCGTGGGAAGCAGGACCTGCTTTTCTCCCCAGTTTATGAGAGAGGAGACAGGTTTTGAGACATTCAGTATCTTGCCCAGGGTCATTTCATGAGTAACAATTACAGGTAATAAAGCTGTTATTTCTTCCCATCACACCACTTTCCTGCTTCTTCCTTCATATAACACATGAGTACCTCGGTACAATTTCTTAAGCATGGCAGGCTGGAGGATCTTTTAAGCAAGGGAGAAGAGGTAGATGGTATACTATATTTAAATATGTTTGTCCAATAAATGTTGCCTTAACAGTTTTTATTTGACTGTCTTCTCATTTAAACAGAACAGAAGGCTGAATAGTGATGTCACGAAGTTTGAGGGCAAGTAAACACAGGACTTGAAATTCCCTTGAAGAGGTGGGTTATAACCCACAGTTGGCATGTTAACTGTGAACTAAATGGAAATTCAACCCTAACAAGATCTTCTTCTTTTGCTTTTCACTCTTTATTTTATGTAAATATTTATATTACAGAAGGAGACCATAATTATTATTTACTTCTTGATGCAGGAATCATACTACCTACCACACATATAACACAAGGTATAAGGAAAACATTTCTTTGGGATTTCAGGCTTGAGTTTAAAAATTACAGGTCCATTATTATAGAGGCAGGGAAGCTGCTGCTAACAGTTTTGACTTTAAAAAGTCAGATACACTTTTCAAGAGCCTGCTTACAAGGAAAGATGAAATGTTTAAGAGCAAAAGAAAGGGGAAAGTAAGATATCTCTCTCTTTCTCCTCCCCCTCTCCCTCTTCTCCTGTTTCCTCCTTTCCCTCCACCCCCCTTCTCTCTTCCCCTTCCTTTCTCCCCATCTCTCTCTTTTCTGCCCTGGCCAGTGTGGCTTAGTTGGTTGCAGTGTCATCCCATAAACCAAAAGGTCACAGGTTGGATTCCCCATCAGGACACACACCTAGGTTGCAGGTTCGGTCCCGAGTTGGGGCGAGTACAAGGGGCAACTGATCCATGTTTCTCTCTCACATCTGTGTTTCTCTCCCTTTGTCTTTCCTTCCCTCCCCCTCTCTCTAAAATCAATGAGCGTGTGAGCAAAATCAATCCTCAGGTGAGGATTAAAAAAACAAGTAAGGTCTTTTTAGCAGTCTGTCATTTGGAAATATATGCCTGATAGAACCACATCCACCATGATACAAACTCTTTTAAAATAAAATGCAGGGGAAAGTTATATAAAGAAAGCAATGATGCCCAAATCACACTATCTTGGCCCAGATTGGCAAGCTGATAATACTAAGAGAAATTTCAACTCCTTGAGAAATGTATTCCACAAAATCACGGAGAAGACAAAAATAATGCAACAAGGAAATTCTCAGAAAAAAAAAATAAGAGACTAGAATCTACAGCTAACATGTCAGTTTTGGTACGATTCTCTGATTAAAGGTTTTTATGAGAGGGTCTTAGAAACCCACACTAATGACAGGGCTTGCCCTTCACCAGACTTTTATGCAATGTGGCCACTTATATGATAGGCCGACATACAGGTAGTAAGACCAGGCGTGACCATGAAAGTGACTATGAGGTGAAGTCAGGTCCCAGCCCACCCGCGCTAAGAACCTGCTTGAAGGTCTTCTGTTTTCTGGGCAAGACATTCTTCTGCAAGCCACAAAAAGAACCTACACAAGCCACAACCAGAGAAACACCAGGCCTGCATTCGGAGGAAGAACTTTGGTCACTTCTTGTATATTCTGTATTCTAAAGGGCAGGAGGCTTTGTGTTATGGACCCAAGAACAGGAAAAGGAGGGATCGTTAGAAATACAGAAGTAGTTATAAGTTTCCAGTAGAAATCAATGGGAGAAAAAAAAAGTCAAGCATATTTAGAAATGCAGAGTTAAATTTAAAATTAGCTTTCATTCTTGATATATTAGTCTCTTCCATGGAACAAAATGATGCTTTAATATTTTTCCCAAAACAAATAGAGCCCCTGTGAATTTTGCAGACACTTCTATGCATTGAAAAGGATGCATAATTTTTCTGCGATTTTATTTCTGAGTGAGGGTGCGGTTGTTTAGACCAGTCTAGTTTACCACCACCACTACTACTAAAATGTAGCTTGTACAGAATTTCTAGCGTTTAATTCTCATCGCCACCCTATAAGACACTAGAGAAAATATCGCTACTATAATTCACATTAAGGAAACTGAAGCTTACAAAGATCAATTTCCTTGCTCAAACTATAGTCACAGTGATAAGTAGTGACTGTGATTAGAATCTCAGACCTTTGCCTCCAGCTCCAGCTGTTCTCTGTCATGTCACAGCGCCATTGTTCGACCAGTGACCAAACCTATTGAAATAATACAGAAGGGTTCATTCTTGACTTACAGGCACTTGGGTAATGCATTTTGGTAAAGTAGGCAGAATTAGATTAACTGGGTTGTCTTTTTTTCACATTATGCAAAAATAAGGTGACATGATGGAATGGAGTGGGAAATGATTATAAAAGCCTTTTTCTTACAAAGTCTGAGTCAAAAATGGTACATCTGGGATTTTACATAATTATCTCCTTACTATGTTAAGTAATTTACATATTGAAAATTATAATGTGCATAATCCTAATGTGTGGACAATGTAACCTGGGGGAAAATGATATACTAACGTTTGGGAATCATTTCAAAGTCCAACCAGAGAATAACAGTTCATTGAGGAGAAAATTGCATATGTAGTCACTACTAAAATCATATATGCAAAGAATTTTTGTGCCATTAAATTGTCAAAAATATGTTAATGAAAAACGGTGTATACATTATGATCCCAACTCCTATTTAAAAAATACTGCATAACTGTGTGTGTGAGTGTATAATTGGAAGAAAATATGATTGAATTCACAATATATTAATAGCAGGAGTTTTTCCTTTATGATGGCAAACGGTCACTTTCTGGCTAATTTAGGGAACCACCCTATCATGGCGGTTGTTCTATGAATTGAACAACTGAATTTGATTTCCAAGTTCATCACTCATTGTGTTCCCATCGGCACCCTTTGCCTTTGCTGTATCCCATGTAAAATGGGATTAATATTAGTGTCTACCTCCTGGGTTGCTATCCAAATTAAAAGAGATAATATAAATATACAGCACAGTCCTGCCCACAGTAGGCCCTCAAATACAGCAACCGGTAATTGCAGTTTTTTCTACTCTACTTTTCTGAATTGTTTAGATTTTCTAAAAGAATTTGCTTCCTAATCAGAAAGAACACAAATATAAAAGCTTTATTAAAATGTACTGGATTTAACTATAAAAAATTTGTAACTATTGACTTGATGGGGAGAAGCATAAAAAGATAAACTGCTACTAGATAACTACATTTTACTCTATTTTAATTCCAACAGTAACTTGGTAAGGTAAGGTTTTCCCTCCTCCTGGTCTAGATCCTGACTGAGCTTTTCATTGTTAGCGAGGTTCAATAAATGGGATTCCAACCGAGACTTGCATAGTCGCTCTTTCTCATCTTGTCCCCTGCAAGGACTGTTGCCAGTCTCAGTGTCTATACCTTCCAAGGTAGTTGAGAGAGAAAAATAAACATCAGAAACAATTACCGAAAGAGTCAAACCTGCAAAGAGACATAACGGGAATTCAGAAAAGGTCAGAGTGCCCTGGGGCAGTCAGACCAGGGAGGAGATGGAAATTGTGTTAGGCCCTGAGGGATCAATGGTAATAATACAGGTTAAAGGGATAGGCCCCTTGTAAAGGCATTCGACTAAAAAGGAAATAAAGTGGCAGCATTTCCTGCCCTTCAAGTCTCCATAGGTTATTATTTTTTTAATGGGTGGGAAAATTTTTTAAATGTTTCTACAGTTTTACCGCTACACCTCCTTTCTTGTGTTACCACACTTTCAGCAACTTTTATTATGACATTAAATATTTCCCCGGCATTATTGCCATTTCTACCTGGTGACAGAATTTTAAGGGGGTTGGGAAGTGGAGTAAATATACAAAAAGAAGATGGAGGAACATCTGAAAATGAAGTTCTGGGACCTCCCAGCTCCACAAATCTGTACAGAATCTGACAATATATAAAGTTGCACAGAAATCCCAGCAGGATTCTCCACCCAAAGTAAATAATTTCCAGTCCCATCACTGCCTAAAATCCCTCACTGGAGAACATGGTTGAGAATGACTGTCATCACAGTCATAGCTCTTTGCAGCTAAAACATTGTTTTAATTACAATAGGGTGTGCGATTCAGGACAACCAAGGGAAGTGCAGATGGCCCTGGAGAGCACATGTCGATTTTAATGGGCATCCATTGATTCTGAAGTCTTGATTCTTTGCTCACTGATCTTAATAGTGTGGGAAACTGCTAGAGAAATATTTGAAGGGAAAGTGGTTTGGACTAATGTTTAGAGGACCTCTAAGGTCCCTTTGATACTGAGGTATTATGGTAATAACTACCATTTTCCAAGTACCTTTTATGTTTGGGTTTCTGCTTATTTGTTCAATGATAATCAGGTACCTATTCTTTGCCAGGAAATGACGATACAATGGGGAACAATAACAAACACTTCCTGCCCTTAGGTAGCTCATACTCTGGTAGGGAAGCAGTCAATCAAAAGAAATCCACGACAAGTGCCAGAAGGAAGGATAACTCTAAGGCGGTTGAAGAACACAAAGAGAGAACTTGGCCTGCTCAGCAAGATCAAGGATGTTTTTCATAAGGAAGTAATGGCTGAGCTAAGATGTAATGGTGGAGTAGGCATTAAATAGATAACTCGGTGTGAGAAAACGTGGCAAGAATGAGGGGCTCAGGCTTCAAGAAGGCCAGGTTGGCTAATGAAGAGGAAGGAAGAATCCAGAATATACAGGATATTGTATAATAATCCATGACCACAAATTCTCGCTCAGCTCTGTGAGTTAGATAGTATCCTCGTTTTGCAGAATCGGACAATGAAGCTCAGAGGAAGTGAGGGCAAGAGCCAAGGTCATAGAGATGGAACTCACCAGAGGTAAGATTGAAAGAAGATGAATCCACTTCTAGAGCCTCAGTTCTCACCTGCTTCTCCCCATTATTCATACTCTTGCATTGACACATTGTCCCATAGATGTTCTCTCTGGATGACCCATTAAGGACTGTCACAAACATATGTTCATGATACCATCTTTCCTGTAAGTCAGCTGGACAACTGCTCGGCTGGCTGCCTGCTGAGCAGCTGGGTGCCAAGGAATAGACAAGAGTCACACACAGTAACTATGCTATTCACTCAGGTTTTATTGAATGCAGGTTCACTCAAAGTAGAACATCAACATACATCAATACCCTACTCACACTCTAACAATCTAAGAGGAATATAACACACACAGCAATCAATGGGGGTAATGAACCGGAGTCCCAGAGTCTCAGTCTGCAGGTCTGGGAGACAGCAGGGTGGGCAAAGGAGTTGTCAGCGTCATGCAAGGAAGGATCTCCAGAGCTGGGTGGGCAGTGGGGCAGATGAAGTCCTCAGTCCAGCCGGGCAGAGCCTCTGGTGGCCAATGCCCAGGGAGATCAGCATGGCGTGGAGCAGCACTCTGGTGCGTTGAGCTTGGCTATCTCGGCAGTGGTCTGGAGCCAGCTTCAGTTATACCTTGAAACTGGAGTACTCCACCCTTCTGGGTCTTTTTGATAAATGTCTTGGCACCCCAATGCCAAGTAGGGAATTTGCCCAGGAGCCTATCTCTGGGTGGTCCTGCTCCACAGACACAGCTGCTCTGACCACGTGTGCAGGTATCTTAAGTGGGTCTCCTTGCCAGATGTGTCTGCTCTGTGCCCGTGGGCAGATATGTCTCCTTGCAGGATGTGTTTTCTCTGACTTAGGTCATTTTCCTCTTGAACCGAAGTGACATGACTGACTGACAGCCATCTTCATTGACATAAATGACCCCACTTTGTTTCATATTCTTTATTCTATCTTGATCGGACCGATGTCATTTTACTGGTCCTGCTCTCCATAAGGACACTTTATTTTCCGGTTCTAGGTTCCAACTCGCTGCCCCATTGTAAACACATCTCTCCCACCACAGGGAAGAACCCTGCTGCTCACTCTCAGGTAAGAAGCATAACCACTTCACCCACCAAATCTGAATCCTTGTTTCAGATAATATTTACTTGTTAGTTTTCTAATCAAAGTCATCAGTATTCGGAGCTCCCTTGATGACTATGATGGCATTTTTTTTCAGGAAATAACGTTATATTGTTTCATTCACATAAAAATTCTTGTTTAGTAAGCAACAGAGGCAACACTGGTGGTTAGCTATATACCAGGCATCCTGTCACAGCGTGTTACACATGTTGTCTCATGGCAACTCAGAAAGCCGTCCAGTGAGGCGGAAGTGTGTTATTTCCTTTTTACAAATGAGGAAATTTAGGCCCACTGAGTTTAAGTGACGGTTCATAAATGACATGGGTTTGAATCTAGAACTGTCTGACCCAAAGCCATTTTTTAAACTTAATGTTTCAGAAATTCAATCTCTAAAAGAAAATTAGCGTTTTAAGAGAATTAACAAAATAAAAGAGAATCCCTGAAAGTATTGCATGCCGGTGTGTACTGTAATTCACCAATAATTCTATTGTTAAACATAGAAGAACTTGTCCTAAAACGATTTTCTGTGGCTTTGACACCAATTATGGACGCTTTAGGAAATAAGTGTGACTTCCTAAGTTAAAATATCGAGTTTAAGATGTGGGAAGTTTCTTTTAACAGAAATGGTTCACTTCCCAAAGGTATATATAAGAATGATGTGGCAGTATGTCTGTGTTATGGAGGGAGGGGGGTGTAGGGGCAGAATGAGAAAGAGTAAAAGAATTACTCTACCTTAGTAAGCTTTCAAAAATTGCACATTGGTTTTCAAAGTTCATAGAGTAAGCAGCCCGTGGGAGGAGGCGGAGACCACACTGCTGAGACACATCCACAGAATGGGACGCTGATGTCCCTGCAGAGCGGTGTTTCATCCTCTCGAAAGAAGAAAGGGTTTCCTTCACAGTGCGTTTATGTCAAAGTTCTAAAACCTCTCACACGAGCCTATCATATCACCCTTGTCAGGTCGCGCTTGTTGGAATGAGTGGGATTTGAAGACCTCTGAGTGTGCCGTTACATTTTCCATTTATGCTCATGGAATACGGCTACATGAAAACGAGGCCCAGAGTTGTGGAGAGCTGGGGGGAGCTTGAGGCAGAGACAGCCCCAAATGAGTAAAACCAAATAGATTGATTGTTTCGGGGGGTGGAGGACAGTGGTCTCCATGGAGGATAAGGCAGGGAGTTGGGGAGAAAAATGTTTATTATGCTTTTTACTTATATTACCCTAATTAATTAAACTACTTGTTACATCAAATGTTAGAATTTAAATAAAAGAAGCTGACATTCTTTGCCTCCAAACTCTATACAAGTTAAAAGCTATCCATTTATCCTCATTGAAATAAAATTTTAAATATATATTTTTTAAGATAGAAAGATTTTTTTAAATTAATGACCTCAACTGTATTTCTTTATATACAGGAGCTTTGAACTTAAATACTTAGGAGGAAACAAGTTAGGATTGCATTATCCTGCAACTCTTTACCAGTAACATACTGCAAAGCAAAACAGTTTGGAAGGGGGGTGGATGGGAAGGGGAGTGAGGGAGAGAAGATAAAGAACAGGGATTAAGTTGATCAAGTGGATATCTCTTCCCTTCCCTTCCCTCCCCTTCCCTTCTCTCCCTCCCTCCCTCCCTTCCTTCATCTTTCTTTCCTCCTTCTCTTTCCTTTCTTTCCTACCTCCTTCCCTTCCCTCCCTCCCACCCCTGCTCTCTGTCTCTCTCTCTTTTTCTTTTTCTTATTCTTGGGAACTATGAAGTCTTTGCAAGCACAGCTCATTTCTGCTGATTATTTTCCAAACGTGTACAAAATGGACCCCAAATGGAGAAGCTCTTAAGAAACTGAAGAATTGCAACATTAAAAGCTATGATTATCCAGTAGCAAGTGTTCTGGCCTTCAGTTGCCAGCAGCTTCCTCTTCCTGTTCTGAGTTAGTGGGTTGAAAAGGTCTCCCCTGTGATTGTTTTAATTTCTTCTCAGCATCTGCATGTTTCAGCACCTTTAGGAGGGCGGATGTTGTTACCCACACACACATGTGACTATAGACCTTAGGGCACTTGGTGTGTGTGGTAGTGCGGGTAGTCCTGGCACGTGTGGGTCAGGTGGATAGTGTGTCTTGAGCACTGATGTTGGTGTGGCAAGGGAACAGCACAAAGGTAATGTGGCCAATGTTGTCACCCACAGCAGCATCAGTGTCTTGCAGCTCCAGAGGAGGCTCTCTGTGGCTAAGGAGGACCTGTGGGACTGTGAGGCGGGCTCTGTGTCTTTCTTTGAACTCCTGCATGAGCGCCTTTCTAATGACCACATCATTGTCTCCACTGTGCTGAAGACCACTGTGCTCTGTCTTTTTAGACTCAGCACACATGGTCCTATCATCTCCAGGATGGATAACTGTCCTGTTCTCTCCTTCCTTGCCCTCTCCTTGGAACTGGCAATATTTCTCAAAGACAGAGGCAAAACAATTTTGTTTAAACATGCCAGCTTGATGCACAATGGAATCCTTGGATGCGGGCAGATTTTCAAGGTTGTAGAGCAAAGAGACATTGTATCCTGATTCTGGTTTTACTAAGAAACTCCTGTACATTCTCTCTAGAAACTCATTAGCACCATATGCCTGAAGTTTCTTGTAGAATTTCAAACAAATACTGACCATTGCTTTTGTTTGGTCTCCATTAGGATTTGAAACATGATAGAGGACCCCGTCAACATCTGAAAATATTGTCCTGGCTGGTACAGCTCAGTGGATTGAGTGCTGGCCTGCCAACCAAAGGGTCACTGCTTCGATTCCCACTCAGGGCGCATGCCTGGGTTGTGGGTCTGGTCCCCAGTAGGGGGCACTCAAGAGGCAACCACACATTGATGTTTCCCTCTTTTTCTCCCTCCCTTCCCCTCTCTCTAAAAGTAAATAAATAAAATCTTTTATAAAAAATATGAAAGTATTAGTTCTGCTTCTCGTTTGTTTCCGGCAGTGACGATCTCACAGTTGAGCATAAGCATCTCCTCGAGAGTGAGGTTGTTCGCCTCCAGCAAGATCATGGCCTGCTGGCCCCAGAAACCTGAACCAGCCTGGGAGCCACCAAAGCTGTCTGGCCTCGCCTACAAGCCCGGGTCCCTGCCCAGCCCCGTCTACAACCCTTTTGTCCGTTTTTATAACTCAGCAAGAGAGAAAAAGTTGTCATGAAAATTCAATACTTGTGTTGATTTCTCAACTACCAGAATATAAATTTAATATTTGTATCTTATTTGAGAAAGCATAACCTTAAACCTAACCTTGATTATATTTTAATTTTAACCCAAACTCTGTATAATAGAGGTTGCTAGTCACGAGAACGATCAGATATTTTTAGTGGAGGCAGGGATCATTTATTGATGGTAGAAAATTTACATGACTGTCAACTTCTATTTCTATAATTCTTAGTATTTTTGTTTCTGTTACTACGAGTAAGCATCTTTCAAGTTTCCCAACAAGCTTAGATGTTTTTCAAAATTTTTAATTTGGTGAAGATGCTTCTTAAATAAACAGCAATTTTTTTTTTCATTGATTGAGACTAAATATTTTCTTCTAGTAGCCAGCAGAAGGAGCTGTTGGCATTTGATTTCACATTATAACTCGACCTGGAAGTTCCCTTGTTAATTAATTCAATGTTTGAAATCAAACCACCGTTTAAATGTAATGATATTAATATGCAAGGATAGACGTGTAAGCGTGGAGATTTTCCATTCCCATTAAGCTTTCTACACAACCACAGATTTCTGGGTCTTCTGTGGGCCTCTTTTAGAGAGCTTATGTTATAGAGACGTTGGCTGCTATAAATTAAAGCAGCTCAGAACTGAGTTCATGCACCTAGGCAATGATTCAAGATTTCTAAGGCGGGTTGTAAGTCAAGAAAGCAAGCAATTTCTTCCTCCTGCCCTTAAAAAAAAAAAGACAGAAAGAAAGAAGGGGAAAGGAAAGAAAGAAAACCTGTTTGACTTACAATAATACTTGAAGTATCAAAGAAAAATTATATATGCTTGGTTTACAATAAATTAAAGGCCTTTAATCTAAGGGGAAGAAATTTCTGTAGTTAATATTTTGGGTATATTTGATGCTGCCCTTGTGATAAAATATAGAATGTTGATTTTTCCTATATTCCCTCAACCCCAAATTCATTATAATAGCTGTGGATTTTGAAGAACTTGTTTCACAGTTTGGTATTTAAATGGTACTTTTCTTCTTTGTACTTTAATATCAGTTAAAGTGGATTACTATGGAATGATTTCCAAATACCTCACTAAAGTGCTATCTTCTCCTCTCATCAGACAGAAACATACAATGTGCACCCCACCGGCAGTGGCAACGCTCTGCGAACACCCAGACAGGGAGCAGGGGAAGTGATTTCCCTGATAGCCCCACTTTTCCACGGGTCTCTGAAAGATCTACCAGCTACTCTCTAGGTAAGAGGAAGGTTGAAAAGAGTTACAAATAATCATTCTGATTGAAAACTTTCTACTAAGATGAATGTAAAAATAAACTACTACACATTTAAACCAATGGCATTAAAGGCATGAAATCTTCACAAACTTGAAATGGAAAGTTACTTGGCAAGATAAAGAAGAAAGCAGTGTTCTTTCTTGATAGGCACTGACAAATGATGGTCAAATACACCACCCAGCCGTTGCCCATGGATTTCAGATTTCTTCCTTAAGGTACACGGAAAGCATGACGGAAGTATAAAAACAGGGTTGTATTCCTGTGTACATAAAGAAATGCTGCTTTCTTGGGACGATGTGTCACATTGCAATGTGCAAACAACACGCTAAACCAAAGTCACTTCCTGTGTTCACAAAACATCAAATGGAGCTTTTGGAAAAGAAAAGTGCTTTTTATCTGAATGTGGACAATGCTGTGTGTTATTTCCAAGTAGTGTGTATTTCCTCAAATAGCTACGCTTTTCTATGTGTTAGTCTTGGTTTATGTTTTGTATTGATTTCTGGGCCTTCCAATGGACATTAATTTTGCTGCTCTTTCCGAGAGGAGTCGTTAGAGAGACAACTTAAACCATTCACGCAGGTAGAGTTGGAACACACGGAACAAAGCCACTGTATGCTTTCCTTGAGTGGTTTAAGTAGCTGGAACAAAAGCACCCAGCACTATTAAATGTACAATTTTAGCTGAAATTTTGTTCCATGTGAAACATTAATTTTAATAGGGACTTTATATATAAGCTCTCGTTTGAATAATAATGTAAAATTAAATTTAAATTGTAAATAACGTCCAGATACTAGTTGTTTCCTGGCTCAAATACTTTAGCACATATGGTGCTAGCATAAGCTTGTGCCTGTCTGCCTACTCTGGGTAATTTTGCATGCAAATAGTTTTAGTGCCTATGTTGAGGTGCTAAAACGTGTTTAGTACACTTGAAAATATTTGCATTGCAAAAGGAGAGTGAATCTCCTGAGGAAAATCAAATTGATATTTTGTATTAAGGAGACCACTCTGGGCACTGCCTGGCATTCTTCTGTGGAGAATTCTGTTTACAGTGCAACTAGCATTGTTAATTGACCTTTAGAAAAGAGGGTCTGGCCACAGCTTTGCCAGGCTTGTTAACCATTGGACCATCTTCTGGCAGCGTCCACCACATTAACCATCAGGAGAGAGGAAGCTAAAGACAGAATTTACTTGCCTTGGCTGGACTGTAGCTTTTCATGCCTCAGTGTGGTGGATTCACAGAATAAATATTTTCATTGTAATTAAAAGTTTCAGCTGGAATGCGCCTAACTAATTAGCTAACTAACTAACCAACTAACTCAGGAAAGGCTTTAGCACAGGGAAGCAGGAGTGGATGCTGGGTGTGAGGCCGCACACACGCTCCCGTTCGCCTCACTCCCATCTGCTGCATTTACAGGAACCAGTTCGTTAAGAGTCTGAATTGAATCCAAATAAAATGCATTTTTGATGCAAGCCCGATGACTGGTGCCATTCTACATTGCATTATGTCAAATTAGAGTTCTTTTGGAAGAGAGGTTACAGAGACCTTACGTAAATATCACATGCAGAGAACACAGAGTGAATAAGAGTTCTGCACAAATTCAACAAGCAATTTGTATGAACAAACCAACCTCTTTCCTGATTTGGCCCCTATTCACCAAACCAGTGAAAATATTAGACTTCCTCATAAAGTAATAAATACAATTCAGGAGATGTGCCAGTAAGAGGTTTGTGGAAATTTTCTTGTAACCATCCCTTCAATGTTTGTAGAGCATTTTCTTTTACTACATTGATTAATTCTGCCGTAGCATGTTCTTACAAAATGAAAGTAAGTTCAGTGTCCATACGATAAACAGACCATCAAGGTCTACAAGAGGAATTCAAGTGTGGGACTTCTCCGCAGCCCCTCCCCTGCAGATAAATGCCACCAGATGGAATTCTAATGACGCCCGTTGTTGTGGTGTGGCTCTACCACTTTTGGCCCAAGCATCGTGCACGAGATTCCCTTCTATAGATGCTTATAGTGGCTGAAACTCTGGGGTTTGATCCAGATTTTCTCCCCATGGTTTGCTCTTCTGCACCTAATATTTTATTCTCTTATCCCACCCCTCCTCACTGTGTGCAAGGTGCGGTATTTTGTGTCAATGAATAGCCATAGGCAGGTAGTAAGCAAGAGCCAAAAGGAACTCATTAAGAATACAAACCAATAAGGAGGGGGCGACGTACTGTGTTAGTGAAACTCCTATTTGCAATCTTTTTCCTTTAAAACAATCTTTAAAAAAAAATAGCTTCTGGAGTCTGTGGGATCCTGGCACATCAATCAATCTATTAAGTAAGTAAATAAGGCAATAACTAAACAATAAATCATTTTGAATTTCACTCATGCACAAATCTTCTAACACCTAAGTTACAAGAAAGGTTTCGTTTTGGAGGATACAGCCTGCTCCAATATTTTGCATACAAGATAAAGAGCCATTCTAAACTGTGCTGCGTTGCTCATTCTGGTCCCGAGGTCATGCGGTTTCATTGCACCCCTTTGATGCTGTTGTGTGTATGATGCATGGCATGGGAGTTGTTTGTGTGGGGGAGGGGGTATGTGGTGAGGGGCATGCTGTTAGGGAGAAGCTCACCACACATTTCTGCCATCACAGAGGGTGGACAAACAGCTGTCTCCACAGCTGAGGCCACTGGAACTGCTTGAGCTGCTCCAGTAACTCGAGAGCACACGGCTGGTCCCTGGATGGCACAGAGCACTGCGCCCGTAGCGAAGTGCCCGCGCTTTCCTGGGGCTGAGCAGGCGGAGACTCAGCCACCAGACACAATACGCATATGAAATGGGGTCTCATGAATAATTCATCTTTGGTGTCCTACGAAACAAAGAAATAATATGTTTGCTGGTAGATAACTGTGTTGTGGCATTTGTAAACCTTCCTGAATTTGAAGTTGTTTATGTTTCATGTTGGTAGAGGAATATGTTTTTTTCCCCCTAAAACAAAAAGTTGGGAGTTCAGTGCAATAATCTTACAGTGAAAGTCTTCCATGAAACGTTGGATGGGTTACACTCATTTGGCTCAAGATTTAAGAATTTAAAAAAATCTCATTCAGTGAAGAGGGATGTCAAAATGGTTTTATGGCAATAAAATACAGCAGGATACCCAGTTCTTAAGGAGATTATTTTATTCCGTGGCAGGCAACCAGCCCACTTTTGCTAATGTAAGTTTCATTACTGCAGACGCGAAAACGGTGGTGTGGCTCCGGCTCCGCAGTACGGCGTGGGGGGGGGGGGGGTGGGGGGGGGGATAATTCCTCACTTTCACTAAAATATTAGTAAAAATGATACTTTGGTGCTTTGAGCCCTAAATTGGTTTAGTGACAGTTAAGTACCCACTAATTTAACACTAGTTAAATTGGCAACAACACGACCCCCAACCACGTTGAGCCACCATCGAGTTTCTGGGCAATAGCTCTGGACCTCATGCAAGTGATCTATAAAGCCATTGGGTAGAGTTTATGGATTTGCATAATGAATATTTCTAGTGTTGCAGGAACTAGCTAGCGACTCCAACTTATCCTAATTAGTATTTATAATTAGTATCTGTGTATTCCTTTCATTTATTCTTTAATATTTGTGTACTCATTTCCCTGAAAAAAAAAAGAAATCGATTTAATAGTTCTTCATTATCTTTGAAATGACAACCTGGCAAAACAAATCATGGTGATGTTCTCTGTCATCTCTCCAATAATTATCTCAAATCTGTCTTCTATTATTCACTCATGCTTTCTCCATAACGTGTTTTTTTTTCATCATCTCCGTGTAGTCTCCCTGGCTTTCAGGTTGCCCAGGATTTATTGTGTATCCATAAACCTCACACAATCTGATATGTTTGGCAGAAAAAGTCAGAAAGAAGGCACATTGATTTTGCTGAAAGAAAAAAAAAACAAGCAAAAACAAAATATGGATCTGCCAATTATATTCTGGAGTGAAAATATAATTCCTTCTTGCTTTCAGGTGAGGGGTTTGGCAGTTGGGGTGTGAATTGGTAGGTAGTGGGACTTCCAGTAAAGAGGAGAGTAGTGAATTCTGTGTTTGTTGTGTGGTTTTTGATCTTTTTTGTTATTTGTTTCCTTAAGCTTTAGTGATATACCAGACAGTAAATTCACAACAAGTACGTGTGTGTATAATGCTCCTTTTCTTTACCTTGTCTGTAGAGGATTAAGATGGTAAATAAAATTACATTGTTACATAAACTGCTTCTTACCTTTTGAAAAGGTAATTAGATTTCCAGTGGAGGGAATAACTAAATGAGGGGTAAGCATGTCCTGGGGCCCGTGAGATAATCTTTAGAAATAGAGGTGACTGCCGTAACAGGAACAAAACACAAAGAAAGCCTAAAAGGCCTGAAGCAGAGACACAGTAAAAGAAATGTTCCTCCTTTTCTATTCACTGGTTTGGTCCTCTCCGCCATTGCCTTGAGTACTTTGTTTTAGTATGAGATAGCTGAGTCGCTAACATCTCTCCTTGCGACTGGGTGTTTCTTCAGGCTCAGTCAGCTACTGAAAGTGCTGGCTCTCTGTGACTGCCCAGAACGTCACCACTTGGACTTCCCACATTTTGTTTCCAGTGTACAAATGCATCTTTCATGGGAATAACAAGAAAGTTCATGTCCCTAATTTGGTATAGCATTCCATTTAAAAATCCAAGGACTAAAAGGAAATGTAAATAAAAGGCATATAAGAAAGTGTACTTTGATAATGCAAATAGTAACCAAAGAGAAGAAACACCAGAATGTCAACCAACAACTTAAACAATTTATTTAAGGTTAACAAAACATAGGATCTTTGGATTACAACTCTGTCTCTACTATATTTGTGTTGTAAAAGACATTTCAACTACCTGAATCTATTGCCTCATTTATAAAATGAGCATAAAACCCATGCCTCATAGAATTTAAAAAAAAAATCAGAACTAGTGATAATGTCAGTTAAGCATATAGAGTAGTTGGTAACCCTCTAAGCACCTCTGAATCACCTAGAGAGTTTGAAAGGCTACTGATGCCTGATTCTACCTCTGCCCAAATAAACCAGAATCTCTGGAGACTGGGCCATGCCATTACAGCTTTAAAGCTCCCCTGGTGATTGCAGTGTGCAGCCAACAATTGGAACAACTCATGGAAAAGTCCCAAACCAAAGGAACAGTCAGTCAATAGTAAATAATTCTTGTTCTTCATGTAATATGAACATGTACAATTGGAGCACAGACTTTCATTACTGGACAGAACCCTCAGCGAATCCATATTCCTGCTTTGGAAACAGAGGAGCTGAAACCAAGAGCATCCGTGAAATCCCCACAACCATATAGTCAACAGTAAGACTGGGATCCCAGTCTGATTTTATTATTCTCAAGTTGTCCTCCTGGCATAGCTTTTAAGTGGGGAAGTGTGATCTCTGATGAGGCTAAGTTTTATCTTTACTTCTTTCTTTTCTCAGTAGTATTTTGAGGCAATAAGGATATAAATAGTGGCAGAAAGAAAGGATTATGCCTTCAACTAGTGTCCTCATTCGCTGGGCCTGGAAGAATTTACTCATAGAAACTTTTGAGTAGAAAACTGAATCCTCACAGAGCTCCCATGTGGAGGACCCGTGAGCATGTCATGTGGCTTCCCATGCATGGTGTCACAGCGGGCTCGAGCTCACTGAGCCTTTCCTTGGATGATTGATACGGAAAATCTGAGCAACTCACCACAACACAGGTATGAGCCATCATACAGGTGCATTTAATTCTCAATTACTCTTAAAAATGCTTTTAATAATTAGTAGCAATAACTCCTAATTGGCATGTGGGCCATTCTTGCACCAGCAGGCAAACTGTAGGTTTACTTCTGCACACCCACACCCAATCAACTGAAAATTGCTTCAGAGCTTATCTTATAATTACTGTGCTTAATGCTATTTGCTTTGTTTGGAAGCTTTTGTAATTAATTGATTTTTTTTTTTACCTCTGAACCTGAACGTAGAACAGTAAAGATTAGTTCTTTGCTTAGTAACATCTTATTTACATTGAATTGTTTAGACACACATAAGGGGAAAAAAATAATGGGTTGTGTTTTTACCTGCCAAATATATTTCCTGTTTATACATTAGATAGATCTCACCAAGAATTTGAAATTGCTCTATCTACCCACTAGTCTTTCTTGTTTTCCTCAATGCTGTTACACTATGTCCCAATTACATTTTTAGTCAGACTTTTCAACCTCCGTGTACTTTTGCACCTTCCACATTATTGATTTTGCAAATACTTCTGGATAAAGGGCATATAATCAGAGAATGTGTCTATTAAAGTATAGGGCAACGTAATTAGAGCTGCACAGTTTGTAGCTGGAGAGTCAACAACTGGTACGTATTTGTGCCGGTAATTGTGCCTCTGATCTGAAAGTTGCAGCCACAGATAGCCACTTAAAATATCATGAAATAAACTGAGATTATTGGTACACTAAACCAATTTTAGAAATAAGCAATGTATCTGCCAATGTTGGTAGAGCAGTAAAGGGCAAATAAAATTTTATGATGACAGAGGCAAAAGATAAAAACTTGACTTTATAATTATAGGCCATTATGTATTGGTTATGAACTCATACTGGATAAAGACGTGGGTAGGATTATTTCTTCTTTTATTTATCCACTCACACATTTAACCCTTATTAGGAATATGTTGTGCCTAGCAATATGCAAGACAATGGGGGTACAAAAACAATAAAACATTGTGGTGACCTATGGTCTTGAGAGTCAGAAAAACTCAGTTTGAGAATGTTGGTTCCATAACTAAAAAACTGGAGGACGTTCAGAAATTTATTTGATCTCCAGAACCTCATTTTTGTCATCTGCAAAGTAGGGACAGTGAAGGTTCATTGTGAAGATTAAATAAAATATAATATGTGAAGTACTTTTCTGTTATGCAGTCTTTACTTAATAATGCATGTATGCTATAATTCTAATTAAATCAAAGAACTCAAGTCCAGTGAGCCTGTGAGACGTCTCTATCACCCATAGGGTCCTTTGATTTCAGGCAACAGAAAGAAAAATTGTGGCTGCCCAAGCAGGAGGGACATGTATTGGAGAGCTATTGGGACACTCACAGGATCAACTAGAAAGAGAGAGATTTAGGCTTGAAAACAGAGGAAGAACTGGTGTACCTGAGGTGTACTGAACCTCTCAAGTCTTGGAGGGCATTGCTAATGAACAAATGCATGCCAAGTTTTTCCTGCTTTCTTCTGTCTTTGTTCTTAAGACTCTAAGTCTTAAGAGAAGGGAAGAGAGGGAGGAGAATGAAGCTAATAGAGCTTGAATTTATCACGTGCCTATCCCTTAGAAGAAGTTGAGGCAACTTGATTTATAGGTGTGCTGAGACTATATACCCCTGGGGAGAAGTAACCCCCCAGTGCAGTCAGAATGCTACTACTACAGAAGAGCGGGTGGCTGATGGGCAGCCCAAAGTCACCACAAAAAGTGTAACAGAATCCGTCATAAGTAGGACTGGCTTCATGGACATGTGCTTGGTGGGGTCACGAATGGCCTCATGCTTAGCAGCCCCATGCTTTAATGCTCTGTGCCACCATTTTATACAGACTAATGGAATACAATGAGAGCCCTGAAATAAATCTTCACTTACATGATCCATTAATCTATGGCAAAGGAGGCAAGGACATAGACAGGGTAAAGACAGTGTCTTCAATAAGTGGTGTTAGGAAAACTTGGCAGAGATACATGCATAAAAATGAAAGTGAACCATTTTCTTAAAACCATATATAAAAAAGAAATCCAAAATGGATTAAAGAACTTACACCTAAGGCCAGAAACAATAAAATCAGAAAAAAACCTAGGCAGTAAGTCTTTGGCACCCTTTGGTCTACGCATTATCTTTTTGGATATGTCTCCCCAAGCAAGAGCAACAAAAGCAAGAATAAACCAATGGAAGTACAGCCATATAAGACATTTTGCACAGGGAAGGAAACCATCAATAAACAAAGAGATAACTTACTGAATGGGAGAAGATATTTGCAAATGATACATCCAGTAAAGGGTTAATATGCAAAATAAATAAGGAACTCATACAACTTAACACACACACGCAATCCAATTAAAAAATGGGCAGAGGACCTGACTAGACACTTCTCCAAAGAGGACCTGCAGATGGCCAGTAGACATGGAAAGATGCTTAACATCACTAATCATCAGGAAAATACAAACCAAAATCACAATGAGATATCACCCCATACTTTTTAGAATGGCTATCATAAAAAATCAACAAATAACAAATGCTGGCAAGTAAGTGAAGCAAAGGGAACCCTCATGCACTGTTGGTGGGAGTGCAGACTGGCGCAGCCACTATGGAAATCAGTATGGAGATTCCTCAACAATTTAAAAATAGAGCTGCCATATGACCCAGCAATTACACTTCTAGGTATTTATCCAAAGAAAATAAAAACACTATTTGAAAAAAAAATATATGTACCCCTATGTTCATTGCAGTTTTACTTACAATAGCCAAGATATAGAAGCAACATAAATGTCTATCGATACGGATGAATGAATATAGAATATGCACACGCAGTGGAATTTTATTTAGCAATATAAAAGAATAAAATATTGTCATTTGCGATAACATGGATGGACCTGGAGGGTATTATGTTAAGTCAACTAAGTCAGACAGAGAAAGACACATGCTTAATGATTTCACTTATTAGTGGAAAGTAAAAAATATAAAACAAATGAATAAACAAAGCAAAGCAGAAACAGATTTGTACAAATAGACAACAAGCTCATGGTTGCCAAAGGGGAAGGAGGTGGGGGAGTCAGGGGTGGATACAATTTTTAAAAAAGAAAAAAATTAAATGTGAAAGATAAAAAAGTAAAAAGGTAAAGCTTGAAGATAAAATTGGAGAATATAGTCATGACCTTAAAATACTCTTTCTCTTTTTCTTTTTAAAAAAACCATTTATTCCTTACTCAGAGAAAGAGATTGATGTGAGAGAGAAACATTGATTGGTTGCCTCCTGCAGGTGCCCAGAAAGGGGATTGAACATGCAACCCAGGTATGTGCCCTGACCGGTAATTGAACCCACAACCTTTTGGTGCACGGGATGACACTCCAACCCACCAAGCCAGACTGGCCAGGGCTCCACAAACATTCTTAAACATGTTACAAAAAAGACTAAACATAACGGAAAATACTGATAAATTGCATGGTGTTAAAGTTAAGATCTTCCATTCACCAGAAAATATTAAGATTAAAAAAAAAGAGTGAAAGAAATATCTGTACCACCTATGTCTGACAAAGAATTCATATCTAATATATACAAAGAACTTCAGCAAATCAATAAGAAAAAGACCTAATACAAAAACAGGCAAGAGATTTTAATAGGCCCTTTACAAAGGAGGATATCCAAATAGCCAATAAACATAAGACAAGTTGTTTAACTTCATTAGCCAGCAGGGAAATTAAAAAAAAGCAGAGAAATTATTATTACAGATTAAACAAGTCCCTTATACTCTCTGTATGGCAGTATGAAGCAGCAGAGGAGACCTGCATAAGCTATGGGAAGAATCCCACCATGGTCAAATAAATAGTGTGCTTCCAGCCACTAGAAGCTTGCCTGTTGACTATCCTCTAGGTCCTAGGTCTTAGGTTCTGGACTTCCTTCCCACCCGCCTGCTCCTGAAGTCACAGGAAGCAAGATCTGTCCTCAGAATGGCCCCTATCTTCTTGGCATGAGCTCATACGTTAATGGCAGGGCTTTTGAGGGCGATGGTGGAGTGAGAAAACAGAGCAGTTTAGCTTTACTTTTCATGTGGTATTTTAGAACTGGTTCAAGTCTGCTTTCAGTGTTTCCTTGATACTAAAACTTTTCCTATTATCTCATCAAGTGTTTTAATAGCACCTCAGGCTTCTAGCCCAACACTTTTTCAGGCACGATTCTCTCAGACATGACCAACAAGTGCTCCGTCAGCCTTTGCTGGAGTGCCTCCAGCCCATTTCAGTTCTGGGTAGATTTAATTGCCAAAAAGTTCTTCCTTCTATGGAGCCGAACTTGGCCTCTTGCTGATGTTCATCAACAGGTGTTTTGGAACCATTCACATTAAGCCTGACTCCTCTTCCCCATGCAAATGCAAAATACATTCTCTAATTACAGTGAAAATTTTCTTTGCTCCTGGGACCCATTTCAGGGGAAAAATATCTATAAGATTTCCTTAAAGAAACCCCTTCTAGCCCCTTTAGTAGTACATACCATAGGGTGGAGCCTAAGAGGATCTGCACATTAGCTGAACAGAATTATCCTCAATTTCCAGGGTAGTGTGGGCCTGAAAGTTTCTCTGGCAGCTTATTTTGCCTTCTGAACTTCATACTCTCTATGAGAAACAAATTTCTCTGTTCCCTCCATCATTTGAAATGTACCAGGCTCACATCCAGCTGAATTCATTGCATGAGAGACAGAGCCGGCCACAAACACACTTGTGCCAGGAAGGACAGCCCAGACATTTGCCATCTGTGTCTCAGCTTTCTCTAGTTCTGTTCTTGGGTTGCTTGTCTAGGGACAAACCCATAACACACTACTTCCCACTCCCTGGCAATGGGGAGAGTGGCACATTGCACAATACTAGGTTTTCGAGGAAGGCCTTACTTTACAAGATTTCCCCCAAATTTCAGCGAGTTCTTTCTCAGCATGCTAGAGTAGCATGCACTCAGATGCATGTGCTGAAATTAATCCACTCCATAATAACAACAAGATCATCTTTGTGATGGCATTTTGTTTCGTTTCATAGAAAAATCAAGTCAATACCTAAAGGCTCTTTTCATAAGCATAAGCATTCATCGATTAAAGGAGGAGACTTAAAATTGTACATGCTTGGTCATTTGCCAGAGTTGACCAAGGGCCTCTTCCACAACCAAGAACTGAGCCCTGAATATCACGTCTGCCCTTTAGTTGCATGATAATAAGCTGCCTCTTAAATGCTGAAAATGAATCCATCACATTATACTCCCTTACCCCTTAATACCTGTTTCAGCAATACAGTAAGAGAGCTCAGTTACTGCTCTCTCTCTCTTCTCTGTCTCATACCTTGTGTCCCAAATTCCTTTGTATAATTTTTTTCCTCTTGATTATTTGCTCTCTGGACAAGGTAAAACTATACAATTTGATCATGAAAAGCTTGACTGGAATGGAAATGATATCGGCAAATAAGCAGAAAAATCAGAGAATTTAAGGTAGGAATAATTACAAAACAGCAACTAGACAGTTTATAGAGCACCTACTACGAGCGCTGCCCTCTGATGGCAACGATGCATAGGTTTTCTTTAATCCTCACAATCCCGTAAGGCAGGAATGATTGCTCACACTTTAAAGATAAAGAAACTGAGGCTCAAAACTTTTCAGGAATTCTCCCCAGTACAGGCTGCTCTTAAATGATGGAGCTAAGATTCAAGGCTATGTGACCTAACTCTCAAAGTTCATGTTGCATGTAAGGAAGTGAAGAGAAAATCCTGGGCCTGAAACAATCGGCAAAAAGCAATATAGACTTGGCCGCATAACTCCCCAACATACTATCGTGATGATATCACCAGATGTAGTGTGCATGCATACCTCACATTGTCTCCAATGCAGCCTGGCATTCCTTTTGTTAAATATCGAGCTTCTAAGGTATTGTCGTAGTAACAATATATTGGTAACAAGGGTCTTGCTTTAAGTCATTCCACATTGAATGGCAAGGACATTTAAATGTAAAGCTATAATTGATAGCAACAGAGAACCATGCTTTTTGTTCATTCTGCTCATTGCTGTTGGCGTTGTCATTTGTTTTCTTACAGTGAAGATTAAAAACATTAAAATGGATTTTAGACATATGCATTTATACATATGTATCTCTTTACTTCCCTTGCAGAAGCATTATGGAGCGGTATGTATTCAGTGTCAGTCCTGCTTCAACTCCATGTACTATTTCCAAATTCAGCCACAGTGTCAGGTCACACTGAATGATCCTTTCCTTCTGAATGGATGTACATCCTTGTCTGTTTTGCTTAATTAATAAAATGTCAGTCTAACAGGTATACAGGATGGCTGGACTAGGCAGGCCACTACCACTTGGGTCCAGCAAGACCATCCCCCCCCATGAAGGAATCGCTTGCTCGTTGGCCAACTGTGAGGGGCCTGACTTGGCCTTATTAATTAATTAAGCAGGGTCTAACCCACATGGTGGCAGTGGTAGAATAATATAGGCATCCCCAATGTAAATTGGGTCAGGAGAGGGAGGTCTCTGAGACCCACACCAGCCAGAGCTTCTCTCACTCTTACCAAATTTAGGTCTGGGCCTGGTACTTGAGAGGAGCTAGGGGGTTTCCTTATACAACTTGATAGTGCCTAACTATTGGAGAGTAAATTGTTTTTTAGAAATGATCTAAAGTATGAAAGTGGGAACTATGGGCAAATGAAGGAAGTGCTAATTTGTGCTTTTCAAAAACCCAGGTTTTCCTCACTTCTCAAGGTCACTAGGAAATTCAAATCAGGACAAGATGTGAAATCACAGTTCACATAGTAAAGCACGATTATTCTTAAAACTAGTAGGTGGCAAGTAGATGAATCTTACAGTCTGATTTATAGGCTTAATTCCTAATATCTGATTTGGTAACTTTTTTGACTTTGCTTTTAAAATGTACTGTTTTGTGTTTATGGCTGGAGTTGGGCCTTAGTACGGCTGCCTGGGTGCTCTGATCAGAGAACCTGGGTTCTGGCAACAGCTGAGGCTCTCCCCCACTCTGCAGTGTGACCTTCACCTATCTGTCCTGCTTTCTATCTGAGACATTGGGTAAAAATGTCCTCCCGGGGCATTTGTATGGCGATGGAGACACAAGTTAATACAGAAGGAGCTGAGAAAGTGGCTTGGCTCTGAGTAAGTACTCAGGACCTTTGAGGTGTTACTGTCATTAAGTAGATAGAATATAAAATATTTGCAACACTCACTAATAGGAACCACTGATGCTGGTGTCTTGGGAAATTTTTCAGTGCCCAGGTAGTTTATTTTCCACACAGATGTCGGCTGAGAAGCACTTTGTCCTGAATGATGTCCTTGACAGTGGTCAGGAGTGACTCCACCAAAACAGAAAATACAACTTCAGCTCCCAAGAGAAAACTCCATCTACCTCTGCCTTTTTTTTTTAAACATATTAGTTTAATTTTATGGAGGGATTAAAATACTCTAGAAAGCCAAGAAGGCCGATTGTCCAGGGAGAGGAAGTCGAACATCCTTGAAGACAAGTTTGTGGTCTGTCGAATACCTGGTTTGGAACTGCACAATTCTAAGTAACAATTATTCTCTGGACAGAGCTGGGAGCTGAAAATATGGACTCTAAATGCAGCCTTAGACCATAGTGACCCTCAGCTGTGCATGGTGCCTCCAATATGTTATGCTGTGGCACCCTGTTTGGGTAGAGGGCACAGTAGCAGACATGTAAGAAGTAAAGTTCTCTTGGACACAATGACGCGGGCCTGATGCTTCTCAATTCCCCTGCCCTGGGCTTCAGTCCCTCCCACCCTCTGTCACTTCTTTTCTATGTAACATCGTAAGACATCTTTGGTGAACTTTTAAATTATTTTAAAAGTTTATGTTCTAACACATAACCAGACTCACAAATTATCTCCCAAGTTCTCCTAATTTACAGCTACAGAAAATAGGAGAAGCAGGCAGGCTAAATAAAGATCACAAAGTCAATCAAGGTTGGAGCTAAATCGGAGATCCAGGACTTCTAATTCCTGGTTCATCTGGTAAGGGGAGAGACTTAATAGTATCATACTGGATTTATGAAATAACAATAATAGCATTATTATTTTGATGATAGCAAATACTTTTCCCAGCATTTATTATGTGCCAGAAACTGTTTTAAATACTTTCAAGTTATTAATTCATATTTTCCTTATAACAAGACTATGAAGAAGGTGTTGTTATTATCTCCATTTTACAGATGGAGAAATTGAATCATGGTGAGATTAATTACCTTGCTCAAGGTCACAGCTATTCAATGGTAGAACTCAAATTTCATTGCATGTAATCCAGCTACCAAGTCCATGCTTTTAAGCGCATAGTTATACTACATGGTGTTTACTTAACTGTTTTAATGGCTGTTTCATCAAAAGCCAGACATGCTCATTTCATACCTTTCGTGTAAGTTTATGTACACAGAGAACGCTTTTTAAAAATTGATTTACATATTACATATAAAGATGTACCAAATGTACGGTGTTTGTCCAGGAAAGCAGTGAGTGATATTCAGATCATTAATATATTCTGCCCAATGAAGTTAACAAAACTGTTATGCAGAGAGTGTCCACTTGTAAAAAACTGAAAACTAAAATAGACTTGCCACCAAATCCTACTCAGAATAATTCAGTCTCAGTTAAATCTGATTTTGAGGGCATGACAAGTTTACCTCTGCTCTTGCCTAGTAACTTCTCTGTTCCAAAGAAGAAGAGATAGGAGGGGTCAGCTATTACACAGTCTTGAAATGATATTTCAGGAGCCTTTCTGAAACTATTTCATACGGACACATCCTTGGGGTCCACTATTTTTGTTTGTCATTTCCTAATTTCAAAGTGGACAAAATGAAACAAATCTGACTTATTGAAGCGTAGTTGTGTAATGGAAACCCTGAAAGGAGAATTTACGTCCATGGTTAATCTGTGCATATCCCACAAAGGGAAGGGGGTAGGGGAAAGTCTGTGAGGAATAAAAACATCAAATTGTGTAAATGATAGGATTTTAACAAGAGAAATGGAGATTCTGAATAACAATCAATGATGTTTAATCCACAAATTAGGAAGGCAATACCTGTGCTCCGTACCTGAATACACAGCATTTTTATATGTGGAAATTTTGTTTTCCTTCCCCAAATAGCATACAGAGGTTATTATGTCTTCATTACCATTATTATAATTTTACTATTCACAAGTTCACATACTAAACTCCCTCACTCAGCTCATCCTAAAATAAAATAAGTTCTGTGCAAAGAACTCATTTAAAGGGTTACATCTAAAAATAAGGTACATACTCTAATTTTGCCATAGAGTTCTCTCTCTCTCTCTTGCTCTCTTTTCATGAAACACTAAACACAGCCAAAAATAATTATTTTCCTTGCAGGGGTAGCAATTCTAAAAATTGGCCGCACTATTGCAAATATCAAACTTTGGCTCTTTATTGGAATTTACCCTATAGCAAAATAAAAAAAGAACAATAGGGAACACCCCCCACCCCACACACACACTCAAAGAGAAAACCTTTATTAAGGATTCAGCCATCCATCCCTGAAGAGATGTAATCTATGCGTAACAATGCTTAAATCAGCAGGACATTTACAACACATATTAAGTGGTTTGTTATTTATTTCAAGACTTTAATTGGCACAATATACTAACAGCATTTTTGCAACAGTTCCACTTAAGGGTTTTTTTCCCCCCTTAAAAAACAGAAAGAGAAAGGAGGAGAGAGAGAGAAACAATCCACCAGAATTACGCTATAATCCCTGTTTTGTTATTCCTTTAGCCTGAATGAACTGTTAAAGTTGAACAAAAAGAAAAAAAAGTAAACTGTCTTAAGAAACCATATTTTAGACTCAATTCAATTTTATTAAACCCAGACCAGTGTTTTTCCTGCCATTCTAACATAACCTATTAGAAGAATTTTTCTCCCCCAGGGACAAAAACACCAACTTTCCCTCCCTAAGAGCTTCTTATTGTTAATTTTCGTTGCTATTTGGAGAAAAAGCTCATTAAAATATTATGAAGCACATAGCATAATTATGTGCCAGTCTTCATCAATGAGGAACATCTGTAGCACAGTGTACGTGTATTTATATTACAGTAAACTTGAGTGCAGGCTCTCTCTTTCCCCTCTTCTTTACTTTGCCTCTGTTCTCCGATTCTTTGTCCTGACTACAGAGCCGGGCAAACTTGTGAAGCGCGCAAGCTACAGCGCGCGTTGTCAGCCTCTCGGGGGCTCCGAGCACCAAATGTTATTATTCCGTCCTTAGCCTGGAGCTCATGCCAGGGTAAATTGTGAGCTGCTAAATGTCTCCAAACCTTTTTCACTCTCTTTTATTCCCCCAGTTATTTTTAAGATGTATCTTTTTCCTTGTTCCTTCTCTGGCACAGGAGGATCTGCAAAGTGCATCCAACACACACCCAGTTCCCAAATCCTTGTTTCTCTTTCTTCTTTACATTATTCCACTTGCTTTTAAACCAAAGAACCTTGGGCATAATAAAAACATTGAGAGCTTGCCTATACCACAAATATTTGTGGAAAGCACATGGTGCCGTTTTGCCAGACTACTCTTATTTGTTAAACTGAGTTAAGTGTAACGCGATTCCAAAAACTGCCTTTAGAATGAAAGAAAAGGCTTGTAAAGCCAGGGAGATAATTACCACAATCTGGGTAACAGCAAATGCAAAACAAAGGAGCACAATCCCATTTTGTGTTGTGTGTTGTGTGTGCATCTTTTTGTTTTGTTTTGTTTCGTTCTCTTTGTTGATGTTCCCAAACATATAAATATTCCATGGCGTGTATTGTACAGGGATAAAAATCAGCCCGAATCCTGCACAGGCGGAACAAAACACAGACTCTGCGGTGGCCAGTGGCATGCTCTTTCCAGAAGGGAGGGCTTCCTTTCTCTTTGTCTCCCTCCATCCAGCACACACTCACCCAAGAGGTGCAGTCATCACCGGTTGCCAAGACTCTGACACCCACCTACCCTTCCTGTGAAGCTGTCAATCCATTTTTGCACACATAAATGAAATTGATTTGAAAAGAATTTAGGTGCTAAAGCCTTTCATATGGATCCATAAAAATACTAAAGAATCCTCCATTCCCTCCTCCCCCATGTTATTTTTATGGGGTTTATTATGTTATCAGTCTTCCATTGTTGGGAATGTCCTTTGGGATGGTTTTGCAGACTGGACCATTTTCAGTTTTCCTTTTTTTGTCTGCCAATTGTTTCTAGATCTAAACCAGTTTTGGAGACAATTATTTCCATACGTGTATGTGCATGTAAATATTAATAATCATTGCATGTGTGTATATTTATGTGTGCATAAATAAACACCGTCCCCATGCGTAATTCCTGTTTTTAAAGAGCTAGTTCTTACTCCATAAAAAGATTCGTATCCCCCAAAGCAGGTTGTTAATGTACTTTATTAAAGAGAAAGAGCAAACCTTCCATGTTTCCTTGTTTTATATTTAGAAGAAGTTAACCTTGCAGGTCTGAGCTAAGCTTTTTGGTATGTTTTAGCCAAGTCCAGATTATGGTCTGTAGGTTTCGAAACTCACATCACCCAGTTTTCTCAAAAACTATCACCGCAATCCCCTCTTTAAATTTCATCTGGACTGTCTCTAAGAGCCCCAGCTGACCCCATCATTTCCTTCTCTTATTACTAACATGCTTCTCTCCACATGCACGACAGGATATTTTTCAGGGGAAAGGGCAAAAATATATTAGGGTTTTTTTTCCCTCCAGATGTAGACATTTGTTCCCTTGAAAAAGCAACAAGAGGACATAGAAATAAACCTGAGCTTGGACGAGACAAAATGCAGGACGTCACTAAGGTGCATGTAAGGATAAACCCATGAAGCCCTCGAAGCAGGATTTGGCAACAGGAATGTCCCATTGAGCCAAAAAGCCAGCCAGGGCCTAGAAGCTTGTTATTATGGCTTGCTCTGTGAATAAGACCCGCAGGGAAGAGTGTGGAGGCTGCCTAGTGTGAAGCCTGTTTAGAATAGTGGGGGAGTATGAAATGAGGTGGTCCTAAAGGGTTCTGAGTCTAATCAGAATGCGTGTGTTCCCAACCTCCTTAAAAATCTAAAACACAAGGCAAAATAGCATTCTTTTAAAATCCCAAAATACGATAAATAAATGAATCCCATTTTGAATTCTATTACTTTAAAGACAGGTAGTCCAGATATGAAAAATTCTAAACTACCTGTTTAAAAGTAGGTGAGAAGCAGTATATTTGAAAGGAGCAGTACATACTCAGGATCAGAGACTAGCCCCAGGCCTCAGTCAAAGATGGAGCTAGAGGAACCACTTTGACAGCTTTGGCTGAGAAAGCCTAAAACGCTAAATCTCACATTTAATTTATATGAAGCACTATTGGCTCCTTTCCTCTGTCTCTTTCATTTTTATTTCTAAACATGATTGAGTTTTTTCTTCATTTAATATTAGATTGAATCACGTAAACTTCAGACTATTTGATAATTTTTGACTTACAAAAATGTAAATTATGTAGTTCAGCCTAATAATTCTTTTCCTGAAGATAATATGTCTGTTTTCCTCTGATTGACTCATCTGAGTCCAGTATTTTTGTGTTGTTTCTTCTCCTATGCTTTCAAACTTAGTCATTCTTCACATTTTAATGCTTGTTGGAATTTTGGAGACATGACTATTTGGTTAAATGGAAAAATAAAACATTTAAAACCTGTGTTTAATGTGGGGTCTAAATCAGATTGGTTTTTTCCTTCAATTCTCTTCCGAGGCCCTCCGTCTGAAGTGCAGATCCCCAGATCATTTGCCTACCGCAAACACGAGGGCCAGGACATCGCATTTGTTCCCCTCAAGGCTCTTCCTTCACTTCAAGTCTTAAAAAGGGAAACTTGATTGTAAAAATAATCCATGTAGAAGAAATAGTGTCAGAGAGACAGATATGTTTGTAAGCTCTATTACAGACTTACAGCGATCCTTTCATAAACTCCGTCGTCCCAAGGGTGGGAAAGTGAGTTTCCATAAGGAGTGTTGTCCACATGCTCCATAATGTGTGGGAAAGGGGCCCCGTGGTTGCAGCCTCCCTTGTTCCCTAGGAAGGGCCATGCATTCTGGAAAGAGAGGCGGACTGGGACACGCGGAATGCAGAGTGGAAAGGAAGCATTTCTAAATTCCTTCAAAGGCCCCCTCATCGTCACGGAAGCTGGACTGAATAACAGAGTGAAGACCATCTGAATGAGGGTCTGGATTTGCCAATGTTATGAGAATTTAATCTATTGTCAGGTTTTTCAGCATCGTCTCCAGCTTTTCGGGGAAGACACGAATGGTGAAACTACAAGTCAGGCGTGTTTTAACCCCTCTCAGCCGACAGAGAAAATGCAGCCCAACACACGTTATCAGTTTAGAAATCACCCTCAAAGTGTGACGTAAAAAACTTAATACAACTCGGTACACGAAATGTAGGAATAAAAATCTCAATTCTATTTCACTCTCTGGTATATAAAAGCTTTAATTTATATTAGTCCTGAATATGAGTTTTGTTGAAGAATTTCCATAGCATCACTGGGAAGTAAAAAACTTTAATCTTCATGTGACTCAATATAATAATAATGTCTCTTTATACTATTTTTCATAATTAGTAAAAGTAGAAAAATTTCAATATTTATTTTGAAACCAATAGGTGGTGCTATAAATTTTTATATTTTGCAATATGCTCTTTTATTTTTTCATTTCTCAGTGGCATTAGAAATTTCCCTAATTATCACAGTAGGATATTTCATGGCAAAAGGAAATAAAAAAAGCCTGCATTGACTTTCCTATTCAGTTAGCTGCTGTGATATGTCTCTTTTACGTTGGAAAATTAACTACAACTCAGAGTATAAACTCAAGAAAAGAGAATCTATATAATTTTTGGCAGAAAAGTATATTTATGGAAACAGACCCATATATAATTCTCCATGGTCTCTATTTTTATTTTCCTAGTCCTTCCACTAATGGCAATGCCACTGAGAAATATTATTTTAATATTTACTACTTCAACGTGTGAACTATCTGAAGGTGTTAGATTTGTGTAACAAGCAATGACCACAGTAGCACGAGACCACAGTCTTTTATCATGGTGTCATGGGCTCCCAGAATCACGGAGAGCCAGAGAATATTAGAGGCCAGGCAGCTGCAGATGAGATAACTCACAAATTAAAAGTGGAAAGTGCTAGAAATAGGCACTTGATGTTCCTCATCATGGGAACTGACATGATTTTGGTATTAAACAAACAAACAAAAAAGTTCTGAAGGATGAAAAACACTGAAAAATTAAAATCCAAATTCCACGGCGACTTTCCAGTATACATAGTAATCTCAAAAGGATGAATTTCATTGATATAGACCTTGAAGACAAAGATCTAAATCCTTTTACTTTAGAAAAACTATACAAGTCCTTCCCAATTTTCCAGGTGTGTGTATGTGTGTGTGTGTGAAGCTGATACACTGGAGGAACATAAGAAGTTCAATGATTTCTTACACAAGTGCCAAGAAAGGGAGCATGGCAGCTGCAAGGAGCTGCCATCCCAACCGTATCATTCCTCAAACATCTGGGTGGTTTCTACCTCTCTTCTTCCAGATGTTTTGGTATCTTGTAGAAATAGCCTTAAAACACTTGTCAGTATTGAATGAGCAGCCTAGGCTGTTACTCACTGGAGGATGTGTTTGTAGAAGACATTATAATTTGCATAAAATTACACTCGGTGCAGTAGACAAGTTTCCTCCTTCCCACCAGGCTGCCTTCTGGGCTGGCTGCTTATTTCCTGCTTCCCCTGGGCTCATTCTTCTCTGCCCTTTGGGGACAAGGCCGCTTCCTCCTGCTTAGCTGGTAGGGACTGGACTGAACTATTAAATAGTCATTTTTATCTTCACGATAAATATAATACTTAGGATATGAAAAGGAAGAAAATATGATGAAATAGTAGAAGCAAATGTCTCTTAGGGAGACCTTGGCAGAACACGGCATCTAGAAAGGGAGCTGAGAATTCTGTTCCACATGGTGCTGCACAAAATTCGTCTGAAGTATGGACTGAGCATCGTGTTTTAAGGTGCATTTTGACAAAGTGAGGTACAACTGAGGGGTATGACAAGAACAATGAAGAGAGATGGTAAGCCGTATGAGAAATAGTTTAAGGGACTGCAAACTTTTAGGCTGAATAAGAGACTGTTGGTGAGGATGCGGGACGGTTGGATAGGATAACCCTCTCCTAGGAATTGACAAGTTGTCAAATGGAAAAGACACTGAAGTTATTTGATGTGATTCCAGAATGCTTATCAAGGATTAATTGAAAGAAGTTGTCATTTAGTACCTCATTTTACTGTTAAGATATTAGCATTAGGTGTAGATAGCTTTCTTTTACCATTATAAGGTAAAAAAACAAGACAAAATGAATCCAGACATAAATTGAAGTGACATAGACTTAAGTAGCCATGGTATATTTTGTCTCAATAGAAAAAAAGAAAACCTTCTTAGAATTTATCTGTTCAATGAATATTTACCAAAAACCCATTATGTGCCAGGTACTTTTCCAGGCACTACAGTGAAAGCAGTGGAAAAAAAAAATAGAGTTCTTGCTCTCACAGTGCTTTCCTTCTATGGTGAGGGGGCTGGAGTCACCAAAGAGAGAAACAGAATGTGCATTATGTCCAGAGGTGGTACTTGCTGTAGAGAATAGGGGGCTAGAGTGGTGGGATACTCTTTTAGACAGAAAGGTCAATTGCTATTATGTGCACATGGAATGGAACACATTCAAGGGACAGGATAATAAGAACCCGTCATAGAAAATGCTCCAGGGTTGTCAAGGGACATATATAAATATAAAGGACACGTGGACAAAGCTAAAGAGGAGTAGGATCAAGGGTGGGAGGTGGGGATGGCTGGGGTGGGGAGGAGTGAAGGGGAGAAAATGGAGACAACTGTACTTGAACAACAGTAAAATTAAAATTTAAAAAAAGAAGAAAAGGAAATGCTCCAGTTAAGACTGGATAATTAATTTTGGGAGGATATGAAGCATTGGCACCTATTCGTTTTTGTGCTTGCTTACCCCACTAGTTTATATATTATTTATGAGTGTGGGGAACGTCTCACCTTCCTCTACATGGCTAACACTGCCTACTGCAGTGTACACATGCAATGTACATTCTACAGGAATTTAGGCATTGGATACAATGTACAACCCCCCCAATGCTATCTCAACTCACATGGCATTTGATTTATTTCTTTCGTGAGCATTCACCCTCTTTCATCTCTGTCAATTTTATCTCTGCCTTTCTTCTCTAAGCCCTGGGCAAGTGAGTTGCTTTGGCTTTTTAAAATTGCAAAGATGTAAGAGCTTCCGTGATAGGATGAATAATGCAAAGTGTGGGGAAGTTAAGGTTGCCTAAGAAATCACTGAATCCCTCTGGTACCCGTACTTTCAAAGCAGGACTCCTCCCTGAGCACATCTTGTGAAAAACAGAAATAGTAATCCAACTTATTTTGGAGGGGAAACCCAACTTGTTCTGTTAGGATTAGATTCAGCTGCATGGAAAGAAAATCTAAATTAACTCTGATTAAACACTAAAGGTTTTATTTGCTCATAGAAATCCCAGAGGTTGTATTCATAAAGCAGTTGCATAAAATCTTTGGGGAATCAGCATCCTTTGAAATCTCTAACACACCTAGAGTGAGGTGCTCTCATCTGTATGGTCTTGGGGTAACTGGAGGGCCAGTCACCATATAATAAATTTGACTTTACAAAAACGAACAATAATCCCTGAATTACTTTAATTTGTTTTACATATTGGAGATTTCTGTTTAATAAATGAATCTCGGTGCTAAAGAAATTAGAAAACTACTAATCTCTTTTACAGACTAGGACACTGAAGCCCGGAGAAATTAAATCTTGCTTGAGAGCCCAGAGCTAGCTATTGACAGGGCCAAACTGAGAACTCCAATTGCCTAATGACATCTGTGCCAGCTCCACTGTTAGGATAGTCCGGAGCTTATCCAAATCGCATAGAACACTGAACGTAGACATAGAAGAGCTAAGGCGCATCGCACTGCTGAGTCATCCATCAGACCATACCTCTTCCCTGCTGAGTAAATATTACTATCCTTTTGAGTGATGAGGATTTTTGAAAATTAGGATAGAAACTGTCTTTAGCAACATCACACTATTTGGGGCAACAAATTTACTCTCTGGGCAACATGAAAAAGTACAGGAGAAACTGTTCCTGGGGACATAAGAATAACACTGATTTTTCTTTTTTCAAGGAAGTGAGATTCAGTTACTACACCAGTCAGTTCTGAAACATCCCTGTCTTTTAAAATAATTTTTTAATTGTTTTTTATTGTTTAAGTACAGTTGTCTCCATTTTACTGCCTTCCACATTTCCCCACCCCACCTATCCTCACCTCCCACCCTCGAACCTACCTGCTTTGGCTTTGCCTATGGGTCCTTTGTACACGTTCCTTGATGACCCTTCCTCTTCTTTCCCCCATACCCCTCTCCCCTCCCCTCTGGCCACTGTCAGATTGTTCTTAATTTCAATGTCTCTGGTTATACTTTGCTTGCTTGTTTGTTTTGTTGATTAGGTTCCACCTATAGGTGAGATCATATGGTATTTGTCTTTCACCACCTGGCTTATTTCACCTTCTTATATTTTTTTGTTTCAAACAACTTTCAAAGTATTTTGGAGTAAATTTTGCCCATTAGCAGCAGCAAACACAAAAGATGCAGGACAATCAATTTCAAAAGATTAGATGGGAACTGCTTCTTTTTTATATCAAAACTACTAGAGAAAAATCAGTGTTTTGTCTTTGTATCTAAGTAATACAAGCTATTAACATGAAGCCTCCATGAGAATCGGGCAAAATTGTTTTAAATAGGATTGAATATGTTTGAAACTGAGCAATCTGCCAGAATCAGTTCCTATTTTGTGTGTAGTTGAACTGATTGAATTACCGTTTCTGCCTAGAACCACAGAAGCCCAGGAGACACTGGGGCCAAAACCACAAACAATGGTTCTTTGTCTAAGGGGAGCTCATGGTGGAGTTTTACATGCAAACATGTGTGATTTCAATGTATAGCAGAATGATTAAGAATTCAGCTCTGTTCCAGAGCAGGTCATGCATCTGTCTATTGTTTCTTAGCCCAGCCCCTGATTTATGAATAGAACATTCTACTATGCATGAAAGCATGGAAAAATCTTTTTCATTTTCTTGATTATTTAAAAGTGAAAATTTATCGTACCTGTGATTTGTTCCTCCTCAGCTCAGAAACATTTAAAGTGAACCAACTCCTCCCCTGTCCCAGAGAATGGTGTGAAGGCAGATGAAGTTGGCATGACACACCGCATTGCCACTTGGGGATGAACAGCAGAAACCAGGCAAAAGGGAGGCGATCGCCGGATAACACCGCTGGAGTGATTCCTTCCAGGGGCTGCACATCTGGGTTGTGCTGCTGCCAAGGATAAGGCATGTACTTTGATTAGCTGCAGCTCAGATTTAGAATGTGGAGAAGCAGAACATGTTCTACAACATACCAACAATGTAAAAATGTCCAGAATGAAGTGCCAGCTCTCATGTATACATGTGTACATGTGTGTGCACAAGCACAATGTACAATGTCATGTGTTTGTGCTTCTGAAAAATAGCATAGAACCCTTCAAGCACAAGCTCCACCATGGGCCTGGGAGTTTGAGGCATGCTTCCTGGGAAAAGCCCGTTTTATGTGTATCAGGAGAATACTGAAACAACAGTTGGTCAGAAGGTCTCTGTTTGGAATTAAGATAGACTCATGGCTTGCTGACCAAATAATATTAAAAGATGTTTCTTTTCTTCCTAAACCCATCAGCACTTGGTGTTTCTATAGGTGAAGAAAAATGTTGTAACATTTTAATAGACTCAGAAATTCTTTGCATGTAGTAGGCATTTAATATTTTCTCAGTTCTATGGATTATATTCATAAACTGAATATAATATTCAGTTTATGAATATAATCCATATTTGCACATTTAAATGTACAATGCTCAAAAATAATACCATTTATTTTCCCACTAACTTTCATCTAGTTAAATGACATAATAGAGCCTATAGTTGATCAAGATAAGCAACTAATGATCCCATGAATCTGATTTATTTTGCTTATTACTAATATTGTTTAGACAGCTCATATTCAAGTTCAAAGACCAGGTTTCCAGTGACTGCATAACACCCCGGACTGTTCAATGATGCAGTGAGTTTGGGAGGTTATATACCAACGACCTGGATGGCCAGAGCACCCTAAACCTTATTTATTTCTTTTTATAATAAATATTTGGTCTGCATAAGGCAAAGAACCTTTCATCTTGTCACTGCATTTTGTCTTATGACATGATTCTGCCATAATATCTCATAGTTACGGTGACTCAGTGCAGCAATATAAACGAAATGGTTGATTCTCTAAGACTTATTTTGGCCTATTGGCCAAGCATGTAGACAGCAGATTCTGTAAGTATTCTTAGAGCCTTGGCCCTACCATAATATTAAGGAGTAAAGAAAAATGAGATATAACACATGTTTTCTATTCCCGTATGCTTCTCATAGATACCAATGTAGGTGCCTTGAAAAATAGCAACAGAATCCTAAGTTATTGTAATTATATCTGAGAGCTGGAAAGAAACTTGGAGATTTCCAGTCAACCTCCATAATCATAAATGAGAAACATGCCATCTGGAAGTTTACCCTTTGTTATCTCCAGAAACTAGAGCCCAAAATCCAACCCACAATTCCATGGTTTTGTTCCCCTATTCTGCCCCCCTGACTCATTAAGGCCAACTATGTGCTACTAAATAAAAATAAGGTTTAATGTTTCCTTGTTCTCCAGAGCATTTTTTTGGTTAAACCTGCAAACTTAACTCCCATCTGGTTTCTGCTTCCAAAATCCCTGATGCCACCCAATTCTCTCTGGCTACAGGAATTCTTATTTTTTTCCATATTTGAAAAGTCTCCCATCTATAAACACTACAGAAGTTTTATGTTAGCCTGGAAATTCTCGAAGAATAAGGGGATCCCCAAAGAAAGGGGCATTTTTGAAGTCACTCTCAAGATTTTGATTGGCTCCATGAAGATTCTATGGCATCTAGAAAACACTTACTTATGAATTTTATCCCGTTATTATGCACTAGACCATAGTCCTTTATGTTTGATGACAGTCAGACCACCAGAAGATCTTCCCCACACTGGACGGCACAGAAGGGAGCTGCCCTGCAGCGTCCTGCCCCAGAGCCACACTTCTGTGGAAGTGGGTGTAGGTAAGATCTCTCCCCCCACATTTTTCATTGTCACAAAGGGGGCTCGTGGCGTGTTACACTGTATAGTGACCAAGCATTACCGTGTGGCTTCTAACTGAGCAATGAAAATCCCTCAACCCTGTATTATGTAATGAGTAAAGTACGCACAGAGACACATATGTGCACACACACACTTTTAGATTCTTATTTGTTGTAAATGAGTTAGATTCTTTCAGCACATAGGGAAAAAGGTTTTGTTTTTTTTTTTTTAAGTAGCACACATATATTGGAGGCAGTGCCAGTTGCTTTGCTTTTCTGAAGGGCATTTTAGGAGTCTCACATAAAATATTTGAATCATCTAACTTTGACCCCAAAATACTGTTTCTGAGGATATATTTGCACATGTATACATGCATACACATGCAAGGATGTTCACTGCAGCACATATGTACAAGGATGTTCATTACAGAATTGTTTATAGTAGTCAAAGACTGGTATGACCTACATTCCATCAATAGGGAATCTGTTTTTTAAAAATATATTTTATTGTTATGCTACTACAGTTGTCCCAATTTCCCTCCCTTTGCTCCTCTCCCTCTGATACCCCCATTCCCTCTAGAAATACCCCCACCTTAGTTCCTGTCCATGAGTCATGCATATAAGTTCTTGGCTACTCCATCTCCTATACTATTCTTAATATCCCCCTGTCTATTCTGTATATGCCAGTTTGTTCTTCGTAATCCCTGCACCTTTTCCTTCATTCTCCACCTTGCCCCTCCCAACTGATAAACCTCCAAATGATCTCCATATCTATGATTCTGTTTCTGTTTAGCTTGTTTGCTAAGTTTGTTTTTTAGATTCAATTGTTGATAGTTGTGAAATTATTGTCATTTTAATGTTCATAGTTTTGAACTTTTTTCTTAACTAAGTCCCTTTAACATTTCATATAATAATGGCTGATGATTATGAACCTTTAGTTTACCTAATGATGATGATTATGATCCTTTAGCTTTACCTTGTCTGGGAAACACTTCATCTGCCCTTCCATTCTAAATTATAGCCTTGCTGGAAAGAGTAATCTAGGTTGTAGGTACTTGCTTTTCATCACTTTGAATACTTGTCAATCCCTTCTAGCCTGCAAAGTTTCTTCTGAGAAATCAGCTGATAGTCATATGGGAACTCCTTTGTAGGTAACTATCTGCTTTTCTCTTACTGCCTTTAAGATTCTCTTTATCTTTAACCTTTGGAATTTTAATTATGATGTATCTTGGTGTGGTCCTTTTTGTGTACATCTTGTTTGGGACTCTGTGCTTCCTGAGTTTATATTCTATTTCCTTCACCAAATTAGGGAAGTTTTCTTTCATTATTTTTTCAAATATGTTTTCAACTTCTTGCACTTTCTCCTTTCTTTTTGGCACCCCTATGATTCAAATGTTGATATGTTTGAAGTTGTTCCAGAGGCTCCTTAGGCTACCCTTGTTTTTTGGATTCTTTTTTTTTTCTTGCTGTTCTGATTGGATGTTTTCTTCTTCCTTATGTTCCAAATCATTGATTTGATTCTTTAGCTTTACCCACACCACTGTTGATTCACTATAAATTTTTCTTTATTTAACTTAGTGTAACTCTCATTTCTGCCTAGGTCATATGTTGAAGTACCCAGTGAGTTCCTTGATCATCCTAATAACTAGTGTTTTGAAATCTGCATCTGATAGATTGCTTATCTCCATTTTGTTTACGTCTTCTTCTGGAGTTTTCTTCTGTTCTTTCATTTGGGCCATATTTCTTTGTTTTCTCATTTTGGCAGCCTCCCTGCGTTTGTTTCTACATATTAGGTAGAGCTGCTTCGACTCCCTGTTTCAGTAATGAGGCCTAACTGTAGAAAAGAGCACCAGATGTTGGATTGGGTAGAGCCTTAGGTAAGTGCCAGGGTGGGGCAACCCATGTGAACCAGGTTGATAGAGTCTCTGATATGGTGTCACCACACTCTGGCTCTGTGTGGGGGAGGGCTCAGAAAGGGGACAATGGCCACTGCCTGGTGACTGGAGTTTTATCCAGAGGAAGCTGTCCCCTGGCACTTGCCCTGATGCCAGACACTTCAGTTTCTCCCCCTATGCCACTGGTTCCCTTCCAGCTGCTAACCTAGTGCTGGAGCCCAGAGGGAGTGGGTCTGCATAAGTCCTAAGTCTGTTGTGGGCCCTTTAAGAGGAGACACCTGAGAATCCTGCAGTTTCTTCTGCTGTCCCAACACCCACTTGTTTTTATAGCCAGAAGTTATGGGGACTTATATTCCTAGGAGTGGAACCCTTGGCTGCATGGCCTGCTGTGGGGCTGGGACCCCTTGCTCCCAAGGTATATACCTCCCAATTTTTATCCACCACATGTGGGTGTTGGACTGCCCATTCTCCATCTCCACACGTCTCCATGCTTCTCCATGTCTCCGCCCCTCTGACCCATCTGGATGAATGCGACCTCTTTAATTCCTTGATTGTCAGACTTCTATACAGCTTGATTTTCTGAAGATTCTGGGTGATAGTTGTTTCACAGTTTATTTGTAATTTTGCTGTGGTTGTGCAAGGAGGCGAGCCATGTTTACCTATGCCTCCATCTTGACTGGAAGCTGGAAAAAAATTAGTCTTAGTAAAAGTAGTCAGTCTGGAATTTGCTTCTTATTTATAGTCTAAATCAGCACAAAACAAAAAACAATGAAATGGTAAAGCCCTGGTATCCTGCTTTGAGAGATGCTTTTTTGCACAAGAGGCATTTTCTGGAGTTGCTTTGAATAGGCCCTTAGATACCACTTCAGTGTTAATGCTGCCGAGATGTGAGGGTTTACAGTAAAGTAGACTAAACGCCCATGTAGTTTGCTTAATATTGAAAAAGATCTTGTGTGTGTTTAACCAGAGAGTTGCATTAGTATTCAGGTTCCATGTTTTTATTTTCTTCGCAGCCCAAATGGGGTACTATAGCTTATTGGCCAACACCTTTCAACCTGGGTCACCTAAAAGGGACTTCCCAGTGAGACCATCATATCATAGAATTGTAGAAGTACCGCTGGGGATGCCACATTGCTGGTCCAAACCTGCTTTCTGATTTCTCGAAGTGTCTCCAATTTAAAAAATGTTAAATTGGACACAGTCACTCCTGAGTGGTTAACTTAAGAACTTTATAGCTCATCATTCCCTGCTTAAAATAATGTAAACAGCTCAATTTCAGATATGCAATAAGAACTTCCAAAGACACTTCTGCACCTAGAACTGAGGGTGGGTCAGAACCCACAATGTAAATTCCATTAAGGCAGGTCTGTGAACACATGAAATAAAGCAATATAGTTAAGTTTCTCAAGAGAATTTTTGGGGCAGGAAATGTAAATGAATAGGGATAAATTTAATATCTTTATATAATGTCATAGAATTTAAAGTTACATTTTTGTAATATTGCCATATAATAAAGCCTAAGAAAGAGTTCTAGACATTACTCTAAAAGGATCACTACACAATTTTGTTTGCTTTTCTCACTTATTCAAAGAGGTTATAATATTGATAAAACTTTGAGAATGAGACTTGCTTTCAAGAATTGGCAGAGATTTCAGATAAGACTTGTAAAGCCTATTGGCCGAAAGGTCATTGTTTTAAATTTAGCCCAAAGGTCAAATTTGGCCCAAAGGTCATTGGTTTTATCTTTATATCATGAGCACCTTTGTTTATACAGTACCCATATCAGTATGTCTGCTATGTCTTACATATATCTCTGTATATGCATCATATACTACAAGCATGTTTATACTTAGAAAGACTTAGCAAAGAACTGTAGTTTCAACCCTTAGTATACAGCATGATGCATAATGCCACTACAGTTTTATTATGTAAAAAGCATAGCCATCCTAGTTGGAATTAGGATAAACTTTGAATAAAATTCCCAAGTTTGTTGCAACCAATAGGAATAAAAACTTCCCCAGCTAAAGAGAGGTTCAACTGTATGGTAGATTAGCTAGTCGATTAAATTCAGCTAGTAAATTAATTTTATATTCTCTAATAATTAGCTTTGTTAATCTTGTGCCATAAGAGACTTTCTATTTGTGGAGTCACAAATGGCATTTATTGTTGAAAAATATTCACTCCAGTAAAATCTAACCCAGAAATAGACTCCATAACACAATACAGCCAAATTTGTTTAAGGTGGCGGGATGGTGTTGGGAGGGTGGAGCAAATCATGAGAGGTTCAATTTTCTGTAATAGTATCCTGTGTCTACACAGCCTCTTAAATGGGCACGGTGGGAAGCAAAGGCAAAGACCCACTATAGGCACGCTGTCTCTAGATCTCTCATATTTGATTTGGTGCCCAAATCACCCACTGAAATCAGTGCAGCTGACAGATGGTTTTGATTGAGAACAATGGCATAAAAAGCAATAGTAGCAGCCGGCCATTGCTGATAGTGAACTACCTTTTCCTGTGGAATGGAGAGCTAGTTACTTGTCTTGAGATTTCTTCCCCTCTTCAAAGAAAATCAAATTGATTCCTTCAAAGTTATCAAGCATAAAAGAACTCTGTCCCCAAATAGGGATTGCCCTTTCTCATTTCCCTCATGATTTCTGAGATATTCACTGTTGTTACTCTGGTCTTCATATCCTGTTTTTCTGCTTCCACTTAGACATGCCAATTAAAGAAAGATATGGTTTATTTTAAAAATATGGTCCTAGTGCTGACTGTAAAGAGAGCTCTTAAACAGGCCTAAACTCTTCATCGGGATTAGCTGAACATAGTAAGTAAATCCCATGTTGAATAGTGACCTTGTAAAGTCTCCGAAGCAGGGCTGTATTGGGCTTTGTAGCAGCTTAAATGAAACAAACCTTCTTCCCTTGGGCCTCATCAATCCAGGGCCTGGCTATGCAATGGCAAGGTGCCCACTTCAAGGGGCTACAACAGTCTACGGCACTGGTTCCCAAAATGTGGTCCCTGGACCAGCAGTTGTAGTGGCACTCGTTAGAAATGTACAATCTTAGGCCCCAACCAGCCCTGGTGTGGGGCCCAGCACACTGTGTTTTAGCAAGGCTTTCTGACTTTAAATGCAGGCTAACATTTAAAGACTACTGGTCTATTGCATCAAAGGCCTTCTGTTTACACCTTTTGGCTTATACCTGGTTTATTTCACTTAGGGGAAATGCCGAATCCTGGATTGAAAGAAAAGGTGAATAAGCAAATAAGTCAATGGCAAAAGAAGTACCAACATATCTTGACTATATAAGGATAGTTTGATATTTAGACTTCTCTCTCTCTCTAATACAGACATATGTTTATAAATTGTTCATTCATTCAATGAATATTTGTTACTATATACCAGACACCATCCCAGAAATTGGAAATACTGTAGTAAACAAAATATATTAGACCCCTAATCTCGTGTTGCTTACAGTCTAGTAGGGAAGAAACTGAAGTGTATACGTTAAGTGCATACATGAGGTGACACGGGGATAGAGAGGGGCAGGGTACGGGTGGGGTGCTGTTTCGGATAAAGTGGTTACGGAAGTAGAGATTGCTCTTGAGCCCTGCCTTGTATATTCTCAGCCATCTTTCTTATTTTGTCCCTTAATGCAGCAGCCAGGTTCTCAGGGGCATTGTCTAGCAGTACCTCAATTTATGGTGCCTTGCATCTCTGGTGTTTGCCCAGGGGCTTCTCCGCCTCACTGAGTTGCTCCCCTTAACCATGTTGCTGCTCACATGAGCTCACCTGTTCAAGGGAAATAACATCCCATTGGGTAAACTTTGACAAATTAGAGAGGGGGACTTGTAGATAAATACTTGCTCTTCCTCATCTGGGCAGACCATTCTGGGGAGCATCCTTCATCCTTCATCCTTCATCCCCAGAGGGACCCTGCCAGAGCTTGGGCTGCCCACAACTTTGTTCAGGTTATTAATATAACTTTGGTTTAGCTTTCTCTCCTTTCTCCCTGATTCCCTTCCTTAGGATCAATTTTTCCCCAAACTATTGGCATTCAAATCTTTGTCTCAGGCTCTGCTTTTGGGGAAGCCCAGGTCAAGACAGGAGGATTCTATGACAAGGTGGTATTTCATTAAAGATGTTAGAAAGATGAGGGAAAAAGTCACACAGGTATCTTGAGGAACAGTGTTCCAGATTAAAGCACACGCTGGGAGAAGGGACTGTGTTTGGCATGTCCGGCATCGCCCCCAAGGCAGTATTGTTTGTGTGAGTCGGCATGGGAGAAAGAGGGGAAAGTCACAGAAAATAGGGCATAAGAGGGAGGTCAGGTCATGTGGGGCCTCATGAACCATCAAAGAATTTTGAATTTTGTTCTGAGTGAAATGGGGAGCCAATAAAGGATTTTGAGCAGAGAAGATATATGAATCTGAAAGATGTTTTCAAAAAATACATTGAACTCCTTTTTTAAGATTAGACTCTAGGAGAGCAAGGGTAGAAGCAGCAAGCTCATCTAGGAGGTTTTTGCCATAATTCAGGCAACTTAGACTGTGGTGCCAGCAGTGAAAGTGATGCACTCTCAGAACTGGCCCTTGGATTGCATATGGGTGAAAGACAGGAATTAGTAATGTCCCTAAACATTTTGTTCTAAGTAATTGGAATGAATAGCGTATCCAAGAGAATATTCCAGAGCAAGATGGAGAGAACCTTATTTGAAGAAAAGGAACCTACATAGAAGTTAATGCATATTCTGGTTCCTCAGTGGCAATATAACAGCTATGGCCGTCGGAGAGTGAGGCACTAAGCTCAGCCTATAAAGTTATACATGGACACTCTCCAGAATAGTAGGAATTCATCCCTCATCTTTTCCTAGGACATAGCAGACATCAGCAAAATAGAGGCATATTCTCAAATAATACTACATCAACAACACTTCCTTAATTATATTTAATCCTTAACACCACCTGAAAGTTAGGTACATTTATTCTATTTTATAGATGATGAACTTGGCAAAGCAGAGCTAAGAAACTTCTCTAATGTCTCACTGCCTAACAGGGGTGTCCAAGCTGTGGCCAGCAGACCGCATGCAGCCCGGGATGGCTGTGAATGCGGCCCAACACAAAATCGTAAATTTATTTAAAACATTATGAGATTTGTTTTGTGATTGCATATCACAATGTATTTAATGTGTGGCCCAAGACAACTCTTCTTCTTCCACTGAGGCCCAGAGACACCAAAAGTTTGGACACCCCTGCAAAGAACAGATCTGAGATTTAAGCCCTTGTCTTTCTGCTCAACTTATATTTATTCTTAATCACCAGTGTCTCCTCCTGTCCTCATTTCTGGCATGATTGCTTTTTATTTCTCCCAAGTTTCTTTCTCTCTTATGTAACAGTGAACTATAAGGATGCCATAGACGGTATACAGTTTCAGGATATTAGGCCTAGACTCTTTCTGTCTTGTTGCTCTGGTAGCTTCTTTTTAATCTCTTTCCTTCTGTCCCTTTTGCAACAGGACTTTGACCAGAACTTTTAGGTGGATACAACAGTGGGTACAAAGTTATTCTCCCCTACTACCCCAGCATAGGTAATCATATCAAATTGTTTTTATTTTACTATTTTCACTCATCCCTTCATCGCTTATTTCTGTACTCTTCTAAGATGTTTTTCTTTCTTCATCTCAATGAATTTTTCTCCTAAATGTATGAATATTAAAGATTAAATCATTTTTGAGATGAATATAAATGGCTCTACAATGAAATAATAGGTACCAGCTGACATGACACATAGATTATGTTTTTGTCTCTACTTTCCCCTCATTTAAAAAATATTTTCAGTAAGGTCCAGTTTCCTTCAACAAGTGGTTCAAGGTCACCCCTTGTGTATTTGTGTTCCACTCAGAAGGCTGGGGTGGAGTTTGGCAAGAGGTCTAGCCAAAAGAGTTCTGAGGGCAGGCTGACAACTAAGAGGTGCCTACTCATAGTTAACCATGAACACAAAGAGAGAATTCAAGTTATATATAGTTAAGGAGAATATCCCAGGCCATAGCAAGAAAAGCAAGACCAAGTTTGGGCCTAATGAATGTAGTGAACTTAAAATCAGGAGATCATGTAATAAGGTCATAGGTCAAAAGGATCAGAAACACATGGGCCGGGGGGGGGGGCAGTGTGTAGAGTAGGTTAGAACAAGTTGTTCAGGACCAAATTTGTGACTGATCAGAGGGTATTGGAAACCTGTTTTTATGTGATGCTACATACGTGGAAAAAGGATAGCATGGACTAAAAGCCTGAAAACTGAATCTTGTTCCTAATTAGGCACGTTGTAGGAACTATAGGCTAATAGCTTAAATGTCCATCATGCAAGTAGCCATGGTCAGCTCTGACAGCTATTTTTATGCAAATATCTCCACACTGTTAATTCATTCATTCTTGCACTGTCATTGGCCTTTGCAGACATGCATCAAGCCTATACTTTATATCAAGAGTACTCTATTCAGGAGTAGAATTGGGAATAGGAAGGTGAACCAGCACAGTCCTGTTTCCAAGGAGTTTTTAGTTTTGCTTGGAAGCAAATTTAAACCAAAGACTGAACAGAAATGACCTGGTATGATAATGCTTTGATGGAGGCAGACATGAGGCTAGATGCAGGCACAGAGTACCACGCTGCTGTCACAGGTGGCCTCACAGGCGAAGTTGTGCTTGCACTGATGTAGAAGCATTAGTCACAGTTTGCTGGCCAGAGAGCGGGGAGGGGAGGAGTGGCATAGGAAAGTGTTTTCCAAGCAGGTATACCTGTGAGTGCTGGGGAATAATCATGTATGGTGTACTCAGGAAACTTTAAAGAAGCTGGTATTACTATACAATCAGGCCCTGTGATGTTGGTCAGGGTGGGCAGGTTAGCCAATGATGAGGCTGGAAGAGTTGGGTAGGGTAAAATTCTGAAGGAGGCTGCACTCCATGCTATGGAGTTTCAGAATTATTAGATGATGGCGAGCTATTGGGGTGATTGTGTAGAATAGAACCACATGAATTGCATGTTAGAAAAAGCCTTTCAGTAGTCCCTTATGGTATGGAAACAAGCCGTTACTAGATGGAGCTGTAGTGACCAGAGACCCCTGGAGAGACATTATAAGAACCCATTTTATTCCGTGAACTTAGAACACTGTAGGGGCAAAAAATTTCAGAATCACCTCAACAATAGTATTTCTTTTCCTAGGCTAACCTTGAGCCAGTAGTGTTTGAAAAGTATAATTTTTGTTATATGTTCTTTTTAAAAAATAAATTATTTTCAGATAATTTAAATAAAGTCATTTTTTTTTTCTATGAGGACCTAGCATTTTGGATGAAAAGGGCTGTCTTAAAGAAAAACATCTATTTTTCCAGTACACATTTTTGACTAGTCAGAAGAAGTACTTCTTTGTCTGAAGGAGGCATTCTCTAAAGAAAGGCTTTTTTTTTTCTTCTGGACATGGGTCACAAAGTCTCTTGCCCCAAGTACCAAGGGTATACTATAATTCCTAGCTCTATTAGTTAAGTGTTTTTCTTAAGGAGAAAGTGTTAGCTGTGTTTACCATCATTTTCCTTAGGGGAGTGTAAATATCACTTCCAATTCTTTCTGTACTGGCTTTAATTGAAGAAGAAAGTAAAGCAATATTTACTGCAGAGGAGGTTGAGTGACTGTGTTTCTATAAATAATATGTACTTAAGGGTATGGCCCTTTGAATGCTCTAAGAAAGTTCTGCCTGTAGCTCTGTGCCTTGGATTAAAGATCCTTTAGGCCTGCGACACCATGTTTTATCTCCTGTTGCCTCACACTGCAATATTCATGGCAGGATCTTACTGGTGTTACCCACTCCTGAGAGCGATGGAAAACTGTAGGAAGCGAGGAATGACTCTGAGATAGTTAACCCGAAGCTTCCAAACTTGCATGATCATAACAGTCACCTGGGTTTTCAGAGCACAGATGCTGGAGCCTCATCTAAGAGGCCTCGCTGAACTAGGATCTTCAGAGAGAGGAGCCTGAGCATCTCAGGCAGACAGCAAGTGTCCCAAGTGACTTAAAAACTGCCAAGTTTTGGGAAAGCAAGATTAATGTATCTTCACTCTATAACTGCCCTGTGACTCAAAAAGTATGGTCCAAAGACCATCGGCATTACCCAAGAGTTAGTGAAACAGATTCCTCATTTTAACAAGTCTCCAGTGACTTTTGCATGTGAAAATTTGAGAAGCATTGATGTAGAGCAGGGGTCAGCAAACTATGGCCTGCAAGCTGAATCTGGCTTGTTTTTTGTCAATACAGTTTTGTTGGAATAACATCTCATCCATTTATTTTTATTGTCTATAGCTAATTTCATGCTACAGCAGAAGAGATGAGTAATTGCAACAGAGACTGTATGTCCTGCAAAGCCTAAAACCCTCACTTTCTGAACCATTGTGAAAAAAGTCTGTCAACCTCAAATCTAGACTGCTGTAACGATTCAGAGTTTACCTTTATTAGTGTATGATATATAATAATAATCGCAACAGTAATTCACTTCAAACAACTTCTTTAAAACCTTATAAATCCCATTTTTCCATCCTGGTCCTTGTAAATGTGAGATATGAATGCTCACTCGGATGAGATATTTATTTTGTAATGTATGACCGTGTCACTTCTATGCAGAACACTTTCATCTATCCCCAACTGCCAATGGAATCCAATTAGTACAATGACATTTGAAGTTTTCCAGTATCTAGACCCAACTTCCAACCTCCCTTCCTAGTAACCTCTCTGGCATGCCATGCCTCTTGTGAAACCGTATCTCTGGGTGTTTCCAGCATCTGAACATTACTGTGTTTTTACTCTTCAAAATCCAGACAATTTTTCATGCATAAAGCCTTCCCATTTCTTCTCCATGACATAATGTGCACCACTAGCATTGAACTTTCTTATGTAATGGATACTTTGCACCTACTCTGTCTCCTCCAGTAAAGTAGACATGTCTTAAGAGCTGGTACTGTATTTAAATGTTTTATAATTTCAAATGGAAATACACACACACACATTGTGGATATTTATGAATTGAATACAATTCTTTGTATGTCTGAAATGACTGGATCTCAACCAGCCTCATGAGTGTGGAGGGAACATCCCAGGTACCCGGTCACACAGACAGGGGTGGTCCCTAAGGCACTTACAGAGGTGCTGCTGGTGATTGCCACATCCTTGCAGACAATTCCAGGTAACTTGAAGCAAGGTGAGACAGGAGATGATGAATAAATACCCCAGCTTCCCTACTCCTTGGTGGAACAGTACTAAGCAGTGTTCCACAGTGTCTCAGAGGGACCCCAGTGTGATGGAGCCCAATGGCACAGAGCTATAATCTGCTCATTAAAGGCTATTATTTTAGTCCGTTTAGGTGGCTATAGCAAAATGCAATAGACTAAGGGGCTTATAACAAATAAATATGTATTTCTCACAGTTCTAAGTCTGGGAAGTCCAAGATCCAGGTACTAGTAGATTCAGTGTCTGGTGAAGACCCACTTCCTAGTTCACAGACAGCTGTATTAACACTGCTTCCTTACATGGTGGAAGGGGCCAGGGATCTCCATGAGCTTTTATAAGGGCACTGATCCCATTCTTGACAAAAGAGTCCTCATCACCTAATCAGTTTCCAACCCCCACCATCACAGAAGGGATTAGGTTTCAACACAGGCATTTTGGGGGAACAAAAACATGCAGTCAAGGGCAACCATCTATTGCTTGTCCTCTCTTTCTTGTTCTACTTCTCTGCACCCTCACAATGCTTCTTGGGATCAATTTCTTATTACACCTTCTTGCACATAAATTCATGTTCAGGATCTGCTTTTAGGAAAACCCAAACTGTTGTAGGCAACCTGTAAGATGGCCCCAATGATCCCTGTTTCCTGGTTCTCACATTCTTGCAATCCCTTTCCCTTAAGTGTAAACATGACTTAGTGGTTGCTTCTAATGAATAGAATATGACAGAGGGGAAGATGTGTCAATTCTGAGCTTAGCTTATGTAAAGTCTGTGGGCTCTATCTTGGGAGTGCTCTCTCGTTCTTTCTTGGATTGCTCATCTAGGGAAAACCAGCTGTTTCGTTGCAAGGTAGCTCTGTGGAGAAGTTTAGGTAAGTGAACTTGGAACTGAGTATTCTAAAGCTGCTTGCAAACACACCCTTCCCCCAGTTGAGCCTTGAGGTGACTGTGCCACAGCCCCACCTTAATGGCAGTCCCATGAGAGAACCTGTGCCTGGATCTGCAGTTAAAGGACTCATGGATTCTTAGCCCACAGTAACTACGAGGTTTAAAGAATCTGTAGCTTTTCAAAGCCAAGTTTCAGGATAACTTGTTATATAGCAATAGATAACTAGTATACAATCTAAGACAACAATGTCAGTCACTGTTATCGGGGGTCTAGTTGAGAGACTCTCCCTGGCCTTAATGAGGTCAGGTCCTCATGCTTTATGCACCCAGGGCACCTGTGCATCTCCCTGAGCACTCCGCACTTGTGTGCTCCCCTGTTCAAAATTTGCCTTCCTAACTAAACTGAGCTCCATGAGAGCTGCTTCCATCTTTTTTCCTATCTATTCCCAGAGCACTTAGAAATTACTTATTAAATAAAGGAATTAGTCTGGTTGGTTTTGTATGATGTTAGTAGAAACTCAACTATTTGTGTAGTAATAAAAAAATCTGGAGATGGATTTTCAGGTCCAGCTAGATCCTGGTACTCACATGATGTTATAAGAACTCCACAATATTTCTATGATTTTTGTCTTTGTCTTTTCCTCTTCAGGGTCTTCACCAGACACTGAATCTACTAGTACCTTGATCTTGGACTTCCCAGCCTTAGAACTGCGAGAAGTACATATTTATTTGTTATAAGCCCCTTAGTCTATGGCATTTTGCTATAGCCACCTAAGTGGACTAAAATAATGGCCTTTAATGAACAGATTATAGCTCTGTGCCATTGGGCTCCAACACAAATAAACAGAGATAGTTAGATACCCCATTCAGTGGAGAATTAGAAATATGGTAGAGAAGATCCAAAATCACACTTGAAACAAAGACACTAGTATGAATCAAATACAGAGGGCAAGACACTAACAAGCTAATCAGAGCAACTGTAGGGAAGAGCAGAGAGGTGAAATGAGTGTAAGATATGATCACAACTAAGAATATGTACGGAAGGAATTTCTTGGGATTTGCTTCCTACCTCCCCACCCGTATCTCCCCCCTACCCCATGCATGCATTCTAGGGAGCACTCAATACAGACCTCTGACAGATTAGAGGAATTGACCAGGGATAGACAAAAGAAATATTTGATATATATTTCTGTATGGGTGTGTGAGAGAGTATACATGAAATAAATTACTCTTTCACGAAAGTCACGTGAATAGTCACTGCTATCATCTGTGCAAATTAAGACAGTGATAATTTATGTTTTAGTTTCTCCTTAACTAAACAACTAATATAAACCATAAGTATCATGGAATGATACCAATCCAGATACACCCTAACACGAGATGGAAAACAAAAGTTGCAGAATAGACATTTGGGACTCTATATGTCAGCAACTCTTCCAGGGCCCATGAAAAGGCATTAACTTGAAGAGTTATTCAATTTGGGATTAGCAGATGTTGAGCATCTGTATGCTATTCACACTCTTATTATCCTGGACATAATTAAGTTGCATTACTTCATCTGAGAATCATCACCCTGGCAAAGCAATTGCAGAGGGAAGATGGTAGATACCACTGACAAGACAGTATGATGACCTTTTGGGGTGACCTATAATGTGGGAATAATAAGAGCCATTTTCTACTTCCTATATTTCTGTATAGACCCTTCAGCACAGATTCTAACCCCCTCTGCCTGTAGAAACACTGGGCATCCTCGTCCCTTTTGAAATAATATTTTCTTCAGTCTTCTTCTTGGTCCAACTCTTTGGTCTTCATCTATTACAGAGATTTTCAGCCTCTTCAATGTTGACAATTTGGAGGAGGAAGACAACTTTATTCATTGTAGGATGTTTAGCAATGTCTTTGGCCTCTGCCCACCAGATGCCAGTGGCATCCCCAGGCATGTGGAGGGCACACTTGCCTCAGTTGAGAACTACTGGCCTGACGCCACATGCTTTCCTGAGGTGACAGAACCTATAACTGTGGCTTTAGCTATCATCCTGGCTAACGGTTCCCATATTTGTATCTCTGTCCCAGCAGCCCTCCAACAGCACATCTTATCTGACTCTTCCTTTCACAGCCTTTAATAAAGGGGCATATTTAAAACTGAACTTTTTTCTTTCTCCACAACTCCTCCTTCCCATCTCCTCTTTCTCTTCCTCCTCCTTCTTTCTGCCATTTTAGTTATAGGTGAGATTCTACCTCAGCGATTTTCAACTGGTGTGTCCCAAGAATTTGTAAAATATGCAATATCTGACTATTTAGACAGGTGCACTGATCTCTTTTTTCCCCAATTGTCAAATAAAAAAATGACAACAGCCAACACAACAATAGCCATCCAGTGTGAATGCCCTGTCCTTAACCATAAATATAAAGGTCATACAATAGGGTTACATATTAATGGTTACATTACATTGCATAAGATTACATCTGACTGGTTAATTCTTGGTACCAGAAAGACTTATATACAAATACAGACACCTGATTTTTTAAAAAGTAACACTGGAGCAAAAGTAATCAATATTATTATTTTTTGGTAAATCAATCAAAAGTATACCTATTTTTGATCAGATTGGCAAAAAATATATGTTTGGTGTGCCACAGAATTTTAGTAGTTTATGTGTGCCATGAGAGGAAAAAGATTGAAAATTGCTGCTCTATCTTCACTTTTCCAAACCAGAAATCTCTGGGTTATTCTCTAATTGTCCTGGTAATATGTATTCAGGAGCAGATACAGCTTTTGTGGGATCTAAACCTTACACAATTTGAGGGAACTTCTTTAAAAAAGATTACAAGTTTAAAAACCAGGTGCAAGGGCTTGGAAGAAGCTGGGGCAAGTGAAAGAAACTGAAGCCTAAATTTTGTTGGTTTTAATTATTATTTCACCTCTGTGTTTATTATCTTAATACTCATAAAGAATTTATTCATTTTAATCATCTTTATTCAATGAAAGATTGACCGTCTTCCATCATCATTGGGGAAAATCTTACATAATAAAGAACAGTTTGATATAATGTTGACCATGTATCAAGAATATTATGCACTTTTTCTCATTTAATGTTTTTTGCTACCAGTGAGGAAGGAATTAATACACTAGTGTAGTTAAGAGCATGGTCTCAGAGCCAAACTGCCAGGGCCGGTTTTGTGGTACCGCCGTGTACCACGTGACTGCACAAATCACTTAGCCAATTGGAGAGTCGATCTAATCTAAGAAACACAGATTAATTTTAATACCTACTTTGTTGAATTGGTGTGAGGAATTAAATTAGTCACTGTATAAAACACTCAGAAGAGTATCTAACATATAAAAAAAGACATTATAAATGTTAGCTATTATTGTTTTGCCGATGAGAAAATGAGGCCCAGGAATGAAACAACTAACCCAAAGTGATACAGTTGAAAAAGGGAGAAAAATGAGAAAATGAACTTGAAAGCACAGGCTTTGTTTTTACCACACAAGTTCCTCAGTGCAGCCGTCATGGGTCTTGAGGAAGATTAAATGTGTTATGACTGTTCAATTCCTTTGCGTATTCCTACTTTAACATGCGGATATTAGACTGTGAAGTAAAAAACAAACTAGAAACGTTGGAAGTTTTGTTGATAATAATAATAGTTTGGAATTAATCATTTAACAGAGAAGTATAAAATGTTTACTCTAAAAAAGGACAAAATCTTTAAACATTTAAGAGGACATAAGTAAACGGAAAAACATCCCACGTTCATAGATTGGAATACTTAAATTGTTAAGATGACAAACTCCCCAACTTGCTCAATAAATTCAGCGGAATCCCTATTAAAATCCTTGTGGTCTTCCTTGCAGAAATCCTCCCCTCCCTTCATTCCTTCTTTCCTTCTTTGCTCTCTTCCAAGGCTGATTTTTCAAATCAGATGGATAGGGCAGGGATTCAGAACAGCCAAAACAATCTTACAAAAATAAGAATAAAGTTGCAGGACGTACACTTACCAACTTCAAAACACTACAAATCTACAGTAATCTCTGCTGTGTGATACTGGTCAAAGGCAAAACATTACAGATCAATGGGGCAGATTGGGAGCTCAGAAGTTATTTCTAACATTTATGGTCATTTGATTTTTGACAAGGGTTCTAATACCATTCAAAAGGAAAGAACAGTCTTTTAAACTAAGGGTGCCAAGACAACTGGAGATTCACATGGAAAAGAATAAGGTGGACCTCTATCTCAAATTATATATAAAAATTAACCCCAAATTGGTCAAAGTGCTAATGTAAGAACTAAATTATAAAAATATAAATCTTGGATTAGGCAATGGTTTCTTAGATCTGACAGCAAAACCATAAGCAACAAAAGAAAATACATACATTTGGCTTTTTCACAATTTAAAAACTTTTGTGTTTCCAAGGACACCAACCAGAAAGTGAAACTACAACTCACGAAATGGGAAAAGGTAATTGCAAATCATGTATCTAATAAGAGACTTGTACCTTGAATAGATAAGGAACTCTTACCCAAGTAAAAAATAGGCAAAGAATCTGAGTAGGTATTTCTCCAAGAAAGGTATACAAATAGCTAATACACACATGACAAGTTATTTAGCATCTTTAGTAATCAGGGGAATGTAAACCAAAATCACAATGAGATTTCACTTTATGAAACTCACTAGATTGGTTATAATAAACAAGACAGATAATAAAACTGTTGTTGACAATATGGAGAATTTGGCACACTTACACATTGCTATTAAAATGTAAAATGGTGCAGCAGCTTTGGAAAATAGCCTGGTAGTTCCTCAAAAAGGTTAAGTCACCATGACTAAGTAATTTCACTACTAAGTATACACACACTCATATATACGCAAATATACGTTCCCACAAAATCTTGCACAAGAATGTTCATAGCGGCATTATTCATAATGGCCCAAAAATGGAAACAACCCAGTATCAACCAACTGATGAGCAGATAAATAAAATGTGGTATATTGATAGAGCAGAATATTATTCACCAATAAAGAGAAATGAAACACTAACATATGGTACAACATGGATGAACCTTGAAAACATTATGCTCAATAAAATACATCATTCATCAAATATCACATATTGTATGATTCCATTTAAATGAAAGTCCAGAATAGGCAAGCATATAGAAATAGAAAGCAAATTAATGGTTCCCAGGTCTGGGAAAGGGGGTGGAGGAATTTGAAGAACTTGGTTGTAAATTGCAGCACCATCCCCAACTTGGTCTTGGCTGACTCAGCAGAAAGATTGCTATTGCTGTCACCACCACTAGAGACTTTGGGAATTTCTGACTGTTAGAAATGAGGACTGTCCTCCAACAGTTTCTCCACACTTGGATCTCTCTGCTACATTCTCTAGTGTAGAGAGAATTAGTCATCTGATTGGTCATTCTGAGGATATCATGGAGCCACGTGATACTAACAAGCAGCTTCATAATATTTTAAATATGAGCTCACCTTACCACTTGTAGACTCAAATGAAAAACCATGACTCCATAGGGTATGGAGTCTTTTGTTTCTTAATAAACAGTTTAAAATTTATATCCTAAAAAGCATCTTTACAATAAAGTATTAGTGTTTAAGATTTTTACTTTATTCTTTAAAGGTTTTATTTATTATTTTTAGATGGGAAGGGAGGGAGAAAGAGAGGGAGAGAAACATCAATGTGTGGTTGCCTCTCACGTGCCCCTTACTGGGGACAAGCCTGCAACCCACCCACACATTGCCCGGACTGGGAATCGAAACAATGACCCTTTGGTTCACCGGCTGGCACTCAATCCATTGAGCCACACCAGCCAGAGCATAGTGCTTAAGTCTTGCTTCAGCTTCTGTTTTCTAGAGAAACTAGGCTAAGACAGGGTAACTGTGCTTACACAGCTGTTGGGAAGGGAGTATTCTAGTACCAGTTCTGTTTCAGTTGTTTGTAGATGAGGTTTCTTCTAGAGATAAAAATGGCAGGATTTGGAAACCAAACTTCACCCCGACCCTCTAATTCATCACATATACTTTCTCCCTCCTATGGTGACTAAGTCATCTGCTGTACTCTTTGTTTCTAAATGACAACTCTGAATTCATTGATCTTTTTGCATCCATTTCTACTTTGAGTGGTATATTTACTTTATGGAGGCAAAAATATCACTGTACTTAATTCAACAGACATTTTCTGCAACCTGTATGCAATCAAGTATTGCAGCTATGAAAGTTACATAAAATATGGTTTCTATCTTCCTGGAAATCTCAGTGCAGTGGTGAAGCTGGGCAGATATACTTTCATCCAAAGTAACAAAATCATTGGTGACTGGTGGAAGAAGTACAAAGAAATGGGAGTGTGCAAGACTGATTGATCTCAACTGTTCTACCAAACATATTTGTAGAGTCGTTGGTGACTGGTCAGACACTGCAGCATGTGTGTGCATGTAAAAGGTGAAACTGGGAGGGGTGGGCATACAGGTATAGAACGAGTGTATGTAGGAAGAGACTGCATGGTGGATCCAAGGAAAGAAGGCCCCTCGAGCATAGAATTTATTTGTGAATATTCTGTGAGGCTCTCAGACTTAAAATAGTGAGTAGTAATTAGAAACATCCAACATCTAGCTCACAGAGAGCCATGACCTCCAGGTTTAGGACTAAATAACTAATGTGGATGGATTCAGGAGACACTGAGGTGTTTAAGTAAGGAGGTGATACAATATGTCTGTGCCTATAATGAGAACTTTGTGCAGGTGAAGAACTGGTGAGGAAGAGTCTGCAGGGAAGAATAAAGGGAGCCTAAGGGAGCAGTTCAGATGCTGCTAACTAATTGTTCTGGCAGTTGAAGTGCCAAGGTGTGAATTGCCTAAAAAAGAACATTAAAAATTTTAAGAATTATTTGGGCAGGAGAGATGAAAATTTGATTAGCAAAACTCTTTGCTGAATTAATTAGATAGTCCTAACATAACCCCATGGTCAGAAAGTTAAATGCATTTGGCCTCAATGGCTATTTGGTTCAATTAGTACATAAAGTTTGATATTTTGCTGTGCATCTCTTTCTCCAAGAGGGGTCATCAGAGTACAATGAGGGTACTCCCCCAAAAAACTGCACTTAAAGATTGAAAATAAATTTATACAGAGCTGTTTTTTTCTCACCAAGGACTATGAATACTGTATACATATTTTTCTTGTTCTTATAAATGTTCTCCAAAGAAACCAACTTTTCTAGAAATAATCCAACTAATTTTATTTTTACTTTTATCATGCAGTTTTTAAATTTTGGGCAAATATAAGCAGAATTATATAAAGATCCTTCAAGTGTCTACCACCCAGCTTTTAAAATCATCTACTCATGGCCATTGATTTATCCACCCCCCCACTTTACCCCATTCCTTATTTTGAAGCAAACCCTAGATATCATCTCATTCCACTTGTGAGTATTTCTATATGTATCTCTAAAAGAACTCTTTTTAAAAAACATAACTGCAGCATCTTAACACCTAAATATTAATAATAATTCTTTAAATAAATCAAAGTCAGTATCCAAATAATTTACTCATTGTTTTTACAGTCTGTTTTAATCAACATCCAAATTAGGTCCACATACTCTGATTAGTTGATATATGTCTCAAATCACTTTTAATCTGTGGGTTTCCCTTCCATTTATTTTTCCCACCCATGTGAGCAACCAAAAACAGCTATTTGTCCTTTGTAATTTCCAAGTCTCTGGTAATCCTATGTATTTCTTGTAAATTAATAGTTGAATCTACAGCAGTGACTCTCAACAGGGGTTGGTTTTGTTCCTGCTTCCCCTGTGTCCCAAGGGGATATGTCTTTTTAGTTTTTTATAACACAAGGGTGATGCTGACATCCAGCAAGCAGAAGCCAGAGATGCTGTTAATGTGGGAATGTGGGAGAGTGTTGTGGGGACACAGTCCACAATAGAGTGATCTGGCCCAAAATGTCAATAACATTGAGATTTGAAAAACCCTACTTTTGAAAACCCTACAGGCTTGATCGTGCAGGTTTCCATATTGGAGCAAGACTACTGTTGGTAATCAACATTTAAAAGCATTCTTTCATTAGGGATTGCAAATGGTAATATTCTAATTACATCATTCCTTTTCCACTTATTACCTGAAAAAATTCTATAAAGGGAAATTCCCCCTCACCTACTATTTGGTTACCCAGAGAGATGATTTAGTTTAAGACATTAAAGTACCAGTATGTTGAATATCTTGCAACTAAGTAGAACTCAGCGAGCAGCAGTCTGTTTCAATGAAGATCCACATAAAGTCTATACATTTTAAAGTACTTAGACTCAGACCCAGAGTGGAATGATGTAGACAACATCAAAATTAATTGGTTTAGAATATACAAACCTTTCCTTTTCAGTCTTTCCAGACAATCTATTAGAGTATTTCTACTGAGATTTTTTCCCTCAATAAATTTAGCTCTATTTAAAGTTAATGAGCTTTTTCAATTAAAGCCACAGATATTTAGCCTTTGGATAGCATTTGGATGAATCAGGGTGTATCTAATTACACTGGATAAATTCTTAAGAGGCTGAGGAGATTCTTCATTCAGAACAAGCATATCGTAAGTCAGAGTCACAGAGCAGACATCGTTCCAAACGGTGTGCAAACTACCTTTGTGAAAGGAGTCTCCAAATGTGGCTACGAGTTAAAGAAATGCACTCAGTGAAAAGCACAGAACTATTATTTTTGAGAGCAATCTGTCAATTCTAGAACTAGAAGGCAAAAGAGGCAACATTTATGGTGTGAGTGTCCACAAAGCAAATGTGGTATAATCATCAAAGGACCCTATTCACTGACTTATCTTTGTCCTAACTTCAGGCATAGCTTGCCTCAGATGTCCAAAGTAAGCCAGGAATTTGTTTCAGAATCAGTTTTTCAATGGTCTGGCTAGGGGCAAGCACCCATCCTGGAGAACGTCACTACGGTTAGGATGAGTGAATACCTGCATTGAGGTACCCTGGGCACTTAGTTTAAAATACATACCTACCACACTTCAGTTTAATGGTTTTTGCAATCTTACACTCTACCGCTTCTTTCTTACCCAGCATCTTAGCGCATTTTTTATTGTCTTTAGCATCTCCTTTACACAGAGAACCAGAAAAAAAGGTTACTCAACAAAGTTATTGGTTGTTTCCTGAAGATTTTATTTTGTTTTTTCAACTTGCCGATTATTTTCTACACATAAATTAGTGAATTAGCCTTCATGCAGTGACCATTGTTGCAATTTAGAGATTGTGCTCTGAGAATTTAAGTTAATGACTGGATTTCTCAAGAAGGTTGATACATTTCAGTAATTACAGCATGTCATTAAGGACACTGAGGGAAAATCTGTGTGTGTGTGTGTGTGTGTGTCTATGTATGTGTTTGCACATGCATGTGTATTTCATTAAATATTGGAGGAGAAATTTAAACTTCCTTCCTACTTAAAGATAACCACAGGAAATTCTCAAATTTTATACTTTATTAATGTCATTATTTTAATTATTTTCATTAGTAGAGCTATTAGAGAAGGTATTCATAGCAGCGAAAAGGAAAACAGGAAGCAAGGAAGTTCAAAGCATTTACTAAAGAGCGGGGCGGGGGGATGCAGGAAGGAAACTTTAAGATGATAAAGTATTTTGCAGAATACCAATAGGAATTTCCTAAGCATTTACTGGAGTAAAAATCAGGTTTCATGTGATAAGAAAAGTTTATGTAACACAATTAGCTAGTAGGGATGATTATCAATATGATGTGTATTCAAAGCTTTTTATTCTTAATTCTGTAATAGGTTCCTATACCCAATAGAGGACGTGTTAGAATACATATCCTAAGTGTGTGAAAATTAAACAGAGTCTATGTACAAAATGCAGGAAAAGCATATAAGGTAAAATAGAATATTTATTCTTTAATTTAATTTTAGTTTTTATTTTATTTTTTTAAGAATATAAGTAACCTGACCAGGTTACTATATTTACCAGCTATTTTTTTCTTTAATAATTTTTATTTTTAATTACAGTTGACATACAAAATTATATGAGTTTCAGATGTACAACCATGTGATTAGACATTTGTATAAATTACGAGGTAATCATGCCATATAACCCAGTACTCATCTGACACTATATGTAGTCATTAGAATATTTTTTTATTGTTGTGCAATTGTAGTTGTCCCCATTTTCTGCTCATTTATCCCCCACACCTTACCCACCCCCACCTCCCACATTCAATCTGGCTCCACACCCCGTTGTCTTTGTCCATGGGCCCTTTATACATGTTCCTTGACCCTTCCCCTTCTTTCCCCTGTTATCTCTGCACCCCCCTCCTCTGGTTACTGTTAGTTTGTTCTTTATTTCCATGTCTCTGGTTATATATTGCTCACTTGTTTCTTTTGTTGATTAGGTTCCACTTATAGGTGAGATCATATGTATTTGTCTTTCACTGCCTGGCTTATTTCATTTAGTGTATGCTCTCCAGTTCCACCCATGCTGTCACGAAGGGTAGGAGTTCCTTCTTTCTTTCTACTGTGTAAATGTGCCACAGATTTTTGATCCACTCATTTACTAATGGGCACTTAGGCTGTTTCCAGAACTTGGCTATTGTAAATTGTGCTGCTCTGAACATTGGGATGCACAGGTTCTTTTGGATTGATGATTCAGGATTCTTAGGGTATAATCCCAGCAGTGGAATTGCTGGGTCAAAAGGCAGTTCCATTTTTAGTTTTCTGAGGAAATTACATACTGTTTTCCAAAGTGGTTGCACCAGTCTACATTCCCACCAACAGTGCACTAGGGTTCCCTTTTCTCCACAACCTTGCCAGCACTTAGTTTGTTGATTTGATTTGTTTATAATGGCCATTCTGACCAGTGTGAAGTGGTACCTCATTGTGGTTTTAATTTGCATCTCTGATGGTTAATGATGCTGAGCATCCTTTCATATGTCTCTGGGCCCTTTGTATGTCCTCCGTGGAGAAGTGTCTGTTCAGGTCCTTTGCCCAGTTTTCAATTGGATTGTTAGTCTTCCTGGTGTGGAGTCATGTGATTTGTTTATTATATTTTGGAGATCAAACCCTTGTCCAAAGTAACATTGACAAATGTTTTCCTATATGGTTGGTTCCCTTTTCATTTTGCTGATGTTTTCTTTAGCCATGCAGAAGCTTTAAATCTGATAAAATCCCATTTGTTTATTCTTTCCTTTATGTCCTTTGCTCTAGGGGATATACTGGTGAAAATATTGCTGCATGGAATATCTGAGATTTTCCTGCCTATGTTCTCCTCTAGGACTTTTATGATATCGTGACTTATATTGAAGTCTTTTACCCATCTTGAGTTTATTTTTGTGTATGGTGTAAGTTGGTAATTGAGTTTCATTTTTGTGCATGTAGCTGTCCAGATCTCCAAGCACCGTTTGTTGAAGAGGCTATTTGTACTCCATTTTATGCTTCTGCCCCTTTTGTTAAATACTTGTTGACCATAGAGACATAGGTTTATTTCTGACCTCTCTATTCTGTTCCATTGATCGATGTGTCTGTTCTTATGCCAGTACCAGACTGTTTTGATTCCTTGACCTTGCAATATAGTTTGATGTCAGGTATTGTGATCCCTCCTGCTTTGTTCTTCTTTCTCAAAATTGATGAGGCTATTTGGGGTTATTTATGGCTCCATATAAATTTTTGAACTGTTTATTTTATATCTGTGAAATATATCATTGGTATTTTAATAGGGATTATATTGAATCTATAAATTGCTTTGGGTAGTATGGATATTTTGATGATGTTTAAATGCCTAGGGTAATACCTCACTTAATTTACTGAGTAGGCACTCACAGGGGTGTCAAACTCATTTTCGCTGGGTGCCACATGAGCCTTGAGGTTGTCTTCAAAGGGCTGAATGTAACTTTAGGACTGTATAAATGTAACTACTCCTTAACTAGAGAGAGACAAGGAGCTCGGTGCTGCCTCCGGGTAGAAACAAGGCTCTGGGCCAGATAAAATAAGGTGGAGAGCCAGATTCGGCCTGTGGGCCTTGTGTTTGCCACCTGTGCTAGAAGGTAGCTACCAACTCATATCAGAAACATAAGTAGAGAATTTTTCTAAATCTCCAAAAATATTCCATAATAAACTTCTAAATTATCTAGTATTTATTTCAACAATTTCCCCCATGTCTTGGGCTGAACCTGATCCTTTAGTTTCTTTTATTTCCTTAGGGTGATGATAGCAGCTGGTTACTAATTTTAGTGACAGAACCCTTCATAAATGTGTTGACCATTCACTGATCATTTTCTAAGTGTTCTGGAATAAGCGTTCTTCATAAAAATGATTTTTGGATCTTCTTTTCTGAAATTTCTCTCACTTTTTTGTGTGTGTCTGATTGATCTGTCACAGCAAAATCCAGGAAGACTGAGCTACCGCTAAGTAAATTGGGTGGATTTTTTTTTCAGTGCTCCTCACTAAACTGCATCTCTCTGTCTTTTTAACTACAGAAGGCCACCAGTGACTTAAATCACGCATGATACCCTTGTAGAAAAACCAAAGTTTGACATGGGTGCTAACAGAGGTGGTAAACACAAGGCCCGTGGGCTGGATCTGGCCCTCCACCTTGTTTTACTGGCCTGGCACCTTGTTTCTACCTGGCAACAGCCCTGAGATTCTTTCCCCTAGTTAAGGAGTAGTTACATTTACATAGTCCTAAAATTACATTCGGCCCTTTGGAGGCAACTGCGAGGCTGTTGTGGCCCCTGGTGAAAATGAGTTTGACACCCCTGCTAGTAGATGCTGTTAGGTATCACCTGGATCCCCTCATTAAGAATGGAGCCATTCATTTCCCTAGCTGCTGGGAGTGATGGCTGCTAATGTCCCACAGCTGAGCTATTCCATAAGCTTTGTTCTCTGCTAAAGGGAACTGTTAGAAGTTATGCTCCTACCCTTGGGGCAGCCCACAGCCAGCGACTGCTCCTGTGGGGCTACGTTGCCTCAGTTTGAAACATCTCTGAAGGACCACCTGCACTTCAGCATTTCCTGTGGGATCAGCTCACGCCTCTGTTGGAATTGCATCATGGTTCAGCTTGTCCCTGTGCTCACCCTCCTCTCCTGCCTTCCTTACAGTTGTTCCAGCTAGAGGGATTGAGCAGTCCTCGACGAACTTTGTGTGTGTGCAAATACCCATCTTATGGTTTGTTTCCTAGGGCTCCCACCTCCAACACTGGTACCAGGAGTGGTCCTTAAAAGCAGATGCTAAGTTAGATTTTAGAATTGGATCTGTGTCTGTCTGGCTGAAATTGAGGACTCCATCACAGGCAATTGGTGAAATATTAATAGCCCCTGGCATATAGTAGAGAAATGTTTTAAATTTTCACTAGCGTCGAACTGGGGCAGCCACTGTGGAAGGAAATGCATTGGCTGGTGCAATGTTACTGGCATTTAACAAGTAGGTGTGCATGGATGGGGAGAGGGAGCTCTTATAAGAACTAAGAAATTAGAAGGCTATTGCTTGGGGCGATCAATGCATTGGGAAAAATATGATAAATGCCTGTGGTTAATCACTAATTTAAGACTCAGTGGGAAAGCCAGGAGACATTGGCAGCATATAAAGAGGCTCTCATCTCCTGTAACTTGGAGGACAGAAAAAGTCTTTTTTTTTTTTAGTAAGTTTCCCTAGGAAAAGAGACCATCTAGAATCTTGGAAGAGCTGATCCCAGATGGCGTAGATTCATTATATGAAAACAGGGACTTCAGAGTTGCAAAGGGTGGACTATATAGTACATGCCTGCTGCATGGCCCCCTCAAGGTGAAGACTCTCAGTCTCCAGCCACCACAATCCGTCTCCCAGAAGGTTTGCAGCTGAGGCCCTCTCAGGCTTGCTCTGAACTGGAAGGAACTGCTTCACCCAAGTTTATACCTCTTCCCAGGGGGCACATTAGTTTGATAACTGGCCCAAACAGGGATAAGAAGACAAGTTTTCTGGTTGCCAAACAAACAAGCTAACTAACTAGATAAACAAAACAAAACAAGCAAAAAACTGACTCTGTGTTAAGGGAATTCTCTATAGGACCACTATTTTTTAAAAATTGGGTCATATTGTTATAGTCTGTTCTGTTTTGGATGCCATAATTTAATATGGGCATAAACAAGTAATGATGATATTCAAGCATAATACAGACCAGAGGTTTTCAAAACTATTTTAAAGTAATGGAACGTTTTTGTTCCAGACCAATTTTTTGGCAGAATTCTTATATATAATAAAGCTGAAAATGGAGTTGCTCTGGAAGAATTTCCTTTTTCCCCTTCTTGAAGTAGTTTATAATTTGTGTGGCAGGGCCCCCCTTCTCCTCATTTCCTTCTTCTTCTCCTTCCCTTTTGCTCCTTTGAAGTAGCTTTTGGAGCAAGTTGGAGGAGCCCTAATTTTACTCAGAACAATGTTTGTAAATCACTGTTTAAATAACAACATGGTAAAGATCCTACAGAGTATTTAATTCCAACACAGGAGTGTTGGAATTGGAAATTTCTTGGTTTTTGGGTGTTTTTTCTTTTTTACCTTTAATTCTGTACTATTCCTTATATATTCTTGGTCTTTTACTCCTCTACATACCAAATCTTTATTTAGCATTTTTAAGCAATATATTTACTCTTTCAGTATCTTGGGATAACTAAGTTTTTGTTTAAATCTTCATTTCACCCAATTGAATTATATGCTAACCAAGTTTGCTACCTCTTCTTCTGTTTGCTTAGAATCATAAACAGACATTACAAATATCATAGCAGTTACTGATGAAAATGTTCTATTGATTTCTGTTAGAGATCATGTAACTTTTTAAAAATGAGTTTGGGCACAGTAAGGTCAAATGACATGTATATCACTTAATTAAATGGCAGAGCTGGACTGATGATCTCTTCAACTATTCAAAATCAGCCCCTTCTCCTGTATGGAAATTCTGAGAGGTGGGAGGACAAATTTGTATAAGATGTCTAGGGTTTTGAGGGGATAGGAGAAACAGATAAATTCACATCTGTCTCTAGAGATTTGGAGAAAGGGAGTTATATCAGGTGGGTTAAGTTGGCTACAAGCAAGTCTAAAGGCTACGAATTCCTAAAATCTCATTTCCATGAAGATAAAGGCAGTTGAAACCAAAAGACTATGCCTAGCCTGAGCAAAGATGGGGAGAAGAGAGGAACATTGGTTCTATAACAGGGAAAACTGGTTCTGATCCAGTCTTGTTCCCTCGGAAGAGACTAGGTATGCATGCAAAAAAAGAACTGAGTGTACAATGAACTTTTGTACTTGCGGCTTGGGGTACTTATGAATTGATTCTCTTAAGTGATCATGACATCAGGTGTTAGTCTTCCACTAAAGAACATGCAATGATTGCAAGAGAGCTCCAGTGAAGCCTTTATGGTAAAAACTGGAGCAGGGAGAAGGCAGCTCTATCCTGAGAACAATATTTACCTCCCCGCTCCCTAGACGTTCCATCAGAGGTTCCCTGGTATTTGGCAATTCCCAATCATCTTTGCCCTAGAAGCAGCACTGGTTCCCATAGTCTACATTTTCTACCGGACACAATTCAGCTACATATTTTTTGATGGGCTTTTCTCCCAGAATGCCACAATTCCTCTGGAGCCCCTTTCTTCACCAACACTGGCACATGAGGAATTGACGATAGGAGGCTTCAGGACTCTACTGCTCTGGGGAGACTTCAAGGCCTGTGGGGATAGGTGGGTGAGTTAATGAACAAAACTTGGAGACTAGGGGCTCTTTTCATTTTGCTGAGGAGTCCCTGTTGTGAAGTGTTATTGATGAAAAAACATCCTCTTGGCCCCTCCGACACCTATGGTAGCAGGCGATTTCCCCTCAGCTACTCTCCTTTGGACTTGGCTAGGAAAGGTCACATTACGTGTATTCAGGGGCCAGCAAACTTCAGGGGCCGGCAGCACATGGGTAGATGACTGAAGTAGACTAGATTTCTCCCATTCTCTCAGTCACTGGAAAGCTTCTGGGAATCTCTGGTCACATAATGGGGACGGGGCTGAGGGTTGGGTGGACTAGCTTGGACATTATGATACTACTGGCTAGAGAGACCTGACAAAGGTTTGTGAATTGCATCCCAATCATACAATGGGGCACCTTAACAAGGCCTGCATTCTCCTTCTTCCCTTACTCACACATCATAAACATTTCCCAAATTGTGACATGGTTTTGTGTATTTGTTTATTGAATAGCCTTCATAATTATGATTTGATTGCAGCATAATGATTCCCTTAAGAGGATGTGCCATAATTTGTTAGGTATTCATTGATTGCTGGGCATTTAGGTTTTTTCCAATGTTTCGTGATTACAAATAATGTTGCAAAAATATGCCTATTGCTTCTTTTCTTATGTTAAGTCATTTCCTAGTGTGCATTCCCAAGAGTGAGATTACTGAGTCAAAGTGTAAACATCTCAGTTAAACAAGTCCGAAGGGAAGAACATATTCTATATGCCTGAAAAGTAAACTGTGAATCTGGAAAATACTGATTGACTGGGTCTGAATTGCTGTCCCATTTGATTTAATTTAAATAAAGGTAAATGTTGCTTTTCTATAACCAAATCCCATGAATTAGTGTCAACGACACAGGCCCTTCCAACAGGCTGACCAAACAGACTCTAACGGCAGCCCTGTGATACAGCACAGCAGAAATTATTTCACCCTCGGGTTCAGTACAACATCCAATTGCATTATCATTTTCCCAGTAAATAGCCCTTGCCACTGCTAACTATAGCTGTGTGAACCCAACGGCGTCCACTTGGCAGTGAATCACATACCAAAGTGTTACTCAATTATTATCCAGAAATAAAACTTAAATCATTTCTCCTGGCTATCTGAGTATAAGGTACTTTTTATACACCAAACGGGAAAATCATGCCTCTTAAGTAAGCTTTGGCTTCAAATGTCAGTTTTCTGGTAGGGGAGCATATTTTGCTGGCCTCAAAATATAAGATAGACCCTCAAAACTCTCTTTCCCTTCTCCCTCTTCCCACAGGTTTGGCATTCAGAATATAATCCTGGAGCTTCACCTCAAGGCAAATTCCACACTTACCTTACCACTTCCCTGAAGGAAACATTATTTCACAATAGTACACTTCAGTGATATTTGTTTTACTTCAACCCAAATTTACTGAGTGTATATGCAGCAAGGCATGTGGAAAGAATATGGGTTTCAGAGGCATGTCAATCTGTTGTTTATCTGTGGAAAGTTTACACATTCTTTCTAAATTCTAGTGTTCTCATTTATTAAAGGAAAATGATAATATCTCTTTCACAAAGTAGTCACAAGTTACAAATAATAAAACATAAAAAATGACTGACATACATCAGGCACTCAATAAATGCTAGTTCTTTTTCTTGGGGTCTAAATGGAATACAAAACAAAGACTGGGCCCTGCTCTCAGAACCTACTGAGTGGTGGATAGGAGCAAAGCAGTGACACTACCAGCCTGCGACAGACACCATGAAACAGAAAAGAAGCCTGCAGGAGAAGATCGAGGAGGGGAAGCTGTCTGAGAGGTGATCTAGAGATCAGAGTAGAAAGGTGATATAAAACAGTAAAAGTAAGCGTGGGTCTGGATTCAGAAATCCTGACCCCCACCAAGTAACCTAACTTCTTTGAGACTAAGTTTCTTCATCTGGAAATGAAGTAAATGAATCTTCATAGAGTTTGAAACAAATGACATCATGTATATGAAATCTCTTTGTAATTGTACCATCTTTTGCATTTGTTTCTTATTTTAATACATGATAAAACCCAATTAAATTATCTGGAAACTTCATAAAGGTAGTGGGAAATGAAATAGTTCTTCTAGAAGGGGTTGGATGTTATCACGTATCAGAAGAATCAGCTGAGAGAAAATCCTAAGCGAAGATTCATGGGGAAGAAAACACACCACACGGTGGGTGGGTGAGTGAGTGAGTGAGTGAGTGAGTCAGTGAGTCAGTGAGTCAGTGGCTTAAATGGAAATAATAGTTCAAAGTGAGTTGGGACCATTTGTGAAAAACTTTGAATGGAACGTTTGCTAAGCATTTATCTGAATTTTATTTTACATCATGGGAACTCTTACAGTTTTTTTGAACTGGAATCAATATCTCTCTCATCTCTCTTCTTAGAACTGAGCTTTACAAAAGAATTCTCCCAGTGGTCTAGAGACAGCACACTGCCCACCCCTTGTTGAAAGGAATTTATATCACATATACCAGAACCAGCAACTGAATTACAGAGATTAGTTTAAAACATCCTGTGTAACCCAAGTAATGGCCTCCAAAGATGTCCACAGTCTACTACCCAGAACTTCTGAATATGTTACTTCAAGTGGAAAAAAGGGATTTTGCAGTTGTGCCTAAGTATGTTGAGGTGGAAATATTGTCTTTGATAACCCAGCTGGACCCAATGAAATCACAAGGGTTTGTATAAGAAAAAGGTAAGAGTGTTCAAAGTCAGAGAAAAGGGGGAAGTGTGCAGCAGAACTTGGTGTGATGTACTTTGAAGACAGAGGAAGGGAACGTGAGTCAAGGCATGCAGCCTCTAGAAGCTAGAAAAGTCAGGGACATGGATTCACTCTATGGCTTCCAGAAGACCAGCAACCCAGCCAGTGCCTTGACATTTGGACTTCTGACCTCCATAATCATCAAGTAAAATATTTGTGTTGTTATAAGCCAACAACACAAATGTGTGGTAATTTGTTGTATCGACAATTGGGAATTAATATCTGTCTACACCCTCTAGCTCTAGACCATAAAGCTTTTAGCTTATGTTCAATTTGTCCCTAGGCCACTATACACCCATTATAAATAAAAGACCCAAACTTCTTCCTGGGATTTCTTTGGAAATAAAAATTCATATCATCAAACCAAACATTTTAGTATCTATAAGAATGATTCAGACTTGATCTCTTAAACAAAATTAAGATCTGTTTGCAAGTGGTACTTTTGCCTATTTGGTTTTCTGTATTAACCTGACACTATGTGTAGTCATGAATTCTCGAATTGTTCATTAAAACGTAGTCTCAGCGTAGGACCAGAGGGGCTCCACTGACCAAAGTTAAATTCCAAACCCTGATCCCTCCACAAGGTCCCAACCCTTCACGTGTACAACCATTCATAAGGCTTTCTTTCTTTCTTACTCCTTTTCTTTTTGCTATTCATGTTCAACTTGGCCCTTTTACAGCCTGGAATTTGGAGGAGGAAAAAGTCACTAACTTGTAAGCACAGTTAAAGTTACAAGGAACCGAAAAAGAGAAAAACATCTCACAAACTAGGGTGCTTTAAGAACTTAACAGGATTCTTTCATGGCCATTCTTTTGTATTCCTATCCCCTATGACTTCAGCCAAAAAACATTAAAATGAGTTCCTTATACTGAACATGGTTTGCAGGTGAGGGATGTCTGAGCTTTAATTTGCTGTTTGATTTGCCCCAGGATTTTCAGGTGTTGCATGAGGGAGTCAAGTACAGAGTGTACCTTAGTTCTTGGTTGTCAGCCATTGGACGATGGCCATCACATTATTAAACCATCCAAGCACGCTGGGTCTCAACCACAAAATTTAATTTTCCTTACTGCAGGGACTAATCAACTACCATAGACTTAAAGACCTAAAGAGACTGTTTTTATCTGCAAAAAATTTCCCCTTTCAGACTGAAGTGGAGCTAATTTTAGTTTTGTCTATCCTCGGGGTTACAAACATTGATAGAAATTCAGCTTGATGAAAAACAGATAAGAGATGGAATTTATATGAATACAATCTGTGACATAAATTAAAGAAAGATGAAAGCTCCTAGGTTCTTGGTAACACCTCCGTAAATAATGTTTGAGGATTTCACTACAGGCAGTCCCCACCATACTTAATATATTTTTACGTCTTCAGCTACCTGAGAAGTTTTCCCTATTCCTTCCTGCGGTCCCCAGGAGGATTTCCCTCTTCTCTGACTCCATTCCTTTCTGTTGGCGCCTCATCTTCTAGTCTCATCATATCCCACCTCCAACTGTGTACCAAACTGCAAAATTGGTGATATTGAAGCAGAGGCAGAGAAGAGGGAAAGTTCACGTGCATTGAATGCCTGGGATATTGGTCCTGGGCTATGTAGAGGCCTCTTCTACGACAGAGAACAATCACCCCTAAGATGTTCAAGCTACTGGTATTCCGGTGCCCATGACTGGTAGCCAAGTGCTTCTGATTCTCAAAGCATCTCATTATACAATCAAAATATTTTAATGATGAAGTGAAACATCTAAATATCCTTAAACCTTCCAACTTGCATCTTTAAATAAGCTACATAAAATAAATAAGGCCCAAAAGCAACAAAATTCATATCTTTGACCACCTAAAGAGTGCTACCGAAGCAAGGCATCCATTGTTCCTAGTCTGATGCAATCAACATGGAATAATAAAATTGAATAGGCTGACTCTTGAGGTGGAAAAACTTTTGATTATGTGGATTACACGATCAGAAGCAGCAAATCCACGTGGATCGGAGCCAAGTGACAATTGCAGGAAGGGCACTGCAGCTCTTTCAAATACTTAAGGATGAGCTCATTGAAACATCAAAGAAGTAAATTTTAACTATTGCACAGGATTGATTTGATTGCTTTAGGACACAAATTGTTTGGCATAACACCAGAGTTTGAGGGTAAATTCCAAGTACTTACACAGGTGACCCAAAACTCACAGCTGCTTAACTTGTAACTATCGTTCAGGAAACAATTAAGATGTAAGAGCAGGGGTGCAGTTAGCAGCATACTCCAGGGATCTCTTGGGAGGTATAGGGTTTGGGGGGTTGGCCAAAAGACAACCATAATTTTTGATAATTTCTATTGAACATATAATCAGCATTCTGTATAACTAACTTAAAAGGTACCTTTTTAAAGCAACTGGTGATTTGCAATGCCAAACTCGTCCAGAGAAAACAAACTGGTGTCTTACTTAATACAAGTATTTCAAAGCTTTTTTTCCCCCAATGGAGCGGAAAGTTGATTCTGACTGAAGATTGAAATGCCTGTTAACCAGACTGCACTCTCAGGTTTTGGGTATTTTTTTCTTTTTTTCCAATCTAAGAGTCTTTGTATTTACCTGAGAGGGCAGTGCATGTTTAATTCTTAACAGTAAGAATCAAAATAGTTAGATGGAGGAAGACACATTTCACTCTTATTTACCTGAATATCCACCATTCCATCTTTCTCCTGTATTTGAGAAAGCCCCAGTTGTGTTGTGTAGCAGTATGAGCAGTCCCAGGAGCCCCCTGCTGCTGCCATGGGGAAATCAGAAGTAACCCTTTCCCGGAGCCAGTTATTGGTGTAGGGGGGGGTATGAGATCCAGTTCCAGCCACCGATATATTAGAAAAAAGTTGTATAAAAAAGACATTTTTCTTTCATCATGTCCCTCTTGTCCTCATTTCTTTGTCCCCCTTCTGTTTGGGATGTGGTTCCGAAAAGCTTTGATGTTTGGTATACGGGCAGCCATGCTGAGATGACAAATGGACATCTTGTCCTCTCATTGAGGATATGTGGAGCAGAGGCTTGGATGGAGGCAGGGCCTGAGCAATATCATTACGTCCCAAGCACAACCCAGGAATCACCTCCTCTGATTTTTTTTGTTGTTGTTGTTATGGAAACAGTAAATGTTTTTTTTTATTTTGAGCAACTTTTGATTATTTTGTTGCATGCAACAAAAAGTATTCCAAATAATAAACCCAATAGACTCTTACATGGGACAAGACAACACTTCATCATGTTACTCAAGGACTCCAAGAATATTAGTAAACAGATTTGAGAGCTTGGACCAGAGAACCACAGTGATTACCCATGGTGATTACCCAAAGGTGATTTTCTACAGGAAACTGAGGAAGAATTTGAACCATCGAAATCTTCCCCTTGTAAAAATTAACCCAACTCACAGTTAAAGAACCTTTGAGTCCAAGAACTTTTTAAGATTTAAGAATCATATTTCACTCTGATATTCTGAAAGTTGAAAGGAATTGAGAAGTCAGAATTCTTACAAATGTGTAAGATACACTGAATAACGTTCTATTTAGTTTTTTTCTTTTTTTAAATGGTGTCACTTGTCACTTTTGGAAATCTCTTTGGTAACTTTCACACCTGTGCTCTAAAAAGTTGACATCTTATGTTTTACTTATCAAAATGAGGCACTGTGTCCATTACCTTCTAAAGAGAGAAAAAGATTAGGAAGATCACCAGGAGTGTCCTAGCTGTGAAATAAATTTGTTACTTTTCACCATAAGAAATTTTTCTTAGACAATTCCAGAGAAAAGGAGAGTGTGGGGCGGAGACGGAAAAGCTGGAGAGGAGGAGCGTCAGAATGGCAATCAAATGAGGTAATGGCCCCTGTGCATCCAAATGTTCTGGCGATAAAAGCTGCAGTGTACACGTGCTAAATTTATCAAGAAAAAGCAAGACAGCTCCCGTGACTAAGAAAGAAACCCATTTAAAAGGTTCTTTCAAAATGATTGCTGTTAAGGCTCTACAGGAAACATTAGCTTTAAATGAAAATTGGAAATTGAAGGAAGTTCCTACCAAGGAAAACAATTATAAGTATTCTTAATTGTCTGAAAATAATCTGTCATGCTAACTTGGAACATGCATGATACATTTATATAAATGGTTTAAAGGCACTGATGTTGTAATGTTGCATATTTTCTCTGCACATAATGTTCTGATAACACATTCAAGACAAGGGGTCTGACTTTCCCTTTTATCTCTGCTCCCCTTCCTTCTCCCACAACCTCTCTGTGACTTTCGAGGCTGGGGAGGAAAAGAGGGGAGGTAGAGCAGGCATAAAATAACTGCAAGACTGCTACTCCGTGTATTTTATTATTGCAGGAATTCATTCAAAGCTGGGCTGCAATTACATTTAAAACAGGAGAATAATGGGCTATTGACATGTATATGGTTTTAGAAATATAAGGCCTCATTTTCTCAGCTGGAATTTCCCCTACCATGTGCATTTGCATTACATTAGAGATGCTCTTTTGGAAGAAGAGGATCACAGGCATTCAGACATTTTGACATTATCTGGGTCAGAGGCAATGTTAAAAGCAATAGCCCTAGAGTACCACAGCTCTCTTACAGGCGAGCATTGCAGTGCATTAGAGAAGAAGGAGGCGAGCCCTGAGCGTCTCCCTGCATTGGCCATGTTTTATGACATACCTGTCTAACCCAGACATTAATCTACTGAAGACGAATTGGCCTGGTCATGGTCCTCTGCTAACCTTCAATGGCGTGTACATTACCTAAATTGAAATCTGCACTTTTTTCATGCCACATGTGGTTTGATGTGATGGTTCAAGGAATGTAGGATGCGTTAGAATTGGTTTTTCTGGGGAGAGAATCTCCCCTCCTATTTACCTTTCAGCAGGGCAGCTGCAGGCTTTCCTTCTCTCCTGACAATGGAAGCATTATTCTCTAATGCTGCACCAGGAGTGGCTACCCTGGCCAGCTCAGAATCGCATGGCGCTGGTCAGGTATGTAAGCAACTCAGTGCCTTTCCTATTCCCAGAAGTGCCAAAGACATAATGAAAAAGGAATGCAGAAGTTTTCACCTGTTGTAATTGTCTAATAAAGCCCCAGACAATGAATTCTTTGTCATTTTCCAAGGAGAGGTCAGTTGTAAGTGTCAGTGATTACATGAGTGGTTTATGCGGATAGAAAGACCTGTATAATTGGTGTGATACTACCAGTAAAATCCCATCAAAGTTGCACAAGATGTCTATAATTTTCTAATCCTTTGCATGACATTCTTTATTTACCCTGCACTTATGTTTCTTTTCTCAGTGGGCAGGGGAACTAGACTTAAACTGGCCCTTCTATAATTAGTGGGATATGGGGGTAGGGGGGTAGGGGGGGCTAGGAAACAGTTAATCCTTGTGCAGCTGCCTTTCCTGAATTTTCTGTGTTTTCCTGCAGCTAAAATGGAACAAGTAAATGGACACCCTAGGCGTCAAAAGCATAGGCTTTGTGGATGGACAACATGGGTTCAAATCCTGCTGTAACAGAGGTGAGACCTTTGAGCTTAATTTTCTCACTGGCAAATTGGCGAGAGTATGAGGATTGAATGGAGTTCTATAATCCTTCATTCATTCAACAAGTACTTACGAAACACTTCTAAGTACCAAGCACTGTGTGTGCCTCTAGCTATCGGGATACAGCGCTATATTTTGTTCACATGGAGCCTATGATGATTAATCCAGGAAAGCATTTAGCATACAGTACTTGGCACATAGTAAACACACCATAAATTGGCAATTAGCATCATAATTACTGTAATAAAAGTATGCAGAGTCACATTTCCACACTTCCCATTGAAGATACTGCACACTGTCATCTCAAAGAGCAACAGAAGGGTTGTTTGAAACAATAGCATGACACTCCGATGGAAAAGCAGAGTCTAGAGCCCTGACTGCTCACTTTCTCCATGCAAAGACTTCTGTAAAATCATCGCGTCTCTGTTTTGACAATCAAAAACGATGGTGCTCCCTGCGTGCTTTTCTCTTCTGATCATTGAGAGCCAACTATGTGCCAAGCACTCTTACATAGGGGAAATTTGTAAGGGCAGCTTTTTGACCCTTTGTCATGATTAAAATAATGTTTATTGTCCATAACATTAACGGAACAGCTCCAAAGAAAAGATCTTGTGCCTAGGTATGAGTGCTTCCAATGTTTCGATCCGTGAAAAACGTATTCAGTGTTAGTGATCAAAATTACTGATGCTGACCTTGAAGCAACTGGAATTTTGGTACCATTAAGTCTCCGGCCAAAGAACTGAGTTCATTTGTTTACTGAAGTCACTTAAAATAAGAATGACATTGCCTGGCAGGGTCCCATGGAACTGGGTTGCAAATGATTGTGACATAAATAAGGAGCCTCTGAAAAATAGGTACCAAAGAACTGAGGGAAAACGGGTTGAGGAAGCTGTGCAGCACAGCCGTACACCTGCTGGAGTTATACCTGGCATAGTCCATTGACATTTGTTTCCACTTTCTTAGGCAATAAATTTGCTTGGTGAGTAATGGCGCACACCTACCAATTTAGAAAATTAGAGAGATAGTTTCCATTCCAGGGAATTGGCTCCAAAGGGTGTGTGGAGAGCTGGAGGCTCTTTGAATAATCCAAATCCTCCACAGAGTAATTCCTGAGAATTTGTCTCGCTGGCATTGAGAACAATTTGCAAACAGTACAGATCATTTAAATACAGACACTATTATACAAACCTTTGATGAGTATAGGAAGGAAGGGCTCTGCAGAGAATATGGCAAAATACTGTAAAATGGGGCATTGGACTATTTTGTTGAACTCAACTTATTTCCTAGACTTTGACAATAATGGCCATTCAGCAATGACTCAGATTTGATAAAGCTAATGGCTAAATCATAAAATGGTTTTAGAAGTACTAATAAAAGCAAGTGCTGGTAAAAGCAAGCCCTAGTTTCAACTGAATTTCCATGCAGTCCTTCAACTGAAATGCAGTCCTCTGTAGACTTTTTTATCCTAAAATTAGGAGGGCTTTGGTTTTCCTTGACTTGGTTTTACTGTTTCTGGGATTTTCCTAGGGATAAAGTATTTACAAGAACATCCAATTATATGACGCATCTTTGCAGAAGTAAAACCATCAAGTAGACGTAGGAACCTGTGCTTTTGCTTCTAGCAGATTAGAATGAAGACCGCTCTCCATATCACCAGAGCTTGTAAGTCCTTAGTTGGTATCTGGAAGCACCAACAAAGAACAAAAGTTTCTGCCGACCTCTCCTACCTAGATAGCTTATTTGCTCGAATTTCCCCCCAGCAGTGAGGCACAGAAGACACAGAGAGGAGATAACTTTCTAATTGTGTCAGGGTGCAGAGGCAGCGCCACATTTCTCTTATTGCACAGACTTAAGACTTAATACTACTGTCAGGGCAGACTGAATTATGTGATGATAACACATATCCCAAAACTCCATTGGCTTACATTATCAAGTTATTTCTAGTTTGAACTCCATTCAACTTGGTTTACTAGGGGCTCTGCTCAACTAAATCCCTGGGAGATACACTGACATTTAACACATGCTTCAAACCTCTCCGTGCCAGGAAAAAAGAAGATGGAAATTTGAACACTGGCTGGTAGGTACTGTCTGCTCCTCCTTTGTGGCCAAATAAGACATATATCCAAGCCTAATTTCAAGAAGATAGGGAAGTGCTATTCTCTCATGTATCCAGGGTTGTTATACCCAAGAATATCATGATCTACAGCAGGATTTCTCAGAGTCTTCTTTTTCATCACATTAGGCCAGTGGTTCTCAACTGGTGGCAAATTTGTCCCCCAGAAAACACTGGACAACACCTGGAGGCAGGTTTGGTTTCCACATTTGGGAGTAAGATGATAACTGGCACCTAGTGGGCAGTGGCTGGGAATGCCGGTAATAGTCTATGACGCACAGGATGGCTCCCATGCTGAATAATTACCCGACCCAAAATGTCACCAGTGCTGAAGTGGGGAAACCCTGCATGAGATGACTGGGTTTCTCAAACCAGTGTACATAAGAAAGTCCGTACCCAAACAGAAATCAAGACACATGTTAAAGCTATAGTAATTGAAACTGTGTGGCATCTGTGGTAAAGGAATAGAAGAGTAGATCAGGGGAACAGAAAAGGAAGCCCCAAAACAGATTTACTATATATGAGTGTGAAAAATGGTAAAGGTGAAAATCCCAAACAATGGGGAATGACATTAAGGTAACTGTCTGCCTATCCAGGGAAAGAAAATAAAGCTGTATCTTTTCCTCAAATCGCAGGCAAAAATAAATTCAGATGGATTAAAATGTAAATGTATAAACAAGACTGTCATTTTGTTAGAATAAAATATGAGCATATTTTTATGACCAAAGGGGGAAAGAAGACCTTTTCAGACAACCAAAACCTTAATGAAAAATATGCATAATTACAATGGTATCGAAATTACATGCAAAGCAAGAGACTGGGAAAAACACTTGTGAATATATATACAATACACATATAAAATATATAAAGAAACATCATCTAAAATATATGAATAAATTCTTCAAATATAAAGGCAAAGGAGGAAAACACAAAATGTGGTGTCTCCAAACAAGGACACACTCAAAATAAATGATAAAATTGAAAGGGCAGAGGAAACAACCTAAAAGGGCTCCCGGTGGCAAAGTTAAAACAACTTGAGCAACAAAATAGATAATATAGTGCTGTATAACCCAAAGTATAAAATAAATGTACAGGAGCCCATAGTGATATAGAGCCAACACCCTCTCCCACTGCCCCCACCCCACCCCCACCACCAGGAGACTGACCTTAACCACTTCCTCCCTTGCCTGAAGTGTGGGCTGGACAGAGTGACTTGATTTCAAAAGAATAGAACATGGGATATGGACACAGGAAAGTAAGGTAACTTTACAGTGGACAAACTTGATAAATACTGTACTTGTCATACACATATGTTATGCAAAATCAAAGACTAAGGTGTGCAAGATCCAAGTTAAAGGAAAAACGATGATTACTTTGATTAGCAGACATGGTAGAAAATATAATATGTGGATACCTTGGAATAGGGAAGTACTGAATCCCTAACAAAATTGGACGATATGAGAAAAGCAACAAACTATGGCATTATTCAAAGAAGCTGAGCCTTTACAGGCACTTCTATCAAACTGAAGCTTCAATTTTAATTCCATTTTCTCAATATTTTATTAAAATTAAATTCCTATTTTTATTTTTTAATAAATGGTGGATTAATGAAATAATGGTCCTCATTTTTTTAACTTGTTTTTATATCCATGATTTTGTGTGGTTCCCCACCCACAGTGATTTGGGGCTTAACTAGGAAATATTTGGTCAATGGAATTTGAAAATAGGACTTAAAGTCTATTTTCTTAATGGATTTGGAACTCCTGCCAGTGCCACCCTATGAAAAGGCCTGGGCTGATCAGAAGCAAATAGCCAAGGTACCCACACTGCTCTGCCTGACACATTGCACCCTAACCAGCAGACCTGTGAGTGAGGTCCTCTGGCACCAGCCAGCCCCAGATGACCTGCCAAATGGCTGCAGATGCATGAGCAAGCCACACAAAATCTAGAGTCTAGAATGCACCAGAAAAAGAACCACCGACAGTAGTCAACTAAAGAAACGGTGAAGCCACTAAGTTTTAGGGTTGCTCTGCAGCAGAAGCTCTATGATACTCTATACGGCCTGAAGTATGAGAAGTATAGAACTCAATGATAGCTATGGTTTTCCTTTTATATTTTGTGTGGAAATTCTGAAACTCCCTAATCCTGAAAATTTAAGTTCTATGCCATGAACCTTGTATGAGTAAATAAAATGTAAAGCTCAATCATTTTAAATCTGCAGTTTTTTGTTTTTTGTATTGTCCCACCAACACTCACATTCAAACTCTACCTGAACATTCTCTAGTTTAATAAAAAATTTGACATGAGACCTCAGTGTGACTAGGTTAATGGCTGTGCCGTCAACTTGTTTAGTAACTACATTCAAATATCAGCATCTTCATTACTTGGGCATTTTGCTTTTAGGACCATTCCCTTGGATAATGCTGAGGAGTATGCTGAGTTCCAGTGTACGCCAAGAAGAGAGTAGGTAACTCTTCCCTGAGTGATGGGCTAAAGGAGTTCATTAGCAGTTTAGATAGTTGCAGACAGTTTTTTAATTGATAGAGCTTGTCTGAACTGTGTATTTGTGGGAACTCTTTGAATATTCAAATAGCACAAATTGTTCACATGAGTTTGCGGTGGAAATAAGTAAATGTGACTTGTTTCCTTTGTGGATTTGGTACAACTTTGCCTATAAATAATAGGATGTAATTTAATATCCCAGAATTCCTCATGAAAAAGAACATCAAAATGGAAATCATCTGAAACAAATCTGTAAGGAGTTCAGGTATAGGCATACCTCCTATTTTAATTGAATTTGTTAGGGTGACATTGTTCACAAAACCATACATGTTTCAAGTGTACAACTCAACAAAAAATCATCAAGATGCATCTTGATGATGCATCTTGCCCCCATTGCCCCAAGCAAGGTCTCTTTTCATCCCCATTTCTCCCCTTTGTCTACCTCTACCCTTCCCCCACCCCCTTTCCCTCTGGCTAACAGCATGCTGTGGTCTGTGTCTATGTGTTACATCTATCTGCATCTATATCTATAACTATATCTGTACCTACATCTATAGCTATATCATCTATATCATCTATACCTATCTAGTCACATACACATATATGCATATATGTATATATAACATATATAACATATATGTATTTTTTGCTAATCCTTTCACCTTCTTTCATCCAGACCCCCATACCCTGTCCCCTCTAACAGCTGTCAGTCTGTTCCATGAATCCATGCCTCTATTTCTATTTTGAAACACTAATTCAAAAGAATATATATACCCTTATATTTATTGCACTGTTATTTATATTAGTCAAGATGTAGAGATAGCCCAAATGCCCATCAGTAGATGAGTGGATAAAAATGCCGTGGTACATTTACACAATGGAATACTACTTGGCTGTAAAAAAAAAAAGGGGGGGGGAACTTTACCTTTTGCAATGGCATGGGTGGACTTGGAGATTATTATGCTAACTAAAATATGCTAACTAACTAAAATAACTAAAACTCAAATACCATATGATCTCAATTATATGTGGAATCTAAAGAACAAAATAAACTGATGAACAAAATAGAAATAAGCATACCTCCTCTTATTGCACTTCCCTTTACTGTGTTTCATAGGTGTGACTTTTACAAATGGAAGGAAAGACTCTCCACCAACAAAAACATTACCACTCTGTTTATTGTGATGGTCTGGAGGCAAATGAACCTGCACTATCTCAGAAGTATGCCTGTACTGTCTGCCAGGGGTAGTCAAAGATCTCATAGCTGGACACTCAAACTCTTCCCCTGTTCAAGCCAACTGCAAGTTCAGCGACTTCCCGAAAATGATGCTGGAGCACCGTTTCAGTATCATCACTGGAAAATTCAGTATCATCACTGACAGTACTATGTTCCCTCCTGCTTGGTTCTTCTCCCCAAACCTAGCCAAGCCACTTTGGAGATTTTTGGATGAATGCTATAAAGTTTGGCTAATGCTCATCCTTGGCTGCAGAGTTATTTTAAGAAGATTTTCTATGTGGAAAAACATCCAGAGGGATAAGGTTGAGGCATTCAAAATCTCTCTTAGTTCTGTTTCAACTCACCTCATAAAAGCAAAAAATCTCAGAAGCTGAAGTGAAATACCTTTGCCAAAAATCTTATGAAATATTGCATTTTGGTACATTCTGAGGAATCACCAAGAAGAACTACACCAACAAACCCTTGAAACATCCGCACCTATTGAAAACTGTATTTTTTTTGCACTGGTGCAAGCGTAGTTCACTCTAAAGTTATTCTTATTGCTCGGCATTTAGGGTGGCATTTACGTGCGGCCGCATGATTGTCATTAAAGGAATATATTTGATTCTTTTACATTTACATTCCTGTGAGCAAAGAAAACTTAAACCAGAAGATGCTTCTTATTCACAAGGGTAAGCGTACATGCTCACACCAGAAAAGGAAACCTGAATCTTTTGTAACCATTGCAAAATGCTAATTAAGACCATTATATCACCTTACGTGAAATGCTGGCTTGAGGGGTGATAGAGGTTTAACAAAATGTTCTTTGTGGAAGGAAGCGGTCCTGCGTATCGGTAATTGGTAATTTGTCCTCCCTGCTTACCTTCTGAGAGAGGTAAATCATCTACTTGCTAACTAGAAACATTAGGCATTCTTAATCAATTCTATCTGTGTTTTTAAATTGTTGCAAGACCTTTAAAATAGGAATGGAGTGGTTACTTCTCCAAAAGGGGTGACAGATGGGTGGGAGGCCAGAGCACTGCAAAAGTACACAAGAGCCTTTCGTAGTGAAAGAACATTTTTATAACTTAATTGGGATGAATATATGCATTTGTCAAAACTAATCCAATTCTACACTTAAAATCTGTACATTGTACTTAAAGAAAAAACATAAGGATGAGAGGCCAAATCAAGTAGGACCATGTAGACTGTGGTAAAGGATTTGGATTTGACCCCATGCGTGATGCAAATTCATTGGAGATTTACTAGTGAGGGAGTAACCGGGTCTCACTTACATTTTAAGAGGTGGATGCCATCTGTGATGTGGCCAATGTGCTGAAGGAGAACAAAACCTGAAGCAGAGAGACCATCCAGGGACTATTGTAATAGTGGAGAAATGACCCACTGTTGGCTTGGTGGAGGTGGTCTGACTGGAGGTGGTCAGAAATGGTGGTACTCCCACTACAGAACTTGTGCTATGCTGCCCAGGTATCTGGGAAGGTTCGGTTACCAGCATTCAGCTGTCAGCCATCTCTGGGAATTGTATCTTCTAATGGGAGCCACCTGTTCCTTTCTGGGGTGGTCCAAACACAGTGATGGGTTGATGCAGGGCTGTGAAGGTCTGGTTCTCTGGACCTAGTGCAGGACACCTTGAAGCACCGTCCCAGCCTTTTGGCTCCCTGCAGGGTGGGCTGAGGTCTTGTGACTGCACCGCAACTCTCTCCACTGATCCTGCTTCTGTTCCTCTCCCCTCACAGGTGTTAACCCTACAAGCACCCCTGACAAACGCTAATCACTGTCTCTGAATCTCCTTCCCGGAGAACCCAATCCGTGATGCTTTCAGTAGGATTGGATTTGTTTTTTCACCTCTCTAAAGCTGGAAGTTGTATTTCAGGAGTCTCATCCACTCATTTAGTGACAGATGGTGGGTCACCGTGGCCTGGAAATACTAGGCACTGAAGAAGTTCTCCCAGCCAGAGCTCCCTGACTGGTCATGGGTCACCCGGTTCCTTAACTTCTTCTCAATTTCCCCTTCTGTAAAATAAGGAGGGATTTAATTAAATGATATAATCCACAAGAAAAATTGTACAATTCTAAAATAAAATTCATTAAAAATATTAAAAGGAACTAAAAAGTAGAATATTATTTTGATAATAGTACTCAAGATCTTGTCTTCCCTTGATCCACATCCTGGTTATTAGCGGTTTTTCAACGTTCGTGTACTTCACTAAAAGGTACACAGACATGAAAGAAGATTAGACTAAACCTGCTGATTCTGCAAATTATTTGTAAATCTGATAAGATTTAACTAGAGAGGATTGTTGTCATTAATTACTAAACTCCTGTCTTGGGTTGTTTTGAAGGGTGTTCCATACTCAGTCACTACCCAAGTGATTCTAAGTGGCTCCAAATCACTGCCTGACTTGATTCAGCTGTCCTACGTCTTGATAGTTGTTTAAGACAAGCCTGATTCATCTGTGAGACCTTCGCACATGTTGCCTCTGCCTGAAATACTCTTTAACTCCCAGCACAGTTCATTCCCATTTATATTTTGAGTCTCAGCTGAAAAGTTACATCTTCAAGGAATATTTTCCTTACCACCAATAACGCCTGGTGATAGCCACCTGCTTGGAACACCCCCGCAGGCTTACTCCATACTGAGGAGATCACTAAGAACTGCATATAGCTTTACATGTGAGTGAAAGTGACATTTAACTGAGCTATTTTAAAAAATATATAAATTACTTGAAAAATCTTTTAAATTGCTATTAGCAGTGTATTACCTGCAATATACTTCACAACAAATTTGCATATACCAATTGGTCACTGTACCAAACAAAATTTTGTATCTTTGCTTTAGACAATGCCATAAAGTAATAGTAAGGAAAGAGCATGAGTCATATGCATCTTGATTTTGTAAATTTCACTATCCTTTAACGGCTTTTTCACCCTTGGGAGGTTGATGGGGGAAGAAAGTAATAATTACTTCTTTAGTCGTCCTTGATGTGCTGGAAAGAAAAAAAATATTTACATACATTTCTAAAACATTTTTCTGTGATAGATTTAAGACATCTGGGTGCAAATTCCCTTACACACCTCTCCTTGAGATGCGGGGTCTATGTCCTCTCCATCTGAATATGGGCAGGCTTTGGGACTGCTTTGACCAACAGGTGATGATGACAGAAGGGACGCTGTGCCAGTTTTCAATCTTAGGCCTTAAGAAATAGGCAGTTTTTTTCTTTCTGTTTCATAAACACTCCATCTGGGAGCCCTGAGCTGCCACGTGGGAAGTTCCAATACCCTGAGGCTGCCATACTGGAGAGGGTATATTTACAATAGATACTCCAGTTGACAGACTGAGCTGAGCCCAGCCTTCCAGTCCTTTCCTCCAGGGGGGCAGATGTGAGAATGAAGCCTTCTTGGAGTCACTAGACCAGCATATCCTCCCCCTGAAAACTGCCATTGATAGCATGTGAAACAAGAGTCATCAGCTGAGTCCAACCCAAACTCCTGACCCACGCCACTGTGAAAAATAATGAAGTGGTTGCACCTTTAAGTCAGTAAGGTTGAGTGATTAATAACTAGAATGCCCTATCTCTCTCCTGTTTTGTTTTCCCCTTTCTCAGAGCATGAATGTATCTTCTCGCAATGCTCCCATTCCACTAAAGAAAACCAATGTCTTTTTGTTCTCCAAATCCTCTTAGATTCAAAGAGTTAAAGAGAAATTTAATTGGCAATGGGACCATCCATCATTTGTTGGTAAGGTATAAAGTACTAAAGAACAAACAAACAATTTGCTTCTAAAGAAAGATGAGATCTACAGTAAGTACCCTGTTTTAGTGGAGTTACTTTGAATGTAACTTCCTTCACCTCATGCTTTTTGCTTGCTAATATTGGACTAAATTTAACCTTAATGATGTCTCACATTCAATATATGTAGCTATAGTGATTTTTGGTGCCACGTATTTGCAATAGTTGACATGTAGCATGGGGTAGGACGCTCAGCGCTCTCTCTGATCCATGAACCAAACTGTTCCCGTCCCTCCATGCCTTCACCTTTGCCCTCACATTTTGCTGTGGTAATCAAGGACTTCTTAAAATGTGGCTTACAAGCTACTTGCACCAAAATCACTTGTACAGCTTGCCAAAAATGCACATTCCCTGGCTCCATAAACCTCATCAGCCTTCTGGGGAGGACCGGCCCAGTAATCAACATTTAAAACAGGCTTCCAGGTGGTCGCATGCTTGAATCACTGTCTTTGGGGCATTTTGCTGTCTTTTGCTTTCAACCCCTCCCCACTGTGGCATTTCGGTGCAATACCTTGAATGTTATTTAACATCTTTAATTTGTTGTGGTTTCTAACTTACGTCTTCTCTCCCATCATTTTCTGGGTTCTTTTCTGTTTACTGTCTTTTCAGGTCCTCTTTTCTTCTTATTGTTTGACTGGCTAATCAAAGGGCTCTCAATATAATCCTTAAATGTGTAAGTTTCTTTTTTGTTTCTGTTTAGAGGTTATTGCTGTGGCCTCCTGATCTCCAGCTAACTAGTAGTAGAAACATTTTCGCTAAGATTACCACATTATTTTTGATTCCAATCATTTCAATGAGTTTCAGTTATCTGGGAAAGGAGCTGCCTGACAGTACTTTGCCCTTCCTCTGAATATTTTGATACTATTTGTATTACCCATGTTTCAGAACACACCTGTGTCATTTTCACACAATCTGGTAAATATTATAATATTTAAGCATCACAAGGGCACTGATGCGTAACTGAATCCTGGACTGGCCAATCAAGGCTCATAAGGAGTGGATTTCAGGAAACCAAGATGATGTGTCCTCAGCCACCTGAAAAAATATGCAGAGACTCAGGGTACATCTGGAATTCATTCGGTGTTTTCTCTGTCCATTCCTGATCAGTTTTCTCACCACCCGCCGCATGAAAATTGGGTGATGTGGGTGAGTTCACTCTCATGCCCTGGTTCAATTTCTCAAGGAGAATGTATTGATCACTGCCATAGTTCAAAGCAGGGCCTTGAGGGTGAGGTGGGAGCGGGGGTCTTTCTGAGCAGAAGAAAAAAAAGGGAGGAACTCACTTGGCAACTGGAATTCCTGAACTCCCAGGTAATGCAGAGAATGCTGTGATTTATGAAGTGTATGGCACTGAGCTACAGTAAAACTCTATGGTACAATTTAGGGCAAACTGTATTTCTCTAAACATAGTGATTTCATTTCGACCTCAACGGTTATTCTGCAGTCTATAAAATATTTATGTTGCCTTTCTAAATGTATACATTATTTACTGTACAGTCTGTAAAATATTTATGTGATTTTTTTTTACTAAATATACTATATACAGTGCATTATTTTTCTTCACTCTTTTCCCCTTCCTAGAAACAAGCATGCGGTGAATGGGATGATTTTTTTGAAATCAAAAAAAGGTGGCAATGAAGAAGGAAACACAGCAGAATAGAAAGAAGAGACAGCATGTTTGTTCTTGATGGTCTTGCTCTCCCCTTCCTATTTGCTACAGACTCCTGTTGGCTGAGGCCAAGTGACCAACAGGAGCAGATGACAAACAGCTGTCAGGTATTTTGGGTTCAGTATGAAGGGCTGAAACAGAATCTCAATATACACTGATCCAAATTCAAAGAAAGAAAGGAAGGAAAACATATACACACACATACACACATGTACACATAAAACATGAATCATTCATCTGGCTGGATTGCCTGGAGCAGCAGTCTCTGACCTTCTTCACCTCCCACATAAACTAATTACCAATTCTGTGGCACACCAAAGAATATATTATATTTTTGCCAATCTGGCAAAAAATAGGTATAATTTTGATTCGTTCACACATGATGGCTATTGTGTTGGCTGTTGTCATGTTTTGTTTTGCTTTTTATTTGTCAGTCTAAGGGAAAAGCGGTCAGTGCCCCTGACTAAATAGTCAGGGATTGAATGTTTTAAAAATTCTTGCAGCACACCAGTTGAAAATCACTGGCCTATAGTATAGTAGGAACTTGACATTCTGCAATTTGACCAAACAATTGCTATCCTGTCACCTCACTTGGTTTAGTTCCAGAGACCTTTCCCCTAAGATGAAGCTGAAAATGCGAATGGGAAAACAAGCATTTGTTGAGAAAATATGGGCTTATAAGTACCACCACCATCCCCAGTTTATGAGTGAAATGTCCCAAAGATCAAATCTCTCAAACAGTTGTTAAACTCTTCACATCATTTTGGGTACTTTATACAAGGCTATGGCTATGGTTGCTAAATATCTGGCTAAAAAATAAAATAATGTAGCCAGCCACTAGAATGTTTTGTCTTCATGATAGCAATTTGGTTTGAAGGTAGCCATTTAAAATCCAGCCTTGGTTCGCACTCATTGGAATGCACAGTACCATTAGTTCTCTGTATTGTAGAGAAAATGGACTTCCTTCGCAGAAACTCAGGGTGGAGGAGGATGGTGTAGAGCTCATTAAGAACCATTTAACACTAAGCTAAATGTCAGCATACTTTGAAAGAGGCCTATTAGTTAATGTATACAAGAGTTATCAGCACTTGTGATAAGCCAAAGAAACCAAACAGTGAGACCCATTAGATGGTACTTGTAGGACAGTTGAACTCTAAGAAATGTTTTAGATAAATTAGATTGGGATTGACAGAAAAAAAAATTAGCTCTTACAAGAAAGGATTTTTGTTTTGAGTCTTTACCTGGAGCCAAAAATCCTGAGTTTTGTCTGACTTAAGTAATTAACTTGTCTACAATGAATTGGCAACTTCATAGGGGACAGACAGGCCATAACTATATTGCAAAAAAGTTTTGGGTTTTTTTGCCTTTTTTGTGGATATGAAATACATAATAGACAAGAACCCCACAGAGACACAAATAGTGTTACTGCCTCCAAAGACTGTAATTCAAAACCTCCCTTACTCACTGTAGTCTGCTGGCGAGGCAGTTCTGGTACATAGTTCTGATAATCTGGCTAGATCTAAGAATAACATTTAGACCCTTCAGAGTAATATTTCCCTTGATTGGGCCCGCTGAAAATACAAGGCTGTAATCTCTGTCAAGAATATCCTACGGTGACAACTGAGCAGAGACCATATGATTTGACAGTTGGTTAGGGGAGGGAGGTGGGTAAGGAAAGTGAATGAGCTACTAGCAAAACAGGCCAGAGTGGATTATCACTTGGTATCAAGGAAATAGCCATAGGAAGACCCAACATTTTTATGAAAGGATACCAATTGAGACTATAGTGTGCCATAATATTTATCACAATACATTTTAGATGTAAAATAGGTATGATCACCAACTCCACCAATGACAAACATATCAGTGATACATCTTACCATATTACATTTTAATCAATTCAGATATTTGTGAGGCCTCTATGAGTAACTCACTGAAAACCATGTCTTTGGGTAATTGAATGATTTGACCCCATGAAAAAATTTTGGATAAATGCCAATTTATGCCTGAGAATATTTTTACAGCTGATAACTTTGGTTTAATATACTTAATTTTAATTATTTTAAATTATTCTGTTTCCTAATAATTAGGTAGAATTATTAGGAAAAAGTTTTGTCTAGTAAGGCTACTTCTAGTGCATGGCAACAAAAGCACGTCACTGGCATCGGGAAGAGTCCTAATCATTTTGCTTCTCAATGATGAGGAAGTATTCACTTAGCTCATCCAAAAAGTCAAATAAAATGAATAGGATACGAATTAAAGGACGGAGGACCAAACTAAAAGTATTAAATTTTTATCTCTTTTTCTTTGTTTCAATTTAGACAACTTTCAGTTTTAGTAGCATAATAGCTAAATGTTGAATGGATTTCTACTCTTCCCCCAATACTATTGTATCTTATCTATGTATAAATTAACTTGATTTTCCCAATACTCCTGTGCAGCAGGTATCACTGTGACCCTCAGATATGGAAACAGGCTGAAAGCCAATATCTTGCCCGATGGTATATGTCAAATAAACGGGACAGTCAGGATTTGAACATAAGCACACTACACTGCATTTTGGTTTAGTCCAAGTGCTCAGGTGGTTGGAGCATCGTCCCATACACCACATGGTTATGGGTTTGATTTCCAGTCAGGGCATGTACCTAGGCTGTAGGTTTGATCCCCGATCAGGGCACATTCGGGAGGCAACATATCAATGTTTCTCTCTCTCTCTTCTTTCTCTCTCTCTCATCAATAAACATATCCTTGGGTGAGGGTTAGAAAAACATTAAGTAAAATAACAAAGTAAATAAATAAATAACAATTCTATCTTATCTATTTCTAAATAATTATTTGTTAAAAATATTTATGTTGATATTTTAATAGATTATAAAGGGAAATAATTAGAACGTGATACAAATATTGAAATACTTAAAAGAGAAGGGGGATCAAAGAGAAGTATGTGTACGGCTGGCTGGAGTGGGAGTGTATTTGGACATGGAGGTAAGACAGACGTACGAACAACAGTGAGAAACATCCTCCTAGTCAGTTAGGGTTATACACAAAACATATTTTCTTCATGAGGTAGCTTAAAGAAAAGGGAAAAGGACACAGATGAAGGGGGCAGGGTGAGTTGTGCCCTGTTTGTCCTAAGTCTTGATGACTGGCACGTTGCCCTTTCTCTCCAGGTTAGGAGCCAATGGAAACATCTACAGAGACATTGCTTTGATCTCTGTGGATCACCCTTTGGCCTGTTGGCATTTGATGTTGGTTACTTGTCTGTTAGGAGAACAGTTTGTGAGTGGTTATTACAGATTCCATGTCATAAAGCAGATAAAACAACAACAGAACCAGATTTGCCCTGGTTCAAAATAAAGATTGTTTAGTGGACTGTTGGAGGCCTTATTAGATTTATGATGAGGGTAGACGAGTTTACATTTTGGCATTTCCACTATTTACATATTTGATATTTTGAAAGATCCCCAAACATTTCTCTAATTTTCTTTCTAGAGTATTTTTAAAAGTTAAAATACATGATTAGTGTTTATTCTTGTTCCATAGTTTTAGTGTGAATGTGGAAAATCTGCGAAATTATCATTTGCTTCCACTTTTAACTTTAAATGTTAAAAAAGGAGATCCTAATATTTTTTCTCTCATTCAAGAATGCTATAATTATCATACGATGACAGTACAGTTCCAGTTCATAAGCATCCATGACCACATTATCTGCCTTGCATATATCAAAAATTCGTAGAATATCAGAAAGAAAAATTCAGTACCACACAGCACAGCCAGGGTTTATTAAATGTCATATTACTTTTTTTTTAAATCCTCACCTGAGGATGTGTTTATTGATTTTAGAGAGAGAGAGGAAGGGGGAGAGAGAGAGAGACATCAATCAGTTACCTCCCATATGCGCCCCAACCGGGGACAGAACCTGCAACCTAAGTACATGCCCTGACCAAGGATACAATCCACAACCTCTGGTGTGCGGTCTGACGCTCCAACCAACTGAGCCACCTGGCCAGGGCTGTCACATTACTTTAAAATCTCACACTGTCAGTGATAGTACGCGGAGACAGTATGTTCACATAGTTAAAATTAGCAAAAGTCCAAAATTACACATTCAAATGACAGCTTTTAGGTCAGTTGCTGTAATAATTTAATCATCTATTATTGGTACCCTCATTAAGCCTTGTTTCACTTAAAGGAACCCGTTAGCTCTGCACCGAGTTAGAAAGACAGTCTATGGTAAGGCAAGCTTCCAAACACAAGGGTTAAAGTATAGTTGGCTCTTCTGTAAATTGGAACTAGGTGAATGTCAGAAGAGAATCAGTTCTGGGTCTCACAAGGTTCACAAATATCTTCACTCCATCGTTCAGGTTCTGCTTGTTTTATTTCAGCTCTAGTTAATTTGACACTGTCTGTCTAATCTTTCACTAGACTGGTTTCCATTGCTTACCCTTGGTCCAGTGTGCTGACCCCAAGTTTGGTCTTATAGGTCCAATTCCCATTTGCCAACTGCAGCCCTGACTCTCACACATGTCTACTCCAGATGAAGCATATGCATCTAAATCTTTAGTTATGAAGAGGAGGAACATGAACAGTTTAAATATCTTTCATATTTTAATATAAAATTTATACTGGGGAAAGTTAATAATTAACCAGTGATTCATCATACAAATTATGAAAACTAAAGCTCCACAGAATTTTCCTGGGGAATGACAAAAATATGTTAAAATTTGGAGGCATACTTGGCTAAGATCTCTGTTTCTGTGTCTTTTAGTTCAAACTCAAGAGAGAGTGTGAGGTGGCCTTACTGACTAGCCAGCCAAAGAGGCTGATTGTCCACCTCTGGCCTAGTCCATTGTTTCTGGGAAGATGAGTCATGGGAATAAACTTGACCAATCCCTTCAATGAGGAATATGGGTGATGCAGCTCCCAGAGAAAACTGTGGGTTGTTAGTTCCCGCCCCCCACCCCTCGGCCAAATCTGCTGACTGTGCAGCTGTGACGGTCAAACCTCCTGATGGGATAAGTCTCCGATTCAAACTTGAAGAAAGGAGTATAATTTCAATACATCAAGAACTGAGAAGAGAACATTCTGGGTAAGATATTTCAAAAGCAGAAGTATCCAAAATGGAGATTATGCAATGTTTGAAGCTAATGGATATGCTAATGGGTTTGTAGCAGATTAACTCTTGAGGTGGGGCCCAAAACAGTTTTGAAACCCAAATCACACATGTAATTGCTCTCAAGAAGACACTCTCTGCTGCCAATGAACGAACGTTTCTGTTGGGAAAGGATTCTTGGTGAAAAGCTGCCAAGTTTGCAAAATATATTTACCATTAGGAAGGAGTAGCCGGAGCCGCCTAGAAAGGAAGAAGCTAGCGGTCCACCCATGCTCTCACCAGATTTTCTTCCGGCATGGTTTTCCAACTTGAACTGGAGAACGGATTTGCATGTATCTCTGAAAGGTTGGGGTTCATGTCTTTGAAGTTCCCAAAACACTGTGCTTAGATAGACCTTTCCTTCCTTCTTTATTTTCAAGGAAGTATCTTTTGCTTAAAAGAAAAGAAGACAAAGGAGACAAAAAGAGAGGAGGGGTGTGTGTGTGTGTGTGTGTGTGTGTGTGAGAGATGGAGTGAGGGAGGTCAGGGAGGGAAGAAGGAAGGAGGCTGTAGAGGGCATTGAAGGCTGGCTTCTCTCCATAATTTTGCCTCCCAGGGCCATTCCACATGACCTCCTTCTAACATATGTTAGAAAAGAAGTAAAGAAAGATGGCCCGAGGGACTCCAAGGTTCTAGGGGAATAAGGAAGAAATTATTAACTTGAGTAAAGCAGGATGTTTCAGAAAACCACTGAGCTCCCATGCTGGGGGAAGAGAATGCTCTGTAGAATTTTCTTTTTCTTTTTTTAAGGCTGACATCCTCGTGCAGTATTTACATGCTATATTACAATAGGTGACCCAGATAGGATTATGCGCAGCATTTTCATGGTTCGAATTCGTTTCTCCTGTTACCTGGAGAAGCGGACATTCTTTGTCACACATGGATTTGAGGAGTCTTGATTTCTCTCAGCCTCGGCCTGCGGAGACAGCTCCTGGTATACCTATGTTGACTTCTCTCTCTGTCCCGTCTTCCTGGCCCAGTTGTCAGTTTATTTTGCCTTTAGGCTGAGCAGAGCCTCTCCCTTCCTGTTAGGGCTTTGTCACTGAGCAGTCAGCAAGTTATTGGCCCTCTTCTCTCTGCGACAATTTTTCCTCCTCCCACCTTGCTTTCAAATGCAGATCCAGGGTTGTCCAGGAGTATTCCATCCGCCCTCTGGAATCATTTGTCCCTTGCTCTGTAGGCTTGAGGGAGAGTTCTTTAATCTTCCTTTATGTTTGGGGGAACAGGCCTTCCAGAGGCCTCTGAGAGGGAGGGTGCTGATTTCCAGGGCTGATACACACCAGAAGTTATTGACTTTTCAGAAGCTGTTACTTTGTTTTAAGAACCCACAGGAGACTTACTGTTGCGTACCCCAAAGGCTAATCGCTCTGAGGGAGTGTGATCCTGTCCTGTCTGAGAGAGAAGAGTGCAGAGCCTTTGTCTCCTTGCTGCCTGCCTCCCCGCACAGCAGCCCTGCCTCCTGTCTCCTGCCTGGGCCTTCCCAGCATTCCCTGGCTCACCCTTCTGCGGACACCCACCCTCCCTGGGAGGGAGTAAAACCTTCACACTACCAACTCACAGAGGTGGGAGGGCTAGGGGACTTGAAGTAAATTTAACAGACTGTCTCAAATCACAATAGTATTTTATGGTTTTACCTCAGTTTGTTTTCTGTTTCTCTGTACTCAGGAGAGTCTAGCTATCTGTGATTTCAAAACATTTTTTCATTCCTCCCTCATGAAATACAATATGCATTTAGAAAATGTACATAAAACATACTGGTTCAAGTTAATGATATGTTATAAAGTATATGGCTATTTCCCTATCACTTTATCATTTAAAATGCTACTTTTTTTTTTCAGACCAAAAAATCGTCCTTTAAAACTTGGTCCCTTTTGACTTATGGAAAATAATAAGGAATGTATGTGAAAATATTGATTTTTTTATTAATATCTCAATGGTATAACAGTTATCTACATATATTTTGCTAAGCAATCTACTCAATTATTTACCTTTATGGTTATGAGACAAAAATCTTTATTCTAGGCTATCTCCCCCTATTAAACTGCTGTATTTAAGGATTTTCTCCCACTTCTGCAAGGCGTTCCTGAAGATAAGCAAATCGATCTGCAAATTAGGGTAGGCAAAACACAGTTCTTCATTCTCATAAAGTAAAACAACTACAAAATATCTCAGTCAGTCTAGATATCCTATATGAATTACTTTTGGAGCAAAGTTTAAAATCATTCTTCCCATTCCCATAAATAACGCTACAGGGCTGATTAAAGTGGAGTGTCTTCACATCAATACTAATGTGTGCCTACTATGTGCTAGGCATTGTTCTAGATGCTTGAGCTACAGGACTGAAGAAACAACGATACTTGCTCTTCTGGAGCTTACATGATAGCAGTCGAGAAAGAGGCTGTAACAATAAACATAATATATAAATAACTTGTACAGTATGATAGAAGGTGATGAGTGCTATTGAAAAAAGAAAACACAGAGCAGGGTCAGAGAATTGGGAGAGCAGGGTGGGGTCGGTAAGCAGAGTGCTGTATGAAATAGGGTTGTCAGGATAAGTCTTCTTGAAAAGGTAAGAGGTGATCAAAGGCTTGAAGAAGGTGGGGGAGTTAGCTGGACAGATATCTGGGGGAAGCACATTCCAGCGGGGTGGAGGGAGCAGCTTGAGTAAAGGCCGTCAGATGGTAGCATGCCAAGTGTGTCTGAGAGAGAGCAAGCAGGCCAGGGCTGAGCAGAGAGAGTGAGGAGTGGAGGAATTGGAGGTTAAGGTTAGAGACCTGGGGACCACTTCCTATAGAGCCCTGTGGGTCACAGTGAAGACTGGGTTTTACTCTAGTAAAATGGTGATTGATCCCTTGCAGGGGTTTCAAAACAAAACAAAACAATAAAAAAAAAACAAAAAACAAAAAAAACATGACCAGATTCACTTTTTAAATGGGTGTGCTAGTTATTAAGCTATTGTCTCTCCACTGCAAACTCACCCTACTTATACTTGGCTTTGGGATGCTGGGGCCAGAACTCAGCAAATCACATGTCTGCCTTGTCAGACTGCCAACACGTGGTGACAGAGGGGGCTGCCAGAGAAGAGGGGGGTAGTGGGGCTTGCTTCTTCCTATGTGCTCTCTGTCTGCTTCCTGTTCCCAGCATTGCCTATTCAATCCAGCTGTGAGAGTCCTTTCCCTTAGCAGAAGCTTGCAGCTTTTCTAGCACTCACTGAACTAGCCTCATCATACTGTCTCAGAAGCACCGACACCTTCTGGTCAGTTCCCCTCCGTAGAGACCTGAGCTACCAAGTTGAGTATGTCCAACCCTGTCCCTTTATTCTGCAGTCATGGTGGTCACTGCTACCCATGCTTTCCACCTCCATTACACTACTCTTTGCCTTTTCACTCACTCAGTTAATAATTATTTCTGTTTTATTCTCTCCCTTAACATAACTGGTGTGAGTCTAGGGGTTTTTAGCCTGGGCAAGTAGAAGAATGGATTTGCCATCAACCAAGGCGGAGAAAGACTTAAGTAGAGCGGATTTGGCAGCAAATATAAAAAAATCCAGCTTTGGATTTGGACATGTTGTTTAGACAGACAGAGATGTCAGGCTGTCGGGTGGGTATTAGTGCAGAGCTAATGTCCCTTCTTTTCCATGTGGCCCTCGGGCCATGACCACACCTTTAGCTACCCTGGACATACTCACTGATGCTTCGTGTTCTTGAATTTCAGTTAATGTCTTGGATTTAAATCATTTGCTAAGAACACAGATGTTGGAATTAGACAGAACTAGGTTTGAATCCAGGCTCTGGTTGATCTGTGATGTTCAGTAAGGTATATAACTTTTACAAACCTCCATTTCATCAACTATAAATATAAGAGTGATAATACCAAAGTTTAGTAGTGATTGAAAGGTGGAAATTAAAAATACACAGTCGTGAGCACATAGTAACAATTGAGAGCAAAATGTCTTCTTCAGTTATCTGCAAAATGAGGGGAATAACTATAACTATTTTATAGCCTCTTAGTGAGTGTTACATCACAACAAGACTTGGAAGTCACTGAGCACGGGGCCCTCTACACAAGTTTCCTTCTTAGCATGCTATATCATTGAACTCGCATGAGAGCTTTCTATTTAAAAATTTAGCACCATTTTTCAAAATCTGTCCCACAAAGCATTAATTCCAGGGACTGTTGTTAATAGGGTGAACACAATAAAAGGGTCGTAAATACAAAGTTAAATAAGAGGAAGTAGCAAATTCAAATATGTAAATTTTGATCAACACAAAATAGAATTTTTATCCCTCACTCGCCCCCTACACTTAATTTAGTGAGGATACTCCTTTTCTGTCTTTGGATTGGCTCCTTTGACAGGCAATAGCTTGTCTGCTCATTCTAAGTAATTGGCAGTATCAGAGTCATTTGAAGTCTATTTCAGTCCAGATCCAGTAGGTCCTTGAATGATGTTATTTTGTTCGACATCATTTTGTTATAACACTGATGAGGCAAAATCAGGTCAATTGTAAGAGTGTGATGTGCCCAGTGGCGGAAAGCTGTCTTGTCCAGGGTGGGTCCTGCCTGGTGCCCTGAGCTGCTGGGTGAGACTTCAGCCACCAGACACCTTGAACTAGAATAAGCGAGTTGGAAGCAACTATTTGTTTTTATTCATCTTTCTTTTTTAAATTTTTTAATTGTATTTTTTCATTACCATTTAACCCCCTTATACCCCAATTCCCCCTGTAATCACCCCACCGTTTGTATGTACAGCTCACATTTATTTCAGTGTTGAATATTAGAAGTGCTTTGGGTCTTCATTTAGAATTTTGATGATGTTTTTGTGACCAGAAATATGCTGTGGGAAATAAACTCTTGTTTATGTCAATTAGCCTATGGTAAAACTGGTTTCATTATATGATGTTTACTAAAGCTGAAGTTTCTAAGAACCTACCACTGACATCGAGAACTCACTGTGTTAGAATATCTAGGCCTAAAGAGGTTGGAGCTGGCTACACATCAGACTTGGTCTGTAGCTGCAGGCTTCTCTGGCCTCTATGAGCCTTCACCCTTTTTGCTCAATATGCTCACTCACCCTCATTTGACTGGACCAAGCTCTACTTGGATCATCTGAAGGGTCGCAGAGAATGGTCGCAGTATTTCCCAAAGGACTACTCTACCTTCCAAAGTTAAGTCAGAGGAACACATTTATTGTGTCTCTGATCAGTCCCAACTAATCACCTCCTCTTTAGCAGGCTACAGATTCCTAAAACCCAGGCCTGATGGTCCCCTGCCACCAAGGAGCATTGTCCAGGTATCAGGGAAGAGGTGAGTTGCTTCTAGGAGGTAGTGATGTTTCTGGGAGGGCGGAGCATTCAGTTTGAGGACGCAGACTCGGTACTCAAGCTTAGCTCTACTTCTTGCCTCTGTGACTTTGGACGAGTTACTTAGCCACTCTGATCCTGTTTTTCATCCCTGAAGTGGGATCCCAGTAGAGTCCTGTGAGGGTTAGAAGCCACAAGTGACACACTCAGACTAGAGGCTGATACATTATAGACACTTGGTGTTAGCTGCTCAGAGAACTTACAATTCCGTTAGAACAAAATAATCCAACAGTTAGTGCGAAGCTTGATGTTACTGCTAAAATGTGAACCAAGAGTTGAAAAAATAATAACATGGGTCATAGAAGTCAAGAGTAATATTACAAAAGAGGAAAGAATGGATCTGAGCCTTAGATAATAGAGAGGAAATTTGTGCTACTTCTGCTTTTATTCTTTTGTTGTTGTTTTTGGAATGAGGACAAGGAGAGCCAGAGATTATGGCAGTCTAAGAAGGGGACATGTTGAGAAAGAGACAGTAAGTGTCGTTTTTACGTTTCTGGAGGTCCATGTTTTCACCTTCTTATTGGAACACTGGATTCGGTCTGTTGCTGGGGGGATGGGATTTTCTCTTCTCTTTACAGTACTTTATAGATCTTTTGTTCATCTTCCTAATTTAATTGTCTTTTTTTTACAGAGAAGGCAGGCATGACTCCCCTTTCTTTATTTGGCATTTATATCATGAGCATTATTATATAATGTAGCTTTTGAAATAATTTCAATTTGGATCAAGTTCACATCCTTTGAGCTATTAGTCTGGAAAACCATAACTGCAGTACCAGTTGGCATATAATTTTAGAGGCTGTCATAAAATGCAAAAGAACGGATCAGATATTTAATACTCAATACCCCCAAAAGATTACTGGAATTATTTTTTTTTAAATAGAGGCCCCGACTGGGTGGCTCAGTGAATTTAGTGACGACCTGAGAACCAAAGTGACCCCGGTTTGATTTCCAGTCAGGACACGTGCCTGGGTTGAAGGCCAGGTCCCCAGCAGGGGGCATGTGAGAAGGAACCACATATTGATGCTTCTCTCTCTCTCTCTTTCTCCCTCCCTTACCCTCTCTCTAAAAGTAAATAAATAAAATCTTAAAAAAGAGATGACTAAGAACTTGAATGAGTTCAGTACAGGTGATCAATGAGATAAACAAAAATCACTCACTGAAGGGGAACATGGCTTATCACTCATACACTGAGAAATGAGGGGAAGCATTCCAGTTCTGTGGGCTTACTTCTCCTGTAATTCACTGTGTTTTTAAAATGAGCAGCTTGGCAACATGAAAATTTAGACTCACATTTCTATCTATAAATCACCAGTTGGTTCCTTATGCTGACAGTTTCTGTACAAAAATCAGAGGACTTCAAAGTGTTCCAGCAACAAAATGTAAGAAATTGTAGAACACATAAATTTCAAGTGTTTTCCACCTACATCAGCAACATCATTTTAGCAAAATACCAACAGGATTTTCAAGTGCCAACATGGGGAAAAAACAAAATAAAGTAAATATCATAACAGAATTCAAATTAAGGGGCATGCTTGGATAACCAAACAAATTATTGGGAGATGCCATTCTGGCTTAATAAGCTGCTTGCTAGTTTCCTAAGTGAAGACAATTTGGAAATGTAAAGGAAAAAATGGCAACTTCAAAATCAAGGATCACTCATTGTGGTTTTAATTTGCATTTCTCTGGTTATTAGTGATGTTGAACAGCTTTTCATATAGCTATTGAGCAACTGTACGTCCTGTTTAGAGAAGTGTCTATTCAACTCTTTGCCCATTTTTAACTGGATTGTTTGTTTTTCTTGGTGTTGAGTTTTATAATTTCTCTCTAAATTTTGGATATTAACCTCTTATCAGATGTATCAGTGAATATGTTCTCCCATTCTGTTGGTTGTCTTTTTATTTCGTTGATGGTTTCCTTTACTGTGCAAAAACTTTTTAGTTTGATGTAGTTCCATTTGTTTATTTTTTCTTTTGTTTCCCTTGCCTGAGGAGATATATCTGATAAAATATTGCTTTGAGCCTGAGATTTTACTGCCTATGTTTTCTTCAAGGATTTTTATGGTTTTAGGTCTAATATTTAAGTCTTTAATCCATTTTGAATTTATTCTCATGCGTGGTGTAAGAAGATGGTCGTTTCATTTTCTGCCTGTATCTGTCCAATTTTCCCAACACCATTTATTGAATACACTATCTCTAGTCCATTGTATGTGCTTGCTTCCTCTGTCAAATACTAATTGAATGAAAAGGTGTGGGCTTATTTCTGGGCTTTCTATTCTGTTTTTATGCCAGTGCCATGCTGTTTTGATTACAATGGCCTTATAGTATAGTTTGATATTAGGTAGTGTGCTTCCTCCAATTTTGTTCTTCCTTCTCAGTATCACTGTTGTGATGCAGGGCCTTTTGTGGTTCTGTATAATTTTTTGAAACATTTGTTCTACTTCTGTGAAATATATCATTGGTATCTTGCTAGGAATTGCATTGAATCTATAGATTGCTTTGGATAGCATGGACATTTTAATGATGTTAATTCTTCCTATCCATGAACATGGTATGTGCTTTCACTTTTTTGTATCTTCTTCAATTTCTCTCTACAGCATTTTATAATTTTCTAAATAAAGATCTTTTACTTATGTGGTTAGAATTATTCTTAAGTATTTTATTCTTTTTGAAGTAATAGCGAATAGGATTGTTTTCATAAATTCTCTTCTTATAGTTCATTATTGTTAATTATTTGCATATAAAATGCAACTGATTTCTGGATATTAATTTTGTATACTTGTACTTTATTGAATTAATTTATCAATTTTAGTAGTTTCTTGGTGGAATCTTTAGGGTTCTCTATGTACAGTATCATATCATCTGCATCACCTCACACCTGTCAGAATGCTTATCATCCATTAGTCAACAGACAACAAATGCTAGCAAGGATGTTGAGAAAGGATAACACTTTTTAACTGTTGGTGGGAATGCAGACTAGTGCCACTGTGGAAAGCACTATGGAGATACCTCAAGAACTGAAAATGGAACTGCCTTTTGACCCAGTGATTCCACTTCTGGGAATATATCCTAGGAAACTCAAAACACTAATTCAAAAGAACATAAGCACCCCTATGTTCATTGCAGCATTACTTATAATCACCAAGACATAGGAGTAGCCCAAATGTTCATCAGTACATAAGTGGATAAAATAATGATGGGACATTTATACAATGGAATACTACTTGGCCACAAAAAAGAAGAATGTTTTACCCTTTGCAACAGTATGGATGGACCTGGAGAACATTATGTTAAGTGAAATAAGCCAGTCAGAGAAAGACAAATACCGTACGATTTCACTCATATGTGGAATTTAATGAACAAACTGAACCAATAAGGAAAATGGGGACAGAGCTATCGATAGAGAGCAGATGATAGCTAAGGTCGGGTGGGGGGTAGAGGGTAGAGCGACTGAGCAGAAAGGAACAAGAACTCATGGACAGTGTGGTGATTGTGGGGGCACGGGCAGGAGGGTGTACAAGGGGACTAAATGGTAATGGAAAAATATGCAATAAAAATCATTAAAACAAAACAAAACCAAAAATAAAACCCTAGTGGAAAGGAAAATAAAAGAACAGCAAAAAAGGTTCAATGGATGTGTAGTTATGTAATGGGAGACATGGGACCACCAACCCAACCATCTCCAGGATCTGAGAAGAAATATCCTTTCCACCACTTTCCTCACAATTGTGGAGCACTTGGTGACCTCTGAAGTGAGCAGGCCCATTTTCTCATGAATAGCCTATTCACATACAGAGATCTGGACCTGTATATTGACTTTTACCATTTCTAATTATTTTTTACAAGTGATACAAAAGGGGGGAGTGAGAAAAAATAACACTTTTAAAATCAACTCCTTAAGAATGACATAGTTTTACTTTTCTCTTTCATTTAGTTTAAGTGCCTTGGCTACTGCCTTTATATTTTACTTATTTGCTACAATCAGTTAAATTGATGAATGACAGAAATAGTAAGTTTAATAGATTGTGCTGAAAATTTTGCTCTTGGCTAATGTTCTTCTAAATTAGTCAGGTTTAAATGATCATGTCTTCCTTATAACTGCCTCGAATTCTAAAAATCCTATCCCAATATTAAGGACATTGAAAGGAAATGTACCAGGAGAAACAAGTTGAGTGTTATGGAGGTAATATCTTAATGCATTGCTATTGCTTTATTGATTGGAATTGATCTTGCCTCTTGTTCATTTTTATAGGTGCTCCATTGTGACAACAATTGTGAAAACTGCAAAATATTCCTGTTCACAGATTTCTGTATTTTAACAGAAATCTCAAATCTTACTACAAAATGTGTTAGACCAAATATGAATTGTTTCGGAGAATGTCGATAATAATTCCTTTGCCTCCCCTGTATTCTTCCTAGCTTATTAAATTTAAATTCTTATGGTTGAAAATGTATACAGTAAGCCCCCACTTAATGTTGTCAATAGGTTCTTGGAAACTGTGACTTTGAGAAAAACACAGTATGCCCCTGACTGATGTGGCTCAGTGGGTTGGGCATCGCCCTGTGAACTGAAAGGTTGCTGGTTTGATTCCCAGTAAGGGCACGTACATGCCTGGGTTGTGGGCCAAGTACCCAGTTGGGGGCAGGCGAGAGGCAACTGATCAATGTTTCTCTCATACACTGATGTTCCTTTCCTTCTCTTTCTCCCTCCCTTCCCCATCTCTAAAAATAAATAAAATATTTTAAAAAGAAAACATGGTATAATGAAACCCATTTTACAATAGGCTAATTGATACAATCAAGAGTAATTTCCTATGGCATATTTCTGGTCACAAAAGCATCACCAAACTTCTAAATAAAGACCCAAAGCACTTCTAATATTTAATATTGAAATAAATGTGGGTTATGCATACATTTAAGAAAGATGAATAAATCAAGAAACATAATTATTTTCCAACCTGCTTATTCTAGTACAGGGTCATGGGTGGCTGAAGCCTGTCCTGGCATCTCAGGGCACCAGGCAGGACCCACCCTGGACAGGACGCCCTTCCATCACAGGGCGCATCACACCCACACCCATTAGACCCGGACAGTTAGACACGCCAGTTCACCTCACACATACACATCTTTGCGGTGTGGGAAGAAACTGGGGTACCTGAAGAAAACCCATGCAAACATGGGGAGAACATGCCAACTCCACACAGACAGCAGCTCCAGGTGGGAATTGATATTTTTTCTCATCAGTATTGTAAGGAAATGATCTGGAATGAAATGACATTACTCATGAACCTGCTGTATATTTACATAAGTTTTATATATGTAGTCTGTGGTTTATGTAACTAGGGATTCCTTTGAGAATAATTTAACCAGCTTGTCCTTTAAAAGCTCACAATGACAATGGACGTTAAAAACCGCAGAGTGGACTTCAAAGCGTAGTAGGCAGGAGAGCTTCTGCATCACACTCAGCTGAAATAGAGGAGCATGAGGAGGGAGGTGGAAATTGTGGTTTGTGGGCAAAATTAATAGTAGTATTTCCACAACTATTGTTCTCTTTGTGAATCAATGCCTTTTTCTTCTGAAAAACACCAGGGCTTTATTCATCTGTTGGCTCTGCTTGTGGTTTGCAGAGGTGTCATTGTTCTAAGCCACATCCTGTTTCCCCTTCGATGGCCTTTTAGGGTCAGTGGGGGTAACCAGAGGGTTAACTGTGTTGTCTTTTATGACAAAGAAAAACACTGTGTTGTTCAGGAAAACTAGAACCCGACTTTAAACTGTTCCTTTTAGTTCTCAATTTTGAAAATAAACTTTATTTCCCACTAACAGCTATTGCTGTAAAAACACATGGGCATTAGACTGGTGGATGGCCATTTCTCAAATCTAGGAGGGGCAGAATTATTCATGGTCAGTACTTGTCCATTTTTTTAAGTATAAATCACTTCGCAATTTACCCCCCACCCCCGTCATGGTGACCTACTTCTTAAGATATTTGGGGCGAGGGAGAGTTGACCTTATCTCTGGTAGACTGTTGGACTTTCTTCCTGCCTCCTAAGTTAGCCGAGGAGGAACACCATGCCAGACACCCCCATGGAAAATCGCTGCTAGCTGTGTAGGAGGAACTCAGAAAAAGTGTTAAATGAGGGCTGAGTCTCTTTCCTCTGCAAACATCTCTGCTTTTTTCTCTCATGGCTCCGCACAATTGTTAGATATTACAACCAAAGTGTGTGATCTCCCCTATCAGTGGAACTTAATTAACAAAACAAACAAGCAAGCAAAATTTAACCAGAGGCACTGAAATAAAGAACAAATGGACAGTGACTAGAGGGGAGGGAGGAGGGAAATAATGGGGGAAAGAAGGGAAAGGGTCATCAATAAACATGTATAAAGGACCCATGAGCAATGCCAAAGGAGGGTAGGATTGCCAGTGGGAGGTAGGAGTGGGTGGGGTGGGGGAAAGTGGTGGTGTGAAAATGGAGACAACTGTCCTCGAATATTAATTAAAAAAAAAGAAAGACAAATACTAAAAATAAAGTTATGGTATTTCAAGTCACAAGGTATATAACACATATGATTATCCTTATAGTTCAAGAGACAGACCTACAATCTGGGGGCATCCTCTCTGGGGTGCATCTAAATCCTGTGGTATTGCTTTCAGGGCTATGAATTCCTCACCTACCATAAGGAAACTGCCACCCAATGCACAGTCTTAGCCTAATGTCCCCCGCCCCCCCCATCTTGCTCTTACTATACATAGCTGATTTCCATTGGGCTCAATGAGCCTTCCCTCCGTCTTGCTCTTACTATACATAGCTGATTTCCAATGGGCTCAATGAGCCTTCCCTCTCCGAGGTCTTGTAGGACGGGCCTAAGTGGCTATTGACCCCTCTGAGACCAACCCCCCTGTGCATCTCTCCACCAGTGAGAGTATTATATAGGTCTTTCATTTTCCTAAATGCCTAACAGGAAATATTGGATCAAACTTACATTTCTCCCAAAGACCAACATAAAGTTGAAGATTTTTCAATCTAAATCCTTAAAGAGAAAAAATTTTTTGACTTGTCCTATAATCTGCAAGTTACCAAATTATTATAACCAAATTTTTAATCCCTCCCAACTCAAGTCTCTTGTGAATACAAGACAAAAAAACCCCCCAAAATTCCAAACACCTCTTAATGACACCTCCTCTGGCTATACAGAGAGACTCAGTCAAAGCATCGAAATGAATTCCCTAGTTTCTGATTTAGTGGGTAGGGTGATATTCTGTCTTTTTTTCCTTTTCTTTTTTGTTTTCCTTCCTTCCTTCCTTCCTGCCTTCCTGCCTTCCTGCCTTCCTTCCTTCCTTCTTCAGTTCTATTTGCAAGGAAATCTGGTTGTGAGTTTGGGAAGTTTACAACACAGTAATTTCTGTTTGTTTTATGGAGTATGGACAGAGAATCAAGTTTAAAGTGAGAAAGCTTAGATAAAAAATCAGCTTAACTATTTACTTGCTGTTTGGTTTCACAGAGTTTTTGTAAAGCCTTAGTAATTCCATTTCCTTTTATATAAAATGTGACTAACAGTCCTGGTCCCAAGAATATGTTAATGTTAAATGAGATAATTTCAATGATAACATTTAGTGAAATTCCCAGGGAGTGATTAGAGTTAAAAAAATGTTGAGTCGTAAATCTATATCTGGCTTTGCTGCATAATGATGGAAGGTTATTATAAATCTTATGAACAAGCAAACTTGAGATGAAATTGCTAATGACTTGCAATATTGACTGTATTTTCATTTCCTCTCTAATTTGGCAATGCCATGTAGCATTAAAGCTTTTAGGTTTACATGCAATTTTTTTTTCCTTTAGAATTTCACTGACAATACTAATTGATGGGATACTAACCAAGTATAGCTCACAGGCAGATATTAGGTTATGATCATTTCTCTTGAATTTTTATGCAGGAGCTATTCTGGGAACACATTACTAATTTTCTTCATTTGCTATTTATAATGACAGGAATAGTTCCCATTTATTGAGCAAATAAATAATTGTGGCTATGTGGCTGGAAGATTAAGTAGCTAATATACATTATCTCATTTAATCCCCACTTGAACTCTATGATGTTAAGAAGGTTAACATCATTTGAGAGACTGGAAATCTGATTCTCGGAGAAATTAAATAGCTTGCACAAGGTTTAGCAGCTAGAAAGTGGGAGGGCTCTGTTTTAAGCCAGTGCTGACGCCAGTGCTTGAGCATTCAATAACTACACTCACCGTTCACAACTCATGCGATCTTGATAATTATCTCTGACGATATGATCTTCACATAACAGGTGTTTCTGCTTTATCGCTACCCAGCCCAGTTAAGTCCCTAATGTACTGCAACCCATGCAGGGCACTCCCAGGTGGTAATTAGCTCTGCTTCTCTACCTTCCCTGAGGGAGGTCTCTTTGTCTACTGCGTCCAGTCTGCACCTAAATCTAGAGTACAGTTGTCACACAAGGCCATGCTGATGAGAAGCCTGCCCTTAACAATATTTGGGGGAGTTCTTTGACTTAAAGATGTTGTAAAAAACAGAAAAAATATTTGAAGATGAACCTATGCTATGGTGTAAGGTATAAGCTTAAGCAATATTTCGACCAAATACGCTGAAATGACAGCACGACTACAACCTACTGGGGGCTGGTAAAATTGCCGCCAAATATGCCTGCAAAAATCTCTGTCTTCCTTGGTCCTAGATAATAAAACCTTCCCCTGGTGTTTGAGTCCTGTGTTTTCTGTGGCCTTGTTTCTGGGACTCAATCCAAATCCATTTTCTTCTACCAGGACTTCTGCATCAAGTGAGGGCGATCCTCTGCCTTTTCGACAGTAAGTTCTCAAAGTTTGGCCTTTAAACGTAGTTGCTTCCCCCACTTCCCACATGGCTCTAATTGTTTCTATTTGCCTTTGCACAGACACCTAAGACTCTTTCTAATGCCTACCACAGTCAACTTCTTGCTAACAGTCAGAGGGTTTCTATTGGGTTGGCCAAAAAGTCCATCTAGTTTTTCTGTAAAATAAAAGACTCATTTTTCATTTTCACCAATGACCTTATTGATTTGGATATTTTGAGTATACTGGCTATCTCCTAGATGACATAACATTGATTATTCTCAATTAATGTCTCAATTTGGTCGCTATCAGCTTCAATGTGTCTACCAGACCGTGGAGCACTACGCAGCGAGAAGTCTCCAACACGAAACTTCATAAACTACTTTTGTAGTTTATGTTCAGTCAGTCACAACATCTTCTCCATACACTGCACAAATCTTTTTCTGCATTTCAGTTGCGTTTTTACCTTTCTTGAAATAAAGCATAGAATGCCAAAAATGTTGCATATTTTCTTCCATCTTTAAAGGGGGGTAGGATCGAGGGTGGGAGGTGGGGATGGCTGGGGTGGGGGAGAAAATGGAGATGGCTGTACTTGAACAACAATAAAAGAATAAATAGATAAAATAAAATGGCTACACAAAAATTCACCAGTTTTGATAAGTTTTTTTTTAAATGCGTGCTGGTATGACAACTGTCACAAACAATCTAACAAAATTGTTTCAAATTAAGTGAAAGACAACTAAGTGCTGCTACTTAGCATCTTATGGAAAAAATCAAGTGAATTTTTGGCCAACCCAATATTTCTCAGATCTTGTGGGCTCACCGACGATAACAGTCACAAAGACCACTCTGACTTCTAGCTGAATTCCAGGTCCTTGCATTGCCCATAAGTCTTTTATTCCATTCTGTGTCCTGCTGTTACAAGGTCAGAAATACCCTCTGTTTACAGAAGCCTGGGGCATTTTGGTTATTTTGCTTGAACATGTCCCCACTGAGTGGACTATGTTATAACATAAAGATCCCTGAGCCAGCCTGTGTCATGATTCCTTCGGCTATAATGTAATTTAAACTTGAAAGATACAACTAAAAAATTGAACATTTATCCAGTTGGAAATAGGACAGGCCTCATAAATATTTAGACAAATTAATTAAAAGACTAATAGATTCAACAATATAAAAACTTAAGCTGTCCATGTACCAATAGCAACAATAAAATAATCATCAATAAAATCAAGTAAATGAAAAACTGGCAAATGTATTTGCCACTTTGAATATATTAATTCTAACAAATTAATGAGAAAATATAAGTGGGAGGTGGGAAAGTAGTCAAAAAACAAAGAGGCAATGACTAAAAATAGATACTAAATAAATAAAAATGCTCAATTCTATTAGAAACTAGGGAAATAAAAGTATTTCACTTATTAAAATAGAAGTATACAGAAATTTACGTATCCACACGTATGTCTGTGGGGGCAGAGACATGGGTGGGCTCTGCCCTGCGGGTGTGAAAGGTATTGGCACGGCTTTTCTGAAAGCCATTTTGGAATTAGGTTTCCAAAGCCATAAATATGTTCTTACCGCTAATTCCAGTAATTCCATTTCTAAAAAACCTAACCTAAGAAGTGAATCTGCCCAAAGATTTATGTAGAAAAATACAAATTGCAGACCTAATAATAATAGCAAAAATTTGAAAATCATGTGCTCAGATGTAAATGAAAGAGTTGTGAAAGAAATTATGTATGTACACAAGAAGGAATGAGCTGCAGCAATTTGAAAGCCGCTTAGTGGTATGGGAAGCTGCTGCTTTGACTTGCTAAGTGAGAAAAGGTGCTAGAGAGTAGTACGTGCAATATGATGCTAATTGGAGGACATTATAAATATATGTATGAAGATGCACAGAAAAGAAACATAAAGAAGTACTCCAAAATATTACTAACAAGGAAAATTTAGAGGGTTATTGGTATTTAGTATTTTTTAAAAATTTTTGGTTAAACTTTTAAAAAAACACTAGTCATGTATAACTTAGAAAAAGATGAATATATTTAAAATATATACCCTGTGGAGATGACTGGGATGTAATGCACTTTAGATAGAAAAAGTATTTTCCTTTCTTGCCATCCGGACACTTCCATTACACTTCTAGTCATAAATCTATTCTTCTTTTGTTTCAAGAACAGGTTCACAAATCTGTGTTTCTCATTCAGAACTCAGAAAAATTAAAGGCAGTCATTACCTCTTTCCTTTTCACACAGGCAGCAGAATCTATTTTTAATGGTTCTGTTTTAAATCCATGTTGTTAGAAACATTTGTTTAACCTCTAACTTTGCTCTACTGAGATGTTTTTGTTTACATCAGGTTAGACCTTGACCTTCACAACCTCACACTCAGGGGAAATCTGTTGTTGTTGTTCTTGTGCTTTTAAAAATATTTGATTAAAATTGGTTTGGCTGGTTCTTTTACGTTTGGAAATAGCCAAAAGCAATTCTACTTTGGACTATTTGAGGAGCTTTTATTTTTCCCACCTCTGGCTTAAAAAGATTTCACTATGAAAATAAAGTTATACAAATGGTGAATAAAGAATGTGTCAACCCCCCTCCCCAAAGCTTGAGTGGTAAAAATGATCAATTGCCATTGCTTGCAACTTGTCAATTCTCTCCCGTTTCCTTGAGGGCATCGTGGCATGCAGACTGGAGCTTCAGACAGGGTCTTCACTGTTTCCCAGATAACTTGATAGGACCAGGATTAGTATCTAGTTGTAGGCAACCAGCATCTGGTACTCTTCCATAAGACACCCTTAAGTACTTCTAGAGGATTTTGGAGGCAATGTAAAAAAACCTTTACTCCATTTTCTAGAAACTGCCAGGAGTACATACAGATCCGCATTACATATTCCTTGGAAAGTGAGAGTATTATAGATATGGTAAGAGTGTTTAGGTATGTGCGGGGGAAAGGGTAAGAAGGAAGAATAAGTTCAAGCAATTTCCACCTGCCTCTACATCCCCCTTCAACCCCTAGGCCCTGAGAAAATGTTCTGAAGGTTTTCACTACATCTATAGATTTCTCATGTATCACAAACCATTCCCTGGCAATTTACGTGGGAATAACAAAGGTCACAACAGCCACGTGACTCTGACCCAAACTCGATATGGTGGGTTGTCCTGGCCAATCATTACTGAGAATGTTTCATGTACACTGAAGTATATAGTCCTCTCAGTTACTACATTATATATATAAAAAATTAGAAAATTCTATATACTGGTATAATATATTATAAATAAAATATTATGTATAATATATAATATATATTTTAATTAGGAAATATATGTATGCATATATATCTAATTCTGATTCCTGTGTTGATCTTTCACTAAGGCTTTTGATGACATTGAAGTCATACTGAGTGCCAGTGCTGAAACCAGTAGATTAAAATGTTCAGCAAATTTGCTCCATTGGGTCAAGCCCTGCCGGAACTACGGCAGTTATCAACAGGTAGCTAGAAAACAACAGTCCAGGAACTAATCTGACTTTTTTAAGTTTGTTTTTTACATTTAAAGCCAATGCACAAACCCCAGAGACAAACTCAACACTTGGTTGGGAAAGTGCCTTCCTGCATCCCATAATAAGTCTTGCACAATCCCAGAATGCCTTACTTTACTGATGGGTATCCAGACTTCAGTGACACCTCAGTGTTCCTAAAATGGAAGAAGCCAGCCAACCTACATCAGTTTCTGATTGGTTAACGCAATCAGAAACTTCCCCGTTCCCAAGGAATAAAAATCCCTAAGCCCCACATGTGGGGTCAGAACTCGAGGCCTTATCTCAGTGTTGTCTCCCTCTGCAGAGCCTCGGTAAACCTGCCTTGGCTTTTATCAGTGTCCACGGTCTAAATTCTTTCAATCAAGAGACAAGAACCCAGACTCATCAGGAACAATGTCAGTTCAGCCATTATTGCTGACCATGCACACACCACCGCTGCCTGCACTGAGGGTACCAGCTCCTGCAAGACTGAGCAATTTATATCATGCTAAGTGCTCAAGCTTTGGATTTAGACAACTGAGGCTGCTAAGTTTCCTAGGTGGGTGATGTTGGATAAAAATTCTCTTTGGTTAGAGATTGCTAGCTCTCTCCACTACCAATAGAATTCTTCACTAACAATTCAAAGGAATGTGCCAAGCAAACACATAGCATTCACCAAGTTTGTGGGCAGTCACTGCAGCCAGGTACATGACAGAAATAATGTTTGAGATATTTGGGAAAGGCTAATTTTTAAAGGGAAAGAGATGAGTGCCCTGCCCTTCATTTCTACTTTATTTCCTTATCGGTGCCTGGAAATGCAAACGTGAGGCTGAAGGTCCAGCAGCCATCTTGGATCATGGGCTGATTTTAGGAATGTCAATCATCTATTAAAAACTGCAGGGCAGAAAGAATCCAGGGAGCCCCACGACTTGTCCTGGCCTGCATACTTTCAGATGTCTTTCAGATAGGAAAAAATATACTGCAAATTTGTGTAAGCTACAGTCATTTTGGTCTTTCTAGTAATATGCAGCCAAACTGAACCCTGATATATGTCAGTTTATCTAGGGAAGGGAAGCAACAGCAGGACCTAAACCAAAGTGTTACTGTAAGGATATAATGAAATAATATGATTAAATCAATATTTAATGTGTTCAATAAAAGTTAGGTACTATCACTAAATGAATGCTTAGTTTGCGTTTAAAAGGTAGATATTATAACCTGATGTTGTAAAAGCTTGAATTCCATGAGTCCAATCTCAAAATGAAATTACATATGAAAGACATGGTCTGGCCATAAAAATAATTTTTGAAGTAATCCAAGAAAGCAATTAAAAGTTATTCTAGTTATTTTTTTGTAAATGAAAGCAATTTAAATTTTCGTTGATTTACTAAAGACAATAAATAGAATCCAGTGTAAAATCTGGAGGCACTTTATTTTAAATGGAGAAGATGCTTTGTTTTTGTTAGTTTGAAAAAATTTCAAACTTACAAACATTTGCCAAAATAGTACAAAAAACTTCTGTATCCTCTTTACCCCAATTCCCAAGATGTTAACATGCTATCACATTTCTATAGTCACTCCCTTATACATCCACTATCATTGTCTTTCTTGAGCTTTTTGATAGCAAAGTATAAAATGATAACTTCTCACCCAGAAACACTGTAGAGCATGTTTTCCAAACAAGAACGCTCTGCTAAATAACCAGCATGCCACGCTCCAAGTCAGGAAATCTACATCGATGCAACACTACCATCAATTCATGGGCCCATTCAAATTTTAGCAACGGATCCAATAATACCTCATTTTTCTTTCTGTTTCAAGATCCTATCCAGAAATACCTGAAAGTTTAGTTACCATGTATCTTCAGATAATTTAAGGCTATGCAAAGTCCTCAGTCCTTCTCTGTTTTTCACATCCTTAACAGTTTTAAAGAGTAAAGGTCTTTGATTGTATACCTTGACTCTTAACCTGGGTTTATATTTTTCATTACCAATCCCAGATCATGCCTTCTTGATAGGAAGTCACAGAGGTGATATTAAGTTCTTCTTAGTGCACCAAGACAGAAGCCATAACATACCAACATATCCATCACTGTGGATATGAATTATGATCCCTGATTATACTGGTGTCTCAACTTTTGCTAACTTGGAGTAACAATTCTGCCCTTTATAAATTGATTATTGATATACTATAGGGAGGTATCCTGAGGTTACATCAATATTCTGCACCTCATCAAATCTTCACCTATCAGCCTTAGCACACACTACAGACTCCTGTCTGAATCAATCACCTCTATGATGTTTGCCAGGAGGTGGTTCTCTATTCGCATCATTCCTTTTACTTTTATTCACTGGGGTTTTATGTTAAGGAAGAGCTTTCCCTTCTCCCATATTGACTGATTTATGTATTTACATCCTTAAGTCCTTATGTTGGCACGTATGTCCTTGTGATATGTGCCTATCATTACGTGATCATGTCCTTACTTCCTGGAAAACAACATGTTCCAGGCTTACTTTTTTCCTCTTTTATTTGACTCCATAGGTTGTGTTTTTTTCTTTTCCATATTAATTTTACACATTTCCTGTCCCAGTCCTGGGAATTACAATTTCTTAAGGAAGCCCAAGTTTGTTTTAGTGGAGGTAGGTTTTTAGAAAGTAGGATCCAGGTCTCAGTGCCCCCAGCATTACTGGGTACCATTTCTTCTACATCCCCTCAGCAAAGAGAGCTAGGAAATAAATGTCTAAATATGCACATGTAAATGTAAAAATACATACATATATTATGTAAATACTCCCTCATATTCATCCCTATTTCTATAGCTCTCTGTATGTACATATTTGTCACAAATGCACAAATAGATGTATATGTGTGTGTGTGCACATGTATATACCATGAGTTCATACGGATACCTTCAAATGCAGGTCAGCACCTCAGGCTTCTTTCTATTATTTTGCTTTTCTCTGTTTGTAAATATGTTCTCTAGCAGTGAGAAAATTGGCTCACATTATCCTCAGTGTATTGAATCATTTGCTTAATTTGCTTATTTACTCAATGTAACCAGTCCCCCAACCCCAATGGTCATCTCTCAACCTGCCATCTCTGCTCCTCCCTGCCACCTCTGTTCCTCCCTGCCACAGCTTACATCCTCAACTGGCTTCCTGGCCTGTGTCTCAGGAAAGGAAAGGGAAGGGGAAATGGAGAGAGGAGGACAGGAGCACTTTTCAATCTCATTTTCTTTATTCCATTTGCTCACAGTATTTCTCACACTCTACACCTGCCCTAAAGAAGTGACATCCCAATCTGAAGCACACCAGTGTTCATTAATAGGGATTTTATTGCACACTTTGCAAAGTTATGGTCACTTAAGATAGCTGTACTTTTCAAAACAATGACCAAAAGCTTAATCCCTCTGTGCACCTCGCCCCAATCTCCACAATCCCCAAATCTTTTATATCTAAAAATCATATATAAATAGCTATTCACAACAGGAAAAGATTTGAATACATTAAAATATATAGAAAATAATGTGGTGCTAATAAAAACTTGACCTTACCTGCAAAATTCCTCATATTCCATGGAGAGTTAAATGTATGAAGGTAAATGCAGACTTTTGTGTTCACACTTCAGAAAAGTCACAGGATGTAAGTGTGATTGCTCAGTTTTTAATCTCTCTGCATTGTCTACTGTTTGAAAGTTTTCAAAAAGTGCTTAAAAAGTGTATCATCAAGAAAAGGCTATATGTTATGTTTTCTAAATTACAATAGACATACCTTTTTCTTGTGAATGAAAAAGTCTCCTCTCTCATTACTCAAATTCTCATTAAAACTTTGTCCCATAACATACTTAAATTCTGTAGCAATTGTTAACCTCTATTATTTCTTTCTTTTCTGTATTTTTTACTGAGCATAGAATTGACTACATTTCCCAGCCCCCCTTGCAGTCACACAAAGCCAAAGAGTGTGGGTGAGAGTGATATACACCAAACACCTCCAAGTCAGGCCCACAGAAATCTCGGTGCAACTCTCCCTCTTCTCTGTCTTCCCACATACGCTGGCCAGGTGCGCAGCACAGCACCCAGCAGAGGACTCTGAACCCTGAAGGCAGAGCCACTAGGTGAAAGAATCCGGTTCCTACTCAGCGCAGAGGCCCTCCTTCCCTACACACACCCTGCCCAGGACTAGGAAGTGTGTGATCAATGAACCTTGGTGGCTGAGATTTGGTATTGTACGTTGTAATACAATACTTAGTCTACTCTGAAAAAACCTCCAAAACAAAATGCCATATAGGTTCCTACTAGGAATAAATCACCAATGATACTCATTGATGGAGCAATTTCCTGAGTGTTCATGTATAGGAAGCTTGGCTGACTGAGCAAAATGTTTTATTTTATTTCACCATGAAAGTTTCCTTCAAATGCAGCAGCCATGTTGCAATACTTTTTAAGGCTCTCAAGTTTTACAACCATAGCTCCAAACAAGGCACCCAGATAGGTCCAACTCACTGGCTTCTCTGGACATTGTGATAGGCGACTCAAGGGAAACTGGCCAATGGAAACAGTGGTGCTGCCGTACATGAGCCAGTACACTGATTCATGGAGCCATTGCAGGTTGATCAAATAGAAATACTAATTAATGTTAGCGTAGCACATCTCTGAGTTGCATAAGGCTTAATGTTCTCTCCTGTGTGTCTGGTTTACTAGGAAGGATGACTAAATAATAGGGAGGAATAAAATTAATACCACCAAGCCATTTCCTTTACTCAGGAAGAGCATCTAACCATGAAAGGTGGATTTATTTGCATTTGTACTACTGTCCAAGAACTGAAGGTAACAACCAAGACACCACCTCCCTGGATGCTGCTCTGCTCACTTGGGATGAGCCTAGTTGCGTTTTAATCCTTGGTCCCTTTACTTCTTGGAGTAGGCCTTGGGGCGTTCTCTGTGGAGGGCCCTTGACACTGGAAATTCCTCCTTTTGGTTGATCAAAGCTGGTGCTGCCTGACCCCACCCCAGGAAGTTGTGGCAGACACATCTGTTCAGTCTGGCTTCCTGCCAACAGGGGATTTACTCTGGGGTGAGTGAGGGAAAGGGACTTTTATGTCCAGAGGGGATTTATTGTTGGCTGATGGGGTGTGGCGAGTGTGAAGGGTGGGAACCACTTCAGCTCCCTGGCTGGATTGTCTGACTTTTTGTGCAGCAGGGTTTAATCTTTGCATGTGGGTTCCAAGACTTTTGTGAAGGGTAAGTGCTGAATCGGTGAACTTTAACGATAAACTGAAAGAACTTCTGGGGGAGTGAAGTATAGATTTGCAAAAGCAAGAAGATGAAAGTGAATGTTTGCTGACTACACACAGAAAGGTACTGTTTAGAATCAAACAACTGAAGACACCATTCTGACAATCCTCACTAGTTAGCCAGCATAGCCCCCACAGAGCAAGGGGAACAAGAGGAAGAGAGGCCTGGCCACTGGGTGAAAATACTGAAACTGTGGGTTGAGAAAGTCATAAGAATATTATTTGTTGCTGTTATTGTGCCATTATTTTTATCCTAATGCAGAGGTAAACTGGGAAACCAGAACAGCACATGTGCATATGAAAATATGAACACACACCACTCAGGATAGCTTTTCCTTACCACAGGGCGTGGAGTACAAGATGATGGATCAACAAGAGAATGCCAGCCAATTGTTTGTATGTATTCCACTTGAGTTGAGCTTCACTTGTTAGGGATGACAGAGTATATATACAGGTTCGTGAGTAACCTCCAATAATCAATAATTGGAGGGTCCTGGGTAATGCTCTTAAATTTCTACTTTAGTCAAGAGAGAGAGAATGGGGAGGAAAGGAGAGGGGCAGAGAGGGCTGGGAAGGGGAGAAGTGACTGATGTGTTCACTGTGAGTGGAAGGTGTGTGAAGGCGAATATATTCTAAATCAAGAACCAGGACTCCTACATTCCCTGTCTTGTTCTGTTTCAGCTAGCAAAGTGGGAGTGGGAAAATCATCTGTTTTGTCTGAACTCTTATGTCCTCATCTGTGAAATGAATGGGCTAAACTGATTGACTTTCATATTTTCTTCTTGAGTTGGATGTTCACATTTATTTTTGAGTCCAGTAATTGTTGAAAATGGAAGTTTGCTTATAAAACCTGTGCACCTTGTGTCTTATTCTAGTCGGCTAGCACGCCAAGCAAACTGCAATGTAAAAGCTTTCTGACTACAGCTTTTGGTCTAGAGACTCTACAAGTACACGTAAAGCAATGCCTCCGCACCACTCTGTTTTGTTCTGTCTCCCACCTGTTTCTTTCCTCCCTTGCTTCCTACATGTCAGCTTTCTATTTCCTATTTGGTGACTGTATAAATGTGTAGGACTTCTCCTAACCCTATCAGATTGGCTGGACATTTAGTCTGTGTTTTTGTATGTCCTGCCAAAATAAGCTTGGTCCTTTACCTCTGTTTATTTTCTCTTTCCAGACATCAGGTATTGTCTACATTCCGGCGCCCACACAAAAGTAGCATCTCCCCACTTTAGGCTACAGTGTCTCTGGTTGCTGCTAAGTTTGCTGGACTTGAAATCAGACTAACCAGAGGCACCCATCAAATAAGAGCAAGTGGCATTTGATTTCTCCAAGAGTTTTCAAATTCTCTGCAACACCAATTCAAATGACATTTTAAAAATTTTTATTGAATTTATTGGGGTGACATCGGTTAATAAAATTGTATAGGTTTCAGATGCACAATTCTATAGTAGATCATCTGTATATTGTATGTTGTATATTGTTCACCACACTAAGTCAAGTGTCCTTCAATCATATTTATTCCCCTGTTACTCTCTTCTACCTTCCCTCACCCACCTTTTCATCACCATACTGTTGTCGGCGTCTGTGAGGGTTTATTTTTGCTTAACCCCTTTACGTTTTTCACCCAGCCTCCAACCCCTCTCCCCTCTGACAGCTCTCAGTCTGTCCTCTGTATCTCTGAGTCTGCTTCTATTTTGTCTGTTAGTTTATTTTGTTCATTCGATTCCATATATAAGTCAGATCAAATGGTGCTTGCCTTACTCTGACTGGCTTATTTCACTTAGCACAATATTCTTGAGGTCCATCCATGCTGTTGCAAAAGATAATGTTTTCTTTCTTTCTTTTTTTATAGCCAAGTAGTATTCCATTGTGTCAATGTACTGCAGCTTTTTTAATTCACTTGTAAACTGATGGGCACTTGGGCTGCTTGCATGTCTTGGGTATTGTAAATAACACTGCAATGAACATAGGGGTGCTTATGTTCTTTTGCATTAGTATTTTGGGTTCTTCAGATACATTCTCAGAAGTGGGATCACTGGGTCTTAAGGCAGTTCCATTTTTAATCTTTTGTGGTAATTCCATACTGTTTTCCACAGTGGCTGCACCAGTCTGCATTCCCACCAGCAGTGCACTAGGGTTCCCTTTTCTTCACATCCTCACCAACCTTGTTGTTTGTTGATTAATTGATGATGGCCATTCTGACAGGTATGAGGTGATATCTCATTGTGCTTTTAATTTGTGTTTCTCTGATGATTAGTGATGTTGAGCCTCTTTTCATATGTCTGTTAGCCATCTGTATGTCCTCCTTGGAGAAGTGTCAGTTCAGTTTCTTTGCACAGTTTTTATGTGGATAGTTTGTAATTTTGGTGTTGAGATTTTAAAATTATTTATAAATTTTTGGCAGGGGATGCAATGGGGAAAAAGGTGGAACAAATGTAACTGAAGAATAATTTAAAATAAAAATTAAAAAATCTGGATATTCACCCCTTATCAGATGTCTCTGGCAAATATGCATATGTTCTCCCACTCAGTGGGTTGTCTTTTCATTTTATTGATGGTTTCCTTTGCTGTACAAAAACTTTTCAATTTGATGTAGTCCCATTTATTTATTTGTTTCTTTTGTTTCCCTTGCCCAAGGAGATACATCAGAAAAAATATTGCTATGAGAAATGTCAGAGATTTTACTGCCTGTTCTCTTCTAAGATTTTTATAGTTTTGAGTCTAACATTTAAGTCTATAATTTATTTCAAGTTTATTCTTGTGCATGGTATAAGAAGGTGGCCTAGCTTCATTTTTTGCATGTATCTGTTATATGACATTTTTAATAAACAATCTTATGATAAAGAGTAGAGGGGAGGGGAGGGGAGGGAAAAGAGAAGAAAGATAAAGAGGGAAGTGGAGGTCAAACTATAAGAAAAAAAAGCCAAAGAAGAACTGATACCTTACCATACTTCTTTCCATTCATACACTAGAATTTTGCTTTTTTTAGGATATATCAATTCCCTTTTCAATCAAACTCTGATTTCAACATTAAAAAAGTTAATTTCATGTTGATTTTAATCTCTGATATTTTGGCTATAGTTCATAATATATCAGGTTCTGCCTGACCTAAGGAACTTTGCCACTTTTTCCAGAATTGCCTTCTGAAAACAAGGCCATGATAATTTATTTCCCCAAGGAAACAATCTTTATTTGTTTCTTCACCCCAGAATATCTTTGTAATTTTGAATGAATTTGATTTTTTGTCTGTTTCCAATGCTTTTCCACAGTAGCTAACCCCTTGTATATAGTTGAAAATAGCCTTACACATTGCTACTCATGAAAGTATCAAAAATCCTATTCCTATAGCTAGAATTTCACTTGAATCTGTTACAGAATATATAAGTAATTCTGATTCCACATACTATTTAATGGAGGTATGTGGAATACTCCTTAATATCATCAAGTAGATGCCCAAATATTCTACAAATACTCTCATGCTCTGTGTACGAACAGACGGGGTAACTTTCACTATTCTCATCTGAAGCTGTGGCAGAAAAAATAAAGATGATGTGGTTGAGGGTCGATTGACAGACATTCACACTGATGACAGAAGGAGGAAAATGTGATTAAATGGAGGCAAAAGAACTTCTGTCTTATGATAGTAAAATATTAGTGATGGAGAGGTAATACAATATGTGCCCAGCTGCTAATTGTTATGAAATTTGCTTTCCCAGATATCTTTTGTGTTATGGTAATAAAAATACATATAAAATAATAGGAATCACTTAGAAATGATTTGGCTTTCAATAAGACTAGAGGGAGAAAATGAATCGAGTTACCATTGTACGATATAAAAATATAAGCAACATAGGCCAGAAACAAGTGGATGCTGCTGATGGTTTTCTGTTTCCATGGAAAATTAGTAACGAGCAAGGGAAAGAAAAGGTGAAACAAAACATTGTAACATTGTTAGTCTCTACTGTATTCCAGTCCTGTGCTTGGCAATTACCTCACTAAATCCTCACTTGAACCTCCCTAAGGGAGTTTCCATTATCTCCATTTCACAGATGAGGAAACCAGCTGGGAGACACACAGTAACTGGTCCAAAATCCCGTAACTAGTTAGCAAATGGCGCAGCAGAGATTTTAGCTGAGTCCAGCCTGAGCTCAGAGATTTTGTTCTTTCCACATTTCTCTCTAGTGATTGTTTTTGTTTGCAATCCCTCGTCACACTCATTCTTGTTCTAGAAAAATTATACAGGATTTGATCACCACGACCTGTGCAGTTCCATATTATATGGTCGTTACCACTTTGAAATCATTTTAGCATTGAACATGGAACAATTCACCAGTTTCAAGATGACCTCGTTATTCCACAGGAACACCTTATTTAAAGGAAAGAATGAATGTCCTTTTTCATTTTGACCAAGGCATGCTAAATGGCTCAGTTCCTTGCCACTGAGTTCTGAACCTGAATATTCCTGCTCTTCTCTCCTGTGACTGTGACAACTGACACTTCACTAAAGTGCTTTCTGGAGAGCCAACGAGCCATTCTCCTCTGGCCCATAAAGTGATGTTAGCCACTCTTCAAGGTTGATTGTTGCCAAATGTGTCTTTGGAAACTCCCTCACTAGATATTATACTAGGTTTCATAATCTAATTTATGAAAGTTGAGGAGTTAGGAAAATTCCCAAGGCAGTTTATTGAATCAATTGAAAATATAAAATAGGCTATGCTTGTCTCATGCTTTGGGAAGATGAGAAGTGGTCACAGCAAACCCACAAGAAGACAGTGTTAAACTTCCAAAGGATGAGCAGTCACTGTTGGAAACATCATACACCTTTGTGAGATTCCATATGAAAATACAGACAAGGTCTTTCTTGATAACTATGAAAAGTCAAGGCAAGGCGCTAACCAGACAGATCTATTTTTCAGATGCCTTTCAGGAAAGGTACCTCTTACTATAGCCTCAAAATCAAAAGTCAGAGACAGAATAAACAGTACAATTGATTATTACCATCATGCTATTCCATCAAGAATGCCTTTAGAAGGATACAATTTCTTGTTACCACTGGATTTCTGAGTCAAAGGTGGCCAAAGTCATCACAAAAAAGAATATAAATGAGGTATATCCAGACAGTATCCAGCCATGTATTGTGAAAAACAGAGACATTTATTGAAGATACAAGATACAAGAAACATTGTACATAGGACAATGACACCTCGGTCTCCTTCAAAGTTCTCCCAGTCGCCATCAGCTGCCCCGTCATGTTTTCCTGAATCTCACGGACAGTCTGAAATCTCTTCCCTTTCAAAGGTGACTTTAGTTTTGGGAAAAGCCAGAAGTCACAGGGTGCCAAATGTGGGCGATAGTGGGGCTGAGTCACCCGGGTGATTTGATGTTTCACCAAAAACTGCGACATGATGCATGAGCGGGCACATTGTGAGGAAGCTGCCAATCACCATGTTGGCCCATAGCTGTGGTCTCTGAAACATCCAAATAGTTTCTGTGGAGGAACGTTCAAGCTTAACTCAAAATGTAATGCAGATTTGTTGCTTTACTCGCTCACTCATTTTGAATGTGACAGCCATACAGTACACATGCTCACTCTACAACATCTACCTCCCCCGCTGACGAGTAGAGTTAAGTTATCATTGTTCACAGGTGAGCATTCCAGGTCACTGTCCTTGGCTACCAGGTTCCATCATGTCACACAAACCGTTCTCATTATATTAATAATGGCTAGACATTTTCTGGACATACTATATATATACCATACCCTGTATTCCTTTAACATTTTAGAAAATCTTTTGACAAAAATTTAGAAATATACATATAAAATATTGATTCTTATTCTTCATGAGTAACCAGGTTAACCCTATTGGTAGAATGAAGTTGAAATAACTAATAGGTGGATGTGCCAATGAACCCATTGTAATATATTATGTCACAAACCTCTCTCTGACAACCTCATTTTAAAATAAAAATAACATTTGCCAAGTTCTGTGCCACACAGTTGAAAATAGAATGTTATAGAGTTGTCATTATTTTTTTCTCTGGGAAGGATTGTGACTGATAAGATAACTATTGCCTAAATTATTTTAGTGTATGGAATTGGCACAGATAAACTCTCTGCTCTATGTACTAATTACTGTAATTTGATCATTATAATGATTATAATTTCATATTCACTTTATATAAGATAGAATCTTAACACTGCCTGTCACATCATAGTAAATTTGCTTGTAAGATTCTTTTGTAGGGAAACTATTATATCTTATCAACAATGTCTTTCATAGCTTAATTATGATATGCCTTCAGGATTTTTATAACACCTCTTGCAAAGCCTGTTTTCTGAATGAAAATGTCATACTGCTAAGAACTGTGCCAAGATATTGTTGTAAATAGTCACTTGCACTTCTAATATTTTTGTGAGAATAATTATTGTAAACAACCTAAAATTCCATCAGAGAGGTATTTGTTAAATTAATAATGGCATATCCATACCATAGAATATCAGGGATTTACAAAAAGAGTGAGTAAGCTCTCTATACATGTGTTCAGACAGATTTCCAAGGTACATTGTGGAATGAAAACATCAGGGTGCTATAAAATAATGTATATCGAATATTTTCTTTGTATAAAATAGGAGATACATAAAATCTATCTGTGTATTTTCTCAAATTTTTATTAAGGAAATCTCTGGTGGGGTAAATGATAAAGTAATGCGAGTGGTTTCCTGAGGGTGAGAAGAGGTGTATATAGGACAATGGAAGGAGTGGAGAGTGGGTTTGAAGACAGATTTCCATTTCTTCCCATGGAATCTCTATGGATGGGCCCTGGTGCCATGAAAAGTTTTTGATCTTTGCATAGCCCACTACATCGTGCTTTTTTTATTTCTTTTGGATTTTGAGCCATGTGTACGCAAACCTTTAGCCTTTTTCCTTTTATCACCTATGTAACTTTTTACAATTAAATATTTCATCCAATTGTAATTTATTATGATACATATTACAAGAAATGACGGTCATTTAGTTGTCTCAACACTGTTTTATGGACTATCACTTCCCTATTGATTGGAAGTGCTACCTTGTTCACATGTTGTATCCCTTCAATACTTTTGAATTGCTTACTCCATTACATTGGTTTGTCTACATATGTGCCCCATGGTCTGCTCACTAAGACTGTCTGCTTTAAAATTGATAGTTCTAGTCTGGTCTTATTCGTCTTCTCTTTTGGAGGTTTCCTGGATTTTTTAAAGCTATTTTTAAGGTAAATCTTTAATAGAATCAGATTATCTAATTGAAAACTTTTGGTATTTTAATTGGAATTGTGCTAAATTTATCAATTAACTTTCTTTACTCAAACCTGAGTATGTCCTATTTATTCAAGCCTTCTCTTTGGCATTTCAGTCATATAGTTATATTTTTCTTTATATAGGTCTAACACATTTTTTAATTAAATTTATTCCTATGTATCTTAAACTTCCTGTTGCTTTCTAAAATTGACTCATTATTCACATATTCAAACTACTGGTTGGTTGTACATGCAAAAGCTGTAAGTTCTTTTTATTATTTCATATCCTTCTAAACTTAGGGGGTTTTTTAATTGTTTGTAGTAATTTTCCAGCTGGTTCTCTTGGATTTTTCAGGTGTATAATCATATTACCTGCAAATAGAGACAATTCTACCTTCTCCTTTCCATTTTCATGTCTCTAATTTCTTTATCTCATCTAATTACAATAGTTAACTATCCTCTTAAAAATTCTTCAAAGAGGCTCACTGATGAAATGAAGGATATAGCAACTGAGATTGGATGAAATTATTAACCTATTTATACAGTGCATTATGTTGAATAATTGTTTTTGGTTATATCCACATGACCTATTAGAGGTTTTTCTTAATGTATTAGTTCTAATAAAAAGTGATTTCATTTGTTATTAAAACCATCTCCAGCATATTAAGCTGCAGTATAGAGACAAAAATAGAGATTTTAGCAATTGACTAGTTAATCTCTCTTTTCCCCAAGCCCCGTAGCAAATTATGTAGCAAAATTGCCCCGTGTGTTATGTGATGTTATCTGTATTTATACCCATATCTACAACTTTAGTAGCCAATTCAGGGCTGAATTTGGTCCCAATATGAAGCAAAGAAAATACGTGACAACTAAATGGAATGAATATCAACCAAACTAATAGTTGCTAAGTTTAGAAATTCTTCATTCAAGAAGAGAAAAGTTATTGAACACTTTTGAAAATCCAAGGCTGGTTTTCTCAGTTGCAGGACTAGATTTCCACATTCAAAATTTGTTATAAGACTGGATTTCTACAATCAAAATTTACAAGTGTACGTAATGACGTGAATCTTCAGCATATTTGATAGATGAGGGAGTTCATCATGGAAGGAAAGTCACATTCAAGCAAAGACTGCCAAAGTTCATCAGAGTACTGTATAACATTCGGACAGACAAGGTAAACTACACACACACACACACACCTCAAGAGAATCTCCTTACTCATCAAGTGTCCTCTCAGCTTCCATGGGCCATGAAGACCCATGTTCTGGTTCAAGGAGCCCTTAGCTTCTAAAAATAGGTTGATTTACTTTGAATGTTTTAAAGATCATACTTGGACAAAAATACTGGTCAATAAATTTTCCAGGAAACAAGAAAACAAGCTCAGGATAAAGTTTCCCAGTTCTGAGTTCTAATAAGCTAGATTGATTCAGTGTCTACTGCAGCTTGAGGAAAGAGAAGTTATTGAGGAAAGCAGATGAAAGTTGGCTCATTATTCTAATGCTCACATTTAGCCAAACTACCACTAACTTACAGGTCTACAGGAAGTAGGCAGGACAGAACATCCATTCACTCATGAAAACACACCAGCATATGTCATTACAGCTTACTGGGATGAGTGTTCTTGCACTTTATGTCTAAGGCAACTTCTTAATATCATAGTGTTTACATTTTGACCTAGCCTTCCCATGATAAACAGAGGGTGACTTCTACCAGGTGAAAATCTTATTTATCTATTCTAGTCTGAGGGTAAAAAGTCCTGAGTGAGAGCCAAAAGACACATGAACTAGATTATACGTACTCGGAAGAATTTGTAAAGCAAGTGATTGCTGATTTGTAAGGAGGTTCTCCTAGTGTGCGTGTGTGTCTCTCTGTGTGTCTGTGTGTGTTTTCTATTTAACTGGTCCGTATCAATGTTATGCAGTTCCAGGGGTTGGAAATTATCAAATATATAGTCAGTGCCCATTGAAAAGACTAAATATTTGCTTGGAGGCATTGGCTGAACGTTACCATAGTTCTCTTTATAATTAGATTCTTTAAAACTTAGCCCCACATGCTGCTACTTTTAGCATGATGCAGCAGGGTCTAGTTAAGTTATGCTACATGTTTTTCAATTAAACCAAAACTTTCACATGTGCATTTTGTTGTGCTCACCCAACATTAAATAAATGGATAACACCTGAATAAATTCAGGATCCCAGAGTACACCCATTCTTGGAACTAATTTACCAGTTAGAGGTTTTTCATCTTAGTTTAATCATGAGTTTTACTAAACTGAGGTAAAGCAGTAGTTACTTAAGACTGACCTCTAAAAACAGGTAATACTAGAATACATAATAGTATTTATGACTGACCCATTTTTCAACCCATTTAAATTTGGAAAGATATGTCATAAATTTGAGTCTAGTTTATACACTTGGACTATTCATATATACAGTAAAGCTCTTTCATAAAGCTTCTTATCTGGGGAAATGTCTTAGAAAGGAAATGGAAAATTATGAGCATGGAGATAGTACATAAGATTTTTAGCCTCCTATCTTACATGTATATCTCCTTATTTGTATTTAAATACACAGCTACTGACAATGACACTGTGCATGTGTATAAAGTGTCAAGGACACATATATCTTCAGCAGTTCTTGGAATGCTAAGAACTCTGTGGCCTCTCCCTACTGTTGATCTCCTATTTCTAGAAGGGTTTTTTTGGGTAAATCTGAGTGACAATTGACAATAAATGTGAAGTTCTCCATTTTTGAAAGCTTCAACACTTACTTTTAATTAGATATCTATTGTGGGTCCCGTGCACAAAGGGCATTTAGTGAACAGTGGTTAATGATGACGATTCCCTGCCTAATAAATTGAATCGTATGCATGATGTAGATGCTGATAAATTGGATGAAGAAACTGAATAAATCTGTGAAAGAGCTAGATCTTTAAACTGTAGTCTGTAAATGATTTACTTTTTTGAAATTCTTATTAAAAATGAAAATTCCTAGCCCATACCTAAGACACTGAGATTTAGATACAATGGACCTGGATATTTTAATTTTTAAGAATTTCTTAGGTGATACTCCTGCACTATAAAGTTGGACAACCCTCAAACATTAAATCTCGGATTCTTAAAAGAATAGTTCTAATTACATACATGTTGGTTTTCATTTAGACCACTAGAAAGAAAGTGTATAGAAATGGTAATTTTCCAGGATAGATTCTGAATTTTTTTATCCAGTCAAAATAATATTAACCTAGTTCATGAAATCTTAAGTCATATCTGAAGAATTCTTAAAAACACAACAGAAAACTGAAATATTCCCAATGGTAAATATCTGGTTTTTGAGGAGGATCTGGGATTTTTGACCTTCAAAAAAATTTATCAGTAAGTTTGGTGGTAAGTGAACAAAGAAGTTTTTGAATCATTTCACTAACAGAGAGGTCTGGAAGAAGAAGACAACAGTATAGACTAAAACTTTATACATCTTTGCCTTGTGCAATAGAATGTATGGAAGGCATAGTTGGAGGATTTTTAGAATTAAAAAAATGCAATATAAAATTATCACAACACTACTTTTCAAATACAAAAAGCAAAGGCAAAGGCCCCAAGAATAATGTATGAGATGGAAGGGAGGCAATTGACCACAACTAGAATTCAATTTGTGTCTTGAAAGAGTTGATATACTGCAATGCAACCGGGAGAGAAAGCAGGGCTTATAAATAATTAAAAGAAATTTGGACACTTTGATATTTTTTGAACTGAGGTAGGCGAGTGTTGAGGACATAAGCAGGGGCAGTGATGCTAATACCAGATCCAAGCTGATAGCTATGCTCAAATGCTAAAGGATGTTATAAAAAGAAGAGTTCACTTTATATATGGTTTGAAAATAAAACATAAAGACCTAAAGGTAAAAGCAATAGGAAAACTGAAATATGGAGAATTTTTCTTTAAGAAACTCACTGAAAGCCCTCCTACAAAAGAACATGATGACTGTAGGTTATTGAGTTCACCACCTTGGATGCAAGAAGCTATTCAAACAATTATCTGGGATGTCGTAGGACAGCACTTCTTTTTAAACGCTAATGTGCGTAAGGATCAGTGAGGATCATGTTAAAATGCAGATTCTGGTTTAGGAGGCTTGGGTGTGATTTGCATGTCTACATGCCTAACAAAGTGCCCAGGCGAACCCATTGCTGCTGGCCCATGTAGGACACCTTAAGTTGCCAGAGCCTAAGGTATCTTCCAAATCTAAGAATCCAGAATACATTTATCTTCTGGCTCAGTCGCTTTCTGTGTGATCATGAAGCTAGTTCTTTATCATGTCTTTGTCTCAGATTTCCTCATTTGCAAGTGGGAAATAGTAAGAGTGTTGCCTTGTAGAAATATTTGGAGGATTCAGTGAATCGATGCATGTAAATCATGCTGGAGAGAGCCTGCCACATGGTAAATACTCAGTAAATGTCAGCTTTTACTATCACCATCATTATAATAAAACTAAAAAGTTATGAAACACAGAGTGGTGTGGTTTTTCCTGATTTCCATCTTAGCTGATGTCATCAGATTGTGTTTATTGTCTCAAGTGAGCAATGACGCCAGAGGTTGTCCTGCTCATTGCCAGCCAGAACCCCAACTGCTGCCTAAAGTCATTTCTACGTTTTTCTAAATTCCAAAGGAAATGAAATCTACAATGACTCAATTATGCAAATAATAGTAATGCTGAAGGAACATGGGAAAGACCTAGTTTGCAGTCCTGCCTATATCTACCATACAAATGAATAGTATTCTCCAAAGATGACAATCCCACAATCCCTTTTTACAGCTGCCTGGAATCCCCAGGCTATCTTTCACGGGTTGAGGACACCCATGAAACAGGGATTGCCACCATTCGCTGGGCTCCACATGCTATTCTGGCTCTAAGCTGTCTACTGTGCTGCCATGTCCTCTGCCTAATGCCCTGCTTCTAGTTACGAAGAATTTTTGCCACTCATGCTGATGTCACAGTAAAGGACTAGGAACCCCATGTAATGAGTGACTATGGCTTTGGAAATGTCTGACTTTTTATTTTTGGTGCCCAATAAAGGGAGCTAACCCTTACTCCTCAAATGCTTTAACTAATTTAAAAAAAACTAAAGTTTTCAATGAACATTTAAAGTTCATTTAACATGTCATTTCCAAAGGCCAATTTTAAACTAAAAATAGTTTTAAATGAAGGATATCTATTAAATAGAATAAGCATATAGTAATTCATCAAGTATTTATTGAACTCCTACCATGAGGTCAGCTTTGTGCTAAGGATTATGGAAACTAATAAAAAGCCTAAGATCTAGAAATTGAACATACAGCTACAAGGATGATACATACATGGAAAAGTTGGCAATAATTTAATAGTGAGATGAGTAGAATTAATGCTTGGTACCACTACTGCCAGCACCTCCACCTGCCTACCCCTCACTCTCATGCTTCCATTTATCTTTCCCTCCTCTGCTCTTTCTTTTCTTCACATTTCTAATACACTGTAAAATTATTTGCATGCTACATTTATTGTCTATTATTGTTTTCCCTTACGAAAATGTAAACTCCACGAGGATGGGATTTTTGCCTCTCTTGTTTGTTGATGTATCTCATGACCCTGGAAGAGTGCTGGGAAGCACAGAATTACTCAAAAACCCTGTCTTGAGTGAGGGAATGATTCATTAAAGAGACTAATATCAAATTTTAAAATGGCATTTTCATGGTTAATAGACCTTCTGTGCTGCTAGTACACAGAAAGAGGTGAGCAGAAAATATTTTATACCTGACTAGTTTACATGAACTATACTCATCTTCTATGCTCAACAATACTTGGGATTTTCTCTCTTTTTTTCCACTTGACACTTAAAAATTGGGCTGACCTAAAGATGTAAAACAATGAGAATAAATTATAAGCCATCATTGCACTGCTACTCCAAAAGGAAAGGAAATCTGCAATGACTCCATTATTCAAATAATAGTAACAGTAAAGGAATGAATTTTTAGAGGTTTAGTTCCGAGTTCCACCTCCAATTAGCCATGTAAACTAATAGTCTCTTTGGACTTCAGAGTTCCAATGTCTTCAATGGAAATAGGACATTTTATCTAAATGATAACTAATGATATTTAAGTTTGACATCCAAGTTTTTTAGCACCGACTCCACTTTTCCCACCCCATTCCTGTAACCCCCCTAATATTAGCTTAAGTTTAATGAATTAGAAAAGACAGAAATGAACAAAAAGGAGAATAATGCCTGATCAAAAAAACATTTGAAGTTATTTTCATTATAACCAGGGTAATCAATGTAAATCAGGTAAAAAAAAATACTCCACTAATCAAGAATCAGATTTTTGGCAGTTCTCACCTGGCTCCACTTCCACTCTGCAAACAAGCTAGGAAACAAATAAAACACTTGACAGTAAACTTAAGAGGCTCTGGAATACGAAAATAGTGCCATTAAATGTGCCCTCCGGGTCTATTCGGTAACCTTGAATGTATTTACTTCACATATAATTCTTTTGGGCTTGAGTCTGTTTCTACCAATGCAAAAAAAATTAGAAGCAGCAAATTTTAAAATGTTACTGCTGGAGCACATGTCTTGGCAGAATATATAAGTTAAAACTGTTAGTTAACAGCTAAATTCTTTCATTTAGGGAAGAGCTATTGTAAACACATTTTTATTAGCAACCTTATATTAAAGTAAATTTATAAATGATCGTCTGACAATGATCCTGACTTCTCGAGTGGATTAAATTACATTGATCACTTTGTGTAAAAAAGGCAGGACGTAGTTGTTGCTAGAAGGGGTATCATTAAAAATAGTTGAGATGTAAACACTTTCATCTGAGGTATCTGGAAAGATGCCCTCACATATATACCAAACTTTTATTCCTCAGAGATGTTAATTTATTCCCCAGAGATATTAAACAGTGAGATACCCTTGTATTCTCTTTCCTTGGATTTCTGTGGTAATTATTAATAAACACATTTTGGGCACTCCTCTTTCATCAACGTATTTTCCCTTCGTACTCAGTATGTGTTAGGTAGTGTGGAGCATATGTCTGGGTCTTGATAATTTAGGAATAAATGGAAAAGTCAGATTAAAATAAATGGTTTAGAGCGTGGACTTTGGAGAAGTCCAGTCTGAATTACGAACTCACACTTATCAGTATGAGACTTTAGGGAAGTCATTTAATATCTCTATTATACAGATTCCTAGTCTGTTAAATGGTGACAATAACTATTTCGGGAGATTTTGTGAGGGTTAAATAAAACAAATATGTTAATCACCTAAACTTAGAGCCTGAAAAATAGGGAGATGCTAGACAAATATTTGCTGTTGATTAAATAGCTGGGGTATCTTAGGCAAGGTATCCACAAACTTCTGATGCTTCATCTGTGAAATGGGAAAAATAATGCTTAATTTCCTAGAATTGTTAAAAATAAATGATACTACACATATAACACACTCCTGTGCACAGGACATAATGTATCCCTGGAATGTAGTAAAAACCTAATAAATTGTATTCATTAGAAATACTGTTTTAATAATTAGAACAAAAATGCCAAGGTAACTGATACAACATGAGTTCAGAAAAAGGGCAGACCAGTGTGGGTGGGAGTTGACCGGGAATCAGCCCCTCCCTCTACTCTCATAGCCCACTGTTACCTGGTGCTTTGTATCAAATTGAAATGCATACAAGGTGCTGGCAATCAGTTCCCTGCAAAAATCTAAAAGGAGACACACACACACTGGAGAGGGCCCATGTGAGCTCTGCCAGTGGTCTCTGTTTGCCTGGGTAAAAGGCAGCAAAGCATGAAAGATTACTTTGCTTTTGTGAACTCTACAACTGGAAAGGCATTCTTTTGTTTCTTCAGTATTCATCTGCTTCAGTTTTATAGTTCATACTTGCTCCCTTGGTTTTGTTTTTGTTTTTATGCCCAACTGAATATATAACTATATCCTTAATTAGGAGGCAGGTATCTTATATGTATTTTTCCCCAAATACAAAATAGCTTTATATTTTTTCCCCCGATAATATGAGAGGCACATGCTCATGGCAATTAAATCAATCAATAGAGAAAACTTGAGGAACATTTAAAGAGCTTTGGAAATTTCTTCCAGGAATCAGAACTTCTTAAAGAGAAGTACCATAGGCCCTTGCTTCATGCAAAAATTAATGACTAACTTCGATCCCCTAGAGCACCCAGTACAATCTATCTAAAATGCAAGTCTGGTCACACCATTCTCCTGTTTAAACTCTTTTTGTCATTAAAAAAAAAAAATGTATCTCAAGGGGGATCCAAGATGGCTGCTGAGTAGCTGGAAGCTCCGTCCACTCGCTAAATAAACCACAGAGCAATCAACTTGAAAATCCATTGGAAAGTGAGTAAGAGCACATGTGAGTGAACAAATCTCGTACATGGACGAGAGTGCAGTGAGTGTGCATGAGTGGGCAAGAACCTGCCTTCCTAACTTCAATGTCTCTGGTTATATTTTGTTTGCTTTTTCCTTCTATTGCTTGTGTTCCAGTTAAAGGTGAGATCATATGGTATTTGTCCCTCACTTCCTGGCTTATTTCTCTTAGCATAATGCTCTCCAGTTTCATCCATGCTGTTGCAAAGGATATAAGCTCCTTCTTTCTCTCTGCTGCATAGAATTCCATTGTGTAAATATACCATAGTTTTTGGAGGGATGGGGAGAAAAGGCATACAACTGTAATTGAATAACAATAAAAATAAAATAAAATAAAATAAATTAAAAAAATAAAATAAAAAATAAAAAAAAAGAAGCAAAAAAAAAAAAAGAACCTGCCTTCCTGCAGGGCACTCAGGAGAGGGCGGCCTGGGCTCTCTTAGCAGAGCAACTGCTGCCGCCACTGCCCAAACCTGCATTTCCGGCTGCACTGATATGGGACCGCTGGAGCCGCGAGCTCTGGGAGCAGAGAAAGATGGCCAGGGAGGTGCTGGCTGCAGAAAAAGCATGGCAGGACCACATTCTCGTGCCTGATGATGAGAATATCTGGAGGGAGTAAGGACAGCCCGCCACTACAGCCCCGTGTTATAGTACCGCTGCAGGGCTCTTCCCAGCGCCATCCTGAAGAGATCCAGAGAGAAACTTTACCTAAGACTGTCGGAGCCCGTGGCAGCGAGTGGCCAGCCCTGAATGAAAGAACTCTGTGATTTGCGGGGAGGGTGGGCATGTGGAAAACAATCCCATTAGGGCTCAGGGCTGCAAGGGGCAGGGCTACACAGAAGCCCTTCTAAAAGAGGAGCTGAAGGGAGACTCGAGACTCTACATGGACCCGGTGCCCGCGTGCATGTGTGTAGCAGCTCTGCTAACCGACCACTCAGGGAGACAGAGCCATGCTGAAGGGACTGTGGGACCCAGCCCAGCATGGCTGGCAAGCAGGGGACTGGACAGATTGGAGAGTTTGGCGGGAGCCTCCTGCGCAGAGAGCACAAGGCAGGGACTGGACAGCCAGGAGCTGAACGCCTGAAATTTGCTGCAGCCAGGCAAGTCCCCTCACAGACAGGTGAGCCCAACCCCTCCATCCGGCATTACAGGCTCTGCATATCAGTGAGGTCTGGCTCAGGAGCCCCCAGCTGGATACGTTTCTGCAGAGGAAGAATAAAAAGCTCTGGAAGTGCTCTTTACAAGACACTACAAGCTACACTGTTCTTCAGGCCCTGATCTACTAAAGCCAGCTGAGCAGAGAGATTAGACAGGCACAACAAGGGGGCGTCCAGGGCCCTGCCAATCATAAGCTCCTAGACAGAGCTGCTGTCTTCACAAAGCAGGAAAGAGCTGCCCATTTTACACAGACTGGCCCCCTCACAGGAAACAGACAGCTAATTCACCAAAAACCATACATTAATAGAAAGGATCTGGGACAAAGATATGTAGTAAGGGGATGGGGAAACATTCCCACCATCTTCCCTGAAGACTGAAGAGTACCCCCCACAGGGTGACCTAGGGTTCCCACCCTCTCTGTTTCACCAGAGGTCCCATCTGGAGGCAGGTGGAGAAGGTAATGACAATCCTTTCAGGTCATTAAATGAACCACACCTGGGGCCAAGGCTGATGAAACCCTGGCAGGGCAGAACAGTGGGTTCCAGCCAAAGCGGGAGGAGACAGCCACAGACTGCGGATCACTTGTTGTCTCAAACAGGCTGCCTAGGGCCAGACTAGGACATCATCTGACATTACCAGGGGAGGATCCTGAAAGAGAAGACAGTGGTAAACACTGGACTCTACTGAGACAAACTCTGCCATGGTCTTCACCATGGTTTGTGTTATTTTCTCTTCTGCATAGCTTTTTAACATTCGTTTCTTTTCCTTCAAGTTTGCGACTACTATTTCACTAGTTTTTATATTTTTGTTTATTTCAAATCTCACATTTTGCTCCTCCCTTCTCTTATTCCATTTTATGTTCTTCCTTCCTCTTATTTCTGTTATAAATTTTATTTTTTCTCTTGCTATAATTTGTCTCTATTCCATACTCTTACTATTTCTCCCTCTTTATCCTCTCAAAACCACTTTTCTTGTCATCAGTCCTCCCACATTCTTTTCCCTGCTCTTACAATGCTCTTACTCTCTCTTCACCTTTATCAGTCTTTGTTTGTTGTTGACATGGTGGTGGTTGTCGCATTTCTTCAATTTTATTTCTAAATCTTCACCATTTTTGTATTTCAAATCTCAAATTTTACCGTTTCCCTCTTCTACTCCATTTTGCCTACCTCCTGCCCTTCCTTTTTTGCATTTTAAATTTTAAATTTCCCCTGTTTTAGACTAATTTTCATTCCTCAGTCTCAGTATTCTTCCTCCCTTTATCCTCTCAAAATCACTTTTCCTTCCTCTAGACATCTCTTAAGCTTTTCTTTCTGTCTTTTTTCCTTCTTATTCCCATTCCACCTCAATTAATCTCTGCTCATTCGTTGTTGATATTGCTGTGGAGGATCTTCTTCTCCAATTTGGTTCCTTTTTTCACTATATATTTTTTAAATTTTTATTTAATCCTAATACTACATGCTTCCCTCCTCTCCATTCTGCCTTCTTCCCTCCCTTTTTTAATATGATGTAAATTTTCTTTCTTCACCTTGTTTCTATTCCCTACTCTTATTATTTCTCCTACATCTGCCCTCTTAAAATAAATTTTCTTTCAATTAGTCACCTCATATTCATTTTTCCTTTCTTATTATAATCTATGTATACCTTTATTAATATTTTCTCATTTGCTGAAGACTGTGTGTTTGTGGGTAGGGATTATTTTGGGGGGTGTGGGTTTGTTTCCTGGGCCATTTGGTATTGTTCTGGCAGCACCTGCACTACAGCACACAAAATGTGGTGGGTGGAGTGACCCTCAGTCAGCCAGCTGGAGGGAAATACCCACCAAAGAATGACCCAACAACAACCAAAACCCATTACAACCAAAGAGCCCACATAAACGGCATAAAGGGCATCCCAAGAGCATCAGGCTTAGGAGATCAAGGAGACTGCACCACTGAGTCTTACAGGTCTCCTACGACAGAAGGTCATACCACAAAGACAGGGAGTCAAAGCAGATCAATCTAATATGCAGAAACAAACAAGAAGAGTCACCTAATATAGGGAGAAAATAAAACAACCCCCAATTAAAAGAAAATGAGGAAACCCCAGAACGAGTGCTAAATGAAATTGAAACAAGCAAACCCTCAGACACTGAGTTCAAAATAATGGTTATAAGGATGCTCAAGGAGCTCAGTGAGAACTACAAGGAACTCTATGGAAGTTACAAGGAACTTACTGCAAAATACACCAGTATGAAAAGGATATAGAAACTATCAATATGAGTCAGGGGACAATGAAGAATACAATATCTGAAATGAAGAATGCCCTGGAAGGAATTAAAATCAGGCTAGATGAAGCAGAGGAACAAACCAGCAAGCTGGAGGGCAGGGTAGAAAAAAAATCCCAGACAGAGCAACAAAAGGAAAAGAGACTCAAAAACAATGAAGAAGGTTTAAGGGAGCTGTAGGATAACATGAAATGTAATAGCATTCATAGCACAGGGATACCAGAAGGAGAATAAAAAGAGCAAGGGATAGAAAACCTGTTTGAAAAAGTAACGATAGAAAATTTCCCTAACTTAATGAGGGAAAAAGTCACACAAGTGCAGGAATCACAGAGAGTCCCAATCAAAATGAACCCAAAGAGGCCCACTCCAAGACACATCATAATTAACATGAGAAATTTTACAGACAAAAACAGAATCTTAAAGGCAGTAAGAAAGAAACAGCAAGTAACATTGAAGGGAGCTCCAATAAGGCTATCAGCTGATTTCTCAACAGAAACACTACAAACCAGAAGGGAATAGCAAAAAGTATTCCAAGTAATGAAAAGCAAAGGAATGGAACCAGACTACTCTAACAAGCAAGGCTCTCATTTACAATGGAAGGCAAGACCTGACTAATGTGGCTCAGTAGACTGAGCACCAGCCTGCAAACAAAAGGGTTGTTGGTTCGATTTCCAGACAGAGCACATGCCTGGGTTGCGGGCCAGGTCCCTGGTTGGGGGTGTGCAAGAGGCAACCAACATTGATGTTTCTATCCCTCTTTTTCTCCCTCCATTTCCCTTTCTTGAAAAATAAATAAATACAATCTTTAAAAATAAATAAATAAAATGGAAGGCAAAATAATCAGTTTCCCATATCAAAGAAAGGCTAAAGGAATACATCTCCACCAAACTAGAATTGCAAGAGATGCTAAAGGGACTGCTTTAAGAAGATGGGCGGGGGTGGGGTGGGGAGGGGGACACAGATACAAAGGGGAAAAATTGCAATGAATAAGTATCTATGAATAACCTTAAATGTAAATGGATTAAATGCTCCAGTCAAAAGACGTAGGGAAGCTGAATGGATAAGAAAACATGATCCACATGTATGCTCTCTACAAGAGACCCTCCTCAGAACAAAACATGTACACAGCATGAAAGTGAAAGGATGGAAAAAATATTCCAAGCCAATGGACATGAAAAAAAAAAGCTGGGGTAGCAATACTTATATCAGACAAAATATGTTTCAAAACAAAGGCCATAAAATGAGAAAAGGACACTACATAATATTTAAGGAAGTAATCCATCAAGAAGAGGTAACCCTTGTAAACATGTATGTACTCAACATAGGAGCACCTAAATATAGAAGGAAAATCTTGGAGGACTTCAAGAAAGATATCAACAGCAACACACTTATATTAGGGGATTTTAACACCCCACTGTCAACAATGGATAGATCTTCCAAGCAAAGAATCAACTAGGATAGTGTGGCATTGAACAACACTCTAGATCAAATGGACTTAATTGTTATATACAGAATTCTTCACCCAAAGCCTCAAAATATAAATTTTTTTCAAATGCACATGGAACATTTTCAAAGATAGACCACATGGTAGGACACAAAACAAGACTCAACAAATTCAAGAAAATTGAAATCATCTTCTCAGACTACAAGGGCCTAAAACTAGAAACCAACCTCAAGGGAAAAACTCAAAAACATTCTAATTCATGGAGAATGAATAACATGCTATTAAATAATTAATGGGTTAACAATGAGATCAAGGAAGAAATCAAAATTCTCTGGAAACAAATAAAAATGAACACACAACAACTCAAAAACTACGGGAAACAGCAGAGGCAGTCCTGAGAGGGAAGTTCATAGCAATACAGGCCTACCTAAAAAATATAGATATATCTCAAATAAAAAACTTAACCCTAATCTACAAGAACTAGAGGGACAGAAACAAAGCCCACATTGAGTTGAAGGAAGGAAATAATCAAGATCAGAGCAGAATTAAATGATATGGAGACGAAAAGAAAAACTCAAAGGACCAATATATCCAGGAGCTGGTTCTTTGAAAAGATGGACAAAATTGACAAGCCTTTAACCAGACTCACCAAGAAAAAAAGAGAGAAGACCCAAATAAATAAAATCAGAAACAAAAGAGGAGAAATTTAAAATCAATACCACAGAAATACAAAAGATTGTAAAAAATTTCTATGAACAACTATATGCCAAGAAATTGGACAGCCTGGGAGAAATGGACAAATTCCTAGAAACATATAATCTCCTAAAACGGAATCAAGAAGAAGCAGAAAGCCTGAGTAGATCAATAACAACTAGTGAAATTGAAGCAGTAATCAGAAAACTCCTGGCACACAAAAGCCCTGGGCCAGATGACTTCACAAGTCAATTTTAGGGAAGAGCTAAATCCTATCCTTCTCAAACTTTCCAAAAAAATTCAAGAAGAGTGAAGACTCCCAAACTCTTTTTATGAGGCCAGTATCATCCTAATTCCAAAACCAGGTAAAGACACAACAAAGCAAGAAAACTATAGGCCAATATCGCTGATGAACATAGATGAGGAAATCCCCAACAAAATATTGGTAAACTGGATCCAGCAATATATTTAAAAGATCATACACCATGATCAAGTAGGATTCATCCCAGGGATGCAAGGATGTTACAATATTAGCAAATCAATAAATGTAATACACCACATAAACAAAATAAAAGACAAATATCACATGATCATATCAATAGATGCTGAAAAGCACTTGATAAAGTACAGCACACATTTATGATAAAAACACTCAGCAAAGTGGGAATAGAGGGAGCATACCTCAACATAATAAAGGCCATATACAAGAAACTTACAGCTAACCTCATATTCAACAGGCAAAAACTAAAAGCTTTTGCCTTATGATCAGGAACAAGACACGATTGTCTGATTTCTCTATTTTTATTCACCATAGTATTGGAAGTTCTAGGCACAGAAATCAGACAAGAAAAAGATATAAAGACCATCCAAATTGGAAAGGAGGAAGTAAACGTGTCATTATTTGCAGATGACATGACAGTATACAGAGAAAACCCTGTAGGCTCCAGCAAAACACTAGTTGACCTAGTAAGTGAATTTGGCAAAGCAGGTGGACACTAAGTCAATATTCAGAACTCAAAGGTATTTTTAAACAGCGAAATATCATAAACAGAAAATAGGGGAAAAATCTCATTTACTATAGCAACAAGAAAAATAAAGTACCTAGGAATAAACTTAATGAAGGAGGTAAAAAACTTGTTCTCAGAAAACTACAGAACACTGAAGAAAGATATTAAGAAAGTACAAATAAATGGACGCATGTACCATGTTCATGGATTGGAGGATTTAACATTATTAAAGTGTCCCTAGTACCCAAAGCAATCTGTAGATTCAATGCAATGCCTATTAAAATACCAATGATCCACAGCCTTAGAACAAAGATTTCAAAATTTTATATGGAACCAAAAACAACTCCAAATAGCCTCAGCAACCTTGAGAAAGAAAAACAAAGTAGGAGGGATCATAATACCCTATATCAAACTGTACTACAAGACCTCTGTAATCAAAACAATTTGGTTCTGGCATAAGAATAGACACAAAGATCAGTGGAACAGAATAGAGAGGTCAGAAATAAGCCAATGTCTCTATGGTCAATTAATATTCAACAAAGGGGGCAGGAGCATAAAATGAAGTAAAAATAGCCTCTTCAACAAATGGTGTTGGAAGAACTGGAATGGTACATGCAAAAAAATGAAACTAGACCACCTAATTACACCATACACCGGAATAAACTCAAAATGGATAAAAGACTTAAACATAAGCTATGATACCATAAAAGCCCTAGAGAAAAACATAGGCAGTAAAATTTCAGATATCCCACGCAGTACTATTTTTGCCAACATATCCTCTAGGGCAACAGAAATATAGGAAAGAATATACAAATGGAACTACATCAAATTAAAAAGCTTCTGCATGGCTAAAGAAAGCATCATCAAAATGAGAAGGGAACCAACATATAGGAAAACATATTTGCCAATGAATCTTTGGAACTGTGTTTGATCTCCAAAATGTATGAAGAACTCACAAGACTCCAAATCCAGGAAGACAAACTATCCAATTAAAAAATGGGCAAAGGACCTCAACAGATATTTCTACAAGGAGAACATACAGAGGGCCCACTGGCATATGAAAAGATGCTTAACATCGGTAGCCATTAGAGAGATGCAAATTAAAACCACAATGAGATACCACTTCACACCAGTCAGAATAGCCATCATTAAGAACTCAACAAACAACAAGCGCTGGTAAGGTTGTGAAGAAAAGAGAATCCTAGTGCACTGTTGGTGGGAATGCAGACTGGTGCAGCCACTGTGGAAAACAGTATAGAATTTCCTCAAAAGATTAAAAATGGAACTGCCTTTTAGCCCCAGGAATTCCACTGCTGGGATTATACTCTAAGCATTCTGAAACACCAATTCAAAAGAACCAATGCACTCCAATGTTCATAGCAGCGTTTCTTATAGGAGACAAGTGCTGGAAACGGCCTCAGTGCCCATCAGTAAATGAGTGGATCAAAAGCTGTGGTACATTTATACAATGGGACACTACGCACCAGAAAGTGAGAAGGAACTCCTACCCTTCAGGACAGCATGGATGGAACTGGAGAATATTATGCTAAGTGAAATAAGCCAGGTAGTGACATACAAATACCATATGATCTCACCTATAAGATGAATCTAATGAACAAAATAGAACCACAGGCATGGAAACATGGAACAGACTGACAATGACCAGAGGGGAGGTTTGAGGGGGATTTGGTAAAAAGAAGAAGAAGGGACTAGTAAAGTATATGTATGAATGACCCACAGACCTGGACAACAGTGTGAGACTTAACTATGGGAGCAGGGGCAAGATAGGAGGGGGAGGGCAAAGGGGTAAAAATTGGGACAACTGTAATAGAATAACAATTAAAAATGATTTAAGAAATGTATTCCATGGCTTTTACAGGAATATTCTTAATCTGAGCACAGGGTATGTGGCTCTTTGTGATCTGATTCTTCCCCACATGGTTATTTCCCACCCTTCTCACTCTGCCATGAGCTTAGCTCTACATTCTGGCCACAGAGTTACTCTAAATTCCCCATATGTACATACCAAGTTTTCAGCCTTTTTTACTGCTTAACTATGCATAATGGAGAACTAAACTAACAAGAGTTCTTCCTACTGCAAACAAATAGAAATGCTGCATAAAATACAACCATAAACATTTTTAATGCGTTCTAGGTTTTCAAAACCAAGACAAAATTCCCATGTCCCAGAAACTGAGAAGAATTTGAAGTGGACTTGGGAACTTGCTGAAGCCTTGGTGGCTCAAGGGGATAGTGAACATGGATATAGGCCCCAACAGTCATGTAACGAGGGGTAATTATCCATGAAGGAGCAGGAGATGTGTCCTTGAGAGTGGAGGAAGTGGAATAAAAATAGAAAATAAAGAAAAATTAGGGAAAATACTTGATTAATCTAAAGAAACATAAGAAAGAATAAAAAATAAATAAACACAAGAGGCCAAGTGGAAACAAGTAACAAGAAGGTAAATTTAAACCAAAGTAGATCAGTAATTCCATTAATTATAAAGGAGCTAAAGAGACCAATTAAATATAAAGATGATAAGATTATTAAAAGGAAAAAGATCCTATTTAAAATATGTGCTCTTTTAAATACAAGGTCACCCAACTACCATATGATTTCACTCATATGTGGAATGTAATGAACAAAATGCCCTAATAAGCAAATAGAGACAGACTCACAGATAGAGAGCAGGCTGACAGCTGGGGCAATCTGGGGGCTGGGGGGTTGGAGAGATTGAGCAAAAAAAAAAAAAAGAGAGAAAGGGAAAGAACTCATGGACACAAACAGTGGAACAGTGTGGTGATTGCTGGGGAGGAATGGGTGGGGAGAAGGTGGAGGAGGGTATAGGGGTGGTAACCGGTGATGGAAAATAAATAAATAAATAAAATGCCCTTATGTTTTCTTAAAAAAGACTATCATTGGCAATGTTGAATAATATACATACATACAAACATACATACATACATAAATACAAGGTCCCAGAAAGATGGTTAGAAAAGATATACTGTACCAGCACTAAACAAAATAAAGTAGATGTGATTATATTAGAATCGGGTGAAGTTCCTTTTTTATTATTTTATTAACCTATAAAACACATACAGTAGAATTTACTTCTTTTTAACTGTACTCTCTGTGGGTTTTGACAAATATATACAGATCTCTAACCGCCACCACAATCAAGATGGCTAACAGTTCCATCACCCTGTCCCCTCCCAAATATGCCACGGAACTCCACATTGGTAGTCAACTCTTCTCCAGTTGCCCATGGAAATCGCTGATTTCTTCTATGCCCATATAATTTCGCCTTTTCCACAATGTAATACAAATGGAATGATAAAGGATGTAGACTTTGAGTCTGACCTGTTTCATTACCATAAAGCACTTAAGATCCATCCACCCTCTTGTGAGTATGGCTTGTTCATGTCTTCCCATTCTGGTAGTATTCCATTTCACAGATGCGCCAGAGTTTGTGTAAGCAGTCCCTACCTCAAACTCTGAGTAGTTTCCAGCTTTGGATAATTACAAATAAAGCCATTATAAACATGCACATTTAAGTTTCTGTGTGAACAGAAGGTTTCATTTCACCAGAATAAATAGCCAGGAGTGGGACTGTAGTGTCGCATGATAAGCGTATTTTTAACTTTATAAAAAACTGCCAAATCATTCTCTAAAGCATTTGGATCATGTTGCATTCCCACCAGGAATTCATGAAAGTTCCAGTTGCTCTGCATCCCTGTCAGCAGTTGCTATGGTAAGTACTTCTCAAAATTTTGTCCATTTACCAAGTAGATATGTAGTAGCATCTCGTTGTAGTTCTGGTCTACATTTTCCTAATGACTAAATTCCTTAATCTTTTCATGTGCTTATTTTCCATCCGTGTACCTTTCTTGGCCAGATGTTTTGCTGATTGATTGTACGTTTTTTTTTTCCTGTTATTGAGTGTTAAGAGTCCTTTTTATATCCTAGATACAAGTCCTTTATCAGATATCTGATTTGCAAATATTTCTCCCAATCTGAGGCTCTGCTTTTCCATTCTTTTAACACATTGAATTTATTAATTTTTTTCTGTTCTAGACCATGCTTTTGTTGTCAAAGAAATCATTGTCAGCACCAAATAGCAAGGCTTTTTTTGTTTGTTTTTTTCCTAGATGTTATGTAGTTCTAATTACACAAAATTCTATGATTTATTTTTAGTTAATAAAAATAAATAGTATAGTGTGAGGTATGGCCCAATAAATATTATATGTATATATGTCTGTGTGTATATATGTACACACATATGCATACACATTTGCATATGAATATTCAATTGTTTCAGTAACTTATTTTTTTTGGAAAAGATTTTTCTTTCTCTATCGAATTATTTTTGTCCATTTAGTGAAATGACCTTTGTGGATCTACTTTTGAAGTTCATTCATCTCTGCAACTATCTTTCTTTAATACAACACTGTCTTGATTTCTGTAATTTTATAGTAAGTCTTGAAATCATGTAGCGTGACATTAAATATGATATAAAAAAGGGGGAACTCTACCTGATTAATGAGTTGAAAGAATTTATACTGCAAAAACTCACTTCTTTCCATATTGGCTTTCTGGATATTAAAATCTCAATAATATTTTCATTCTATTGATCTTCTTTTGAATCATGATAAATTGCTTCTGAAATATTTATATGAAATTAAAAGAGCAAAACTTAGTCTAGATAACTGATAAAGAATGAATTGTTAGGGACTTGCCCTAACATTTATCAAAGTTATTACAGAAGTACAGTAATTGATACACTGTATCACTCACACAGAGACAGACAAATGAAACAGAATGGATAGAAATCCCCAGAAGTAGATCTAATCATAAACAGACACTGAACATGCCAGATAGTGTGGCAGATACCTGGGGAAAAGATGGAGTTTTCATTACCACGTCAGGACCATTGGCTATCATATGGAAAAATAAAGTTGGACTCTTCATACTACATACAAAAGTTAACTGGAGGTTAGTTAAAGATTTTACTGCAAATACAAAATAATAAATTTGCTATTATGCAGAATATCTTTACAACCTTGGGGTACAAAAAATTTTTAAATAATCTAAAAATTGCATAAACCAAAAGACAGATAATTTCGACGATACCAGGATTAAGAACTATTCACCCAAAGACAATATAGGGAGAATTAAAATGCAGGCCACAACTTGGACAAGATATATGTATCCCGTATTACTGACAAAACACAATGTCTAGGATACTTAAATAATCCCAGCCCTCAGGAGAATAGTGGGCAAACCACTGCACATGCATTTTGCAGAAAACATGAATGTCTAATAAACATATGAAAAGATATTCAACCTCAGGGAAGGATAAATTAAAACCACAATGTGTTATCTTTACATGCTCACTAGTAGGGAAACGCTTAAAAACACTGGTGTTTCTAACAATTGGTAAAGATGTGGCTCAATGGGAATTCTCGTATATTACTGCCTGTGCACTGGTACAATCATTTTGGAGAACAGTGCAGCATTTTCTAGTAAAGCTGAAGATCCATATACCTGAGACCCAACACTTCAGTCCTAGGTATATGCATATTCTCGCAAATGTGCTCTAGAATACGTGATTCATAAAAGTACTATCTGTAACAGAAGAAAACTGGTAGTAGCTTAAATGTCCAACAAGGGTACATTGTATAAATGAATTATAGTATATTCACATGATAAAATATCACACAAAAGTGAAAGTGAATGAATGATAGTCCTAAATAGCAACATGCCTGAATCTCAAAATCATAATACCGAGAAAATAATTTACTGAAGAATACTGTTGGTGTGATTCCATTTATATTAACTTTTGGAATGAATGGAGCTAAACAATATATTGTGTAGGATATGTACATATGATACATACATAAAGAAATTATATCAATGATTACCACAAATTTTATAACAGTACTTATTTTATTGGGTTGTGAAGATAGTATGATTGGAGAAGAGGATTCGGGGTTTTAAAAATAACGTTCTTGTTCTATTATTTAAACTAGGTAGTATTTACAGGGTGTTTATTATTACTCCTTAAAAAACTATATGTTTGTGTACATCTGTATATCTTTAGCTATGTTTATTTTACAATAAAACAATTAGAAAGCAAAAGAGTACAACCAAAATTTGACATATATTCATGATGTAGCAAAAAATATCTACTGAAGGTAACATACTTAATGGAAAAAAAATTGTGGCATTCTCTTGTAAGTAAATCAGGCAATTATGCCCATCATAACTACTTGTATTCAGCATTGTTTCAAAAAGTACTAGCCATTCAGTAAAAGAAAAATTAAGACAAATAAATTATTACAGTATTAAAAAGAAATAATAAAAACAAACCATCATTATCTGAAGATATGATTATTTTCATAGAAAATAAAAAATAATCTACTGACAAACTATTAGATTGCATAAAAAATTCTGTATAGCTGCTGGATATATCAATATAAAAGATAATATTTAATACACCATTAATAATTTAAAATACATAAATCATTTCAAATGTAGTTAAATATTCCATTCAAAAGAGCAGTGAATATAACAAAATATATACAAGTCCTTCTATTTGGAAAACTTAAAATTTTGTGAGGACCTAAAATAATACTAAAATAAATAGATACACTATTTTCACAAATGGAAGACACGAATGTTGAAAGGAAATTCAGTTTCCTTATTCTGATGGTGTTTTCATAGGATGGTGATGTCAATATTATAATTCATATACAATATTAAAGGATTTGAAAGAAGATGGAGAAGGAAACATTTTCTCCAATAGATTTAGAGATTTAGTATAAATTGCCCCTTATCTAGTGATATGTCTTCTATTATGTGGATGCTTCCCAGCCTGCAGCAGTCTCTTCCCATGTGATTCCACTGCATTCTCTGCTTGTCTCTGCATAGTATTCATCATAGTGTGTATGGTAAGCACACTGAGATTTGTGCTGACTCCTGTACCTCCTTTACAGGGCTATGATCTGACTATGTAGTGCATCTTTGTAGACCCAGAGTGCCACGGGGTGTCTGGATGATAAGAAGCAGTTAAGAAACATCAGCTCCTCGCTCTCTTGTGTTGCAATTATTATTCCTTGGTAAAATGAGCTTATCATTTCCATTAAGGTCTCATATAGTCCCAGGCTTTGGCAGAGGACTTTAAGGTTTAGTCATTGCCCATATTCCACTACCTGGGGCTCGATTTCAAAGTCATTTCTGAAAGTAGCTACTTGTTACTACCATCATTTTTTTTCTTCTAAACTTGAGTGTAGTCATGCAAAAGCATGAATTATAGAATTTCTTCACCTAGAAGGGACCTTAGGTTATATTCTTTCACCCTCCCCTTTTATAGATGAGGGGAAAAAGGCCCAGGGTGCTCAGACAGATATTTCATTTAAAAATGCTTCAAATTATATTAAATCTATTGCACAATATTTCTACTCCCTGACATGTATGAAATTAAATGAATTGAAATCTTATAAAGTGATGTATAATTCTGACAATAAAAAGAGCCAGGAAATTGATAATGGAGAAGAGTATGTAGAAGCTAAAGAAATAATCAAGTACAAAACATGGTTTAAACATTTTTACCAACTATATTCTCTTCATTCTGCTTTACAGAGTACACTTACCTCAATAAAAGTCATTGGGAAATTGCTGGACATACTTTGGGGACAGGTGAAGGAATTTTCAGCACATACTCTCAAAGCTTAAATAAAAACATTCTAAATTTGTGTGCAAGAAATCCTAAGGCAGTTGTTTACATTAAGCAAAGAATTATGTAACCTTTTAACTTTAATTTTAGTTGCCTCTTTTATTAAAGACATAATTCTGAATGCCACTATTTATTTCCTTTTGGAATCTTACCAGGTGAGAAGAGAACTCAATTTCTATGTGTCTTGGCTAGCAGACAACTTTGGCATTGACTTTGAAATGTACACATCCTGTTTGTATTCTTTCACACTGTGAGCAGATTTCCTATTTGCTTATACAATAACTCCTTCCACACCTACACCCCTCCTTATTTTTCTTATGTGATTACAGTTTGCCTATTAAAAAATTCAATTAAACTTCAACAGTAACATAAACAACTATTAATTTGATCAGGAAAAGGAATAGCTATTTAAACTTTTTCAGACATGTTTAATAAATGAAAGCATTTGCAGCCATAAGGTAGTCTTGGCATCTTTATATCTGAGAAATCAACTTCAATGAAAAGACAAAGTATAAAAGTTTTAAAGCACAGCCTCGATGCAATCAAAAGACCTTGCTATTGGAAATTAAGGTACAGATCTTCAAAGTATATGGTCAAAGGAGTTTGTGGAGTAAAAATGCAATGCTAAATATCATCATGCTGGATCAAACCAAGTGTGGACTAGTTTTGCGTTGAGGTGAGTAATTACAGTGGGGAAAATTGGAACGATACAACAGGAACTGACTTTCTTCCTCTAACAAACAGGATACATGAACGCTTCCCACATTAATGGAGTTCACAGGCAGATCATCATTGGAGAAACGTCCAGTCATTGTTCCTGTGGGAGGACTCATGCTTCTCTTCCTCCCTCCTTTACAGAGCAATGCGGAAGTTGAGACATGTTTAGCTTTGAAGAACAAATCTGCATTACATTAAAAAGATGATTTAATGAGAATATCTGTATCTGCCATATAAATTTAAGTAGCTGAGGGTGATATGAAATTAAAAATACAAGAACTCAAGAACATAGGGACACATATAAACTATGTTCCATTACTCTTCAGGTTTTCTAAAGGTCTGCAAAGGATAAATATGCATGCATAAATAATTCACTGCAATCTATTTTCCTTACCTTTCCTCAGTAGGCAAAAATTATCCCTGTAACTTATCAACATAACACTAAACACATAAAAGAGCCCTTTTCAAAAGCCAAATCTTGTTGTTCCAAATTGAATATAGGCTTGAATTTTTCCATTTCCATCTTCACTTTTGGTATTGTTCATGTAAAGTCAGGGGGTAAAGTGAAAAAAGAACTGTTGGAAACGTGCCCTTGCAAAACATTAAAGTTCTACAAAATAAGAGCATTTAACAGCAAAACCAAAACCAAAAAGGGGGCATGTTCGGCAAAGGACGTGATATAGTCCTGGTACATTTACAGTGGGATGGGAGTGCCTTTGGTTAGACGATTGCAACAGGAAGACTATCTCTCTGCTCTCTCCCTTTCACAGAATTTCAACAGAGGATTAATATTTTTGGATGATGTTCAAAATGCACAAATTTAAAAGACTGATGATATAATTCCCATCATCTACAGTTTCATTTCATAAGCCTTGCCCAAATCAATGATTTTGAAAATGTACTTCTGCTGACCTATTAGTTTTTTGCTCATTAGTTTTGATTATAGCAAATGCATGAGTAGTGTATTTTTATTATTAATAGTAAATTTTACATTTATTGCAGAGGTCCATCTTACTCACATTTTAGACTTGTCTAAGGGTTTTAAATCATTCTCTAAATTCCATGAAATATACACAATTTCAGATATTTTTTATGTTCTAAATAAAGGGACACATTATTTCTTACCAGCTTGTCCCAAAGGTGTGGCGTTCCTCTGCTCTGCATGGCATAAGACCAGCAACCAAAAGGGAGATCACGGATTTGCCCTGTGCAGCTGACAGGCACTGTTGTCTGTTGTTTATTTTTTGCCACACTCTTCTCCACTTCCTTCAAGCTTCCTTATACTTTTTCATGATTTTCTTACATGTTATGCTATCTATATCAGTCTGAAGAATTACTGTGCAATTGTTTTTTTTTTTTCCTTTTTGGAAACTACCCTGCCCTGTTCAGTTGGCTTTTAAAAGTGTTTTTGACTCCCTTCAACAAAAAGTTGATCTAATTCAAATATTAAAGTCTGGTTTAGATTGTTGAACAAATCATTGCAGTATAAGTGGAGAACTGATGATGGGGTTATGCACAAGCCAGGCAGTGGCTTCTTGCATTTTCCTTGTTTTTCTGTTTTAGCCACAAAAGTAACAGTCTTAAAGAGATTCCTCTGTGATTGTGCTACGAGGACTCTGAGGCTGTTGATCTAGGAGGACACATGGACAGATAAGTTTCTATTTAGAACAATTAGAATAAGTAGCTAATTAAAGGCTTCCTGGCACCTAAGTACAGAGAGACCAGGCTGAAACGCTCTGCTGTTGGAGAGCTTGAAGTACCGCCAATGTGAACAGTCCAGACAATTTTGGATGCTAGGAGAGCGGTCATATTGGGTTCTACGTAGGTCTGGGAAATAAGACTACCTTGCTTAGTAGGTTAAGCAAGAATAAATAGCAGTGTTTGATTTTTCTTGAGTGCGTGCAGTATGCATCTAGGTGTTTGAATTTCTATCTTTCTCTAAATTGTGTTTTTTAAAATAGTATAAACAAATCGGTAATTCAACAGAGAATTTTGTTTATACATGATACTTTATACCCCAGATGGATGAGACCAGTCTTTTTAGCGTTAAATTCTTCAAGATTCTTGACCTTTGATTGGTCTTCCAGGTACCCTAGATAGACCTTGCTATTACCAGTCACTGAGCTATTCAGGGTGGCTGATAATCTATGTAAGTGGTGATGAAGTTGGGAGGGCCATAGAACTGCTCCAAACAAAAGTCTTAGTGGGGAAATCTGTGGTTTCACTCTGATCCCGAGGGTAGCACTGTTTGCAAAGGGAAAGAATCAAACCACAAGTAGCAGGTCCTTCCTCTTTTTGGCTGATACCCCATCTGTGACTTTGTGATTACCAGCTGATTATTTGCACTCACATGTGCAGATCCCGTGTCTGCCTGAAGTTATTCCCACTTAGTCTGTCCCTTGCTCCAGCACCTGTTCATGTCTGGTCCAGAGCTGGTTCTACAGAGGTGGGCTGAAGAGAGAGCATTATATCTGATTCAACTTTAATATTTACAGTTAATGGGGAAAGTCAGAGTTTTTCAGACGATGGCAAGTCTCCTGATTGTATGTGGCCTTTCCAGGCGATACCCAGTCCTGAAAGGGAATGGCCCTGAGAGAAGACCTGGCTTCTGCGCCCTGGGGAAACACACCTCCCTTGCTCCTGGAACAAAGAAATGGTTTTTCTGGTCCAAATTGGCACATGGTGCTAAAGGAAAAATCTAGCCCTGAGCAGGAATCTATAATTTTGGTGTGAAGCAGTCTTATCCCATTTATTAAAGAAAGTGTATACCTCTGTCAGGCACTATGGCCAGAGAATGTTCTAGTGGTAGGAAGCCTAGCACTGACTACATTCATTGAATGCATGTAAAGTTAGAGATGACACCATTTAAAAAGCCAGGCCAAAAGCTGGCAGTCATATCAGCAACAATATGGCAGGAGGCATTATTACTTCTTGGGACCAAAGATATCATGTGAGCAGCACCAACTGTAATGACTGGAGGAGTTGCCAAGGCAACAGTGCAGCAATAACACCATTATTTTGACGAGGAGAGACTGGTTGTTAATCAGGTTAATGGATGCAGTAATGAGAGTTTGCGAGTACCCCCAGCTCCATTCCAACCTGATCTGCTGCCCTGTTCAAACTTTCACCTAATTAGATGCCACGGAACAGAAGAAACTAAGAAGAACGAGGGTTTCAGAATTTACTCTGAAGGGAATTTATCTGCAGCAATTCTTTGTTTGCCTTACCTTCGTTCTATTAACCACACCTATTCCATTTTCCTGCTCAGCACTGGTGGCTTTCAGTTACCCCATTTGCTTAGAGGGAAGTAGCTCAGTGTTGTGCACATGCGCAAGGGCGCTCAAGTCTGAGAGGTCTGAGTTCGTATAAAAAATTCTTGCTGATGCTCTCAAGCCTTGGTTTTGTCCTTCATTAAATTACAGTAGTAAATGATCATAATAGTAATATTCCAACCTCACAGAAATATTGTTAAAGTAAAATGTAATAATATACACAGGAGGCTCAACAAAGCAGATGCTAGCTAGCAAAACTGATCAGGTCTTTTACGTGTTATCAAACTCGTGTTATTCCCCGTGTGTCATTTCTCGTTACCTACTGGCTGCAAGTGGAAGCAACAAGAGGGAGATTGTGCTGAGGTGGGGCGGGAGTGATGATTAATTGAGTACCTACTCTGGGCTAGGCACTGCCGGAGGTCCAGGGGCACAGCAGGAAATAAACCCTACTGCCCGCAGAGTTCTAATTTAAAGAAGGCCACCTCTAAGAACATGACTGTTTGTATAATTCTTACAAACCAATGATCAGCAAAAGTATAATGGAATGGAAATATATTTGACACTAATAGAAAATGAATACATAAAACCAAATTAAAATCATATTTAACAAGTAATAAAATAAATTTACATTATGGAAATGTATACCACAGTGATTCCAAGTATTATATTAAGTATTTTTTAAAAAGAAGAAGGAAAAAACATGTGCAAGGAGCAATGGTCACAGTAGACGCTGTGACCAAAAATCTCTTTTTTTCTATCAGGTATGAACCAGGTATTAAAAATCTCCTGACAACTAGAGAGCAGTTTCAGTTTGATTGAAGGCGCATTTGATGATGTTAAGACATAGAGGAATAGACGAATCTTCTAACAGTCTTCGTTGCACATAATGATGTGTATGGAAGGGTATGGGCTTTGGAGCCAAGGCAAACCTGTTTTGTATCCTGTATGACTTTGAGGAAATTAAAGTCTCTGAAACCCAGTTATATAATCTGAAAAATGGGATAATAATAAGTAACAGGAAAAACGCCAAGAGTTTTAAATATGTATAGCTTGGTACAGTGCAAAGTATTGTACCTGATCGAGTCAACAAATAATAGTATTCTTTCTTGTTCTTGCATTCTTTCTCTACCTGTTCTACTCAGTCGCCCTGCTTTTGCCATACCCCAGATAAGATGAAACAGCTGCCTCCTTACTCAGTAGGAACTAAAGCCAAATCCCACTAGGATCTGATCAAAGTAACACTTCCACTCACATAGGAAGTAACACTTCCACTCACTTCCACACACTCATACTTTAGGATCATTGTTACAATCCATTTGCTGAGAAACACCCATTTGCACATGGGCTGGTCAGACTGGCTCGAGCTCAGGAAAAAAATCTCTCTTTGTATTCAGCATGCCAATCTGTGAATATACAAAAGTGAGCCGTCCAAAAGGACACATTTCTCTACTTCCTTAGGAATAGCTTCACTATGTAAAATGATACTGTTTTCAAGTTTAATACAAATAGTCAACACATGTATATAAATTGTTCAAGGGACTTTTAGTTCTACAAAGTATTATAGTACTGAGTATGCTTTCTCTAATCGGCAAGTATATAGTTTAAAGCATGGGGTATTTGCTGTAAGAACATAAGGTTACTTCCTTAAGGGTGCAGATAGATTTATAAGGAAAAGTGGTAGGGGTGTGTGTGTGTGTAGAAAGAGAGAGAAATAAACAGACCGAAAGAGTCTCCTTTTTCCTCTTTCTCTCCCTACTAGGTATGGCAGAGCCTTTCGTCTTTTTCCTCTTTCTGTATTTCTTAGATAACCACACCCATTCTGGATTTGTACTATAATGCTAACAAATTCCCAGCTGTAACACAAACTGAATTCTGTCATCTCCATTCGCCAGTGTGTTTTTACCTCCAACTCAACATGCCTAAAGCAGAACCTTTTGTGTTTCCCCCCAAACAACTCTTCCTGACATTAACAATTGAAAGGAAAGGTCAAGTAATGTATCCCAAACTCTCACAAACTGCAGCGAAATGCCACCCACAGCAATCTCAGAATTGGTCATATATTTACATTTTCAAAGCTGAGGAGCCCATGACCTTAAAAAATGGTAACAAAGGGCAAGTTAGTACCTCGCAAGACAGCCCTTTTATATCTGTAAGTGGTTAAGAGCATAGCACAGAGGTTAGTGCCTGGCCTCAGTCTCAGCTCAGCCCCTCACTGGATGTGATCTCAGACTTCTCACCTAACTCCTTGCACTGTGATTTGCTTATTTGCAAAATTAGGTTAATAGCAGTGCCTATCTGATAGGGCTTTTGTGAGGAAGAAACAAATGAATACATGTAAAACCCTTACCATGGTGAGTGGCCTACAGCAAGCAGTGAATAAGCTGTTACTATTATTGACATTATTTAATTATTATATGAAACATTTCACATATGAAGATATAAAGAATTATGTGGTTAGCAGTCGTGTACCCACCATCTAGCATAAGAATAAGCATGATAATATAATTCAAGTCCCTAATCTAACTTTTCTTTTTTCTTGAAAGCTAAACTCTATCTTAAATTTGGTATTCAATATTTCTAAACATTTCTTAATAGTTTTGTTACGTAAATATGTATATGTTCATAAACAATGCAGAAAGTCGGAATACCTATTTCTTAACTTCATATTAATGCCATCATATGATATGTGTTCTTTTGGAGTTTACTCATATTGCTCAGTAATTCGATGTGAGATTTATCACTGTGAATAAAACTAGCTTTAGGTCACTCATTGTCACAGCTGTATTTTATTCCATTGTGTAGATACATCACCCTTCGTTTATTCACTTTCCTGTGGCAAAACACTTAGGTTGATTTCCATATATTTTTTGCCAATATAAACAATGCTGCTAGGCTATTTAATCATTGAATGGCAAAGAAGTTACCTCTTACACTGATCCAAAATTTGCCTCCACACAATGTCTACACATTGTTTCTAGCTCTTCCCTGTACATACACATAGGATTCTCACATGTCTTGTATAGTGAGGTCTTACAACTCTGACTTTAAAATGAGTTTATATTATACTATAGAAAAAACTCTCACTTATTGACCTCCCTTTTACTTATTAAATTGTATAAGTAATGCATACTTGTCATAAGAAGCATCCCAACAACATAAAAGGACATAACTGTAGTAAGTGGAAATTACCATCCTCTACTTGCTAGTGGTTACTCCCTGTTAGAGTTTGGTGAGCATCTTTTGCAGTCTTTTCCTAGGCCTATACCCACACATTAAATCATGTGTTCACATGGGCTTCTTTCTGTGTCTGTCTGTGTCCTCATGCCTTCGTAGAGAATGCCAGTCTTATTGCATTAGGACTCACACTGATGACTTCATTTATATTGAACTTAATTACCTCTTTGAAGACCTAATACTGTCATATTCTAAGGTAACAGGAGTTAGGGATCCAACATCGCATTTTGGGGATTATTGTTGAGTTTTAATACTATGTATACAAGTTTTAAATTAACACATGCTCATTCATTATTCCTTTGTAAACATTGTATTCTACATGGAAATTAATTATACAGAGGGCCATGGCACAGGTTGACTCATTTTGGTAATAGTTTGGAATCATTAGAGCTTGCATTCACAGAGCTCATTCCCCCAATCCCTCGGATGCTATATTTTTCTGCATTTAAAAAACAGATGTGAAACAAAAAATAAAAGCCCAGTGATTATAATCATAAAGTTACAAACTTAAGTTACTTCAATACTAGTAGTTAGGGAATTTCTTATAAGGATAAGAATATGAATTTTTAAGAAAGTTATTTGACTTGAGATATTTGAAAGTTGCCTGAATCAGTCTCAAAGAGATGAACAGTATTGTAATTCTGAAATTTTATGCTACTTCATGCAGCTTAATATGAAAGAAATTTTTTGAAATCAAAATTTAATCAAATGTGTTCTTTGACCAACTCTTCACAAAAATAGATGGAAAAATTTGCTTGTTCTATGTACTGAACATGAACCAGTGAAGGTCAATTTGACAAAGTTATCAATGCATTTACATAATTTAAACCTTGAGGGAAAATGTAATATGATTATTCATTCCTACAACAGACCAATACTTAGGTATACATTTTAATCTTTTAAAAAATTTGTTAATGCTATAAGATTCAAATCACTTCTTTTTCTTATTTTGCACTGAAATATTTATTTTACATTTAATTTTACTTTTTTCTCTACAGGTATGTTGACAATTACCATATTTTGACATGTATACTGTATACCCATGGTTTTGTACACATTATACATGGGATTATTATACCCATTATTATACACATTGTATGTAATCATTATACCCATGCATCCTTATTTTTCCCTGACAAATTTGGGCAAAAAAGTGCACAGTATACATGGCAAATTATGGTATTTAATTCATTTCATTTTATAATTATTACATAAAATAATTCTGTCCTATGACAATTATTTTAATTCATTTCATTTCATGATTATTATATGCAATAATTCTGTCCTATGATGTTTAAAAGATGATTCATTGTTTATGTCAAATATACTAGGTATCCCACTACACCTGGCTCACCTCACCCACTTTTTTACTTAGATTTTGGCCATGCCAGTTATTAAACCTGTGTTCTCTATATAATGATCAGAATCCGAATTTCAGTTTCTGATCGTAGACACCACTATAGGGCATTATGATGCAGTTTCATCACAAAAAAATATGTATAAAGAGTGCTATGGTACTGGAAAAATCAAATAAAAAAGCATCATACTTATGCTTAGTAACCAGACACTTATTGTATTTATTACATTCCAAGCACTGTGTGCTAAGAGGGGAAATCCAAAGAAAAGTAAATAGATGTGTTTTTTTTTTAACTCTCTAGTACTTTCTGATCCAGTGAGGAGGTAAAAGATGAGCAAATGAGAGAGAGAGGTCCAGTGGAGAGACCGTCTGATGCAGTGTGCAAGCCAAGCACCTGGGTAGAGACTGAGTTCTATCGCCGCCTAGTTTTACAATCTAGAGGAAATGACTTACCTTCTCTGTGAAATGCGGATAATGTGGATCTGGCACAAAGGAGGCATCCAATGGCTGGTGTTAAACATGAACAAGACATGACAAATCAATCACACAGGAGATTAAACATTTGGTGCAACAGTAAGTGACATGGCGATATGGTATTTCCTAATGGAAGACACACGTGGTATAAGAATTCTGAAAAGGTGAGAACTTCTGCAGCTGAGCGATGTCTCCAGTTTTCCGCCCAATACCGGATTCAGAGCACACGGGGAGAGTTGGGTGGGGATGAGGCCTGGAGGCATCAGAAGCAGCTTTGACACAACAAACTGCCCTGCAGGAATGGCTTTAACTTCCTATTGGTTCCTCCTGGCTTAAAACAATATATTTTCAAAGTTGAATGAAAGAAACTGGGCACAGAAGATCACATAGTGTATGCTGCCTTTATTTAAAGTACACAAAAAGTAATCCAGGTACTATTACAACACAACGAAAGTATTTTATTGTCATTGCCCCTGCTTAAAGCAATTGACACATTGCTATCTCCGTCTAGCACAAGTCCATAGGGAGACAGAGACACTTGTTCTCAAATACGTTTTCTTCTTTTTCTTTTTTTTTAACGAAAAAATACACAAAGAGCAAAACTGATGTCTTACGGTGCTACAGGCGGAGGTAGAGTTTACCCTTGTGGGACAGACAGGTGAAGAACAGGAAGGGGCGGAAGGGATATTCCCGGAGCTAGTAATGTTCTGCTTCTTGATGAAGGTGCTGGTCACATGGAAATTTTCAGTTTCTTAAAATTCATTCATTTGTATTTGTATTTGTATGTTTCTCTCTATACATGGAATAGTCTTCAATAAACAGTATATATTATATAAATTTTCACTTTGAAAATTTTGACAAAAACTAATGCAAAATATAGGAAAATAATTAGAAAAACAATCACCTATAATCAGAATTCAAAATAACTACTGCTAACATTTTGGAGTAGATACTTCAAACATAATTGAGATCATCCTGTATATACAACTTATAAACTTCTTTTTTCACCAAGCAATCATAGGGCAAGAAGTTTCCCATGTCAGAGGATATTTTTCCAAAATATAATTTATGTATATACCATAATTTTCTTAGCCAATTTCTTTATATTTTGATAATCAGCATATTTCTGTTTTTAAATATTTAAATCTGACAATGAAGTCTTTTGTAATAAATATATTATATCTCACAGAATTTGACCAAAATAAATTCTGTAAGTGAAAAACTTTAAAGTTTTTGATACACACTTTTTCAATTTCCCTTCAAGATTTGAATTCATTTCTCAAGATTTGAATCTTGAGAATTCACTCATATTCTCAACAATATTGAGAATATATATATATATTTTTTAATCTGCATATTTTGTAGTTGAATGTATTTTTTCTTTCAAATGGTGTTTTTTCAGTCCTGAGCTTGAACCTTGTTTTATGTTATTAGCTATCTCTGTTTCTTTTATTGGAATGCCTCTCCCTAGCCTTGGCCAATTTTTTAGGTTATTTTTTTTTCCAATTAGAGTATTTCCCTTCTCTCAGACTTTCCAGCTTTGCAGCCTCTTGTTGCCCTGACTCATTATTTCATTCAGACTAAAATTCAGGCTCTGCTTGTTTTATGAACTAAGTTTGTTTTCATCCACTGACTTGTTTTTTCTCATCTGATTCTTATGTTTCTTTTTTATTACACTTTCTTATGGGTTTTAGAAGCTTATAGTAACCAACCCTACCGTGGACAAGATGATTGCACTTGGTTGTAGAAACAATGGAGACTATATATTCAAAAGTCTTCCCAAGTGTAAGGTCATGGAACAGACCTAATTCTTGGTATTCTTCCTGAAGGGTCGGTCACTGTACTTATCCATCTTAAATTATAATTAAAACTGTCTGACCTAAATATTGTGGCATCATAGTTTTAATAGATCGAACTCTTTCTAGTTTTTACAGAGCACCTGGCTTTGTAGATGAACTTTGCCGTTTCTATTTTTTTGTACAAGCCTGTTAAAACAAAAACCATTTTAGATTTCCTTCATTGCATTAATATCCATTAGAAAGAAACAAAGTGTATTTTCAACCAAGCACAGATTGTCTGTATTTATGTTTGTCAGGGTTTGCTCTCCTCCTTTTACAGTTGTGAGAAGTCTGCCTGTGATCTGCATTTTTGCCCTCTCTCCCTGAAAGATGCCTTGGACCCTCTGCAGAGTGGGAGGGTGCTCACTGACGAAGTGCTGGGAATGGCTCAGCCCTGCAGGGCAACCAGGGGACAGATGCCTTTTCTCTTTTATTCTCCATTTTTAGTGTGCCCTGTGGCAAGCCTTAGTTCTTTTCCTCTGTCGGTCTTGAACATTTACCTTTTTTCCTTTTGCTTACTCCTATTGTTTTTTTCCTGCTCTCACTTGTGGTGGGCTTGGGGAACAATGTTGCAGGAACATAGAGCTTTTGAGGGAAATGTAAATTGCAGGCGGCACTGGGTCCTGTCTGTTTTCTCATCGGAAAGCAGCATTTCAGAGAGTTCAACTGGCGACAGGGCTCTGCGAAGACGTGCGGAGTTCAGGAATACCCCCTGTTCCCAGGCCCTGCCTGTGTAGAAGTGGGACTTTCTGAAGAGGGGGTGCTCTGGGAGGGCAGAGGAAAGGGGCACTTTGAGGAGCAGATGCTGCGTCTTCCTGTCCTCGGAAGGAAAGCTGCTGTACTCAGAGTTCGGCAGTCTCACAGACAATCCGCAGCTTTAGAGAGAGACAAACAAAACACAGAGACCCTCAGTCCAGTGCTTAAATGTAGGAGGCCTGCCTTAAGTGTGTGTGCAGGATGCTAGCAGCTAAAAATGTGATGCAGAGTTAAAGTGAGACATTGTTTAGGTTTCAATGAAGGCAACCAGTTCCTAACAACAGAAGTTCTGTTGCTAAATATCCCCCTCCAACCCGTCCACCCTACCCCTACATTCAGTTCCTCTGCCCCTGCACCTGCTTTCATTTTTGGCTTCTTGGCACTGATGTTCACAGAGACATCAGCTGGCAGTGGCAAACTGCTAAAAGCTCCCCCGCAATGCAGCTCTGCAAATGCCAGCCATTTATCCACTGGTGCATGCCAGCTTCGTGCAATGTCGCCCTTTCTCCCTCCAACCCCAATCCCGGTAGCCCCCACGTTTTACTTCCAAATGACAGTAAACGATCCAAGCCAAGCAGTGGTCTGGCCCTTTGAGTATCCATTAAGTGTGGCTGCATCTATTTGCTGCATTTATTCGCTGTGATTATAATATTTTGATCCAAAGAGTGTTGCAGAAATTTTAGATGACAATACTATTTATTCTATTCAATAAAAAGCTATTGGCCCACAGGCTCATTTCCCTCTCCTCAGCAGATGGTGGGATAGTTTCTTGAGGTCTCTTTGACTTGAAACAGCCTTTTTGTTTTTGTTGCTTATTGAGAGCCAGTTGCCCCAAATTCGTTGAATAAAGACATCCACTTTTCAGTGTAAGCTAATCTCCAAGAGATAAATACTGACTTAGAGTTGGGGGCTGATGGACAAGCTGGAAAGGCAAAGGGGCTGTGGGAAGGTAAGTATTCAGTACAAGGCTTTGCCGTTTCAAAAGCGATGGCTTTAAGTTCTCCATTCAGCACAGCAATTCAGGCTGTGTACTGAGAAAGTGTGAGAAATCTGTGAGAAGTTCGACATATATATTTATTTTTCTTGGAAATTAGAGAATATCTTCACAGTGTACACTCTGAGGGCTTTTGTTTTGTTTTGTTGTGTTTTTAATGATCTAAACCATCTGGGGAGTTGATAAAGAATGTGATTTTCACAAGCTGAGCTAGCAAAGCCTATTGCTAAATCCTAAACCTTTATCCAGTCTACAGATAAACCCGGGTGGGAGAGCTTCCCTTCCAGCTCTACAGTACTAGGATCCCACGTATGCCAAATGCTTCAGTCTCTGGGTGGTAAGAAAAATAGAGAACTAACTAAGGGAGCCTGGCCCAAGCATCACAAATGTATGGCACTTCTTTATTTTTAAGATTGGTGGAGGTCATAGATTTCCAGAAAATCTGTCTGAAAACTGAGTTGTCATCATATTTTATCTCATGCCTCTATGGTCTTTCTGGTCCAGGGATAAGAATTAGCACTTGCAAGCATTTCTCAATCACATATTTCTCAAATCTGGAGTCCAGCACTCAGATGTGTCTTCTGTGTGCTACGAGACGGAGCACATAGAAAGCGCTTTGACTGTGGTGGCCATCCTGCAATAATCATAATCCTACATCAGATACTGTGTGACAAATGACCAGTTAGGCTCCTCGGGGTTTGCATTCAGCATTAGATCTGGCAATACGGATAAGACAGAGAAATCAGGAAATGTCCTTTCCATGAAATGGCAGCACACTGGAGGTATAATCACATCGTGGCATTCAACTCAACCCCCTCTCCCCCGAATTCAATTTCTTCTCTTCTGTTTATGCACCATAAGGAAACACAAGATCAAACTGGGAAGTTATTCCGATATATTAAACGCATGCACGCTGTAAGTTATAACCTGCTTATGAGTGCACAAATATCTTTGACCAGGAGTCTGACAATATTCCCATGGTATGGCCATCCATTTTTATTCTCTATGATACATGTTAAACAATTTATCAATCAGTCAGTCAATCAATCAGTATTTAATACCTGACAGATGCTGCTCATACTTATTCACAGAAAGGCAAATTTTGTCAGAGAAGGCATTTTAACACTTTTGTCTAAAACGCTTTCAGAATCGAGGATCCAGTCAAACATTCAGGTGTATCTCACGTCTACTGAATGGTGCCCTTTCCCAGAAGATGGGGAACAGTGACACTGAACACACCCAGGCAGCTGAAGCTGCAGGCCGCCGTTGCAAACAGTTCACAGGAAATAAACATTGGGTAATAAAACTTTAAGTAATAGGGAAGAGTTTTAGTAGTGACGCTTACTTCAGCAGCTGTTTTCTTCTTTCATGAAGCCAGAGAGCGTCATTACCCCTACAACCCTCAGCTTAGCTATGATGTGCTTTCAACCCTAGAAGTACCAGTATAATGGGAGTGGGGCAGGAGGGGGAACATAGGACAGGAAATCAAAGCCCCCACACCTAAGACCTCCCTCCAACAATGCCTTCTAAATCCTTTAGCCCCTCTGATAAAGAAAAATCTGTGGTATACAAATCAGAGTCTTTCACTAAGATAAATTCAGTAAGAAAAGTGGGGGTGCGTGGTATAGTGAGGCACAGTAGACCAAGTCCTGCTGAGTAGACCAAGGAAGGCTTCTAGGAAGAGACAGCATCTGATCTCCTGTGTTTATTCAACGAATACTTATCGATTGTCAAGTGAGTGCTATGCAGACTGATAGGTGCTTCGATTTCAATGCTGAGAAGAATCATGTCTTTGTCTTTGAAAGTAGATAAGCCCAGAACAGCATTTCAGTGAGAAAAACTCTCACTTGCTCCTCAGTCATTGCCGCCTCCCCCCCACCTCATAACTGTGAAGCTTTCATAACAGACAGAGACCTTGCTTTCCCCTGCCTTTTGAAAAGGAACATGGAACAATATCAGGAACTGCATGAAAAGCTCTAGGCACTGTGCAAAGCTGCCAGAGACCTTGGGAAAGGAAGCAGATAAGAATTACACTTCTAGGAATGCATGGGGAAGCCTCAAGTTTGGACAGAGGGAGCAGTGACCTGATTAGGACAAAACAAAGACCAAGGTGTCAGGCATCTAGGAAGGCCAGTAAATATTCCTGAACGACAATTGAAATAACATGCTGGCAACTAGACCTGAAGCATTTCTTTTTACAGGAAAAGAAAGAATATGCAACCTGGTTCTTTTTTGTCTGAGTAACTGAGATGAGCCAAGTTAATTTTAATGTCAAAGGTAGACATGTTGATTTTTCCAGTGATCAAGCTCGTGAGGTTCTTTTCACAGGTAGCAGAATGTTAGGCCAAAGGACTTTACATTAGCGAAAGGAATCCTTTGTTTCTGCCTAAATCCTTTGTTTCTGCCTAAACTATGCTCGATATACTTCCTTTTACATTATCGTGCATAGTTATTTACTGTATATGAGAACAGTACTCCTCAAACAGCTGTTCTTCAGGGATAATAGCTCATGCTATTTTCAAGGCACTGCTAGGCATTGAGGAGGAAGCACAGAAATATTCCATAGAAACACCATTAGTGTGGTACTTAAAAGAATTAAGGAGATAAGATACACTCCTAAAATGATGACACAACATATTAAAATATGACACAACATATAAAAGTTAATGTGCATGACAGACCATAACTCACAGACAAAGTGAAATGAAGACACTACTGGGGCAGGAAGGAGCAGGGGGGGACTTTATAAAAATCGGGACCTGGGGAATGGGAGAATTTAGATAGAAAAGAACATCAGGCAGGTGTACTCTAGGTCAGAAGAGAAAAGCTGATAAAGGTATAAAAAATTAATCCTGAGTGATATAGCTCAGTGGATTAAGCACAGGCTGCAAACCAAAGGGTCGCCAGTTTGATTCCCAGTCAGCGCATATGCCTGGATTGTGAGCCAGCTCCCCAGTAGGGGGCGTGTGAGAGGCAACCACACATTGATGTTTCTCTCCCTCTGTTTCTCCCTTCCTTCCCCTCTGTCTGAAAATGAATAAATAAAATCTTTTTAAAAAGATATAAAAGTTATTTTAAAAACTATTATGTTGAAATTAGGGAACCTGAAAATTAACTACTAACACAATTGCCAGAACGTCTCAGTCTCTATATCTGTGTTTCTGTCTGTCTGTCTCTCTCTCTAGAGAACAGAAAAGCATGTTCTTGGGAAGGGTGAAACATTTAAGAAAGTAAATGGAGGTAGCTCCAGATGAAACTAAAATCTTACTGCCAAAATGTCAGGGCTGGAGGGTTGACCCTAGGTAAACAGGATGTAAACCAGTGATGATCAGGGAGCTGAACCTGGACCAACCACATGAGCTTGTTAATTCCAAAACTAATTAGTCACGCTGCATATCAGACCAAAACAACGTTCTGGCTATAAATAAAATAGTTGGGTGTCAACTACAGCTCAGTAAAAGTGAAAACCCAGCACTGGGTCCCAGATGTGTGCTTTAAACATGCTCTGAGTATACTCTCTGAAACAAATTGGTATTTCTGTTATAATTGCAGGTGAAAATTCTACCTTGTTATAAATGTAAGATTATATACATATATGTAATTTAAATAACTTGCCCAAGGTCACACTCAAGTCTGGGGCTCCAGAGCCCTGAGCTTTAAGTTGTGAGGAGCTCCCATCTAACCTGCGCTGTGCACCAGCTAGATTTGTAGGGAGTTTCTATGTGCAGCTTCCAGAACTAGCCCTGACTACTTAATCAGGATCACCACCGTGGGCTCAGGTACATAGATTTTGCAAACTTATTTGGTGATTTTGATGCAAATCCCTGGTTAAGATGTTCCTATCAACACTACAAGGTATTAATATTATTAATAATAATAGACGAAAGCCCAAGTTTGTCACTGAAATGTAGCAAGAAAGAGAAATATTAATCTTTGTACTTTTCTTACTTTCCCAACCTTCCTTTATTAGTCAGAAATGTTTACATTGCCAAGAGGAGAACTTGGACTGTAAAAGCAGGCATGTAGAAAAAAGACACAATTCACGTTCATTTTTTGCTTTCCCTAAGAGGCGCTAGAGAATAGTAAGGAATGACCCGGAGGAAAACAAAGCAATGACTGGAAAAAGTCAGAAAGGAAGAGCGATTGCTGCCCTTCCCCAAGTGTTTACACAGGTTGCAGGAAAGGGGCGCCGGTGAGACAGGTATCCAAACAGCTCCTGCTAATGTGCAGCAGAGTGAAATGAAACACAGAGAAATTGGGGCGACATGCCGTCAGCATGTGGAGGAAAAGAAGGTTCACTCTGCCTGGTGACATTTGAGAGAAGACTTGAAGTTAGCCTTGGATTTGAACATGACGGATACGGTTTTCTATGGGTGGAGAGTGTGGGGAAAAGCATTTGGGGCATTTTAGTTAGGCAGTATTAGATTAGATGTAGACAGATTTATTAGGCTGAGCAAGGCAGATTCAAGAGGAAATTACTATATATCTAGCACTTTTTAATTCAATTCTCTACCACACTGAAAGATAGTAAGAGATGTATCACACTATTTCAGTGATTATTGATTATCACAGTCCTCATTAACTCAGCAACCTTATAGCTTGCCAAAGATCAGCAGGTCACTTTGACCTGGAAGGTTGCTAGCCAAGATGTCTTTGGTGGCTCATTTTTCCTCTGACACCCTCCTCTTCCCTCCCCTGGCCCACGATCCCCGATCTGACACGTTCAACCTGCTAGGCTGACAGAGCTACTTTCAGTTGCCAGGGACTCAGTCACTAAGTTGAAGACACAAGCATTTGTTGAAGTGTTCAGCGCATCCTACTGGGGGAAGTATAGAGGTAATGCTCCCATCTCGATGGCCCCACCTGGCAGTGGCTGTAATTAATGGGGAAAATTTCATACTTGGTATAACAATTGAGGAATAGATTATAAAAGTTAAAAGGGGCCTTAAGGATAATCTGAGGTTCTGTTTTTATAAACTATTGATAATGAGGCCCAAAGATGTTAGATAATTTGTCCAAATCCAGAAGCCTCAAAAAGTCATGAACAAAACTTGCACCTAAATCTAGGTCCACTAACCTTCCTCCAATACCTGCTAAGGACGGGAAGGGAGTGTTCAGTGGCCACAATTAGGTAAGACTTGCAGGTTGCCACTACTCCTACCCATCTAATTTAGAGCCAATCATCAGTCGAAAACTCCTGATTTACATTGCCTAATTTGCTTTGCTAAAGCAAGTTCCTAATTCCATATACACCATACATACTAACTGTTGAAACACAATAATTTTATCTTCCTTGAGTTCATAATACTACACCAGGGACTGACTTCAGAATTGGGTAGGCTCAAATTTAATGAGGTAGATTATAATTAGCGGTGAGGGTGTTATCCAAGAATACACTGAAAATTGTTGACAATATAAGGAATATCCCCTTCTCATTTTAATGCATTTGATAAAGAGCATGAATTAATGAAACTTGCAAGTTTACTGAAATTTGCAGATCCATTTTTAGAAGGCACAGCTATATAGTCAGTATTCAAAATATATATGATTTAAATATATATATATATGATTTAAAAGAACTGATTAAAAAATTTGAATAACACACCCCAAATTATAGATAATATATTTATAGTAGAGAATCATAAATACAATTAATAAAAATGTTATACCTGAAAAAAGGGGAATGAAGGGAAGCTAATCTTTGCTTGATTTACAGTGTGATGTTGCTGAAAGGGATAAACCGTGCAATTTGGAATTGAGCGAGAAAAGTCAGGGCTGGGAGTTCAGACTAGATTTTCAGAAAAATCTGTAAAGAAAGAAGAGGTGATTCAGAACAAGAGCAATGAAGAGACTGTGCCATTTAAAGGTGAATGTGCCTGACAGACGACATGAACTCTATGACCAAAGGCTTGCTGAGATAGAAACTGAAGCAACACGTGATTAGCAGCCACACTAAACAGGAAGGGTGAAGTACAATGAAATAAATCTAAAAAGAGAAACTTTGAAGAAATTTCGGAAAATTTCTTCACAAGTTACTATGAACATGAAAGGTAAATTACTCACTCACAGTTAAAAATGTGTCCAAAGATGAATTTGAATCCTGAAATTCTTAGTGTAACATGACAATTGTAATTGTTACATCTATTTATTAAAAATACATGAGTGAACAGACCGGTCAATGGCTACAAATCTCTCTAAAGTTGAGAAATGGGGTTTGGTCCACTTAAATTGTCAAAGAACTTAAGCAATGAGAAATGTCCACTATATTCTTTTTCTGATAGTTGATAGTTGAAGAATACGAATCCAACAAAAACTAACCTGAAAGAGAGTATTTTGATACCTGTGAGGAACTATATATTATTAGTCCAATTTTAGCACCTGGCTTGTCAATACTGCCCATAGACCCTGACGAAAGTGGCCCCTGTTCTGGGCCCCAGTTGGGAGTGCCCAATTCGGGGCCGTCTATGGCTACGCCACTAAGCAAAGGCAGGCATCTGAGAAGCCACATGTTGTTCTTATCTACAGCCTGTGGCTCCCCTTCTAGACCATCTTCCAGGTACCCAAAGCTCTAGAATTTTCTTTGCAAAGTTCCATGAGCCCACTTCCAGTTCTGTCTTGGCCCCTATTTCAGACCCTTCTCTTGAGAAGATAGAATGTACCACAGTACTTGGCCTTAGGCCCAAGGGAGGCCAGGAAGCGGCTGGCTTCAGTGTGTAATAGGAAGAGAGTTGTACAAAGAGTTTATGAGCAAAACTAGAGTATCTGCTTATGCACTGGGACCTGTTTATGTAGTGCAGGAAGAAGCCCTGGGTAGGCTGGGGGCCATGCTCTCACTCCGAGTGCCATTATGTTCCTTGTAGAACTCTAAGGAACCCAAGACTTGTAAATGTGAACCAGGTTTTCCAGATTGTTATAAAGATTTTTTCCAAGATTGAATGATAGAACGTTACTTGAAGTTATTAGGCTCAAGTTTCATAACTGAGATATTTAGACATACAGTTTGCGGTTTTGTCCTAGGCTTGCAAATTTCTAGGGGCAGACCTGTTGCTTGACCCCTCCCAGGCTATCTGAGATCCCTGGAATCAGAGACTATGCTCTATTTCTCCAGTGCTTTTTAATCATAGCTGACAGAATGTTTCATACATGTCTGGGGATTCATGTTGGATTGAAGAAGGAAAATGTGGGCACACGTGATCTGAAGGTAATGCAGGAGAGGTGAAGCAAATATCTTCAACAGTTAGACTTTTTTTTTACCAGTCTGCCCCATTTCCTTGCCTTTCACACCGCAGAAAAGCATATTTAGGAACTTTGCTCCAGACTTGGAACCTATAGCCCCTGAAGAGGTCAGCATGCCGTACCCGCTTTGTTAACAATCTTGCAGTGGGTTCCACACTGTCCAGGACCCTGTGAGACTCCCCTGAGCACGGGGTCAGACACTCAGGGACAAGGAAGTCTGCATTCTCCTCAGCTGTGGCATTTCTCCCCTCAAGGAAATCAACAGGGGCTCCAGAACTTTTAACTTCCTATTTTTGGACATTGCATATTTCAGAAAAAATTTATTTGCTTCTTTTATTGACATTTTAAAGGGCCGTTGACAATATCTTTTCAATGAACAGTTTTTACACTTTACTAAGGAAAATGGACTTTCCCCCCAATGACTCCTGTATGAACCATTATTTTTTTTAACAGAAATCACGATGATTAAAATTTACTTGTCATTTTTAATAGAGCCACTCTTAACTCTCATCACCTTAAGTGGGATCTGTACTATGCACATCGGATTACTTTGTATGCATTATACAATTCCAAAGAACGGTGCTTTTCATCCTGAATTCACCTCAGAAAACTATTAAAGGGGAATGCCAAGTCTTTTGAAGGCCCATAATATTTCCATGGGTGAGACTGTACTGATGTCTGACTTCATTAACAACACCACAGGCTTCTGTCAAAAGACCTTCTCATTGTAAGTTCTTCTGGAAAATGGCTTCTTGGAATGGATCCTCTTCCTTTTGTGAAAATTCCTCATAATATAAATATGATTATAGGCATTGCCCAGGTATAATCTTAATTCCAAATTATTTAATTTTGTATTGACTGTAGATAAAAGATGAGAACATAAAGTTGTTTCTGCTTTTTATATATAATATTTTGGTTAACTTAGTTTAACTTTATATTTAAGAGTAATTCAATAGAAGAGTAAGATTGATCTTTTGTATCTTTCTCTTTCTATACAAACTGTTGAGAGAGGGAGGGGAAGCTTCTATTCTGTACCTGTTTGTACATTTACTGTTTTTTAGAAAATTGAGTCCCATCTTCTCTCCTATCTAATCCTCAACTTCTTGGATGGCTAATTTGTCAGCATTGATCCCAAATAAAGTAGTCCCCAGTCTGTCAGCAACAACAAAAGAATATACAATATTTAAATTGGTCCACCTTAATGAAGGACCATGATAAGTAACATAACTCAATGTCCCTGGCTTTACCAGGTTGGGAATATGCACAATACAGCTGACTCTTGAACACCGTAGGGGTTGGGGCATCTACACCCCCACCCTGGCCCATGCACGATTTGGCCTTTTATGTTACAGGAGCAAAGTAGGGGTCCCACAGCACATGCACCAGCAGTCTTCTTGGGATGAGGTGCTTCCTTACTATTCTAGGCAGAAATAAGGAGACCTGCTCCTCTGGACCATGAGTAGTTCAAGTTTGGTGAGATCCCCTAATACATTCAGGAAGTGGACAGTAACACCTGCACACTGTTGACTACAAAAATAAAGTGTTGATTGGCTAGAATTGCTGCTGCCCACACCCCTCATCCCTTACCTCCTTGTCTCCAGTCTTGCTCTTGGTTGTTTATTTACTAGTGCAGAGCAAGGCCAGAAGTCAGGATTATCCTATCAGCCCTAATTTGCCCCTATCCATCCTCCCTGACAGTGTGATATGTTCAGTAAGATTTAGCATGTGTGAATAATGTGTATGCAAAAAGGAAAACAAATTATATGTAGTTGAAAATCTGTGTATAACTTTTATAACCCTCCAAACTTAACTACCAATAGCTTACTGTTAACTGAAAGCCTTACCAATAACATAATCAATTAACACATCATTTGTGTGTAATATGTATTATATACTATACTCTTACAGAACTAAGCTGGAGAAAAGATGTTATTAAGAAAATCATAAGGAAGAGAAAATATACTTATAGTATTTATAGAAAAAGATCCACATATAAGTGGACCTGGCCATTCAAACCTGCCTAACTAGCTACACCTACACAAGCCTCGGTTTTCCTCAAATTTCTTACCCCAAGTATTTCCAGGATGCTCCTTCAGAAATTCAAATCTGTTCTTCCAATCCATTCTTATTGCTTCTTTGGGAATGTCCCGGAACATTCCTCTGCTTAGGATCAGCCTTATTACCCAATAATAGATAATAGAATTTTTTTCTAACAATTCCTACCCCTTATTAACAAGGATAACTTTCTTCCAGGTTTCCACCCAGGAAAATGTTCAAAACTCCATAGTCAGATATTAGTATAGTTCTCAAAGAATGGGATCTTCAGTCTTGAGTAAGACTACATAAGGGCCTCGACATTGTAATCTATATTGGAATTCATACACGAGCATGAGGTGAACATATGTCCCCATTTCCTTCTGCTATCTTGTATACAATACTACAGCAAGAATAATATATACAACTCGTAAAAAACGAATAAATTTCAGAGATGGTAATAATCAAAATCCACACTTAGGAAAGAGATCACTTTCCGAATAAATTTAGAACTGCACAGTCAACCCATTGCCTGCTGAGTTCTCCAACACGAGTCACACTGTGACAAGTTTGAACTTTTGGAGGCCCATCCTCTCCTTTGAACGAGAACTGGCAGGGAGTTCTGACTGTCATGTCTGCATAGGGTGCCCAGTCGACAAAATATGTTTAAATGCACTGCTGCCTCCCTGTCCTAAAAGGCAGTTTGAAACAAGATTCTATAGAAAATTGGGCACCAAATAGGCCTTTGAAAATCATGACCATCAAGAAGCGCAAATTTTTCTCATTCTAAACATAAGTTGCTTAACCATTTATTTGTCAATGGATCAGGCACCATAAGACTAGACACACATATACTGTAACAGTTCAGAAATATGTGGCCCTTTCATATTCAGTGTTCTTATTTGACAAGCAGAGTCAAGAAATTCTAGTCATGTTAACAGGCTGAATACTTTCCTCAGATGAACTAGTTTATTGCTTATTTATTCCTAGTTACTAGATATCATTGAAAGATTAGGAACTGAAGGGAATAGTCCTTGAATAGTGAAATTTTATGAGAGTGTTAGGGAGGATTCTAACCTATTCGGAAAGTTACACCTTGAAAAGGATAATCTGGCGCAGGACTGGAAAACCATGGCATGCAGTACAAATGTGTCTGCTAGTTGTTTTTGTAAATGAAGTATTATTGGAACATAGCCATGCCACTCATTTACGTGTTGCCTGTGGCTGTTTTCATGCTACCATAGCAGAGTTAAGTTGTTGCTACAGAGACTGTATGGACCACAAAGCTTAAAATATTCATCCCTTTACAGAGAAAGATGGCCAACCCAACTTTCCCTATAAGAGTATTTTACAAATTCTTTATTAAAGGAGGAGACAAATATTTACTTCTATGAAAAGAAGCTAAACTCCAGGATTCAATCATTTTACTAAATTCATTCAGCTAGAGTCAATACGAGGATATATAAAGACTTCAGGAACAGTAATACGGTGTTGTTCGTGTGTGTGTTAATGGGGCAGTCAAACATCTCACCTCAGTCTCCTGTGACACAGTTACCCAAGGAAAGTGCTCTCAGTTTCAGCCATACTGAAAGTGGAAGACATGGGGCCCACTGATTGCTAATCACGTCACCAGGAAAAGAGAAGGAAAATTTTAAATGAATGTTTTTCTCTAATCATCTCGTCCTTTAAGTGGGTAGAAGGATATTAAAATGGCTGAAGCAGCCTGTAGAATCTAGCTTAAAAATCAAACAAACCCAGCGAGCTCTGAGTTTGAAAGGTGTATTGCATATTCACTACCACTCTATCCATATTTTATTTGACCCTCTGTAAATACTGTCATTGTAAAGTGCTTTGGACGGGCTAATGCACTGCGATGTTTTGGTAACAGAAACAGAGACAAAAATGCAGGAGGCAATCCCAAGATGAAGAGGAGGAGGCAGATGAAGGAAGGGGCAGACTGAAGGCAGAGCCCAGGGTGTCTGAGCAAGTTGAGGCCAGGACACTGTGCGGAGCTGACTTCTTCACTAGTAGCACCTGGAGCCATACCAGACCCTTCCAAAGGACTCAACTGGACTTTAGGAGTTCCTCGGTTTTCCTCCCCTCACCCTCTCCTCCATCTCTCTCTCTCCCTCCCACTCTCTCTGTAAGCTAAAAAAGAAAGCACATGATTTTTTCCCCACATTATAATGCACTTCTTCCCATTAGAAAATTGGTCTGCAGAAATGGCAGATTCCTCTTAGTCTGGGGTAATGGCGGAGTAACTTTCCATTTAGACATCTCTTCTGTCACTCTAGGAAGAGTTGTAGCCTTAAAGCTTTCCCTGTTATGGCTTCGAGGTGTATGAAACGCGTGGCTCCAGCATGTGGGTGTCTATCTCCTTACTTCCTGTCATATCTAAATAGCCCCCCAAGGCTTCTGCAGTAGATTCTGGGGTACCAAGCGTGTGCCTTGAGGATTTCTATCCCGCTTTATTGAAGAGCTACAGTACTATTGCTTGAATGGGTAGTGTATTTTCTTCCTTTTCTCCCTCCCTCTTTTCCTCCTCCATAGCCCTCTCCCTCACTCTTTTTGTTATTGTTGTTGTTGTTATGTTTCCCACCGAAGCAACTGCCCCCCAGGACGGCCTAAGTCCACGCTGGCGGGCTCTGTTTGTGGTGCAGGTGTGCGGGAGCCCTCCTCCGTGTGGTCGCCACAGCAACCCGCCACTCTAATCTGCTGAATATGAAAGGAAGAAACAGAAAGAGAAAAGCCATCCACCCCCTTCTGCTGCATCCATGAGTCCAAAAGAAGGATATCGGTTCCAGGCATTCCTGATAATCCCCCAGCCATCGCCCTGGCAACAGTCACAGGGAGCTGGCGCAGGGCCTGTGGCGAGCGCAGTCCCCTCCCAAGTTCTGTACCTCCTCCTCTCCACCCCTGGTCTCCTAAGGGCCCCTCACACACTGCACCCCACTTCTGGCCTCCCACCCCACACCGTACAGCCAGTGGTCACTGACTCACAAACGGGAATATATTTCACCACATTCTTCTCCTAATGGCACTGAACAATGCTGGTGTGTGTACGTGCATGTATGTATATGGTGTGTGCACGTGTGTTTGTGCATGTGTGTTTAGGAGATTTTCATCTCTAGTCACCTTTCGAATGAACTGTGTTTATGTGCTGGACAGATTAAAATGGACAGAGAATTTTTCTTCTCAAAGCTCGGAGTATGAAACAGCAGTCCCTTGCAACTTGCATTAACTCAGCTGTTCCTGAGCTTGCAGCGAGTTTTCAGCGGGCTGCTCTCTAGCTCCACATCCAGCAGTGAAAGCTCTCATTTGTCTTTCCACCATCATGTTGATGCAGCTGGGTTTGACACTGCTTACCTCAGCATTTTTTTTTTTTTTTTTGGTTGAAAGACAGAAGGCTTCCTTGTGATCCCAGCCTTTTCCTATCAAATGACACTCAGCCATGGTTTGGGTGACTTATTTACTGGCACCAGACCAGGAAAAACAAAAATGAACGTTCACAACTAATAAATCCTTGAGCTTAGATAGCTACGGCAACAGTGGTAGGATTACATCAAAATGTTCAGCCTGATACCACAGAGCTCCCTGGCAGTGTGGAACCTAATAAGTCAGGGCTAGGAGAGGAGGGAAAACAAGACAGGAACAGAGAAATGTATACCCTGGGTCTTAGACAAGCTGTGTACTCTGGGTGTATCACTGATGTGCTTTCCTGCTTGGAGAGTCTGTGAGGGAAGGAGTACAAATACCCTGTATTGTATCTGAGTCCATTGGAATAGATGTCTAAACTTGCCACCTTTTTATTTCATTCTTGAAAAATGAGTCAGACCCATCTTCACCATGATGAAGGTGACCCGCCTAGATTGGCTGAGCGGCAAAGTCACAGCTTTCTCAGCTGTACTGAGAGAAACTATTTTTATAGAGGACATAAGGTCAAGAATGTTTAGAAAACAAAATTGTATGTCATCCACTCCCAGATAATTCTCCAAGGACCTTCCTCCTCCAGGCCCTTATTGAAAGTGAGGGCATCTCTTTAAAGCTACTGTGACAATGTTTCTGTTTGTTTTGGAATTGATCTTCTGGACAGAGGCACACTTTTTTCATTAGTATAAATCCAGAAAAATCCAACCACAAAGCCCTTGACTTTGGCTAAAGTTTCCTCATGTTCTCTCTCTATGACCACCTCTAATTCAATAAGTAGCTACACTTTCTGTGATGATTAACTCCATTGATTCAGCTTTATAGGCTAATGGTGGAGGCTTTCCATACAGGGTTCAATCTTTGGGTTAAAATGTGAATAAAAACTGGGGGAAAATCTAACCATCACCCAGATGTTTAGTCTATGTGTAACTAAGTAGTTGACTATTTGGAAAAGTAGCTATGATTGATTTTACCATTCCTCTTTAATTTTCGGTTTATTTTCAGGACCCACAGAGAAACAGTGTTGGAGGACACTTCCCTGATGACAGATTAAACTACACTCACCCAGTAGTTCTGTTTGTTATAATGTAGAAAAAGAGATACTACTTTTTGTTTTGTTTCTGTTTTGCTTTGCATTGTGACACAATGGGGCTCTGATGCCATCTGAGCACCTGGAAAATACCTGTGGAAGTAGGTAACATGATCTACTTGCCTTCCAAAGCACCAGATAAAAAAGAGCATTTTATAAAATCCTGCTCTGTACAATTATTATCTTTGAAGGTTGTTCCATTGCCACCCTTTTAAAAAATGTCTGGGCTAAACCCAGATAAAGGAAATACACAAAGGCTAGTTCTGCTATCTTAAAGTACTCAGAATTTTCACTGTCTGCCATGAGGTAGCTGTTTCAAATTCTCCCCTTAATTCCCAGGGAAGTAACTGAATCTCTCTGTGATTGAATCTGGCTATACTACTCTCTCTTTCATGGGGACTTGTCTATAGTCATTGTCTCCTAGGAGAATTGAGGATTGTCTCAATGCTATTTTGAGATCCTTAGGGGGAAAAAGCATTATGTGTTCAAATCAAGTACTTAAAAATCTCTTTAATTCTTATAATCCTCATTTTTATTCCTTTTTTATCCATTATTATACCAATATTTTGGAGGCACCTGACATGTGCCATATTCTATCTGAGCTATTTAGGATTCCAAGATCTTGTATTCTAGAGGGGAAGATGGAGCATAATAAATAATGGCCAACTTTTATTGAGTGCTTATTATATGCTAGGTACGGCTTTAGACATTTTATATTTACTAACATATTCAAGCTTTAAAACAACTCTGTGAGGTAGGTAGTATTACTGTCCCATTGTTGAGATACCAAGGCATGGAGAGGTGAAATTACTCGCCCCAAATCACATGATACCTTATTTTTAAAGCAGTATTTGGAAAATATATGAATGCTTCATATTTATAAGCGCTGAGTTCAGTATCCTCAATTCTTAGTTAATAAGCGGAAGCCTACCAGATACAAATGGGGAAGGACAGCGTATTAGTCAGGGGAATGTAGAATGCCAAGATTAAGTCCTGACATCATTCCAACTTCAAACGGTTTCTAAGAACTCTTGCTTAGGTGTTGGAAAATACCTTTGGTAAAAATGTTTTTGAGGGTGCCTCTCAGCAGTGCCACTCACATATATTTTAACTTAGTTTCAGGAAAACATTTTAGAATGTTTGAACTTAAATATGTTAATATTTCTAAAGTGCTTAGGAGAACGCATGGTATATGGTAGACTTATGGTAAATAGATAAAATAAATGAACTTAGTTGGAGGATACAGAACTGAAAATGAATTTTAAAAACAGTTATAGTGTGGGTAGCATTATAAAGGATTGAGAGAGGAAAACCACTCTGTGTAAAACAGGAAATAGAATATGTAATATTAGTGACGAGGGTTTTCCCTTAAGTCAGTAAGAGCTTCATCAACGATACATGAGCAACAAGGGCTAGATTGGTGGTCCGAGGAACAACTAAATATTAAGGCAGGGCTGTGGCACAATCAGATCTGTGTTTCATTTAGTAAGGTAATTTCTGTAACAATGCAAATGATGAAAAATAGGTTAGACAGTTGTGATAGAAAGGCCGATTTAGATACCATTGCAGAATCCAAGTGAGGGCTGCTGTTGCTGCTGCTGAGGTGCAAAGGCGCTGGTGACGGGAAAATCTGGAAGGATATTTAGGAGCTAGGATCCACAGAACATTTTCCCTGACTGCATGACGCAGTACGGTCCCTCACAATGTGAGGAAACACAGTTCCTGATTGTGTGAGTAAAAGAGGATGAGTCCCTGATTTGGGGTATGGATGATTGATCTATGATGACATTTACTAAGAGGAAGGTATTTAGAAGGCAAGGTGTTGAGTTGGTTTTAGTTATGTTGAGTTTAAGTACTTAACATCGGAGGGAGCAGGCAAGAGGCAGTTAAAGGTACAGTCTTATTCCCAAAGAGATAGCCTGTGGAGTCATGCATACAGGGTTAAGTATTTTACGAGATAGGAATAAATGGGAAAGCAGAGTTGGAGAGAAAAGATATGGAGCCCAGAACAGAACAGGGAACCATGGATAGGGCCACTCGAAAGAAGGTTGAAACGGTGAAACAAGCTTGGCCAATTTTCTAAACATCAAAATCAAAATTGTTTTCTTTACTCAGAGGTATTTCTTCATAATTTCTTCTCGCAGTTTCCAATCTACCATCAGAGCAAATCTACATTTTCAAACCATCGACCAATTCCTGATAATGTTGGTCTTGAAACTTCACAAGTTTAAAGGCATCTGGGCACTGTCAAGCTTCTGAAACACAACTCAGTGCTCAACTCTGTAGAGGTCACTCAGAACATTCTCCTGCCTGGAAGCTGTGGGGGCTATCAATCACCGATTTAAAATGCCATGTCTTGCAAAGACTTGCTCAGCAGAGGGGCTGAACACAGAATTGATGAGGAGAGATAAATGAATCCTAATTACTACCTTTGTTCTCCTAAGTTAGTTTCAAGAAACACAGAAAGACTACCTTCCATTTACTCAGCTCTCCTTACTCAACATGTACAGGAAGGTACTTAGGCAGGCTATCTACAGAATCATTGAAGGCTGCAGTGTACTTCCCTCACCAAGTGGTTCTCATTGAAAAGTGTATCCAACCTCCTAAGGCACAATATTTAAAAATTTAAAAATGCAACCTCTATCTGATATATTTATAATAGGCCAAATTGAAAAAAAAAGTGCTAATGAATATGATACCTAATAAAATTGTAATGAAATGAAATGCCCTAAAGAGTTTATTTTAGTTTATCTTTTATCCTCTCTAATAGAAGCAATCATGTGTTCTGGGTTAAGCTCATCACTTTGGGCAAATATTAAGTGGCCTATCTTTGTTTTGTAAATATAAGGCAAGCAGGCTATTGGCCCTGGGGAAAAAACCAATGTACAAGTATATAAGCTTTTGTTTAACTTAGTAAATAGCCCTTCTTTCTGGTATGCAGACTGCTGGGAAGGAAAGAGGCAAATTTCAATAAGGATGAAGGTCCAGTAAACTCCCAGTCTCAAATCCTTGCGTTTGAGATTATAAAGTTTTATGAAACAGATGAGGGTGGCCCGTACTCGGGACACTGAAATAAAGTTACATTAAGGTAGTGGTTCTCAACTGAGGCTGATTTTGTTCCCTAGGAGACATCAGGCAGTGTCTGGAGACATTCTGATCGTCGCAACTACAGGTAATATATTGGGACCTAGAGGTAGAGGCCAGGGATGCTGCCAAACATTCTACACTGCAAAGGATAGTCTCCAAAACAAAAACCTATCTGGCCCAAAAGGTTAAGGGTACTGAGATCGGAAATCCTGCCTTGCTAACTAGAAGACACAAAACCAATGGCCTGCTCTTTATGTTGTCAGGAGAAAGAAAAGAGAATGCTGGCTTGGGTCTGTGAATGTGTTATTCTCTGAAGCCACTTTTGTCCTAGTGCTTTGGGCTGACAAGCACCCTGAGCAGGGACACTTTGGGGAATGTAAACAAATGGTGACTAAGGGCTATCACAGTTGTATGTAAGTACATTGGTAAATACAACCAGAGGGATCGTACTTCCTCTGTGCTCGGCACACAACCTTTGAAGACAACTTTGAAACTTTACCATGAGACCCCACCCTTCTACATTATAATTACATGGACCCTCATGAAAATTGCTGGGTGGAAGATCTGGTAATTACAAATTTTAGCCAGTTGCTAGAGATTCTTTAAAAGTAGTGCTAGAGAGTAGGGATCATCCAATATCAAATAGGAATCAAAACTCTGCACGAGAACTTTAAAGGAGCCACTTTGCTTCAGACACTGCCCATGAATCCACTTCTGTTCAGCCACCAGTTCAGTCCTCCTCTATTGCACTGACCCCACGGAGAGAAGCTTGAATCAACCTGGAATCTCTTGCTCCCTCCTGCTCCCTCACACCCCACACTCACCACCCACCTATATGAGCACGCAGGAGGGAAAAGGTAAGGTCTACCGTCAGCATTCCTGTGTGGACCCATATGTTATACCCTGTGACCTGACAAGGACACGTTATTTGTTTTCCCAGCATCGTAATGAGGTTGGGTGTGACTAATCCTCTACCTCCACATGGGCAAAACACAGAATACTAGCTTTTAAGAAATTAGAACCAAAAGCAACTCCAGAGTACATTTAGCCATTGTTTCCCAAGATGGAACATTTATCTCTGGTGGCATAAAAGATTTTAGGTGGTACATGGGTGTGACTTGAAACAACATTAAATCCGCAGGAAGAGAGTTAATAATACATTCAATTCAGTTTTGATCCTTCTAATTATAATCGTGTCCCATAATACTGAGTGCTAACAGAGAAGGTAGAAGCAAAACCTCTGGGGTCTAGTTTAAATTCTCACTCTCTAACTTGTTAACTGATTCTGTGACCCAATACTGACCAATATGGAAGACTCAGGGAGAATTCTTGCAGGGACTTTTCAGCTTTGAAGCTTGCCCTCGGAGCTTCCCTGTCACCTTGCTTTACCGACCGAACCCACTCTGTGAGGGCCGGAGGACTCCGCACTGTACTCACTGTGGGTCTCAGTCTCACTCACCCAGCAGTGCTGACATCGCGGGCACTTAGTGTGTATTTGTGGAATGAACAAATAAAAGAATCGTGTGGCTAAATAACCAATGATCTTTATTTCATTTTTAGGGATGGCATTACAGTGTATAGAATTGCCGCCAGGCTTAGCGTTCAATCGCAGGGTATCCTCAGACATCTTCCCATGAAGTTTTTGTTTTTTAAATAGATTTGTTGGGTATGATACACATAATATAAAATGTTTAAAGTGTACAAGCTGATCACTTTTGACATATGAGGACACTTGTGAAGCCATCACAATGAAGATAATGAACGTATTCAAAATTGCAAAAGCTTTATTCTTCCCCTTTGTAATCTCGCCCTGTCTCCTTGCCTCTGCTCCCCAAGAACGGCTCACCCGCTCTCTGCCACTGCGGATGCATTTGCACTGTACAGGGTTTTACAGAAACGGAATCAAAGAGTATGTACTCGTTTTTATCTGGCTTCATTCACTCATCAAAATCATTTAAAGGTTTATTCATGTGCCTTTATCAGTAGTTCATTCCCTTTTGTTATTGAGCAACATTTCAATGTAGAGATACCATAATTTGTTTTTCTATACCTTTGAGTTTTCCTAGTTTAGGGACGATAGGAATAAAATTGTATAAACATTCATATACATGTCTTTGTATGGATGTATGCTATCTTTTCTTTTTGGTGAATAGTTGGTAGAGTAATAGCTGGATAATATGGTAGGTGTATGTTTAGCTTCTTCGTAAACACCAAAACATCCATGTGGCTATCCCATTTGCATTCTCACCAGCAGTGTTTGCGAGTTCCAGTTGCTCCACACCCTGGACAGCACTCGTCATGGTCACACATTTATTCTGGAGAACATTATACTAAGTGAAATAACCCAGTCAGAGGACAACAAACACCGTATGATTTCACTCACGTGTAAAATCTAATGAACAAACTGAGCTAACAAGCAAAATAGAGACAGAATCATAGACAGAGAGCCAGGGCAGGGAGAAGGAAGGGGTGGGGGTGTGGAGCAAAAAGGAAGAAAGACTCATGGACATGGACAACAATGTGGTGATTGTGGGGGGGAGGGGAGTTTAAGGAGACTAAATGGGAATGGAAAAATATATTTAAAAAAAAAGAAAAAACCGAGTTAGAACAACAACAAAAAGATTCTAATCAACATGTAAGGGTATCTCATTTTGGTTTTAATTTTTATTCCCATAATAATTAATGATCTTGAGCATCTTTTCATCGGCATATCCTTTCTAGGAAATCATCTCTACAAATCTTTTTGCCATCTCTTTATTGGCCTGTTTGTTTTTATTATCATGTTTAGATTTCTTTATGTATCCTGTATAGAAGTCCTTCATTAGGTACATTGCATATGTGTTCTCCCAGTCTATGGTTTGTTTTTGATTATTTTAATGTATTTTTGAAAAGAAGATTTAACCTTAAGTCCAGTTTATTATATTTTTCTTTTAAAAATAATTTTTAATCCTTACCCAAGGATATGAATTGATTATAGAGAGAGGAAAAGGGGGAGAAAGAGGGGAAGAGAGAGACAGAAAGAGAGAAACACTGATGTGAGAGAGAAACGTTGACTGGTTGCCTGCCCTATGCACCCTGACTGGGATCAAGCTGCAACTTAGGTATGTGTCCTGACCAGGGATCGAACCAGCAACCCTTTGGGGTTTGGAACAATGCTCCAACCAACTGAGCCACCTGGCCAGGGCATATTTTTCTTTAATGGAACATAATTTTGGTTTTTTACCTAAGAAGTCTTTGCCAAACTTATCATCATAGAGATCTTTCTCCTCTATTTTCTCCTAGAAGTGGAATAGTTTTATGATTAAAATATAGGTGTATGGTCCATTTAATTTATATTTTATATGGTGTGAGATGTGAATCAATGTCCTTTTGTTTTGACTTATGAATATCCAACTGTTCCACCATCATTTGTTCAAAAGACTATCTTTTCCCCACTGCGTAGCCTTTGCACATTTGTAAACAAACAAAGAAACAGTCATCTCTCTATATATGTGGTTTTATTTTTGAACTCTATTCTACCTGTCAATCTTGGTTCAAATATCACACTGTCTTTATTAGTATAGTTTTTAATAAGTCTTAAATTTCAGTAGTGTAAATCTTCCCATTTTGTTTTTCATTTAAAAAACATGGGCTTTTGCATTTGGATTTAAATTTAGAATCAGTTTGTCTATTTCCAAAAACAAATAAACAAACAGAGCAAAACAAAAACCCTCACCCACTGTGGTTTTGATTGGGACTGTGTAGAACCTATATGTCGATCAATATGAACATAGGTGGAAACTGACTTTCCCAGGGTTATGTGTAAAGTGGAAATCACTAAAATCCTTCCTTCATATGGTTATCGTGCATCTTGCATGAGTAAATTATCTATAGCACTTAGGACAATGTGTGGCCTATGGTAAGCATTAAAAGATCCTATTACTCCCCTTCTTTAAGCCTTCAAAGGCAAACTGCACTGACTAAACAACCAAACTCCCGAACCTTAACATTTCATCTAATATGCATCATCACCTGGACATGTTTTCCTGACTTAGCATCCCATTGGATCCGGCCTCCCATTCATACCAATATACTATCTATTCCACAAATTTACCATGTTACTTTTAGTCTCTGTACCTTTTTACATACTCTCTCTGCTTCTCAGAAAGAGTACTTTTCTCCTTCTTAAAATTCAATTCATCCTTCTAAATGTACATTGAATATTGCTTCCCCTATGAAATTGTTGTAAGGCACACTAGTCAAAGCTTACTGTTTCTCTGAGCTACAATAGCATATACATTGCATTATAATTAGATATTTGTATTTCTGTCACCTCCCTGCGCACATTTCCCAGGAGAGAGTGTGAATATTTTTATAGCAGGAACCAGTGTCATTTATTTTTCACACTATTTGTGTCTAACACACAGGACCTAGTACGCAATATGTACCTAATGAACATAAAATGAATAACATATTAAATATCATCCCATATATGGTATCATTGAAAGCTATCTTCTATGAGAATCCATACTTGCTGTGAATTTTTTAAATGAAATAAATACTATTTCTAGTTTTGTAATATGCATGAGTTTTGTTTTTGTTTTTTGTCACTAAAGTTTGTGGAGGGGTAGTACTTTGAGACATTAAAAAATCCTATCTTTTGCCCAGTAGAAAAACAAAAAGACAGAACTGTAGAAGTTCCTGGCACAGGGCTAAAAGGGAATCCCTCTCCTCTGCTCTCTTGGCTCCAGCAAACGTGGGGGTATAGACAGGAGGCAGTGCAGCAATAACTCGCCCTAAGGCATTGCCAAAGAAGCCCTTAACAAGAGAATGGGCTCCTTGTTAGAGCCCACGAAGGGATGTGAGTGAAACTGAAAGGAGGCACTCACATAATTCCCTGTGCAACCTCAACGGGACACCACAATTCCCCTGTGTTTAAGAGGACCCCCACATCCAGGAAAAAAGATTCCAGCTTGTGGAAACAACCCCTAGCCAAAGGCCTGAGTCTCCCCATGGGAGGGACCAGCAGGAAATGCCTCTTTGCCTTGCAGTGGAGTTCGACACTTCAAGCTCCCAGAGATATGTGTTTGTGGTTTACATAAAGGTGGGGAAATTCGACTTTAAACCCACACCTTAAATAATTAGCTTTCCCAATGGCAAATTTTGCAATTAGACCATATGTTTACAGTCAAGTATATGGCTCATATATTTGACAAGAGAAATTTTCTATAATTCGGGTCTAGAAAAATTATCCTTAATCCAGATGTGAGAGAAAATAAATTGAGAACATAAAATATTTTAAGCCTAGTCCCATGATAGGCCAAACCCAATATTATGGTGAGCCAGGACCCCTCTTTGGAGCAAAGTACTTTCCTGCTTGAAGTAAATAACTTCTTCCTAAGCATGAAATGTTACTCTCCAGAGGGTATTTTAGTTGCCTGGAGTTTCTGTACGATTGAGATTGTGTAGTAAGTTTGAGCTGAATCTTGTTTCTTTTTCCGTCTCTCAGGCTCTAGTCTAATCCTTGGCCAGTGTTTGTTTTCCTTTTTTTAAATAACAAATCCTGTTCTACTGGATTCTTCACAAATTATGTAAAGTATCTCATTGAAACAAACAAACAAAAGGTAATGTTTAAAAGATAGTTAAAAGTTGGGGGGAACACCCAAATTTTAAAGGAGATATTAAAAACAGGAATCAGTCCAAGTGTTTGAACAGTTAGGAAGTTTGGGTTTATTTCCACCTGCTGAGTCTCACTGGGAGACGGAGTAAGGGATTGGGTGCCTGGAGGGGACAAAAAGGCTGTACCACAAACGGCCCACTGGAGAGAACATTCATCAGCCTCCAAAGAAAGCAGTGCCCACTCCTGTGCTTACGCTGCTGTGGTAAGGGGTATTCAGAGTGAGTTAACTTCACACTTATATGACAAATAAGTCATGAAACTAATGCTTTATGACAAATTAAAATAAAGATTTTGATATATTTAGAGTGTGAATGGAATGGAAGGAAATTAAAAAGTTAAGCACATAGATGTTTCATTTAGGATCCTCAAATGTAGGTAACATGGTAAACCTAAGAAAAGAGCATTATTTTTTCACAATAATAAAAGTTATTCAAATGAATATGTTTTCATATTTGTTAAAGTTTTCAGGAAGCTTAGATTTAAATTTGAAGAGCACCCAATTTGAGGTTCATCCAAGGCACATGTTTCACATTAGTTTATTAAAATTGTCATTTTTGGGGGGGCTGCTCTATCTGTCAGTTATTGGAAAAATAGGTCAGACTTGAACTAGGATTGCAGATCTATCAACCACTCTTTATAATTTTGTCAGTTTTGCTTTATGTATTTGGAGCTTATATTATTAGGAACATATAAGTTCAGAATTATTTTATTTCCCTAATGGATTAATAACACGTGACACATTCAAAGAACGTGATCCACATAATGTAGGTATGTTACATAGTTAACTATTTTTAGTTCTTACAGTAACTGAGAGGGAGATATTATTATCTCCATTTTATAGCTAAGGAATGAGTTTAAGTTTGAAGAGCTTAAATAACTTAGCACAAGATCACAGTCAGTAGGTGGCAATGCCAAGATCTGTACTTAGACAGCTGGCTCCTACAATTGTGCTTTTTAACCAATATAATATACTGTCTTTCTATCCTCTGTTACTACCTAGAGGTTACTACCTCTTCATCACTAAGAATGACTTTTACCATAGTTTATATTGTCGAGTATTACTACAGTCACGTAAAAGAAATCCAGAATTTGGTAGCCCATGGCTGCTAAGGGGATTACGTAGGCATCTACAAGCAGATTCTTTTATCTTCCTGTTCCACAGCTTGCAAACACAAGGAGAACTCATGGCCTAGGAGAGCTAGTGAAACTCCAGTGAACACAAATATATTGCATCTCAGAAGAAGGAAGAAAGGCAGAAAGGCAAACAAATGCTTATCTCTATAACTGTGCTAACATAGTAATCACCAGCTATAGGTGATCACTGAGCATTTGAATGTGTCTAGTCTGAACTGAGACGTGCTGAAAGTGTAAAATACACACCAGGATTTGAAGACTTCATACCAAAATGCATGCAAATTATCTCATTAATAACTGTATATTGATTTTGTATTGGAATAACATTTTGGGTATATTGTGTTGGATAATGTATATTATTTAAAATAATTTACTTGTGTCTTCTTATTTTTTAAGTGGAGCTACCAGAAAACATTAAATTATATATATGGCTCTCATTTTGGTTTTTCTCATATTTCTACTGAGTGTGATGATATAAAGAGATCCCTTGGAATTCCAAGCCAACGACTTCTGCCTACACGCTGCTGACAAAGATTTGTCCCCTGGATAACTAACGAGAGAGACTGCAGAGTACAGTCTTCTGACTAAGCCGATTGCCACTTCCAATTATCACTAAGAGAGCACTGGAGAATGGAGACTTGGGGAGACAACTGGCAGCCTCTCCTCCCTTTTAAGAAATGGCCTCCCTTGTGAAAAACCACAAACTGTTTCCAGAGTGCCTGTGTGGCTGTGCATTCCCACACACTCAGAGCACTTAGCACACTGCCTGTGTTTGAGTTTAGGCATTCTAAAAGGAATGTAGTGGTATCCCATTATGGTTTCAAATTTGATTTCCCTAATGACTAATGATGACGAACATTTTTAAATGCTTATTTGACATCTGTTTCATTTCTTTGATAAAGAGTCTTTTCAAATCTTTGCTCATTTAATTTTTTCTTATTATTTAGTTGTAATAATTCTTTATAATTCTGGATATAGGCTTCTTAAGATAAGAGCTTTCCATATATTATCTCCCAGCCTGTGACTTCTCTATTTATTTTCTTATCAGTATCTTTTGTGGTTTTGTATATCTGATAAAGTTTAACATATCAATATTTTTAATAGTTTATACTTTTTTATCCTTTCTAAAAAAAACTTTGCTTAACCCCAGATCACAAAGCTCTTCCCTTGTTTTTTAATGATGTTTTCAGTCTTACTACTTACATTTAGGTCTATGTTTTTAGTTAATTTTTTATATGATAGAAATGACAGACCATTGATTCACCTCATCACTTGAGTCTAAAATCTTATGGAAGATTTCTTCCATGTCCAGATGCTGCCTAGAGAGAAAGATGAGGAGGAAAAGCTAAACAACTGAATATTTACTTCGAAAGGCTGAATGAAACTGGAAAAGTCCTAATCAAAACTTAAATTCAAAAGTGACTAATTTACTTGATTGGAAAAATTTAAACTTCTTCCCATAACTGGGTAGAAGATATATAAGCTTATAAATAAGTTAAAGTTACAGAAAATGAAATTCTCTCTCTTTAAATCTGCTATAGGGCATAGATTTTAAACCTGCTATAATTAAATCAATATGTTAACAAAATGTGAGGGCTGTCCAGAAATAATCCAGCCATTGTTAATATAATGAGACTGGTTTGCGTGACATCAATGTAACCTGGCAGCCAAGGAGAGTGGACTGGGATGAACATGTGTGAACAATGTCAGCATCACTCTACTAGGCAGCGGGGGTGGTAGACACTGTTGAGTGAGCATGTGTACTGTGTAGTTGTTGCATTCAAAATGACTGAGTAGAGCAACGAAACTGCCGCAAATTTTGCATTAAGCTAGAACATTCCTCCATGGACATTTTCCAGATTACTTAGAAGGCTGCAGGTAAGGGCAACTGGTGATTGGCAGCTTCATCACAACAACATGCCTGTTCATGCATCACGTCTCCTGCAGAGTTTTTTGATGAAACATCAAATCACCCAGGTGACTCAGTCCTCCTACAGCCCAGATTTGGTACCGTGTTACTTCTTTTCCCAAAACTAAAATCACCTTTGAATGGGAATAGATTTCAGAGCTTTGATGAAATTCAGGAAAATATGACAGGGCAGCTGATGGCGATTGGGAGAACTGTGTGAGGTCCCAAGGTGTCCACTTTGAAGGGACTGAGGCATCATTGTCCTTTGTACAATGTTTCTTGTATCTTGTATCTTCTTCAGTAAATGTCTCTATTTTTCATATCACATGGCTGTATGCCTTCTGGATAGACCTCATATCTGTTTATAAGACTCATATTCTACATCTTTTAATAAGAATTTTAAAAGGAAATGCTACTCTTTTTATTAAAATTAAAAATAATATAACCCCCCAAACCATTTTGACTGCTCCTAGTAAGGAGGAAAGGTGAGCAACATGCATCCAGGATTGACCTCTCTCTCCAGCCACTGTCACCATTGTAATCTGAGCCACCAGTGGGAAAAACTGTCCCTGTAACACTGCACAGATGACCATTCCTTTAATTTCTCGTAGATTATCTAACACAAGGCTGTGACATTCCATGTAACTTCAGTGAAGTCTTTAAGATAGCAAAGAAAATTAACAATAGAATCTAGGCAATCTGTGCTACAGAATCAGGCTAAAGGTGAAGCCAGTTTTCGGCCAACAGGCTCTTTCCTTGTTGGATTCTCTATGTGACAGATATCCTTTTAAAACTCCCTAGGTAAGAATGCCTTCTTGGATATACAGACTCTTTAGTGCAGAATACAAGAGAAAGTGCCTACGCTATTGTCTCCCATTGCCACAGATTTTGCCCATCATGTCTAGTTCTGGTGGGAGAGCCCATCCACCCCATGCGTTATTGAAGCTGAGATTGACCTCACCCCTTGGGAAACTGAAACTATCTCAACAAAGCAATGTTTCTCTTGATAACCATATATTAATAAAGTAGCTCACGTATTCCTAAAGAAGGAATTGTGTCTTCACATTAATTATGGACTAAACATTGCTTGAGGAGTAAAGAATTTTCAATACCCAGTTCACATCCTCAAGGAATGTACAGTCTACTTAGGGATATGAGGTACATAAGTGAAATAAACCAATAATCCAGAGGAAGTGGTATATTATTTCATAGCACTTCAGAAAAACTAGAGATCATTGTGAAAAAGGTCGGGCTTAAATCAGACCTTGAGACATCAAACTGAAGGAAGGATCTTCCAACGGGGACGTTGTGTACAGAAAGGTGAAGGCAGTGGAACAGGAATGATTTTAAAGGACAGCTCATAACACGGTGAGTCTGCCGAGAGAAGGAAATATAAAATCAGAATAGAAATGGAAAGTTAGAGCTTGAACTTCCTCTTTTAGGAAGTGGGGTGCTAACACAAATTTTCTGAGAAGTATGAATTCATGATGTACTTCTTAAAACCATGTAGCGTGGTTTTAAGATAATTAACCCAGAAGTGGAGATTGGGATGCAGCCAGGGGGAGAGCTTGGAGACAGGCAAGCCAGTTCCAAGATCTTTGTAATGATACATTTGTGAAATAAGAATTTGACTTAGGATAATAATCAGTGTGATAGTAAGAATAAAGGAGATAGAAACCAAGGAAATCAGAAGGAAAACTGACCAAGATTCATGAGAATTGAGGTACTTGACTGTTAAAAACCGAGGATGTTTTCCTTTTTGTTTAATTTTCCTTTTTGTTAAATGTATCGGAGTGACAATGGTTCACAAAATTATACAGGTTTCAGGTGCAAATATATTTAAAATATATTTACTGATCTATCCAGGAGGGTATGTCTTCATAGTTCATGGTGTTTATCTAAATCCTCTGAATTTGGCTAATTGTACATACATATATAAGTCATCCAAATATATATATATATATATATATTTATGTTTATGTTTATGTTTATATTTATATATATCTCTGAGATCACTTCTTTAGGTGCCAGAAGTGAAACCGAGCCAAACAGCAGTGCTCAGCGTGAAGACAGCCTATAGCAGAGGTCCGTTTGTCACAACCCCACCACCCTTTTCCTTTGCTCGATCTCATCTCACCAAAATCCAGTAATTGAAGTTCCAAAGAATGTTTTAATACAGCAAATTTCTTCCAGATAATTAAAAACAAAACAAAACCGCTCAAGCCCTCTCACAGTACTGACAGGTCAGTGACGTCTTGGCCAAATATGAAATCTGGATGCGTATCTCACTACTGCCAACAGCGGATTTGCCACTAGGAGTCAGATATTACAAACGCTTTCACTGAGGCCTACAGGGTCTAGACTGGAAGCAGAGGCTGTGAATGTCAGTGCTTGGCATGGAATTCCCCCACTCCTTTTCCTCTTCTCTTTATTCATCAGAATGTCAGGTAAGCAGGTTTTATCCTGGCATTTCAAAGGGCAACAGTTAATTTCCTTTCAGGTGGAACTTTTTTTTTTTACGTGGTTTTGTTTTGTTTTAACTGTATGTTTTGCTGAAAGTGCTTTTATGCCAGTGAAAATCTAGACAAAGAAAACTTTTATGGAAAAGAAACCAAACAGAATGCACTGAGCCAGGATTTCTTTGCAGGACACGTTCCTTAGGCTGTTTCTGGGAGGTTATTTATGGACGACTGTTTATACCCTGGAGCCCGACTTCATCTCCTGGTGAAGTGAAATGACTCTGTGTTTAGTACATTGGTCTGCCACCCCTGGGAATGGCTGGATGTCAAATATTCACCCCTGTGGGGCTGAACAGAAATCAGAGATGCACAGAGAAAACAGAAATCAAATCCAGTGTCCTTGGGAATTAGTGAAATTTCAAAGTAAATGAATGTCTAAAGGAAAACATTTGAAATAAGATGATAGCATGGGAGCAACTTTATTGGAATGGGGGGAACCCTCTGAAATATAAAGTTACTTCAAGCAGAAGCGTATTTTTATCTTATGACTTTCCCAGTCGCCACACCCACCCCATTCCCTCACCTGGCTCTGTACCAGGCCCAGAGGGAGAGGCTTTACATTTTTATTTTTTTAATTGAAAACGGATGCTGCACCTTGTTTTTCATGCCTGCGTTTTTCATCAGGGAAAAGAACACCTAGCCAAGTATTAGTTTTGTACCTCTGCAACCTCATAAAACCCAGGAATCAAAATTTGGTGCTCGGCTTTATAGAGAGTCACACTGGAAACATTGAGAAACTCCCAAATAAGTTTACTGTCTTCTCAAGACATTTCAAATCCTGTGCCTGCCTCCTGCATCCACCCTCTTGCAGAGTTTTCCTTTGACATTATACTTCCCGTATTGTCAGAAACAAAGCAACATTTAAAAGTTAAGTCAAATAAGCCCAGCTACAAAAGAACTTATAAAATAATCATAGTCGTGAATGGCAAGGAAAGAGGACAGCCCCTAAAACCATAAAGGGAACACCTCATGGACGGCCGCGCTTTAAGTAAAGGTCACGTGAGCTATGTAATATTAGATGCTTTTAAAATCCAGAGGACAAAGTACAGACATGTTTGTGCATTTCTCTTTCATTTGACAAGCTTAGGTTTTTTTTTTTAAATTAGATCTTTAATTTAATTAGATTTAATTAGTAGGACAGCATACTCTCCTGCTTCCACACATGGAGTTAGGAAGCTTGCTTTGGTGGGTTCCATTTTCAAACTTGTGCTCTACCAAAAGGCAAGAACAATTCTATCTCCCTCCTAAAAACCAAATTCCAGCTCAATCTGCTCTGTCTCAGAACTAGCACCCATTTGAAATATGGTCCAAGCAACTCACTAGCACCTTGGGAAGGCAGTCATCACAGGCTGCCCTGCCTCTCTGGAAATGACAGCATCTGGAAGGCTGTTCGGCACACGAGATCTCAAAGTAAATGTTTGGCAGTTTTGGAGGTCATCAAGCTTGGCAAGGTGAATATGGTCAACAAAGGGGCATTACTTGCAATAGTATTTAAAAATATAAGTCCTGGCCTTGGCCAGGTAGCTCAGTTAGTTAGAGCATCACCCAGATACGCCAAGGTAGCGGGTTAGACTTTCAGGGCACATACAAGAAGCAACCAATGAATGAATAAACAAGTGGAACAACAGAAATCGATGTCTGTCTCTCTCTAGTCAATAAATTTAAAGATAATTAAAATATAAATCCTTGCGAACTCAAGACCTGAGTGCTCTGCGAGGCCCTGTGCTGTTTGCCCCTCGGCACCAAGAAGGCACATTGCTAACACAAGCAGCCTTTGTTCTAATGAGTGCAGCAAGCAGCCCTCCCCAGCACCCTCTCCTGTCCTCTCAGTGCTCCTTAGTTTACAATTGTCCTCAACCCCCTCAGCTAAAAATTGTTACTAAGAAAAATTCCACAGAAACCAAAAGAAAAGAGCCAGGCCGAGAATGGACTTTTAAAGAGCTTTTCCAGACTGAGTCGGCAGAGCTGTCTGCAGGGAATGAGAGGCTGAGCTATTATTACTTGAATGGGTTTCAGCTCTGGGGATGTCCCCCAACATTAGCAAGATAGCTCAGTTAAAAATAACATCACATTCTTTCCTCTACTCCTTACCCCAAAGTAAGGGCGTCACACTGAAATAACTTGAGGTTTAAAGTGACAAAAGCCAGAAAACTCAAAATTAAGGGAGGTTCGAGGCTCTATCTCCAAGCTCTGGTTTGGAGTGTAAAAACAACAGGCTCAGTGGAGCGAGCTAAGGGTGACCGCCAGCTTTAACCCAGGGTTGTGGAACTGGGTGCCTTCGCGGGTGCTGAAGGGGTGGATGTGAAGGAATGCTGTTTACAGGGAAAAAAACAAGTGATGGTGGGGGCAAGATGTCCAAGGTATGAAATTATAGCCTCTGACCAAGTGCTTTAGATTTAGCAAAGGAAAGCACTTGGTTCTCCTGCACTTGGCAAAAACTTTGTTGTCTGATTAATGGTGCTCGGGGTTTTCTGTGTTCCATCCTTTCCCTTTTTATGCTCAACATTGCAAACACACACAAATTCCATTCTTCCTTTTCATGGAAACCTTTTTCTTTGAATTAAAAAAAGAGATGCTCAAACGGAATATCAGTTTTGGTACAGTATTTGAATTTTGTGGCTCATGGACCACTAGATTAAAGCAGCTGTGAAGATGTCATTAGAGGCTGTGATTGGCCAGTGGTGGAGCGTGAATCACTATCATGCACTAATTCGGAGAAGGAAAGAGGCTGCTCTGGACCTATGTCCACAGTTTCCTTCAAGGTGTACAATTATTTTGACTAAGTGCTTTTCAAGCTGTGATTTTTAAGCTGAAGTATTTTCAAGCTAAAACTCACAAAATGTTTATAAAGTCAAGCTACTTTGATTCCATTATATTTGTGCATATTTTTACAATTAAATATAAAATTTAAATTATATATAAAAGTATCATGTTCTATAGTATTAGTGCCATCTACATTCTCATGCAATGTCAGATAAACTTCATTTTTTCCATTTTGAAAACCAGTATAATTTTCAGGCAATTACCAATGTACTTTATCTCCATACAAAACTTGTATTTCTTGTTTGCCTCCTTCTGACTCTAGTTTGTTATACATAACTCAGATTGAATTTTTTAACTCTCTAATCTTATGCTGACACTAGTGTGTCCAATTCCCAACACTGACTTATCATTCATGGAACTAAAGAAAAAAAGTCCATGTCCTACATATTTGTTAGAGAAAATTAAGAAATCATCCTATTCCCATTAGTGGGCAAGCCAGCATCTCCTCATAGCATTCTTGGTGCCTGCAGCCACGTTTGGTAAAATGCAATAGGCATAGTTTCCAAAACTGGACGGACAGCCACAAAAACAAGCTGCTCCTAAGGCCATGTCACAAACAAACAGAGCTCCATGCTTAACCCTCTGGGTTCCTTACTGATGGACCTAACTTCAAAGTTTTATCGTAACCTTGTCCTTCCCATGCAAAGATAATGGCACTGACCAGCAACAGCAGTACTTTCACCTTATGTTGTGTGTGTGTGTGTGTGTGTGTGTAATTTTGATGCATTTCACAAAACCATCTACATTGCTTTGCCATCCAGTCTCTTCACAGCACATTTTAAATGGTGGCCAGTGGCTAAGATTAGAGACCCAACCTGTGGCCAGAGGAAAGAAATCAACAGGCCCACACATGAACTAGAGCTCTGATATCTGCCTTCACTGATGTCTTCAATTTAAGAACTAATCAGCCTTATGGATACAAATATGCTGCCATCTTGCCTTTCAAGAAGAGGATCCCATTCTGAAGTCCTAGAGGTTAGTAATGCAGATACTGGTGGGGCCATCCTATGCGGTAGGAAGTAGGTAGGCTTCCAACTCTGACACTGCCACTTCACTAGCTGTCTGACCTAAGAGGGCTAGGCGCTTATTATTCTTTCAAATTGGGGATAAGATTGACCTCATGAGGTACAATTATATAAGACAGTGAAAAAATATTATGGGGGGTGACTGAAAAAAGCACTCAGTAAATGGTAGCTAGAATGCTTATTGTATTGTTATTTCACTCTGCATATGTTCTCTATTAGTTTTCTCCTCAGATTTAAGCAGTATTCTGCCTTCTAAATTCCCAACCGTTAGAATTTTGGAAGGTTTGAAGGCAGAAGCAGCATGAAAGCACCAGTTCTTTCTTTTCATAACCAGGGGTGTCCAACCTATTTTTTGGCGCCTCTGGGCCACACTGGAAGAAGAAGAATTGTCTTGGGGCACACATTAAATACACAAACACTAATGAAAACTGATGAGCAAAACATGTATATATTTTTAAGTAAATTTATGATTTGTGTTGGGCAGCATTGATAGCCATCCGGGGCCGCATGCAGCACGCAGGCCATGGATTGGACACCCCTGAAGAAATCGCTGAAGTGTCTTGATGAGGAGGCAGGAGGGAGACCTCTGTTTAGAAACTAAGTCGCCAAGTGAGAAGTCCTGAGAGCTGTGTGTCCTGCCCCTGGGGGTCTCCGCCCTGGGAAGGAGGGAGAGTCACGAGCTCTGAATGGAAAGGGGAGGTATAGACTGTGGCTAACTTCACGCTCAGACTGCACCTTTCTTGTTCGTTTCATTTATGACAGACTAATAAATCTTCATTTAAAAACCCAATCATTTAAATGCCCATTCCAAAGATAACAGAGCAGAAGGGGATGCTCAGAACTGGATTCTGCATCTTCAGTGTCTGACTCGGTGACTTTGGGATCCCATAGCAGACACAGGGTCAGGGTGACTGAAAATTAGCTATTCTCCGGGACTGAGGGCTGGCCATTCTCCTAGTCATGTCACCTCAGATAGCCACCACCGTTTCTTCTTTCCAGAAGCAAAAAGCCAGGAAATCTCAGATGAAGACTAAGTAGAGCTATGTGACCCTGAACGTGCCCCTTAACCCCCGTGCTGTTTTACCTGAAAATGAGGATAACAATGCTCAGCTTTCTGAGGACACAAGGGTTGAAGCAGAAAATCACTCCAAGACTTTACTTCATGATAAAAGCATTATAACACAAAAATGAAATGAGGCGTTTGTCCTTCCTGCTTATTTAAGATGATGGGTGGGTGTAACATATTTTTCAGTTCACTCATTTTATGAACGTAAGTTAACTTTTTAATACGTGGCTCTATGAACTGTATTCAGGCACACAGAAAAAGTGGTGCCGTAACTCAACTGTGAGTTTCCTTCCTTCAAGACATGGTGCAATCAAATTCACTAAAACAAACTGAATCATTCTCAGTCTGTATGTCAGGTCTGGGAGTAAACAGGCACTATGATTTGATCCTGCTGAGAATTAGGTTTCTGATAGAAGTACAATGGAAACACTGAGTTAAGTCTTGGTTGTACTTTTTATGATCAGCTTGGAAGGCTTTTGTCTCAACAACTCTGAAAGCATTTCCCCCAAGTATTCCATTTGCTAAAACAGACCTTTACCCATTTACCCATCTCAAATTATCTAATCCTTTAGTTCATGAAACGTTTTCCAAGGAACTCCAGTTTTGTAAAATGTTAAAAGAAAGTACATAAAGAAAAACAAACAAAAAAGCTTTTTCTCATCAAGTATATGTTGGGTAAACAAATCAGTCAGTTCTCTATATTACAGTACATCTTGGAAACTGTATAACATCTTAATACACACCGGGGCTTTTAAGAAGAGGATATGCTGCATGCATTTCCCAAATTTATTTTACCAAGGAAATATTTGTTTCAAAGAACATCTCCTAGAAACACAGTGGGACAAACTGGAAAAATCTGTCTGGGAGTGAAGCATTTTTTTTTAATTTAAATTCTTACCCTTAAGACAAATGCAACCCCCAGACCCAGGCATCAGCTAGGCAAATGTACCAGGATGGTATATTCCCTACAAAACTAGAATACTTAAAAGAAATAGTCGATTTCCCGCATCAAAGGGGAGCTGCCCAAGGACAGCCAAATCTTCACATTCTTTTTTAAAACATTTTTTTCATATATAAAAATGACATGGAAAGTCATTTCATATGGATGTGGGAAGTTTGGTGGGGGGGAAATAAAATGAAAATAAAAATCATCCATCCCTTATTGCTCAGCTATTTGGTATATATCTTTTTTTTTCATGATATGTACAGACACACACATCTTTGTATATTTTGTACATATAACTTTTCCATTGTTTTCCATTTTATTTCAGCTTATTAGAATTCTCCATTCCTATTTAAAACCACAGTTTACAATGGTTACAAAATATGTCATCATATGGATATATATAGTTAATTTCTGTTGTTCAATCTTTATGCTGTTTCTAATTTTTCACTATTATAAATAGAGCTATTGTGAATATCCCTGCACATAAATCTCTGTCTGTATTTGTTTATTTCCTTAGGATGGATTCCTAGAAGTGGAATTATTATGTATAATGGCATAGATTTTTCCAGGCTCTCTATACACTAAAGCCTGAGAGTTTGCCAGAATAGTTATGTCAATCTGCACTCCAATGGGGTAGGAAAATGGACAGTGGAATCATAACCATGGCAGTTTAGATATATCTAAATAAAATATCTAAAGAAATTCTTTATCCTGAATTTTCTAAAGATAAAGCAAGAATTGGTAGATAAATTTTATACTCACATTCTATGCTAAAATTCTATCCATTTTTATCATACATGTGTATGTATATGATGTCAACTTATAATTCTGGCACATAAAGAAACTATTAATAATTTGCAAGTAAGAAGATAAATAATTAGTTTTAATTCAGACATTACTTATCTTTCTCCATGAAACTCATTTTTCCATAATCAGTTCTAAAGTACAATTTCATGTTCTAAGGCTATAATTACTAAATTTAGGTTTTTATGTATACATTAGCTAAAAATACAGTTTCTTACCTTTAACTGTATGATTAGTTGGTACCCTCTCCTGTGCTCATATCTCTAATCTTCTTGTTTCTAGAATACACTCTTGTACTTACTGTTTTCTCTTCCTATAAATTCTTTCTCCATTTTTTTGTTCATTGACTATTATTTCGTTTATATGTCTATGCAAATAATCACTACTAAAAAGCATATTGCCTGTCTCCCTCTTTCTTTACACAATTTTTTCTAACAATTACTATTTGACTTCATATTATTTTTTAATTTTTGTATTGTTTCTTTCCCCCTCCCAATAAGAATGCCAAATCCATGCAGTCAAAAACTACATCTGTTTTATCTACTAACATGCCCAGAGTGTCTGGCACATAGTAGCAGCTCAATAAATATTTGATGAGAGAATGAATGAATGAGGTAATTTTTCCTACATCAACCTTCCTTTGACAAAAACTGTTCAGCTGCTAAATTTGCTAATGAAAACATCTGTGTGATTATTTGTACCTTTTTCAAAGTTCAGATTCTATATCTGCCTTCTTCCTGGACCACGTATTTTCTCCTGTGTGGTCAGAGACTTTAGTCACAGGCAATGCTAAAAGGAAGAGTTCTTAAACACTATTAAATGAGAAGAGTTATTTCCTGCTTAACATTTAATCTGTGAATTGATCTCCCACTAAGCAAAAATATGAATACTACAATGCTTTCTGTTCAACACTTTTAACATCTGCCTGAGCTCAGGGGTGTTATTATTTCCTTATGCTATAGCTGATACTATGAGGCTAGACAGGAATCTGACTCTCAAATAGATCTGTGGTGACAGGTGTACTGTTGGGGGTAGGCAGGTGTGGGGATCTGGTTAGTATGAATAATGTTCTCATTGTTGTTAGTGCCTTTACCATCTTTTTTCTCCCTCTCTCACTTAATCTCAAGAGTGACCTTCCAAGAGTGATTGGAAGGTCGCATTTAGCTGCACCCCTCTCTTATGATTAAAGACTGAGGAAATATGGCATAAAGTAATGGTGTAGGGTTAAACTTATGACTACTAGTTTCATTGTGTCTACCTGGGAAACTGGTAAAAATCACTTAATTCTTCAGGGACTTAGTTATTTCATCAGAAAGTGAGAAATTGGATAGATCATCTCTGAGTTTCTATATTCTAGATTATGATCTTACCTTCTTCAGATAAATAATACAGTTCTTGAAATTCAGTGGTTGAAGCTCAATACTTATTTAAAAAGATGCATCGTGATTTGGATATGCACAGGACAATGTTCCTGTGGTTTCATATATAGTTTCTGATCATAATCAAAATGTGATCTCTATCAGCGGCAGCAACAAAAATGATCCATGGAAGAAATGCCTTCAGGGAACATCTTCAGACACAACTCTTAAAAGGTTTTTTCTTAGAAGGTGGGTCCATGCTGACAGCAAACTCTCAACAAACAAAATTCCAGGACCAGATGGCTTCACTGGTGAATTACACCAAACAATTATAGAAGAACTAACACCTATTTTGTCAAACCATTCCAAAAAATTGAAGAGGAAGAAGGCCTTTTAAACTCATTCTGCAAGGCCAGCATTACCCTGATACCAAAAATCAGATACAACAACAACAAAAAGAAAATTACAGGCCAATATTCCTGGTGGACATAATTGCAAAATTTAAAAAAAACACACATTTTCAAACCAGATTCAATTTAAAATACATTTAAAAAATCATACACTATCATCAAATAGGATTTATTCCAGGGATTCAAGGATGGTTCAATATCCTCAAATTAATTAATGTGAAACACCACATTAATAGAACCAAGCATAAAAATTATATGGACATTGAAGTAGATTCAGGAAAAAACATACGACAAATATAAACATGCAATTATAAATAAAAAACCTTTTTTAACAAAGTGAGTATAGAGTAAACAAACCTCGACATAATAAAGTCCACACATGATGAACTCACAGCTAATATCGTACTCAATGGTAGAAAAGCTCAAAGCTTTTCCTCTAAGATCAGGAAAAAGAAAAGAATGCCAACCCTCACCAGTTTTATTCAACATTGGATTGAAAGGCCTAGCTGCAGCAACTAGAGAAGAAAAATAAATAAAAGGGAGTACAATTGGAAAGGAAGAAGTAAAATTGTCACTATTTGCAGATGGTATGACACTACATGTAGAAAATCCTAAAAGACTCCACCAAAAAAACTATTAGAACTAATAAATGAATTCAGTAAAGCTGCAGAGTACAAAATTAATATACAGAAATCTGTTACATTTTATACACTAATTAAAAACTATTAGAGAGAGAAATTAAGAAAACAACTTCATTTACAATTCAGTCAAAAAAAAAAGAATAAAATACTCAGGAATAAATTTCACCAGTACAGGTAGAAACCTGTAAAACACTATAAAACACTGAGGAAAGAAATTAAAGATGACACAAATAAATGGAAGACTATACTGTGCTCATAGATAAGAAGAACAATCTATTTAAATGTTCATACTCCCCAAAGCAAACAACATGTTCAGTGCAATACCTATCAAAATGTTAGTGGCATTTTTCACAGAACGAATAATCCTAGAATTTATATGGAACCATGAAAGACCCCAAATAGGCAAAGCAACTTTGAGGGAAAAAGGACAAAGTTGGAGGTATCACATTCCCTGATTCCAAACTATATTACAAAGCCATAATATTCAAAGATGTATAGTACTGGCACAAAAACAAAAACATAGATCAATGAAACAAAACAGAGCTTAGAAATAAATGCATACTTATAAGGTCAATTACTCTATTCAAAAGGAGCTGAGAACATACAAGAGGGACAGTCTGTTTAATAAACTGTGCTGGGAAAACTGACCAGACACACGTAATAAAATAAAACTGAATCATTTTCTTACAATGTAAATACAAAATACCCCCTCAAAATTGATTAAAGTTTTAAATGAAAGATCTAAAACCATTAAACTCCAAAAAAAATAACTTTTTTATATCAGTCTTAGCAATATTTTTAAATATGCCTCCCCAAACAATGGCAACAAAAGCAAAAGTAAAAAAAAAAAAAGGGACTGCAATCATATAAAAAGATTTGGCTATCTAAGGAAATCATCAGCAAAATGAAAAGACAACCTACTCTATGGGAGAAGAAATTTCCAAATGATATATTTGATAAGGAATATTATCCAAAATATATAAAGACTCACAACTCAACATCAAAAAACCCCTAAGATTCTGGTTAATAAATGGGCAGAGGACCTCAGTAGGTGTTTCTCCAAAGAAGACATACAGATGGTCAACAGACATGAAAATATGCTGAGCATCACTCTATATCAGGGAAATGCAAATCAAAACTACAATGAGATATCGCTTCATACCTGTCAGAATGGCCATCATCAAAATGCCAACAAACAAGTGTTGGTGAGGATGTGGAGGAAAGAGAACCCTCGTGAACTGTTGGTGGGATTGTAAACTGGTGCAGGCACCATGCAAAACGATATGGAGTTTCCTCAAAAAATTAAAAATAAAACTACCATACAACCTAACAATTCTACTTCTGGGTATTTTTCTGAAGAAAAGAAAAGCACTAATTTGAAAAGACACATGCTCCCCTATGTTCATTGCAGCATTGCTTTCAATAGCCAAGATACGGAAACAAGCAAGGTGTTCATCAATAGATACATGGGCAACGATGATGTGGTATCTATATACATTGGGATATTACTTGGCCATAAAATGAATAAAATCTTGCCTTTGTGACAACATGAATGGATCTAGAGGGTATTATGCTAAGTGACATAAGTCAAAGACTAATACCTTATGATTTCCCTTATATGAGGAATCTAAAAAAACCCCAAATAATTAAACAAAACATAAACAGACTCACAGATACAGAGAACAGATGGTTGCCAGAGGGGAGGGATATGAGGGGTATGGGGGGAAAAGGTAAAGGAAAATAAGAAGTACAAAGTCCCAGTTATAAAATAAATGTTATGAGGTTGTAATATACAGTACAAGGAATAAAATCAATAATATTATAACTTTGTGCAGCGACAGATGGTTACTAGACTTTTCGTGCTGATTACTTTGTGAGGCATATAAACGTCCAATCACTATGTATAACTGACACTAATATGATGTATGTTGACTATACTCAAAAACAAAAGGTCCTTGCAGAGTTGCTACCTCCGTTAAATGTTAGTCTTCGCCTTCATTCTGCGTCTAGATTCTATTCCTCAGGCTGCACACGGCCCAGAATGGCTGTGAATGTGGCCCAACACAAAATCATAAATTTACTTAAAACATTATGAGATTTTTTTGTGATTATGTGTCTCAATCTATTTAATGTGTGGCCCAAGACAACTCTTCTTCTTCTACTGTGGCTCAGAGATGCCAAAAGGTTGGACACCCCAATCTAGAAGGAATAAATGATTGCCTCTTTTACCTAATATTCCTTGAAAAACATGGAAGTTACCACTAGAATTTTTTCTTGGTCGTAATAAGCATCCTAGGTCATTTGCTTCAAAGGTAGCAAATCGTTGGCCTTTGGTCTTGATCAGGTTTGAAGACAGTTTATCCATTCCACACAGTGATTTTTGGTGCAGGGTTGCATTCATTAATTGAGTCGATACATGGAAAATGGGTGATTTTGCATAAATACCCACATTTCAAATTTCACTGGAAAAAATAAGGAGTCTGATAGCAGTGGGTGAGTATTCCTACACTGGAATAATTGGCTAAAGGTGGGTGGTGCTCGCCTTCCTTATAATTAGCCTTAGTTTTCTAGTGTGTCACAAACAAAACCATTCTCTACTGTGTTTTAGTTATCCTGAGGCAGACGACCAGTTTTTGTTTATCGTTAGGCTTGCGCTGTTTTGTTTCATTTTTCCCGTGGTAGCAGAGAAATACTTCTCTGCAACTATTTCATTCAGTTTTTTGATATTAGCGGCCCAATACTGTAAGTGAGTGCGTGCGCAACTCATGCTTTCAAGCTTGCCCAGAGGACCTGGTTTCAAATCTTAATTCTCGCCGCTCTTCTGAATGAGGTTTACAGCCTCTCTTTGCTGTTTAAATGGAACCCATCATTGAACACAGAGTTTTTGAGGTTGTCTAGCCAAAGTACAAGTATAGTCAAAGATTACTTACATGGTATTAAGTTGACTATGAAATAGAATAATAAGTCTGCTCAAAAAACGAAGTTATTTTCAAACATGCTGCACTTAAGCCAGGCCTGCCTCATCCAGTACTTGTTTGCATGGAGTTTAGCCTGAAGAGCAGTACCTTATGTATTGCAAGCCCCCTGTGAGGTGTTCATTATTTCAGCAGTGAGGAGAGGACTGGACACAAATGAAGAAGAATTGGGATATTATCTGAGTTCTTCCACTTATCAGCTATGTGCTCTTGGTTATGTCTTCTGGGCCTCAATTTCATATCTTTTTTTAAAAGTGATTGTACTTTAGCTCTATGATTCAAAATACCTTGGTCCTAAAAAAGTGTTCCAATTCTGAAAATAATTTTATAGGTTTAAGAGAATTATTCTGTTTTCTCACACAAATTTCCCATTGCTTTAGCACATTCCAGAATGTAGTCAATCTGACACTTTCTTAAAGGTTTATACCATTAGGAAGGTCTTCCTTGTTAGAAGCCTTCCTGGTTGCCCTTTGTACACACTTCTATTCTGAAGTTATCAGGGAAACCGTCCTGCTTTACATTCCTCTATTCCCTTTCTTATTGTGATCAGGTGTGAAAAAATGATTAGGATTTAAATTTTGGACATATTTTTAATGTTATCTACCAATTGTATTTGTGAAATATTTTTAGGCAGGGAGGTAGCCCTTTCTGTACGTTTTGTTGGTTTTGGCTTTTTCATTCCTATTCTCCTAATATCTAACATGTCCATTTCATTGTGCTTAGTCCTACTTCACCCCAATTATCAAAGTACTATAGTTTATATGGCACATCATTCCAAACCACCAAAAAGAAGATCTAAACATCCAGGATTTTGTATTTTCTTTAGCTTTTGGGTCTAAAAATCTTAAGCAAAGGAAGCTAGGAACTTGTCAGATGCTTTGCTTTTAGCCAAATGAGATTTCCAGTAAATACTTCTGATCTTTCCTAGGTACTCTGATTTTAATGAAATGCTATTACATACTCAAAGGTCGATCAATATGAGCTTTAAAAACAATTAAGAGAAAGGGTAGAGTCAGAAATTATAAGCCAAATGTCTCAGTTTAAAGAAGAGACTTAACACACAGGAAAACAGTGTTCACTTTTTTACTCTCATTCATTCTAAGCCCACATCAGAGTTAACAGAAATTTGAATTGTGTCTGGCTGGATGCAAGAGTTGGTTTCAAGCAACCCTGAACTGACAACTAACCAATGTTTTGACCATTTCTTCTTGTAATCCTTCCTATCCTTGTCTACCACGTGCTCTTTTGTACGACAACTAAGTCAAGGGTGCAGCTTCCTAGGAGGTCAGTGAAGGTGTTGTCTACACCGAAGCAGAAGCACAGGGAACTGTGAATCACACTGGAACTCACAGAATCAGAAATCTACTTGTTTTGCTACTGAAATGACTTAGACTGAGGGCTGTGGCTGGTGTTCAGAACAGAACTGTGCAAACTTTGGTGCTTTCTATCTCTCTTCAGGCAGTGAGCCTCCTCTAAGGCAGAGAAGGAGATGGGCAGTCAAGAGAAAGTTCTGAAGACAAAGGTCCAGCCTGAAAATGTAAACCTTGTGAATTTTATTTATGTACTTATTTATCAAAACATTTTAATATGTTTATTGATTTTAGAGAGAGAGGAAGGGAGAGAGAGGAAGAAAAACAGCAATGTGAGAGAGAAGCATTGATTGGTTGCCTCTGATTCACACCCCTACTGGGGATCCAACCTGCAACCTAGGTATATTCCCTGACTGGGAATCGAACCCTCAACCTTTTGGTATGTGGGACAATGCTCCAACAAACTAAACTACACCAGCTGGGGAAACTCTGTGAATTTTAAATCCAAACACACGAAAGGAGAAAGCATACCTCGACTGTCTCCTTTCTTACTTCATGTTGCTTCATGACATTTTCTTACCATAAGTAACCTAGCTTCCCTCGTCACTCGTCTCTAAGCATCTAACCCTGACACTAGTCTCACTGCAGTGCCCATGCGCCTGCTGCCGCTCAGCGGGGTGATAGGCTGCAGGTCTCCTTGTCCTTCTCCATTCTCCAGGGCATCTCTGTTTAACATTGCTGATCAGGGGAGGCTTTCCGGTGACCAGCAGCAACAGTAGTTTATGTTGTAAAACATGACCTAGTAGACAAAGCAAATGTCTCATTGCACAGCATATTAAAATGTTAATTATTTGCTGTTCTTAGTCTGAATATATGAAACAAACCGCCTAGATTAATTGAAATACACTTTACAGGCTGAATATAAAAAATTAACATTTTATTGCTTGCCAGCATTGCTTTATTAAATTTCAAAGGAAGTTTTCTTTCTTGTAACCACATGCATGAAAGATGCTACAAGTGTATCTATCACACAAAAAAATGTGTTTACATTACCTTGACCACAAAGCTATTCAAAGTTGAAATTAATCATTTATCACACATTAATTCTCTTTTCAGGCATAATATTTTACTTTTGTCACGACATAATAGAAATGAGCATATTTGTAATTTTTAAATTAAATCTGCCAAATCTTAGTTTCTACCATCTAAGTTTTTAAAGCTTGTGTAGAAAAAAAAATGAATTTGAAAACCATTTTACCATATGCACAGGTTGAAACATGATTAATATGAAGACTTCTAAGATACTTTTCCTTAGGTTTTAAGGCAAGAATACAGATTTCAGAGTTTGTACCTTTAACTCAAAAAAGGACTAAATATAATATTAGATTAAAAGATCATTTGTTGCTTAATGATGTAAATTTCCAGTAAAAATCATGGCTCATGGAACCTTAAAATATAGTTAACACAACATTTTGAAAGGTAGAGATTTTATTTTCCTTCATGGGCACTTAGAAATTATAGTTGAATGAGTTTGGGAGTATAAATAGAACTTTTTCTCCTGACCAGAGGTGTTACCCTCCATCTGGCTAACTTCCCACTCAGGTAATTACACTAGGCCTTTTGAAATTACCCCTGAAGTTCTAATTAGACACAATCTTCTTTGCTTCCTGTTGTAAACTGCTGCCTTGAGTCTTGCTCTGAAATGTGTTTCAAGTCCGTGCCACTCCCCATCTTCCTGACTATTCCATGACTTTGCTAATTAATGCTCAAAATAACACGACGTGATCTGGAGGGGGCGATGGAAGTGCCAGCCTCTTACCGTCCGCTTCATCACTGACACTTCACAGGGGCTTCTGCAGTTAAAGAAAGTGAAGTTGAGATCGAAACAGCAAACATTCCGTGACAACCACAGTGCACACCATTAGTGATGTTGCTTGCCCCTCCCCTGCATAACTCCCCAGCGCCTATCGGCCGTCTGGAAGGGTGAGCTTCGAACCAGATGCTGAATCACTTTGCAAGTGTGAGTGATTGTTATTAACAGTTCACTGTATAAGGGTAACACCCGCAGTGGTGACGTATCTTAATCAGCTTAATAGAATGTTTTTTTAAATGCCTCAATGAAGCTCCAAGACCAAGAGAGAATTTCCCTTGAAATGCGAGGAAGAGGAACACAATCATAAAATATACATATTCTCAAATTTAAAATTATTTTACTGCAATATTTTTTCCATGAAGGCTATTCAGCTATAGGCTCTACTATTCTGGAAGCTTACAGGAAAATTTTTGGAAATGTACAAAATCAGTATGTAATTCCTTTGTTGAAACTGGTTTAAAGTCATTATCTCATATATACATATATATCCTAGGTTAATAATTTTAAAACAGCCCCAATGAGGGATTATATATATCCATATATACAAGGTGAGGCAAAAATACGTTTATAGTTGTTCGTATGAAAAATAATACAATAATCAATAAATAATACAAGAATAAATTGTGTTTCACATACACCTGTAATCCTACTTTTGCCATACCATACACACACACACACACACACAACATATATATATCCATCAAAACTATTGGAAATTTTCATATTTCCTTTTTTAAATTACTTTTGTTGTTATTGTTCAATTACAGTTGTCCCCGTTTCCTACCCCCCCATTACTCTCCCCTGCCCAACCAACCCCTCACCTTCCACTTTCAATCCTCCCTCTCTGTTGTCTTTGTCCATGGGTCTTTTATACTTGTTCCTTGACTTAACCCTTCCCCTTCTTTTCACTGTCATCCCCCTCTCCCCTCCCTCCTGTTCACCATCTGTTCTTTTTGCTCACTTGTTTTTGTTGTTGTTGTTGATTAGGTTCCACTTATAGGTGAGATCATATGGTATTTGTCTTTCACCACTGGGCTTATTTCACTCAGCATAATGCTCTCCAGGTCCATCCATGCTGTTGTGAAGGGTAGGAGCTCCTTCTTTCTTTCTGCTGCATAGTATTCCATTGTGTAAATGTACCACAGTTTTTTGATCTACTCATTTGTTGATGGGCACTTAGGTTGTTTCCAGCACTTGGCTATTGTAAATTGTGGTGCTATGAACATTGGGGTGCATAGGTTCTTCTGAATTGGTGTTTCAGGATTCTTAGGGTATAATCCCAGCAGTGGAATTGCTGGGTCAAAGGCAGTTCCATTTTTAGTTTTCTGAGGAAATTACATACTGTTTTCCACAGTGGCTGCATGAGTCTGCATTCCCACCAACAGTGCACTAGGGTTCCCTTTTCTCCACAACCTCTCCAACACTTGTTTGTTGATTTGGTTATGATGGCCATTCTGACTGGTGAGAAGTGGTACCTCATTGTGGTTTTAATTTGCATCTCTCTGATGGCTAGTGATGCTGAGTATCTTTTCATATGTCTCTGGGCCCTCTGTATGTCCTCCTTGGAGAAGTGTCTGTTCAGGTCCTTTGCCCATTTTTAATTGGATTGTTTTTATTCCTGGTGTGGAGTCTCGTGTGAGTTCTCTCTATATTTCTAATGCTCTCTATTTGACAGTCTAAAGAATTCTGTTTTTCTACAAAATTTTATGTGTCTGAAGAGAAAAACTAAGGAAAACTGCACTAGAACATGCTCTAATTGGAGTTATATCTCTGAGATTTTTAGAAATGGTTTAAATTATAGGGTTGAAATAGGTCAGAACAAGAATTTTTTTAATCTCTATTTTTGGTAACTGGCTAGGGTTTACATTGTTTTCAACTACATTTTAATAAATTCCAAGTTTTGGACATGAGCATTTTTATATAACATTACTGACAGAATTAAACACACACCACAGAAGGAGGTAATTTAGCAATTTAAACTCTTTTACAGGGATAATGAAGTGAGACTTTCTGGGGAAAAAAAATATCTGGTGGATTATTTCCTTTCCAGAAATATGTCCTCTTGCTTGGAGAAAGATCTAAACTGTTCGAGGTTTTCATTTTTCATTCAAGTATGTGATTATTTTTCTCATTTTTCTGCTGGGGAAAAATTGATGGGCTGTTCCTTAGTCCCCAAAGGTGGTCAGGGAAGGATCCAATCATGACTAGGTCAAAGCGGCAGGGTCTGAGAGGCTGGTGTTGAGTATAACAGTGTCATTACCAGCTCTATTCTGGTCAAGAGGGGAAACCCACAGAAAATAAAAGGGGCAAAAACCTCTGAGCCGTCATGGGCTGTCATCAGACATGGGAAGTTTGTTCTACTTTCCTCCTGTGTCCTCAGAGTCGGAGATTCCAAAACCAGGACAAGAACTGGATGGTTGCTCTGGTGATCTGGCGCACACTTGTAAATATTTACATCATAAAATTTAGAGCCTAACATTTAGCTATGATGTTGACACTCCAGTATGACACTTCCAAAAGTTCCTTCATATGGGATTAAGGCAAGTGATAAAAAAACCTTCTTTCTGAAACAAATGAAGGCATGATTATAATGAATTAAATGCTTCCCAGCACCTACATTAAGCAGGCTTTTAATTCACAACATTAAAATATCTGGACAGTTAAGGATCCCGTATTTCCCTGGAGAAGGTGCTTGTCTACTTGGGAGGCAGCATGATGTAGTGGAAAGAACATGATTTAGAGGCTCACAGACCTGGATTCACATCCTAGCTCATCCACTTAATAACTCCATAAACTTGGGCAGTTACTTCTCTCAGTTCTCTTATTTTAAAAACAGCTACTTTGTACTGTCTTTTGAGGACTGGACATGATAATAGAAATTACATAGCAGAGTGCCTACTATACTATGGCAACTGAAAATAATATCAATATGGATGTTTTCTCTTAACTATTTTACCTTCTTGCTTCAATTAACTTTATTTATTAATTCCAGCAAGACATTAATACATCTAAATAACACATATTAGTGAGAGTACCTCACACAGTATTTAAAACAAAATGGTCTTTCAATTAATATTCCATTCCAATAGATATCTTCACTTCCCTGACTTTCTGCCTCACATTCCAGGTTCCTTCCTCTGTTCTTGGTATAGGAACTTTAATAACGATAATTTAACAGTCTTACTAGATAAGCTTTACAAGGGTAGGGACTATATTGGTACTGCTCATACTTAGCATGATGCAGTTAATGAGTACTTATTAAATGAACAATTAAATTAATGAAGGCATAAAAAGTTCTTATTACCATGCAATATATTATCCTAAGAATGTAACTCATTGCGATGTATAACAATGAGTTACATAGGAAGTTTCTGTGTGTCTGTCTGTCTATGTATGTATGTATGTATGTATGTATCTATCATCATCTTAGACAGAGAGAAACAAAGAGAGAAATCAAAGTTAATTTCCATGACTGTAGGAAGAAGTAAACTAATTGGCTAAATTATTTTACCTTAATATTATTTTCAAATTTTAAATATGCATAAGAGTAGAGGGAATAGTAAAATGACCTCTAAGCACCCACTGTCTATCTTCAGAAACCAGTATCTTCTAACTGATTTTGTTTTATCTTTTCTTGCTTCAAAACAATAAACACGGCCACCATGGACAAAGCCCAAGGGGCTAGGATGGAGGGTGGGAGGTGGGGATGGATGGGGCAGGGAGGAGTGGTGGGGGAAAATGGAGACAACTGTAGTTGAACAATTAAAAAAAAAACTGGAAAAAAAACATGAAACACAAAACCTCTCTAAAGGGACACTCTCCCAGACAGATTGTCCAGGTGCTGTGAGGATTAAATAAGTTAATACATAGCTCCACTTTTAATTACAAAATACACAAGGGATCAATCGCCTTGAACCTGAATCAACAGATTCAAAAAAATCAAGTTCAGATTCCCAAGAAATTAATAGAAATTGCTTTTAAAGATTATAATTAACAATAATAAAATCACTACACACATAAATTAAGGAATTGAAAAAGGCAGCTTGTAGGAATCAGCCATTCTAAATTACAAAGTAAAACCAAGAAAGATAAGAAATGGCTTTGAGAGAAGAGGGTCCATGAGTGGAACAACAGTGAGAGTGAGTAAAACTTTCAAGAATTAATGAAAATGAAGGATCCTCATATTTAAGAAGCTATGTAGTTATGTAGAATAAGTAAAAATTTCATTAAGATTTTTGAACACAAATGACGAAGAGAAAATTATAAATTCAATGAGAGTAAAAAAATAATTCTCAAAGGAATATAAATTATAGAGACAACAACAATAGAATCCAAACAACAATGAAATCGTTTCTTTATTGAGCTGAGAAAAATAACTGTCAGCTTGGAATGCCCAGCTAAATAATCACTGAAGAGCAAGAGTAAAATATATTCTCATATAAACACCGGGAGGAATGCACTCAAATGCTTGCTAACAGGACTACTCCACCATCTAATTCAAAAATGTGAAATGTAAACTTAGCAAGGTGTTATACAAGAAACTATAGTAGTGTAATAAAAATAATACACATATGGGTAACCTAAATAGAAAGCAAATATAGGTTATAATAAGTTTTATAATAGTAATAGCTAGTTTGGGGGGAATAAAATAAAAATAAAAATAAAATAATAAGACAATAAATTGGAGATCAGTAGAGAGGTAACTGGAAGGCAGCTATGCTAACCACTATACCATCAACACTGGGCCAAAAGGGAGGTCATTGATATTAAAGCATTTAAGATAGCATTGTACTGAGAATTGTGCTGTCTCTTCTGATTGCCCCACCTGATACAATCACCACTCTTCTCAACCTACCCTCTGTCCTGGAAGACTGACCTGAACACATTACGCCATCGTGATCCTGAGCCCTTTGGTTTCTGATTAAGTTCAGCCAGTTGCCAGAAGATCAGAGGGAGGGGGGATAGGGAAGTAAAGTAAACACATTCTGATTGCTCTTTTTCCTCTTGGTTCACCTAGGACTGACTGTCCTTCAATAAGGTCATCGCTGGAATCAAGAAATAGGAGACAATTCTTCCAGGCTCCCATGATTTCTCCCTCTGTTCTTTGTTGTGAGACTAGAGAAAGTGATATTCTAGGTTCCTGCTCTCTCCTGTGCGAAACCCTGACCTCCCTCATCTTCGTAAATAGCCCTTCTTGAGTCAACTTGCTTTCCTTTGACCCTTGACTCTAACAGAAGAAAAACGTATATATTAAATTTATACTTCTTAAAGTTAAAAATAAAAATTTAAGAGCAGTCACAAAAAAAAACCCAAACCCAGAAAGTTAATAATCAAGTTGCCAAGCAACAGGAAAATAAAGGAGATTTAAAAATAAAACTCAATCCAATAAAAAAACATAGTATACTGAAAACACAAAATAGCATTGTGGAAAATAATTAAGAATTCCAGTGCTGGTCATGGTGGAGTAGCATATATGAGGCTTAGTCTTTATAGATAAAAAATAATAAATGTTGGACCCAAATCACCAAAACTAAAACAAAAGAAAAAGCCACAACACAATACAGCACAATGAAGACACTCAGTTCTTTGAAGGCATTGGAGAGTGCCCAAAGCAGTGAGAAAATGTGGAATGTATAGTTCTTTTTTTAAAATTTGTATTGAATGTAGTGGGATGACACTGGTTAATAAAATTATATAGATTTCAAGTGTACAATTCTGTAACACATCATCTGTATACTGTATTGTGTTCTCACTATGCAAACTCATGTCTCTTTCTGTCACTATTTATTCCCCCTTTACCCTCTTCTACCTTCCCCCACCAAATCCATTTCCCTCTTGTACTCCCCATACTGTTGTTGTCTGTGTCTGAGGGTTTTTTGTTGGGTTTTTTTTTTTTTTTTTTTGCTTAATCTGTTCATTTTTTCACCCAGCCCCTTAACAGCCTTGCCATCTGACAGTTGTCAGTCTGTTTTCTGTGTCTACCAGTCTGTTTCTATTTTGTTTGTTAATTTTGTTCATTAGATTCCACATATAAATGAAATCTTATAGAATTTGTCTTTCCCTGACTGGCTCACTTCACTTAGGATGTCGTTCTTATAAGAAAGGGAGTTTACTAGGTGAGCTCCACATTTACCTGGCCTTTCTTTGAGTGTACTTTCCAGTTCTCAAGGAGGCATCTCATTGCACTACAAAGGTGCAATAAGGAATTTGGGGCTGCCAGAGAGACTTGAAATAGTGGGAAGAAAACCCTGGAAAGGAGAAAGTCAAAGGAGGGAGCCCTAAAACCTACACACAAATGCCCTCAACTTGTCTGCTGACCCCTAGGCTGTCTCAAGGCCAAACTTTGAGGAACTCAGTGGAAAGCATTAACAGGGAGGCTAAAGGGCTAAAGAAAGATCTGCAGCTGTCGTGACAGAGTTTAGAGTTCAAGTCCCAATAAGCTTAAAGAGCACGGTAACCATTTCCATCATTTCCCTGGAATTCCAGAGGGCCATGTACCAGAAGTAAGGGCAAAATGAGAACACACGAGCCATTATAAATCCTCTATAGTGAGGTCTGCAAACTATGCCTGTTTTATAAATAAAGTTTTAAGGAATCATAGCAATATACAGCCATTATTTTATATATTGTCTACAGCCACTTTCATACAACAACTGAGCGGAGTACTTATAGTCCCTCTCCCCAAATAAAGCTTAATAGATTTGGTATCTAACCTTGTATTGATCACTTTTCTGTACAAGAGCTAGGAGATCCACTAGAGCCACATTTGCCTGCAAGAAAAATGAACCTTCGTTGGAAGAAAATAACATCTTTAAGAGCCTTAATTTTTCATCCACATTGACATTCCATCAGAAATCACGAGGCATGCTAACAGAGTACAAATTGACTAGAAACCAAGAAAAACAACTAACAAGAGAACAAATCTTGTTGCTGTTGGATTTAGATATTTTAAGTAGATGACTAGTATTTTATTTTTTAATCATTTCTATTTTGCTATATTATAGACAAAAAAAGTTGCAAAATAATCCACAGAGTGGTTGATCAGAGTTCTCATCTATCCTTCCTCATTCCTCTTTCATTCCTCGATGTAACCATGTCATCTTACATAATCATGGCATAATTTTCTAAATCAGAAAATTAATACTGAATAGCTGTTATTAACCTCAGACCTTATTTGAATTTCACCAACTATTCCCCTAATTTTCCTTTTCTGATTCAGGATCCAATCCAGGATCCCACACTGCATTTACTCTTTATGTCTCCTTAATTTCCTCTAATCAGGGACAGTTTCTCAGTGTTTCTCTGTCTTTCATGACCTTGATACTTTTGAAGTGCATGGCTAGACATTTTAAAAAATGTTCCTCAATTTGTGTTTGTTTGATGCTTTCTCATAATTGGGTTGTGGTCACACATTTTTGCCAAAAATATCACAGGAGTAATGTTGGACCCTTTGCATTGCATCATACCATTAGGTGCATGAGGCCTTATTACTGGTGATCTTAACTTTGATTGCTAGATTAAAGGAATGTCTGACAGGCTTCTCCACAGCAAAGTTATTATTTTTCCCTTTGTAATTAATAAGTACCATGTGGGGAAATACTTTGGAACCATGCAAATATCCTGATCTCATGATGCTTTCACCTACTAATTTCAGCAGCCATTAATGATTTTTATCTGCAACAATTATTACTGTGTTCTTGGCCAGATGGAGATTTTTTTATTGCTATCATTCTTTCTGCATTAATTAAATGGAATTTTACTGCATGGAATAGTTGTCCATCTCACCACTTATTTATTTATTCAAAAATTTATATATATTCAAATATATATTATACATACATATATATTAGTATGAACTCATGGCTATGCACTTTATTTTATGGGTTATAATCTATCACTACCATTCCATTATTTTTTTGCTCAAATTATCTCACATTTGGCCATTGGCAACTATTGATGTCCTTTTGAAATGTCCCCAGTCTTGGGGAGCACTTCCTTACTTTTTGGCACATAAGATGTGCCAAAGGCATCTGAATGCAGGTAAAGAGGAAATACCCACTTGAGACACAAAAAGATTAAAAGAAAGAACAGAGCCTAAGAGACATGTACATTATGGACAAATGGCTTAACACCTGTAGCCGGAATCTCAGTAGGAAAGGATAGAAAATGTGGTGGAAGTGATATTTCAAAAAACAGAACTGAAGATTTTCTAAACCAGATGACAGAAATCCATCCACAGATTCAGAAAAAGTCAGGGAAAACTAACCTGGATAAACAGAAAGAAAAAACACACTTATAAATATCATAGACAAGTGGCTGAAACAAAATGAAGTAAGAAAAATATAAAGCATACAAAGAAAAAAGATATATTACCTTTAAATTAAAAACAGTAATTCTAATGGCCCACATCACAACAGAAATTATAGAAGCCATTACTCAATGAAATGACATTTTAAAGGTATTGAAAGAAAATATAAAAACTACCAAAATATAATTATATGCCTAGCCAAAAAAAAATGCCCTTAAGCTGAAATCAAAATAAAATGCTTCCCCATGATAACATCTAATATAATTTGTTGCCAGTAGGTGCACATAGCAAGGATAAGCGAGTTTTACAGGCTGAAGGAAAACGGCCCATGATAGAAACAAAACTGCAGGAAGCAATGAAGAGCAACAAAAGTGGCAAATATGAGGGACAGGATAAAAATATAAAATATTAAATGTTTAAAAAACAACCAGAAATATGTCAAGAGGTGTTTATAACATACAGAAATGCTAAATATATGACAGAAAAGGCACAGGTGGTTGTAGTAATATTCCTGTATGATTTCAGAAATGTTAAAAATTATTAATTCAACTCGAAGCAAGAATGAAGGAAATAATATAGATAAGAGAGAATAGATACAATTCTTTATGGAAGAGTTATAAGAGAAAATCAACAAAGTCAAATGTTGGTTCTTTAAAAAGTGTGATATAAATTAATTAATACAAATAATGTAATAAACACTTAGTAATTATAGTATCTGTCAACAGATAAAGAGTTTCTATTTTAAATGATATATAAAAGTTAAATTATATTTCTAGTAACAAAAATTAAATAACACAATTTATAATAGCATTGAAACATTTATAGACTTAAGAATAAGTGTAGCAATCCGTTTAAATTGAAAAATAAAAAAATAAGATTCTACAATTAATATAACAAATCATTATTGGAAAAATTAATAAAAGGCCTAAATAGTGGAGCAATATTCCATGTTCATGGATTGACTCACTCAATAATATTAAGATGTCAGTGCCCTCCCAACTGAATGAAGATTGAATGCAATCTAATCAGACGGCCAGCGTGTTTGATGTGTATATAAATTGATGAGTTGATCCTAAGATTTATATGGAAATGAAGAGAATTTAGAACAATGGCCAAGACAATCTTGGCATAAAAATGTACAGAGTTTGATCTTGTGCTACACTATGTCAAGATTTACTACAAAGTTTACTGTATTAATACAGCACAAATGTTTGTCACAAGGAGGACAAACATTTCCCTGGGATGGAACAGAGAGCTCACAAATAGGCTCACACTTAAATGGCCACTTGGTTTATAGCAAAGGCACTAATATATTTATTGAGGAAAGATTGGTCTTTTCAATAAATGATGCAGAAGTATGCGAACCCATATGGAAAAAAAAGAAATCTTAACTCCTCCACACTATTTATAAAAGTCAATTCAAGGTAGACCATAGATGTGTATGTAAAAATAATAACTATAAAGCTTCTAGAAGAAAACGTAGGAAAACACTTGTATATATTTTTTAATGTCACACAAAAAAGCACTAATTATAAAAATTAAAATAAGAAAATAAAATATTATAAATATTAATAATTTGTGTCATCAAAAGATAAGCCAGATTATCATTAGCAAAGGACTTGTCTTCAGAATACATGACTTCTATAAATCAATTCTTTTTTTTCATTTAAACATTTTTATTTAATCTTTACAACAGCTTGACAAATTACTAAATTTTAAAAAGAAAAGGATTTGAACAGGCACTTTACAAAAGAGGATGTCTTAATGGCCAAGAGTAATACAAAGATTTTCTCTACATAATTACTCCTCAGAGAGGAGAAAAAAAATCTCAATGAGATAACACTGCTATTCACTAAAAAAGGTCAAATGTGAAAGCACTGGAAGGTGTGAATCACCTGGAGCTCTCCCATGTTCCTGTTGAAAGCCTAAAATGTTACCAACACTTTAGAGAATTGGTAGCTCCTACCTAATGTTATACACTTTCCATGTGACTCAGCAACTTCACTCTTAGAAATAAGATATAAGAAATGTCCACCAAGGGCAAAGTTGAATGTCTACAGCAGTTTGATGCGAAATGCATCCAAACTGGGAACAGCCCAATTTCCCATCAAAAGGAGAATAGATCAATGATGATATATGGTCATACAATGAAATACTACAAAACAAAACAAACAAAATAAAATCTACTAGTATGGGCAACAATATGATAAATCTGACAGACATGATATTAAGCAAAAGTAACCAAGCACGTAAGAGTATCTATTGTATAATTCTATTTGTATGAAATCAAGAGCAGAGAAAACTAATTGATATCATAAAAATCAGATTAGTGGTTAGCACTAGAGGAAGTAGAAGCTTAGATAAAGCAAGAGTGAGTCTTCTGAAGTTCTGAAAATGTTCCATATCTTAGAAGTAATAACTACATACATATTTGGAAATCATTATACTTTACACTTAAAATTATATACTATATCTCAACTTTTAAAAAAATTAAAAGAATCATGTAATCTCAGTAAATGTACATGGACCAATTTATAATTTAAAATATGAGCACTTGTTATATGACCAGGAGGGAAAGTATCCTCTATATAAATTGTCCATACTGAAGAAAAATGCCAGTTCTAGTGTATATCACATAAAAAATATTTCAAGGTAGGCAAAACACCATATTTCATGTGAAGTCAGCCCAATAGAGGAAGGGGCATATAGGATGGAAGCAGCTGAGTTTATAACTGAAGGCCATCATGGGGTAAAGTTTTGCAGTGAAGGATAGGACAGTGGCATGTTGGGATGTTTATTTCAGAGGTGGAGCAATTTCAGGGGATGATAGCATCTAGAATATGACCATGGAAGTGGGCAGGTTTTCCGACTTAGAGGAAAAGCCCCTGGAAAATGAGAAAGCAAGGAATCATGCAAGGATACAGTATTGATTAGGTCATCAGCACAGGCTTTTAGTTGATTCTGATTATATCAGGAGCTTGAGTATTATTCATGTGTTAAAATCTTGAATGAACATAATAGGGCAATACCTTGAGCAATTAAATACATTGTGGTGCCATTCCTTGATAAAAGGAACATAGGACACAAAAGGTAAGACTATCAGCCCAGATTTGGATACATTGAGTTTGAGTTTGCTATGTGGTAACAAAATATCTCTGTCCAGCAGGCAACTAGTCAATTAGACTGGAAAGTTAGAAGAATAAACTAGACACATGAATTTATATATAATAATTTAATAAAACTAAAATGAAATAAATCAAGTATATTATATAGATTAAATTCTGTAAAAAATTCATGTTATATATCAGTAATTATACTATAATACCTGAAATTATTGCTTATAATTTTATGTGGATTTATGATTTATATATTATATATATCTTTTTTCAATCTTGCAAAGGCATTTATTTAAAATATTTCTTTGTAGTTGGACACCAGTGTTGTTTTCAGGAATTTAGATTGTTTTCTTTTTTTAACATTACATTTTATTGATTATGCTATTACAATTACCCCAATTATCCCCCTATTGCCCACCTTCACCCAGCACCCTCCCATTCCCTCAGGCAATCCCCATGCCATTGTTCATGTCCATGGGTCATACGTATAAGTTTTTGGCTGCTCCATATCCTATACTGTACTTTACATCCCCATGGCTGTTCTGTAACTACCTATTTGTACTTCTTAATCCCTTCACCTCTTCACCCATTCGCCCATACCCCCCTCCCATCTGGCAACAATCAAAATGCTCTCCATGTACTTGATTCTGTCTCTGTTTTTCTTGATTGCTTAGTTTGATTTTTAGATTCAATTGTTGATATGTATTTATTGGCATTTTATTATTCATATTTTTCATCTTCTTTTTCTTAAATAAGTCCCTTTAACATTTTATATAATAATGGTTTGGTGATGATGAACTGCTCCAGTTTTTTCTTGTCTGGGAAGGTCTTTATCTGCACTTCAATTCTAAATGACAGCTTTGCTGGGTAGAGCAATCTTGGCGGTAGGTCCCTGCTTTTTGTGACTTTGAATATTTCTTGCCAGTCTGTTCTAGCCTGCAAATTTTCTTTTGAGAAATCAGCTGACAGTCTTATGGGAACAACCCTGTAGGTAACTAATGTTTTTTCCTGCTTCTAAGATTCTCTATCTTTAACCTTTGGCATTTTAATTATGATGTGTCTTGGAGTGGGCCTCTTTGTATCCATCTTGTTTGGGACTCTCTGTGCTTCCTGGACTTGCATGTCTATTTCCTTCACCACATTAGGGAACTTTTCTTTCATTCGTTTTTTCAAGTAGGTTTCCAATTTCTTGCTCTTTCTCTTTTCCATCTGGCAACCCTATGATGCAAATGTTGGACTTCTTGAAGTTGTCCCAGAACCTGCTTATACTGTCAACGATTTTTGGATTCTTTTTTCTTCTTGTTGTTCTGATTGGTTGTTTTTTGTTTCCTTATGTTCCAAAATATTTATTCATTTCTAAGCTTCATTTTACTCTACTGTTGTTTCCCTGTAAATTGTTCTTTATTTCAATTAGTGTATCCTTCATTTCTGACTGGATCCTTTTTATGCTGCTGAGGTCCTCACTAAGTTCATTGAGCATCCTTATAACCAGTGTTTTGAACTCTGCATCTGAGAGATTGTTTATCTCCATTTTGTTTAGTTCTTTTTCTGGAGTTTTGATCTGTTCTTTCATTTGGGCCATGTTTCTTTGTTTTTTTTTTTCATTTTGGCAGTCTCCCTGTGTTGGTTTCTTTGTATTAGGCAGAGCTGCTATGACTCCCTGTCTTGGTAGTGTGGCCTAATGTGGTAGGAGTCCTGTAGGGTCCAGTGGCACAGCCTCCCTTATCACCCAAGCTGGGTACTTGAGGTGTGGCCTTCATGTGGGTTGAGCACACCCTCCTTTTGTAGTTAAGCCTTGGTTGTTGTTGACAGGTCAATGGGAGAGATTTACCCAAGTCATTCAGTTTCCAGGATTGTTTTTAACCATTTGCTACCCACTTCCACTCTCCATGGAAGATCAGCTGTGCAGGGGCAGGGTGGTGGTGCTCCTGTGTGGCCCATAGCTGTCCACTGGACGTGCTGGCCCTGGGGTTTCCCGGGTGGTGCAAGCCAAGGTTAGTCTCCACCTGTGTTTTAACCGGGGCCACCCTGTCTTACCTATAGAGCAATCTGAGATAGCTGCTATCTGTGCTGGGTTGGAGATTTTCAAGTGAAGACAGGCTGTGAATCTGGGCTGGCTATTGTTAGTGCTGGGCCTGGTGCCACTTAGCAAGAGGTATAGGAGCTGGGGGATCACTGAGGCCAGCTGTTAGTTGTTCAAAAAGATTTAGGAAGTTGTGAAGCATGAGCCAAGACCAGCCATTCATATGGAAAAGCCACTGTTAACAGCTGTAAATTGGCTGGGATGGAGCCTCAGGGAATCTCCAGGGTGGGGCAAACAATGTTAGCCAGGCTGATGAAATCCCAGATATGGCACCTGCTTGCCAGCTTTGTAGCTCTGCCTGCCTTTCTGTCTAGGAGAAATTGTCACCCAGCTCTCACCTTAATGCCAGACACTTCAGTTACTCCCTGTATACCACTGATGCCTTTCAGCTGCTACCCTGGTGCTAGAGTTCAGAGTGAGTCTGAGTAAGTCCACGTGTGGGTTCTTTAAAAGGAACTGCTTGGGACTCCAGAAATTTCTTCCACTGACTCAATCTTTGCTGGTTTTTGCTGCCAGAAGATATGAGGACTTATGTTCCTGGGACTGGAATTCTGCGCTTGGGCACCTGGTGTGTGGCTGGGACTCCTCACTCCCAAGGTATCCCTTCTGAATTTTTATCCACCACACGTGGATGTGGCACCAGCCTGTTTCATGTCTCCACCCTTCCTACCAGTCTGGATAGATGTAGTTTCTTTAATACTGTAGTTGTCAGACTTCCATTCAACTGAATTTCTGATGGTTCTGAGAGATGATTGTTCTATAATTTAGTTGTAATTTTGATGTGGTTGTGTGAGGAGGTGAGCCATGTTTACCTATGCCTCCATCTTGACTGGAAGTTCCTATATATTATATTTTACACATGTACACACACAAAGATTTGTCAATTAAGCATTAGCTTAATGATTTCTGGATCATGTTTTATACTTGATTTTGGTTCTTTAGTGCTTGATCAAGGACTGTGGACATAGTAGATAATATATATTTCTCTTTAATCTATTACATATGCAAATATTCCATTTTTTAAATCATGCTTCTGAGTTTTTCTTAAATGCAGATGACACAGTTGGCTATGCTATAGTTCAAAGATATTAAAGTCTTTCCTCTCTGGTCACTCACTTAAGGAGTAGAATGATGCAGTTAATGTTTAATTCTTTCCTGTAAGTATCCTGTCTTTTGCTAGGGTAACAAATATATTCTGTTTGTGAATGATTACATACTGGTATAAAACTAGGGTTAAGAAGTCAGGCAGTGTCAATAGTAAGGAAGTACAACAAATTGATTAACTTTCTGTTTAAAAGTTTATTTTCAAATTAATTGCTTCTTTATGTATGAGACTGAGTCCTGACCATAGACTGAGTAAGTAAGAAGTTTGAAATTTTACAAGCACGATGGAATTAGTATAATCAATTTCCACAGCATATACTAAAGCCATGTATATGGAGAAAGCAATGGACTTAAAATCAGAATAACCTGTTTTTTTAGTTTTACTATTTTTTAGTTATATAGTTTTTGGCAAATCCCTCTTCTCTGACCTTAATTGTTTTATTTTTGTTTTTGTTTTTAACCTGGAAAACAGATAATGAAGTGAAAGATATTAAACTATGTTGCTTATGAAGGCTCTCTACAAGAGTGTAAATATAGTTAGAACTAACACAGACACTATAACTTCATTAGTGTACTTATATTTGTATGGAAATCTCTACTGAGTTATCAATACAATATAAGGGAGATCTTATTTCCTTCCAGGGGTGTTACAAACTTCACACAAATGGGTTAATTCACTCAAAAAGTCTTGTTGATTTATTTTACAGCAAACCAACAGAAAAAATAAATTAAATGTAAATACTCATGTGGTCAAAATAACAAAGAAAATTATGATTAATGGTGTTCTTTGCAGGAATGATGATTAACTTGAATTTGGTTGTTTGTCACCAAATCCTTCACAGATCTCAGAGACTTTCACAAGTTTCAAAAAAACCCACTAAAAACCTTACGTAAGATAGTGAAGGTGCAAGAAAAATGTCCAGCTGACACAAGAAAAAGAAGGGGAAGAGAGATGGGTCAGTAAGTCTCTCTCAGATTAGTGCTTAAAATAAGCCCAGTGCCTTGCATGAATGTGTGCTCAGCGGTGACTGCCAGTGACGGAGGGAACTGTTGACCTGGCTGTTCTCACAAAACATTGCTCTTCTATCTGCCCTAATTATTAGTACTATTCTTTTTCTGCACTGTTTGGCCAAGACTTGGTCTGTTCTTAATTTGGGGTCTGCTGCATGTGAGTGCTTAGCATTGCTAATTTTGGAATGAATTACTTGAAGTGGAACCTCTCAGAGAAACTAAATACCAAGCCCTGAATTTCTAGGCCAGTTGTCTGAAGTTTGCTACATTAAAGTTTTCAAAACGAAGATGTCCTTACATGCATGTTGGGATCTTGGAATCTGTTTCAGAGGAACAGATGTTAAAATGCACAACTAGATTTCACACAATTTCACCAGCAATGAGGATACACACAAACACACACAAATATACACATATATAAAATCTTTAATATGACATTAATACTCAGCAAAAGAATACTAAAGTATGACTAAAACTGAAATTCAAGCAATTCAACCTTCAGAGTATGAGTTTGCAATTAAAAAACCTATATTTTTATGAAGAGTTTTTGATGTATGAGATTCCCATAGGGACAGGGGTTTTAGCCTTCCTGTTTGGAGGATGGGGAGCACGTCTGTTTTACCTGGTTGATGGGCTCTGGATACAGTGCGTGTTCTGTGTTACGGAGGTGGGTTTTGGCAGGGTGGAGAGAACCCCGCTTTGAGTCTGTTGGCTGTGGATGTCATTAGGCTATATATTATAAAAGGTTGCAGTGGTACAAATCTTTTATTTGCTCACTTTTAACTAAAGGAAGTCGTTGTTTAGAGTAAGAAAAAATAATCATTTTTTTCCATTGAAAAACCAGTATCATTCAGTGGGGAGAGGGGTTTACCGGAGCTACTATAAAGGACACATGGACAAAATCAAGGGGGAGGGTGGAGGTGGGGGAGGGAGGTGGGTTTGGCTGGGGTGGGGTGGAGGGATGGGGAGAAAATGCAGACAACTGTAATTGAATAACAATAAATTTTTTTTAAAAAAAGAACTTCTATTTAACCTGCTGATTTTTAAGATGTACATTCTGTGGCCCTAGCTGGTTTGGCTCAGTGGACTGAGTGCCAGCCTGTGAACCAAAAGGTCACCAATTCTTTTCCCAGTCAGAGCACATGCCTGGGTTGGGGGCCAGGTACCCAATAGGGGGAGCACAAGAGGCAACCACACATTGATGTTTCCCTCTCTTCCCCTCTCTCTAAAATTAAATAAACAATAAAAAATTTTAAATATAAAATAAATAAATAATAAAAACCAGTATCATTCATTAAATTGGGGGAAAATGTACAGATTTCTATAGATTAGCCACAGGATAAAAAATTATTCAGGCAAAGCATATCTCTGATTCACTTTAAAAAGGTTCTACATTATAGATTATAGCTAATAGTCTCTGGGTTACTGGAAGATTTGTGAGTTGAGACTTAAGACTCCAGAAATTTCACCATTTGCATCCACTCGCTGGGGGACCATTTACTTTCGAGGCTGCAGTGGAAGTGTGGATAGGAAAGGCGTGAAATGTTAGAAGGAGAACTAGGCAGAAACTCCAAAGGCTAGGGTACTATTCTCAGATCTTCTGCTAACTAATCATGTGAGCAGAGGCCACAGGCAACCTTGTGAAGTTCAATTTCTTGCTTGTAGAATTCCCACAGTAGTGGGAGCTCTGCCAATGACCAGTTGTGTGGGGCTCTAGACAAGTCACTTGAACTTCCTGAGCTTATACTCACATTCATAAAATGAAAATCATAATAGCCTACCTCCTAGATTAGTGTGAGGATTAAATGAGAAACTATATTTAAAGGATCTCTCAGGAAAACCTGAAACAGTGTAGCTACCATTATGAAAGCAATTAATCATAAGGATAAATAGTACAATTAAGTCTTGTTTTCATGAGGTTCATGTGTTTATAGCTATTTCATATTTGCATTAAAGTATCTGCGGGTCACAGAAATATTTCAGCATGGGTCTGCATAATGTATCTCTCTGCTGTATCAGAGTTTTCTTTCTCAAATTGAGGTCGTCAGAGTGGGTTTGGGTGGAGAAACAGAAAACATCAGTATGAAGTGATTATGACAGCTATGTTATCGCACTTTCTTTTCAACACAAGTTCTAGGTACGGCACCAAATCAGAGAGTTTGTTACAAGCAGGATTTAATTCAATGATTCATTGGGTGTCTGTGGACAGTCTTTTTCTTTTCTCTTTTCTTGTTGTAAATCCAGTATCAGGAAGAACAACCTTTTCAGGGAATCTACTAAAAATGTGCCAGTTCTTGTTTTTAAATTAAATGTAGATGATACCTTTGAACATCAGTTAGTAGAAAAGGTAATTTCTGAATCTTCTTCTTCACCCCTCCCATTTCTTGGCTTTAAGCACTTTATTATGCCTTTTTTTAGAGAGTTCATTTTTTTTCCTTTGCTTTTATCAGATGTGTTTTGGCACATGAAAGGAAGGATGCAGGTAGAAAAGCATTTAATGTTCCTAAAGCTAAGTTACATGTCTTTAGGGTAATTAAATTATGATTTTGTGACTCTTTAAATATGGATTATCAAACCTGATGCCTTTAGAGCATAAAGTAGTTCCTTTGAAAACCGCAGCTACCATTTCACTATTTTCTCACCTGGAGACCAACCTATCTCAAAAGAGAAAAATACGCTTTTCAACAACAACTACTGAATAGCATATTCAAATGTTCTATCTGTAAAACAAAACATACACATTATGAAAAGGACAAAACATGCACAACCTGGAAGGAAACCATGTAGCTTACACTGGCACATATTTTCACATATTTCTCTCTAAATGTACAAACAGGATCTGCTCCACAAAATGCTCCAGGATAGTATTTGTTTTAAATTTATGTAACCAGTTATGTTGCAAGATGGTATTCAAAAAGAAGCTTAAAGATGTGTTTGTTATTCTCGTCTCATATCTAACATCCTCCCTCTCTCCCTGTGCACCAATAAACAACAGAGATGAAAAAATTCTTAACATCGAGCAATACAATAAAATGCAAAGATGTTTTATGTTTAAAAAAGCATAATCATAACTAACAGATAAACTCCAGCCAGGACAGAACCTTTTGTGTAAGGAAGGGTAGAGCTCAGTTAAAGTTCAGGGGTTTCTGGCTGTTCTGTAGATCTTAAAATTTATAAGCAGATTTCCATATGTTAAACTTACATCAAACTATAACTTGAGTTCAGTTCATTAAAATGTAGCTATTGATGAGGACTCTCAATAGGATTTGCACTATTACCTTTCTCACATATTCATTTTAGTGGTCCTTTGGCAGGGCTGGGTCTCGTACTTGTGCAGATCATGACAGGCTTCACACTTCAACGCATGATTCTCTGAATCCGGAACCAGGGCATGCAGGACAAGACATATGTTTTGTGTTTCTGGAAAACGAGGCCTAGCCAAGAGTGGCTGGCATAGCCTCCTACCAGCAATCAAACCCAAGGCTCTTTAAATTGTGAGACATAGCTGGAAGGGAGGAGGGGTGTGGGGGGGGGGGGAGATAGAGAAGGGGGAGGAGGAGGAGGAGGAAGGGAGGATGGGAAAAAGGAGATGGCAAGAGACAAGAACAGAAAAGAAAAAAGAAAAGAGAAGAAAAAACTATATGGGAAAATAGATAATTTCTGTACTCCAATTCTATTGGCTTATTGCAAAGGATTCTAGCAATACTAACTCTAAACATAAATGTGTCTCTTAAATATGATTTGGAGTTTTCCAAAGATAGAGACTATTCTAAAATAATAAATCCCTTTTGGCCTAGCTAAGAAAGACTGAATCATCTTTTATTAGGAAACTTTATTTTTTCCTGGGTTACTAAAGTTGTTATATAAGGTCACAATTAGCACATTTGCTGGCCCTAATCTCAGAGAGATAAGATCAAACTCCCACCCCAAACAACAAGATAGATGGTATGTACTGATAGAGCAAATTATTTCCCAGTGAATTTATAGCTATATTTATAGCTATGGTGGGAATGCACTGCCTTGCTACCTGCGCTGACCAACATTTTTGGAAGGCTTAAGTCTAGTTCAAATAGACTTCTTGCTCAAGTTTTGGAAAGCCCTCTAGCCATTATCACTACTAAAGAAACTGTGAAGATTTCTTCTAACCAGAGGCCATGGCAATATGGAGGATCTTTCAAAGATACTGAGAAAATAAAATAAGGGGCGGGACTTAATGACAGAATAAGTATATTAAACACCCTAATTCCTTTAAATAAATTTTAACAATTTGTAAGAATTTATAGCTATTTTTGCCTGCTTTTTGACCACAACCTTTTTCACAAATTATATTAGAAATTACAATAATTTTTTAGAAGTTAGAGACCTTTTCCATGCTGGATTAGCTTATAAATTTTTCTATAAGTTAAATTTGTGAGGGCATATACATTTTCTTTGCTCCTCGTAAACTTATTTTGCAAAGAGAATAAAGCAAATTTTAATTGAATTAAAAAGAAAGCAGATACTAATAGCACTTTAAACCAGGGGTTAGCAAAATATAGGCACAATCTATTGCATAAAACCTTTGGGCTGAGAGTTTTATTTATATTTCTTAAATTATGAGAGGGAGGGAGGGAGGGGGAGAGAGAGAGAGAGAATATCAACCAGAGACTGTGTCCATAAAGCCTAAAATATTATCTGTCCTTTACAGACATAATTTGTGGCACCATTTGTAAATCAAATAATAGCCAGCTATATTTTTAAACTTTCTCACCTAAATTATCTAATAGATAAATATTTGAATCACAACACTGAAAACACACACACAAAAAAACAAAGAACAGTTTTTCACAAATTAACAATAGTATTTTACTATATAATCTCACCTGTACATACTGAACTTAATTTTAAGAAAAGGCAAAACAAAGGTACGAAGATAGAAATCAGATTACTTGTGACCTCTGGAGGGTACTGACAAGAAGGCTGTGTGAGTGCACTGAATGGGGTGATGGAAAGGTTCTATGTCTTAATTGGAGTAGTGGTTTACAGATTGCAAATTCCTCAAAAATTAAAAATAGATCAGCAATTCCACTTCTGGGTACATATCCAAAGAAATCCAAAACATTAATTCCAAAAGATACATGCACCCCTGTGTTCATTGAAACATTATTTACAATGGCTAAGATATGGAAGCAGCCCAAGTTCCCATCAACAGAAGAGCAGATAAAGAAGATGCAGTATATATATAAAGGGGCTTCTCCCACTATGTGAGTGTTCTAGGAACCCTTGTGAATCGGCATACCAGCTGGCGTTGTTTTGAGAGGCTTGTGTTTGGATTCAGTGAATTTTTTTGGAAGACTCTTTCAGCAGGTTTGCCCATTTCATGACAGGTGATTTACCAGCACACCTGCCCACGTGGTGCTGAGTGTTCAGCAGTTTTTGACCAAAAATGGCATGACCCCCATGCCCTGCTATCCCTCTGCACCTGATCTTGTCCTGAGCAACCTTTGCTTTGTTTCCCTGGATGAGAAAAGTCCTCAAAAGGAAATGTTTTGCCATGTGGAAGAGGTGCAAAAAAAATGGCAGAAGCATTAAAAGGACTCAAAATCAACGAGTTCAAAAACCACTCTGAGCAGTGGAAAAAAGTCTCGAGGTGTACTGCATCAGATGGAGAGTGCTTTGAAAGTGACTGAAGTTCAAACATGTAAGAATAAATATACAATTTTTAAAATTTTTATTGTTATTCAATTACAGTTGTCTGCATTTTCTCCCCATCCCTCTACCCCACCCCAGCCGAACCCACCTCCCTCCCCCGCCTCCACCCACCCCCTTGATTTTGTCCATGTGTCCTTTATAGTAGTTCCTGTAAGCCCCTCTCCTCACTGTCCCCTCCCCACTCTCCCCTGCCCATTGTTAGATTGTTCTTAACTTCAATGTCTCTGGTTATATTTTGTTTCCTTTTTTCTTCTATTTATTATGTTCCAGTTAAAGGTGAGATCATATGGTATTTGTCCCTCACCACCTGGCTTATCTCACTTAGCATAATGCTCTCCAGTTCTATCCATGCTGTTGCAAAGGGTATAAGCTCCTTCTTTCTCTCTGCTGTGTAGAATTCCATTGTGTAAATGTACCATAGTTTTTGGATCCACTCATTTGCTGATGGGCACTTAGATTGCTTCTAGTACTTGGCTATTGTAAATTGTGCTGCTATGAACATTGGAGTGCATAGGTTCTTTTGGATTGGTGTTTCAGGGTTCTTAGGGTATAATCCCAGCAGTGGAATTGTCGGGTCAAAGGGCAGTTCCATTTTTAGTTTTCTGAGGAAATTCCATACTGTTTTCCACAGTGGTCGCTCCACCAACAATGTACTAGGGTTCCCTTTTCTCCACATCCTCTCCAACATTTGTTTGTTGATTTGTTTATGTTGGCCACTCTGACTGGTGTGAGATGGTACCTCATTGTGGTTTTAATTTGCATCTCTCTGATGGCTAGTGATGCTGAGCATCTTTTCACATGTCTCTGGGCCCTCTGTATGTCTTCCTTGGAGAAGTGTCTGTTCAAGTCCTTTGCCCATTTTTTAATTGGGTTGTTTGTCTTCCTGCAGTGGAGTCATGTGAGTTCTTTATATATTTTGGAGATCAGGCCCTTTTCTGAGGTATCATTGGCAAATATGTTTTCCTATACTGTTGGTTCTCTTTTTATTTTAATGTTGTTTTCTTTAGCCATGCAGAAGCTTTTTATTTTGATGAGGTCCCATTTGTTTAAGAATAAAGATATAATTTTTAATAAATAAATTCTGGAGATTTTTTGGGTCCCCCCTTGAACAATGGAATGCTACTCAGTCACAAAAACAATGACATCTTATCATTTGCTGCATCATGGATGGATCTAGAGGGCATTATACTAAATGAAACAAGTCAGACAGAGAAACACTAATACCATATGGCCTCACTTATATGTAGAACATGAGACAAAATAAACAGACAAACGCCCTGGCTGCTGTGGCTCAGTGAATTGAGTACCCACCTGCAAACCAAAGGGTCACAGGTTGGATTCCCAGTCAGGGCGCATGCCTGGGTTGCAGGCCAGGTCCCCCAGAAGGGGGTGTGTGAGAAGCAACCACACGTTGATGTTTCACTCCCTCTCTTTCTCCCTCCTTTCCCTGCTCTCTAAAAACAAATAAATAAAAATCTTTAAATAGACAAACAAAACAGAAACAGTCTCAAAGATACAGAGAGCAGAAAATTGTTTACGGAACTAGGGGGTGGAGGGCTGGTAATAAAGGTGAAGGGATTAAGAAGTACAAATTTGTATTTACAAAAGAGTCATGTGGCTATTTATAAAGTACAGCATAGGGACTATAACCAATAATGTTGTAATAACTATATATGGTTCCAGGTGGGTACTAGAACTACTGGGAGGATCACTTTGTAAATTATATAATTGTCTAACCACTATGCTATACACCTTAAATTAATATAAAATAATATGGAATGTTGACTATAATTGGAAAAAACAAACAAGAAAATTTCCTTTGTTTTCTGGGCTACATATAAATATGAAAAGGCAAAGATTTACTTTTTTTACTTTAAAAATATATTTTATTGTTTTTAACCTACAGAAATAATGCACATTTATGATAACAAGTTTGAATAATACAGAGACACATAAAGGTTTTAAAAGTTGCCCACAATCCCTATAATAATGTAAAACATTATTATACCAAAGCAGATTCTTATATTACACAACTGAATATTTTAACAGAATTGATTAGGGCCTTTACATTGGCATAATAGAGTTCTGTGATTCTGCCTGCATTGCAGGTATTCAATTGTTTATTTTTTATTGTATATTTTTATATTTATTTATTTATTTAATTTACTTTTCTATTGATTATTATAATCAATATATTATTGATAAAAATATTGACTTATTGATTGCTATTACAGTTATCTCACTTTTTTCTCCCCTTTATCCCCCTTCACCTTGCAGCCCCCCACCCTCCAGCATTACCACCCTCCATAGTTCATGTCCATGGATCGTACATATAAGTTCTTTGGCTTCTCCACTTCCTATACTATTCTTAACCTCCTCTGTCTATTTTGTGCCTACCAATTATGCTTCTTATTCCCTGTATCTTTTCCCCATTTTCCGCCCCCCCCCGATAACCCTCCATGTAGTCTCCATTTCTGTGATTTTGTTCCTGTTCCAGTTATTTGCTTACTTTGTTTTTGTTTTTTAGGTTCAGTTGTTGACAGTTGTGAATTTTTTGTCATTTTGCCATTCATAGTTTTGATCTTCTTTTTCTTAGATAAATCCCTTTAACATTTCATATAATAAAGGCTTGGGGATGGTGAATTCCTTTAACCTGACCTTATCAGGGAAGCACTTTATCTGCCCTTCCATCCTAAATGATAGGTTTGCTGGATAGAGTAATCTAGGTTGTATGTCCTTGCTTTTCATGACTTGGAATACTTCTTTCCAGCCTCTTCTTGCTTGTAAGGTTTCTTTTGAGAAATCAGCTGATAGTCTTATAGGAACTCCTTTGTAGGTAAATCTCTCCTTTCCTCTTGCTGCTTTTAATATTCTCTCCTTATATCTAATCTTGGCTAATGTAATTATGATGTGTCTAGGTGTGTTTCTCCTTGGACCCAACTTCTTTGGGACTCTGAGCTTCCTGGACTTGCAAGTCTATATTTACTTTTTCCGTAAGATTTTTCATTTTCATTTTGATCTAAGACAATCCAGGGATGGGTAAAAGTAGCGTTACAGTTGCATTGTGACATTCTTTGAGATAATAAAGCTATTATAATAATCATAACCTGCATCTTTTCCATATGAACAACTATAAACCTACTTTTGCCCACCCCAGTATTTTGTTATTAATATTATACATAAAATCACATTTCTAAATGAAACATAAATACATTGTAAAATCTGTATTTTTGTTCTCTTAATAAATAAGAAAATGATAAAATGTGTATATACAGACTTAAAATTCATTATGTAAGAGATTAAAGACAAAAAAGAAGAAAAAATGCACAATTTATTGAATATGTTATAGCTCAATAAAAATCAATATAAACATACACACATTTGTGCATTAATATTTATAGACATGAACATTTTTCAGTATAATATAGGCCCTTAATGAAAGAACTACATATAGAATATGCTTCAGGAGGAAGACAATTAAATCTAAAAAGAAGAAATGGAATTAAAGAATCAATAAAGAACTAGGAAATAGATACACCTGGCAATAGACATAAATAAATATTTACTGTAAGAGAGAAGGTAATCATAAAATATAATTTAGAAGTTTTTGAAGAACAACTTGAAATACCATACAGAATATAAACCTTCATTGAGCTATGGACTGAATATTTGTACATTTCACTATGTGTACTACATTAGACTTTTAAAATGCTCCTAGAACCACAATCCTCCTCATCCACCATCATTCATGCAAAAGTAAAGGTCATCACTGTTTTAACGTCCTACCATTCACACCATGGTTGAGGGATGGGTTCTTGCCCTACAGTTATGTAGATGGCAGAGCACACAACACCTGACACTGGACAGATGAGATCAACAGCAGTTTACCAGTCACATAAACCCACAGCGCAATAAGGAGATACCTCATACCATGCAGGACCACACAGAGGTTGCACTCTGGAGCAGAATGAACAAGGAAGGGTGAAGAGAACAAGACTCTGTAGTATCACAAGACTAGGTTGCCCCTGGTTCTCACAGGAGGGCGAGATTGACTTGTTTGAATAATTCTGAGGCTGGCAAGGAACTAAAATTCACTTATCAGGGATAAGTAGGAATTGTGCCTGGTCCTTCTGATAAAGGGGTGTTGCTGAGATAAGTCTCAGCTACGGGAGCAGATTGGGGAGGGGAACTTGCAGCTAGGCTATTCACGGTGGTCCTGGTTTCTCCTAGACACTGAGGCAGTGCATAATATTGGGACTTGATTTTTAGCCTTATACCACAATCATTGCCTTGGCTAACAACTCAACTAAAGCATGACCGTGATAATGTCCGAGCGTTAGCAGTCTTTGGATAGTTAAGAGAGGAGTATATCACTCAGTACTATGTATAATTCTTATTTCTAGCAGGTCTGAGTAAATTTGAATGAAAGGAGTTGGAAATGAAAAGTATTGTAATCAGAGTGGTAGTTACACTGTTGACAATAGGGTGGTTAAACAAATAATGTAATATACCAATCACGTATCACAGAAATGTACACTTGAAACCTATATAATCTCATTGACCTATGACACCCCAATAAATAAAAAGGAAAATGACAATGATTGCTATAGCTAAACATTAAAAAACAAAATAAGACGAACAGTATGGTCTCTAAGAACTGATATTTGTTCTTCAGGGAGTGCATATGTTCATGCATATATGTGCATGTATGTGTGTGTGTAAACTCAATGTGTAATCCACTTCCACACCACTGGGAAGGCCCCGTGAGAAAATGCACTGTGTATGTCAGAGCCCCAGAGGGACTCTCCTCCTTCCGAAGGACCTGGGGCCTCATTATCAATCACTCAGACTTAAAATGCATTTTGATGAAAGAAGAAGGGGTAATCCTAGAGCAAAATTAAATTCTGTCTTTGGAGATGTCCAAAAAAGGTGAGTAGAAAATCACATGGCGGAGGTCAAAAAATAATATGTTCAAGTAGGGGAGGAGGTAGATCTGTGGGTGAGAAGGAAGTTTAAGAAACTTATGTTTTAGAAGCATGCTTCCAGCAAAGGGACATGACCCTATATATATTCATATTTCACCTTCATTTCTCCTCTATCTCCTACATGCATTCATTTCTTAAAAGTTGTTAAGTGTGAAGAAAAAAATTTCTGTCCAACATTACAAAACAATGTTGAAGCAGAACTTTTTGTTTCATTATGTTATTAACAGACTCTTCTGGAAAGTATTTAGCATTTCTAATAGATTTTGATATGTTTAAGTTTTCTTTTGGGAAGTTAGATTTTACTCACCCAGCTAATCATTGGTCTCTTAATGAGTCAAATGGCTTTTCATGTGACATTTCTTTCTTACACCTGGCTAACGATGATTTCTGTTCATCTTTAGTTTTCTATAAAGTCCACCCAAAACAAAACCTATTCTCCCTTGTGGGCAAATTTGAAATAAATCTTTGACATGTGTGCACAGTCAATTCCTTGGAAAAGTTGTTTGAAAAACAAACAAGTGTCTATTTTTCATTGTAAATAAACACATGAGAGAATGTATTTCATGACTTTAATCACTTCCCTATAGTCAAATAAAATAAGTAGAAATACAACAGAGAGCGTTGGAGAAGCAGGAGAGCAGGAGGGTGAAACTGTTAAGCCTACATTGGTTGATGACTAGATTTTAACTGGGGGAGTCAGTCCTTGCACGTAGATGTAATAGCATTTAAAATATCACCCCGATTTTTTGTAGGCACAGGGAGGGACATCCTGTATCCACTTGATGATTGGAAGCTTCCTAAATTCCTCAGAAAACAAGAAAACCCAATTCAAAATTTGAAAATACTTGCAGACAATCTATAACTTTCTAAAACATTTTCTTTAGGTATATCAAATGGAGTTCATCAGCTACAGTGGTTTTCAACTAGCACATTACTAAGTAACTCTGCCACCTCCCCTGTGTGTGTGTTTGGGGTGGGGTGGAGGGCATTTTGCAATGTCCAGAGACATTTTTGATTGCCAATGGTCACAGGAAGGAGAGAGGAGTTGTCGCTGACATCTAGTTGGTAGAAGAATGCTGCTAAATATGCTACAAAGTACAGGGCAGTCCCTTACAACAAAGAATTACCCAGCCCCCAGTGTCGATAGTGTCAAGATTGAGAAACCTTCAGCTAAAAATGTTAATGGTAATGCTTAATGATGACAGTGTCAAAGCTGGCCTGGGTAAGCAGATGAGAGTGGCCAGCTTTGACACTGTCGAAATATCAAAGTGAACAGTAAAAGAAGAATTAACTGGTATTTTTCAAAACTTTACCAAGAAAAGTCTTACAGAAATTATGTTTTCCAGATGCAGACTGAACTTTAAAAGAATAATAGTAAAGACTGCTATTTTAAGGGTTAACAGGTTTCAAGGGATTAATTTCAATAGGAATGTGGAAGTGAATATGATGGTTGAAGGAAAGGTGGGGGAGAAGGGAAGAGGGAGGGAAGGAGGGAGGGAGGGAGAGAGAGAAAGAAAGAGAATAAAAGAGAATGAATGAGAATGGAGGAAAGACAGTGAGTCTCAGCAATTAATAATATCCAGCAAAAAGGAGTTAGCTGGTTTAAGATTCTGGCTGCTGTTGCCTGGGAAAAAGCGACGAAACCAGTAACCAAGTTCAGGATAGTGTCAAATTAAGGCTGTATTCCAGTAGAGGGCTGTGAGCGGGAGCCAGGGAGTCAGATTATTGGGGAAGTTGAGGGTAAGGGGGCCAAGATAACCAGCTGAGTGCAAAACAACAGAAAGTGAAGCCAGGATAAGCAGAAAGTCACATGGAACACTGCACAGGAACTGAGTGGTAAATTTGGTGGTCGGTTTGAGAATCCCTGGAGAACGCTCTGCGGATAAGTCTGTGAGCCCAGCCACATTATAAAGTTTGTGCCCGGGGCCCTCAATCACACTCCTCTGGCTCATCAAATCCAGTCTAATTTTATCCCAGTGAAAACGGAAAGGTCTCATTTGACCTTTCCTTGGACATTGTTATGTAATGTGTAATGAACCCACATAGGAATAAACCTTATCAAGGCTCAGTTCTCAATGGGGGCAGCTACCTGCTCTATTCGTTCTGGACCCCAGAATCTTGTCAAAGCTGGTAGATCCAGATCCTGAAGGCGTTTTTCTAAAATAGTATCTCGAGTGTTATTTTATTCAGATAGTTACTAGGCAAAAAGAGAACTGATTGAAAATGACTGAACATAGGATTTTACTCTGTGATGATTTTATTTCCAGAACCATCTGGGTCAGCCTTGCCACAAACAAGAAAGGAGTCCAAACAAGATTATAGGAATTTTGAGCGTAATAGACCTTCAAAAATAAATAATAGTGAATTGAACCAGTGAAATGGGCATTGTGTCGTGAACATTATAGACCTTGGTTATTTTATTCAATCTTCCCGCCCTGCAAGATCGGAACTGCTGTATTGAATATGTCAGAAAGCTAACGCACAAATCAGGTAGGCGGGCGTGAGAGCTGGACAAAACCCGGGATCAGCATTTCATGTACAGTAGGTTTTCGTTTGCTTGTGTTTTTGGTCGATTAAAGAACTACAGGTGGAATTCAGACCTTAAACCTAAGTCTTTTATCAGTATAGGAAGAAAACTGTGTTGTGCAGTACAAATAAACATCCACCTTATTACAGAAGCACATCCTCACTAAAAAGTTGCTTATTTAAAAGGGATACATTTCCTGATCTCAACATGAGAGACTCATTCCAGTCACACAAATACCAGGGGAAGCCTTTAGACAATGTTCACGGGCAAAAAGCAGATCTAAACAGATTGTTTATTCAGTCAAAAAGACTGAAGAGATTGAAATAACAAAAGCATAGACTTCCCCATGTAGTTAACATTTCCAATATCTTAATTCCTTTGTGTAGACCCAAATTTCCATGGATGTTATGTTCCTTCCACCATAGTTCTTGGATTATAAGAACTCCCCCCCACACATTTGGGAGGAAAATGGGGGTGCATCTTATAGTCTGAATGTAGCTTACCTGGCTTGCTACAGGATATCTACTTTAAAGGAAGTTATTAAATATTTTACCACATTTTTTGCTTCAAATTTTTTTCCTATTTTCCTCCTTTAAAACCTAGGCACATCTTATGGTCTGAAAAATACAGTACTCCCAAAACTATAGCACATGGGAAATCTGAACCACGCATAGAAAAGCGACCTGTAAGTAAAGACACAGAAAGTGAAAATATTTATGAAAATTGTTAACTACAAAAGTCAGGACACAGGAAAAATATTTATCAGTGAAAATAAGCTGGGTTGTGTAAGGCAGGAGACAGTCACCAAATATTCTTGGCTCACAACAAATAAGTGCAGTTCTTGCTCACACTTCACGTCTATCATAGGGCAGCTAGAGGCTTTGCTTACCTTTGCATCTTAGGAACCCAGGCTAATAAAACTTTCTTTTCTACTACCTGCTTCCTTTACTGAAAAATCTGGAAAGTGGACTATTGAAAAGCAAACACTGCCTCAAAACTTATACCCAGAACTGATGTGCATCACTTTCATTCAAACTGCATGTGCGAAAGCCAGGCACGGAGCCAGGTCTGAGTTCCACCGACTGGAGAGCCATTCTACTTTGTGCTCACAACAAGAGAACTGATATTTGTTTAAAATTTCTCCAACAACTATCACAATCAACCCTTCTGGTCACAGATGTATAGTGGACTTTCTTTCCATCAGAAAATGTGTGCCCTCTTCTTAAGCCCTATCCAATCACTATGTGCCTCCTTCCCAAGACCTATCCAATCAAGATATTTAGCTAGAATTTTATATTTTAAATTTTCTCATTCTGCTTTCTGGGTGTAGAATTTGGAGGGACCAAAGAATGTTATTTACCATAGCCATAAATAATAAAAAAATTAAGAAAGACTAATAAATATACAGGATCAATCTGCCTATCTATTTATTTAGACCTATTGGTAGATAAAGATATCTGTCTCTATAAATAAAGATAGACAGATCTTGCACCTTTCCTGCACCTATCTATAAAGACAGATGGAGATCCACATCTCTAATATTTATTGGTATAGATATACATGAATGAATGATAAAGTTATAAGAGGCATATTATAGATATCTAGAGAAAGAAATAAGACTTTATAAAAAAATCTAAATAAATAAAACTGATCATGTCTCCACTTTGGATTTTTATATGTCATTGCTGAATATTGTTAAAATATAAATTCTCTTCCTTGTGTTCCATGAATACAAAAATGTTTTTGATCTATTGTGGAAGTAAAATTCTTAATATAATGTTCAGGTGAAGAATTGATTATAGGAATACCCATGAAATATTTGAAAACAAAATGATGCTGAAAAGAGCTATCTAGATATCAATATATATTTTAAAAGTTATAAAGCATTATCTCAGGAATCAATAATTAGATTTAAAGAATAACCCAGGAGAAAAATTATGTATATGTCAAATTTTAATTTGTATTAAGGTTGTTTTTTAACTAAGTGAAAAATTATCCATTATTCAGCAATGTTACTGTAAATACTGTCCCTGAAGAGGGGGAAGTCAGTGACAGAAAAAATATTTGAATAAATAATGACTAAAATGTTTTCCAAATATGATAAAAATAATAAATTCATAAATCCAGGAAAATCCACAACACACAAGAAAGAAATTTTATATCAAGACACATCATATCACATTGTTCAAAGCCAGAGGTAAAAAGAAAATCTTAACAGCATTAGAAGAAAAACCCCAACTTACATATCAAGGAACAAAGACAAGAATGACAGCAGGTTTTCTTTTGGAAACAATGTACATGAGTTGACAGTGAAGCAACATCTATTAAGTAATGGAGAAAAAAGTCAACCTAGAATTTCACATTTAGCAAAAATCTTTTGAAAATGAAGGTCAGAAAAAAGTTTTTTTTTTTTTCCATAATTTGACCACCAGAAGACTCACACTACAGTCAAATATTAAAGGGAACCCTTCAGGTGGAAGGAATATGACATCCATGGAAATTTGGGTCTACACAAAGGAATTAAGATACTGGAAATGTTAACATGGGGAAGTCTATACTTTTGTTATTTCAATATCTTTAATATATAATTCATTAAACAAAACAAGAATTTGGTAAGGAGAGTTTATATTATATAATAAGATGTAAAACTAGATATATTACAATCATACAGGAAGATCAGAAGAAGAGAAGTGGAAGTTACTAGTTTAAGTCTCCTATACAACATGGGATGTGGTACACTATCACTTGAAGGATAGTGTAATAAACTAAAGATACACGTTGTAAATCACTAAAATGAAAAAGAGTTATAGCTAATAAGCTCCAAGGGAGATAAAATAGAACAATAAAAATATGCATACATTTTAAAAAGACAGAATGAGGTAAGCTGGAACAAAGAATAAATGGGACAAATAAAAACAAGCAATAAGATGATATATTTAACTCTTAACATGTTAATAGTCACATTAAATTTAAATAATAATACCCCAATTTAAAGGAAGACGTTACCAGATTGGACGTAAAAAGCAAGACCTAATTATAACCTGCCTATTTAAAAGTAGAGAAAACCTGGCTGGTGTAGTTCAGTGGATTGAGCATAGGCTGTAGACCAAAGGGTCGCTGGTTCGATTCCCAGTCAGGGGACATGCCTAGGTTGTGGGCCAGCCTGCCAGTGGGAGCCACGTAAGAGGCAACCATACATTGATATTTCTCTCTCTCTCTTTCGCCCTCCCATCTCCTCTCTCTAAAAACAAAATAAAGAAAATCTTTAAAATAAATAAATAAAAGCAGAGAGAAAAAATAGGTTATAAGAAAAAAATTGGAAAAATTTATACCATGCTAATACTATTTAAATAAAAGCTAGAGTAGTCATGTTAATATTAGACAAAGCAGATTTCAGAATAAAAAATATTACCAGAGATATAGAAGGTAATTTCATAATGATAAAAGTTATAATTTATTAAAAAGATATAGTAATAATAGTTTATTCACCTAATAACAGAGCTTCAAAATACATGAAGTCAAAAGTTATAGGACTGTAAGAAAAAACAGGCAAATCTGCAATTATAGCCAAACATTTCAATATCTCTCCCTCCATAGTTGAAAGAATAAGCAGATAGAAATTTAGTAAAAGCACTGAAATTCTGAATACTATTTATCAATCAACTTGACTCAACATTTATAAAACACTCCACCCAGCAAGAGCAGATTATTTGTTCTTTTAAAGTGCAATACATGTTTACCAAAACTATAAACCATAGTTTATGCCATAAAATGAGGTTTAATACATTTAAAATAATTAAAGTCATATAACACAGTTCACTAAACATAATGCAGTTAAATTAGAAATCAAAACAGAAAGATATCTATAAAATCCACAAATATTTATAAACCAAAAATAAATTGATATACTGCTTTGATAAATTGATATAATTAAAAGTCACTTAAGATATTGGAGAGATAAAAATATCAGTGCCTCATTAACACCTCTCAGAGAAAGTGGAAAGCACAGAACAAACACTACAGAATATCAGCTGATAAAGAGAAATAAGGTTTCAAGTTCTCCAAGAATGCAGAAAAAAAAAAAAAGGAAAAGACTCTATCAGAAATAATGATATATAATGTAGCATGTAAATGATCAAGAAGTTCCAATTTTAAAGTAGTAAGTATTTCTGGAGAATCAGAAAGATACAGGTCTAGAAATATGTTTTAATATTAAGTGAAAACAGTTTCCTGAGTGGTAAAAAGCAAGGGTAGTAACATTCAAAGCACCGTTTGTCCAAAAGCTTTGCCCACCTGCCATAACGATGCCGCTAAAGCCGTGAGTCTATCTACTGAAATCCCCCAGATGAAGAAACGGATGTGTGCGATGACAGCATCGTGGCAAATGACAAGACAGAACACAGGCGCGGATCACCTCCCCCAGGCAGGGCAGAACCTAGCTATTGGGAAACGTATGTCCCCAGCTCTCCAAATGAAGCGTGTCTTGATAAGCTCAGACACGTGAAAAATAATCTATTCCCTAAACGAATGGGGTGTTAAAACCCACGTCACACAATCTGGGTGTTGTCATGCTGTATGATGTTGTTTTGAGCAGAGAATAAAAGGGCAATAGGGAAACCACATCTGACTAGTCACTGGCTTTCTAGGAGGTTTTCAGTATTGGCGTCAGTTTTAAATTAGAAAAATTAAATGTTAATCTGGCCTAGAGAAGACAGTCATAGCCAAGATTTTGGGAATTACACAATAGAATCGGCAAGGTGATGTGCAAAATGCAACGTATATTAACCATGTACATTAACTAGATCAGTGGTTTTCAGTTGGGGCACTTTTGTCCCCCAGCGGACATGTGGCAATGTCTGGAGACATTTTGGTTGTCACAACTAAAGTCGTAGTATTTAAAGGGGTAGTATTGGCATCTAGTAGGTAGAAGCCAAGGATGCTGCAAAACATTCAGCAACACAGAGCTACTCTTCATAATAAAAGTCATACAGCCCAAAATACCATATTGTTACGGTTGAGAAACACATTCTAGGTATTTTATTTGAAATAAGCATAAGATAATCACATTTAGAAGTTGTTAATTATAGAAAAAATAGTTTCCATTACATATACTTTATAATCTAGCAATACATTTATTACATATTACTTATTATATTTTGTTACTCTTCATTTGTTTGTTTGTTTAAATAGGGCTTATGCATTTAGGGGTAAAGGAGTATCACACATAGCCCAGGGAGCTGACAGTGGAGAAGATAAGGCAACAAAAAAGTATAAGTGCAGCCCTGGCTGGGTGGCTAAGTTGGTTGGAGTGCTGCCTTGTGCACCAAAAGCCTGTGGGTCCCATCCCCGATGAGGGCACACGCCTAGGTTTCAGGTTTGATTTTGGTTGGGGAGTGGATGGGAGGCAACCTATCAATGTTTCTCTCTCACATCCATGTCTCTCTCTCTCTCTTTTTCTCTCTCTCAAATCAATAAACATATCCATGGGTGAGGATTTTTAAAAAAAACTGTAAGTATAAAAAGCAAAAAGTGGTAAGAAAAAAGTAAGAACAAACACAACAGTTAAGAAAAAACAGCAAATATAAAACAATAAATTTGTTAAATAAACAAGAAGCTATTTGAAAAGACTTGTGAAATATGAAGGGGGGCCCCAAAAACCCCAAAATTTATTTATAAAAATTGTGTATTTATTCTTGCATGTTTAAACTTCAGTCACCTTCAAAGTACTCTCCATTTGATGCAGTACACCTATTGAGATGTTTTATTCCACTGCTCAGAACAGTTTTTGAACTCATTGATTTTGATGCTTTTTAGTGCTTCTGCTGTTTCTTGTTTCTCCTCTTCCACATCAGCAAAATGTTTGCTTTGGAGGATTTTGTTTTTTGTTCAGGGAAACCAAAAAAGTCACTTGGGTAGAGATGGGGTAAATGGGGGGGAGGCCATGGGGGTCATGGTGTTTTTGGTCAAAAACTGCTGAACACTCAGTGTGGTGTGGGCAGGTGCACTTGTAAATCTTCCATCATGAAATGAGAAGACAGGTTGAAAGAGTTCCAAAAACATTCACTGAAACTGAATGCAGCCTCTCACACCAACACCAGCTGGTACTCTGATACAGATGGGTTCCTAGAACACTCACCTAGCAGGGGAAGGCTGTACTACAAGTGGCCCACCCTCCAGAAGATAATTCTGGGTTTTTTTGATCCCTCCTTGTATATAAAATATCAGGAGACTCATTATAGTTTTTAAATAAAGGAAAGAAAATAAGAAAAGAAAGAAAAAAACATGAGGAATAAAAGAATAGATACACAGACATGAAGGAAGTAAAATATTATAATTAAATGCTATATAAAAAACTTTAAAAAATACCAGTCAGGTAAAAACTTCATAACACACAAAATAATACAGTTTGTGGATGCATGTATATGTAATCAAACATAAAACAGCGTTATACACAAGTTCAGAACAAGAGAGGGAGAGAGAGACTTGAGACTTTGAGACTTTAGCTCCATGTAAGATACTTTATTTTAAAAAATAGGATCTGAAGCAAATTCAATAAAATATTAACATCTGTTAAATCTGGGTGGTCAAGTACTTTAGTGTTTGTTATCTCATTTTGATCTTTTCAGAATATAGAAATGTTTCATAATACAAAATAGAGAGAAAATTTTTAAATGGTTTTTGTCATAGAATTCTGGCAAAGCTCTTTTAAACAGCTAAGTAAATTAAATCTGTTGATTTTTCTCAGGCCTATTTTCCCAGTCAAATAATTCAAGTAGATCAGGAATGCAGGAATAATTTCTATTTTTTAAAAAATATAATCCCCTCTGATTTCACTTTGATAAATTGTAGGAGTAAATTAAGCATTTTTCTGGGAATACTTATCACAATAAATGTCATGGATCTAAATCCCGAATCCCAGTCAAGATCGTGGAGACATTGCATTGTAACGATTATCAGACAACCAAAAAACGAAGGTGTGAGCCAAGCTCTTAGGCGGCGGCAATTACCACGAGCACTGCTCCTCCTCTGACAGGCAGGTGTTTCTGCCCAGCCTGACCTTGCCATGGCTCTGACATGTCACAAGGTGTGAACTCAGAGTTGCCTGCCCCAAATGTCCTGCTTGCCAACACGGTGTCCAACTTCTTGCCGTCTCTGGGCCACACTGGAAGAGTTGTCTTGGGCCACACATTAGATACACAAACACTAACAAAAACAAACAAAAAAAATCTCATAATGTTTTAAAGTAAATTTATGATTTTATGTTGGGCTGCCTTCATGGACATCCTGGGACACATGGGGCCCGTGGGCCACAGGTTGGACACCCCTGAAGCACTCAACTATTCAGGGGCTGTTCACCACACTCCACAGTTCAACATCTAACACATCTCTCAACCCTGCAGCCGCTGCCCCTCTCCTCTTCCCACTCAAGGTCCTTGCCGCTGTCTGTGGAGACCACCCAAGCCCTCTTGCTTGCCTCAGTCTCGGGGTATTTTCACCAACCTCAGGAAGACTGCACTTTTTTCCTCTCTTTTACCATCAGACTTCATCTCCTTCCTCCTGGGAATCACTCAATTCAACTCACACCAAATGTGCCTAGACTCTCCTCAAAGACAAGTTTGAGTTGGGGTCATGGTTTGAGTTCAACATTCATTTTTATTTCTGAGTTTAAAAAGCTGTTAGTTAGTCCTTTGGGCCTGGAGCTCAGAATTCAGTGCACAAAACTTGGCTTCTGTTTTGCGACATCTCGGAGAAAGACAGAGTACCCCTGAGAGCAGGTTCTACAGCAGCTTGAACAACAGACCATTTGATAATTCCACTATATTTTGCATAAATATCATGCGATTCCATTCCTTTACACTGTTTCTGCCAATTGTCCAGATATAAAATCATACGGCCTTTGAGGAGAGTCTCTATTACGCTTTAGCATTTTGATTGGGGGGAGCTCTTCTAACCCTGCAGTTTCTTCAAAATACCAGGTTGGGTGCCAGGATGTCAATGTACAATGTACCTTCAGTCTGCCAATTCATCTAGCACACCTTGCGCTTTTAGCATTATTTTTTCTCTCACCTTTGACCTGTATCAATCAAAAGACAGATTCAGAGTGGGAAACGCCCTAAGGTCTTCATCAGGACTGATTGAAGCCAAGAATTAATTGTCTCTCTGCTATATCCTTTCTCATTTTCTCGATGGACCTTTTGCACTGTATCCATCTCACTGCTTTTGGCTGGCTTCCTTTCTCTAATTTATTTAAAGAACTGCATACGATAGGCACTGCTGTTCCTTGTAGAAAGCTTTCAAAAGTTTTTTTGGAGGGGGTTTGTTTAGTTTTGAGTTTTCCTCTGACTGCCCCTGTTTCCTGAGCTCCCTTATTGCTTCTCTTGGGCAGTCCTTCTACTTTTTAAAAGATGCTTTCACCCAGAATAGCCTCCTGGATGTTACTGTCAGTAAAGCAGGCAGCATTGTGTTTGAATGTCTGAGCTTGCGATACATGTTACACACATTTCCTGGCTCCCTGGCCTTCTCATTTACAGGTATTTGGTATTTTTAGAAGTCACTGGGCTTTCTATAGGCACTTGAAAGTATATAAATATACACATATATATATATATATATTCTTTTTTATTTTTTCCAAAATTAACACCTAAAGTTGTGTTATGGTTCCTGTCACTCTTTTCTAAAATTGAATAACCTAGGGATTTTTTTCCTGTTCTCTCTATAATATTGAACTCATTTCCTTTGTGATTATTGAAAACTTACCACTGTACTTCCTGAATTAGCTCCTATTCATTGCTCAGAATCTAATTTTGTGGATATACCAGTTACTTATCGCTGTGCTACAAGCCAACTCCAAACTCAGTGGCTTCAAATGAGCATTTCTTACAGCTCATGAGTCTAAGGATGAAGCAAGCAGTTTTTCTGGTCTTGGCTGAGCTTACCCATGTGTCTGTGGTTGAGTAGGTCAGCTGTAGGTTGAGTAGGCAGCTCTAGGCTAGGCCCTTTCACATATATGGAGGTCAGCTGGCTATAAACTAGTCTGGGATGAACGCGGCCGGGACAATTGGACTTTTTTCACATGGTTTGTTGTTCTCCAGTGGCCTAGTACAGGCTTATTTAAATGGTGGTGGCAGAGTTCTCAGAAAGTATGGAAGAGGGAAAGATGTCTTAAAGTCTAGACTCATAACTGTCATATCATCACTTGGCCACATTCTTATTGGTAAAAGCAAATCATAAGGCCAGCTTGGATTTTGTGGGTAGGGGAAAAAACTCTAGTCCTTGAAAGAGAAATTGCAGTCATGTTATAAGATGCATAGACAGAGGGAGGGGACAAATTAGGGCCATTTTTATACTTAATCTTCCTGCCATGGTTGATTTCCTTTAATTCTTAATTCAAAAGATCAAATTGAACCAAAAAAATATTTACTGAGAGCCTACTATGACCAAAACACCTTACTAATCACTGAGAGGATCCTACTCTGGAGAAACTTGAAATATTAGGATATAAGAAGGTGAAAGTTAAGCACTATTTGCAGTCTTGATTTATGAATAGGCTATGATACACAATTTCTTTCTCCCAGTTGATTATTTAAAATCTGGAATGCATTTTCCCATAGAATTATAAATGATAATTTGGAATGCAGACAAAAACATTTTAAGCTATAATTTATGGTATAAAATATAGTGCTCAGTTATACCAAAAATATAGAAAATAATTACCTTTCTGAGAGGTTTATATTTAAACATGGATTCCGTAATTAGTGCTGAGGAAACACCAGTAAGTCTCTCATAGCATCCTTCCTACTCCCTAATTTGAGGATAGAGTCAGAAAATGACTCACTCTGAAGGTAGGAAAACTGCATTACACACCTTAATATGCTAAGCATATCTGTATCTATTTCTTCCTTCCTTCCTTCCTTTCTTCCTTTTCTTCCTTCCTTCCTCCCTCCCTCCCTCTCTCTCTTTTCCTTCCTTTCCTCCCTTCCCTTCCCTTCCCATATCTTCCCTTCCTTTCCCTTTCCCTCCTTCCTTCCTTCCTCTTTCTCTCTTCCTTCCTTCCTTCCTTTCTTTCTTCCTTCCTCTTTCTTTCTTCCTTCCTTCCTTTCTTTCTTTCTTTCTTTCTTTCTTTCTTTCTTTCTTTCCTTCTTTCCTTCTTTCCTTCTTTCTTTTTTTATTTTTTCTTTCTCTTTCCTCACCTGAGGATATATTTATTAATTTTAGAGAAAGCAGGAGGTGTAGGGGTATAGAGAGAGAGACATCGATATGAGAGGGAAACATTGATTGGTTGCCTCCCATGCTTGTCCTGACCACAGACCCAGGTATAGAACCTGTAACCTATGTATGTGCCCTGAACAGAGGTCGAACCCACCACCTTTTTGGTGTATGGGTTGAGTCTCCAACCAACTGAGCCTCCTGGCCAGGGCATGGTAAGCACTTTTAAATGTATCATCTTCAATATTGGAAAGCCACATGAAAATGAATGAAACTCGACTATTCTTTGTCACCATAAACAAAAATTATCCCAAAATAGATCAAAGACCCAAAATAATAAAATACATAAAAGAAAACATAGGTACCAAACTTACGGACCTTGGTCTTAGAGAAGACTTTATGAATTTGACCTCAAAGACAAGGGAAGTAAAAGAAAAAAATAAATGAATATCACTATATCAAAACTAAAAAGATCTGCACAACAAAAGAAACTATCATTTTAAAAAAAGGCAACCAACCAAATGGGAGTAGACATTTGCAAACAACATGTCCGGTAAGGGGTTAGTATCCAAAGCGTAGAAAGAACTCATACAACTTAACAACAACAAAAAATCCAATTACAAAATGAACAGAGGGCCTGAACAAACACTTGTTCTAAGAAGAAATAATATGGGCCAACAGATATATAAAACAATACTCAGCCTCACTGGCTATTAGAGAAATGCAAATCAAAGACACAATGAGATAGCACCTCATACCTGTGAGAATGGCTGTTATCAACAAACAAGTAACGTAAGAATTGGAGCGGTTGTGGAGAAGAAGGACCCTCGTACACTGCTGGTGGAATTGTAAGCTGGCGCAGTCACTATGAAAAATAGTATGTAAGTTCCTCAAAAAATTAAGAATAGAGTTACCATATGACCCAGCAATGTCTCTTTTGAGTATCCACCCCAAAACTTTGAAAACATTTATTTGTAAAGATATATGTTCCCTACGTTCACTGCAACACTGCCCATGGTGGCCAAGACATTGAAATAACCAAAGTGTCCTTCCACAGATGACTGGATAAAGATGTGGTGCATATATGTGTACACAATGGAATACCACTCAGCCATAAAAAAAGATGAAATACTGCCATTTGTGACAACCTGAATGGATCTTTAAAATGGCATGCTTGGAGAAATAAGTCAAATACAAACCTGTGATTTTACTCACGTTTATGATGTAAAACTAAAAGCCACCAATGAAAAACACAAACAAGCAAAAACTCATAGCAACAGCATGGTGCTTGCTTCCCAGAAGGAAAGGGGTCAGGGGAGGTAGAAAAGGGTCAAAGGGGTCAAATACATGGTAACAGAAGGGACAACTTCAGGTGGCAAAAACAAATGCAACATACAGATGATGTATTATAGAATCGTGCAGTGAAAACTATATAATTTTATTAACTAAAGTCACCCCAATAAATTTAATTAAAAAATAAAAAGAAACATGAAATTGAAGTCCCCTGAACTGCTCACCAAGCTATCACACCACAGGAGTGTTGTTCGTAGGAGTATGAGTCTTCTGGTTAGTGGTGTGGCAAAAATGTCTCAGGATGGGGATAAGTGATCAAGGTTTTTCATGAAAAAAAGTAAACATGTTTAAAAAATTCATAAATTCCTTTTAGAACTTACTGTTATTTCCTAGAATAATTGCTCAGCTTCTCTAAGAAAGCTTATTAAGCCTATTTTGGTTTTCCCTTACCTTGGGAAGGAGAAGCCCTACTAGCTAGTACTCCAACTCCTGAAACCTTCTCTCTTAGACCTAAATACCCAGTTTCCTGTGTGTTTTATTGGCATGTCTTAAAAAGCCCTTTGTAATCAACTTATGGGCTATAAAAGTTTGTTTCTAAGGTCATTTATTTGAACTTGGAATTGATTGTTTTTGTTGCAACAATATTGTAAGTCAAGAGTCACAAATTTTAGTATGTCCAGGAGAGAACAGGCAGGGCCAAGTGTCAGACAATAGAGGGTAATAGGGACAGTGGTGAATAAGAGAGTGCAGGTCTCCATGGAAAGCTCTGTAATTCTTATTAACAACAACAACAACATTGCTAGCCAAACAAAATAGGCCTGCAGATCAGATTTCTTGACAACATGCCATCTTGATTATTAATGTCATGTGACTTATAGAGTAGTCCCAAAAGGCTTCCCACTCTTTAACCATAGTAAAATAGAACAGTCCTTTACTATATTTAGAGTTAAATTTTCTGGTCTTGGAAAGCTGAGCTTCATACTCAAACTGAAATGGTCTGAACAAAATATGGTTCCTTCAAAGTCTATGCCTGAGCAGCTCACCAGCCTCCTACTCTTAGATACATTAAGATAGGTATATTAAACCTATGTTCTAATTTGGGGGAAATTCACATCTTTACTAATGTTGATTCTTATAATTCATGAACACATTATGTCTCATTTATTTAGATCTTTGATTTCTTGCACTAGAATCTTGCATATTTTAACATATAAAATCTGAAATATATTTTGTTTAATAAGAATGCTAAGAGCAAATATTCTTGCTTACCTCATTCCTGATCCTTTGGGGAAAGTATTCAGTCTTTCACTTAACATTCAACATCTATAAACACCCTACTGTTAAATTTAAGTATTATAATGTTAGCAGTAGGGTGTTTATAGATACATTTTATCCAGTTATATAAGTTCTCATCTGTTTCTAATGTTTTTACAGAGAGTTTTTGTCATAAATGGATGCTGAATTTTGTCAAATGTTTTTCCTATATCAATTGATATGATCATGTCATATTTGTTCTTTAATCTGTTAATGTAGGGGATGACACTGAATGATTTTTAAATTGAACTAATAATATCTAACCTCACATCCCTGGAATAAGACCCACTTGGTGATGGTGCATAATTTTTTCATATGTTGCCTAATTTTATTTGCTAATATTTTGTTGAAGATTTTTGTTTCTATAGTCATGATATATATAGCTCTGTATTTTTATTTTTCTTACTGTTTAGGTATCAGGGTAATACCAGCTTCATGAAATTAAGGGAAGTATACCATTTTCATCTATTTTCTGGAGAAGGACCTTAGTCCATTTGGGCTTCTTTAACAAATTACTACAGACTGGTTAGCTCAGAAAGAACAAAAATTTATCTCTCACAGTTCTGAACACTGCAAGAAAAAGAATCAATAGGCCAATATTGCTTTCAAATACAGAGGCAGAAATCCTCAACAAAATACTAGCAAACTGTATTCAATACCATATTAAAAGGATTATACACCATGGCCAAATGGGTATACATATGCCTGGAATCAAAGACGTTTCAACATATGAAAACAAATCAATGTGATGCACTGTACAATAAAATAAAGTATAAAAATCACATAATCATCTCAATAGATGCAGAAAAAGCATTTGAAAACATTCATGATTAAAAAAAAAAACTTTCATGATAAATAAAGAACTACAAAAATTAAGAATAGAGCAACAATTACCTCATCATAATGAAGATCAACCATATGAAAAAACATATAGATAAAATCATACTCAATGGTGAAAAAATGAAATATCTTCCTCCAAGATTAGGAAGAAGATAAGGATGCTCACTCTTGCCACTTATATTTAATAAAGTACTGGAAGTCTCAGTTAGAACAATTGGGCAAGAAAGGGAAGTAAAAGCATCAAATCAGAAAGAAAAAAGTAACATTATCTGTTTGTAAATGATATTATTACATATGTAGAAAACTCTAAAGATTACACATACATGTCCACACACAACTTTTAGAATTGTAAAAAAAAAGTCCAGTACATTTGTAAGATAAAAAAAATCAAGATGCAAAAATCTGGAATCAAGATGGCGGCGTAGGTAGACACACTGCACCTCCTCGCACAACCAGAACTGACAGAAAATCGAATGGCAAGGAAGTCTGACACCAAGGAGATAAAAAATAAACATTCATCCAGACCGGTAGGAGGGGCGGAGACAGCAGCCAGGGCAGAGAGGACTCGCATTGCTGAGGCTGGACTGAGACTGGAAGAGTGTGGGATGAAAGGGGCAGGCAGTCTGGCCACTAGCAGACCCTGCGGCCCCACATTCATACACAGATAAACCGAACAAACAGCGGGACCGAAGCAGACATGTAACCCAGGGCTCCAGTGTGGGGAAATAAAGCCTCAAACCTCTGATTGAAAACACCCGTGGGAGCTGGGGCAGCAGCAGGAGAAACTCCCAGCCTCACAGGAGAGGTTGTTGGAGAGACCCGCTGGGGCCTACAGTGTGCACAAGCCCACCCACTCAGGAACCAGCACCAGAGGGGCCCAATTTCATTGTGGGTAGCAGAAGGAGTGACTACAATCTGGTGGAGAGTGGAGCGGGTGCCATTGCTCCCTCTCGGCCCCTCCCACAGGTACAGCATCACAGCACAGCAACCAGCGTTACCCCGCCCCGGGGAACACCTAAAGCTCTGCCCCTTTAAGTAACAGAAGCACCAACACACACACACAAAAATGGCCCAAATGACAGAACACTTCAAAGCTCCAGAAATAATTCAACTAAGCAGCGAACAGATAGCCAACCTATCAGATGCACAGTTCAAAACACTGGTAATCAAGAAGCTCACAGAATTGGTTGAATTTGGTCGAAAAGTAGATGAAAAAATGAAGGCTATGCTAAGAGAAACAAAGGAAAATGTACAGGGAACCAATAGTGAGGCGAAGGAAACTGGGACTCAGATCAACGATGTGGACCAGAAGGAAGAAAGAAACATCCAACCAGAAAAGAATGAAGAAACAAGAATTCGGAAAAATGAGGAGAGGCTTAGGAACCTCCAGGACATCTTGAAATGTTCCAACATCTGAATTATAGGGGTGTCAGAAGGAGAAGAGGAAGAACAAAAAATTGAAAACTTATTTGAACAAATAATGAAAGAGAACTTCCCTAATCTGGCAAAGGAAATAGACTCCCAGGAAGTCCAGGAAGCTCAGAGAGTCCCAAAGAAGCTGGACTCAAGGAGGAACACACCAAGGCACATCATAATTACATTAGCCAAGATTAGACAGAAGGAGAGAATCTTAGAAGCAGCAAGAGAAAAGAACACAGTTACCTACAAAGGAGTTCCCATAAGACTGTCAGCTGATTTCTCCAAAGAGACCTTACAGGCAAGAAGGGACTGGCAAGAAGTATTCCAAGTCATAAAAGGCAAGGACCTACATCCAAGATTGCTCTATCCAGCAAAGCTATCATTTAGAATGGAAGGGGAGATAAAGTGCTTCTCAGATAAGGTCAAGTTAAAGGAGTTCATCATCTCAAGCCCTTATTATATGAAATGTTAAAGGGACTTATCTAAGAAAAAGAAGATAAAAAATATGAATATTAAGAATGACAGCAAACTCACAGTTATTAACAACCACACCTAAAACCAAACCAAAAGCAAACTAAGCAAACAACTAGAACAGGAACGGAACCTCAGAAATGGAGCTCACATGGAGGGTTATCAACAGGGGAGTGGGAAGGGGAGAGGGGGGGAAAGATACAGAGAATAAGTAGCATAAATGATAGGTGGAAAATAGATAGGGGCAGGGTAAGAATAGTGTAGGAAATGTAGAAGCCAAAGAACTTATATGTATGACCCATGGACATGAACTATAGGGGAGGAATGTGGGAGGGAGGGGTGGGCAGGATGGAGTGGAGTGAGGGGGGAAAATGGGACAACTGTAATAGCATAATCAGTAAATATATTTAAAAAAATAAATTAATTAAATTAAAATTTTTAAAAATGATGCAAAAATCTGTTGCATTTTTATACAGTAACAACGAACAATCCAAAATGAAATTAATGAAATTTAAAAACAACCTCATTTATAATAACATCAAAAAGAACAAAATACATAAGAATAAACTTAACTAAGGAAGCAAAGACTTGTACACTGAGAACTCCAAAACATTATTAAAAGAAATTAAAGAAGACACAGATAAATGGACATATATCTTGTATTCATGGTTTGGAAGACTTAATATTGTTAGAATGTTCACATTGCCCAAGGTGATCTATAGGTTCAATGTAATCCCTATAAAAGCCCCAATGAATTTTTTACCGAAATTTTTTTAAAATTCTCATTCATAGAGATCCACAAAGAATCCCAAATAGCAAAAAAAAAAAAAAAGGTTGAGAAAGAAGAATAAATATGGATGCCTCCCACTTCTGATTTTAAAACACATTACAAAAATAAAAATAGTATACTACTGTTAAAAAGAAAGACACAAAGCAATGGAACTGTATAGAGAGCCCCAATGTAAGTCCACGCTTATACTTAAGTGTGCCAAGTGACATTAATACAAGGGTGCCAAGAATAAGCAATGGAAAAAAACAGTCTCCTTAACAAATGGTGCTGGGAATCCTGAAAATCCACATGCAAAATAATGAAATTGGACTCATCGCACAACATTTAAAAAATCAACTCAAAATGGATCAAAGATTTTTAACAAGACCTAAATCTATAAGCCTCTTAGATGAATACATAAGAGAAAAGCTTTGTGACATTGGTCTTGGCAATGATTCCTTGGATATGACAACAAAAGCAGAAATAATCAAAGCAAAAATAAACAAGTGTCCCCTAAAAATGTTTCAAACTAAAAAACAAACAAACAAAAACATAAACACAGCAAAGCAATCAGAGTAAAGCTTTAGAGTGAAAGGCAAACTACAGGATTGTGAGAAAATATTTACAAACCATATATCTGATAAGATGTTAATATCCAAAAATATAAAAGGAACTCTTACAACTCAAGAGCAAAAACAAACATCCTAATTTTAAAGGAAGACAAAAAATTGAATAGACTTTTCTCCTGAGGATGTAGAAATGACTAATGGACGATGAAAATATGCTCAGGATTACTAATCATCAGGGAAATACAAATCAAAATCACAATGCAATATCACCTCGCACCTGTTAGGATGGCCTTTATCAAACAAAATGAGAATCACAAATGTTGGCAAGGATGCGGACAAACCGCAACTCTGTGCATTCTTGGTGGGAATGTCAAATGGTGTGGCCACTATGAAGAAGAGTATGGAGACTCTTCACAAAAATTAAAAATAGAACTACCATATGCTCCCACAAGTCCACTTCTGAGTATTCATCCAAAGGAACTGAAATCAGGATCTTAAAAAGATAGCTGCACTCCCATGTTCCCTGAAGCACTGCCCATTGATGGATGAATGGATAAGTAAAATGTATGTACATATAACGAAATAGTATTCAGCCACAAAAAGGAAAGACATACTGTCATATGGCTTCAAATGTTTGATCCTAGAGGACACTGTGCTAAGTGAAATAAGCCAGTAACAGAAGGACAAATACCACATGATTCTACTTATAACAGATATTTAAAGAGTCAAATTCATTGAAGCAGGAATTGGATTTTTTTTTTTTTTTTTTTTTTGCTAGGAGCTAGAGGGGAATGGGAAGTTGCTGTTCAAAATGTATAAAGATTCAGTGATGTAAGATGAGAAAGTTCTAGAGGTCTGTTAAGAGGGAAGCTCTCATGTTATGTGTTTTTAACACAATAAAATGTGTAAGGAAGTCTATGCTAATGATAGTGATGACAATAATAGGAAAAGAACTGTATTAAGGCAAAGCTTGATATAATACAGATGCATAGATTTTTTTTCCCTTAGGAATCTTAGGTTACATGTTCTCATAGACTCTACAAATAATTTTATTATTATATTTTTTGAAGGAAAGTTATCATTATTAATGTATGACATTACTGCCTCCCATCTTTGCCTTTTCCCCTAGAAACACAATTTTATAATACGGTGTTTGAATTCACAAATGTCTTTGGGACTTAGAACCTCCCACTCCATCACCTACCAATTGTATGGCCCAAGGGAAGTTTCTTGGTCTCTCTATGCCTTAGTTTTCTCATAGGTAAAATAAAGTTAATTATCCATGTTTTATGGAAGACTTTGGACAAATTTAATGAGGTTAAATTTATTAGAGAAATGTATGGCCCATAATAAGCAGTCAATAAATGATATTAATAGTTGCACTTTCCAAAAATACAATGTGATTAAATCAGATTGCTTTGACCTAGCATGAAGCACTACGAGAGGGCAGAGTGCATGCTGAGCCAGCATCAGAGCATGAGTTGTCCCTTATGTCAATTTATCAGGTTTTTGAGGTTTCATAGATCTCTGGAGCTATAGTGTATATAGCTCAAATGACTTTTAAAAATTTCTACCCTCAAATTATATGATAAGTATGTAGATATTCAATGTATCCATAAGTGTGGGTCAAAATAATTCAATTTTATTTATTAAATTTATTTCTTTCTTATTTCTTTGCTTTTTCATAGAGCTAACAATATGTCTAGAATCTAGATGTTGGCAGGAAATATTATAAACTGTGTTTCCAGATATTGTATTGGAAAATTATTTACACACTTGAAACTGTACTGACAATTTAAATTTTACAAGTAATTTTCTGCATTGTACAAAATATTAAAAGTATATTTAGAACTAGCTCCGTAGCCATTTGGAAGAAGGTGAGTAGGAACTAGAGTGGAGGTAGCTAGTGAATATCATTTAGTACATACTTGGACTCTGAGTATATTTTAATATGCTGTAGGTGTACCAGTTAAAAGACCAATTATTAGCATGAAAGAAGAAACGGAGGCAAGTTGAAAATCAAAATGATGAGAATCATTGATTAGGGGTTTTTTTGTAACAGGAAGTGTGATTTAGGTATTGAAATCTTGAAGAAGTTTTCAGAGACCTCACTTATTAAAATTTCTCAGTAGCTATTATTTTACCTATATTTAGTATAAAAGCAGTCACTATTCTTAGCAAAATTATTCTATGCTCTTCCATATAATTTCAGTGCTCTTGGTCTGAAAAGTGACAAACTAATTCTTTTGGCCCAGAGTTTCAAGGATCAACACTTAATTAATGACATTTTACCAACGGCTGCACACACCACAGCATCCATTGTTCAGAATACAGACTCTGTGGGACTGAGGTACAAGCAAGGTTTAGATTTTAAAAAATCTCCAGGCCTCAGCTTGTGGGTAAAAATGCAGTCAAATTAACCTCTAGATCCCTAGAGTTGAATATCACAGGTTTATTTATAATCCCAGGACCTCGGTCACCTTTGGAAGTGTGCCCCGTTAGTCTCCTAGTGTTGCTCTAACGAAGTGCCATACACTGGGGTGCTTAGAAAATTTATTGTCTCATAGTTCTGGAGGGAAGAACAAAATCAACAGGGCCATGCTCCTGAAGCCACTAGAGAAGGAATGTACCAGGGCTCTCTCCTAGTTTCTGGTCACCTCAGGCATTCCTAGGCTTGTAGAGATGGCTGGCTTCTCCCTGTTTCACTTCACACTGTCTTTCCTCCAAGTCTGTCTCTGTGTCTGACCTTCTCCCCTTCTTAGAGGGATAATGGTCATACTGAATAAAAGCCCACATTAAAGATGTCATTTTAATTTGAGTACTTTTATAAAAATCCTATTTTCAAATGAGTCACAAATGAGACTGTGAGGTCACTCACAGTCTGAGGTACTAGGGATTAAGACTTAAATACATCTTTTGCAGGGAACACAACTCGACCATAACATGTGCTTTCTTATCTTAGCTTCAGTGGGAATTCCAAAACTACCTAGGATTATTACCTAGCTGCTATTCCCTACCTATTCTGGGCAATATAGTTCAACATACTGCTTAGGAGGCAATTTCATTAAAATATAATTAGTTGAATGACTGCTGTGTGAGGAATACTTTAGAAAACGAAAAAGAAATGGTAGTTGCCAACAAATGCACAAATAATAGTATAATTACAAATGATGTTACCAGTTGGAAGGCTACAAGCAGAGTGGAGGGAAAGAGACTAATAGGGAAGGTAGACTCACCTATCTAGGGTAGTTGTGGAAAGCCACTCTGATGAAGTGACTTGTATTTGTCCTTCAGGTCCTAGGACAAATAAAAGTCAGCAGAAGATGAAAAACATACACTTTCTTATGTCAGGTAGAGGGAATAGTGTGTGCAAAGGCCCTGAGGGAGGAAAAAATCTTGGCCTATTTTAGAGAAAATGTCTAGACTTTTCTATACCCATTTTATAGAGTGAAAGAGTAATATTCCCTAATGTACACAACAAGGAAAGGCAGGATTGGCTTGGGATCTACTTTCCCTTGCTAGGGTGTCCTCCTCCCCTGCACTGATTAATTAGTAATTCCTTATGTTCATATCTGCCTTCTCCGGCCCTACTCCTATTTATGTTGTTCAGATTCTGGTTACCTTGCTGTGGGATTCCTGCAGCATCTTTCCATCTCCAGTTCTAGCTTCCTAAAATGTATTCTTCCTACTCCATCTAGAGAGGACAGACAACTAAGTCTGTGCTCAGTTTAATGCCCTCTACTAAATCCACACTTCTTTCTCCAGCATAACTGTAGGAAGGAAGGCTCCTTACTGTGATCGAAAAAGATTGCCACGCAGTGGTCTCTGTTCCCAGTTCATGCCAATTGTGTGCAACCCCTCCCATCAACCTTGAGCATCACCGCCACCACTTTTCATGGCCCTTGTCATTAATATGCTGTTTCCCACCGCTGGTCTGTGCTCATGTTGCCTTGATTCAGTGTGTTTCAGTGAAGTCATAAATTCTTTGACACACAGCTGATGGAGTTCCTCCTCCATGATGCTTCTCCAGAACTTCTTAACTAAGCTACACGGCCCTACTTGACACTCCCATGTGCAAATCCTTGTCATTGCCCTTAGCACATTGCTCTCTGATTGTTTGTGGGTTGCCTCCCTGAGAACAACTTCAGGGAAAGGACTATGCTTTCTTCATCTTTGCACGTATCCAATAGAGCATCTGCAACATGAGGGATGTTTAACAGCCTTCTGCTGAGTATATGCATGAATGACACTTCCCAAGGTGTAGTTAAGAAATAAACGTTGTAAGTTTGAAGCTACCTGAAAAATTTGAGTGAATCCAGCTAGACATTTTGATTCACAATTCTCTAGTTGTAGGACCTCATTCCCATCACTCAAACTCAACCCGAACCCAAGTGCAACTTCCCACATGGAAATCACAACCTTCTCTGCCCCCGGATGATGGTGTTTCTACACAATTGTCTCTAAGATTTTCCTAAAGGTGTCTGAGTGTCTCTTCCTGAATTGAGACAGTAAGTAACCTCTGGGTGTCTCCAGCTGGAACATTCTAGGATAACAGCTCCTAATTCCATCTCCACTATTTAAAACAGGTGTTATCTGTACACCGCACGTCTCTGTCTCTGCATCTTTCTATTTAGTTCAGAGCAGGAAAAAACATGGTATAACTAGACTCAGTCAAAGTTAAAGGCTCAGGGACCTATTAATGACTGTGAAGTTTGTTAGGGAGTATTTCTTTCCAGCACCGCATAAGCACAAGATTCTGTACTCAGAGAGGGGAGGCAGCTCCTTAGCCAAAAGTGTTAGGTCCTACAGTTTGGTCTTTCCTGAGACAGCAACCAGCAAGGTGTGCCCATTGCTGCACTGCCTCTGCGGATATTGGGGAACTAGTGTCGGGAATGTTTCATGAGCACAGGTGTAATCTATTTGTGGTAGCACCTGCAGGATAAAGGACAGTGTTGAAAATAAAAATCAGACTCTTCTACCAGGTTCAGTGAGGTGGTCATTCAGAAGGGCTTTTCTCAGCTTTTCTCCTGGACACAGCCCCATAATGCTCCCAAGTGGAGGATACTGAAAGTCTTTCTAAATCCAAAACACCTTCATCCAAGCCCTTGCTTAATTCAGGATGAGGCTGTAAAAGATGTTGGCCTTAAGTTATTTGTTAAATGTATCAACCTGGGTTCAAGGGTGGCAGAAGGTTGTGATGGCAGTCAAAGAATGTGAGAAAAAAACAGCGATGGTGTTGCCGATAGTCTTTGGCTGCTTCTTACCCCCAGACAGTAGTTCACCCCTTCTCCTTGGTGGAGGAGAGCTCTGCCCTGCCACTTCCACCGCACTCATCTCCTGTGTTTCCTCGCTGTGCGTCATCACTGCAGGCACTGCCTGGATCAGCACAGGCACCATCACTGCCGCCAGCACCGTCCTGGTGAGACCTGCGGCTGCCCACATCGATCTGGTGGCCAGCATTGCTTGGATGTAATAGGAAAAGGCTTTCTTCCCACAAAAAGTATACATTTAAATTATCCTTAGACTTAGAAAAGAGAAGCCTCGATGACCACATTTTATAGAGCCCTTGTCCCTAGGCTTCTAAGAAAACTTTTCCAAGGTCTACACTAGAGGACGTTTGAATGGCATTCGAACTGCCTTTGTAGAAACATCCCTCCCGTCCAGAGTTGCCCATGTCCAAGAGTTAAGACCAGACATCTTTCTCTGTATGCGTCCCAGGAAGTTGCCTACCAGTTACTACCATTTTGAAATTTTCTTTAAAATTTCTCATTTATACTATTATTTTACCTTCTGAAGTTCTAAGTGTACATAATATAACTTTATATGAAGTATAAACACTAATATATATAATAAAGTAATTGGTGATATAATTTTCCCAAAATTAAAAAAAAAAGCTTTTTATACTTGGAAACAGTTTCAAACTTGGAGAATATTTATGAAAATAAGAATAATATAAAGAATGCCTACATTAATTTTAATTTCAATTTACCTATTATTAATATCTTACTCCATTTGTTTCATCAATTGCTAGCAAGACAGATAGATACATAGATATGTACATAGACACATAGACACGTAGATAGATACATAGGTAGATATTTTTCTTGAACTACATGTAGTTAAGTTACACACGTAATTACTCTTCATTAATTCTTCAGTGTGAATATTTTTAAGAATAACTAAAACATACTTATCAACCTCAGTTAATTTAATATCGGTACAGCTAATAAATCTAAGATCTAATCTGTCCTCTGTGGTTCAATGTTAAAATTGATCCTGCGATATCTTTCATAGTGCTTCCACCCCTTCAATACAGGCTCTGGTTTACAGTCATATATTGTATTTAGTTGTCATTTCTCTTTAGTCTCCCTTAATCTGGAATATTTCTGCAGCTTTTTAAAAATCTTTTATGATCCTGGAGTCTTTGAGGAATATAATCCTTTTACATTTTTTTAAAAATAAAAGAACATTTAATATTACCATATTTTGCCATGTATAATGTACTTCCATGTATACCATGCACCCATGATTTTGGCCCAAACTTTCAGGAAAAAATTCTTTCATTTTAATTTGTTAATTCAATTTTTTAATTTATTTATACATATATACTTGTTTTTGTATTATGAAGGAATTTTAGCATTTATTTTTGAACATATTATGGTAGAAGAAGTTTTATGTAACAAATAATTACAAAGCACAAGAACAGATACAAGGTATCTCCGGTACTACCCATGTATAATTTGTATCCTTATTTTTCCCTCAAAAATTTGAGCAAAAAAAGTGCACATTATGCATAGGAAAATACAGTACTTTGGGTTTGTCTGATGTTTTCTCATGACTAGATTTAAATTACACATTCTCAGCATATCATATCTGAAAACACACAAGGCATTCTGCTTCTCATCGGTGATATTATCACCTGATTATTATATAATTATTACTTTTCTCTTAAAACTCATGAGCAATTTGTGGGGAAATGATTTAAGATTACACAAATACCCAGCTCCTTGTCAAAATTTAGCGGTCATTAATGTTTACTAAATGCTAATTTTCCAACTCAAGCACACCTGCCACATTGACCAGTTGGCTCTTAGCACCTACTTATAAGTATGGTTTCTCCCTTCTTTACAACTTATTCACTTATATATTTATTATTGGTGTGGACTCAGGACTTTCTCTTTTTAATGGTTGCAGTACTAAATAACATTGATGATCAAAATGCCCCAGGTTTGTCCAGAAGGAGCCTGTCCATCTGCTTCTCTGTCCTTCTTGTATGCCCCTTAGCTTTTCTTGCTTGTTAGTTTTTTGGTCTGTTCCCTACTTCCTGGAATAACAAGATGTTCTAGACTAATCTGACACCTATGCTGCCCCAGGCCTGAAATCACCAACTCTCTAATAGGTTTCAGTTCTTTTAGTGGAGAGTGGGGTTAGAGCCCAGATCTGCACACGAGGTGCATCCAACTACGATGTTTTTTGTTTCTTGGTGCTTTCAGAAGAAAGAGCTTGGAAGCAAATACATGTATATAAACAATGCATGCACCAACCTACAAATAAATATAAACACATACAAATACAGACATATATACATTGCATATTTTCATGCATATACACATAAAGAAATTATCCACATTTTAGAAATTATTGCTTCGCATTAGCATCTTCAATTTCAATTCACCACCACAGGGTTCATCATTGCCTTTGCCAACTCTACACTTTTATTCTTCTTCCTCAATGTGAAAACTGGCTTCCAATAGCATCTCAACGCTTGAAAGAAGGTGATGGGATTAGCCAAACAGCATATTTGCATGACTCAGAGACACAGACAACAGTGTGGTGATGGCCAGGGGGTGGGGAGCTGGGTGGAGGCAGGTGGGGAGGTGGGCAGGGACATCTGTAATAGTGTCAACAATAAACATTTTTAAAAGACATTTATTTATTCATCAAAAATTGTTTTCATAAGAAAAAGTAATATACCTTTTCTCTGGTATCACTCCACTCCTCCCTGACACTTTCCTCCCATATTTCCATAGTTACAGGAAGCACAGACAGGCTTTGAATCTAACAAGTTCCATAAACTATGCTTTCTCCTGAACAGGACTGTTGTACAATCTTGGGTCTGGAATATTTATTTTGTTACCAGGGAGGAAACTGGAAATGAGAAGATGACCTTCTCTCCTATGGCAGGTATGAATGTTAATTTTGAAGAGTAGAGGTTTGGAGTTGGTTTGGAAATAATGGGTTATAGAGTAGGCATCCTGTACCCCGCAAAGGTGAGATCCTCAGATGTGCAAACCACTTCATATTTTATAGCTATTTAAAAAATTGAACTTGCCCTTTGATTTCCCTATGTAAACATTTTTGCTTAAATTCCAGATTGTGGAAGAATATAGCTAACACATAAATAGGGATGGAATAGTTTAAATACAAATCACCAGGCTTTTGTACATAAAAGGGGCATTTAGTGCATTTAATAGTATAACAAGGGAAGTTACCTACCATTTCCTAAAGCATGATACTTGGAAAACTAATATCCGGGAGTATTGAGAGTCCTTAAAAACAGGATTCATAGTCAAATAAAATTTGAAAAGTCTAGTCAAACACACTACATTTTTACTCTGAGAATTCATAGGATTCATATGACCTTTATCTTTTTTAAAAAATGCACATTTTTGAATTGCTGAGAGAAAATCAAATTCACCTGGTTTCTATACTATATTTTAAATTATTTGTCTGTGGATTATCTCATGTAGCACTAATAGTCAAAACAAACAAACAAGCAACAAAAACCAAACACACACTTCAACAAGTGCTGCCAGAAATTAATGCAGGAAAAATGTTTGACTAATTTTCCTGATGGGAAAGTGGACTATACTGCTGGTTAAAATGGCCCATGTGTCATAGGTCTTGGGGTTAGTGTGACATGAACTGGTTATCGGGAGCAGCAGAAACAGAGATAGGAAGTGGGTCTTGCTCCAGAAAGAGGGCTAAAACTGAAAGCCAGAGAAACCAAATATGTCATCGGGTCCAAAAAAGGAGACATGAAGCTAAAGGATGAAGAACTAGTAAAAATAGAAACAGAATGAGAAGGCACAAGATGAAAGTTAAATGAATAGGTCAGAGGCCTCAATCATAAATGAGGAAAGAGGTACAAAGCTCCTTTACTAATTAGGTCATAGACACATGGTACATGAATAGTTTGGACTGAATTAAATGAACGGGGTCAAGGAAAGTATTTCTTGATGTCCTATTATACCAGAAACTGTGTTTTACTAACAAGAGACATTGTTTTCTATTCATTCAAGTTCAGGGGAGAGTATACAACCCTACCTACTCTCCCATGGCTGTCACTGAGGGAAGAAGCCATTCCACACTATTAGCAGGTGGCTGCAGTCAGTTGCTGACAAAGAATCACATCTTAAAGTTCCAGAACACACAGGTCTGAGCTCTACCAAGTAAGAACAAAATGGGCCAAAGTTACAGAAACACTGACATTGTTCTTAAAAATCTGAACTTTAAGCAACTCCAATCAGGGAAAATACAACTCACTGCTTCTGCTTGTGGAAGACCATGGATGACAAGAGGAAGGAACGAGCTCCTGAGTGAGAGGAACTGGGGCTAACAAAAGAACCATTCTCAAGGGAGAGGAGTTTATGTTTGATTACTTAATAAAGAGATCAGAGAACATTTGAGAGAGTGAGCCCACTCATTGATAAGCACTCCTTCCATTTTGTAAGATCCAAAAATAGGACCATGCCAGGTGACCTCCAGTAAACATCAAGTACTATCAACTGCCATCAGGATTCTAGTAACTAGGAAAAGAGAAGCCAAGCGAGTCACGTCCCCTGTAGAGAGAAGCCCAAACGAAGATCCTCCCTCTACACATCCTGTATGCTTCATGGGCTTTTCTGAGGGCAACCGTTGCTTTGCCAGTTAGGAAAGGCTGACTGAGCACTGGAAATACTTAATCTTGTGATAGTGAAGCACACCAGGGCATCAGCAACCAAGTCGTCCAGGAAGCCGGCAAGGCTTAAGTTTTCTAGAAATTACTAGTCAACTGCGCTGTGTCCAACTCATACTACACCTCCAAATATTAAGAGAGATTTGTAAAGAGGTGAATTGCCATTTTAAAGATTAAAATATTAAAATAGTGAAATTAATAACAAGAAGGAATGGTTTGAACTAATTTCTATGTGTTTATAGCATAGCAGTGAAAGGGTACTGTGGAATTAGCCTGGTGACTTCCAGTCTTGGCTCTGCAACTGGATAGTTTGGTGACCACTGCGATTTTATTTGACTTCTCTGAGCTTTACTTCCCTGTGTAGGGCCACCCTTCTCACTTACTGTGTACTTCCACACAGGCCTCCTTTCAGTGACTAAAACCCAGATGTTCTTTCCAAACTGGTGCTCTTTGCATGTGCTGTCCCTTCTGCCAGGAACACTCTCTAGTAGCTGGTCACATGGCTGACGACTTGTCATATTTCAGGTCTTTGCTCTTCAAAGAGGCCTCTGATCATTGGTCCTGGATTGTCTCCTCTCATTGTTCTCTGTCATAATAGCCTTTAGGTTTTCTTTATAGGACTTATCACAATTTATAGTAGTATATTTATTTTGCTGATTGACTCCTTTATCCTTTATCTGCCCCACTACCCATTTAGTGTCCAGGAAGGCAGGGGTGTTATGTTGTTCACTCTCTCATACCTGCTGCCTTGCATAGTACCCGGCACACACAGGTGTTTAGTATAGATTTGCTGAGAATAACTTACTTCCCAGACTTGCTTTGAGAGTAAAATGAATGAAACATATGTGAAGGGTCTAATTCAGCTCTCGACCCATAGTAGGCATCAATAAATGCTGATACCTTCCTCCACTTTCCCTAAGTGCAGCACTCATAAAATTAAAACCTAGGTGACATTGAATTTATAGGAATAAAATTTAAACATAATAGCCAAAAGTTATCATTAATCTTTGAAGCTTTCTATAAGAATAGCTATTATTTGTACATATATAATAATACCTTAATACATTGCCATATCCAAAGTTAGTATTATCACCTTTTCCCATCTACCTTTTATTTTTTTAAGCACATTGGTAACAGAAACCTGGAAATACAAGACATATTGTGCTAAGAAAAATTAACCATGCTATTTGACAAGAAGAAATATTAACTATGCTATTTGACCAGAAGAAATATTAACCATGCTGTTTGACAACCTATGGATTGGAGCCAGACTTCTGAATCTCAGGCCTGAGCAAATTATTGTTTATTCCAATGAAAATATACAATTCACTTTGCAAAGATTGAGCTATATTTCATCAGGGCTAAAACATACAAATTCTACCTCCCTTGCCTCCTTTCATGAATCTCTGTACAAAAGATTCTTCTTTGCTCTAACTCTCTACCAACAAAAGTTCTGTCTGTAGAGAAAAGAAGTCCTGATTAAGATAACCAAATGAGAAACAAACCTATTGTTAACTCTGTCAGATAAAAGAATTGCGGGATGAGCTATTAAATAGTATTTGCTTTCTTGGTCACTTTCCATAAAAAAGGGAAGTCATTTTATTTCAAAGATAAAGAAATCAGTGAAAATGAACTATAGTATTTGTTAATCATGTGCTCTTGATATCCTTAGAGAAATAAATGTGACACATAGAATCAAAGATTTTTCTCCTCTGCAAGTGCAAAGGGACAAGGTAGAAGTAAGCAACACTCAGCATCCAGGTCGAAAAGGCCACTGGTCTTGTATTTCCATGATGTTTTCTCTTCCCTTTGGCCTAGTTTTCCTTGAGAGTAACTGTTCCCAACCTTCTCGCCATTCGGCTTCTGCTCTGGGACCATATTCTTTACCAGATGGCCCAGAGACTAAAATAAATTGAAATCATTCTTGAAAAATTTGTATTGTTCATTTCCATTATTACTAATAATATGTGCTTGTTTTGTTCCCTTACTCACATGCTGTGGAAATAGTCACTCCAAAATAAATTCTCAATCAAGGCTATTCTCCTCTCAGTGTCCAAGAATAAGTAGTCTTTAGTCCTCTCATCCCGCTCTACAGATTTCTCCTGGCTAAGGCATTAAAGTTAGAAAAGAATGAGCTGGGGAGGCCTGGGGCTGTCAACAGAACACTCTGTACCCAGTGCATGTGTTTTTCACCATAAAGAGAGAGATTCTTCCACACAAGATCAAGAAGCACAGAGTAAGCCACAAAGAATTCTGGAGCGAGAGGGTATTAATTGTAACAAAGTTTTTAACTCTAGTTGGCAGGTACTCTGTGGGTACCCCATTCTTTCCTATTAGTTAGAAAGCAGAAGAAGGAGCAATAGTAATGTGCCATCCAAGGAAATTATGCCCAGTGAGATCATGAGAAATTTTGCAGCCTGACTTCTGGAATTAGGAAACTAATGCTCCTCACATTGAGACAGTAATCAATATGAAATGGCTGCAGTTAATCAGTCAATAGATGTGTATTTAGGGCCTACAGTGTGGCATGTCCTGTGCCAGAGACCAAAAAATAGGATCAAACAGGACGAATAGCGTTGGATCTCTATGTAGAGATGCACCTGGTGGTTTGGATTGGTACTGGACCTTAGAGCCCTGCCTCATGAGAAATAAATTCCATCCTGACATCGATAACTGCTTCTTGATTATCTGCTATGCCCAGGAAACCATGCTAGGCTTTGTATGGAATATAAATACATATAGTCCTTATTCTCAAATAATATTTGGTATGAGTTGGGAGCCAAGATATATACAGAGACATAAAAAAAGGTAACAATGAAAATAAATGGTGCTTTCTGGGGTTCTGGAATGTTCTATATCTTGATCTAGATGGAGTTACTATGGGTGTATACACATGTAAAACTTCATCAAGCTACATACTTAAGATTCGTGTACTATTTGAAGATTTAAAAATGCAATACATTGTATGTTTTACATTTATTTATCATTATCATCAAATTCCAAAAATGATCTGAACCTTTATATAAAGACATACATAATTGCCAGATTACAAAATAAATAAGGGGAAAAATTGAAGGAAAGAAAAATAAAGACAGGAAATAAATTAAGAAGTGAGAGTTAATGCTATTACCCCCCAAATGCACGTTGTTAAGACTTACTTGTTGCTTGTGGTGGGCTGCAATTCTGGCTCTGCGCCTAGGAAAAGAGGGAGACATGACTCACGATGACCACAAGATAAAAACAAAACAGCAACTCCCGAGAAGCCCAGCTATTCTTGGTTTTGAGGGCTGAGAAACATTTTTCCCATGAGTCCATGTGGAAAGGACACTGTGAAATGTAGGAAACCATGTCCCCAACAACACACATAACAGTAAATTCGAGAGTGCTTTTGCTTGGGTGGTTTCTTATAAAAATTTTATGTGGGCCAATGGTATAATGATAGAGCACAGTTCAGAAAAAGCAATTACACAGGGGCCAGAATGATATAGACCAGGCTACGAAGTGTCATACAAGTAGAATAGCTATTCTCATAGTTTCAAAGCCAGGGAGCAGTGATGTGGTCTGGAGAAATTCAGAAAGGCTTCATAGAGAAGGGGATATTCAGTTGGGCCTTGAATAAAGATCAGAAGACATCAGTTAAGTTGACAGGAATGAGGTCATTCCTAGTAGTAATGGACTAATGCAAAACAAGGGGTGAAGGAAGCATGTGACAGGAAAATTTAAGAAAACAAGTAAGCCGGGCTGGTTTATAATGAAAGAATGGGCAAGAAGACTGAAAAGGTTAAGTCACAGCCAGATATTGGAGGCACCAGAAACCAGGCTAAGAGGTTAATTATTTATCTTAGAGACAAAAGGTGAGATGTTAAAATATTTCAGGTTTATGGAATGTTATGATAAAAGTTATTATTTAAGATTAATCTGGCTGTCTTTAGCTGGATAAATTAGAAAAGTAAGAAGGAAATTAAGTTAGAAGGTTCTTCCCCAAACGATGCCTTTGTAATGAAGCATAGACATCTCTCCATTTTACTTGTACACAAAGTTCAATAGCCAGGGCGGGGCGGGTGGGGGGGGAAGGGGGGGACAGTGGGAAGAGGGGATTACAGGAACTACTATAAAGGACACATGGACAAAACCAAGGGGGGCGGGTGGAGGTGGGGGAGGGATGTGGGTTCAGCTGGGGTGGGGTGGAGGGATGGGGAGAAAAGGCATACAAATGTAATTGAATAACAATAAAAATTAAAAAAAAAAAAAAAGAACTGGCTGAAGGTAATTGACCGGAGGCAACAGTGAAGCCACACCCACAACTACAAGTTAGTTCCCTCTCCTCGGCCATGGTTTAAATTTAGGCTGTGGTTTGAAACAACAAAAAGCCTCTAAGGAAGTCAGGGAGGAAGTTTTGGATCTTTCTCGAAGCAACATGGAAAAGAAGAAAGAGATGGAAAACAAAATATTTTGGAAGGGAATGGAAAAGATGACCCACTCATGGCGCTTAATGCATACGAGGAAAGAATGTTTATGCTGAAAGCCAAAGAGCAGAGCTGCCTCCCTGACCTCCCCACTGGCAAGGAAAGATGTCACGCAGATCTGTGCAGATTGGGCATCTCCCTCATATGGCTCAGGCTGCTGTTTAGCAGGGGAGCACTCAGGGGCTCCAACTTTAAAGAGTCTTTCCTTTAAAGAGAGAGCTGTCTCCTGCTGTTTTTGGACCCAATGCCTGCTGACCGCGGTTTGGAGCCACATACCACTCCAGTGCAGCCCTGTCACTCATCTGCTGTGTTTTCAAAGCTGGCATGCCTCAGTGAGCTACTCACTGTCCTATACCTTGCACAAAACCCTCAGATTCCTTTTTAAAATGCTTTTGTGTCTCTGTGTGTACCTGAACCTTCAAGCCCTTACAAGTATCCACACTATTGTCTTTCCTATAAGCCAGCCTCCAGCCTTTGACACAGACTGGAGGCACCAGGCTGCCCATATGGACCCCAGCCCTACAGGCGACACAAGCACCAAGGAATAACAGTGAATCAACACAGGAGACTGTGCTATTCATTCAGTTTTATTAATGCAGTTTCAATGCAAATCTGTAATAACCCAATGACAATAATAATCATGCAGAAAAAAATCAGCAATGATGTCACACAAGAGAATTGGGGGTTAACGGACCCAAGTCCCAAGAGTCCAGATGAGATACAGGTCTGGGTCCAGGTCCGGGAGGCAGCTAGTCAGCAAGGCAGAGTATTGCAAAGCAGAGTATATGGCATCAGCTTCAGAATTAGCTAGAGCAGGGTCAGTTGGAGGAGCAGAGCATGTCTCGGCCATCTCAGCTCCTCTTAGCTGTCTCAGCTATCTGTTTAAAGGCTTTTGTTTTCATGCTCTTGTATGATGCAACGTTGGGTCAGCCTTTGATTAACACATGTTTTGTGTCACCTTGATAAGCACAAGTTGATTACATCGCTCTACTGCGCATACTCTGAGAGGGTGGTGTTACCCTCCAGATAGGCACCTGTTGTCTACCACATTGTACTGTGCATGCTGGAGGAGTTGCATCATCTGTCTGAGTCATTGCTCTACTGCGCATGCTCTAAACATGCCTTCTTAGTTGACAGAACTGACACCATCTTAGTTCAGTCCTGCTCTCCACATATAAGAACCTTGCTTTTTCTCTAAGCTGGTTGAAATATTAATGTATATATGATTGTTGCTTTAAAAAAAAGAGAAATCGAGGAAAAAAATTCTCTCTCCCTGTCTTCAGAAATGTGCATGACAAGAGACTCCGCCTACTGGCCTAGGAGCTTCTGAGAAGCTGACACCCACTCTCTCAAACTGAAGATTACATCCACTCCTATTCTTCCTGGGCCCAAGTTCTCCCATTGGTGGCTTTGAAAAATAATGCAATACCATAATGCATGGTTTGGTTTCTCTAGTTCTCCACCTATTAAAATATCATGTATCAAATAATTCTGGTATCTTGGAAAGAGCACTTGACTGAGAGTCAAAAAGCCTAAATTCTAGTTCCAACTCTATCACTTACTATTCCAGTGACATTGAACACTTTTCTTTGATTTATTTCAGGGTTTTTTTTTTTTTACTGTAAAATGGGAATTACAGTCCTTTTCCTCTCCATCTTACAGGTGGTACTGAGTCATGTGGACATGGTTGAGGACATGAAGGACTTTGTAACCACAGGCCCTACAAACTGAAGAGATTTTAGCCCAGTGGAGCTTGGCTGAGAAGAAGAGGTTTCTGAAAATCTCTTGTTGGAGGGAAGTTTTCATGTCTGGGTAATTTTCTGCAGGTCTTGAATCTTTGTTGACAACAGGAGATCCTCAAATTACAGCCTCAGTGAGACAGCGCTCCCAGCTCATCCTATGATTACTGTGCTACTTCCTCTGTAGGTGTAGGAGCTAGTGAGGATGAAGGAGCTGGCAACTTTGCTGAGGAAGCCATCTCTATGTCAGTTATACCTGTGAACTTTTCCTTCTGTGTAAGGTGCACGATGAAAAGGGATCCTTTTCCCACTTTTATTTGTTGCCTGTTTTCCATCCTACCAGCCATATCGGTAAGAGGACTGGGAGGAAGCATGGAGATTACATAGGCAACTGTCACATTTGAAAGATTAGCAATGGGAAGCTCTGAGTGTAAGGGACTCATTCAAAGTTACATGCTAGCCAACTGGGCTAATCCAGTTCTCGAGTTCACAGATGGCTAGGTCTAAACTTAGTTGAACTAATGAAGGACACGATCACTCTGAGATAGTTATTCACCTTCCCATGACTTTGTTTACTCATTCAAAAATAGAAATGGAAAATGATCCTACCTTAAAGGGCTCTAGGGTAGTGCTGCCAAGAAGAGAATGTGCTTTGTCAATTTACATCTTTAAACACTTTTAATTATTATCAATTAATTAGAATGAAAAGCCCGAACTGAAACCAAAATTTTAGGATACTTTAACATGAATAAAATTAGCTTATTTATTTGCATTGTATATACATATACACTATAATTTTGCAACATAAAGTATATTACATCTATTATACATTCATGATATAAAATATAATAATATAGTTATACCTATGTTGTTGTTTTAGTAATATGATTATATGATAAAATATATTCAGATGATCTATATGTACACACATACACACATACTGTATAAATCTGAAATATCTGCAATATGCCAAAAACACTGAAGACTACTATTAATATTTTGTTAACAAATTTAAAATATGATGAGTGTAAATTACTAAATTTTTTAAATGAATAAATTATATTTTTTTAGCATACCTTTAGAGCAAAATCGATCAGGAAGTACAGAGAGTTCCCATATAGCCACTGTCCCCACACACCCAGAACCTCCTCAGAAGGAAGTTCTGCACCACCATCATACACTGGTTACAATCAATGAACATATGTTGACACATCGTCATCACCCACAGTCTACACTGGGGTTTACTTTTGGTGTTGCACAGCCTATGGATATGGAGAAACTGATACTGACATGTATTCATCATTATAGTATCATACACAATAGTTTCATTATCCTGAAAATCACAGGGCCCCATTTATTCAGCCCATGTCCCCCTAACTCCTGGCAATCACTGATATTTTTACCGTCTCTTTGGCTTCGCCTTTTCCAGAATGTCACATAGTTGGAGGCATACAGTATGTGTCTTTCTGAGACTGTTTTTTTTTTTTTTTTAACTTAGTAATAGGCATTTCTGTTCATGGCTTTATAGTTCATTTCTTTTTAGTGCTAAATAATATTCCACTGTCTGTATGTACCACAGTTCATTTACTCAATAACTTACTGGAGGACATCTTAGTTATGTCCAAGATTTGGCAATTATGAATAAAGCTGCTATAAATATTATGTTCAGGTTTTTGTATGGAAAAAAGTATTCAGTTCATTTGGGTAAATACCAAGGAGCACAGCTGTTGGATCATGTAGCAAATATATGTTTAGTTCTGTAAGGAACTACCAAACCATCTTTCTAAGTGGTTTTACCATTTTGCATTATCATCAGCAATAAATGAACATTCCTGTTACTCCATATACTCATTAGCATTTTGTTAATAGTGCCCTGAAATTTGGCCATATAATAGGTGCGTAGTGGTATCTTGTTGTTTTAATTCGTGTTTCCCTAATGAAATATAACGTTGAGCAGTTCTCCACATGCTACTCACCATCTGTATATCTTCTTTGGTGTCTGTTCAGGTCTTTTGCCTTTTTTAAGACTATTTTTCAGAGCAGCTTTACGTTCACAGCAAAACTAAGAGGAAGGTACAGAGATCCCCCTACAACCACTGCCCACACATAGGCATAACCTTTCCCATTATCGGCATCCACTACCAGTGCTACATTTGTTAAAAGTGATGAGCTTACAGTGACACATCATAATCACCCAAAGTCCAGAGTCCATTATGGTTCACTCTTTGTGTTGTATATGCTATGGATTTTTAAATCCTTACATGAAGATAGTTATTGATTTCAGAGTGAGAGGAAGGGAGGGAAGGAGAGATAGAGGGAAAGGGAGAGAGAAACATTGGGGTGAGAGAAAAACATGGATTCATGGCCTCCTATACATTCCCTGACCTGGGCTCACACCCACAACCTAGATATGTGCCCTGACTGGGAATTGAACTTTCAACCTTTTGGTGTATGGAACAACACTCCAACCAACTGAGCCACATGACCAGGGCTGTGTGCTATGGATTTGGACAAATGTATAATTACATGCATCCATCATCATAGTGTCATAAAGTATTTTCACTACCCTAAAAATCCTCTGTGCTACATCTATTCATCCCATCCATCCTTCTCCCAACCTCTGATAACCACCAATCTTTGTACTATCTCTGTAGTTTTACTTTTCAAGAAGGTCATATAGCTGTAATCTTTTGCTCAGTTTTAAAGAAAGTTGTTCATTTTCTTATTGTTGAATTTAAGAGTGCTTTGTATATTTGGGGTAATAGTCCCTTATAAGATGTGTCTTCTGTAAATATTTTCTCACTGTCTATGGCTTATCTTCTCATTCTCTTGGCATCCTTTCAAAGAGCAGAAGTTTTTATTTCAAGTAAGTCCAGTTTATTAATTCATTTTTTTATTGTTGTTCCAGTACAGTTGTCTCCATTTTCACCCCAACTTGGCCCCTGGCCCACCCTCAAACCTACCCCCTTTGGCTTTGTCCATGTGTCCTTTATGCATGTTCCTTGATGGACCTTCCCCTCTTTTCCCCCATTATCCCTCTCCTATGTCTTTCTTGCTGCATCTAAACAGTCATTGCCACACACAAAGTTATCTAGGTTTTCTCCCAAGTTATCTTCTATGAGTTTTAGAGTTCCGCATTTTACATTTTGGTCTATGATTCATTTTCAGTTAATTTTTGTAAGAGGCATTAAGTCTGATCTAGAATCATTATTTTTTGCACGTGAATGTCTAGTTGTTTCAGTACCGAGTGTTAACCATATTTATGTAAGTCAATTTCTGAGCTCTCTAATTTGTTCTGTTGAGTATTCTTTTGCCAATACCACACTGTGTTGATTACTGAAGGTCTAAAACACAGTCATGTGCCACATAACGATGCTTTAGTCAGTGATAGACCATATACAGAACTGTAGCACATTATATAGCCTTGGTGTATAGTAGGCTATGCTATCTAAGTTTGTGAAAGTAGGTTCTGTGATGTTCACACAATGGCAAAATTGCCTAACAACACATTTCTCAGAATATGTCCTCATCATTAAGTGACACATGACTGTACATCTTGAAGTCAGGAGTGTCAATCTTCTCACTTTTTTTTCTCCTTCATTAGTGAGTTAGCTATTCTGGTTGTTTTACCTCTTCATACAAACTTCCTGTTCAGTTTGTTAATATCCATAATATAACTTGCTGGGATTTTGTTTGAGATCACATTAAATATAAAACAAGATGGAGATAGCTGAAAACTTGACAATATTGAGTCTCATCATCTATGAACATAAAATATCTCTCCATATATTTAATTCAATTTTTTATTTTGCTCATGTTTCCTCATATAGATTTTGTACATATTTTGTTAGATTTATAACTATTTCATTTCAGGGACACTAATGTAAGTGCTAACATGTTTTTAAATTCAAATTCTACTTGTTCATTGCTGATGTATAAGAAAGTGAATGACTTTTGCATATTAACCTTATATCCTGCAACCTTGCTATAATTGCTTTTTAGTTCCAGGAGAATTTTTTATTTTTATTTTTTCTGTTGATTCTTTCATATTTTCTACATAGATGAACATGTCACTTGCAGACAAAGACAGTTTATTTCTTCCTTCCAATTCTGTATATCTTATCTTATACTGAGTTGTCTAGGACTTCAGTACAATGTTCAAAACAGTGTGAGAGAGAACATCTGTGTCTTGTCCTTGACATTAGTGGGAAAACTTTGAGTTTCTCACCATTAAAATGTTAGCTATAGGTTACCAAATTGATGAAGTTCCCATTTAGCACTGGTTTTCTGAGAGTTTTTATTGTGAATGTGCATAGAATTTTGTCAAATCCTTTTTCTGCATGTATACATATGATCATGTGGTTTTTAGCTTATTAATATAATAGATAATTTTAATTAATCTTTGAATGCAAAACCACCCTGCATACCTGGGATAAATACCCAAGGTCATGATGTATTATTCATTTTACACATTGTTGGATTTGAGGATTTTTTTCTAATATTTTGTTGAGGATTTTTTGAATCTGTGTTCACAAGAGATCTTAGTCTATAGTCTCATTGTAATGTGTTTGTCTGGTTTTGGTATTAGGGTAATGAGTCTGAACATATTCCATCTGCTTCTATCTTCTAGAAGAGATTTTAGAGAATTGATACAATTCCTTCCTTAAATATTTGGTAGAATTCAACAATGAAACCTTATGGACATGAAGTTTCTATTTGGGGAGGTTATTAATTATTGGGTCAACTTTGTTACTAGATATAGGCCGATTCATATAGTTGATACAGCCTTGTATGAGCTTTGGTAGATTGTATCTTTCAAAGAATTGGTCCATATCACCTAGGTTATCAAATTTGTGGACACAGATTTGTTCATGCTATTCCTTTACCTTTCCATGTCCATGGGATCTGTAGTGCTTCCCCCTCCCCACCCTCTTTATTTCTTGTACTAGTAATTTGTGTCTTCTTTTTTTTTTTCTTAGTTTGGCTAGGTTCTTATCAATTTTATTGATCTCTTCAAAGAACCAGCTTTTGGTTTCATTGATTTTTCTCTATTGGTTTCCTGTTTCCAATTTCATTTTTCTTTGCTCTAGTTTTTATTGATTTTTTTTCTGCTTACTTTGGATTTAATTTGCTTTCTTTTTCTAGCTTCTTATTTGGAAACTTAGATGATTGACTTCAGAATTTTTTCTTTTTTAATACTTACATTATTAAATGCTGGAAATTTCCCTTTAAGTACTACTTCTGTAAATCCCACAAATTTTGATAAGGTTGTTTTTATTTTCATATAGTTAAAATATTTTTAAAATTCCCTTGAGATTTCTTCTTTGACCCATATGTTATTTAGAAGTGTGTTGTCTAATCTCCAAGTATTTTGGTATTTTCCAGCTATCATTCTGTTATTTATTTCTAATTTAATTCCATGGTTGTCTGAAAGCAGACATTGTATTTTATGGCCCAGAATGTGGTCTATCTTGGTAAATATTTCATAGAGCTTGAGAAGAATATGTAATCTGCTGTTTTGGGATGAAGCAGTCTATAGATGTCCATTATATCTACTCAACTAATTGTCCTGTTGAGTTCAATTCTGTCTTTACTTATTCTCTGCCTGCTGGCTCTATCAGTTTCTGATACAGGCAAGTTAAAGTTTCTAAATATAATAGTAGATTCATCTGTTTTTCCTTGAAGTTCTATCAGTTTTTTACCTCATATTTTGACATTCTGTTGTTAGGCACACACACTTTAATGGTTGTTACATCTTCTTGGAGTATTGACCCTTTGTGGTGATGTAATGTCCCTCTTTATCCCTGAAAACTTCCTTGCTCTGCAGTCTGCTCTGTCCGAAATTCATACAGTGACTCTTGCTTTCTTTCGATTAGTGTTAGCATGGTATATGTCTCTCTAGCCCTTTATGGTTAATCTATATGTGTCGTTATACTTAAAGTGGGTTTCTTGTAGACAACATATAGTTGAGTCTTTGTTTTTTAATCTACTCTGACAATCTTTGCCAACCAGTTGGTATGTTTAGACATTAAAGTTTAAAGTTATGATTAATATAGTATTAATATATACTATATTTGTTACTGTTTTCTATTTGTCATCTTTGTTTCTGTTCCTATTTTTCTTCTATAATTTCTCTGCTCTTTGTGGTTTTAACCAAACAATTTATGTGATTTCATTTACTCTTTCTTAGCATATCATTATACTTTTTTTGAGTTTTTTTAAGCAGTTGCTCCAGTGTTTACAATATGTATTTAGAACTAATTCAAGACCATTGTCAAATAATACTATACCATTTCACAGGTAGTGAAATTACTGAAATTTTACCATATTTAAAATAAACCTTTATTTCTTCTCCTTCATATTTTAAATTTTTCCATCTTATCCCTAAAATGATTTAAGGTACCTTTTAAGTTTTCAGATAATGCTTTAATGCTCTGTGTAGAAACTACACAAAAATTATACTTTTCAAAAGCCCCATAAAACATATGGATTATACCAATGCACACTCAAAACCAATATGCACTCTTATCTATCATTGTAGGTGATTCTCCCCTATTGAAGATCCTACAAGGAACAGCTGCCATCCAGATGTTCTCATCTCTGTTTGGGCCTCAGAAGGCTGTGGATTTGTACAGAAAATGACAAGTGCTTCTCTGTGGCCATTATCTCTCAGCAAATATTGGGACAGAACTAAGCTACCTTTGATGCTTTCCTGTCCCCAATGTCTCTTCCCTCTCTCCTGGTCTCCCACCCTAATCTCTCTCTGTTGAGGAGTCCACCTTATAGCAGGGCCATTCTTGTACTGATTAGATCGTTCCCTGATCCCTGCTAAAGTCATCACTAAAATATGAAGTATACTACAAATCAGGAAGAGCATAGATTTGAGCCCAACTATGCTTTTTTTAGTTGGCAAATCAGTACATATCTCTGCTCCACAGTTTCCTCCTCCATAAAGTAAGGTTCATGAAATTATTAAAATTATTAAAATTATTAAAATGCTTAAATGTTAAGATCAAGTAAATATTCTTCACTCAGCTGACCCAAGTTTGGATTTCAGTTCCACATTGAGCCCATGACTCAGGCTCTCTGAACATCAAGTTTTTCTTCAGCAGAGTGGAGAGAACAATACTATTTCACAGTAGTATTGTTATAATGAACTAAAATAGCAATGTAAAATACCTCACTCATAGCTAATCCTGTAGGAATGATAGCTCATTTCCCCTTTCCTAATAGTTACAGATTTTCAATAATAATACAGTAAGGTGTTGGTCTCATGGAAATCATTGTCAGTTAAAGGGCAATTCCAATGGACTATAGCTTTTACTCAAAGGAATCAACAGTAAAGATAGAATGGAAGTCAGTAAAGAATGAATTTTGAGGTAGAGAACTGTGTTCCTATAATACCAACCTACAAACCAATGTTTCATCGACTCTAAAGTGTTGCTCTCCTTTTCACATATTTCCAGGAGTCTTGAATCTCTACATTTACAAATATGAAAACACACATGATTCAGCATGTTTAGAAATGGCTGAACAAGTATTCCTGACCCACTATAAACTACTAGTACCTCTTTTAAAGTCACATTAATGATGATAGCTGCTTTGTCTCTACTTCAACCTTGACCATTTATATCTCATATTATAGCAATTTCCAAAGTATATTGTAGTTATTATTTAATCTGTGTTCTGTATCCACTCAGGTCTTTGCCAATCTGTCTATTTAATCTTGTGTCTCTAGCACTAATCACAGTTCCTAGCATAAAATGTTTTCCCTATTAATATTTAATGAATAAATAATACATCTGATAAGCACTAGATGTGGTTAGGTACATCGCCTGGTTATGAAATGTGTGTTACCATTCCTGACTTACATATCAGGACACCAAATCTCAGAGGGTTGTTGACTCTTCAAATTCCTGTGTCATAGGTGGCAAGGATAGCAATTGAAGCTGGGTTTGTTTTATTCAATGATATGCACATAAAGTTTAACAATAAGCTCTCTGGGAAACAAAAACCCTTACCTGTAGCATATGCCAATTTCCATGGTGTAAATACTCCCACCATGATGAATTTTAAACCACCAAAGTAACATCAAACTAATTACAAAATTTAACAATTGGCTCTTGCTGGCTGCTACCAGCTGGCTTCAGTTCAGCGTGTTTTCAACTAAGCTAAGGCTGCTAGTTAGACAGCTAGTCTTGTTTCAGTGACTGAGAATCCCACCAATTGCTAGAATACAATTACCCCCTGTAACCTTTGACTGCTGCCGACCTCTCTATTTCTGACTATTTTGCAGCTGGTCAAATTATGGACAAATCTACTAATCAGGAATGTTCTTCCTTCCCCAAAGACAAGCCACCCACCTCTGCTTTTAGACATGAATTAACAGAACAGAAGATTTTAAAGTAACAGCTCCCAAATATCTTCTGACTTTCCTACTTTAAAAACAAGGGAAAAAAATACCCCTTTGGAAATTTATCAGGGAGGACTTCTTTGAGCTGTACAGTTGTTTTTTGGTAGGAATGGTAGTTGGTAAGTTGTGTTCATGTCCAAAGAACAATGTCATTATGTGAAGCTGCTTATCGTTAGTGTATTCAAGCAGAAAAAATGTTTAGAAAAATGCACTGAGTCCCCCAAGTTTTCTCGGAATTGTCTGGGATGATTTGGAATGCTAGTGGAATCCACACAGGATGATTAGAGGGGAAGATTTTGGCACTCTTTAAAACTCTCACGTTATTTTCTCCCTTGGGAAGCTGCTCAAGAACATGTTGTATTAGGAGTGTGAAGCCTCCAGGTCACTGGAATCATTTCTTTGTGACTAGGGGATTTCTCAGAGCCAAAAATGTTATCCAAGCTTCATCCCTGTGACTGAGGAAAATTGTATCAGCTGCTCAGAGGATACCAGAACTCAGTACGACATCTATTTAAGCAGTGCCCTGGATGGCAGATGTTGGAGCCTGGGTACTCGATACATGTGCAAATGGATGCATTGAAGCCTGGTGTATACTCTCTGGCTTATTAGCAAACATTTGAAAAATACTTGTGAAGAGATCATGTCAGAGAATATGACTGTGAGGAAGAACAGGAGTGCTATTTACAAGCACCCCTGCTTGTGTGTACAAGTTGGGTGCATATGGACCTGTGTGCATATGGATAAAACCACATATGACCTGGATGAAAGAAGATGGGCAGTGTGTGAAATGAAGTTTTCAGTTTAAGATCAAGACACTTTGTTCTTGTCCCAGTCCTGTCGCTTTCTAACTCGATATCCTGGAATCCTTACTAGTTATTTTCGGTCCTGAGCTGTTGAGCAGAAATATGAGGGTTTGAAATCTACGGAATAACTTCCTTCTTTTTGAAATTCCTACATTCCAGGAAAATAACTTAAATAATGCTTTTAGTTGTAAGAATGACTTGAATAAGATATATTTCAAAGGAAACAGATAAAATATACCTAAATCATAGCATTTTTGAAGAAATATTATTAATTTAAGGTTTAAGAAACACCCTGATGATATTTTTTCCTTTGACCAGAGCTCTACCCACATACATCTGGATAGTGGAAAACAACGCCAATCACCCAGATGGCTCTAAGTGTTTGATATCTGTCATCATACAGGCCAAACACCTGGATGATTGCATTCATTTTCACTCTCCAGCCAGATGTTTTGAAATCATGGAGGTAGAGCTTAAAATAAAAGTAGATGCTTTTAATCCACAAGACAGAACATGGTGCAGTAAAAGATAGGGGAAAAAAAGGATGAGCAATTTTTGAATACCTACTTGTCAGACCCTTCATGTTTTATTTATATTTAACATTCATAAAACACTATGAAGAATTATTCCCAACTTACAGATAAGGAAACTGAGGCTAAATAATATAAATTATGTGGCAATATAAGAAGTGGTAAAGCTCGGAGCTGAATTTCTTTATTATGGGGAGAACTATTAGAAACAAATATATTAATTTATAGGTAACAAAATTAAGATCTGAGAAAGAGTTGCTACATAAATAAGATAATCCAAGCTTCCATGTATATATTGAAACAGACATAATTATTGCTACTATTTGTCATCTTAGGAACTTTTTATTCCAAGCTTGTGATAGGTGTCACAGAAGGAGTAAGAAAAACCATGCCAGGAGAACTGGTGCAATGTTGTATAGATTCTTGGTTGTGCCATGCTTTCTTTGGCTCTGACCAGACTGTAAAATTGAACACAATTGCCTCGTTAATTGGTTTACCTCACTGGAGTTAGAAATTTTGGAAGATTTTGTAGAAATAATGTAGCTCATTATACAAATATATGCAAAGTAGTATGTAAATATAAGAGGGATGTTTTCTAGGGTGAAGATTATTAAGATTGGATTTTATAACTCCTCATAAATAACCTGGGGGATAAACTTCCCTCTGTACACAGCAAGAGCAAGTTGGCTCATACCAAGGTTCTCAACAATGGCCTGATTTGTGGGGAAACAATGAATCAGATTCTTTCCCCTTTAAATGCCAAAGTACATAAAGTCCTGAGCCCACGCAAAAAAAGGCAATCCAATGCACTACCGATAAGACTCTGCTCTTTTGTAAGGTGGAATTGATGACTCACAGCCAATGACCTGATCAGACACCACAAAGAGCAGTGTCTGACCAGAAAGACAGAGTTGATGCAGAGGTGTCCAACCTATGGGCCACATGCAGCCCAGGATGGCTGTAAATGTAGCCCAACACAAAATCATAAATTTACTTAAAACATTATGAGATTTTTTTGTGATAACATGTCACAATGTATTTAATATGTTTCCTGAGACAACTCTTCTTCTTCCAGTATGGCTGAGAGACACCAAAAGGTTATTCAGAAATAAAATTGTCAGGGCAAAGATACTCCCAGATATTTTCCCAGACAGTAAGCACAAGAAAGAAGAATAATCCTTCTGAGGTTGCTCTATTTGGCTCTCACACTGAAGAAAAAATAATTTTGGTGATCTTAAAGATGATTATGCAAATCCATGAAGGCAGATCTGATCACGAGTTTGTAGTACCCCAGTTGCTGACCTGCAGGTTAAAACACTGGGAAGACATTTTCTAAATAAATATAGGGATAAGAATTTATAGGGTAAGGAATTGGGGGTGAAGGAGGGTAGATGAGTGTAAAAATGTTAGTTCCAGAATATGAGTGAATGGGTTGGAGATAATGCGCCTTTTGGAAATACCAAATGTTGAAAGTTTTCAGAGAAGGAAATAAATCATAAAAGAATTTGGAATGCTTTTTATGGCTGAAATAGAAGAAAATTAAACATCTTCAATAAGATTCTGAAGAGAAATTATGTGTAACTGCATTATTTAAATATTAGGAAAAAATGATCACATCAGCCAAAATTCAACAGGGAATAATTTCTTTGGAAAACAAGACATACATGTCTACAAATATGTAGGAGACAATGAAAGACTTTGGATTCAAATTATATGTCTATATAGTGAGACTTTCTGACCTACCCCCACCCAGAGGCAGATACTGATGATGTTCACCGTTTAAACTCAGTCTTGCTCTATGCCAATTCAATCCAAATCTGAGCATTATTGTAGAGATCTCTTTGTCTCTAATTGGTGGAGTGTGGAATCTTTCTTGCTGCCTTAATGTGGGTGTCTGATATGCCTGTTTGGGGTTGTCCGAAACTAATAATAAAAATGGCTAAACAATGAGTATTGAGCATTCTGCTTGTGCTGGATATATCCTTCTAAATACTTTATATACATTATGTTATTTAAATCTCAAGCAACCCTCTAAGATAGGTATTACTATCACTTTTACAAATGAGGAGAGGATGGTTCCAAGAGGTTAAGTAACCTGCCCCAGGACACTCAGTGAGCAACAGAGATAGCAAAAGCCTGTGCTTGTCACCATAACAGTACTGTCAGTAACCCATGCCATCCCACCCAACAACAATCACACTTCCTCAGTTATAAAGTCTACTAATTTCCCCAGCAGGGTTGAAAATCCACCTTGACCTGGGTCTTCTCCCACCAGGGTCTGTACCTTTGTCACTGTACTACTAAGAATAAAGAGGTTACAAAAAAATCAGACAAAACTGTCAACCTAACATTTACCTGAACATACGTATCCTGCTTCAGCCTCAAGATTGGTCACCTGAGATGCAGAGCCAATAGGATCATACCAGAGTACCCTATAACACTTGGCACTGTCACTTAGATGTAACTGTCATCTTGCACCAAGCCCGACCTTATAACGGTATTTCTTCTTCCTCCTATAAACCCAATCTCTTCTTAATAATTAATTCCCCATTCCCGGATGAACACAATTTATATCCAAGTAGGTCTCAGGCTGCGAACAAAAAGTTTCTGTTGTGTATAAACTCACTGTTCACATGACAGCTAAAACAGCAAAGCACTTCAAGTCCCCAAACACAAGACACAACACAACAGATTATGAAAACACTTAGCTACTAGAGAGGCTTTCTTTCCTTCTAGATCAAGACCCTTAAGCCCCACATTTCTCTCTGTGTGAAGACTCCAGGTTTCATTAGAAGAAAATCATTAGAAGAAAATAAAATACTTTAAAAAATGGCAGAAAGCATACAAAAGCAGATCATCCCCTACTTCAAAAAAACCTAAAGCTAAAAACAAAAAATTCAGCCCTGGCTAGTGTGACTCAGTTGGTTGGGGCATCATCCCCTAGACTGAAATGCCACGGTGTTTGATTCCTGGTGGGGGCACATACCCATGTTGTGGGTTTGATCCCCAGTACAAGAAGGCAACTGATCAATGTTTCTCAATGTCTGTCTGTCTCCCTCTCTCCCTCTCGCCATCTCTTTCTCCCTTCCTCCCTATCTAAAAGCAATGGAAAAATGTCCTGGGGTGAGGATTAAAAAAAATTACACTGACAGGAAGACTAGCCAGCAGAATGAACAAAAAGGCCCTGAGAGAGCCAAATGACAAATGCAATTTGAACTCCTCTAATCCTTTGTTTATACATGAGCCACATTAGCTTTGCTGATTATCTATAACATTTTTCAAAAACTACATGAAAAATAATATTTATACAGAAAAGCATACATTTCAGAAATTTACCACTAAATGAATTTTTACAAAGTGAATACCCCTGTATAACTTGCATCCAGACCAAGAAACAGATCATCCCAGCACCAAAGAAACCTCTTCATGCAACTATCCCGCCACTTACCATCCATGTTCAGACCAGGGTCACTGCTCTCCTGTGACTTCTTAAAGAGAAATGCGTTTTGTCTCTCCGAGAACTTTACATATATAGAATCATGCAGTATGTACTATTATGTGAGCAGCTTTCTTTAGAGTCATCATTGTGTTTCTTAGGGTCATCCATGTTGTGATAGGTTATTGTACTTCTGTTTATCATTTTCTATATAGTACTTTTATCAAATATAAATATATCATAATTTATGCATTCTTTTGTAGATGGAGGTTTGGGTTAATTTTTCATTATTACAAGTGTACTCAATGCCCAATTAATGTACATGACTTTTAAAAATATATTTATTTATTTTAAAATTATAGTTGGCATAGAGTATTACAGTAGTTGCAGGTATACAATGCAGTGATTTGACACTTACATTCCTTATGAAGTCATCACAACGATAAGTCTAGCAAAACCATCTGTCACAGTACAAAGTTATTACAATATTGTTGATGTCACCTAGGCTGTACACTATATTTCATGTCTTATTTTAAAGCTGAAAGTTTGTACTTACTTCCCTTCACCTTTTTAACCCATCCCCTACTGCTTTCTCCTATGGCAACCACCAGTTCATCATATTTGTGAGTTTATTTCTGTTTTGGTTTGATTGTTCATTGCTTTAGTTTGCTAGATCCCACATATGAGTCAAATAATATGGTATTTGTCCTGTTTGGCTTATTTAATTTAACATAATACTGTCTAGACCCATCCATGCTGTGACAAATGACAAGATTTCACTCTTTCTTAGACTTGAGTAATATTCCATAGTATATATACCACAACTTTTCATCCATTCCTCTGTTAATGGACACCTGGGTTGCTTTGACATCTTGACTTTTGTAAATGCAGGCATACCATATATAATTGTGCTTCACTTTAATGTACTTTGTAGATATTGCAATTTTTTTTAACAAACCGAAGGATTGTGGAAACCCTACATTAAGCAAATGTATCAGTGTCATTTTTTCAACAGGCTCTGATGATGGTTAGCATTTTTAGCAATAATATATTTTTAAATTAAGGTATGTAGATTATCTTTTTGATATAATACTATTGCATACTTCATAGAATACACTGCAGTGTAAACATGACTATCATATGCACTGAGAAAACAAAAAAGGTCATGTGACTTACTTTACTGCAATACCTGCTTTATTGTGGTTGTGATGGTCTGGAACCAAACCCATGACATCTCCAAGGTATGACTATAATGCAGGGACTGACAAGGAGTACATGTGTACCCTTGAATTAGTGTTTTCATTTTCTGTGAATGACCAGAAGTGAAATTGCTGGATCATATGGTGGTTCTACTTTTAATTTTTTGAGAAATCTCCATACTGTTTCCCATAGTGGCTGTACCAATTAACAAGTCCACCAAAAGTGCACAAAGGTTCCCTGTTCTCTACATCCTGTCCAGGACTTTCTTGACATTTTTATAATAAGCTATTTTGCCAAGTGTGATGTGACATCTCATTGTGGTTTTAATAAGTATTTTCCTGATGATTAGAAATGTTGAGAATCTTTATGAGTCTATGGCCACCTGTATGTCTTTGTATGTCTGTTCAAGTCTTCTGCCAAATTATTAATCAGATTGATTTGTATGAATTCTTTATACATTTTGAACATTAACCCTTTATCAGGTGTATCATTCGCAAATATTTTCTCCCATTGAATGGGTTGCCTTTTCACTTTGGTGATGGTTTCTTTCACTGTGTGAAATAATTTTAGTATAATGGAGTCTCATTACTTTTTTTTGGACATATCCAAAAAATATCACTGAGACCCATTTTAAAGTTTTTACTGCCTGTTTTCTTCTAGGAATTTACAGTTTCAGGTGTTACATTTAAGAATTTAATCCATTTAGAGTATTTTGGGGTCATTTATGGTTCATATACTTTTTAGGATTTTTTGTTCTAGTTCTGTAAAAAATGCCATTGTCAGTTTGATAGGGATTGCATTGAAACTGTAGATTGCTTTGAGTAGTATGGACATTTTATTTTTTAAAATATTTTATTTATTTATTTTTTGAGAGAGGGGAAGGGAAGGAGAAAGAGAGGGAGAGAAACATCAGTGGGTTGTTGCCTCTCATGCACATCCCACTGGGGACCTGGCCTGCAACCCAGGCTTGTGCCCTGACTGGGAATCAAACCAGTGACCCTTTGGTTCACAGGTTGGCATTCAATCCACTGAGCCACACCAACCAGGGCATTAATGGTATTAATTCTTCCAATCTATTAGCATGTTCTATCCTTACATTTATTTGTATTATCTTCAATTTCTTTCATTAATGTTCTATATTTTTCACAGCACAGATCTCTTACCTCATTGATTAAATTTATTGCTAGTTATTTTTTTATTTTGTTGATGCAGCTGGAAATGGAATTATTTCCTTAATTTCTCATTTTGATACTTTGTTCTTGGTGTACAGTAATGCAACAAATATCCAAATATTAACTTTATATCCTTAATCTTTACTGAATTCCTGAATTAGTTCTACCAGTTTTTTGGTGAACTCTTAAAGAGTTTCTATGTATAGTATCATGTCATCTGCAAATAGTGACTGTTTTACTTCTTTCAAACTTGGATACATTTTATTTCATTTTCTTGTTTGATTGCTAAGTCTAGGAGTTCTAATAATATGTTGAATAAAAGTGATAAGAGTGGACATCCTTATCTTCTTCCTGGTAAAGAGAAAAAGCTTTTAGCTTCTCACTATTAAGTATAATGTTAACTGTAGGTTTGTCATATATGGCATTTATTATGTTGAGATATGTTTCCTCTATACTCATTCCATTGAGAATTTTTAACATAAATGGATATTGAATTTTGTCAAATGTTTTTATGTTTCTGTTGAGATGATCATATGATGTTTATCCTTTGTTTTGTTTTATTTTTTATGTGGTATATGTAGTATAGCACATTAATTGATTTACAGATATTTAACCATCCTTACATCCCCAGAATAAATCCCACTTGATCGTGGTGTATGATCTTTTTAATACATTGTTAAATTTATTTTGTTCAGGATTTTTGCATGTACGCTTATCAGGGAAATTAGCTTGTAATATTCTTTTTGTAGTGTCTTCATTTGGTTTTGATACCAAGTTAATTATCCATTGAATACTAATTTTAAAAAACACATTACTTGATAATTATTTAATCTTTATAATAAATAATTTTAAAATTTAAATAGTTTCCATTAGTACTTTTCATCAGGGCTGGATGGGGCCAGTGGCTGAGGAAGAACAAAAGACGACTTTTTGACCCTGTGTTCTTTTCCCATTATGATGGTTGACTTCTTGCCCTGAATATTGGGTCCTTCTCTACCATATTCTCACTCCACTTTTTCAGTTGGATGGAAAGATATAACACAAAACTAGAGCTTCACTCTGACACAGAAGGTTTTTTTTGTCCTCTTCAATTACTGTCTTCCAATATGTAATGGTAACTGGCTCAAGTTTTTTCCATAGAGAATTATGTTGCTAAGCTTCACAAAAAAAATAGTATATTTTTCCTATTAGATAAGGTGATAGTACAAAGGGATCAAGTCAACCATAGAACTCTTTAAAAAATTGGTTTAGCTTGTGATTTATTTGATGAGGTCATAATGCCTGATGGTTTAAGATTCTCACCTAGATGGGTCTTCCCTTATTTTCTCTCTCCATGTTAATAGCTTATCAATCATGTAATTATTCTCCTATGAGCCCAATGCCTTGGAATCCTTCACAATGTAGCTCTTTAGGTAGCTTCTAACAATTAGTCAAATTAGGTACATGAAATTAAAACTTTGAAATTTTTAACCCAGGAACTCTTGAGAAGTGATAAAATAGTCCTGGCACCCAAAATGACTCAGGTTAGATATAAGTTAACATGTGCATGCTCTTTAACTTATGTTTTTAGATCTACTTGAGTGTAGAAAATAAAAAAAACACTGGTATAAATGTTGGGCTACAGAAAACAAGGGAGATATTAGAGGTAGGGAGAAAGCAGCAGTAGCTGGGGACCTGTTAGTGACCAGAGTAAGTAAATAGCTATGGTGTATTAAAGGGCTTATTAACATCTGCATTCTAAGCAGCAGCTGAATATACATTGGAACAGATAAAATTAGATACCTTGGAAATGACTTACAGCAATCATAGATGAAAGAATTTAAGCCAGTATTTAGAAAACTAGAATTAAAATAGTTAAATTGACTTAGTGTATTGTACTTAGGGATTATTTTTTGTCCTTTAGAAACTTTTTTAGATTATGGCATTTCAAAATTATAAGTGAAAAGTATCTAATTAGGTCTAATATTTAAATTAAAAATCATATTTTCAAGAAATAAGTTATGTAAACCTTTTCTGTGAATTTAGGTAACAAAATAGAATGTTGAGAAGAAATTTTCTAGAGGAATTATCTTTAAAATAGCATTCAAAATAATTCATGTATATACTCTATCTCAAGAAGGTGTAGCATAGCTTTCCACTCCTTAGGTGTGGGCTGTGATTAGTGGCTTCCTTCCAAAGAGGACAGTATACAAAACAGAGTGGGGAAGGGAGTATCTTTATAATGGAGAAACCTGATACACCTAACCTTAGTCAGGTGATGAAGGTCAACATCAACAGTGATAAGTCATATTGACAGTATATACTCTTGACAGGATGTGATGAGAATAGAACTTTACCTCAGTGGTCTTCCTCTCCAAAACCCATAGCCCATAACCCAATTCTAATCATGAGAATAACATCAGGCACATCCCAGTTGGGGAATGTTCTACAAAATAACTGACCAGAGCTCTTTAAAACTGTCAATTCAATATCATCAAAAATAGAGAATGCCTGAGACTGTAATAGACAAGAGGAGACTAAGGTGACATGACAACTAAATACAATGTAATATCCTGAATGTGGTCCTGGGGCAGAAAAAGGACATCAGGAAACTAAGGAAATCTGAATAAAGACTATAGTTAGAAATAATATATCAGAGAGAAGATGGCATCTAAGTAGATGGAAGCTGAGTCCATTTGCTCTTGTCTCCAACTCAGATACTTGGCTGACCTTCTGAAAAATAAACTGATCATTCAATGGAATCTTAGCCAATAGGAAGTTTGGAAGCCAAGAAGTACAGAAGTCACAACAATGGGTGATAAGGAGATTTTATAGGTTGAAGGGGAAGTACCCCAGGTGTGGCACCTGTGGCCACACAGAGCCTGGTCAGAGATCGTAGCTCTGCAGCTCCCTCCTCTCCTAGGGCAAAGAACCCCCAAACCAGTTTGGGAGTGACTTGGATACACAAATTTGGGGAGATCCAGGATACACACACATACAGTGAGCAGCACACCCATAGCTGCAGTGGCAAACGCAACCAAGAGAGTGCCAGAGAGAGGGGGGGGGGGGATTCCATCTGCACCTGGGTCAGGTAAGTGGACACAGGACATGGCCAGCTGTGACTGTGAAAGACTTCTGGCTTTTTGGAGTGGTGGTGTGTATGGAAAGCCAGATAGTGATTCAGTGCCACAGTGGGAGTGCCCGGAGAGACTTTTTCAAAGGGGAGCTAAGGCTTGCTTGGAAGGGACCCCTTGTGCAGTTGCCCTACCAGCAAGGGAAGAGGACTGAAGGCACAGTTTGCTCCCACTGAGTGCAGATGGGTGAAGAAATCAGAAAGATGACAGCCAGGGGATTTCTCAGGCCCAGCCCAGTACAGCTGACAGCCCAGAGACTATGCAGAGAGGAGAATTTGAGACTGTGTCTGCTGTGAGGGCAGTGGGCTGGAAATTGGATGGGTGGGAGTGGAGCATCTGAGATTATTTATAGCCAGACAGAGTTGCCTTCCCCAGGGGAGACTGAACCTCAGGGAAAGGAAGGTTCAGTCTGCCCTGCCCTCATCTTGTGCAGGATTGCAAGCAGGAGAAGCTCAAGAACCCCCGAATGGTTCACATCTACAAATGAATGGCAGAAAGAGAAACACCTAAAGGGCCCCTTTTGAACTTCTCTCAGGGAGACAAAATACACTTGTTGCTAGGACCCTATCCCACTGAGGCCAGCAAGGCAAGGAGATTAGAAATTGGTGAAGCAAGAGGGAATCAGGTCCCTGCCCAGTCTTGGCTAGCACACAGAGCCACCATTAGCACCAAGCAGGAAAGAGCTGAACCTCTTACACAAATTGGCCCCTTCCTTGAAGTGGACAGCTGCTTTAGCAGAAAGTATACATTATTGGAACTAAGCTGGGACAGACCAAGAAGATGGTGCAGGGGCAGGAGGAACACACCCACAACTTTCCCAGAAGATTGAACAGGGGAGATCCAGGGGCCCCATCTTCTCAACAGCAATAGAAGACCCTTCTAGAGGCAGGTGAGGTGATACAGGCAGTGCTGCCAGAAATGGGACAACCCACCCCTGGACCTTGGGCTGATAAAATCCAGAGGTGGACCCAGAAAGAGAAGACAGAAAGTAAACACCAAACTCTACTGAATAACACCTTGTTCCTCTTCAGAATTTGTGTTATTTTTTCTATTGCATAGCCTTTTAAGATTTCTTTGGCATCAATTGTATTCCAACTAATTCACTATTGTCTTTTATTTCTTATTTTTTATTTAGATTTTTATGTTATTTTTGTTTCAAATCTCATATCATATCGGTCCCTTGTCTTATTCCATTTTGCCTTCTTCCTGCCCTTTCCTATTTTTGTTGTAAATCTTATGTGTCTCCCATGCTGCACCTTGTTCCTATTCCTTACTCTTACTATTTCTCCTCCCTCTATCCTCTTAAAATCATTCTTCCTTCCTTTAGTCAACTCTCATATTTTCCCCTTCTTATACTATTCTTATTTTCTTTCCATCTTTGTACATTGTGGCTTGTTTGACATTACAGTTATTGCTATTCTTCTTCAACTCTATTCCTATTTGTTCACTATTTTATTTCAAATCCCATAGGTTACTGTCCCCTGGTCTTACTCATTTTGCCTTCCTCCTGCCCTTGCTTATTTGAGTTTGGAATTTTATTTTTTCCCTTCCTTAACCTGGATTCTACTCCTTACTTTCATTATTCCTCCTCACTCTAACCTCGCAAAATCAAATTTCCTTATTGTAGATGTCTTATATTTGCTTTTCTCTTTCATATAATATTCTTATTCTCCTTCTAATTGTATTAATCTTTGCTCAACTGTCATTGTTATTGACCCTGTTGTGGTTGTTCTGAAATTTTGTTCCTTTTGGTTAACTACTTTTTAAACTTTATTTCAAACCTCATGTTATACGCTTCCCTTTTCTTACTCCATTTTGCCATTGCCCTTTGCTGTATTACTTATGTTCTAAATTTTATATTCCTCCTTTCTGCACCTTGTTTCTATTCCTTACTCTTACCATTTCTCCTCCTTCTTCCTGCTCAAAATCATTTTTCTCTCCTTTAGTCATCTCATATTCCCTTTTTCCTATCTTATAATATTCTTAATCTCTCTCCACTTTTATTAATCTTTGCTCAATTGCTGTTGATTTTACTGAGATGGTAGGGGGGTTTATTGCTAGTGTGGGTTTGGTTTCTGGGTAGTATTGCTTTGTTAACCAGCAACTGTACAACAGTATATAAAATGTGATGGGGGTTGTGACTTCTAGTCAGCCAGCCAGATAGAGAACCTAACAACAAATAATCCATCAATAATCAAAGTTCAAGTACACCAAGAGAACCCACATAAATTGAATAAAGGGAAACCCTAGAGAATACAGAGCAGGAGATCAAAGAGAATATACCACTGAGTCCCACAGAACTCTTTCCACAGGAGTCCACCCTGTGAAGACAGGTGGGCAAAGTAGAGCAACCTGAGATGCAGAAACAAAGATAATCACCTAAAATGGGGAGACAAAGAAATAAACCCCAATCAAAAAGAAAAGAGGATACCCAGAAAACGAGCTAAATGAAATTAAGGCAAGCAATCTATTAGACACAGAATTCAAAATATTGGTTATAAAGATGCTCAAGGAACTCAGTAATAACTACAAGGAACTTTGGGGAGTTAAAAGGTATTTAGTGAGAACTATAGCAGCATGAAAAAGGAAATAGAAACTATGAATAAGAACCAGGAAGAAATGAAGAATACAATATCTGAAATGAAGAATATACAAGAAGGAATTAAAATCAGGCTAGATGAAGCAGAGGGCCAAATCAGCAAGCTGGAAGACAAGGTCGAAAAAAATACCTGTCAGAGCACAAAATGAAAAAAGATTTTAAAAAAATGATGGTAGTTTAAGGGAGCTTCAGGACAACATGAAATGTAACAACATTCACATCATAGGGATATCAGAAGGAGAAGAAAAGGAGCAAGGGGTAGAAACCTTGTTTGAAAAAATAATGGCAGAAAACTTCCCTAACTTGGTGAGGGAAAAAAGTGAAGCAAATTTAGGAAGCACAGAGGGTCCCAATCAAGATGAACCCAAAGAGGCCTATTCCAAGACACATCATAATTAAAATGGCAAATTTTAAAGACAAAGAGAGAATCTTAAAGGCAGCAAGGGAAAAAACAGCTAGTAACAAAGAAGAGTTCCGATAAGGCTTTTAGCTGATGTCTCAACAGAAACACTACAAGCCAGAAGGGGCTGGCATGAAATATTCCAAGTAAGGAAAAGCAAGGATCTATACCCAAGACAACACTACCTAGCAAGACTCTCATTTAAAATGGAAGGCAAAATAAAGAGCTTCCTAGACAAAGGAAGGCTAGAAGAGTTCATCTCCCATAAGCCAGCACTGTAAGAGATGCTAAAGGGACTGCAATAAAAAGAAGGAGAAGGAGAAGAAGGAGGAGGAGGAAGAAGAAGGAGGAAGAGGAGGAGGAAGAGAAAGAGAGAGAGAAACATAGGTACAGTAAAAAAAAAATTAAAAAGGCAATGAATAAGTACCTATCAATAATAACCTTAAATGTAAATGGATTAAATGTTCCAATCAAAATACATGGTGTGGCTGAATGGATAAGAAAACATGATCTGCACATATGCTGCCTACAAGAGATGTACCTCAGAACAAAAGATCTACACGGGTTGAAAATAAAGGGATGGATAAAAGATATTCGAAGCAAACAGACATGGAAAGAAAACTGGGGTGGCAATACTTATTTCAGACAAAATAGACTTCAAAGCAAGGGCATAAAGAGGAACAAAGAAGGTCACTAAAAATATTCAAGGGAGTAATCTAACAGGATGATATAACCCTTGTAACATACATGCACCCAACATAGGAGCACCCAAATATATAAGGAAAATCTTGGAAGACTTTAAGGACATCAACAGCAGCACACTCATTGTAGGGGATGTTAACACCCCATTGTCAACAATGGATAGATCTTCCATTAAAGAATCAACAAGGATACTGTGGCATTGAAAAACAATCTAGATCAAAAGGACTTAATTGATATACAGAATCTTTCACCCCAAAGAAGCAAAATATACATTCCTTTTAAATGCACGTGATACATTTTCAAAGATAGACCACATGGTAGGACACAAAACAAGCCTCAACAAATTCAAGAAAAGTAAAATCATGTCAAGCATGTGCTCACATCACCATGGATTGAAACTAAAAAACAACCTCAAGGAAAAAATTCAAAAATGTTCAAATTCATGGAGATTGATAACGTATTAATAAATAATGAATGGGTCAACAATGAGATCAAGGAAGAAGTCAAAAAGTATCTGGAAATAAATGAAAATGAACACACAACAACTCAAAATTTATGTATGGGACAGAGCAAAGGCAGTCTGAGAGGAAAGTTCATAGCTACCTAGAGAAGGTAGATGAATCTCAAATAAACAATCTAACCCTACATCTAAAAGAATTAGAGGAACAACAACAAACAAAGCCCAGAGCAAGTAGAAAGAAGGAAATAATCAAGGTCGGGGAAGAATTAAATGACATAGAGATTAAAAGAACAATCAAAGGATCAATAAATCCAGGAGCTGGTTCTTTGGAAAGATAAACAAAATTAACAAACCTTTAACCAGACGCATCAAGAAAAAAAGAAAGAGGACCCAAATAAATAAAATCAGAAACTAAAGAGGAGAAGTTACAACCAATACCACAGAAATACAAAAGATTATAAGAAATTACTATGAACAACTATATGCCAAGAAACTGGACAACATGGGAGAAATGGACAAATTTCTAGAAATATATAATCTCCCAAAACTGAATCAAGAAGAAGCAGAAAGCCTGAATAGATTGATACCAACTGGTGAAATTGAAGCAGTAATCAACACCCCCCCCCCAAAAAAAGCCCTGAACCAGATGGCTGCACAGGTGAATTTTACCAAAAATTTAAGGAAGAACTAACTCCTATCCTTCTTAAATTATTACAAAAAAATTCAAGGAGAGTGAAGACTCCCAAACTCTTTTTATAAGGCCAGTACCATCCTAATTCCAAAACAATGTAAAGACACAACAAAGAAAGAAAACTATAGGCCAATATCTCTAATGAACATAGATGCTAAAATCCTCAAAAAATATTGGAAATCTGGTTCAGTAATACATTAAAAAGATCATACACCAGTATCAAGTGGAATTTATCCCAGGGATGCAAGGATGGTACAATATTTGCAAATCCATATATGTAATACATCACATGAACGAAATGAAGGACAAAAAACACATGATTGTATCAATAAATGCTGACATAGCATTTGTTAAAATCCAGCATCTATTTATGATAAAAACACTCGGCAAAGTGGGAATAGAGGGAGTATTCCTCAACACAGTAAAGCCACATATGGCAAACCTACCGCCAACATTATACTCAACAGGCAAAAACTAAAAGCTTTCCCCTTAAAATCAGGAATAAGACAAGGGTGTCCACTTTCTCCACTCTTATTCAACATAGTACTGGAATTACAGCCACAGATATCAAACAAGAAAGATAAATAAAAAGCATCCAAATTGGAGAGGAGGAAGTAAAGATGTCATTACTCATAGACTACGTGATAGTGTACATAGAAAACCCTATATTCTCCACTAAAAAACTATTTGATATAATAAGTGAGTTGGGCTAAATAGTGGAATACAAAGTCAATATTCAGAAATCAGTGGCATTTTTGTACAGCAACAATGAAATATCAGAAAGGGAATCTAAGAAAAAAATCCCATAGCAGTATATTTGCCAATATATCTCCTAGGGCAAGAGAAATAAAGGGTAAAATAAACAAATGGGACTACCTCAAACTAAAAAGCCTCTGCACAGCTAAAGGAACCATCATCAAAATGAAAAGGGAAATGACTATTGAGGAACATATTTGCCAATGATACATCAGACAAGGGTTTGATCTCCACTATATATAAAGAACTGATATGACTCAACACAAGGAAGACAAATAATCAAATTAAACAATGGGCAAAGGACCTGAACAGACACTTCTCCAAGGAGGGCATACAGAGGACCCATAGACATATGAAAAGATGTTTGACATCACTAGCCATCAGAGAGATGCAAATTAAAACCACAATTATCACCTCACACATGTCAGAATGGCCATCATTAATAAATCAACAAACGACCAGTGATAGTGAGGATGCAGAGAAAAGGGAACCCTAGTGCACTGTTGGTGGGAATGCAGACTGGTGCGGCCACTGTGGAAAACAGTATGGAATTTCCTCAGAAAACTAAAAATGGAACTGTCTTTTGACCCAGCTTTTGATTCCACTGCTGGGATCATACCCCAAGGATCCTGAATCACCAATTCAAAAAAACTTATACACCCCAATGTTCATAGCAGCACAATTTACAATATCCAAGTGCCCAATAGTAAATGAGTGGACCAAAAAACTATGGTACATTTATACAATGGAACACTATGCAGCAGAAAGAAAGAAGGAGGGACAACTCTGATAGAATAACAATAAAAAATGATAAAAAATCAATCTTCAGAAAGGCAGTAAAATGAAAAAAACAAATAATGTATCAATATTGGCTCATTAATTGAAAATGTGTCATACTATTGTGAGATGTCAATAGGATGTGAAACTGGGTACAATGCATATGGGAACATTCTGTACTATCTTCATGATGCTTATGTAAATCTAAAACTATTTTTAAATGAATGTTTACTTGAAAGAAAAGAGAAACTAAATAAATAGTAGGCACCCTTTTTGGTGCTATAGACATCACAGTAGTATATGAGGGTTGGAGGTATGAGTCCCTGGAACAACTAAACACAGAGTCTGGCAGGCCATCATCTCTGGAAGTCTTTAAAGATAAGTGGGGAGGGAGGTGGGTTTATCTTGGGTGGGCTGGGGGAGAGGGGAGAAAATGCAGACAACTGTAATTGAACAGCAATAAAAAATGTTTAAAAATTTTTTAAAAAGATAAGTGGAGCCTTCTTCTCTCTCAGGTTGTTTACCTCTACTGCTGTCTTAAGACAGGTTGATTGGAATCAATAAGATCTGTTTCCCTCTGGCTCTATTGTTTTAGGATTTGATAGTTTATTTAATAACATTGGATATCAGTTACCTCTGGGAAAACATCATTTCCACTCTTATTAACATTCTCACAGAGGCCTAATTTCCTTTAGACTTGAGTTGAATCCTATGTTTGCATGATAGTTGTATAAAAAAGCATTATTTCCATGTAGGTACACCAAATGCTTTACCTCCTCCAGCAATGTAAGGGAGGCAGACTTTTTTGACATGGTTTAATTCCAAATAATTTTTATAATGACTGCTCCTTAGCACTTAGTTATTTTCTAGGTGCTGGCTAATTAGCACTAAGGCCTACACAAAGTTCTTGGGATGACTCTGTAAAACATGCAGATACACCAATACAATGGAAGTTGACTTTTTATAAATATTACCCCCCATAATTATATGAGGCTTGGTGCTCATCTACACTTAGCTCATTCTTTTATTTAACTCTCTAAACAAGATAAAAGTGGTAGAGAAATAACACATCTCTTTTGAAGCCATAAATGAAAGTCTAAAACTAGGCTATAAAATCCTCAAAATTGACTTTTTTAAAAAATTTGAGATTTAATTTTTTCTTCTTCTTCTTGTATCCTCAACACTTATTTCTCTCCACACTACCCATCAATCAAGAATTATGTATGTGTGTTACATTTTTTAAAACATGTCATAATTAGCTGCATCTTCTATGCCTTATTCAAGCGAAAACACAGTACTTTAAAGCAACCTGCTCCCTGGGAAGGTCATGTTTCATAGCTTAGTCATAGTGTAGAACACACCTTGAATGCTTAATAAACTTCAAATAATAAGATCAGTATACTTTGCAGAAGGAGCAAGTAGATGAACCGTGTAAAGATTTGGCTAAATGAGGCAGACTAGAGGTCCCCATAGTCCCCATATTTCTTCCTGGCCGTTGTTAAATTTCCTTTCTTAGTGTACTGGCCAGGCTATGTTGCAAGACTGTAAATGAATCCCTTCCTTGCCCTTGAACTTGTTAAGCTCTCTAGTTTCTACTACTTTGTCTGGCAGGCGGCACCACATCCTAATGACTTTCTCCAAGAAACGGAACCTCCTGATATGTAACAGGCTGCCCAGCCATCTACTATTAGGCACGTTTTACTTCTGAAGCTAATGACTTGAGGCTTCTCTTGTTATTTCCCTTTTGATAAGATTTTCAGCCTACAATAAGTGAAGGATGAGAGGGTAAGGTGAGAGAAGAGTGAGGGGAAGAGAGAGAGGGGAAACTATAAATATGGACCAATATCTAATTATAATCAGGACACCAGCAATTTAATAAAAACAACTCCTCCAGAATGTAGCCATAAGGAAAGAGTTTCCACAATCTGTTCATCTGCATAATTAGTGATTGAGGACCTGGGAACAGTTGGAACATTGCTGAAGAAGGCTCGGGTCACATTATTGATAACATAAATAACAAAGATACAGATTTCCCCAAACTACAAACATCAGAATGTAACTAACAACAACCTAATAGGAGCACAGAAAACAAACAGAAAGCAGATAAACTCTGGAGCCGGGCAGGCAGAAGTCTGGAGTCAAGCACATCATTCATCAATCTAAATGCCCTCCGGTTTCATCAAGTCACCTAAAAATGGGAGAACAGGAAATCCTGATTGCTGCTACTGTCTGCAAGAATGTGCAACTGCAGCTGCGCGTATGTACATTCCATGAGTCAGACACGCAGTCTTTATGCTTTTATGCATGGGAACATAATTCATTTGGAAAATAATTTGCATTGCTGAACTCAGTTATTTAATGACACAGGGGAGGCCTGGCAGGTGGGCGCTGGAGGCAGAGTCTGCATTTCAGAGCTGAATTCTATGTAAGAGACTGATAGGTGTATTTAATACCCCTAAAAATGAGTTAATTACTCATGGCTATTGTAAAACAACGTGCACTCTTATTGCCAGTTTGCAAACGGCTGTAAGAACTGTAAGGGAAGGAATCTTATCTGTATTTTCACCCTCTGCACATCCAGCTTCCACCATACAGCTGAGAAGACATTTTTTGTCATGCTACCTAGAGACCAACAAGGCAAAAAAAAGAGGGAAGTTAGGGAATCAGTTAAAATCCTACTACCTAAATACTGTCACTGTCTTTCAAGTTTGGGGGCATGAACTTTTATGTAGATGGAGATATAATCTCTAAATAATTATTTGCAAACCAAGTATCAGCTACAGAGAGGTTGCAGATACACAGACTGGCTCAGCCCTGAGTTCCATATGCACCAGTCTGAGGCGTGTGCACACACATTACCAACCCTGGCCAGTCAAACCCTCTGTGCCTTCAGACAGCTGAGACCTTCTTCTCCGTGTGAACAAAGAACTGTTTGAGCCCAAACAGTATGGGTGACAGCACAGCGGACAAGGAAAGAATTCTAGCTGCACATACCTCCGTCATGCACGACTGTCTCCAGGGTAAATATGTGAATAGTTTCAACTTCTAACAATAGAAGGGAAAACATTAATACTTTTTAAAGTATATGTGGCTTTGTGCTTCAAGGTTTTGAAAACCACTCACATACCTGTGGTTTTGAGATATCCTTAAGACACTGGAGGGGACAATCCTGTGACTGCATGAATGAGAGAAAAAGAAAGCCTGTCCTCTTAGTAGGAAATTGACCTATTCATGTATAACTCTAATAATTGTATACTTAATCATAGGATCGAAAGCCTCTAAAGCCTATACCTGCCAATACTCAAAAACTGGAATGTAATAGGGAAGATTGTACTTTTTAAATTAAGTACCACAGCATTAGCACAATATGTGTTATGAAATACACAGATTTCATTAGTTTATCCAGCAAATATTTATTGAGTTCCTACTACGTACCATATACTCCTCTAGGCCCTGAAGTTATTATAAATGAGGCAGATGAAAATTTCCCTACTCTCATCAACCGAAAGTCCCCGCAAGTGAGGAAGCACACAGATAGTTGCCCCTTACATCCCGCATTCCTAAAGAAACTTCTTGTATCTTCAGTACAGCTCCCAAGATTTGAAAATCCATGCTGTCCTGGGCAGGTGCATTTAAGTGCCAACAGGTCCAGCATGATTGGCAGAAACCACTGAATGAATTCCTGCAGGTGGTGAAAGTGAAATTTAGGAAGCCTCAAAGGAATAGGCCATCAGAAGGTGAGCCTTTATATAACCCTGGAGAGTGGGATAAGGTTAAATGTCATGGATACCCACAAATTATATCTGTTACAGAAGAATTTGAATCTAATGGACTAAGGTCAGTCCATTGTATTATTTTACTGGGTCATAAAAGATGACTTAAAGTACTGATTTCAAGACTTTTGGAACTTATGGGTAAATAAAATTAAAATACAACAACAAAGAAAGGGAACTGCCATAGGGTGCCAACTTTTAATTTCCATCAAGGACAATAAAGGTAGAAAAATATCAGAATAAATTCAAGTCATTTCTAAGAAAGTAGAGCAGGCATTACTACAACACACATTAACTGTTGTATTGGGAGAGGCTAAATTATGCTGTAGTTATGAATACTCCTCCCTCCCACTAATCTCAGCAGCTTAAAACAACATGCTACATGCTTTTCATGGGTAGGCAGGAGTGGCCATTCCTTAGAGAGCAAGACTGAGGAAGGAGCCATCTCAAATATGGCTAACGGCTGTGTCAGAGGGAGAAGGGAGTTCTGCACACTCTTGCATCAGCAATTAGTGCTCCACAATATCACACACCATTTCTCTCATAATTCATTGGCCAGAACTCGTCACCTGGCCCTATTCAACCTCAAGGAAGCCAAGAAGTGCAAACTGACCATGTGCCAGGTGAGATGGCAATACCTAACAAGCAGCACATATTTGCCAAGCAACCCTGATGAGTGCCATAGCTATATACCATATTGTTCTTACTTCCTCATTTCAGTATGGACTAGTGAAACCTTAGTCACATTCTTATGCAAATCTAAGTCAGCATTTGAGAGAGAGTGAGAGAAAGAGAAAGAGGGAGAGAGAGGGAGAGTAGGAAGGGATGGCAGAGATGGACAGGGGTGGATTGGAGGAGAAGGCCAAATAAAATTCTTTATGGAAACTGAGATTTTTTGGGGGGGTAGATACAAATTATCACTAGTTACCCAACAATAAGGAGGTAGCTAGTGAGTGTGGCCCCCGTAACCAAAGGTGCATGTCCCTGTGACCAAAGGTGAATATTCCTGAGAACCCAGATGCCAGGAGCAATAGCAAAAGGGAAAAGCAATGAAAATCAAAAGCCTGTGTCAGTAGCAAAGGCTCTTGCTCTTGAACTGAAAGACAATTTGCTTTGGCTGTCAACATCATGCTTTATAACTCATACTTAATCCACCCCTCAAGGATGATTATTTCAACGTTAGTTCTGCACCCAAACATCTGAACAGGTTTGAGTTGGCCCAGCAAAACCCAGCAACATCATATTGACCCTAAAAGTTGCATAAGAAATAAAATGAAGCTTAGTTTCCTGTGCAGTGTGTTCATTCAGTCACGGTTGTTTTGCTGTGTAGTTGTTTTTATCGTTGTTAATACATGTGGTAAAACCAACTCTCAAAATTAAGTTAAATGTCTTTGCTCAGCCATTCTATTGAGCTATAAGGCAGGGAAGGCTTATGCCGTTCTATGGAAATTCTGATTTTCAAAGTAATAAACAAATCTCAAAGGACCCAGAAAGGAACTATTGGACCCATGCCACACACTCTGTGTGGGCTCAAGAAATTGTATTTGATGATGGCAAATTTCCTTTTCAAAAACACCCTCAAACAAAGCTTAAGTTCCAAAAATGTTTTCTGGGCCAGACTTGCAGTAAATTTTCTTTGGAGGCCTAATGTAAGATGAAGAACAAATGGAAGTAAGATAGACTTGGTACCCAAATGAGGGGATGAGGGAGTTCAAACAAATGTGGGCTGTGACTAGATTTAAGCCTTTGACTCCATAATTCAAATAATGTAAATAATATAAATAATAGTCAATTTAGTAGTGGGAAAAGGCCAGTACTGCCATATAATAAAATGCATATTAAAATAAATTTTTTAAATTTGTGATAAAAATGTCAGAGTGAAAGAGAAAGGGGGAGAGAGAGATTTACATGAAATGAAATATAAATCTCTTTGTTTCCTTATTTATCCCCATGAATCCTAAGTTCTTCTTTCAAATGTAAAGTTAACAACCTGTAATGTATTCTTCAGAAAAACTATAATGCCTCCATTAGTGTGTATATTTATGTATATTTTTCATCTACCCAGATGGGATCTACTTTATATGGTCTTTTTCATCTTAATTATTCAGGCATTTGTCTTAGCTTCATACAGTCACAGCCCAGGTGGATTTCTCATCCTTGTTGGAACTTTAAAATATCAGTCACCTTTCCCTTTGAATTCACTGAGAAACTGTTCGTGTAAACACCCAAGCATTTTGTATGATGCTTTCCACTGGGGGAAAAACCCACAAAATCTCTTACATTGAAATATTTTAGAAGTAAATATTAGCTACGGACAAATGGGGCTATCGTCTACTCCTGAAATAAATTACTAAAGCACTAAACAAGTGCTTTTGAACAATAAACTTGGCTTTGGATTTTTGGGTTGACCAAAGTTCTGTCAGATGACCCTCTCTTACAGAGCAGAAATCCCAAAGCATGTTTATGCTATTCAAAGCTGCCTTGGAGATTACATCTATATATATATATATGTACATTATATATATAGATGTAATCTCCAAAAGCTTGGAAACTAGGAGATGCCTCCTCATCAGATTTTCCTGAACTTTGATAAAAATTAGGAACAGTAATATCTTGGAAAGAGCACCAATGCAGCCGTCGTTCCAGCAGACCCTACGGTCTCGGCACAGCTGTTGGGTTCACCTAAGTGCACAGGGACATTATAGAGAGTTTAGTAAGTTTAACCCAGCTGATTACAGATAAATATATTTATTGCTGGGGCAGGTTATGAAAATGCATGGAGTCAGAGGGGAATGATTACAATGAGAGTGGCTTATAGAAATGAGAAATAGCTATTTATTGAGCACCTACTTGTCAGACACCACTCAGCAATTTAATTCAATTTCTCATGTAATAAATGTTTGGGGGAAGTACTCTTGCCTTCAAGGTGATAGCTAGGTAGATATCTAGGTAGGTAGATAGATAGATACTACTGCACAGAAAAGAAAATAAGTCATTCATCCAAGGCACACAATCAGCAAAGGTTGGGCAGGGATTTAAATATGTCTTTGATTACAAAGACAGTCCTTTTTCTACTGTACCACAAACACTCTTCAAAAATTATCTATTCACTAAAATATGTGCCAGGTCCAGATGGTTTTACAGCTGAAATCTATCTAACTTTCAGTGAACAGATAATCCTTATGTTATTCAAAAAATTTCTGACCATAGCAAAAGATGGAAAGCATCCCAATTCAATTTACTAAGCTAGCATAACCTTACTCCCAGACCTGATAGAGACAGAATAAAAAGAAAACTAAAAATTTCACTCATGAATATGAATGCAATACAGTGACTAAATTATATGTAAAAATCACCAAATTGAAACCAGGTGCATATTAGAATAATATCCCATGACCAAGCAGAGTATAGCTGGAATGCAGGGATAGTTCAACATTAGAAAATATAGCAACATAACTTCTCAAATGAATAGAAAAAATGAGAAACATAGTATAAATATATTAATTAACTTTAAGAAACACCCCTTAAAAATAGCTGCCATTTCTAATTTAGAATTTAAAACTCCAGGTTAAAAAATATAAATATAATAGAAATGCAAAGACTGTGTACTTAACATCAGTAGCAAACATCATATTAAAAAGAAAATAAGTGATCACAATTTAAACGATGTTGTTTCAGGCATTCTAAGATAATAAAATAAAAGAAGTGGTATTAACAATGGAAAAAAAGAGAAAAATTATTTTATGCATATGATATGACTGCATACTTGGTAACCAAAAGACTGAAAAAAGCTAACAACATTAAGAAGAGATTTGATCATGTGAATGGATATGAAATAAATACACTGAAGGATATACTGTGTCTTAGTATCCCAAAATATACTTTATAATAAAATTAGTCCATTTCAATCAAAAATTGATTAGAATATTTTTCTCAGTACTAGGCAAAATAATTTAAAGGTTCATTTGGAAAATAAATGTATAATAATTGCCAAGAAAATTATGAAAAATAAGAATAATGAGAGTGGGAAATCTTTCTAGACCAGAATCTAAAAATGCTTTAGAATTAAGATTCTAGAGTTGCAGCTTTCTGTCTGGGTGGTTTCCCAGCAACCACGCGGTGCTGCCCGGTGAAGAGTGTACGCTCCATAATGATCACTTCAGTATATAAATGAAGTAAGCTAATAGGATCAAAAGAACAAAATGCTAGTACATAAATAAGCATGTAAATCAACGAGAAGGAAGAAAGAGTCAAGGAGCTGATTTAAGTGTGTATTGTATTACATAGTAAAGTGGCTTTTCAACTTGGTGAGGGAAAGTCTCAGTGTTTCTTCTATGCCTTTAAGAATATTGACTCTCCTTCTAGAAAAATACAAAGTTGAATCTCATGATCACCCGTAAAGAAAAAATAAATGCTCTCTAAATTTTATATTTAAAATTTAAATATAAACATATTAGATGTGCATTACCTACAACTTTACCATATTAGACATCCCTGGCTCACCTGCCTGGGCCTCCCATTCTCCAGCTTTCACAGGCCCAAAGGGACTTCCTTGTCCAGATTAAGTTTGGCTCCTTTCACCCTCTGTTCACCGCTGCACACCTGCTCTTTCTGGTGCATGTGACTATTCTCCAGGTCCCCACTCCAATGGGATAAAGTGTTCTTAGAAGGAATTTGCTTTCCAGATGTGTCTTCATGGCTACATTATTTGTGTCCTAATTTGGTAAGTGGAATTTGACAGAATAATAAATGGAAACAAATTAGTGAGATTATAATACTCAAGCTTCCATTGTATAACTGTGTTCTGAACTCCTCTGTGCCCGGCAAATAATTATTACAGGAGGCAAAAAATAAAATAAATTTCCCACTTATGAAATAGTGCAAACAATGCAGCTTGGTAAGCTTAAGAACAGGGAGTTAGTTGATTAATTATGAAGAAAAAAGAGGAAATAGCAATAAATGGAATTGTCACCCAATGTTGAAAACAAAAATCAAATGGTCATTGTCAAAAAATCCCCGTGGCCTTGCAGGAATATTCTGGTGATTTTAGATACAACAACTGAGAACCATTCCCTTATTCTTTACCTTCTCTGGGACTAATCTGGAGTGTGAAACTAATCTGGAGTCTGAAAGACTGTTTTTGTTGTTATTGTTGTTCCTTTATTACTTCCTGGAACAAAGGAACTCACAAAGCTGAGTCCCTAATATCTTAACCATAAGACCAAGTGAATATTTGACAATTCTCCACTCTCTCTTCCTATAATGAAATGGCTTACATTTTAAGAACCTCACGTACGTAGAATGAGGAAATTAGATATCTGGAGTGATTTAATCAGACCCTAGGCAAAACTCACCTTCCCTGAGAGGTAACTTAATATGGTAGATGGAATGTGGACTTGGAGGTTATACAGTCCTAAGTTCAAATACTCTCTTCACAACTGTAGGGGAAGATCTTGAACTACCCTAAACTTTGGCTTTCTCTTCTCTAAAATTGGCATACTAAATAACCATCTCACTGGTAAGGAGAGTGTCTAGGACAAAACTGCTCGTTCCTGCTCCCCCCACATCCCTCCCCAAAAGAATTTTTGAGGGGGTGGGGAACGGACATTTTCAATGATTCCATCTCTAATAGATAAAAAATGCATATCCAATTTGCTATTAGATAAGGCTCATTCAAAATAAATGTCCAAGACATTTTTAAGCACCAGTTTCATCAAAAGATATGTATTCCAACAACAGCATATTGATTTTATTCTACATAGGCTCGCTGCAAATTCAAACATTTGTTTTAGTGTGGGACAAGATTTTTGGCATCAGTTTAGTAAAATGTTGGGTTCTTAGTTTGCATAACTGTTGCGCCTGTAATGAGCAGACACAAAGCCTTGGCTCATTTTGCTGCCCTCCTCTCGTTTCAGAGCACCCATCTGCAGCATCGGGGAGGCTTGTAAAGCCCTAACGACACCCAGAGAGCTGTGCTGCGAACTGCAAAAGAATCCGCAGTAAAGTTGTCCTTGATCTTCAGCATCCTGGGAATTAAAGAGTGTTCAGTGTCATCGTCATAAAAAAAAAAAAACACTCACCACTTTAGTTCTGTAGCTCTTCCTAGATGAAATGAACTTGGAAATTTGAGTGAACCACACTAAGGTCAGCAGAAATGACTTCTACATGTGATATAAATGATGACTACACACCTAGTTTCCTTTTAAAAAATCAGCATCTACTTTGTTTGGTATGGAAAAAAAGTTTTTTAGATGAAACCATCTATTGAGTGAAGCCTTGGTGTGAGATGATGTCCCTTGGCCTTTTCCTCAGCAAAGGGTTAAGTGGCTTTTTCTTTATTAGTAGTATGAGAGAGGAAGAATTCCTGGGGATAATTGTATGTCATAGTCGTTATTATATTTTACAATAATACCCAAGGAGTGTAACAGCATTCCTAATAACTTATTTTCACATATATCACCTCATTAGGTTCGATTGATTCTCCCAGGAAGATAGTTGTTTTATACATTCTGTGTGTGAAACACTGTGGTAGGTGCTGGGGATAAAGAGACAAAAATAAAGCTCCTGCCTTTATGGGAATAACAGGTGAGTAAGCAGGCTTTTCAGCACAATGTACAAGTCTCCCAACAGCTGTCAGAACAAGGTGCTCCAAGGGCACCCAGATGGATACCTACACCAGACTCGAGAGGGAACGGGGCCACTTCTTCCCTATTCATTCCTCAATGATGCGGTGAATGAAGAAATCAATTCTTTCTGGAAGACAACATTTAAGCTAAACCACAAGAATGAGTAAGAAGAAGCATTCTATGCGGAAGATACATAGATGACAAATGGATAGGTAGGTAGATAGATAGATATAGATATATAGATGTTTAAGTTTCAAGAATAGAGCAGCACATCATATCAATAAGATGAGTTAATAGCTAATTAGTTTTTTTCAGTATTCACCATGGCAAGGGGTTATGTTAAGCCCTGTATATGGAATACATCATGCATTCTTCACAACAAACCTATGAGGTAAGTTCTAATGTTCCTACTTATCTACACGGAATCTGAGGCTTAGATTTTATGGGTTGCCCACCAATATTACACAGCCGACAACAGTGAGGCTGGGAGTCAAACTTGACCTGTGCGTGGATCCATTAAGTTGTGTCCAAATACTGCCTCCAAACAGCCACTTAGCTTGAGTAGGCTTTGCTTTAGGAGACACAAATAAAAAACTTTATTCTATTCCATCTTATTTTAGTTTTATTTAATTTGACCTCATCTAATGCCAAAAGAATCAAAGGCATCATTTACAAAGACAAGCTATGTAAAACACACACACCCCTCAAATGAATAAATTTTCATTGCTGTCAAGGACAGAGGAGGAACCATCTTGTCGTAACTGCAAGCCAGAAGTAGACCACTGGACTTTCTGCAGGTTATTCCCAGGCTCCACCCATTCCTGCCTTTCCCCCTCCCCACACTGCATGGAACGAGGGAGCAGTTTGGTGGAATATCTCCATATCCCACACACACTTCACACAGCCCTGTCTCTGTAGCCCTTGTTATTCATTATGTGATAAAACACTATTTGTTATAGCAAATTCGGTATAATCAACCATAACATTCTGGGCTCTGGAGTGGGAGAAACTGGGGACAGATTCATTTTTCTGTCACTTACTCATATTATGTCCATGGTCACTTACAAAACCTCTCTGAATCTTGTTTCTTTTGCCCTCAAAGTGGGGCTAAAAAGCCTCACCCATAGGTTCTGAAGGGCATCAGATGATAACATCCTGACATATAGCGAGGACTGGATGAGAATTATTAATTCTTAGGTTTATAATTCTAAGCCTTTAGTGAAAGGTAACAATCAAGATATTTTTCAATTATGTGTTTTAAAAACAAATAGCTTCATGCTCTCTCTGCAATATTCTTGTTTGTATTGGTAATTTTCAAAATAAAAAATTTAAAGACTTTTCCTAGCTTTGTTCTTTGAATTGAATCAAAGTCCATGTGCTATTCACAAAGGATTCTCAATATGTGATGTTAATATCAGAATCAAAATCAGAATCCTAGAATTTAGGACTCAATGAGTTAAGGGCACAGGAAAGCTCAAAAAAACATTTATGTAACGAAGGAACAGCCATTCCTTCTCATTCGCCTCATTCAGGGGATGAATTGCTCCTTCTCTTCCTCTTCATCCCCCACATCCTAAACAGATTTCCTGAAAGACCTTCTGGTTAAGTTCTCATCCCCTTGGCAAGGCAACTTGTCTGCTGAGCCAGTCAGCTGTCTCATTGAGATTCACTGCCAGGTGGACAGCTTTGATGGCAAGGAGGTGGCGTTCCGCCCAGTTAAGCAGCTTTCAAGCCTCAAGCCATAAAGATGAGCTCCTGGCCCTCCTTCCTCCAGGAGGGGACTGCAGACATATTGCCTGCCCTTGGAAGTATGGCTTTCCTGTGGCGCAAATTATTGAGCTGTGCAGAGCACCTTACTTACTGCTCTCTCCTCAGAGCACTTGAGACGCAGACTTTGTCCAGTTTCTGCGTCAGCTTTTCTGTTAGAGGTGCTGTTTGGGTAATTAGCTGAAGTTTGAAACAAGCAGCAAGTAAGTTAGAAAGGGACATGTGGTTTTCTGAGGCAAGGCTGATCTTTCTATTCACCAGAAAAGAAAATGCTGGGTTATAAGAAAGGCAGGAAATAAGAGACCCTATGTTTCTAAATGAAACCTCCTCTGTTTAAGAGTTCTTTCATAACTTTTAAGCTAAATAAACCAAACAGCTACTATGCAAGAGTTATGATGCTGTGCTTTTTAGCCTATTTCATAAATGAGAACCATCTATTTCATAAATAGATGGTCAAAGACTCAAAAAATAGGACATTTTAAAACAGAAACATCTTTTAAGTGTTTTTTCCTTATCATATTTGCAATGTATGCTCATTGAAAACACGCATAAGAGGAGACACAAATCACCTATTAAATCATGGATCACAGAGAACCAAAAAGGAGACCTGTTTGGATAGCCTGCTCACCCAGAGGCCAGGCGGCTGGAGAGGTTTCAGTGAGGACTAGTTTGCAGTGGGCTATGCCGTCTCTCGCACCATCTAACTGTCATTCACAAAGGAGAAGAGGAGCTGCCTCTCACCTTGTGTAAGTGAGAAAGGTTTTCAAAGAACCTTCAGGTCTTGCTGTGTTTTTGCAGCAATTTGGTGGGTGAAGTGTACCAATATTTGACATCTACATGGAAAATCTAAAAGGCAGAGATGAGTCATCCAGCTGTTCAGCTAGTGAACCGAAAGGCATTGCTGCCACGCTGGGCCCCACTGCAGGGCCAGCGTGTGTCAAGCTGAAATATGCATGGGCATTTACTGTGGGACACACTGGGGATTAAGCCAAACTTGAAACATTTTAAGCGCTGCCCAAGAGGGCAACCTAGAAAAGGCATGGGAACCTGAGAGAGGCCATTTCTGCAGAGGACCGGGGGAAAAGCCAGGCCATAATAGCCGCTGCAGGAAAATGGGCTGGCTGCACAAGCAAGTCAGTCCAGTCTGGGCTCTGGAGAGACACAAAATACACGAGTGTCCGACGCGATGGAGCCTACCCCTCCCAGAGATGGTGAGGCCCTCGTATAAAAGCACCAGTCAAAGAAGAGTGTTTCTGTCCTTTTCCACCCTGTTCTCTGACGCTCCTGGGGTTACCAAGATAGAGAAGAAAGCCAGGTAGGCAAAAGTGGGGAAAGAGGAAAGAAAGGCTACACCTCAATGTCGGTGTAGGCAGCTCGACTATAGTTGTTTCTGGTTGTCTAGCTGAATGAGGGATGGAGAAGTCTAATGTTTAAGATTGAAGTATTAATTAATATATTCAAAAGGATGTTCTTGTTTTGGGGGTAAACACTGTGTATTGCAAACTAAAGTCACTATGATTTTGTCCTGTTAATGACGACAGCACTAAAATATCCTGGCACTCCAGGAGCAAGGGAAAAAATTGAATAAATATTAAAAGGACAGTTACAGACATAAATACAGCCGTACAGATCTCTGTCACAAAACTGCAGTAGCAAAAATGCAGCTATTGACAATATGTAAATGACAGGTGCGGCTGTGCCCCCATCAGCTTGAGTTACAACATAGGCGGCAGGTTAATTTGGTCCGTGAGCTCTAGTTTGCCAGCCCCTGTTGTGTGGCCCTTTTTAATGGCCACATTGTGCTCTATTCTGCAGTTTTAACCGAAGTTTATTTAAACATTCAACTGCAGTTGGACATTTATGCTGTTTCTCAATCCTGCTGTTAAAGATGACACTTGGCTGCACATCTTTGTACATAAACTTTATTCCCATCTCAATTATTATATAGTCTGTTCTTAAACTACGATTTTGGAGTCAGATTTCATTTTAAAGTCTTGTGAACAAAACTGCCAAATTGCTCTCAAGCAAGGTTGTATCACTGTTTTCACACTCACCGGTGGGGTGCAAGAGCACCTGTTTACCTACAAAAAGATGGCAAATGGGCAACCTTTGGCACACTCACCCCACAAATTTAAAAATAAGGAAACGGAAGCAGGGAGATTACATGCCTAAAGTGTATTACGAGTTGCGGTACTTGGTCCAAAGGACAGCAAGGCCCAGCTCTCACTATTACAGATATTACTGAGGGCAGATTGTTACTCACCTCTGAGTTCTCTGGCTACTGTCTGGCCTCATATTTCCTTGATTTTGCTTCCAGGGGCTGCCACGATTACAAGCAGAGTGAACCGGTGAACCAAACCGAGAGTGGGCACACGTGGCAAATGCTAACCCTACTCTAACCTTGTCGCACAGTGTGACCTGGGCAAGGCCCTCGTCGTCAGCTGTGTGAAGGCTTCTCTGCAGAGGAATGTGACAGTGCCCTCCAGGAAGGAAGCCGAGACTAAATGACTACATTCCTCCCTACAAATATCAGGTGTTAGTGAAAAGACTTTCCCGACCCCCTAGCAGGCAAAGAAGGGCACACACTCTTTTTTAGAGATCAATAGCTACTGCCTCCTCTGAAAGTATCAGGACAGTGGAATCTACATGATGCAGAGTCAACACGGTTGCACAATCCGGCCATGAACTCAGAAAACCTCCCCACACCTTGCCACCCAATTTATATTATGCTCCACCATTCTCGCCCCACTAAGGGCTTAGGAAAACAGACACTGGGGACCTATAAAAAAGCTGCCCCAGGCATTCGTACCGTATCCCCAGAATTACCCAACCCATCTTCTCTCATGTCGCTTGCTGCTTCCTGTTTTCTTTGTTCCCTGACAGACATTTGGCTCCCAGCCCAGCTTCTCAAGGGCCACTTTGGCCCCTCTTGTTCTCATATCATTTCAACACAGCTTTATGGCTTAACTCCTCTTTCCTAATGCTAATAGTCTCACTTCGGTCCCACCCACTGCAACTTGCAACTGTTCACCCAACTCCAAGGGCCCTGGGGTGAGACCATCTTTACTTCACCTCCCCACTAAAGAGCCACGATTGTGTGTGTGATCAGACAATCATCTCCCAATACAAAACCACAACCATTTTTAGCACTTTTTATAATGTCCAGAACAAACTGGAGCAGGGTAGCTATCCACGCCTGCCCCTAGTTATTTATCTATTTTCATGAGGCATCTTCACAGCCACATCTCCAACTTACATTCTAAATTTTTCTTACATAGAATATTTCAGTGTCATCCTACCTGAGCTGATTTCACTCACATTCCCCATGTCACAATCATTCATATGTATATACACACACAATCATTCATATAGATACACACACAAAATTTATACATTTATACATTTGATAGATCACTTTTACCTTCCTAAAGCATCTGCTTGCTATTTTCTCATTCCTCTATTTTCTCACTTCCTCTAAAAACCTCAGTGGTTCCCTGCCATTTACATTTACAAAGCACATTCCATCTCCTAGAGCATAGTTTTCAAAACTCACTAAACATATAGCCCCCCAAATATGACCCCAACACTCACAGGCACATACATACGCACACACATACTCAGCAAAAGAAAACTCAGAAATGGACAATAAGCATATGAAAACTTGTTCGGCATCATTAGTCATCAGGGAAATGCAAATCAAAACCACCAGATACAACTACACAGCTAAGAAAATGGCAAAAATGAAAAAGGTAGACTCTAATGTGACCTCAGGCTGCTACTCTCTCTGTCACCTCATGCTTCATAAATTCTCAGCTCCAACCAAACCAGACCACTTGCACTTCTCGGAAGAGCCCTTACCCTCCTGCTTCCCTGTTTGGCTCCTGTCTACCTGCAGTTCCCTGGTGGTAAGTACACGAATGCCAGTCACCCCTGTGATGTCCACATGCTAACTCTGAGAACCTGTGAATATATTATATGACGAAGGGGAGTTAAAGCAGCAGATAGAGTGACAGTTGCATTATTTTAACACAGCTGACCTTAAAATTAGGAGAGTAAACTAGACTATCCAGGCAGACTCAAGGGAGTCACAGGGACCAAGAGAGGCAGGAGAGGTGGTCAGAGGGATGTGATGTGGTAAGAACTCCATCACAGTTGCTGTGTTGAAGATGGAGGAAGAGCCCCACAGTCAAGCAAGGGGCAGCCTCCAGAAGCCGGAAAGGGCAAGGAAACTGATTCTCCCCCAGAGATTCCAGAAAGAAATGCAGTCCTGCTAACACCTTGGTTTTAGCCTGTGAGACTCTTGTAGAACTAGTGACATTCCAAACTATTAGAAACTGTATTTCTATAGCTTTATGCTACTAAGTTTGTGGTCATTCATTACAGCAGCAATAAAAAACAATTACAGCCCTCCTTATAAGTTGCTGCTGATAGAAACACTTTGAAGGAACATCAATCCAACCAAAATTGACCCCTCTGTTCTCTCCACCTCCATGGTGATTATTTCTCTCTCTCTCTTGGCACTTAACATATTTGCCTTTTAGTCCTTTCCCTCCCACTTAATCAATCACTTTATATTGTCCATTTTTTACTAGACATATTGATGGTACTTGCCCTCTGATAGTCCTCTGTCCTTCCATCAAAGCGCCCATGCTCTGCATCATCCAACTCCTTCCTTCCCCCAGTCAGCTAGAGGTGCGTGGACTAGAGGGGGACACTTCACCAAAGGAGAGCCAATCCTTTGGCTGGGGCTGGGCTTGGGCTGGGGCTCGGGCTGGCCTGAGGCTGAGCTGGGACCGGGCTGAGGCTGAGGCTGAGGAGAAGCTGGGGTGGGCTGGGGCACGGTTGAGGTGGGGGCTGGGGAAAGTGGGTGGGTGAGCCTATGGTTTGAGGCTGAGGCTGGGGGTGGGCTGGGGCTGTGCTGGGACTGTGCCTTGGGGGCTCTGGGGCTGGGGCGTGGCTGGGGCTGAGGCTGGGGCTAGGGCTGAGGCTGGGGCTGGGGCTGGGGCTGGGGCTGGGGCTGGGGCTGGGGCTGGAGCTGGGGCTGGGCCTGAGGCTGGGGCTGGGGCTGGGGCTGGAGCTGAGGCTGACCTAGTGTGAAGGAATGACTTGATATCTCCCTTTGGAGACGTGACTGTCAGTATCCATTGGACAGGGCCATCAGAGGAGACAGGGCTTACAGAATTAGGGACAAGACAGCCATTCTGAATAATAAGGCTGAGTTAATGAGGGAACTGGCCAGAGAAAAGAATGTAGTAGAAATTAAAGGAAGCAGAGACACCATGAGATGGAGGAAGAGGGAAAGGGAGAGAAAATATGCCTTCACCATTTTATGAGGAATAAAGTTCTCCCCACCCCTCCGTACTATCAGGCATGTCAAATAGTTTCTGCTTTTCCCAGCAGCCCCATGGGTCTTTCCCATGCTGTCTAGGGGCCACACATGGCCCTCCAGCCCCAACTTTTTACCCTGATCATCTCTTTCCTGAGCTTTTTCAGCATTCTCCCAAATCATTTTTATGGCCTTGCCCTTTTCCAATTTATAACCTTTCTCCACACTTCCATCAGTCTGTTTTTCTAAAATATAAGTCCGAATATCTCACTTTCCTGCCTGAAATCTCTTTGGCAGGTCCTAATGGGGCACATTGCTATCTTACCTTGACCTTGCTTGTCTCCTCATGCACATTGCTCATCCTCTTCTTTCCATTCTCCACACCCTTCACCCGCAGAACATACTGCTACCACATTCTATATAGATTTTAGCCAAGAATACTGAATCCAGGCTGTGTATCAAAATTTCCAATGGAGTATTTTAAAAATATATAATGCTCAAGGAGAAAGAACTATATAGGAACTCTTTGTACTATCTGCTCAACTTCTTTGTAAATTGTTCTGTAAAATAAAACTGTATTAAATGTAGCCAGGTGAGTCTGTTGCACATCCAGAGATAAGACCACTGCTTAGTCCATACTGACCACTCACCACTCCAAGACACGGAGCACTTCCACATTTCTACTTTGTAGCGTGGATTGTTATTTCTGGAGAGCAATTACCCAGTCCTCAATGTCTAGTTCATATGTCACTCCATTGTGAAGCCCTCCTGAACTTTCCAGATGGAACAGATCATTCTTCCCACACTTGTTCCCATATTTCTGTGGACATAACTCCACCACAGAATTTATCACAGAGTGAAACAGTTTTTCCCTATACATCAGTTCCTTCTGCTAGAACACAGGCCCTGTGCTCTCCTCATGTTTGCATCCTCCACTGTACAAGTCTAATTCCAGACACAGTGTGGACACTGTAATGGTCGATAGAGGAACACACATGATTTAGTTTATGATTAAACATGGTTTTGAGTGGCTAATAGTTATAAGCATTTACTCTGTTTGGCCACATTCTGAGAGCTATGTGGCTACTCTCTAGGTCAACACTTACAAAGGGAAATAGCCACTTTCATTCATCATTTTACACAAGACTTCAGTAACTTGTTTGCCACAGAGACAGTTTCAAACCGGAGTGGCCCAGACCCAGCGGCCAGTTTTATGCAGCCTCCCATATGTTAATGGTGCACTAAAGCTTCAGGGTCTCTGGCATAAGGAGGTCTTTATTCACTCCTGAGTATTTTGTCAATTTTGAACTGATTTAGTATTTAAAACTTCCACCCATTGTCATGTCTGTTTGAGAGGTTGGTTTCATCAAACAATGTAATAAATAGCATGCTAAATTATACCCACAAGCATAGTATGGCTCTGGAAACCCAACTTAAGTTCAAATCCTGATTCTGTTATTTCCTATGTAACTTTGAGCAAGCCATTTAACCTCTCTTTGCCTTAGTTCCTCTTGTTAAGCAGGGATATTAGTAGCATCTACTTGCTATGATGTAAATGTTTGTGCACCCCCCACACCAAAATTCACACGCTGGAGTCCTAAGACCCAACATGATAATATCTGGAAGTGAGGCATTTGGGAAGTGATTCGGTTATGAGAGTGGAGCCTTCGTGAACCAGATTAGTGCTTTTATAAACAAGATTTCACAGAGCGCCCTAGGCCCTTCCACTGAAAACACAGCAAGAAAGCATTGGCCAGGAAGAGGTCTTCCACCCACACCTGACCATGTTGGCAACTTGATCTCGGACGTCCAACCCTCCAGAAGGGAAGAAAATAAATTTCTCTTGTCTACAATCTTCCCAGTCATGATATTCATTATTATAAACATTAAATATGTGAAGCGGACAAAGCACCCAGCATGTCAAAAGTGCAATGTAAGTAATAGCTACGTGCCTGTTGGTATCAGGCAACCAAATCTAATTGGAGCTTATTTCAGCCATAACAAGGAAAACCCAAATCATTCAGAAAGATATCTTGGAACCTTTACTCTCATGAGTTCTTTAGCTTACACAACTTCCATGAATAACATATAATGAGTATTGCTAAACCTCTGACAATTCTTGAGCATTTTTGATTGTTTATTTGAAAGTCCACAGCACCAGTCATGTAACTTTCTTATCTTGTCTCCTGGGAGTCAACTTTGCAGGTGTTCCCACCAACAAGATTCATGGCATGTGTATATAATTGCTGTTACTTATGGTTCTTTTGCAGTCGGCATTGACCCGCAGGAGACAGACCCTATCACAGAGCTGCATCCAACCATCTCAGAAGACAGGCCAGTTGCCACCATAGCCCTCCTCGAGTGGCCCCCATGCTTCTGCTGCTTGGCAAGGATCACAGCAGAACTTTATCGGAAAGCTGTTATTTGTCACTTGAGCTCATACTGAAAATGTAGGACCAAGGATCCACCATCAAGACTGGAGACAAACGGAGCCCAAAGAGGTCAGTCAGGAAGCATAGGACCCTCTTGTAAATGCCAAGATAGATGACTTAATTCAACACAGAATGAGAACAGAAAGTTTCCACACATCTCAGACGGCCCATAAAGTACTAGTCAACAGATGCTTATTGAGCACCTACACTGACCCTGAGCTTACTGCAAGCCCGCCCACCATCATAAATGCCATTACTGCTAATGCAATTTAAGTGGCTGGACATGCTCAGTGGGCACCCCGTAGTCACATCTCTGTGAAACATTTTGTTTGGTCTCTAGAGTGTTTCTTCAAAAAAAAATTAGTTTCCAAAAGTTAAAAATGGGGAGGTACCAAATGAAACCCATATTTCTGGTTTCTCTTTAAAAAAATCAGGAGATCTGGCCACCCTGGGCCTATCACTCAGTGTGGCAACAATTGGCATCTGCTGGGTAGCAGCTGCCCCTTTACACAGGGCAGCGGTGTGCAAGCTCTCTCTGCACCCTCCCCACCCCATCTTTTATTGTATACTTGAAGTTGTACACCCTCTGAGATGTCATGTAAAACCATTTCTATAACACCAAGTACCCAGTGATTGTTTAATTTGTACCTGAGGTCTTAAGGAAGGAGTTTACAATCATGTTGCGTTAAATAATGAATCAGTACCTGATCAGTACCTGATATATATGCAACTATATTAAGCTGCATGTATGTATGGTTTGGGAAAGGAATATGCTTTGGGGAAAGCCAAAGTGGCTTAAAAAGCTGGCACTTCCTCTCTTAGCAGTATAACTGAAGAACTCTCTGTTTCCTCCTTTATACAATTGAGAGAATTTAATCAGCCTCACAGGGACATTGTCAGGTTTAAATGATTACTTCTGTGCTTTGCTCATGCTGCTGCTTCCGCCGAGGAATTTCTCAGCAGTCCCCCTTCGTCACGGTGACAAACATCTCTGTGGATCAAGACCCAGAGAAAAAATAACGTTTACCCTCCGAAGCCTTCTAGCCCTCACTGCCCCATGTCCCCTCCCGCACTGTCCCAGGGAAAAAGGGATGCTTATACTTCTGGTTTCCTGTACTTATCTTTGTAACAGCATGTTTAGTGTATGCGCCTCTTGCACATATATCTTCCACACCGCAGCAGGATGCACGCTTCGCGTTAACAGAATGTAGTGTACTGCTTTTCCATATGTGTTAGATAATAGCGACCCAGCAGTAAACGGATACATGTTCTTATTTTCTTTCTTACTGTTTGGCTCACATTGAGTCTTAATACTAATAAATTTTGTTACCTCAATTGCCTTGAAGAGATGCATACGCACTTGTACTTATCCAAGCTTTCTGTTAAAAAAAATCCAAAATGAGCTTATGTAGAAGAAATTTTCTACCCAAGCAGTTTTACAAAGATAGAAAGCTGAAGCATTATTTGCAGCATTATTTACAATAGCCAAGACATGGAAACATCCTAAACGTCATCAACAGATGATCAGATGAAGATGCGGTCTATACAGCCAGTGGAATACTATTCATCCCTAAACACAGACGAAATATTTCCACTTGCAACAACACAGATAGATCTTGAGAGCATTATGCTAAGCGAAATGAGTCAGAAGTGAAAGGGCAAAACCCCTATAGTTACATTCATACGTGTGATATAAAACAAAAAGTAACAAATGAACAGGCAAAACAAACTCACGGATATAGACAAAAGAATGGTGGTTACCAGAAGGGACAGAGGGTGAGGAGAAGGTGAAGTGGTTAAAGGGGGTCAAGTATATGGTAATTGAAGGAAACTAGACATCAGGTGGTAAGCACACAATAGAGTAAAAAGATGTCTAACTACAATCTTGTACACCTAAAAATTACACAGTGTTTTTAACCAATGTTATCTCAATAAATTTAATACTAAAAAAGACAACACAGTTCTAGTGATAAATGCCATGGATGTGTTTAATCTCCACACTCCCCAGAAGAAGCCGACTTGGAGAATTAGAGACCCAAATTATTTTCAGACTTTAGACTTTCATCGAAATCCAGATTTTAAACTTCCTAGAGGCAAGGCTATTTATCTGTTTTGTGTATTAATGTATATTAATCCTTGCAGGGAAGTCTGGCACATTAGAGGTATTCAACATTTACTGAATAAACACGCAAATGTGTCTGGAATGCTCTGAAATATTAAGTATTTGGTAGGAAGTAATATCACCAAGATAATGTGAGAGTCACTTTCTAAATATTAATCTCATTTATTTTCATAACTCTCCCATGATATTAGTATCATTATTGTTATTTGACTCCAAAGTCTTTGCTCTCTTCACCCCAGCACCCATGCCTATTCTTGTCTATATCTAATAAAAAGGGCAGACCTGCAATAAGTATGTTTTTAGGGTGTTGAAGGCAAAGGAGGGTCATAGATCCTCAAATTATGAAGTTGTTGACAAGCACAGGCTAGAGTCACCAATGGCAGGGCTTTTGTTAACTTCCTGACTAATATGACAGATGTTTTTTCTTCTAGCCCTAATCTGGCTCCCTGGCAAGTTGCACATAATTATGTCTTAACATGTACAGTCTTCTTAGTCATGGCACGTCTTATCTGTCTGCATAAACGGTCTTATCTCTGAACCTAACTTCCATTTATGCTCAATGCCTTTCACTGGAGTCAGTCATCTTTGAAAGGGGGTGTCCTGGTCTGCCTAGAACAGTCCTGGTTTTCATTTCTTGTCCTGATGTTATGGTTACAGCACTTCCTTTCACTCAGTCTACAGGGATCTCAGTAAAAGGATTAGTGACCAATTTGACTGGACATCACTTAGGCCACTGAGCACTGAGCCAGCTGCTTTCTTGTAGGTTACTACTTGCACGTGTTGTAATAACAAAAACAACACTGAAAACTTTCTCAATAATTTGCATACAAACGGAATCTGGTGGTGTGAAAAATAATGTGTAAGTCCAGAGGAAGAAAACTGATCTACAGGGCATGAAATAAAAATTCCATAGTCCCTCCCAAACCCCAAACGCTCCCTCCTCCTTACTACTGTCTTTGGAACGGGTGATGTGGACCAGGTAGAGAACGCTCATTTCACTGTGTTTGCTGGACTCAAGTCCTGGCCTCAGCTAGTTCAGGACAACATTTTATTTGCCCCAATAATAGATACATGAGACCTATATATTATGTCTCTTTCTTGCATCACAGATGCAAGTCTGAGCTTTTCTGGGTGATAGTCTACACAAGTACCACGTGACTTCAGGAAAGCACATTTACTATTGATGACTATTGTGCTTTTTGCTTTCTTTGAATTCTCATTATCAGGCACAATGAAGATTCTTCCCAGGTTTTATTCACCTTTCCCTCTTCAAGTCCACAGACAGGATACAATTTGAGCTGGATTGCAGAGACTTGGATTACATTCTTGGTTATTTATTCCTCTGTATGGCATCTGTATTATAACACTGGCATAGAAGTACACCTTCATGCTGTCTCCCATGGGATCAGATAATTTGTGTGGGGATAAAACACGGGTATATTCTGTCTTCACATCTGTTTAAGTTGTCTCTATACAATTTGAAGTCATTTTGAATGAGCTGAATTTGTATAATCTGTCTATGTAAAGAATGCAGTTATCTTTCTTCCATTGTTACTATTATCAGAGGACTCATAAGAAACCACCCCCAGATCCTAGTAGCATGAAAACAGCCATTCAGTAATCAGTTCTGTCCATCGGGAACCCAGAGCACTGCAAGGATGGTCCGTCCACCCCAGGGTCTGAGGTCTCAAATGGGGGCAGGTCAAACACCTGGGGACCATCACAGGGGGGGCGGGAGGATTCACCTTCCAGAGGGCTTCTGCCCTGTCCTTTGTGCCACATTGGTATGTGTGACCACAAAGTTGGGGAACCTCCTTTGCTTGTTTGTTTTGTTTATTAGGTCCAGTTAAAGATGAGATCATATGGTATTTGTCCCTCACCGCCTGGCTTATTTCACTGAGCCCAATTTTAGTGGGCAAGGTGGACATTTGGCTATAAGTAATTAGATACTTTTCCAGGCTAGTTTAATGTATTTAACTTGTAACACAGCAGTTTTGTGTCTAGAAAAATAATTTTAAAATGCTAATAAGGATTTAAATAAAGATTTACCTATAAATAGTTTTATCATACAGTTATTTGTATAATTCTTTAACAAACATGTTAAATTCTACATGTACCACAAAAGACTTGAATTTTTTATAGTATATCTAATTCACAGAGTACTGTGAAAAGTCATGTAGTAAAGAATACTTACTGATATGAGAAAATATCTGTAATATTCTGTTAAGGCTTAAAAGTTTATAGGAGGGAGTGCCCTGGCCAGGGATCTCATTTGGTCAGAGCATCCTTCCAATACACCACGGTTGCAGCTCGCTCTCTGGTCAGAACTTATAGAAGAAGCAACCAACGCATGCATAAATGGGCGGAACAACAAATTGATGTTGATGTGCTTGCTCTCTCTCAAATAATATTTTTAAAGTTTATAAGAGGGAGATATGAAATAATCTTAATTGTATAAGACATAAATCTGCCTATATAAAAGTAAAAGCTTATACCCAAAACATTGACATAAATGATATTTTAAGTCTTGAGTTTTACATAATTTTATGTTCTTTATTGTGTTTTTGTGTATTTTCAAATTTTTCTAAAGCTACATGTACTGATACATTGTTTTATAAAATTAGTAAGAAATTATACTACTTTATAAATATATAAATTAAAGCAATAAATCAAATTCATCTACATTCTTTTCACCCTGGATTATCACATTACTTTTAAAATTTTGTTCTATATTTTGGGTTATCTATTTTTTATAAATATTATATATATACCATATAAAGTGTTGTGTCACTTGACTTTTTACCTTTACAACTGGAAGATGTTAACCAAGTTAGTGTTTGCCCTCCACGCCTCATTAAATTTCTGTAGATAACCAGAGATCCTTTCTCTATGCCTTGAAATATAAACATGTGGTCCTTATAGCACTAAAAGTGATTTGTAACAATGAACCCGCATAAAATAGACAGCACCTTCTGGGGCTGCCCTGTTCTTTTCTGGTCACAGGGCTGTAAGAGTCAAAAACTCCCTCCATCGTATCTCCTCATCACTGCTGAAGTTCCCGTCCAGGTCCAGGGCTCACGCCTTCATGTCAACCCTTCCAGACACCGGAAGCCTCTTGTCTCCTTCCCACCCAGCCGGAGAGACCAGGGACGCCTTAGCACAGTGTCAGGCCTAGGAGCATCTTACAGCAATCTCAGCGCCTCTGCTGTCCCACAGTAGCTTTGGTGCCCAGCTTGTCATCTTCCAGATCAATCACCAGAATACTGAGACACAGATTTCACAGATTTTCAGATCTACCAACTATTAGTTTTGGTTTCTGTCACTTTTCCCTGGAACTAGTTCTGTGGGTGATGGGGAGAATTTAGGGATTTTCTTCTCATAACCTACCCTATAACACAACTTGGTCCAATAGCCCAATAATCATTTATTTTTAATCTACACTGGGGGAGCAGGGTGAAAATATAAACATGAGTATCTCAGCAAGCATTTTCCTAAAATTCCTGTGTCAAACCTAAACAATAAGGTTTGTAAGACTTAAATTTTTAAAAAATGCACTTTAACTCACAGAGCAAGAATGAACAGAGACTAGAGAGTGAGCTTAACACTGTTGCTACATTTCCCAAGACATCCAGGCTGAGTAGTGGAAAAGGATTGGGAAAAGATGATTCTTCATTGACTATATTCTCCCTAAATGATTAACTTTACCCAAGTTGGACTGTGCAATGAGACCCAAAGTAGAAATCAGGTTGTCAAAAATAAAATTACATTTTTTGTACACCTTAATACCTAGACTGATATATTCACTCCTATTCCAATTCCTATGGTAAACCTATTTACATATAAAAAAATACACATAGGCAGCACCACCTCACTCATTCTTAGTGTGGTAGCATGCCCAGCTTAATATATTTTAAAAGACATTAATGAACAATTTAACTTTATACCCAAAATATCCATGCAGATTATAAATAATAATATATGTAAAAATTAAAACATGAAAGAAATTAAAATATGTGTAATACATAATTGTTAATTTCTAAATAGGGAAGTTCTTTACCTATGTCATAAAAAATGATATCTGACTCCTTAAAATTAAAACATTTCTCTATGGAAAACAATAGAACACAAAACAAAAGACAAAACTCAAATAATAATAGGGGGAAGGTTTGCAAATCCTATCACAGAAAAGGGTGAATTTTCTTAAAACATAAAACCTACTGCAAATAAACCAGAAAAAGACCAACAACCCAACATATAAACAAAGGGCAGAAATAGACAACTTAAAGAAAATGCAAATAGCTATTAAACCTATAAAAAATACACAAACCTATCCATAACTTTAAAATGCAAATTAATGGTATAATAAAATGTGTTATTTTTCAGATTGGCGAACACTAAAATGTGTGATACTGGTGTGCTGAAGGAGGTGTGAGGAATCAGGCACTATGTATGTTGCACTTAAGAATATAATATACTGCAAACTTTATGGAGAACATTTGGATGTGGGAGTAATCATATATATATATATATATATATATATATATTATACATATAATCTTATGAGTAATTAGTAATTACATTTACAGTAAATAGCCATTGCGGCATTGTTTATAATAATAAATGAGTGGAAATAGCCTACATGTCAATTAATAAACACCTGGTTAAACACTTTGGGGAACAACCTTACAATGTAATTATTTAAACAAATAAGGCAGCTCCATAGGAACAGACATGGGATGATTCCAGAGACGTATCTTTAAATGAAGAAAAGCAAAGTAAAACCATGCGTGCAATGGGTAATTATTGTGTACAACAGCAACAAATATACAATATATACCTGTATGTGCCCAGAATCTCCCTTGAAGGGAACACGAGGAAGAAGTAACAAGTAGTTGCCGGTTGAGGATGAGTGAGTGGCTTAGGAACAGCACTTGGGGAGAGAGGCTTCTTTTTCATTATATTACTTTTCGGATCTTTGGAATTTTATACCCAAAGCATGCATTCCTGCTTTAAAAATAAAAGAAGATAGAGAGCATAAAAAGAAAGGAGAGGAAATGTGAAAGAAAAAGAAGTGGAGAGAAGCACAACGTCAGTACAAAGAGGTGGTTCTCCACTCGGCACACAGCAGGACACCCAACGTTGTCTTGAACCAGTTGCCTCACTAAGGTTTTCCATGCAGTCCCCACAAAAATCTCGCCTCTCTCTTCTAAACCCTGCTTTAATTATTTCATTTTCTCTGCTTGTATGGGTTGAACTGTGCCTTTCTCCACTACTCCCCACCAAAAATTTAGATGTCTAACCTCCAGTACTTTGAAATGTGACCATATTTGAAAATAGGGTCTTAACCTGATTACTTACAAAAGTAATCAGGTTAAAGCAAGGACATTGGGATGGGCCCTAACCCTATATGACTCGTGTCTTTATTGAACCAAATCTTTGGACTCAGAAGGAATACAATGTGGACAGACACTGGGAGGAGATGGCCATCTGCAAGCCAAGGAGATGCCAGGAACAGATCCTTCCTAGTGCCTTTCGAGGGCACATGGCCTTTGGACTTCTGACCTTCAGTCCTGTGAGACAAAAAAGTTCTGTTCTCCAAAGCCACCTAGTTGGTGGTACTTTGCTATAAAAGCCATAGGAAACTGATACTGTTCTCTATCCCCTTTTCCTCTCCCCAACTTTCCAACTCCATGCCCTTCCCATTTCCTTTTCTCAAGAGCAGTAGTTCCAAGCCCATAAAGTGTAAATCAATTTAGCCTTTTCCAGCACAATGTAATTCCACGGATTTTCCCAATCAGCATTAACGAAAGCCCAGAAACAGCGTTGCCAGAATTTCCCCCAGAAACAAAGAATTCTTCCTCCTAAGAAGGTGATGATGGTGCAGGTAGGCTGAGAATACTTCCAATTTATTTGTGTCCTGGTTACATATATGTACTTATCTTTCTAATAACTGTAGGGCTTTTAGTTACGTAACTATACCATAATTAATTTAATCATTTTCTGTAGTGTTGTACATCTATGTTGTTTCTCACTTTCCACTTTTGGATAAATTCCTTAGAAGTGGACTTTATGAGTTGAAAGGCAAGCATACTCTATGTTATTTGGTACATATTATCAAATAGCCCTCTAGAAACCATGACAAATTTTTAATCTGTTTTACCTTGGTAATTAGAAAAAATGCTAATGATGTGGTAGTCATGCTTTTATTGTTTCTGGTATAGGACAGGGTCCACAACTTTTTCCATAGAGGGCCAGAGAGTAAATAGTCTAGATTTCGCGGGCGGTGCGATCTCTGCTGCAACTCTGCCATTGTGACGGACAGCCACCACTCTCGCTCTGCCAGCGAGTGATCCAATAGAACCTTCCTTATGGATATTGAAACTGAGTTTCAAATAACTGTTGTGTTACAAAATATTGTTATTCTATTGATTTTTTTTTCAACCACTTGAAAAAATGTCAAAACCACAGTTCACAGGCCATACAAAAACAAGGGGCAGGGTGGGGCTGACCAACAGGATGTAGTTTGCCAGTTTCTGGTGTTGAATTTAGTACTTGATAACTCCTTTTGCAATATATTAGAAAATTGTCCCTTGAGAAACTTTTACTTTCCCGCAGGTTCTTTTTGATTCTTTAAGATCCATATGACATCAAGATAACCTTGGGCACTACTGTTGTGGTAGCCAATGGATAAATTACTGTTACTGCACACAGGCTGTTGTCAATATTAATTCAAATCTCTGTTAAGACTATTACCTAAAGGAGATAGAGAGTACCTGCTACTATGTTTTCTCTTAAAGCTATTCCTAAACTGAGCCAGACCATTAGAGTTGCATTACTCTGTATTTATTATTTCTCCTGGACAAGTTGGACACATTCCCGGACACATTCACATAGTCCTCACTTCACAGAAATCCTCTAAAATAGTTATGATTTTCCAAGATTCCATAAGCCTATATTGAGAATCAAGAAACTCACATTCACCCACCAATCTGTTAATGAATATTTTTGAGGATATTGATTATGTCACTATATGTCAATATATCCCTTGGATGAGGAAGACCCTTGTCTCACTAAGAAAAATAATTAGGCTTCTCTTATTTTTAGTATTTTTTGTGTGCCCTAAACTTGCCAAGTCTCTTTGTTAACTTCTTAATTTTTCCCTTTGGTTAACTTTCTTTATACATATTTTAATTTGTTTCATCCTGCTATATTTTGTGTAAGCTATATCCTCTATCCTCCTCATCCTCTTTCTTCTACACCTTTTTTTTCTTAATCCTCACCCAAGGGTATGTTTATTATATGAGAGAGAGAGAGAGAGAGAGAGAGAGAGAGAGAAATAGATGTGAGAGAAACTTTAATTGGTTGCCTCCCCATAAGCACCCTGACCAGGGATTAAACCCACAAACTCTTGGTGTACAAGACAATGCTCCAACTAACTGAGCCACCCAGCTAGGGCTCTTCTTCACCTTTTAAAAGAGGTATTTTAATTTTTTAAATATTAAGAACAGGGGTTATAGGTGGGGGTGTGGTAAGTCCAGATTTGACATGGGGTTGGGGTGAGGATGGTCTCAATGTCCATTGGTACCTTTTCTTTTTTATCTTTATGGTTATTTTTGAGTCTCTCTTCTCAGTATAATACAGTAGAACCATTCAAAATAAAACCTCACATTTATTTTGCTCTTCTTTTTCTTTCATCTAATGGCTCCACTTATGAACCACAATGCCCCGGGAACCCAGATGTGGATGCCCCCAGTGGTCTCTGGACCCTCAGTCTGAAAGTACTCTGTGCCTCAAAGTCAGAGCAGGGGAAGGAACTTGGGCCAGGGAGCCTGCCCTGGAGATTTATCTGCCAGGTTGTCAGGAGTGACAGCAAAGAGCCAGGCTGCTTGATGAATCCAACGAGCAGAAAAATCTGTCAAAACACCCAGAACGTTCATTGCAGGAATCATGGAAACATTGCCTATTTGTTTGGAGCACGTTTAATTATTTTTAAACATATGCAGTCTGTAGTTCAGTGAACATGTCAGGGATAATAGAGGAAGAAAAGCAAACGAGGGGAGCAGCACTGATCCTGGAGCGACTCCTCTCCGCAGCTGGCTGATGGGGAGAAGCAGTTGACTCCCTCCAAAGTGTGGCTCCCTGTCTGTCACCTAATGAAACGCAGTAGGGGGATTAATGTCATTAGCTGGAGGCCAGCATGCTGTGTAGTAAACAGACATACATCCTCACTCATTTGGGGGAGTGTTTCTCAGCTCCTGCCCACTGGCCTGCAAAGGCTACTACTCCCAGCCTTGTATTAGTTAAATGGGAAGAAATTAGGTTGGTTGAGAGAATTTTGTGGTCTGTTTAGTGAGAGCAACCTCTGGGGACTCAGGCCCCTAACTCTGCTGTTCCCCCTCTCCTCCCTCATCCTAATTGGGGTTTAGATTTCTTCTTTGGGGGAAAGCTGAGGTAATCAGAGAAGATAAAAGCCCTACAAGAAGGGTTTTACAGAAGAAGGAAAAAAACCCTTTTATTTTGATACCTAAACTGAGTGTGGGGGAAAAAGGGGGACTGCTGTTTGGATGTCCCGGTCATCTCTCTTCACTCATGAATGGGAGGAGCTTTTCCACATATTAGCACACACACTCCTGAGAGCCAAGCAATGCATGTGTTCACTTTTCCCTGCTCCACAAGAATGTACACAGCAAACAGCTACAAGTGAATAAAACTTAGATATTTTGTATGTGTAGAAAACACAGAAATCCTGACTTTAAATTAATGGTAGCATATATTGGGGGATGGAGAAAAGCCAGGAAAGTCAGGAGGAAGAATAAATACTTCTTGAGGATGGCTATGACCAACATTCAGACACAAACCAAAACCTTCAATTAAATGGAAGATTACCCAGCCCTGTCCAGGTATAACCAGGGGAAGAATCTGGGAAGAAACAGAGGCAAAATAATAAATAAATAAATAACAGCCAAGGAAGAGAAGAAGGCTTGAGGAAGATGTGGCAAGGAAAATGTAGAGTTGACTCAATATTACAGAACTAGTAGATAAAGTAAAGACAAACATAAATGCTGTCTTTTCAGAATTTATCTTAATTATTTTCTTATCAAAACAGGATACTCCATTTTATACTAAAAGCTTTGAACTGTGCTCTGATATTTGTACACAGTGCAGTACTTTGTAGCCATAGATATCACTATCAAAGAAATATGACAAATGAAAACTAAAGGAAAAGGAAATTCAGGACCATTTATATTTATGTTACAAACTCAATTCTGTATACCCCCAGTACATTGCTACTACTTCCTGAGAGTCATTGGGAGACATTTTTTTTTCAATGATTTCTAGATTTTTTATTGGCCTCCTGCCGCCATCCCCCCCAAAGGGATGCTGCATTTCTGTTGCCTTTAACACCTCAGAATTTTGGTGGTGTTGATCTCAGACATCACTTTGCCATCCACAATTCTGTGGGTAGTGGTCTTTTGGATGGATTGTATGGAGTGGTTGTTGTCCAGGGCATCAACAAGATTGAAGCCCTCCCCTTCTTCCAGCAGGCAACGGTAGGTGGTGATCTCAGCCTCCAGCTTGACCTTGATGTTCAGCAGGGCCTCATGCTCCTGGGCCTGGCACTGGCCCTCTGCTCGGGTCTGGGCCAGCTGACTCCAGGTGCAGCAGGATCCCATTCAGCTATCCCACCTGCATGGCATAGCACATCTTGACCTTCTCAGGCTGTTCTCCAAACCGGCCTTCAGATTTCTCTGGAGGCCAGGTTGATCTCCAAGACTGGACCATATGTCTCAGCTCCCTGAGTGTCACCTCAGCAGCTCCTATCTCAGTGATCTGCGAGATGACCACTGTGGTGCTCTCCTCAGTCCTCTGGGACTAGTACTTCTCTGGCTCCTCTCAGTTCTTCGAAGCCAGCTCGTCATACTGGGCTCAGATATCTGCCATGATCTTGCTGAGGTGCTGAAATATGGGGTCATCCAACACCACTGTCAAACCAGAGTTGGCAATCTGGTTTTGTTGGCCATTTACTTCCTCCTCATAGTTCTTCTTCATGAAGAGCAGCTCCTCATTGAGAGCCTTTATCTCCATCTCCAGCTGCATCCAAGTGATATTGGTGTCATCAGTAATCTTTCAGATCCCACTGATGTCACTCTCCACAGACTGGCACATGACCACCTCCATCTCATACTTGTCGGTCTGCAGAACGTTGTGGGCATTGTCCACAGAACTTGCAAAGATCTGAGTCCTCACATCCTCTATGACCTTGAAATAATGCTCCCAGTCTCTGATCTAGGGTCCCTTCTTCTCCAGCTCTTCCAGGATTTTTCTTTCCAGACTCCAATAATTAGCCTCCAATAATCAGCCCCCAGGCTTCTCACCCTCTCCAGGTAAGAGGTGGTCATTCAGGCATTTCAAAGTCTCATTCTTGTTCTGGATGATCCCTATGACCACCAGACCCTGCAGTCAGGCCTGCAGGCCCCAGCCACCCTGCACGCTGGTGAAGTGGGACATGGAGTTATGGGAGCCTGAGCCCCTAGTGCCTGCACAGACACTGGCTGCACTGGTGGCTGGCTGGCTGGCTGGACTGGTGGCTGAGCGACTGCATGGAGCCCAGGGTCCAGTAGTTTGTGGAGAAGCTGGAACAAGTGCTGAAGCTCATGTTGTCCAAGGAGCAAGGCGAGAAGCCATGGTTCAAGCAGACTGGGAGGCATATTTCCTATAGGACATCATGGCAGTGTTCACTGTCTCTTCTGTTAGCAGGCCAAAAATGGAGGGAAAAAGGGACAGGCAGGAAGAGCGTACTATCACATATATATTTGTGTGTGTGCGTGTGTATATCAGAAAAAAACAAGGTCAGATTTAGATAGGGTTTTATTTTTTTATGATTAACCTAAATCTGCAGGCCTCACCAGCCTCCAGGGAGGAATGGGATGAGGAACTCAACACCAGTGTTCAGATTGTTACTTCATTGGTCAACACAGCACCTCAGACTCATCTCCTAGGTCCTGTCCACAAATAATCAGGGAGTCTGCTCTGCTGTCTCTGGCTGCTCGGAAGAGCCTGGCTTCTGGGAGGAATCCTCCATCCCCCATCCCCTGCAAGTCCCACAGTGACCTAAGGTGCATGGTGGCCCCAATGCAGAGAGATGGCTGTCCTGCTCAACCAGCTGCTTCCTGGTCCTACCACAGACACTAGCCCCTTGAACTCCTTATAAGACCAGAGTTGGCCCTGTCCTCCACACAGAGAGGATCCCTGCTCTCTTTGATGGGCAGATTTAGGTGCAGGGTCAGGCTGGGGGAGCTGGTACTGGCTGACTTCTCCTTTGCTCGTCTCTTCTGAGTCCAGTTGCAGGGCACCACACTGTCTTCTGTTGGGCTCCTTTCTGCTTCAGCAGAGTCCTCATGCCTATGGACCGCTGGGGTGGAGGTGAGGCTGAGGGAGATGAGGCAGCTTTCTACTGTTGGTGAATCCACCTTTCCCTCTGGAATTTTATTACCAAAACTTACAAAAAAATATTGACATCTCTGATACCCGATATATTGAAGTAAAAGTTATGTGTGAATAAGGAAAACTAATGAAGCAAGATATTGTCCATGCTTTTTGGTAAATGCAATGGCATCAAATAGAGAAATGGTATCCTCTATGTGTAATTACAGAAAAAGCCTGAGTTTCTGCTTCAATGTAACTGACCGGCTACTGGGTTTTATACTGGTTTTTTGTTTTTGTAAAAAACATCCTAAGGGACTCCCTCTTGGCTGTCCAAATCTAGCAATTCTCATGTATGATAAAATAAAGTCCTCCCGCTGCAGAATGCTGGGGCTATATGTTATCCGTGGTGTCTGATGACTATTAGAACAAAGCTAGAGTGATGTATAAGTGTCACTAGAAATTGAAGGGTTGTTAAGTGTTCATAAACATGTAAAGTATAGGACATATTATGCCATTTGGATATGCCATTTGGATAACAAACAACACTCATTGCAAACTTTCCTGGTTACAAATTTAATCCAGAGAGCAAGTTGGGGGGATTTTCCCATCCCATTCAGAAGACACCTTGCGGTCACACACACAACCCAACCCCGACCACAGTACCACACAGCCTTGAGTGTGAGGAAAAAGAAACTAGGGGTCTTTGGGGTGCTGGCTGGGCTTCAGAGTAGGCAATGGGAACTTGTGTTCTTCATCTTGGACCTTAAATTTTAGTGTGCATCAGAATCTGGAAAATGTGCAAAAAAACTCATAAAAAATATAAATGTTCAGATTCTCCCTCCATAAATTCCCATCTTGTAAGTCTCTGTTGCAGCCTAAGAATCTGCATTTTAATAAGCACCATGCCCCACACACCTAGTGATTAGGTGTGTGATACAATAAAGATTGTATTCTGAAACATGATTACCAATAATTATGCTAACATTCTAAATACTATTGCCTTTTGGGCAGTAGTGTATTAGGAAGGTGTGAAGCAACAGGAGGCCAGGCGCCATTTGCCAAATGCATATGGCATTACTTTAGGACAAGTACTGTTATCTTGATGATATTGTTTAATATACATTGCAGACAGATTATTTACTCTGTCCCCTCTAGCAGTCTGTCTTTAGCTGGAACCAAGTGACCACAAAATGTTGCAGAGAATTTGGAAGTTATGCTATTTAACTTGTCATATTGGGGCCCCAGGACTAGAGCGAAATGTGCGGGGCTCACGTGGCCATATGTGTGTGATTACCTTCATGCATGCAGTTCTCAGACATGGGGCCTGGAGCAAGAAAGGTCATCTTTCTTTTACAAAGCATCTCGGTGGGTGGTATTTGTAACACAAAGCATACAATGGAACTTGCTCTCTCTATATGCATATATACACATACATACACGCATACCCACATAAAATGTGGGTTATACTGTTTGGTTCTTAATGGTTTAAATCCATCCCAAAGGACAACCAGAAGGGAAAATAAAATCTTGCCATTTCAAGACCTGCATAAGGTGACAGAACCTCCTCTATGAAATGTAAACTTCACAGTCTCTACCCAGCTGGCCCCCCTGTTCCAAGCTAGTAAATCACAGATTCGGCAAACACGTTTAGGAAAGAGGAGGAGAGAAATAATACCAAGCTGTGCTGATAAGAAGGCCAGGACTAAGTCTTTGAATTTGTGCACAATGGAATAAATGCCTTTTATCTATTCACCCCACTAAGCAAGCAACACCAGGAAAATCATTTTCCAATTAGTCAGCAGGTTTCAGCGTCATTACCCTTGAGATCAGATTTGCTACCATTCAAAACTACATCAGAGACAGTGTAGGAAGGAGTTAAGCATCGTTCCTGGCATCTGAGGTCTGGGAGGAGGTGAAATGAGATTAGCTGCAGCAAAATGGGGGGGTTTACATTACCAGAGGGGCTCTACCTGGCTCCAGGCTTCACAGTGAACAACGCTTTCAGCATATGGCATTACAATGGATTAGTGATCAAGTACGATTAATCCTAATAGATCGTCTTTTGAACCTCAGTGGCTTGTTAGGTGAGAAAAAAATTGTCTGTCCCCAAAGTGTCAGGTGAAACTCTCATTTGAGGTAAGACTACCATGTGGAGATGGGTCTCCATCTGGTGGCTTCCTTTTGTGAAACTCCACCAGAAGGTGTTTTAATGAGGCTTTTATAGCAGGCACCACCTGCCACTAATCTTCCCCTCTAAAAAGGTGTAATTGAGGGTTGGTTTTACAGTATGGCTCACATCCTAACCTTGGGAATTCATCAAGAAATGCAAATCTGGGTGGGATGGTGTAATCATGAAATGCCATTTTGGCTTTTGGTTTAGACTGTAGTGGTTATAGAAATTTGTGGTTCGCTAATTACAACCAGCTATATAGTAGCTTCCCCTTTCAGTTAGATTAAACGTGTGTCATCTCGGAATTAAATAACCAAGTTGATGGTGACCATATGTCTTCATTCAATTCTTTGCACATGTAAAGAGTTGCAAGGCTGATAGTGGTTCACACAATTTAAAGGTTTCATTTACACTATTAAGGTTTAACTGGTTCAGATTTACTGCTCATTCATCCTCTTAGATGCTTCAGCTCTAAGATGCATTGTTTGAATGAGACATGAAGAAATGACAACATCACCGAGATGTTTTCTATCTATGGGACTTTGGGAATAGAGTAGTTTTTCTTTATTTCTTAATTCAACACACGGATTTTTGTCAAACTGCTCTCCCGGCAGCTTGGTTATGGGTTTCACTGGTATTTCTACCCAGGACCTCATTTCAATAAAAGATGCTGCAGAAGGTGTAATGCAATGAAGTAACTTTGATTTTTTTAACCCAGTAACCATAAATCGACCCTTACAGTGTACCAGGTATGTTGCTACAAATTAGGAGGTAATAATAACACTAACAACAGTAACAACAATAATAACAGTACAACAAAACCTGCCTCCCAATAGTGCGGGACCATTTCTTTTCAATCCTATTGTACTCAGAATATTTTGGAATTTCTTTTCCTTTGCTAGTGTCATCTCAGAATATTATGTTGAGAAACATCTTATCTACATATAAATCAAGTCAACAAAATATATATACTCAGACAAATTTCAATATTTAGGTCTTATCTATACTCTATTTCAAAAGTCAAAGTAATCCATAGCCCCTAATCATTTGACTTTCAATTACTAGTTTAATTATTGAACATAGCTAGAAAGGTACATCATCCAAAATATCCTATAACCCAAAACTGGCTTGCAGTTTGGGTTTGCAATGGTCTTTGTAAGCAGAAAACACGATTTAAAGAAGGCATCATAAACTGGAGTCACAGAAGCTGAATTTGACATGTACTTCCATATTTGGGATTTTATTGTTACTGTTGTTGTTTTCATTTGTTGTCCTACACAAAGTTTGTGCTTTCTAATACAAATTTTCATGTACGTGGACATGTTATGCTCTCTTCTGTTTACCTGAGGCCCCATCACTCCCTAATCTCATGCCTGATCACATTCATAAAACTCAATCCCAACTCTAAATAAATGAGGCTGATTTTCATATGAGGGTGAACATTGGCCTCATCACATTAGAATCAATCCCTGTACATATCTCCATGCATGTGTAAAACCCTGGCAGATGGACCTGGGTGGGAGAAGGCAGGTACCCACCCAATTAGCAGGATCTCAGGAGCCCAAACTGCCCCTCACTGGAGCTACATGTTTTACTCATTTTGTTCCCACATCCCTAATGTCCTTGGTGCACAATCATGAATTGAAAAGTCAAGGAACAGCATAAGTGAGAGAAAAAAAAAACACACAAGAAAACATTATTTAACCTATTTTCTATTTACGGAAATGTTTCATGCTCAGAGTTTAAGAACCTGTAACTGTAACTTCAATTTTCACAATGCTTTTTGCCAAGAAATTCAATTCTCACAGACATGAATCATTAGAACTAATCCTGCCAGAGAAAAATAGTACATGAATTGTGTTCCCTGTTCACAGTTAGGAGAATGAGGTCAATTATATTTTTTCCTTTAGCCTTAGACCAATTAGAGAAATTGGTCCATCCTTTCTCTAAAATAATCCATCAGTGCTGGTTTAATGCAGAGAAAATAATAGTTGACTAAAGGTTAAACAGCCAGCGGACACGTGCTCTGCCTCCTGTCGTAGGTTATGTCCATGCATTACATCAGCATGTACCCAGCTTCTCTTTGCCTCAACTTCTGGACCCACCTCATTCATTCCACTAAGCCCGCAATCAGGTCCAGCCCAGGGAATTATCATGAAGCAAGAAAATGTCATTGGTGTCTTCGCCCTCAGTGCTGCCTTGATGTTTCTTTATTGCCTGATGATGTCCCCATGCCCCCATTGTGTGACACCCTGGAAGGTCAACCCTCCTCAAACAACTACTCATCGCCCACTGGTCCCCATCCTGCTCTCGCCAATCCCAGCTCTCTGGGCCATGGCACCTTCTGGTTGACAACACCTACTTTCATCGAGTAGCTTGGTGTGAAATTGCTCTGGGGGCTCTGCAATTTTGGGCTTTTAAGCATATTGTCTAATCTAAAGGAACAGTTCACTGGATAAAAATTAACACAAGCACTGTAGGCTGGATGGGAAATAATAGAGAACAGGGAAAGGCCTATGGTATTCCCAAATCATACCATGCTTTGCCACTACTTAAAGCAAGTTCAGAGTAAAACGTTTGCTTCATTGTAGACACATTTAGTCATTTTAAATGAATTATAAAAATCTAAATTTTGGCCTATGTTACAGATCTTTGTGAGGACCAGACAGTTACACAGGTGTGTTTCCTCTTACTTTTAGGATCTGGAGGTGGTCAGAATGGAGGTGTGTTGGCTGAAACTTTATGTGAGGCCATGTGAGTAAATATAAGCAGGTAAATAATCACTTCTTTATCTCAGCCAGAAGTCAAAGAAATGTATTTAAACCCTTGACTTCCTCACACAACATCCTTCCATGCTGTTATACTGGGTTGTAGTTTGTGGAGAATTTGCATTCTTAGGTATTTTCAGTTCACTACCATTTGCCCTCCCTCACAAATTATGTCTTTGTTTCATTATTCAACATTCAGCTTTCCACCTCCAGCATGCTCTCCCCAAGAGCCTTGCAGTGTGCCATCCCTCCCCTTGGAGAACCCACATGAGCACCAAAAATGAGATTGGCTCACCTTGACATTTTATTGTTGTCTGGCATTTCCCCTATATCTTCCTCAGTATGTCACATATGTTTGTAACTGAGGCCAAGAAAGTTTTCGGAGAAGAGAGAGAAGGAGGGGTGGATGGTAGAAGAGGAAGAAAGGACCAAAAAAGGGATAAAAGTTCTTATTTATGTTTTAGGTAAATTATTTAGACAATAATCCATCTCTCTAGAAAGAGACAAAAGGTAGGCAGCCCCAAATCAGGTGAATTTCTACATGTGCCTGAGAAATCCTTGCCTAAGCCTGGACTAGGTCTAGTGTATGTCCCTAAATCAAGCTGGTGGCATCTGGCAGAGGTCTACAAAAGTGCTTATCAGACTTGTGTGAACAGAAGAATCCTGAACCAGCATTAGGGGTTTTGATTCAGTAGACCTGGGTTTAATTCCAGGAATCTCAGTTTTTAACAACCACCCGTAATGATGCTGACACTGTTCTAGAGAAGGAATATTTCATAGTTGTGGGCTATTTCATCAAAATCCCCATTACTCTCCTTGGCCCTTTGAGAATTCGCAGTAAGGAGTTCCAGAGATGAATGTGTCTACTGAAAGAGTACTGCATAGAGAAACGGCATATATTGGAAGATTCCTTTTAATTTAAAGAAGAGCTATCTTGGACCAGTCACGCTCCATAAATAAAGCAGACTTAAATATTATACCCCCAAAAGGAAAGATTCCAACCTCAAAAACAGTTGTCGTCCACTCACCAAATGAACTGAAATGATTATAGGCGGCCCAGTCCAGATATATAACGCGGGTGTTAAGATTCTGTTTTAAAAACCAATGTGGGAAGGCATGGAATTTCTAGGCTGAGAGCCACTTGTGTATACAGTTCCTCAATCTGCATTCTGGAGAAACCCAAAGTTTGTTTGCTGCAGGTGCAAATCTCACACTGTAGCAAAACTTGTATATTCCGTGACATCCAAGCTGATATGTTGCTTCGCCCGCCCTGCACCTCCCCTTTTCTACTCTAGCTACTTCCTTGAAGAAGGTCTGATTCAGATTAACTGCAATCATTTAGAGCTTTATTACTTAAAGTTCCCATGCCACCTGATAATCCTGCAAACTCTGAAACAATCAGTAGTTAAGATCCTCAAATATTCAAGATACAACAAACTTGTGGCAAAAGCCATTTTTCATTTCTAGAACACCCTCTTTCAGTCTGTTGGGGTAGGAATGATGTTCATGGCCATTTGAGGGTCTCATGCACAAAGAAATTCAAACTGGCTAAAGAAAAAGTATTGGAACATGGGCAATAGTAGCATCTCAATCTTTAGCTAAGAGAATGGCCTGATTCAGTCATTTTGGGCTGAGTCAACCAGTACTTGAAATTTAAGTTTTTCACCCAACATTTATTCCTATCACGTGAGGAAGGGTTGTAGATGGACATGAACTACTAGTACATAATATAAACTACTATTCTTTTTACCTTTGAATCTACACGTGCATTCATTTCAGAGCTAATCTTTATTCCTAAAACTTGCAAAGTTGATGCAATGTTAACTGATAACAATCCAGCCTGGTACTCACTTAAGAGCACGAAGTTTTCCTCCTTACTTTCATCCACAAGACTTTCTATTCTGACAGCATTTGACTTCATCCCTAATTGATCTTGAACTGGCAGGAATTAAAAGGCTCTCCCCAAATGAGAAGTGCCATGAAAATAGGCACCTTTCATCTTTGGAGGCAAAGGAGCCCTGTGCCACATGGTGGGGTGGCAGTTCCTTTGATCAACATTTCTTTGTTCCAGCCCAGAAACTGAGTCAGTCTACCAAGCATAGCAATACAATAGAGGAGCCAGTATCCCAATGGAACCAACAGTAAGCAATGATTGGGAATTTCCATCAGAGCATCTTAATCCACTAGCATAGCATGCGTTGTCTCCATGAGCTCCACTAGGCCCATTAAAATGACTTTAGGTCACCTCCACTGAGCCTGCCCATTCACTCCAAAACAATTATCCTAATCCCCTTAGCAGACCCAATCCCTTAACACTTATGAAGTGCCCTCCTATGCAGGGTGCTGACATTTTCCAACAACACTAGCCTCTTTGAAATGCCAATCAAAAGTCCTTCTTGTTAAAATACACGACCCTCTCTGTAAGTATAAACAGACCTCCATACATCATCACCACCACCGTCATTAAAAAGCACTTACAGAACACCCACCTGCGTGTGACGCTGTGCTGCTGGGCCCAGAGCAAACAAGTGCTCCAAGTGCTGACCTCAGGAAGGAGTGGTTACAAACCTGCCACTTCAAGGTTCTTCTGCTGCTTATTTAGCACAGACTGTGCCCAGGGGCACGGGCCTGCAGCAGAGCATTTCTGGTGGCTGGGTAATTGCCCCAAGAGGATTAATTAGCTGCTCCACAGAACAGGTCTTGGAACAGTAGTGTGTAAGTGACAAAACTCACCGTTAAAGTTTTACCAAAAGGCTACTTCCCAAACCTTAGTTTCCACTCCCTAGTATTTGACACCTTTGGTCTGCAGGGGCTGATTTAGAAGAACTTTTCATAATTTTTGTCCTTCTCTGACATGCTGTCATCTTTCTGACTCCTCACTACTAAGGAGAAAAGGATCAATAGAGGCAACAATAGCCCTACATCATGCTGCTAACTAGCAAGCCCAGGTCAGAGGATGTAAGTTTATCTATCGCTCCCCCACGTATGGGGCGGGAGGTAATTTGTAGAAGCCATTAGATGTGCTGGGCTTCATTTTCCTCCTGTGTAAAATGGGAACTGTGCCATGTTATCAATGGGGTATTTTGAAGGTTAAGTGAAACGATATGTGGTGAAAATACAATGGTTGGGACTTAGTGGTTGGAGGCCCATCTTGCTTAAATCTTAGACAAGGCTTTGACTAAGACTGGGGAGGCTTCTGAGAGGTAGAGCTTTGGCAGCACCTTTACAGAAATTAACCATAGAATAAGTGTGAGAGCTGCAGCCAGGGGAAACCACATGAGAAAGGAGCAGACATGTAAGCTAGCAAAAGTCATGCATGGAAGAAAAATTAAAGTGCCTGGAAAAAGGTGCTTTATTGGAAAGTAAGAAGAAGAGAGGGTGAAAGCATGAGAGTGAGAGAGAACCAGAGACAGAGGGGAACTGTTCCACTGTCCTTTGCCCATTCATTTTCTTGGCCACATTCAGACATCAAATGTTCATTATTGCTGACCCTGTTCCTGATAAGTTTACACGTGTCTTCAGGCAAAAAGCTTAAATGCAAAAGAACAATGACTGTGGAGAACACGAACCCTGACTCCCACCTACGTGATTCTAGGCTTCTCCCTAGCAGCACTTTAACGCCTTTTATTTCGCTGTGTTCTTCCTAAGGGTTGAAGGGGGACATATGTTTCACATCATTTTTAAACTGGGCATAATGTAAGTAGACACTGAGTTGCTTCAAATCTAGCTCAAAACAAATATGTTTTGACATAGATTTATATGACCTAATTTCCTCCTCCCGTTGCAATATTTTTTCCACGACACCAGTTTAATTACTACCCTCTACTTAAGCCATGTATGTATACACCATGACAAGAAATCAAGGCATTCACAAGAAATATAAAAAGAATATATCTGAATGTGCCATCTTCTTTTCCAATTCAAAGATGTTTGTCTAAAGTAGTACCACTCAACAGTCTTAACTTCTTTGCCTGAGTCTTGGTTTTTTATGAAGTAGGTGCCCCACCTAAGATGCTAAAATGTCTGCAGATGGACCACTGTGGCTATCTCAGGTCCATTTGTGCCCTGCCCGGCACTCAGTGATAACAGATAACATAAATGCCAAAATTGCACGCCCATGTGTTTTACCACCACGGGCACCATTCATAGATTATAATCCACACAGCCTCTTGCAAACAATCATTCTACCTAAGGAAGGGAAGTGAAGAAACTATGGATCAGTGTGGGCTGGAAACATTCACTGATTTCAGACATCCCCTTTCTGAAGAGGATGAGTGTTCATCTTAGCTCACCCGACTCTGACTGAATACCCACATCAGAGTATGTATGCCCCATCGGAGCTGACCTAGAGAACTCCAGTTTCTCTGTTGGCAGCTGGGAAGGGGGTCAGAAAAATTGAACGAGAAAAAGCATGTACGTATCCTGGAGCCATTCTACCTAAAGCAACCTTTTTAGTTTCCTATCCTATTGCCTTTTAAAAATTTTTATCACAGGTCTCCCTACAAACCTGAAAATGGCTCATTTGTTTACATGTCCAGTTTCCTGTTGTTTTCTTTACTTTCTTCAATGTAAGCTCCAATAAAACAAAAATCTTATTTGTCATATTTAATACTGTATATCAAGAGTGGATACTCATAGTAGGTACTCAGAAAATATTTGTTGATTATATAGTAGTTAATTAATAAATGGCAGATATATAGATGAATGCACATATGTATACAAATATATTTATAGCTTAAGGTCTATATATATTCATAACAAAAGACTGTATTTAATATTATAGTTCTCGGTATATATAAAGAAGTGAGTATAGAAGGTTAGGTAATTTGCCCAATTGCCATAGCACCAGAGAATGGTGGTCTTGGGAACTGAAGCCAGAACTCCACACCCAGTTTGTGTTTCTTCAATTAGAGCACAGCTACCTATCCCCTAATTTTCTCTTCTCCGGAGATGGCTGCCATTCTTCCTACCATTTTATACCTGTTTTAGAGTCTTTGCTTAATAGCTTGGAATTTCACCCATACTTCCCAATATTTCTGCAGCCCCCTTTCCAGCCCACAATAGCCAGTCTGTGTGCCCACGCCGGATGTGTGGTTCTCTAGCTCTAAGTTTGTTATCTAGCCTTCTGGATGCTATAATTTCTAGCAACCGGTTTCAGCATTCTTAGAGCTTTCATTTAATTAGCACTTTAAAAATCGGATACTCTTAGCCATAATCCCCATAGGGTTTAAGCCCCCCAAAGAAACCCCCAGGTTTTCTTATACTGCATGACAAAGAGTTTGAGCCCACACATGCGCCAGCCGCTGATGGACTCCGCACGGCAGCTGTGCCGCTGAAGGGTGACTGTACATGGGCAAACACTTCCAAGTTGAGCTGCTGAAATGGGGCCTCACAAGTCTTTGACAGTGTTAATTACTGAATCCTCCTGGCCTGCCAGCCAGGCTTCTCCATGCAAGGCCTCGCCATGTGGAACTTGCTCCCAGTGGCACTCCCTCTGAGCACACATTTGGCAGCAAGCAGGCAACATTTTAAAAGATGTTTTTATTTGCTTTAGCATTTGGTTCATTTTCCCCGCCCCCTTCACTCTGACACTTGGAGACAGAAATATGTTTTTTGCAGTTGTGGCAGAGTTCCACCAGGTTCCTGAATCCTGTGTTTAATGAGATGGTTGCCGGGAGGGAGCCCACAGCTGAGAGCATTGACCTGAGTTTTCTATTCCGGGCCCTGTGCACACAGATCTACTATAGCAGATCGTTCTGCGTGGCGTAGGCCCAGCTCCCACTCGGAAAGGCCAGTGGAAAGCGAGGTCCGGCACACAGGACCCACGCCCACAGATGGGTTCTCCTGTGTGAAATCAGGTCTGCATTGTACCTAAGCTGCTATGAGACTTGCTTTTTGCTAAAACTCCCTCACCCTGAATTGAGGCAGCAAATGTTTACTGCATATCTTTAAAGTAACTTCCTAAAATCTATGCTAAACCTTCCAAGGACAAGTATAACCAGTTCAACCACTTTTCCCTTTACATTTGTAAATATCCTTCCTTTTTGATGTAATTAGCAACATCCTCTCCTTTGTTTTCTGTAAAAAAGTAACCACCTACAGTGAACCTGTGCATAGCAAATGAGGACCATCCTTAATGCAATGTGCCCAGAAAGCAATAAAAGCCTGTCAAAGTAAGGGTTGGGGCCCTCTCCTCTTGAGAGAGTGGCCAGGCCATCCCTTTTCCTCCACAGGACTCGGTAGTCCTTGTGAATTTGTCTTGTCTCAGCCACAACACCACGGACACTGCTTGCCGGTGACTGCATCAATCTACCACACGTGATGGTACAGGTAAGGGCAGGGGACAGCTCCTTTATACCCGAAGCCTCTGACTAACTTTGGTTCTAGGGTCCTGGGACACAGTATATGCCCCACATTCATATGTAATGTTTTTCCTTCATCAGTTCATACAGAAGGGAGTCTTGGTTGGGACATGCATACTTTTCTGAAAGGTTTTCTAGAAGTAAAGATTCCACATTACTTTTATGCCTGATTTAACTTGATCCTTCAGTGACAGGAATTTAGCCAGCTACGCTATGAAACATTGCGAATCATGTTCACGAGGTCTATAAAATGCCATTCATTAGGATGACTCTTTGGCCCCCACTGTGGGTGTCCTCTTGCTCCACCATAAGACCTTAGGGAATAAGAAAGAGCCAAGCCACAAAAATAGCTGCAATAGAGAGCACTGTGGTCATAGGGCCAATGCCAACCCCAAAGGCATGTACCAACCAAAATGCAGATGTGCAATTTGGCAACGTGACACAGCATGCGGGCCTTTCAGAGCCAGTGAACCAAGTAGGATGAGGAGGGTTTTCATCTTCGAGAACTTGTGCCCATAACTCTAATTGCTCAATTGATTTCTCTTTCTCCAGGAGATTAGCTGTAACCACTTACTATGGACTCATGAAAAAAGGACAATTTATTCTTTCTTTTCCTTTCAATGGCATAAAGTTTTCAAAGAAAGCAAAGAGACAGGTGTGTGTCAGGGCAAAAAGAGAGCCCAGAGTTTTCTGCTGCATTTCATCTAAAGTGCAACTGCCTGGGAAAATCCCCCATCCAGCAAGTGGGAAGTGATTTTTCTTGATGATAGTGATTTCAGTGTCCATCAAACAGAAGGCCATTGAGCCTACTACTCCTACACTTTTTATTTTCTACCACTTAACATCCCTGCAAAGTTCAGTGTCATGGGCTGGATCGTGTCCACCCAAAATTCCTGTGTTGAAATCCTAACCTTCAGTACCTCAGAATGTGACCTTATTTGAAAACAGGGTTGTTGCAAGTGTAATTAGTTAGAGAAGATTAGATTGTACTGCAGAAGAATGGGCCACCCATCCGGCATGGTTGGTGTCCTTATAAATAGGGGAAATTTAGACATAGAGACACTCGCAACAAGGAGAACAGCATGTGAAGACGAAGGCAGTGATCAGGGCGCTGCACTAAAAGCCGAGGAACACCCAAGATTGCCAGGAACCCAGCAGAAGCCAGGGGAGAGGCCTGGGACAGCTGCTCGCTCTCAGCACTCGGAAGGACCCAACCCTGCCGAAATCTTGACCTTGGACTTCTAACCTCCAGACATGTGACACAACACACTTCTGTTGTCTAAGCCACTCAGTTGGTGGTGTTTGTGAGGACAGCCCTGGTTTTCATTTTCTTGTTTTTTTGTGTCTTCCTCAAAATTAAAATTTGCAAGCAGAATTTTCTTCACCAATTTTCTACGTACATTTTAGACAAAGAGATCTGCCTTACAAGTTGAACATGAATGTCAGAAGTGAGGAAATGGTATTACATTTTTTCAGGTTAGTATACTTTTTGTAAGTTTATCTCTAGGTGCTGTATTTATCACACATTTTTTTATGTTCTTTGAGGAAAGGAGACCTGGAGACTTTGAAGAGCAGATTCCTTGGGACTCGGGCTCTGTGATGCAGATGTGCACGCACACCAGGGCTTGTTCTCAGAAATGGTGTCTGCAGGGAGACACAGGAAGCAGGGCCTAGCAGAGGAGAAACTCCACTGTAGTGTGGTTGCAATGGCAGACCCAGATGATGCGTGCCAATTGTAGCCTCAAATCAGCCGAAATGGTGCCAACCATCCATAGTTTGTTTTGCTAATTTCCTATCAATTTTCTCAGGGCAAAAACAAACTAAAATTTAGCTGGGGTAGTTCCCAGGTGGGCTAAAATTTCCGTACTGGGAATGGGCACGCAAGCAGTGCAAGGACTGGATGGTAGTGGCTGTTGTGGTTGTCACCCAATCCCATCTTCAGATGCCGGTAGTGATGGCGGCTGAAGGCTCTCAGCTGAGTCCTTTCCTTAGATTGCCCTCAGTGGAAGCCAGTTACCTCACCTTAGGGCACACCCCACTTAGGGGGACAGCCCACATCCAAGGAGCAAAATGTAACCAGGTGGCAGTTGTAACTCAAAGTTTAATGATATCTTGCTGTGTCCTTTGGTAGAAACACTCCCTCTTTGGGGCTCTGGACCTCTAGACCCACAGTGCCCAGAGTTGCAAAGACAGAAAGCATAAATTCTCCAAGTGTATCTATGGGAATAATCCAGGCCCATTCTGACATCACTTTTGTTTGTTACACCCAGGTATTCTATCAATTGGTACGTAAGACCAGCTAATGGATATTGATAGTATATATTGTACCCTGGAGGCTGAAGCACCCTCCATGCTGTATCTTCTCCAAGCTGGCACCTCAACAGCTCTTTGAAAATGCTGTTCCTTTGGTCCATCAAGCCAGTAGATTCTGAGCAGTGCAGTTGGTGTTATGATTAGTACATCCAAGGTCATGGTGTTCTCTCTTTGCCGTAAAGTAGTCCAGCGTGATATCATGCATGATCCTGTGTTGGTGGGTCAAACGCTGCTCAGGTACGGTGCACACTAAAGCCCAAGGAGCAGGAAAACCATCACATATTCACAATGTGTTAATGCTAGTCAAGGTAAACTGTTTCTGCTTTTAATATGGAATCATTCTGCTATAAAGTGACTAGTTGATCTTCTTAGGGATGTTGCCAATATTGAGGGCTCGGTGTCAGTCTCAGTCACTAGCAGGTTGGAGATGAAGCAGGAGCAGTAGCTAAACCAGCTCTGGTGAGTGGAAGCTCTCAATGTTGAGTCCATATAGAGCTCCCATCCCTGCCACCATAGCTACTCTGATCATAAGTCAACTGTGCAAGCACTCAGGCACCTGATGACCCAGACCCAATACCAAATGTATCACTTCTACCTTACAAGAAATCACTGTTGGGTTTGTCTCACTTTATGACTTCATGCATTTGGCAGGACTCAAACCATGATGGGAAGCCTGACCACAAGGTCACTTCATGTCCTATCATCTTGTTATCAGAGCAGAGGCATGTCAGGAGCTATTTTTCAAATAGTCTATTTTTTCTGGTGCAGATGTGTCTTCGCTCTTGCAACGTACAGGTCTACACTGTGGTTCTCCTATTGTGACTTGTCATAAGCTTCATAAAGCATCTTTTTTTCCACCACAATACTCTATTACTAAACTATATACCCTGTTTCATACCATGGAATGTGCAGGTCTTATGGTTCAAGTAACAGAGTTACCTGCAATGCAACCTAGACCTGCTGCAGAGCTTGCCTGCCAGGGTCCCACTCAAACCATGCCAACTGTTAAATGGATTGGAGTTTTTCCTGTGTGTACTATACACTGTTTTCCGAATGCAAAGAGGCCTACCAGGCATTTAGTTTTCTTCTTGGTGTTGAGAGGTGCAAGAAGCAATAATTCCTCTTTTACTTTCAGGGGGATGCTCCTGCATGCCCCACTGATGTCTAAAACTTTACAGACATGGCTTACCCCTGAATCTTTCTAGGGTTTGTCTCTCACTCCATGGAGCTAAAACATCTAAAATATTTGCTACATTTTGCTCCTCTAGTTAAATTAGTATAGTGCTTTTGATATAGTGGGCCAATGTAATATTCTGAGATGTCCAGATAGCTATGTCCTTTGGACTGATTATGATAGAAAGTTGGAAGTAAATTAGCACAGTCTCAGGACAAGACTGCATATTCATATTTTTGTCTGTTCCACATGAAGACAAACCACTTCTCATGCTCTTTCCTGGTAGGGTTCAAAATAAATGCATCCGCCAGCTCAGTGGCTGCAGACCATGTCCTAAAGCCGCGTTACTCTGTGCCTGTGAAGATGCCACGTCTGACAAAGGAGCTCTGAGGGGCTGGCTACTTGGCTGAGTGCTCAGTAGTCCACTGTCATTCTCCAGGATACCTTGGAAGTTTTCATTGACAAGACTGATAAATTAAATGGGAATATGATGGGGACCACCATTTTTGCATACTTTAGGTCCTTATGGGTAGCACTAATCTCCACCTTTCCACCAAGATGCATTATTTTTTATTTCCTATATTAGCTAGAGGGGATGGCACTTTCACCTTAGACCCTGTGTTCATTGTACTTGACGTGATCTAGGTATTCCCTTCTTCCTAGTGTATGATTACCCAAGAATATGGCTTAAACTTTTTGTAGGGGGAGGAGGTACTGGGGAATTTTTACACATGTGTGGAGTTGTAGGGTGCTTCTTCCTGGGAATCTGGTATCTTAGTGTATGAGTTCTGACTTGGAAAACTATCTCAATTCAGTAAACTGGGCAAGAAATCAGGACTTTCTGTTGGAATCACTGCCCGCAGCTTTCTGATATTTTATCTGCCTACACTGAGGTGACTGCCCACCCATCTCGTCCCTGGGTTCTATTAAACATCTCCATATTTTATGCATCTCAGACATCTACACTGCCACACTGACTGTGTCCTCATTATACCTGCACATATTTGGCACAGACGCCTGGCCTCTGTAATTTGGGGGTTCTGTTGCTTGTACTGCTCTCATAGAAACCAGTTCTACAGCAGCATCTCCTATGGTCATCCATTTTCTTCAAAGTTTCAGATGATGCAAGTGATCCCGCCAATGCTACTCCTTACCCTGCGGCAAGTGGTGTATACCCGGGGCCTACTCGTGGAACAGTCAGATGGAATTCTGGCCGTATGCAGTATTTCTCTTAGCACGATTGCTTCTGCCAGCCACTTGAGCCCTTCTTCCACCGTCTGCCATGGGAGACTCGGTTTCCTACTTTATTTAGTGTAGCTTTCCTTTCTCTGAGCCCACAGCAGGATCATTGCCAGGATATTCTAAACCGCATCACTGAAAACTGCTCTCATATCGACAGCCTCTCCGTTATCCAACTTCATGTCTTCACCCCTTAATCCCAGCACCCTGAAGATCCAGTTACTGTCTCTACTACATTTCGACTTGGTCCTGAATAGTTTTATAGTATGATCTTTCTCCGTCAGATTCAGCACTTTTGTGCTTGACTTATGTTGTGCCATAAAAGTAATTACTGTTTTGGGGACCAGTGGAGAAGTAGGGCTAGATCCTGAGAGGAGTGTATATTGCCTTGCAAAACTGAGACATAAGCATCATTTTAAGCAAGAGGGAAAGGCGTCTGTTACAGGGAAGGATGTAGCACTTTTGCAGAGGGTTTAGAGTCATCTAAGTTGAAGATTTTTAAGTTCACTGGCCCAGATTCCCCTGTTGAATTTCAGGCTCTCACTATGTTAGTCAGGGGCCTGACCTTGGTGTAGCAGACTTGCTGGAGTTGAAAATTCAGCCTTCTCTGGGCCTCTAATATCATTTTAATAAATTTCCATGCCTGATTCTTAGCTTCTTCTACTTCTAGCTGCACGAATGTTTCTTCATATGCTCTCAAAGAGTTCCTCTAACTTTCATACCTTTACCTTAAATTGGTGATTTATTACCATTATATTTTATTGCTTTTATCCAATGAATCAGTCCCTAGAAAGAACCTTCTGATTCCATAGTCTTTATGATCACTATATCCCCCAAACTATTCAAATACTTGGAATATTTCAATAACCAGAGCATTTACTTTTACTGGTATACCATCTGGATTTACCACTGGTAAACTTTTTAACAATTGCAGAGCTATTGCATACTAAGGTTATCACAAATCACTGTCTTAATCCACTCGTGCTGCCATAGCAAAATACCTTGGAGGACGTCAAGTCCAGATGGAGGAATTGGGAAATGCTGTGCTTGTTGCCTCCCATGACCACATCAGACTTACAATTAAATTATAGAATAACCACCCTTTAGAACCAGCTGAGGACTTACTGAAGAGAAATCCTAAAACTAACATATAAAGAAGTCAGGTTGAGACTGGTAAAAGGGCCAGAAATGCAAAACAGGCTGCTCCCACACCTACACATGGTAGTTAAGATTCAGGAGGGATGTCTTGGCTGAGGAGTGAGGGGTACAGCCCCACACTAGGCTCCCCAGCCTGAACTACCAGTGCAGGGAATGAGTCTCCACAACATCTCTCTGTGAAAATCAGCACAGATTCCATCCAGGTGCAACAGGGGGCTGCTGTAGAACCAGGCATCTTCTTAAAGGCCCCAAGTATAGACTCACTCACTCACAAAACTTGTTCTAAGTTCCATCAAAGGAGCAGCAGCCAGAGACATTGAAATTACGAACAATCTGACAGTAAGTAACCAGAGGGGAGGTGAGAGGGGATAATGGGGAGAAAGGGGGAAGGGTTGTCAGGAACATGTATAAAGGACACTTGGACAAAACCAAAGGGGGTAGGATCAAGGGTGGGAAGTGGGGACAGCTGGTGTGGGTGGAGTGGTGGGGAAGAAATGGAGACAACTGTATTTTAAAAACAATTTGAAAAATGTGAAAAAATAATAATAAAAAAGGAAAAAAAAAAAGGAACAGCAGCTTGAGGAGCACCAGGGATATGGAACTGAATTGAATGGCTTCAGAGTGAGGGCTGGAGAGGCAGCTCTCTCCAGGGCAGAAGTGCTGGCATGTATCATTGTTCCTTTGTTGATATTTTTTTCTCTAGCCAGCTGGCAGGCAGGTGCCAAGTCTGAATCTCCATTAACTTATCTAACACTGCTTGCCCAACCCTAGTGATTCCCTTAGACTTCATCTTAACCAAATCACTCAGTAACCTCAACCTCTTTCAGTGGCTTTCCTCACAAACAGCTGGCCTCAGCCCACACTAGGGACTTACCTAAAATCTCCTGATGATCCACAAATCCCACCACTGGCTCCGGCATGTCTTTGTACCTCTTGCTAAGCAGCCCCAAACACAACACTAGTGGCAGCCAGGCTCAGTTTTCAGCACAGCCTCTCCCAGGCACCTCCAAGCCCAGCACATCAGCTACCAGTTGAAGACCACTTTGAAATTCCTCTCAGCTGGCCCCAGGCCAGGCACAGGCAGCAGCTGATCTTGGCACCAGAGCCTTTCCCACACCCCAAAACCCCAGAACCAATATATCCAGTGGCTCGCTTTTGACCACACCAGAGCACCAGTCAATTAGCTCCAGAAATGACAAACCCAAAGGGTAGATTCAGTAGGCACAAGAGCCCTGCTAAAGCAAATCCCACTTTTGGGGGTAGGCCCCCTAGAATAGCTTGTCCTCTCTAGTCACAACCAGTCCTCACAGCCAGCAAGCCTGGAGGTCAATACTACCTACATATCTGCCAGAAGCAATCAAGGCTCAACTAAAAAGGAGAGCACATACCACCCAAATAAGGGACACTCCAGGAGTACCCAGCCCAGGTGACCAGGGAGACTATGCCACTGGTCCCCACAGGAAAGCTAATGTTAATATGTAAGTCCATCCTGCCAAGACTGGGAGATACAGAGGATCTACCTACTACACAGAAACAAACACAGGAAAGCAGCCAAAATGAGAAGACAAAGAAACATGCCCCGAGAATAGGACAAAACTCCAGAAAAGTAACTAAGCGAAATGAAGACAAGTAATCTACAAAATAGAGAGTTCAAAATACTGGTTATAAGGATGCTCAATGAAGTTAGGGGAAGTATAGATGAACTTAGGGAGAACTTACAAAAAGAAAGACACATTTAAAAAAACAGTCAGAAATGAAGAATACAATAACCGAAATAAAAAATAAATTACATAGAATCAACAGCAGAATAGATGAAGCAGAAGATCAAATCAGCAATTTAGAAGGCAAAGTAGTAGAGAGTATCCAATCAGAACAGCAAAAAGAAAAGAGAATTTAAAAAATAAGGATAGTTTAAGGGACCTCTGGGACAACATTAAGAGTAACAAGAAGGAGAAGAGAGAGAGCAAAGGATTGAAAATCTATTGGATAAAATAGTGACTGAAAACTTCCCTAACCTGGTAAGGAAATGGACATGCAAGTCTAAGATGCATGGAGTGTCCCAAACAAGAGAAACCCAAAGAGGCTCATCCAAAGACTCATCATAATTAAAATGCCAAAGATTAGAAGACAAAGAGAGAATCTTAAAACAGCAAGAAAAAAGCAGTTAGTTATATACAAGGGAGCTCTCAAAGGACTCTCAGCTGATTCCTCAAGAGAAGCTTTGTAGACCAGAAGGGATTGGCAAGAAATATTCAAAGTGATGAAAAGCAAGGACCTACAACCAATATCACTGTACCCAGCAAGACTACCATTTAGAAAGGAAGGAGAGATAAGAGCTTCCTGAAAGAAAAATCTGAAAGAATTCATCCCCACCAAAATTATTATCAAAATAAGTTGGAGAGACTTCTTTAAGAAAAAGAAAAAAAATTTTAAGTACAAAAATATGAATAATAAAATGACAATAACTACATACCTCTGAATGTATAAATGCTGTGATCCAAAGGTATAGGGAGGCTGAATAGGTAAGAAAACAAGACCCATACCTATGCTGCCAACAAGAGACCCACTTTAGATCAAAAGACACACACAGACTGAAAGTAAAAGGATGAAAAGATATTTCATGCAAATGGAAATGGGAAAACAGCTAGGATAGCAGTACTTAAATAAAGTACACTTTAAAACAAAGGCTATAGCAAGAGACAAACATGGGCATTTTATAATAATAAAGGGATTAATCCAATAAGAGGATATAATCCTTATAAAAATTACACACCCAATGTAGGAAAACCTAAATACATAAAGAATATATCGATGGACATAAAGGAAGAGATGAATAGTACAGTCACAGCAGTGGACCTTAACACCCCATTGACATTAATGGAGAGATCTTCTAGATGGAAAAATCACAAGGAAACAGCCACCTTAAATGAACCCTTAGATAACATTGATTTAATTGATTTTTTTAAATCTCACCCTAAAGCATAAGAATATACATTCTTTTCAAACCCACATGGAACTTTTTCCATGATAGACCACATGTTAAGCTCCAAAAGAAGTCTCAGTAAATTTAAGAAGACTAAAATCATATCAAGTTCCTCTCCAATCATAATGGTATGAAACTAAAAATCAATTACAAGGGGAAAACTGAAAAACACACAAACACACGAGGGCTAAATAGCATCCTACTAAATATTGAATGGGTTAACAAAGACATCAAGGAAGAAATGAAAAGATACCTTGAGACACATGAAAATGAAAACACAATGGCCCCAAATCTGTAGGGCACAGCATGGTACCAGCATAAAACCAGAGACATATTAGTTCAACAGAATAGGAAGCCCAGAAATAAACCCACACCTGTATGGTCAATTAATCTATAACAAAAGAGACAAGAATATACAATGGGGTAAAGACAATCTTTTCAATAAATGATGTTGGAAAAACCAAACAGATACATACAAAAAATTAAACTAGACTACTTTCTTACACCATATACAAAAAAAACCCTTCACAATCAGTTAAAGACTTAAATGTAAATCTTAAAACCATAAAACTCCTAGAAGAAAACATAGGTCATAAACTCTTAGTATTTTTTTTGCATATGTCTCCTTGGGAGAGGGAAACAAAGAAATAAGCAGATTGCTATATCAAACTAAAAAGTTTTTGCACAACAAAGGAAACCATCAAAAAACTGAAGAGACAACATACTGGAAGAACATATTCACCAATGATACATCCAATAAAGGATTAATATCCAAAATATATAAGAAAATCACACAACTTAACACCAAAATTACAAAATTCCCATTAAAAAATGGGCAAAGGATCTGAATAAACATTTGTACAAAGAGAACATACAGATGGCTATTAAAGATGCTCAATGTCACTATCACCAGTGAAATGCAAACTAAAACCACACTGAAATATCACCTCACACCTGTCAGAATAGCTATCAACAATAAGTCAACAGACAATAAGTGTTGTCAAGGATGCGGAAAAAAGGGAACCCCTGAGCACTGCTGGTGGGAATGCAGATTGGTGCAGCCACTGTGGAAAACAGTGTGGAGGTTCCTCAAAAACTTAATATCGGAATTGCCTTATGGCCTAGCAATCCTACCTCTGGGTATTTAGCTAAAGAAATCCAAAACTTGATTTAAAAAAAATATGCATCCCTATGTTGTTCACAGCATTATTTACAATAGGACAAGATATGGAAGCAACCTAAGTGTCTACTGAGAGAAAAATTGAATAAAGATGATGTTGTACATATATACAATGGAATATTATGCAGCCATAAAAAATGAAATCCTAACCACTTGCAACAATATGGATGGCCTCTGGGGTATTATGCTACTTAACATAAGTCAGACAGAGAAAATACTGTATGATTTTGCTTACATGCTGAATCTAAAAAATGAAACAAACAAATCAGAAACAAACTCATAGACACAGAGAAGAAACTGAAGGTTGCCAGATGGAAGGAGAACTCGATGAAAAGGTGAAGGAATTAAGAATTACAGATTGGCAATTACAAAATAATCATGGGGATCTAAATTACAGTACAGGGAACATAGTCAATGATATCGTAATAAGTATGTATGGTGTCAGATGGTTTCTAGACTTAATCAGGGGATCATTAAATAAGTTATGTAAATTTCTAACCACTATGCTGTACACCTGAAACTAATATAATACTGAATGTCAATTGTTATTGAAAAAAATTTATTTATTTATTTATATTTTTTAGAACATTTATCTCTTTATTAAAAGCCAGAGTTATTTTGTTTTCTTTTTCTGGAAGATAATTTTTTTTATTGTTGTTCAAATATAGTTGTCTCCATTTTCCCCCTACCACTCCCCTCAACCCCAGCCATCCCCACCTCCCACCCTCGATCCTACCTGCCTTTGGCTTTGTCCATGTGTCCATTATACATGTTTCTTGAAAACCCTTCCCCCATTTGCCCCCATTATCCCCTCCCACCTCCCCTCTGGTTACTGTCACTATGTTCTTAATTTCAATGCCTCTGGTTATGTTTTGCTGGCTTATTTGTTTTGCTGATTAGGTTCCACTTACAGGTGAGATCATATGGTATTTGTCTTTCACTGCCTGGCTTATTTCACTTAGCATAATGCTTTCCAGTTCCATCCATGCTGTCACAAAGGATAGGAGCTCCTGCTTTCTTTCTGCTGCCTAGTATTCCATCATGTATATGTACCATAGTTTGGGTTTTTTTCCAATTTTTAAATTATTTTATTGTTGTTCAATTATAGTTGTCTACATTTTCTCCCTATAGTTTTATAGTTTTTTGACCCACTCATTTACCAATGGGCAGTTAGGTTGCTTCCAGTACTTGGCTATTATAAATAATACCGCTATGAATATTGGGGTGCATAGGTTCTTCTAAATTGGTCTTCAGGATTCTTAGGGTATACTCCCAGAAATGCAATTGCCGGGTCAAAAGGCAGTTCCATTTTTAATTTTCTGAGGAAATTCCATACTGTTTTCCACAGTGGCCACACCAGTCTGCATTCCCACCAACAGTGCACTAGAGTTCCCTTTTCTCCACAACCTCGCCAGCACTTGTTGTTTGTTGATTTGTTAATGATGGTAATTCTGACCGGTGTGAAGTGGTTTCTCATTGTGGCTTTAATTTGCATCTCTCTGATGTCCAGTGATGCTGAGCATTCTTTCATATGTCTCTGGGCCCTCTGTATGTCCTCCTTGGAGAAGTGTCTATTCAGGTCCTTTGCCCATTTTTTAATTGGATTGTTTCTCATCCTGAAGTAGAGTCATGTGAGTTCTTTATATATTTTGGAGATCAAATCCTTGTCTGATATATCATTGGCAAACATATTCTCCCATACAGTTGGTTCCCTTTTCATTTTGCTGATGTTTTCTTTAGCCATGCAGAAGCTTTTTATTTTGATGAAGTCTCATTTGTTTATTCTTTCCTTTATGTCCCTTGCTCTAGGGGACATATAGGTGAAAATATTGCTGTGTAGAATATCTGAGATTTTCCTGCCTATATTTTCCTCTAGGACTTTTATGGTGTCACAACTTATATTTAAGTCTTTTATCTATCTTGAGTTTATTTTTGTGTATGGTGTAAATTGATGGTTGAGTTTCATTTTTGTGCATGTAGCTGTCCAAATCTCCCAACACCATTTTTTGAAGAGGCTATTTTTACTCCATTTTATGTTTCTGCCTCCTTTGTCAAATATTAATTGACAATAGAGACTTGGGCTTTATTTCTGGGTTCTCTATTCTGTTCCACCGATATCTGTCTGTTCTCATGCCAGTACCAGACTGTTTTGATTACTGTGGCCTTGTAATATAGTTCAATATCAGGTATTGTGATCCCTCCTACTTTGTTCTTCTTTCTCAAACTTGCTGCAGCTATTCAGGGTTGTTTATTGTTCCATATAACTTTTTGAAATGTTTTTCTATATCTGTGAAATATATCACTGGAATTTTAATAGGGATTGTGTTTAATCTACAAATTGCTTTGGATTGTATGGATATTTTGATGATGTTAATTCTTCCAATCCATGAACATGGTACGTGCTTCCATTTGTTTATGTCTTCCTCAATTTCGTTCTTTCCCAAAGCAAAATACACATTATTTTCAAATGCACATGGAACATTTTCAAAGATAGACCACATGGTAGGACACAAAACAAGCCTCAACAAAATCAAGAAAATTGAAATCATATCAAGCATCTTCTCAGACCACAAGGGCTTGAAACTAGAAACCAACCTCAAGGAAAAAACTCAGAAACACTCAAATTCATGGAGATTGAATAGCACACTATTAAACAACGAACAGGTTAAGAATGAGATCAAGGAAGAAATCAAAAAGTTTCTGGAAACAAATGAAAATTAACTCACAACAACCCAAAACTTATGGGACACAGTCCTGAGAGGGAAACTCATAGCAATACAGGCCTACCTAAAAAATATAAAAATATTTCAAATAAACAACCTAACCCTACATCTACAAGAACTGGAGGAACAACAACAAACTAAGCCCAGAGCAAGTAGAAGGAAGGAAATAACCAAGATCAGAGCAGAATTAAATGACATAGAGACTAAAAGAACAATTCTAAGGATTAATAAATCCAGGAGCTGGTTCTTTGAAAGGCTAAACAAAATCAACAAACCTTTAAGCAGATTCATCAAGATAAAAAGAGAGAGGACCCAAATAAAAAAAAAATCAGAAATGAAAGAGGAGAGATTACAACTCATACCACAGAAATACACAGGATTGAAGAAATTACTACAAAGAACCGTATGCCAAGAAATTTGAAAACCTAGATGAAATGGACAAATTTCTAGAAAAATATAATCTTCCAAAACTTAATCAAGGAGAAGCAGAAAGCCTGAACAGAATGATAAGAACTGATGAAATTGAAGAAGTAATCAAAAATCTCCTGGCACATGAAAGCCCTGAACCAGATGGTTTCACAGGAGAATTTTACAAAACATTTAAGGAAGAGCTAATCCCTATCCTTCTCAGACTATTTTAAAAAATCCAAGAAGAGGGAAGACTCCAAAACTCTTTTTATGAAGCCAGCATCATCCTAATCCCAAAACCAGATAAAGACACAACAAACAAAGAAAACTTCAGGCCAATATCGCTGATGAACATAGACACTAAAATTCTCAACAAAATATTGGCAAACCGCATCCACCAATACATTAAAAAGATCATACACCATGACCAAGTGGGATTCATTCCAGGGATGTAAGGATGGTACAATATTCACAAATCAATAATCATAATATATCACATAAACAACAGCAAAGACAAAAATCACATGATCATATCAATAGATGCAGAAAAAGCATTTGACAAGGTACAGCACCCTTTTATGATAAAAACACTCAGCAAAGTGGGAATAGAGGGAGCATTCCTCAACACAATAAAGTCCATATATGAGAAACCTACAGTCAACATCATACTCAATGTGCAAAAACTAAAATCTTTCCCACTAAGATCAGGAACAAGACGAGGATGTCTGCTTTCACCACTCCTATTCAACATAGTATTGGAAGTCCTAGCCACAGCAATCAGACAAGAAAAAGAAATAAAAGGCATCCAAATTGGAAAAGAGTAAGCAAAATTGTCATTGTTTGCACATGACATGATAGTGTACATAGAAAATTCTATAGACTCCACCAAAAAAATACTCAACCTAATAAGAGAATTTGGCAAGTTAGCAGGATACAAAGTCAATATTCAGAAATTGAAGGCATTTTTGTATACCAAAAACCAAAATATCCAAACAGAAATCAGGGGGAAAATTCCATTTACTATAGCAACAAAAAAAATTAAGTACCTAGGAATAAACCTAACCAAGGAGGTGAAAGACCTGTACTCAGAAAACTACACAACACTGAAGAAAAAAAAATTAATTGAGAAAAAAATACAATGTACTGGGTGACTTAACCAACAGTAAAAACATTTATTTTCTTACAGTTCTGCAGTCTGGAAATCCAAGATCAGAGTGCCGATACCATTCTCTGCCTGGCCTGCAGATAGCCACTCTCCTGATGTGTACTCACATGGTGAAGATAAGAAGAGATCTCTCTCTATTTTCTTATGAGGCCACCAATCCTATCTTTTTGACTCCATTTAACCTCACCTATCTTCTAAAATCCCTGTCTCCAAATATAGTCACATTGGGGTTAGAGTTTTGGGTGACACAAGGTCCACAGCATCTACCTAACCACTCAGATGGGATCCTGTTCCCAAATCCTATTCTGGGACTTGCTTCCTCAGACTATTATTGGCACTAACTGTCAGTTTCTCCAGGAAACAAATTCTGAGATGCTGAGATTTTCATCCAGGTGATTTATTAGGGGATATTCTTGGGAGCAACACCTGCAGGAGGATAAAGGAAACAGAACTGAAACTATCATGCAACAGAATCATCAGTTGCTCCCACAGAGATGTCCCAGATTGAGGCAAGGGGAATGAACTTCGGTAGGTCTTATAACCTGTCTTTGGATGTGGGCCGGGTCCTGAGAAGAGGGGCTAACCTTGTGTGAGGCAGCTTTTTTCAGCCAAAGCAATTCCCAGAGGGGCATCTAGCTGTCAGCCTCAGCAGCCATTACTCTTAGAGGCTGGGGTAATAAGTATGTTAGTCCTGGAAGAGATCTGGGAGACATACAGCAGCATCCACTACCAGAGACAAACAGAACATTTTGGTCAAAGAGTATATGACATGGTAAGATTTAATTCATTGTGAAAAATAGAGATAGAAGGAGGGAGTTAATTTTGCTTAAATAAATTGCTGAATTTTAAACTGCTTTTTTTCAGTTTTAAACTATCTTTTGAAAATATTTTTGCTTGGTGTGTTTATATTACACTCGAAGGTATGTATGGATGCCACTAAAAATATAAAACACAAAATATTATAGAACACAATTTTATATAGCATAATATATGATAAATAGATCTGTTCTTAACAAAATTAATTTCTAAAAACAGAAGCTGAAAGCATTTAGAACATTTTGTTATTACTTAATCCTTTGATTTTTTGAAAAAAGAAGCTATTAATTTTATAGCTCTTAAACCAATTCCATCTTCTTAGTGAACAGCCTTGAAAATTAAGAAGTTTAGCAACTGTTTTTTAAGTTTCATTATATATCAATTTATTTATAAATATTATGTGAATTAGCACCCATTCTTAATCTGTGTCATTCAAAATAGCAACATTTAGAGAGGTGTAAATTATTAATATAGAAAAGATTTTGTCAATAACTTAAAAAATATGTTAAATATTCAAATAATGCTTCAGCAGTTATTCTCAGAACCTAGAAAACATTTCTCCTATTTGGGTGTGACAACTGGAAAGTACTGTAATTAATTCCGAACCATTTGGAAAAGCCTCAGCCTTTAGGATGACTTAATGCTCGTGTACAAATGTTATGCTAAAGAAGTGTTTATGTCTCATTATTCAAGCACTTTTCATTACATAAACATATCTATTCTGAACTTACTTATAGCTCAGTGGAAGAGACAGAAAAAATACATGATTATAATACAGAAAATGAATATAAGAAATAACAAATATAAATCCTTTCTCTTTTCTGGATGTTTTTAATCTTACTTTAAAATGGGACAAATTTAGAAATGTTACTTTAAAAATATTCATCAGAAGGTCCCAAAAGAATTAATAATATTTAAAACTTTATTTCTAGTTGACACTTGCCAATTGAGAGAAGCACTTCAACTATCTTTTTTTCCTTTGGTTGTGGCAAATGCTAGATACTCTTTGAGTAGGGCACTCTATTTCTGCTCAAATACAAGGAATGTGAGAATTATACACTATCATAAATATAGCTTACTGTTGACTCGTATAATATGACTGGGACCTTCCCCAATAACTTTAATAATACATGTTAATCATTCCAAAATGGATCTTGGGGGAAGAGTACTTTTGTTCTGTCTATAAGAAATCCCTCTTATGTAAGGGTAATTCAGAGATAACTCATTCAAAAAGAATAACATTCAATAAATAACAAAAATTGTGCTGGCAATGGAAGTTCTAGTGCCAACATTTATCGTAATCACTTCACCAAAATGAATTTGTCATATAAGTCTCTTGCATGTATTTTTTCTAAAGCTTTTTCCATTTGCCACAGTCTTACGTTGTCCAGATAAAGTTAGAGGGATGGGTTCTGGCTTTGGATTTTCCTTTTGCATTTCAGATTTTTCTTTTTTACTCACACACACATAACTGTACTTGCCCCCCGTATTTCTTTTATGAGCTCCTGATTGGCAAGTCCAACTGCTCACTGAGTATGATCTAGCCTCTTCCTTTGCTCTTAACCTCCAATTCAGGTAAACCTTTAACATTTATCAACTCCCTTAGGAATAGCTTTAAAATCTTATCTCTATTCTCTGTCCTCACTGCTTCTGCCTTAGCTTACTCCTGCAACATTTCTTGTTTGCATTATTACAATGGTTTCCCAATTATCCTGTCTGCCTAATGTTTTATTACCTACTCAACTATTTTGCCCATTATTTCTAAAATGTAAACCTAAGCATGTCATCCTTTTGGTTAAAAACTTTAATGTGACTTCACTGTCTACAAGAAAAAGTACAACATCTTTGACCTGGCAGAGAAGGCTCGCCACTGCTGGCCCCTGGTTACTCCTCCAACCCAGAGCACACGGCCCCTCTCGCATGTGGCACAGCCATAGGAACACATTCTCTGGATTCTCACATTGCTCAGGCCACTGGGCCTATTTCCTTGGCCAGTAACTTCCATTTCTCTCTCACCAAATTGGCCAAGTCCTCATAATTTTTATCTTATTTCTTATAACTTCTTATAAAGCTTGCTTGACCTTCCACTCTAAGTAGGGTCACCATATAACTTTTTTTTTTCTGAATGGGGACAACTTGAAGAATGAAAGAGAATGAAACTAATATGAAATTGTAATAGATTTGGGGGCAAGAGTCATAAACCAGGGCTTTCCTGGGAAAACTGGAACATATGATCCCTCACCTACAAATGGAGTTAGTTATTCCCTTTTCCTTATGCTTCTTACCTGATGTCAACCACTATCCTAGTACTTATTATACTGTATTAAAATTACTTACAGGTCTCTCTCACCTACCAGGCCCTTGAGAATTAAACCCTGTGTTTCATGCATCTTTGTATTAACAAAGCAAATCTGATCAGGTCATCAATATACATGTGATAGAAGCTCTATAATAGGATTACACAAATAAAAGGACCAAGTTTACTAAAGACGCTCTGCCAAAGTTATATGCCACACTAAATTTTAGATCCCCATTAAAGCAGCTGGTGATAAGAAGTTCCATGCGCTCATGTCAGGATAATTCTTAGAACCAGGTTTTGGGGACATTGTGAGCAGCCAGCATCAGGAAGGCGTAGACATGTTGGAAAAACAACATGAAGGACTAGGTGGTGCCCCACACCACAGATCAAATGCAAGCCGGATGGAGATGAAATAAGAGTTGAGGTCTTCTCCGTAGGAAAGCAAGCTTCAGGTAAAATAGAGGGTCAAAAATCAGAAGAAGGAGTCAAAACAACCAACACGTGGCACTAATGACAAAGGTTCCTGATACCTGGGCTGACTGAACCTTGGTCAGATTTGGTGGCGGACCTTGGGGTATGGGGCCCGTGATGACAGAGCATGTGATGATATAAGTAGACTTAGTTGACACCAATTGTACCAATTGATTTGAAATCTATCTATCCAATCTCCCAAATTCAATCTTTAATAAGGTCCATACACACATGTGTGCAAGCATGTGTGCAAATTTTAGCATGCACACATCTGTTTGTGTTCATCAATTTACATGCTGCATACAAGCAATAAATCATTTTCATTTTATTCATTCATTTAATTCTATAGAAGTTAGGTTTTCTTAAATATGCTATTTTTAAATTAGCTTTTTTCTAGAAATAAGCTAAGCCAAAGACATTATATGTTCTTGCCAATGAAATAAAAGTTTCTTAATAAGGGGCAGAATATTATTTCGATGACTCAAAGTTTTATTGCTTAACTCGAATATCCCCTCTGCAGAGAGACCTCCTCAAACCTTCGCTTAAATTCCTCCAATGGGGACGCAAAACATGCCCAATACAAAAATATGTTCTAGTCTGTAACACATTTTATTTGGAATTAAACATTTTAACGCTATTTCCTCATCAATCTGCAAGGAGGCAGAAAGTCTGAAAAGATCTAGAGCCCATATGCACTTGATAATACTGACTCTCAATAAATAATTTCCATTGTATCATTTCCATTTAAAGTTTTTTTTTTTCACTGATTCACTCTCCAAGAAATATTAGTAATGTTTCCCTTGGTGTTTTGCCTCTTTGAAGCTTGATCTGGCCATTTTTCTCCACCACAGTTGTTTTCTTTGTTATCAGTGAGCTGCCATCTGCTTAAAAAGGAGGGTCCTTTAATGGGACTTGAAATCTGACAATGCTGCCTGAGGCAGTCTGAAGTTAGAAATTGGCCCACAACCATCTTTGCTTTCAGCACCAATGCAACCACCTCCCCTGGGTACCCAGCATTCTCTTGGGTGCTCTTGTTTATAGACCTCCCTTGTAGCTCTGCCCTTCCAGACAGCCTACATCCTCCTCTGTCAAAATCTCTGCCATGTCCCATTTCATCTCAGGCAACTGTCTTCTATAAATCAACGTGGTGAGCAAATCCATGCTAAAGTGTTGCTAACTTATGTCCTGAATTGACAAAAAATTTCAACCAAGGAAAAGAGATATGTCTCCATGGTGCAATTACTGGCCAGAAAAGAATACATTTGGTAATTCAACAATTCTGTTGCCTTCTTCCCCAAAATACATCACCTTGATTACTGCCAACCCTGCCTCTATATGACTCAGACTAGGAAAATGTCAGTATTTGATTTTTAATTTGCACGAGTTGTTGCTTTGTAAAACTATTCTAAAAAATCCTGCCAGCTCTTCGACAATAAAATACACTTAAACAGGCATGAGGTAGTTCAAAACCTAACTTCAGAGAGGTAATCTGGGGAAGTGTGACAATTGAAATAGGTAACAACCACAGAGAGAAGCCTTTAGAGTTATAAAGGAGAGCTTTCTCTGCATAGAAGATATATTGCTTTCACCCTAACACACGTGGGTCTGTAAAAACCCTCCCCTGGCAGCTGCGGCAGGCACTTTGTAAATGACATGACATAGAAGGCATTTTCTAGAGGGCATTGTGCACTGCACATTAGCAAAATATAGTTCTGTACTTCCGTGAATTTGTGAATTAGCAGATTGCACTAATGGCAGCCATAGCAATAGAACTAAGTTAATGAGAAACTCTAAATGAGGCAAAAGAAGCTCTGAACTTTAAGAAATTGCCACCCCAAATACTGAGAACTTTCTTGAACAGAAGGGAATAAACCAACATGAATGAATATAGGGCAAAGTGGATAACAATCGGATTGAAAAACACTGCAGGACTAGGTGGACGAAAGGCAAGTAGTATTATGTACATGATAATTTCCTATCAGGGGGAGAGTGGTGGTTACGAGTCAACCCATACTCTATATTTGACAAGTATTTGTGTGTATAACATTTATGCTTATGGTAATTCATAGCATAAGCTAAAAAATTTCCTTCCATATATTGATTTCCATAATCTTTTTATTATTTTATTATTAGAGTTACAGGTACTATTTGTATTAAAATAAATAGAGGAGATACCTGGATTGGAATTGGAATTAATATTCCACCGATTCTAGTGTAGCATCTCTGCTTAAAGCATTTTAGTGGCTTCCAGTGGCGCTTACGGTGAAATTTAAACTTATTTAACAGCCTCTGGCTCTTGCATCCTCCCTAGCCTGAAGTCAGTCCATTCTTACCTTGATCAGGACGATCCAATAAGCCTTATCTTTCCTTGAATGCCCCTAACACCCAAAGCTCTTTCTTGCTGCAGTGCCCTGACTCACGCTGTCCACTCTGGTAGCTCAGAAGTCTCTTTTGTCTGCCCTTATTATGGCTAACTCCTTCTAATTCAGGTCTCAGTTTAAATATTACCTCCTCAGAGAGACCTTCCCAACTCTCCATATTTAAAGTGGTCTTATCTTCATTCTCCTGCGACCACAATTACCTATCAGAAGTCACTTTCTTTCCTTATAGCACTAACCACAAGTGTGTTCTTTTCTGTTTATTTTTGTTCAGTTGTGTGTTTCCTGCTCCTCCCATTACATGGAAAGCTGCATAAGGGTGAGGATCATGTCTGCCTCATTCACTTTATGTCCCGTACCTAGTATGGTATCTAGTTTTCATTAGCTGCTCCTCTTAGCTGTTGTGGGATCCAGAGAGATATTCTCAAGGCAAACTCTGAGTGCTAATTCTTTATTAGGAAAGCCCTCCCCAGGACAGCAAGACTGAGAGAAAGAAAGTGAAATATGAAAGAAGGAGAAACAAATAGGAGATCACAGTCAGGGCTCTCCTTTAGCAAGCTGGCTGCAGCTATGCAAGACACATAGCCAGTTGGTCAGACATGAAGGATGTTTCCAGATGGGCTAAACACAACCAGTGTGATTTGGAATGGTGGAATGGAGAGAGGGAGGAAAAGAAATTTATATCCTGTTTCTATTCTCTCATTGGTCAACGTTCACCAGTATGTAAGTTAACTACCCAACCTTTTATATTACCAGCACTACACAGTTACTAGGGAAGCTGGATTCTACACCCTGTGTTGTGGTGCTTTATTTTAGTTACAGTGGGGTAATAGGAAGAAGAGTCCACCCAGATCTGGTCAGGTCAAGCCTGGGTTCCAGATCTATGTAGCTTCATCACAAATGGCATAACGGAGGTGGTGCCAGAGCTCAGCACTCACTAGGGGAGACTGAGAAAGTAGGTGCTACACACAGATGAGTAACTTCAGCTGCAGCCATGGGGTTACCAGTGGCAGCCAGAGCTCTCCATGACCAAAAGCCCAAGGGCCCAGGAGACAGATGAAGCCAAAAGTATTGGAGGAGGTACATAAACATCTGACATGGTGCTCAAGCTGTGTTTTTTGAATAAATCATAAAAGAATGCAGAAATTTCATGTTGATAGTTGGCCAACTTAGTAAGCAGAGTCATTTAGAGCCTGAATATCCTTTGTTTGGACATTACCTTTCCTAGCATGCTAAATTTCTTACTACCACCAGACTTACAATAGAGCAGAGTCTACATAATATATCCCAGTTCTGCCCTGCATTTCCAGGTCAATGTACCAATACCCTCACCCTCCTCTGTACAACTATAGTCCTCTACCCATTCTCAATCAGTTATAGCTCACCTGCTTTGGTCTGGTCCATTTTTCTGTATCTCAACAGATAAATCAGCATCTATTTTTGGATGCCTAATGTAGACTGGCAGCATAGAAGGAACTATTGACTGGGAGTTAGGGGAGCTGGATTCCAATCTTATCTCAGCTCCAATTTCATGCAAGATAGTGTTAGGGTAGGCTTGTCCACTGAGCATCCTAGCATGGGATCAGTGGAAAGGAGAAAACTCCAAAAATGAGTGACATTGAGGTCAGAGGTACTAATCTGGCTGATGCTTAAAGAGGATAACCAGCAGCTCAAATCATAAGGTCCAAATGCCATGAAAATTTGGGGTTTCAATTGAGTTGCCATTGACATGTACATGAGGTTAATACAGTGAGTGAAGAACTACATAACTGAAGTTCAAGATGAGGAGGGCAGTTTTGCATTGACATGTTTTGTTATTTGGTTTGATTTGGAAAAAGATTTAAGCCCCGAAGCTTAGAGTATATGAAGCTGATACCAGCTGCCTAATAGAAGCCCAGCAGAGAGAATGGAGCTGAAGTTCATTGAGCATTGTACTAGTATCGCTGAGTACATACAAATATTCCAGTTGAATTGATCCTCACCAGATATTCTGTGCAAGTTTTATTAATTCTATTTTAGAGAGTATATTGAGGCTCAGTAAAGTTATACAACTTCCCCAATTGAAGGCAGTCAGATTTGTCTGACTCCAAAGTTTATGGCCACCCGCTGTATCAAGCTAATGTATAGAGAGGCAAGTCCTGGCCTGGGGGTTGGGAGGGTCAGCTTTTATACTCCTAACCCAGTAGTCTTGAACTAGAGCAGGGCTTCAGTCACAGCAGGGCTTAGGGGTTAGATTCACTCCAGGACCCTCACTACACATCCTTGGACAATCCATTCCAGTCTCAGTGTTTTCACTTTCCACGTACAAATGAGATAAAGTCTCCTTCCAGTTGTGCCTAGAATTTATCTGCTTGTCTCGCTTACTGGGACTGTTGTGTGAAATAAAGAACAGACAGAATGAAAAACATAAGGTCCCTATCCTCAGGAAGTTACACTCTTCTTGGAGAAAAGAAGAATATTCATGAAATTGGTATTAGTAATACCAGGTAGGATGCAATGACTCTTGGAGTGTGTGACTGTGTGTCTGTGCGACAGATATGAGAGAAAACGTTTCCAGAGGGGTCATCACTTTGGAAGGGGGAGTGAAAAGCAAGAATGAGGTCCTAGTGTACGGTGAGGGACACGGCGAAAGTTTGCGTAAGGGCAGCGGCAGGTGGGATCTGAGGAAGTTGCAATCTGTCCTCAGGACCACTGGGATGGATAGCTTCTCTAGTCCCATGAGCATGGAGCAAATGTTTGGTTGTAAGAACTCCCTCCTCTGACCCTCCTCCCCAAAATACACACACAAGAATATAAACTATATCTTTCCCCCCAAATCTCTGCAATTTTTTTTCATTTAGCTTCCTGTCCTAGTTGCTGGATTAAAAGAAATGTTACCTACTCTTCCTCATCTCATAATTTTGTGCCCATTCCTGAATAAAAATATAGGTATCCCACTTACTTTCCATCCCTTCGAGGAGGAGGAAAGGGAAAAAAAGAATACTAGAATGCTAAAAATGAAAAATGTTAAACTTTGGATTTCCTTTGAAGTTAAGGAATCATTTATTTAGGGTTCCACTTTCTGTGCTATTTAATTGAAATAAAGCGATGGAAATCAAAGCCTTGTGTCAGGAGATGACACGCGTGTGTGGAGACAGATAGCTGGGGCTGAAGAGAGGACCACATAACAGCAGTCTCGGCTGGGCAGACTGCACTAAAATTGCATACAGGTGTCCTGCGTGAGCTAGTTTCTCATTCAGTCACAACTTTCCCAGGCATTATCCCTTAATCTTACCCAAACGGTAAAGTTTTTAGAGGTTGAACATAATGTCCTTAAGTGCTTTTGAGCTATGCATGGATAATGAAAACAATCACATTTCTACTTTCACAACAATTAAAGATAACTCTTTGTGAATAGATAACTCAAACCCAGACAAATTATAAAGATGAAACTTCCCATGTGTCTAATTCGCAAGGCAAGTAGATCCCTGGGATAATTTTAACCCTTTTCCATAAAGATAACAACATTGTATACGTAGCTCAATGTCGTCAGGCCCCACCAGCCTGTGTGTATGAATGCTTCACCACTAACGAGGAAGTCTGCTTTTTCAATATTTACCTAAAAATTCTTAAAAATACACTATAAAGTATGGGAAAAGGAGCCCATCTCCTAAATATGATAAGTATTAAAGTTGTGCCAGATTTGCTTCAGAAATGTTTCAGGAGGAAATGTAACAAATGCACAGTATACCCCTCGCCCGGCTCCCCTCTCTCAGAGGTCATCTTCACCGAAGTAACTAGCATCCTGTGTTCTTCTCCATCTATGCTTTTGAAAAGTGTTTAGCATATATATACATATATGCATCATTACAAATATGTGTTTTAAACATATATGAAAGTGGCGGCATATTGTACTTATCCTTTTGCAATCTGCTTTCTCCACTCAACATTTTGTTTTTGAGAATTATCCATGTTGATGCAGATAGAAAGTTAAACAGTATTTCAGACAGTGAAAACATCCCAGCTCACTGAGGAAATCTTGCAAAGCCCACACAGCATTTTGCGGTCACCCCCCGAAATGGCTTCACTTTTGGGTGCTTGGCCACGCCATCCGCAGCTGCTGCCTCAAGATTCTTCTGACAACCGGGCTGGTAAACCTGGGACTTTAGATCCAGTTGTCTTCACTGCTGCCTCTCTCAGGGCTGGCGAAGCAACCATTGTGCCCTCACCCTGCACTCCTAAGGTGCAGATTTCACCAATGTCTTCAGGCACTGGCACCTCTAATACTTATTTACAGCACCCAATGAAGCAACAGTTTGCTGTAAGAAAGGGCTCTCATGCTTTCGCTTAACTATTAACAGGCTGATACTTGGGTGTTCCTTTTAGGTGTTTCATAGTTTGAGTGAGCTCCTTTACTGTACACGTTGATCTGTAGACATTTCTACCCCCACCTCCACAGGCACATCGCCTCCTGAGTTGGACTGGGTTACAAGTTCCAATTGTCAAGATGCTCATTCATACTTCTCCAGCCCTCTAGCTGGGTTCTTGAGTGAATATTCTTTCTCTCAAGCACCTACTGTTTTTTCTACAAGTAAATGTTCTGCAGCATCCCATTCCAAACATGCTCATCTGCTCATCTTTCACTTCCAGGTAAATCTGTGAGTGAAACTGGATGCTTGGGGGTGGGGGGGGCAGTGAGACAGAGGGAAAGTGTACCACTCAACTCCATTCCTCAGAAAGCAATGAATATCAGATTTGGCTCAGCTAGGACCCTTAATACATCAGAACATACTTGAGATTAGAGGTCCATTATGTCTGGGACAGGTAAACAAGGGGAGGCATTACAAAAATGTGGTCCACGATGACCTCATCCTTTATAACACAACTTCCCTCCATGGAAGAGGTATATAAGATCAGGGTGGCAAGCACAAGCAATGAGAGCCAATATCTCTAAACTGTTACAAAAAGATTCTTCTGAAAATAGCAGATTAAATTTACTCAAGCCCCACGCCATTCCTTTCACAGGCTGTCTTATTACTTGGTTGAATATGTATTTGTTGACAGATGAGCACTATTTCGGAGTTTATACTCAAAGGTGTTGTTATATTCATCGGCCACACTTTTCATACATATTCTCTATTCATTAATATCATAAACATTTGTAGAATGCTTACTGTGTGCAGAACTCTAAATCAGGTGCTCATTAAATTATTAATCTTATTCTACCTTGCATTGCAATCATCTATAAATATATTACTCTCCTAGAAGTATGGGGTTGCATCTTACTCATCTGTATATGAATCTTTTATTCAAATGACAGTTCTATCATTCACTGTGTTGCCTTTGTTGAGTTACTTAACATCTCAAAATCTTTAGTTATGTGAAATTAATATAGTAATGTTTAATGTAGAAATTCAGAGTGAGGATTTAATATAATGTATATAGAAAAACAAAGCCAGTATCTAATAAAGATCAGTTTCTTTTTTTGGTCCAATGCATGTTAATTAAGGTTTTCAAGGAGAGTAGAGGAATAATCATATTTTGGGGAAGGGGTTATGCAATAAAATGCAAGGAGCCTTGTCATAACCACATGGAGACATATACAAAGCTTAGAGAATGCTTTTAAAGCCTCATGGCAGCTCCCAGTCAATTCCTTCCCTATTGCAACTATGCCTACTTATTTCTGAAAGACAAAGGATAGGCAGACCCTCAACCTGTCTATTTGCTAATCTGTACATTGTAAGTACTTAGCACAGAATTGACTCAGTGTCTGCATTGGGAAGCGCAGCCAGCATGGGGCTGTGGCTGCCTGTAATTTGGAATCCTAAGTGAGCACCCCCAGCAGGACATCAGAGCGCCCATCAACTTGCTCCTGTCAATCACTGTGCCATTGCCTCCAATTCTGTTTCAGCTGAGACCCCCAAGGAACGACGGGAAATCATGCCATCCTCGGTGGCTGGCCATAGCTCTGCCTAATCTAAAATCCAAATTGGCTTAACAGCTTCTTGTTTTAAGAATAATATTTAGGGCTTTGATAGTTTGTCTCTAAAGATTCATTTTACAATGGGATGGCTGTATAGAGACAATGAGCTTGCCATAGAAGGATCTTATTTCCAACAGGGCAGATCTAATTTACCCTGCAATCAGCAAAGTCCAGACGAGGAAAAGGCCTAAAGGGACAGACAAAATGGAGCACTGACGCTGTGCAGAGTCGGCATTTCTCTAGCTGAGCGCGGGCTGCGGCAGTCCCCCGCCCCATCTGCTTGTTCACGACCTTCCGGGACTCTTCGGAGCTGCAGGACTTTTCACAGCACACACACAGGTAACTGCCTCAGTCTCGGGCCGTCAGGGAACGTAGCCAGTAGGCGAGTGACGCTGGGTGCAGAATCGTCCGCTTTGCTCAGTCACCTCCTTTCACAAGGTCACTAAAAGCCACACGGTTTGCCTTTTTCTCCACCATTTTTCATATACCTCACATCTTTTTTCACGTGTTCATTTTCCCACATACCGCCTTAGTTTAATTAAAAAGAAAATACCACCATTTATTAAATACTCCCAATTTGACAGGCACGGTGTATGAGCTTTGGGTGTATTATCGTATTTTGCTCACACATCAGCCTTTTGCACCAGGCACCACTGCCCCCACCTTACAGGTGTGGTCTGTAAGACACGGGCACGGACTGGCCGGTTATACAGCCACTTAGAGGTGCAAAGATTTCACGCCCCCGCCTGCCTGACTATGGAAACTGTGTTCTTGATGAGGACTCTCTATAGCTCCCCGCTCCTAATCTTTCGTCTCTAAACTCTCAGAAGCTAAAAATGTCATTCCTTGCCAATCTCTGGGAATATGACTGTCTGTTATAACTTTTTAAAGGAATTTTGTAATGTGAGATTGATAGAGGGAAGTCTGCCAGACTCAAGTTTCCTCAAACAATATGTTGTGTTCTCGTTTTGCATATAATGAATCATATTTAAAGGCGCTGAATCCAGAATTGATGTAATATTGTCTTTAGATTTTTAAAACACAGGGGTACATACTGAGCCCAGGAATTGCTCTTTAAACCCAGCTTCCATTGAGCTGATTGATGAAGCCGGGACAAAAATGCTCAGCCCTCCAAGTGCCCAACGTGAGCCAGAAGTTCAGTCTTGGGAAATAATATTCAGAAAAAAACTTCCTGACAGGTACATGATCCATCATTGTATCCCTGGACTAAGCCAAGGCACTGGGGAACTGAATAATGCTGAGCCGTTTTAGAATTATTTTTCCTGAATTCAATTTTATGACCTCTGTCGGATTAGCAAACTCTATGAACAGGGCCGCCAAGCGTGGCAGCGAGGCACACTCCCGGGGGCACCCTCACCTCACACAGGCAATGACAGGAACCGGGGCTTCTGGAGACGTTCGGGCGGCCTTGTCCATGGAACAGCTCTGTGACCGTCACCCTAGATTTACTAGAAGGATGTTATGAACCCCCCGCTCACGCCTCCACTCTGTGTCTACGCTAAAAGAATTCAAAAAGGAAACCTCTGACTCCACTGCCTGGACCAGCGTGTTTCTCCTGATTAATTGGTGTACTTCTAACTCACAATGAAACATGTCTTTGACAGAGTTGTATAGTTTTTCATAATTTTAGAGAAAGAGCTATGCCCACCTTTAATAATTTCAGGTCTTCATGGCATACCTTTTTAAAATTATGATTCCCTTTCATTATTCCTTTATCCAAATAACTTCATTTTTATCTTTTAGAAAAGTTACAGAATTACATACATTTTTAGCCTGCTCAAATCCTTTAGGAATGAAACAGAAATATAATAATTAATAAATGTATCATATAAGATTTTTAATTTAAAAGCTGGATATGCTAAGAGTAGATTTTTTAAGTTCTCATCATAAGAAAAAAGCCTGTAACATGTGTGGTGATGGATCTTAGCCAGACTTCTTGTGTGATCACTCCAGAATACATGCAGATATCAGGTCATAGTGTGGCACACCTGAAACTGATACATTATATGTTAATTGTGCCTCAACAAAAGCTTTACAAATGAAACATTACGTATTGTTTTTATCATATTGCAAAAGCAATGCATGACCAAAATGGAAGTATCGGGTGTGCACATTATCTAAAGGACTTCAGAAGAGGAAAAAAAAGACCACCAAAGATTATCAAAAAGAAGAAAAGAGAAAATATCCATTGACCTGAACCTAGGTATGTATTATTTTGTAGCTGGTTTTTTTTCATGTATGAGGGGAGATCCCCTCCAAATAATCTAATTATCTTCTGATGGCAGGCCCCTTGTAGTACAGGCTTCCTCCACTCCATGAGTGATCTAGAAACCCATCTGTATCAGAGTACCAGCTGGTGCTGTTGTGAGAGGCTGCACTTGGCTTCAGCAAATCGTTTTTGAAGATTTTTCAATGCATTAGCCCATTTCTTGGTGGGTGATTTGCAAGCACACCTCCCCATATCACCTGAATGTTCAGCAGTTTTTGACCAAAAACGGCATGACCCCCACCCCCTCTGTTCATCTGATCTTGCCCTGAGCAACTTTTGGTTTCCCTGGATGAAAAAAGTCCTCAAAGGGAAACATTTTCCCATTGTGGGAGAGCTGAAACAAACAAACAAACAAACAGTAGAAACACTAAAAGGCATTAACATCAATGAACTGAAGAACTGTTTTGAGCAGTGGAAAAAATGTCTCGATAGGTGTATTGCATCAAATGGAGAATACTTTGAAGGTGACCAAAGTTTAAACATGTAAGCAAAAATATATGATTTTTTTATACATGAATTCTGTTTTTTGGGGTGTGCCCCCCTTATATCAATATATGAAACATATTTACCATATTCTTTGTGTGTATATATAGTATAACTTGATTATTTTTTGATGTGGACTTTGTATTCTATTGTATGTATATATGGAAATGTAATTAATGGTCCATTAATTTGGGGCCTTTAAAATTTTCACAGTTTTCACTGTTATACTGTGTTATATTGAACACCCTTGTCAATAAATCTTTAAAGCATTCTTAATTTTTATTTACAATAAACTATATTAATTTTTAAAGCATTAAGAGAATTATAATTCTGATGTTACTGAAGGTTCACTAAACCAAGGTAGTACATCTTTCTCTCCTACATCCCTATCTCTAATTATACTGTTGACCAGTGTTTCTCGAATTTCCTCTTATTGAGACAGAAAATATTGGTGCTCTTAATGCTTCTAAGTTATTTTTAATTATATAGTTTCTTACATATTTACAACTAGAAAATCAGGAATGAATCCATCTTCTAGAGCCGTCAATGATCTCTTGCCATAGCCTCCGAAAGTTGGTATCTATGTCTTTAAGTTTCCAGAGTCAGTAAGTGCTCGGCTGATTTTGGTGAGGTTTGTAAAGACAGGAGCCTGCCCAGAACGGTGATGAGTTCTCATACAGAGGATACTAGCCTTTGTCACTTTCTTAAAAATAAATGTATTAATAAAAGTCTTTTCAATGACTGCCTCCTAGAGCTTCGCTTCCATTGAGACTACCTGGGGCTTGCAGACCCCAGATTCTCCCGTGAGCTGAGCTGAACACTGTACGTACAAAATGCCCACCCAAAGCTGCTAACCCTTCCTCAGTGAAAGAAATGTAATTGGCTTCAGAACTTCAACGTACACCTTTGATTTTGAAGAGGCTGTTGGTGCTGTTAAATCACAACACAAGGTAACTTGGTGCTCTAATGCATGCAAGTAAGCCCCGGGGGAGTGTTCAGAGACTGGCTGCTGTCCTGGCATGGTGAGTGATGACTTTGTTGGTGCTCTGCGGGTTTCTGGGCTGGTTACATGGATTTAATCTCTTTCTCATGGGCTAATGTGAAGCCTCAAGTTTACATCTGTTGTACTGTAATTCACAGAAATCAACCAAAGTTTTCCGCAAGAAAAAAATATTAGTCTGGCCCCTCTTTTGCTCCATAGCATTCTTCCTCACCTATCCCCAGTTCAAGCTTGGTGAGGGCAGCACCCCCTCCCCACCATGAAAGGGGAGCTTCCCCTGCGGGTCTGTCTTGTATATTGTCTCCATATGCCACTGGGAAACCTCTTCTTGAAGTCAAGTGATAAAGTTGCACTTCTGTTTGCAATGGCACACGTCCAGCCAGGGTGAGACTGGCGGCTTTGTGAGAGCGCTTCTCCGCCGAGTCACCAAGTGCAGGAGTGCAGCTGGAAGGCGTTGTCTCACTGTTGTGCCCCAGGACTGCGGTTAGTCACAAATTCCTGTGAATGTGACTAAAAAATGTTTGTGTTTTAGCCACAATCACTAACAAATTATGCTCAGCTATTCAACGCACAGACCAAAAGAGAGCCTGACCCCATTATCAAAACTCAAACCCAGATGGTGAGGAGACCCAGCCTAATGAGGGCCTCTCAGTCACTTCAAACAAATTTCTTGTCAATCATGCCACGTCGCACATGGGGTCTCCTTTCACAGGGATCCCAGTTGGGCATCCAGAGGCCTTCCAGAGCACAGCAGCGCCTTCTTCCTAAAATTAGTCACTCATTTTTAATGAGTCTTAAGAACAGTTCCTCTCCTGTCCTCCTTTTTGCCCCTCTCCTCATCAGGAAAAGTTATTCTAGTCATTCCGTCTAAGCTAGATGACTGTATTAGACTGAAATCTCAAAATGGAGCAGCCAGAAAGGCTGAACTATATTATTGGCCTATGACTCAGGGGGTTAAAAAAAAAAAAGGAACTGAGAGAAGGAGCACAGGAAAACTTTAATACATGGACTGTGCTTCTGAGTTCAAAATAAACTTACTAGAAACTGTAATTCCAGGATTTCATTCTCATTTTGGTTACAAGGAAGAGTCAGGAAGGGAACCACAGCATTGCCTGGAACTTGACAAAGGTCCGGATAGCAGCCCTTGTATTTCCATCTTTCCAGCTGAGACGCAGAAAGACTCTGCCCTCTGCGCCCGAGGGTTCACCCACATGGATAGGTGGTCCCTCTGTCTGCTACTGCTAGACTCGGTCATGCCTGCCTCCTCTTTCCCTTCCTCCACTACCCATACACCGCGCACGCTTCTTTGACTGGGAAGTGTTGCTCCTGATGTTCTCTCTGGCACCCTGTGCAGGCTGGATTCCCTCCCCCGGAGAAGCAGCCACAGCCGTGTGTCCTGTGAAAGGACCAAACTGCTCGGTGCGCGTGAAGCAGAAGAAAACCAGCATAAATCGCGGTCCTAATTGCCCATATGGGAGACCTGCAAGAAGGGAGTGAGGGTAATGGAAGAGCAGGGCAAGCTGTGAGCAGAAGGCAGAGAACAGAGGGCTGAGGGAAAACCAGCCACCATGTCAGGAAGTTCTGGAAATTGCTGTCTCTGTTCCTGCTGCTAGAGATCCAAAAAACAAAAGCCTGATGGTGTGAGGACTGAACTCCATTTTCTGTGTGAGTTTGAGTAAAAAGAAAGATAAACAGAACCTTTCACCGATAGGCATATTTTAGAGTTCAAGTATGACATGACGGGTCCAAAATAGATTCCACATGATTGGAGCAGGTCCAGCATCACAGTCCCTGAATAGCAATCAGCGCTGGAAGCTAAGAGCCGGCATCCACGATCCTCACATAAAACAGGGAAGAAACAGCAAATCCCACACAGCTGTTGGTGAATAAGGACAATCCACACGTGGAGTTTTATGCTATAGGCACATTTTCTTAAATTACGCAGCTTCGTTTAAATTGAGGGCCTCTTTGACTTTTTACGTGTCTTTAATGAATACCCAGAACCTTGCAACAACTTTCTTTTCATGAATTTTCCTCTCAAAGAAAGAGAGTTATGTTCTTTGCAATACTCAGTCCAGGCAGAACTAATGACCCAAGGGTTTCATGCTGGTTTATTTTCATGGAAAGCTCCTCATAATTTGAAACCACACAGGTTACAAGCATCTCCGAAGATACAAGCTAAAAAGTCCAGGACCTTATGACTTTTTCACGAGGTGGTGGGGGCTTCTTGTCCGGCAGCAGGGCAGACTCTTCTATAGTGGCAAACTGACCCTCTCTGACAATCTGCGCAGAAGAGAAGAAGCGAAGGGAGGAAGGGAGACAGGAAGGAGGTAAAGAACAGAGGCTACAGGGAAAACACAGGGCTACAGGAGAGATGGAGTCCATGGCACCCAGATATCCCCTCTTCCATTTATACAGGTGACTGTTCTCCTTTATAACAGTCACCAAAGGTATTCGTGATCAGCAAGCCCCTCAGTTTGGCTAATGTTTATCACCTTTTAAAAGGCTTCAAATTTTTTATTATTTGAGGAGGTCCACTTCAGATCATTCTTCATCTCAAAACCTAATCTAAAGTGCTCCTGCTCTAAATGTGTCGTTGTGAGAGATCATCAGCTCATGAATGTTCCCTCTGCTATTTGGGGGGGGGGGCAATATACCATGAGAATAAGTAAAGTAGTAATAAATGGAGAATGAACCACTTATGGAGGAACATCTGGGGCAGCGTGCTTTACACCTGCTCTCACACTGACCGGGAAGTCGGCATCCAGCACAGCAATGACACAACCAGATTTCCCCCTCTGTTGATATCCCCTCCCTTATTTGGATGTTCCCATACATAATTGAAATTCTGTGACTTTTACTTTGGCACGTCATTGACCGTTCGAGTTTCCAGATATTTCCCTTTGGTTATATTAATAGGAACTGTCCTTCAGTAACTGAGGAATGATCAAACTAAAGATCAGCACTTCAGAATCCCTACAGGTTACCCTTCCAATGGGGTGAACAATGTACGGAATAAACATAACAAATTTCTTTCTTTCCTTGTGTCAGGGGATGACTAATGCAAACCTTAACAATGCAAAGAAACAATGTTTCCAAAAACGTTCTGGTCACTGTAGAGCTTTGTTTTATTTGTCTCTATTACTTGCAGTGAATGCAGCACTACAGCACATTTGTTTAAATGAAGGCCTGTGATGTCTTGCGCAAGTTTTATTACTAAGGTTACAAACGAGGAAAGTTTTAGTGTATTGCAAAGCATTGATTTACAGTTTTCAAAAATACCATGAAATTACATAATCTTAAGCTTATGGTTTACAGTAACTTTTAAGGATCATCAGGTCTAGTCTCATGCCTTCAGGGAAATAGGTATTATTTATAATGAGATACCACTTCACACTGGTCAGATGGCCATCATAAACAAATGAACAAACAACAAATGTGGAGAGGTTGTGGAGAAAAGGGAACCCTAGTGCACTGTTGGTGGGATTGCAGACTGGTGCAGCCACTGTGGAAAACAGTATGGAATTTCGTCAGAAAACTAAAAATGGAACTGCCTTTTTTCCCCGCAATTCCACTGCTGGGGTTGTACCCTAAGAATCCTGAAACACCAACTCAAAAGAACCTATGCACCCCAATGTTCATAGCAGCACAATTTACAGTAGCCACGTGCTGGAAACAGCCTAAGTGCCCATCAGTAAATGAGTGGATCAATAAACCATGGTACATTTACACAACAGAATTCTATGCAGTAGAAAGAAAGAAGGAATTCCTACCCTTCGTGACAGCATGGATGGAACTGGACAGCATTATGCTAAATGAAGTAAGCCAGGTGGTGAAAGACAAATGACACATGAGCTCACCTATAAGTGGAACCTAATCAACAAAACAAATAAGCACGCAAAATATAACCAGAGACACTGAAATAAAGAACAAACTGACAGTAGTCGGGGCAGGGGGGACGGTGGGGGAAAGTAGAGGAGGGGTCCTTGGAGAGCATGTATAAAGGACCCATGAACAAAGCCAAAGGGGAGTAGGATTGACGGTGGGACGAGGGAAAGTGGTTGCGGGAAAATGGAGACAACTGTACCTGAACAACAATAAAAATAATAATAAATAAATTTAAAAATAGGCATTATTATTTATAATTGGTAAAGCCTCTGAACTTTTTAAAAGCAAACTGTCTTGCCCGATTTCACCCAGCTAATAAAAGTCATTCTAGGAACTAGAAGTCTTGTCTTCTGTTCCTAGAACAAGTCTTTATTTAGAATGAAAATCAAACCAGCCTTAAATCCATAGCAATAAAAAGTAGACTAGCCCTGACAGGTGTGGCTCAGTTGGTTGGGCATCATCCTGCTAAGCAAAAGGTTGCCAGTTGGGTTACATATGCCTGGGTTGCAGGTTTTGTCCCTGGTCAGGGCATGCGCAAGAGGCAACTGATAGATGTTTCTCCCTTGTATCAATGTCTCTCACTCTCCTTCTCCCTCCTTTTCCCTCTCTATAAAAGGAAGAAACAAAGAAAGGAAGGAAGGAGGGAAAGGAAAGGAAGGGAAGGGAAGGGACGGGAAGAGAAGAGAAGGAAGGCAAGGGAAAGAAGAAAAAGAAAAAGAGAGGGAGAGAGAGAAAGAAAAGAAAAAAAGAGAAGAGAAGAGGAAAGGAAAAGAAAGTGAAGGGAAGGGAAGAGAAGGGAAGAGAAGAGAAGAAAAGAAGAGAAAAGAAGAGAAAAGGAAAGGAAAGGAAAGGAAAGGAAAGGAAAGGAAAGGAAAGGAAAGGAAAGGAAAGGAAAGGAAAGGAAAGGAGAAAAGAAAAGAAAAGAAAAGAAAAGAAAAGAAAAGAAAAGAAAAGAAAAGAAAAGAAAAGAAAAGAAAAGAAAAGAAAAGAAAAGAAAAGAAAAGAAAAGAAAAGAAAAAAGAAAAGAAAAGAAAAGAAAAGAAAAAAGAAAAGAAAAGAAAAGAAAAAAGAAAAGAAAAGAAAAGAAAAGAAAAGAAAAGAAAAGAAGTCAACTCATAGTTTCCAGGGATTGGGGACAGGGAGAATGGTGAGTAACTGCTTAATTGGGACATGGTTTGCTTTTGGGGTGACAAAAAGTTCTGGAACTATATAGTGGTGATAGTTGTACAATATTGTGAATGTACTAAATGCTACTGAACTGTCTACTTTAAAGTGGTGAATTTTATGTTATGTAAATTTTACCCAATAAAAGAAGAATAATATATTGCCTTTGACTGTGAAATCAAGAATAACGTATTCCTATTAACTCTTCTACTTCCTATCAAGCTTTTTGAGGTCATGGGATGAATCTTATCTATTTAGTGTTAGAATAGCTGGAATCACATGTAATAATTCTATTGAAACCTTCCCCAAAACAATGCCAACTAGCCTTTCAATCATCTCAAATTGCAAAAGTCTTTTTTGGTGAGTGAGTTTGTAACATTACCTCAATTTTTTTGCCTAATCTCCCTTACTCCACTATTGAGTCAGATAAAATTATCTAAGACCTGAATGGAGCCAGTTAACCTCCTAAAATTTATATTTTATTTTTTTAAAATTCTCACCTGAGGATATATTCATTGATTTCAGAGAAAGTGAAAGGGAAAGAGAAAGAGAAAGAAACATGGATCCCTTACCTCCCGTACACACCCTGACCAGAGATCGGACCCACAACCTACGTCTGTGCCCTGTCTAGGGAGGAACCTGCAACCCTTTGGTGTAGCGGATGACACTCCAACCAACTGCGCCACTCGGCCAGGGTGAAGGCAAAAGTATTTTAATCACCGGTGTGCCCCTGTGGCACCTAGCACAGTTCTATGCCCTACTAGGTCTTCATTAAATATTTGTCCGGGGGGTGAGAAATGACTCTCCTGGGATTCCCCAGGAACCGGAAAGGGCTGTTCCCATACAAGAACAGAATGTTTAGCCCGTCTACTGTAAGACTAGGAACACATCACGTTTGATGATTCTTGCCCAGTGAATTCATCGAGACCATGCTCAAGCACAGCTCCTAGGCATCACACCAACCCCACGAGAGCTTGGCAAGTATTCCTCAACCAGAGAAAAGCGGCGAATCAGCCCTGTATATTAATATCCTCTTAGAGAGCAGGAAAGGAAATGAGTCTGTTGTTTCAATACAGATCTACCTCTCACTATCAGTCTTAATCTTTTCATAAAAACCCTCTGTCTAGAAGGAAAGCTATTAACTGAGAGAGAACATTTACTAATTTCAATGGAAAATGATATGGTAAATACAATACGAACTCAAGACATCCAATTTCAGGGAGAGAGGAATATATCCTCAAATAATGAGGGCAAGTTTATATAAGTAATAGAAACTTAGAAGTTGTATGTAAAATATAATTAAATGAATTATATATTTTCTTTTACTTTCTACTACTGTACTGTCAACTGTTCACACTTTTAAGGGTTTGTGATTATGGTTTAATTCAACTACTTAAAAAAAAGAAAGAAATGTTACAACCAAAAATACCTTTAGTGCAAAATAAAATCTAAATTTCATCCCTCAAAACATATGGAAAGAATGCACTCACAGAACAGTCTGACAAGATGCTACCTCTTCATCCCTTTCCCTTGACCTCTACATGCAATGGCATGCTGGTAAATGGTTAACTGGTTCTTCAGAAAAAAGCATATGCAAACATAATTGTTTTGTAATTTTTAGGGATGTAAAGAATAGTAGCACACCATTTACACACAACAATAAAATATATGACACTCTTAATTGTAACCTCCACAGAGCCAATTCTCAAAGAATTTTTAGTTGAACTTGCCTAACTTTATATCTGTAGCTAACCTACAGCTGCAATTGACAAATGAATTTAGCACCAACATGAGGGTAGTTTGATTTTTTAACTTAATGAGTAGGACAAAAGTGAAACAAGATGTACCCCCAAACTCTCCATGATTGTCAATTACAAAGTTTCTTGCTGAACTGATAAACAGATTTTGAATACTGGAGGAAGATTACCTCACTCCTTCTCTACCGTGCAGGATATAATAGTAATTATGTATAGTATAATGTCTCTATCTTATAGATACAATTGACATAAATAGCCATCAGAGCATAGATGATAATAAAATGTTGTTTTATCTATGCTCTGATTAAAATTGTTATTTTTTTCAGAGCATATAGTAAAATACTTAGGAATTGACAACTTTGGAATATTATTGCTTTGGTTTTGGCATAATTTTATAAGTTGTAAAAATGTACAATTTAATTTTTAATAATTGCTGTATTTAATAAGTGGCTAGCAAACTCTTGAAAAATCAAACAACTCAGTACATGAAAGCTCTCCTTAACTGGCCATGGCACACCACTGTGAGTATAAAAAGTAAAATATTTCAGATTCACCCAAACAGGGCACACAATTTAAATTTCCCTTAGGATAGTCTTTGATTAAAAATTATCGGGATTGAGTAATTGGTTTTCCTTTTCCTATAAACATTAGGTTACAGCATGTTTATTTAGTGTTTTGGGTGAAAATTAAAGTCATTTCAACAACAACAAAAAACTGATTTGTCCAAAAAGCAATATAACTTTTCAAAAGTCAATATGACAAAAAGCCATTAAGAGTCATTTTGTGAGGTAAATTTGCATTATGAATAAGCAACAATTAAATCCACTTTGATATCATATGATGCCATAAGATTAAACAAAGAGTTTCATTTTTTTAATTCTTTTCTTACTTGTACTTGAACTATCTGTTTCATAAGAGCCGATCCCAAATCAGGTAAGAGTGATGAGGTGCTCACATCATAGAATCTTACACAAAAGTAGTCTAAAATGCCTCCTGAAACCTGAGGTGGGGTGAGTAGAAAAATATTACCATTGCTTTCTTACCTGGCTACTTAGCGGAACAGTGGCAAACCAAGGTTTCTAGCTCTTAAGGTTTTTCTTTACTCTCGTTGCTCAGAACTTACGACTATTCGTTGCCCCTGACACCGCAGAGTAACAAGCCATCTACGTCAACAGGGGATGTGGGCCCTCAGACCGATAGTGGGGGCAAGTCTTTTACAAAAGGGTGGGAACCACGTTGGTCTGCACAGTCTTATTTTTCTCCAGAATGTCGATATGACTAAGTTGAAAGGAAAACAAGTGTACACAGTAAAACTGTTTTACATAATTCCATTGTTACTCTCTGGGATGATTGTTACAGTTTCTTTTTGGTTGAAACAGAACCGTGAAAAAGGAAAACATACGCTGCGTCTTCCTTCTCAGCGTATAGTGTAACTCTGGGTCCTGTGTTGGGAGCAATGCACAGGCATTGCATTCCATCTTAGTACAAATTTGCCCAGAAGACAAAAATGAGGAAAGGACTTTGGCGCAGGTAATTTATACCAGTGGCGACCACGGAATTAGAGGTGAGAGAGTGACAAGAGTCGGATGGGAAGGAAGAAAGGCGCATAAAGGGTGTGTCATCATCTGGGTACTGCTGAGGACACCTGGGACGATTGGGGAATCCTTTGAGGAAACATATAAAATGCACTTCGGATTTATCCTCTAAAGGCCATCTAAAGTTACCCCATCTATCCTCTAAAGTTACCCTCTGTCTCCATTTCCCAGTGTGAGTGAATGTCACCCTCACCACACTTGCAGGCCGTGCAGCTCTTGGGTTGAGTGAGCTCTAGCAGTTTGGGAGCTTTGCTCCTGCCACATCATCAGGATCACTTCTCATAGAGCGACCCCCACTGGCCCTACAGGAACCTATCACTTACCGCTCAACCAGACAAACTGGTTGGCAGAAAGCCTCAGAAGGGATGGGGAGGATCAGCAGAGCCTGAGGTGAGACACTCTCAGTGTGCATAAACATTTCTACCACGCTATACCCCCAATCCAAGTTGGCTTGAGATAAGTTAGCAAAGACAAAAAAAAAAAAATGCCATGGAGCCCAAGAATTTTCCCATTCGTGTAACTGTTACTGAGCACCAACTTTCCCATCAGGAACAACAGTGCTTGGGACCTGAATACAAGCACCAGCTACCACCCAGTCTCTGCGTTTTGTACACTCACATTCTAGCCATGGCTGAGCTCCGAGCTAATATTCAGAGCAGTCACAGAAGCCGGTACCCTTGCCTTTGCTCAGCTCTGTTGCCCAGGAAGGGCTTCCAGGGCCTCCGCCGCTGGAAGTGATGCTGGCTAGAAAGTTCCTTCCTTAGTTTATTTGAGAGTCACGGGCATTGTCACCAGCAGATTCTCTGCCTTGGCATTCATTCAACAATTATTGTGCTTCTTTTCAATGCTAGTCATGATGTTAAGGATTTCAATTCTAAGAATAAATGAGTTACATTTTCTGCTCCAGGAGAAATAGAAACATTTAACATACATTGAGTGCCTACTAAGTACGGCATACTATTCTTAGAGTTTTGTACATTAATTGGTACATTTTTCTACTACAACAGAGGGAGATGAACTGGCCTCTGTTTCAGAGATGGGAAAACTGAGACTGAGAGAAAAATAGTCACGAGGCCTTGAAACTAGCAAAGAATGAAGATGTTCCTTTCTGACTGGCTGGCTCAAAAACCTCTACTTTGTATACAATACTATTCTATTTCATAGATTGCATGATAATTTTATTAAAGTTTAATTGAGATGAAGCCAGTGATTTTTGTTAAACTTAGTAAACATACAAATTAATAAGTTTCCATATTAAAAGCCAAAGACTCTTATCCTATGTTATTTTAATAAATCTAATGTTATAGATTAGACTAATATCAAAATAATACAGAACAATTTAAGAAGCTTGCACAAATACTTGTTAAGCAGACAACATGAAAGGGGACAAAAGTAACATATCTATTGAAGTTTTAGATTAAAATGGTAATATATACACACAGATAAACCTTCATGCTCAAAGAAGAGCAGTAATAAAATATTAAATAAAACTACTATAAATACAAGAAAAAACTGACAGATGAATTGTTGTGAAGAATTTTGACAATTTTTCAATCATTTGATTTATCAGATAAATAATGTAACTGAAGAGAAGTTAGATAATATATTAACCAGATTTAAGTAAGTATATTAAATATAGCATTCTACAAGCATAAGCATTTTCTAGTATTCAGTTTTGAAAATCAAAGTTATTAGGTCACAGAGAAAGCCTCAATAAATATCAAAATGAATGAGAATGAAAACCACATCTTATAAGGGTAAACCTATACAGTGAAAACCAAGATGTTAAATAACCCAGACTTCTGTTACTCCTCCATTCCCCTGGCAATCCCTCCTTCATTCACATACACAATTCTAACAACTTAGGCATTATAAAACATTTCTAAACCCTATTCAAATAAAAAAATTAATTTTCAGATAGCAAGAACAAAAAAGGGAATATAATTTATCAAGTAAGTAAACACAGCCAAACTGTGTTCAAGGGCCAAATCAGAGCTGTTTTTCAATTTTTAAAGAATAAAATAACCAAAATTAAATTAAGCTCTCTATCCAAGTGGTTAAAAATATGCCAAAATATAAACCCAAGAAAATAAAAAGAAGGAAATATAAAGAGAAAAAATACAATTAGAAAATAGAAAACAGTAGAATAGATCAATTTTTTTAAGTAACAAAAATATTCTACAAAGCAGCAAATCCATTTTGGAAAGATAAAAATAAAAGGAAGTTAAAGTTATAAAATTAGGAGGATGAATGAAAAATAAGAGCTGATACAGAGTTGTTTAAAAATACTGAAAATCTTGGCAACATGATGAAATGATCAATTTTATGGGAAAGTAGGATTAATTCAAACTAAGTCCAAATAGATGTGGTGTAAATAGAAAACCCACCACAAATAAAATGAAAATGTTACCAAAAAATTCTTATAAAATGTTTCTAAACTAGATATGTCTTCCAATAAGACTTTTCACATTTTTAAGAAACAGGTAATTTCCATACTACATAAACTCTACCTCAGCTCATAGAAACAGATGGAAATTATTAAAATTAATTTTGAAAAGCTAGTATAATTTTGAACATAGAATATGATGAGAAAGAAGAAAAAAGTTAGTAAGAACAATTTTGAGTATAAATATAGAAGAATTGTAAATAATAAGCAAATGGAGTGCAATAATAAAGTAAAAAATAACCTTCTATGATTATAGATAATAGCAGCAATGAAAAGATAGTTTCCATTTGAAAAGACAATAAATGGGAAATCTATTAATAGAAATATCACATAAATAGATCAGAAGAGAAAAAATAAATCATACTCAATAATAGGCAATTGATAAAATCCAACATCAATTTCAGATTAACAGGACCAACAACAATCAAAAAATCTCGGCAAATTAACAGTACGATGATACTTTTTAACATGATGTGGAATACCCATCTCAAACAAAGGCGGACCCTGCTATTGCTTAAAATGGTACTGTTGTTGGTCTCAAAGGTGGGTTTCCAGACCAGTAGCATCAGCATCACCTGGGAACTTGTTAGAAACACAATTACCAGCTCACTGCAGTCCTGCTGAACCAGAAATTCGGGGGTTGGGGGTCATCAATCTGAAGCCCATTGTTAAAAATGCCAGAAATTTTGTGAGAGAGCTATTAAATATAGCTATTATTAAAAATTAAATATGTCAATTTACATTTAAATTATATTAAAATCAAAGATAGTACATGCTCCAAATATATTGCTTCCTAAACAGTTGCTACATGTTACCACCAGCTCCGTTTCTGAGGGGTTTGCAGCTGTGGTGTCGTACGGTGGAGATACGAAGTAGCAGCCTGCTGCTGCCTTCTCTCTTCCCAACTCCAGCTTTGTGGCTTCACCTCAGTAACTTAACATTGGTCACAATGAGAATATTTACAGCACTGAACTTGGCGAATGCTAAAAATCAGGGTTCAAATTGTTGTTTTATTGATTGTCTACATCAGTGGTTGGCGTATTTTTTTCTGGAAAGGGTACAGTATTTTAGGTTTTGTGCACCATATGGTCACTGTTGTATATGCTATTGAGGAGTGAAAGCCATCACAAATAATACATAACAAATGGGCATGACTGTATTACAATAAAATTTTATTTACCAAAACAAAAACAAAAATTAGATTGGATTTTGCCTGTTCATCAAAGTTTGCTGACTCCTGATCTAGACTTTAAGTAGTGATGGAGAAAAGCCAAGAATACCAGACAGGGAAAGGTCATCTGTTTAACAAATGATGCTGGGAAAACTGGAGATACATGCAGAACAATGAAATTGGACCCCTATCTCACACTGCTAAGAAAACTAACTCAAGATGAATCATAAACTTAAGACTTGATACCATAAAAGTCCTAGAAGAAAGTGTAGGGAAGAAATCCTCAATATTTGTTTCAACAATAAATTTTTGGACATAACACCACAAATAACAAAAGCAAAATTCAACAAAAGGGATGACATCAAACTCAAAAGCTTCTGAAGAGCCAAAGAAACATACCACAAAATCAAAAGACAAGCTACAGAATGGAAGAAAAATTTTGCAAACCAAATATCAAATAAGAGCTTAATGTCCAAAGTATATAAAGAACTCATACAACTTAACAACAACAAACCAATCTGATTTTAAAAAATGGGCAGAAAAACTAAATAAACTCTTTTTCATAGAGGATATACCCAAATGGCCAACAGACACATGAAAAGATCCTCAACATCACTGGTCATCAGGGAAATGCATGCAAATCAAAACTACAATGAGCTACCTACCTCACACATGCTAGAATGGCTAGCAACAAGAAGACAAGAGACAACAGATGCTGGTGAGAATGTGTTGAAAAGGGAACCCTTATACATTCACTGTTGGTGGGAATGTAAATTGGTCCAATCACTATGGAAAACACTATGGAGTTACCTCAAAAAATTAAAAATAGATCTACCAAATGACTCAGCAAATTCATTTCTGGATATCTACCTACAAGAAATCAAAATGTGATTTCTAACAGATATGTACACACCTGTATTTATTGCAGCACTTTTCACAATAGTCAAGATATACAAACAGTCTATATACACATTGGTGGTTGAATGCCTGAAAAAGATGCTGTATATATACACAATGATATATTATTCAGCCATGGAAAGGGAAGATACCATGTTTCTTGCAACAACATGGATGGACCTTGAGTACATCACGCTAAGTGAGATAAGTTAGACAGAGAAACACAAATACTGTATATCACTTACATGTGAAGTGTAAAGAAGTCAAGCTTGTAAAAACCAGAGTAAAAGAGTGGTTACCAGGGGATGGAGGGGAAAAGATTATTTAAGGGTTAGGGTTAAATAAGCCATAGAAATCTAATGCACAGTACTATGAATATAGACAACAATTTAGTACTGTAAGTATGTGATCTGATAAGATTACTATAAATACAATCGTATTGCAATATAATATATCAAAATTACATATTGTATACCTTAAATTTATACAATGTAATATGTCAACATTATTTAATTAGAAAAAGTGATGCAGAAAATGTTACTAATGAAGATTAAACTTAAAGGTGTGTGGCCAAAGTAGCCATTACATGATATTGTGAAAAGCACAAAAAATCAAGGGAAATTCTTCCAGAATTAGAAAACCTATAATATCCATCAAGAAGGTCCCTTGCGTTGTTGACAGTCAAATGAAATTTCAACAAATGTCTTTACTGTAAACTTTGATCATGCTCAGTAACATATGTAAACAAAAATGTCAACTGACATTCACAATCAGAATGTTCATCAGTTGCAACCATAGGTTGACTAAATACACACGAGTTTTGCAAATGTCAACAAAAGCATTCTGTAAGAATTAATGTTCCTGTGGATTTGCAAGGAAAAATTTTGAGAACCACTGTTTTAGAAAAGATAGGAAAAGAAAAGGAAATGAGAGGTAGGACTGTTGGTAAGAGGAGTAAAAAAATCCCTATTTGTCAATGCCTGTATTGTCTGCCTAGAAAATTCAAGAGAGTCAACTGAGAACAGTGCTAAGAACTAATAAGGAAAGCTCAACAAAGTGGTCAGACTGAAATAAATAATGACAAAAGCATTTGATTTCCTGCCTATCATTAAAAAGTTTTAAAAATACGATGGAAAAAATCAGTGGAAAAAACCATAAAGCAATATAAAACACACATGAGATTCAACAAATATGTAAGACGTATCACAACTTCACCAATGGTCATGAAAGATTTAATTAATACATTAGAGACAATTGTTTCCAAAGTTTATTGTTCTTTGACTCAATATATCCACAGAATTTTGAGAAATTTGACAGTGATTTTTAAAGTTCAGTGACTTTTAAAAAGGTAGAAGAGTGGCCCTGGCCTGGTAGCTCAGTTGGTCAGAGCCTCCCCCCGATACACCAAGGTTGTGGGTTTGATCCCTGGTCAGCGCACATACAAGAAGCATCCCACTGATGCATAAATAAATGGAAAAACAAATTGATGTTTCTCTCTCTCTCTCCCCCACCCCCCATTCCTGTCTCTAAACTTAATAACTAAAAATAAATAAATAAAATTAATAAATAAACACATTTTAAAAATAGAAGACAAAAAAGTCAAGAAACATTCATGTGGATAGGTGGAGGTTATAAAAAATTACCCTAATATATTTTTTAATATACTAAAAACTAATTTAAATAGCAGTAAAACTGTGAAAAGAGGAGCTGAATGTAAAATCAAATGTGAATTCTAACAGGAAGTTACCACTCTTTGCTCAACTAGCAAATAATTATTTTAAGTTTGTATAGTAAGAATAATGTATTTAAAGGAAAAACAAACATACATGGTTCTAGAAAGTAAAAAGAAAACATTCCCTACCACACACTTCATCGCTTGCCCCACCTGCCTGCGACTAACACACACTCCCACATCCAGGCCAGGTGCATCGCTAGCGAATGCTCAAATCAGATGTTTTCCAGACATTTTATACATATATAATGTGCTGTACCAACTTGTATATATTTCTTTATATAAATGAAATCATAGTATATATATTATTCTGTCACTTGTTCTTTTAAATTAATAAGAAATAGTGGACATTTTTCCATAGGGATATAAAGATTTACCTCATTCCTTTTAATGCCTTTCAATGATATTTCATGTTTCAATTATATGTTTATTCACAATTCATTTATTTTTCATACATATATACTTCATATATATTGCTGTTTGGTAAATATTTAGACAGTTTCCAGAGTATTTCTAGTGAAATCTATGCTGCAACCAACAATATGTATTTTAAAGAATAATTATGTAGCATAGTTTCAAGGTAAACACTGAGAAGTAAAAACACTCGCTATATGAGGGTACATTTAAAATTTTCAGATATTTTCCAATGGTACCAAAGAAGCTTTACACCAAAATATATTTCCACCACTAATGTATGATAATTCATTTCTCTCCTAGGAATAACTTACCACTATATTGTGTGATTACTAATCTAATCAGTGAGAATTGATCTGTTATTTTAATTTCTAATTATTTAAAGTTAGGTTAAATATCTTATGTTTTTTACATCTATGTTGCCACAAATAAATAAATAACTTGTTAACTATTTTTCCTGTGAATGATTTTACATAATCCTAATTTTCTCTTGGATTTTTTGACTTGTAATTGTTTCTATATTAAGGAAATTAGCCTATTATGCGGTATTATAAATGTTTCTTTATACCTTTATTATGGTGATGTTTCTGTCAAATTAGAAGTCATAGTTTTAGATAATAAAAAATAATTGTTCAGAGGTCTTCCCCAATCAAAAATTGTTTTACAAATCATCCAAAATTTATTTTAATTTTATAATTTCAATCTTATATATAACTATTCCATTTTGGATTTATTTTTATATAGAATGTTAGGGAGAGATTCAAATTCTCCCTGCCCAACACATGTTCATTATGTTGGGAGCTGTTAAATGATTTACTGATAACCAAAATTATACATATTCCTGCCTCGAGCTGGGCAAGACTTCCAATAATCACATATTCTCATCAAAACTGTGATCCATGCGGGAAATGAAAGATATATAGTGCTAAATGAAAACTTATAACTTGGAGTAAAAGATTTAATGGGATGGAGATACTTGAGCAGAATAAAGAAGGAGCTACGGTTGAAAGTTTGCTCCTTTTGACCACCTTCGGCCAATTCTCCCAACCCCTCCTTCTGGCAACCACAGATCTGATCTGTTTATCTGAGTTTGGTGGTGGTGGTGGTAATTTGGGGGTTTGTGTGTGTGTGCTGTTTTTTTAGACTCCTCATGTATGTGAGACCATATGGCATATGTCTTTGTCTTATTTTACTTAGCATAATACTCTTAAGGTGCAGCCATGTTGTCGCAAGTGGCAGGACGCCTTTCTTTTTGCTGGCCGGATGGTATTGTGTTGTATGTCAATACCACATTTACTTTACCAGTTCATCCATTGACGGACACTCAAGTTTCTGTGCCTCTCTTAGCTATTGTAAATAACGCTGCAATGAAATCCAGGTGCAGATATCTCTTTGGGATAGTGATTTCAGACATATGTCCAGAAGTAAATATGCTAGAGCATATGGTAGTTCTATATTTAATTTTTTTGAGGAACTTCAATACGGTTTCTCATGCCGGCAGTACCAATTTACATTCCCAACAACAATACGCAAGGATAGCATTATCTCTATGTACTCTCCAGCATTTGCCATTTTTTGTCTTTTTGATGCTAGCCATTCTAACAGGGATGAGGTAATACTGGTGTTTTGATTTGCATTTCCCTGATGATTAGTCATGTTGAGCAACTTTTCATATCCCTGGTCACTGTTTGAATATCTTTATTGGAAAAATGTCTACTCAGATTATCTACCCATTTATTAAACTGGATTACTTGGTGTGGGGAGGTGTTTAGTTTTGTTTCTGCTATCAGGTTGCTATGAGTTTCTTATATATTTTGGATATTAACCTCTTATCAGATAGGTGGTTTGCAAAATGTTTCCCATTCTGTGGGTTGTCTTTTTATTTTATTAATCATTCCATTTGCTGTGCAGAAGTGGTTTTCTTCCTTCTTTTTTTTTTTTTTAGTTTGATGTGGTCCTACTTGTTTACATTTTAATTTTGTTGCTTGTGCTTTGGGTATCATAACCAAAAAATAATTGCCACGACTGAAATCAAGAGATTTTCCCTATGTTTTCTTCTAGGAGTTTTATGGTTTCTGATCTTATCTAAAGATCATAAGAAGCCTTTAATACATTTCACATAAAATTTTGTGAATAGTATAAGATAGGGCACCAGTTTTATCCTTGTGTATTTGAATATCCATTTTTCCTTGTAAAAAGAAAGAGGAAAAAAATACTACTTATACTATTTATTGAGACTGTTTGTTATCCATTGAGTATTCTTGGTTCCCTTGTGAAATATCAGTTGACCATATATGCATATATTTATTTCCAGGATCTTGATTTTGTTTCATTGGGCTATGTGTCTGTTTTTATGGCAGTAACATACTGTTTTATTAGATAAATAAATTCAGGGGATGTAATATACAGCCTGATGACTATAGTTAAAATACTGTATTGTATATTTAAAATATGGTAAGGGAATAAGATCTTAAAAGTTCTCTTTACAGAGAAAAAAATGCAACTGAAGGTAATGGATTTTAACTAAACTTATTGAGTTAATCATTTTGCAGTGTAAACATATATTAAATCATTATGTTGTATACCTTAAACTTATAAAATATTATATGTTCATTATATCTCAATATAACTGGGAAAATAAATAAAAAGTTAATGAAAAGTCCTTTGAAAAATAAGCTAAAGAGTTCAGTGGGTCAAGGAGCCTTCCAGACAGAAGGCATTAGGGAGGCCCTTTGGGGAGATGATAGCATATCAAGATGATAAGGAGAACAGATGGACAAGGGTGAAGCAGTGAGGGAAACAGAATGTAGCTTAAAATGTCAGCAAGGGCCACATCGGGAAGGGTCTTGAAGACTGTGGTACCAATGCCAATTTTTATCACAAGGACAAGAAGTGGCCCTTAAATGATTATAAGCTGGATGGTGACATAATCAGCTTCATTATTTTGCAGAGATTATTCTTACAACAGAAAGAATGAATACATGACGGTTAGTTATTAGGTTGTTGTATAGTTCTATGGCATACATTTATATATAATAGTTTTAATACTAAAGAAAAACTAGAAACAACCTTAGGAGTATGGCTCCATAAATTCTGATACATTCATTATACAGTCATTAAGAAAATGTTTTAAAAGAATTTGTAATCACATGGGAAAGGATTGTATTAAATTCAGGAAACCAAACTATATATATATACATAACTATATATATATATATATACATAACTATATATATATGTGTGTGTGTGTGTGTATATATATACACACACACATACATACACACACACCCATGTATACACACACGCAGGTATATATATGTATATATATAGGGTGTATACACACACACACACACACACCCTATGACCACTTTATATCTATGACTGTAATAATATACATCAACATATTTACTCTGGGTGCTGAAGTTATAATGTTTTTAACCTCATTTCTATTGTTTTATTTTATTAACTCTTAATTTTAATGTATTATTTATATATAAAATTTTTCATGAAGATTATTATATATCATAATCATACCTTCGTCACCAAAGAAAATGCATTCCAGAGAAATTCTTTATTGAAAAAAAAGATTTTCAGGAGAAACAATTAGGAGGTATAAAAAAATTCCCAGGGACCAGCCAAGGGCTTCTCTCTGCCTGTGAACACACAAAAATAAACATCAGCCCTGAAAGCGCACTCATACGTGCACAACCTCAGTGGGAACTTTCTCTCTTCCCCTGCCACCCAGATTAAGTGGCTGATATTCCCAGTCACTATTGCCCACCTGGCAAAATCCCATGCCTTGCCAAACATGCCTCCGCCCAATATTAGAGGTGATGGGATCGCAGCTTGGAGGGCAGCCATCTCCTGCCAAACTGTCAGATCAGCCCTTGCCAAAGGGCTGAACATTCATCCCCACCAATTTTATCATTGCCTACCTGAATAATAAAACTGGTAAAAGCTATGCCTAATTGAAGGCCCACTAAATACCAAGCACTTCTCATGAATTATTTTATATCTTTATAATAATCTTGCAAGTTAGAGATTGCATTTTTTACATATGCTAAGCTGCCGAAGCAAAAAAACACTACAACGAACAACTTCAAGAACAATGCTTATTTATCTTTCATAAACCAGTCTAATGAATATTTCAGCAACACTGCTCCAAGCAGCCTTTCAGTGACCAGATCTTCCCTCTTGTTCCTCCAAGTCCTGTACTGAATCGTTTTTGTATGTGTGCTGAACTAGACGATCTCTGATCACAGCATTCGTGAGAGTGAGAGTGGCACCACAGAGACATAAGGAGTTAATCTCTGTGCATTTGTGCAGATAAAGGAATAGTGAAACAGTTTTCACTATTCCTGTGCATCCCTGTGCGGGAAGCTGGGTAATGTAGTTTGGCTGTAGGGGAAAAGGAGAGGATAGAGGTGCATGGAAAGCTCACAGCATCTTCCATGGAGACTATAATTGCCTTTTTTAAGGACGAGGAAAGTACAACACAGAGAAGTGTGGGAAGTTTCTCAAAGTCATACAGGAGGAAGTGGCTGGACCAAAATTCACTCACTCACCTCACCTTAAAATCTTTATCTTTTCACTAAACCACTGTATGTGCCTTCATATCCTCTCAGCTCTTGAGAACCCATGATCCAAACTAAAGGAGCAGCTTCGGTGAATTGGCCCACTCCCCTTGGCCTCGCTACACATACATGAGTTTTCAAACTACGGCCTGCCAGCCCAGTTCAGCCCACTACCTATTATGTAAGCAAAGTTTTATGGGAATACCGGCAAACTCACTCTTTTATGTACTGTCTATGGCTACTGTTCTACTATGTTGGGGGGTTCGTTATGTAGTTCTGACAGGAGTAAAAAGCTAAAAATATTTATTTGCTCACTAAATACACTGTAAATTTTTATAAGATGAAAAGAAAATTATGAGACCTCCACCTTTGCACAAAGAGCCTGAATTGCAACATACCAAATAAAGTAAAAATTCCATAATGAAGCCTTTTAAGAGAAGAAATAAATGTGAAAATCAGCATTTCAAACAGGACCAAGGAGAGGCAATATCAGTGCCATGCTGGAAGGCAACAGAGTAACTGTAAGAATAACAGAAACACATTCTGGAGCTGTTCCCTTTATACAGTGTTGATAAAATTTGTTAATACCATATGTTAGTCGTATGCAGGGAGGCATGGTCTGACTATGAATTTTGGAACTTTACCAGCAAACTTGTAAGATTTGAAGTCGCAGATTTGCCGAACTGCTCATCTCCGTGCAGGTTGTGGCTGGAGGTTAGAGGAGGAGAAAAACAGGGGTGAACTACAGCTGCTTTCTGTGCAGTGTGAGGTGAGTGAGGCCGGACAGGACACATTCTTGTCACTGTCGATCAGTTCTACGTCTGAATGTTTACGTGGACAAAAATGCTGCTGCTTCTTTTGCGAATATTTCTGATTGAATCAGACTTTAATAAAGCGATCTGAATAGCTGTCAAGCTATCCAGCCATAAGATTAACAGGACTACACCACTAATTGGAACTCATTAGGTATACGATCATTCATTAAGTCAATATAGTCATGAAAGGGAAGAAAAGCAGCAGGAGAATCTGTGGATCTAATTTGGTGCCCAGTTTTTGTATATGACACTGAATGAGCTCATTTGTATAAGTCTTTATGCTGTGGCTTTTATGTGGTTTGTGTTTAGTTCTGCAGGTCAAACTAAAGCCTGGAGAATCAAATCCTCTTCAGTGCATTAGTTCTGACCCAAAAACCCAACTCCAATTTAACATGGGATATAGCAAGGGAGATGGTGTTTTAAGGATGTAGTAGTCTTTGTAACTAGTTCCAATTTCTCATAACCCATGGCTTCTTATTCTCAAGATATTGATCTCCCTCAAAAGCAGAGGGCAGGGAATATAACGTTCAGAAGTTATAAAGAGATGAGTTATTTCCCCTTTTGAGTCAAAAAGAATCCATTGTACTTGCTGAATTTTCAAGTGTCCATACTACTGGCAAAGCATTTCCTTTAGCATGCTATACCAAGCTCTAAGTTTGAGGTGTCTTCTCAAAGCTATAAGAAATGGCAAAAAGAATCCCAGTGAACTTAATCCTCAAATTTTTGTCACAAAAGTATTGCTTGAATGGAAGAATTCTGAACAATGATGCCATTTCATCCTCTCTTGCTTGCTGGAGGTCAGTTTTGTCCTTGTTTTTCCCCCTTCCCCCTGCTTTGTTGGAAAACTCCAGGGCATGAGTTATTATAGCATAACTCAAGCCTAGATACTGTAGGGGTACTTGGCCTTCAGGCTTGTGCCTGGCCATGCTAAAGGCATGAGTTATTACACAATAATTCATGTCACGTCATGTCTTATTGCTTAATTAACTTTCCTATCAGACTAACGCATTTTTGCATCAGCAAATGTGGTGCCCTCATATGACTTAAAAGGGTTCCTTCATTTGATATGGGTGAACCAAGAATACTGTGGGCAATTTATTAAAGGTGAGTTGAATCCCAGGACTGGAATAAAACCCATCATCTTTTACGTAAATAAAGTGTCTAAACTGAAAAAGTCAGGACTTCTAGCTAGTCTTTTGTGTCACAGTAAAAAGAGGAGTTAACTTCTGGCATTTGTGCAGATAAAGGAATAGTGAAATAGTTTTCTTCTTTTTCCCTGTCCAATCACATAACTGTTCCAGTTTCAAAACATCTGCTATCCCATTGGTTTTATTTAAACTGGTTTTAGGCCTGCAGGTGTGATCTCAAGGGATAAAACATCTGTGGTTTGACTTAGAAATGAAGAAGAATATATGCAGAAGTGGCAGATGATATCAGCTGCCACGGAGTAATAACCGTCACAGTACTTATAATAAAGCCTCATAAATTCACAAATTGGGAATCTGTAGTTCAGGGACTAGCACATTTTCCTAGCTACACATCCCAAGCTTATGTTCTGTCCATGGGCCAGGAGCAAACTTTTCTCAAGCTGAACTCATTCTGACTACCAGATAAAGAATTAGTCCCTTGCAAAAATAAGAGAGGGAGAGGTATATAATTTTATGGAAAATGTAGATGTAATAACAATTGCGGCAGATGAGGCAAGTTTGTCCCACTTATTGGTGACTAGCAAAAATAACCTGAGGCCTGAGGTGAGCCAGCTCATCGGCCACATGAGGTCATCCCAGTCTCAAGGGTCCGTACTTTATAATCTGGGAGAAATGTTGTGACTGAGGAACCAAGTTCCCATTAATCACTAAGATGGCCTTCAACTTTGAGAAGAAAAAAACATCTAGATTTAGTCATCACAATACATCATTCCTAACCAGACTGGTTTAGTGGAAAGAGCACGGAGTTTGGAATTAGACTTTGATCTGAGCCCCCAAACAGCCATTTGCTGGCTACATGACCTCAGGCAAATTATTTAATATATCTAACCCTCAGTTTCTTCAACTACTATATAGGACAAGTAATTAACCATCTAAGGAGTGGAAAGATGACAATTAAATTAGATGTGTAGGAAGTATATAGCAAGATAAGATATTATAATTACCCATAAAGAGGTGTAAACAGTGGTTCCTTATGTAGTGTCTTTATGGTTTTATGCAGAAAGGAAAAGTGTCCCACGACAAATGTTTCCTAGGAACGTTGATAATTTTGAGCAAATGGCCTTGCTCTGTGAACAAACACTGACTGTGTGAACCAGGAAGAATGTGTTGGAAGAAAAGGAGAGTTCACCTTATCACTTTTCCCAACAAGCTAGCACACTGAGAACTCAGGGTGGCTGGTGGAGGAGACCCCATTCCTAGGTTCTGGTCCAAAGAAAAGATGCAGGTTTCACCCTGAAGACGGGGTCAAGGAGTATAGTTATGCAGAAGGTTACAATATTAGTCCTTGGAAGAATAGATGTCCTGTGGAGGAAGCATAGGAATAAAAATGATGATATCAGGGGACCAAAGATGTCTAGGCAGACTCCTTAGAGTCTCCATAGGGAACGTGTAAAAGGGCCTTCTTATTTCTCAGGCAACTCAGAAAGAAACCCCCTGTTCCTGCAATATGCGTACTTCTTTCAAAAAGTAATAAGTTTGATAAACCACCTAGTAGTCATTTATACTTTAGAACAAATTCTTACATTTCAATGGTGCCCTGTCAATACCACATTGAAAGAAGAATTTTAGTAGGAGCCACTGAAGGAAAGAAGTAATTTTTCAAGGCAAATATTAATTTTGAAGCTCTGTCACTGTCTCCCTGTCCAAGGAGGGAATTACGTGGTGGGAGACTAGGATTTCCAGCTGCTGGAGGCAGATGCATTCAGTTCATGGATTTATCCATAGTGAACATGGAGATTGAAGTCAAGCAGAGAAGGCAGCTGTTGCTGAGGAGGTGGCCAAGAAGGAGTGAAATCAAAGACATGTCCAATTCTGGTGGCTAAATCAGAGAGAGGGAGCAAGTTAGCTAGAGCACAGGATAGGGTGTAGGAAAGGCTATGAAGGGTCTCAAAATTTGGGAGATGCATGTCAAAGACAAATTAGTTCACCAAGCAGTTTTTAATTATACACTAAGCCTGGGTCTTTCTGCAGCCACGGGCTTTTTTGTAGTCCTGACAGGGCTACTGGTGATAACTGGCCCTCTGGGACACTGCAGAGAGAAGGTGGTTCTGTACAGAGCAGCTCAGTGGAGGCCTGTCTGACAAAGAAGCTATAGAAGGACTTTGGTCATATAGAAAAGGCAGGAAGTAAGACACTGAAAAGCTAGGATGGGGGTGTGAAAGTGCTAGACACCAACACCTCATTTAGTCTTTTTAAAATGATCTCTGTGAACCTTTGCTTTGAAGACAGAGAACCTGGTACTTGGGACTGCAATTGGTATTTAAACAGTGTGCTGGATTTGCTTCACCTTATGTAGTGGCTCCCAAACATTAAAGGCTCCCAAGAAGTATGGGAGTCCAAAGTGCCACCGGCCTCCTTTTGCATGTGAGTAATATTGGGCAAGAATCTTGATGTTTCTCTCTCTGCAAGGTTGAGTGTAGAATAGAGAAAGATCTGCCGCTAACTGAGGGGTCTTGCTTCTCAATGATAAGGAGACCAGTAGCGTCACAGGCAAGGTGAGTCTGTGTGTAAGGGCATCGGAGGCATTTAGCCAACCCCGCTCTCAGCTTTTGCCACAGGTCACAAATCTTTAAAATTATTCCCAAAGGCAGTCGTCTCCATCTACACAAGTAAACATGTGTGGGCATGAAGAATTATCTACTCTCACATGTATGGTCCCACGCTAGCCCTCAAATACAAAGAAACTCAGTAAACTGCCAAAGCTTCCTGACCAAAGAAAGTCCCTACCAAAGAGAAGAGAGGCAACCACCTCCAACCATTACCCACAGGCACTGGGGCAAGGCCTACCCTCTGGGGCTGACACAGTGGCACCCTCACAGCCACAGCAGCTGTTGCCTCTGAAGCCAAGCTCTACCATTTCATTTTCCTTGCATGGGCAGCACACAGCTGCCTTCGGTCATCTCAGAGAGAAGGCAGTAGAGCTTCCCACCTTCTTCTTGAAGTAGCATCAGCTGTGCCCCTTCTTCTCTGACTCCACCCACATTCCACAGCTACGTTCAATAGCTGCTCACTCAGCCACCCTATCTTGGCAGAGAGTCCTGGCCAAGTTTCTGACCACAGCTGTTCCACCTAGAGTGTAGCTAGTGGGTCAGAGAATGACCTAAAACAGCTGCATGGTTCGGGACAGGCTGGAAGGGGAAGGGAAGTGTGTTTAATCCCAAGGTTTGATGACGACATATTTGCACGTGCATGTGCCTCTGTTTGCAGGTATGGGTGGGTTGGCAAAGTGTGGTCATGTGAGGGCAGGTGTGTTCATATCTGATGGAAAAGGACATGGGTGTGGGAGTTGGCTGACTACGTATGTAAGTTGGTGTTTATGGACAGAGTAATGCATGCACATTATTAGATCTGGCTCTTGTGACAAACCCAATTAAATTTAGGTGTGTCAAGATAATCTTCAAAACCCAGGGTCTGGCACAAATAATGTGCCTTTTTTATTACATAAAAAAACTTTTATTACAAAATCATAAGCATGTAATTCTGTAACATAACACTATCACACTCAAGCACACCACATGACATTTTAGGTGAAATGTTCAAATTGCTGTCGATCTCATGCGAGATCGACAATTCACGTACCCACCAACCACACTCAATGGCGTTACTTCTGCTGGACCCTGCATGTTTAGAACACCACATACCTCTTCTGTCTGGTCTGTTGGTTCAGGCACATGAAGTGAGCTGTTTAAAAAACATCTAAGTCTTTATTCATATAAATCAAAGCTTTGTAGTTTAGCCAAAGTCTTCACGTGTTGCTCAGGGGTTCCTGAGTCCTCTTTGAAGCCCTCTAGCTATGGTCACCCTTGAAGAGGAAATTTATCCAGAAGCTGTGCTTTGTCAAAGCTGAGTTCAGGTGCCTGATGGCACCAACAACATGGCTACATGACACAGGGCATGAAACCAGCCAACTGACATCCATAGGGACTTTGTTTCCCTTCCAGTATCCAGCCCTGATCACCTCATTTTCTCCACCCTAACCACTGCACAGCTGAAACTGTGATTCCCTGGCCTAATATATGTCCTGGAAGCCAGCACTCTGCTGATTTGGGGGGGATATCCATACTTGATCATCTTTTAGACTTCATGTTTCGACTTGTTGATTGGGTTTTAGATCCAAGAACATGGTTTCAGTTTTTCCCCCAGATATTGACAAGCAAAAAGTACCATATTATGTAGACAAGTCATAATTTGTATCAGGTTTCTTGTTTGTGTGCTTTGTTTTTGGTGGATATTTTACTAAGCTATTGCAATGGGAGCATTTTTTATAACTTGAAAAAATAGACAACCCTGAGAAACATATGCCTCCTCTCCCAAGCCATTAGTGGTTACCAACTGAACTAATATTTAAGGCCATGTAAGCTTCCTCCCATAATCTGACCCCTATCAGTTTAGTCTAACTGAAATGTTGAACACTTGCTATGTCCAAGGCACCTTGCTAGGCTTGAGGTGATAATATGATTAACAAGGTGTAGATCCACTTTACATTTTCTTACAATCTCTCAGAGTAGTAAAGCAGAATCAAATAAGTAAAAACATGCTGTGAGTGGCATAGAGGGGATTAATTCCCATAAAATGAATGGGTACAGTATTATGGAGATGACATGTGAGGTTGACCTACGTAATGAACAGAAGTTATCTCAATCAAAATTAAGGAAAAGATACTTCAGGAAGAAGGCATGACATAAGCAACACCATGTACATGTGTTGAGTCAACACACCAAAACAAGACCTGTTTGATTAATGCCCACATTATTTAGTGCATTTAGAGCTCATGGGAGGAGTTGAGACTGCAAATGTAGAAGGGGTCATATTTTTAAAAGACCTCAAAGACCAGTAGATGAAACTTATCTTGACCTGTGGAGACACTGAAGTGAAAAATCTTAGGGAGGATGTATGGGAGAGACAAGACATTGTATCATGGGTACCAATGAAGAGATTTGTGCCATGAAATTTTGATGTGCACTGAGACCCCTTCCTACTGGAATGGCTAAGGAGAGACAGCTAAAAAATCAATCATGCTAGACATCTCTGACTTAGGCCTTACTAAGAAGGTGGCCTTTCAGAAAAATCAGGAAAGCAACCCCCATAGAGTGGGTAGACAGGGGAAGAGGAGTCATTTTGAGGGAGAGAGCCAAGTTTATGAATCAGTATTTACCTTTTCATCTTGACCATGTTGGGAGGGTGGGAGACATTTTGGCTTATTTCTCTCTAACCAACCAAGTCAGGGGTCCCGTAGGGAATCACTCATGAAATTTGAAAGCATTATCAGGAAGGCAAGACCATTATGAACCTCTGCTGTACCAGGATGTCACTGAATACCTTGGATGTTAGATCCTAGAACAGAGTAAGGCAGTAAGTCAGAAGAGATTAAGGTTGTTCCTCACTCTTTCCCAGTTACATGTAGATTTAGGTAGATATAGAAAGGATTTCAAGTTGCCTATAAACCTAGCTTCAGCCACCAAATGAGGAGTAGGCAGCAACTAGCCGGCCATATTGATGAATTTTGGGCTGGTATGAGAAGGCTACAGAGAGTCACCCAGCAGGAAGAAGGGGAGGAAAATTCACTGGCCCTGTATGACTGCTGGGTGGGCATCCAAGACTGCCTAAGATGCCACATTATATAACCGGTGGCTGGTTACCAACACCCGGATATTAGAAAGACAAAGACTGTCAGCTTGCCACCTCCAATATGCTGGCAATCACATGAGTGAATTTCTTTCATTCACCCTTACCTTCCTGAAACCCCATCAGCAAAATAGCTGCCTGAAAGGGTAAGGAAAGAGACAAAGAACCTATCATACCTCATTCTTCTGCATTCAGCTTCCAGTTGCCTTGGAATGTCTAACTTAGTTCAAGATAAGGTGCTTTGAATTGAAGTGAGTCTGAGGTTTTAATAATTGACAATTCTTAGAAGGGGTTGATTTGGATAAAGTTTTCTGCTACGCATAGGGATGGAGGCTAAACTTAGTACAGTTGGAAGTGATTTAGGGAAAAAATATATCTAGTTATATGTATTGGGAAATTAAGGCACCTTAGTCAAAAAATAGTTAAAATTGCAAGTAGTAAGGAGTTCAACTAGAAGACTAGCAATGACAAAAGGTGAGGGATGTAAATATCACTGCATACACCCTGAATAACTGAAGTACTTGGCTCATGACTAAATATAATGAAAAGAGACAAGGATTATAACTCCTTGATTTTTAGTCTTTTTTGTGTGTATTTTGGGGTGAGGGTGAGCAAGACCCCTTCTGAAAGTCCATACAAATGTATGGCTTGAAGTCCCAGGCCCATGCGCACACCCATGCGCACCTAAAATGTTGCATGCAGTTTCACAGAAGCTCAGGAATTTCGTGAAGTCCATACATGGGCCCCTTAGGGAAATAAGAGTTTCTAGCCTGGACAATTGGGAAGATAGGGATGGCATTTACCAAAGTAGGATGACAGTAAGGTGAGCACTTTGTAGAAACCCAAACTCTGAATCACCACCTCCAAAAAACTCGCTTCTAACATCCAGAGTCAACTGTTCAACATCTCCACTTGAATATTCCCAGGATTCTGAAGTTCAATATGTCCAAAACACAATAATCGTCATTTCACCAATCTTGCTCTTCCTCTCATTCCCTAATCTGAGGGACACATTGTCAGTCTGATCATGTGCTTAAGCTATTTTCTTCAGTATTATCCTTGACCATTCTTACTATGTTCTCTCCAAACCAATAAAACGCAAATTTATGTTGTTCTTAACTCCATTTATCTCCATTCCCACCATTATTTACCATGAGTATAACTCAGTTTCTTAATGTGTCCGTCCAGCTTCCTTTTGGTCTCTTTCTATTTACTCAAACTCCTCCAACCAAAGCAATGTTTCAGAAATAATGATATAAACATGTCATTTTAATACTTAAGTCATGCCCTTGGCTGTCATGCCCTTAAGACGAAATCCATACTCCTTTGATTAGTTACATGGTTGTTCCTGATCTGGCATCTGTGGGGTTTTTGTTTGTTTGTTTGTTTGACCATCCTCTGTCATTTTATCCTTACAAATATCAGCCACATCGTACCACTCTTCTTTCCTCAAAGCTCTGTGCTTTCTTTCAAATTTAGAATTTTTTCCTTGCACCCTCCTTCACCTGGCTAACTTCTAACCACATTTTAGGTCTCAAATTAGATGCCACTTACTCAGGAAGCCTATGTTTATACCTTCTCCCAAGATTAGATTAGATATCTCTTCTTTGTTCTTTCCTAGCATCCTATGCTTGCTTATGCTTATAGCTCTATAACTACCATGTATTATAATTGCTCATTTACCAACCTGTATCTATCTTGAAACTTTCAGTTCCTTGAGAGCAAGGATGAGTATTGTGTTCATTATCACGCCCCTAAGACAAAATGCTGTTCCTGGAACAAGGTAGGTGCTCAAAAAGTATTTGGTCAATGAGTAACTAAAGGAAGGAGTAGGCATACCTGCTTACAGCCTGGAGATTGGAAAGTGGGATGAGAATATGAAGAGGAAGAAACTCAAGGAAACCAGTTTCTAATTTTCTTCATCCTGGCAAACACTGGCATCCTCCCTGCTACCTCCACACTTTGTTTTTACCACTTCTTCTACTTGGAATGGCCTCTTCCACCCGCCCTTCCCACACACACATTCCTCCAAGGAGACTTGCCTAACGATTCAACGCCCACGTTGATTTACTTCTCTAAACTCCTGTGGAACTTATTAGCTATAAAGTATATTTTAGCATGTGATTACATACTGTCTTGGAATTTTTCTAATTGTTTCATTCCGATAAATTTTGTCTCCACATTGAGATAAGACGATTAATAATGGGTACTTTTTTTTTCATCAAACCTACCACAGACATGAGGACTTAGTGATGTGCTGAGAAAAGTAGGGACTTAATAACCCAGGCTGATGAATTAACATCCTTAACAATCATCAATGTCTTCCTATTCAGCACCAAACCTTATGAAATTTTCCTAGTCATTTTCTTTCCATTCCAGGAGCAAACCAGGGCCCAGCTTGAGAAGCAGATCTTTTGGTTATAGCTATGCTACTTTAGTCCAAGCAACAAGCCTGGAAAATCCATTCATTTAGCAAACATTTATCAAGGTAAATTATGTACTAAGCCCTCTGCTATCCCACTATCACCCCCAGATCCCCACCTGCCTGCCAGACCTGCTTACACTGATGGTGACTGTTAGCTTCCCTTGAGGCAGAGGCTGAGAAGGGAGTCTTGTGTTAGTGGGTTAGGAAAACAGGAGTGAAAACAGCAGGATAAGGGAGCAGAAGAAAGCTAAATGTGCGCGTGGTCCCCGCTGGATTCTGACTTCAGCCAAGTCCCATGTGGAGCTCTGGAGCATGAATTTGACTTCAGAACTAGCCCTAACTTGAGACAAGGACTGATTTTCTATTCTCTTAGTCAATGACTATAGGCTGGTGTGGTGTATCCTCCAAGTTGCAGAGGCACCCATTTAGCCAAGGGTGATTCTACAGTGGAGGGACCACTATAAGCTAATGATGAACATTCTCGGAGGCTAGGGTGTACAGCACCGGTCTGGTAAAGAAGGAAGCACCAAGAGCATCCATAACAGATAAGGACAAAACTATTAGAAGATTATGCTCTATTTGATAAATCTGTAAAAGGATCAAGTACAACCTTTAACAAAAAAGACATAGTGATGGCCTGCTTTAAACCAAAGATAGTTGGGGCTACATGGGATGTTAGGAGGTATAATTAGAAAGTCACACATTTCTAGGAAACTAGTCCTCCAACAGTTATCTGTTTAGAGAACAGTTATAGAATTGTACATAACAAGTGATTTTTTTTAATGTATTCTCTTTTTAATCACAAAGAAAAGTGTAGAGATTTGGGGAGATGATTTAAGATGCAGTTGAGGCCAAGCTAATTAAAACTATTCCAGATTCACAAATAACCTTACTTTGTTTTTTATTTTCACTAATGCTAGCCCAGTTACCCTCTGTGAGAATCTACATGGAGCAATGAGAACATATAAAGCAAGATTTTGTTTTGGTTTAAGGTCCAATAATTTTATATGCCCTATCCATCACTGAGTTCCAGTTATCAGGCCAACATAATAGTCATTTTTAAAACCATCTTTAAACTTTTGTGTTAGAGTTCCTTGAGAATAAGTTATTTATTGCTGATACAGAAAAATCTTGAACTCAAAACAGACACCCTATTAGGCAGGGAAGAGTTTACTGGTTGCCTTGCCTACTTTGCTCAGTCTCTGCTCTCAATGCTCAGAACAAACTCTGACAGAAGGAAAACATGATTTTCATGGCCTTTCACGTGTTTGCCCTTGGCAAGTAAGTGGCTTTGTCCTTTGGCGGAACTGACTGGTTGTGCAGTAGCACCTTTCACAGTTCTGGCTGACAAGTCTTCCTCTTACCAGTCCCTGTGTGCACACTAGCATGACATAACCATCTATCCATTTCAGGGTGTGGCAGGATTGTATTTCATGTGGCCAGGTTTCTGCTAAGCTTCCTCAGGCCCCTGCATGCCAGCCAAACGCTGTAGGCTCAGAAAGAAACGTTCCAAAGTACAAAGAGATAGACGGCAGTCACTGCCCCTAAATTATAACAAAGAGCATGCTATTAAAAATGTTTGCAGTGGCTTATGGATAATGCAGAACAATTAGCGATCAATTGGCATCTTAATGACACAGGATACAGAGAGAATTGTAAAAGTGAACATCACCATTTGCTGGTTTAAAAAAAAGTTTTCTTAAGCTGCTCGCTAAAGCTGAAGTCTTTAATTGTCTCGGGGCTCTATAGAAACATCTAACAAATAACCACATGCATTTCCATCCATCTACTTGGCAGTGCAAAAGGAAAATGCAGGGATTAAATAAATGCCAGGGTCCCATGATAAGCAGAGACGTGTCTTCCTTATCTCTGTAAATTCACCGAGTAGCCCAAAGCCTGGTATAAAGTAGGCACTCAATAAATGCTTGTTAAACAAAATGATTAATTCTTTTGACAGGTCCATTTCCCTAATTTTCCAGGGTCATAATGAATGATCACAGCCATATTCTAGACTATTAGATCTATAGAAACTGGGGAAAATGCCCAGTTTGATTAAAACTTATAAATGTCTACCTAATTTATGTGAAAATTTCTAATCATTGTTTTCTTCAAATTTAAAAACAAGAATCTCATTTGGAGGGTTGCAGGTAAGGGCTTAACATTAGTCTCCTAGTTAGAGCACCATATAGAATAAGGTTTATTCAGAAACATCAGATGCTGCCAAGTTTCTGAGACGTGCAAGCACGGATATACCTTAAGCAAGGAAGTGGTGGTTTGTCCATACACTACCCCTCCCTGGTCTGTCTTTATCTATGCCAAGACTTTCTCTTACATGCAGAACACACAGGAAAAGTTTTGAAAAACCCATGAAAAGAAAAATATGACTTAGGTGACTTTCATAATAACATTCATAGCCCTGGCTGATGTGGCTCAGTGGACTGAGCATCTGCCTATGGACCCAAAGGTTGCTGGTTTGATCCCCAGTCGGGGTACTTGCATGGGTTGTAGGCCAGGTCCCCAGTTGGGGGTGTGCAAGAGGAAACTGATCAATGTTTCTCACCCACTCTCTCTCCCTCCCCCTCTCTATAAATAAATAAAATCTTTTTAAAAACTAATGTTCAGGTAATCTTAAAGGGGAAGGTTTTCACTTAATGGGATCTAATGACCTCACCACTTTGAAACTGAAAATATTCTTTAATTTTTGCTCTTGCTTTGCCAATGATGACCACTGTTAGTACCTACAAGAGAAGAATAGCTCACGATATCCTTATGGATTAATCAAAAAGTAAATTTAAAAGCCTTTTAGCTAAATTCGTAATTAATAATAACCAACACAAAACAAAAATGACAATGGCCAAAAGTCCCCTTACTAAAACTTATTGGCGATTTGAAAACCAGAAATTCTGAAAAAAAATAGACTTCATAATAAAAGAGGAATAAATTGTAAAGTGAAACTGTCCATTGTAAATTGTATTTAACTAAAACTGAAATAAACAGGAGAATCATTTTTTTGGTGCAAGTGTTTTTGATTTTGAATTAATGCATGAATATGTATGTGTATAAAACTGAGAGGATAAAAAATATATAGAAGAAAAAATTCATCTCATTCGCTCCCTAGCCCCCAGCAACACTTTTCCTTACTGAAAATAGCAACTACAAGCAGATTCTTGTATACCTTCCAGAGATTCAATTCTAATGTGAACCCAGAAGTAGAATTGCTATGTCAAAGGGCATATTCAAATTAAATTTTGATCATTTTGGAGAAATTGCCCATAGAAATTAGATCCATTTACATTTCCACCAGTGTATAAAAATGTTGATTCTCAACACCCTTGCCAAGTTTTCACCTTTTCTAGGTTTATTGATGAAAAAAATGTTAATTTATTATAGTTTTAATATGCATTTCTCTTAACATAAGTGAGGTTGGTCACTTTGTTCATATGTTTAAGAACCATATAAATTAAATTTTATGAGATTTGGCTACATATCTAATTGTCTCAGCATCATTTATTAGTTATTCCACAATCTGAAGTACTACCTTTTTTATATACTAAATTATTTTATGTATTTGGGTTTATAAGTTTTGTGTTTCCTTATTTATTAATTCATATTCATATTCCAGGACTATGCTATTTTAACTATTGCAGATTTATAATATATTTTAGTATCAGAGAGGGTTGGTACCCTCTTGTTACTTGTCATTTTCAGCATTTTCTCCCTATTTATTGTTTTCTTTTACAGGAACTTTAAAATCAAATTGTTGTGTTTTAAAAATATTTTTAGTATTTCTATGTCGATGAAAAATTCTTGATTAAATTTAAATCTACAATATTAAATTATTTATAACTGTAAAAAAATCAAAAATAAAATTCATAATGACAGAAGCTATACCTCAGGAAGAAGGTTATTGTGAGAATTATGTAATATAATATCCTGATATAAAACACTACTAAATACCAAAAATCTACTTAGTATATATCTATGGAGGAAAACACTAAATGAGTAAAGAAAGAAATGAATAGAACCTTTGATTTGCCATCAGCAAGGCATGAATGAATTTCTTACACCGGCTGACCCATTCTCCACTTTTCCCCTGGCCACAGCTGGTATGTAACCGTAAAACACCCTGCCAGGCTGGCCGCTCCCAGAAGTTATATCAAAGATCTTGGGTGCAAGAGAAATTAATTGACCTGCACAGTTATCAGAACCCTAACTTTTCCTTCATTAACATAATTTTCTAATCAGCTCGGACTACTAGGTTAATCTTAACTGAGAAAGTTTACTAAAGTATGAATAATTCCCAATGGTAAGTTGACATTCACCTCTGATGCTGAACTCACCTGCTTTCTGGCTGAGAACACTTCATAACCGTGGACTGCCCTGTAATGGTTATGAAATATTAATAAGGTGTTAAGAAATTAATACACAGTTTCCATTTTATAGGTTTTTAGGATAAGGTCTACTTTAACTGATTTGAGAGGGGTCTTTTTGAATTTTTCCCTCAGTGCATTAAGTACATCCCGATGCCCCTCTGGGTGGGGCAATTAAGGAGCTCTGACTAGGAAATCGCTGCAATTCTTCGATGAAATTCAGGCCCAGACAGAAAGTAATTTTCAACTGCAGCCAATAAATGAATTGCATGTATATGCTACAAGATGGTGTGGAAGCTCAGCTTCAGGCTAGAAGGGAAGAAAGACCAAACACCTAGGCAAGATGGAGAGTAGGAGGTCTACCTCAGGCAGAGGGCTGTTTTCTAAGGGGAACAGCCAGAGTCTGAAGGTACCCTACCTGTCAGCAGGTTCAGGCCTTGGTCTAGGCTGTCACAACTGCTTTGGGGTGGGAGTCTGAATGAGTGGATGCCACCTACAGTGGAATTCTCTAGGCAATGTAGTTAAAGCCTATGGAGTCAGAAATACCTAGGTTCAAAATCCTAGTCCTCCACCTACTGTGTGCTCTTGAGCATGTTACCTCACCATTCTGAGCCTCAATTTCCCCATCTGCAAATTATAACTTCTATCTTCTGGCACTGGTGTAAAGGATTAGAAATCATGTGCATAAAGGACCCAGGACAGTATCTGGCCCATACCTGGCACTGCAGAAATGGCCAATGTGGCTGTGCTGATGACATTAGAGTTAGGGGGGTCCCCAAATGTTGATCCCAGTGATAGCTACCTAAACAAAAGGCAGCTAAAGCTGATGGGATAGGAGACAGTAGACGGGCTGCTAATGGGAAGGACAATCACTTAGTCAGGTTGCCAGAGCTCCTAACCTAGTGTTCAAGGCAAGCTTCTCAGAGAAATGGAGCTCAAACCATGACCTAAAAGTGCAGTTACATAGGTTTGGGTCTCTTAGAATTAATTGTGGGAAGACAGATACATCTCTGTCAACACAAATCAGCCTGGAGTCTCATTCATCCCAGGTCAACCTCATTCCTAACACATGTAGGGCTCAGAACAAAAGTACAAACTGAGGTCCACATGCATACAGATTTATAACTCAAAAATCAAGCTAAGAAGTAATCATTGTATAAATTATATTCTCTCCTACCTTGACAACATATATTTCGACGGCTCTAGAAGTTCAGGTTTGAATGAGTTCTCAGACTCTTTAGGATTCCTCCCTGGAATAGATGGCATACTCCTTGGCCCCTGGTCCCAAACCCTCTTCCCTTCTCTTCTCACTCCAGCTCTGCCTAGTATAGCAAAGGGCTCATATGATCCTGTTGACACCCAGCCCACATATCCAAGTGTCAGTCACACCCCCTGCAAACCTGTCCCTTGTCCACCTCTCCATTCATACCCACCAATAGTTTTTACCCTCAAAAGGGTACATCTAGGGAAGAGACCCACACAAACCCTGGAGATAGGCTTGGGGCCACCTGGGCTAGAAATTCTAGAATCCTGGGATTCCAGAGTATGGTCAGAGATGAAGGTGAAACAGGCTTCATCTAGGCATGGAGTCACGGCCTTGACTCTACAGACATGTCTGAAGAAGGGCCATGGTGGGGACTAAAGCATGAGCCTGAGGGAGGAACTCTCTTGCTAGAGTCTAATGTTGGCAATGCCTACATATATCATGTTGGTAATGACCCAACTCATTCTAAACCCTGCCACTCAAAGGGAAGGGAGTGCATGCAGGACTTGAAGGTCTGGCCAGGTCTCAACCAGGAATTCTTGGGGCTGCAGAATCTATAACTTGGCATTATCTGAGAAGGCAGTGACAGACATTTAGGATTTTTTTTCATCCAGAGACTTCATCCCTGAAACATTACTAATCCAGTGCTTTCCTCCTCTCACATTATTCCCTATAGGACACGTAGATTTTTTTTTACATTGATATTATCCATTTTATTTCTTAAGCTTATCTGGAGATAACATAAATTGATCTTTCAACATATGACCTTTTCTTTGTCCTGCAATTTTATTGAGGGGGAGGGGAAACTGCCACTGTGCTATTCCTGTTCTTTTCCAAACATTCATCAGAGGACATTTTCATCAATTTTCAAAGGACAAATAAAAACCAATGACTATATTTTAATACTAGATATCTGAGAGGCATCGGTATTAAGATGGAAGGCTAAAATATGCACCTCAGTTCACTTCATCTGAATCCCCACTAAAGCTACACCCAAAGTATTTTTTAAAAGACAAGCCTTCAAGGACAGGCAAGAAATAAAACATAGTAGCTAAGTGTTGGGACAGGAAATCAGGTTGTCCAATGACCCCCAACTTAGCCAAACTAAGAGAGCTGAATCCTGAGCTGGCAGTGCAGAAGGCTGAGAACCAACTCGAACTGGGCCAATCCAACTTTAAAGGGCCCAAGGCCTAGTAGCAACAGGGGTTTCTGAACCAAAAAGTTAATAGTGGAGGGTTTTTAAATGAATGAGAACGACTTGCTAGAAGCTGTTTGGGAACAAGTAAGATGCTAGCTGAACTAGCTCAGCAAGAACTTGGCCTTCATCGAAATTCTTTAAGAGGCTCCTCCTTCAGGCAGATAAATTGTAGAAAATGAGCCCCTTCCAGGTGGGAGAATGAGAAAAACAAATACATTTAATGTGTGAAGGAATTACGGAGAGGCATCCCTTCCAGGATCCACTTCTTGGGAAAAAGTGCATGGGCTCAATTTCAGCAGCACCGCCAACCTCCATCCTTACCACATGGGAATGTGCAGGAGTACGAAACTGCATAGCCTTGTGCAAGAACCTTAAATATCTGCAACCTCTGCCCAATCTACCCCCCTTAAGGCAACTATTCCTCCCCCATCCTGGCAAGTATATCTTTATTATTTCATCAACTTCTCCAGAATATAGTCATAAACTCTCAAGAAGGAGATGTCAGTGAATCACTCTGTTCAACTCATCCTCCCTTGGGCACCTTCATCTCATGGAGGCAATTAGGGTGGTTCTTTGCACTTCCTTTATTTATTTTAATTGTGTTATCTCTAAATACTTCAGTATGTGTTTTGTATCATCAAGGACTTTCTATTACTTAATCACAGTGCATTTCACAAAATCAGAAAACTCGGCATTATTGGTACTATACTATTATATACTACTCACTCCAAATTCCAAATTTGCTTGTTGTCACAAAAAAAATGTTCTTTATAAACTTTTTTCTACATAAGGCTCCAATCCAAGATTAAGCATTTCCTATGATTCTAAAAATAAATAGTGTCTAGTTTAAGATGTCTTCACAAGAGGCAAAGCTGCAGAGAAATTACAGAGACTCTTTAGCACAAAAGTTTGTATAGTGGTAACTCTTGGGAGGCATCAGAGGAATGGAAAGGGGGCATTTAGTTATATTCTTAGGTACAAAAATAATCTATTTTATAACCTGAGCGGTGGTTTTACAAATTTTCATTTTATTATTTTTTTAAAATAGTATGCACACATTTTACATACTTCTTGAATAAACAGTATATTTTACATTTTGTTTTCTTTTTAAGAAAAATAAACTGAGAGTCTGCTTAAGAGAATAATTTCTTTGTTACTTCTCTTGGTCAGCAGGGAATTTTTAGGCCTCCCTTTACCCTGAGTGAGCTCTTCAAGGATCCGCTCATCGCATGGGTGACTCTTGATTCCAACTCTTTCATTGCTCAGCCCAAGGCCTACTCTGTATCTCTAAATGGCTCTTAAAAGATAAGACTCTTGGTTACCAAGATCTGGAATGACCTTGGACAGCCATAGATTCAGTGCCTTCTTATTAGTCTAGTTTCACATTTTTTAAATAATTTTTGGCCCACAAAACCTTTTTTTCTTTTCACTTTCTTCTGTGCTCAGCTATATACTTGAGAAAATGTTTCTTCTATTTGGTCATTTATTTTTAGATACTTCCAGATAACCTCATTCCATACTGTAGAAAATAGAAACTTTACTGATTTTCTTCACTCTTCATTCTAGACCCATTCTTCGGTTGTGTCTTCCCTTTGCTTGCTTCACTAGCTCATTCCAGCTACAGCAGTAACCACAGCTCTGCAGTAGCAATCTTTTATCTTCTCATCAAAGACCATCTTTTTTTCTTTTTTTTTTTAGGGTTGGCTTGTCTAGGCCCCTATTTAAAAGGTTTTCTTTTTATTCAGACAACAAAAGTCTTGACAATAGCACTGCTCAAACTCATCTGCGTTTCATTTATTGCCCATGATTCTTGTCAGCCTAAGGATGTTCTCACGTTCACAGATGAATATGGGAGAGAAAGGGGGAGGTGGCGGTGTCAACAAGTTTTAGAACAGAATTTAATAACAAGTTTGCTTTTTTCAATCCTGCTTAAAGTCAGCTAAGTCACACGGGTTGAAAAAAATGTAATAATGTCTTAAATTTGGCTGAAATAGAATACAACATGTAATCAAATATGTAGTTCTAAAAAGAAGTGCTTGAGTTATGATAAACAGATATTATAAAATGAGATTTTCAAATAAACACACGCCTTTTTTCTTTTTTAAAGTATATTTTATTGATTATGCTATTACAGTTGTCTCACATTTTTTCTCCCCTTTATTCCCCTCTGCCCTGAAAAGCCCACCCTTAGTTCATGTCCACGTGCTGTACATATAAGTTCTTTGGCTTCTCCATTTCCTAAACCATTCTTAACCTTCCACTGTCTATTTTGTACCTACCACTTATGCTTCTTATTCCCTCTACCTTTTCTCCCTCTCTCCCCCTTCCCATCCCCACTGATAACCCTCCATGTGATCTTCATTTCTGTGATTCTGTTCCTGTTCTAGTTGTTTGCTTAGTTTTTGTTTTTTGTTTTTTTCTTTCAGTTGTTGATAGTTGTGAGTTTGTTGTCATTTTACTGTTCAGAGTTTTGATCTTCTTTTTCTCAGATAAATCCATTTAACATTTCATATAATAAGAGCTTGGTGATGATGAACTTCTTTAACTTGACCTTATTTGAGAAGTACTTTATCTGCCCTTCCATTCTAAATGATAGCTTTGCTGGATAGAGTAATCTTGGATGTAGATCCTTGTCTTTCATGACTTGGAATACTTCTTTGCAGCTCCTTCTTGCCTGCAAGGTTTCTTTTGAGAAATCAGCTGATAGTCTTATGGGAACTCCTTTGTAGGTAATGGTCTCCTTTTCTCTTGCTGCTTTTACAATCCTCTCCTTACCTTTAGCCTTGGTTAATGTAATTATGATGTGCCTTGGCATGGGCTTCCTTGGGTCCAACTTCTTTGGGACTCTCTGAGCTTCCTGGACTTCCTGGAAGTCTCTTTCCTTGCCAGATTAGTGAAGTTCTTCTTCATTATGTTTTCAAATAAGTTTTCCATTTATTGCTCTTCCTCTTCTACTTCTGACACCCCTATGATTTGGATGTTGGAGCATTTAAAGTTCTCCCAGAGGTTCCTAAGCCTCTCCTCATTTTTTTGAATTCTTGTTTCTTCACTCTGTTAAATGTTTATTTCTTCCTTCTGTTCCAAATCATTGATTTGAGTCCCAGTTTACTTACTGGCACTGTTGATTCCCTGTACATTTCCCTTTATTTCACTTTGCACAGCCTTCACTTCTTCCTCTATTTTGCAACCATACTCAACCATTTCTGTGAGCATCCTGATTACCAGTGTTTTGAACTCTGCATCTGATAGGTTAGCTATTTCTTCATTGCTTAGTTCTATTTGGAGCTTTGAGCTGTTCTTTCATTTGGGCCTTTTTTTTTTTTTTTGTCATGTCGAACCTGTTACATTGTAAGGGACAGAGCCTTATGTATTCTCCTGAGCTGGTTACCCACCTCACTGCTTATGGTACTGTATGGGGGGGAAGGGTCAGAGAAGGAACAGTGCTGCTTGCTTGGCTCTCAACTGGCTTTCAGTCACTTCTCCAACTATCCACAAGCAAATTGGGCCCTTCTGGTATTGATTCCCAGGTGGATGGTCTTGTAAACATTGCAGGACTCTGGTTCTTTCCAATGAACTCTCCTGTGAGGCTGGGAATTTCCCACCACCACACCCGCCACAGGTTTTTACAGTCAGAGGTTCTGAGGCTTTATTTCCTCTGAGCTGGAACCCTGGGTTGATTGGTCTGTCTCACTCCCCAGTTGTCACTTCTGGTTTATCATCACACAAATGTGCAGCCACCTGGTCTGCCAGGTGCTGCCTTGCTGTGTGTCCTCTGCCCTGGCTGCCCATCTCCACCCTTCCTACCAATCTGAATAAATGTTTGTTCTTTAACCCTTTGGTTGTCAGACTTCCATATAGTTCAATTTGGGGGCAGTTCTGATTATTTTTTGTTTTTAAGTTTGTCGTTGCCCTTCTTTAGACTGTGTGAAGAGGCAAAGTGTATGTACCTATGTCTCCATCTTGGCCAGAAGAAAACAGATAACATTCTAAAACCTTGTCTTATACCCCTAAGATCTCCTAAGGAAAATAATCTAGTCATGGAGAAAAAGTTAAATATTAGCATATGGATTTCCTGATACCTTCTCTCAAGTCAGATTTAATAATCAATTCATATCCTCTCAGTTTCTTTATTTTAAAATTTGTTACTGTATTTTTTTCCATTACCATGTAGTCCCCTTATACCCCCTTCTCCCTCCTGCAATCACCACGCTGTTGTCCATGTCCATGAGTCCTTTTTCCTTTTTGCTCATTCCCTCCACACCCTCCCCTCCCTCCACCATAGCTGTCATCCTGCTCTCTACCTATAAGTCTGTCTCTATTTTGCTTGTTAGTTCAGTTTGTTCATTAGATTCCACATATGAATGAAATCATATGGTGTTTATATTTCTCTGACTGGCTTATTTCACTTAGCATAACATTCTCTGGGTCCATCCATGCTGTTGCAAAGGGCAAGATTTTCTTCTTTTTTATAGCTGAGTAGAATTCCATTGTGTAAATATCCCATATTTGTTTTATCCACTCATCTATTGAAGGACACTTGGGCTGCTTCCATATGTTAGTGATTGTAAATAATGCTGCAATGAACATAGGGATGCTTATGTTCTTTTGAATTAATATTTTGGGTCCTTCAGATACATTTCCAGAAGTAGAACCACTGGGTCAAAAGGCAGATCCATTTTTAATGTTTTGAGATATCTCCATACTGCTTCCCACAGTGGCTGCTCCAATCTGTCTTCCCACCAACAGTGCAGAAGGGTTCCCCTTTCTCCACATCCTTGCCAGCACTGTTGTTTGATTTATTGATGATAGGCATTCTGAAAGGTATGAGTTGACATCACACTGTGGTTTTCAAATTTAAAGATGTTGAGCATCTTTCCATATGTCTATTGGTCATCTATATGTCCTTTGTGAAAAAGTGTCTATTCAGGTCCTTTGCCCATTTTTTAATTGGCTTGTTTGTTTGTTGAGTTTTATAAGTTCTTTATAAATTTTGGATATTAACCCCTTATTAGATGTATCAGCAAATACGTTCTCCCATTCTGTGGGTTGTCTTTTTATTTTGTTGATATTTTCCTTTTTGTGAAAAAACTTTTTAGATTGATGTAGTCCCACTCATTTACTTTTTGTTTCCCTTATCTGGAAAGATATATCTTATACAATATTTCTACTAGCAATGTCTGAGATTTTGCTGCCTATGTTTTCTTCTATGATTTTTATGGTTTTGGGTCTAACATTTAGGTCTATAATTCATTTTGAATTTTTCTGCCCCAGCTGGTGTGGCTCAGTGGATAGCGTGCTGGCCTGCGAACCAAAAAGTTGCTGGTTCAATTCCCAGTTGAGGCACATTCCTGGGTTGTGGGCCAGGTCCCCAGTAGCGGGTGCATGAAAGGCAACCACACATTGATGTTTCTCTCCCTCCCTTCCTTCCCCTCTGTCTAAAAATAAATAAATAAAATCTTTTTAAAAGTTATTCTTGTGTTTAAGAAGGTAGTCTAGTTTTATTTTTCTGCATATATCTGTCCAATTTTCCAAACACCATTTACTGAATAAACTATTTTTAGCCTATTGTATGTACTTGCTCCCTCTTGATTTTGAAAATTTGAGGGTGATCCGATGAATTTCCAATGTATCATTAATTTTAAAGTTTACACAACCACACATGCCAGTATCCCTCTTGATGCACATAAACATACATGAATTCACCATCGTAAGGATAGATGCTCACCAGAGGTACTTAAATGCTCAATGAATAAAATTACCATTCATTCTTTCATACATAGCATAGTCACATCTGGACTCTTTCATGCAAGTTTACTCCAAATCATTAAATCTATGCCATAAATTAACAATGACTGAGTAGCTAATTAATGTTCAACAAAAGGAGTAAAAATTATTCATATCAATTATTTCAAACATGTGAACCAGTAAACCTTCACACCTGTCAAAAATAATAGGTTTTGCCAGAGAAAACGCAGCAAGATAGTTAATTCTGCACATCCTTCCCCCCTAAAATATCCTCTTTCCTATTCAAATAACAGCATTGTATCCTCAAAGCTTCTAGAGAGTTACCTGTGTTTTTTCTTCCTTTCGTACTTTCCACTCAGTCCTCAACCCAAATTGATAGTCTCTGCTTTAAATATTCCACAGATAATGCCCTGGCTAAGGCCAACAGCAGTTTTGCCAAATCTGGTGAGCAAATTTCCATCCCCATTTGTAACTATTTGCCCACCTTCTTCTGCCTGATTTTCATAATACTCACACCCTCTTCTGCTCCTTCCATCCAGTTCCCTTTCAGTCTCCCTTAAATGCTGCTGCTTTCTTGGGCTCTGACTTCTTTCTTTCTCAAACTATGTGATTGGCTTAATGAATACCTAGAGTTTTAATGAATACTTCCAAATGACACTTTCTAAATCTCTATCTCCCGCTAAGATTTTTCTCTGGAGCTTAAGACCTGACCTCTGGACACTTCTCTATGTCCCATAAACACCTCAGGTTCCAGAAGGTCCAAAGTGAGCTCATTATATGTCTTGAACTCTCTGCCTGAGAGTGAACATTAAGCCAGACTTATAAGAAGAATCCTCTCCTCTTCTCTTTAGAGGGAATTATTCACTGGAGTCTACCAGTCCCAGCTCCTTAACATTCTTTCCACTCAATCACCACTGCTGCTGTCACGGTTTAGAAACTCATTATGCCTCTATGGACTCTTGCAGTAGACATCTGACTCATCTCTCTGACTCTAGCTTTGAGCACCTATGTTTCACCCAGCTAACCTGTACACTGCTGCCAGTGTGGTCTTTCTAACATGCAAATATGATCCCATCACTCATCTGCTTAGAATTTTTCAGTGCTCCCTATAATCACGTTTCCCAAACTTGCTTACCCCTAGAGATTCTGAGTCATCAGATCAGAGCTAGGACTTAAGTTCTTATATTTTAATGAGAGTTCTAGCTGATTCTTATAATTAGGTAGGGAATACTGATTTACAAACTTAAATATCAATTTTTTACATAGCATATAAATCCAGCCTCATCTCTCCTGCCTTCTCTCACCAGAACACTTCAATATGCACATACTGTAGTTAGCTTTTAACTACACTGAGTCACATATAACCCCCCCATAGGGCCATATTGCTGCGTTCTCTTACACCTCAACATCTTTCCACATACTGCTCCCACTGTCCACAATACAGTCTCTGGCTTATACAACTAGTCCTTCAAGACTCGGTCCAAACCTTACCTCATCTATGAAAAGCTTTCTCTGATCTCCTTAATCAGATTTAGGGACACCATCCCCTACACCCCCCTGAGTTTGTGTGTACCCCACTTTTAGAACTTCAGCATCCCCCCTGTGGCATTCTAATGATTTAAAAGTACATTGACCCATAGATTGGGGGATTTGAGAGAAGAGAAATCTTTGTTTTTTATCTGTAACACTTTACATGGCGGCTAGTATTAAATAAATATTTAAGGAATTACCAAATAAATGACTGAAAGCCACATTAAGTGAAAAGGGTTGACTTGAATTCTAGCTCCATTCTGCAAATCACTTATATCCTCACCAAACGAGTAACACACACTCTCAGAACCTCAGTTTCTATGTAGGGACAAATTTAACACAGGAATTCTTTGGGACTACTTTTTCAACATTTTATTATGGGAAAGTTTAACCATATATAAAAGTGAATGAGTAGTGAAATGAACCCACTAGTACCCACATCTAGCTTTGATCATTATCAACTCACAGCCACCATTTTTCCTCTGTATCTCCACCCACCTCTCCCTCTTCAGATTATAAGCAAAATCCAAATATCGTTTAATCCATAAATTTTTCAGTGTATATTTTTTAAATTAAAGACTCTGGAAATCTTTAACACTGTGCCACAAGTTTACAATTCACTTTGCTAGGCTGTATTAATGGTCAGAATTCTTCACACACATCCCCTTATTAGAATTATTCATCCCTCACCTTTGTTTTGGCCTTTTATACTTCCCCGCTCCTTGAAGTTAGATTTGGCTATGGTAATTGCTTTCATCAAAAGGATGTTGGTGGGCATGACCCAAGCAAACCTTGAAATGTACTTGCACATTTGGGTTTACTCTCTGTGTTCTTGCTTTTTGGATAATAAGAATAGGCCTCCCATAACCACTGATTCAAGGAGGTAAAAAAAAAAAAAAAAAACAAACATGTGGAGAAACCCTGGACCCAGTCTGAAGCTTGGAACCACAGAAATAAATTCACAAATCTACACCGTGAAGCAGAGCCAACCCAGACAACTTCAAATCCAACCCTATCAATAATTACATTACATTTAATGAACTAAAGACTCCAAAAGTTTCTTGAAAAAAAAATGAGAAGCGGGTACTAAACTGTATATAGAAAGGCAAGAGATCTAAAATGGGCAAAATAATAAAAGAAGAACAAAGTTGGAATCCTTATTCTATCTAATTTCAGGACTTACTATAATGTTACACTAATGAAGACAATATGGTATTGGCCTAAGAATAATCTACAAATCAGTAAGACGGAACTCAGAAATAGACTCAGATCTATGCCATCAATTGATTTTTAACAAAGTTACCAAAGTAATTCAATGGAGAAAAGTATTTTTTTTCAAAATATGTTTTTCCCCCAAAAGGAAAAAAAATTAGTGAAACTGAAAATCTCCTGTTTTTGCCCTTTTTTTGGCAAAATATATAAAAAGTAACTTGAAATGGATCACCGACCTATACATAAGAGCTAAAACTAGTTTCTGAAAGAAAAATATCTGTTAGTTTGGGTGAGATAAATATTTCTTAAATAGGTCACAAAGAGCACAAACTTTATAAAAGAAAAAAATTTCATTACATGAACTGCATCCAAATATCCAAATTAAAAACATATGCTCTTTGAAAAACAAGATTAAGAAACCAAAAGGCGAGACAAAAATTGGGAGAAAATTTAAGCAAAACATATATATAACAAAAAATTTATATCTAGAATATACAGAGAATACTTACTACTTACAACTCAATAAGACAACCCTAAGAATTTGCTTTAATGGGCAAAGTTTTTTTTTAATTTTTATTGTTATTCAATTACAGTTGTCTGCCTTTTCTCCCCATCCCTCCACCCCACCCCAGCCAGTCCTACCTCCCTCCCCCACCTCCACCCTCCCCCTTGATTTTGTCCATGTGTCCTTTATAGTAGCTCTGGTAACCCCTCTCCCCACCATCCCCTCCCCACTCCCCTCTGGCTATTGTTAGATTGTTCTTAACTACAATGTCTCTGGTTATATTTTGTTTGCTTTTTTCTTTTGTTGATTATGTTCCAGTTAAAGGTGAGATCATAAGGTATTTGTCCCTCACCACCTGGCTTGGATCAAAAAAAAAAACTATGGTACATTTACACAATGGAATTCTATGCAGCAGAGAGAAAGAAGGAGCTTAATGGGCAAACTTTTGAATAGACATTTCACAGAAGATAAACAAATAGCCATTAAACACATGAAAAGATATTTAACATCAGTAGGCCTTAGAGACACTCAAGTTCAAACTACAATGAAATACCACTACACACTCACTAAAATACAACAATTGAAAAGACAGACAAACCCAAGTACTGGTGAGGATAGAGAGCGACCAGCACTCTCATACCTTGCTGATTCCGGATGGACAGTATACAGTCACTTTGGAAAACAGTTTGGCAGTATCTTATAAAGTTAAATATATCCTTAACTTATGACCCAGCACACTCCATCATGGGTATTTATCCAACACAAATGAACACATATGTCAAAATGATGCACGTACATGCATGTTCATAGCAGCATTATTAATAACCAAACACTAGGAACAATAAAAATGGCATTCAGCTGGTGCACAGAGAAACATTGTGGCACATCCCTACTATGGGATACATTCACCGCTAAAAAGGGACAAACTGCAGGTGCATGCACAGCCTGCAGGGACCATGAAAGCACTGTATGAAGTGAAAGAAGACCGACATGAAGGTAACAGAGTGCAGAACAATGGTTACCTGGAGCCAGGGTTGGGGGGAAGGGGCTGACCACAAATGGGGCAACAGAGAAACATTCTGAGGTAACAGAAGTTACTTGATTATGATACTGGTTACCCAATTTCTTACAACTGCAAATATCATCAAGCTGCACATTTAATGTGGCGCAGTTTATTGTACGTGAATTAGACCTCAAAGAGGCTAAAAAAACACACATGTGGAAAATGCATTAGGTCAAAAAGTTTCAACACCAAAATCCTGTAATTCTGAAACTATTCTGTTTTTGTAGCATGAGAAAAAACTAATGAATTAGTGAATAAGCACAAGCCCCACCCATTCCTTTTCTTTACAAGAAATAAATGAATCATTCTGGATGAGGTATTCATCAAAAACGACGCTGTGCTAAAATGGAACAGAAGTGAAGTACAAATTAAAGTTATTTATGTCTGAAAGTTTCTTCCAAGCATATGATTCAGAGAGTAAGAGAAAGAGAAAGTTGGCACAATCACGTGAAATTCAATACCTTTTTCGTCCTGGTCCTGGTTTCCCCATTTCAGCTCTTCCTGTGAAGTAGTTGATCAAATTCACCGCTCTCACAGTACACACCCCGTTCTCCCAAGTACCACCTTGACCTGCATCAAAAAGGAAATTCATCAATGACAAATGTCATTATAACTTTTATCATTATTATGTCTTTGCTTCATTCATCTGAAAACAATTTACTCAGTGCTCGAGTGTCGGGGCAATGTGAGGAGGAATGAGGCTGTTTGAGAGTTACTACCCACGTAAGCAAACAAATGTAAATTGATATGGGGGGGGTTGTATACTTATTATGTATGTACTACATGTATAAGTATAATAAGTGTTGTTATTATACTTATGCTTATTAGTATGAAATATTAACTATATGTGGCAGTCTTTATTGAACATTGTCTGTGGGACACCATTCTAAATGCTTCACAGGAATTATCTCAATTAATGCTCTCAGTGACCCTATAATATAGACTTGTATCACCCCCATTTTACAGATGAGGAAATGGAGGCTAGAAGAAAGTAAAAAACTTGCCAAGCCATGAACACATTCCTTGCTCTTTCTGCTATGCCATGAGCTGTCTATCCTACATATAATGGGAATACCAAAAAGAAATAAATGAGTAAATAATTAAATAAAATAAGAGATGTTGTTCCCGCCTTTAAGCGGCTCACGACCTTACAGTCAAGAACACCAACAGTCACTGCGACAGGTTAGAGAACAAGCACCCGCTGGGTGTGTGTGTCTGAGCCCGTGTATGTGGGTGACAAGTGGGCTACACTGACAATTGCGTCTAAAGAGACAAGCAGTGGCACTGTTTTGGATATGGTGGCCACAATGCAAAACTAGATGTTCAAATTAGAGCTGTTTCTCCTCTCTAGGAACCTTTCTAAGTGGCCAAGTATACAGCAAAAATCTGATAGGAAGTAGCTCTGCTTTATTTTCAAAAATTTCCATATTGTTTCTTCTATTATAAACTCCTTAAAGATAGATGCAGTGCCATCTGAGTATTGACAGTTTCAAGTCTTCACAAGGTCTTACTAAAGCTAACACGGAAATGCTGTTTAAGTGCTAATGGAGTGTGTGGGCATGTTTTGAAATACACAACAATATGTGGACACACGGGTTCTGATTCTTCGTAACCCCTATTTATTGTCATCTAATTTTGGTATCTTCTTATCCTTAACATTCATATTCTAATTAAATTTACATTAATGTTTCAAATTTATGACACAGCACATAATGCATATAGTGTCCTTATCACACAGGTGGCTTCTGGGAGAATCATTTCAACCTAAACAGCAAGAGATTGGTCTGGGTCCAAGGAAAAGAGAGAAAAGAAAACAGAAAAACCAAAGGAAGGAAGGAAGGAAGGAAGGAAGGAAGGAAGGAAGGAAGGAAGGAAGGAAGGAAGGAAGGAAGGAAGGAAGGAAGGAGGGAGGGAGGGAGGGAGGGAGGGAGGGAGGGAGGGAGGGAGGGAGGGAGGGAGGGAGGGAAGGAAGGAAGGAAGGAAGGAAGGAGGGAAGGAAGGAAGGAGGGAAGGAAGGAAGGAGGGAAGGAAGGAAGGAAGGAAGGAAGGAAGGAAGGAAGGAAGGAAGGAAGGAAGGAAGGAAGGAAGGAAGGAGGGAAGGAAGGAGGGAAGGAAGGAAGGAAAGGGAAAGGGAAAGGGAAAGGAAAGGAAATTGTTCCACTTCTCCAGACTGCTCTTTTTAGGATGGTACCTCCAACCAGAGGTTTCTGCCTTGTGCATCCATCATTTCTGCACTTCATCTTGACTGTGAACTCTTAGGCAATTCATTAACCTCTCTGAGCTCTAATTTTCTCATCTAAAAAGTATAGATAATTACCAGAATCCTAAATTTTCCAGGCTGTTGCAAGGTTTAACTGTGATTATATATGTGAAGGCAACTGAAAACCTCTAAAGTTCCTTACGGATATTCCCCTATTCTCAGAGTATGTGCCTGAATCACATTGCTACAGGCAAGTTTATGGGGGAAAGAGTAGAACTTTGTCCTATGTGAAGCCTGGGAGTTGTGTGATCCAGCAGGAAAGAAAAACAACCCTGAGAATCAGGATGCAGGGGATGGCAGAGATGGGAGGAGAGTGGAAACAGGGAGAGCCAGGCGAGAGACTGTTTAATGTTTGAAACCACTGCCAAGCTAAATTAGAAACATGAGTATGTGTACCTGTAACTTACCTCATCGGTATATAATCTGTAACCTGAGATCTCCTCACTGAGAAGTAAAAATAGCAAGGCTCTTCAGCAGCGGGGGCTCTGGGCTCTGCTGAATGGGGGGTAGCCAGCATGGGATAGGATAAAGGGAGCAGGCAGAGAGTGCCAATCATGTGGTCTGGGTAAGCCCGCCTCCTGCCCTGGCCCCTGGGTGATACTGGGAGAATACAACCAAGAGAGGTGGCATTGGGGCATAACAAGAAAACTCCTGTGTGGAGGGAGACATGCTGCCCTAGAGTCACCTGTTTTTGTCATTGACACTATGACATTTCCTAGAAGTGAAGTATCCTTGAAGTTCTGAGCCTGCCTGCTCCTGACATGATCAAGGCAAATAAACTAGTCTATGAAAGCAAGTGCTCACACAGGTGCAGAGCAGATGAGGCTGCTTTTCCAAGCACAGAGCTGGCTCCTAACAGGGTGGAAGCAATGATTTTCTAAATGGTTACCTCCCTCTCCATGAAAACATTTCCCCTCACTGGGAATGAGCTTGTGCGTCTCCAGAGAACCACGTGCTCACCTCCTTCAGGTTAGTGCTAGACCCACTCACATCAAATCCATGCAACATTTGGCATCAGCTTTGCAAGTGACTGAGGAAAGCTTTGTCCTCTGTTAGCTCCTATTATGTGGAGAAAGCGATCAAGTAGGAAGGAGATTAAGGTGATTTTTAATTAGCACATAAAAAATTAGCAACCTAGAATGCCTTTCTGCATTCTTGGGGTGAATGCTGTTAATACAATGAACACAATTTTGAGAATTCCTAATGTTGAATCAATTGTGTTTATTAAATAAATAAGCCTTATTTGCACTTAATTTGCACATAAATATATATTATGTATAAAATATATTCTCTTTACAAGAAAGCTTCATTTTATATATATACACATATATATGCTTTATTTTATATATATACATAAATATATATACACACATATACATACACATATACACACACACATACACACATACAGAATGTTACATCTCAGGATGGTCCAGAATTTCAAATCCTCTAAAATAAAAATGAAAGAGGAAACCAAACCAAAATATTAAACTAAGTTACCTGGGCCCTTAGGCTAAGCAAATTTCACTCTGATACTTTAAATATGTTTTAGGCTTACTTTGTAAAACTCCCTTTGTTCATGCAGATGGGCTTTGCTCATTCATTTTGCAAGAACTCAAATATTCTTTCTGTTGCCATTTGAAGAGAAGGTAGAAGTTTTGTTTTAATTTGCCTCTTGTTCATAAATAGGGTTATCAATGCTTTATTTTCTATGAAGAATTGAGAGAGAAGGCTTGCGAGCTCTCCCTGGCTTCCCTGGAAGAAATAACAGGGAACAGATTGACAGAGTGGAAACAGGTAGATGGAGCTGTACAAACCTGGATGGGAGTCCTGGCTCTGCCTCACAAGCTCTGTAACCCTGGGAGACTCAAATAATGTTCTAAGCTTCATTCAACTGCCTTTCCTCTGGAAATAGGAGGAGTAGTGCGTACCTCACTGGGTTGTTTCAATGTCTCTATGACACTGCCTGTAAGAGCCCCTAGAGCCTCACTGTCCAGTAGAAATATACTGCAAGCCACCTACGTCATCTCAGACTTTCTAGTAGTCACAGTTTTTTTTTAAAAAGAACCTGTTCATTACAATAACATTTTATTTAACCCAATACATTCAAATTATCATTTTGATACCTAAGCAGTAGAAAACTTATGTCAACGAGGTATTTTACATTCATTTATATTAAGGCTTCCAAAGCCAGTGGATATTTTACACTCACGATGTATCTCAATTCAGGCACTAAGTTCTCATAGAAAATGCTTGATTTATATTCACATTTCTTAAAATTTACATTTGAAAAAATAGCTTCACATACCCAAGTCATTTCAAAATTTCTCAAAAACTGAATCAAGTGTCAATGTTTTAAGTGTAAAATAATTAAAATGAAATAAAATTATAAAGCTAATTCCTTAGTTGTACTATCCCCTTTGCAAGTGCGTAGTAGCCACATGAAAGCAGTGGCTACTGCACTGACCGTGCAGCCTTAGAGAAATGCCTAGCACTCAGCAGATACTCAGTGAGTGAAATATTTTCTCCTGTCCACTAATATCTCATCTGAATGTCAAGTTATTTTTTTTAAGCACTGAAGTTTCAACTTTGAGAGCAGTACAAATTACATCTGTAACAGACTTGCCCTGGGTTGGTAATCAAGGATAGAGATTACAAAAATAAAAAATTTTTATTTGTCATCCAATATAGTTCCCCAAATCCTGCTCTTCTAGAACTGCAGCCATCAAGCTGCTCTAGTTTTTTAATGCACTTCAGTTAGCCTGACCGCTCATACTACCTCCTCCTGGCTTCCCCTGTCTCAGGAGGCAAGTGATAGTGCCAATGTCTCCACTGCATGTAAAATATGAACATGAGCGAAAGGGAATCAGCTTCACCAAGCAAATACCACTGCTTTGGAAAGTCATGAGCTACAGACCAAACAAAAACATTCATGTTCCCATGTCCCACTTAAATAAATCCATCATTCACCCTTTTAAATGTTAGGTACAAAATAGACAAAGGGAGGTTAAGAATATTATAGGAAATGGAGAAGCCAAAGAGTTTATATGTATAACCCATGGACATGAATTAAGGTGGGAGGGAATGCTGGTACAGAGAAATAAAGGGGAGGAAAAAAAGGGACAACTGCATAATCAATAAAATATACTTTAAATATAAATAATAATTAAAACAACCCACATTAAAATTTTACAAAGAACTTTCCAAACGCCACAGCTATGCGTACGAACCTTTCCATCACATGAAAATGTGACCTGCTTTCAAAATGGCAGGCTGCTAAAGGGACTTAAGTCCATTTGCTTTTCAATTCCTCAGGCATGCAGAAATCTGAGAGAAAGAAGAAATAGAAGATCCAATGCTTTGGACCTGATCATCAGCTCATTGTGTAGTTACAGTTTGTGGTCCTCCCAACATCCTAGCACCTCAAGTCTTGAGGACTCTGACACTTTCTCCTGATCTCCTGAAAGGACACTGTCAGAGCTGTCTGATGTTCTGGATGCCAGGCACCATGGCTAATATTTTCCCGGATGTAAAGAATGTCTGCTGTTGTTGGCTGCCCAGAATCCCTTCCTCATATGTCCGGTAGAATCTCCCCAGCACTTCTTGGGAGGGATGAGCCTTCCATTGGATGTGGTCTTGCGGGGTTCCCAATTAAATTGTTCTCTCCTCTTGGCCAAAAATTATGTGATTGAGCCACACCAAACCAACAAGGTTCTCTCTCTCCCTGAAATATGAATCTTGAGCAGTTTTACAATAATTCAAAATGGCCAGAATTCTTTCATCCTGACATCTTGAAATTCTGACCTTGAAGAAATTGTCTATACGATCTGCTACTAATTTAAGCTTCCTTGCTGCTTTCCTTTTCAAGAACTAATCTCAGTCTTGGGCTTTTTTCTTTAATATCACACTTCCATAACCTTCAATAAATTCCTTTTTTATTATTTTCATATTTTTAAATTTTTTTCAATTACAGTTGACATTTAATATTATTTTATATTAGTTTCAGGTGTACAGCATAATGGTTAGACAATTTACAAAGTGGTCCCCCTGAAATTTCAAGTACCCACCTGGCACCATACTCATTACAATATTATTGACTATATTCCCTATGCTGTACTTTAATATCCCTGTGACTATTTTGTAACTACCAATTTGTACTTCTTAATCCTTCACCTTTTTCACCCGGCCCCAAACCCCTCTTCCATCTGGCACCCATCAGTTTGTTGTCTGTATCCATGAGTCTATATGTCTGTTTTGTTTTTTCATTTATTTTGACTTTTAGTTTACACATGTAAGTGAAATCATATGGTATTTGTCTTCCTCTAGCTGATTTATCTTACTTAGCATAATATTCTCTAGGTCTGTCCATGTTGTTGCAAAAGGTAAGATTTCATTCCTGTTATGGCCAAGTAATATTCCATTTTATATATATACACCACGACTTTTTATCCACTCATCTACTGATGGGCACTTGGGTTACTTCCATATCTTAGTTGTAAATAATGCAATGAACAAAGAGGTGCAAATATCTTCTCAAATATTAGATTTTGGGTTTCTCTGGATGTATGCCCAGAAGGAAATACATTCCTCTTTCTTCCCTTGAAGTTTCCTGGAGTCTGTTTGTTGCTTGAGCTAAATTACCCCTAACTGAATAATAAGTAATGTTCTGTTATCAAACGTGAAGTCTCTCAGGTCCAGGCCTGCTTGGCCAAAATGAACTTGCTGCTGCTTCTCCATCATGCAGGCAGAGAGATGCCCATTAATGAGCTCATGAAGTTGAGTAATAGTTTCCGACAATTGCTTTTCAGTTTCCCAAGAGCCCTAATTAAAATCCTTTATTTGTCTCCAACTCAGGCAACCTTTGCTGCGGAGGTGAGGATCCTTGAAGGACATGAAGTAAAATTAACCTTCAAATTAATCTGAAGATTAATTTCACCTGAGGAAAACACTTCAGCATGATTCTAACTGATAACACTGTAAAATATAGCCATATTAAAAAGTCAAGTAAAGCAGAAGTTGACCCCAAGCAAATATTTTTCCATTTTCAGGGCAAATAATTCTCTTAGAAAACTACACACTCATGTTTCACCTCCATGGTAATCTTCATTTTTCATTATCAAGTCGTATGGCTTTTTACATTTCTACCTCAATAGTGACTTTGGAGAGTCATGGAAGCTTTAAGCTGTCTATACTGTCCAAAACAGACAAAGAAACATGTATAATGAAGGGGAAATGTTGGAAACAGGCACTATTTACAAGTACCGACTTCTATGCAGTGTGGCTAATTATGGCGGACAGAGAAAAACAGGTCTAATTGTCTGACACAGCAACTGCCAAACATGGCACAAAACGGCCAGAACTTAGACACAGAGCAGGGTGCAAGCTAATTTTCTGGCAGTCCACATGACCAAAGATCATTTTATTATTAAATCATAAATTTAAAACCATGCCCTGCTCCCATTCATATTTCTTCAGGATTTTTCCCTCTGCAACATTATTACCAGCTCCCATATTTCAAGCACCTTTGTTGATCTTGAGATCAAGCCAGAGATCCTTCTTCTTTCTCATTAGCAAAATGTTTCTTGGGAATGACCATGTTTTGCCACATTCTCCCAATATATTATCTATGACAATAATAAAAAACATGCATTTGGAAGCTTAATAAACTCAGGTCACTCAGTTTCCATTGAAATAGCTGGAGCCCAGTGGCCTAAAAAGATGGCTGCATACTTGAATAGTTTTCCTTGGATAGTAACAGATAGAGAGACCTGACTTAGGCAATGGAAGAGTCCTGCCCAGTGAGTCTCCTGTTACTTTAATGCATCTCATGGATTAGTCTCATTGTTGGGAACTAATGTTGAATGACATTTTTATATTGAAAAATATATTATGAAATAGTCTATCTAAGCACTTTGTATAAAGAATAAAGTACCTAGGTGTTCACCTTGGGAAAAGGAGTTGCTTCATTATTATTAGTTAAACACTGTAAAAGGTCTTAGATTTCGCTCTAATTAAAAGCTAACAGCCCTGGTTGATGTGGCTCAGTGGATTGAGTGCCAGTCTGTGAACTGAAAGGTTGCTGGTTTGATTCCCAGTCAGGGAATATGCCTGGGTTGCAGGCCAGGTCCCCGGTTTGGGGCTTGCAAGAAGCTACCGATTGATGTATCTCTCACACATCGATGTTTCTCTTCCTCTCTTTCTCCCTCACTTCCCCCCTCAAATAAATAAATAAATAAATAAATAAATAAAATATTTTTTTAAGCTAACATATTAGCCTGCCAAAGTTTCATGGATGTTGGCAAAAGACAGAAGACTCCTGAGTTAGGGTCACTGTTATTCACAGCATACATCAAGCAGCAACAGTTCCCCCTGTCCCCAAGTATCACAGAAGTGACACATATGGGCCCAGTAGGCTGTGTTCTCAGAGGAACCCTGAGCTTAGGGAACCCACATCTTTTATAATGGACAATAGGCATGCCTGCCCTCCAGAGGGGACATCATCTTTATCATACTGAACTATAAGGAAATATGTCCTTCACTCAGGACAGAGACACTGTATCTTCCAAGGTTGTTCACTACACAGACATCTTTGAAAAGACAGCACAGAATAAAGGCAGTCAGTGCCTCTGTGCACAAGACATGCAGAAACATAAGAGCCCCAACAGAGAATTGTCTCCTCACATTACTGACCTCTGTACAGTTTCCCATAGATTTTATAGATTGTTTTTAGGTAAAGTATAACCCAAAGTGGGCAATAACTATTAAATCTCAGTTCTCAGAAAGAGACCCATCACTTAGTCTTCCCCCTCCAGGCATCATGGTCTGAGATTCACTCGTCAGTAGGAACCACCTGGCTCAGGGATGTCTCCTTGAGGATAACTGTAAAGCTTTTTAGTTTTGTAAATTCAAGACATTAAATATACTCTTGTGAATGACTAAACATACCCTATTGAATGAAATATATGTAAAATACGTGATTTACTAAAAATGTAGGTATATCTGCCATTTTTGTGGGTATAGCATGACATATATTGTGCTGAGTACTTTGTACACAGTGTATTTTATTAAAGTAATTGATGCTATTATCTCCATAACTGATATAAAAAAAGAAACAAGGCTCACTGAATGCATTATCCAGTATAACTGTAAATGCCAAGAGGGGATCTGAACAGATGTCTGGCCAACGTCAAATTCAGGTGCCTATCTACAATGCTACACTGCCCTTTCAAATAGTTACTTGGTGCTTAAATGTATGTGGACACATGAAAAAAATCATAAAGTTATCAATATAATTAGAGTGGTCTCTTCTTAACTATCCATCCCATCTTTTTAAAGGATTGGTAAACCCTTCATTGGGACCAGCCAGTGTCGTAATGTAGTTCTGTGACTCTCCATGTTATTCCTATACTCTTAGGGCTACAATGAGATTCCACCATAAAGATCTGCTCAATAAACTGCTACCAAGTCTTATACTCCAGAGAATAAGCATACAGTCCCTTTAAATCATTGGCCAAAATTAACTTGCTGATTTTTCTTGAATAGTACAGTGATGTAATTAAATTGCTTGGGCTTTAAGTCATGTCCTAATCATCTTTGACCTACAAATCTACAACCCTTTCTGATCTACACTGACCCCATGGATCTAATCAAATTTTTGTCTAAGGGGTTATGTACCAAATACAAATGTTAATATTGTACTGAAAATTCAGGGCATGGCAGGAACAAATATCACAGCGGGACAATTCGTTATCCAATAATTTCATGGAAACTGGTTCCATAACTTGATTAACAGGGAGAGTGTCCATTAAATGAATACAATACTATAACATCAGAACACTCAAGGTCAGCAAGGACAGACAAACACACCTCCAGGTTAAAAATAAAAACTTGTTTCTAAGAACAAGACCTGGGTTTTGGTAAGAGAAGAAATACTCTCTTCTCAACATAGTTAGATGGCCTTGTTTTCAAGAATAAACCCTGTCCACATTTGAGAAAATATTTATAGCTCAACTAGTAAAGAAATTGTCATTGTTGGAAAGTTTCAAAAGAAACGTGAACTTGTATCCCTGCTTACACTTGCTCATGAGGCTGGGGTCCATCCTTCTTTTCTGTCTTGCTCCCACTTTGGGGAACAGCAAGAAGTAATGTCCTCTTAGCTAAAGCCCAGGGTGTTCAGAAAGGGACCAGGCTGTGTGACAGGAGAGGTGGTAATTTCCACAGGGCATTAGAGTTGTCAGAGTGAGAGACTTGAAAAGGGGGCAGTCTGAATATGAATCTCAAGGCAGAAGATCCTGTTTGGCGTGTACAAAACTCCCAGAAAGGGCCATGGCCACCTCCTTACTTGAGCCGTAGGCTTAAGGAGTCTTTTATTTGAGATGGGAGAGGAAATTTAGTTGCCTAGACCTATAACCTGTGTTTCTCCTGTATTATAATATTCCTCTGAAATTATCCTAACCCTTCGGTAAATAAGTTTGCATGTGCCTATGAATTCTGATAGATGAGTCTTTTGGACTGTGAAATAACAAGGTGTGGCCCCATTTGTAACTAGACTTGAATGCAGAAGGCAACTGTACTCCTCAGATGGCCCAGAGACACAGTCATCAGCTAGTGGTAATCCTGGATTCTACAGTCACGTTCTGCAGGAAACAACCTAGGACTGTTTGCAAGTCTAGTGAGGGCAGCTTTGGCAGAGGGGCTCACTGACCTCTAGGCTACATCTGTTAGGCTCAAGCTCCAGCTTTCAAACTGCATTGTTATTTCTATTGCTGGAATCCTTCCTGAGTCTATTCGCCATTGCATTCATTTGTGCTAAGTTTGGGCTTGCAAAGTGGTGGAAACCAGACACAATGGGAAACAAATGACCTGTCTTCCAACAGAAGATACGTTGTAGACCCATTTGCCCCTTGCCAGGAAGAAAATGGCTTTCAGAAGAGTTCTTGGTTCTCTGAGATATTTTGTTTAATATTTTCTTTAATGTTGACTCGGGTATGTGTGTTGAATCAATGAAGGGAAGAATTAAGGAAAAAAAGACAAGGAATTCATATTTAATGTCCCGTGTTAGCTGTCTTACTTATATTTACTAATTAATAGTCAGTTCAAACATGCATTAGTATACCAATTTGAAATTCAGAACAAAAACAGTAAGGCTCCGATATATTAGATAATGTGTTCAAATTCACGTAAGTACTTAGGGCAGACCTAGGATTTAAACTCAGGTCTAGTCCAAACTCTATGCAAGTTCCACAACTGGGTTAATGTATTTTGTAAAGCACAGACATAAAATATCCAGTGAAGGTGGGATGTCATAAACATATCTTTGCAGAATTTTTCAGGAAATGGTACAGCAATTTGGAACTGGCTTAGTGGGTAAAATGATTTCTGACAGGTATATACCTACCTGAACCTCTCTACAGAGAAAGGTGTGCTTGAACTCCATAGTAAATGCCTTTAACAAAAACATTCCAGATCATGGCCAGCTTTTTCCTCAAGCAAACCAATGCTTACTAAAAGAACTCTAGGGTGCCCTGAAATTGCTAACCCAGGACAAAGTTAGCAAAATCTAGGGGGACAGAGACAGGTATGAGATGTCTGGAGCAGTATTGTTCCCAAATCTTTTCACCAGGCACAGAAGGTGTCACACAACCCTACAGTTAGCAATATTTAATTACTACCTACCAGTGTTCTGGGGATCATTAACATACAAATAATTGTTCAGATGTTCATGTTAACAACAAAGTAGTGAAGGGATGGGAAACAAGGAGACAAAGAACAAGGTTTCTCAATAAAAGCATTGGGGAAGGGTGGGAGTGGGGTGGGCAGACGGCAGCCAGGGGTGAAGCCAGCGTTGTGCAATTATTTTCTCTTTTTCCCCGATATGCAACTTTAAGATGTCAACAGAACACCATTATCCGTGGGATCTTTGCTTTAATCACTGAGGACTTTCAAGGGAGGTTATTAAGGCAAAGCAGGGGTTACTGACCAAGGGCTCTATGCCAGTCTGAAAAACAAGTCAGGGGAATGTTTTTTCCAGGGGTTCCACGGAAAAATAATGGATCCCTAGGGTACAATGTTCTTGACAATGTTAGTGAGCTTATGAAATGTGCATGCCATGAAACGCTTCACCTGATCTCAAGACTCTAGTTTATTATGATATTTATTGAGTGGTTACTATGAGCCTGGCGGTCTTCTAGGTGCTCTTTGTGCTACATAAAAACATCTAATCTTCAGCAAAAATACCTCTAGGAGATGACATTCTCATTTTACAAACCTCCCAGAGGGGTTAAGAACTGGAAAAAGAACCAGTCGGTGGTGTGAATGGGTTTCAAACCCAAGTTAGTTTGATTCCAAAGCCAGTGCATGTTCCATTAAACCAACAACTTCTTGCTAGTTGGGGGGGGGGGGGGGGGGGCGGGGGAGGCTGGGATTATCTTTAAGGTTTGTGTCAAAACGCTTTAAACCACAGAAATTAATAAATGCTCCTGTAGTTGTGCAGTTTCAGGCCTCACTGTTCAGATCACAGAGTATTTTCCAGAATAGCAAGGACTCATAATAGCTTTGGGAGTAAAGCCAGCAAGGTCTGGGGGCTGAACCTCTTGTATGTGTTAACTGCACCTAGAAGGTAAAGAGCTTTGGGTCAAGTATTTGCACACACAGCAAAATATATCCTTCCCCTCAAGAGCCTCTGTCCCAACACTGATGGGGAAACTGACGCCAGCCTTCTCCTCACAGCGCTTGGCAAGGACTCACTCAAGGGATCTTTGAGCCCCTTCCGCCAGAGTGCTTGGGGCTTCCCTTGATTGAGCAGCCCTCCCACCCCACCTGATTCCCCTCTGGAGTCAGTGGAGTTCCTGGTTTATGGGCTCACGGTGATGGGCTCCGGGGTGTCAGAACAAGTATCCTGAGAAGGATGAATGTGCCTTCTCTTCCATGTGCTCCGGTCACACCAAGACTTCTCTCCAAGTTCCAAATATACCTCAAGTTTTCAAGTCCTCAGCCTTTGTACACACGGTTCCTTTCTACTGAGTGCTTAAATTCTCTCTCCATTGCACAGAAGGCAAACACATTCACTTTCTTTTTAAGCATCAAACCACCATTCTCATGAGTGCAAACACTAGACTGGAGAACTTGGCTGGGTCCTGACCCAAGCCTCATCTTTAGGATCCACCCAAGGAGAAAGTCAGGGAAGACTCTGGAAGACGGCAATTAAAGTGGATGAAAAATGCAGAGAAATACTTTCTATCTATTGTTATACTCTGTGGTAGGGAAAAAATAAAATGATTTCATTTTAGAATTGAATTTTCTCTGATAACCAGGGATGGGGATCATTTGCAAGCTGGCTTCATGAATGTATATCAAACTTAGAAATGTGGAGGCTTTAGGTCTGCTCATTAATTTATATTTAAGTTTTTACTAGGAAATTTATTACTTTGACCTATTGCTTTATAGCCTTAATATTTTTAGGAATAATATCTGGAAAAAATGTATAAGTGTTATAATATGGGTGAATATTACACAGAATATCACGCTCCAAGTTTAAAATAACAACAGCTAACATTTATTTAGCACTTACTACGTGCCAGGCACTGTTCCACACACTTCAAAGAGAGTAACTTATCGGAGACCATTCTGCATGGCGTGGGCCCAGCTCCCACTCCGAAAGGCCAGTGGGGAGCAAGGTCCAGCACACAGGACCCACGCCCATGGATAGGTTCTCCTGTGGGGAATCAGGCCTGCATTGTACCTAGGCTGCTATGAGGCTTGCTTTTGCTAAAACTCCCTCACCCTGAATTGAGGTAGCAAACGTTTACTGCATATTTTTAAAGTAACTTCCTAAAATCTATGCTGAACCTTCCAAGGACCAGTGTAACCAGCTTAACCACTTTTCCCTTTACATTTGCAAATATCCTTCCTCTTTTATGTAATTGGCAACACCCTCTCCCTTGCCTTCTATAACCCCCTAAAGCGAACCTGTGCATAGTAAATGAGGACCATCCTCAATGTAATGTGCCCAGAAAAGCACTAAAAGCCTGGCAAGGCAAGAGTAGAGGTGCTCTCCTCTTAAGAGAGTGGCCAAGCCTTCGCTTTCCTCCACAGGACTCGGTAGTCTGTGTGAATTTGTCCATTGCCGCCACAACACACGGATCCTGCCGAGGGCTGGGATCTGCATCAGTAACTCATTTATTTCTCCAAACAGACTATTGGGCTACAATTGTCCTGTGTTATATAACTTAGGAAACTGAGGCACACAGGGTTGAATGCACTGCCCCGAGACAATCCCACTTGGAATTCTGGGCCTGGCATCCAGGCCTTAGCACTCTTTTTCTTGACATCACACAACCCAAGTCTTCATTTTTCAGATCCTCCAACATTAAACTATGGTTAATTTTATTTCCACTACCATGCCACAACATCTGACGATGCCCAAGTAAGTATATGTAATGAGAAATACAGATTAAATAAGGTTACTCGTCCATTCATTTGTTCTGTACGTCCATTAACATTTACCCATTCTCGGCTAAGGGTGGGCAGTTCTGTGCCAGGTGGACAAGAGATAAAAATGAATAGAACACAGTTCTGGTTTAGAGAACCTCAGCCAAGTGCTAGATTTATAAGAAGTCTGAAGTTTATATCCAACTGTTTCATTCCTCTTGTCCTCTTGCTCCTTCCTGCCTCTCCCTTCAAGAGCCCTTCTGACTTTAACATCATGGCAGTAATTTAATATTGTTATCAATGCTGGGAAAACATAACTCAATAGAAAAAGAACTCAGTTACTATTATGCTATCAACTTTAATGCAAATCTCATCCAATCCAACACTTATGGTCATGCCAGGCTCATCAGTACTGGACTTGCAATGAGTGAGTATTCTGTTCACAATAACATGCGAGAGATGACTCATTAGCTACCTTTGTTCAGAGAAGGAAGCTCAGTGAAGCTTGGGTAAGGCAGGTGTCTTTCCCAGGCCTCTCAATATGTGGCTGAGTGAGCCAGGAGTTATCTGACTATAAAATCCAAACTCTTTCCACTAGTGTTTCAAGTCTCTTCTTTGTAGAACCTATATGTATCCAATCTTTTTTCCTGAACATGGTTTTGGCTTTGAATGTCTGCTCCCTTTCCTTTCGTGGTAAGACTGAACAAACTCCTGTGGTATACAGTACATAACTTTGGACTCAATTGACCTGGAAGGAAACTGCAAAGTTTCCTTTGCCGGCCTCCTTGCTGAGGCTGGAGCCAGCCTGAAGCAGCCAGATCCCTTCCCCTCTCATCTGAGGCCCATCCTGGCCCCCTTCAAGGTTTCCAGAGCCAAAAGCATTTCCCAAGCAGCAGGCGGCCTCAGCCAAAACCTGAGTCTGTGTTCGGAGCATGTGTCTCTGTGTAGGAGAAGGGGGGACAGTCCTTCTGCTCCCCAGCTGAGGTTTGGTCTGTATCTTCCCAACACACCAGCTCAGGACCCCTGCACAGCCCAGGCAGGCTCTTTGTACATCCTCTCCTCCCTTCTTCACAGAATATACTTAGGACCATCAGCCTAACCCTGGAGGAGGCTGGGGCGGGAAGAGAGTGTGGGGCCAACCACCACACCCACTTCCCCTCTCCCATGTAGTTATAGAGTCTGGTTTTCCTTTTTTTTGGCTGCTAACTACATAGTTCCATGTCATTTCCTATTTCAACAGCTTTTATCCAATCCTGGAATGTAGTCAGAACATTTAACTTCCCACTTAAATATGAAAGGATTGGGCTGTAATCTTTTTTGGACTAAAATTCTGTCTTTCAATCAGTCTTAACAGCATTTAGCCTAATAATAAAGTTGAAGGCATCAGAGTCCAGTTCTGGACATGCAGAATGAATGACTGCCTCTATGAAGGAAAAAGGGAGAGGCCACTCCTTGCAGAGGACTGAGGAGTAACCTTTTTTTAATACCATATTGAGAGCTTGAATTCTGAACACTGAATTCTGCTTTTCACCATGACCCGAGTCTCCCTCTGCAGGAGTCTGAGAGTCTGCAGGAGTCTCAAAGATGTGCTAATGTACAATTTGTGTTTGTGAGTTTGTGATTTTCCATACACACATACAATTGCTGTCACTGAGTGGAGGAATATATTTAATAATTAGTCCCAACATTTCTCCAGTGCATGGTGTTAGCTACACTAAATACATTATCTCTGATATATCATTGGCAAATATGTTCTTCCATACAGTGGGTTCCCTTTTCATTTCACTGATGGTTTCTTTAGCCGTGCAGAAGCTTTTTAATTTGATGTAGTGTCATTTGTTTACTTTTCCTTTGTTTCCCTTGCCCTAGGAGATGTATTGGCAAAAATATTGGTGTGTAAGATATCTGAAATCTTACTACTTATGTTTTCTCCAGAATTTTTATGGGACCATGACCTATATGTAAGTCTGTTATCCATTTGGTGTTTATTCTAGTATAAAGTATATTGGTTGTCTAGTTTCATTTTCTTTTTCTTTCTTTTTTTTTTTTGCATGTACCAGTCCAGTTCTCCCAACACCATTTATTGAAGACACTGTCTTTATTTTATGCTCTTGCCTCCTTTGTCAAATATTTATTGACCATAAAGGCATGGGCTTATTTCCAGGCTCTCTATTCTCTTCCATTGGTCTATCTGTCTATGTGTCTCCAAAATACATATGGAACTCATATGACTCAACACCAGGAGGACAAAAAATCTAATTAAAAAATAGGCAAAGGACCGGAATAGGCACTTTTCCAAGAAGGACATACAGAGGGCCCATAGACATATGAAAGGATGCTCAACATCACTAGCAGTAAGAGAGATGCAAATTAAAACCATAATGAGATACCACCTTACACCTGCCAAAATGGCCATCATTAATCAATATACAATGAGTGCTGGAGAGGATGTGCAGAAAAGGGAGCCCTAGTGCACTGTTGGTGGGAATGCAGACTGGTGCAGCCACTGTGGAAAACAGTATGAAATTTCCTCACAAAATTAAAAATGGAACTGCCTTTTGACCCAGCGATTCCACTTCTGGAAATATATCCAAAGGATACCAAAAGCAGTGTTATTTACAATAGCTAAAATTTGGAAACACCCAAAGTGCCCACCAGTAGATGAGTAGATAAAAAAAGTTACGGAACATGTGCATGATGGAATACTATGCAGCTGTAAAAAATAAGGAATTCCTACCTTTTACAATAGCATGGATGGAACTGGAGATTATTATGCTAAGTGAAATAAACTAAGTGAAATAAGTCAATGAAAGACAAATACCATATGATCTCACTATAACTGGTATCTAAAGAATAAAATAAACTAACAAGTGAAGTAGAATCAGAGGCAAGGAAACAAGGAGCAGACTGATAGCTGTAAGAGAAGAGAGGGGAGGTTAGGACTGGTTGAAAGAAGGTGAAAGAATTAGACAAAGAATTATATGCATCATCCATGGAAATGGACAACAGTGTTAGATTGACTGTGGAGAGTTGGGGCTGGGGTTCGTGGGGCAAAAGGGGAAAACTGCACAACTGTAAAAGCATAAACAGTTAAAAAAATAAATACATACATTATCTCAGAGTGACATAATGATGCCCATATTAAAAATGAATAATCTGCACTTGAGCAAGTTCAAATAGCCTGCCAATATAACAAGCATATGTACCCAAAATAAAAGTTGGGACTGGGGATTTATACATGGCCCATGCCTTTGACCACATTGGAGTACTTCCAGTTCAGCTGCCAACAGAATCATCTACACCAAGTGGAATACATAGTGGAAAAATACAAGGGAATGGACCTTTGTTGAGAACCTATTATGTACCTGGCACTGTATTCAACATTTTGTAAACTTCAAATAATTTAAGCTTGCAGGATTAGGTGTTACTGTACCCAGGTACCAGATGTCCTTATGGTTTTGTAACTTGCTAGGGAGAAGATTTAGGGCTCACATCAGGTATGTCTGATTCCTAATTCAGTGCCTCATGATGAAAGACTCTGGGACTAATTTTAAAACTAACCTTAAGCTGAGATGGTTTATTAGGTGGAAGGCTCTCTCCGTTCCCATATTTCTTCCACAGTGACCTCTGGGATTCTGTGTTATGATTCAGTCATATTCAGACAGATCTTGCCTAGTTATTTCTATGGCAAATGACCAAATTATGAATTTCTTGAGAGTATGTTATCATCTCCTCAAAAACTCCTAGAACATTGCCTAAAACTAAAATGAGCTCAAATAAATATGGGAGGGACGAATGAATGAATGAATGGTACATATTTTTGTAAGTACGTACATTTTACCCATACCTTTATGCAGATTTTCATTAAGTGGGTTCCTTAATTACCTGTATCAAATTCACCTTACGCACTTGTTAAGATCAATTCATCAGCACATCCCTGACCTTTTTTTTTTTTCAAAGACTTTATTTATTTTTAGAGAGAAGGGAAAAGAGAGAGAAAGAGAGGGAGAGAAACGTCAATGTGTGGTTGTCTCTTGTGTTCCTCCAAATGGGGACCTGGCCCACAACCCAGGCATTGCCCTGACTGGGAATTGAACTGGTAACCCTTTGGTTCAAAGGTTGGCACTCAATCCACTGAACCACACCAGCCGGGGCTGCATCCCTGACCTCTTGAATCTGAATCTCTAAACTGAATCCCAGAAGTCTGCATTTCAAGGTAGAGATGATTCCAAAGAATACAATATTTATGACCTGTGTTATGGAGCAAACCAGCTTAGCAAACAAATTTCCTCAGGGAGTAAGCCTGGGGCCGTCACACCCTGGAAGGGTCTTACACAAGGGCAAAGCAGAGCAAAAAGGAACCTCTGAGATATCATCTCACCTGGCCAGAGCTGATTGTCAGGTTGGAAATTGAATTGCCTGATGTCTTTTTAAAATCTCTTTCAGCCCTAACTGATATTTGATTTTTAATTTAAATGTAATTTTATGAAAAGAATATATAGGCATAATTTTAAAAGTCAAATTGTGTTAATAGGCTTGTTAAAAACACTCAGTCCCCTCTGCTTCATTCATTTTCTTTTCCCCAGAGGCAACCCCCTTTTAAATTTGTAAAATTATTTCTTTAAAAAATGGTCTTCATTTTTCTAGAACCTAATGTATTCATTTAATTTAGACTTTGTTATTAGTCCTATTTTAGTGAATGACAACTTTAGCTCTTTTATGTTCCGCCTCCCCTCCTCCATATGCCATATTACAGTGTATATGAACATTGCTGAGTGCTCAAACTGCCGACTCTGGTTACACATCTTTCCTCGCCCAGTTCTTGGTTTCTCTTGGGTTTAATAATGTCTTTGTTTTCTTTTTTAAAATCTATTTGTTTTTAAACTCTCTAGTTAAATCTCCTCTCACTTTCAAAATCCTTACTTTTTTAACGTAGATAATCTTATTTGTATTATCCATCCACCTGATCCAATTGACATAGATTGCTCTTTAGACATTTAACTTTGTTATCTTAGAACTTCCCTTTGCACTTAGCAGAAAATTCCCCTAGCAGTAAGTTTCCCTAGCAGAAAATTTCCTTGTCTGCTACCTGTATTGAATCTTAGTTCTGTTTTTTCTTTCTTGATTTACTCTCATTTTATTGGAAAACATCCTCGAGTAACTGACTGAGAAAAATCATACTGAAGTGAAAATGTTTGAAACTGCAATTCTGAAAACACCTTTATTCTACCAAAATATTTGACATTTAGTCTTTATGAGCAGAAAACTGTGGATTGAAGATCACTTCAAAACTTGAAGGCACATTGCCTTCTACCTTCCAACAAGGCTGTTAAGAAGTCATAGCATTCTGATACCCAATTAATTTTATGTGTGAATCCATTTTTATTTTCTATTTCTTGGAAATTTTTAGATATTTGTTTTTGTTTCAACTATGTCTTGGGATGGGTACTCAGTGAGCCTTTTCAATGTGAAGATATTTGCCCTTTTGGTTTTGTTTTCCTTCTTTGGTTATTTCTTTCATATTTTTTTGCCTTTTTAAAATAAATTGTGTTAGGTTTATCCTCTTCCTTACTATTTTTTATTTTTGTCCACCTACTTATTTTGTTCCTGGATAACATTATTATCTAAGTACTTTAGTGAGGTGGGTTTTTTTTCATTTAAGCTACTGTATTTTTTAATTCCCAAGAGCTTTAGATCATTTTTCAGATTTTTTACAAAACACTCTGCTCTAGATTGCAGATATCAACTATCTAGTTTTCTCAAAGGTAGACTATTTTTCTTTCCTTATTTTCTTTTTGTTGTGCTAGGAGACTTTTCAGAGAAAAAGGAGTTAGAAATACCTTTACCCCAAAATTTTGAAAATAATCTCTTTCATTCTATAGGTGCACAGGGAGTTAAAAAAGAAGTTACACTTTCACATGACTATTTTTTTACATCTATGATTGCACAGAGCTTTATGATTCTATAGGTGCACAGGAAGTTAAAAAAGAAGTTACACTTTCACATGACTATTTTTTTACATCTATGATTGCACAGAGCTTTATGAAATGCCATATGAAGAAAAGAAGAACACATTTTATTATTACCAGGGAAAACTCAACTTATTCTAATGGGGTAGATCTGACTGCAGATACAAGGTGTCCTAAATCCAAATTTAAGACGTTTTATCTTAATTAGAAAAGTGGTTCCCCCCAAATCATCCATGTTCACACTCACCTAAAGAGCTTAACAAAATCCTGGGCCTCATATCAGATCTGTCAGATCAGGAGTCCCTTAGTGTGAAACCCCAAATCTGCATTTTTTAGAAGTTTCCCAGATGACTCCAAGGCCAAGTTGGCAAACTCCTGCAAGAACATATTGTTGTGCCCTTAACCCTACTCAGGTGATGGTGACTAAACCTTTTTATCTGTTTCTCACAATAGTATTCCCGCAAGACTAGCTCACTGGCAATTTGGAGCAGAGGGAAGGATTGCAGCTGGGTCAAAGCTCTATTGCATCACATTGCTGTTGGATGTACCCATGAAACTGCACCAGCCTCCTTTGCCTTATATTCCACTTGTCACAGCCAAGAATAAAGGGCTTCATGTGATACAACTACATTTTATTTACTCTTGTTAGCCTCATTTGATGCCACTATTTTCTATTTTTTCCCACTAGGCTTCTCCCAATGTAAATGATACCTATATTCTGTACTCCAGTAGCGATCTTTCTTCCTTCACCCCACCAAAACACATGCTATCATATCTTCTAGCCTTTCCACGTGTTGCAACAATAAATGGTATTACTGCCTTACCCCATACACTATTATCTTTCAAAAAAAAAAAGCAATAATATGTGGAATGGATCAGGGTAAGGAGCTCCAATGTGACACACTATTTTATCTTGAGTACCCCCATTTTCTGCTTGTTTTTATTCCTTCAGGGTACACACAAAGATCCCCAGCTGTTTTTACATAGTTCTAATATGACACTCACCAAGAATGTCTCTGCCTCCTTTATTTTTATCACAATCACTTGGAGTCACAGCCTTGCAGCAAACACACTCCAAATTCATATTTGTTAAGGGAGACTAACACTAACACAATTGCAGAATACCCATTTTATTCCCCCAGCCTCGCAACTGCTGGAAAAAGTAAGACATTATAGTTAGTAGTCTGATCTTGAACTTGCATTATAAATAAAATGTAACAGCAGATTTAATTGCTGAGAATCAAAGCCTTAGTTACACAAAACAATACTCTACCAGGGAATTTGTTCGGAAAAAGAAGTGCTTTTTTGGAACAGATCTGTTCTTTCTTCTCATTACAGAAACAGTTGAGTGTGCGTGTAACCTAATGTTAGCCCCTCCTTCACTCACCAGGCAAAACCCCAAGGATGTAGAGCTCAAGTTGTCATCATGATACACACCTGATTCATGTGTTCCTTTGCTGCACATAAAAGGGGGGCAAAGGGGAAAAATAGGCTGAGCTTAGTAATAGAAAGGGACACTGTCATATTGTGGGGAGTATGAATGAGAATAGTGTCATCACGATATGACACTTTCAATGACCAATTTAGATTCAGTGAAAACACCAGGTAGTATTTGTAAAGCCATGGCCTCCCAAGAAGTATTGTTAAGGAATTGCCTAGAATGTCTATATGTGAATAATTGTTTATTCTCAGAAACGCAGGCCAATCCTTTATGCACATACTCAGATATCACTGCACCAGGCCTGGCAGCGACCAGAAAGAAAACATGCAGTTCTCTTTGTAGGTCAAATCCCAAGGCCAAGGAGCTTCAGGAACATGTATAAATGTTCTTGCCCTGAGAACGAAGGCCTTAGGAGGATGTGTACATACAACATAGAAGTCACAGACAGAAATACCCTAGGAGCCTGGAGGAGTAATTGAGACTGCCTAAAGATGCCTTAAAGTTCAAGTCCCCATGAATGGAGGATTAATTAATTTAGTCTGATCTTGACTGATTGATCTGTAATTGATTTAGTCTGATCTTTAGACATTAGAGTGCCAAGAGCTGAGTCGTCAGCCTTTGGGCCATGAGCCTGTGTAAAGGGGTAGAGAATTCTTAGGAAGTGAGCACTAGACTCAGCTCGTCCTGTTGGTTTCACCATGCCCAGTACACACATAATGAATCAAAGCTAGTTCACTTTTGTATAATTATCAAAACCTAGTTCAGCACGGGACAGATGTGAATTCCAAATGATGTACATAATTGATACGAACCAAGAACCAGAGGTCACATAGGAATTTGAGTGAGAGCTAATATATAGGACCCCAACAAGAGCTAATGGGATCCAACCACTATTAAGCATTAACATATCCAAACCTGTAAATAATAATAGCTCATATTTGCACAGCATTTTATAACTATCCCACTTGATCATAACTCCCCTGTAGTCTGGGCAGGGATTGTTCTATTTTTCAGATGGGAATATTGAGGCCCAGGAAAGCTGAAGTTTTCTGACTTCCAAGCCAAACTGTATTTGTTTTCCTATCAACCAAGAAAACTTAATTTGAACCAATTCTAATTTGATTTCACACCTACCCTCACGCTCTACCTCACACCTCTCCACATGATAATGCTTCTCATAGTAATTTAACTATTTAAAAATTTAAATAGTTAAGGTTAGAGGAGACCACCACTCACTTGAATACCAGCACCACTAACGCTGTATGAGAATCGTCTGCAGAAGTGGCCAGTGTTGTGGACTGGCCGAGGCCTTCCCTCCCACCGCATGTCAGTGTTAAATTCTGTGAGAGGTGACATCCTACAATATGCAGAGCTTTTCGAAGTTCCCCATCATGGGTTCCAAAAAGCAAACACAGGGGCTGACCTCCTTTAGTGTGAAATTCCCACTCTAAACATCTCCCACAGAAAGTGGCCTTTGGGTGCCCTGCCTGTAATGAATGGGGTTGGAAGAATGCACTGGCCTTTTCTGGCACCCAGAAACCAGAGACATTCCTCCCCCAGCGACTTCACGTGTAGCACTGAGAACATGAATCTTGGATGCCATTTCAGAAGGAACCACGAGCCATTTATTCTTAGTTTGAAATTGGCAGGCTTTACGATTTGGGGAGTTTTTAATAGGACTAGCAGAGGAACCAACGTTAGGGATTATTTTCTCAGTGTGGGGTTAGATGTGTAATGCATATGTTTGCCCTGAGGACCCTAAACCACATACTATAAAACTTTGTTAAAATACCTTTCTCCTCAACTATTAACATTTTCCTGTGCATATTGTTCGTTTGTAATAGTCCCAGCCAAAAGTTTATAAAGCTATGTTCCCCCACAGACCATTATTTTTGTGCTAATTAATTAGCAAAACCAATATCACAGATATGAAATTCCAAGCTCCAGTTACTCAGTTTGGCCGAAAATCTGTTTTCCTAATTATTGACTACTTTCTGCTACTTCAAGTCCACCACCTAAGTTCTTGGACAGAGCTGGTCGCTGGGAGTCAAGGAGGTCTTCAATGGCAACCCAGTTCCACCGTGAACAAGGGAGAGGGAGGAAGGGCTTGCAGCTGCCGGGCCGCTGAGGATTTGGGAGGAAGTCAGAGGAAGAAAAAGAGGAGATTTGCAGGACAGATTTAAAAAGGAAAAAGACTAAGAGCATTTGACAAAATTTCGGGGAGATGCAATCCTCTCAAATTACTAAGCACATATCCCATTACAGGCAAAGCAGTCTTCCAAAGGTGTGTGTGTGTCCGGGGAAGGATGGCTTAGCTCCCCCGGAAAATACCCTGTATTTTTACTGTTGTCGTGGTCTCCTGCGCTTGATCATTTGGCTTGGTCCTACTTCTGAATTTCTGGAGCTAACTTTTTGTTTCTAATTTGGCAGAAATTTAAAAAGATTGTTTTCTCATTACTCTCAGTATTTAGGATTTACATTGAATATTTGATTGTTTATATTTGAGGGCACACACACACACACACACACACAAGTGAGATTTTGAAATCTGTCCAAGCTGTGATTTAGTAATACGTCCACAGGCTTGGCAGATTTGACATGGCACAAGGAGGAGTGATTTGTGAAAAATAGAACTGTGACATGTTTTCACCCCGCCACACTGAGACAATTCAATAAGCCACTGAACTATAACCTGAAAACCAAACAAATACATGCATACAGACATATGTCAAAAAACAGAGGTCAACATAACAAATAAACATGGGAAATACATGCATACCTTCCACACTTATTATATATATCATGTATTTATTATAGTTACAGTAGTGATGTTATAAATATACAAAACTATGTATAACCACATACACACATATACCTATATACATATATGTATACACGTGTATATACATATATGTATATATACACACATATACATATATGTGTGCGTGTGTGTATATACATATACACACACATATATATAACCTGTATTTCTTTTCTGATTATAATGGTTTTTATAAGTGTGAGCAGGAACAGGGAAAGTCACTAACGCTCCTTGAGCCTGAACCATGCTGCAGGCACTGGGCAGTGCGTCCTGTATGTGCTGTCTCATTGTAACGTTATAATAACCAAGTAGTAAAAACTGTCATCCTTAGGTGACAGGTGAGAACACTCAGGGTAAACCTCCTAGTACGTGTGGACATGGGAGTTGAGCTCAGCTCGATCTAGAGCAGCGATTTTCAACATTTTCATCTCATGACACATATGAAAACTACTTGCTAAAATTCTGCGGCACTCCCCAAAATATTTTTTACTGATCTGACTAAAATTAGATATTATTTTGATTCACTTATACTGGATAGCTATTGTCATGTTGGCTGCTGTCATTTTTTAATAAGACCATCTAAGGGAAAAGAGGTCAGTGCTCCTGACTGTATAACCGGGCATTGCATGTTTTTTGTTGTTTTTAATCCTCACCAGAGGACACCTTTTCAAAGATCTGAGAGAGAGAGAAAGGGAGGGAGGGAGGGAAGGAGAGAGAGAGGGAGAGAGAGAAAGAGATGTGAGAGAGAAGAATCGATCCATTGCCTTCTTGTACACTCCCTCAACAGGGATCAAACCCACAACCTTTCAGTCTATGGGAGGATGCTCCAACCAGCTGAGCCACACTGGCCAGGGCCATGTATTACATGTTTTTAAAAATCCTTGTGGCACACCAGTTGAAAATCGCTGGTCTAGAGGAAAAGCCAGCCTCTTTCTCCTGAAACATGTGTTTTTTTTTGGGGGGGGGGTGGGGGGGAATAGTGGCACAGCACACCTACGCATGCAGTTTATTCCTAAAATTGAAATTCTACTTTCAATTTTCATCATGAATGTTGATTTCTAACTCCCCAAAACCGGTCTCTGAGTGCATGCAAAAGTGGCAGTGGTCAGTGGGGGAGATCATTCCTTCCCAGCAGCCAGCTGTAAGTCAGGGCTGAAAAATTAAACAGGACTTCCTGGGGCTGGGAGGAGCAATAAAGCAGAGGAAGGGAGGACAGAAGTGACACAGTCTGGACAAGAACAGTCAGGGACCACAGCTATGGAATTGTTTTGCTAAGGGCACTTTTTCCTCTGGAATCCATCTCACTTGTCAATGCTGGGTGCCCTCCCTGGCACACAGTAACTCACCACTTGTCGGGTGGGTCCTTGAGCTCCAGAGGTCTCCAAAGTTCACAAGAGAACTCAACAACAACCAATTCTCCAATAATCTAATTGCTGCATCATTAGTGATAATAACTAGCAACGACAGGTAAACACCTCCTATCCCTCACTCTCAGATGATTTATCCAGCTTCCAATAAAACCATGAATGCTTTAGGCAAGAAAAATAACTCACGTGGCAGCCATTTGAGGCATCATATTTCCCAAATTTTAATCATCCTTGCACCACCAGTATAAGTTTTCTATTTTGTAGGAAAGACTTAGTATTATTTAAATTTTTTCACATTAACCCTTATTTTTTTTATACTGATGGATATTTGCTTGTGTTTATTTTTTAGGTGATAGCTAAGTGGTTGATTGAATTGTCTCATCTTAGTGGAGTAAGAATGTACTACTTTTTATTTTTCACAAATCATCGCCCATTGTGCTGTGTCAAATCTGATAGAGGGACAGAGGGACAGATGACTGAATCACAGCTTGGGCAGATTTCAAAATCTCTAAGGCACTTCTGACTGTTAAAGTTGTAAATTTCCATTTCCAGTTATTAGTTATTATCCAGTTCAAAACTCACTTGTGTATCCCATTGAAACACTGGTCTACCCACTGCAGCCCAAGGCAGTGCCTCCGGGGGCTCAAAACAGGGAGGGCGGCGTCGGCTCTGCCGCTTTTCACGCATCTTGTTGGCCGAGGAGTGAGGCTGGGGTTCATGATCTGCTCTGGGTCCATCTTCGACTTCCCATTTTCCAGTCCTTTCAGAGCTGACTGACTGCTGAGGTCATACCAGTGGCAAAATGAGATTCTCCCCTTTCTCAGGAATCATCGAAAGGACTGAAGGTAAAATTTTCATTTTCCAAATATGTGATTTGATAAAATAGTATTGTTCAATGTCAAGTCCACTTAAAAATCAGTGAGGACATGTGCTGTACAGTCTGGAAGGCTCTGCGTTAGGTATTTCCTACAGTGTGTAGGCCTGGTCTTCATTTTGCCAGGATACCTGCATCTTTGTAATTTTTCTTAGTTCTCTTCTTGTTTGATTCTTCACAATTACACTGTTCCAGCCACAGCAAGTGCCACGTGGAGAGTAACTGAGGAACCCAGGTGATAATCAGAACCCAGGCCCCTGGCACGTGGTCCCAGTCGGGTCTTCCTGGCATCTCCAGCCATTCCAGCGACCCCAGCCACGTCCCAGTCATCCTGGAGCAATGACAGCTGACCGCCTGTGCTACTTCCAAATCACTGACCCACAGAACTGTAAGTATAGTAAAATAGTTATCGATTTTTGGCACTGTATTTTGGGGAGATTTGCAACACAAAAGTAGGTAACAGAAAGACAAAGGTATATAGTGTGAACATTTGTACTGATTTTCCCAAACGGGCCCAGTACACACTTGTTGTCACGACCTCATTATGAATAGTGATGGTTTCACCATCTCAAGTGTGCTTGTTTGGATGATCAGTGTATGTTCACCATCCTAATATGCCGTGTTCTGTGCTTGAACTATGACTTTGCCAAGTTCTTTTGTCTCATATTATCTTAAACTCTACATAACGGGAGGAACAGACAGGGAGCTGAATGTTGTCTATGAGCATACACGTTGCTCTCAGGAAGATTTCAAAATTTTTGAAGCACACATGCAAGAAGAGAGATATTTAAAGGTAGGTTTAAGAAACAATTTCTCAACTGGTGACACTGAAAAGGGAATAAACCAGAATTTTGTTTACGTTCTCATATCTGGTAATAACAAAAACAAGCTTGAGGAAGAGAAGTCAGACAGCGATGTTTCTGTACTTTGAAGAATAAAGGACAAATCACGTGTTCAGTGATGGGCAATGTCGTTTGTATTTAGTAATAGCTATTACTTCTTCAATGCATCTGTGTCGTACTACAGCACGACAACATACAATATTTCACTTCATCCACGCAACAACCCTATGGGGCAGGTACTGTCAACACTCCCATTTGACAGATGAGAAACTGAGGATTAGAGGTTAACCGATCGGCACTAACATTCAAGGCTCGTAAACAGAAAAGCCAGCATGCACACCCAGGCAGTCTGATTCCAGAGCCTGTTCTCTTAGCCATTAGTATGTAATGTCTCCCTATTAAAATATAACACAGAAAAATGAATTTGTAAGCACCTAAAAGATCATAGGACATTAGATAAGATATTATTTTGTGAAAAAAATTAATCCATATTTTCTGATTAATTTATTCTCTTTGGATGAATCTTTTTCTCTTCTAATTAGGTTCAGACAGGTTTTGCAGGCATAGCAAAATCAAAGATTATTGGTTATCTCGTTTATGGTAACATCAGTGTTGAGATGTTTGACACTTTACCAGTAAGTTAAGAACATTTACGTAGTTTATAATGGTAGCTGATGCCACACTGCTTAGAATGTACATTATCCCTAAGAGATACGCGAACTGTCACACGCGGTGCTGCAGGGGCTGGTTCCCAGCCCAACACATTTTCAATTTTTTGCAATAGTAACTTAAATGATAGAACACCCTCACATTTCCTGTAATGCTAAAAATGATATAGAAATCATTTTTGAATATTAAAATGACCAAGATAGAAGAATAAATGGTTATATGACAAAGGATGAGAAACTAAATTTTTGAAATAACTATATTTGCACATATACAAATTGTTTTTCATGTACAGTCCACCTCAGAGGAAAAGGGTATGTCTACAACTGCTGGAAAAAATACTTACTAGTAATTCACAAGAAGAAACTAAGCCTCAACATATTTTCTTATTAGAGAGAAGCCCACCTTGAACTCAAATCTGCACATTACTGTCCCTCCCCAAAAAATCCAGTGCTCATCTCCTTTCAACACTATAACATGAGGCAGCATTCTCCTTTGGCCAGAACAAAAAAAAAAAAAAGAAGAAGAAGAAGAAGAGAACACAGAGTACTTGCATTAGAGGGAGACAAATAACTTTAGGCTTTAAAGACAGAAAAAGAAGCCAGACGTTTTGCAAAGTGATACAGCTGAGTAATAGCCAATATCAAAATAGAATTCTATGGCCACACACAGTTCTAAGTGCTTGAAATATACTAACTCATAGAATCCTCTTAATAACACTAGGTGTCGGGAATGATTTCTATCTCCATTTTGCGGAAAAATTAACTAAATTTGACCAAAATCATAGAGTCAAAATTTAGACCTACACAGTCTGTGCTTATAATCATATTGTCCTGCTTGTCAGAAAAAAGTACCTATTTTAATTGAAATTTGGACGAAATATTAAAGCCCAATGGGTATAAGTAGAGAACATGATCCACACAGAGTACATAAAAGACAAAGATCCTAAACGAAGAAGAGAAGAGAGAAAGGATGAAGTAAGCTATCCTCTTCCCTGGTTATAAGTTTCAAAAAATATTCCTCGTTCCGGGGTGATAGGTGGAAGAAAGGGGGAGGGAGAGAGATATTAGCAATAAATATCAGGACCCCACAGAACAGAATTTACAACATACCGTGTAGAATTATGTTTCGGTAAGCCATATTTTGTGTCATCCCTAATTCTGTTACTCTCAACACATCCTTTTGGTTTCTGAATAAAATGCTGATTTTCAATGCCATTATTTCAGGAGATAGATATTTAGATTGGGCAGAACCATATGGCAATTGGCAGTCAAAATTGGAGAGCTTAAGTGTTCAGCAGCACCCATCAGGAAATATGGCCTTAACAGGGTCTCTCTCTCTCTGTGTCTCTCTCTCACTCTCTCTCTGGTTGTATTATATTTTGGAAAGTGACTCAGAAAGAAATCTATGTCATGATAGCTAAAGCTTAATACAAGCCAACAAGCAAAGAATGAGAGGTGGCAGGGACGATGATCATTTTATTCATTGTAGGGATAGATGTGATAATAAATCGTAAGAAACTCAGAGGTGCCAGGAGGGAACTATCAAAATCATAAACAATGATTAAACAGGGCCTAAAAAGAAGCAGAAAGAAGCAGGCTTTCTAAACAGAACAGAAGGCTACAGAGAAACAGTCTTCGAATGTGAGCGCAAACATTATGCATAGCTGGTGACATTCAACTTCGGGTGAATTCCTGATCCAGGTTTTTTAAAGCATTGAAATGCATTCCAAGAGTGGGGAACAGAATCTCCAAGGCAGGGATTTTATTTTTAATCTTTTGAAGTAAAAAATACACGGGCCTGGGGTGATTTTAACTCAGTCTTTCTCTGAGCTCAGCACCCGATCAGCCGGCGTTTCGGGGTCCTGTGAACGCTGACCACGCTGGGAGCTAACTCTCAGGGACCGCAGCAAATGTTGGCAGGCGCTGACTGCAAGCGCTGAGGCTCCAGCGTCCCGCGGGCCATTATCAGACCCCAAAACAGTGCCAAGAGCAGTTTGGGTTGTTTTTTTTTTTCCTTCTGTTGTTGTCGGTGGCGTGGAGTTCTGTATTCCATAACTGTAAACTAGGTTTAATTAGGACTTTTATTTAGAGGAGAAAAAAGTGGTTCTTAAGGGGAATGATTTCTAAGGACCTCCTTCAATACTGTATAGCAAAAACACAGAACATGCCATATGAACCCCGCTTGGGAAATTTAAATAAGGAGCTTTAGAAACATAACGTGATTTGGCAAGAGCGTGATTTGAATGTGGTTGTGAGGTCCCACTAGCAACATATGCTTTTACTAAGCTGCACGATTCCTTTCTTTCACAGTCTCAGCTTTTAAAATGTTACATTTTCTACGATTATCATTCTGAACCCAAACCAAAGTAGTTAACTCTGAATAAAACTATCCTATTATGAAATTAGAGCTCATCCTGAGGAAGAGGTGGGGGGGTTGTTTAAATTTGACCCCTTTCTCTTCTCCCCACCCCCTCCAAACATACTCACCAAAACTAAGGCAGAGGGGTGAGGAGAGAAGAGGGGGAGAAGTCTGCTTATGATTATGAATTGAACTTTGAACCGTTCCTATTGTTCCTGCCAAGGATTTTTGAATGCTAATGTAAAAAGATATATATAAAGTTAGATCTGCTAAGGTATTTTAAGAGTCTACTGTAGCGCACCAACCTTTTTTCCTTGCTCCATTGTTAAAGATAATGTGCCTTTCTAGCAAAAATGCTTTCAAGATGTAACCATATTTTGAAACCAGTATCATAATACATCCTTTGCAAGCCTGGAATTTGGAAACAAAGAGCTTGCTTTAATCTGTTTTTCTTCCTACCTGATGAGCAGGGTGACAATGCTGCTGGAGAAGGTTTGGACATGTCCCTCGTCTCACTTGCTTTTCCCCCTCTTTCCTCATCATGTGGGCCTGACAACCTTTGTTTCTTAAGCTACATAAATTAAACAGGGTTAAGACTATCAGCTCTCATCCCAGCTCCGAAACAAGCCAAGGCAAGAAAGGATTCTCCAGCTGACAGACATGCTTCCAGTATTTCTGCTAAACCGGTAGAGTGGTAAACTCTCCACGCTCTCCTCGCCGCCGAAACAACAAGAGAGGTTAGATCCTAGGCTCTCTTTCATCTTTCTCCCTTCCACGCAGCTAAAGGGATATTTCCAATTATGTAAAGAGGAAAAAATAAGCCTAGTGTCTAGGCTCCTCCATTGTTCATTCACACTGTGTTTCACAAAAGCTTCTGGTCTTGAAGTATCACCTCCCGTGAAACTCTTACCTAAGGAATCTCAGCATGACAAGCCCTGACTTCAATAAAATGGTTTTGCTGATTGAAATGGTTTTCAAACATGGATGAATTGATCTTTGCCCAAGGAGGTCTGGGTCAGCAAAAAATAATTTGTGATTTTTCATAGGAGTAACAACTGAAGGAGAAGGGTGGTATGTCTCAGTTTGCAAAGTAAATGACCCATCAATAGAACTATCTGATTAAAAGGGGTAATCAGTGATGACCCATTGACATGAGGGATGTGAGAGCTCCAGCAAAGGAATCAGCGAATAGAAGGTGGCTAATGCACTGAGTTGAATCTGGATCTCAGATCCAATTTTAAGGTTTCCATGTGGGCCTTAAGAAAAACTTACATTAATATTCCTAAAAGAGGTTATGGTTAAGATTTCAGGCCTTCAGAGGACAACTTAAGGATCTAGTTTATTCATAGAGAGCATTAGTCACTCTAAAAAACTTTCTATTGTCAACACCCTTCAGGCCTCTAGAAAGAAGAACACTGTTATGAATTGAGAAGCCTACCAATCTTCCCCAACAGTGCACAGCATCGCATTAGGGGAAACCTGATCTCAGACGAATAAATCTCTATTATTTACAACTGACTTAGAGACTTACACATGAGACATTTCTAAATGAAGTTACTTGGGGGTGTTAGTGTTTGTCTCCTACATTCTGCCTAATTAATGCTGATATCTAGGTTCCAACAAAAGCCCCCTCTCCACGGGAAGCCTCTGAGCTCTTTTCCTTCCAGCCAGATTCAAAACACTGGCAATATTATTCCAACATTTTGGAATTTAGCAAAACCACTGCATTACCAGACAGTTATGTATGCAATAGTGTCTGATTGGCTAACTGCAGGAATAATAGATGGATAATTGTTATAGTTACATTCTGATGAAATCTAGATAAATGTGGCTTGAATCAAACATATGGTAACCCTAAAGTTAAAATTTAAAAACAAACAAGCACAAAAAAGCAAAATCAATAGTTATGTTGACATTTTTCCCTTCTCTTGTATGGGGACATTAAAATAAAACAGAACCACTTTGCTTTTCACTAGTCTAAAATGATATACGTTAGAGAAGATTTGGGACCTTTTGAATTAAGATGAGTTAATGCAGTTAAAATGTATTAATTAAGCAATTTACTTATGTCACCAAACTTCATTATCAGAATAAGTACAAATTATACCTTTATTTTACACACGAGGACACTGAGGCTTGAAAAGGCTGAGTGAATCAGTCAAAAACATCGAGCCAGTAACAGAATTGTACCTGAATCAAGGCAGTCTCTATCAGACTCTTCTGTAGACTGGCCTGGAAATTGTGTGTGTGTGCAGGGTAGGCGTGCATGTGTGCAACAGAGATGGAGCAAAGAGGGTGAGCAAAGAGACTGAGTGATATGCTTTTGCCCCTTTGAGCTGTAGAACATTCTCTTTAAGGAATTAGAACCCTGGACTTGCAAACTACTCTCCACATTGCTTAATGAATCCTGACCCGCTAAGTGGCACAGTGTTATAATTTGTGATAGCATTTTCCATAGCACCTTCATGCAGAATGGAATCCAGAAGCAGCAAAAGCCTCTAAGAGAGTAGAAGGAACCATCACCAGAAGGAACAGCAAAATGAGGCAGACTGTGCTGCCTTGCCGTCCCCTCCCGAGCATCCCCCATGGTCCCACTGTTCATTTTACACTCCCCAGGCTGGAAGATAAGGCTTTTCCGTCCTTCCCATCAGAAAAACATTCCGTCCACAGAAACGGACTTTCAGGAGACACTTGCTCAGCATTTCAGCCAACCATAATGAGGAAAAACCGGCCGTAACCGTGTAAAAATAGAATGTGTTGACACAAGCAACTATCTGGCTTGAAATTCTGACTTGTGTTGTTACCATAACAGAATGTGATGTGCTTGAAGTATCTGAGAGCATTGGGTCGAATGTCCAACACACGTCACTCTTCGCACATCACTACATGTGATGATGGCAGGGGACACAGAAAGAGGGAGGTTAAAAAAGAAAAGAATAAATGACATAGGCTTAAGGTATCACTCTGATACATTTATTGAGATTCTTCTACGTGCAGGACACAGCACAGTATGGAAGAAGGAAAGTAACTCTGAGAGCTAGCAAGAACTAGGTGCAAATCCCAGCACTGAGGTCAAAGCACATTACTTCACCTTGGAATATCAGTTTCTAATTTCAAAATTGGGAATAGCAATGCCTAATTTTAAAAACTGTCAGAATGGAATAAAATTTCCCCTTTCCCTGTGTGGAGAAGACTGATAGTTGCCACCAGTATCTGTTACTCCCTTTCTTACATTGTGACTGAGTTGGACTGTAGCCTCCCCGTTGGGAACGAAACTTCCCAAAGGCCCTCCATGGCCCTGTCGTTGAGCTCTGGCTAGCGGAACGTGAGTAAAGATGATGTGTGTGCTTCTTTCTGACTGGATCCATAAAATTTGCACAAATACTCAACCACAGTCTCATCTTTCTGTTGGCTGGCATTCCAATGCACAAAGCAAACCTGAGAATGAAAAATGCAATTAGCCTTGGTGTCTGAATTAGGGCCTAGTGAGGAGGGCTACTGCTGAACTATAATACTTTCTAGGGACTATTTCAAGTCCCCCCCCCAAAAAAACCCTGTATTTTTAAGGGCATGAAATGATTACCAAGTCTGTTTTTATAGTAGCTTATCCTCATATACTCAGGCAATTCAGGTAGTAGCATATATTATAGAGCATGACTTCTATCTTTCTGAGGTTACGATTTAGGTAAGGATTTAAGACAGACACGCAGGTATCTATCTGTACCCCAAGGCAGTATGTGGACAAGGAAAGCCAGTGGTATGGCAAACAGAATGCTGTGTGTTCAACAAACAATTCCATTTTCACTTTGGCACCAAGGAACTCTACCTCTCCAAGCTCTCTTTGTATCTAAGGGACATTGTGACTAGTCATGGATGACATGATTTGAGAGGACATCATGTATGCCAGTTCCAAGTAACTTAAATGAAGTTACTTGTAACTTAAATGAAGTCCTTACTTTATCACTTCTTGCTCTGCTGACTGCAGAAAGCCCACTGAGGCCTCTGAAGTGGCCTGGGGGCTCCCGCAGTGGAGGGATTCTACACACCTCCTCATGGAGGAGCAGAAGCAGATGAGCTACCTGAGCAAGATTCCTGGTGCTGGACTTGCCTAAAGGAGAAATCATCTTCACACTGCAATAAGCCACTGAGACTTGGGGCTGTTTGTTACAATCATCAGCTTTTTCTGACCAATACAACATTATAAACAGTGATCAGAAAAAGAAACTCCTCTGTATTTAGAAATGATTGCAGAAGTTTCTTCAGGAGTTAGTATTTGAGCTCATTTAATAAAGCAGAAAGGATAAAGGAAGGTACATGGTAGATGTAGTTATGAGGTTCAGATTTTATTGTGGTAATTTTTCCAACTTCTTCAGACCAACAGCTCACTGGGTAAAGCACTTTCCATTTAACTTCTCACATTTTGCAACCAAGAAACCCTTCTTTTCAAATGAAATCTCATAAAAGCATGGTGTTTAAACAGACAGTGGTGGAGTAACTCTTGCTGAAGTAAGGGCAGGGCTCTGGTAGTTCTGACTTATTGGGTACTTCTTTGGACACCTTCCTGGAGTCTTTTATACCAACTACATGCCTCTGAATTATTTGTGCGGAACCCTCAAATGCTGCGGAAGTTTGAATAGCACTGTATCAGACCCTTCTCAGATGTAATCTAACACGCGTGCTCTAACTCTCCACGGGGGATTACATTGTGCAGTGGATTATAAAGGGTGCGGTGGCACACCAGGGGTGAGCAGAAAGCCAGTTCAATTACCCAGGGGAGAGCACCTTAAAACAATCTTATCAATAGAAGTAATCTATTTGGGTTACCCAATCTTTCTATTTCTCTACCATGTACTCTTTGCTTTTTAGAGCTAAAATTCTGCAAGTGGTGTTTTTTCAATAAGAATGATCATTTCAAGACCAAGTTGAAGTTCCCTCAAAAATCGCTGGTCCTCTGTAAAGAAGTCATAAGGATGTAACATAACATGATGCCTACAGTTAACAATACTGTGTCGCATGTTAGAAAGTTGCTAGGACACTAAATCTTCAACGTTCTCATCACAAGAAAAACATTTTGTAACTATATATGATAAGTATTGTTAACTGGACTTATAGCAGTGATTATTTCACAGTACACGCAGATACCAAATTATCATGTGATATACACCTGAAATTAGCATATGTTGTATGCCAACTATACCTTAATTTTTTTCAAAGCAGTTTGTAAATGGTATATCTGAACATAGTAAAGAGAACTGTTTGATTTGTGCTTGCTTCTGGTCCTTTTTTCTGAATCTTCTGAAAATTTGTTTGCTATATTCCGCTGCATTTGTACAGACTGTTTCAGCTAACCAAGTAGACTTTCATCTGCTTGGTTAAACTGATCCCATGAGGTATGTAAAACTGGGGAGGAAATCGAGGGGAAGTCAGTAAATGCTGCAAGCAGAACTTTAACCCAGGGCTCTCTGTGTTTACACAACTCAGAGGTCCTGCTTTCACAAGTCAAAAAAAAAAAAAAAAAGGATTGTTTTATTGGCACTCGCCCATCTCCACATGATGTTTCTCTTGCTCGTCTCACATTTTAGAGACCCGAACGATGTGGAAGCAAGTATTTCTATTGTAGTAGAGTAGGACAATGCATTGCTGATGGCCAAATTACACTCAGTTGTGAGAAAGAGAAAGTATGCCATTTCTGCATTCTCAGGGAAGGGAAAGTTATAGGATACATATTTTAGAAAGTAGCTAAAAACTTAGGATTTCAGGAGGAAAGCCTCTGTTCCTTGAAATTCACTTACATGAACCTCTTTATTGCCTAACGGCATATAAATGAATTACATTCTTTTCAATATTAACAATAATAAATAGTTGCCATTCATGCAGCTAGACTTCAACCACCAGACCTTACAACAATTGCAGAATTAAATATTAATATCCCAGATTTAGAGATACAGCAATTAAAATTTGGTGAGAATTCCTCTCTTCCAGCTCCACCCAGCTGCTGGGCAGTGAAGTTTGTATTCAAACCCAGTTCCTTCTTTTTGCAAAAAGCATACACTTTCCACTGAACCACAGTTGCCATATTTTTTCCACTCAGAGAGAAATAGGTTTTTTAGATGCTCATGCATTTGCAAACACGTAGCAACATGTTCTGTAAAACAAGCGTGACATAGACCTGTGCTATGCATCTGTGATAACTGAGTGAAATATAGGTTCTCTCGGCTGTCAATATTAGCGTGAGGACCATGAAGCCCAAATGTGAAAGCTGAAAAATATAAAAGATTTTCCTGTCATCATTTGCTCATGAGCCATTGCCATTAAGTCCTCTCACCCCACCTCTAATAGCTTTGACTATCCTGATGTTCTTATCAGTGTATCACATTTTAAAAGCAACAGTTCTTGGCTATGCCTCCGGAAGGGACTTCACAGAGTGAGTGACCCACAAATGTCTTCACGTTGATACCGACTGTGTGTCTCATCAGTCTGTAAGGCACATTTGGTTTGTTCCTGTTCCCCAATTTCCTTTTCTCCAAAAGTTGGTTTCTTTTTTCTCGAGACCTGAGTCAAAACCCCACCCCATCTCATATCTAATCTACGCCAAACCTACCCGATGGATTCTAGGATTTAATATATACCTAAAGGCCATATTCCAAAATATACTGTATATATGTGTATGTTTATAGAACAATTATACTGAAATTTAAGCCTGAGCAGCTGAGATGGACTGGCACTGACTGGAGCCCTTTGAACGGCACTGGAATCAGGGGCTTCTATTTTCACACGCCCTCAAGTGAACGGTTTGTAGATTTCAAAGGTAAGCTTTTAAAGGTAGTTAGGCCTACCAAATCTCTGATAAAAACTACAGCTTCCTTCCCCAGAAAAAAATCCACATGCAAGCACAATTTCGCTTATAAGGGAAGTCACAGAACCACTGTTTCTAATTCCAGGTCAAGACCTCTGGCTTTCAAAGAGAAGCTTAGACAAAACAACTCCTATGCTCTTTGTAGCATCAAGCCAGGGAGTTAGAACTTTTTAAATGAGTACATATAAAGGAGACGTTTACATGATGTGAGGCTGCAGAGCAGACAGACATGAGACTAGCTCTCCATCGAGTATGATCACAGCTGCATTGAGTACCTGGGTATATAGACCTATCCAGGCTGGAAGCCTTACAGAGGGCAATGCCAGGTTCCAAAGAGGGAACCTGGCATGTTTGGAAGAGTGTCTATTCATTCATTTATATCACAGATCAACTCACTCTTATTAAGCACCCATGCACCAGGCTTAGGCAGCATAGTGAAGCTTACAAGGTGGGTGAGACAGCCCCTTTCCTTCTCCACCATTTTGCTCAGCATTACTTTCCTCTCCTACAGCTTTCAAAACAAGAAAATTTGTCAAATTCCAGCTGGGAAATGAAACCAGGGAAATCTGGAAGTTAATTATTTTTTCACTTGTGGATAAAGTCAAAGATGAGTTATTCATTTTCCTTAACCCATTGCACTTGCCATGAAGCAAGCTCAAAAAATTGATTGAGTTGGGCCTATGAAGTCAGAAGTGGGCAGGGAAGTCAAGGAGACCAATAGCTTCTATCAGCTCTGATGCTTTGATGAGATAGGTGCAATCGACCTAACTTATCACATCTGTATATGGACCTGATTATATTAGATAAATACATGGGCCAGCTTCTTCTTCTTCAATAATAGCAACAACTGTTCTACAATTTATGGGACACTAACTATTTGGATGGCAATGTGCTAAATAAGTGCTTTACACGAATCATCTAATTTATTACCTTAAGTAGTAGACATATTTTTTTTAATTTTTCTGAATTTACAGAAAAAGAAATCATGGCTTAGAAATTTAAACAGGTTTTCCAAGGTGGTAAAGATACAGGTATTAGAATAAAGAATCAAATCCACCCTCAACCGCACTACTGTATTTTTCTACCCTTCAAAGAACCCAAAGGGAATATGCTACCAAACAGATACATTTTTTAAATTATGAACTGAGTATGGGGGAAGGAAATCTTCCCCCCAATTAATTAAGAGCTACCTTTCCATGAGTGAATGTGTGTGCCACACACGTGTGTGATCTGAATGCTAGCAGCACGAAAGCTGTTCACATCTACAGGGGAGTTGAGCCACTGAAAGGAAGTGACATAAAAGAGCACAGGGATACTGAAAGCACACACACTTTGTCCATCTTATAGTTGTGCCAAATGATACACCCCCTTCAAAGGATACAGGTGTGGGCATCGCAGAATCCATGAGAAATGCCATGTTGAGAGTCTGCTAAAATATTTGGTCAATCGTAAATTTAAGGCCACTCCATCCATACTGTCAAACTCCAGCAGAAATATGGTGACCGTCTACATCTTAGAGACATAAATTCTAAATGAAGGTGTTCTCCAAATGTCCTCTGGGAACACATACGCACACAATAATCCATGCACAGTTTCCCCTCACCATTGATTTTAAAAGATCAATAAATAATATTTAAGAAGAAGCATGAGCCCTCTGTTAGAAAATGATGGAGAAGCCCCAGGATGCTGGAGAACAGTGTTCACAAGTAGATTTCAGAGAACAAAGGAAATGTTTTACTTAAGGAAGCAAACTGCTGTGACTTGAAAAATACGTAATGATGGTAGGTTCTGATACACCAAATAGAAAACGGTCTTCAGCACGTTTTGTCCTTTCTCACTAGCCCCCATCTACCCCCATCTTTGGGCCCCTGCAAACCCTTGAGAAAGGCTTAATTCTGTGCACACTATTCTAACTTCATAACATATTCCTTATTTCCACGGCCTAAAACTGAGATCATAACATACTGATTTTTCTCTAAGTCTCTCCTGCTTCACAATACCTCTGTGCATATCGAATTACTGTGGAAACCAAGGAACTACAGAGATGTTGGAGGGAAATATTCACTGTAATGCCAGAGTTAAAATAAAGCTACTAATCCCTGGGAAACCCCCTCAGGAGTGACAATGGTAATGAAATGGTTTCTTGGGGAATTCCTTAGGAAAGAGCAAGTCACAAAAATTCTAATGGTAGTCATGTCCTCTGAACGCAAACTGAGTCTGTCACGTGGAAGGCTTTCCATTTGTCAGGGAGCTGGCAAAAGGTTCCAATCAAAGGCCTCAGTTGTTTTTTTTTTTCTTTCCATTTGCTAAAATAAAATACAATCAGTAACAATTAACATTCTTTGTCAATGTCTTTCTTCAATCCTAAGGGTAAGCTTCTCAACTCCTGTAAGCACTGTTAAAGCACATACCAAGTTGAAAAGTAACTCTTTGTTTGGATGTAATAAATGAGTTATTGCACTTTAAATAATGATCAAAATGCTTATTAAAGCCTACTTAAAGAATAACAAGTCATACCAATTGCATAGCTTTTAACCCTCAGTAATTATGTCATTTGTAATCAATTGCCTTTTTCTTTAGACATATTATATTCTGTAGCTGGTTTCTATTACATAATTGTTTATCCTCAATAAATGTTTTAATAAGCAGTTGTATTTATATTCCATGGAATAACAGTCTTAATTAATCTAAGTTGAATACTCATTTGGGAACTTAAGCTCGAAAGCTTGCCAAACATTCTCTGAGCATGATTTGTGTCGAGTTGAATAACAGAAGGTGTGCAATGTGCTAAAAAGTATATGTTACAGTAACTTCATTTCATAGGAAGGTTGCAGTTATTCCCCATTTTTAAATCTTGTAACATTTTAGAGATGAAAGATATACTTCTTAAAACTTCATGAGACCATCCCTACTGGTTCTCTATAAGCTACTTAGCGGGGTTGTATCAGTAAAATAAGAACCCCATTACTTAGAGTTTCTTGGTTTTTATACAACCTAACTAGACAATGCTACTTTATAACAGCACAAAAAGAGAATGGCTTTTACCACATGATAGTTTTGGACAGCATCACTTTAATAGAGTTAGGGGGTAAAATATCAAATTTCAAAGGCAAAAGTACATGGTTCATTTTTCATTCTCAAACCTATTAGACTAAATTATATGACTGGCAAAACAGATTAATCAGGAAGCAGTTTTTCTGGTAACTAGACTGACTTTTCCCAGACAATCCTAGGAAATTAAAATTTAATTCTAAAAGAAAGTAAAAGATATTTTTTAAAAAAACAAAAGGAAACACACAAAAAAGAACACTATCTAATTTTCATTTTTCGTCTGCTAATCAATCCATCCATTTTGTTGCGCTCTGAAAAAGTTCAGGACATTACGAGATGAGGACAACTCTAGAATTACTGAACAACCAAAACTTTGTCAGAGGTAGTCCCACGGAGAACATACTTTAAGTTCATTTGATACATATCATACTTACATTGACTTAAGCCACTTACATGCAACTGATGGCAAAATTGGCCTGGGGAACTTTTGAAAAAGTGAACCAAATAACCAAGGAGCATGAGTTGACGAGAGAAAGGTGTGCCCAAGTGTGAAAACATGCAAGGTCTTCGGGACACTGAGGTCTGGGCAGAGCAGAAGGGCACGGGCAGGTCCTTCGGCTCTTGGAAACTCATTTTTAATAGATGGCATTTCTGAAATCTCGTAGTGCATGTTACAATTGCCTTTCAACGTATTTTTTAAATCTCTAGAACCATCAAATAACTTTCAGTGATTTTTGTGAGGTCACATTAAGGTTAGCATAGAAAGAGGACCACCCACATAGCCAAACTGGTATGTCTCCTTTCAATTTTCATTGTCAAAAGGACAAAGGAACTGCTTTAATGAAGTGTTTTTTGGTTGTCTTTTGTTTCATATTTTACACAGGAAAAAGGGAAATGTTTCTTCAGTTCAGGGCATCTGAATCATATTTCCAAGGGGACAAGCATTTTCAGGACAATGAGTACTAAATTATAAATAACTTTCAATAAATTAAACTAGAGTCTGGCTTTTTGTTTTCTTCCTTGGAAACATTTAGCCTTCAGAAGACTTAATTGTTCTTCAAGATAAAACGACAGTTGCTTCTAAATTATATAAGGCAATTGGGCATATGTCAGTTACAAAGGAGTGATGAGATAATGTGGTACAACATACTTCAGCAAGAAACTCCATTGAACCAATGAATGTAAATGTATTCTAGCTTTCTGCCTTGTGTCAACTGATCCACCTAGCAACTGGACGAGCTCTCTGTCAGTGGCTGGAAGACCATAACAGTCCTTGTTATAATCCAATATCCCCACATGCAGGCTGAAGGAGACAAATGAGGCAATAACCCTAATAATCAGAGGCCATAAAATGAACTGGTATTGTAATTTTCTAATATTTCAAGAGAACAGGTTTGGGCTCTGTATTCTTCAGTTAAGTGTTCCTTCTTCTATTCATTTTTTAATCACAGATATGACCCAGCATTCATAAAAAGCAGCAAACTAAATTCAACAGTCTGTACTTTCTTTGTTATATTTAGTCAAATGAGTGGACTTAGATCAGATTTATGAAGAATAGAAATCTGATTTGCTCATCTTTCTAAACTCTGGAAGATGATTTTAAGAGCATTTCTTCAGGAATTGGGGATTTCTCTTATAATCCTTCCAGAGGCAGATCATTTAAAAAAAAAAAAAAAAAAAAGGCCAATCAAGGCAGGCATTAAGCGAGACTAACGTTGCTTTCACTGAGATTTGAGGAATCAAAAAGAAATATTTTGGGGCTGGGGCCTTTCTCTTATTCTTTGAATGCTCTGAAAATAAACCATGTAAATAGAGGTTCACTTATAAAATCAGCCAAGTTCAGGAGTCCCTAGATGTAAGACAACAGAGGGAAACCCTGGGCCTTTTCTCCCTTTCTTCAAACCAACCGAATTCTACTTCTGTGTTAGTTTCAGATGATGTTTACAACCAGTGTCTCCAACTCATCCCTCGTTTCTCTTTCATGCCTATAACTCAGCCCACTCGGAAACGAATCCTTTTTTTAAATACTGAAATTTAAAACTGCTTTTAGATATAAGCAAAGCTGCTTACTTAGGGAAAAAAGCTAGAAGCATGAAGTAGCAGCATATAAAAAGCAAAGGGGCGAGGCAAACTTGGCTCCTTACAGTATGTAGAAGCATAGAGAGAGATAGAACTAAAAGAAATATGGGAAGAGTCAGCCTTTTTAGGCATTTCACAAACGGATTCCACTCCCTATATTCTGTGTGAAAGCTATTCCTGAGCACTCCTGGCCTTTCTTACTGAGATGATTAGAACAGGAAATCTTGCTTTATTTACCTTTCCACCTCCAGCAACACCTAAGTTCTAAGACAACAAACTTAATGAATGATAAATGAATGGACAAAAGAATGAAGAGAATGACAAATAGCATGAAAAAAAAAAAAAACATGGAGAGAGTTAGAATGGGAGAGAAGAGAACAAGACAAAAGTTCTCATTGTTCCCACCAAGAGCAGGACAACATTCCCTGAGAACTGGGACAAGTTTTCTTGCAACCAGCCCATAGGCAGTTTCTGCAGACAAAAGGCCAAAACTGCTTCCCTCTTGTTTCTTCTCTTACTTCCCTTCCCTTCTGTCCAAACCAGGGAAGTTTATAAAAGTATGTTACTGCACAGACCACTGGGCAAATAGCCAGCTGTCCTCCGGGGGAAGCCAAACCTGATTCTCATTTTAAATGGATATTGATTTTATGTCCCTAGGTTACTATAATCAGAGAATACACATTGAACTTGAACTCTCTCAGACATGTCCAAATTTTTTGCACTATACAATGTGGGTCTTTTCAACCTGCTATTTTTAAGTCAATATAATTATATGATTCCTATTGTGAAAATATTAATATTACAGAGACATGTACCACAAGGCTCTCATCCATCTTCTCGGACGTCTCTCAGCTGCACTTTAATCTCTCACACCTCTGAATTCCAGTAGCACTTCATCTCCATTCTCTTATAGCCTCGCCACTTTCTATTTGGTATTCTTGTTACTTAGGCGCATGTCAAAGCTCAGCTGAGGCCAAGCTGCTTGAGGGCAGTACCGCTCACAAATTCTTCACAGTGCCTCACTCCCTTGCTCCTTGCCATGAGAAGGCCCTCACAATATTTTGTTTGTTTGTATACAAATGAGTATATTATCATAGTTCAGTTAAACTATCAGTTAAAAGAGCCCCCACAAAAACATTACAGTCCAAGCTGTTCAGAATTAGCCATAGCAGTTACCTCTCCTTTGAGTGCTCATTTCATGCTCTGCAATACACTATGCACTTTGTTTGCATTTTTTCATTATGATCCCCACTGAAACCCTACCAGGTAGTATTATCCTCTTTACAATGGAGAACGCTGAGTCTTAATGAATGAAGTAATTTTCCCAAGTTCACCCTGTTAGGGGATTGGCAAAAATGGGTTTGAACCCAGGCTGTCTGATTCCAAGTTCCATGCTTCTAGATGTTGGAGAATCCTACTTCCTGGTCAGCAGGGAAAGACCTTCTAGGTCCTTATTCTAAGAATCGTTTCTTAGAAAGAACACAGGCACAGCTTATACACACACTGGCCAGCTGCTATGATCTGAAAAAGCCAAGATATTTCCACACAAGAAGAAACAAGCCCTATAAAGCCTCTAAAAAACTCCTCCTCAATAGTAGTGCCAGGACATTTGAAGGAAAAGCGACAGTAAGCCATGTTTAAACCCAGGATGACCTGGAAGCCCAGATTGACTGCAGGCTCCTAGGATACTCGCAAGCCTATTGTGCTGTGAATTTATAGTCTGGGAAGTTGAATTCTCTTTTTGAACAGGAAAAGGACTTCAAAGCTTCTGCTCCTACTGGAATAGATCTTTCATAACTCAATTTACCCAGATTTATTTTTCATGAGGTACAAACTTTTTCTTCTAGGGAGATTATTTTCCAACATTTCCTTATATGTAATTTTCTTAAAAAGGAAAATACAATTATATATTCAAGGCCTTGAGCTATTATGTAAAAGGAATTCATGCTTAAGTGAGGGTGATCTACATTTAGGCTCGCTAACACTGAAACACAACAGGTATGAATTATTACCCAATCTTTCATGCTCTAACGTGTCTTCCTGCTTAATTGGAGCAATAAGTCCTAGGATTTGCTGGGGGTTTTTTTCATGACTGACAGTCACCCTCCATCCTTGAAGCAAGATACTTACAAAGAAATACTCAAAACAACAATGGAATATTCATTCATGTGTATCAACTTATCCCCGGGTGGGACTTGGGAAATTTGCACGCCTGGGAAACTTGTTTTTCCTGAAAATGTCCTATGAGCTGTCATTACTTTCTTGTTCTTTATTCACTTTCCTGGGATTTGGGTGAACGAATTAACTGAGATGCAAGGATGATAGTAAAATTTTTAAGAGGGTTTGGATTTGTTTTGTTCCTGTGGGATGTGGCTTTTTTGCCTTCTCCCTCTCCTCTGCCTTTGCTCTCATACCCAGGAAACACCTGCCTCCCTGGCTTTTCCAATGTCAAATATCATTCCTTTTTAAAGTCCTTTTTGGACTCAGAACACAGTCTGAAGGGCTGCCTTTTGGGGCATTTGAAGAATCAGAGGTTTTGTTCCCTGTTAAAGGCCGTTTGGGCACTTGAGAGCCCATGGAGTAAGCATTTAGAGTTGGGGTTCCTTGGGAGACTCTCTAAAAGAACCTCATCCAGGTAGCAACAGAGCCTTCTTGGGTGTGAGACACGATTATTAGGAGCTGTGTGACACCATCAAAGGAAAAATGATTTCATAATAAATGATATAATGTCATATTGCTTGTATTTTTCAATTACAGTTTACATTCACTCTTATGCTATATTAGTTTTGGTTGTACAGTACAGTGGTTAGACGATGATGTACTTGACAGAGTGCTCCCCCATCATAATGTTTTTTAATGTTTACCATGTCCCAGTCACTCTCCCAGGGTTTTATTGGTATTACTTCATTTAACTCCAGTAGCAACACCTTGAGAGTAGGACTCATTTAGCCTTGCAAATGCTTTTAAGTAATCTGCCAAAGTCACACAAGAAGGAAGTGGTCAAGCTGGAATTAAAAAACCAACGTAGACTGGATGCTGTATTAGAAGTATTATCCTTTTGATCCTTTCCTTCACTGTTAAACTAACTCACTGAAGGAAGAAGGAGATGGATGAAGTGTGATATGAAGCTTTCCCAGTTACTCATGTCCCATTTCTCTTTCTTTCTCTTTCAAATTTAGAAAGAGTCTCCTCCCTTTCCCTCTCAGTGGGCTAGAGTATCTGAAATAAATTTTACTGAAGTGATTTACATTTTGTTTTTATGAAGACTAGAAATTGTCCGATAGCCAAGAAATAATAGATTATATGTGCTTAGGATCGTCGTGATGAGGTGCAAAGTAATTGCCAGACAACACTAAGTGGCTCTTCATGATATCAGTGCAAGCCCAGAGGTGCTAAACATCCTCCTGCTGCCCATCTGGCCGAGACGAATGATACGAATTTGAGGGTAGAAGGGCACTTTTTTAAAAGTTGGTCCACTAGTCACTTAAAAAAAAACATGAACCAATCAGCAAGTAGAATCCTAGAAGGAGCAATGAACTGGTCCAAACTTTAGAATATAAAGGAAAAGAATATCAAGAAAGGACAAAAGAAAGAAAGGACGGAGAGAGGAAGGAATGAAGGAAGAAGTGAATGGGAGGAGGAAAGGAAGAAGGAGGAAGGAAGAGGGGAAGGGAACCCTCCAGAAACATCTAAAATCCCTTTTCAGCTCATCACTTCTTCCCTCACTGAAAATAATTATAAAGAAATCCTTTAACCGTTGTGATATATTCTGTTGTGATGTTATGGAACTTATATATTTTTTTGGTTGTGAATGAAGACAGGTAGAAAACAGAAGACAACAGATACAGTTTGTCTTTAATCTTTAAAGATCACTGTAGGTTCTCCGAAACCTTGTGTATTGGCTCAACAACTCTGGGTCGCTTTGAGAATCCTGTTTATTAAATTTTTATAAAGTCTTTCAATACATCTTTAATAATCTCCATAACATATAATGAATCTTTCCTTCTGTGCACATTTGCAGTATTGGCCAAAATTATATCCCAGAAAATCCGATGAAGGAAGAGTAAATGACAACATATATCTTATACAAGAGACAGAAGGCAATTTGAAATTCAACCATGATTTTGCACTCTTTTGCCCTATGACAACAAAGTCAATATTCTTCTTTCTATTTGCATTTCTTTCCTGGAAACCTTTTCTTTAAAGTTCAGTTTGAAAATAGTATTTTTTTTATCTGTTGAGGATAGTGTAAAGATGAGTCTTATTGGGAGACCATTCAGTTTCGTGAAACTTAGATTTTATGAACAAGGACCCATGTTCCTGTTTGCTCAACACAATCCTAGTTTATCTCTGGTGTTAGTATTAATGCCACATCCTTTCGTTCCCAAGCATGTCCCAATTTGGATAAGCTTCATGGTATCCTATAACTTATATCTGATTATATGCATGGAAGAAACACATTTTATATTGCCATAGAAAATACACATATTTTGGACTCAGTACTTGTTATATGATCTTATACAAGTTATTACTTCTCTGAGCCTTGGTATCCACATTATAAACTGGGGAATACAAGTATTCCCTTACAGAGTTGCATCCAGATTCAAAAAGACGAGATCTATAAAAGTGCTTTATGGATTGTGAAGCTCTCATAGTTGTTGGCAATCATAATTGTTCTAATTTAGCTTACCATAAATTATATGGAAGAAAGTACCAAGAAACTACAAAAAAACTGCAGAGCTGGAGAAATGTGACTTTGGAAGAATAGCTGAATGTGTCTTCAGACTGCAAAAGAACAAAATCTTTTATGTTCAACTTCTAGGTCACCTGTGTGGCCACGCAGAGACTAACAAACATTAACAAATACACCCACAAGTATGTTGAATGCTGTACATGCTATATGTTTTATATAATGTATAATATCTTTATTCCCTAAAAAGTGTTTTAGTTCCATTTTCCAGATTAGGAAACTAAGGCTAAATGAAGAGATTTATCAAGATTACAACTCTTAAAAAAAGCAGAGTTGCATCTTGAATCCCTTCAGAATGCAGATCTGGAGGAAGCCCATTTATTTAAACCTTGTTTCTCTAATGTGTTAACATTTATCTTCTTGATTGCCCGTGTATTCAGAGATTTAAGTTATTGGTACACAAAATTAACCTAAAAGACAAAGTGAGTGTGATCCCACTACCACCTTGTAGGTGTTTGCTCTAGTTCATATTTTGATAATACATTGTATCGGTAGTGTTGTTTAGGGTACTTCGTAGAAGGATGTAATAACATTTATTTCTTCTCATCTGCTAGAAGATTTTAATGATATGGGATGGTTTTGCCATTGGCCCTAGGAGTTGATGTCACTAAAGCCAAAGAAATAAGCCCATCTTTTAAGCTAGTATTAGGAAAGCTCAGTGTGTTTGTGTTTCTTCCCCTTCAAACAGGTTAGCAGATAGGTGACTCACCAGTTTTCTGAAGGGGTTGCTTATTTATTGTAATCTGGCAGTGCAAGTCACTGTGATCCTCTTTTATTCAATCAGTGCTGCTAAAAACCTCTGAGCAGTAAGTGAACCAAAACAAGAAGGGTCCAGCTTGCTTTATTTTGGTTAGCTAGCCAAACTTAGACCACTGTTAAACTTGTCTTAAAAATAAAAGGCAAACAAAACAAAATGAAAAGACTTAAAGATCATGAAAACAGTGTCCTTTCCAAGCTTTTAAAATTCATTATTTTGAACTCTAAGTTTTTTTGTTATTTTATTTTGATTATGAATTCTTTCTGCTCAAGAACAGAGCAGTAAATTTGGCTCCCTGGCCCAGAAAAGAGCAAATTTTTGACACTGAATCACTATAACAACATAATTTTTCAGTGCATGTTTACCCATTCTCTAGATTAGAGAGGGATTTATTTCTAATTTCTAACAACATAATTTTTCAGTGCATGTTTACCCATTCTCTAGATTAGAGAGGGATGTATTTCTAAGGCAAGTCTAGGTTCCTCACAATGAGAGGTGGCAATGCTGCGTGAAAAGGAATCAGTTGGAGAATTAACCTATTGAGCAAGTGTCTTACGGTGAGTAAACTGGCAACTTGGAACCACATGAAAATCTTACAATTTATACTTAGTGATTTCCTGCTATTATTGTTGAGTTGACAGGAATCAAAAAGTAGAAAACATCCACAAACACAGGTCCTAGGGACTTAAGCAAGCAATGTTACTGGAGGTAAACCTAGACTCCCTTTGCTTCTTCATTCTCTGCAGCCCTTCTACAAGAGCTACCTGAGAAGTGGCGTTTATTTTACCTGAGGAGTGATTTTACCTGAGAAGTGACGTTTGGATCCATCCCTGTCTTCCCCATTCCTCCTGGCATACATCACAGGCACTTAGAAGTCACTACCACAGCAGCCAAGTAGTTTACAAACCACTACTTTCTCCAGCTTCTGGTCGAAAATTTTTCAAACTATTATTAGCTATAGAAACCTTGTTAATTTAAACTTGTAAGCGAATGTTTAACATGGAAGACAAAAGAAGAGATACTTTGCTCAAAGGAAGTTCAGGAGAGCCTGGTCAGAGACTAGTGTGAAAACCAAAGCTCTCCGCCAATTCTTTTCTCAATCTTAGTGCATCAGGACTCATCTGAGAGGCATCAAATACATAAGCCCTGGCCTGCTCCCGGGGACTCTGCTCGATGGGGCTGGAATTGGACTCCGAAATCTGAATTTTTAAAGAACATCTCAGGTGATTCTGATGCACCTTGCTCCCAAGTCATATTTGAGAAATATTGCCAGTCTATCTAACCTCTACATCTCAATTGTGTCATTTCTCTACTTAAGAAACATCACGGACTTCCCAAAAATTATCTACCAGGAATGCAAGATTAGCCTCTTCATGGTCTGACTTCCTCCTATCGCTTAAACTCTCTCTGCGTACACCTCCCCTGGCCCAGATTGGTCATTCCTTCCTGGGCACAGCTTACCTTTTCACACCTTGGTTCCTTTAAACATTCGCTTTTGACTATCCAAGTGTTTTCTACCTGAGATATTTTCACAGTTTCTTTAAAGCTCAGTGTAAATATGTAAATATTAACCTCTCTATAAACCCTTTTATAATCTCTTCACTTCCAGAGTTAATCAATCATTTCCTCTTCTGAGATATTCAATTTATGGTAGCCCTTATCACTCTGTATCCAAAAAACAATTTACTTAAAAGTTTACCTCCATCAGAAAATGGGGTAAATGGAGGAGTCCCAGCTAAGATGAAGGCATAGGCAGAAACGCTTTGCTTTCTCACACAACCAAAAGAAGGATAGCAATGAATTTAAAAACAAAAAACAACCAGAAGTGCCAGAAAATCAAACTGCATGGAACTCTGACAACCAAAGAGTTAAAGAAACATTCATCCAGACTGGTAAGAGGGGTGGAGACAGACAGATAGGCAGCCGGGCAGAGAGGACATGGGGCAAGGCAGCTGGCCACATGGGTGAGGTGGCAGCTGGCAGATTTGGCAGTCCCACAATCGCATGAGGATAAGGCAAAGGAGGGGAAAGGGAGAGAATGGGGGAAAAGGAAGAGGGAATAAGAAGCATAAATGGTAGGTACAAAATAGACAGGGGGGAGGTTAAGAATAGTGTGGGAAATGGAGAAACCAAAGAATTTATATGTACGGCCCATGGACATGAACTAAGGTAGGGCAATGCTGTGGGAGGGGGTATAGGCAGAGGGGAATAAAGGGGAGAAAAAATGGGACAAAGGTAATAGCATAATCAATAAAATACATTTAAAAAAGGAATGGAAGAGCAGATAAAGTGCTTCCCAGATAAGATCAAGTTAAAGGAGTTCATCATCGCCAAGCCCTTATTATATGAAAAGTTAAAGGGACTTATGTAAGAAATAGAAGAAGAACAAAAACTATGGTAAGTTGGAAGGGGATAATCAGGGGGTTAATGGGGGGTAAAAGGGGGAAAGGTTTTCAGAAACATCTATAAAGGACACATGGACAAAACCAAAGGGGGGTAACATCAAGGGTGGGAAGCAGAGATGGCTAGGGTGGAGGGTGGGGGGGAATAGAGACAACCGTACTTGAACAACAATTTTAAAAAGTTTTTTAAAAACCTGTGAACAGTAAAATGACAACAAATTCACAACTATCAACAACTGAACCTAAAAAACACAGAAACAAAAACTAAGCAAACAACTAAAACAGAAACAGAATCACAGAAATGGAGATCACATGGAGGGTTACCAGTGGGGAGGGGGCGGGGGGAGATTGAGGGAAAAGGTACAGGGAATAAGAAGCATAAATTATAGACATAAAATAGGACGAGGGTAAGAATAGTATAGGAAATGGAGAAGCCAAAGAACTTATAAGTATGACCCATGGACATGAACTAAGGGGGTGGGGAAAGCTGGAGAGTGTGGCACACAGGACGAAGGGGAATAAAGGGGAGAAAAAGCATTGGGACAACTGTAATAGCATAATCAATAAAATATACTTTAAAAAAAGAAAATGGGATAAGTGAAGCTAACAATATCCTCTTGATCACCTGCATTTCCATGGCATAGCGAAAATTTTGGCACATGGCAGGAGGTCCACAGATATTCACCAACCATCATCCGTGTCGTATGGTGTGACAACATATAAAGCACTGGACATGACTTCAAAAGACTTGGGTTGCTTTGCTCTTCTGACACTTCGCAAATTTGTGAGCACAAAGAAAGGAATATATGCCAATAAATTTGATAACTTAGATTAAATAAATGTGATCTTATTGAAAATGACAACACTCCACAACCAACAATAGAGAAATAGAAAAATAGGCATGTATAAATAGCCTTATATCTACCTATCCATGAATAAACATATATAGCAAAGAAGTTGAATTTGTAACAATTTTTAAACACACTCCCACAAAGAAAATTCCAAGTCACAATAGTTTTGCCAGTGAATTATATTAAAGACTTGAGGGAGAAATAATATCAATCTTACACAAGTTCTTTCAGAAAATAGTTTTGGGGAGCTCATTTGATGACCCTAACATTACTCCACTAGCAAACCTAACTAAAACATTGTAGGAAGACAAAACTAAAGACCAATATGGGATATACACAACAGTTCTTAGCAAAATATTTGAATGTCAATCAAGGAATATGTAAAAAGGGTGACACATTATGGCCATGATAGGGTTTGTCTCATGAATACAAGATTAGTTTACACTAAAAAATTAAGAAAATACACAATATTAACAAACTAAAGGGAAAAAAACTATAGGATCACTCAATAGATTGTATAGCATTTGACAAAATTCAACACCCATTCAAGACGAAAAACTCAGAAAACGAGAAATAGAAAAGATCTGTCTGATAAATGGCATCAACAAGAACCTACAGCTAATATAACTAGTGATAAAATATTAAACAATTTCCCTCTAAGGTTGAGAAAAGGCAATAATGACAGCACTGCCACTTCTTTTCAACACTGCACTGGCCGGGTAGGGGAGAGAGCAATGGATGGTATAGGCACACGGATGAATGGAGGTCTACAAAGCGTTTATCACTGCTAAAGGTAGGCAACAATTGTGGATGACAGTTAATTGTTATCATGCACTCTTATGTATGTAAGAGACTTTCCATCATTGAAGAAAAGTACCACTCTATAAAAAGACCAGTTTTCTTAGTTCTGTCCACCCTTCCACATTCATTGCCTTCTTAAAAGCTTGAGATGGGTTTTGAATGAAGGAGAAGACTACACAGAAAGAAATGGAGGACAGGAAGGGCTAGGAACAGAATAGAAATGAGAAGGGGTTGTCTATAAGGTAAAGGTAGATGCCTTTTCTTTAAATATATTTATCGATTATGCTATTACAGTTGCCCCATTCCCCCCCCTTCTCTCCACTCCATCCTGCCCACCTCCTCCCTCCCATACTCCCCCCACCTATAGTTCATGTCCATGGGTCATACTTATAAGTTCTTTGGCTTCTACATTTCCTATAAAGGTACAGAGAATGAGTAGCATAAATGATAGGTAGAAAATAGACAGGGAGAGGGTAAGAATAGCATTGGAAAGGTAGTTGCCTTTTTAAAGAAGTGGATATCAGGTATAGAAGAGAGGGAAGATGGAAAGCCTGTTTGGAAAAGTTGCGATGAATTCATTCACTAAGAGCCTTGAAAGCCAAACAAAGAATAATACGTCTTCTTTTTCCTTATTCTCAGTTCTACTTTAATCCACCATGGAAGTATTTATTGAGAACCTTCAAGGGCCTAAAGAATAATTTAGATGAAATACCATAATGGCAAATATCTTTAGAACAAAAACAAACACACAAACCTCTTCCCAAAAAGAGACTTCAGTATGGCAAAATTGAATTAATATTGCATCTGTTACAAGTAATTTTTAATTCAACAATATTTCAGTATAATCAAAATTTGACCTTTCCTTGGAGTTTACTGTTTTGTGACTGTAGAAGATAAAATAATGTCAAATCCTTGTAGATTCTGAATTTACCAGGGTTCAATAAAAGAAAAATGTTGGGATATTACAAAGAAGTTTCAGGCCAGACATACTGGACACAGAATTCTCTGACTTCCTTATCATAAAACTTTGACTTATTTAACTTCTGTTCATGTACAAAAGGAAATGATAATGACTCCCTCAAAGTTTGGCTTACTTAAATGAAGTAAAATAGCATATGCAAAATTAACATAAGGGACTTAGCACAGTGCCTGGTCCACAGAAATGTCTCCTTTCTCTTTGGCCTAGTGTGGAACATTGTGACCCAAAGTCACGTCTGAGAAACTGCCTGCCACTGAGCCGCCTGCTAGAAGGAATAGTGTGACGGTTCAATGACAAAACACCCCATTGAACTCCACTTGGTGTTCCTTTTTTGGAATGTCCCCACCCTGCTCACTCGCCCCTTGTCGCCAACTAAAAAAGGCCAGTGGGAAAGTCTGTCCCACTTCCAAAACCCCACCCTAATGGAGTGCTTGCCAGTCAAAGACCATCTCAGTGTGTCTTGTCAGTGTATAAAATGTACCCTCCTTTCTAACACCTTTGTAACCCTCGGAAATAAAAGCGACCTCAGCTGAGTTCCCTGGACACAAGCTTTTGAATAAATAGCCTTTGTTAATTTTGTCCCAGATGTAATTTTGTCTTGGCCACGTTGCTTTCCCCTAGCTCTAACATTGGGGCTATCAGTCTGGGCACCAGGTCATGAAGTGAGTTCTCTAGGACTTTCTTTCCACCAAAAGAGGTTCTGAAGTCAAACAAGTTTCTGCAGTGTATTTGACACTGAACCTTACATGTGTACCCACACCTTAAAGGACAGATGGCAAACGCAAGGCCCGAGGGCCAAATCTGGCCCTCCACCTTGTTTTATCCGGCCCGGCACCTTGTTTCTACCCAGCAGCAGCACCGAGCTCTCACTTAACTGTTCAGGAGCAGTTACATTTATACAGTCCTAAAATTATATTCGGCCCTTTGAAGGCAACCTCGAGGCTGATGTGGGCCCTAGTGGAAATGAGTTTGACACCCTGCCTTAAAGTATCACAGTGCTATTAGTATATTAAAGGCCTTGGGCAAAAATCTTTTTATTTAAGCCAATATGCTCCAGTCTCTCCCACACCAGAGAACCCTTTCTTCTCGCACATCATGGAGTCACTGTCACGGGGCTTGGTAGCATACCCAGAGGCTACTGACTAGCTCGTCACAGTAACAGGGGTGCAAATAATGGAGAAGACAAATTCATAGGGAGCAAGAGAAAACAAGAAAAAAAAGAAGGGGAAAAGACAGTATTTTCAAGTAGCTAGGGCATAGGTGGAAGGAAATTGCATTAAGTCTTTTCATTCAAATTCCTGTTAGGTTCAGATATACTGCGTTGAAATCATTGAATTGTCATTATTTTAGTCCAGCAGAAGTGAAGCCTCCTTGCCTAATTTCTTTCCCTCTCTCTCTCTCTGCACTAGTTTTTGGTCATCCTTTAGGCCAACATGAGGATAAATTTCAAATTAGGGCTGTAAAGTTGCCTGGCTTTGAAGAGCACTTAGGTTTACAGAAGAAATAATTGGTTCACTGCAGTGTCAAGCTAAATAGATGATTTATTGACACTGTTTCAGAACTCCTCTAGGTTATTTTTGTGGCATGTATCCAAATGGAACAGCATCAAGATATTTATGTAGGCTCCAATTTCTACGCGACTCCAATATCTGGCATGAAGTATTTTTATGGCACGTAACCCTTCCCTCTAAAGGGGTGTTCGCCATCCTTTATGCTGAAAGGTGATCAGTATCTGAACATTTGAGGAGTTATACTTCTACCAAATGACTTACATGGCTAAAGGCAAACAGCCTGACAATTACTTTGCATTGCTCTACTTTGGACCAGTTCAGGAGGCTGGACAGCTGTCATGTGTACAGGTAAAATAAGCAAGAATTTTGCTAAATTAGTGTGCTCAAGCTTTTGCCCAACAGAAGTGTGTTACTCCATTCGAGGTCACTGTGTCCCTCTGTGCAAGCACTTGCCTTCACAAGGGTGCCACAGTGGAAGGCACAAGGTGGGCAACAGATCACCTATTGCCAAGGCATTTGCCCCTGGGGCTGCACATGCCCAAATTCATCAATTTTTCCCAAATTTTCACAAAGCGTCATGCAAATGAACAGTGGCCCAGATTCCCTTTATTCCTTCACTCATTTATTTACATGTTCTCAGTATTTTCTCAGTACCCGTTGAGTACAAGACACTGTTCTAAATACTGCATTAGATAAAAAGATAAAACAATGCCATCTACAGAGATTAAGCATGCACTCAAATATAAAGCAAACAAATGGATAAACACAAATGGAAACACAAAAGAAATATTAGGAGTGGGCTCCAGATTCTGGGTCCTATCTCTGAATTTCTCCTAGTGGTCCCCTTTATTTTCACTATTGCTTGATGTCTTTTCCTTTCCTGCCTTGGACATAATACAAGTCTCTTCTCCTAACTTTGATCATCTCCTGATCTTTTTCTATTTATTATTGATAGCAGGGTTCAAGAGTCTGGTCTCAACTTACCTGTTTTGTCTTTTCTACCATATTTACACCAAGCTTCAGATTGTTGACCATACTCTGTGCCCCACAGTAGAGGCTCCCTGCCTTGTGACCTAGAACAGCGGTCTGTAAACTTGCTCAGCAAATATTTCAGGTGTTATGAGCCAGCCTCTGTTGCAACTCCCTAACTTTGTGGTTCTAGGCAGAAGCGGCCATAGATAATAAGTAAATAAAAGATCATAGCTGTGTTCCAATCAGACTTCATTTATAGACACTAAAGTTCGTATTTTATATCATTTTAAACATATTATTGAAATATTATTTCTCTTTGGATTTTTTTTTCATCACCCAAAAATGTAAAAAGACATTCTTAGCTCACTGGCCACTCTACGAGAGGCAGCAGGCTGTATGTGGTCTATGGGCCCACATTTTGCTGACTCCTGGCCTGGATGACACCCAAGGCAGAGAGTAGCCCTGGGCCAGGGACACAAGCAAGATGGGTAGAGGAAGGGAGAAAGAAAGAGTGGGAGATGGGAAGGTATAATGTGTACACCTGCTGGGAAGTTAAATCTCAAAGTGCCTTTGCATGTGGCTTAGGGGATTTTTATGTATGCAGAACTGACATGATAGGACAGGAAAGCTTCATGTGACCACTGGTGACATTTTTTCCTAAATTGAGTTTGTTTATGTAGCAGAGAATGCTAGCTGTTCACAAGAGCCCTGTTGTTTTCTTCATGGTTGAGCAAGCAGGATCCATTTCCCAGACACACTTGCTGTTACCGTGGCCCTGTAACTTGTTGTCACAGTGGAATGGGAACCCAAGTGCACTGAGTCACTAAGAAAAGGGAGGCCCTCACTGCCTCTTTCTATCAGCTGAATGTCATTGAAGATAGGACCCCAGGAGATGGAAAAGACACAAGTTTGAAGGCGACTTGGTCCCTCAGGGACCACATATACAAGAGCTGCTCATGGACCAGGAGCATCCACCTGGACCATTACAAGCGCAGAAAGTATACTTTTGCATTTGAACAATTGCATATATAAATTAACCTTTGTTACAGCAGCCAATGCTACCCTAATTAATATAGTTGTCAAGTGTAGAGCCGTGCCTTATTAACCTCTGTGCTTCTAGCATCTGTCTCAGTGCCTGGCACGTAATTGTTGTTGATTAAATGACTGAAAATCTAAAAGACAGCATCATTGCCATTTTCCATTTTCACAACCTCCACTGACCTTTTATATTCTCTCCTGAGCGGTGTCATTGTCCTGCAGGTGCCATTTAGCTGTCCCAGTTCTCTGCATCAGACTAATCCCCTCAGGCTTACCTGAGCAAGAGTCTGGGAACAATGCTTTTATTTCAGTTTCTCGAAAACCTATGCTTATTCAGCTGAAGGGAGCTGACTAATTGACACTAAGGTGTAAGCGACAAATATGAATATGTATTCACATTTTTTAAATAAAAATGTATGCTTAATATAAAAAAATCAGAATTTTTTACATAAGTGACTCAAAGAGCTATACTTTTGGGCACACAATAGAGGTAACTGTTTCCCACCTAAATCGACTGGATGAAATCACAGGAGGAAGGAAAGACATATAAACACCTAAAGTATCCAAAGAAAAGGAAATTTTATTATCCGGTTTTGTGTCCTTAAGTTCTCATCATTCTGCAACTTCTAATCTTAACTCTCCATTCTTCATTTTCATAGACATGTGAAACTTTAGATTTTGAAAGGACTCGGGTGTCATCATGTCCAACCTCTAACCTTTAAAGAGATACATATTGCCATTATCAATAATCTGATCATCTACATCGTCAAAGAGATACATTCCCCAGGCTCCTCCTCACTAAGCTAAGTAGCAATTCCTATAGGAATTTTTGCAATTATATTTTAATCCATTAGTCTTTTTCATTTTCCCTCCAGTTGTTCACTCTTTCTCAGGTTACAAGGTTCAAAAAGGGACATGAGCTTCTAAATAAAGACATAAGCAACAAAGCCGGCCAGTCAGGCCTATGTATAGACAGAGTTGAAAGCTGCCAGCCCGGTTTGATTTGAGATGCAGAAAAGCTCCTGGTTCTCCTCTTCTCCAGCCCCATTCACCCAGCCAAAAATAGCACCCCTATCTTGCCTGCCAAAGCTGATTTTCCCATCACTGCAGGGCCTTGGGAAAGGGGGCAGAGGAAAGGCAACTGATATGTCTTAAGAAAATGTACTTAGCTCTATGCTAGCTGCACTTTATACCTTATTTCATTTAAATTTTACAAGTATCTTAAGAAGTTATCAGTGCGTATAACATAAAGAGGGTAATGAGTATTTAGTAAGGGATAAGAATATAACAATTCTAGCAGGACAGGCCTAGGTTGGAATTCCAGCTCCAACATTTACTGGCTGTCAGACCTCAGCTAATTTGTTTCTCCTTTCAAAGGCGCAGGCCTGACCTACACAGGTTATCAGACCTCCAGAACAGGACATTATGATGAGAAAGTGTTAATCAGTATGTATAGCCCCGTTCTGACTTCCTGACACATGGTATATTTGAGGCACTATAATTATTATCCCCATTTTACAGGTAAGGAAACAGAGTCAGAGAAGGTGAATGATTTGCTTCAGGGCACAGACCTAGGAAGTGGTAGACAGGATCGGAAACTAACTTTACCACCAAAATTTGTAGTCTTTCCATTACTGTTTCTAAGAGACTTCTCATAAGCTCATCTGTGTTGCCCAGGAGAACTACCTAAGTTCTGCCCCCACCTTTTCAGACTGTCCGACCAAAGTATAATGTGTAGCCTTGGAATGATGTAAGCAAGCAAGGAAGCTCTCAGAGTTGGACAGAATGAGTCAGAAGTCAAGTTTCCAAGAAAATGTGGTTCAAAAGGGAGGAGGGAGTGATAGGGCCCTGAAGGAGCTAGACTCCCCAGGGCCACCGGTTAGGGACACTGGGAACATTCGAGAACAGAGCACCAAAGGCAGGGTGGGGCGGTGTTGAGAGGAGACTTCACCTAAGTCAGAGCAGCTATGACAGAAACTTGAAAGTTAGACAGCAGTTCACACTCTTACCTGGGCCAGCCTTTGAAAACATCTCAACTTTTCAAACTGATACAGGAGAAAACCCTTAAAGAAAGTCAGGTAGTTTATTAAGGAAAGAGAAGATTAAGGGAAGCCTGAATGTGAGTTTACTTTGTCCGGTTTCTTCATATTAGCAGCCAAGCTGGAGTCCGTACCTTGAGTTGATAGGTTTTAGGCCTTGTAGTAAAAACCATATTGACTCAAAATAAAGTGATGAAATTCTTGACTCCAGAACTAGACACGCAGCAGTTAAATCCTGGTTCCTTCACCAGCTGTGCAGTTCTGGGCAATTCCTTCATCCTCTGTGCCTCGGTTTCCTTATCTAATGATTAGGGACAATAAAGAATACCTACCCCACATGGCTGAGGAAAGGATTCAGGAAGTTAAATTATATAAGAAGGGAACACCCACCAGATTTTAGCTGTTGTTATTCTCTCATTTAATTCTTAAAATCAGTCAAGAAACTGAGATTGATGATGGTTCCGTGGCTTGCCCGGGCTTTCCTCAGCTAGCAATGAGAAGAAACGGAATCCAAAGAGAGAACTTACGACTCCAGCCATCTTCTGCCCCCATGCTGCTTCTGTTACCTGACAGGATGTGATGTGGAGGGAAAAGCTCAGTAACCTGTCATGTGGTGTTTTCCAGATAACCTGAAATTCCCTTATTTTACTATACGGTCAAGGCTGGGACTTAGGGACTTGTCTTTACAAAAGCTAAATGGCCCGTCTGCATGCACCAGACACTCGCATTAGTGACAAAAAGTCAAAACATCAGGCTACTTGCTCAAAATACAGGAAAGAACAGATGAAATAAATGGGGGAGGCCAAATGCACTAACATGCACCAGACAAATTGTTTGTTGAACGGTAGTTACTCATACTGAATCAATGAAGGCATTGCCGTGATCTGCTTTCATCCTCGCCACCCCGTGGAAACTGGAGCGGAAGATGGGCCATGTCCAAAATAATGAATGCTCTTTTCAGATGCATCAACTTCAAGGTTTGGGCTGGGTCATTGTGTAGCCAAGGGAATACCTATGAAAGCAAGAAGGTGGATAAAGGGAACTAGCACAGTTCTACATAAAAATGTTGGTACAGGGACAACTATAAAGGACACATGGACAAAACCAAGGTGGGGTGGAAGCAGGGAAGGTAGGTGGGGATGGCTGGGGTGGGGGGGTGGCATGGTGGGGGGTAAATGCAGACAACTATAAATGAAAAACAATAAACTAATATAAAAAAGAAAAATACATTTCAACAAACCAAATTTATTTAGCTTTTAGAAACAAATTATATCGAATTGTATTTTTTAAAATGTTGGTACTAACATCTTTGTGAAAGAAGTTTTCCTTCAAACTTACTGAATATTTGCTTTCAAAGTGTGTGTGTGAGAGAGACAGAGAGAAATTGATGAGGGGAGAGGCAGAGAGAGGAAGGGAAAGGGAGAGGTAAGATGAGAAGAGAGAGACACATCAAGAGCTCTTGGCAGGACATAAATAAATAATCACACAAGTATGTCTGCAACTCACTGGAGACACCTTGAAAAGGTGCGTGCCTGGAGAGTCCCCAGCCATGTCAACCCTTCAGGAAGACAGAGTGACAATGGCCACACTCGACTGTTCTGTGTGACATGTGGAGCGCTGCTCTGGACACACTGGATCAGAGTTTAGGAAATGAACAGTAGGGCTGGAGGTGGGGTTAGAATTTTGTTAAGGGGTCTTCTTTACACAATTTGAAGATGAGCTCAAACTTGATAACCCTTACTACTCAGCAAAGTGAAATAAATGTATCCAGTCAAAAGTCAGCTTCTTAGATGAAGGAACCAGAAACAATAGTTCTGCCTACATGCTATTAGATGGCTCTTTTTTTTTTTTTTTTTTTAAGTCCCAGAGACATTTACCTCAGAAAAAGCTCAGTTTTTCTTTGGTGCTCTTTTTTTTCTGAAATGCAGAAGGTAGCCCAACCCATGTGCCTGCACATGTATGGAAACTCAACCCACTTCTCAGAAGACCCTGCATGAGAAGTCCTTGCTCAGTGCAGGCCAGCACCTGCCAGTGCAAGAACAGAACGCAGGGGTAGCGATCACCTTACCTGAATGGTGATGAGAGAACTGAAAAATCTAGGCTTGGAAATAGGGGGAAAGCAGGCCTTTCCGGCTACTGTCTCTGCAGTGACAGCTCATCACCTTTGTGATATTCTCAAGCCCTGAAAATAAAGCTAACCAATTAGGGGTTTGCCAAAAGGTCGCATACCCAGAACTCCAGCCAATGTCAACAGAAGGCTGGTAACTGTTATGGCCAGCGGCATGTGCAGAAATAAGGGCACCCACTGTCTACCGAGTACCCAATACCACAGACCTCGTGCCCAAATCCCCACATCTGAGCTTTGAAATAAAGGATTTACAAAATCATAAATCATCTTCCTCGGACTGGAGGTTGCGCAGGGCAATTCCTACATGCACCTATGGATTGAGAACACCCTTGAGCACGTCACAAAAACACGTGGACAGAAACATGCTCCCATGACAACATGTATACACCATTTTTTGGCACACTCCGTTGTATTTATACATGCTCATCTTTTCAGTTCTCAAGAAGATTCTTAAGAACAAGAATGATATCTTAAATATCTCTACATCACCATGCCTATGATAGGAACCCAGTGTACGCTTGTTGAATGGAAGAATGGATAAAAGTTCAATTTCATAACAGTCCTGAAAAGATGATCTGTCTTAATGGTAAATAGTACCTATAACTTTTCTTTTCCTTTAAAGATATGGAGAGCTGTGCACCAAAAAACAGACATGATATGCACTTATTACATTCCAGCCTAAGATCTGCATTTGGTAGTAAGTGTATTGACAGTGAAAAACAATGCAAAAAAAAATATGAAATACTTCTTGCCAAGACACCCCATCCATAAATAAAGAATATTATCCTATCTTGCTACAAGAAACATTTCAGCTGCTCCTATGAGTGCTTCTATAAGGTTTCCCCACTTGGGGAAGAGCATAATAAATGATATGAGGTTAAAGAAGGTACTCAAAGAATCTAAAACAGTTCTTAGTAATATAAACGTCAATAGAGCTTTTAGGAGTTTTATAAGAAAGAAGCAGTAAATTCTTTCCTACCTTCCAAACAAATCAGTTTTTAGAGAACGATTTCTGAATACAGTGAACAATGAAATGTAATCATAGAAACACAAAAATGTGACCAGAATGCTATAGAATGAGGCATACGGGGCACTAAGGGCTGTGAACCCAAAGAAAATTATACAATAAGGAAAACGAATTGTTTTCCATTCAAAGTGGTTAAAATAGGTTCATGGTAAAATTTAAAGCCAACATTAAAGTGAAAGAATCCAGGAGAATGAGTAAGCAGTTTGGAGATTCAGATTTTGCAGTTAAGAAAGTTCAGGGATGCTAGCCAAGTACAGATAAGAGAGTGCCAAGGAAAAGTAATATCCAATGAAAGCAAAAATTAAAAACCTAGGTATTTTACTTTGCCTCCACATACTGAACTTTTTTCAGTAGAACTTTAAAAAGAATACTACAGGGAAATTATTCTTTGTTTTCTTTTTTTATTTTTGTGGGATATATTGGGGTGACTTGGTTAATAAAATTACATAGATTTCAGGTACGTAATTGTAGAAAGCTATAGTCACTGTCAGCAGTACCTGGAGGCATCACATGAGGAAGGTTCATAGTAGAAATTTTAAAAGAAAGTTTAAAAATGGCTATAAACACAGAAAGAAAAATATTATTTTGTCTTGAAGCTAAAGTATTTATTAGACTATAATGATATCAGTTGTGTATATGAGAGATAATATGAGCCAAATATGTTAAGTGACATATTCACATTTCTAGGCTGGTTAACCTCTTCTGAGGATTTTGGGAAAAAAAAATATTGTAAGGACAATTCTGAATTGTTTTAATTTCTCCCTTAATATTTAATAAAGTTAACCAAATAGTTCATGGTTCCTAATTTTCCAAGCCTATAATTATCTCCTTCTACACGAACTTGATTTAGTAGAAATTGACTGCTTTACTGTTATATCCACAGTGTTAACCGAGTACATTTCAAGGGGTGGCCCTAAACTAAACACAAATTTTAACACAGCCATACTAATCAAGCCTGACTATGTGAATTACACAAAATAAAAAACTGAAACTTTAAGTTACAAGGTGAATAAATTCCGGACACCTAATGTATAACATGGTGATTATAGTTATTAATACTAAGTTGTATACCTGAAATTTGCTGAGTAGATTTTAAGTGTTCACACCACACACCCAAAGAGGGAACTATATGTGAAGCAATGAATGTGCCAGTAAACTCGATTGTGGTAATCATGTCGCAATGTACACGTACATTAAATCTTCGCATTGTACAGCTTTAAAAATCAATTGTATATATATACAATTTTTATTTGTTAATCACAACTCAGTAAAGCTGGAAAAACCCAAAATGTAAAACTTAAATATTCTTTTATATTAAATAACTAAAGTTCACACTCTCACTATTATCAATACTAGCAACAGAGTAATGTGAAAAATAATCAGAGATATTTAGTGTGGTTTAAATCTTGGGAGAACCAAGACAAATTTGCAGAATGGCTATTAGAATACATAAACGTCACAATGTGTAGGCAAATGAGCTCGGTTTCTTTGTGATCTTCTTTGTTGCTAGCAAAAATTAACCCAGACTAGATCTCTTGGATAAGTAGTAAAAGCTCATAAAGACTACAATACAGAAAATAAGAATAGAAAACTAAAATAATAAAAGTAAGAGCAAACCAAGAAATATCCCTGCAGAGAATATGACTTAGCAGGGTGACACTTTCTGTATAGCAAAATAAGTTAAAATCTTGGCTATCTGTTTTGTTGTGTTTTTAAGCATCTTTTATTAGAACATTCAAATGAATTTAAGTTTATTCACTCATACATTATTCTCATGATAAAACTATCTGTTGAATATTGTCATTCCTCTCTCCTAACTGAAAAAGCTTCCATATGGATACAGCTCTCAGAATAACCTAAGTCTAAAAAAACAATAACAAAAAAAGTGGTCTCAGTCTTGAGACAGTATATTTTATGAAATGATTATATAACTTGTTTTATTTGTTTTTTTTTTATCGGTAGTATTAGGAAAATGCCCTACACATCTTTTTTAGTTAAAATCTTCTCCATCTAAGAACAAATCTAGATATAATTTGAAGCTAGTAATATTAGAAATATCAGGCATTCTCACTGGATTTTCATGGTTCCTTTCAGCATGACTGGACAAACGTTAGTGGTGCCTATGTCTTCAGCTGGCTAAGTTTGAGTGGAAAATGACTAGCTTTAGTATAATCATTTACAGACTTTTAAATTAAACTGTCAATATTTTCAATAATGTATTTCACTCTCACTTAAAAATTTTAGTTAGATAAGCACTTCTTTCTTCACTCGCTCCAGTTATTGCTAATTCAATGCAATGACTGAGTAGGGTATCATGCTGCCCCCATATAAGCAAGAATTAAAGATATAATCCATAGGCAAAAGCTCATTATTACTGACTCCTACAACCCTTACAATTGATCACACTTAAAGCAGCAATTTAACCTTAATTACCCCAATCGCTCATTCTAAAACTGTCCTTACACTCAAACCACCACAACTTCCCCCAAATCTTCTAAAAATCGTACCCAATGGCCCAGCTTTTGTCTGGACACTGGTCCCCTCTCCAATTCCCATGCAAAAAAAGGTCTACAGTAGTCATTACATTTGTACTTAAGGTGTTCCAGGAGAAATGTTTCCATGATCAAGCTTCACATCTGATACAGATTAATATTAATATCACTTTCAAGGCAATTTCATGTATTTTTGCATATGTTGGTACTAGGTATAGTTTCCCACTTTGATTTTTCCATTTACATCTTTATAAAAGGGGGGATAGTGAAGTTTCCATTGGAGTGTACATTTCAGGGATTGAGTATTGATGTTTTTAAGAGAAGGATAATTGATGTCAGAATTCTTAAGAATTCAATATATATTTTGGCAGAAAAAAACCCCCACTGGACTTAGTGTATAGCCTTAAGTTGGAGCTCTTAGCAGTAGACCATTCTGATTCTCAATTTCTATGTCATAAAAGTAGTGGGTTGAAAGAGATGTCTCTGAGATCCCCTCTGAGTCCAACATCCTGAGATCATTTAAGACTTCTGATGAGATGGAATGATTTTCTTAAAAAGCCAGTGGTCATGCACCTCTCCCATGAGCCCCGGCTTTCAAATATCTTACTTTCCTTATATAATTAATTCCCATCATTTGTTTAGAGTAAAAAGAGGTAGTACATGCAGAGCAAATGATATTCCAAAAATTTATTGGTACTTGATTTTGAAAGGCATTTAGGACATGATTCTCACTTAAAGATACAAGCTGTGAAACAAATTATTTTATAGCCTTAATTAAGCTCCTTATGAACTGCTCTTCCTCCCCCTGTGTCTGCACTACTGATGCAGTCTAAGATCCAGCTAGTGCCTGGGCGTATCAAAGTAGATTGATCTACTATTTTCTCAAGATCCGGGGTTCACCTTACCTTCCTGATCAGCTTCATACATAATTTGTGAGGGACCAAAAAGTACCTCAATTTACTAAATCATTGGTAAACAATTAGTAAGCTTTGGCTGAGAGAGGGGAAAGTGTAAAGGAAAAGGAGGAAGGCGGGAGGGAGAAGGGAAGGGGGAAAAAGAAGAAAGAACAATTAAAATAATCACATCTTTGTGTATTGCTGGTTGGAATGTAAAATGCTACAAACCTTGTGGAAAAATAGCATGGTTGTTCACCAAAAATTTAGTTCATAGAATTACCATATGATTCAGCCATGCCATTGCTTGTGTATATACCCAAATGAATTGAACTCTGGGACTGAAACAGATATTTGTACACCAATGTTCACACCAGCATTATTCACAATAGGCAAAAGGTGGAAACAACCCAAATGTCCCTGAACAAATGAATGATAAATAAAATATGGCACATCTATATGATGGCATATTATTCAGACTTTAAAAAATAAAATTCTGACACATGTTAAAACATTGATGAACCTTGAAGACATTATGCTAAGTAAAACAAGCCACTCAGAAAGGGAGAAATGTTATATGATTCCACTCATATGAGGTACCTAGGGTATTCAAATTCATAGAAATAGAAAATACAATGGTGGTTTCCTGGGGTTGAGAGGAGGGAGGAATGAGAGGTTACTGTTTAAAGGGTACAAAGTTTAGTTTAGGATGATGAAAAAGTTCAGAAAATGGACAGCAGTAATGGTTACACAATGTAAATATACTTAAGGCCACAGAATTGTACATCTAAAAATGGTTACAGTGGTAAATTTTATGTGATGTATAGTTTACCACAATAAAAAATTATTCAAAGCAGTATCAAAGTCTTCTTACTATTTATTCATTTTTATTCCCCTCATTTGGGAAAGTTGAACACACACTGTATTTCAATGTTGCCCCATGCCAGGAATTGCCGGGAAATAAAGTTGATGTTCCAAATAATTCCCCCGTGGATTTAAAAAGAGATGAAGGAAAAGAAACAGCTGGTTTAAAAGAAGTCATAGAATCCTCCACATGAGTCCCATGAACTGACTCAGCGCACGCATTTAACATGCAATAAAAACAGGCACCAGAACCAAGCCGACCCTCGCGATGGAATGGGCACGTTCAGTTTTAAGGTTGTTGCCAATTCCATATGAGTTTGTGGTTTCAGAATACTGTTAGATTCAAAAAGAAAGAAGACCTCAGACCAGGATTAGCAGTCAACAGAGCTGAATGACAATGAGAGAACATGGAAACTGAAATTTGAAATTCTGCTGTGAAATAGCCCTGGGTAGAATTTAAGCAGTTATCCAGCTAAACAAAGAATAGAATTTCTACCATGCTATTAAGAAGAAGGGCAATATGGAGATAAATTATCTAGATTGCCTTTCATATTGACTAAATTGCCTTATTGAGTAGGAAACTTTGCTCAGTTTTCTCATAGCCAAAGACTGATAAAATCATATGAGGTCAGAAGAGAAGAAACCGTACATATATCATCTTATTCCATCACGCTGTTCTGGAAGGAAGACAACCGAGAGAGTTTAAATGATTTGCTTAAAGATCCAGAGCACTGGCCAAACAGAACTCAGGTCATCGAATCTCCCAGCTAGTTCATTTTACAGTGCATGATTTCATTTAAATAATTACATAGTAGGGAGAAAGATTATTGGGAAAATAAAAATCAAGTTAAAATGAAAAAGAATAAAGTGGTTTGGGTGTTCGTTGGAGCATCTGTTTTAGCTTGCGTGGTGGCTGCGGCTTTTCCTTGGGCAGCAGAAGCGGCTGGGCGAACGAACAGCTGAGACTTTGGCCTTGGGTGAAAGAAAATGGCCCGAACCAAGCAGGCTGCTCGCAAATCACGGGTGGGAAAGCGCCTGCAAACAGCTGACTACGAAAGCTGCCAGGAGAAGCACTCCCTCTACCAGCGGGGTGAAAAATCCTCACCGCTACAGGCCCGGAACCATCGCGCTTCGAGAAATCCGTTGTTACCAGAAATCGACCGAACTTCTGATCCTGAAGCTGCCTTTTTGGTGAGGGAGATCGCCCAGGACTTCAAAACAGGCCCGCGGTTTCAGGGTGCCACCCGCAGTGGGCTGCAGGAGACGAGTGAGCGGAGCGCACCTGGTGGGTCTATTTGAAGATACTAAGCTGTGTGCTGTCCATGCTGAGAGAGTCGCCGTCATGCCCAAAGACCCCAGTTGGCTCGCCGAATGCGGGGGGGGGGGGGGGGGGGGGGGGGGGGGGGGGAGCTCAAGTGAAGGCAGTTTTTACGGTGTTTTGTAGTAAATTCTGTAAAATACTTTGCTTTAATTCGTGACTTTTTTTATAAGAAATTATTGATAATATGTTGCATTTGTACTTAAGTCATTCCATCTTTTACTCAGGATGAATGCGAAAAGTGACTTCACAGACCTCAGTGATGTGAGCGCTGTTGCTCGGGAGGGACAAGTTGCTAGTACGCAGAAGGGATGGGTGGTACTCCTTGCTTCTCATGATGCATGTTTCTGTATGGTAATGACTTGTTGGGTAGCTATCAAGGTACCAGAACTGATTAATGTGAACAGGGTCTTTTTGCAATAAAACTGGTTATGACTTGATCCAAGTGTTTAACAATTGGGGCTGTTAAGTCTCACCACGCATCGCTGTGATAGAATGGGGGCTTTTCCCAGGGTGAAGATGGAAGTCTTAACCACAGTGTAACTTAAGGTTTTCTTATTAAAAAAAAAAAAAAAAAAAGTAAACATGGCAGCTATAGAATACACTGTGTGCATTTATAATAGCTATTTGATATATTATAGTGTGAACATTTTTAATTTAAATGTTTTACATTCACATGTGGGGAGACTTGTCAGTAAGGTGTGTGTAATTTAGGGTCCAGCTGCTTTTCTCCCCTAACAAAATGCACTTGTTATATAGTGGTTTGCAAATCAATACCTTGCATACATCCTCATTCTACCACTTAACATCTTAACTAACCCTCTAGCTGAAGCGCAAACTATCGCGGGGATTTTATTTGTAAGGGCTGTGGAATATAATACAAGTTATTCACACCAGCATCATCCGTTACTAACATTCTGAACTAGTTCAACTTTTGTGTGCTGTGGTTGGCTTCATAACTAGGTTGAGTTTTTCTCCCTCTAGCAAGAGGAAACAATACCAGAGTTCTTTCCTCATGGAATTTGTACTATAACCCTTAGTGTGAACTTGCTGTGGGTGTGGGGCATGTGGCTCCAGCTAATTGATCCTCTGCCAGTTAAGACGGTGTCCAGTTAGTTACATCTGGTATGGTCCTGGGAAAATCACTTTACAGAGATGGTCTTCCAACTGGTTTTTAAATTTATCCTTCTACTGACGTTTTTAGGTCAATTATGTATGTTGACTAAATTTACAAATAAACTAGTTTATCCAAAAAAGAAAAAGAAGAAGAACGTGGTTGGTTTATATATTTAGGTATAATTTTGAAACTATAATCCTAAATATATTTAATGCAAAATAGACAGTTCTAAAAAGTAATATAATGCTTCAAAGAAGAAATGATATAATGTTGGAGCATGTATCAATAACGATCATCTCTAAACACAGACGTTTTGAAGATTCATTGTTTTTCAATGTTGATGTTTTGTATCACTTCAAAAAAATCAATTGGAAAGGAAGATATAATGAAATCATTAATGTCTAAGATACTGATTTTTACATTTAATAACATATTTATTGTAATACACAATGAAAATGAAGAACTGCTTTAAAACCTTGTCTTTAGAGCAGCTGTAAACTAGTAGACACCCATTCCTAACTTACTATAATGAAACTTCCCACTTTCCCTAGGGTGGGGTGTCAAACTCATTTTCCCCTGGGGGCCACATCAGCCTCTCAGTTGATTTCAAAGGGCCGAATGCAATTTGAGGACTGTATAAATGTAACTACTCCTTAACAGTTAAGCGAGAGCCTGGCGCTACCACTGGGTAGAAACAAGGTGCGGGGCCAGATAAACACCGTGGAGGGCCGGATTCAGGCCCAAGGACCCTGTGTTTGCCACAGCTGTGCCCCAGGGACTGAAATGGAGTATGGAGAAAGGGTGTGGATGAACAAATGAGTGTGTGATGGTGCATGCGTGTTACCTCGAAACTCTGCACAAAGTATTCTTCAGATATTCGACAATCTCCATTAAAGTTATAAATTCACTTGAAAATGAAAATAAGATCACCTGGAGAATAACTGTTTTACCCAAACATTGTTTAAATAGAATGTCCAAATTGATCAGGAGGTAGCACAGAACAGAGCGCTGTAGCTGTATTACTGTTTATATCAGTATAACATTCACATTGCCTGTGGATCCTCACTGGGTGGAGCACAGCCAGGGGATCTTCCTCTGTCCAATCCGGAAGGGTCTTCAGCACTGTAGTCATCAGCCTTTTTGTACAAAGAAGAGAACATCAAGTCTTCCTGGCTCCCAAACAGATTCAGTCATTTCCCAAAACATCTCATTTTCTCTTTTAAGAAAAATGGATCAAAAGGTCTTACATGTTGGACAATATGTTTTTACTATCAACAAAGTCTTTAAACTTTGATTTCATAGAAAATCTGACAAGCAGATACAAAAAAATGTATTTTGTAGCACACAATCCATGCCATAATAAAGGTTAACGTAAGGAAAAAATCATAATCTGATGGATGCGATCTGACTTCATTTGTCCTGTTCAGACTGAAATCCTTGAACCGCACGTAAAGTTGGATATTTAGAAAGTGTGGATATTTAAATAAAATGCTTCTTAACTCTAAAATATCAGTTGTTAACTGGAATTCAACAAAAAGTGGCTGGAGCAAATTGGAATATATTCGTGTCTGGCATTAAACTTTCTTCTCAGAGAGGATTCCATCTCTGTTCCACTCCCTTAATGACGTTCTTTAGTTTTGTGCCCCAGTAATTCCTTCCAGCACTTCTAAGGCTTTACCCGCACAACACAACAATCTCCTTTTCTACCTCGTTTTCTGCCCATCCTACTTTTGCAACAAGGTTACAAAGAATCTTTTAATCTTCTGAGGACCTTCCTAACAATGCAATTTTCCCATTTATGGGTGGCTCCCAAACCACTACCAAATCTTGGAGGCTCCTCATCTGGGTTCCCATCTAATGCCCCTATTGTCCCTTCACAATTTCTTCCCTGGATACAAGCCACTGCTTCCATGCAAACTGCCTTCAGCCAGGGCAAGAAACAACTGCACCAACAAACAAACCAAAACGTGTCTGTTTGTAGAGCTATCAGCCATGTCAGGAAATGCAGTGAGTCAGAACACCCGTGGAAGTGATTGACGCGCACTGGGTGGCTGTAAGGAATGCTTTTGAGTGCCTAATACGTACCAGGTACACAGTCTGGACAACAATTCTGTAAATAGATATTCTCTCCATTTCACAGTTGTGAAAACCAAGGCTCAGAAGAGTATCTAATGTTGGCTGGTCTCTTTAAATGGCGCCAGTGCGCCACTGAAAATTGTAAAAACTTGCATAGCTTTTCAGTTCAGGGTAAGGTTCCCACAAGCAGAGTTAGGACCACCTCCTGCCATTATGGGGACACCCTGCTCCTCTTTCTCTCACGTCTCCTGATTTTCTGACCCTCTTTTTGCTTGATTCTTCCGTTCAAGGCTCCTGTGTCTGTTAACCTGATCTGGCCAGACCACCTTAGACATCCTTTCATAAGAAACTGATACCATTATTCACATTGCACCTTTCAAAGATGTGTTAGCTAAGAAATCATGAAACTGGCCTACCTGTCAGGCAATAGATGTCAAACTGCCTTGACTTTGATTTCTTGCTTTAAATACATAAAACCCACTATCAACAAGGTGTATCTCTGAAGAAATCTTTTTAAAGACCACATGTAGGATTTTCAAAAGTATTTTGTATAGTTCTAAAATTTTAAATAACTTAGGTTGTAAAAGTAAGAACAGAAGGCACATAGAATTTAAAGCAAATTCATTTAATTTAGTGACAATTCTTCTGAAAAAATATGTATAACGCTCTACCTTTTCCTACTGCTACAAGAAAAATGAACACTAAAATAAATGGGCAGGTAAATTGACTGAAGGAGTTTATATTTCTGCATTTATTGCCAGACGAGTTCAAATTATTTCTAACCTTCCTAAAACCTTGGTTATTGCCTTAAAGTTTGAAAAAACAGACCAGAGACTTCATGAAAACAAAATATTTGAATGATCAGTAAAACATTCATACTTGTACACCCACAACTCACACTGTCTTCAGTATAGACTAGATTAAACTGAGGGCCATCTCGTAGCTGTTTCAACATAAGCTAAGTGAAATGTGTCACTGTGGGTAAGGGACAGGGCTACAGAATTCTATATCGATACGCGAAAGTCTTGACTGAGACTGATACAGTCATAGTAAGAGAAAGTGCAGAAGTACAATAATTTTAAACATATATATAAATTACTGCAAATATCATTGGATGAGAAGATACATGCCTTTGATTCTAAAAGCATAGTACAGAAGTACCAATTTGAACCATATAAAACTGCCATTTTAAATATCAAAACTTACCAGATACCATAATTATGAATATATGAATGAATGAATGAATGAATACATGAAGGAGAAGGAAAGCCTCTTCCTTATAGAACAATGCCATTCAATAAAGTACTGCAGAATGATCGGGTTAGGAAATCGTCAACGAGTGGGTAAAAGTTTGATGAGGACCATGATATTTACATGACCTCAAAGCATCTCTCCACAAATTCCATAGGAATTACAAAGGGTAAAAAGATACCTCTAGAGTGGAGAAACCCCACCCTCCCCAGTGGTGAAAGCTGACATCACCACACTGGGAAAAACTGACCTGATCTGCCTGCTGATGGATACGTTGAGGACACAACACCACTGTGCTGTTTCTTATAAAAAGCGTAGCCTGACTCTAATCACCAGGAAACATCAGGCACACCCAAACTGAGAAGCATTCTGCAACATAATTGGTCTAAATTTTATCTTTTACTTTTTTTATTCATTGATTTTTAGAGAGAGAAAGGAAGGGAGAGAGAGAAAGAGAGAGAAGCATCAATTTGTTGTTCCACATATTTATGTGTTCATTGATTCTCGTATGTGCTCTGACTGGGGATTGAACCTGCAACCTCAGCGTATGGGGATGACACTCTAACCAACTGAGCACTGGCCTGAACCCTTAAAGAGTGACAGTGTCAAGAGAGACCAAAAAAAAAAAAAAAGGCTTAATAACCATTCGAAGTTGAAGTAGACAACAGAGCTATATGGAGCGTGACTCTGGGCTGGATCCAAAACAAGGGAAAAAATTGCTATAAAGGTTATTATTGAGACCATTGACAATAATATGAATTTGAACTGTGAGGTAATTAATAGTATTATATCAATATTACATTTTCTGATTTTATAACGGTACTGTGGTTATATAAGAGAATGTCCTTGCCCCTAATAAATACAAACTATAGCATTTAGAGGTAAGAAGGCACAATGTCCCCAATTTATTCTTAAATAATTCAGAAAATACATAAATATATCTAAATGTATAGAGAAAATGATAAAGCAAATGGGAAATATAAATAATTCATGATTATATGTCAGAATAAGTTACAAATAAGTTTTTAAAAGTCTAACTACCCACAATATCATATGACTCAGTCCTACGTACACGTTTATCAACATAATTAATCAATTAGAAACCACAAGTCAGAACTAGAAACAATGTACTAAAGTAACATAATTAAAAGCATCAAGATCTGCGTATGTGAACCTGGATGAAATTAAAATCAATATATAAGCATGCTGAATATATTGTCAATAGCTGACATTCTCACAGAAGATATTGCATTCTTGAAAGCAAATCCTTTCAATAGCTTTTTGGCCCAAGACACAACACAGGAAATTATCGGAGTCGGTCAAGGGGGACATCCCCAAAAGAGCAGTCACTGCTGATATTGCATCTCACTTTTTACTTGAGTTCATGGCATGGAAAAGCAATTCGCCTCCTTGAATATGTTGCATAAGAAAAACAGAACTCTTCAAATTCTTTTCCAAGTAATCCTGAAACAACAGTAAATTCTGTATCCAAAACTTGAAAGGATCTTTTTATAACTTGAAATCCCACTGTCCAAGTGTACCCTGTGAATTATTTTCATAAAACTAAAAGTAGAATATTGTCCCCACAAAAAAAATTGAGGCACATTCCGACGCTAGTCAGATGACTCAATCAGCATTGTACCTATTGCAACATCAGATGACTCAATCAGCACTGTACCATTGGTCATGCTAATAAACAGGACCCCCACCCACTGCACCACATGGTTCTGGTGACTCAGGATGGAGTCAAAGCATCATCGTAAAATACTTCCTGAAATAATTGATTTTGAGGAGAGGTGTAATGCTACACACATCCTTGAAATAAATGGGATTTTAATCTAAGCACAATAGTAATGCATTCTTTTTCTACATATTTCAAAAAATTTTTAAAAGACAAATATAAAAATCACACATAACCTCAGCCTGCAAATGAAATGTCATTGTCAAAATTTTGGTATGTTTCATACCAGCACAAACCTACCCATCTCTCCACAAGAGGGGAACATGTTTGCAGACATGAGTCTCCTTACATACCCTTTTGCTGGCAGGCATAGTTACTTTTCTGGTAGTCTTCATTCCCACCCAAATCCCTTCACGGGGCATTCTATCACCTGCAGCTCTCCGGGGCTCCTGTCTTATTCAAAGCCCCCCATCACCCATCCCGCTATTTCCCAAAACTCGATCACTTATGTACCACCCTTCCTGACTTTGGACATTTCCGGTTACTGTGCCAAACCAGAGCACTGCATGCACAGCGAGCACATTTCTGTGTTTCCCACTGTAAGCAGGAAGTTATGCTTTTTCACATGTTCCCGCCATGATCACTCCAATGAAAGGTGGAACATTATTTCCAGGACACAGAAAAATACCTGACTGAGGGTGGAGATATTTAAGAACATTTCTCAAGATTTGTTCACTTGTAGGAAAGTCTTAAACTGAATGTCAATATTAAGACTAAAAAGCAACCATTGGGTTCTTCTTCGCTCTCTTCCTCCTGGGAAGACCACACTGAGGAATGGTAGCTATGACTAGGGGATGCACCATGCCTCTGTATCAAAACATCCGCTTTTTCTGCTTGGCCTCTCTTGGTTCATAATTTCAATTACCCAATAAGGCAGAATTACAGTTTCTATGACGCATTTCTCTTTCTTGTGTACAAAGCTGGCTGACCCCTATGAGTATTTCTTCTACTCCATTAGCCCTTGCCCCTAAACAAACTGCCCACACCACAGTGGGCTTCAGCCTCCTTTCCAGCATCATCTCCCTCCTGTCTGCACCTCAAACGCCGGGCACTGTGCTCCACACACTGGTGCTTGAACATACCAACTGCTCTCCCATCTCCGTGTCATTCCTCCTCCCAGAATATCCTTTGGATATTTCCTCTGTAAGTTGTCATTAGACACACAGATCTTCGTTACCTTCCCTCACCCTCACGGTCAGAAATATTTTTCTTCTTCTGCTCCCTTAAAATACTTGTTGTATCTCAATTAATGCATTTTTCTTTCAAACCATTGTTATACATGTTTTTGTTTTGTTTTTTAATGTTTCATCCACCAAAGAAAACTTCCTGAAAGTCTTCGCTAGTTACATGGAGTTTTAAAATAGCATAGCACCCTGATTATATTAAATGTTTGTGTAATGAATGAACAGATAAAGTTAAATAGAAAATATCAAAAGGCTTTGGACCAAGAAAACAAAGCAAAAGCAAACTATGGAAAATCTGGTGCGCTACGGGCTAAGTTAATTATTGAAATTACCAAAAACAGCTGAGATAATTGTGCAACTTTAGGTTTTCAGAAGAAGACAAGCTTCGGCATATATTCCTTTTATTCAAAGTTACAACTATTTCCAGAAATATTAGCCCAGGAGACATCAGCCTTTCTAAAGTTTTGTATTGGTCCCACCTACCCTTTGTACTCCTGACTTTTCAATGCCCCTAAATAAGAATGGCTGTGTAATGAGCAACATGAAAATGTGAAGCACTTTGTTTAAAAGGGAGCCTCAGAAACTGACAGCAGAGCGCTGAACCAAGCACAGGGCTCCTCTAAGGGCCCCGTGGGCCCGGGCATGTCCCGTGCCTGTGAAGCCAGCGCTGTCTGTATGAAGTGTCTGTCTGTAGTTCTTCATTCTTTCCACTGAGTTAAAACCAAAGATGCTCACACAAAGTGAGCACTAATTTCCTAATAAACTCTCACAAGACACGGAACAGAAAGAAGGGCCCAGAATTTTCAAATTCTTTTCAGACCTTTATCCAAGTTTCTTTCCTGATCATGCACAGAATGCTCTGGATAACATTTCTTTTTCAAGTTTACTTTTATTTTTTCTAGATTCCCAATCATGCAACAATATGCTTGCGAACTTTTTCCAAAACGAGAATGAGGGATGTTTTATTACATTCCAGTCTCAGTTGATGAATGTTTTACTTTTCTTTTTGTTCTGGATCCTGTTTATGTAAGATTTTGCAAAGAAAGAAAGAGAGAAAAGGAGAAAGGAAGGAAGGGAGGGAGGGAGGGAGAAAGGAAAGAAAGAAGAAAGAAAGAGAAGGAAAGAGTCTTCTCAGACCATCTCAGGCTCCAACATAAGAAAAACCCTTTTGCAAAAAATTCAAATGCATAGAACGGACTCTGGCTTTATAAGGCCCACTATTTTAAAAAGCATTTCATCTCCTTGTTCAGCCTGCAACTTGAGCCTTTCAGTGGGGTGGGGAATGAGGAGGGAAGTGGTAGGGAGGGAGGAAGAGAAAGACCAAGGCCGACAGGAGAGCCCGCCCCAGGTATGCTGGGCTATAATTAATGGCATGAGGTTACAACTTACAGCTGACATCAGTTCCAGTAAAAGGTCAGCCTCCCGCTGCAGTTCGCATTTACTGAGTTGGAAGGGAGTCCTCTGCTGGCTGCAGTCTTCCCTTCCCCCACTCCCTCTGGTTGGCTGGCGAACTGATCCCTGTTGCATTCCTTTCTTTATTCCAGCAAAGACTGCTTTCCACCCTTTACACAAACCCACACCCACAACCACACTGACACCCTCACACACTCACTCCCACGGATGCGCGAGGACTCAGAGCCAGAGGACACTCCTTGTAAGTCAAGGGAACCGTGGCTCTGAGGGGCTCTGCCAACTGCCCTCCCTGTTTTAGTGACATTTGGAAGGACGAAGAGGGCAAGTTACAATAGGCCTCACAGGACATTAGCTGCGGAGCAAAGAATAATTTTCATCTTGAAATCATCTTGTCTGAAGTACTCGGGCCTTGAGGAATCTCTAGCTCTGGTGGCAAATGGAAGGGGTAGGTGGGGTGGGTGTAGGTTAGGGAAAGAGCCAGCTGGAAAAATCCTGGGGCCCCACACCGTCAGGGCTGGTGGAGACCTACTCTCTGTGGAGCAGGGTCTCTCACCATGCTGGGGATTTATTTCTCTCATCGCACCAGGCCCCTCTGCTCTCTGCAAACAATGCTGCTCCACCAGAGGGGGCCATGCTTGCAGGCCTGCTTGCGGTCAGTCTCCTTACATACCCTCTGCTGCCAGGTGTAGATACCGTTCTGCTGTTCTCCATTCCCACCCCACACCCTCCACTGGGTGCCTACCGCCTAGAGCTCTCCAGGCCTCCCGTCTCATTCAAAGCCCCCCATCACCTATCCCACTATTTTCCAAAATTCAATCATTTATGTACCACCCTTCAAGACTTTGGACATTTCCAGTTACCACTGATGCCATTATTCACGTACCATTTTTCTTTTCCTGACTTTTTTTTAACTTAAATGCATGCATTTTTAATGGAGACTTTTCATCACTACTAAATGGAAAACAGTCTCACTTGCAAACAATACAAGAGAATATCTAAGTAAATGGTAGATTAGAGAATAAAAAAGTATTCATTCAGAGACCCCCAAAAGCCATCTTGCTTACCTTCTTTGACACTGTACCTCTCTTTGGGAGGCACTATTCTTATTGGGCCTTCTTGAGCCACCTGGCTAATATAATCAATTCATCTGTGGTGAGATTTACCCATCCGCTGTGTCTTCACCTAGCGTCCTTCCTAGATAACAGCTGCATTTCCCTGGATGCCCGTGGTTAATCCAGGGGAGAAAAGTCGAACTTTGCAGAATTAAGCCGGTGACCCTCCACCTCTCTTTTCCAAGCTTTACTCTTAAAGACTGAGAAATCATTGAATTCATTAATTGATATATCTCAGATGCTGGGCAGGGCCACAGGGAAAATATTTTAGGTCTTACAGGCCAAATCCACTTCTTTTTTTAAATTCTCACCCAAGGATGTTTTTGTTCAGTTTAGAGAGAGAGAATAAAGGTGAAAAGGGGGAGGGATGAGAGAGAGAGAGAGAGAGAGAGAGAGAGAGAGAGAGAGAGAGAGAGAGAGAGAGAGAAGACATGGATGTGAGAAACATCAATCCTGTATGGGCCCCGACCGGAATCAAACCTGCAAGCTAGATATGTGCCCTGACCAGGGATCGAACCCACAACCTTTTGGTGTATGGGACAACACTCCAACCCACTAACCCAGCCGGGGCCCTGCCAAATCCACTTTTAAGTAAGGACTCTCGTTATGCAACCTGCCCATAAATATAGGGCTTTTCATTTGGTCCTCAAGTATAATATTTAGAGTTTAAATGAGGACTCAGGCCCAATGCCTGAGATCCCAGTAGAGAGTCAGAATGAGAATTCACAATGTAGTAGAGCAGGGATGCCCAACCTCTGGGCCACGGACCAAACTGGTCCGGGCCTGTTAGGAACCGGGCCTCACAGCAGGGTGTGCGCTTGAATATAATGCGCTTGAATCATTCCAAAGTCCCTGGTGCCCAAAAGGTTGAGGACCGCTGTAGTAGAGGAAGAACTGAGCTAAGGAAATCCCAAATCCCTTCAGTTTTGTCAAGTCTGATGACATTCACAGATTTAAAAAGAGAGAGAGAGAGAGAGAGAGAGAGAGAGAGAGAGACAGACAGACAGACAGACAGACAGACCATTTCAAAGTTTAATTCACATGCAGTCTTGATATTTGAAATTCAAATCTCCAGCCCATTGCTCAGCTTCCTGGTATGATGGTAATCAACACACTGATACCAAGAACAGTCTGTCCCTGCTCGGAGAGTCCAGACCCTGTCGGGGCCGGGCTATCTGCTGATGGATTGACTGCTCATGGTCAGGAAAGGTGGCTGCACACACGGGTGGGCTACACAAGGTTGCTCGTAAAACTGATGAGCCATGTTCTGTGCTGTGACCTGGGTGAAGGATGGTTCAGCTTCAGTGGACGGATAATTACAAACAATTAAGTGTTACTGGAGAGACGGTAGAACTCAGCTCAGACTTCAGGGATGTGCAAACATGGTCTGGAACCAGGCCAGGAGACTAAACCTCACACTTTATTTACATAGGAAACGAAAACAATGTCCAGCCACAAGCAACCCTGCATACTGACCAGTTGGTGCCACCCACAGAGCCTCATCTAATGGGGTCTGAAAAACATTGTTGCCTTCCTGTGCTTCCCAAGATGCTGGACTATCTGCCTGTTAGAGGCACATCCTGTGTTCCTTCATTGTCTTCACACCTATTACTGAATTCCTTCATCTGATTTCCCTGGGGAAATAGGATAAAGGGAAGAAGTAAGTGGCCTGGAGGAGAAAAAGAGGAGGCAGTATTTAAGGACAGACAGTGCCAGGTAGAAACACAGAGGCCCTGGAATCTGGAGGGCAGAGTGGAACAGAGCCAGAAGAACCCTGTAAAGGGAGGCAAGGGGTGGGTGCTGCTTTAAAATCAGAGCCATCACAAAATATACATTGCCTCCATTTCTTAGGAAACTGGGGATACTCAGAAGGTGGTTTCGGACACTTAGTAGGTGATCAATAGATGGTAGCCTCCTTAAAAATCATTTTGAAATATTTTTTAATTTTGATGATTTTAGAGAGAAAAAGAGAGAGAGAGAGAAAAAGAAACATTGATTTGTTGTTCCACTTATGCAAGAAACTAAGGATTCTGGATATCTGGGTTCTTCATTGCTTGCATCCCAGTAGAAAAACAAGAGCAAAGATTTTATGCTCATGGTGTTAGTTATTCTCTGTCAGCACCTGCTTAAGTTTAAGGAGTCTGGGGGCGGTGGTTGGGGGGTGCCAGGGTACCAGGAAGTTTGTATATCACAGCCATCAAAATATCTTGCAAATTGTATTCCTTCTGACTAAGGAAAGCAAAAGGAAGAATTTATCCTGCCCCGCTCAAACACCTCAGCAAACCAAATGCTTTTTAAAACTGTCAACAGAGAAGAATAGAGCCTTTGTCTTATAACTGTAAGTGAATTTTCTTCTGTAATAAATGGGAGCTGTCTACAAGGGAACGAGTAGCAATATGAATTGTGTACGGACCCATGGCAGGACCTATAGGGTCATATACAAAGCAAAAGAAAGCCTGGGAGTGTGGATGGGACTGTGTCTGTAGACTGAAGGGAAATAAAGAAATAACGAAATCTAGAAATAAAGTCACCTTCACATTTCTCTTGTTATCCTGAGGGAATCAAAAAGGGAAGACCACGCAGGACACAATTCAATCAGAAATCCGTCAACCAACAAGCCTTCCTAACTTTACCTAAATATTTCTCCTATTCATCCACTTCTCTCTATCTTCGCTGCCAACATCTTACCCAAAGTTACGATTAATTCTTTCACATCCTACCAGAATGCTTTCGAGCTGCTCTCTCAACACTTTTATTTCACTTTCAACCTCCACATGCCTGCTGAGGGGATACATTAAAAATGAAACCCAACTTATCTCACACCCTTGGGTAAAACCCTTTCCAGATACCTCAAGATTCTTAGACCGAAGACCAAACCACTCCAGGAGGCACTGCATATGCCTGAGACCCTGTCTATCTCGTCAGCCTCACCTCGCCCCCATCACCCGCACTTGCTGGGACAAACCCAGTTGCTGGACCTGGGCAGGACCCCTCCACTGGACCCGAAACTCTTCCCATTTCCCTATTCGCCTTCACCTAAATTCACTTCCACAGGGAAGCCTTCTTGAACTGCTCAGGTCCTCCTAAAGTCACCTCCATTCATAACATATGCCCCAACTTTAACTAATTATAAAATTAATTATTAAATGTCTATTTTCTCCTGATATGGTTAAACGCACACTAGGACTGGATTGGTGTTTATCTTATAACCATTTCTCCAGAGCCTAGAAAAGCACTGGGGACATAGTAATAGTCACTATTTATTGAGTGCTCACTATATACTAGGCATTATTTTAACAACTTTACATATTAATTAAAGTAACCCTCATAACAGTCCTATGGGTTAGGTACCATTTAATCAATATTTTTATATTTGAAAACTATCTAGGCATAGGAAGGATAAGAAATTTACCAAAGGTCATGTAGCTTTCACGGGTAGAGCTGGAATTGGAACCCAGACAGAATAGCTTAAGACTTCAACTCTTTTCTTAATTACAATTTCACATTACCACAAAGTTGGCATTTAGTAAGTTGATTTGTCTGCTGGCAAAATATATTTACCAAGCGCTATACTTGATGTTGGTCAAAGAGTAGAAAGAAAGGTGTAGAGAACACAACCCTCATATGTTTGTAGTTTGGCTCTTGGTCCTCTGGGTTACATACTTCCTTTTACTTTTCCGTCCCTGATGATCCTTCCTATTCTTCAAGCACAGTTCAATTGTTACTTCTTCTGTGCAGTATTCATTAACTTCACAGATCTGTCCCAGAAATTTTGAAGTTTAATATGTAAGGGCCATATTTAGTTCTGAGTTTTCTCCCAACTTGAAATATTAAAAAAAAATTTTAAGGAGGGGCAGTGTTGAGACAGTGAATTATATACCACTCATTAGCTGACAAAAAAGAAGTATAATCAGGAATGTTTTTCAGATTGTTTAGAATGTTTAGCCCCAAACACTAGTAAATGATATTGAACCACACTTTGGCAAATTGAACAGCCATTCGCAGAAGAAGAAAAATGATTTCATTGTATCTATACTCAACAAAAGCTGAAAAAGTTAAATTTAAATATAACTTTATGATAGCATTTCTAAGACTGGACTTCTGACCCAGAATAGAAGTAGTGTTTGACATCTAAAAAAGTAATTATTTGTAAAGTATGTAATATTTTCAAAAGCTGAAAAATTATAAACTCTTTCCATCAAAAAGTGATCTTATGGTTGCAAACACATACACCCTCACACAGATTTAATTTGTTTTTAATTGCAGGGAGTTTATAAATGAGGTAGATCTGTGCATCAAAAGGATCCCAAATGAGTATTTTCTGATCCAGAGGAATACAGCATTTCCCAACCCAACACTGGTCAAAATTTAATGCACAAATGAGTCAACAGTTTGGCTCAACCACAGATGAATTTGCTGAAAATGCAATTGTGTTGCAGGAAGTCTGAGCAGGGGCCAAGATTTTGCATTTCTATCAAGCTCCCTAATCATGGCACTGCTACTGGTCCACAGACCGCACACTGAGTACCAAGGCCTGTGGCAATCTCGCAAATATCATCTGTCTCAACCGGACTTTCAGCAAGAGTGGGAACCAACTAATCTGAAATTGAGTACTTCATTTCTTGCTCTATGAGCAGGCCTCAGCACCCTTGCAGAGAGGTGGCCTTTAAATCTGCACACATCGCCAACCCTTTCCACAAGAAGTATTTGAATTTGCTCAAATATTTGACTACTCGGTAGAAGCCCAAGGGTTTGCTGCCTTAGGATAGGTTTTTCAAATCATTCTTTGGCAGCTACAACTATTCTTTATATTACATCTTTGATAAACATCAAATCAATAATTTAAGTTGAAAACATCAAGGTAAGGATGTCCTCTGTCACCACTCCTTTTAAACATTGTACTGTAAGGCCCAACTAGTGCAATAAGACAAGAAAAGGGAATAAACTGACAGCACCAAATGGTGAGCACGTGCAACGACAGGAACTCTCACGCACTGATGGTGAAAGGGAAATGGTGTAGCCACTTTTTTTTTTTTAAACACCTTTGTCCATTCCCACCTCCCCCCCACCCCCCCACACACGCACCCCTGTCTCTGGGAACCACCGATTTGTTCTCTGTATCTTGAATTTAAGGTGTTTTGTGGTTTTTAAGACACAATATTAACTTTTTACATAACTTCTGGAAATTTCAGGGAGCAGACAACTGGAGCTAAAAGTGGTGAAACAAAGAAAAGAAGAAAAAGAGTAAGAAAAAAACTTTGGAAGACAGCCTGGAAATTTCTTACAAAACGAAGCATACTCTTACCATATGATCCAGCAATTGTTCTCCTTGGTATTTACTCAAAGGAGTTGAAAACTTATGTCCAAACAAAAACCTGCACATGGATGTTTATAGCAGCTTTATTCATAATTGCCAAAATGTGAAAGCAACAAAGATGTCTTTCAGTAGGTGAGTGGATAAACTGTGGCATAGTCAGTGCTAAAAAGAAATGAGCTATCACCTCATGGAAAGACATGAGAAACTTTAAATCCACAATAAGTGCAAGAAATCGATCTAAAAAAGACCGCGTACCCTGATTCACACTGTATAACATTCTTGAAAGAGCGAAACCATGGAAATAATAAAAAAGTCAGTGTTTTCCAGGGGTTGGGAGTGGAGGGATGGACAGGCAGAGCACAGAGGAATTTTAGGACAGGAACTAGGCTGCACGATACTATGATTGTGGATGCACGCCATAATGTATTTGTCCCAACCTATGGAGTGCACACCACCAAGAGGGAACCATGACGTAAACTACGGGCACTCTGGGTGATGATGAAGAGGCAGTGTAGTTCATCAGTTGTGACAAATGTCCCACTCTGGTGGGGAATGTCCATAGTGGGGAAGTCTAGGCATGTACGGGGACAGAAAGCAGAGAAAATCTCTACCCACCCCTTATTTTGATGTGAACCTAAAATTGCTCTAAAAACTGAATCTTAAAAATAAGTTAAGTGAAAAATAAAATTGCTTTCATCGTGGGTAGGGGAATGTGAAAAGGAAAACCAGGGTCCTCACCTTGGACCTCTGGGGTGCCTTTTAAAAACCCCTCTCAGGCTCACTACGCATGTACATTGAAAGACACTGCAAAGTCACATGACGTGCACGATTTGCACCTGTCTGACGAGCAGGTCACTTCAACAGTCAGTTTCTGAAGATCGTGTCGGGGCACCAATGCATTCACTTCAGGGACGCAAGGGTTAAAGAACTCTAGACTTGAGAGGTCCTTCCCACTCCAAGATTTACATCTGCTGCTCTAAAAGTCTGTGATTTTGTTCTTTTCTAATTTAATTAGGGCTGGGAGTTTGACTACAGTGTCAAACATTTTGACGTTTGTCCGTCCTTCCATCTCCCAGCGCAGAGGCTGTGCTGTTAGAGGACTCTCATGTGCCAGAAGTCACTGGTAATGAGCCCCATAATTGCTCTCCCGCTGCTGAGAAACAAGACCTGCCCATTCTTTCCCCTCCTTTCAATTCTGCGTGTGTTTTTTCATTTCTTTCTTTTTGTTTTCTTTCTCTCTTTTTTGTGACAATATTAACTTTTCACCTAACTGCTAGAAATTGCAGGGAGGAGGCAACTGCAGCTCAAAGTAGCCAAACAAAGAAAAAAAGGGAAAAGGAGAAGGGAAGAGCTCCACTGCTGAGGTGACTTTTCTTTGCTAAGGGAGGGAGGAAAAGATTTTGTATTTCATAACGCAGACCGTTACAACAATGTAGCCCCACACAATGAAAACCTTGTGTTTTATTAAAACGAAAAAGCTTGCTCAAGGCCTCCATTACTCATTTCCGGATAGAATGGCAAAACTTCAAGTCTGAAAAGACTCAAGTAGCTACAATCAAACTTTCCCTGGTACCAGCTGATAACACAGCACTTTCCAGAAATCTATTTGGTGGATTGTGCAGCTCAGCTCTTTTCAGGACTCTGGGAAGCGGGACTCTGCACAAAACGGGTGGCAACACGGAAAGCCTGGGGTTGCTCTGTGCAAGGAGGCCCTTCCCCACTGTTTCAGGGTGAGGTCTGAGTTCAGGGAGTGGGGAGAGCGGTAACTACCACCGTGCAAAGATCCATGTTTCCGTCCCTCCATTCTCCCACTCAAGAGGACCTGGGCAAAGCCGCCCTGGAGCCACTCACCCCACACAGCTTCCTCGTCAACCAGAAGGCCCGCGTTCAGAGACACCGAGGAAGACGTCAGGTAGCAAACAGCGAACCTCATGCCAGTTCCTCATTTAAGTAGGAGAACAGGCACCTGGTCTTCATTAACATTGCTGCTGTAGTTAATGTGTTGCAGGTGTGAAAGTGTGTGGCTGAAATCTGACAAAACACCTGTCTTTTGTGGCACCATTAGAACTGCCTAGTGTGGGACATGACCCCCTCGGGTGTGCTTTCTCCTGCCTTGAAAGCCACAGTAAGCATTGTCCTGTAATTACAAAATCAGAGTCATCATTGCGGGGAAGAATTCCTTAACAAATTATGCCTAATTAGTCTGAAATTACCTTTAATTCATGCTGAAACCATAGGCTTAACTGTGTTCTATAACACCTTCCTTTTTATCTTTATGCAAATATGATTATACACTATCAAACTGGCACCACCAGGCATAAAAAACAGCTGCAGCTAGTTCTTTGGTTACTAAATGGGAACTGGATGGGTGCCATTGATTATGTTTTCTGGAATGCTGCATCAAAAAAATAATAATAATATCAGTCAGTTCCTTCCCTGCAAACTCCAGCCTTCTTCCTTGCCCACAGGACCCTAACTGAAAGCTGTGAGATTGATCTCCTTTGCCCAACCCCCTACCTCCTCACCACATTTTCAGCAGACACATGTCCATCTTGTTGCTGCCCAATCTCTTCCAATGTCGTTAACTGTCAAACTTGTCTCATTTTATTTCTGATCACGGCATCTTATCGTATGGCTCTAGTTCCCATTCCCATCTTAGATCTTCACTTACCTTTGCATTCAGTGCTCTTTGCTTCATGCCCTTTGACTTCGGAGGTTACTCACATAGGCGACATTAACCTAAGAGCTTTACGTAAATTTGTTTATTTAACACTGACTACAAACCTAGGCATTGGGACTGCTATTATCATCTCCATTTTGCAGATGAGGAAACCAAGGCGTAGATAGGTTATGTATCTTGCATGAGTTGAATCAGAAGAGAGAGACCTCTGATTCTCACCCAAGCCGCTGTCTCCAGTTTGCTCTTCGTCACTCTAACAGGCATTCCCCATGAGGCCCACAGTTTCTAGTTGACCTGATCATTTCCAGTTCTCCTATAACACCTCTCAGCGTACTACTGGAGGAAATTTTTTCCAGTTGGCACGTGAAGGCACTGTCACCAGAGGAAGGAGTCATGGCTACCTCCTCGCTGGGTTCCATACAAGTTGTGCAGTACTGTATTATCAATACATTCTTTCCTCCGCTCCCGTGACACCATTTTTAGAACAAAGACATGTTTTGTTTCTATCAAAACCAAACAATGCTAAGTGTTGTCACTGGTATTCATAGGTATGTACGAGTGTGTCTCTGTGTATCTTTCAATTGAATCTCACTTGGGTAACTTTGCCTCTAGTGTGAAGAATTTTGAGATGCTTTCTCACATGAAGCTAGAGTTTAATTCTTCATGAAGCAATTAAAAATATGAAATGCTTCTTTAGACTTTAAGGTCTACTTTCCATTCTACCGTTCTCTGGATAAATTCCTTGGAAAGTCAGCTTTGGCTTTGAAATAGTTGTTCCCATCCTATAAACAATGACAGCCCATATTATTCCTGACTTCAGTCCAACCCCAGGTCCTCTGAAGATTGTTAACTTTAAAAAGAAACCCAGACCAAATCTAGGTTGCTTTCCAAGGAGCTGCGCTGTTGCAAGTAAAAAAGAGATTAATTTCTTGAACAATTTCAGGCGTGGTATGCAAAGCCAAACACAGATCAGGTGCGGACTTTGTACCAGGCACCTCGGTGGGAGGTCTTGACACTCCCCTGGAACGCAGTGGTGAACTGGTTAAAAAAATAATTACAACACGACCAGAAAAAAGATCTTGGCTGAATACTACTTTTGTTCAGTATCAATTAATTAAAATAAAAACATTTTCTTGATGGTTGTTCATAACAGATATCCAGATCCATCTGTGGCTATTTTATTTATGGCACTGCTCTTCTTCGCCAACAACAAGTTGGCTAAAAATCAGATTTTAGAATCCTAATCAGAATCAAAACATTGTCTTCTTATTTAACGCCCCCATTCAAGTTCTCGTTACTGCTATGTCGAAAATGGAATCTGCTTTTTGGAGGCTGACCCTCACTCCCGCACCATGGTAATCTACACAGCCGGCCCACAGCTGTGGGACAAGCTGTATTCCTTTACAGTATTTTTATTAGACTGATTCCCACAAGTTTAAAAACATTGTAATCAGAGACGCTTCAGGGTCACATTAGATGAGCCCAATAAAATGAGAGGAGGCAAATGAACTCTCCTAACCTCTTTCCATGAAGTTTAGAATTTTTGACTCATTTCAAAGGAGAGGATGTCCCTTTCCACATCTTTCAAGTTTTGTAAACACTGCAAGTGCTACTGGCTTCCTTAAAATCAGCAAGGGCCACCAGCTTATGTTTATTAATCCTAATTATCAACCTTCTGCAAGAGAACATTACTGCTGACAATTTATATTAGTAACAACTCAATCTGATTGGTCAGTGATGTAATCGCCTCCTTCTTTTCTTCCCCAACTCTTAATGTTGGTGATCATCTATAACTTTCACACTTTGGTGTGCCACGTTTTTCCCTCAACTAATATTCTGAGACAGTAGTTAACAATTTGGAATTGCTGTAACTGTGGTTGGACCTACGTGATGCTGAAACATCCAGTTGGATGCGGGAAATTTGGTCCAACATCTGGATGTTTGAGCTGCATAAGGCTAAACATCTGGAAGTTCCCAAATATTTTTTTTCAAATATTTGGAAACACCACAGATTTTCCCTCATGTAGACAAAACATCCAGATGATTAACTGAATGCTTCTTTTTTCTTTGGGATATTTGGCCATTGAATTTTCCTTGAGTCCTTTAGGTAAAAATATCCATCTATCTGTTATATACCCATTGCTATACCGAAGTAAGGAGGAAACTCACCCTATAGGCCAACACAAATCATTATCGTTTTTCAATAATTGTCAATAATCTTCCAATTATTTTACCATTCTGAAACTCACAAATTACCTCCAGAAGAAAAATCTTTCAATAGAAAAATAGTTCACAGGGCAGTATATCCTCAAACCTAGGAAGGAAAGAGTTCAAGTGCTGGATCTGAGAAAGAAGTTGCGTATCCAGTTTCACAGCCTACAAAGGTATCCCCCCACCCCCAACACACACTAAAAGTGATGTCTGAGGCTCCTATCTCTGTGTTCTATTCCCAGGAATGCTCTATTTGTTCCCCTCTAGTTGTCTTGCACCCAGAGACTGACAGCTAGTCTAAGAGGTGGGTACATTAAACATTCAACACTGGTTAGACAACATGAACTAAAAACTGTAGCAACATATAAACTAAGAAAATGCAATTATTTTTTTAAACAGTAGCCTCTAATCCAGAAGTTGGTAGGCACATGAAAATAAGTGAACTCTACCTAAAATTGTTTACAAATATTTACATAAATATGCATTTTGTAGAAATCCAAAACACTAATTTGAAAGACTATATGCAGCACTATGCCAACTGCAGTATTATTTACAATAACCAGGATACGTATGCAGCACAAGTGCCCTTCGATGGATAAAAAATCGGTGGTACATATATACAATGGAATATTACTGAGCCACGAAAAATAAAAGTTTACCACTTATGACAGCATGGGTGGACCTAGAGGATATTATGCTAAATGAAGTAAGTCAGACAGAAAAAGACAAATACCATATGATTTCATTTATTTGTGAAATCTAAAGAGCAAAATAAATGAACAAACAAAATAGAAATGGACTCGTGGATACCGAGATATGACTGATGGTTGCCGCAGGGGAAAAGAGATAAGGGGCTGGGTGGAAAAGTTGAGGGTGTTAAATAGTACAAGTTGGTTAGTCACAAAATAGTCCCAAGGATGTAAAGTACAGCATAGGGATATTGCAACAACTATGTAGCACATGGGTACTTGTAATATCGACAGGACTACTTTGTGAAGTGTAGCATTGTCTAACCACCATGCTGTACACCCAAAACTAATACAAAATAACGTGGAATGTAAACTCTAATTGAACAATACATAAAATACAAATAAGTAAATAAATAAATGTGCATTTTCTGTGAAGGAGGAAGAGTATCAGAGATTTCCTTAATCATTCAAGGACTGCTTTTCAATGAGCACCCTTGTAAAGGTCATATATTTAATACTCTCCACAATTACCTGTGATTTGGGAGGACAGATGCCACTTATTACATGAAGTTGTATATGGTAAATTCCAGCAATATTGTATCCTCTCTGTTGGACTGGATTCCAAGACAACATGAGAAAAATTCAAAAGAATCAAAGACATTATATATGCAGTCACTGACAGCACTGATTCCCTCTTAGACGTGGGTTGGAAAAGTGCAGGAAACTGGTGTCCACTCAAGCTTGTGAAGGGCAAGGAGTTTAAGGAGTCAGAGTAACCTCTTGGAAACAGATGGCAGGAAATACAACTGGACCCCACAGGGGACTAGAACGAGGACCTTCAAAGCCCTGAGGCCCAAGGAAGCCACTGTTCTTTTCTCGGTCTCTCTGAGATGACATGATTATTCATCTCTGTCCTCTGCACTGTTCTTCAGTTCATCTTAACTCTCTGCCTTTCTTTCTTCACATATATGAGGTAAAATGGAAAAACGGATAGGATCCATCTTAAAGGTGTGATGTGCCAATGAATGCGTTCATTCACACAGTTGCTCAGAAGACGGCCTGCCACACAGTGAGCACACAATCAATGGTATACATTGTTGTTGTGGTGGTTGATTATCTCTTTGCAAAACAGCTCTCCTGCTGGAACCAAGGCAAATGATTTCTTATCTGAATGGCTACACTCATGACCACCACCAGCTCCCAGATTTGTCTGTTTGTATGATTCTTTTTTTCCAAGTATATTTTATTGATTATGCTGTTACAGTTGTCCCATTTTTCTCCTCTTTATCCCCCCTCTACTCTGTATCCGCCTTCTCTCCAGCATCCCCCCTGTTAGTTCATGTCCATGGGTTGTACATATAAGTTCTTTGGCTTCTCCATTAACCTCCCCCTGTCTATTTTGTACCTACAAATTGTTCTCACAGTTAACAGACTGGTGATTCTAAATCCCAATTTGAAATTCTGAGGAGAGAGGACCTAATGAGCTCAGGGTGGCTGTATACCTCTGGCGTGATCAGCTGTTGTGTACCCAAGGACTCCCTTCATGGCCACTTACTCAAGCATCAGTTGCCTGGGCAAACTCCTAGAGAAAGGAGAATGGAACACAGAGAAAACAGACGACCTTCCTAATGCAGGTAACAAAACTTTTACCTTTTTAATCACATGTCTCTATAGTCTAAAGTTAGAACATATAGCTGAGCATAAAAAAATTTTAATCTCTACCCTCAGAAGGATTTGTAGTATTGTAGTATGTATTTTTCAAACATCTTAGACATCTACTTACATTTCTTACAAGTATGAAATTATCCTGCATTTTCTCGGAAGTCACCTTTTTCCATTTAACATCCCATGAACAACTTCCATGTTACTAAGTACTTCTCTGCAGTGTTTTTCTTAATGGCACACTAGGATCTGACGAAGTCAAGATGAAATATAATGTAATGCAAGAGCCTAGTTTGAATTTTAGATTATTTCAAGTTTATAACTTCTAATCTGTGCTGTAACATAACTAAATGATTATACACACCATTTTTCTTTATTTTTAATTAAACAAAAATAAATGTATGCATGGTCATTTTATTTTGTTTTACTTCTATTGGATTTCTAGGGGACTGTCTATTTTCTTTTTAAACTTTTGTCAAAGTAACACCTCTTGGATTTATTTATCCATCTATCAATCATTTAGGCAGGCTTCAATGGAAGTCAAGCTGAGTGAGTTAAAGATACAAGTCAAGGACGTAGTCAGATTTAAGGGTGTGATGAGGACGTCTGTTGAGTATAGTATTCCTTTTTTTACTGAAACTAAAGATCCCCTCTTCTGGCCACAACAAAATTTCTGGCACTGCAAAGTTACTCTGAAGGAGGGAACCCTATACGGGTAAGTCATCTACGCACTTGAATGCAAATTCAATATATGACCAATAAACTAATATTGTCAATTATACTTCTTGGACCCTCCTTTATTTATATTTGTTAATTTTGCCTCCTCCGTGTGTCAAATAGAGAGGAGAGGCCTAGTAGCGACCCTTACTGCTAATAGAGCTAACCATTTCTCCTTCTTTTCTGACATTTTCTGCATCACCCATTCCCATGAACCTATTATAAATGTATTCTAAATTGAAATTTCAAACAAAGTGACTTTCTTTGTCCTATTTATTATTACTTGACATATATCCTGAGTACTCAGTCACATATTAATACAGCTACCCATGGTTTTATGTGTCGGAACTTGCCTAAAATATTGTTGCCCAAACTTTTACTTTTTTACCTGAGTTTCTTTAATACAACAAAAACTATTATGCTGCTTTAATTCTCTCTGATATCTTTGTTTTCCTTCTGCTCAGGATTTAACCCATCACTGCTGATCAGAACTGATCAGTTTTGCTATGAGAAAAATTTCTGAAAAACTTCAACTATTACCTTCATACAACCATAGACATGGGCACCTATTAAAGATGTTATATAACTCATGAGGGAATCAGAGAGAGATTCAAAGAGAGTCTGAAGAAGCAACACATTTATAGGCCAGGAACATTGAGATGAATGTGCAAATGAAAGCAAACTTTTTTAGAGTGGAGATATTTCAACTGACGAGGTCAGGACCAAATTTGCAAGTTTATAGACAAGAATTAATTTGCATTGCTATCAGTTACCTACAATGTACAGTTATCAAATAAATTAAAGAAAATGAAAGACTCGAATTTGATAACCTGGAAGGCTGTGCTGTGTAGAGAGAAAACACGATTTTCCGTTAAAGCACGTTTCCTTACAGCTTTATTCTCCTGTCACTTTGCTGCTTCCTGTTCGTTCAGTCCCTCCTTGACATTTTCTATCTGTTTTATTCATGTTCTATTTTTCCCTCTCTCCCCTCTAGTTACTTATAAAAAATTAACTTCCCACCTTTTGTTATATTTTTCAACGGTGTGTAAACATTTATCTTTCTTTAATCATGAACTTTAGATAGAAAGATTTCTTAAGTGAGAAAATGACAACTTTTACTTCTTCTTACCAGTTTTTGTGACACAGTCCAGGATTTAAGGCCTAGTTTCTTTCTTTCAAATAATTATTCTTATTTTAAAACATACCTATTGTTAGAATTATGAACATTGGAGTTTCCTTAACTTAACATATTAACATTAATATTTTTATGACAGTAGCTCTTATCTTCTACATTTCATTAGCTTCCTATTCTTGACCCAGTGTGTGTGTGTGTATTCATCCCATAATTGTTAGGAAACTGTGTATATTTGTAAAAGCATATAATTTATGCTTTGTGAGTCCTTGTATATTCAATAAAGTATTTCTGTCACTTTTGCATGTGACTGAAACCTAGCTATAGTATGGAAATTTTTAGTTACAATCTTTTTTTTCTCTTCAAAACTCTTAGGAAAACACTTCATAGTCTTCTGATGTTTTCTTTTTTTTTTTTTTTCCTTCTGGTATTTCTTATTGCAGAGGGAAAATCTGATGCTAGATGTTTATTGTTTTCTTCTTTTCTTTTGTAGAGGATCAGTCTTTTCTGCCTAGAAGCAGGTCAGATTTTTTTCCTCTTGAAGTTTGACATTCATCAGAACACATCTATTTGTCGAGTTATTTTCATTGATATTTTCTAAGATCTATTGAGTTCATTCAGTTTATAAAGCCAGAACTTTACTCACTAGCTGAGCAAATGTTGTTTCATGTTTTCAAAGATCACATCCCTTCCATTGAGTCTGGCATCCCCTGTGGTGACACTCACACCCATGGCAGGGTGTCAGCAACCTGCCCCCACCTCACCTGTTTGTCCTTTTCTTTGTCAGATATGTCTGCGTTCTAGGAGATTTTTATCAAGCATATATTCTATACTCTTGATTTTATTTACTATGGTGTTGCTTCAACCCCTGTTGCATTTTTAAACTCTGTCCTTAAATGGTTACTTTAAAATAGTTCTTTTTTTTCTCATAACTCATTTTAAATTTCTGCTTCCCTCTCAAACCTGTACCAGTTTCAAATCTGTTTATTGTATTATCATCTCATCTTACAGGTTTTATTTAATATAACCTATGTTTTTCTAATATTTTCAAGACCACTAAATAGCTTAGAAAATATATTTGTTTCCTTCACTATTTTTTCTTTTTTAATTGTATTTTTTCCATTGCTGTTTAGTCCCCTTATACCCACTTCATCCCTCCAGTCACCACACTGTTGTCCATGTCCATGAGTCCTTTTTCCTTTTTGCTCAATCCCTCCACCCCCTGCCCACCCCCTTAGCTGTCATCCTGCTCTCCATCTATGAGTCTGTCTCTATTTTGCTTGTTAGTTCCGTTTGTTCATTAGATTCCACATGAGTGAAATCATATGGTATTTGTCTTTCTATGACTATGGCCATACCACCCTGAATGCATCTGATCTTGTCCTTCAGTGTTTTTTTTATATATACTTTTCTGTATAAATAGTATGATCCTGGTTGTGTGTATAGTCAAAAAGCTGAAATCTAACACCAGTGGAAAAAAACAAAATGAATCAGCAAGATTATTTGTACCACATACAGTCCCAGAAAATACCATAAATTGATTATTCCAGGTACTTCTAAAAACAGTATTTAAATACAAGGTTAAAAACAGGAGAAATGTTTGGAATTCTTTGGTAAGGGTTTCTTCTGACGCTCCACTTGTTTAGTGAAGAACCTTACCCTGCCCTAGAGGACCCTCTCTGGAGAGATTCTTTCTCTGGAGGGACACAATCAGTGCAAATCCAGAGTCAGGCATAACTGCGGGTGAAGGTGAGGTATCATTCTTAAAATGGGAATGGGGATCTAAGCAAACGATACATACTGAGCTATGAGATCCCCAGTACCTACGCAAGAGATTAAAGACTTTCTATTTAGAAATGGTCCCCCCAAAAGACTTTCAGATAATGGCACTCAGAGCCACCAGTTGACAGGCCCTACGTCTGCACATAGTGATCGCACTCTTCGTTTTAAATATAAACATAGAGCCAACTCCCCACACATTTGAGGAAAGTCTCTAACAGGGAGACAAGGCAAAATAAACAAATAAAATACACTTGGAGGAAACAAAGGCAAGCAACAAGCAGGAAAAAAAACCTCTTCAAGTGTTCATTGTCTCAAAGTAATTCGAGAAGAGTTTTGCATCATGAAAAAAACATGCTAGCATTTTTAAAACAAACTTTCAGAAAACAATTTTTAAAGTGTTATATAAAGAAGGAAAGGTAAATGAGGAAATCTCCAGAAAGTAAAATAAACAAATGAGAAAAGATGGACATCAGAGGGAACAAAATTATTAAAATCAGAGAAGTAGTCCCAGAGATCCAACATCAAAGTACTAGAAATTCCAGAAGGAAGAAAACTTTAAAACAATGAAGAACAAGAAGTTATCAAAGAAATAATACAGCAAAATTTGTCATATCTAAAGAAAATAGGTTTCCGGTTTACAAAGGTCCGAGTGCCCAGCATAATAAATACGCCCGCTACAAGGAATACCACTGTGAAATTTCAGAACACTATGGATAAAGGGAAGAGCCCCAAGGTCCCCAAAGAAAAATAACAGGACACTTCAGGAGGATAGAGAATGAGGATGCCATTTGACTTAACAACATGGGAAGCTAAATGATAAAGGGCAAAATCTTCCAAATTCTGTTGGCAATTTATTTCCAAGTCAGAGCCCTCACTCCAGCCAAATTATAAGTCAAACGTCAAAGTAGAATAAGGATAGTTTCAAGTGGTCAAATTCTCAAAAAACATTCCTCTAATGCTCCTGTTTTTCAGTTGTGGATGGGCTCCATCAAAACAAAGGAATAAACCATGAATGAGGAAAACGGAAATCAGAAAACTGGAGGCCCCGTACAGAGAAACACTAAGGGAAGTCTTGAAAAATGGTAAAGAGAGATTTGAGGATGGCAACGTGCAGGAGGCCTGGATGGGGTCAAGAGACTGCAGTGCCCAGAGCTATGTGCCAAAGCCTTGCATGTGGTCTTTTGACTGTGCTAAGGAGATTTAGTTTTAAACTGGAGACTGTAGCAGTAAAACAGTTACAGATACACAGAAACCAAGCAAACATAAAGGAGGCGATTATTAACTCCAGCCAAAGCAAAAAGTTGTGTAAGAAAGGAAATGGCACAAAAGTGGCTCAAGTGTGAATGTTATTTACATAACCATAATAATGTAAATACTGGTTAACAATGTGTTGATACAATTTTAATGAGTGATGTGGGAGAAAAAACCTGTTTTCTCTAATAGAAAATAATAATATCAAAACCTAAAAAACAAACAGCATAATGTGCAAAATTTGGGGGTAGCTCTAAGACTTATAAGTTATTGCCTTAGAAGAATGAATTCTGGCAATGAGGAAAAGGTGACTGGCATTATTAGTCCCTTGGCTGACTTTTTAAATATAACTGACTATAAAATACATTACTTTGATAAAGATGTAAATTTACAACAAAGAAAAGCTGAAAGGAACACAATTGGAATGTGTTCTTTCTTTAGATTACTTAGCTATATGTTCATTTCTTTATGCTTCAGAATTGCAGGATCCTTCTCTTCCCTAGTTTCTCACAATGAAACAGTAAAAAGCCTGTTAAGGACTAGTATTTCCTTCAGAAACAGGGTGAGATCCTTCTTGGCTTTAAGTTAGAGGATACCTTTGAGATTTCCAGGTAATGAGCTTCAAGGACATAGAAACAGATACTAGATTTGGAAATACTGGTGGGGCAGGGGTAGGACGTTTCCACCCAGAGGATTTCTTCTCCAGACTTAACAAAGCTGCTATTTCAAGATTAGACCAGCTGTGGGGCAGCTTCCTCCCAGGGTCAGGAATGATCCATGTCTCTGATAGTCCGAGAAGAACACCTTTGTGGTCTTTGTCAGGTCTCTGCTTCCAGTGCCCTGACATTCCCAGACCCCATTTACAGCTCGCCAGCACATCAGGGGAAGAAATGTGCCTCTTTAGGAAGCTGCTCCTCTGTAACTACTGTCATTACAGAAGCTGGCATTTTGATATAACTGCCCACATCCATGAATATGCAGGTCAGATTTCTGCATCCAGCTTCCTGCTGCATCAATTAAGATCATTTCAGCCTCAGGAAATGATTTTTCCAGAGTACCTGCCACCAGTGCTTCTGGAGGCTTCTGCTCAGTTCATCCAGCCACCCAAAACTCTCACCTCAGTTGTGCTGACAGTTGGCAGAAAAGGGCTCCAAATGCTGCTTTCTCCATCATTCTACACCCTTCTCTGTCTCCAGCTCAGTTGCTCCAAGTTCTAAAGTTGTCCATAAGGTCCAAGATTCCTTCCTCTTGCTTCTCTCAAAGTCACAAAACCCCCTTGCAGATGGTATTCCACCTTGGGTGGGAGGTTGTAGGGACCCTTTGCTTTGGCATCCATTGACTCCAGTAGAAATAGCTCTATATCCCAATTCTCAGTGCTGAAGAACATACTTTTCATGAATTTTAAAATCTTTTAGGTCTTTCCCACAGAAGGTTATCTAAATATTAATGTCAGCAAAAATCAGGAGATGCTAACGATCTATTAGTGTTCAGTTGAGAAAACCCAAAACAACGCTAGTTAAACAAGATAAAAGTTTATTCTTCCTTCACATGAAGTCAGGAGGTAGGCATCCCAAGCTAAAATGTTGGCTCCTTTCATCTCATTATTCTCCTGTTCCTAGAAAGCTGTGCTTGTACTCATGATCAAAAATGGCTGCCAAGACTCCACACATCAAATCTGTGTTCCAGGCCGGAGAATGGGGGAAGGAGCAAGGAAGAAGCAATGTGTGAATATTCCCTTTAAAGGATGTTTTTTAGCACCCAATTCTGATTACATGTTATTGGCCTGAGTTTAGCCATATGGCTTCACTGAGTTACCAGGGATGCTGAGAACACCGGAATCATCAAAATTCCTTAGAGATGAAGTGAAAAATAGTAGCTCTAAGGAAGCTAAATGTAGTCTATAAAAACATTTTTAAAAAGGAAAAGAAAAAAATTGATGTGATCCTCTAGGATTTACAGTCTTTGATCTCTCATGAGATTAAACCATGGGATAGCATCAATATAAAGAGAAGCAGAAAAGAGAAAGGATGGAAAATATTGCCACCAGAAAATTAAGCATCCATTCTCCATAATTTCCATAATTAATGGGTACACTCATGAACAAAATGGTAAACATTAAGTAAGTGTTAATATCTGAATAAGCTCTCATAGTGTGGTCAATATGTATGTAAATTCGTATATTATACAATTTCTGTCAATCCTGATTCTCAATACTGAAATAATTTCTTATAACTTAATACCTCCCAGGCCTGAGCAAAATCCTGGCACAAGTAGAAGCTTACTAATTTTATACTAAGTAAATAGTTCACTAAATGGAAATCATCTATATGTATATATATTTTATATCTAAATATTATACATAATTTATAAATAATTTACATTATATATAGTGTCTGTTGACATAATGACTTTAATCAGACATAGTGCCCTGCACTAGTTATCAAGTGTTTATGAAGTTTCTATTGTGTGCAGAATATAGTAACGGATAATAAAGCAATATAAGAATATAGAATACGTGGCTTATGCTATCACCCTGGGTCATCAGTGGAGTACTTTAAAACCAATGTCAGGAGGCAAATATTAATTAGTCTTATCATCTATGACCAAATCTCTGAGTGCCAGCAACCAGACCTGAACCAATATATTCCATAAGTCTATGGAAATGGAGAAATCTGTGTACTAACTTTTGGTCAGTTTTGGCCAGACTCCCTAGATTCTGATAAACTTTAACCTCATAGCATAAGTGATCTGCAGGGGCCTTTTAATGCTGCACACAATTTTAGGGACTTTTCTTATTACAGCTATGCTCTTGGCCTAAGATGTTCACAATGGTTCCCAATGAGAGCAAATGATGAAGTTTCACAACATGGGTCAAATTTCTTTCTAAATAGTCTGCTTCCCTTGATTTATACTTCCTTATACTCTTCTCACAGTATCTGCTTTTTCACCGAACCCGATAGCACCTCAAGAGAGCTCAGGCTTGAATCTGAACAATAGAGGGGTGAACACCGCTACCTCTGCTCTGTGACAGGCCTTACAGACTCACAATCTCCCGCCTGCCCGTGGAAAGAGCTGCAGGAGAAAGTTAGGGACTGAGACATCAGAACAAGTGAGCAAAGGAGCCTGCGGCCCCATTGAGCAACACCCGCGTCTGACCATATGACAGCCCAAGTGCAACATATGGGTCAACCACACTCTAGAAATGGTTTCTGCTACTCCTGCAGCCTGATACTTTGATTGCATTGTGGTTGCTCTAAAAGCCCTAATGCAGAGCTCTGTGGATTCTTCTCTTTACTATGTGGTTTGAAGCTGGGCAGAGGGGAGGAGACTTGGAAAGAAAAATTGCCCGGTACACCACGACAGCTGTATAATTAGGCAAGGCAGGCCAGCATTTAGGGCATTTGTCATTCAGCAATTGTTCACACGCTGGGTTCCATGGCCAGGTGCTCTGAACAATAAGGTGATGATAATGTCTTCATGTGACCTGAGCCCAGAGAACACTCAAGCTCAGATAGGCCAGGCAGAAACCCTGCTGGAGTAAAACGAGGACTGCATTATTTTCTTAGCGTTCCCCAGTCTGTTGGCTGTAAAAGTTAAAGTGCTCTGTTAAGAAATTTTAAACATTACTAAAAAACATATTTAACCAAAGGAGTGTGCTAGGAGAGGTCTGTGAATGTATGTCTCCAAAATTTCAGGTTCAAGATGTGTGACTCTAATTATGAAAAGAGGGATTTTACACGAACTAACAGACGGTGACTGGAGGGACGGAGCCTGTGTAAGAGTTCATGAAGCAGTCTGAGCCTCTTCTGGCCCCATTTGCCCAGGAAAAGAAGAATCTCTCCCATTTTAAAGAGACAAAATATACGTAACTTCTAGCTATTTTGCTAAATTGTTAGATACTATCAAAAATGTTTCTCTATCCCCAATTAATACTTATGTCCTCTCCCAGCTGTACACAGAGATGACAGGAAAAGCTAGAGATCATCCTGAGGCTTTCTCTGCCTCCACCCAGCCCTGCCCCCATGAGTTTCCAGGCTTCGGACCCTGGGCTGCTTCCCCCTCACTGTGATCTCCCAGGCCTTTGGTACATGGAGAAGTTACACCCACAGTTTCTCACAGTTAAAATTCAATAAAGTCATGTTTCCATCCTAGTTCCTTTTTGCCCTACACCATATTGCCTTCTGGGCTTATTTTTAATTTGTTTTCTTTTACGACTCTTCACCTTTGGATGGTCTAGGAATCAAGGTTATTTTTCTCCCATCTAGCCTTCTTTAGTCTTACGGGTAGAGGAGCCTCTATCATGCATTCATGTTCTAGGCTTTATCGAGTACCATGTAGCAATGCCGTGCTTTATTCATATCTGCAGCCCAAATACATTGTCATCATTTAGGATTTTAATCTTCACTCGACTCCTATTTTGAGAATAAACCTGGCTCGCCCTCTTGTCTAAAAAAAGTGTCCCTTTTCCACCCTCAGAGGTAGGCTCATATCAGCCTTTGTTTTTCCTATGAGCACCCCGCTCCATCTCTCTCTGTCATCCTCCCACTCCTCACCGCTCCTCCCACCCCCCCAGCCAATGGCAAGGCTATCCCCTAATCTCACCAGGGACAGTGTCTGGAACTGGCTTACGTGAACCTGGGCTATGGGACAGCCGTGGGAATAAAGAAGCAGGAATCACCTATCTGCTGAGGAAATGAGGAAGTGCGAACAGCTAATAGAGGAAATGACGCAAGAGGCAAGCGGCCTTGAGGAGAGCAAGAAAAGATGGGAGGACAGCTGCCTGGGTCCTGACTGCATTTCAGTTCTCACTGCAGTCCTGGGGGGCCAATCATGCTTCCTATGCTTATGTTCTGGGAGCTTCTCCCTCTCAGCTCACAATAATTTCTAAGGTTTAATTAAACCAACTTAAGTTAATTTGAGGAGGGATACTGTTGCTTCTTTGGACATGGAGGTGACAGTTTTATTATTTGAATGTTTCCAAAGAGGAAATTTTCTTTGCTATGGAAAATACCTTGTTAAACTGCTGGGGTCAGGGGGTGAGATCCGAGGAGTGGCAGGTGTTGAGGCAACAAAAGAGAACCCTTAATTCCTCCGCATGAGTAGGGCTTCTGTTTGTTTGTTTGTTTTTTTGAAGAGGGGATAAAGAGAAGAAGCAAGCAGAGGAAAGAATAAAAACTGCTACTAAGAGGGATAAAGACTTCACAGAGTACTGAAAACTCCCTGGTGGTGGACCTGTTAGGCCATTCTAAACATGGCGATGACTAATGTTCAATTTAAAGTTCTTTTGGCTACAACACAAACACTCCTTTGTCCACATCCCACCCTCCTATCTTCTGCACCTATGTATGCTTTGTTTGGCATGTGAATTTTTATCAAAATCACGCAGTGATCTGAGTTTCATATCTGTTTATTAGGGAACAGAATTAAGATAACATATGAGGGAGCAGGAACCCAGATGTAGCGATAAGTATGATCTCTTGGTCTAACAATCAACTTCAACCTAGTGTGAAATAGGAACTAAAGACCATCTTATTAACTCGACCACAAATCCCACTTTTAACCTGGAACCCAGCATTGTCTGTGCCACTCCAAGAACCTTGCCTTGGTTTAGCCTCTCCTCTGCCTGTAGCTCCAATATTTGATTTGCAAACATTGGATGCATTTGTAGATTTGATTCAAGTCTTTGTGGGTGTGCAAATCTATGTTGAATCTAAAAGCAACACTTCAAACACATTACTTGTGAAGATTGTGGGGGTCTGGAGGTATAATGTGACAGAGCAGTAAACAAGATCAGGACCGCAGTTGAAACAAATTTACTCAACAGCTCCATGAACTTGGAGCAAAGATATATTCGAATGGAGATTTCATTTTCTAAAAAAGAATATTTTAGCTTTCCAAAAAGATTCACATTAGCTTTCCTTTAAATAGCATACTCATCTAATGCATTTAAAATATGATTTTGTTTTGCAAAATTGATTTACCAGTAACTTTTAGGAATCCATCTACTGGCTAAAGAGAGGTATATCTGTTATGCAAAGCACTGTACTTAAGTATGTTAAGAAATAATCCCAGTCCATTATTCTTAGCCTATCTACTGGGTATTTGTGTTTGTTTTATAGCTTTTTCCCCTCTTTGATTTACATTTACGAGACAATTGAGGAGAGAGGATGTGAGATGGTTTTTATTTTTATGAGCAAAAGGAACCGCACCAACCACAAAGAGCAGAACACTGCCACAACTGAATTATGTAGGTTTCCCCAGCAGAGGGAAAATTAAAAGGGAACTTTGTCCCTACATCCACTTCTTACGGTGAAATCATGCCCTGAGGATGTCCACTGGACAATTCAATTACAAATACAGCTGTGGTTGCACCTACAGTTCCTCATGTTACCAACCTGACTCGAAACCAATTTAAATATATTAAACTTCAGTTAAGCTTGAGGGATACATTTGTGGTTATGTGCTGGCAACAGAAATGACCCTAATTAGTCAGCCCAAATAATGAAGAATGGCCGAATTCACCGCTTTCATGACTCCATGAGAATATATCATGAGAGCTGAGTTGGAATTTAGATGTGCCCATTCTTCCGAAAATAATGGTGGTGCTCAAGGCCACTTCAAATGTGCTTCCAGTTACCTAAAGCTACGCACAAACATTGAATCAATGCAGTAAATATAACCTCATCACTATGACTACCCTATCTTGCCTATACAAACACACACACACACACACACACACACACACCACCTCTATTTCTCAAGTACAAATGGCAGCCCATGCTCCAAAACCAGCCCACAGATGAACTTTGTTTGGTTTGTGTGTTAGAAGTCACATTGTCATAACAGCTTTTGAATTAACATTTGAAAATTGAGAGATTTTAAATAGAAATTCACATTCTAGCTCCTCTTGAAAAAGTAAATATCTGGCAACGCTCGTCGGGCATTCCCACATGGCAACAACCAGCCGGGGCTGAGATGCAAAGTCCCCTTGTTTCGGGTGTAAGTTCTCTTGGCTTTCCTGCAGTCCCCACTGCACTCGACCACCGTTCACCCAGCCCACGTCACACAGCATCTTCCTAGCCTCGGGAGGCATTTGGGGGTGCAGCTCCTGTCCTCCGATGTCTCCCTCCTCTGTGCCTTCTGAAAGCGCCTTCTCTTTGAAATTGCTCAAAGCTAAGCTGCTTCAGTCATTGGACTTCTGGAAATCTAAATTCACATTTTCACTTTCTATACTTCTAAAAACCCCAAAAGCTGTCTTTATATATGATGATAAGCCTTAAAACACAAGTGTGTGGCATTTTAACAACACAGATTCTAATCATAAACATGTTTATAAATTTATTTCAGGCAATACAAGTTTTCATCTACCTAATTGATTTTAATCCAAATGTTTAAAAAGGTAACAAAATTGTTTGAAATAACTTTCTTTTGGGAACTCACGTTAGGGTAGGGAAAAATCGCACATGTACCTTAGCATTCTGTTTGAAGAACTCTGTGCTTTTTGTGTGTAACAAAAGGTAAAAAAAAAAAAAAAAAAAAAAAAACAGAAAGAAAAAGAAAACAGTTGTGCTCTGGCCGGGTGGCTCAGTTGGTTGGAGCATCATCCAGTGCACCAAACGGTTGCGGGTTTGATGCCCAGTCAGGGCACACACCTAGGCTGCATGTTTCACCCCGCGGGGTATGCGCGGAAGGCAACTGACTGATGTTTCTCTCCCTCTCTTTCTCCCCCTTTCTCTCTAAAATCAATAAACATATACTCGGGTGAGGATTTTTTTTTTTAAGTTGACATAAAATACACAGGGTAGGGCAAAAGTAGGTTTACAGTTGACACAGACTTTCTTCTTATACTATCACTTATTAATTATTGTATTATTTTCCATTTGAAAAGCTGTAAATCTACTTTTGTCTCACCCCGTATAAGAAAAAGTCTGTATTAACAATAGTGCTGATTATGTTGGAAAATGAGGGCTATTATTTTTAAGAAAAACTCAATGTAATCAAATGTTGTATAAACTCAGTAATGCTAAAGTGTTACAGCTATACAGTTACAGCAATAAAATACTGTTGCTATTGATATTCCTAGACCAAAACTAATAATAATAACTTTGTTATTGTGCCTCTGAAGTGTATAATTCCCAGTCCCATCTTTCCCACCAAAGCAATTGTTCTATAATACGTGATTTCTAGAGACTTCTCCTATTGTTCCTTGGCAAACATACTGTATTCGAGGAGATGGTTTGCATCACAATAATGTTATTTGTACTCCAATTAGGGGGTTGTAATAATTTATATTGAGATTTCTCTGCTACATTCAAAGTGTGCCTCATTGAGGAAATTTTGTTTTCATAGAACTTCTCAGGTTGTTATGTGTTTAGTAAAGTACAACTAAATACCACAGTACTACTTGAAGAGTTCCAAGTCCCTTGGAAACCATCTCCTTGGTTTTCACCAGAGATACAATGAAATGCACCATTATTATCCTATTTCAAATGAGAAAAGTAATATTCTAAGTCATTTGCTGTGTTCATAAGGCAAATTAATGACAGAAACATATTATCTGGATTGAAAGCAAATAGTGTATTTATTTAATTCTTAATCTTGATTACCTACAGATCTAAAACTCTTTGGAAACCAATTTAAAATAAATTTGTCTGCAGTGAAGGGCTGCAGCTATTCCTCCCATAGGTTGGTGGAAAAAAGAGAACATAAGCTTTGAAGACACCTTGGCTGGGAATGGAATCCCAACTGCGTGAATTTAACCTTTTTAAGTCTTAATATTTTCAGCTTCAAAATGGGTGTGACGATCCTTCCTCATCAGCTCTGGCAAGATTTAGCTTGTTAAACTCTCTGGTATAGCACGCTGACCTTCCCAAGCCAGCAGACAGAGTAGTTACCTACTATGCAGCAGTCGGTTCCTGGACCTCACTCACTAGTTCCTAAACTTCCACAGGGGTCAAAATCACCTGAAGGGCTTATTAAAATGCAGGTTAAGACTCCTAGGTCCCATCCCCAGAGTTTCCGATTTAGGATATGGCATGAGACCTGAGAATTTGAGTTCCTTACAAGTTTCCAGGGGTTGCTCATGCTTTCAGGGCGCCCGTTTTGAGAACTACTGCTTTAATACTGTTCGTAGTTAAACCACAAAGTATAATGCCTGGCATAATAGGCCCTCAAAAGGTCATCATTATTCATTATTTGCTGAATTCTGTGGGCAGATACAAAATTATTTACTGGTCTTCAAAAGGAATTCTAATAAAGTGAAGGATATTAAAGAGTAGTTATTATATTCAGCAAAGTATAGATTTGGCAGAATAAATAATTACCTATCCAAAGCAGCATACTGACTTCACCATTGTTTTCTATTTCTGTTTCTACAAGTAATTTTGTGATTTCCCAGTTCTGGTGATTCAATGGAACTCATAAAAGGTAGGTCTACCTATCTTACTAAATACAGTTCCTTGATACAGATAATACCTGATTGCTTTTATGAGTACATGAATAACCCTGGCGTTCAGAAATGATAATAGTCTTTACTAGAGCAAACCAGAAAGTTGCATACAGTAAAACAAGTTAAAAAGAAAGAAGACCTGAATGTCTAAAGTTAAAATATGACTAATACATTGGAGAAATTATTTAACGGTTCATCCTGGTAAAAATATTACTTTTGTAACTATGCCAAGGTTAGTGTGGAGTTAGGTCATCTGCAACTCCAGTGCCAAATGTGCATGTGCATGTATGCGCATGCATGCGCATGCATGTGGACATGTGGGCATATGTGCTTGTACATGAACGTCCTCTTAGTGAGTTCCAGACACTTCTAGGCATGATTTTACAGAAAGTTCTCCTTACAGGGAACTATGTTCAGTACTGTTGGGTCATTTTGTGCCTTCCTCATCCTTTTCTTATCTTCTCCTGACACTCTTTGTTGAGCTAGCTACTGTTTTTCTCCAACCTGCTAGGTTTTCAATAAGTTTCCTGTTGTGCGTTGGGATAGCAGTGTTCATGGAAAATAGCTTTGCCTGGGTGATCTAAGCCAGCTCCCCCACCTTTTTTTCCCTCAATAACCTAGAGACAAGTAACAAAGTACTTACAATGCAAGAATTTACTCAGAAGACTCCTCACCATTCACTGATATTTTGTAGTTAAATCTCCGCTTCAATCTCGTAACTGGTGCTCAAAACAGAAGAAGTGCATAGAGTTACATGCTTGAAAAGACATGCTGAGCCTTCCCTTTTAAGGTTTCAAAAGCATTGACCAACATACTCAAATTCTCCTAAAATTCATATGAAGAACTAGCACACTATGCTCTAAAAAAGACTTTGGGGAATTAAAGCCAAGAATGGTTCAATAACTAATTGTGAAAGTAGAGAAGATTAAAGTCAGAAATTTCACAGGAGCTCATTATTTGTTAGAAAACCTTGAGAGTGCAACTCGTTCCTTCTTCAGCCTCCAGACAGGACTCTATCAATTTTGAAAAAGATCTATTTTGGCCCCTGTGTCAAAGTATTTGATTGATGGGAATTAAGCAAAATGACAACAATCTTAGCACCAATGTCTATTTTAAGGGCTTTCCAGCCTCATAACACACCTATGATTTAAGTACCATTATCATCCCTACTTTCCATTTGAGGAAGCTGGAACTCAGAGACAGGTTAAGTAACTTGCCCAAGGTAACTCACATGTGAGTGGCAGGATTTGAACTCAAGCACTGTATGTCAAAAGACTCTCACGGGGGAAGCCTCTTGGGGCAGTGGGAAAAGAATACCCCCCAGTCTTCCCCAAATTGCACATGGGGAAAAATAATGAAATACCTTTAAAATAAGCCTAATGCCCTAGTCACTTCTCTTTTTACTTGGTTGGTGATCAAATTCCTGTCTAGTCACGTGGAGAGGTCCCTGAGAAGCAATGAGGCCTTTCCATCCTATACTCTTATGTCCTAAATTAGGACAAGGACTAGAGGCCACCAGGTCCCCTGACCACTGCCCTGAGATTCTGAATCTCACTGTTCTCGTGGCCCAGGAGCACAGAGAAAATGCCACAAAGAAGGAAAACAACTAAACTTTACGTTCCTCAAACCAAAACTGTACCTCCTTAGTACAATAGATCCATTGTATGACCTGAAAACTCAATTTAGACCTTGGCAAATACCAGAACATTTCTTTCTGTATATAGAATAATGAGGAAAGTGTTATGTCAGCAATGCAACCAAAGAAAACTGGTGCAGAGTTCCATTATTCTTGTTTCCTGTGATCATGTGCATGGCTCAGAGTACCCAGTGAGACCTAAGGATGAGCTCAGGTCCTGCCTTTGAGACTTCAGTCATTACAGAAACAACTTTTACCCATTCCCTTATTCCGCCCAATATTTATTGAGGGCCTAGGCCAGGGTGGGTGCTAAGATGGTTAAAATACAATAATCATCCTTGAGGAGTTCTGAGTCTAGACCTCTGCACCTTGTTTTCTTCCAGCCGACAACAATTACTACCCCCCACTCCTTCCCAAGGGTGCCACGCAGATTTCTGAGATATGAAAAATGTGGGAAGGAAAGTTTCTGCAAAGCCCTGATCCTTAGAAAAGCAAACTTTGCCGCCACAGTACACAACACCCGCTCCAGCATCGCTCCCTGCCAAGTAGCCGGCCAAGACACAGACTCAGCAGGAGCGCTGGTGTCTCCAACTAATGGCCCGCTTTAATTCCTCTCTTCCCTGAACACTTTTAAACTTTTTTTCTGGAGTCAACCCAAGCTCGGCAGAATTTCCAGATCCGTGGAAGTGCAGCATACAAGCAGCCCATTTCCTGACAATGCTGCAAAGCTTCAGGGAACACATTTTGTTATTTCCACATTTATGAGTTGAGCTGAAGCCCTGAGCCTGACTCCTGACCAGGCAGAACCCCACCTGGGAGTGCTGCAGGGCTGAGGAGAGGGGGGCAGGGAGATGGGCTAGAGAAGCCCGCTAAACAAAGAAAGGAGCATGCGCAGAAAAGTTAATAAAAATAAATGTTCCGATGGCTGCCTAGGCAGAAACACTGGCATCCAAGGGGTCTTTAAAAGGGACTGAGGTGTGAAGATCATTTTCTGAGCCCTATTCAGGACTCTTCCCATGATAATGTTCTGGCATTCGTGCAAAGAAAGCAAAGTTTTGAGAAATGTGGTTCAAACTAAATGGCACATTCTCTAAATGAACGCTTTCTTTCTTTAAGCAACCTGAAAAATGAGGCAAAGGGACTATACAGTATTTCAACAATAATAAAACTGTTCAGCACTTATATACACAACATTGTGCTAGGCACTGTGAACAGTGCAAAAAGAAATGTAACCGAGGAAAAGATTATTTTTGAACAACTCTGAGGTGTCGGGCATTGTGTTAGCTACCAGAAATTCACAGACAGATAAGAAATGGCTCCAGACCTTTGAGGAATTTTTAATGCAGTTTTAGAGAAATCATAGGAAAAAGAAAGCTGGCCTTGTTGACTGACAGTATTTTAGAATTAAAAGTTCTTAAATTTCCTATCTGCTTCCTATTTTCTTGAGAAATATTGTCGATCGGTTAACATGGCTGGCCAAGAACAGAATATGTGTGAGGGGTTTTTTTTGACAAGATAGTTAGAAAGGAAAGAGCTAACTTATTTCTAAATTGTGTCTCAAATCATTAAATGGAGGAAAACAAAATTTTTTAAGGTGAGTCAAAAATTAAACTTGAAGAATACCAGTTCCTATTAATCTTTTTTATTATTATTGAATTTATTGGGATGACAATGATGCAGAAAGTCATACAGGTTTCAAGTGTACATCTCAATAAAACATCATCTGCCCAAGTCTGCCTATCCCCACCCCGTTTCCCTCTGGCTACCACCACACTATTGTCTGTGTCAGTGATATAGATATAGGTATAGGTATAGATATAGATATCAATCATAGACACATATATACATATAGTTGCTTAATCCCTTCACCTTCTTTCATCCAGCCCCCCAACCCTTTCCCCTCTGATGGCTGTCTGTTCCATTTAAACATGCCTCTGTTTCTATTCTCTTCGTCAGTATATTTTATTCATTAGATTCCACATATAAGTGAGATCATATGGTATTTGTCTTTCTCTGACTGACTTATTTTACTTAGCATTATAGTCTCCAGGTCTATATATGCTGTCACAAAAGGTAAGGTTTCCTTCTTTTTTATGGCCATGTAGTATTCCATTGTGTCAATGTACCATGGTGTTTTTATCCACTCATCTACTGATGGGCCAGTTTCCAGATCTTGACTAATGTAGCTAGTGCTATAATGAACTTAGGGGTGCATATATTTTTTTGAATTGGTGTTTTGGGATTCTTAGGATATATTTGTAGAAATGGGATCACTGGGCAAAAGGCAGCTCTATTTTTAAATTATTGAGAGATCTCCATACTGATTTCCATAGTGGCTGCCCCACTGCATTCCCACCAACAGTGCACGGGGGTTCCCTTTTCTTCACATCCTCACCAGCACTTGCTATTTGTTAATTTATTGATGATAGCCATTCTGACAGGTGTGAGTTGATGTCTCATTTTAATTGGATTTTAACTGGCATCTCTCTGATGATTTGTGATGTTGAGCAGCTTTTTATATGTTTATTGGCCATGCGTATGTCCTCTTTGGAGAATTTTCTATTCAGGTCCTTTGCCCATTTTTTAATTAGGCTCTTTGACTTCTTGGTGTTAAGTTGCATATGTTCGTTATTTATTTTAGAAATTAAACCCTTATCAGATGTATCATTGGCAAATACATTCTCCCATTCAGTGGATGCCCTTTTCATTTTGTTGATGGTTTCTTTTGCTGTGTAAAAATTTTAGTTTGATATAGTCCCATTTGATTACTTTTTCCTTTGTTTCCCTCCCCAAGGAGATATATCAGCAAAAATACTGTTATGAGAAATGTCTGAAATTTTACTGCCTATGTTTTCTTCTAGGACTTTTTCATTTCATGATTTACATTTAAGTCTTTAATCCATTTTGAGTTTAATCTTATGTATGGTGTAAATTAGTGGTCTAGTTTCTTTTTTTTTTTTTTGTATGTATTGGTCCAATTTTCCAAACACCATTTGCTGAAGAGACTATCTTTACCCCATTGTATACTCTTGCTTCCTATGTCAAATATTAATTGACCATAAAGGCATGGGTTTATATCTGTGCTCTCTATTCTGTTCCATTGATCTATATGCCTGTTCTTTGTCAATACTATGCTGTTTTGATTACTATGGCCTTGTAGTATAGTTTCATATCAGGTAGTGTGATACCTCCAACTTTTTGTTCATTTTTTTAAAAGGCTATTTGGGATCTTTTGTGATTTTATAAAAAATTTTTGAAATATTTGTTCTAGATATGTCATTGATAATAAGAATTGACTTTGAATCTGTAGATTCCTCTGGGTAGTATAGATATTTTAAAGATGTTGATTTTTCCTATCCATGAACATAGTATAGGCTTCCACTTATTTGTATCTTCCTCAGATTCTTTATTCAATATCTTATAACTTTCTGAGTACAGGTCTTTTACCACCTTGGTTAAATTTATTTCTAGGTACCTTTTTTTCTGTTGTTACAATAGTAAATGGGATTGTTTTCTTAATTTCTCTTTCTGATAGTTCATTATTGGTGTATAAAAATGCCACAGATTTATAAATAGTAATGTTCTATCCTGCTACTTTGTTGAATCTGCTTATTAGATGTAGTAGTTTTTAGGTGGAGTCTTTAGGGTTTTCTGTATACAATATCATGTCAACCACAAATAATGACAGTTTTACTTCCTCTTTTCCAATTTGGACGCCTGTATTTTCTTGTCTGATTGCTGTGGCTAAAATCTCCAGTACTGTGTTGAATAAGAGTGGTGAAAGTGGACATCCCTGTTTTGCCCACTGAATATTGGTTGTAGGTTTATCATCTATGACCTTTATTATGTGGATGTATGACCCCTCTATTCCCACTTTGTTGAGAGTTATTTTTTTAATTGGTGCTGGATTCTATCACATGTTTTTTCTGTATCTATTGATATGATTATGTGATTTTTTTCCTTCATTTTGTTTATGTGATATGTCACATTTATGGATTTGCAAACATTGTACCAATTTTGCATCCCCAGAATAAATCCCAATTGATCATGGTATATAATCTTTGTAATGTATTGCTAAATTTGATATTTTGTTGAGGATTTTAGCATCTGTGTTTATCAGGGATATAGGCCTATAATTTTTTCTTGTAGTATCATCCGGTTTCAGAATTAGAATAATGTCAACTTCATAAAATGAGCTTGGAAGTCTTCCCTCCTCTTGGATTTTTTGGAATAATTTGAGAAGGATAGGTGTCAGTTCTTTGACTGCTTCATAAAATTCACTTATAAAACCATCTGGACCAGGACTTTTGTTTGCTGGGAATTTTTTGATTACTGCTTCAAATTTATTAGTTGTAAATGGTCTACTCAAATTTTCTAATTCTTCCTGATTCAGTTTTGGAAGACTGTGTTTCCAGGAATTTATCCATTTCACCCAGGTTGTCTGATTTGTTGGCATATAGTTGTTCATAGTATTTTCTTACAATCCTTTGTATTTCTGTGGTGCCAGTTGCTACTTCTCCTGTTTCATTTCTGATTTTATTTATTTGGGTCCTCTCTCCTCTTTCTGGATGAGTCTGGTTAAAAGTTTTTCAATCTTTTTATCTTTTCAAAGAACTAGTTCTTGGTTTCATTGTTCATTTGCTTTTTTTTTTGTCTCTATACCATTTATTTCTTCTCTAATTTATATTATTTCCTTCCTTATACTTATCTGTGCTTTGTTTGAAGTTCTTTTTCTACTTCTTTTAGGTATAGATTGTGTACTTGAGGTTTTTCTTGCTTCTTGAGGTAGGCCTATAATACTATGAACTTCCCTCTCAGGACTGCTTTTGCTGTGTCCCATAAATTTTTGGTTGTTTTGTGTTCATTATTATTTGTCTCCAGGTGACTTTAGATTTCTTTTTTCATCTCATTGTTAACCCATTCATTGTTTAATAACATGTTATTTAGCTTTCGTATGAATGTTTTCAATTTTTTTATCATATTTGATTTCTAGTTTTAGTCAGAGAAGATGCTTGATATAATACCAATCTTCTTAAATTTATTAGGACTTATTTTGTGTCCTAACATGTGGCCTGTCTTCGAGAATTTTCCATGTGCACTTGAGAAGAGTATATATTTTGCTGCTTTGGAATAAAATTTTCTGTGAATATCAATTAAATTCATGTGATCTGGTGTGTCATTTAAGGTCTCTGTTTCCTAGTTGATTTTTTGTCTGGATATATATCTACTGATGCCAGTGGGCTGTTAAAATCCCCCATGGTTGTATTACTGTAGATCTCTCCCTTAACGTCCATCAAGATTTTCTTTATATATTTAGGTGCTCCTGTGTTGAGTGCATGTATGTCTACAAGGGTTATATCCTCTTGTTGGATCGATCCCTTTAGTATTATGTAGTGACCTTTGTCTCTTGTTATGGCCTTTGTTTTGAAGTATGTTTCGTCTGATATAAGTATTGCTATACCAGTTTTTTTATTTGTTTCTTTGTTTCCATTTACATGGAATATTTTTTTTTCTATTCCTTCACTTTCAATCTGTGTGTATCTCTTGTTCTGAGGTAGGTCTCTTGGAGACAGCATATATATGGGTCATATTTTTTTTATCCATTCAGCTACCCTATGTCTTTTGATTGGAGAATTTAATCCATTTACATTTAAGATTATTAATACTAGGTACTTACCGCCATTTTATTCTTTATACCTATGTTCCTCTCTCTCTCTCTCTCTCTCTCTATACATATATATATATATATAGAGAGAGAAGTATATATATATATATATATATATATATATATATATATATATATATATATATACTTCTTCTACTTCTTAAAGCAGACACTTTAACATTTCTTGCAACACTGCTTCAGTGGTAACAAACTCCTTTAGGTATTTTGTTTTGTTTTGTTTTGTTTCTGGGAATCTCTTTATTTTACCTGCAATTTTAAAAGATTTTGTTGCTGAATAGAGTAATCTTTGTTATAAGTCCTTGCTTTTCATCACTTTGAATATTTCATGCCAACCCCTTCAAGCCTGAAATGTTTCTGTTGAGAAATCAGCTAACAATTTTATGGAAGCTCCTTTATAGGCAACTAATTGCTTTTCTCTTGATGTTTTTAAGATTCTTTCTTTGTCTTTAACCTTTGGCATTTTACTTATGATGTGTGTTTGTGTGGGCCATTTGGGGTTCATCTTGATGGGGACTCTCTGTACTTTCTACACTTGTGTGACTTTTTCCTTCACCAGGTTAGGGAACTTTTCAGTCATTGTTTTTTTCAAACAGATTCTTGATCCCTTGCTCACTCTCTTCTTCTTCTGGTACCCCAATAATCTGGATATTGTTACAATTGATGTAAATTGTAACATCAATTAGACTTTCATCATTTTTTAAATTCTCTTTTCTTTTTGATGCTCTGCTTGGGTGCTTACTGTTATCTTGTCCTCTAAATCACTGATTCAGTCCTCTGCTTCATCTAACCTGCTGTTAATTCTTTTTTCATTTCAGATATTGTAGAATTCATTTATGACTGGTTCTTTTTTTATGGTTCGTATGTCCTTTCTAATGCTTAATATATCTTTATTTAAGTTCTCCCTGAGCTCATCCATTCTTCCTCTAAGGTCTTTGAGCAACCTTATAACCACTGTTTTAAACTCTGTATCTGGTATCTTGGTTGCTTTCATTGTATTTCATTGTTTTTCTTGGCATATATCTTGTTCTTTCATTTGAGGTATATTTCTTTGTCTCCTCGTTTGTCTTTGTGTATTAGGTAGATCTGCAGCGACCTCCAAACTTGTTGTAATAGCTTTATGAAATAGGTGTTTTATTGGGTTCAGTGGCACAATCTTCCAGATCACCTGAGCTTAGTGATCAGGAATGTTTTGTGCAGGTATGTGCACCCTCCTGTTGTAGTTGAGTCTTGAATGCTGTTGGACCTTTCTCTTTTAAAAAAAAAAAAATCTTGAGTGTGTTTATTTCTTTTTTTAAAATATATTTTATTGATTATGCTATTACAGTTGTCCCATTTTCCCCCCTTCACTCCCTGCTTCCCTGCACACCTCCTCCCACCCACATCCCCCCCCCCTTTAGTTCATGTCCATGGGTCATACATATAAGTTCTTTGGCTTCTACATTTCCTATACTATTCTTACCCTCCCCCTGTCTATTTTCTACCTACCATTTATACTACTTATTCTCTGTACCTTATCCGCCTTTCTCCCCCTCCCACTCCCCTGTTGACAACCTTCCACGTGATCTCCATTTCTGTGATTCTGTCCCTGTTCTAGTTGTTTGCTTAGTTTGCTTTGTTTGTTTGTTTGTTTTAGGTGTGGTTGTTATTAACTGTGAGTTTGCTGTCATTTTACTGTTCATATTTTTTATCTTCTTTTTCTTAGATAAATCCCTTTAACATTTTATATAATAAGAGCTTGGTGATCATGAACTCCTTTAACTTGACCTTATCTGAGAAGTACTTTATCTATCTACCCTTCCATTCTAAATGAAAACTTTGCTGGATAGAGCAATCTTGGATGTAGGTTCTTGCCTTTCATGACTTGGAATACTTCTTTTCAGCCCCTTCTTGCCTGTAAGGTCTCTTTTGAGAAATCAGCTGACAGTCTTATGGGAACTCCTTTGTAGGTAACTGTGTCCTTTTCTCTTGCTGCTTCTAAGATTCTCTCCTTATCTTTAATCTTGGGTAATGCAATTATGATGTGCCTTGGTGTGTGCTTCCTTGGGTCCAACTTCTTTGGGACTCTCTGAGCTTCCTGGACTCCCTGAAAGTCTATTTCCTTTTCCAGAATGGGGAAGTTCTCTTTCATTATTTTTTCAAATAAAATTTCAATTTCTTGTTCTTCCTCCTCTCCTTCTGGCACCCCTATAATTTGGATGTTGGAACGTTTCAAGATGTCCTGGAGGTTCCTAAGCCTTTCCTCATTTTTCCGAATTCTTGTTTCTTCATTCTTTTCTGGTTGGATGTTTCTTTCTTCCTTCTGGTCCACACCATTGGTTTGAGTCCCAGTTTCCTTCTCATCACTATTGGTTCCCTGTACATTTTCCTTTGTTTCTCTCAGCATAGGCTTCATTTTTTCATCTAATTTGCGACCAAATTCAACCAACTCTGTGAGCATCCTGATTACCAGTGTTTTGAACTGTGCATCTGATAGGTTGGCTATCTCTATGTCACTTAGTTGTATTTTTTCTGGAGCTTTGATCTGTTCTTTCCTTTGGGCCTTTTTTTTTTTTTTTTTTTTTGTCTTGGCATGCCTCTTACATAAAGGGGCAGAGCCTTAGGTATTCACCCAGGTGGGGCAACCCACGGTGCTGCGCTGTGGTTGTAAGTGGGGAAGGGGTCTGAGAGGGAACAATGGTGTTTGCTCCATTCTCTGCTGGCTTTCAGTCACTTCCCCTGCTACCCACAAGGAAAGTGGGCCCTTCTGGTGCTGATTCCCAGGTGGGTGGGTTTGTGTATGTTCTAGGACCCTGTGGGTCTCTCCGACGAACTCTCCTGTGAGGCTGGGAGTTTCTTCTGCTGCCGCCTCAATCCCCTAAGTGTTTTCAATCAGTGGTTTGAGGCTTTATTTCCCCATGCTGGAGCCCTGGGGTTATGCGGTCTGTTTCACTCCCCCTTTGTTCCTCCCGGTTTATCTGTGCACAAATGTGTGACCACAGGGTCTGCCAGCCACTGCCCTGCAAGGTTGCCAGCTGCTCCTTGCTTGCCAGCTGCAGCCTGGACTGCCCAGCTCCACAATCTGCAGCCTCACAGGGTCCACCAGCCACCGTTTTGCCTGGAGTCCTCTCCACCCAGCTGTGCATCTCCACCCCTCCTACCGGCCTGGATGAATGTGTCTTCTTTAATTCCTTGGTTGTCGGACTTCCATACAGTTCGATTTTCTGTCAGTTCCAGTTGTTTTTTGTTTTTAAATTGTTGTTGTCCTTCTTTTGGTTGTGCAAGGAGTCTACCTATGCCTTCATCTTGGCCAGAAGTCCTCTGTTGGACCTTTCATTGCTGGAGTTGACCCTTTAAACTGGCTGACTATAAAGATAAACCACAGTCACAGTGTATGTGTCACTGTGCAGGGGCTGCTCCCTGAGGTGGAGTTGTTTCCAGCAGTGTCTGGTGCCTACTGGAATCCCCCTTTTGGTGTGCTGCTTATGAGGCTAGCTGAGTTGAGCTCTAATGTGGTCTGAAGCCCGCCACTAGTTATGTGGGTTCTGGGTCCACTTGGGTGAGGTTCAGGTACAGTCAATTTCAGACATTGTGTGTAACCAGCCTTGGGCTACCTGTCTGGAGCTACCACACTATTCATTATTGTGGCTGAGTCTACTGGGCCTGGGTGTGCATGGGAAAGGCTAATCTGTGTACAAGGGTTGGCTCCCTCCAGCTTAGAGCTAGGGGCTGATATAGAAAAGGTCTGAATCTCCCTGAGGATTACCTCCACCTGTCAGCTACTCCATCTTCCCCTAAGGTTGCCTGGTCTTCCTGCAGAGCCTTCTGAAAAAGGAGTGCAAAGTGGGCCCAGGCTGGCTGTGACCCACAGACCCTTCTGCTGTCACAAGCTCTGTAAGGTGGGATGACCGGGGTTGAGAGGATGGGGCTAGTGAGTCCCCTACTTAGGGTCTACGTAGTCAGGCTCTCAATGAGGGGAAAGGGGACCCTACTCCAGAGCCATATCACCCCATCTCTGCCAGAGTCTGTCCCAGGAGAAGAGCGCCCCAGAAGAGCACTCCAGGTTCAGGTAGGATGCAGCCACCCATTGCCTCTGCAGGAGCAAGCTCAGCAGGGTGGAGCCAACAGGACTTGAAAAGACAGATCAAAAGAGTCTCCCATTGTGGGTGGTGACAGCCAAGTCTGCAGGAGTGGGGCAATTACTTCATCCCGGTCCCAAACAAATGCCTTAGAGGGAGACATGCTCCAAGTGTTCCAGCTCCAAGCGGCACTCTCTTATCCCCATGGAGGTGAGCTTATAGGATGGGGCCACCCACCGGGACTTGGGAGAGAGACCCAGAGTCTCCCATGGGGGTGGTGGTAGCAAGCCTGTAAGAGGGGGACAGGTACTTCTTCCCCTTCCTGGGCAAGAGCCTTCAAAGGAGATATGCTCTAAAGGTTCCAGTTCTGAGTGGCTCTCAGATTGTCCTGTGGTACTGAGCTCAGTAGGACAGGGGTACCCAGCTACCAGAAAGCTAGGTCAAATAAGCATCCCATTGGGAGAATAGCACAGGCTGAGCTTGCAGAAGAGATAGGAGTGACCCCCCGACCCTTCACTCCCCACAATGCAGCCACAGAACCCAGTACCTGCCTGTGTGATTCTCAGACAAAAACCTCCCTGGGAGACATGCTCCAAAAGTCCCAGCTCTACGTGGCACCCTGATACCCCTGCAGAATTGAACTCAGAAGGGCAGGGTCACAGCAGGTGGAAGGGCAGGCTGAGCTATTCAACATGTGGGGAGAGGATGCAGGATAAGTGCTTGAGTTGGGGAAGAATGATCCCCTTTCCAAAACTACACCGTTTAATCACTCTCTGAGTCTCCACCAAAAGCTTCTCCAAAAAGAGTGCCTAAAAGGTCCCAGCTGGGTGGCACCAGCAGACCTCTCTGCAGAACCTGAGCATGGCAGAGTGGTGTCATCGGTGGTTGGAGGACCAAAAAGTGCACTGTCCAGGCTGGTGCTGTAATGATAGGATTGCTCAACCCTGGCAAGGTGAGTCTCTAGCAGACTCCCTTCTCTCGCAGGTGGACTGAATCCCTACTGATTTTCACCAACATATGGGCTATGTGGGCTCCTCTTCCCTTTATCTGTTATTCTAGGTTGGGAATCCCTGGGTGGGGTTGTGGCCTCAAGCTCCTGGGGGGAGGGAGTTTTACAGCCTACATATCCCTTTGCTTTCTCAGCTGTTGTACATGGGTGCAGGGGGCAGCTCTTTCTCTGTCCTTCTTACCAGTGTTTATGTGGCCTGTTCTGTAAGTCCTTGGTTATAATATTTCAGTTCAGCTAGCCTTCAGTTAATTATTCAGGTTGATCGTACTATAATATAGCTGTAAATCCAGTTTGGCTCCAGGAGCAGGTGAGTGTAGCTTCTACCTACTCTGCAGCCATCTTGAAATCCCACGTTCCTATTGATCTTCACTGTGATGATATGTTGATACTGCTACACGTGTAAAAGTTGCTGTTTGTTATGGAACATGATATCAAGTGGACCATTATCTGTTGCCTTGGCATTTCAGATGAAGCCCGCTCTGAAGACCTCACAGTGCAATGCCCCATATTCCAGTTTCAAGGAATTGTTATGGGCCAGCCACTTTCATAGGACTTACTGAAAGGCACCAGAGCAGAGCAAGACCTCTGGACAACTACCTCTCTCTCCTTCCACTCCAGTCCCTATGAAAAGACTGAGGGGTAAGAGGAGCTGGACTTCCACGGAAATACAACATCAATGAAGTGCATTCCTCCCTTATTCATTGCAAAAGGGTCATACAGTGCTTTTTTTTTCCCCCCTGCTGGGAGAAGGACCTCTTGCGGGCAGCTATTATGTAACTCATTCCAGTGGGCAAACATGATATTGTGTGGAGAAGGATAAGCTGGACTCACAGCTTCCAAGTGAGGGAATCGTAGAGTGAGAAGCTTCCATATGGTCCTCTGGAGAGTCACATACTCAACCCCCCCAAGCAGGAACATTTGAATATCTGCAACACAGGGAGACCATCAATTGGAGTCATGATTAACCAGCATCACCAAGGAGATGTCTGCCTCCTCCTTCCTCATCTGTAATCTGACAACAGATGGGAAGGACAGAAAAGAAGAATTAGAGTGATTTTATAATTTCTTAGGCAAGCCAGGAAACATTTGAGAATGAAAGGAATTGTTATTAATAACTACACCAGGACAATGGGTAGAAACTGGAACTATCCCTGGAAAATTGAGACGTATGATCACCTTGTGGGCGGTGGTAGTGGTAGGGGGAGGTACATAGAGAGCCACTCTGATCTCCCTCCATGTCCTATCATTATCACTGCAGTGACATCCACTTGACTACAAATAGGCTTTACCTATCCTGGGGGAAGCAGAGGGAAAGAGCTTCAAAGCAAACCTGAGACTGAAGTTTATAAGCAAACAGATCTGAGCCTCAGTTGTTGGAATAAGATTTCTCTAATGACAACAGTGGATGAAATTGATAGGATCTACCCAAGACGGCATCATGGGAGATGCCACCCATGGGGAAAGGAGATTTTCAACACAACACCATTGGAGAATTTAAACAAAAATAAATCAATTTTAGGTTTATACCAAGAAGTTGAGACTTCAGTAAATTGGTTTCAAATACATAGCAAAGCACAAAAACACTTATAGGCCAAATAGACCAGTAAATGGATTATAAAAAGTATATACTGATAAATATAAGGACATCATTTAAGTAGTAAGTAAACAGAGAAAGTAAGTAAACATGAGAAGTAAACAGCATTAATTCCTCAAAAATAAAATTGAAATAAACCTGCAAAATACACAGAAGAAACGTACAAGCCAGTAATGGGGTACAAAATTTGGCCTTCTCTATTTCTCGCTGTAAAATGAAAATTATATAAACACCTCAGAGAGGTGTGAAACTACATAAAAGCATTTAGAAAGATGCTTGACAACAAGGATTAGTTGTGCTGTGTTCAGCGAAGGCCAGTCTTCAGCTGCCCTCTCTTCTACTTTCCCAGTATAACATCCCAGAGTTCTTTGGGGGATGAGACAATGTGTTTAAAAGTACCTACCTCAGGACCTAGCACAATAAGTACTGATTCCCTTTCCACTGACACAGTTGCTGAGCTATTGTGAAGCTAGGTGTGTGACAGTGCCCAAACCCTGCCATGGCACATCCATTCCGTGTTTCTACATGATCTGAGGCCTTTGAACTCATGAATGTGTGTGTAGACTCTGCAACGGAAGGTGGAGAAAGTTGCATGTCTACATATACTATTCCTCCTCGATGCTCACACCCTTGCCCTCAACCCAGAAAAGGAAACTCATGAAAATGATTTTGGCTCAGGAATGGAAAGGATAAGTTCTATCGGGCTCAAGGAATAGGAAATCGATACATGCTTACTTCTTCCAACAAAATCCCAAAGCACAGGCAAAACTACTTCAAAATACAATCAGTCTGAGCATATCAAGGGAAAATAAGGTCATACAAACAAGCAAAGATACAACATGCAACCAGAGAACAATGTGGAGAAGAGGAAAAATCTACTGTCTTGTTATTGGAGTTGGGTGTGGGGATTTATGAATGAATGGCACATAAATGAGTCTGAACTGGTCTCTTGTATCCTCTTGGGCACCTTTTGGATGTTTCCCAGTAGAATGTATTTGATACTGAGCAGTGGCCATTCATTCATGTAGTTTTCCAGTGATATGTATTGGGCAGCTGCTGTGTATCAGACACTGTACCAAATATTTCACATACTTTAGCAACATTCCAGAACATATATGGTTCTGTAGGGCAGAAAAGAGAAAACAGTTGAGGCTATCAAGGTAGCACTCAAAGCAGAAACAATTCCTAAAAGAAAGAGCAGCAAGTACTTATAACATTAGAAAGTGACATAGCTTGGATTCACTTCTAACCATTTTTTTAAGAAAAAAATGGCACTGCCTGATTCACATATTTCTTCTTATTTTAAGGCTATCATGGGTACTACCTGGTTAAGGTTTAGATTACAGTAAACATTTTATAACCCAAAGTGAGCAATATCGTTTGCCTCTACATGTGTTTGTGTACCTGTGCCAGGAGTGGGGAAGAGCAGTAGGTCATTATAAGATGCTCTAAGGGAACTCCACCTGGCCTTCAGTAACTCCCATTCAGGTGATGATATCACCCCATTGGAAAGGTTGATATAAGTGGTGGTTCTTTTTGTCATCCAAGCTAAAACTAGGGATTTCTATGGCATTTAGTAGGCCAGGGCCAAGAAGTTTAAAAGTCATGTGCTTCACAGACCTGTGCCAAGGAAGAGAGAGGGTTTAGGGAGAAAGTGTTGCTTAAATACCAACAATACACTAGATATAGCAATAGGAACTTTACATACATGATCTAATTTAATCTTTAAAACAACCTACGAATGCTTCCCCCAAATATATCAATAGTTGCCCCTCCCAAGAAATATTTTTCTTGCCCTTGAATAGTATCCATTTCTAGATTCTTTCTAATAAACTAGGCCTGTCTCTGAAATTGGTGCCTAAAAGCGACGGGGAAAGGATTTCGCAGACCATTCAGGTTTTTTTTAAGTATTCAAGGGAAATCATCTCCTCTTATCATCATTAATAAAACTAGAAACACTGAAACAACAAACAAGCAGGAAGGGTGTAATCTCAGGATGAAAGATGAAGGTATTGCATGCATTTAGCATTATGAAAAGTCACTAGGTCATTCCAGTTCTTCTCAGCCCACCACAGAGCACTAGCAGCCTCATCATGGTCCAAGTCTGATCTGGGGATCAGCATTTCATGATTGCTGACCTAAACACCCTGGATAGTTTGATCTTGGCAAGAATACTTCTTTAGAGAATGGGACAAAGTCAAAGACTAATTCTTAGTTCAGGGAAGCAGAAGGGTTCCAAACCAGTGACCCTGAGCAAAAGAAAAGGAGTTGGGAGGGAATGACAAAAAGCTAAGGAGCAAATAGCCATCTTTGAAATAAAAGGCCATCTAGAGTTTCCTGGAGTTTTTCTATGCTTTTTAATAGGATTATTAGAATCAGAAACCTATCCCACTGGAAAATTCCCACCTGAGAAGTACTGTTTTCTTAAAGGCTCTTCTCTGACCCATAGTTTTTTGTGATTTCTTTTTATTTCATTCTTCCTTTCAGCCCCTTCATCCCTCTCTCCTCCCTTCAACATAATAGCAACTTGCCTTGGCCATTTTCTAGCAGTCTTCTCACTCCTTATGACTAACAGGAGTTTAGTAGAAACAGTCACTCAGGGCTACCATAGTATAAGTAGCAGCAGAATGGAAAGTCCATTAACACTGGAGAAAGTAGGGAAAGCCTGGTTTTGAATCTCAGCTAAGAGTGTTTCTTGGTGACCATTATGTAACCTCTCTGAGCCTTAGCTTCCTTATCTGCAAGATTTTTTTAGCATTTCCCAACTCAATAGTGTGAGGATGAAATAAGACTGTATATACCTAGTATAAGCTGCATTCAAGACTTGCTAGTTTCTCCTTTACCTCCCTTTTCCTACTCTTCTGGATTTTTTTAGAAGTGTTCTGCCATTTGTTGGTTTGTAGGTCTTTCCTAGTCCATTAATTTATTCATTTACTGCCATTACATGCTCACTGTGACAGGAAATAAACAGGCCACAGTTCAGAGATTCGATCGAGACCCACTGGTTTGCATAAGTAATTTTCAAGCACAGCTAACAACCCACAGCCTGCTTCTTCTTGCCTTTCAGATACTCTCCCAGATGAAAAGCCCCCAGCTTCATCTCAGCACCCTAAACAGTCAGTTGTCAAGGCTTCATGCAGCTGGAAGGAAGACTGAACTGAAGAGGATTCAATATGATTTTATCTGGATTAACACGATTTGGGGATTTTCCTAGGGGGGTTGCTTTGGATTTTAGGGGGCTGGATGTTGGATAACAACTTATTTAAAAGAAGTACCCATTAATTTGACATAAGGGAACTAATTCTTTTCTTTCTTTCTATATTTCTTCCAATGAGAAACAGTAATTCGATGCCCAGTTCTTAAAGAGAGGCAGTAAATCTTGGCAGTTAGCCAGTCTGCTGCGTATATTTAAATTCCAGCTCTGCCACTTACTATATGAGACAATGAAATGATTCAATTGCTCTGTGCCTCAGTTTCCTCACCTGTAGAGTAGGAAGATAATATTATTAAGTATAGAGTCACTGTGAAGAATCTGAAGTCAATAAAAGTGAAGGGTTTAGGACATTGTCAGGCACATGGTAGGTAATCAGATTATCCCTATTAAGTGGTAGTTTTTCAACAAATAATTGGTACCTACTAAATATTAGGCACAGTAGAGTCTATAAGAGATTAAAAAAATGGACTACCATCTCTTGTTTGCTTTCAAGGATTTTATAAACAGAAAATAAGGGAAGTGTTGAAGATTGTTTATTAGCTTACAAAGTACTTCCCAAAGGCAAGTGGTATAATTATTATCCTCATTATTTTGTACATAAATAACAGGAGGTTCAACATTAAATGTCTTGCTCAATGCCACTTAACTAAAGAGCATCAAACCAACACTGTTTTCAGAATTTTGGACTCCAGAGACATGTGCTGTTTCACTTCGAGGACATTGTGACTCACAAAATGTATCACAGAACGTCTCACTTTTCTTATTCTTAAGAATTTAGTTGGTGCCTAATAATTCAAGTGAAGCTATAGCAATTATGTGAGGGGACCGTTTATACCCAATTAAGTGGATTTCAGAAGCCCAGCGCATTCTCCCACTTCCGGGAGGAGGAGTACCTGGACACTCCTTGGATATTGCCTTGTATGGAAACACTTTCCAAAGCCTCCTTTGTGCACACTGAGTCCAGAACAGCAATCAACTTTTTCCTGGAGCATTAAAACCTTTGGATCAATAATTGATATTAAATAATTGAATTTTAAATTGATTTATGTCTATGGGATCTAATGTATTTATTGAGGATGAGAGAAGAAAGTACCACTGATAAAAAAGACAAGATTCATGTGCTGCTTTGTTTGGCATCTCCAACAAAAATGTTCATCATCATAACCAACCCAGTACCTAGCACAGGGTCTAGCACCTACTAGATGCTGGAAAAAAAGTTACTAAATGAGTGAATATACTCTGTACAAACTGTTCAAAAAGTCTTTTTAACTCTGTACACTTTCTTAAAATTTTATTTTTCCATTACAGCTTGCATTCAATATTATTTTGTATTGGTTTCAGGTGTGCAGCATAGTGATTAGACAATCACGTACTTTACAAAGTGGTCCCCCAATACCTCCAGTACCCACCTGGCACCATAAATAGTTACTATAATATTATTGACTATATTTCATATGCTGTATTTTACATCCATATGACCACTTTGTAACTACCAATTTTGTACAAATTTTAATTTTTTTTATTAAATTTATTGGGGTGACATTAGTTAATAAAATTATATAGGTTTCAGGTTTACAATTCTATAACATATCATCTGTATATTGTATTTTGTGTTCACCACCCCAAGTCAAGTCTCTTTCCATTACCATTTAACACCCCCCCACTTTACCCACTTCTACTTTACCTCACCCCCTTTCCTTCTGGTAATCACCATACTGTTATCTGCTTCTATGGGGTTTTTTCCCCATTGTCTAATCCCTCCACCTTTTTCACCCAGCCCCTCAACTCCCCTCCCCTCCTGTCTGTTTCTATTTTGTGTTAGTTTATTTTGTTCATTAGATTCCACATATAAGTGAAATCATATGGTACTTGTGTTTGTCTGACTGATTTATTTCACTTAGCATAATACTCTCCAGTTCTTTAAAAGTCATTTAGGATATTTTTTTTTAATGAAAAACATTGTCACCTTTTAAGAATACTTTGTGGAATCGCAATGGCTAATCCTAAACTTGTCTCCTTCCTTTCCTTAACTTTGAAGAGAGAAGCAGCATGGCGCAGCTGAAAGAGCACTGGATGCTATGCTGACAAGCCTGGGATTCAGTCTGTTTGTAGCTGGGTATTTGGTGACATGGAGCACATTAAGACATCCTCTCCAGGTCTTGGTTTTCTCTCTTCTCAAGTGCAAGAACTCTTGAACTAGGTTAGTTCGGCTCTCACATTTGTGCATTCAAAATTAACTTTTATATTTGTATAACCTGAAAAATTAGGATGAAATATGTTTGATGAGAGTGAGATATAGGCTGACTTCTGGTCAAGATGGCAGCACAGGCAGACATAGCTCACCTCTTCATACAACCACATCAAAATTACAACGAAAATATAAAACAACCATCACGCAGAACCATCAGAAATTGAGTTGAATGGAAGTCTGACAATTATGCAATTAAAGAAACCACACCCATCCAGACTGTTAGGAGGGGCACAGAAGCAGAATGGGCTTGTCTCTCACCAAGGTATGGTGGATAAAAATTTGGGAGGGATATCTTAGGAGGGAGGAGTCCCAGCCCCACACCAGGCCCCCCAGCCCAGGGTTCCAGTGCCGGGAAGATAATAAGTCCCCAAAACTTCTGGCTGTAAAACCAGCAGGGATAGAGTCAGTGGAATAAACTTCTGGATCCTCAAACAGTTCCTCTTAAAGAACCCACACATGGACTCACCTGCTCAGACTCACTCTCTCTGAGCCCCAGCACTGGGGTAGCACCTTAATAGGCACCAGTGGTATGTAGGAAGAAACTGAACTGTCTGGCATCAAGGTGAGCAGAGGGTATTGTCCATTTTCTAAACCCTCCCCTCACAAAGCCAGCAACCCAGTGCCATAACTGAGACTCCTTCAAACCTGGCTAACACTGTTTCACCCTGCCTTGGAGATCCCCAGAGATTCCAGCCCACCCAACTTACTGGCCCACCCAAGCTGCTTTTCCATATGAATGGCTGGCCTTGGCTCCTGCTTCACAACTCCCTAAATCCTATTGAACAAGCAACACCTGGCTTCAGTGAGACCCAGGTCACACACTAGCAGCAGCCAGCCTAGATTTACACCTGGGCTTTACCTGGGAGTCTCTAAGCCCATCACAAGTAGCAGATAACTGAGATTGCTTTATAGCTCAGGGAGGGTGGCCCTGGACAATACAACAGGGGGGGGGGGGGGGTGCTGACATTGGCCTATATTACTTGGAAAACCCAGGGCCACCTGGACAGCTATAGACCACATCAGAGCACCACCACCCTGCCCCAGCACAGCTGATGCTCCACAGAGGTTGGTGGTCAGTGGTCATAGACAATCCTTGCAGCTGACTGTCCTGTGTAAATCCCTCTTATTGATCTGCCAACAACAACCAAGGCTCAACTACAAGAGGAGGGTACTCAGACCACACAAATGGTGCACCCAGCTTGGGTGATAGGGGAGGCTGTGCCACTGGACCCTACAGTAAACCTACTACATTAGGTCACACTACCAAGACACAGAGTCAAAGCAGCTCCACCTAATCCACAGAAACAAATACAAGGAGGTTGCCAAAACGTGGAGACAAAAAAAACATGGCCCAGATGAAAGAACAGATAAAATCTCCAGAAAATGTGCTAAACAAAATGGAGCTAAGCAATCTATCAGATGCAGAGTTCAAAACAGTGGTTATGAGGATGCTCAAGGAACTTAGCAGGACCTCAACAGCATAAAAAAGATCTAGTCAGACACAAGGATACGCTAATTGAAATAAAGAACAATTTACAAGGAAATAACAGTAGAGTGGAGGAAGCTGAGAGTCAAATCAATGATATGGAACATAAGGAAGCAAAAATCGCCAATCAGAACAACAGAAAGAAGAAAGAATCCTCCCCAAAATGAGGATAGTATAAGCAGTCTCTGGGACTTCAAGAGGTCCAACATTCTCATCATAGGGGTGCCAGAAAGAGAAGAGAAAGAGCAAGAAATTGAAGCTCTAATTGAAAAAATAACAGAAGGAAACTTTCCTAATTTAGTGAAAGAAATAGATGTGCAAGTCCAGAAAGCGCAGAGTCCCAATTATGATGGTTGCAAAGAGGCCCACTCCAAGACACATCATAATTAAAATGCCAAAGTTTACAGGAAAAGAATCTTAAAATCAGCAAGAGAAAATAAGTTAGTTACTTATGAGGGAGCTCCCATAAGACTGTCAGCTAATTTCTCAAAAGAAAGTTTGCAGGTTAGAAGGGTTGGCAAGAAATATTCAAAGTCATGAAAAGCAGGGACCTACAGCCAAGATTGCTCTGCCCAGCAAGGATATCATTTAGAATCGAAGGGCAGGTAAAGAGCTCCCCAGACCAGGGTAAACTAAAAGAGTTCATCATCCCCAAACCATTATTATAAGAAACATTAAAGGGACTTATTTAAGAAAAAGAAGAAAATCAAAACTACGAACAATAAAATGGCAAAAAATACAAATCTATCAACAACTGAGTTTAAAAAACGAACAAAAAAAACAAGAACAGAGACAGAACCATGGATACAGAGAGCATTTTGATGGTTGCCGGATACTAGGGGAGTATGGGGGAATGGGTGGAGAGGGGAGGGCATTAAGAAGTACAAATGGGTAGTTACAGAATAGCCATGGGCATGTAAATACAGTATAAGAAAGGGAGTAGCCAAAGGACTTTTATGCATGACCCGTGGACATGAACAATGGTAGAGAGATTTCCTGAGGGATTGGGGGTACTGGGTGGAGGGGGGGCAAAGGGGATAAATCAGGACCACTGTAATAGCATAATCAATGAAATATAATTTTTTTAAAAAAGAAAGTGAGATATAGGCTAACATTTTCCTGTGCACACTTCTCCCCTTTTATAGGCAACTTCCTTCTGGAGCTTGCCCTGCCCTGACTGAGGTCATTGCACATTAAAACCTGCCCTCAAAACAGGTTTTGACTTTATAATGGTTATCAATTGCTGCATAACAAATTACCCCAAAATGAAGAAGCTTAAAACAACAAACATATAGAGTGTCACAGTTCCTGTGGGTCAAGAACCTGGGCAGAACAGCTGAGAGCCTGGCTCAGGAGGTTGCAATCAAGCTGTTGGCAAAAGGTACAGTCATGTTGGCTTCAACTGAATCTGAAGATCCACTTCCAAGCTCACTCACCTGGCTTTGCCCGGCCTGGATGTGTCGCTACATGGACCTCTCCATAGGCTACCTGAGTGTCCTCATGACATAGCACTTGGTGCCCCATGAGGAGAGAGCCAGAGACTGCCTCAAACAGAAGGCACAGTGTTTGATAACTATTCTTTACAATGACATTCCACTACTTCTGCCACATTTATGTGTTAGAATCAAGTCAACAAACCCACCTCACATTCAAAGAGAGGGCATTAAACCAGGTTGTAAATATCAAAAGGCAGGGACGATGGGGGGCCATCTTAAAGGCAGCCTATCACTGCTGTCATTTACTCGGTGACATGAACTTTAGATGTCAGTGTTAATCAGGATGTCTTAACCTGTCTCGGCTACTATACCAAAATACTACAGACTGGGAAGCTTATAAACAAAAGGGATTTATTTCTCATGGTTCTAGAGACTGGAAGTCCAAGATCAGGATGCCAGCATGTTTGAGTGAGGACTTTCTTTGGTTTGCAGACTTCTCATTGTATCCTCACACGGCAGAAGCGCCGGCCAGTTCTCTCGGGCATCCTCCTAAGGGAATTAATCTCATTCATCAACCTCTTCTCAAAAGGCCTGACCTCCTATCACAATGGGCACTAAGTTTTCACTATATGAGTTGGGCAGGGTGGAGGGGGACACAAACATTCAGACAATAGCATAGGGGTATTCATTTTAACTGTGGGATAGCAGCCTCTGTCCACTTTACAAGGAATTTCATGCCTATTTGATTCGGGGTGAAAGTTAGGTGGAAGAGGAGGAAATACTGAGGGAATGAGGAGGGAAAGGATATGGCTCCCATTAAAAGGGCAACCACAGCAATAATTATGGTGTCCTGCCACCTGCTAACCGCTAGAGTGAGCACCCAGCAGACAGGGTTATATAAAATTCAGTCACCTCCCCCTGGGCACAATATATTTGCTTTTGGCTACTTCCCCCAAACCTCCACACCCCACAAAAGAGTTAACTCAAAAGCTTTTCTCAGCCTATTTGAAGAACAGAGGCAGCATATTCTAGTGAATGGAATATAGATCTCTTGCACCTTCCCAATCATAAGTGTGTTACTTAAACTCTCCAAATCTGAGTTTAGTCATCTGAGCGGCAAAATGGTATATCACCCAACCTATCTATCTCAAAAGTATAGGATAAAGAGTTATTTCTGAGAAAGGGCTTTAAAAATTAAAGCACCATCCAAATAGAACAAGATATTCCAATTATGTAATTTTTCTTGGGCACAGCAAGAGAACCAACTCTTGACCTCTCTAAATTCTTTCAACAGATATGCAGAAACTTCCATTCATCATTAGACACTTACTAAAAACATGTCATCTTATGGAAAAGTATAAGCCTGTCAACAATGCACCACTAGTCAGAATTGCTTAAATTGAGCTACGGTAACAAACCATCCCCAAACTTGTGTGGTTTAAAACCACACAGCATTATTTCTCCCTCACCCTCTATGTCCGTCCCAGGCTGACTGACACTCTGCTCTATGTCATGTCAATTCAATCAGTTCTAGGCTAATGAAGCAGCCATTGGTCCATGCAGCAGGGAGGGGGAGGGATAGAAACTCACTCCCCCTACTGGCTCTTAAGCATCCCAGAAGTGACACACACCATTTCATCTTTCACTTCATTGGCCAAGGTGAGTCTTCTGATGGCCAAGGCTAACTTCAGAGGGTAGAGGGGCCATCCTCAAATGTGCCCAGGAAAGGGGAGTAATGGGAGCATCAGAAGCAGCGCTAATGTCTTCCACACTGTCTTCTGAGTAAAGAGAGAGTTTGTCATTTCCAAGCTACAGGAGACAATTAACCTGTGATTGTTTTCATTTGTAGGGAAAGCCCTCTTATTTATGCATCATTTAAGATTATTTTTCTGCAAAATGAGCGATTACACCAAATTATTTTTTATTTAAAAACGTGCACAGTTTATGAGGAAATCATGAACACTTCCTGCAGTGCGTCTCTAACTCACGTTTTCACAGAGAGAAGTCTGAAATGATACTTTGTGTGCATGCGTGCATGCATATGCGAATGTGTTCTTGGGATGCTGGCAAGTGGAAAGACGTGATTGGCTTAAGGTCAAGTTTAGTCAATGCTTATAAATTTCTGTTTGCAAGGTTAATGATTTAGCCCCTTCTAATTTAGCAACATTGAAACTAGTTATAAACTTGTTAGTTAAGTTGCATCTGTTTCAGATTGGCCCTCAAATCACAGGCTATTCGCCTTCCCTCCCCAAGCTTTCTCAACCTTGGATCCCCACCACCACACTAATCCAAAAGAACACTGAAGGAGTTTCCGTTAGTTCTGGCTTCTAGTCTCAGCTCTTCCATTAACTGACTGTATTGCTTTGGGAAAGTTGCTTTCCCTCTCCAAGCATTATCTCTCAAATGAGGGAGTTGGCTGAGAGAATTCCAGCTATGGTCCTAAGTCAGGCTGTGAAGCCAGAGAGAGAGTATGTATGTTTCTTCCTCTTTCCTGAGTTTATCAGCAACTGGAGGAGTTATCTCAGCAAATGCACAGCCTGCTAACATACAACAGAATGCCTTTGAAGATAACTCACATTTCAGCACTTCTCAATCTATTATTTTCTCAGATCCCTCCTTGTCAGCTTTTGGGTACAAAACCTCAGCAGTTAAGTACAATTTACAGGTATTGTACTTTTAATGCCTTGTTCCTTACTTAAAACAAAAAGAATATACACAAAGGTTGAAGACTCTACCTCTAATTACACCAACGATAGTTTGCATAGGTTGTGCGATTATTACCACAGGTTAAGATAATAACTGTTAGGCCATTTAACTGTTTGTTCTTCTAAATATTTTATAGCCACACATGTAACAACTGATGGATTCAAAAGATTCCAGAGGACGACTCTAGCAGAATAAGGTCATATTCGTTTATATGGTTTTCTTGACATGAGGCCACTGAAGAAATAATTTTACTAGAAGAAAAATGTTTCTTGAGTGCCCAACCATAAACAGCTTCCTAAAAAGTGGGTTCAGAGACAAGTTAATCTTTTGCTTGGCAATGTCTTCAACACCTTGAAAATGGTTGATAACAGATTCACAGTCTTTGCTGAATTTCCTGGACTCCAATGAGTGACTTGAAAAGTCTAAATATTTTGGAGTTATGCGTGTTTCAAGTCAAACCCTAGTGACTAAGTAACCTTGAACAAGTTACATTAACTCTCTGAACCTCAGTTTCTTCAACAAAATGAGAAGAATACTTATGCAACAAATTATTGTGAATGGTAAAGTAATTAACGTAAGTAAAGCTCGGAGTACAGAGACGACAGATGGCAGAGGACCAGTATCTTCATTCACAGCAAACTATCAAGATGAGATGTGTATGGACTGAGGTTTTCAATGTCACGCACTTCTGCCCAATCCACGCTTATATTAAAATATTGCGTCGGACATTCGAAGAGTGGGGGAAGGGAGAGATAGATTGATTTAGGAAAATCTGTCTCACAAGTAAAGATAGCCATCTATTTGGATTTCATCACAATTCAACTGGAGTGTTTGGAGTTTCCGTTTAGTCAATGTGTTAGTAATATTCCTCCTTGTGTTACTTTATTCCCTGATTTTATTGGTTCCATTGTGCACACAGAACCAATCGAGTATGACTAGACTGGTGAGGGGAGGGATGGGAGGCATCTATTTTCTTATGTATCCTGACCTTAGGCTGGCCAGTATAAAAAATAATGCGTACGCAACTCTTTTTATAAATTTTATAAACTTTAGTAATTTATTCTCCAGTATCAAACATTTCATAATTATTCAAATATAACCTCCCAAAATACCCTTCTGTTCACCTGTTACATCTGAATTAGGCCATATTTCATCTTGCACTTTAAGCATTTTTAAATAGAAATCCTGAGAAGGAATTAAACAAAATTAAATTTTACCCTAGCAATGTTCTATCTATACATCAACTTAGGATCTAAAAAAGATTTTCTTAATCTCCATTAGTCAAGTTTATAATTCAATTTTATATTTTTAACAAAAAGTTATACTTTTTACATTACCTTTTAGTCCTCTTATTTACCCCCCATTCCAGGTATGCAGTCCTTTCCTTAAATATCTTGATAACTTCCCCAAAGATTTTCTAAGGAAAAGAGCCAAACCTACTTCTCTTGAGTTTCATGTCTTTTTTAAAGGTTCAATTCAGGGCTTTCTTTTCAGGTCTCTCTTCATTTTCGTCCACTAAAATGTCTTACTTCAATACAGTTATCCCTCTTGCTTGCATTTTTTTCTCCTCTTCCCAAATTCCACTTGGTTTTCTCAGGCCCCAACCTAAAAAACCACAGTGACTTAGTGCTAGAAGAGCTCCCACAGATACTCTAGGTTTGCTGCATGTGAGAAAACCAATGCCCTGAGAAACTGCATGAACTGTACCTTTCTAGCGTTCAATCCTTTAAAAAAAAAAAAACATAAAAATGACTTCTTTAACTTGAGCAGATAATTTAGATTCTTTGAATATCTTCCTCCTACATAAAACTTGGCTGTTTTCGTTGATGAGCACTATGGAGGGGAATCAGGAGAAATAAAATACATGACATATAAGCTCTTTTGCAAGTTCAAAATCTATGGTGAATATATAATGTAGTGTTTAATCTAACAGGAAGGGGAGATTACGACAGACTTACTTCTTTTTGTCCAAATGCCGCCTTCCAGCTGTGGTCTTGTGGTAATTTGGCTGGCACAATTAGAAACCAAAATTAGAAAACCAAGCAACCACAAAAGGAAAAGGCCCTGACCCACTCTGCAGCCAAGGACACTGCAGGAGCTCAAGCTCTACTGCACATATGGTCTCCAGTCTGCGCCTCCCCGAACAGTGGGCAATCTCCACATACCTCACATACATACCTGGAAACCTTCATGCTCATTTAGCTGAGACCTTTCAACAAATCTCAGGGGAAAAGAAAACGAGATAACCAGTTACTTAACTAAGGGCCATAACTCAACTCATCTTAGGGTATCATCAACAGGTCTGCTGCCACGATACAGCAGAAGAGAAATACCCAAGTGTTTTCCATCAGAACCACTGCTATGAGCTTCTCTGACATTGAGCTATGGACTTTATAGTCATTTTAAAGAAAAATTATTGTCAAACACATGAATTTTAAAACATCTGTTTTCATTCTGAATTCCTGTTCCCAAAGCAGTAAGAATTACCATCGCAGACCCAGGATTTGGGAAACAGTCACAAACACATACACAAAAACCAAACAAGTTGTCAAAGTCATGGGTTTGGGGGTGAAGGAGAGGAAGGAAGCCGCAGACCAAGCTCGCAGGTGATCTGGCCTTAGGAATGCCAGTGTAAAAAGAATCCCTTGAACTTATCTCTTTCTAGCCAATTGTATAGTGTTATGAGGATAAATTCCAAGATTTATCACCGGTTTAAAATTATTTCATTATGACTCCTGGGTTGTCTGAGATATACATCATTATGTTCACACCGCAGAGAGCTACAGTGAATTAGAGAAACACTTCAGAACCCTGGACTCCAAAACCTATCCCCTTACCCTCCAATGACACTCAGCTGGGTCAATAGCACTTGCTTTCTAAAATAATACAGGAATGCAACATTACTCCTTTATTAAAGTAGCCTTTTGAGGTAGTCTGTTCATGAGAATATTTTGAAAACATTCTGTTCATGAATTATGTTACAGTTAGTGAAATTTCAGGAAGGAAAACATTCAGGACTCATACTTTATGGCCATGTCACCTGAAACATTACCATTGATGTCTGACTTACCAACGATCTTCTGGAAGGATGATACTCCTCTTGTGTATTGTTAGAAGAGCAGGAGGAAGACTTAAGCAGTTATTTATGGGCCAGAGACTGATTTATATTTTTATTATATTGCTTCCCATCGCAGTCAAATAAGCTTGAGCAAAAAGGGGGGAAAGGGTAATTGTAACAGTACAACCTCATTGTAAAACATAGTGTTCTCTTACACAGCTTCGCAACATGCAATGCTCTGCAATGTTTAATATTGTGACTGGACCTTCAAGTCAGCCAAAATGTCAATTCTCACATAACTACAAAAGGCACATCTTGTGGATTTCAAACTACAAAATGACGGCATAGAACAGAGGGAATAAGATATCTGTGGGATGTAAGCCTGTGAAATCCTTGTGTTTTTTTCATCATCGCTAACACGCAAAATAAATGCCACCCCCATGCCCAGGGTTCTGACTCAAACACTGGTAACCCACTGAAATTCAGCTTAGGCCTGTTGCTGATCACATGTCTCTGATGGTGTGTGTTAGGCACTGAGTTCCCCAACCAGGGGCAAGCTTAACTCAGACTACACTGCAGTCTGGAAGAGCACGCCTGCCAGGATGCTAATGCACTTATACAAGCCAAGGCTGGGTCGAGAGAGTGTCATTTGGTATCACTGCAAGGAAAGGAGGCGAAGACTATTTTAAGAACAACATGGTTTTTGGTGATCTCTGTGAAGTTTATGAGTACTCAGAGAAGAGAACATAAAACTTGCTCTACACATGTAATTAAAATACAGGGTAACTAAATTCATGTGTAAGTAATAGGAGAGCAGAGTGGAGCCAGGGGATCATAATAAGCATCCTGGTTGAAGTGAAAAGCAATTTGTGGTGGGGCTTTCAAATTCCTACTTTAGTGGATAGATTTGGAAAGCTCAAGGATAGTCTTCCTGGCTGGGTAGGTTTACTTTCAGAGCCCTTTCATTTGAAAAAAAAAAAAAAAAAAGTCTCTAAAAATAGCAGTTGAGTTTAGTTGTGTGTTTTGGGTTTTTTTTCTGCAGGAGAAATCACACAGTTTTACAAATGAATCACTGTTTCTTGGGAGCAAACAGCTAAGTTCAATAGTAATCAGCATTCCTCTCCTCTGTCTATAGTGGGGTGGGGGCAGGAGGGAGTGGGCCCTAAAGTCCATCGTCTCCCATGCTTCCACTGGGCCTATCAAATTCCAAAGTGTATTCTAAATGTGGATTTATGAAATGTAGACAATGGAATGGGAAGAGAGGACTTTACAGAAAAACAGATGTTACCAACTATCCTGGAGTTTGCTATTCCATGGGTCAAACATCTACATGATAGACTGAATTATTCTCGTTGTCCTGGGATAGTGCTGTGTCAGGGACAACCCATCCCTCCAGTGCAGATAGGGCAGCTGAGGTGGATCCATTGCTAACAACATGCGACTGCAAATTGACAGGCCTCCTACATAAGCAAGACTTGGCATCACATCGAAGTATTTGACTGTTATTTCTAAAAAGCCCTATAAAATAGACCGCAAATAGCCACAGACCAATTTATAAAGTGTCTATGCACACAGGAGATATGTACAGATAAGAACAAAAGATTCCCCCCATCAGGGGTCCACAACAGCTGGGCCATGGACTGGCACTGGTCCACAGCCTGTTAGGAACCAAGCAGTGAGTGAACCTCACCTGAGCTTCTCCTCCTATCCTCCCACCCCACCGTCTTCCACAAAACCAGTCCCTGATGCCAAAGAGGCCGGGGGCCACTGCTCTACGTGGTTCTGTATTGTAAGTGATCTGTAAAGAGAAGAATCACGTAAAAACTCCTAGTCATGGACCATAGTCTGAAGATTCTTGATATCTAAATGAAAATGAATACACAACAAACCAAAATATATGGAATACCGTGAAAGCAGTCCTGAGAGGGAAGTTCATAGGAATATAGGCCTACCTTCAGAAACCAGAAAAATTTCAAACAAACAATCTTACCTTGAACCTAAAGGAACTAGAAAGTGAATAACAAACAAAGCCCAAAGTGATTAGAAGAAAGGAAATAATAAAGATTAGAGTAAAAATAAACAAAATACAATCTAAAAAACAATTCCAAAGATCAATGAAATCAAGAGCTGTTTCACTGAAAAGATAAAGGAGGTTGATAAACCTTTAACCAGACGCATCAATAAAAAGGGAGGATGCAAGTAAATAATCAGAATTGAAAGAGAAGTAACAACTGACAGTACAGAAATACAAAGGATTATAAGAAAATATTACAAATAGCTATATGCCAACAAATTAGACAATCTGGAAAAAAAATGAATAAATTCCTAGAAACATAAAACCTTCCAAAACTGACTCAGGAAGAATCAGAACTGAACAGAGTGTTTACAACCAACAAAATTGAAGTAGTAACCAAAAAACTCACAACAAACAGAAGTCATGGACCGGATGGCTTCCCCGGTGAATTTTTACCAAATATTCAAAGAAGAACTAATACCTATCCTTCTCAAACTATTTCAAAAAAATTCAAGAGGTGGAAAGACTCCCAAGCTCATTTTACAAGGCCAGCATTATCTTAATTTTAAAATTAGATATGGCCATGTCAAGGCACCTCAAAGAAAGAAAATTATAGGCCAATATCCCTGATGAGCATAAAGGCAAAAATCCTCAACAAAATATTAGCAAACCTAAGCTACCAATACCTTTAAAAAATTCACCATGATCAAGTAAAATTTATTTCTAGGTTGCATGGGTTGGTCAATATCCACAAATCAATAAATGTGATTTACCATATAAACAAAATGAAGGATAAAAATCAAATGATCATATCAATAAATGGAGGAAAGCATTTCATAAAATGCAGCCCCCATTGATGATAAAAACACTCATCAAAGTGGGTGTAGGGGAACAAATCTCAACATAAAAAAGCCATATATGACAAACCCACGGCTAACATCACACTCGACGGTGAAAAATTAAAGCATTTCCCTTAAAATCAGGAAGAAGACGGGGATGTTCACTTTCACCACTCTTACTAGTACTGGACGTTCTGGCCACAACAATTAGACAACAAGAAATAAAACACATCTAAATTGGAAAGGAAGAAGTAAAACTGTCATTTGAAGATGACACAATACTGTACATAGAGAACCCTAAAGATTACTCAAAAATATGACTAGAACTGATAAATGAATTTAGTAAATTAGCAGAATAAAAAATAAATATTAAGAAAGTGGTCGAATCTTTATACACCACTAATAAGCTACCAGAAAGGAAACATAGGAAAACAATCACACAATTATATCAAAACAAAACAGAACAAAACAAAGGAACTAACCAAGGAGATAAAAGACCTTTACCTGGAAAATGATAAAACACTGAAGAAAGTGAAGAAAATACGAATAAATTGAAGCATATACCATGTTCATTGATAGAAAGAATTAACATTATTAAAATGTTCATACTATGTAAACCAATCAATAGATTCAATGCAATTCCTATCAAAACACTGTGAAACACTATTTTTCAGTGAATTAGAAAAAATAATTCAAAAATTTATATGGAACCACAAAAGATCCTGTAGCTACAGCAATCTTGGGAAAAAAATAAAGTTGGAGATACCACACTGCCTTGATATCAAACTACAGTATAAGGCTATAGTAATCAAAACAGCATGGTACTGGCATAAAAAGGGACACATAGATCAATGGAACAGAATATAGAACCCAGAAATAAAGCTATGCCTATATGGTCAATTCATATATGACAAAAGAAAGAACATGCACTAGGTAAAGACAGTCTATTCAATAAATGTTATTGGAAAAAACTGGACAGATACATACAAAAAAATGAGAATAGACCACCTTCTTATACCACATACAAAAATAAACTAAAAATGGATTAAAGATTTAAATGTAAGACTCAAAACCATAAAATTCTAGATGAAAACATAGGCAGTAAAAATCTCAGATATTTATCTTAGCAATATTTTTTCTGATCTATCATTTCAGGCAAGGAAAATAAAAGAAAAAATAAACAAATGGAACTATATCAGAAGAAATCAAAATTTCTAATTCAAAATAATATATGCACCTTTATATTCATTGCAGCACTATTTACATCAGCCAAAATATTGAAGGAACCCAAGTGCCTATCAATAAACAAGTGGATAAAAAAACCTGTGGCACCTATATACAATGGAATATTACTTGGCCATAAAAAAGAATGAAATCTTACCATTTGCAACAGCATGGATGGACATGGAGGGTATTATGCTATGCAAAATAAGTCAGACAGAGAAAGACAAATGACTTTAGACAGATGACTGCAACCTAAAAAGCAAAATAAACAAACAAGATAGAAACATATTGATAGATACACAGATCTGACTAATGGTTGCCAGGAGGAAGAGAGGTTAGGGGCTCAGATAAAAAAGGTAAAGAGGTTAATAACTACAAATTGGTGGTCACAAAATAGTTCCAGGGATATGAAGAACAGCATAAGTAATATAGTCGATAACATTGTAATAACTATGTAGGGTGACAGGTAGGCACTTGAAATATTGAGGGGACCACTTTGTAAAGTACATGATTTTCTAACCACTATGCTGCACAGCTGAAACTAAAGCAAAATAAGATTGACTATAAACTGTGATGGAAAAATAAAGTTTTTAAAAAAGAATCTCAATGTCTAATCCATACATACATATTTTGGGGAAACAAGCTCCCTTCTTTTTAAAGGGACTATTAGCTTAAGCTATAAACTATACTTAACTCTAGAACCTTAGAATGGAAAAGGCCTTACACCCCTTCTTGACCAATCTCGTCATTTCCCCTCCCAAGAAAAAGTGTCCAAAGGTGCAGAGAGGACATTTTTCAAAACTGCAGACCAACCATCTGTTCTGGGAGTAGGGCATGGGTTCTGGATCGGACATATCTGGTGTCAGATCCCAGCTCTGTCACATCCTAGCTGTCACTTTACCTTGCAACATCTCTGTTTCTGTACCTGTCAGATCAGTATAACAAGATCAAGTTCAGCCATATAGGTACCACCAACTCCTGCAAAGGCAGCATGAAAATATGTGAACTGGGTGAGATAAGAAGATTTGGGGCAGGGTGGGTAATGATTTTTACTGGATTGGCAAAAAAAGAAAAAAACACACCAAATATTCTGGTGCTGAAGGTTTCAGCTGAGCTCTGAGATTTCTAAGGCCTGTCTTCCAAGACCACAGGGGGTGGGCAGGAAGGAGAGACTGGAAGGGTGGGATTCTAGGACCTCCTACCTCACTCTCTCCTCAGCCAAAGAAGCTTTGCGGCTTTCTTATTTACATGTTGGGCTTCTGAGTGCCATCCTCTTGAAGAAAAAATATAGAGAGATATTGTCCTTCAATCTCCACCAAAAATGCTTGTGGGATTGCCCAGCCCCTCACCCCCCACACCCAGAATGAACACAAGAGCTTTCCTTCCCTGCCCAATGGAGATCGAGAGAAGCCATTCTCCTTCCTGGTGAATGCATTAGAGGTAGAAACAAACCACCCACCTTCTTCTTTGTCCTTATTTGAAGCTTTGACTTCTCTCAGGATAACAAGCATCTCTGACCAGAGTGCCTTGGAAACTCTATTCCTGTCACTCACTGCTCCATGGCAGGCTGAAGTTTTTCCTGCCTGCCTGTCTTTCCACTGTACACTGTGAAGAAAGGGAGAAGGAGGTAAGTTCAAAATGAGCTAGGTGTTTCTCTCTCCTCTTTCTAACTCCCACTTGTCCCTTGAATCGTCCTGGCAAGGAGAAAAAGAAGTGGGGCTCCCTCAGCACATGGGGGAGGCCAAGTGGCTTTGAGCAGCCATGAAGATGCTTGCCATAAATTGCTGGCTGCCTGTGTTTGTTGAGCTCAGAGACTTGACTAATATTGTGCACTTTATCTTTATAGCCTCTTTTATGCTAACAGGCCTAGGGGTAGCAGAAAAAGGCAATGCACTGTAGTCTGCTAAAAGCTTTGCCATTTGATTGCTTCATAATTTCACCATTCATCTAATTTGTAGTACACATTCATGCAACAAACCTGTCTGTCACCCTTAACAAGCTCTTTGGTACAGACCTGAATAATCTCCCATACTGTAAACAACCTCCTCCTTTGGCAGAGAAAGAAAGCACAGGACACACTTCTAACACTCACAGATGTAATTGCTTTGGACATTCTCACCCACAATATTAGATTTCTCAATTCCTGGGATGCCTCATCAACGGATCTCTTTTAAAACACTTTTCCCTATTTTTAGTTCAAACCTACTTCATGCACATTTTCTTAGCACCTTCTATGCACAAGCCACCACACTAGAAAATGCAAGAGACAGGACCCTCTGTAAGATTTGGGCTTTGCTTCCTGGAGAAGAGGCCTACTAGGGTAAAGAGAACACAAGTTTAGGATTTGGGACGATATGTGGTTTTGACCTTAGTTCTTCCCCTCAGTAGCTGTGTGACCTTGGCAAGTTCATCATCCTCTTCCAAGTTTTCTCATTAGCAGAGTTGAGTCCAGAAATTACCTGCCATAATTGGTGGGGATCGAGTAGAACAATATATGTGTGCATGGACATGACTAACTCTCAATATGAAGTGCATTAAAAACATGTAAGTACTAAACCATTCTCTGGTCACTTATCCCACCACTAGCCACTCTTCATAAACATTCTAACATGGATGGACCCCAAGGGAAACAGCAAGTGAGAGAGAGTGAGAGCAAGAGAGAAGCGTTTGCCATCACGTGAATATGGATTTCATTTCAATTCTTCAACTGTCTCCGTAAAGATCGAGACCCTTCCTCCATTACTGGAATTCCCTCATTTGTACTGTGTGACAGCTGACATAATTGAATGGAAGGAAGGGTGGAGTGGAGAGCATGCTGCATTTCTGTCAATCTGCGCAAATTTTCAAATGCCCATAATAATAGAAATGGTTTAAAATGAAGAAAATTCTCAAAAGAGATCTACCAAAGCACATGGGGGTAATTTGGGGAGTGCCAAATCAAAGGCAACAACGCAAACTATGTCTTAAAGTTGACAACCAGCTTAATTTTTTTGCTGCTTTCACAAGTTTAACTATCTGCTTTTGATGTCATTAAAAAAACCCCAAATGCTAGATTGCAAATGCCCTGAGAGTCATGGCCTGTTTCTTAATTATAGTCATCAGAAGTGGGTAAACAAGGGAAAAGCCTCCTTCTAGAATGAGTGGAGTTGATGACAGACAACATTAAAAACATAGGTCCCTGAATAGCTTCTTTACTTTATGTAAATGTTCGATGGTCATGAAATGACGAGTGAGATAATAAAATAGGAAGTAGATAAATTAGTGAAGGAGGGCAAGGACCAAAGGGTAGTTAAAAAAAACCAAAAAACTTGATATGTTCTACTTAGCTGAGTCTGGTGCTAGGTATCTTAGGGAAGCTGAGAAGCTAATAGAGATGTAGGTTTGTCTGTGTGTGTGTGTGTTTTGTTTTGCTATGTTTTAGACCCGCTGGAGACTACACTTACAAAATGATATGTTGGTCTCTCGTACCAGACCAAGAGGTTATGGAGCACAGGAGTCTACTATAGTGTCCCAGGGTCTAGAGCCTGGCCCAGTCTTATAGGAAGCATTTAATTGTGATGATGACTAAGACTATGATGACAGCTATAAGAAGAATAATAGTTATTGCAATTAAAATAATAATAGTTCACATTAATTCAGCCCTTACTATGTTCCAGACACATGTCTAACAATTATATCAGGGATGTCAAACTCATTTTCACTAGGGGCCACATCAGCCTCACAGTTACCTTCAAAGGGCCAAATGTAATTTTAGGCCTGTATAGATGTAAGTACTCCTGAACAGTTAAGCGAGAGCTCAGAGCTGCCACCAGGTAGAAACAAGGTGCCAGGATGGATAAAACAAGGTGGAAGGCTGGATTCAGCCCACAGGTCTTGTGTTTGCCACCTATGAATTATATGAAATATATATATATATTTTCGTTTAATACTTGTAAGATCTCTCAATAGAGAAAATATTCATTTTCCAAGATTTGCAGCATTTGGTCTAGTGTCTTTTTCTCTTGATAATGCTCAATTTCTTGTCAGTCCTTTTCCACTACCAAGGTCCATGGCTGTCCAACTGAGGTGGCAGATAGGCCCCTATGGGACAGAGAGAGGACCCTGGCAGACTGAGGGCAGCCCTGCCAGAAAGGGATGAGAAGACCAATTTTTTCTGCCCTGAAGGCTTTGAAGCCAATATCTTAACGAGAGGTTATCCTCAAATAGAGGGGTTGCATTTATTTTTTCTTACATGCTTCTGTATAGATTCCAAATATGAAACAATAAACATGCATTACTTTTAAATATGTAAAGAAAAATACTGAGGGAACATTTTAAAGAAAGAAATATGCCACAGTACATGACAGGAATTTGAATCAATAATAAGCTGTACGATGCCACGGCATATTACAATCAGTGTCACAAAGGAAAGACAAGAAGTAATGTCATTACCATGGTTGGCCAGGACTCACTTGATCTTTCTCTACAAGTCTGAGGCCTGATTCTCTCAGCCCTGAACATGGTACTAAAAATGATTCTCGGAAAGAAAAACAGGACCTCCCTAAGAAGGTTAAAAAAGCTGGGATGAAGGAAAATAAGAGGGACAACTTATCAACTGAACTCAAGTGGAGGGACATTGTCATCAAAATGACACTGACCAGCTTTCACCATTCTCATTTAGGCCAAAAAAAGAAAAAACAAAAAGGAGGAAAGAAGTCTCACATTTCAGTGAGAGTTTGGTGTTCAACAGTGAGATGACCTTGAAGATACACACGATAGACACAAAAAGCCCAGAGCTCTATATTCCTGGAAATACTTAAAACTCACAGAAACAGGTGATTCTTTGGGGGTCTGCATGGAGCCTGCCAAGTCACAATGTTTCAACCCTAACCTCACTCTGGTCGACTTAATCTACCTGCCTTAGGGCAGGATGGGAGGACTTAATGTTGTGCAAAACCAACTTTCTTCTGCTGTGTTTGAGTTAATTCAATTGTTAACCACATTAACATCTCACTTATGCAACAGCTGAACAATATTTAGGCTCCTCCAAAATGTTCCCTCTGAAATAAACTGTGCAACAGAAAGTATTTTATGATAATATTAGACCTCTGCTCATGTCTTCTCATGCTGAACTACACTGAAAAATAAAATTATAATTGTACATGGTAGAGTCAGTCAACCGGAACCCATCAAATCAGTGCTGCCAAAACCATGGTATTCTGGTTTCCTTTTGGGGCAGAAATTAAAAGAATACCCATGCCCTTGCACAAATAAACTCAATATGTCTAATTTCCTATAGTTCATATGTATTTAGTATTTATTCAACAAGTGCTCATTAAACTTATCACAATAGGCCAAATATTTATGTGGTCCTTTATAATGCTTAAAGAACATTCCTATGTATAATCTTATCAGATCCTTACAACATGCTTAACTAGACCCAGAATCATTTTACTGATTCTAAAACTAGGGTTCAGAAAAGTTAAGTGATTTCCTGTCTATTCATCTAGTACACATTAAATATTAAAACTGGGGCGATGTGACTAATGTTTCTAGTCTTTTTTCTATTTCGCCGTTCTATACTATAGTCTTCATCCTATAAATATGTATAATATAGTTGGTGACACGCAGTTCCAAAAGGCAAAGCGTGTTAACACAAAGTAACTCCATAAGGCAAGGCAATAGTCACAGAAAGCCGCATACTCAAATGGCTAAACAGCAGCAGAAGTCACCAGGGCAGCCAGAATTGAATTAGCCAAGAAATCAAGATGGCCAGAGGGTTCAAGGCTTGCTGAAGGAAATGGGACTTGATATCCTGAAGGATGGATAAAGGTTTGTACACTACGAAGTGAAGGGAAAAGTTGTTTCAGGTAAAGGGAGGTGCGGAAGTGCCGAGTGGGAACATCAGCGGGAGGTTCAGAGAGCCAGGAAGAGACAAGCAGGAGAGCAGATCTCATGTCAGTGGGATGTATGGTAGAGTTTGGGAGCACTCTGAATGGAGGGTAAAGTTCATACTGGCTGGATGTCTTTGCTCCAGGTACTTTATCAGCCTGACATCACTTATTTCTCAAAATGCCCTAGATGTGATTATTGTCTCCATTTTTCCAGATGGGGAAATTAAGGTTTCGGCCATGTTAACTGGTTTGTCTAAGATCACATAGCTGCTGTGATAATCTGCAAAAAGAGACCAAAAATTTCACGTGTTCTGGAAAGAATTCCTCTTTTCAATGCTTTACCTCTCTTTCCAAAAAGTATAGTCTGTTTATCCATCCCTTGAGTCAGTAAGGTACTTGTGACAGAAATGTGTCAGAAATGACATTATATGACTCCCAAGGCCAGGTCCTAAGAGACCTTTGCAGTTTTAGTTTTGTCAATTGAAACATGACCCTGAAACCACAATATAAAGCAGCTAGCATAGCCTCCTGGAGGAGGAGAGGCCACGTGACGGACAACTGAGACAACACAGCCAATAGCCAGTGTATGCTGCCAGATACGAGTGAGGACCTCTGGGACTTTCTAGCTAAATGCAGCTGCATGAGTGAGCCCACGTGAGACCAACAGAGGAGCCACCCAGCCAACACCATGAGCATGAGAAGTAGTAATTCTTGTTTGTTGGGGGGAAGAGGTCTAAGCCTAATTCTTTCTATCCTACAATGCCACTTCCTGAAATTCCAGGCTAGTGACATTGGACTTTATCCTCTTATTAATTGGGAACTATTTCAAGCATTTGAGCAATGGAATGAAATGAAGAGAATACTCTTTAAAACAATTGGCTTCTAAACTTCTGAGGTAATCATTAAGTATTTACAATAACCCAAGCTCTAGTTAGTATTATAAAGGTGGTTTGGGCCGCAAATGCTAATAATTGCCTACCTCCATAACTAGCCTTTCCTTCTTTCTCAGTAAAAGAAACCTCAAAATTTTCTAATCACATGGACATCCAGACTAAAAGCTACATTTCCAGACCTGCCTGATAGATAGTTATGGCCACAAGACTGACTTCTGGGCATTAAATTACAGCCAAGCGTTACACGGGAGCTTCTTTTACCCCTGCCACGTTTCCTCACCCTCCCCGATGGGAGCACGGATGTGCAGACTCACGCTTGGCCATGGGCTCCTATCATGAAGACAAGGGGCCACACAGATGGAGTAGAGCTGACGGAGGCCGGCATCCCTCATGACCCATGGAGCCCCCATTCCCACCCTCCACCTCTGAATTACTTTTATGTCAGAAAAGGGAAACTATTACCTGAGTCAGGAGCTCCTATTTTGGAGTTTGTCATATGCGAGTCAGCTGCTACAGTGATAAACTGGTGCAGGGAAGACGCAGAGACAGAAGCACCGGAGGGTCCTGGGGTCTGCCCAGGAAGAGGAGGTGAAGGTGATGGCCCCACATGAAAGAAGCTTTGAGTCTGGGTGTTTAAAGACAAGATGGATTTTTTCCTCTTTTATCTATTCAGTTCCCACGACACAGCTGCTACACCAGGGAGTTTTAAGTCATAGGAATTTGTGCAGTCAGGCCCCTCGTTCAGGAGTCTGAACCCCACCAGGCCCAGGTCCAAGCAGTTGCCCGTTCCCAAGTGCAGCAAGGTAGGAAAAGGTTCCCAGTGTGCACAGGATGGCCATAGAGGAGGGCTGGCCAATGTGAACATTTCATTCCCTCTTTTACGTGAAAATGACTTGCTGTTATCCTAGAAACACTATAAGCCTGTACCATTTCACTTTTTTTAATGTATTGGGATAAAAAGAAATAATACTCGAGATGCCTGAGATACATCATTCAACAAAAGAGACAAAGACCCCTATCCTCATGGAGTTTACATTCTGGCAGGGAAAGGCTAAAAAAGAACCATAAATGTGATGAACAACATAAAACTGATATAGAGTGTTAGTGACACATCCTCTGTAAAAGAGGGACAGAGAGCAGGTAGGACGAAGCGCAGCCTCAGCAGGGCTGGGGAGGGAGCAACCTCCACTCAGTGAGATCCATACTTCACTAGAAGGCACATTAGCCGGAGTAAATGGAACTTTCAGGGAAAACTTTGTGAACATCCACAAAACATATGTGCCTATCCTAGATTAATTCACAGGAATGACAGTGAATTCGCTCACTGTCTCTGGGTCAATGAGATAGCCTGAGTGGTTGATCTAAACACGGATGAGACCCTCATATTTCCCAGTATAGAAAAAGAAAAACTCTATAAAATGAACATTACCAAAGACACTGTTTGATAATTAAAATCATATAATAATTATAATCATTTTAATATAGCTCACAGTTTTGAGCTCTTTGCTATGGGACAGGCTGTGTCCTAACTGCTTTAGAGAGATGGCACCTGAGAGAGAGACACCTGCTGAAGCACTTTTTAAAGAACAGAATCAGAACTGTGTTTTTAACAGCAACAAAAGCGTGTGTGGGGCTTCTGTGTGTATGTGTGTGTGCCAGCCTTGTAAATACTGGGCGGTGCTACACGCCCTGGGCACCTCAAACATTTGTTAAATATTTAGATGTCAGCTGGTTAAACTGGCATTAACCAAAGCTTTTCTGAATATGCTTTGGGGGATGGGGGATGAGTTGTGGTATAAATTTATTAGCTGCTATTAAAAGAAAAAGTATTACCATGCACTGCACTGTAATGTTCATTCTCATCAAGTGATGCTCAAAGACTGAATTTCAGACTGTAAATGTGGTGCACACATTTGTCTCTGGATGTGACTTTGCATCCCAGCTGTTGAAACATTTGTGGGAAGGTGAAAGTTTTGTGGATTAATAGATTCCTGTGGCAGGCCTAAGCTTTGTACAGCAAAAGATGTTTTCACTGAAGAGACAAATCATCTCATTCTTAATATGTACAAAGTCATTCTGGGTACACTTAAGCAAAACTTATACTCCCAAGAAGAGTCTTTGACAATGGAGAAGATATAGCTGGGAAGGAAAAGCATTTTCTCCAGAAATAGAAGGGTTAACTTAGAAAAGTGGAATTTTGGACAATTCTCAAGATCCTAGCTGACAGTGCATCAAATATTTTTAAGCAATTTTTAAGTTGTCATGAAATATTGTTTTTATTTATGGCAGGAGTAAACAGGAATAGACAAATGAGTCAGTTTAATAAAGTACTTATTTCTTTAGCAATTACACCATTAACCCAACCCCAAATCTTTCTAGCATAAATCTAAAGCGATCCAAAATTTTCAGTAACTCATCAAAAAGTCAAAGAATTAGTTACCACTGAAGTTAGGATGTGAGCCCAGGACATCTGATTCCAAAGTTAGTATGTTTGACCAGCATCCTTACCAGCATGCATACAACACACAAACACACTATATATACACACATACATACATACATACATACCACATATACTTAATGTAGTTGATTGACCAAATTAGTATTTTACTCTAAAGGTCTAAGACTCTTGCAATGGATAATTTTTGACTATTGTTTAGACAGGCAGCCTCTGCTCCCTCCCACAATACACAGATTATTCTCTTAGAAAAAACCTTCTCCTAAACAAACTTCAAGTTGACTTCTACTCCAGCTTCAAGAGCACTGTAACTTCAGTCTTGGCCACAGAACTGCCTTCCCCTGGCCAGAGGGTTGGTTCATGTTTGTGCATGTGAACTAATCTAAGCCAGACCCAGTGAGACATTATCTGGGACTCTTAGGAGATGGACAGGTTCTCTTTCCACCCGAACATGAAATTGGAAGGAACTAATGCAGTCGTCATGCCAACATATGGAGTCTGAGAAAGAAGCCAGACTTAGGAAAAGCAGAGATAAGTCAAAGATGTTAATGGACCAACTCCTGGTGACTTCTGAGTCCCCCATTCAGCCATGACCAATGCCAGCCCTACCCCTGTCCCATACCTTCATGTGAACTTATAAAACACATTTCACATAAGTCAATTTGGACTATGGTTTTTTTACTTTTGCCTCTGACAGCAAAAGTCCCAAGGGATACAGTTCTCCCTCCCAAAAGACAGAATAGGAGAAGGTCAGGCCTGCTTAAATCAGCAGAGCAGAGCTCAGGATCTTAACGAGGGGCACAGGGCAGAAAATGAAATTCTGGGGGTCAACAGAAAGCTGTCCTGAGTCATTCCTGAACATCAGTGAGACGTACAGAGAGACGAGGGCCCATTTCTCTCTCTCAGGTCTCCATCTTTCGTTCCTGGAGTTTCAGGAAACAGCAGGGAGCTCAAATATCCTTATTGAGAAGATAAGGGGCATGATCAAGGAGCAAACGCTTTGTTTGAGCAGTATTTTCTCTCTTCTCTCTCTCTCTCTCTCTCTCTCTCTCTCTCTCTCTCTCTCTCTCTTTCTCTTTCTCTCTCTCTCTTTCTCTCTCACCCCTCCACACCCATGTGACCTCCAGACCCCATGATAAAAACTTTCAGAGGAGATACCACACCTTTCCTGTTCCTCTCTTCTATCTCCAAACTGTACATAGAAAAATATCCCAGAATCACGATGGCTGTAACATAATCCAGGCTAAATGCGGAAATTGCAAAGTTGGGGCTGAAATAGACACCACATCCTTAACTCAATCTCATTGGATCTCTTTAAAACAAAATAAGATAGGGAAGGACAAAGACAAATCATACTGGGGAGAATGGTTGCCTAAGTAAACCATCGAGTTTGGTTGGTCTGTCTTTTGTCAGTTTGGGCCCAGACTCTGCCAGCGCTGTCAATGTACTTTTGTTGGAAATTATCATTGTCTACATAAACAAGGCATATCTTTTCACAGCACACACACACACCATTAATGCTTTCTGGGTTTTGCTCCATCTCAGACAGAAACTGAAAGGTTTGGAGGACTGAATGACTTAAAGGGGAAATGCTGTATTTCCTAAAATGAGGATATTATTTGTACTGCCTTTTCTCCTACCTTTAGCGTTTGTCACTTCAAAAAAAAAGGTAAAGAAAAGCCAAGAAGCCAGAGGAACGCCTTGCAAGGGTTAAAGTTAGATCAAAATCAAATGGCACGCTTCACCATGTCTTCTGCATGACTGATACTGCAATCGATCTGCAGCGGCTCATTTTCTCTCTGGAATCTCTGCCTACTGAGAACAAATACAAACACATGTGGAACCAATAGGAAGCAGACTAAGGGCTTTAAGAGTTCTGCACCAACCTGTGTCAGAGAGCTCTCACTTAGCAGATGGGGCAATTAATAAAAGAGTCAAGCGGTATGACTCTGTCAAGGTGCCTTTAAGTGCTAACAATCCTCTTTTGTCTTCCTACTGTAGAGTACAGATGGATTCTGATTCAGAATAAGAACTGTATTGTGCCCCAGTTGACTCTCGTACAGTGTCCCAGTATTAACAGAGGGCCAGGTGTCCTATGTCTCCCGTTTTAAAGACAAACATGATACTGACTCTTTCCCCTGCTAGCATTTTAAGTGCTGACGTGACCACTAATCTGGGGGAAATACACCTTTATAAGTAACTCGGCCTTTCAAAAATATCTCCGAAGGAAGGATTTGCCATCAAAGCACTGCCTGTATGTGCACACTTCTTGCTACCCATCGATTCTAATCACAAGTGTATAATTCTTGCCCTTCAGCCAACAGCTAGGGTTTATTAAAGTCATTTAAGACTAAACCTCGAGCAGGTGCTACTTTATTTTTTAAGGTGTGCAAACTGAGGTGTCAGGGTCATGAGTGGTCATAGGGTGTCACAAGGTTCTACTTCGCAAATGTGAGTTGTGCTGTTCTGAGGAATTTTCAGCTTGGTTTATTGCTTTCTGCCCCAGTCCCTCATCCTGCCCTCGCTGGCTCCTTCAGCCGCCGCCCTCACAGATGCTGACCACTCTTCTTCTCTCTGAACCAGCCCCCCAAAAGTGGAAATGTGTCTGTCACTCCCAAGGCAGCTGCATAAAACTGAGAGGCCAACCCAGAAATTTTTGGTTTGCTTCTAGTTTAAACACCAATCTCCCCTAATTCTTTTTCCACAGACATCATAATACTATGAGGAAAAGAGTGCATTAGATGTTCCACTGTGCACTCTTTATCTGGAAACCTTTGTGCTGTATGAGATAGGCTCCAGGTAGCCCGTGGCCATCCAGAACAGTTCTCTTAGACTGTTCCCTTTGCTCACCGTTCAGCAGAATTGCCATGTGGGATAGGCAGATAAAAATATTGATAAAACTCATCTCCTCAGACAGCACATTAGAACGCTCGTGAGACTGGTTTGTTGTTGCTGCTGTTGTGAGGGTAGGGGGTGGGCTGCCCATGTGGGCTGCAGGTCAAGCATCGATTTACTTTGCTAAAATTAAAATTAAAAATCTAATTAAATTCAACAAACGTGTCTTGAGCTCCACCTTTCCCTGGTTCCAAACTTCACTTTTAAGGCCAATTCAAATTAATGTAAGTTTTAAGCTGAAGGGAAATTTCTAGCTTATTTTGTCAAACAACCTAATTTAGAGGTGAATGCCAGAGAAACCAAGCGATTTGGGAAAAGTCATAAATCTAGAGGCAGAGCCCGGGTGACGCCGAGCTCGGAGCTCTTGACTAGACCCAAAGACTCCAGTGCTCTTTCTTCCCATTACCACATTTGCATCTCTTAGTAGATGACATTCTGCTTTTTTTTTTCAATGCACCAAGTCTCATCATTAGGCCCGGCCTCAGTGCTTTTCAGGAATAAGAAGGAAGAAATGGTTCTGTTCATTCTTCTTTCAAAAAGATATTGAGAACAACTCATCCCAAGTTCTTGGGACTGGACAATATCCATTTTTTCTTCAGGTGAGGAGAAGGGAGGGAACAGAAGCATCAACTATGTTCAAACGAGAGATCACATCTGTTTACGAAAGATAACAGAGAAGTATTTCCAGAGTAATATAGCTGTTTAACTTAGCTAAAATTAAAACTCTCTGTTGCAAATTATTTACTATCCAATCCCTGCCATAATCAGTGGCTCCCCACAATTTTTCAGAAAAAAAAAATTCTAACACCTTAGTTTAGCACTCCACTTATACACGGAATGATTTCTGCTTCCCACCCGAGCCTCCTCACCCGAACTAGATGCACTTTACACCAAAACCTGTTCTTTCCTTCTTCTATAACAAGGTTCAGACTAGGCCCATAAGTTCAAAACCAGATTTCCCAGCAACCTCAGTAGCCAGGTCTGACATGTGACTAAGTCCTCCTGATATAAACAGAAAAGGTGTGCCGTGTCCAAGTCTGAGCTTTAAATTAATAGACATGTGCTCTCCCATGCTCTTTTCCCCTTTCCTGTGGCCTGGAACACAGTGGGAAAACCGCTTCAGCAAATTAAATGAGGTAATAGTCATGGGAATAGTGAATCAATGAGATAGAAGGAAGCTGGGTCCTTGAATAATCACATGGAGCAGAGTTGCTCACCAGGCCAGACCATCCAAATTATTACATCAGAGAGAAATAACAATCTGCATTACTGAAGCCATTTTATGTTTAGGTCTCTCTGATACAACTACCTAGCCTTCACCCTAACTAATACACACACTTTCGTCACAGGTCAGGTTCCCTAAAATAAGAATCTGAGACCCTGATAAATTCATGTAGGAGGTTTATTGGAAACAGCTCTCAATATTATGATAGATAAGGGCAGCAGGATTTGGCAAAAGGAGAATTTGAACCACACACAGTGGTTACCGAAACCACAGATTAGAGAAAGCTCTGCATCTGAAATCCCCTTTCTTGTTGGGGCAAGAAGACTAGACATTTGCACCTCCAAATTGAGCAATCATTTCAGTCCCCTGAGGAAGAAAGGGGAATATGAGTAAGGATTTTGTCTTCAGCTAGGAAAATACCTGTCTAAGGTTTCAGTTGAGAAGCGAGAGCCACCTCAGAAGTTGGTGATGCACACCTCAACCCTGAAGGTGAATCTGAGTAATGCACCATAACAATATCCACTTCAGTCCACACCTGGCATCTCTCAGACCCACTTGCTTAAAATAATAAGTTCTTAGAACAGCAAATCCCGGATTCTGGTCCATCCCTTTCCTTAAGGAAACTCACAAGAAGTGAACAACCTCTGCGGCTGGTCTCAAAGTAGCAACTGTTTCTCAGCATGCCCTCCTCTATCATGTTTTCTAAATTATCATCATTCTCAGCTTACACCTCCACTTGTCTAGATAGCTTACATGGTAAGGTGACTTAGAACCTCATTGCTCAAAGGTCAGAGTCCCTGGCTTCCAGCCTCTTCTCAGACTTTTGCTGTAGCACTTGTCCCTTGGGCCAGGAAGTACCAAGAGATGCTCCATGGATCACTTGGCCACAAAATATACATTTCTATGAATTCCTAGCATCCTTACCTCCACCTGATTATCAGGGTCAATTACCCCTGGCAGGAGTGTGACTCTTTTTTCTCCTGTCACATAGCACATAGCCCTAGTGACCAGATGACAATTACAGTCTCAAGTTCAATGGGACTTCTGCTGGGTTCATTGGTGGAAGTGTTCCCCCTTAAAAACCAGAAACTGTAAATATACAGATCCCAGTGTAGTGCAGATAAAAAGTATAAATTTTCCAAGGGAGTCACCGGGAATGACAATAAGAGAATCTACTTCTGCTTCCACTCATATATCCCTGGACTTATGTAGTCTTCCTATTGTAAACAAACAGCATTTAATCATCTTTGATGTAGAGTAGATAGTGCATCCTAGAGGATGGTACTCTATTCTACTTGACATCATCTCTGAACTAGTGTTTCATTTGCACCAGGCCAATCTGTATGTCTGTCAGGTTGGCAGCTTCTGGGTGTGATAAGTGACAGAACCAATGTTTTCCATGGTCACATCTGACCACATCACTTCCTTTGCTGAAAAGTGTCCCTTGGTCTGATATATTTTATGGGATTCTTTGTTGGTGTACTATACACTGTAATGATGGCTAAGTCAAATTCATACCTGAGTATGTGACATTTCTAGTCAAGATAAATAGTGTTCTGACTTCTGGCTAGGACGGCGGCACAGGTAATTGCAGTACTCGCATCCTCCCACATCAGAATTACAACTAAAGCACAGAACAATCATCATTCAGAACCACCTGGAATCTGGCTGAATGGCAGTCCTACAACTAGGGGATTAAAGAAGACACATCAAATCTGGTAGGAGGGGTGGAGACATAGAATGGGCTGGTCCCACACCTATGTATATTGGATGAAAATTGGGAGGGATATCTTGGCTGTGGAAGTCCCCCCTAAGGAGCAAGTGGTCTCAACCCTACATCAGGCCCCCAAGCTCAGGGTTCCAGTGCTGAGAAGAAAAGTCCCCATAACTTCTGGCTACAAAAAACCAGTGGAAATTGAGGCTGAGACTGAGGGCTTCTGGAGTCCCAGGCACACAGACTAACTCTGATTCACTTCCTCTGAGCTCCAGTGCTGGGATAGCAGCTTGAAAGGCACCAGGGGCATATGGGGAGAAACTAAATCATCTGGCATCAGTGAGAGCTGGGTGGAGGCAGATTTCTCCCAGACAGAAGTGCTGGCAGAGGCCACTGTTTCTTTGATGAGCCCTTCCCCAACAGACCCAGCAGCTGGGTGTCATATTTGAGTCTCCATCAACCTGAGACCCTTCCCACTAAACTTATGGGCCCACCCAAGCTGTTTCTTTCTTTTTTTTTTTTTTTTTTTTACCTTTCCCTGTCCTTTTCTATCTGGAAAAAAAAAAAGGATTTTTTTTTATTGTTTTTAGAGAAAGAGGAATGGGGGGAAGAGAGTGAGAGAGTGAGAAGGACATCAATTTGAGAGAAAAATGTCAATTGGTTGCCTTCTCATATGCTTCCCAACCTGGGATCAAATCCATAACCTAGGTATGTGTCCTGACTGGAAATCAAACCTGCAACCTTTCAGTCTACAAGATGATGCTCCTACCAACTGAACTACATTGGGTAGGGCCCAGTGGCTTTTCTATACAAATGGCCTGTCTTGGCTCAAGCTTCAGACTTTCCTAAAATCTCCCAGGGACCTTCCTAAAAATCTCTCAAACAAGCAGCACCTGTCCTCTGCATAACATGTACCTCTTGCTAATTGGGCATAGGCCTGGCACTAGCAGCAGCCAGCCTTGGTTTGCAGCTTGGCCTCTCCTAGGCACCTCAAAGCTCAGCACAGGTAGCAGCATTCTGCAGATTGCTTGGTAACTCATGCCAGGGGGCCCCAGGCAGGACAGGTGATGGCTTGCCTTGCACCCCCGGGGAGGCCCAGAGCCAGTGGTCCTGGGTGGAGAGCTTGAGACCACACCACGTTACAACTCTACCGTCACCATGAGCTACACACTTGAGGGACAAACTTGGCGGGCACCAGAACCCCACTGAAGCAAGTTAAGACCTACACCAAAAGGTCAACTCCAGCATAGTAGCTCTTCTGCTATAGTCACAGCTGGTCCCCCTGGCCAATCTGCCTAAGGGTTAATCCCTTCCAGTGACAAAAACAGCAACCAAGGTTCAACTACAACAGGACAGTGCACACAGTCCACAGAGGAGTGCACCTGGAACACCCAGCTCAGGTGACTGGGGAGTCTGGGCCACCTGGCACTACAAGATATCTACTACACAAAGCCACTCTACCAAGTTCGGGAGACATAGCTGCTCTAATTTGATACATAGAAGCAAATGTACAGAAGCAGCCAAATTGAGGAGACAAAGGAAAAGGTCCCAAATGAAAGAACAGGAGAAATCTCCAGAAAAAGAACTAAATGAAATGGAGACAAGCAAACTACCAGATACAGAGTTCAAAGCAATGGTTAAAAGGATACTCATGGAACTTAGTGAGAACTTCAAAAGCATGAAAAAGGACATAGAAAGCATTAAAAAAAAAAAAACAGTCAGAAATGAAGGATACAGCAACTGAAATGAAGAATAATTTATGAGAAATCAATAGTAGAGAAGATGAAGCTAAGAATCAAATAAGCAATTTGGAATATAAGGAAGCAAAAACACCCAGTCAGAACAGCAAAAAATGAACATAGTGCAAGGAGCCTCTGGGAAAACTTCATGGGGGTGCTGAAAGGAGAAGAGAGAGAGCAAGAAATTGAAAACCTATTTGAAAAAATAATGACACAAAACTTCCCAAACCTGGTGAAGGAAATAGACATACAAGTCCAGAAAGTGCAGAGTCCCAAATAAGATGAACCCGAAGAGGCCCACACCAAGACAGATCCTAATTAAAATGCAAAAGGTTAAAGAAAAGGGGAGTATTTAAAGTATAAAAGAGAAACACCGTTATCTACAAGGGAGTTCCCATTACACGGTCAGCTGATTTCTCAAAAGAAACTTTACAGACCAGAAAGGAGTGGCAAGAAATATTCAAAGTGATAAAAAGCAAGGATCTACAATCAAGATTACTCTACTCAGCAAAGCTATCAGTTAGAATCAAAGGAAGATAAAGAGCTTCCCAGACAAGGAAAAGCTAAAGCAGTTCATCACCATCAAACCAGTGTTACATAAAATGTTAAAGAGTCTTCTTTAAGAAGAAGGAAAAAAAAGATTAAAAATATAAACAATGAAATGGCAGTAAATACATATCTATCAGTAATTGAATCTAAAAAAAAACAAAATAAACAAACAAGCAGTACAAAAACAGACTCATAAATACAGAGAAGATTTTGATGGTTGCCAGATGGGAGGTGGGTCAGGGGGATGGCTGAAAAAGGTTAAGGGGTCAAGAAGTACAAATTGGTAGTTACAGAATAGTCATGGGGATGTAAAGTACAGCATAGGGACTACAGTCAGTAACATTCTAATAACTACTATTATTAGAGTTAATTAATACTACCTATTATTGTTGTGTCAGATGGGTATGAGATTTAGTGGGATGATCACTTAGCAAGGTATATAATGTCTAATCACTGGGTGTATAGTTGAAATGAATATAACATTGTATGTTGACTATAATTGAAAAAGAAAAATATAAAAATTAAAAAATACATCTTTTCCATGGTAGTAGGGTTCCAATTGTAATCATGTTGCCAACAATCTCCCCAAAAAATTGTGCTATTTCAGGAACTGAGTGTCGATCTACGTTGCTGACATACTGGATATTAGCCAGCGGTACCTTGGCCAGCCTTGGTGATTGGGAGTCCATCAAGAGCCTCTTCTATGCTAGTATTCATGGATCCATTTATGTATCCATTATATTGATGAAAGAGCTGGCTCATATCAACTGGTAAAGTCCTTCTGTCTATTTAGCTCTTTATTGCTTCTTCCTTGGTGGTTACTTTAACATTTGATACAGGAGAATTTCTCTTTGACTCCATTTCTTATGTTCATATACATGCCTCTCCACCAAATGATTCTGTACTACCTCTCCTTTCCAGGCCCCTGGTCAACCAACCAACCCATTTACCACTACCCATGGGTTTGGGTATATGTGTGTGAGTGTGTGTATGTAAAATATGTATATATATTATCTTAGACTGCTTTTGTTCCCAAAATAGATGGGCAGGCACACCATTAGGAGCTCTGCTCATAGGAAGGGTTTCTTCTCACTATCGCTCCATTAAGTTCCTCCTTGAATAGGATTATAATGCAACCACAGTCCATTTTTAACTTGCACTCACATTTTGAGATGACCCATACATGAACCACCATTGATCTCTTCTTCCTCTTTCAGCTTCTCTTGCATACCTGTCATTTCTTTCAGGGCTCCAGGTCCAAAATCTGTCTCAGGTCTGGAGAGTGTGCAAGGGAGCTCAGCCTTCTGATTAGCTGTTCTGAATTTTTTTTGACTGTGTAGATTGAACAATACTCTTGTTGGTCCTCCATCTATTTTGCCCCTAGGGCCACTGTATTCTATTAACCACCTCCATAACTTCTCCACCAAGCTGACATTCTAATCTTGCCACTCATTCTAGAAATATTACTGCTTTTTCAAGTGTCACCACCTGGCCTCTATTACTTGGAATTCTATAATCCTCATTGTTACCAGTAAGTCCATCTTTCTAAGAGTATCCCCTACAATCTGCCACCACTGAGTTTTTCACTGATGTCAGAGCCTGTCTCATCAGCAAATTCCTGATCACTTACATAAATGGGGTATCCACCAGGCCCCGTGAACATACTCAGCTGGCTTGTAGCGGCTGACTTCTGGTTTCTGGCTCCTCTCTGAGCTTTTTGACTTGGGTATGCCCACCTCTCTGAGCTTTTTGACCCCTTTTTATATAATTTACCAGTGAGCAGCAGCTTTGAGATTGTGGTAAGCAAGAATAGACAGAGGGAGAAGTTGAACTGTGGTACAGTTTCAGCAGAGACTTCAGAAGGTTTTAGTGGGAGCTCTTGAAATGGGATGGATATTCAGAATTGTCTGCCTGGAAGTAAAGGGAACTGGCCTTTATACCTCTGTGTCTTGGATGCACACTGTCCCATGGAAAGGGGCATGATCTTGGACAAGGTAGCTCCTTTAGGTTGAGGACGATTCCCAAAAGGGATTTGGCTGAAATCTTGTAGCCATCAACATTCCCAGCAGCTGGGATAATGTGTTTTTTCAATCCTAAAGGGGGTTCTGGGCTGTATCCCACAGCACCCGCTACACCAATATCCACTACACTGTGGTCCAAGCTGGTCTCCAACACCATGCCCAAACCATTCTCTCCTGACTGCATGTGTTGCTTTCCCATCTTGGCTTTTCTCCTTGTAGCAGACTCAAACTTCAAAATAGCTCAAGCACCTCTCTTCTGCCTTCCCTGACCTCCCTTAGTGTACTCTGCTTTACTTGCTCTCCCTTTTTTGCTCCCATAGTAATGTTTATTATCATTTTATCACGTTATATTGGAATGATTTAAACCCACATTATATAGGAAACACCTCGAGGGCAGGGATTATGTCTTATTCTCCTGATGTTGACATGTTGCTTGACATACAACAGGCACTCATCCAATGTGATTTATTAAAGGTGTGAGTAAATGAATGAGTTAATAACTTAATGAATGTTCATATATACACTCTCATTTTTTTCCAGGGAGAATTTGAGGCAGCCAAGTTCCCAAAATCCAACATACTGCAGCTTATGGAGTAGTAGCTCAAAATATGCAAAACCTGGCAGAAACGCATGTCTCACTCTCTGGAATGGCACACTATTGGGGTATAAATATGAGTCTTGGAAAAACCCTCATTTCAATGTTACAGATGCCCAGATTGGTGACAGCAGGGTATCTTCTCACGAGGACAAGCGATCCCAGCCAATAGCACTTTCAAGAATGTGCAAGCAAAGAGTTAACAGTCTCACAGCTGCCTCTCATTGGAGGTGTTAATGAGGTGACAGGGGGAAAGATTTTAAAATAAAATTGCCTTCACTCATTCCAGTTAAATTCCAGTACAATGGAAAGACAGAACCTCTCTCCACTAATCCTCTCTCCCTACCCCCATTCTAATGAGGTCTGACCTTGGCTCTGGGGTTGCATGCCTTAAAACGGTCTGCTAAGAATTGGAACTGCCCACTCGGTTTCCAAACCTCAGGTTGCCTTGGGGAGGTTTCTAAAATTTGGTTACCAGAGATACTTTGGTTAGAGAAAATGATTCAAAAAAGAACGTGCGGTAAGGCACAGCTGGGATGTCATCTGTGCGAGCGATCGGAAACCCGGGCACAAAATCATTCCAAGGTACTTTCTGCTTGTTTATTTAGAAATTCTCTGTTTCTGTGGCATGAATCAGAAGTAAAGGACAACATTTTAGAAGGAAAGGTAAGATATGGTCCTGAGTCTTTCAAAAAGATCTCCAACATGGCCAAAAGACAAGAGTGTCGTCCCAGCTGCAAGTTTTCAACGTCCCACAGTACTCCCATTATAGAAAGATCAGAGGCAAAGGGACGCTGCAGTGGCTCCATATTGCTTAAGGCACCAATGGTTTACATTTCTGAAGAGACTACTCCTTCAAGGATGAGGCGGTTTAACCTCACTATGATATAGAGTAAAGGCCACAGTCTAGGTAGAGTCACAGAGACATGTTTGTTGGAATTGGGCAAGCAATTCACCTCACTGAGTCTCAAAATTCTCATCTGTAAAGTAGGGCTAATGTTCCTAATTCAGTTACTTATTGCAAGGCTTAAAAGTGATAAGATGTTAGAAACATGTAGCACAGGCATAAGAACATTATTATTATTAATTATTGAGGAGGAGGAGCATTTGCTTAGGAATTCTCTATTCATGATAGAATGCATATGCCATGTGCGTGTATAATACTAAAATATCTCATTGTACTATGAGCAGAAGAGATTATGTACTTGAATTTGTCAGGACTAGTTAACAAATATGAGGAAAACTACTAGTTGTTCAACTAGAATGCTTTATTCTGTTGAGAAATTACTTAACCTCTCTGCCTTTGTTTCCTTGTCAATAAAATGGGACTCATAAGATCTACCTCATGTGTTTCTAAGATATTTAAATGAGTTAGCAACTATAAAGCAACTAGTACGGTGCCTGGCTCACAATAGAGTTTTACTATGCCCACTGTTGGCTTTTTAAGGCACTCTCTGTTTCAATGGTTTTTATGTCAGGATGCTACTGAAGAAGCCCCCGTTTAAGAGGAAGGAGGAGAAAAAAAACCCAGAGTACTCCAGTCACTTAGTGATTATTTGCTCCAATGACAAGTAGCCTTCATTATGACCCTACCTTCAGTGAACAGATTCACATCTCTTGGACAATGTCTGCACCAGCCCTTCCCTAACACATGACAAATAATATTCGCTCATGGTCATCAGAAATGTTGTAGAGGCTAAAAATAGGCCGGGGCAGCAGCTATGCAAGTAACACTTAAGAGCCCTTTAATAGGGGGCCTAGATTGCTGAGGGAGAAGTGTAAGAGGCCTCTAGGCCAGCTTTTTACTTTTCCACTTACACAAAGCAAATAGAGCAAAAACAAACAAACAAAAACCTAGGCTAGCAAAGGAAAAATTATTTTTTATTTTGTAAGGATTGATACGTGAGAAAAACTTTCATCATATCACATTTTACTTTAATATTAAAAATAGAAGAAGAGGCTCTGAACGTCTGTTAATTTTTTCTGTGAATTAAAGCTGTTCTAAAAAATACAGTGTTTTAAAAATTTAAAAGAAGGAGAACTGGGTCAGTTTGAGCATATTTCACAAGGAAAATGTAATTTTAAATTTGCCTTAAATATTTTTTATTTTTGCAACAAGACGAAATATTATATAAATACATTTAATGAGAAACAGTATCCTCAAAAATAGTAAGAGCACCTGAAAAGCATTTGTACACCTAATATTTTATTTTTGACCTCATAACAATCTTGTGAAACAAGTAAGGTGAGCTTCTCTCTACTGAGACCAAGATAACAGCAAATTAAGGGGATTCAAGATTTTTATCCAAATTTCCGTACTTCTCACTCTGGCATATCACTTGTTGCATTTCAAAGAGAAGAAATATAATACAAGGAATTGGCTACAAATAAGCTGGAAGGGCTGGAGAAGCAAAATAGGAGAGAAGCAACAGAAGTAGAAAGTGATGAGTATTATTGTGGTTTCAGTTATTGGAAGGAGAAGAGAAGACTGAGACGGAAAGGGAGGACGAGATGTTCCTAGCGTCTGGGGAGATGTCTTGGTGCCAAATCGCCATCCAAATATATGGTTTCTCAAAGAAATTTAATACCCACATCTTGTGACATTTAACCCAGCCTCTTTATTGATTTTTGTGTTATAATAAAAATACAAAAAAATTCAAAACAAAATAACATAGCAACAGAGCATATACAAGATTGCAAGGCATTCCTGAGAAGTATAATCATGTGTGGCCTCCTGCCCCAGCCTGGTGCTGCAACTGCATTCGCGCCCCTGAGCAAGCTGTGGCCGGCCTGAGACGGGAAGGGGAACTGGGTCTCACCGAAGCACGTTGGGAAAGTGGGGCTCTCTGCATATCCCTTGTTTCAGGAACTCCCTAGCCTAGGAGCAATGCAGTGTTGGAGGCCTGAATGTCCTTAGTGAACCATGAAACTGAAATGGAAACATTCATGGCTGTTAACTCAAGCACAATACTCGATACTCAAGCACAACCTGAAACAGGCATAGTAGCCATAATGTCAAATAATGGGATTGAAAAATGAAAATTAGTATTTATTGAGCATACTATTTGTCAAATACTTTAGCGTTTTTATGTTTATACATACATTTCATTTAATACTCACCAAAACCATGTGTGGAAGTGGCCATGTAAAACCATTCCTATTTTACAGATGGTAAAGCTGAAGTTAAGAGGGTAAATGCCTTCCTCAAGGCCATACAACTAAGGAATGAAGCTGTGATATGAACACGGGCTGTTTTATTCTAGAAACACAGCCGTAACCAGAGCTGTTCTTGTCCATGTCATTGGAAGGGTGACTGTCTTTTTCCAAATCCTGTACTAAAAAAGCAGTGAGTCGCTTTTTTTTTTTTAACACGCAGTACATTTTCCCAAATGTGCAGGGTGTATAGATGGTGCAACTGACTGGCACAGTGACTATCATTTCGAGCATTTTCTTTTGTTTTCTTGTTGATTTTTATGTCTCCTGGAGGAACCCAGTCCTAAGGCATTACTATACTGCTGACCTAGAAATCTGAATTAGGGAATTAAGAATACCATTTACAAATGTACTTCGTGTTAACCCAGAACTTCATAAAAAGACAATAATACAAAAGCAAAAGAGAATAAAAGAATACAAAGCTGAAATTCCAGGATTTGATTGATTTCCACCAGTTTCACGGAGTTTTTTTGGTTTGTTAGGGGTTTTTTGTTTGCTTTTCTCTCTCCATGTATGTGTGTCTGTGTGGGGTACTTCAACAATGCATTTCCTAACACTTTGTTACACAAAAGGGCCCCTAATTTTGACCTAAGGTCATTTCAGTGGAAATTAACTTTCTTAGTTACAAATTATGACATTTTCCAGTCATAGTTAATGGACATAAGTTTGAAGAAATTCTGTCAGGAAAGAAAGGAGAAATTTAGTAATGGGAACATGCCATCTTCCATTTGATACAGGACATTTGCCAAAATAAGATAAGCAAGCTAACCAGAATTTCAACACCTTCTAGGTGTTAGGGATTTTCACCTTTATTACTAATGTGCAAGTCCTCCCCTTTCACCTCCTAAACCCTTGCCAGCGCTGAGACCTACGCTGCAGCAATTGGGAAGCTACTCTCCTGTTCTCAAAAGATAATCACCGTTTGCACAGTTAAGTATTTGGCACAGCCGTGGATTCAGAAGCACTGAAGGACTCTGAAAACGTAATATTTTAATCATTGCTGTTTTAAACATATGCTTCAATTGCATTTTCCAGCTAAGGAGTGGTCTCAGCTATCATTCATATCTCACTCACAAAGACAAGTTCTCAGGCCAACTTGGCAGCTTTGAGCGATTCAGTCTATCTGGAAATCTTTCAGCTCCCTGGTTAGCATTCTTCATGTCCAAATCCAGGTGCCAAAACTTTTACTGAGCGATAGAACTACTGTTTAACTGCCTCTCTCACCTGCTACTGTCACTGAGATAGAACTACTACTATGTTTAGAGCTACTTGAGGAAAAAGATTGTCAAGCCATATGCTGCAAAGTGACTGCTACATGTCCCTTAGCCGCTTCGGTTAGTGTAAATGTGCAATTTCTCACCCAGCAGCAGCTTTCAGCCCATTAGACAGATCAGTCAAACCAGGAACTTCGCTCAGGACAAACAGCACATTAGGATAATCCATGTACCTGGGGACCACACGCTCGCTTTGCCTGAGACAGTCCTCATCTGTGCTGATTGTCGAAGTAAAATTATCAACAGTGTCCACTTCTACTCACAAAGTTGTACCAGTTTGGATAACTAACTGTATGGTCACGCTGATTATACTTATGAAAAATCAAGGGACCGAGATGAGTGATGTGTTTCAAGCCAAAACATCTACACTGGGAAGCTTCATAGCACACCTCACCTCCTTCCTGCCATTTGACAGGAACTGCACCATTGAAGCTTCAAACTATAACATATTGTATCTCTAGCATCTATCACAGAGTCTGGCACAAAGGGTAGTAACCTCATAACTTTGTGAGATGGATAATGTCAAATCAGAAGGTGCCTCGCTCATTCATGCAATTCAAACATATTTACTGTATCCCTCCTGTTTGCAGACACTATGGTAGGAACTGGGGTGTCTACCACAAAGCAGGTAAATCACTGCCTTCAAGAAGATTGCAGTTTCATGGGAAAGACTGATTTAAGATATAATTTTAGGAATATAAGTGGTATAACATCATTTACTATAGGAGTGTACAGAAGGCCAACTAACCGAGCCTTGAGAAATCTAGGGAAACTTCTTAGAAAATGTGACAAGTAACAAAAGGAGAGGAAATGAGATGGAGGAAGGTTCTCTTCGAGATTTTATGTACAAGATAGATTAAGAGAACTGAACGTCTCTGGTGTGACTATAATGAAGATGGAAGGATGAAGGACAAGGCTGGCAGTGGGGATGTAGAAGATCACAGAGAAGACCACATATGCCATGAAGGACATTGGACTTTATCCTGGAGCAACAGAGAACAGGAACTTGGCCTTACATAAAAAAGGGATTTGATCAGATTTGACTTCAGAATGATTACTCCGGCTATAACACGATGACTGTATGAAATCACGAAGTACTTTTTGTTAACAGGGAGAAATGAGGGCATCATTTTGTGTTTTATTTGAATGTGTTGAGTCATCTGTGGAGAACATTCTCCTTGAGAGAGACAACCATGACTCAACGGTGAGGCACTCTCGGTTCAGTTACTAGTTCCAGGGTTTAATTTGCTGGTGTCCTTGGCCAAACCGCACTAGGCTTCCTTGGGCCTCAATTTCCTTGTCTATAAAATATAGATTGTTGTGTTCACCTTTCACATAGGGTGATGCGAGGAAGCACTATTGAAAAGCAGCCAAGTTAGGGGGAAAAGTGTTAGAGAAATGCTTCATAAGTCCAAATAACAACCAAGAAATATGAAATGTCTGTGCCAAGTGTTCGAAAGCTCCAGTGTGCACTGCAAGGGTTTCAACCACAAGCTTTAATGATCTGGAGGCTTGCTTTACTGGGGCTGTTTGTCCCAGCTAAATCCGAGGCTGGGGTGGGGTCCTACTCACCAATTAAGAGAGAATAATCTAAAACCACGTGTGTTCAAAGGCATGTCCCTGCGCCTAGACTTGGGCTCAGTTTCATACGCACCCTTCCTTGGATCTGCTGAGTCCAGCTCACATCTTATAAAACCACACTCTGAAACTAATCTCTGGAGGAAAATAACATGCTATTTAAATGATTTAAAAAATAGAAGAATTGGACATAAAAGATGAGCGATCAACAAGCCTCTCCATTACCCTCTTCAGATACTGCAAAAGACCAAACTCTTGAGACTCAAATGAAAGAGTCATTGATAATAATAACCGTTATGTGAAAGTGCTATTCTAAGTAAACATTAGCTCATTTGTTCCAGAGAGTTATATTATTTTCTATTATATCTTACTTATTAATACTTGAGTTTGAAGAAGTTGAATACTCGCCACTTACAAAGCGATGAAGTTTGGATTACAACCCAGGCTGGTACAAATTTAAGTTTATGCTCTTTGCCTCGGCACTGCTCTGCTACATCTATTAAAGTCCTATCACACTGCCATCATCTTACTGGGGTCCTGCTTTCTCACCCCTACCCATCCCTGCTGCTCATATCACCCCTGGCATGTAAAGTTGCTGTTTCCAAAATGAGAGTCAGTAAAGATAGGAAGGTTAATTTATTTTAGTGGATATGTGTCAGCGACACTATTTTTAAACAGCACATCATGACGACTTGCACATCACACAAAATCCCTTTAGGGCCAATATGACCCTAAAAAGGAGTGAATGCTCTGTCCCTCTGTACGTGTTCCATCAAGAGCACCTGTCAGCAGTTGATGGTTCATATCAGCATATTCAACAATATAAGAAAAATCCAGATACTTCTCCGAGAAACAGATCCAACATCAGACAACAGAAAGATCATTTAGATAAGCCCCGTAGGGGTATAGATTTGTAAATCCTATAGTTTCTTCTTATCATACCAGACACCAAAAAACAGGTTGCAATGGTTTTATCAAGTTGTACTTTTTACATCCACAGTATACTGAGTTGTAAACCTGAGCTCACACAAGTTCTACAATTATACTTCAGGGATTCTGCAAAAATAAGATTCAAATTTACTTTTAAATATATTTCTTAAATTATTCCAAGGCAATTTAAAACCATATGCATATTCAAATTCATGCTTTCACACATAAACACACACATCCATGCTGAACTCATTTATATAACCAGCTGCCTACCTAACATCAGTTTTAACCATAATGTGTGCAAAATCAAACTCCGGATCTTTCCCACCCTGTCCCCCAAACTTGACCCACCTACAGTCCTTCAGAACTCAATAGGGGCAATTCATCCATCCATTAGCATCAATCCATTAGCATGACTCATCTCTTCACTCACACTTCACATCCAAATCCCCCATGAAATGACCATATTGCCTCCGCTGCCTCATCCTGCACAGGTCACCAGCATCTCTAACTTACAGTATTGCAATAGCTTCCTAATTGGTCTTCTTTCATTTGATCTTCCTCTGTTACACTCTGTCATACCATCAGAGGATGACAATAAGATCATGTCTCTTTTCCCATCCAAATACTAATCAGGCTTGACCCTGCTTAGATTCCAAGATCCGATGAGATGGGGCACGTTCAGGCTGGTATGGCCATAGACTCACAGACATGGACAACACTGTGGTGATTGTTGGGGGGAGAGATGTGTAAGGGGACTAAATGGTAATGGGGAAAATAGTATAATAAATATTAAATTTTTTAAATAAATTTTTTAAAAATCATGTCTCTAAGATCATTTCTCTCAAAATCTTCCAAAAGTTTTCCCAACTTATTTCAAGAAAAGCTGAAGCTCCTTGGATGACCTACAGGAGCTCACCCACTCCCATCCCCTTTGCCTGGCTGAACTTATCTTCTATGACTCTTGCCTTTTCTCACTCTACTGCAGCCACACAAGTCTCCTATCTTTTGTTCAAACACATAAGGGAGGCTGCTGCTCTTCTCCAGAGAGCAGCCTCTCTCTCACTTGCTTCAGGTCTTTGCTCAGTAAACCCTTCCTATCCACACAATTTAAAATTACACTCTCTCACCTCAATCCCAGCACTTTCTGTTCTCTGCACTGTTTTTCTCCACCACACTTAGCACTACTGAAGAGACTATGTATTTAGTATGTATCTGTTCATTCTATGTCTCCTTAACTAGGCTGTAAGTTCCATGAGACAGGAGACAGAAACACATGTAGATTTCTCTTGTTCTCTTGATCTATGCCCAGAACAGTATGTGACACATACGGGCATTCAATAAATATTTATAGAAGGGAGGTGTGAAAGAAGGAAGGGTAAAGAGATAGTGCAACAGCAGATGGAACATTAACATATAACTATGACAATGGGGTGGTCAGAAAAGGCTCCTTGAGGAAGCAGCACTTGAACCTAAATGCTGAGTAAAGGCCAACTATACAAAGATCAGGTAACAAAACAGTCCACGTGTGGGCACTTTAACTAAGGATGTGTTTGGCAAGTTCAGGCAATAAAAAGGACTATGTACATGGATCATGGTGAAAAAAAAATGAATACAACTACATATATCTGACAGAGCTGGAGCAGTTACTGTCTCCTATTAATGTTTCCACTACAGATACAAGAAAAGAGCATTCTCACATTTTCTGTTTTTCTGATTGTGGCAGCCAAGATTGAATGGAGGAATATAGGAAGAAAACATTATAACATAGATAAAAGTCATGGACAGAGAATTTATGCAACAGTGAAGAGCCCATTTTACTCCCCAAAACAAAAGGTTCTAACATTTGAGTTTAAAAGTGACGGAAAAGTGATGGAGCTATATCATGTAAGCCGTGAGGATAATTTGAATTTTATTCTTCTGGCAATGGTGAGCCTTTGCAACATGTAAGCAGAGGAGTGATATGATTTGATGTACATGTTTAAAGGATGTGTTCACTCTCTGGATTATGGATATAGGAATGTAGCAAGAATAGCCTAGGAAAGTGACTGAGAAATTGTCAAATTCTAAAATTAAAAATGAAACTGCCTTTTGACCCAGCGATCCCACTTTTGGGAATATATCTGAAGAAACCCCAAACACTGGTTGGAAAGAATATATGTATCCCTATGTTCATTGCAGCATTATTTATAATCGCCAACATGTGAAAGCAAACCAAGTGCCCATCAATAGATAAGCAGATAAAAATGTTGTAGTACATACAAACAATGGAATATGACTCAGTCATAAAAAAGAACAAAATCTTACTATTTGCAACAGCATGGGTAGACGTATAGGGTATATAATGCTAAGTGAAGTAAGTAAGTCAAAGAAAAACAAATAGCATGTGATTTCTCATATATGTGCAATCAAAACACCAAAATAAACAAACAAACAAAACTGAAATAGACTCACAGACACAGAGACAACTGGTGGCTGCCAGAGGAGAGAGAGATTGGGGGACTGGGTGAAAGAGGTGAAGGTTTAAGAAGTACGAATTGGTAGTTACAAAATAGTCATGGGGATGTAAAGTACAGCACAGGGAGTATAGCCGAGAATACTGCCATAACTCTGTATATGTGGTGCCAGATGGGTACGAGAAATACTGGGGGAAATACTTTATGAAGTATATGATTGTCTAACCACTACACTGTATACCTGAAACCAATACAAAATAATTTTGAAAGTAAACTGTAATTTTAAAAAATATCCTGGAAAGTGTCCATAGCAGACAAAAGAAAAATAAAGTTACACATTTGAGGAGAGACATAAGTGTTTGGACTCAAGGCATGTGTTGGAGGTGGAACTACACTTGCTGATGGATGCAGAGTTAGGGACATTTATCCCAGGTAGACAAGGCTGGTCCAACATTCAAAAACCAAGCAATATAGTCCATCACATCAACAGGCTAAAGAAGAAAAGCACATGATCGTATCAATAGATCCAGAAAAATCACAACAAAATTGAACAATTATTTAAAATAAAAATTCCCAGAAAAGCAGAAATAGATAAAAACTTCCCAAACTTGATAAAAAAATATTCAACAAAAAAATCCTACAGCTGACCTCATACTTAATTGTGAGAAACTCAAAGCTTTCCAAGTAAAATCAAGAATAAAACAAGGATGTTCCCTCTCACCATTGTCAACAGTTTACTAGAAGCCCTGGGTAGTATAATAAAACAGGAAAATGTAAGAAGAGGTAGATAGATTTGGAAGAAAGAAGTAAAATTGCCTTTCTTCAGAGATAGCACAATCATCTCTGTAGCAAATTTGACAGAACCAACAACAAAAAATCCTGGAACTAGTAAGTAATTATAGCAAGTTTGTAGGATACAAGGTACAAAAGTCAGCTTTTCTATATGCCAGTAATGAACAAGTGGAATTTGAATTTAAAAACACAGTACCATTTCCATTAGCACAAAAGTATATACTTCTGTATAAGTCTAACAAAATATGTATGATAGCTATAGAAGGAAAACTTCAAACCCTGATCAAATATATGACCAAAACTCTGAACTAAATCAAGGAAGAACTAAATGCATGGAGAAATATTCTATGTTCATAGAGGGGAACACTCAGTATTGTCTACTTGTCATTTATTCCCAACTTGATCAACAGATTCAGTGTGATCCAAATAAAAACCCCAGCAAGTTATTTTGTACATATCAACAAACTGATTCCAAAGTTTGCAAAGAGAGGCAAAAGACCAAGAATAACCAAAACAATATTGAAGAAGAGCAAAGTTGGAGAACAGACACTACCCAACTTCAAGATTTTCTTTAAAGCTACAGTAATCAACACAGTATGTATTGGAGAAAGAACAGACAGATATATCAATGGAACAGAATAGAGAGTATAGAAATAGACTGACATAAATATAATCAAGTGATCTTGAATAAAGAAGAAAAGGCAATACAATAAAGAAAAGATAGTCTTTTCCAAAAATGGTGGTGGAATAACTGGACATCCATATGTAAAAAGAAAGAAAGAAAGAAAAGAATCCAGACACAGACCTTATACCCTTCACAAAAATTAACTCAAAATGGATCACAGGGAATTTCTGGCCAAAAGAGAGGTAGAGGTACATACATCTTACTTCCTCGCACAACCAAAAGAAGGACAACAACCAATTTAAAAATAAAAAGCAACCAGAACTGCCAGAAAATCAAACTGTATGGAAGTCCAACAACCAAGAAGTCAAAGAAGAAAAATTCATCAAGACTAGTAGGAGGAGCAGACATGGGAAGCAGGGTGGGGAGGACCCACAGCAAAGCAGCTGCTGGTAGACCACACCAGGCAGTCCCACATTCGATTAAGCTGGGAGGAGCAACTGGGGAGTGAGACAGACTGAGCAACCCTGGGTTCCAGTGTGGGAAACTAAAGCCTCAAAACCTCTGACTGTAAAAATCTGTGGGGGTTGTGGTAGTGGGAGAAACTCCAAGTCTCACAGAAGAGTCTGTTAGAGAGACCCAGAGGGTCCTAGAATGTACACAAACCCACTGATCCAGGAATCAGCACCTGAAAGGGCACAATCCGCTTGTGGGAAATGAGGGAAGTGACAGAAAGCGGGGAGGAGAGCTGAGCAAGCAAGTGGCATTTTTTCCCTCTCTGGCCCCTCCACTCCAAATAGCACTAAAATGAATCGAAGTAGGTTGCCCTGCCCTGGGGAATACCTAAGGCTCTTCCCCTTACAATGTAAGAAGTGTGCAGACAAAGAAATATAGCCCAAATGAAAGAACAGATTAAAACTCCAGAAAAAGAACTAAGCAACAAGGAGATAGCAAACCTATCAGATGCAGAATCTAGATGCAAGTAATCAGGATGCTCACAAAAATGACTGAGTATGGTCACAAAATAAAGGAAGAAATGAAAGCTATACAAAGTGAAATAAAGGAAAATATACAGGGAACCAATAGTGAAGGGAAGGAAACCGGTATTCAAATCAACAACTTGGGCCAGAAGGAAGAAATAAACATCCGAGTGAAACAGAATGAATAAAAAAGAATTCAAAAAAATGAGGAGAGGCTGAGGAACCTCTGGGATAACTTTGAACGTTCCAATATCCAAATCATAGGGGTGCCAGAAGGAAAAGAAGAAGAGCAAGAAATTGAAAACTTATTTGAAAAATAATGAAGGAAAACTTCCTTAATCTGTCAAAGGAAATAGACATGCAAGTCCAAGATGCTCATACAGTCCCAAAAAAAGTTGGATTCAAGAAGAAACACACCAAGACACATCATAATTAAGTCACCCAAGATTAAAGATAAGGAGAGAATCTTAAAAGCAGCAAGAGAAAAAGAAACTTACCTACAAAGGAGTTCTCATAAGACTATCAGCAGATTTCTCAAAGAAACCTTGTAGGCAAGAAGAGGCTAGAAAGAAATACTCAAAGTCGTGAAAGCCAAGGACCTACATCCAAGAACACTCTATCCAGCAAAGCTATCAGTTAGAATGGAAGGGCAGATAAAATGCTTCCCAGATAAGGTCAAGTTAAAGGAGTTCATCATCACCAAGCCCTTATTATACAAAATGTTAAAAGGATGTATACAAGAAAAAGAAGATCAAAAACTATGAACAGTAAAATGACAACAAACTCATAACTATCAACAACTGAACCTAAAGAACAAAAACTAAGCAAACAACTGCAACAGGAACAGAATCACAGAAATGGAGATAATATGGAGGGTTATCAGTGAGGAGGGAGAGGGGGGACAGAAGTGGAAAAGGTACAGGGAATAAGAAGCATAAATGCCAGGTATGAAATATACAGGAGGTGGTTAAGAATGGTTTAGGAAATGGAGAAGCCAAAGAACTTATACGTACAACCCATGGACATGAACTCAAAGGTGAGGGATGCTGGAGAGAGAGATGGTGTAAGGCAGAGGTGGATAAAAGGGAGAAAAAAACAGGACAACTGTAATAGCATAACAATAAAATATACAAACAAAATGACTCACAGACCTAAACATAAAACACAAAACTATAAAACAGGTGAAAATCTATATAACTTGGCTTTGGCAAAAACTTTTTAAATACATCACCAATGGCACAATCCACAAAAGAACTAATAAGAGACTTCATTTAAAATTAAAATTTTATGCTCTGGGAAAGCAACTGTGAGACAAGCCAGAGACTGGGAGAAAAGTCTTTGCAAAAGACACAGCTAAATAAAAGACTATTATTATCTGCAACGTACAAAGAACTCTTAATACTCAACAATAAGAAAATGAACAACCAGATTTTAAAAATGGGCCAAAGACCTTAATAGACATGTCACCAAAGAGATACATATGGCAAATTACCATATGAAAAGATACTGTACATCATATGTCCTCAGGGAAAGGCAAGTTAAATCAATAATCAGATATTATTATCCATATATTAGAATGACCCAAGTCCAGAACACTAACAATCCCAAATGATGGCAAGAATGTGGAGCCACAGGAACTCTCTCTCACTCATCACTGGGGGAAATGCAAATTGTGCAGCCACCTTGGAAACAGTTTGAAGGTTTCTTTTAAAACTAACAATACTCTTATCATACACTCTAGCAAATGTGTTCCTTAGTATTTACCCAAAGGAGTTCAAACTTACATCCACATAAAAACTTGCACCCAAATGTTTGTAGTACCTTTATTCATAATTGCCAAAACTTGGAAGCAACCAAGATGCCCTTCAGTAGGTAAACAGATAACTAAACTGTGGTACATCCAGACAATGGAATATTATTCAGCACTGAAAAGGAATGAGCTATCAAGCCATGAATAGACATGAAGAAACCTTAAATGCATATTACCAAGTAAAAGAAACCAATTTGAAAAAATATACATACTATAATGATTCCAACTATATGACATTCTACAAAAAGTAAAACTATGAAGACAAAAAAAGATCAGTATCTGCCAACGGTTAGTGAGGAGAGGGGGATGAATAGGCAGGCAGAGCACAGAAGATCTTAAGGATTTTAATCTACTTGTATAGCTCTATAATGGTGGATACATATCACTGTAAAGTTATCGAAACCCAATGAATGTACAGAATTCTATGAACTCTAATACAAACGATAGGCTCTGGTTGATAGTAATATTATCAATGTAGGTTCGTCAATAAAAACACATGTACCATTTTGGTGAGGGGTGTTGATAATGGGGAAGACAGAGGGTAAATGGGAAATGTCTGTACTTTCTGCTCAAATTTTGTGTGAACCTAAAACTCTGCTAAAAAATAAAGTCTATTTTTTTAGTGAGGGACAGAGAAAATATAAAAATAAAACCAAGATGTTGGGCCTGAGCAGTGGGGAGAGAGGTGGTGACACCACCACTGGGAACACTGGAGGAGAGGCGGGTATTTAGGAGTGAGATGCGAATTCCATTTTGTAAATTACTCGGCCAATTTTAACCTTCCGAAGACCAGAACTCATGTCATAATTGTGTGACGCCAAATTTACTTTTTTGTGTGTAGACTTTGAAATAGCATTTCTCCTTCTATCTTTGCGCCTATACTTGAATTGCAATAAATTCTTCTGCATACCTGCTCATACAGATGAGTACACTGAGAGAGACTACTAAACTGCCCCAAATATGCTGACATTAGGAAGGAAACCCAGATTAGGGAAAAGGGAAGAACATCAGAGGTGAGGTCACACATTCCATGCTGGTGTAGGTGGCTATGCTCTCCCCCCACAAAGGCTACCAAACTCTAGGCTGAATCTTGGAAGAGGAGATAAGCACGAAGCCCTCTGGTAGGTTTGAGGGCCAGAGAGCTGACACACTCGGGCAACCCAGACAGTTGAAGAACTCGGCTGCCTCGGGAAGGGACCAGGAAGGTAAACTGCAAGCAATCTGGAAGGGCACTGGAAAGCCTCCACACGTTTATCACCATGCCAAAGTAGTGAGTTGAGCAAAACGTCTCCCACGTGCTGCAGAAAGACACAATGGCAGGACAGAGGAAAGAGGGAAAGGGGAGGAGCTGTTATGAGATACTTGCGCTCATTGAAGAGAACAAGGCAGAGCTCCACGAACCGATATGGATTAATACCCTGGTGAAGGCACAAAGCACTGCGCATCACAACCCATCTCTGTATATAAACGACAGCTGCAAATGGAATAGCTCTGGAGAAATAAATTGAAATACTGGTGACAATGATGACCTCAGGGGAGGGAATTTGTGTTCTGGGGAGGAGTATTATAATGGGGACTTTGCACTGTGTACCCTCCAGCACTGTTTGAATATTTTACCAAAAGGAAATACTACTTCTTTGAATTAATAGCTAAAAACTCACATCTCCTGTAAATACAAATTATTTTGGAGAGTCACTAATTCCTGTAAGGTTCTTTAAGTCAATATTTACCTTTGTAAATTGATCCTCTCGATTTTCATAAAACTGGTCCTGTTGTAGCTTACTTCTATTACCATGAACTAAGTGTTATTGGGATGGAAGTGATTTATTCTTTTCACCTTCACTATGTTTAGTTTGCAAATGTGATGTTGACCCTGATGTTTCTGCTACTAATAATAACGTCGATGGTCAGGACCTAGCCGAGAGCCCACGGGACTGGAGTCCCTGCGGGACAGCAATGCCCTCCTCTGCTAGTCCCTCTGCCTCGTCTTGTGGGGAAAAAAATCAGAACACAAGCACGTCGAGACAACATACCTCACAAACACGGAAGTCGCGTTGGGAGTGGAGATGTTGTGGATTCTAATCTTCATTTCAGGGATGCTGGTGATCTCACTCAGAACTCTCCTGACCCTGCCTGGGCCTCTGGTTTCCTGTTTGCAAGTAAAAAGTTTTCACCTCCTAAGCTCACACAAACACTGTAAAGTAATGAGCATAATTGCCAAATATGATACACACTATTTCTCAATATCAACAACCAATGTGCCAAAACAGTGGCAGGAAACCACATGTCTCAGAAAACAAAGCCAAAAAAAAAAACAAAACAAAAACTTAAAGGTCAAGAATTACAGCATTGACTCCCTCTCACTTTAGCCTTTGCTTCCTCAAAGATGATGTCACTAAAAACTGTGAATTTGGAATCTCACAAATCAGTGCAGCCCACTAAACTGACAATCCTTTAAATCCAGGGCCTGAGTACCATTTTCTCTGGTCCTCAGTGCCTCCAACAGTACCTGCTAGCAGCCCTGAGAAACCCTCCCCAGGCTTTCCTCTCCATCTCTACATGGATCCTCATAACTTTGTATCTCCAGGATGGAACTCTCATTTCAACTCCAGGCATATTTATGCCAATTAGCCTGTCATCTTAGATGTCTAAGAGATATCTTACAATACATCCAATGCCAATGTCATCAATGTCCACCTCAAATCTGAGCACCTTTCACGGCTCCCTATACAAATAATGGCTCTACCACCCAGCAAGCCTTGGTGGCAAAATTTCTACTTCCTCTTCCTCGCCCCCATATCTATTCCATCAACAAGACCTTCCTGTTGAACCACCTAAATAGCTTTCTAACCCATCCCCTTTTCTCCATCACACTCCCACCACCATTATCAGCATCAGGCCAACTATTCTGGCTGTCACTAGGCTAATCCAATAGTCTCCCGCCTGGTTGATCCTCATCTCTGTCTCTTACCCTTCTTTCTCCTGTCTGCCATCCACAGTGCAACCAGAGTAATCATCATATCACACACATGCTGAAGTCTTGAATGGATCCACTGTTCTTCGGATGAAGACAGAAAGGAACAAAAAGGCTTGTATCTCTAGTTTCACACCTCATCTCTCTCTCTCTCTCTCTCTCTCACACACACACACACACACACACACACACACACACCTTCCTGTCTTTCTTCCTTGGCACACTCCTCTGTGCCAAATGCCTTTCCACTTGCTGGTTCCTCTGTGGCTATGTCTTTCCTTTCCTCTTCGCTTCCCTTCCCTCTTTGCTAACTCTCACTCATCTTACATATGCAGCCCAGGTATTACTTCAACAAGAAGACCTTTCCTTCCTTCCCAGAGCAGGTCAAACATCCTATGATATTCTCTCTTAGTAGTATGGATCTCTCTATCCTAGCATTTAACACAATTTCAGTTTTACATTTATTTAGGTTATTGTTTGGTTTACATGTATTTTCAAGTCATCCAAGTATCATAAAAAATAAGGTCTTGGTAGCTGTTTGCTCATCACTGTATCTCTTCTGCCCAAATCAGGAAGGTAGTCAAGGAACATGTCTTATGAGTATTTCAATGAATACGTTTTTGTGGGAGAAATGATAGCCAAGCGTTGACACACACTCTGCATGATCCTAAGCAAAGAGCTAAGAACTTCTAAGTGAATTGTCCTTATCTGTAAAATGGATATTAAAAATAATTGATTTACCAGGTCTGGGGAAGGATTAAATAAGGTTGTATCATAAAACTTTTAGCCTTGTGCCTGAAAAATACTTTTATCACTAGATATCAGTTTTCTTCTCCTTGATCCCTCATTTAGTGGTTTAAGTAATAAAAATTATCTCTTCAATAAATAAAGAAGTGATGTATTAAAGACATATGATTTGCTCAGATAATACAGAGTTTCAAGAAGCTGGAGTGACAAAAATATAAAAGACAATGTCCCAGGCTCTTTTGGAGATAAAAACACTGGAAAACACAAAATAGAAAAATAAAATAATAATATAAGTTCCACAACAATACAAACAAAACAAGCTTTTTCACAAACCCACATAGGGTTAATTGCCAAATAAGTGCAAAATGCTGTGAGTTCAGGGAAGAGGGGAATCATTTTAAGCTGGAGATGGTGGGACTTGGGGAGGCTCCTTTAGGATGGGTACATTACTGCTGGGCAAAGAATTGGGAGCCTGTGTGAATGGGAGGGGGCGGGGGGGGGGGGGGTTGGCCAGCTCTGGGAAGATGTAAGAACAAAGGGAAGAGGATTATTCCAAAAACAGTAACAAGACCAGTTTGCCTGGAGCAGGGGAGTCAGAGTAGAGAAGGCTAAAAGGATAATTTGAAGAATCAGGTGTATGAAGTTTTGAATGCCAAGGCATGAAATTTTGACCTTGGTCTCTGAACAGAAATATTGAGATTATAACCCTTTGCAAATCTAGATGTATCAACCATTTCAAACTCAAATAAAATATAATATAGCTTCTCCAATTTGGTCTCTGAATTTCTGCAAAACTGCATGTCAGAGAAGGAAGAAAGGAAAGAATGAAAACCAAGCTAGGAAGTCCCTTCCCAACTGACTCCTTTAACATCTCTGCCCACTTTTCCTTCTTAGATAAACTCATGAAATCCTGCAAGGACTACCACTGACTATAAATAAACTAGAATCTATTGGGGATTCTCAGAGATAGGGAGATGGACAGATCAGAAAGGAGAATCAAAGCCTAATATTTACCTAAATGGTGTATCATTAAGCTATCAAATACAGGACTGATTTTTAAGGTGTTTTTTATGTGTGCGTTACTCGTGGATTAGTAGGAACTAGGGATATGCAAGTGTGAAACAATGTGATCATGATAACAGAGGTAGACATAGATTGCTGCGGGACTGCAGTGATGGGAAGCTGCTACTGATCCCACATGGAGAGTGAGGGAAAGTATGACACATGAGCTCTTGGAAGGAGCTGGCATTTGAACTGGACTTTGAGGGCGAGTGACAGATTGCATTGGGAGAAGGAAAAGAAAATCACTGTAGCAGAGGTAATGATACAGTAAAAACCTAGAGATATGAAAGGGCCTAATGATTCAGACAATGGGGAAAAGTTTAAGAAGCCTAGAAAGGAGATACAAATTGGAAAATTGTAGGAGACTGAGCTGGAAACAAATTCTATTCTACATATTTCCCACCAGGACTGAAGGAGAGAAAGAAGGGAGCAGAACCTGAACAAGTTTAGGAAGGAAATGTGGTCAAGGACAATGCACAGAAGCTTAAGTATCAGTTGTCCCATGGTCTAATTTTCTCACATTGGATAACTTTAATCTGTAAGCCTCAGTTTCATCATCTGAAAAAGTTAATGGAATACTTGCTTCAAAAATATGCAAATAGGATCAAATGCAAAAACATGCACAAACCCAACACATAGCTGGGCTTTGAAAAATGTTTGGTTTCTTTTCCTTGTGAGTTTCATTCCCCTTCATTTAACGGTCTGCGATCTCTCCTGACCACCACCTGACTGCAGCCCAGTTCCACTGAGTGTTGGCTTTGACTGGTCTTCACTTCCTTGGATGGCTCCTTTCTTCCCATTGTCTGATTCAAGTCATCATCCCAGATGTCCCTATCCCTCACATAAAAGCACTACTAAAAGTATGGATTTTCTGCTTGTAATTGCTGGATTGAGTACCAGGGTCCTTTTCACCTGCTTGCCCAGCCCACGACCTCCCTAACTCCCACCACAAACAACCATTCAAACTTCCAGCCAGCAAATGGGAAAAAGAATGTGTGAGACTCCCCAGGAGACTGGCTATTGTTTGGGGGAACTGGAAGCCACCAAGCTCAGAGCGCCCATCTTCCCTTCTCACCACACACCCTGCTTCCTGTCAATCATCCTGGAACACCGAGTGCTAGGCCAACAATTTTGTCTACAGGATGTTTGTTTGCAGGCACTGCCTCCCAAGTTTCAAAGCTCAAGACTTCCGCTAACAATCCAAACACCAAAATGAGAAAGGGGGGAAAACCCTTGGGCAGTTCTTTTTATGCCTAATAAGGTCTATTTATATTCAAAAATAGCAACAGGTTATCTCAGGGTGCAGAAGCTGAAGAGGCTAGGAAACCTGGTCTTTAAAACCCTGAGACTCTGGAAAGTTGGAATACAGTTTTCCGAGAATGGACACCAAAAGCCTCTCCTTACAGCACCTTTAGCGTATTTCCTGGTCAGCTTCCGTAAACGATCGGCGCACTGCTCAGAGGGTAAATGCCATGCTACTAAGCCACAAAGCAAAAGAATTTCTAAGACACAGATACGTAGAAATACAAGGTGCTCATCCCAAGTTACGGGATAAATGCCATAGCCTGAGGTCACTGGATGAATTTCTGCAATCCTTTCAGAATTTGTATACGTTCTCAGAAATGTTTGAAAGTCTAAGTGATTACATATGAAGCAATTAAAAAACTATGATATATATCTTTCAGGGGGAGCAGGTAAGGGAGTTCTCTTGCATTTTATAAGTTAAAAGATGCTGCCTTTGTCTCCCTGAGACGCTCAGTACTTTACCTGAGAGACTTTAGCATGTTTATTCCTACAGCTTCTATATAATTTGCTAAACCGGAAGTTTGAACCTCTGTATTTAGCAAATGCCACTTAAAATCTTTGTTTCTCTGGGGAATTGACATAATCTCTCAGAAGTAATGTTTGCCTACGAACACGGATCATTATAAAAACTCCACTGGATGGTAGTAAAGGTTCAGTGAGATCAAGTATGAAAGGTGCCTGGCATGCAATTGGTGCTCAAAGACGTGGAAACTTACAAGACGGAAAAGTGGGGGGAGCTGGAGAGGCATTCCCAGGACTGGCTTCTAACATGGCTCCAACTGCCACTTCTGCCCTCAGCAAAGTATCGGAACAACTCAGCAGTAATCCTGGTATATGAAAGAAAGTCACAGAGGCCTTCAGTGGGAAGGAACAGTTTTGAGACGAAGCAGATTAAAATGGCCCCAAAATGCATTATCTAAAGCACCCTAAATTCAAGAATCATTTGTCAAATGGATTACAAATTCATGAGGGAATCAACAAAAAGAAAGCTATATGCCCCAGTTGCTTCCTAGAACATTTACACATACCTGCCAAAGAACGTTACTAGAAAGCGGACTTCCACATTCCTACAGAAGAGAAGCTGGTACTGGGTATACCTGGGAGACGTCCTGCGTTTCAATGACTCGGGAGTTTAAGATACCAAATGTTTTGGAACCAAGTACTCAGCTGCTCTAATAGAAAATTAATTTCCAGGTTATTATGAAGAAGTAAATAGCCTGAGAGTTTTCAAAAGAAATCTTTGATAGCTAGAATGTGGGGTTTGGGGATAAATCTTACTAAACCAAGCCACTAAACACTTAAAATTAGCAGACTATATACAAGAAAAATATGCTGTGTTGTTTTAATAATTAAAATAATGCTGATTACAATTAATTTTATCATTTTATACATACTAAATTGGCAAAAGTTTAAAAAAACCCATCAACCAGCAGAGTACTGCAGAATATAAGGATGAAATTGGTACACGTCCAGCTATGGTAGAATTACTAACATATAGCCTAGACTTCCTAAATCAATATGAAAATATGCAGCAAGTTTATTAAATAGATTTATAAATTTTGACTTAGTAATAATGCCAATTACAGAACAAGTGTCCCAGGGAAGTAAACAGAAATATGGCCGAAGTTCCATAGTCAGTTGTTCATCACCTCGTTACTTGTAAGAACATTGCCTTTAACAATGGACTACCATAAATGTCCTACGTGAAGGAAACAGTTAAGTACATCACAATATTATCATAACTCATGGAGCCATTAGAAATCATGTTTTCAAACATGTATAATGACACTGAAAAATAACAGTGATTTGGGAAATGAAGAGGGTTATGGTACATTGTCTTGACTATACCTTTCTGAGTTTACCAAATTTTCTGCAGTGACCATAGCTTTCCTTTATGCTTAGAAAACAAGCAGCTCATAGTAATACCAACAAAAATCCTCAGCAGTTACAGACAGACTAGAAAAACAACCTGTAGCAAAGTCACTACTAACAGTATTTTTGAAAGTCAAACAATCAACTGTCCTTTAAACTGTAGTTAATTAGAATATCCACTTACAAGTCAAATGATTCTGATATAAAGGAAAGATGGCTACTCTCTTTTTCTTTTCCTTTCTTTTTTTGGGGGGTGGAGGGGAATCCAAGCTGCTTTATCTAAGCAAACTGCAAAGTGCCTTAAAAGCCGTAAGGGAGATGTACGTCTTCACAGCTGCTAGGGAAACATTTGCAGAACAGAAAACACCAGAAATCACAATATATTCTTAGTCATAGCAGAATGAAAAGCACATGAAATATTTAAAACACGGAGTTGAGATTTCATTTTAAAATGTTTTCATTGCCAGCACAGAGCCGTTTGATTTTATTTCCAAGCTCAGTAGAACAGCAACAATGGGGAGGCTGGGGAGGGGCAGGAGGGAAAGAAAGGAGGAAAAAAAGAACAGGCACTCCAAGTGAAAACAGCCCCTACCGAACAGTAAGGAGAAATTAAGTTCTTGAACCTAACTGTGCTTTGTTTCTTACATAAGTTTTGGTGCTGTAAAATGGGGCACGTTTTGTACTGTATGTTCTCTCAGAAAAGCCAAACAGAAACCAGTCATCATGGTTTCGAGAGAGCAAGGCTCCCCTTTCTCATGTTTCAACGACCCAGTCTCCGCTTGGGCTGGGGAGCGTATCATATATCATAAATCACTCTCTGATAGATATTTGGCAGGGAGTCAGCACCCCAGGCTATGCAACAACGTACAGTATGGAAAAATTTTAAGGTGGAATCTTGATTTTGTAACTTAAAGACTTAATAGTACCTCAAAACATTTTACTACTTCCTGGTACACACACAAAAAGCCAAGAAAGCGGAATTCTCCATATGGTTTTCTGTTTTATAGGATATATATGCAATAAGGCATACAACTGTAAACCTAGAGGCATTCTCTTGCTGTTGTTAATTCAATTCCTGTGAAAATGAAAAAATAAAATTAGAGAGTTTGATCCCCACCTACTCCCTGAAAGAGTCAAGTCACCAGGAACTTCGAGAATCTGCTTTTGAACTCTCCATCCCCTCACCGTTAACTGGTCAACACCTTCTTGGAAACTGGGGGAGCAGCAGGACTAGGGGGCTGGGGACAGATTTTATTGTAAGATAATAACATGCTGTCAAAGGTACTGTCAGGGATTTCAACAGGAAGGCTTATAAGTTGATGAGAGTCATAGAAACCGCAATAGAGTCTTTTTCCTGATTCCGGGCCCCAGTCCGATTTTTCTAGGGCCTCTGAGCGTGCACTCCCACCTTCTCAGATGTTGCAGACCGTTTCAGACTCACATGTTCTTCTTCAGGAGCCTTTTTCAACAAATCAGGCATTTTTTGAAATTGCAAACTGCATTTAACCCCTCAGTCACATCCTCTCAGCAGACGCCAGGGGCCTATGGAGCACTGCGGCTCCCGGCAAAGCCACTGCTGCGAAGCCAGGAGAGCCTTCTGTGCCCGGAGGGTTAACTCCAGGGGACTGGGACGTGCCCCAGTGTTCTCAGTGTTCTCAGGCTGAGCAGTTCTTAGAAGGGCTGAGTAGGAACGGGAAAGGGGAAATACGGACTGTGGCTGTGCGGTAGGCCATTGAGCTCTCCGTGGAAAACAATGCATGGAAAAACAAAAGCAAGAAACTGAATAAACCTCTTTTCTAGTTTAAAATAAATGCTTCTTTCTTGTGTGTTGTTGTTGTTCACAAATTAGCCATAGTTGGGACAGGCTAAATATAAAACTTTCAGTGCAGTTTATTTAGAGTTTTTCTGTCCAATCTCAATTAATTTGAGGACGAAAATTAAAAGTGAAATTTAGAAAAAAAAATTAGGGGGCCCTGGCTGGTGTGGCTCAGTGGATTGAGCACTGGCCTGCAAACCAAAGGGTTGCAGGTTCGATTCCTAGTCAGGGCACATGCCTGGCACAGGCCACATCCCCAGTAGAGGCCGCGCAAGAGGCAACCACACTGTTGATGTTTCTCTCCCTCCCTTCCCCTCTCTCTAAAAATAAATAAATAAAATCTTTAAAAAAAAAGAAAGAAAGAAAAATGAGGGGGTGTTTTAAGTGGTTATGTATACAAGCAGGCTGATGTAACAATAACTTACACTTTAAATAAATAATACCATTTCCACTCACACCCTGCTGTCACCAGTCAATTAATTCTTGAGATTCTGCAATTTCCCATCAATTTCCCATCTCAGGCTTGGTATTGATGAATTCAGAGGCTCACTACTCTCCTCATGCCAGTCACTTGAGAACCCAACTGTAGTTGGTCATCAAGTTCAACACTTGACCTCCTAAACATTCTAGAAAAAAACATTTTCTTTTTTGTAGGAAGCTCTGGGGCATGGTCCAGCCCAAGAGTGACACATCTCACAGTCCTTCAGTCATCCCCATTTCTCCACCTTTGAACTCACTGCCCTCAGCCAGAGCTGCAAATTAGAATGCCCTGGGAAGCTGTTAAAAATTCCAAAGCCCAGGCTACATCCCAGGCCAATTATATCAAACAGTCTCTGTGGGTAGAATGGAGGCATCAGTGCTTTTTAAGGCTCCCCAGCAACTCCACATGCAGCCAGGGTGAAAAGAGCCATCCTGACCATTGTTCCCATGCTCAGTCCTGCTCTCCTCTAATCAGCAATCCCACTGAAGTTAGGAGCGGGGTTTCTGAAGTAACACATATGTTCCTGTTTTCTCCCTCTTTAGCAGTCCTTAAATACCTCCACAATGGCTACAGAAAAATATTCAAGTGCTTTAATGTGACAATCAAGCCTTGCTAACCGCTTCTTCCCTCTGCGGCTGCACTCCCTGCCAACTCCTGCCTCCGCACTCACCGACCCAGTCACATGGGACTACCTGAACCCCCACAGGCACCATTTTCTCTCTCTCCCACATCCTAGCCTTGGAACAGGCTGCTCCCTCTGGCTGGAAAATCCTCTCTCACTCTGTTCAGGACCATCTCAAATCTAACTTCTCCTCATTCACCTTTGGGCTCATGTCAGGTATTTCTCCGTGGGAAGTCCTGCCCCTAGGCTGGGATAGCAGTTGACCACCACTCATATGCCCCCCCAAATCCTTGATGTACCTTCAGTACAGGTAGAGAGACTGCCTATTTACTTGCTTTCTCTTCCATCAGATCATGAGCTGTTGGAAGCAAAATAGATGCCTCGTCCACCTCTGTGTCCCAGTTCAGCAACTGGCCTGTGGTGGGAGCATAGAATAAACAGGGCTGAGTGGTCCAAACCACCTCTACTTGAAAGGCCTCATTGTCCAACTCAATGTTATACTATTCCGGGTAGAGAGTACCTCCCTACATATCAGAATGATTTTAATGAAATCGATCCTACTTTTCCTGTGGTTCATTCATACAAATGGTCAATGCTCTATAGCTCCAATGAATTGACACAGAGAGGTAGCTATAAGAAGGCAGCCCTTGGATTTGGTGTCAAGAATCAAAGAGTCTTGCAGGCTATTTTTCAGAAAGGAAAGACCTCTGCTGAATATGTAACGTTTAAGGTTTGCAACACTTCCAGCCAACCTCCTATTTTATTTATGTTCATTGAAAAAGATAGAAAATGCCACCAGATGCAGTTGTGACAGCCTGTGGTCCAGCAACAGTGGTACAAGAGTAAAGATAACTGAAGTCCTATGATTGATGCTGAAAGCCTTCTAGTCATAGCCACACATCCTGCCCCAGGAGCAGAGGAAATGTGGTTAGTTGACAAAAATGGGATGTCCCAAGGTGACTTACTAAGAGCATAAAGCTAAGCTGGTGGGAGATGGTTTTAAATGTCAGAAAGAGAGGGAAAGGGAAAAAAGAAAGGAAGGAAGGAAAATGAAAATGGAGAGAAAAAAATGAAAGGAATTTTGAAGGTAAGATGAGGAGAAGATAGGAAAAGGGAGGAGAGGGAACCAACAGGTAAATAGTCCCCATCAGTCCTCTAGTGAGTGTTTCATTCTCATGTTACAGATAGGAAAAAGGCAACACAGAGCAGTTAACACATTCGCACAAGATTGTATATCTACTAAGTAATAGAAATAAAAGGAGGAAAGAATGAGGAGGGATATTCTGGAAAGTGAAAATAGGTAAGGATAAGGGAGAAGAGGAATGCACAAGAGAAGGGAAGAAGAAAAGAGGCAGGCAGAGTAGGACAAGAATTTAATTTAAAAACAAGGACTGTAGCACTGATGTTTCCCAGACACTCGGTGTGAACTCTGTGCTGCCCTGGGACCACATGAGTCTGGCCTTTCTCTCAATATATGGACCTTTCTTGGGCCCGAGCCCAGGAACTCATCTGCCACCTGGTCAGGTTGTATTCTTAACTCTGTGGAATTGCAAAAATAGCTTCAGGGAACAAATTCTCCATCCAGTGTTCCTGGCTAACCCTTCTGTAGACTGGATAAAGTGAAAGGCAGAAGGTGCACAAGGCCAAAGAACCTGCACTTCTACTTGTGCCCTGGAGCTCAGCTTAGAGAAGGCCTGGCCAGGCAATGCGTGTAGGCCCGTGTCACGGCGACAAGAGGCCTCTGTAACCCGCAGCCTCACACCCAAACACGCACTAGTTCTCTAGAGATTTCGGACCAACTGAAATATGCTTTGTCATCATTATTGCTCTTGGATTTTGGGTGTATGTTTGTCAGTTTCGAACACTAATCTTAACTTGGAGGAACCCTATTCCTTATCTTCTGTTCTTACATGTTGGCACGTAATGGTCACAGCTTCAGAGGGAATCTCACCAAGTGGGTGGGAAAGATAGATTTGGGCTGGAGGTAAGCAGCCCACAAATTTCTCGCATTCCTCCTTTCACTTCCCAGCCATCATTTTTCAACAGGTTCACATAATGTGCCAGCCTGAGCCCACAGAGCTCTAAAACCACAGCTCTTTGCTATGGGAATGTTACTAAAACAACAAAAACGAGTTGTAACCAAGTACCGAGTTATATCGGGCATTGTGAGGCTAATAATAATATCTACTCTAACAATAATAACAAATTTATGTAGCATTCAACATTTCACAGATGGCTCTCACATATGGTATTTAATTGCATTGTCATTAGCAATCCTAAGTGGTAGGTGGGGCAAATATTTTTCACTGTGCCTGGGTAAACAACCTGAGGTCCAGGCAGGTTAAGACACCGGTCCAACTTCATATGATTATTAAGAAGAGAACATGAAATTGAAACTTCTAACCCTGAGTTTGGTGCTCTTTCCACCATAGCATAAATTTTGGTAGACTTATTTCTCTTTTAAGAAAAAAATTCTCTAACTATAATCCTGTATTTGCTTGTCAAATTCAACTTGAACAGTTGCTTGAAGACATCTGTTGTTCAAGCTAAACATGGCCGTTTCCTTCCAGCAGAAAGGTCTGAAGAGGTAAAGAAACAGAGATGTGAGGAAAGGACCCTAAGACATTTACTTCTCCAGAGAGTTTAGCAGGGACCATCTCCAGCTTCCTGGGCAGAAAATCCAACCAAAGGTGTCTGCACTAAAGGCCATGCTTTAAAAATAAATAAATAAAACATATTTAAGCACATTTTCTTACAAGTGGTTGCTATTGTCATGTACTAAAAGTGTTTCCCAACTTATGAAAGTAAACCGAGGCTTCAAGGCAATCCTAAGGTTCCTGATTAGTTCCCAGCCTCCCCTCAGCCCTGATCCTTTCCAACCTTAGAGCGAAGTGAGTAAATCGTTCTTCCCTATTTTTTTTTATTTTTCTTGCATTCTTGTCATTGAATATTTGGTGACCACATGTGCTTGGCTGATTTTTAAAATTTTGTTTATAATTCCTGAAAAAGCCTATCTCCCGGAACGCATCATCTGCAGCAACGTGCATTTTTTGTCCATGTATGTTTTGTTCAAGCATAACATATTTTCACTGTGATCATTTCAGCTGAAGTCCTGCTTAAGAGCTGCATTCGTTTATAGGGAACTACCTGGGTCTCCTCAACACCAGGAAGAGGCAAATAGGCGAGGACCAGAAGAGTGCATGCCAAGGGACGGGACTAGGGCGCGACGTCTCAACGCCGCCACGTAGTGAACCATTCCTCATTCCTCAAGGGCAGGGACTGCACGCTTCATCCACGTCAGGGAGGTCTGAAGCCAAGCAGCCCTGAGTTCCAACCTGACTCTCTCTCTTACTAGGTTCTATATTGGTTTCAACCAGGTTCTAGAACTTCTCTTGAACTCATTTTCCTCATCTGAAATGTTAAATTTGCAGAGATAGTGTGAAGATTGGATACAATAATGACTATAAAAGATCTGGCACAGAGAGAGCATTCCATAAATACTGGCTCCCTGCCCCCTTATTCATCTTAGTGCCCCTCCATGGTGAACACTCAATTATTTGTTTGCTAGTGCTCTGGGTATACCAAACCCCTGCTTGGAAATCTTTACCTTTAACTTGATAAGAAAAAATGATATAAAAAGTGAGACCAGAGGACACTAGATGCAGCAGGAGAATGTAGGGTAGGGAACTGAGGACAGGGAGCACCATGGGCCACAGGTTTATCCAACTTCAAGTTCATCTGAAGGCTCCATACACAGGGAGTGGATTGTATCACCTTCAGTGGGGTTTTTGTCATAAAATGGAAGTTGTAAAGCATAAAATAAAATAAATTACATTCGCTGACCTCAAGACTCAGAGTTCTTCATACCCTGAAAGTATCTCTTTTCACACAGATCCATTGTATAATTAGCCCAAATATTTAAGAAAAAATGCTTCAAATTATTTTCTCTCAGCGTATTTAAAGTGTGAAAAAAACAAGAAACGATGTAAATGTCTAATAATAGCATATGACTATACAATTGCAATGACTGACACGATGGAATACTACGTGGCCATTATGAGGCAGGTCTCTATTTACGGACATGGAAAGGTGTTCATAATGGTAAATGAAAAGTGCAGGTGACACATACACACGGATACATATAAAATGAACACTTTTTTCCAATATATTTACTGGTAAACTTGCACTAAATTTCTGGCAGATTATATAGCAATAGACTTTCCTTTGAGAAGTAAATTTAGGATGAATGAGCTTATTTTCTTCATTTTGTAAAGTATTTTTCACTTTGTCAATTCATTGCTTCTGTGATTTAAAAAGGAGTGATGAGGTATACAATTATTTTTAAGTAAATAAATAATTGTTTGTTGGTATCTTCTCACTCTTAACTGTCACTGCTCTGAGATACAGCAACCTAAATTAAATAATCTGAAGGACTCTATTTCAGTCAGATGAATTTCATTCTGTCCCCTAAACATATATTTGAAATTTTATATTAGCTTTTATAAGGAAAAATAGTCTCTGCCAAATATGAAACATAGTCAAAATTTTGAGTTTTAATTGTAGTTATTTGCCGTGAATCTGCTCTTTGTGACATAAGTGATGGAGAACTACCGAGACCATAGTGTGCTATTTGCAGAGATTCACTGGCTAGGGAAGCTATGTAACCTTAAGCAGTTTGTATGTACAAAACATTTAAAAAGTTCAAAACCATGCAAATGTGTTTAAATAGTGGTTACAAATATAATCATAATCATTATAGAAACAAAAAATCTATCTCTAAAATTAGAGTTAGCTCAGGCCAAGTAATAAAAAAGGTCTATCTAACTGAAAAAGGAGAGATCATTGCTGTATGTATAAATGTTTCCAGAGTATAGAAAAAGATGGAAGCTCCCCAGTCAAAAGAAAATGCTAGCATAATTCTTATATCAAAATATGTAAGAATATTTATGAAAATATATACACAAAGACTAGGAAGAATGTACTCCAACAAGAGGTCAGTCTCATTTATGTTTAGAGAGGGAAAAAAATCATAAGTATAAGGAATCTAAATGAGCATTGTATGAAAACAATGAAATAGGCTTTTCTCAGAAAGCAAGGATAGTTCAACAGCAGGAAAGCTATTAATATAATTCCACAAACTTGATAGATTAAAGGAGGGATTTAAAAATTACCTAAATGAGGTGACACAAATTATTTATTTTAGAAAGAAAATATTTTTTCAAATGTCAGGAAGAAAACATACATAGTTAAAACTGAATTATAAAGCAATATTGCACGATTAGGTTAATGAAATAGAATAGAAAGTTCTAGAGATAGACCCATGAATTGATGATTATTTAGTGTACATAATGCTATATTTCACAACAATGAAAAGAACTAAATTATTAAACAAAGTCATGTCAAAATAATTTGCTATTCATGAGCCATCTATCTAGGGAAAAGTTAAGTTATACTCCTAATTTCTATGACACCTAAAAATAAATTTCAGGTGATGACAAAAACAACCTTAAAACAAGGAAAGTATTAGGAAAGTGCATTGGAAAACATTTTATAGAAATCATAAAGAATAAAAATAATCAAAAATTAAAAATTTTAATGACAAATGATATCATTATAAATTAAAATGTGTAATAGATTGGAAGAATATTCGCAACATATATGAAGAACAAGGGATAGAGATTCATAAAATATAAAGAGATAGTATAAACCAATAAGAGACCAAGCAAGAGAAAATGGATGAAGGACATGAATAAGAACTTCACAGAAAAAATGCAAGGATATATATAAAGCATTTATAAAAATATGCTCCACTTCACTATTAACCAATGCATTATTTTCTCACTGATCAGGTTACCAAAATTTAAATATTGATAACATTCAGTATTGATGAGTGTGTGGGGTAGAAGGCATTTCACATATTGTTGCCAGGAGTACAATTTGGAAAAACTAAACTCCACCTTTGGAAGGTAATTAAGCAATAGTTACCTAATTTAATATAGCTGTTTGCTAGATCAATTGCATTCTTATAAATCTCTCCTACAAAAATATTTTCTCACATAATTATACAGAACCTAAAACAACTGTCAGTCAGTTGAAGTATTTAATAACATTAACTGAATTTCTATTCTGTCCCATAATATGCAACAATTAAAAAGAATAAAGTAGGCCCCACCCTGCGCTGGCGGAGGTGAGGGGCAGATGGATGGCTGCCCACTTGCTGTGGGACTCCACACGGGGCTCTGGGTGCTCTAGGCGGCTGCCGCCACGCAGGGCCCTGCGGCCAGAATTTGCCCAGGAAATTTGCCTTGACAACCAAAAAAACAAACAAATAAACCACCTTTGGGTACTAAGATCCTTCCTTGAGCTCTCACTTGCCTTAAAAGCTATCCCAGTTGGAATTCCTAAGAACCTCAAAGAAAACCAAGAAGGAAGACCGCGTGCACCAAGGGCCCCCAGTGGCCTTCTCTACAAAGCACTGACCGATTTGCCTGCACACCCCTGAAGGGAGCCAAGAGATCTCCAACTCGAATGTGGAGCTCTCCAGGTGTCTCTGACTTTGGACATCTCGTGCCCTGCGTTCTGGAAGACAAGTCTCCTGCTGCTGAACAGAACGAGAGCACAGAGGCCTTCCTGCAGCGGAACGTGCACCTGGGAGGCATCTTCTGATGTGCTAGCCAACTCAGAGGAACGTTCCACCAACAGTGTTTGCTCAAGACAAAGAATATGCAGCCGTAGCCGATCTTGATCGGTTACTGGCAATTGCTGATTGTGGATCGCCTGTGAAAGACGACCTTATACAAAATAAGTTCAGGGACCCTGAGGCCTCGGATGCCAGATCACCATGCAACACCCCGGGCCCTGCTGTGCGCTTGAGTCTGGGGTCATCATGAGGCGCTCAGCAAGCAGACCCTGGAGAACAAGAGGAGGGAAGGGAAAGGGTGTCAGAGCCAAAGCGGGGCAGAGGGGGTGGTTGAACTCACAAAGTAAATGAAAAAGAGAAAGGGAAGGCCAAGCTCCGCATGGGTGGCAGTGAATGAAGATTACGGAACTGGATGATGGCAGGACCTCTGTGATGAACTCACCCTGGAGCAAGAGTCAGAGCTCCAAGAAGCAGAGCGGGAACCGGAGGCGGAGAGCCGCGGCAACAGAAGGGAACTAGGTGATGGTTAGGGATCACGAAAGCAGGTGAGTTGTGAGGCTTAGCTCTGCGTGTGATGGGAACTCCACTTTGAGAAGTGTTTCACAGGAAAGTTTTTGTACCATGTGCAGTTGACTTACACAAGCTGTCATCTCTCTGACCCCGTTATAATTGTCACTATGAGAAGGAAGAAGGCCTGCAAAACATGCCCAAAAACCTTGTAGATGCATTGGGGGGAAAGAATAAAGCAGGTTTTTATTTATTGCTCTTTAATGATCTGCAAAACATGTTATGCTTTTTAAAACTATATTTTGCAAAGCATTAAGTACAATATAATTATTTCTTCAGAAAAAAATGTCCCAAATGTTTGTGTAAATACATGGAGAAAAATAAAGAAATATGTGATCTAAAATCTTATCCAAGGACAAAACATTCGGGGTGGACAGCTGAAGAAAAACTTCAGTCACCCGCTTGACCCTATCAGGTGTCTCTTTGGCAGAGTCAAGAGATTAAAACGCAGTCACTGATAAACAGAAATTATTTCAGTCTTGCCTCTAGTTCCCTGTTACTGGCTCAGGTCACACTTGTAGACTTCTTCAGAGTTTATTTACAAAAGACTTCAATCATAACACTTCATGTCTGTGAAATGTTTTAGTTTACAAAGTACTTGTTTATTCATTATTGTCTTCGGTCTTGAAAACAGAAGTATTACTACCAGCGTTTTCCAGGCAAGCAGGCAGGGTTAAATGGATTCTCTAAAACAACAGAGCCAGGACAGTATTAAGTCCATGCTTCTTGATCCTACTTCTGTTGTCTATTATATAATAAAGGCGCGAGGCTCGTTGGGTGAAAATACTGCAGTTAACAGACTTCTGTATACTATAAAAAGAGTCAATCTCAAACCCAGTAGAAGGAACACAGTTACGGAAGAACACAAAGTCCCCATTGGGCACGTCTACGTGTGATACTGTCCCGAAGTACAGGGATAGCAGTAGTGTGCTCTCCGGTTTTACAGAGTCCAAGAACGTACGTGACTTGCCTGATATGACACGGCTCGTTAATGGCAGCGTCGGGTCCAGAACCGAGCTCTCCTGAGCCTAACACTGTTCGCTCCACCAGTCCACTCTCACTTTCTCCCACATCTCGCCGCACAGTTCATCTTCATCTTTGGCATGTGAAGCAATGCAGATGAAGAAATAGAACCAAAGATCCACGATATATGACGTTTCAGTTCCTGACCCTTCTCAGCAGCATTCAAGCTAAATCCGTCCCCATGGCATTGATACAGAGCCCGTGATTAAAAGGAGCCTTGGACTGAAAAAGAGAATTAATTCCAGCAGACGTTATTTTTCAGATGAAGGAATGGAAGCCTAAGGAGGGAAAGTGCTTTTCCCCATGTTCACTCAGGAAGTGTTACAGTGGTAAAATGCTGCTCTCCTTCCACTTTGCTGCCCTCTCTCACAGATTAGAAAAGTTCACCAAGCACAGAAAATTCCAACAAGAGCTAAGAGAGGAGAGGACAGTCTCTTGAAAATTAGGAAGAAAGAAAAATCCAAGTTTGAAAAATTATGGTAAAAGGATTTTAAAACAGACCTAATGAGATAAAATTGGTATTTTAAATCTAATCTCACAATCTCTATTTTTTCACCAGAATTTAGTACATTTATTTAGAGTTTGAATATCATCTAACTCTTCATTTTTTCTACTATTCTATATTTTTTCATTGCCTCTTGCCTTCTTTTAGATTAGATTGTTTATTACTCCATTTTCCTCTTAATTGGCTTTTTGGTTATATTCTTTAACTCTTTTGACAGTGGTGTCTTACAGATCATGGTGGGCTAGACTGGTAGGGGTCTAAAGTGAATTAGGGTTTTCACCCTGTCTCAGACAATGGGTCTTTAAACACTCCAACTACATGTACCCTCCTCATACCTTTTTTGTTATTGTTTCCATGGATTCTCACTCTTCACATATATTCAATCCCAAACAGGGTCTTATTTATTTTATACAGTTAATATATTTTTGAAGTTTATTCAATTATTTACCATTTGTGTTTCTCTTCTTCCTGTATTTTCATCTTTTCTTATGAAAAACTCCTTTTAGTATTTCTTTTAGTATGGGAATACTAGCACAAGTTTCTGAAAGTTTTTGTTTGTCAGGAAATTTCTTTATTTTGCATTTGCTCTTGAAGTAAATTCTTGCTGGATGTAGAATTCCAGGTAGGAACTTCTTTTCTGCCAGTGCGTTAGTCTGGATACCTTTTAATAAAAAGGAGATGTATGTAATCTGCTGTTACATTTACCCTATAAGATCTTTATTTCAGTTACTATGTTTTTACCTCTGCAACTTCTACTTGATACCTTTATACTTTTAACTGTTGCAGTTTTCCATATTGTTATCTTTTAAAAAACATACTAATCGTAGTTATTTAAAACTCTGCATCTGATAATTTGAATATTTGGATCAACTGTGGGTCTATTTTTATTGCCTAGTTTTACTCGCGGTTTCATTTGGTCTTATTTCATGGCAAATCTTATTTGAAAATTTGTTTTTTATTTATTGATATGAGAGAGAGAGAAGAAGGGAGAGAGAGAGAGAGATTTGTTGTTCTGCTACTTTGTTCATTCATTTCTTGATTGCTGTACAAGCCCTGACTGGGGATCAAACCCACAACCTTGGCATATAGGGATGACACTGTAACCACCTGAGCCGCCCAGCCACAGCAGCAAATTTCATTTTTGTGTGAATGTCAAATATCGTATGTTAAAAATTATACAGGACCTGGATGCATCTTTAGCTTCCGCCATGTAGATAGAACAGGGCTCAGCACATTTGTCCAATCAGACATGGGTCATGTCTTCAGGTGTCCCAGCCCAAAGCCTGGAGTATTCACCCATGACCTCTCCTTCTTGACAGAACCTGAACTTAAATTTTTCGCTCCACGTCACCTTGAGACTACTGAGAGCTCTGTTTGGTTCCTTGCCACTTCTGTTTTCTGAGAGTCTTGGCACCTCCATTCTTGGCTGTCTTCATAGCCTTGAATTTCAGTTTTTATCTTCCAAGCTCTGAAAGAGGACTGAAAGCTCTGATCGACATCTCTGATTCTTAACAGATGCTCAATGTTTGGCTTCTTTGCCTCCCAGCCCAAGCCCCTTATAAGTTAAGGAGGAAAAGTTGCCTAAAATACCAACCTTACCTCAATGTGTTTCCCTTCCTTACAGGATTTTGGACCCTCAAATCTTGGCTGCCTTGGTAGTTTTCTGAGGCCTTAAAACAGATTTTTAAAAATTTTAATATAGCTTCTCTAGTTGTTCTCACTTGAAATTTTAGTTTGCTATGATATACTCAATTATTATTGGAAGCAAAACTCCCATACAAGAAATAGATATGAGAAAAATACAAAATTAATTTTTTGTGCAAGCCCCAAATTAAAATTTGGTTAATATTTTATTTTAAAAATATATTTTTATGAAGCATACATGTACTTACTGTGAAAACACACACACGCATAAGCCCATATATGACTGTCGAAATCTGAGTAAGGTGTGTGCATTATACCAATGTTTATCTCCGGTTTTGACATTGTGCTGTAGTGATACATAAGGTCATTTGGGAGGAGGCAGGTGCTGTGTCATTTACCCAAGTTACAACATTGGTAAAGCAGACAAGTTAGTATAGAATTCTTCATTAATTTTTTTCATTTGACAACAAGACTAATATTTGCTTTTTATAATAAAATTAGAGCATCGCATAAAAGCATGACATAGGAAACTAGACTCACTCATGTACTATTTTCCAGAGGAAAACACCGTTCACCACACTGTGCATCTTCATCTGACTTCATGTGAATAATCGTTAGATTTATTTGATAATTTTCAAGTAACAGTTCCTAATTATTTTTCTTAATGACCTTTAATTTCTTTTTAGTTTCTCTAAAATAGACTCAGAATATATTTTAAATTTAGAATTTGCACAGCACAAAACTGTTTTATACATTTACTTCCTGACATGTTTTTAAGCACCGAGTAATCAAATCATTCCTTATTTATTAGCGAACTTTCATCAGACATTTATTCTTAAGAGGGTTTTCAGCTACTTTGTGCAGAGATTTAATGTTATCACATCTATTTTTCATTTAACATAAATATATATCATATGTTACAGTTAAAAAAAACTCCTTGTTTTTGTATATATTTATCCCACTTTATGTTGTGTCCATTATAAATATTCTAGACAGTCTATGGAAGAAAATCCATGTAGGAAGGCTGTGTCTCCCTGGACATTTCTTGGCAAATTCCAGTAAGTATATACTTATTTCAAAATTTAAAACTAAAAAATCCATTTTCCAAAAATTATTGGAAGAAACTTCATCTCTGAGAATTGCCACAATTTGGGTCAAAGTGCATCCTTTGTCACATTATAGGATAAACTTTCAAACAATCCACATAGATGATATTTACTGTACAGCGTTTAAGATTTTCTCCATCTAGACTTAAGAAAGAAGCAATTTTCCTTTGCTGTGTAAACAAGTGAAATTATGCCAGGGCGGGAAATAGGCTGTGTACTCTCTGAAATATACTTTTTCAGGAAAACAGACCATGTGAAGTCCATTGAGTTCACAGATTGGTTGTTTGCAAGCATGCCAATTCAACTGCAGTCATTTCCTTCAGTCCATTAAAGACATGTTATGGAGAAGCCCAGTGTAATCTTCTGAATTTATGGAATCATCTGAGAAGGGATATTCTGTGACTATGAAAACTTATAGTAGTTTGAGGCTAAAGGGAGTAGGGGCAAATAGTATGATTACACTTTCCTTCATGAATTAATTCCAGATGTTGCCATTAGATTCTTTGAGTGTTGAAAGAAAAAAAAAATTGGTGCTAGAGAGACCATAGAGATAATCTAGTTGAAACCTTCTCCTTTGACAGAGGAATAAACTGAGGCCTGGAAAGATTAATTGCCTTCAAAAATTGTACAGTCAGGTAGGGGTCGAGCTGACTCTAGAACCCAGGTCTCTTGTCCAATTATTGTTTGTTTGTTTTTTAATCCTCACCCTAGGACACATTTTCATTGCTTTTAGAGAGAGAGGAAAAGAGGAAGGGTGGGAGGGAGGAAGGAAGAGAGAGACAGAGAGAGAGACATCAATGTGAGAAAGAAACATCAATTTGTTGCCTCCCATAAGTGCCCCAACCAGAGATCAAACCCATAACCTTTTGGTTTATGGGGCAACACTCCAGCCAACTCAGCCACACCAGCCAGGGCCCAATTACTGGGTTCTTCCCTCCTAGAGGGACTTGGGAGCAACCTGAAGTCCTCACAGAGTTGGAAGGTATGGTGTGCATTTCAGGAAAAACAACGTTGGAGTTTGGCTTCCTAGCAGAATGGTCAAGTATGAGGGTAGGGATTGTAGAAGAGGAGGAGAAACTTCAATATGCAGGGTTATAATTCATTCCAATTGGGTTATAAATTGCCAACTGATCCTAACACAGAGGTTCTAAAATATAGGTTAGATTTGAAAAATTCTATTGTCATCTCACTGCTTACATCTGAAGAAATAACTTACCAAGGATGAAAAGCAAATGTAGGAACAGTTCAAAGGTACATTTTGCTGTCCTACTTTCCAATTCCATGCCTCATTATCCTCATCTGTTAAGTGGCGATAGCAATAACCTATGCATTTTTAGTTTAGGCCCAGTCCAAATAGCGGACATAAAAGCTACTAGACAACAAGTGGACCATTACGGCTTCGTTGTGTTGTGTTCATGCCAGTAGCCTCTCATCTGGTAATCGCTACTCCAGTGTTTTAAAACCATGGTGCTTAATAACATGTTCTCATTGATGGTAACAGGCACAATCTTTGTTTCGGAACATAGCATGACTGAGAGAACCACCTGGGACGAGTCCCACAATTTCATGAAACAGAGACATGTATATACAAACCTTTAAGCATCCAGAATGCCCAAAGAGAAACAATATCTGGATATGAGGCTTTAAAAAGGTGTGGGAGGCTGATGGTTTATAAATCAGTATTAATCTAGGATGATCCTATTATACTCAAAAGAACCCAGACCTCTGTAGCTCACACAACATCAAGCATGCAGGGTTTTAGTAATACCCAAGTTAATACTCATCTAGGGAACGCTGAATGGTACTACACAGCAAGTGCCACGGTTGTCCCCTAAGAGAAAATCAGGATTGAAAGCAGGATCTCTAAGGCACTTCTTTCGACCAAGTGTCTTAATCTGCCCCACGCCCAGGTCCCTAAAGAGAAAGCAAATAGGTGACTGAAAGAAAGCAGCTGCTCTGAAGAAAGCCCAAACAGAGCTCTCAGGTCAGCGTTTCCGCTAACAGAATGGTATCTATTTCACACCATCACACCCAATCTTTAAATTTTCAAAATGGATTATAGTTCTGTGGGAAATGTGTCAATGATCACTTCTAAGCACTGGCCAAGGAAATCTTTGTCCGACAAGTTTTCCCTCCCCCTCGGGACTTACCCTGAAAAAGGGGGCCCTGTCATTTGCATTCTGAATACTCTGAAAACTTTCCCTTCCTGAGTTTTCCTCCTGAGACGACACTTCAGTGAGGACTTAAGGAAGCAGGTTCAAGCCTGTGATCTTTCTGTGTCCTTGTGAATGAACATGGGACAAATGGACTCTTACCTGTTAGGAAGAAACGATGATAGAAGGTGCCCTGTAGTCAATGGCCTCCTTGACCTTAGTCCCGTCTTTAGCCATTTTAGGACCTAGTAAAGCCACTGTCATTTATTCTCACCATGCTTTCTGATCATCAAAGGAGCTTTTCACCCAAACTAAGTCGTGATGACCCGAAGAGTGTGGTTTTGGAAACCATGATATCAGGATCTTTAGTCCAGGGAACAGGCCTCCCAAAGCCCTTTTGAATAAAAGGTCTCTGGAGAGAAAGCTCACTGGGAAAGCACATCTTTTTTCTTTTTCTTTCTTTCTTCCTTTTTTTTTTTTTCCATTATACAAATTTATGGAAAGGGCCAAAATCAGACTCTGGCAAATTAAATCAACTAGGAGTATGCTTTGGGGAGCAAGGGAGCATGCTTTATGGAAAATGTTTTAGAAGGGAAAAGTGAACCCAGCATATTTTTTTTAAAAAAAGAATGTTGCCTTTACAGCCTAAATCTTTTAAACTTCTCTAGCAATCTAAAATAAAGTATTTATCCAAACGCGTTCCTTTTCACATCATGTTACCTCTAAGAAAAAAAATGTAATGTCAACATTACTTTTGGAAAAGACATTAAGGGTTTTTAGAAAAGTCCCACAGATAGCTAGCCGGTGGGTTTTGTTCAGTGACTTCACTGTAACAGGATTAGCAGCACAATGCAGACATTAAATTCCCCTTGTTTGTGTCTTAGGACTAAACTGGACTTCCGGGATGTCAGCTCAGGAATCGTAGAGGAAAGTAACAAGGAAGGTACTGTTGATCTTTCACTGATTCTTCTGTAACTAAACATTCGTCTGGGGTAGTTAGCCAGTGTGAAAGTGGAACTGGATTGATCTCTGACCTATAATGTTCCTCTCAGTGGACAGGGGCCTAGAATGTTATTTAATGTCCTCATGCGCTAAACAGTGGTCCTCAACAGGAGAGGTATTAGACCATCTGTTAATATTATTCCAAACATAATAGTAAAATAAAAACGGTAAAAGAAACTACAGACCATCAGATTAAATATTCTTCCCCATGAGATATTAACTGCTAATATAGTCCTCTTAAAATAAACAGAAGAAATCATTAAAACCATTAAGAAATTGAGACTTTTTTATAACTACATATTTTCATCAAAGACAATATCAACTGACTCTTCTTTGAAACCTGAATTGATTTTTATCACATTACACTTCCCCACAACTCCCATACTTCTACTGCCCAATTTTTGTTCCTGTGCTCTTCTTACTAGGTTAGTATTTATAATTCTCACATTCCTTTCTGCAATTGCTATTCTCTTGGTTGCCTCATCTTAGTTAAGCAAATGCAGGGTTTATCACCTGATTTTTACCACAGCCAATGTATTCCTAAATTCTTTATTGTGACTCATCTCTTTCAAGTAATTTTAACATCAATTTTTTCTAGAAGGACTATGAGTGCCATGTCTGCTGCACGTTTGCATGTTTGAGGGTGTCTGGAGTAATCTGTAAATCGGAGCGATAGCACCCGGCCTGCAAAGGTTCTTTCTGTCTGAAACTGATGGGCATTTCTCCGTTGTCTTCACGTTGACTGTCCTACTTAACATCAGATGTCTCTGGATGAACAGGACGACTTTTGAGGAATTTTCTTTTATTACATTTATGAATATTTTTTCTTTCCCTCTCTGCTGTGCTCTCAACTTCAGAAAGAGTCCTTTTGTTGAATAGTTGTATGTGCCTCCTATGTCCTTCATCTGTTTTAATTGTTTTCATCTATCGTTTGCTTCCTCTGAATTCTCTGGAAATATCTCACAGTTTCTCTATAAGTAGTTTAAGTTCATGTTCAGGTTCTTAACAACACATGAAGGAATTATTTTAACTTATGACCTCAGAAAAACAATAGAAAGGATAAATTAATAAGAACTGATGTCACACTAAAGAAAGAACCTTATCCAGTTAACTAAAATATACAGGCATGTCTCATTATATGAGGATAATTTGTAGTGGAAAATCCACTTAAAGTGAATAGACTTAAAACAAGGACTTGACCGAAATTTAAAATTGTGAAAACAAGTTTGTCTTATGTTTAGGTCATAATCTGTTAATTCTTAAAACAAAGAAAGGATCAAGTGCTGGGCTTGAAGGGGGCCTTTTTTTTTGACAAAATCACGTGATTGCTCGTTATAGTATGCTTCCTTTCACACTTCAGTTTAGTTAAATGGTCATGAGATATTGATAGAAAAATATTTAACGCCTACATCAATTTTTCCAAGGTCTTCCCTTAACCCTGTGACCTTTAAGTCATTGTCCCCCAGTGTAACTGTTAATATCACTCTGCCTGTCGGTTTTCTATTCTTCAAATGTTAACGGATCTAAAGCTGCTTGATATTTAAATATTGTGATTGAAGTGATTCTCCAATATCATTTTCATGAAATCCCATATCATTTCCAAGGTTTTTTTTTACTGAACTTTGCAATCAATTTACATTGTATTTTGCATTTTATTGCTGGATGCAGTGAGAGGCTGACCAGTCCAGGCAGTAATGTGAAATGTGCTGGTGTTAATGTTTGAATGAAGCCAAATTTCACACATGTTGAGTTTTTCCAGGGTTTTTTACTTTCCACTTCCCTATACAACTTATAATTCCAGGAAATTAACTAACAAATTTATTATTCAGACACTTGTTAAATACAGTAAGGAAGGCTTCATTCAAGAGGGACTACTGTAATAGGGGTTTTGAGGCAAGGAAGAGAGACTGAATTCAATATACAAGGGCAAGTAGATATTTTTGGCCAAGCAGTGGAGTGGGGCTTGGGTTCAATGGGTGAAAAATTATCAAGAGAAAACATCTAGTCTAGGGGGATTCTCACAAGAGCAACTCCATAGGATTCTCGTTGAAGGCCAGCCAGGATGATCCTCAGATACCAAGGATGGGAGATTTTTGCCAAACTTACTCAGCAAGATTCTTGATAAATCTGGACTAAGCAGGTCAAAGACAAAGCCCAAGGTCAAGTTCTGGTCAAAAGGAGGACTTGGAGGAGCCTGACTTAAGTTTGGTCAAAAAGAATGTTTGTCAGTAGGCAAGAGGTGTTTGTCCCATCATGTCTCAGGCTCTCTCCTTCCTCCATCTTGACACTTGTGTGTTGCCCTCTGAATGCCCTTGTCTGTGTCCACATCTCGCGTTGGATTCATCCTTTCTTAAAATAATTTCAGAGTTCTCAATCTCTCCTACTGCAGCTACTGTGGCTCCCTCTAAGCCTCTATTTTCTGGCTTACAAATCCACACTATTCTAGATCATCCAAAGGTGTCACTTCTTCCAGGGTAAACGCCTTCCCTTAGCCCTCTCTGCAAAGTATCCCTTGGCCCATACTGCTGCAAAGTTCAGAGTTTTACAAGCCTTTCTGGATTTAGGTGGGAAGGCTACTTTCAGGCTGATGGCTACCAGGATGTCACCCCCATTCCTCAAAATTCTTTTCATGTGGTTGTTTCCTAACTGACGGCCTCTATTAGATATCACCTGGAAGCAGCTGGAATCAAGCTCCTCTGCCTACTGCCTTGCTGAGGATTTCCTTCTTAACTCTTTCATGTCTAGGTATCCATGGTTACCTCTGGGCCAGGTGAGCTAAAATTGTGAGAGAGAATGAACCTAGCTTGTAGTAAGTCCACTATCAGCAAAGGGAATATTTTCTATTATTATTAGTGTTATTAGAAGTGACTTTTTCATGCAGAAAATGTATATGGTATGGCCAGGACGGCATGGCATGAGTCATTCTTGTTGGCTCAGTATTACTGTGTTCACAGCACATTCAATTATGTTGTATGCAAGGTGTAGGACTCCCAAAGCATAACAAATGAATGGATAGATGAAGTCTTTGTGGACTCATGGATTCCACAGATTTGAATACATGGACTCAAATTTGAGTTTTATCACTTATTAGCTTCATAAGTATTACAGTATTTTAACCTTTTGAACTTCAATGACCCCATACCTAAATCGGGGTAACACTGCCTCCTTCATGAGCCCTCCAGGAGGACCAGGTAGTATGTATGTAAAGCACTCGGCAGGGTCATTAGCAATAGCAGACACTGGATAGTCGGTAACTATTTCTGAATACCAACTTGTATGTTACCAGGCAGAAACCATTTTCTGTAAAGGTAAAAACCTTAAAATCATGACTAGAATTTCTATAGTCCAAGAGTGTGAAGGGGTCAGTCAGCCCCTGTTCCAGGTACCGTAGTTTTGAAGACAGGCTGGAGAGCAGTATTTAGTAACGTCTCACCCACCCTCTACCCAACGGGGACACAACCCAATGAGCTAAAGCAACAGTAGCTTCTTGAACTCTGGACCTCTTGGGGTTTTGCATTTCCTACCCAGTCATATCCCTCACTTAGGCCTATGGGCAAATACTTAGAAGAGATTAACATCTCACCTCAGAGGCCTGTGACAACCAGCTAACAAATAACCCAGTGAATCTTCCGTCAGCACCCAGCTTCCCGCCCACTCGACAAAAATTGAAAACAGAAAACAGAAAAAGGATTTTCCCCACAAGAATTCCTGTTTGATATACTACCTTGACCTGCACCTAACAGTTCAAATCATGAAAATAAGAATATTTTATGGTTACTGGGAAAATTCATAGTTTATCATATTTTGTCGGCTGGAGAGGAAGAAAAGACTTGGCCAGGTTCCTGGGGGAAAGATAGCCTGTCATATTTGCCTGGATTTATTTATGAAAAAGCACTCAGGATGATACTTTTGTGCAACATGCCCTCCTCCCGCACGGAGCACCATCAGTGCAAAGCGAAAGAGGAGAGGTTTCCAAAGGGTCTGAAGGTAAAGGAGGGGACCAGAATAAAGGGGAGGGGGACACTCTCAACTGCCATCCTTTCAACCTCTTGATTATTTAAACTTCTGCAGAATAGTGATTGCATATTTGAAAGTAATACATCTGTTCCTGTCCCTCCCCACCCCCATGTGGTTTTCTAATCCCGAGGTAATTACGTTTTGACAAAAATTTATTGGGACATCTGTTTTTTCCCTTAGATGTGCAGGTCACCGTACGACACTAACAGCAGCCCAGTGGAGAGCTGCTCTGGAGAAACCAAGCACAATGGTTGGCGAGACCCAGGGTGCGGGCTGGGCGGTTTCAGTTAGAGACAGAAAGGGCGGTCCCCTGGTGCCAGCGGCACACACCATCTCGTGAGCCATCTTGCTCAGGCTGAGCACAGATTCTGGCCTAAGAGAGTAAAGGGATCAACAATATGGCAGGGGAGGGAGAGAGGAGGGCTGGCTGGTAACAGGCTGGCAGTGTGCATCAAGACTCATGCATTTTCTAGGTTGGCATCCAATATAAAAATAATTCACGGAGGGATGAGGATGGGGATGCAATGCACAGGCCATATGTTTGGAACCCCTGCCCACAATGGCTGGCTGTGGTTACCAGCGTCTGGTGCCACCAGCTAGATTAAATTATGGTACCCTACAGAGACACAGAACTCAGAAAGATTTCTCTAACTTCCAGCATTTGATAAAAGATGGAGTAACCTGGGAACTTTACCTATACATAAAACTCTTTTAATTTTTCAAAAGCACAAGTTACCTCCACTCTACTATATTTTTTTTTTGGTGGATATGCCACAAAAACTTGCTAACTTGTATTTTTTTTTCCTCACAAATCACAGCTCCCACAGGAAAGGCCTATATCAGAATTCCACAAGGAATGCCTTTTCTCCACACTTTTCCACCTTTGAGTCCTCATAAGGAAGTTTATTTTCCTGAGGTGTCCAACCCAATATCTTGACCAAATGTTTGAAAAAGAGTCTGAGTGACTTGCCTCTGTGCCAAATGAAACTTTGGAACATTCTGAGATGTTTCTGCTGTTAAGAACTTAATTAGGAATTTCAATAAGTAAATAAAGTTTCATTTCCCTTTCCTCTGGTTTATTGATTTAAAAAGAATCATAACCAAAATATTTCACTTTCAAATAGACACCAAACAACACTTCACATATTTCTTCTGAAAAATATCAATCATTACAATGCTTACATATAAATACATATTCCCCCAAACCCAATTCAGAAAATAAGAAGCCTCTGGGTATAGCAAAGCATCTCTTCCATGAATGAATAAAAGGCACACTATTTCCTAAATTGCTTTATGAAGTACTGAATAGAAGCAAATTCTCACTTTTCAGTTGGAAACACTGAGATGGAGGGACAAGGAACGAAAAGTCATTTAAAATGCTCCTGCACCGAACTGGGCATGAAGCTCCAGGCTCTGGGCCTCAGTTCTAGGCTCCATTCTTTCAATTTTCAAAGCATGTAAAGATAAAAAGTCATACAGTAGATTCAGCAGGATCCTGGTGTCCCAATAGATAACAAGCAGCTGTGAGAAATAAGTGAAAAGAAAGAGAAATTTCTCCAGTATGAGTTTGGAAATACTCGGTTAAAGGAGCTTAAACAGGCCTCTTTATGGTTAGAAATGTTTCATTGTTTACATGGATGGTCGAGCTCAAAGAGAGTAAAAAACCATACGTGTATGTTAGTCAGCTTAGGCTGCCATAGTGAAAACTGTAGAGTGGGTGGCTTAAACAACACAAATGCATTTCTCATTGTTCTAGAGCCTGAAGGCCCACATCAGGGTTCTGGCATGGTCGGTCCTGCTGCAGACTCTCCTCCTGCTTGCAAACATCCACCTCCCCGCGTCCTAAGTCCTAACAGCGGGAGAGAGCTGCCCTGCACCTCTTCTCCTTTCAGGGCACTAATCCCATCATGGGTCTCCATCCTCACAACCTAAACCAAATCCAATTACCTCCCCAAAGTAATTTCATTTTATTAGGGGTTAAGGCTTCATCATATGAATTTGGGGGTGGGGGAGACACAAACATTCAGTCCACAACAGACCACTGCCCAAACTTTTTACTACAGAATTATGAGGCTTAAGAGTTGCTAAATTAGACTCTTCTTCAGTTATAAACTCTGATACAGTATGAAATAGGCTGAGTGTATCATGGCACAGGGCACACAGAAGGGGCTCAGTTATTTTTGGAATAAATCTGTTCCTTCTTTTCACACTGTCTATTCTTGTGCCAGAGCATGGAAAACGAGTCGTGATGGCAGCACTGACCAAGGCTGACAAATTACAGAGGGTGGGATGTGCGTGAGCGTGTGTGTGCATGCGTGTGTGTGTGTGGGGTGGGCGTCTGGCTTGGGAAAGAGGCCCCAATCCTCTCTGCTCTGTTGCTCTTCTAAGCACGGCTTCATTTAAACAAAAATTATTAAGACTTTGGAATTAAACTTCCTAGAAAGTATTGTTCTACTCTTGTATTATTTCACTGTTTCAGCCTCACCTCCTTCTTTTACTCCTTCTTTTCTTCACCCTAATTTTCTACATTTTATTATTCTTTTCTTGTGTATTGTAATTGAATTGCACAGTTGACTCATAAATATATACACAAAGCCTATTATGTTGTAGTTTTGTTTTTGTTTTTTGCTTTGCTTCTCCTCCAAAGCAGAGAAATACGGTTCAGTATATAGAACCAAAAAAAAAGAGCAATAAAAAAATGACTTCCAGGGTAACAAAAAATTTCAACTTCTTTGGGTTAGATCTTTTAGGAAGACTTGGAGAGAAAATGAACTGGAACTTTTCACTTAAAAAGACAAATCTTTGTTAATGGTGGGTTCCAGACCCCATATTTCTCATGCTATTTCTCAACATAAAATGTTTCTCCCTTCTAGCTCTTCCCATCAACATCCACGCCATTCTTTAAGAAACAATGCAAACATCTATCCAGTAAGCCTTTCCCAGATTCCCAACGGAAAGAAACCTCTCCCTCTCTAGTGCTCACACAGCTCTTTTATCTGCTTCTCTGAGCCTCGGTTTGATCTTTGTGAAATGAGAATAATAATGATAATAGTGCCACCACTTCGCGATAATTTTTTTACATTATAATCTCCATGCTAGATCCGCACCTCCCTGTTCCTCGAGACACAGAACAATATCAGCAATGTGGTGAGTATTTAATAAATGGCTTACTAGAACAGAGGCAGAGAATTCCAAGAGGCCACAACAGCCCCACAGTTGGAAATGCCGCTCCCCCTCCTGTTGGATGGAGGCAGCGTGCAGGCCAGAAGAGCCGCAGGCTGGAATGAGGGAGGTGTGGGTGGAGCGCTGCCTCAGACGCTTAACTAGCTGTTGACATTAGAAAACTCACTCCACCTCTCTGGCCTCCAGCACCTCATCCTCAAGATGAAGCAGGTGGGCAGGGTGACACCCATGCCCCGCTGGGCTCTAAAGCTACAGAACTCTCTGAAGACCAAAACGCATAAACGTTTCCCTTCCCGAGAGCAGTCAGTCCTGCCCCCTCAGAAAACAGCCGGCAGCCCAGAGAGAACTCTTGGTGCACAGGTCCCACACTGACATTTAGGTAAATTACAGATGAAAATCTCTCATGCACAGATGAAAATAATTTGGTCCTTCCTGAGCCTATTTTCCCATCACCAACATATTTACAATCACTGTTTCAATTTTCCCTCTTAGACGTCATGGGGGCATCTTTTAACAAATACAATATGCACCCAAAACCACCAGCCTGCTTGGAAGCGCTCAGATGCGCTCCCAGGAGCGCAGGGCCGCGTGTCTCTGAGCTCCTTCCGCACACAAAGAGTGCCAGCTGGACGGACGGCCTGCCGAGGGGTGAGCAGAGGGCCCTCTGCCAAACGCTTTTCCTTTAATTCACCTAAACGCTGACCTTGAAAAATTGCCCTTTATGGGATGTGATGAGGTGTGAATTCAATCTCCATCCTCACTTGGGTCCTGTCATTTTCTGCACCGTGATCGCTGGTTGTGCCAGACATCGCCAACGCGACCAGCAGAGCGTCTGTGAGATTGACAAGGTCCTCTGGGGAAGGCTGACATCAAAAGACCCTGAAAACACATTTCAGTCATGGGCCTCTCTCTTGCCATTTTTTTTTTTTTTTTTTCTGGCGACAATCAAACCGGCAAAGGTTGGTATTGGTTCAAGACATCACCCGTGCAGCCTAACCACGCCCTCTGTCATTGTTCGGTAAAAGGGGAGCTCATCTGAAAGCGGGTTTTGGAAGGTTCTCAGCTCATTCCTTTCCTTCTTAAAATCTTGGGCTTCTGAGCTAAATCAACTCGCTGCAAACTTATTCAGAATGTTCCGAAGGGTGAGAGAGAGGAGCATGCAATCTGTAATCTTTCTTGTGCTCGAAGAGTCAAATGCAGTCGATTTAACTTCATCAAATCACTGACAACAAGCGCTGATACAGAGGATGGAAAATATGCAAGACCAGAGAACAGCCCAAATCCTACAGTTTCTATCAGTATTAAAGCCAGATGTTCCACGGACTATTCAAATTTGATAAAACCCACCAACAATAAAGGCTTCTCCCTGGGATCGGTGGGCCCCAGGGTCCACTCATCAGTGCGTGACTCATGTGGACACCAGGCCAATGAGTAGCATTTAAGGCAACACCAGGGCTTCTGTGAAGGCAAAAGCGGCCCTCCTTTGTCTGTGGGCTTCTATAGGTCGTTGTGGCTTGAACAGATCTGTTTACACTGCACTTGCTATGGCAACATTTATCTGATATGGACAAAAGGCATTTTAATTCTTGAATTAATAACACTTGAGTCAAGCCCGTAATTCAACAGGAGGTATTCAAACAGTTTAAGTAAAGGCAATGTTTTCTCTGAAGCCAGTTAACACAGCAGCAAACCTTTGGCTGAAGTGATTCAAATGTGCAGGGAGCAAGCGTTACCGTGTTCTGTAAACCATCAAGCTATCTCTGCAGTGAGTGCTGCATGGAGAGGAAAAAAATAAACAAATACAAGCACATCCTGTTGGCATGAACCTCCAGGCAGAGCTGGGCAATTTCACTGTTTAAAGAGGGCCTGCAGAGGTGGCTTTTGCTCAGTCTGACAATGTGTTTGCGCCCACTGTAAAGTGTGAGAGGGACCTGAACACAGAAGTGACTGTGAGTACACCTTCCAGTTTCCCTCTCTGCCCTGTGACAACTGGAGGCTACAGTCAGCCAGGTCCTCCTCCTACCTGCCCCTGAGCTTAGCCCCCGCAGGGTTCAAGTGACTTGATTTCAAGGCAGATCTTTTCTGGGAAGCAGATGTAGCCCCAGGGGCTCAGGTAAATGGCTTTCCTTCCTTCCCCCTGCAGCTCCCAAACAGAGGTTTCCTTTTCTTTCCTCCATTGAAAAATTGCCAAAACCACTCCATACTGTACAGCTAACCCGAAAGCAGGCAAGGGAGAATGATGTTAATTTAAACTTCTGCCTTATTAAGTAACAAAACCCAGAAATAATGTGATCAAAGCCAAAAGACACAAACTTCTGCCATCTTTCTTGAGATAAAAGGAGTAAAACACCCATTAAATGAAGGAGCCTTGGACACTTAATAAAAATAGCTAATTAAGTGTTGGAGTAACTTAGCATTTTGCCTCATGAGGCCTGCAATACTCAAGACTAGCCTGTACCCCCTCCAATCTCACTCTTTCCTGCTGTGACTCAGGCCACCACATAATTCTTTTTTCATTCCCTTCATTATGTGCCAGGGACTGCTGTACACACCGGGAGGACAGAGTGAGCCACAGGCACGATCCGCGCTCTCCGGTAACTTACACAGTGGTGGGAGGCTCGGTGAGCAGGACAGGTCAAGCAGGTGTAGAGTGCTTAGAGAAAAATAAATCAGCATAAGAGGAATAAATGGGGGTGGGATGAGACATGAGGTACTTACTGGCCACTCCTCTGAAACCTGAAATGCCCCTGAAAATGGACCCTTCTCCTCTTGTTTGTGCCGTGACAATGTGCTTTTTCATGGTGATGGTGAATTCCATGCCTCAACTCAATACAAGCTCTTTCCTTTTTTCGCTTTTAACCTATAACAAATTTTGAACACTATTATATGCCAAATACACAAAATACAGAAAAGGCCCAGTGCCCACTCAACCGGAGCCCGCCATCGGTTTAGGAAGGTAGGTAGACTCACACATCAGCAACTCTAATAGGTATAAAGCTGTGCTTCCCTCGTCTGGAGAGCAGGTTTAAAATGCAGATGCCTAGACTCCACCCCAGACCTGCCAAATGATGGTCTCTAAAGCAGGAAGGGTACCAGAGCATTTGCATTTTATTCAACTGCCCTGTCCCTCAGATTAACTCTAAAGTGTCACTACGACTGAGAACAACTGATGTAGAAAAAAGGATATCGGACTGAAGGGCATTGGTCACTAAAGCTCCTGAGGGCAGGCTCAAGGCCTTATTTGGTTTGGGATTCTGAGTTTTTATTGTCATATCGAGGCCCAGATGTGACTCACTCAATGGAAGCAGGAATGAGAGAAGATACAAGTTCAATGCCAGGACAAACTTGTCCTGGGTTCCTGTGTAAGAGTAATAATATCTCCTCAGATGAGTCTTGTGTGACTGCAATGAAATGAAGTATGGGAGAGCGACTATTATTGCAGTTTAAAGATAACAGATGCCCTGACATGGTCAGTTTTCACCAGCCTTGGCCTCCCCCTGTGGAACTCACGCATCAATGCTGCAACCAATGTGTTCTGAAGTTTGTTATTACCTATGGGCAGGAAAATATTTAAGAGAAATGAATTTTTACCTCTAATTTTCTTTCTAGTCAATACAAACGATTAGATTTCTTTCATTCTTTTTTTTCTTTTCTTTTAGCCTCCAGCCATTTTGGTCCATTTTGGTGAGAAAGACTAGATAAGACTTGTCACTAGAAGCTGGCAGTACATACGGGTTGTCAGGAAATCTCAAAACAGGGGACTAAATAACTTTTCAAGATCATCTGGCCCAACCCTCTGTCTTTTACGTTAAAAACCTGGGGCTCAGACAAGACACATGTAACTTGCCAAAGGCCAGAGCCAGCTAGTGGCAGAGCCGAGGCATAAATCCAGTGAGAGGGTGATTTTTAAATTGTCTCTCTGGAGCTACTGGTACTGCAGGCAAGTGCCCCAGCGATCACGGAGGTGGAGACCGTGTGAGAAGGGAGTGAAGGGCTCCATTTCGAGTAGCGGAAGTCTGCTTTTTATCTTTTGTGTACAGTTAAACATACTTGGTATGACTTCATTTGAAGAAACAATTTTATTATTATGAAATATAGTTGAAAAGCAGTGTGCAATACCATTCTATAGTTTTCATCATAGGTTGTGTTATTTGTTTCCTTCCCACCACTTAACTTATTGCAATCATTGTCAGAAAACAATAAAACAATTTTGGACATTTTGCCTGGAGCCTAGTGTTTGCATAATCCTTCCCATCCAAATGCCCTTCTTTCTTATAATATTAAAAACATCATGAAACTTCCGCTGAAAAACTAGAAGACAACAAATGAATACAATGAGACCCACAGTTCTGGGATTACCCCATTCATCTATCAGTGGAGAGCGGAAACCAAGGAAAAGACAGCACAGCAGTCTGTGATCTTACCCGTGGTCAACCACAGTCTGAAAATACTGAATGGAAAATTCCAGAAATAAACAATTTGTAAGTTTTAAATTGCACGCTATTCTGAGTGTCATAATGAAACCTCCTTCAGCCCCACCCCGGGTGTGAAGCTTCCCTTTGCCCAGCGCATTCAGTCTGGACCCACCTGCCAGACACTCAGTTGCCACCTTGGTTATCAGATTGGTTATCAGAGAGAGAGAGAGGGCACATTCACATGACTTTTATTACATTGTATTGTTATAATTGCTCTATTTCATTAGTAGTTATTATGGCTAACCTCTTACTGTATCTAATTAGAAAGTAAACTTCACAGTAGGCCTGTGTGTAGGGAAAAAACGTTACGTAGACGGTGTCGGCACTATCTGCAGCTGTAGGGATTCCCTGCGGATCTTGAAGTGACTCCCCTGTGGACAGGTGGGGACTACTGTACAAGTCTCCTCAAATGTATCGTTATGGGCTGCGGTATGGTTAATTAGCTCTTCCCTATTAACAGTCTCTTTTAAATCTGTTAACAATTAGAAGATTATCTTTTTTCTGTTTCCCCTTATGACTTTTCGACCAAAGAATCAGTAAAAATTATAGATGAGATTAAAGGTAGATGTATAAGAGACTGCTACCACAGAGCCATTCTATCCTTAGGAACCAACACCAACTTTATTATAGGAGTAAACGCGCCAATTCCAATATGTATCCAACCTCCCTGACAGCTAAGGAATATCATGTAGGGACATTATGATTGATGGAATGAGAGCAAAAATAACAGAGAGAGACTTTCAGAAAATACCTTATAACAAGGCTTCGCACACTTATTTTGTCCTTTACTGAACATGGGCATAATGGCTGGCATTCTGAGAGCATGAGGATAAGAGTTACACCCCACACGTGGCAGAGCACAAAGCTAAAGGGACCCAAAGTCTTTGAAGACATGGGGGACTGCCACACCAGCCTAAGTGCCCCTCACCACATGTATGCCACATGAGAGAAAGTAAACCCCTAAAATCTTCCACTCACTTCTGTTCTTGTTTCACTTTTTCATTTCTGTTACTAGAAACCAAACAATTTATAGCTTAGACAGTAGACAAGCCAAAGTACCATAGGTGACGCAAAGCTGAAGTGTATTTCCTATGTAACAGGAAGCATTATCCGCCAGAAATCTGCCCAAGAAAGCTGAGATTAGTTCAGGTGAGACTTCCTGACTTTTTTATGTTTCCCAGATATGAACGTTTTGGAAAGTGTATATGAACAGTAAAGTACATGGGCAATAATCCAAAGAGAATCGTTTTATGTTTGCCCAGCTCTGTACAATGAACAGTGTTGGATACGAGTTGTCAATGATTCCATATTTCCTAAGAGTCAGGTCAATAAAAGAAAGTTGAATTGCAAACCATTTTCAAGAGGGGCTTATTGTATATGGAAAGGCTATTTAAGACACGTAACTAACTTTGAGATCATTTGCAGGCTTGCTATGTGATGGTTACATTAAACGACATCCATTCCTACCACCTCCTCGCTGAGCCTTTGTATCAGCTCTCTTAGGCAAGCCACTGGGTCTCCATTAGGGCTCCCCAAAGCCACGCACGAGCGTAGGGAGTGAGCATTGAACACATTTGTGTATGTGTCAGGTACAGAAAACAGCAAACTTAAGCACAGCATGTCTTTTGAAGTCCTGAAGTTGACTAATGAGCTGGGTGGGGAATGGCACCGAGAGTGTTTTCCTCTGGCTTTTGCAGGACAGGGGCAAGCAGCCAGGCTCAGGAAATCCACTCGGCAAGGCACAGGCAGAAGAAGGAGATCAGCTGGGATCTTAGAGACACGCAGACTGAGCCACGAGCAGACACAGCGGCAAGCTGGAGTGCCAAGAGCACAGCTATCCAAGGCTGGAGGGAGCAGTCTACCTCACAGACCCAGAGACCCCAAACAGGCACGGTCTTGTCCTGTGCCCTCTTTACCAACAGCGACCAGTAATGCTGGTGGACACATACGAGATGGTGATTTACCGGGTCCCATTTGTAATTTCTGCAGGCAGGCCTCGCTCTACACGTACATAATGACATACACAGTTCACCAGGGAAAGTGAGGCTCAAGGAGATTCAATAGGTTGGCCAACATCCCATAGCTCACAAGTGACATAGCCCACACTCAAATCTGAGGCTGTCTGCCTCCAAAACCCATCCTCGTAACTCCTGTGCCACATAAACTCTCCGAGAGGAGGACCTTCCTAAAACTGGTGGCCGAAGACAGTCCCCGAAGAGCCGTAACTAAAGCAAGAGTCTTGCTGCTTTCACGAAAAGGTTGGTTTTACCCTTGCAATGCTTAATTTCCTGAATTTACTGAAATGCTGAAAGCAGTTTAGGAATCCTCTATTTCCACCCTCAAGTAAGCCTCCAAAAATGTAAAGATCGTGATTTGGAAAACAAAGGACGTGAAGAAATTCACAAGGGGGTGCAGGTGGGGGTGGGGTATCACTAGCACAAGACAGTGAATCTCGGATGATACAGTGCTCCAAGTCATAAGTTTATTTCTCTAACAATGGCTTCCTCTACTCTCCAACATCTGTGCTTCTCTATCCCCTTAGGGATAATGTCCAACTTTCAGAGTAGCCACACTGCCCTAAAAACAACAATAAAAAACTCTATATACCTTGGTTGGAGTTTAAAATTATTTGCAGGATATTTTCCCACTCACCGTCCCCATGTACCTCCCGAATCTAGGGGGGAAGTCACCAGACAACTGTCTTCCCAGAACCGTAGACACTAACTACCACAGTCCACCGCTTTGTTTCGCTTTCCACCACCTCAAATGCCCTTCCCCTGCTCCCTGCATGGTGAAATATTACCTGTTCTTAAAGGCCCAGCTCAGATACCAGCTCCTTCGAGAAGACTGTCTCAAGCAAGAGGCCTTCATTTCACCCCTTCAGTGCCCAAACTGGATCAGCCTGAGAGAATTTATTGCCCTCTGCGTTTTATTTAGGTCTCTGTTTAACACTGTAGTGGTGTTGATGCACTTTGCTAAGTGTGTCTATGAGTCAAGTACTGTAACTTTCTCATACGTCAATTTTTTGAGAATCTTGCAAGGGCCCAACACCTAGTGGACGGTTGGTGAAGACTGAGTGCCTGGACACAATGTTGTGGTCATTTCAATAGACAGCAAGTTAAAAAAAATCAGCTTTTAGCTCATTGTGATTCAGATGTTTTCCTGGGTTTGTTAGGCCCTCGTCTCACAAAATAAAATATCCCACAAAACAGTCTAATGATAGAATTCTAGTGTAAGTCAAAAGATAATTTTACAAACCGAAGAGAAGTTGAGCAATAATTTGCGGCAAATTTTCATATTCCCGTCACGCTCTAGCACCCCTAATCATACTTAGGGAGCGCTTACGCTGTGTTGACACTTTCCACATATTAACTCGGGTTTCTGGAGGCTGAGGCCCCACCCGAGTCTACCCAAGGGCATTACACACAGTGAAGAGAGAGGAGTGAGACCATGCAGAGTAGACAACACATCTAGGGGTTTCAGCCCCAAGGCCCCCGAAGATTCACCTGTAATACTCAGATTATTCAAATCATTTAGTTACTCTGTTTACCACTTGTAAATATGTACTAAATATTTAAAAGTCTGAAGTTTCTGGCAAAATAATCCCGTGTCAGGGGGCATATGGACGTAGAAAGGAATAGCAGCAAACATGAGTAGTCCGAAGTTGATGCTGGTTATAGCTGAGTGATGGTATGTGTACCACCCTCTAATTTTGCATGTATTTGAACATCCCATTATAAAAATTGTTTAAAAAAATAAAAACCACACAAGCCATAATCATAACAATGCAATTAATAATAGTAACTCCGGCTGCTCTCTCTAAGGTCTGTGCCCGACCCTGATGGCCTGTCTCTGCACCTTCTGTTTCTCTCATGGCGTTCTTCACAATTATTGTTTTGTTTACTTGTTTTTAGTCCACCTCCCACTGAGCTTCAACTTCCAAAGGAGAAACAGCTCTGTCTAAAGTACTATTGAATCCCCAGCATTTAGCCAAAGCCTGTGCAGAGAGGGAGCTAAATTAATATTTGCCAAAGAAGAAAGGCAGAGAGAAGGGAGGGAGGGAGAAAAACCATGCTCGTAGCGTAGGAGGCACTTAACTGGCATTATCTCTTTTGGTTCCAACCACCCCGTGAGAAAACTGCCATTAGAAAAGACGTGTGCATGCCTTGCTCCAGGTCAGCGGCTGAGAAGTGGCAGAGCCAGGATCCGGAAATGGCCTGGCTCTGCGTGGCGTGACTGAGAATGCAGGCCTGTGTGGCCCACAAGCACCCTGGCACACCTGGGTGGTGCAAAGGCTATTTCTGCTAAGTTGGGGGGGGGAGGACCGAATCACAGCCCAACAAAATGCTAATGTGGAAGCAGGCCTGGCATATTGGAATAAGGTGTATGTTAGTCTATCTATTATTAGGTTTATCATTTAATGAACTCACTTGGAAAATACACCTCATGGACGACCCTTATGACGCCTACCAGCAGCTGAAAAATCTGCCTGATGCTCAGAGCAAATACTAGGCAAATCATTGCCCAAAATATGTACTTCATTTGAATGAGTTTCTGAAGATATAGTGCAATTATTATGTGAAGAAACAAATGCAAAAAAAAAAAAATCAAGCAAAACAGAAAGCCTAATACTAGGACAAAGCTATCATAAGTGGGGGTGAGGCAAACCTTGATTTAATGCTGCTTCTGCCCATCAATATCCACGAGTCTCAGAGAAAATGACTTAATTTCACTGAGGCTTGGTTTCCTGAGCCACACTGGCATGGGTAATAGCAGCTGAAACACCTTTTAATTAAAGCGTCTTCCAAAATTCTCACGGGCACTTGAGATACTTTTAGGTGTGGCTTGAGCATATTCGCTTACCTTCTTCTGTCCTCGTGGGTTTCAGTGTACACTGACCCTTGAATAACGTGGGTTTGAACGGCACGGGACGGCTTTCACATGGGTTTCCCCCCTGAATACAGCCTGCTGCTTGTATCCTTCGGTCCACACCCACAGGTTCAGCCGAAGGTGGATGGAAAGCAGTGTGTTCACACTCCCAACAGCGGATTCCCAGCCGCAGATTTCCAATGGTTGAATCATGGACGCAAAAGACCGACTGTATAGTCAAAAGTTAAATGAGGATTTTTCAGGCCAGGGCAGGATCAGCACCCCAAACCTCCGTGTTCTTCGAAGGTCAACTGTATAGTGTATATTTGCCTGGCCAGGTGAAAGTCGTTGTAACCAGCCCTCCAGACACCCCAGCCCCTTCAACAGTTACCTTTTGACTTTCAGCTGTTTGAACTGATTGGCCCAGAGATGCTCTGCTGTGTGCTCATTCATTCCATCTTCTGCCTATGAAAGGGTCTCCTTGTAACTTCTAACCCTTAGTTGTAGTTGTGATCATTGGACCTAACACAAGCGGTCATGTCACTCTTTCCTGTGACAGAACTTCAACATTTGTCAGTGGCGGGTAACCTGATCCTTCCAAATAAAATATCAACAGTGCCATCAACCTCAGTTTTCCTTGATACTTACTGTGCCAATGCTAGGTTTCACAGTAGCTCTTTAGCATAAAATACAGAATACAGCTTTCCAAAAATGGGATAATGCCACAGCTACATGTTTTCAATGAAAGTAGAAACCTGGGGAAGAGCTGGGATGTCAGAAACCTCATGGGAGACAAAGCATGCGTCACTATGTGTGAAGCTTCCTGCATGAGCTAACTGCCCAGTTCAGAGAAAGGGAAGAATCACCCCAGAATGTGCCCTCAGCTCACCCTGATGTTTAATATCGCCTAAATTACTCACTGACAGTTGTTGTGCCAGAGCTGAAACTACGTAATGATTCTTTCTCTCCCCTGCCCCCACCTTTTTTTAATTGGAAGGCTAGGAATACATTGCTTTGAGGAAGAGACCACACCAAATTAGACTATGCTTGCTGGAAAACGGAGTGTATAAATTTTAAAGCAAATAAAGAATTTTAAAGCACAATGCAGATTAAGCCACATGAACACTTATCATCGATCTTCCATGAGAACTTGGGAGCCTTCTGCAAGCACGGTGAACCAAAACAGCCTCCCTCCACAGAATAAGCTCTAACAGGCTCAGACTGTGTCTCAAACAGTGATTCTCAACTCTGATCGCACAGTAGATGCACCTGGGGAACTTTCGAAACTAGCCAGCCCCACTCCCCAAGTGCAGCCAGGGGCGGGAATCAGTGGTGTGGAAAGAAAACGGTAGCCTGTGGGAGGCAGAGTCGTCAGGACACTTGGGAAACCTAGGAGCCAGTCACCAGCCTCAGCAAACAGCAGCCAATTCTGCTCATTATCAATGAGACTTGGTCCATGGAGCCTCTTGTCTCCTCAGGTGAATGAAACGAGTGGCTGCAAGAGTTCAAGCCAGTCACCATTTGGTATCAACTCCAAGCAGGGCAACATCATCCCCTCTGCTTGTTTCTCTCTCATCTGTCTTTGGCTCCCAGATATGCCCGAGCAGCCTTAGGACATAACCCTAATGGAGAGATAAAGGCACCTGTGGTGAGAACACCTCCCACCTTCGTCGTCCTCCTCAGAGATCAGCCATATAATAACAGTCACACCAATGACTTATAAATCTGCTATATGGCACCAAGCCAGAAGCTCTATGGACAATTTCAAAAAACAATACTATCTTCACTCTGTATATGGGGATATTTAAACTCAAAATGATTAGGCAATTTGATGAAAATGCATGGCTAGGACACAAATTTATCTGGTTCTGCAAACCATGTCTTTCCAGCCATACTACCAGTCTTTAAACCTTTCCCCCTACATAGTTTTCCCTGATCCTGAAATTAAATGCAGGCCGGCCCATGAGGAAGCACCTCTGGGAAGTGGAGAGGATGGGGCAGAGAGAGCAGCGCCCCAGGGGAGCCGAGCTGCAGCCCACAGTTCGTGCGCGGCTCAGGATGGCTGTGAATGTGGCCCAATATACAATCATAAATTAATGTACAACAGTATGAGATATTCTTGTGATTACTTGTCGCAATGTACTTTTAGCTTTCTTCTTATTTAATTTTTTTTTATTTTCTTTTTTCACTGTTGTTCAATTAGTTCTCCCCATTTTCCCCTATTACTCTCCCAGCCCTACCCACCCCCACCTCCCACATTCAGTCCTTACCCCGCACCATTGTCTTTGTCCCTGGGTCCTTTATATATGTTCCTTGATGTCACAATTTATTTAATGTGTGGCCCAAGACAATTCTTCTTCCAGTGTGGCCAAGAGATGCCAAAAGATTGGACAGCCCTGGACAGTCATCCCTGCTTTAGCATGTGTGAGGGGTGCCACGTGACAGTGTCAAGGAAGAGAGGAAGGAGCGGGAGCGGATCAGAGCCAGAAGCCGCGGGGCACCCACCTCTGGGGAGAAAAAGAGTGTGGCGGAGGGGACAGGGTGTCCCAGCTGATTAAGTAAGGCTGAGGTAAGTGAGCAAACATGTACAAACTTCACTTTGTTCTCCCCCTCTTATGACCTGCCTCCCTCCCCTTTTTTTCCTCCTGCCAAGCAAAACTCATTTAGCTATTATAAGATTTAACCAAATCATGGGAAGGCCAGTAAGTCAAAGGCAGTGAATTGATTTCTGGTTTGAAACTCTCAACGTCAGAAACCTGGTCAGGATGTCGGTGAGGAGAACGGGTACCGAGGAGTGCAGGAGTGTGTTTCGGGGCCAAAGGCGCTTTAAGTAAGGGGGGAAGAAACAGTTCCGTTTTACTCTGTGGTGACCTGGATTCCACTCTTTGTGACCCTGGCTGGAGAAAGGCCTTTGTCCCATGGCAGCCAAGGGTTGGGTTAGTTAGCTCTGCAGTTCAAGTTAAGCCTAACTTTTGGTTTGAACATGCAATGTTTGTTCCTGAGATCACAGTAGGTTTCCCCCTGCTCTACTCCTCTCTTCTCCAAGAAAGGGGTGCAGGGGCGGTGCTTGTGCTGACAGATGTCCTCCCCAGATACCAGATCTGCGTACTGATCCTCAGGCCCCTCCTTCAACATAATCAAATGTCAACTGCAGGAAGCCATGGTCAGACGGACTTTCCCACAATACCCACAATACCAGGGCATCAGGTCGGAAGGGCTCCCTGGAAGCCAGTACAAACAGAGCCAGGCACATTGTCCCAAGGGCTCCGACAACCAAATGGGCTTCTCAGCCTGGCTGCTGCCCACACATCCAGGGGTTGGTTTTCAAATATTCCTGGAGGTAATTACAAGCCTGTCCCCTCAGCGGGGAATTAGAGTGAGGGTGATGTTGGGAATCAGGGAGAAGGGAAAACCTTTCTTCTACATCCTCCTGTCTCCTACCCCAGTTGGGCAACAAGGGGAAATTAATACACTGTGAGGTGAAGACGCTGCCTGAGAAAGGTGCACTGGAGGAAGAAAGGCAAGAATATAGTGCTAAACAGATAGCAGTAAGAGATTTTTAAGAAACCAAAGCCTACTAGTCATGTTTTGAAATTCCACAGGACAAACCCTTAGGGAGCAGAGTCTAGCTTCAGTCCCTAGAGCTGTCCATAAATTTAGCCATAGAGAGATGGAAAGAAGCAAGATACCCAGAACTGGTAACAACCACCTGCACCCTTTCTGATCTTTCTGTTACGTCTCAGGCACTGTGACAGGTGATGATATTCAAGCATGATATTATTTAATCACTCATAACAACCGTTTAAGGTGGGTCTTACCGTCCCCACCTTACAGATGAGGATACTGAGGCCGAGAGAGCTTTAGTAATTCACCCACAAAGTTTGGCTCTCTGCTGGGCACTTAATCACACCTTGCCTGGTTTATTTCTATTGAACTGGAGTTGCTCTCAGGTTCTAGCCAACCAGGAAATGCTGAAAGGGCATTAGAAGTGCTTCCCTGGGCCCAGGTAGGAGAAAGCCCGTAGGAAGGAGGAAGCCAGTTTTGCTTCCTCCTGTGTCCTGAGTGAAAATCATGGTTCCAGAATGTGGTTGAACAAAATGAGAATGGCCCCAGCTTAAAGGTGAATTAGCTTCCACCATTTCGAAAGCAAGAAGCCCAAACAACTCATGTCTAAGAATCAAAAGCCTGAATACTGCCAGTTTATGTGAGATTAATAAATGTTTCATAAAGGAATGGATGAATAAGTCAATGATTTCTCTTTCAAGATTTCAAGACAAGGCTGGGATATCTTTCTATGGCCCCTTCCTTCCAAATTTTCTGTATATATTTTCATGGCTGTGTGCCTCTGCTTAGAAACTTTTGGCTTAGAAAAATCAGGCCCAAAGACAAAGCATAGCCATGTGAAATTAGGCGCTCAGTAACTCCTTGCTCAAAAATCACAGCAATGATCTTTTTTTAAATCTCGTGATACATTGCACTCTCTTATCTATGTTTCTTCCAGTAAACAGAAAACATTAAACAAATCCAAGTAAGTTTCTAGAATTCTTTTTCTTCTTTTGCAAGGAAGACAGCTCTCCAGTGATACCTTCTTTAAAAATAAAGTGCATATAATTTTCTACATTCAAGACTTAGAGTTCCTATTTGTGGAAGATACTAAAAAATAGATGCATCTGCCATAATAAATTCAGAGCTTTAGCACTGAAGTGTCTGTCCAAGCTCACAGACAGGCCTTTCAACATGTTGCGGGTAGTCTGCTCTCCAATGGCTGAGATTAGTTTTGTCAGGAGGAGGCCATTTTTGATCCTGAACCCCCACCTGGCTGTGCCTCACTGTTGACTTCCGTACCTGCCCACAGCAATATGCGTTGGCTTTGGCATGTGCTGGGCCGTGCTCACCATCAATGGAATCCATTGTTCCCCAGCGGGGCACCTGCACCGCATGGCAGGCTCAAACAATGAGGCCATACCAAGAACTCCTCCTTTCTCCTCAGGGCATCCACTGTGAAAGAAAACTTGTTGAGGCCTGGAAGCCCACCTGCATCCTAATTAGGCTGCTTGGCCAAAAGTTAACCACCAAAGTCTCCAGGAGAATACAGAAACTACTTCCAAGTCCCAGGTACCTGCAAAGCTATGGGCCAAGGCAGTATGAGCATCACATCTGCGCTCCCCTTGCCTCCCAACGAATGGTAGCTGTGAAGAATGAAGAGCCAGCAAGGTGTTCCAACGCTGCCCTGTGACCTCTGGGTGCTTTACTTTTCAGAAGGATATAAGCACCCTTAGGCCATGCTCTGGTGTCTGAGATCATTGAGAGTGGGACTCAATAACCTACCCGGCTCAGGTCTGAGCCACATCACAGGAAGCCTTCTTTGAGCAGGACTCAGTGCGCTATACTGACCATAAATACAATTTAATTTAAAAAATGTTTTACTCTTTTTAATATCTTTTACTTGCATGTTGGCTTATTTGAATTTCAAAGACAGAACATACAGGCACTGTTATGGTTTTTGTAGTCAGGCATATCTGGGTTCTAATCTCAGGTCCACCACATAGAGGAAGCGTGACTTTGGAATAAATAGTTAAATCTCTGAATCTCTCTTTTTTCATCATCAAAATGGGGATAATTAGAGCCAAACACTTATTGAGAATTAAATTAAATAATATATGTAAAATATTTAGCGCAGGCTCTCACCCCACAATAATAGATTCTTAATAAATGGCAACTTTTACTCTATTGTTTTAATATAAGCCCAAAGGTAAATTAATAAAAAATATATTATGGTAGAATTACCAGTATAATCACCAATATGTCATCAGTAGTGATGGCAGAATTACCCACCTTCACCAGCACTCGGCGAGTTTTGAATATCCATGTTCGCCAGCACTTAGCGAGGTTTGTAATTTTGAGATCAATATTGATGACCAAACTATTTCACTTTACACAAATCCTAGAAAACAGAAAAGGTCGCTGGTTATTTTAATGTCTAGTTCTAATTTGAAATTTTAAAAGAATTCTAAAATCTTCAAGTTCTATATTACTCAAAAAAGATAACTAAATGATTTTATTGCACTGAATTTTAAGACCTATATGAAGAAAATTAGATCTGCTAGTTTGATGCTATGTAAATCTTCTTTTCTCCACTATTTGAACAAGCCTCAGTTTCCTCATTGGTAAAACAGGACTATCATTAATATTTACCTTTCCTGAGTCTTCTGATGATTAAACAAAATAAAGAAGTAACATCCTCAGCCCACAGCCTAACTCAGTACTCATTCCTCAAATGTTAACTAGGTCCACTCCGTACTACTGCTGACAACACTGTGCCCTCTTAGTTCAAACTTTTTCTGCCCTCCATCATCCTCTATTACGTACCTTTGTCAGTGCTATGGGAAAATCTTGATATTGGTAGTGCGGTGGTTATTTCTAACATGCGCTTTTATTGACTTATTTCTCTTTACCAACCTCTGTTAAGCTGGGTAGAGAACATGCCCTGAAACTTCTCCCCAGTGGGGCAGCCCCTTGAAAACAAGGAGGGGAGGGAAAGCACTGACCCCGGAGCAACCCACGTGCATTGCATTAGCACCAGGCAACACACTCCCAATTTAACAAGCACTCCCAGTGAAGACGCGAGCTAGAGCAGAACCCAGTTCTGACTTCAGGCTACCCAGTCAAGAGGTCAATGAGCACATTAGTTCGATCTCCACCAGGCCCAGTGGACCTCTGCTCTCATGGAGGTGAGATCATTGCAGTACTCTGAATTTGGTGCTGTGCCTCTTGTCCCAAGCTTAAGACAAATCTGGGTCTTTCCTGTTTGGGGACTTTACTTATATGCACAGTTTTATAAGGACATAAAAGTTACATGTAATTACATGTTTAACTGATTAACCAAAAAATAGGAATAGATAACATCAAAACTTCTCTGAAAAGATGAAGATACATGTATGGAATATTTGGGGGAAAAATCACACGTCAGAAAAAGTCAAGAGCATTTCAGAATCATTTCTTTCATCTCTACTGTATTCCATCTACTTTAGTTATTTAATTAAAGGCTAGCTAATAGTCTGTGCCTATCATGGAGCTAGGTCTAAAATGGAAAATTGATCGGTGTATAATATAATTTTTTGTGATCTTAATCCTTTCTTATGGCCTATAAGTGACATTTATATTTTTCTATCTTTTTTCCTAATTTAATGTGATTCTTGGTTTTCCCGGGCTATGCCTCACACTGTAATATGTTTGAGTTCATTGAAGGTGGTTGATTACACTCTAGTTTGTGCACGTACTTTCTTTCCAATGAAGGAAACGAAGGAGACTGTGATTTGCTTTCCTTTCCTTTCCCCTGCCTGTGTGGGCAGGAAGATACAAAGTAAAACTAATTAGGCTTAACCCTTTATTTCTTAATATGTGCTTTTTTTTAAACGTTTCTATAATAAAGAGTATATTTACAAATAGGGCACTATGTGTGTGTGTGTGTGTGTGTGTGTGTGTGTGTGTAATTTAAATCCTCACCTGAGGACAGTAAAAGGGAGAGAGAGAAACATCAATGTGAGAAACATCTACCAGTTGTCTCCCATACGTGCCCCAAAGGGGCTAGAACTTGCAACCTAAGTCTATGCCCAGACCAGGAACTGAACCTGCAACACTTTGCTTCACGGGACGACACTCCAACCAACTCAGCCAGCCTGCCAGGACAGGATGTTTTTAATTATGTTACTATTATCCAATGTGAACACTAATTTGGAATCGATTGCTAGATTATGAAACAACAGCAGCAAAATTTCACAAATAGAAGTTCACAGTAAATTAATGGAAAAGCCAAACATATGTTTATGTATTCCCATTTCTGCAAATTCCAGTTTATATACCTTTTATATGGGATATTATTTAATAGGAATCAACTCTTCCTAGAACAAAAAAAAATGAATTACCATTCTTAATTCAATTAGTGTCTTCTATTTAGTAAATCAAGCACTAATTCTATGGCAGTTAAGAAATGGAGATATTTGAGTATTCTGGATAATTTGATTTTGTGTTGCAAACACTAAGTTGTTTATGTGTTTGTGTTTTTAAAAATTAGGCAAAGAGCTGGGGTATAAATGGATATGGACTAAAACTTTATTTAGAAATATTTTACTTTAAACTGATCGTGATAAGGTTCTGTCGCCGTCGCCCCGCTTACATGTTTCTCTGGAGAGGTGTGTAAAGCCGCTTTATTTTCGAGCTCACAGAGAACTTTGATTCTGAAATAGTAAAAATGGGAGAAAGCATTGGAAGAAACGTATGTGATCCGTACAGGGTGACTTTGACTCAGCATCCCAAGTCTCTCTTCTGAGAAAAGTCTCTTTTCCTTTACACCTTGGGGGAGTGCTGGGAGGGCAGCTTGATGGGTATGCAGCCAGAGCAGCCCTGGGCCACAGAACAGCACAGATTCCACACACTTTCCTCAATGGTCACTCATGGGGGTGAGGAAGGCAGTAGGGTGCGTTGCGAACCTCGTTTGTGTAATTTGGAAGTGTTGCAACACAAACAGAGCCCAGCTATCCTTGTTTAATGTGAAGTCATCAGTCCCCACCCTTCCTATTTGTCACCTCTGCCTGCTTAACCCAGTTGTGCATCTGCCCTGTCCCCATCTGTATCCATGGCCTTTCTGAACCCTGCAGTAAAAAATGACATACCACGCCAGCTTCTTCATATAATGTACCCACAGAGAAATCACGTCTTAAAATAGTAGTGGTGATAACTTCCTGGTAAATGCAAGTTCCCCACCTCCACTCTGCCCTCAATCTATCTTTCAGGCCCCAGTGTGAATTACTCTGGTCACATCAAACCAGACCACTGCAGTCTACCCCAAAGAGGGCATGTTGTTGACATGAAGGACAGGACCACTTTGGAGCAAAAATTA